>NC_091808.1:8270000-13270000 GCF_041296235.1 Equus asinus | reverse complement strand
TTAGAGGGTCGACTAATCCAAACCTTCCAAAATAGTAAAAAAAAAAAAAAAGTCATAATATCCAATCCATATAGAAACATGTACATTAAATGCTACTTTTAATATTGGAGAGTACTATTTCTCATGCCGTATATAATGAACACAGATTTCCAAATATGTCTTCATCTCATTTGCCAGTTTTACTGATGGAAGGGAAGAAGGTGGAGACAATCATTCCAAATCAGCTATGATGGAGCCCACTACTCTCTGCATGCTTCCAATCTATGAAATAAAATTATTTGGAAGCTACTTTTTCTAAGTGAACATTGATCGATTTTAACCAAACAAAAGTTCTCTTTTTATAATATTATTAAACACTTTTCTTCCTTAAAAATACAAAGCAAAGGAGGTAGAAATATAGTTCATGAGAAAACAGTAAAAGAATATTCATAGAAAAGGAAGATCATGGTGCCACAAAGCTGCATAAGGCCCTTTTGTATCCCAAGGGCAGCTGGGAGGCCACATATGTATGTTGCAATGGAATTGCATCATCATTTCTCTGAATCTGAGGGGAGGGTTTTTCTCTACATAAATTGTGGTCACAGAAGCTAACTGAGCTCTCTTCTATTACATTTGTGGCCAGGAGAAGAATTGCACGTAATTATGCATGTTTGTTGGCCACGCATGGAAACAAATCCTGGAAATAAAACCAACTATTCTATCAAGTTCTCCAAGCACACATCCATCAAATTTACGAGCCCTCAAGAGTGTGAATTTGGAAACTCAAGAATGGTGCTTCCCCTGAAATGATTCCCCAAGGTGTGTGGGTTAACAGAGAATGGAATTCTTCATAGTGTGACAGAGAGCCAGGAGAGAGTATCTGGGTATAACATCATAAATGAAGGACTGCTTCAGTCACCTAATACATCAGGAGCAACTAGTTTGGCATCCAGTTATTGAGTCCACAAAGCCTTAATTTAACAGCGTGAATACACAACCTTGGTGTGTATCTGTTACGTTTTTAATCACCTACACACAGGCTACTATTTTATAGTGGCTTCCAGCTGAGAGGGGGAAAAACAAGATTCAACTATAGAAGCTGTCTATATTTAATATTTCTCTTAGTTTTCTGTCTGCTAGTCTGGCAGATTGGCCCAATTGGAAAAACAACTTCTATGATTGCTGAAACAGTTCCTGGCTACATTTGGCACCCTTAATCACTGAATGACACAGAAATCCCTGTCTGCAAATCTAAAGCAAAAGAGGCCAGCCTTTGTATATCACAAGACTCATCTGTTTGTCTGTATTTCAAAGTCCAAATTCTAATGTCATTACTCAATTCAATTCCACAACATTTCACAAAAACAATGCAAACTCTATGCAAATCCTTGGGCTAACTGAATGTCATCAGTCCCATGTCACTATAAAAAATGAGTCTGTCTCCTGTTCTCTGTTTTGTTTTGTTTTGTTTTTCCAGGTCAAGGAGAAAAGAACACTCAAACTTTCATTCACTTCACTCACACTCTATTTTTAACAGTAATTGAATTAAAATAATGTTTCCAATATTGATATATAATAAATAAGCAAAATAAAAAGATCGGCATTTTGTGCTTTTGATTACTGTTTAGCCAACAAAATTCCTAAATGTAGTAAAAAAATTTTAAAAGTCCTGGATCCGAAATTGGAACTTCCAAGTATGAAACTTGGTCCCGACTCTTTGTAGCCGGGTGGGATTTGACAACTCACTCAGCCTTCTGAGTCACTCAGTCTCACATTATTGGAAGATCAAGTAGGATTCCACACAAAGGAGTTACTGGTAAAAGACAAAGTACTATTCGAATGAAACACGTTATACTAGAAAATGAAGAGAGAACACATTGGTCTGCAGCTAATATTTAAAGCTACACTTAGCATTGTTAAATCTATAATTCTTAAAAAGAAAAAGCTTGAAATTCGTATCCCCAACTTTCATCAGAGTTTGTCTGTGCTCCTGTCGAGTGAGGAAACTGTAATATGGGTCCCACACCTAATTAGGTTCTGAAAATTCAGCAGGATGTGAATGGAAGTTTTGTTTCTATGCAAGAAATCCTAGCAACTTAAACTCTTTTTTTCTCAGCACATCAACATTCCATACCACAAATTACTGGCATAGACTGCAGAATCAGCTACCTTATCCTTAACCCTTTGACTGCCAGTGATGGAAAGTACACATTATCAGCAAGATGGAATGACCCAGGGAACGGCTGCAGGGGAAGACTGATAACATCCTGAGTGAAGCTTTGAATTGGTTACAAGAATAAAGCATGATTTCTGGAGTTAGACCTGATCAATCCAGTCTTGTATATACCATTTTCCTTTTCCCATCTGTAGATTGGCATAATAATAATCTACAGGATAGTAGTGTTGTGAAGTTTAATGAGGCAATTTAAAGGGAGTGCCCTAATGTCTAGCACATAGAAAATGCCCAATAAATGGTTGCCATAAGTCTTATTATCAACTGTGAGCTAATGTTTTGGAATGGTTTAATTCCTACCCAAGTTTTCTATGCCTGAAAAACCAATAGCTATGAAACAAGCGAAAAATACAGTATTATCTTATTAATAGCATATTTTTATGTTTGTTTCAGAGTAAATATATATTTGCAATAAAAAAGAGCTTCACTCCTCCCCTTCACATACACTTTAGCTCAAGTTGGAAAACTAATTCACTCTCACCTCCCATATCTAATCAGTCTTCAAATCCTGTCAATTTAATCTCCAAAGTCCTCCTTCAGAGCCCCCGTCCTTGTTCTTCTCCCTGCCTCTGCTCTGCTCTGCTCTGGACCTCATCACCACTCTGTTCAATAACTTCTTAGTCTGTTAGTTTGTCTCCATGTCTTCAATGTCTTCCTCCGTCAACTCACGCTCTATACTGCCGCCCATTACTAGGTTAAAACAGTGACCTGACCCATGGGCACCTGCAGGATAATCTTCCAGTAGCATCTTACTACTCAAAAAATTCAAATTTCTTACTGTAATATACACCTTGCTTCACAAACTGGCCTCAGGTAACCTTTCAGTCTCACAGCCAGGCACTCCCTCTGCACGGCCATTTTGCACTTAAATATATGCACCAGGACGTTCCAGCGGGAACTTCTCCCACCTCGACAGACACCCGATGCCAAAGTGAATGTGTGGCTGATGTGGGTTAGCAGAGATAGGCAAAGGAAACAACCAACCTGAGTGTCTTAAACCACTTCCTTCACTTTGAGTAAATAAAAATAGGCCTGGGTGTAGAGACAGGGGATTTTGTGGAATATTTGTACTAGAGAGTACTGTTGCCGTATAGAGTCTTACCTCTACATTTTGAGAGAGGGGTATGGGGGTCCCACCTTCTAAACTGCCCCATCAAGGAAGAGCTTGTTCCCCCAGGTACTAGGAGGGCTGGTGGTAGACTCCTTTCAGCTGTCAGCCCTGCAGGGATTCCCTCAGTGCAGAGAAAAGCCTATCTCAAGATCACTGGCCTGTCAAGGTGGCCCACATCCAATGAAGGATCCAGTAGCATATAAGGCCGAGCTATTTTAGCCTATCAAGTCAACTTCAATGGGCCATTTTAGCAGCAGAGGTTGCTGTGCAGTCAGCTGAGGCTCTCCTGAGGTCTCCCTCTCAGTTCAACCACTCCTTTTGGCCAGTCCTGCATCATCTCCTTCTCTTCAACAGGTGTTGATCCCAAGGACCTTTCTCAATAAACATTTTACATACTAAACTCACCTCAGAACCAGCTTCTAGGGGAATCAAAACTCCAGTAGTGTGTTTTAGCTGTTTGATTTCAAATATATCTGCCTACCAGGCTGTAAGTCCCTTGAGGGCAGAGACGGGTCTTAATGCATCCTTGCGTTACTGAGACCTGGCACATGAGAAAGGGTACAGGACTTTCATTTAACATAAGACATCTAAACTAGAACAAGAAAATTAAATGCTAGGCTTCAAATCAGCACAAGGAAGATTTTTCTATGCAAGGGGCTCTTTAACATATGGATTTTCTCATTATAAAAGAGAAATATTTATTTGTTTTACCACTCTTGCCTCCATGAGAAGAGAATTTTCCTAAAAATTCCTGGCCTATGGCTCCAACCTCACTCATGCCTATAAAAGCAGGGTTACTTACCTGATCACTAGGTAACCATGAGGCTCAAAGATGCTCATCCATTTGCATATGTACATCTTTGGAGTAACAGACTCAGCTCTCAACACTCACTCTTCCCCAGGGGAGGAGAAACTGACTTATTATCTGGTAAGTTGGGTAAAAGGAACTGATCCTTCCTCTTCCTCAATTGATTTGGACTCCACCTGCCTAACAAAAGCCTATTGTCTTCTCTGCCGCTAAAAGCTGTATAAGACAGGCCCCCAAGGATGAGGTATAGAGTTGCCCAGCACCACCAGAGAGTAAGTAGATACATTTCTCTACTTTAGGGGCAGAATATTAGCAAGTCCACGTGAGAAACACACCTGTATTAGTTATCTATGGCTTAGAAAAACATTACCCAAAACTTAGCAGCTTAAAACAATTTATTATCTCAGTTTCTGTGGGTCATGATTCTTGACATGGCTTAGCTGAGCCTTCTGTTTCAGGGTCTCTCAGGTGTAATAAAGGTGTCAGCCAGAGCTGAGGTTTCATCTGAAGGCTCAGCTGGAGAAATATTGGCTTCCAAGCTCACTTGGTTATTTAAAGGATCAGTTTCTTGCAGGATATCGGATTGAGAGCCTCAGTTCTTTACAGGCTGTTATCCAGAGGCTTCTCTCAATGTCTTGCACTTGAGTATCTCCAACTTGCTTAATCAAAGCCACTAAGGGAGAAAGTCAGTTGAGAGACTCTGCTAGCAAGATGGAAGTTACAATCTTATGTATATCAGCATCACTGTTGCCATATTCTATTGATTAGAGCAAGTTACTAAGTTTCACCCACACTTGAGGGGAGGGGTTTACACACAGATGTGACTATCAAAAGGTGGATGTCATTGGAGGTCATGTCAGAAGCTGCCTTCTGCAACCGCTAAGGCCCACTGTCCAGCAGATTTATGAAAAATCATGAAGGTGAAATTTTTATCCCCATTGGTCAGACTTCAGTGTCCATTTCTTCTTTGGTTTCAATCTCAGGAGAGGAAAAAGGATGCTATTTGTTGGGTTCCCTCAAGTCACCAATGCTCATCCCTGAGATTATTTAACTCATAGCTAGACAACTTCTTAGTGACAAGGAAGCACTAGTTGACCTCCAAGTCCCTTTCTTTACCATGCATTTATCCCTGTGTGAGGCAGAATCTCACTGAAGATATTAACCTTACTCTGTAGCCAATTTGCACTGCACTTATCCTTACAGAAACTTGAGAGAATCCTCATTCGGGCCAGTGATCTCACATAACCACTTACTAAGGCCAAATGTATACTTGTCATGCCAGCTCTCAGGAGACAGGAATACTAAAGACTCATGTGACTCTAGAGAAATGGTCCTGGAGATTGTGTGACGCCAAAATCCAAACGGTGTCTTGGTCATGGAGAAGCATTGAGAAGTGTGCCACGTACTTATTGCCACAAAGGTCCTCTCCACATTGAAGCAAATCCAAAGAACAGGGTTGACTGAATTACACAAGTCCTCCTGTGCTCAGAAAGCATTCTGAAGTGTTATGCGTAAGACAGTGACATTTACACACTGGAAAAGGGCTCCAGAGCTAAACTGGAAGCAGCTAAGCATCACGTGGGACATTTGTATACTCTGCTTCCCCAAGACATTGAAATTAATAGACTCCAATAAAACAAGAGCTAATTGTATGTAAAGTCAAAGCCACATAAGTGCACCATGAGAGCAGAGACTGGGTTATTTCCTTACCACCAGGACCTATATATTGCCCTGTGCATAGAATGTTTTATAGATATGTGATTAGTTGTTTGATTGCTAAGTTTTTATTGTCTGTTGTTGTTTGGCTATTAATAGCTTTCTTCAGTTCTTGTTTTTTACCTGTGTTGCAATGTTTGTGATTGCCACATAAGAATTCTAGATAGATAAGGGGCCTCTCTAGAGGTTTTAAATTTTTTAGTCAAAAACAGATACCAAGAGAACCACAGCCAACAACAGAAACAAAGAGCTAAATTGTATGTATGTGTCTTGTTCTGGGTGCAGTGACGAGTGCTGGGCATCTTGTGTACAAACAGGAGAGGAAGGTCTCAAAAGAAATCTCATATAGCTTACATTATACCATGGCTTAGTAAATGCTAGACCTTTTGGTCATGCAACTTCTGAAAATACAGATCATTTCTCTGGGAAATGGTGCTACCTTGAAATTTCAAGAAGAAGCCCTAACTTATTTATAGCATTGTACTCAGTCTGGAGTTGGACTGTTCATCTTCTAAAGCAAGGCTGTGTAATAGATGTTTCTGAGATTATGGAAATGCTCTATTCTATGCTGCCCAATACTGCAGCCACTAGCCATGAATGCCTATTGAGCACTTAAAATGTGGCTAGTGAGACTGAGAACTGAAGTTTTAAATTGTATTTAATTTAAATTTAAATAGCTACATGTGGCTAGTTCCTATTATATCAGACAGCACAGTACTAGAGATGTGCTACTCAAAGTGTGGTCTGGGGACCAGCAGCTTTGGCATCACCTATCACAGCATCATCTGCCCCATTTCTATTAGAAATGAAGAATCACAGATCTACAAACAGAATCTGCATTTTAGTAAGATTCCCAGATGATGTGCAAACACATCCGAATTTGTGAAATGCTGCTATAAAATATGTCTTTATAAGGCTGATTAAGTCCTGGCTCTCTAAGGGAATAAAACCTCAGAACCTGTTTTTCTGAATTGAGAAACTAGAGAATTCAATATTAACCCAGTACTCTTCCCAGAGAGATACCAAGATAGAGGGATGACTCCAAAATTAAATCTTCTGGAGTCCTTTAAAATGTGATCTATATTCAACCTCATTCAACCAAGACCCTCTTTCTTTCCCATTAGGGCTGCCTTTACACACGAGTTCATAAGTACATTTGGTAAAAGATTTTCACTCACCCAAGAAAGAGGTCTCTCTACTGCACCCGAAATCTACATTAACTTCTTGCCATTGAAATTGGTGTGGCAATTCTTTTCTTAATAAACATCAAGCTGCAAAAGTTTATATCCAGAAAACCTTACATGAAATTTGCACTAGGCTAGCAGAAACCACAATATTAGTTATCTGAGTAGTAAATGTGATAAGAAACGGGGGGAAAAGGGCACTCCTCTGGAAACTTAAAGTAGAAAGGGACCATGTAGCATGCCAGGCAAGCTATGATTCTAGACTAAGAAAGTCATTGTGGTCCAGAATCATATTCCACAGAAAGTGGCAGCAGTGACTCTGGTAAACTACATTCTAGGAATATTAGGTTCATGTGTTGGAAAGGTCTAAATACGTCCAAAGTCACCCACACTCAATCAGTCTTCAGCACAGTAATTCATACCACAGCCTAAATTGTCACTGGCAGGAACACCCAAGCGTGCCTTCTTTAGGATATTTTTGTATTTGCTTGTTTTCAGGCTCTGCGTGCACTTCCCCTTTTTCCAATACTAACTCCAGAATATTATGGAGATTTACCTTCTGGTCACTCTTAACCAAATGTATCACTACTTTTACTCAAAAGTGGAAAACATGGCAAATATAAACCACTAGCATGGTATTGGTGACTGGTTCAGAAAAGTGTACATTAGTCAGTCAAGAAGATGTGGTATATATGCACAATAGAATACCACTCAGCCGTAAAGAAATGATGAAATCCGGCCATTTGTGACGACATGGACTGACCTTGAGGGTATTATGCTAAGTGAAATAAGTCAGAGGGAGAAAGTCAAATACCATATGATCTCACTCATAAGTAGAAGATAAAAACAATGACAAACAAACACATGGCAACAGAGATTGGATTGGTGGTTACAAGAAGGGAAGGGGAGAGGGGGGAGGGTGAAAGGAGTTTAGGCACACATGTGTAGTGATGGATTATAATTAGTCTTTCGGTGGTGAACATGATGTAATCTACACAGAATTCGAAATATATTACGATGTACACCTGAAAGTTATATAATGTTATAATCCAATATTACTGCAATAAAAAATAAAACAGAAGCATGGACTGCGAGTGGAACTTCTGGAAAAAAGACTCTTGTTCTATTTAGCTGGACTCGAAATTATAAAGCATCAAGTTAGGCAGCCATTTTGGTACTACAAGGAAAGAACCTGTTTGAGAATGGATCCATGTGGGTCCTGAGTCTAGAGACTAAAAAGGAAGACGGCCATCTTTTGAGCCTCTAACTCAAACCTCACCTGAAGCCAGACCTACACCATGTACATCGCATGAGTCAATAAATGGCCCCCTTCGCCTAAGAAATCTTGGGTTCGACTATGCATCTCTCAGAACCAAATGGTCCTAACAGATAAATCTACTCTCAAAAGAATATCCCAAGAGGAAAAAGAAAAAGTTGGCTGAAAGCGCAATAAAGGAAAGGAACAAATGGTGAATTCAGTGCTCCAAGTATAATGTGGCATAAGAGTCCTCTTGGGAACACTAAGCTTTCCTATTTTTTTCCTTCTCTCCTATGTACAGATTTCTGTAAATAAATATACAGCCTAGAAATAAACTTCAATAAAAAAAACTCTGTAGTAAACAGCATTAAAAAAATTAACTTGTGATCATAAAACTCTCAGTTCCTATTCATTTCTGATGAAGAGGAATAACATTATTCATCACTTGGGTGAAAAGTCACAAGATTTCCAAACATACTTGTTAACTACTTATTATCTCTATTTTATTATACAAAGAGCAATAAAAGTTAGGGTGCACACACTCAGCTCTCATGTCCTGTTATTAAAATCTAACTTCTATAGGGAAAGCTATGAAAACGGAAGAAATAGTCTGTTCCCTAAAGTGTTGGAAACAAAATCTAATTATGTTGAATACAATTACTATATGTTAATATGTCTGGGTTGTTTCTTATCAGTGAAACAATGTTTGGAACTGAGTTAGAGTCAATTTCACATAAGATACTAGATGGTGTAAAACACACAAGTAACAATAATAAATCAGTGTCAGGGTTTCTGACGGTGCATAATGTAATACCAGGCATAGAGTGGCATTCTATCTTGAGCCACTTGAGCCACTTATACCCCTAAAGGAAATGCCAGTTCACGTGTCCTAAATCACAAGTTTCCACAACACCAGAGACTTCCAGCATGCCATTACTTTTTGGAGACTATGCGCAAAAATGCCTCTGTACATGGATTCATGTTAACATGGATCTTTTTTAGAGGAAGCTAAGTGTTCTGTATCAAATCAGGAATGAGAGTTGCAGCCAATGAAGATGGAAAAAAAAAGATAGCTTATCCCTTACTGCTGGCAAAGCCAATTAGGCGTATCTTTGTTTCATGACAGCTATATAAAGAATTGGGGAGTTGAGAGTGTGGACATTTGATATGGATGTGCAAACTAATTCTCTCTGTTGGCTCACGTAAACAACATTTAGTAGAATATCCCCTGGATGTTTTTTGGTCTCATTTCCCCAAACCATGTAAGGCAACTCAGTTTAATACATGCAATGGTTTTCTGTCTTCTATGCAAAAAAAATACGAGAGCTTCGTCAAATAAAGCATTTGAGATGTGTCAAGATCTCAATCCTGGTTCGTCGGATTATTCAGTTTGAAACTAAAATCAGACTCATATTTGCATTACGTTGTTGATGACTTTGACTTTCTGTATTTCTGCCATGTACTAGCAATACAGTAACTGTTCAGGATGCAGATTCAGCACCAACATGAATTTTGTAATTGTAATTAATTTATTTTATTGTTTAAAGCTTTGCAATTCATTTATTGGTCTGTTTCTTCTACTAGATTATGAGACCCTGGAAAACAAGGACTTCATTTGTGTCAACTTTGCCATGACTACACATGCACTGGGAACACACCTGTTTATGAAATAAATTTAGTACTAGGTTCTACAGAGAAGTATATTAAGCATTTTAGTTAATATTTTATTAAGGAAGTCCCGCAAGTAAGGTTAAGTAAGATTCTTCTGGCCAGCACTCATTCTCATTTCACAAACATATTTTTTGAAGTTCTTTTAAGAACAAAACCTACGGGAATAATGGCCAGCATTTCCTGACCGCGTCTATGAGTCAGGTAAGATGCTAAGCACTCTCAACACATGATTTCTTCTCTCTTCAGAACTACCCTATATGGTAATAATATTGCTATCCAAATATCACAAATAAGAAAACTAATGCTGGGCCAGCCTGATGACACAGCAGTTAAGTGCGCACATTCCGCTTTGGCGGCCTGGGGTTCGCAGGTTTGGATCCCGGGTGCAGACGTGGCACCATGTGGCAAGCTAAGCTGTGGTAGGCGTCCCGCATATAAAGTGGAGGAAGATGGGCATGGATGTTAGCTCAGGGCCAGTCTTCCTCAGCAAGAAGAGGAGGACTGGCAGTAGTTAGCTCAGGGCTAATCTCCCTCAAAAAAAAAAAAACCATTTAAACAAACAAAAAAAAGAAAACTAATGCTTCCTTAATAATTAGAGGACTTACTTATAAACCCAAGGTCATACAGTCTGATATATGAGTCCTTCTAAATCATACTGTGCTCTAACCCAATAAGCTCTGTGTTTTGATAACCATAAGAGGTTGTAAAGGAATGCCAAGTCTGTGTGAACAGGTAAGATGTAATTAACTTTACTAGAAACTCTCATCGTTCCTCCTTTTTGTTTCTTAGTTTCAGAGATGAAATCAAGCACATAAATTCCTTCAATCCCAAGGGGATATATGGAAATCGATCACATGCGATTTCAAATGAAGAAATCGTTTGGCTCAAGGAGGTTAGCACAAACCAACACCATTAAAAAGCACAGGCTACTGCATGCTCAAAGACAACAGAGGTGTAGAGGGGACAATGAATAGTGCAACTGCCTGGGACCGGTGAGCCCGAAAAGTGAGTTTAGCATGGGACATCAACATTCCATGTTATGTCAATGACTCCTACATGTCTCCTGAGATGTAAAAATGACAAAGGGAGAAAAAATTAAGAGCATTTCTATGACAACTAGAGATGTTTGACTGGAAAGCTGATACCTTCAACAGACAAACAATTGTAATTAACACGCATTTGGACACAAAAAGTTATTTACTTGACATTTTCATATAAATGTTACAGTAGCTTTATTACCATTAAAGGATTTTTTTTATAATGTAAAAGAAGAAAAATGATTTCTTTAAACTAACACTAGAAAAAAACTTTGCCTAAGGTTAAATCCATTTTATTTCTTTTACAGAGAATCTATATTGAACTTGAGAGTTAGCAAATAGCACGTGAGACCAATTAGGGGAATACCAGGAGGGCTGCATTATTGAAATATCCTAGAAATCTCAATCTATCTTCCTGAGGCCTCTTCAATAGATCCAGGAAGAGAATAAGTGGCTACGTGAAACTAACTACTTGTCAGAGCAGGGAGAAAATTAAAGTCAGCTTTCAAAAGGCCAGTAGTAGGAGACACCTCATCAAAAATAATTTACTACCTAATTCATCCTTAGGGTGTGCAAGCTTTGTTCTCATGTTACAGATGAAGAAACTGAGACTCAGAAAAGTTCAGTGATTGCCATTATCACACAGATAATACATGGGAGAGACACAATTCCAACCTTTTCATAATTTTTCACTAAACTAGGCAATTTTCCAAACATGAAAATGCTCAGGTATTTCTTAATTCTTTGGAATGTTTATATGTTATGGATATCTTATATTATTTTCTCTGTGTAAGCAATCTATATAGATAATTATTTTCCTTTCACACTATTAAAATATTCTGGTGTTATATATAACCTGACAATCTTAAAACAGAATGTGGTATAAATTTTCAAATTGTTCAAAATATTTGAATTAGTAAGTACATTTAACAAGTAAGTTTATTACAGAATATGCAGCAAATATTGAAACCATAAGTTTGAAACAGGCTGTATTTTAAATTAAGGGACCCTAGGGAAATCCTTTTGCTCTTTGGGGCTTTCCTTAAACTATAAAAAGGGAAGCTGATTTGTCTACTCTATACCAGCTTAAAGGTCTCGTTTATTTCTTGATGTTGCTCTTGTTACTGTTGTTTTGTCATGGTTTTCAAAGTAATATAGATATCCAAAAAATATTAAAAATCAAATAGCAAAGAAGGGTTTATAATGAAATCTATTAGTCAACTCAGGCTGCCATAACAAAATGCCATCAAACCAGGTGGCTTAAGCTACAGAAATCTCTTTTCTAACAGTTCTGGAGACTGGAAGTCCAAGACCAGGGTGCTGGCATGGCCGTGTTCTGGTGAGAGCTCTCTTCCTGGCTTGCAGGTGGCCCGCTTCGTTCCTCATAAGGCCACAGTGATATCAGATTCCGGCCCCACCCTTGTGACCTCATTTAACCTTAATTACCTCCTTAAGACATTGTCTATAGATATAGTCATATTGGGGTCTAGAGCTTCAACATGAATTTAGAGTCAGGGACACAACTCAGTTCATTGTAAAAGGTAGTAGCTCCTTCTCTATCTTCAATCGATTTGTAAGAGCCAACCACTTCTAGAAGTGGTATTATTCTTGTGACCGTATCTCCATGTCTTTTCCATGTATATTTTAGGGCTCTTGGACTTGCAGGCTCTTTGCCTCTTGGAAGGAAGTGGCCTCCATCATACTGAGAGCCCAGACGACAGTGTATAGAAGCTTTGCTCTGGGGCATCAATCTTACTTCACACTACCTGCCATAAAGTAGATTCCATTTCTTTGATAAAAATTTCATTTTGTGGGAGTGGGTTGCACAATTGGAAAAAAAAATGATCTTTTTCCCTTGGTAGGTAGGGGAAGAAAAAGATTTGGGTAGAACTTATTGATCTATATACAGACTTCAAATTGCTCCCTCCATTTTCAGCCCCCTTATCATTCCCAGGTCTCATCATCCCTGAAGCCTCTGAGACCTGCATTCTTTTTGGCCGCAACCTTCTCTGAGAGTGTTAAAGTCTATGGCTGTTCTGCTATTCTATGTTCTATATTTTACCATCCAAGACATTTTTTGAAAAATCTTATTTAAGTTTGCCCTGGCTACCTTTTTTTTCTAGGATCATACTTGATTTTTATTCTTTTACTATCATTTTTATGCAGTCTCTGGAGGCAGACAAAATAAATCCATGTGCTAAGTTCACCATTTTCAATGGGAAGCTTGTTTATACTTAATAATTGAAAATTTACCTAATCAGCCATTAATTCCACATTCGACATTTATTGAATATTTTCTAACTAACAAGCACTGTCTTAAAAGCCTAATAAATATATTATGCATTTATTTAGTATTGTTTTAAATCAAGCATCTTCTGTGTGCCAGACATTGTAAGGAACTTCATGATTTAGTGTCTCAGGATAACAAAGTAGACAACCAAGAGGAGCTCTAAATTCTCTGTTCTCATAAAAGCTAAATATTAAGATAGATATTTATCTCCCTCAGGGGTCTGAGTGTAACAAATTCTAGAGTCTCTTTCAACTTAAGAATTCTGACAAATGCAATCTATATAGAGGCTGAATGATCTGGATTACCAGTTTAGATAGTGAGTTGAGGATTGCTAACTGTCTCCTCTTATCAACTCTTTTCTTCGTCTTCATGGCAATATAATTTCTTTCTTTAATTTTGGCTGGAATCATGAGCAACTTGTTAGATGCTAAATTTTCAGCCTTCTTTGCTGTGGAATATGAACAAAAATCATCTGTTCACAACTTCCAAGTTATTTTTTTAAGAGGAAATGCCTTGCCCCAGACCTCGCCTCTTTCCCCATGTCATGACCTGTATAGATAACTTTGCTCATGCAGAAAAGGACAGTGACCCAGTGGGTTGAAGAAAAAGATGGATGGAAACCAAGTACCTTAATGAATTAGGGATCAGGGCTTCTTCACCACTAGACCAGATAGATAGTTACATGAGGAATCCAAGACTTCTCTCTTTTTGAGCCCCTATGTTTTGAGGATCCCTTTGTTAGAACATCTTGAATTTTACCCTAAGTAATACAATAGCCTTATTTCACCAAATAATTTTCAACTCACTATCAATTTTCACACATATATTAAAATTGTAAAAGAATGATGCCAACTATAGTTTCCAAATATCAAATTGTACAAAAAAATTTCAGGTGCTACTTTTCTAAATAACAATTCAGTGGGCAGATGCACAGAGCAGGAATTAAACCAATCGTGGGCAAAGAGACAGAATAAGCAACGGCAGAATCATACGATGGCTCCTGAAGGTTCTGCTCAGACTTCACATACAGTCACTTCTGTTCACATTCCGATAGCTTAAGCAAATTAATGACAAAGCCAGACTCAGTGAGATGGGGATGCATACCCATCCCACAGATAAATCCTAGGGCACTTATAACAACGGATAGGAATACACAATCAAAGAGGGCAACAAAAAACCAGAAGTGATAACACAATCTACCACAACCAAATAAAACAAACTTTAAATAAATTTCAGCTAAAAGCAAAATAATGTAAATGGACTTCAGTTCTATTCATATATCTTTATCTCCTTTGTGCTAATGGGATCTCATAACTGGAAGACAATGAACTCTATTTAAGACAAACTTTAAAGAGCCTTTGGGCAATAATGCTCTGGCCTTGTCAACTCCTATGTGTAGAACTTTGAGTCAGATATTCAAGCATTCATTGCCTTATTTCGTGATATTCTTACCTCCTTATCTCTAAAGTAAACCTTAGAGATAGGAGATAAAGCTGCT
Organism: Equus asinus; assembly: GCF_041296235.1. Taxonomy (NCBI): domain Eukaryota; kingdom Metazoa; phylum Chordata; class Mammalia; order Perissodactyla; family Equidae; genus Equus; species Equus asinus. The sequence continues at coordinate 13,255,215 of NC_091808.1, read as the reverse complement.
ATGGAAAGGATTCTTATCTTTTTAAATAAAATTTGTCTTTGGCTACAGTAAATGCAACCTTACTCAATTCACAAATTCCATCCATTAGAATTTTAAATGTCAATTTCAATTCTACCGTAAAGTGAGATTTAAGTATAAGGACTTAGAAAATATTTCTATGCCATCTTAAGGAACTTTATTTTTTTCTCCTTTTTAATTTTTATTAATACACAATTAATACACTTTTCACTCAAAGTTTTCTTATCATAGAGAGAAAAAACAGCTACCTTTTTTTTTTAATTTCCAGTAAAGGTTTGGTGCATGACTATATAAACTATATACTATCTTCTACCCTTTTTCAGCATTAACTACATTAGCAAAGTAGTATAAAGTTTATCAGATTATTAATTTTCATAAAATAGTATGTCTATATTAATTAATTGCTTATTCTTAGGTAGCTAAAAGTGAAAATTCTATTTATAATGTAGGAGAATAAAATAAATTCCTATTGAAGTGAATGTAGGGCTTATATATTTTAAAAATCACTCAAATTTATAATTTTATAAAGCAGATCGATGGAAGAGTTTTGATTTTGGCTAAGACATAGAAAGTTGCAAGACACTATTACTGTTACCCTAATAACCAAAACAAGCCATATCAGTTATAAAATCCCAGTATTCTGAACCCACCAGTGATATGAGGTTTCAGAGAAATCAAAGAGAACTAAATTGCAGAAAGTGATCAGCATTTTATAGGCAATAAGAGAACTATGACTGTTCTCAGTCCTGTTAGACAAGCAATAAAGGAACCCACCATTTGTAGGGATAAGGAGAAAGCAACTGAATTGCAACAAACTTATAACTGTGTGTGGGCTAGCAGGGCAGATTAGACTCCCAAAGAGCCACAGCCACAGAGCAAGTTTACAGCCACAAGCCAAACTTTTCCCATGATGCTTCATCATCAAGTACTCAGGAATTCAAAGCTTGGGGGCAAGGCAGATGGGCTAAAAGAAATCTCTCTGATATATTCTGGGTGAAAAGATATCTCCCTAGGTGCAGGTTGGAAATCTGGGAGCTTGGTTGTAAAGCACAAGAAGACTCTCACCAGCACTAAGATCCAAATATCTGCAGTAGGAAAAATTCTGATACTGTGTTCAAAATATTTGATGTGAGTAGTAAATTGAATCAAACTAAAGCTGCTATGAAGCCCAGACTGTGCTCAGCTGCAGATCAGATTGACTCAGACTCTAAACCCACCAATTTACACATGAAGGGACATGCCCTTTTCTGGAGAAAAATATAATTTATTTCAGACTCTACTGTTATCATATACAAAATGTTCAGTATACAATAAAAAATTATAAAGGATCTAGTATAAAAAGTGTACCACACGCATAAATAGATGGGGAATTTGAGTAGATACATGGAAACTCTGAAAAAATAGTTATACAAAAATTCTAGAAAAAAAATCAAAAATGAAGTGTTCATTTGATTGGCTTAATGGCAAACTGGATTCATCAGAAGAAAGAATCAGTGAACTTGAAACCAGATCATTAGAAATTACACAAATGGCAACAGAAATGGAAAGACAAGAAGAAGGAGGAGGAGGAAGAGAATGTTTAATATTTATGGGAGAATATTAAATGATCTAACATTATCATAGTAATTAGAGTCCAAGAAAGAGAGAAGAGAGAGATTAAACAGAAAAAAATATGTGAAGATATAATGGCTGAGACCTTTCTAAAACCAATAAAAGACACTTCAATATCCAAGAAGCTCAGTAAACCCCATGTAGGACAAACACAAAGCAAACCACATCTGGATGCATCATAGATAAACTCCTAAAAACCAAAGATAAAAAAAATAAATCTTCAAAAAAGCCAGGGAAAAAGACATATTGCCTACAGGGAAACAGTAATATAAAGAATGCCAGACTTCTCACCAGAAACAAGGGAATGCAAAATGACAATAGAATGGCATTTATAGAGAACTGAAGAAAAAGATTGTAAACCTAAAACTCTATAAGCAGTGTTCCTTTAAAATGAAGACAAGTAAAGACATTCTAAAACATATAAAAACAGCAAATTCACCTCCAGCAAAAGTATACTACAAGAAATGATCAAAGAAAGTCTTCAATCAGAAGGAAAATTATATCAGATTAAATTCAGATTTGTAGAAGAAATGAAGACCTCCAGAAAGAATAAATCTGGGTAAACATAAATTAATAATTTGTGCTATTATTTTACTTGCATCTACAGTTTTGAATTTAGGAGACTATTGCCGATTTACAATAAAAATAATATCTGTGTATTGGGAGGAATATAGCATATCTAGTGAAGTAAAATGTCAAATAGTAATAGCACAAATGCTAGGAGTGGATAATTGAGGTCACGCCATTGTTAAAATTCTTACACTGTTAGTTTTATTTGAAAGTAAACTGTTATACTATGAAGATTCATATTGCAACATCTAGAACAATTAATAAGAAAATAACCCCAAAAGTATACCTAAAATATGTGACTCATTCAAAATAATAAAAGAAAGGAGAAAAGAGGGAACAAAAATAAATGAGATAAATAAGACAAAATAAAATTTTAAAAACCAAGATGGAAGATTAATCACAACCATATTAATAAATGCATTAAATGAAATAGGTACATAAAAATTCCTGTTAAAAGGCAAAGATTATCAGAAGCAGGTGGGGGCAGGTAGGGAGGGGAAACTGCTGTATGTTCTCTGCAAGAAGGATACTTTCAATATAAAGACAGACAATATAAAGGGAAAAAGGTGGGGAAAAGTATCCAAGACAAACACTAAGCATAAGAAATCTAGTATGGCCATACCAGTATAAAACACAGTAAAATTTAGAATAAGCAATATTATTAGCAATTATTATTAGCAATATTATAATTATATTATAATTAGCAATATTATTATTATAAAGAGAAACATTTCATAATGATAAAGGATCAATTCATCAAGTAGACATAGCAATCCTAAATGAGTAAACTCCAAACACAGAGCTTCAAAATACATGAAGGAAAAATTGACAAGAGCAAAAGATGAATTCTGCTTCAGGTCAAGATGGACTAACAGGGACAAGATTAACTCTCCCACCTAAGACAATATTTTTAACAAAATATATGAAACAACAGTTTAAAAAACACTGTATAAATGCATTGAACTTTCAGGATCCCTGAAAGATGGGAAACAAATGGGGGTGAACTTCACAATAACCCCAAGCTTACTGCTTCTGGCTTGCAGCATAGCGAAAAGAAACCCAGATAGCACCTGGTGGAGCCCAGTGGAATCTTTGAGTTGAGAAAGAGCTTAGAATTTAGGGAGACCAGCACAACTAAATTCTTCTGGACAGAGTACTGGAAAAGGAGGGCACTGCACAGAGGAAGAGCCCTGGGGTTCCTCAGAGGGTCTCCCTTAAATATTCAGCTCAGTACTGATAAGCACATGCATGCAAGGAAACTACTCAACCTGGAGAAAGAACTACCCAAATGGATTAGAGGGAAATGTTCTTCACATTCACAGAGAGCTGGCAATAGTACCTCTTCCCCAAAGTCACACTGGAAAACTTCATGATTTATGGTGTCTGGTAGAAAGTGCAGTAAGGGTCTTACCTCAGCAATGGAAAATAATTAGGCCTTGCTCCAGTTTCTCCTAACAAATCCTAAAAGCAAGACCCAAAAGTATCAAACTGTTTCCAAGTAACTTAACTGCCTCCTAGAACAAAGCTCTAAAATTTTTATAGGAACACAAAAATAAATAATGCCCACAATGCAAAAGCACAATGTCTGGCATCTAATCAAAAATTACCAGGCAATTAAAGAAGGAGAAAAATATGACCCATAATGAATAGATAAAGAAGCAATAAAACCAACCCAGAACTGATGCAGATGTTAAAATTAGCAAAGACATTAACACAATTATAAAAATATTTCATATGTTCAAAAAACTAAATGAGGCCTTGAAGATGTTTTTTTAAACTCCAAATCAAACTTCTAGAAATGATACTACAATAAGTGGAATTAAAAATACATTGGATGGGGTTAACATCAGGTAAGAAATTACAGAGGAAAAGGTTAGTGAACTTGAAGACACAGCAATAGAAATTATCCAAAATAAAGCACATGGAAAAAAGACAAGTCTAAAGTTGAACAGAACATTAGAGAGCTGTGGGACAACTTCAAATAGTCTAATTTTCTGACCTTGGATTGAGCAAAGATGTCTTAGATACAAAACCAAAAGCCCAGTCTAAAAGTATAAATTGATAAATTGGACTTTAAGATTAAAATTACTGTTCTTCAAAAAACAATGTAAAGAGAATGAAAAGACCACTCACAGACTAGGAATAAAAGTTTTCAAATTACATGCCTGAAAGGACTTGCATCAAGAATTTATAAAGAATTCTCAAATTCACTAATAAGAAAATAAACAACCCAATTACAAAAATGAGTAAAAGATTTGAACAGACACTTCACAAACAAGCACATGAAAAGACATTCAACACCATTTTTCACTAAGGAAATGAAAATTTAAAACCACAGTGAGCTATCACCACACACCTATTAGAAAAGCAAAAATTTAAAAGACTGACCATACCAAATGTTGGCAAGGATATGGAGGAGCTGGAACATTTAATACAGCTGATGGGAATGTATATAGATCAGCCACTTTGGAAAATAGTCTGGCAGTTTCTTAAAAGATTAAATATACAACTAACACATGATCCAGCCATTCTTAGATTCTGAATCTAAGAAAAGTTAAGGCCTGTGTCCATGCCCAAATGTGAGAGCAACCCAGATGCCCATCAACAGGTAGATGGATAAACAAACTGTGGTGTATCCATACCATGGAATATTATTCAGTAATAAAAAGAAATGAGTTGTTAATACACACCATAGAATGGATGAATCTCAAAATAATTATGCATGGATAAATCCTGAAACATTATGTTGAGAGAAAAATGCCCGACACACTCACACAGTCACACACACACACGCACCCCAAAAATACACACCTATGGTCCCCTTTATTTGACTTCCAAGAACAGGCAAAACTACGATGTAATATAGTAATAAAAGTCAGGAAGTAGTTGCCATTTGGACAAGGAGGATGGGTATTGACAGAAAGGGGCATAATTCTCCTTTCTGTGGTGATGGAAATCCTATTTTCAGTGGTGTTTCTTTAACTGTATACAATTGTCAAAATTCCTCAACATGAACGCTTAAGATGCATACATTATATTCTGTGTAGGTTATACCTAATAACATTATAAAGAAGAGCCATGAAAAATAAATAACTCTTTATACCACCTTTCACATACAATTTCCTCAAATTTTCAGATATTGCTATTGCAGATTGAGTGTATTTTCCATGTTCACAAAAACTAGCTCCAAACATAATTATGATATCTCAAATATTTAGGGAAAATATGAAAACATACCATTTTTCTTCAAAGGACTGCAAATGGAATAGCAGGCAAAGCAAAACAAACAAACAACAACAAAAATACATGAGACAAACTTAAACCCAAAGTGATTCTCTAAAACATAAAGCTCCTCCATGCTTAGCTTAAATCCAACGTTTTCTTCGTGCTCAAATAATTTTCTTAATTTCAATCCATCTAAGGAAATTACACGTTAATATGGATTTTCATGGCCCTTTGAAAATAAATGCTCTGCACCTGTGTTCTGAGGGTGTTGACTATCGTTCCATCCGACCAATTTAAACTCACCTTAGTTGTTTCCATGTTTTGTTGTTGTTATTACAAAACAAGTCTGAAAATAAAGGCAGGATTTTTAAATTGTGAAAATCAAAGTCCCATTGACAACCCCACTTGCCAATTCTGGGCTGTCACCAAGTACTACTTATAAACTTCAGAGAACTGTGCCCTCCAGCAGGTAAGACCATGCCTACAGACAGGAGCCACCTCACTAGGGTCTTTGGACTTACACAGGATACATTTAACCTTGCTAAAGAGATGGACCACGTGCCATCCCATCTCCTCTCTCAACTTCTCTTGTCCTCCATCAGAGCGACACTGGCAATGAGTAAAAGCTGGGCATTTATCAATCTGTTTTAATGGATAGTGGTGTTTAGCCAAAAAATACATGCAATTAGGAGAAAAAATGGGGAGGAAAGGAAAGAAAAGAGAAGGTTGGAAGCAAAGAGAAAGAAGGGAGTGGAGAGAGGGCAACAAACTTTATCTTTCTGAGCTGCTGTTTCTTCAGTCTCTAAAATGAGACGAACTGCCTGCCTCACAAGATTGTGAAGCAGGCTTTCTACATGAAATAGCAGACATCAAAAACTGTATCCTTTGCTTTCGTTTAATTTTCGCTGGGAGGGATTTGTGATATTCCTTGACCTTTGGGGACCGTACTTTAATGACTTTAGACGTCAGAAGAAATAATTCCCATCTGGGCACAGGGGTGTATGTGTGGGAAGAGGGAGTGTGTGATTATTTGTGGTTTTTCTCCAGCATTGGTTACCCCAAGGGAGAGCTAAACACCCGACACTTTTAAGCAAGCCAAAGCATTTTCCTTTTAGGGCAGAAATTATTAGAGCCTATGTCCAGCCCACCTACCTACGGGCTTGGAATCAAAGAAGTAAGTTTATTTCCCTCATGTCTCAATGAAGTTTACAGACCATTCTGCTTCCCAGGAGCCATGATGTAGATGGCCTTCCCTAGAGATGTACAAGGCACAACCTGGACAACCTTCCATGGAGCGCTATAGCCCCCATTCCTTCATTTAAACATCCAAAATTTGAACCTCATTTTGCCAGGCTTTACCACCCAGCAACCCTCCCTATGGCAGCTGTCCCCCTCATTTCTCAATAACTTTAGTTCCAGGACTCAATGTTCCTCTCTCTTTGTTGTTTCTTGTCTCCAAGTAGAGGATTCTTCCAACATTCTAGCTTCTTAGATCCCTGAACCCATTTATTCTGATGATCATGTTCTTCAACTTATCTCAGCCATTTACTTACCATGCTCATACTTCCCGCACTCAGAGCAGAGGTTCTCAAAGTTCAGCCTCACCATCACCTGGAGACTTGCTAGAAATGAAAATTCTCAGACCTCACTTCAGACCTATTGAATTAGGAACGTGGGGTGGAACCCAGCAATTTCCATTTAACAAGCCCTCCATGTGATTCTGGTACTTGCTCAAATTTGATGTCACGATTACCAAAACTACACCACCTTACAATCCAATTCCAAGAATCCCACACTCTGACCTCACTATAACTATAGTGCCCTGGCTCTAACAATACTTTGATCCCACCGGGGCCTCATCTCTCCCCTGAATATACTTAAACACCCTATTTTAATATTACTCATACCCATAGTACATCATTTTTCTCATTTGGTACCAAACTCAATCCTGGTTAAGAATAAACTTCAACTCACTGCTGGCCTACATCAGGAAAGCTAAAGATGGCTAAAGTAAACCTAATATCGCTTTAAATGTGTGGCTACTGTCCTCGGGGTACAGGCAATCACTCGAGACTTTCCTACTCTATCCATCCTCCCATCCCCCTGCATGACTACTATGAAATTTTACACTTCCCCAGTCTTCACTCTCGTGATGACTTTGCTTCCTATGTTACAGAGAAATAGCAACAACCAAAACGTTATTTCCTCCATCACTTCTACCCATCTCCCAGATCTGTACTTCTACACGCCTGCCCTCCAGTTTCTCCAGATTTTGTGCACTTCTATCTCAGATCAGCCTCTTCTACTTGCACACCAGATTCCATCCCCTCTTGCCTACTCAAAGATGCTCTTCTAGTAACTATCCACTCTTTTCTGCTTCACCAGTCTTTCCCTCTCTACTGGATCATTCCATCTGCTTAAAGCTAAGCATGCTGTTATTCCATCAATATTAAAAAAATAATAAAACCCTCTTGATATTAATTTGACTTCTCCTTCCAGTTACTGTTCCGTGTCTCCTATTTATAGCAAAATTCCTCCAGAGTTATTTGTATTTGTCTAACACAATTTCTCATCTCCCGTTTTCTCACCCAGCCACTCATTCTGCTTTCACTCCCACCGCCACACCAGCGTGTTCCTCCTACGGTCACTTCTGAAGTCTTCCACTTGTTTGACTTATCAGCTGTACTTGACACAACTTTCTTCTCTCTCAGTGCTTCCTTCCTTTGGCCCTCCCCATGTTCCTGCCACGTGACTGATCCCTCCCTCTCCATGTCCATTCTCATCTCTCTGGCCACTAACATTGGAATTCCCCAGTTCTTAGTCCTTACTCCTATTTTCTTCCTGTTCTTAACTCCCTCCCTCAGTGATTTCATCAGTCTCAATGCTTTAAATACCCTCTATCCTGTTAATGTCTACATTTATACCTGTGGCCCAGGCCACTCAGCAAATTCCACACTCATGTATTCAACTGCAGACTCAACAGCCCTCCTGGTCTAACAGATATTGAGAACTCGATAGGACCAAAATTCAACTTCTCTTCTTTTTCAGCAAAGCAGCTATAACTACAGAGTCTTCCTAACTCTGTTAAGGGTAACTGCATCCTTTAGCTGCTAAGGTCAAAAACTTTCAAACTATTTTTTACTTCTTTTTTCTCTCTCACATCTCTCAATGAATCCATTGGTAATCCTGTTGATTCTATCCTCAAAACACACTGTAAATCTGACCACTTTTTTTCACTGATACCACAAAGCTCAAATTACATCATCTCTCACCTGGATTATTGACATAGCTTCTCAATATCATCACTCACCTTTTAGTCAATCAGCCAGAGAAATCCTTTAAAAATATGTATCAGAGTATGGTACTCCTCTTCTCATAACTCTACAATTTCTCCCCATCTCAACTGGTTGAAAATACAAAGTCCTTATAGTGAGCTACAATGCCCTGCATGATCTGAATTGCTCCCCATGACATCACCAACCCATTGGCTGCTATTCTCGCCTTCAATAATGCTGCCTCAGCTGTGTTTGTCTCCTTGCTGTGTATACAATGCATTAGTCATGCTCTACCTCAGGGCCTTTGCACTTACTTGAATGGATGACTTGCTTCCTCATCCCCTTCAAGTCTTTGCCAAAATGTCACCTTCTCTGAAATTGAGCTTATCACTCTTTTTCCAGTAGTGTTTATCCCCCTTCTTTGCCTTATTTCTCTCCATAATTCCTATCTACTTCTAAAATGCTATATAATTTACAAGATTATGTCTCCCTAAGGGTAAAATGACCTGTTTTGTTTGTTTGTTTTGCTCTTGAATCTCAATTATGTATAAGAGAGTACTGAAACAGAGTAGACATTCAGTAAATAGTTTTTGAATAAATGAATGAATTAGCCAGATCTCTAAAGCTGGACAATAAGACAGATACCGTGCTTGCTGCAGACCCGAATGAGTCACGAAACCTCGTGCTGTTGTGCATTGTGACTCATGCCTTTTTCAGAGCCTTTTTAAATGATTTCAAACCAATGATTATTGCTCTTGCATGGGTAAAAAAATGGAAATTGTTTTCTCACCTAGGCCAGTTCTGACATTAAAGAAGGTACACAAAATGGATAACTTCTAATTTAGCAAATACAAAATTTTTTCTCTACCTAGCACTACAGGTGGTACCAACAGAGATAACTAAGTTATCAATTTTCTCAAAGCTTCAACTTCTCCTCCCCAGCTCTTGGCATCTAAGATGGCTTTCACCTACCCTCAGGATCAACATCAGTCTCTATCTTTTATAAGACAACTTCAGGCTCCCAAATTTTAACTTCTAAAATTTAACTTCTCTTATTTCTGTTTTGTCATTATATGACACACAAAAAAATTGTTATTTCCTAAAAAAGACATATATTCAGGTTACTAATCCAAGGCTATATATATATATATGTGTGTGTGTGTTTATATGAGAGTAGCTGAGTTGAACTAGGACAAAAGCAAGATTTCTTTGGTACTCTATGTCAGGTGTTTGCAAACTTTTCCTATAAAAGGCCAGATAATAAATATTTTAGGCTCTGTGGGCCATATGGTATCTGCCACAACTACTCAACTCTGCTACTGTAAGGCAAAAGCAACCATAGACAGTATGTAAATGAATAAGGCTGCATTCCAATAAAACTTTATTTACAAAAACAAATTGTGGGCCAGATTGAACAGCTGGGCTGTAGTTTGCAAACCCATCTCCCATGTCTTCTCCATACAGTTAACCATTGTTTTAAGGGCTCACACTGCTTCTTGGGTAAATAAAGCCATTTGCGTGTTTTATAATCACAGTCATTTGTTGACTGTTGTAACGATATTGTTCCAGAGTTTTTGAGTTCTGAGTTGTACTCAAATCATTTAACTTGCTTTCCCAAAGAAAGTGCTGGAGAACATTAAGGCATAGCAAGTGAGAATTCTATTGGACTCTTTTTTAAAGGAAAACATAATGAGTATGCTTATATAAATCGAGATCTGCTATTTATGTAAAGTTCGGTTTTCGCATTTGTAAAATGGAGTGTTCTGGAATGTGTTTGCATGTTTTTCTGTAATTTTCTGTGAATATAATTGTTAAGACTTGGCAGTTAAAAACACAAGGATCAAATTTGCAACCATTACAAAAGTTGTAGAAAATCATTGTCCTGGGTAGACAGAAATAATAAAGACAGCCTGGGTCATCAGAGGTGAAAATGAGTTAAAACAAATTTGGGGAATATATAACACTTTTACTCTCACTGGCCTTTACCGATGTCCAATGCAGTGACTGCAAAATTAACTTTTCCTGCTGATGGTAAAATAAGAGCAAAGGAGAGGAAACAGACTGGTAATTTGAGGGATGATAACAAAAATAGATAAGACATATTCAGCACTTACTGTGTGCCAGGTATTGTCCGAAGTGTGTTATATATATTAATTCTCTTTCTCCTTCAACAACTCTATGAGCAAATCCAACTATTATGGCCCAGATTCCCAGATGAAAACAACTGAAGAACAGATGTGTTAAGCAATTTGCCCAATGTATCCAGCTGCTAAGTAGATGAGCTGGTACTTGAACTTGTAGAACGTGATTCTCTAGCTCATGTTTTTATCCTCTTGACTATACTGCCTCTAAGTAAGAACATGCTATAAAGATTTCTTTAATTAAAATGTTAACCCACTAGTAAGAAAAATAGAAAAACTAGTGGAGAAAGTCAAGAGAAGAGAGTAGGCAAAGCAAAATCTCAAAAAAGGTGAGAAAGGAAGTCAGGGGTAATATTAACCTTAAGAGAAAAAACACATTTTAATTAAAATAGAAGAAAAGACATTTGGAATGAAGACCAGGGAAACTGCAGTTGCTGACACCTAAGTAATAGTGGAGAAATGATTGGCTGACCAATAGACATAAACTTAGGAGCCCAGAGAGTATGAAAAACACTTGAACTGTGAAAAATTCAACAGGGTCACCAAGGAGCTACATCAGAGGACCAGCTCAGAGCACAGGTGGGGCCAGGTGGCATGGATTTATAATGGGCCCAAACAAGTATTATATTCTGACTCCTGTAAAACATGCCAATTATAGCTACAGCAATCTGAGAAAAAAGAACAATGCTGGAGGCCTCCCAATCCCTGACTTCAAAATATACTGCAAAGCTACAGTAATCAAACCAGCATGGTACTGGTACAAAAACGGGCACACAGATCAATGGAACAGAAGAGAAAGCCCAGAAATAAAACCACACACCTATGGATAGCTAATCTTTGACAAAGGAGCTGAGAACATACAATGGAGAAAAGAAAGTCTCTTCAACAAATGGTGTTGGGGAAACTGGACAGCCACATGTAAAAGAATGAAAATAGACTGCTCTTTTACACCATTCACAAAAATAAACTCAAAATGGATCAAAGACTTAAAGGTAAGACCTGAAACCATAAGACTTATAGAAGAAAATATAGGCAGTCCACTCTTTGACATCAGTCTTAAAAGGATCTTTTTGGACACCATGTCTTCTCAGACAAGGGAAACAATAGAAAGAATAAACAAATGGGACTTCATCAGACTAAAGAGCTTCTACAAGGCAAGGGAAAACAGGATTGAAACAAAAACACAATCTGCTAACTGGGAAAAAACATTTGCAAGTCATATATCCAACAAAGGGTTAATCTCCTAAATATATAAAGAATTCACACAACTCAACAACAAAAAAATCAAACAACACAATCAAAAAATGGGCAGGGGATATGAACAGACGTTTCTCCAAAGAAGGTAAACAGACGGCAAATAGGCACATGAAAATATGCTCATCATCACTGATCATCAGGGAAATGCAAATCAAAACTGCACTAAGATATCACCTTACACCCATTAGAATGGCTAAAAGATAACAAATGTTAGAGGGGTTGTGGAGAAAAACACTCACACACTGCTGATGGGAAAGCAAACTGGTGCAGCCACTATGGGAAACAGTACAGAGATTTCTCAAAAACTTAAAAATAGAAATACCATATGACCCAGCCATCCCAATACTGGGTATCTATCCAAAGAACTTGAAATTAACAATTCAAAGAAACTCACGCAGCCCTATATTCAATGCAGCATTATTCACAATAGACAAGAGGTAGAAGCAACCTAAGTGCCCATCAACTGATGATTGGATAAAGAAGACACTGTATATATATGCAATGAAATACTACTCAGCCATAAAAAAGGATAAAATCGTCCCATTCACAACAACATGGATGGACATTGAGGGTATTATGTTAAGCAAAATAAGCCAGGTAGAGAAAGACAAACTCTGTGTGACTCCACTCATATGTGGAAGATAAACAAACATGGACAAAGAGAACAGATTAGTGCTTATCAGGGGAAAGGGGGGTGGGTTTGGGCACAAAGGGTGAAGTGGTGCACCAATAATATGACGGACAAATAATAATGTACAACTGAAATTTCACAAGATTGTAAACTATCATAACCTCAATTTAAAAAATGCCAATAATAAATTAATTGTTTAATCACTAAGGCCATTGCTCTAACGACCCACTTCAGTTATTATAACTAAAAAATTATAAACCATATCCCTTCTTAAAAGATTCTATAGGTCTGAGTTATCACTAACTCCCTAACTTATTAATTATTCATTTGATTTATCACTAACTCAGACTGGCCTTCTCCTCATTTTTGTCCAAATCTTTAATATTTTCTCTGCTGAGTATATTTCATCCATTCTAACATACATGGTTGTTTCAGATTTTATCATCGGTATGTCTTATACGTGATAATGAAATTGGGAGTATTTTTCCCTAGTGGTACATAAAGTAGTGATGTGTCTTAAAATCAATGACATCTTAGATGAAATGAACCACATTATTTACTTTACCTTCAATTAACATGAACACTTCCAAGCCAAGGAAAGTCCAGAAATTTAACCTAAATGCTACTCAAGATTTCTGTTGCTTTTCATCCTACCTAACACATTTCCGCATGTGTTATTTTATACTCACGCCAATCCTATGAGATAGGTGTTTATTACCACTTCCTTTCACAGGCAAGGAATCAGGGGTTTGAAGTTAATTCCGCTCCATAAGTTCCTCATTTATGGAACCAGGAGTGAAGTGCATATCTTCAGACATCGGCTCCTCTGCTCCTTTGACTACGCCACTAGGATTACTCTTAGACTTTTGCTCTGGATAAAAGTCTTACTACTCTACAATTCATCTAAGGTCTAACAACTACCTGTATGACTTTGGCTGTAATTGACTACCTCTCCTCATCAATATAGAGAAAAGGCACATATAAGAATCTGACCCAACATCACTTTGTACTCATGAACAGTAAGAGGCACAGAAGCCAGCTGTGAAACCACTTCCTATCCTTTTTTGAGTTCTTTTAATTTCATAGGCCATGGTCATCAAAATTCCAGGGTCTTCATGCTGGTAGACAAAAGCTTTCTTGTGTGCAAGAAAAGAAATTTTTTTGAAAAAAAGAGAGAGAGAGCAAAAACATGTTAAAAAAACTGCTCTGCAGAATCAGGGCAGTACTTGGAGCTGATGAAATGAATAAAGATAGCCAAGGTCATTAAACAGCCAGTGGAAAAACAACCCTTAGCTACAGATTTATTTCAATGCTACCAGAAAGACAGAATGAAACATAACACAAAACTGATACAAAAGTCTGTTACAGAGAACTCAATGAAATATGTCAATTGGCCAATAAAATTATAATTGTCAGCCCTTCTTTTTGGGAATCACAAGATACTGTTTACCTTACATTACCCACAAAATGGGCTGCTTACAGATGATGGTGAGCTACCCTCAGATTACCAGGCAGCCAAGCCAATTTGGATACTCAAGCAAACAAAACAGTCAAACTTTCAAATTACCAGTCTGACGGAAGAACCAGATTTATTTTGAGTGTTTGGTGACTAAAATAAATAGACTTGAAGCATAAGAGTGGGCAGGGTCTACTTGGAATGAGAGCCAAATTGTGGCCAAAGAGACAGAATGGGCCAGCAGGGTACTCTAGAGAGAAGATAGTGAATGAATTTCTCAATCAACTTGGTCACATGGAGATTTCACCAAGTGCTGTTATCATCTCATGTTATCTGACACTAAAATGTATTGCTAAGGGTAGTAAATAAAACAACATGGCACTGAGGCAAGAGTAGATTCAACAATGGACAGAATATGGTAATTTAACCAAATTAGCGGTAAAAAGATGGATTATTGAATAATTCATTTTGGAACAATGGGCCAGCAGTTTGGAAAACTAGGTAAAACTGGATCATTACTTCTTTATTTAAAACGAAACAAATTCCAAAGGAATCAGAAATCAAAATGTAAAAACTGAAACCATAAGAATACTAGAAAGATATTTTTATAATCTTGGAAGAGAAGACTTACTAATAATCTCAAAAAATCATAAACGAAATAAACAGCCATAAAGGAAAAGAGTGGTACATTTAACTCTAAGAAAGTGTAAAGTTTCTACATAGCAAAACATCTCCACAAACCACACTGAACACATTTTCATGGCGACCTGAAAAAACAACATTTTCAAGTGTACGTCCAAAAAATTAAAATATCTATTTTTTGTAAAATTCCTACAAATCAAAATTTAAAAAAATAGAAAGCAATAGACATTAAAAGCCACTTCACAAAAGAAAAATAAAAACAAACGACTCTACAGAAGGGATCTTATCTGGGTGATGAAATGTTCCAAAACTGATTTATGATGATGGTTACACAACTTGGCAAATTTACTACAAAAGGAAAAAAGAAAGTCATTGAATTGTTCACTTGAAATCGGTGAATTATATGATATGTTAAATATACCTCAATAAAGTTGTTAACAAATGATCAATACAAATTTAAATAGTTGTTCTTCCTTATTAATATTCAAAGAAATTCTAACAACACAAGGCCTCCTGCAAAGATCTCCTCCTGAAAATTCCACAACATCATATGTCCCGGGTTTCTTCCTTCCTCTCTCGTGGTTCTTCATTTCCTTTGTTCATTCCTCCACTTCTAGAGGTGGTCATTCCATAGGGTTCTCTGCTGAACCTCCCCCTATTTTACCACATTCCCTCCGCAGGAATTGGCACTTGCAACTGGCTCTGTACCAACAACAGCAACAATGTAAAGCAACATTGCAGACCTCTTTTCTTAGCTCCAGAATCATGTATCCAGCTCTCTGCTTGATATTTCTGCTTGGTTGAATCACCAACCTGTCAAACTTAACAAGCCAGAAGGAAAGCACTTTAATCCCACTGCTGCCCCACCCCACAATTTTCCTCCTCCAGTACTCCCCTCCGCTGTGCATGGTCTCTCTATCTTGCCTCTTGCTCATGTCAAAACTCTTGAGATTCATCCCTGGTACCTTTCTCTCCCTTACTTCCTTCATCCTTTCCACCTCCTATTCCTATAGGAGCTAGGTCAAAAGTATCTTTGACTCCACTCACTTCTTTGTAGCTCTATAGTCCCCCTAAAGTTCTAACTATCATCATCTCCCATTAAACAACTCCAAGAGCCCCTACTCTGGTCCCTCTATAATCCATCTCCCAAAACTGTCAGCATGATTTTTTAAATACAAATGAAGTTATTGTGGTGGACACTGAGATGCACCGCTCAGATTCTGCTTCAATCAAGGACTTGGTGTCCAGAAGTTGGGGGTGATGTCGACCACTTCAGGGTTGCCCTGGCTGCAAAGAACTGTCCTGCTCCAGGTCACACCTATCCTGAATAAGGACGCCCATATCCAATGATAGTTCAATGTGGAGATATAAATGGCCAACTATCTCAGCATCACTGGGACCACTCTAGAGGACCGCTGCTCCCCATGAGGTTGGCCAAGGCTGTCATTGGGTCCAAATTCCAGATCATCTTCTCTCTCTGCCCAATCCTTCTTCCTTCCCCTCTTTGCACAGGTGCTAATCCCAACAGCACTCCTCAATAAACATCCTTCTGGCTCAACTCTGTCTCGGATTGCTTCCTTGGGAACACAATCTGTAAAAGCCATTTGCTTCCCTGCTTAAAAACCTGCAGCGGCATTTTTGGGGTCCTCTCTTGCTCCAGTCATGCTGAGTCTCTGTGTTCAAATGTACCAAACTCCTGCAGGTCTCAGAATTTTTGCATTTGGTAGATCCAAAATAAGGTTTCATCATGTTAATAGTATCTAGACTACTATAGACTATGGTACACACTTATACATAACACAGAACATTCCTACATAATACATTACATCACTTTGTAAACTTCTTACAGGAGTAACTCTGTCTTAGAAAACTTGGCATTCTCTATAGCACCTGTCACAGTGCTTTGTTCACAGAGGGTGCTCAATAAATAAAATGTGTATGGAATTGAATTATGTGATTTGGCAACAAATTCTGAATTGCAGGACCAAGTCACTATCAACAAGGGCACGCTCAAACAGCTCTTCTACTAAAAGCAAAGCCAAACTCCAGTGGAGAAAGGAGATGGAGAGACAGGAAACAATTGATATTTAAATGTGTAACTGTCTTATAAAGTTGGGGCCAGAAATTCATTCAAGGCAAACTGAAGTGCAACCTCAGTAATGACTCATACCCAGGGTATTTCAGGAAGTAGCAAGAAGTATACTGGGCTGTCTTTTTTCAGCTCCTGTTTATCACATCTCAGAAACTCCCTTTTAGGAACAGTTTCTTCTTGATTAATTTCATGCTAAATCCTTCCTCTTCTCCTACTGAATCTTTGTGCAAGCAAATCCAAAGCAAAGAATTACTTTGTTTTCCCTATTCATTGTACATCCCTTCTCTCTAATTCCAGGGCCCTTTACTTAATGACATTTTTCTTTCCATTCAGGATCCCTATCAACAGACTTCTGACATTTTGGCTTATAAGGGCACATAGTCCGTTAAAATGAACTATACATTCTTGACGCTAACAACTGTGGCCCCTTTAAAAAGAGCCTCCTTCTTAGAAGGCATTATAAAAGTTGGTATAGTGATTTAAATAACTAAAAAGTTCCAGGAAAATAAATAATCCATTTGCGTTCAGAAGTTCTCCAGTAGAAGATGAGCATGACTACACTGACAGGAATAATTTGTCCTTAAACATGAATAATGTATTTGTCTTTGGATTTTAGGATTGATAGATAAACAGTTAGCTTAGATTTTAAAAATCATTATAAAACAGCCCTTCAAAGCCATGAAAAACCTGGACAAAAATGGTCATAGAAGTTGGTGGAAGGAATGGAATAACAGATCGCTCCTAAACAAGCCAGAAACTTAATTATCACCTTTACTGAAATGCAAACACCCAGGTTCTTGTTTCAAGGAGACCTACTCACAGAATATTTTCATGACTAACCTTATGTTTGCAACTGAAGATTAAAAACTAAATATTATTTGACAAGTTTTCATATGACGACATAAAGAGTGGCTACAGCCTGGCTGTTGACTCAGACATTTCTGCCAACCTCCCTTTGCCTGCCAAAATATAGCTTCAATAAGCACACATAAACTTTATTTTTAATAAATAACCACAAAACGGCTTCATAAACAGACTAAACTGTGGATAATTGTAGCTTACAATGAATATGTGTTACAGTTTCAGTAAATAGAAGTTACACAGTCTAAAACTGGCACACCCTATCTCCATCTTATGGATTGATGGCAAACCAGCTCATTTGGAACAGCCCTGTGATTTTCTTGGGAAGAGGCCTACATCCTAACTACTTGGGCTTCTGCCTTCTTGCAGTAGCCCTCCTGTTTCTCTTGCAGACATTAGGTTTTAGAGTCCTGAGAATTTAAGAGGATAGCTGAGGTCTCCACTTGGTGTCCCCAAAGAGTCTTTGTGGTAAGAAAAGTTCTTTATGTCCTGACCAACATGTAGACACCTATGATGGTTTAAAATGAATAAAGAAAGGGCATTTAGGGGGAATAAATACTGATGTGATGAGAAGGAACCAGTGAGAAGAAACTGTTCTTTCTAACTTTTCTTGGAATTTACATGTTTCTTCTACTCAAAGGATCCTTTTGGAAGAGTGCATTGCCTTTTCCTCTGCTGGCAGCCTTTTTTTTTGGAAAGCAGATCAAGTGATTCCCTAAGAAAAAAGCAGCTTATTGAGAGCTTAATGAATGTTTTTTTTTCTCCTTTAGAAATCAGCTTTATTTTTAAGCTTCCTTGACCACACGTGTGGCTTGATGAACTTCCCTCCCACTCGTGGAAAAAAAGATCCACGTTCCTAACACTTTCAGCTCTGAGTCTCCAAATTTGCCTTTACTTCGTATTGACCCCAGGAAACACAGAGGGAGAAAAGTCAAAGGGGGGAATTTTTTAAAAACGTTTTGAGCTTCCTTTTGAAGATGAGGAAAGAGGAGTTTTATCTCTAGTTAAAACAGACCCTTTTGTGGAAAAAAGAAGCGATGATTGATCAAACAGCCTTCAGAATTCCAAGCATGCCAAGATATCACTGGGTTAAATGGTGGAGATGACCCAAAGACCCTGTGGTGTTTGAAAATAAATAAAATAACACTGGCAACGTGTTCTGCATTCCTATTTGTACTCAACAGTCTTACATGTTTTACATTCCACCTGTGGTGACCTTTCACTCACTTCTTAACTCACAGTTGAATTTATTCAAGCACAATTTACTGAGAGCCTCCTTACTGGATGTATGAAACCAGGACCTAGGATGGACAGGGCAGAGCATGTGCTGCAGAGGGGAGATAGAGCAAGATGGCGGCACTGACACCAAGAGGTACCCAGCCTAAGGACACAATAGAACAGAGCTATGGATTAAGTGCCATATGAGCTCAGGGAGAGTGACTCATGCTGCCTGAGGTTGAGCTCCATCAGGAGGAATGCCTTGCGGTGTTTTGTGACCTATGAAACATTGGCAGACTGCAATGCCGCCTCACGATTCTGTTATGCTCTTCAGCACTGCCAATGTTAGATGTCTCGTTTTAACCTCAGTCCTCCTGTCTGCATCCCTTACAACCTTGCACAACCCCCAGTGACGTTTCTCTAAGCAAACCCTCACTGGACTCCAGTTAGCCAGTTTTTCTATTCCTTACTCCAAATTAAATTTAACTCTCTCTATATATACTTCTTATTAAGCAGTTATGTGTAGAAAGTTATGGAGGATACAGAGGCAGGGTCTCTTTTCCTTCAGAAAGTTTATAGCCCAACAGGAGAATGAGACATGTTAAAAATTTAATTGGAAAATAGAATGCTGCAATAGAAATGTAAGTAAAATGCCGTGAGCACTTAAAAAAGTAGTGATAAGTTTTGGTTTGATGGAATCACAGAAGTGTTCACAAAGGTTCTGGCATGTAAACTGAGCCAAGAGGCATAGACGCCTTTCACGGATTTCCAAGGAACACAGTGAGCAAAGAACTAAACATACATGGGTAGGTGGCTAAGAGTGTTGCCAGGGTACAGACTACACAGAGGAAGAGAATAAGAGCCGCTGGTTTTGGCCTGGTGGAATCCAAATTGAAAAAAATAAAAGTTACTTCATGGATAATAGAGAGCATTTGACATTTTCTTAGGAAAAAAAAAATATGATTTATACTGACCCATCATTTAGAACGGTGACTCTGGAAGCAATGAGAAAGATTGATTTGAGAGACTCAAGTCAGAAGCTAGAATGGACTCGTGTCAATGACCCAGTTATAGTAGGAATAGAAGACTAAGATAGCAGGCCCTGTAGAGGCCGAAATAAATGCATTCCCAGTGTAGACAAGGCTCCCCTGTCATCTCAACCTCCCTGCCACTCTTCCTTTTCAACATTTAGACAAGTGACTGAAGATATCAGATGTTAATGGCATAAAATGTTCTCTATCAAGAACAGTAGTGCCCAAGAGAAACTTCTGCAATAATAGATATTGAGCCCTTGAAATGTGGCCACCGTAACTCAATAATTGAATTTTTAAATTTATTTTGAATTAATTTTAATTTCTGTATCCTCATGTGGCTAATGCCATTCTATTGGACAGTGTAGCTCTAGAGAATAAAATTTTACTGACTGAGTCAAGAGATTCAAAGCATTTCTAAAAAATTTACATTACTTTTCTACCAAACATCAGATTTCAGTGGCTTTGCTAGATATTAAAGATGGTATCTACTTACCCATTAAAAACCCCACATTAACAAATAATACGATTCAGTGCTTGTGGTTAGTTCAGGCATGACAAAACTTCAAAAGCATTCTTACTTCCAAAAGGAATCCCACTGATTTTATTCAGAAGGACCATCTAATCTCCAGGTCTGCTTGGATAACCCATCAGTGGTGGATAAGATCGTGGAAGTCAGGAAGAGGTTGTTTACTTCTCTCCAACTTCACAGAGAGAAGAATCTGCCTCCTGACTATACATTTCCCAATGAAAGTCGCCTGGTGAGTCATTGCCCAACTGTAACTGAAGCACAGTAGGATGACCATGGTGTGTAGTTAAATGTTTTTGTAAGTTGATTTGTGGTATTAACTTTCCGGGTCATAGAAATGATTTTGTTCAATATTTTTTCCTCTGTGGGTTTGGAGTCAAGAATTACGATCAGTTCCTAAGACTCTGAATTTTCCATGTAGTTATTTCAAGAACATCCTTTTGCAATTTTCTTGGAAACGTTCCTTGTTATATGAATTCAGACGCACTATATGTCATGGCTACCAGTCAGCTATGGGGACACATAATCTTTTTAGCACTTTACTCCTTAGAACCTCTTATGGGACACTGTAACAGACTAAGTAAAACCAGAATTATGTAACTTTTCACTTGCTAATCTCTCTAACAAAATATACATGAGAAGCGTTGGAAGAAATTTAGTAATAGGGAGATTTTGAAACATTTTATTTCCACATTGCTTATTGTCAGTGGAATAAGTGCTTAGAAGATGGCTATAATAATATGACTCTATGATAATGATAACCTTTAAAAACAGGACAGATTGCCTTGAAACCATAATGAAAGAAATAGATGTACCTAAAGCCACAAAGATGAAATAGTATTTTTCAATCTGTGCATCATGACCAAGTAGATCAGGAAATCAACTTAGTGGATTAGAACCAAATTTAAAAATTAATAGAATAGGATAGAATAGAAAATATCAGTGTACATAATGCATATATAGAAAGAGAAAACGCTGTATGTTAAAACACTCTGTCAGTTGTGTTGGTGTGAGTGTGTTCTGAGTTGTGATGGAAATAAGCATTTTCTGACAAAGCATTACTGTGCAGCGAGCTTGAAAGCCACTGACTGCCAGATGACAAGACTTGAAGTTTCTTGCTGAATATGTTGTTCCATGTGATAAATACTTATCAAGCCTCTATTCTACGTCCCACATTGGATTCAATTATGAGAAGACAAAGCTGGATACGTGGTTACTTTCCTCAAATAATTTACCATATAACAATATATACACAAAAATAATTATAATACCAATGAATACTACAATAGATGTATGAAGAGGCATGTCTGGAACATGGCAAAGAGAACCTCTACTTCTGCATGTGACAGAAAAGCAGACAGGAGGCATGGAAGGTGGCGTTCAGGGAGTGGTGTTTGATTTGTTCTTGAAAAGTAAGTGATTTGGAAGGACAGAGAGAAGGGCGTCCCAAGAAGATAGACTATCTCATATAAAGGTTGAGATGTGAAATCTATAGAGGCTACAGTCTGGGGTGGTACTCGAATTTCATTGCACAGCTTGATCATTTAATACTGCCTTTGACCCTTGAGGTATAGTGAAATTTGAAATATTTTATTTTCTTAACTTATGAATTGTTGATAATATGATAGTGTTTGAGGCTATGATAGCCAAAAGCCAAAAGGCTTCTGGAGCCAATTTAGGCAGCAAGCGTGGGCTTTATAAGCGTGAAATTATAGAGAGTTGAAAGCACTATTTCAAAATAAAACTTTTCTTTAATGTTTTTTTCCTGGTATCATTTATACTTGAGTGTGAATATATTTGGTATTTATTTCAAGTTTATTTCCTCTTCTTTTCCTTTTCCATGATATTTAACAGAGAGTTTTTCAAAACGCACTTCAACTCACAGGCACCGAAGAATGCAGGAGAATGTAACAGAACTTTGCATATTAATCAGGACAATTGCTACAAAGAGAGAACTGATAAATTGTACCAGACTAAGTCAGTCCTGTTAATCATTCTAAATATAGTGTGTGTTTGTGTGTATTCTTTCTTTAAGATGAAAAGAAACCTTTCAATTACTTTTCAAATAATCTCAAAGAATGAAAATGACCCTTGTATTTTAGATTTTGGAGATTCCATGGGAATTGCCATTGTAAAGATTTTGACATGGCCTTGAGGTATAACCTTACTCTCCAAAAAATAATTTTTTGTAATAATGACTCTGATTTGAGATGAGAAAAAAAAAATAATAACATTTCCAGGCTTTACCATAGCACAGTTTTAAAACGAAAATCAAACCTTTCTGCTTAGGTTCCCATTAAATGTTTCAGGTCTTGGAAGGGAAAGGCACAGTAATTACAACTGCAGTCTCTACCTGAGACTTAAAAGTCAAACAACCCAAAAGGATCGTAACTTTTTAAAGCAGTTCCTAAGGGTTTTCCAGAATAGGAAAAGTGATTATGAGTTAGCTTGTGTTTGGGTTTGGTTTTCCTCCTGCGGGAGTGAACGTTAGCCTGAAAATATATATATCTTGGAATGAAAGCTACAGCTCCTTTTCTCAATTGCCTGAATGCTGTAATGTCAGATTTTTCAGATTCCTCTCTACCTTTGGGAGAATCAGCTATTTCCAGGAGTACCAAGATGAGTGCCTTTCTTTTCAGCAGGACTTCAATTGCCTACCTGTTTACATAGCAGAAGCTCTGTAATTTAATCCCCACCACAAAAGACAATCATTATGATTAAATCAGACGCTGGTTTAACAAGGTACACCTAATAAGCACTTCTGTTCATCAGATCTTGCACAAACAACATTCTTTCGTTGTGCAACATATGAAATAACTCAACTTTTGCCTCCTGTTGCAGACTCCGACACCAAGCCCAACATGTTATCTCTTGACTGCCTTTTCACTGGAAAGCAGAAGAGGCACCACTCCATCCCAGTGACTGTGACCTCAGCCCCTGTAGCCTATATGAAAGCAGGAAAGAGAGACATTCTTTCCCCTGTTTGTACTCACTGTGGGTTTTTGGTACACCACACGACTGAGGACATGTCTTTCAAAGCATATGGCAAAAATAATGTGCCTCAGAGAACACAACTTTTTCCAAACTCAATTGGCTTCCCCAAGTTTTAAATTTCCTCTTATACTCTTATTCAAACAGACGCATGCACGCATACACACACACACACAAACACACAGTTGAAAGACAGCAAGGGAAAACCAGCAAGGTCTTGCAGAATGCAAATGAAAGGAAGACAAAGCTTTAAAAGGAGAATGAGAAATTTATGTTAAAAGACAACATAACCCAGGACAAGAAAGAGGCGTAGAGAAGAGGGGAAAAAAATATTTTTCAGTTCTATAAAAAGCAAAATATTTCAAAGGAGCAAAAAATACCCAGCAGAATTGCAGTTCATGCATCGGTTTATGAACTATCACTTCCTTTCAAGCCCCAAGGTGGAACACGTGGATCAGCTTCTCCTGTCTCTATCCAGTGTCTTGACTGTTTCTGTGTTTTTGTCCCCATATCTCACATTTTCCTTTCTTCCTTTTTTTTTAAATCTCCTTCCTTCTCAGAAGGTGAATAGAAGGTGGCCCCTCAATAAACGACTATTCTACCTTCTGAGTTGAGGAATGTGGAAGAACGATGTCAAGAATTCTAAGCAGTCAAGCTGCCTTAGGCAGGGGCAGAGCTGTTGTTTGTAGGAGGGAGAGTGCTTCAACCTGGACACAGGAATAATGGAGCTAATGTCCTCAGAAATCATTGTAGTTCATATTTCCCATTTAGGGACAACCCATAGCTAAAAAACAAACCAATAGAGTCACAAAGATGCAATAATGGCTTCCAGTTTGTTGCTTATTTAGAGAACATATTTTGATGTATTTCTTCCATCCATTTCAGACTTTGGGAAAAGAGAAGCAGCTCTCTCCTAGAGTTTTTTCTAATCCTGCCTTCAGCAATAAATCTAACAGCACACTCAGCCATATGATAGTACGCACTCACATAGCAGCTCACATAGGAATACATAGCTCCCCAAGAGTTGTTTTGTCACCATTTCTAGAACAGAAAGGAATTATGCATAAAGCTATGACAGAGATCCTCAAAATTTATATTAGAAAAGAGAAACCAGAAACCAGGAAAAGTTTCATATATATATATATATATATATATATATATATATATATATACAGAGAGAGATGTTATATAGAGAGAGATCATATATATGTGGTGTTTGATACATATAACGTACATATAAATATCATTAATCTTCTTGTTTCCCCATCTTGCCTTTTTAAAGCTCTGTGACTGTTTTTGTGTGCACGGCTTTTCACATAAAGATAATATCTAAGACTCACCATAAAAAAGTTAAACATAATGAGAAACCTAAGAACTATTATGGATTTTCAGTGATAAAATCATGATCCAAATTTCGGCCTGGTCCTCTAGGACCACATCTAGGTAGCTGCCCATCAAGAAGCAAATACATCCACAGAGGCTTCGATCCTCATCCTAACCTCATTTGCATGTGGTTCTCAACTTTTAGAGGTCATCTGCACTGACACTGATTCCTCAAATGCCAAAAATTCACTACTATGGCCTAGTTATCGGAATAGCTGTCCTTCCTAAGATGATGCCAATGCTGATAATAATGGAGATGAGGATGATGAGGATGGAAACGGCAAGGATGATAGCCAACCACTACTGAGAGTTGCTACTTGGCAACCATTAAGCTAAGCATTTTTCATGGATTATCTTAGTCGATCTTAGGACAACCCTATGGAATAAGACCTAGCTATTCCTTTCACCAGGTTAGGAAACTGAAGGACAGAATTATTAGGCAAACATCCTACTTAAGATGACATACTGGTAAGCAACAGAGCCTGAGTTTGAACCCAGACAATCTGACTCTAGAACTTGTTCCGTTAATTTTACTCTCTCCTGCCTCCCATGATGTCCATGCAGGACCTGAGCCACTGAGAATCTGGGCTAGTTCACAAGATACTCAGGCCAGGCACAGTGGGGGTTGGGGTACAAGTGCCTTAATGTGCTTATGTATTCAGCTGACTACATTTGGGCAGATTTAGAGCCAACTGCTACACAATTGATTGGGCTATGGAATGATCCAAAAATATAAGAGGCCAAAACAAGCAAACTGTTTCACAGTCTGGCTATTCCTTTCACACCGACAAAGCCAGAATCCCTATGAACAAGGGCAGCTCCATGGAAATTCAACGAACACAGGCACCTTCTGGGTGTGTTCTTCACCACCCTCCCAATCAATCAATGCACCCGAAATACACACTCTCAAAGACACCCATTTGTGTTCTGATACTCCCACTGATCTGAAATAAATTGCAAATATGATATACAAATCTGTGGTCACACAAGAAACTGAGGAAAGATGCAGAAATGTTTTGATATTGAAGAGTTCTAGAAAGATCCTCCTCACAGTCCCCTCAACCTCCCCCCACACTGCTGCCGTACACACACACACCCTACAACGAGCTAACAAAATGGCAGGCAAAAGCAGTCAGAGAACAGTAGGCAAAATTAGTAGGGAGTGCTTCGAATGACCAATGAAAATGAGGGAAAAAGCTTTCATTCATTCTATACTGTAATCATTAATTCAACAAGTATTAATTATCAAGCCTTTTGGATATACGTTAGGGAGCTGCCAGTCTAGTGCAAGAGATAGACTTGCAAACAAATAACAAAATGGAGAAAATTCAGCATCTTTTTAATCAGCCTTTTTTGTGAATGACTATATCTGTATGCACATAAGTTTTTGAATGAATTTGAAACAAAGCCTATCTTATACAGGGGTTATCTGCTGTTTGGGGGTTCTACATATGTCTCCCCACCTTCGTTAGTGGGTGGTCAACTATTAAATATGGCTAATTTCAAGTATCAATAAATCTTGGTTCCACATTTCGTTTCTTTACCTAATTTTTTGGCTCACTTCCTGAATTTCAGACATTCATAGCCTGACTTCACACATGTTTTCAAGTAACTTCACTTAACTGGTGTGGTTTGAGAGGACTGTGTTACAACATACGCAAGATGTGTGTCCTTTCTCAAAAGGAGCTTAAAATTGTATACATTAATGAGACAAGTATACAAATAACTTTACCACAAATGTGTTGCAAATTGCTGTGAGAGTTAGAAAGGTACAACAGGTCACAACTAGTTGAAGGAATTCAGAAAGATAGTCTTCCTTTTAATTCAACTTAAAATCTTTAAGACAAGTGGTTTTTAAAATAAAAAAAAAGAAAAGAAAAATCAAATTCACTATAGTTCAAAGATATTTAAAAAGATAATATTCAATATCCCTTATATCTGAAGACCTCAACATTTGCTTGTGTTAAGAAGTTGAAGCAGATGATGGACTTAACCAGAACCTTTTTGGTGGTTATGAATTTGTCACTGGTAAGGCCTACAGTTGCAACACTCATAGGGAAGAGTTCTAGATTCACATATGGTTTGACTCAGAGACTCAGATAAAGGCATTGGAAACAAAACTTTTCCATCGTGCTCTGCCACCTACTATGTTGACTTCACTTTCAGGCTCCATGTGGTAACTCTTGACAACTCTAGGCTCATATTCTTCCATGTTCAATCCAGCAGGGAAGAGAAAACGCTTCTTCCCAGGAGCTCCTGCACATTCTCTGGATTCACTCCTTCCCATCTCTGAAACAATCACTGTGGTTAAGGGACTTTGGTGCACTGAATGGCCAAGCTTGGGTCACAGACTCCACTCCTGGTGTCAGATATGACAGCCTACGTAAACCAAATGGACAGAGTGAAAGAGAATGGTCCATAAAGAGAAGGAAAGCGCACCTGATGCTGTGTATTTCAGAAAAATCCTCTACACACCCTTCATTCTTCTGAGGAACAGCATACACATGAATCTTACATCCTATCACACATGAAGCAGCATCAATGAGGAATATAAGAAAACAATATATAACTGTGGTTTTTGAACTAAAACATCTATATAAATAATTGATTCTTAAAATCTATGTTGGATTTTCAATGAGTGGTTCTACAGTCCCTTGAATCCGTGTTCTTCTCTGATGCAGATTCTGGATCTTTAATCCCTCCTGCTGATCTCAGTTGTGCATTCTGCTCTTGTTCACAGGGCTCCCAGGGAGGTGGGAGAGCTTCTGAAGAGAAAATAAGTTCTGACTCTTTAATCAAACATGTGTTGAAAACTGGAGAGAAATTACATCCCTTGAACTTATCAACATGTTGAAGCTAAGCAGGAGGAATACGTGCAAAATCAGAAAAGAATCAGACTACACACTGGGTGCTTGTCCCTCAGCCCTGCTCTGTTCTCAAGCCTTCTACTGAATCGTGGAAAACATATAATGGCTCTGAGAGCACAATTTTTAGTGCCAGGAGTAGGGAGAAGAAGGAAAGACCATAAATGCATATGAATGAATTTACCCCAGGCAGATCATGCTTTTCGCTAATGTAATAGTAAACCACGACCAACACTCTGCAACCTCAACTCTCAAACATGTTCAAACACCCCGCTGAAACATACACGCTTCTCCTCATCTGCCTTTTCAGATAGTTAGTATCATCATACTTTTAAAACAAGTTTGGTCGTCTAGGCTTTTTATTTCAGGTTACTTGAAATTCTCTTTGGAAGTGGGGTTATGCATGAACCATAGCTCATTGTCAGGAAAAATATCGAGTCCTTAATAATGTTTTATTGGTTGAATTAATAATAATGGCTAATGGGGTACGTGTTGCCTCACTTGAGTAGGGCACGTCATAGTTTTAACAAGGCCCTGTAGAAGCCCTTCTGGAGACAACACCATGACTCAAAGGAGTGAGTAATATTAGGAATTCCAGACATCACGGTAGATGCCAAGGGGAGAATTGTCTTAGCTTGTGTTCTATCTGGGGACTTTCTAATTTCATTATTTACCTTGCCAACAAGTAGAATGAGTTCCATCTACATTAAATCTACTTATGCTAAGGTAACAACCTCTGAAAGAAGTCTCATGAAGTCCACCAGTCTCATCCAAATTAGATTGATTTTCTAAATACCATTTGTTTTCCAGCAAAACCACGTCACTCATAAAAAATGATATTTAAGAACTCATATGTGATCAAGAAGTTTTGAAAGAATTTTAAAACTTGCCTGTTGAAATTATACATTTATATGATGACAGCTCTGAAATATTCAAATATAAATGTCCAGCACTGCACATTGTGCAACTCCAAGGGGGTTCCCATTCACCTTGCACATTGTGTGAATGGCGACCCCTGGAGACATACAACAAAATGCAGTGTGTGTATGTGTGAATATGTGTGTACATACACACGTATCTATAGCTATAGCTATGTCTATATATAACTCAAACTAGATTTAGTCTTTCAGAAATTTTTCCTTTACTCAACAAACAGATAGCAAATTGGCTGGGAATTTCCCAATGCATTGGTAATGTGGAAGCTATCCCAAGCCATTCATATCCCCTTCCAGCATTCTACTTTTGATGAGTTTTAAATCATGACTGAATTTTCCAGACATATATGCCTTTTCCATAATTTTATTGAAGTAATCCATTTGGTTTCTTTCTTCCTGTAATATGTATAATAATAAGACTTGATGTGTGTGTGTGTGTGTCTGTGTGAGACAGACAGAGACAGAGACGGAAGTATCCATTTATCTCAAAATCATGGCAACTCTGAAGAAAGTTCTTCTCCATAAATCAGGAGAGCAGATGTCCTGCCCGTATCAGGAACTACATGAGCTTATGCAAGTCATTTCCACCTCTGAGTCTTACTATCATTTTTAAATTGCACATTTAATTCAAAGAGGGTGAGAATGCATTAGTTGGTGATGGTCTACACAGAAGGTTCAGAAATACACAGAATCTATCTTCAGTAGATTCAACAGCAAACATAACATGTATACTACTGTCAAGACTTGCAAAACGTCATAAGCCTAAAAGAAAATTGGGAAATCTGACAGATGGTATAATATTTTCTCTCAGTTGAAGTTAATGTGAATTAATTGTATGAAACTACCCAATTCCAAAAAGGAAAACCAAGCTGGACTATAACTGGAATAACACTTAGCTAATCTATTCAAACTGGATTTCAACCAAGTTTCCAGGGTAGAAAAGACTTATGACTGGTCACTAGTTCCCAGCACAAGTCTCAGTTTTCAAAATATTTCCTTTAAAAAAAAAAAAGAAAAAGGGCAGAATACCAATTTTGAACTGTAAAGAAAAAAACCTTTGTCACATATATTCCTGGAATCCTGCTTAGTGCTGCCTCGCTTTTTCCCCTTACCTTAACATTTCTGTAAAAAGGGGCATTGTCCAACTAACATGATCCTTTCTTTGTTGCAGGGTCACCCTCATTTACCATCCTGGAGAAATGAAGAGTGAGCATCTATAACAATATAGCCTTTCACACACTTAATCCTTACCACTAAAGAAATCCATTCATTCTTCCCTTATTTCCTCCTATATAGATTTTCCTACAAAATGTATATTCACACTCTCTGCTGATTTATATCTATGGGAAATCAATGTCTTTCTTAATGCTCCAGAGACTTAAAGAAATAACCCATTCTCAGCAGCAACAAGATTATATTCAAAGAGATAATTTGCCCGTGAAATATTACCCCACAGTCTTTTGAACCTGTTACCATCACTTTGCTTTGTGGTGTATTTCATCTTTTCTGATTAGACGGTGTTTATAAATAAAATATTTCCCCTAGTAAACCAGATAAGGAAGGAGTCTGGCCACTTGCTAAGATGGTGACAACTAGAGATATCCCGCACATTTGTGTCAAATTCAACTCCTTCCTACTGCTCTAAAAGATTATTTTGGAGATGAGCAAGTTGATATTTAACACCAAGTCAAACAGAATCCTTCTTATTGTTCTTAAGATCTAAGAGGTCATTACGTGGGAGAGGCTGAGCCTGGAAGCAGCTACTTCATACAACCTTGTTACATGCAAAACAACGCTGACATCCAAAGCAGTTAAGAGACATCTCCAGACATATCCAACATGCCACAGGTGGTTAGTGCCCATATCGGAATAAGAGTCCATCTACTGTGTCTCAGGCCAGCATTCCTGGTTTTCAAGTAATCCAGTAACTTATTGACATGTAAATAATTTCATAATGAGTGTGTTCCTCATTTTGCTATGTGCACAGGATAAAATTCCATTTCAGAGAACGGTCTGGCAAAATCATCAATAACTTACCAAGAAAGAGAGAGGAGCTCTTCCCTCTTCCCTGGGAACATCACCTCCTGCAAATACCCCCAACAGAGAGGGAGTTGCCATCACAGAGATGGGGCAAAGAGGTTGCTCTATCTCTGTAAACTGCGTTTTACTCCCAAAGTGTCTCTCTTTTGGAGTAAAGTACACTTACTCCAAAGAGACAGTACCCTCTGAGTGGCTCTTCTATGGGGATGGAAGGGAAGCTCTCAGAGGTGCTCTGAGGAAGGGCTCCACTGAAGATCACCTCAAGGCCCTTTCCCTTCCTATGAACCAAATCTTCCTGCCACACATGTTCCTGCCCTGACCCATAAAACTGGCTCCTCTGCCACCCCCCCTGCCCTCCCTGAGAAGGACTCAGAAAGAAGCTCCTGCTTCTCTCCCCATTGCCCATTCTCTCATCCCAAGTGAGGAAGAAGATGGTGAGAGCCTGTGTTGGCCATGGGGTGTGGGGTTGATGGGGCAATGCATCCCTGCTCACAGATCTCTCTCTAGAAACAACCTGCCTTTGAGGTAAGCACTTTCTCCCTTTTCTCTGTCCACCTGCCTTGCAGAAAGCTTTCCTCTCACTCTATGCAGCCTGTGATGGGATAGGTAGATAGTCAGAACTACATTGGGTCACAGGCACATCCTCTTATATCCATAAGTAAAACTCATTTCTCTCTCCCCACCCCCAGAGGCAATTTCGGAATTGGTCGAGAGTCTGGTGGAGGAAACATGGAGAGGGGATCAATTGGCTCCTTTAGAGGCCTATGTGAGGAGGGGCAGGGAGGCGTGATAGATCCCATGGAAACTCAGCATTCAATTAGAATGTTAATAAAAGGAATTAAGCCGGAGCCAAAGTCTTGGTCTTACCTGCTTTGGGCCAAGACTACATGGACATTTCATCAAATTTCAGCATGGAAGAAACTGGGTGTTATTGGCCTATCTGATTAAGCCATAAATAGATTCATAGAAAAGGTAAAAATGGTTACAGTTACTTGTAGAGAAGCCAGAGGAGGTCGTCATGGAGTTGGTGAGGGGAAGCCAGGCTGGAGGCAATGAAGCACAGTGGACAGAGCCCGGAAGCAGCCATCTACATCTGGCTTCAAATCCAGGCTTTGCCTCCTACCAGCGCTGTGACCTTGAGAAATTCTCTCTCAGGTGTTTTTCTGTGAGGTGGGGATAAATCATTTCTGTATAACATTATTTTTAAGACAATGTATGGGAAAGCCTTTAGGAAATAGTGAAGAACAATAAAAAATTAAAAGGATTATTATGTGAAAAAAAACCTGAGAAACAATTAAAAGAGCTAGATAAGTGAATACCACAGTATTTTCAGATTGGTGAGTCTGAGATGAAGAGAAGACCCTGAATCGGATAGGAGAAGAGAAGAAAGAGAGCTATCTCAGGGCAGGACCAAAACAGAGAGGGTGTATATCAAGGGACCCGAATTCAGCTCAAGGTCACCCCTGGCCTTTAAATCTTTTCCTTACAAACTAGGAAATAATGCTCCTGCCTTCAGGCAGATGAGCTCTGTGCCAAGCTGCACAATGTGGTGAAGCACACAGAGTGTGCATTTCAGCCACCACTTGTCCTCTTAGCCAGCAATCTTGTGCATTGTACAACCTGCCCAACTGCACATGGCAGTCCTGGGGCAGCTCGTGGCTCTCTGTGAACTTGGGTACGTAAGTTTCTCCACTTTCCAGTTTCAGTCTCTGGAAAGCTGGAATTGTAATCATGCTTGCCACTCTCACCTCATTTTAAGGATTACATGATATACATGAAAGCATTTTGGGAAGCATACAACGAAAGAAATTATTACAAAGCAGCCTAACCCAGATCTCTTCAGCTGGGCAGGAGGGAGGGGAGACCAAAGGCTCAGTGGGTCGCGATGAAGCTTGAGGACACACTGCACTTGGTACAAAGAGGAGCAGTGGGGTATCAGGAGACTCATGTCCACCAGCACCGTGAGAAATTCAATGGCTTTCCTCTTGTTATTCTTCTAGCTGTGGGAGTTCACCGTTTGTACTCATGTTTTGTACAATTACCCAGAGGCTATGGTGACATTTTTGCATATTTAATCAATCTAATAACCGAAACCTGAGACGGTGAGCATACCACCTGTGTTAAATCTCTTCTCTCATGTCTACTCACTTATCCTCCCCCTCACAAGTCTCTCATGCCTTCATTTCTTTCCTCACACATTCTTGTAATTTATTCATCTCAAGATGCACTTCTGTCTCGTTTAATCATTTAAACAGACCTTTGGTGCCTATTTAATTGATTCTTTCTGGGTTTTAATTTGCATCTTTGACTTTGCCATCTTGATTTTTTGACTGTCCCTCTCTCTGCATGGCATATGTTTATGTTTTAACAGGTTTCCAATATTCTGGATGACTTCAGAGGCCAAGGTTGAAAATAAATGCTATTTTAAACAGAATGCTATTTGATTGGCCAGGCAACTGAGCAAAATCAAGACTAAACACTCTGTGCTTTGGGAAACAGACAACCAGAGTCATCCTTTAATGCCCAGCTGTCCAGAGGCAACCTGGCTAATTCCTAGGCTGGCCAGGGACCACTGGAATGGGGAGTGTGCCTCACGGATCAGAAAAACCTAGGGTTTCCTAACCTTTTGATTTGCCTCTCTATGATTTGGGACTTACTGTTTGTTTCCTCCTGTATTTGGATTTGCTTTGTTGGGAGTGTAGGAATGGGGGAAAAAACACTAATGAGTTAATAAACTGGTATGTTTGAGCGAACAGGGAAGAGACAAGTCATTCAGCAACGGCGTACTCTACATTCCCCATTGGGAACAAGATTTGTGTTTTTAATTCTGTGTAGATTAAGTGTAAATGGAATTGCATAAAGGCTCCAATAAATTAATACCATCCACGGAAGGTCCATATGATAAGAAAGGAAGGGAAGCGAGGCACAATGATTCTGACTTCATAAGCCCATATGGCAGATAATCCAATAAGGTCTTCCCAATTCTCCACAGGGGGCCCTAACCCTGGGCTTGGGTTACATGAGTGATTGAATTTTTATTGGGATCCTGCCACTGACCTGACACACTCCTTCTATTTTTATTTTTTCATTGATATAATGGGAGCCATAAAATAGACATTATACCCGAGTGGGATTATGCAAAGGAGTTAATATTTTTAAGTACCCAGAAATTCTACCATATGACAGAGAAGTACAGAATATTATGGATGCCACATGCATTTATTATGTTTTTCAAAGGAAAAAAATTATTACTCAAGTTTTAATCACAAGCATAGAATCATTAAACTTGCAATGTGGATGTGTAATTTCTGCCAAAAAAAAGAAAAAAAAACAAGAAAACATTCCAAGTCTTTCGTTTGTTTTAATGAGCTTCAGAACCAGCTATTGGCACTCAATTTTTTTTAATATGCATCCATTTTCTTATCGCTATATTTAAACACTCTTTCATGAAAAGTGGTCAATTTATTTTAAACGTTCAATGGCTTTATAATAAACCAAGACCTTGCTATAATAGATATGCTGCCTTAATATTTTTTCTTGGATCAACTAGAAGGTCTAGATTCTGAGTATACATATGTAATTTTATGAGTACTATCAACACCTCCTTTATGATTTTATGAAATCTCAATCATTTGTGGATATGGAAATAGTAAACGTAAGCTGGGCCCAATCTTTCAATAGATCCATATATTTTTGCACTTTCGGTCTTCAGTATAAAATTTCCCATCAGTGATTCTAGAACTCTGATTGGCCCCCTAATATGACTAAATGGCTATTTCAGTAGCTCTATGATTGTGCCTGAATCCATCATTGTGGTTAGTTGGTGGTGGACTGGGCCACAGCTAAGTAGCCTGGATCTGAACATTCAGGAGACGAACTTTTCTGGAGATTTTTTTTAAGGCAATTAAAGGCAATAGGAAGAGGAAAGAGGCATAGGCATAAGGCTGTCCTATTCTACAGTTTGTTCATTACACAAAGATGCTAGGGAGAGCAAATGAGTGGGGGGACCTCTCTCCACTCACCATAGACTATGTCCAGGAACATGGCTACATCCACCTACAAGAGGTGTCTTTCTCAATCACACAAAGGTGACTAAATCCACATTAGAAGGAGGTAGCCAGCTTCCAGTCTTGAACCCTGAGGCTCATGCAGAGGGCTTCAGTCTAGGAGTGTTGACTCCAGGTGAAGAAATAGTTCAAAGGCACAGCAAGCGTGCTCCAAAAGGTGCTTATCACTGCAACGCCAAGAGCTTGAGTGATGAAATCAGAGGGAAAAGAGAAAATGGAGACTGGTGAGAATAGGCCTTCTTGATTGGACAGAACTAGAGGCAATGATAAAATATGCAGGTGTATTCTGAGAACTAGGCCAAGGTAGTTGAGTGAAGCTCACGTACAAAGGAGATGTCAAAAGATATCTGAGAGAAGAATATATGTGCAAGAAAGTCTTGGTCATCTAGCCCCAACGGGCAAACATCTGTTCTTCCTAAGTCCTTCCATCCTGCCTCTCTCAGAGGGCTCTAGATAAGGTGAAAACAAATGAGACTGAGAGATAGAAATGCAAGTCTGAAAGGTGTAAGCACTGTAACTGAGGTAAAAGGGATGGATGTGCTCGCAGAGGAACATAAAAACCATGGGACAGGCCTACAATGGAGCTAGCCACCGTGAGCTGCTGGCCTAAGCCCTTTTCAAATTCCCCTTCCCATGGGCAACATTAATTCCATAATTAAGTAGCTAGACAGAAACTATAGGAGTGTAGAGGGGGCAGGAGCTGTTGGCATTGAGAATGTTCTCAGTTCCCATGGTTCAAGCATATATGGTCAGGAAGCCAACTGCTCATTGTTGAGAAGAAGCAGCTAGTGTTGAGGAAGGGAAGATGAAAGGAGCTAGTAACCAGCTGCAGAAGACAAAACCTTCCATTAAAAATAATAATGAGGGGCCAATCCCGTGGCCGAGTGGTTGTTTGCGTGCTCCACTTCAGTGACCCAGGGTTTCACCAGTTCAGATCCTGGGCATGCACCTAGCACTGCTCATCAAGCCATGCTGAGGTGGCATCCCATATAGCAAAGCCAGAAGAACCTACAACTAGAATATACAACTACGTACTGGGGGATTTGAGGAGAAGAAAAAATAAAAGATTGGTAATAGATGTTAGCTCGGGTGTCAATCTTTATAAAATAGTAACAATAATAATAATAAAATTCAAGTCATCTTTCAACAGAATCTAGCATATAAATACTTGCAGGCAATTCTGGAAGAGATAGGAAAAAGAATTAAGATAGAAATTGTTACTCAGTAGAAAATGAATAAACCTTCACCAGATGTTCTTATACTCTGATGTTCAATTTTTGCACGCATGTTGACTTACACATGACAAAGAAACATGACAATATATAATATCATAAAATGTGATAATAAAATATCATATACATATAATAATAAAGTATGGAAGGCCAAGCATAGGCAGAGGCAGCAGCCAACGAGAGGCAAGCTAATTCATGACTGATGGCCCTGGGACATCTCAGAAAGTGGAGGACCAGATACGAGAGGAGGTGGAAAGTGAATCTTGGCTGGAAACAGGGCTGGTTGAACATCCATGTGATAGGAGTCTTACACACTGGGGTCCCCTACCTCACTCAGATACCCAGGGCAGGAGATGAAGAATAAAATAAAATAAATAAATAATAATATATCTGATTCCCCCATATTCCCACTTGAAATACCATACCTTTCTGAATAAAAATGTGCTCTGATATAACCCCACACTCCGTCTTATGAGTTGACTTGTGTCTCCCAAAAAGATGATAAGTAGGAGAGAGACATGGAATATATTTTTCTCACAGCCCTCAGAAGGAACAATCCTGCCAGCTCCTTGACTGATATCTTACACAGGACACAAAAAATAAGTAACCACTCAAGATAAGACTGAGAAATTATACTATATTAAAATTAAGAATGAATTTTTTAACTATTAAAACTAAATTAATCTAAATTTATCAATTAATTAAGAGATTACAAAGGCAACCCACATTGAGGGAAAAGGTTTTTACAATATAAAAAGTAACATTTTGTGTCCAAAATGTTTTTTAATGTCTACAAATTAATAAGAAAATATTAACAGCCTAATAGAAAAGCGGGCAAAAGTCTTGAACAGGTATTTCACACAAGAAAATATCCAAATGCCCAAGAAACAAAAGTGAAAGAATGCTAAAGACCATTAGTCATGCTGGAAATGCAAATTAAAATTACAGTGAGATACCATCACACACCCACCACGGAGGAAAAAATTAAGAAAGGTGACCACGACATGTTACTAAAATGTGTAGCACCTAGAACATTTAAATACTAATAGTGGGACTATAAATTGGTACAACTGATTTGGAAAATAGTATCTACTAAACCTGAAAATATTATATCCTAAAACCTGCCAATTCAACTCCTAGGAATACACTTAGAAGAAATGCATGCATAGGTGCGCCAAAAGACGAGTACAAGAATGTTCACAGCATCTCTGTCCGTAATAGCCCAAATAAGAAACAACACTAATTCCCACCCACAGTAGAAGAGATAAATAAATGTTAATTTATTCACACTACTAAATTTTGAATGGCGATGGGAGTAAACAAACCAGTGCTACTCACAACAGTGTGGATGAATCTCACGAAAAAGTTGAGCAAAAGAAACCAGATATAAAGAAACACACACTGTGTGATTCCACTTAGACAAAACTCAGAAACAGGCAAAACTAATCTATGGTAGTAGAAGTCAGCATATTTTTTTACCTTTTGGCAAAGGTGGTTACTGAATGGACAGGACCTCAGGGGATGCTTCTCAGCTGCCAGAAATGTTCTATTTCTTGATCCAGGTAGTAGTTACATGGATGTGTTCACTTTGAAAATCCACTGAGTCATCTACTAAGGATATGTGAACTTTCCTGAATATACGATATAGTTCAATTAAATGAACTTTAAATAAAAATCACGTAACCACTTGAACTTTTGGTGGTTACACTTTGCTTAAAAGTTCTCATTTAGCACTTGGAAACATTACCATATATGGTTTATACTTAATGTACTCATTAATTTGTTTATTTAGTATTTTACAATTTCCCTTGAGGGCAAATGCTATATTATTCACCTTTGTATCTGTAGCACTGTGCACCCAAAGAAGTACTCATAAATATTCATTGATAATGACGCACTCAGAAATAGACAAGGATAGATAGACATGAGAGAGCCATTAACATATCCATGCATAGAAGAACATACTTGTAGATATTTGTGACACACCCTAAACCATACACTGATCCTTTCTCCAAAGATTAAGAGAAAGAAAAGAATATTCATTGAGTGTTAGTATGCTCCATTCACCAGCCTAAGACTTTTTTTTTAAGATTTTATTTTTTTCCTTTTCCCCCAAAGCCCCCCAGTACATAGTTGTATATTCTTCATTGTGGGTCCTTCTAGTTGTGGTATGTGCAACGCTGCCTCAGCGTGGTGTGATGAGCAGTGCCATGTCCGCGCCCAGGATTCGAACCAACGAAACACTGGGCCACCTGCAGCGGAGCGCGTGAACTTAATCACTAGGCCACGGGGCCAGCCCCTCACCAGCCTAGGATTTAACACACCTTCCATCAATGAATACTCTCAACAATGCTTTGAATTAGGTACTATCATTGCAGATGAGGAAACTGAGATACAAATATTTTAATTAACTTACCTAAGATAATGTAACTACTAACACTCAAAGCCAGAACGGTGCTGTGTATTAACTAGAAGGTGGTAAAAAATAGTATGCATCTTCTCTTTTTCACCTTCTCCACTAGATATAGTTTAGAGGATCTGTCAAGCAAAGAGGCCTGTCCATCCCCAATCTCCTCCTTGTGACCCAAACTAGGCAAATCGATTCTGTCTGCCTGAAAGTTGATGCCAGAGTAAAGGGCACAAATGCTGGATTCATCCCAGGGGTGACATTCTTCTTTTTTTATCTCCTAGACTCCCTAAGTTAACCTGGTTCCTTCAGTGTTCTCCTCAATTCTGTAAACAACCCCACACCTTTCCAGTAGATTGCTTTTCTGCTTAAGTAGGCAAAACTGGTTCCTACAGTTGCAGACCAAGTACCCTAGCTGAATCAACAAACATCTTAGAGTGATAAGAACAAGACCCAGAGCAGACAACAACTTGCTCAAGCTTCTCCATGCAGAGCAGGCACGTACACCAGATCCCCCACTACTGCTCATTTCTCCACTCCGTGTGCCTTGCCACATGACAGCTTTTGTCATTGAGCTGCTGAGACTTAACTGTGGTTGCATAAAGGGTCCCATTTACAACACCTCAAGTTTTTATCAGACTTTTTTCCAGCTACAGCTGACTTTGCCAAGTACCAAGTTCAGTTGGCCAATACTCCAAATGCAACTTCCACAGTCTTTGGCAGTTAATCGACAGTGGCTTTGAGTTGTTCTTTCTTTCATGTGCTATCTCTCTCATTTGTTTGTTTGTTCCGTACTCTTTGTTCTCCTCACACTGCTCAGCATAAGGCTTTCCCTCTGAGGTTGATCTGAAACCACAAATATAAGATAATTGCCTCCTGTTATCCAATATTTTAATTTCAGTAGTCACTGGACTAAGGAGAAGGGATCCCTTGTGGATGATTAACATGGAGGTAAAGACTTCTCCAATCTTTTCTGCATCCCCTTCATGAATACACCCATTTCATAAGGACACAGAGCGAGAGCATTCTACCTGGCTTTCATAAACACCAGCTACTATACATCTTGATTACCTCCATTCAGGATTCCAAAGCCACCCTAAAATGTCTGGGTTCGAAGCTATTTTAAACACGTTCAACTGT
Source organism: Equus asinus (assembly GCF_041296235.1). Lineage (NCBI taxonomy): Eukaryota > Metazoa > Chordata > Mammalia > Perissodactyla > Equidae > Equus > Equus asinus. Next base: position 13,215,599 of record NC_091808.1, on the reverse strand, counting down.
CTATCTGATCTTTGTCCCCATTGTTAAGCTCTTAGGTTTAATATTCTGGGGGTTGAAATGAGGCTAAAGTCTAATTGATATCAGGAAGAAAATCCATTTGTATTTTCAGTTTTGGACTTTATGCCAAAACTTATATCACTGACTCGAACCCAAGTAGCATGCTAATATCCTGCCTTGTATGCTGGGAATCTCTCAAACTCTATCAGACACTCAAAAACGAGCATGCAGCCACCCAAGGGTTTGAATAACAAAGTTGGAAAAGGACAGCCAAAAACAATAAATTGGCCTCCGTGGTCTGAGCCAGACTCAGCCATGTCTAACTACTGAGCTGGAATAAATAAGGCCTCTGTTGAAAATGGTAATAAGAATATCTAAAAAACCAAAAAGAATAAAGTCAAGAAAAATCACAAAAGTTAGTTCTGAAACTTCTAAAATATAATATTCCTGAAACATCAAAGCATCAATTTAATAAATGGTATCACGACCCATGTGGAACAAAATTAAATGCCGGTGTAAATAAGGAAAAGATCGTTTTGATTCAGTCTGAAAGAACCTGACATTAAGACAGAATATCTTCATAGAAAAATACTTTCCAAAAACTTCCCCAGAAGCGCTGTAAAAGCAGAGGAATTGGGAACATGAGCCCAATGGTAGGCTGGGGGACACAACAAAAAGTAGCCTAACTCAAGAATTAAATGTCTTTTAAGTTTTGTGTTTGTCCTCAGTTAACATGGTAGTTTTGCATTAAGCTTTAATATATAGTTGTATGAATTTTAGATTATTTGATTTAATTATCTTTGGGAAATTTTTAAAATTTACTTTTTTATTGAACTTTGAGTAAAGTCAATACCTGGAAAAGATACATCATATTGATTCTAAGGGTTCTTGAACTCTGGCTGGCCGCCACTTACCCATGAGGGCACAAATAGTTCAGGTTAATAAGGATATTTTTAGAAGAATTAATATATTTTCCAACTTATTGGCAAGCAACTACTAACTGATTATATGAATATAACATTAAGAAGCATCCTAAGATATGCATATTCCTAGAGGATTAGTTATAGAATTGGTTTGGCTCCTGTAATAGAAAGACTCAAAATAAAAATGGCTTAAATAAGATACATTTTCTTTCTTTCTCATGTAGAAGTCTTGGCTGATATGGTGTCCTGTGTTAGAAGCCAGGCTCCATCTATCTTGTTCTGCCATCCTTAGGATGGTCCAAGGTGACTCCTCCAGCTCCTGCCCTTGTGTTCACATCCATCAGCAAGCAGTGGTCCTTCCCTAGAAGTTGCATATGACATTTCCATTCACATTACAAATGCCCAGAGTTTAGTCACATGGCCACACCTAGCTGCAAGGGAGGATGGAAAATGTAGCATTTGACAAGGTAACCCCATATTCTTCCCTGAAAATAAGAAACTATAACTAGATAATCAAGGGGAAATGGATATTGCAGAACAAGCAGCAATTTCTGCCACACGCAGCTAAAGATATCAGCTTCAGAATTATTTGTTTGATATTCAGTAAAGGAATAACAGAAATCTTCTAGATATTGTGGCTAAACAGGCACATGTATTAACTAATATTCTGTCTATATATCAGGCAAGTAGAAATTTAATTTAATAAAAAGAAGCTCAAATAAAGGATAAAATAAAAGTGTTTAATAATTGAAATCAATGAAGCAAAAACGTTGCACACAAGCATTCTAAATTAGGTGGCATTATGGTGGACCTTTAAAGACTGTAAACTGTAAGAACAGAAGGAAGCTGTCTTCATGAAAAGAAATAAAATGTATTAACTTATTTACTTTCAGGGGAGTCAAATACAACAGTGAAACTTTATTGGAGTACCTAACAAGGTAAAAATTAGTATTAAAAAATAAAACCTGGGTTAGCAAGATGTTACAGGTTAGGTTTCCCAGGAAGCAGACTTCTAGATGGAGTGTAGCATGCAGGTCAATTAAGTAGTGACCTTGGACTCAGACCTGTGGAAGAGAAAGGAAGGAAGGAGAATTGGGCAGAGGGAGAAGTCGAGCAGCAATGCAGCCTCTGCCAACACCATAGGAAGCTTTGGATGTGTATTGGCCTGTCAGAATTGTCCCCAGTTGGAGTGAGGGTGACAGCCTCTTATGTCACCACATTGATCAGTCATTGAATGTGGACTATTCCTAGAAGAAGACATGACTTGGTAGAGAAAATTTTCCTCAACTGAGGCAAATCATAAAGGAGACAAATTGTGATGGCTGTCTTCTAGCAGCATTTATAGCAACAGAAGGAATAAGTCTTTCAACTGTTGCAGGTTTGTTTCACTGAGAAACAGACTTTGAAACATATTAGCATAAAGGATGTTTAGGGAGTGTTCTTGAGCACCTGTTAAAAGGAGAGGAAGAAAGCAGGAGCTGTGATACATCCCAGGGGAGAACTCAGTAAACCTTATGGGAAGTTCCAGAGCTTGGATGGACCTATGCATTGGCTCTCTCCTGGGGAGAGGGGATCAGGTCTTTATCTCCAATATTGATCTTTCACAGGATGTGGGCAATCCGGAAGAGGACATGACCTTGGATGAGGCATATTTCTTCAGCCAAAGCAATTTCCAAAGTGGAATGACAGCTAAAGAGTGTTGTCTGGTGGTATTCCCAGCAGCTGGGGAAACAGATCCTTCTATCCAGAAGGAGGATCTGGGTGCATATCACAGTATCCACCATAAAAGATACACTTAATATTTTCATTTCATGGCCAAAGAAAAACTTAAAAATAAATCATTCTTTATATGAAGAACAGATTCAATAATTTTATCCATATGAAACCGAAGGCACTTGTTACCTTGTCTTTTTTTCCAGAGCATATTTGGTAGCATTCACATAAATTAAATGTGGGACTGATATATGAGACTCTACTATGTAAATATTTCTATTCGTCTCACTCCTCCATTCTATTCTTGCCAGCAAATTCCTGCCCTTATTTTCCTGCAAAAAAAAAAAAAAAAGGCCATCAGCCCCGAGTTCTCTCACCCTCCTTCAGATCCCATTCCTAATGTCTTAAAAAAAGAAAAGTCATCCCTGTCTATGGTGAATTACTCTTCATCTGTCTCCTTAATTCTTATCTTTGCACAACTCGCACACTCACTATTACTCTCCAGCCACCTTCAAAAGCTCCTCTTTGCCTGATGAAATCTCCACATTTTGTATACTTCACGTTTACCCATTTTGAAGATGTCTTTGTTGACTCTTCTGTTCTCCCTAATTACAGCCATGCTTCCATCCTTTTTCCCGCCAAAGTTCTTAAACTAGCAACATACCATCATAGGCTCATTTCTGCAACCCCAGTACACTCCCCAGTGCCCTGAAATTTAATCTTACTTCTGTTTATACTCTTTCACCTATATATGGCCCCCCCCCAGAAAGGCTAAATCATTCTCTCCTTGGCAAATTAAAGATTTTTTCCTAATCCTCAGACTTGACCTTTAAGCACAATGGGGCAGTGAACATCCATTTTTTCTGACACTGTACTTGACTGACACTCTTTTTTTCCTATCTCCCACCATTTATTTCTACTTTTCCCTCATCCCCCAAGTCACTAACTAGGGAAATTCTCCAAAGCTGTCTTTGCCCCTCTATCAAAAGCATCAGAATGTTATCATTATAGTTTCTCATTATTTTTTTTTAAGATTTTTTATTTTTTTCCTTTTTCTCCCCAAAGCCCCCTGGTACATAGTTGTATATTCTTCATTGTGGATCCTTCTAGTTGTGGCATGTGGGATGCTGCCTCAGCGTGGTTTGATGAGCAGTGCCATGTCCGCGCCCAGGATTCGAACCGAAGACACACTGGGCCGCCTACAGCGGGGCACATGAACTTAACCACTCGGCCACGGGGCCAGCCCCCATAGTTTCTCATTATTTTAATCATTGTTCCTATGCTGACGATTCATGTCTGTGTCTCCATTCTATCCCTTTGTGTAATTCTACCCTGGGTCTCCAGCTACTTCAGGGACCTTCCTGTTTGCACAACGAAGCTTCATCTCCAAATCAACATGACCAGAACCAAATTCATCCATAAAAAGGAAGTCTTCCAGAGGCCAACCTAGTGGCTGAGAGGTTAAGTTCACGCATTCCGCTTCAGTGGCCTCGGGTCCACCAGTTTGGATCCCAGTTGCGGACCCAGGCAGTGTTTGTCAAGCCATGCTGTGGCAGGCATCCCACATATAAAGTAGAGAAAGATAGGCACAGATGTTAGCTCAGGGCCAGTCTTCCTGAGCAAAAAGAGGAGGATTTGTGGCAAATGCTAGCTCAGGGCTAGTCTTCCTCAAAAAAAGTTAAAAGAGAAGTCTCCCTTAATCTCCCTAGCAGTTTCATTCTCCAAGTTGCTCCATGCAAAAAAATTGAAGACATCTAAGGACACAGGTATAAAGGAAAAGAAAGTGAGAATGGCCACCTCCATCCACTGCCACAATCATGATCCTAGTATTGTCATTTCTTGAACACCATATGTAGTGTCTCCCTGCACTCCCTCCATATTCCTATTGATCCTATGTGTTGTTTCCAAATTTAAATAAATGTCCACATTTCTTTCCCCTTTTCAAAACTTTCATCCTAATCGTCTAAAAAAGAGAATCCAAACTCATGAGCCTGGCCCTCAAGAGCCTCCTGAAATTAGTCCCACCCTTCATGGCCCACCTTATCACACTCAAGTTTTCAGCCCTATGCTCACTCTTAACTCAAAATCTTTCTTAATTCTGTTTTACTGAGAAGAAATGACCTTCCCTATTCATTTATTTTATTTAAACCTACTCTTCTCTGGATTCATATGAGGTTTAACCATAAGGCATACTCAATCTCTTCTAGTCCACTGGGGTATTCCTCTTCTCTTCATTTCTGTAGCAAATCTCAACGGTCCACTATAATAGCTTGTTATCTGCTGCTTTGTGGAACATATAACTACTATAAGTGACTATATCTTGTCTTGTCATTTATGTTTTAAGATCCTTAGAATGCTTCAGCAACATACTGTGTGTACAGGAAAAATGCAATTCACATTTTCTGAATTGAGATTAGCTTTCATCCCATGTACTTATGTACTACTATTGTAAGAATAATGTTATAGCAATGCAGAATCCCCTGTCCAAATTTTCAAAAATGATGAAAGAAGGAACAAATCCATGTCTATGTATTATTATATGGTGAGAGCAAAAGTGATAGGGCATTAAAAATTAAATTATTCACAAAAATTAAAATTATTTCCTTTTTACTGTGTGATTTTCATTTTTTCTAAAGAAGTAAGGCAAAGTTGTAATTAAATAGCCAGATCACTGTATGATAGAAAGAAATATTCTCTTGCTTTTTCTCACTTAGAACTCATTTACCTTTCATGAATTATTCTTAATGCCAAGTAAATTGCTTAGATAGATTTATATTTTTCCTCTGAACAAAGCCTTAGTTTTTTTAATATAATTTTTATTAAACAAGACCACACAAATGGGTAGGAAAGAAAACATTTTGTCAGCCTTATGCTCGGACACTTACGCTAAAATATTTTTGCCAAGAAGAAATAGACTAAACATACATCAAGCCAAATGGAGACGCTTACTTTAGTGACTAGAGGTACTTCTTATGATTTAAGACATTAGACCATAATTTGAGAATGTTTGGAAAGAGCATGTAATCACTTTATGTTTCTGACAATCACTGTCCAAAAATCTGTATATCCAAAAGATGTCCAAACATATATGGGTAGTTCACACTATTGTTTTAAGTTGTGTTTTAGTTTTTTAAACCAACTTTACAAACATTTTTGAGGGTAGACATTTTTTCTATTGCTGTTTAGTTTGTTTTATTGTTTTAGTTAAACAGAAAATTAATTGTGGTCTTTCTCCTTGGTCATCTCTGTCTTAGCATTTCTCATCCCAGGGTTCAAGCATAAAAATGCTTTTCTTTGCAGGATTATTGCATTGTCAGCCATGATCTGTTCATCTGGACAGAATTCGTCAAAAGGACTAGTTTCTACTAAACACTACTGTTTCTTCTGAGGCAGGAATGCCTTTTGGATGTGGCATAGGAGTAGACTGGGACAATGGTAACCTTTATTTATTAATTTGATATATATTTTTGGGCACTTACTATGTGCAAGGCCCTGCGCTAGATGCTGGAGACACAGCAGTGAAAGAAACATAGTCCTTATCCTCATCAAATTTGCATTGAAAGGAGTAGGAAGACATTAAATAGCTAATTACACAATAATTTAATCACAGTTGTGATAAATATTATAAAGGAGAAAAATAGCTTGGTAACTGAGAGACCCTTTTGAATTAGCCCCTCTTTCTTTAACCATGTTGGCTTTTCCTTCACACGTATCTTTTATTTGTATGAGAGATTTTATTTAAACGATTTGTAATTAACCAACTCCAAAATGTCTCTTGTGAATGACTCAGCATGACTATGCAAACTTTCCAAAGAGATCAGAGTACAAGATTTTGAAACACAACCAACATGTTTTGACCAAACCTAACCTATGAAATTCGACCAGGGTAAGTTAAATATAAACAGGTATCTTCAAGAGTAAACACACATTAGATAAGTTCAAAAGGATGAATGGCAAGCAGTTCCAGCATAGCCTCCCCCAATTCTCATTAAATACAAATGTATGCTCACATGAAAGTCACACTGACAACTCACAAAAAAACTGTGATTGATAGTCAACCTAAAACCAGAATTTAGGAGAAATTGGCGTTAATTATAAAAGAGTTGGATCTGGATTGTAAAACATTTATTAAAGCTTCAACACATGGCACAGTGAATGAATAAAGACTACTTGACTAAGAGGCTTTGCGCCTCTCACAACGTTGCTGCCCAGATTCAGATATGCAGCACCCCTACTTAGCAGAAAACAGACAGATGGCACTCAGACCCCTGGGAATTGCTCTAAGAAGCCAACGTCTACTTCCTGGCACAATCATTGCTGGCAGCAGGAAGAGCAAACACCGTGGATGAAGGGGTGATGAGCAGGACTTTGGATCAGTACTGAGAAGAGTATTTTTTGTTTGATGTTTGATATTATTATCAAAAATAGTAGGGTAGAGAAAATGCCACCATGGTAGAGGTACACTAAAACTCTAAATGGAAGCTTTCTAGCTTAAAATAGAAAAACTCTTGCTTAAAATAGCCTTTACCCCATTTGGAAATCTGAGGAAGATATTAGACCAATGCACAGCAAGGTAGAGGGCAGGAGCAAGAACACATAACACACCCTTTCTACTGAAAAGGGTCCTGCGTTATAAAAGTGTGAGATAAAAGACAAAGTGTGGGGGAAACTTGAAACTATTAGAACAGCATCTGAAACTTGAGGGGAGAGTATGTATGACTTGATCTTAAGAGTTGAGTATAAAAGATATATCTAATACCGAAACATTAGATGCATTTCTACCATTATAAGAAAACTTATGGAAGGGCTAGCTAATATAATTAGCCATGTAATGAAATAAGGTGAATAGTGTTTGAAAGGAAGAGACAAAATTATCATTCTTTGCAATAGAATCAACAAAAAACTAGTAAAACAAAATTAACACTACGTAATACATTGGTAATTACCATTTTAAAAATACAATAGACAAGAGATCTTCTAAATGCACACACTTTAAATATTTTTAAATAAAGGTAAACATGTGTTAAAGGCCCATATTAAAAAAAAGAAAACTTTAGAGGTTTAGTCATGCACTCAAAATACTTTTACACATGAAGACATATCATGCTTTAATCTTCATCGTGAGAAGTTTCAATATTCTAAGGGCATCAATTCTCTTACAATTAAACTATGAACATAAGATACTCTAAATAAAAGTCGGGAATTTTTGATTGTGGGGATAGAGGTGGAGAGCGGGAATTTAACAAAATGACCCAAAATTCACCTGGAAGAATAAGCACAGGTTTATCCACAAAAAAAGAAAACCAAGAGTAATGAACAGGCGCTTTCCAGATAATAAATATATTATAAAAGTACATTAACCAAATTCTTTCAAGTGAAAAGGAAGGAAAGCACACAGGTGATCTTTTTGGTGGATATGCGTACAAGTATACCAAAAAACTGAAGTAGAATAAACCCTAGGCCTACATTCCCTCCAGGTCCCAGGACTGCCAAGAGGAGCAAGAACACAGGACCCACGGAACAGAGTAGAGCCTAGGCTCACATGTTCTACTTTCTCCAACAGCATCCAACATTCTCACTTCCCAAAAGGAATGAGTGATAGGGTCAGTCTGTCCCCATCCTTATTGAATTGTCCTTATAGACAGAGTTTCATGCTCACCCATTCCAGGGATCTTTTGGCCTCTTTCATGCCCATCTTGTGGTTACCTTTAACTTGAGCATATAAGTCAAAGTCCAAGAAGCAATGGCTATGTCAACAGAGTTAGTTTCCCTTGATGTATATATCCAGGTTATGAAGAAAGAAGTACTTTCTTTGCACAACAAATGCTACAAAATACAACAAAATGTGGAAAGTTGTATTCTCCTCTCCAGGACAACTTGTGCCAAAATAAATTCTAGATAATCAAAGATTTAAATGTCACAGGTGAAACTATTAATTAATTAAAGGTATAATTGTAACCATTCTTAAAATATCTCAAAAAGTGGAAATACTAACAAAACAGATTAAGAGACTTGAGTAACTTAAAGTTTCTTAACTAGAAGAAAGGGATGAACAGGCAGAGCACAGAGGATTTGTACGGCAGGGGAACTACTCTGTATGATACTACTACAATTGTGGATACACGTCACATATTTGTCAAAACCCATAGAAGGCACAACACCAAGAGTGAACCCTAATATAGACTTCGGACTTTGGATGACAATGACGTGTCAAGGTAGGTTCCTCCATATGTACCACGGTGATGCAGGAAGTCGATAGTGGGGGAGGTTGTGTGTGGGGTGGGACTTGGTGTTATATGAGCACTCTCTGTGCTTTTCACTCAATTTTTCTGTGAATCCAAAATGACTCTAAAAAATAAAGTTTATCAACTAAAAACAAACAAACAAAAAGTAATCACAGGGGAAAAAAATAAGTTTCTATAGAGAAATATGATCATAAAATTTTTCAAATAAAAAATTAAATGGAAAATATTTGTCATATACGTAATAGGAAAATGGTTAATACCCTTAATATACAAATTGTGCTCAGTTAAAAAAAATCTGTAAATACACTAGTTTCCTAGAACTGCCATAGCAAATTACCATCAATCAGTGACTTAAACCAACAGAAATTTATTCTCTCAGTGTCCTGGAGGCCAGAAGTCCAAACTCAAGGTGTCACAGTGCTAAGCTTTCTCTAAAGGCTGCAGGGAAGAATCCTTCCTTTCCTCTCCCAGCTTCTGGTGGCTCCAGGAGTCCCTTGATTTGTGAATGCGATGTTCCAATCTTCAGATGGCCTTCTCCTCTGTGTCTGTGTCATCTACTTGTGTTTCTCTTACAGGGACACTTGTCATTGGATTTAGAGCCCACCTGGACAACCCAGGATGATCTCATCTTGAGATCCTTAATTATTGCTGCCAAGACCATGAAATTATAAGCTTTTGATTGCTGAGGGACCCATGTCAAAAGACATCCATTTTAAATAAACATATTGCCAGCTGTATAACACAGCTACTAGCAAAACAACCAGATAGGGAACTAGGTCACCCATAGCCATGCAGTTCCCCTTTCAGAAAACCCTTGGTGACCTAGATAACTGGCCGCTTAAGTGACCCTGCCACCACTCTTCCATGCCCTATTTCCTGTTCTTATGCTTCAAATTAGTCAGTAATGAGTGATCCTCAAAGCCCCAGTCACCCCATCTTTGGAACCTAGCAAAGACAGAGCCCCAGGTCCTCTCTCTCTGTCTGCCCCCACAACACTGCTTCCTCAGGTCATGTACCCTCCAGGACCTATGAGTGATAAATATTGTTCCTCAACATTCCCTGAAGGCTTTTTGCTAAAGTGCAATAATACCCTGTGATCATAATAAGAACCAGCCCAGACACAACATTGGCCCAAGTGGGGGAAGTGTCTATGCGGCTTGCTACTAGTAATACTGCCCAGGTGAGAACCTCATGCATTCCCAGCCTAGAGCATCCCCATAATAGGCTGAGACCCACCCAGCAACCCTTTCTCCAAATAACTTCAATCATAGGTCCCAGAAGTTAACACATGGTCATACATTCTAGGGGTCACCATTCAATCCGCTACAAGCACCAATAAAAAATGGGCAAAACATATAAACAGGCAATTCACAAATAAAGAAATATAAATGCTTTGAAAAGTTATCACCCTCAGTAAAAATCAAATATATGCAAATATAAATGACATTGGGACATCACTTTTCACTCTCAGATGTATGATGAAGTCAAGGAACAAGTTCTCTGATTATGAGGCTACTTTCTGAAGCTTATCTTGGAATATATGGAAAATTGGCCCTCTAAGAAATTATTTCCTCCCTCAGGTAGATCATTTGGTGTGCCAGAATAATGATATGCATAGCTTGGATTTCCAATTTTGACCTAGTAACCACTAAATAATATGATTTTATACTCTATGTTTTTATTATCAAGATTTCTACCTAAAGAACCAACAAAAAGAAAATTGCCCTATATATTGCTTATCCCACTAAATTTGTATCTCAGAAATTAGGTGGGAACTTGAATAGATCTTTAAATACATAAAGTGCTCTTACAACATCTTATAAAATGAAGAATCTCTTTGTGAAACATATAACAATTCCCTAACTTAATGGTTTTATTAAATCATGAATTTAGCCTGAACACACTTCAAGTTGAGAATTGGGATGTATGCTGGTACAACCACCTCAGAAAATAATATCTACTAACTCTGGACATACACATACTCTATTACTCTATTCTATATTTGGTTTATATTCAACAAAAGTGTATTCACATCAGCACTATTCATAATAGCCAAACACTGGAAACAATATCCATCAAATAGTAGTATGAGTGAATAGATTGTGACTTATTCACACATGGAATACTCAACAGCAATGAAAATTAACGAACTACTACTTCACAGAACAACATGGATGAATCTCAGAAAATAAAATCTAGTGAAAAAAGCCAGAAACAAAGAGCATATATTATATGAATCCATTTGTATAAAGTTCACAAGCAAGTAAGACTAACACATGAAAGCCAGAAGAGTGGCTACTGCTGTGGTGGGTCATTTCCAAGCAGAAGCACATGGATAGCTCCTAGGATGCTGGAAATGGTGTTTCTTGATTGGAATAGTAGTTACAAAGAGGTATTCACTTAGTGAAACTTTATTGAACTATAGGCTTATGATTTATGTTCGTTTTTGTATGCAATGTATATATTAAAACCCTGAACTACTATTTATTCTTAGCCTCTTTTCCTTGCACAGCCAACAAGTTGACAAATGTCCGAAGGAGAAAAACAACAAAGAATGTGTTTCCTCTCTCTCTGAGATCTTAGCCCACCAAATCTCAGTGTGGAGATGAGTCAGATAAAAGCTTTCTATTAAAGACAGTGGCAGAGGGGCCGGCCCTGTGGCCGAGTGGTTAAGTTCAGACGTTCTGCTTCTACAGCCCAGGGTTTCACCAGTTCGGATCCTGGGCACGGACATGGCACGGCTCATCAGGCCGTGCTGAGGCAGGTTCGAACATAGCACAGCCAGAGGGATTCACAACTAGACTACACAACTATGTACTGGGGCGCTTTGGGGAGAAGAAGAAGAAGAAAAAAAAAAAAGATTGTTAGCTCAGGTGCCAATCTTTTAAAAAAAAAAGACAGTGGAAGAAATCATATAGGTTTGTTTGCTTATTTGCTTGCCTAGGATTAAATGAGATAATACATATCAAATAGCACAGAGCCAGAGACATAGATAATGCTAAATTAGGTTGACCTTATCATTTATCAAGCAAAACAGGACATTTTTGAGAGTCAAAGAGACTGCTATTAATAAACATACATTACACTGGGCCACAAACTTACATTAATATTTTTGCAAGCAAACTGAAAAGTATAGTCAACATAGAGCTAGATAAATGATGATATGTATAATTATTATGCCTGAGTTAGCCTTACCATTAGCAAGTACATTAATTTGCTATTTTTTTACTGCAAAAATGGAGGAGTAATATACTCGAGTGAAGCAATTATGTCAGTTGCAAAATATTTTTCTCTGTAAATAATGCACAACTGCTCTTGAGCTCAAAAAAAGAATGCTCTGATGAAGAGAGCGCTGCCAGGCTTCAGCACAAGTTAGGAAATAACTTCTGGATGCTAATGGTTTTCCTATCTCTGTAGACTAAGTTGGGGAACTGAATTCTGATGATCAGAAATCAAAGCTCCCTCATTTCTTCTGGAGAACATAATCTGTATCACTTACCATATTTCTTCATAGTAAGTATCTTCGTATTTGATTTTATTTTTAATTTATAAATTGGAAGCCCAGTAGTTCCAGTAGCATGGTTTTACACAAGCATATTGTTATAAATTCCATTGCATATTACAGAAAAATGCCTGGAATCCCATTAGCTGTGATTTAACATATTTAACACAAATTTTCATGTTTACGCCTAACTGCAATTGCATCTTTTCTTGCTGACACCAAGATTCCCTGGGTGGGCCTCAAAAGTCAATGAAGCTGGGTGGCCTAGTGTGGCAAAATAGCAAATGACTGGAAAATAAGACAAAGGCAAGTTTGGGTTCCACATGTTGTGCTCATTTCCTGCATAAATATTGGATATACTGGGACTGCATTTTCCCAAAGTGTATACATGGTTTTTCCTCAGTGGTCAAAGATGACATCACAAACCAACAACAGGAAAAATTCTTTTTATCACAATTAAGAAAGAGGTTTTTGTTTTTCCACGCCACTCTATCCTCAGGTTACTGCTATTATGTAAAGTTGCTCTTTATATAAGAAAGTTTTGTATGAAGTCAGATGTAGAGATAATTGGACGAGGTCATGGCTGTTTGCTGTTCTTTCTCTGATCTTTCATGGCATCTAGCTGCTAATGACATTCAAAAAGTCCTAATCTCCTATGAAGTCTACTCAAACACATCATTTAATTTTCCAAATTTTACCAACTCTCTTCTGTGTTCGACTTCCAAAACAAGTTTGGTGTGAAAAATGCCGGTTTAACTCACCATCCTTCTCCTGCCTTTCTTGCTGCTTGTTTACTTCTTGGACCGTAAGCTTTTTGAGGGAAAAATATATAACAATTTTTCTTTCCCGGTTGTCATACCACTGCTTACCCCCATCAGTACCTATTTATTGCATGAAGGAATAAATGGGAAAAGAATCAGCAGCCCCAGCCTGATGGCCGGCATAGGTCAGGAGTTAGGTCTGTGAGCACACAGCACATCATTGCAGTGACTCTCAGCCCACGGGCTCCAGTAACAGGCAAACTTTCCAAAGCTGGACGCAGGATGGACTTGGTAGACATGGTAGCCTAGAAGAAGGTCCTCCTCATCCTCTCCATCTATTTCTGGAGTAGCCCGATAAGCAAAGGGCATTCTGGAAGAGTCCAGGGGTGAAGGGTGGGCATGTGGAGGTTGTGGTATTTAGATACAGTCTAGGAACCAGCGGGCAAGGAGAAGGCTCACCTCTTCTTGGAGACTGCTAAAAATAGCACATGCACATGAACTCGTGTTTGCATCATAAAACCTCTGTATACTAGAGGACCCAATTTACTTACACTGTACTCAAACATGCAACAACAACAGAAGGTATTTTATTTCTCTATAACTGAGAAATACAATCAAATCTATAATCCAGTCATTCATGACACTCTATCTGATGGGTCGCAGGGAAAAACGATATGTCAGTCCAATCGATTAATTTGGCTTGAAGCAATAGTCAAAACAGTACCTTGAGGTAAATACTTGATGTCCTGAGTCCTCTTCTCTAAGATGGCTTCTGGCTACATGAGGTAGGCACATGGCCAACCACACCTTAGGACAGAACGGAAGAGAGGAAGTCCGTGAATCCACCTGGTGCCTGCTATGTCCCTTGGGCCCTGCAGCCTGATGGCTAGCCCAGACAGCTCCCACCTTGAGCCTGCTACTCTATTCTTGGCCTCAGCCTTGGACATCTGCCTGTTTCTGGAGCCTGTGATGGTAGATCTCGGGGCCTGATCTCCCCCAGCTCAGTCATCGGCTGGTTATGCACTCCAGCTGATTTGACTTGGCTTCACCTCTCAATCACGCTCAAGTCTCTCTCATGTCCTCTGCCAGCTCCTGGCCCTCCAACCTCATCATTAAGAGTCCCCTGGTCCCACCTTTATAAACAATTAGGTCTGCACTTATCTCCTTTTCACCTATCAACCAAGTTTTCATGTTTCTAATAACGAAATCCCTCACCTGCCCTCCTGAAATCAGTATGTCTTATTTATTTTCTCTCTCCTACTGCTCATGTTTTGGCATTAAGTTGAAAGAATATTACATACTCCAATCACATTCCTCCCAGCTTTTCTGGGTAATCTTTTCTAAAAAGCGGTGTTCCAAGAACAAGCCTTTTTAATTTCCTTCCAACCTTTGAATTTCTAATAATAATCACTGAGTGTTTTTCTCGACTCAAGAAAATTACTTTTCTGGTGTTTGATAAGGACTTCCATTCTCCTTGATACTTTCATGAATTCATGCGGTTAACCCTTCCACAGTTCCTTCCTCATTCCTTGAAGTAGTTCAAAATAAGACAAGAAGGAATGGACTTAGAGCAGCACACCTTGTACCACCTACTCATGATAATACTAGATAAAAGGTTCAGACCTCACGCCCAAGTTCTCTAAGGCCCATTGGAAACTTACCTGCCTCTGCAGTTTAAAGTCTTGGCTGAAAAAAATATGTAGATAAAGGGAAACAAATCATTTCCTCTACCAATACTTTAAAAGCCTATACAATGTGTTATCTGTTTTAAGGCAACACTTAACTGGAATTAAAAATCTCCCTTTCCAACAATCAAATATCTATGAAGCCAGATGTGACCACAACATGCTTTGTGGATCAATATTAGCCACAGAGGGCCCTGAAGCCATGCTTGCTGAAACCTGAGCTAGATCTTCTGGATGTCTAGTTGGACACCAGCCACCACAGCCAAAGCAAGGAGTTAGGCATCTCTAGGTGTTATTTTGGTCACCAAAATGCCAGTCTCTCCATATCTTTCTCAAGACTTCCAGGCTCATGCATCACCTGTGGAGATTTCTGAAGGAAGGGGCATACGACATCAAAATATCATCTTTAATATTGGTATGGCTAGGTTGGAGATGGAGGCCTGGACCTAAGACCCAAAGAGCTTCCTCCTCCCTCCTTCTTGAAATAAACAGCCCACCAGTCACAGGCAGATCAGCCATCAGGGAAAGGGGAACTTGATCTGATGAGAGCTCCACTTGAAAGAGAAAAGAGTGGGCAGAATCTCTGGACTGTCCAGCTCCCAAAGAGCTGATGGCCATTCATGCCTATATTAATTTTCTAGGACTGTCCTAACAAAGCACCACAAACTGGATGGCTTAAAACAACAAAAACGTATTCTCTCACAGGTCTGGAAGCTGGAAGTGCAAAATCAAGGTGTTGGCAGGGCCATGCTCCCTCCTAAGCATCCTTCCTTGTCTCTTCCAGCTTCTGGTAGGCCCAGGTGTTCCTTGGCTTGTGGCTGCATAACTCCAATCTCTCCTTCCATCTTCACATGGCCATTTCCCCTCTGTCTCTCTATCTGCTCCTCTTCTGAGGACTTCAGTCATAGTGGATTAGGGTCCACACTAATGAACTCATCTTAACTTAATTACATCTGCAAAGATCCTGTTTCCAAATAAAGTCACACACACAGGTAGGGGAGTTAGGACTTCAATATATCTTTTTTGGAGGACACAATTCAACCCATTACAATGTCCATGAACTTAGGTACATTTATTCCACTATGTAGAGAAGCCAAGACAAAGATATGTCAGAATTTTGCCTTCCAGTAAGTTATATAAAGTGTGCCTTCCATTGAGAGAGTCCAGTGAGGAGGAAAACAAGAGCGGAAATTTCCAAGAAAGACACGTTCTTATTTCACCGGCAAGAGTCGAAGGAAGCAAGGTTTAAAAAGAAATAGTTTATCTTACCATTGCAGTGGATGAATAGGGCCTTGTCCGGATTGTTTCAATAGCACCTGTGTGTTAGTCTAACATTTTATGTGTTAATCCAACAATGGATATAAGTCATTTAATGTGCTAAAACTAAATTTGTGTGTTTCCATCATTTATAAAATTAGGTTGACCTGAAGGAAATAGTTGATTTATGACTAAACATTAAACGTGTGAAAAGGGGAAAATATAATCAATCTCAATAGCAATCAATCAAAAAAAGAGATTCAAAACAGTAGCTATTGTTAGACATCAAACTGGCAAAGATTTTAAAAACTCTAGGATGTTTGGTTAGCAACAGTATGGATTAAAAAGCCCTCTTTATAAGATTAGTGAGAATAAAATTACAACTGTGGACAGTAATTTGGCAATATATGTTAAGCACTTTAATAAAAGACTTTCCATTTGACTCAGAAACTCTTTTTCTAGGAAATTATCTTCTGGAAAATCTAGTGCCTGTGTACCAAGTTTTAGTTATAAGAATTTTCATCTCAATATTATTACTAAATAGACACGAACGAAATAAACACTTAAAAGTACATAATAATATAGCCATGTGATAAACTATGATTGGTGCCATTTTAAAAAATGATTCTGTAGAACAAAGATCAAAAAACAATAGCCCATGGGTTTAACTGACCCATTACTTGTTTTTGTAAATAAAGTTTTATTGGAACACAATCACATACATTCATTTATGCATGGTGTATGGCTGATTTCTCAAAGTTAAGTAGTTGGGATAAAGATAGTATTGCCCGTTAACCACAAAATATTTACTACCTGGACTTTTACAGAAAGAGTTTGTTGATCCCTGCTATAGAAAAATGCAAATAATATGGAAGAAGTTGCCAATTATGTTTATAAAAAGGAAAATTACAAAATAATGTATTCAGTATGAGTCTCTGCTTTCAAATGTGGATGTACTTATTTAAATAATTATGAGTATTTGTACATACATACACCAAAAAATTAACAGTCATCACACCAGAAAGTTTATACACCAAAAAGTTAATAGTCACTATCTCAAGAAAATGGCATTTTGAGTAAATTTTTTTCTTTTTTTAATTATCTATCTTTTCCAAAATGTCTGCAATGAATATGTGTGTGTGTATATATAAACACAAACATATTTTTAAAATAAATACCGTTAATCCAAAAATTGAATTGTTCGACTTTGAGCCATTGCTTAACCTCTCTGAGCTTGGCCTCTGTTCAATAAAATTAATAATAATACCTGCCTCATAGGTTTGTTGTGAGCATTAGCCAAGAGGTAATATGCGTAAAGTGCACATGAGTGGCGGCACCTTCTATTCACCAATAGAGCATCATGGTGAGTCCTGATAGAGCTGTTTAATGCACTAGAAACATCTGCAAAATCAACTCCAGAAAAAGTACAAAGAAATATCCACATCTGGCAGAGTAGCATCAAAGTGGAATTTGGTTTTTATTTTAGCAGCTGACCTGACTTAAGGTACATTGGGGGGCTTTCTGCAGAAATGGAACTGTGCCTAATTTCGGTGAAAACTTTTAGGTATCGTGTTTAGACATGTGTCATATAATTCTCACAATATAAATACAAAATAGTTATCCAATTTGGTTCAATGATCATGATAAAAATATTAAAATTGTAGTTTATCTGTTGTTCAAAGTGAACTACAATTGCAGCAGAGTAGAACTTTATTCTTATTGGGCTTTTATTTCTTTAAAATCAAAGAACAGAATCACCTTAGTGAGAAAGCAGCATCCATTTTTGACTTGTGTGCTAGGCAGGCCCCATGAAAACACCATAAAAGGGTGAGGTATGAGATGTTATTCCAAAATTCTTCAGTTGTTTTCTGTCGTATATTTAGAGTGATAAACTTTGTTTTGTCTATTTTGAGGTTTGATTTCTCTCCTAGAAAATATAATATTTCATTAAACCAGTATGTGTTCATGGTTTCTTTCCATCTCTTTTTAAGTCCGCTCCCATCATCAAGTTGCCCAGAAGCCTTTCCAGATAAGAATGCAAAGGGTATCTGAAAATAATATAAAACCAGACCAAATTCCTCTGAACTAAAAAACATAGGAATGCATAAATTATATAAATTGTGTGTTCTTGTTACCCACAGTTAAAATGACTGTCAGTGCCAGCTGTCTTTACATCAAAGAGGATATTTTGATCTCTGTCAACAGCTAGCTATATAATTATTTAACATTGTTCTTTAACTCTCTCAACTTCTCTTCATTGTAGATAACATCTAGGGTTCCTTTTAGAAAAAAGTAAAACAGTCAAGTCAGTTTTGTTTCTCTGATTTATTTATTAATACTTATATTAATGCTCAAATGTATTATACAATATTCAAAACTATTTTAAATCAATCGTTAACTTAATAGAAATCAAAACAAAAACAAAAGTACCCCAGCTGAGTAAAAGTACAAATAGGATGATTATGTGTATTATTTAGACTAAAACTGATTGTGCAGGAAGCCAAAACATTCAGCTGATTTAATTAAAGAAAAGAGAAACTCAGTCAATCCAGATGTCTGGCATCTTAAAAACCAAACACAGGGATGATTGATTGAATCTTTGACGTGATTCACCAGATGTTTTAGCCTCTTGGAGACAGACTGAAAGGAAAGGCTTCGGATAGGTTTCAAATTCCTTCATTTCTCCCTGGGTACTCAGTGTGAATCTTCTCTGTTTCCGCTTTAGTTACCCTCTCCAACTAATCCCGGAGCCCTTTGGTAACATTATCTCGTATTTCCTTTCAGACTGAATCTTATGCTATCTCGATCAAGTAACAAAGTGAGAACCAAGTGGTAATGTATAAACAATTTCATTTCCTTTCCCCCTAAATATATGGCTTCATGCAGGCTTTTCTTCTTTTGGAAAGACCACAGTGCATGCAGGATCCTGGGAACAGAGTGGTCAGAAGCACTGAAGATGCCCATACACATAAAACCTAACAATACTGGCTGAAATGATAGATCCAGAAGAAATATTCCCAAAAGATATTATTAGCTTGATTGCTCCACGGTGCGAACATTCACTGTGCGGATTGCCTATAATCAGCTTACCCTGTATTGAGCCACTAATGAGTTGATGGTGAGATAACCTCTTTCTCAAAGGAAATAAATTAGAGACTGACAATTACCAAAACAAACAGAAGAGAATATAAATGGGTTCCTTCATCATGCCACGCTTGAGGATCTGCAGGTTTGCCTGAGTTCTGAATTATGAAAACCCAACTCTTGTTTTAGAGCAAACTGAATGGCAGAGATCACCTTGGGTATAGGCAAAAGAGGTTGCATCCTATGTGATATGATTTAAAAGAAAAATCAATGATTCCATTGTATCTCCACCTTTGACCTGAATTTCCTATCCCTGAGAATGATGTGATAACAGTATTCATCTCTTACATCTGGGTACAGCTTCACATGTATCATCTCAGTTGCTTGGCTTAATAATTTTTAAAGAAATGTATTATTATACTCATTTTTCCTCAAGAAGCTAAAGGGTTTTCCTAAGGACACAGTAAGCAGTGATCCAGAACCCAGATATTCTAACTCCTAGCCTTACTCACTATGATGGTTGCCTCTGAGAATGAATTAAACAAGAAATATTGACACCATTGGGTCCAGGATGATGGTAGGTAAAACGCACAGCAAAGAATTTTATTCATCAGATTAATCTGTTGATACTTTGAACTTCAAAGGGGGTGAGAAACAGCACAAGCCCACTTGGGTCCCAAAAACTGCTATGTAATCTCACGTATTTGAAGATAGACTTCATAGAGCCAAACTTACATTACTAACTCAAATATTCTAAGAAATAATTTTTAAACACTTGTACCTCAAAAAGCAGTATAACTGTCGTATCTCTTCTCTTTCTGAATTTCTAAAAGTCTGTTATCTAGTTATGCTTCTATGTCCCAATATAACTTCTATTCCTAGAGGCCATGTTGTCTAAAGATATCTTTTAGCGTCCAAAATCGTATTTCAAGGAGTAACAACGAGGTAGGAGGTCTCAATATGCAGCCCGCAGGCTCTAGTCTGCCTGAGAGGGCTCCAAATCCAACACCACACTGCTAATTTCATCTGCTTTCTCTGTCAACACTTCTCTTAACTTCTGTATCCTCAGCTGATGCTCAAGTTCTCAACTTCTTCACCCACAATCAACTCATCTCAATAGTCAACACGACCCCTGAAGCTTTGAGAAGAAAAATGTTCTCCTTCTGGTGAACACTTTTATGTATCCAGCATCATTTCTTTTTAGCAATTGTTGCTCTTTCACAGCTGGGCTGTGAAAGATCGGGCTTGACTCACCTCTGCTGGCATGAGGCTAAGCGCATGGCTAAGGCTGACCCATCAGAAAACAATGCCCCTCAAGTCAAGCAATTGGTTGTGACAAGGGATTTGATCCAAACTGGGCCAGTGAGTTTAAGTCCAAGGGCTTTTGATGCCACTCTCAGAGAGGAAGGCCTCTCTTTTCTCTGGCATTAATACCCATAGGACAATAGACTACCATATGGAAACCTACCTGAGGAAATGCCAACTCAGAGGGAAGCAGAGCCTGAGATGGAACAAGACATATCACCTGATCTCCCAGCCCAGCCATCCTTGAAAAATACTACTACCTCCTTTGACTCTTCAGTTGCAGTCATAAACTCCCTTTTTTTCCCTTCAGTTACTATGAGTTGGGTTTTAGATGCTTATAACTAAGAGTGCTGCCCAATACACGTTTGAACTTACCCTTGAAACACTACCTGTACTAGACTTTCTGAACGCTTTAAATTATAGTGTGGCCAACTTTGTTTTTAAAATAAAGGAGTTTTGGAGTCACAGGAATATTAATTGATGTGGTAGCCATGAAAATATGTCTCTCTGATCTCCTACTATAAGGAAGGCACTTAATTGATGTCCCTAATTGCTGTGTTCTGAATCCATCAGCACTTTTGGTCAAAGACCATACATCCCATGGGTTACTCCTGGCCAATGACTAAGTGTGGCAGAAATAGTAAACGAGTCGTTTGTGTGAGATGTAGGACAGCTCTGAAGAGTGGCACTGCCTAGAGGACTCCCCATCAGTCTTACCAACACTTTCTTATAACTGCACACTGTACAAGATTCTTCCACCCAACCTACTTTCCTTCCCTCTCTCTAATACAAGGGTCAGTCTTCAACAGTGGTCTAACAGCTATCCCAGGCTATCCTAGTTTCCTCCCCATTTTCCTTCACAGGCATTTTGTTGAGAATTCTAAAAGTTCTGGGATTATTTACACTGCTTGCAAGCTAGCAAGTAAGCCTGCCATCATTTCATGGATGCTTGCAGAAGACAAGAGACTCCTGGGTCAGAGACAAAGGATAGTGTTTTGCTCACAGCAATTGGAGTAGCTAGGATATCAACATTTGCCATAGTTACCCAAACCTAAACCCCACAGGATGATACTGAGGGCCAGGTGACATCACTGCACACAATAAAAGTGAGGGAAAGTTGCTTTTGTTTTCATTTTTTGTTTTTGAAAAATTTTTATGGAAGAACTTCCCCAAGCTTAGAAAACTTGAATCTTTTATAATTAGCAGTAAGCTTGCCTGAACTTCACTTTAAAGGGAGATATTATCTTTATTATACTGGGCAGTAAGCAACCTGTCCTATGCTCTGGAAGGAGACGCTATCTCTTGAAGGCTTTTCACTATACAAACATCCTTGAGAAGACAATCTGGAATAAAGCAGTCAGTGCCTCTCCGCACAAGCTGTGCAGAAATGCAAGAGATCCATGTGTCTCCCAAGACGTTTCTCTAATAACTTTCTTGCATATGTAATTTCATATTGGCCTCTACTTATAGGAAACCCAGACTAACACAAATGATGTTACTACTAGTTAGACTGTGTAAAAAGAGTGAAAATCATGCTTTGCTTCTGTTTTCAGCCTCTGTAGCACTTAGCAGGCTGCTTGGCAAATACATGTTGCTAGACTGAGACATTGAATTGAGATTAACAGTCTGCCCAATAAACAGAAAACTTGGACTTTGGAAAAGGGTAAGGCATTCTTAAAAGAGGTCTCGTCATATAAATTCTCTCTGTTTCTTTGTCCATATTGGCTGAACTGAGACTATTGCTGGACACTGCTATTGTTTAGCCATTTATTTGTCTCTGCCTGCTCCAAAAGCCCTAACTTCCCGAGGTGATGACTGTTACATATCAACTTGGCCCATTCAGTGCTGAGCCAAGAGGGAGCCTTTGGAATATCCTAACCACTGGAAAGTAGAGTCTAAAAAAAGAGCTCTTGTCCCCTGCCCACTCAATACATAAATAAGGCTGTGTGTCTTAAAATGTTCTCAAAAGATTCTAATTTATGGGAGTGACGACAGAGACACCAATGCCATTGAAAGAATAATTTTATTATTTACATTTCCTGAGAAGAGGGTGCATGCCACATCATGCAGGGCCACATGGGGTAGCACCAGTTTTGGTCAGGAGGCAGAAAGAGAAAGAAGAAAGCCTAGGTCAGAGACTTTATTGTGGCTTTCATGAGAAGGACAAGGCAGGACAAGGTAAACAGCTTAGGACTGGCTAGTTGGAATAATTCCAGCAAGCTTTGGAGCCTAGGAGCTCCCCCTAGGTGTCTGGCACCTGGTTCTGGGGTGATATAGGGCAATATAGGGTAAGGGAATGTTGGCTTGGTGAGTAAGAGTTTGATAAAGGAGATGGTTGGGCCCCCCCACCTCTGGATTGCTTAGTTTACATATGATAATCATGCTCCCAGGTGAGCCCTATGCTCTCTCTAAAAACGGGGCAGCCTTGGGAAGGGCAGTCTCTCCCTCAGTCAGCAAAGCCACAAATGCCAGAGCATAAAACTACACAGAATAAGAAAATATCATTAAGGCAATTGGCCCTGTGATGAATGGATACCAAATAAACAAATACAGAATCTAAGAAAACAGAACACAGTACCTCCCTATCTGCCTAAGCCACAGATAAGCTCTTGCTGCTCACTGCAGCTTCCCACTGGGAAAGAAGCCCACCCTTGAACTTCAGTCAGTTGAATGATGGAAGAGGAGTGATTTTTTTTCAGTTAAGTCATTTCAACTTTTCTTTCCCCAGAGGTGGATTTGGTTTCTGTTCTTCCTCCCTTCTCCTTGACTTTCATCTTCACCTTCCTGCTTATCTGCTCAAACAGGTACCAGTGCCGATTGACAAGGCTCATTTGAATTTAGTTGGACTTCTGAGCTCAACTAGGGGGAATGAGTCATATTTGCTGTCACAGCCAGTCTTTTCCAACCTTGCTCCACACCTAGCTGACCTTGATTTGATTCCCTACTCATCAGCAGGCAAAACCAACATGTTATATCAACCTAATTTAAGTCAGCCAGACCTGGCCAACTTGATATTTCCATTTATGACCAAAATACAGGTTGTCATTTGAAATGATAAAGAACAGCCCAACTAGGCTGGTCTTTCCATTTTTTACAAATGAGTATGTTCACTAAACATTCAGTAACCACAATGCACTTATTGTCGTGGATAAAACATCTATTATGAATTAGTAGTGAATTTCCATTGAATTAAAAATAAAATTCTACTTTATAGGATTTTTTTTTTTTGGATGCTGTTGGGGGAAGGATGGGAGACTCCATACAGCATACTTATTCCTCCATAATCTGCTTGAAAACTGCAAAAGCTGAAAAATAACAATGCCTTAAAAACCCTTGTAAGACCTCGACAATGAACCAAAAAACATAAAAATAAAAACTCATTCAGAATTCAGGCTTTCAAGTGACATCTAATTTGGCATAAATAAAGAAGCATCTGGGAGAATTAAAATTAACACTTGAGTTACGCGGGCTCTAATTGGCTTTAAGACACTCAGCGTGCTGGTCTTTAAATACACCCAAAAAATGCACCTACGTGATGAGATCGTATTAACAAAGTAGTAAAAGTCACGGTATAAAGTAATAGATTTTTACAATGGCAAAGAAAATATGCGACAAATTCTTTTGTGTCTAAATTGTTTGTGAGCGCCATTGCCCTGTGGATGAAGCTGCTCTATAATTACTCTTGTTAGACTTTAGTGTCTGGCAATGCCAAATGAGCTCCTCTTTTCGTTTATGGGAGTCAAAGATTCATAGGGGACACTGAGAAATCTTTTGTCAATTAGTTATAAAGGGTCATATTCCTATCTTGATTTGTATCAGCTCTGGGTGGAAACCACTTTTGCCAAGCACTATAGTTCATCAAGACATACTATTTATTTTTTTTACAACCACACTCAATTCCAACTCCATTTCCTGAGACAAAGCACTGCTGTAAGTGGAATTCAGGAAAACAAGGTGGTTCTAACTTGCAGTAGATTCTACCTGGGAAAATAAATCCTGTGATCTATTGCTGTGTGAACATTAAAGAACATCAAGACTAGGGGAAAATATACACTGTGTCTAGTTGGAACTCATAGCTGCCACACATGATAAAATATGACTGAAAGTAAATATCCTTTATTTGGTTTGTAGTATGGAATTTTGGCTTTACTACATGGAGACTTTTAACTTTTAGCCAATTGTGAATAGAAATACACAGATAAAAGTACAGTAAAACTGGCATCACGTACAATTTCACAAAAATGGAAATATTGCCCAACATGTGAGAGTATGACATTCATGCAATATTTCAGGGTTGCTTTTTATGCAACCCTATATACTGAGCTTGACTTTGCAAATGACAAACAGCTTCCAAAACTAGCAATTCTTCCTTTTAAACTAATTGGTGTCTACAATAATACCCTCTCCTTCATTTATGGAGATGACAATACAGATTCACCATTTTTCAGGCCCAAGTAGATAGATGCTGAATTAGTCTGTCACTAGCAGGGAGAGATTTTCACTTAACTCTGCCTAATTTCCCCTCCTCCTTAAACCTGTGAACTTCAGTGCACATCTTTAGACAGTTAGCTGGGAATGGGGTGCAGGTGGAGGCCCTAGCTCCGGTCTCAAGGTCAACCTACAATCTTGACCTTGTACAAGCCAATGGAAACCACATCTGTAGGTCATCAGATACTGCAGGACTAGAGCAAACAGCCATTTTCTGGGACATTGCAATTCAAAACACAACATTACTATATACTTCCTGCTTTCCGCCTGGTTCATTAAAAAAAAAGTCAACCCTGACACCTTCTCAGATTTAGAAGAAACAATTACCATTCAGACACCTTATACCATGTTCAAGAATACTGAGACAGCTATGACAAGATAGCAGGGAAATGAAAACACCAAGTCACTCTGCAATCATCAATTTGTATGTGATTGACAAACGTGTACTATCACGATGTATATAAATCTATATCTGTTTCCCCAGATATTGGACTTTAGGAAATAAATATTAAAATAACTCCTTTTGAATCCTTGCTGAAATATAAATGGACTAGTGCAAAGAGTTTCTAAAACTACCATTACTGCAGGAAAATAAATCTACTGCTAATGAAGCATGCATCAAAAATCAGTACCCCTTCAATGAGAAGTTCCCAAAATATTTTGTATTCAAGATTTTGTATGCATTGTTTTTTAGAAATTCTTTTAAATGTGGAAAGTATATTACAAGAGGAATAAATACTCTAGTGATATATTAGCAACTAGTTTTCCTTTTATGTATACCCCTGAAATCGTACACACCATTGTCTAGATATCATTTTATGATTCTACTGTGAACATGGACACCTCGGTGTTCTTTTATGCGATAGGAACTACTAGTTTGAAAAAATAAAATATCTAATACACTAAATATAAAAGGAGAAATCTATTATTGATAAAGATATAAGTTCTGTAAAATACGTAAGATTTTTTGGCAATGAAAATTTATTTGTAAGAAAAATACTTTGAACCCTTGGACAGGGCAAAATAAGTCTTCTCCAGGAAAGTACCAAATACTGAAGCATTTCTTAAAATGTTCCGGAAAAGGTTATTCCCAATGAACATTATAAAATTTACCCCAGGGCAGATCTAGATGTTGTGGCATCTTTAAAAAAAGAACGTAAAATACAAAATTAAGTATAAAAGTGAATATTTACTTATAACAAGAAAACAAATAGCAGGAAATCACAAAGTTTTTAAAGATGACAAATAACACAAAATCTGGAAAAGCAACATTAAGTTTTTATTAATTAAACAGTTTATATTAAACATCTTTATAAGACATTTTTCCTACATTTTCAACTGCATATTCTTTGATGGCCTTTCATATGAATGCTGTTGTAAAAACACTGTTGTAATGTCATTTTCCATAGAGGGGAGAGAAAAAATGCATTTTCCTCTAGGATGGCTGGATGAAATCTATTTGTTATTATTGAAAGCTTATAAAACTTCTTTTGAGCTTCATGGCTTTTTTTTTTTTTGTAATATCACGTAAATTTCTGAGTTGTCACATTTGGGAAAACCTCTCAAGCTTCTTCCTTAATGAACTCTTACGGACATGCTCGCTGCTTGTCACACTAATAACTGTATATACCTTGTTGTCAAGTATATTGCTGATGGGAGAGAGGGACCCATAAAATACAACAATGATTCTCTCCACTCCACTTTGCCCTCCAACAAAACATTGCTATTTATCTTAATAAGCACCATGAAATTATTAAGAGAAAAATCACATTTAGTTCATGTTAATATTCTTTCAAGTACTCTGAAACACTTTGCAGGTGATCAAACTAATTGCAAATGAATATATTTCTAAAAAGAATAAGGATGGTATCTGCTTTCCTTTCTATCCTTCATATTTCTCTTGAACGACCTATTGAATACATCATGTCACATCTATTTTAAAATCAATAAAATGATCTACTTCTGTAATAAAATCATCAGGAAGTTAACTACTGTAGAAGCTGAAAATTTTTAACCTTGTAAAAGAAAAATCATAATGCATTTTCATGAGGACACATGATAAAACTTTAAATAAAATGGCACACAGTATGACAAGTTTGGACCAGGAACAGTTGAAAAGTAAAGAGGAAGTTAACGAATTTCTATCATTAAAATTAACCCAGTTAACATCTCATATGTTTTAAGCATACGTCCCATTTCATTTTCTTCTGAGGCAATCAATTCCAATCTGAAAGCAATCATAATTTATTAAATATGATTATAATGATAAAAGTTATTACAGTACTTACACTGTTTTGTAAATGACTGGACCAATCCTATTATCTGTAATGTTCTGCAAAAGATGTCATTATTTTGTTGCACTAAGTAGTTTTAAATCTGAAGATTTCTTTTTGCCTGCTAATTCAGGTCAAATCAGACAACTATGCATTCTCATCCAAAACTCAGAGATCTTTAACCTCCTGTGGGTAAAAGTCATGGCTGATAAATATTTATGGAACTCTGCAGCAAAGCTTCTGTTTGTTAGAAAATCTCCAAGCAGGACATGACCTTGGAATTTCCTGGAATCATTTTTCTGTTGTGATCTATAGAGTTCAGAGGGCTTTGCCTCGTTTAAATAGAAAGCCCTAGGGAGGATCTTTAAAAATCAAATCCGTTTTTTGTTTGACATTCACTTCACATGGGAGTCACAATTTTTTGTTTTTTTCTTTTTTTTTAATATGACGAGCTAAAGTTTTAAGTGTGAGGTAATATATCATGGGACATAAATATTAAAGTGATCAAGAGTGACAATCTTAATGACATAAAAAAGTTGCCTATCTTGAATTTCTATCTTAGTAATCTCTTTCCCCAGTTTCTTCCCAGCCTCCCCTTCCTTGCCTGCATATATCCACACACACTCTTACCTCTTTCCACTTAATTTTGAAAGCACAATCCCCTTCTACTTGTTTAAAGCTAACTTGAGATCTATCAATGGACCCAGTGCCCTCATGGCTTTGTCATGACCTTGCTCCACGAATCTTATCCTTAATTTTCAACTTTCCCTTCCCTACTAGTTTCTCTTCCTTCATCATTAAATGTGTTTATGCCTCTCATTTTCAAGCATCTGCCCTTTCTCTTGCCCTTATTTATTTCCCTCTCGCTCATTCCCTCTAGGACCAAGCGTCTATAAAATGTCATCCTTGGTTGTCTTCTCTTATAACTTCTCCTTCATCCTCAACACACTCTGATGACGCCTCAGCCCCTAACATCCATTTCCACAGCTCTCTCAAACATCAAGAAAGCCTCCCATATCTCAAGACCCAAAGACATCTCTGAAACTTTATCTTATTTCAGCTTTCCATAGCATGTCCTAACCCCTTCATTCTTCTCAAAATTCCTCCCTTGATTCCAAACACCACTCTCTCCTGGTTCTCCATCCCTGACTCTCTAACCATTTCTTTGTAGGCTCCTTTGTTGTCCCTCTACTAGCAGAATGTCCTTGTTTCTTTCTTCAAGCCTCTTCTCTTCGTATTTGTCATCTTCTCTCTTGGCCACCTCATTAGTCTTTGTGATGTCAACTCTATCCTGTATACTGATGGCTTTCAAAACTGTCTCCATCCTAACTTCTGTATATCTAGCTATACGTCCCTTTCATAACAAACATTGTATCTCTAGTTATTGTTTGAAGCTTTCCTTTCCCACTAACGGTAAGCTCCACAAGGACAAGGACTATACTGTCATGTTCACTACTGAATCTCCAGTACCTAACCCAGGCTGGGCATCTGAAAGGGGCTCAGTTGAAGGACTGATGTCCCAGGACCCTCAAACTCAGTATGTCAAACATAAAATCCCTAATCTTAAGACAATAGCCATCCCTAAAACTGGTCTTATTTCTACATTTCCTATTTTGATTAAGTTTAACACCATCCCCTCATTTTCTTAAGTCCATAACTTGAGAGCAAATTTCTGACTCTTCTCTCTCTCTTACTTCCCATGATGAAGCTGTCATGAAGTTTAGCTGATCCAACTTCTTAAATATCTCTTAATCTAATCTGCTCTTTCTTTTATTGCCATAGGATCTTAACTTCATTCAGTTAACTTAACTGGTTATTTCCATCCAGTCTCTGTTCCCTTCCACCTCCCCATGACTACCACAGAGCTCTTTCTAAATGCAAATTAGGCCATCTCACTTTCCCGCTAAAAGCTGTTCAATGGTTCCTCAACAAATTTAAATGCCTTAGTCTTTTATAATATGTATGTACGCATTTATCTATATGCATGTGTGTATGCATATATGCGTTGTCTGTATACATACATAGAGGTGCGTGTGCATGTCAGCCTTCCTGACCTGGTCCCTACCTACTTGTCCAGCCTCATTCCTACTGCTCTCCACGCTGCTTTCAGTTTTGTTCCTGCAATATCAGATGATTTACAATTCCCCCAACAATGTCAGTATACTGGAATGGCAATGTGCTGGAATGTATCTATCTGAGAGTTTTATCTTGATCCTCACAATTTAGTTCAGCCATCCTGCTTCTCAAAGATCTTCTCTGATTCTTCCCTCTCCATAGCTAATAGTTCCCTTTTAGTATTTACTTCCTCTGTTGCCTTGATGACTCTGGACTCTACTGGGTGTTTCAGCGTCAGGCCCAAACATCAGACTCTTAGTGTCCTAGGGGGAGTGTCAGTCACTTTTTTTTAATAGACTATTTGTTAGCGCATTTTTAGGTTCTCAGCAGAATTGAGCAGAAAGTGCAGACAGTTCCCATTTGCTCACTACCCACCCCAGGCCTACCCACCCACACAGCCCCTTCCACTATCAACATCCCACACCACAATGGTACATTTGTTATAATCAGTGAACCTACACTGACACATCATTATCACCATGGTTTACATTTGGGTTCACTCTTGATGGTGTATGTTCTATGGGTTTTGACAAATGTATAATGACATGAATCCACCATTATAGTGTCATACAGAGTAGTTTTACTGTCTTAAAAATCCTCTGTGCTTCACCTAATCATCCCTCTTTACTAACACCTGGTAAGCACTGATCTTTTTACTGTTTTTACGGTTCTTCCATGGAGTCAGTGGCTTTTTATCTTTGATTTCCTGGGACTTAGGACAGTTCTGGTAGTAGAACAGATACATAATAACTTTTATTTATATTAAACCTATAATTTGCTTTCAGTTTATAATTATTTGTTTTTACCCTTCCTTGAAAATATATTATCCTATAATTCTTTGACTTCTATCTCTTATTTTGAAAGAAAAAAGAGTATCAAGCAAAAAGGACTTAAAAGTCCACTTTAATTTAGGCTTTTATGCATAGTTTGAAAAGATAATGAGTAGTATTTTCCACATACAATCCTGAGATTTACAAATACACATTTGTACTTCCCTTTGAATTAGAAACAGTATGTGTCCATTAATGACTGAATTTTTTTGTTTCCTTAAAACGTACCTTCAATTGCATTTATTTCCCTCTGTTCTGACCATCTTTACCTGGTCATCTTTTCCATTTAGAACCAAAGAGATCCTTAGAGCTGAGCTGACATTCTCAATTCAAATTGAACTTTTATCTACAACAGTGATCTTGCCATTCTTGATAGAATTTTCTGAATTCATTTCAATGGTAACAAACCAAATGACCATTCCGCTCTATTTATGTCAAAAATAAGAATCTTTTGACCTTCTATGCTCAAGAACTCTTGGCTAATACTACTTATTGACACTGATGATTTGTACCCCTATAGTTCATTGTTGTGTGAATCTATCTCAATTGCCTGAAAGCATATTCATTAATTTCTTATTTCTCAAATGTTGGTGTACATAAGAATCACTGAGGATGTTCACTAAGGTTAACAGTCCCTGGCCACACTCAGTAGACTTCCATAAGTACCAGTGATGTGCATCTTTAAGGAGCATCCCAGGTGATTCTGATGCAGATGGTGTAGGGATCTGCTTTGGGAAATGAAAGTGTGGCACTTTGTATAAACATGCTTGCGAGCAGGTGGCTACCAGCTACAAGAAACCTCTCAGTGAAAGTAATGAGATTGATCATCTGTTAAATTTAACGTTCTATTCTAAATGAAAATTACAGGAGCAAACCTAATTGATTCCTATGTGTTAATTAACAGGGGGAAAATAACCAAAATGTCTCTAGTACCACAGTCTGCAGGGTGGTTTGTACTTAAAGAGAAAATGGCTGTTTTATTAGTATGGTTACATTCTTTGGGTTAGGAAAATGTTCAAAAGTTTGAAACTTGAGAAAATTGCTTCCTACAAAAGTAGATTGGACATCTTAAGAATTTGTTCAAATCTGCAAAATTCTGAGATGTCATTTTTCCCATCAGACAAGAAATATACTTACTTTGCCAGAAAATCAGCGATTGCACTTGAATCTCTCCACAGGTACCTGAAAAGTTCATCTGGCTGGGATCCATTAACTGAAAGACAAAGAGCAAAGCTATTTTTGTTATTCTTTTGCCAACCCCATTCCCTTCCTCATCACAAACTAGGCACATACAAGTGATCTCATTCTTACTATCTTGTGCTCTTTTACCAAGTATTTCAGCTAGTGAGATAATCTTGATATGTAATCTCTATTCTTACTTAAAGTGATTGACAGATAACAACAAAATCCTGTTCTGGATTAAGGGAAAATAATTGGTAATTTACTAGCTCACAATGGGAATAGTTATAGCATGCTGTGATTTTTCAGTGGCAGCACAGCATTATCAAGATTCTTAGTAATAAGGACCAGAGACAAGCAAACAATTCCAGAGCTTTCCAAAAGTATGATTATGGTTACCTTTTTTTTTTAATATAAAAAGGCTATAGAATCTTTGAAAATGTGTAATCAAGGAGAAGTCAAGAAATTTTTAAAAGTCCCATGATACAGTAATGAAACAGAGACTAACTTGGACCAACTTTAAAGTTGGACAAACATACAAGAAAGTGAACGCATTGAACATTGATCTGCCAAGCAGAGAAATTTCATTTCAATGAAAGTCAAAAGTTTTAAAATAGGTTTCTGACTAATAGGAAAGTCAGGAATATTTTTAGCAGATGTACTTTAGACACTTGTGTAGTGACTGGAAACACTGTTATCTTTAAGCACGTGCCAATCAACAACATCACAGGGCCAATATCAAAACTTTCCTGCAGGAAGGACCTTTCTCTTACCACCAGGCCTTCTCTCTAAACTTCTGAATCTGAACTTCCCAAAGAAAGAAAAAAATACAAAAAGAGAGAGGAAAATACAATGCATTATTTGTTTTCCAAATGCTTAGTTATTAAGCAAAGTATTTTGGAGGGAGACACAAGAGAAGAAAAAATTGGGAGTCTGGAAGTATACAAAATGTGCAAAGTCCCACCATAAAAAAAAGAAAGTTCTGGGTTGGTTACCAGGAGACAGACCTCACATTTGTTTAGGAGATAATAAGGGAAGTTCTCTCTGAGAGAGAATCCTCTTGCACTGTTGGTGGAGTGCAAATTGGTGCAGGCGCTGTAGAAAACAGCATGGAAGTTCCTTAAAAAATTAAAAATACAGCTACCATGTGATCTAGAAATGCCACTACTGGTATTTATTTGAAGAAAGTGAAAACATTAATTTGAAGAACTGTATGTACCCCTGTATTCATTGCAGCATGATTTACAATAACGAAGATATGAAAGCAACCTAAGTGTCCACCGACAGATGAATGGATATAGATTTGGTGTATGTATACATAGAATGGAACATTACTCAGCCATAAAAAAGAATGAAATCTTGCCATTTGTGACAACATGGATGAAACTAGAGGGTATTAAGCTAAGTGAAATATCTCAGACAGAGAAAGATAAATGCCATATGATCTCCATTATATGTGGAATCAAAAAACAAAACAAACGAACTAACAAAGCAAAACAGAAACAGACTCATAGATACAGGAAACAAAGTGATGGTTGCCACAGCAGGGGGAGGTTGAGGGGTAGGTGAAATAGGTGAAGGAGATTAAGACGTATAAACTTCCAGTTATAAAATTAATAAATCATAGTGATGTAATGTACACCATAGGGCATTGAGTCAAGAATGTCGCAATAACTTTGAATGATGACAGATGGTAACTAGACTTGTCGTGGTGATCATTTTGTAATGTATATAATATCAAATCACTATGGTATACACCTGAAACTAACAGAACACTGCATGTCAATTATACTTTAATAAAGAAAAAAAAGTTTCCTCTGAGGAGGTGGCACTAAAGTTAGGTGCATGAAACAGAAAAGATTCAGATTGACATAGATGAGGAGGAAGCGATCTGGAAAGAGCCACTTCCTTGAGGAAAGCAGAGTAAAAGGAGAATGTGCTAAGAGTAGTGAGCAGATTTTCTAGAGGGTAGGGCATGCAAAAGGAAAGAGAGAAGGAAAAACAGGTATGTTAGAGAGGAGTTAAATAGGTTGGACATCCATCTTCAAAACCAGGCTAAGGAGTTTGGGCATCTGGGATGATGTGGAAATAGGAAAGGATAGAACAACTTCTGAGTGCTTGTGACGTGCCAGGGAGTGAGCTAGAGACTGTGCAAAAAATTACATTGCTCAACATCAATGCAGAATGAGAATTATCCTCGAAAATGCTGGCATAGCGTGTCATGGTGGGGAAGTTTGAGAGCTAAGAATGGATTGCAGAGACACTGAGTGAAAGGTCATTTCAGAAATAAAAGAAGGTCCTACTCCAAGTGGGGTCAGTGAGCCGAGGAAAACAGAGGAATATTTTTTCCCACTGTTTTGACCATGCCATTTTGATACGGTAGGTATTTTCACATCAACATGTTCACCTCGAGGACGTTCTGAATATAAGTATTATCAGAATGTATAACAGTTGGAGGATTTTCGAAAGGAAAGAGTTCTCCAGAGCATGACTCCTTAAAGCTGCCTTAGTTCCTTGACCAATTTTATAACAGAGAAGATCAACTGTTCCTAATTTTTCTGCTCTTATTCTTATTTCTTTAAAATTATCTTAAGATAAATTCTTTTTCCCTAGAGAGAGTTACAAACCAATAATTGCTTTATCAATCACTTGGTTTTGTACATTTGCCTGGGTTTTTTTGTTTTGTTTTCAATAACCAATTTTACCCTTTCAGATTCCATTAATGTGACTTTTCTTTTGTGGCCAGTAATTCTACCAAGTCAAATTCACCCAGGGCATATTTTTAAGGATCGAAAAATTACGTCAAGAAGATTTGATTTTTCCATCAATTCGTTAGAAATATCAGTTTCCCATTTGCCCTTTTAGCAATGGCTGATTTAATTTTCCACGACTTACCCTATTGAGAATGTTCATTATGATTTATAAGAATAGGTTGTTGCTTTGTATCATTTTTCAGTAATAAATTAGAAATTTGTGACAAAAAAAATCCTCAGATGCTCCAGCATTGCCAAATTGTCGAAACCCTTTAAGAGCTCAGAAATCTTCTTTCAAAGATGTCCATGAGTACTCTTCCCCTCAAATGTAATATTCTTGACCCCAGTGCTCTTGATCTCTTACAAATTAAGCAAAACCAGTGGGATCTAAACGGTGGGTTTAAAATGGAAGGATCAAAATGTTCCATTCCAATGTGAAAAAAAAAAAAAGTGAAATGGCAGAGCTGAGCAGACTTAGAGCTGACTGGATGAGGTTGGGAAGGAGAAAAATGAATACAAAATGAATTCATGATTTTGAGACGGGGTGACATGTAGACTACTAACGGCCTTAAAGAAATCAGGAATTCTTTATGATAAAATCTTGAATGGCTTTAATGATAAAATTGTGGGCTTTGTTTCTGACATCTAATATTCTTTTTTTTTTGACACGTTATATTCTTAGTGTCAAAAGAACACCTTAGAGGTACCGAACTGGAGCTCAGCTTAACAGTCAAGGTTGGAAATAACATGCACATTACAGACCCAGAGTTGACACACAGAGAATTGCTAGTGAAGGAAACACTCCAGGAAGAGAGAACAAGGATGAGCACAGAACTTTAGAGTCAGAGAAGAGGAATGAAAGCCAGTGAGGACAACGAAAGAAGCATGGTCCAAAACGATGACAGGAGAGTCAGGAAAGTGTGTCATGGTGGAAACCAAGGAGGAAGAAAATTTCAAAAAGGAAGGAACATGCAACAGTACGAAATGTGAGATTCGTCTCTTTATTCATCCAACAGCAGGGAATCACAGCTACGACCTGGGAATTTAGATAGGTGCTGGGAAGAGACAGCTTCTGCCCTCAAGGAGTTCAAAGAACAGACAATTTAATAGAGGAAGATAAGCATTTTTATACAGAGACAGAGACGTTAAAGATTATCGAATAATTTATTTACAAATCTCTGAACTGTAAAATGCTATACATGTAACATGTTATTATTATTATTAATAAAAGCTGTGGAAAGCCTTCTGGATTTCAAGTCAAGAAGTCCATCACTGACATTCAAATAATAATATTTCAGTTGAATGGTATCTTCTTGCATGGCTGTTTAGCTTTCAGTAACCCACATAAAATCTATAATTTTATAAATATAAATTGAATTTTGAACTGAAGCCAGTGCTTTCTGAATTGTGTTGCACAAAATAACAAAGAAAGACTGATTCTCTTAGAGCTCATCTATATTGATAATCTTCATCCTAAAGACTAAGAACCATGGTACTCAGTCATGAGACCAACTAAATGCTTGATCCCAGAATCACCGGTTTTCACACAGCTTCCAAACGCAGAAGCTCTGCCCCCAGTGACTTTGTTCTAGACCTTTAATATTCTGTCTCAAGGAAAAGCTACAGAACACTAATGATTACTAATTGGAAGAAACAGTAAAAGATCTATTGAATCATATCTCAAAAGAAAATATCTAACGAGTACATTTATAAAAATAGACTTTGAGTGTTTATGTAAAATAACTCGTTTGCGTTTTGTAAAATGAACTTCACATTAATATGTTGGCATGTCATTCTAGGAAATTTTTGGTGAGTGTAAATTTTGAGCCTTGACTGATGAAAGCTATGCAGGATTCAGTTTGGGACAGTTGTTCTGGGCTAATTAGGATGGATAGAGGAAAATGTAGGAGAGTAACCAGAGTGATGGATGGAGAGCTAGCAAAATCCAAGGTTTAATGAGCTGGGTCACAGCTGAAGAAAAGAGTATAGTGCAGGTCAGTAGCACACTAGGTCACACAAGCTGGGTTAATGGTTCTGAGAAAGCAGGAGAGACACAAGCAGAGGTGGTCCTAGGACCAAGGAGAGTTCTGAGCAAGCATTTGTTTTTCTCCTGCTGATTGAAAATTTTCATCGTGGGCATCTGGGTGCTCTCTCATCTAACATCGTCCTAAATGAGAATTTCTCAGCCAGAAATAATCTACTTACCATTTAAATTTCAAGCTTCTGGACCATTCCAACTCTTCTATAAATAGCTCTTAATTGAGTCCTTCTGCAAATAGGCTAAGCCTCTGTAAAGGCTTGAGGTTCAACCTGGAGGTCCTCAAAGTCTCCATAGTGTTGGCAGGATGGACCTTAAGCTCCCCATGAGCATAAACCACATTCACAGTGATTGAAGCACCTTCAAGATCAAAATGGGGTCTCCTGCAATACGGTCTCCTCATCTCAAACTTGATCATTTTCTCAATCAGTCGTTGGTCCATAAATCTTCTTAAACATCATGATATCTACTGCATTTTTGCATTTACCTTCTGGCTCTTGTACTATCTTTGCATCTTGGTCTTCTCAATATTATCAAAGGTAATGCCTCAAACATGCCTTACCCTTTCCTTTTGTGTGTGGTCCAGGGCTTTGCACATAGGAGATATTCCACCAATACCTATAGATTTCATTTTAGATCACTAACATACCTAACAAAGAAGTCTCTATTCTCTGATACTCAACCTCGTTCAATTATTATAAGATGACTGGACTTCAGCAAATCTTGTAGTTTCCTTTTACTTATAATCTTAGTAAATATTAATGAAATAAATACATAGCTTTTAATTACAGTGAAGACACTGTAGAATTTACTCTTTCTGTCAGTAAGTCAGTCAGGAATCACAAACTGATTTTGATTTAATGAACGGTTGAAGTTCGTATAGATCAGAACAATGGAACAGGCTGTCTTGTAAGCAGAAAGCTTCCTATTCATTCATTCCTTTATTCAACAAACAACAACAAAGGACTCAGTAAGTAACTGACACGGTAAATTAAAACTGTTCTCTCTTCCACTTTATTCCTAAGGAGAGTAGTTCAAACACAAAATCTTAAAGAGGGGAAGGAAAGTGAATCAGTTTCCTATTGCTACTGTAAGAAATGACCGCACACGTAGTGGCTTAAAGCCACATAAATGTATTCTCTTACTGCTCTGGAGTTCATCATCTGAAATGGCGCCCACTGAACTAAAATCAAGGCATTGGCAGTGCCGTATTTCTTCTGAAAGCTCGAAGAAGAATTCATTTCATTGCCTTTTTCCAACTTCTAGAAGTTATCTACATCCTTTGACTTCTGGACATCTTCTATCTTTAAAAGCAGCAAAGGCAAATTGAGTCCTTCTCATATCAAATCACTCTGACCTCTGCTTCCATCATCACCTCCTTCGCCTTCTCTTCATTCATCACCTCATCTTCATCTCTGACTTTAACTCATCTTCTGCCTCTCTCGTTCACTTTTTGAAGACATTGGGCCCATCCAGATCATCCAGGATAATCTCTCCCATCTCAAGGACAGCCAATTAACAACCTTAACTTTTCTGCAGTCTTAACTCTCTCTTGCTTTATAATATAACACATTCAAAGATTCCGAGGATTAGGACATGGACATCCTTGGGGGAGGAGGACATTATTCTGCCTAACACAAGAAAGAAAGAAAAACTTACGTTTGTTCATCCTAGTTGTATCAGGCGTCATTCCAGGTGTTTTCTAATTTATTTCATATCCATAATAATCTAGTAGAAAAGTATTCTCATTTCCATTTTTGCAGATGAGTAAAAACTGGAGTGCATAGAGAATAAGTCACTTGCCATGGATCGCATAACTATCAAATAGTAGAATCTGGATTGAAACCCAGGTCATTTGACTTGAAGATTGATGTTCTTTCTGTCTGCCCTGTTGTCTCCCAAGCACCAGAATCATTTAAAGAACTGGCCATCTGTAGTCGATATTGCCAAAAATCTATATCTTATATTAGAGGTTCTATTAAATGACTTACAACTGAATTCTGAGTCTTTTACTTATTTTATTATTAAGTAGAGATACAGCTTCTACCTTCAAAGAAACTGCAATCTAGGTTAATAAGATATGTAATATTAAAAGAAAAGTAATAGTATGAAAGAGTAATTAACAAGTGTTCAAGAAAAATGCTAAGGGTTTGAGGATTTTAGAGGACAAAGGGCACTTTAGCAGTTTTTCTTATGGATAATTTGGTCCAGATCTGGTGTGGAACTATGGGAAGAATTTGGGTAGCTGGGGTGGGAGGGTGTAGAGGAAGGGAGCTAAGGTAAAGCAAGCGCAATGACACATGCAGGAGCCCTGAGTGGACCAGCCATTATTCAACAAACAGTGATTACATGCCTACTAATATGCCAATCACTGACCAGAAAGGAAGGAGCCAGAGCTAAAATAGGAAACAGGGCTATAAAGGGTTAGATTTTTAGGCAAAAGAGTAAACAGGGAGGTAACATATTGAAAATAATGTTTCAATAGGTGTTCTGGAGACAGTGTGTAGAAACTGGGAGAGAAGAGAGGAGCTAAGAAGCTTTTGCAACAAGCCAGCAATAACATGATGATGAGTGCTTGAACAAGAGTGAAATAACAGAAAGGCAAGACACTTTGGGCAGGTAAATGAGATTGACTGAAGAGAGACATTGGAGATGGAGATCAGTGATGAGCCAACTCTTGAGCCTAAGTACAGAGAAGATCTTATTAACGTAAAAAGCCAGGCATTTGAACTGACCTGTGGTAATGTAGTAAGGGTGGGTTTGATTTAAAGTGTCAGAATGGCGTCAAATGGAAAGGTCCTGGTTGCAAAGAGAGATGCAGGATTAGAACCAGGTCAATGATATCTAATCCTTTTGGTTACATGCATTGAGGTCAGTGTATGTCAGGGTTTCAAAACCTCGGTACTGTTGACATTTGGGGTCAGATCATTGTTGTAGGGCTGACCTGTCGATTGTGGGACGTTTAGCCACATCCTGAGCCTCTACCACTAGAGACCTTAGCCACGCCCCACCTCAGCAGTGATGATTAAAAATGGCTTCAGATATTGCAAAAAGTCCCAGGGGGCAAAATCGCCACCAGTGGAGAAACATCCATGTATGTGAGCTCTAAAGGAAAAGAAGAAGGAGCAATGAAATGAAAGGAATTTTAATGGGGGGGCAGCGGTTTTGGGGGGAGTGGGTATGTCAATAATTTAGGAGTCAAAAATCCACATGCCTTTCAAGGACCAGGCTGGTCAATTATAGGAGAGA
Organism: Equus asinus; assembly: GCF_041296235.1. NCBI lineage: Eukaryota > Metazoa > Chordata > Mammalia > Perissodactyla > Equidae > Equus > Equus asinus. The sequence continues at coordinate 13,176,202 of NC_091808.1, read as the reverse complement.
TGTGAGCTAGAGGGATGGGAGGGTCTGGAGGGTATCAGTGGCCTGTGTGAAGGAGGCGGTCACCAGGGAGTCTTAGCTGAGTGCTGTCATGTGGAAATGAAGCTCAGTGTTGGCAGCTTTTGAAGAAAGGCCAGAAATTGAGATATTTTGTGAAATAACAAGATCTGCTTTTTAATCTTGGCCACTAATTAAACTTTTCAAACATAGTATGAGTCAAACAAAACCTGGTCATGGGCCAGACCTGGCTTGAGAGCAGATTATTGCCAGCCTCCAGGAAGAACAACTGTCAGAGGACACAAAGGAGTAGCCCAAAAGCTGTCAGAGGAGGACCAGTATGCAACGTGGAGGCTGACAGGACTCCAACAATGGCATCCCATCCACCAGCTGAAAGTGAGGCCAGGCTGCATGGTTTTGGAGATTGAGGCATATTATGGGCTGAACTGTGCTCCCCCTAAATTAGTATGTTGAAGCCCTAACCCTGACTACCTCAGAAAGCAACTATATCTGGAGATAGGTCCTTTAAAGAGGTGATTAAATTAAATGAGACCATTAAGATGGGCCCTAATCCAATAGGACTGGTGTCCTTATAAAAGAGGAAATTTGGACACAAACAAGTGTGGAGGAAAGACCATGTGAGGACATAGCAAGAAGGCAGTCATCTGCTAGCCAAGAAGAGAGGTCACAGGAGAAACCAATCCTGCTGGTACCTTGATCTTGGACTTCCAGCCTCCAGGACTGTAAGAAAATAAATTTTTGCTGTTTAAGTTCCTCAGTCTATGGTATCTGATTGTGTTCTTAGTACACTAATATAGAGAGTATCAACCAACCTCCCTTTTGGCTTTTGAGGAATTAAGAAGGATTTCCTCTACATAGGCCAATAAGGAAGCTGGGCATTATGGAGAGGAGGTGAAAGGCATAGTCAATTCACTCATGAGACCTGATTATCGAAGGAGAAATAGGAATAATATGCTAACCAGTGTCTGTGTTCACTGACCCACTCATATATGCCTAATTTCTGTAGCCCATAAAACAAACCAAAGACGTGTCTGCTTAAGCAGTCTCTCAGGGAAATATCTGGCCCTCCTTCCTTCCTGAATACTGCTTTGTTGGCAATGGGTTTCAGCTGCCTGCTTCTCTTCCGAGTGCTTCTCCTGCCTCCTGAATTTGATGCCCCTACTAACTCTTCTCCTGGCATTTGTGCTTCGGCTCTCCTGCATGGATCGCCCAGTGCTGCCAACTCCCTTTATCTTGGGTAAAGGCTTCTTGGCAAGACTTTGGTCAAGCCCCAAGGCCAGGTCTTGTGTAAGCCAATACAGGTCCCCTTCTCCCAAACAAGGCTAGAGAGTCCAGAAACCAAGAGGAGCATTCAAAGGAAGAGTGTGTGAGAATGTGTGTGTCTAGGTGTGTACAGTGTCACAGGGAACCCCAGGTACGTCTGAAGACTTGTCTTTGGAGGACAAGATGAATTTGAGTGAGAATTCCTAAAGGGAATGAGGTGGGTGAGATCAAAGCACAGGTAAAGCGTTGATCTCATGAGCCCCTATATTGAAAGAAGATGAAGGGAAGGGACTTGGTGCTACCTCATCAGAGCTCAAGCTTCCCAATAAGGTCCAATGCGATTTACCACGAGCAAGCTGACAGTCAAGGGACAAGGATGTAATTAGAGGCTTCAGGGAGAGCTGGAAAGAGGGACGTGTCCAAGTCTAGATTGGGCAAGGAATTAAACATAGCCAGAGGGAGGCAGGGGAAGGTATTTCCTAAGCAGTGTCAAAGGTCCGGTTGTCCAAAAGTCTATGACAACTGGCCATTAACAGCTGCGCTTTAGCTTCTGTGATGAAAGGCCAAAAACGTCTCCATTCCTGCCCCAGCCCCCTCTCCCTACACCCACTGTGTCACTCTTTAATCACAGCCTCAAATACTGGTGCCTTTATCATGTGAGAAAAGAATCACAAGTGCATTTATTAAGCACCTACAATTAAGCACACAACCGAGAGATATTGCAAAAAAGAATCATTAGGATGTTAATACTTCTCTTTTAAACTTAGAAGTTATTCTGAACATACTTTCCTTATTACCTGCATTTCAAATTCCAAACTGTATGTCTTTGATCCACTTAAAAGAAGTTTTCAAGTCTGAATCAGGACGAGTAAACAGCAGCGGGAAGCATCTCAGAGACTCCTGAGAACAACCCTAGGAGAAATTTTAAAGCTTTCCTATTTTAATTCAACACACCTGGAATTTGTGATGTCAGAAGTCAATTTCTGCTTTATTACTCAGCAAGTTATAATTACATAGATAAAACAATTATCACATATTTATTTAGTAAATATCACCATCTCTGTTGTGTTATACTTTGGCCTTATATTGTGCAGGGCACAAAGCATTAATAAACCCAACACACGGACTTACTAATTATCAAATAATTAAATTAGAAGATGCCATTTACCTTTTTAAAAGATTTCTTTTTTAAAGACTTTTCAAAAATGATACATTTGTCAAAAAATATTGGAATTGAAGAAAACCTAATGGCATGCTGCTTTTGAGGAACGACATCCACAGTACTATAGAAAATAAGGTAATGCGTTTAAAAGATTAAAGCAGAAAGATCACCGTGACAGCTTACACTTGTCCCTGTTCTCCACTTTCCTTCCTTCAATCCAATCATCTGCCTTTGTAAAAAGAACCATAAAATAACATCCATGTCTGAGTATCAGCAAGAAGATTTATCCATTCCTTGGGCATAATCCACTCTCCTCCAATTGAGTTAGCATCTGGCAAACTGGTGGAGGGATTTGGTGCAAGGACACATCCTCAGGCTAGGTTTCTTGATTCTAAATTGCTGTGACCCCCAAATGACTCAGGGTCACCACTCCACTCCCCACAGCGAGGCAGTTGGTCTCAGGCACGCGGTCTCATCTCCAAAGCATGTAATTTTTTTATTCCTGCATTTCATTTATTCCCACCAAATAAATAACAAGTCTTGATTTCCTAAAGACTCTTTATTCTATTCAGAGTTAGAGCAACCTTTTCCAAAATTCATACAAAGATTTTTGTTTTCTGTACACTCTAAGAAATGGGACGCTTCAGAGAAGGATGCTTGTTTGTCTGTTTGCATTTCTGTCTGTCTGTCTGTTTTGATCTCAATTTGTTTAATCAGTACAACATGTTAGAACTTCTGTTAGACCACATTCTAATCTAAACATAGCCATTTAGAAAAACTGCTTCCTTGCACATGGGTAGCAAAGCAAGAACAGGTTTGTCAAAGTACAGGGTGTGGAAAGGATTCCTGCTCCCCGGTGCGGCTCTGGGTCCAACTCCATCAGCATTTCTCTCCCACTGAACATCCCGGCACCCTTTGTTGAGAGCGAGGATCTGGACAAGTCAGATCTGTTCCCGCAGGTACAGTCACCTGTCTGGAACCTCAAAAGCAAAACCAACTGTGATGTAAACATTTTTCAGACAAGACAGGGCTGCCCTTTTTTTTTTTTTTTTTTAACTCAGAAGACATGCTAAGGCTTCTCACTGTGTCTGATGCTTTATGACATGAGCCATAAAGAGCAAAACAGATTTTTTTTAAACGGCCAATGATATGCAGAAGAGGCGTGGTTTCTGAACGTGAGCCAGTTGCAGTTGAAATGTTTTTCCTTTTCTTTTCCATTACAACACATGCAACAGCAAACTGAAACAAAGGTAAGACTCCTACAAATCTTTCTTGCAAAAGCTCCCAGTCACATGGAACTCCTAGTTTATTAACACTTCCATATAGTTAAAAACTCATTTAATTCTGTTTCTATCTCCTTGGTAACAGATTACTAACACTGGGCAGAAACTAACTTCCTGGAACCACCTGATATTTGATGATTCTAGGAAATAATTTTTTTTCTGATTTTTATCGCTATTCTTGGAAACCAGAAAGAGAAAATATCTTTATGGAGTTGAAGAGATACTCTCATTGTTCTCAGATACAGCGTTAGTCCATGGAAACCAAGCAAAAATACCCAGGAGTTGTTAATATAGAGGCAATTTAGTGTGGAAGCTAAGAGGATGGGCTGTGGAAATAATCAGACCTAAAATCCCTCTCTTTTCTGTATAAATTTGCAACTATTTAACCTCTCTAAACCACAGTTGCCCGACCTGTAAAATGGTGATGAAAATAGTGCTTGATTCTTATTGTTATTGGAAAAGTTTGTTAAGACAATCCAAATAAATAAAGCACTAAACTCAGTGCCTGGCACACAGTAAGCTTTCTCGATGATTTTAGCTCATTGTTATTAGCAACCAGAGCTCCATTCATATGGGGTTGTTTTTATAAATTATCCCGTATCTGGGAGGTTGACTTTAATAAAACTGATGTAAAAAGGATGCTCATATCAATGTCACATCAAGTCAGACACTAAATTAAAATCCTTAAGTAAGGAGACTTAAGGAATGCACATAAGGACAAAAAAAACCCAAATTTGGAAAAATTTTAAACAGCTGGAGAGATTGATTTCAAAGTCAGCAGTACACTGATGGTGTCATTGAACAAAAAATAATATTCAGAAGAAATGAGATAATGTGCAAAAAAGCTCGGTTAAAAAAAAAAACACATCTCAAAATATGCCTTATGAGATACTTACAAACCATGGTTACATGCCTGGTTTTCTCCAAAAGTGAAATGTTCAATTATTGACATGGAATACATGGCCCAGGACTTGGCCACTAAAACCATAGAGGTTTTGTTAGAATGAGATGTGGCATTAGAGGACAGACGTAAGGATGGTTTTGTGAAAGAGCTGTAGGACATTCTATATCATGAAATAAAGTACAAAATAGCAAAGGGCAGGCTGAAGGGTAAAAATTAAAAATTAGAAAATCTAAACCAGTACAATAACATCCCCCATCACTTCAAAACTTTAGCCATCTAGTAAACACCTAAATCTGTCCAATTCTCCCCCAAGGGCAACACAGGAGCTGGCTGTTTGATTCCACAGTCGTGTTCAACGTGAACATATGAGACCAGGGAGAATTGCTCCCCTACCAAGAACACCACAAAAAGTCAAAACAAATGTATTCCTTCACTGTCGTAGTTGCAGACAGATTGACGGAGAAAATAAAAATGACAGAAATGGAACAGATCTGAGGAGCTATTTCACCCCAGATCTCCTTTGCTCTTCCCTCTTCCTCCTCCCTTTTTTAGGACAAAATCTTTCGTAGAGGAAAACCAAAGCACTGGAATCATCAGCATAACCGGGATGACAGTAAAAACAATGTCTACTTCCATGAAACCCTAAAAGGAAACGCTGTCATCACCCTCCTGGACACTAAAGAAAATTCAAGTTCAGTTAATAAAAAAATAGTGGAGTTAGAACTAATGTCTTCAGCTGTATAGGCCATTATTGCTATAATAAATGTGGAATTATAATAAATAGCTAGGATTTATTTTTAAATAACCATCTTGCTTTAAACCTATACTTGTTCAGCTGGAAATGCAAGCTCATTTAAAATCTTGTAAACTAGAGAAACACAGAAAGAAGGAAATCGCCACAGTGCAAAGAAAACACAAATATACTGCTATTTCCTGTGTGTGTATCTATATAACAGGTTTCACCATGTTACACATGATGTAAATTCATACTTTTTCTTACTAACAGCAGGTGTGCCAGGCACTAAGCACCTTATATATGCTGACTTATTTATCCTTACAAAAATTCCATGCAGGAAAGTCTATAATATTTCCATTTTACAGGTGGGAAAACTGAGGCCCCAAGAGATGACGTGATTTGCCCAAGATGTGGGAAGTAATTGATGGAGCAAGGAGACAATCCAGGCAGTCCCACTGTAGAACTCATGTTCTTAACCACTCTGCCATGCTGACTCTTTTTGATAATAAAAGAATTGTTTCATAGTACTTATCATCATCAAGATATATATTTCTGGGATTAGTGGTAAATTTCATCTAAAGAATTAAACAAATTTTTCAGATGGACTTGTGGCTAGTCAAAAAGATACTCCCATAATAATGAGCAACAATTTATAATGAAAGTATTTGCTTTTAGGCTCCATCCAGATGACACTGTAAAAGGAGGCAGCAATTTCTTCAAATTCCTGTTGCTTTATTAACGCAGCCAGTTCAAGCACATTTGCGATGATAATTGGCCTCAGAACTTGGGAAGGAAACTGTGTTTTTACCCATCCCTTGTACCACTGAGTACTGTAGGGTCATGTCGTGCCTTGGTTTAACTACTCTTGAATTGCATATGTTAAAATATATCTCTACAGAGTAAGTGTTTTTCAGAAAAATTAGATGGTTAGCATATTTTTAGTGTACCTGTAAATGTCTAATTTTTCTATTAACATGTTTTTTATACTTGGCTATAAAATGGTCATGTAACAACTTTGTCCTTCAAAATTCTGCGGACATGGCTCCATTGTGTCCAGGAGAAAAGTCAGTCTAAGGCCAGCTTAACTCTGTTCTTTTGTTTTTCACCTATTTTTTCTGCATAATTGCTTAGAGTCTTTTTCTCCATCCCTGTAATTCAAATGTTACAAAGTTCTCTTTTCATTTAATTTTCTTTGAACACAGTGAGCCCTTTTGATCTGCTCGTTCATTCTTTTTCAACTCAGGAAACTTTTATTTAATTATATCTTTGAATAATTGCTTCTGTTCTGCTTGTTATTTATTTTTCTCCTGGAATACCTATAATTCTCAGGTTGGCTCTCCATTCTCTATGCTCCATACACATCATTTTCTCTCATTGTTTTCAACCCTTGTTTTTTTCCTCCACATCCTGGTAGAACTTCTGTGGTTTTAATTATTATTATTATTATTGTTTATAAAACGTATTTGATTGTTTGTAGCACCACTTCTGCTCTTTACTGCTTTAATCCTGTTAATGCATCTTTATTTTTCTACAATATATTTTTGATTTACTCAACTACAATTTTACCTAACATGGATTCCTTTTCCTATATTATGGTAATCCTGTCTTCTTTTTTTAAAAAAAAATCCCATACCTGATGCCAGTTTTCTACATTTTTTTCTCGTTCCTATAGTAAATCTTTTTCAGAGGTCTGCTCTTCCTTTGTGTCTCCCGAATGACGTTCCTTTTCTCTTGTTCTGATCTTTACATGGTTTTTTTTCCTGTTTGAATAAGAGATCTGTCCAGACCCAGCATCCGAAAGACAGGATGTATGCACTAATTTTGGCTCTCTTCTTTGTCCAATTGGGTGCTGGTCAAATTTCTTTTTTGGATCTCCATGTGAACTGCGGGTGGATGTACACAGAGCTCCTACGCTAATTCCTCTTCACTAACACACATAACTCTCTTCAATAAGATGGAATCTTCTCAACTTCATTGTTTAGCTCCCTTGCTTTGAACAAATGGATCATATAAAAAATATAGTACAATCAGGATTCCTCCTATTTCTACTTTCATCTGCCATCATCCTATCTACCACACTAGCCTACCATCCCCTCCCCGACTTCACCTTCCTTTTTCCTTATATCTAGTTGCTTTAGTCTAGGAGTAGAAAGAGAAGTAGAAGGATTAAGGCACTCTTGTGACACCAGGGCAGCTGTTGTGTTTTCTGATTGATAAAGACTTCTAGATTGGTAGCAGATGGTGAAAGATGATTAAAAGGGTTTATGCCAGCTTTCAGGACCACTGATAGTAACGTTCAGACTCATTCCACCAGCCGTCAATACTTAGTTGTGATTGCTCTAGCTTCTGGCAGTAGGTAAATGGTTTAGTTTTATGTTTGGATCACATTATAAATTTTACCTTTTTCTGCAGAAGAGTTTTTTGGGGGGACTATTAACGAGATGTTATTTTTAAACTGGAAGTTGTCAAGTGGATGCTGAGGAAGGAGTTTTTCCTCTGCCCTCATTAAATTATTATTAGTGACAAGACAGACATGGCAATAGATTGGCCGGAGCCATGAGATACCTCCATTCCTTTTCTGACAGTCATGGAGAAGGATAAAGCAGTTCAGACACTTGAACAATTCTAGCGGCACATGGTGCCGACAGCGAATGAGACGTAGCTTCTACGCCAGTGTGGAGCACTCGGTCTGACTGTGTTTGAAGTGGCTGAGGGGGCCAGGGAACAGCTTGCAGCTCCGGCCCTGGGTGATACAACTCCTTTTCAGCAGAAAATTCAAGAGAAAAACAATTTATTTAATCTCCTACCTTAAAAAAAAAAAAACAGGAATTAAGGTTAAAAGTTTCAACTCAATATTATAAAATAAAAAATTAATTTAGGAAGCAAGACCAAGTACTTAGAAATTGGGTTAAATGGTAAGTATAAACTGACACAGTGCTCAATTATGTGACTATGACAGCCTACCATTCCCTTCAGACTTCAGGATTCTTCAGTTTTGTATCTATATTAAAGTCATTAGGTCAGTTTAGGAAAAATGGTTTCTACAGTTTATAGCTTGTATTTTAATAATTGTATATAACTGCTAAGTACTAACAATAGTATGATTCTGGATATTTCAATAAGATATTTCTAGATAGAAAAAGGCCACAACCCTTCATATGGAAACTAATACATTTGGGGAAAGGAGTTAGTTTCTGTGGAAGTTGAAACTTGAGCTAAACACCCACACACATGGACACACATACATGCAAAGGCACACACACAGAGGAACTTCCGTCTCCATATTCAAGTAACATTTTGGTCTTATGGACCCTGCCACCTAAGCAGATTTGGACTTGGTTTCCTTTCCTCATTAAATTTTGATTTCTAGCGTTAGCAAAGCTAAGCATAAGCTGTAATTAAGAGAATAATGCAGGGACTGAGGAGGCAAAATAGAAGTTGAAAATTAATTAAGATTAAGTGAAATTAGTTTCACTTAATAGACACATACACTAGCCTAGCGACAGTAAGCTTATTAGTTCTATTGATGTGAATGCATACAGGCTTAAAAGGTCTATATTAAGACTCTGTCTTTGAAAATGTTTCTTATTCTCAATTCAACTGCTTGATGAAACATCATAGAAGAAAGTCTATGTGAAGAAGAAAGTCAACTCTTGTTTACTGGAGTCATAAAATCGTAATTGTCTCCCAACATCAAAATGGTTCTAGGGAAATGTGCACCGCCACATACACACAAAATGTCACGGTCCACAGCGTGTCGTCTCCCCATTCCCAGGGCTATCCCAGCCCACCACAGTTTCTAAATGGTTAAAGTACAAGGTCCTTGTGAAACTTTTAAACTTTAATGATTCAGGTTTTAGATATGATAGAAATAAACTGTAATCTTTCTCATAAAGAATAATCAATTTTTTCCTCAAGGCTGAAATAGATGCATATTCTGTGGGGCATTTGAGCACAGTTTCCTTTCTCATCTAAAATAGGCATTTTTGTTCTTCACGAGAACTGAAATAAAAAATCCATGCATGCATATGAGTAATGTAATCATACTATAGCCTAATAAATTGGTTTTTAAGAATCTGTTCACTATTCATATCTAAAATATGTGAACATTCTATAAAACTTTACATTTATTGACACACATAAACGCCAAGAATATTTTCTAGAAATAAAGAAACAAAATTTGTTTAAAAAGCAGCGCCCTCTCTTTATAAATCAGTTCCTTGAAAAAGAGAAGCAGTTTTGTCAGCTTACATTTTAACGGTGTCATTTTTTTACAGTGATTTGAACTGTAAATCACTTTTCTGTATGTCTCATCAGTAGCAGGTGTCTAAAACGCAATCTGATGAGAGATATTGTGTTGTGAGAGCCCACTTGATTTTGAAACATTTGGAATCAACTTTAGACAAGAGTTTCTCGACAGCAGCATATTCACATTTTGAGCTGGATAATTCTTGGGTGTGGGGGGCTGTCCTTCCAATTGTAGGATATTTAGCAGCATCCCTGGTCCCTGCTCACTAGATGCCAGTAGAATCCCTCTCTCCCAGTTGTCACCACCAAAAATGTCTCCAGACATTGTCAAATGTCCCTTATGATTGCAGGTGGGAGGGGTGGAGGGAGCGCCCCCGGTTGTCTTAGGAACTCTGCTAAACTGTGCTTGCTCTGGAAATGAGCAGAGCTCTTTCTTCTTGATCGGAGAAAAGTAACGTTTGCATGCCTGAAGGTGTGCTTCTCCCTCCCCGAAATGCGTTATTGGGGCTCACTGAATTCCTGTATTTGCAATTTGTCAATCTCAGCTAGTATGTGGCTCTTCGTGGCTGGAAATATGATCCTGTTGGTGTTAGAGTTAAAGGCACTCACTGTTTTCAGCTGATGAGCTCTGTTCAACTACAAGACAAGACTCCCTCTGGGAAGAAAAATAGGTTTGACATCAATAGAACCAAAAGTATAGCTTCTTATTTGCATTCTTCCTTTGGTTTCTCTCTTTATTATCCTTGCCCCATCAACCAACTTATTGGGAAATACATATTTTTTCCATTGGCAATTTCTGGAAGGAAGTTTCAGGTCTATTAGTCCTGCTTTCAGATCTCTTCCCAACACTCAACACCCAGTCCCTCTCCAGCTACTAAATGTCTTCTCTTCAGGTCCTTAATTCCATTGCAGCTCTCTCTGACATTGTATATCCAACCCTGCTTCCAAAGACAAACACGTTTGTGCAGATAGCACATGGCAAACTGTGTGTCCTGTCCTCTACCCGCCTCCCTACAACAGCTCTGCAACAGAAGGCAGAAAAGCAGGTCTTTTTAAGAGGATGAATGGGTGGCAAAGGAGTAAAAAACTTGATTATTATACACTGGGTGGGTTGTGCTTTTAAAGTTCTCAAAGGAGAGATTGGAGTTTCCATTCCTAGGAGGAAATATTTGCAGACCTTCAGGGCTTCACCCAGCAAAAACAGCTATTGGCAAAGCGTGGGCTAGGGATGGTAGTTTGTGTAAGAGGACACACAAAGAATAGAAACATATTTGCTCTCAAGTCATTAAGAATGTGGCTTGCAACAGAATCTGGCATGGAATCCTTCAGGTAAATGATATTTGTCTAGGAGCACTTAGGAAAATGTCCTCAGGGCTGAACGTAGGGGAGGATCTAGTCACCTGAAGCCATTTTGTCTCTAGGAGAAACTGAGAAGATGAGTCCACACTGGAGAAGGACAAGCCCCAGGCTGTCCTGGTACTGGTGACCTCTGTTGTAGGCTTCTGTCCCTCATCTGGTTCACCTCAGATCCAAAATGTTCTAAGAAGGCCAGCATGGCTCCAAGGTCAGTGTGTGATTGCATTTACTCCAGTTAGTGGTAAGAATCTAGTTTGCCTTGAGTCACTTGGAACCACCCCCAAACGTAATCTATGCACATCACCAGGTTAAGGATTTAGCTCTGAGTAGTCTCTTTAGAGGATTTGAAACAAGATTGAAACCAAAGGACTAGAAGCAAATGTTTGCCCACAAAGCTCTAATAGATCAATCAATCTTTACAGCAGAAGTTCCCAATATTTTAAAGTTAATCAATTATGGAGGTAGATGTTCAAGATCCGAGGGAAGAACCAGCTAGCCAACCTCTCCCCCATTTGCCTCCCAAACACAAAATGCTTCCACTCCACCAGATGGGAACCAGTTAAATTGCCATGAGGAACCAGTTTAGATCAAATGCTGATGTACAGTTGTAGCAGCTGTGCCCCTCAATCTGAAACTCAGATGCACAAGAAGCAAACTATTTTCATTTTTACAGTAAAAAAAATGAGAAAAAACTCATTTTTTCCATTTGGAGTGCCCATTTCATTGGGTGAGGATAAGGAAAATAGAAACATAATCTCATGAAATTCAGGGTTGTCGCCAGAGACAGCCCTTTGGTGCTTTGGGCATGTGTAGACCAGGACCCAGAAGTGCGGAGCATCACCTGTCTATACACCAACTGTCCATGGACCAACTGTCCATGGACCTCAATTATCTTCATCATCTCAGCTCTTCAGTGGTTGAGCTACAGAGACACTTGCTGTGAGGTCTCTCACTCTCAGCAGAGGACTTCCCTAGGTCCACATCTGAACCCCTTGTGAACACACAGAAAATCTATGACTAGGAGTAAGGAAACCCTGCGAGGCTATTTCTCACCCGCATGTCCAAATACTTCTATTTAGAGCACCCCCTGCCATGGAGAGTGTCTTGCAAACTAGAAAAATTGTCATATATAAGAGCCGTAACCAGGAAGGAAGGAATAGGCTTCTCAACTTTCAGATGACCTAACCCACCTACGGTTTCAATTGTGTCTTTCCCACTCCATGCCCAAGCCAGCTCTGGGCTGCTTCTCAAAGGTCTACCTGCTTCTAAACTTCCTTCCTCAAATTTGGCTCTCACCTTGTGCCAACCCCCATGGAATCTTTATCTAGAAAAGGCAAGATAAGTAAAGAAAGAGAAATTGCTCTCTCTTACTTCATCAGTATTGTATGGCACACCTTCGCTTTTCAAGCTCAAAACTCAAGCCAAAAATTTAGTTCTTTTGTTCCACTGTAACAATTCCCATGAAGCATCTCTTGATATTTATTGGTTAAGTTAACATCCCAAACTATCTTCCTACTGCATAATCAAATGGCAAAAGCATCTGCCTTAAAGGGTGAGTTAGCTCAAGGAAAGTGTGTGTGTGGCCAGCTATCCTGTTTTCATTTACATTTCAGACTTTCCCACTTAAGACTGCTGAGTCTTACTGAAATGCAGATTAATATAATATGTCTAGCTCTTTGCAGCCTTTTTATGAACCCACATTCTGATGACCTTGTGTTGATAAGTGCTCTTAATAATTAGGTTGACTATTTCTTAATTACCTGGATCTTCCAATAGTGTCTGGGTTACCATCTTCTCAGAAAAGATTCTAGGTTTCTACAATCTTCTTAATTACAGAGCAATAAAGCTGATGCGGGGTCGGTGAGCCGAGGAGTCGAAAGAAAGATTTCTTAGACTCTCAAGGTCTGGCAGGAGTGCTCTTTTATTTAGAGAATAGTGTGGAATAGCATGGGGACAGGACCCATGGGCAGGCAGAGCTGGTGCGTGGGGACAAGACCCATGGGCAGTCAAAGCTCCTGCTGCTGCCCCGAGTTGAGGGTTAGGGCTAATTTTATAAGGCACGGGTATGTGAGTCATTTCTTTACAAGATAAAGGAAAGAACATGAAAAAAAGTTAAAATGGTACCAGTGCCGGTGGGGTCTGGTCATTGGGTGATCCCATGACTTTTGGACAAGAATCAAATCGGATTAAGTAAAGGTTAGAAAGGTTAGAAGCCACCACCCTAAATCAGTTACATGAGATTGCCAGACAGCAACCAACTTAAGTTCTTGCCTCTGGCATTAAGAGTTTCTAGAGATAAGGCCATCCCCCTTCTTCCTGGCACAGAGAGGGAGGCATCTTTACAGATAGAGGTTTCCCTTAGAAATGTAAATCTTTCCCAGCAAAGGGACAAGCAAGCAAATTCCACTCCTTGGAGCCTGCTTCTCATCTGTAGTTTTAAAAGTAACCAGCGTAAAAGTCCTCATCATAAACCGTTTTAAAATTAAGCAGCCTAAAAATCCTCATCAAAGCCATTAGGCATAAGATATATTATTTTCAACAAATAAGAGGACAGCTTGCTAACAATACTCAACCATATGTACAAATGGTAGAAATGAATACAACGGATTCATTTTTGAATACGAAATTTCTTTGGAATTACTCATCAATAGTGTATTAGTCTGCTAGGGCTACCATAACAAAATCCCAGGCTTGGGGGCTTAAACAACAGACATTTATTTCTCACAATTCTGGAGGCTGAAAATCCAAGATCAAGGTGTCAACAGGGCTGGTTTCTCCTGAGGCCTCTCTCCTTAGCTTGCAAGACAGCTGCCATCTCACTGTGTCCTCACGTGGCCTTATCTCTGTGCATGCACACCCCTGGTGTCTCTTCCTTTTCTTATAAGGACACCAATCCTAATGGACTAGGATTCCACCTTTATGACTTCGTTTAACCTTGATTACGTCTTCAAAAGCCCTATTTCCAAATACAGGCATATTGGATGTTAGGGCTTCAAGATACGAATTTTGGGAGGACACAATTCAGTCCATAGCAAATAGTATAAATCAATGAATCTATATGATAAGTAGAACCTAAAGCCTAAATAATATAATCTTTTTCCTCTGACTACACAGCTTAAGAATACAAATTTTAAATCTTGTTTTTCCAGTCAAATGTAAACAATTTGAATTGCTCCCATTTGCCAATATAGAAGCTGACTCAGCACCCAGCTGGATGCAATGCTGGCCCGTAATGCTACCTTGGAAAGAATGGGACAGAGAAGAGTCAGCTAGGGATGTGGGCGCATCTGACAATGATTCACAAGGCGAGTGATCTGATATACATCCAAATCACTACTACATAATGCCTCCCATTCACCAATTACAGTCCTTCCCTCTGACAAAGAGCAGCCTCTGTTCATTTCCCCTGAACACCACTGTGTTAGTGCATTAAAAGCTCACATTTGCTACAATATTCTTATTTGTTGTGAATCCTATTAACCACTTTTCTCAGCCGTGTTTGGTGGTTAGGCGTGCCCTCAATTGCAGTTTACTCATTATAAACAACAAAGGGCATAAGCAATCAGGACAAAGGGAGTTAAAAGACTCCCTCTGAAAAAAATCCTCTTGGAAAATAACATTATTGAATTCAAAATGATAGGATTCCTTGTCTGGTGGACTTGAATACAGAGTGGATCTAGAAAAATCATTGGATCTCAAAGGAATTTAAATAAATCGAAACTGAAAAAGGTTTTAGTTTCTGTAATTTAGCTGCCTTTCCTTTTTTTCTAGAATCTTGGTACACTGCAGCCACAAAAATTGAAGTAAAATAAATGCCTGAGTGACACAACTGACTATTGTTTTAGTGTTGATGCAACTACCTGAGAAGCAACATGTATCGTGTAAAGTTATTAACACAACACCTACAATTCTCTGTACATTTACCTTTTATGAAATTTGTGAAGTTTCGTTCTTTTTATGGTTTCATTAGAGCCTAAGACACCACATACACACACACACACACACACACACACACACGCACACACACACATATAACATAGGGAAGATAATAAAGGCAAAGATTGTGTGACTCTATCTTTATATAAAGAGCATGTTAATTTAGAACTTAGGTACACAATCAATTGCTTGGCTTTCTAGCCAATTTAATATCTACCATGAGTTTTAACCCTAAGGCTAGCCAACTTCACCTTTTAAAATTAAGTACTTGGAATTTATTTCCTCTGTGGATAAGGAACAAAGAAAAATGCAGTTAAAGGGATGTTTTGTTGTTGTTATCCAGTTGTATGTATTGTTAATGATATCTGTGGTAATATAATTATGATTTCCAGCCTTGCAATTTAATCGATTGAAAGGAATTACTTCTTGGCTATAAAAGGTGATGAAATCAAGAAGAAAATGTTCTAGGCTATAGAAAGAGAAAAATATACACACAAAAAAGAGACACGGAATGAATATGGGTATCATTCTACGATATTGTTTTTAAAATATGGCAAGAAAAATTATTGACACTTAAACATTAATCTAGAATTATTCCTTGTGCCCAAGCGAAAAACTCTCACATGCCCACAAAAAAAAGTGACAATTCAACCACCAAACACTTTTTGTGGAAATTTAGTTTATATGCTTTCAACTTACCATTCGTATACAGAGACAACTGACAAACCCCCAACTTATAAATGGCAGATTCTTGTAGATAGCCTTATTCTTAATCAATCTTAATCCCATCCCCAGCTCAGACCACACAGGGGTTTGTGCCACCGCCTCCATGAGAAGGGAAACTCAGGAAATTGAGAGATTTTAGAGAATCATGAGGTTTAGAATGTAAAGAGAGGGAGCAACATGACCATCAGGAACAGAACTATGAGCTCCCCCTGGCCCCAGACTCGCAGGTAGGGCTGGCTTCCCTCTTTTCATTCCTGATGTTAAAAAAAAATGAACAGGAGGATAGCAAAGTCCTGCATAAGGAATGAAAAAACTTTCTTCTCCCTCCTAACACACTTGAGGGCCTCGATTAAATTAAAAATATAGCTCATATAAAGATAAAGAAAAATGTGTGATTTATTCTGAAAATTGTACCTATGGAGAAATGCATCTTAAATTCAGAAGCAAAAAGCAAACTGTCCTAAAATTTATTGAGAAGTTATTCCAGAACAAGCACCTATGAAGCCCTTTATCCATATTATCCCATTTAATTGCCTTTCACAACACTGTCTGGTAGATTGGCTCTTGTTATTTCCATACTGCAGCAGGGAAACAGAAACTGAGAGAGTCTGAGAACCCGATGTGAGTGGGAATACCCCTGGACATACCCCAAACACTGACTCCAGGACTTGGGCTCTCATTTGCTCTGTCACGTTGTTAACTTTTCACTTCATCCATCACCAGCACCCACCCCCCAAGACTAGTGATGATCACTTTCCTTTCTTTCTGAAATGTCTTATTTTGATCTCCCATTTTCTTCAGGTTAGAAAGATGCAAGCCCCTAGTTTAGGGTTAGACCATCAATTCCTTGGAGCCAATGACTGTAATTTAAGTTTCTCTGCATCCCAAACCACACCTATCTAATTAGCTTGCAGGTGGGGCTTATTGTTTTGATTTGACTTGATTTGAAACACAGTGTGGCTTGAGGAGCTGAGATGACTTCAACCTTTCCATTTATAATTTGGCAAGACAATGGTAGGCTTAGAAAGTAAGTGAATAGCCGATGTCCAAACCAGAAATAGTGCCCTTCTTAGGCCCAGAATGCTGCATGCATTAACATCCAGAAGTACTGAGAAGAGTAGACAACACTAAAGAGAAGGCAAGTTCAAGTCATAAAATAAACTATGGGATGCATTGATTCATATGTGTATAGCAACACGTTTTCAAAGTCTGGGGTGGAGTTCCCGGGATAAATGTGCTTTAAAATCTCCTGGGAATCCTTGAAGAATGCCTAGGACATTTATTTTTTTTTAATTGAGGTAACAATGGTTTATAACATTACATAAATTTCAAATGGGCATCATTATATTTCGAATTCTGTGTAGACTACATCATCTTCACCACCCAAAGACTAATTACAACCCATCACCGTACACATGTGCCTAATCACCTCTTTCATCCTCTTTCCTTCCCCCTTCCCCTCTGGTAACCACCAATCCAACATCTGTCTCTATATTTTTGTTTGTTGTTGTTTTTATCTTCTATTTGTGAGTGGGATGATATGGTATTTGACTTTCTCCCTCTGACTTATTTCGCTTAGCATAATACCCTTAGGTCCATTCATGTTGTCACAAATGGTCAGATTTCATCATTTCTTATGGCTGAGTAGTACTCCGTTGTGTATATGTACCACATCTTCTTTATCCATTCGTATCTTGATGGGCACCGAGGTTGCTTCCAAGTCTTGGCTATTGTGAATAATGCTGCAGTGAACATAGGGGTGCATGTATCTTTACGCATTTGTGTTTTCATGTTCTTCAGATAAATACCCAGCAGTGGAATAGCTGGATCGCATGGTAGTTCTATTCTTAAGCTTTTGAGAAATCTCCATACTGTTTTCTATAGCAGCTATACCAGTTTGCACTCCCACCAGCAGTGTATGAAGGTCCCCTTTCCTCCACATCCTCTCCAACACTTGTTATTTCTTGTCTTGTTAATCACCCAGGACATTTAAAATCTCCACATAGCTATACAGCACAGACCCCTGGCCTCCCCTGAGTACCGTGAAGAGTTCCTCAGATGGGGCATGAACTAAAGTGGCTCAGGATAAGCCTAGGGCACACTGAGCAGTGGTTAGAGGAAGCAGAGTACTGAACAGGCCGGCACTCAAGAAAGGAAATCATCAGTTTGGTGATGGGTAACACAGGTGAGGGCCTGGAATAACAACAGGGTGGACTCATCTTAGCCTTCTAATGCTTAATGGGAGATCCATTTTTCCTTCAAGTTAATTTTAGCTCTTTCCTTCTCCTGCAGTTTCCTCCCCTTGCCTTTTAGCTGTAGCTATTAGTCACAGTGATTTTTAAACGCTTATGTCATGCCTACTACTTATAAATTAAAGATCCTTTTTGTAATATGTGTCTTTCTTTAATTGGTACATTTCACAAAGAACACTCCATAGAGTCATAATTTTGGCAAAGATACAAGGTAGATCGGCCAGGTACTCCTTCTTTCTCTCATCACAGTATGTGTGAGTGTGCGTTTGTGTGCACATGCGTGAGCATGCAGGGTGGGTAGGGTGGGGGATTAGTCTGCTCAGGCTGCCACGACAAGATACCACAGACTGGAGGGCTTAAACAACAGGCATTTACTTCTCACAGTTCTGGAGGTCAGAAGTTCAAGATCAAGGTTCTTGCAGGATTGCTTTCTGCTGAGGCTGCCTTCTCACTGTGTCCTCGCATAGCCTTTCTCTGTGCTTCCAAACCCCTGGTGTCTCTTCCTCTTCTTATAAGGACAGCAGTCCTATTGGATTAGAGCTGCATCTTTGTGACCTCACTTAACCTTAGTTACCTCTTTAAAGGCTCTATCTCCAAATTCAGTCACATTAGGGGTTAGAGCTTCAACACAGGAATTTAGGAGGATACAATTCAATCCATAACAGGTGAGATAGAGGGATTCTGAAGGATCTTTGAGGAAATCACACAAGCGGGGAAATGTTTCCTCTCTGTAAAGTTACTTGATGTGTGAAGCCACTAGCTTACTCCTGATATATGGTCCAAATTGGGGTTAACATCAAAGGACAGAAGAGGGGCAGCATAGGATGGAGCACAAATATGTGGGAATGGGAAAGACCCAAGGTTTCAGATGACAGCAGTCTCGATGGGTCATAACAGTGTGATATGGCCACTAAAAATAAACAAAATCTACTCCAATGTTAGGCTTTATTATAAAAGCTTAATATTAGGACTGAGGAAAGGGTTATATAGCACCTCTGTATGTTGTACTGGCCAGACCACACAAGGAATATTCATGTTTAGTTCTGGGAGTCAGCTCTGAAAAAAGAGCCACAGTTCCTCCAGAGGAGGATGCCAACCTGACACGTAATGTGGCAAATTACATTATTATTCTCAATTTTTCAATACCACTCCCTGAGAAAGGATTATATATCCCCACACCATTGATATCAGACTTGGCAATTATGCCTGTGCTGACTAATGAATGTGAGCAGAAGTGATGTGGACAAGTTCTCAGCAAAAGCTTAAATAGCCATCGCATGGTTCCACCACAATTCTTCACTTTGGGCCTCAAACCCACAAGGTTCCAATAGAGGTCATTCTTCAGCCAAGGTCCCATGTTGGTGAGTAAGAAATCAACCTGTGTGGTTGCAAGTCACTAAGATTTGGCAGTTGTTACTGCAGATCTAGAAGGCTGGTTGGCAACAGAGGCATGAAGAGTATGAAATTAGGAAGATTAAAGGATGATCAATCCCTCTATAAGTCCTGGCACATAAATAGATACTCACTAAATATCTATCAAATTAAATTTAAGCTCCCCTATTGGCACAAGCTCCTCTATTTGGGGTCCTTCAACATACAAAACTCCATTACCCTGGTTGTCCCAACATCAAGAGTCCAGACATTTCGTAGAGACCACAAAGGCGGTAAAAGACTTTTCTTCGCCACCGTAAACCCAAGAGGTGACATTGTGGGTTTCCCTCATATCAGAAAGTGAAAAAATGTTTATCATTAGCTAATACCCTCCTCCCAAAAACCTAATGGTGGACATTCATTACCTTTAACAGGTGTAAAATAC
The DNA here is from genome assembly GCF_041296235.1 of Equus asinus. Classification (NCBI taxonomy): domain Eukaryota; kingdom Metazoa; phylum Chordata; class Mammalia; order Perissodactyla; family Equidae; genus Equus; species Equus asinus. Next base: position 13,156,505 of record NC_091808.1, on the reverse strand, counting down.
CTTTATACCATCTTCCAACACTGTGGTAATTTTTTATGCAATTAGCCCAGAAAATTTGCAATCCCAGACTACTTTGTGTCTAGGGACTACTTTCTTCCTTGGGATTTAGCTTCTCCAAATGGAATGCACCTGTGTGGCACGGATTCAGAAGTGAGCAACATGGGACAGGGGCGTGGACGATGGATCTCTGGCAGAAGTATATGGTTCTCGAGGACAACAATAAGGAGGAGCTTCAATCCAAAGATTTATGGTTTCGTTTTGACTGCTTCCAACTAAAATACTTCCAAAACTATTTGCTTTTTCATCGATTGCTAGCAAGCATTCTTTCTCACCAACCATGATGAGGTTTTTACAACCAACTTGCCATTCCGTTAATTTGCAATAATTTTCCATGAATAAAAATACAAGATGTGAAAATAAGTTATTAAATTTGAAAAGTTTTTGTGTGTTTTAGACTGCATGTAGTAGCAGATTGAATTCTTTATTTTCTTCTTTTCTCTCCTTTCATATAATTTTCCTATTATCTCTACTGCTATCCTCTACTTTTTGATGATATTTTCTAAAATAAAAAAATTCCTAAAATAGTACACAATTTAAAGGAAATTACATGTGCTAAAATATGATAATTTGGTAAAATATGCAATAAAATATTATGTACTTGCAAAAAACGATTGTATTGAGTTTATAATAAGCTAGAAAACAGGTTATAATGTTCAGTGGAAAAAGCAAGAAATGGCATGTATCCTATATTATCACAATTCTAATAGTGTTAACATTAGCTACCATATTAATGTTAGCTAAAACATAAGTAACTTTCACACATAAGCTCATTTAATTCTTACAGTCACCATCTAATATAGGTATTTTTATATTCAGTCCATGTAAAAGACTCAGCCAAGCTAAGTTACTTATCCAGGTTCACACAGCTGGTAGAGAGAACAGGTACTTGAGTTGAGACCCTCCTGACTCCAAAGATATTATAGTCCTGACCCTATGCTCTACATATATATGGAAAAAACACAGACTGGAAAAAGGGACACAACCATTAACAAAGGCTTACTTTGAATAATGGAATTTCAAGAATTCTTTTTTTCCTGTTCCCTATGTTTTTTAAATTTTTCATAATGTGCATAAAGAAAGAAAGAAGAGTGATCTTAAAAAGTCACCAAATGGGAAATCCAGCACCATTCCCCAATACTGGAGTTAAGGGTAAGTTTGTCTGATCAAATTCTCCTGAGAGCTCTGAGACATAATCTGAACCCCACATACACAAATGTGAAGGAAACCAATCCTAGGAAGACAAGAAATAAAATGCAAGGGCATTCCATAAGTCAGTTGCTTCCTTCATCTGTCTCCCACCCCACCCATAGCCCATCACACTTCCTGGATCTCTACACTTGTTCCTCCCTCTTAAATTTCTTTCCTGAGAAACTCAACAGAAAGGAAAGGAAGGGGACATCACAATAATCTGGCTGCCCTTCACTAGATGAATTCCCATCTAGATCCTTCCATATGGTGGCCATTCAAAGAAATGTTTTGTTTTTCCAACATTCCATTTTTCTCACCTTCCAGGTACAGTTCCTTAACCTTCCATATACAATTCCTTAATGCGTTGCATTACTACTGTTCAGTAAACAACAGACCACTAATAAATGCCTACTCTGTGCTCATAAATGTGTCACTACAGAGATGTCTGAGAAGGAACTCCATGGTAGGCATTTGAAAATCATGCTTCTTAAAATCTAAAAAGCAACTTGGAGCCCCGGATTCAGATCACTTAGCCCAAACAAATCCTGTCAGACTCTTCAGGAAAAGGTCCCTCCACTCTTGGAGAAGCTGAGGAAATATGGCTTCGCCCAAACATCCCTGACAGAGACGTGCAGCTGCCTTTGCTGAAATGAGTCCCCAAGGATCACAGTGCTCTCTCTGGAGGAATGCTGCCTGGCATCTATCTCTCAGGGGCCTTCCTGGACACTCAGGGTGGTGGATCCTCGTGGTGCACACACCTTGCTCAGGTGTGACCAGCCTCCACGTGTTACCTGATGGTTGTTTCTCAAAATTGACAATTAAATTACTAAACCATTGACTTGAACAGTAGTCACAATGCATTGAATATAAACAGCCAAAATTTGGCACATCAAAATGGACTACTGAAAAAAAGATTTCCTGGAAACATGCCTTCTTTTCTGTTGTTTTTGTCATTTTCTTTTTATTTTTCTGCTCTCTTCTTAATCAAAAGCACCATTAACTAAATTCCCTATATTTTCACACTGTTCTGCTGGTTTATCATATTACTTTGGAGGAGGGTAAATAATTGATTTGATCCATTACCTCTAATTCCTACCATTCAGTTAGATATGGTTCGATAAGATTACATATGAACACTGGACAGATTGCATTTTATACCCAGATCCCCAAGTAATCCAACCATAGCATTCTTTGAAAGAATTCAAATAACCAATTTAGAGTTACAGTGAAAAATGATTGAGGAACAATAGACGAACTTATTCTAATGAGGTCCCGGATGGCATATAGGTGAACATTTGAGTATTTTGAATATACAAATAGCAATTACTTCCAGCAGCTGAGTAACCTGCCGCTTCTTTGTACACTCTCAAAATCAGAGATTTTCATTCTCACTCCTATTATAGAAGTAGCTATTAATGGGTTTAAAGGGTGGCGTTTGTTTTAAGTGAAGAGCATCCCAGAAAAAATGTCTTCCTATGGGCAGCAGTAACAACAGGAGTGTTAACCTGATTTACAAACCCAGGTCAAAGCCCAGTCAACCCACTTGCCTGAGGAGCTGCCATCCAAAATTTCACTGTGGTGGGTGGAGTTTAGAGCTGCAAGTCCAGACTGCAAACCAACTTCTTGAAGTTCAATGTCTTCTTTTCTTGTGGCTACTGACTGCATTTGGGCATGAGAGGATGGTTTCAGTGGACAAGTTCAATAATTACTTTCGTCCGGGCAATGGGGGATCAAGGATTCCAGTTCTGACGTGGGTGTGGAAGTTTGGTATAAATGCAAGCAAAGGTTACTCTCTGAAACACAAAGAAAGAAAAAGGAATCTGTAAAGAACCTAAATGTCCAACAATAGGAGGATGATTAATAAATGATGATGTCACTATTTGATGGAATAACATGTTCATTCAAAAAATCATGTTTTTTAATCCCTGGTGACACTAAAAATATTAAGGCATAATATTAAGTGAAAGAGACAGGTTTCAAAAACATATATGATCAGAATTTTAGAAAAAGAAAACGTGTGTGTGTGTGTGTGTGTACAAAACTAGAAATCTTCAAAGACACCTCTTTTGGGAGCATGGGATTTTTTTCTTCTTTTTTAAGTCTTTTCCAAATTTTCTGAAAGGAGCCTGTATTACTTTTTATAGTAAGAAAAGAACATCCTAAGTATCTTTAGGAAAAAAAATCAGTGTCAAATACACCTTTCTTTCCTGGCTTGTCCCACTGCCAGCCTCTTTCCCAGAGATTTCTCAGGCAAGCCCTATTCCACTATATCCTTCAAGATGCCAGCAGATTTTTCTTTCCAAAATACAAATCAGATTTTATCATCGTCTTCTTCAAAATTTTGAGTGATATCCCATTTCCTAAAGAAAAGTCCAGACTCTGGTGCCTGACTTGTAAAGCATTCCCAACCTCCAGCCAGCCGATCTTGGCAGCTCCTCCCTCCACTTCTGACTCCCCACCCAGTCACTGGCCCTGACAGACACACATCAACCACCTTGGACATCTCACTGTGAAATTTCACATCGGGGTTCCTTCCTCACTGGATTTCCTCTGCCCAAATATCCTGCCCCAATTTGCTACCTGTCAAACTCCTATTTATTTTTCAGTAATTACATTTTTTAACCAGCGTGGTATAGAACAGTCTCAATAATAATATGGAATGTTGAGGGGACTAAATATGTTGATACACATTCCAAACTGTCCCTGGCGGGTAGCAATTTCTTCATAAACGTTAGCAATTGGCATCTGAAATGTCCTGCTGTCCCTCCTGCAGCTTCCCCAACCCCTCCCTCTGTGCCCGCTGTATGTGATGTACAACTCGGTTTTAGCCTTCCTGTGCTCTACATATGAGAGTGACTTATTTCTGTGCCTGTCTTCTCCACAAGACTGCTGCCACATCCAGGTCAGGGGCTAAATTATTGGTCTTTGTTGCCATCGCTCCTGGCCCATAATTGGTACTCAGTAATGTTTATCAAATTGAACGGATTGAAATCAAGCAGCAACAAATATTGGATCCTGATTCAAGAAACCAATGAAACTTAGACATTTTTAAATCGTGGGTTTGTATTAGATGGTATTAAATAATTGTGTCGATTTTATTAGGTGAAATAATACCTGGGGTTTTTTTAAAGACTTTCCGTTTATGAGTGGAAACTCTATGGTATCTAGGATTCATTTTAAAATATTTCAGCAACGAAAAATAAAAAATAAAAGAAGGGGTTGGAAGTAGATGGGATGAAATTGGCAAAATGTTGACCATCATGGAAGGTGGCTGTGCCTACCTGGGAGTTCCCTATACTGCTTTGTCTGCTTGAAAACTTCCGTAGTAAAAGTCTGCCAACAATGCTAGCAACAAATGAACCCAAGGGTTTCCATAACAACAATGAATGAAATCTCAAAATGCTGGTGAGTATTTTCACAAAAGAAAATCTATGGAAAAATTCATTCAATAAGCTCAAGAGTACCTACTCCGAGTAAGGAATGCCCTGTACTCTTCTTTGATACCTGAGTTACAAAAGCCCACCAGACTTGGAATTGACAACAGTCTTTGGAAACCTGCTTCAGCTGTGAAATAGAGACCAGAGAACCCACCTTTAGGATAACTAAAAACAATAAATAATTAATGACAATGAGCACCCTGCTAATATAAATGCAAATGGATGCTTGCCTGCTCAATTTATATGCAAATAGTCTTTTTTTTTTTTTTTTAAGATCTATCAATAGTGGAAAATCAATAGGGGTGGTGAAGGGGAAGTGATTACCAAAGCTTTTTTTAATGTTAAAAAAAAAATTAAAGCTCAGTGTTGATGGTTATCCATACCCTGGAGGCCTGAGCCCAGCAAAGGAATTAGAATCTCCAAGTAGAGGCTGATTCACCCTGTGACCTCAGGCAAAGCACCTGTGCCCTTGTTTCTCTAGAAAAGGAGTGAAAAACATCCAGGGGCAGAAATATCCAGAGGTCATCCTCACCTGAGTAGATAGGGGCCCTCCAGCGCCAACAGGCTTCCAGGGAAAGGAGCCCATGATCTCCATTTAGGGCCCTGGTCACCATCATGTATTCTAATGTTCTTATGCTTCTCCAAGTCTTTCAGCCTATTTTCTTTGTCCCAGGGTAATAGACAATAGCCAAGAGCCATCCACTAACAGGGTCCTTTGTGTGGATTCATCATTTATGTCGCTATATGTAAACAGAAAGGGTCAGGTCGGGATACATTCTGGCTAGTGGCCTTTAGATACTGAAACTAGAATTATTAAGCATTAACTGGGTGGTGTGTTCAGTGATAAGCTTGCCTTTATTGCCTGATGAGTACAAAGAGGCTGTTATAGTTTCATTTGTGTTAAGTATTGCAAAGTGCTAGGCACCCCATAACACCAATAAAAGCTAGAGCCCTCTTTGAAAGCCCTCTTCACTTGAGATAATTTAGAACTCCAATACTAAGACTCCTTCATGACAAAATGGCTGAAAGTGACTTCTCGTTGGTAAGAAATAATATTGAATTCTAATTTAAGATATATATATATATATATATATATATATATACACACACAAATGTATAAACTGACTCATAAGGTCTCAAACTCATTATTGAAAATGAAGACAATTTTTTATAGAATCAGTTATTGACTACAAAAAGGGCAATTTGTATAATAAAATGAAGTTTCTTCATTTTGAAAATACATCATGACACTGACTTGAGTTTTACCAAATATGGAAAGTGTGTTTGCAACTGACTGTTTGAAAATCAGTGTTACCTCAAAAGAATAGGCAGTCAGTCATCTCCCACAGCTGCTGAAGATGTGGTCCAGCTTGTCTTCCAGTTTGAAAGGTATATTTGAGCTGGTCTGTCTTCAAATAGCGGCCATATGGCACTCACAAAACTCTACCATGAGGGGCCCAACCAAGGAGTTAGTTCCAAGAGATGTAGGTAGATCCTTCAGAAAAGCTGAAATGCAATACAGGGGAGGAGAGGCCACAGGACCATGAGAAGTGCTGCCACCTGTGTGAATGTGGAGCGGACAGGTAAAAACAAATAGTGGAGTCCAATATGAGATCTTCCTCCTTCTCCACCTCTCCCTGCCCAATCAATCTAAAGTTAGAAAAGCAGATGCTCCCAACTATCCCTGGGAGCTGCTTGTCAAATGGGCAACTCTGGATGACTTGTGAGTTGCAGCAAAGGGCGAGGATGAGGTGAGGCAAGAAAGACACCAAGGGTGCAAAACCTAAGGAGGTGTTTGTTCTCAGGGCCGGAGTGGATGCCTCCTTAAATTTTATGCCCTAAATGCCTCTCTTGCCTCACCCTGTCTTGACCCAGGGCTCCGAGATTCTCCCAAATGCTTTCTGGAAGGCCAGTTAATGGTACATAAGGATGATATAGTCAATAGTCTTATCCCAGTGCTCTGTGGGACAAGCAGGCTTCCAGGACTTGGGATGGCAAGCTTTCCCTCAGACATCAGAGGCATGATGGAGGCTCCCACCAAAGACCCAGTCTCATATCTAAAATCTGACTTTAGGGTAGGAGACTATTGAAAGAGCCCTAACTCCCCCTACCCTCTCCAGATGGGGTCACTAGGAGAGCCTGAGATATTCAGTGTCTTACTTCCTATCAAGTCAGGATGTTTACACCAAGCCCTGGGCCCAACTGATGGGACATGAAGTTAATCAGTTAGCTCTCAGCTTGCATCCAGTATCCCTGTCAGTAAAGTGAAGCACTCCTCTACCCTTAGAAATTCCCCTAGCATCCCTGTTTGAGGTCATCCTATTTCTCAAACTCAGCTGCACATTGGAATCACTGAGGCCGCATCTCCACCAGATGTTCAGGGAGAAGATCCCAGGCAACAGTATTTTTAAGCTTCCCTGGGTGATTCCAGAGGGCAGGCAAATTTACGAACAATTGGTCGGTATGATAGAGATTACACCAATCACTAGAGGTCCCTAATGGACTAGCCCCTGCTCAGAACACTCGGTGATTTCACTGAGGCCTTGAGGGCCCTGCACTCATTATTAGACTTAATTGGATTAGATTACTCACCAACCTCATGCCAGCATGCACATATACACACAAACACGCTGCTTTGGGGGATGAATAGACAAAGTACACACATTGTTGAGGCAAAGAAAATGGATATATTATGATCAGTCAGACCAGGATCCTATGCCACCCTCCCTTTACTTATCCAGATGTAGGGTGACCAGCCATCCCAGTTTGCCTGGGACTGGCCCAGCTTTAGCACTGAAAGTTCCCTGTATAAGTGCCCCACTTCTCCTAGCTCCAAACTACTGCACCATCTTATTTGTTTCTCTAAATCCTGCCCCCTGACTATGTAAACATTGTCCTTATTAAACTGTCCTCACATTACCTAGTTTCAGGGTGCCATCTGTTTCCTGCCAGGATAGAGATGGATCCACCCTGTATTTAGGAGGGCACTCTGCTCTGGAACCCACTGGAGCATATGGGATGGAGGAGGGGTAGTCCCCAAAGGCAAAGGAGATGCCATTTCCAGGGCAAAGGTAAAAGGATGCTGAACAATAGATGTCTACTTCAGACAGCAAAGGGCAAAGGGCAGAACCCAGGCCAGTGCTATGCAGAGTGTCATCGATGAACTGGGGCTGTGCATGGACTGGTGTTGCTGGTCAATGTTGAAATAAGAGGAATCATTTAGAAACTCATATAACAATTCCACATTGCTGAAAACTTTAAGTATTTTACAAAATAATCAGTCCAATCAGGCATATTAGACATTAAAATCTTTAAAAACTTTTCTTTTACAGCAGACATTTTGAGAAGTCCTGATTGAAACCAAGATGTTATATATAATGTAACGGGTAAATTTCAATAAGCTTTTCTATTGAAAAGCTGACTTAGAGACACATGTTTTAGATAATACAAATAAAAATCTATACATAGTACAGGCTTAGTATGTGCCAGCTGCTGTTTTAAACTCTTTACATGAGTTTCCTCATTTAATCCTTGCAATTAGCCTACGAATTGATACTCTTATTATCCCCATGTTGAGGATGAGGAAACAGACTCACAGAGAATAAGGGACTGGCCCAGGTCACAGCTAGCACATCACAGAGCCAAGATTCATGTCAGCATTTAAACCTGGGTACTTTGATTCCAGAGCACAACAACTCCAGAAACTCCATAATGCCGGTCCATACCAACATTTTAATGAGTATTTTCCACAATGTGAACATAGTCAAAACAGATATGACCTTTATATGTTTCTTTCTATGTTCCACCCTTCTCTGGTCCTAATTTTGAGCTGAATTGGAAGGGATGTTTAAATCTTTTACTTTTAACTAAATCCCCTGTTGTTTTGCTCAAACTCTTCCAGAGTAGGAAGTTCTATAACTCGAAACACTCTGGCATGATCTATATAGAGGGAAATAGATCATGTTCTGATAAAAATTACTCAGAGTTGAATAGTACCTTACCCAGCCCGTGCGCTCAGCTTCCCGTATATTCCGTGGGAATTTCATCTATAGTGTCGGGACTAAGTGTCTCTTTATGCAGCCTCTAGTTTTGTGCTATAAATTGGGCACTTACCAAAGAGCTGTAAACATCTATTCCCTTCAGGAATATGATAGAAAATAAGAGCAAAATTGCTTCAGAATCGAAGACAAGACCTCGATGTCAATGGACATGTTCTGTTGACATGTGTGTTCAGGCCACTTCTATCTTCACCTACTGGAAGAGCAGCACGTAGGACAGAAACTTCTCTGCCCTCATTTCAGAGAAGACAGAGACACATGGAAAATCAAACTGCGAATTTTTAAAGCAAGGTGTAAACAGAGCCAGCCAACCGGGTATCACGCCACTTTGATACCATCTCAATGATTCTCTGAAAGTTAATGCAGATAACACCACCAACATTCGTTGCATTTTCATCATCCCTCTTTAATGAGGAGGTTGAAGTTCATTAAGTGACTTGCCCAAGTTCTTACAATGTGTGGCTGGAACTATAACCGAAGCTTTCATTAGACCCATGTTTCACACACACAGAGAAAGAGTCTGGCTTTATTATTCTATAGTCTATTTCACTTGCCAGATATCACTGTTAACCTGGTTGCATATGGAAACTTGGGGTGGGCCCACTCTCATCGCTTTAAATTTATTAACCTCCTTGGGCTCTCTTTGCACGTTTTTAGCATCATGCGGAGAGAGAGGTGGATGAGCAGTGGTTAAGCCCAGCCTCTGGAGCCACTCTGCCCCGGTTGAATCATAGCTTTCTAATTCCCAACCACAAAAACTTGGGCATGTGACTTAGCTTCTCTCGCCCCCATTAGCCTTGTCTGTGAAATGAAAATGAGAAAATAAATGTTGCCTTCACAGTGGCAGTGAGGACTGACTATTATATGCAAAATTCTTAGAACAGTGCCTGGCATATAAGTACCAGGTAAATGTTAGCTAGTCTAAAGCAACCCTAAGATCTCTTCCAACAGGAAACTTCTACACTTTTCCTAATTTAAAGCACCGATTTAGTCTCTTAGAAAGACAATTATATAAGATTTGTTGGCCTATGGTATTTCCCCTAGAGTAGGAGCATGAAATAAGCAAGAGGACACTTGCTCTGTAAATATCTCACTTACTAATGTACTGAGGTTGTCCTCTTTCCTCATACTGAGTTTGAATCTCCCAGCACTTGAGATTCCCAATATCACGGTCATCCCCTAAATTAGAAATAAAACCTGGATATTTTTAAAAACTTACCTACCTTCTGCTTTATTAATCCCACTCCCGTTCCAAATAAAAGATTCCACCAAATTAAAAACGCCACGCGATTCTTGATCTAAGCCTCACACTTTATACAAAAATGAACTCAGAATGGAATCATGGGCTAAAATGTACAGCATGAAACTATAAAAGTTTTAGGAAAAATAATAGGAGAAAAGCTTCCAGAACTAGGACAGGTCAAAGAGTTCTTAGACATGACACCAAAAGCATGATTCACGACAGAAAAAATGGTAAATTAGATATCATCAAAACTAAAAACTTTTGCTCTATGAGAGACCCTGTTAAGAGACTAAAGAATAAATTACAGACTGGGATAAATATTTGCAAATCTTATACCCAACAAACAAATTGTACCTATAATAAAGACTTCTCAAAATTCGACATTATCCATCTACAGATGAATAAATAAATGTCACACAATGGATGAACCTTGAGGAGGTTATGCTGAGTAAATTAAGCCAGTCACAAAAACATAAATATTGTATAATTGCTCTTACATAAGGCACCTAGAGTAGTCAAATTCATAGAGACAGAAAGTAGAATCGTGCTTGCTGGGAACTAGAGCAAAGGGAGAAAGTAGAGTTGTTTAATGGATATAGAATTTCAGTTTTGCAAGAAGGAAAGAGTTCTGGAGATTGGTTGTACAATAATATGAATGTATATAACACTTGAAAATTTAAGATGGTAAATTTTATGTTATGTGTATGTTTCCACATAAAAAAACTCAACGGTAAAAAATAAACAATCCCATTTAAAAATGGACATAAGATATGAACAAATGCATCACTAAAGAGGATATACAGGTGACAAAAAAGCACATGATAAGACGTTCCACATCAGTAGCCATAAGGGAAATGCAAATTAAAACCACACACAGATATAACTGTAGTTATGGGCAAAGTAGGTGGCTACTTATAAAATATGACTTAGTGGGGTGACATATATTCTACTGAGGAAACAGTATCCTATGAAGGTGGAAGGAACACTATTAATAATTTGGAACAACAGGCTTGATCTGAGACTATCTCAGACAAACCTATTAGAATGAATAAAATTTTTTAAAATGATAATAACAGGTACCAAATGCTGAGTAGGATATGGAGAAACTGGATCTCTTATACATTGCTAGTGGGAATGTAAAATGGTATAGCCACTCTGGGAAATAGCTTGGCAGTTTCTTTTAAACTAAAAATAGATTTATCACACAGCCCAGCAATTGCACTCTTGGGCATTTGTCCTAGAGAAATGAAAACTTATTTTCATGAAGAGAATTGTTAAATGTGGTGCCACCAACACAATGGAATATTAACTGGTTATTAAACAGGACAATTAGGATGGTTGTATAAAAATAAATTCTAAATGATTCTGAAATGATGTTAGGTTAAAAAATGCAGAAATCAAAACTCCATGCTAGAATAAAGACCAGCAGGGAATAAGCAGAGAGAAAATAACTAGTGTGGCAGGATGGTGGGATGGATTAGGGTGCTCATTTCCATTCTTTTTTCCAAAATGTTCTTTGCTGTTATTTTTATGCCTTCCATTTTTAAAACATGAAACCCAAATTGGAAAATCATTAACAGAATACAACCATTCCCAGAAAGATTCTTCCTGGGAGGGAGGGGCTCCTGCTGCTCTGGTTTCTCTCATTGAGAGCATTCCCCAGAAAGATCTGTATCAGATTAGCCAGGGTTGGTGCCAACAGCCTGAGGATTAGGACACAGAAGAGAAAGGTATCAAGGGAAACAGAAGAAAGCCAGAATCAACACAACAACTGCCTGAGTTGCATGATTAATTGAGGAGATACAGAAAGGGGCCTTTAAGGAAAAGGAGTAAAAAGGTGAATAGAAAGGAAAGGGTAGAGTTCCAACTAGGAAAGACAGAGTTCATCAGAGTGTTATCAGTCAGGGCCCCAAGATGGTAGCAGATGGGGAAGGAATCTGAAGACACTGAGACCAGGTAGGAGACCCAAAGGATGCAGCTCCAGGAAGAGGACAAGGAAAAGGAGGGAAACGAACCAAGTGGGACAGGATGAGCGTAACAATTTCTATTTCCAGCATTACAGGATAATCATAGCGAATCTTACATTCAAGTTTCTAACAACACAAATAATTAGAAGAGATAATAATATCCTTTGCTAACACTATTCATTATTCTTTTAGTTATTTTGATTTCAATGTGCAGCCTGTAAGCCTGCAGGGGACCTTTTTAAAACCAGACTATTAATTACTCCTTCCAAAGGAAGGAAGGGATGAAAGCACAAATTCAGACACGAAAAGCATCATTTCGATGAGATTATCTGTCCAAGCACACCACGGGCCACTATTTCAACTCTGCCCCCATTAACGCCCCAGGTATATTTACCGATTGGTGGGGTGGCATTGTGTTTAGATGATCTAAAGAAGACATGAGTCTCTGTTGCTCACTGCAAGGTTATTTAATCTCTCTGAACTTCAGTTTCTTCATGTGAAAGTTGTGAGGATGAAATGAGACTGAAATACACACGTACACTAAAACAACCACATTGCCCCATATGTATTAGGCACTCTAAATGTTCATCCCTTACTCCTTTGCTTTCCTCCCTCTCCACCTTGCCCAGTCCGTCCCTAACTGTAGCAGATTCTGCCCACTGCTCTCTGAACGCAGCATGCACAGGGACAGCCTCCTATTGCAAGCACCTGTAACTCTATCCTAAGTTTGTTTTCTGTTTTGGGGGCTTGGTTGGTTTGTTTGTTTTTGATGTGCTCTCTGCAGGCACGGTGCAGGTCAGAGGTGCCAGGGGTTGACACTCTGAGAACAACCTTCAGTCAACACAGGTAAGAGTTGGAGAGTAAATACTCAAGCTTCCTTACTTCCCCAAAAGGGCAAGCCCAAAATGTACTCTACATTGTCCCCCAGATGTCCCCAGCAAGGATGGGCCCCATTTGCCAAAGCAATAATTTGATCATAACACCTGTGTTGGTCTCTTGCCTTCTCTGTCTCAAATCCCCATGCCCCTATTGGTTCCTCCTGGCATCATGTCCAGAGGACTAATTGTACTCAAATCCTCACCTGAGTCAGCTTTTGATGAAGCTCAATCCAAGTCACTCATCTAAGTATTTTGGCCCCTCTTGCTCCTCAATGGGTAAGATTCGCTCAAGGTCTCACTTGAGATTGATCTGAGTAGTGTTCATCCACTGGCTCCAGCATCTCGACACTAAATAATTCTGTGGCCTCTTGCAATGTGGCTTTGGCTCCCACTACTCTTCTGAAACTATTTTCTCAAAAGTTTTCAACAAGCCCTTAATTGCAAAATCACAGCCCCACGATCCTTGTCAACCTCTGCAGAGCTCCACACTAATGTCAACCTTTGCTTGAAAGCCTCTTCTCCTTGCTTATGGAGGAATTCATTCCCTGGTTTTTCTGTCTTTGTCATTTCCTTTCAAAAGCTTCTCTGGATCCCATTTAAATGCCCGTTCCTTAAGTGTAGGCTTTCACAAGTTTCTGTATCCAGAATTTGCTTCTGATTTCATACTCTCTTCCTAGACAATCTCATCTACTTTGACATCTCAAAATATCTCCTTTCTACAGATGGCTCCCAAGCCTACATCTTTAACTCAGTCCCCTCTCCTCTTGGCTGAACTTCAGATGCAAAGTTCTGCTGAACATCTCTACACAGAAATTCTCCCATCACTTCAAACCCAAAATGTTCCAAGCTCTTTATCTCCCCTGACAAGCCTGCTCCTCATCCTGTGATCCCTGCCTCGGTTAAATCATTTCCACCTCACAATCATGCTTCGTTTTGAAGTCCTCCTTTTCATTTGGGGACCCTATTCAAGCAGTTTCTCTCATATATGTTGGCTCCTTTCAATTATCATTAGTTCAAAATTTCACAATATCTCATCAAGAATAATGTAGTTGCTTCCTAATTGAATTGATATAGCAACTCACCACTCACTCCACATTCCCTGTACATAATCACATAGCAAAAATCTCTTATGGTAGATATGATCATTATCCTCATTTTATAGGTGAAGATACTGAAGCTCAAAGGGGTCAAGAGGCCTGTTCAATGTCACCTCAGCTGGTATGGATCCCGTGTAATCCAAACAGACTAGAAGATCAACTGGAAAAATTTTGAAGATTTCCCACCACACTAGATGATGCTTTGGGTGGATGATAAAGTCCTTCATGAATTTTATGAATGAGAACAAAATTTCTCAGAGGAGAATAAACTTTCTCTTGCTGCAGTAAATGCAGTCCCAAAGAAGGTGGGAATGCCAGTTGGAGTGTGGACTCTGGGGATGGAATCCGTATACTCTCTGGCCTGGGCTTAGACCCTAGCTTTGCCATTTACAAGCTTCATGACCTAGGGCAAATTAGTAATCTCTCTGAGCCTCCACTTCCCCATCTATAAAATGGGAATGGTAAAATCTACTTCAGGGAACTGTAATGAGGATTAAACGAAATACTGAAAGACAATTATCTAGACTGTGCCTGGCATATTGCAAGTACTCTTTAAATAATAATTATCACGATAATTATTCTGTAAAGCTACTCTAAAGCAAAGGAGAAAACAGAAGTGAACACAGTGAGATGATGTAAAGACATGACAAATAAATTGCATTTTTTTAAACATAATTTTAGAACAAATAAAACATGCAAACAAGATCAAACCTGACCAGTCGCTTAGCAATCCCAACTAAAGAGTCAGTGTCATAAAGGCAGAATGTACCAAAGCAATATTTTATGTGGCTGTGCATTTACTTATAAATCATCACCATTATTTCTGAAAATTGAGAAATATAGCCTTCCTTTGATTTGGATTCTACATGTCTTTGGAATTTTCACAAAAGTTTCACTCCCCTTCCATTGACAAAAAAACCATTTCAGGTCACTCAGAAAGGATAGTGGCAGATTACTAAGGCTTTGAAGCTGGTCTTAGCACTCACAGGTCCTAGTGGGAAGGAGCAAGACTCCTTGGGACTGTCAGTAGAAGGACCATGCTCACATGACAGTCCTGAGTGGAGTCTGTTGCTGCAACTATTATATCTGCCAAACCAACAATCCAGAGGCTATCAATGACCAATCCACTTTCTGGGTAGCATGCTGGTACAAGAAGGGGCATTCGAACTGGAAAAATGTTGACGCGATAATGTTCTCTATGTGGTTCAAGGAAGAAGTCAGGAGAGATATTATGAAGACGTGAGATTCTATTATAACTGAGAAGTGAGGCTGGAACCACAGGGAGCAAGGTGCCTACCTCAGAGGGAGATGACAGAGGCCAGGACTCTAGTCAACTGGGGTGGGAGTAAGGGTGGGGAGTAGATGTTACTGAAGATGACTAACTTGGACATTGTCTCATGATGAAGGGAATTTGGGGTTATAAAAAGATTTGGAATCTAAATCTATTACATGTATTCAATGCCTCCCACCTCAAAAAGAAAAATCTAAAGTTAAAGAGTTTGCATTAAAATGGGATTACTATGTTCTGGAAAGTCCAGGGGGAACAAAAGAATTCTTCCATTGGGTCTATTTTATTCTCTACTGTAAAACCTGCACTTTCTTTCTTTGAAAGTCCAGTAGACTATCGCCACAAGCCCAAACAGAGTCTCTGCTTTGGTGGGAAGGGAAAAGTAGAGACCTCTACATCTTAAAATCCAGAGACAGGAGAAGCCAAGAGAAGATGGTGGCACTAACAAAGCTCTTTCATCTTCAAAGCTCTTTATAGGTGTTAATTAATTAATCCTTTCCAGACCCATACAAGACAGTGAGAAGAGATCAAAGAGACTCTGGACAGAAATTGGCAGGATGAGCTTAGAGAGACATATAACCCACATATTGAAAATAAGGGAGATGGGTTTTCCCTGTGCATAGTAAGAGCTCTTCCCCACTAACTACCTCCAAAAACAAATTCACACAGAGGAGATATTCTAGATGGGAGAGATAATGTAGCATTAGGAAAGAAACTTTTATTGACGCCATGCTGCTTTCTAAAAATATAATTAGAGAAGACGACAAATAAGGGTAATCCAAATAACCCTTGTTCTCGAATTCACTAATGCCACATCCCTTAGTAAGGAAAAAGAAGCTACTAAACCAGGAGATCAAGGAGCAAATAAGATTCAACACAAAAACAGAATCCAGACAGTTGGGGTCAAACTTACATATGATAATGAAACTGGTTAGTAGTTCATTGCTCTCATGGTTTTGCTTGTCTATTGGCTTACAAATATGTGAAAATAGATCTGGAACCCAACAGAACATTCAAATCTTTTCTAAGAACATTTTTTTAAATATTCTAAAATTTTAGAACTAGGTCCTAAGTATAAAAAAATTGTACAAAACAAATGTATTTACTAATACCCTCTTTAAGAAATTAACTTTTACTATATATAAGCATGTATATGAAGTATACAGATGACGTAAATATATATCAAACACCACAAATGTTAAAATGTTCACTAAAGAAGAGATAGTGAATATGATTACTAGTTGATAGTTTACATTTGAATGTATTATACATAATGTATATAATTTTTTATGTAAATAAGTTAGAAGGGCACAGTCGATTCTCAATAAGACAAGTTTTCATTATGGTTTGGAAGAGTGTGAAAGAAATCAAATTAATTAATATTAGCCAAGAATAATCATCCTCCCCATTTTGATACTATCTCCAACCAAATTCAAGTCTTGGCCCTTTACAGGAATGCTAGCTAATTAGCAGTTATAAGGCAAAGGGGATGGAAAAGGAAAATGTAGTTTGGAAGAACCTTCTTTGCAAACAGTGCTAGACTGGAAGCTTACAGACAGCATAGGAAGTCCACACAGCTTTTCAAGGCAGCTCATATTTTTGGAGGTTTGCAGATATGTGATCACTTCTCCAACTTCCCACAAGTCACTCAAAGGATCAGCTGAATCTTAAAATGTCAGCTTTATAAATGGGAACTCCCTGCTCTGAATTTTGACCTTTGATTCACCTCTCCGCCCACCTCCGACATACCCAGAGTTTTTTGCCATCTGAGCCTATACTCCCCCTGTTTCTGGGAACAGTAGGTTTTCCTTTGGGAACCACTCTTCTCCCACTCTTTGTCTAAAGTGGTTCTGTAGAGTAAGCCACCTTAGATATCCCTTCATACCCAAGGATGGGCACATTTCCCAAATCTGACCAATCAATATATCTCATTCTCTTGACCATAGAGGTTGGTTGAGAAATAGGCACATTTCAAAAGCCAGTTCAAAAAGCGTCAATCCTGGGGTTTGAGAATAAAGCACTCTCTTCCACTAGTGTGTGCTGTGTTTTCCCTGAGTGTGCAATGTAAGACACAAGCACACCCAATACACATCTTAATTTTAAAGCAATTGCCAGAAGTCTCTCTAAAACCACCTGTATGAATCCCATTTTTATGTTAGACGCATGTTCCATATTTCAACAATGAATTTATTGAGAAACTGGGTAATATGTGAAATAAATATACATTATCAAACAAACAAATGTTAAAATATTCATTGAAGTGAGAGGGGATAGTAAATACGATTTCTGGTTGATAATCTACATATATACGTGATACTGATGCATTAGTAGCGAGATGTTTATTGCTCTTCCCCATTGGGAATCACAGTCATTTTCTCTTTGGTCTGAGTAAAATGAAAATTGCTGAAAATAGTTTCCTCCACATTCTTTGTGGCTGGGTACAGCATTCCACATCAACAACAAAAGTGATGAAGAGGATTTTATTTTTTTCTTAACAGAAGGCCCCATGAAGCATCTCAATTTTGTGAGCTGAGAGCATATGATAAATGGGAAGGCAGTAGGCAGTTGGGGTTTGGCGAAATATTTCCAATGCTTGTTGTTATATTTTTGTGTTGAGTAAAATCTTTCATGGAGTTCGGCCCCAGACCTTCTCTCCTTGGTTATTTAAACACACATGGATGACAAGAAAAATGCAATTACTTTTCTTACACATTTTCATCAAAAAGAGATGTTTGGGGGGCTGGCCCCGTGGCTGAGTGGTTAAGTTCGCGCGCTCCGCTGCAGGCGGCCCAGTGTTTGGTTGGTTCGAATCCTGGGTGCGGACATGGCACTGCTCATCAAACCACGCTGAGGCAGCGTCCCACATACCACAACTAGACGAACCCACAACGAAGAATATACAACTATGTACCGGGGGCTTTGGGGAGAAAAAGGAAAAAATAAAATCTTTAAAAAAAAAAAAAAAAAAGAGATGTTTGGAAGAGACATCAATAATAACTATATAATCAAAACCTATTCTATTTTAAACTGAGAGTGAATTTTCGCCAAAAATAAGCCAAAATGCAAGGTGAAAGATACGGTCAAAGCTACAGACAAAAGTTAAAAAAGAAGCCACTCTAGCCGTCTCACTATAGCAATTCTAACACAAAGCTCTCCAAAAAAGATAAAAATTCCTAAAAGAATTGGACATTAAAAATTTTTGAATAACAGAATTTTCTTCTAGAATCTTGGAAACATTTCTGGTGAAGACATGAGAGAATTAAGAAACACAATCCATTGCCTGCATACACTTTCCCCTTTGAATGCAGTAGCGCAGCCAGCTAAGAAGTAGATGGGAAAAAATTTTAGCCATGTTCTCCTCTCCCCATCTATCCTCAAAGTGGTGACTGGATTTATACCACCAGAATGCTGAGCAGTCAGCCCTTGATTTTGCTGGAATTACTTTCTGAGACTGAAAGTCATGACCAACACCAGCCCCCAACCTATTTCCAGCCTTAAAAAAGAGTGCCTACATTCTTCAGCTAAGTGCTTATGTGTTGATAGATTGAGCACCAACATCTATGATTCAGAGCTTGATTCTCACACATCCAATCTTTAAGACACTGCGTTTCACCAAAAGAGCATTCGAAGTAAAGGATGAGGACAGCAACTTTACTTTTAAGTATTTATTTTTAAGTGTTTTTGGTTGAAAGAAGAAAAGAAGAGAAAGAAAAAATAAAATAAACAACCTGGAAATTTTAAGGTTTCTCTTTTTCTTGAGTGTCCCTGGATGTTCCCCTGCAACCATGGAGGCAGTGGGATGTGATGGAAACAGCTCCAACTAGATTCTGCCGAGTATATTCTGGTACCTCCTCATTAGCTATAAGATTTCAGGCAAGTTGTTCTAACTTCTCTGAGCTTCAGTTTCCTCATCAGGGGAATGAGGAGTGATCTGGTGTTGTGTGTGAAAGCACTTTACAAACTGTAAAGTGATCTACAAACATAAGTTTCCACACGGTACCTGGGGAGATCCTGTGAAATCATGTCAGATCATGTCATACCTCTACTGAAAACCCTCCAGCTTCTTCCCATTTCACTCAGAGAATGGGCCAAGGCTCTTGTCCTCACTCTCACCTCCTACTCCCTCCCTGCTCCTTTCTGCACCAGCCACAGTGGCCCTTGTGCTCCCAGGCACATTTCCCCCTTGGGCCTTTGCATTTGCTGTTTCTTCTATGTAGAATGTTCTTTCCCCAGGAGCCGCATGGCTCTCTCCCTTACTCCTTTCAGGTCTCCACTCAAAATTTTGGTTCTCAGTGAGAACATTCTCCGCCACCTACCTAAAACCCCACCCTCCTTTCAGACTTCACATTCCCTTCACTTACTTCATTTTTTTTCTCCTTAGCATTTAGCATTTAGCATTGTTTGTTTCATCCACTATCTCCCTGTTAGGTTTCCTGAGGAACACACACACAGAACACTATCGGCTAGAAGATGCTAGAACAATGCCTGGCCTATGGTATGCATTAAATATATATTTGTTGAATGAATGTGCTTATTATCATGCACACCTTCCCCCCCCCCACTTTAATCCTCTCCTTCATTTATTATCCTTTTTCTTAAGAAGCCTAAGTCTTATTCACACTTCAAGGCTCATGCTTTCATCTCCTCAGTGAGTTCTTCTCTATTTTCCTCCCAATTCTCTCTTCCTGCTCCTTAGTAGAATCAATCCATCCCTCTCTGTTTTCCCTGTGGTGTATGGTTTAGAATTCTTGTCCAGTTGGGTTTTATCACATTGCATTACAGATTGTATAGTCATTTGCCCCCACCTCATATATTGCGTTCAGAGTAGACTGTCCAAAATGATCGTTTTAACTATCACAGTGCCTAACGTACAGCAATCTCTCAGTAGAAGACTGTTAAATGTATGCATATGCATCCTGTACATTTTAAATGTTATTTCCATTGGCAATGAAGAATGCAGTTTTCAGTTAAACGTCTATAGTTCTATTTTAGAGAAGATTATAGCAGCTCGCACCCTCCTCGCTGTCCCCTCACACACTCTAGCTCAGAACATCTAGGTTGAAAATTACCACTGCTTTTTGCTGATTGTTATTCTCTCCAAAGAACCTCCATTTTGCTTTTGTTCATACATATTCCTTCCTACCAACCCCATCGTGATCAGGTACAGAAAATTTGGGATTTTTATAACCTGCACACCATGTGAAAATCTGTAAAACATGTATGAAGAAAACTACAGAAAAATGTACTTCAGAAAATATGTAGCAAAGTCAAGATCCTCTTCAAAATAGACATCTTTGTTTGAACTCCTCAGAGTATTCAAAGCTCTCAAATATTGTTCTCATTGTCAATGACATCAATTCTCAAATTCTAGTCTCCTCTCTACCCATGGACATAATAACTGCTACAAACAAGAGAAACCAATGACTCTTTTTATAGCATCTTCATACAAAATCTTCAAACCATTTGTTCAGATGACTGATCTCAGCCAAGTGGGTGAAGGGCATTAATAGGCATTTGGAAATCCCTATAAATCCATCATCCTGAAAGACAGCACAGTGCCCACGGTGACACCAAAGGGAGTGAAATGAAATATGCCATTGACTCTGCAGAGGTTAATCGATCATTTTTCTGGTGCTACTTGGTTTGACATAACCAAATTTGCACTGAAAATCAAGTCATCTATCTTTGTTCTGGTCAACTTAAAAAATTTCATCCTATTTGACCTTTCCTGAGGTGCAGTCAGAGAAAAACAGATTCTTTTTTGAGCTGGGCAGTCCCCTTTTATCTATATTACAGACACCTGAGCTGTTCCAGCTCCGCTCTAATTCAAGAGCCCTGAAAGGCCTGTGACAAACCTATTCCCTTGCTTTTTGACCCCCAAAGGCAGGAATATTGGGGCACTTTATCTATTTTACTTTGAGATGATAAAGAAAAAAATTTTAAGGAAGATTAAAGAGAGAGAGTCCATGAAAGAAAAAGTGGCATGATGCCCTGATTCAAAGTATATCTGAGGCAGAAATAAATCTAGAGAAAGCATTAGGTTCCCACAATCAACCAATTTTTCTCACAGAAATGGTTGCCAGAGTCTGACTCTCACAGTGGCCTCCAGAAAACAGACTTGGTCCTCTGCTTTGAGTTGTTTTTATTAACTTATTTTAGAAGTTACTGGAGAGATGCTACTTTTTTTTTTACATAGAGGCTTTCTTCCCAGACACAGAGTATTTGAAGTTGTATTTCAATGACTATTTACAAAGGGATTTTTCTTTCTCCTCTCTCTCTCTCCTTTTCATGAACATACCCTTGCTCTCACTCTCTCTCTCTCTCTCTTTCACCAAATATGGCTCTGAATATCCTTTGTTGGGTGTTTAAAACCTCTAATTTTCATCATTGTCCTGGAGTGTCCCCCTGTTATAGGAGAACTTCTTCCCAGGGAAGAAAACTGACCTGCTTCTCTGAGGATAATGGGTGAATTTGATACGTGTAAAGTAGGACTAAATTTCTGCGGCAACTATTCAAGAGAAGGGCAAGTCAAGCTGACATCAAAGAACACGTGTATCCATTCATTTTGGTGACCGAAATGCTAACCAAGCAAAGAGAATGAATACTTGAAACCAAAAACATTAGCCTATGAGAAAAAGGCCACTTGAATGTGATACTATAATGTATGTCTCATACATCATCTCTGCGGATCACAGGCTTATCACACACATGATGTATGAGTGAAGAGTGGCCAAAAAAGGAAAAGTAGTTTCAATTTTTTTCAATATTTGGTTCTTCCTCTGTGTGTGTGTGCAGAGGCTAACTCAAGCCCTTGGTTCTGTTAGCAGAGATAGAAAAAAGTAGGTAGACGAAGTTAGAATTTTCTTTCCTTTTCCAATTGTATTTTCAGGGTTTTTATTTCTCCTTAAATAATAAGAGGTTTTTGTGTCATTACTAATAGGTACTTCCTTAGGTTTTTACTGAGAAATAATTCAAAATGTCAGGTCAATGCTTAAAAGAATAATAATATAGCTTTGAGAAGACAAGCAATTCAACCAAACCCCTCTTCCCTAATGTTTAGAGACCCGGGTGGATGGTAGTGCCCCTCACATAAACCCCACTTCACAGGAGAATTGCTGTGGTCCTCTGCAGAGGGGCATTAAGGGAAATGCTGGTGATTTTAAATCTGAGCAAACATCCACTTTAGAGAGGCGGATTCTATGTGCATTCTAGAATGCACAGCAGACCATTTTTATCTTTTAAACAAGTCTTAAACTCTGTGCTAGAGCTCTAAGAGTCTCTTTTCTTGAACCACTCAAGACATTAATAATATGATATATAATAATAATGAACATATATGAGTAATATACAATATATAAAATCCATTATGTACATAAGATAATATAATACAAAAACTTGTATTAAACATTATACTAGATATAATGTTTTCTATAGTCTTCTATAGCAGAAAGAAACACTGATCAAGCACTAATAAAAATAATGTTAAAATTTGTTTACATTCTTTGAGTGCTTATCATGTTACAAGCACTGTTTTAAGCGCTTTATGTTTTAACTCATTGACCTTAACAACAACCCTGAGAAGTGATTGCTATTATTACTCCCATTTTCCAGATGAGGACATGAAGGCGCCGAGAGTTTAAATAACTTTTTCAAGGTACTGTACCAAAGAGACACTATTATAATAATGGTTAACATTTATGGAGTACATATCATGTGGCAACTACTGTGCTAAGGAGTTTAACATACATTATCTTTCTTAAACATTACAAAAATCCTCTGGGGGTAGGTACTGCTCTCGAGCCTTATTTACAGAAATATAAAGAGCAAGCAGACTAAATGACTCGAAATATTAAGTTGTATGACAGTTCTCAAGGTCAAAGAAGCCTACCGTAAAAACAAAATTATCCCTGGTATGCAGAGAGAATTAGCCCCATTTTGCATACGAGGAAACCGTTTCAGAATAATATTGTTCAAGATCCACAGCTCCTGAGGAATGAAATCAGTATCCAAAACCCAAGTCCTTCGACACCAAAGACCACATGTAGCCACTCTGTGATTTCCTCTGCAGGCTCTTGATCTAGAAGGATACAGAAGAACCTGAAGCACTTCCCGTGAGCACAGTTTCCTTCCGTGTACCTCACGGAGGAGGGATAGGAACCAAAGAGGGTGAAAGAAGTGGAGAAGGATTATCCATTCTTCATTTCCATCTGTATTTTAGAGGTGCTTATGTGAACTAAACCCATTACAGTACATTGCGATTAACTCTAGCAAACCAAAGCAAATGAGGTTTTATGTGTGTTAAATATGTGACAAATAGGACAATACCTCTGTGATAGATAACCTTCTAAAATGGCTCTCAATATTTCCCTCCTCCTGGTATTCATGCCCTTGTGTGGTCCTCTCCCTTAAGAAAGGGTCTAGGGTCTTGCTTCTAATGGATATGAATATGGAATATAGCAAAAGCGGTGGGAGGTCACTTCTAAGATTAGGTAATAAAGGACTGTTACTTGTGTCTTGTTAGTGTTCTCTCTTTCTCTTGCCTTCTTAGCTTGCTGTTTTTCACGAAGCAAGCTGTCGTGTGGAAGAGGTTCATGTGACTAGGAATTGAGTGTTGCTTCCATCCAAAAGCCAGTGAGGAGGTAAGGTCCTCAGCCTAACAGCCCCCAGAGCACTGAATCCTGCCCACAACCATGTGAGTGAGCTTAGTGGACCCTTCCCGACTCGAGCCTTTGGATGAGACCACAATCTTGGCCAACACCTTGATTGTGAGATATCTGAAGCAGAGAATCCAGCTAAGATATTACCAGATCCCCAACCCACAGAAACTGTGAGATAATAAATGTGTCTTGTTTTAAGCTGTTAAGTTTCAGGGTAATTTTTTATGTAGTGATAGATAACATATACCCTCCTTCTCCCATAAAAAGTTCTTCTAGAGTATTTGCAGTTATTTTTAATTTGACATGACTCATTTACACCTTCAGAGAATGAAGAATACTGATTTCCGAAATCTCGAAGGGCAAAGATGGCCATCTATTGTGTTCACCACGTTATTGCTGGAAAAGTCTATAGGCACTGGACTCAGGGTCAAAATACCTGTCTCTGTCACAAGATCTACGTCAGTTAATCTCTCTGGGCCTTGCATTATTCTTTGATAAAATGGGGTGAAGGTGCTTGCTAGAGATTACATCTGAAATTCCTTCCAGCATGACAGGCAAATGACAGAGGATCCACACCAGCGCTGAGGACTGTTAAGATTGTTACTGTTTACTGACAAACAACTGTATCAGTCAGAAAACCATCTCAGGTGGGAACTGTTGGTGCCTAACTGGTATAAATGATTTGCCTTTCCCTCTCAAAGAGGATAAAAACAAAAAATGGGGCACAGTAAGCCATATCATTGAGTTAATACCTTGCTAGGATCCTACTTCAGGCCAGCTCAGTTTGAACAATGACCCAGAGGGATGGCTGCAAGGCAGAGCTGCTTTGCTCCTCTTTCCCTACTCCCAGTCCTATGCCTGGATACAACCACACCTTCATCATGGAATCCTTTCAACCTTCTGAGACACAATGGTATGCACACAAAACATCCTCAGCCCCTAAGTTGTATGCTGTGCTACAAATCACATTCTCATGCAAGATCAAGGCTGCTGGAAAAGGAGCCAACTAACTTGAACACCAGGCCCGGACTGGAAGTAAAATGTTTAAAAAGCCATAAGTGTTTGAACAGTTTTACACCTACAGACACAGAGGAGAGTTTTGTGAAGAATTGCTGGCATTTCAACAATTTTGAGGAGTCTAACTCTGAAATTCTGAGTGACAGGAAAATAGCACATGAAATAGAAGCCTAAAATAAAGACATTCTTTTCAAGTTGAAGAACGATTTGGGAGAGATTTAGGGGGATCTGTAAACTATTTCTAATCTATCCAGGGGAAAATCTAATAAAAAGCTAAAATTAGTTCATCTCACGATCTTCACGCGTTCACAACTGGATAGTCATGCAATGATTCACCATGAGGGAGGGGTGAATTGCCTTCACTTCTGTATGTGAACATATGCCCTTTCAATCAAGAAGCAGCCTGGTATAAGATTTTGAAGCTCAATATCTGTTAAGCATTTCATTTGTGTTATTTTGGCAGGAGTTGGTTTGATTGTCTTGTGAAATCTGATTAATTTTACAGCAGAACGAAAAGCAACACACACACACGAATGTCTTTGTTGTTTCTCAAGTGAACAATATCCTTTCACCTTTCAATTGTTTAGCAATTATACAGTGAATCCAATCAATATAGACAGCCAACACAAATAAGTCAGACATAACTGATTTTATAAGAATTAATAAGTATGTAATGAGCCTTTACTGCTTGTTAGCATGAATTCTGCAGATAATTGACCATTCTCCATTCTTGTCTTGTGTCTGGAAGCAACTTAAAACAGTAGCCAAAAGAAAAACGTATGGTAAGTAAGCTTTGGTTTGTGAACATTTGTTTTGGAGACCATCAGAGAAATAATTTGGTCGGTGGTATTTTCCATGTGCTGTTCAACAGCTCTAGCAAGCACGTCACTTCTAGCATATAGTCTCTGATATTTAAAACCACGGAACCAGTTGTTCCTGGTTCTGGAATCTTTGAGTATTCATTTGTCAGTCTTTCCTTCCTGGACGTGTGAATGTTTCTTATGTGTAATCATTCTTTCAGACACAAACAAGTGGTTGCAGCATTAGGACAAATCTATAAGATCAAAACTGCCTGGAAATGTACTGACGTGTCTGACCTTCTTCCAGAAACTAATGCTTTGTTGAAATTCAATACCACACATATACCAGTATATATTTAATGTACATCAATGGAAAGGATTTGAAACAGCAAATTTTAATGCTAATTCATAAAGTGCAATTTCCAGACACTGCTTACAAGATCTTTTTTAAACAATTCTAAAATCCCACTACCATGAACACTACTAACAATAATAGTAACATCCATTAAAACACTTTTGAATGTACAAAGTGCTTTTTTATGAGGTTTAAAAGGCCTGTGAGACAGGTAGGACATGACTTATTATTTCCAATTAGCAGATGAGGGAATTAAGAGCAGGAAGGCTAAAATAACTGGCTTACAGTTAGCAAGAGGCAGAAATGGAATTAGAATCCAAGTCCTGGAGCAAGCAAATCCAGCATGCTTTATAGCATAAGAGGACCAGATTTAATCTAAAACGTAAAAGCGAAATAGCAACAATAATAATGTTGACGTTTTTATCATAACTGGGCAAGACTAAAATAGAGCATGGGTAACATTTGGACGTAGCCATTGGGAAGAGATGAGGTTCATTTAGAAATATGAGTAGAGATTTTCTATCTAAAAAAAGCTCTGAGACTCATCTATGGACCTCTTGGTCCTCTCAATTTCCATTAGCTGCAAAGGAGCCAGCTACCCGGAAGTTACCGATAAGCACTTCTTAGCAAAATAAACGAGGTCCACGTCTTCTTTTTAAACCGTCTTCAGCTTTTGTGATTATAATCCCTGAAATGTGTACAGGTCTTTAAGGTTGAGCAAGCACCGCCTCATATACTATTGTATTCAGTTTCCACCACAACCTTATGAACCGGCCAGAGCAGATGCCATCCTCCCACTTACCCCAGAGGACTCTAACTTACAAAAACGCCATGTCACTCATCTGTGTACTCAGTTAATAAATCACGAGTGGTGGGTTAGAAGTTGGGATTGCCAATGCCCTGTCCAAAGCTAACCTCACTATACCAACCCGAGTCTTACTGACCACTGGATCAGTCAACGTCTGATCAGGAGACAGTTAGTACAAAGTTATTTGAGCAGAGTTTAGGAAGTAAGCAGTGACGTGGATCTTGTCTGTCTCACTAAAAGATGCTTACTGGGAATGTTTCAGATAGCTGGTTCCTTTGCAGCTAACGGAAACTAAGAGGAGTGAAAGATCCATATTTGAGTCTCAGTTCTTTTCTTATATAGAAAATCTCTACTCATGCCTCCAAATAAACCTTATCTCCTAGATATTCCTCATCTACCTAGATAACTAAAAATCCAGCAAGAGAACACAGAAGTATCAGAGGGGTAGCAACTCCAGGAAGCAGCTACACCCTTAGGGCTGGGAGAACAAAGGTTGGACTTCTTAAGCTAAATTATTAAACTTTTAGAATATTGGTGAGGAGCCCTGCAGAAGGGACCCAGACCTCTGAGGAAAGGGTACCATCCATCAGGTGCTCTTGTCCCCGAGGGGTAGATGAGGATGGTTTCCATCGTTGGAAGAGCTATAAACTGGACTCACCTGCTGCTATGGGAAAGCCTAGTCACTCCTGAAATTAAGAATCATGGCTAGGGCCGCTCACACAGGAACTAGAAGCATACAGGAAGATGCATTCTCTTCTTTCTCCTCCAGGCTTGCAACTCCTCTCTAGCATCCCCTATTAGCAGAGCATAACAGGGAGCCAGCTGGGAAAACAAAAATATGGTTTGCACAGTCCCAGCACCATGATCATGCAACAAATTATAAAAGGGTGGGTTGGGAGCTAAGAGACAAAGGCTAGATCTGTCACCGTCCACACCTTTGGATACTCAGCATCCAAACATGCCCTCTACAGTTATTTGAACTTCCATACAACAATAAAAGCAAACCTATGCTCCAGCCTACCACGATGCAACTATCCTTCCGATAAATGAAGATGCTCTCATCCTCTTCTCCAAATAAGGGGACACAGACTCCTGAGAGTCTTTGCATGCATCTCTGCACTATGTCAATTACCCATTAATTTCAGTCCAGATCTTTACTGGATATACTTTTACCTAAAGACTAATTTGTAAAGTTAATTTCCTACAAAACTTATATAAGCTAATAAGAGGTAAGAGATAGAGAGAAGAAAAAAATAGATGATACATATGTAACAAGTAAAGAAGAAAATAGAAGTATTTTCCATGACTGTTATTGATCACGAGGTCATAATGGATAAATGTAACTTCCTTCTTCCACTACTCATTCCATGTTTCCTTTGTCTTTAGCAAGAACCGCAGCTGACTGGGATTGGTTCCATGGTGGGGTGACCTAAACCTTCTTCTTGAAGGGTCTGAATCCTCGCTGGATCCATCTCCTTGTGGTTACTCTAATTTTCCATTGAATTTTATTACTGGCTA
Organism: Equus asinus; assembly: GCF_041296235.1. Classification (NCBI taxonomy): domain Eukaryota; kingdom Metazoa; phylum Chordata; class Mammalia; order Perissodactyla; family Equidae; genus Equus; species Equus asinus. The sequence continues at coordinate 13,128,134 of NC_091808.1, read as the reverse complement.
TGAAAGTATTAAGAGGCACCCCAGGGAAGTTCCTGAGTTCTGACATACTCCTCCTTGTCCCCACTGTGAATAACAACCCAATTTCCCTTGGTAATCAGAATCAATCCCCCCATAGCCAGTAGAGCAACCCCTTTGTTGGCCTGCTGGCTCAGCGGCATAAAGAACCCAAGATGGCCAGGTGGTATTCTCACCTTCCAATTCAATGAAACCAACTGTTGCCACTGTTGTAGGCCTTGATGGAAGCTTTTATCTCTCAGGAGCCAAGACCTCAAAACCAAATGGGAAACAAAAAATTATTATTGAGTTATTAGTGATAGGATTCACTCCTGATTCCATATGCCAGACCTGTGTATTCTGCCCATGAGAGAGAGACAGCCCCATTGGGTCTCTGATTGCAAGCACGTAGAGTGTCATCCACTCAGGATGTTGTCTCCCAGATGACACTGTAGCCCTAATTTTAGAGCATGGTAATAGAATTAATTCTCTTTCGATGACACCATGGAATAAAATATTTATATGAAAGACATCACTTCCCCTATTTTGTTAAACTGATCCCAGGAAAACCTCCTCTCCTAAGTTCACTAGATATTGCTCAAAAGTCAAGATAGTTCCACTAGAGGCAAAAGAACACAAGAGATCATTTTGTACTTTAAGACATTGCTCTGATTAAAGGAAAATCAAGAATCCAGCAAAGAGGAGACAACTTTGAATGTGCTATTCATTTTAGAGAAGTGGTGGGAAAGTGAGGTCAGACAGTAAAGGAGAAGCAAGAAAATGAACAAGTTTGAAAGAAATAGGGGCTGGCCCCGTGGCTGAGTGGTTAAGTTCCCGCGCTCCGCTTCTGCGTCCCAGGATTGCGCCAGTTCGAATCCTGGGTGCGGACATGGCACCTTTCATCAAGCCATGCTGAGGCGGCATCCCACATGCCACAACGTGAAGGACTCACAGTTAAAAATACACAACTGTGTACCCGGGGGGCTTTGGGAGAAAAAGGAAAAATAAAATCTTTAAAAAAAAAATTAAAAAAAAAAAAGAAAGAAAGAAATGCAAACTGGTAATATTCCAGTAGTCTTGGAGTTCCTTCCATGGCTGCTTCATCCTGCCATGTTTTCCTCCTTCAACCCATACCCTCCTGCCCACTACTCACCTCCACGTGCTCCCTAGGGACAAGTAACCCTTGCAGCTGGGGTAACTCCTCTGATGGACCATCCTGATTCTTGACCACACCCCCAGATTAGCACTAGTGGAGAGAGAACATTCCCTAAGGCTGCTAAAGGCTGACATCATTTAAATCTAGTTTAGATGTTTTGAGATTATTAACTTTCACAATTGCAGAGAAGCATTGAACCTAATTCTCTGGTCCGCAGTTCAAATCCTAGGTCCCTGTAATTCTGCAGAGAGAGAGAATCCTGGGAACAAGACATTCAGAGAAAATTACGGGGTCTCATTACGGAGGGGGCGTGAGTGAAATTGAGAGGTATGTAGAAGCTTCTGCTGTCTCTGGGCTTCAGGGAAGAGCTCTGGATTCAGAATCTCCACTTCCATCCAGTACTGGCTGCCGGAGATCAAAGGCCCCTCCCAGAGCCTCATCACTGCCCACACCCCTTCTACTTACAGCCAGCCAGTTGCCATGTGCAGAGAGCCAACTTGGACAGCTGTGGAAGGGCCATGCCCCGCATTTGAGAAAAATATCAAAGGGAAAATATCAGAAGGATGATCCCACCCTCTACTTTAAAATCCTACTGCCACCTTCCCAGCTCACTCACTCTGTATCTCACATTCTCTTACCTGGGTTATTGTAATAGCTTTTTGTAATGCCTGGCAAATAAGAGATACTGATTAAATTTTTGTTGAACACATGGATAAATGGATGGATAAATCATTGGAATGTGTTTCCTTACCTGCAGTCTTTTTTCCTTCTAATCCATCCTTCACCATATCAGAGAAACCATCTTAAATATGTACTTATCCTATTTCACTCATCAACACACTCCAGCCCACAAACAAACAAGAGAAGTTCAACGGCTCCCCTTATTTCCAGAATATTGAACTAAACTCCTTAGGATGGAATTCAAGTGTGACCTCTATGCCACCTTCCCCTACATGCCTCCGTTCACCTCAAGCTCCAGCTACACCAGGGACTAGCTAGGTTACCTTGAGAAGTTACTTAACTTCATGAGCCTCTATTTTCTAATGCTTCATAGATAAGGCTACAAATACCAGCCACACATTCCCTCTTGCCCTTCCCCCATCCCTGACCACTGCTTCACTTTTGTGACTTTCACCATTTAGAAATAAATCATTTCTTGTGAAAGGCTCCCATATTTGTGCATGTCTTTATCTATGATTTTTTTCTGCCTTAATTTATTGTTAGCCATTGTCAATTCTTACCTCTTTTACTAGACTGTGACTCCTTGAGAGCAGGGACTATTTTAACAGTTGTATTTTCCACAGCACCTGTCTTTGTGCTTGAACTTAGACTTCTTTCAATAATTCCTTGAATGGATGGACTATGAGAGGCATAGGCAGTCTCTTAACAGGATGTGATTATGGGGAAATTAAGAAGGCAGCACCTTCTCTCCCTTTGCCCCAACTCCAAATTCTTTCACATGGAATTACTTATCAAGAAAAAATAATCCACCATCAGAGAATCATTCCTTTATCTTAAATCCTTGTATTCTAAGAAGTAAAATAGATATTCCTATCGGAGAGTGACAATAGCCCTCTTTCTGGGGCCATGCTTCTAAGTAAGAACAGACGTATCTGATCCTTTCTGGGAAGCAGACTTTCATAGAGAAGGCGAAAACCTGGTATTACTGAGACACCAGATTGAAGACACAGAGATGCAAGGCCAGGAACACCAAGATATACTCCAACCACGTCATAATCTCACCCAGACCAATCCTGACTGGTGGTCCCCGAGAGCCTCGTAGGTGGTCCATAGACGGATTTCTTGAGAAATTCGTGTTTATAATATGACTGTGTCTTTGTTTTTGTTTCTGGAATGAATTAATCACTAGCCAGGATAGTAAATGAAGATCAGACATCGCCTTTCAACCAAAGCAGTTCCTTTTGTCTCATTAATACTTAAGAAATTGTTTGGTGCTATAGAATGTGAGCAAGTGAAATGTGTCAGCTACAGAGGCTTTTCCCCTGATAAAATGGCACAAAAGAAAGAAAAGTGTGAAATCATTATTATTCCTCCTCATTTTACACAGAGTTGCTCTTTAGATCATCACATTAAACCCATGTCAATATTAGGTTATCAGCTCCTTTGAAGATGTCCCATTATTTCATGCCTCCAACTCATCTTTTAGGCTGTTCACACCATCTAAAGGACAGCTTCCCCCTCATCTACCCAGAAACTATGATTCACTCTTCAAAATTCAAGTCAAGCACCATTTCTCCACAGAAACCTTTTCTGCTTTCTCTAGATACGTGTTGCTATCCACTTATGTTCTCTCACTTATTTCCTTTTTAGTCAATATTACTGTGAATTGAAATTGTACATTTATTTTTCTTTCTGTTTCACTTATTTATTACTGCATAACGTACCACCTCCAAAACTTACTAGCTTAAAACAACAATTTTTTTGACGTTTTCTCGTAATTGTATGAGCCCCCTGGGTTCGGCTGGGCAGTCCTTCTGCTCCGTGAGTGTAGGGGTAGCTGAGGTCACTCATGTAGCAGCATCCAGCAGGCAGCATGCCTGGAGCTGAAACATCCGAGAGGGCGTCTCATCTCCAAAGCCTCCCTCCACATGGTTGTTAATCATCCGGTAGTCTATCTTGGGCTTCCTTACAGCATGGCAGCTTCACTCCAAGAGAGGAAATGTACAAGTTGCTAGACTTCTCAAGGGCTGAGCCCAGAACTTACACAGCATCACTTTCTTCACTTTTCATGGATCAAAGCAGGTCACAAGGCCATCCCAAACTCAAGAGTAAAGGAAATAGACCACTTCCCGGTGGAGGAGCAGTAAAGAACTTATGGCCATGTTTAATCAGCCACACTTCCCCACCAAAAAGTGAGCTTTTTCTGGGCTAGAATACTGCAAGAAGTTAAAGACCTGCTTTGGGGACAATAGTCTTTTAGATATTAGGAAGAATGTGTAAATATGTGCTAGATGGAATTTAAGACAAAGGGCAAGAAAAGAGATGACACAACCCACATTCTGAAGCTGCAAAAAATTCTGGCTTTAACATGGCTCAAGAAGAACCATGTTGGGGGAGTAGGGAGTAGCCAGCAATTTCATCTGCTTTCTCTCTAGATGCCTAAAGAAACAAAGATTCTTGCAACTAAAACTACTATGAAAACATGAGCTCCTTAGAGCTCCGAAATCCTCTATGTTCCACTACAACCCAAACGTCTAATCAACATGGGGTTAACTTGACATCAGGACTCAGGCCACTTGATAAATCTCGTACATTTAAATAAATTTTTTAAAATAGTTTTATCTAATATACCATTACACGTGGTCTAGTAGAACTTAACCACCAGAATTTCAGATGTTTGGTCTGAATATAAAATACTTTATTTCATTTGCAAGAGGTGGAATACATGCAATAAAAGGAAATAGAGGGTTTAACAACTGATTCAATTCCACTCTCTTATCAGGAGAGCTTATATAGTCAGGTTCAAGGCATAATAAGGAATTGATCACAACTGTAAATTGTAAGTTTAGGAGTAAAATCTTTCCGGAGTGAAATTTGACAATACATATATCAAAAGTGATGAAAATTTTACATATACTTTAACGCATAAATTCTTCAAAGAATTTGTCTTAGAGGAAGTAATCATGGATGGACACAAAGATGGCACTATGAGATGTTTGTCGTAGCACTATTTATAACTGAAAATATTGGAGCAACACATGTTCAAGCAATATAAGATTAATTCTATCAATTATAGTATATCTGTAGGATGGGATTGTAGATTGCTATTCAAATTGTACTATAAAAATATACTTAATGGAAAAGTAATTTGTGTTATAATATATAAAATAGAAAATATTTTATAAAATAATACATTTTATATTAAAATAATATGTAAAATAATAAAAAGAAAAACCTAAACCAGTATAGGGTAGCTACATGCATGTATAAAAGACTGGAAAGCAATACACTGGAAAATTAGCAGTGATTAGCGATGATTAACTTTGGGTAGTAAGATGATTTTATTATTTTTTATTATTTGTGTTTTCTGCTAGAAACATATATCTCTAATAAAGGACAATAAAATTATTTTCTTAAAGATTATTATTTCTACTTGTGCATCACCAATTTATAGAGTTTAATAGAGTCATGGAAACCGTTGAAGACCTTTACTAAACTCTTTTCTCAGATCAAAAAGTTGTTTGGTTAATGAAATGCCACTGAAATATGCAACATGTCAGACTAACCATACTGCACAACAAGTTGTGTTTTCTCATTAATGTGACATGACTTCAGAACATACTGAATATGAAATATCTATGAGAGTCAGTACTACGAAATGAAACTGTGGTTCTAGACTGTAAATTCTACAAAAGCGTGGATTTTATCTATTCCATTAAATAAATATGCTTTGGATAGATGGATGAATGAATGAGTGATAAGATCACATGAATCAATCTCCAGCAAGGTGGTCTTTCAAGATAGATTCTTAAATCTCCTCGGGTTACATAGTTTTGTCTTATGCTGTTGCAGCCAAAGACATCCCAGGACATTTGAAGACACGCAGGTTAGATTTTTAACATGCAGGTTAGATAGATAGATACTAGATAGATGATTGATAGATAGATAGATAGACAGATAGCTGATAGAGCACACTGAGGAAAGTCTCAGTGTATAGGTGGAAGCTGAAACTATGAGGAAAAACTCATCTGAAGAGAGTGAAAAAGGAATGGCCAACACAACTTTGAGGAATAAAGATCTATAATAAGCTTTGGTGTCCTATTTTCCCACATAGCCCTCCAATCTCCATATCTGGGATTTCACAGCTGCCCTCAGCAGACTGAAGTTTACCCTACGGTCAGAAGCCCTGAAAATTGTTACTTCATGAATGTTCCCTAAAGGAAGACTGATTGATGCATTGTCACAAGTGAGACAAGATAGCTGCATTGCTGACTACATTGAGTGGGGTGAGGGTGTGGTAACCTGACTGGTACTATGTCTCAACTTGAGGCTCAATGACTTGTTTTTATTCAAGATTTTAATGTGAAGATAAAGGAGAAAGAGAAGGAACAGGCTGTCTGGAGAATTATGCAGAGTCAAAAGAGCTAGTTCCCTGAAAACACACTTGGAAGAAGAATCTTAATGCACTAGGAGGAAAGTCAAGAATTAATTAATCACTACTCCTGCTCTTGAACACCCACTGGGCACATAATGAAGTTTCAGGTTGTTTTTTCATAAATTATATCCAGTGGTCATTCCATAGTAACCTGAATACATAGAAAAGTAGTAACAAAAATTTGAAATATCCTGTGAACTCAAACTAATCTGCCTCACCAATAATTTGCATTAAAGCTGATGATTTTCAATATGTAGAGTAGAAAGTCCTTACCCAGCTGGTTTCAAGCTGCCAAATTGGATACAATAGATATGTTGTATAGTTTCCAACACCATAAATCAGAGATTTTACTTGCTGTTTTAGGGAGTAGCCAGTATACTTTATGGTTTCACCTGTTGAGTTTTCTAAATGCATTTGACCCTGACACAGGATGACGAGTGGTTTGTAGCCACTCCCACCAACACATACACACACTTGAATTTTCAATTGCAATTATAGAAATTTTGCACCCAGATTAATGAGGTCATTATTCCACAGTACCTTATGCTTCTCTGGCTTCTCTGTATTATCAATCAGAATTCAATTTGGGGCTCCTTAAGAACGATATTTGTAGGTCCATGTAAGTAAAAATTCCATGGTTGTACTGAATTGGACATGACAGGATTTGGAGCCCATCAGGATTCCATTTTCTCTATTTCTGGGCTCAGCCTTCCATCCTTTCTGATAAACTTAATGTGGAGGTAGGATGGCAACAGCAGCTCCAGCCTGAACATCCTCTCAGGCTTAAGATCCTGTAGAAAAGCTCAAACAAAAGTCCCAGAATTGAATCACATTCATCCTGGTAGGCGACTTCGACGGTATGCCCATAACAAGGCAATCTTTCCAGCCAGACAGATGGAATGTGCTGATTGGTTTGAGCTGTGTGTGCACAGTCTTCAAGACTGGAGCCCGGGGGCCGGCTCCGTGGCCGAGTGGTTAAGTTCGCGCGCTCCGCTGCTGCGGCCCAGGGTTCGGATCCTGGGTGCAGACATGGCACCACTCGTCAGGCCACGTTGAGGCGGTATCCCACATCCCACAACTAGAAGGACCTGCAACTAAAGATATACAACTGTGTACAGGGGGTTTTGGGGAGATAAAGCAGAAAAAAAAAGATTGGCAACAGTTGTTAGCCCAGGTGCCAATCCTAAAAAAAAAAGATTGGCAACAGTTGTTAGCCTAGGTGCCAATCTTTAAAAATAAATAAATAATCCTTAAAAGAAAAAAAGACTGGAGCCCAGAGCAGCTTCTAGTTCCCTGAAAACACATGGGCGGAGGAAGGTAAGGGATTCTCCAGAGGAAAATTACAGTTGGTGCCAGAAGTGTGAATGGCATCTCAGTTGAGGACAAGGTGCCGCCTTCTTGGAGTTCGTCTTCTAGAAAGAGAAAGAGACAATGAACAAAATACTTAAATAAGATAATGCCAAACAGTGTTAAGTACTGTAAAGAAAATAAATAGGATGAAGTAAGTGAGACTTACGAGTGTAATAATCAGACAAGATGGTCAGGAAAAGCTTATCCCAGGAGGGAACATCACCAAACAGGATTATGTTCTGGCAAGTTTGGCTTTGATTTATGTAATTCCTTAGTAAATATGAATAATTTATTCTCAGGTTATTTAGTCCAAGTGCTTCTTAAGCATTGTTCAGTTTATTGGAGACATTTCATACAGATTTCCCACAGATGCTGGCAAATCTAAATATTTGGACAGTTCTTAAGTTTGTTTGCTGAAGGCAGTATTTCGTATTTTTGACTAATTGTGTTTGGTTGCATGTGACCTTGGTTTGTTGCAACCAATTGTCTGGTGATCTCAAATTTGTCTGAGATCAGTACAGTGAGAATTGTTTTGTTGTCTTTTCCATTTTAATTCTTGCCTTCATCTGATAATTACCATTGTCTAAAGAATTACAAAAGGTGCCACAGTAAGAAAAGCCACACATTGGGATCTTTTCTAAAAATTAATTTGGGAAACTAGTTTAATTATCCCACCAAATAAGTGCTCCCTCTGAACCGAAGGCATCAGCTGGAGCATCTTTTCAAACCACTTCTGTGAGCACAGGGGCACAGCCACGTCTTGGAGGAGAAGGCATTTCAGCATCAGGAGGAAGTTGAATTTCACAGGTCATCCAAGGACCACACGGAAAAGAGATCACAGTGTTTATACCTCAATCCCAGAGGTAAGCCCTGTGTGACGCTGGCTGTCTGACATCTATGGAGACTGAGGCACACACTGCCAAGCAATTTGCTTTAGGAGTAATTGGCATACAAAACTGAAAAAGAAATGGCCTCTGCTGATCTCTGGACAGGAGTGAGCCTGTCTTCTGGATATCAATCTGTGTAGCTCATAGCTATATCCCCAGTACCTAGCTGAGTTCCAGGGACAAACTAGATACTTGTATTAGTTTTTTATTGCCATGGTAACAAATTCCCCAAAACTTAGCAGTTTAAAACAACATTTATTATCACACAGTTATGTAGATCCAAGGTCCAGGAACATCATGGCTCTGCTCCGACCCTCAGCTTAGAGTCTCACAGGCTGAAAGCAATATTTCAGCAGTCCTCGTTCCTTGCAGAAGGCTGTGGGAATGAATCCACTGCCAAGTTCACTCAGGTTCTTGGCCAAATTCAATGGCTTGTGATTGTGAGAGTGAGGTCCCTGTTTGCTTGCTGACTGCAAGCTGAGGGCCATCCCAGCTTCTAGCATCCTTCACGACGCGGTTCATGGCCCCTTCATCTCCAAAGTCCGTCATGGTGGATCGAGTACCTCTCATACTTTGAACCTCCCCTGCCTCTTCTTCCATCGCATTTCTCCCTAACTCTTCCACCTTAAAGAGTCCATGTCATTATATTGGGCCAACCAGGATAATCCAGGACAGTCCACCTACTTAAAGTCAGCTGACTAGCAACTTTTCTTCCCTATGCAAAGTCTCTTTTGCCATGTAATACTAATAAATTCACAGGCTCTGAGGGTTACATCATGGACATCTTTTGGGGGCCACTATTGTATAAGCCACAATGCTCAATTAATATTTTTCAATAAATGCAAGATTCACCTAATAGCAGACAGTAATAATACTGCCTTCCCTGTGCAGCGATATACCTGAAGACCGAATCTGATAGATAGGGACTTGTGTAGACGTAGGAGGGAAGAATAAAACACCATCATACGCCCGTTCTGCACCAGGCTTGGAGCTCGGTGCCTTCCCATGAGTCTTCTTTGAACACAAGGCTTTGTGAAGCAGGCACATTATCTCTTTGTTCCAATGAGGACATTGAGACTCAAATTGGTTAAGTGACTTGTCTGGCAGCAGAGCCCTCTGAATCCAAATCCACGTGCTTCTCCTGTTATGTGGAATGTCCTCTTGCTTAGTCCTGTATGTGTTAGACCCATGTGTAGTGCCAGTTAAGTACACAGACTCTGAAGCAAGACTGCTTGGGCTCAAATGCAGTTGTGTGACTAAATTATTAACATCTCTGTGCCTCGGTTTCCTCATCTGTTAAAAATGGAGATAATAACTGCACCAATTTCATAACGTTATTGTGAGGGTTAAATTAGTTAATATAAGCAAAGCCCTGGAAACAGTGCCTGGCGTTGTTCCATGAGTGTTAGCTATTATTATCATTATATGTTTGAGCAATTGGATTTCAACTGTATTTGTTACTTTTAATTCATATTTTTTTTTAAATATCTCACCTCTGAATACATTTTTCATCTGCACTGACATTTTCATTCTTATCTTTCCCCTCCCCCATAAACCCTATGAGATGACAGAGGAAAGAGATATTGGTAAGATAATACTTTTGAAATGACGACTGTGCCTCAATAATAGATTAATAAGAATCTGTGTGTGTTTGTCAAGGAGGCAGGGGCAGGGAGAGAGAGAGCAAAACTTCCACCAGACACCAGAAAGTTTCTCTGGGCTTGGCTGAGTGAGACACAAAGCAGAGAGAGGTCAGTGGAGCCCAGACAAGGTGACTGGACATAGAGAGACCACAGACTTAGGAGTGGTGTCTCTCTCCAGACACTGACCAGCCTCTATTCCCCAGCATGCCTTTCACACAAGCACAGGCTGGTCAGGCTCCATTTGAGCAAACAAGTGCATGGCCTGTACTCGGGAGCAATGGAGTTGTGTCCAGCAATGACTCCCTTTCAAGAGCAGCAGACGTGCCCATGGATGATCAAGCAGGAGCATGCTCAACCATGACATAGACTCGGACCCTCATTACACAATTTCTTTTCTCTCCCTACCTCTCCTTCTGCTCCTATGACCCTCTCTTTCTTTTTGGTACCAAGATTACAAGAGCAGGGAAGATCATGTCAAGTTTATTAGGCCCAGGATGAGCATCCTGGCACTAGCTCAGCTGACCACCGTTCTTAATCATTTCACCAGTGGCACCAGACATGACTTCTTTCTTGTCTTTGAACATCAGAGAGGAAGAAATCATTACCAATCTGACCAATCTGATCTGGATGCCAAAGAATCACCTTCAACATGAAGCAGAAACATGAGTCTCAGGGGAAATACATTCCTCATTGCTATACCCTAATGAGCACCAGGATTGAATCCACATGGAGACGTTTATTCTTTCACTCACAATGAGTGAGATTTTGCTATATTGAAGGCGCACTAAGAACAGCATTTAAAGAAGGAGATATGCACAGAAAGTGAAATATTTCCATGCTGTCAGTAGTGCATGAACATTCATTTGATCATTCCATTCTGTAGTCTGTTCATAGCAACTGTTGGATCATATAGCTGTCCAGCCAACAAGCCACTTCCATGAATTCTATTTTCCCTCATGGGCCATTTGCCAAGAATAACAGATTGAACCTTAACTCCAAGTCTGAAAATTTCCCTTTACTGACTAGAGTGCGACTCTAGTCTATTATCCTAAACTAACTGATAAAACAATCCTTTGATGCTCTCCTTTGAACAAGTTGTATAAGCTAAAATTTAGTGAGGAAGAAAAGAGCGGTGCATGAAGGAAGTTTTGAGCTAGCAGCTCTCCTAATCCTTAATTTCAGACAGAGTGCAAACATTTCACACCTTGGGGTTGCAATAACAAGACCTACAAAACTTCAAAAGTACAGGCAGATATTTCTGAGCTCATTCCTTCATCTCACACAAAAACCTAAAGGGCCATATGTTACCTTATTTTTTATGAGAGCTATGATTTACATTCATACATTCCATTTTGCCCTGAATCTGGAAATCATTTCCCCTGAATATGAATGTGGAGGCGAAAAGGAAAGGAGGGGTGAGGAATACTGTGCTCACATAGAACTCTGTTTACATTCCTGTCCCTCTGGAAACACTTCTATTATAGGGTGTGTCTCTCTCTATTGCAATTATCCATTCAAATCTGTTTACCTGTCTATTGCTTCCAGTAACCATGAGCAGTGCTTGAGTATCAATCTGGAACATGTCTTGGGCCCTTGGCAAAAGAGAAGCAACAATAATGGCAAAAAGAAGAAAGAATAGAAATATTTTGATAATTGATATTTATTTTCACAAAATCATTGAAGTAGTCACCAGAAGAAAAAAGTAGTGCTTTGCTGGACTTCCTTTCACTTATTTTACAGTGTAGTATTGTTTGGATTTGAATTGTATTGTGGATGGACAGAGACCACCATGGGATTTATCTGTCACTCTCTACAAATTTCCAGAAGTGAGGGAACCTCTGAAATGCACCCTGGGCAAAGATGTTCAAGGATGGGTTCTGAGCTAGGGAAGAGCCTGGTACATAGCAAGGGTTCAATTTTATTAGTTAAAGAAGTGAATGGTTGGCAATTGGTATCCCTAGTTCCTAGCACATATTTGACTCCTTGGTAAGAGTTTACTCAATGTTTGTTGACCTATGACAGTGTGGCAAAGCTTAAGTTTTCTCCTAGAAAATGAATGGAGTGAACAGCTAAAAAACGGAAGTATTGGGGCCAGCCCAGTGGCGCAGAGGTTATGTTCGCACACTCCCCTTTTGTGGCCTGGAGTTCACCAGTTTGGATCCCGGGTGCAGACTCATGTACCCTCACACACACACCCCCCCACTCTGTGACATACCTTATAACCAGATCCTTCTGGAGCCATGTGGTCAGTGCCTGCTGCTTTTCTTTACACCAGCAGGATGTTCTATTTTCTCTTCCATGTGTTTTATTGGGTTATATTAGCTGTCTCTAGTAACTTGTCCAGACTGAAGAATGATAGCTGTGGGCTTAGACAGTTGAAGGTGCCTATACACTGAACTAGCCATGTTCTCTGAGGTGGCACAAAATTGGAGTGGGGGTTAGGGCTAGTGGTGGTATATGGTTAAGTGGAGGAAGGTCCTGACCAAACCAAAGAGTGAGGAGTAGTAGATAAAAACACCGGCAAACAGCTGTCACTGGGCAGGTACAAGAAAGGATGATGGACTTTCCTGATGGGTCAGAGAACTTGAAACCTGGGACCTGGGAGTAGGCAATATTTACACACTCAGGAAAATGGCCAAAGTGTCTGATAGTAAAGAGTAAAGCTTCCTGGCAGACCTGGGCTCAAGGGAGCATGAAGAAGATAGAATGCAGGCAGGATAGTATGCTAGCAAAAGTTTAGTGGGCTCCTGTCCTCAAGGGCCTGGAAGTGTAGATGAGTTAACATGGCAGGAATTTAGGCACAAGAGGATGATAGCCATTTACCAAAACTAAAGTCTAAGATGGAAACTCTGTGCCATGAAGGGGAGAGAAGCCAAATCAGAATCAAACAGATGCTGATGCAAGCCTTAAATTCAACCTCCCCCAGTCCCAAATTGCAGCCTAGAATGAGACTGACCGGAAATGGAGATCCAGGGCCCTCAGCATACCTTCGTTGGTTCACTTATTCATTTAAAAAACTATCATCTCTGTGCCAGGCACCATGCTAGGCAGTGAGAACTAGTGGAGATTAAGATGATATAGGGCAGCAGGAGACAAGAGAAGACAATTACACGCTCTAGCATGCTGCAGGGAAGTGCAGGTGGAGGGAGGCATCCGAAAGGAGGAGCTAAGAGATATAAAAGAAGAAAACAGGCAGGTGAAAAAAACATTCAGAGTTACGCTGTGTTTTCTCCATAATTTAGGTTTCTCTTTGCACATGAGATTCAGTAAATCGATCCTTAAGGAGCGTGAACTTATTTCTTACAGTAAGTTGCTCTTTTACTAATTATACGATTGATTCGTGAGAAACTCTAGATCATCACTAGGGTTAAACTAACACAGGTTTTGATCCCCAAACCTGTTTCTTCCCATCCACGCTCCACCTCCGCATCTCTGTGTCGGTCCCTGTCATCCACTATTTGGACAAACCAAAAACCTAGAAATCATCCTTGACTTCTGCCTTTGACTCACCACTTCTGCTCCCAACAGCCAACCCATCAGCACCTTTTATTCAAAGGCAATTTCCAAAATATACCCTGAATCCATTCACTTGTCTCCATCTCTGCTGCCGCTCCCTAACACAGGACACTAATCTCTCTCACCTGGAGTACTAGAATAGCCTCCTAACTGGTCCCCCTGCTTTTATGCCTGCTCTCCCTAAATCTGCACTCTGCCAGAGTGAGCGTTTCATTACCTGCTGGAACACATCCAGTGATGCCCTATCTCACTTCAAGACCTTGCCAGGCCCTACGTGTTTCCATGTTCTGGTCCCTAACCTCCATCACTCCATCCCTCTCTCTTCTTATTCACTACACCCCAGCCATACTGCTCTTCCTCCTGTTCCTCAACCACCAAATCCATTCCCACCTCAGGGTGTCTTCACCCCATGATTACCCTGCCTGGAATGTTCTTGTGCAATCTTTGTATGTCTGGCTTCTTCAGTGGCTCTATTCAAGCTTCCCCTCCTCCAAAAGTTTTTCTTCCTCAACTGTTAAATCTTAAAATGCGATCCTAAAAATAATCCTGTTTGTTACTGAATTTTAAAATCTCCCTCTATTGTTTTATGTGTCATTTTAAGAAGAGTATCTACTTTCTTCAGTTAAAAATAACCCTAAAGAACAGCGACCTAAATGAAGTCTTTCATCTTAACAGCTATTAAGTTCAGTGGCTAAAATGAAGGCATTTTAACCTTAAATGTCCTTAGTAGGTTAATTTCACAAATTTCTGTCTGCCAGGCTTACTGTTGGGAGTAAGGTCACTGGGAAGTCTGGTAGGTTCCAACAGAATCTATCTGGTAGCCCTATTTATTTTTTCAAATGCAGACATCTGAAGCATCACATTGGAGCAAAATAGAGTACTAGAGTTTGGTTTTACCTAACACTGCATGTAGAGTTAGATTTGCACTTTTCTGATTGGTACACAATGCCAAATTTAGCATTTCAATGCTTAGAGAAAATCACTGAGATGGATATGCTGTTCCTACAGTCAGAGCCACAGTATGATCAGAGATTATAGGTTAAATCCCATGGTGCTATTAAAGGTCTTTGGTAAAGAATGTTTCTCTGCTCTTGGTAACAGTCCCTGCCTCCTTAAAGAGAATGAACTTCTGGCTAATAAATCTAATCTTGGGTGTCCAAGGTAATAATAGGCACTCTTTATTGGGTCAGAAATCACGCTAGGTGCTTCATAACAATAATCTCTAACTCTCTCAACCACTGAAAAGGTTAGCCTCATTCTTTATGGGGAAACTGAGGCTTGAGGACCACACGGTAGCATGGAGGAGGAGCCTGTATTCAAACTTGGGTCCCTCCAGCTTTAAGCCCTGTGCTATTTCCTTTGCCAACACGCAGCCTCTATTTCCTTTGACTAATTAGCCTAGAAGAACCGAGGCCCACCTATGTAGAGAATAAATGAGACTTATAATATGAAGGAAGTGAGACAAAAAAAGAGAATAAAAAGCGAAAGGGCAGAGATCGTAATAAAGGAGAAAATTGCCACAAACCCTTATTATTCTTCGAGGTGGAGAGAGTTTATTGGATTTCCGGCAAAATTCACTTTCTCTTCTCCATTCCATCAGATTGATAAACCCTCTGAAGATTTATACCACGCTGTCATTGTTTCTCTGACCCATCTGGTGACTGTGATCATATTCAAACATTAAATGGGAGGAAAATAAGTGTGCATTCTTTCTGGGATGGCACACACATATGTTCTCAGCCTGAAAGTCAGATTCGGCTGAAGAAGACACACACCAAAAAATGGATCTGCTTAAATGGGAAGAGGCTCAAATCAGTTCCCAAGCAGCTGCTTTATTTTGAGCAAAGCTGCATGTAATACTAGATGGGATTAAATCTCTTTTTCTGATGAGGAGTTGGCCAAATGTTTCCTGGTTTCTAACTTAGGGATGTCAAAGAGGAACAAAGAGGACCTTCCAAGATATCTTCTGCTGAATATGTCATTCAAGATTCTTCCTAGCCAGA
Source organism: Equus asinus (assembly GCF_041296235.1). Lineage (NCBI taxonomy): Eukaryota > Metazoa > Chordata > Mammalia > Perissodactyla > Equidae > Equus > Equus asinus. Next base: position 13,112,469 of record NC_091808.1, on the reverse strand, counting down.
CCTTTGCTAATTGGAGATAAACGTCTCTAGGTAAATTGTCTGAGAATAAATTACTTCAATCGACAGAGAACTTGATTCTTTATTTAAGCATGCTGGGGGCTTCAGGGCAATTTTATTCATTTATTCTTTTGAGTAAGGTGCTGATATTGGCCATTTTTTTTCTTTCTTTCCTTTTTGTTCTTAAAGATTGGCACCTGAGCTAACAACAGTTGCCAATCTTCTTTCTTCTTTTTCTTTTTTCCTGCTTTTTCTCCCCAAATCCCCCCAGTACATAGTTTATATTTTAGTTGTGGGTCCTGCTAGTTGTGATATGTGGGATGCCGCCTCAGCATGGCCTAATGAACGGTGCCATGTCCACGACCAGGATCTGAACCGGCGAAACCCTGGGCCACTGAAGCGGAGCATGTGAACTTAACCCCTCGCCCACGGGGCCGGCCCCTGCTATTTGCCATTTTTAATGGTATGCCAAAAAAGATTCTCCTTCTCTGTCTCTGACTGAAGGGACTAATTAGCTGGAAGTAAATTCTCTCATTTTTGCACAAGAGGATCACAAGAATATTCTGCTTTGAAAAGTATAGATTTGCCTAATAATTTCATGTGAAATTCCTGTGTGTTACTTAAGGAGCAAATAGCCTTCATGTCTCATTTCACAGATAAGAAACCCAGCCAACAAGGTATAAAATAACTTTACCGGATGGTAAATTCTAGGTCTCCGAGACTAAGCCAGACTACGAGCCAGGGCAAGTTCTTAAAAACCACGTTTCCTTCCTTAGGTATGTTTTATGACTGTAGTTTTTTTTTTTTTTTTTTTGACTGCTGTTTTGTTTAAATCCCCTTTTTAGTAAATCCAACTGGAAATGACCTAGTATTTCATTTTATTTTTGTATTTGTCTTTGATTTCATGAGGTCAAATTCACTTTCTACTTGTGATCACGGATTTTGATTTGCGACATTTTCTCGAATTTCCTGAGGGTAAAAAACGCTTGTGAGGGAGAAGATGGTCTCCGTAACTGCGCGTGGGGAGGTGCTGACACATGTGCTTCTTCAGGAGTCAGAATGCCAGGTGTTCCTTTCAGCCTCACCTGTCACTCTCCTCTCTGCTGGTTCTTGTATTCACACAGCCTGTGCTGCCTTTGGAACTTGAAGGCCTTGCTCCAAGCCAGCCTGCCAGAGTTTGAGAACAGTCACATGCAAAGTTCTGGAAATTGACCATTAATCAAACGAGAGAAAAAATATGAAAAACAACTTCCTCATTCTGTCAAATGTCAAGTCACTGACGTGCATCTGTGGAGCCCTTGAAATAAACTCTCCTGACAACATTTTCAAAACGTGGCCTTTGTGAACCACCTGCATTAAAATCATTTCCAGTGTATGGGTGGAGGGGGCACACAGGGGACAAAACAATGGTATTAAAAATGCAGATTCCTTTTCCCCACCCCAGAGGTAACGAGTGCACCAGAGTCTTTGAGGCAGGGCCTGGGAATCTGCATTTCCCAGGGTGATTCTTGTGCATTGTGATGTCTTAAAAACAGCTGTTTTAAGAAGTAAGTCATCTTACTCAAGAAAGTTTTATCTTGGATTGAAAATCAAAAGGGTGGTGAGAAATGAAGGGCACATTCCAAGACATTCCTTGGCCACTGCAACAATACTTTTTTCCCAGCTTTATTGAAGTATGATCGACATATAACATTGTGTAAGGTTACGATGTACAATGTGATGATTTGTTACGTGTATATATTATGAAATGATTGCCACAATAGAGTTACTTAACACCTCATCATCTCACGTAATTACCTGTTTGTATGGTGAGAATATTTAAGATCCACTCTCTTAGCAACTTTTAAGTATATAACACGGTATTTTTAACTATAGTCACCAAGATGAATATTAGATCCTTAGAACTTATGCATCTTATAACGAAGTTTGTACCCTTTAGCCAACATCTCCCCACTTCTCCCATCCCCCAGCCCCTGGCAACTGCCATTTTACTCCCTGTTTCTATCAGTTTGGCTTTTTCGTAGATTCCACATCTAAGGGAGATCATACAGCATTTGTCTTTCTCTGCCTGGCTTATTTCACTTAGCATAGTATCCTCAAAGTCCAGGCATGTTGTCACAAATGGCAGGATTTCCATCTTTTTATGGCTGAATAATGTTCCATGTATGTATGTATGTATATACATATATATATATATATATATATATATATATATATATATATATATATCTCACATTTTCTTTATCCATTCATCCATCAATGGATACTTAGGTTGTTTTCATGTCTTGGCTATTGTGAATAATGCTGCTGTGAACATGGTAGCACAGATACCTCTTTAAGGTAGTGATTTCATTTCCTTTGGGTGTACACCCACAAGTGGAATAGCTGGATCATATGGTAGTTCTATTTTTTATTTTTTTTGAATCTCCATACTGTTTTCCATAGTGGCTATACCAGTTTACAAGTGACAATATTCTTTTAAGCATTAAAATATTAGAAAATATCTTTGGGCAGAGATTGATTTGGTGGCTTGGAAATACATATCTTTATTTCAGATATCTTACCCTTTGTTTTATTACTGTGATAGATACCCACAAGCTTGCCTTTTTAAAATATGGCTTATTAATATGTCATCTATTCCAGTTGTGTTTATATATATATATGGCTTTAACTAAGGCTTGATTCTTCAAAAACTTGGGTTGACGTAAATTTTGTTTGATTGGTTCATTGATTGGTTAACATCCATCTTTTCCACATTACAGTTGCTATAGATATTAGAAATGATTCATTATTAGAAAGTACCACGGTTTTGTTTCTCACCCTAGTATGGTTTTGTCTGCTTATCAACTGGAATTTATCAGCAGTTTATTTTAATTTATTTAGTTATTATTTGTAACACAAATAAGGACTTTTTAAAAATTGTTATCCAGAAGAAGAGAATAGAAATGAAACAAAGGAGAAAGGAAGATAAAGCTGATTTTCAGCAAGAAGAATTGGGCTGGTATATCATATAAAGGGAAACAGTCCGAATCAGAAGACACAACTTGCTTTTTTGTCTGGGTCCAGCCTCTGGGGTGGAGGGAGGAGGGTTAGCCTCACTGACAGGCTTCCCAAAGCCAGGCCTGGAGGAGAAAGTCTCTTCCCTAAGGTAGTAAGGGGTGTCAAAAGAGGTCAAAACAAAAATTGTATAAAGCATGGAGTCCAATAAGCCAAAGAGTTCTGTGATGGAGGATGCTAACCCAGGAAATGAGCTTCCAGGAAGTAATAGTACAGGTTGTAGGAAGCAGGAAGGGCTTGACCTCTTCAATAGAAGTGACTTTACGTTCTGCAGCTGGTTTTGAGGTGCTAGCTGCTGCCTGGGGGATGCAAGGGCCAGCTGTAGGTCAAGGCTATGGATGGCATAAATTTCAAGTTCTAAGTGAATGTTTTCAAACCGAAGGTCTCTGTCCATTAGTGGGTCATAAAATAAATTATTGCATAGCTAAAGGTTTTTGTTATTTTCATGAAATAATGGAACGTGAAAGAATAGGTAAGGGAAATATTATTTTTGGAAACTGAGTGCGTGTGTGTGTCCCATTCTATAGTGTATTTTATATTTCTTAGTGTATGTTAAGGTCAAAAAAAGTTTGAGAAACAAAGTAGTTTTCCAGTTTCCTGCCTGCTCTAACCCTGATTATGGCGGGCACTGAACAGGCCACTTTCAGATATAGTTAGGCCTGCATCCTGAGCTGGTCTTACCTCAGTATTTGCTCAGCACCAGTGTCCCCCATGCATCAGACTAGAATTGGCCTTGTTGCCTTAAGCCTAGTCAAGATAAGCTTCTTTGGAATCCACATGGCCTCCAGCTTCAACCTTTCCTGTGACCCCATCACGTGCACCAGGCTTTTCAACTAGATTTCTATCCTAATTCACATTCACATTCAAATTCCTAGCTAGTCTTGGAAGCCTGCTGTTAAAATCAGAGCACTTGGTGAGAACCCTAGCAACCTGCTTAATTATTGCTTGGTACATCTTCCCAAGGAAGCAAACCCTGCCATTTTGCCCCACACATGAGCTAGAGTCTTGTGTCCACCCATTAGCTTCCCTCCTGGAACTGTGCCTATGTCATGATTCAGACCATCACCACTGCTAGAAACTCTGACTACTGATGCCCCCAAGGCAGCCTCAACCCACCTCCCAGCTGGAACTATGGATCGTGATGACTCATCTGGAGCTAAGTTTTGAGATTTGTATCAAGGAGTGGTTCTCCAAGTGTGGTCCCAGGTGAGCCGCATCAGCATCTCATGATAACTTGCTAGAAAATGCAAGTTATTGGACCCACCACAGACCTACTGAATCAGAAACTCTGGGGGCGAGGCCCAGCCATCTGGGTATTAACAAGCCTTCCAAGTGATTCTCGTGTGCATTACAGTTTGAGGACCACTGCTCTAGGGCAAAAGGAAATGTGCTAGAAAATCCATTAACATCTGATAACAGACAGAACATCTTTTTTCCTCTGTTCCCTCACACAGGTTGCGATGGTGCCATGCTCAAAACTCTTTAATACATTGTAACAAAAATATTGCCACTGCAATCTTTGCTCTTAATGGTTTTACTCAATTGAAGCATGAGGACATTTAAGTAGACCTGACTGAATAAAAACTGAGAAGATAATAACAGAAGTGTTTTGAGGTTTGCAAGTTTCAAGAATGCTAAAAAAGTTTTCACTTGTCAAATTTCACTTGCTAAATTTCCTTATTCCAGCTGGGGCTGTCAACAAAAGAGATGTGAATCTCAGGAGGCATCTTTTTTCTCATGAAAACACAAACAGCATTTGTTTTTTAGTTTTGTTTTGTTTTATTATTTTCTTCCGTTACACTCAAAAGTTTCAGCTAAAACTGCAAACATTAGGTTCCTTATCCCAAATGTGTATTTTTTAGTTTGCCCATGAACCATTGCCCCAAACCCAGACTACTGCTGAATTTTACAATAATTCACAGAAGACAGTACGCCTTAGTGATGAACAAAGTTTCTCAATATTTTTTGGTCTATGATCTGTTTATGAATTTCCTAATAAAGAGATAGCTCCTTCCAGTCATCAGCCTACTCCTTTGTTAACCTTTAGCCTTCCAAACCCAAGCACAGATGTGCACACTGATTTTTACACACTTACACACATATCCACCATTTTTAGACTATAAACACTGATTAGGCAGACAAGAGAAACTAACAATCAACCAATACAAATAAACATGGCGTTGGGACTCATGCACCTCACGTTCCTCTTACACCTATCAATGAATAGCTATAGTGGGCATAATTTTTCTGGTCTGTTCAGCATCCCTTCCTTTGGAAAGTGACCCCTCCACCATTCTATAGAAGCCTCCTTAAGCCATGTAGTATAAGTGGAATTGGCCCCTCTCCCAAACTAAGACAATCATAATGTTCCCAGGACTCTTGTCATGAGAGGCAGCTACTCTTTCTCTATAACCATGAACATTGAAAGCCACATGTATCTGGAATTTCTGGGGGCCATTTTGCCACCATCTGGGGAGAGGATGAGACGAAAGTTTATCCAAGAGGGCTGGAGCCATCTACGCCGTAGACAAGTGCACCTCTTTGACTCCCCAGTTACCAGTATCAATCAATTATCCTTCTCACAAAATCTATGTTGAGTTGGGTTTGGTCATTTGCAATCAAGAGCCTCATATAGTTTGCCAAATATTCCTGCAAATTGGTTTTCAAATTTACTCAATGAATGGGAAAATCATTCTCAATGGCCTTTTTCCAGATCGATGATTCTAAAACATATTCTATTCCCTAACTTAGGCAGATTATTGTCTAATATAGCCTGCCAATTTATCTATTCCTGGACCAGTTTTCTTTTATTTAAATGAAACCAAATTTATCCTGCTTAGGTTTGCTGTGAAGATTAATTAAGTCAAAATTTATGGATGCTGTGAAGGAAAAGTCTTCCCTCCTGGCCTGAGGCAAAACAATTCACTGGAGTTTAGGCGCTGAAGTCTGCAAGTACAGCTGCGTAAGGTTCGCTGTCTTCTTGCCATTGACCTTGTTTTGCAACTGGTACATCAGCCCCTTATTTGGCTCTGGTGAGAATCCAAACAAAGAGCAAGAGGAAAATGCCTTGATAATATTTGCTGACGTATTGTGAGCAGTTACATCGTAAGAACCGAAGCACTGAGGCCCTGATAAACCCTGATGAACACAAGGAAAGGTTTCATTGCCCTATAAACAGTTTTTATATATAAACGTCACATGAAAGGCAGTGGGATTAAAGATTTATGCCATGGGGTTGCCTGGAAAACATCACCCAGGCACTGCTGTTCCTTTGGCAGTCGCTGTAGTGGGGCTTACTGTTTGTTTAATGTGGGCCTCTCTTTCTTAGAACTCTACACTGTCAAAATAGCCCTTTGTTCTTAGTGTATATGTGTAGAATTTTATTAAAAAGAACTGGGGCCATTCTATTTCTCTTATGATAAACAAGACTGGAGGAAAATGTGAAAAAATGTTAACAAAGTATACTTCTAGGTGTGAGGAATGCAAGAGTTTTTCATGTAATAAAAAAGTATTTGGGGTCTACCAGTGACACCAAGTTATCACCCAAAAACAACAAGACTCCAGAAGGATTTGTGAATTTATTTTCCTTCTTAATAATAGCACTTAGTGACTAAACAAAATTTCTCAACAGGTATCATTACTTTGACCTCAAATATGAAGAAGGAACTACTTTTAGATGAGAAGACTTGCAAATAGCTCAAAACATCAAAGTTGCCAGACTTGGAATTTACCCCCAACCTTCTTTGAGCAATAAAGCAAAACTTCAGTTCACCGTTTGGTAAAGCAGTTTCTTCACCTTTCACGTGGGAATTACAGAGGAGACTGAAACTACCTCTGAGGAACGCTGTGGAGGGCCAGTAAAGAAAGTTTACAAGCAGAAGAACGCGCCATATCCATATAAACTATACAGTGATTTCGTGGATAATTTGGATTTTTATTGCTTTACTATTATTTGTCATTTTCATTACTGCTTTGCCACTGAATAATGCCAAGAAATCGGGTTTTTTGTAGCATAAAAGCAAAATCCTTGTTCATGTATGCATATTTCTTTAATCAACTCTAATGTTATTGACACAGTGCCTACTCTAGGAATGTAATAATTATACATCAAAAGGAATTTTTCAGGCAAACTTTCTTTTCATGCTGTTTAATAGGTCAATTATTGCACAATATTATTCATGGAATCTGGCATATAATGATCCAAAATATATTGTTCTAAGCACAGCCTGCTTCCAAGAGATATTGGGATTCAAATATTACCAATCTCTCACAGTGATTATTAGACATTCTCAAGAAAGTGTCCTGACCTTACATCAGAATATGGACAAATAAACATATTTAAACATTTACATATTTTAAGTTAAAATATAATATTGAAGATAAGTGCCATTTTTTATGATTCCCCAAAATAAACAGATTTTTTTAATCTAATGGACCAATTAACAATCACAATCCTTAGCTCAACAGGGACTTATTATAATATCATAATTTATTATTTATTGTTTTTACATTTTAATAGTCAACCTACAGACAAAGATAAAACCTGAGAAGCTTAACTACATTTACAGAACAGAATGTAAATGCTAAAAGCCTGAATAATGAAAAAGGAAAGATAAAACTGACAGCGGTCAGAAGAGAAAAGGCTGACTGACATCCAGGGTGACTAATTTCTTCAACCTATGAAGTGAAGAATCAAAGAGATACCACCTAAAACTGAGGAATCAAAAAGCAGAGATATAAGTATGCTACAGTCTGAATGTTTGTGTCCCCCTAAAATTCATATGTTGAAAACCTAACAACCAAGGTGATGGTATTAGGAGGTGGGGCCTTTGGAGGTACTTAAGTCATGACGGTGGAGCCCTCAGGAATGGGATTAGTGCCCTTATAAACAAGACCTCAGAGAGCTCTCTTGCCCTCTCTCTGCCATGTGAGGATACGAGAAGTCAGCAGTCTGCAACCCAGAAGAGGGCCTGTACCAGAACTCAACCACAGTGGTACCCTGATCTTGGACTCTCCAGCCTCCAGAACTGGGAGAAATAAATTTTTGTTGTTTATAAGCCACCTAATCTGTGGTGTTTTGTTAAAGCAGCCCAAACAGACTAAGACAGAGTATAAGCATAGTGATAGAATTACACAGGTTATCATGGTCATCGCAAACTAAATATAACAGAACTCTTAATGGTGGGTAAAAAATTCTGTGTATATAAGACAAATCGCTCACCTCTAAGTGCAGAGATCAATACTGATATATTGGATGAAAAAAAAGAAATATAAATATATTATTTCGTGTCATCAGGAAACCATCAGAAAAACAAAACAAGAAATGGTTAATCCCAAGTCCTCATCTTACTTGATCTATGGTCAATAATCCCAAGTCCTCATCTTACTTGATCTATGGTCAATAATCCCAAGTCCTCATCTTACTTGATCTATGGTCAATAATCCCAAGTCCTCATCTTACTTGATCTATGGTCAATAATCCCAAGTCCTCATCTGACTTGATCTATGGTCAATATTTGACCAGTTGATAACTCCCTTCTTGATATCTCAACTCACTTGGCTGCCAGTCTCCTACTTCACTCGCTCTTTCTAGGTCCTCCTTGCTGCTTCCCTCTCTCTAAACTTGTAATGTCAGGGTGTCCAGGACTGCCCTCATTCCCTTGGTTATAACAGTCCCTTGGCATAGGATCATTTGTACATTTTTCTAACTATTTTGAAAATTGCAATTAATTGTAATAATTTTAGCTGAAAAATATTTATTAAGTGCCTATTAAGGCACTGGATTACATTTTTGGGCAGCATTAGTCTTTCTAGAACTTTCTGTGATGATGGAAACATTCTATATCTGCACTGTCCGATATGGTAGCTCCTACCCACATGTGGCTATTGAGTACCTGAAATGTGACTGGAGTGTAACTGAGGGACTAAATTTTTAATTTTATTTCATTTTGGATACCATATTGGACAGTGTATTTCTAGGACTCAGCTATGAAATGAACATTTATGGTGATCCTTGATTCTCGGATCTTACCTTTCAACAAAGAAAGGATCCCTCTAAAGAAACCCAAGAAAGTTTTAGAAAATAGAGGGTAAAAAGGTTTTTATCACTACTAAAAATGGGCCAACTTCATCAAACTATATCATTTAAAGATTTTGGAAAACTGGTCCTAATTTTTACTGGTAAAAGATAAAGAAGGGTGAATCAACTTCTTTCATTGTTAAAATTATTGGTTTTTTATAGTATTAGCACATTAGTCCCATTTTTAACTTCATAAATTTTAGTGGTTTGGGAATAAAAGTTATGAAAGGGACTAAAGAATCCCAAGGCATAAAAGACCCATTTTAGCCAAAGTGGGGTGCACAAACTTAACCACTGTGCCACCGGGCCAGGCCCTAGAATTTCTATTTCTTTATTGTGCATTGTCTCGGGGCATATTTTCACATGCTAGACATCTAGGTTTTAATTGCTTAGACATTTTGAGTGTAAAAGGAAAAGTTCTTTGTTTAGAATTTTTAAACTATTTTTTAAATGAATAAACATCTGCTATACTTGTATTTCATATTCCAAAACCCACACCCATCATTATTTTCGAGGCATGTCTCTCTCTCTAGACTTAGTTACTGGTACTAGAATATCAGGCTGTTGTAGGACACGCCTTCAAGCTTTCTAAGATCCAGCCAAAAGGGTGTTCTAGTAGCCATTTGATTCCTTTCAAGGGTTTTTCAAAGGTGTTATAGCACAATGTAAGCTTTTGGTCTTTAAGCCTTGGAGCAAAGGCTGAAGTGGAAGGCAATGTCTTGCTGGAGCACCTGACTTTACCTACACACTCAGACTACGTCTTCCTTTAAGAATCTCTTACTGAATGGAAAGATGCTATGAGAAACTTATTTTTCCCTAAACCAGCAAGTTCTGTGTTCTCTATAGTCCCTGGAAATTCTATTTCAAACTAGCTATTTATTTTCTGAGTTCATCATATGTAGCTAAAAGAAGCCAACTAATACTTCGACATTCTAATAGAAGCCATCTTGCCCAAGTCCACAAGTTCATCGGTTGCATTTCTATCTTCTAGTTTACTACAAAAGATCATTATACCAAATGCTTCATGGTTATGTAACATGAGTCACCATTTCTTCAGCCTTTTATGATAGTTTCTTCAACATTTTCCAACCTACACCCACCACCCAGTCCCACATATTTTAGGTTTTTCTTGCAGCCAGCACAGCACTTATTAACACAAATTCCTGTATAGGTTTGGTATTGCTACAAAAATGTTGCATAACAAACAGCTACAAAATCTCAGTGGTATGCAACAATAAACATTTATTTAGCTCACATGTCTGCGGATTGGCTGGGGATCTGCTGATCTAGTCTGGGGCAGTTCGGCTGGGTGGCTCTGTACCGTGTGTCTCTCATCCTCCACCTGGAACCTGTGGACAGATCTGGGAACGTTCTTTTCATGGCAACAGCAGAATGTAAGAGCCCAAGTCCACGCAAGAGCATTTCCAGCCTCTGTTGAGTCATGCCTGCTAACATCCCATCAGCCAAAGCAAATCACATTCTAAACCCCAAATCAAGGGATGGGGAAGTACTCTGCCCACTATGAAGCCAAAGACAGGCACATGGCCAAGTCCAACCTTAGATGAGCAGGAAAGTATACTTCTTCCATGGACGTGAGAAAAGGGAGGGAGTATATCTGACAATAGTTAAATCTGCCACAAGAAAAATCTTGTTTCTCCTTTTGATTTGTTTCATCATTCCTCCATAAGTTAGGGACCTTATGGTGTAAGCAACCAAAATCAATCTGGCTAACCTAATCACAAGAGGAACTCATTGCAAGGGAAGGGAGAAATGCACAAAAACTAAAAAAAAAAAAAATCTCATCATACAGGGCTTAGAAAGGATTAGGGCCAGGAAGACGCCAAAGATCTAGGTGACAGAAATTCATAACTCTGGGGGATTCTGCCATGGAAAGGGGAAAATTTTCCCATCCTGGAGTCACTCGGCTGAAGATTCAAATTCCCAAGATAGAGTCTAGCTGAGTGATGCTGCTCAGCTATAGGCCAGCAAGGAGCCAGGGTCTGTCCCATCAACTCTACCTATAACAGGGAAGATTGAGTCCTCAAAGAAAAATCAAAGTTTTATTATCAATAGTAAGGGGGCTGCATGTGATAAGGCAGAAGCAACAAGTGTGCATACCAGTTACCATTTAAGCCAATCTATCAGAACTTTAAAGACGCTAAACCTGTCAAAAGCAGTATACTGTGCTAATCCACTTACACAAGTTTATCAAATAAAAACTTGAATGAAGAAATAAATCTGGGGCTGGCCCCATGGCCAAGTGGTTAAGTTCATCCACTCCACTTTGGTGGCCCAGGGTTTTGCTGGTTCAGATCCTAGGTGTGCACATGACACCACTCATCAAGCCATGCTGAGGCGGCGTCCCACATAGCACAGCCAGAGGGACCTACAAATACAATATACAACTACGTACCATGGGGCTTTGGGGAAGAAGAGAAGAAGAAGAAAAAAAGATTGGCAACAGATGTTAGCTCAGAAGCCAATCTTTAAAAAAAAAAAAAAAAGAAAGAAAGAAAGAAATCTATGTCACTCCTGTAAACATTGTACATCGGAGGTCTAGGAATCAGAAAATTTGGACTAAACTTTTAGGTCTACCATATACTACTTATATGGCCTTGGGCAAGTCACTTACCTTCAATCTCTCCATTTATAAAACAGGAAAAACCTGTGTTATCTATTTCTGCAGGTTGTTGTGAAGCTCAAATGGATTAACAGATACGTAGACAAAAGTGCTTTCAAAAGTGTCAAGTGACTTGTATGTGACAGCGATTCTTGTGTGTCCAATGACACTGGTACCACTTTAAAACTTCTTACAGTGGCCAAGTCTCATCGCCACAACCTCCAAATCCTGTGCCTAAATGCTATTTTACCTACAAATGCCAGTAGGCCAGAAAAACTTTCCATGTTTAAGTTATTTCTTATTATAGGAAGAAGACGCTCTGAATGTAGCGTACCTAAAGACTGAAGGAGAGAAGAGAGAAAGTTAGTTATTTGTGTCCCAGACAAGTTGTGACACAGTCTTAATGAGCCTCAGCAGGAGTCTTTTACTGTATAGACTAATATTCTATCACAATAGAAGGTACCAGATTTGGAAAATAATTCAATACTCCCACAAAGTAAAATGAAAGAAGCAGACACAGAGAGACAGACAGACAAGAAGACAGAGAAAGAAATCCTTCTTTACATTGAAAATTCAAGCTCAGAGTTGCCCAGTGAACAGCAATGACTGTGTCTCTACAAGACAGCACCTTATTTAATTCCACACTTGACACCTTTCACCCTTTTGGACGTTTTCCATTGGAGGAGGATTGTGAAGGGAACAGAAAATAGCAGAACATCCAAACAGCCTTCACATGGTCAGCTGAGAGAGCAGAAATGATCCAAAGTGGCTCAGTCACACAGCCGTTGAAAGATTTGCTCTGGTTGGATCAACACAGCCTCACTTTCAATAGCAGCTTACTGTTTATGACTGGGTGAAGACTGTACCCACGGAGCAAGTGTTAGCACCTTCCAGGCCCCACACAGAAGTAGGGGGCATCTTTGAATTCATCCTTGAAGATCACGGGGTGCTGGGCCAGGCATGCCCATTAGGACAGAGAAGCACCCAGTCTTCATTGGTTGCAGATGGCAAATTGTGTGACTTTTCCTTACTGAATGATTTGCTCATTCATCTACCACTACAGAGTCACGCCTTGGTTTATGTATTATTTTGTAACTCATCTCTCTTTGTTCTTCCATTCCTGCAGTGAAATGATATGTCTGAGACATCATTTTATTTGAATTCACCTCATGGAAATTTTCCCCTCTTCTCTCATACGAGCAAAGTGTAGGCCCAGTACATCTTGCCCCAGGGAACTGTTGTGGCAGAATCTCCTGGCATTTGTGGTTCCAAGAACTTAAACCCGTTAAGAGATAATGCTAGTGCCTCTGAGGCAGACAGGATTGCCTCTGAGGAAAATATAACAAATCAAAAGAGGAAAGGATTTCCCAGAGGGTAGAAAAAGTTTTCCTGACCTGAGGGAAGACTGAGAGAGAGGATTAAGAGCAAAGTCCTGAGCGGGTCTCAGAGGAATAGTGTGGGGAATCAGAATTTGCCACCCCAAAATGTGTCTCTCTGGCTTGATTATCTTTAAGAACAAAAAACTCAGAAAGAAACTTTGACCTTCTCTCTAACTACCTTAAAGAATTTAAGATAAAGGGCTTGTCCCAGGAAGGAGCTATCACCATAACATCTAGGTATGTTAGACTGGAAAGAATCTTGCGAGGCCCATTTTTATCAAAGTTCTCTCTTGGGTCAAGCTGTTTATAGATGACCCAGCAAACATTTGTTTATCAAACAGTTGCCTTTTCATCTCCCTGTAAATCGCTTTCTCCCTTTTGAAGTCCCAAACCACTACCCCCAACATCCTCCTTCGTCCTTAGCTGAAGATAGTATTTAAGGTAGTGGTTTCTGCCATTTTGGTGAGTTACTCAGTTTTCCTGGGTGTCTCCCACGTATACATGTTATTAAACTTTGTTGGATTTTCTCCTGTTGTTCAGAGTCGTGTCAATTTAATTCTTAGACCAGCCAGAAGGACCTAGAGGTAGAAGAACGATTCCTCCTCCCCTGCAGTAGACACAGACACCCATGGACACACACACGGACACACCTATACAGATAGACACAACACATGGACACACCTATACAGATAGACACAGACACTCGTGGACACACACACATGGACACACACTAACACATACTCTTCACCTGTTCTACTTCTTGGGCAGAGGCTCATGGGCTGTGTCGAAGCCCACTGGGCCCTCGGAGACCTCCCTGAAATTCCCATGTCCCAGCATGGCATCAAGCCTATAGACCTTAAGTCACTAGACTCAAAGGGATCCCTAAGAAAAAAAATAAAGACTACCGCATCTGTAGGAAACCAAGGACCAGCGCAGCCCATGAAATCTCAGAGGACACCCTGTTGCACAGGTGACTAATGAACTGAGCATTCCTCATCCCCAGTGCTCTGCGGTTGCACCAGGAGAGAGTAAGGGAAGCTCCAAATTGTTCAAGATGAAGTTGCCACCATGCCAGCAGTATGGAGCTGGCAATAGGAATGAAACTGAATGACAGGAAGAAATAAAGTCACATTTTGTGCACACCAAGCCTTGTGGCCGGAGATCACATATTAGCTGCCTATGCACATTTTTGTCTTCCCAATTAAATTGTGAGCTCCTAGCAGACCACCCATCAGATTGCCTTCCTTCTTACAGCAGGGTCTCTCAGATGTTAATATTCACTCGTGTCACCTGGATCTTGTTAAAACACAGATTCTGATTCAGTAAAGCCAGGATGGGGCCTAAGATTCTTCGATTCTGCAAGTTCTCAGATGCTGCTGGTCAGAAGTGGCAAGGCCACAGAGATTTATAACGACCTACACATGTAATAGATGCTGGGGCAAAGAGAAGAGCCAATAAACAAATAAAAAATAATTACCAAATAACTGGAAGAATGGTGCAAGTGTACTGACTTTTCCTCTTTCACATTTTTACTTCTGGGCTCAGGCTAGGAGAGATGGAAGGTACAACGTATGTACAACACTGTGCTAAACAAATTCATTGGGACATGTTAAAATCGTCAATTATTCTACCAGTTAATACCATTCATTTATTTGACTAATATTTATTGAGTGTACAAATACACATGCTAGGGATGTAAACAAATGCCCACTCTCACATATTTACATCCTAATTAGGTTGATTAACTTTTTGACTACTGTCTAGATAAAATGTTGGAACTTGTTATCTCATTTGATCCATAAAAGAACTGAACAAACGAGAATATGAGGGCCAGAGTGATAAAGTGACTGGCCTAAGCCAGATGGCCAATAAAAGGCAGGGTGTGGATTTGAACCTGATTTTCTTCATGTTCTATCCTCTTTCTAATATCCTAGTGACCAAACTTACCATTAGGATATTGTTAAAAGTGATTCGGGGCCCTGCCCAGTGGTACAGCGGTTAAATTCACATGTTCCGCTTCAGCAGCCCGGGGTTCGCTGGTTCGGATCCCAGGTGCGGATGTGGCACTGCTTGGCAAGCCATGCTGTAGTAAGCATCCCACGTATAAAGTAGAGGAAGATGGGCATGGATGTTAGCTCAGGGCCAGTCTTCCTCAGCAAAATGAGGAGGATTGGCAGCAGATGTTAGCTTAGGGCTAATCTTCCTCAAAAAAAAAAAAAAAAAAAAAAAAGTGATTCTTAGGCTCTTCAGCCAGGCCACAAGACCCTATTGCTAAGTAAGAAATAGCAAAAGAGGGTCTTACCTTCTTGATCAAAAAGACCATTTTTATTTACAAAAAGAGATGTCCACTGGGTAACTGCAAATCAGGAGGCTTGTGATTTCCATCTAGATAACAGATGGTAATCTCATCTGTGAAACAGTTTAAATATCCATCTTTATTTTAAATTCTTTGTGGATTCATCTGCCTTTCATGAAAGACAAAGTTATGGTCTCAAATGTTATTCCCATATCCCTGAAGATATTACAAGTCCTCAGAGAGCCAACTTCTAACAAAATGAGGACAAATGTAAAGAATTAATAACTCTAGTGGTTCATGCATCTTCTGTTAGCAAAGAATTTTCTCTCCCAACTCTACAAAGTAAATTGTAGTAAGTTCCCTTGGAGTAAAACTGATTATGTTGCCTTTCATAGAACATTCTTAGAACTGGCATTATGTTGTTCAGGAGCTGGAGAGATATCAGATAGCTTCGGGGGGAAACACGGGTGAGCTAGGTCAGCAGCACCCTACCTAAGGCCATCATTAAACTGTGAGTTGCATGACTAAAAGACATTTGTCATTTGTCTCCTGCTAAAGTTGAAATCTTCTCTTACTTAGGTAGTTCTCTTCAAAATAATATCCTTAATTTAGCCAATATTGTGCCCCAGTTAGATACTAATAGACAGTGGAAAGAAATGCACATGTTAAATGCATCGTGCAGAGTGCATACAAAATTCAATTCGCATTATAATTGCTTTAATATAGTATCAATGGGATTAGTTTGGGGGGCTGTTGCAATGCAGAGATAACCGTGGTACTCATCTGTTATAATCAGGGTGACCATGGTTTGCCCTGGACAGCCCTGGTTTACCACTGTTGAACCAACACAGTCATCAATAGCTCCACTTTTCACTTTCACACATGTTCCCACTTGGACTACAAATTACATGGTCACTTTATTTCTAACTAACTCTCACGTCCGCACAAACTTCACTGCTTGTCAATTTGCAGATTGTGCCACACAGAGAGGAGAATGATGAGTAAAGATCTGAGTGTCCTCTGATTAGGGAAATCGTGGGGTAAATCAATAGTAACAGTAACACTGCCTTAGATCTCCACCACGAATACCTGAGAAGATTTACGGATTTTTTAAAACGTTCAAATTAATTTCTTACACAGGGGTGAGTACTGTCATTACCACCACATGACAAATGAAGCAGCAGAAGTAAAGAAAAGCTAATTTATAGTATCTGACCGCTACTTGGTGATGAGCATAGCATAAGTGATGGGCAGAAAATCACCTAAGAAATAAAATATATCGTTCTATCATCAAGGCATTTAGAATCTATTGGGAGAGAGCACAGGCTAGTGGAAAAAAGTACATAGGTACATAGTAGTAAATGACAGATAGAGATGGATACTATGTCTAAGTGTTGAAAGAACTCTCTCAAGGTTACATATAAATATGTGTCAGAGTTAAAAGTAGAGGGAGTAGAAGAAAAATAAACATTTATCAAGCACATAATATAGGACAGTATGAGCTAGCTTTAGGTCTTATTTCACTTTAATTCTCATTTCAAGCCTTATAAAGGCAATAAGATTTCTTTTCCAGATAAAGCAACAGACTCTGAGAGGTCAAGTAACTTGCCTGAGGCCACACAGTGCCCATACTGGATCTACTGAAGCCAAGCCCACATTCTTTCCCCTGTTCTATATGAATTGCCCTTGTTTGCCATAGCCCAGGACAGAAATTGGCCAATGTCAGGAATGCTATGAATATCTAAACGCAGAGGAAATAAATTCAAAATTATACAAAATATAGTATAGAAAAAACAAGCAAAAAATTAAAATGAGATACATGTATTTTTAAACTCTAAAGAAATAAAAGAAAACTGCTCTACCTTTCCAAAAGCAAATATCCACGCAGTTTTGTATGATTAGGAAGAAAGAAAAAAAAAGCATTGTGTAAAAATACACACTGATCCATGTGGTATTTGTCAAGCTGGTCATGCTGAATTCCCAGTGAAGGCTCCCCTACAGAATGTATTAATCTCTTCTTGCTGTTCTAATGCCAATTACAAGAAAATCCCCTATTCGGTGCCGCCATCACTGCGTAGTATGGAAGGGAGTTGCTGTGCTGCAGATGAAAGCTTCAAAGCATTCAAACCATGAACGCTTTTGTCCTGCTATCAATTTGATTCACCCCTAATTTAGCAAATACTTTGGAGTTACAAAGCAAGGTGCTGGATGGAGAAACAGAGCTGGGGTGGAGGAATTAAGACTCGATTCCTGACCTCGAGTACCTTACAATCCGGTAGCAAAGTGAACAGGCATATTTACAAGACTACAAGTCATATGTGACAAGCCCAAATGAGGTAAAATAAAGAGTCAGGAAGACACTAGTGTCAAGTAACAATTAACTCTAATTGCCCTTTCTCCGTCACAGGTGAGTTTCAACTTCCACGTGGACTCACTTATATGTGGAATCATCAAACCCATAGAAAGAGAGAATAGAAAGGTGGTTACCAGGGGCTGAGGGTGGAGGAAATACAGAGAGTTTGGTAAAAAGGTAGAAACTTTCAGTTATAAGGTGAATAAGTTCTGAGGATCTAATGTACAACATGATGAGTATAGTTGACAACATTGTATTGTATGATGAAAATTTGCTAAGGGAGTAGGACTTAAATGTTGCCAAAACAACAACAAAAAGGTAGATATATGAGGTAATGGATGTGTTAGTTAACTCAATGGGGGGAATTTTTCATGTATATGTGTATATGTGTAACAAATCAATACATTGCACACTTTAAATGTCTTACAATGTTATTTGTCAATTATACCTCTATAAAGCTGGAAGAAAACAGAGGGCTCCTAACACCTTCCACAACTTCCTCACTGGTTCCTTATAAGAAGGTAATTTTTAAAAGATAAAATTGTTGAGAAAGCACTTTGAAAACCCTATTTTAGTATACAAATGAAAAGTAACACTGGAAGAGAAAAATGGGACCCCATGTAACTGAGTAATGCAAAGCCGCCCAGTTCAGCTACATCCTGGGTCAGACAGGTTTGCATGCATCTGGTGACAGCTAACTCCAAGCGTAACTTTGCTTCTCCTGTTCCTCTCGTTTCTGCAGCCTCCCTGTCTGGTGTCCCTTCCAGTCTCCTCCTCGAGCCCAGCCCAGGCCCCTCTGCTGCTCACACTGCACTGTCTCAGATGATCTCATGCACACTCATGGCTTCAGCTCTCTGTTGACCCAAAGTTTTGCCTCCAGCCCAGACGTCTCTGAGCTCCAGACTCATATATCTGCCTGCCTAGTGGAGATTTCCACTTGGACGTCTCTAAAGCCTGCCCAAAAGGAATTCACTATCTTCCTTCTTTTCCAAAGAAAGCGTCTGCTTCCCTTGTTCCCATTCTCAGAGAATGCTAATTGTCATCCACTAGTTACACAAGCCATACCCTGGCTAGCTACTTGGCATGTCCCTCCCCATCCTCCCTCCACCCAACACTTTATCCTTCACTTTGCTTGCTTAGAATATAACACAAGAGGGAAGGAAATGGGAAAATAATGCTTCTTACATACTTACTTGTCATGTTTCCACATGGCTGGATGCTGTTCATTTCTGATTTAAGTATTCCGCTGATCTCTTTAAAGAGAACAAAGAAAGTTGGATTCTATATAGACAAGCATTTTCCTAACTAGGCTCCATGAAATGCTATTTCTAAGAGGTTTTAATAGGAGCTGTTTCTTTAAAAAAAAAAAAAAGGTGGAGGTGGTCTTATTAGGAAGATTAAGTATTAATTGTGTTTTTCAGACCTGTCCACTCACTCCTGGCCCCCTGGCTTCGGTCTTCCAGGTAAATGCTGCTCTGTAATGACATTTTCATTCTGGCCCCAAGAAATGGACAAGATGATTCCATCTGGTTATAATACCCTGACAGTATGATGTGTGTACAAAGGTGATGTTTGAATTTAAGAGTATGATTTGGTTTCTGTTGTTGTTGGGATTTGCTTGCTTGTCTTTGGATGTACCTGAGAGAAATGTGGATATGAGAGCATACACACCTTAGCTTATACAATCTTGGCTGTTTTCATCGGGATCCCTGCCTCTACCAGTTAGCTCTGCCAAAAGGATAAAGCGTCCGGCCCTTTCCCAGGGGCAGCCTGATGTCCCATGCTGCTCCCCAACTGGAATCTGCCATCATAATGGCGTCCCCACCCCACTCCCAATGAAGTGCATTAAATCAGACTGTGGCTGCTTCCACCTGCCAGCAGCATGTGGCACAATGATGGGGAAGACTTTTTCGGGTGGGGTGTGGTTAAGTTCCTCTAGTTGCATCTGATGATAGGAGTAGTGTGTTTGGGCCTTACCACGCCTGTAATTCCACTCACAGGCTGGGGAGCGCCAGGGATCCGGATACTATCCCCACTGTGTATTAATTAACCTTCTGGTTTCCTCCTTTCTCTTTTTCCCCAGGCCACACTTTCCCACCAGCCCAGTCTCTCTGGAGCAATCAGATCCAAGAAGGAGGTAGCTGGCCAGCAGGGCCTTTCATATTTTATTCAGGCAACTCAGTGGGTGGTGGTGTCAAGGCCCCCCATGGGGATACTGGACATGAAACGGGCCCATAAAACAAACGGGCAGACTTGGGTCGGGGGTTGTTGCTAGTAAAGGGAGTTCCCGTTGTCTTAAATCACCCAGGATTGTTTACTGGAAAAGGCAGCCGTTTAATCTGAAACACAGACAGAAATAACTGCGGCCGTGCGTCCCCGCATGTCTTGGCTGAGTCTGACTTTTACATTCTAAGCACTATAAGAACCAAGTGGCCTGGATGGCTTGAAGCCAAACAGTAATGTTTCCTTTTGCTGTTGTTGAGAAAGGCATTCAGGAAAACAATTGAGCACAATAAGTGCCTTCCTGTTCCGGCAGGCGGGCGGGCGTGTGAACCACCCAGTAAACGTGGAGTATGAGTCATCCTAGCGAATTGGAAGCTTCCTTCTCCTTCGTCAAAGGCTCTCTCAGAGGCAGCTGCAGGCAGGCTCCAACACTGTGGACACTCCACTAGGTTCCCATTTTCAGAATCAGTTTCTCTCACCTCTCCAGGCACCATGGATTTCCCCACTAACCAAAGTCAATGTTTACTCAGGGAAATGTCACAGACGTGTTTTGGTTGGGAAAGGCTTTGGCTGTACATTTTCCTCCTGCCAGGAAGTCAGTTCGGCAAGGGAAGGCCCACTGGGACCTGACTAAGGTTCAAAATGCCTAAATTTCTAATAATGTAATCAACAATTGATAATGTAATAGTCTAATCCAATAGTCATCGGATGAATGTTTTTCATTGGAAGTTTAATAAACTGGGGTTGGCTGAGCTGAAAGCATAATGTCACCCCTTGGGACACCCCTTGGGAAGGTAGGGCCTCTAATCTCCGAAAGTAAAACTAGGCTTTGGAGGGGAAGATATTTTTGACGAAGGATAGAGGTGATTTTTCAGTTGAAAAGTAGTATCTTTTTTCAATCATAATAGAAAATATTTCAAAAATGTGCTGGTTGCTGGGGGGTAAAGGCACTAGGTGTCTCTAACAAATTTGTTAATCAATCACTTTAATTGATACATCGTGCCTAGAAATTCACATATTTCGTCTACCAGACTCTTCAACTAAACAAATCAGATGAAGCAAAAGAAAATATTCCTTCGCGTTACCCTAAAATATCTGCCACATTCATACACTAACTGGATTAGGCTTACAGAGGACACTCTGGGTTATACTTTCTCTTCACTCAATCTGCAGCAGTCCAAAACAATTTGTTCAACCGAACACATTCAATGATCCGTTTTCATAGGCCAAGTGGCAGTCACTTGCACATCTCAGTAATAAGAAAACATATTAAACTGAGCTATTTTAAAGAATCTCAGGAGTATATTAAGTTAGGACACATAATTAAGGAACCAGATTCGTTTTGCCTGCCACATGATTATGCCAATCACCCAGACAATGAGTTTGCAAAGAGAAAGGGTTTGATCACTAGGCAGCCAAGTGAGGAGGCAGGAGAACCAATCTCAAACACACCTCTCCAAAAAATGGGGATTAGGGATATTTATGGGATAAAGGGGCACGGCGGTCTGAAGTGGGAATGGATGACTGGAGGTAAGAAGTGAGGTAATTGATGATCTGCGCAAGCACAGTCAAGCTTCGTGTCTCTTCATAGGACATATGTTCACAAAATGGTGGTGTTACCACAATCTGAGGGTGGAGTTTTCAGCTCCTTGATGTCAAAGAGTCATCTATTGGTCATCCGCACAGGCTCGGTTGGTGAGTTGGTGGTCTTAACCAGCCTGAACTAGACAAGGAGAGAACTCTCCGTTCCTGAAAAACTCAAGCACCTATTACCATGGTGATCCAAGCATTAGAGATTTTATCTGTAGGGTGGGTTTTAGTAATGCTTTATCTAACTGCTTTTGCAAACAGACAACTAAATGAGTAGAGTTAAAGCAAGTTGGCCCCCAGTTTCAACATCTCATTTCCAAATCACCATCTACATCCCTAAGAGAGACCAAACTATGATCTCAACAGTTTTGTGAAAGAAAATCATTTCCACAAACCCAAGAAAATCCAAACTTGAGCAAGATTTTGGTATATGACCAGAAAATTCAGAACAATTCTGGTTAATAGACCCAAGGATTTTACCAATGGTCTTCCTGGTGGGCATAGTTCATTTTCAGCTCAATCAGGTCTTTGGGAAACTGAACCACAGGAATAGCTCAGATGGTGAATAAATCAGATACATCCTGTGGTTTGTACTTCAAAGGTAGCCACAAATTCTTAAGGTATGATTCATAATCATCAAAATCTATGAATCTCCTCTGAAATTGTTCTTTCACTTCCAATAAATAGCTCTATAATTCTTCAGATCTGTGACCACATTGAGGTCAAGGAAATTCAGCAGTAGAGTATGAATGCAGTAGGAGAGGAGAGTAGATATCACCTGCTCAGTCCATTTGGCCAGTCAGAATCCTTGTTTACTTGAACTAGAATAAGAGGAAAGTCAGAGCCCATGCCTTCTTAAACCCTTTAGGGGTCCAGGGAAGAGCGACTTCAACAGATATTCAAAGCCTAGTGTCTTATGGCATCCAGACTTCTATGCTAAAATTTGAAGATCCTACCAAACCACCAAACTCTATTCTATGTACATTTGCCAGTTTTGAGAGTTTAAAAGCTATGCTATATCAGAAAAATGCTAGGGAGAAGAAACCTATTAATTTTTCCAGCAGAAATATCCTATTAATTCTTTACTCCAAAACAGGGAGTCACAAAAATGCTCAGGGAGCCCATATCAGGAATTCCACTTCAGGTATAAAATGATAACTGTATCAGTTAGTTTTTACTGCATAACAAACACCCCAGAACTTAGTGGCTTATGACAATCACTGTTTTGTTTTGCTTTGTTTTTGGTGGGGAAGATAGATTGTCCCCGAGCTAACATCTATGCCAATCTTCCTCTATTTTGTCTGTAAGATGCTGCCACAGCATGGCTTGATAAGCAGTGGTAGATGTGCACCCAGGATCCAAACTCAAGAACCCTGGGCTGCCAAAGTGGAGCACTTGAACTTAACCACTACATCGCCAGGCCAGCCCTCAATCACTGTTTATTTAGTTCACAGTTCTGCAGGTTGCTAATTGGGTTTTTGATCAGTAATTGGCTGGGTAGCTCTTCTGATCTCAGTTGGGTTCATTAATGCATTTGTGGTTGGTTTCTATGCCATTTGAGGTAGGCTGGGCTAGAAAGATCTCAGAAGCAATGGCTTGTCTCTGTTCCAACTTCTCTCATCCTCCAACAGGCTAGCCTGGGCTTATTCGTAAATTATCTGGACAGGGTTCCAAGAGAAAGAGAGTGGAAGTGCAAGGCCTCCTGGAGCCTAGGCTCAGAACTAGCACACTGTCACTTCCACTGCATGCCAAAGCCAACCTAGGCCAACGTAGATTCAAGGAGTGGGGAAACAAACCCCATGTATTGATGACAGGTGCTTCAAAGTCAAGTTTCAGGCAAGAAAAATTGTGGCCATTTTTGCAGTCTACCAAAACCCTCTCATACGTGTGGTCCTTAATGCCACACTCACTAAACCCAACAGGACAGGGGTAAGTGTCAGCATAGACCAAAAACAGCATTCCCATGTAGGACCAATGGGGATAATCCCTTCTGCATGACTAGCAGACAGCTAGGCAACTCTCCCAGGTAACTATGTCTATAGTAACACTCAACTTTGTGTTTTTGGGCAAAAAAAAATTGGAAGTGGTGATTTGAAGGAAAGCACAGTTGGAACAAATTGAGCTGAGGAAGCCAGAGGAAAAAACCAGGGATCCTGAGAAAAGAAGATTAGAGCACCTACATGGAACTGGGATTTTCTTTCATGCTTGGTATAAACTAAAACTACTGTGATGATTAATTTTATGTGTCAACTTAACTGGGCCACAGGGTACTCAGATGTCTAGTCAAACATTATTCTGAGTCTTTCTGTGAGTTGAACATTTAAATCAGTAGACTGAGTAAAGCAGATGACCCTTTCATGTGGGTGGGCCTCACCCAATCAGTGAAGGTCTGAATAGAATAAACTGCTGACCTGCTCCCAAATTCCTCCTGCCTGACTGCCTTTGAGCTGGGACATGGGTTTTTTCCTGCCATGAGATTCAAATTAAGACGTTAGCTCTTCTTCGATCTCAAGACTGCTGACCTTTGGAACTACACCACTGCTCTCCTGGATCTCGAGCTTCCTGACTGCCGATCTTGGGACTTCTCAGCCTCCATAATCAGGTGAACCAATTCCCTATAATAAATCATATATATGTGTGTTTCTCTGGAGAACCCTGACTAATACAACTACTTAGTGGGATATTGTTCCAGGCACAAGGACAAAGGAGGACTCAATGCATGGTAAAGGCAAATGGCTGGTCTGTGCCTTGATTTTTTTCAGCATTACCAAATAATTGTAGTCATCAAGGGAAAAGTAGAAACCTGAAACTGATATAACCTTAGTGTCATCAGTGTCATTACCATTGATCTTGCTTTGTTTTTGCTGTAGTTGTCACTTTTTATTTGGTTTGGCTGGTTTTGCTTTGTTTTGTTTTGGTCTGAGATGGATAAGCACCTCAACTTCAACCATGAGGTGTATGCCCAGTGCATCCACCAGCCAACACTCCCCGTGTGGGCAACATCTCCGCAAATCTTCCAGAAATCCAGTCCACAAGAGCTACTGTGCATAGAAGTTCTGTCCCAGGAACGTGATAGCAAAATGCTAGGAGCAAATTCATGGTGATCAATCACTTTCACACTTTGCTCAAGCTTCCCTCACAGTTACCAGAAGGTATGTATAGATGCCAGAGAAAGATGTTACTAGAGAAATATACTTCAGTGGTGGGCTTTGATAATTTATTGTGATGGTTTTGTCATTTTTCACTTTGGCTCAGCTGAACTACCATCCCCAGGACTTCCTTTCTGGTATGTTCTGGTTAGGGTGGACTACAAAGGATATCCTCTCCTGGGAGTTAGAAAAACGAAGGGAGGTAGAAGCCATGATGTAGCATACACACATACTTTCTCCCAGTGATTCACTCAAATGCTAATCTAGGTGCTGCAGTGAAGAAATTTTGCAGATGTAATTAAGGTCCCTAATCAGCTGACTTTGAATTAATCAATAGGGAGACTCCTGGTAGACCTGACTTAATCAGTTGCAAGTCCTTTAAAAGAGGGCTAGACCCTCCCTGCATTCAGAGACTCCAAGTTTTAGCTCATGCTTCTAGGGTTCTGGCATGCTCACGATCTTCCCTTCTTGACTGCCTGCCCCAAAGACTCCAGGCCTGCTTAGCAAATCCCCACAATTGCATAAACCAATTCCTTGTGATAAATCTCATACCAGTTCTGCTTCTCTTGTTTAACCCTGACTGACACCGTTTTCATTAGAAAACAAGAAGAATACATTCAAGTTTGCTATCTGGATCTTCCACAAAGAGATGGGGATGACTAAGCAGAGTAGAAAAAGTACAGACTCAGGTGCCAAATGGCCTGGATCCTCTTCCTGTACCTTCTTTCACCAGCCATGTGACTGGGGGTGGCTAATTCTCATAACCTTTTTGAGCACTGTTTCTTTATTTGTAAAATAGTGTTAATATTAAGTCCAAGCCTACCTACTTCACTGGGTTGTTTTGAAAAATCAAAGATGATGTACTTTGTAGCCTGCCATAGACAGGAGAGATATTCTGTTTTAAAACCACCTAGTCTAACATTTTTTAGTTAGAGGAGGCAGAGAATGAGAGAATAAAGCTTTATCATGTGTATATTGTACACAGGAAATGTGAATATATTCTTCCGTGCTATCCTCTTGACCTTCTGATGAGGCAGGCAGTGTTTGCCCCACATCAAAGATGAAGAAACTGAGGCCCAGGGAGGTTGACCAACTTGCCTAGATCACAAGACAAGATTTGGAGTCCAGGGTAAAACTGATTCTGCGACACTGAAGTACAGGCTCTGCGTGGTAAAACCACGCCATCCTCCTTCAAGAAAAGAAAGACAACCATTTCATGGGACGTGGCAAAATCCATTCTACCCCGGGGGGGAGACTTTTGAGAAAGAGTTTTAGTAAATCCACTATTCTTTGGGATCTCTAATTTTAACTCAGGAGAAAACAGAATCTATTTTCATTAGCTAAGTTGCTTCATCCCATATGCCCTGAGTCACGACACCTGAGAAATCAATGAAAGATGAAACCTTTTGTCTTCTTTGCCAACCAGGAAATTTTCTTTCTTCCATTTACAGTAAAACTATTCCTATAGAATAATGAAAGTGAAACTTCAGTGATTACTTATTCTGATTGCTCCAGTCTGTAAGTCCTCAGAAAAGACACTTAACTATGTTTGTGCACACAGGGAAATGACTGTGGTTAGAGGTTAAAGTTATTCAACAAACAAAAAGACAATTTTTTAATTGTACCTTTTGCTCAAAAATTTAAAGCAGCCAGGATAATTAGAGGGTTAGGCATTTCCTGAGAGTTAATGATCAACTATCTGAAAAGTCCTTAAGATGGTTAGTTTTCAAAATGACAAGGAAGGGCTTTCCAATGGGCACTGGAGATATAGAGACATTTGTTATGCCCAAATGGAACCTGAAATGAGCCAAATGTATATTCATAGTAGATCTGACTTTTTTCCGATCACTACAGTACGTATAAAGTTAATTCCACTCAAATTAACTTTCAAAACAAAGTAAGGAGGAAAAAACCCACAACATTTATTAAATATCCACCCAACATTATGCTTGGCATTTTAAATCATTTTCCTCTTAATTCTCACAAGATTTCCTGTTAGCGTTTATTAACCTCAGTCTAAGGATGAGGAAACAAAGGCTGATGGGTCACATCTGTAGCCACTGAGAGCAGAGCTGGGCTTCAAACCCAGTCTGAGTCAAGGGACTTATAATTTCTACTCTTTGCAATTCCGTAGTCTTTAGTTCAAATGAATATAGATTATTTTTATAACTTAAAAAGAGAGTTCTATTTTAATCAATAAATGAAAGGTGTCAACCTTACCACCTTGACTCAAAAACAAAACTGAACCTAATGCACAAAAAGTTGAATCAAGGCTATTTAAATCTTTGTGAAGCTAATTAATCACGGAGCTGAAATTCTCATTACGTCTTAGATAGGGGCGAGAGAATGTTAGTTCCTTTTCATTATGTGGGCTTCTCCTGGTGCAATCCCTGAGGGCAGGGGTCCTATCTTACCTATCTACCCTATATTAGATATTAAACTGAGAGTTTAGTACACCAAGGATGCCAGCAGATTAGTGAACGCTCGATAATTATTTGTGACTGAACACATCTTATATAAGCCCAGTGCTTTAAAACTTACAAACTACTTCTACTCATCTTATTGTTTGTGATTGCCACAACAACCGTGTGTGTGTGTTAGGGCCCATTATTCTTAGCCCCATTTTATAGATAAGGAAACTGAAACTCAGAATAAGTTGAGTAATCTGCTCAGTCACAGAGCTAGTAATGTCATCTCTTGGATTTGACCACAACCAGATTTCTTGAGTACAAAGAACTGATTTTTTTCTACTACAAACACATTCTCATTAAGGAATATCAGTTTTTGTTAATGTTTGGCCAAACTATACCACTATTTAAATAAAATGCTGAATAAATAATAAACAGACCTGGGTGATAACAACCTACCTGTTAGAGTTTGAGGTCACAAGTTTACTTGATGGCTTAATGTGGTCTCATCACACTGACCATCTTATAAACTAGACCTGCAGTTGCCAACCAGCATGTTGGTTCACCATGGTGTTGAGGTGTCTGAGATCAGTACACGAGAAAGGAGAGCAGTTGGAGTCCATATGGCACCCAAGAGAGCTGCCATGACCAACAGGAAGATTTAGCCATGAGCTGTGTCAGTGGGAAAAAAATGGTGGGGAAGCAGTGACCTGGAATGAGTAACAAAGGCCAAAACAGACAAAGGCTAGCCCAGTAAAGATCAGATCTATTTGGTTATCCATGTTTTAACACAGACTTTTTTTTTTGAGATTTTTATATTTAGATTATAAATTGGATAATTTTAGGAAAAACGTTTATGTGCTTATATAACACTGAGTTTGGCGAACTACATCCATCGCAAAAGCAACGCAAGCCAAAAAATAAATGTTCAACTCCGTGTGTGTGTGTGTGTGTCTTATAATATGAAGTTCATTGAAATTAAAACATTGAAGGGATTTATTTTCACTTAAGCTATCACAATGTGTGAAAAGCAACACATTTTATTCTCAATTACCCATGGTCTTATTTGCTCTCCACAAATGCTTGAAGGGCTTGACTAAGCCACGTCACGCATTACTCAATGCTTTTTAGCAATATCTCTTGAACTTTTTTACCTCAGTCTAATCCCTGGTCATAGCCTCCGGAAAATTCAACACGATGTAGAAACGGCCTTTTGCTTTATGGTCTTATATGAAAGAACCTATCACCCAAAAGTCATGGGATATGTTGCTGACTCAACCTGAAGAAGGATGGAGTCAGCATCCTAGCCCAGGAATGGAGGCCGCCAAAGCTTCCCCTTAAGGCCAGGTCACAGCAAGTTTACTGAGAAGACTGGATGGATACCTGTTACGATGAGTGCTGGAACTCGCTCCAAAATCAACATCTATAAAAAGAAACTTCCCTTTAATCTCCCCTTCAAATCAGCAAACCTCTGTTTTTTCTTAGCAGGAAATAGAGAAGAAACCACTTTTCCTCTTCCCTCTGGTTTTTCTTGGAAAAGAACCCAACTTCCAAATATTCAGTGAGGTGATATATCTTGTTTTTGTCCACTAAAAGTCAGGTATATTCACCTGGCAACATAAGAACCTCTTTAATGTTCCAAGAGGCAGGAAATGGGGAAAGAATGGCTATCTGTGGGTAGAATTATCCGTTTCCAGGCACTGGTGCTGTTACCTCTGAAACAGATTGCAAGCAGATAGTCTGTCCTTACCTGTGCGCCATTTTGAGACCACCTCAGTGAAGGTATTTCTCATATATCTACATCCCCAGTTCCGCCACATCAGCCTGGGAGTTAAAATATCATCACAAAACAGCAGTGGCTATATTTCCTTGACTATCACTTCTGTTGATGCTATCTCCAGCCTCCCTTAAAGTCCTGCCCGCTCATTGGTAAGAGCACCCCTTGGACAAGCTTCTCTGCCCTGCCTCCATTAACCATGGGGCTTTCTGAGAATGCCTCGCTGCTTGCCCTGCTCTGGCCCTACTACCAAAAAATTGGCCTCCCTGACAAAGCATGCGTTCTCTTCGGTGTTCTCTAGGCTATCAGTTGGGTTTTAGCCACTCGCTACTGTTGCCCCCATCCCTCAGCCCACTCCACCAGGCAGGGGCACTTGTCAGATGCTGGAGTCCCAGGAATATATATTGGCTCACGAGGTTTTAAGGAGTGGCAAGTCCAAACCCCGCAGGATACGTCCATAGGCTTGGAAACCCAGGGAAGAGTTGATGCTGCAGCTGGAGTCCAGAGGTGGTCTTTGCCTCTTTTGGAGAGAGATCAGTCTCTTTTCTCTTAAGGCCTTCAGCTGACTGGATAAAGCCTACCCCCATTATGGAGGGCAGTGTGCTTTTCTCAAGGTCTACTGATCTAAATGTTAACCTCATCTGAAAGATACTTTCACAGAAACATCGAGGATGATATTTGACCAAATATCTAGGAAACTTGGGTTCCATGACCCAGCCAGTAGATACATAAAATTAACCATGACGATGCCCTCCTCTTGTGCTTCACATTTTAGAAGCCCTCCTTAGTGTTCCACTTTCCTTTTGGTTCTCAACCCCCCAGGACACACGTGGCAATGTCTACAGACACTGTTGGCTGTCACAATTGGGGATACTACTGGCATCTAGTGGGTAGACGTCAGGGATGCTGCAAAACATCCTACAGTGCATGGGACAGTCTCCAACAACAGAACATTTTCTGGTCCCAGATGACAATAATAGCACTGTGGTTGAGAAACTCTGTTCTAAATGACCAGTTCACTTCCTGTCTCTCTGACCCTGTTCATTATGCTTCAGTCACTCTGGCCTCCTTTCAGGTTACAGAACATGCCAACTCCTTCCCTCCTCAGGGCCTTTGCAGCTGTTATTCCCACTGCCGGAAACACTCTGCTCCTTGCCTGGCTGGTTCTTTGTCATCTTTCAAGTTTCACCAAGACATCCCCGCAAGTGCACACTCCTCTCAACTTCACTAATCTCATTATTTTCTCATCACCAGCTGACACTGGCTAGGTTTACCTCATTCATCAAGGGTCTTACCTGCCTTGAATGTGAGCTAGGGCAGGTACCTGTCACTCTACCCCAGTGACAAGTGCCAGGACTGCCACATAGTAAGTGCTCAGCAAATACTTGTTGGATCAAGGAAGGAAGGAATGTCTTAGACATTTTTAGTGGATGCAATTCTCCCCACATTTTTAGTTTCACACCCCCCACCAACTCAGATGTACATTTACAAGATCCATCACCATGACAGTTGCTTCTGTAGACCAACCCTGCCCTCAGAACACAGTCACTTTCTATTGAATCTAGAATGTGAGCCTAGATCTTTTCTCAAGGGCGTTCCTCATCCAGGACACAACTTGGTTCCTCGCCACAAGATGTCTGAGCTCTACCCCATCAGCCTTCCTAACACGCAAAGACATCAGCTTAGATTCAAAGCAGGACACATGCTGTAAAAAAAATATCTGCTTAGGGTCTTTAAGAGGTTTGCCACAAAAAGGGATTAGCATGAGAAAGTTAACAGGCATCATTAAAACAATTCACTTTGAAAATACAACCAATTATACTATCTGGGACCACAGATTCCACCTTACAGAAACAGGGTAAAATTCATCCAGCCAGGACAGGCGTGGCTGCATCCCAGCCTGTCTACCCTGATGCTTTCCTCTCCTCTTCCTCTTTTGTTATGTTCTACCCTGTTCTTGTAGTGGCAGCTAAGAACATATAGATGCCTCCAAAGTGACTCAGCCTGTGGTTATCACAGTTTATTTTTGTCCTTTGCCATTTTCCCTGTAAATCCTTATAAACGCCATTTCTCACCGCCTTGCACCTTTCAGAGCACTCTACTTCCTCCTGGAAGTGTTCTCTTTGCTTCTGAATTTTCTAACTCCATCCTCTGTTCTCAGTTCTGCCCACGTGGCTGCCACACATGGCTGCCAGCCACTGATTTGACCCCACCTCTGCCGTTTCTAAATCTGTACTCAATCCCCTTCTGGACTAAATATCTATCAAGTGGGCAGGATAATTATTTCCCTCATCTTACCCTGTTTAGAACTGAAAGGTCCAGATCTTTGAGACAGGGCCCCCAGGAAGGCCATCCACAAGGGAAATGGCTCTGACCCTGGGACTTCCTTGCTTCCTCCTTTCAAACACCCCTGGCCAAGCCTGAGGCAGGACTGGTGGGCGGTCTGCCTCTGCAGGTGCAGAACCAGTGGAAGAGCTGCCTGTGTTTTCCCTCCTCACTGCATGTGGATGACGCTGACCCACTGGATCTACAGCTTCCGCGGCTGTAGCTTGCATTCATCGCACGGTGGAAGATAGTGCCAAGGATGGGCAGCAGCAGCCCGTGTTTCCCATGACGATTGTAAAAATGAGGAGGGCAGAAGGACTCTCTGCAGTGCCACTTAATCCACATCAGAAAGAGTAGAATCTGTTCAGCTTAATTTTTTATTATTTTATTACAAAAATAATCTCAAAGTTGGAAAAGGCATTAGAAACTATCCAACCCAATTCTCACATTGTACCAAGGAAGAAACCAAGGCCCAGAATGGATGAGCAGCACACCCAGGGCCAGACTTGCAAATTGTGGTAAAGCCAAGTCTGGAATCCGATGCTGGTGTAGATCTGCTACCAACAGCCATGGCGTCTTTTTTTTTTTTTTTCCTGTCCCATCTCTCTTTGCTTTGTAAGCTATCCAGCTCCCATGCCATGTGCTTCTGGTGGGGATCAAGTGTCTCTTTCTCCTCCCAGTCCCCTGGAAACTCTG
The DNA here is from genome assembly GCF_041296235.1 of Equus asinus. NCBI lineage: Eukaryota > Metazoa > Chordata > Mammalia > Perissodactyla > Equidae > Equus > Equus asinus. The sequence continues at coordinate 13,080,520 of NC_091808.1, read as the reverse complement.
ATTAGCCCAGCACTGGCCAAATAACCCAAATTGAGATAAGGAGAATTCTTTTCAAGAATTGATATGAGCATATGGATCATGAGAGGTGTATTACGGTAGGCTAACTGCTATAGCAAACAACATCAAAATTGCAGTGGCTTAGCACTATAGATGTTTTTATTCTTGCTCACCTAACAGTCCAGTGTGGGCATTTGGCAGGTGACCTTCCACGTGGTGTATCAAGAACCCAGGCTCCCTCCATCCCTGGGCCACAGAGTCCTCGCTGGATCCCCTGCAGCCTATGGGCAGCTGAGGAAAGAGAGTAAGAGAGAGAGTGAAGGCCCATGAAGGAGGTTGGCCTGCATCACTTCTGCTCACCTTCCATGGGCCAGAACCCATCACATGGTCACACCTAATTTCAATCGAGGCTGGGAAAAATCATCTAATTGTGTACCCAGGAGTAAAGGGAAGAGTGTGACAAGTGAACTACTGGGAGTTACCAGGGTCCAACTTTCTTACCAGGTGGAAAAGGAGGCTGCTGGGAAATGAAACCAAAACCTAAAAAGCAGGGCAAAAGTCAATAAAAAGAGAGATTTGAGAAACATTATTTGAGTCCATGGATAAAGCCATGTCCGAAGTTGGACCAATTCCTGTATCTACCATGCAAAGAAAGAATTCCTATGTTTACCAAAATGTATTCAGCAGAATAATAGTTCCACAAGATGGCAGCTAACAAGAATTTTTAAAGCTTCTGTAGGTGTCTGGATTGGCCAGTGCTTGCTTTACTACTCCAAAACCTCTTGAACCCACCTCTTCCTCCAGCCACTGCTGGTGAAGCACAATTCTTCCATGGGAATGGCTCAGCAATCATTTATGTGCAACTCAGAGGTGCAAGGAGTCAATACACATGGAGGCCATCCTTGACCAAGGCGATTCAGGAGCCAGTGAATAAACACTCCCCCTCTTGTCTTCCAAGTGGACAGTTCTGAGACTCATTTGATAGGACTCTAGTCCTAGGCTGAAATGATGCCTCCCAAGATTCCACTCTCTCCTTCTCAACTTTTTCCCTGCTTTCTCATGTTTTGGTTTCCCTGCAAAAAGCCCCACGAGGTGAAGCACCAGGTGCCCTTCGTGGTGGTCGACTCAGAGTCAGTAACACATATTTGTGCCGGCCTTCTCTCCTTCCTTCCCAACCTCACTCCCCTTTGCCCTTTGCCCTTTGCTCTTGCTGTCTGGGTTCACACTCCCAAATAAACTCCCTGCACACAGCTTTGACAGCCTCTGCCTTCGAGGGAGACCAGGCTAAGACAGTTCCTTTACCGAAAGAAGGAAAGTTCAATACGCTAATGCGCATGATGATTCTCCTAGAAGAAGAGGCAGGTAGTAGAACTTCCCAGAGGTATTTGGCTGGGCCACTCTTTTTTTCCTTCTAGAAGCCTGTGGAACTGAAACAAACTGCCTTTCTATCAGTTTTGCTTCTTAATTACAGGGTATCTAGCTTTCTAATTGTTTTATACCCCCAAGCAGATCACAAGCCTGAGGGAGCAGACTCTGATCCACAGAGAAGTCCCACCTGTCGCCCCAGCAAAGTGAGACACACAGTAAATACTCAATAAACACTTGCCATTAGGTAAATAGGATGCCTATGGACTGAATAAACTCTCAGATTTTGAAATGCTATTTTCAATAATGCTTAAATAATCAAAATATTTTCAACTTTTATTTTACTTAATGGGAACAAAGTGAAACGCTGTGTTTTAACTCTGAGCCTCAGCCACAGCACACTGATTTGTTCTCTTTCCTTCCTCGCTCTCCTCTCCTCTCCTCTCCTTTTCTCCTTCTTTCTTGCTCATTTCTTCTTTCCCCTCATTGTTTTTCCTCCATTCCTTGCATTTCTTCTGCCATTTTTTAATCTCCCCCCGCTTTTTTTTTTTTTGGTTTAAAATTCAGAGGAAAAGACTCCAGGGACAGTGATTCAGTAAGTCCAAACTGTGTTGACCCCCATGGTAGAGAAAGTAAGAGACACTGAGAATTCCAAAATAGATGTCTTTCTTACGGGAAAATCATCACCATGCCTTCTGCTCCCATAGATCATGATGCTAATTTGCCTGCATCATTCTCTAGTGTTTAAAATTGTCTTGGGCAAAGTGTTTTTTAAAGAATGTCTTTCTTGCCTCCCAACCCCCACCTCCCATGAACCCTGCTTTTTATTGATGGTGCTTGCACAACTCAAAAACTGAAACCTCAGTGAGAAAGTAATAAAGTGTTTAGAAGCAATAATTGATGGCTCACCCATCTCAGATTTGGGGATGTAATTAAAGGTAGAGTCCTTGTAAGGTCCCCTAATCTTTGCATTTATTTATGGTTAACAAATTGTGATGATCAATCAAAACTGAAATAGGCGTGTATTATCTCCTTAAGCCTTGAGCGGTAGGAGTTTTTCCTATTCATTCAACCCCTCTTTGATTATTGACCCTGATGAGGAGCTTTGCTGTGTGTAACACGTGATGTTTATTATCATTATTAACAGCCATCATCTATTAAGAGATGACCATTTGACTCCATACTTAGTCTTCGTATACATCATTGCGTTTCATTTCAGTTTCACAAAGATCCTATGAGATAAGAATTGCTATTCCCACTTTACAGAGAGGTTAAGTAACTGGCCCAACATCACACAGCCAGTTAAGTGGCAGAGGTGGGATTCAGACCCACATTCATCTGACTTAAAACCTGGACTCCCTAAACAAAGTTCTGTTTGACAGATATGAGACGAATCAGAGATTTAGAAGCTTAAGTGACATGTTATAACTGCCTGGCCTCTCCATAGCACACTGTAAAGTCTCAAAAATGATTGCTTCTAGCATTATTATGATTGTTATCACTATTACTATCATTTCTACTACTCCTACTGTTATCATTATTCAAATACCCTGACCCTTCAAACCTAATTTCCAGGACTTAGAAATACCTATGGTGTTAAAATTATAAGTAAAGGGGCCGGCTCCGTGGCCGAGTGGTTAAGTTCGCATGCTCTGCTGCCGTGGCCCAGGGTTTGGATCCTGGGCGCGGACATAGCACTGCTAGTCAGGACACGTTGAGGCAGCGTCCCACATCCCACAGCTAGAAGGACCTGCAACTAAGATATGCAACTGTGTACAGGGGGGCTTTGGGGAGATCGAAAGCAGGAAAAAAAAAAAAAAAGGATTGGCAACAGTTGTTAGCCCGGGTGCCAATCTTTTTAAAAAAAAAAATTATAAGTAAAATTTTAAATGCCTTAAACTAGTAACAGTAGGTAAGATGGCAACAAGTCAATAAACACATTTCCAAAATGCAGGATAAATGAATGAATTTAAATGACAACTATCTCTCAGGAGCTCACAGTTATTCACATAATTTCACCTCCTTAATCAATTTCTCCATGAGCTACCTAGCTGAGAAGTATATTTATTCTCACTAAACAGAAAATGTTGAAGATGGATAATTGAGTGACTAAATGATGGTAAAGGCACTCTGGTGACAAAGTTTTAGAACATAAGGGATAAGTGTTTCTTATTGTGCAAACTAAAGAACATATGCCAGCTTCACAACCAACATCCCACGTTGATGCTTACATCAAAATGGCAGGGAGATCGGGAAAGAAGGAAATCAGTCTCAGCAAGCTATTAAATACTGAGTCACTTTACCTAGAAAGACTGTGTAGATTTCCTTCCCTAGAAGTACGGACAATTTCCAGCTTACAAACAATCTGCCTTCCAAAAATGGGTCAGTTACTTGGTGTCTGTGGCTCAGAATGCTCTTTCCCACATTTGCATGGCGCAGTCAGGTCCTGGGGCCAACCCACAGAAGCCTGTTACACGCTCTACAGCTAAAGTGCACTGTAGTCACAGCGAGCCGCACACCGTGAGCAGCAGTGGGAGAGTGCTGCTGGGCAATCTCCCAGTGTGGCAAGAATACGTACCGCACACTGCAGCCCCGGCCGCAGGTGGAAACCATCTTTCACCTCTGACCTGCCAACCAGGAAGTGCGAGCTGAGGCTCACTGGGCCTCTGAGGCCTGGGACAGTGGCTCTGGTGGAGAAAAGACCAGAGGGGTGGTGAAGGGCTCAATCAGGGATTCCAGATGCCAACAGTGATGGAAGCCTGGAAACTCTCAGAAATCCATGGGGATGCTTCCTATTCTGTGTGGGCTCCTTATCCCAGGTCCCCAGGGCTTACTTCTTCTAAGGGCTTCAAATGCGGTTTCCTCTTGGCCTCACACAAGGAGAAGAGACTCAAATTTCCCCGTCTTTCTTTGAGATTCTCAAAGGACTTGTCTAAGGTGTTTTACAGCATCTGATGTTTCTCAGAATATGAGCTGCAGACTCTCTGAGATGGAAGCCCTAGAACGTGGTATGAGGATGGGCGCAGTTAACTCCAGCCTGGTGTAATGGACCGCTGTCTGTTACTCAGCTTTCTGTCATCCCTTCCCCCTTGTTTAGGTTACAGCATGCCCAGTTCCCGTGTGTGACTCCCCCTCCCCGCTGGAGGGCCCAGGAACAAAGTTGTCCTGCTTTCCCTGGCCAAGAAGTAGGACTGAGATCCAAGCCAGGATCAATCCCTCCTAAGACATTGGTTCTGGGGTTAGGATAACACACAAGGAGGAAAAAAAAAAAGTGGCTCCCTGACTTCCTTTCTGCCTGCATTTATTCAATAAACATTATTGAGCTCCATTCTAGGAACTAGGGCTTCAGGGAGTGAACAAATCAGACAAAAATGCCCTCCCTTTGTGAAGTTTACATTCTAGTTGGGCTGCAGATGGGGAATAAGTAAATAAAATCTCTAGTAGTGTAATAAGTGCTGTAGAGAAAAATAGACCAAGGAAGGGAGACAGGGAGAGGAAATGAATGCAGTTGCAATTGCAAATGGCTCTCACTGGGAAGATGACATTTGCTTGAAAAACTGAAGGCAGTGTAGGAGCCAGCCAGGAGGCTCTCAGGGGCAGACGGATTCCAAGCAGAGGAAACAAAGGGAAACACCTGAGTGGATGTGGGCCTGGCAAGGTCAGAGAGAAGCAAAGAGCCCAATGTGGTTAGAGTTCAGCAAGTGAGCGGAGGACTGGTAGGGAAGAGGGTAGGGCTATAGGGGGACAGAAGGTACAGAGACTTGGAGGCCATTGGAAGCAATTTGGTTTCTTGTTGAACCTGTCTCAGCTATTGCTTGGAAAGAAACAAGCACAGACTTTCTGCTATAAGCATTTATTTTGCTCACATACCTACATGCCAGATCTAGGCTGAGCTCAACTGGACAGCGTTAAGTGGCAGGTTGGGTCCATGTCCGTTCCTAGTGTCTCTCATCCTCCTTGAAGAGTTGGGCTAGCCAGGGCATGTTCTCACAGTGAGAGCAGAGTGCAGAGGGCAAGCGGAAATACGTCATAATTTTTAAGGCCTAAACTCAGAACTGAGACATTCTCACTTCTGCACACCTCTCCTCCCTTCGGTCTACAGGCTGACAGCAAGTTCATGGCCAAACCCAAGTCAAGCAATGGGGCAGAATACCTCACCTCTAGTGAGAAGGACTGCAAAGTCATATGGCAAAGGGAGAGATGGAGAATTGGGAGTAATAACTCAGTCTACCAGAGAGCCATTGAAGGGTCTAAGCAGATGAGTGACCTCATCTTTCATTTAATAGCATCACTCTGACTGGTATGTGGAAAATAGACTAAGAGAGCCAGGGTGAAATCTGGGAGGCCTATTAGAAGCTATTGCATTATTCCACGTGAAACACCTTGGTGACAAGGATCAGAGTGATAGTAGAGGCATTAGTGAGAAGTGGTTAATTCTGGAAATATTTTCAAACTAGAGTCAAAATTTCAAATTGATGGATTGAACATGAAACATGATTCAAAGTTTTTGAGTTAAGTGACTGTAAGTGTAGAGATGTCATTTTTGACATCAAAGGACTGCAGGAAGAGTGAGTTGGGGGAAAGGCAATATGGAGAGCTCAAGCTGGGACACGTCAAGTTCACGATGTCTATTAGACATCCAAGTAGAAATATCAAGTAGGCGGTTGTGTATCAGACTGAAGTTCAGGAGAGAGATCTGAACTGGAAATATAAATTTTAGAGTCATCAGCGTATAGATGGCATGTATTCATTTCCTATTGCTCTGTAACAAATTACCACAAACTGACCGGCTTAACACAATATCCATTTACCGTCTCAACAGTTCTGTAGATCAGAAGTCCAGAAAGAGGGTGGCTGGGTTCTCTGCTCGATCTCTCACAGACTGAAATCAAGGTGTTGGCTGGGGCTGCAATGAGGCTTTGGTCCTCTTCCAAGCTGGCTGCTTGATGGCAGAACTCAGCTCCTTGCAACTATTGGACTGAGGTCCCACTTTCTGGCTGGCTATACTCAGGTTCACTCTCAGCTCTTGGAGGTACCCACAGCTCCCTGCCATGTGGCCTCCTCTATGGCAGGTTTCAGCTTCAAGGTCAGCAAGGGAATTTTTTTCTCATAGAATCTCTGACCCCAGGAGGGGTCCATCCCTCTTCTAAGAGCTCAGCTAATTAGATCAGGCAAACCTAGGATAATCCTCTCTTCTGATGAACTTAAAGTCGGCTGATTAGTAACCTGATCACAGAAGTGATATCCCATCATATTCATAATCTCACCCACACTCAAGGGGAGGGAATTATATACGACGTGTCACACTAGGGTGTGATGGTTAACTTCATATGTCAACTTGACTTGGCTAAGCAATGCCCAGATAGCTGGTAAAATCTTATTTCTGGGTGTACCTGTGAGTGTGTTTCTGGAAAAGATTAGCACGTTAATGGTAGGCTGAGTAAAGAAGATCACCCTCATTAATGTGGGTGGACATCATGCCATCTGTCAAGGGCCTAAATAGAACAAAAAGGCGAAGGAAGGGTAAATTTGCTCTCTGTTGAGCTGGGACATTCATCTTCTCCTGCCCTTGGACATGGGAGCTCCTGGGTCTAGAGCCTTTGAATTTGGACTAGAACTGCACCATGGGCTTTCCTGGGTCTCCAGCTTGCAAACAGCCAATTGTGGGACTTCTCGGTCTCCATATATATAGTATATATATGTACTCTCGGTTCTGCTTCTCTGGAGAACACTGACTAACACACAGTGGGTGAGAGTCTTGAAGCCCATCTGAGCATTCTGGCTACCAAAGAGAGTTATTAAAATCTTGGGATTCAATGAGATCACAAAGTTAAGTGTAGGTGGAAACCAAAATTAGTTCCTCCTACCTATACACCTAGAGGTGCCTGGCCCTCTCCTTTTGCTGGCCTGTTCTCCAGACTTCTCTTTATTTCTGAGAGCTGCCCAAATCCTTGCTGCTTACAGTAACCCGAGAAGATTTCTGTTCTTACAACCAAATAACACTAATTAATTCACACCTGGATGAGTCTCATTCATACCAAGATTTGGGAACCACTGGATCAGACCAACAGAGTAAGATTGAGATACAAATAAATGATAAGGCGTCTTTGTACTCAAAATTCTGAAATAAGATTTATTTACATTTCAGAAGAAATCCCATCTAAATGATTTTCTTGATAATTTGCTCAGTGGAAAGAGCGGAGCCTCTGAGTTTGGAATTTGGGAACATGGCAGCATAGCGTTCTAGAGTCTACTTTAGAAGACAGTAGACAAGCTTCTTTGACTTCTAAATCGGTGACAATTAGTGTCTCTTTTTCGCTTCCATCCCATTGTTTTCTGCTTGGATGTGGTGGATGAAGGAGCAAGGAGAAAATGCAGTTGAGAGAGAATGTGACAAATGCAGAAAGACTGGTGGAACCAGTGGCCCCATCTTATTCTTACCTTCTCAAAATCTTACTTTTAAAAAGTCTCAGAGTGGAGTAACAAAGGCACAGGCTTTAGCAGGAGACAAATCTGGGTATAAACTCTAACATTTTCATTCACCAGCTGTGCAAGTTTGAGCTCATTACCTAACTTTTCTGCATCTCCCTTTCCTCATCTGTCAGATGCAATAATATTACCTTCCTCCCGGTTTATTAAAAGGATTAAATGAGATAATGGATATAAAACATTTCTGTTGTGTGCTAAATAACAGTGACCATTTGCTGTGGATGTTGTGCCTGCTACTCTCTCTGAAATAGGAACTGGAACGATGACCTCCCCCCCCCCTTTGTCTCGCAGCATTGCCAAACACACACATCAGAAACCCTACGAGAGAAAAGCTGTAAATAGCATGAGGCTGCAGCACGGCTTGCTCATATCCCTTGACCTAATCATGACTCGCTAATATTATCCAGCCCTCATCCCTCATCTAAGCTTCACTTTGGATAGGATAGAATACTACCAAGTGGAAAAAAAATCCCTGCACAGCTGAGCTATGCTATGTAAATGCATACCAAGCCAATGAGGTAGGAATCATGAAGTCCAGAAAAAGTACAAGCAAATTAGAACATTAAAAAATCTTTCCTTAAGTGAATGCAAATTCAGAATGATTGCACCATTTATGGCTTTGCTCCTGTTACCAAGTTCCCCTCCATCAATGTGGAGAAACACTACTTAGGATGGGCATGCCATGGTGTCTGTTCTCTTGAACATTTTTCACTACACAAATATACTCTATGTCAACTTAAAGAATGTTATACGTCCAAAAGCTGCATATTTTTTTCCCACACTCATCTACACTATAACTCTGTCATCTGGTGTACGTAAAATCTTTCCTTCTATTACCTTCTGCATATTAACAATTAAGATTTGTGCCAAATCCAACTTTTAACTATTCTCACTAAATCTCACAGTTCTTCTAATGAAGCTAATCAGATGGAGCCACCACTCCATGGTTTATTTTAATGTTTCTTGATTCCAAAGATTATTGTCATCCTAAAAGTAAAGATGAGAATGAGTCAAATGCTCGCTTTCAGACTTCCTCTCATTCATCAGTGCTTTAAATAAATTGGCTACTACTCATTTATAAAAGACAAAGTTTAAGCAAATACAAAACTCAGCCTATCATTTTCTTGAGTGTAGACACCCCAGCACCTAAATCTCCCACATCTGTGAATTCAAAGATATCATAGCCACAGAGAAGGGCTGGAGAAAGTTCTCTCGACCTAATAGTCCCAGGTTGATATGTTCTGACCCTCATCTAAGTTTCACGTTAACAAATCATAATATTTATAAGACAGAATGAAACAATTGCATGCCTCACTAAAGCAGGGAGGGAGGCATTTGGGCCATGAAAAAATGCAATTGTACACCAGGAAAAATGATTAAAACAAGATTTGACCTATGAATTCTTAACCTCTACTTCCCATCTTAATTTGTAAGGGCTTATTGGAAGAAGGAAAAATAAACGATTATAGAGAAAGATCAACACTGTTTTGTAATTTATCTATAGTCTGCTCATGAGATTAACAAACAAACATAATAGGTGTTTTGGGGCCAAATCAAATGGTTTGTGAGTCAGTAGGTTATTGATTACATCTGCCATTTTGTCAGCTGCTAACTCCATCAACCCACCACACAAATTACAGATTTAATGCATTCAGTGGTACTCAGGTGGAATGGTAATTGTTCTTTCTAAGCAATACCTAATTTAACTCAAAAATGAGAGAAAAACTTTAGAGGTTAGAAAATTATTGTATATACATACTCTTTGACTCCCAATGTTGCACATATGTTTGTCTCGCTCCCTCTCTCCTTCTACTTTTTCACTCCTTTTCATTCTTTCTTCTTTTTTCTTTCTTCCATATTTATGGTAAGACATCAATAGTCTCACGAGTGTTATTAAAAACCAAACAGCTTATTCACTCTCAGCTCATATCATTTAGGATTAAGGAGACCTTTTCTATCGTTTCATCGCATTTCCTGGGAATTACTTAAGATGTAATGATCCACTAAGTTCACTATTGTGTAGAATCCATTCAATTGAGTTTCCTTTGAACCAAATGCAGAAATTGACTCCAGTTGTCAGCCTGGGTATTCATAGCTCAAAACCAACAGGAAACCCAGTGATGCAATGGAAAGAGGGAGTGGATAAGGAAGGGGATTAGATGCCAAGAAATAAAGCCCTTTTCATGGTAAGAGAAGTCTAGCAACCACAGACTGATAAGGAAGGCCCTGGGGCTGCCTTCCCAAAAAGAGGCCATCGAGGAAAACTGATTCTGAATTAGGAGGAAACAGCTGCCTGCCAGGGAATGGCGAGGCCGCATGGAACGTCAGGGAGGCAGTGTGGGACAGCGGAAGCAATGGAGCCCCCGAGTCAGAACTCTAGCGTTCTGGTGATTCAATACCACCAGCTGGGGGGCTCTGCGCCGTTCAGTTCCTCTCCCTGAGTCTCGGTTGCTTCATCTGTACAACGTAAATAATAAAAATTCACTCCAGAGAGTTCTTCTCAGGCTCAAATGAAACCGGGTAGTGGAAGCCCTTTGTAAAATGCAAAGTGGCCCATAAATATTAATGTTAGCTCTTATTATTATTTGCTGGACTTGTGGCCCAACCTGACGATCTTTGCCTGAAAACACTGGACAAGTCTTTCTCTTGGTGTAGCATAATTTAGAGGGTTTCAAAGAAAATTTTTGAAGAGGCGACTTTATCCCTGATTAATGGGAAAATATAATCACATCTCTAGGCTACTTGGCTAGAGTGCCGACTCTCAGGCATGTCGCAAAGGATGAGAAGTTTATTTCTGGTGTTCTTCGTCCCCTTTCTCTACGTTCTATCTGACTGAGTCCTCCTCTGAAAAATATTCTCCTTTTACCTGTTTCTTGCTCTATTTATTCTCCTGGACCCAAAGCCTGATCCAAAAGAACACTAATAAACCCTTTGTATTAGTTACATTAGCTTTTTTAAATCTAAGGGTTTGAACCAGAATGTATGACTCACTTATCTAGAAGTCTTGATAAGGACTAGACTATCCAATGACTGGACAATGTCAGGAAACACTCAGGCTCTTTCTCTCACTTTGCTCTGCTAAACACCACATCAGCTTCATCCTGAGGTTGTTTCCCCTGTAGTCATAGGATGGCTGCATGTACCAATCATAGGTCCCTAGGCTTCCTCATTTGTATCCATGAGGGGAGGAAGGCAAGTGAATGGGGACAGGGGAGAAAGGAAGAGAAAGATGCTTTCCCCAGACATTGAACCAAAGCTTTCTTTCTGTCTGTTTCGATCAACATGTGTCATTTACCCCTGAGCTTTCGTACATGGTATGCTACACTCTGTCTGAGATCCTGAACCAACTGCTAAGGGGAAGAAGATAGCCATGATTAACTGAGACTAATCAGGGTCCCCCTTTCCTTGGAACTGGCTCAATCCTCTGATCCCCAGTGCTGCTACACACAAGGGTGCCAGCAGAATGGATATTGTAGGGTCAACCAAAACATCCAGCATGCCCCAAAGGAAAACATTAATGAAATTTCTTGTGTTACTTCTCCCAGAGAAGTCAGCATTTTATCAAGGGAGGAAATGAGACAAGAGAATGAATCTCTGAAAATTTAGATTTCAGAGACCTGATTGGGAAAGGCTCCCTTAATGACTCTAATGTCATATCCTAGAAATGACAGACCAGATTTGGGAGGCAAGGAGACTTCTCAAAAGTCAGAGTGAGGAATGGAAGAGTCCTGGAGTATAGGTCAGTCCAGGAGGAGTTTTACTTAAAGAATTGTCATTAAACACAAACAGCCCAGAAGAAGGGATGACAGTTTGGGGTTGAGGACAGAGGGACTTAGAAATAGAATCAAGGCTGAGAAATGGCAACATGAAGACAAGATGCAAGTGTGAATGTTTATCAAGCAGAGAGGTTAGGGGTCAGCCAGTGGGGTCAGAAAGTTTGAAAACTAAAAGAGTTGGACATGGGGTCCTTGGGGCAAGCCCAGCAGTAATAACATATTCTTAGAGGAGCCACTGAGGCTAGACTCGGCCACTTCTGAGGGAGTATTTATAACAACCAAGTGAGAAAGGAAGATGTTCTCTTTTGTTTTTACTGTTTTCTCTATCACTTTGTGTGTATAACTCAATAAACTGAATGAATTATCTCACAAAGAGGATACCCTCTATAAATATACAGTAACTGAAAGAGAAGTCATGTGGAAATGTAGTATAATATGATTTTTGGAGGTCTCTAATAACACTTATCGGTACATTTTACTGAATTAGCGGGACTATCTTCTAAACTGTATCCTCCACCTTAGTAGAGGAGACCCCTGTTTTGGTGGGATTTCTAAGTTGTAATTAGACTTAGGCTTTATAATCAAGATAAGTCCACTTTGGATGTTGCCAAACAGGTAACCCTCTGTATTTATCTAAGTTTAGAATGACAGAATCTCAACTCAAACTAGCTCTTGTAAAAAAGGCAATCCCATATTTCTGAAAGGTTTAGAATTATCACTGGTTTCAGTTACAGCTGTTATCAAGACCTAATTAACGTCTTCAGGACTCCGTTTCTCCATTCCTCATCTCTTGTAACCTAGCTTGCTTCATTCTTCAACCTGTGTCTTTCCAAGATGACTGCCGATGACTGCCAATCGCATCCTCTCAGCTTAGCAACTCCACTGGAAAACAGTTAACTCCAACTGAAAAATTTTAGAGGATACCATCAATGATTGGGTCAAACTGATCCATGTGTCAATTTCTGAACAATCACTGTGGTCATGCCAACGGTGTGCTCTGAGTCATGTGCCTGGCTCCTGTGGTCAGGAGAGGGCAGGCCACTGTGACCACCAGCCCTATCAAGTTCACGTGGGCTGGTCAGGGTTAGCACCAAAAGGAAAACAAAGGATTGTTATCAGAAGGACAGAGGAGAAATAGGCAGGGTAGTGAGAGACCAGGGTTACCACAGTCCTATCTACACTCTGGGTCTTAATCTTTACTCCATGACTTCCTGAAAGGTAATTGAAATATGTTCAGTTCCCCATCTTGACTATAAAGTCATGGTAATTCCCATCCACACAAATCAGAGTAATATTTAAAAATCACCTAATAGATTATTGAAGAATTCAGTAAATTTAATATAACAAAATGTTTAATAATAAACATCTTAAAGTAGACCAAGAATATTACTGTGATGAAAGTGTTGACTAACATCAAGTGAAGTTTAGCCTGAATAGATGGTGATCACATTGGGCCAGTACGCAGTACACAGTACACAGTACTGGCCCAATAAGAAACAGACGCAGCAAATGTTTGATCTGAGTACCGATAGTCCTGGCTGGGTTCTCCTTTCAGACACATCTGTCTTCAAAGGAGTAAACTTTTTACTTAAATGTTTTTGTACGTGCTTTGCTCCTTTATGATTAGCTTTAAAGGATAAAAAATTCCACCAAATCATATCATATAAGCAGAGATGTGTTCCAGCATGCATAAATGTCTTTCAAATAATTCTCCATTAAAATTCTGCTTTCAGCACTCTAACAAGTGAGCAGAGCTGGTGAGGCATAACAATATTGGTTTTATTGACAGGTTTTACCACTATCTGTTATCGAGCTCTGGGTTTCGTTCGTAGTTTGTCACAGGGCAATTAAAGACATTGTTTCTTAGACACATAGCTAGATTGTTTATTTGAAAGTCATTTTGCTAATTAGATATTACTACATTGATATGTATAGCTCCTTGTAAACATCCTCCTCCAAATACTTACTCCACATCAGCAACTCTGAGAAACTTCCCCCAGCAAAGATATCTTTGGACACAAAGATGTGCCTAAGACTTCACACATAATATCTTCACCCGGTAAAATACTGCAGTTACAATCCTCTCATTAAAAAAAGAACTGCTTACTTATATACAACAATGAATCACACATAAAAAAACATACTTCACAAAATGGTTGCAAAAATAAGCAAAAAGAAAATAATTTTTTAAATACCACTTACCTTTTCACTTTTTACCCTAAAAGTGAAAAAATGTGCCCCAAAACTGTAATATTCAAAACCGTTTACATTAAAAAGATTGTTATACTCACAAAAAAATAAGCACAGACTTTTTTTTTTCTTGCAAATGAATACTACAATATAATTCTCCCAGAGTGACACTGGCCTCAAGCCCAAAAGAAAGCAAGAAGCAAATGGCAACCTATTTGTGGGCTGCAATGAGCTGCCGTTTCTGTAATTGCCTGTGCCCGCAGGGATGCTTGACCTTGCTTATCTGTGCGTGAGCTCACTGCTGAGTTCGGTCTGGCCATCTCCATATCTACACACGCTGGCTGGTAAATTAAGCAGGCCTCTCCACGCAGGTGGCCTGGCTTGCATATGCACCGCCTTCGTAGCCCAGGGACAAATGTTATTGCGGGTGTTACACACCAAAGTCCATAGAGACATGGAAGAAGTCAATTGGTCCTAAGTCACAAGGGAAAATAGGTACATATACCCTGGGCTCTTTTATTTTAGTTTGCTTCAATGACCTCCTATCTTATACTAGTGCCTGTAGGGGTTGAGATGGAAGAATAGTGATTACAATTCTTTATTTGGAGAAGGAGGGAATTTTACAGTGAAACAAATACACCTACTTCTCAACCATATGTATTTGCTTACGTCATCTTGCAGAAAAAGAGAGAGTAGCAAATGACCTTACCAAAAGTCACGCTTCATAAATAGAAAGATCTAGATTTTAATGGTAGCTTAGGAACGGTGTGTCTTCGCGAGTAAGGATTGTGTTCTGCTTATCATTCTATCTCCAGTGCCTAGAACATGCCTGGTACATAAATATTTGCCCTGTGAATGATCAAACAATAGTTCTCAGAAGTATTTGATTCATAACAGGAGCTCAACTACTGTTTATCTCCGTCAACGCTCTTACTCCTATGGTTCCAGTCTTTTGAAGAAGGAAGTTCTGATCTGCGTATCCCATAGTGAAAGAAGCCTGTGTGCAGCCTTGATGAGATTCAGGGACCATCAGTTTGTAGAATCTGCCTTGTGAGCCTTTGAGAAGGAAGTGGCATGTGGGCTGTGTTGTACATCTCAGCAGTGAATGGTGGAAGGGAAAGATACTTCAGGTGGGGAAAGAGGTGAAAAATTGCATGGGCCCACCTATTGGAGAAGAGACTAGGAAATAGAGCCGAATCCTAAAGGTTCTGAAAACCCTAAATAATTATTCTTTTATAGTCTGCCCCCACCCCCCTAACCTCCCATTAGCTCAGATGTCAGATTGGTTGTGTGCTTGAGATGACTTACACAGTGCCAGGAAGTAATGCTATAACCCAATCCCCAAGTTCAGTCTGTTCATTCCTACCGGGAACAGGGACTTCACACCCTAGGAGGTTGTCCTCAGCTGGCGGACATTGGGAGCCATGTGCCTTCTGATAATTCTTTTAGGGGCCTCTGCTTAATCAGTCTTCATGCCATGCTTGTCCTAAGAGAACTATAAGAGAACTAGATATTCAATCTTACGTGTCCAAGATCTGAGATAATTAGGCTTACAGGGACACAGCGTAGAGGTTCAAGAAATGTCACGGATGCCTTGACGAATCAAAATAAACGGATGCCTTGATGATTCGAAGTAAACAATTAGAGGTCTTAAACCCTTTTTTTGTTTTTTTTTTTTAAGTGATTGCTTAAGAAAACTGAAGTCCAAACCATAAGTTGAGGGCCTTACACGGTCTCACCATCCAACACAAGTTGCCAGATACCCAACAAATAATAGACTCTTAAAAACCTTTCCCTTAATAACTATAAGGGCACCAAACAGCCAGAATGGATGCCAGCCTCGACACCACAGCTAGATCCCAGGGACCCTTTGGTTGGAGAGCTCTGGGGAATCCAGGGGGGTCTTTTGGGAGCTGGGATGCAGTGGCTATTTAATACCAGTATACAAGTATCAGGTTAAATCACATGAAATTACTGATATTTAACCATTTTTGGCCTAAAAAACTGTCAGTTTCATAGAGTTCAGCCTACTGCCACACTATTTTAAAAACCAGCACTGACATCTCAGTGCATATAGAGGGATTATGTCTCCCTCAAATAGGGAAAATGTGACTCTTTGGTTGTGTTTAGCCAGCATAAGTTGATATGATCCTGCAGGTATGGTTAACTTAATCCATGCAGGCAACCAAATATTTTAGATCCCAAGTAGAAGTTGCTGGGGTTTGGGGCCTCAATCAATAGCATACCTTTTCCCCACACCCCATTCAGAATCCTAACAGCTAGTGTTGATGGAACATG
Organism: Equus asinus; assembly: GCF_041296235.1. Taxonomy (NCBI): domain Eukaryota; kingdom Metazoa; phylum Chordata; class Mammalia; order Perissodactyla; family Equidae; genus Equus; species Equus asinus. The sequence continues at coordinate 13,064,405 of NC_091808.1, read as the reverse complement.
CACCTCATTCCCAATATTATTCTAAGACCTCTATGTGAATTAACTCCTTAAATTCTCGTACAACCCTATGGGGTGGGTTCTGTTATCATTCCCATTTTATAAATGAAGAAACTGAGACTGAGAAATAAATCACTTTTCCAAAGTCCCAGGTGGGTAGTAGCAGAGACTGGCTTGGGACCCAAGCTGTCTGCCTCCAGAGTCTCTGCCCTTCAGCCACACACTCATGCTGCCTGGGGATCCAATGGGAGGTCGACAGAGAGGCTGACCACAGTAGACGTTCGGAGACCTCAATGGCAGCTTTATTACTGATAAAAGCTGGATTGCAGCATATGGCTTAGTACCACTGCAGAGGATGGTGAACACGACTCCTAAAAGAGATAGGTTTGCCCCCTTAGTGTCTGGCATAGCTCAGCAATTTCATGTTTCCCTTGCAGGGTAGGTCTCTCTGCAGGACAGAGGGTGCCGCGAAGGTATGCGTTGTGCAGACAGGCCACGTGGAAGAGGGAGGGGCCTGCCAGAGGCTGAGCTGAGGAGAGCAGGATTGAGCAGGCTGAGTTCTTTTTCCCAAAGTCACCAGGCAGAGAACTCACCCCTCCTCCCGTGGAAAGCTGTGAGGAAAGCATGCCCAGGGGTTCTTAACAAGAGATCCCTGGAGAGAATTCTGAGGGACTATGAAATGGGAGAGGGGAAAAAATGACTTCTTTATTGTCATTGACCTCTACCTTACCTACTAACCTCTAGCTGAAATTTAGCATTTCCTTCAGTTATGAAAGAAGGCAATAAACCAGAATAATATGAGCTGTGCATGTGACTCTGTCAGCACTAGATGTCTCAGATGTTTTCAAATCACGTTACAACTGTGGAAAGATCTGGAATCTCATTCATGTGCCTCACTACTTTAAAATTATGGAAGTTTAAAATCCTACCTCTTATGACAGTTGACCACTTCGAGTAGATGGTCTCTTCCAGTAAACATCTGCTGTAGACTCACATGTTGAAACCCTAATGGCCAATATGACTGTCTTTGGAGACAGGGATTTTAGGAGGCAATTAAAGGTAAATGAGGTCCTAAGGGTGGAGCCCTAATCCAATAGGATTGGTGGCCCTATTAGAAGAAGAAAAGAGAGTTCTCTCTCTCCCCATCGCAATGCACCAAGGAAAGATCTTGTCACTTAGTGCACTAATAAATACATATATCATTATATCACAAATTTAGATTTTTTTCAGTATTTTGATAATGGCATTTTGATATAATTAATTACCACTATAGTCCTATATATTGTACACATTTAAAAACATTATTCTGAGAAGAGCTTCATAGGCTTTGCCAGACTTCAAAAAAAACCCAAAAAATATAAGAATCTTTGCTCTAATCCCTCCTTGTAGAAACAAGGGGCAAGAGAAATGGAGTCCCTGCCCATCTCTGCCCACCTCTGCCCTAAGAGACTCTAACAAATAACAAATAACTAAATAATCTTGTTTCTCTAGGTTTGACGTCTCCTCCCTCTTTTCCATGAACCCAGTCACATCTCTCCATCAAAGCCCTCGAAAATCAAGGCTGTAAAATGGAAATCTCTTATTCTAGACTGATAGGTTGCAGATTTTTTTTTTCTTTCTGTCCTGTTTTCCTCCGAGGGCAAATTGCTTAAACTGTGCAAAAGGGTTAAATGTATATTTTTATTTTTCTTTTATGTCTTTATGCCCTGCCTTTTTCCAGAAATACTTTTAGGAATTATTAAAATGCATGCCTTTTAGGATCATCATAAGACAATATAGCAATTGCAGTGATTGATAAGTCCTCAGCTTAGAGCTGCCCAAATAAGTTGCGCCAGACTTCCCGTTCAAATTCCACTTTCAAGTACAGGTACCAGTGCAAGTTCTTCCCAGAGAAACAGCTAAGAAACTGCAGGCACCACCACCAAGGGACGCTTCACCTCTAATTGATAAAACGTAAATTAGAAATTCTTGTTCCAGATACCACTTTTATATTTGAACTGCATGTTTACGTAAAGAAAGTTCTTTCCCATGAAGCTTGGAATTTGTGTCTCATCCTGCAGATGGCCCACCTCATTGCAGAAGTTTTGGTGGGATCAGACTCAATTTGAGAGTTTCAGCCAAGTAGAGGTCATACTTTCTCCCCATCACTATCATTCCTTATTGTCCAGCCAGGAAATTGAAATTAAGAGAAAAAAGAAACCTAATGATTTAACGCTAACCTGGTCTTAAAGTCTTTACTTACATTTTATTGGTCTTCTACTAGACTCTTGTTTTTAAATTTTTTTAAAATTTAAGTAACAGCCCAAATATTTGCTCGTGAGATTCAAGTCTTTGTCTCCTTTTCCAATCACATCTTGACATCCAATTTGCTTCAACCATTTGTATAGCTTATTTTGGTAGCCTTTATAGTGCAATTATCTTTCTCCCAAAACTCTGCTTTGAGAAAAAAATGAATATATAAATGGGTTTCCTTTCCTGTCTCTGCCAAATATGAGCAACGAGCACGTGAGCAGAAGCAAGTACGCTGTTGTCCTAGTGTCATGTGAGTTATGCCCAGGCTGCAACAAGACTTGTCCAGGCACACTCTGGAAGGAGAACTTTACCTGGTCTGCTCCTTGGAAGATCTGAATCTCATATGAACTTATCAGTTGACTTCACTTGGTACAGATAGGTATAGAAACAAATCTGAACAGACTCTTCAACTTAAGACTTTATAAAGAGTCCATTGAAAGTGATGAAACCCATGCTATGAAAAAAAAAAAAACTGGAGAGAGATGGCCAGCTAATTAATATAAGCGTGTACACACACACACACCCAGCAGGACCACACATACCACCACCATACCTAGAAAACAAACTACAAATACTGCTCTGTAAACTTTTGGTATTCACTTCTAAGCCTTTTTTGCTAAGGAATTGGTGGAAATTCTTAGCCCCATAGGGCTCAGGGTCTTATCCTTGTCCTAGCCTGTCTGTATCCTCTCTTGCTGCCATAGTCCCAATTCTGTCACCTGAAGACCCATTGCCAGGGGTTCTAGGGCTCTTTCTTTGCAGCAAGGCATTTCCCATCAGCTACAAGTGGTTCTCAGTCTGGAACTGCTTTAAGTAGCAATTTTAGGTGTACAGTCTTTATCAACCATAGCCCTACGCAATTGCTTTCATTCGATGCCCTCTGAAATGCTGGCACCTGTTCAATGTGGGCATGGTGGTTGTGTTTGGGAGGCAATCTAACACCGCCTTTATTCTTCACCTTGAGTGATCTCGCCGCTGAGGCTCTGTCAGCCTCCTCCAAGGGACTGCAGCACTTGGGAGGGTTTTTAAAGCAACTGACTTTAACTTACAGATTGGATCCGAACTGAAAGAGGTTTCCCGCACATGTAGAATTCTTGATAGTCCCTGGACAGCTCCATTATATATGTTCCCTGGGGCCCCTGCTGAAAGCTTTAAGAGTTAAACTCCTTCATCCACACGGTGTTGTAGGAACACCAGCGATACTCAACCATAGGGTCAGGACATCATGTATGTTAGGCATATGGTGTATTGGGAATAATTCATTACTGAAGTTGGAAAATGATTGACTTCTTTAATAAGTCAGAGCCAATTCTAGGTGATTCCTATAACAGTGGCAACTCCACTTACTCTTTCTTTTGGGAGAGAGAGCTGTGGACATCTGCACTGGGAACAAAATAAAATAAAATAGCCCAAGGTCTATTTTATCTATGCCCCAGGCTCTTAATTCTTGTGAAGATAAAAACTGTTATTGTTGGTAGTGCCTCCCTTCACTCCCTTCCCATTTTGGTGTTTCAATAAAATCTCTGTACATCCAGGCAGTGTGCAGCACATGGAAATGTCAACCAACCATAATAGCAGAGTAAGAAGTGGCAAGAGGAGAAAACTTAAATAGCTGAGCTTCTCTTGGTCAGTTTTACAATCAACTTGTGCAATATAAACCTAGAAATATCCATGCTAAGTATGACCATAAGAAATTGCCAATATTTGACCATTTCTGACCCACAAAAGCAGCAATTTCTTATGGTTCAATTTAATACTATTCACATTGCATTGAAACAAACTGGGGAACAGACTGAAAAAAATCCTCCAATCCTACCCAGTGGATCTCCAGGAGGGGGAAGGAGGCTACCCAGCATGTTTTTATTTTGTTTTGTTTTGTTTTGTTTCATTCCATTTTTAACAAAGGGACTTCACCAATACACACCGCTACAAATGCTTCCTTGTTTTTACCCATGTTTGGGTATATACATCTGAGAATAGCAGTGGAATTTCTTCCTCAGCTCTGGACTGTTCATCGCTGTGAGAAAGTGCATCAGCAGAGTTTAAGAATGGTTCTTCTAAATCCTCTAGAAATGGAAAGCTATTATTTTTAAGTTTCTGAGGAAGCATCTAACAAAGAGAAATAATTTATCCTTTTACTTGAACTTCTCTGAGTTTCTCCATCAGTCCCAAGGTACTATTTACCTGCCACTATAATTTGACCCCAAAATACACATAAAAATGAGATAATGTGTGTGAAGGATTTAGAAGAATAACTGTATTCTTTTTGTTATATTTTAATTTCTCAGGCTAATCTGTTGTTGTTGCAAAGAGGGCATTCACCAAATGTATTATAAATAAGCATTACCTTGCTCAAAATCTTTCAATATGGGAAGTTTTATTTCCTTAATGTATTTACATGTATACAGGGAACCAGGTCATCCATTGCCAAGATCGTAACATTACAATCTCAAAACAAAGGTGTGGCTATAAGGAGTTTAAACATTGACTTCCTCTTTTTACTACTAAACTGCCATAAACACAGAAATGCTCAGCTCTTCAGGCCTTGCCCTTTCATCAGAAACTAAAAATCTACACATGGGGGAAATGCCCTATCAAGCAAAGGCCAACTCAGATCAGAACAGGTATTAGGGGTATCTTTACCTGTTGATATTTCCAGAAGATTTCATTCCTCAAAGAGGAAGGGAAAAAGAATATGGAGAAGAACAAAAATGCTTGATTGATCGTTCCTTGATTACTGAACAATAACCATACAATTTATTTTTTCGACATACAATGGCATGGCTAGTTGTATTCATCTGCTCAGACTGCTGTGACAGAATCCCAGAGACGAGGTGGCTTAAACAATAGACTTTATTTTTCACTGTTCTAGAGGCTGGGAAATCCAAGGTCAAGGTGTCAGCAGATTTGGTTCTTGATGAAGGCTCTCTTTCTGGCTTACAGACGGCCCCTTCTTGCTGCATCTTCCTGTGGCAGAGACGGGGAGAGAAAGAGAGAGACAGAGAAAGAGAGAGAGAACACACATTCTGGTGTGTCTTCCTCTTCTTACGAGGGCACTAACCCCATCATGAAGCCCCTACCCTCATGACCTCATCTAGATCTAATTGTGTCCCAAAGGCTCTACTCCCTTTGCCATCACATCAGAGGTTGGGGCTTCAAAATACAAATTTGGAGGGGATACAATTCAGTCCACAGCACTAGTTAACAACAGCAAAATTTCCTCTCAAAAGTTCTAATTCATTTTAAAAAGTACTTGGTAGACATCTGAATGTAACAAATATTAATAAAATACAGAATGGCCATTTTAAAACTAATGCCCTCAATGTTCTAGACCCATCTTGCATCTTTAGTAAACAATGGCTACACACCAGGAAGCATAGATTAGCTTTTCCTTGGAGTATTTATATTTCCTTTCTTTCTATTCTCCTGGCCTTTTTTTTTTTTTTTAAACAATTTGGCTTAGTGTGCTAAAAATAGCTTGTGCACACTGTTGTTCCTTTTAGCTTCATTGTTACCAACTGATTTCTAATTTTCTTTGAGACTTGGAAAATCTCCTGTGAATGGAGGGAGCTCACGAGCAGGTTAATGCAACCCTGGATGGGGGCCACAGTTCCTGCAGCCCCTTCAGCCCTACCACTCCACCCCTCTTCATCATACATCCTTTTGGAATTTATTTCTGCCTGTGTTGAATCTGGGTATTCAATGCTCTCGGTTACTATAGTTAGATAGACTCTATTTTTAGTTACAAACTGTATCCCTGAGCTACATACAGCTGCTCATTAACGCTGGAAGCCTTTTTCACAAAGCTTGTGTTCTCGTCCTTCCTTTTCAATGCCCAATAGGCTTATGAGAGAAAATACAAACACTGGTTATATTTGGTTTTCTACTCAGCCATGTCAAGTCCTAAACTGAGAGGAAGTTATAAATGTACTACAGGAAAATGCTCTCTTTTCCCTTAAGTAGCAGTTTACTGCCACACGATATTGTGGTAGAAATGGGAGCCAGGAGCCTATATTGAAATAAGAGGTTAAGTAAATTAAAATTTGACTTTTTGAAGGCATTGTCCAGTATGTGGGGTTGGTGTTTACATTACATGGTGCTGAAGAGTGCCTGAGACACACTAGGCACTCATTCTATGTTTGCGGAACTCAGAACAGTAGTCAATGTGTAGCAGGTATTCAAAAAAGGTTGATTGCTTGAATGAATACATTATTTTCCATAGTTTACCCTTTGAGATCGGAGAGATCTTCTTTGAAGCAAATTCCTTGGAAAGGTGAGCATTGCAACCCCACAAACTGTCCAACACATTCCTAGCAGTGGGTCCAACCGTCAGAGCTTGCACGTTATCTCAACTGTCTCCTCGTAGTAATGAGCTTTCACTAACACAGATGCAACAAGAGACATTCCTGCATCTGGAACTCCTGGCTTGTTAAAATTCTGATCCCCATTACCAGCCAGTTGCTCCATGATGGATCCCATCTCACTCCTCACCAGCTCATAACTTATTTCCTAAGTTATTTTGAGAGCCTAGTGACCAGCACGAGGAACCCATCCAACATCCTCCTTGGTACCTCTTTCATCCTTCTTAAAGGGCTCATACACATCATGAACACCCACATCTGCCATTTTTTTACCACGCTCAGTATAGTCTAGGGCATATTGTAATGGAAGGGCAGGGGCTTTGGCACCCAACAGGCTTGCATTTAAATCCAGACTCATCTACTTTTACCTGGAGTGGATGAGGGAGTACCTTGAGCGAGTTGTTTCATCTCTATACTTTTGTCTCCCCATCTGAGGCTTAAGGGGAAAAGATCTACTTCATACTTCATAGGGTTGTCATGAGAATTACATGAAATAATTAATGTAAATAATCTAGCTCAGGTCCTGGTGCTGGAAGGAAATGTTCTATAAGTGGGGAGGATTATTGTTCACAAGTCTGGGAATTTCACCTCCAGCAATCATCCTAGACCTTGACTTCTTCCTTTTTTCTTTCTTTCCTCTTCTGTGCCTTATACATTCGTCTCTTTTTCCCTCTCAATTTATCTTTCTCTCCTGCTTTGTTCCAGTCACAAGTCAAAACAAGGCTACTTAGTGACTCTAAGAGCAGTGCTACTGATATACCCACAGAAAAGAAAAGGGAAGCCATCAACTTTGAAATGAAATATTTGAAGTGAAATACAGGACTAGGGTTAATAAGTGCAAACATCCTTAAAAATAAGTCCAAGATACCCCAAACACCTTCTTCAGAATATCTCTAGAGGTATCCTGCTACTTCAAAGTTTAATGTGCTTTTCTTTGAGCAGTCAACACTTCAAAACAAAACACTAGTTATTACTCAATTTTTCAAACTTCATACATATTTTTGGATAGCAGTATCAAATAATTAATATTGCTGGGGTTTGATGTGGGTTTCCATTAACAGCTAGCATTCCACAGAAGTATTTTCTAACATTTTTGTTGCAAATATACCATACGTCAACTCCCTGATGGATACATAGGCTACCAGAGATTAGCCTTGGAAACTAGCAAATTACAAAAGTATTTCCATAGAGACTATGTTCCAAATTCCAAATAAGTGAGTTACAATCACGTATGGAATGACTTCATAACAAGTTGAAACCTGCATCGTATTTTAAGCATTTTCCCACACCTAACATATCTTCCTCTCTCTGTTTTACTGTTTTGCTTTGTTTTCCTAAGATGTGGCTCAGAAAGGAGCCAGACAGCTCTCCAACACAGATAAAAGTGCAGGAACCCAGCATCCAAAAATGAATGACAGTAGGAGAGTGGTCTGCTTGCTGAGACACTACCACTTTTTATGACAGCAAATGTTTGGCCAAGAAATAATCATCTGTCATTCTCTAGGAACACCTGTAACGTCAGCTTTATTTTTTCTTTTCCTTTCTTTTCTGTCTGTTTTTTAATGAGAGCCTTATTATGTTGCAGTAATGTGTCTTGTTTTTATGATCAGCATTGCAGCTTCATGAGAAAAATAAATGGAAACTCCCAAACTTTCAAAACATGCACCAGACATTGTCTCCATCAATTTTAAATTGCATATAAAGCAGGTGCTCACATACATACCTGCTTCGGTCCCTCTAGAACTGTGCTGTCCAATACACAATTCATTAGACACATGTGACCACTTAAATCAAAATGAATTAAAAATAAGTAAAACTAAATTTCATTTCCTTGGCCTCAGTAGCCACATGTGGCTTGTAGTTACCATATTGGACAGTGCAGATATAGAACATTTCCTTCACTGAAGAAAGTTTTATTGAACAATACTGCTGCAGAATAGGGATTTTTTTCACAGTAAAACAAAGCTGAAAATCTGCAGTATACCCAGATGATGAATTTTTGGAGAGAACCTTTGCTATTCTGGACCAGTGTTCAAATAAAGACTTCTCTATTTCACCACACAACTTTTTTGTACTTAGTTTGGAGTCGCACAAGAAAGTCATCGCTCTGCTCTCCTGACTTAGTGTCTTGTTGCTTCAGAAATAGCTAAAGTCACAAATTCAGACTTCTGACTCTCTTACACAATTCAGCAGGCAATGAGCAGCTAAGGGGTCAGTTTGCTCTAAATTGCTTTATTAGCAAGCAAATTGGGCAAGGACAACAATGCAGTTACCATGTGCTCCCCAAATGCAACAGAGACTGTGAGCGCATAGCCAAGGCCACAATACAGTTCTGGAAATAAGGCTTCCTTAGTTTCCTGTGTGGCATTTATGACACTTATAAAAATGATTCTTGACATTTTCAAGAACCGCAACACATGGACCACCTGCTCAAGAAGGGAGGGCAGATAACAGAAGACTATTTCCACCTCAGGACTGAGCCAGTCTCTTATAGTAGTCGTCTCAGAAAATATTCTTCTGACCTACTCCCCTTTATTATTTGGACACTAATTTCCACCTTCTAAAATGCATCTATTAAATTTGGTAGCCCAATAAGTGTTTTGTTAAATGTGGGTTGAGCTGGCTTTCACTTAACTCTGCCACGAGCTTACTAAATTTAAAAGAAAAAAATTAAGAAGATCAAACTTCCTTCTTTTAATTCCTTTAGATCCTTTGGGGAAACCAATGTTTATCTCTGTAAAGTTCAAGTCTGCATAACTAAAAGTCAGCCAAATCTGACATCCAACCAGGGAATCTTGCGGAGGCCGTTTCCTCTTCCTTCCTCAGTCTTCGTATTCCCATTCCCTGCTTAGACTACAGTTTGGAAGTTGCTGAATGAATTCACAAGTACTACTGTTTGCACTTTCACACACTGTTTAAAGGCAGAAGTATCAGGTTTCACAGTGCTGTGAGGAAGTTGGCAACCGCTTCAAAGCAATTTGGAAGCCTCTATTACTTTATTAAGCAAGGGCAATAATGAGCTACAAAGTGCCAACTTGCTCATGTGTTCCAGCTTTTCCTGCATTTCATTGCAAACACCACAGTCTCTCTTTTCCTGCTTAAACCCCAGTTAGTACATTGCTTTTAAAATTACAGATTTGACAGCACTCACAAATAAAGAGCTAAAACCACGTAGCTCCGTGACTTATACAGCTATGAGAGCTACAGAGGGGTCGAAAAGTCTGCTGTAAACTAGTTGGTCTCTTAATGTAGTCACATATGTTTTGTTCCCCCACTCCCTTTATTTCTGCACTCTATATTTCTACAGATATCGTGAGACCCAAAATTAATTACAAATGGTTCGTTCCTACAATAACTCAACGGATATTTAACTGTGTGTTTCCAATTAGTCCAACACGTGCTAACCCAAGTGGAGCTCATGTAAGTGCAAATATGCTGTACTATATTCAAGGAATATACCATCTAGTCTTGGAGATAAGTCTAACCCACATTAAACAACAATGACAAACTGTAGATGTATGAAACGTGAATTTGGGGAAATGAGCTATCCTCCCTAGTCCCTTTCTATTTTAATGCCATATGAATTCTAGGACAGTATGACTAGAGGGCTCCATTATGCCTTACAGGCTGTAAGTCCTGTAGATGTGAAGACCCGAGGTGACAATTGAACTACCACTCCTGAAACTTGACCTTGTCACTTTTAACAAGGCTGGTTCTTACCAAGCAATCCCTCACACTTAGGATCTATTTGTCAGCTAGGGAAACTCTAGCCTAGTTGATATCTACGCTTCCTTCTGTCCTCTCTGATGGTCCACACTGGGATGGATACATGGAGGTGAATGACTTTCAAAGCCATAGTGACCAGGTCTGTCTTTTTAAAGTTATCCATTAGCATTTGGTCCCGCAAGCTCCTATAAAGGAATAGACTCCATGGATGCCAAATGCTAAACCTGATTATTGATCTTTCCACTTATCTGTAAAACAGAAATGGTTTGATGATTATAACCCTTCTATTACCAAAACATCCACTGCTGAAGAACATGGAAAGGGTATCTACCCAGGAAACCTCAAGCAAAGTTTAGAGATTATCATGAATGTAGCTAGCCAGGCATCTGAGTATTTCAGGACTCAGGCATGAGACCAAAGTCTGTGTGAGAAGCACAGCTGGGTATGGCACAACATAAAGGAATAGGAGAAGTGGGATGGGTTGCCACGTGTCCCCAATTCTCCTGTTCACATGGTGCAGTCACTGTTTGCCTTTTCCTTTTTATTAAGGTCAAAGTTAATTACCCCCTTTGACCATATTAACAATACTCATCTAATAATTAAATAATGACTAGCAAAACTCCAATTGCATTTTACCAAAAATTAGAGCTAAAGAGCTGAATTTTTCCTCTTTGCCCTACATTGTTCTCAAGTCAAGAGGTCATTTCCCACAAGCACAAATCAAAAAGGGCTCAACTCCAGTAAATATAGAAGCCGAAAAAATATTTCCATATGCAAAGGGTTAGAGAAGAAGGAATAGAGAGAAATGAGAAAATCATCCATATTCACAATTGTGAAGAGTGAGTTACTAAGAAGTAGCTGTGCTTTTTTAAACAATTACTCATCCAAATAAGTAATGGATTTCAAAAAATGGTTTAGGCCAAAGACACAGTTCTCCTCAAAACATTTTTACACCCCAATTCTGGAGGTGCCTTCAGCTCCGATGTATGAGACACATCTGAAAATCTAGCCCATTACTTTAAAATCACACTTCAGTTGAAGCCCAAACAGTATTGCCTGGCTTGATCAGTCACTTTACAAACCCAGAGTCTCAGTTCATTCAGTCTGTTTCAACACAATACCATAGACTGGGTGGCTTATAAACAAAAGACATTTATGTCTCACAGTTCTGGAGGCTGGGAAGTCCAAGATCAAAGGGCCAGCAGATTCTAGTCTGGTAAGAGCCCACTTCCTGGTTCATAGATGGCCATGTCTTTTCGCTGTGTCCTCACATGGTGGAAGGAGAGAGGGAGCTCTCTGGGGTCTTTTTTATAAGGACACTAATCCCATTATGTATTAATCTCTTGAGAGCCTTCACGACCTAATCACTTCTCAAAGTGTCCTTCTCCGAAAACTGTCACCTTGGACGTTAGCATTTCACATGTGAATGGTTGGGGAAGGACACAAACATTCAGTCTATAGCACCCAGCTTGATCTTGAACTACTCTTGACTTTTCTCAAATACTAAATATGTTCTCCAATAATGAAGGATGCCACCAGAGAGAAAGCTCAAAAGAACAAGTCACAGTCTCTGAAGATCATTTCCAAAGGAGCATTTCACAATGGTTGGAGAAGAGGTAGTAGTAGTGAAATGAGTTCACTGCTTCCTGAAATAACTTGTCTAAAGGACTCTCATGTCATCTAAGGCCTGTGTCACACTATAGCGTACGTCCAGGTGCTATGGCTTTGCACAGTCTTCCCCGTAAGGGATGCACCCTTCAGTGTACGTTTCTCTATCGCCATCACTCCTGCCCCATAGGTTTCATCTCTTTCTCCTTAAATCCTGCACCCCAGGTCAAGTGCTACATTTTGCAGGAAACTTGTCCTGTCGAAGCAACCTACCCTCAGTCATCTCAGCCAAGATTGCTCGCGCATCCCTTTAGCTTTAGCTCTCTCTTTTTCTGCTTGCGATAGCTCATATTATTTTCCTGTGTTGCTATCTTTCTGTACATTGTTTCATATCTTCTTCTCCAATTAAATTGTAAGATATTTGAAGGCAAAGCCCGCTCTTGGGCTTCACCGTATTTACCATGCCTTCCAACACTGTGCCTAGTAAGCAATAGGCACTCAATAGATATATATTAATTCATTAATTGCAAAATGACTCTCTTTCCATTTAACCTTTATCTCATATTTTCTCCTCAAAATTTGTTGGCTATATAAAGAATAAAAGTAAAATGCACAGGCCATTAGATACATTCTTAACTTTGTGCAAATAATAAAACTGCTCATCCTTGGTTTCGGTCAAAACAAATATTTACTTAGCACTTCCTATATGAAAGTCACTGTTCTAGGTGCTGAGAATACGACTCCATAAGAATGGAGCTTACATTTCCAAGGAGGCAAGAGGGGGATAGTTGATCAACAATAATAACGACTACAAAGTAAAATATATATTTTAACAGATGATGACAGTTGCTCAAGAGAAAGAAATAAAGCATGAAAGAAGAGTGGTGAATTCAGGGTAGGGGGCCCCGGCAGAAGGTACAATTTTAAATAGGATGATCAGGAAAGACCTCAGAAGGAAGATGGTATTTGAGGAAAGACCTGAAGAGAGTGGGATATCAAACCTTGTAACATGTAGACAGCATTTAGGATGCTCAAAGAAATAAGGAACCATACAGACTGTCGTAAAAGTCTTTGGAATTTCAATGGGTAATCTTCTGAGCCTGATATCCCCTGTCTGGAACCCCAAAAGTGGCTCCATGACCTCCTGTGCTTACTTATACTTAAAAACTAATCACAATGTGCCATTAATGTTTTATTATATGTCTCCCTCCAAAGATTGTGAGTAATCTGAAGGCAGAGATTATCTCATTTATCAATACAAACCTTATAGTGTTTAATATAATTCCCAGCCAACAGTGAGAAATCACTAAATATTGGTTGAACAATAAATAAATCTTCATTCAGGTAAACAATTCATCTCATCTAAATTCAAAGCATAGCTTATCCTAATTTGAGTCAAATGATGTTTGTGCAGATATATTTATTTTTAATGTAAACACTTGGCAAACTTCTCTTAAAATAAAGAATTAAATTTCTTATAAAAAGTCGAGTAAATCTGGCCCCATCACCTCTTTGGGTACTTTTGTCTGGACCATGAAGAACTCACCAAGTATGGATTTAAAACTGGTAGCACAGTTACTCTTCAGTAAAGGGGGAAAAACTAGCACGAGAAGAGGGGGCACAGGTTCCCAAAGGAAAATTTTGAACTTGCACACATGGTACTAATTTAGCCTTAGAGTTATTAACATGGGGAAAGAGCAAAGTTCAAATCATCTGAACACTCAAAGAAAAATGAGATTACTGCACAGTCTCCTCGGCGTAATCACGGTTGTGTAGAGATGTAACTTTCTTGCTGGCTTTTAAGTTGGAGGAGGGAATGTGAAGAATGCCAGTTTCTTCTTAACAGCGATCTACACCTCACAGAAGAGAAGTTTTCTTTCTCTTTTAACTCACCTTCAGTTCTCCCCATTATTGACTATTAGAGCCCCCAAGGCGAGAAATCTAGCACTCAGTCATTAGGTCATCTGTCCAGAATGGTTGTTCACCTGACAAAGGCTATCTGTAGAGCAGCTCTGAAGGCTGACATGAACTCTTCTGTTGAAGCGTTCCCTGGCAACAAAGCATCATAAGGAAGTTTATTCCGATCAAATAAATCTATTGTAATTATAGTTGATACAGCAGGCCAAAAAAAGTCATTCTGTATCACTCGATACCCAACAGTGAGCACTTCACAGTGTCTCTTGAAGTGCTTAGAGAGAACACAGAGGACTCAGGGGTCCTATCATATGCTCCTTGGCCCTGAGCTGGGGTGGCAGTTCCAGTGAAATTTGCTGCTGGCTTCCAGCCAGCCAGGATCCTGTTTACTAGTACTGTTGTAGTCATTTAATAGTTGGCCAGGTCCAGTTGTTGTTATTAATGATAATTCTCTGCCATCCCCAGAGGTGACAAGGTGCCTATAAAAAGCTGCTACAGTCACTCTCACAGCTCAGGCTCCATCTCCCTCCCACTTCTAATCCTCTTGACTCATCTGGTTTCCCTTCCATTGACAGGACTCTCTTTCTCTGCTTAGGTCCTTCAGATTGACAAACTAGCTAAATGGCTTTATCTGATTTTCTTTTCAGTTTTTGCCCCAGATGCTCCCTCTCAGAGCTGCTCTTTTAGTGACCGAGCATTAGCACCCAAGGACATGGGACAGCTATCCCTGGCCCCCTCAGCACCATCCAACAAGCATACCAGGCTACTGCTCATCTAAGAGGGGACATGGTGGAATATCATCCATGAGCCCACACCAAAAATAAATATAAAACAAATGAAACAAAAGGAATGTACTCAATGCCTGTGAAACAATACAAATCTGTCATCTTATCATTCTAAGGCACACTGTAAGCCAAGGATTAGTGTAAAGGGAATCAACACTGTGCTCCTTGATGCTCTGGGCTCTAGATATGGCCAACACCTCAGCGAGAAAAAGATGTGGTGTCCAGATGAGTGGGCACAAGGTGAATGGAAGCTCAATTTTGCCAATTTATATTATAAAGAAATTTTTTTTGAGAGAGCTAATCATGAACCACCTCAGGAAGCTTCATAAGTCTTCTGTTTGTCTGTGAACACAAAGTTCTGCCTTTGGGAAGCAGTGAATATTATGGGATAGCCTAGAGATCACTTCTAAACTGGTAGGCAGAGACCTCTGAAGCTTATATTTCAAAGAAGCCTGGACCTAGGTTTGAAATAATAAATCTTTATTTTACAGGTGAAAAAAACCAAGGTCTTGAGAAGTTAAGTGGTGAACCTAGGACCTTACTGGAACTTTCTACTAAGTCTATTCAGACTTCTGTACCTAAATGTTTAATTGTGTTCATATATGGTTTGTTTTAAGTCTCATCCTTCTCCAAACTCTACCTAATGGTGTTAAATAGCCCTTCCCTGGGAGAAGAAACACCAGGTGTTAATAAACAAGTAAATTGTATGTAGTTTCCCCCAATTTACTCAAATAAATGAACTTGGAGCTCTCCCTCTGACTCAGCACTCTCAGGTGGTTCCTTACCTTCATGGACCTCTGTCTCCCCTAGTCAACTATAAGCCCATAAAGTCAGACTGTCCTCGTCACGGTTTTCCCAGGATTTACCACATGATTCATTATTAGCACTCAATATGCAGTTATTGAATAACTAATTAATCCTCCTAGTGTTAACTGTAGGGTGGTCAACATTTAGACATATTGACTTATCTATTCCCTATCGCCTCTGACTAGTAAGCTATCTTGTTTACTTCATGAAAGTCATGGTTTGATTATCCCATTAACTGGTTATCTATGTTCTGTCTATAGATATTATTTTCATCTATAAACTCTAATTGTCTACTATGGGCACCATAACTGAAAAATAATTTACATCAAGGACTATAAAAATGTTTGTGCTGTTTGACTACACAGTTACACTTTAAGGAAATCAAATTTTAGGAAATAACTCCCAAGGTAGGTGATTTATAAATATGTCCAAAAACATTCATAGCAATATAACTTATAAAAAAATTATCCGTGACTGAAGAGTGAACAGAGTACATTCATAATATACAGAACCATTTAATAACTAGCTGACAAGTGCTTCCTATGTTTGGGCATGATCTTAGGCACCTGATGGACATTGGTTAGCAAAACAAAGACTTCTGCCATAGTGGAGTTTGCATAATTTAAAAATTATGTTAAGCATTTTTAGTTACATAGAGAAATGCTTAACATATTATATTAAGTAAAAAAGCAAGATACAAAATTATAAATTCAACATGACCTTTATCCTATATAAATAGGATATATATTCCTCTATCCACAGAAAATTATTTAAAAAGTCAAAATATGAATAGGAGTTGTCTCTGAGTGTTGAAATGGTGTCATTGTTATTTTTCTTTACACTTTTCTATATTTCAATATTTTAAAAAATGATTTTCACTAAGCAAGTTTTACAATCAGATAAACAACGGAGTATGTAGGACAATAACACATCCACCTGAGCCACAGGAATCTGGAATCCTTGTTCTAAAAACTCCTGCTCTGTGTTCCTTGTAAGTAATAACACTTTTTTAAAGTATAAGTTTCCCAATCTACAAAGCCCTTTTTCGCATTCCTTCATCTGGCAGCTGAGAATAGCAAGAAACAACCTGCCGTGAACAATTGCTGCTCGGTGTTAAATGTGTTTGGGGCTGATAAGTTAATGAGTTGATGGGTCAATGTAAACTGTGTTTTGAGATATTACATAGTCTAATACCCATGGAATTATTTATATAATGCTACTTTTATGCAAAGTAGATTGAGCATTTGTGACCATAATACACACACACACACACATCCAACAAAGGTAACAACAGAATAGTAACCAGGTGCTGAAGATTTTCTCAGTCAGTCCTAACATCATAGAATTTTATTGTCATCAATACAGGTAACTTTTAAACTAAACATTCTTGCATTTTTATCGCTTCGTAAGACTTTAACCAAATAGATATTTAAACACGAGGAAAAAAATTCTTTGTCAGACAATGCGTCCTAATTTTTGTTTCAGAATCTAAGTTCATCTAAACAAAAGAGCAGTATACAAACGATCGTGAGTAACCTAAACAGAGTCTGACATTTTTAATCCCAAACAGATTATCAAAGGCATACGAACACATCCAGTTGGTCTGCTGTCATTTTCCTGTCTATCTGCATATCTTAAAAACATGCACACACACAAACGAAGGTGAGAAAGAAACTAAACAGAGCAGGAGAAGGGTGCCTTGAAGACACAGTAAGTTAGGTGAAAGTGAGTAATAGAGACAACAACAAAAGGATCAGAAATTACAGCATCTCCGCTCTGGTGACTGGGGTGGGGGGAGGTAGGATGTAGGGTAGAGGGAGAGTTGGGTGTTAGACTTTTCTGAAGTATATGGAACTGATCAATCAACGCCTCTGAAGGAAAAACAGGCCTCAAACGTGTTATTAATACTCAAAGCAGAATAAGTTCAAGATTATCTGTCTAACCAAAAGATTAGCTTTCAGAGTAAAGCTAATGACCACATGAAAGGAAAAAATGGCAGGCTCAAGTTCTTGCAGTAGGTACAAGTACTACAGTCATTGTACTAAGTGGTGACAACTTATTGCTGACCTTCCAACTAGGTGACTTGCAGAAAAGGGTCACTATGGAAGGATAGGAAAACAATACAAAAGATTGTTTTAATTCTGTTCTAAATTGTAGCTAAAAGAAAAGCAATATCTTTCATCCCCAAGGTCCAAAGAGTTTCCCAACTATGACATATGCAGAAGCCAGGTGTAGAGAAACATCATGCGGGGCTGAGAGTTTGTGAAGCCATACCATCAAGGGCTTGATTCCAAGGACACAGGTGGTGGGAAGAAGGTGGCCATCCCAGGAGTATGTATAGATTCCATTCCATAAATAACTTGACCCTGTACCATGCAAGGAACTCTGGGAGAAAGGAAAGGGAAAGAGACTCAGATTATTTTTTCCTGTTATATTCATTTTTCCCATTTGTCTTCACTTTGTTCAGCTTATTTCTTAATATAACAACAATACATATTAATACATGTTTATTACATAAAACATAGATGCAAAATAACACAAAAATAGGAATAAATTTCACCTGTGATCTCATCGCTCAGAGATACTCGACTTTAACATTATGACATATATCCATCCAGCTGTCATGTTTTTCTACAATGTATAAAGTTGTTTTTATTAATTGGAGATCATCATGAACATACTGCTTTGTAACCCGCCTTTTAAATTTTAAATAATATCCTTATCATTTGGCAATGTCACTAAATATTCTTTCAAAATGTGATTTTTAATGGCTGATGTAATGCTTTCATATGGATGCCCTCTAATTTCGCCAACAATTACTATACTACATTTCAACTGATTCTGACTTTCACATAGTTCGTGAGGCATATCCTCATATATAGGTCTGTGACAAATCTCTTTTTTGTCTTTCTTCTAGATATCTTCCTCGAGGTGAAACTGGGTGAGTGGCTATGCATATTTTTCAGGCATGTGATATTTGATGTCAAATTGTCCTCCAGAAAAGTCTGCTGATCTGTATTTCACCAGCAGTGTATGAGGCTGCATATTCTCCCACGTCCCCGCTAACATTAAATACCACAATATCACTAAAGAAGAATTTGTTGGGTTGACATTAAAATACAAGTATTAATTGTAGTGGGGTTTTTTGAGGAAGATTAGCCCTGAGCTAACATCCACAGCCAATCCTCCTCAATTTTTGCAGAGGAAGAGTGGCCCTGAGCTAATATCTGTTCCAATCTTCCTCTACTTCATATGTGGGATGCCTGCAACAGCATGGCTTGACAAGAGGTGTGTAGGTCTGCACCCGGGATCTGAACCAGCGAACCCCAGGCTGCCGAAGCAGAACGTGCAAACTAACTGCCGTGCCACCGGGCTGGCCCCATTAATTGTAGTTTTAATTTTTTAAATTACTGGTGAGGTTTCTCTAACGCTTATTCACTTCTTATGTTTTAACATAAAAATCAAACCAAAATGCAATTTTCTATTGCACACAGCCTTTTCCACAAAAGCAGACAGAGCCGACACACTTATCTCCAGTCCTTCCGAACTCCTGAGGTACTATTCCTCACTGTCACTTTTCCCACTAAAGTGATAGTAAAAGGGATAATGAAAAGAGAGGAGAGAATAGCAGAAGAGGGTTCAAAGGTTTGGAAGACGGAAAGCAGTAGAGACGCGGGAAGTCACTTAGGTTTCAACTTAGATGTTCCTGAAGGAGAGGACTCAACACGGAGCAAGTGAATTTTTTTGTCAGAGAATGTTGGATAAATTCAGAATTTGGTTTTAAGAATAGTTCAATCCTCACATTTCCTCTTCTCACATGGCCTGATGGCTGCTCCTCCCAGGGAAGATGTAGCTGGTTATCTAAAAGGCGGTCATACAGCCAGGCCACTGTGCCCAAGCAAGGACATTGGACTGGCATTCTGTACAATTTAGCATTTGTCAGCCCCAAAGTGTCTTGGTTTGGACAAAGAACTATATAGTCACCATATTGGGTTGAATTGCGTCCACCAAAAGATACTCACCCGGAACCTCAGAATGTGACCTTATTTGGAATAATCTTTGCAGATGTAAAGAAGGTAAGGATCTTGAAATGAGACCCTCTGGAATTAGGGTGGGTCCTAAATCCAATAAGGAGAGCACTTGTAAGAGACAGAAGGGAGAAGACAGAGACACAGGGCAGAAGGCCATGTGACGACTGAGGTGCAGAATGGAGATTATGCTGCCACAAGCCAAGAAACACCCAGGATTGCCAACAGCCACCAAAGCTAGGAAAGAGGCATGGAACGGTCTCCCTCAGAGCCTCCAGAAGGAACCAACCCTGCCAACATCTTGATTTAGGACTCTTGGCCTCCAGAATTGTGAAAAAAATTAATTTCCGTTATTTGAAGTGACCCACGTTGTGGTCCTTTGCTTTACGGCAACCCTAGGAAACTAGTATAGCCACCTTGATCTGGAGAGGCCATCCCAGGGGGTTGAGGGAAGAAGGCACTCCTGGCTGGGAGAAGGTAAAGTGTGCACGTGAAGGGGTCAGACACCTCATCAGCCTCCTTTTCCTACTTAGCTTCAGAGCTCATTTTCCAGGTTTATGCACCTAGCCCTTCCCAGCACAGGCAGGAGATTGGAAGAGATTTTTCTGGGGAAGCCAATTGCCCTGGCTGGTGCCCCTACTGAGCCCTCTTCTGGGAGGCCCACAAGTCCACAAACTCTGCCCATGCAGACACAGCTTCCAATCATATTTCCATGAGGCACTCGTAACTATAAATGGACATCAAATGATCATAAATGGAAACAAATTCAGAGAATTAAGAGAATGGTGTGCAGACATTCACAAGTCATTGGAACACTGTATTCTCTAGGAAACTGTCTCTCCTTCCCACAGCCCCAGATCCTTCTATCTTGCTCTGGATTCCTACAGTATGACCCAGCTGGCTTAGTCCTGTGGCATTTATGAGAACTTTTATATCTATTTTACTCTCTGTTGCAGATGCTGAGTTCTATATTTTATACATTTCTGGCTTCCCCACAGTGCTGGTTCCTGTCAAGAGTCTTCATAAATATGACTAAAGATAAAATAAGACTCAAGGTGTAGTACATTTCCCCCCATACACACATATTCAGCATAGCCTTGATGAATCAACCAGCAAACCCATGTCCTAGGAGTCCCTATGGCTGGACACATTGTTCACAAGTGCTTCCATGGATCCACGGCTTTGAGACACCAGGCACTTCAAGATGCCTCCAATTATATGGTGCTTCGTGCTTGACTCCGATTATATGGCTCAGTCTTCATAGCAACACTAGAAGCCAAGAACTGCAATTGTCCCCATTTTATAGGTAAGGAAACTGAGGCTCCCAAAGGTTTCCCACCTTGCCCAGTGTCACACAGACCAGATTCAAACCCAGGCAATCTAACTCCCAAGCCCAGGCCCTTCAATCTCAAGCCAGGTTCTTCCTTTGACATCATCTGGATCATTTGTGGTCCCCAGCAATAAGATTCACTCACCCCTCCTCCATTTATAGCATCACCAGAGCCAGAGGTTACAGGTACACATAGGTTAAGTCTGAAGGCTTATCCCAAGAAAACTGAGAGGGAATTCACTGGCCAGTGTCATAGGTGGGGCTCCCAACTGTGGAGTGGAAAGCAGCCAAGCCCAGAGCCTCACACAGGATCCTTCCAGGCCTAGCTCAGGTCCAGAAGAATCCCAGCCAACAGGGCTTCCAGTCAGTGCTCCCGCATGGTAATTAGACTTGCATTTGGAAGAGTGAAGAGCACAAGAAGAGAAAGGAATAATTCTTCTTCTTCTTACCTTCATATCTGCACAAACTCAGGTAAACACTACTCCAGACAGTAGTGCAGATGGAATAGAGTCTTGGTAGTAGCTGTTAATAAAAATCTAATCTGGTTTCCAAGCCCCTCCTTGGGTATAAATTAGACCTTTTGGAAAGTAGATGAATTTCTCTGGTTCTCTGGGATCCCACAGCATCATTGGGCAGTGATTGTATCCAATGACCCTGTAGAATTAATTATGCTTAAAATTATGCTTAAAAAGGGGGGCTCATGTTTATCTATGAGGAAGCTCACTGACCTTGCAGACGGTGCTGAGCTGAATAACGGCCCTCTAAAGATACTGAGGATGTAATCCTTGAACCTGTTGATATTACCTTATATAGCTGGGAAAAGAGACTCTGCAGATGTGATTAAATTAAGGATCTTGAGATGGGGAGATTATCCTGGATCATCCAGGTGGGCTGTAAGTGTGATCACTCACCAGAAACTCTGAGGGAACACAGCCCTGCTGACATCTTGATTTTGGCCCAGTGAAACTGATTCTAGGCTTTTTCACCTCCAGAAGTATAAGAGAATACATGTGTATTTTTTTAAGCCACCAAATTGTGGTCATTTGTTATAGCAGCCATAGGAAACTAATACCCAGACTCATGCCTATTGAATAACCAGTTTACTCTGCATTCACTTAGTATCCCCATTTTCCTTTTTATTAAATAAGTAGCAAACTTAGTCATCAGCTGCTTTGTAAACAAAGAATGGCAACAGCTGGTCAATCGAATGCCACTGACAGCTTTAAGACTTGCTATTCGTTTCTTCTAAGCTTCAGTGTTTTGGCTTGGAAAAAGGTGTAAGTACAGGACAGGCTTCAACAGGATCATATGCCCCAAGGTCTATTAAGATCATCTGCTTTTCCTCAACAACAGTAGCAAGCAAAACATCGCAAATTCATACTGGTCATCATGATGTCACAGTCCCAGACCACTGCTTCTCTGCAACCCCATCCCACATAGATGTACAAAGGCTGAAATCACAGTGTTGCAATGATGTCCACAGATCAAGGGCAAAGTAAAAAGTTCTTCCTTCTCATCCTCTGTAGGACAGCAATGAAGCCAGAGGACAAAATGAACTAAGCCACTGTAACTCAATTCCTGTTGTCCGGGTCAAGTTGACTTTAAATAAGAGCTCTGAGGAAATTGTTCAAGACATTTGATAAACGGTGTTTGGCCACATTCTGGGCGCTTCTGATCTCCTGGCAGCATTGGGTGGTAGAAAGTAGGCTGGTGTTCGAATTTAGACAAACTCACCTTTGACACTTCACATCTGGACCTCAATGTCCTCCTCTCTAAGATCCAAGGATTGGATTAGATCAGGGTTTACACACCAGAGTCTTGTATTTACTGATTTCATTGGTCTGCGTTGTCAAAATAGTTTAAAAATCATTGTTCTGTGTAGAGCTTAGAAATAGTGCTGCTTTTTTAGAATACAAATGCAAGGAAAATTATTTTTCCTTTTATAGATAAAAATGGATAGATTAAGCAGCATCTCTTTTTAATTCTAAACAGAAATGACTATTTTTTGAAGGAAATATTTCGAGAGAATCAAAACAACACCAGCAGGTACTGTAATGCTCATATTTATGATAGAGTTCTACGCTGTTTAGCCAAATACTATATTTCTAAGCCCCTCATTTGATCCTAGGTGTAAACATATGTCTGCACTGTTAGATCTTTTGCTGAACTTGAATCAGTGATATAGACTTGTGGAAGCTATCACAACACACACGTTGTCCTCAAGCACATCCTGAAATAAATTTATCAAGTCTCGAAAATCAAGACACTCTGTAGAAAGTGCTGATCATTACTTGTTAAATTAATTAATTTATGCAGTACCATAGGTGCCGGAAGTGAGAAAGTGCTTATCTGTGAATATTTCCTACAGTCATAAACCTGCTAAGAAAATGCATTTGCAGCTCATCAGGCTGTTAACTCTGTGTTATTTACTTTGCAAGGGCTTCCTCTTTCTCTTTCACCTTTGTGGAGAAAAGTGTTTAAGTTGCTGGAAGGCAGAGCTGGAAGGTTGGAAAGACCCTCTGCACAAATGAGCGTTTCCTGAAGACTTGGAGATGAAAGTGATTCCGTAGATTTGCACAAGGCTGTGCTTCCTTCCTGCTCCCTTCACACAATGGCTCTTCAGTCTGCATTACATCACTGCCCTGCCTTTGGGCTGCTCTAAATTAACTGCTGGGAGTCAAGAATCCATTTCCACTGTAGAGATGTTCATCTCACTGTACAGAAGCATGGCTAAGAGCTTCAAGAGGGATGCCAGCTCCACCAGCGACCAGTTTTGTGACCTAGATCAAACTGCTTAACCTCACTAAGTCTTGGCTGGGACCACTTGAAATGGGGTTAGCAGGGCGACCCCCACTCTCTTTTCCCCCTCACTTCCTCCCTGAATCACCATTTGCTGTTTCTGGCCTCAAGAAGATCCAGGCAGGGAGGAAGGAGCAGGAACCCGGCAAAAAGTTCTGACTTGCGTAGTGCTGTGGTAAAATGATCCCATGCCCCCTGGGACAACAAGATTGCTCAAGCTGACACTGTCTCTCGTGAGTGTTTTTATGGGTTCTCTGGAAACCTGCTCCTGGGATTCTCCAAATATAACTTTGTCAGGAGCACAGCCTTCTTCCTCGGGCCCTGCTCAATCCCCGTGGGCTTCTGTTCTCAGGACTCTCCACAGATAGGATCTCCAGGACAATATTCCAGCCAAGGGTACCTTAGCTGGGTCATGTCCCGTGACCTTCAGAGGGCAGGGTCGGAAGTTCTCAGAGGTAGCCCGTGCTCTGCAGGGACAGCCACTTTGGTTTGCTTAGGTTTGTGTCAGGCACCTATTCTGACCTATAACTACAGAGATGAGAGCTAGCTCAAAGGAGAAGGTACTCCCAACTCCAGCCCTTGGAGAGGATTGGGGCTTCCAGCAAAACTCTTTCCACAAAAATCCTCCTCACAAATCATCTCCTAATTTGAGTGTTCTTGACCCTTTTATATCCTTCATCTAGGTGAGAGTCACTAGGGTAAGGAATCCAAGAGATAAAACTGGTCTAGAATATATCTTTTGAAATGTGTACATGGATGATCTTCTCATAGGTGAATTTGTATCTAACATTTATTGCATCTATTAAAAAATTGAGATATAATTCATAAACCACAAGATTCCCTTGTTTAAAGTGTACAATTCAGCGGATTTCAGTATGTTCCCGAGGTTGGGCAACCATCACCACTGTCTACTTCCAGAACATTACCATCACCCTAAAAAAGAATCCTCACTCTCATTAGCAGTCACTCCTCATTCTCCTCTCCCCACAGCCCTGAAAACTACTGATCTACTTTCTGTCTCTATGGATTTTCCTATTCTGGACATTTCATATACATGGAATCATATAAGACATGACTTCTTTCACTTAGCATAGTATTTTCAAGGTTCATCCATATTGTAGTACATATCAGTATTTCTTTTCTTATTATGGCTGAATAATACATTGTATAGATATGCCTCATTTTGTTTATTCATTCATCAGTTGATGGGTATTTGGGTTATTTTGATGTTTTTTGGCTATTATGAACAATGTGTACTAGTTTTTGTGTGGACATGTGTTTTCAGTTCACTTGGGTATATATCTAAGACTGATATTGCTAAGTGACATTGTAACTCTGTGTTGAATCTTTTGAGGAACTACCAGACTATTTTTCAAATGGCTATACCATTTTATAATCCCAAATGTATGCGGGTTCTGATTTCTCTGCATCCTTGTCAACACTTGTTATTGTCTGTCTTGTTTATTATAGCCGCCCAAGTGGATGTGAAATGGTATCTCATTGTAATTTTGATTCGCATTTCTCTAATGACTAATGATGTTGACCATCTTTCATATGCTTATGGGCCATTTGTACATCTTCTTTGGAGAAATGTCTATTCAAATCCTTTGCCCATTTTTTAATTGGGTAATTTGTCTTTTATTGTTGACTCGTAAGAGTTCCTTATGAAGTCTTAATACTAGACTCTTATCAGATACATGATTTGCAAATATTTTCTCCCATTCTGTGGGTTGTCTTTTCACTTTCTTAATAGTATTCTTTGAGGCATAAAGGTTTTTAATTTTGATGAAGTCCAATTTATCTATCTTTTTCTTGTTTGCTTGTGCTTTAGGTGTCGTATCTAAGAAAGCATTGCTTAATCCAAGGTCACAAAGATTTACACCTATGTTTTCTTTTAAGGGTTTTATTATTTTACCTGTTACTTTGAAGTCTTTGGTCCATTTTGAGTTAAGTTTTTCTATGTGGTGTGAGAATGTATTGCATCTTGACACCACATTAAAATGTCCAACTCAGCATCCTGTTACAAAAGTACATCAATTATATTTTTGTAAATAAGAGGTGGCAAAAAAAAAAAATCCATGCCACTAAAGAAAAATATTTTAAGCACTTTAAAATATTATTTGTTATAAACATTAAAATATTTATTGGAATATAATTGTAAATTATCCTTACATTTTAAAAGAGATCCCCTAAGGTCTTTATTAGGCAACAAATTATTGACTTTATTTGACTGACTATTTTTTCATGAAAGCAATGCAAGCAGCATTTCTTTAAAATGCCATAATGCGTGACATTTAACGCATTTGAGTTATTCTAATATTCAATGACTAATTTCTCTAAGGAAAAAAATGTTTACAAATTAACCTATTATTCTTATGACTATAACCTATATTAAGTACACGTTAACACAATATTACTACTTAAAATTCTTCTTGCTAAAGTGTGGGTGCCTGACAAAGTAAAATAACCTTGTAGGATTCTGATGTCTCCTTAAGCAAAGACTGAGATCAGATGAAGTGCCAAGGAACAGAACTGCTGGCAGACTACCATCAGAACTCATTGCATTCAGAAATTCATGAAAACACAAAGAGAAGACATTTCTAACTTAGCAGTGTGAGAGAAGTGGGGAAGGAAACTGGAGGAAAAAAAAAAATTCTGATGACAGAGATCTGAGAAACCATGAAGGATGTAATTTTAGAGTTAGACTTCCTATATCTGCAACTCAGTTCCACAACTGACCGGTTGTGTGAACTTGAGCAAGTTAACCTGTGTAAGCCTCAGTTTCCTCATCTGTAAAATGGGTTTCATGACAGTATCTGTCTTGTAGGATTGTCATGAAGATTAAATGAGTTAACGCATGTAGAGCATCTTGCTCAGATCCTTGCTTATAAAGAGAATCCAATAAATATTAGCTTTATTATTTATTATTATTATTAGTCCAAAAAAACAGAAAGCTTGCACAGGGTCTCCAAATTACTGAAAATTCTTGGCTTCCAGAACTCAATTCCTATTCATTGGGGTTATTATGTGATATATAACTTCAGAGTAAGACCCCAAGCAAAATGTCTCTGTATATAGGTGAATTTAGTTGTTATTCCAGTTTTGGCCATGAATTTCAGAGATTGACTCCTCACTGGGGGGAAATGAGCTTGGAAGAACCATGAAGTAGCTAATACACAGTGAACACAGTAGTCCCCTCTTATCCACAGGAGATACATTCCAAGACCCCAGTGGATGCCTGAAAGCAAGGACAGTACTGAACCCTATATATACTATGTTTTTTCCTATACATATGTATTTCAGGTGTGACAGCAAAATTAGCATGGATTTCTTCCTCCTTTTACATTTCAACTTGTGAAATCATCACAATTTCATGATTAGAAGGTTCTCGTTCTTACCATAGATCTTAGCAACCTCACCATGCGATTTATTTTTCTTTCCTTCTTAGGGGGAGAACTTTTACCTTTTCACTTAAAGGAAGCACTTTATGGCTTCGCTGGCATATCTGAACTGCCAACATCACTGCTGTTGCACTTAAGGGCCGTTCTGATTATTATCTTTTGTTTGAGGAAGATTGGCCCTGAGCTAACATCTGTGCCCATCTTCCTCTATTTTATATGTAGGATGTGGAATGCCTGCTACAGCATGCCTTGGTAAGCAGTGTAAAGGTCCGCGCCTGGATCCAGGCAAGCTAACCGCGGGGGCGGGGGAAGTGGAGCACGCGAACTCAACCGCTACACCACTGGACCAGCCCTGGGGCCATTACTAAGTAAAATCACGGTCACTTGAACACAAGCACTGCGATACCACGACAGTAGATCTGATAACTCAGCTGGCTACTAAGTGACTAACTTGCCGGTGGCGTATATACAGCATGGATCCGCTGGGCAAAAGGATGATTCGCATCAGGCGCGTGCTGCGGTCGGATGGCGCAAGATTTCATCATGCTACTCAGAAGGGCGAGCAATTTAAAACTCGTCCAAACGAAGCATTGTTGTTGGTGCCATCCAGTGGATTCCAACTCCTAGTGACCCTGTGCACAGCAGAGCGGAACCCTGCCTGGTCTTTTTGTGCCATCTTCTCGCCTTCCGGCGCTGTATCAGATAATGATGTTCTCTGTTCATAGGGTTTTCATGGCCAATCTGTTCGGAAGTGGGTGGCTGGGTCCTTCTTCCTAGTCTCAGTCTAGAGGCTCAGCTACAACCTGTCCACCATCAGTGACCCTGCTGGTATTTGAAATACTGATGGCAGAGCTTTCCGCATCACAGTGACACACAGCTGCCATAGTATGAGGACAGACGGATGGATGGTGTGGTTCCCTGATGTGGAAACAAACCCAGCATCACAAGTTGTTTATTTCTGGATTTTTACATTTAATATTTTTGGACTGCGGTTGACCGAGGGTAAACCACGGAAAGTGAAACCGCGGATAAGGGGGGACTACTATACCGAGGAAGAATCACCTAAGTAAGAACAGTGGAGACAAAACAGCCTGAAATGAACTATATAAATGATAACTAAAGTCGCCAATGAATCAACAGGAAAATGCAGATGCATTAGTTCTAGCTTAACTCTGACGGTAGGTAAAACAGTCCCTTATCTTCTCTGGGGTTTACTTTTCTCACTTGGCAAATGAGATTCCGGATTTCATCAGATGATCATTAACGTTCACCCCAGGTTAAAAAGTCCTATGGCTACATTTCCAAAATAATGGTGACCTTTCATTTATTTTCAATTTCACCAAGATCATATCAGAAAGCAGCATTGAAAGGATTATCACTTACAGTGACAGCACATATAATCACAGTGATACAGATTTTTAACTTGTTTATCAAGTTACCTACTTAATATTTTGTATAGGTAATAGAGTCATATAATTCAGGCAGCAAAAATGTATCTTATAAAAGGTCTTCCTTCACCCATCTAGCTCCAGCTCCCCTTCCAACACACATATGTGCACGCACACCGGTAACCATGATTTCACCTTCTCATTTTCATTCCAAATATTGTTTATAAATTTATATGTGCAAGGCAACACAAACATCTTTTCCCCTCCTTTTCTATGTACTGATAACATATAATGCTCTCTCTTCCACTCCTTGCTTTTTCACATAGCAATATATGTTAGAGATCTTTCCCACTCAGTAATAAAGATCTTCCTCATTCTCTTTCTTATAGGGCAGAAAATTACACTGTGTTTATGCATCATAATTTATACAACTAGTCCCTAGTAATAACTGTACAGGTTTCCAGTCCTTTCTAATTTATTAAGCGGCCTTTTTTAATTTCAAAAAATGGACATCAAATATTATCAGATAACTTTTCTGCATATATTGGGACAAATGAACTTCATCCTTTCAACCACTAATTTGCTAAATTATGAGTCATGTTGGAGTTAGCTGTTTTTTAAAGATTTGTTAGAACTTCTCTGTGAAACCATCTGGGCCTGGGGCTTTCTGAGGTTTTGCTTTAGCAAACTTCTCTATTTTGTTTATATTTCTTTGTCCAGTTTATATTTTAGGGGGTTTTTTTGTTTGTTTTATAAGCCTTGGGAACAGAAGGTTGAGTTTATTATACTCCTCAATTCATGGCATGTTATTATCATTTGTTTCATAAGGCCTCCTCTTATTTATTTTTTAAAAATATCTATTTTTTATCCCCACATTTCCTCCCATTCCCTTTCCCCCTCATATAGGCACCCATTCTAATATGTTTCTAAAAATCTTTCTAAAAAATACACCCTTGCTGCAGGGATGGTTCAAGATCCATGAATCAATCAATGTGATACACCACATTAACAAAATGAAAAGTAAAAATCACATGATCATCTCAATAGATGCAGAGAAAAGATTCAACAAGATACAGCAACTGCTTGTGATAAAAACTGAATAAAATGGGTATAGAAGGAAAGTACCTCAACATAATAAAGGCCGTATATGACAAACCCACAGCTAATATCATACCCAATGGTGAAAAACTGAAAGCTATCCCTTTAAGAATGGGAATCAGACAAGAATGCCCACTGTCACCATTCTTATTTAACAGAGTATTAGAAGTCCTCGCCAGAGCAATCAGGCAAGAAAAAGAAATAAAAGAGATCCAAATTGGAAAGGAAGAAGTAAAACTGTCACTATTTGCTGATGACATGATTTTACACAAAGAAAATCCTAAATAATCCACAAAAAACTATTATAAATAATAAATGAATACCGTAAAGTTGCAGAATACAAAATCAACATACAAAAATCAGTTGCATTTCTATACACTAACAACAAAGTAGCAGCAAGAATACAATCCCAATTACAATTGCAACAAAAAGTATAAAATACGTTGGTATAAATTAAATTTAACCAAAGAGATGAAAGACCTGTACACTGAAAACTATAAAATTTTGTTGAAAGAAATAGAAGAAGATACAGATAAATGGAAAGATAATCCATGCTCTCAGATTGGAAGAATTAACGTAGTTAAAATGTCCATACTTCCAAAGCAATCTGCAGATTCAATGCAATCCCTATCAAAGTTCCAACAACACTTTCCACAGGAATAGAACAAAGAATCCTAAAACTTATGTGGAACAACATAAGACCCTGAATAGCCAAAGGAATCCTGAGAAAAAAGAACAAAGTTAGAGGTATCGCACCGCCTGATTTCAAAATACACTACAAAGCTATAGTAATGAAAACAGCATGGTACTGGCACCAAAACAGACACACAGATCAATGGAACAGAATAGAGAGCCCAGAAATAAATCTACACATCTTTGGACAGCTAACTTTTGACAAGGAAGCCAAGGCAAACAATGGAGAAAGGAAAATCTCTACAATAAATGGTTTTGGGAAAACTGGACAGCCACATGCAAAAGAATGAAAGTAGACCATTATCTTACATCATGTGCATATATTTGATGTAATCAGATTTCTTAGAAGTTTACTTTATGGTCTTGCTTTTGAAGTTTTATTTTAAAGATCTTTCCCTGCTAACTTTCTGATCACCAATTTTGATTCATGTGTGTGCATGGTGGGGGTGGGGGGCGGGTCCCACACATCCAAGCAATTCCCTGACACTAGCTGTGTGTCCTACAATTCAAGTCGATTCTGACACTACCTACCTGGAGATAGCATCAGATCCAACAGGTTAAGGGTTCAGCCCTGCAAGACTGCCCCTCCTCCACTTCAGACACCAGTCACAAGCCCAGGTTATCGCCTTTGCTTCTCACCAACCAGCTATAGATTGGAAGTTCAAACGATCCCCTTCTCGGTTTGATTAATTTGCTAGAGGTGCTCACAGAACTCAAAGAAACATTTTATTTACTAGACTACTGAATAGTTGTAAGAAGATATAACTCAGAAGCAGCCAGGTGGAAGAGATGCACAGGGCAAAGTATGGGGAAAGGGCACAGAGCTTCTACGCTCTCTCTAGGCAAGCCACTCTCCCCAAATCTCCATGTGTTCACCAACCTGGATGCTCTCTGAACTCCATCCTTTGGCTTTTTATGGAGACTTCGTTACACAGGCATGATTGATTAACCCATTGGCCAGTGGTGATTGATCTCAATCTCCAGCCCCTCTCCCCTCCCTGGAGGTCGGGGAGAGAAACTGAATGTTCCACCCTCTAATCCACCGGCAGCCAGCCCCCAACCTTAAGTGACCCAGCTGCTTTCCAAAAGTCACCTCATTGACAAAACAAAAAACACTTTCATGGCTTTCAACAATTAGGAAATTCCAATAGTTTTAGGAGCTCTGTGCCAGAAATGGAGATGAAGGCCAAATATATATTTGGTATAAATCACTATATCATACCTAATCCAGGTAACAAAGATATTCTTTCATATTTTCCTCTATTATCTTGAGGTTTTTCCTTCAGATTTAATTATGTAATTAAATCCATTTAGAGTTCACCTTTACTTGAGATACCCAAGAAGAACCTAGTTGTATTTTTCTCTAAGTTTTTCTAATACCACTTTAATTGGATGTGTAGTCATGATGGTTAACGTTGTGAGTCAACTTGGTTGGACACGGTGCCTAGATATGTGGTTAAACATTATTCTGGACATTTCTGTGGGAGGGTTTTTGGATGAAATTCAATGTAAATTGGTAGACTTGAGGAAAGCAGATTGTTCTCCATAGTGTGGGTGGGTCTTATCCAATCAGTTGAAAGCTTGAATAGAACAAAAGATGGACTTACTCTGAGCAAGAGGAAATTCTGTACCATATAGTCTTCAGACTTAAACTGCAGCATTGGGAGCTCTTCTGTGGGTCTCCAGCTTGCTGCAGATATTGGATTCATCACCCTTATAATCAGAGCCCTGGGTGCTGGATCATGAGCTGTGGTTCAATATAATACCATAAGAGAAACTGAAATAGAGAGCTTTATTATTCACATGTCTTTGAGGAAGTACACAGCACACCTCAAGGGACCACACAGGAGGTCAAGGCAGGGTGCAGGCAGAGAGAAAGACAGGACCTGGGGCACATGCCTTTATTAGGATATACGGGAGGAGTGCTTTGGGGTTCCTGAGCTAAGGCTGGATTCGTCAATTCAAACCAAAAAGAGCAGAGTTTTGGTATGCTCCATGGGGTCTTCTCTAAGGGGTGAACAAGGGGAAGGTCCTGGGAGGTGGGGAGACTATTGATCACAAGGGCCTTGGGGAAGTCATAACAGGAACTTACATTTACTTGTGACTTTGCAGGCTGTTATTTGGAGCGTGTGGTTGTATGAGGAGCTAGTGTCAGTTTAAGGCCCCCAGAGGCTGCTTGGCCAAATAAAACGGATGCCAAGGCAGCAATACCATGAAGTAGCTTAGGTAAACTCTCGATATCACGTGAGCCAATTCCTTAAAATAAATCTCTTTCTCTCTCTCTCTTTATATATATATATATATACACATATACATCCTATTGGTTCTATTTCTCTAAGGTTGCACAGAAATTAAAGGTAAATTGTCCCAACCAAGAGCATGGATGTCTCTCCATTTCTCTGAAAATCTTCTCTGTCTTTCATTAATATTTTCTACATAAATGTCTTGTGAATTCTCGGATAGGCTAACCCCTAAAAACTTTATCCTTTTGTTGTTCTTGTAAATGGGGTCTTATTCCTAATACATTTTCTAGTTGGATATTATTGTGAAATGTTACTGATTTTTGTAAGATGATTTTGTATCCAGAGGCGTTATTGAACTCTCTTATTAGTTCTAAAAATTTACCTATTCTCTTATTTTTCTAGATTAGTGATCATACCATCAGCAAATAATGGCAATTTTATTTCTTTCCTTCCAATGTGTACTGCTTTGTTTTTGTTTTTGTTCCTTACAGAATTGGAAAGAATTTCTAGCTCTATGTTAAGCAGAAGCAGTCAACAGCTTTGTCTTATTCCTGATGTTACAGAAAATACACCTGAAGTTAGTTATAATGTTTACAGTAAATTTTCAATACATACCTTTTTCACTTTAAAGAAAATCCTTTCTAATCCTGGAGGACTAGGGTTTTCATGATAAATGGGTGTTAACATCTATCAAAAGCTTTCTTTACATCTCTTGAGATAATCACTTGGTTTTTCTCCTTTATTAAGGTAATGAATTACATTTATAAAGTTTGCAATTGTGAACCATCCTTACATTCTTGGGATAAAATCTCCTTGATCATATTGTATTTTGTTTTAAATATACTGTTGGATTCAGATACTCCTGTTTTATTTAGAAATTTTGCATTTACGCTATTTAATGAAATGGATCTATCACTTTCTTGAGTGTGAGTATGTGAATTATTTTTATTTGGTTTTGGAATCAAGATTACATTAGTCATATAACATGAGCTGGGCAGACTTTCTCATTTTTTTTCTTCTTTGTTTCTTTTTTCTTTGTCTTTTGTTGTAACTACTTCTGAAGACAAGAATTACCTCTTCTTTAAAATATTGATAAAACTCACATGTAGAATCATCTGGGGCGGGGTGAAAGGGGAGAACTGAGATTGTTTTCACCATCATTTTAATTTCTTTAACACTCGCTGTTCTATTCAAGCTATCTATTTTGTCCTTCATCATTTTGATGTTTTATGTTTTACCAGAAATATATGCATTTCATCTGGACTTTCAAACTTATTAGCAAAGAAATGTGTATTATACTTAATTTTTTAAAATTTCCCCTTATGTTCATAGCTATTCTCCCTTTTTTCTCTGAATTCTATATTTATTTGTACCTTCTATCTTTCTTTCTTTAGCAGTCTTACCAGGAGTCTTTTTTATCTTATTAATATTTTCTAAGAATTTTGCTTTTATTGATCGTCACTACTATCTTGCTGTTAATGTTGTTTCCATCCTTCTTGTTTTTTGGATTTGCTCCATTGCTCTCTTTCCAAATCCTTGACTTGACCAGCATTTTTATTTTATTTTTTTACCTTTCTTGTTTTCCAATAATTGTATTTAAAGGTATAAAATTCATTCAAAGTACTACTTAGTTGTCACACAATTTAAAAAATCAACTTTATTGAGATATAACTTACATAAAATAAAATGTAGCCACTTTAAGTGGACAGGTTGATAAGTTTTAACATATAAATATATATATATATATATATATATATATACACCCCTGAGTAACCAAACACAGTTATGATACAGCACATTTCCACTACCCCCCAAAATGTCCCCTCATTCCCCTTTTCAGTCAATCTTTTCTCATCCTTCACCAACGTAACCACTGAGCTGCTTTCTAGTACTGTAGGTCAGCTTTTCCTTTCCCAGAACTTTACATAAATGGAATCATACAGAATGTATTCCCTATGTCTGGTATTCTTTAAGCAGCATAATGTTTTTGAGATGCATCCATGTTATTGCATGTGTCAGTAGTTGATTCCTTTTTATTCCTGAGTATTATTCCATTGTATGGATACACCACAATTTGTTTAGATTTTCACCCATTGATGGACATTTGATTTGTTTCCAGTTGGAGGTTAATACAAATAAATCTTCGTGAACATTTGAGTTCAAGTATTTTTGTTGTCCCACAAATTTTAAACTATAGTATTTTCATATCTTTCATTACTAAATATTTTTAAATTTTCTTTATAACATCCTTATTAATTTGAGTTACTTAGTAATATGTTATTTAGTTTCCACACATATAAAAGTTTTAAGCTTTCTTTTTGTTAATTTTCTAAAGTTTCCATCTCCTATTATGGGGTCAATTTTTACAACTTGTTACCCTAGAAAAATTATACATTACAACCAAGTTCACAAATTTATTTTTATGAAGTTGTGCAGTGTATTCTCTCCAAGTCTTTTAATGCCCTCCGCTTCTGTGGTTATTTTCTTTTTTCTTTTCCCCCTTCCCAAAGCCCCAGCACATGGTTGTATATCCTAGTTGTAGGTCATTCTAGTTCTTCTATGTGGGATGCCACCACAGCGTGGCTTGACGAGAAGTGTGTATTTCTGTGCCCAGGGTCCAAACTGGTGAACCCCAGGCTGCCGAAGTGGAGCCTGCGAACTCAACCACTCAGCCACAGGGCCAGCCCCTGTGGCAATTTTCTTATTATTGGTTCTTATTTTGTGCATTCTTGTTCACTTGTGTAGGTTAGCTCATAGTCTTGTTTTGTATTTTGGGGGGTTTTTTCCCCCAAAAAACGGATCTTTGGATTTTTCTCTACTCTTTGTTCTTTCATTAATTAATGTATGTTTTCCTCTTTGAAGCGTTCTCCCACTACTTTCCTTGGGTTTATTTTCTTCTCTTTGTTAATTTATCTTCATTTTTTACTACATATAAATGGAATAGAGAAGAATTTATATTTTTATAACATAGGTTCTGATATGTAGCGTTTTCATTTTTTTTATTCCCTAAATATTCTGTAGTTTTTGTTTTGGATTCCTCTTTCACTAAAGAGTTACCTAAGAAACTTAAAAAAAAAATTCCAAGTGAGTAATGCTTTTGTTGTTGTTATTTTCCTTCCAGTTTTTTTCAAGCATGATCAAGGGATGATTTTTGTACAGATTCTATTTTTTTGGACTTCATTTCCTGTGTCTTAATATATGGCCAATTTTTTGTGAATGCTCCATGGACACTTAGGGGAAAAAGAGTATGTTCTGTGTTCGTGGAAGAGAGTATGATATGTATCAATTGGATTTCCCTTGTTAATCATGTTATTTAGGTCTTTTACTGTATTTATTACTTTTTTTTTCCTTTTGCTGAGGAAGGTTGACCCTAAGCTAACATCTGTTGCCGATCTTCCTCTTTTTGCTTGAGGAAGATTTGCCCTGGGCTAACATCTGTGCCAGTCTTCCTCTATTTTGTATGTGGGTCACCACCATGGCATGGCTGCCGACAAGTGTTGTAGGTCTGTGCCTAGGATCTAAACCTGGGCCACTGAAGTGGAGCACGGCAAACTTAACCACTAGGCCATGGGGCCAGCCCCTGTTTTTATTACTTTTTATTCACTTGATCTTCCATGGACTAAGAGAAGGCTTGCAAGTCTCTTCCTGTAAAGTGTTTCTGCCTCTATCTTGTTATACTGAAATTTTTTCTTTGTGCATGTTAACACTACATTCTTAGCCTTATGAATGCTCAAAACTGTGAGATCCCCGTTCTGAAGTGAATTCTTAAAGATCTTTTAACTTTTTTCCTTTTTCTCCCCAAAGCCCCCCAGTACATAGCTGTATATTCCTCATTGTGGGTCCTTCTAGTTGTGGCATGTGGGACGCTGCCTCAGCGTGGTCTGATGAGCAGTGCCATGTCCGCGCCCAGGATTCGAACCAACGAAACACTGGGCCGCCTGCAGCAGAGCGCGGGAACTTAACCACTCGGCCACAGGGCCAGCCCCCTGAAGTGAATTCTTTATCATGTTAAACTATGATATACATATGGTTATAAAGTCAACCAGTAGATGGGAATTATTATGGTTCTGTTTCCGGCCCAACGTTCTTTCCTCCACTATTCAATTTGAGTTTATAGTATTTACCTTTATACTTTAAATATGCTTTTACTTCTACCATTTGCTTTATCAGCTATAAATTATATGTTGTGCCTGTTCACCTGACAGATCAGGAAGTCAGCGTACGTGCGTGACCTCCATTACATGATACTATTGCTATCACCTGGACGTAATCAGGGTTTATAACATTTACACTCAGTTCCATAACAACATGTTGGTAGCAATCTAAATGGAATCTATTATGACCAGCAGTCCTTTTGCCGTGCTTTCCATTCTGATTCCCAGCCCTCCCCAACAGGTCTTAGTTCTCAGAAGAGAGGAGTCTATTGTCCCTGTTCTGTGAGGCTCCAGGGCCGGGAGGACTAAAAGAAATACAGCCGATTTGGAAACTTGAGACTCTGGAAATTTGGAAACTTGCGGAACCCTAGGCAGGGGGCTTGGCCCAAAGCACAGAGTCCGGGAGCCTGTGGAGGGGACCAGCAACAGAGAGAAGGCAAAGCAGCACAAACAAGAAGGACCTGTCTGTGAACACAGCTGATGTGCCCCTGAAGACTCAAGGAAAATCTGCACAGAGACTGTGCAGGGGACAGAAATCCTCCTTGAGTAGATGGGGACACTGAATCACAAACACTTGGATTTAAGTAGTAAAGTGGTCACATGAGCCTCCAGGCTAGATCGGCCTGGGAACACTTAGACTACGTTTGAAATTAAAATGTGACTCAATAGGAAAATACATTTTTTTTGGTAGATAAATAATGAGGTCTGCTTAAACAGAAATGTGGGATTATAGATGTTTATACAAAGCTCTTACCCTAATAGAGATGTGTACCTTTGTCTTTAAATAAGAATTGAAGCTAGAACAGGATAAAAGAAAACATTCTGTACTACTGCTGTCTTTCTGTGAATGGAAATTTAAACTCATCCTGTCTTTGTGGTCTTTCTACCCTCTACTGTAATGCGTGTACACACACAGGTACACCCATGGTAGCCACCCGGTGTTTTCCTTCAACACGCCTGGGATTTCACATTTCACATCCAACTATCCAAATTCTCCTCCCTCCCTCCCTGGAGTCTTCAGGGGCACAGATCCAGAAAAACAAAGCACCTTGTCACAATCCTTTCCTGTTCCCCTCATCCAGAGGCCACTTCTTCCTCCTTTGAGTTCCCATGATATTTTATCTGTACCTCTCGTGGAGCTTATCTCCTTCTGGCTTGTTTTAGAGTTGTTTACGTGTATTCGACATCATGGTCAAGAGGAAAGAACAACTGCTGGCTTTAGAGTCAGACCTGTCTGAGGATGGATCCCAGGTCCATCCCTCACTAGCTGGGTGGCCTTGGACAAATCCCAACTGTTGGGAGCCTCCTTTTTTTTTCCCAAATACAAAAATAATATTCTCTCTCCTAATTGTTTTGAAGGTTGGAGATAGTATACATAAAACACACTGCTTGGTAAAATATAAAAAAAAGTCAATCATTATTATTATTATTATCATTATTTATGAGGTTATTTTTGTTATTTCTTAGTCCCCTACTAATGTATTTATCCATTCATTCAACAGATTTGAAGACAAAACTATGGGCCAGGCACTGGGGGCCATGTGGAGAAAAAGACAGGAAATAAACAAGTAAGCAACTAAGTACAGAAATAATTTCAGAGGAAGATAGCACAGTGAAGAAACTAAGACAAAATATGCAACAGAGAGAGATAGAGGCAGGGGGAGATAAGAAAGCTCACTTTAGGGAGCAGTGGGACTGAGACCAGGATAAGGGGGAAGCACCTACACGAAGTTCTGAAGCCAGAGCATTTCAGAAGGAGGGAGCAATTAGTGTGCAGAGTCTGAGCAAGGAATGAGCTGGCAGCAGAGTGAGTGAAGGAAAGCATGGCAGAGGGTAGACAGAAGGAAATATGCAGGGGCCACTCCCTCAGGATCATGTTGGCCCTGATAAACAGCATGGATTTTATTCTCAATGTGATTGGGAGCCTCCTTGAAGACAGGGTTCACTGGCTTGAACTCAGTGTCATATCTGCATTTGTGTTTGCCTCCCGGAGAACTGTAATCCAGCAGCCAGTCCACAGATTTTTGTGAAAGGTAGAGATGAAGGGAAGGAAGGAAGATAGGAGGGGAGAAAAAGAAGGAGGGAGAGCCAGAGGGAGGGAGAGAAGGTCACACTGGACATCCGTAGAGACGAATCTGATGGTTCTCCCCATTGTCAGAAGCTTGAGGACAGCCCCAAGCTGGCCTTGGTGGGTGGAGAAATTTTCCATCCTCTCATGAACATTTGGTGTCACACTGGTCTCTTTCCTCGGGTGGTCCCAGATGGTGGTGGGGGCTGGGGAGCTGGGAGGTCTGCAAGGAGAACAGCTCATCGCTGCCTCTGGCTCTCATCGCTGGCAGTTCTGTCTCTCAGGTCGCAGATAACAACTGTCAGCTGGTCTTACTGTGAAGCAATAAGCTTCCCCAAAACAAAGAGGCAGGCCAAGCTCCAGAAAAGCTGCAGTGTGGACAAAACACACAAGCCTGGAAAAAATTAAAAGTTCATGAGCAACTGAACAGAGCACCTCAGGGAAACACAAGGGGTTAAACCTCAGCACACAATGTTCCCAACGCCCTTGAACCAGCAGAAAAATAATCGCACATCCTTGGTAAAGGGAAAAAGAAATCACGAGAGAAACAAGTCACCGTTCCCACAAGAGAACTAAAAATAATGCCGTGAAAGGTTGGCCCAGCCCAAAAATGGAGGGAAAGAGAAATGAAAGGCCGGCAGAAAAGGCGAGAAACAAGATAGAAGGAGATTGGCCAGAGGCAGGGTCCACTGAGCCCAGCTCAGCTCCTTTGTCTTCCTGAGAGAGAGTGCTCCCTTCACAGCCTCAGGGTGGCTGAACGTGCCTTGGCAGGGTCCCCCCAACACCCTTCTCTCTGAGAGCACTGTTGTGAGGAGAATCCAGACTACAAATGAAGCAGAAACAACAGCCTCGTCTTAAATACTTTTCTTTATTAACTTAGGTCTTAAATATAAAAAGAATTGAACTCAAGCCTGGCCAACCCGAGTGGCCAAATGGTTCAGGGAGTATTTGCTAAGAGACACACACCTCCTAAAGAATGCTTATGGTTCAGGACAAAACAGCAGCATCTGGATGAGTGAGAAGGGTGAGAGTGTGAGACTCGTGGACCACAGGTGAATCCAACATGAAGGTTAGCAAGCCTGGATGGGAGAGTTTCCAGACTCAGCTCATAGCCTAAGTAAAGTAAGACGGTAGTTGCAATTAAAGGTAGAACTTGCTCATGTGATTATTATTCTTAATGTCTAGTTTCCTCGTTGGTGCCAGTTTTGTGCTTAGAAAGTTGCACGAGCTCATTTCTGAGAAGCAGTATCACGATCCCCAAATTCTGTGGCTTTGACATTCACTTTCTTGGAGCACAGGCCTTTTTCACCAGAAAGACAGTATTCCTTGTGTCCGAAGGCTTTTAAACTTCATATTTAGAAAAAGGTAGACCAAGCCATTTTGGCACGAAGGAAGAGATTTCGTTCAAAAGTTATAAAAATGTTTAGCATTAAAATTATTATGCAAGGTCTACAATGTTTGGAGTGCCAGCTGCGGGCAAAGCATTATTCCAAATGCTCTGCATATGGCAGGAGAGCCTTTAATGCTTACGAAACCTTTGCGAAGTAAATATTATTATCCCCGCATTACAGATGGCAAAACTATGGCTCGGAGAAGTTAAGCAAATTCCCCATGGTCTCCTATCTAGTAAATGGGATTTCTGGGTTGACTTAGGACTGTCTAATTCCAACACTACAGCCCTTTTCTAGAATAAAAACTCACCTCTCGAAGACCAGAACAGAAAAACTTAAATGGCAGATTTCAACTGCATGGTCATCTTTGGTGAAAATCTTTGATAATTGATTATGTTTTCATTGGAACCTCAACATTTTTATGGAACACGTACAGTAGGCATAGGCTTCTAACCTGAAATATTGTAGTAGTTTCCTAGAGAAGATATTTTGAGTTTATAATCTCCAAAGAGAAATGCTCTTTTTAAATTTTTGGCTCAGGGTTTCTTTGTGTCATGAAGATCAACTCCTGTGCTGGGGCACGGGGGTAAAAATAGATTTCCCATTAGTAGCAATGAGTAGGAGTTGTTTGTCAGCCAGAAGGAAATTCTTTCTTTTTTTTCCCCTGCTTTAGTTCTTTTTCTACCAACAATTAAGCAAGGTTCATTGGAGAGTAGGTCAGGGTCAACTTCATATTATGGGTGCAGGAGGTGGTTATCTACAAAAGATTACTTCAGGGATGTGAGGACAAGGGTGTCGAACCCAGGCAGGACTTGAAAGCACCAACGAAGCAGGGACCCCCGCCCCCCAAAAACAAAGGAGAGAAAAAGCTTAGCTTTCATGAGCTTATCCAGAATTAAAATTATTCAGAAAACCTAGAAAGAAGTTATTTTAATTTAGCAAATATCCAAGTTTTATATCATTGTCAAAATAAAGTTTTATCTTAATTACATATAGGGGAAAGGGACTACCACAATAATCCTTTTCAAAGCTCAGTGCCTAGAAAGTGCTAAATCTGTCCCAACTAAACTAACCATCTCCCCACCAAACATCTCCCCACGCGGATGCCTAAAATCCCACCATTAGCAATTAGTTCCCATTTGCTAACATGTTCTCTTCCCTCTGAGTAAGTTTTCTTTTTTAAGGCAAATGCCGTAAGAGCCAATATATAAATTTCATATACTTTGGGAAAAAATAACCAGCTTATCATAAGTTTTCCTCCATTCCAGAAAGACCCTGGGTCCCTTGAAAACATTTGGCAAAGGAGGAAAACCCAACCTCAACCAATGTGTAGAGGTGAAGGGAGAAAGAAGTAGAGACTTTGCTGATCTCGGCCAGTCCCTAACTCTATAAAATTTGCTAGGGAATCACAAAAATCATGAAATTCTATGATTCTAAGAAATCATCTCTCTGCTTTGAAACTTTGGTTCACAGCCATAACAATGAAAAACACCACATTTGACTTTAGAGTGTTGGCAAACTTCTGAAGCCCAGGTTCAGATCAGATAACTCTCATGTTTTAGAAACAATGAAGCCGAGGGCCAGTGAGGAGAGCTTTGCTCTAAGTCATCCAGTTAGTTAGTGGTAAGGCAAAGATGAGAACTGATGCATTCACTTGGTCATTGAAAGAAAGAACCCCGTCAGATTTCCATCTGTCAAACATTTCAGCAAACACAAATAGTAGGGTTACCCTGTTCAGGAAGAAGTTTGTTTAGCTCAGCCAAACTTATTTTATTTTTTAACAGATGAAGTAAACCAGATTCAGAACTCTACATTTTTTTTCACGTATGCGGCATGGGACCTTGCTAACTGGAATAGTTGGTGCGTGGTGAGGATGAGAAGAGGATGTAAAATTAAATGAACAATTTGAATTTAAACCAGAAACACGCTGCTGATGTAAAAAATAAGGTGGCTGTTTTAGACACATCATTCACATTTACTCCTTAAATTATGGGGGGGTGGGGGAAGGATGGTTGTGGTGTGCACGTGTGTCTGTATGAGTGGCATGGTGTGGTGTGCATGTGTGTGGATGTGTGTATAAGTGGTGTGGTGTGTGTATGTATGTGTGTTTGTGTGAATGGGGTAATTGTGCATGTGTGTGTATGCGTGTATGAATGGGTGGTATGGTATGCGTGTGTGTGTGTGTGTGAGTGATGTGGTATGCATTGTGCATGTGTGTGTATGGAAATTGGTGGTGTGGTGTGCATGTGCGTGTGTGTCTGTGTGTTTGGCTGCCATCTTCCGTGAAAAGCAAATGGGAAGCTGCATTTAACTCTGAGGAAAGGCCCTTAATTAAGAATTGAGCTTAAAGAGGTTAATGAGAGACAGGCAAGGGGCACTTTGTCCCATCTTAACTAGAAGCCCTCAAAAGCACTAGAGAAGAAAGTTGGACTTGAGAGGTGAGAGTCGGGGAGGGGTACAGGTTGTGTTTGGAGTATGGAAACTGCAAATCAAAAACTTTCCACACGGCATCTTCTGACAACCCAGTTTCATAAATGTGTATTAGGATTTCAGAGAATATGGATTTGTTTTCAGTTTCCATGTCTTTCAGTTATTGAAACTTTAAAAGTAAGTTTCACTAGTTAGGTGGAGCTGGGTGGAACCAAGTTGGAATTCCAGCTCTACCTTTACCCATTGAGTGACCTTAGACAAGTTCCCTTCTTGACCTTAGTTTATTTCACTCTGTAACATGGTGTTATATATAATATCTACAAACCTTTGGGATGAAGGCCTGTGTGGGCACGTGAGCTGATCCGTGACCAGCGACAGGCTTGGCGCAGAATGCCTGATAAACGTGAGCTGTGACCAGTACTGGGTTTTTACTATATCTGACCCAGGAGTTCTGATCTCATGGGCAGGAGACTAGGCACCTTAGTTTCTTGCTTTACCTGAGAATAAGGAATAAAAGATTCCAGGCTTTGTGATTCTATGATGTTTTCTGGTCTCTTTGAAAGTCACCTATGGGAGCCTTTTCCCACCCGCCTGCTCTGATTCTCCTCATTTTAGCTTTCTGGTGCTTATTGCTGTCCCGTGTCAGTACTGCACCTGTCCTCCACTCTCTACCCACATGGCTGTCCAGGTCGACTTCAGCATCCCTCCAAGACATGACTTCTCAAATCCGTACACTAGCGTCGCACACTGCATACTGCGCCCATGAGAGTACCCCAAAACTTGCTAGGAGGGTAGTGTTGACGCTTTTTTGGAATGCATTTTAATCAACCTGGTATAAACATAATTTTAAAATAAAGTCACATTAAATGGGGGTGGAACTAAAATCCAATTTCCTTATACTTAAAACAAGTGGTCCAGACAAGCTGAGACCTGAGATCAGTTCTAGAACTAATATGGGAGCTCCAAGGGGGCAAGAACTGTGTCATTGTACCATATCTGTCACACATAGCATATAATAGTTCTTCGATGGTATTTCAGGTGTGATTAATGAATAAATAGTGAGATTTTATAATTAAAAAATACCTGGGAATTGCCCTCCTATCTAATGACTCAATTTATAACAATGGTTCTTTCTGTTTCTAAATCCAATAATCCTCAAATGCTTTATGTTCCTGTCATAGGTTACCAGGTATCATCTTCCTGACCAAAATCCATGCACTGAGCACTGATTTCCATTCTCAGCGATGCAGTTGAGGGTAAGTCAGGAGACCATCAAAGGATGCCTGTTGATTGTCTCTCCTATGGGTTGAGGTCCTGCTGTTCTGAATATCAAAATCCACTTAGAATTTCCTTTGGAATTTCTTGAGGAAAGCCAACCTCTATTTGAAAAAAGACAACTTTTAAGTGATTTCTACCTTTTTTGGGGGGAGGGGGGCTGTTAATCTAGAAAAACTGAGGCACCAAGAAATAGGTATCCTCCTAGGTTTACTCTAATTCATGTCTATGTGCCTAACTGCAAAAGTATTTCAGTGTTTGTAGATGAAATTTAAAGAAGTCCTTTTAGCACTTCAATGATCATTGCATAGGGATTAAGAGGGATGACTAAACTCTGTCCGACAGCACTGTAATTGTGGAAGCAGAGCTCCATGACACTCCTTTAGCAGGTCCAGAATTTCGAAGCCCAGGGCAAGAGACTTTGCCTCATGCCAATTCTCTCTCTTGAAAAACATCTATTTCAGGGGCTGGCAAACAATTTCTATAAAGGGCTAGATAGTAAGTACAGTCGTGCATCACTTAACGATGGGGATATGTTCTGAGAAATGCATCGTTGTGTGAACATCATAAAGTGTACTTACACAAACCTGGATGGTATAGCCTGCTACACACCTAGGCTATATGGTACTACTCTTATAGGACCACCCTCATATATGTGGTCTGTGATTGATCAAAATGCTATGCAGCACATGACTGTATCTTA
This sequence comes from Equus asinus, assembly GCF_041296235.1. Taxonomy (NCBI): domain Eukaryota; kingdom Metazoa; phylum Chordata; class Mammalia; order Perissodactyla; family Equidae; genus Equus; species Equus asinus. The sequence continues at coordinate 13,019,914 of NC_091808.1, read as the reverse complement.
CTTTGGGGGCCATTTGGTCTTTGTCACAACTACTCAACTCTCCTATTGCAGTGCCATAGGCAATAAATGAATGAATGAGCAAGGCTGTGTTTCAATAAAACTTTATTTACAAAAACTGGCAGCAGGGCTGGATTTGGTTCACAGGCCACAGTTGGCTGACCCCTGATTGATTGATCATTGAGTGCTGTGATGGATGGTAATTCCAACATATGGGGATTCTCATCCAACCTTTTTGTGTTTTTTATAATATTTTGTTTTCTTTCTCATTACGAAAATGAGACATGATCATTGTAAACACACAAAAAAATAGAAAAGATAAAATAAAAATCATCTACAATGCCATCAGACATACATCACTTCTTAATATTGTGGGACATTTTGTTTGGTTTGGTTTTGTATCTTCTTTTATAGAATGAAGATAATGCTGTATAATACTGGAAGTGCAAATTTATCAAATTCTCTTATTTTTATGCTATTTCCTACATAAGTTTAGACTGATTTCACTAATTTCTACTTCATAGATTGACCTGTTTTTTCAGGAGCCATGAGGAACTCCAACAATATCACTTGTTCTCTCACATTTACAGTTAGGGACTATGGTGCTTGAGATTTGGAGCAATTTACACAGAGAAGGGAGCAGAAAGGATACTGCCCTGTGAACGCTGATAACACGGTCTTCCAAGGTCAGGGCATAGAACAACTCTGGAGAGAAGGGGCGTGGGTGTGTGTGTGGGTGGGTGTGTTTTGGGGAAACAACTTGTTACTAATTTAGTTTTCTGAGGCCCTTGTTAAAATCTGTATGTTATAAGCCCTTCAGGAAATTCTGTATAGGTAGTGTGCAGTCCAGGCTTTGAGAAGTACTGTGGGGTGATGGGGTTCAGGACATACTACCCCAAAATACAGCACCTTGGCATAGCGAATACTTTAAGCTGAAGAAGTTTGAGAAAATAGAAGCAGGAAGGTCACTCTGACCTTCTCCCCATCATTCTCCCCTGAAACAGGTCATAAAACCCTCATGTGAGAGGCGCCCTTCCTACTCCCAGAGGACAGGAGCATCCTTATCTCCGAAGACAAAGGGATGCTGCCGAGAAGAATCGGAACAGGTCTTGCTGTTTCCGCCTGTTTCCTACACTAACCTCCCACTCCTTAACCCACCATATTCCCCCACGACTGCCTACTCTTCATCAATCCTCTCACAAAAATACCTGTCTAACTGCTTCTTCGAGTCTCTATTCCCTTATGAAGTCTCCCACGTCATGTACAATTATATTAAATAAATTTGATTGCTTTTCGCCTGTTAATCTGTTTTTGTCAGTTTAATTTTAGACCCAGCTAGCAATCTCAAGCAAGTCAAGGAAAGTTTTTTCCTCCCCTACAGGGTATATCAGAGAGGGAAGCCCCGTACTGGAGGAGCTTCAACCATTCCTTCACTTCAGGTGACGACTCATTCTCCAACTCAGATGACACTCAGGCATCTGCCTCCTCCCCATTTTCTCATTGCTAACCTTGGGTATTTACCTAATCATCAGTATCCCTAACAGAGAATGTAGGAAGTTCTGATTTGAAAGGGTTTACAGGAGGTAATACGTAACACTGAATGCCTAAAACCACAGGTGTTTGGATTTTATGTGGCTTTCACATTTCATCGACCGCCCTTGTGTGTTCCTAAAATAAAGCCAAATATTTCTATTCTGTTGCTGAAAACGGGTGTACATATTGAGAAAAACAATAGGGAATCACAAAAAAGATTTTTGACACGAACGACCTAAGCCAGACACAAAGATAAAGAATTGAAATAAATGTGGGAAGTACCCGTTACTTTGTAGGGTGAAAGTTGTAAGTTGGACAGAGCTTTACTTTTGGGCTCATGTGAGATATTTGCTCAGCAAATTAGTAACACTAGGCAGCTGGAATGACAGTGTTTTTAATGTACAGAATTGATTTTTTGTAAGTACTTGGAAATCAGAGACTTGGAGTGGCATACAAACTTCGCCATCAGTCGCCCTCTTCTGAGAGGCTGTTGCACCTCAGAGTAGCTTGCGACCACGGACACGCCCCTTCTCTCCTCTGCTTACACATCTGGGAAACAGGGCTAACGACAATATCCACCTCTGGGTTACTGGAAGGATAAAATTAGATAATTGATGTAAATCCTGGTGGCTAATTTAGGATGAATGCAGAATAAATGTTATTGTTTATAATAGAATCCATGAGGTTAATCACAAATTCTCCTCGACTATTAATTCTCGAAGGCCTTTTATTGACAATGTTTTACTTGCTATAGTTTTTCTGTATGTGTGGAAAAGTATTAAGACAATTACGCTATAAATTGCACCATTAAGTCATTTCAACTAGGCTTCCCTCAAATTAATCCTAATTAGTGATGTTTACATGAAATTTCAATAGAAGTTAGAATGATGTTTGCTTTGCAATACCACTGGGAGGGAAAAATTAGTTTTCTTGTTTTTTTAAGAATAAATGGAGGAAATAATATAAAGTGAAGATGAAGTAAAGACTTCAAGCATTTATTCAATCATGTTGTGTGCTGCTTCTCAACAATGAAAATATCATTTACAATGCCTGGCAGAAGGAAGATCCCTCTAGGCTGGTACACCAAATAAGGAGAGAAAAGACAGAAAACTCAGTCTTGTTACTCTTAGGGGGCATCATGTTCATTAAAAAAAAATTTTTTTAAATTAATCTCAACCCTGTTTCCAGAATTTTCAATAATTTGAGTACACCCTAACAACACAAGACTCATCAATCATCTATTTAAATTGTTTAAGCAAGAAGGCTCAATTTGGGAGGGGTGAGGGGGAGTAGGTTGTTTCTATATTTGCAACATGGTTTATTATTTTCAAAAATCATTGGTGTTCTATCGCTTCTACTGGTGACATAATCCAAAAGGCTCCACTTGTAGAGAAATCAGAATTTCTCAAACTTGCCAACCCTAAGAGTCATCTGTTTAAACACACGGTCCTAGACAGTCTCAGTGAATGAGCATTTCTAATAAGTGACTCTAGTAATCAGAGAAGTTTGGGCAACACTTCTGAGCAGTGGTTCTCAGCCCTGACCATGTACTAGAATCTCCTGGAAAGCATAAAAAGTAGCAGCTGTAGCAGCAGCAACAACTGATGCCCAGGCTCCATCCTGACAAAGTAAATCAGCATCCCTGGCATCTCAGGCCCCATCCCCAGACCCCTCAAAGGCAATGTGCATTTGAACCAGCTCTTCTGGGATCTAGGTGCTCAAGGAAGGTTGACAAGGCTACGCTAGTGCCTATAACAGAACACATATCTCTCCAGCCTGGGGAGGATGAGTTTTTGCTCCCCCCCTCTTCCTCTTCCCACTGCATCATCAAGGACAAAAGCAGCTTAAAAATCTTTTCAGACGTCTTTTTCTTTATACTCTTGGCCATTGAAAGTCAACTGAAGAGGGCCAGGGTGAGGCAAACCCATCTGTTCCAAAACTATTTATTAAAGTATGTTAAACAGTATAATCTGCTCTCAATCAAATGCCCCAGCAAACTTTAATTGGCAGTTTGTTTCATGTCCCATAATCAAAACATTAAGGATCACTAGCATTCACGTCCGTGAATTCGTTTAGACAGTTTTCTTTAATTAACGATGAAGACACTACAGTTCTAAGTACCAGACAGAATTGGGGGGAGAAAAAACTGAAAATAAGCATAACACTACAAAGAAAACTTGGAAAAGTGAAACACTTCTAAATAAAAATATATACCTGGCCTGGTACCCAGTACATATATACATAATACGTATGTTATACACATATATACAATAAATGTTTTGGTAGCAATACAGACCATGCATTGGTCCTTTTGTACACAGATGAAGTAGCACCATGAGCAGCACCACCATCTCAAGATGATAAACCAAACTGCACATACATTAAAGGAAAAAATATATATGTATTTCATTTGGCCCACCCTGTAGCCAAGAGGTGTAAGGAAAGAACCTTGTAAGAAAAATTGTTCTGGGAACTACATTCCTAAGCCAATAGCAAAGCTCGAAAAAGGAAAAAAAACAGCACTAAAGATGTCTATACAAATACAGACAAGTTGTCCTGTTCACTGAATTTGTCCTATCATGTGGTATTTTGGTTAACACTGGGGAAATTAACAACAGAAGCAAAGAGAGAGATTTAAAGGCCAGCTGAAGTCTAAAACACCAGTTCTCTTGGTGTATATATCACAAATACCAAGTCATCAAACTAGGAAAGGAAGACAACTCTCCAGCTACATCACACGTTTTCTAATCTTATTAGCTAATTATAAGCTCTTTATTACTGATAAATTACTTAAGAATAGGGTCAAACACTTTCAGTATCATTCTACCTCCTCCAAGCACCTCAGGTGATGCTCTCATTACAAGCAGTGGGGGCCACCCATCATGCCAACTGACCTGCACCTTCTCTATCCACTCACAGGAGACTGATTTACAGAGCTATGGAAGGACCTCCAAGATCTTTTCTGGCTTGGCTTTGGAAATGACCAAAAGGCACCAGTGTTTAACCTTTGATGTTCCACTGACTGCAAGAAAGCTATTTTTGCTCTCCATAACTAAGTTCACAGACTGGAGGTCTTTCTCTTAGTATTGGCAAGGTCACATTTCCTAACATCCCTAGAAGTGCATGCTTCTTCCTCTCAAATTTTTCAGCAGCCTATATGAATGCAGCATTGCCTCCAACGAACAGACACAACGTCCCAGGAATACTAACTCCCCTGTCAAGTCATTGCAAAGAAGCAATTTCGTATTTGGCTTCTATCCATTCTCCTTGGCATGCCTTCCAAAGGGTCCTGTCGCTCTCCAATCAAGGTCTTGATTCCCAGTGTCTCTGGTTTCCGCACCAACTTGTGTGATGGGCTACCTACCGAGCTCTCCCAAAGCAGTCAGAGCCCTTCACGTCTCTCCCATTTTTCACGGCTCTTTTGTCAGTGGACAGTGAGCTCACCTCCCCCCGTTTTTAAACCACCTGCAGTAAACAAAATTAAAGTTTTCAACTACCTGGCATATAGCACTCAGGATGCAAGATTGAACAAAATGGGGCTTCAGTTTTGTAAACTAGTGTTTCTTACAGTAGAGTAAAATTGTCTCAATACTTTTAAGTTTTTCAAATTTAAAAGACAACTAGGAGACAATAGTCAAGGAAAGAAAAATTAAAAATCTCTACTTCTGGCTAGATGATTTTTAGTAAATCCATTTTTGCAGTCAACCTAGATTAGTCAAGAGAGTCCTTGACCTTTGAAAGTTAGCAAGAAATAGCCACAAAGGTAACATCAGTACTGAATTGTCATTATTGACTCAGGTGGTTGATCATTAATGGATTCTCTTCACTTCTAGCTGGTTCTAGGACCTTTTTTTTTTTTTTGCCCAGAATGAAGATATCATCAAAGTCATGAAATCTATTTGTTCTTTCCACAAAGGAGAGTTTTAAAACTCTGCCTAAGTCTCCAAGAAAGAACACTGTGAAAGGTTGGTGTCATGAAGAAAAAACCACTAACTTACAGGTTAACCAGAGGTCACTAGAAGCCCCATTAATGTAAGCCCTTGGCGGGTACAAATACTTTGAAATGGATAAAAGCCAGCACTCCTCAATAGGAAATGAACACGAGGACTTAGCAGCTGATGTTGCTCAAGGTCAACTCCTCAGGCAGCCAGACCATGAGTTTTTGCCTTAAATATCAGCAACTTCCAGTTTTAAATCAGTAAAATTTGATACCACCACCAAACCCAGCTCAGGGACCACTAGAAGCAGCTTAAATAAGAATTTCTCCCTGTGTTATTGGACTGAACAAAACATTAGAGAACTAGAAACCAAGCGATGGCTTTTCCAGTCTGTCACCTCCGTTCTCACTCAAAATATGTTGATAATTCCACATGCAGAGGTATCTTGGTAATACATATTCAAAGATTACGTTCCTTGAGAAATAATAACCAGTTTTACAGGAAAATGGTTGGGGCTGACTTTTTTCATTCATTTCTCTTTACTTATGTCCTCAATGGAAGAGAGCAGGAAGTTTGCTTTCTTTCTACACTAGCAAAAGTGTGAGTCAGAATACTTGAAAAATGAAAGTGAATTTGACCAAGAAAGCCTTCTTATGAAGGAGTAAAAAAAACAACTTTCATATCAGATTTTTTAAATTGGTAGTGTTCTCTCCTACTAGGAAATGATGTAATTCAGCCAGTGCCTTGAAAACAATGGACTCTTATGACTACAGACCTATTTATCTTAGAAATTGATGAGCATGCAAATGGTTAGGATCTGCAACAATGAACATCGTACAACAGTTTGTGAGGTACTTGCCACCCAGTTGCATTAACAGTAGCACAGGCCCCAGCAGGTTGAGGGGTTCCATTGATTTCCACTCCCTTTTGAGTAGAGCAGGGGTCCCCGAACAGTTGATGAGGGGCAGCAGCCACTGCGATGTCCCCCAACCCTGGCCCCTTTCCTTGAAACTCCTCCCCCACCCAGGGAGCTCAACCCTTCAGGGAAATAAAATGTTGCTCCTCTCAACAGTAGGGCTGGAAATTCCTGATAGCAAATTTATGCAGACTCCGAGGGAGCCTGATATTGGCATTAATTCACTTAACCTTTAGGAAGTTTCCTGGTAAAAAGATGAAAAACTCTAGGCAATATCTGTAAGTATGTTCATTGCCATTTCTTTTTCACAAGGAAAAATTCCAACGTGTGTGTACTGTCCAAACAAGAAAAGGATTAACATTTTCACTGCTGGCTAGATGTTTCCATAACAGGTCATTATGCTTTGATGTGCTCTCTGTACACTGGGTTTTATTAATGAGTCACTAATAGGTCAGTACCCACCAGGACAAATGGACCAAATCACATTGGGTTAATATTCTAACACCGGAAGTTTTCCAAAAACATGAGATAAGAGTCTTAAGGAAAGTGACGTGTAGCCCTGGTCATGATGAAAAACACTGTCTGGAATTTTAATTTCTGGTTAGAAATTAAAGACAAGTACTCACTTGTCTTAGCATCTTTCTTGAGACAATGCAGGAAATGAAATAACCTAATGTGTGCACAGAAAAAAATGGTGGTAATGGATCAGGAAGCTTACAGAAGTCGGGGGAGGGGGAGAAGAAAAGATCAACAGTCTCTAGTTTATTATGAATAGAAAGAAATTTCCAGAATTTACAAACACCCACATTGTTCATTCCAAAGAGAGCTTTTGATTTGAAGGAATCACCATGTCTCCTCCTCTTTACAGTATATACAATGGAAGACTTTGATCTCCTTTTCTTACAATTTTGCTTCCATTCAATTGCCAATTTTAAGCTGACACTTGAAAACACCCAGTAGAATATATCCTTCTTCAGTTTAATTAATATGGCCTATTGCCTTACAGGAAAAATACAAAATTAAGAAGAATTCTTGTAAGGATCTCAGCTCAACATCAGGGCTATATTACAAGAGATAGTATCAGCAAATAAATCTATACAATTGAGAACCATCTATGGCACTAGGATTCTTATTATATTATTTTTCTGAATTACAATCTTAAAACAAGGTTCGTACCCTATCTGTACCTGTTAGCCTTGTTTTAAGCATCTGCTCCACTCTTTACAGAACATTGTATACCTCAGTTCCACATCCAAAAAAAAGATGTGCTGTAAGAAATGTTCCATTTTAATTAAAAAAATTACACATATAAATCAAAACCTATGTTAAATATTTAATACTCTCTCCACCCAACGTGAACAGTTTTGAATGAAATAATTTACAATGATGCTTTGTCGTACACAGTTTCAGCAGCAGATGAAATAAACGTATCTTGTAAATGCAATGAGAGTGAACCCATTCTCTCGTGGCATGGTGGTGGGCCCAACAGCTCACATGGCCAGCTAAGTCCTTAAGGTTGAAGATGAAGTTTATGCAGACTCATTGTTCTGGTGTCACAGTGCTTTTTTGCTTGGCACAATATAGAACGTGCAGTTCAGTCAACGAACTCCTGAGGATTGTTATAAAGTAAACAAACTGAAATGGATGCATCGTACCATCTACTGAGGAGGAAGATGTGAGGTCCTGGTTGTGAATCATGACATATTTAGAGTCTGGGTACCCATGAGTTAAAGGAGGATTTGCTGAGGTCATTTAGGTCTTCATTCTGAAAAAGAAAAAGAAAAACTTTGTCACCATAGCATCTTAAAATGCATCACTTTTTTAGGATTCTTTTTTTAAACATATGAAGTATTTTGTTTTGTTTTGTTTTGTTTTGCAGGAAAGATTCACCCTGAGCTAGCATCTGCTGCCAAGCTTTCTCTCTTTTGTTTTTTCCTCCCCAAAGCCCCAGTGCATAGCTGTATATTCTAGTTGTAAGTCTTTCTAGTTCTTCTATGTGCCACTGCCACAGCATGGCAACTGACAGGCGGGTGGTATGGTTCCACAACTGGGAAACGAACCTGGGCTGCTGAAGCAGTGAGAGCGCCAAACTTTAACCACTAGGCCACCAGGGCCAGCCCATTAGGATTTTCCATTAAAAAGGGGGCAGTTATCAGATAAACTGAAGTTACAGCACAAACAGTACTGTGTGCTTAAATAAAATCAACAAACTGTATTTAATTTTTTTTCTTTCAAAACACAAGAGTCTAAAGCAATCACAAACTCGAAATAGTCAATATTACACCAGTAAACAAATCGATATGATCTGGAGGTTTCGGAGGTTCAGCGGCACGAAAATACAAAATGCTTTCGTGTTCTTAAGATCAAAGCAAAAATGGACATTACAGTTATTGTGTCAAACTACTACAAAATATAGTAAGCAGGTTACAGTCAGGTTAGGCTTAACCTTCTTTTGGTTAAAAGTCAACTGCAGATTTTAGAATGTGAAGTTGCAGGGCCTAACATTACAAAATCTGAAATCAGTTTTTGACGTGACATTGTTTGCCGTGAGAATTTTAGATGCAAAAGGAGATCCAAGTGAAACAGACCTAGTTAATCATTAAATAAAAAAAGAAAGGGATTCTGATTTAGATCTACTAGAAATAAGTTACTCTGGCAGAAACACAACATTTCTTCCATGTAATTCAAGAAGGCCGACCTCAGGGAGCATTATTCATTCCCCTCCAGAGAGGGAACACCTTTCAACCTCATAAAACCTCTTTTGCTCTCAAGTATTACACTAGACAGTCCTTCTGAGGTCTATATTTTTCATGTATTCAAAGTTATCTATAAATATCAATATTTATAGAACGCCCTGAACAGTATGTGGCACGGAGCCATCAATAAAAACGTGTTGAGTGAGTAAATGGTTGCGTTAAGTACCATGGAGGACACAAAGTTGAATTCTGCTACAGGCTCTGCTTTCTAGAAATTCTAGAAAGGAAACTAAGCTCTGTTCATAAATAGAATACAAAGTAAAAAGGGGGTGAATTCCATGATAGAAGCCCAGGAAAGCAGCTCTAGATGCACAGAGGAGGGCAAGAAACTTTCTAGGCTAGGAGTATGAGGGAAGTACCTTGCTGACACACCTGGCTTGGTTTGGAAGAAAAGGAATAGTTTGGGGATGTGGGAACAGGGACTGTATCTATGTTGCTTCAGTGTTGTGTCTCCAGAGCTTAGCACAAGGGCTGGCACATAGCAAGGACTCAATAAATATGAATTGAATGATAGGGACAAAGCACACTCCTCATTGAGAGCACATGACAAAACAAGGCCCAGGGGCATGAGAGCACAGGCATGGACTGGCCAAGTGAAGAAGGTGGTTTGCTGGAGCACGTGGTATCTGAAAAGGCGTAGAAGGAGTTAAGTCTAGAAATGTAGGCTGGGGTAGCTGGTGAACAACCTTGAATGTCAGGTCAAGACATTTTTATCTAAGTGTAGGGACAACAAAGACATGCTTTGTGATGTGATCGAAGTGCAGCAGTAATAATCCACATCAGCTACAAGGATAGCGACGGATTCTGAAATGCACACAGTAAATGTTGACCAATATAGTTTTTTCTCTCTCTCTCCTCTTGAAAGCAGGGGATGGCCAGGATCAGTCAGTATCCACTATTTACATAATGGCTTTCAGGTAAGTTGAAACTTACCAAATGAGGAGTCTAGTTTTACGAGTAGGTTTCTGTTTATTTTAAAATATTGACTCCGCCCCTAAACAACAGTCTATTTTTTCACTTACAGATAAAGACTCGACACGTAGACACCAATGTCAAGACAAAAAGGCACTCCAGGCATCTATTTCATGGCCAGAGAAACAGGGTTTACTTTGCAAGTGAGAGGAAAATGCATTCTTTGAAAAACCCCAGAGAACCATCTCCAGGTCTCTTTACTTTCAAGTTTCTCCTGAACTCATATTGTGATCTGTCAGAATGTTCCTACCAGAATATCTAGATACAGCTTAACACAGCTTCACTGCTCTGAATTACTGGGCTTAAAATTAGGTAGAAAGGCCTTACTTTATTCTAAGGGCTGAGACAAACAAACTTATGAATACAAAATGGGGAAAAAGTGAAGGTCACACTCATGCTTTCATTTTATATCTGGCTCTCATTCAGAATGGCTGAATGACAGCTTAGCACAGGAACAAACTGTATCCAGTTTTGGCCTTGAGCTAACATCCATTGCCAATCCTCCTCAAGATTGTCCCTGAGCCAGCATCTATGCCCATCTTCCTCTATTTTGTATACGGGACGCCACCACAGCGTGGCTTGATGAGCAAGGCATAGGTCCATGCCAGGGATCCGAACCTGCAAACCCCAGGCCACTGAAGTGGAGCATGCGAACTTCACCATTATGCCACCAGGCGGGCCCCAAACTGTATCCAGTTTTGTCATCACATGTGCCAACCTGCACAGAAGCAGTAGGGCAGAGATTGAGGGCCCTATGAGGAGAAAGAAAAATATGATTTCACCAGATGCTGAAATGTATTCCTTTGGGACACTCTGAAACCATCCCTGTAATTTTCTGCAAGCACGCATGTTCAAAGAGCAGGAAATAAAAGCTCTTTATCATAAATCCTGATCAACACCTGTCTCAGCCACTAATGCTACCTACTGGTGCCATCAACTTAGGAGTCTATGAACAAGTGAAAGCAAGTGGGAAGTGGGAGGTGACGCTGACATGGAGGAGATGGGCACAGAAGGCTAAATAAACAGGCAGTAGAGGCCAGGAAAAATGTAAAGGGAAAGTCTGAAGTTCACATCTGTTTATCTTTGTACAAGGGGGTGTGTGTGTGTGTGTGTGTGTGTTTACACAAAGTTCAGCTACTGAGTAAATGACATGGATTTTTAACAGGCATCCATCAATGAGAACTGCCCTTCATTGCAGCCACCTTGGGGTCCACATACTTATCCCGATCATGCAGCCATCGTTTGAAGCATTTTTGGAATGCCTTCTCAAGTTCCCACTCGTTTTTTGCAATGGCCTTCTCAGCCTTGGGCATCTTCTTTTGAAAGGTCTCTAGAGCAGCCAGCCTAGGCCCTTTGAGGGCACATTTGATCTTTAGAGACAGCCAAAAAGCTTTGAGAGCCAAATATGGTGAATAAAGGGGCTGATTAAGCTGGGAAAAGGTTCCCAGCAAGGTATTTTCTACAGCCAAAGAACTCCAAAACTACAGTTCCAAAAACATGGCTGTTCACAATTGCTCTGATGACTTTTGTTGGAAACGAACTCTCATACTGTGATAGCCCTTTGCACATGCTTCATGGGACTTAAGTTCGTCTGCCTATGCCCACCTCTACATGCTTGCAATCAAGAAGGGTGGGCTTGAATAAAGCAACTTAAAGAAAGGCAAACATGTATATCATACGTTTTTGTAATTTAGGAATACGTTTTAAAAAAAATAGCAATACCCATACTAGGCTACTGCAGTCATCCAAGTCAATAAATATCTGTGGAGTGACAAATACAAATGCAACGATAAAGACTATTATAAGCACTGAACAGGAAGTTCGGTTGAACGCACTTTATATATATAACCCCAATTGACTCCAACCAACCGTGTGAGGCAAATATTGCTACAATGTTTTACAAATACAAAAACTCATTTGTAACTGAAAACAAAAAAGAAAACATTTCCTTGGAGAAAAGCTGTGTAAATATCAAATGGGGATGTTCCTGTGATACCTTCTCTCTAGTTACATCATTGGGGAATAACTTCGGAACTCAGAAATATGATGCACCTGTCACGAGATTTAATAGCAGGAAATTATATTTTGACAAAATTTCATCACCACATCAGCATCCACTGTAGTCTTCGTGTGTCTTCTCGTAAGATAAAACCCACCTAATCCAGCGGCCAGTAATGAAAAATGTAATTTTTAAAGCATTATCAAATAAATCAACACTTGAGCAACGCTACTTGAGACCTACGGATTATTGCATTATTGCATCCGGTAGGAATTTACATCTTCTGGACCAAACCCACATAAACTATGCCTACTAGAGCTGAAAAACAAATACCGCGTCGCCCTCCATTCACACTGTCTCAGCCTACTGATTAGTCCTCGCTGGGGAAGCAGCTGAAAATAGCATAATGTTATGCTATAAAAACAATAGAGGAATCCGCTCCCTTTCGGCAATGCCTTTTAGTCAAAACCATTGATTAAAAGTTTTTATCTTGTATTTAAATGCCTTGACACTTCCTGCCAATTTGCTGAGTCAAGTGCAACATAGTTACAAATATCTGGTTAGAGCATTACTAACAGTTTCTACTGTTACTAAGAAAATAGCAGTGAAATATTATAATTTGCTTGGCTATCATCATGTACAAAAACGTAGCCAGAAAATAGCTCTTCCTGGTCCACCTCTGCCTGAAAACAATGCCTACAGTAATGACTTTTCTTTACTGGAGATCATTGTTTGTAATCCTATATTGTAGATTCAACTAGAAAAATTCATATAAATAAATTCCTCCACTTAAAGCAATGTCAAAAAAGCATATTCCTCTTTCTCTTAACATAAACAGCTGTGACTTAAAAAAATTCTTGAGCATAATATATAAAATTTACAAAATACAGGAAAATGTAAAGAAGAAATAAACATTACTTGTAATTCCCATTCGCAGGCAAACCACTATTCACTGTGGTTCTAATCTCACTATTGACTTAAAGGATTTGAACTTTTAAAATGCTGTCTTTCCTGCCAAAAATGTTTAAATAGGAGAGGAAAATAACGTGTTAATCATATTTAGATCTTTCCCATTCTTCAAAATCTGTGATGAGAAAATATTTGAAATATTAACCAACTTTTTAAATCTTCTAGGTTTTCGATCTCTTTCCCATCCTCCCACTTCACGGTGCATGGGGGGAAGTACAGCTATTTGAAAGCAGAAGCTTCTGGCTTCCCAGATAAGCAGAAGTCCTTAAGTGAATGGCACAGGCAAAGTTATTCGCAAGAACCAGGAAGAAAGAAGGATTCTTCTCAGAGGAGAAAGAGATTCCCCATTTCCACTGGGAATAGCAGGAGAAAAAAATGGAAGATTGCGAGAGCAGAGAGGTCGGTAGGTAGCTCGGTTCCTTGTAGGAGGCTGAGCATGGCACCCATGACGTCTCTTTGTCTTGTCTTCCCAGGTCTCCTGATTTCCTATTTCACACAATTACATTCAACTGCATACTACCACTATGACCACTATTCATTTCTTCAGCTACCTCATTGATGCTGATGCAATTAATTCAGGGCACCACTAATTTAGAGCCGATCAAGTCTTCTATAATGCTTACAAATTAATAAAACACTGCAAAAGTACTGTTCTTAAACATACCTGAAATCTGGCAAATGGGCCCCATAAATACCTTTTCTAATCATCAGTATCAAACACATTTATAGTTTTGGTAGTGTATAGGTGTTCCTCAACTTTAATATTCACACCATGCAATCTCAGAGGGAGAAACGAGACCATTGATCCATTTGATGGACTATGAAACCTGTTATTAAAGGAATTTCCTGGCTTAGACCTTGAGTCCTACCCTGTGGGTCAGATGGTGGCAGCTAGAGAGGAAGGAGCATTATCAGCCCAGCTGTGTGAGCTGTAGTGATCACTCAAGGAAAAAGGAAAGAACAAGAAAATCCAGAGAGCTTCAAGTTTGGGACATGGGGAGAATGTCTCTGCTTTTCACAAGGAACAGCTGGGAAGTGTGGGGACAAGCTGAGACTTTGGGAAAGGACAGACCTAAGGAGGGGAAAAGCATTCTGTTTTAAAGCCTTCAGACCATAATCACCAAAAAAAAAAAAACAAATCAAGTTAGGATAGAACTAAAGTTAGAGGTAAGACTAAGATATTTGCCACTTTATGTTGAAAGGAGAAAGCTGTTTTAGCTAAAGAAAGGAAACCAACATCTTTTGAAATAGGCCAGAATTGAGCTGGAAAGACTTGGGTTTCATGGTCTTAAATGGCAAAGGGTAACCGGCCAGCCTAGCCAAGTGCTTTAATGAGGCTGCTTAAATAGCACTTTTGCCTGGTGCAAGTCACATGGGAGAGGGCTGGTGAAAATAACAAGGTTGCTGGCCAGACCTTCTCATGTGTAGGTTGCCAAGGAAGAAAATCCAGGGAGAGCTGCCAACATGTGAGAGGGCATCTTGCTCCAGTTCCCCTTTTGTCCCAGTGAAAGACCTTCTGGCAGGGCTGGTGACTCCAGGAGACCACCAAAGAAGAAAGGCACATGTATTATGAGAAGGAAGGATGAGAGGGAGTGGCCAAGGAGATAACCATCAAGGCTGGGGGCTCCTGCTGGGGTCCCCCAGGGTGAATTCTGTCAGCACTGGGGATTTCTCCTTCTCCAGCAACAAACGGCAGGAGGAGGGTCTGGAAGCTTTTCAAGAGGGTTAGGGATTTACGGAGAAGACATATGAAAACAACAACATATGGTTCTCAACAATTAAATGTATTCTGTCAATGATATAATAAGGAAATCTGAATAAACATTCAGAAATCTTTTAAGCCAAAGAACATTCACTTCAATTATTTCCCACTCTTTTTATTAACAGGAGCATGCTGAGAAAACAAAGGATAATTAAAAGATAATCAATGATGAAGCAAATGGAAGTCAACACCATAACAGCCCCCCTAAAAAGGTAAACAAAATGCCTCCAATCTCTCTTCTACCAAAATTATAATATGTCCCCAAATATATATGAGAGTCAAGGTAGAGAAACTCAAAGAAACAATCCTTCTACATTTCAAGTCAGACCACATGTGCCGTGGGACAGGAAGCTTTAATTTTAACAGACCTCAACCAAAATAAACCTGTTACTCGAAGACATGAAAGTAATATGATATCGTCTTCCCTACCTGAGAAAGTCATAAAAGTCAGTCTTTCTTCTGCTTTCATGGGAGTGATTTCTGCAGCATATTCTCCCTCCCAGGAATTACATTCCAGTTCTGAGGTTTATATTGTAATTTCACAACAGTGTTTTATTTTATTTTTTTTTTAGTAATGTTCAGAAATACAGGATATAGGTTTTATTGGTCTGGCTTTGATACAAACCAGTAGACTTCAATGAAAATCACAACTTAGTTTACAACGTGGTGTAGAGATAGTGAAAAAAAAAAAGTGTTCGCAATGCTGTTTCTGTGATTAGGCAAAAAGGGACTTAAGTCGACCTTCTCCCAGTGCCTTTATTTTTTTGGTTAAACACTAAATAGATTTCATTTTCTCTGCCCCCTCCCTGGAGTCCTATCATAAATTGCTTCAAGAAAGCAAGGGCCTGATTTTAGATTTGAGTAATTGTCCAGCTACCCAATTGTTTCTTATCAACCATCATCAGCTTTTCCATAAGAGCACAGGAACCAGAGCACAGAACAAGCGTTCACACAGACGGCCCCGGGTCTGCAACGGGCTGAGGTAAGGATCATTAACACCACTGACATCACTTTTGGCAGCTGGAGAAAAGGGAAAACCTGTGTTTAATCTATTTCCTACCACCACAAGTTTTAGCCGGAGTCCCCGATAATATGGGTTGTGGTTGACTTTATGGAAGAACTTGGTAATGCAAGAAAAATGTACTGAACTGAACAAGCCTCTTGAAAAGGAACCACGAGGTACCCCCGCTGTGTGGCCTTGATCTCCTTCCCGTAGGTTTTCTGGTCATTCAGCTGGCCTAACAGAGGACAGGGCCATTCCCAACAGTTCTTACGAAGGTCAAGCTCCATAGAAGATTTTCCCTATTACACACCTCTAATTACCATCTCCTGGAAACCATCATCATAAATCACAAACAAAAAGGTTTCAGCCTTTGTCTTCCTTCTTGCTTAGGGAATACCGAGAGGAAAATGTTGGGAAGAATTTAATGTGAGATTCTTTGAAGTTGAGAGAGTTGTTGTTTTGTTTTAAGCAGCCTAAATAATGAAAGAACATTCTCCGAAACCAACTGAAACTGGTTATATATACAAGTATATGGCAGCATATTTCAAATGTATTCAATCCACACTTCTCACTCGTTTTACCTTAAGAGTTCTTGTTAAAGAAATGCAAGTCATAAAGATTTCTGGGCTATGAGAGAGATTCTTAAATAAAAGTCAATGTTCACGAGGTTAGAAAACTGCATTGTCCACCTTAGACTACAGAAGGCCATGGGTGGGACCTCTATTTAATTGGTTTACGTTAAAGATAAGCTATAACGTTGCCTGTAATAAAGTAATGCAATAAATGTGTGTTTCCCTTAAGCTGCCACTACTTGAGTGATCTGTGAGTAACCTGTAGGCAATTCTGAATGCTACAATGTCATTTAGGAAACTCAATCCAAAAAAGGTTATTTTGAGAATGAAGATGGAGCTATTACATGGCTGTTATGCTTTTTAAAGACAGACCAGTTTTAACTCAAAATTTATTTCCAAGTTAAAATTTAAAAGGAGACTAAGACAACTTTCATTATTTCTTCTCTCATCATTCTTTTCTCTGTCATTTTGGGTAAGTTACTAACCCTCCTAAATGGCAACATTTTATAACATGGAGATAACAGTACCCATTTCACAGGGTTATCACTGACGTTAAATGAGATACTACTTGAAAAGTTCTTATTGTGCATAAGATGTAATAAGCCCTTAAACATTAGCTCCTATTGTAACTACTCATTAAGAACTAGAAATCCTTGGATCTCCTATCTTCTCCTGATATCTGAATACACACCAGCAAAAATGCCCTGGTGGAAGGAGCAAGCAGGAATGAATCCAGAGACCAGACACCCCCGAGGACTGAAGCTGAAGCCAAGATTAGGATGTGTCTCGCGAAGAGAGACAAACTTATTTCAGAGGGAAGGTGGGTATGGGGGAAATGCCAGAACAAAAAGTAATAGTAGTAGTAGTGAAGCTAAAAATAGTACCTTGTGATATGATTTTAGACAAAAACCTGCCTACCTACGAAGGGAACAGCATGAGTTAAGTATTAGGACTAACGGCATTAGCATATGTTTGAACGGATCTTAAACTTATGCTACCTACAGAAATGCCATGGAAAGGCCCCAACTACTGCTTTCCTAGAAGAAGAGAGAAGCTTGAAGCCCCCCACCCTTTCTAAGTCGGCTAAGGAAAGACTTATAATGCCCCATGAAAGAATTTACAAAGAATTCTCATGAATAGCCTTAAATGGATGTTCAGTGGGATTCTTATGTACTATTTCCAGGTTCTAAAGCATGTCTCTGATTGTTGGGGGGGGTGGGTGGGGACTGGGTAGTTTTTGTTTCCGAATTCTTTTCCCCAATCTCTCATCTGAAGGAAGTGAACAGGAGTGTGACACAGCCAGTCAATGCTGCCTGAGTAACTTGACGAAAAACTGAAATTGCTGCCAGATGCACGCGTCTAATCGTTGGCAGCTGGAAGAGAGAAAAAAATTGGAAAGATAATCTGAAATAATTGATAATGTATACATTGCTTGCATCTCAAAGGTCTTTGAGGCAGACAATGGTGTGGATTTCTAACCAACTGCAAACACTTCTTTATTGTCTCGGAGAAAAGGCAAAATTCTTCCAGCTGACGAAGAGGGGCCGAACTTTCATCATTCGCCGACCCCAAAATTCCAGGTCCTTTGCTTTCATCTTTCAAGTCTCATTTCTACTTTGCTCTTGTTCTTCCCGCTTTTCTCCATTATCTGACATCTCGGCCAACATCTGTGCCCATCTTCCTCTGCTTTACATGTGGGATACCTGCCACAGCACGGCTTGATAGCGGTGCGTAGGACTGTGCCTGGGATCCGAACTGGTGAACCTCAGGCCGCAGAAGCAGAGCATGAGAACTTAACCACTGCACCACCTGGCAGGCCCCTCAGCCTTATTCTTTTCCATTTGGAAAATGGCATTTGCTGAGAAGTTCTCTAAGAGCATACCAAATTAAGCTGCGCTGTATTATTGTGCTGCCGAGCTGAACTAGGAGCATCCTGAGGACAGTTGTGTCAAATTCTTAAATAACAGGTGGTGATAACTCTTAACTAAGGGATCTTTATTAAGAATATTTATCAGTGACCCTGAGGGGATCACAGTCCCAAAGGAGATAAATGGGGTCTGTGAAGGTGACCCTCAGGCCCACGGGAGTGCCAGGCAGGAGCCACCTGGACTTCAGCTAAAACATGCCTGTGGGGCTAAATCCACTTCTCTTTGCAGAGACCATCTAAGGTTCCAAGTATTCCACTAAATCTCTAGGCCAGCAGTTCTGAATTTGGCTGGGCAGGAAGAATTTCTCCTCCTAAGGGACATTTGGTAATGCCTAGAAACATTTTTGGTTGTCACAAATGGAGCTGGGGTGAGGTATGAGAGATGCTATTGGCATTTAGTGGGTAAAGGCCAGGAATACTACTAAACATCCTACAATGCACAGGATGGCCACCTGCAATAAAGAATTATCTGGCCCCAAATGTCAATAGCGCTGAGGTTGAGAAACCATGCTTCAGAGCTATCACCTTTAGCTGAGGAAGTGGAGGAAGGCACCAAACATGCCTATCAACTGTTTCTGGTCCACATCAGCTCCAGGGATGAGCGTGAGGGAAGAGGTGTCCCTATTCCGAGGCTCTCCTTTATTTCTGACTGTCATGCCATGGCTTCAGAGTCCCAATGTGTGCCTCCCATGCAAATAGCCTTTCCCAATTTATCACTGATGGAAACTCACCTCAGCTGTGTCTCACTCCCTCACGACCTTATACTAGAGGAGAGCTAGTTAATCTGATGAACCAGTCCTGGCCCATGTTTTCATATGTCCCTCTTCCAAAGGAAAACAGGAACCTTGTGGATGCAATACAAAAGCAATGAGTAAAAAGGGATGAATATGAAGCATTATGGAGGCCAAAGCAACAGAGTCTGGGAAAGACGAGCAGGGGGTGATGCTGCTCCACCTATGCTGACCATGAAAAAGAAATGGACCTATGAGGAAATATACATCTTGTCACTCCCAGGTTTGCATCTTCACTCAACTTAGCCTCTACTTTCTCTACGGGCTTGGACAAGTCATTTGACTTCACTTTGCATCCACAATTTAATAAAATGGAGAAAATAGTCCTCACGATCGTTTGCAAAACCCAGTGAGATAGAAAGGGACATTGTGAACAAGAAGATGCTTTCCTTATATTACTTGTGACAATTAGTCCTGTTCATTGCCCTTCAAATATCTGGGAGTAAAAAAAAAAAAAAAATTAAGGATTAGATACCCTCTGTTCCAGAATTAGTTGACTGTTTAAAATAAATCCACTAATTTTGCTAAGAGCCACTCCTAAGTCAGCAAACTGTCTCCTACTTGCTTTTTTTCACTTTATGAAATAAATACCCACCTTGGAAGATGATTTATTACCAAAAAAATCAGTCCAAGTACAAGACTGAGATAGAAATTCCAGTTGCTATTTCTAAGTATGTTTTCCCAAGAAGACACTTTTAGGTCTGTTTTCCCTAAACTTAAACTTGAAGGAAATAGCAGAGTAGGGGGCAGGGCACAGATACCATCATGAATGAGAGTACCAAGGGTTCAAAATTCTAAAAATTAGACCATGAACAGAAAGAACAAGTTGATTTCTAGGTGGTTAAATACAAGGTTTTTGAGATTGAACCCTAAGGTAATGGTAATAAGAACAGATCCTCTTTAAATATAGTCACAGAAGCTGCCGTGGTCTACTGTCCACAAAGAAAACAATAGCTTCTATTCTTTCTAGACTGTAGCCTGAGACGCTGACAAAATGCCTTCAAAATAAAAACTGAACCACGCAATTTTCCTATTACTATCCAACAGCGACAGGCTATAATTAACACTTAATTAACAGCCCTATGATGAGCTTTGCTTAATTCTGCTCAAAAGTTGCCTTATATTTTTTCCATAAAGCCATGTCACACGTGGACAATGGCCTACCTGTTCGTTGGGTTTCTCCAGGCTTTCCTTCTCTAACAACATAAGAAAGAGTGTGCCTGGGTCAATGTCATGTCAAGCCTTATTCTTCAGAGATGCTCCTGTCTTCCTGTGCTCCCACTCTGAGCTCTCCTCACTCCCAACCGTCAGCAGTACCCAACAGGGCCCTAAACATAGCCAGTGACTTGTCACACATCACTTCTTCTTGGATCCTCCCTAGAGAACTTCCAGTAGAGGTAAAGGCCATCCCAGAGTCGTTCAAAGAGAAGTACAAGGATTGGGAGCAACCAGATCCTTGCTAATCCCCATTCTAGTGCATCGCTAGAAAAAGTCATTAGGAGGGTGACTTGAGAACCCTTCGAGGTAAGTAAATAATCAGGGACCCTTCACCCTCAAGGCCTTCTGCCCCTGCCTTTGGCCATTTAGTGGTTTAGCAGCCCTTCTTCCAGGGATACATCCAAGAAACAAAAGGAGAATGCAACAAAAACTCAACTTAGCAAGTTTTTCCCACCTGAGAGTTATAAAAGTGGTAAGGAGGATTGTACAATGACTAACCAAAATACGCATCTGGATGACAATTATTCCCAGTTTTGTTTTAGATGTCCCATTCCTATTTCTATAGGCAATGTCTACTGCATGACCAAGTCACTGTATAAAGGTTTCATGGACTAATGTGAACCAAACTGTCAAAGCAGCCCCAGGCCTGGTATTATGGGGACTTCCTTGATCATGTGGTTACCGTTAAGAATTAGAATCATCATTAAATGAGTTGCTGAGCTCATGAAACTGTAGTTAGTATCATGGAGGTGAGACCTGGGATCTCCTCATCTCCAAAGTAGTACTCTTTCTAACCATGAGTCATTAAAATCTTAATAGCCCAACTATTTAGAAAAGCAAAATGATCCTAACAGAAGAATAAAAACAGGGTGATAGTCAATACAAGTGCAAAGCAAGACTCCTACTAGCCCTAGCTCATTCAGTTACAAAATGAGGACTTCTATAGATGATGGGAGTAAATACATAGTAGAAAAAGATCCAAAAAAAGGTCTCTAAAGACTACACATTCATTGTAAATAAAGAACACATCAATTTAACTCAAAATATTTTAACATTACGTGTATTACATTAACAAGAATATAGATAAATGCTTGCTAAAAATATTTCCACTGTTGTAGTACCAAGTCTGGCTTTGGTCTCCACCATCAAAGCATACTAGAGAAAGTACAGAGAAAATAATAACCAAATTATGAAGAGAGAAAATAAAGCAGTGCTTGTCAAACTTTAATGTGATAGGATCTTCTGGGAATTTTGTTAAAATGTAGATTCTGATTCTCTCAGTTTGGGGTGGAGCTCAAGATTCTGCATTTCTAACCAGCTCCAGGTGACCTCAATGCTACTGGCCTAAGGACCACACTTTGCATTGCAAAAGGAGTAAAGAACCTCAAATGAAGGGGGGAACATACTATTTAATTTAAAAATAAGAATAGTAAGAGGGCTTAACTTAGAAGGAGGGCTCCGCTATGAGCCATCTGTTCTCCACCCCCATAAGGTAAATGGGCTTCAATTGCAGAAACAGCTTTGAATTGGAAGAGGAAGAAAAATTTCCAGGTGGAAAGGTTCTGGACTAGAAGAGTGAACTGGAGAAGACTGAGAAACCTCCACCTTGGGGGCTCTTGAACAACACAGAGGATCTGGATGATGGCAAAGAGGAGACTGGGAAAGACAATAATAGTTAGAATTCCTTAAAAGACTCCACACTGGTGGGTTTGTACCCGGTTTGGTACTCAGGCTAAGGGAGACTGAGACTGTTGGATAGGGAAGAGGGAGGGGGAAACTGTGACCCAATACATGTCTGTCTCTTTAAAAAATGAATGCTGATTACTTTGATGTCTGGCGGTCTTGGTCAAGAGGAACTGAGTAGGGCCATGTGTGTAAGCTCACAGGTGATAGAACCAAAATAAACAGGCATTCTCCGCAACTCAATGGAATACTTACACTCTGCCCTCCAGGCGTCTTTTACCAAATAAACCATAAAGCACAAATTGGAGATTAGTTCCCGACATCACGTCTTTATTATTTGAGGGGACCAGCAGGTGGTAAAAGTCACCACATTGCCAACTCAGATCTCATCTAAATCAAGTAGAATTGACATAATTAAATGATTATAACAATCTACAACATCTTCAACTTATCAAAAGTACTGATATCAAAATATGCTCCCATTTTTCCATTGACCATTAATTCATCCTCCAAGATCTTTCTTAAGAACAAGGATTAATCCACATGCAGATATCTCATCCCCAGAGCCATAGCTGTGTGCAAGAAAGATCCAGAAGTGGCACATTTTTTGGTATCAGGGGAAGCAGCAAAGCCATAATGATTCAAAGGTATCAAAATTTGGAAAAGACTAAAAAATAAGCACAAAAGGATCGTCTGTGTGTGCTAATAACGTCCATTCAGGTCAACAGACATTAGCAAACTGGTCCCAATTTCTACAGGAAAGCAAACAGCTTCAAGTCAAGAGCATGCTCTTCAGTCCGATTGATTAGAAAGTCAGTTATAAGATTCCATTTTCCCATCAGTGAAGTTTTACAGCAGTGCACAGGCCTTCATTATTTGATGGCAATTCCATTTACTGGGCCTGACCCTGTGCTCTGACCAGGAGGTACAGCTTTACTGGTCTGGAAGAGAAGCCCTGGGAAGGCAAGCATAGGTTTCTAACGGCTTTAGGAGATTGTGGGGAAATGATGAGGTGACCAGAGTACACCCCAAGAGCTAACTCCAGCCCACTGCTGGGCAGTGCAATTCACATGCCGTTGCAATTCACACGAGTTGTTTTCCTAGCCAGCTGGGACAGAGTGAGAACACATTTCACCAAGGCCTATGGGATACAAGACGGATGGAAAACACCTGCAAGGCACTTACTGTAGGACCCATGTGGCCACCCAACAGTGGTAAGACCCTAGCACCCCCAGTGCCACTTGCTGGCACTCAGGCACTCGATCAACCTCACTGACCTGCAATTCCTGGTAAAATGGTGATAAAAGTGCCTACCTCATTGGGTGGTTGTGAGGATTAAATGAGATGGTGACTATAAAACGCATGGCACAGACCCACAATCAAGCAATTATAGAACAATTCATTCATTCCACTCAGTAGCAAGAAGCCACCAGAATCCATGATAGGAAGGGGACAGCAGAAAGAGGAACGGAAAGGGGACAGAAGGTACCTGACACAGAGGCTCTCTGCTCCTTGCAATACTGCTGCTGTGTCTCCAGAGAGGAACACCTCAAAAAATGGCATCATTGAAACCCCACAATTCCCTTCATCGTACGACACCACAAGTCATAAATAAGGAATACTGTCTGAGTTACAACTGTTTTACCACTGGGTGTGAAGGTGTTTCCTATTTTGCTTTAAACTTGTATTTTTAGTAGTTGATCCATTATTTAAAATGGATTGTCCTTAGCGATTATAAAGCACCCCAAATTTTTGCACCTTAAATTCTTATACTTCATTAGCTGAAACATAAAATTATATCTCAGCATGGTAGAATCATATACCAGACTCCAAATATGCTGTGAAATTTAATTTTCTGAGACTGTGAACTAAACTTCCATTTGATTAACCTCCTTTACCAAATTGTTCTTGAGGTTTCTTATCTCCAGCTCTCTACCTGATGTATCACAGTGTTTTATACATAACTGGCACACAATAAATAACTGCTTTTACTGTCCAGAAAAGCATCTACATATAGGAAAATCACAGGTACTTACATACAAATTCTAATGTCCATATGACTTGATGAAGGGTAATTTCAGCCAAAGAAAAAACGGGTTCATAAGGTTTTGTGAACAGACCCTAACATTTGGCACTGATTAAAGTAGGGGGTCTCTTAACCTTTCAAAAGCATTATCCCCTTTTGATAAATATATTTTTAAAATCTCAACCTATTTTTTAATGCTGTAAATTAAATATCATGACAAGAAAATAAAGCAATTTTAATATTAATTATGATTGTTTTTAAATTACAATTGTATCCTCCTCCTTCCCTCAATATTTTAGTAATACCCAACATTCGTTTCATGTCTGGCCCTATGTTAGAGGCTTTAATCTGCACTATTTCATTTAATCCTCACAACCAACCTGAGACTGTGTTACTAGTTGTTTTCAACACGAGGAAACTGAGGTTCAGAAAAGATGAGTAAATTCCTCAAGATCTCGAAGCTAGTAAATGGGGCCACTGGGATTCAAAATCCATGCTCTTGACCACAAATTTATAGACAATGCTATAAAAAAGCATGGGGGAAGTGTTGTCAAACCTCTCATCTAAATAGAGTCCACTGGAATATACAAAGTTATTTTTATAAAAGGAAATAGGGGTAAGCTTTGTGTTTACAAAGGGTAACGAGAAATTACATAGTGAAATGCCATTCTGATAATCTAAACTAGATCAGCTAAAACAATATTTCACATAACAGGCACCCAGCTATCAGAAATACCTCTGCATCTGGAAAATAGTCTGCAAAACAGATTGCCATCATAAAAGCACACTTTTATCCCTTACTATGAGCCCTCTTGTAAAAATACTAAATATGAAATCTCTCATTTCTTGAAGAGTCTGGACAGTGGTAGACGCAAGCAACTGGGTGTGACTAATAGATTCTGACAAACAAACACAAACAGAGCCGAAAGGTAAAGCACGGGCCTGGACATTTATTGGCTCCATAAAACAGAAACCCTCTTCACTCTAGGACTGCAGCTCTTCTGGCCCACTGCTTCCAGACAAGATCTAGGAGACCCGGGGATATTTTTATCTGACAACTTTTCCTTCAGTCCTTCCGTCCTTTATTTAGAAAGCCAAAATAAAAACCTGAAAAAGTATACTTACAGAGTCATAAGCCATACACTATAATAGGGAAAGTCCTTTGACATTAGAAGTCGTTAAAGGACAGAAGATTAAAAAGTAAACCATAAGCAGCTGCATCTCCCCTCCCAAGTGTTTACATTCTTAGATATCCACTTTTTAAAAATATTCCCCATGTAGATCAAAACAGGCTGTACTTTGAGAAGGGGAAAACAATGACGTTAGCTTTAAGATATGACACAGTTTACATATAAACAGAGCTGAGTTTATGCCTATTATTCCAGTTGGCAAGCAACTGGTCTAAATGGCTCAAATGGAGAGCTGTAATTAAGTGTGTTAACTATCTCCGTCTACAGAAAACTCTGAAAGATATATGTAACCTTTCAAATGGTATCTAGCTTTACTATATGTTCCCAATTGGATGGTATCGGATACAACTGGTTTAACAAATCAAAATAATCCAAAAAGCTTTTTCAAGTTGAACTTGAGTGGTGCTAGGGCTGGAGGTCACTGGATACAGTTACTGGGGGCAATGTCCCTTCATCCTCTAATTCCCTCCCTCCTCCTCCCAACTTTGTTTTTCCTTTCGCTTAATACTTTCTCCCTGTCAATTAGTGCTACCCATAAAATACTTGTTAGCATCATTATTGATGCTCAGGCTTAGAAAACTGAGTGGCCCCACAGCAATAATCATTTTTTTAATTCTTGCCTTTGAGTATTAAAACATTAACGCAACAAAAAGCTAACCTCAAGAGCACAGATCCCTGCTCCCAACAGCATATATGTATATGGGAGAGGAGCAAAGAGGAGACAAATCTCTAAAATTCTAGTTTGTTACATTTTCGAGATCAGCAATTGGCAAAAAGTCTTTAAAACACAATGTCCCTTCACAGACCACATGCATTTACCTTCAGTTGTCTGTATAAAGGGAGGTACTTCATTCTAAGTATCTTTTAAGTTTTAACTTAACACAAGCCCACTTCTATCAGGAGCAGCCAATTGATATCAATAGTAAGAGAGCCAAGAAGTTCAGGCAGATAAAAGATCTGGCTGCCCTGAATGATCATAAAGAAGCATTTATCCTATACCCACATGTCTGAGGTACAAGCCAAGGTGAATCACTGACTTCATCTTACTGAGAAAGTTCTGATGTTAAAATCTGGCATCACTGACCTCACTGAATCAAAACATATGCTCCATTGAAGGTGGTGAAACAGCCCTGGATATGCATCCCTTGTCAGTGAATCACTGTCGCCCAAAAGTTACCAAGCACTACAGTCATGTGCCACAGAATGACGTTTCGGTCAACAACGGACCACATAGATGATGGTGGTCCCACAAGATTAGTACCATCTAGCCTAGGTGTGTAGTAGGCTATACCATCTAGGTTTGTGTAAGTGCACTCTATGATGCCTGCACAACGACAAAATCGCCTAACAACACATTTCTCAGAAGGTATCCCCGTCATTAAGTGACACGTGACAGTATTTGTCAACAAGAACCCTGCAATAGAAACCAATGTCTTGACATCCAAAGAGGTGGATCTAAGAGTCAACACACACCCAAAGGTTTAATGAGGATGAATAAATAGAAACAATACATTTTCCTTTAGAATATAAGTAGAGGTGAAAGTTTTTGAAATCACATGACTTATTGATCAATTATATCCTTATCAATGCATTACAATAGCCATGTGAATTCAGACTCCATGGTTCAAACCACAACGAGGACAGAATTACAGAGAAGCACTAAACTGTCTCCTTTAAAATATTGTCTCCTTGGGGCCGGCCCTGTGGGGTAGTGGTTAAGCTCGAGTGCTCTGCTTTGTCGGCCCAGGGTTCACTGGTTCAGATCCCAGGCGAGAACCTACACGTCTCTCATCAAGCCATGCTGTGGTGGCATCCCATGTACAAAATAGAGGAAGAGTGGCACAGATGTTAGCTCAGTGACAATCTTCCTCAACAACCACAACAAAAACTATTGTCTCCTTAAAAATGATTCCTTTCCTTAACGTGCTTCAGAGAAGGCAGCCATATGTAGCCAGAGAGGTCTAAATGCTTGTGTGCTTTCTTTCAATGATGAAGGGCATGTGTAAGAAGCACAAATATATTTGTCTATGTATAAAGCACTATAATTAATGGGTCATGACAATGACTCCAACATTTGGGGGAACCTACAAAATACAGAGTAAGAGCATGTTGGTGCCACTGAGATTGTGCACTCGTGCAGACTCAGTTCTGGGCATGTAGTTAGCCAGCAGTTCCAAAACTCATTCTATAGAACATGAGTTCCATGCGTGTTGTGTGTTGGTCTGATAAGATTTCAAATCCACTTGTTTATGACAAAGACAAAAAAAAGCTGTTGTTTTGATATAAGAATGAAGTAAGATGTGTGAGGATGTCATTATCTCATCTGTTGTGGTTGATAAGAACTCAATAGCCCTGTTGCTGAGGGGCCCAACTTGTGGCTTATTGATAAGAACATATGGAGAAACAACTATGGCAAGGGGACATGTAACCATAAATACCCAGAGTTTGTGAGGAATGTTGAGAGTTTCTCTCCGGGCAAAGTGACTCTTTGCTGACCTAAATAAGATCTCCGAAGGCCCTTGGGACATTGGCTCCTACTGTGGTAAAGGTGACTCTTTTACAAGCAGTGGTCCCAAGAAGATCATCGAACATCATCCTGCCACCAACACCAGTGCCATCATTCCCTAGCAATGTGCTCCAGTAACAGGGCACTCTTCCCTTTGTTTTGTGCTGGCAGCTGGACACCAGCTCTCGATTGGCCAAGACATCTCTCCCATCCCACGTGCTGCCTACCTGTATAAAAAGGTACACCTTAATTTAATTTGGACTTTATTCCTTTTATCTCTCCTTGCCTGGAACAATAGTGTGATCACTGGTTTGGAGTATGTTATGTTGGTTTTTTATTGGCTTATTAAGAGACATTATCTTGTATGCTATTGGCTTGTGAAATTGTTATAAATCCCACAGTGAACCTGTGTTAAATAAAATATTGGCAAAGACAATCTCAGCCTCTGAGCATAATTTGCCCCCCGAAACAAAACAATGAGAAAGAAGGTTCTGTGGCCAATGTCTAAGGAAATATCTCCCTCTTGACATTAGAGCCTTCACCTTTTGTTTAACCTTGTGTTTATCTTAAACTTATGATTAGAAAATATGTAGATTTTACTTCATACCAACAACTCTAACACTCCGTGAAACACTCTTTGGGAAAGACTGCATTAAAATATCCCCCCAAAAATATGTTACCCTGAACTTTGCTATTCAAAGAGCATTCTGATAAAATATTAGACAAATATGTAGGTATAAACAAAAGAAATGTATTTTAGGATGGAAAAGTTGATAAAAATTAATTGAACACAAAAAACAGACTTTGAGAATACCATATTTGTTTTTCATTCCTAATATAATTTATAGTCAAAAAGAAAGATATTAATGAATCAATAATTTACAATTTGGCATAGCATTTATAAGTCCAAAGAATTGTTTGCTGCTCTAATTTTGAAGGAAAATGAATATAAAGAGAGAAAATGAATCAAAGAGTGAAAAGAGCAATTTTCTCCCCTAATTATTCATAGACTTAACGTGAGTTCAGAAAACTATTCTCCAGTTTTCAGGGCCCATGTATGAAAGCTCTTTTATTTTTACCTTCATGGCATTGGTAGATGAATGTTAAATAAATGAAATGCTTTATTGCTGCACAAATAATCTTAAATAATACTTAAAGAAATATAGACAAAAGTATTTTGCATTTCTAGAAAAACAAACCTTACCATTAGTCTACTATCCTGACCAAACATACATGATGAGTACTTAAAATTTAAAAAAACATCATAAATGAAAACACAATACTTTTTCAAAATATTAAACAGAATGTTACATAACTTTTTAGCCTAAATACTTCCTCAATACACAGTTGTGTATATTTGGAAAATGTAAAGTTTGAATGTCTAAATGTGAATTTTTAGACTTGGATAGAAATTTTATCTTAAAGGGTTAAACTTTGATGTCACATAGAAATAATTACAATGAATCAGACTATTACTTTGATCTCTTTCTTGGTTTCCAAAAGGCTGTCATGATGTACATATTTTCTAAGACATCTTTATATGCATAAATTATATATTGCCACAAATATGGAAAGGAAACATAAAGAGCATGCTTATAGGGAGTTAAAAAAATGGTGGCAGGGAAGGGATGAAATTAAATTACCAGATACAAATGGTGACAACCCCACAATTAGCCAGAGAAGATCCAATCTAACAGTCCTAAAATGTCCAAGGAAGTGGAATTTTTGAAATTCTACAGATAAATACGGGGATTGTCTTAAAGAGGTTTTTGTAAATTCCTTCAGCAAAGATGCTTAGTGCACATTACAAATTATTTTATCCAGTAATTGTGGAATAAGACAGGCTGTGCAATTATACATTCACTTCTGTTTGTGCCCAGAATATGACTCAGAGAGGCCCGATGGGGATAATGAAAAAATATCCTTAATATCCAAAAATGCCTGTTTCAGAGGGAAAAAAAATATTACACATGGCTCAAAGCACAAATAAAAGTCACAACTAGCAAGTAATATTCATTAGGCATCCATGTGGTTTTGAATGCCAACTTCAAATGCTTATTTATAAATGAGAAAGTTGCTGTATTTTTACAACACCGTGTTGGTAAATGGAAAAGTTCTTTCTACAAAGCAAAACATTTTATCCAGAGAAAACTTTTAGGGAGGTCTGGAGCAAATGAACTTCTAAACACGGTACCTGTATTTAACAAAGGGGCAAACAGGACTGCGTTCTTGAGCCTGCAGTTACAAAGGTCTTGACACAGCCAGCAAAGCATGGCAGCTGGCAAATGTCCTGAACCATTAAACACCAAACAGCAGCTGAAGCAAGTCACATTCCAAAACTCTAGCACTTCCTATAATATAGCAAAATGCTGATATGCAGTGAAATGTATTTCTTCACTAAGGCTGAATGAGGATCATGTGAGCAGAAAAGAGCTGCTATGATCAAAGGAGATATCCATTTCCAAACGTATCTAAAAACTGACTGAAAAACAACATAGAAACTTCTTTCTATCAAAATTCATGCACAAAAACCATTTTTTTGAATATAAAAAAACATAGCAATTTCCTTACACAAGCAAAAACTCAAGAGAAGCCAAAGTCACAATAATACGCAAATATGCCAACAGTACTGTGAATACTGAAGCCACGACAATACATTGAAATGCTTTGTCTCCTAGAACTGTTAAAGCACGTATAGAGGCTTAGATGAGACAGAAAAGTCACGCATGGAATCAGCCCACTCTCCAAACAATAGTCTTTTAATTTATGTGCATGGATTTGAGGTTTGTTTTTGTTTTTGCATTGTTTATTTGATTGTCTTTTGCCCTAAGACAGGATTAAAAATTAATTTTAAAACCAAGATCCAATAAGTGGCTTTACTAAAAGATTGCCTGAATATTATTTCAGCAAAAGGTGACATTAAGAATCTCCTTTCTTTTCCTTGGAGAGAGTTGAAAACACCCAATTAATTTATGAAATGTCAATAGAAGAGGATCTCATGAATAGCGAATCTAGAAGTGTCCGGTCCACACTTCTGTCCACATACATGCAGTTATACTTTTTTTATTCCTTTTAATCTGCTGTGGCTCCATTAGTAAGCCCCTAAAAATGTAACCTGGCATTTACACTCTTGTCCATCTGGAATGTCTCTACGTCAGAGGAAAACCCTCACCCCCAGTGAAAGATGAACAAGTACACAGCTGGCAGAGATCTGGGCACGTATGAAGGAACCCACTTATGCGCGTGCAGACACATGGCTAAACCGTTAATCTCTCCAGCACCCTCTTCTTCTCATTTTCAGATGAGGCTAGCAAGGAAATGCGTTTTGTTTTTTTTTTCAATTGAATTCTGTACTATTATCAGACACCAAACAATTCCTTGTTGAAAAGATATTGCAAGAACAAAGCTTGAAAACTTGCCATCAAAGCTGTCTCAAGTCCAAGGTGCTGTCTTTCACCATCACTAGAAGCCTTGGAAGCAAGTATGCATAATGTTAAAACCAATTTTGTGAAAGTAGCATTGTGAAACTTAACCCTGCAACTCTGTCCTCCTCAGAGCAGCAGACTCCCGTATGTGCCTTTCAGCAGAGATTCAGGAATTGCTGAGGTTTTCCATGCTGCTTCCATGAAAACCAATACTTCTAGGTTTCACTGCTGGCTCATGATGTGAAGCTAAACTTAGACACCAAGCTGGGTTCTATATCCAGCTACACCACCTAACTAGCTGTGGGCAGGAATGTGAATATACAGACAACTCCAATTCTTCACTATTGGCTTTAATGAGCAAAGCAGGCCAATAAAATCCAACCCTCCAGATAACTACACTACTATAACAACAACATAATTGCTTTGGAATGCACTTTGGTTTTAAAGTTGGCTTTTGTTATAACTGAGGTTTTGACAGTACAACTACAAGGGGGCGCAGTGAACACAGTCCCATTGAGTTGTGCCATACGCAGCCCGCGGCTTGTGGGTTTTATTAAGACATCCTAAACCAGCTACCTCAGAAAATGCTGGAAAATGATCCATTTTATACCTGGTGCATTCCAACGCAATTCTTCCCAGCCACCTTCTCCAAACTGGTCAACTGTGATTCAGTGACCAAGTTTTGCTTCTGATCAAACCTTAAACTGAATGAAGGCTATTCGAGGTTTCAAAGAGCTTCCTTCATCCCACAAAGAATCTTAAGTTGTTGATGACACAGCTTCTAAAATTTGAACAGAACTAGGATTTTATAGGTCTCTCAATAAACCTTATAAATTCTCCGAATCCAAGTTCTGCCCAAGCATGAGTTGTGTGACCTAGTCAAGCTACAAATGCTGAATCTCGAAACTTCAATAACTGTTTCATGAATGTAATCTGGAAATTATCACAGAGCCATAAGCACGGTCACGAATAACAGAGGCTGTCCAGCGACGTTACTTTCCATCATAAACTACAGGAAAATCAAAGTTGCGCATTATTTTTAGCCAAGACCCTTGGTTTCTGGATCGCACAGACACCTCATTCCGATCATCCGAAAAGCACATAAGACAGGATTAAAATGACTCATCAGTACAAAGGGCTGATCGGGAGCCCTGCGTCTACACGGTCCTTGCTCATTACAGAAGCACTCTAAATATAAATTAGAAGGCTCCCCTAGGCTCACTTTCTTCCAACAACTGGCAATCATTATTTTCCAGAAAAACATAGATTCTAAGTTTGTTTATGAATTTAGTTAAGTGTTCAAAAACCTTGCTCTTAATGAATAAATATGCGCTATCACCGGTTGAACTGCCCAGAATTCTTTGGGAAGTCATTACATGTGTCATATATATTGTAGTGACAATCAGAGACACATAACTCATACCTCCCACAATATTACCATCCAAAATGCCATGAGACTATAGAAATGTAAAAAACAATAGCAAAAAATCACCATATAATAATAATAATAAATAAATCAATAATAAATAAATAAATAATAATAATAATAAAGCACTTTACCTACCATCTCTATTGCAAGGATTCAACTCTGCTGTTACAGCTGAAAAGCAGCCAGAGACAATACGCAAAGAAATAGGTGCGGCTGTGTTCCAGCAGGACCACAGAAACAGGTGACAACTAGATTTTGGTTCACGGGCTCCAGTTTGTTGACTCCCAAACTAGTATAAAGTGAGCAGAACCACATATTTCATTTTAAATCCGGAGAAAGAATACAAAAAGGACTCTACATAAAAAGCAGATCAGTTCAGAGTCACAACCCCGCCAATAGAAAACACCTTTCCAACGCAAGGAATCAGGTAAAGAAAATAGCTAACAAGTGATCTGCCAAAGTATAAATATGTATTTGTTATTCTTATAAAATATTATAATACTATTTTGATCATTCAGAAGAGAACAAGGCTAACTTCAGAACATTCTGTGTCATTATCTTCCTTTAAATGCTTTTATAAACAATGAACAGTAATTTTCTAAATGGAAAGATAAAAGGAGAAAAAAAAATCTGCTCAAATTCACCTCCAAAGTCAAAAAGGGAAGATTGTGAGTGTAAGGAATAAAGCAGCTGGAGAGAATGCACTGCTGAGGGCCTTATACTGGAGGGTCCTGTAAGTTTTAGTTTACCGTTCCCTAAACCTTTCCCAAACCATCCTATTTTTGGTTCCTTTTTATTCAAATTACTGCATTTTGGGGGTTTTTCTTTTTATATCATGTTGTGGTTTCTTCAGTCCTAAAATTATGCAAGATTCTGAGAGTCCTGTATTAAGGCTCTCTGGGAAGGCGACTATCCACATTTATGACAAAAATATTACAAGAAAAATCCACAAAAAGTGCCATAGATACCACATCTCAGATCCTGGTGGTTACCCCTTTTGAATGCCAACACAAAAATGAAATGAGCAATCCAGAGAGCATGAATTTTCAGGGTATTTTTAAAAAGATGCCATCTGCTTTCCAAAAGCAAAACAGTAACAGAAATAGTCTTCTCCTTTTCTAGCACCACAAATCCAAAATATTAGATCATAGTGCGTTTGATTTCCAATGGCCAAGGTAGCAACATTTTTGTGGTCTCTCTCTCTTGGTTTCTACCATATAAGTCAAGTTTTATTCCATCTGGAATTATTCATTATCCTCACAATAATTCCATATCAACTTTAAATATCATCAAAAAACACCCTACATAAATTCTCCATTCACAAAAACTGAACTTTTGAATCAAATTTCTCTTTAGCATATCCAAGCCACTCTTTTCTTCACTGTCAATATCAACAATGAATCTCAAGCTATTAATATATCCTACTTAATATGACAACCTTTGGGCCAATCACTTAGTAATCAGGGCTTCAAAACTCATTTGTATCAATGTTGTATAGTAAATGAACTTCAAATACTAATAAAATGAAAATCCCTATACATAACTCCGTAATTGAAGCCAAATGATGAAAGATGGAGCATGGATAAACTTTAGTGGCACATAATCTAGTCCTATTTCTATTCCATCTGAAAATAAGTTTTATGATTTCTCCCCAGATAAGATTTTCTAAATAATATTTTGCTTTTACTGCACTAATAAAGGGGTGTGTTCCTTTGGCAATAACAAAGGATCACTAAAGGAATGCAATAAAGAATCAAATTTTAAAATAGAGATTTTTAAATTGCTATGGAAAGTACTCCATAAGACCGAAACATGAAGAACATGAATGAGGATGACGTCACGTGTCCATAAAAAGGAGTTAAAGCAGATGCCAGTGGCGGCAATCTACAGCATCATCTCTGTACATGAATGATACTACAATTTATCTTTTATGTTGCAGTTGTCAAGGTCTTAATGCTCACCTATATGTGAGCAGATTAGAAACTGATCAGCTCCCTAACTGGTTTTTCTACAGGATTACAAACCACAAGACACTAATTAAGTGCTCCCTGAAGACCTAACAGTGTACAATCACATTAAGTGGTGGTTATAGGAATGCCATCAATATAATACTTAGAAGTCTATTGCACAAACTGCATTTCTTGGTAATTCTCTTCAGAGCCAAGAAAATCTGCTCATATATCCATTTCTCTCCGTTTGGATTATATCCCTATCTATCCCAACCTCATACTATGGCTTCATCAAATTCATATTCCTTTCTTAGAAAGAAAGCTGCTCAAACTCACCTCCTTCAGGAAATACACAGCGGAGCTGAAATGGGAATGAGACATGAGATAATGCCTTTAAATTTTAAAATTGTATTGACTAGCAAGTAGCAAGCTCTTCACGAATGGCTATTTGCTGTCAGACAAACTTCTTTGGAGGGTCCTGTCTATGCAGTCTTCTTCAGGACTGGTCCATATCCGGCTGTAATAGTTAGGAAGAATTTTTACTGGGGCCCTGTGGGAAATTGACAATTTATTTGTGGTTTATACAAAGTTGGCTAGCATCACCGTGTTCCAGTGAGTTCCTAGGAGTGAAGTATACCTGGAACTTTGCCACCTGCCTACTCAACAAGTGGCCTCACAACTCTGGAACAATGAGAAATTCCAGTCTCTACTTTGCAAATTTGGGGAGGAAATGGTACGGGATTCCCATGACTCTCTTCTGCCACATCTATACAAGAAACATGAAGGATGTCTTTATCAGCTGAATATAACTCGTACCAGAAAAAGGCCATTTTAAAAAGTAAATCCACTTAAAACAAGGACTTGATTTTTACAGTAAAAAAGGATTTACATAAAATTTTATATTGGAAAATGAAAATATTGGAAATACTGAAACTAACATACATGAAAAAAACTATTTTACCTTATATTTAACCAAATATGTCTTAGTTGCTTCTACTGGCAAAGTCTTAGAATGAACAAAATGTGATCAAGTGTTCATTTTTTGGATTATTTTTCCTTCCTGTTTCATCTTTGCCTTCTTGTTTGGTTTTCATAGAACATCATAAAAAGGATTACTTCTGTAGAAATATTCAAAGGCTTTATCAATTTCCCCAAAGGTCTCTCGTTAATTCTATATTTTTATTGTGTATTTTAGAAGTATTGAAGGAGTCATTATCTTTGATTTGTTTCTTCAACAGCGGACCCATCTAATTCTGCCAGATCTTTACCTGTCATTGACTACTTGTGAATCTCAGCAGTTCTTCAACATCACTTTCATTGACTTCATGAAATCCTGCATCTTTTGCAAAATGTATACTCTCAATGTTGAATAAAACTGATGGGAGAACATTCACTGGTATTAAGCATGGAGAGATAATAAGCAAGGAGTTTAGAAGTGGTTAGTCCACTAGTGAATATTTTTATAGCTTCTACTTCCTACTAAATCCTTATAATTGCAGGAACTCAGATAATGAAGATCACTCTCCCACCACACCCTCCTTCCACCACCCACCTATTTAGAATTCATCAACCCACTAGAATGTCCCCAAGAAACCACTCGAACCAGCTGTCCAGAGCAGCTCAAAACAAGAATGATCACAGAATTAACACCTAAAAGCAAATGGCATATCAAAAACATCATTAAAAGTTAACTCGGCCAACATTTTCCAGGAAGTAGGTAAAATCCGGTTAAAAAAAAAAGCAATAAAAGTCAAAGCTAACACACTCTTCCTGAATGATGCCATATGTTTCCATTATAGGTTTTAAATGTCACTGAAAAACTGCTCTGAAATGTAGGTGTTAGAGCAGACTAGCATCCAGCATACAGGAAGATTAGAGGATTAAAATGAACTAATACTGTACTTCCGAAAACACACAGACTTCCACTCAGTGCCAGTCAACTGGCAGCCAAGTGTTATCAGCAAGTCTAAATTTGGATCTCATAACCTAAAAACCACTTCAGATAAAGAGGCTGAAATAAGTACAAGTACTAATAGGGCCAACATGTGAAGGGGTCATGGCAGGTGACATGGATTCCAAAACAAAGATGACCAAATCAAGGTTTATAAAAACTGAGTTACATTATATACAGCTAGAACGCTTGCTGGAGGCTTAAATCAAGGATCCTACCCCAGGAGGAAGAGGCTTTGCCATTCATTGTAGAAGAATTGTGACCTGGCTTTAAAGAAACCAGAGTAGCTATTTCTTGCAAGGAAAGTGTCAATGATCATCACATGGGTGGCCAAGTGTCCAGAGAGGGATGAAACTAGGACTAAACCGTCCAAAGGGCCCAGTTTGGCCAATGGGCATCTCAGGAGCTTGGGCAGTATGCTGCCGTGGCAAGACTCAAGAGGAAATCACCTTGAGGCACCCCAAAAATATGTCCTTGCGATGCTGGGAATGAATCTATGAAAACCTACATCAGAAGTGGCTTTAATTCACATTTATGGGGTCCCAGCTGATTGCCTCAATCAAGTGAAGTCATGGAAAGTAAGAGATTATACAGATGGTCCCCAACTTAGGATTTTTCAACTTTATGATGGTGCAAAAGTGATATGTATTCCATAGAAACCATACTTCAAATTCTGAATTTTGACCTTTTCCCAGGCTAGTGATATGTGGTACGATCCTCTCTCATGACACTGGGCAGCGGCAGTGAGTTGCAGCTCCCGGGCAGTCATGTGATCACAAGGGTAAACGACCACTATACTTACAACCACTGTGCACCCATACAGTCATTCTATTTTTCACTTTCAGGTCAGTATTCAACCAATTACATGCGATATTCAACACTTTATTATAAAATAGGCTTTGTGTTAGATGATTTTGCCCAAGTGTAGGCTAATTTAAGTGTTCTGAGCACGTTTAAGGTAGGCTAGGCTAAGCTATGACGTGTGTAGGTTAGGTGTATTAAACGCATTTTCAACTTACGATGGGTTTATTGGGATGTAAGCCCATCGTAGGTCAGGGAAGATCTATACAGAACTCCATGTCTCTCCAATACAAAACTTGGCAGGCATGTTGGGTGGTCCTGGCACATAAGCTAACCTTCTCAATGGGCTTCCTATCACACTTAGAATGAAATTCAAACTACTTGTAATGGCCTATCAAGCCCTCTAAGATCTGGCCCTAACCTACCACTCCAATCACATCTCCTCTCCCTCTCTCATGATGCACTGGAACATGCTGAAATGGTTCCCATTGTAGGACTGCATCTGCTGTTCCTACAGAGAATACTCTTCACCAGCATAGTCATATGACTCTCTCGCAGGTGTTTGCTCAAACACTCTATTTTCTGACTACCCTTATCAAAAATAGCCCCCCTACCCTTTCTTCTCTATCATTTTACACTGTTTAATTTTCTTTTTTTTTTTTTTTATAACTAAGTTGTTGTTTTTTTTTTCTGCTTTATCTCCGCAAACCCCCCTGTACAGAGTTGTACATCTTAGTTCCAGGTCCTTCTAGTTGTGGGATGTTGTTTAATTTTCTTTATAGCTCTTACTCTCTGAAATTGTATTACTTTTGTTTACTTGATTATCATTTGTCTCTTTCACTAGAATTACATGTCTCCATGACAACAGAAACTTATTACTCTGCCTGATTCAATACAGAGTGCTCATTTTCCAGAAAAGTCTCTGAGCACATAGTAGGTACTCAAGAAGTAAGTATCTGTGGAATGAACGAACGGACATGTATCAGTTGCATTGATACAAATATATTTTATGAAATAATAATGAATATAAGCAAATAAGCACTGATAAAATGAAAATAAATCAAACCAATGCGAAAGGGCTAATCAAGACTTAGGTGTTTGAGTACTACATTATATGCCAAGAGTTGCTTGGTAAAGCTGCCATGAGCACTTCTCTATGTTTGCTGACCTTAAAATCCATTTGAAACTAGGCTCTGGCTGTTACTAAACCAATCTGGATACCCTTGGAAGTTTTCCAAGATCTTGATTTTACTTCAAAGTCATCAGAGCTGAATGAGGCAACCCATTCTCCAACAACAATGTTGTAACACTTATTTGCATAACAGGACTACTCACATTCTATATATTTTATGTAACTATATTATATTCAATATATTTCAATATTGTTTATGCAACTGAAGAGACAATCAGAAACTAGAAACTGGTACTAGAAATCTAATTCAATGCTACCACCATCTCCAAATCATTCTGTGACCACAAGTATGCTCTTAAAGCACAGAAGACATGCCAAAGATTGCAATCCACGGAGCAGAGTCAGAACAGAGTTATGAATAGACAACGAGACTGAAGACAACTAAGGACATCAGCCCTTTCCAGCCAAGGATGGACACTGGCAATGAAGGACATGGACACTAAAATCAGGACAGTCCAGGTTCAAATGGTCAGTGACCAACAAGGAAAAGGAAGCTCAAGGAACACTGCCCAGAGTATCGTCAGGAAGTTCAAACATTCGACCGAAACAACACCGGCCTCTAGCACCACAGAGCCATTTCTGGGCCTGTCCTTCCAGCCAACCAGTCCACAGACGGAAGACCTACAGATGCAGGAAATGTCATTTGAGGCTTCCTAAGAGTTTCACAGGAGGCTAGAGAGTTAACTTCCATTTGAAAAGCAACAACTTATCAACCCACCATTATAGCATCAAAGTAGTTTAACAAAGCTATCCTTTCAGTGGGAACAGGGGAGATAAGAGGGAAGGGCTCCTCTGGTCTTTATCTCTAGAAAACTTTGTATCTATGACTGCAGGAAGACAGGTACATATAAAAATAAGGCAGAAGCCAATGGAATGAAGTCTTCCATCTTTTCTGAAGGAACTCAGGCCATTCATTGATAATAAGCATACTTTTTTTAAGTTAAGATATATCAGCCATTGATTGCCTTACTATTATATAATGTATGGCCTTTCAAGTTGTATAAAATATAGCGTCACAGTTTCACTGCTGTCCTATCTGATGAATGTTGCAGCACTGAGAAATCCACTCCTCTCCAAGAAAGGAAACAGGAGGTTGAAAACAGAGCACTAATAAAGTCCTAATAGTCATAAACGCATTTTTAAAACTTTATGGCTAGCATTGACTAAGTCATAGATATAGGCAGTTAATTACCAGTGTTCATAAATTATTTTTAAGTAGGGCTAATAATCATTCCACATATAAAAAAGGAAACTTCATTTAGCAAGCTAACTTTTAAATCCTTTAATTATTCTCATAAATTATAATTTTTTCCAAATATATCTTTAAAAATCTGAATGTTTCTTGCCCAATAGAATTTTTTCAAAAAAAAAAACACTTCAAAAACAATAAATTAAAACTAAATTTGAGTGTGGTCCACTTACCTTCTTTGATAAATTTATGATCAGACATTTTGCCCATAAACTCCTCTACGACACTTGATTTGCCCTAAGAGTAATTACCACTATCTGAAATAACTTTATCTCTTTATCTTCTGTTTCTCCCACAAGAATATAAACTCTATGAAGGCAGAAACCAAATCTTATTCTCAGCTATATTTCCAGCACCCAAAATAGTGCCTGATGTTATAAATATTTGAAGAACAAATGAACAATTAAATCACTAATACACACACTTTCTGTATACATATATATGTGAATATGTGATACATACATATAACATTTGTTGGTGTTAGTGCCACCCAATGGATTCCGACTCCTGGTGACCCTGTGCACAGCGGAACCCTGCCTGGTCTTTTGTGCCATCCTCTCATCTCCCAGAGCTGTATCAGACAATGCTCTGCTGCTATTCATAGGGTTTTCACGGCCAATTTTTTCCGAAGTGCATGGCCAGGTCCTTCTTCCTAGTCTGTCTTAGTCTGGAAGCTCTGCTGAGACCTGTCTACCATGGGTGACCCTGCTGGTATTTGAAATCCTGGTGACATAGCTTTCAGCATCACAGCAACATGCAGCTGCCACAGTGTGACAACCAGCATATGGGTGGTGTGGTTCCCTGACTGGGAAACGAACGCTGGCTGTGGCGGTGAGAGGGCCAGACATTAACCACTAGAGACCACCAGGGCTGGCAGTAACATTTTATACACATATATAAATATAAAATAGACAAAGCATTACACACATGCACATCTTATACAGTATAGCATGGTGGGGAAAGCACCAAGCTGGAGATACTACGTCAGGGATTTTTATGAGCCTACCATGAAACGGCTCTACCATCTCGAGCAAGTTACTTAACTTCTCCTGGCCTGGGTTTATCTATAGAATGAACATTTTAAGCTTTATCTTTAAGGACACTTTCAGTCCCAATATTTTTCTTAATAAATTCTAGAGACTCATACAATGGGTTTACATAATCCACCCTACATGGAAAGCAAAATAGCAAAATAACAAAAATTCTAACTCCTGACCCCTGGGTATAAATCATTAACTAACGATTGTCAGTGGCCATCTATAAAACCATCACATGAATTACACTTCTCCTCCAACCTACCTCTTTATTCTTCCCATTTTCTATTTTCTTTCTCTTTGACCAATAGAGCCAAATGCTCTGAAATAATCTTGGAACATAAAGGAACCTAGTGAGCCACCGAAGTTATTGTTCTGGATAGCTGGCTAATACCAGGCACTTGAGCACA
This sequence comes from Equus asinus, assembly GCF_041296235.1. Classification (NCBI taxonomy): domain Eukaryota; kingdom Metazoa; phylum Chordata; class Mammalia; order Perissodactyla; family Equidae; genus Equus; species Equus asinus. Next base: position 12,978,716 of record NC_091808.1, on the reverse strand, counting down.
GGAAAGGGGCCCCAGCTGTAAACTCCTCTACAGACATATGTACCCTATTGTCATTATCCCTCCCACAAACCTGTGACCTTGACAAACCCAAGTCAGGACCAAGAATGAGCTCACACCGAAATACCCACTCTCCTCCATAAAAACATAGGTAACTTTTAAAATCACAACACAGCCAACACTACCAAAGTCATTCTATAACAGCAACAGTAAAATAGCAGGAGAAGATTTAGCTAGTTTTCACTCTCCAAAGCTTCCTTTCTTTGGCACAGGTAAATTGCCTCATTTAGATTCTATGACCAACCTCACAGAATCAAAAGTAGAGATATTCATCAACAAGAATTTTGTAGAAGAAAACATTCAGGGCTACCCAGTAATACTTTTATTTTCCATATTTAGTATATAATTAAATCCACATCAACTATAAAATTCATGTATATACCTCCATTTAAAATTTAATAAATACACTTCAGTCTTGAATCCTGATTTATACTAACAGCTTATAAAATAATTTAGTCCACATGTAGAACTTTGTTTTTTCTATGCCAAGCTAATAAATGCAATTAGTTTCCTAGAATGTCAAACAGTGCAATACACTCATAGTCCATGAACCAAATATCAGAACTAGAGAGTCAACGTTGGCGCATCTTTTCAAGCACTCAATCATGATATACTCTTCCAGCCAAGAGATCTAGGAAGCCAACTGAATTGAAAAACATTTTTAATAAGGAAGGGGCATAAACCAAAAGCACCCCTGTGTTCTAAGGGCAAAAGGGGAGAGGTGAGATTTAACTCAAAGCACGACTAGCCTTAGGCTCGAAGGGCAATTCATGGTTTACAACTGTACTTTGCTGTGTTCTTTCACTTGATCCTCAGAACAACACTGTAAGACAGATTGGGGAAATATTACTACCTCCAGCTTTACGGACCAGAAAATCAGGTCAAAGAATGATGGATCCCAGGAAGTGGCAGGATCAGGAATAAAATTCCCACCTTCTCTTTCCTAACCATGCAGGTTCTATTCTATCATCTGAGCTTTCACGTACAATAGTCAGCCTAGACTTGTATGACAATATATATAGAATCAATAGTATACGCACACACACAATAGATACAGCCAATGGCATGAGTAGCATACAGTTTTTCTCTTAATCAAACAAAGACTATTGAGTGGTAGGAAACAAAGGAATCTTATCAAGACAGGAAAAATAATGCTGGTAAATGTTCTCCCCCATCAACATCAACTGTTTTTTTTAACTTTTAATCCTCTTATAAAAGCTGATTACAAGAAAAAAATCTTGGGATCAGGAAAGCAGAACTGAAACCTAAAGCTTATCATACTGATAAGAATAGTTATACAGGAAGCAATAAATTACCACTGCTTCCTGTTTTAAGTATTCTTATCTGTAGGACACTAAATTTTTTTTCACCACAGAACCTCACATTTAGGACACTTCTCAAAATAGAATCTTCTGATCTTCAGCTGTCAGCTGAAGTTGTTTCATAAATAGCCCAGCATATGTACTCTGGAGGGTTGCTAACACTCTAAATGCAAATATAGTCCAGTCATACCAATTCCTTTTAGACTTTGGTGACAATCTGGAATGTGAAAAATCAGGCAGCCTCAGAATTCTATGGAGGATACCATGAATGTCCCTAGTCATGACCTAAGGAACTCTATTTGGATATTTCTGGAAATTCTGAAATAAAGGCCATTAGCCGATATCTATTTCTATTTTTAACATACGGTTCACAAAAGAACATTAAGATTTGTTTCAGGTTAGTTAATTTTTAAAGAATTTTAAAAAGAACTTTTATCCAGAGGTTCATTTTTGTGAAAAAGATGCATATAAAGAAACCCCTGGGTCCTGGGGTTTTGGGTTTTTTTGTCTTTTGTGAGGAAGATTGGCCCTAAGCTAACATCTGTTGCCAATCTTCCTCTTTTCTGCTCAAGGAATGCTGTCGCTGAGCTAACATCTGTGTCAATCTTCCTCTATTTTATGTGGGGTGCCACCACTGCACGGTCTGATGAGAGGTGCTATGTCTGCACCCAGGATCCAAACCTGCAAACCCTGGGCCACCAAAGCGGAGCGTGTGAACCTAACCACTACACCACAGGGCCTGCCCCCTACCCCCCGGGTCCTGTATTTTAAACAACTTTTCCAGGGGCTTTTATAGTCAACAAGTACAGACAACAAAACTGATTATAAAGGAATGTGTCTGAACAATTACACATGTAACCCAAGGTTAAATATATGGAGAAAACACACATACACAGGTATAAAAGACGCCTAGCTGTAATCTTTATGATCTAGTATGTCAGGAATTCTAATGCCAGAATTATACAACAAGCTGGGACAACTTCAGAGAGAGAAAAATCAATGTCTGTGTTTTTAAAGAAAAAAAAAAGGACCGTGTTAAAAAAAAAAAAAAAAAGACTGTGTGGAATAGGACTATGGAACATAGATGGCTGGGATTTTATGGTTTTTCTTCTGTGTCCTGGTATGTGAAAACATCTGTACCTTCATGGCCCCCATACCACTCCCTCCTCTGACAATCTGCCCCACAGCACATCCAGCCCAGGGGAGGTAAGAAGGGGTGTTGCCCTGGCCAATGGCAGCCACCCCAGAAGAGCAGCCTTAAGGCTGATTACACCTGGATGTAGTAAATGCTCAAAATTATTTGTCGAGTGTTGAAAGATTGTGTATAAATATGATCTTCAAGCCCCTGTTAGCCAATTGGTAATCGCTGCCTTTTTTCACACAAAGGTGATAAGCTCTAATTCACCGCAAAGTGGCCCCTTTATGAGTCCAGAACAATTCCCTGCCAGTCCAGCAAGGGAAGTCCTGTCTCCAGACTACAAATCCAGACAGGGATGAACTTTGTGGCCACCTAGTACGAACCACTCTGCGCCCAGACCAGGCAGGAATGTCTGGCCATTTCCAGATTCCCACTGGACATCCAGAATTGATGACGACTGAGCTCAAATTAACTTGATTAACTTGAGTCTGAGACCCGGGAATCAATTACGGTAAGAAAAAAGTGATTTTGACCAATATCTATACTAAACTAAAATTACAAAGTAACTTTTTAAAATGACTACCAGTTGAAAGATTCAAATAACTCTGTTTATAAAAAACCCAAATAGCTACGTCCTTCAAGGAAGAGAGCTTAAGAAGGCTCTGATGATCACAGTGACCTCAAAGCGGTACAAAAATCTATAATATTCTGATGTCATTGAACAAATAAACTCCACTGACATGGAGCAGATTAAAATGGAAGAAAATGGGGAAATAAGGAAGGCAAATCTCCAACTGTACCCTGGGTTGGTCTGAAACACTCCACTGTAGAATGTTGGCCAATTCAGGGCATGAAAAAGATGTGGGAAACTTTATAAGCTTTGGAAAGAACCACAAAACTGACTGAAGGTTTGAGAAATCAGAATGAGGAGTAACCGAAAAATGGTTACTATTAAGGGGACACTGAAAGCTGGCTGCACAGAGGTCTTCAAACACATGGAGGGGAACGTCCCACAAAGGTTCAGTGGGCTAGATAAACTGTGCTACATCCGAACTGTGGAATATCATTCAGCAATAAAAAGAAATGCATGAGGCCAGCGCCATGCAGAGTGGTTAAGTTCACGTGCTCTGCTTCAGCCGCCCAGAGTTTCACCAGTTCAGATCCTGGGTGCGGACCTAGCACTGTTCATCAAGCCATGCTGAGACGGCGTCCCATGTAGCACAACCAGAAGGACCACAACTACAATATACAACTATGTACTGGGGGAGGCTTTGGAGAGAAAAAGAAGGAAAAAAACAAAAAAGACTGGCAACAGATGTTAGCTCAGATGCCAATCTTTAAAAAAAAAAATGATTTTTTAAAAAAAGAAATGCGTTATCAAGCCACAGAAAGACATGGATGAATCTTAAGTGCATACTGATAAGTAAAAGAAGCCAGTCTGATAAATGATAAAATGAATGTACTGTATGATTCCAATTGTATGACATTTTGAAAGAGGCAAAACAACAGAGATGACAGAGATCAGTGGTTGCAGAGGTCGGGGAGAGGGAGGGAGGGTTGAACAGGGAAGCACAGGACGTTTTTAGGTTGGTGAAACTATTTGGCATGATACTGTAACGATAAATACAAGACATTAAGCATTTGTCAAAACCCATAGAACTTTGTAAAACAAAGAGTAAACCTTAACATATGCAATTTTTTTAAAAAATCATTTAAGAGGTCAATGATCCCAGGATGGAATGCAGAATGTGACAGAAGAATCTAAATGTATTACAAATGCATGAAACGACCTCATTGAAGGGTGTGGGGGAATAAGACGCTAACCTAAGTAACTTTGGCAATGAGGTGAATCTATAAGGCTAAAGGCAAAAGAAACTGTACTCTAACTGATAAAGTTGTTTCCTACAGGGGCATGAGTTAATTCTGACACTGCTGTACATATGGACGTAGGAGAACTGAACAAGCAAATAAACAGATGAAGGATGGTGACAGCCAGGTTTCTCACTGTTGGAGTGGGAGGTGACAGATAAGCAAGGGGAGGAGGCTAGGCTGATCCATACGGAAACCGATTAGAGTTAAGAAACATCACGCTTAGTTTAGTATACAAATGGTAACATATAGAAATATTTCTAGATGTGTGTATAGATACAGGTTAGTATATACGCATATTATTTGCTTGTCCCGGCAGCTGAGAGGGCAAAAGAGAAATGAGGCCCTGTAGCAGCAAACACATCGAACGCCACGATCTTGGTTTCTAATACAATTCTCCAATAAAAGGAACCAGAGCTCCTTGGAGAAACAGATGATTCTAGGACTGGGCAGGTAATAAACAAGATGATCCTGGAGCATCTTGTAGCGTCAGAAAGTAAAGAAACGCTTAAATGAAAAAAACTATTGAGTTAAAAACGAATGATAAACAAGTTTAGGTAATTAAATAAATATTCACATATTCTGCTCTTTAATGGTTTTCAAGCAACTTTAAATTTCCTGGCCACTTTAAAAAACCCCAAATTGTAAGTTGTATTTGATGAATTACTGTTTTTAATAGAAAAGTTGGATGATGCAAAAGTTCTTTCAGAGGAAACTGACTCTATAATTAAATTTCAGCAAATGAATATAAATATTTGAAACCCAGAAAGTCATATTCAGTTTAATTAGCATTGTCTAATCACTTATGAAACATTTTATGTTTATGGCTATTTTCTTCTAAGAATTTCTGTTAAATTCATTTCCAGTCTTATTTCTACCTTAGCAAATGGATTAGTAACAGTACCAAGATTGTTATGATTCCCTGTTTTATCTTCTGCATCTTTAAATGTACTCAGTTTTATTTTTAATTTGTTTTTAGAACCATTCTGTAGATTTTTTATTATATAAATTTAAATCTGCTGTTAAAAATAAAATTTTTATCCTCAATATAAAAAAAAAAAAGGAAGGGGTCATCACTTGTCACCACTACTAAAATCAGAATGAGGGAAATGCTCTTACTTGGGAATGAAGGATTTAAGTTAGCTTAAAGACATTTCCTCACCATAAAAGCCATTAACCACTAGAAAACGTCACCTCAAAATTGTGGGATTTCCTCTTGTGATATATGGATCTAACAGGAATATACTTGAAGATCCTTAATAGTAAAACACACAGTAATATCAAAGTAAAAGCTTTTACATAAGAGTAGGTTCAAGATATTGGCCTGTCTTCCCAAATATTTTGTGTAAGAAATATAGGTAGAGAAAAGCAAACCTATTAGACACTTTTCCAACAAAATTTCAGAAAAGAAGGATTGGTATTACACAATACCAGTTTTGCATGATAGTCTTCAAAAGAAAACTCTTAATAGTGTGGCTCGACACTGGTGGCCACACTTGTGGCCAGCCCCAGTCTTTTCCAGGACCTCCCGGAGGTACCACATACTCCTCACCCCCTTCACTGGTTGTCACCTTTCCAGATCTTGCCTTTCATATAAGACAATCTCTCCCAAGCAGACACACGTCAGCTTCAACTCTTACTTGCTTCTCCTGCATATCCTGCCCTGTTACATCAGAAAAACCCGACTTTGCTTCATTGGGGAGTCACAAGGTAACCTCAATCATGACTGATAAGCCACGAGGAGCGCCAATGATGTGTTTACATACACGCAAAAGGACGTGATGAGTTTTAAGGTGAAACTATCAGTACAAATCAATGTTGTCAACGCCTCAAGTCCATAAAAGGGGTCAGAGTCCTTGTTACTTCTCTTAGTGGGTCTCATTTGTCCCCTGGTGAAGCTGGTCCTTTATAGTCCTCTCACTCAACATGTCCTTAGGAATGCAACCGCTACGAGGGCCTGAATTTTTGTGTTTTCTTTACAGAACTCAAGAACTTAGGAATATGCCTGGCACTCAGTAGAAACTCACAAACACCTTGTTGCATTAATTAACCAGAATGTTCTCCCATGTCTGGTCTACAAACATTTGAATTCTTTGGCAATTCCCCACCACTCTCTTCATGACTACCTATGATTTCCTCAAACATCCAGGTTTAGTAATTACAATAGCTTAATTATGGAATGAATGGAAAAATTTAAGACAAATACCCAACAAGTGTTGGGCAGTGGTAATGTAGTTAAGAAAAACTCTCTGTCCTCCTGAATAGAATGTGATTCTGGTCTACAGATAAATGAGGTGCTGGCATATTTCCCATACTGTGGTTTAAAAACATATGGTCCCACATTCATTTACTCAGTATCTACAACAAACAGTATCTAGCAAATACCACACTCATTGCCCTAAGCATTCGAACCTAGTCAACCATGTTGGCAGAGAGAGAAACAGCCCAGCTCAATACCAGACACATAACTGTTGGAAAACACTTTCAAGTTTTAGAAAGTAGCATAAATGTAAAATCACTGCGAAGGGCCAAGAAAATTGAAGTCTTATTTAAAATAAAATAGAACACATTTATATTACAGGATCTTGGGGAGTTGCGGGGTTTGACATTAAAAAGTGACAAATATTTGGCTACATGTATAATTGCTTGGATCCTAAATTTTCTCTTAATATTTGAAATCTCAAGCAATGTTTAGAAAGAATTACTATAATGGCTGATAAACTAGTTTAGGATACACATTCTATTACTTTGGTCATCAAACTAGCCCAGCCTTGATAGTGTGGACATGGAATGCAGGGGAAAAATCTCCTATCTTGTTAATTAGGTTCAACTTCCCAGACCAAGGAAACATTTGAGCAGATAGCTAACAAGTACCACACTGGCAAAATGGACTCATTTAAATTTAATTCCTTTCCCCAGATCTTACCCATATTTTAGTAGAGGGGCTAATTAGCAACAATATACCCAAGAGAAAGAAAAAGAATGAGCATATGGATAGATTAGAAGAAGACTCTACGAATCACATACTTAATAACTGGCCTCTTTTTAAAAATAGAGGTAACTACGATACAATAATTATTTTTCAAATAATTTTCTCATTGCTTTTGATATCTTTAAACCTCAGCAAAAATGCTCTACTGTGACCCAGATCAGTAAGCTACAATTAACATCAGAGGAACTCTTCTAGAATAAAAGTTGATGAACTACTGCTGGAAGCAGAGAAATAAATCTTGTCAAAACAACGCCAAGTTTCTGTCAATCTTTAAAAGAATGGTTTAGAGGAACAGAGGAAGGAACCAAGGATTTCAGACACAGGAATGATGCAGTTGCAATTCATTTGACCCAAGTTTTCATATCCAGTCATATCAGATTGCAAGGACTCCCGTGATTTTGTTTATTTTTAGAATATTGTTAAATCTGCATTTGATTTTTAAAATATTTGGAGAATGAAATGGTTTGAAGCGATCAAAAGATATCCACAGGATTGTTTTTGTTTGGGATTTTTCTAAAGCCATCCTCTCCTTTGATTCAACCACTCTCTCCTGAACTGTTGATAAACAGGTTTTCAGTTTGGCAAGTGTTTTGTGAGCACTTCCTCAGATACTGGAGTCACGAAATAAAGAATGAGTTTACTCTCAAATAGCTCACAAGTTTTAGTAGAAAAGAGTGCCATGAAATCAGTAACTACAGCGAAAGACAGGGGTTTCCATTATCTCTCAGGAAGAGGTCAACTTTCTCAAAGAAAGAGAGGTTGGATGCGAGGCACACACTTGAACCCAGCAAATAAAATACTCAAGTGTTTTCTTTGATCGTTTAAATGTATTGATTTTACAATGCAGATGCAATTTTATCTACTTATGGTGGAAAACCATTCTGAACTCTTCATAGCGAAGAACTCTTTATTTATCTTCCTAAATACCTTCTGCCACTGTTTTTCAAAATAATATTCCCCAAGCCAAAAAACAAAGGCCTGAAGTTTCCTTATCTAGTAACGATAAATCATCTCAGTCAGGGTGGGGAGGGAGTGGCAGAATGGGGCTCTATTCTTGGAGAAGAGACACATTAATTTAAAATCCACCTAAAAGTAGCCAGTGAATTAGATCAAATTGGGTGGCATGGGTTGTTGTGTACTTCATAATGCAAAGAGCCCAACTAATACAGCGTGGTGGGAAGTACGCTTTGAAGACACAATAACATTCCTCCAGCGAGTTTCAGGCTGGAGGCTAAAAGTACCAGCCAATCATTTTTCCATCTTCAGACACATTCCTCACCCAGTTCAAAGGCCCGAGAAATAACAAGCCTGCACACTTTCTGAAGGTCGTCCCTTGTGGGGACTTGTGAGGGACCACAGGCTCAGGCTGCAAAATATTTTTAAAGACCTAGTTTTAGGACTATAACCCTTTTTATTGGACTGGAGTTCCCACCCCCTAACTCTCCGCCCCACCTCCAAACACACACACACACACACACACGCAAACAAGCATGCATGCAGTAAAGTTTGGGCAAAAGGGCAAGTTTTAATTAGAATCCCAACAACTTCCAGGATACCTTACTAGAGGAAGTAAAATATTTTCAGAAATTAAGCCAATATCCATTCTTTCAAAAAAATGTAATGTTCATATTTCTTAACCTAACCAGAGGGAACAGGATCAACTTTGAAAGAAAGTTATCGTTTAGCTGGGGTTCAAAGGGTGCAAGGGAATTGGGAAGGGGGTGCAGCATTGCCAAGATCAGGATATAAATACCCCACTCAACCAGCCCCTCAAAACACTTCAGGGATCTCCTTCCTCTGCCCCTACTAATATACTTTATACAGTGTTCCATGTTGCTTTGTTCTCTAACCTCAGGAACATTTAACGCATTCATGGTTCTGGTAAAGGACAAATGTAAACACTGCCTGGTAGGAGATCTGGAGCAAAGAATTAACAGCAATATTGGCTTGGCTTTGAGTGGGATGTGGCCAGCCATGTGCCCTTGCTTTCCAACAATCAGCAGTTCTGTATTACCAAGATCTGGATTTGTGCTCAGGTGGGAAAAACTCTTTCAAACCGTTTAAAGGTCTTTGACTCCATTTCAGCCATTGCTCCCCACCTCTCCTCATGAAAGGTCTGGTTCTCTGAGCAAGTTCTCATCCAGTCCAACTTCTTGTGGACACAGGGAAGGGGCAGTCAGCGGGGAAGGGGCAGAAGGAGGATGGTACAAGATGCCTAATATCCTCTGGCTCTGGGCTCCCTTCCAGTACCACATTTCATCTCTAGTCCTATGTGAGCCACCTAAGGATTGTTAGAAACCATAATCCTCTAGTCTAGGACAAACAGCATAAATATCTTCACCAGCCGCCAATGGCGTTAAAAACAGACAACAGTCTCTAACTACTAGAAACCTCAGTATCATTTTTTTATGTTTTTCCTTTTCACTGATCCAGTCTGTTTCCTTTTTATAACCTGAATGATAGAACTACACTATTTACTATTTTCTGAAATTATGTCCTGCCTCCACATTTAAAGTGGTTCCCCGCTATTCTACTTCATAACACCTTGCCCCCTTCTTCATAATACCACATTTTGCAACAGCACAATTCTTTATTTCTCAGTTCCCTGCCTCCTATAAGAACCACAAGCATAGGGCTACGCCCATTTCAGCCACCAGTGCCTGGCTGGCAGTATGAACTCAGTAAAGATTTACTGAGGGAACATGAGCTTTCATGTTTTTCAAAGAAAAATTAAGATGAAAAAAGCGATACCACCTTAATATAAAGGAAATCATTGATATTTCACCCAAAACCAAGAATATTCATTATAAACATCTAAGAATAATTTTATTCTAAATGTTCAACATGCAACTGATAAATGATTGTTGATGATGACATAAGTAACTGCAGCTATAAATACACTTATATATTGGATAAATCAGAAAAAATGGCTTCTCCTATCAAGAGGTAGTGTCTATTCTTCCATCCCTTGAAACTGGGCGTGGCTTTGTGACTTGCTTTGGGCAATGGGATAGTAAGCGAATGTGGTGTAAGCAGAAGCTTGAAAAGTACTTATTTATGCTTGCCCTCTCTGGCTGCTGGGAACTCATCCAACACCATGAGAAGTTCAAGTGAGCCTGCAGGGGACACATGGTTCAGTCAATTGCAATCACCAACTGCCAGCGAGCATCATCCACCAGACAAGTGCAGGAAGCCACCCTAGACCAACCATACCCAGCCGACCCTCCAGGAGCCACTGCATCCACCTGAGCTTACCCAGGGGAAACAAGCAGAACTGCCCAGCTGAACCCAGCCCAAATCACCAACCCATAGAACTGTGATCTAACAAATGACTGATGTTCTAAGGCAACTGGTTTGGGGAGGGAGGAGGGTTGTTACACATCAAAGCTAAAGGACACATACACCTAAGAAACTGGATAGCTTCATATTAAACTGTTTAGCGGCTTTTTAAAAAGTTCTTTCATGTTGAATTTCATTTCTCCTTACTCTAGATGATCTGGAAGAAAACTGTTACTATTGCTTTTAGCAGACTCTTATTAACAAGACACCAAAAATGATAAAATGCTGATAATTCTAAGTTCAATGTTATCCATTATCACATTCTTGAAAGTTTCTACTTTGTAACAAGAGCTACCCCACTCTATTCCCACTCTACCTGGACTACAATCAGCAAGGACATCAGGGCATGGGTCATAAATGTTTTTAACCATTAGAGTTCCTCTTTGGCTCCAAAAATTATCTCAGTGATACACATATCTTCCTTAGGAGACACAACAGAGTCTCTAAATTCCACACATTTTCTCCAAAATATTAATAACTTTGGATGAAATAATAACTAAAATGAGAGAGAGGAAATCACTAGTGTAAAGGAATTTCTTGAATTATTTGCATGCAATACTATGTCTAAAATGGACTGCTCCTAGAGTCTGAAATAGTGAAAGACTCTTCTAATTAAAAGCATTCATCCTTTTGAACTCTCAAACCTATGAGACGGTGGTGTCCACAAAGTCTTCAAAAGGATCTTTAACCTTTATACTTAATCCTACTACACTATATTAAGAACCAGTTATTCACTCAGTCTGGGAGGGGGTGGGGATGCCTGACAGCGAACAAGGGAAGTAAATAAAGCAATAAAGATGAAAAACAGTAGTATTTGAAAACTCAGACACCTTTCCCTTCTTAATCAATTTGCACAAATGCTTCAAAGTTAGAAAAGTAGATCATTTGTTAACTCTTGCTTTTCCTCCTTCACTGGGTTATAGAATTTTTTTTAAACTGAGGATTCAAAAGAGGGATGGAAAGTAAACAGTACTTTTCTTTTTCCCTTTAACAAAGAAAGTGGTGAGTCTACCGTAAGAGAAGATATTGTCTGCTGTGTTCCTTTAGTGCAGAAATTCGGGATCTGAGTATGTTCTTCCATGGAAGACTTTGAGCAGGTGGGCAGTTAACCAACTTTCTATTACTAAGCTTCAAAATTTACAAGCAGTTCATCTCTGGAAAGATAAACAAAACCCAGCATTGTTGGTGGCCTATGAGAAGAGAAGCTGGGAAACAAGAGAGGGAGGGGGCCTTATTTTTCACTCTATACCTTTTTAAAATTCTCTTAAACCCATTTGAAACTTAAAGCATGTGCACGCATTGCCTATATCAAAAAATTTTCAAAAATACTGTGAATAGACCCAGCAACTGATCATAAAACTTGGTGGACTAAAAAAATGGATTTTTATGTTTCTGCAAGAAACTACTATAAACTTAAAAAAACAATATGACTGCGTATCATCAAAATGAGAGAGAGAGAGAGTGCATGAACTTGAGAGCAGTGACAAAACCTCAAAGGAGATTATACGTCCATGCAGAAGCAAGCACAAGAACCAGAGGTCAGAGGGTTAGAACCTTTCACCACTAAAAATAAAAACTGCCCACCTCAAGGGAAAAAAGAAGTCCTTGAATAATAGAGCTTCTAAGACCAAAAGAAAAGACTATACAACTTCTCTTACAGCTCCCACACCTTCACCTGGTGTTTCCTAACACTGACCAACCCATAACAAGTACTCATTAAACTCCTGTGCATTTAACACCTGGACTCCTCTCCTGGCTGCTTCACTTGGATCAAAGATATCTTTCTTTGCCTCTTGCCAGTATATGTTCGCTAGCTAAATATCCGAAAATGGATCACTCTTCTGAATAGAGTCTCAACAGCCTTATAAATTAAAGTATGCTGGTGTAATTGTGAGACAGGAAGCCATGGGTAGAATGATAAGAAAAGCACAAAACTTTAAGGTAGATGGGCATTTTTGCCCTATAAGTATTTGGAAAAGGCTGACTTTCATGGACTGCATGTCGTGAATCTTGATTTCTCCCCAGATAAGTGTGCCATAAGAAATCTGGTAACAACTTGGATGAACTCTTCTCATTCCGATTCTTCCTCCAGTTCCATGTATTCAGCTCCATCCTCTTTCAACAAAATATGTGCTATTTGCAACACAGTAGGTGCTTAATGGTGTTTACTGAGGAAAAGGAAGGAGAGAAGATCAACAAGAAATAATGGTTTGGGGTCTGTTTGGCCAACGCCAGATCATTTCTGTTGGGGTTGGGAGATGCGTGGCCTCCAATAGTGCCCTGGAGATGCTAAAGTTCTTCTGATTATTCCCACAATCCCTAAAATTCAAGGGTAAGTATGATTATTTTTCATATCATAAGGAATCCTTTAAATAACTTAAAAATGAACAGGGAAATGACCATTGAAAAATTTCAGATGAATAATGTTTGAAGACACAGTAATTACTATTTCAGAGACCTTCAACTGCTATATTTTTATATCTTTAATTTTGCCTGTCTCACTTAGACTATAACCTTTCTAAAAGTAAGAATCACAACTTACTGTGCAAAATATAATTTGTTTGCCATACTACATATATTGGAAGGAAAAAAAAGAGAATGCCTCTTTGATCATTTCAACCAACACAATACAACTATATCAACTTCTCAAGATTAAGTGATACTGTTCAACAACATGACCTAAATATGTCAGGGACAATCAGAGAACTCACATCAAAGTATTTTTTGGTCAACAGAAAAAAAAGGGAGTGAGGAGGAGTTTATCAAAGTCTTTTTTCCTACTACAATTTGGGTTTCACTGTCATCTTCTTCAACCAATTAGCATCCAATGTATATAAGTTTGGCTCTAATTGGGCCAGGGGTTGATGGCTGAGAGTGTGACACAGAGTGGAAAAAAACAACAAAAAAACATGAAATCACAAAAGGAAAACAATGAACGCACCTCAGCTGACTCAATAAAACATTCAAGGTAGGAGAATAAAAGCGCAAAATCTCCTCTCTGTTTGAAGAGAGAGACAATTAAAATCACAGTCTGACCCATATATTCCATTCTACTGGCATCATCAAGGAAAATGCGGACAGGGGTTGAAAAAGAAAAGCAGCCTTTTCGATGTAAACACATCATTTTTAAAAGCTCTATTATTCAAAGATCATTCACTCATTGAAGAAGCACAAATAACATTTATCCCACCAAATCTATTTTAACAAATACATTATAGCAGAGCCTGCAGCAAAAATATTATTAAAATGGAGAATGTTCCTTTCCCCATAGATGACAGTAGCTTATATTTATCTAATCCATCTTCTCCCTTTTTCTGTGAATTAAGAATGGGAGAGAGACTACTGTTTCCATAACATCAGACAAGAATAGAAGACAGTAGATGACATTTACTAGCCTATCATTTTAAAAAGCTTTACAATAACTTTTTTTTACTATTTCATATTAGTTTGAAATGAGTGTACCATTATACCATACTAACATTAAAATATCATGCTGTTAAATTAAAATTCACTGTGATTACAACTTCTGAACATGTTTCAATAACATTTTAAAAAGAGCTTTTAAAGTATGCCACATAGCTAGGGACTCAAAGTAATAAAATGATAAATCAATTACATAATTATAAATGTGGTGGAGAGAGTATCTATTATTTTAAACACAGAAAAAATATTAGAATGAATAAAAGTAACAAACTTTAGCGTGAAACTGGTTTCAAACTGAATTCTCAAGAGCTGTTTTTCTTGCATCCAATTTCCACTAACTCTGAAACTTGAGGAAATGGTTTTCTTTAATACAAAGCAAAACAAAACCTTAGAATTGTGAAGTATTCCATTATCCTAAAATTACCAACCCACCAAAATAAAAGAAATCATTTATATACTACACAACTGAGAAACATATCTGATTATGGCAAGAGATTGAAAAAGGTACAGCAATGGAATTCTGAACGAGTCAATAGACTATTCTAATGATTTATGAAATCCACATGGAGGTGCCCAAAGGGTCAGAACTTCTGAATACATTGGCAACTAGACAGCCAACATAACACTGAGTCAGCAAAGCTGGGTATAGCTCCACTAACTAATCAAAAATCCTAAAGCACAAAAAAGCTGGACAACACTCATTTTGCTGGCAAGAGAAATATTGAGTTTTTTCACACAACTAAGAGAGAAAACTAAAACTAAACAAAAAATTGTGGAAGATTTCCTCTAAGTCCCCAAGTGGCCTCTCAGATTTCCTTTCCATTCACTAAATGGATATCTCACTGAAGGATTCTGATGATACAAATGAGAAATATTATTCATAAACAGACCACCCTCGCAAGAAGGGGTGATTTCCAACAGAATAAACAGAATAATGTCATAGACATGAATTGGTTAAAACTTGACCTGTACTGTAGGGTGGAGTGGGGTGGGATGCTTCCAACAGTTGACTTTAGGACGCAAGAACTAGCAGGTGACTTGCATTCCACCACACACTGCATTTTAAAAAAAGAGAACAGCCTAACCCAGACTAGAGAAAGTTTCAAAAACTTAGACTGCAGTCAGGAGGGTTTGTCTTAAGGTCTGTTAAAACCTGAAAATGCCTTCTCTAAGAAAGAAAAGTTAAAAGTCAATCCTGAATCAAACCATAGAGTGATCCAAAAGCTAGAACAGGACAGAACAGAATATTCTAATGTTCTTCATTATGACTCCATCAACAGCTTCCTCAGGAAGAATTCTCATTATAACTGACCCATTAAAGAATATCAGTCATTTTCTCCAAAATACTCCTATGCAAAGGAGGTTAGAATAATGGAGAACAAAATTCTCAAGTTACTGATGAGGAAATAGGTTCAGAGAAATTAAGTGACTTGCCCAAGGTCATTCAGTGAAGGGCACAGGCTGAGTTACCAAGCAAAATCATTGGCTCCCAGGAGCTGCTTTTTCCATTGCATCATTCAAGATAGCATAAAGCTATTTTCCAGGAATTTTGATGAACCAAAATAAAAGAGAGTAAGGGAGCATGATCTCTTGGATTCCAAGTCTCCCAAGACAATATTGGAGATAGTATTTATTGGGGGACAATCAGATAAATGACAATATATGGAATTTTTTATGGATTTATTTTTGAACATAAAAAGTTTCTTAAACAATAGCAGAATTTAACAAAATTGTTCGATGCTCAGAGTTTTCTGCAACAAGAGGGAAACTCTCTCCCACCAATCAGAAGCAGTATCGGGGCATAACATTTAAAAGGGGGCGTCCTTCTTCTTTGCATTTTCACCTGTGAGGTTTCTATAAACACCTCAGGCCTTCGGGCTTATGATCCAGTGGTGCAACAGGGATGCCGGCTGGTGAGAAATGCTTATTTGAGAGGGATAGGGGAGTAGGGGGAGAAGAAAATACTTCCACAGTATTTCTTTCTTATTTTCCTTCTTTATTTTAGAAAGGACAAATCTGAACAAATTTTCCATCCCATTTAGTAATACATCTCACATAATTTTGCTCATGCGAAGGAGCACAACACAAATTCAGCAAGCTTTCAAAATCAGTCCGCCCAGCCTGCCCTGATGAGCTGTCACTGGTCAAAAAACCAATCTGTTTATGACAGCTTAAACAGCATTTCCTCCAACCTCAGTAAGGAACCCTACCCAAGCCCTTGTAATGAAGCTCTAGATTCTCACGATTTGCAAGCTCTATCCGACGTTTTCATTTCACTCTGAGCTCCCTTGGGCCTAGAAGGGTCAGTTTCTGTTGATCTTTTC
Organism: Equus asinus; assembly: GCF_041296235.1. Classification (NCBI taxonomy): domain Eukaryota; kingdom Metazoa; phylum Chordata; class Mammalia; order Perissodactyla; family Equidae; genus Equus; species Equus asinus. Next base: position 12,962,252 of record NC_091808.1, on the reverse strand, counting down.
CAGCTCCCTGCTTTGCAAACTACAGGCGCTCATTATAATGTTGACCCTAATGCAATTTCAAGCCAAATGAGGTTTTCCGAACGATCCCCAAACAGTGCCAGCCACAGCATTTGTACTTCCTTCCCCCCTTTTTTTCCCCTCTCCTCGCTCCTATTAGTGAGGGATGTAAATGTAAGGACCCTGAGCCAACCCAATCAATCCTCCAACCACGTGCTGAAGCTACCTCCTGCTAGCGGATTTCAAGACAGGAAGATGAAGGAAGGTGGCGTCGTAGTAAAGAGAGGAGGGAAACAAAATGGGGCACGTCACATGGTCACGGCCTGGATTTTTCTCAATTAAAATGAGAGGAAGTGTGTATTTCCGGCCTCTGTCAGTGGGCTGGTTGGACTTTCTCATTCTTAGGATTCTGGTCTAGATGCACGAATAAGGCTGAGTGCATAACATCCTCTGGAGGGGGGTGGGAGGGGCGCACATTTGGCTCAGTTCTGCCGGCTGTAAACAGAAGGGGTGGAGGGAGTGGGGTGGGTGGAGGGAGAGGGGTGGGCAAAGGCCTTCCGGACGCCTGGCCCCCAGCCACAGCTCAAGCGACCACTGCGGGAGGGCGCCCAGGCCCTCACCCCGCCCCCGGCCCCGCCCCGCCTCGCACCGCGCCCTCCACAACTCGCAGACACTCGTGCTGATTGGCTCTGACAGTGGCCAATCAGCGCCCTCCGCCCCGCCCGCTCGAAGCCAGACTCTGTGCCGCATTCCCCGCGGGGCCAGGCTTGCCCCCCATCCCCTACCGAGTGGCCCGGGAAGGGGCCTGGCCTCCCCAGCGGGCGCCCCCAGGCGACCGGAGATGGGCAGGGTGGCAGACCTCTGAGGGCGACCTCTGCCTCGCTACAGATTCCCCTACCCACGGCCAAAGGGGGCTTGGAGGAGGAAGGGGGAGCCAAGTGCCAAATAAATAGGGAGGAATGCAGGAAGCGGAGGTGACCCGGGAAACGGGAGAGTGCCAGAGCTGAGAGGGTTAGCGCCAGACAAAAAGGCCACACAGGGACGGGAGGGAGAGGGAAGGAGTGAGAGGGATGGGAGTCAGTCGTGGAGGTACAGAATCCTTGAAATCACAAGGAAACAGAATGAAGGGAGGAGAAATGCCCACCCCCCACCCCCGGGTTTGTTTTTGTTTTTGTTTTTTAGGAAGACATAACAAAATTCCAAAAGAAACAATGGAACCTAAAAGGGATCGCTCAGGTCTGTGTCTTTGCCAAAGGCTGCTCTATCTGCCCAGTTGCAGTTTCAAAACTAAAAAAACAAAATGAGGTAAATGCTGGTTAAAGGTGGCTGGGCTGCTGTGTCCTTTCTGCCCTCCTTGGGATCTCAAGTTTACTGTCTGTAGAGAGTAAGGCCACAAGGACTGGGAAATTCTGAAACGGAGCAAAAAAAGACAATGCCAGGAACATGAAATAAGAGGTGGGAAACAAAGAGAATGGGAGAGGGAGAGTTCTGGAAAACAATCCAGCAGGTCAGAACTAAGTTAGGGAGACACCGATTGACAAGAGAGAAGAGAAACAAAAAAGGTGGTTGGACGGGAGGTGACGCAGAGCATCTGAGCTAAATACCTCCCAAATGTTCTCCTGTAAGCAACAGTGAGAAATATTAAACAAGCAGAGATGTTTGAAATAAGGGGTTAGGAGAAAGAGCACACCCCTCATAGCACCTCATTCCCTTTCCTATTTCAGGGTTTACCTGAGAAATGAGAAAGAGGCAAAGACAGCAATTTCTAAAGAAGTTAGGAAAACAATGTTCTCACAAACTAACATACTCATTCCTAGGAAAAGTTGTTTGTTGCAGACAGGTTTCCTTTCTTTTTGTTTCAGCTGATGATTGACTATCAAATCACATCTTTAAACTCAACAGGGCAAAGGCGGCGAGCAAGCAGAATTTATGATGTAAAAGTGCCAAGTAGCACTGAGCCCCTCACTTAAAACATACACACACACCCCTCATCTCTCCATTTACATCTTACAGATACACATTGTAGAATTTTTCTGGCATGGTGCTGTCAAAGCATGGTCTACTGCTACTCCAAGATTATTAGGGGTATGATTATATGATTATTCCAGAATATTATGTTTTCCCTAAGAAAGCTAAGAATGGAAGATTGGTTTTTTTCTGGTTGATTTGTTTTTAATGTATCATCTACATAAGGAAAACTTTATTTTAAAGCCCTTTTTAAAAACAAAAACTCTATTTGGTCATCCATTTTCTTTGGAGCAAATATTATTTATTCTACTCCATAAAAAGAAACCTGTTTAAATTAAGAAAACAGACAAAGAAAACTTATTGTTTCTTAACCTCTTCTTTCATCTCCCTTAAAACCAAAATTTTAGTTCTGCTGGGTTTTTTTCCTTGAGATGCTCATTACTTTATAAATGAAACGCTTTGCAACACAAATGGTTAAAGTGTTAGAATGATTCACGTTCCCAAAGGCATTATTTGAAGTAATCAAAATTTTTACTGTTGACGTTGATAGACACGGTTAAATCTCTCTTCTCATGAATCATGAAAATAAACATTGAATACTGATCAAAGAAATGCTTTTTGTAATATATACCACCTAAACTCTTAGTTTGAATGTTTGTATACCTATATCTTGTTCCGCAAAATAATGATATGGGTCAAATATCACAAACTGTTAGAATCAAGGGGACTGTGACTATAAAATAAATAAATACCCATTAATAGAAACCCAAAGCACAAATTAGCTTCTTATGAATGGACACATATTAAGAAGAAGAATGCTTTTAAAAACTCATTTTGTGAAGCAGATATGAAAAAACTATCACATGATAATCAGTTTGTCAGAATAAAGTGTTCCCAAATGCTGGAAACTTCTGCATTGCCAAGTCATCACATTATTTGCAAGCTATACTCCTCTCTTCTTCCCACAATTATGACCACCAGAAAATAGGCTCAAGAGAATGAAGGGCAGGCTAATTTCCTATTACAAATGTTTTTCATTTTCAATACAGCCTTGGCCACAGAAGACCAAAAGCCAACTTTCAACATTTACCAAGGCGTCCACTCTAGAACTTAAAGACAAACAATAAATATCCTAAAAGTCAAGAGTGCAAGGTTTAGCCCTTACGTTCAGTGCTAAGCAAAACAAACCCTCTGGATTCCCTTACTTAATACTCCTTTTCAACATAAGAAAGTTAAGTAATTTCACAGAAGATGTACAGTAGTCCCCAAATGACCTGTGTGGTGTCTCCGCGCAGGCCTCTGCAAGAACAGACAACCGTAAGGCAGACACGCTGAGATGAATTTCTATAACTCCTAACTAATAATGGGTCCCAGATGCATGCAGGTTTCCCTGCATAGCCTGTATAATAGCGGCCATGCCTATGAGGTGGTGGGTCGGTGTGTGAATAATATTTCACAAATCCTGGCTCAGGAATAGCAAGAAAATGTCACCCACAATTACTTTCTAAAGAGAGTCACAGATAGACAGGGATTTCTCTCTAAATATGTAAGCCTAAACAAGCTCTTACTCTTGAATCTTTTTTAGGGCAGCAGGAATAAAAACTGATTGTCACTGCTATTTATATTGCCTTGGTATTGTGAAATGACAGAACTAAGTACATAGAGCAACTTGATAAAATCACCTTTAACAGCTCCGACAAACTGATTTAAATAAAGAGTTTAGCCCCTGTACTAACAAGTATTTTTGGAGAATTGTCCCTCCCACGGACTGACCTAAATATATAGTCAAAAGAAAACTTCAAAAAAGAGATTGAGGTTCTTATACTGCACTTCACAAACTTCAGAACTGGTATTATAGAAAATATGTTTTGGAACTACTGCAGGAAGTACTACACTTGGGAGCCTCAAATGAAAGAGCCCTCCCGGGTGGCTGCTCCTACAGGTTTATTTGACTCCCGGCCAGGTGTCATGGTGGGGTGAGCATCTCATCGCCTGTGCCCTGACCTCCTCCCCTCCCATGAGTGCACTCTCTAAGGAAGCAGTGGGAAGGAGAGGGAAGGGGCTCAGGCAAAGAGGAAGAGAAATTGAGCACCAGGTTAAAAGCAGTTTTGTCTTCTGACTTTGTCACCATGAAACGCACCTGCTGTGATGTCCAGTTGAGCTACTGGAGGTCCTCTGGCTGCTTCTGGAAACTGATGCTGGCATAGGCGCTTAAATCCTCACTGGAGCGGCTGGTGGAGCTGCTCTCACTGCTGCCAAGAGGCTGATGAGGGGCCGGGGGTAGGGGAGGCTGCTGCTGAGAGGGGCGCTCCTGAGGGCGCTGTTTGAAGTCCTTGACCAAATCCAGATCTATGTAGTTAAGACCATTCTCCAAACCCCCAGCAGCCCCGCACACTTGGGCTGGCTCCTTGGGGACTCCCCCGAGCTCCCCAGGCCTCAGCCACACGTTCTCAAAGGAAGCAGAGCTGTGGCGCTTCACATCCTCAGTGCTGCTGCTGCCACCACCGCTGCTCCCCACCACAGCCCCCGCTCCGAAGGGCACCATATTGCCCGCCCGGGTGGCACTAGGTGTCGAGGAGAAGGTCTCGGAGCTATGCCGCCTCCGGCACCCTTGCGGGTCCGCACGGATCACTTTGGCACTCTGGTTGCGATTGGGGCTGAGGTTCACCCGGGTGAAGGCGCTCATGCCACCAGGTCCCTGCGGGCCCCCCAGCAGGGAAGAGCGGGCCCCCAGCTCCCCTGCCCCTTGAGGTGCAGCAGGAGAAGCAGAGGCTGCTGAGGTTGAGGAAGGAGCAGCCGCTGTGGCCCCGGGAAGGCTCACCTCCTCCACAACAATGCCCGTCCGCATGTCAGCATAGCTGATGGGGGCAACTGGCGAGGTGTCCACGTAGCTCTGACGGGGACAACCCATCTGCATGGTCATGTAGTCACCCCGGCTGCTGGGCACTGCCCGAGTAGGCCTGCACATGCTAGCAGACCCAGGAGGCGCAGGGCCTACTCTGCCAGGCTGGACCCCAGCGCTCTCCTGCCAGGCTGCCCTCCGGCCCGGCCCCAAGTCCATGTTCATGTATTCTTCAGGGCCAGTCTCTTCCTCTCTGGGAGCTGGCTGGAGCTGGGATGGACACCTGACAGAAGGCGAGCTGTGGGGAGCCATGGGGCCAGATAAGTAGCCTGGCTGATCACTCCCAAATTCAATATTCACATATTCCCCTGGGCTCTTGGGCTCCGGAGGGTGCAGCAGGGGTGGCTGCTGCTGCTGGTCTCGGGCCCGAGGTAAGGTGCTGGCCTTGGGATCACCCAGGGACAGCCTTGTGGGCCGAGCAAGGCGGCTGTTGGTCTGCGCAGCTGTGTCCACCTTTCGAGGCAGATGAGGCTGCAGGACCTGATGGTGGAGATGATGTGGGAGGCCGGGCTCAGATCTAGCCCCACAGTATCCCCCACCCAGGCTGTCACTGCTGGTGGAGGAAGAGGAATCTTCTGCTGCTGCAGCATAGAGAAGGCGACCAGAGCTGGAGGAAAGGCGGAGGTGCTGGTGCCGGGCAGTCTCCTCCAGCTCCCCAGGGCGCTGGGTGTGCTTAAAGGACCTTGGCAATGAGTAGTAGGAGAGTACTGGCTTGTGCTGGGGGTCCTCAGGGCCATAGTAGCAGTCAGAGGGGCTGCTAGTGTTGGAGTCCCCCACTGGCGACATGTTCATGTAGTCACCTGTACAAGACAAGAGCTTGCTACCACTGCTCTCCATGGGTAGTTTGGGGTGTGGGAGGGCGTGAGAGTGGTGGCCCCCTACACCATTTGTCCATAGCTTCCCATAGCTGCTCCCAGAAGGGGCAGCACTGCTGCTGCTGCTGGACCCACCTCCAATGTCAGGGGAGCAGCTGCCGCTTGGGGACATCATCATGTAGCCATTGGGGTCCACTCTCTGGGGATGGCGTCTGATGGGGTTGATGATCTGCTGTGGGGCAGACACGCTCTTGGGGCTCATAGGCATATAGTCCCCACTGCCCTTTCGGCTGCCAGGCACTGGGGCCACTCCTGGGGACATGGGCATGTAGCCATCATCAGTGTGGAGAGTTGAGGTGTCTGGGCGGTGGTGGCCCCCACCACGCTCCAAAGGGTGCATTTCCAGACCCTCCTCAGGGTAGGAATGGGTGGGCACAAAGGCCGAGTGCCGGTAGCCGGGCAGTCGGCCTCCACTGCCACCTCCTGGTGGGTAGGCAGGCATCATCTCTGTATATTCCTCAATGGAAGCCACAGAGGACTGGGATGGGGTCTTCTGGTGGGAAATGGTAGGAGATGTGCCAGCAGAGTGAGTCCGCTTTCGGAACCGATTATCCAGATCTGCAGCACTGGCTGCTTCATCTCCAGCCAGGGCTGGACTCGTGCCCAAGCCAGCTCCTGGGATGTAGCGGTGACCATTGCCACCCCGAGGCAAAATGTAGTGACCATTGGGGGCAGTGAGGGTGGAGGCCCCCTTGCCTCCCATGCAGATGTAGTTGCTCAACTCCTCCTCACCCCGGGCCGGTGGGGTGTGGCCCAGGGAATCTGGGGTGACACTGCGGAAGGAACTTCGGAAATCGCAGGGACTGGAGCCATACTCATCCGAGGAGATGAAACCGCCATCGCTGGGGGAGCCGGACACAGAAGCACTAGACCGCCGCGGGAAGAGACAGTCTGAGGTGGAGCCGTGGCCACTGGTGCTGCTGGACGACAGACTGACCGGGCTAGTGGCCGAAGGTGAGCATCGAGAAGAAGGCATGGGGATGGAGCGGCTGTGGTTGAGAGGGGGGTGCAGCCGAGAGCTGCCCCGATGCCGGTGGGCGTGGGTCCTGTTGGTGCTAGGACTCACAGGACTACCATCCACCGAAGCTGGACGGGACATAGTGCCTTCGCCGTCGCTGGAAGCACGGACACGGAAGGAGCCCTGCTTCCCGCCCACCATGCTGGCCGGGGAGGTGGCGGTGATGCTCTCGGTGCGCGAGCGGCGAGTCAGCCCCACCTGGCTGGGCGGGGGGTTGTTGAGGTGGTGCCTGCGCAGGGGTACGCTGATGGGGTTGGAGCAGTTGGACGAGGACTGGCTCTTGCTGCGAGGGCGGAACTCATCGCTCATGGCCCGCATGGCCTCCAGGATTGTCTCGTGCATGTTCTGAGCCACCACAGAGTCATCCACCTGCATCCAGAACTCCCCGGGTCCCGTCACTGCGGAACGGCCCACTTCGATGAAGAAGAAGTTCTCTGAGTGGCCACAGCGCCTGATGTTCATCAGCTGCAGCACCACGGCCGCCGCCTCCGAGTTCAGCTTCACGAAGCTGATGGTCTTGCTGGTCAGGCAGAGGCGGTAGATGCCAATCAGGTTCTTTGTCTGACCCAGGCCCTTGGGTTTCAGGATCACCTGCCAGACCTCTTTGAACGCAGGTCCTGGGGGCACGTCCCCGTAGCTCAAGTCCTCCCCTGCCTCGCCGAGGCCAGAGCTGCCGCTGCAGCTGCCCCCTCCGCCTCCCGCCCCAGGGGCCGCGGCCCCGTCGTGGTGGCCCTTGGCACGGTTGTGCAGCTGCAGGAGGGCCTGGTACCAGCTGTCCTGCTCGGCCTCGCTGTCCGCCGCGATAGCAAAGTGCTCGTCCCGGGTGTAGAGGGCCACCAGGTGCTTGTTCTTGGAGTCCGCCCGCTTGTTGATGTTGAAGCAGCTCTCGAGGGGGATCGAGCGTTTGGGGGCGCTCGACTTGTGCCGCCACTTCTTCTCGTTCTCGTAGTACTCGAGGCGCGCCGGGCCCCCCGCCTCGCTGGCCGCCCGCAGCACGAAGAAGCGCTTGTGCATGCTCTTGGGTTTGCGCAGGTAGCCCACCTTGCGCACGTCCGAGAAGCCGTCGGTCTCCGGAGGGCTCGCCATGGTGCCGCCGCCACCGCCGCCGAGCAGAGGGAGGCGCGAAAAAACAACCGGGTAGGGGGCGGAGGCTCCTCGCCGCGGCCCCGCACATGCAAACAGGGCTGGAGGCGGCAGAAACCCCGACTCCGAAATCCACGCCGTCCCCCGCGCCGGGGAGGGGCAACCGAAGGAGGACGCAGCGGCTGCGCCAAGGAGATTGCTCCGATCGGAGTTTACGGGCGTTTCATGCCCTGGGGGGAGGCAGTGCGTCCGGCGTGAGTGCAACCCGGATCCTCCGAGAGCCAAGTCTCCCCTCAGCCGCCGAGGCCGGGAAGGAGCGAAGATGCATCTCTCGCCGCCCGGGCTGGAGTCCGGCGCAGGCAGGCGGCGGCGGCCAGGGGTCTCTGCGTTACCCCTCCAGGCGCGCGCGCCTTCCCTCCTGAGTTCCCCTCTGGAAGTAGCGATTCCCGAGGCAAATTAAATATCCTTGGGCAGCGGGAGGCGAGCTGCCAAGTCCCAACGTTGCACGGGGTTCTCCCTCCTCCTCCTCCTCCTCCTTCGCCTCCTCCTCCGCCTCCTCCCACCCCCCAACCGTCCCCGCCGCCACCAGCCGCCCAAATACCAGCTCAATCGCAGAGACCGCGGCGCTGCGGCTGTTGCTGCTGCTGCTGCCGCCCGCGGACGCGTCCTCTGCAGCCCCCATTCGGGCCCATCTCGGCGGGCGGAGAAAGTGGCTTTTCCACGCGAAACGCTACTAGGCAGCTGGGGACGGGCTGGAGGGACAGGCTCATCCCTGCCCCTCGCTCCAGTCGGCAGGGGAGGAGGGGAGGGGACGAGGGCGGAGGTTTGGGAAGGAGTCGGGGAAGACGCCTCTTCCCCGGGAGGCGCTGCCTCTGCAGTTACTTCTCCCCTCCTCCCTCCTACTCCTCGGAGAGTTGCCGAGAGCCCCAACCAAAACAAGCGGCGGCGTCTGGCTCTGCGCGCCGGCCCCCTCCGACCGCGCCGCCGTCTCACTCGGAGGAGAAAAACACGTGACGGAGCCTCCGCGCTCCGCAGCCCGGCCGCCGCCGAGAGGCTCCCGCCCGGGTCTCTACATTCCCGGCCGAGCCCGCCCCGCGCCCGCCCCTCTCCGCCCCCCGGCAGTGCCGCAGCGGCGCCCGCGCCCGGCCTCGGCGCAGCGCTCGGGCAGCGCCCCTGCGCGGCCGCCCGCCCCGGCGCAGCGCCTTCCTCCCCGCGCGCCACCCAGGGCGCCCCCGGCCCGCAGGAATCCCCGCCGCTGGCGCGGGCGGGGGCGTTTGGGTGGCTAACCCGAAAGCACGAGGGGAGTCTGGGAAAACGGCGCGGGGGCCGAGCCCGGGAAGACGCAGGAGTGAGGGTGGGGGGCGGCGGGGGGGCACTGCGGCTACAGAGCCCTGAGTGGGAGGGCCGGGGGAGGAGGGGGCGCGGGAGCTGGGCTGGATCTTACCGAACAGGTAAGATCGGACCCTGGGGAGGGAGGTTTCTAGTCGAGGCTTTTCCTCCCAGGAAATAGAAACGCTGGATTTCAGTTTCAGGGTGATAGGCCATGGTGAAGAGATCTGTATTTTTATAAGGTTTTCTACGGGACTTCTGAGCCAGCCTTCCACCTTGGAATCCCCGCATTTGCTGCAGGGAGGTACCTCGAAGGAACAGAGGGACGCCCAAGGGCAATGATTGTGGAGTTCTAGGCACTCCACAACGAGAAGAGGGATCCCGGGGAAGCGCCCTACGTCCCGCCCTGTGGGGTTAACAACTGATCAATTAGGGAGAAAATGCAAATATCGCAGCTTGTCCCCGCACCCCCATCCTAGCCAGGGGGCGGGGATTCACACCTAGGGGTGAAGGCAAGGGGAGAAAAGGAGATGCCCCTTATCATATTCCGGAATCTTTCTGTGATTTTAAAAAGATGTTAGGGACCTAAAGAGGGTTCATAAAGCCAAAACCCTACTGTGTAAATGTTTGTTTCACACACAGCTGCCACACTCTTCGAACCACCCCATAAAATTTTTACCCTTGACCACAAGGATAATCAGGAGAAAACAAGGATAGTGCCAGCTCAACTGTACAAGAAAACGGGTACTTCTTGAGTAGAACAGGTCGCAGCCTGGGTCTACTTGGATAGACTCATACACAGTTACCTTGGGGTATTAGTCTCACCGCAGGCAAACGCTCCCCAAAGTTGTTTTTTTCCCCCAAGCTGACCTATAAACAAGTAGTTTGTCTCCTGCTTGCCCAGCTGGCATTAAGGAGCCTACAAAAACGACGTTTGTGTCTCTGTTTAATGCTATCTTATTTTTCCACCCCATCCTTGTTCCGTTGGGGTTTCCGCCCCCTCTCCACGCGGGAGACCCCTCCTCTGTCGCCGGCTCCCGGGCACTGCGGGATGCTCGCAGGGGGACGCAGCGGCGGAGGCGCTGGGCATGCTCAATTCCCAGACTGGCTGGGCCGCGCAGGAGCTCGCCAGGGCCTAATACGAAGCTGCGGGGCGGGGGCAGATTCTTGGGGAAGCCTGCTGATTGGTGGGGCTGCCTGTCTTTCAAGCCTTGCATTGCAGGAGGGGACGAGGAAGCGAGGGTGAGGGTACCAAGGTAGGTTGCAAAGCGTAGTAAAAAATATATAAAATAAAAACGAAAAACAGAACCATAGGCGCCATTCAGCGGCGTGTGATACGTGAATTGTGGAACCAGGCATCTGCAGAGGGGCTCTCCCCCACCGAGGCCTGGGAGCTTCTCGTTTCTCCTCTTACCTTCTTCTTCCCTGCTGTCATGCTGCCTCATCTAAACCTGGTTAATCTAAAATTTGTGTACACACTGTTGAATTGGAAGCCCGCCCTTCTCTCCCTCTGACAGCTTGGTGATGTGGGCACACGTGCCCACTACAGCACGCTATAAATAGCAGGTATTTGGAACTGGTAACGAGGCGACAATAACAGTGACCGAGATTCTGGGGGTAGAGTGTGCTGTATGGGGAGCAGGCGAGGGGGATGCGGAGCAGGAAGCCTGCAGTCACTAGGAAAGTGTAACCCTGTGGGGTTTTACCTTTGGCAAGAAAAAAGAAAGATAAAAGGGTTGTTTACTGGTAACAGCGTAATCTAAGGCCAAAGGGCTTTTTACAGGTTTGATGTTTAGCGTGAGGTGGAGAATATTTCACATTTTGTAGGAAAGCAATCCAGATCCATACATAGACTTTTAGGTTTCACATGATCCCTACCCGCCCCCCCGCCCCCCGCCAAAAAAGCTAAAAAAAGGGAAATTTACCTCTATGTAAAACAAAATATTCTTTCCTCCAAGAAGGAGAGGGCAGGAAGATCAATTTAATTAGCAAATATTCTACAAATAACCTTCACAGAAAGGTTAGGATTTCGATCATATAAAATATTATAAAAGCTTTTAAAAAATGTCTCAGTGGGAAAAGATTTCTGGTTTAAAAACTCAACTTCAGTGGCTAAAATATTCGATAGACATCGTGAAATAAGCCGGATTGCCGTAACCAATTCTGTGCAGACCAATGGTTTCACGTGGAAGGTAATCGCCGATCGTAAGATGCTATTGTCATTTCTTCCTACTTGCTGATGTGTTACTACCAACGTTAAAGGTGGTTAATATTTATTATAATTATAGTATAGTACATTCATTTGTTCTCTACATTTTTTTTTTATTCATGTGTCGAGATAACTCTGGAAATGCACTTTTGGTTTATATAATATACAGAATAGAAAAAGATGCTTTTGTGGAATCTAACTGAAGTAATTTTGAGAGGGTACAAGTATTATCCTGTCACTTTACGCTAAATTAGTCTTGCGGTATAGTGTAATGAAATACACTGTCTGAAAAATTCACTCCTAACTGAAAATGCATAGAAACCAAAAAGCAAGCTTTTACCAAATATATTGCTCAATGCTGCCATCTATAGGATAATTAGAGATGATTTGTGTAATAGACTAAAATGCATTTTTAAACTAAAAGAGAGCTGAAGTAAGGTCGTCAAAAAACTGGGAAAGCTGTGTTGATATTCACAAAGGCAGTTGTGATTCCAGGAGTTAAAACTTTACATGCCATGGGTGCACTATTGGGCAATATGTCTACAATTAGCTTTAAAATGGAAATATTGGTCTATGTGTGAAGCTATCAGAGACATTGTACAAACTTTATAAGTTATTTAACATATCCCTAGAGTGATCTCTAGCCATACACTTATTTTTGTTATGAATTAATCTGTTATACATTAAACATTTTCTATATGGTCAACATAGAAAAGTATAAGTTACTATCACAAATAACAGAAATTAGAATTGAGTTGGCCGAAGGTGCAACTAACAATTTGAAAATTAGAAATTATTTCTTATGTCAAAAGAGATGTCTTACTTAAGATAAATAGGGCACAACTGCAGGAGCTGTTTAAATATTGACATCTCTGGAATTAATTTTTGCAATTTAGAATGATGCTGGAAGGAAAATCAAAACTTACAGATTTTCTCATTTTAATGTGTATTTTTATTTTAAGATAGCTCAATAGTAACGAATATTGGAATGTCTATTCTGCAGTGCAGTATGAAATATATAAAAAGAGACACCTTCCTACAGCTTTGATGGGGTAATAAAAGAGATACAAAATAAAGATAATTGATAACTAAAGTCCTGTTTGTGTTAAATGTCAAATAAGTGGTATTTACTTTGAGCAGGTGGAGATCATGGTGGGTGAAATACGAAAGAAATCTTTATGGAGGAGAGAAGCCATAAGCTTGAACTTGAAGGATGGGTAAGTTATTGGCAATAACTCGGGTAACTCAGATAAGTGGCAATTTTTTTTTCTTTTCTTTTCTTTTCTTCTTTTTGCTATTCAGGTCTTTTGAAGCACTTCGTTGGGTTAGGCATTAGGCTAGGAACTAGGATTTAAATATCTAAGACACGATCGTGCCCACAGGAAGCTTACAGTGAAGATGGGAGACGAATACAATTACAGAGCTGTGATCTATTCGTGAAGAAGTAGACGCAGGGCAAATGAGATCCCATAGCAACCAATTGGCTTTGGACTTAAAAGTCATCAATCACAGACTGTACAATTTGGGAACCTGGAGATGTCTCTCTCCTTAATAACCTTGTTTTCTCTTATAATTAAAATCTTTCATCCTTTCAGATTAAAAAATGTGAAATAGCAAAATTGAAAGTGAGCTGGAAGGTCACATTGGACTTGAGAATCTGCTAGATCAATGCTTCTCAGACCTGAGGATCTTGTTAAAATGCAGGTCGGATTCAGAAGGTCTAGGACACGCTAAGGTTCTGCATTTTTAACACACTCCAGGTGATGCTGATTGCTGGCTGCTGAGTGGGTGTGGGCGCCACCTTTTCAGTAGCACAGTTCTAGACGACTGATGATTAGTTGAAAGGCTCAATAATATGGTGCTGTGAAATGCAAGCAGGGGACTTACATTTTAGTATTATATGCATACCAAGAGAACAACAGCAATAAAAACACTACTTAACTGAGGCATTATTGCATTAGCCTTCTCTCTTTTCCATAACAGGTATCAAATCTTTCTGACAAGTGTGAAGAGTTATTCTCTCTCTTAAATATTTGTGCTAGTGTTTTCCAAGTTGTGATTAAAAATGAAGAGTTCTGGCTACAAGAAACTCTTAGAGAACTCTGGACCCCCACCATCTGCCTTTTAAGCAGCATTCCAGGAGACTCTTATTTATGATAAATTTGAGAATCATTGGCTTAGGTACAAGGGAAAATGTTTAATTAAATACCTTGGGAGCAGATGAGTGCACAGCCTTAACCAGAAAACAAAGGTCTCCACCTGTGGGATATTTACTACAACTGGGTAAGGTAGGCAATGACCCAGGCATGGTGAGTCTCAGGGCCTCTGGGAAACATCAGTTACTGGCAATCGGCTACTAAGAATCCGGTTCTGCCCTTGTCTTGATTTCAAACTCCATCTATCCTAGAGAACTCAGGGAAGATAAATGAGCTGAGAACTAAAACAGTATTTGGGAAAGACACTAATAACCTTAACAGATGATTTCAGAACATTTTCTGTCTTTGGACTAAATAAAGCATGAAACAGACAGATGAATGAGGTTGGAGGAGAAGGAGTAGGTGAAAACTATATGACACTACTTATTTTTTCCATTTCAGAAATTTTACTGACTGGTGATTTTTTAGGTTAGTCCTGAATGACTGACAGTTGTCTAAAACACTTGCTTTTTCTTTTTAAAAATTTTCTGGACTTCTTTGTTATATTCTCATTTTCTTTGACATCCTTTGATAAGGATTGAGGATTTGTCAGTCAACTTGTCATCTTAGATAATGCCACCAACTCTTGGGGTCATTTCATCTAAAGAAAGACCCCCCCCCAGCTATTTCTTGTATTTAAGGAGACACATGTTTTATCTGGAAGAGCACATGCCTAGAAGGATTTGTAGACTTTACAACACCTCTTGTTGACTTTGACCTATTATTCATCTTAAAGTTGTCTTTTTGGTGCAATGCACTCAGTCTAAAATTTGATAACCAGAAAATATCTTCAAAATAATTTTTCAACTTTACTTGTTTGGTTTTTAATGAGAATTTCAGTAATAATGAATTTTCCATGCCCTCTATTCACTAGTCAGGGTCTGGAGGTAAAACTAGTTTGTTTTACTAAGAACCACTAGGTCATCCATGGCCCCTCACTTTTCTCACATCCCCTCCTTAACTGCAAAGTTAACAATCATATCTTTCTTCTTTTCTTCTTTTTTTAAATAGTTCCTCAAACTTGGGTTCATCACTCCAAGGTCCTTCATTTAAAACAAAAAACAACTGATTAGAAGCTTAGGAATATTGGATTTGCGTGGATTGGGAAGATGCAAGTTAGGTCATTTGCACTCAATGCATTCGTAATTACATCAAGGGACAGTAAGGAGGGAAGTGTGGATGAAGTGCAGTGGAAGAGGGGAGAATAGGAGGAGGAGAGATAACCACGGATGAAATCATAAAACATCATGTGGGCCACTTTAAGGACTCTGGGTTTTACTCTGAATTAGGAGGAAGCTACTGGAAGGTGTTTAACAGAGCGGTGACATACCCTGACTTACATTTTAAAGACTCATTCTGGCAGTTCTGTTGGGAATAGACTAATCAGGAGAGGAAACAGGAATAAAGGCAGGAGTAGAGAGACCTGTTAAAGGCTGTTGCAGAAATCCAATCAAGAGATGCAGATCCAGTCAGCAGTAAAGATGGTGAGCTATGGTCAAATTTTGAATATATTTTGAAGATAGATGGAATCAGCAGGATTTGTGGGTGGTTTAGATGAGAGAAAAAGGTTTTTAATCTGTGCAACTGGAAAGATAAAGTTTCCATCAATTGAGATAGTGTCAGTTTTCTATTGCTGGGTTAACAAACCACTCCAAAGGAAGTGTCTTAAACCATTTTATTACACTCTAGGATTCTATGGGTCAGGAATTCAGACAGGGCACTGTGGGCATGGGTTGCTCTGCTCCATGATGTCTGGGACTTTGGCTGGGATGCATGAATAGTTGAGGGAAACTTGAATGGCTGGAGCCTGGAATCATTTGGAAGTTTCTTCACTTGTGTGTCTGGCATCTGGGCTGGGATGACTGAAAGGCTGGGTCAACCCAAGTACTCACAGCTGGTCTCTCCAGGTGGTTAGAACTTCTTACGACATGGAGGCCAAATTCCCAAGGAGAGCTCTGCAGACTGAGCATCCCAAGAGCTAACATGCCAAGAGGAGGTGATCCAAGAGAACCAAGCAGAAGTTCTGTAGCCTTTTATGACCTCATCTCAGAAGTCATAGAGTTTCACTTCTACTGTATGTGTTCTGTTGGTCAAAGCATCACCAAGCCCAGCCAGATTAAAGGGGAGGGAACCTAGACCATACTTTTTCATGAGAGGAATATCAAAGAATTTGTAGTCATTTTTTAAAAACTACCACAGATTGGAAGACTGTAGGTAAACAGGGGCAAGGATGATGGGGGAAGATCAGGAAGATTCAGTTCTAGACATGTTGAGTTTCAGATGCTTGTTGAACCTCTAAGTGGAGATATCAAGTAGGTATTTGTATATATAAGGTTGCAGTTGAAAGACAAGTCGGGGCTGAAGATGGATTCAAAGCCCATAATACTGGACAAGATCATCAAGAGAGAGAAAGTGGAGAACAAACTAAGACAAAGGAACCATCAAAAGAGACTGAGAAGAGGAACTAGCAAGGTCGTTCTCTTTAAGGTAAAGGGAAGACACTGTATCAGGGAGAAAAGAGTAAACAACTGAATTGGTTGCTGCTGATGGTCAAACCAAAGGAACCCTTGGAATTGGCATAGTCTTTAGCCTTATTGTGTTTGTGTTACGTGTAAGACCAATCCACATTGCTCTCAGGTGCACACAAAATGCCTAGAGTATAATCTGATTCTTCAGGGAAATCACTACAGTTCAACCCACTCCTCAGATGTGTACAGTACTGTAAATGCATACAGTAAGTCTGTGGTGCTTACATGGAGAATTATGGCAACACATTTCATATTTCCTAAATAACTTTAACTTGAAAAATTGCCATGAAGATAAAGGTACTGTAGTGTGTTTGATGTTGTACTTAGATTATTCTCACCAGGGACGTTAGCCTTCTTGTCTCTGAGATCTAGACTTCTAGATATATCTTAAAACTTTGAAAGGTGGGGAAGAGAGAGAGAGAAATTCACAGAAAAATTTCAAAGATAATATGTCCTAATTTTTTACCAAACCTTTTTTTATATTTTTAGATGAAAGATTATTTCTAGAAATATACTTCTAGATTTATTAAACTTTACTGATTTAAAAATTTCCCAGATAACAAATAATAGCTTTCCTCTTTACCTTGAATTACTTTTAAAGGTTGATGGAAAGCAATGTAGTGCATTCAAAGGACAAACATCAACACCAGCACTTACTGTTAAGCTAGAAAAACAGGAAATAAAAACCTTATGTAAAATCAATCAATACCCAGAACATAATCAGGTAAAATAAAAGTGACTATATCATTGGTGGGCACACACTTTACCAAATAGCTAAAACCATAACTCTTGGAATCGTTATAGAGCCACAAAATATACTTGAACACATCTCTGTGAATTGTGATAATTTATTATTGTTTTAGTTCTGTATTTTCCCATCATGATTTAAAAGTAAAAATAAAGAAAATCCATGTACAATTTGTTATATGTCAACTGTGAATGGCAGTCGACCCATCCTGCCTCTGCCCAGTGGTGATCTGCCTGCTCTCCCAGGTGACCTTGCATGTGCATGTTGACATTTGCACAGATCAACAATGCTCTCCACAAAATTGCTTGCTTTCTTTCAGTTTGGCCAAGGTTGATTGTGGTTTTTTTGTTGGTAACTGAGAGTATTTAAAAATTGACAAAACAGAAATCCTCGTTTCTCCCTCAACAGCTTCCTCAATTTCTCTATTCCCTAATTCCCAGTCTATCGCATTTCAACTGACTCTAAACCATAGCCCTACCGGTAGGTTCAGGACCACGGAGAGCGTGAGGAAGGGGCGCTTCCAAAATATTCTCGTCAGGTAGGTGGGGGAAGAGATGATCCTGGCATTGTTGCCAGACAACTTTCACTTAAAGGACGTTATAATAAAGAAAGCAGTGGAATTCTGACTCCCTGATATTTGGGAGGAATGATTTTTCTGGACATTTCTACCAGTGGTTTCTAAACTTCTCCTTTGATCCATTTAATGACAGATGAGAAGACATCAAAAGTAGGGATAGCCAGAAGTTGCCAGTGAAAAACAACTTTTGAAGTTTCATGTTTATAACTTCCTACCTTTTATATAAACTTTCACATTTTTGACAGTTATGAGACCCACCAGTCTACCATAGAAGAGAATTAAATCATACAGAGGTACGAGGAGTTGGAAACGGATAGAGGAGGGTGTGCAGGCTCTGGTCCTAGTCTCTAGGACTGCTGGAACCTGCAGCTCATCTTCCCATTCCGTGAACTACCTGGAATCCTTTCTATAATTATCCTCCCCTCCTTTTTCAATTTTCCTTACACTAGTTTCATTTGAGGCTTGTTACTTGCAACTGAGTATATCCTACTAATGCATGTGCGTAGGATTTAGGTAGACAAATGAGAAGGGTATTTCTAGGCTAGGCTAGGGGAAAAACAAAACTACAGGCAAGGAGGCAAGAATGTAGCTTGGGGTGTTTTAGGACAGTGAGAAAAATGGCTTCAGACAATTGAGTGGTTTATAAGGAAAGTATTTAAATAACTTGTCTATACTACACCTGAGTAGGAGTATAAATTCTTTCAGCCTCTTCAGAAGGCAGTTGAACAAGAGCTATAAAAATTTCAAATGCATATACCATTTGACCCAGCAATTCTACTTCGAGAAACAAATTCTATAGAAATAATCATACAAAAATATTCATTGAAATGTTATTTTGTCACAGAAAATGACTGAAAACAACATACATGTCCATTAATAGAGAACTTGTTAAATAAGCTATGCCACATTTACGTATTGAAATACTACATAGCCATTAAAGGTAATTCAGTAGATCTGTATGTGCCAATATGGAACAATCCTCCCAGGAAAAAAAGGCAAGGTGTGAAACTGTATCATAAATGCTATCATTTATTATTTTTAAAAAAGCACATGTATATTTTTATATACATAGAAAAATTCTAGAAAGACAAGCAAGAAGTCTTAGCAATAGTTTTCTCTAGGAGAGGGACCCTTTTTTACCCTCCATATTCTGTTATATTGCTTGTTTGTATTTTTAACCTCAATAGTGTATTACTACTTGAATTAAACCACTATAACTAAATATAACTAAATTATAGAACAGTGAAAACTTCAATGATGTATAATAGTTATTACTTGCTTAGGAATTTCTATGTAGGCGTTGTTTTCAGCCCTTTAATATATTATCTCATTCAATCCTTACAGTTACCCTATGAAGAAGATATTACCCTCAAATTGCACATGAGTCTGCTACAGAAAAGGCTGCTGGAGCTCAAAGAGTCCTGGTGCCATGATTCCAAACTCTGGCTCCAAAGTCCTTGTGTTTGTTCCTTTTGCCTCTCTGAACTGACCCTGACTTTGATATAATAATCCCCCAAGGACAGATTTCTGTGGATAAAAACTAAACTTCCTTGGGACAGTCTATCAATGACATCCAATAAGCATTCTTTTCATAATGGCTAATAAAACAAGTCACTAGGTAAATTTTCCTTCTGTACTCAATGCTTAGATTTGGGGTAGAGGTTTTCTTAAACTGCCAGTTAAGGTACATACCACCTCATAAATTTCATTAGAGAGCAATGTAGAATAATGGTTTCTCCCTCCAGCAGTGGGAGCCATTGAATTGTTTAATCAGGATAATGACAAAGTTAGACTTTCATGTTGGATGGCTCACTCTTGTAGTTTTGGAGGATGGATTTAGAATAAAGGAGATTGGAGGCAGAGAGGTAATTGACATGGAAATTTGTTGGGCATCCACCCATCATTCACTTTCTCCATTGTTTGCCAAGAGCATCCTGATATCTTGCGGGTCAACTCATAGAATGGCTATCGGTTTAGGCCTTAGAACTGGACCACCTTGGTACAATTGGCTCTGCCACTTACCATCATTGTAAATGTTGACAGCTTTGACACTTGAGACATGCCCTCCCTCATGTCTCAAGTATCAGTAACATGGGGACAATAGTAACATGGGGATAATATCACTGAATCATTGTGAGGTTTTTAAAAATTAGTGCTTGTATTATGAGCACTCAATGAATATTAGCCATCATCATTATTATTGTTGTCCTCAACCACATGTTTTGAAGGGGATAAGTCACACAACTCCTTATCTCCTCCACCCTTCAATCCCCCACCCCACTGTAGAACAGGGCCTACCATACAATGATGAGGATCACAGAAATTTCTTCCTTAAAGAACGGGCAAGACTTTGTCAGTTTGACTCTCTTAACCTACTTTATCTTTCTTCTGTATCACCAGATATGTTTTATATTTGTTCTTGGAAAGTAGAGAATTTGTGTGATTTGTCCACTGTCTTTGAGCAAGCAGTAAATATGTGTAAAATAAAAGTGGCTGAAGAAAGCATTCTAGGCATGGGACTATATGAACAGTGGTCGGAAAGTCATGGAGAAAAGCAGGCATTCCATGTGTACTGGAGCAAAAGGAACATACGGCCTGTCTGTAAATGAGACAGTGCATTTGAAGCATTTAGCACCTGGTAACCATCATGATACCCATTATAAGAAGTGACAACTATAAATTCTTTTTTTTTTAAGATTTTATTTTTCCTTTTTCTCCCCAAAGCCCCCTGGTACATAGTTGTGTACTTTTAGTTGTGGGTCCTTCTAGTTGTGGCATGTGGGACGCCTCCTCAGCACAGCCTGATGAGCAGTGCCATGTCCACACCCAGAATTCGAATCGGTGAAACCCTCGGCCGCCTAAGTGGAGCATGCGAACTTAACCACTCGGCCATGGGGCCGGCCCCTATAAACTCTTTAAGGGGAAGAAGAGGATACTCTTCATTTGAGATTCAGAGCATCTAGTACCATATACTTGGTTAATAGCAAGTACTTGATACTCAGTTGTAGAATTGAATGTCATTAAATAACCTCGATGACTTTATATAAATAACACATAGATGACTTTGAATGCAGATCCAAGAGTTTGGACTTATTTCATTAATAATGAGGAGCATTTGGTATGATAAACAGGGGAAGTAACAGGAGCAGATCCAGGAAATAGACTACAAGGGAAACCTCAGGCAGGGTAGGTTAGTTAGGAGTCTGTTTCAATAGACCAAAAGACATAATGAGGGTCTTGTTTAGGTCTGTGGTGGCAGAAATGAAGAAGAAGGAACAGGTGCAAAAAAATTCAGAGTTGGAGAGGAAGGGCTTTGAAAACAGATGGACTGTTTGGGACAATTGTGAGAGAGGTCAAAGATGGCTGGGATTTTAATTCTGAGTGATTGGGAAACTGGTGGGACATCTGATCAATTTGTTTTCAGAGATTAAAAAAAAAAACTTTACTACTCACAGAAAAAGCAGTAGTCAGAAGTCAGCATGTATGTGCCAGTTCCCTATGCCTCCACGTCCACAAGTATGATGCAGTGGCCAGGATGGATGCTGCAGAAAGAGTCTTTGTTTCAGGAGAGGAACCCAAGGCCACAGGCCTAGGAAGAAGTAAACATTGCAGCAAGCAGCAAACAAGTCATCCTCCATCCTTGCCGTCTCTCAGGGAGCAAGCAGTTACCGGCAGTCACACTGTGTGCACCTTGATCTACTTGATTGCTTATGTGACTAGCTATAGAAACTGCTTAGCATCAGGACATGAATCAGCCTTCTGACTGGCCACTCAACAAGAATTTTCGGACTGCTTCCAGCCGATGGCAGATGCCCCTGCCAACACCATTCATTTAAAGTGCATGCATCTGATCACTTTTTAGGTATAACTGGCATGAATTTCTTTTCTTTTCTTTGCCCAAACCTGACCTAATTAATTTTCTCTTCTCTTAATCCTTATTCATGAACTCTAATTGTTAGTAACTTTGAGGGCATTGGTTTTCTTCATGTCATTTCCCATCAGTAATTATGTGACAAGTTAATTTCTGCAATGGGACCAGTTGAAATTATTTTTCTAACTTCTAAAATAATATTTCATCATGAGCAATTTCCTAGAATCTGCTTTCTGGAATCCCACTTCTCATCTAGTTTGGGGATCAGCACATCAGATAATATAGTTACTATACATTTCATCCAAGCTTTAAAAATGCATTGAATACTTCTTGTTAGGTAATAGAGAAATCTTTTGGAAGTTTTCATTTTCTATTAACTGAAGCGTATCAAAGATGATTGATTCTAAGGACTAGGAGCTCTACCTATATAACAGAAGGCAAAAGTAAAAATTAGAACTTGCAATTTCTATTCCACTTCATTAATTCTAGTTTAAGCTATTTCTGATAAGTGTGTTCTATGGAGGAAAAAGGTTATTTGAAGAGTTGTCGCTATATTTGTTTCTACCAAAACTAAAGATTTTTTATTCCCATTACTCAACAAAGGAAGACTGAGTTTTCCAGGAATTCCTCAAAGTATAATTTTCAGGACTCTGGCTACCAAAGGTTAGTTTTTATCTCTCTCTAAGTTCTAATATATTCATGGCTTCTTCAGACATTAAAATAAAGGTCAACACTTTGGGATGGGGGGAGTGGAAAATAAAAGAGGCCATTTATAGCTTTAAATTCTTTTGATAAATTGACCCCTGCTCTGTGCCTCCAGTCTGTAAGGTGATGCTGATGTCTCATCTGTTAGTGTGAAGGTGGGGCTGCCTCCGTCAACGTGTCTGGCTTCAGCTAGGAGGTGAATTCGATAACATTATGCTGACTTGCAGGGTACAAAGCTTCTGACAAAGGGTCATCACATCTGGAGCCTGATTTTATGTCAGTATCTGACCTTTTCACCTTCTTCCCCGTGGACTTCTTAACTTAGTATTTCGAAGGCTATTATACAGTGCCGTCTTGCTGACTTAGATGAGGCAGTGACAAATATAATGTTACTTCACCTCTGCGAGGGTGAAGTCAAGACCCATCACTGTGTCCAGAGCCCCAACAGCATATTTGAATATTCTGAACAGCAAGGCTGGTTGCATTAACTAGAATAGTATGGAAATGATGAAAAAAGACAAGCTATGCAAGAAATTATCAGTTTATCTTTTGGAGAAGGTTACCTTGGAGGTCAAAAATTTCTTTTGTCTAACAATGCTTGGAATGGTTTAAGAAACAGCCTGCTTGTAGTCTAGGATAAGGGATGAATAATATCTTAAACTGTGCCCCATATCCAAGATTCTGTTGTTTACGGATATGAACACTAGATAGAAAACACAAGTCTGATGCCTTTTCCTGATCTCAATGTTTTTAAAAGACAACTTACTTTTTGGTTCGTTTTTCACTGAAGCAAAATAACAATTTACCTTTCAATTGTGGATTTCCCTAGACACACTAAAATGTGTAGTTCATTGAACATGTCATTCTATCAGCATTTTTTACAGCGAGTGTTTCCAGTGTCTAAAATAGTGTGACTATACCACTTTCATGATACTATTTTTGTCCTGTGTAAGAGTGCATAATGAGTTATGGTAAAAAAACCAAAATTCAGTTGAGTAAATTTCAAGATCTAATTGGCTTTATAAACGATTCATGAGTTGGGCAGCATCCCATCCAGCAAGTAAAAGGGCACTCCGAGGGGTTATACAAAATGGAAGTTTTTTATAGGAAGGGGGTTGAGGCAAGGGAGATATTAGCAAAAAACGAAAAGAGGGATGGGTATTTGGGGCAGGACATCTTCTCTTTGGAGAGAAGGGAATGGTGAGAGCTTTATCGTGCAGATTGCCTGTTCACTCTGGGGGGTGGAGAGGGCCTGTGTGACAGATTTCTTTACTGGTGCTTGACCAGAAAATTCCAGGCTGGTCGATTGAGAGGACATTTCTGGGAGAGATTGAAACTGCAATGAGATCAGGCATTAAATCTCAGTTTGGCATCATGGGCTTTTGGCACCAGTGACTCTGTTTTGGGCCTGTGTTTTTCTTTTGAACAGTTTTATACTCTTAGAAATATGTTTACTTCCTGAATTTAAGAGCAGGCAATGTCAGAAGTTATATGAATTATGTGGGGACGGGCTCATTTGGTCAAATGTCATCAAATAATTTTCTGAGAGCTAAAAATTAGTCAAATTATTGGCTTAACTAAAATGCCTAGTGGGTTAGAGTAAATGATTGTTCAGTTCAGTCACAGACAGTTGATCTGGGAGGCCTAGCTGATGGTGTTCTAATTAATGCATTATAATAGTCGATCAAAAATTACTTACTGGGCACCGATCAGGTACATTACACTGATACTCAGTAGGGAGCCAAAAGGAAATCATCCACTAAGACATTAGCTAAATGAAGACGTATGCTGAGCAACTATGCACTGCAAGCTAATGAGGTAGACATTTGTCATTATGAAGTATCAACCTGTAACTATGGAACTGAATGACCCAAAAGCACAGATGTGTTCTGGATCATCCAACCAAGCAGAGATTCAAGGGATCTAAAACTTAACCCTCTTTAAATCGGAGCTGTCTCTGCCTGAGAGAATAGGGAAGATACAGAAGTTAAGGCTGGCAGTGAAATGACCACATAGCCTGCGTATTCTCAAAGGGAGGAACTCCATCAATGGATATACTAGAATCATCTGGGGATAGGGTGCTTGTACAAAGTTAGATTCCTAGGAGCCACCTGAGACCTAATTAACGCAAATCCAGCGTGCACCTTTTAAATAAGCTCTTCAGTCAATTCCAAAGTAGGTTGCATATAGTTCAAATATTGAGGAACACACTTTATGGTTTCACATAGAACCTGAGGTGTACACTATCTTTCCTGTTTGTTTTGGTAAAGTATAAATTAAGTGCATTTTTAATATTATATAAAAGCTAGTATAGAGGTATAAGAACTCAGAGCTAAGAGATCATTTTCAGGTATTACTTCTATTACTGTTTGTTGTATTTCCTCTAATCAGAAGTTGCAAACTGGTAGCCTGCTGGCCAGATGTGGTCCATGGGTGTTTTTTTAAGTTGGCCCAAATAGTATTTTTAAAATTAATTGTCAACATTAAACATTGGAAGATGATACATCAACATTTGAAATTCTAATTTCTCTTTAAAAGTCAGATGATCTGAGAGCATTGGGCCTGGATTCCCAAATGGCCTCAGTCAGCCAAAATTGAAAAGCAGCTGCCCCTTTCAATGACCAGTTTGCCATAATCCCATGGCTCCAGATCATCTCGCTGACACCATGGCCAAGTGTCAGGTGCCATTTGTCACCACGATGCTTCAGATGTTTTCTTCCCCCCAGCCCACTTGACTCATTTATATCACCTGCCTACCTCCTCTAGGCACTGGAGTTTGTGACCCCTGTCTTAAGGGTACTTCAAAACCAATTGCTTTTGAACAGTATTTGATGATGAAGACAGATATTCCACGTTCAGACTTGTTCTGCTGCATTCCTCTGGGATGCCCGTTCTCTGCTCCTGGGCAGAATCTGGGCTAATTCGTTTAAAGAACGTCCATTAATCAAAAGAGGGTCCAATCTAACTCAAGTCTTTCTAAGAGGCTACACAATTTGCCACGTCTAATTGATGTGCATATTTTATTTTGTGAATATTTTTTACAGCCAAAAAAAAAAAAAGACACTGCCTATAGAGACTATTGTTTTATAGAAAGCACAGTTGGATACAATATTTTACCAAAAAGGAAATTAAAGAATAACTTTAAAAACCACTCTAAACAACTCATCTTAAATCAATCACATGTGGTTAATAGCCCAAGAATATTCAATGGGTAACGTGTCCTATATTTCTTCCATTTCCTAAAAAATATAGTTAAAATATCTCATATTATTTTTCAGTAGGGCCTTGAAAATTAAACGTGTCACCTTTTCCCAAGACTAAATATAAGTTGGCCCTGGAAAAATAGGACTTTCCCTTCATTATTTTTGCTCACTTGATTATATGCACTGAAAATGTCTCAAGAAAATTCAAGGTAAAAATCTGCTAATAAAATTTTAAGTCGAAGTGTAACTTTGAAAACTACGTGTCATGGTATTATTTTCCCCCTGAAATTCAGGTCTCCCTTTTAGCTAGGGCAGCTGAAGATCTGTGGATGAATTCATGGTGATTGAGGTTTGGGTTCCAAGTCTCTCACTTTTTGTCTGTGTGAACTTGAAACAGTCACTTTGTTTCTGAGCTGCTTATCCATAAAGTGGGATAATAATCCTACTTCATAGACTTGTTA
The DNA here is from genome assembly GCF_041296235.1 of Equus asinus. NCBI lineage: Eukaryota > Metazoa > Chordata > Mammalia > Perissodactyla > Equidae > Equus > Equus asinus. The sequence goes on along the minus strand of NC_091808.1, from coordinate 12,936,583 downwards.
GGAGGATAAATGTAGTTTGATGGATAAAGTACATGGCACAGATTCAATAAATGAGAGGCTTTATTGTAATTAGCTTTATTTTATTTATAATTTAATTCTTTTTCTGATATTGGCTAAACATAGGACTTAAAAAAACTCCCTCAAAAAATAAGTAGTAAGCTCTTGTTTCAGTTTTTCTTTTAAGGAACCTTATTCACTCAACAAAAGAAGAGGCAAATGAATATATAATCTATAACAGAGCATTGTGTAGACTAATAGCTACTCATCACTTCTACCCTAAGACTGTTGCTGAATCTTACGTTTCTCAGGTGAATACTCTAAAGAAGTTCACAGAAAAGTAAATTTTTTTTTAAAAAATTAACTTTTACTTTTGAAAGTAAGATCAGAAAAGCTATTAACGTAGAACCAAAAAACCGTTGTCAGAAAGTTAGCTGGTGTTCCAAAGAACGGTATTAAAGAAATGGAACCTGTTAACTGGTCCAGGAAGGTGGCACACAGCACCCCAAGCGTCAGTCATATTTTTCCTCCTCTTCCTTTAGGCTTCTGACACCCCCATCCTCTGTTTTTTTTTTCTTTTTCTTGGTGAGGAAGATTGGCCCTGAGCTAACATCTCTTGCCAATCTTCCTTTTCTTCTGCCCAAAGCCCCATTATGGAGTTCTATATCCTAGTTGTAAGTCATTCTAATTCTTCTATGTGGGATGCTGCCACAGCATGGCTTGAGGAGCAGTATGGAAGTCCATGCGCAGGATCCGAACCGGTGAACCCCGGGCCACTGAAGCAGAGCACACAAACTTAACCACTCGGCCACGGGGTTGCTCCCTCATCCTCTTTTATCTCTGCCACCCAAGCTCTTGATTTTGCTCCCCAAAGCAGGAAATTGAATATGAATAATGCAAAGGTTGGTATTATAGTTAAAATTCCTTTTTGAGCCCTTACCATGTGCCAGTCACTAAGACAGACATTTTACATACCTTGGCTCAGTTCATCCTGACAAGAAGCCACAGAGGAAGGAATATATTGCCCCATTGAAGAGGTTGGTCAGACCACACTATCCCTTGGCTGGGGCTAGGACTGAAGCTTGGTTTGTCTGAATTCAAGCTATTTATAAATGAAATCATGATAATGGTGTTTTCTGTGTTTTTTAAAAGTAGTGAATGAACTTTTTATATTTTCTCCTATTACATTAAAAATAATCAACTTATTCTTTGCTTAAGTTGGTTCCACAGTTGTTGACTATCTTTAGTTATATATTTTTCTTTTTTTTTTCTTATGGCTTACTGGCTCTCAATAGATAGAAATGTTTTAAACTTAAATTGTTTTATTTTTCGAGTTATGCATTATTCTATAATTTAGGCAATTTCTTTATCCGGAACTGTATTTGCCTCTCATAGAAATCATAGAACAAGACATATTTATTAAGTAATTGTGAGTCATATTTAGTGACTACTTCTTTGTTCTATTTTCTTCATTGCAAAATATAGCAAAACTATATATTTTATTCCTTTCATTTTCCTACACTAGCAAGGTTTTAATTAAACTTCAGTGAATTTTTAAATGTTAAAAATTATGGTGATTCTTTATGTATATCTCAAAATTTTATCTTCCCTTTAGCTCAGCAACTCTTTCTTCTAGTCCCATTTTATTATCTTATTGTATTTGAATTTTTCCTAACGTGCTATTTATTTTTTCTTCTAGATCTTAGCATCTTAAAATACGTAAGCTGAAGGAGACCTAAGAAATAATTTCATGTGATTCTCTCATATTAAAGTTGAGAAAATTAAGTTTCAGAGGGTTTGAATGTCTTACTCCAGGCCACAGAGCTAGTGATCGAGCTGAAAATCATGTTCTGTGCACTTTCCAATTTTCTATGCTTTCTTGCTCATTGTAAGTCCAAAACATTAGAAACAAAAACCTCTACTAGGCCCACAAATAGATTTAAAGCTTTATGTAACAATAATTTCTACCATAGCTTGGTAGAGCCATACTCCCTCCCCCACCCTCATTCTTGATATCTTGTTCCTTTATGGCTTAAACTGTATTCATTCAATCAATTAATTTTAATGTTCCGGGCTATTATTTAGTCAAATGAGTTTAATTTTGTTGGAATGCCTGTTCTTTTGTGCACATGAACAAAAATGTTTGAGTCATGTGGGCAACTCAGCCCAAAGGGTCAATTTGCATTTTATTTTTTTTAACCCAATTTGTGCTCTACCTAATATTTAGATGTATGGTCCAGAATAGAATTGATGTCAACTTTTCCTCACAGCTGAGCTGCACAGCACTTGGATATTGGCAACTTAAAATGGATAGAATAGTGTGCTAGATTAACCTAGGAAATTTAAAATTAATAACTTTTTTCTTAGAAAACAAATTCTTGATTTTTAGGAAATGCATACTAAAGCAAAGGAGCATCTTGTCTGTAATTTCTGTTGAAATGATTTTTTTTAAAAAGTATGTGTATGTATATATTTAATATAGCCCACTCTGGTGGTCTCGTGGTTAAGATTGGTGTTCTCACCACTAGGGCCCCAGATTTGTTTCCCAGTCAGGGAACCACACCATCCATCTGTCAGTTGTCATACTGTGGCGGCTGCATGTTGCTGTGATGCTGAAAGCTATACCACTGGGATTTCAAATACCAGCAGGGTCATGCATGGTGGACAGGTTTCAGCAGAGCTTCCACACTAAGACAGACCAGGAAGAAGGACCTCGCCACCCACTTCCAAAAAAATCGGCCACGGAAACCCAATGAATAGCAGTGGAATATTGTCTGATACAGCGGCAGAAGGTGAGAGGATGGCACAAAACGACCCAACAGCCTTCTCTCTGCTGTCCACAGAGTCACTAGGAGTCATATCCACTGGATGGCACTAACAAGAATACATATAATACATCTTAATTAATACATGAACACTACTATTAGTATAATATATATAGAGAGAGAAACAAATGTTAACACTTAGGACATTTTGTGAATATACAGGAATTTTTGGTACTATTTTTGTAACTTTTCTATGAAGTCTGCAATTATTTCAAAATAAATTTTAAAAAATAATTGAAAATTAGCATGAAAACTTGTATTATCTGATACCCAGTTAAAGTCTGGCATCCCCATAACTTAAAAAAAAATAAACCGTGAACTGTAAAAAATCTTTTTCGTGTACATATTTCACATTCTCAGATAAATGACAATCTTTACTTATGTAGTTAGCTCTCAAAAAACAAATCCCCTGGGAAAGAAATGCTTTGGTTAGAAGTCAGATGTGTTCAATTAAAACAGAAAAAGAAAAATCCAAATTATGTCAAGTGGAGCTCTCTGTGATTATAGGCGATATAAAAATTCCCCTCACCCCATGCTGTGTCCCATGGCTTCTATTTTTCCTAGTTCAATTGTAGTAAATTGTGTAGAACCTTAGCCATCATTCTGCAAATTTTTCAACTGTGTCTTTTGTCCCAGGCTCCATTCACCCGAGATCTCTCTGCCTCCAGTTCCTTCCAGTCGCCACCCAGGACTGCCACATGCTGGTGGACAGGTTGACCCATTGACCTTTAACTGCAATTCGTTCTCTTCTAAGTGTTCCCTCGACAGCCCTTCATTTTAAACATGTATATCTAATTGTGGATGGAAAGGCCTTTTTGAAAGGATTTTAATTATTAGCAAGCAGTGGTGGAGATACAGCTGTGTGTCTGTGGGTGTGGATGCACTAAAAAGAAGGTGCTAAAATCACTTGTGGACTACGGGCAGACGGGAAAGTTGGCCAAAGTGCCAGCATCATCTATGACTGCTCTCATCTCGGCCTCTTTTCTCATATTTTGAGCCAACTTCTTTTTTGAAAATTTTTTCCTAGTAAGAACATTCATAGTTCTTCCTTTTCTGAGACTGCGTTATCTAAATTAGTTTTTCATAAAGCACAAATACAGTATTCATGATACATTCTGCCAGATTTAAGGAGATGTGGTTTGGGAAGGCTCCTATGAGGTCTCAAATGGCACACAGAAAATATGATTTGGCAGTTTGGAGTAAAATTATTCATTGTTGTCATGGAAGCATCAGAATTTTAGTTGATATAAAAACAGAAGTGGCATTTGCAGATGTAAAAGAAAAAAAGCTGTTAAAGGAATGATTATTAAAATAAACTGCTTATTTAGGATTTATTATTTGAAAGAAACAGGAAATCTCAAACGATAGGCTACTATTATTCTGTAAACCTAAGAACAATGGGACATCTGTAAACCCAATTTAATTTTTAGATAATAATCATAATGGATTAAAACAAGATTAAGGAAGATTTATCCAAAATACTCAACAGAAAAAAAACACTTCTTAAAATAGAAAAATGTGTAAAATTGAAAGAGAGTCATTCAAAATAATTTTTTTTGGAGAGATGTAATTAAAATTGAGTGAGAGCACATTGAATAGTGTTGATCTTGGGAAAGCAAGGAGAGAGGATGTTTGAAAGGGGAGATGAAGACAGATGTGGTCCTCAAGGCTTCCCAGAGATGAAGAGATTTGGAAGCAGCTCTTGGGGAAGATGTGGACGTGGTACACTTTTCCTCATTTGAGTACCTTGTATTCACAGATGAGACTCCCTTTACATCCATTTGTTGTCGTTGTTGTTGTTGCTAGTGTTACTTTTCTGGTGGGCTCTGGGTGCATCTCAGTGAGAGGAGAGACCTTTCCGGAGACTGAGACATTGGTGGTGGCCATTATTGTGACCTAGTCCAGGCGTGCTGACACTCAAAATAATTCCAAAAGGATAGTGAATGCTTGTTATTTTCCTTTTTTATAGTTTCGATAAATAATGAAACAATGACAACTTTAAACATGTACATGAAGAAACCAAAAATTACCTCTTTTTTTTTATTGAGTTAATGATAGGTTACAATCTTGTGACATTTCAGTTGTACATTAATGTTTGTGATTTGTGTTGTAGGTGCACGACTTCAACTTTCTGCCCACCCGCCACCCCACCTTTCCCCTGGTATCCACTAAACTGTTCTTAGTCCATAATTTTAAATTCCTCATATGAGTGGAGTCATACACAGATTATCCTTCTCTCGCTGGCTTATTTCACTTAACATAATTCCCTCAAGGTCCATCCATGTTATTGCAAATGGAATGATTTTGTTCTGTTTTACAGCTGAGTAGTAGTCCATTGTATATATGTACCACATCTTCTTTATCCATTCATCTGTTGATGGGCACTTAGGTTGCTTCCATGTCTTGGCTATTATAAATAATGCTGCAATGAACATTGGGGTGCAGAGGACTTTTAAGATTGCTGACTTCAAGCTCTTTCGATAAATACCCAGTAGTGGGATGGCTGGATCGTATGGTAGTTCTATTTTTAATTTTTTGAGGAACCTCCATACTGTTTTCCATAGTGGCTGCACCAGTTTGCATTCCCACCAGCAGTGTATGACGGTTCCTTTTTCTCCACAACCTCTCCAACATTTGTTACTATTAGTTTTAGATATTTTTGTCATTCTAATGGGTGTAAGGTGATATCTTAGTGTAGTTTTGATTTGCATTTCCCTGATGATCAGCGATGATGAGCATCTTTTCATGTGCCTATTGGTCATCAGTATATCTTCTTTGGAGAAATGTCTGTTCATGTCTCCAGCCCATTTTTTGATTGGGTTGTTTGATGTTTTGTTGTTGAGTTGTGAGAGTTCTTTATATATTATGGATATTAAGCCTTTGTCAGATATATGACTTGCAAATATTTTTTCCCAGTTAGTGGGTTGTTTTTTTGTTTCAATCCTGTTTTCATTTGCCTTGAAGAAGCTCTTTAGTCTGATGAAGTCCCATTTGTTTATTCTTTCTATTGTTTCCCTTCTCTGAGAAGGCATGGTGTCCGAAAAGATCCTTTCAATACTGATGCCAAAGAATGTACTGCCTACATTTTCTTGCAGAAGCCTTATGGTTTCAGGTCTCACCTTTAGGTCTTTGATCCATTTTGAGTTTATTTTGGTGAATGGTGAAAAAGAATGGTCAATTTTCATTCTTTTACATGTGGCATTCCAGTTTTCCCAGCACCATTTGTTGAAAAGACTTTCTTTTCTCCATTGTATGCCCTCAGCTCCTTTGTCAAAGATAAGCTGTCCATAGATGTGTGGCAAAAATTACCTCTTATATAGATGATGCTGCATCCAATGGCACACAGCACTAGATAGTTAATATTCAGAAGTAGAAATAATGGATTAGAAAGAAGGTTGGAAGCGTTAATCCCTCCTCCTGGTAGCTACGTGAGCTTCGATAAGTTGCTTAGATTCTCTGACCCTCTGTTTCCTCATTTTCAAAATGGAGATGGAGTGCCTAGCCCGTACCAGCAGACCTTCAACAAATGGTAGCTAATAGTTATAATAACAGTTAACATGTGCTGAGTGTTTGTGCTGAGCCAGACACTTTGATAAGAGCTCTAAATGCATTATCTTCCTTAAGAAGTAGAGATCAGAGTGGTGGTAATAGTGAGATCTTATAGGATGTTAGAGGAGTGAGGAAACAATTTTACAATTTACTAAGATAATATTGAGTTGTAAGAGAATAAAATCTGTATCTGAAGGTCTTAGCAGAAGTAGAGGGCCAAGCGTTGTGTTGAAGTTCAAGGTATTCTGAGGTGGTCAAGCTAACACCCTTCCCTTCCCTAGATGCTTTGCGAGGTGCTCAGCCTCCAGTTCTCCCACTGATGCACTGTCATTTCCGATTATGAGATAACTATGGTCTGCAACCATTGCCAGAGGCTCCTAAGAGTCTGAGCCCCAAGAGAGAGCCTTTGACTGACAGATTCCCACGTTATATTCCTGCTCTCTAGTGGTACTGGGGCAGGGAGAAGGAAACTATGCTTTATTCATCTTCTATGGAGGGAGAGAATTTCTTCTTAGGAAAAAAGGCAATGCATAAGGAGGGAATGAGGTTTCATAGTTTAATGCCCCAATTAAGAAAAAAAATAATCTGTTTATGGTATGATTGGAAATCAGGGAGTGGCTGATTTAGGGGCAGGAGTTTAAGCATTAAATTATAAGCGTTAAAATACCTGTAGAGTAACATGAATTATTTTAGTGTTACCACAGCTCTTCCCAGCTCCATTAGATTAACTCCATTAGAGTTGATAAGTGAAAATTGATTTGCAATTATAATAATGTCCATAATAATGTCAGGATAATTAACCATCACAGGTCCACTGAAGTGCATTGCTTCTATTTGTAGTTTTAGTAATATCTTATTTCTGCTGGGACTTTTCTCACTAGTTGTGGAATGAACTCAATCACGGTGGATTCTTAATTCTACATCCTTCTTTTAAACCAATGAAAAACCATTTGAGTTCTAAAGCAAGACATTTCCATATAAAGACTCAAAGACAAAATCATTATAAGAATTTCTAAGACATGTTAATTGATTGCACTTTTATTATTAATGGTGTTTTTTTCAAGTAGGATTTAATATTGTCTGTATTTTACATCCATTATCTACAGCTAACCTTTCCCATTATTCTCCTAAATAAATTCTCCATTCTCTTTAGTCCAGTGTCTATGCTATAATGCTCATACACCAAGAATATTGGACATCATGGCATACCCTTTTTACTCACTATTGATCAAAATAATATCCTGCTCAAATGCTACATAAAACATAAATCACCCTAATCATTCCTCACAATATTGTTCTCACTTTACTGAGCTTTTGTTTTGTTTTGTTTTTGGCCTGGAATGCTCCATTCCATTCATCTCAGTAGGTTCAATCCCACTTACACATCAAGGATACTATTCAAATGTCAGCTCCACAATGTGTTTTCTCATCTCTCCAGTTCCTGTCAATAGTCTCTTTCTTTAAAGTCCCAAATTAATGTAACTAAACCTCACTTAGAGCACTTAGCTCTTTCCTTCTGGTTTCATTGAAATGTATGTAGATCCCTTGGCTCCTTTATAAGACTAGAAGTCTCTAGAGAATGGCATCCATGTCTGATTGGTATCCCCCATCTCAAGAATAATGCCTTGAACATAGCATGTGATGGGTAGGCCCCAGGTAGGCCTGCCATGCTCACTTTTTACTGGGCCTTGTAGATAACTGACCACACATGTCCACAGAGTGGTTATCTTTTCTCTTTAAACAGCTTTGTTGAGGTAGAATTTACATACCATAAAATTCACCCATTGTCTGTTTATGGTGCGTCCGTGTGATTTTTAATAAATTTATAGAGTTGGACAACCATCATCACAATCCATTTTTTGAACATTTCCATCATCCAAAAAAGTTCCCTCATGTCAATTTACAGTTAACCTGATTCCCATTTCCTTCATCCATGTTGTAGGAAGAATCAGTAGTTTTGGTCTTTTTTATTGCTTTATCCATTCGAAAGCTGATAAGCATTTGGATTGGTTGCAGTTTTTTGCTGTTATGAATAATACTGCTATGGAAGTTGCATATGAGTCTTTTGTGGTCATATGTTTCATTTCTCTTGGGTAGATTCTAAGAGTGGAGTTGCTGGGTTGTATCATAAGTGTACATTTGTTTGTTTGTGCTGAGGAAGATTCACCCTGAGTTAACATCTGTGCCAGTGTTCCTCTATTTTGTATGTGGGTCGTTGCCACATCATAGCTGACAAGTGGTGTAGGTCGACTCCCAGGATCCAAACCCATGAACACAGGCCACCAAACGTAACCACCACGCCACAGGGCCAGCCCCGGGTACGTATATGTTTAACTTTTTAAAAAACTACTACTTTCCAAAGTGGCCACACCATTAATACATTCCCACTAGCAATGTTTGAGGATTCCAGCTTCTCCACATTGTTGCCATAACTGTCTTTTTTGTTATAGTCACTCCAGGGGCTTGTGGTAGTATCTCATTGTGGTTTCAATTGGCGTCTTCCTAATGACTAAAGATGCTGAGAATTTTTTAATATGTTTATTAGTTATTCATATGTCTTCTTTGTTGAAGTATCTATTCAAATCTTTTGCTCATTTTCCAAATGAATGGTTTATCTTCTTCTTGAGTTGTATGAGTACTTTAAATATTCAAGAGACAAACTCTTTATCAGATATAAAATTTACAAATATCTTCTAATCTATTACTTGATTTTAATTTTCTTCATGATGTCTTTTAAACAGCAATTTTTTTTTTTTATTTTGAGGAGGTCCATTTTATCAATTTTTTCTTTTGTGGGTCATGCTTTTGGTGTCATAGCTAAGAAGTCTTTGCCTAAACTAAGCTCACAAATATTTTCTCTTATGTTTTCTTTTGGAAGTTTTTATAGTTTTAACCATTACATTTATGCCTATGTTCCATTTGGAGTTAATTGTTGTACATTGTGTGAGGTAAGCATCCAAGTTCACAGTCTTTTTTCATATAGACGTCTAATTTTCCCAGCATTATTTGCTGAAAAGACTGTCTTTTGCCTTGACAATTTTGTTGAAAATTAACTGACCATATAAGGGCTTATTTAAATTCCATTTCATTGATCTCTATGTCTATTCTTACACCACTAACACACTGTCTTGATTTCTGTAAATTTATAGTACATTTTGACATTGGGTGATGTAATTCTTCCAATTTTATTATTCTTTTTCAAAATTTTGTAGCTATTCTAGATCTTTTATTCTAAATTCTAAGGATCAGCTTACGTGTTTCCACAAACAAAATTCTGCTAATATTTTAAGAGAGATTGTGTTGAATCCATAGATCAATTTCAGAACTGCCATCTTAACAGCATTGAGCCTTCCAGTCCATGAACATGGAATGTTGATTTCTCTCAGCCATTTTAAGTAGCTTTCAGTGTACAAGTCTGGCACTTACTTTGTTACATTTATTCCTAAGTGTTTTGTTCTTTGTGATGCTATTTGGAATAAAATTGTCATCTTAATTCTACTTTCAGACCTAATTTGTAGTATCTAGAAATACTTTTTTTATCTTGATGTTGTATCCTAAGACTGTGCTAAGCTCATTTATCAATTCTAGCAGCGTCTGTGTGTGTGTGGTTTTTTCAAGATTCTCTACATACAGGATCAGGTTGTCTGTGAATAAAGACACTTTTACTTCTCCCTATTCAATCTGATACCTTTTACTTGTCCCCTGACTGCACTGGCTAAAACCTCCAGAATTTTAAGTAAAAGTGGTGAGAACAGACATCCTTGCCTTATTCTTGATCTGAGGGGGAAAACATTCATTAGTTTTACCCTTACGTATGATGTTAGCCATAGGTTTTTTATAGATGCCCTTTATTAGGTTGAGGAAGTTCCCTTCTGTTCCTACTTTTTTGAGAGTTTTTATCATACATGTGTTGAATTTTGTTAAATGCTTTTCTGTATCTGTATATTGAGATGATCATATGGTTTTTGTCCTTTACTCTATCAATATGGTGTTTTACATTAATTGATTATTTTGATGTTAAAACAAACTTGCATTCATGGTATATAATCCTTCATATGTATTGCTGAATTTGGTTTGCTATCACTTTGTGGAACTTTTGTAAATTCTTAGTGGATATTTTTCTGTAGCTTTCTTTTCTTGTAACTTATTTATCTGAATTTGGTAATAACATCTTCTTCATAGAATGAGTTGAGAAGTGGTCTCTATTTCAGAGTCCACGCATGACTGTATCATTTCTTCCTTAAATATTTGACTGAATTCACCAGTGAATCCATCTGAGCATGGGCTTTTCTTTGTGGGAAGATTTTAGAGTATTAATTTAATTTCTTTACTTGTTATAGGTGTGTTATACACTGAACTGTGTTTGGAAATAGGATCATTGCAGATGTAATTAGTCATGATGTGGTCATAGTGGGGTAGGCTGGTCTCTTAATCCTCTATGATCAGTGTCCTAAGAAGAAGAGGAGACACGCACATGAGGGGAGAATGCCATGAGATGATGGAGGTAGAGACTGAGTGATGCAGCTGCAAGTGAAGGAACACCAAGGATTGTCAAACCATTGGGAGCTAGAGTCAAGGAAGGATTCTCCCCTAGAGGTTTAAGAGAGAGCATGGTCCTGCCAACACCTTGATCTCAGACTTCTGGCTTCCAGAAGCGTGAGACATGAATTTCTGTTGTTTGAGCCATCCTGTTTGTGGTACTTTGTTATGGTAGCCCTAGGAAATGAATACAAACTCTGCTCAGATTTTCTATTTTCTTGATTCAGTTTTGGCAATTTGTGTCTTTCTAGGCATTTGTCCAATTTATCTACATTGTCTAATTTGTTGGCGTAAAGTTATTCACAGCCTCTTTTAATTTTGGTTGAGTGGGTAGTGATGTACTGCTTTCACTCCTAATTTTGGTAATTTGTGTCTTCTCTCCTTTTTTGATGAGCCTAATAATGGTTTGTCAATTTTACTGATCTTTTTAAAGAACCAACTTTATTTTCATTGGTTCTCAGATTCTCTCTTATCTATTTCCTTGGCTTCCAATGTGATCATTATTTCCTCTCTTTTGCTTGCTGTAGCTTTAAGTTGCTCTTATTTTTCTAGCTTTTAAGGTGGAAGCCGAGGTTATTGCAAATCTTTTCCTTTTCTAATATAGGTGTTTAACGCAGTAACTAACCTTCAGATCACTATTTTAGCTGCATCCAATAAATTTCAATGTTTTCATTTTCATTCAGTTCAAAATATTTGCTAATTTCCTTTGTTACTTCTTCTTTAGCTCAGGAGTAACTTAATTTCCAAATATTTGAGGATTTTCCAAATTTCTTTATATTGCCTATTCCTAATTTCGTTTCATTGTAAACAGAGAATATAATTTGCATGATCCCAATCCTTTTAAATGTATTGAGACTTGTTTTATGAGCTAGCATATGGACTATCCTGGAGAACATACTTCTTAAAAAGAATATAAATTCTGCTGTCATTAAGTACAGTGGTATACACATATTGGTTAGGTTGACAGTGTTGTTCAAGGTTCATATATCCTTAGTGGTTGTCTGTCCAGTCATTCTACCAATTATTGAGAGTAGGATAGTGAAACGTCAGACTATTATCATTTGTCTGTTTCTCCATTCAAGTCTATCAGTTTTTCTTCATTTATTTAGGGCTCTCTTGTTGGGTGCATGTACATTTTTAACTGTTATTTTTTTGATGTATTGACCCTGTTATCACTATGAAATGTCTGTCTCTAGAAATACTTGTCTTAAAGTCTATTTTGTCTGTCACTATTGCCATTCAAATCTCTTAAGGTTATTGTTAGCATGGTCTATCACTAAGTATTGTTGACCTTATTATTATAATACATAATGCAATTTTGTACTACTTTCATCATTCTTAAATTGTTCTTACATTGTTTAATTTGCAAGCTTTTTCATAACAGGAAAACTGTAAATTCTTTGATCAGCTTTATCTATCTTTTGCCATAGTGTTGGGTATGCATTAAAACCAACTAGATACCAAAACAAGCTCCTCTTTAAAAAAAATAATCCTGTTGTGTTATTTGCTCATGGTGTTGTTGCCTGATGTTCTCTCACTTTCAGGCCAGATTTTGAAAGCTGAGAATGATACTCATCTGCCTTCCTGCCAGTTCCAATCCTAGATTTATGAACTGTACAAAGGTTTTTACAACTCCTCTGTTTGTGAGAACCACATTTTAGGAACACTCATTCAAGGTAGATGGCTTAATCTCAGGTATTGTTGCTCTTCTGCAAACCTTTTATAAAATTAGAAAACTCTTTAGACCATTAGATAGGTCTCGAATATTATGCACAATGCGCATAATTTTGCATTTTCCCACGATTAAGATACATGAATACTTTTGAGCGTTTAGTGATCATTATCTTACAAGGTAATGTAACAATTGCATAACTTTTATGTTAAAGGACTTCTTCTGGCATTGATTCTTTGGTATTTCTAAGCCTTGCCTCAGTGAAAGGATGCTGCTGCCTCATATGTTAATGTTTAAGATACACACTTGTTATCCAAGTGTTCTGTTTGTCAATTTAAATGGGACTTGAGTATGATACAACATGCAGATTTCAATAGGAATTTTAAAAAGTTCCAGTCTGCTCAATTAATCATATAGGACAAAAAGGGTCATTTTTAAAAGGTAGAATTTTTCTTTCCTCAAATGTCTATGAAATTATTCACTGATCTTTTAATTTGGATATAATTACCTAAGTATATTATTAATCCCTATATATGACATTTTTATGAAATTACTATATTGAGACTTCTTGATTTGTGGCTCCCCTAAAATCACCCCTGTATCTGATGTATTAAGATAAGCACAAGAAAAATGATGCAATTATAGAAAAGTGTAAAGGGTGTTAGAGAATAGAAGATAGGATCAGTATTAATGGAATTGATACAAATGATCATGGATCAGAAGGATAAATGGGGATCTCTTCTTTTTGAGAAATTATATTTATTTTTTCTAGGGAAATACATAAAATACCTCTACAGATAATTCACCTTCCCTCCCCTCCGCCTATTCAGTTGACTTTGTTTCCAGGAATGCAGTTTCTCACTGTCAGCCAAGCTTTCTGATCAGCATATTGTTTTCAGAAGAAAGGGATAACTTGTAAGGCTCAAGGAACAGACACTTGCAATTTGTTGAGAATCTTCCTTGTGACTGGAAAGCCTGTTATATACCCTGCACCCAAGCCAAATTTTCATTTAAATTTCAAACTCCAAAATAAACATTTCCACGAAGTGTTCTTGTCATACACAATCACAAAAGATAATCAAAACTCTTCTCATTTAGGCAGTTTTTGATTTAAGTAGACTAGCTAAACACAGCTGCTACAACTTCCAAGAAATACAGAACAGCATAAAACCACCTGCATTTGGAATCCTGCTCGGAAAAGCCCTATCTTCCCCCAGGTTATTAGAAAATTTCATACCAAATAGGAAGAGAGCGTTCTCATATTGTAGGAAATAAATGCAGCATTACAGCATTTAACTTAATCTGACTCCTACAACTAAACATGAAACTTGTTCCAGAGTAGAAGAAGAACCCATAATCAAAATGGCATACATTAATCGAAATACTGAACACCTAAAGCCCTTAAACGGACAAACTAAGAAACGCAGTCATAAAGCTAAGCTCTGGGGAGTGAAAAGCCCACCCATAACCTTGTTTTACCGGCCCACCACGTAACCGTGGGTCCCGCCCCTGAGACAGACAGCTTTCACACCGTGGATAACTCATGAAGGCGGGCCTTTCTGTCCCTCCCACCATCACTTCGTAGGCTGGGTCCCACTCCTCCACGCGGCCGCACGAACTTGCAGCAGAGCTGAGCCCAGGACAGTTTCTCATCCGCGACAGGGGTCCACTCGCCGCTTCTCCCCACGTCCCAGTGCCTAGAAAGTAGGCCGTTCCTCGGCTTTACGCGTGGTAGGCGGCCGACAGTTATTTATGGCAGGAAGGAATATTATTATCCACGCTTCCCTCGGAACTCCGAGAAGCAGTCCAGGGTACCAGCCCTCCAACCTTCCGCTCTACTGCCATCCTTTCCCCCGCTGCGCCCTCGGAGCCTCCTGCAGGCCACCCCTGCCGCACGCGGCCTGCAATACCAGCCCGCGGGAAAAACAGCGCGGCTGCGCGCAACGGAGCATGCGCGGCGGCCGGCCCCCTCGCTTTACGGCCCTCCCCTTCTCCACCCGGACCGCGAGAGCCGCGTCGCGAGATCGCCCACGCGCCCCCGCCCCCTCCCGGCCATGCAAGCGGCGGAGACTAGGAGAGGCCAGGATTGGGCGCCCGTGCGTGATGACGCACGTGCGGGCGAAGGCGTGGGGAAGACGCAGGCGGGCCGTAGAGAGCGTGAGTTTCCGCGTCTGTTTGGCCCGCTCGGGTCGTCGGTTGTGCGCGGCTTGTCTCAACTTCCCCCAGCGCCACGGCGCCGGCGGCGGAGTGGGGGCTGCGGGACGGCTGTGTGCGCCTCCCCAGGGGCCCGGGCGGGGGCGGGGCTGGAGGTGGAGCCTCGCATCCTGGGCACCCCGGCCTAGTCCGAGAGCCGGGAGAGCGCTTCCTGGGACGACTCTGCTAGGGGTCCCTTCATCTTCCCCGTCCCTGCTTGAGGCCGACGGCGCCGGGAAAGAGCTGCCGAGGCGCTCGGGGGGCGGGGTTGGCTCTGTGAAAGCTTTAAAGGAGTGCTTTTGTGAGCGGGAAGTTTAAAGCGACGTTAAATCAGCAACAGCCTGCAGTTTCAGGTGCTCTTGCAACAGTAACTTTCTGTTTCTCTGAACAAGTGTGTAGCAAACACAACCCTAACCTAAGTGGCTGTATTTCTCTTAATACAGGACAGGAAATCCACCCGAGTGAATTTATCCCCTCTCTGTCCAGACCTTAAGAACCTCTGCAAGAAACAGATCACACGCTTATTTATTTTTCCAAACCAAGCACAAACTGATTTGAAGACTCAGGGTTACTAGCAAAATGGGTCATGAATTGCATAGTCATGATTTACTCATCGGGACATGTAGCTTCCTTTGCAGGATGCTCAGTGACAGGTGGACGTAGCTTTTTTTTTTTTTAGTTTCTGGAATTGCTTTTTAAAAGTCTGTCTAATGTCTCACATTTATATGTCGTCTTTTGCTGGTTCTAATAAACTTTAAAGGCTTCTGATTTGCTGCTGGGATAGTAGGGGCTAGGAAAGCAAGTAGTCTTTAAGAATAGCGTGGCATTAAGTTCCTAAATTGTCCCAGCCCTATTAGCATCCGCATCACCTGGAAGCTTACGGGAAATGCACATTTTGGTGACTTACCCCAGACTTACTGAAGCAGAAATCTGTTTTAACAAGCCTTCCAGTTGATCCCGATGCACCTGGATCATAAGCTTGGGAATTGTCGGCGTAGTGATAGAGAACAGCCCTTGTGGAGTCACAGAATAGAATTTGAGTCCAGGCGACGTCTTTCCGAGGTGTAGGACCTTGGATAAGTTACTTAAAGGTTACTTCGTAGTAACCTGTAAGTTGTCAGTAATTACTTAAGCTGTAAGTATTCACTGTGAAAATGCAGGAAGAGTGTTTAACATCAGCACACATAGAAACACAAAGATGAAATGCTATTTAATAATTTGTTGGAACTACATAAAATATGAGTTGTGTGGGAAGGATTCCTCATTGGGTTTAATGTGAGTGGTTGTGCACGAATATTGTGACCACTACCTAGAGGGCATTTTACTTATTTCTGGATTCCCAGTTACATTCTATATCTTCACGCTTCTTGGATGCAGAATATCCAGTTAAAAGTGACAGCAGTGTGTAGTGACATACCAACGCTGTTGTGGCTGTAGTATTTTTAAGAATTGCCTTAGTAATTGTGTTAAAGAGTAGTTTTTAATTCTTTGGCCTTCTGGTCTTTTCAGCTTAATTATTCCTTCTTTTGACCTAGAATTTAGTAAAGAAGGTAGGGTAGATAACTGACCAGAGGTAAGCCTTAGTCTTAGAGCTGAGAAGTATTATGGAGCAGTGACTTGCAAGCAAAAGACAAGGCCGAAGATGTTTCTGTCCTTATCTTGCTTTCCCTTGTGTCATACAGCTCCACCATAGCAGAGAAGCCTCATCATATCCACTCTCCATACCTCTGTTTTCTGCAGGCATTACAGCAGTTAGGTTAGGTGTGCCCCCTGTCTGCTGCTTTTTCAGATTGTCACTTGTGTTTACTTACAACTTTTCCCTTCCCTTTTCTGTGAGCCAGTGTAGTGGGAGAAAGAACATAAATATTCAGGATTTGAAGCAGCTACCCTAAAACCTGGCCTCATTCCGGTGTTGAAAAGGGTCAGTGCTACACTGTGTTCTAAACAACGTGTCTCTTTGAGTAGAGTGCGCTGTTCCTGAGCCACACCGTGGCTCCTGGAAATTGAGGGTGAGCGTGTTTTCAGATGAACATGAGTCTTTTTGGATATCAGCTTCTATAAATAATTTTGTCATTGCTACCATTGAACTGACACTGTCCCATCATGAAGATTTCAGTTTTCAAAAGCCCCAAACATTTTTCGCGTTCTCTGTGTCTGAGAGGCAGCTCTGGTGGGGTGGTTTTGGGTCAGGCAGACCCTGCTTTGAACCCTGTCTCTGCTACTTACTGATTGTGGCCATTAGACAAGTTAACACCCTCCCAGCCTTCACTTCCTCTTCTATAAAGTGGGAGTCATGTGTGTGCCTGCTTCAGGACACTGAATTAAAGTGCAGAAGATGGCCACCATGTGTTAGGCATAGAGGCTGAATAAATGCTGATGTTGGACAGGGGAGAAAAGGTAGTTATCACCTCAAACCCAACTTCATCTCATTCATTTCCTCGTATTTTTATAAATGACGTGATTTTGTTATTATCTAACTGCACTGCTTTTCTTTTTAAACGATGAAAGATTCTGAAGAGTCAGAGCTTTCACATTATTGTGAATGAGAGAAAGCAAACACTTGGAGAAAGTTAAAACTCTAAACTCAGTAGAAAAACACTATGTTCAATTTTATCACCAGAACAGAGTAATTTCCATAAAATTGTTTCGGGTGTTTATTGGAAGGGCAACGTGAAGGGATAATTAGTATTTACGTATCTTCAGTGAGTTAATGGGGACAGTCAGCTATAGAAGGGGACGCTGTGTTACAGGAGATGAGACCTCACTGAAAACATGCACCAGAGTATAAGAAAATACTATTGGCTCTGAAATAGTTATTAGTTTTCAATATGGATACTTAATGGTAGCAAAGTGATAAGTTTTCTGTTCCATTTGTTAAAAAGTGGGAACAAAACTCATGTGTTTTTGTGCGTATATATTACATAGGAATATATGAGAGTGGAAAATACTAGAAAGGAGTCATACTAGGTCATAATTTTGTATACTTGGCAATGTATTGTAATATGGGGATGGGGACAAATAATCGATCTATTTATGTAAAGTTAGATGTGCGCATGTATATGTAAACATTCTTTTAAAAAAATGGAAACGCTGCTTTAAAAAGATAGATTTCTTTTTATGCTGGGGTTATATAGTATCTAAGCGGTGGTTCTCAGGTTTTATTAGCAGGGAATCCTCTTTAGTAGAATCTTAACCTATAAAGCTCAGGAGCTGAAAGTTCTTAAGAGAAGAGAGGTTCAAGGGCCCAGTGCAAAGTTCTTAAGAGAAGAGAGGTGCAACGGCCCAGTGCTCGTCTTGAGCCTCTCGCAGCGACATTCTGAGGCGTATTCTTGGATCCTAGGAGTCCAGGGTCCTGAGTGTTAAACGTCATCCATGGGATGGAAATCCTCAGGAGATGAGCTGTCCTTAAAAAGTCCCGGCCTCGAGGATTATTCTAAGTGGGATTCACAAACTTGTTTTAAGACAACTCCCAGGGTTTTCAGCAGTGTCAAACGTATGTGTAGCTTCTCATGCAGAAGAATGAGTGATTATTTAAAAAAAAAAAAGAAAATTCAGCCGTCAATCTGACCCGTCTTTTACAAAAATAGAGAGGAGTCTATGCACATTTTTTGAGAAATCATTTAAGTTTTTTTTTAATCCCTCTAGGCTGTGACAGCTGTATCACTGTTAAAGCTATTTAATATTTTAACTGGCTGTTGTTTAGCATTACAAATGACTCAAGGAAAAAGAAACAAGGAGTCAATGGAACTATACTACTCCTGTTTACCGTCCCTCCATTTTTTGTTGTATCAAAGCAGCTGGTTTGCATTTATATGGCAAAGGATTTTTCCTAAAGAGTTAATTTTTAGTTAATAGTGAGCTTTCATAAGAAAAATAATTTCAAATGCTGTGTAGTAGTAATATCACATTGTCTTTTTTCACACATTGAGGAGGGTTTCCTGGTGACAGCTGGAGTGTGGGGGAGGGGGAGTCACCCTCAATCAACCAGCTGCTCTGTGCAACATCATGATGGTGATATTTCAAAGCCCATGGATCATTTTGGCTGTATTCAGAAAAGAAAATGTATCAAATTTCTGGGAAGCAGTAGATAGTGTGCAAGAGCCCTTTGGGATCTAGATGATAGCCAGCTAACAATGTGGGTATTCAGGTTTGCATGTCGGTGTTATTTACCATCGTTTCTTGGACATTGTTACATGCACATCATAATTATAAAGCAATAAAGTCTAGTTCCATAGGGGGAAAGGCTCATTACTTTATGGAGAGGAAGGGAGAACAGAAAACAAACTTTGGGAGTATGCTACGTGCTTTCACATAATATGCTATTTCATTTATTCTTTGCAATGACTTCGGGAAGTAAGTGGAATTTTCCTCAACCATGGATAAAGAACAGAAGCTCAGCAGGATTGATTGTATGGTTTGCCCAAGGCCACATACTAGTAAGCAATGGCGTCCATATTTGACCCCAAATCTGGCTTCAGCTCCAGGAATGTTGTTATTACACCAACAGCTGTTTCTCCATGGTGTTAACTTGCTTATGCATTTTTAATCCAAAGGCACAATATCAGGATGGTTATGAATGAAATTTATATACATATTACAGTGATTTCAATTTTATATAAATAATTTATGGGGGTGTATGTGTGTGTTGGCAGCTATTTCCAATTTTGGATTTTTTTTCCTTGAGGAAAGTCTCTGGGGCAATACTGTGAAAGAAATTTTGCTACATTTTTTATGTTACACATACCAGCAATTTGCAGTTATCTGTGTTGTAATGACTCAGTTATGATTCTGAGTTTGAACAAATGTAGGAATAAATACTGTGCTCACCGCCCATGTAGTCCCTTCCTTTGTACCTAAGTGTTCAAGATTTCCTCTTTTCTTTCAAGGTACATTAATTCTGTATTAATAAGGGATCTGTTAGCTTTCTAAATTTACAGCTTGTAGCTGTTATGTCCACCAAATGATGACTTAAATCCTTTTGGGGCTGGCCCAGTGGTGTAGTGGTTAAGTTCATGTGCTCCACTTCAGCAGCCCAGAGTTCGCAGGTTCAGATCCCAGGCGCAGACTGATGCGCCTCTCATCAAGCCACACTGTGGCAGCATCCCACATAAAACAGAGGAAGATTGGCAGAGATGTTAGGTCGGTGACAGTCTTCCTCAAGCAAAAAAAGGGAGGGTTGGCAACAGTTGTTAGCTCAGGGCCAATGTTCCTCACAAAAACAAAACAAAACAAACAGCAAATCCTTTTATTTTTGTGGCATGGCTCCACTGCTTTCGACTATGAGTTTCATGGGTCATTTCATCTCTCTTGGCTGTTGCTCACAGGATAATGCCTGCCCCAGTATTTTCTTTCTTTCTCTTTCCCCTGCACACCCCATATAAAACTTTAAAACTTATTTTTGCTATTTTCTAAACACTCTTTGCACATTTATATACAATCCTATTATAGTTCTTTATCACACTGTATTGTCGCTGCTGTGTCTGCTTCTGTCTCTAGGCTATTGACCTTAAGCAAATAGGTAGCCACTTGTTGCCCCAGGAAAAATGGGTTTATTCAAGGGCTGGCTCTGTGGATGAGTGGTTGGGTTCGCACACTCTGCTTTGGCGGTCCATGGTTTCACTGGTTTGGATCCTGGGCACAGACCTGGCACTGCTCATCAAGCCATGCTGAGGCGGCATCCCACATAGCACAACCAGAAAAACCTGTAACTAAAATATACAACTATGAACTGGGGGGCTTTGGGGAGAAAAAGGAGAAGAAGAAGAAGAAAGAATTTATTCAGGACTGGCAAAGAATTACGATTTGGGGTCTGCAACCATGGTGAGCCATGTGCAAGTCCCCCCAGCAAAAGGGCGGAGAAACGCTTTTATAGAGAAGAGGAGGAAGTTGGGAGGGCTATTGTAAACAAAGATTTCAGGTAGTGTGGCTTTTCATTGGCTGAATTGTGACAGTTTCTCATTGGCTGAGCTTCTTGCTGGTCAATAAGAGGAAGTCTTTCTTCTTCTTGTTGGACTCTGCAGAGCTGTCACAGGGCATGAGAGCTCCCCATTTTGGTGTCCCAACTCCAGTTTAATGAGATTTCTGTTTATTAATTTTCATGAGGCTACGGTTGCCTGAAAGGAGAATGCTTCCCCCTTAGGAGATGTTCATACGTTTATTAAAGGAAGGAATACAGACAATGAGAAATAAAATTATATGCTTAATGATTTTATTGATAAAATTTTACATTCATTGGTTTTTGTCTCTGGGTTCACAATTATAGAAATGTGATATTTTATGTCTGTTAATGAATTACATTATGTTGAAAACTGAAGGAGTGAGCCAGCCCTGATGGCCTAGTGGTTAAAGTTCGGCGCACTCTGCTTTACAGTGGCCCAGGTTTGGTTCCTGCTCACGGAACCACATCATTTGTCTGTCAGTAGCCATGCAGTGGTGGGAGCTCACATACAAGAACTAAAAAAACTTACAACTAGAATGTACAACTATGTACTGGGGCTTTGGGGAGGGGAAAACAAAGAAAGATTGAGCAACAGATGCTAGCTCAGGGAGCATCTTTCCCAGCAAAAAATAAAAAAATAAAGATGAAGAGGTAAATCTTTTCACAGAAGAGCATGGAGGATACTTCCGCGTTCCTTCTGGAAGGCTATCAGATGGAAGAAGGCTCTTCTTCACTTTTTTAAAAATATTTCTTTCTTTTTTTTTTTTGAGTGGATGAATCTAAATGATTCATTTCCTAAAGTTCTAGTCAGAAGTTTTCCTCCAGTGATAACATTTTATTAGGTGTGTAGACTAATCTTAATTAAGAACAAAGGCAGGGAGTACAATGTTTTGAAAATCACTTCAATAATTAGAAGTATTCTTTAAAAGCATGAACCTTGTGTAAATAGAAAACAAATTTTAGACCCTCAATTTTTCCTTTTGAAGTAACATCCTTCATCCAGTGTCTAAGTGTATATACTAAGTATGTGCCTTTGAGAGGACTTTGCCATATTTGTGCAGAAGGCACTCTTGTGTTCACATCCTTAGCTCCGTGCATTCTTCTTTCTTTAGGAATAGTGTGCCCGTAGCTGACCTTTGAGATAGTGTTTACACACCCTCCATGTTTTGGTTCTCCTATGGGCTAGAGGGTAGTACTAGCAGAAGATGAGAATTGATGATGCTTGAACTAAACTAGGATCTGCTTGTCAGCCCTTGGCAAATTCCCTGGTATTTTGGGTAGGGTGGGTTCTTTGACTACAACCAACAGAAACTAAGTTAAGTAAGTTATCCAGGTAACTAATCAAGAACAAGAAATTTATTGGAAATCTATGGATAGGCTCAGAGAATCAACAGAAAAACCAACCAAACTACCATTCCTTGGTGAAAGACAGTAGCTAGGGAAGCTCTCGAGATTTTGGTAGGCTTGGTATATCTAGAAAATTCTTTAAGTTAATTCTCTGAGTATGAGCTCCAAAAGTTGTTGGTCTTAGTGTCACTGCACAAGTTTTTGTTTGTTTGTTTGTTTTGGTGAGGAGGATTGTCCCTGGGCTAACATCTGTGCCAGTGTTTCTCTATTTTGTATGTAGGATGGCACCACAGCGTGGCTTGGTGAGCGTTATGAAGGTCCGCACCCAGGATCCAAACCCGCAAACCCCGGGCTGCGGAAGTGGAGCATGTGAACTTAACGACTACACCACCGGGCTACACCACCGGGCTGGCTCCTTTGCACAAGTTTGAGATTCCAGGGAGAGAGTTATTATTCTAACTATGGTCACCGTCACCTTTGAATCAGGGTAGGAAATGGCACCCTTGAATGCTTGTCCCCCCAGGACCACGTCGAAAGGGTGTGGGAGGTAGATTCCTGTTAACTGAAAGAATGAGGTATTGATGCTGGGCAGGCAAAAAGCCCCAAGCTGTCCCCACCACCTGGTAATTAGTGGACGTCCCTTGTGCTTTGTGGGAACATAAACAACATGTCTGAAGTCTGGCATGCTTTTCCTCCTCTTGACTAGTTCTCGTGTTGGGAGGATTTCAGTGACATAAATCACTAACAATTCTTACACAAGTTAACTTACATGGGGATATGGTTATCACTTTTTCATTGATTTTAGGTAGATAAACAAAGAAATCTTGTGTGGAGCAAACATGAGAATGGAATTACTTAAATCTTCTTGAAGGGAGTGGTGGTGGCCTGCTGGCATTGCTGCTCCCCGTGAGCCTCCTAGTCTAAGGACCTATGTCTGAAGGGCTGTCACTTGGAGAACTTTAATGAGCCCTCATTACACTGAAACTTGTAGTCTACGAGAGAAGAAACTGGCTTATGATTGATACTGGAAATCATAAGTGGTGATGGATCAGAATTGGAGTTGACACTAATTCACCTCACTCTGGAGCAAAAGTCAAGATTATATACAAAATCCAGTAGTTTCATTTTTCATGTGTAAGGATAATCTAATCATTTCTCTTAAGGCTGTAGCACTTTAAAAAGGAGGGAAAAATAAAATTTTTGCCATCTGACATGTTGAGATTGCTTTTATCCTAAAATGGAGGCTCATTAAATTCTCAAATTATCAGATAATGTTGACAGAAACTCTGGTTTGAGATTTTATTATAAAATTTATTTTAATTAAAAAGTCGTTCCTATGTTCATGTGCCTCCTGCATACCCCATCATATTGTTTTAAAAATGTATGTGTGCTTGAATCACATGATGCAGTTTAAAAATGTATGCTTATAGATGGGGCTGGCTTGGTGGTGTAGTAGTTGGGTTCATGCACTCCGCTTCGGCGGCCTAGGGTTCAAGGGTTCAGATCCTGGGTACAGACCTACACATCACTTGTCAAGCCATTCTGTGGTGGCATCTCACATACAAAATAGAGAGAGATTGGCACAGATGTTAGTTCATTGACAATCTTCCTTAAACAAAAAGAGAAAGATTGGCAATAGATGTTAGGTCAGGGTCAATCTTCCTCACCAAAAAAAAAATAAAATAAAAATGTAGGCTCATAGACAGCCCAGAAAAATGTTAATGGTTGCTAAGTTATAAAAATGCTTTAAAGCTATTTTAAATTTTTAATCTTAGTCCTTATTTTAAATTAATTGTTTATATAGATAAAAACTATCTCCCAATTTATGATTTTGTGTAATCTCATTAAATTCTCACAAAACCAAATGAGCCTGCATTATCTTCTTTTATAGGTGAGAAAGTGGTGGTTAAATAACTTTCCTAAGGTCACATAGGTAGTGTATCGTAGAGTTCTTATCAAAGACCATGCCCTTAACTACTGTCCTATACTACGTATGTTAATGTTGCTAGCCCTGTATATCATTTTGACAGGAAGCATTGGGACATTTCTTTTCCCAGAACCTATCTGTTTACTCCCACTTCCCTGACAACTTCTTTGTGTTCAGAAACTGTTCAGATGTGTTGTATTCTTCATCATCTTGTGCTTCTGTTTGCTGTGAATGTGGCAACAGCTCCTATATTGCAGCAGTGTGCCCTGCGAAGCCTTTTGTCCTTTATGTCTTAGAGCAGCCCGACAGCCTTTCATGTTGAATTCAGCAAAATTGCTTTTCATTTAACAAAGCTGAGTGTTGCTTTCCAGGTGAAAAATAATTAAATGCTTTTAAAGATGTATTTGATTAACAGGAAGCTGATCTGTGTAAATTCATTATAATTGTAATGATGTCATAGCCTTGTCTTTTGTTATTAACCAGGTAATTGACCAGGAGTTTGGAAGCTTATTGTAACTGACAGTTAGTGGTTTGACCTTGGATGCTGTCTAGAAGGGAAACATGCACAATGCATGTAAATGCAGTTGGTTCATTGAGCTGCATGTGTTGTTGGAGCATCTGATTTGGGGTTCTTATTTTTTACTCTTCTGTTACTTCTTTGCTGAAATTGGTATACTCGAAGTGAGTGTTATACCAATTTCTCATACTAAAAGCATGCAGCCAAACACACATGTTGTCTGTGTCCATGAATAATTATATCAGACATGAAACCTCGGCACGTTGAAGACATATAGTCAAGTAAAAAAATGCCAAAATTAAATGAATCTTGTTTTTAAATCCCATATGAAGGAGAGTTAAACAACTTTTGGTAGAGAAGTCATAAGGGAAAAAATAGGGGCGTATTTGATAGGTTAAGAGAGAATTTGTCCCCTCTTATTCTGATTTGTTGAAGACAGTTCAGAGCACATGGTATTTTAAATATTTGGGGATAAGAGCCTCTAATGTTGGTGAGTTTGGTTACACGATGGGATTGTGGGAGTGAAACGTGGAGGGGAAGGGGGATAATAATGGTAACAAACAGCAGTTCCTGGGTGTAGGCTGTCTTCCCTCCCACACGCTTTGTGCTAGTGGTATAGTCAGCCCTGCTAGAATGTGACATAGGCATTCCTAAAATCACCATACTGTGCAAAATCATGTGATAAAAACCACAGAGCTTATGGGGCAGATAGTGTGAGGAGCAAAACACTCAAAAACTTTGTCAGTGGCACATTTTAAAAAAAACGATCGGAACCTAATAAAAAGGTAGCAGCTTTACACATGTTAAATGGTTAAGAAATACATAAGTACTACAATGAATATGGCACTTTACCTTCAAAAAGTGCACTTTGCTTGTGGAAGTGGTTGTCAGAAGGATTGCAGCTTGTGAATTATTGTTGAGTGGTGGAAGGAGGGTTATCCAGAATTGGGCAGCAAGTCGTACGTGCAGATGTGGACGGGTGTGTCTCATAATGTATTCTGTGAACTGTGGTCGCTGGTCGATGTTTTCAGGGTACAGATGGGTACATTTTATGAATTTCTATGCACTTGTTTCAGCTGGGTGCAGGTTTCTGCCTTCACATAGTGCTTCTTGCTGATGAAATTGCACATAATCACATGTGAAATTTGCATTATGCTTAAGTTGTTCCCTGGTAGATTAATTGCATTTAAACAAATTTGCTTTTTTCTGAACAAGCACTGTAGCAGGACTGACCAGACTAATTAACTTATACTTCCTTGATATATTTCATGTCTCTGTGCTAACAGCATATACATGCTGTTTCTTCTCTCTAAAACACCTTTCCTTCTTTTACCCACTATCTATCTTTCAAAGCCCAGTGTGGATGAGGAAGCTCCCCTAAGGTATTCTCCAAATTGGATTGACTTAACATTTTCGCTGTTGGCACATATTTGTACATTATTTGCCCATTTCCAAAAAGCGTCAGGTTTAGATGACATAAGACACAAGTTAGTAGTGAAGGAGGGGGGACAACCAAATGGCTGAGTAACTCTCAACAGAACAAAGCATATCCATTTATTAGGTGAAATTAAGGTTTTCTTTTTGGCTCGGATGGGATTTTGCACAGGGAACAGTAAGTCTGAATGGGGTTTTATGACAAGGTGAAGATGATTCCTATGTAGCAGAGACCTAAAAGGCCTCTAATAGTATGAAGATGCATTTCTGCAAAAGTCTTTCTTCAAAGGCAAAGTGATAGGTTCTGACCTTGCAGCTTTTGGAGATTTGGGAAGACACAGGGCTAAGAGTTGGGACAGTGGTCCTTTATACCAGTAATTCTTAAAAGGTGGAAAAGATGTTTTTGTGTCCCTGGGCTTCCCTCTCAGGTTAAACCTTACCCTGCAGGATAGGATCTGGGGGTGAAAGAATGCCAAGCAGGGCACCCTTTACATCCTGCCCTCCACCTCTTCCCCTTTTCAGTCCTTGCCAGCCACTTGGAGAAAGCATGGGGGCTTTTGTTCCTCAACTTCTTGCTTTGTATCGAATATATTCCAAAATGAGGAAAATGTCATTGGATTATTGTTACTTTTTGGGGTTTTTTTTTGAGGAAGATTAGCCCTGAGCTAACATCCGCCGCCAACCTCCTCTTTTTGCTGAGGAAGATTGGCCCTGAGCTAACATCTGTGCCCATCTTCCTCTACTTTATATGTGGGACGCCTACCACAGCATGGCTTGATAAGCCCTGCGTAGATCCACACCTGGAATCCAAACTGCCAAGCCTTGGGCTGCCAAAGCACAGTGTGCGAACTTAACCGCTGTGCCACGGGGCTGGCCCCTACATTTTTGTTTTTAACTTGACTTTATAAACTGATTTGTTGTTGTTCTTTTTAGCTGTGACTGTGATAACAATTACCAGAAGAAGTTGGGTATTTGAAGGTGAGGTTGTGATGCTGTCAGGGCCCTGCCCACATGCCAGGTCCTTAGTGCATTCTGACAGACTTCTAGCCTCCAGCACCTGCAGTTCTTTGCCTGAGTGCCTTCTCTGGCCCCTGATGCCCACTTTGCCTGCTGTGCCAAGTCACAAGTGACAGGGAGTTGAGGCAGACCCCTAACACTTTGAGGGATAGAACTGGGGTATATCCGTACTTGCTCCCAGAGTTCCCAGTAAGCTTAAGCTCCCATAAGTCACCTATAGTGATAGCTTGATTGCCATTTTTGGCTGCATTGCCTTTCCTCTCTCGTGTCCCCACTCCCCTACCAGTGTATTGGTCACCTCTCAAATAAATTACTTGCACAGAAACCTTTGTCTCAGAGTCTGCTTCTGGGAGAAGTCCAAACTAAAACAGTAATGCACGATAATACCAACAACAAATTCATCAATAATATGCTAATTGAGTCCTCATACCAACGCATTTTACAGATGGGGAAACTGAGACATGGAGTGATGGAGTCATTTGCCCAAGGTAACTAACAAAACTAATAGACCAGCCAAGTGTTCTGATTCAAGTCAGCCATCTTAACCATCACTCGGCACTGGAATTTCTGTCTCTCTTTTGTGGTTTCACATCAAAACTACTGAAAGGATTTCCACTAAACCGGGCAGTTATATTTGGAATGGTCAGACGTAAAATATAAGCTATGGGTTGTGTGCGAAATTCACTTTGGTGACCTCTGGTGGTGAGAGTGCCCCATGTGACTTCCCATCTGTGGAGAAGGACATACTTATTAAGTACCTTGGACAGAGAAAGCTGGGGATGAAATTTGAACATCCCCAGAAAGTCTCAAGGGCTGAATCTCTGTTGAGCTACAATTTACATGCGCAACTCTGTCAAGCATGCTTCAGAAATGGGTAGCAGGACGGTTAGGTGATTTTCTTGGCAAGCGCTGTGGAGACCAGTAGTAGATAACATGGAACTAATTTGTCTTCACAGGATTGTGAGAATTAAATGAAACAAATTATGCATAACTATTTTGTGAACTATAAATAATTGCATAAATATTAGTTATTATTGGGGAAGGTATGTAAATGTTATAAGACCTTGACTCCTAGGCTGAAAAGCTTGAAGTTGATCAGATGATGGTGCTGATAAAGATTTAATATCAGCCAATGCTTATATAGTGCTTATTATGTTTCAGGCATTGTTCTACGTGTTTTGTGTATATTAATTCATCAACAACTCCATGCAGGAGGTCTTGTTATTATTTAGTGTATGTTTTATAAATGAGGAGACGTAGGCATAGATTGATTGAGAACTTGCCTAAGGTCATACAATTCTAAGCAATTGAGTCAGGATTTGAACCCAGGCCATTGTATTCCATTCTATTAACCATGACACTATTCAGTCCTAGGATGATGAAGTATAGAAAGCCGTTATAGGTAAGAAGACGCAATGGATTGGGGGCAGGGGATAACATGATGAAATTGAATTTTAAGCAAACTGAGTCAGATATTGTATAAGGGGCTTGGGTGAAGTGTTTCAGGTGATAAGGCCCTGACCTTTGGAAGGGTCTGTCACCACATAGCATTTGCCCTTATTAATGGTTGCTTATTTGTCTGGAACATTCTGTTACTTCTTATGTCGTTTTCGTGGTCTTAAATTCTAACTCCTCAGAAGTCAGGTTTTCTGCCTTCCGTATGATTGGCATTGATGCTTAAGGCAGGTTATTATAAAAGACAGTTGGACGTTGTCCCACTAAGGTATGGGAAATTGTGTATTTGTTTTCATTTGGAGAGATGGTATATGAAGGGAAAAAGGAAGGAGGAGCTCTTGTTTCTTAAAACTTTCTGTCTGGTAGCTTAAAATAAGAAAGATTTAGCCAGTTATCATTAGGGAGATCATCTAATGGTAGAATAGGGCCAGATGAGCCAATTTCTTATGCGGTTGTAGTGATGAAATGTTTGAGGTTGGAGAAACATCATGTAAATGAAAGTCTCAGCAGCCCTCAAAAGGGGAAAATGCTCTCAATTCCCAATTTCTTCCGGAACATAGTCCAAGTTGTAGATATTTCCATGAATAGATACTGGAATTTAATTACTGAGAGTGTCACAATATTCATAAAGAGTAGATTCCCATTACCTTCTTGGTATAATTTGATTACAGTTTTCATTTTTTATTCATGAAGTCAGTTTTCATTCATTTGATTGTCTTCATTTCTTTGTATCTCTCTGCCTTTAATGTGAAATAAGAAAACAGAGAGCCCTACTCTGATTCTCTTTGATTTTATCATTAATGTAGCTCAGGAAGCCATTTAACAGATTTATATGGTCAGAAGAATTTGTCGTTTATGTGCAGCTTGTCATCAAATGACCGTGGTACTCTCACAAAGATTCTACACTGTACCCCAGGACTCCCCTTTTACTAATCAGCTCAGGTAGATATGCATTCTGGTAAATTGAGCACAGTGTAATGATGTGAAGCCATACCATCTGCTATTACATTTAATATTTAAATATTGTTTTAAAAGTGTAATTTTCATATTATTCATACAGCTGTGTATTGCATTTAACAGCTATGTGTTGCGTAAGCTATATAAGCTTTCTGAAATGCATTCATGTATTTGAAAAGAGGAAACAAATTACTTGCAAGTATTCAGTTAATAAATTCTCCTTTTTCACTAATTGCAAATACATGTTATACTATACCATTTTCTTATTTTCAAAAATATCTTGAAAATCTGCATTTTGTAATTGTGTTCGCTTGGGGCATAAGGAAGGTAATACCTTTTAGGAAAAACAAAATTATGCTAAGAAGTTTAATTGGAAGAACAAGTAAGTTTATTGTTATTGTGCTGGGCTAAAAAGTTGGCCCTATAGTAACAAGTAGAGAAAACAGTTTCTTATGTTTGGATTAAAAAAGTCATGAATGATAAGATTCCTCAAAGACTTACAGGACAGAAGAAATGGTCCAGTTCAGTTCGTTCCTAGAAAAAGTAGACTGTACTGAAACAGAATCAGAGAGAAAAAAATGCATCTAGCATCTTGTGTATGTTTTGACCAAGTTAGTATGGTATTTATGAAGCACT
The DNA here is from genome assembly GCF_041296235.1 of Equus asinus. Taxonomy (NCBI): domain Eukaryota; kingdom Metazoa; phylum Chordata; class Mammalia; order Perissodactyla; family Equidae; genus Equus; species Equus asinus. Next base: position 12,906,580 of record NC_091808.1, on the reverse strand, counting down.
AATTTGTTGTCCAACTCTTATAATTTACAAAGCAGAGGAAGTTTTTATGTTTAGCTTAAACAATCAGATGTTCCCATAGCATTTTTGCTTTGTTTGAAGCAATAAAGCGTACTAACCCTCTATTTCTTTCAAAATGATTTTACGGTATTTATAGTCAAATGTGTTGGCCTGAGCCGCTGCCCCTGCTCTTGAGCTACATTGGCATTCACTTTCAGCACATCACATTGCAGGGCACGGTGAGGCTAAAATCCTTTCAGTTTAACCAGGATGATCTCTTTGTGGCTTTGACTTTTTTCCTGAAGCTTTCTTTTGACCTGAGCTTGTTAAATGATTTCTTGTAAAGAGAGAGTGGGAGTGTATGTGTGTTTGTCTGTGTGGTTATGTGTACCTGTGAATATGTGTTAATATTACGTTTTAAGCAATGAAAATTTAAGCATTTGTTCAACATCGTTAGTCATTAGGGAAATGTAGATCAGTACACCTTCACATCCACTAGGATGGCTATAGTAAAAAAGATGGATAAAAACAAGTGTTGTTGACGATGTGGAGAAATTGGAACCCTCATACACTGCTGGAGGGAATGTAAAATGGTGCAGAAATTTGGAAGACAGTCTGGCAGTTCCTCAAAAAGTTAAACATAGAGTCACCATGTGACCCAGCAGTTTTACTCCTAGGTATATGCCCTAGAGAACTGAAAACGTATGTTCCTACAAAAGAAAAATTGTCCCTGAATGTTCATAGTAGCATTATTCATTATAGCCAAAAAGGGGTAATAGCCTGAATGTCCAGCAACTGATGAATTGATTAGCACAATGTGATATATCTATACAATGAATTATTATTCAGCCATAAAAAGGAGCTAAGTGTTGATACTTGCTACAACATAGATGAACCTTGAAAACATTATTCTAAGTGAAAGAAGCCAGACACGACAGGCTACATATTGTATGACTCCATTTGTATGAAGTGTTCAGAATAGGCAAACCTAAAGAGATAGAGAATACGTTAGTGACTGCCAGGCACTGGAGGGAGGGGAGATCAGAGTGACTGCTAACGGGTACAGGGTTTCATTTTGGGGTAATGAAAATGTTCTGGAATTAGATAGTGCTGATGATTTAACAACCTTGTGAATATTCTAAAAACTACTAAATTGTACACTTTATGAGAGTGAATTTTATGTTTGTGAATTATATCTCCATTTCAAAAAACCAAAGCTTAAGCATCTGGAAAGTCAGGCATCAGCAAAGTACTGAACCTGACTGATAGTAGGCCTTTGATAAATACTTGCCAGATGACTTGAATAAACCTACATTCTCTCCTATGATATTTTTAGAGAATATACTTATATATAGAACTGCTAAAAGAAATTTAGCAAAGGCATGAAAACAGTAGCAATGACATGGCATTAATCTCCCTCAAATATGTAGCAATAAACTTTTTCTTGAGTCTTAAAGAAAAACCTCACAATTTAAAATGATCTCAGTGAATAATTTTAAGATTTCTTGCACTTTTAATGACATGGAAGACTGTTTTCAGAATAGCATGCGATTACTCCCATTAAGATTGTAGTTTCTTTCTTTCTTGTGAAATCAATTTGGTTACTATCAGATTCCAAATTGGGACTATAATTTATAACTGGTGTATATTCTTGCAATGTAATGGTCTGAATTCTTCTTGAACATTTAAACTGAAAATTGAGATATATACCTCTGTGGTAAATGATAATGATGAAATATTTTCTGCTTTGTAAGTAGAAATGAAAATCATTGTAATTAGTTTCTTCTCCCTTTTTATAAAACTCCATTCTCTCCCCCATGAGACACTTTGGTTTCCCAAGTTATGAGTTCAGTTTCTTTTGTTTTTCTAGCCACTTAGTTTTTCTTATTACATACCTGTTTAATTTTTAATTTCTCATTAAAAGTAAATATGGCTAATTTTCCTATCAATATTTCAAAAAGTCTTCCATTTTTCTCTGTCAGAACCTTGATATAGTGCTGTCTGGTGTGTATTACTACATAATTAAAATGCCATTTTCTTTTGCAAATAGTTCTGGCAACGCAACCTATTAATACAATTTAAATGGATCAGAGGTTTATTTCTGTAAAGTTGAGATAAATGGTATAAACAGTGTTCTAGAACTAAAAATGGTAAGTGGAATAATATGTATATTGCTATGGGGAAGGTTGTTACGGTTGCAGGACAATTACTTAGAGATGAACGTATTGTAGGTATTCAGAGCTTTTCAGTCAATCCCATTTATTGTATAATGTAGATACATTAAAAAACACTCATCTTGAGTCACTGGGAAAATACTTCTTAAGCACTTACTATAAGTCAGTCGCTGTGCTAGGCTCTGGGTGTTCAGTGGTGAGCAAAATGGACAAGGTAATTCTGCCCTCAGCCATTTATGCTGTTATCATGGAGCTTGTAATGTGGGAGCACCTGTGTGGCTGGACCATAGTGACCACGGCAGAGACCAATGTGAGGTGAGACCAGAGAGGTGGACAGGGCACTGGTAATTGCAAGCATTTAGTTATGGTAAAGGGTTTTTGGACTTTACTCCAGCTGTAACGATAAGCCATTGAAGGCTTACTGCAGGGGAATCCAACTTCACTTTTATAAAGATTAACCTAAGCAGTGGTGGACAGTGGTTGGTGGGTATAAGAGGAGAAGAGAGAATCCAGTTAGGGAGTTTGTTGTAATCAAGGTAAGTTATGATGGTGGCTGAGACCAGAGTAGTGGCCCTAGAGCTAGAAAGAAGAAGACTGATAACAAACTGGAAAAAGAATTAACAAAACCTGATGGGTGGGATTTTGGTATAGTGGGGTGACAAGGGTGAAGGACGTGTCAAGGATGTTTTCTGCATCTCTGACTTGAACAACTGGGTAGCTGGAGATTCCGTGTCCTGAGAGGGGGAACACAAGAGGAGGAGCAGAACTAGAAGGGACAGTCCAGCGTTCAGTGTGGGGCATGCTGAGTGGGGGTAGGATGTGTTTATGAGGCGGAGGAGTGCAGGGACTAGCCTGTTCTTCCTTGAGCTGTGATAACTGCTTTCTAGTCTGGTTACAAGTTAGAGTAAATAAATCACTTCCAAAACCAAACACGTTATACTGATTTTCAGTTCATGGAGAAGTAGCCATAATTGATCATACTTCTGTGGTCTCTCTTACAGCTCAGCAGTCTAAAAGTTTCTGTGTATTTGGTGGGCAGGACAAAACAATATTCATCTTATAGTCACTGCTTGCTTATTGTGTTCTCTTTGGTGTTCCTAGAGCTGTGCCTGCCTGGCCCACAAGGTCAAATTACAAAGCTGATGTTCACATGGACCAGGTGGATTTTTTAAGTTACATTGCTACAGACTGCATCCCTCACCTTGAGTGGTTGACTTGATAACTTAGTAGGAAGGAAACTGGGCTAGAGTTGGTATGAAATAGTGCCCATTTGTCTTTGCTACTTAAGACTCAAAACTTATGTTCTACCTACATCTGTGCACCAGTGGCCTTTGTTTGCAAAAGTGAAGAACAACAGAGATTATGCACTTCTCACGTTGGCCATGGTTATATCTGCCTTCGCATTAAGTATACATTTGTTGAGAATTTGAGCCACGTCATTTTATTCATCTTTTGACTTTCTGTAGCCAATATTATTATTTCCATCAATAAATAGAAATGAGCCATTTAGGGGCTGGGATTGTAAGTGTTTTGTTCTTTGGTTTATCTCTAAAGCCTGGCACAGGGACTGGCATGCATTTGGCACTTGATATTTGTTAAATAAACGAGTGAAAAAAGGAATGGCTGAATAGTCAGTCTGTGAGATGAGGGACAATTCAGTCTTCAGAAGCCAAGAGGTCAGGCAGACTCTGTTCTTCCTATAAGATTATGTCCCTGAAGGCTACTGAGAAATCAAGGCTGAAAAACATAAATTTGGGAATCATCCTGATGAGAAGAATTATGGAGACCATGAGGGTGGAATTCCATGAGTAAGTGAAAAAGAGAGTAAGGATAGATGAAAAGTGAAAAGCAGAGGAAAGGAAATTGAAGGAGGGAGTGAAGCCACAGGACAGCACCGTGTCCCAGCGAAGCAGAGCAGTCAGCAGTGGGAGAGAGAGCTGAGAGGTGAGAGCAGGCAGGCAAATGGAAAGGGACCTTTGGGTTTGGACAGAAGTCAAGCAAGTGCAATATGAGCCGGAGTACACAGTATGAACTTAGACTGGGGAAATTCCGCTATCCTTTTGTTTATACTCTTCATCACTAATGATTCCAATCGAGGGGGAACGTTTTCTTAAGCAAAGACGTAGTTAGTTTTGATTTTCTGCTGTGCATGGCCTGGCGTCCTAGGACACTGTACTGATACTGAAGGGTTTAGTTTGTGATTTCATGTAAACTGATTATTCTTTTGCTCCTATTATAGGCAATCATGTTTGCTATACATGATTATTTAAGAGAATTGCAAGAAAGTCATAGTAGTTGGAGAATTGAAAACTGACTTGAACGGCAATGTGAAAAAGAGAGACCATTTTTCCAAAATTACTTGGGAGCTTTTCAGTTGAAATTTCATTAAATTCTCTAGTTTCTGAGAATGCTACAGAGCTGCAATAATAAGTCCACGGCAATATAGAAACTTGTTTGTGCTAATAGTGAGGAAATATATACAGACACCCATATATGTATGTATAATTCTTTCTTGACCCTTTCTTCTGGGTGTGATGTTGATCAGAATCCATATGGGAGGATGAGGAGTACCTTTGAGCCCTATTAAGATGCTACCATTTGCAAAGGATTTTTCACATAAGTGAGATTACCTAATAGTTATGAAAAAAGTAGCTACCGTTTATTCAGCATCTCCTTTATTTCAGACATGTTACAGTAATCCTGGGAAGGAGGTATTATTCCTAATTTAAAGTGAAGAAGTTGAATTTCAGACAGTTTAAGTAATTTGCCTAGATCACAGGACTGGTAAGTAGGAAAATTCTGCCCTTTTTTACTCCAAAGCCCATGTACTTTCAAATGTGCTGTCTGAATGAGAAGGTTTAGGGTATCAGAGTGAGTTACCTGTTTGGATGGGAGCCATGACAGCACCACAGAGGAGACAGAACCACTAGATGTACACTTTTTCAGCGTCCTGTCCCCCAATCTGCCTGCTTATCCATAGCTGCACCTGACATTTTTCTTCTTCCTTCACGTTATGATGGAAAGGCTCTTCCCTCTAAGGACGTCATTCTTTTTGTTTATATCTTGCATCTTTACTCTCTGGCTTTTTCTTCCTCTCTTTCTTTACTAGCACCTTCCCATGAGCATAAACCAGTCCCTCACCAAAGCACATGCTTTCTGTATTGGTTAGCAATTGCTGCGTAACAAAACACTCCAAAACTTGGTGAAGTAAAGTATCATTTATTTAGCTCACTGTTCTATGGGTCAACAAATTAGGCTGGGCTCAGCTGGACTCACTCATGCATCTGTGAGCTGCTGGTGAGTTAGACAGCTTTGCTTCTGGGGCATTAGCCAGCCAGTGGCCAGGACCATCAGGATGACTGGAGCATGTGTCTTTCATCCGGTAGGCTGGCCAGGACTTGTGCACATGGTTGCTTGGGAAGGTTTTAAGAGAGAGCAAAAGACTGCAAATCATCTTGAGGCCTAGATTCAAAACTCCTATAGCGTGCCTTCCTCTGCATTCTGTCAGCCAAAGCAAGCCACAGGGCCAGCCGAGCCTCAGGGCGTGGAGAAGCAGACTGCTGAACCTGGAACTCTTCTTCGTCTCTAACTCCAATTTCACCCTTTAAGATCATAGTCATATTACCCCCTGAGGCTGAATTGTGTGCCTCTGTCACTGCATTTAGAACATTGTGTGGCAGTTGTTGGTTTACTTCTTACTAGAACGTGAGCTCCTTAAACACGGACTGCGTTTCAATCCAGGATTTGGCACATAGTAGATATCTTATAAAAGCTGAAGTTTTTGTTAAAATAAAGCATTCCAGCATTTGATATCTGGCAACGTGGAAGAGAAGATAATATATACTTGCATTTTAAAACTTGCTTGTTGATGTTTAAAAACTTTGAAGCAGACTATTTAATATATCAAAATCAAATATTTCTTTAAAAAAATGAAGGGGATAGAGAATCCTGACCAGTAGTCTGAGTAGAAATCGTTATTACATATTTGCACACTATCTTTGTAAGTTTTTTATTAGGTTACAAGTTTGTTTATAAGGAAGACGAGTCATATTTTCATGGCATATTTGTCAGAGAAAGCATACCCATCCATTAACTGGTTCATTGGGATTTGGAATAAAATTTCTGTTTTAGAATGTAAAATTAAGGAAGGATGTCAGCCCGTGTCCTGGATCTTACTCTGGAAGACACTGAAAATAAGTGTTTCTGTTAGAGGAGGTGGGATATACATAATGTAAACTCATCTTTAAGTGAGTGTGTCTTATCACTGTGTTAATTTAATCTTAATTGCTGGAGTTTCATGTGCATTTTATTTTATGTTTTAGGTTCAGCCGTCTGTAAACCTCCCTAGATTCCTAAAACCTGACCACGTTTTCCTCTCACTGGGTTGATATCTAACCATGCAGCGGAGATCAAGAGGAATTAATACTGGGCTTATTCTGCTCCTTTCTCAAATCTTCCATGTTGGGATCAACAATATTCCACCTGTCACCCTAGCAACTTTGGCTCTCAACATCTGGCTCTTCTTGAATCCTCTGAAGTCGCTGTATAACTCCTGCCTTAGCGTGGAGAAGTGTTACCAGCAAAAAGACTGGCAGCGCTTACTGCTCTCCCCATTCCACCATGCAGACGACTGGCATTTGTATTTCAATATGGCATCCATGCTATGGAAAGGAATAAATCTGGAAAGAAGACTAGGAAGTAAATGGTTTGCCTACATCATCATCACATTCTCCCTACTCACTGGGGTGGTGTACCTGTTCTTGGAATTTGCTCTTGCAGAATTTATGGATGAACCTGACTTCAGAAGGAACTGTGCTGTAGGTTTCTCAGGTAAGGCGGCATGCTGAAGACAGTAATGGAGGTGTAGCCACTGTCATCTTATGAAGAATGGGTCCCTAGTTAGTGAGGGAACTGAATTCTGAGTGGTTAAGGGCTGCTGGGGCTTGGATTTTGGAGAGGAGGCCAATTGGAGTACAGGGGGGACGTAAATTTTGCTGTTCCACATTATGCAGCATCATTCACCCTTGGACAGTTTAGACTAGGGTCTGCTCAAAGGTAGTTTTGTAGGAGATGTAGTACTGGGAAAGATGCACAAGCTCCATCATGGTAGGGCTGCAGAGAGACCCACAGGTGTATTTGTGATGGGGAGTTCTCTAACAAGATGAGTATGCCTGTCAATAACTTCATTAAAATAAATGCACCACACCCTCCCGTGGCATGCTCACCATGTTTTAGGAGCTGTGATCATCATTCTACATAGCTCATGCTATTTAATTCATATAACAGGTCCGTAGGGAGGGGACATTGTCTTGATTTTGTAGATGATGAGGAAGCTAAGACTCAAAGAGGTAAGGCAACTTACTGAAGGTTACACATCTAGTAAGTGGTCGAGCTGGGCCTTGTGCCCAGTCCATATAACTTTAACCACGTGTTGCATTGTCTCTCACTGTTCCCCGTCACTAGTTCTTTTTTACATATGTCTCATAGGACTGAAATTGCCATCAGGACTTAAACTAGGTGTTTGAAAAATTAGAATGTGAAGAGGATGAGGGAAATAGTCCTGAAATAGAAGGAAATCTAACCCTTTCCTCAACTTTCCCTGTCATCCCTGTAAAATGCATCCTCATACATATGATCATGGGAGAAGAAAGGAAATATGCCCTGTCTTCAACATGTATTTCCATAGAGGGTAGAAAAATACACAGTACTGGTATTTATTTTATTGAGTTAAAAACCATATAGCATAAAATTAACAATTCTGAAGTGGCCAATTCAGTGGCATTTACTACCATTGCTGGTGTTTTAGTCCCATGTTATATGTTATATATTTAATAGCATAAAAGTCAGTTTGAACTTCTGTGTTAAGAAACATCAAAGGAATGTTTGGCTTGAACATTGTTTTTGTACCGAATGCTGGGTTGACTTGTTGTAAGGAATAGAGTATGTTTCAAAGCAAAAACTTGGATGTGGTCAAAGAATCATTTTCACTTTCAATTAGTTTTCTTTGCAAATGTTGATTATCTCCACATTTGGGTTGTTGACATTTGTACGCTCTTTATTCTCTTCTAGGAGTTTTGTTTGCTTTGAAAGTTCTTAACAACCATTATTGCCCTGGAGGCTTTGTCAACGTTTTGGGCTTTCCTGTACCCAACAAATTTGCTTGTTGGGCAGAACTTGTGGCTATTCATTTCATCTCGCCAGGGTAAGTGTTTACTCTCAGGGAATACAAATGAAGAACCTGATGTTCCGTGGAGAAAGATTGCAATAATAACGAGGTAGCCAATTGTATTTTACAGTGAAGTTTATTCTTTAACTATAAGCACAGAACTTAGCTTAATGGTTTTAGTGTCAGATGTTCCTGAGTTTGAATCCTGTCAGCTACATATTTGTGTGATTTTGATGTACTTGTCTTATCTGAGTTTCAGTTCCTCACCTTTCAAGTAGAAATAAGAGAACCTGACATACAGATTTGAGGATCAATATTAACCAGCTTATCAATTAATTAATTCTGATAACAATAATCCAAAGAGGCACATGGAAACCGCTTAATTATTAAGATAAAAAATCACAAGGTATATTGGTCCAAGGCTTTAAATTTAGCCATGAATTATCTTGGTAGTAGAACTCTTTAAACAAAAACTCTTTACTCACAACCTCGATATACAAAGTGGATTGAGTCTGAACTGTTTTGGGTTGAGAGGAAGCATGGGACCCCATTCCTTTCACCTTAGCTCCATTTCACTGTGGTTGCCTTAGAGGCACCCCCCACAGAACCCTAGGGCCCCAAGGAACACAGTTTGAGAACCACTGATCTAGATAACTCCTTTCCTTTATAGATGAGGACAACAATTCAGGAGGTTAGGGGACTGGCCAAAATAGCTCTCATGATAGACGCTAGACTAGTAAGGATTTGGGCCTCCTGACTCTTGGTCTGGTGCTCCTGCCTGGGCTGCTGTGCTTTCCTACTTTAGTTCCTTTCTCTGTTTTCTGTTTAGAAAAAGGAAGGTGAATTGTGTTATTTTCCCACTTCTACCAGCTTCACTTCTCATAATCTTATAATGCAACTGGAAGCACATGATTTGTTATTTTTACTGTGGGGACCTGGACACCGTTTGGAGAAGAAGGATATTCAGGAGGATTCAGGAAGAAGTAAGGAGGATTTTTTTTTGCTGCTGTTCTTTTCAGACAGGAGTTTTTATTTCACTTTTGGTTTGGGTGACTGTGTTGGGTGTCGTACTTCATTTGAGAATATTCTCCTTGGGCTGTATGTCAACCCAGTAACCTTGAGGCCTTCTTTGATGCTAATTTCCCATCATGGGCAGCCATTGCCAGCTGGTCTCTAAAAGGCAGTCATGTGGCCACTGAACACCACTCATTTGCAAATGTATTGTTATCTTGTGACAGTTCCACGAAGAAAGCCTAACAAAATCTTCAAAGTTTTCTTTGAAAAAGTGTCCAGTAATGTCTGTCCCTTATCTGAACAGCCCTCTCTATACCTTGTCACTCACAGCTCCCTGACTTGGTCCTCTGTGTAGATGAGGGACGCTTGTGTGTGCTGGCAACACCCAACATTCATATGAAAATCACTCCCTCTGGTACTTGAACTTTTATCCTATAATGAGTCCATTGAATAGCAGTGCCTTTAATATTCTCATGCAACTACTTCTGAAGACTTTCATTAGGCATTTTATTTTTTGTAGGGTGCCCCCCTTTACATGGCAAAGGCATGGTTGCATTTTTATGTAATATACTTATTCTGCCTGGAGGGACCTACAAATTAAATGAAGTTTCTTATCTTTGAAAGAATAAATCTCTTGGTTTTTAAGATTTGAGTGCTTTGAATGGTAAACTTCTAATATCCAACCATCTACTTATGCATGTGTCCAAATAAAGACCCAGTGAAACACTGGTCCAGGAAACCTAAGAAGTGAGTGCCTCTTTGAGATGGATCTTGGAAGAATGGGAGAAACCAGAGCTCTCTTTGCTCTGCATTGTTATTCTCCTGGTGGTTGTCAATTAGAATTTTCATGGGGAAAACACTGTAAATCTTTAGAACAAAGCCTGCTTTATTGTCAGACTTAATGAGCTGCCCTTTGGGAGAAAAAAATGTCTGCCAAGCAAACATTTGGTGGACCTCTGTGTTTTATGAAAGCCATGGAATTAGCAATTTCCCCTAGTTACGGAGTTTTATGGAGGGAAGCCACTCCAAACAGCCAGCCGTTAGGCATTGTGAGGGGTGTGGACTTGACCCGTGGAGTAAAGTAATCACACTTATTTGCTGCTTCTTTTACTTTGCACGGTACCCGTGTGCACTTTATTTCAGTGATTGCTTTGCCTTGCATGGGTTTGTCATTTCCCTGCATGTCCTGGGACCCTGGAAGGTGATTGGATTTGAAGAAGTGTCCCTGCACCTGAGGTGGCACAGGAAGGATGTGCGCAGGCTACTTCGGGAGGCCACCTCCTCATAGACTGGGCTCTTCTCTTCATGGAAGGAAGGGGAATCTGATGTCAAGTGTTTTTCTACCCTGAATTATGAACCTCTGCAGATTCTCATATGAGCCTGAGGCTATTTAGTCCCAAAACTGAAGCTCAGAGAAATGAACGTTACCCAGAGTAAGACAGCCACTCGATGACCACGCTAGAGGACAGTGGTCACATGGGAAAGTGACCTGGGCTCATGCTACCTGTAGGCCCTCAGGCAAATCACACAGCCTCTCTGAGACTCATTTTCCTTATCCGTAAAATGGGAATATTACTTACCTTCTCTGTTTCATGTCAATGTTAAGGACTCAAAATGTAATCCATGTGAAGATGCTTTATAAACGATCAAGTACTTAACTCATTATTTTTATTATGAGATAAATCATTGGAAGTGTATAATGTCCTGAATGCGTGATTTCTTTTTCTTCCTAAAATGAATACAATAAATCAGCTTTTATTTAATTTTGTTTGCTTGAGTTCTCTCTATCTCTGCCCCTTGTTCCTACTTGACTTTTTCATCCTGAATGACAGCAGTCTAAAACTTCCCGTGAGCTACTCTTGAACACGAATTAAGCAGACGACAACGGCACTTGGGTCCTAGGAGATTCTTGAGTGCAATACAGGGGTTCTGAGAACGTTAGCCCCTCAGCTTTGCATGCTGCTTTATTGCTAATGTCTGAGGAGAGTAATTACTTTGACCTTACTAAAAACTTCTTGATGAGATTGACTAAATGAGAGAAAAATAGATTTAATGTATTTTTCACTTTTACCAATTTTTTAATTGTAAAAGTTTTCAAACATAAAGAAATGTTGCTGAATCATTTGAAAGTAAGTTCAAACTTCATGATAACTTTACCCCTAACAACTTCAGTGTGCATCTCCTAGAAATACAGATATTCTTTTACATAACCACATTACTGCTGTCATACAGAGAAAATTAACAGTAAATCCCCAGTGTTGTCTAGTAATTGGTCCATATTAAGATTTCCTCAGTTTTCCAAATGTCTTTTGTAACTGGTATTTTGGGGAGGAGGGATGAGAGAGGACCAGGATACAGTCAAGGTTCACACAGTGCATTTGATCATTATATTTCTTTGTTTCCTTTTACTCTAAGGCAGTCCTTCTACCTTTTTATCTTTCCGTGACAGTGAAAAATAAGTGTCATGGAAAAACTGTGAAGAGAGTCTTGTTATGTAGACTGTCCCATGTTCTCGATTTCTCTGCTTGTTTCCTTATAGGGTTATTTAACTTGTCCCTCTTGACTCTGCATTTCTGTAAACTGGAAGTGAGGTCTAAAGGCTTAATTACATTCAGATTAAACTGGTTTTTTTGGCAAGAATACTTCATAGATGCTGTACACTCCACATTGCGTCACATCAGGAAGGACATAATGCCAGATTGTCCCTCCCTTAGAAATTCTAAGTTTAATCACTTGACTAAGGTAGTCTCTACTGTAAGGGTACATCTGTTCCTTTGCATTTGGCGAGCAATCTGTGGTGTAGTATTTGGACGTCATGCAGATAGCTTGTTTCCAATAACCATTCCCCTTATAAGGGATTAGTAAATATCAATGGTGGTCCTTGTCTGCAGTGGTGATTTCCAGGGGCATTGTGAAGGATGGTTTTCTGATTCTGTGATTCCTTCTACATGTATTAGATGGGGTTAATCCAGGGTGGAGGTTGGGAATTGAGGAAGATGAGTGTTTTGTCAAGGGCAGATCTCAGTTTTGTGGACTTGAAGCTTATTCAGTTTTGAGGGTCCTTTTTAAGGAAAAAAAAAGGGAAACAAAAGTAGAAATTTTAAATGAGAAAAGAAAGTACAACAATTTACACATTTTTAAGAACTGACAAATACTATAAACATTACAAAATCCATAAAAATAACATATTATATGAACTCCGTGGTACTCTTCTATATTTTTCCGCACGGGTTTTGCTGCATTCTTTGTGATCTCTTCTTCATATTACAATAATTCAGCAATAGCATTTTTGTAGAGAGAACAGCATGGTGCATCAAAATTAATTTTTTATTATTGAAAGTTTAAAAGAGCTTCTTTCACAACGTATTGGGTAAATTTTTAGAATTGTTGTCTGATTTGGGAAAACCTCTATCAAAGTGTCTTTGCATAAAAAGCTGTAAAATTTCAGGGCTTTTCAAGTTTTCTTGTGTGGTGACTGATATCAAATGTTCTTTGAGTTAATTTGATTGTCGTCAATGATCTTTAGTGGCATAGTGTGAGATTTATGTTTTCTTCACTGATCTCAATCCTTTGTGCTGAATCAGCAGGAAATTTAACTACTTTTCTAATGTTCTTATAATTCACTCTGTGATTCACTCCCTTTCATTAATTGGATTACCAGAAATCCAAGAACCTATTCATTACTCTGTTTATAGCTTTTGCTATGATTTGAGAATATTTTTGCTTGAAAGCTATAAACGTAAGAATTCTGATAAAAGTTTATTTTGCAGGATTCTCAAAAAAAAGGAAAGCAGATTGTGTATTTATAATTGCATACATTGCACTATTGAGTATATTCTTGATGGGAGAACTTCTGTTTACTTTCTGTTTTCACTATGTATCAATGAGAACTGAATCCTCTGCTTACAATTTTACATGCTTGGTCATTAGAAGAATTTTGCAGGCACTTGGTTCTGACTCCAGCGCGATGACTATACTGTCTAAGCCTTAGGACGCTTGAGAGTGCTACTCTTGTGCCTCCTGTTACAGTCCTGGTTCAGGTTGCATAGTGGGTATTAAGAGTATTTCTGGAAGCCATTTGTATACTGCAGTGTCTAGTAGTGACTTGACTGCCACTAGTAGTGACTTGACTATGCACTGAAATGACCGTGAGCCATATAAATACCCTACTGGGCCCAAACTAAATGTGTCTTCAACTCAGCTTCCCTTTAGTTGAATCCCAAAAATGTCTTTGGCCACTCCAGTGCCGCCTGCTACAGGAGGAAGTATGACAGAGAGGAAGTTGGAATGAAAAGAGATAGTTTTAACCAATGAAGTTAAGATATCTCACTTTCACAAATTTTACAAAAACATATAACCATGTGAACATGTTGCTGGGACCCCTCCCGTGACTCTAAAGTACCTCTGACAGGTTTCATGAGTTTCTCGTCAAATTCACCTGTAGCTTCTGTTGAGAGGGTTGTCCCGATAATGACTATAGGGAAGGGAAAGAAATGAAACAAAGAGGCCTAGAGATGGTGGGCAAATGGAGGGATTAAGAGAGAGAAGATTCTGTCAAGTTTGAAAACTGAGAGAGCCATGAGAATAGGAATTGGTGGTCAGAGGACAGGATTTGTTTTACTGGTGACATGGTCCAGAGCATGTCTGTGGTGATATGAGACTGAGGAATGGCGGAAGCGAAGGTCACTGGAGTCAAGGAGTTAAGAGGTTGTGAGGTTTAGGAGTTGGATGGATTATCTGCATGGGCAGTGAAATTGCCCAGGATGATTGTAGGAGGTAGGGTAGAGATGAAGACTGTGGGCTTATTCCAGAGTCCTCCTTGAGTGTTAGGAAATGATACTAGAGGCAGATAGCAGAGAGCATCTATTAGTTTCTCATTGCTGCTGCAACAAATTACCATAAACTTGGTGACTTAAAACAACACAAATCTTTTCTTTCACAATTTTAAGCTAAATGTCCAAAATCTGTATCACTGAGTTGAAATCAAGCTGTTGACAGGAGTGGGCTCCTTTTGGAGGCTCTGGGGGGAAATCCATTGCTTACCTCTTCCACCTTTTGGTGGCTGCCAATATTCCTTGGCTTGTGGCCGCATCACCCCAGGGTCTCCGAGGTCACATTGCCTTCTCCTATCTGTGTCAGATCTTCCTCTGCCTCCTTCTTATCAGGACACTAGTGATTACAGTTAGAATTTACCTTGGTAATCCAGGATGATTGCCCCATCTCAAGATCCTGAACTTAACCACACTTGTAAAGTCCTCGCCATATAAGGTAAACCGGTTCCAGAGATTAGGATGTGGATACCTTTTTTTTTTTTAATATTTTATTTTTTTTCTTTTTCTCCACAAAGCCCCCCGGTACATAGTTGTATATTTTTTGTTGTGGGTCCTTCTAGTTGTGGCATGTGGGACGCTGCCTCAGCGTGGTTTGATGAGCAGTGCCATGTCCGCGCACAGGATTCGAACCAACGAAACACTGGGCTGTCTGCAGCGGAGCACGCGAACTTAACCACTCGACCACGGGGCCAGCCTCATAGATGTGGATACCTTTTGAGGGGTCATTATTCCGCCTGCTGCACCATCAAAGATGGGTAGGAGATGGTGAAAACGCAAACTCAAAATACCAACCGTGTGTGTCAGGGCCTTTGGGATGGCATCTCCCGTCCCTCTCCCTGGTAGCATGCCCTTTATTCTTTTCTCCTTGTGAAATCTTGGTTATCATCCAAAATCCTAACCAAATAATATCTGTTTTGTCTTTCTTCCCCTAATTCCTCCAGGCAGAGTTAATTACTTTTTTGCCTTTGCTCCCATAGTTACTGTAGATTTCTCTACCAGAAGCACTTTCTCCATCATAGTTTATGTGTTTTTTTGACTCCCACTCTAGGCTAGGCTAGGAGCTTCTTGAGACTAGGGACTGTTTCTTATTTATCTTTGTCTCTTTCTTTTTGTTTTTTAAGATTGTATTTTTCCTTTTTCTCCCCAAAGCCCCCTGGTACATAGTTGTATATTTTTAGTTGTGGGTCCTTCTAGTTGTGGCATGTGGGACACTGGCTCAGCATGGCCTGATGAACGGTGCCATGTCCGCTCCCAGGATCCTAACCAGCGAAACCCTGGACCGCCAAAGCTTAGCTCGTGAACTTAACCACTCCGCCACGGTGCTGGTCACTCATCTTTGTATCTTAATCATCAGCCTGACACATAGTCAGTACTTAGTAAATATTTATGGTTGAACGAGCTTTCATAAGTTAAAGAATATCAGCATGGTGGTTAATTTTGTGTGTCAGCTTGATTGAGCCATGAGATGCCCAGATATCTGGTTAAACATTTTTTCTGGATATGTCTGTGAGGATATTTCCAGAAGAGATTAGCCTTTGACTTGGTGACCTGAGTAAAGAAGATTGCCCTCCTTGTTGTGGATGGGCATCCTCCAATCCATTGAGGGACTAAATAGAACAAAAAGGCAGAAGGAGATTGAATTCTCTGCCTAACTATTTGGGCTGAGACACCAGCTTTTGCAAAACTCTTTGATATCTGACAATAGAAAAAAACCAACTGACTCCCAGATTTACTTCTCTAGTTAATCTGTTGAGATAATATTGTTTTGGTTGAAAGGCAGTTTGGGAGAGAATATCGTTTTGGTTGAAAGGCAATTTGGTCTCACACAGAAGTGTACTTGGAAATGGTAGAAGGGAGTTTTTTAATTTCCTTTTCAGATAATTGTGGATGTTCTTTGTACTACACCAAAACTCAGCAAGTGGTAGTTTCTTAAAGGTTAGTTCCAGTGTGGAATCTGAAACCATATCAATGGATCTTTCTGTACTCTGTTAAAATCCATTGGTCTGTCTTAAACTTTGAATGGATTTTTTACCCATATGTGATTTTCTGATATCCTATATTGGTTATTTGGAAATATTGGTTCACTGATTATGCAGACCTTGTAAATACTGACAAATTTAATTATACAATATCAAAATATCACATTTATTAATATCACCACAAATATCAGAAAAGTCTTGAAGTATTGGGAAGCTGTCAAGCTCACTGTGGCTGATAGTAGTTTTCCAAAATTCTCATTTTCCCTTAAAAGCTCAGATCTTGTCATTGACAATAAATATCGTGAGTTGTTTTTTTTGAAGGCTCACTTTGTTCATTTTTGAGAAAATGTGTTCCATTTTCTATTTATTTAACTGTAGTCTGTCAGTTTTTCTTTCAAGTAAACATGAGGGGATCATCCACGAAAACAGCATTCATCTCACCGCTCAAAGAACCACACGAGTGCTTTTCCTGGAGACAAGCATCTTACTTTGATATACAGCTGAAGTGCTTTATGCATATTTCCCATTTTGGCACATAGCATATTAAAAAGATGTGTACTAATATTGATATTTCAAGAATTAAGAATTTTACTGCTTTATCAAGGATATTTCTTCTTTTTTTTTTGTCTGTGAAGAATACAGTGACTATTGGTATTGTTTGTGTTGCTGCCTTGATTTATTTGATTCATGCTAAGGCATCAGCAGTTGTCCCCACCATTGCGTTTACAATGTTAGTGCAAATGTCAACACAGAAAAAAGGGCAAATAATGGCCTAATGTTGTTATGAAAATAATTTTGACCTCGTGAACCTCTGGATGGGCCTCTGGGACCTTCAGTGGTCCATGGAGCACACTTTGAGAATCGCTGTTCTAAACTCTCATGCTACCTCTTTAGCCACTTGAAGGTTTCTAAGCTTGTGTGAAAGGAGAGTTGGGGATGTGGAACCTGAACAAGTAGAACTTTTTCCAAGGGAGCTTCACGAGTCAGAGATGGGAGAGGGAGGGAAGCAGTAGAGTATGCGAAAATATGTCTAACCCCTGAAATTGCTAATTAAAACCATCAATATGAAGTGTCAACTCTTTGTCCAGAGGAGAATGGCTACATGTCTCTCTCCTTATAGAAATTGACTATAAAATCTGCCTCTGTTCCGTATGGGACAGAATTCCTTAGGCTGCATGAAACTCCCAAGCTACTGTGAGTTCTCTCCTTGCATCTGCTTACATTTTGTGATAAGTCGTGTCTGGCATGTTTGTGTTAAATGCAACATACAGTTCTTTCTTCCCCAGTCGTACTGAGATAGGGAACATAAAAGAAAAGGACCGTGGGATCAGCTTGGACACATTGTGTTTGAAGTGTCAGTTGTCACCTATATGGGTCTAGCTACAGACCCAGCTAGAAGTTTGAAGTGTCAGTTGTCACCTATATGGGTCTAGCTACAGACCCAGATCTAGCTAGACTGTTGGATCTTTGCCTTGGGAATTAGGAGTGAGGTTGGGGAATAACAGTTTGGAAGATGAATGTCACACCATCTCCTGTCCCTCATGTTCTTTTAGAAGTTTGCCACTTCATCAGGAAGAGGGGTCCAATTCACCTACCCCTGAATTGCGTGGGTTTATGACTTGCTGTAATCAGTAGACAGCAGCAGAAGTGCCACATGACCTCTGAGGCAAGCAGTTTCTTGCCTTGTGAGCTGAAACACTTGCCCTTGGAGCCCATGTAAGAAGTCCAGCTTCCTTGATTCACTGTGCTCTGAGGACGTGGCGTGTGAGTGAATGGCCTTTAGATACAACCATGTGTCAGCCTGGCCTCGACATTGTGGGGCAGAGACGGGCCACCCCCACCCTGTGCTCTTTCTGAATTCCTGACTCAACAGAATCTGTGAGTCTAAGAAAATGCTTGTTGTCTTATGCCGGTACATTTGGGGACATTCGTTCTGCAGAAGCTGTAATGGCAGCAATGAGTTGAATGGAAAGAAAAGGGAAAAAGTAGAAGGAAAAGGAAAGAGGACAAAGAACAGTGTTTGGGGAGTAGGAGAGAGAGTGGAGTGAAAGCAGAAGAGAGCAAAGGCTAGAGGCTTGGGGATGGCTCTGTGCTGAGACGCTGTGGCACTGTGAGTCATAACATCATCACCCATCGGGTAACAGGGCTTCAAAGCCATGGTTTTCAACTGTGGGTTCTAACCATTAGAAAGGTCCTGAAATCAGTTTAGTGGGTCACCATTAGCATTCCAGAATATTTGTTCATAAGGCTTACTAATGACTGTGCCATCTCTCAAGACACCTGTCTGTATAAGGAGACGTGTGCTAACAGATTTAGATCTCACCTCAACCAGAAATGCTAATAAGAGGCGTTCAGTTATGGTTAATAAAATCCTTTGAAAATTCAAGAAGAAGGGGTTATCTAGAGCAAAGGAGAAAGTGAAGTGTTTCCCAAATGAAAGTATAACATTCCTTTCTAAACTTTTTAAACATAGAAGTATTTCCAACAGCTTAGTAGAAAATAAAACAAAACCCAAATGGATATAGGGTTAACATATATACATTGGGGGTTTGTAGAAACAGGCAAGTGACAAATATGTAAATCCAAAGGTACCCAAATTACCCGTGATTGGGAGAGTAAGCTCCTTCAGCAAAAATGGCCTGATAGATGAGAACCAGGGAGGAACTGCAGTCTTTTCAGGGTTGGGGCACTGTTGTGGGAGCTCATTGAGAGGAGAGAGGGCTGCTGTCTGGAATTCATGTTTTTCAAGGATGGGTTAAGTTGTTTTTCAAGAAGTTGTGCCAATTTATTATGTCGTTTTTGTCAGCTTTAGTATAAATTGGCCTGCATTGGGTTTCATTATTTAAAAAAAACATTTTTAGTAGGTATAACGTGATACTACAAAGTTGTTTGATGTGCGTTTGTGTATATGTATGTGTGTGTGTGTGTATACAAGAATTTATTTATTTTCCAAGGTGAGCATTTTCTGAAGCATTGGTTTTCTGTTTATATTGCACAAGCTTATCTTTTGTCTTTGTGTCTACTGGAACCATTGCGTTTTTCAAATAATTTAGATGACAAATGTATATAGAATTGATACTCATCCTCGGTTTTATTTCATGAAAACATGTTTTTGCAGCCTGTTAAAGAGTTCAGTTTGAATCAACATTCCAGGACTGTCCTGAGCAGATTTTGTGAAGTAGGGAAAATTTTTATTTTGCGTTTCTCGGATGATCACTTACACATTTCCTCCCTCCCCTCTTTACAGGCTCCCATAAAGGAAAGTTATATGAGTCATATAAAAGAGTTAGTTAATTTGTCTGTCTCCCAGGAGGGTTTACAGTTGAACAGAACTCAAGATGAGAGCAATACTTAACCAGAACAATGATTCTCCTTGAGTTAGATTTCATGCGATGAGAAGGAGAAATCTTGAGGCGGGAAACTTTCCCTTCCACTGGAATCGGGACTCTTTGGGGACAGGGTGTGTATAAATCATCTCTCTGGCTCTCGAGTTCAAGCTTGTGGAAAGAGAAAAGACCCAGCCCTGTCTCGGACAGCTGGACAAAGAGATTAGGCCCATCCCTGACCACTGTAGGAAGAACCGAGAGCTAAATAGGAGGCACATTGACGACAGAAAAGACCATTTTATCCGACTCCCGAGTTTTCCTCAGTTATTCTTTTCTAAGAGATTTAGTATAACAATTTCTTTTTAAAAATGGTTCAATTACATAAATAATTAAACTGAAAAGAAAGCAGTAGCTAAATGAAAGTGTAACCTAATTTCTCAGCTCCTAATTGAAAGAACATATCCATTGTTGAAAACTTGAAAATATATAAATGGATGATAAAGAAAACAAATTACCCATAGTCGCCTACCCGGAGAAAACTATTAGCATTCTGCTATCACATACCCCTACCCTCATATACAATAGTATTTTCTACTTTTTCATTTAACTTGTTATTAGCACAGTTCTTCAAAAGACTTAGTTTTAATGACCGTATGATTCCTGTTGTGGTTCCTTAATTTATTTTTTCATTCACTAATTTTACATACCAATTTTACTACCTAATCATTCAAGTGAGGATGTCTATAAGAGCATTATTTGCAAGTCTTGGCTCCCAGGTCAGAATATGTTGTTGGAGTAGATTCAAAGAAATAGAATCACGGGTTAAGGGTATGAACTATTTTCATGGCTCTTCATACATGTTACCAACTTGCCTTCAGTAAGTTTGTTCTGGTTTGTCCACCAACAGCATATGAAAGTGCATGCTTCCCCACTTCCTGGCCAGCCTGAATATTCTCTTGTGTTTTGTAAATTTGATATGTAGCAAAAATTATTCCATTGCTGTTATTGACAATTCTGCTATTAGTAAAATGGGACTACTTTTCATTGCCTTTTTAGTAAGTCGTATTTCCTTGTCTGTGATTTGTCAGTTTGTGTCCTCTGCATATTTTCAAGGAGCTGTAATTGTTCCATATTAAGGAGTGGTTGTGTTAAAGACCAAGTTGCTCTTCTTATTAGATTACATATACTAAGAGACTCCTGTATACAGTACAATTTTGGTTCTATAAATAGTAACCTTGACAGTGCTTATGGAGAATTTCTCTTTTGCTGATGTTAATGGACAAGGATTTATTCTAAACCATAGCTAAGAACAGGAAGTCTTTTTACACTAAAAATAAAGAAATGATATGATGGGTGGTTTTAAGGGGAGTTCAAAGATAGATTTTATTTATTTGTGTATTGTAAATAAATTTTAGTTTTTAGAATGGTTTTAGATTTGCAGAAAAATTATGGTGTATGGAAAGCTCCTATATAACTCATGCCCAGTTTCACCCAATTTTGACATCTTAACATTAGTATGGTGCATTTGTTACAATTAATGAGCCAATATTGACACATTATTATTAACTGAAGTCCATACTTTATGCAGATTTCCCTAGTTTTTACCTAATGTCCTTTTTCTGTTCCAGAAATCTCATCCAGATACCATGTAACGTTTAGTCTTCATATCTGCTTAGACTCCTGTCTCAGTCAGCTTGGGCTGCCATAACAACTTATCATAAACTGTGTGGCTTAAACAACAGGAATTTATTTTCTCACAGTTCTAGAGGCTGGGAGTCCAAGATCAAGGTGCTGGCATGGTCATTTTCTGGTGAGAATGCACTTTCTGGCTGTGGACAGCTACCCTCTCATATCTCTTCACATAGTAGAGAGAGAGAAGACAGGGAGACAAGCTTATTCTCTGATGTCTCTTCTAAAGGCACTAATGCCACCAGGAGGGCCCCACCCTCATAACCTCATCTAAACCTAATTCTCTCCCAAAGACCCCATCTCCAAATACCATCACATTGAGAGTTGGGGCTTCACATATGAATTTGGGTGGGGACAAAATTCAGTCTGTTGTAGCTCCTCTTGGCTGTGGCAGTTGTTTTTAGTTTTACTGAAGAGTTAAAAAATAATCTTTCCTAAATGTCTATGTATGTAAGCATTAACTTCATTTCCTTTGTCCTCATGTGATTCAGAAGCAGTATTTAGCCACTAGCATGATTTCTAAGCAAGTTTTAATTTAGGTACATGAACACATATTGCCTTCTGTAACTGGACAGTCCTGTTGTGGTTCAATATTAAAATGTACACATCATTCACAGAGGTGGATTTGAGAAATTTCCATCCCAACCAGAGCGCACCAGCATGGAGGATGCCTGCTGTCTGTAAATTAGTCAGACGTTTGTTTGGGGCCTATGTTACCCTATTGGCTGGCTCAGAATAACAGGGAAGAGCAGTAGGTAGAAATAAGGAAGCAGCTGTTTTTCCAGTTGAACACAGAGTTGTTTGGAATAAGGTTCACTACCCAGGTTGAAACTAATTGGCCATCCTGCTATGATGTAATTTTGGGTGTGTGGATAATAGCACCTACCCAATCTGTACTTAACTAACTAGACTTGTTAATGATCAATTCTGGTGATTTGATGACAGGTGCAAGACTTGGGTTTACTGTATGCATGTACAGTAGCTGGAAGCTATTTTAAAAAGATAAAGTTGTTTAAAAGTTGAAGAAAAGTAGTATGTCCTAGGTTAAAAGGTGATACCAATAAATGCATCTTATTAAACTGAAGAGACCTGTGTAATGTGTTTTATAGAAAAAGGGTGTTTTTTGTAATCTGAAAACTTAATTACCAAATGTAGCAATTATTTTGATGTTATTTTTTTTTTACTAATATTTTTTCATTAAAACAATAATGAACCCTGTGCAGCACATTTATTTCCCTTTAGAGTATTTAGAATATGGACTTTGGCCTGCTTGGAATTTTTTTTTCAGGAGACACTATTGGATAAATGTTATATAATTAAATATTCACTCTCAACTAATAAGATGATAAATCACATCTCTGGAGATTTCTGATGTATTTGCTTAATTCTTCCCATTTCAATATAAGGAGGAATGTTTTTAAATAGAAAGTTTTTTATATTTGCTAATTTTCCTCTTCCTCTTCTGCAATATTAAGTGATTTTTAGTTAAAAGTCATGGGAGTTAAATAGGCAAGAGGACTGTTTGCCATTTACATTCAGGTTTGGTTCAAATTATGCAGAATGAAGACAGTCGGTGCTCTGAACTGAAATCATTAGTACATCAATTATTCTGTGATAACCAGCTGAGAATAGGCTGCAGCCTGCGTGAATGTTCCTTCCATTTAAAGTTGGCTTCTCATTAGCGTATATGAGAGAGAAAATAATTTGATTCTAATTTATCTCTCTTTAACTGGACATTGTTCCCCTCTGAATTCAAGAGAAGAGCATTTTAATTTTGTAGTCATTTATAACACACAGGTCAAATAAATAACAAGTTTTATTTCTAGCAGTATATGTCTCTTCTATTATTTATATCACCATAGTTCCTTGATTCTCAGACACACTTTTTTTTTTCCTACATCTTAGGACAAAATAGGCCACAAACATAATAAAGGTAACATCAAAAATCAGTGGGGAAAATAAGGATTATTTAGCAAATAGTACTTGAAGAATTTTTTAACTACTTGGAAGAAACTAAAGGTAGAGCTTTACCTCACTATAATCCAAAAAAAATTTTGTATAGATTATGCTTAGAAGATTTAAGAAACATCTGAAAAATATCTAAGAATATGTGATGGAAGTTTTTTAGTGCTTGAGTTGGGAGGAAATTTCTAAGCGTAAAAACAATGAACACTATCCCAAATGAAGGCAAAAGCAACACTTCTTTTTTCCAGATCTGAATACATTATAAATCAAAACAAAAGGCAAAAAAGGAATAAATTAGGAAAAAGAGGGTCCGTTCTTTGTGATGAATAATACTAACTGCAAGGAAAATACAGGCAAATTGGAAAAGTCTTATGAATAGACAATTTACAAAAAGAAAATCAGTGGCTAATAAGTGTATAACATGAGAATTCATTGTTAACCAAACAAAGGAAAATTAAAATAATAAGCTGTTTTACTCATTACACTAACATGATTAAAAAATTATCACTGTTGAGATAGGAGTTTACATGAACTTCTAATGGAACTGTACATGGGTACAAACTTTCTTAAAAGTAATTTGATCATATGGATCAAGAGCTGTAAAAATTTATACCCTTTAATTTAATAATTACCTTTCCAAGAACCTGCCCAAATTATAAATAACCAGAAATACAGAAAACGATTGACATAAGTATATTTGCTGTCATGAAGTGTTGGAAAGTTGGAAACCACTTAAGTGGATGTAGTTGATAATTGCATGATTTAGTAAATCATGATGTAATAGAAAATTATACAGATATTAAAATAGTATTTTCAGAGATTATGTTAATGGAATTGGAAAATCCTTAAGCTAAGGGTAGAAAGTAGAATACAAAGTATTATAAATAATGTGATTTCAATTTTTTTAACAATAGTCACAAAAAGGTCTAGAGAGAAGCACATAAAAATAGTATTCTTGGTTAACGGTAAGGTTATGGAATTATTTCCTTGTTTTTTTCTTTTTGGTGACGAAGATTGGCCTTGAGCTAACTTCTGTTGCCAATCCGCCTCTTTTCGCCTGAGGAAGATTGTCACAGAGCTAACACCTGTGCCAACCTTCCTCTACCTTGCGTGTGGAATGCTGCCACAGTGTGGTCTGATGAACAATGTATAGGTACTCCCAGGATCCGAACCTGTGATACCCAGGCCAATGAAGGAGAGCATGCAAACCCAGCCACTATACCACCAGGCTGGCCCCTATCTTTTTTCTTCTTCATCTTTTTTTTTTTTTTTTTTGCCAAATTCTCTATAGTGAGCATGTGTTATATACATTAGAGAAGTTATTAAAATATAAATGTATAGTTGCATATTTTCGTATCACAAATTGTAACTTGTCTCTTCCAAGTTCTGGGAGGGCAGGGATATCAGCTGTCTGTCCTCAGTGTCTGAAACAATGGGTGGCATGTCATAGTTGCTCAGTAAATGTGTGTTTGTTGAATAAAGCTGGAGTTTGGGGTGGCTGACCCAACCAAATATAAAATGCAAGTGTAAATAGCTGAGTTATTGACCAGATGCCTAGTCAGACCCAAAATCTGAGTAGAGAACCAGAAGGCAAAGTCTGGGGTTCAAAGGAGAAAAGGGAAAACTGAGCACTCAGAAGACTTGAAAAGGTGTCTAAACGATTGGGCTAGAAAGGTGGCAACGCCCCTCAGTGCCGTGCAGTGTGTGGCCCCCGAGGGCCCTGCCTGATCCCACATGGAGACCACACATCCCTCCACGAGATAGACAGGGGCTATGGACGAGGCTAAAAATACAGAGATTTTACAGGCCATGTTCTCTGACCACAAGGGAATAATAAAGACTTAAAAAACTAAATATCAGCCAAAGGAAAACACAATCCCGATAATCATAATCACTTGGAAATTTAAATCACTCCCTGATTAAGAGGAAATTAAAAAAAAAAGACTTTAGAAATGAACAGTGAGAACACCTCATATCAAAACCTGTGGGCTATGGCAAACTCTTAAGTGCTTTTTGTAATATAGCAAGTTTAAAGAGTGAATAACTTAAGCCGTCAATTTGAAAAGCTAGAAAAGGAACGAATAAGTAAAAGATTGGAGGAAGATGGAATTGATACTGATAAAAGCAAAATTTAATAAACTAAAAAGGAAAAAAGTGATAGAATTGATCACTGAAGAGCCATATCTTTGAAAAGATAAATCAAGTAGCCAAGCCTGTGGCAGGTATAATTAAGAAAATTAGAAGGAAAACTTGAAACAGTAGGTGTGGAAAAGGATGTGAACATAGATATGGAGGAACTTAGATCAACTTCTAGGAGGATGTGAATTTTGGGGGGGCAGGGGGTACCTTTTTCTGTTTTAAGAGATCACCATTTTTGTTTTTATTCAAGCTTTGGACTAATATTATTAAAACCAAATTTTCTTTTTTAAACATTATGGAGATTTCATGATCCAAACAATATTTAATATATAATTTTTAAAAAGTCTTTTGAGTTTCTCTGATGTATTCCAACTGCTGCATCACTATTGCATCAAAAGTTGTAGAGTTTATTTGATGAGTTCTTACCTAGAGAACACTCAATTATAGTGTCAGTTTATCGAGGATTTCTAATCCTGTAAGTTTTTTTTTTTTTTTTTTTTTGGTGAGGAAGATTGGCCCTGAGCTCACATCTGTTGCTAATCTTCCTCTTTTTGCCTAAGGAAGATTGTCTCTAGCCAACATCCATGCCAGTCTTCCTCTATTTTCTGTATGTGGGATACCACCACAGCATGGCTTGATGAGTGATGTGTGTAGGTCTGCACCTGGAGCCAAACCCGTGAACTCCAGGCCACTGAAGTGGAGCATGTGAATTTAACCACTATTCCACCAGGCTGGTCCCTGTAATCCTGTAACTTTTGAGGGAGGATCTCGCAGGGTACCTGACATTGTCCAGGTTTTGATGAACCAGTTAATTTTACTTTGAGGGTAGTGTAAATTCACTGTAGGATATATACCAAGTAATTTGAACTCTGAACAAAGGGTCATATTTCCTCCTATTTTTCTCAAGTGATTTTGAGAAGTGTGATGCACCAGTGGGTAAAAATACTTTAGGACTTGCTAATGAAAGACAGTGTGTACAGAATCTGCTTTTCTAGCACGTATTTTTATAGATGTTGAAAATGCTGTTGTCAAACAGTATTTTAAAAACTGTCAGGTGTGTGTGTGTTTTTCAAATGAGTTTTAAATAATTCAGTACTATGCAGGCGGCAGAAAAATGACTTTATAAACTTTCAGTGCTCTTTTGTACTGAATATATAAGTAGAGCCTATGAATTAAAAATGAACACTATCTGATCCATCTTTTTACTGATAACCAATGTAATGTTGATGGAAATTCACTGTTACTAACATATTGTTTGTTTGTTTGCTTGCATTTTCCCATTAGATAATCACCTTAAAGTCATTTCAGATACTACATGTGTACTTATGGTGAAATAGGTTTCTAATAGGGAGCCTTGTCTGGTTTATCTAACTTGGTGGTGACTCATGGTAGCCGCTTTCTCTTTTCTTTCCTCCTCTGTGCTGCTGAATGAAAAATGAGGATAGAGTAGACATGGAAGATAGGCCGCTTAGAATAAGTATAGAGTCCTCAGAGCTTACCCATCCAGCCAGTGAGTTGGTGAGCAGCATTGCAGAATATTAAAAGTCCCTTCCCTAACTCGAGTGTAACGGGGAATGAAAAAGTAAGAATCATGGATTCTTATGAGCCTCAGCCACATTTCTCATTGACTCATTATTCGTGACTCTCATTTTTCCCCTGATCTTCCTGTCCCCAGTTTCTTTTTTTTTTAAGGAGTGACAAAGGAAACCTTGTTTATGTGAAAAAGCTGAATGGAACACACAGTACTGTGCACTGTTCTTCCTCTTGCCAATAAAGAATTGTGGCTTTTCTGAAGGCAGAAAAATTTTCTTCATCATCCTCATTATTATGACCATTATTTAGTTTTGTTTTCCTCAGTCAGATGTTTTACACTAATAATAGTGGTATTAGTCATGTTCTAGAGTTGTCAGATCTCTAATCTGACAATTGCAGAGTTAGGAATTAAATGATCTTCATGGCAAAAGATTTAAGGTGTATTTACAGGGATTGGGAAATGGCTGAAGCCACAGCCACAGTGATTGGAGAGGGATGTAGTTAGACAGACACAGGAGGGTTGAAAACACCTGTCTTGGAACATTAGGTTTAAAGCTTTTTGCGTTGTTACAGTAACTTTAAAGATTTGCTCTAAGAGATAGTAGACGTTCATTTAAAATTCATAAATTCCACTCCAGTGTCTTCCTGAGTACACTGCGTGTGATTGCCATCAAGTGTCTTGAGCGTACTGATTATACACTGTTTAACACGCATTGTTTGTAGTGGTATTTCAGATGCTGCGGGACTTGATCTGCTGCGTGTTTAATCTGAAAAGACTCATCAGAGCTGTGATTTCCCATCTGGGTGGAGGTGGACTGCCCAACTCAAAAGAAAGGAGTTCTTCATGTGCTCTATATTATTCTAAGATCCTCCCCAGAGGCCTTCATCTTTAGTTACGGCGTGAGGTCCCATTTTGATCTAGATTTCATAGATTTTTGCATGTTAGTTTTAGTTGAGTTTTCTTAAGATTCAGTGCAGCATCAACAGTAAAAATAAGCTTGAATGGGAAACGGGCAGCAAAAGATGTGAGAAAATAGTAAATGAGATTAAAATCACTTGGGAAATCTTTTAGTAGATTTGAAGAAGGCACATGTGTTTTGAAGAAGTTTGTTGAGGAATGCAAATTAGAAATCAGAGTAGATTTTCATTTTTTGGAAGTGTTTTGTGGGTCCAAAGGTGATCCATTATGTTGCTAGCCTTGTATTAGATGAACAATTATATGGCTCCTAGTCATACTTTCGGAGTCTTGTTCTCGTGTTCCTCATTGCAGATTGTACATCCTACTTATACTTTCCCAGATTCCCGGAGGCTGAGCAAAGGCAGGCAGAAGGTGTATCCATCAGTCAGGGAGTACCGGGGACAGGGTCATTACTAAATTCTCCTTTCAACACACAGTTATTGAGTGCCATCCCTGCTTTCTCCCAGCTCTCTTCTGCTTTATAACTCTGAACCTTGGTTTTACTTCTCTAAGTCTTAGTTCCTTAACTGTAAAATGGGACCCATAATAATGTCTGTCTTATGGGTTTGTTGGGAAAGTCCCAAAATCAGTGTCTGGGTTGTTAGAAGAGCTACCACCACTTCAGTGCCCCTGAGTTGTCTTCTGTGGGTACAAGAGGAATGACTGATGAAGATCATGCCAGTCAGGGCATATCAAAGTCTCTCAGAACTACAAAAGTCCTGCAATCCCCTTGAAATATTTGCTAGCAATGTGCTGAATAAAGTATCTGTGGATTTCAAAGAGATCCTTAGGAGAGATACTAAATGAATACTTAAAAATAGTGTGTCTCAGTTAAAAAGAAGTGAGATGTCTGAATTTTGACTCACATTTTGTTTAACACCTACAATGTGCCAGGCATTGTAAGGAACACTTTTATATATATTTTCTCTTTAAATTCTTGGAATATTATTTTTATCATCTCCCACACATGAAGATTGGAGCTGTATCTAATACAAGGATGTAGGTTCTTGGAATTCAGTGACTTGACCATCTGGGTTAATATTTCTTCAGTGTGGTGACGTTCTTTTTCATTCTTGTTAGCATCCTCAGGTCCTCCATTCCACCTGGAGTCTTAGCCCACGCTGGAACTGAAATAGTGTATAGCAGAATTTTCTTTGAGACTTTAAGATCAGTTGGTTCTACATTGCCTCTGTCATCTTTGCATTCTTTCGTTGAGATTCTTTTGCTTACAATTTAAAGAAACCCAGCTCAAACTAATTTGATCAAAGGAAAGAACCTCTATTGGCTTACATAGTTAAAATTTCCAGTGGTGCATTTCAGAGTTTTGGAGACTTCAGATGTGGTAGGATTCAGGGGTTCAAGGAATGTCATCAGAATTCTGTCTCTATCCCCTGGCTCTATTTTTTTTTTCTGTGTTAGCTTCTGTATTAGTTATCTATTGTGGTGTAACAAATTGTATCAAACATATTGGTTTAAAATAACACAAATCTATTATGGTATTTGTGGGTCAGAAGACTGGGCATGGCTTGTCTATGGCTTCATGCTTTCTTTCAAGACTGCAGCAAAGGTGTCAGTGAGCACTGAAGTCTCATCTGAAGGCTTGACTGGGAAAGGATCTGCTTCCAAGCTTACGTGGTTTTTGAAAGAACTCATTTCCTTGTGGTTTATTGGACTAAGCTTCATGGTCAGCCTTCAGCCAAAGGCCATTCTCAGTTCCTTGCCACTTGAATCTTTCCTTAGGGCAGCTCACAATATGGCAGCTTCCTTCATCAAAGCCAGCAAGGAAGTGTCTGCTATCAAGGTGGAAGTCAAAATCTTATGTAACATAATCGTCGAAGTGGCTTGCTACACTCTGTTGGTTAGAAGCAAGCTATAGGTCCCACTCATGCTCAGGAAGAAGGATTATGGGTGTGAATACCAGGAATCAGGGATCATCATGGCTCATCATAGAATCTGTCTACCACAACTTGCTCAGGAAACGTTTCTCCACATGGTGACAGAGTTAACCAACAGCTTCTGTTTTGCATCATCCTAAGGGTTACAGTTCCAGAGAAAATAGAGCCACTAATCCTCTTTGCATTCATATATGTGCCTGTACCTTACCAGTCAGGATTCTTGGTTGAAAACAGTAGAAGTCAACTCTGGCACACTTAACCACAAAAGGACTTATTGGAAGGATATCAGGTAACTTCTTGAATTGTAGGGAATACTGAAGTACTGGGCTGGCAAAACCTGTGAGAACTAGATGGACACTTGTTGCCACTGGCCACTCTTCATTGGATTCTCATCAGAGAGTCCCAAGATTAGATACCAGGTGGATCTCATTGGCCAAGTATAGGTGCCATGCCTGTGCTCTAGTTGTCAGGAAGGGAGATGAGTGAATATCTGCCCTCCTTTGGCCTCCATTGGAGGTGGGACTGTGTTTCTTTGACTCTGACATTATTCTGAGATGAGCCTATGTGGGTTACTTTTGCCTACAGGTGTTCAGCCTATCAAGTTGCATTGCATAGACAGGTTCCATTCCAGTGGGCAGTTTTCAGAACTGTGTAATGGTGGTTCTGTGCTCTTGTTGAACATTAACCATGTCCTGCAGGCATACTGATAAAGCTTCTACAGAAGCAGTATGCAGAATGTGATGTCAACGGCACACCCACATCTCTGAGTCATATAGTAGATGGGGCATTCATAGTCAGGATTTTTATTCAGACCAGATTTAACCACAAGTAGAATTTGCTTTCTCTGAAATTGTAGGCCAGCTTTATGATCCAGTTTTGTTTCCCTGTCTTTGTGTTGGATCTAGGGATTTAGGGATTTCCTTAACTTTTTCCTGTCATCTTTGGCCATGTGTATATGACTTTTTTGGATGTGTGGATCTGCTAGCTGAATTATCAGGTTTTTATAAGTCCAAAGAACTTGTCAGTCTTTTGAAGTAAGTTCATATGTTTCCTTACATGAATTTTCAAAGCTATAGTTCTCTCTTGCAGCATTACAGTAGAATATATTAAGACCAACTTACCAAGAAGGGAAACACATGTCCCTTCCATAGGGTAATTTGTCGGGTGAAGAGTCTTACCTACACTCAGAATGTTTTTCTTATTGGCCTAATAAGACAGCTGAAATCTCACCATTAAAATTTGAACTTTGGCTTAAGATCAACAGTCCTCAACCTCAACACATTAAAATCACCTGGAGAATTAAAAACAATGAAACCAAAAAATAACCCAACAAATGAGAACAATGTCAGGGTCCCACTCTTGAGCAATTTTTCTGAATTTCTGAGAGTAGAGTCCAAGGAGCTGTGACTTCTAAAACCTCTTTAAGAGATTCAGCCAGGGTTGAGAACCAGTGGCTCAAGACTACCAGCTGGCAAGGGCAGCCTATTCATTCATGTTATGGTGTGTACAAGGAAGTGTAGAAGTCATTTCCACAGCTCACAGTTGAGACCATTTCCTGCCATCCTTTCTTCCTTGTGTATCCCTCTGATGAACTCCCATTAGTGGAGGTCCCTAAGCCAATCTCTTCCTGCAACCTTAGAGAGCCCAGCTACCATAGGGCCATGGGATTTCCAGTTATGACACTGCTTCTGAAAATACCTCCAAAAGGCTGAGTTCACAGGAACATCTGTTTGCTTCATAACAGTAGCACATGTTAAAATCAGGCTATAAACAATCCAACTTCTCTTTCATTTTATATTTACTTTCTGGAGGTGATGTGCAAATAATTGTTCATGTGGTATCCAGAAATATTTTCGTCTATAGTAATAGCAGATGGCAGAGCATTTTTCACGTGCCAAGTTGCATTTATTCTTCCACAGTGCAATGTGGAAGTGATCATGGCCTCTTTCAAATACTCTAACTTCCCATGTGCATTTCAGTTGTGGTGGGAAGTTTTCTTGCATATCAGTTCAATATGCTATAGATTTACTTGGAATCCGTGGAATTTGTGCATAGTGTGGTCACATGAGAAGTACATTGGAAAGAAATATTTTTGAGGCCTAATGATTAAAGGTCATCAATTCAACAAACATTGAATAGGCATTTGCTGTGCGCTAAGCCAGTGGTTTTCCATTGGGATTGGTGGCTTGGTCCCCAGGAAGGATTTTGGAAATTCGCAGAGTTGTTTTTAGTTATAATGATTAGTGAGGATGCTACTGGCATTTGGTGTGCAGAGGGACCAGAGGCACTAGCTGCCATGCACCACGCAGGACAGTCCCCTACGACAAGAATGGTCTTGTGCACACAACCCCACATCTGTTGAAAGGGCATTTATGCAGGTGCAAAAGTTGTTTATGATTATCTGAGCCTAAAACCTAACTGTACTTTTCATATAAAAACAAGATTTTTTTTTTTTGGCGTGGATTTAATATACACTGACTTTTCCAGGAAAACTGTAAATTGAATTGTAAACGTAACTTAAGGGAAAATTGTATTTTCCTTCAAGTCAACTTTATTTATTCTCACATAAAACTGTGTCACCGATGGAGCCTGCCTGTGGTGTTTGAGTCACAAAAAGCCCATCTGTATCTGCCTGCGTTGTTGTTCCTGCATTCATGTGGATTCCGTACATAAGTGCACATATGTCTTCTGGCAGTGTTGTGCCTGAGCATTTATTCATTCATATTATTTTATTATGTTACTCTCTTTATTTTTTCTTGTTTTTACAGCTAGGACGTTATGTTGAGTTGTGATTATGTGTACATGCGCCTGTGTTTTTAAAAGTATGTGTGTAGGTGTGTTATTTGTAAATTCCATTTCAAGTAAATAGAGGGAGCATTATAAAATATTTGGGTTAGAAGGGGGCTATTGGGTGTGAAAGAGTTGAGAGCCACTAGACTAAGCAGCACGCTGGTGGCAGACAAATCAGCGGACAAGGAAACTTCTGAATGCTAGAGGAACTTGGAGGATACTGAGGGGCCAAGGAGCAGCCTCTACCCTGTCCTAAGGGGAGGCACTGGCCGAGTGTGATCAGGAAGCCTGTTTTGCTAGGGCTCAGCTGGGTGAAGTGGAGGGCAAAGAGAATAGTGCATTCTAAGTCAGGAACAGTGGAAGCATGGCTTTTGTAAATGGCTCAAGGTTGGGATGGGGTAGGTCTGGAGGCTGGCAGTAGAGAGAGAAGGCTAAGAGGCAGGCAGATGAATGAAGGATTTAACAAGCCTTGCTTGTATTTCATTCTGGAAACACTGGGGAACAACCAAGGGGCTTATGACTTCGAATCAGGCTTGCAAGGTTGACTAAGCCAGGGAGAGGCCTGAGCTATGGCCATGGCACTGGGAAGGCCCAGTGAAGGTTCACATTGATTTGGAAGGTGTCAGACCTGAGATGCAGTCCTGGGGGCTCTAACTCTAGTCCCTGTGGTCTTAACCACTTTCCTAGATCATCCTAGGGGCTGGGGTGGACATAGGGTGGTGCAGAGCAGACGGAGAGACTTTTGGCCAGTGGAATCTACTCAACACTGAATATGGAAGCTATAGGAAAGGGAACTTGAGGATGTGTCTGGTTACGTGAAGTGTCTGATGAGGAAAAGAACACAGGCCTCCCTTAGAGAATTGCACTGACTCTCTAGCATCTGTGCCCCAGTTAAGTGTGTGTGGGGAGACTGTTGTTCATTTATTGTGTGCGTAATTTCACTTACCTGTTGCTTTCATTTAATTTGGCACAACCTTTCATTTTGTTTTGAAAGAGATTTGAATAACAACACAGATTCTAAAGAAACTTAGCAAGACTACAAAGCTAGTGATTATGATTTTCATCTGGAGTGCTATTAAAACCACTCTCATGTGCCAAATGGGAGAAGCATTCTTAACAATTTACCCCAACAATAACAAAAATATTTGGATTTATCCATCACATTGATGAGAGAAATACTGTTCTTTAAAGGAGAGACTTGCTCAGTTTCTGTTCCCTTTTTATTTTTTGAAAAGTAATGAAATTACTAAAACACTATATTATAAGAAGTTTGGAAAATAGAAAGGGGAATATTACCCCCCATATTATCTGCTACTGGCTTTTTTATGTATTTCCTTTAAATCTTATTTTTAGATATGTGCATGTATATTTGTGTGTGTATAATATGTTATGTTATATATATAAAGATATTATAGTCTTATTGTGTAGGAATATTCTAGGAGTCAAATAAAATGAAATATGGGAGCAATATTTTGAATCCTTCTTCCTCTCAATTTCCACCGTGGTGTCTAGCTACCTCCTGAGTACTGTACTAGATCTCTCTGTTTAATTGTCTTTCAGGCATCTCAAAGTACGCACATCAAAACTGAGCTCTTGAGTTCTCCCTCACACTGTTTTCCCCATCTTCCACATCTCAGTAAATGGTTCCATTGTCCATCTCGTTGCACAAGCCAGAAGCCTAGATTTCTCCCTTTCCCTCACTTCCACACTGAATCCATCAGCAATACGTTTATCTCTACCACCAAAATAGACCTCAGACCATCTACATCTCTCCACCCGGACTGCCAGCATCCTCTTTCAAGCTGCCATCATTTTTCACCTGGACAACCTTAGCCTCCTTACTGGTCTTCTGCTTACACTGGGCATTCTTGCCTCTCTAGAGTCTGTTCTCCCAGCAGACAAGATAGATCACTCTTAAATATTCTCCTGTTTAAAATTTTCCAGTGGCTTCCCAATGTACTTAGAAAACAACCCGATTCCTTCCCATGGCACCTGAGGCCTCTAGGATCTGACTTTTCCCTGTCTTTCTGAATTCCTCTCATGCCAAACCCCATGTCCTTACCCCTTGCTTGCTATGTTCCAGCCACCTAATAAACATCTTGATATTTTTGAAACACCGAGTTCTTCCCTGCCTCACAGCTCATACATGTGTGCTCTTCCTTCCCATCCTCACCTCTGGGCATGCTGGCTCCAAATCCGGTGCGTGTCACTTTAATGCCACTTAAGAAGCCATCCTAAACCACTCTAGGGAGAAAGTAGCTTTGCTTTCTTACACTTACCACCATTTGCAACTAGTGTATGTGTGTGTTTCCCCCACTGGATGGTAAGCTCCGTGAGGCAGTGACTTTGTTTGTCTTGTTTACGTAGTAGTCAGTCAGTAAATATTTGATGAATAAATGAATGAATGTTACCTCCTTGAACCAGCTCGTGGAATTACCTTGCTGCCAGGCTGAGGGACATGGAATTGAAAGCCAAGGAATTACTAGTCATCATCTATGATCTTCGAAGCTCTTTTGTAGAAGAGGCTTCTCCTTTCTTTGCAGTACCCTGTTTTTGCCCAGATAATGTTTGGCTGGGACTCAAGTAAATGGTCAGCTCCCAGCCTTCTGTCTGAGGTTGGTGCATTGTTTAATAAACTGACCTAGACAGTAAGGGTTGCACTGCCAATAGAGCTACTTTTAGGGGGATATAATGTTGGAAGGTGGCTAGTTTTCACTTCTGCTGCCAAAGGTGACAGGAGAGGGGCACCAGAGAGGAATGGTAAAGAGAGAGAACACAGTGACCAAATTTCCCTCCCAAATTGCCATTGCCAAGGACACATGCGGGTATAGTGGTTGAAAAAAGCATCAAGGACAGAAACCAGACAACTTAAGAACAGTTTATTTTGGGAAGAAGCAGTCCAATCAAGATCTTTCCTAGTGGCATTAAGGTTCAAAAACATGAAAAATTCTCGCCATATCTTGTTGCTGTAATGCCAGTTTGGGACCATTTATTAAGATCCCCAAACCCCAGAACTTCTGATCAGCTCAATGCCTACCTGGTGTTAACTTCTTTTACGGGAGGAAATTATGGAACATACAATACAATAGGCCACTTCTAGCTGACTGCCTCTTACCTCACCTTGTTCTCTTTCCTTGTCTGACACTGTCTCCCTCAAGTTACATCCTTAATGAGGTCATTTGCTCTGCATACACCGTGAGATTATATCTTAGAGTAATACATTTTCTACTTTCTGAGCTATGCCTGAGAGGGCAGCCTCTTCAACTGTGGAGAGAATTTGCCATTTAAGAGAGGAGGACCTTTATAGCTTGTCACAGCTTTCAATCATAGCTTCAGTTTTTGATTCTTTAACAGTGGCACTTGGGAGCAAGAACATTATGCAGAACCACTTAGCTCGGCCTTACAAATAGCCTCTTAAAGGAACGAGGATCAGTTTATGCTGGCATGGTAGGAAAGGACACTGAGTGTTGGTGTTAATATCTGCGTATAGTTTGCATAACTGATATCTACAATAATATCTTTTATTTTCCAGCTTTATTGAGATATAATAGAAGATAACCCACAATAATATCTTAATCTTAGTTTTGCTCCAAAATTACCTTTCCACCACCACTATCCCTTATATGTAATTTGTAGCAACACTGATTTGATTTTAACTTTCTTTTTTTGCATTTTTAATTTTTTTTTTTAGTTTTTTTTCTATAAACAAGTAATGAGCCCCCATTGTGTGTCAGGAAATATGCAAGTGCTGCATATCTGGAGCTCCACAGGACAAAAAAATAATGGCCGAAGATTTTTCAAAATTGTCGAAAGACATAAGACCACAGATTGAAAAAGCCCAGCAAATCTCAACGAGGATGAAGAAAACAAATCTACAGGAGCCAGCCCAGTGATGAGGGGTTAAGTTCCCTTGTTCTGCTTTGGCGGCTGGGGGTTCCCGGTTGCAGACCTACACACTGCTTGTCAAGCCATGCTGTGGCAGGCATCCCACATATAAAGTAGAGGAAGATGGGCATGGATGTTAGCTCAGGGCCAGTCTTCCTCAGCAAAAAAGAGGAGGATTGGTGGCAGATGTTAGCTCAGGGCTACTCTTCCTCAAAAACAAAAAAAGCAAACCTACAACTGGAATGATTGTGGTATAATGGCAGTATATTCCAAAAGAAAGAGAAAATCTTAAAAGCTGAGAGAAAAGGCAGATTACCTACAGAAGAATGACTGTCCAATTGACAGCATATTTCTTAGCAGCAATGGTAGATCCTACACCTATCATCGAAGTAGGATGCTGAAATAAAGACCTTTTTGGAAATACAAAGACTAGCAGAATTTTTTACCTTCAGACTTTAACTGAAAGAATGACTAGAAGTTGGACTGTAGCAAGAAGGAAGTTGAACCCAGAAGTAGGTCACACCATTACAGAGCAATGGCAAACCCAGAAACTGGACATGTTAATTAACTTCAGTAGTGTAAATAAACGGCTGCCTCTGTGTTAGGATTTGAGTGCAAACAAAATGTTTTGCCACTTGAGTATTTAACTGCTTAGACTTGGTGTTGATGTCTGAAATTCTTCGGTTTGTGATGGATTATTTTCACTTCAGGCACAGGTTTTTAAGGAGAAGTCCATGGATGGAATTCAAGCCACCCATGAACTTCTGAAAATCATAGGTGACACATTTTGTGTATGTGTAGTTTTTCCGCAGACACGATTCATGGCTTTCGTCAGACATTTAAATGGATTTAGAACCTGAACAAGTTTAAGAACTACCGGATTAGGGTATTGTCCCCTATTAAAATAAAATTACATCGATACTTCACTCGCTCTGAAGTTGAGATACGGTGACCTGAATTTGAATGTTAGATCTGTTGCTTACTTGAGGGAACTATTGAGACCCTGGACAAATTATTTTTCTTCTTGCCTGTGCAGTGCACAACCTGTGTGGCTACGCAAAGCAGCGATCTATCTGGCCCCTGCGACTGTATCTCACCATCACAGTCAGTATTTGATTATAGCTGTTAGAATTTTCTAAAGAGAGTCGCTATTGAGCTATCAGAAGAAATAAAGCTTCTAAGTGACCAATTTTAGGGTATAATAATAGGTTTAGTGCTGTTGTTTTGTTAATCGAGCATATGTTTTGCATAATACATTGTCCAAGTGTGCTTGTGTGTGGGGGGCTGTGTTCAATTGTTCTCTCTCCCAGTGAAATTTGGTACTAAAACAACTATTAACTGGTGACCCTGTGTAACTTGTGTTTTTATAATACAGTTGTAATGTATGTTAGATATGTGCATTTTATATGTAATTTTAATTCCACTTGTTCACTCTTTCAGTAGGTGTTTGTTGAGTGCTAGTGTCAGGCCATTTACAGCACTAGATGTGGTCATCGATTTAGAGTTGAATATGGCTGTCCTGTGTCCGAGGAATTACTTTGAATTAGGAAAATGGTGGAGGGTCGTAACCAAATCCTTAGTCCTAGCCTAAGACCTAGTCAGGTCAAGAGGAAGCTGTTCCTGGAAGCAGATATTTGGGGTGTCAGCCTCCATGTGTAACTAAGAACAGAGTAGAGCGTGCATCTTTGAAGGAGGGCTGCTGTGAAGCCATGGGCTTCCTCACATACCACCAAGGTCAAAATGTCTGCTTGGCCTGTGTAATTATGATCATAATCACACAGTCTGTTTTGAAAGCTGCTACATTGGAAGGTGAGTCCCAGCCACCGGTTAGAGCACTCAGATGGGTCTTCTTCTCCCAAAGCCCAGACCTCCTTGTGGCTCCCGAGCACCCCCTAATCCCTAATTAGAATCCCTAATCCCAGTCCTGCTGGGGAGAAGACAGTCCCCAGTTCCATTTCCATTCGCTCTCTGTGGGTCCATTTCCTCTCTCAGGACAGAGTATCTCTTAGAGGGCGAAGGGAGGTGGTTTTTCAAATGGTTACGAACAGCATGGACACAGTTAATATACCTCTTAAAATGAGGGTATGTTTCCCTTTTCATTGGTAGAATCCTACCCTTTCTTGTGTAACATTGAGAGATTCTCAGTTTTAACTGAATAAGATCATAATCTCTTCTTATTTTTATTTAAGAAGGAACACCTTTATAGAGCTTAAATGAAATGAAAAGGACAGCTAGAATTTTGAGATGGGACTTTTGTGGAAAATGCTGAATGTCGGAGGATAATGCAATACGGTCTCTGGTCTGCCACCCTCCCTTCT
Source organism: Equus asinus (assembly GCF_041296235.1). Lineage (NCBI taxonomy): Eukaryota > Metazoa > Chordata > Mammalia > Perissodactyla > Equidae > Equus > Equus asinus. The sequence goes on along the minus strand of NC_091808.1, from coordinate 12,867,920 downwards.
CTAGTTATTTGCAATTACATTAGGACAATTAGATTATAACTGAGACTTCTGCAAACCCGTTTAGAAAGATAAGGAATTCATTTAACTGTATTGTACTCTAAATTGTGAGATTCAAGATTGATTAAAAGGTTGGGGTTTTAAATTGAAATTTTCTCCCATGTTATTTTATATCTATATGATTCACCATAAAGATTGGTTTTAAAAGTTTCAAAGCTATTGATGTTATTTTATCCTTTTCAGTTAAATTGAGGTTACTATTTTTAAAAAATTGATTCTGGCCTCTTTTTGTATCCCTCAAACTACCACTTTCTCAGCCATTCCTAGAACTAGTTGGAGAGTTTTCCTTGGCCTAAAAATAGAATAAAATAAGCAAAATTAAATATTTTTTTAAGGAAAAGCTAAAGAAAAGCATAGTACATGCTGTTTTTCCCTGTAAATGGGAAACCAAGTGTCTGATCCTGTATTTTATCGGTTTACACATACCGTGAGGTAGATATACTTGATGAAAATAATCACTGTCCTGAAGGAATGATTGTGTGTGTGTGTGTGTGTGAGATCTTCAGTGTGTGTGGACGTATGCAGGGGCTTGTTTGGGCAGGAGTGTGACTGAATTGGCTAATGGGAACAGGCAGCAGTACCACACTGTCTACAGTAGGCTTCTTCTCGTCTTTTTCTCTGAAGTGTTCCATTGCGTCTTCTTTTCCTGAGAGCCAGCAAGTCTTTCACCAGCTCTGAGAGAGTGAACATTACTTGGAACTGTCTTGCCTGAGGTATTCTAGGCCTTTCACTTGTCGGTGGCTGCTGTGGGAGGTGAGTGTATTGGTTTTGACTCTGGCTCTCGAGTGGGTGACTAAATGTCAGCTCCTCAGCTTCCTCCCCGCCAGGGCTCAGCACACCCTCTAAGTTGAATGTGTAGCGGTTTTAACTTGCCTCCTGGTGCTCTTGATGAAACTATCCTGGGCCGCTCGAATCATTCATTCAACACCTATTTGAGTGTCCGTCCTAGGCTATGCACAGCTCTAGGTCTGTGTAATATATATGTGAAAACCACAAAAGTCACTGTGCTCTTGGAGTTTACACCCAGCTTCTGGTTAACTTTCAGTTGACTCCCTTCTGGAGTGAGGGGTCGCTTCCCTAAGCCATGAAGTGTATTCATATACTTGGCCTTTTTGGTTTTTTTGGATTTTTACGGAGGAAGATTCGCCCTGAGCTAACGTCTGCTGCCAATGATCCTCTTTTTTTTTTTTGGCTTGAGGAAGATTTGCCCTGAGCTAACGTCTGTGCCAGTCTTCTTCTACTTTTTATATGTGGGACACCACCACAGCATGGCTGGTGAATGGAGTAGGTCCATGCCTGGGATCTGAACCTGCAAACCCAGGCTGCCAAAGCAGAGCACGCAAAACTTCAACCATTCGGCCATGGGGCCAGGCCCCTGTTTGGTTTTTTTTTTTAGCTTCTAATTGTCCATAGCAGATGAATAAGACACCATTGCTGCCCTCAGGGAGTTTGTGAGAGAGAGAGAGAGAGAGAGACAGGCAAACTTGTAAACCTTTGCTGCCCAGCAGGCTGGATACATGATATAATAAAGGCAGAAGCAACAGCCCTGAGGAAAGGCAGTGGAAGTAAAGAGTGACTCTTCAACTGGGGCATGGTTTTTATGATAGAGCTGCTGTTGAGCTTAGCCTTGTGGTCATCTGTGAGTCCTGAGGGGCCTGGAAGTGGGGTGTAGGGATGGGTTTAACAGGCGATGAGGATTGAGGGAAGGGATGGGCAAGGCCAAGTGTTGGAAGACTTTGACTGCACACTAGAGGTTCTGGAAACAGAGGAGTCAGTGGGTTTCACAGGATGACAGTGACATGACTGACCCTCTGTTTTAGGAGCATAGCTGATGGCAGTGTGTGGGATGCATTGAAAGCAAGCTCTGGGAGACCCGCTGGGTGGTTATCTTACATTTATTCTTTTACTCATTCAACATTTACTTAGCTGGGGCTTGCCTTGTGTTTATATTTATAAGTGATTGCCAATCTTAGATGCCATTTTAAGCAGAGTGGAACCAATTTAATGTTCTAAGTCATCTTTCAAGCTTGAGGTTTACATTTTTGTTTCTTTTTTGCTGAGCGACTGAAAGATACATATGAAGATGACTTTAGCGGGACATCTCAGTCTTTATGCTGAGTTTCTCTTGCTCTCTGCTTCACTTGTCAGTGGTGTATAAAAATGCAGCAATCTGCTCTGCTTTGAGCACAGATCTGTCCCTCACAATGGCTGGTTAACTCAAGATTTAATTCAGAGAAAACTGATTTCCTTTATATTTTGCGATAAGAGCTACAGAGAAAAACTGGAAGAAATATAATGGGTTGTCTTGACAAAATGCTTCTGCTGCTCTCTAGGAGCCAGTCCACCTCTCTTGGTCCAGAAGAGATATTGCATTTTAAACATGTGGTGGTGGTTATTCATTGTACTTTTTTTTTTAAGGTAGGAAATGTTCTTTGGACTGAGTTAAATGCTGCTCAGCATAAAAGACGTGATGTGGAACAAAGCGTGCAGACTGTGACTAATTGACGTGCCCTGGGCTAACGAGAAGACAGAATGTATCTAATCAGCAGCAGAACAAACACTCACAGAGGGTCTCCTTCTCTCCTAGGACTTCCTTCGCGGGGCATCTGGCCGGGATTCTTGTTGGACTAATGTACACGCACGGGCCTCTGAAGAAAATCATGGAAACGTGTGCAGGTACAGAACAAAACGCCTTTGGCGTGACAACGAGTTGGAAGTTCATCTTAATTTTAATGGGAACAGAAGCAACCCCCAGTTTCCCTGTGGTGCAGCTTAGGAATTCCCTAACAGGCTCTTTTTAAACCAAGAGGTAAAACAGCTGGTCCAGTTCTTCATACTGCTCCAAAGAAGAGGCTGAAAACCCAAATTTTAAACCTGAGGCTTTTTTAGGGGACAAATAGTAGTATATATTTACACCACCCTTAGCATTAATGCTACTCACAGAAAAACACAATTTCCTTGAAAATGCAGAGAACTAAAGTGGGTTTAAGATGATGCATTCTTCTATAATATTTCATGAATTAATTAATATATATGCAAGGCAGAGTTAAAAAAGAAAAACAAATCTGTACTGAAGTGCAAGGCCAGTATTTTAAAGAATTCGGAATGACCACTTGGCGGGCAAGACGTATTCATGCATAGCCAAACCGAGTCTGTTACGGCGTGCAGCTTGGCTCCTGCATTAATAATTTTTTCTTTCTTTTTTTGCTTTCTTCCCCTTCAAATTGATGCTCAATGAAAATACTTTATTTTATTTAGTAATATATGAATTTTTTAGACCTCTTAATTTAAAATGCTATACTGGTGTTGACTTATAAGGAGACTATATTGCAAACACTTGTTTTATAGACCATATGAGTTCCCATATTTCATCTTTTATTCATGGAAAATCTTCTGAGACTATTTTGCCTTTTCTTGAACCATAAATAATTTGTTTTTTCAGTTTGTGCCACTGACTGCTATTCGTGAGCACCATATAATATTCATGATATCAGGAAGCTTTCCAGGCGCTGCACTGTCACCTTTATGAGCAGGTTACGTTCACTTTCAGATGATTTTTACAGACCGTGTTGAATCTAAGCAGATTCCCATTTTCTTACATTTGCTTAATACTGTGTTTCCAGCGTGTGTGTGTGGAGGAGGCAGCAGGAGCTTCATTTATTGAAAATGTCCAGTTTTATTATATTTTTGATATAACTTAATTATGGAAATCTAGTAATGAGTTCTGTTGCCCAAATGCGCTCAGTACTGATAAAGGAAAAGAAATGCTTCTCGGGAGTTTAATGTTTTGTTTCATTTTTCCATGTGTGTCTGAAGATTAAGTGGTGAGTAAAGCTTTCTGCAGCCATCTTGCAAAATTTAGGCAAGTATTTTGTTTTTGAGGAGGATTTTCCCTACAATTAGAACATTTAAACTCTTTAGTTTTCCTTCTTAAAATCTTGCCTATTTTTATGGAGACTTATTTTTACATCCTTCTATCTTCAGAGTAATACAGTAGAAAATTACATACTAAAAGTTGAAACAAACATTCAGTGCTATTTACAAATAGCCTGAAATCTCTCTGCCTTTTTTCCCATGAAGCCAGAGAGGGATCTAGAATAATCTGAGAATTGCAGTGACACAGGAACCCTGTAGAAAATAACCAGGCACGTGAAAGCTACTGTCTGGTAACTCCTGGAAGAGGAGGATCACACTGAAGGTGTGCCCTGTCACTGTTCCCTCTCTCCCTTCCTTCAGCAGTGCTGAATTGACTGCCCTACTGCCTTTTTAGGGACAAGAAAGGGGAAGGTCCCTTAGGAAGGGTAAGGAGTGTGGCTCTCCTAACACCCTTGTTGGAAGCATGTTCTATAGCCAGAGCATCTCTACTTGTACAGAGACATCAAAGCCCGAGCTTGGTACCTTAGGAGGCAAAGTATCTTATGTCAAGCAAGAGAGCTTTAAAGAGCTTCAGAGAAGGGCCAGCCCTTTCGTGCAGCGGTTAAGTGCGCACATTCCGCTTTGGTGGCCCAGGGTTCACTGGTTCGGATCCTGGGTGCAGACATGGCACTGCTTGGCAAGCCATGCTGTGGTAGGCATCCCACATATAATAAAGTTGAGGAAGGTGGGCACGGATCTTAGCTCAGGGCCAGCCTTCCTCAGCAAAAAGAGGAGGATTGGCAGCAGTTAGCTCAGGGCTAATCTCCCCCCTCCCCCCCCCCAAAAAAAGCTTCAGAGAGTATAAATTAGGATTTAAGTGTCCCACACACATTCTGTTCCCTATAGAGCTAGACTCAAACAAGAGGAAAATCATTTATTTGTTTTTTTTGCTGAGGAATATTTGCCCTAAGCTAACATCTGTTGTCAATCTTCCTCCTTTTTTTTTCTTTTTTATGTGAACCACCACAACAGCATGGCCACTGACAGACAAGTGGTGTGGTTCTGTGCCCAGGAACTGAACCTGGGCCACCAAAGCAGAGTATGCTGAACTTTAACCACTAGGCCATCAGGGCTGGCCCAATGGAATTTATTTTAACAATTGTTTAGAAATCATTTGAAATGACCTTGAGCTTTGTTATAAAGAATCTCCTAATTATTGGAATGATTAGAAGTTAAAGCCTTATGGTTATTCTGTCCCATTGGTCCGTGTGTCTGTTTTTATGCCAGTACCATACTGTTTTGATTACTATAGCTTTGTAATATAGTTTGAAATCAGGAAGTGTTAGGAGGGCTGTTGTCAAAAAGATGAGAGATAACAAGTGTTGGTGAGGATGTGGATAAAAGGGAACCCTGGTACCCTGTTGTTGGGAATGTAAATTGGTATAGTCATTATGGAAAACAGTATGGAGGTTCCTCAAGAAATTAAAAGTAGAACTACCATGTAATCCAACAGTTCCACCTCTCAGTATATATCCAAAGGAAGTGAAGTCAGTTTCTCAAAGAGATTTCTGCACTCCCATGTTCATTACAGCGTTATTCACATTAGCCAAGATATGGAAACAACCCAAGTGTCTCTCAGCAGATGAATGGATAAAGAAAATGTGGTGTACACAAGTACAATGGACTATTATTCAGCCACAGAAAGAAGGAAATCCTGCCATTTGTGACAAAAATGGATGAACCTGGAGGACATTATGCTAAATGAAATAAGCCAGACAGAGAAAGACAAATACTGTATGATCTCACTTATATGTGGAATCTAAAAATGTTTAACTCATGAAACCAGAGACTAGAATAGTGGTTGCCAGGGGCTGTGGGGAGAGGGAAATGGGGAGATATTGGTCAAAGGATACAAACTTCCAGTTATAAGATGAATAAATTCTGGTGATCTATTGTACAGCATCATGACTATAGTTAATAATACTGTATTGTATACTTGAAATTTACTGAGAGTAGATCTTGAGTTCTCACACACACGAAAGTAGTACCTATGCGAGATGATGGGTGTGTTAATGGACTTGATTGTGGTAATCATTTCATAATGCATACATATATGAAATCATCACATTGTACAGCTTTTAAAAAATGACACTGTGTAAGCTAAATATATACAATTTTTTTTTTTTTGTCAAGCATACCTCAATAAAGCTGGCTGGGGGAGCCTGATGGCAACAATTAAAATGTTTGTTTCCTTCCTCTTTAGGCATGTTTTCCTCCAATATTGCTTATCCAGAACAGCGATACTACTTTAATAGTTCAGGTAAGCACTTTATTTCATTTAATAAATTTTAACTTATTTTTAAAAATTATAGCGTTTGCTGCTATAGAGCCACTTTAAAGTAGTACTGATCTATGCTCTTGTAGAGCAGTTCACATGTCATGTAATTGTGCCTCTAACATCCCTGCAACCTAGTTGGAGGAGTAGCCCTGGGAACATGTTTGGGTGCGTTGGTAGGGAAGGCCAGGGAAGGAGGTAACTCGGGCATGAAATTATTGTGTGATTGGCGTGAGGTCTCTCAGACAGGATGGATTCATACTAGACCCAGACTCCTCTATGCTCAGCCTAAGAGACTGTCCTCCTGGCTAAGTGTGAGAAGTTAGTTTCAGGTAAGCAAGTCCCCCTAGTCCACCCCATCTACATATTCAGGAAGAATCATGCTTACCCTAAGAGGCTAGATAGGCATTCCTCTAGGAAGCTAATAAGTTAATACCTTGGGACTTTCTAGATGTCTATGTAAGTAGGTAGAAAGGACTTCCTGCTAAAGCATGTGACCTGTTTTAGGCTAAGGCCCTTACATCCCATCCTGGGAAGCCTGCGCTGTATTATCCCAGACCTGTACCAGCACACAGGTGGTAAAGAAGCCGTAGGCTACGGCAGCAAGCACAGGGTCTCTTTATAGTCATGCCAGTTGAGAACCGGCAACCTTTTCTATAAAGGCCAAATAGCTGATGTTTTAGACTCTGAGGGCTTTGTTGGCCCTATGGTCTCTGTCACAACTAGTCAACCTGTCGTTGTAGCATGAAAATAGCCATAGGCAATTCATAACTTAATGGGGTAGCTGTTTTCCAATAAAACCTTATTTACAAAAATTGGCAGCAGGTTGGATTTGAACCACAATTTGTAGCTTTTTGACCTCTGCTTCAAATAATATAGGCACAAAGAATTATTGATGTATGTATATATAGTGCTTTTGCTTTCTTTTCCTATAGAATGTTCTTAGCGCCAGTCTGGTTTACCCAGGAGAGCTTGGTGAGTGGCCATGTTGTGCAGAGTGCCAGACCTGCCACTGTGTGAGAAGGGGAAAGAGCTACAGTCCCTGTCTCAAAGAGTTTATAACCAGGAGTTATATGTATGGTTAGTTATACTAAAACGTCTCCTTTAGTCAATCTCCCTCTCTCTTCATGGGCAACCACTGTTCTGACTTCATTTCCCTCACCATAGGTTAATCTTGAAAGTCATATAAATGCCATCATTTACTAAGTACTCCTTTGTATCTGACTTCTTTCATTCAACCTAATTTTTTATGATCCATATATGTTGTTGTATGTATCAATATATTTTTTATTGCTGAATGGTATTATTTCAATATACTACTGGTTTTCTAGATATCCTTTTGTTAGTGATTTTTAATTTAATTCTCTTGTTGTTAGGGAACACACTCTGTGTAGTTTCAATCCTTTTAATTTAATGAGACTTTCTTTTGGCCCAGCATGTGTTCTGTCCTGGTGAATGTACCATGTGCTCTTGAAAAGAATATGTATTCTGCCATTGATGAGTATAGTGCTCTATACATATCAATTAGGTCAGGGTGGTTTATAGTCTTATTTATATCTTCTATGTCTTTACTGATTTTCTGTCAATGCTAAGGGGGAGTTTAAAATCTCTAACTATTATTGTGAAGTTATCTTTATCTCCCTTTAATTCTGTCAGTTTCTGCTTCATGTATTTTGCCTTTCAAATTTGGAAGGGTTTCAGATACTATTTCTGTAAATATTTATTCTCCACTAATCTCTTTCTCCTGTCCTTCAGAAATTTTAATGATGTGAATTTTAGACATTTTGATAGCGTCCCTCAAGCCCTTCAGGCTCTATTTATGTTTTTCAACTTTTTCCCTCTGTGTTCTTTATATAGGATAATTTCTCTTGATCTATCTTCAAGTTCAGTGATCTTTGCTCTGTCATCTCCAGTCTGCTATTGACTCTATTAAACCTATCCAGTGAATTTTTTTTAATATTTTATTTTTTAGTTCTAAAATTTCCATTTGGTTCTGTTTTTGTAGTTTCTTTGTCTCTGCTGAAAACTCTGCCTCTCCATTCATTTCAAGAGTGTTCATCTTTATCTCATGGAGCATGGTTATTATACCTTCTTTAAAATCTGCCTGATAATTCCAACATCTGGGTCCTCTCATTTGCCTGGCATCTGTTGATTATCTTTTTCTCCAGAGAATTGGTCACATTCTTCCATTTTGTTTTGGTTTCGCATATCCAGTAATTTTGTCTTGTATCTGAACATTTAAATTATTATATTGTGAGATTCCAGATCCTGTTAAAATCCTTTGCAGCATGTTGGTTTTGGGGGAGTTTTTTGTTTGTTTTCACAGACAGTCACCCTGGTTAGGCTTAGACCACAAATTCTGTCTCTCCTTCTGTGGGTGGTGGATTCCAATGTCAGTTCAGTTTTCAGATCCTTTACTGTGCTATTTGGGCCTATCACATGCATGTACCACTCACAGGTTAATCTGATACTTGCGTGGTGGGTTATATGGTAGTTTAGTTTTCAAAGCCTTTGCTTTTTTTATTCCCCCTTGGGTCTGTTCATCACATGCATAGCTCAGGTTGGGCGCACAGCTTGTGTCAGTTGAACCACAGAAATAAGGATCCCTTTTTTATAGATCCAAATTTCCATGTGGTATCATTTTTCTTTTGCCTCAAGAATTTTCTTAAACATTTCCTCTAGTGCAGATTTCTTGGTAATCAATCCTTCCAGCTTTTGTTTTATTAAAGAACTAAAGAATATCCCCCCTTTTTATGATTTCCAGTTATGCCAATGTTAGACTGCTTCACGTTGGCCCGCAAGTCCCTGAGGCTCTGTTTATTTTACTTGATGTATATGGGCTTCAGTTTGGATAGTTTCTATTGCTGTGTGTTCAAGATCACTGATCTTTCTTCCACAATGTCGAATCTGCTGTGTGTCCCATCTAATGAATTTTTCATCTCAGATACTGTCTTTTTCAGCTCTAGAAGTTTCATTTAGTTCTCTTTTATATCTTCCATTTCTCTCCTCATTATATTCATGTTTTTATTTATAACTGTGCTCATGATTTAAATAAAAACATGAATATAATGAGATGAGCACAGTTGTAATAGCTGTCTTAAAGTCTCTGACTGCTAATTTTGTCTCCTCTATATATTTTTTGCATCTGCTTCACTAGATTGATTTCTCTCCTTGTTGTGGGTCACAATTTTTGCTTATTTAGTAAGTTTTGATTGGATGCTAGACATTGTGTATTTTGTGGCATTGAGTGCTAGAGTTTATCTTCTTTAAAAGAAAACTGGGCTTTGTTCTGGCACACAGTTAAGTTTCTTGATGATTAGTTTGATCTTTCTGGTTTTTTTTTTAAATTCTCTGGGTGGGTCTAAAGTAACTTTTATTCTAGAGTTAATTCTGCACTACTACTGAGGTGTTTCTTTCTTGGGATTTTTCCTGAATGTCGTTTGTTCCATAAGAACGCTCTACCCTGGCTGGTTGAAACAAAGTCTGCCAGCCCTGAGTGAGCTGTGGGAATTGTTCAGCTTATAGCTCTCAGTCATTCTTTGTCTCGTCTCGTGGCATTTCACGTACACACACATGACACATATTCAGCAATATCTTCAGGGAGATCTCTGGAGGTTTTTCTGTACACATAGTTTTCTTCTTTGCTGTGCTCTGCCCTGCAAATTCCAGCTCAACTCAGGGACCCTGCTGTGCCTGCTTGTGTTCCCCCTCCCTGCACCACAGTCTGGAAAGTACCTCTATGCTCATTTCCTTTATTTCCTTTCTCCCAAGTCCAAAATCCTGCCCTGCCTATTATACAATGTCTGGAAACATTTGTTTCATATATTTTTCTCCTGGCTTCTACTTGGTTATGGCGGGAGGGCTAATCCAGTTGCAGTTACTCCTTCCTGGCAGAGGTAGAAGTCCAATCCAGCAATATTAATGTAGTGCATTCAGTGCTCAGCCTGGGAGGAAGGAGTAGGGTTGCAGTTACTGGAGGTTATCCAGAGGAAGTGGAGTGCTGAGTCTTGATCAGTCAGTAGAAGGAAAGCAATGGGAGGAAAGGACTTTTCAGGCCTTTACGAAAAGGGCTGTTTGGGATTATCCAGAATGTGCTGGAGTGCCTCTGAAGGATTTAATCATTAGAGTGATACTATTGGAGTTACATTCAAGCTATGTTTTTGACGTGGTTCTAAAGGCTTGGGTCATGATTGTCGATCCTGGCTGTATATATGAACCACCTGAGGGACTTTACAACCTATCCAAGCCTTGAATTCACCCCAGACCAATTAAATCAGAATGAGGACAGAGATAGGGACTTGGACTTCTTTTTAAGCTTCCTAGGTAATTCTAACGGGATCGGGAACAGAAATTATAGGTTTAGATTGAGGTTCTCTAGGTTTGGGGACCACAAGGGGGAATACTGTTGCTGCTCCGAGAAGAGGTTTCACTTCTGAGGCTTTTACTTCTCCTGATTTGGATGCTTAAAATCCTAGAAACGTGGTGTTAGTGCAGACGAGGAACAGTTGCTGGACAAGGAAGGCCAGCTCACCTGCTACTGTGTGTGGACTCATCTGAAGAGAGGCGGTATGATGGTTAGTTATTGACAAAGCTGATAAGCTGGAAGAGCATTGGGTCCTTTTGGTTGTTGGTTATGGAGACCAGTTCACAATGACTTAAGTATAAGAAGAACTTTATTGGTCTATGTGACGAGAAAGAGGTGGCTTGGACAGGAAGATCGTTTTAGTTCTAAGTCCCACTGTGATTTCTCTCTTCCTGTTGACTGTTCTCTCCACTAGGCAGGGGACCTCGCCCCTAACACCTTGAAGTTGCTAGAGGAAAAAGGGCTTCTCTCCTGGTTCATTTTTTAAATCCTCAAAAGAAACAGGAATGTTCCTCTTGACAAAGAGAATAGTACTAACATACTTGTGCAGAGACATGGCTTAAATTATCATAGATTTCCTAGGACTAAATATTGTGTGACAGCTGGCAAATAGAGATTTAGGTATGTTAAGTAACTTGGCCAAAATCATACAGGTAGTCAGTGATAAACTAGGACTAAAAGTGCAAGTCACTGATTCCTAGTCCCTGCTTCTTCTGTTATACAGAGCTCTAAAGTGAACATTCTGCTGATTTAACCTTACAAAATAGGGCAGTTCCCCTTACTTTCTTTTCTTTCTTTTTGTTTGTTCGTTTTTGCATTTATTAAAAAAAAAGAAAAAAGGGAAACCTGCTCCTCTGTTCCTTCATATGGAAGAGACATAAGCACAGCAGACACACAGACCAGAGGATTGAAGGCAAAACTAAAAGCTTCTTTTACTTTTCTTTCTTATCCCCTGTAAGATTACCATATTTATATTCTTTCCTCTGAAGTGATTGGATTTCTTCAAAGGCAGAGCTACATAAGGCCAGGTGGCCATGTTAATGGTTATCTAGGGAACTTTTATGAGAGCATATGTATCTCTTACAAGTAATGATTTATTCTTAATATGGCCGTCCTTAGCTGGAAAAGTCTTTATAGGTCAAAGAACCTCATGAATGTTTCAAAAGCTGTTACCAATTTTTCTAATCTTGGTAGTGTTTCTTGATCTCTTTTGCCATGAAATCCTGGTATGTGTATAAGGAACAGATGGAGTAGTTAATAGAATAATGATAACCAGAATTTCTTTTACTATAGAGCCAAAGTATATAGCGACAAAAGAATATTAAACTAGTATTCATCGTGGGATATAATTTAAACTTATTTATCTTAAGTGTTTGATTGTTAGGTTTTTCCAGCCATGTTTATTATGAAGATTTAAAAATATCTGATTGGGCCAATGGAACAGCTGTAGAAAATTTTCGGTCCTAGGAGACCTGTTCTCATTATAATAGATATTGATGGGTTTTTGTTCTTGTTGATGATTTATGACTGATGATATAGAACTTTTAACTACACTAGTCTTTTTGACTTAAAGCACTAAACTTTCCCTTTCTCCCTCCTCTCGTTTTGTCTGACAAGTACCAAATTAGATTTTATAATATTCAGATGTTTAGAGTTGTAGACTACATTTCATTAAGGCACTGCTGGGTTCTTTTTTAAATAAGAAATAACATGAAGAAAAATCTTTTTCTGTATCAAGAAAATGTTGCCTCACATCGTAGCAAATTTACCTGACAATTAAAGCTCTTTAGATGTTATGTTCTATTTTTGGTATCCATATAGATGGGTATTCAAAGCTTTTGGGTTATTCTGGATTTTGAATTAGCTGAACATTTTTGAGGGTAGATAGGTAGAAATGCTGCTTAGACCTTCTGTAACAGAATGACTTTCCACGGGGGGTTGAAAGTGGTAATGAGCCGTATGGGAAAGTGCCCAATATGCTTTTTCTGTTGCAATAAAATAACTGGCACTCTGAGGGACTTGGGTAGTCGCTCTATTCAGGGATTGCTGAAGTATCCTGTGCTATTCAGCAACTTAGCCATAAATATTCTATTATGTTTTGGACTTGTTGCCCCTTTCTTTGTTCTTCGTGAAATATATTGGTTGTGTTTTGACCATTTGCCCTTATATGAAAGGTTTTTGTTTTTTGTGTTTTTTGGTGAGAAGTATAGAAAGCAAGATTTGTAGAAGTACCACAGTCTTCTTTACTCTCAGGATATGAAGCTTGCTCGTGGGTATTCCCCAACACAGCATTGGGAGTTGAATTTTTCTGATGGTTCTGTTGAGTAGAGACCAATTTGAGGAAGGGTGTCCATGTTTAAAATTGTATCCAGATTGCACTTCAATCCTAAACCATTGTGAGGATTTGGGAAATTTACTCATATCCTTCTCCTGTTTTAAATATCATAATGTTAATATTCTGACATGGGAAACATGAGAGAGAATATGGAAGGTGACTTATTGGAGGTATTTAGTAAATCTCCACTAATTTTTACTCCATTAGGAGTGAGGCTTGTCAAAATTAGCCTCCAAAATCTTGAACAATTTTATTTCGTGCTTATTTAAATCATTCATTTTTGTGATTTTCAAGAACATTCAGTAAAATAGTACCAAGATAGAAGAACATTATAATAATCAGTAAGAGTGGACAAAAGCTCTGAACAGACGTTTCTACAAAGGAAATATACAAATGGCCGGTAAGCACATGAAAAGTTGTTTGACATCATTAGTCATCAAAACGATAGTGATATTCCACTGCACACCCACTAGGATGGCTATAATTAAAAAGACAGATAATAATGAGTATTGGTGAGGATCTGGAGAAATCTGAATCCATATGCACTGCTTGTGCCAATTTAAAATGGTGTAACCACTTTGGAAAATATTTTCAGAGTTACAAATGGTTAAACATAGAATTAAACATACCACATGGCCCTGAAATTCCACTCCGAGGTATGTACCCAAGAAAAGTGAAAACGTGTGTCCACATAAAAACTCATACATGAATGTTTATAGCAGCATTATTCACAATAGTCAAAAGGTGGAAATAACCCAAATGTCTGTCAATGATAAATGAATAAACGGAATATGATATATCTGTACAATGGAATATTATTTGGCTTCAAAAAGGAATGAAGTACTGATTCATGCTACAACATGGGTGAACCTTGAAAACATTGTGATAAATAAAATAAGCCAGACACAAAACACCACATATTATATGATCCCTTTTATGTAGTTATCCAAAATAGTCATAGCTATAGAGATAGAAAGTAGATTAGTGGTTACTTAAGGCTGGGAGGGATGGGGGGTGATAGCTAAAGGGTTCAGGTTTCTTCTTTGGGGTGATGAAAATGTTCTAAAATTGATTGTGGTGATGATGGCACAACTCTATGAATATATGAAAAGCCATTGAGTTATACACTTTAAATTGGTGAATTATATAGGATGTCAACTATATCTCTTTAAAGCTGCTATAAAAACATAACCAATAGACACAAATACTTTACATGACAAATATTTATATAAACAAGTATAATTACATAAGTTTATCAACTGAAACTAGATTAGTGTGTTTTATTTGCATTTCATCTTTTATATGAAAATAAAGACTTTTAGAGTGCCTGAAAATTCTTATGGGAATAGTTAAAGTTTCCCTTTTAATCCTGTATGTTAGGAAAGCATTTTCTTCATAACCAACACAAAAGTAAATTTTAAAATAGCCGCAGGATCAATTATCAAAAATTCTAAATATGAAATTTAAATTAACCAGGTTCTACCCTACAGTGTTCCTCTTTTTGGCTTGATTGTATTTTTTTCTATAGCCTTATTAAAGCAATAATAAGCTTAAACTGAGGCATGTGCTATGTCGGGTAATATGACGACATAGGACACAAGAGTCACAGTGAAGGGAAGGAATTTTCATCAGCAGCAAAAAGCACATTAAGTAAACATTTGAAACATCATCTTCAAAGGGTATGATAATGGAAGGAAAGAAGAGAAAAAATTAAACAGACTGTTACTTCTCTCTCATTCTACCAGAATTAGATTGGTAATCTCCTATAAGAAAAAAATCTCTTCCAAACAAATTCCTTGAAAGTGGGTGATTAAAGAAAATGTAAGGAGTAAACTCAAGCTGACTTGAAAAGATTGATGGAAATACCTGCAAAAGTGAACTTTGCTCTGTAATTGACCTTTTTTAATGAGGTATCTGTTTAATACTTAAAGTATTTTTTAACGACAAGGTTGTCTTTCATTTTATCTAGCAACCATTTTCTTAAAAGTGCTGTTAATAGAAACTATGATCCCTGACACAGAGTTATAATTATGGAGACACTGGCTTGTGTATCTCAACGTAGTTATCACCATCTGAAGCATCATACCCAGCAGAGAAATCCTACAGTATACGTATTAAATGTTAGTTTGCCTCTCATTGTCTGCAGCCACCACACAGTAAGGCTTTACCCACTGTCATTTCAGCCACTCCCTTGACTCCAGTCAGGACTTCATTGAAAATACTCCAAGTATTAACTAACTCTAAAACTGTAAGAGTCTGCTGCTCCGTATGTCAATAGCCTATTCCAGGCTTCTCTCTAGTACTGCTCATACCTTCTAAATTAATATCTTCTTCCTTTTCAGCACATAAGGACTTACGCATGTTCAGTCTTATGTTGGGCACTGTGGATACAACAGTGACAAGACAATCATTGCCCACCCCAAATGGCATTCTCCATTTGTCATCTTTTCTTATTTTGAGGATTATTACTATATGCAGAATAATGACATAAATCATGTTATTGTCTTTGCTTATAAAATAGGAAGTATGAAAAGAACAGTCCATGGCAGTGTTCTGTAACCTTCTCCTTGTGCCTGTAGGCTACTCTGGATATCAGGATTCTTACCCATATGGCAGGCCAGGTCACTATGCAGAAGTACCCAGGAACTATGATGTGTACACAGCAGGACTTAGTGAAGAGGAGCAGCTGGAGAGAGCATTAAGAGCCAGCCTTTGGGACCGAGGTAGGAATTTTGCACCCTTCACTTATTTTAAAGCATACCTCACATGGTGAGATGGTCTGGGAAAGGACTGTTTGGAGCAAATTAAACTTTAGTTTATAAAAAGGATATGTAGATGAAAAAATGTGTGCAGATTGTGATTACAAGGAATGGGGTGTGATGCCATATGCCCAGCAACCTCAGCTAATAAGGTGTGAGACTATGTATGTATTGTTAAAGTGGTTCTTTTTATAGGCCTGCTGCATTCGATGCTTTGACATTAAAGTCAAAAAACTAAAAAAAATTCAGGGGCATGAAAAAAGGAGTTTGTTTTGGAATCCATATCTGTAAAGCAGGCTCTATGTCACTTTGTATCAAAGTGTTGCCCACACACCTTCCTCAAAATCACATGGACAGCTTGATAAGAATTCAAACTCAGAGTTCCATTCCAGACCTACTGAACCAATCTCTCTGGGGGCAGAACCTTGGAATGTGTATTTTTAACCAGCTTTCCAGAAGATTCTTTTACAAACTCACACATGAAAACCACTGTATTTCTCTTGCCATCTTTGTTCTGGGATTGGCTTATGGGTTTGGGTATTACTGTTTTATTGTTTTAGTAGTGACTAAAACTCATCTATTCATCCAATAAGCATTTGTTAAGGTTTTATTATGTTTCATGTACTGTGTTAGGTACAATAAGGAATTCAGAGAGGTAAAAGACGGAATCTGTCCTCAAAAAGTTCAGTCTCAGGGCCGGCTCCGTGGTATAGTGGTTAAGTTTGGTGTACTACGCTTTAGTGGCCCAGGTTCACGAGTTTGGTTCCCGGGCACATTCCTACACCACTCGTTGGCAGCCACAGTGTGGCAGCAACCTGCATATAAAGTGGAGGATGATTGGCACAGATGTTAGCTCAGGGCTGATCTTTCTCAAGCCAAAAAAGAAAAAAATAGTTCACAGTCTCTGGGAGTGGAGACGCTGTAACACACCAGTAACCATAATATCAGGTACCTAAGAGAGTTTAGGCTAAGTTCTAGAGGCAATGAGAGGGGGCAAGCTTCTTCTTAACTACAGCCCTCAGAATTTCATGGAGGAGGTGGCATTTGAGTTGGACCTTCAAGAATGTGTAGAGTTTGCAGAGATGTGGAAGGGCCTTCCAGGCAGGAGTCAGTATCCGCACAGACACAGAAGTAAGGGTCATGGTTAGCCAGCCTGCACTTTTGAACAGTGCACTGAGAGAGGAAGGGAAGAAAGAGTGGGAAGTTAAGCTGAGGCCTGATCCCAGAGGCCTTAAAATTAAATGGGCCAAGTGGAAAATGGATCTGGTATATGATGTACATGCCAGTAAGTTCTGCTTGGGGGAGTGATGTGATCAGAGCTGTGTTTTATGAATCTGTCAGCAGTCATTCCACAGACAAGGATTGAGCACCTGTAGGGGGTACCAGGCATTATGCTAGACGATGGGAATACATAAATTATGACAACTTCATTTCACACTTTAAGGAATACAGTCTTAGCAGCTGCAGTGCACATGGAGGTGGGCAATTACAGCAAGAGGGGAGATAACTCAGAGGACTTGCAGTAGTCTGAACAAGTAATGAAAGCCTAAATTATGAAGGCGGCAGGGGAAATGCAGAGGAAGAGCTAGATCAGTATTTATTAGGTGGAGAGTATCAAAACTGTGGTGTACTGGTCGTCTATTGCTGTGTAACAAGTCACCCAAAACACATGGCTTAAAACAATAGACATTTCTTTTTGTTCTTGAGTGTATGCGTCAGCTGGGCCAGACTATGTGATCTTGCCTGATGTGCTAGAGTGTCTGCAGTGGTCAGCTGGGGCTGGCTGCTCTAAGATGACCTCATTTACATGCCAGCCTACTTTTGTCTGAGGTAATGGGGGAGATTGAGCCGCACATCGCTCCTCATCCAGCAGGCTAGCCCAGGCTCCTTCATAAGGCCTCAGTGCAAGGGTTCCAAGAGAGAGTGTGGAAATAAGCAAGGTTTGTGCTGGTACGTCATCAGCTCCACTGTATCTTATTGCTGAAGCAAGTCACAACACTAGCCCAGAATCATAGAATAGGGAAACAGACTCCGCCTCTTCATGGGAGTAGCTGCAGAGTCATGGTGCAAAGATCATGAGTGGAAGGAGGGGTGGGGAATTGGGGCCATTCTTGTAATCACTGTATCACATGTAGTCAATGGACTACCAGATCGCAGTCACCAGAAGCCTGCCTTAGCCAAGGAATCCTAAATTCAGGGGATAGGGCCCCAGAGCCCGTATTTTAACAAATTCTCATGGTTATTCCTATACACACAGGAGTTTAATCACTACTAGGCAAGATTTTAAATATTATGGGATAGGTAGGTCAGGGTAAAGCTGCTCAGCAGAAGGCTTTATTTAGGATCACAAAGGGACAGCACAACAGAATATTTTGGAGTGATAGAACTATTCTGTATCTTGATTGTTGTGATGGAAACACAACTCTTTGCATTTGTCAAAACTCTCATGACTGTACATCACGAAGAGTAAATTTTCCTATAAAGAAATTTTAAAGAAGTAAATAAAAATAAGAAACCCAATGGAATGACTGATAGTCTTGCAAATATCAAAGACTACAAAAACCATTAGTTAGAAGGTTGTTGAGAAACAGGACATTCACACAGTGATAAGCTATCAGTTCATAGAGGACATGCTAATAGCAAAGTGAAAAATATAGCTTTGCAATGGAGAGATTTCCATAGTCACCACCTGAAGCCAGTGGTCAAACTCAGCAGCATCATTAGGGATGGCCTGACAGCGTGTCCTGATATGATGCACTATGAAGAACACAGCATCATCTATGACATATTCTTGCTAAAAATGTTTAACCTGACTCTAAGTCTTCAAATGTAAGTGTCAAGATACAGGAAATACATGGAATAGAGGAACAAGTTGAATAACACCATGGAGAAATAATCAGACAAAACAGGGAATTGCTACAATTCAATGAGACTGGTCTCCTGAAAAAAAAAACAAAAATAAAATCAATATCATAAAAAAAAGCAGGATGTGGTTTTTATATTAAAAGAGAATAACCAAGCGTAACATAAGAACCTTGAAAAACTGGTTGTAAAAGACATTTTTTGAGAAAACAGGAATTTTGTATTGGAACTAGCTATTAGATGTTATTAGGGAAATAATCTTTCTTTGATGTGACAGTGGTATTGTAGATAAGTAGGAGAATGACCCTTATTCTTGGGAGATACATACTAAAGTATTTGGAAGCAAAATAATATGTCTGCAACCTACTTTCTGAGGTCAGCCAGAGCAACCCTCTCCTGTCTCTGCTTTCCCCTCTCTCTCCCTGCTTGCCTCCCTCTCTGCCCCTAAACCTCCACAAGTTCTACATTCAGATAAGTTTGGGAAACACTACAAACTATACCCTCTTGAAGATCCAGAATGACACTGGTATGCTGATGATTCTAATGAATCCTGCAATTAAGAAACCAATTTATTAAATTAATGCTTTCCAAATTTGTTTGACCACAGAAGTTTACTTTCAATGAATGATTTTAAGAGCATATGGAACTAGTTCCAAGGAAACTGATCTAAAGAGACTTCTTGAAGTGCGTTATACAGTAACGGGTGACAGCAAGGGAAGTGGCTTTACACATTGTTTATATTCATTTCATTTTCCTTAAAACACTTTGTGATTGTCTTATTAAGAGTGAGAAACCAAGGAGACATCTTTTTTTAAAGCCGTGTATTATTTTTTAGCTTTGTTTCTATGGAAAAATATTTGGTTTAGTTTATTTTATAAAATTATGACCATACAGTGCATACTATTTTGCACCTTACTTTTTTCCCTTCAATATTATGTTGTAATCATATTTTCACATCACTAAACTTTTTGAACATATAAATCCTCCATATATTTTCTTAGATTTATATCTAAGTATTTCTCTCTTTTTTTTTTTGGAGGGGGAGTATAATATTAATACTATATTAAAAAGTATAAATAGTACTTTTTAGGAAATTCTAGGGGCCGGCCCCGTGACTGAGTGGTTAAGTTTGCATGCCCGGCTTTGGCAGCCTGGGGTTTCGCTGGTTTGGATCCTGGGTGCCGACATGGCACGACTCATCAGGCCACAGTGAGGTGGCGTCCCACATGCCACAACCAGAAGGACCCACAACTAAAATATACAACTATATACTGGGGGGATCTGGGGAGTAAAAAAAACAGAAAAAAAAATTCTATGTCTGTTGAGATTATTAGTACTTTTTTTCCTTAGTCTATTGACATACTAAATTCTTTTCATTTTCAAAGTTGAAGCAGGCTTGCGTTCCCAGGATAAATTTCACTTGGTTGTGATATTTTATGGTCTATCCTGGTGAAAATGCCATGTGCACCTGAAAGTAATGTGTATTCTGCTCTAGTCGGGTAAGTGTTCTACAAATGTTAATTCGATTAACTCGGTTGATACTATTGCTCAGGCCTTCTGTGTCCCTCCTGATTGTCTGCTTGTTCCATTGAATACTGTATTTTTTTTTTTGAAGATTGGCACCTGAGCTAACATCTGTTGCCAATCCTTTTTTTTTTTTTTCTGTTCTTCTTCTCCCCAAGTCCCCCAGTACATAGTTATATATTCTAGTTGTGGGTCCTTCTGGTTGTGCCATGTGGGATGCCGCCTCAGCATGGCTTGATGAGCAGTGTCATGTCTGAACCCAGGATCTGAACTGGCAAAACCCTGGGCTGCTGAAGTGGAGCGCACAAACTTAACCACTCGGCCACGGGGGCCAGCCCCTGAATACTGTATTTTTAATTACACAGTTACTGTGAGTAATATTGAATACATGTTGTTCTCTGGTTGCCCTCGGTACACCAAGGCTTCAGATTCCTCTAGCGTTACCTGGTTTTTAGGTTGGGGGCCAGTTTGCCAGGTTGCTTTTCTCGGTGTCTGCTTGAATTTCCATTCCAGGGCTTTCCTTCGTGCTGGAACTGCGAAGGTCCCCCCTTCCCTCCCTTGTCCCTCTCGCAGGGCTGCACTGCTGTTTCTGGCTGCTCTGTGCTTTTCAGTCTGGTGGTGGGAGGCCAGTTGGGGTGTGCTCTGATGTAATGGTAGTCTTAGGCAGTAGCTGTGTCAGTCTGTTTGGAGGTGTGGCCTTCACAGTGTTCCTGCCCCTCCCCCAGCTGCAGTGGTGGGTTTTTCCCTCTTCCCTTCTCTAAACTACGTAGGTTTTTTCCATTTCCCTAAGGGAACCAGTGGTTTTTGCCTTTCTCCCTAAATAGCATTTAGGGCTTTTGTTCCATAGAGATGATAGGGAGAAGGGTCTAGCAGCCTTTCACACAAACCTTTCCTGCAGTGGCTGCTGTTTCCCCCAGAGCTGTACCAGGAATGACCCTAAAGGATGCTTTCTCTGGACTCTCACCTCTCTCTTTGGTGAGGACCACGTGAGGCCCTGAGAAGATCCTGAAAGTGGGTGTGAATTCCTTTCTATTGCAGCCGCGCATATATTCTGTGCGTATGTTTTGTGGTCTCTTCCTGGCTCACACTCAGCCTTTACCAGTTTGTTAACAGTTCCAGCTGAACTCTTTTTATTCGCATCCAGCAGTCTGTCCTAGGTAACCAAGTGCTTCTGTACCATTTTAGACTTTTTTTTAGTTGGTTGCCCTACTGCCTCAGCTCTCTGATGGGTTCAGAAAAAGTTATTAATTTGCAGATTGTCCAGCATTTATGTTTATTGTAAGTGTGGGCGTGATGCTTTTTCCAGCTTTCTACCTCCCAAGTAGAAGCTGGGAGCATTCCTTATTCTTCGTTGGGGTTTGAATCTAGCATTCCTAGTACATTTACTTATTAGCTTTTTTTTTATTATTATTAAAGAAGATATTTTCCTCATGAAGTAGGTAGAATCTGTAATCCCTTCTAAAAAGGCTGTTACGGTAAATGCTTAATTCTTTCTCTTTGATTCCCAGTTTTCAGAGTAAGAAGTTACTCTAATAGTCACCAAAAATACTGAGTTTTGAAAGGGCCAATGAATGGAAATTCATTTGGTAGAATGCCAGTCCAGCAAGAAACATCCAGCACCAATTAGTTTCAAGCTGTTCTTTAGTTAAATATATTGGAGAAGTAAATTAAAGAATCAAGATAGCAACTTTTTAACCTCATAATTTACTATTGTTATATTTCTTAGCAGTACCTGGCCGTAATTCCAAGTCCTAAAGCTCATGCTGGGAATAATAATACCACAATAGGCTTTGTAGAAGAAATATCGAAATCCCCATTATTTCAAGAAGCTTACACATTTACTACTATTAATAGAAATCTTGTCTTGTTCTGTTGGCAGTCTCAGCTTTTATAAATGAGTCCAAGAGGCAGCTGATACCACCATAATAGAAAAATTTTGGAAAAGAGCCATCTCTTTCTTTGAGTCAAAAGGCAGATGCCAACTAGGAGCATTAGCTCATTGCATTTTCCTCTCTCCCATCCCCCACATCCTTCCATGTATAATTTGTGCCTTTTTTTTTTTTTTAATAGCCTGCCGCCAAGTTCAGCTGGCGGCTGGGTACAAAGCTGTGTCCTTTTCAACTTCTATCTGCCAGTCTGGAGCATGTGTCCAGGTTAAAGCTGGAAATCCTTACTGACATGTGGAGTAACTGGTGCTTCTTTTCTTAGACTCCTCTGAATGGCAAATGGCCGCAATCACACTTTGGCTGTCTTGTGACAATCAGGCAGAGTTGTCAGCTCGCTCCCCACACTGTACAGATGGGGTTGCTGGTTAGCCATATGTGAAACCAGGGTGGCATGTACCACAGAGGTCTTGGCTTCGGAATGAACCTGGTTGCTGCTTTGTCTCTCAGTCTTCAGATGTAAAATTACCAGGGAAGCCATATTGGGAAAAAGTCTTTAGGTTCCAAACTAATATCTAGTGCTTTGTTGTTAAAAAATCATTTGATATCTTTGAATCTTTTTTATAAGCATCATGTGTTCATAGGGACCAAATGAGATACATTTTAAGTAAAAAAACAAAACAAAGAAAATTTATTTTAAGTTGTCCGTTTTTCTGTTACTGAAGCTACATCAAGGTATATAAAAGCAGCATGTCTTGATCTTTATTATTGTATGGAAATTTTTGAGAAAACTGTAATAAAATATGTCTTTTTAATCTTTCATGATGTGGTACAAAGCGAAAAGGATGGGAATGTCAGTAGCCTGAGTTTCAGACCTGGTATATCAATGAACTAACTTTACTTGAAGTGTGAGTCACTGAATCGAATCTGATCACACCTTTATTATTATTTTTTATAATAAAAAAGTTGAATTTGGGTACTCTTCGAAGTCTGTTCCTTTTCCATTATTCTGTCGTAATGGACTTTGTAGGAGAGGTGTGGCAAGACATAGATGGCAATGTTGGAAATGTCAGGAATATTTGGTGAGTGTTTGACACTTAGGTCTCAGGGCTTACAGATGAAAGATCCTTTCTGGAAGATAAATGCACACAACTGTTTAAGGCAGATTTAAATTGATAAATACATGCATTCAATGGTAGTACCTTCTTCAATTGCATGATTATATGATGTAGACTTCATTGTTCCAGTTCAGGCATAGTACAGTTGGGAATTTTTAACATGTGCAAATGTTCACTGCTGGCCAGCTTAGCTTCGCAGGAGCATTGCAGGCCAGGACAGGGATGTACAGCTAATTCTGTGTGACCACTTAACTCTTTTGTTTTGTTTTGTTTTGTTTAAGTAATTAGTGTGTTTTTCCTCCAGGGAAACTTTCTATGTAATAAAAAAGTACCATCTGCCAGATTGTGTAAAAGCAATTTTATTGCAGAACACTTCCTTTGGATTACTGGTTCTTACTTGCTCCTCTCTATATTGGGGATATTCGTGTCAGAGAGTAAAGTTTGATATTCGAGATTGAATCTAGATGTGAAATTGTGCATATAAAGAAATATAAGTACATACTTTTTCAAATCTGTGAAACAGTGTGTGAATACCCCAAGCAAGGAGGTAAATAATAAAATGAGTGGACCAGAATTCTGTTTAGATCTCCATTGGGAAGGAGCAAGAATCTGTTTAGGTTCCATATTTAAAAATACTAACTGTATCCCAGCCCTTATAAATGTATATAAATAAAAATATGCATGAAATTTAAAGATACTTGGGAAATTGACATTAATAGTTATGTGTGAATTAATTTATAATATTTCCTCTGCCACATACCCTCACAATCACCATTTATTGAATGGCATAATTCAGATGCTAATGAGATTTACCAATAAAAGTATAAACAAAACTCTAATGAATTAATTCCAACCACCCGTCCCCTGCCTCCTCCCTCCCACATGGAGATCCCTTTTGGACTACCAAATCGTAACAATTTCAGAAATTACCTTACATACTCATCCCGTTGCTCAGAATCATTATTTACCTGTTACTCATAAATCCCTATTTGAGCCCCTTGTATGTGTCAGATACTGTTAAACATTGCAGGCTACAGAAATGAATAAATCTTATTCTTTACTATCAAAGCAAAAATATTCTTTTTGCTGAATGACAGGAGATTTAAGTGACTTACTTCAGCTCTAAGCAATATATTAGATTTAGGAAAGAGAGTAGCTTTTGGAATGAGTTGATCACTTTACTTACCCATCTCTGAAATTCTGTACCTCAGCAACCCTGATTCCCTAAGTTATATAAGAATTTTATAGGATATCAGGTTTACTAATATGATGATTTGGATACTCAAATTATCTATATAATTTTTAATCTCAGAAGTTATTGAAATGTATGTTTAATGTTTCATAAGATCAAATTTAATTGGAGAAAGCTATTTATGTATAGGTCTGATTAAGAAACTTGTCATTTCTATAAAATGTATTAATTTGGAAGATAGATAGCAAATAGTGCTTTAAAACTGCAATGAATCTTACATTCTTATTGATCAAACAATTGAGGATGTGGAGAAGTTTTGAATCATATGTGCTTACACTAAAATATGAAACAAAACAGTATCCTTTTTTTTTTGGAACTGAAGGCCCAGACTTTGTTTCATAGACTCAGTAGTTATTTTCAATGGATAAAATTTTATTTTCTTTTTATTTGAGCCTTTCTAATTTCTTGCTAAACATTGTTAAGTACACATCAAAAGTGTATATACCATTTTGTATGGCTGTGTCTTAACATTTTATCTTCAGCAACGAGTTTTGGTCTCTTTTGGTGTCCATAAAGAGCCACATTGTTGAGCATATGAAGCACATAAGTGCAGTTTAAAGCTTGGGGAGGGACCTATTACTGTGATCCTCTGCTTAATTTAAGTTATTTTTAGAGTAGATGATGGAGAACAAGACAAGGCAGCACCATTTTCAAATAGAACTGTGATGCTGACACTGTGAGTGATCTTAGAGGTCATGATGTCTAACACCTTGATTATACGCAGTAAGGAAACAGACTCGGAGAAGTCAAGACACTTAACAGTCCATCACAGTCTCTATGTCTCTTAATGACGGCATTACTGTTGACAGTATCCTGCCCTGCGGGTGCAGTTTTGA
This sequence comes from Equus asinus, assembly GCF_041296235.1. Taxonomy (NCBI): domain Eukaryota; kingdom Metazoa; phylum Chordata; class Mammalia; order Perissodactyla; family Equidae; genus Equus; species Equus asinus. The sequence goes on along the minus strand of NC_091808.1, from coordinate 12,842,741 downwards.
AGTAGATTGGGCCTCCCAGGTGTGAGGAGCCTGGGAGTCAGGACCTCCTTGGAAGATGCTAGATTGGACCCACATTTCCTAGAGCTCCTGTGAGTTCACCCAAGAGCAGAGCTGAACCCCTGAGTGAGCTTCTGCATCAGGCGTCTGGGCTTGACTGCACATGGCCTCTCAGCTCTCTCCACCTCCAAGAGCAGAGTTCACCTGGCCTTCGGAGGTAAGGGTGACAGGTGATGAAGTGTGAGAGAACAGCTCTGATGTGTGTGTGCTAACACCTGTTAGATGCAAGCTGTGCTTGCTGTGCAGTTCTGCTTTTGTTTTGCCATAGGAATGGCGAGTACTCAGCTCCTTTTCTGGAAGCCCTACCTGAATTCCAGATATGCTGAGGTGGACCATGCTGAGTGCCTAACACAGGTGATGATGGTTACCTGAGTTCACCTCTCATGGTCTTTTAGAATTTGGGCAGTATTTTTCCCTGTTTATAAATGCAATACATATTCACCGTGGAAAATACAAATCAGCAGAAGGAAGACAGAAAATAATCCATAAACCCACCACCCAGAGAAAAACCACCTAACATTTGAGGTGTATCCTTGCAGCTCCCCATATTATAGGCACCTGGAAGAAACCACTGTAAACGTTTTCGGTGAAATTCTCTCCAGGTCCGTGAGCATTAAGTGCCTCTTCCTTGGTGGTTACTGTGTCAGGAAGGTTCACATACCCACACAGGGCCCTATGAAATAAGCATTTGTAATTATATTCATTATTTTAGATTGTGAAACACTGGCACAGCGGAATTCAATGAGTTGCCCAGGGTCACATTCTAAGTGGTCAACACCAGACAAGAAGGCCAGACTTCTCTATGTCTAGTCAGGACACACTTTACATTGTACAACATGGCCTCTTGAGAAAAAGTATATCTAGGCTGCCACAGAATTGTCAGGTGGGGACTGGCATGATTCTAAGACCGTGAGTCCGCATAACTGAGCTGGAGTTAGTTTGTGTTCTTGGAGGTGGCTTAGCTCTGTGATCAGCCTGAATTCAGAAAACTGAAAACTCTGAGGTGGATGTGGTACTACGAAAAGACTGTGTGACTTATAGAATAGCAATGACATTTCTCTTCCTGTTGTCTTCATCTGTCCATATATGATTGGCTGAGTTCTTTTGTTTGGTTGCTTTTTGTTTTTTTTTTAAACAAAAATTCCTGACAGGAATAAAACATTGTGAAATAAATAGTTTGTATAGGGAAAGAGTGCCCTTGTTACACAAGAAGGCTGCATCTCGGGTAGCTCATAGGACACACACCAAAAAAAAGCTTACTGCAGACAGTTATAAGTAATCTGGGCTGTCATTGGTTTCTGCCAAAAATTATGGCATGCGTTCAGAAATACCTTTTTAATATGGATACGTTAGTGACATTTGAATTAAGGATATTTGCATTGTTAATTTAAACGACTCAATTTTTCTTGGATAATTTCCTTTTAGAAAAGAAATGATTCATAACAAAAAAGAATAAATGTATTCACATTGTGTGCCTTAAGACATCAGAATTTTATGTTGAGCTAAAATGTTACACATTACTCCAGCTACTTGTTAGTGGGACTTATGCACGGGGAGTTTTCAACGTCATGTGCGCTGCCTCTTGAACAGTCTCACCCATAGCTGCACACGTTCTTCCATCCGTTTTGTTGTGTTGTGTTGCTGCTATGAAAAAGCAAGAGTCATGTTGGTTTCCATTTATTATAGAATCACAAATAGCTTTCACAGTGGTCTAGTTTCATCCCATGGCAGTTCTCCAAGGATTCAGAACTATTTATAATTCTGGTGTACTTAGTTATGGAGAGCCAGATGTGAGAGTCATGCAGAATATGTATTTATATATCTTCGTGAATCTCAATTAGGGACCAGAGATCCTTCTGTGTCACATCTGTGTTATTTACATCTACTTTTGTTGTAGGACAGGCCCAAAATTGCACAATGTTGTTAAGATTACTATAAATAGTAAGCTGATTAAAATTCGGTTGTAATCATTTGCTTTGGAAAAATCATAAATGGCCTAATCGTTCTATGGTAGGAATCAGGGTAAATAAATCATGATATAGAATAATACTCAGCCATTAAAAAGACAGAAAACTAAGTGCACAGTATATCAAAGAAGCAGCAGGATACAAGCAGTATTCTTAGTAGAAACTCATTTATTTTTGTAAGATGTAGTATGAATTTACTATAGAAAAGATTGGAATAATATTTAACAAAAGGCCAGTCATCCTTATTTGTCAGGAATAAGATTATGGTGACTTTTATTTTTTTGTTTTGGTTTAACTCCATTTTCCAAAACTTCTGCAAAAAGGGTTCTCCTTTATAAAGAAAATAATATTATTAAAATAAACTATGCTTTGTTAAAAGTTTTTAATAATAGCCTTGCTTTTCTCTGATCTTCTCCACAGTCCCATCCCACTGAAGGCATCAGGTTGTTTTTTTGTAGAGAAATGCAGAGAAAACCATAACTCATGCATTCACCTCCAGCCTCTGCAGCTACTTAGGGATGGTCAGAGTGATGAAGGCGGTTGAGCGGAGCCGAGCATCTGAACTAGAATCTCTCCAGATCCTGTCTCCCCTTTTCCTTTATTGCTTATCCCCTTCTTTCCCTTCTCATCTTTACTCCAAACCTTCTGGGCTAAAGTTATCTACATGCTCTGGGAAAGAAGGCCAACTACTCCTGTTATTAGTAGCTAGCTCTCCCTGGCCACTACAGTGATTTTTTTCTTAAGGGTTCCAGGACAAACAGGATTCTGTCTTAGTTTGAGTCTGCTTTGGCACACCACTTAGGTTTGAATCTGCCTTAGCACCCCGTTTAGGAACCATGGCACCAGGCAGTTCCATTTTACTTTACAGAATACAAAACTTAAAGCTTTGTACATTTTATCGACTACAGTCCTTTCATATCTGTTCCACTTCATCTCAACTTGAAATGTTGCAAGAGGTGGTTGGAACTCAGAGGTTTGGGTCATCAAGGAAAGGAGGAGTCTGGCACACTTTCTATGGAAAAGCATTTTTGTGTCGCAAAATACACTTTTGTGTTACTAGGAAACAGTATGCCTTGACTCTTGAATCATTGGGTTCAAGATTCTTTACAAATCGACAGAAACAACCCAAAGCCCAGTAGTTTTTAATTTTCAGCTCAGTGAGACTAAAAGGAAACAGTTTGCTTTTGGCTGGAGTGATGCTGAAATAAAAGAAAATGTAGCTAGCTCATCGACATTAAGGGAGATAAAGTGTTTAATAAGCGTCTTGTCGAAGAAGTGACATCTGTGTAGAACACCTGCTGTCTTCATTATAACTTTAAGTAAGCTGCATCTCTAGGGGTGAGCAGGACCCTTCTTTTGGCACACTGGGCTGTGAAGAAGATAAATTTTAAACTCCCAAATAAATTTCCTCTTGTGTAGAGAGTGCTTTTTGGTGAGACATGTAGGGAGGACGGGGGGACTTAGATAACTCAGGCCCAGCGAGGCCCATTTTGAGCGTCACTTTGACTCTATGATACTTGTCAGGTTGTGACAACATTTCCTACCCCTTGGTAGCCCTAATTATTTGCTAATTATTATCATTTTAGTGTTTTATATATCACAGAAGCACGTAGACCTTGCTTCCTGGTATGTGAGCAGAGCTGTTTTCATGGAATTCTGAACTTCTTTGTCTGCTTCAAGGAAGGGGTCTGAGTGGTCACTGAGCAGTGCCTGTATCGATGGCTTGTTTCTCTTAGCTTTTGGCTGATTACCATCCTGCATGTAGGGACAGGGTGGGTGGAAGTGAGAGAGCATCAAGGACTGCCTTTCTTGGGCTGCCTTTCAAATCACTTGCCATTCGGGCAGATTACAGTCTATGAAGAACGATTTCCATAAGCGATGGCTGTGAAAAACCTTGTGTCCCAGAAAATATTTAATCAGCAATGTGGTTCATCTTCTTGGCCCGAGGAGAAAATAACTCACCACCAAATTCTACTGTATGATAGATAGGATTTTTTGAACCCCAAATCAGAACATCTGCTGTTTTTATCTTTGTGAACCTAATGCTTTCTCCCCCTGAAGCCCCAGCAGTTGTCCAGCTGCTGCGCACCCTGGTCTCTTAGACCTTGACACCAGACAAGAGGGACCTCTTCAGAGTTAATGAGCAATTAGGACATTCTTTCCTGTCAATTAACTGGCAGAATAATGAGATCAAATGCACACTGTCCTTAAGAACACCCAGACTTGTATTTTTTTTAAAAAAGCATGTCTTTCTCTGCTGTTTGCAGTTACAGGGATAGACAAACAACTACTTCATGTGAAAATAAATTAAAAATCACACCTATAGCAAAGAGAAGAGGGAAGTGTAAAGACAAGATACCATTTACTCTAAATTCACAATTTAGGGATTTTCCTCCTTAGTGGCTGCAGTGACATCATAACATCTGCTATCACCTTAATTGTCTTAAAGATTGGCAAACTATTTAAGTCATGAGCATCTTTTCTCATATGAATGAATGTATGATATCTAAGTTTGAGGCAGTCTGAGTATTAATCCTAAATTTGAATTAGTGGGTTCCAGATCATGGCCCATCTATGGATTTTAGTTTTCCCCTGAATGTGATGAGAAGCTAGTGAGGGATTTGAAGAGAGGAGTGAGGAGGGGCAGAGGAAGTGGTTAAAGGCCCTGAGGTGGGAGGATGGCCTGTTGGAGGAACTAGGTTGGCGGTGGCTGCAATATGTTTTTCAGTGTGGGGGGCCAGGGTGGCAAGTTATCAGGGTAGCAAGGTAGGTGGGAATCAGGTTGTAAAGGGTCATCTTTAAGGGTTTTGTACATGACCCTGGAGACGCTGGAAGCTATTGAGAGTTTTAAAAGTAGGGGAGCAATCACATAAAATCTGGATCTTAAGATCACTCTGCTGTATGTAGGGACTGAGTTTCAGGGGGAGAGATGGAATTTAAGTGAGTTATAGCATACCGGGACCACTGGAAGTGACCTCTGTATGCATATGTGTCCGTGCACATGTGTTCGCATATGTGTCCGTACGTGACTGTGTGTGTGCATGTGAGTTCACTTAATCCAACCACCGCCAGTGGAATGAGCTCTACTCTTTACTCGTCTCAGAGAAGAGGAGACTAAGCCACAAGGCAGCTAAACGAAGTCCATAGCTAGTAAGCGGTAGAGCTGAGATTTGAGTCCAGGCTGTCTTGGTTCCAGAGTCTATGTACTTGACCATTACCTTATTTTGCCTTTAATATTGTGTTGATAGGGTCATCATCATCATCATATTTTAATTAATAATTATATAATTAATAGTATAATTAATAATACTATTATAAGTATTCTAAGGCTACAAGTACTTTACTAGTTTAGTGAACTTTTTAAATTCATTCCTATTGGAATGAAATTAGAAATTTTAGCAAATCAGACTTTTTTGTGAAATACTTAGCAATAAGTTTCAAATTCAGTTTCTCAAGTACAAATTATTGTCTTCTTGGTCAGCTTTAAGGTTCCTGTGGGGATTTCTACTGCAGATTTTATGGTGGAGTGTTTTCAGGGCCTTCAGGACGCCTGTGAAAGTCCAGGGAGTATGAAATCCCAAAATGTTTTCCTACCCACAGGTAGTACTCATCTAACTATAGATACAATCTTCCAATTCAGTGGAAAAATAGAAAAGACGATAGTAAGAATAAATAATGGCAACTAGAGTTTTAGTGGTGGACACGATGTAGTCTATACAGAAGTTGAAATATAATTATGTACACCTGAAGTTTATATAGTGTTATAAGTTGAGGTTACCTGAATAACTAAAAAGAGTAAATAAAGGAGAGGGGACTTTGATGAAATATACTGCTCACTGACATCAAGGAGATCTAAATATATTTGTAATTGCAATGACCTCACTTGATTTCTCAAAAAAAGAGAATGACCATTGTCATCCAGTGTGTTTCAGTAAATGAATGGTAACTATAGGTGTGTCCACGGACTATAATTCAAAAAAGACCAACCATATCGTTGACTAATATTTGTTAAATAACTAGAGAAGATGTTTCAGAGATTTTGGTATTCTTAGCCCTGCCTGCATGTTAGAATCACCTGAGGGAGCTTTCGAAAATTACCGATGCCCTGGCTACCAAATAAATTGGAATCCACGGCCGATGGGGTTGGGGTGAGGGAGTATGCAGAGATGCCCCCAGAGCGTGGACCCAGGCACTGGGGTTGCTTTATAAACTCCCCAGGTGAATCTAGCAGGTCTTTCCTTCAGGCAAGAGTTCCTTGAGGACCAAGGTGAGAGGCTCCCATTTGTCTATGCATTGCTCTTAAGAAGCTTGAGGAAAAGGCAGTGAGTACCTTTTTTTTTTTTTAAGTTGAAGTTACAGATAGTACCACCCATTTCAATACTTACCTGGATTTCCTAAATTATTTATATATAATTTAAAAAATATGTGGAAAACCCATATTGTGCCAGATATGAGCAAGGTAGCCACCCCCATACCCCAATACGAAGATAAACAAAGACCAAATTTTCTGCATTCAGAGAACCTAGTCCAGTGGAAGAAAGAGCAAGGGAGGGTAGAGGGAGGGAACTAGTAAGGCATCACCAAAAAAAGCTATTATTTGGGTAAAAATAATGTTAATCAAAGAAAAGGGTGGCTGATGATTGGGAATACGTAGGAATAGGATGGGTGGATTGATGGGTGGATGGGTGAGTGGGTGCATCGGTGGGTAGAAGGAAGGGAAGGTGGATGGTTTCTTAATCTGTCTCTGTGACGAGAAAAGAAACCATGAAGACCAACTTACATCACATACAAATTCTTATTGGAAATCAGTGTTTTGTTTATTCTGTTCTCTAGGCTTATTACTGATAAGGGATGTTAGCATAAAGCATTGAATTTTAATGATTATTGCTTGTAGTGGTGCTTTTTAAAAATTTTTGCTTTTTAACACGTTTCTCATTAGAGAGGAATGAAATGCTTTTTCAGGCCTTTTTGGTGGTTGAGAAAGTTGCAATTCACGAGGGCACCAATTAGAGACGATTATAACCTGACTGCACACGGCTGTGCCATTTAAGGAGCGCTCAGCTGACACTTTCAGAAAGTGTGCAAAAATGTTAGTCTAAGAGCCCTGTGGTGGCAGTTTGGCCTTGTAAGAATTACACAATTCTTGTTAACGTAGTTATTCCTAAGATTGTAACTCTGTAAGAGCCTTAGAAATGCCCTGGTCCCGACCACCTTGGCACACTGCACCCTAGAGAGAGAGGTTGTTGTTGGCTAGAGCCACATGGCCTATCCATCCTTGAGGTTGTCCTGGAATCCACATCATTACAATCCCATTTAGAGCTGTTTCTACTTTATCACCTGAGTTCATTTTTAAGCATAATATGCCATCAAGAAATTAACAGAGTTCTTTGAAGAGCAGTAACGTGCATTCTGATCATTACTAAAGGTTCCCCCGCTATCTCAGAAGACTGTCAGTAGGATCCTTTGGCAGCTCCACTTGCTTTGAAAAGCATCCAGTGAGCGTCAGGGTGGGGCAAATCCCCTTTCTTCCCTTCTTGTGGCTGGACTAGTAATAAAATTGACACAAGACCAGATCGACAGGAGAAAAATGCAGTTTAATATGCACGTATTGGAGATCATAAAGAATAGATGCTCAGACAGTGAACACAGCAGGCAGTATCTATATCTTTTACACAAAGAAACAATAAATTCCTGAGGAATGACAGGACAAAGAAACTTAGATTTGAGATACATAACTAGTGAGGAATTTAAGCAGAGTCTACGCTTGAGACTGTAAATTAACAAGGTTTGTCTGTACGGGCTTCTGGGTCCTGAATCCCCGGGCTCTGGTGATAAGGACACCAGGAGAACCCCTTTCACAAGGGAGATTTATTTCCTGCTTTCAGGGGAAACAGAAACAGGAAGGTCAGAAGGCCCTTTTTGCTTCTCGAGTAACTGAATTCAAAATAATCAATATGCTATTGTGGGATATTTTGGAGTAGCCTGCCCTGGGCCCCAGCGTGAGCAACTAGAGTAGAGGTGGGGAGATATATCCTTTAAAACAACTTTTAACAGGCTCCTAGGATCAGCTGAACCAGCGTGCTTTCTAACATGTCGTTAGGACTCCAGGGGATTTTCTCATACCTTGTATTTATCTGAGCATTCTCGTGAAAGGATCCAAAACATCCTCCAACTAGATTTTCTTTTCACTTATTGATTATTTTGATGCTATAAAGTTTTGGCCAGATTGATTTTTGAGGTATTATATTATTTTTTAGACAAAATTAGGGGTTATCAAGTTATCATACTTTATTAGTTGTCTAGTTTTGTATTTATACAGAAATGAATTTTCAGTGGAAATCAACTCTAATATTGACATCTTGCTATGTTTAGAAATATAAGATGTTTGAATTGGGAGGGACCTTAGCAGATGTTCTCTTCATTTGTTCCCTGCATGCTCCCTACAGCATCCATGAGATGGGCCATCTTCATACTGTCGGAAATACGAGTTCTGGAAGGACCTCGTAAAGCAAAACACAGAACGAGACTAATTCTGTCTTTTGTGGCCTGTTGCCAAGTTTGGACTTACGGGGATTAAAATTGAAATGACTTGATTAACTGACTTTAATTTACAATTGTTTTATGGTATTATTTTATGGTTGCTATCAGATGAAGTTTAGCCAGCCAGCCAGAACAAGCTCTGCCTGTTAAGAATTTGATTGCTGTGCTTTTAAATATATGTAAAGGGAAGAAAGGGGAAAAGTAAGAGCCTGGAATCTGTGTGCCCCTCAGTCTGTGCCGAAGGCCTGTGCAGCCTTACTTTCACACCTCAACGTGGTGCGGGCTGTGCAGTCAGTCAGGCCCCAGTTGGAATCCCAGCTGTCTCTCCTTCACCAGTGAACAAGGTAATCAGATGATTTAGGGGGATTCTGTGGCCAGGGAGTTAGACCTCCTCACGGGGCTGTGCGGATGGCCACCTGAGACGAGAGATGAAGGCAGCCTGGCGCGGAGAAGGCCCTTGATATGGTTCCTCCCCTCGCCTATCTCTCTTTCCCCTCTTGCCTGTTTTCTCTTTCCACTTATCTTAGGTCACTTACAGAATTTTTCTGTTGGCATCCATTTCAGTCAATTTTGGAGATTTCTCCAAATAAATAATAATGGTAATGAATACTTAAGCACTAACATTTTAGCAAGCCCTTTTTATGCACCAGGCGTAGCAAGTGTATTGCATGCAATTTTTTTCATTTATTTTTCACAAGGATTCACGAGGCAGGGTGTCGCTGAAGCTTAGAAGAGACTCAATGAGTGACAGAGTTGAGAGGTGAATCCAGGCCTTTCTGACTCCAAAGCTCCTTCTCACGCTGCCTGTTGCTCCGAAGATCTCATTCTAGGAATGCTCAGTTCTGCTTCCGTCCCCGTCCCAAGTGATGATAATTATTAGGAAAACAACAGCTAGTATGTATCTTGTGCTGGGCACTGGTCTAAGCCCTTTACATGCAGTAAGTCATTTGGGGCTCCCTCCAACCCTTTACAAATTCTGTCGCTCTCCCCATTTTTCAGATGAGGAAACCAAGGCACAGAGAGGCTAAATAACTTGTCTACTTACCCAGCGTCACAGAGTTAAAACTGGTGTTCAAACTCTGGTTCTTAATCCCACAGACATCTTTCCCCTATCATGTAAGCAGTTCTTAAAACTTATTTTAAAATGGATCTCAGACTAGTCACTGCTCACCTTAACCATCCTGGCTACTCTTTCCAGTTTTCTGTTAACTTGCGGATTTCTTTCCTTATTCTTGCTACAGTCCTTCTAAAGTAGTGATATACTGGATATTTCATCCAAAGGCTAAACCGAGACTAATGCCTACGCAAGGAAGAACAAATAGCAAATTCATTAACTAGGAATCTATTTACAGGCAATTCCCAAGGCTCATTGTGCAGTCAATGCTTCTACATCATTTAGAGTTGCTAATAAATGAAAGTCTTTGCATCTTTCCAAGTGTCTCGATATTTACAAGTCTCATATTTTACCATAGGAAGCAGCTTCCACAAGCATATTCATGTGTTGACAGTTCTAATTAATACAAGTAATTAGTCCTGACAGTAGAACTGTGAAAGAAGACCCATTCATAAATTTGCTAATTATGTTACTCTGCTCAGAATTTAATCGCAGTCTAGTCTTTAATCATTTCTGTGTATGGGCAAAAGGCCGTCTTACTAAATTCTTCAGACTTTCACATTTACTTCTGGTAAAGGAATTTTGTCAAAATTAATTTATCATTAGAAGTTAATTCTCTAGGTCAGGAATTGGGGAAGAACAGAGATCTTTCTGGAGAGAAATAGACAAGAGAATGGGAAAAGCGAGGCAAGGAAGGAGGAAGAAGTTACCAAGCATGTCCGTGCTTTCTTACATATCTAATCTTGTACCTTTTTGTGTACTTATCTTGATGCCTTTTCTGAAAACTAAGGCAGTTTGATTTAGGTTGTTGGTGTGTTTATGGTACAGAAAATTTGAAGACAGTTTGTTACTTTGATCCAAAGTTGAGCCTTCTCCTCTTTGCTGGAAATAGCCTACTTTTTCAAGCGTGTTGGTTCTGGAGCGGGGTTTCTCAACCTTAGCACTGTTGACATTTGGAGCTGGATAATTCCTTGTTGGGGTGGGGAGGGGCTGTCCTGTGCATTGTAGGATGTTGAGTAGCAGCTGGCCTCTACCCACTGGATGCCAGTGCACCCTTCCCCCAGTTGTGACAGTCAAAAATATATCTAGACATTGCAGTTGTCCCCTGGGGGAGCAGAACCACCCCCAGTTGAGAACCACTGTGCTAGAGAGTAACTTTATCATTATAATGCTAAGAAGGTAGTTCTGGATCAGAGATGGGTGTAGTATGCCCAGGGGGGCATTTGGAAATGTGTCTATGGGAGAGCTTTTTGGTTTCACAATGACAGGGGCGGGGGTGGCGAGGTTGGAATCATCATTCAGTACCTCAGACCTAGGAATGTTCCATGCCCTGCGTGTGCAGGACTGTCCTGTAGAAGGAGTAGAAACACAGTAACCTGTTGGTAGGTGATAGAAATATCTCCTTGGTGAGCTCCCCTCTTAAGCTATGACTCTCCTTTGCTAGTCATAGTTCCCCATGAGCATTTTGTGTTAGGTTTACTTATTTCACTGGAGGATGAAGCACCTCTGTCCTGCTCTTGCATAACATAACTTAATTCTTCTAGTGAATATTTATTCGTATGTAAGACTAAGTGCTGTGTGGTCTACAGAGATATCTGAGACATGAGCCTGCCTACAGCAAAGTTGCGGTACCAGCAATAAGCTAGAAATGACTTAAGAATTATATAAACGATAGGAAAACACAGGGGAGCATCACCTGATGAACCAGAGAAACAGAACCAGTAGGAGATCCATATTAAGAGATTCATTGCAAGGAGTTGGCCTGTGCAGTTGTGGGGGCTGAACCGGCAAGTCTGAAATCTGTAGGGCAGGCCTTCAGGAAGGGTGGGCTGGGCCTCTCAGGCATGTGCCGAAGCTGCTGTCCACAAGTGGAATTTCTTCTTTTTCAAGGAAGCCTCAGCTCCCTTAAGGCTAATCAGGCCCACCGAGGTTATCTAGGATAATCTCCCTTAAAGTCAGTTTGTTTTTGTTTTTGTTTTTGTTTTTGTTTTGAGGAAGATTAGCCCTGAGGTAACAGCTGCCAATCCTCTTTTTGCTGAGGAAGACTGGCCCTGAGCTAACATCCGTGCCCATCTTCCTCTGCTTTATATGTGGGATGCCTGCCACAGCATGGCTTGCCACAAGGTGCTGTGTCCGCACCCGGGATCTGAACCGGCGAACCCCAGGCCGCCAAAGCAGAATGTGTGCACTTAACTGCTGCACTACCGGGCCGGCCCTGGTTGTGGTTTTTAATCACATCTACCAAATGCCTTCACAGCACTTCGATTAGTGTTTGATTGAATAATTGGAGACTGTAGCCTAGACCAGCTGACAGATGAAAAAGACCAGTGTGCTTGGAGATTGAGTGTCTAAGGATCATATCATAAAGATGTGGTATTTGTTCTGGTCCTTGAAGAATGAGAGATTCTAGTAAGGAGGGATAAAGGAAATAAGCATTCTCCGGAGTGTGACTGTTAAAAATCAGTTGAACCAAACAATAACAGATGCCAAGACAGGTAAGTACAATTGGTGTTTACAGAGTGGCTGGTTGTTGCTATAGGACCTTTCTCTGAACCTCAGCAATCAGTTTCCTCATCTAAAAAATGGGTTGAATGCTTGTCATGACTGTACCCCCGGAATGGAATGAGATGATGTTTGAGGGTGTGTCTGGAATTAGTAAGCCCTCTGAATCCTAAGGTGTTTTACAGTGTTGGTGGTGGTGGTTGTGTTCGTGTGTGAAGTTCGTGTGGTGAAGAAACAACAAAAAAAAATGTTGGGCAGGTAAAACAGAGCCTGATTATCTTGGGCTTTGTCTAAAACTTGCATCTTTACTTTGGAAACAGAAAAAACATGGTATTTTCTTGAAGTTAGTTCCATGTGGATTAAAAGGAAATGAAAATGCAGCCGTACCCGATTATCACAAAGATGTGGTAGCCATTTACTCTGGTCCTAAGGCAGCTCACCATGTTTTATAGAAGTAGACCTCCTTTTTTTTTTTTTGAGGAAAGTTGGCCCTGAGCTAACATCTGTGCCTGTCTTCCTCTGCTTTATATGTGGGACACCTGCCACAGCATGGCTTGATAAGTGGCACACAGGTCCATGCCTGGGCTCTGAACTGGCAAACCCCAGGCCACTGAAGCAGAGCGTGTGAACTTAACCACAGTGCCACCAGGCCAACCCCATAAACCCTCTATTTTTGATGCTTGAGATATTGGGAGTGAAGGAAAGTCCTTTATTATAAATTTATTGAATACTTTGCCTAAATAGGGAAAGAGAGTTAAACCATTTCCAAGAAAATTGTTTCAAGTTTCTTAGGCAATGGCCGTTGTAGCCAATTGACTGTTACCAAAGAAAGTACAGAAAAGAGGCACTAAAGTGAGTACAGTTTGACAAACATTTTTTCCCTCTGAGCTCTGCTCTACGAACCAAGTTAATTTTGCTGGCAAGTTTCCCCCTAATTTTTAAAGTCATATGCATTTTGAAGGAAATTTAATCCATATGTTCCTGAGTCACTTATGCCCAAACCATTAAGATGTTATTTTGTAAATGTGATTTCATGTTTGAAGTCATTGTATTTTTAGGAGATTTTCCTTCTTCATAATGCTAAATTTTTCTTGGTTTGTTTTCTTGTTTTATTTAAACACACTGTATGTCATCTTAACACACATCCTGCGGTGAGACACAAAGGGGATCATGAAGCCAGAAGGAGGGGCTTGTCTGACACCTTTGAAGGAGCCAGTTTCTATTGGCAGAAGTTTACAAATGTTATCCCCCTTCCATTTTTTATGTTGTGTCCTGGGCTGCTTTAACCCTGGTCATATCCCACCCGAGCCCTCTCCTACCCCACTCCCCAAAAGGGTGCCCATGAAGACCAATAAGGAAAAGAGAAAAAGGGCAGATAATAGAACCAAATTGCCTCCTAGGATCTATTTCAATACTGCGCTATGTGATCCTTTTTTTCCAAAACTGAGTTAATTTTCCCCTTTTACGTACTGGCCTTGCCAGCTGGGAGGATTAAGGTGTTTCATAAAACGTCTACAAAAGCTGGAAGTAAAATTGAGTTTAGGAGCAGTCTACAGCTTCTCATTAGATGATGGTGTCTGCTCAGGGCTGAAGCTAATTGAAAAATGGTTTCATTTTTTGACTAAAATAAGCTTTTTTTAAAAAAAACTTCTGCCTCTTTCAAATCTCCTGATATGGACCAAGTTGTATCCACACATGAAGCATCCTGGTTTGTGTGTGTCTGTCCAGAAACATCTTTTGGCTGCAGAAGGGCACCACAGCAGCCTTATTTTTAGGGCGTGGTTGAGATTTGCTTTGTTCTGGCAGCACGTGTAGTATTGAACTGAACATGCTCAGAGACATTTACCACCTGGAGGAACAAAGATTTAAGCAGTTAAAACTTTGCTTCTCATCTCTTTGAGCTTATGAAATGCTTTCCCTTTTTTTTTTTTTTTTTTTTAATTTGTCCTCAAAAGTACCCTGAAGGCCAGGGTTTCTGGTTTTTGGTTGGTTGTTTTTTCATGAGGAAATTGAGGCTCGGAGAGGTTACTTTCTTAGATATTTTACAAGGTGATTGAGGCTGTTGGTGTGGGCCTCCAACCCCTCTAGACTGTAAACTCCATGAGGGTGGATGTCCCATCCATCATGGGGGGACATTTGAGGACTTTTGTGGGCTTTTACTTTTGGAAGCTCCACCCCATGTCATTTCAAATATATTAAAACATATGCAATTTCATCATAGTATATAAATATATATTTAAGTAAATGAATGTGCATATGATATATATGAGTTGAGTTAAATGGTTGATATGGTACATTTCATAAGCATTTAAACGTTTATTATGTTTCAATTTTATAGTTTCTTATTCACTTAGGAGCCAATTAATTATTTTGAGGTCTCAAACATTTTCACAGGCCTTTGGAAAACTTATAATTCCTGAGCACTGTTCCTCCAGTGGATGAAGTTACCCCCGGCTCTTTATTCACTCGTGTATCCCTCACACCTATCACAGAGCCCAGGGAAGTGCTTAATAAATATTTGTTGGATGAGTGACTGAGCAACAGAAGGAGTAAAGGAATTAACAAATGAGTGAACACCTAGTAAGTGGTAAAGTCTGATGTTAAAGCGCATGTAAATGCCTTAGTGGCTTAAGGTAGTCCTCCCTTACCTGTGGTTTCAGTTACCCTTGGCCAACCGTGTCCAAAAATGTTAAATAGAAAATTCCAGAAAAAATTCAGAAGTTTTAAATTGCGCACCATTCTGAGTAGCATGATGAAATCCCTTGCTGTCCCTCCCTGGACAAGAATCATCCCATTGTCCAGCATGTCCAAGCTGTATTCACTACCTGCCCATTAGTCACTTAGTGGCCGTCTCAGTTATCAGATCGACTGTCAGATTGACTGTCGCGGTGTTGCAGTGCTTGTGGTTCAAGTCACCCTTACTTTCCTTAGTCATGGCCCCAAAGCGCAAGAGTAGTGATGCTGGCAATTCGGATATGCTAAAGAGAAGCAGTGAAGTTCTTCCTTTAAGTGAAGAGGTGAAAGTACTCGACTTCATAAGAAAAGAAAATCGTATGCTGAAGTTTCTAAGGTCTACACTAACTTTATTATAGTATATTGTTACAATTATTTTATTTTATTATTAGTTATTGTTAATCTCTTACTGTGCCTAATTTATAAATTAAGCTGTATCATAGGTATGTATGTATAGGAGAAATCATAGTATATACAGGGTTCGGTACTATCCTCAGTTTCAGGCATCCAGTGGGAGTCTTGGAACGTATCCTCTGTAAATCAGGAGGGTCTACCATATTTCTTTTACATTGCCATCATGGTAGACCCGAAAGGACATCCCCCAAATTATTTAAAATATGTCCTTTGTAATTTCTCTCATGTTCTTTTCCAAGTCAGTTTTCTCCTCTATTACAACTAAGGCACAAGAAAGAATAGACTACAGGTGACTTGACTTCTCGTAGCTCTTATGAAGCAGTAGCCACTTTAGGGTCATAATTAATTTTTTTCTCTCTATTGAATCGCTATAGTTTATTTGCTTTGCCTTATGAGTATGAGAGAAGCATGGCTATTATTAATATTCAGATGTTTCTTGACAAAATCAAAGAGGTGTTTTTTGCCTGTCTGGTTTCTTTTGGTTTATTTATTTAGAATTCTAAGTGTTTGATCTTAGGTATTTGTCATGCAATATCTGTGTTTTCATGAGATGTGACTTTTTTTAATCCAAAGGTGAATCTTTGTGGTCTTTCTACAAAGCTCTAGGATTTGGTAGCAAGTGCCCTGTTGAACATGATGGAAAGATAGAGAGAGAACTGCCTCCTTATGAAAGAAAGAAATGCAGAGAGACTAAATCAGAGGAAAGGGGAGAGAGAGATGAGGATTACCTAAGGGAAAGAACCATCCTTTTCTTCCTCAGCCCTGATTGTACCCCTAGAAATGTGAATCTACACTTTCCTTATGTAAATGGACACTGGGAGTGTTTGCTCCTCTTGGTTCATCTGGCTCCCAGGGCCTATACATGAGGCCATGATGGACCTCACTGGATGGCTCCAGGGTAGACTTGGGCTAAACTCAGAAATCTTCACTGTCCCTTGATGGCCTGAGTCTCTGGGTCAAAGCAGGAGTTGGAAATGGTAGAACGTGCCCTCCATCCATGAAAATTCTTTGGGATTCCATCATTCAACAAATACTCATTGGCCACCTGCACTAGGAACTCCACAGTCACCAGGACATACTTGTCCCTGGAGTCCAGAGGTTGGTCTGTTCACATTCGAATCAAGCTCTCACTCCTTGGGGTGCCTTTCTTGAAGTATATTTGAAATGGCTTTGGTTTTTATTTCTCATGTTTTGGTGAGATTATATGTGTGTGCACAACTGACCTTTTGTATTCAAAACACAGATCCTTCTGTTTATAAACTGAAGACAGGGGAAGGAAACCTGTAGCATAAAAATTGGGCGTATAAAACTGCATTTTCTCTGCTATATTATTTTTCTGAATTTCGTTTTACATCTCTTGGTAGACCTGGACTTCAAAATAGAGAGAGGCAGAACTGGAGTCTGTGTTGTCACCTCTGGCACAATCCATCCTCCCTGGATGTCCAACCTAGGGACTCATGTTTACTTTCAGTATTTCCTTTTTGCAGTGTATATATTATTTTTTTGGTTGTCCTTAAATGATCTTTTTCTAAATTCATAGACCATTTAATTTGTGGCAGGAATCCCAAAGTATATTCCCCCTAGAGAAGGAACATGATTTGTCTGGCATCAATTTAAGGAAATAATTACTCAAGAAAATTGTGTGAGATGTTTTCTTGTGCTAGAGATGTTGGTGACCACAAAGTTGGTGCCAGAGGAGAGACCTCTGACCTCGTTGTCTAAAGAAGTTGGGAAGGTAGTATTTTCATTTTCCCTTTTCCACTCTGCTTCCTTATCCTTTGCCATTTACTGTTCGAAGATTGGTATTTATTTACTTAGAGCCAAGCTTCATTGCCCTAGGAGTGTTTCCAAGAGCAGCTCCTGGATGTAACCTCTCATATTTACTCTTTCTTCCCTGCCCAATCCCCTTGAGCAGGAATTTTTCTAAGATTTTGTATTTGAGTTGTTTTCTTTTTATAGAAGAAGATAAGTTAGACCAACAGTAAACAAGTCTGAAAGTTCTACACATTGTCATCCTTGGAAATGCCAGGTCTTCATTATCATTGTTGTTATTATTTTAAGGAGTGATAACCAAATGAGAGGAACTTTGACCTGCTTCATTCACTGACAGAATTGCGCTTGCTGATATCTCCCTCGCAGCAGTTCTGTGAGCCCCAGAACAAGTCTAGGGCCAATAAATAAGAGTGTTCCATCCTAAAATTGTAGTTCTGACTGTTGGTCCTCCTAACTGCCCGCTTCTGAGAGTCCCCTTTTTGTTCCTGTGGACTAGTTGGTAGCAGAATGGCTACCTCTCTTCTGATGGACTCGAGGGTTTGGGGGAAGAGGCCCAGACTGCCTCCCACCCTTTCCACACTCTTGTGTTTCACAGGCCTTGACAGATGTCTTGTCTATTTCTCATCCAGGATTCCTTGTACACAGCACTGGGCGTAACAATTTAAGTAAATAGTTAGGATAGTGATCCTTCTTTGCCAAACACTCAAAGTTCTAAGAATACTTTGCTGTCAAATATAGGTCTGAAATTTGGTTTGGGCCACTTGCTCACTGTTGAACCAGGTGGGAGGAGAAGTCAGTTGAGGAACACAGAATTCTTTGATGTAAGGTTAACTGCCTACCAACTGCACGTTTGAGTATTTGTGGCCTGACTTCAAAGAGAAGCCACTGTTCTGACAGAGTCGGGTTATGTGTTACATGAGTAAGACTGACAATGCCTGGTGGCCAGCTGAGCCGCTGGAGTGACCCCTTTACTTGAAACCTTGTTGGAGCACGTATATCGTTCAATGCACTGAATTGTAGGCACGTCACTGTAGTCAGTGAGAATGAGGAGAGCTGGGTTCTGAAGTTATCACAGCCAGCTGAGGGACCTTGGGTAAATTTCTTAACTTTTCTCAACTCTGTTTCAGCATCTGTAAGACAAGGGGATGTCTAGGTAATCTCCGAGGTCTAGCTAGCTTTAGAAATTCTGTATAGCATTAATAGTGGTTTTATTGCACAGGTTTCATGGATGTGAATATATGTACTCATTTAAACCCTACATTTATGTTCATCTTAGGCTTAAATAAGCTTCTCAAGAGAAGAAACTGTACCTTACTCATCCTTATATCCCCTCGGTCTAGACTAGAGCCTGACACACACAAAAAGTGTTTTCAATTATAATGTTGGTTATGTTAATTAAGAAAAGGGGAGAGATGCTAAAATTAAAGATAGTCTCAGGGGCCGGCCCGGTGGCTCAGCGGTTAAGTGCACACGTTCCGCTTCGGCAGCCTGGGGTTCGCCGGTTCGGCTCCTAGCTGAGGACATGGCACCACTTGGCAAGCCATGCTGTGGTTGGCGTCCCACATATAAAGTAGTGGAAGATGGGCATGGATGTTAGCTGAGGGCCTGTCCTCCTCAGCAAAAAGAGGAGGATTGACAACAGTTAGCTCAGGGCTAATCTTCCTCAAAATAAAGAAAGAAAGAAAGAATAAAGATAGTCTCAGAAAACTTGGTGGAATTAGAAATTACAAGTACTAAACCAAACTAAAGGAGAGGTTGGAGAGATGAAAGTGAGAACATCAGCTGTGCTCTCCCCAGGGCTGTTACTGATAAGGCAAACTCCCTTTTGTCCATATTTGTTAGAAAATTGCTTCAGATGCTGCACGTCCAGTGCCTAACGCCACATCTGACACTTAGTAAACACACAGTATGTTAGCTGTTACTAGGAGGAAGAAGGTGAGTTTTCCAGTTAACAGAGGATTGTCAAACCAGGTGGATCATCACTGAATAGAACTGAAATTTGAGAACGTACATACTTTCCATCAAATTTTCACAACTTAACATTTGACTCAGAGGATCATGCCACACACAGGTGGTTGTCCACCCACGGACACCTGTTCTCTGGCCACAGTGGTATGGTTAGGCTGAGCAAGGACTTTGACTCCCCAGTTGTGTGAGTGTTGCTTTTTTGAGTCCTAAGTATCCAGGTGGTAACTTCTGTAAGGTTTCTTGTTCATTAAATGAAGATGTACGGAAGAGACATCTGATTATGTGATTCTTCCAGTTCGGATGAAAAATAAATAGGAGTTTACCCCTGAAAGTGATTTGCATAGGGGTTTCCAGTACACTCTGTAGGGTCTGGTCCCCATCACTAAGGACAAGTGGATACCTGTCTACCTGTCTACAGCATGAGAGGTGATGATCCATTGGGAGCTGAGGGCGTCCTTGCGTGATTGGAGATCACTCCAGTTAAGGTACTTAGCTGTGCTAGCCTCAGGCACATCCTGGGTGTCGCAGTGCTCCCTGTACCATTTTTAGGCCGTGCATCTCTTCTAGACTGTGCTCCGTGGCACAGATGAGGCCCAGCTCCACTGCACTAGTGGGCCTATATGGACCAGCAGCAGTGCCAGGTGCCCCACCTTACTCACTGCAGTGACAAAGTGGAGGGCATCGGGAGGATCAGGACTCTTGGTGGTGGCAATTGTGTTTTTCAAGCCACCAGCTATTCCTTCCCTTTAGTCAGCAGTTCCATTTCTAACATGAAATCTTTCAGATCTGAGCTCTGATAGAGTCTCCCAAGGTTGAACGTGGTGGCAGGATAATAAAAGAGAATAAAGAGAAACCCTTTTTGACAGGACCATGTAGAAAACTGTGGAGTAGATGCCCTTAAACCCCCAACTCAAGGACATTTTGCTGGCGTTCCTTAGAGTAGTCATCCCAGTGAGGAAGGACCCCTCCTCCTAGAGGGAGCCACTGCTGGATTTTCCTGGTCCTTTCTCATTTCCCCTTGGGTGGCTCGGAAGCCACACCAGTCCTACCTGCTCTACAGAAAATGTTGTCGGTCCTCTTCATGAAAGGGGGCAGTTTGGTGTGGAACAGGGAAGTCTGTTTGGATGCAAAGACCCTGCTCAAACTGTTGTCCAATGCAGAGGGCATAGAAACGCATTTACTTCGACGTAAAGAAGAAACCCTTGAAAATCTATTGGGCTTAGGATTTTCAACAGTCATCTTTACATGAATTCCTTAAGTATTGCCCTGTATAACTGGCATATTAAAAGTTATGGTGATGCTTATAGAAACTGCATGTTATTTAGAAAAGAGTTGAAAAGAGAGAGTACACATAAGCAAGCTTCCGTCATTGCTCATAGGAAGCAAGAACTGACAGTGTCCCCCTTTGGGCTCAGTGAGTGCATCTGGCTGCGGGAGTATGCTGAATGGGGCCTGGGTGTTTTATTCTGTATCTAGGTATTTTCTAGAGAAAATACAAGGGAGCAGTCCCACTCGTGGTCCCAGTTTAAAATAGCCAGTCCTCCTGTCCCCATTGGCAGAACAGTACCCATCTGGTCATAAGTCCCGATGCTTTTGTTTGCAGACTAAGTGCAGTGTGGATTGGAGCAGGGATGAAGTCCCCCAAGTCTTTGGCACCAGGGACACTGTGAACGTGTGACAGCACAGGCTGCTCTCCCCGCAAACATAGCTCCCAGGCAGGGCCTGCAGGGACAGCACGGGTGTGGAGCTACTGTCCATCGTCACTTGGGTCCTCTGGCTGCACCGGATCATAGCCCCCAACCCCCAGCAACTGAAACACCACTAGACAAAGAGGGAACAAAAAAGCCAGTGACTTCCTAAGTCCGAAGCAGACAGACTGACGCTGCTTTAACATGCAGCAGCATCAGGGGCAACGTTCCCAAACAGTGATGATTTGTTGTAAATTACCCCCCACAACCTCTCCCCTACTCTCTCCCTTTGAGCTTTGCATCATCGCTGTGTCAAAAACTTGCTTCCACACACTAATGCAGAATGTGCTCAGTTAGGCTGAGTACTGCTCCCACCTTTAGCTCCTCTAGAACAGTCATTTCCCTGAGAGCAAGTGAAAAGAAACCAGTCTGAATTCACATATCCTGTTAACTGTCTCATTATGGGGGGGGCAGGGGGGCGGGGAGAGGGTGGGAGTACATCACCTGGTGCCTAGGTGTTGTTCACACACCCTGCAGGCACAAAGGACTGTGGTGGGCCTACTGCGGCCTGTCTGCAGTAGGACCCCATCCTGGGGCACGGAGGTGACGATAAGCTGCATTGACCACAACGCTGTTCCCGTGACTTTTTTTCCACTTGGTGGTATCACACATATAAAGTAGCAACTTCATTTATTCTGCAACCTGCCCTTTAAAGAGGTGTTATCTTTTTCTAAGAGGCCCCAAACCGACAGAGTGATGGGGAGAGGCCTCATGTTTGGTCCAAGACACAGGCTCCAAGTGCGGTGATAAAGCTGGCCTGACAAATCGGGCTCAGAAAACAAGCCACTGCTCTCGTGAGGCTCCTGATTCATGGAAAAGGGACCTTTGTGGTCACTTAGTTCTGCGCCTTTCTTTTCAAAATGAGGAACTTGAGGCGCAGAGAGGTGAAGGACCGTCACTAGACCTTGCGTCTCTAGTTTCTCAGTTTGGATTCTTGTGTGCCCTTCAGCTTACCACCCCCTTTCTGTTTTGTTTTGCATTCAGTATGGTCTTGCCTTCATGACTGCCTCCTCTTTTTCTCTGTAAACATTAATATGAAATATATTTGCTTTGCTTTTCGGCCTTGCCTGCCCCCTGTGTGTTCAAAATAGCTGGATGGAATTCATGAGAATGTTATGTCTTCAGATGTTTATAATCCAAAAGAATCCCTTATGGTTTTTTATAATAAAACGACTTGGATGTCGGTGTTTTATGTTGGGAAGGCAAGCCAAGTTCACAATGCGGCAATTACAATGCAATGCATTATGTATAATTTGTAGCGCACCCCAGGAGCGATGGTAAACCGTGAAATGCCGGCTGGCCCCACAGCATAATTAGCAGGATCAAACGCTGCCCAGAGAGAAGCACAGTAATTGTCGTCCGAGGTCAGTAAAAGTAAGAGAAAGTTCTGATAAAAGCAGTACACCCCAAATTATATAAAAAGCAGCCCCTATATCAGGCTGCAGAGTTGTCAAGAGCCTTCATTGCTAATTGAAGAAACCTTTTGAGGTTTAACAGCTCATAAATTCACACTGGGAATGCCCATTGTTCTGAGGTTATAAGTCTTGTCTTTGAAATTGAACAGTTGTACTTTTATATTGCATTCCTCCAAGAGTACCATTGTAAACATGAAGGGTTTGCACTTTAACTTAAATTTGAACATTGTGGTTTTGAAAGAGTTCACCACATCAAAGGGAGGCCATTTGGACATGTTTTGTAAATTCTTTTTTCTATAGTATTTAAAGCTACAAATGACTCAGAGAAGTATGTTCTATTTAGATCAGTCGTGTTGGTATAGTGTCCTCGCTGGGGCTTTTACTGCCCTTATTTTTTTTTACCTTAAGAGAAGTGTTTGGAAACAGGTCCAAGCCTCTTACGAAATTAGTTGCCCTTAATCTGCTATTGTCAGATCCATAGAAACAATGCTGGAAATGCTGTTACACTTGGTCCAAACAGCTGCAAATTTTGTGCCTTTTCATGGTCATCTTTTTTTTTTTCTTAACTCAAAATATCCACTGTATCAACTTGCAATTTCTTCTTTATCCATGTAACAATTATGGCCCCTCCCCTACCCTCATAGCCTCTCATTTGAAAAAAGCCACTGGTATTTTGCTGAGCTGCTGGTTAAAGTGAAGAAAGGTTGATGGTGAGGGGAGAGCTGTGGGTGCTGGTTTTCAAAGCAATATGGTGGAGTATAAAGAACACAGCTTCAGTCCAGCCCCTGGGTGTCCAGGTGTATGAGACCTCAGGAAATCACACACCTTCCTTGAACCTTACTTTGTCTATCGGTAAAATGAGGGCAGTAGTCACTACTCTGCACTTCGCTCCCTCCCTCCCATTCCTGCTTCATTCATTTATTTATTCATCCCTGGGGAGAGAAGGTGAACACAAACCATCACTGTTCTTGCCCCTACAGAGCTCACCACGTAATGAGGATGCACATTACTGAAATAGAGTCAGGATAATTACTAACTGTGGCGTCATACGCTTTGAAGCAAGGGGACATGATCCTGTGAGAGCTTAGGGCAAAGAGGGGATGAAGTCACTTTCCTGAGGGTATGGTGTTTGAGCTGAGAGCTGGAGGAGGGATAACTGGTGAGTTGGAGTTGAGAGAGGACAGGCTTACTGGGCAGGGTATAAATTTTGGTCATTGTTCTTAAATAAAAGGAGACCCCTGGAAGGGTTTAGACAGAGGATAAAGTTGATGAGAGGTGTGATTCTGAAAAGCTCTTGCGCTACTGTGTGGAAAATGGCTGGTAGGAAGACCAGAGAAAATGCCAGGAGTTCATGGAGAGCACTGGTCCAGGCTCACGAAACAGGTGGCTCAGGCAGGTTGGTGACAGGGCAGATGGAAAGGAATGGATGAGTTTAGGAAATGTTCGGGTTAAAATGACAGAGTTTGGTGATAGGTTGGAGGGAGGGTGAGGAAGATGACTAGGGTGACTCTAGGGTCTGGGCGTGTGTGACTGTCATCCGGGAATAAGGCAGCCTGGAAGGGGGGTTGTTAGTGTATTCATGGGTGCCACTTACCCTTGATTACTTTGGGCCAGGCATTTGATAACTCTGGATGTATCCAATGAAAATTATATATGCTAGTGATTTGATGCCCCCATCATCCATTTAAAAACCCGTGTAGAAGTTCTGTATGTGTACAAGTTTAACAATTGGAAACTTTATAGTATTCCTTTATCTTTAGAGTTTCTTTCTTAAAGCTATAGATGGGCCTTTCAGTACTAGCTTTTAAACTGGGCACAGCACACACTTAGATCTTTCCAAAGATGCTCAGAAAGCAACATATTCCTCCCCGTTATCTAAATCATCAGTTGTCTGAGAAAGTCTAATTCTAGTTTCCTCACTTGGAATTTAATGTTCAGAAGTTTAATTCTGAGGTCTCCTTTCTGTTCAGAAAGTAAGTTTTATTTTACTAGAAATTAACAGACATAAGAATAAGTCATTTTTCTTGTTATTGAATATCTCTCCATAGCATGGACCATTTTCAAATCATTTCTGAGCAATTCTAGGTCAGTTTGAGGCAGGTGGGGACAGGCTGTTTCAAGGGGTTGAAACAGTCTGAGAAAGCCCACAGGTCTTCCTGAGGGTGGGAGGGCTTGTTTATTAGAGATGTTTCAGTCACAGGGCTGTGTGTGTGTAAGTTAACATGCGTACTTGTGCCCAGGCACTAGCATGCACACACATAAATACACATACTCTCTCTCTCTAATGGATTAGAACTGGATGTGGATGGGGGTGAGTTAATCAGACCTAAAAGAACATACAAAAAGGAGCAGTTAGGCTCCGGGTTAGGTTGAATACCATCAAACACAGAAACAGACATGTCTTTAAAATGACCATCATGCTTCTAGGATAGTTTATCACGTCACAGAAATTCACCACCCTCACAATTCTGAGCTAACTCTGACCCACATAAGGAATTTCTCGGCTCTGAGGTGCAAAGAGCAAGGCTCCTGCTTGTTTGTGTATTTCTCCAGATGGCCTCTCACTGCCCCTTATCTCCCGAGCTTATCCACTCTGAGGGATAGAAGGCTGGGTCGCCCTCACCTTCCAAGTTATCAGGGCCTTTGTGGAGGGGCCCACCCCAGTTCCTTAAACCACCAGATGCTGCCATTCGAAATTCACAGCTTTCACACTTTGGACAAGTGTGTCATTCTTTTTCCACTTTTTTCCACCTCCTCCTTCTCTTGCCTGTTTTTTTTTTTTTTTTAACCCAGCAAGTGCACATCTGGCCGCAGTCCTTGTGTTGCTTTATTTTCTTGTGGTGGGATTGGGCTGGTGCTTCTCGAGATGCCCTCAGCCTGCCCCTGCTGATTCGAGCACCTCAAGACTAGCCGTGACGCACTCGCCTTGCAGGTTTTTCTCAGAACAGTTTATCTTCCTCTCATTGCGTCTGCGCAAGAAGGACGCCAAGCTGCTTTCAGCTTTCACCAGACCTTTGAGCCATGATGTTCTCCTTGGCCACTAAAATCTCAGGGACAGTTTCCTGGGTCAGGGATTGTTTTTGTAATTATGTGTTGACATCCCTATCTCTAGACTTGTAGTTACGCACTAAGCAGGCTTACGATATTTGAAAAGTAGAAATAATTTGAATTTTTAAATCTGTAAGACAGTATTCAGCTTACATATACGTAATATATCTCATATCTCAGGCTGTTTCTAGCTATTGAAAATTCTCTAAAGTATCCGGAAGCCCAGAGCCCAGGCAAACTTCATGAATTTCATAAAGAAAACAAATAGGCTGAATTGTATCCTAAAGCCTGTGGATTTGTCACCTCCCCTTACCTGTTCCTCACTCATTTATGGCTCAGGATTTGGGAGCTGGTTAGTGGCCGTGGTCAGGAATCAAGATTCCTGGGCTTTGAAATTCCTTCCCTGCCACTATTTATCTACATTTCTCTCGTCTAGCCCCACCATCGTGGCCTGGTCCTCCGGTCCCCCTCTCTGCCCAGCCCTGATGGCATGTTATTTGGATCTTTGTTTATTCATCAAAAATTTATGATGCAGCCACCATGTACAGGCACCTGGGATCCAGAGGTGAATCACTTTGTTGCTAAGACAAGGTGAGCCACACGGGGCCCGTTTCATCTCCTCTAATGTTGTGACTAATAGAATCTCCAGGGCGATACCATCGCTGTATTTGTTTTGCCCTTCAGAGAGCTGGGTTGCATTGGTATTTTGCTTTTAAAATCCACATCACCCAGGATTGAGCATAGCACAACCTGGGAAACCACCAGAGTCTCTGGCTCATGGAAAATGTGACAAAAGACTTACTTGTCCAAAACCAAATGCTGTGCTGGTGCTGATGGTTGACACCAAGCAGAATCCCAGAATATAACATGGTCATCCTCGGATCCAGGGTTCTCAGGGTGGGGGTGGCAGTGTCAGACTCCCTCTAGGGGCTTGTGAAACATGCAGATTCCTAGGTCCCACCACATTCCTCGATCTGGGATCTCCCAAGTTAGAACCTAGAATCTGCCTGTCACCAAGCTCCCTCATGTGAGAGTTTGGGAATCGCTGTTCTAGATCAAGTATCTGGTCTTTAGTGCTTTGACATATCATGTTTTTTGCAGAACTGTGACATCGAAGCATTGGGTAGTGTGGGGCCTGATAATGTAACTCATGTTATTTGCTGCTAGTCAGTCCAGCCACTAGGGGCCAGCCGTCCTACTACAGACCCCACAGCCTCATTTGTCCTGACACATGGTGACCTGCAAGGTTGTCCGCTGTGACTGGGACTTGACCCCTGAGTGGTCGCTCTCCACAGAAGTTTCCAATCTAAGTTTCTTTATCCCTTTCCAGAGTTCTGCTACTGACTTTCCATCTTTTTTTCCCTTATTCCTTGATTTCTTGGGATGTTTACTTATATATTTTTTCATACCCAAAGGTTAAAAGGTATTTTCAGAAGGTTGAGGTTTCTGAGGGAAATATTGGCTAATTCCAAATGGTCTGTAATTTCAAAGGTCAATGAAAACATTATCTTGGGCCTTTGTTTAAAAGAGCTGGAAATCAGGCTGTCTCTGATTTTAAACTCAAGTCAAAGGGAGTGAGCAAAAAATGAAACAGGTCTAAATGTCCTCAAAAATGCTTCTCCATGCCTCTGTCAGAACAGGGGATTTGAGAGCCTGGGAAAAAGGCAGTGGAGTTGAGGATTTTGATATTTCTGAGTGGAGGACCTACCTGCCTGCATGAAAGAGGGTGGACTATGCAACTGGCATTTTATCCCTTGGAGGGAGGGAGCTGCGGTCCCAGGCAGTTATGAGCCCACTGCTTTGGGCAGGGCCTCACCCACCAGGAAGCACATCCGTGCATCCCTCAGGTCTCTGGGGGTCTGCCCAGCAGCAGAGACAGCCAGAACCTGCTGAACCACCAGTTACCAAGCTGCCGACTTCAGACACTTTCATGGTCTCTCTGAGCCTGGACCGACCAGGACAGCAGCAACTAAGACTCTGGGGTCAGATGCTAAGAAATTAAAAACGTTCTCCAGGGAGGAACCACTGGTGCTGGAGACCTTTGCAGATTTCCAGGACTCGGAATACTCCATTTATAAGTCCTGGTCCTGCACATTAGCCCGTTGCGGGGCTAGAGAAGTCCCTGAGTCAAACCGTGATCTGACTGTCCTTAGACAGCTGTCCACTGTGAGCCACTGCATCAGGCACAGACAAAATGAGCACGGGATGGCTCTCCTTTGTCCCACTTCCGCCCTCCTGACATTCTGCTGGGGTGGTACAAGAAGGGGCAGAAGGAAGGAGGATTGAGGGGAAGTATAAGTGGGGGTTTGGGTGAAAATGTGATCCAGTAAGCAGAACACTTTGATTAGGTTTAAAAAAAAACATTTTTAGTATTACTGCATCCACGATGGTCTTATTCCCACAGATTGTGTCTGTATCTCTTCTAATTTGGAGTTAGAGTGATACAGATCATTCCGGTAAAAGCACTCAGCTATGCAAAGCAGTATGCACAATAGCAAGAATAAATTCTGAGTTAGAACTGGTTAAAATATCTGCATCCACATCCATATCCCTAACCACATCTCTATCTCTCTCCCAGTGCCTTGTCAGTCTCCTCTGTTCTGGAAGAAATCTGATATTACTTAGAAACTGCTAGATGCCAGCAAATAATCCCCGGGTTTCAGACCATCTAGACAATAAACAACTCCATAATATTCAGTGCAGCAGCTTCTGTAGAGCCCATCTGTTTCAAAATAACCCTAATTCTGCTTACAATGCGGAATGCTTTGTTGACTGGAATTTGTCCTCGTTTTCTTCAGTAGATTCAGTGTCATAGGCCTCTGGTTCCACCTGCTGGCAAGTGTAAAAGCTAGACTGAAACCCAGGGTTGGTATTTTCAGTTGAAAGAAAAATCTGAGCTGTAGCTTAGTGGTTCTCAAAAGCTAGTGTACATTGGAATCACCTGGGAGCTCATTAAAAATACAGTGGCCTAGGCTCCACGCCAAGCCTGCTGAATCGGAGCCTCTCTCAGACAGCTCTCCTGGTGATTCATACACTCACAGCAGTGTTAGAGAACCACTTCACCTGGAATTCAGGCACCTGGAGCCCAGAGGAAGGATGGGATGGCCCCTCTGTAGCCCACTCATTCTCAGACAGAGGAAGTGACAAAGGCTGCTTGAGGTCCCACTCCTACCTCTTCTAGTTTATCCTGGTAACTCTTGGTGGTGAGGGTCAAAGCTTTCTTCCCTTGGAACTCATCAAGAGAGTTTAAAAGTGGACGAGGAGCCTGGCAAACACTACGTGAGTGAGTGTTCAGGGTTACATCCCCAGTGATCAGTTTTGCTGATGGCATGAACCAAGCCCTGATGTGTTGTGATGATGTGATGATGTGATATGCTAGAAGGGCACTTCACCTCTGTGGTCTTCTTCCCCAAAACGCATGGCCTCAGTCTAATCAAGAAAAACATCAGATGAACCAAAGTGAGGGACATTCCGTAGGCTATGTGGCTTGTACCCCTCAAGACAGTCAAGGTCACGGGAAACAAGAAAAGACTGAGAAACTGCCACAGACCAGAGGAGACTAAATGTACTGCTGGATCCTGGCACAGAAAAAGGAAATGAGTGGAAGAACTGGTGAAATCCAAATGAAGTCTAGAATTTACTAATAGTAATAGTAATGTACCCATCACTGTAGATGGTTTCTTAGTTTGACAAATATACCTTGATAGTGTAAGATGTTAGCATCAGGGGAATTGAATTGTCTGTTTTAGCTGACAACTTTTCTGTAAATCTAACATTATTCCAAAAGAAAAAGCTGATTAAATGTGGGGATGGGGTGGGGTGGGCAGTGAATTAGACTGAATGAGTTGGAGGATACTGCCAAGGAGCACAGAGTGGCCACTTCTCTGCTCAGTGGCCAGAAGTCAGGGCCAGGCTGGCTGACAGGGCAGGCATTGTTCTCCGGAGTAGCCGCCAGGCCGCAGACATAGAGGCAGCAGGTTGCTGGTGCGGCCCATTTGCACTCTCTCATGTGTAGGCCAGCCAACCCTGATGTCTCACTGGGAACCAAACAGTTGTGGGATCTTGCGCCTCTGTGCAGAGGTCTGAAATGTCTACTCCAGCCCCCTTGTTGCACAGATGAGGTGCCTGAGGCCCAGGGATGAGAAGCAACTTGTCCAGGGTCCTGGTGGAGCCAGGATGTGAAGTGTGTTCACATCTGGTGAAGTGTGTTCCTTTTCCACAATGTTTCTCAGTGACTTGATGCTTCATTTGCAGCAGAGTCAGCTGAGTGCTCATTACAATGCAGTTTCCTGGGCTCTAGCACCATTTAATGCATAAGAATCTCTGGCAGTGAGATCTGGTAATCTGCATTTTTAACAAGTTCTCCATCATTATGCACACTACAGTTTGAGGACTGCTGCAGCAAATTGGGCAACTGTCCAGTTCGTGTATCTCCAAGACTATCTGGCTTTGCCCAGACCTCTTGCATTTGAGCTACTGAAGGGCTGGGACCTCAGCTCTGACTCCTGCCTTCACTGACCAGTTGCTTGCTGTTCTGTGGAAACCGTGGTCATGGGGCTGGGGCTGCTAAAAGCCAGGAAGGGGAGAATTTGGCCACAGCGACTCTTTCAGGATGAATGCCATAGCAAGTGGCAAGCAGCAGGGCCAGAACCGACATGTCTCAGAGGAGGCAATTTTCTGTCTTTTTGAGGTCAACTTATTATAGTTTAAATACCCTCTTACCCACCATTCTCAACTTTTTCTAAATAATGAAATTAAAACTTACTCAAAGACAACCCAAGATCACGAAGCAAGAGGAAGTTGGCAATGGGACTTGTATCCAGGCTCTGAGGAGGCCACTAGAAATTCCTTCCTGCCGGTCCTTCCCCAGCATGGCCCCACCTTAACATCGCAGTGGTGAGCTGCCTCCGCCCAAGAGATGAAGGCCAGAGGGTGGAGCTAACAAAGGGCCTGAGGAGTCCAGAGACTAGAGCAGGTAGCCATTTGGACATAGGCAATCCTTTAAGGCCTGAGGGTCTGCAGAGTGGAGTCCAGCAAAGATGCAGGCTGGGTGGGCAGCACAGAGCAGCTGCCCTCACAGTGCGGGTCCTGCCAAGGCCTGTCTGCAGGTGGGTTTGGAATCTCAATCAGAAACACTAGGAGGGGGAGGGCAAAAGGGTGATTAAGCTCACATGTGAGGGGATGGACTGTAATTAGTTTCCGGGTGGTGAACATGATGTAATCTACACAGAATTCAAAATATATTATGATGTACATCGGAAAATAAATAAATGGGAAAAAAATTAAAAATAAATAAATAAATTTTACAAAAGAAAAGAAACACCAGGAGAGACCAGGGACTGCAGCTGCCCCTCCTCAATGAGTCAGACATGTTGGCCCTGGAGCTTCTAAGAGGAATGTGGGATTTTAATATTCCGAAGGGCTTTCATCCTTTTTCTAGCATTGTCCATACTCCCGTATGTATGATTTTGATCAGAACTCCCTCCCTCCCCACAATAACTTCCTTCTTCTACCTTCACTTCTCTTTTTTCTAATAGGAAGTATGTTCTCAAATCTGTGCCTCAGGACAAGGCCCACGTCCGGTTTCTGTCTGTCGTCCCAGCCAAGCCCGTCAGGCCCCTCACACGTATGAAGCAATGAGAATACACAAGCGAACGGCATCCTCTGCCCTCAGGGAGCCCTGTGTCTAGTTTTCCAGGAGTTTTCATAAATTTGTTCAGTGAATAAACATAAATACAGTCCCAAGCATATGGAACAGGGAAGGATATTCTTGGAGATAGTCGACCTCTTTCAACTTCCAGAATCAGCTGATATGATGGGTAAACTGAGGCACCTCCAGATTGCTGACCCAAGGACACTCTGTTTTAGATCAAGGAAAATATTAAACACCCTAAGGCATCATTAAAGTATGTAAAAGATATTTGAAAATCATTCCTAGTGTCATTAAAATCCCTCTTGGTAAAATGCTAAGGTGGTGACAGAATTCTCAAAGGATTTAAGACGGGTTGACTTAACAAATAGAAAAAGTTCTTAAGTATTAAAATCCACGTCCATTTGTTTAAAAAAAAAAAAAGCTTCATGTTACAGTGATTTCTCTGTACGGACACTCTGCTCCTCAGCCTCTTTCCTTCCTTGCTGCCCCTCCAGCACAGTGAGGTAGAAGGCACATTGAGAACTATTTCTGTCAAAGTTATAGACTGTTCTGTTTAAAAAATACTTGATAGTTAACTACCAATGCTGACTTTTGCAGCTGAGCCTTTGGCTAAAACATATACCTTGTCAAGGGAGATCTTAATCCTAGATACTTTCAGTTATCAAAAAAATCTTAGTATTTGCAGTGCGCTGTATCGAAGGCAGAGCGTGAATTGTTCGGGCTGCTTTTTAAAACAGATCCTGTCTCCAAATCACAATTAAGGCAATAATACTGTTCAGGTTTACTGATTCTGGCTCGGGATTAAGGCAGACGACTAATACACCTCATGTCTGAAGCAGAGTAGAAAGGGATCCAGGATTGAATCTTGATTCAGCCACTGACCAGTTGGGTAGCCATGGCAAGTTACTTGAAACCTTTAAGCCTCAATTCCTTGTCTGTAAAATAGACAAGGAAATTCTACTTGGAAGAATTGGTAGAATAAAAACCACATATAAGAGTATGGGTGAATCTCACAAACGTAATGTAAAATGAAGCCACTCACAAAGGGTACATATTGTATGAATCGATTTATGGACAGAAATAGACAAAACGAATCTACACTGTTAGAAGTCAGGAAGTGGGTACTCTTGGGTGTAGGGGTAGTGACTGGAAGAGGGCACTTGGGAGCTTATGAGTGCTGGAAATATTCTGTATTTTGATCTGGATGTTGGCCCCACACGTTCAGTTCATGAAAATTAATCAAGTTGTACACTTTTTAAAAAGGAGAGGAGAGTGAGTAGGGTGAGCATATAACAACGGCCCAGCGAACGTTCACTGTCTCGCTCTCGACTTTCTCTTTCTGTTCTAGAGGTCAGTTCATACATTGTCTATATTGCAAGGAACGCTGGACCTGACATAGTAGACCCAATATTCTAGGTTACTCGAATTACTAACGGGATTATAGCCTGTTGATTTTAAATCAGTCATGGCCATTCAAGGTCCCCAAAATTAACCAACCAGAATAAGGAGAAAAGTACAATGGGTAAAGTAGCAGCTGGATTGATCTCCGTTTCAAAGCTTCCCATTTTCAGATGCCAGATATTGTTTCAGAACTAAGAAATCCCCACTGTCACTGACTTGATTGGTTGAGGAGTAGAAATGTGAATTTTTCTCTCTCAAGTTACATCTAAATGTTACCTTTCTTGTAAACCATAATGAAACTTACATAGCTGTGAAACTTAGGACGTTGTAGGTGAATTTCAAACTATTTTTAAAGAGATAGATAGGTAGATCATTATAATTAGTGATTCAAAAAGTAAAGTGGTCTTATTGTCCTTAAGCACCTTCCCTTTTCAAAGACGGTCTTGCTTAATTGTTAGACTTGGGGTTTCTTCCCGGCCTTTTGGTCTCTGTCAGTAAATGACTTAGCAGCCATCCTTTCCGAAGGCATTTTGGAAGCTTTATAATTCATGGAATTCTAGTAAAGTAACATTTTTGAAAGAGAGAATGTGGGTCCCATGCTGCTGCCCTCATTTGACAATAGAAATCCCAGAGAACACTGGTGATTTATTTAGAGGTTTCCTGGTTTAAAAAAAAAAATTTTAAGTGATTGCCTCTTTAGCCCCCTAATTTAAGGGAAAGATCTGCCCTCCTGCGACTTCACTTGAGTATAATTTCACTGACTGGTATAAAGTGCTCATCAGATCGTGGGCAGGATCCATGAATACCGGCAAATTCAACATCTCTATTTACGGGGATGGTGAGCAGTGGGGAAAATGGCCATCAACTCATGGCATTCTTTTTAGCAATTCTGATCTGGATGAAATTGCTTCTCTTCCCTTAGATGTAAAAAGCGGTGGTGCTGCATTATACATAAGGATAGAGAACTGAAAATTTTTCCATCAAGAACCACGAATAAATAAATCTTATGATCTCACTCCTGGTGCCATAATTGAGCTAAATCGTCTTAAACTGGGCACTGTTCCTGAGGTTCTTTGAAGCACGCTCACTGTTTCTTTGAGTAAAATTGAGGGCTGACCCCCATTTACAGAAACACAGAGGCAAGGCTCATAAATACTAATATTCTGTACCAGATTCATCAGAGCAGGGCCATTTCACTGAGACCTGTAGACGTCCAGTGCATGATTTAACTCAGCGGAGAAAAGAAGGTCTTGGCTGGGTTCTCCAGCTTTCCCAATGACTGGAAGGCTCCTCCATTTGACAAAAGCGTGCTGCCAACTGGAGGTTGTTAATTACCTTCTTTGTATCTAGTTCTTAGAAGACAAATAGTTAGTAAGCAGCAACGCCACATGTTGTACAAAACACTGCCAAATGGTCTTCAAACAGAATTGGACTCTATCTTTTAAGAAGTTACTGCTTTTGTCATTTTATTTTCTATCTATCTATACAGAGTTGGTTAGTGATACTAACAAGTAGACATTTAACACATGATTCATGATGATGTTAGAGATTAAAAATCATGACATCCAGTTCTCGTCAGGCATTTACTGCGCACGTGGCACTCAGCTAAGCATGTCATATGCATCGTCTCTTCTTATCTTCTCAACAGTCCAGCAAAGGAGCTATTCTTACCATTCCCATTTTATAGATGAGGAAACTAAGACCAAGTGAAGGTACCCAGCTTGCTCAAGGATGTGTAGCTGAAAAGTGGCGAAGTCAGGATTTAATCCCAGGTCATCAAATTCAGGTGTCGTGGAAAGAACCCTGGCAGTCACCATCGTCAGTAGCCTCCCCTCACAAGTGAACCAGCTCAGGCCTGCGGAAATGAAGGCTCACCTGGGCCAGGTGCTCCCTCTGGTTCCAGGCAGAGCTGGGAAGCCATCTCCTGGGTCCCTACCAACATATTTCTGTTACAGCCCTGAGGACCTCGTCTCTTTTTACCACCCAGCTGAGGCCTGTCCAGATCTTTCCTTTTGAAAACACATTTCTAAGACCCTTTGAGAAATGTCTGTGGAGGATCCTGGAGGCTGTGGGGAGAAGTAATAGGTCATGTGACACAAGTGGAAAATATAGAAGCAGTTTAAAAAATAAATGAAAAGGTGGAGAACTGGAAGACAGAGCTGAGCTGAAACTGAGGAGAGCAGCCAGCAGGCCTTGTCCACAATGTGGCACTTACCCAAAGCTCACATGTGACAAACAGTCTGGATAGGTGGCTGACAGCAAATGTGTAGTTGTCTTTGAAATATTAAAGATTAATTTACATTTGGAAACTTGCCCCCAAAATTAACTATGGGGATTAAAACCAGTACAGTGTTTAAGCCTGAAATGAAGCAATTAAGTCATTCTTCAGACAGGGTGGCTTTGATATTATCAGAAACACTGAATTTGAAGAATTCAAAATACCCATAAAATCAGGCCCGTTTACAAATCGAGCATTGTTGTTATAGTTGTCATGTTGTTATATCCAGGGTCTTTCTGGTGGTCCTAGAAAGCTGAACCACTCTAGTGGGCAGTGGGATATAAGGGGACCCAATGTGGGAACTGTGTAGTCATGTCTGTGCCAACAGCAGAGTTCCATGGAGCTGAGGGCTTAGGCTAGATCTTCTGCTTTTTCTGTTTTCAAATAGCAGTGAGCTTCCCACATATCCACGAAGAAAAGGGACACTGCATTTGGCAGGAGGGTAGGGATGGTGAAAGAGTCTGATGCTTAACACTCTTTAGAGAAGTGGCAGGGCAGGGTTGTGGAAAGAACCAGAACTGCAGTCAGAAGACCTAGGGTCAAGTTTTCCTTCCCCTCATGCTAGCTTTGTGACCTTTGGTGTGTCCCTAACACTCTCTGAGCCTCAGTTCCCTTATCTGTAAAATTGGGATCATAAAATTGGGAGTAAAAGCTAATAGACATAGGGGCACCTTAGCAAGGCTCTGTCAGCAAAAGAGTGATTATTGTACCTTTCTTGATATGACATTTCTACTTCAACATGTGGCATTTTTCAGTTGGCCAAGCCCTGGTTCTCTTCCAATGCCCTGTGAATGGGTCCAGAGAGCTTTTGTGCTGGCTGCTCATTTGGAGGGCTGGGCCCCAGGAACCTTCACAGTCTGCCTCTTCTAATTCCTCCCTGCCTTTTGTGGAAACGTTCATTCTCAGCCTTTTTCTTTTGGACGCTGTGATTCCCTTTGGGAGTCTGAGCACTCTTTCAGCATCCATGGGCTTGTGTCCTGTGGCCTGGCGTCAACATGCCACGTTGAGCTCGCTTCTGACTCTGCCCACAGCTTGTCCCAACAGTTCACTGCCCAGCTGGAACAGAGTGTCACATACTGGCCTGTGCTCCTAAGTGCAATTAAGAATAGTCTTGTTGTTAAAAACAACTGTGAAAGGAAAAGCAGGATTTGGATCTCATCATATAAAACAATTTTAAGCAACAAACTATTGGTAATTGGATTCATGAGTTTCTCTGTAATTTCAAAGCATTTACCACTTTGAACAAAGAGACATTCCTTTACAAGTATATATGACAAAAGCCATATCCAATAAAACTTTTAATCTTATAGTGTTCATAAAAGCTTTATGGTGAAAGTCGTATAAGGCTATAATATGTTTGAACATCATCTTTAATGAAAGTTGATAAATTGACATATATTTCACAGTATCATAAAAACCTTGAAGTAGAGTTTACCCAGCAGGAGTGAGTGTGGGGCTGGCCTTCCCAGTTCACGTTAGAGTGTACTAGTCAGGAAAGGTTACAGGGCATTCATGAAGGGTCATTTTCCCATGGTCTCAAAAGGAAAGGAAAACCAGATATGAATAAGCATTGGGCCCTCCATCACACTGGGGAAACAAAAACATTAAAAGGGTTTACCTTTTGACTGCCTTTTTTTAATTTCTCATTGTCTAACAACTGA
This sequence comes from Equus asinus, assembly GCF_041296235.1. Taxonomy (NCBI): domain Eukaryota; kingdom Metazoa; phylum Chordata; class Mammalia; order Perissodactyla; family Equidae; genus Equus; species Equus asinus. The sequence goes on along the minus strand of NC_091808.1, from coordinate 12,806,469 downwards.
AATTCTGGTTGTGGGTTGAGTGGACTGACTCTTAGTTTCACACTGCTTTCTCTAACATCCTTTCATTACAGTCTTAACAACTGTCATGTCGATATATCCCCTGTAAACATCTTTGACAAGGTACCACATTTGGAGAGCTAGCAGGAAGGATCAGCTGTTCACCTGTTTTCCCTCCTGGCTCAAAACCCCTTGCCCACCCACCCTTCCCAGCTTGGCCCCTGCTTCCAGAGTATTTGACTCCCCAAATCAATTGTGTCAGAACCTCAATGGGCAATGTTGACTGTAGTTGTCTGGCTGTAATGTGTACCTTTGGAAGTGATATGCAGGTGCCACTGAGTCAAGCTCATATGTTTCTTGAATAGCTACTGTGTGTCCAGTACTGTACCAGATACTGGGGAGCAGAGAGAAGTGTCAGAGTGGTTCCCTGCCATTTTAGAGCTTATGATCTTGGTCGGAGAGAGAAGAGGTATGAACAAATGGTTGCCCTATCTTTCAGGATGTGGTGACTATTGCATAAGAACTACCAAGAAGAAGGTGCTAGAAACTGAAGAGCTTGACTTGGGAGAGAGTTCTTCCATCAGGGGTGGCCAGAAGGCAGTGCAATTTGATGGGGGCATTGGAACATGAGTAAGACTCGGTTAACGTAGGTGTTGGGAGAGGGCCTTTCAGGGCAAGATAACAGGGTTAGCAGAGACACAGAAGTGGAAAGGTACCATCTTTTTTGGTCCACCTGCTTAAAAGTAAACCTGCTGCATGCCTGTACCTGTCAGTGATGCCCTGCATGGCTTCCTCCTGGAGGATATTCAACCTCTTTCATTAGATTTAGGTTGCTGGTTCCTTGAGGTCGAGGACGGTCTCTTTTTATTTGTTTTTTATACCCCACAATGCCTGAAAGAGTGTTTTTTATGTAGTGATTAAAAGGCTATATCATTGTAAACTATATTTTTGGTATGTTTGCAGCCCCAAGAAATCCTTTTCAGTAAAGATTTCCATAGTCGTTCATATGACCTTCAAAACTTATGTCTGCATTTTTGACTGCCTGGCCGGATATTGTTCATTATGGTGATGCAGCCCCTCCCTTGTGGTCCATGATGCCCAATGGGTGCTTGTATGTTTCAAGCAGGTGTGATTCCCACTGGCCAGGAGGTGTGGGAGGCAGCAGGTTAGAGGAAAGAAAAGGGAGCAGGACCCGAAGGCTGATCCAGAGAAACCAACCAACATGCTCTGTGGGGAGGTTAGAGATAGTGAGAAGTTATTTCTGGGCATGAAAAAATAAACGAAGCTCTTGAGACATTATAGAAGTTAAATGATGCAAATTATGGAGCATGGTGGAAAAAAATTAAAATAGGAGGATTGTCAAGAAGCTTCAGAATGAGTCAAATTAGATTTGTGGACTGGACCATACTAAAAATATTTACTTGATGTTGAAATTTAGTATTGACAGCTAAAGTTGAAATATGTTTGTTATGTTTCTGTTTCGTGTTAAAATAAAGATGACACCCAAGTCATTGGGTTGTTTTCCCCCACTTGGAATCCTAGGATACAATGCCCTGTAAATGTCAGAACGACAGATAGGCAGCGCTTGATTCTCCCTTGTGCTTTCTCACTGCAGGAAATAGCAGAAGTAGCCCCTCGCCCTATGGGTTCCGTCTCTCACCAGAAGAAGAAATGAGGAGACAACGGCTTCACAGATTTGACGGCCAGTGAGGTGGCACAGCATCTCAGGCAAATAAGACCCAGTCGTGTGATTATTGCCCGATTGGTTTATTCCCCAAGCCCCTACTTGGTCTTAAACAAAAGCAGAGTGCACTATTATCGTCCCAGATTGCTCACATCTGCCTTGGCTGCTGTGAATCTAGATTCACAAGCACATTGACTTATCTTGAAACCAGACTTGTTGAGTGTAGCTCACAGCTTTCTGGGAGCGGCCCTTCTCCTGGCCTCTTCTGTCTCACAAACAGGTCAGTTGCTCCACGTAGGGACCAGTTTCCATGCTCTAGTCTCTCCCTGCCAACTCAGCGGTGCCTCTGCCTTGTTTTGGTTTGAAAGACTGTGACCTTCAGCAGGAAGTTCGTTTTCACCAGCCCGGAAGATCAAGCCCTCATTCTGCCCGGCGTGCCCAATGTTTGACTTGGCAGGAAGTGCCATCCCTCATCCTCCTGGCACGTTGCCATGGTGACTTTCCAGGAATGGGTTGTGGCCACCATAGCAGTATGCTGTTTGAGTCTCCCGTTGGCCCCTGCGTCTGGGTGGTGTTGACAGCGTACCAGCTTTGCTCCTATATTGCTCTTCCTTTAAAAAAGCTCGAGCAAGACCTCAGGTGGGAAAGCCACCTACACGCGCCATTAGATGTCAGGTGGCACCAACAATTTGGGCTCACAGCAGCCCTTCCAGGGGCAATATACGTTCTCGGGGATGTGACTTGTGTTAATCAGGAAAGCAGCAGCAGGTGCCACATGCAGAGTGGAGCAGTGGCGTGCAGTGGGTTGGTCACTGAGAAATGCTTCTTGAGGAAGTATTTTTTTCCTCATAAAAGTGCCTTTTAAATGGCCACTGTGACAGCCACTTGTCCTGCCCAAGTGTCCAGGACACTTCCCTGACTCCTGCTGTGTTATAACCCACAGACCGTCCAGGTCACTTAAGGTGCCTCGTGGTGCTTGTGTTTCGTGAATAAAATGACCAAGTCAGATATCACTGATGTCTTATTGTCACTGAGATATTTATTTTTAAAGAGACTTGGAAGCAGAAAAGGATCTTCCTATTTTGATTTATCTAGCATTTATATTTAGTTTTCTGATTATGAAAGTACTATATGTGCCTTATACGTGCACACAGCTAACATCTGGAAGGAAATATACCCATATGTTAATGGCAGTTATTTTGGGAGTAGAGAACATAGGATTTTGCTTGCTGTCTTTTTACAATTTTATACTGCAGTCTTTTAAAAATATGTGTATGTGTATGTACTTGTATTACTTCCACAATCAGGAAAACTGATTTATATAATAATAAATCAAGAAATCTATAATCAGGAAAATGGACTTAATAAGTACTGTCTCCATTGGGAAAATTCACAATATAAACAGAAATACAAATAAATACGTGTAAAATTTTAAAATCACTTCTATTCCCACCACTTACAGGTGCCCAGGGTTAACATTTTGGGGCATTGCTTTCTCAGGTTTCTTTGTATACATTTGACAAATTTGGAGCATACGAACTATGCAGTTTTGTATCCAGTTCCTAACCTGAACTGACCTGGGAGAAGCGTTGACACCTGCATATAAATGAGCTAAGAAACCACTTGCGTCCTGGGAACGCTTTGACCTGCCGGCTGGCACCATGATACCTGAGCTCCTTGGGTTAATTTATAATTGATGTAAAGCTACAGCTTGTTTCTCATATGAATCGTATCTGTGAGTCTGGTAACTTTAAACGTGTTTAAATTAATATGTTCAAGCTAAATGTCATTCCTCTCTCCCCCAAACTCTACAAATTTGACCCCAATCCTCCCCATTAGAAGTAACCTCATTCTTACACGCCATCTTCTCCAAGTATTGAAAAGGTAATTCTTTGGTGACACTTATATCTTGCCCTTATTATTATTTGTGCACAGCTACACAAAGACGTGCCTTCTACACTGGAGTGTGGCTTATGCATGGCCCTGGGATGAGGCCTGTGTCTTATCTTTCTACGCTTTCCTCCTCTCCCCCTTCACCAACCCAAAGCCTGGCCCTGGGTGCTGGGAGGGACTCATTAAATGTTTTTCCAACCATTGTTTTTTCAATTGCATTAAAAGTTCAACCACTATATATGGGAGTATTTTTTCTTTTCATTGCTACTGCGTCCAATAATAGAAGCTCCTTGCTCTATTTGACATGTCAGATACAAAGACATCAGAATTGGATTTTGGATGGTATAACTAGAATATATACACCTTCTTTATGGAGTGGAACATGACTAAACTTTTAGAGATGTGGGAAATACCACTTTAGTTATAAATATAAACCAGTTATCTTAGCACAACAGTAAAGATGTTCTGGAAATTATTATAATTACTTTGTTCAGTTAATAGGCTTGCCTGTAACCAGTGCTTATTATTTTCCATGTCTGTCTTGGTTTTTTCCTACAATAAGGAATCTCCAAAGTTATGCCGACAAACTGGAATTGGATTGAGAAAGACCAGCAAAAGCAAGGGTATTCGACTGATTATCTCTAAGAGTGAATAAGCATCTAGAGCTGGTTTTTAAATTTGGTTTCTTTGCTGAATAGTAATTTCCTGATTATTTGTTAAGCATCCAGTTCCCACAGTTTGGTAGTGGTCAGTCAACTTAAGAGACCTCTTCTTTCAGAATCTTTCCTTGGTTCTCAAGACAAGGGAGTGGTTAAAATTGCTTCCTCTTAATGACCTTGAATGTGATCCCAAAGTTGTACGTGATTGTTCAAGCCTCCTCCATCCTTTTAAGTTGTCTGCCGCTGAGGCTCAAGCAGTAAATGTCTGGTTTCCGTAGGATCGGGGATAGTCTGCACATCTGGCCCATGTTCTGCCACTGGGGAGGGAGTAAGCTAAAGGGATGAGATGCACCACCCAAAACAGACTATAAGAGAGAGAGGCTGATGCAGACCCAGCCTCCTCGTTCCTAGTTAGTTATCTTTAAAAAAAACCATATCATTTCTTCCTTTCCCTTCCCGTGGATTATTGCAGTCATTTCCTAATTTTTAGCCCCTGCCCTCTCATTTTAGAATCACAGTCTCTCTGCTTAGAAGGATCTTAAAATTTCTCAATTCATTGCTCTGCTCAGTACTTAAAATACCTCTTCAGTCAGTTCTACAGAGCTCTGCCAGTTAATCTTCCAAAATCTATTCTTGATACTACTCATCATCTCAGTACCTTTTATCGTCTATCTGTTGCCAAAGGATAAAGGTCAGACTCCTTAGCCTCAACCATGGGGCTCCAGCCAGCCTTTCGACCTCATCTTCACGTATCCATAACAGAGTCTGCGCTTCTGCTAACTTGTCTCACTGCCCAAGCTGTGAGCCTTCCTGACCCTGTGACTTAATCATGATGTTTTCACATGGGACAGCCTTTTCTTCTTTCTCGCCCCATCCAGATCCTCCCTGTTCTGACCCCAGACACTGCAGCCTAGAAGGATCCACCCCATTAGATCTGCTGCTCTGCTTGGGTGTTCGTCTCAGTAACGCACCTTACATTTTATATCTCGTAGTTGTATCTCTTTTAATCCTCAGAACAACCCTGTGAAGCATGTGGTCTCATTCTCCTTCAACAAATGGGACAACTGAGGCCCCGAGGGTCTGAGCCCCAGCCCACTCCCCACACAGCTCACTGGTGGCTGATGCAGACCCTCTGGCCTGAGGCCTGGTTTCATGTCCGTCCCCCACCCCATCATTAGCAGGACAATGCTTCTCAGAGCCTCAGAATCCCATCCTTTCCCCAGTAAAGGGGATCACTCTCTGTACTCTGCCCTCACTCTTCCCATCTGCAGTTCACACTTCTACCGTGTAACCTGTTTTCCCCACTAAGCCAGCTGCAAGGTGAGTCATCTTAGAGGCAGGTAGAAAAGTAAACTTGGCTTGAACGAAAAGAAATGCACCAGATAAAACCCAGTTGTTTTTGGAGGTCATAACAGAATTTTATGTATAATAAACGATATTATAAATTGTAATGCAACAAAGGTTTAAGTGTCAATAGCAGACCAGGCATCTTGCAAATGTTACATGTTGAAAGTCTTTAACTTTACAACCGTAGGTTAGAGAAAGGGATGCAATTTATTGGATATGTTTCACATTTTTTTCCTATGAATCATTAAATATTTAAGCACCATAAAATTCAAGCATTTCACATGGATGTGGCAGCCAGCCTTGGTGGTTTAAAATGCATTATGCAGAGTCTCTGGCAGATAATAACAGTGACAATTGCAGAGTACTGATTTTTAATGTCAATTGTTTTGTTCCCTGCAGAACTTCCTGATAATGTCCCTGCAGGAAATTGTGATTTTTCACGTGAGGTACAGTAACTTTGAGAATTGAAATAAAATAGCATTCCCAAAGACATTAAGAATTGGCCAGGTATAAATAACTCTAATCAGTAATTTATATGCCCTGTGAGAATCATAATATAATTCCACCATGGAAAAAAACCCAGGAAATATTTTTCATATTAAATGGTTTGTTTTAAATAGAAGATGTGACCATAATAAATACACGATGACTGCTATGTGCTAGGCACAGAATCTAACTTAATTTTCAGTGCAAGTGTAGGTGTTATGTCCCATTGTGTAAATGAGGAAAATGGGGCCCTGGGAGTTGGTGTAACTCGCCCAGGGAAACACAGCTGGAAGATGAAAGAGGTGGATTCAAACCTGGGCTCAACAAACTCTGAAGTCCACATCTTTCTACTCTTCTTGCAGCCGTGACAAAAAACCCAGAAAAACACAATTATCGGATTAGTTTGCTGAGCTGATAGAAACACAAATCTAATGGAATTTCCTGGAACACACAGGATGATTTGCTTTATTATAATCTATAAGAGGCTCAAAATAAAATCTTTGATAAAATCCGGTTTTAGTGGACCATTGCATTGACTATTTTCCTAAGCACCGATAACACGTGTCCAGACTTTGTAGACGCGATCTTGTACCAGGAATCCCTTCTCTCATGAGGGAATACAGGTTACAGCATGAGCTAAGTCATGTCACGCTTCAGTGAAGAGTCTTCTCTCAACCAGACCTCTCCAATCTTATCCCTGAAATTTCAGTTTATGGAAAAGGAAGCTATTTTTCAGGAGGAGGTGATGGTTAAAGCTTATCAATTGGCTTTCTGTTGATAAGTGTAAGAGAAGATTGTGGGTGGGCCGATAGATTGTCACATTCTAATATCTTGCAATAAGAAATGGTTCATACTTGTTACCATTTTGTCAATAAGAACCCTACAGGCAGAGGTGAACATCTAATGCCTAATGACACTTATGGAGTTGTCATTGAAAAAAGAATCGTGTCAATAATGTGCTCAGTTCTGCATAGGCACTGGGCGTATAAGTGAGTAAAGCATGATCCCTGCCCTCGTGGGGCTTACAGTTTAGTAAGAGAGTGAAGGAAGTGAGATGAGACACTACAGGAGCAATGGGGGAACGAAGACAGCGGACGGGCCCATTATTTGTACTGGGAGCAGCAGAAGGCAGTCCAGGTCTTCCTTGGGAAATTCCCAGACACACACCCCAACTGATGTAGTCTTTAAAGATAAGTAGTTGCCTGCCAGGTAAAATTACCTGAGACGGGACATCACTGGTAGAAAGAGCAGGAGCGAAGTCAGAAATAGGAACGTGGCTCTGCAGTGAGCATAGAGCTGAGTGATGACAGATCCTGCAGGCCCATTCACCCTGGGCCTGTCATTTGGACTTCATAGGCAGGGCAGTCATTGAAGGATTTTACGGCAAAGAAGAACAAAATCAGACTGGGATTTGAAACTGGAGGCATCAGCTGGGAGATGCCTACGACAAGAGCATGGGTGAAGGACAAAGGCTGTGTCAGGATGGGTGCAGTGAGGCCGGCAGGAAGGCAGCAATCCACAGGAAGAGGTGACTGCAGTTTAGGTCTGGGGACCACGAGAGGAGAAGGACCAGGCCACCATTTGCAGCATGGAGGCCTGGATACCTAGATGGATGGGGCTCCACTCACTGAGAATAAGAACCCAGAAGAAGACGCCCTGTCCCCCAGCAGTGACCCAAAGCAATTCCCAGTGGGCAGTCTAGAGACATTGCAGCCAACAACATGAGGGGAGTTCTTAGGAAGGAGCTTTTGATAAGGATAATAGCCATCCGTGACGGCTTAGGAGAGCAACTTTAAAGCTTTGTTCATCCTTCACAGAGAAAGGATATTTCAAAGTGCATTGATATATAACCAAGTAAGGAAAAGCATCATTTAAAATAACATAGTCTTCTTTTCCAAGAAGTTATTTTTTCCATTGTTTTGCCCTTTAGATCATTCAAAATCAGAAGGCAGCATTTATGCTGCGTTTAGAGAGGCCTCTTGCAATATTAATATTTTGAACAGTCTCATACACCATCCCAGGCTCACCATGGAGTAAACTGTCCGCTTAATTCAGCCTGTTTTTTTGAAAAATTTGTTTGACACGCTATTAGGATAATATTCTAATACCAAAGTTAAAATGTTTAAAATAATTTAGCAAGCATGATATGTTTCATAAGTTCCATTGGTCACCCCCAGCTCTTCCCAGAAAATGTCCTCAAACCAAGTTCATGAATGAACAAGGTGAAATTTTAGAAGGCTTGGCTTTTGGTAGCATGCAATAAAGCTTTTGGAAACAGAAAAGTGTAATTACAAATAAGGTTGAAATTGGCTTAAATTTCAGGTGCACAAAAATTTCAGCATGCCATAGAACGGTTAAAAAAATCAATAAACGGGTCGAATGAACTAGGAAATATTCTGCTACATCAAGAAAATATTTCACCTTAAAATGTACATTTTTCTGTTTACCAGAAACTATTATTCTTAAATTGCCATCCCGGGGGCAACCCATAGCAAATCTCACTTGAAATATTTTCTTGATATAAGCGTTCATTCCTAATCACTGTTTGGCAAAGAAAACATTTCTCATGAACAAAGTTTTAATTGAGTTTTTCTTCTCGCTGTTATTTTTGAGTGCATTGAAATTAAGCACTAAAATAAGTGTTACTCTCTCATAAGAAATTTCTTTAGTTTCCTCTAAAATGACATTTTTTTTAAATGAGGAAGTCAAGTTTCCAGAAGCTCTTTTCCAACAAACTTTCATTTTTAGGATTAGACCACTGAATTCCTAGCAAAATAGAAAACGTATCCTTTGCTATTCAGAAAACTACTCATTATAAATTAACACACCTAAACTTTTATAGAGAATACGAATGCCAAATGTCAAACTGCTACCTTGGTGTAAAACTGATGCAACAGATAAAAATGTTTTGAAAATTGGGAAAACAGGATGATTCTCCTATAAAAACCAATCATATAAAATTCAAATGGTAAGCTGTCTTTGTTTCATTTAAAATACTGCTGTGTCTTCCTGGTGGGGTGACCGTGAGTTAAATGAATCTTCTTACCTAAGTTTAATTAAGTCAGCCCTTCATTTTCTCCCAAGTGCATAATGATAGCTCTGTCACTTCTCTGTCTCAGATGCCATTATGTGTATAGAGGGAAAGTGTCCACTGCGGGCTGCGAGGCAGCTCTGCAGGCATTCCCAAGTTGGGGAGCGAGAGGCTTTGTGTGAGCCGTGTGCCGCCTGAGTAAGCCCCATGTGGCTTCAGTCCCATTAGCACGCATACACCAAAGACGAGCTGGACCCCGACTGGGGAAAAGCCTTCTGTTTGGAAGTTCACTGCAATGGGGAGTCAATTTTTGCGAATCACTGCTTTAATATTCATTAATAGCTTTTAGGCTCTTAATCCCTTATTGAATATATTTTTTCCATAATTGCTACTTTTCAAAAGGGCTGCCAAAGTAGGCATTTCTATTCTCTGAAAAATGCAGAAGAGAATATGATGTTTTATGCTCATCTGTGATGTGTTTATGCTAATGTTGCATCTCTGGAATACGGCGACTGTGGTCCTTCCTGGCATAATGATTCACTCTGCTTTGAAATGAACTGTTAACGCCGGCCGTGTGGATTTTTTTTTTTTTTAATCTCCTTGGGTCATGGTTTTACAATTATTTAAAGTGCATGGAAAAATAGATTACAGAGGAAATCATTTTGAAATGTTGGAAATCTCTACTTTCTTGTTTCATTTGTTGTCCTATTTATTTTTTCCTGTAAAATCCATGCAGAAGCCCTCTCTATTATAGAGTAATTGACTTCACTTGTTTGAGGTGCTATTAACCAATGAATGAAGTTTTCAGTAATGTAATTTGTAATCTGGCCTTTATCATCTATTTGCCTTGCTGTGAATTAGCATATTTTTAAATAAAGCCAGCTCTTCCACCATGCTTAATAAAATACAAATATCTGGGTTTCATTTAGATTGGTAAGTCCAAGCAAATCCATACGTGTAGCATTTGCTTAATCCATCCTGAACAGAGGAAGGAATTACAGTACTGTGGAAATAACCACATTGAAACAGAAGGAACAGCTGAGGCTGGAGTCTGAAATGAGCACCATTAAATCTCTTAGCACAGCCTAGGAAGGCTTAGCCCCCTAGGAAGGTGTCTGTTGGCGACATGATGGCGAATTGTGGGTTCTCTAGCCATACTTCAGACAGACCTGGCACCTGCTGATTTTCTGGCGCTGGGCCTGGCTTTCTTTTAAGGTGTCTGGTGATGGTGCCAAGAACTCCAAGTCGGGTTTCACTGTTGTCAGCCAGAAGCTATACTCATTTGCAAAAAAGTGGCAAGTGCCCTGCCGGCCTTGGCATTCAAGGAATGGTGCCGCTCTGAAGTCCTCCAGGCAGCTGCCAGGTGACATGAGGGCCTGCCCTCCTCCTTGGTCCCCAGCTCCTGTGTGCTACCCGGACGACAAGAGAGAATTAGGGCTCAGACACACGCGGACAACCCCAGACCCAATCGGTGACGTGCTGAGGTCTGGGCCTGACTTCACATTTGCCCTGAAATTATTCCAGGAAGAACAAACTACAATCTGCTGAGGGAAGGAGAAGTAGTGGACGTGTTGGGTGTGCACACAAAATTAAACCACTCTTACTGAGGGCTGAAGCAAATTCATCTTCTAAAGCCTACTGAAGTGATAAAACAATTCATTGACCATAAGAAAAAAGGAATGGCCCTGCATCTCAACAGGTGGCCTTTATGACCGCACATCCTACTGCTGTCCATCTGTCTGTACAGAGTTCTCAGAATTACTGTCCAATCCAGATGGAAGGGGCAGGAGAGGGGTGTTACAGCATGGTGGGTATGCAGGGGCTCACCATCAGGAATGAGTACCCGATCCAAAGGCTCTTCCAGGTCCGCGGACACGCGGGGATGGACTGGTCCTGGCTGTGCACCGCCACCGCCTGAGCCGGGGCCTCACACACAGCACAGCGGCTGATGTAGGGGCGGATCTCCTCTTCCGAGAGTGGCATCATGGGCAGGGGTGCAGCGCTGGCCAGCCAATAGGATCTGTCATTTCTCTGGGCATAGTGGCACACTTGGTGGATGTTGCAGTAGGCAAAGGGCAGTGTACTAAACACAGGAAGGCAAGATCCCGCCAGGCCTTGGGAGGGAAGAAGGGACAGTGTGGTATATGAGCAGCCTGCCCTGGTGGGCCCAGTGACCCTTCCTGTGCGTGCCATTTGCAGGCACACATTCTGGTGTATGGAGGCCATTGCCAAAGCCTATTCTGTGGTAGTGAAAGCAGGTTATGTGCCTGACCATTTCTGCCACGTCCCTGGTCCCATGAGCCAGCCCTCATTCACCATCCACTCATCACTCATGAGCCAAGTAAGGGACCAGCTGCTGGAAATAGAGCAGTAAGCCCACCTGTCTTCACAAAGCTCATAGCCTGGCCTGGCGGGGGAGATGGATGAGCCAACAGGCAATGAAAATACAGCATGATAAGCCCTATGAATGAGAAGTGTGGGGCACCGGGACTTATGGGATGGATAATGGGAAGAAGTGATTTTAAGCTAGGACCTAAAATATGAAAAGGATTTGGCCAGGTTTGGAGATGGTGTTGACCATCTAAAGAAGAGGAGACAACAGTACATAGGGCCAGAGGTAATAAAGGAGCATGGAGCTCAAAGAACTCAAAGAAGTTCAGTGCGGAGAAGGTGGGGAGAGGATGTCTGTGTGTCTGTCTGTCTCAAGGGTGTGCAGAGAGAAATCAGACCAAAGGATGTGGGCTTTGTCAATCTTGATAAGAAGTTTACATTTTATTCCAAGAGCTCTACAGAGCATTTCGATGTACACTCTGGCTAGACCAGGGCAGGAGAAACCAGACTAGTGGGATAGAGACTAGGCAGGAAAGAGACTGATGGCAGAAGGGAGAGGAGGAAAGAAGTCAATAGAGTTAAGATATGAAATGTTACTTCTTCCCTTCCTCCAGGCCCCTCTGATGGCGAAGGCCTTGGCTGAACCCAAAGGAGAAATGGAGAGGGATGTGTAAGTAGCCGCCATCCCTAGGCCTGCATCTTTGACCACCCCAGCTAATAGTGAGGCTCGTGGCCAGCGAGAGCAGTGACAAGACTCCCCTCACCATCACCTGTCCCTGTTGGCATATCCTTCCTGCACCCGCCACCCCAACCACCATTATCTTGGAAAAATAGTGTTTGCCATCACTCAGCTACTTAACCCCTTGGCTTGAAATCAGTCCCTGCAGCTTACAACTCTACTCTTGAAAACTGACAAGTCCCAAGGGATGACGCTCAAATTAAAGTCCTGGAATTTAGAAACAAATTGGAGTAGGGCGGGGAGTTGGTGCTGGCCAGTGCCACCCCCTACAATGGTCAGGGTGCTGTCGCTGCACCATTTCACTCAGAAACTCAGGAACTGACCACATCCTGATTCAATAAGTTACATTTGGAAGTAAAAATTGCATTTTATGTCAGAGTTACATTTACCTTACTGAGGAGGAATCACTTTTTTAAAATTAGTAAGTAGCCAGATAATAATAATGGCCACCAGAATGAGCTTCTTCGGCACCTCATGGGATCAGAGCTTTAATAGAATTTGTTGAAAATTGGCACGTTAGTTTAAAAAGAAAAAATTCCATAGAAGATGAGTGATCATTGAAGATGCTGACGAATCTATAAAATTTACCTTGAAGTTTTACTCTTAAGTCTGGACATGGGTGACCAGGTGCTATATACATACCGAGGTCTTGATTGTGAGCTTTCTCCTGCCCTTCCAGGTATAACAGACTATAGCCCGTCCAGAGCTTGGGCATGCCCACGGGGCAGGTGGGCTCTCCATCTGTCTGACTGTGGAGAACCAGGAGGAAGCCACTGAGGTATCCAGGGCCAAGCCCTTTGGGCCCAGGATCCCCAGTGGGCCCAGGAGGGCCTGGAGGAATAAGAAAAAACAATGAAGGCAGTTTAGGGGGTTCAGGTTAACAAACATTTCTGAGCACCTCTATTCTGGTGCTGTGCATGCCTCGGCCACTCCCAGGCATGCCCCCTCATATAACTGTAATATCTACAGAGAACTCATTCAGCAAGGATTTGTTCTGAGCAACCTCTAGTGCTTGGGCTACATTAGCATAAAAACAGACAATAATCCCATCCTTCCCAGAGCTGACATTCTACTTGAAGAGAAATGACAATCAATAAGCATAATAAAAAGGTAAATTATGAAATACGTTGGAAAGTAACGAATACTGAGAAGAAAAGACCTAGAAGAGAATAATGGCACTCTCCATGTGTGATCTCCCAGCCTTCTCAGACTGGACCAGGCCCGCTCGTATGAAAAGTGATTCTCAAAGTCCGTCCTTCTTACCCCTCCTAGATGTTTCTTACGGTCCCGCCCATTAACAGTTCTATTCTAAGAAGGACAAGGACTTGAGGTCCACATGTACAACTTGGATCTCTTCTTTTATGAAGGAGGATGGTGGAAGGAAGGCCTGGTTCTAGAGTTCTTGTTGGAAGGCCTGGTTCTAGAATTCTTGTTGGTAGATGGGAAATGAGCAGTTTGACAGCAGCGAGCAGAGTCTGTCTCTTTGGCATCTCTAAGGGGCTGGCTTATTGAAGAAGGCCAATGGCTATTTCTAATTGCCAAGAGCGAATAGTGAAGTTTGACTTTGAAACCAAAAGTTGTTTTTTTTTTTTAACTTGTTTCTGGAAGACTCGCAGTCTCTCCCCATCTACACTGTAAACCAGAGGCTAGGAAGTGGTAGCGTGTGGACTGAATCAGGCCTGCTCATCCATTTCGTGTGACCTGTCAAGATCTCACAGGTTGAGGTTTTGGATTTGAAAAGCAGAGTGTAGGGAACGTGGGCCCGCATTTCTACAGGGCAACAGTTGGCTTTAGCTGGGCTGCAGCTTTCAGACTGCACGGTCCATTTTGCCCTAGGCCCCACCCAGCCCTCTTGGCTCTTTCTCATGACTAACCTGGTATTGCCAGATACTCTCCAAAAATGAGACTGTCTCTTGGAGTCTTTGGGATTCTGTGGCCTAACAGGTTGCCTGGTGCATTAGATTTCAAATCTCTATTCTGAAGAGTCATCTCTCCCCTCACCTAGTGCCCATGCCCACATTATTTTCTTCAGAAATAGCCTTTATTCTATATAAATTTATCCATGGCTCTACAATAAGATGGAGTGAATTCAGAGCACCAGAGGCCAAGCAATTCAGCCAGTTGCAGAGGGTGAGACCACCCCCCACCCCCCACTCCCCGTCCCCAGGATCTTCAGCATAGCCTGTCAACGGTGATCACACAACAAATGACGGGCTGACCTTGGAAAAGTGAACAGCTGAAATGGCTGAGCCTTTTATGATCATGTATGGTGGTTTGGGCAAATACTAAACTGGAGACAGGGTCTTGACTTGTTTTTATGATAGGCGAGAATCAACTGGAACGTGGTGGATACACTCTGTTCTGTTCTTGTTGCTTCTGTCTCCTTAATACCTGATGAGTTGGTATCTAAGACTATTAATAGGATCAGTTTGGAAAGCTGCTTGAGAGGCCACAGATCTTATATACAGTTCTCACATCTACTGTGTCAGGGAAAAGAAGAGAAACAAACTCCTTACCTGGTGCTCCAGGGCAGCCAGCTTCTCCCATGTCACCTTTGTGTCCTGGAGGCCCGGGAGACCCAGGGATGCCATCCTCGCCCCTCCTGCCATCCAGCCCAGGCTTTCCTTTGCACCCTGCACAAAATTGCATGATGGCAGTGGTGAAAACAATATGACACTCGCTAGCATTTACTGCAGGTACACCATGTGCCAGCCCTGGTCGTCCCATTTTCACTTGACTGTATTAGCTCATTTCATCCTCCCAGGTACGTGAACTTGGGACTAGACTATCTCCACTTGGCAATGGGGTCACTGAGGCTCTGAGAGGTCAAGTACCTTGCTTAATTAAGGTCAATGAGCCAGGAACAGGCAGAGCCAGGATTTGAAGCCAAACCAGGGAGGTGTTGAGAAAGAGGTTTTTACACGTCCTTCATATTCTTGTATATTTGAGGGTTTTTTACATTGAACATGTATAGCTTTTATAATTAAATATTTTCCTTAATAATAATTTTTTAGAAGCCTGAATAGAAGAATGAATGAAATTTAATAGGATTCAGCTCGGGGTCAAGTTAAATTTAGAGCAAGCTAAGGGCAGTGATTTTTAGAAACAACTTTTTAAGTCTTTACAAGGTGTGAGGTACCACACTAATCCCTCTATATGGATTACCCAATCCCGTCTTCCCAGGACCCATATGTGTAGGTGCTCTCCTATGCCAGACTACACTAGGGAGACCGAGGCTCAGAAAGGTCACAGCGCCGATCACTTGTGGAGAGGAGCCAGGCCCAGGCAGGCTGTGTGCAGACTGCCATCACTCTCCAGCCCCTGCCTGGTGACAGCTGCAGGGCTCAGGTGCCCTCCTTGGAGGACATAAGCTGGGGGACTTGGCAGCAGACGCACTGATTCTTGAAGTGTTGGGTTCTTTAAGTGCTGGGTTGCTTTGGGCCAAGACATCAATTCATTAGCCACAATCTCCTTTGGTCAGAGTAACTGATATGGTCCTTGTCTATGAGGGGTTTTATTGCCATTAGCCCTAATTCCCGAATTACTAGCCCTCTCAAGTTTTCCAGTCTCCACCTATTATTCTTTCTCCCTCTCTCCCTTCCTGTCTCTCTCTGTCTCTGTTTTCTCTCTCTCTCTGCCACAAATTAGCCTAAAACTGACCGTTAAGTCCAAGAGGGCTCACTTGAGAAGCTTTCACTCTTTTTCATTCTTGGATTTGTTCTTCAAGGGAATGGGGAGCCACCTGAGGGTTCAGAGCAGGGGCTTGCTGTTCTCAGGTGACAGGTGGACATCTCTCTGGACTTCTCTCTCACACAGGCCCCCTCTTACAGCCAGCTGAAAGGCATGCCTCACCAAACCTCACTGCTTTTAAATTTTTGTTCTAATATCACCTGCCCAAGAGTGTCCCCACAACCAGCTAGTCCTCCCCTCCACATCCTTCATCGGTCCAACTACGTTCAGTGTAGTCCTTGCAGGCGTTCCTGGCTTTGGGGATGCTGTCGTCTCGCTTTCTCACCCCAATTAGAAACGAATTCTCTTGGAATGTCGTGCAGTGCCTGGACTGCCTTCTCTACATGGTTCTCATTCCGTAAGTGAGAAAGGAAACCTCTCCTTCTCCCCATCTGCATGAGAGACATCCTCTCCTTTCTAGTAACTGGGCAGAAACCTCCTCTTCCTGGATGGCGCTGCTGTATGCGAATTGGCGCATCTCTTTCCTCCAGCTTCAAAGAGAATACCCATTATTTGGGAAGGAACACAAGGACCCAACTGTGAGCTCAGAGCATTCTTTTATCTCACCCACCCGACAAGATGATTCCAATATGTGGCCACTGTGCTGTTCTAGAAAGGGCTGCCCAAGTGCTGACAAGCCAGTGAATGGACTTATCATTCAAAAGGCAGTAGGCTTCCTCCTGAAGTGTCAACATGTGGCGAGTTCACTGTCAATCTGGGAAAAGAGTTCCCTTGTCAGATGTTCTAATATAGGCTTTGCTCCCTTTAGGGGAAGACAGAGAAATTGTCAGGTGGATGATTTTTCTGAGAGACAGGAAGGAAGGCTTTTGTTAGCCTACGTTGTATGCCCAGAGCTTTCCACTACGAGGACTTGTTCTCTACTTGGAACTTGTTTGATAGAACGGAACTGCATCTCAGAGCCCTCCAATGTTCCATGGATGACTTCCTGGGAGAGGGTCACGTGTTGACTTAAGATAAACACATGCTCACAGGATGTGGGTACTTCCATTAGGAAGTAACAGTTCAAACCAAAATGGAGACCACCTTTGTGTTCCTCACAGGAAGCCAGCCTCTGAGGCCCACCCGGGAAGGGGAAGTGGTCTCCCACATTGTGGGAGTAGAAAAGAGTTAGACCTTCCATGGTGGAGGACTCTTAACAGACGCAAGTTATACTTAGTAGTGGCCGTTACCCACCCAGACTGGGCAGGAAAGAGCCAGAAGTTTGTTTTTTTCTATGTAGATCTCAGCCGCAGCACTTGGTTACAAAATCAGCTTAGCAATGAAAGAGGTTTTGAAGGGAAAACAGGAAGAAACCAACAATGGCATTTTAAGTGGAGGTGGTACTTCCTAGTGGCAGCTGATCATTCACAACCGACCTCGGGGGTGGTATATACAGTCCCTCACATCCTGCCGGAAGAACTGCCTTCAGAAAAGGACACATGGCAAGCAACAGGCCCTGCAGATGACTCAAGTCAGCCAGGGCTGGGCCACTCCAGAGCCTTAAAATAGACTCCTCATTGTTTAGTAACGGGAAAGAATGGCCAGTGCATCCAGGGTGGCCAGCAGGAACAGACATGGAGAGGGAACCAAGGAATATATTGCTGACAAAGAGGAGTGCTTTATAACAATGGCTGGGAGCCCACATCAGAGAAGAGGGGGCCCAGAAGAAAGCAGCAACTTAGGATAGGTCTTCAGGGAAGCTGGGCCACGGAGCAGGACAGCCCATGCCGGGAGACCATGGGGAAGAATGGGTCAAGCTTTGCAGGAAGGGCTGTGCACTTTTTTTTTAATGTAACAGTCACATTGCTTGGCACAAGGGTGGCCTCAGGGTGTCCCTAGTGCCAGCAGGCAGGGTCCGTGACATCAATAAGGAGAGGGCACAGGAAGCCACAGACGACCCTCCTCTGGCCACCTGCGGCTGGATGAGCCCATCCGACCCCAAGTCAGGAGGAATTAGAGATGGCAGGCAGTCACGCCTGGGCCCACATAGACTGTTGGCTTTTTTCAGAAGCTGAAAATCTATGGAGAAAGAATCTCATATGTGCCCAAGATAACTATTAAGTTAAACTGTACAAAATTTGCCCATTTGATTTTTTTTCTTCTCCATTACTTTCTTTAGTTATTTTCCAAAGCCACCACAATGGGAGAATCCAACCATCCTCTGGTCTCAGTTTGATGTTGGGATGAAGCAGTGGGTCTCAACCTTGGCTGCATGCTACAGTTGTCTGGGGAGCTTTGTCAAAACACTGATGCTCAGGCTCGCCTCCCTCTGCGGTCTCCTGGTCTGGAATGAGGCCCGGGCATCAGGATTTCTTCAAGGTCCTCCAGATGACTTTAACCTACAGCTGAAATTGAGTCACTGGGGAAGGTGTCACTCAGCCGACTCTTTTAGGGATGGCATTCATATAATATAGTTAGGGTTTCTCAAACTTGAACATATATACAAATATTCTGGGAATCTTGTTAAAACGCAGATTCTAATTCGGTAGGTCAGAGGCGTGGCCTGAGTTGCTACTGGTTGTCAGACCACACGTTGGGTAGCCAGGCTGTAGCTCACTCTTAGTTACCAGGTCATTGGCCAACCCGCCCCTTCTGTGCTCCTGCTCTCTGCCTGTTGGACAGTTCTGGACCCTCAAACGCAATCTTTCCTTGAAGCTTCTGCTCAAATGCCAGCTCTTGCTGGGGTCTCAGCAGTCCTGTAATCCTCCACACTGGAATTCACCTCTCCCCGTCCCATTCTCCAGATGCCTTTTGCCTGAATTCCTTTAAAACACAAATTATAATCTCCCTTTATTTAGAGTGATTTATGTTCTGCCGGCTATTTCTACTATGAGGTTGTGAGACCCTGGAGGGGGGGAAAACACGTCTTACTCACATTTGTATTGACCACAACACCTAGTACTCTACTTTACAAAGAGTAGGGGGCACCTGGAAGTGTTTACTGAGTTGAATTTGCAGAACTCCATGTTAGGCCACATCTTTCACTGGAAAGTTATTTTTCCAAAGGTGGGGGGACCCGGCCCTCAATATTCCAAATATATACACAACAAGGGAGCTTAGTTTTAAAATAAGGCTGAGCGACAAGTTATACTGACTGACTGAGAGATTTATCCATGCAATGAGTGCCAAAGAAAAGAGAAGTTAAGTAACTACTCTCAATTTCCAGTGTTTGTGAACTGTTAAAGGAAGTTGCTCCAGTCAACACCCAATTAACTTAGTGCACAAACACAGATGCAGTGCAGCAAATGCAAACAACAAAAACCCATACTCATGTGAGGAAGCCTCCAGAGCTGTTCTGGACACTACCCAAGAACTACCCAGACTCCAACGCAGAGGGGCATCTCTTGGGCCCTTAGCTACTTGGGTTTGGGGAAACACAAGAAAAACAGGTGATGCAAAATTCAATTCTATTTCCTATTCCTTTGGCCCTGAACCAAAAAGAGCCAAATCCACAGCTTGGTGGTGGGAAAAATGGAAAAAGGAATGGGCTCATACCTCTTAGGATAATTTACACACAGGTTACCTAGAATCATGGGCACTGCCAATGGGTCTGAAGAGATCGGTGACCTCTAGATGACCAGCCCCGGACTCCTCTCTGTAAATTACCCAATGCAGTGGAGATATGTGAAGAGAAAATAAACCATATGGAGGACACGTTTTAAAGGAATGGTTTGGTTTAAATGCTTAAATAAGGATCCTGCCACCTTGACAACGACTGAGCAGTGCTCACATCAATTAAATGAACATGGCCATCATTTAGAGCAACCTTCCGCCTTTTCCCTCTTCCCCCTCCACGTGATAAACCTCCTTCTCCCTTCTTCTTGGCTGTTTCTGCTCCACTGAGCCCCAACTCAATTGTTTTTAATTCAAAATCAAGTCAACAGCTATTAGTGACGATTAATAGAGCATCTACCCCATTGTGCTAAGAGGTTTCAAAACCTCATATCCAAAAGCTGCCTGGGTATAAAAGATTTAAGTAGGAATTCAACATAAAAATAGAAGGGATGTGTCAATTCAGTTAGTACATGATTAAGCCTTCGGAAAAATGTAGAGAAAATGTATAAGGGGAAGGAGATTCTCATTGCTTCATCCTCACAGTTTTTTAGGCTCCATACAAAAAGTTACGTAGCAAAACACCTAGATTTTCAATGAAGCGATATATGATGCAAATAAAGAACCATCAGCTTGAGGCTCATACCTGGTCCTGGGGGGCCCCTCATTCCAGGGGGCCCCATCTCTCCTTCTGGGCCTCTTGGGCCTGGTACCCCAGGAAGCCCCGGGATTCGGGGGCAGGAATCCACATCTGCAGGTGGCCCAGGTTCACCTGAAATTGGAATCACCACTTGTGTGATGGAGTCAAACACTTCCGAACAAACTCTTGCATTCTCAAGTTAGACAGGCTTCCAACACTACACTGAAATGTCATCCAGAATGATCAACAACCCAATATAAGCTCCATGAAGGCAGGACTTGTTCACTGCAGGGTGCGTGAAAAACTTCCAAGTATTTTGTTGAATAAATGAATGAATGAATGAATGAATGAGTGAGTGAATGGGATCTCAGAGGAGGCAAAAGAAGTAAGCCATAGTGAAGGTTGGTTGAGGTAGAAATAATTTGATGACCTTCACAGGATTTCCCATCTTTGGGCCACTTTTTACTGGGGTGCCAGCCACAGGTGGCACTGGGAGAGGTGCCATTGGGTTGCTAACGCTCAGCTTAAGGTCCCTCTAATTCATGACTCCACATTGCAGTTCCCATAGTGTCCATTGCTCAACGAGATAGAATTTCAGGATCGCTAGGGGTGCTAAAGCAATGACTTTTAACTCTGAGCGCACCTTAGAATTATCCAGGGGAATTATAAAAATATACTGACGCCTGGGTCTAGCCCCAGAAATATTGGTTTAATTGGAATAGGACATGGCCTGTGCAGTGCCCTTAACCCAGCTGGGGAGCTTTTGAAAAGCACTGATGCCAGATGGGGCTCTAGACTTATTAAATAGGAATTTCTGAGGGTGGGACCCAGGCATCAGTAATTTTTTAAAACTCTCCAGATGATTCCAGTGTGAGCCAGGGCTGAGAAGCACCGCTGTAAAGCTGTAGCACATCAGAATCATCTGGCCAGCTTGTTAGAGCCCACGGTTTCTGGAGTCAGCATGTCTGGGCTGGGGCCCAACATTTGCACATTGAACATGTTCCCAGGTGAGGCTGATAGTGCTGATCTGGGGATCCCACGTGGAGAACCAATGCTCTCAAAGTTCGGAATTTTTTCTTCTTGGTTACTTTCACAACTTTAAGACATTTTTTTCTAAAGCTTCATTCACTCACCCTGCAAACATTCCACAAGGGAAAAGAAAGAATCATAACGCTAACCAATAATGATAACAGCTAGCACTCACTGAATGCTTTATCATTTATCAGGTCCTAATTGCTTTATGATTAAACGCTCCCAACAAGCTTGTGTGTATGGGCTGCTGTCATTAGAATGTGATGGGTAAGAAAACTCAGGCTCAGGTAAATAAGTGACATATCTGAGGGCACACAGCTAACACATGGCAGAGTCTAGATTAAAAATCCAAGATGTCCTGGCTCCAAACCTGTGCTCCTAACCACCACACCCTACTGCCTTAAGAACCCTTAACCTCTGCATCGTGAATTCTAAGAAATGCAACATACTTTAAAATGTAAGATTTATTGGTTGTGGTTTTCTTAAAATTCATACAAATGTGCAAAATAATTTTAAGAACAGCAATGATAAAGAAGCAAGAAAATCCTAGGAAATGTGGCCGTAACAACGACATAGTCTCCATCGTAGTTCATGTCCCTGTGCAAAACGGACTTTAACCTCTTGTAAAATATTGTATGAAACCACAAGCAGCACTGATTTGGATGTATTTTCACAGTACATACGGTTTCGTGTAAAACTTGGCTTTCCCACTCTGGGTGACTTGAGAGAGATGCATGTGAATATTTCCTGTTTTCCCTGAATAATCGGGTGAATTCTGGTGGTAATTCACCCATGGTGGTGGATGAAGGAAGCAGGTAAGGAAAAGAGGGGTGGGCATTTGGCTGATGTTTCATATTTAAGATTCTGATGTTATCTTCAAATGAGTTTATATATACAGTCACTGATTTTTGACTTGTAAAGTCTATGAATGGTGGAAATCAGTGTCTAATGGTTGGAAAATATCCGAGATATATGAGAAACACTAAAAGGATTGAAGTGAAAATTCATTAAATATACCACTTTAATTTTTAAATATAAACATTTGAAATAGCAGGATTTTTAAAAATTCTGTTTTTGCTTTTCTTGACTTTTTAATAAACCAGAAGCTGAAACAAAGGAGCCAAGGAGACTCTTCTAAGGGCATTAAAAATAATATATGTTGTCTGTATTTAGGGCAACTTTCATTAGGGTTAATAACAGATGCCTGGAAAGAATAAATGCATGCATTCACAATTTTTCTTTTCTTCTTTTGAGAAACTCTTGTTATGCTCTTTGAAAATGCCAGACACAAAATAATACGTTGCTTTTGCCTCGTGGAGGATTAAGTGAACACTTAGTTGGAAAGAATAACGGCATTTTCATTTTAACACACAAAGAAATTTGCTCCTTGAAAATGGACTTCGGGTGGGACAGGAAAAGCTTGTCACAGCCCCTTACTGGGTATTGAAGACCCATCTTTTCATGTTGTCGATACTGTTTATTTTACTGATGTTCCCTGTATTTATATTGTAGAAATTACAAAAGAAACTTACACTGGTATGTACTATTGCATTTGACAGAGAAAGTACTCATATTCTGAGCCTGAGTTGAAATTACATAAACCGAGGATCTACACAGCCTTGACAACCTATAATGAGGCTTGGCATTGGGACACTAATATGGGGTTACTATATCTGTAACGAGGAAGCGAAGGCATGAAAACCCAATATAATCACAGCATCCCATCTATAAAAATGTAACAAAGTTTAACTCGCAAATACAGGGAGAAAGCCAAGAACAGAAATGACTGGGAACCAGATTTAGAGGAAATTATGAGTTTTATAGTAACGCTTACCTCTGGAACCTGGAGACACCCAAAGTCGAAAAACGAGGCCACACAACAATTTTCATAGGGTGGAAAGAGATTTGAAATTTGTGAATTAGGACAAAAGTGAAAGAGATTGCCGGAGAACATAAATAATAATTTGAGGACAGCATCTATGACAAGCAGAATGAAGGCATCTTATTGAATAAAAGTCCACATCAGTGTTACTGACAACAATGACTATGATTTAGGAATGGAGTTTTCATATCTAGAAAGACCTGAAATGAAACTCTCTTGCACAATATAAAATTCAAGTTGATTCCGCACAGCGAATATGTCCTAATTTAACATATAGAGAAATTCTGCCCATTTGAAGGCTTCTGAAAATTCCATATTAATTTGCCAAGTGTTATAGGTTATGCACAGAAAGGAAAGATAAGATGAATCTTTGTCCTGTTGGACTAGGATCCATTCTAAAGTTTACTCTTTGGACTAGGGAGTGCTAATTTAGGAGATTGACAAATATTCTGAACTGACACCACATTACCATGATATTGATTTAGGATCCTGAAAGATATCACTTCTGCCAATCTCAAATGCACACGTCTGTTTGCCCTCCCAATTCTTCCCTGGCTTACTTTGACCCTCTGATGAAAATGTGTTGTCCATAGACCTTAAATTGAGCCTTTCATCTTGATAGGAACGAATGGACTTTACAGAAAAAGTTAAATAAAACATCTAGAAAAATCAATGGGAATTCAGAGACAGGAACTGAATACACAGTCCTCACACACAATAATCAAATCAGTCTTTGCCTCTTGTTTGAGGAAATACAGATTTATTTACCTTAGAAATATTATATGTAAAATCAACTCCTAGATTTTCAAACTTACTCATTCCGAGAATATTAGTTTACCAAACCTGAGACTTTGTGGTGCGGCCTGAAGTAAATATAATCTTTATCAGAAATGTAATCTGTCCATCTTTACATCTTCATAAGAATTTGCTGGTAATTTCAGAGTCATTGCTTCCTGAAAGATCATCTCACTGTAAATGTTTAAACTCAGCGCCGTGGGTAGGCTGCTGGGTGAGATGATTAAGCGTCAAAAGCTTACCCGGAGGGCCAGAGGGCCCCTGTCTGCCTGGAGGTCCCAGCAAACCCTTCTCTCCAGGTGGCCCAGGAAGTCCAGGTGGCCCCGGTGGCCCCGGGAATCCCATGGGTCCTACGAGGAAACAGATAAAAACGAGGGCACTGGAACGAAGCAATATAATGACAATGACAGTTTGATAGACTGACTTCAGAGATTCACGCCAACAAAATGCAGAGCAAAGTCAGCCTTAGAGTCCAGATGGGTCTCCCACTTTTTTCTGTGAGGCTGAGAAGAGTTGCCTCTGTCTGAAGGAAACACAATAATCTGTCAAAGGGACTAAGGAAAATGGTTCCATGATCAAGACAAAACTAAATTAGAACGAAAAGCCCTGGAATGCTGAACTTTCCGTGGAGATGCTCAAAAGACTGGAACTGAAGGGACAAAAAGGAAAGAGGCCTTGCTGTCTGAGGGCGACGTGCTCTGGCCCTGAGTTCCCCCCACTGTCTTCCTCACTCTGTTTCAGCCACACCAGCCACTCAGTGCCTCGCATATGCTGTTCCTTCTTTTCCTCCTGGTCCATGAAGTCCTCCTCATTCTGTAGAGTGCAGATGGAGCCTCACTTCCTCTGGGAAGCCCTCCCTTGAACCCCACCCCAAGTCCCATGGCTTTTTGATGAGCTCTCATAGAAGTGTGTCCCTTTGCTCAGGGTGCTCATCTCAGTTGATAGCAGTGGATCCTTTGGTGAGAATGTCTGTCTTCCCCCAGGAAACTGTGTGCTTAATAAGAGGGGAATCTGTTTAAATATGTTCTCTGCTATATTCCTGTAGATGCCTAATAAATGCTTATGGAATAGATAAAATTTTCCCCACTGTGTAAGTCTAAAAAGGTAAACTGAGGAAGCCCCTCATCTTTTTCAGTTAGGCACTCTTTGGCCCTTATGCCCATTGCAATGGGAGTTAAGAAGGATGGTTGGTGGTTCCACCAATATTTCTCTTTATATATCATTTGTAGGTCACTGTTACTTATATGCCATGCTATTTTCCCAATCCTGAAGTTTATTTCCAGGTCGAAGTTCATTCTCTAGAGTAACAACTGAGGGGGAAGGTCTTATTTGAGAGAGGGACAAGATTGTATAGCCAGTCCCCTCCTCCTTCCTCTTGGTGTCCAGTTCTGAGGTTCAATAACTGGAAGTCCGTATACCTTCAGATACAAGCCACATTTTCTGAAAATTGATTTTATTGCTAATAAAGGTGAAGAGGGTTGCTGTGTACTATTGTAAAGGTTGTGCACTGCACAATTCCAGAGATGCCATTTGCATTGTAGTCATGGAAGCCTCACTGTGATTTTGATCTCCCCTCTTCCCTAATGTTTTGCCTTCTTTCATATTTGGTTCAGAAGTCAGGCAGAGTTCTAGTTATTGGACTCCTGCAAACGTCAACATTCACTTCTGTGGTATACAGCTTCCTTAGTTATAACATAAGGGAGTTAAAATGGAGAATCATTATTGGACCCTTTTCAACATAAAGGTCTATGGACCTAATAATTCTCTGAAATCCTGGTGACCAAAAACTAAAGTCCCTAAATATGTGCAGTTTGGTAAAAATGAATTAAAATAAATATTTTAGCCTTAAATAGTGGGGAAATTCAGACATGGGGACTCTGTCATGAATATAAAAGAGCAAAGTCAACAGTCTAAAATTGAGCTGTCCAATAACGATGCCACTGACCACTTGTGGCTATTGAACACTTGAAATTGACAAGTGCAAAGTGTGTCGTGCTTTAAGTGTAAAATGCACACGGATTTGAAAGGTGGAAAGGAGGACTATCTTATTTGAGGGAAGATCTAGGTTTGTACAACCAGCCATGATCATCCCATTGATGATCTGTATTCATTATATGTTAAAATAATAACATCTGAATATATTACGTTAAATGAAATAAATTGTGAAAGTTAATTTCACTCATTTCTTTTTACTTTTTAAAATGTGGCTACTACATCTTTTAATTACATATGTCACTTGCATTATATTTCTCTTGTTCAGTCCTGGTCTAGAAGATTAACAAGTATGTTATTTGGGAATAATAATGAATTTGCGTTTCTTCTTTGCACTTGTCCATCATTTACCCAAACTTTAGGACTCTTGGAAAGTCAGGACATTTTGGAAATGTAGTCACTGTTTCCATGGGAAATAGGAATTAACTCATGGTGGTGCAGTACCCCAGACCCTTACAGGCAAAATAAGGAAAATCTTCATGTTAAGGAACAGCTTGCATCCATACCTTTCTGGCCATCTTTTCCATCACATCCTGGGAAGCCTTTGTGTCCTGGAGGGCCTGGTGGGCCCGGGGGACCTGGTGGCCCCAGAAGACCACAGTCACCTGGTTCCCCTCTCAGAAGGTCGACACTCCCAGGGGGGCCGGGAGGCCCAGGTGTTCCTGACCATAAAGAGGAGGCAAAAAGATTCCTTCAGTCAAAGCTAAACGTATGTGCTGGCTCCCCAAGAGCTTCTTAAGGAAGGTAATTGAATGATTTGTAAGCGAGAGATGGAGCAAATTAGAAGAATAAGAAAGTCAATAGGATCGGAAATGAAAGCGAGGATATCTCATGCAGCCCAAGTTGAGATATGGTGTAAATAGTCTGTTAATAACTATTAGATGAAATGAGCACAAGCAAAGCCTTCTTCCCCTCAGAATCATTCCTTTTGGAAGAATCAGTTTATGAGTTTTCTTTGCACTGCCATCCCACTGCTTCAATACAGTGGATGGATGGGTGGATGGATGGATGGACGGATGGACAGATAGATAATAGGCTTTGAGAAAATCTGGCTGATAGGAAAGGAATGTTCACTCAATGAAATTTATAGTCCTATTTGAAAACAAGTGTCTACACATAGGAATTGAGCCTAAATTCTGTTCCGAATTAGTTTCTATAACACATTTGTAGGCACTTTCATTGTTCTCAGTGTAAAATAGAATTATATAATATTTTATCCCACCCTTACTAAAATTCTAAAGATGTAAAGGCAATGGGCTTGTGTCTCTCTAGAGGAGTTCTATGAATTAGTAGGAATGTGGTTAATTTACAGAACACTGTACTGAGCCACGCTCTTTTTCCAACTCCCCAGCCAGCTCTAGTCCAACCCTACTTTGTGAAACACCGCCTTGCTAGAGTTTGTCCCTGAGAAGTGATGAGAGGAATGAAATGTACTGTTGGCAGCACATGAAGAGACTCTGTTTCCGTGCATATGCCAGACCTGGGTCCTGTCACTCTGGGCCAGGGGCAGTGGTTTATGTGGTAGGTGCAAGAGACCAACAAATAGGATGCGATTCCTCCAGCTAGCCACTTCTGAACCCTCATGGTCGGCCTCAAGCTGGCGATGGGAAAGGCTTGCCTGCAGTCACAGTTGGTACCCATAGAGAGTCGGTCTGATAGAGTTGAAATAGAAGAGTGAGGGGCCTAAGCTCTGGTCCTGACAGCCCATCACTGCCCACATTCCCACCTTTTCCATCTGCCAAAGTGATGGGGCTGCTAAGCTGCTTCTACTCTGCCGTTCCCTGCTCCTACATCCCTAGAGAGAGGCAGCATCTAAGGAAAGGAGCATCAGCGTTCTGCCATGATTGTCTCATACCTCTCAGACCATCGGGGCCAGGAGGTCCCTGATCTCCAGGTGGACCCGAGTCAGGAATGTCACCCGTAGGAGCTCTTCCTGTGGCACCTGCAGGGCCAGGTGGTCCAGGTCTCCCTGAGGAGGGACATGTCCAGATGTTAGTCTCATTACATTTGGAAGGTTTTGATTTCATTATTGAGAGAGGGGGAAAGCATGCTGCTTCTTACCTGGGGGCCCTGGAGGACCTTTTTCTCCAAAAAGCCCTGGAGGAGAAATTCCTGGGCTCCCGGGGTCTCCTGTCTCCCCTTTCAGCCCAGGTATTCCCATTGGGCCGCGTGGACCCACTTCATGCAAACCTTAATGAGGAAACCAGCGTTAGCACGCGTCTTCTCCCTGTTTGTCCCTGTTGGGGTGCCTGGAAAGGAACTGCTTCCAAATTGGGGTGTGTCAGGGAGGTGGTTGGTTCTGTAGAGACCAACCACTGGGTGCAACGGAGATCTAAATGGCTGCAGTGGCCATTTACTCTCTTACAACCCATCACACTGGTCCACCATAGGCTTGATTTACTTTATGGTTAATTCCCAGATTTAAAAAAAAAAAAAACCCACAGCTTAGTGACAACACCAACCCTCCAGCCCCAAATGAGATCCAACTATAAGTAATTATGAATAAACTGGTTTGAAATTGAAGGTGGAAACTGGCATGTAAATAGAACTATTGCGGAGTTTCTCATTGAAAGGGAGAATATCCTTGGCTTCTTAGAGGGGGCACACATTTTATCAACTATTTGGAAGAGCCACTAAATGAATCCTAAGTGACCGAAATTACGTCTTGAACTTCCAAACTGTATGAAGATTTTCTCTCTCCAACAACAGATTCAAACCTAGCAGTGCAACGACTTAACTTTTCCCACAACCCCTCAAATCTGCATGTCTGGTTGCAGTTACCTTGTCTGGTAATGAGCTATTTTTCTGAGAAAGTAATGCAACAAATGTGCGTTATACTAAAACAAGAGGACAAGCTAAAATGCAGTTGAAGAATAACCTCTTTGTGATATCAAAAATAACAGCAATTTGTTCAGGTAATTTGTTTCAGCCACAGCTATTGAGGGATGCTGACTAATTAGAGCCACGTGGTCGTATTTGGCATTACTACACTTAAAACAAAACAATATCCCAAAAAACCCCAGCTATTTATTTGTTATGCATAACATTTTGAAATCGAGCTCCACTTAAGCAACTATTCAGAGTATTTTTAGTAGATAGTCCCAAGCAATATCAACAAGGGCACTGTTAACCAACCATTCCTTCTGAAATAGTTTCCTCAAACGTCCTTTTTATATAAGTCCTCTGCAGCACTGAAAATAGTTCCGATATTGTGTCTCTAAGTTAAGCCAGTTTCTTAGTTTTGTACCCCAAATCTTGCGATATGAGAAACACCAGAGGTATCTTACGGTTGCAGTTCAGTCTCTCACAAATGATTTTCTCTTACCTGAAGCGCCTTCGCTTCCTTTCTGACCCTTTAAACCATGCAAGCCATTCAGGCCGGGTGACCCTGGGGGACCTGAAACACATCACAAGCCTGTGACCCACAGAGCAAGACCAGCTGTTAATGTTCACTGGACACCACCCAGCGGAGGGTGTGCTCATGGAGACAGACATTCTCCAGACCGGAACCACGCGATCGCACCATTATCAGGGCTGAGTCCATGCCAGTGATTATTATTTAACACGTTCATTTGATGGAGGTTTTCTGCCAAGACAGCTTAGCACATGCATTTCTTTGGTTTTAAAGTACTGCTGTTGGTTTATGACATATCAAAAGCATCTCTCTCTCTCTGACCAGATACAGTCCAGAATTACTGAATCTTGGTGTAGGAAGTGACCTTCCATTTTATGACAATAAAGTCATCCCAGATGAGGAAAGAGATTGGACAGGAGCAAACCCAAGCTTCCTTCCTCCCTTGCTAGGATCTTCCCACTCAGCCACAGCCTGCAGATTCTAATTTCTTCAGGATCTAGTCAGGCAAATGCAGTAATGCAATAAGGACAGGTGGGTCTGGCGCACATACTGGGCAATACATGCCCTACCTAATTATAGTTTTTGAGCATGGTGCTACTCACAAAGAACAGGCTTGCCAGGCAAGTTTGGCTGCAGCTATTTCTTTGCATCTAGTTCTTTCAAAGGGAACCATTCTGATGCCTCTTTACAGAAACTAAATCTATTTCCTGATGATCACTGAAAATGCCATTCTCCATAGTTAGATATGCTCCCCTTGATGTCTGATCTGCTCTCAGAACCTTCCATCAGACATCAGTATAGTTCTCTAAGGAGACATCTATCAACCTGAATTTACTTAAACTGTCACTAACACTGAACACCTATAAACCGATATAAGTATATAGATATATAGAGATATTTATAACATATCATATGTAGATTTATAGGGAGGGAGTAGAGAGAAGAAAAAGGAGGGAAGGAGGGGAAGAGGAAGGGAAGAAGGCAGTTAACTAACATGTACAGAACATCCCATGTGCTGAGTCCTCTGCCAGGTGCTTCACACACGTCTTGTCCTGCTGATTGATGCGAGGGAACGAATCTTCTCCTCAGCCCCTGGCCCACCCTGGTAACCTGCCTATTTCACTAATGGATCTTCCCTCCAGCAGCTGTTCTTTCTCATCCAAGGCTGAGAGCACCTCAGTGCACAGCCATTCACTCAGTTTAGGGTCACAGCCTTCGAATTTGCCATAATAACACCCTCAGTTTCTATGACTAACACACACAAAGTTCCCTCACCTCCCCCAAGGTACCTACATAGAGCTCCCTCTACGTTCTTATGCTGCTGCCTGTCCCACATTGTACAACAATCGCGTCTTTGGGGGACTGGTTTATTTGGGGTAAATTGATTGAGTGCAAGACCAAGTTCTATGTCTTTCTATCCCCCCACTCAGCATATCTCCTGACACATAGTAGGTGTTCAATAGATGTTTGTTGAATGAGTGAGTGAGTGAGAGTGAGAATGAACGAGTGAGTGAGAAAATGTGGAACAGGGAGGGTGAGGAACTGAAGGGGTGGAGAGAAAGCTATAAAAACGAATGGACTACAATTTCTGTTTGCATGTCACATCTTCCTTTGATAGATTTACAGGATGCATTTAGGGAAGTTGGAGGTGTCCATTTGTAGATAAATAATTCAAGTGCTAATTATCATTTATTCATTAAAGCAAGTCCTCTCTGGGCTTCTTCTTAGAAGATGGAACAGTCGGTTGGTTCTCTTCTATTTATTTTCAGTACTTGAACAGACAGTTATTCTATTTTTAAAATCTAGACTTTGGATTGGTGCAAATGAGCCATATTTCCTTGCAACAACAACAACAAAAAATGGGAATGCGCCCTTATTTTCCCTAAAGCTCTTATTTCCTAATCACTTTTAACAGTTCTGGCTGAGTTTATTTTCCAATCCTTTTTCCTATTTATGAGCGAACGTTTCAAGTTTGCACCAAAGGAACACACGGACCTTCATCTGCCAAATCTGGATATTTATTGCAATCTATCTCAAATGATAATAAATTTTTTGAGAACACTTTGCTATTTCAATGTGTTTTGATCTCCAGCTTAAGCCACCAAGATTGATGGTTTGGGGACTTGGCTGGGGGTGGAATGTCTCAACTTCTGCCAACTCTCCATTGTCACATCAACACGTCCAGATCCTGGGTTGTCACAGTCTCAGCCCCTGCCATTGTTGAACTGGCCGACTCTTATCTGACCCAATGTTATCTTTCTAAATTGAATGCAGCTACATCTGGGTAGGGTTTTAAGGGCAATTTTTCCTTTTTACTGAAAGCTTTTTATCAATCCCATCTCTAAATCAGAAAGCTGTTCATGCATAAAATATATACAGTGCAGACGAGAGGCAATTAGGCTAACAAAGCACATTCCTTGGTAATGAGGAATTTTTATTCACCTCTCTGGTCCTCCTGCTTAACAACCATCGTTTAAGGCTGCATCACACTGCACTCACAGGCCGGAGCGCTCTCCCTCCAGTCAGAGAATCTAATCTCCCACTCCAGCCATAATCTTAATCAAGCTTCCATCTGTGTCAACCAGGCAGCCGACTCCGTGACTGGATTCCCACTCTGAGCTTTCCTTTTGTTCTACAGCCTGAAAACGCTGCTCCAGCCCCAGGGGTCACTGTATGGATTTATACTTTAGTAGGATGACCAACTGTCTGTGTTTGTTGGGGCCTTTCGCAGTTCTAGCACTGAAAGTTCCGTGTCCTGAGATAGCCCCTTCAGTGCCAGGCAAACTGGGAGACCTGGTCACCCTAACGTTAAAGCTGATGGGAAAGAGAGACCCATGTGACTTTGGGTCATGGCTGAACAAAGTCGAAAACTTATCAAAACAGATTATGAAATAAGATTAAAAAACTTTTTTTTTTAATTCAGAAAATATATGTGTGCCTACTGAGGGAATGCACAGAGCATAGGACGTGGTCTCCTAAACCACGGAGCTTCAGTCCCCAAATGTACCTAGTGACAGGCACTGACGAGACTGCGGGGAGCAAGAGAGAAACAATCCCTGACTTGACAGAATAAACAGGCAATTACATCAAGAATGGTAAGCGCTATGGGGGTGGGGCAGGAGGGGAACATTCTAGTTGTGAGAAGGGAGGAAGAGCATTTCTATGATTTTCATAGCTCCAAGGGGCACGGCATTTCTTTTCTGATGAAGACATTTCAAGGTGCTTTTTTCTTATGAAACGTTTTACTTACCACCAGCCAATATAACCCAATCCACATTTTTTACAGTTGTCACACTACAGATAATTGTCTTTAAGTTTCCGTTATTCCAATCTTATATGAATGCCCAATTAAGAATTGAGTGACTTCCTTTTAGGGGGAACATGTACTTGAAAACGTAAATCTAGGAATCAAGCCATTTTTAGCATATGTTTAAGTTAAAGTTTAAATCTGATTGAACACAAGCAGGACTCAGAATCCATATGGCTTGTTCTAGCAAAGCAAACAACCTTGAGTTCAGCAGCTGGTTTGTTCAAACAAGATAATCAGTCCCCTTGACTTATTTAGAACATACTTCAAATATTTAGTTTCTCAGTTCAAAGTGTTTCTGCCGGAATGTGGTTCATTTTTATATCAGCATGATAAACTGCAACAATGGATTTATAACGTAGATGCTTTAATTTTTAGGAATGTATTTCACTGTTTTGTTTTGTTTTTAGAGACCAGGCAATCGTTCGTTGGGCTGTTTGCAGCGAAACAGTGTCACTGCATGGTCAGGACGCACCACTGCAACGTCCGTCTGTACACTGGTGTGAATATTTGGGTTGAGATACTCATTTCTTCACCTTCTTTTCTTAACAAACTCATTATTTCAAAGCAGAGAATTTGATGTGATTGGAGATTATTTTTCCCATAATTTTGTTATTCAGTCAAATTCATTAGCTGTTAGTTTTTTAATGACATATCATTCTGAAGTTATGTGATAAATGCAAACTAATTCAAGGGAAGAAAGAATAACAATAGTAAAATGAGCCTGGTCCTTTGATACAAACGGGGTGTATATTGTTATGGCACCAAGACGCTTGGAAAGCTTACCATTTTACTAAACTAGGGGCATAGGAGGAAGTGGAAATTCCCTAGGAGTGGTTAATAATGGGAAATGTTTTCTTTTGGTTCTTTACCAATGTCGTCTTCTAGACCCACAAAAAAAGTGTCAAAGAGTACCCCACCAGGGCTGTAGGGACTGCCAGGCACAGGACACAGCCAGAATCACTCGGGAAACTGAAAATAACGAAATTGTCATTTTGCTTGAATCTCTAAATTTGTCACAAATCACTTCACGTTACTAAAAAAGCCAATGAAGGAGCTGGCCCCGTGGCCGAGTGGTTAAGTTCGCGTGCTCCGCTGCAGGCAGCCCAGTCTTTTGTTGGTTCGAATCCTGGGCACGGACATGGCACTGCTCATCAAGCCATGCTGAGGCAGCGTCCCACATGCCACAACTAGAAGGACCCACAACGAAGAATATACAACTATGTACCGGGGTGCTTTGGGGAGAAAAAGGAAAACAATAAAATCTTTAAAAAAAAAAAAGCCAATGAAGAGGGAGAAGAAGAGTGCAAAGATATCTTGTGTAGTGATGGGAATTATAAGCCAAATAATATTTAGCTGCACAGAAATCCATACGTGTACCAACTTTCCAAAATAAATGGCTTCCCTCTCTGTGGAATTGCACCAGGTAACACACAACACACTACTACTCGCTGGAAAACTGGAATGATTTGAAAGCTACCTGATGAGTGAAGAGATGAGAGTGTGGAAAAACATTATTTGGATTCTAAAACAATAAAATGATTAAGCCCAAAAGGAGGGGTTTGCAACTCTTCTGACAGGAGGTACTTTCGATCTTACCAAAATTTAGTACGCATATGAGTCAACAAGCAGCAGGTTAGTGGAGGACAAGGGAGGGAGGAACAGACAAAGGGGGCTTGGTTACAGAAATCCACCCAGGAAGGCTCAAACCTTCAAGTGTTGGTTGAGGTGAAGACCCTCAACTGAGTTGTTCCTTCTTCCCTTTGCCGATCCCTTCATTTATTAACTTATTTGTAAATTTAAAAATACTTAGAATAACCAATCAGCAGGCTTATTGGGTATCTACTGGGTGCCAAGGATGTAAAAATGGTTCTTGCTTTCTAAAAAATCATATTCTACTTGGTGAGAGAGACCTCTAAACAAACAAATATGATACAACATAAGTGTTACGCTAGAGGTATACCCAAAGTATTCATGGAAAAAATATTTTTTCTAAAATGAAAGAAATGGACTGAAAGGGAATAAGCCCCATGGATGAATGGAGGGTATTAAGATTTATTAAAAACAAATTTATATTATATTATGTTATATTATATCATTACAACCAGTCTACTATCATATGTAAAGGCCAAAAGATTCGACCAGGAAAAAATGTTTCTTTATCTAACAAAGATAATGAACACTAGTTACTCTTTCTCCAAAGCATCTTATTCTTTCCTCCTCCTTCCACGAATCATAATTGGTAATTATATATTTATTTACATATATATTTTTAATATCTGTCTCTTCTACTAAACTATGAGCTCCATGAAGGCAGGAACCATGTTTATTTTCTTCAGAATTGTGTACTGAGTGTCTAACAAAGAATCAAGATGTAATAGGACCTTAACTATTGGGAGGAGAATAAATGCATAGGCTTGAACATGATGGAAAACACTGGGGGAAATGCCCTCAAAAATGAGAGGGCAGCACCATCACTTTGGTAGAAGGCAGGTCAAGAGACTGGATGAGCGTTGCCTGAAGCCTTGAGCGAGAAAGACTAGGAAAGTGCGAATGGGCATCTGTGGGAAAAAGCCACGAGCAGGTGCAATGTCAGTGGGTGCAGGAAAGATGCTATGAATTTGCCTTTATTGGGCTGCAGCTTTCTGATGGGTCAGGCTTCCTTTTGACTCACCTTTTATTCCCGGAAGACCTGGTGTCCCTGGATCCCCCATGAGGCCTCTTGGCCCAGGATCCCCCATCTCTCCTGGATGTCCTTCCAGCCCAGGCACCCCTTGATTACCTGAGGATGACAGAGGAGGTTCTGCAGGCACCCAGATGATATATGAGTCACATTAACTGGGAAGGTCATCTATCTTCTTAATATGCGGGTAACCGGGAACATTGTCTTACTACTTTTTTCCCTAGATCTCCTAACTAGAGGGAGAAAAATACACTTAACCTCAGGAGGAGAAAATACACTTTTGAGTGATTAAAGTTGCCAATTACAATTTTAAGCTCTCACTTTATTCTGAATCGGCAGGAGGCGGAGGAGCTGTTAAAATGCTGTGTGTATGTGTGGTATTTACCTTAAGTCTAATGGAGAAAAGAAAACCAGCATCCTGAATGGCAGGTGAATTAGGGAGGGCTGCAAAGCAGCTTTTGTCTGTCAAACCGTCACTTCATGCCTGGCAACCTGCTAAGTGCTTATCAGGTGTTGTCTTAGTTTACCCCCAGACCAACCCAGTGAGCTAGGACTAGCTCCAACTACAGGGGACGGATAGGTAAGTTTAAGTGACTTTTCCAAAGTCACAGGTCTGGAAAATGGCAGAGCCAGATCTGAACCCAGGTCTAAGTGGAAGCTGGCTCTTTCCTATACACCAAGAGACAGATAAGCACCCAGGGAGTTTCCAGGCTCCTTTCAATGTACCTGGACACCCTGGTGGTCCAGAGGAGCCAGGCAGTCCTGGTCTTCCAGGTGGTCCCCTGGATCCTTGAACACCAGGCAAGCCCTGCTCTCCAGGAGCTCCAAAATGTCCTAAAGAAAGAAATAGCAAACATCTGAGTGGGTGTAGTTACTCTTTGAGGCAGCGAATCTATAAAACCTCCAACTCCAGCCCTTGCCATTCTTTTCTATCCTTAGTTTTTTATATTTTAAAAATTTTCTATTGAAAAGATAATATGAAGGAAAAATTGAAAACAGAGCACCTATAATTCCACCACCTTGACATAGTTTTTCATATGCAAACAATGTGTAATACTCACAATTTTACATTCTGATTTTTAAATTAGCATTGTATCATAAATAATTTTCCAAGTTTGTCATTGTTTTCCCAATTATCATTTTTAAGTGACTGGCTGATAGCTTACTGAGTTAATATTAATTAAATTAATTAATCTAATTTTCTCCTACTATTGGCCATTCCATTTATTTCTAACTCTTTGCTGTTATGCATAATGATCTCTGTCCATCTTTAATCACTTTTTCGCCTATTAAATTCTTTCCTTAGGAAAAAATCCTAGGAGTAGAATTTCTAGGTAAAATAGTGTATTTTGGTTCTTTTTAAATGCATCTTAAAATGCTGAAGTATTTTAAAGTAAACCACAGATAGCATGGAATTCCATCCCTAAATACTTCAGGAAGTATGTCTGAAAAATAAGAGCATACTCCTATGTGGCCGAAATAACATTACCACAGCCAAGAAAATTAATAACAATCCTTAATATCATCTAAGATTCATTCCGTACTTGAGTTCTCCCAACCCCAACCCCTTAATGTCCTCTACAGCTGGCTTGTCCACCTTGTGTTCCATTCCAGAACAACACATGGCATCCAGTTGATACAGCCCTTAAGTTGAAAGAAAATCTACTACAGTTCCTTTCTTGGGACAGTCACTTGCTGAAGAGAGCAGTTCCGTTGTTCCCTAGTCTTCTAGAATCCACCATTCAGCATGTGGTTCTTGATAGAGGTTGCCAAATGGTTTGGATAAATGCTGCACCAGCTCACACCACTACTACGTGTAACCCACTCGCAGCTCCATGATCATGCCACGTGCTCACCGAGGACTTTTTGGTTTGTTGGCTTGTTTTCTTGCTAATTTAATAAGGATGAAATGATATTTCACGCTTACTTTAATTACATTTCTTTGATTACTGAAGAAGATGACTATTTCCCATGTGTTTATTTACAATGTACGACTTTAATACAATTCATAGTTACAGGATAAGCCAATAGTCTGTGCTGAAAAGGACCAGTTATATCTACAAAAAAGTATATATAGCTCTGCATGTCAGACCCATGAGGGAGTTAGTCATTATTTATTATAGCACATATGAAACAAGCCTGTGTTAGTCTATACCTGTTCCCTGATTGAATTTAAGATCTATGCGCCTCACTGTGTGTTATTTTATTTATCCTGAAAACATTCCTGCAGTAAAGGGGAGATAGCTTTATTTCATCTCCAAATGAAAAATCTGAAGCATTAAAAAGCTTGCCTCCCCAGTCACGGTTGTATTAAGAACAGACCGTCTGCGTTAATCTGTACTGTATTTTCTCTCTGAATTGAAGAGGCAAGGAAGAACTGAACCCAGTACACTCATATATAATCCCCTGAGACAGGCAGCAGATCTGTGCCTTCTCCTTAGGCAACTTCAAAGTCAATGCAGCTTTTTCCAGTCAATGGAAATTGTGTATTTAGGTAAACTCTGTGCTGGTGAATAACATAGGATGTAATTTAAAATTTTTAAGCTAAAGCTATGGCATATGGGAAAAAGAACAATTTAAATGGTGATAACCACAGGACACCAGGGAAATTACACCAAGGTGAATTTTCTTGAAAAAGTTAGCTTAAGTATAAAATAACTCAGATTTATGATTTTTTAACGCAAAATGTTAGGTAATATCAAAGGCCTCCATTTTTTACTACTTTCAGCTTGTAAATTCTCACTGTCTTCAGGGTTTACATAAAAATACCAGTAAGTGTGGAAGAATCTCAGTGTTTTGCTGGCTGATGATAATGATGACAATGACAATGACACTTTACATTTGTGTAGAACTGAACCCAATGCACTCATGTAATCCCCTTTATAAAGTGTAAATTTTCACTTTATAAATTGCTTTGAGGGAATCTCATTTGATTCTCAGAACAGTACTGTAATATGCAGAGGGCCCATTTATAGATTAGGAAACTAAGCTCAGAGATGAAA
The DNA here is from genome assembly GCF_041296235.1 of Equus asinus. Lineage (NCBI taxonomy): Eukaryota > Metazoa > Chordata > Mammalia > Perissodactyla > Equidae > Equus > Equus asinus. Next base: position 12,768,333 of record NC_091808.1, on the reverse strand, counting down.
AGCAACTTGCCCAAGACCATATACACAGTAATAATAATGGAGGTTGACTTTGAGCCACTGATTTTCCTTTCTGAGACTTCTCTTTCTGGTATTATTATGAACCTCCATAATGCTAACCTCAAAACCATTTTCCCCTCCAAATGTACACCTATACATTTTAGTATTCTATTATCTAAATTTATTGACCATGTCAGAGGTAAAAGACCCATATGAAAGAGAGTGGGAAAGAAAGTTTTTACCACTGTAATAGCTTGTTTTTCTGTTAGACTTCTATTTTAGCAATGATAGGGTTTAAAAACAAAGAAATAAAACGCCCCTAGCAGTTCTGCTCAGATGTTCTTTCTGTTCTATGGAACGAAGCATGGCTATTGCCAGAGAGAATGTTAAGATAATGCACAAAACTATTACTATGAGATGTTTTCATTTACAAGGGACTCGTTTAAACATGAACCTGGTTTCTAACCTTCCCCTATCAGTTGAATGACTCTGGACATAACTTCTGAAGCAATCATCTGTGGATGGACATATGTTCTCTCCATGCAGTGGATATCCCTGTGCATGTATCTCTGCACGCTTGTCTGATTACTGACTCAAGCTAAATTCCTATGAGTTGGCTTACTAAGTTCAAGGGTATGCATATTTCGTCAGCTGTGGGTCATCTACCGTAGCCAGCTGCAGCCTTGACTGGAGAGCAAGAATTCACTGGTAGGTCCCAATCCCTTCTGAGTGATTCCGTGTCAATTGTTAAAGTACCGTTTTGAACAACTTAGATTTACTGTTGGTGTTGAGGTTTTACATTTGTTTGGTTTGGGTTTTAGTAGACTAGATATTGAGTTAATGAGATATTCAACAATATTTCAATAACGGCACTCCTCCCTGGCATTCACATGTGCTTTTCTGAGTGGGAGAGAAAAGGGCTGGGATGACAACCTGCAGGTGCATTCAGTGTGAGTGGTTACTGCTAACATCGAATTTTTAATTATGGAGATTGCAAAATAGCCGGAAATTCATTTTCAACTGTGTCAAAATCTGGGCATGCCCAGGGCAGTGTATTGTTATGTCAACATCATTGGTCATGGGAGAGCCATGGTGGAGAAAAGATTGCGAGTCCCTGGTGTATAATCCTAGTGTCTTTCTAGGCCAGGGATGTGATGGCAATGTTTACACATAATCCTTCTGATTTGTATCTTAATGGGCTAAGGGGAAAGAAACTATTGATACAATCATCACCAGCTAGGAGGATAAAGTAAGTACTCTCAACCCAAACTTATTCTTTTTTGTTTTAATAAGAAAAATGTGTAGCTATACCTGGACATCCAGGGCTACCTGGCTCACCCTTTGGACCAGGGGGGCCAAACTGACTTGCAAGGTCACCTTTGTTTCCTGTAAATGATAAAATGCACACAATATTATTTAAGAGAATTTAATTTTGCCTCATACAAGTGACTTAATAACTTTCATGGTATTTGTCTTTATAGTCTATCTTCAAATATTCCAGCAGATTTTTGAAAAAATGCTTTTTTTCCTACATCAGAACAAATGGAAACATAGATGCAAGATGTGGTTTAAACACACATACACACACATGTACAATTTTATAGTTCATAACAATCATAAGAAATTATAGATCTTAATAAGTTTGAATTTTTAAATTCCACAAAATAGTTTCAAACTTAGGTATCTATTAAGAAATTACTTGGCATTGAGCGACTATATCGTTATATTGTGTTTTAGAAACAAAAAGCAGAACTTGTCACTGTTTCAGCTGCTGCAATCACATTTGAAGTTCTCTGCAAGGAAGCTCAACTCAAAATCACAAAGGCACACTTCATTGATGACTTCATAAGAGACGGCACATTCACAGGTCATTATAGGCAAAGACTCCCACAGGCCCACGGAGCTGTTCCACACGACTGCTGCATCCTCTTTGGACACAAGGACTTACATTATAGCTGGGAGCCAGTTATAAATAAAGGACTCAAAATGATGTGGTGGGGAAGGGCAAGACAATAGATGGCATTGTGAGTGAACAAGAGAGCTAATCAGGCATGTTTTATAGTAGCTGCACACCAACATTCCTTCTTAAGGGGTCCCACCCGGACCTTGTGGAAGGTTCTCTTCCACCTGACCCTACTCATAATTGTGGCTGATTGTTTGAGGGGTAGGAATCTGGTCCATCCCAGGTCAGCCAGTCTTTCCTTGAGAAGTTGGAATAAAAAGTTAGAATTTGAGGTCCTTGGGTATTGAGGCAGAAACCAACAGGATTATCATGGTGTAGATCATCATGATGCCCTGATTCAGAGCATGTTGATAAGCCATCCAAACAGATCCATACAGATCCAGAAAGGACACTGATAGAGGGTTATGAAGCCAGTTGGTAGGCAGGTAAGTAAAAAGCAGACCATGGAGAAAAGCAGAAATGTTTCAAGAGAGAAACCACGGGTAGCCTAGGGGCTGAGTGCCATGAACTTTATGGTCTGGTGGAATTACAGCTTCTATCTGTGGACCCCAGAAGATAGTTTTTACTCCAGGTACCTTGAGTGCATTTCAGTTCCTTGCAAACATGGCCTCATCCAAGTGTAAAGGAAATGAGAAGAGGTAGGTTTGTTCTTTGAGAGAGGCAAAGGGACCATAATAAATTGATAGGTAAGTAGAAGAGGAGTGAGTTCTGAACCTTGAAGCTATAAAATATCAAAATCAAATATGAAAACTTCCCTATTTGTAACCATTTCTGAGGAAGAGACCTAGATTAGTCTTTTGGAATAAATAAGTATGTGTAGTTCATTTTTTCTTACAGCAATTATCATATTATCTATGGAGTGTCTCTCAAAGTGTAAAGCATGTTTCATTGGTGGGAAGGGAGAAGATTTTTAGGTGGTTCATTAATTACTGCTTTATATTTTAAAGTTATTTATTTTAATCTGTATTAGAATAAAATATAACTGCATTTCAAGTCTGTGGATTCACAGATAGTGAGGTTAAGGCTATGTTAAAAAGGTGAATCATTTTAAAGTAGATTTAAAGAAAAATATTAACCCAATGGTATACAAAGATAATAAAAATATTAAAGGTTTTATGCAAACATTGAAATTTAAGATATCCTGATTTTGTTTGTTTGTCTGGATAAAGGATTAATGAGAGCTGCCTTTCTCTAAGGACATTTTTGACCTTGAGTTAACCTTCTACTTCTCTTTCGCTGGAAACCTGATGAGATAGAATGTCAATTGTGTTACAAGGCAACACTGTTTTTGGCACAAGGTAACTAAAACTAAGACATGCAGCCTGTTTTGTAAATAAAGTTTTATTGGCACATAGCCATGCACCTGTGTTTGTGTATTGTCTATGGCTGCTTTCATGCTATAAGTGCTTTCATGCACAATCAAGAATTTGTGACAGAGACCACATAGCTGAAAATATTTCTGATCTGGCCCTTTGCAAAAAACACATGTGCTGAGTCTTGTCTTATGGTAAAAAGAACCCAATTGTAAGTTACATGTGGCCCAGAAATTCTTAAGTGGACTATCAACATCTGGTGAGAAGTCATGGCTTTAGCCTTCTCTGTATACTGTGACTCTTGTAACTGGGACACTAAAAGCTATACCTATGGAGTCCTTAGAAGAGATCCTGGCTCCTGTGGGGCATGGGGCTTCTAAGACAAGGTGGACACTGCCTACTGATGTGGATCTGGTCTCCTTGCTCCTGAGCTGTCACTTATGAAGCTTCAGTCACTACAAGGACTGCTGCAAGGACTCCCCCTGAGGAGGAGGACCTGCTGTGCCCTGCAGGCATGCTGTTTTCTCTCTGGTACGCTTGGATCTGAATGGCAAATGTGGATGATTTGGGTCTTGAGGGTTTGATGATCTGGTAGAGTCTAAAAAGTTGTTCTTTTGATATACTTTACTGTTCATGCCAAAGGTGCTTGCTTACAACATTACAAACACCCAGGACTATGAGCTTGATGGATGGCTGCTGTATTTCGAAACCATACCTTTAGGTCCTCTCCTTCCATCAACTCCTGAAAGTCCAGGGGGCCCTGGAGAACCCGGCTGACCCTGAGAGTTTAATGAAACAGAAGTAAGACCTTAATTGGGTTTCAAATACAAATGACACATGCATGGTATGATCCAATTATAATTTTCCATAACCCATTCTTTTTATAATTTGCAGTGGTAAAGAAAATTGGAAATGTATTGCAAGCATACTACTATGTGTCTACTTTTTAAAAGTTGATAAAACTCTTAAGGAATTAGAGATACCAATAGGTAGGATCCAATTCTCTATATCTGATTGCAAAAGAGTAATGGCATCACATAACTTTAAGTTGTGAATGAAAAAGTTGATACTAAATAAAATAGTATTAGAAGTCATTTCATACCCAAAACTTTAAAAATCTATTTTATTCCAAAACATGGGTAGCAAATTATATTATGCATTTTCCAGAAGTTGTGATATATATCACTATATTTATTGTGTCTCTTGGCTTCTCAAGGGGTATTTTATTCATGATTGTGAAGACCAAATGTATTTACAGCAAAATCTGTGATATCTGCAGTCAGATAGGAAGGCTGAGAAATCAGAATTTGCGTCATTTTTCAGATGACGCCATATTCTGGAAAACCAGCAGTCTTGAGGCAAGTGTCTATGGAGCTGTTTAGACCAGGCTGGGTCATTCTATACCACGGGAACCAGGCATGAGCGCTGGTCAGAACTTAAAGTTACATCATGGCCTTCTAGAAGGCTCCATTCTTCCCTCAGCATACCGCTTACATTCTAAAAGCCAGAAAAAAGACAATGATATACACTGGCAAATAATGACTCCTTATGGGCACCCCTAGAGCAGAAAAGTTTTATTATTTCTTTCCTCTCCAAACAACAGCCACTTACCTGGTCACCTGGAAATCCTGGAAAACCAATGATCCCTCTCAGCCCCGGGGAGCCTGGAGGGCCTGGGGGTCCAGGAAGCCCCGGCTGCCCATTTCTACCAGGCTCTCCTCTGTGAAATCCAGGTGGTCCGTGTCTTCCCGGCTCTCCTCTGCTCCCTTGCATCCCAGGATTGCCTTTATCACCTGATAGGGTTGGAAGTGTTACAAACCTCTTTGTGGAAATCTTGGGCTGGGCACTAGTTAGGATGAGAGACTTGGTCCTACTTTTAGGAGATGAAGCCAAAGGTACTGGGAATCCTAATTCCTGCCCAAGCCACATCACTATGATTTTTGGCTTCATTGACCTCACTGTAAAAGAGGCTGCCCGAGAACAGACCCAGGGCTATCCGAGGTAGGAGCGAGCATGCAGGATCATATGCCTTAATATGCTCATCTCACAAATGAGGAAGAACTTACTCACAGAATTAAAACATTTGTCCCCTAACAACGAGTTAAGGAGAGAGCCAGGACAAGAACGCAGGTCTCATGCAGATTAAGTCTGAACTTGGGAAACAGAACACAAACGTGAGGGTCAAAATCCTTGCTGTGCAGTGTTTCTGAGGACCAATAGCACAGGCATGAGGGTGCTTGTTGGTAAGGCAGAGTCTCGCCTACCCCAGACCTGATTCAGAATCTGCATTTTAACAAGAGCCTCAGGGGACCCATAGGCACATTGAACTTTGAGGAGAACGGGTCAAAATGACTTGAATAGTCATTATGCTATTCATTTTAACACCAGTCACCAAAAACAGGGTACTTTAAATCTGGAAGCAGTATTGTATGTGTATCTTGGGATTGCTCCTCCTTTGGAATATCCAAATCTATAAACACATATGAACTTCAGCTAAGTTCTCACATGGAAAAGCACAGAAAAAATATACAATGAGATGCATTAGTGTATATTTATATTCAAAAACTGACCTTTCCTAGACCTTTCCTAGTCTCAGTGTTGCTGGGAAAGTTGCCTAATACACATGCTTGTTTGAATGATCTGTATAGAAATCAACTTATTCGATATAGTTAAAAAAAATAAGTGTTTACCTCCTTCTCCTGGGAATCCACCATCTCCAGGAGGTCCAGGATCCCCGGTTTCCCCCTTTCTGGGAATTATAACCACTTCTCCTTCATCTCCTGGGGGTCCTCTCGATCCTTTAGATGTTAATTATGCAAGAGGAAAATTAACAGAGGCATCATATATGTGATTCTTCTGTTACGACACTTCACATCCAGTTTGCGAAGCCCCATTTAATCTACTAAACTATTGATGTTTATAGATCACACAGTATCGATCCTGTTGATCGATTTCCTAAAGGAAGGGCTTTTAGATTCCTCTCTGAGCTTGTCCAGGAATGGAGTCTGGTGTGCAGTGAGTGCTCAGCGACTGTTTGCTACATTCAACCAAACTGGTCTCAGAGTCTTCAGTGAAAAAACACAGGCTGGGAAAGTTCCAGGTCTAAAATATGTCTCTTTATCCTGTAAAATTTGAATTTCCCATCTCATATTTTCCAGCTCCCCATCTTTTCCTTCCTAGCCACCCTTAATTATTTTCCTTAGATTGAAAGAAGAGACACTTATCTCAACTTGGTTCTCCACATAGAGAATTCCAAAAAGGAGAAAAGGTATACAATATGTATCTGCCTGATTTTTGTGAACACTGTCCAGTTGCAGAACTGTGCTGGAGGGGGCTCGCAACAACTCGGTAAGAACTGATTATTAACAATTCAAATATTCAGCAAGCCAGTTATTAAACCATTGTCAGCTTTAAATCAGTCACGGTGGGGGTATTTATGCCATGGCGGGAGTATTTACACCACGGCAATCAGCAATCACTACGAGTCAAGACGTTTTTTAAAAATTGTATTTTGGAGAGCCAGCACATCACTGGAATTAACCTAATTTTTAATTTTTTTAGTGGGATAATTGTATAGTAGCATAATAGCACAGCAAACATCACTTATCTAAGCTAGTCAAGAATGACTCTTTGATTCCTTGATTCTACATAAATAATTTACAGGCTAGGAAAACAAAAAACAATAGCAGAATCAATCAACTGAGAAGTAAAAGTAATTTGAATTAAATATGAGGCAATTTGCCCAAAGGGCTTTAAGGACGAAAACCTTGTTTCTAAAAATTGACAAGCATTCATTCTCAACAGTGCAAATGAAATGTTACCTTCATTCACTCCAGCATCATGGCTAATATTTAACAGGCATAGGCCCTGAACATTTAAACCAGGGGTCTCGAAACTTCTATTTTTTGTTGTAATGACAACTTTCTTTAAATGAATCTCGGGGGAGACTCAACTCAAGGCCCAGATGAGAGAGGACTCATTCTAGTTCAGAGGTCGGCAAACTGCAGCCCGCAGGCCGGTTTTTGTACACAATCCATGAGCTATGAATGGTTTTTACTCTTTTAAATCATTGGAGGGAAAACTCAAAACAAGAATAATATTTTATGGCATGGGAAAATTAAATGAAGTTCAAATTTTAGTGTCCATAAATAAAATATTCTTGGAACTCAGCTCTGTTCATTTGCGTGTTATCTCTGGCTGCCTTCATGCTACAAAAGCCAAGTTGAGTAGTTAGAACAGAGACCACATGGCCTGCAAACCCTAAAATATTTACTCTCTGGCCCTTTACAGAAAAAAGTTTGGCTTTTTTGTAAAAAAAGAAAAACTGAAACAGAATCTGGGGGCTGGAATTTCTGCCTGCACCACCTTCCCAATAGCTGAGAAGATTCTCTGAAACCCAATAGCTATAAACAAAAGTACTGGTTGGTTTTTTTCTATTAAAAGAGCAATTCATTTGCCATAGTTATATGTCATAAGATGAGAGGTAAGAAAAATGAATTTTGTTTAAAATTCTAAATCAAACACCACAGAACCAAAAGACAGAGGAATCCACAGTGCAGGATAGCCCCATGTTATTTTCCATAGATCATATCCATAGGTTCTGATCAAACACTGAAACAAACCTAGGTTGCATCACTGTGCTGATGACTCCATTTACCTTTGGCTCCTCTCAGTCCCGGGTCTCCCAGGAAGCCAGGCCAACCCTTCTCTCCAATTTCTCCCTTTCGGCCAGGTTGTCCCTCTGGACCAGGCTTTCCTCTCTCTCCTGGAAACCCTGGGAAGCCAGGCAGCCCCTGGAGTCCTGAGGAAATGAGAATGTGAATTTTTAGGGAAACATTTCAAAGGCTAGTGTGGTTCCTAGATCTGTGTTCCGTGTTGTCCACATAGAGATGCACATTCCCACCTAACTCTGAGTTTGTTTTGAAGGTGAACAACTGCTCTCAACCTCATCGCATGTAAGAGCTGGGCTCTCCCATCCAGTCCTCCGTTTTCCACCCCACAGCTCTGAAGTGTAGGCCCTTATGTTTCTGAGTCCTGATCCCATAATGCGCTAAGAGAAATTGGTGTCGGAGAGGTGGGGTGGAGGGTGGGGGCCCATCCAAAGTAGAAGTACCTTAGCCCTGAACCTACCCTTTATCGGATCTACCCAGTTCATCAAGTAGAAGTGTTTATGGGTTCTGTGGACCTAACACCCCCACTCCTTTTCCCCACCAAACATTCTGCCACTAGAAATAGCAATACAGAGGACAGAAAAAGGGACATGTCACTCAGGGAACAGCAAAATCAGGCTAATACAACAGTGCATTCTATAGTATGGTCTAACAGCAGTTTTCACTGGGCAGTGGATTTCATGTTTATAAAATGGAAGGAAATAATGGAAAAGCACTACCTACCCTTTGGGCCTGGCAGGCCAGGTAGTCCATCATCCCCAAAGGGGCCTGGGACTCCTGGTGGTCCCAGGGGTCCGTCTGCCCCAGGCCGTCCCGGGACTCCAGGGAGGCCCTTCATTCCAGCTGGTCCAGGAGGCCCCACATCCCCTCGCTGTCCTTTCCAACCTGGGGCACCTGAGATAAACCACAGTGACAACAACATATGAAGACTGAAAACTGGCTTCACACACAGGCAGGGAAAAAAATACTCATAGAAGCTTAAATTGTTTATCTATGGCCAATTAAACAATATTTATCAGCTAAAATAACAGTCATAACTCTTCATCAGTCTAAGGATATATTTTTCTGGCTGCTCTTTAAAAGAAGGCAGATTACTTGAATAAATATTTCCCAGTAGAGATGCATGAATATTATAAAGAGGGTTTTTTTTTTTAATGGAAAATAGATAAGAGTGAAGAACAAAAATATTATTTGTATTTACTCTTGGGGGGGAAAATACTAATAGAAGAAAACTTTCCAGGTGTTTCCTAAAGCTCCGGCCAAGTGAATTTTGCTTAGGCTGCTCACTGTGATGAGAGAGTCACAGAGATCAGAGCAACGTCATTTAGTACTATTGGTGCTAAAAATAAAGCTGTAGTGGCAGAGTTTGCCCCATTCTCATGCCGATCCTGCGAAGAGGGCACATTCCTGAATTTGGACGAATGGAACAGGATTTAAATAACAGTGACAATCTGAACGGTGAAATGAAGATCTTATTGGAAAGAAAACCCTAGCACCTAGCACCATATGTTGAGGGACATCCCTTCACGGGTCTCTTAAGCCCCTACACGTCTTGCTGGGTGTGCCAAGAATACAAGGTCCTGACTGCTCCTTACCTGGGCTGTTTTTCAAGGTTGTGCATGCAGCAAGCAACCTTGGCCGATGAGACAGCACCTCCCCCAGTACAAAAAGCAGACTGCCTGGCACCATAAAATGGAGGTTCCCAGCATCAGAGCTCCTCCCAGATACCACTACCCATTGTGTGCGTGGCATCCATCTAGCCCCTCATGTCACCCCCGTGACTTGGGTGCCATGGGGAAATGACAGAAACTAATATGAAGCTCATGCTACTTTCTGTGCCATGAATAGTAAAGTCTTTTGTCTGCCCCAGGAGTCTTGCTTCTGCCAGCATCAGTAGAAGAGCAACAAGTGAGCTTATTCCTTTGTAAGTGGGGTAAGCCCCAGACCCTTCACAGTTCTTGACACCTACTGACACTTACCTGGACTGCCTGGAGCCCCAGGGAGGCCCGGTTGCCCTGGGATCCCTGGAGCGCCTCTTTCACAGGAATGGCCAGGTGGACCTGGGATACCTGGAAACCCGGCACTTCCCTCTCTGCCTTTGGGACCTTTGAGACCCGGGAATCCGGGCATGCCAGCTGGCCCTGAAATGATACACTGCATCTGTGACACTCATGGCAGAAAACTATATGGATGCCCACAACAAAGGGTTCATGCTTATCAATTCAGGAATTAAACATTTTGATCCTGACTCAGTGCTCAAATGAGTTAAGTCTCTGAATGGATTTTCTTATCACAGATGATAGTAAGCTCCAAATGAATGGGAAAACCAGGCATTGCTGACAGTTGCTTGACAAGGTTATGTAGACAACAAAGAAGTTGCTTATGCAAATTAAAAACCATGTGGATCTTCCTGATTTTAATTAACCTCTAACATTGCATTGCGGCAGGTTTTACACCAAATCTCCACCATACTTACAAACCCGTTCGCACTGTATGAATTTGCATTTTGTAAGATATTTCATCACTTGAGCTCTTAAATTTCTATTTATTGGAAAAGCAGTGTCATAATCTTCAGAAAGAAAAATAAATCCCCCATAATTCCATACCCTAACCTAAAAATCTATTTTATTTTTCCATGTGTTCACTGTACATTGGTTCATAGTTTTACATTTTTAAAGTAGTAACCACAGAACACATTCAATTGTTGGATTATTTCACATAGCACATTAATCTGCAAATGTTTTCCATTTTGTTGTAATCTTTACAAATATAATTTTCAATGCTAATAGCTGAACAGTATTCCTTTGAGTGTGTGTGTTGTGTATTACTTAACTCTCCATATTGTTTCCAATTGTTCCTCCATTGTGGATAATACTACAAGAGTATTTTCATATTATAACCTTCATCTTCTACTGAACAGTTCTCTTAAATACATTTTCACAAGTGAGACAGTAGGATTACTGGGTTAAAACGATTTTCATTGACTCACATAATGTATTATCTTGATACTTTCCAGTTAGTTGGGGTTTTGTACATGAATATTTTGACTTGAAAACTACCCAGTTTACAAGGGTGAGGCTTACTTCCTCACCCTCCGTGTGCCCTGTACGTGGATACAATACCTGTGTACTGTCATGGATACCTAATAAATGCTGGCCCTTCCACTGACAGAAAGAACCAGAACAGTGTTTCTAAAAGTCTGGTCTTGGGGTCCACTTCTAGTCACATTCACCCAAGAGGCTAAAGTTCAGACTGGGCTGCTGGGTCCCACCCAATCCTAATGTAAGGAATCACACTTCCTGAGACTGGGGCCCAGAAGACCACGATGTTAATGATGCCCCACCCCGGTGATTTTTAAGTACATTAAAATCTGAAAACCTCCGCTGGGGATCCTGAAGAATCCTTAGTGATTTCAGAAAGGATGTGAGTCAGTGCCAGGGCCATCTTTCCATCTTGAGTTTCACTGCCCTTCCTGCTACCCCTGCTGGAATGAAAGTCCCTCCACCTTGTCACCTGTCCAAATAATACAGCTTGTCTGCCAGGGCTCAGCTCATGCCCAGCACTCCCACTGAGCTTTCCCTGAACGCCAGCCCACACTGTTCCCTGGCTCTGAGCTGCTCTTCTCTTACAATCTGTCTTGTCCTCCTTCAACCTGGCAGCGACAGTGGGCAGGTTACACGGTCCCTGCTCCTTGGTGTTAACATACTGTCCTGACTTCAGTGACCTGTTCCAGAGCTGAGCCAGCTTTGGGGACCACAGGGACAGCACAGCCCTCATACCTGCAGCTCCTGGACGTCCTGGATCACCTCTGAGTCCTTTCAACCCTGGCATCCCTGAAGGACCCCTCCTTCCCGGGGGTCCTGGGTGGCCATAAGCAGGGTCTCCGGGAATTCCTTTCTGACCATTCACCCCAGGTGACCCTGGAGAGCCCGGGGGCCCCACAAGGGAGGACCCCTTTTCCCCTCCAGGACCTGGATCGCCTATGTCACCACGAAAGCCTAGTGAACAAAAAAAATTGTTTTCAATTGTTAAACGTAGAAATATAGAACCAATACATATATAAAACAACTACTTTGATAAAGCCACTCTTTTTTTAAAATACAGAGGTACTTACTAAAATTAAGAGCAACTTAATAGACAATGTTGTTTTTGCCACCTTTGGCAGGAAAGTAAATTATGACTTTGTATTTCCTCTAAGCCAATGATGTTTCCCTGATTGCTTTCATTCACTGGCAAACAGTCTGTCTGGAATGAGCAGTTTCTACAATATCATAGACCAAGGATAGCTTACAATTCATGCTTCAGGTGGAAGAAGCTCTGAGAACTTATAAAATTACCATAACCTAAAAGTTACCGAAACACAGCTAAGAGCTTAATGTATCAAGAAAAATGATTCCCCCATTATCTAGGGATCCCTGGGACATTGCTTAATAAGGTCATCCAGTCTTAGCGGTGTATACACATTCCTAAACGAAAAACACTTATTTACCAGGTGGACCAGGTATTTCTGATAGTCCTGGTTGGCCACGCTGACCTTTAACCCCATCCAAACACCTCAGCCCAGGAGCGCCCCGAGGACCTGGAAATCCCTTTGGACCTAAACAATGACAACAATACACAGACTCAATAAAACACAAATCAAGTGAGAACAAGACAAGGTGATTTTTTAAAAACCTATGTTAAGTCTTTTTTAGAGTATTTGTACTTTATGGAAGTAAAGGTGTGCCCTAGCCTGGTTTTCATAATCATTTTATGAGTTGTGTGCTCCAAATAAGCGTTTCATGGAGAGTGATTTTGTTAAGGTGCTTTCTGAAAAGCCATCCTGCAAAGGAGTCTTCCTAAAAGCCTTGGGGATGCACAGCACCATTCAGATGAATCTTTTGGGACCTTCCCATGCTCTGTCCCAAACATGAATGTGCAAGCGTAGCCCGTCCTTCTAGGAGGAAAGAGATGGTGGCCAGCGTGTGGGCTGATAAGAAAGCACCAGAATTAAGACCAAAATCTGTTTCCTTGCATCTTACTGCATTTGCCCTTAAGTGAGGTACGGCAAAAAGCATCTGCAAAAGGAATTGAGATTTTTTTTTAAACATTCTGTGATTTCCTACTAGGAGTTCTTAGCTAAAACAACTTCAAAGAAAGTACAACTGCCAACTTAAAGTTTGTCTTCACTTCCCTTGAGCTGCTGAAAGTGATCACAAACTTTTTTGATCCATCCATGACAACACTCAACGTGAAAAGGAACATTCAATCAGTCAACCAGCAATTCTTCACTCCACATTGCCCTGTGGTGGATGGAATATACTTCCCACATTTTGCTCTGGACTTGGTCATGTGACTTGCATTGGCCAATGGGATATTAACAAGCATGAAGCAACGAGAGGTGTGAACTGTGCCTGTGAAGCTGGGCCTGCCCTCTTGCATTTCTGCAATCACATGAGCAGAGCACCCCCCGGCCCCGCAATGAGATGCGTGGTGCAGACCTGAACTTGACCTGGAGTCAGGGACCAAACCAATAGAGACCATCTTAGATCGGCTGAACCCCAGCCAACCTGCAGACCCATAAAAGAGAAAAATATTTGTGGTTGTAGCCCACCGAGATTTTGAGGTTGTTATACAACATTATTGTGATGAAAGCTAACGGTTATAGAGGGCAAAGGAAAGTCATCCATCATTCAACCTTTAAACACTTTCTGTAGCTGTGTGGGACAAGAAAGGTCACCATTAATAGCCATGCTAGTATTTAATGGGTCAATTTAAGCGAACTCTGAATAAATAAAAAAGAATTAGACAAAATCCCTTCTACAATTTTGGGGTCTAAGTCACCTATAAACAAGTCATTCAAATGAAGCTGTTGCATAAAAGTGCAATCAAGGATGTAAATATGTGGGCATTTTTCAGACTATTTCTGTAAATATGTGAAGTTTGGATCTCTTGAAAAGTAGAATGGAGTAAAACTTACAATCAGTAAACAAATGATCATTTTTCACTCTTGGGGCACAGGAAAAGAAAGAAGATATGGTTTTAAAATTCTCAAAGGGCAGATGTTTTTACTGATATGTGAAGAAATCAAGATAAATTTTATCACAAAGAGATAGGAAAAACCTATTCAGAATGTGCCCAAACCAGTAGACTAGAGACCCAATGGGAATTACTACAAATGCTGTTTTCCCATAGTCCCTCAAAACACTCATAATTTAACTAGTTCCCTGAGGGTTTGCTATTGACTTATCTGTCTTGCTGGTTCTTTTACTCTGGGGAATGTTTAAGACAGTATCTTCTCCTTATCATACCTGGAGGTCCATCAAAGCCTGGAGGGCCTGGCCTCCCCGGGTAGGTTACGTTACAAGGAATTGTATCACCTGGAATGAAAAAAAATAGCGGCATTCACATAATTGATAGCCCAGTGTAATGGGACTCACAATGACAACTCAGTCAAGATACTTTTTCATATTGTGTGTGGAATTCAAAGGAAAAGAAGACTGCCCAAGTATCATTAGATCACTTGCACCACTTTTATTCTGGATTCCTAGAAGATCTGTCCTCAAATCTGAACTCCAATCATCAGAACAGTTATAAACATAAGGGGAATAAGAAAATACGGATTCCAAGAAGTATCAGTTTCAATAACCTAGAAAACATAATGTATTTATAGGTCCGTGGATATCTAATACAATGGAATCCAAAGCTTTGATAAATCATGAAACAGCAGCAAGCTTCCAACAGTGAGTTCAGAAGATTTGGCTGCTATTTTGGATGTGGGGAATTGTGCAAATAAAGAGACCAGGAGAGATATTAACAACAGCTACCATTATTGAGGGCCTGCCATGGGTCAGGTGTTTCAAATATATTATATTATATATATATTATATTATATTATTATGTAATCTTTTTCCAACCTTTTAAAAGTTTTCAATTTTAATACTGCAAGTCACTATTGTTTGAAATTCATATAACTGTCAAATATATTTGAAATCTCTTCTTTTTTTCTCCCTAGAATGCTTACAAATGGGTTTTCATGGACAATGATGTATTTCTGAAATGAAATACTAGTGTTTTTTATGAAAATACACTGCATTATTTCAAAAGATTATAAAAAATAGACATTTCGAATATCTATATGTAATTTTAATAAGTCAGATTGTATATGTTGATACTGAGAAATGAATGAAAGGCAATTTTGATATCCCAGACAAACAAAGCAACAAAGATATCTTAGCATTTTAAGGATTTGTTTTAAATATTGATTATGCTGAAATGCTTTCCTTGTCTGACAACGTTCAAGGTTGGAACAGCAGCTTGATGGAATTTTCTTTAGCAGTTCTGCCAGAACTGTAATAACTTTGCCCGGAAGAGAGTCTCCCTCACTTCAGCTTCCATGATTTCACTTGACATTCTGCCACACAAAACATTCAAAATTACCTTTCTGACCCTTCAAGCCCTCAGGGCCCCTGCTGCCCGGGCGGCCTGGAGCTCCTGGTGGCCCTCTCTGTCCCGGTAGACCAGGAAATCCCAGTCCTGGAGGCCCCCTAGGCCCTGCTCTGCCAGGTGGGCCCGGCGGTCCAGGAAACCCTCGATCACCTGGGGCTGCAGCTTCATGATCCCCCTGGGAAGGTGTGCATCATGAGTCAATTACCAATCTTTGAATGTCATGAACTCAAAGCAGTCATTGTCATAGCTATTGAAGCACATGTAGGAAGCTCATAATTCCAGGAGACAGTTACTCAACAGCAAACGTAATTTAAAATGATTAACTTAGATCCTTCTTAACATTTTACATACATATTTAGATACACATATATGCTATGGGGGGATGTGTGTTATGCCTCAAATACAGAAAGTTATGTGTGTGTTATGTCTTAAATACAGAATGAGAAATTTTATGTAGAACCACCCTCTACTATCAAATATAATAAAATATAAAAACAGGTACACTAAGGGAGGCGGTAGGCTTACAAATTGAGTAAGTTCTTATGTATTTGAAATCGTTTTCCTGCACCCTTATAAGCAGATACAGGGATAGACTCCATCGCCCTCCATGTCTGTGGGCAAAATGCTGACAAATCCTTTCTCCTCCCGCATAAGAATTTGACCTTTGGTTAACTGTCTAGTTCTGTTCCTCTGGAAACGCCATAAAAACTGGATGCCAACTACATTATGAGGCAATATTGCTTCTGCTAAAATCAATCCCTGGCTGCACATTTGTTCCTGGTTTGGAAGAACTAAAAAGATCTGTGTGGAGCCCTTGTTGGGGATTCCTGGAGAGGTGGCTCCTGTAACTGGAAAGTTCCTTCTGCGGTTCCCTGCTAGCTGTGCTGTGGAGATAACAGCTCCTGGGGAGAATGAGGCTCTCAAGTCAGGGGGACTCACACTTCTGCCATATGCAGATCTTATTTCCTTGCACCCCAACCATATGAACAGCTGCAAGGAGTCTCACATACAAGGAATGCCTGACGCTGCCCTGCTGGCACGCTGAGGGTCACGTCTTCTATCCCTCTGGTAGTCTGGTCCCAAATGTGGTCCCACATAGTCTTGTGTGTCTGGATTGTTTTAACAAATCTAGAAAGAACCCCCCCTCACCCCCATCAGTGGGTGTTATAGAAATTCCTCTCCCAATTTGATCTGTACATATGCTTTGATTTTTCACAATTAGGTTAGTACGTGATGATAATTACCACTCAGTGAGGTTGGTTTCTAAATAGTTTCTTAAGTGAAAGAATGAATGAACAGGGATTATCAAGTCTAAAGCAGACTTCATTCACAATACTTGATATCAGCCGAAAGACCAGAAAGCTATAAACACCATCTAACCTGATTTCCTAGCTTCTCTCTCTTATTCACGTGGACTCTGTCTGATGGAGTTCTCATAAAATCAGAACATGGTCCTTCCCTATTAAAATACTCAGTAGCAGGCAGCAGAGTCCGATGGAAGCGGCACGTGCTTTGGAATAAGGCAGACTAGGTTTTCACTCCTGTTTAGCCTACTTGGTAGCTAGACGACCTTGAGTAACATACTCTAAGCTTCCATTTCCTGACTGTAAAATTGGAAAGATAATTGCTCTTCAGGAGACTGCTCTTATGAGTAAACATCTAGCTTAGTTTCTGTAACATTCAAAACTTTCATATACCCAAGATATTTCACGTTCCTAAACACTGGATCACATCTCATAGTCTTTTTCTTATGACTTCCATTACTACACCTGGACTCCATTCAACACATGTTTGAAAAATGCAGAAATATGATTGTTGGTGGGATTTTCCATCAGCCAATATGTCGATTCAGTGGATTTGTTTCCATCAGCCAATATGTCAATTTCAGTGGACAGTTCACCCTTTCTTGCTGCCGCTTTTCTTCATGCCCTTCTTCACCAGGGAACAGAACTGAAGATAATTATCAGGACCTGTGCTCTATCCTCCACCCTACAGAGTCAACTGAACAGACCTCAAATCAGTGGGGGCTTCGTAGATATAAGGGCCCCAGAAAGAAAGAAATACCACGAGAATGATACAAATGGGGACAGAAAGTCTTGCTATGATTGAACTACCACTTAGGATTTTAAACCATCTGCAATTACGCCTCACATTTTATAACAATCGTCTTTTTGTAGCAGTGAATTAAGCGTGACTCTGATTTACAGCATGTTGATACTTAATGCGTTACAGTTCAGTAAATTGAGAAGAGGAAAGTAGATACTTGTGTGACCCTATAAGAAAGTGAAATTCTATAGTAAGAGAAGAATTATACTTACTGGGGGTCCTGGATCCCCTTTTTCTCCAGCGCGACCATCCCGACCATGTTGTCCTTGCTGTCCTGGAAATCCTGGGGGCCCATCAGGACCTCTTTCTCCTTTGCGCCCTGAGAACAAAAGCCAAAAAATATTTAAGCCCTTTTCAGCAGTGGGTGAAGTAGGAGGAAACAAAGGACTAAAAATAAAGGCAATGACCTTGACTCTGTGTAGGCTGGTACAGATTCCTCTGAGTGTCTCAGTTGACTAAACTCACACAAAGACAACCATGCAAAAGTTAGAGGGGAGAATGACAATTTCCCAACCTAGTGAATCTCTTTATTTGGGAAATGTTCCTTTTCTGATTCCAACAAGGAGGCTGTGAGTTGAGGTGCCAATCACAACAGCATCTTCCCTTTCTTGTGTGATGCCAAAGATGGTACTCCATCCCCTGGTCAAAGTGAATGGGGGAACAGTCTATGGTTGAGCACTTGCCCCAGGCTAGTTCAAGCCTTCTTAAAATTTCTTTTTCTAAATGGAACTGACAAAGTAGAGGTGACTTCCATATTTGTTTGTACAACCTTGGAGCTGCCTGTGGCATGTACTCACAGCCAGAGAAAGCCAGTGTTGGGGAGAAAATGCAGATGGCACAATGAAAAATACACGATGTAGAGGAACCTTCTGATGCAGTTGTCCCAGTGCAAACTCTACATCTAAGCTTTAAATTTTTACGTCAGTCAGTAAGTTACTTTTTTTTCTTAAACTACTTCAAGTTGGATTTGTCACAAGCAAAATGTTCTTGATTAATGCCAGATATTATAATTCAGGGAATAAACGTTAGGTAAGTTAAAGGAGGTTTTGGGTCAAACTCAAGTTCACAACAATGAGGATTTGAATATATGACTAAAGAAGCCTTTAGGAGACAGAAGATTTGAGGCTCAACATTCACACAACTCTAAAGAGCCGAGAGCATTTTTTAAAGCAATCTTAATAATCCTAAGTCTTCTTATAGAATTGATCTGTGGTCACAGGGGAAATTAATGCAAGAAGATGGTTCATATGTCATTCACAAAATCGCAGGGAGCCATGACTGATTAGGCTCACCTTTAACTCTTGATACAACCATGTCACCCTTTTCTCCTTTGCTGCCAGGTGGTCCTGAGGCACCAGGTTTTCCCTTGGTGAAAAATAAGAGGAACAAATCAGTTTAATTGTGATCAGTGAAAAATTATTCATGTACATCTAATCTCTTCTTTCCTTATAAATCACCTGTTCTAGATTCTTCTAGTTTGGCAATCTTGGTCTCATCTTCCCTGCCTTCCAAGATGGGTCTCACCTTGGAAAACTGAGGTTCTTGAATTGCATATAAAGCTGGTGGCATCTGAATAAGGTCTGTGCCTGAGTCGATAGAAATGTATCAATGTCAATTTCCTGGTTTGGGCAGTGTACTACGGTCAGATAAGATATCACTGGGGGAAGCTGGGGGAAGCATACATGGGAACCCTTTGTATGATTGTGTGACTTCTTGTGAGTTGTAAAATAAACATGTATCTCCAAATAAAAATTTATAATTAAAAGAAATTTTTTTAACTATCTTGGGCATAGTGACATAGAATCTGGAGGAAAGAGGGGGATAGGTCAACCACAAGAGCTGCCACTACAGCTGAAGGTAGAGGTTTAGGGATGAGTGTGTGATGAAAAACACTGTGATACTGAGAGAAGCTGATGAGCCAGAGAAGAGAAAATAAGAACCTATGCTGTAGTCAATACATTTCTTCTGTATCACAAGTAAACAACTAATTGTGGCTAATGGGCTCACCATGTTTTGACCTCAACATTGCTCTGAGACTGGAGTATTTGGGTCATGGTTTTGTAAGTGTTACATGTTATTGACATTAAGCCATGTTAAAAATCTGGAAACCTACTGTTAGTGTATTAAAGAGGCCAAGCAGTCTAGTAAATGCAGTTCTAGAAACACCATACATAGCTTTAGGTTACTTATCTGGTGACCTCAATAATTAAGAAAGTCAGACAAGAATTTTGAAGGAGGTAAAAATGGCTGACAATAACATTTGCTCACACAGATGCTACCTTGCCTTATTTTCATACAATCAAACCACGTGTTCAAGCAAGTTTAATTATCTTTTTAACTAGCCTCTACTAGTTTATAAGCAGTGAACTATAAAGAGGAGAAAATATTAAGCAGGAAGACTGAAGAAGAAACCAAAAATGTACACAACAGTCATGAAAATTCTAATGGGCAAAATGGTTGGGAGCCATTTAACGTAGAGAAAATATAGCTACATGCACACCACTCAGTACTCCCAAGAAGATCACTCCAGGACAGCATCCTGTGATTTGAAGCTGGGTCCGTATGCTCCTAAACCCCCATGTCTTGCACTATAGTGTCCTGGTGGGAAACCCCACTCCAAGGAGTGCTCGTTGGCTAAGACAATGGATACAAAGCCTTGGTCCAACCACAGAAAAAGTTGCAAAGAGCTTAAAACTACTTCTCTGTCTTCCACTTTCCCACCAACTATGGCCACTGGGGCCACAGACAAGCTGATGAGAGGGGACATAGTGATTTTCTGTGGTCCTTTTGTGCTCTCTCCTTCTGTCTATCCCTTCCTCCTTTCCTTCATAGTGCCCCATGGTATGAACCTGGTCCCTAACTGTGACCACAAGGTGATGAATTAAATGCAGAGAAGTCATATGAACAGAAGCATACACAGAAAAAAGGCATCAGATATACGGCCAGTCTAAAGACAAGTCCTGGAGCAGCTGAATTACATAAGCCTTAGCCAGGATAACACTGGATGAACCAGCAATCCACACTCCAAGATGCTAGCCCTGAGAAGCAACTCAATAGGAGCCACATAAGTATCTTAGAGCCAATAAAATCTTCATTAAGAAGATTAAGTAGCAACAACAACAAAAATTATTATGATAAAATGTTGAATTAAAAAAGCAATGATAAAATGTAAACTGCTTAATAATTGCAACCATATTCATTCAACATACATGCATTAAGGACCCAGCTCCCTGTTGAGCAGAATTTGCAAGTATGACAAGGGTGGCACAGGGAGAGCTTAATCATCGCCCTCAACATCTCCCCTTGCTTTTCTAATAGGTGCCTCAAGCTTTAAATGTTCCCAACAACACTGCTTCCCCTCCCCACCCCACAGCTGCTCCTCAAGTTGTCTGTCCCATCTTGGCTCCATCCTTTACTTCTCTTCTTCTCATATCCCATGTCCAGTCTAATGGCTCTGTTGGCTCTATCTTCAAAATATATCTAGAATCTGACCACTTCCCACCACACCCAGCACTAAAATGTTAATCTATCCACCATCATATTTCACCAGGATTACTGCAGCAAGCTCCCAGCTAATCTCCCTGCTTCTTCCCTTGTCCCCTGTGGTCTGCTCCTAACAGAGCTCCCAGAATGATCCATTTAAAACTAATGTCAGAGTATCTGTCTTTCTTCTTAAAACCCTCCACTGGCTGTTCCATGTCATCCAGAGGAAAAACTCAAATTCAACCCATCTACAAAGCCCCACTCTCTGCAACTCCTCCTAACCTCCACCCAGTTCTTTGACTTCATCTCCTCCTGCTCCACCCCTTACCCTCTCCACTCAAACCACACTAGATGGTGATGGCTTTTACTGCCATCTGCCATACTGTATATTTACTTGTCTATCTGTTATATGGTGTGTGTCTTCCCCACAAAGTGGAGGACCCAGGAGGGCAGAGATTGTGTTCTGGTCCCTGTTGTATCCTCAGCACCTAGAACCTAGTATAGCAGGTACTCAATAAATATTAGTTGAATGAATGAATACAGATTTTTTTTGTGGCCATTAATATATTTATAGGTCCAAAACATTAAATATATATCACACTATACATTAGAATGTGGTACAATTGAATTCTATCTCTGTTTCTTTGAACTAGAAAGATTGTTATTGGTAAGAGTTACTCACTGGTGGCCCTGGAGATCCTTCTGCACCAGGAGGGCCTGGGTAACCTTTTTCTCCAAGCCACCCAGGGAGGCCCAAGTCTCCCTTACTACCCTGCCTCCCAGGAAGTCCTGGAGGGCCTGGTGGGCCCATGGGACCGGGCTGGCAGGCACAGAGCCCCATGCTTCCTAGACAGAGGATAAAAGGTAGCTTTGTCATATTTCCTGAATGAAATCCCAATAAAGACTTTACTATACAAAACCAATAGTTAAAATAAGAACAAAAAGGGTCTGATATGCACAATTCTTATTGCAGACAATCGATAATGTGTGATGTGGGGCCATGGGGCATGGGTGCAGGAGTACCTAGGCATGGCCTATGTGGGGTGGATGCATCATTTCTAGACAAATGGGATGTTCTGTGTCTTAATAAACTCATCCTGACAAATTGTAGGAAAAAAGCTAATGTCCAATTCTACTGAAGAAACTTTAAAAATAAAAAAGCTCCTTATTTTTAAAAGTTTAAAAGTCTCTTGCTTGGTTACTACTAAAAAAGTCTCTTAATTGGTTCCTGCTGAAGAAACAACAAAAAAAAAATTGGTTAGACTACAAACTCCGAAATTTAAAGAATCAAAATAATATGCGAAGAGGAATTACTGACTGCACTGCATATTACAATTGTTAATTCACTATAATGCATTTTCTAATCATCAAGAGTTTTAGTCTAAAACAAGGTCTATAGGATAGTCAAACCTCTCAGCTCTCACACCCGCCTGACTCAGTTGGTCAAAAAGGCACCAAACAATTTAGGGTGGAGAAGCATAGAGCCATAGGCATTTGATGAGTCTGGGAAATATGGGACCCACACAGAGAAACTGAAAGAAAAGATCACTACTGTCCTAGCTCTGCTTCTTTCATGGAACCAAGAGGATCTTGTGAAAAAAGTCACCACCTTGAGGCAAATTCCATGCCCAGTAAGTGTCTTCTTTGTACTTGAGATGCAAGGATTTGACTTTGTGGTAAGTTCTAATCGCATCATAAGCACATAATGAGGTGGAGAACTCACAGTGGGTAACTAAGGTGAGTAATATCTACATTAACTGCTACCTTGTATGTTTCACAAATGCCCCCCAATCTTCCATATGTTGTCTTCTAGAACTTCTACCTTTGATGTATACTTGCCTTTTTCACCTTTTGAGCCTCTTCTTCCTGGAGGACCCACTTTGCCTTTCATTCCTTGTGGTCCAGGGTGCCCAGCACTACAATATATAGCTTTACAGTGGGGAAAGGGATGGGCAGAGAGAATCACACAATTTTTGTGAGTGTCTTCTATAGAACAAGTAGAAGTGCCTCTCCCACTCACATCTCCCCCTCAACCCCACTCTTTCTTCCATTCTTTTCCTATGATTCTTTCTCTCTGATAGAAGAATATATACAAAAACAGACCACACAATTGTCACAGCATGCTTCTGTCACCACAACCTTGATAAAGACATCCCTAATCTCAGCCCTAATTTAGTGGGTTAAAGAGCAAGGTAGTATGCAACAAAACACAGAACAAAACAAATAAACAAAAAAATTAAGAGTAGGTGTACAGCAAAGATCCTTTTTCCCCTTCAATTGTAATTACCTAATGAAGAAGGCATAGAGCAGAGCTTGTAAAAGAAAAAAATCAGAGACATCTGGTTGAAGATGACAGATAAAATACAAACAATAAGTTCCTTGTTTTCCCCAAATAACAGACAGTAAAAGAGTATCACAAAAAGGCATAAGCCTGCAGGACAAAGAAAAAGGAAAAGAAACAACAGCAAAAAAATGTAAAAGGACTCAGCAGACCCTAAAAAGCTGAAATTCTAAGCAGGCAGTGGGGAAAGCAGAGAAAGAACACAATTTACATAAGAAATCTCTCCAAAAGTTCAGGAATTTGTACCTCTGAAGTAGAATGAGAGTAAGACCCAAAACAAGATGGTTAGTTAAAGAAAGAGTTAAACCATAAGATCCCCTTCTCAAGAATTGCAGCAGGAAAACACAATAACCCCTCATAATTGGAGGAAACAGACAATGTAGTAAGAAGAAAACTTTAAAAGAAACTATATAATTAAAAAAGCAGATGAGGGAAGGCATCTCATCCCTGAGACATGAACAGGCTGCTGCAAAAGGAAACATTAAAAGAAAACAAAGGCAACAATAAAATCTTTGGAAATCAAAAAAAAATTGATTACAAAAGCAGAAATTTAAAAATTCAGGAGCAGAGTTGGAAGATGGAGTTGAGGAAGTCTACCAGAAAGTGTTACAGAAAAGTAAAGGTGAAGAATAATAAGGATTAGAAAAAGAGACATGTAGGACTGATTCTCTAATAGACAAATATATAGAGAGACAAATATATAGAGTCCAGAAAGAGAAAACAGGGAGAAAAAATGAAGGAAAGAATATTTTCAAAGAAATACTTCAAGAAGTTTTTCCAGAAGTGAAAGATTTGTGTTAAATGAAAGTGCTCATTGAGTGCCTGCAAATAAGTGCAAATGTACCCACACAGAGGTAAATCATTGTGAAATTTAAAGATAGTGAAAACAGAAAACTTCCTATAAGCTTTCAGAGAAAAAAACAGACTTTGAACAAAGGATCAAATATCTAAATGTTATCGGACTTCTCAGTAACAATACTAGAAAACAATGAGAAATGCCTTCAAAAACCTGAAGGAAACATATTTCCAACCTAGAATTTTATACTCAGCCAAACTATCGATCAAATTTCACAGTAGAATAAAGGCATTTTCAGACTGTTAAGATCTCCAAAATTTACACACTTTCTCAGGAAGTATAATGAAGGAGTAAATCATTGAAAGAAATATATGAGTTGTGGGAAACAAAGGAACCCAGATAGAGACAAAGACAGAGACAGAGAGAGAAAGAGAGAGAGAATTCCAGTGATAATGGTCAAGAAAGATCTCAAAAGAGTGTCTCAGCAGCAGCTTAAAAATCACAAGTTGACCTCATTTGAATGGATCAAAAGCTCCAGGAGAAATTTATCCACAGAGATAATACTGACAGTACATTTAATAAGTTAGAATGCATGATTAGGATATTTACACAATTCCAGGTGGTCTGAGGTTGAATTAGCAATAAATATATTGAACACCAAGCAAATACACAAACAAGAAAATCAGATAATTATTAACAAAATGTTGTGCTGAAAAGTAGTAATATATATTATCATGTGGCTGAACTGATGAATAACATTTATACAGCACTTCAGTGTAAACACTGAGTCTTTATTTAACTAAGATTATGATAATAACTGTACTGATAGGTTGTGGGAGTGGAAAATGTGCACGTGTGTGGTAAGGGGCAGTAAAAGAGAGCTAAATTCGTCTTCTATAGAGGGAAGTCAAAAGTCAAATGCTCAAACTGAAAAATTAAGAAATGGCAATACAAGTACGTATGTGGAATGGCAATACAAAAGCAAATAACAAAAGATCCAGCTAATTGTATGGGAAATAATTGCCCCTGGGGTGGAAGGACTAGGAGAAGGGGTTGCCTGGGATGGCAGTTCTTCAGAACAGGCTTTGTAGGACTGTTTGATGCTTAAGCCAGGTCCATATATAACTCTGATAAAAATGAAAACTACATTTAAAAAATAAAAATTGGGCGCTGGCCCAGTGGCATAGAGGTTAAGTTTGCCCACTCCACTTCAGTGGCCCAGGTTCACGGGTCCAGATCCTGGGTGCAGACCAACACACTGCTCATCAAGCCATGCTGTGGTGGCATTCTACATACAAAATAGAGGAAGATTGGCAAAGATGTTCACTCAGCAACAATCTCTCTCAAAAAATAGAAGATTGGCCCTGAGCTAATATCTGTTACCAATCTTCCTCTTCCTTTTTTTCCTCTCACCAAAAAATAAAATAAAATAAAAATTGTATTAATTTACAAAATTCTTTCATCACACTTAAATCTCAACCAAATATTTCCACATACTTCAATAATAGTCCAATATCCCTTTACTTTTTTGTATTATTAAGAACACTAAGTTGGCTCACGAAATATTAGATAAGCTTTCGACAATTTGGAAAGTCACATTTTCTGAATGACACTGCAAATATCAAATGCAACATAAACGTCAATGAAAGTGAATGGGAGCGCATTACCGTCTGATCCTGGAGGTCCCTGCAGCCCTGGTGCTCCAGGCAACCCAGGTGGTCCCGGGTTCCCTGATTTTCCTGGAGCAGAATCAGCTCTCCCAGGAATACCAGCTGCCCCTGGAAATCCTGGATGACCAGGAAACCCTCGTGGCCCAGGGGGTCCCATCATGCCTCCAAGAGAAACCAAGAATGAACACCACATATACTCTCAGATTAAACTTTTCGGTAGAAGAAATCAAATCAGTACTTTCTTCCCTCGGCTGTGGAATTTTTTCAAGGAAAAAAAACATAGTTAAAAAATAACTGACTATCCCAGCCATCAAAATGCCTCACCTCCTTAGAAACAAGCACACTAGTGGAAATAAACAGGTTTGGGGAAATAGATTTTCTTACCTTTTCCTCATTCTTTAGCGTTAGTGAGAAAGAAATATATATTACTTAATTAAAATTATTTCTTTAATCTACCCACCTTAATAACTTGATAAAATAATCTGAATAAACATATTAGCACATTTAGTGAATAAATATATGAACTCACATAATCGTCTGCCTAGGACATAAAATACCATCACAATCCAGGTGGGAGGGGAGCATCGAGATGCTAAATTTGAACCTGGCCTCTCCCTCTCCAGCCACAGATACTTAAGTAGGTTATTTATCCTGCTTTAATCCTCTATATCTAACGCAGAGTGTTGTTTTGAGGATTAAATAAAATAATCCACGTAAGGAGCTTAGTGCAATATCTAGCAATAGTACGTGCTCAATGAATGATTACACGTTTAGTGTGTTCAGAAGTCAAAGCGAGTAATGCAACAGCAGCTAAATCTTGTTTCCCTTGACATCCTACGCCCTCTCACTGGCGGCTTTGGCTTAAAGACAGCTGGAAGCCTTCGTGTGAGAGAGAACACTTCTAGCTGCTTCTTCCAAGCATGCCTGGTTCCAGAATCTCTCTGTGGAAGACTGTCATTTTCAAAGACAGCCGCCACAGTAGCTCTTGTCTCTCACTCTCTTGTAGAATCTTGACACTCTCATATCAAGAGATGGAGTGTTCCCTTCCCCTTGAATGTGACAGGCTTTTGTGATTGTTTGGACTAATGGAATATGGCGGGAGTGACACTAAATGGTTTCCAAGGCTAGATTATTAAACGTGATTCAGCTTCTGCCTTGCGAGCTGAAATGCTTGGGAATGGAGTCCTGACCCACTGTGGAAGCATTCTCACTGCTCTGAAGCCACCAGGCTGTAAGGAAGCCTGAATTAAGTACAGAGCCACACAGAGAGGTCGTGGGACTACACAAGAGGTACAGGAGAGAGATGCCCAGCCAGTCCACATGGTCCAGTTCCAGCCACTAAAACCATGGCTGCAACCACTTGAAAATCCCTGATCTAGAATTGCAGTTTAGCCCTTTCTGAATTCTTGAACCACAGAAAGAGTAAAGGGTAATATGCTGACTGTTATTGATTTAAGCCACTAGGTTTTGGGTAATTTGTTCAGCAATAGATAACTGAAACCCTGTCAGTAATTAGTAATTGAGCACGCTAGTTAAATTGATGGCTTTCGTTATTGTGTGCATATGTGCTGGGGCTTTACAAATATTTTCAGACATTATCTTTACTCCTGAAACAACCCTGCAAAGTTTGTACCTTGTAGACAAAGCATAGAAAATTTATGCCAAATATGAGTAATAATAAAAATAACTAACATAGTGAGTCTTTACTATACGCCAAGCTGTATTCTAAGTACTGTATACATACAGTACTGCTTTCAACCCTAACAAGAACTCTATTGTGAGATTGAAAAAACTGAGGCACAAAGAGGTTAAATAAATGCCCAAGGTCACACAGTTGGTAAGTACTAGAATCTGGAGTGTCTATAGTACATAGTGAAAACCCATAACTATTTCACTATCCTACACTAAGTGGGAAGGTTGAGATTCAATCATAGGTATCTGAATTCAAAATCCTACTTATCTCCTGGTGAATATTGTATATGACTATAAAATAAAGTATGTATAGTAAAGGCTATACACAGTGATGTACTTAAAACAAAATGAAAGGTGTTCCTGTGGACTTGGCAGCCATCTTGTCTTCATGCCATTCCTAAGACCCGCCTCAGAGTCTCTACACACAGTCATTGGATGGAGCTGGATCTGCCTGCTGTCTTGTTCCAGTGCCAGGGAGAATGCTCAACCCCCTTCCAACAAAGAGAATGAGTTACAGAGCATGGCATGTCGCAGTCTTGACCACCCATTTATAGAGCATGAAACTAATGAAGTTGTGGCCAGCATCAACAATTTGTTTTTTTAAAAAAAGAATGGAATAGAAAGTGGAATATAGAGTACATGATATACCCAAAAGGTACTATTTTATGAAATTTGTTTTTCAATCATATGCATATATGGGTACATATATGTGTGCATAATGTAACATAAATGCAATATAATATAAAACGTATTTCTTACAATAGCTTGTGTTCAAAATATGGGTTAATTCTTTTTTAAAAAGTTTGTGGAATTAAGAGACTGCCTGTTATATTTAGTTTTGAATCTGCTAGAGATGAATGCTACTTACTCCTATTGGGTTTTGATTTCAATCTACTGGAGGCACTATTTTATTATAAATAAGCCCAAAAGGAGAAAGGTAAGACCAGAGTCTAGGGCTTCCTGACCAACAGAGTCCTTGATATGATTTTTATTGTCCTGGGTCAAGTCAGTTGAGCCAAGGCTACCAATCTAAAGATTCAATGAACCTGACACAGCTTTACTACCTTTCTGGTCATCGGATCCTACAAAGTGGAAGCTAGATTCATGGATGGTTAAACAAGAATTTTGCAGTTAATGGTTGAACATCTCAAGAAACTTCTCACTAAATATAACAAGAGACACAGACTGGATAAAATTACATTTATTCAAGACTTTTCTCCTTCGTGTTTAATCAGTTCTCCTGGGTTCACAGAATGCAAATATCCTCTAGAATTCTACTCCTAATCTTACTAGGAATATGAACCAGCACAACACTTGAAGGAGTTCAAAGTTCTTATGTCAATAGAATTCTTTCCCAGGCTCTTCATCAAATATTACCATGAGCTATAGGGGTTGGAGTTTTTCTTTTTTTGGGGGGGGGGGGAATGTTGTTTTTTGGGTTTTTGGGGGGAGAGGGTTGTTTTTCTATTGTGTTTTTAACTATCAAAATTTTATTTTTTAATTCATAATTTGTATTTCCACATTTCATGTAGGAGATTTAAGTTGGGGCCTTGGTGAATGAAACAAATTTTAAGAAGTAGATGTCAATAGAGAGAGCCTTCCATAAGGGTAGAAAAACCTAAAGAAACACTCCAACCTTAGCAGTGGTTTCCAAACCTTATCTGCATGTGATAATCTTGTAGGAAGCTTGTTATACATACATGTTCCTCATCACACCCCTGAGATACTGATTGAATATTTCTGAGGGCAGCCCAAGAACCTTTATTTGCTCCAAGGAAGTGATTAGTTGGTTTGAATTCAGTGGTTCTTAACCCTGACTATACATTGGAAATACAGGGTTGCTTTTACAAAAGCAGAGGCCTAGGCCCATCCCCCAAAGAGCCCAATTCTTGATCTGGGGTAGGCACAGCCATCAGTATTTTTGAAATTCTCCTAAGGTGATTTCAATATTAGCTAGAGTTGACAACCGCTGGTGTGGATGAGAATATAGGAAAACTGGCACATAAAAGCCAATGGATTCGTACCTGCACAGGCTTCCCCTGGGCTACCTGAGTGACCAGGGGGACCAGGTGGTCCAATAGCCCCCACTTCTCCATGGCGGCCAGGAAACCCTGGATCCCCTGGAGGGCCTGTTGAAAATAATCACACGTGAATATAATCAACATATATATACATTTTAAAATTCACACACCATTACTCTTTCTGAGGCTTGGTAAAGTACAGCTGGGAGACTGCATGGCAGTTTCTCACCACATTGAAAATGCAACATCTTAGATTCGAACCCCTTCAGCTGCCTCTCCTCTGCAGACACATGAACTTTGAGTGGCACTGTCTTTGTCATTGGTTTAGGCCACTCTTTTCTTGGAGGCAGCATCTCAGGAGGTCTTAGTCAAATGGTTTCACACGTTTTTTAGCAATTAAAAAAAACTACTTTGTGAAAGGTGACATACCAAAAACCCTAGCATACAGTTTATATACTAAAATAAAATTCGATGTCTTACACCAATAGAGATTATCCAGGATGCACACCTCTCCCTGCACTTGCATAATTATATATTTACCATAAAGTTCATATATTTAGCATGCCTAGTGTGAAAACTACCAAAATTCTGGGCCAGACTCTTCTGTCAGGGCCACTCAAATCTCATTTCTTAATAATTTATGGAGAAAGGGAACAGAACACAAACCTTTGAGTGGAAGAGAGGGAGTTGTCAAAACACCTGGTGGCCCCGGGTCCCCGCGATCTCCAGGATCCCCCTGAAATAATTCATTCATTCACTTTTTGTAGAAAGAGTAATATTCTTCTTACGTTTCCTGCCACTAAATAACTATTAGGATCATGAGTGCATTTGTGCTTATAGGTGGACTAGAGAAATGAATGGCTCAAGGAGTGCTGGGAGGAACAAGGTTATTCAACCTCCCACTTACAAGTGGAAGTAAATAACCAACTGGCAAAGTTCTCAGAACAGAGCAAAAAATTTAAACTCCAAAAAATTATTCCATGCCCGTAAATTAGATACCTTTGAAGGTGTGAAATTTCTTAGATATAATATAAGCATTAATGTCTAACTTGAAACTCTAGGACAAATAGTTTATTTGCCTACAAGATCTGAATCTACATTTATTTTAGCAGCAAATATTTTCATCCTTAATTGTGTCCCCTTAATGCCATCATGGCTTGCCCCAAGCAAGTGCCGAATGTGAGGTCACAGAGGTTACACAGGAATGAAAAAAATGTCTTGGTGGTGAGAGGAGAGAGCTCTCCACAGCTCCTTCTGTTTTCTAATCTTGATACAAGGTGATCCCCATGGAATTTTTGAAACTTTCATTATGATTCACCTTCAGAAGAATCATTTCTCAAATGTAAAATGGAATCATTACCACATGAATTAAAATAATATATTCAAAATTAACTGTCTCTATCAAGTTACATTTTTGAATGATTCTTTGAAATATATTTAAATAAATTAGATAACAAAAGAGATATAGAATTTTATCAGACTGTACTCAAATAGGCTTATTTTTTTACCTTTGGACCAAGAAATCCAAATGGCCCAGGCTCTCCAGACAGTCCTGGTTCCCCCTACAAATAACCACAAACATGCCTTTTTAGAAAAAATGTGATTGGGTGACAAATTATCTCATTCTTGTTTAATTTGAAGGACACGTGCTCATTGAGATTCTTTGCAAAATCTTAACATTGCTTTTGGGCTGCATCAGACAGTTTAGTGTTTTGGTTTTTGCAGCCACAGCTAAATTATCCAATTCATAAAACGAATGTGTTTCTCTTTCCAATTGCTGTGCGCGCGTTTGGATGCAATAATACAACTTTTGAATGATATCGAATTGCATTGACTAATGAAAATGTATTTATTATCTCTATAATAGTGTGCATTTACCTTTAATCCTGGAAAACCTGGAGATCCATAGGAACCAGGGTTACCCTAATAAATTCACAAAAATCAACACAAGCAGATTTAAATCAAAATGCATGAACCAGTTCAATGCATCATCTTTACTAAATGGGATTGCTCCACGGATATTTAATCTTGCCTACAAAGGCGGTTGAATGGAAGGAAATAAACATAAAATAGAGTCCATTTCTTTATAACATTTGCTATTGTAATTGATCTTTAGTCTGATTCCAAAAGTCATGTCCTTACCAGGGTTCAAATTAAGAACATATTTTTGTTGTTCTTTCTTTTTAATTTATTTAACTTAATGCTTGCACTGGGCGAAATATCTTTAAAATCATTGCAGTATAATTTAATTGGAGATTAATAGTTGCTCTATGCATTATCAGTAATAAAATTTACCATGAAAGCCAATGTTGTTCTATTAAGTTCTAAATATGAAGCCAAATAAACTCAGTGCCTGTGCCTGCTGGGGTCTGGCCTCCATAGTGACTCTATGAATGAGGATCCCATTAGCGACACATGTGGTGATGTTTCAGACCTAAAGCTGTGCTTTTTTTCTAGCTACTGCCCTAGATCAGTACCTTCTTTTATCAAATAGGCTTAAAAGAACAATTCCAAGTTGCTATCACACTGACCCTAAGCCAGGCAGGAAATGCTACAGTCCTGTTACTTCCCGCCAATTCTTTCATCTTCTGCTTGCCTGTTCTATGTAAATGATGTGAATGGAAGGGATGTTCCACTGGGACGTTTAGCCATTACACAATTCTTGTTGTCCAAAATATATTGTTCCTATTTGAGATCATCTCCACTTTTGAGTTCTCAGAAATGTTGATTTGGTCTTATTAAAAGTGAGAGAGAGGAATGCGTCCAAACTCAATGAAGAGAAGGACGGCACGAATGATCTTACCCGAGGTCCTGGAAACCCAGGAACACCTTTCTCTCCTTTTTCTCCAGTACCAGGGACTCCCTTAAAGAGATGACAATAATTATATGAAATGTATGCAATATTTCAGCAATATGGAATGCAAAAACAAAATGAGAAATAAAAATTATTGCCAGTAGCTTAAAGAAAACAACTCCTCTAGGACAGATGCCCTAGGGGCTTAGGATAAAATAGTAAAAATTCTAGTAATATAAATTAGCATTTAAAGCAATGATCAACACAAGGCAAAACAATTTTTTCTAATTAAGATAGCACATCATACAAATTTAAAAAGGTACTTAAATAAACTACCTTGGGTCCAGGAGGTCCCGGAGGTCCAATCATTCCAGGCATTCCTTTTATACCCTAAAAATCACGATGGATATAATCTGGCTCATTCTTATTTAACATACTGAATTTCATCTCTTTTAGAAATGATCTCTTTCGACAACCATTTTACTAATTTTTTAGTAAGAGATTATTCTTCAACTGTCACTAATTAGTAACTAAGATCCCAGCGCACTTATTAACCTGACGCTATTCAGGCCAGTTCTGTTTGAGAGGTGTAATCTTGCGGGGCACAGGGGTGGACCACCATGGAACCAGGGCAGCAGATGCAAGCTGGGAAGGCAGCCATTGAGAGGAGTGGCTCATTTTGAGCAAGGTAGTAAAATTCAGTCCAGGAATTGAAAATCGACAACAGAATCTGCACATGGCATGGGTAACATCAGTGCTGGAGGCTGACAAAGGAATTATTATTTGCCAAAAGTATATTACAAGCTCAGTTCTATAGATCTGTTACCTTATCAAAACATCAAACCATGTAACATCTAAAGGACAGCTGGACTTCCAGTGGTCTTTTCAGCCCACAAATCAAAAATAATATTAAAGGGGGCACTATATGCTGGAGGACATGTCACAATCTAGCAGCCTGAGCTAGGTCTGCGACTGAGCAGCTGGGTCAGCTTGAGAACACTGGTAACCTTTCCAAGCCTCATTTTCCAGCTCTATACAATGGGGCTAATAGTACCAACCTGTTAAGGTTGCTTTGGAATTAATGCAGTGATACTGGCACAGATATGTGTTCAGAAAATGTCGGCTATTACTACTTTACCAAGGTCACACACAGACAGGGAATTACCTTTTCTCCTTTATAGAGACTAAAATCAGGTGGCTGTACCAACAGGGTGGGTCCCGGAGAACCTTGCTGGCCAATCTCACCCTTTAAAATAAAATTAAGATGATAAGAATTGTATATTCACTTTATTTTGAAATAAACTTTGAAAGGACGACTTTCACCCATATGTTGTGATGTGATGTTTACAATCCTGTGTATCATGAATTAAAACAAAAATCAAGGTAAATACATCATGTAATTTCAAATATTTACTGTTTTTCATTAGTAATACATATTTATCATTAAAAATAAATTTAAAAAATAAAAGTGATCCATGATCCTATCATCCGGAGGTAATTTTTATTAAAACTTGGGTATAAGGACTGGCCCAGTGGTGCAGTGGTTAAGTTCACACGCTCCACTTCAGCGCCCCGGGGTTCACCAGTTCAGATCCCGGCCTTGGACCAACACACCACTTATCAAGCCATGCTGTAGCAGGTGTTCCACATATAAAGTAGAGGAAGATGGGCACGGATGTCAGCTCAGGGCCAATCTTCCTCAGCAGAAAGAGAAGGAGTGGCAGCAGACACTAGCTCAGGGCTAATCTTCCTCAAAAAAGAAAAACAACTTCAGTATAGTCCTCTGTGGAGTATGCGTGCTTGTGTTTATGTGTGTACACACGTGTGTGCTTAAGGTGCACAGGCACATACACATCTATGTGATTAAACGGCGTGTTAAACATAATTCAAAATATATTGTAATCAGAATATTATATAATAATATATAAACACACTTTATATTTTCATATTTTATTAAAATTTTAAATCATTTTATATTTTTCTTTTATAACACTACTTTTTGCAAAAAATTCTTCAAAAACCTGATTTTTAATGCCTATACAATAATCTATCATAAGAACATGCTATCATTTATTAAGCCATTCCACTATCGTTGGATTTAGGTTATTTCTAATTCATTTTCAGTAGTATTTTAAACCTCTCTGTATAAAATCAATAGCCAAAAGTTTTCATTTACATCATTGTAGATGTCATTCTCTTAAAGAAGAAAATGTACCTTGAATTGGTTTTGCCGCAGTACAACCATAAATTCTTACCCTTGATTAGAAGATAATTGTTTTGTACTTTTCTGAATATTTCTATTATTCTGCACTTAGAATTCTCTTTGCCTCTTGTGTCGAGCAGATCACCTGGGCTTACAAGCCAGCTCCTTACTGACTGTTCCTTTGGGCAAGTTCCTTAAAATCTCTTTATCCTTAGTTTCTTTAATTCCTGTAAATCTTACTTTCCTCCCGTGTGAAATGAGGATTATAATACTGCCTACCTCAAAGTGTTACTTTACGGAATAGATGATGCACCAGAAATACTACACTGAGTGGAACAAAGTAAATCCTCAAATATATAGTTATTAAAATGATTCATGTTTTTGAGAAATGAGATTTGGGGATGAAAAATACTGTTTCAAGTTTAAATGAAAAAATACAACCAATAATTCAATCCCTACCTAAGCATGGGAAATGACAGAAGAACAAGGAGTTTAGGGCCATTGGTGGTTTTTGTTTCCTTGATGCACCCTAGAACCTAAGACAGTGTTGGTGTGGTAGCGGCTCTCAAGAGATCTGTTGTGTGAGTAAATAACTGAACAAATGCATAAACAATACACGAATAAGTATGAACATGGATTATAAAAGTAACCATGCTTATTCTTGTAGCTAGAGTAAATCTGAACAAAACCTGTAAAGGTTGACAAGCCAGGAGCCTCTTCAACATGTTGGTCATGTTACTATTACTTCATATGGTAAAAGTACCATATATTCATTTTAGTCAAAAGGACAAAGAAGATAAATTATGAAGAGCAAAATTTAAATGATCTATAATCATATCACCTAGGAAAAATTCCTGAAAACCATTTAGGGCAGTGTTTCTTAAAATAGGGTGGGTAAACATGTTCTTGAACATCTGAGAGTTCTGCATCAAAATTTCAAAATTATGTTTTTATTCGCCTGACAATCCAAAAGAATTTTTAAAAAGCGTACTTTGGGTAATTTGAACAGCCGCTTCATAGCGAAATACTTCCGCGTTCCTCCATGGAGTTTGCAAGTGGCTCTGATGGCGTTGGTGCTGAGGTCACTAAGCTGATAATCCATTTCTCACTCTATAAGACAGTGTTTCTCAAACTGGGTACACGGGCTTCCAGGGTTTTGACAAACATTCTCTGGGGCCCATGACTTCCCAAGTTTGAGAAACGTTGTTTTAATATATTTTCTTTCAGTCATTTCTCTAAGTTAGTGATTCTCAAGGAGTGGGGGCAGTTGGACTAGCCCTCTCCCCAGGGACATTTGGCAAGATCCTGATGCATTTTTGGTTGTCACAACTCAGGGGGAAGGGATGTTATTAGCATCTGGTGGGTAGAGGACAAGAATGTTGCTAAACACCCTATGATGCACAGGACAGCCCCCACGACAATGAAATATCAATAGTGTCAAGGTTAAGAAATCCTACTCTACCTGTGTATTTTAATATCTTTTTGTTTGTTGTTGTTTTTACAAAGTTGAGTTTACACTTTTGTAACCTGTACTTTCCACTTAACATTATATCATAGGCATTTCCCCACATCACGAATTCTTCCAATGTATTTTTGGCAATCGTGTCATTCTGTTAAATGGCTATATCATAACTTATCCAACCGAGCTGGAACTCCACGAGAGCAGGGATCAGGTCTGTCCTGCTCAATCCCCACACCCAGCACCCATCCTAGCCTGGCACAGAGTAGAAGCTCAGAGTCTATTTGCCCACAGTTGTTGAAAGAGCTGCTCACCAGCTGTTAGATAGTCAGATAGTTTCCAGATGAGCTTAAAACTTAAAACTCTTTTCTAAAGCTTATCCTTGCTAAGTTTCATGCTTCAGCAGAAAAGACTATGGGTATAAGGGAGGGAGAGGTAGGGACAATGAGGAGGCATATGAGGGAGGGAGAGAAGGGGAGACTGTGGGTTGCTAGATCCTTTTGGTTCCACTTATTTACATTTTTATTTATGTGTGGAGTTTAGGATTCTGATGAAATTTGTGAAATTAAGATAAACAAATCAGTAATTAAACAAAATTGTTACTCTAGTTGTAACATTATTAGAAACGTTCAATCTCTTTTTGCTAGGTGAAATACATCATGTAAATTAACTTGAATTAAGTGCTAAATTTTGTCAGAACTGTCATTCTACAGTCAAGATGACGGTGCCATAATAATTCAACACAGAAAAATTCTCAGCCATAAAATTGGTCAGAGACTAGATACGAACACAGCTTAAGTGATCATCAGAACAGCCTCCACACCCGGGCAGCACATACATTTTAATATCTGCTCCTCCACGCAGAAGGGGATTCTTACCGGGTCTCCCATTTGCCCCTTTACTCCCACGCCAGGATTACCCTGGAAAAGAAAAAAAAAAAAATCTAATTGTTTTTGAATATTAAAAAAAGTAATTACAAGCAAGTAAGACTTCTGGTGAATTTATTGAAGTTTATTTATTAAATTCTTTGGGAAGTCTAAGAGGAAAGACATAATTCTGACATATATCAGTGGTCACTTATTTCACTGTACAAGAGCTCTCTTTGTGTATCTTACTCGTGGCCGCCTACCTTCAAACCTGGACTCCCAGGATGGCCCGGAGGTCCCTATATCAATGGCAAAAACACACATATCAAATATTAGTAACAGAAATCGGAACGTATCTTCATTGGTTGCCCCAAGTTCCTCCTCAGGAAACCCTTAATTTTAAAACATGCATCATGGACCTTCTATCATGGCTGGGCTGCATGTTACCCGGGGGGACCTCTGCTTCGAGATGGACTCACACTGATAATGGCGGGTGTGCGCTGGTTCATCAGGTGATAATCTGTCAAAGAACCCAAAACTGACCCAAGACTGCAATTGTGCTTGTTTTGCTTTGTTGAAATGTCAGGTCAGGGTTTCTAGGGGACAGAATGAGTGGTGCTGTACTTACTGTTAACCCCGGCGCTCCCGGATATCCCACTGGGCCCACTGGTCCTCTCGAGCCCCTTGATCCCTAAACACGAGAAAAATCGGCACGTTTGTTACCAAAAACCATAATCAGGGTTCACTCAGCAAGAGCTGCATGTATTGCCTGGAGGATAAAACCCACTAAAGAAATCACAGTCCTGGACACATGTGCCTGCCTTGCTGGAACATCTGGGACAGCAGCTCTGACACCGCTAAAAGGTCGCAGAGCTAGAAGGCAGCAGAATCTGGTAGGTGTGACAAACTCCTATGTTTTTGTTATACATCAGGGTGCTTTTTAAATATTAATATTAATTATCATTAATTAGTATTAAAATATGAATGTATTTATACGTTTTAATATATTCTTTAAATGTGTCCTATAAGATCAGTGTGAATAGAAATGTTGTCCCCAATTCAAGATCAAGACGATCCAGCCATAAACAGTTTTCTGCCACACGTAAGTCGTGGCATAATTACACAAAACTCACAAGGAAAGGTTATGGCTGGGCATTCCTGGAAGTGTGGAGAGAGGCTCTCTGTTCTTCCACTAACCCTGCCCACGTCAAATGATTTGTGAGTGTGCAACGAAATTGCTGGCTCCCAGAGGATGAATTGGTATTTATTTTAACAGCCACATCAAAGCATCTCATTGATCATGTTTAACTGAACTTCAGGAGTAGTAAGGAAATCAACCTGGGTGAGTAATCCTGTCTACAGCCAGAACTTACCAAGCAAGATTATAGGTTAGCCATTGGACAACAAAATTGCTTTCAACTTTAATCTTGTACACATTGATAAATTGGAAAGACTAATATAATCATTGAATCACAAATTTCAGGGAGATGAAGATGGGGCAGAATATTAAATATAACACACAACAACTCATTCAGCAGGCTAAATGGTATAGAGCAAAATCATTTCCACTTGACATATATCAACGTAGTTGCTAAGTAGACTTATCTTCCTAAATGTTAAGTGACTACATATACCTGAGCAATGCCAAGTGGTCATTAAAGGATAGAAAAGGAATGTAGGAAGCCTGCTAAGCTTCAAGAATTGTCCCATGAGCGTGGGACCTGTGCAGTCACACACGGCCTCATGCTGGATTTAATGCTCTGCTGTCATCACCTTCAAATTCTTTATAATTTTTGCATAAGAGATCTACATTTTCATTTTGCACTGGGTGGGCCCTGCAAATTATGCAGCCAGTCTTGCTGGCATACAAACCAGTAGGGACCACAGACTATTTGAGGAGCAAAGAGAAGCGCATGGCCTGCTCAGAAGACTTACTGGTAAGCCAGGAGGTCCTGGGTCCCCTCTGTCACCCTGCAATAATAATGATACATTGTTTTAGCAAAGCTACACCATTAACCTAAAACACACGTGATGTAGAAGTAGAAATACACACAGGGATTATTTGGACTGCCCAACTGTGCAGCCTGTTCAACTTCTCAGTGTTGAAAAGACAACTGTGGAAGGGCTCTATGCAAGTAATGTTCTGTATTCACTCTGGGGCTCTGAATTCTGCTTCTGTTCTGCCAAAACTTTCTCTAGATTGCTGGGGTCCTGATGACATGGAACCAAGATGAGATTTCATCTTTCAATTTAAATTGTTCTAAATTCTCAATCTGATGGCTTCATTTCATCAAGTTAACCATCCCTGGTCTAATTGCCAGACCTCGCCTCCCTAATACACACCACTCCTTTTGATCACCCTAGTGTAGATGGAAAGGGAATTCATGTGGAAATTCTCTCACATCCGCGTCTGTGCGGATCCACCACTTTGAGACTCTGTCCTGAGACTCTATTTACTTTCAAGGATCAAAGGGTGTACTTCTCTTGAAGACAGGCTCTTTGTAAAAAATGTAAAACGTAATATATCATAAAATTTACATAAGGTAAAAATTAACATTTTAATCACTTTTAAGTGTACAGTTCTGCAGCATTAAGTACATTCACATTGTTGTGCAACCATCACCACCATCCACCTCCAGAACTTTTTCATCTTCCCCAACGGAAACTCTGCGCCCATTGAACACTAACTCCCCATCCGCCTCCCCCCAGGCCCTGGAAAGCATGATTTTATTTTCTGTCTCTGTGAATTTGACTCCTCTAGGAACCTCTTATAAGTGGAATCACACATGAGTTGTCCTTTTGTGACTGGCTTATTTCACTTAGCATAATGTCTTCAAGGCTCGTCCATGTTGTAGCCTGTGTCAGAATTCCCTGCCTTTTTTAAGGCTGAATAACATTGTGCTGTATGTGTGTAGCACATTCTGCTTATCCATTCACCTGTCAGTGGAAACTTGGGGTGCTTCCACCTTCTGGCTGTTGTGAATAACGCTACCATGAACATGAGTGTACAAATATCTGATTGAGTCCCTGCTTTCATTTCTTTGGGGTATATACCTAGAAGTAGAATTTCTGGATCACAGAATAATTCTACATTTAATTTTTTAAGGAATCGCCATACCATTTTCCACAGCAGCTGCACCATTTTACATTCCCAGCAATGCACAAGGGTTCCAATTTCTCCACATAATTGTCAACACATTATTTTCTGTTTGTTTGGGCTTTTTAAATATATAATTACCATCCAAATGGTGTGAAGTGGATACAGGCTTTTAAGAGCATTGTTTCTCAACGATTATTGATCAGCAGACCACTTTATTAGGGATCGTCTGTTTCTCTTTAAGATGAGGAATTTTCTATATCCATCTCCCCTTCTACCTCTCTTGTTCTTTCTTGCTCAATTACAAAAATCTACTCACCATAACTAATACATACAGTACTTTATAGTTTACCACCTGCTGCAGTGTAAATTATTATAACAAATCATCGGCACCGAGAGGAAGGCTGATTAGATGTTGTTTTAATTTTCTTTCACAAATAAGGCGTATGAGGCTCAGAGGGGTTTAGAGAGTTGTTTAAAGTCATAGCAGTAGGTAAAGGTAAGTCCTCTCCTCTGATACAACATACTGGTTCCTAGAATGACTGTGCTTTTGATGCTCTTTATTAATATATCACTTAAGCTATGAGGAAAAGCATCGTTCTTGCTGTTTAACAAGTATAAATAGGCACAGAGACTACAAACAAATACTACAAGCTCAGTAAAGAGATTACCCCTCCAGGGGGCAGGGAACTCAGGGTCTAGTGGAAGCAATCTAGGACTAGTTTCATCTAATTGTTGTGGAATAGTCCTCCTTCAGAGAAATGACCATATCTTGCCAATGTACTACATTTCTTCCCTTGATTTATCATATCTAGTGCTTATCTGTGGCTATTCATATTAGAGAGATGAAGTGGCCCCGCAAAAGTTTATTTCTGAACATGTGTATATCATTCTCTGGTAAAACACAAAAGCATTTAATTTACCAAGGATAGTCCTATCTGGTTTCCATAATTTTCAAGTTCAATAATGATGACTTCTATTATACTGGATGACAAGTATTAATGTTACACTATTTTAACTACAAATAAATGAATGGTTCTCAACTGGGAGTGATTCCCCGCCTCAGGGGACATTTGGTAATGTCTGGAGATATTGTGGGGGCTCGGGGGGTACTAGTGGCATCTAATGGGTAGAAGCCAGAGATACTGTTCAATATCCTACAACGCACAGGTCAGCCCCCACAACAAATGATTATTTGGCCCAAAATGTCAATAGTGCCAAGGTGGAGACACCCTGAAATAAATGTATCCATGGCAACTCGGCAAGACTAGCTGGGAGGGAGTGGAATTCTACAGCCAGAGCAACTAAAGCCAGCCCTTCAGCAAGAAGTATGGTGCCATCCCAGAGGGCCAGGGTGAGGATAAAAACCAGCGTGCTCGGGACACTTCTAGAAAAATCTCAATCTGTGTTTCCTGTGTGGGTTTACCTATGTTTTTCAAGTCACCACAATCATAGTACTTACCTGAATACCTTTAATGGCACCAAAAATGAAGACTGAATTTCCTTTTTCTCCATTTGCCCCAGGAAGGCCCTGAAAATAAAATATTCACTTAAGAGGGGAAAAGAAAGCATATTAATATTTCAGTATTTTCTTTTTTTAATAAAATATTACTCACCAACAAAATTACCATTATAATCACATTTCACTAGTGGAGATTTCTTTATTCTCTTCATTATTATCATCCTAAGGTTCTCATATATATTTATTCAATATTCGCTTAACATCTACTAAGGAATCTCCTTAGATAGGATACCTAGTAATCTAATATTATATTATATTGTATTATATTATATTATATCATATTATATTTAAATATATTTATAACTACTAATTATTCATCAGGAAAATTGCATTTTCCCTCACAACATAATGCATATAATACTCATATTATTCTTATAAGTAAACAATTTTTCTCTCGTCAGTTAATATTTTACACCCTAGAGATAGTAAAAAAATTGATTTTGTCCATTTCAGTATTCGTATTCGAAACAGAGCCTATGTATCCTTTCTAAGATTAACTTTTAAAATACGTCACATGTTCCTTTTGGAAAGTTTGAGTGTGTGGATGCAAGTTTGTTTACTTAGAGTATTTTTAAAAAGTGAACGAAATATCCCAATATATTCTTTTGTTCTTCAAAGTTTTCCTACTTGCTATCTGAATCTCCTACTTAATATCTTAATACATCTTAACTTGGTTACCACATAAAAATTCTACCATCTGCAGGGGCTGCCCGTGGCCGAGTGGTTAAGTTCGCACGCTCCACTTCAACGGCCCAGAGTGTCACTGGTTCAGATCCTGGGCGCAGACATGGCACCACTCATCTGGCCATGCTGTGGCAGCGTCCCACACAGAAGAAATAGAATGACTTGCAACTAGGATACAAAACTATGTACTGGGGCTTTGGGGAGAAAAAAAAAGAAAAAGAGGAAGATTGGCAACAGATGTTAACTCAGGGCCAATCTTCCTCACCAAAGAAAAAAAATTTAAAAAAATAAATTCTACCGTCTGCAGATATCAAGCTCCTACAAAGGGCATACGAATTTCAAAGTTAATCCTTAGAAGAGTGCCTGACTTTGCTTCCAATGGGACACACTTAACAGTTTTATGGTAAATTACATCAACAGTTTCCTTGAGAAATCAGATTTGCCCATACTGTATAGGCAATCCCTGCTTCACACAGTTCCAATATGCATGAATTTTGCTTCCACAGTTAAGTTAAATTGCATCAGTCCTCCAACAAACTGGTTCAAACTTCAGTTACCACTGTGTATTAACTGAGTAACTGCATACAATACACACTTCACTGCTAGCTCATCAGTC
Organism: Equus asinus; assembly: GCF_041296235.1. Taxonomy (NCBI): domain Eukaryota; kingdom Metazoa; phylum Chordata; class Mammalia; order Perissodactyla; family Equidae; genus Equus; species Equus asinus. The sequence continues at coordinate 12,725,612 of NC_091808.1, read as the reverse complement.
CACAGATCACTACATAAGTAACAGATTCAAATCAGATCACTAATGGATCATATCACTCCTTTCAAAGTCTGTCATTGACTGGCCACTGCAGATCTGTTAGTTCACACACACACACACGGACAGCAAAGTGTGTAGTTGTGGTGCCCCTTATCTCCCAGTGATAAACCCAAATGACACTTCATAAAAACAGATCATTGAAAGAGAGAATTGGCCAAGAAAGATGAAAATGAAGTAAGGAAATGAAAAATGATAAGGTTGGAGATGAAACTCAAATAGAATGTACATGGACTCACAGAAGAAATAGCTAATGGTGAGAATGTTGACACTGCTGTCATTCGAACCAGAGGAGCTAGTGCAGCAAACTTATCAACGTAAAAGGAGGAAGTGGTTGTGACAAAAAGGATGAAGATGTGCCAGAGGAAGTGACGCAGGCAAAAGAACGTCATGTTAAAGGAACTCAGAAACATTTCACAACCCTGCAAGCTGACCCAAACTTAGAAAAGAGTACAATTCACCAAAAAATAAAAAGCATGTTCACTCCATACTCCAAGTTACACGACAAGAAGGCAAGCTGTTCTAACTACCTTGATAAGTTTTTATAAGGCAATCAAACGCTTTAATTCTTAATGTTCCTAATGTATTAAATTATAATGTACTAAATAAATACTATTTTTTAAAATAATTTCCCTATATATTTATAACCGAAAGTAAGAGAGTTTTTAATGTTTTAACAAAACATTTTAAAGGTCATGAGACAATAGCAATGTTTCCCATTGGAGGTTAAGGTTGCTCTGTGTGGTTTCAGCTTGCATGGTCATTCTTGAAGTTTCACACTACTGTGCACAGTGAGGGCTGCCTGTATGTGAAATGGGTCAAAGGAAAGAAAGTTGCTTTGCAAAGAAATCGTTATGACAAGCTTCAGTGTTGTGGTCAGTACTGCATGCTGTGTTACAGCTAAAATTGAGAAGCCCTGCTCTCTTGAACGTTCATGGACACACAGTAGAATGAGGTTTGACCCAATTTGAAGATCTTAACAAATGTGCATTCACCAGATGGCACTCGAGCCTTCAAATGCCTGAGTTTGAGAACAAAGGGTAGTTGAGAAGCTTAACAATGAAAGCTGGTTGTTCTTACTTGATACCACAAAAAAGATGTGAACATGGAAGTTCTTTTTGAGTACTGTATTCAGATCAATTCTACTATGATTTGGAGCAAAACGAAAATTCGTGACAAGAAAGCAGGATGACTACGGTGGAATGCTGGGAAGTGATATCTTTTAGAGAAGTGGAAAGGCTGAAAAATAGTCACAGAAAATCCGTTTTGAAAGGCTAAATCATCTCCAACCTTTAATTAAGTGAGAAAAAGGAAAAGAAACAGAGGGGAAGGAAATATAAGGGGTAGAGAAAAGGGTAGTTCTTGTTGAAGTTATGTTTAAATGAAAGTTCAAATTTCTGGGGAAAAAAATAAGAGCAGTAAACTTTTCTCAAGTGCTGGATATTGTCAACTGTTTCTGGACCTCCACTCCAAATCACTTCCATTTATCTTTTTGTATTATGGAGACTCTAAAGCTAAAAACTACGTTTCCAAGACCCTTTGTGGCTAGATGCAAATTAGGTTCCACCTGGGAGAGGTACTTAGGAAATTTGGAAGGCGGAGGTGAGGAATGCATCCTCTTCCTGCTCCTTTTGTTGTTGCCAAGCAGGAAGGTAGAAACTTGAGGTTTATTTGCCGATGTCTCGACACGAAGATGAGAGGCAGTGATTATGGTGCAGAAACAGCCTCCTGACTTCTGGATCTCAGTTAAGTGTGAGCCCTTGAAATCAGTCGTCTCATCGTGGCCCCTGAGTTCCACTCCTCCAACCATTACAATAAGCGCCAAATTCCCTGTATTAAATTCCTTTCTGTTTGAAATACCTAGAGAGGTTCATATGTGTGCAGTGAATGTGTAATGACAAACAACATAAGTTTTGCTCACAGGCCTCCCTGCTCTCTTCCCCTAGCCACTCTCTGTAGAGCAGCCAGGAACATCTTAAAAGAACATCAATCAGATCATGTCACTTCCTTAAAACTATCCAGTGCCCTCCCATGGCATGCAAAAGAAAATCCAGCTTCCTTCCACAGTCTACAAGGCCCTGCCCAGTTCTATGTCCTGCCCAGCTCTCTGTTCTCATTCTTGGTCACTCTCATGTGTTCACCATGCTCCCAGCACATCTGTAACAACTCTGTTGCTTGAACACATCAAGCCTTATTCCCACTGTAGGACCTTTTCATTTAAGATTCCCACTAGGATAAACTGTAGGTGTCTTACTGGGGGGCCTCCTGGGCCAGGAGCACCTCTTTCTCCTGGAAGCCCTGGATCACCTCTTGAGCCATTGTAGCCATTTATGCCAGGTGTGCCTCTGGGTCCAGGAGGGCCTGGGTGCCCCTACAGGAAACAAAATTTTAGGTGAAGCATTTTTGCCCAAAAACTATAACACAAAGGTTATGCAAATATGGGGACCCAAATTATGGCAATTGTGACTCACATGTTGTTTAATTTTGTGAAATGTCCTCTCTGCCCACAAGTATCATGTAGAATAGTAAAAATAAATAAATAAATTTTAATGCACCCAATTTAATTTAATTAATTTGGAGTATTCCAGAAGATTTGGAAGAAACCTTCCTTGAAATCCTTAGACAGACTCTAATGAATTGTGAAGCACCCAAAATACCTCTTTCTTCTTTCATTTGATTTTCATATCAGAAATGAGAGTGTTGAGCCCACTTCCACTGTTGGGACTTACCAGCAAATAAAAACTTTCATTATGAGTATACATTTATTTCCAGAACATTGTACTTGACATGTCAAGTATATCTAGCTCCAATTTTTGGTTTTCTCTAATCTGTTTGAAAACCTTGCTCTTCAAGTATAGTGTTTTGGTCTTGGAGTTATTACTATACAAAATTGAAATGCAAGCACCCTTTCACACACTAAAATTAGAAAATAGTGAAAAGTTTGTCCTATATATGTATTTTTTGAACATGCAATTTTAAGGGTTTTGATGAGTGTTTGTCCCTTATTTTAAAAAGATGGCAAAAATTTACAGATACTTACAGGTATGCCGTCTAAACCTGGAAATCCGGGGACACCAGTTGGACCCTAAAATCCCAGAAAATAAAACAAAGACATAAAAGTTACTAAATTATTAGATTAACAAGTTGATTTACTTGAAAACAAGAATAATTAATAACTCTGTTAAAAAACACTTAGCAGTCACTGTCACCTATCTTTACATTAACGAGCTTAAATACTAACCCTTAAGAATCAACCTTTTGTACTTTTCTTTTTGTATTGAGGAAGCCAACTTGGCAGTATCAATTCAAATAAAACATTCAACACCCTATAAGCCAAAAATTCAACTTCTCAGAATCCATCTATCCTAGACAAACAAACCCCTAAATGTGCACACAGGTAATTTATAGGATTACTTTTGCACATTTGTGCTACACAATGAGGGGTAGGATCTCAAATTCTCAACAGGGAATAAACTATAGTTTTATCCATACTATGGCACAATATGCAGTATTTTTAAAGGAATAAGTTCAATCTACATAAGTTGATACAGAATGATCTCTAAGCCATATGGTTGAGTAAAAAAAGAAAGACTCAGCATAATATATAATATTTTTAGGTTCTTTAAAAAGCCATAAAATAATACCATAACTGCTTGCTGTGCACGCTCGTGTATTTAAGTGCAAAGAAAAGGTCTAGAAAGGCATGCTCCTTTGGAAAGGGGTTAGGGAATGAGGGCTGATTAAGGAAGAGGAGTTGAGACTTGATTTATTACGTGTGATTATAAAAAATGTGGCATAGTGGTGCTGGTGAGTGGTTAATATGAATCTTTTACTTAAGAATAGACTTACCTTATCTCCTTTGTCACCTGCTGCTCCAGGAGGGCCACTGTCACCTCTCCTCCCTTTCTCTCCTGGAATTCCAATGGGTCCTGGAGGTCCCAGGGGTCCAATAGGGCCCTGCAACCCTGGTAGTCCCGGTTGACCCTAAGAAAAAAGATTTAAAAAGGGGGATTGATTCCTAAGTAGCATCTTCTAACAAAAATATATGGTCACTTGAGCTTAGAGAAGACTGAAATGTTAGAGTTTGAGCAGATTCTAATAATAGAAGCACAAATGATCAATTAATTACAAAAATAAGAAACAGCAACGCTGCCTTTTTCAATCTGAACTTGTCATACGATAAATTTTAATTACTACGTGTGAGTACACACACACACATAAACTGATTAGAGTTCTCTTACTATTTTCATTCTGTCAATGACATTGATAAATCCTGAACTGTTTAGTGAAGCAAGGAACTTAAAAAAAAAAATCAAAGACTTATTACCAGTACATTAGTGATACTAGTGAAGAGTGGGGAAAAATAGATCTTTTATTTACTTCAAATGGCTAACGATTTGTCTGCCCTTTTAGGGGGAAACATTTCTTTTTCAGCTGCTTTTACTTAATTTCTTGTTCATAATTTGGAAGCAAGTTCTCCACGCCACAATCCAACTTTCCATGAATGAAAAGGTCGCCTCTTATTTCAGGTGAAGTTTCACGAGCTCAGATCTCCCCCGAACCCACAGTGGGAATGCTTCTGGCACAAAGATGAGGAACTCCCTTTTGGCCTGTTCTGTTGCATTTAGACAGACTGACACTGAATTAATGCTCAGTTCTTGCCTGTGAGAGGCGGCTGCGGGTCTCATAGCTCTTTCCATTCCGGACTAAGGAAGTTTAGCCTCTGAGGAGCACGCTCCCTTGTCCTCCATGATATTGCTCCCTTCTCTCTCTCCACAATCCCTACATGCACGGTTCCCTCCAGGACTGAAATGTTAAATGCCACAGATTCCAATACCCCCACTTCTATGTCTCAGCTCAGCCTTCTCCTCCAGCTTCCAGATGATCACGCCTCACTGCTTTCTTAACATCTCCTTGGGTACAATGGAACCTCCAGCTTAAAAAGAAAAATTCAAGATGGAACTCTTGATTTTGCCCCCAGATCTGATTCTCCATCTACCTTCCCCGTCTACCCATTTAACCCAGCCAGAATCCTGGGAGTCATCCTTAACGTACTTCTTTCTGTCATCTTTACATTTAATACATGATCCATTGGTACCATTTCACTTCCGAAATAGATCTGCAACTCACCCACCTCACTGTCCTGTTGCTGATGGAGTAGGCTCCAGGGAGCCTACTGCCCTGGCCTCCTAAATGGTCTCCAGCTCCCTCTACTCTCCTCCAAGCGTCACTCCACACAACAACCCCAGTGACACTTAAACAGAAGTCAGATCACGGCACTGCCTGCTTTTTCAAACCCTTCCTTGTCTTCTCACTGCTTGGAGAATAAACCTCGTGCTTCTTACCTTCCAGGCCTTCCAGGGTGTGACCCCAGATTCCCTCGCACCCACATGCTGTGCCCACCCCACACTCACGACTTCCCACCACATGGCTCTTCCCATCTTAGGGCCTTGTATATGCTTTCCCTCTGCACTGCTCTTTCCCCACATCTTCACATGTCTTGGATCCCAGCCATACTGCCACCTCCTTAGAGGCCTTCCTTGACCTCCCCCTCCAGTGAAGTAGGCTCTCCAACCATTCCCAACCCCATCAGTCTCGATTACAGCATCCTGTCCATTTCTGTCTTAGCATCTTAGCATTTCCTATTTTTAAATTATGTGTCTGCTCCTCAGTTTTTGTTTGCCTCTCCAATTAGATATGAGCACAATGAGGGCAGGGATATTTGCTCCCCAGTTAAGCCTCCCATCTCCCATAGGCTTTGGCTCAGGAAATTCCTTTCAAATAAATAAGGGATAGATGGACTGGCAGCGGCGATGCTCACAGGCCGAGCCTGACCCCCCATCTGACTGGACACACTCCACCTGGGCCCTGTGTAGTTGGGAAAGTTATTTTTGAACTTTGAGAAAAGTAATTCTATCAAAGGTAACCTTTATGACATATAAATTTATTTTATACATTCAAACTTACTTTTTACAAAATAATCAATGTACAGGAACAAGGATTGAATGAACTCAAAAATCTAAAATCAGGGTTTCTAAATGACACTTCTAGACTCAACATTCAATCTCTGTCTGTAATTTGATGTGGGTAGAGTGTGTCTTTGATTCTGATGGTTTTTTAAGTAACTCACTTTGCAATCTTAGGACAATATTCTACATTAAATAAAGAGAAGCTTCATAACGAGAAGCTTCTAACAAAGCTTTCACCGATGCAAGGTGATTCGGCCACACAACCCCAGGCACTGTGGTGTCTAATGTGTTCAGTTGTGCTGTCTAACACATTTCAGAGTCCATGCTGTATTTCGTTACAGTTTGAAAACGTCCTTGGTATTGATTTGAAGCCAGATGTTCACCTGTAATTTTCTGTGCTTTTTAAAACTTTCCAAAGATTTAAGAAAAATTATTTTATACCCCTTTACCCCCTCAAACAACATAGATAACTGCATTTGATGAGCAAGTAAATCTTGGTATGTGGAGAGAAAAGCTAAATGGATTTCAGGAGATATCTGCTTAGATCAGATCTCTTAAACTTCTGGGCAATTTTGAATAATTAGTGCTGAACTCCAACAGTGCACAGGACCACATACAAGAATATAGGGCTGCCCCTTGGAGGTTCAGGTCCCAGGGCAATGTATATTTTGCAGAGCTGCATCTACATAAAAATCTGAGTCATCTGAAATCAGTGCGTCAAGCACCATTCTGGTGACCCAATCTCATGCAATCCCGTGAACAAAATCCAGCACTGGTAAGTGGAAATGTTCTGTTAGCCAGCCATCCCCCCGAAACCAGGGCTCAGCCATGAGGCTCCAGACTAGCCCAGAAGCAAGAAACCCAGAGCTCCTCATGTGGACAGCTCCACATCGGATAAAGGGTCATAGAGCACCAGGAAGAAAAGAAACAGACCCTGGGACCCACCCAGTTCTGGTACACACTTGAGGAGCACCTGACAGGGCTGCTGGCCTTGGTCAGGCCCAGACACAGGAGAGAGACAGGGTGGTGCCCTGCCTGAGGAATGGGGCCCAAAGGCAGGAAGAGCCTGCTTGCCCTGGTTTAAGGACAACGGCACAAGGATATTCACTGCAACATTATTCATAATTTCATGACAAACTGGAAATCCCATAAAAGTCTGCCCAAATGAGACTGATTGAATAAGTTATGGCACCTTCATACAATGGAACACCACACACAGCCTGTCTTAGTCTGGGTGCCCCAGAAGTAAAATGCAGGACGAGGAGTCAATGCACACAGTATGTTTGAAAATCAAAGAGATGGGGGGAGGAAGCAGGGATGCGACACAGAGAAGGGAAGGCAGCCAATGAGAGTCCAGTATCAAGCCAGTTACCACTGTGTAGGCCTGAGGGAAATGTACAGGGCCGGGACATTAAAGAGACTGAGGTAGACCTGTCTGGGCCTACGTACAACATCCTCGGGATGCTCATGAGAAAGAAACAAAGTGACAGTTTCCAGGCTCTGCAGCCAGCCCCCTGCATCTGAAGCCCAGGCCCACACTTACTAGCTGTGTGGCCCTGGACATGTTTCTTAACCTCTCTGTTCCTCAGCTTCTTCATCTGTCAGTGGCTCGTGGACATAAAAAGAATAATGCAGGTAAAGTATTTAGCATAGTTCCTGGCATGATAATGCTAACTATTGTTATTACAGATTATTATTACTTTTAATAGTTCAGTGTTAAATGGAAAAAAGCAAGCCATATGTCATATGATCCCACCTGTAGAGAAACAAAAGGAAATTTTCTCTAAATATGTTTTTATACATGAACATTTTTAGAAGGATATACAAGAAATGGCATACTGTCGTGTCTCAGGAGTGAAAATTCAAGCCTGGGCGACGTTACATACTATTTTGCGAGCATCTTACCATCAGCAAACATGACTTTTATAATAAAGATTAATTACCATTTCTCTTTCACCATTAAGTTATTGACTCAACAAACATTATTGACTCGACTCAACTACAAATCAAAATTGTCCTTTATTTGTACTTTCCCTTTTCTTCATGCTTTTTCATCAATGTCATAATAGCTACTATTTATTGAGTATCCATACAAATACTAAGACCTTAGAATTTTCAAGGAAGCTTAAATGCATAAATATTTGTTACAAAAAAGACAACAGTAACATATGAAATATAATTATACGGGCACAAACCATTTGGGGGCATTTTGAGGGCAAATCAATTTACTCTAGATATTGCAAGAATTCTAAAGCACAATCTAAAAGTAAGAATAAATAATGACTTCAGCAGACCTTTTTTACCTACGTTAATTGATCTTACTTACTTAACATAAGTTAAAAACTCCCATTTTTCCTAAATATAAGGCTCAGGAAATAACTGCTTTTTTTATTAAGTTTGGGAATTATCTTTTCATCTTGCATGTAATTTATAGGAAAACTCCTCAAATTATCTTTTGTGAATGCTGTACTTTACAATAATGTATTACTTAGAAATATAAGGAAATGCACCTTCAAACATAAAAGGGTAACTGAGAAAGAGACAGCCAATTAACCAGCTATAAATCTCTTTAACGTGTTTCGTTTTAGACACGCAACGCTGAATCCAGTGAGCTAATGGAACTTTGGGGAGGAAAAAAAAGGAGTGGAAATGTTTAACACAGCAGTAAAAATGACAAAACTCCATTCAGTATAGAAATGTGCCCTGATCTGAGAAAGTGCCATCTAAAACACTTTTGAAAAGACATAAAACAAGGACTGGTTATTTGCATTATTTAATGACACCGATCCCCCTTTGGGCCCCATCTGTTTCCTCCTCCTCTGCCCCGGATCTGTCACACCGACTTCCTTGTCATTCCTGAATGAGCTTTGTTCTGTTCTTTCACAGACTTGGGAGTCCTATCAGGAGTGTCCCTCCTATTCACCCCAAGTCATCTCTCAAGATGACCCCCCCGATCTCCTGCCCTCCCCCCAACACCCCCTTCAGATTAGATGCCTCTCCAAGATGCCTCTGTAATAACACTTCCCACCTGTTAAGGTGATCATCTCTTTATCCCTCCAACCCCACACCCACTGGACCATGAGCTCCCACAGGGTAGAATCTAGGTGTCCAAGGTCATGACGGTAAGAAAGGCAGAGAACAATAAACACTTAATAAAATAATACAGTCAGCCCTCCCAACACCATCACCCAAGGAAGACACGTGTAAATGAGAAAAAGGAGCTGCTTTCTTGTCTCTCTGAACTGCCATCACCAGAACTTTGGCGGATGGTAATTATGTGGATTTGGCAATGGTTCCACACCGAGGGGAGCAGAGCACAACCCACACCATGAGCAAGGGTCCTGAACGCAGTGATGCTGGTGTCTTTTTGTCGCTCAGATGTAACACAGACATTACTATGCCTTCATTTCAACCCTACTAAACAGCAAATCCAACCTCTACTTTGCAAGTGCAAAAATTAACATGAAACACTAAATGCCTGCATTTTTTATGGCTGTTGGAAGACTTGGTGGTTTATTTTATATTTAGTGCTGTTTTTTCCTATTAATAGGTATTTTACTATATGATAAGTTTTGTAAAGAAATACACTAAACCCTAAATAACAGTACTAAATCTGCTCACGGAAATTTCCCAAATACCGATCTCTGAAACAATCATTATTAGTTCACCCAATTCGAGTAAATAATTCATCCACAGCAATGTAGAGATTAATTCCATTTTCATTAAATTATTTCCTATAAAAGAAGGGGTCAGGACAAAAAGAGTATGTTTACAAGCAAATATTTGAGCTCACTTATTCCTAGGGCTATAATAGAATTAACTTCAGGAGGAAGCGGCATATATAACAAGCCCAGAAAAGCCATCTCTATAACTAGAGAATCATTAAATAATCACAGAAATTTTGCATCTTTAAAAGAAATTTTTTACGAAACGTTTTACTCCTAACCACGCACCCTCCACCCACAAACAATGACATGATATGCAATGAATGACTACACTGGATCCAGACTAGCAAAAAGAAAAATAATGCCCACTGGAATGACTTTCAGACATAGTTTCTCTAATATTTTTTGGCTACTGTGTGCACGGAATTGCCTCTGTGGTTTATGACATTCGTTGAGAGACGGTGAAGTCAGAAAACAGATTCACTGAATCCAGAAATGACAATCGGCTTGACAGCTGAGGGAACTTTGGCATGCCATGGGAAGCCACCAGGTCATCTCTTCCTTTCTACTCAAAGACCAAGTTGACACAGACCCGTTAGATGTCCCTCCCGACTGTGGACTGTGGCTACAGCGGGACTGGGCTCCCGGGCCAGCTGTACAAATAAAGGATGAAGGCGATTAAAGCGGACAGAGTCGCATGCCTGCCCAGCCCTGTGAGGCCGGAGCATTCCTTTAGGATTCTGTCCCTTGTTGAGTGTCCACGACAGGCATGTCTCTTGAGCAGGGCTAAGATCAAATTATTTTTATTTCACAACATCTTGGTAGAAGAGACCAACTGATAAGAGGATACGTTCTTTTTTAAAACCAAAATTTCCAAACCAGCCTTTTGGGCTGCCACTGATCTGCTGGCCCCCAGGGACCAGACCTTTGGGGAATGACAGAAGTCTAAGAAGCCCTTGGTCATTTTAGCAGTGTGAGGGCTGGGAGCAATAACTACAGACAGACGACTACAAATATGTGTACAATCACGCTTCTTCTGCAACTGCTTCCTGCTCTTTCCTGAGATGAATCCGTGCAAAGCAGTATAAATGAATGTCCATTCACTCATTCATTCGTTAATGAATGAATGAACAAATGAATAACAAAGACGTTTCTATTATACTAACTACATATAAATTTCCAAATTGCCCTTGGCCTCTAAGACCATGACACTGATCATCAAAAGTGTCACAGGAAGAGGAAGGAATTTATCTATTTAAGCTTAGTTATGTGTCTACATTTCTCCATAACTTATCTCATCTACTCCAAACAGCAACACTAAGAAATGTGGATTATTATCCCCATAAGGATGAGGAAAGCCTACTCACAGGATATAGCTTACTCAAACTCACATTCCTGGTAAGCTTGAGTTCATACCTGGACCGGTCAGTTTCTCTCCAGAAGCTCTCGTCTTCCCACTACCTCCTCCTGGCACCAAATGGAGGGTCCCTCCATTGTCACACTCACACCACGCCTGCAGGGTCATTTCAATTGCTTCCACCCTCACCTTATTTTTAAACTTTTAAAAATTTATCTCAATGTACTCTATGTTCTTTTATAAAGCTTTTTAAGACAACAATAGAATTCATCAAATTAATTAAAGATCTCCATATTTGTGGTTCTCTCAAATCTAATTTCCCAGTTCCATCCTATATCCTTGTTTTCTAGAAACCTTCTTGAATCTTCTTCCTCTGTTAATTCATACTCATCATGTCAGAAGCTCAGCTCATCCCTCCCAAACTAGTTTCCCAGCCTTCTTCTTCCCTGACGCAGCCGGTGGCAACTTCATTCCTTCCATCGTGTAAGCTCATCAACCAGCTGTCAGCTTGGCTCCCCGTCTTTCCCTCATTCTCCACGTCCACCCCGTGACCAAGTCTATCACATCTTTCTTTGATTAAATCTCACGTGTCTGTCTTACTTTCACCCCACTACGGCAACCTGGGTCATGGTCTCGTCATCTCACATGGGTTACCCAAGCACAAGCGTCCCTCACTTCCTTAGGCCCCATCTTCTCCCCACACCCACATACCACCATCAACTCATCTCCAGTCTTCCCTTCCCTGTGTCATTGCATCAACACCTGCAGTGGTTACTGTCTCCCTCCCATCACCTCAGCCAGCCCTATTCCCTATGATGCCCACGGCTGCACTCTCTGCTCTAATCACACTTGTGTCTTCTGTTTCCCTGAAGTGATAGCAACCTTTCTCCTTCTGTAGTTCAAGTTCTACCTTCCTCCAATAGAAACTAGGATGATGATGCTGATGATGATGATAATAATTATAACTGCGATTATTCACTGAGTACTTACTCTGTTCTAGGCACTGACATGGCGCTGAACATTGTTCTTACGGAATCCTTACCTCCATAAAGAAGAACATCATCCCTGTATCTACTTCCTTATTCCCAAACGAGGCTCAGAGACATGAAGCAAGTGACCCAGAGCCACTCAGCTATCAGCTGGGGAAGCAGAGATTCAAACCCAGCTCCTTGGACTTCAAAGTTGCTGCTTCCCTTTTCATCCTAATCGTTACCAATCTCTCTCCTAAAAACTGTCATATCCACCTTAAAACAATTAACACCTAAATAGACTCATCGCCTATTTTTCATTATTGTTTGGCGCATGCTACTTTAGTTAACATCTGCTTGGGGTGATGTCTTCTTGTAAGATCTTTGAGGCCAGAGATCCACATGCATTTTTATCACTGCACCTTGGCCACTGCCTTGCACAGTATAAATTCTAAACATATACTCACAGAATGCTGAGTAGATTAACGCTTCTATAGTTAAAATTAATAAAGAAGCCTTCAGCAGCACCCTTCCTACCTTCTTATGCTTGATTGTAATTCAAGTATTAAGCCACTAGGTGACACTATAACATCACTTAAACTCTCCAACAGGCTTCAAGGCGAAGCATAAATCCTTTAGCAAGTGCCTCCAGGGTCCTTTCCTATTAGAGCAGGAAAAACCGTTGGGTATCAGAAAGGGTAATGAAAATAAATAACAAAAAGGTGTTACTCAAAGAGTAGACAGTGCAAGGAGACAGGACTTCGGTGGCAGAATATTTTGTACGTGAAGTTCACCTCACTTGTTAATGAGGGGATAAATTGGTCAATTCAGCCTGGAGTAACACTGACCAGGGATTTTCAGCTGTGTTCTTAAAAGGCAGCACGGTGCAATGGAAAGAATACTGCACTGAGAACCAGAAGACATGGCTTTGCCCATGAACAACAAGGTCATGCCTTGGACCAGGTCATCCAAGAGTGGTTTTCCAATTTTTTTAAAGATGGCGGGCGTAACATCAGCCCAATATCACACACCTGCCATGGGAACTGAACGAGGCAGTGCCGAGAGCTCTTGGTCCAGAATCCAGCTGACTCTCCCTCCTTCTTCCTCGCTCTGTTCTCCTGGAGTCCCTGCTCCTTACCTGCTCCGTGTTTTTCTCTGACCTCTGTCTTCTGGGCTGGCTCTCCCTCCTCCTGCTGGGACTCTCCTGCAGCTCCTCAGGGCTGCCCTGGTCTCTTCTCACTTCTCACTTTCTCTTGGGCAAACTCGTCCATTTCCATAGGGTTAATCACTGAACAATCCCTCCAATTCCCTCCCGAGCCCACACCTCTCCTCTGAGTTCCGGCCACATTATCCGACTGACCTCAAGCTCCACAATGGACTCATGATCATGGACTCATGGTCATCCCCCCAGATGTGCTCCTTGGCCATACACCACTGTCCACACAGCTGCTCACCCTCACCTGGGAGTCCCCCTGCATGCCTCTAACAGCCCACCTCCAACTGTCCCACATGGAGTCTCCCTCTCATTCTTGTCAATTCTGCCTCCCGAATATTCCTGACACCCATCCGCTTCCTCCTCACCTCCATGCTCACCCCCTGGCTAAGCCACCATGACCTCCCACCAGTGGTATCCAAATAGGTTTCCCCTAATGGTCGTCCGCCCACTGTGTTCTCCAAACAACAGCCAGAATAATCTTCTCATGACATAAATTCAACCTGCTTCCACCCTTCTTAAAATCATTCAAAGCCTTCCTTATTAAACAGGAGAACCTGTTCTGCTTTTTCAGCTGCATCTCATGCCAATTGCTCCTCACCTACAATGATCAAACCTTTCTGGCCACATTGCAGTCCCTCGAACATGCCAGCCCGTCTCCTGTCCACTTCAGTGCCTAAGGAGAGGCTGTTCTTTCTGCGCAAATACTTGCAGTGGGTTCAATGATGGCCACAAAAAGATACGTCTATGCCCTAACCCCCAGAACTGTGGCTATCACTTTAGACAGCAAAAGATGTGATAAAGTTAAGGACCTCGAGAGGAGGAGTTTATCCTGGATATCCAGGTGGGTCCTCGATGCCACTACATGTACAGAGGAAGATCTGATACAGACACACAGAGGAAAAAGCAATGTGAAGATGGAGGCAGAAATTGGACCGATGTGGCCACAAGCCAAGGAACGCTAGTGGCCACCAGAAGCTGGAAGAGGCAGGGAACAGATTCTCCCCTATTGCCTATTATAAAGGGAGTATGGCAAGATCCTTGCTTTTGGACTTCTGGCCTCTAGAACATGTGACAAAATAAATTTCTGTTGGTTTAAGCCACCAAGTATGTGATAATTTGTTACAGCAGCCCAAGGAACTAACACGACGTATTTCTTTCAGGCCTGTTTCTCTGTCTGTTCTTTTCCCTAATGCACCCCAAGCAGCTAGGACAGTGCCTGGCGCTCACCAGGCCCCAGAAATAACGGCCAGAGGGTGAATCTCTGGCTCTCTTGCTGGACTCAGAGCTCTGGGCTGCAGGGACTATCTTCTTTATCACTGAGGCCTCACAGCCTCGTCAGATGCCTGGCATGTGGCACATGCCCAAAGGCTGTTTGCTGAATGAACGGAGTGAATGAATGGTTATTTGCTGAATGAATGTCAGATGAGATTGTATGACAGAAGAGTGAAAAAATGAGCACCTTGGAGATTCAGCTGTTTCCCTGTGGATTTCTTGGCAACTTACTGAAAAGGGTATTTGGAAGGGGAAATAGATTTTTCTTTCCTAAAAACACTGTAATTTAGCTAATTTAGTCAGATGTTACTCTTGCCCTAGAGAAATGTTCTTAGTCACAAATACAGCTTCCCATTTTCTCATAGGGAACACAACCTGCTTTGGGATGCACCTTATTTCTCACCACCGACAAGGCTGCCTCCACTTCGGTGATGACCTTGATCCTCCCAAGTTCAGCGGAGTCCCACATGTGCTGAGCTCTGCGCCCGCCTGGCCTCGTTCAGGCCGGGTCGCAGAGCTCAGCAGTCATCGTTGCTATGGAACTGAACTCCACACAAGGAGACCAAAGGCTCTCCTGCAAACCACTGGCAATTTAATGACGTGACTGACCAGGGCCGATGTGCCATCTGCAACTGAGATTACCCAGTGAGGTTTCGGGCAGTTGGCCTGTTTGGAAAACAGTACATTCTAGAACATAGTAGGCAAATATAAGCTGGTTTTCTCTCCTTCTTTCTCAACCACGAATGCTAGATTTAAAGACAGAGATTTGTTAGCCTACCGAGACCCATGTTAGCTAACTGGAGTTATTCTTCTATAAGGTATCAGCTACTAATGTTACTTCTACCACTATGATTAGTAATAGGCCAAATAATATGAAATGATAGACACGTGTCCTCCCTCTGCCCCAGGCCCCCAGGGCCTGTTCAGAAATACTTCCTCAACCACCTGCATAAGAAATCCTAGAGCCAGCCCTGATGGCCTAGTGGTTAAAGTTCGGCACTCTCACTACTTGGGCGGCCCAGGTTCAGTTCCTAGTTGTAGAACCACACAACCCATGTGTCAGTCGCCATGCTGTGGTGGCTCACATAGAAGAGCTAGAAGGACTTACAACTAGAATATACAACCATGCCGTGGGGTTTTGGGGAGGGGAAAAAATATCCTACAACTGAAGATTCTTTCTTTTAACTTTCACAAGTTGTCTACTCTTCAATAATCATCATTAATATTCCTGACAGAAGGAGCACTTTAACAAGCTAAGCCAAAGGTGTAAACTGGCAGCTAGTGGGTTGACTTCTACTGGGAAATTTGTTTAATCGTTAGGCACTGTGTTTCTTTAAAATTCTGAATTCTGATGCCTTTACATAACAAATGGATTGTCCAGCTCCCCATGGTCTGTCCCCAAGGCCAGCTGTTCCATCCTGGGGTGCCCCTCCCCTCACTCAGGTTACCTGCAGGCCCATGAGGCACCTGAGTCTGTCCCCTCAGGCAGGGCTTCATTTATCAGAGACTTCTCCAACAGAGACAAAATGAGCTAGGGAGTTAATTCCTGGAGGAGAAAGACATAGCGAGAAAAAGAAGAAAGCAGAACCAAAAATCTAAGGAGTTGGTGACAAACCAAATTTGCCAACTTTTCAGTTGTCATTGGAACTTGTTTACATTACAATATAACTTAATTGACTTTTGTGAACTTTGGGGCATAAAAATGATTGCTCTGAACCAGTTATCAGGCTATAGTTATAGCGTGTGCTAGAACACAGCTGTGTGAATGATGAAGAGATTAACTTCTAGAACTTTGTGTGCAAATAATTTAATGATATGGAAAATGTTAACAATAATTAAAATTTCCCCAGTAAATTCCATTTTTATCATGGAATGAAGGCCATTAGGAGCTTAAAGAGCAAATGAATGAGATTGCATGAAAAATACTTGTACATTTTTTAGTGATTTAAAATTCCCAAAGGAAAGACTCAATTGCCAGTGTGGGATTTTAGTTTTTAAAATCCAAAACCTAAGACAGATCTTGAGTTTTAAGACATTTTTCCTCCTTGTATATAAAACCACCAAACTGCAAAGTTCTATTGACTTAACAGTTGCTAGACTCCCTTAAATGGAAAACAATATAGACATATTTTATTCTAGAAAAAACTATAGAAGGTGTCTTTATTATCATGCTAGTTACTAAAGCAGACTTTATAAAAAGTCCCATCCTAGTCTATAAAGACACATCGTTTTCCCTACAAGGAAACAACCATCAAAAACATGGAACTTCCTCCCTTGAAACTGATAGTGAATAATTTAAAATCTTGCCCAATGCCACATCCTCAAAGAAGGACTATAATGAAGTTTGGGGAAATGTTAGGGCATAGTCACAAAATATTTTGGAAGCCAATCATACAGCTGTCATATGTGAAGAGCCATGCCCCATATCACAGAAGCACAGGCTGGGAAGGCCAGGACCAGCCCTCTCATACAAACCCTTGTTTCCCAGGTGAGGGCTCTGAACCCAAAAGAGACCAAAGAGGTAAGCCCTGAGACTCCAGCTCTTTCCAGGATGCTACGGAAGGCCTAAGAGGTCCGAATGCAGCAACAGGCATGTTTCTGCTGCTCAAAGCACTTACTTCTGGCCCTACCTGAAATTCACAGGGGAATTTAGGCTGTGTGAGGTTTCTCATTTAATAATAGATCTGAAGGCTGCGAGGCGGGCGTGGGGGTGGAGGTGGGGGGACTGGAGGAGAGACTCCTGCTAATTCTATTCCCCCTTGCCTAGGATTTGGGAAGCATCCCTACATGCATGTTGCAGGCTGGCCTGGTCACCAGCTCAGGCTCCCAAATCCTGTCCAGGCTGCAGTCTGAATTTTAAATTATTGATATATGTGTATTAACTACCTATTAGGTGCCATCTACTGAGATCATCTCAAAGAAGCACCAAAAAATGACCCCAGTTCTTAAAGAGAAGAAACATAAGTAGGTAATTTTTGTTTCTAGAGTGTTCACTCCGGGCTTGGAGACAGCATAAACATTTCACATGTGCCCATACGACCACCTTTCAGAAGCACATGCTTACGTCTAATCGAGAGAGTCAGGCACATCCACACTGAAACCCAAACAGAGCTGGAGGCCAGGGAAGAAGTGCCAGGGCAGGGAACCAGGTTCCCACCAGGGGTCATCAATACTGGCTGGGATCAGCAGGAGGCCTGTGAGGGAAGCGGGGGGTGGGGATGGGACATCACCACTGAGCTCGTTTGCGGAAGACAGGAAAGACCAGGCGGAGGGGAAGCGGGAAGGCATTCCAGAAAAGGATGAGAAGTGGGATGTTCAGATGATGTTCAAGGGAGAGTGAGGGCACTAACGGATGCTGGTGGAGAGGATCGAAGAGGAAATAATAGCGATGACTGAAGAAAACACTAGTTGAGGCCAGACTGTGGGCCTCTAATGGTACACTGGTGAGGCTGGGCTTCATTCTGTCGGCAATGAAGGAGCCACCCTTTGTTCCCCACCTTAGATATGTCCCAGCTCCACCTCAAACTCTAGCTTCAGTCTCCAGTTGAAACGCTAACCACAGTCGTTCCACGGTGTGGGGCCAGCCTGGCTCCCCAACACTTGCTTTAGAGACAGCAGTTTTAATTTGGAGCTTGAACAAACTACTCACTCAGGCATTAAGCCATAAGACAGTACCTAATCAATTCTTTCTTAGGAATGCCTGGCTATCCTGCTGATGGGCTGTGCCACCTCAGGCAGATGCTCAACCCTCCGGAATTTAGTGTATTCCTATTTTTATAGTGCACCATGAGCTGTCACTGCAGCTCGGGAGATGGGATGTGAGTTGGCTGGCCGATGAGGGCTTGGGAGCTCCAGCCTTCCAAACCACCTCCCAGTTACTCACAAGCCACGCCCCCAAATTCCCAGCTGGACAACGTCAACGCCAACTTGCAGCCTTCATACGGGACCCATTTATCTCAGGAAGGGCAGAGGTTGACCCGTGTTCCGCACACAGCTCTCCCTGACCACCCAGAAACAGGGACACAGACGGCAGAGTGCAGCTCATCCCCGAGAGCCCTCATAACCCCGGGTGCTAGAAGACTGCGTTACAGAATGCAAATTGCACCCTGTAGGCATTCAATTGCCTGTGAATGTCAAACAGCCCAAGGAAACAGAACAGAAAGGACCAATGCTGTAAATAAGAGGAAACCCAGGCTGGAGCAGATTAAAGTGTCCACAGACTTCACAAAGTTATGACTAAAACCTGGTGTTTGAGCCTCAGGGTCACCATCTTCTCATGATCATGGGGTAAATACTGGGATTGAAGCCAGATGCCCAGGTGTGGTTCCTGCCTCTTCCACATACCAGCAAGTTATTTAAAACTCTTGCAAATTTGAGTTTCTTGTATTGATAGATGGAAATAATAATCATACTGGCCTCACAGAGCTGTTGTAGGATTAGAGCAGGGTTTCTGGACCTCGGCACAATTGGTATTTGGGGACTGTCCTGTGCATTGCAGGATGCTGAGTGGCATCCCTGGTTTTTTAACCCACTAGATGCCAGTAGTCCCTCGTTCCCTCAATTGTGACAACCCAAAAATGTCTCTGGACATCACCAAATGTCCCCACTAAAACAACTCTCAGCCTCATTTAAACCAGAGGACCACACCAAGCTGGCTTTATCCGAGAACTTTGTTTTGTGGTGTTTCCATCTCCTTCCTGCCACAGAGCCGATCAATCCATTGTTCTTGGGTCTCAAGCTCAAAGGATCTTAAAATTAAGATGCACTGATTTCTTTTCTTTTTTGTTTATACAATCTTGTTATGTTTATATTAACAACTTCACACAAAAGCCAGGCTCTTTTTTTCCTGAATAATGTGTCCATTTACATGGGAAAAGGATAAAGCACGTCTTAGATTGCTAGGTTTTAGTGACTTAATTTTGTTTCCTTGCAGCTTCAGTTTTTAAACTGTATCATGAAAGTGGCTGGAAAAAGCTCAAGATAAATTCTGATCACCAAAATTTTTGATGTATTGAAGAAGAAACAAAACAGTTTGTCACAACTGAAGCTCAGTAATATGGATGCTTACAGGAAAACGGCTCAACAAAGGTAGCCCATCCATATTGCACACCTACTGGGTGAACACAAAGTGATGCTGTGAGAGAAACATATGGTCCCTTCTCTCAGGAAGAAAACGATCTGCATCCTTGAAGACTGATCTTAACTGAATTGTGTTTTGTGTGTTTTTTAATTGCTTCTTCTCCCCAAATTCCCCCAGTTCATAGTTGTATATTTTAGTTGTGGGTCGTTCTAGTTGTGGCATGTGGGACGCCACCTCAACATGGCCCAATGAGCGTTGCCATGTCCGCGCCTGGGATCTGAACTGGTGAAACCCTGGGCTGCTGAAGCAGAGCGCAGGAACTTAACCAATCAGCCACGGAGCCGGCCCCTGAATTGTGTTTTATGAGCATCACACACAGCCCTGTTGGATTGATTTGGACACGTTCAAAAGGATGATCTGACTCAAAAATGTCCAAAGCTTCTGAAACATATTCCTTTCTTGTAAGATTGGGGGAGTATTTTTAACCAAAATAATTGTTTGGTCCAATACTCCAGCACAAGTGAGTTAGCAGGCTGCCAGCTGCTGCTACCAGAATATAAGAGAGAGGTTCATAAATGTTCAAGGGACCCGAGACACAGTAACCAAGAGGGCTCTTGCGCACTGCAGGACAGAGAACCTAGTGTTGTCATCAAGAGCACCGTCCTGGGTGGACTTGAGCAGAAGACCAAATTGCTGTGTGCTTCGGTCTCCGGCACTGCAAACTCGGTACAATAAGATGATAAGACATGTGAGGAATCAGTGAGCTAAAAAGCATTTTGAGCATGTAGAACAGTGCCTGGCATATAAGAAGCACACAATAAGTGCAGCTGTGGCTTCAATTACAGAACACCATTCCACAGGATTTCAAAAGATGTTATCCAAAGAAGAGTCTTATGGCCAAATGTCTGGAAACACTACTTTAAACAAAGTTAAACAGGCTTTTTTTTTTCTCACTGCAGTACTTCTCAGAGCCTTTAAAATGCTGATATGCAACATGAAAATCAAGAGAGCGACCCAGTAGGTATCATCTGGCACTTAGGACCCTTTCTGCAAAAGGCAATTCACAACTAGTGTTATATAAAACATTATATAAAACTGCTTCCCAGATTATCTTCTAAGCTTGACATGTAGTCTACTATAACTGGGATTGCTTATCAGAGTCTATAGAACTTTGATCGTAAAAGATGTAAATATCGCTGATTACCAGAACATGCTAAGAATCTGGGACTGCTTAATGTTAAATACAATGGCTCAAAATTCAGGATGCTGTCCATGTTGATTTTTTTTTAAATTTTCTTGTGGTAAGAACACTTAACATGAGATCAACTTGCTCAACAAATTTTTAAGTGAACAATACTTTCTTGTTGACCAGAGGTAGAATGCTGTAGAGCAGAGCTCTAGGGCTCATTCATCTTGCTTAACTGAAACTTCACGCCCGTTGAGTAGCAGCTCCCCATTTTCCCCTCCCTCACTGTCCATGCTGATTTGTACGTCACTTACCCTAGACCCCTTTTCAGGAAAACACCGGCAAGCAGAGCAATCTCTTCCTCCACAAGGACCAATAAACTTCTTTCCGCTCTGGAAGGTGAAAGCACCTGATTTAGTACATCGATATTCATCACTTTGCTGGGTACCTGATACGCATCATGACAGGCACTCTGGTTCACCTAACACATGAGAATTATACACAGTATACCTTTACCTCTGAATCTGTGAAAAGAAAAGACTAATATTGATATATAAAAAGGCAAAGAACTTACAATGTGGCTTGACAATAAAAAGGTTGACTATGTGAGCCAAATAAAGGTTTGTGTGAAGTAGGATAAATTATGTGAGCTAGGATTTTTTTAAAAGCCTCCTTCTGAAGCCACTTTGCTTCAACCAGAAGCTTCTGCCATTTCTCTCTCTTGGTAAGACTTCATTTAGTAAGATGTGAACAATCTTAGAGCGTAAACAATATAGTTAGGAAACCCATTAAGTACACAATGGTGTCTAATTTAAATTATAAGTGTGGCTTTTTGTTCAGGAACCTCTTGCTTTACCTTCAAGATCAAGTCCCTTCTGGGTCAATGCTCCAGTCGCAGCCTTGGATTTCAGATTAAAATTGTTCTTCCTACGACTTTCTGATACTCCTGGATGGTTCCTCTAATGGGTCTCTCAATAGAAAGCTCCTGAATTTGAATAATTGGGGCCCTTTCCCCACTTTTACCTAACTTTTCTTCAACACTCCGTTTAAAGAGGTACTCCACACTCACATATTTTCTTAACTTTAATGCTTCCTCCAAACACACACACGCGCACACAAATGCGTGCGTACACACATGCCCCTTTGGGAAGAGTCAGCCCCTTGTTCTCACAAATCCTCATTATCCACATCCGGAGTCATCAGTCACTTCAATACAAAAATATAGTCCCCGAGTAACTGTTTTCATAAGTAGATCCCTTTACGACAACCACCCACCATGATGCACCTGCAGTGACAATGAGCACTGAGTGTTCATTCACAGACAGGGGCTGCCAGTTGGGAGGGCCAGGTGGTAAAAGCAGCTCTAGGTGCTAGGAGCTGAGGGCGTGGATAGGAATATGAGAAAAGCATCAGGGATAAACTCTGCCTGGTTCTTGGTCTTGACTCATCCAGCCCTCACTGCAACGTGGAGGTATTAACCACGCATTTCTATAATGCACAGATCTTTGTAATCTCAAGGCAATAAACTTAAACCTTTAGACCAATGTATAATGGGGAAACATAAAGCAGCTGAACCAATATTTATAGTTCTGATGGAAAACATATAGAGAGAGAGAAAGAAAGAGATTCATACACACACATATGTATGCGAATATAAATGAATATGCATATGCATATATGAATATACACACGTGTATACATATACATGCACACAAGAGGGAGAGGGTCTATCCAGTATGTCTTTCTCTTCAATCACAAAATTTAGACCTTTTTTTCCTAGAAAAATAAGGTCAGACACAATCCAAAAGAAAATATCTTTACGTTAAGCATTAATAAAAAAAAGATACCTTTATAAACAAAACTCTTATGGGTCATTGAAAGTATATAAGAATTTGAACCTTGACAAGAGCCAAGCAATTAGATAATTTAAGTTAAAAAATGTATTTGAAGTTTCTGAAACATACGCCTCTTGAGTTTTGAGTAACATTGTTATCTATGAATGTGGAAACATTAAGTTCAAAACCCTGATAAGGTAAAAAAAAAAAAAAAAAAATTAAATGCCCAGGGCCAGGTCGGGACAGCATGAAAGCACTTAAAATAACTAGTCAGTTGGGTTCATTCGAGGTTAGGGCTCACCACTATGTGTTCAGTGAAATATCAAAATAACCAGAGAAAAAAGAAGGTCAGTTGATCAGATGGCTTGATAACAAAGCCAAGCTTGTTATTTCATAGTATTTTTTTTCACTTAATTGTGCCAAGCATCACTGAGGTGTTTGTAGCAAAATTACCTCTCAGGGAAGAATCAATTTAAAATAGATTAGCAGATTCTAATAAAGAAACAAGAATAGTCACATAGAAAGCTTTGACTTGGACCAATAAAAGAAAAAAGCAAGGGGTCATCTTAGTCTCTACAAAGTTCTTCTATCTTAGACCTATCCCAACAAACACCACTTTAAAAGGGGGAGGCGGGGCCGGCCTGGTGGTGCAGCGGTTGGGTGTGCACATTCTGCTTTGACGGCCCGGGATTCACCGGTTCCGATCCTGGGTACGGACATGGCACCTCTTGTCAAGCCATGCTGTGGCAGGAGTCCCATATATAAGGTAGAGAAAGATGGGCACGGATGTTGGCTCAGGGCCAGTCTTCCTCAACAAAAAGAGGAGGATTGGCAGCAGATGTTAGCTCAGGGCTAACCTTCCTCAAAATAAAAGGTGGGGGGGGGGGGGTAGGCATTTTTAGAGGAAGAAGCTTAAAAACAGATAGTAGAAACCCATTAAAAGAAGATAAAGACAATATCTCACATAAGCCAACATTCAAAGCATAAGCCATATTCATTGGGAATACACCAACATTCTCAAAAATCAACGTTCCTCTTCTTCAAAGGGAAAAAAGGAAAAGTCACTATCTGTTTCATCTCAGATATTTTTAAACAAATACTTGGTGCATGGAAAGTTCAAGAAAAGGAGTTACTAGTTTGTAGGTTAATAATCTGTTCTGAATTTGTACCTCTATTTTCTTTTTTTGAAAAACGTGTTTAGTCAGTCCTTATTGATCGGCAGTCATCTCCTTTCTTTCGTTACTGATCACTACCCTGCAACTAATCTTGTGCATTCATCTTTATGCACAAATCAGTATAAATACGTACGACAAATTCCAAAAAGGGAAATTCCTGTGTCAACAACAGGTATGTTCATCTAAAATCCTGATGGATAATGCCAAATTGCCTTCCATAGATATTGCATCAATTTATATCTCTACCCTCACAACCCAACTACAGCATAGCCACTCTGTGTGAAATCTCTAGAATCTCTGCATAACACAAGCTAGTAGGAGGGTCCATTGTAGAACAATTTTTGGTTTAGGAGTTATGATAGGTCCACTCATAAGGAACATAAGAAACAAAGGAAGTGAAATGTAGGACTCTGTAGACTTTTATAACAGGACAAAAAAGGAATATAATACAAAAATACACTTAGAAAAATCAAGTAAGAGAAATAGAAAAAATCCACACACACATATATTTCAGTGTGTTTCTGTTCATTCATTCAGGTGATGCTCTCAAATGCATGTGAACTAAGTTGGGCAAGTCTTCCCATCCCTGCCTCACTCGGAGAAAACTGAGTCTTAGAGAGCTTCAGGGATGAACCAATGGCAGAGCCAAGAACCAAAGGCTTCTCATTCCTTGATGCGTGTGCTTTCTGCTTCTGACTGGTAGGAAAAGGAGAACGGAAGGCAACTTTCTATTTTGATTTGCTTTGAAAAGACCTATGGTAACTTGAATTACAGAGATTGGATTGGGTGGATCCAAGCTAGAGAGAGTGGACAGCTAGAGACGCGTTCACTAGACTGATTGAACCAGTCCAGCTGTCTCAAGATCAACCTGAGTTATAGGTGGCCCATAGCAAGACTTCCCAGAAACGCCTGAGGTTGGGTTCAATAACTTAGGTTCTTTAGTGAGGAAGCAGAAGGAAGAGGGCTTATTACAGAATGTTCTAGGTTTATCTTTCTCCAGAGTTAAAATGTTCAAATTTAGTCTTATACTTCTTGATTTAATCTTGAAATGGCCAAGCTGCTTCCTGTCTCTCTCTGAAAAAAGTTTTTAAGAAAGGGTTATGTTATAAAACAAAGGAATCTCCAATACCTAGGCAATTTGGTACGTAATCTTGACTGTAAAATATAAAAGAAACCTTAGAGTTAATCTAGTCTAACACTTCATTTTACAGATGAAAACACTGAGTCCCAGGGAGGAACTTGTTTAAAAGTATAATAAAAATAATGCATTCAATAAAGTGAATTTTCAACATGCAATCAGAGCTAATTAATGTACTTACCCCATACACATGTTGTACAGAAAAGAGAATGAGTATAAGTGACCTAGGAAAAAACAAAAATGCAGATTAATTTAAACTGTTCATTTTCATGCAAAATAGAAAAGAAAAAGAACAAAGGAATTAATTTCAGAAAGCTTCTTTCTATTTTTAATAGGCTGCTGTCACCAGCTGATTGTCATCAGTGACAAGATAAATGTCCTCACTCTGGCTGGCATCATTATCTTTCCTCTTTTTAACTCGTCGAGAAGTACTCACAGCCCGTGAGTGGAGTCCTCATTGTGCTGGGTACCGTGGGGACACTCACAAGGTGAGAGCTGGATGGATAGAAGGAAGGTGACTCTCAGTAGGAAACGAGAGGAGGAGGGAAGGAAGTGGTTGTGTTCAGGGACAGTGCAAAGACCAGTGTGTGCTGGATGCCAGTAAGTGGAACCAACTGGAAGGAGGGAAAATGGGAGAAAACATAACTGGACTGGGGATATGGCTTGGAGGAGAAGGGAAATAATATGAAATAGCGAGGGAAGAGTTAAGTAGTTCAGGGTCTTATAAGTGAGGCAGAAATCCAACCGGGGTGATATTATTATAAAGAAATTTTAACAGGAGAGATGAAATCAAAATAGACGACTTTTAAGGACTGAATGTTTACACTTCCCTCCCACCCCAAAATTCAAATGTTGACATCCTAACCCTCGCGTGATGTTATTAGGGGCCGGGGCCTTTGGGAGTTGATTAGGTCATGATGGTGGAGTGAGATTAGTGCCCTTATAAAAGGGACCACAGAGAGCGCTCCCATGCTCTTTCCACCCTGTGAAGACACACGGAGAAGTCGGCAGTCTGCAACCTGGAAAAGGGCTCTTACCAGAACAGACCGTGCTGGTACCCTGATCTCAGATGTCCAGCCTCTAGAACTGTGAGAAATAAATCTCTATTGCTTATAAGCCACTCCGTCTGTGGTCTTCGTCACAGCAGCCCGATCTAAGACAACCACCAAACAGTCGCATATGTCTGACCAGAGCTTACATTTGTCAAAGAGCTTCCACATCCATCATCTCGTTTGATCCTTGAAACAGCTAGGATGGAGTTGGAGCTCCTGGTCACATAATCCCCATGGATGGGAGGAGAACTGGGCCGTGATTTCTCTGCCATCCTTGTCTCCTTTGTTGTGCATAGAGCCTTCTCCTCTCAGAAACCTCACGTCCTAAGAGAGCCTGCTTTCTCCACCCTCTATCTTCCTCTTGTGCTCAGATACTGGCAAACACAACAGGAATCTACAGAGCCACGCCTCTGGGTGAGCCCCTGACTAGGAGGTGAGAGACGGGGATGGGGGTCTAGCCCACACAGACTGGCTGCCACTCTGAGGTCCCCATTCTCCCTGACACTTCTATTGGAATTCATGACAATTGCAATCAATTTCAATTCAATTGAATTGAAAAAATTCAGTTCAATTCCAGGTTGGCATTACAGAGTAGTAACTAAGTAAATGAAGAGAATAAAAAGGTGAACGAGGTGTTGAACACTGGGAGTATATTATTTTAAACCAAGTTGAAGTATTTACAGCTACTATTTATTAAATAGGTCCTTATCACCTTGGACATTTGTAAATAAGGATAGGTTACATCTTTTAGTAGTTCTGGCCTCCACATATATAGTCTCATTGAAACTGTAGGCATGGTATGTTTTTCCACATTTTCCACAAGAGCAAATGTGCTCAAAATGTTGCAGACAGAATGGCACAGAGGGGTCTGGCTCAGATCAGATCTGAGCCCCCATTATGCTCTTCTGGCTCCTCCTGCTGCTGGATATATTTTAAAACACGACAATTCTTTTTTTCTTTAAAGAAGCATTCAAAATTAAGATTACATTGCATTTTCCTCCATATGCACTTCAAATAAATATGACTTGATTGCATTTCTGAAATAAATACATTCTCCTTCCCACCACACACGCTTTCCTTTTTTTGTTGTTGTTGAGGAAGTTTGGCCCTGAGCAACCATCTGTTGCCAATCTTCTGCTTTTTGGTGAAGAAGACTGTCCCTGAGCTAACATCTGTGCCAATCTTCCTCTATTTTGTATGTGGGATGCCACCACAGCATGGCTCGATGAGTGATGTGTAGGTCCACACCAGGGATCTCGCAAACCCAGGCCACCAAAGTGTAGCACATGAACTTAACAGCTACGCCACCAGGCTGGCCCCCAACACTCTCCTTCATTGCCCATAAATACATGTTTATCAGCTCCAAAACTTTTCATATTTCTCACTATTTAACATTTCCTTAACTCCCAATTTTTTTAGTCACTTTTAACAATCTTATATTAATTTCCTATTGTTGCTGTAACACATTGCCACAAACTCAGTGGCTTAGAACAACGCATATTTACTATCTTATGGTTCTGGAAGTCGGAAGTCTGAAATGGGTCTCACTGGTGAGAATCAAGGTGTCAGCAGGGCTGTATTCCTTCTGGAGGCTTCCAGATTCCAGAGGCTGTCTGAATTCCTTGGCTCATGGTCCCTTCTCCCTTCAAAGCCAGCAGCGGCAGGTCAAGTCTCTCTCTTGTTCATCCCTCTCACCTCTGCTTCCATCATCACATCTCCTTCTTTGACTCCCGCTCTCCTGCCTCCCTCTTTCACTTCTAAGGACTCTTATGATTATACTGAGTCTACTTGGCTAATCCAGGACAATCTCCCCATCACCAGGTCAGCTGATTAGCAACCTTAATTTCATCTGCAACCATAATTCCCCCTTGCCACGTAACAGAACATATTCACAGGCTCCAGGGGTCAGGATTTGGACATCTCTAGGGGTCATTATCCTGACTACCACACTCATGAAGTGCACTGTTCTAACTCTACTAGTTATTGGGATCCTGCTGCTCGGGCATCTAGCAAGGTTTCTGCTATTCAAACCTAGCGAGTAAGAGGGTAAGAATCTGCAGCCTTTAGATGTGCACCCTCCCATTGGATGGTTATGTGGATGCAATCCAGGGCGAGTAGCAAGGATTGGTGTTTAATACTAAAAATGAGTCACAAAATGGCTAGCATAATCCACAGATTTCTAGAACGATTTGGCTTTTTGACATATGAAGCATTTATATGTTTTATACCTATAGAACCAACATTTAGGAGAAATTATTGAATAAAAGCAAGTGATCACACTGAGGACACTCACCAGGGATCTATGGCCAAGGGCTTGGTCCACCTGAAAAAGCATCTTATAAATGCCATGTGCGCGGAGTATGTCACAGTCAAGTCTTGGTACTTAAAAAAAATTCTGCCAATCTTCTCGTTTCTTCCAGACAACACCCATTTGTAAATGAAGGTCTATGTCCTGGGTTTAAAGTCTGTAGATGTTAAATATAAACATATCTCTTAAAACACAGTATTCATTATAATGAAAATAATTACTTCATTATTCATAGCTAGTAATGGAAGTATTTTCAAAAGGGGAACTTCAACAGTTTCTTGACATTCTCTCTCCTTAGCGATGGTTAAACTGAACAATTATCAATTTTTATTCTTAGAAATAAAAATATTCTCAAATTCTTTATATGTCATAATATATTTTTTGGAAATAGAAAGATATATATATATATAATGCTTGTATGAAAATTATTGCTTCATTTTGCTAAGTGAAATTTTCTTGGACTTAATCTTTTCCCTTGAAAATTTAAGTTAAAATTCACTCAAGTGCTTTTTTTGCTTTTTGAAACTAGGAAAAGAACTCCCAAATACACATTTTGCACACATACAGCAAATATATATAAAAATATTTTAATTTAAAATGGCGCAACTGCTATGGAAAAAATTTTGGCCGTTCGTCAAAAATTTAAACTTAGAATTACCATACGATCCAGCAATTCCATTCCTAGGTATATACCCAAGAGAAGTGACAACATATGTTCACACATAAACTTGTACATGAATATTCATAGCAGCATTATTCATAATAGCCAAAACGTGGAAACAACCCAAATGTCTATCCACTGATGAGTGGAGAAACAAAATGCGCTACATCTATACAATGGCTTTGACCATAAAAAGGAATGAAGTACTGATACATGCTACAACATAGATGAACCTTGAAAACATGATGCTAAATGAAAGAAGATAAATACTGTATGATTCCACGTATATGAAATGTCCAGAATAGGCAAATCCATAGAGACAAAAAATGATTAGTAATTGTCAGGGGCTGGAGGAAGGGAAAATTAGGAGGTACAGGGTTTCTTTTCGGGGTGACAGAAATGTTCTGGAATTAAGTAGTGGTGATGGTTGCACAACATTATGAATATACTAAAAACCATTAAATTATAAACTTTAAAAGAGTTAAAACGGTGAATTTTATTTTGTGAACTTTATCTCAATAAAAAAAGAAAAATATTTTAACTCAAAGAACCCCATACTTTGATAAAAGACCACTTTGGCTCAAAGAATTAAAATGTCTCATTTTAAAAACTCAGGCTTCTCCGAAGACTTGTAACTATAAGAATTGGGTAGAGAGAACGAAACTGAGAATATTGAATGTTACAAGTTATTTTTAAATTTCTGGACAAAATCTAGATAAACTAACTCAATGCTGTATTTAGGGGAGACTAGTTTTCGAAGTAAGTGGTAGAACAGCATTCCACGATGCAGTTTCAAAATCAAGTAGAAAAAGAACCACTCTGAGTGCCCAGGTCTTTTCCCATCCCTAAGTCCAACATCTTAAGTACTTTTTTAATCGCATTCTAGAAGCAAATCTCAACAAAACAAATTATTGCTTTGGAAGGAATATACAAATTAGTTTGAATCACTCAAAATGCATTTCCTATTTTAAACAAATAGGAAATACAATCAAAAATTGAAGAAAACCAGAGATATGTGCATTTTAACCCCAAAATAGATACACGATGCAATTTATCTACACACATACTGCAATAAAGGGTGCACAAAGGGGGATTTTATTAAAACAATGTTGCTGTGGTCGCCTTTCAGAGAAAGATTGTCTCATCCTGGTTCATGCTCCTAACATCTAGGAGTTTCTCAGTACATTTTAATTCAATGGCTGGCAGGTGGATGGCTGGATGGCTGGGTCAATCTGCAGGAATCTAACTGGTCTCCCATTAGTCAATGGACTGCCCAATGTGAAAAGTCTTTGCTAGACTGAGAGTAGTCAATGCATCCTCATCACCATGCACTTAGTTACCATATAAGCTCTATGACAATAGAGATTTAGTCTTTTTTTATTCATGGATATATTCCCAGTGCCATAATAGTGCCTGAAATATATTAAGTGCTCAATATATGTCTGTTGGATGAATGGATTTATGGAAGATACTTTGGGATCTTTAGAATGTGAATCAAATATATTTCATAGGGGACCTAAGATGAAGCTAACTTTGAACATACATGAGGGAGTGGAGAAAGGGAGAATGAGGGAGACGGAGAAAGGAATCATAATAGCCTTAGGGGAGTGAGGAGAAACTGACACATTGATTCCATGTAGCACTCTCTGCCCACATCAAGTCCCTTGTTTTCACCTCAGTTTAGTAAGGAAAGTATTCCTTCCATTGTACAAGAAAAACAAACTGGATCAGTTGAAGCCATTTGTGCAAAGTCACAAAGCTGATACATGGCAGAACTGGGGTTTTTTGACTCCAATATGTGTCCCTTCTCCCAAGTGACATCCCAGCTTAGCCGCCTTTGAACTTTTCTGCTCTCACACACACCCATAAGAATTTTGAAAAACCTATACACACCCCCTATTCTTTTTTTTTTTTTTTAAGTTAACATCTAAAAACTTTCATCTTCTCTTCAAATACTTGCCAAGAGTGTAATCTGGAACATTGTAGAGGGTGACTTATAAAATAAAACTGTTGCAGCACTATTTTAGATGCAGCCAATGGATCATAATGCCACTGCAATCTATTTTCACCATCAATAGCATAAAATGTATGCACACAATTCTTAACAGGAATTTTACATTATTTTTTTTCTTGAATTCATATATCCATTCCCCTCCCCTACATATACCTTAGTGCAATATAATTTTATACTTGAAAATCTTACATTGATTACCCTACCATACTTCTCTGCAACAAAAATGTATATAAATTGAATATTTTTTGTTTCCTATGATCACAGATCTCTAAGTCTTAAATTTTTTTCTCCTGGATTGGCTTATCATTATCAGGATGAGTGGTATATAATCCATCAAAACATAAATTTAAATCTTGATAAACAAATATTGAATACTAAAAGTGTAATTTTTTTGGAAATGTCCTTGGCAATGAAAGAATTGGGGTTTTTTTCTTTCTCAATAAGTTTGTTTAGCCCTACATTAATAATACTTCTTACTAGAATGAGACAGGTTCAGCAACAATCTTATTTCCATCCTAACTTTTAAAGTTGTAAATCCTAATAAACCTTATTCACAGTTAAAAGTTGTGAATGGAAGGAATTTGCTATACAAATGTCGCTCAATGGCTTGAACTTCTCTTGAATTGTATACCAAAAGCAAAATAGAATTTATCATCAAAAATCATTTTGAATGATCTAGCAGCTGATAAGTCTTCCCCCAATTGTGATAAAAGCAAAAAGTTGGAAAACACCTGGCCCAGGGGATGTGCAGCCCAGCAGGCAAAATGCTTTCTGCTCTCAACACCTGCATTTATACTCCCTTGTCTGGCCCCACAAACAGTTCTTACACTCTGGGACAAAGCAGGGGGGGAACATTTGGGATGGATGGGGGCAGAGGGATGGGGCACAGGATGCCTTTCTTTCAAAAAGTAGGACAAAGACAGTTTCAAAAGGGGAGGTGAGAACATGGACCAATGGGCCATTTTCAGACAGAACCATTGTAAGAAAAAATACAAAAAGCAGTTGAGAATCTGGAAATTGATTCCTTTAATTAATTTTCCAAGCTGCTTGCATAACTCTTAAGAATCCTTTTGTCTCCCAAGGGTACACGTACTTCAGTTTGAAGATGTCTGCTTTTGATGAGCTGCCAAATACAAAAAGCTGCCAGTTCACTGATTTACCTGGAGCGAGCCAGGTATGACAGAGCCTATGACTATGTGGAAGACTATGTGCTTCTCCCACGCCTCTGTCTGGCCCAAAAACAAGCCAAAAAGGAGTCGCAGAGACGTTAGGACTGTTCTCCTACCCAAGATGCAGCTACCAGGTCACAACTAAGCAGAGCCCCTATCTCGCTATCAGCTGGACACCATGAACATGGGTGTGCACAGTGCTCTACAGTTCACAAACACTGTCACATGTGAAATCTACAATAATCCACAAGGATTTTCTTTGTTGCGACTACTTACGTTAAGAGCGGAAAAACTTTTGTCTCAACCAAGCTTTTGACTGCGCCAAACAAAAATACCCCATCACGCAGAACAGCATCCCTCTAACCTACCTTCTCACAAATAAATGGCTGTCATCACATGGGACTGGCCAAGGCAATGTGTTTCCGTGGAAGTTATCACTACTACAAAAAAAAAAAAAAGTTTAAACGACCCAAAGTACTGTGCCACTAAAACATATGCAAACAACAGCTTATGCAAAAGTTCTGTGCCTTTCAAAAGACATGCTTTATTTTGCCAAATGTTATCCTCAAGAAGATTACGATCTCTTCTCTGTAGACTGCTAAGATTATGTTCTCTATAGAGTGCTGCCTCAGAGCCCACTCAGGCTCCACCTTTAACCCAGCTAAGTGGGGATGTGGCCAGGTTTGCACCACCTGATCCTGTCTCCCTAGCCACTCAGAAAGGTTGGGAATAACCACTTGACCCAACCCAGAGCTAGGCTTAATGACATAGAACTCTGACTCCGAGCTGGAGGATGGTACAAAAAGATAATCTGGCTCAGTCCTCTTGGAGAGCTGAAATGAGGAAACTGAGGGAAGAAAGACAGATGAGGGAGGAAGGAAGCATCAGGAGATGCCACAAGACACAGTCAGGCATCAGAAGGCTAGGGCAAGTCAAGGCGAAGTGCAAGCCCGAATTTAGAGGAAACAGATAAGCTGAGTAATGATAAAAAGCTGTTTTCAAGGGAGGAAAATGCAAAAAGAGACAAATGGTCCCATGGGAGGATGAAAGACATTCCTGAGAGCCGCCCCATTTCTGATGCTGTTTTATAGTCAATTTCCTTTACTTGAGCAAATTGACCTGTGCAGCTGAGTCTGATAGAAAGTACTGCCCTCACTGGCAGCTGGTCCCAAGACCACGACAACCCAATAGGGGCTCACTTGGAGCCCCACTGCAGAGGGAAGCTCAGCATAAGCACCCTGGGCCTTTGACATCCCCTTAACTCACCAACCTAAGTAAGGTCACAGGTTCTTTCTCAGCATGTATTTATTTCAGTAATTTCTAGCACATATATTCAGTATCTCCAGCTCCCTGAGATTATTTTTTTCTTCACTCCTTTACGAAAATTTCTGGACTTCAATTCCTCTGGGATTCCTTATGAGTCTCGGCCCAATGTTTTCCAAATGCTAGGCCTGGGAACAAGATCTGAGATCTTCCGAGTCATTATCTCTACCATGGGGAATTTGTTTTCTCTGCAACCTAATCTTGAGAAGAAATACATCCTGCTGAGGTTCTCATCGATTGGGGGTTGGGGGGTGGGCAATGACCAAGATTGGAGGACCCGATAAACAGGAGAGAGTATCAGAATCTTCCAGTCACAAAAAGGTACCAGAAGTATAATGCCCTTTCTTTCCCCAAACAACATTAAGTCTTTGAATTCTTTTGAATAATAATATTTTTAATTCTTTCAGTGAAATAATTTCCTATTAATTCAACGACTACATGTTCTTTCCTTTTGACCTTCTGACACTGAGCTATCTGAAGACTCTTTCCAAGGCGAAGTTTTTTCGATTGTCTGAACACCTATTTGTATATACCTTTCTCTCTTCGAAATAGAACTCCTGAAGACTCAGTTTTTATAAAGAAATAAGAAATGGGCTGAAAAGTTAGAAAAATGCTCCCAGAAAAAGAATGGCATGCCTTGTCCACCTCAGTAGCTGACATTTCCATTCGAGGCTTACGCTTTCCCTGTTAAGAGACCACCTGACCTTTCCCCGACATAAAAGCTGGTTACTTGGTTTTGCTCTTTCTAAAATCCCCTGTCTTAGGGTTGACTCTACCTGCAGACTTTCAAAGACTTCAGGTTAGTTTCAGCTTTTTAGCAAGAACAGTCAATCTCATCAAACATCACAAGGTTTTTAAAGCGGGTCATGGATCTGTGTGGTCCATGGACCACTGGAATGTGGCTGGAGCTTCATGTGCTCTGAAAAGCAACAGGGAAAAATTTGAGAACTACTCAAGTAAATTCTTGAGAATGACTGAGTTCCAACTTGACCAGAATGTTGCTGGATTATGGCCAAACCCGCCCCCACCTCTCTTTCTCTCCAGGTTCAACTAAATTGTTTGAGAGTGCTGCAGAGTCCTCAGTTGACCTTGGAGTTGAGTTTGCAAGTCCAAGGCCAACTGGACCATATCTCAGCTAACCCGCCATTCTGCCAATATATGCTTTCATTATTATTTTCCCCTTTGTGGTCCCCTCCCAATATCAACAGAAAATTTGCAACAATCATAATAATGTCACCAGTTGGGAAACACATGGAGGTGATATATGCCCTAAAAATACACAAGTGATTTTCAAAACCAGATGAGCCCTTTACCTCCCAGTTAAGAATGACATTCTTGACTCAGAATGTTGTATGTCTCTTGCCAAAAACACTAATCCCCCAGGTTTCTCTTGGTCTGTGATTTTCCCCTCTGGGCAGGGCTGGAGTGACTCTTATCTGAATTCTCTGGACCTTTCAGACCTCCAGGAATTGCCTTTAGGGTGAGCTCCAGCAGTAACACCCCATGATCCCACTAGGAAGGGCCCACCCCTGACCACACTGTGAGGCTGGCATTTGCCTTTGATGACTTTTTCCCTCCTCCATAGAGACAGGCTGTCCTCCATTCCTGGTGCATTGTGCTTTCATGGTTAGGGATGAAGGCAGGGCTCTAGAGTTAGAAAGACTTGTGTTCAGATCTTTGCCCACTTAGCAGTGTAACCCTGAGCAAATTCATATCCCCTCTGAGCTCTTTGACTTCTCAGTATGCAAAATTAATACCTGAGAGAATTACATGAGTCTAAATTAGTGCCTAGCACAGTGCCTGACATGCGGCTCAATAAATGTTTATTTCCTTCCTTCCTAATTTGTTGCAGAGGCAAAAAGAGTTTCCGATATTTTAGAGAAGGGCTAGAAAAATGGGAACTGGGGCAAGCCTGGACAGACCTCAGGAAGGGGGCAAGACTTGATCCGGAAAGGAAGGAAGATCTGGGGAAATGAAAAATGAAAAGGAGGGATAAGCTATGGCAGTCCCTCCTAAAGAACCTTTTAAACATGAGGAGAGAGAAATTATTGAAAGGGATGACTCTTCCATTACTGTAGAAGGAGAAGGTATGTAGGTGGACAATTCTAGTGAGAATCAGAGTTAACACAGCCGACTCTGAGAGGACGCTAAGAAAAGGTGGGCATTTGGTTTTATCAACCAGAAAGCTGGTCCTTCTCCCGTCACCACTGCTGCTGCTGCTGCTGCTGATGCTTATTCCCCTCCCCTTCCTCCTTTTTCTCCTCTTCCTCCTTCTTTTCCTTCCTCCTCCTCCTCTTCGTCTCCTCCCCCTCCCCCTCCCCCTCCTCCTTCCCCACCATAAGAAATTATAATGAGCAGCATTTTCAGAAGGCCACTGATATGCTAAGCACTGTACTAAGGGTTTATGACAGATCTACAATCTTCACAATAACCCTATGAGGTAAGCAATATGATTACATCCTTTTACAAATAAGTCACACAGCTAGAACGTAACATTTCTAGGATTCAAACTCCAAAGCTTTCCTTATTAAGCACTACACTACACAACTTCAAAATTCATGAAAATTCATGGGTGAGTTTCAGGGAATTCATCTCTGGGAAGAACAACTTAAGCCTTCAATATAGTAGTAACAGGAAGCGTCAATTATAAACGCAACAGTGTGCTATGATACAAAGACATCATGTTTCCTGTGAATCTCGGATAACTAGAGTTCTCACGTGAAGGTCTTCTTTAATTTCAAATCTAGAAACTCCTATAGGACAGTTGGAGATCTTAAAGGCACCATCTCTAACAAAGATATGGAAAAGTCAAATGTTAAAGCATTTAAGGCTGCTATGTTGGCAAAAAAAAGAAAGAGATTTCACGAAAGTGTCCAAATGAACTTTAAGGTTAAACAGAAATACTGAGGGTCGGGGTGGGAGGTGCAATTGGTTCCAAGATAAGAGGAAAGCTCTGTCTCGGTCAGGAAGGAAAATTGTATTCATGTGCATCTTGGGTCTTTTCTAATGAGAGCTCACCACCTCCTTTTCCTTACGGCTGCATTCCATTCTTCTGCCCAGCCTCTATCTGCCTTGCTTCCAGCAGAAGTTGGTTCCTAGAGAATCAGAATCTCCCTAGCAGGTCTCTCCCTACAGGATAAGACCTGGCACTAGACTCCTCTAGGAATGGTTCTGCCACTCTGGAACCTAATAAAAGATTCAAGGGCACCCCTCAAACCTGGGCTTTAGAGCTATGCCATCCCACGGTCTGTTACAGACCACAAAAATTCATTCAGTGTTTCATTGGTGACTTTACACATTAGTAATTAACTGAGCAAAGCCAAGAGAATGTGCTGTGTATTGGATGAGGATGTCATGTGGGCAGAGCCCAAGACAATTGACAGTTGGAAGTTTCACAAAACCATAAAGAATTCCATTATTAAAGTAAGATTGCTCCCTCATTCTAAAATTTGAATATAAGATTTTTTAAACTTCTGAAATTAAAGATAGGAGGAGGTCTGTATTCAATTTTTACAAAAAAAATCACGCATATGGGAACAAAATAAAATAATACATAGAATCTTGACTATATATGAAAATTACACAAGATTTATAAATTCAAATCCAATAAAAATGTAATAATATTTAAAATTTGAAGTGGTTTTCTGTTACCTAGCATGGCATTAACTAAAAAAAATTTTCTGGAATCATCTCCATATAGCTTTGATACAACATAAATAAACATCTATGATTATTATTCATTCAAGAAACATCTATCAGTCTCCCATTTTGTATCAAATCTCATGCTAGGAATGTGGATACAAGAATGAATTTGATTTACCTGAAGTAATTCAATTTTAAGTAAATGGAAAAAAGTTAAAGATGGCTATTGTAATCACTAAAGTAACCCCAAAAAATAACGCAGAGAGATATAGCTGGAAGCCAATAAAAAATTAAAGCGGAATACTAAAAAAAATTTTTGATTAACACAAAAGAATGCCAGAAAGAAGAAAAGGAACAAAAAATAGATGAGACAAATAAAAAGTAAGTGGAGAAATGGCAGCCCCAAATATAACCATATCAACTACTTTAAATGAAAATGTACTAAAAACTCCTATTAAAAGTCAAAGACTAAATGGATAAAGAAGATGTGGTATACATACACAATGGAATACTACTCAGCCATAAAAAGATGAAATCTCGCCAATTGCAACAACATGGATGAACCTTGAGAATATCATGCTAAGCGAAGTAAGTCAGAGGGAGAAAGTCAAATACTGTATGATCTCACTCATCAGTAGAAGATAAAAACAACAACAACAACAAACAGACCCATAGATACATAGATTAGATTGGTGGTTACCAGAGGGGAAGGTGGGAGGGAGGAGGGCAAAAGAGATGACAGGGCACATGTGTGTGGTGATGGATAGTAATTAGCCTTTCACTAGTGAATATGACATTGTCACACAGAAATCTAAACATAATGATGTACACCTGAAATTTATGTAAAGTTATAAACCAATGTTACCTCAATATAAACGTAAATAAATAGAAAGGCAAAGACTGTCATACTGAATTTTAAAAAGAAAAAAGAGTGCCGACCCCACAGCCTAGTGGTTAAGTTCAGTGCACTCTGTTTCGGCGGCCTGGGTTCAGTTCCCAGGCGTGGACCTACATCACTTGTCAGGGGCCATGCTGTGGTAGCATCCCACATACAAAACAGAGGAAGATTGGCACAGATGTTAGCTCAGTAAGGATCTTCCTCAAGCAAAAAGAGGAAAATTGGCAACAGATGTTATCTCAGGGCAAATCTTACTTAGCAAAAAAAAAAAAAAAGGAAAAGAGAAAAAGCCAAGTATATGCTGTCTACAAGATACATACTTTAGACAAAAAGACACAAATAGATTGAAATTGAAGGCTGAAAAAAGATATACCACACAAACAGTAAGCTGAAGAAAGGCAGACTGGCTACAGTAATAGCACATAAAATAGACTTCAAGATAGGAAGCGACAATAATGATCGAAAAGTTAATATATGAGAAAGGCATAAATATTATAAATATATGGATATAATAGCAGAACTTCAAAACGCATGGAGCAAAAACTGAAAATCTAAAGGGAGAAATAAATTCTCAAACATAGTTGGAGACCACCTCTTCTCCTGGTAATTAATAGAACAAGGTAGAAAATACCAGTCAAGACACAAAGATCTGAATAACTCTATCAACCCCTTTACTCTAACTTATATATACAAAACATTATACCCAACAACTGCAGAATATATATTCTTTTCAAGTGGATATGGAATCTTCACCAAGATAGACCATACGCTGGACATAAAACAAGTCTCAATAAGTTTAAAAAGACTGAAATCTTGCAGAGAACTAAATTAGAACTCAACAATAAACCATCTAGGAAAGTTCCAAATATTTGGAAATTAAACAACACACTTCAAATAACCCATGGTCAAAGAAGAAAATATGTTGAAGTGAATGATAATGAAAACAGCGCATCAAAATTTATGGATACAACTTATCCAGTGCAGAGAGAGAAATTATATCTAAGAATGTCTATATTAGAAAAGAAGAAAAGTCTAAAATCAGTTACCTAAGCCCCTAACTTAGGAAACTAGGAAAAGACAAGCAAATAAACCCGAAGTAAAAGGTAGAAAATAATAAAGTGAAGAGAGGAAATCAATAAAGGAGAAAACATTCAAGCAATTGAGAAAAATCAATGAAACCCAAAGTTGGTTCTTTGGATTTTTTTGAAAAGGTAAAAAAACATTGATAAACTTGACAAATTACCAATGTCAGAAATGACAAAGGGACAACCACTACAGATCTACAGATATTAAAAGGATAATTAGAGAATCTTCTGAACAACTATATGTCAATAAATTTGACAATGAAGAAGAAATTAACACATTTCATGAAAGATACCAATTATCAAAACTGACACAAGAAGCAACAGAAAATCTGAATGGCCCTATTAACTAAATTAATTAAATTGACAATTAGTTAAATCAGTAATTTAAAACTTTTCCCACAGAAAACTCCAGGGCCAATTGGCTTCACTGATGGATTCTAGCACACATTTAAGAAGAAATAATACCAATTCTTCACACACTCTTTCAGAAAATAGAAGAGAAAGTGCTGGTTAACTTATTTTATGATGCTGGTATTATCAGATACAAGGACATTACAATAAAACTACACACCAATATCCCTTATGAAAGTAGACACAATTCTCCTTAACACATATTAGCAAATCCAATCCACATATACGTAAATTCAAAAGACCTAGCGTAAGGTATTTTTTAAAAGAGTAGCAAAGTTGGAGTTTCACTTATTGAAACTGTTTTCAAGGCATGCTATAAGCTATAGTAATAAGGACAATACAGTATTGATGAAAGAAGATATCTGTAGTTCAGTGGAACAAAAAGACCCAAACACAGATGATCGATGGATTTTCCATGAAGGTGTCAAGGCAATTTAACAGAGAAAACAGACTTTTAAACAAATGGTGCTGGAACAACAGGATATCCATACGGAAAAGAACATTAAAAATAGATCCTTACCAATTTAAACATGTGGACAAAGAGAACAGATTAGTGGCTACCAGGGGAAAGGAGGGGGTGGGGGGTGGGCACAAAGGGTGAAGGGGTGCACCTGCAACACGACTGACAGACAATAATGTGCAAGTGAATTTTCACAAGATTGTAAACTATCAAACTCAATAAAAATTAACTTAAAAAAATAGATCCTTACCTCATACCATACGTCCAAATTAACTCAAAATGATCACTGACCCAAATGTAAAAATACTATAGAAGAAGAAACCATAGGAGGAATCTTCACCGCTTCAGCATAGGTGAAGATTTCTCAGATAATAAGAAAAGCACAAATCATAAAAGAAACAGTTGATAAATTAGGCTTCACCAAGAAAAAACATGCTTTTCAGAAGACATCCATAAGGAAACGAAAAGACAAGGTACAGAATGGGAGAAAATATTCATAATAAATATATCTGGCAAGGAGTCTGTACCCAGAATATACAAATAACTATTGTAAGTCAACAGTAGGAAGAGAAAAGCTGTAGATCATGAAGGTGTGGGCAACAGCAAGTACAAAGGCATGAGGTAAGGAAGTGTGTACAGTGAACTTGAGAAGTATGGGGTGACACAAGAGATCTTTTAGAAGTTGATTTTGGACCACCATTTTCTATTCTAAGAAGCGTGAGATTAGCTGCAAATTAGACAAAGAAGAGTCTCTGGAAGCTTGAAAATAACCAAGTGACACAATGTATGTGATGGGCATTACTATCATTCACCAAATATTTCCAGCTCTCTTTCCAGGCAAGTGGTAGATTTCATTTCCCCACCACTTACAAAATGAAGCATGGTCACGTGACCGCTTTGGCCAATGAAATGTGAGTGATGTGCCCCATGCAGGTGGAAGCAGTTTTTGATCTGGCACACTGTCTTCCCCTTCTAAGGTGATCAGAGAAGAACAAGTTGAATGGGAATTTCCAGGAGGTTCCTGTATGGCTATGATAAGCCGAGCCCCGTCCCCTTTCCCAACCCCCAAACCTGCGAGGAATATGTAGCACAGATGGAGAAAAAACATCTTGTTACTGTGAGTC
Organism: Equus asinus; assembly: GCF_041296235.1. Taxonomy (NCBI): domain Eukaryota; kingdom Metazoa; phylum Chordata; class Mammalia; order Perissodactyla; family Equidae; genus Equus; species Equus asinus. The sequence continues at coordinate 12,684,550 of NC_091808.1, read as the reverse complement.
TCTGACATTTGGGGATTGTTTGTAACTTCCCCAGAAGTAATCCATCCTTTCTGATGCAATGTGCGATTTTAAGTGAAACTCTGACAATAACATAGAAGAGGGATTTCAGAGGAAAGAACGAGCAGGAGACGAGCTAGAAGGCTACCGTGACCTACAGATGATAAGCAGGCAGTGAGGCAGGGGCCATGAGCTTAGAAAAGCTGTGAAAGAATCCAAGGTGCAATGGCAAGAACTGACATGAGTTGATAACGACTCGAGATTCTAAAAGAACCTATGAGTCTAACTGTTTTAGAGGTGTTGACAAGAGAAGGTTCTTGAAAGAAAAAAGATGACTAAGTGGGGAGATGAAGTCAAAAGATCAAAGAAGGAGCTACAGGCATCACAGCAAAAGCACTGGCATCCTGGGGAGCAGCAGCTTGGGCATCCTGGAGAGCTGGTTAGAGATGCAGAATCCCAGGCACCCCAAGACCCACTGAATGAGAGCCCGCATTCACCAAGATCTCCAGGTGATTCACCCCACATTAAACTTTGAGACGTGGCTCGTCTAAAAGCCAGACGTAAGCATCCATTCCACACCTCCCCACCATACACATACAACTTCCTGAGGCTATAGAAAGATCATGAACTTTGGAAGAAAACAGATCTGGGTGTGAATCCTCAGGGAGTTTGATGTCATCCAACTTCATTCATTCATTCATTCAGCAAATAGTAAACAATTCCATTCACTCAACAACGGTAAAGAACACCAAAATACCCCTGCCTTAATAGGGCTTACATTCAAATGTAGACAGGCAAACAGTACAGTACTGTTCAGAAAACAGATATAATATTGTGATTATGAAAAAGGGGCAAAAATAATAATATAGGGCTCGTCAAAGGCAATGACCACTTCCTTTTGTTCAAAACTCTTATCAGGCATCAAAGTCAAAAAAAGGGGATCTCTATGTCCTTTGTATGTACAAAAGGAAACATCCCAACTTTCCTTTTGCTTTACCACAAAGAACAGACTGTAAAAAATCAACTCTCTTGACCCTAAGACTATTTTTTAAAAATCAAGAATTCTGGTTAATTGACACCACCTAGTGAGAGCCCCCAACACTGTACCAAAGGAGGGTGTGCGATGGGGCAGCGAGGAACGGGTGGTTGCATTTGGCTTTTAGGTAAGCTACTTCTCAGTTTAATGTGTGGATGAATCACCTGCAGATCTTGGTGAATGTGGGCTCTCATTCAGTGCGTCTGGGATGGTGCCTGAGACTCTGCATCTCTAACCAGCCCTCCAGGATGCCAAAGCTGCTGCTTCCAGGACGCCAAGTAGCAAGGCTCTAGATGCCTTAGCATCCCTTGACCTCAAGGGAGCTAGTGGGGTGTGCCTGCCCCTTGTGCCTTTACTACTGACCTAAGAAGAATACCATTCTCATCAGGTTCGCCTTATTTTCTTTGATGCAGCTGGAGAACCTGATTCCAATATGTGATTGTTCGTGAAGACCCTGGACAAAGGGCTTCCAATGGATTACTGCAGTAGATTCCTACAACTCCTTGAGGTGGGGACCATGATTATGCTCATTTTACAAAAGAGAAGACCCCAGCCCAGAAAGGTTGGCTCACACTAGTAAATGTGGAAAGGATTCAAAATCCAGAGTCTATTCCAGAAATCAAGCTCTTACCCACTGCTTCCTCCTTACTGTATTTACATCACAAGTTTCTTTCCTGCTGTGTCGCAGCAGCAGAAGTGACTTGCAGTCGACTGCCGCCTTCCATTCCAAAGTTGATAAAGCCAAGTCTAGTCTTCTGTCAAAATGACTTGGTTTCAAGAAAAGGCAATTAGAATCCAAACTGAGAAATCGTCCAGAATTCAGCAAAAAGAAGGAGCACTTAACACTAGCATTGAGAGTTTTTCTTTCCAGGAAGTAACATCAGTCCATGCAAGATTATCACAGGCCTCTCGGAATTCTTGGACACTGATATTTTATCAACAGAGCACCTGATGTCCTATCTAACAAGGATGGCAGGAGAAGGTCCCATAAGAACCCTCTCTGTCAATGAGGAGAAGCTACTACATACCACACTGCAGCATCCGTGGCCTGGGCACACCTAAGTCTTCATAAAGAGTTTAATATACATATGTCCTTTTCATTATTCTCCTAAGAAGAGACCATAATTCAATGCAGCTAACTGAAACATGCATGTAAAACCATGGCTCTCAAACTTGGTTGCACATGGGCATCTCCAGGGAGCTTTAAAACACACTGACACCTGAGTCCTACCGCTGGAATGCCTGGCGTCATTGGCTTGGAATGAACTGGGTATCAGGACTTTTAGAGGCTCCTTAGAAAATTCTAATGTACAGCCACAGTTGACAATCCCTCGCATAAAAAAGAGAGAAGACTATAATATTCACTCTACAGCCAAAAAAAATGGCGGGGGGTGGGGGGAGCTGTCTTCATTCAGTTGCTGTCAAGGTTTTGCCTACCTACCTAGCCACATAGGTCTAATACACTAACAGACCCCATTCTAATTGCAAGCAAGTGATTCTCCACAATCAGTGACCAAACCACATATTCCACACTTGGTGTCTGATGACCAACTACTGCAGATGTCAGCAACACCGTCCCAAAGCAGGGCTTCCTAACCTGGAGATGGAATCCAGGTGGTCTGTGAACTTGCCTGGGAACAAAAACTATACCTCTATTTTCACTACCCTTTCCTGGAAGTTCAGCCTTTCCTTCACTTATGAATACAGGCAATAAACCACAGCAGTATTGTCAGTTCTTGAAAGTTTGCACCTACTGGTATTTCCACATCACATTTCAGTTTCACAGTCATCACCACTTTGAGATTATAGTTTAATAGATCTGCTGTTCCATCTAGGTATTTAATGCAATAATAGTGATGCATCCCTGTTACTATATTATGACTTTAATACTTTGATAGTTGTATTCTAGTAAAACTCATTCTGCTTTAATTGCACTTTACGTATTTAATACCATTATTCTGAGAGGGGTCTAAATGCTTCCCGAGAGCCAGTGCGGTCAGGAGTACCAAAAAGGGCACGCGCCCTGCCCTGAAGACGATGCCCCAAGCAGCCAGATACTGCACATTCGCATCCAAGGCCACCTCCACGAAAGGCCCTCTTAGGAGGGAGCCGGCGTGGACAATGCTGGCTCTTGCTTTCCCCTGCATTTCCGCAGATAAGACTTAGCCTGAAAAGCCAGTTCAACGCAGCAGAGAATAGGATGGGTTTTCTCTTTTTCCTCAGCTGCCTCTTGCTCTTGGCATTTCAGGGTGCCCCGACTGCCAGGCCGGTAACTCGAGCCTCCAAATTAATCAAAACACACAGCGCCCAGTTCAAGCCCAGGCAGACAAGCCCGGGAGCCAGACAAACTCTCCTCTGATGACCCCCAGGCCCCAACCTCTCAGCCCCGCCCGCCACCCTGCATGCCTCACCTCGGATGCCACGCTTCCTCCGCTGCCTTCCCCCGTCCCAGGCAGGTACCGGGCTCTGGGGCACTAATTGCCCAGACTGGCTGGGGGGTGCCTTACCCAGGGGTCGCCCGCGGCGCCGGGAGCCGTTTCCTCGCCCGCCTGCGCGGCGCGCACCTCCCGGCCCCGCAGCGCCCAGATCCACGCGCGCCCTGGTGGCCTTCACAACGCGCTCTCACTGCCAAGTGCAGCGGCTGGAGGAGGGTTGGAGAAGGGGAAGCCGCGAGATGGCACCGCCGCAAGAGCCGGCAGCGAGCGGGGCCGCCCGAGTGCGGACGCCCGGCGCGCCTCCCGCTTAATCTGGGCACGGCCTCTGGCCACTCCCTCCACCCCGCTCGGTCGCCTCCCCTTCGCATACCCCCAAAATTCCCCACCTCCGTCCCGCAGCCCCTGCCCCGCCTAGGCCTCAGGAACTTGGAAGCATCACCTTCTTAACCCCTTACCCAGGATCCGCGCCCACCTGCCCCGCAGGCGTGCAGCCCTTTCTCCTGGGCACGATGCCCAGGTCAGAGGGACATTGCCTGGTGAGTCGGAAGGGAGGGGGAACGAGGGCGGGACCTGAGCCACTTCTTCCCTCCCTTGGAGCCACAGTCAAAAGCCTCTGTGGGGAGGGCCAGACAGCGGGCTGAGCCCTACAAAACCCGCCCCGGACCTGCTGGCGAGGCGAGCTTCCCAGCCGGGCTCCCCAACCCGCACCGCGCAGGGGACGCGGTGGCCGGAGAGCCTGCGAGTCCCTGGACCCGCCGGGGCTCTGAGCGGGCGCCCACCATGCGCCCCCGGACGGCGCCAAGACCGCCTGCGCTGCTGCTGCCGCTAGTGCTGGCACTCCTGGCGGCGGCGCCCGCAGCGGGCAAGGTGAGTGCGGGCCGGCGCGACGCCGGCCCAGCGCGCTGCGCCCCCAACCCCCGCTTCGCGGGGACACGCAGGCCCCACCCGCGGGGCGCCGTCCTTGAGCCCCTGTCTGGAGGCTGCGGGCCCCACGCGGGTCCCCGGGCGAGCAGCTGGGGACGCGAGCAAGTGGGGATGCCCGGGGAACAGGTGGAATGCGCGGGGTTGGAGGAAGAAGCAAGGAGGAAGCTTGTCCTGTTCCCTAAGAATCAATGGTGGGCGAGGGGGGCTTCCAGAGATCAAGAGAGAGAGAGAGAAAAAAAATAGATTTGGCCGGGGATGAAGACGTGAGAACACCGGATATAGAGACACGCGATGTCCCCTTGGTGAATCAGAGCAGGCAGCACGGCCTGGCAGAAAGCACAGAAGGCTGGGGAAGGAAACCTGTGCCAGAGTTCCAGCCCTGCCACTTCCTAGATGTCACCTCACACTGACCTCTGACCTCTCTGGGGCTAGGTTTCCTCCTTGTCTAAACTTGTCCTCAGCGTTGTTGGGAAAAGCAAATGCAAAGTTAATAGCACCTTAGAAATGAACTCAGGATAAATTAATCAGTCACTTTGATTTCTACTCGGAATTTGAGAGACCCTGGATTCATTTAAGTTCACCCCATATTTCTTATTCTCTGCAATTAAAAATAAATTGGGTGTTGTCAAAACTCTTATGACTCCTAGAGTTGGCTGACTTGATTTTAACTTGCGAAAGTGAAATTGAACTTTTCAGAGGCTTTCTGTGATTTTTACACTTAAAAAATTTACTTGAGATGATAGCAGTGTAAGTTGCATTTCCGAGAATGAGTAGATGTTTTACAATTTCATGATTGAGATGATGGTTGGAAATCAATACTCACGTAAATGTGTTACATGGAAAGATTTTGAGAACCTACAGCCACCTGTAATCTAAGTATTTTTCTTTTAAATTAAGACATTCTGGATGAAGCTAAAACCCCTTCCATCACTGCCATACCTTCCCCCTCCCCTGTCTAAACAAAAGTATCCATTCTCACCATTTCAAGTTTCTTTCCAGACATTTTCTGTGCATTTATGTACACATAGATGGATCCACAAACAGTATGTGTTTTTGTTTGTGTTTTTTAATATAATCGATACCATATACCTATGCTGTATATATCCTTTTGCAACCTACAGATCTGTCCATGTCAATATTTAAGATAGATTTGCCTATCTTTCTTTTTGCCTTATTGCATGGTTCTCCACAATATGAATATGCCAAAGTTAATCAAACCACTCCCCTATCAATGTACATTTAGCTTATTTAGTGTTTTACGTTCTAAAGGATTTTGCAATCCATGGAATCTCTTCAAGCAGCTGGTTCTAACAAAGATGCACTTTGCATAGACCGGGAATGCCCACCCCAGGTAGCTTAGTACTTCTGGGCATGATGGGTGAAGTCAATGTAGATTGTCTACCAGCTTTAATCCAGGAACAACTAGATCAACAAGCAAAAAACCTAAAGGAAGTGTATGTTGTGGGAAGGCCTGGGAAGGAGTTCCAGAGCGGGGCTTGCACATCCTTCTAGACTCCAAAGAAGAGGAGACATTAGGGAGGGATGGAGAGGGAGGGGAGGAATTACACGTGTCAAGATCAGCCTGAAAAGTGATGCTCTGTGATAGTGCAACTTCTAATTATACCAATTTTCAATTATATTGTCATATTCCCTTGTAATTATTACATGTAAAATATTTTGTCTTGAGTTTGGCCAGATCTTTTTTTTTTTTTTGAGGAAGATTAGCCCTGAGCTGACTGTTGCCAATCTTCCTCTTTTCTTCTGAGCAAGACTGGCCCTGAGCTAACATGCATACCCATCTTCCTCTACTTTATATGTGGGACACCTACCACAGCATGGCTTGCCAAGCGGTGCCATGTCCGCACCAGGGATCCGAACCCACAAACTCCAGACCGCTGAAGCGGAACCTGAACACTTAACTGCTGTACCACCGGGCCAGCCCAAGTTTGGCCGAATCTTGATGACTTCTTGCTGATATTATAATTAATCCATTTGTATTATTTTTATCATCACTTGAAGCAAGTCTGTTAAAATTTATAAGAATTATCATTTCCATTGCATCTGCTGAATTACACAGAAAATGTCATTAGAAACCGTGAAAGCATCTTCTAGAGAAAAGGAATCACAACAAGTTAACTGAGAGCTGTGACACGGTGCCAGCATGGCTCCCTCCACAGGGTAACAGGTTGGGCGAGGCACTGGACCTCTCTGAGCCTCAGTTTTCTGATGTGTAAAATGAGGGAGTTGAAATCCCTGGTGGGGCCAGTAGGTGAGGTCATGAGAGAGGTATTGGGGTAAGAGGCAGTCTTTAGGGCCAAGAAATTTTTGGCATTCTAGAATTCAGGCTCAAGAATACTAGAATCTCTGCTTTTTCAGGAGGGAATCTGGAAGCCTAGTTTCCATTAGAAATCTCAAATTCTAGACATTAGCAAATGAGTCAAAACTTTACAAAACAGTTTTTTTTAAAGGGCTAAACGAATATATAGCCAAGCAACATATAAGTGAGGGCTCAATTTAGCCTTTGGGCCATCATATTTATCATCTTTGTGCTGCACCAGTTGAAGATACATTTTGCTGCAAATTTCTTCAATTTTACTTTAGCATTTCTCACAACAGGGAGATAGTAGTGGTGTTGACCCTGCTTTCTGAGTTCAGACAGGATGGAACTGTCCACCCACACAGTTTGCTCTGAAGCCGGTGAGTGGACTCCCTCCCCTGCTTTGCTGCAGGCGTTTACTTCCAGGCCCCGTTGTTTAGCGCAACCCCAGATTTTCCAGCTCTTCCAAGCCCAGCTGGTCAACTTGAAACTGGGAGGCACTTTGCTGTTGCCTCAGGCAAGAGGTCTGGGAGGGGAGCTAGTGAGAAGTCCTTCTCTGGTATCTGGAGACCGTGAGGTTCAAGGTTTGAAATACTATCACGGTTTGTCTTTCCTCTTTTTGCCTTAAAATTCCAGACAGGGCAGGAATAGGACTGGTAAACATCAGCAGTTGAATAACAGCTGCATTTAGGGAGGATGGTTTCTCAACTGATTGTGTTTTTAAATTTTAAAAATTAAGTTGAATTGGGAAACATTTCAAACAAACAAAAAGGAATGTCGCAGACACCAATTTACCTATCCCTGAGATTGAGCAAGTATTAATAAGCTTTGACCTGTTTGCTCTCACATCTCTCTCTTTAAAACTATATATAAATATAGAAAGCCATAAACACATTTTTTGCCCCCTCTTTGTGTGTGTGTGTTAGTCAACATAAAACTAAATACTGTATTATTGTTTTGTGATCCTTCAAATGTAGTAAATGGTTTCACATTATACATACCCATTGAAGCTTGCTTTGTATCTATGGTTTTTATCTATGTTGATACATACAAATTTTGTCTATGTTGATACGTACAAATTTGCTTTATTTATATACATTTAGATGTGATGGCTGACGCATACTATCCAGTTAGAGAAATAAAGTACAGTTTATTTTTCCATCCCCCTAAACACAGTAAGTTTGTTTCCACATTTTCATCTTACAAAGTGGGAAGTCCATCTTTGTATATGTACCATTTGGATAACCAGGTTTTTAATTCCTAGGTGGAATTCAAAGAGGGCTCATAGACAAAGCGTATTTTAAATTTTATTGGGAATTGTTAAATTGATTTCCAAAATGCTTGTACCAGCAATGTGCCAGGGTATCTATTTCCTCAGATCCTCGGCAAAACTTGGTGTGCTTAGCGGTTAATGAGTGTGAAATAGGATCTTGTTTTGACTAGGAAGTTTGTGAATCGTCTCATATTTTAATTGGCAGTTTATTTCCCTCAGAGTGAATTGAATGGACGACTCTTTGCCTGTTTATCTGTTGTGGCCTTTGCCTTTTTTGTTGCTAATTAATTAGGGGTTATTTGTATATTTCAATACCAAACCTTTGCCATTTAAATATGCAGAAAATATTTTCTTCCAGTCTTTGGTTTATCGTTTCATTTAGTTATTGGTCCCTTCGTGTAGAACGTTTTTTTCATTATGATCTCAAACTTGTCCATCTTTGCCTTGATATTGTATGTTTTACATCTTGTTAAAGAAATCCTTTCCTTCCCTGGGATTATAAAAATCTTCTTCTACATTAAAAAAAAAAATTGTTTACAGTTTAACTATTTTAGGCTTAAGAACGTTAATCCTGGAATTGTTTTCTAGTTATGCGATATGATTTCATCTTTTTCCATATAGATAACAAAATATCCCAACATTATTTACTGAATGATTGAATCCATTCTTTCCCTCACTGCTTTGCAGTGTTAATTCTGCAAATATGTGCACCCAGCACTCACTCATATATGGTTCTGTTTATTTAGGGCTTTAACTTCTCACAACATTCTAGAGTTTTCTCTTTGTTTAATTCTAAATATTTGATATTTTTAGTGCTATTGTAAATGGTCTATTTTTTTAAATTTAATAATCTATTAAAGATATAGCAAAACGTAGTTGAATTTTGTATTTTGGCTTTGATCAAGCAACTTGGAAGAGTTCAAATGCATTTAAGGATAGAAAATTTCCCCCAAAATACTGCTTTAGCTACATCACACACCTTTTAATGAGCCATATTTTAATATCAAGTTCAAAATCTGTTCTAATTGATTTCCTTGTCTCATGGGTTACTTAGATGTTTATTTCTTAATTTCCAAACATAGGGAGATTCTCTACATATCTTTTTGTTGTTGAATCGTGGTAGAGATGATATTCTGACTTCAAAGATTTCTGACAAAGTCAAGATTTTTTATCATGTTTTTAAAATTGTAATGCATATGTACATGTATTTTTTATATATCCTACTCAGTGGATATTTAATCTGAATTCCATACCTTTTATCAAATCTTGAAAATTCTCACCCATTATTTTTTTCTATTCTCCTTGTCCACTCTCTCTACTTCTGGCATTCCTAGGATGTATGCTGGATCTTCTCATCTTTTCCTCCAATTCTCCTCACTTCTTGTATCAGATACCTTTCATATACCACTCAGATCCTCTTGGCCTCACCTTGCTCCTGGGCAGTGGGCACTTACTTTCCCCAGCGGCCAGCTTGGCCATAGACTTTATATAAGCACAGCCTGATGGTTCCTCTAGACTCCATCCCCTGGCTACCCCTTGCATCCTAGAAGTGTAGGCCATTAACACCTGTAGGGCAAATCTTTGACCAGTGGGAGATGGGAGCCATTGGGTAAATTCTCTTCTCCCCACAGAAGACCCGTCCTGAAGTGCACAGGTTCTCACAGACTCTCCATAAGGCCAGTCACCAGATGTAATTGAGACCAAGTTGTAGCAAATTGAACTTCTCCCTCACGTGCTGCTTCCCTTCATGCTGCATTCTGTAAAACATCCTCACATCTATCTTCCAGGTTTTAATTTTTTCTTCTGCCATTTATAATTTTAAGTAGATTTTAAATCTGCTGTAGTTTTTAATAACAATGAAGAACTCTAGCATCATTCAACACAGGTTATACTCTCAGATGTATTAATTACTAGGTTTTAAATTTTTGTCTTAGTTTCCTCTTTTTTTTTTTTTTAAAGATTGGCACCTGGGCTACCAACTGTTGCCAATCTTTTTTTTTTTTTTTCTGCTTTATCTCCTCAACCCCCCCGTACATAGCTGTATATCTTAGTTGCAGGTCCTTCTAGTTGTGGGATGTGGGATGCCTGGCCTGACGAGCAGTGCCATGTCTGCGCCCAGGATCCGAACCCAGGGCCGCCGCAGCGGAGTGCGCAAACTTAACCACTTGGCCACGGACCCAGCCCCTCAGTTTCCTCTTTTAAGAAGAAGAAAGAATGGAAAGAATGGAAGTAACAGACCCACTTCAGGATTTTATGAGGATCAGATTACCCAACACACATAACACATAATTTACCATGCCTGTCACATCGTAATCAGTCAATAACATTAACTATGATTATTGTAATTCATTAAATCTTAGTTTTCAGTGACTGTTCCTACTTCTAGAAGTTCTACTTGAAGTCCAAGTCTGTCTGGGATTTTTTTTGTCTTTTCTTATAGTCTCCTCCTCCTCCTTTTTTTTTACTTTTAATCATTTTACACCTACTTATTTTATATTATTTTTCTGATTTTTTTCTATTTTTTCAAAGTCTGGGAGTCTGTCTTGTTTCTTTTGTCTATTGACTCTCGTCCTTGCGGAGACAAGGTGAGAATCTGGGGAAATAGGCCTCCTCTGTCATCACAGCCTGCCCCGCCCATTTCCCCTCATTGCTCGCAGATTGGAGCTGTCCTGCTTTGGGAGAAAAAAAGAGCAAAGTAGTTCTGTGGCTTCCATGGGATTTTTTCCCTTTAAGATGGACGTATGGAGTAATGGTTTGCGGGGAGGGGCAGCACCAGACATGCTTCCTTTGGTGTTCTCAGAGTCGCCGTCCCCCAGTTCCCTCCCACGGCTCGCTTCCTCCAAACACACTAGACTTTTATGTGATGGGATAGAGGTCAAGGTGGATAACAACAAACCACCAGCTTCCTCTTTCTGACCAGACTGAGGCCTTTCGTCCTTGAGCGTTTCTCTGAGGTTACAGTGGCTGGTTTGTTTTCAGGCATGATCCCTTGGGAAAACTATGAATTAATTTGTCCTTGTAATTCCCTTATAATTTTTGCCATGTTACCCAAAGCACAATAATGACTGCCTAGTGTTAACTATGAGTAAAGTGAACTTTGTTAATTATTGCAGTTGCTTAAAACCCTCAAGCCTGACAGTGTAAGATTCTGACGGCAGGGCTGTCTGGTTTGCAAATGCCCTGTGGTTCTTCATCCGTGTGGATTTGACCATACTCATGCCGTGGCTTTCAGCCAAAAAGCATCCATCCGCCACAGAGTACATTTTCCAAGATCCGTAAAAACACACAGCACTCAGAGCATTTTTGTTCTACAAAGTTTATATCTGGCCTCAGCCTAAACTTTTTCATCATAACAGACTTTCACTCTAGGTCATTTATTTCACCTCTGTTTTCAGTTTAAGGAAATAAGGAAACCAGAATTATATCAACTTCTTAATGGAATAGACATTTCCTGTATCAGCCCTACCACCATGGCCTTCAACAGTTACCGAACCTCTCTGAGTTGTCTTCATCTCTACAAATCTGATAAGAAAGCATCTTACTCCAACTTCTAGGTTTATCTCACGAGATATAATTGTTTGCTCTTGTCTTCTCGAAGCAGCCATGTCAGTCATTTCATTCTTTGAGTTCTTCATGTAACTGCCAATGATGACCTTTGGTTTCAGGTACATTTTCTAGCCAAGACTGAATTAAATTATATCAGCTCTATAATTTTCCACTTTACATGCTTTCATAAGTTTAGATAAATAAACATCTATGTCCATGTCATCCAATAGAAATATAATGTGAGCCATAATTATGAGCCACACATGTAATTTAAAATTTTCCAGTAGCCACATTAAAAAGAAACAGGTGAAATTAACTTTAAAACATTTTATTTATCCCAATACATCCATAATATTATCATTTCAACATGCAATCATTATTAAAAACATTAATAGATATTTTACGATCTTTTTTTCGTATTAAGTTCTCAAAATCTGGTGTCTACGTCTGTGTCTACAGACCAGCCACATTTCAAGTGTCTATAGCCACATGTGGCCACCATCCTGGACAGCAAAGAGCTATATAAATTGCATCCAGGTACAAGAGGGGGATACAGTCCATGAGCTCATATCTCTGAATGGAACATGTTTTGTATGATTATTTGCCACAAGAAATAAACGTGTCAAAATGACAAACTTTAACCAAAGACAATAAATCAGCATGGGTTGTGCCTAAATATCTGTGCAACTTTTCTCCAGAAAATTAAGATAGTTAGCCTTGGCTACAGTGCTTAAAGCTACACAAATTACCGTTTGTACGTATTTAATTATATTGCCCCATTATCAAAATGTGAGCACGTTACGTACGTGAAGATTTGAAGAAACGTCACAAAAACAGCAAACACTGAGGAACTCATTTGGAGTGGAGAAAAGGAGAAATATGTAGAAAACCAACGTGCCATACTTTGCCTTTCATCTTAAGCCAGAAACTAAATTATCACTAGAATTCAGCCAGGTAACAACAGGTTTAGTGTTATCTTGAACAAATGACTTCGAAAAGGATCTCGATTTTTCTTATCTGAAAATGCTGGCACTATATCTACTGCAAAGTACTCAACACAATGCCCAGTACAAAGCAAGTACTCAGCTTTTATATTCTAGCTAGAATTATTTTATTATTATTATTAAAAGCAGGAAGGGGAGAATAGGACAGAGACGTGAGCATGTGGCTAGGTGCTGGGCATTCACTGATAAACAAAACAGTCTGAACGGCTGGCCATAGTGGAGTTGGGAGTCTAGGGCACAGGGAAGAAAGACAACACCCAGGAAACAAACGTGTAACTATGGATTGTGGTGCCTGTTAGGAGAGAATAAGATGTGCAGATGGGGAAGGAGAGGTTTTACCCTGGCTGGAGGTGGTTGGGGAACACATTTCTGAGGAACTGGCTCATGGGCTAAGGCCTGATGTGGAGACAGCCTTGGGAAGCACTGAGGAAGTGGTCCAGGCCGGGCCTCTCCACGGTGGAGAGAGGAGAGACACTTCCAATTTTATGGTTCTGGGGTTGTCAAAGAATGAAACCAAGGCCAACAGAAGTTCATAAAAAAACGAAAAAGAGAAAGCTGAGTTTATTTACTCACCATGAAGGAAACGCATATGCTGAATATTTTGCTAGAGTGGGGCGAGGGTGGGAAGCAGGGAGTCAGGGTGCTCCAGAGCGGGTGGGCTCGTGATATTGTGTTAATTAAGGATGGGAAATTGCTCACTGGATAAGGTGGAATAGGTTCACAGGACTGTATGTGGCCGATCGTCCTGTAATTTTAATGTTTGCACTTAACAAATTAATGTTTTAACAAATAAGAGACATGCAGTGTGTTTACGCCATTCCCAAGACAATTGTTGCATTAGCAATGGATGAGTAATGAATTCACACTGTGACTTGGAAATGGGCCCACGTATAAAGTGATGTGATGAAAACGTTCTTCTTTCGTTCCTGTTGACATGTCTCTGTCATCCTCTCCTCAACCTCACTGGGACGGGTCTGAATTTGCCAATGTGGCTGTGAGGCCCTGGGCTGGAAGGTGAAGCTGGGCCAAACAGCCCTTGTCCCAGCTGACATAGGCCCAGGCCAGAGACGGCTCTAAGCCAGGGAAAGATGAAACCCAGTTAAGGATGTGGAAGGAAGTGAAGAGCTCTTCACGCAGAGGACCAGTAGTGCCAGCCTCCCCCGGGCTGGTTAGAAAGGCAGAATGTCATGATGGGCCCCAGCCCAGACCTCTCCAACTGGAATCTGCATTTTAACCAGCTCCACAAGGCATTCCTGGGCACATTATTGGCCAAGAACTGCGCCAGCCTTGTTAAGGACTCTGGAGGGTCCTTCAAATGCAGTGGAATGGCGCTGGAGTTTTCAGAAGAACAGTGATGTAATCCCGATTTTAAAGATCTGTATGGCTGACACATGGAGAAGGTTAACTGCTCTCTCCTTGGGAACCCAGCCTACGCAAGAGAGAAGTGACAAAGCAGGGAACAAGTCTTGTTGGCGCTTTCTCTTTGGTTCCTGGTGCCTTGGAAGTCAGAAAGAAAGGGAGGAGAACCAGTCTAGCTCAACACAGCAATTGCTCAATCTGTCTCTGTTAAGTGACTCAGTGCAATTAATTTGATAACCATTTATGTACAGACAGAGGTCTGATCCTCTGTACACACAATGTCAGGCTATCAAAAAATGTTTCCATATATCATGATGGGTACTATATATGTGTGTATGTGTGTGTACAGATAAATACACATACATATGTTTAAAGAGTCTTTGATATTCTCAGCATTTTGGTATTAATTATTGCAGTGAGATAATAGTAAAAACAAAGTAATTCTCAGAGCTATTTAAAAAGTAACTGTATAAAAATCTTTGATTTTTCTGACAGTAGTTTTGGGGTAAGTTAGGAATTTTTCATTTTTAATCTTTAAGATGGATGTTTGTTAATTAGATTGTCATTCCAAATTGGTTTCTTAGAGAAGTGATCCTAATGTTTAAAAATGAGTTCAAGTCTATTTAGAAACCTTGGGAGATTTGTCATTATGTAGACAAAACAGTCAGGTCACTGGGTTTTTTTCCCACCAGGATATTTTGTTGTTACATGAACTTCTCAGGGAAAATGTTCTACAAGTGGAAAGTTGAGAAATCTGTCATATTTTCCCTTTGAATCAAATGACAAAGAAAGTCTGGAAAGACCCAAGGCAACAAGACTAATATTCATTTTCTTTGTTTAATCAGATGATAGGATAGTTTTATGCTGTTTATTTATGTATGGTATTGGGAAAGCTGAAGAGTTCACATGCCGGCTTTAAAAAAAAGTTTTTTGTGTTGTACAAAATTTGGAAAATGTTTAAAAGTGCAAATAGAAATATAAAAATAGAAACTATCCATATCATATTACCCATAGATGACTACTCTTAACATTTTGGTCTATTTCCTTCTGAACTTTTTTGATTCTACTTTTTTTCATCTAACGAGCGACTGGTGAAAATTTTCTGAGTCGTTAATTATTCCAAGTCTCATTTTTAAACATCTGCAGAGTATTTCACTGTAGGCTGTTACCATAATTTATTTAATTAATACCCTTCTATTGAATATTTTGGCTATTTCCAATTGTTTAAAAGTAATGCTACAGTGAAACTTCTCAAAGGTAAACATATACTAAAATTATATTTTAAATAATTTTGTATGTAGAAGCTTTCTTATCAAATGTCTGATTTTGTGCATTTCTGAGTAAGATGACAAGGTAATATCTTTCCTGATCTACAGATGAGGGTCTGGTCTGAGGTCATTCATCAAGTTAGTAGAGGAAGTGAGTTTAGAATTGGGAGTTCTGGTTATTAAGGCTCTTTGGTAAGTCTCTTTCCTTCCAGAAACTTCCCAGATAATTGAAAAGTAGTGTCAGGTGCCACTTTATTCATCATTTAAATAACTAAGTGATATCTGAGATAAGATTGATTTTAAAAATGCTTTGGTTATCAAGAAAGAATGATTCCTGACATTATTACCTTTTTACAATCAAAACATCAATGGAATACTTTTATTTACTGAAATATTATTTGTTTCTGCAATCTAGAAAGAGTTTATCCTAATTCTGTGTTGCTTCCCCTACTGATCTCCTTGAAGACAGTTGTCATGTCTTATCCACCTTGTGGTTCCAGCTCTTGGCATCACACTTGGTATTACTGGTCCTCAGTGAATGTTTATAGAATTGGACCAGCGTTTTATTAAACACTAAAACTAAGAAGTCAATAAAGAGTTAGTAGATTCTTGAATCCCATGGCATAAGAATAAAAATAAACCATTATTTTCAGATGAAATAGTGAATGCTTCATGCATTAATTCAGCTAGATGCTGAGAACATGGTCCCTCCTACCCTCATGGAGTATGCCACCAAATGAGAGGTTTAGTTAAGTCTGCAGACAATAACAATAAAATTATGCATGCTATAACAGGGGGAATATGGGGAAGCAAAATTTGAGTGGCATTAAGAAGGAAGAATAAAGATCAATAAATATACAGAACAGTGAACACGCAGGCTTTGCATTAAGCAAATATGTCAGGCCAATGGAGCCAGAAAGGAGTAAGATTTCAGTGGCTTAAAAACATAATTTATCAAGTAAAGTACTTGAAAATGTTGGAATAAGCGCAGAAAACAGCATGTAGGGTTGCTGGTGGTGCCTTTACCCTCTTCCAGCCTCTGCCCCAGCTGGAGCCCTTTTCAGCATTTAGCAGCTGTGCTCCAAGGTTTACACACAGACTGATTCTCCTTAGTTTGCCATGTTAGGCAAAAGCAGATTCTGCAATCTCTTCCAAAAAGCGATAAAAACTAAGAACAGTACTATATCTGAAATCTCGTCAGATAAAGTTCCTACCGGTTGGAAGCCAGACTACATGCCACACAGGTGCCAATGCTCTCTAATTGCTGCAGATATGGCTGGAGAAGCCCAGGAGGTGGATTTATCCAGCCCTGCCTGTTCCTGAGGCTGTGCCCCATGGAATGAGTTAGAGTTTCTGCTCACTGTGACCTGCTCTGGCCTTTCAGAGATAGAACGTTGAGAACCCATGTGACCTAAATAAGCAGCATCCCCAGACCCCAGGAGGGTAGTCATGCAGGCAAGGACATCTCAGGCACCCTGCCATCCAACAGAGGCAGTGGCCGGCAGCAGTAAGAGCCCCTCATTCTGTGCCAGAAGAAAGACACTGTTGTGACAGCTTGGGGCAAATCACTTGAATTTCAAGACTCTCCATTTCCTCAGTCACAGAATGTGGCAGATGAAATCTACCCCTCGTATCTCCAGAAATAATACAATTGAACACATTTTGTACACTGAAAAGCATTCTATAAATGCCAAGTAGTGTTGAGACAGGAATGAGTTTCAATATCAGAAAAGCAATAGTCCAAATATGTTTCTTATACTCATTTAATTCTCTTGTTATTTCGTGACCTAGTATCAACTTCCTGGAATGTATTAAGGAGTTTCTTATTTTCAAAAATATTATTCAGTGCATTCTTTGCTGCTGGTATTTTCTAATAAGATTGTTTGGGAACATCAGCAGAAATGGCATCCTCCCTTAACAGTGACCCATTAAAAAAGGAACAGTTTATTGACCTTACACCGTCCCGTGAAAATACTGATGCTAAAACTCGGCCAATAATTGCATCACTTTTATGATGACTTTCCACATACCTCAACTAAGATACCTGTTAATTAGAGAGCTAATCCTGGGTGACATTTAATATTAATAATTTATCCCTCTCTTTAAAATATAGGCCCTTTGACATGTGTTTAAAAGAGAAGCCCTGTAACCAGGTTTGGCACACAGCCTCCTTCAAATTCCGTTAATATGTGATCGACGACAACAGGGTGGAGAGTGTAAATTCACATCGTGCACATTCACTGAGCACCCAAGTGCAATGCACTGTACTAAGGAAAGTCTTGGAATATTCTTTAAACAGAGGATGGATCCTTGGAAATTTTCAAAATGAAGTTGTTGGAACTAATTATCAGACTTGGCAAAAATATTTTTTCTATGCTGATCTCTTCTTCCTAACAATAAAACTAATATAAGTCAGGGCCAGCCCAGTGGCGTAGCGGTTAAGTCCGCACGTTCCGCTTCTCGGTGACCCGGGGGTTTCGCTGGTTCCGATTCCGGGTGCAGACATGGCACCGCTTGGCACGCCATGCTGTGGTGGGCGTCCCACATACAAAGGAGAGGAAGATGGGCACGGATGTTAGCTCAGGGCCAGGTTTCCTCAGCAAAACAGGAGGACTGGTAGTATTTAGCTCAGGGCTAATCTTCCTCCAAAAAAAAAAAAAAACCTAATATAAGTCCATTTGTCAATATTCAAGTATAGTAAGTATAAAAATAAACAATAAGTACTCCTAATATAAAAACCTTGAGGTAGCCAGCGTTAATATTTTGATGATGTATTTATGTAAAAATGAAGTCATACAACATATGGCATTTTTTATTTTGCTTTTTTGACATTATATTATATTAGCATTTTCTCACATCATTAAATATCCTTTAAAAATGAATGCACACCATTCCATCATGTTTATATACCATAATTTAAACTAAATTTTTGATATTATAAACAAGGCTATGATGAATTCTTGTCTACATATCTTTTTATAATAGACTCATATAGTAGAATTATTAATTAGATCAATTGGCATAATTTTTTGCTTTTTGTATACCACAAATTTTACTTGTCCAATAATAGACATAGTTTTAATATTGATAAGCAAAAAGAAAACAAAATTACGTCAAATCCTGTCATATAAATATAACTAGAGTTAATATTTTGATAGGTATTCTTCTTTTTTTAATTTAATCCAAAATATGATTTGGTGTGTAATGTGAGCCGAGAAGCTAAATTTTGAAAATTTCCCCAAACTAGCCAATTTTCCCAACGTTATTTCTGTAATAATCTACTAGTCTCCCATTGACGTCTAGTGATCTCAGTTTTGCCCAAAACTGAACCAAAAGAGTATCTTGAATAGAGACAGGATTTTCTTAGAATACAGATCTGATGATGAGCTACACAGCTAATGGCCATAAATAAAATATGGGGTTTACCAGTTATTTTCCTTGTTGTAGACCTAGCATTAGATAGATTTAAAGGCTCTAGCCTGATTCAGCCCACCATTTCTCAGTGCCACCCCTGACCCCTCACCCTCAGCTATAAATCTAGAGTGAGGTAGGTTCGATGTCCCCCATTAGCCATCACCATAGGACGTCCCATTGGTTTTAGGTCATTCCAAGCATTTGGAAAGAATGTGCCATTTCCAAGCAGTGTGCTAAAGAGCAATTTGTTTCTTTCCCAGCCCCACTCCACCTACCCCGTCTCCTCTTGCTTCTCTCACCCACTTTGATGACCTCCCAGCGGGTGACACGTGGGCCCAGAATCTATTAGACTTTTTTCTAGGTTTCTTAAGGGCTGATCTGCCTTAAACCCTCTATCTAAATTAGAACTAAATTGGTTTCCTTATATCAAGTTGAGCAGTAACTTGAGAAGCATTCTAGAGCATTATAATCTCAATAGATCATGTGATGGCTGCATTATAATCTCAGAAGCAAATATACATCAGTGCAGAAAAAACAGAATTGAAATAAAGAAAGGACCTTAAGACCCATAATTTTGTAAAGGGAGAAAATGTTTGAAATTTTGGCCTGCACCTATTAAAACAAAGCATCAACCAGACCCCTCTTAAACCATCACACTTAAGATTTTAAAACTTTTCATTTAAGCAAGTTAACATGAAAGCAAAGTGTTTAAAATTTTATGATGTAGAACCAGAAGACCAATACCAATTACTCTTAGCATCCTCCCCCTAACGTGCTGTAAATGATTTACTTGGGAGCCTATTTCAATAAAGTTCCCCTTAGAAAGTATCAGCCAGAAAAGCTTCACTGTAGTCAGACTTGTTTTTACACGTGAAACTGCTGTGCTTTTTCATTTGGAGAAATCACTGAGTTGGTCTAAATAGAGTGGGTTCTATGTTGTTGTTATTATAAGCTTTTCTTGGCCTAGAATTTTCCTGTTTATTCACTATGAAGAAGGACCGTGTTTTTGTTTTTAAAATTGGAGTGGTAGTTGCTAACTCTATAAGCAAATTGAAGATGATCATGTTCATCAGAAGACCACCACAGTGAGGCACAGCCCTCAAGAGATGATCTCCAGTGGTCTCCAGGACCTTCTAGAGAACTACAAATGTGCATAGCTATGCATGAGAACAAAGTTAAAGGATTGTTAATTCCAATCATATTTTCTCCCTGAACTCTGAATCCATTATTTCTCATCATTTTTAATATGAGGAACCTTTTCTCATATAAAACTTTTTCACAGACCCACAAGTGTTTGAGATGATAGTTAGAAAGTCAATCGTTACATAATTCGCTCCACCAACAACTAGCTCTGTAGCCTTGGCTAATTTGTTGAGCTTTAATCTCCTTATCTGTGAAATGAGGATAATTATATGAATCTACAGATGGTGATGGTTAAATACAATGTCTATAAATGCTTAGCACTGTACGTGGCACATTAGGAGCTCAGGAAGTGTTCACGGCGGTGGGCGGTGGCATTTGACGGTATTTGACCAAATTATCATCCAGTTTTTGCCTACTAGAACCCAGCAGTCAAAACTCTTTCAGTTTACTTTATAGTCTCTTCTTACACACTAAGAGTGCAGTTGAGCTACTCCTTTTCAAAAATGGGATTCTATCACAAGGTATTTGTTCTCATTTGTTTATTTCAATTTACTAACAGGAATAAACATGAATTAAGTTAGAATTGTTCCTCATGACTTGCATTTAGTGACACTAGATTTTTGAAAGATTTGACTTTCGAACATACGGGACATAATTTATAAGCAAATAGATTCTCAGGGGTTATGCATTTCCAAGAGAAGTAGTGTGGTTCTGTTTGTCTGCTGGCTTGCTTTGGCGTTTTCAAAAAGTTTGGAAGTATGTAGATAAGATTTTGGATTGTTCTGCTTAGAATAAGCATTTTGGGCAAAAGAGCTCAGGATGACAGTGACCGGCATAATGGCAGGGTGAATCCGGGAAATTTCTCAGAAACCAGTGGCTCAGGAAGATCTGAAAGTTTCAACCAGAGATCAGAGCAAAGTAATGGGTGGAAATTAGGGAAACACAAATCAGAGGACATATTGAAGTCGTACTTGACTTCAGACTTTAGGTAAAACCAGGTAGAAGACCGACTCAAACTTGGTGATTATCAAACCTTGCCAGAAGGACCCAAACTAAGAGGAAAAAGAATGTTCAAGGCCAATAGGCAGGCAGATGGAAACAAGGCGACACCAGAAAACAGAGTCTAGTGGACATATGCTCTTTTTTCCTGACCACTCTCTCCTTTCCTCCTTCTGGTGATAGCATGTTGATTTTACTTCAGAGAACTACCCCCCCCTCGTTGCTTGTCGGTCCTCTAGCCAAGCGGTTGGGCACACGACCTAAGCTGAGCCAGTCAAGTGCCCTCTCCCAGGAATTTGAATCTTCATCTGAAAGTGCAAGGAGCTTATTCATCCTGACAGCAGTGCCCCGAAAAACTTTCCGTTAGTTTTTGTACCTTGATCCTCACAGCAGCCCTGGGGCTGGTCTTTTCTGAGGCTTGTTTATTTAACTTTTCTTCAACATCTGTGTGCTGCCCCATGTCATTCCAACAAATTCCTCTTTTATCGTTGAGTTAGCCTAAATAATTTCTGTTGCTTGCCACCAAAGGACCCTGGCAAAGATTCAGGAATCCAGACAACAGTCTGGCCAGCAGAACTGGTGGGTCAGCAACCTTCTCCCGAGCCAAGGAGCCTCTTATATTAACATGTAAAGGGAGAGTTACCCTCAGGAGCAACAAATTCAGGCCAGCAAGCGCACATGGGTGAACTCTTGCTAACAAACTGATCTGGCAGTTACCCAAGATGGACTGGAGAATGTGAGAACTGAGTTACTGGTTAATCATTGCTTATCACCAAATTATGAGGCACCTTCAGCCTTGTATACATCTAGTATGAGTGCCAGCCCAGGTAAAATCAAGATTGACTCAATCAGTCTATAAAAGAAATGGTAACTATTGAAATTTTCTCTCTTCCCAAAGATGTAACTTGGAATAACTACTTGACTTAGGATGTTCATCGAGGCAACCTTGCTTGCAAGCTTGGTCTCCACCTTCTGCCCTGCTCATCTATGTCCCTAAAGAAGTTATGCTCTATGCCTTTTGTACCAAGGAGGACTTAGTCAAAATTTTTGCTACTCTGCTGTATTTTGGTGTTCATTGTAAGTCGATTTTCATTAAATATGTCATTTTATTGGCCTTTTCTTCTCTACCAGCAATAACTATTTAAACTGCTCTAGATAACTTAATTTGAACATTTTTATAGTTCATACCCATAACCGAACAACCCAAATAGAGCATTTTAAGTATATAAAAAGTCTAATCTTTTCTTTCATTGCACACATTTTGGAAAAATTCTCTTTAAACTTGTGTACACATTCTTGACCCTCATTTTGCATAGCTGCCTCATTGGACTTTTGACATTAGGTTAAATTTTTGTTTTTAAGAAGTGGATTCAGTCAACCAAGTTTTAAAAAATAAAAAGCTTCTGGCCAAGTGCAAGGTTTAGTTGGTTATTGATTAAATGAAGGATGAGTGGTTTGAAGTGGTTTGCCACAGGGCTCTCAGCATTTACCCTGGTAGTTAGTGCGTGGTGCTACTAGTCAGTACACAAAGATCAGAGAAAATCTCCATATGGACTGGTTAACTTCTAGCTGTTTGAGAAAAAGAATAATCTTACAAGTGGTGCTTGCCCTTGACTGTGAGGCAAAGCAATATTACTACTGGAAAAGTAATGAAAATGTAGATTTACGGTAGTGTGCTCATCTTCAAATAAAAAATATTTATATTGAAGCCATTGTTTTGCACAATGTGAAATAAGTAATAATAAGTTATGTAATAATCATGAAATAATTAATTTCATTTAATTTGTTAGACAGTGCCCCAGTTTTCACTAATGTTCATGTAGGAGAATTACCATGTTATTACTTTTATCTTTTATAAACATTTGTCCCTATTGAGACCAGAGGGTGATGCCCTACCCCATGGGTAGTTGTGGTCCTCACAGAATAGGGTGAATACTTCCTGTCAGTAGACAGGGAAAATGTAAAAAGAGAAGTGAAATTCAGAAGGAAAGCCTTAGACGAGTAGTTCTCAAACTTTAGTCTGCATAAGAGACTTTGGGGAGCTTATTTTAAAATGCATATTTCCTGGCAAAATTCTCATGGAGTGGCCTGGGAATCTGCACTTGTTACATCCTGATGGATTCTGGTGCAAGTGGTCCTTGGAGCTCTCTTGTAGAATCACGGCCTTGGATGATGGGAGAGAGGGAACTCCTGCCTCTCTCTGGGCTTCGCCCTCCTGGGCCTGGAATTCAAGACCTGTGGGCCACTAGAAGAGTTCCCAGATGCCAAACAAGTCAGCCTTTCCTACAGGGAGTCTGACTAGTGTTGGGCAAGCAGGGCCCCAGCAAAATAAGAGTGGACTGTACATTGTAAACCCGAATAGCTGGTTGTGTGTTAGTTACTCCTTCTGTTTCTAAGCCTTTAGTAAAGATTTTGGGGGGAAGGAGATGGGAATTATTTGATGTGATTTTTACTATATATCCAAACTCTATTGTACTTTCATCATAGTGCTGTCGTGAGAATTCATTGAGCTAAGTAAGGCACATTACACAGTAAGAAGTCAATGTTAGCTCTTTTGAGGTTGATGTTGACTGTCCAGCAATGATGATTATGATGACACCATGTCTCAGCTGTCCTACTGAGAATTAAAGGGAGAATGTGGTATAAACCCCTCTCCCACAATGGCCAGTGTTAATGGTGGCATCAGTGCCTCTGCTCTTCTGAGATGAGGCTAGCACAGGTAGCAGCCAATAGTAAGAGACCCTAAAAGAGAATTTGAATTTGGTTGACCCAAAATCAAAGCTACAAAGCCCAGACACTTCTTCACTCAAGGAGGTTCTTTCTCTCTGTCAACCCAGGAGGACCCTAAATTGGCTTTTATTAAAAGGGCAAGCAAGCCCTCCTATTTGTATATTTTAATAAGATTGGTACATCATTGAGGAGAGTATCTACCATCCATTTTTGAGAACTGTTTTATAAGATGAAATAACCCATTTCAGGACATAGTGAAGAATATTAACAGTTCTCTTCCTCGTTATCCTTTATAACTCAACTTATGAGAATCCTGTTAATACTTACCTTATAGATTCACTCTGCCACATATTTCTGTTTATTATTCAGTTTTGTTTTGGACAAGGTGAAATATATGTAACAGTAAGTCATGTAATAATTAGATTTCACCATGTGGGGGTTAAAAAAATGCAATTAATTTAGTTTGGCGCAAAAGCTAGTGTTTGGTCATCAATATAAATATAATTCACTATACACAACAGATGCATTCTAGAAAAAGCTCCAGGCAAACATATGTTCAAAAATCAAACTATATTGTTAAATTAAGTTATATCTTCAAAAGAAATTTTGAACTCATCAAGAAATAAGCATTTAAGAATCAGTTGTATATTTCAGTATTTACTGTTTCTTTAACACACTTAGCAGGAAAATTAAATAATATGTCAATACTAGGAATACAGAGCCAAAATACAGAGAAAATAAAGAAAATTTAGTTCTTGACAATATGGTAAACTTAGGTGCTCATCAATGCAACAGAAAATTCTCCCAGGAACAGCTAGTTAGAAACTGCTTTAGAACAACTCCTCTCATTGATGGTCACCTCACTTCTTTAGACATTTTCCAGGTATTTTCAGTACACATGGTGAAATTGCAGGTGCATGGCAATGCATTTCTCCTGTCCTTGTAATCAAGGTGACATACCATCTTGAAAAGTTCAGAGCACCCTACTAGGACAATAGAGTAATTCTCCATCCTCATGAATCAGGGATCCAGTAACCTTTCAGATATGAGCTTACCGAGTTGCTGAATTGGTTCTTCGGCACACTGAGAAAATTGGAGGGCAGATGAGAGTGAAGATGGGGGAGGGATGGTGCTCACACTGCTCTAACTGGGATAACACTGGTAAATGTGGCAATGTCTTCACTAAAATGGGCTTTGACTGCTGTACTGTGGCGATGGAAAAGTATGACAGCAGGGAAGAGCTGCGTACAACCTAAATGAGTCTGCGTGCTGTTTGGGGTGTTCATATCTGGGTAAGCCTTTTTATGGTAGGAAACAGAGATTCTCTTGGAATCTCAAGAAATCGAGTTTTGCAAGTATACACACTTAGCAATAAGAGAAACATGAATCTAAATCTGGAGATAGGTCTCATGGATAATGGAAGTTATTTTAGGAATAGGCAGGTTTAGCGACCAAGTTACCTCATTATTCCTTCAACAGTAGATATTACAGCAATTTGGTAGAAGTTTCTGCTTCTGCCATTCCTGTCCCAGCCAACAAAACGCCTCACTCTCTACCCTGTGTCTGTTCTATCTCACGGCTTCTGCTTACTCAGCTTCCACTTCCTCATGGTTTCTGCTCATTTGCATCTTCTCCTGCCAGAGTGTCTGCCTCCGGCCTTCTCTCTGTTGATCTGGGATTCCACTCCCACCACCGAGCACTAATTCCTTGCATCTCCAGAGAGAATCTGATCGATTTGGCTAATCACTTCATCTTTGCCTTGATATAGCTTTTGAATCAGAACGTATCACAGGACAATGGACTCCCCCTACCTTGGTCCAATCAGCTATGCCCAAGGGTGTGGTTCATCATCAATTCTCAAATTACAATTCCAATTATTTTGCTTTGGTGGGGGTATTATGAGAGCAATGTCCCAAAATTACTCTCTTAAAAAAATTAAAGTAAATGCTAGTAATGCCAGATATTATCTGATTGTTCTGATCCAACAGAAAAGTATTTTAAGCCCAAATCTAACAACCTTTTTAAATAGGAATCCTGACTTCTTTGTCACTAAGTTGTTAAAAGACCTTATTTTTTTTAAAAAAATCACTTTCAGTATTAGCATCAGGTTTTTTTTTTAAGTACCTGGAGTTAGAAAGTGATAACTATTCAGACACTGTACCCTTTTCTCTAGGAGATTTTTAGTCCAATTCTGTTTATAAGCAGATATTTAACTCTGAAAAAAGGATCCCAAATGGCCTTTCAAAGCTCAGCGATCCATTGTGAGACATTGGCTTAACACAAAATACTTTTACATAACCCAAGCCACCAAGAGGGATATCCGGTCAGCTATTTTTAAAGCCTTCTCCCTCACGCCATCTCACGTAACAGAGTTACAGCAGTTTGCCTAGAAAATTGGCACAGGTTCTGTGATTCATGAAATGGAAACCCAAGTGAAATGTTTTTAACTTGTTTAAAACTGGAATCATTTTCACTCAAATGCGCTACAAAACCAACGAAATAACTTTCTGGATTAGACACACATATATGTATGCAGAATGTAGCTTTTTGCATGATATATTTGTGGTATTATGCAGTAGGTTTACCATAGGAATAATTTTCTAGTTAATTAACTCATTCAACAAGTATTTATAGAGTCCTTATTGCAGGCCAGGTGCTGTGTTACATCTGGGGGCATGAGAGTGAGCAAGAGGGACTTGTCCTCATACAGCTTCCAGTCTAGTAAGAGTTAGGCAATTGCAATGTTGGATGATTGGACTGTAACGTGGTGGTAGAAGATGCCTGCCGAAGAAGCATATAGAGGAGAGTCAGAGAAGGCTGCCCAAAGGAAGTGATATCCACGCTGAGACCTGAAAGATAAGGAAAAGTCAGGCAGGAAGGATGGGAGGGAAGAATCTTCCAGTAGAGAGAATAGTGCATGCTGGACTGGGGCTTCCTGTTTGAGGGCCGGAGAGAAGGCCAAAGTACCTGGATATAGAGAGGTCGGGGGAGGAAGGAGAAAGGAGGCTGGAGAGGTGGACGGGGTTCCATCATCCATCATCCAGGGTCATGTCAAGGAGTTTGAACGTGCTCCTAGGAGTAACGGGGAGCGCAGGAAGGGCTTGAGCATGACGGAGATATGATCAGACTTCTGCTTAGGAGAGAGCACCCTAGCTGTGGTGTGAGGAATGGATTGGAGTAGAGAGAAACTGAGGCATGGTCGTGATCCAGGTGAAAGATGGAGGTGGTCTGAGGAAGAAAAGGGTCAAGAAGGTGGAGAGAAGCAGCCAGATCTGTGAGTTTTTTAGGTCTGATCAATACAACTTGATGGTGATCAATGAATGGCTCTGCATCCGTCCAAAGTCAGCATCAAAACATTGCCCTCAACTAGGGACTTGTGCTTCATTCATTTTACAAATTAGTGTCAGTAAAGAGTTTCTCTGTTTTACTATGTGAGTATGCATTCCTTTTATCAAGTAAATATTAAATAAACCACAGTTCCAATTAGCAGACTTGTCTTTGTTAAGCGGCCTAAAACTCTATTAAAAATGGCATAAACAAAAAGAATTTATTTGTTCCCATAACTTAAAAATCCAACAGTCATGAGGGTTTCAGGTGAGGCTGGATCCACTGTTTCAATAATCTCATCAAAGACCAGTTTCTTTTGGCTCTGCTCTTTATATGATGTCTGCTTCATTCTAAGGTTGCTTTCCCTCATGGTCTCAGCGATATATTTCTGTGTTTGTGTTATATCTACCATGAAGAGAAACCATCTCCACCAGTTATTCCCTCCAAAATCAAGAAGTTTCATTTCCCAGAAATCCTCAGGAAAATATTCTGGAATCCCATGCTCTAAAGCAGTCACAGTGCCCAGGGAGAAAGAAGTGTTCCTACCAGGAAGAAAGAAGAAGGATGTCAAGTGGAGAGGAAAAAAAAAGTAAACATCCACTACTTTCAGCAAATTTTCCCTTTGCATCTTAACTGCAGTCACTGTTGTAAATGAATTGAACTATTCACCAAACAAGGAGATTTTGGAATAAATTCTCATCTTTTGGTGCAAGGTACATGCAAGTCCCTCTAGAGCTGGAGGCGTACTCAAAAGAGCAATGCTTCTCCCTCCTTGCCACTGGGTCCATGACACTCTCTTACCTTCGCTACTGGCTCCACAAACCCACCTTGAATCTCATCTTTTGCAGATCCTGATACCCTTTCAAAACATGGGCATAAAATGATGCTTCTCATAGCAATCTGTATCCCTTCCTGAATAACTAAAATTGAAATACTGCTGCAGTCTAATCCAAACACACAAATAGATACATTTATTTGATATGTTATCTGCAAACAGACATAGTTTTATTATTTCAGATCCAAATATGTAATGGATGAGGCACTTTGTGTGTTCTCTGTAATATGGCAGAAATATATGATTAAGTTAAAAATAAAATGTATTATGATTTTCTATTATGAAAGTAATGTAAGCTAATTAAAGAAAATGTGCAAAATTCTGAAAAGTTGCAAGGAAAAAGCCAATCATAGTTTCTTTGCTTAAAGACAATACCATTACTTTTTTTAGGATTTTCTTCTAGCATTTTTATTATGTACAGGATTTTTAAAAATATAGAGGTAAAGATATTGTGTTTACAATTCTATGTCCTTTTTTCTCCTACAAAATAGAATCCATAAATAATATTTATACGGTCTTGTAAGCATTTCTTAACGTTCAAGCTTTCTTGACCACTTTTCTCTTAATGGACATGTAGGACATTTCAAATTTTTTATTACTGTAAATAATGCTGCTACAATCACATTTGTGTATGACACTTTGTTTCAGATTTAGGATTATATTCTCTATATAAATTCTCAGGAATGGAATTCCTGTGTCAGAGGATGTGAAAGTTTGAGATGTTTGAAATATACAAAACACCCATTTTTTGAATTCAGACTTTATGCAAAAAAAAAGTGCTTGGGAGAGCAGGAAATATAATCAGCTTTGGAAAAGTGTTTTGAAAAGCAGTCCACAAAATTGCTCTGCATCAGCAATATAAAAATGTTGACTGGCTCCATCCAAGAAGCATTTATGGAGCACCCCTGGTGGCCAGGCCTTGTATTAAGGATTGGAAGGAAAACATGCCACTGAGTTGCAGTAGATTACAGTGACTCAGCGAAACAGAGTGACCAGATTTCAAAGTCAGTCTAACAACTCGTCTTGGAGACAGATGTGGCTAAAATGTTGAAGTTGCCTTCAACTTCAAGAAATTCCAGTGTAATTCTGATTGAAATTGGGAAAACTTCAGTAAATTTTAATGGAAACCACTTTCTTATTTTCATAGTTGCAAAGGCTAAAAATAAAGATTGTTTTTTCATAATTCATTTCTGGAACACTAATAATAGTAAGAACTTAGAATATTACACATGCTCTTACACAGCACAAAGACCTTGGAATAAATTTGATAATTTCTTCAAAGACAGTGCCTTTATCAAATCAGCTTAATGAGAGCCAGAGAGTAAAAAAAAAAAAAGAGAGAGAGAAGAAAGAAATTTGTATTTGCTTAAATTTCTTTAATTATGAAGATATAACAGTTCATTTCTTCATTCTCTAAAGCACATCTTTTAGAAGAAAGAATGTGTTTGCTCTAAATTCAAGTGTTAATTTTTATCTCTCTGGTTATAAGATATGCTTTTAGAACACAGTATAAATGTTCAGTTATGTTATACCATTCAGATGCAGAATGTATTTGAAAAACTGACGGTTAATTCCACACAAGTGTTACTCCAGGTGCTGACAATTAATTTCATCTTGAACAGCTTGTCCAAGCCTAATTACAGGATTGTGAAGAAGACTAAGTTTGTTTCTGGTTGTTATCTTATCCCCCTACATTTTACTGAATTTCTTCATGTGTGCGTAACGTTTTGAAATGTTAAATGTGATTTACCATACGCTATCATGTCTGGCTTGCTCATTTCATTTTCCCCAGAACCTAACATGGAGGTCATAGAGTCAGAGAACAGGGTAAACACCAACCCCAGGCTTCAGTTTTCTCTTCCACTCCTGTTACCTCTCAGCTCATTGTGGGGATCAAATGATGTAATAAATATAAAAGTGATCCTCTTGTCCTGGGGTTGGTATGGGGACTTTGAAAGTTTTCAAAATAGCGGCAAGTGTCTTTGGAGAAAGATAGGATGACAGTTGTCTGCTGTGCTCCAAATCCTCAGTTTCTGAAAATGTCTTTTCCTGGGACTTTGCTCTGTGTGTGTGTGTGTGTGTCAGGGAGGAGTGGGGAGAGGCAAGGGGAGAGGTTTCATGTATCCTTAGTGTGGTGAGAGTCATTAGTGAATAAATAAAAGATCCTTGATAAATCAAGTTGACCAAAAATAGGGGCCAGCCCCGTGGCCAAATGGTTAAGTTTGCGCGTTCCACTTCTGTGGGCCAGGGTTTCGCCAGTTTGGATCCTGGGCGTGGACATGGCACTGCTCATCAAGCCTTGCTGAGGCGGCGTCCCACATAGCACAACCAGAAGGACCTATAGAAGGGCCTACAGCTAGAATATACAACTATGTAGTAGGGGACCCTGGGGAGAAGATGAAAGGAAGAAAAAAAAGATGAAGAAGATTGGCAACAGATGTTAGCT
Source organism: Equus asinus (assembly GCF_041296235.1). Lineage (NCBI taxonomy): Eukaryota > Metazoa > Chordata > Mammalia > Perissodactyla > Equidae > Equus > Equus asinus. The sequence goes on along the minus strand of NC_091808.1, from coordinate 12,654,497 downwards.
CAGGTGCCAACTTTAAAAGAAAAAAAAAAGTTGACCAAAATGAGTAAGAGTTTAGAGCAGTGCTTATCCAACTTCCTGTAATGAATGAACAGTTTTGTTTTAGTTTTTACTTTTCATTCCATCCTGGACCAGTACTTTGGGAAAACAGAATGAAAACGAATTATAAGAATGTAGAATAAAAAGATATAAAATGTAAGCTGAATATTTTGTTTTAGATTCAACCAGCGTAAAATCACTCTGTCAAATTGCTTTAAACTTTCTAAATGCTTACTCTCAAATTCTGTACTTATTTCCTCATGGACAGGTATGAAACTGAGACCCATGCTTTGAATTGCACTGGTTTAAAGGACCTGAATAATACAATTAATAATTAACCTGGGGGCCGGCCCTGTGCCTGAGTGGTTAAGTTCACACACTCTGCTTCGGCAGCCCAGGGTTTCACCAGTTTGGATCCCGGGTGCAGCCCTAGCACCTCATCAAGCCATGCTGAGGCAGCATCCCACATAGCACAACCAGAAGGATAATTTGAGCAGAGTTTGTTTATGGAGACATTGTTTACAAGGTGAGGTTCAGGGAAACTGTCAGAGATATTATAGCAGCCAAACTGTTTCCACCTCTGCTCCTTTTCTGGGGCCCAGAAACACAGTGGTACTGAGTTGGCCGCCATCTTGATGGGTGCAGGGACCATAGGTAGAGGAATCCAGGAGTTCAAGATGACCCTGCAGGGAGGAAGCCAGGAGAATAAAGACCCTGATCTCATCTGCTCCCTTCCTCCCTCCTTTCCTCCTCTCTCCTTTCCTTCATCTCTGGCCAGAAGGCTAAGAGTTCAAGAGCCCCTTATTGTGGGAGTCCCTGGCTGTGGATATCACAGTCAGCCTCCCAGGACAGAGGGCAGGCCTGCAGGAAGGACTGGAAGTGACCTGCCACCTCTGTAAACCACATTCTTAGCAAAATGAAGAAGACAAATGTACTAAGCAATCAACTTAAAAAGTTTTCTGAGGGGCCAGCCCCATGGTGTAGTGGTTGAGTTGGCATGCTCCGCTTTGGTGGCCCAGGTTCATGGGTTTCAATCCTGGGCACGGACCTACATACCACTCATCAAACCATGTCATCAAACCATGCAGTGACCCACATACAAGATAGAGGAAGGTTAGCACAGTTGGTAGCTCAGGGCCAATCTTCCTCAGCAAAAAAAAGAGGAAGATTGGCAATGGATGTTAGTTCAGGTGCCAATCTTAAAAAAAAAATTCCCAGTGCATAGAGAAAAATAATACGTGTCCTGATTTTTTGTTTCCATTTTTGTTATTTTACAGATCATCATAAATCAATTCTAAACTTGAGCAAGATAGCGCAAAAAAATAAAATTATAGTATCATGTAAGTGTCCTGATGAAAAAGTCCTGAACAAAACAGTAGCAAAATAAAATAATAAAATAAGAACACAGTATCTTAAAAAAACAAAACACCAAAACCTAGTAATATCATTCCAAAAATGCAACTTTGTTTAATACTTTTATTTATAAAATTGACCATGTTTACAGGTCAAAATAGAATGACTAAAAAACTTTCAATCATTTCTCACAACACACACACACACACAACTTGGAAAAGTAGAAATAAGTGGATAATTATAATAACTAATACCTCCTGAGCCCAGCTACTGTGTGCCAGGCATGGTGGTAAGCATTCTATATGTGTTAGTTAGAATGCCCCAATACTCCCATGAAGTGGGTTACAATTGTTATCTCATTTTACTAAAGAGGAAATGGCAGAGGGAGGTAGGGAACTGTGCAGGGGTCACCAGGTTGGTGATTCGGGGAGCTGGGAGGTTAGCCCAACAGTCTGGCTCTGGGTGTGAGCACTCCAATACAGTGCCTGCCCCGTGTCCTGTGTAAATTGTGGAAATCATATTTATGCCAAGGTGAAGAAGAGTCAAAATGCCAAATTTCTTGGAAATAGACCATTTGACTCTTACGTGAGTATTAATGAGTATTGTTGGCTTGTTGTTGCAGGATTGTTGCATTTTTCTCTTGGGCAGAATAGATTTAATTCAGTTCTTAGCTGTCTATGTGGGTCGTCTTCTGTAAGTGATAGCACGGGCAGCTGTCTTCATGATGGTTACCACTCATGGCATTGAAACCAAAGTCTAGAGCTGGAATGTTTGTTTCTTGCATCAAGGCTTAATCTTGCAAACTCGGATTTGTGAATGGCCATCCAAGACTGAATAGAACTAGGTTCTTAACCTCAAATGTTGATTTTCCAAATTATCACAATGCTTTCTTAAGAACATAATCTATTATATCAATAAAGTGCTAAACTTTTTTGAATGAACCAAAGTTGAATCCATTGTTACAAATATATTATTGATGCTATTACTTCAAGTGAAGCGCATGAGATATATACAGCATTTTTTCAGACAATCGCATAATTTCTTCATTCATTCATTTGTTTAAACACTTTATCCATTTAACAAATACTCTAGGCCATGTGCTAGTGTTGGGGATATGAAGCTGGATGAGAAAAAAAAAAATCCCTGACCTCAAGAAATTCCTATGATAGTGGTAGATAGAATAGGTTCCTAACTACTTGTATAAATGTTATAGTGAAGTAAATATAAAAAGATGGGAGAAAAGAACCTCTAGCAGCCTGGCCAGAGGTCAGAGTTCACATCCGGAGGGAGAGGGGAGGGGAAATGGAGAGGGAAAGACGGAGGAGGAGAGAAGAAATATTCCATATTTATGAAAGCCTCTTCTGTTCTTTTTTTTTATTTAAAAGCATTTCAATTTTACATTGAAGGAAATGGTGAGCCCCTGTAGGGTTTTTCGCAGGGAATCACACAGATTCACATTTTAGAAGGATCTAGAGACAGTGTGAAGGCAGTATGAAGGATGGCTGAAAAGGGAATTGAATGACCAGAAATAGTAGGAACTAGGATGGACCTAGTGAACCAAAGGGATCAAGAGGAACCCTAAGACTTTGTACCCCACCCCATCCCATGATCCCGTCGTTGCACACAGGCTGGCACACAGTGGGGATGTGAATTTAGACGAGGGACTTCCCTCTAAAAATTTAGAAATGTTTACAGTAGACCCAAGATAGGGCTCACAACACTTGAAAATAAGAAGACTAAACTGAAGGGCTGTTTTAACATTTTCCATGTATATAAAAAAATTTCTGTCTGTTGGTTTGTTTTACAGTGAAGCATACCAGCTGTTTTGCTCCTAACTAAAGGCAGAATAGAGAAAGATGAATTAAGGAATGAAAAATTTAGGTTAGGCGCAGAGAAGCACATTACCAGTAAGTGCAGCCTGGTGAGTATGGCAATGGACCATCTCGGGATGAACATCTTGAGATGTTTATCACAAGAAAAAGTCCACGTTCCTCTGGAGTATTTACCTGGGTAATTGCAAACTTAGTAGTTTTATAGCAGGGTTAGTTACCAATTTTCTTCTCTATCCTCCCTCCACTACCTCCAAATGGGTTCTTTCTGTCAGTGATACCCCTTGGAAATTTTCGGCTCTGGAAATTCTTGCCCCTGGCATACCATCACTCTAGAAAAGAAGTATTTTAGAGATTTACGTATAAGCAGGTAATCAATGCCCTGTTGTAGTTCATTTTGGCTCAGCCTGCAACCATGACTGGATCAAAACAGATCTAAGGGATTTATCTCTAATCTGAAGCATTCCTAAGAGATTGATTTGAAACTTCCCTAAAGTCCTTGAAAGTCCTCAGCTGGAGAAATGACTCAGGGTCAGGCTTAATCCCCTGCGTCAGTGTTCCCGCATTGTTGTCTTCGTCTAGGACAACAACCCAGGGTCCATGGCATCAGTCACCTGGGGGAACTGAAACGTGCGAATTCCTGGGCCCAGCCCAGACTGACTTACAGAATCAGAATGAGGGCTGGTTGCAGAGAGCAGAAATTCAGAAGGGCTTGTGCTTTTCCCAAGCTTCTTGGGTAATTCTTGTGCACGTAAAAATGTTAGAAAACTAGTATGAAGGATAGGTCATGCCTTCAATGGTTTTTAAGAGAATAGGAAGTTTGAGGTAAGTGCTTATCTTTATATTGTATATGTTAATTCATAAATTATAGTGCATGCTTACCCACAGCCTTGAAGGTACCACATTCTGTAGGCATGAGCAGTTTGACCTCATCATAGGATGCCAGAAGTAGGAAGGAGCATAGAGATGGCCTTGACCAATCTAAGGAAACTGAGGATCCGAAGGATTGAATCCTTTTTTAGGTGCACTGGGCTAAATGCTAGCATAGCCTGACTGTGAGCTGAGCCCCATCTATCACCCGACTGTCTTAAGACATTTCTTTTTATGATGGATATTCGTTGGAAGAGAAAGAGCAGCAACAATTTTATGTCCTTAGATAGTGTATATATTGTTCTAGACAGGGGCTTTTTTTCCTTTTATCTAAAGCTACTTCCCAACCGAATATTGAATTCAAACACTCCCGAAGTCCTTCCTGAGTGCCAGCAGCCCAAGGCACCCAACTCTTCTCCATTGTCTCAGATAGTGCTGGATCCACATAGGGTCTCAACCCTTGATGGTTCCCCCATTGGTTCTCATCTCTCTTCTGTTCTACATCCTTGGCTCCTGTGAGGCTGGCCCACGATGGGATTTTTTCTTAGTTCTAAACATGGCTATGGCACACAGTTAGTGCTTTAAAAATGTGTGTAGATTTAATAGTTGCCCAATTTTAGAAAATACGAAAGATGGTGGTGGATATTTCCAGTATACACTAAAGCTAGGACTCAAAACTGCTCAGATTCATGAAACCATTCACAACCCAGACCTTTCGGCAGTGTAGAGGAGGAAAATCTGTTCTTCTATCCTCTTAGGTTCAATATCTGAGGCTTGCAAATTAAGCTGACAAAAGCCAGGTAAACAGAAGAGAAGCATACATCTTTTATTTGATGTTAATATTTTAATATATTTACTTCACAGAAAAGCAGTGAAAACCCAAACAAGTGGTTAGACTTGGGGGCTGATATACTGTTTTAACAAAGGGCTATAAATTGTGGAGAAGTGACCAGACAGTGAAAAAAGGGTGTTGGCTTCCAAGAGTTGTAAATATATGGGGGAAACTAATAGTAGATAAGGATTGTTTCTCAAGGTTTTTTTATGCAGACTCATCTTGGTGTTGTCTCTGCCTCTGGTGATAGCGGGTGTTCTCTTCCTGGTGCAGGAGAGGGGAGATCATCTTTGCAAGGGGAATGTATGCCCTGCTTTTAAGCAGATATTGGGAGTGGGGGGAGGGGTAGAGAGTGCTTCCTGTATCTATTTGTTCTCAATTGCCTTCAGCTCAAGATAATCCTTACACCAAAGCGACATATTTTCAGGTGACATGTTCCGACCCCCTTCAGCAAAACAAATAAAGCTAAAACGCTTGGGCTCTAGATTGTAAATTCTAGAAACCTACGTACACATCACAAAAGCAGGGCTCTCTCAGAGAACGTCTTAGTTCTCTGTGCTTTGTAGAGTTGTCTCCGTAATCAGTTACACGGTGTTAATTCAGGATAGAGGTTATGGCCTCAATGCTCAGCTACAAAGGTCAAAACTCTGCTTATTTTTCGTTTGGTTTTGTTTTGCATTTTTTTCCTTAAATTTTGTAATGCAAATTCTCAAACATTCAGAAAATTCGAAAGAATTTTTCCCTTAAATTTAGGTTAGAAATTGTATTTTTGACATTTAATTTTAATGTAAAAATCCTGAAGTGTTTTGAGTGTTTTAAAAAAATAGTTTTGCTTGAACAAATACGTTTATTTTAATTAGATTGAGATATTACCTTGATGAATCTTTCTTGTAGAATCTAGATTAACCCCAAGAAGAAAGAATCAAGAAAGTAAAAGTTCAACAGTAGTGATTTAGCATCTGTATAAAGAACAAGGGAATATTTTCAGTGGAAAAAATCCTCTTATTTACAAGTTCATGAATAGTATTAAGACATGACTTTTCCATTGAGGAGGAAAAATATTTCCCCTGTTGGTAAAAATTTAACAATAGTTTAATAAGAGTGACATAGTTAAATGGGATCAAAAGCAAAATCCAAAATAAGAAAAAAGAAAGAAAGAAAACCCAACATATTTAGGTTGGAAAAGCTACTTTGTCACAGCCCAGAGTGACACTGTATTTGAGGCTATCCTCTCAGTCAATGGCTTTAGTTGAAGTCTGAAGGCACAAAAAGAAGAATGGAAACAGAGTATTAGTTTCCAGTTGACCTTGATTTCAATAGACTGTGAAATCCAGGGTGTGGGGCTGTGTATTTAGAGAAACAAATAGTTCATTCTCAAAACTGAGAAATACCTGATGTTACTACAGACAGCAGTCAAAAACAACTGTAAAACAGAAAGCATTCTGAATGGAACAAGGGATTTGGAACCATCTTTGGGACTCAAGCATTCCAATTGTATGTATTTCTCCTACTGAAATTGATGTCTCCTGTCTATTGGAAACAGGTAACCAGATTCATCTTGTCCTAAGTACCCCCTAATCCCAAATGAGGCACTGGTCTCGTTTGCCATTCCTTGTTTTGACAGATTCTTCAGATACCATGGGATGATGTATCATTAACTAAAGTACTGATAGAAGACTATAGTACACTTTAAATACCAGCCCTTGACCATTAACCGGAACACTGGGAAAAAGGATATGAGGATTTGCCAGGGCACTAAGCCCTATTTAGCAGTTTGATTTCAAGGTTGGTTAGTGGCATGAAAATCCAGGCGCAGAATTCCTTTCCAGAATTATTGTGTTACTATGTATGTACTATTAAATAAGGGTTCATTGGAACTCGATGTTTCAAATGCAGTGTAACATTGGAGGGTGTCAATACCAAGGTATCCCAAGGTCTAGCTTGCCTGCAGGATATATTTCACCTGTGTTCAGACAGCTGTGTAATTTATACTCACCTGTATTTTCTTTGTGGCTATTCCCATGCAGTTTTTCATGTTTCATTGTCCTTCCTATCAAATGTTACCATTTTTATTATATGTATTTCTTGAAGCTCTAACTTCTATAACTATGACTGTCTTTCTTTTCTTCTGTTTTTTATTAAATTTTTTTTTCCTTTTTCTCCCCAAAGCCCCCTGGTACATAGTTGTATATTCTTAGTTGTGGGTCCTTCTAGTTGTGGCATGTGGGATGCCGCCTCAGTGTGGCTTGATGAGTGGTACCATGTCCACGCCCAGGATTCGAACTGATGAAACACTGGGCCGCCTGCAGCGGAGTGCACAAACTTAACCACTCAGCCACGGGGCCAGCCCCTATGACTGTCTTTCTTTAGCACCCAAAGTTTGCTGTCTGTGTTGAACTGCTGATGCTGGTATGCTCGTTAAAAAAAAGAAAAGCCATATACCACAGGAGCAAAGTGCATTTTTATTTTTAGTTCATTTTATTTTCAGCAACAATCTTCCACAAATATTTCCCACATATCAAGCACATTACCTTAGAATATACTCTTCTTGAGGGTGGGATGTTTGATGCTGAATCTTGGGCACCCAAACCAGTGCCAGCACGTAGTAAGTTTTAATAAATATTCATTGACTCACATTTAGTCTTAAATATAACCTGAGGATGCAGGAGTGAAAAAATGATAGGATTCTTGGCAGTATGGAGCTTACTTTCTTCATGAGAACAGCAATTGACAGCACGAATATCATTGGGAGGCATCTTGATAGCACATAACAAGTTCTATCATTTACTAGCTGGGTGACCTTAGAAAAATTACTTAGTCTCTCTGTGCCTCAGTTTTTTTTAATCTGTAATGTGTTATAAGGATTAAATGAGTTAATAGAAATAGCATACTTAGAACAATGCCTGGCACATGAATGATCGATAAATCTAAGCTATTACTTTTAGGTACCACCTGGTACTACCTGTATTGCAATCTTTTCTTCTCTTGCTTCTGTCTCTTTCTCTCTCTCCATCTTTCCTTCTACCTCAGTCTTTTTCTTCTCACAAACATTACTTCATCCACCACACATGAAGGGGCCCATGCAAACGATGGCTCAAAACTGCAGAATTTTCGAGTTTCTAGAGGCAGGCTAACAGAATTCCTTGTTTGTATGTCCATATGAATGCCTCTTTCTTAGCTTAATCCTGTTACCAACAATTGCCCAGCTGGACACAGGACCAGGAATCCAGGGATTTTCAGATTTTACACCTAGACTTGACTCAGCCACACTTTGTCTCTTAAGTTGTTTCTATGTAGCTTTCCTATTTAATTAGGGAAATGTTTAATGAAAGAACCTAAAAATATTCCCTCACTGTATGTCTGGATCCTCAGACTAAAAGTTATAATGTCAAGCTTGTTTGCGACTGTGTGTGAACACATAAACACAGATCTTAAAAATCAAGCCAGTTTTTAATATTTCCAGTATACTTGACTAATGACTGGTCATATGCATGGAGTTGTGGACGGGTGCAACAGCAGTGATGAAAAACAGGATTCGTGTGTCTTTTTGGTTCACTTTTCAAAATGTGTAGATAAAAATTATGGAAACATTCAATTATATTCCAAATAAGAAATAGAAGTTTCATTAGGCAGCACTGTAGATTTGGTTACTTTACAAAAATTGTGTAATACTTCCACATGTTTTCTTGAAATTAAGAGGATGATATCCTTTTTCTTTGCTTTTCTTTTTTATAAACAACAGAAATTTATTTCTCACAGTTCTGGAGGCTGGGAAGTCCAAGATCAAAGTGCTGGCATGAGGATGATATATTTTCTTTTATTTCACAGTTTTAAAAAACCTTATCTATATATTAAAGCTAAAACAATAATAACATTTTATTGTTCTAGATTGGCAATCTCTGCAATAGTACAAACATTATGATATTCCTTTATAACATGAGAGAATTTGTTTTCAGTGTCTGAGGACATACACTGTTTTTATTATACCCCATAGTTACAGAATTGATATTTTATATTGGAAATTATTTTTATAGTTGTAAATAATCCCAGAGATGTGTACATTTTCTTGAGAATAATTTATAGCTGAAATTATTGTTGATTAAAATTAAAAATAACATGGAAGCAAGTAAATAACTTCAAAAATCTTTATCACTGATAGTACTATATTCCATCCTATAATGATTGAAACTCATGCTAGTGTACAACTAGATACAACAAATATATTTTGAAATCTTACTAAGTTCAAAATGCTCTCTTAAGAGTTTCATGAGCTTTAAACATTATTAAGACACAGTCTCCACTTTCAAGGAACTTTCATCTGCTTAGGTAGAATAAGACAAGAACCCATGTAACTAAATAAAACAGCAAGATGCCAAATGTAAGAGAAGTGTCTTGGCCAGTCAACTCATTTGTCTTGGGAGATCAGGAGCCATTCAGCTGACTAGGGCAGTGGTTCTCATGCTGGGCTCTCCAATGGAAATCATCTGGGCAGCTTTCAAAAATACTGATGACTGAGTTCAGCCAGCAGGGATTATAATTCAGTTGATCTAGAGCGTAGCCTGGGACTTTGGAGGGCTTTAAGAGTTCCCCCGCGTGATTCTAATGTGCAATCAATAAGAGTATGGCTCTGAAGAATGGGTAAGATTTTGATAGATTGGGATGGGGACCAAGGAAAGGGCAGGAATAAAAGGATGAGAGAGTAGAAGGAAGAGAGCCAGAAAGGCAAAAAGTGAGTTGTTGTGGGAATCATAGAAGGAATAGAAGAAATTGGCTGGATCCTTCTGCTCAAAGAGTGGCCCATTGACTCACAACATGGGTTTCACCTGAGAACTTCATAGGAATGCAGACCCCCACCCCAGACTTACTGAACCAGAGTCTACATTTTAACAAGACCCCATGTGATTTGTACTCACATTAAGGTTTGAGAAGCTCAGGCTGGATCACAGAACAACAATAATGATGACAATCACTGACATTGATATAGTGGTGTGCAATTTTACATTATCATCTCAGCTGAGCCTCACACCAACCCATAAAGAAGTGTTCTTTATCATCGCCCCATTTTCCAAATGAAGAAACTGAAACTCAGGAAGGTTTGGTAGTTTGCTCAACTAGAAAGTAGTAGAGCAGATTCCAACCTTAGACTCCTGATTCCAAAGGTCTTAGAACATATCACCACTTCTGTGGTCTGAAGGAGTCCAGGGGACACCCTGAAGGAGGAGCACTTTGAGATATCCCTAAGTGGAAGCCTAGGTCCTGGGCCAGGAAGAGCAGATCTGTGAAAATGAAGGACCCCACCACCCCCGCGCCAGAGCCCTGAGGAGGGCAACCCGAGAGGGCTGGCTCTCGGCAGACCTAACCCTCTCCATTCTTGTCATCTCTTGCCTTTCACTCCAGCTTCCTAAACTGAAAAAACTTCTTGATGCCTTAGAGGGAAAGTTCTAGGAAAACAACAAAAATGGAATGCCTAGTCACCCAGACTTAAATAAAAATCAAACACACTAAAAGGACTTGCATTTTAGTATAACGTAAAAATAAATATCTCTTCCAAGTATTTCTCTCTCTCTTCGCTTCTTATTTACCTCCCTACCTCTTCCCTCCTCTCTTTGACACACACACTTGCATATATAGAAGTTACACAAGTGGAGAGTTCTAGAAAGAGGAGAAAGACATACACACACACACACAAAACAAAGAAAGAGAGAACAGGCAGGAAGCAAAAGAATCTGGTGCTATGTCAAATATTTCTAGTGCATTATAAGTAAGTTTTAATCAAATCATTTTTCTTTAAAATAAGAATGGCAAGGGAAGGAAGGAAAGAGAAGAGGATGAGTTGAGGAATTCCCAAGGGAAAGCAGAGAGGGAGGAAGGCATGAAAAGCCAACTTTGAGGACCTAATTTTTGTCCTAAGCCAGATGTTTTTGAACACATAATATGGCATGAGAAAAAGCAGCTCTGCCAACTGTGGTCATATGTCACCAACATGGTAAGTCACCAGCACAATGCTAATTCCTGTCCACGCTGGGCTACTTGGAAGGTTATCCGAGGATAATCCTGGAAGATTCCACAAGGGTGCATGGTCTAGTCCAACTCTGTCAGGATGGTCCAATGTCAGTTGTCTGGGAAGTTTAACCTGCTTTTCCAGCCCACCATCTAGCACTTCCCTTCCTGCTCACCTCACTGGAGTCAGCCGGATCCAACAGCACGCGGTCCTCAACATGCCTCGCACTCTTCACCTCTAGCCTTTGCTTCTGGTTTATCTCTCCGAATAGATTCCTGTTTTCGACCTATAATCTTTATAACCCAGCCCTGGCTACACCTCTTCTGTGAAGTCTCTGTAACCCAATCTTATGTGAACTCCACTTCCTCTGAATTGGACCATTAAAAGATGAGACCCTAACCCTTGTACTATGTTATCTTTTTATATGGACATGACCTGACCAACCCTCAAATGCTTGATGGATTGAAGCTGGGTAACTGGGATGTCAGGCAAGTTACTTAATCTCTTTTCCCTCAGTTTTCTTGTCCGTAATTTGGGAATAATAGTACTAAGTTCTCAAAAAGTTGTTGTAAGGATCTAATGAGTTGCTTTAAGTAAAGAGCTTACTACAGTGCCAGGCATCTAGGAAAAGCTGTGTAAGCGTTCTGTATGAGTCTGAAGACCTTTGGGACGTTGCTGAACCAAACCCAAACTGATGCTAACTATTGATGCAGAATCAATACAATGGCTCCAGACTACCCTTGTCGGTCTGCAACAAGTACTGCAAAGCTATCCCACGTTACCAACTGCAACATCCATATAAAAGAATGTGCATGTTGTATATTCACAGTGTAAAGAGTCAAAATAGACACACAGGCACACACACACATTCACGCTTTAAGTTCCAGAACATTACCAGTGCATTTAAAATTCCAGTGTGATCTACCACACCCATGTTCCCTTCCCATAGTCTCCCCGCCACCAAATGCAATCTGGAATTTTATGTTAATTATTTCCTTATTTTTCTTGATAGTCTCACCCATTATATATTTATTCCTAAACAAACAAATATATATACACATATATGAGTTTTGCCTATTTTTGAACTCAATGTAAGTGGAATCATACTGTATGTATTTGCTGTGACTTGCTTTTTTCACTCTCCATGTGTTTTTTTGTCATCCTTGTTCATTGTAAAGTTGTAATTCCTTCATTCACACTACCATATAATATCCCATTCTGTGAACATACCAAAATTTATTTTTCCATTCTACCTGGAAGTATATGTGGAGATTTTCAGTTTTCACTCTTATAAACAGTTCTGCTGTGATTGTGTTTGTACCTTTGTCCTGGTGCACGGTGTCAGGGTTACTCCAAGGAACACACTGAGTGTGGAGCTGCTGTGGGGTAGAGTGTGTACACATTTATCTTGATTAGGAAATGCCGCGTTCGTGCTGGAAAACAGTTTACAGTCTCTCCTGCAGGATATGAGAGTTCCGCTTTCTCTCCATCTTCACCAACATTTGCTACTATCGGACTTAATTTTTGCCAGCCTGGGACCCACTTTTAATTTTTGCCAAAATAGTGTCTGTGAAGTCACACCTGAGTGTGATTAAATTTGCACTTTTCCTGATTACTAATGGTGTTGAGCATGCTTGACTATGTTTATGGACCGTTTCTACTCCCTATTCTGTAAAATGACTGGTCATATCTTTTGTCCATTGTTTTGTCTTTTTCTTATTGATTCCTAAGGTACTCATTCTTTCTTGATTATATGTGTTGCACACATATCATAGTTTATGGCTTATCTCTTCATTCTCTTTATGGTATCTTTTGAGAAGCACGTTTTTTTTCATTTTAATATGGTAGAATTTATCAGTCTTTTCCCTTCTAGTCTGTGCTTTTGCATCTTGTTTAAGATAACTTTCCCTACCCCAAGGTCATAAAGATGTATTCTTAAATTTTCTTGTAAAGGTTTAAAAATTTTAGGTTTTCCATTTGAGTCCTTAGAACATTTGGCATTGATCCTTTGTAAGTATAATTTGGAGAAACTTTGTATTGTTTTCTTGTGTATAACCAATTGACTCAGTACCATTTATTGAATTTCCCCAGGGATCTGCAGTGCTGGCTTTGTCATATTTCAGGTTTCCATATATGGCAGGGCTATTTCTAGCTTCTCTATGTTGTTCTATCAGTCTACTTGTCCATCTCTACACCTAACACCACAGTGTCTTCATTACTATGGTTTTATGTAATAAGTCTTAAAATCTAGAATGGCACCCTCCCTCCCTGGTTTTTTTATTCAAATATATTTCGGCTCTTATGAGCCCATTGTACTTCCATCTACATCGTAGAGTGGGGTTTCACACTTTTTGTGGTTCACCGTCATCCCTAGTGCATATTGCTCTTATCCTACTGCTGAAAGAACATTCTCAGCTCTCACCCTGAGGCCTTAGATAGGCCATAGTATGCGTGAACATCCACAATTTGTAGGGTCCTGGTGAAAGTGGTGGAGAGTTTTCAGAGTCAAGACACAACATTGCCCTTATCATCTGTTTGGAGATCATAAACCTGTTTAAAGTGAAACTCAAGACTCTTACGCTAGAGATGGTTCTTGACTCAATGGGAATAGCCTTGGCCATTCACAAACAAACCTGTTTTGGTCAGTTTTTTCGTTTGACATTTAGAAACCCGTAAACACCATAATTACTTCCTTTCATCTTGACCCAGTTTGGCTTCTTCCAAAGCAAATCAAGGTCACAGTGCTATTCTCTAGGTGCTGTGCAAATTAGGTTTGTTAAGATTTCTCAAATAGCTACAGTGTAGCCTGAAACACAAAATAGGATTAAATTAAGAGAGACAATATGTACAAGAGTATGGAGACCGGAGAGGCTCCTTAACCAGTCCAAGAGCACACAGTCTGAAAAACAACCCAAGTCATTTTGCTCTCTGTCCGGTTCCAATTCTTCCTACTCTATACCAGGGGTCAGCAAACTTTTCCCGGATAATCAGAAAGTAAATATTTTAAGATTTTCAGGCCAAGAGGCAACGTCATCAACTCTTTGAGTATCTGTTCTTAGAGAATCAGTTCTGAAGATGGTTTAAGTAAATTGGAGTCTGGTTCATTTTATGTTGCCAATATTGAGAAATCTCTATGCATTAGGGACTCTTAAGTACCAAACTCTAAAATTAGGAGTGGTAATTGATGTGAAAATTCTTGATAATCTAATAAAATACCACGTCTGTGTATTATAATCCCTTAAAGACACCTATTTGGAAAACATGGTTATTAATATATATTATACTTTTTCTCCATTTAAAAGTTAAAAGGTTGTGCTGAGTTATTCTTAGAGCTTCTTCAAATCCAAGTATAACTGTGAGTGTATCAGATATGCCCTTAATACCTCCAGTGTTCTAGCGGAGAAGGCTTCTTTGATGGGGATTTATCACTTGTGTCTTCTCTAGTTTAGACCTATGTTGTTTTGTCTCTTACACATTTTAAAGGAAGTTGAAATTTCATGACAGCTTAGCATCAGAAACTTTTCTCTGTTTTTTGCTCAAATTCAGGTGACTATGGGGTGCCTCCAGATCTGTGTCTTTCTCCATTTTTTGTTCTGTAAACCAGAGCCTATAAAAACACTTCACCTCCTCATACCATGTCTGGGTGTATGACTGGCTTTCCATTCTTCAAATACCTGTTCGTTCTGAATTATAGGCACTGGCTGTGTAAAGTGAAAAACATTTCAAAGATCTGTGTGTGGAGAACTCGAGACTCACTGCCGAGTCCTTTGAAATATGGTCGCTGCCTGCTGTTAGCTTCCTTCTCATTTATTTAGTGTCCCATGTTCTGAAGAGGCTTCTTGTAAACTCATAGAGCTCTATAGTCTGGCATCGGCTTTAAGAACCTTCTTATCACATCATTACCTAAGGGCTTCAAAAGGCACTATTCGTCAACTCCACAAAAATGAAAAGTATACCTGAAAATATTTGTTTTCAGACTGACTCATTCTTGAATGTCTGAAACTTATATCAGATTTTTTTGTTTATTTAATTGGCTTAGAATGTGGGATTGAAATGAGAAATTAATATAAACTAAACTTAAAACATAGATTTTTCTCAGCAAGGAATTTTTAGTTTTGGTTTTAGTGGCTGGGTCAACAGCCTACCATTCCCTCATCATCTTTTTCTTTTTAAAAAAATAAAATAAAACTTTGTGTTGGTTTTTTTCCTGATTATGAAGTAAAGTACATACAAAAATTTTAAAACAATTCAAGAAAGTAAAAAGTCAAATATGAAAGGCACCATAATCCCATCCCCAGAGATAACCATTTTCAACCCTTCTATGTATATTCTTCTAGAATTTCTATGCATATGCAAATATGTTTCATGCAAAAATATAATCATACTGTTTAGTAGTCTATTTTCTTCACTTAATGTCGTATCGCCTCTCTAAGGTAATGCATATGGATCTGCCTTGTCTTTTTATGTGTTGCCATAATATTCCATGGTATGGATGTGCCCTAATGTATGGGACCAACCCTTTACGAAATCTTGTTTGTTTTATGGGCCAATTTATACTCCCTCAGTTTTTTCTAGCATCACATGTGCAGGTATGCATTTCATGACCCTGGCTTTCAATGACAGATGTTTGTATTACCCTTTTGATATTCAAATTTTAAAAAAAGAAAAAGGTGTTTACACACTACAGCCTGGAGGAACCTTGAAGACATTATGCTAATGAAATAAGCCAGTCACAAAGAGACAAATAATGTGTGAGTCCACTTATACGAGGTACCTAGAGTCTTCAGATTCATAGAGACGGAAAAAATGGTGGCTGTCAGGGGCTGGGAGGAGGGCGAATGAGGAGTTGTTGTTCAATGGGTACAGTTTCAGTTTTGCAGGATGAAAAGAATTCTGGAGATTGCACAACACTGTGAATGTACTTCACAGAACTGTACACTTAAAAGAGGTTAAGATGGTCATTTTATGTCATGTATATTTTATCAGAACTAAAAATTTAAAAAAAAAATACGAGGGTGCTGGGGCCAGCCCCGAGGCTGAGTGGTTGAGTTCGTGCGCTCCTCTTTGACAACCCAGGGTTTTGCTGGTTCGGATCCTGGGCGCGGACATGGCACTGCTCATCAAGCCATGCTGAGGCAGCATACCACATGTGACACCTAGAAGGACCTGCAACTAGAATACACAACTATGTACTGGGGGGCTTTGGGGAGAAGAAGAAGAAGAAAAACAAGAAGAAGAATGGCAACAGATGTTAGCTCAGGTGCCAATCTTTAAAAAAAAAAAAAACAAGACTAGGGTGTTTAAAATATGACTGTATACATTTTTTTTTTTTTAAAGATTTTATTTTTTCCTTTTTCTCCCCAAAGCCCCCTGGTACATAGTTGTGTATTCTTCGTTGTGGGTCCTTCTAGTTGTGGCATGTGGGACGCTGCCTCAGCGTGGTCTGACGAGCAGCGCCATGTCCGCGCCCAGGATTCGAACTAACGAAACACTGGGCCGCCTGCAGCGGAGCGCGCAAACTTAACCACTCGGCCACGGGGCCAGCCCCACGACTGTATACATTTTATTGTAACATTTATTTATTAGTTATGTAAAAACCACCCTTATCTAGCAATTTCAATTATCTAGAAGATCATCAAAAACTAGGACAATGTTATAAAGCTCCTGAACTTTGTTTATAGTTGAGGATTTCAGACCTTACACAGAGTCTCTTTATTCTGAATTGATAAGCAATTCTACAAAACTTTAGTTACCTGATTTCTTAATCAATGGCATAGATGAAACAATTAAAAATGCAGGAAGAGATACAGACAGCTACAAGCAGGAAGCCAACAGTAGAAAGAAGGAAAGGCAGAATACCAACACCACAGAAAAAGCCTACCTCAAAAAAAAAAAGCATATTTAACAACTGAAACCACATGCCATCCTGCATCGAATGAAATACATGCAAATACCTCGATACATACACGAGCATCACTCAACACCTATTTCTTAATCACCAGTTATGTGCCAAGAATCCATTAGGGCACGGAAGTGTTGACAGTGACAGCAACAGTGTTTAGAAAGGGAGGATTATGTCATTTACAATCTATTTACAAAGGCAGAGGGGCGTGTAATACAATGACAGATGATCAAAGTTTGGGCACTTTTAGGCTGTCTTAAACCTTCATTTATCTAGAAATTATACTTAGACTATTTCATGTTTCCCAACAATTCCGGGTGCAAATGAGACTCCTTTTAATAATCGTATATAGTTTAGTGACTTTATCTATCTACATTGACAGCAACCACTTGGCTCCTTTTGTAAGCCATTTGAAGTATGTTATTCACCAAGCAGCAGGTGTGTGTATTATAAAGGCGTGTTTGCTGGGTTTAAACATTTGCAATAGTTCGTCTTGATTTTAACCACAATGTTTTCTTGGCTATATCCCTGTTTCATTTGGGTATTTGTGCCAATAACCACAGTTCATAGATTTGTATTATAGAAAAAGCTGATACCGGAATTAAAAACAATAATGCTTGGTGTACCATCACTACATGATGGTGAATTTGGGGGTCTTCCTCTCTTTTTCCACGGAAACTATAAATTGTGAAAAATTATCAATACATCATCTTCAGTTTATTTACCACGTGAAGATTCAGAAAGGAAATTTGTGGTTTCAGCCACTGAATTTAATAGTAGAGATAATAGTTCAAGAAAACTGTGCTCAAACAGAATCCCTGAACGCCATAGTCTCTGATGGGACCTAAGAATTTTTCTTCAGAGATGAAGTATTAAAATTTAGAAGCCTTAAAGTTAACAGTATTTTGGACATGACTGGTCTTTGCTTGTTCCATTGTGCAGAATATTTCTGCAAACAAGACTGTGTTTGCTGGAGGGCAGAAGATAATCTACGTGGCTGTGATATTCACATTTGCCCTTTGAAATACACATTCGAACTCCCAGAGTTAAAGACTTTTGAAATACCTGAATGTGACTGGATATCAACATTGTATAATGACTATCAAACATAACCCACAACACTGCTCCTCTCATAAGCCCTGACTGCCACAGTCATGTCAAAGGGCAGCTGCACATTTTACGGGTCTGCTTATACATATTATTTTGAATTTGCCAGAATAGCTAAACTCCTTTTTAGGGTTTTTCTAAATGCAATCACACATTTGAAAAGATGTCATTTAAAAACACTGCATTTTTTATTAGGATATGATACCGATTACATCTCTGTCGTAAGAAAACTAAAATGCACTTTTTTTCCTTCTGTAGCTTCCTTCCAAAACTAGCAGGGAATTGGGGCTGGCCCCGTGGCCGAGTGGTTAAGTTTGCGCGCTCCGCTGCAGGCGGCCCAGTGTTTCGTTAGTTCGAATCCTGGGCGCGGACATGGCACTGCTCATCAAACCACGCTGAGGCAGCGTCCCACATGCCACAACTAGAAGAACCCACAACGAAGAATACACAACTATGTACCGGGGGGCTTTGGGGAGAAAAAGGAAAAAATAAAATCTTTAAGAAAAAAAAAACTAGCAGGGAATCAAGCTATCTACATGCCTGGTCTGTTGATCTGAGTTGAACAATCAAACTCTATTTTAGCAGTAAGAAAAAGATATTTTTAACATTAAGAGGGAAAAAAAGCAAATTTTAGGAAAATGTAAAAATATAATCATCTCGGAGAGCTCCAAAATCACGCTTAACAAGTAGAAATTTAGTGACCTGAATTTCAATTGCTTTGCGTCCTAAATTATATTATTTTTGTCCACTTGCATTTTTGATTTTAAAATACAGAATTAATAAAAATTCCTTTCTCATATCCTTTTGTATTCCTACCAAACAGATAAAAACCATTGTGCAGAATTTCTCATCTTCCAATCTAAAGTATAATAGCACAGAATGAAATCTCTCTCTTCTGATCTATTATTTCTATCTCGTCTTTTCCTTTTCCACTTATTCTGCTTTCCGGCTCATGCATTTTCCGTTTTCTCGGTGCTCCTCCTATTTATAATACTGCACTCTGCCAACTTGTGGATTTTTTTTTCCCCAGAGCTAATCCTAAGGACTCTAGTTCATTCTCTTGTAGTTTTCTTTGTTTTTCTCCTCCTAAGATTTTATTTACTTGGCATTTGTCATCTGGATGAAAAGAAAAATTCAGTCAATCATCAAAATGTCTAAAATATCCAAATGTTTGGTTTTCCAGACACATAACTTACACTTTCTTATTTATTTTTGTATGATGTATCACTCTAGCTGTCATCGTTATGTTTATATGCTTATCTCTCCGTAGTCTGTTCTCAGTGCCATGAAGCTCTTGACATTTGCCCAGTTTCATTTTTAACCTCCTTTTGTTGCTTTAATAATAGTTATGTATCTTATATAGTTATATAAATTACACCACCAACAACTTGATGTATTTAGCACCCTGTAATCTATCTTTTCATACAGTCGACATTTATTGAGCATTTACTATATGCGATTGAGCCCCAATGGTATCTAAGAGTATCCTGTCCTTTGAGGTTTAAAACTGCTTGAAATTCTTTGAATGCCATCTCAAATCCATGGGAAGTCCAATTTCTGCCCAAGATTTCTGCCAGTTCCCTGGTGCCTGCATTTTCTTGATAGTTTCTCCTTCTGATTTCCTGTCCTTGCTGAAGACTGAATCTCACCAACATCTCAGTTTCCACAGCTATTCTTCCACTCATGGACCAGAGCAGAACACAGTGCCGCTCAATCAATTTCCCCAGAACAGGGCAGTTTTATAGAACAAACTTAACTGAAGACTCAGAGACAACACAGGAGACCTCAACCGTGTCTGTAACGTGCTACTTCCTGCACTGGGTGGTGGGTGAAGGGATATTTGTTACATTACTCCTTATAACTTTCCATAAATATGGACCCTCACTCCCACCATTCCAGTACATCTAGAGGGCCTCGTTTTATATCAGACAGGCCCATTAAGTCATGTGACACAGCTAAGGGGACAGTTTCCCCCGGAGAGAACTGCTCCTCCTCTCTCCTGCCCCGTGAACTATCACCCCTGTTAGGAACACAGAGATGCGTAAAATGTGCCTTCCGAGGAGAACCTTTGTCTGCTGGTGTAACAATATTTGTTACAAAATATCATAAACATATAATTACAGTGCAATTAGATATGTTTTCTACGAGCAGTTATGCACAAAACAGATGAGGGAGCAGCTAACTACATAGAGGATGTAGGGAAGTGCTCCAGAATGAGCTCAACTTAGCCAAGCAGAGTAAGGGGTGGCGAGAAGCGGGCATTCGGGCCAAAGAAGGACCATGTGGAAAAGCACAGGAATGTGAAAGAGAGCTGGAGTGACCAGTGGCCTCTGAGGCTGGGGAAATACGGGGACCAGAAAACAAAGAGCCTCATACGTCATGCTGATGAGTTTGGACTTGGCACTGCTGGCCGTGGGGAATGAACAAATAATTTTAATCAGGGAAGTGACAGAATACAATTCGGGGAATTTATTTAAGGTCTGATAATCCCAACTATCCTCTATTTTTTAAAATAAGTGCTGTTTTCTTGTTTCATAAATACCACAGAGGTTAGTGTAATAGTTTTCCAGAGGAGTCTTCATTTCTGTGTAATGTTTGATATACTGGGGACATTCTCAAAGTGTGATCTGGGGAATTCCATTTCCTGGGCTGCTTGTTTCACACGCAGATTCTAGACACTCAAACCTACTCTCCGGGGATGGGATCCTGGAAAAAGTCAGACTACCAAGGGCTCCAGGTAACTTATGTATACTAAAAGGGCAGGAGTACTATCCCCGATTTCAGTTGGAATACTGTGAAACTAAACAGAGATTTTCCTTAGTCACAATTTGATTTGAACTGGCACTATCAAAGAGGTATGTTAATCTTAACAAATGCAACAAAAACATCTGAAATATTTATATTTTTAACATTACAAATATCGTAAACATATAATTACAGTGCAATTAGATATGTTTTCTACCTCTATCTCCCATCTGGGTCAGCTGTACCATCGTCATCCTGAGACAGTCTTTCTGAGCAGATTCTTTGTCCTGGAGCCCATGTCTTTCTCTTTCCTGACCTAACTCCCATTTCGGGTAGAGCACGTGATATCCAAGCAAATGCAGGATATCAGATTCTCTCCTTATCCTTGAGAGAGAGAGTTATATTTGTGCTTTGCTGGCTTGTGGCCAGCCCCAATCAAAGTGTTAATTGGACAGCGTCATCTGTCCTCCACTTTTAGGGAAAAGGTATTTTCACAGTAGTGACCAACCCAAGCCAGGAATCGAGCCTGAGCCCAAATCAGCCATAAAGCGTTATTCTTCTCTAGGTGAGCATCCTTGAGACACAGCCTGCAGGTCTGTGGGCCCTGGCACCCGAGCACGGGGCAGGAGAGCCAGCATGCAGCATGGCCTCTATGCTTTTAAGATTGCACAGTCTCCCCAAAATGATTCAGCTCACCTGCACAAGGAAAAATTAGAAATTCCAGGCTCCAAATAAAATCTGGACCAACGTTGGAATCAGTATGAAACAGACGCATCCTAAGGCCCCTTGCTGTCTTAACAGCCTATGAATTCCAACAATGGAGAGAGTAGGTCTCCCACCAGAAGTAGCTCAGGCAACCTCTGGGATGTACCTTTCTCTGCAAGAATTGTCAGCTTCAGGTTTCTTCATCAGCTGTCTGAATCATTTTTCTTTAAAATTTTCCTATGTTTATTCTTACTGTATTTTTTTCTACCAGGAAGTCAAAACTAAACTGGTAATTTTCCAGATGGGAGAAAAACATCACTTAAGATGAATTTAGAATGCTTAAAACAATAAATTCTAGGACTTTAAACGTAACGTAATAGGACATTTTCTGGTTTTGAGATGAGCTTTCTTTTTTATTGTTCTGGATGAGTTTTCTTTTTTATCGTTAATTTTTAGCCAAGTAAAATAGACAGATAGTAAACGATAATAATACTAATAAAACATTTGTAATATTAAAACTTAGAGCAAAAACAAAGTCCCTCTCCTGGCTACCCTCTCCTGAGTTGCCCTCGACAGAGGCAATCACCTTCAGCTCTTACGGCTGTTTTTTCCATTTATTTACCTTCATATTTCTGAAAAACAGGCTTAGAGAGTTATTTCTCAGTGTGTCAATTTTAACATTATCTGTTGACTTGTAGTTTGGTAGATGAGGACTCTTCCATGACCCACCTCCCTCCTTTTTCTCAAATCTTCCCAATAGACTTATATCATAACTTTTGGTTAAATCTATAGTGTATGATTTGGGAAATTTTGTCCTCTGCTAAGCCACTACTTTTCATGTTTGTAGACTTTCTTGGACAAACTTTTGTTCATCCTGAAGTTTTAAAAGTTTCTATTGTCGCACTTGTCAGACAATTTTCTCATTTTCTTGGGGTCCCCTGGGGCACCCACCCTCTACCTCCCATCTGAGTCAGCTGTACCATCGTCATCCTGAGACAGTCTTTCTGAGCAGATTCTTTGTCCTGGAGCCCATGTGTTTCCCTTTCTTGACCTAACTCCCATTTCGGGTAGAGCACATCGTCCAGTAGTTTACTATGAAAGTGTGGCTGGGAGGAAATATTGTTGCTTCATTAGATATCTGAAAATGTCTGTGTCTCCTCAAACTTGATGTATCATTTGGATGTATAAAGTCTGGGTTGACAATCAATTTCGCTCAGAATTCTGAAGACCTCATGCCATATCTCCCTCATGGTATTGTCATTGACACAACCAATGCCATGTTGATTCTAAGACCTTTGTATGTTGTTGTTTACTTCTAGGATCTTCTCTTGGTCCCCAGTGTTCTAGAATGCTTTGATAATGTGCCTCAGCTGTGTGTTTGTGAGTGGAAGACATTTAGTGGGCCCTGATCAATCTGAAATTTCACTTTCTTTACTTCAGAAAATTGTTTCTTGTATTATTTCTTTGACAATTTTCTCCTGTCTATTTCTCTTCTTCCTCCTTCTGGAACTCCATTTGGTCAAACACAGAACAGCCTGGATTGATCCTCAAATCTTCTCTGCTTTTTTTCTGATTGTTCACCTCCTTTTCCTTTTGTCCTATTTTCTGAGATTTGTTGAATTCCTCTTTCATCAAACTTTCAATGTTGGTTGTGCCCTCGTGTTATTTATTACTGCCTAACAGATTATCCCCAAATTTTGCAGTTTAAAGCAGCAAACATTGATTATCTCATACATGTTCTGAGGGTCAGGAATCTGGGAGCAGCCTCAACGGGTGGTGCTGTCTCAAGGTCTCTTGTGGGGCTCAGAAGCTGTAGGCTGGGGCAATAGTCATGTAAGGCTTGACAGAGGTGGAAGATGAGCTTGCAAGATAGCTCATTCACAGAATTGTTGCCAGAGGCCTCAGTTCCTCAATTCAAGGGCCTCTTCATAAGGCTCCTTGACTTGACATGGCAGCTGGCTTCCCCCAGAGCAAGTAATCCAAGAGAGACAGCACACATCACAGTGTCGTTTATGACTTAGTCTCAGAAGTGACATAGCATCGCATATGCCCTATTCTATTGCTCATGCAGACCAACCCTGGTTCCATATGGGAGGGGACTACACAAGGGCAAGAATGCCAGGACGAGGGACCATTGGGGGCCATCTTGGAGCTGGTTACCATAGCTCTGGATTCTAACTTGTGTTGTTTCTTTTCTCCTTCTCCTCTGTGTTAGCCCACCATTTTGGAACTGCCTCTTTGGGGAATCCTCCATGACTCCAATCCAGATAGTGTTAAAATGATGTTTCTTGGCTCAGGCTCCCTATTACATACAGGAGCCAAACCCTCAGACAGCACAGTTGGCTCCTAGACTCAGTCCAGCCACTTTAGGCATCAGCCCCTTCCACTGCTTTGCATTGCCATTGCATCTTTCTCGCCAGAAATATTTTTATTATTTTTGAGTTTGTCTTTTTATTTTCTGTTTTTGTATCTTACCTTTTGTTGCAATGAAAGATATGTGCCAAAGTATTCACAAATGTACTATTCCACTTGCTCAAAGCTTCCACTCACCATCCATCTTCTAAAAGTTAATTGCCACTTTCTGTCTGTTTTTGTTTTCTCACCTATTTTCCTTGTCTGTGGATCGATACTATTTTTATTCTTTATCCATCATCTTATTCTAGTTTTCAAAAGGAGATGACACATATAAAAGTATTTAAACAACTCTTTTGGGTTAACTCTCACATACATGTGAGCTTGTTTATTCTGTTTATTATTCAGAATAATATTGCTACTCAAGCAGCGTCCATGTTTTCAGGTAGTGTGACATCAGAGTCTTCCTTAGAAGCCAAAGAAGGCTTCCTTTGGGAAAGTGGCCTTGTCTTCTGGGTGACCCTCAGATTCTTACCTTCCTTTTAGGTTACTTTTAGGTTCACAGATAGAAAATGGATTTTTCTTTGAAATGTCTTACATTTCTGTGATTAAGAACAAGGTTTCTAAAACTCCTAGCAACTCTCCCAGAACCCACAGCTGGAAAATATAAAACTTCTACATTCACTTTAAGTTTGCTGTTGACAATTTGTATAGTTAGCGAGTAACAGCTTGTGGAAGTGGTGAAAGGCGTGTGGTCATCCTCCACGTGGACGAGAACTAAGAGCGGCTTTTCTAGGGAGATTTGCTCCCATCTGCAGTAGCCCACCTGGAGAGACCAATGAGAACCTGGAAGTGCCAGGTTCAACCGTCGATTCACAGGTAAAAATCCCCTGAAGTGCTTCTTCACTGGTTGTCAAATGGAAAAGGGAGAGGAGAGTTTTGTTTACCAGCTACATTTTATTTTTTAATAATATTATCAAAGATGTTTTCTGAAAGACCTGGTCTTACACATGGGCAAATCAGGCATGCAACAAAGGGGCCCCGTCTGCACCAACATGTGTGTCCACCTGTTGCTCTGGAGTTTGAATTTTCTACCATTTGTGGCACTGTTGCAGTTTCTTGTGTGTGTGTGTGTCTGTCTAAGAGGCATTGGTTCCTGAAAAATGTGTGTGTTACCCGGACAGATTTTTAAACACGAATTCATTAGCATCCATTACACTGTATGAGATTAGCTTGCTGGCACCTCTCAGAGAAAACCGTGCAGCAATAAGTCACTAAGAAAATAATGGCCAACCAGAGGGGCGGGGCAACAGAGAGGGGGCAGCCGTGACCGCTTTAGTGTTTCCCGAAGTCGTTCCTGGTTGGCCTGTAGACTTTCACCAGACCCAGGCAGATGAGAAAAATGAGAACAGTGTAGATACTGTTTATGAAGTAAAAGCTATTTCTTTCTGTTTTAAAAGGACATCTTGTGTTCCATGAGCATTTACTTGCTTCCTTTACTGTGGTTTAATTTTCCTATCTTGTGGAATTATGATGATAGTAGATAATAGATTTGTGGCTGGTGGGGGGCAGGTTTGTTTATGTGTGTTTGGAGGTGGTCATTGCCCTTGGTGGTGGTGACGCCAATGAGTCGATTGTAAATTCCTAGTGACCCTGTGGACGGCAGGGCAGGACCCTGCCTGGTCTTTTGTGCCATCCTCTCACCTTCCAGAGCTGTATCAGACAACGCTCTGCTGCTATTCATAGGGTTTCCATGGCCAATTTTTTTGGAAGTGGGAGCCAGGTCCTTCTTCCTAGTCTGTCTTAGTCTGGAAGCTCCACTGAAACCTGTCCACCGTGGGTGACCCTGCTGCTGTTTGAAATCCCGGTGGCATAGCTTTCAGCATCACAGCAACATGCAGCTGCCACAGTACGACAACCGACAGACGGGTAGTGTGGTTCCCTGACCAGAAAGGAACCTGAGTTGTGGGGGTGAGAATGCTGGATCTTAACCACTAGATCACCAGGCCCTTACATAGCAAAATATAAATAAGACAATCTGACATTGGTCTCCATTTAAAATTCTTTTTTATTTTACTGCTCTGTGAAGTTCAAACATTAGGAACTTTTGGATTATATGAGCCACGAGATTCTTCCAATCCCAGAATTGCATTACTTATTCCCCTCCTCCCCTCTCCCCCAATCCTTGGACTGAAGTGTGGTGGGGAAAGGGGAGGCCAATAAGGGAGGGATGGCAAGAAAAAAGACCGATTCCTGTCTGCCATTCTGAGGTGGAAAAACATCTCCAGCTAAAGTTCTGAACTGATCTCTTCTTTAGTTTCTCTCTTAATTTTTTTTTACTTTCTTTTTTTTGGTGAAGAAGATTGGCCCTGAGCTAACATCTGTTTCAAATCTTCCTCTTTTTGTTTGAGGAAGATTGTCGCTGAGCCAACATCTGTGCCAATCCTCTTCTATTTTATGTGGGATGCTGCCATGGCATGGCTTGATAAGGGGTACTAGGTCCACACCTGGGATCTGAACCTGTGAACCCTGGGAGCTGAAGCAGAGCACTTGAACTTAACCACTATGCCACTGGGCCGGCCCCTCTTAATTTTTTTAACGTAACTTTTATATAGCCACAGAAAAATATATAATCAAGATAAATTACACCAGGGGTTAACAAGCTTTTTCTGTAAAAGTCAGATAATAAATATTTCAGACTTTGTGGGTCAAGCAGCAAAATCAAGGACGTTATGTAAATACCTATATAACAAGAGAGGCAACAGATACAAATGTTTTTAGTGACAAAATATAAAACTGTATTTAGAGACACTAAAACTTGAAGTTCGTATAATTTTCATGTTACAAAATTTAAAAAAAATTTTTTTCCAACTATTTGAAAATAGATAAACTATTCTTAGCTCACAGGCTATACAAAAACAGACAGCAGACTGGATCTGGCCTGTGGGCTGCAGCGAGTGGGCCAACTGCTGATTTAGACGGCTAATTTCATGAACTAGCGTGTTCTGTTTCTCACTGGGTTTTTACAATCCTATCTTAAGGGCACAGTGACAGGCGATGTGAGCAGATGCATATCCCCCCTCCCCCATGCCTCCGTAGCCCCCAGAGCCACTCAATAATGAATCATAGCACAGTGGTTGAGACAGTGGCTCTGGGTCAAACCCTGTGGGTTTGGATCCCCCGTTCTGTTCCTTACCACCTCCAGTCTCTTGATGTTCCAGTTTTGTTTTTTTTTTTTTTAAAGACTGGCACCCGAGCTAACAACCGTTGCCAATCTTTTTTTTTTTTTTCTGCTTTTTCTCCCCAAAGCCCCCCAGGACATAGTTGTATAATTTAGTTGTGGGTCCTTCTAGTTGTGGCATGTGGGACACCGCCTCAGGGTGGCCTGATGAGTGGTGCCATGTCCTCGCCCAGGATCCGAACCGGCGAAACCCTGGGCCGCTGAAGCAGAGCGTGCGAACTCAACCACTCGGCCACAGGGCCGGCACCTCCAGTTTTTTTACCCATAAGATGAGGCTGATAATAGCACCTACCTCACAAAATTATCAGATGCAGATGAGATGGTGCAGGAGGCAGAGCCCTGAGCAGTGTCATCCGCAGTCAGTGCTCCAAATATGTCGACTATTGATGTCATCATAGTCCTGATGGAAGCTCATTTCCTCTACAGCGTCCTTATCATGGGATCCTGTAGTGTCTATCAATCTTCCATGAATGACGAAGCCCTTTCAGTCCTACTGGTCTCAAAACCCTTTAAGGCAGGAAAATAAAAGAACCTAGAGTTAATGATTATAGGTATAAATACTCTTTAGCATATTACACGAGATGGGCAAAACTTTCTTTCCATGGTGTTTATTCTCAAACATACCAGAGACCTCTGACTGCCACCTTCTTTGTCAGAGCCAGTAATCTGTGTTCCTGCTGTCTCCCAGGGAACCAAAAACGGGTGGCTGGCTTAGATGTCTAGACTAGGGATGTCTCTCTGGACAGGAGTTGAAAGCTAGGACGTGGCAGTTGCAGCGAGGGCTCTGTGACATCCAGGTGTGGTGACAGTGGCTTCTGGGTGGGGAAAAGGAGGCCACTGGGAATGCAGCGCACGGGTGTCATTCTCCTTTACTGGAGGGCATGCTGCCAGGGCTCATGGGCAGTTGCTTAAGGCGGACAGGGGGCAGAGGGGCCCTGCAGAGGGCAGCTCATGGAGTCTGTCTGGCACAGTTGGGCTGCACTTGGTCAGCTCTTCTTTTCACACACAAAAACTTTCGCCTCAGGCCATTGGCTGGGCAGAGGGTCAATAATCATAATGCAAAATCAACAGACCTGCTCAGTAGAGTGTTAACCAGCTTTGAACGTTGCCAACTTCCCCTTATGCTAAACCAGGCTGGGCTGGGCATGGGGGAGGAGAGATTAGAGACAGAGCCAGGAAGGTCGCTTCTGTTTCACCAGAATGCACGCAAACTGGGCATCTGGTGTTCTGAGAGTAGAAAGGAGAACTCCAAGAAGATCTGGAAATTCTTTCCTGGCCTTTTAATGAACAATTAAAAACATATGTGCATATTTGCTGGCCTATTAATGAACAATATACTATGTATGTGCATAATTAGATCCTTTATTAACTTTAAGAATGAAAAGATAATTTTTTACTGCCTGCCAGTGCTGGGGGATATGAAGATTGTGGGACATGGTTCCTCCTTGCAGTCTAGTAAACGGAACAAGCCCTCAACTCAAGAGCATTTAAGTAGCAATATTATGTGAATAAACGAGTAATAGGCTGCGTTGTTGGTAGCCCACAGTAACAACTGTAGGGGAGGAAAAAGTTTTCCTCCACCCCCTTAGGGTCCCTGGCTGGGTCTGAAAATCAAACTGACAAAGACAGGTGAACAGGAGAAATCCATACAAACTTCATTAAATTTTCACCTGTGCATGGGAGACTTCACAAGAGAATGAAGACCCAATGAAGTGACCAGAACAGGAAGCTTTTAGACCTTTTAGACAAAGAAACAATAAATTTGTGAAGAATTGACAAGACAGAGAGGGTTGGGCTAGGTGTAGTAAAGGGGGACGAAGTAACTAGAAAGATAAGGTTTGTCTGAGATTCTTCTAGTACTGTCTCTGAGCCATTAAGAGTCTGTCTCCAATAAAAGGAGAATTTATTTCCTGTCTTTGGGAAGGCTTTACCAGTGTTAACCCATTTGACCACATTTTACAGATGTGGAAACTGAGGCACTGGAGCTCACCTAAAGTCACACAGGTGACTTGGCAGAGCTGGGATTTAGACCCAGGAAACCTCCCCTGGAGCCCATGACCTTAACCCTTCTGCCATATTGCCCCGTGATAGAAGGTGATGTGCAGGTGACACATGGCGATGGGAGTTGAGACAAAGAGAAGGGTATGGGAGCCAACTGATCAGTGTTCCCAGAAGTGCTTGCTGCTTTTGTGAAATATATTTGATTTGACCCTTTTCATTTATAAGCATCAAGTACCATTTGGGGTTTTGAACCAATATTTGATTAAACAAAATAAATTGTACTGGCGCTTATGTACAAATAACGTTTGGTTCATCAACTCATGTATTTAGTATACTCTAAGAGCACTATTCCCATTCGTAGTTAATTCATTTGTAGCTTAACAGAAATGCTTTGCAATCTCTTCCCATTGATCTTAGAATCAGGACCAGTTCTTTGGCACTGGACAAATGGCTTCAGGAGGAAATGTCTGGGAAGACTGTGGCTAGTTGGGACTGACTGGAGAATGAATGCGACGTGGCATGAATGTCCTTGGAGGATTTTGTAGCAAAAAAGGAGAGGCTACCCCCATTGACTGCATCTTTTACTGAATACAGGGCACTCTGCACGGTCATGATTGAGAGCATCTCAATCCTCACAAACACTGCAAGACAGATCTTAATATCTTCCTTTACAGATGAGGTAGCTTAGAAGAATTAAGTAATTTATCCAAAGCTCCAGTTAATAGCTGACAAATCTGGGAATAGATCCTACACAGATTTGGCCTAAGGCCTGTGATTTTTGGATTTCTAAACCTTTTAAAATTCTCTACTATGAAAGTTTATTTTGCATTCAACGTGAGGTCGTAAAAAAATTGAATGTGACTATTGAATCATTCTCACAAGTATTCTCATACTTAATATGCATAAGTGCTAAAATGTCATGTAATCTTGGATCAATTCCTGATGTGTTAATGGTTAGCAGGGAGAGAAAAGCCATAAAATCATTATTAAGAGCTTTCTGCTGGTGACAAATGATTTCTTACTTCATTAAGGTAAATGGAAACTGTGAGGTACTTTATTGTTGGAAGAGGAAAAAATCATAAAACTGTTGCTTAAGAAATATCCATCAGTTATGCCTTCTTAATGGTTCCTAGCATTTGGTCATACCAGTTTTTGAGTGATTTAGAACTTGAATTGTAATTAATGGGTTATATTCCATTAATATAATCATGGTGCTTCAAAAGTAGGTCCAAAAGTGGATCAAAATCAATGAAAATGAAAATACGGCCACTGTATCTTTTGGGCAAATAATCTATTTGAATTATTGAAACACATTTACATATCTAAAAATTTACTTCAGGAAAAACCTCATAATTAAGAGAAATGAACATCTTGTGTTCTGGGGCTACTGCCATCGCCGTCCAAAAACTCAAGTATTTGATTTCACGTGGCGCCGTGCCAGGCCGTCTCCAGTGTCACACAAGCAGCACTTGCCTTCTAGAAGAGCAGCTGGACGACAGCCAGAGAGCTGCCCTGACTATAATTTTGAGTTTATTCAATCATGTGGTGCATCCACATGTCAGCAAAATCGTCACATACTCTGAAGTCCTAGTCAACCCAATTGTGCAGACGTCGAGGCAGGCCACGCCTTGCCCATTTAACTGAAATTGAAAGCTGGAACAATTTTGGAGCAGTTCTGCTAAGCTGGGCATAGAAACATAGCCGTAGACCTGGCTCTGGAGTCCTGCCGACAGGGCTGAGCACCTGCACGTGGATGGTGTGGTGGATATTGACAAGTAGGTAGAAGAGTAGATCGTCTCTCAACGACTCTCCGTTTAACTGACCACTGGCCTGGCCAGAGCTCTCTCTACCTTCTATGTAGCAGACCAGTTGACACCCACTGCTCACTGCCCCTAGTACACTCGCACATGTCCGTGCACCGATGGAGCTTTGGGATTGCCAAGAGTTAGTCGTTTCTGCCATTTGCACTTATTATTGTAACAAAGTAATTACATATTAAATAACAAATTGGTTAAAAATGAATGCATAAAGGACATGTGTTTCCGTGAAACTAGGTTAAAAGATTTCATAAAATAAAATTGATAGAAAAGCTGCTATTCAATTCAGTGTGGCTGAGATAACATTTAAAAAGTTAAGAGAAAAATGTGGATTAATATCTGGAAGGACTCTATGCTCAGACTGCTCCACAGGCATCTTTAAGCAATTGGCCTGTTTCAAAGAAACCAAAAATAGAAATTGTCGATGGTACATTATGGGTGCGACTTAGCAAGAATGATGTCACAGCTCTCTAAATAGCTGATCCATTCACAAAGAAAAGACCTGTGTCCTATTTCACAAGAGAGAAGAACTGGTGTGAATGTATATGTTTTAAGTTAAAATAAAATGTCTAAAGTGTTCACGTATGTGCTTGTTTGTTTTTGATTCCTCACTTTACCTAAATTTTTCAACTAACCACCCAGCTGGCTCTGAACCATCAAATAGGGCTTCTACCCTAAGGTGAAAACAATGAAACCAAAGACTAACAAACTAAATATGTTCCCCCTAAGTGTTCAAGACCGGAACTGAAGGACAATAACGAAAAAAATCAGGAGCTGTGGTTTTGATGAGAAAACAAGGGGAGCAAAGTTGCTGTGGTGGAGAAAGGAAGCCAGACCCCAGGCAGGAGGGGTTCCAGAGAACAATGCGCTCACACGCAGAGCCCCATGCCCGACCTCTGCGGGCCACCCGTGTGAGTCCTAAAGATTCTTAGAACAGTGACAGCTGCTCATTGAGATCTGTCCCCAGGTATTGATTACAGGTCAAAGCATTGATTGATACCAAATCTCTGGTATGAAATGGAAGATTTGCTAAAAATTAAACAGGTTTTCACTTTCTAATGGTCATCAAGGGCCTTACATAAGGCTGAAGATTTTATTTAAAAACCAGGATCCTGAAGTTGTTGGATCACTGTTGATTTCTTAGGTTTGGGAATGATGTTCTCATTGGAGGAAAAAATACTCTGGTGGTGGGGAGATGCATGCAGAGGTATTAAGTGTCATGGTGTTGCAGTCTGCTTTTGAATGGTTTGGCAAAAAAATGTGTGTGTGTGTGCATGTGTGTGTGTGTGTGTGTGTGTGTGTGCATGGAGAGAGAGAGGAGGAGATGGGACTACATGTTCACAGTTGGTAAAACTCAATGAGAAGATATGTAGATGTTCATTATACTGTTTTTCAACTCTTCTGAGGTTTAAAATTTTTCCAAAAAGTATTTTTACATCCAAGCAACTAACAACGAATTAACTTTGTGTTACTAATTTTAACATGTTTTAAAATAGCCAGAGCTTCTAGTTTCATTCTTTGCCATTTCAACCATAGTTGTTCATAATTCATCCATGTAGAAAACATCTTGGTCATGGCAGCCCAACAATAGCCACATAATTCTTATGCCTCGAAATTACAGGTCCAAATTGGATGTAAAGAAATTATCCATCATCATCCACCGACTGATCCATTCAACCAATCCACAAGCATTTGTTCAGGACATATCACATGCCAGAGTTACTGATGTGAACAAGACTAGACAATTCCTTCTCGCCTAGGGCTTAGGGTCATCAAGGAAAATTTACGTTAAACACATAACTTCGAGTGGTCCACGGGAGCATATGAGAAGGGCGACCTGCTCTCGTTTGAAGGAGTTCAGCAATCTCTTATTTTCTTAAGCTAAGATTGAAAGATTTCCAGTAATATATAGTGAGTATGACTTTTACTCCAAGAAATACAGTTAAGGTGGCCTCCATGCACCGTCTCAGGAATTAGAGGATTGCCAATTTTCCTCCTCCTACCTGTGGTCCAGAGATGCTCAGAATCCAGGTGTTGTGTGGGAGGCACAAGAGTCAGAGATGCTCACTGTCCACTTGAAAACAGTGGTCCACCCCTGCCATGTAAATTTGAGCACCAGGTCCTTGCCCTGGCCGAGCATCCTTGCCTAGTATCTGGTCCCCTTGGGTGTAGGATTCAGACTTTCCTTTCTGAGGCCCTGCTGCCTCTGCTAGACACTGTGTGGGAGCAGCATGCAGGTGCCTCCACTCTTGGGACCAATGGTCAACAGATCCTTACACTTCCAGAAACAAAAGCTGGGGGAGTCTTGTCTTCAGGCAGCTTTTGCTTTCAGCCCAATGTCAAAAGCATGCCTGAAGAAGGGACACAGAAGCCTGGCTACTTTCTGGGAAGGAGAGGAAAAAAAGACATCACAAACAAGAAACAGATGTGCAAATTAGTGTCTCGAATGATGTAGTGTTCAGAAATCTTTAGAGAATTAGCTCTATCCTACAGACTGGCATTTTAGGGGTTAGTTTAGAGCAAGTGGTATCAAGTCACCCAGGGGACCTTTTAAAACAGATTACTGAGACCCACTGTCAGGGTTTTTGATCAGTGGATCTGGGGTGGGGCCAACAATTTGCATGCTGGTCTGGAGAGCCACACATTGAGAACCACTGCTTCAGTAGGCACTAGCCTGCCAGTGTACTAAATTAGTATACTAGATCTATTTAGTATGCTTAAATATATGAATGAAATGAACAGGGAAGTTCAAAAATCTAGAAAGATAAGATTAAAATAAGCAAGTCAGGTATGGCTTAATGACCCCAAGGTTCTGGGAGGAAAACTGGAAAAATTTAGTTTTCTAAAGGAGAATGTAGACTTTCCTTTTCAATTAATCACTTCTCATTCATATAAATTGTGATGTATATAAATATGATAAGGACCAATGATGAGTGTCTGAAAATTACTATGTACTCTCCTTCCTTGAATGACAGCACAGCCTACTGCCCTAGGCTCGGGAGATACATTCAGTTAAAGATATTTTTGTCTGCATATTTTTATTTTGATTGCACAAATAGGGTTCCCACTGTGGGAGTATCTGAGGCAATTTCTTATTTTTCCTACCAGCCAGCACATCTCCTAGCCTTGCCCTGCCTCTGCCATCAATTAATAAACTAATTTTCAGTTAATATTAACCCAAAGAAAAAAGATAACTATATAAGTAGAGAATGTGTGTCAAAACAAATTTTAAATCCACTATTTGAAACTATTTCTCTCTTTGTTCCTCTGCTGGCATACAAAATTTTAAAAATTGACCTTCATTGGGGTCAGCATGGGCGTAGGTGTGAAAGCCAGGGTTGTAACGGTGTCAAAGTGACTGGGTAGATAATTGAGAGTCCCCAGGCTCACAGCTAAACATTCATTTTTTTAATAACAAAGAATATTTTGATATTAGTATTAGTGAATTAGTTTGTTCTCTTTAAAGGCACATAATGGGTATTGATCCTCTTTTCTCAGTCTTGAACATTATTTCATGAAAAGAAAACCTTGGAATCACCTGTAGAAGATGTCACCAATTAATATACACAAATACATGTAGGTCCATTATGTCGAACCGGAGAAATTTGCCAACATTGGACCCCGTTCTTCCTACAACAGTGGCAATTTCATATGGTTCAACTCTATATTGTTTTGAAAAAAGGAGAGCTGACTGTCTTTTCAAACACAAATCACTTAAAACTCCTAAATACAAGAAAAATGATGTACACTTAGCTGACAATTCTCCCATATGTGACATCTTCCCACTTTCTGCTGTAGTCTATCGCTATCTTTCCACAGTTACCACACAGATCCCGATGAACAGCGTTCAAGGCTCAAAGAACAGAAAAACGCGTTTGCTTCTTCCCCGTCAGCCGGGACTTATTGAGCTGTTTTTAAACAAAACCTTTTCTCTTTCCCTCTTCCCAGGGCTGTGTCTGTAAAGGTAAAGGCCAGTGCTTCTGCGACGGGACCAAAGGGGAGAAGGTAAAAAGGAAAACTTAATTCTGCTTCTTTTTCTCTATAGAGCTCATCAAGGGATCCACATGCGTCTTTCATTAGTAGTAGAAAGATCAGCAGTGTGTTATTCCATTCCCCAAATCCATTTTTAAAGCAACTGTATATAAACATTAACCTGGGGAGGGAAATAAAGGCCTTTGAGGAAGCTTCAGATAATTTGTGTAAATACCGGCAGTTCTTACTCTCGTGGTCTGTAAAAAAAAGCAAGTTAGAGAAAAAGAAAGTTTATGAGAATGCCTCCATCTGTATACGTACCCTATTTACAATGTTGTTAAACACGAAAAAGCAACTGAAAACAACTTGATTCGCTCACTTTGACATAAAATCAACATTGAAACCCCACAGATTTGACGTCCTATAGCACTGGTGCAAGCGCGCCCCCTGGTGGGAGAATCCTGCGGCAGCACCCGAGTTGAGGCAAAAATTCCTCAGAGGGTAGTAGCTCCATTGCAGAATTCAAGAAAAAAAAAGGAATGCCGTGAAATCTCATTAATTCGCTCCATTAACTTGCAATTTGTGATAATTAAGACAGAGGCAGAACTAAAGTTTTTTCTTTGTTTACGAAACCCTTTTCTCAGATAGACTAATGAATTGCTTAACAATATTGAAAGGTGACTGCTTAAAAATATTTTTAAAAGAACATATTTTAAGCTCTTTGGAGAAAACAATTTACATATAATTTACATGCTAATTATAATAATGATTATTATATTTATTTTAAAGTATTCTATAATGCATGTGTAGTTTGATGTAGGGTTTTTCCTGAAGCTTAGATCCATGTTGGAAAGCTATGATTTATTCTTGCATTCAAGAAGTCTTTATTGAATCTACTATGTGCAAGATACTGTTCTAGAATATGTTAAGGTACCCCGTATTGCGAAGGGTCTAGCAGATGCTTTTATTTCTCTTTTTATTGGGTGTGTATGTGCACACACACAATGTGAAATTGCTGACTTGATCTCTCTTTTTTAAAATTTTAATTTGCCAATTGCATAACTAAATTGACTGAAGCAACCAGCAGCCTTTACTGTTAAATAGTAATTCCAGGATCGGTGTCCGCGGAAGATTTTTTGTTGGCAGGACCATGTCAATCACGGAGCCTGAATTACTTTCACTCACTCATTACTAGGGGCTTTCCCACAATATCGTCTGACTCTTTCTAGAAAACTATTTAGCTATGCCACCCTTGATATCTCTCCTGCATCTCCTACACAAACAGCAGATTGAGTTACTAATTCCTGTGTAATCAAGAAAGGACTAAAGCTCATAGGTGGCCTGTTGTTCTTTTCAAGCTACAGAGCAATTATGCACAGTCCCAGACACATTCTTGTGCCTTGTCCTCACTCTCCACCCCCAAGAAACACACCCCACTATCCTCAATCTTTCTAACTGGGTTTCCCCTCAATTCTTGATTCCTTCCCTTAATCTCTGCTCTCTGTAGCTCCTCCATTTGGGGAAAAGTAAAGTTTCTACACACCAAGGACCAGCACTTCCAAGTCTATAGACAAATTCTAACAGCTGTCAGCTTTCCAGTTACCAAAAAAAAAAAAAAATCTGCAAAATGTTAAAGAAAAGAAAACAATGGTTATGGCTATGTTTGTTGGATAGTTGCTGTTCTGTGTGTTTCTTGTCTCGTTTTGGTTTTAACAGGGGGAGAAAGGTTTTCCCGGACCCCCTGGCTCTCCTGGCCAGAAGGGATTCCCAGGTCCTGAAGGCCTGCCTGGACCAGAGGGACCCAAGGTATGTCAGCCTGTAAGCTTGGAAAATCTTCAGTCCGCCTAACCTTGATGCCTACCCCGGGCTGCTGAGAACGTGGAGAGAATTCCACATCTTAGCCTATTGGTGGGTGCCACGGCAAATTCCCACTCTCCAATCTTACCTGGGCCCTCAGAAGGGCATCTTATTCCGAGATGATTCAAGTGATCGTTGTCTTCAAGTTTCCTACTCATCTTCCTTCCCCTCCCTGCTCTACACAGTTTCTACACCTGGATCCGCCCCTACCTTCTGTTGTTCTCCAGGAAAGGATGAGTTCTTCTCGCCTTCCATTCAGGACCTATCCGTCCACCTGTGCCTGGTCACTGTGGTTCCCTCTACAACCACGTTCCAAGAGGCGTCTCCCCTCTCGGACATTCCAACTTTCCTTTTGATGTTGGCTTTTCTTCTTCAGCCCTTAAACATGCAAATATCTCCCTATCTGAAGATAAAACTCCTTCTAGATCTTTCAGGTCCTGTAACCAAACGATTGCCATCCTCTCCCTGTCTTTCCTTCCTCTGTCAAGCTTCTTAAAAAAGCAGCTAACCCTGCCAGCTGTACGTCATCTCCTATTCACTTCTCAGCAGCAATCACTTGCCTTCTGCCTCCGTTCCCCTGAAAACACTCCTGCAGAGATGGCCCATGACCTCCAGATGGCCAATGCCCATGGATACTTATGTGTCCTTATCGGACCTGAGTCCCTCTGCTTCGTTTCAGACTGTGTGGATCACTCTCTTCTCCTTGAAACACTTGTCTTTTGTTTCTAGAATCCTCCTTTCCCTGACTTTTTCCCCACCCTGCCCTTCTTCCCTGGGTTCCTCTTTCTCAGCTGGTCCCTTACACATCAAGTCTCCTAAGGTTCTTACCAGAGCCTACTGCCCTTCACACTCATTACACATTTTTATCCTAAAATCTGTGATACAACAAAGGGCTTTGTTTAAATGAATACCCTAGAGGATTTGCTAAAGACCTGCCTACCCTCTAGATTTGCTGATGGCTCTTTCCTGCTGTGGATGTGAGCTAGACTTCAGCCTGGGCTCTCACGCACTCACATGTTCCCTCCCCTGACCACTGGCCTCCAGCAAGCTGTGAACTAACTCATAAGTTATGAAAGGTAATTATAATTGATCCTTTTTAATTTTCATAAATAACATATAGAATATTGAAATGGTATTCAAATGCAATATTTAATGCAAATTTTCTCTGTGTCAGAACTTGGGCCATTTATTCCTGACCGTCTCTATTTACTCCTTACTGTGACTCCATAAATCGTCACTATGGTCACTCATAACTTAGCTCTCGTTATTATATCTATTTTTTGGATGAGGAAACCGACACTCAGAGCAGTTAAGAATTCGTCTTGGGTGACACAGCTAAGAAGTGACAAAAACAGAGTTCAAACCTGGTTTGATGTAATGCCAGGACCAAACTCCCGTAACCAAAGAAACTAACCCACACCCACGGTTTTCCAAGTAAAAATGCACACGCTTGTTGTTTTCCAGGAATTCTACCATTTTGTGTCGATCATATTCATGTATGTGTTCTGTTTCCCCATTTCCCCTTCTTCCGATCCTAATTTTGAAAAAGTCTTCCAGATTCTGGACATTCAGTGTCTGAACATTCTACTGCCTTCCTCCAGGGCGTGGCCTCAGATTTTCCTCCATTTCACTGGTAGAATGAATATGCCACTGCAAGCCTGGACTTAACATCAGCCTAATGTCAACTTCTGCCTTTTTCTTTCGTTCTGTGCACCCCACTCTGCTGATTTCCTTAGCATTTCTTTAGAGAAGCCAGCAACAAGTTAAAATAATAATTGTAAACATACGGTGCTTACCATAGGCTACATGATGTGCAGGTGGTCCATAAAGTTAATCCAGAAAATCTGTGTGTCATGTTGTCATGGAGCTCATATATTAAACTATAGCTCATCGATGCAGCCACAAAAGGTTATTTGATCCAAGGCAGACAATTAGAGGATATTAAAGCCTGACCTAAAAGATTTTTCAGGTTTATAAACCTCCTATCTTTGTTTTAAATATTTTCTGCATGAGAAAACTTACAATGGGGAAGTAAAATCTGCAAGTCACTCTTCTGCCTTCTGTATAACACACTAGCCTCCCGCAGAGGACGGGAACACGGTCACGCCCAGGCATTCCACCTCAGTCAGGAAAGCCTGACTTACCAGAACATAGTGGAACTCTAAGGAATGATGAAAACAGCTTTTGGACAATGGAACTTTCACACCAAGTGGCCTAGTTAAAATAATCTCCATTTAAGGTTATTATTCTCCAGGAATCACGGCCTCAAAACTGTATTCATTATGTGCCCGAAGCAAGTTTATCTCTGATTCAGGCCATCTCACTTTGCTATTTATTTATTGGTGCATGCCAGGCTCATTTTGTTAATAAAGAATTTCTCATGCATAGAAATATTGGATGCCATTCTTGTCCCCCATGGTAATTGTGTCATTTATCCTTATCAGAGCTCAGCAGCTGTCTGGCTAATGTGGGGCTTTTCCAGCAGCGCTTCTCAGACATGAATGTGAATGAGAGTCATCGTCTAATCTTGTTGAAATGTCGATTCTGAATCAATATCTGGGAGGTGGGGGAGACCTGAGAAACTGCATTTCTAACAAGCTAGCAGGTGATG
The DNA here is from genome assembly GCF_041296235.1 of Equus asinus. Taxonomy (NCBI): domain Eukaryota; kingdom Metazoa; phylum Chordata; class Mammalia; order Perissodactyla; family Equidae; genus Equus; species Equus asinus. The sequence continues at coordinate 12,615,266 of NC_091808.1, read as the reverse complement.
CTAATGTTGCAGGCCCCTGGACCCTACATTGAGTAGCAGGAGTTTGAATGAATTTTTGTTCCTCCTGGTAAGAAACAAAATTTAACTGAGTAAGTTTGAAGATCTAATTCACTTTATTCAGTGATTCATAAATTGGGCAATATGCTGTCTAGCAAATAGAATGGAGCTCTGAGGAGCTATACAAAATGGAAGGCTTCTATAGACAGATGGGGGCCAAGAGTGGATTGTTGCAGACAAGGTTGCCTTCCTTTAGCAGATGAAAGGAGTCTGTCAGGCAGCTTACCTCACTAGTGCTGATGAAGACATTCCAGGTTGACTGGTTAAGACCACATTCCTGGAGAAGGTTGAAACTGTAATTGGGTTAGGTATTAAGACTTGGTTTGGTGACAAGGGTTAGCACAAGTGACTCCATTTTGGGCCTGTTGTATTATTTGGGGTTTTTTTTTTAACAGTTTTTTCTGATAAATACTTTAGCTCTAATGAAACAAGCAAGCAATTGCACCATGTTAACAATGAAATAATCACAAGAGCAAAACAGTTTGGTGTGTGAATAAAACTGGGACCTTTACCTTATGGGTTTCTCAGTGCCAAATAATTTTGACAATGTTTCCGTGTTGTTTTTTCATTTGGATCCAGGGTTCACCAGGCCTTCCAGGACTCACTGGTCCCAAAGGAGTCAGGGTTAGTAGTCCAACTCGTCCATCCTGCTTGTTTGATGAAAATTCTTCTTCTTTTAAAAAAAGAACTCTGCACTGCAAAAGTTATACAAATGTCACAAAGGAATGTGTTGTGTATGGTACACTTTTATAGATGAACTTCAACAGCAGGTCAAACTAATCTGTAATGGTAGAAGTCAAAATAGTGGGTACTGTGTTGGGGGTAGGTATTAACTGGCTCCGAAAGGTCATGAGGGAACCATCTGGGGTGGTGGAGATGTTCTGTGTCTGGATGGGTTGGTGGTAAAACCAATACATACATATGCACGTATGTAAACATCGGCCAAGTTCTTCGTGGACGATTGGAGCACTTTACCATAATCCAGTTATAGCTTAAAAAATCTAAAAAAAAGACAAAAATAGTCTTATTCATCTCTTTTTTAAAGTGATATAAATGTAAGATTTACAACAGTTTGTCAAACCTTTTTGTGTTTTTCAAATAGTTTTCAGCCATTCCCAATTATAGCTGTAGGATGCAGTTATGGAATGGTAAATAGTTTTGTGCTTATAGGTTGACCAGTTTTAAAGCGTTTTTCTTGTCACCCTTTTCTATGTCTTTAGGGAATAACTGGATTACCAGGATTTTCAGGTCCTCCTGGACTTCCAGTAAGTAATGGGAAAAATGTGTAACTAGAAAAATAAAAAGCCAGCTCATCTTAATAAAGACATTAAAGGAAAAGCACAAGGAAATGGGCACTGATACATTTGCTACACGATGAAAATGGCACAGTAGAATCGCCTAATGTATTAGAGTGTGGATTGGTAGGACATACAAGTCACACTGTATTTCCTGAAATATAAGCAGAATAAGATGCAATGGGATGGTATGGGATGGGAATGAGATGGGGCGGAATGGGGCAGGATAGAACAGAATAACTCTGTGTAATAGCAAAGAATAATAAAATAATTACCTCTGTGTACATTTCCCTCTTCTTCCTTTCCTTTCTCCCAGCTTGAAACAGCATGTTAAGGGACTCCATTTTCCATAGAAAGGCCATGTGTTTCATCTAATATATCTGTATCTCACTTGATATTTTTTGGTTTTAATGAGCCTATTTTATTTGCTATAATTTTTATTTAAGTTATTACCTAAAATAACTTTGTGTACTACTTAACTATTCAAATAACCATCTATATTCAATAACTATCTTAACTAGCCCATCTTTTCCCTCACCTTGGGCTCCTCTCTGTTTCCCTGGTCCTGGGGCCTGGTGATTATGTCTCCTTTTTGAGACTCGTTCTGTTTTCAGGGCACCCCAGGCCATCCTGGACCTTATGGACTTGCTGGTTTGCCAGGATGCAATGGTTCTAAGGTATGTACTTCTCACGCAGGAGATGATTAGTCAATGTTTTCCTAAATGAATAAATCAAGGTGAAGTAGCAATGAAATGCGATAGGCTTTCCTTGAAACATCCTTCTAGCAAGAACCAATGGTCTGTGTCTTCAGGGCAGAAAGATGATGGTTTTCTTTCTTCTCATGCCTTGCTTTCTGATTGTCGGTGAAGGCAGTTCTCTCATGTTCTCCCACAGAAAGATAATTGGGGGCTCAACTGGCTATTTTCATCTAAGGTTGCGAGTGTACATAAATCAGAAACTAATGCTTGGAATGCAAAATGAGTCTTTGGAAAAGAGTGACTGAGCTTTCGATGTTCATTCATCTCCTTTCTTTCCTAACTATGCTCTCCTTTTCCCCAGAATGGTGGCCATGAAAGAACTAATTACTAAAGTTTCAAAGAAACTGCAATTAAAAAGTTCTTGGCACAATTAGACTTTTGCCATTTATGCACAATTTGAGAAACAGTAGAATCTAATCCTGTTTTCAATTAAGATAATGGTTTTCTGGCCTCAAGCCGCATGACCCAGTAGGCATAAGGAATTTGGGTTACTTTGTCTAGATTTACCACTGCAGGGTTGGAAGAGAGAAACAAGGAAAATCTCTCAATAGGCTGTTCTAGAACAACTGAAAAGAATGACGAGCTTTGTGTGTCTTCCAGGGTGAGCAAGGGTTTCCAGGACTTCCGGGGACACCAGGCTACCCAGGGATCCCGGTAGGTGCACATTTCTAACTCTCCATTAAAGACATAAAGTAGAAATACAAATAGTTTACTCCAGAATGGCCATATATTGAAATCTATCATGACTTTGGGGAAGTCTGGGGTGGCCAATAATAGACATTCAACCGATAGCTTGGGAATGAATGAATGAATGCATTATGACTTCAGGTTTGCACTTTGAGGCTTTATTTTGTCTCTGAGACATCCAAGTGGAGATGGGTCATAGGCAGCTGGATTCGCTCAGAAGAGAGGCCCGGCTGGTGTGACTCAAGGAGTGAAAAGGAGGAGGAAAGGGCCTTAGAACTGAGGCTTAGAGAGTTCCAGTATGTAATGTCTAGGTCAAGGAGGACAAGCCTTTAGAAGAGGAACGGCCCTGGAGGTAGAGAGAAAACCAGGAGGAGGGTATTCTGGAAGCCCAGGAAAGATACATTTCAGCAGAGTGGAGGGGCAGACAGCTGCCTAATGCGGCTGAGAAGTCCAGTAAGAACTGACATCTTGTCATTGATTTCAGCAGTGTCAAAGTCATTGCAGACCTTAGCAAGGGGTAGTTCCATGATGGATAGAGGCAGGAGGTGGATGTGGGACTGAGGAATGAATGGGATAGGAACAAAATGGGAAGTTTGCAGATAACATGAAGGAAAGACAGGATGATATTGGTGGTGGGGAGATTAAGGGGAGACTTGGTTGTTTGTTTAAATGAGAGAAATTTGAGCATGTTTGAAAGCCAGTGGGAAGTATGTGGTGGGGAGAGGAGGCAGATGGCAGAAAGAACAAAGAAGGGATGTTGTGTATTTGATTTGCCTCTAGTTGTTAACACACCTCTTCTTTTTCTAGGGTGCTGTCGGTTTGAAAGGAGAAAAGGTAAGTCATTTGTGCCATATTATTATTGAAAATCTCTAACTGTACATGCAAAAAGGACTTCTACTAAATAATGAGATATAAATAATTACAAATCAGGTTTCATAACTAATTCAGAAACCATAATAATTGGACACATTATTCCTACTTAACAACTTCTTCTAGCTCTTGTCCTAAGTATGTCTTAAGGAGTACAAGTATTGTATCACCCTTTAAGGAAAAAGAGACCAGGAGGAGAGAAATGACCTCATGCACAGGGCCCCACATTCTAGATCAGGAATTGCCACTAATTTGGTATTTTGGGAAATGGTTTATCATCCCTGTGCCTTTCTTCCTTCCACAGTAAATTGTCAATTTTAGGATATATAAAAATGCTTTAAATTCTTCAAAGTGGAATAACGAAATCATAATCCTAAACCACTTCCCTAAGTATATATCCTGGGAAGCTCTTTTATCCTTGAAACAGCATAACCTTGAATAAGCATTTAAAAGGGTTTTGAAAGTAGAACGTTGATTACGTATGACGAACGTCTTCGTTTTCAAGGGTGCTCCTGCTGAAGGGGAAGGGATAGAACTTGACCGGAAAGGTGACCCCGGGTTGCCAGGAACTCCAGGATTCCAGGTACAAGCGCTTCAGAGAATCCCCATCATTCTCAGTCTCTCTCTGTCTCTCCTCCCCGCTCCCTTCTCTCCTGTCTCTTTGTCTGTCTGTCTGTCTCTCTCTATCCTTCTCTCTTTATCTGTCTCTTTTTTCTCCTCTCTCTTTCTCTCTGTCTGTTTCTCTCCATTTCCTTTTTCTCCCCTCTCTTTCCCTCCTTCCTCTCCCCTATATCTTTCTTACTCTTTTAAGAACATTATTAATAGACATTCATATTTCTTCTACTTACATATCTACTTCATTTCATTCTAACACATTCACCTTATTATAAGGAACTGCATGAAACTGATATAAAAAGATTATTTGTACGTATGTCTTTCCTCTCTTCTTCAATCTCAGTCACCCAAGCTTTCCTAAATGAATAAAGAGGAGTCTTCAAGGAATTGTTGTGTTCCACTTAGCATTTCTTGAGATCCACGATAGGTTTGTATCATACAGTGAATACGATTTAAGGCTGTAATTTCAAAAAGAGCCCTACTGTAAAATTTGCATGATAGTAAATACCAGGGTTTTATTTAAATGCATCTTTCTCCTGTTGAGTAGTTTGCTTTCTGATCTATAGTATGTAGCCTGAGATTGATCCAGAATGGATACAAAGAAACAGCTATGTGGGGGGTTGTGTGTGCTTTACTTAGTGGTTCAAAAGGATCTTTTGTTAAACCTAAGTCACAAGTACTCTCTTTAACCAGAAGTATTTTAACTTAGTTCAGAAGTACCCGCGGAAACTCCTGGGTAGAGACTGGTGTTTGCCTGAGTGAGTCAGAGCTGGAGTTAAAGTTGTTGCACTCCTCTGCGGCGAGCCGTGCCAACTGGGGGTGAGCTGCAAAAGTGCAGAACGGTGCGAGTAAGGGCCACTCTAGGCTTTTGAGAGAAGATGCAGAAGACAAGGCTCTTGGTTTATTGCTTAGGAAGCAATTAAGGGGCCAGATGCTGAAGGCAGGGGATCCAGTAAGAGGAGATAGTAGCAGCCTGGGACCTGGGTGTCTCCCTTCCGTGTGTGTTGACTGTTGGCTACATTGTGTGACAGCTGAAGATATACCAGGGGGACGTGCATTTATACAAGAAATATTTATTATGCGCCAGTGGCTATTCTAGGCTCTGGGGATACCACAGTGTACAAATCAGCCAAAAAATAGTTTTAAAAAAATTCTTGCTCTCATGGAGTTTACATTCTAGGAGGAGAAAATATAAAAAATAGAAATTAATAAGTGTATGCTCTGTTACACAGTAATAAATGCTGAGGAGAAAAATAATGCAGGGATGGGGGATAGGAAGTGCCTGGCTTTCAGCTTTAGATTGGATGGGTGGGGAAGGCTTTATGGAAGGGATGACATTTGAGTAAAGATTTTAAAAAAGGGAGAGGAGGGGCTGGCCTGGTGGCATAGTGGCATAGTGGTTAAGTCTTCAGCACCCGGGGCATGGACCTACACGGCTCATCAAGCCGTGCTGTGGCACCATCCCACATACAAAATAGAGGCAGATTGGCACAGATGTCAGCTCAGTGACAATCTTCCTCAAGCACAAAAAAAAAAAAGGAAGGAGGAAGATTGGCAACTGATGTTAGCTCAGGGCCAATCTTCCTCACCAAAAAGAAAGAAAGAAACAGAGAGAGAGAGAGGGAAAGAAAGAGAGAAAGAAAGAAAGAGAGAAAAGGGAGAGGAAGTGAGTCATACAGATATGTGGGTAGAGAGGATTCTAGGCAGAGGTAGAGCATGCTTGGAAAAAAAAAAAAGAGGGAGAGAGACAGGAGCAAAATTCCAAAAACAATTTAAAATTCTTCCAAAGTAAAGCAGCTTCTCTGGTCATTTTTCTGGAAACAGTACCTTCAGGATGGTCCAGGTAGTCTGTTACACATGGCATTTATTGGAACTAACTGCAGCCAGAAGTGGGAAACGTTAGGCTCTGTTTTTACTAAAATATTTTAATGCATTTAACTAATGGACATTGTTCTTCAGTGTTAAGTAAATTTAAACTGACTCTCATTCTTCTGTTCATTTAAAGGGTTTGCCAGGCCTTCCAGGTTTTCCCGGACCTGCTGGCCCACCTGGCCCTCCAGGATTCTTTGTGAGTATGAAGTCATCATTGCCGTACACGTGGTAAACTAATAAATTAATTATAGCTAAAGATTTTAAACAGTTTTCCAGGTTGGTGTGTTCCCTGCTGTAATTTTAACTTATTGATTTTCTAGGGCTTTCCAGGAATCATGGGACCTCCAGGACCTAAGGTAGATCACGGTTCATATGTCGTATCATAGTATCAGCCAAAACACCCTAACCAATCTCGAAGCCATGCCTGGTCTGATGGACACGTGGGTGGTGGCCGGGCACCTCTTGGGAACTCACAAGAATTCCCAACAGGGAAGGGAGCACAGCTGGCAGCTCTGCATCTCTTCCCTCTCTTTTCCCTACTTCAGTAACTTGATCCCTGATACAAACAGTCTTAATTCAATTATAAGGAGCTCCTTATCAGGAAAAGCACAAGGATTCCTGGTCCATAGGTTTCCCCTTTCTGATAATCCTACTGATCACCCAACCCTTTATATAAATTTTTGTACTGGCTGCTTCCCAAAATCAACCTAATCTAATGCTAGGAAATAAAAGATGACTATTCATGCACTCATTAAGCGGGGTCCTGCATGTCTTTCTATTAAAAAGGCCAGCTTGTGTTGAGGAGGAAAAAAACCTTTTTCCTCTGTCCTCTTAGGTTCAGTCACTGGACCCCGCAAACTAAACTGACAAAAGACAGTTTAACAGGAGAAAAAGGTTTATTTTATATGCATATGAAGGTGGTCATAGAAATGAAATGAAAACCCCAAAGAGGCGGTCAGGCCCAGAGGCTTGTAGCCCATTTTAACAAAGGGTGATAAATTTGTGGAGAAGCGATAAGACAAAGGAAAAAGGTTTTGACCTTCTAGGAGTGGCAAATTGTGGGAAGGCAAATACATGGGGGGAACTAATGGAAGATGAGAGTTATTCAGTAAGGTTTATTTACGCAGATTGAAGTGCATCTCCAGTAATAAGAGTTGTCCCTCTTCCTGGTCCAGGAGAGGGGAGGGGTAACAATTTCACAAAGGGAAATTTATGCCCTGCCTTTAGGTGGATGGGGGAGGGTAAAGAATATTTTCTGCATTTCCTGTTCCTGAGTTGCCTTCAGCTCAAAATAATCCTTATGCAAAAGTGGTGTATTTTGGGGTAGCATATTCTGATCCCCTTCACTAGTTTAAGAAAATGTTGAGCAAGGCTGAGCTCACCAGGAAATTAGTACTAAACACAGTATCTGTTACTTACTCTCAGGTGGCCTCTGTGTGCAGCATTCACATTTATTATTTCATTGATGTGTGTGCACACGGACGCACACACACACTACCCCCCCCCCATGAGACGGATAGATCCAAGTTAAGTGGCTTGTCAATAGACAGTAAATGGCAGACCTGAGACTTAAAGTCTTTTGAATCCTCATCTTGAGCTTTTCTCAACAGCTTGTGGCCTAATGAGGGGGAAGATTTGCTCTCGAGAGCAAAGAGACACTGGTTGAAATGAGAGATTGGCCATCGTTAGTGAAGACAGACTAGTCACATTAGTCTTATCTCAAGTCACTAATTTGCTAGTGAAGTGAGGTAGCTTGAATTCTATTAGCATCTCTATTTCGAAATCCTGAAGTTTAGCTACCCATCTCTCTTATTTTTAAGATGAGAAAAGTAGGGCGTCATGAAGTTAAATAACCAGCCAGTGGAATCAAAACCACTGGTGGCTGAGCCAGAAAAACATCCTCTGAGCTGGGGTTCCTTTCTCCACCCCACACCACCTCATGTCATCACTTGCCATATTAAGTAAATCCCTTAAGCTTTCTGCACCTCAAGATCTCCACTTTTTTTTTTTTTTTTTTTGGTGAAGAAGATTGGCCCTGAGCTAACATCTGTGGTAATCTTCCTCTTTTTGCTTGAGGAAGACTGTTGCTGAGCTAACATCTGTGCCAATCTTACTCCATTCTTTGTATGTGAGGTGCCGCCATAGCATGGCTTGTTAAGCAGTGTGTAGGTCCACACCCAGGATCTGAACCGCAAGCCCTGGGCCACCAAAGTGGAATGCGCAAACTTAACCACTACACCACCGGGCCAGCCCCATAAGATCTCCACCTTTAAAAGAAGCAAATTGCCACTCTACTCCAAAAAAACAGCTAAAATAACTGTTATAATTTTAACACTAAAATCAAAATATAAGTGTTCAGATACAAATATTGGAAGTTTAATGTGTTTAAATTATTTATTCACGTTCTTTTTTTTTAAATAATTTAGTTTTGTGTTTTCTTACAGGGCCACATGGGCGACAATGTGATAGGACAAAAAGGAGAACGGGTAACTTAAACACCATTGTTTATTTGTGGGCAAGATATTTTCAGTTCCCTATCAATCAGCCTGTACATTTCATTCGCTAAGTCACTGCGAAATGAAGGCATTTGCTGTGTCTCAAGCTTTCATTTGCTCAATCTTCTTACAAGAGAACGAAAGGGGAAAGATAGACCTGTCAAATATACTAACGCTGCTGTTGTTTAGTTTTTCATTTCTGAGTGTATTTGTCTTTAGGGTGTGAAAGGATTAACAGGACCCCCCGGACCACCAGGAACAGTAATTGTGACGCTCACCGGCCCGGATAACAGAACGGTAACTCTAAGAAATGCACATAAACCATTCTTCTCTTTTAAACTTATAATTAATTGGTTTTTAAAATTTTTTGCTTCCTATTCTTCCCAAAGCCCCCCAGTACATAGTTGTATATTGTAGTTGTAAGTCCTTCTGGTTGTGCTTGTTTTTAATAATAATTTGATTGAAATATAATTCACATACCATAGAATTCACTTGTTTACGGTACAATTCAATGGCTTTTAGTATATTCAGATTTGTGCAACCATTACCACATATAATTTTAGAACATTTTCATCATCCCCACAAGAAACCTCTTAGCTATCACTCTCCAATATAATTAATTTTTAATGATAGAAGTTATCAAAACAAAACTAAGGAGTTAAAACAAAACATAGTGAAATCTGATATGACCAAAATAATAATTCACATTGAAGACTGGAAAAAATTGACCTGAGGAAAATAACTGAACTTTTCAGAGGTAATCAACAAAAATAAAATTAACAATGTCTAAAACTTTATTGGCTGAAAATTGATAGAAAAAATCTTATCTTGACAAAATCTAGATCTGGAAAATTTGACCCAAGGGAAAAACATTGAGTTGGAAGAAAATGATGCCCTCAAGAGAAGACTCACATTGCCAAAAATATAATCAATAAAATGTGATAAGGGTAAAAAACAAACCTGATTAATGAATCAAATCTTCATTGTAACATTTTCTAAGAAAATAATTGATCCCAAAGAAAATATCTTCAGTATATTAAAAATGAAAGTAAAATACATCAGAAATGATCTCGTTGTGCTTATAGAAAACTAACTCAGGAATCAAATTAGTTTAATATAGTTTGATCCAAAAGATAATTAAAAGATATAGTTGGTATATAGTTTCCGTGGGTTCACAGGTATCAAATTTGAAATATGAAAAATGATAAGGTTTACTGTGTTGCGTTATATGAGGTACGTAAGTAGTTTGTAAATCCAGTTTATTGAAAGATAGATGAACTTTCCAACTATAATCAGTAAAATCTTGTTTGATCTGTTTTTAATGACCTTAAATTGTTTTTGTGGCAGGACCTCAAGGGCGAGAAAGGGGACAAGGGAACCATGGGAAAATCCGGACCTCCTGGACCCTCAGTAGGTCACTCAGAGCCATGTTGTTCCCTTGAAACATAAAGTAGAACCTTAGTGCATATTTTGATGTATGACCTATGTTTAAAGCTTAATATTAGTTAAAGCACAATATTTTACTACAGAGGTCATGAATATACTAGAATTATTTTATGGCCACTTCTAGCTGAAATCCTCACATTGTTTTGCGTGCACCCAATGGCACCCATCTTATGATCTGGTTTCTTAGCATCTGTTTTTAAATTAATACTCATAAATAAGCTTTCCCTCTTAGATGACCCATCATTTGAACATTTTTAAATATAGGAGAATAATCAGAAGGGGGAAAATTAATAAAAACCAATGTTAAGTCAAAAATCAATAATTCATAAAACTTGACCTAACTCTAATTAATACAGGGACCACCTGGAGAATCTTATGGATCTGAAAAAGGTGCTCCTGGAGAACCTGGTCCACAGGTATGTTTGGATATCCAATGTCTTGTGCAGCCTGTATTAGTCAGTACTCAAGACTCTGTAGGTTGCAAGGATAAAATGCCCAACTCAAACTAGCTTAGATTTTTAAAAAATTTTTTAAAGATCTAGGGAGTGGAACCTATTTGTTCAACTATCTGAGAAATTCAAGGCTAAAACAGGCTTCAAGAACTTTAGAACCTGAAACAGTATGAGCAAGACTTTCTCTCCATTTCACTACTGCTTCTCTCTGTGTGTCAATCAGCCTCATTCTCTCCTTTGACAAATGATTCTCTTCCATGTTAGGGGGTGATGGGGAGAAAGCATGGGATGCAGCAGCAGACCACTTCAGGTTAATGTCATTTCAGGAGAGAGAATGTTCCATATATAAAATCCCAAAGACTTGCTCTGATTGGCAAGTCTCTTGCTCTGATCAGCTGGGTCTCACTCTGGAAAAGTCACTGTGGCCAGGAGGAAAAGGTATCATGGTTGGCCAGGCCAGTGGGGCAGGGAGCTTCTGTGACTGCAGTCCCATGAGAACCACACAGAGTGAGGCAGGGGAAGCTCCCCAAAGGAAATGGACCATGCTGTGATGAGAAGTGGGATGCTGGGAGGACAGAAGCAACAGGGACTCACTCTCCCGCCCAGCTCTATTTTGGAAAGATTTAAACACATGTATTGTTTTAAAACTCTAAAAATTACACATTGGAAAAGTAAATTTTTTTCTAAGAAAAAAATTCAACCAATATGATTTTTAATTCTATCATCAAGGGTAAATACTATCATAGTTCATCCAAAAGCCTTGTCTGTTTGGACAATGCAGTATAGCTTTATGCATATATTTAAATATAGGCACAACTGTAGTTTAGGGAATTCTCAACATTTCAAATAAATTAATTCATTGTTACCACCTCTCTTTGTAGATTTCCTTGTACACGTCTCTGCTCAGTGCTTCCTTGATTTTCCTTCCAAACTTGAACGGACAGCATCAACTCTAGTTTAAGATTAGCTCGTAATTCCCTCTCTTTCTTCCTTTGACTCTCCCTGATTTCCCATTCTGACTGCCTTCTGCCTTTCCTGGCAAGGGAAGGTCATCCATGTTCTGTTATTAATAGATTTTCCTTCTAACAAGTGGATGGGGAACCTCATTCAGAATTTCTTGCTTGAGATAAAAAGCAAATAATCATATCTTTTGTTTTCCATGTTTATCAAAATTATCCATATTTATTAAATTACATGTTTTTGTTTTATTTTCATTTTAGGGAAAACCAGGAAAAGAAGGTGCTCCTGGGTTCCCTGGCACTCAGGTGAAGACATGGTTTGGCCCATTGATGTCATGAAAATGTCAGTCCTGTTAGACGAAGAAGGATTTTTGAGAGTCACTACGTAGTTATAAACTAATAAAAAGCATATAGATTTTAAGAATTACATTTGGGAATCACAGTTTTACACTCTTACTGTGAAGAGAGGTCCACTGAGCACATTTTTTTTTCCAAAAAGGAGTTCAAACTGTTCTGCTTCCTACAAAAGAAATTGATGAGTGTGTCTCCTCACCCATTCTCTTTTCTCTTCTCTTTAGGGAGCCAAAGGCAACAGAGGCTTCCCTGGGTTAACTGGTGAAGACGGCATTAAGGTAAGCCTCTCCTTAACATCCTATCTTCAGCCTATCAATCAGTTGGGTTTTGCCCATGCTTTTCGTTCATGCCCTGGAACTAGGTAAAGTAATTGCAATCAGAGTTCATTAAAATACCTTAATGTATTTGTTAAGAATAAATGAGAGATGTGGCGACTTAAACACTTGAAGGGCAGTCTTGTGGAAAAGCTATTAAACTTGTTCTGTGTAGTAGAGCTGCCTGACTTAGGACCAGTGAGATTTCAGCTCCCCACAAGGAAGGAGTGGGAAAAGGCCTAAAATTGTAGGAAGTTTCAGGTCATTTGAAGTCAAACGCAGGTTGGACCCCATGAGTCTCAACCTGTGTCACGATACACTGAAAGGTCATCATCAATTAATTGTGAACTGTAATTCAAATCATTTGTTTCTGACAAATGTTACAGATATCTTCAAATAATGTTCATATGTAGTGTATGTGCAGATTCAAGGTTTATCCTATAATAATATCACTTCCTATAGAATTCTGAGTAGATAAGAAAGGGGGTTGGTTATGGTTGGGACACTGGGAATTGTGTACAACCCACAGCCTGGTTTTCCTTGCCTCTACTCTGGGTGGGAACATGGGAGTCTGCAATGATGTGAGCATCACTGGATGGTAGTGGCATGGAGCAAACCTGGAGAACCAGTGGAACAACAACCACTTCTTCAGGACCTTGTTGATAGGATCGTTGACCCAGATATGACCCTCCAGGAAAATAATTTAAAGCCAATGACCCTTTCACTTTAACTTGCTTTGTACATTACATTGAAATAACTCTACTTTTAGCACTGATTTATTATTTGTGCATTTTGCTTTTTAAGTATGCCAGATATGTACTCCTAATTTGCATCTGTCTTTCAACACAGGGGTGGAAAGGGGACATTGGCCCTCCAGGATTTCGTGGTCCAGTAAGTGTAATTAAAGACAATATCAGTGTCATGTTTGATCAAGTCCTTCAAAGTATCAAGGAAATTTTGAATCTAAGTCTTTCATTAAATGTTATGATGGAGATTATAGCATTTACCTTTTTATCAAACCGGGGAAAAGATAGCTGTTGTCATTATTTGTCCATTTCACAATGGACAAATGTTTCTATTTGGTCCTACTTGGTCTCTGGAATGCATTAGTAATGCCCATCCTGGGATGGGGAGAAGAAAACCTTTGTCTAATGAGACCTGGCCCAAGGTGATCCTGCGACCTCGAGGAGAGTGGGGGTGCTGCAGTGGAGGATAGCTGGGGCACCAGGGGCTGAGGGAGCCAGCTCCACCCCCTCCAGCAGGCCCAGTTATGACGACTCCTGCTCTTTCAGGCAGCAGAAACTCAACCATGGGTTTAGTGCAGAGCCAGCAACAACCAGTCCCTTCAGCCCAGCTCCATCGCAGCAGGCAGTCTCCCCTCTCGAGCCTGGATGTGGATGTGATGTCCCTCATCTCCTGACTGCAGGGTGGACACATTCTATACAGTGACTCTGGAGCTTAAGGAGATGAGTAAAAGGGACCCAGGCTCTGAGTTCTGGTATCCTTTCCTCTCCTGCCTCAAAAGATAGTGGTTCTCCCATTCAGGGTGCTGAGCAGGGCTGCAGTTCAACAGAAAGGTCCATGGTGGCAAAAGAGTAGGGGACGGGGGGGGGGGGTCCCATTACAATGTATTTCTCAGACCTCTCAGCCTAAGTAAGTTAACTCAGTAACTAGAGGAGGGTCCCAGAAATCTGCATCTTTACACGACAAGCGAAGGATTTAGATGCAAGCAGTCCCAAAATGCTTTTAGGGAGTTGCCGGGAGGATGAAATGGGCTATTTTCTGAAAGCACTTAGCAGAGTGGCCAAGAGTCAGCAGGTGCACACAGGTCATTATAGATTTTATGATGGAGATTATTATGTTATTATATTACTCTGAATTTTTTGTGATTTTATATATATTGCTTAACCACAAAGCTCTTGTTATCTCGTCTTCAAATGTCAACAATGTAAATTGGCCCCATGCAGTGTATGAAAAAAACAAGAGTTTATTTTTTAAAAAAGATTGGCACCATGAGCTAACATCTGTTGCCAATCTTCTTTTTCTTTTTCTTTCTCCCCAAAGCCCCCCAGTACATAGTTGTATATTCTAGTTGTAGGTCCTTCTAGTTGAGCTATGTGGGACACCACCTCAGCATGGCCTGATGAGCGGTGCCATGTCCATGCCCAGGAATTGAACCAGTGAAACCCTAGGCCACCAAATCGGAGTGTGTGAACTTAACCACTCGGCCACGGGGCCGGCCCCAAAAGAGTTGTTTTTAACTTTCATATTTCCATCTTCTTTCCTTCAAGATAAATGTACTGAATTCTGAGTGAAATCTACTTGCCAGTTGTTTCTTTCTTTTTTTTTTTTTTTGAGGAAGATTAGCCCTGAGCTAACTGCTGCCAATCCTCCTCTTTTTGCTGAGGAAGACTGGCCCTGAGCTAACATCCATGCCCGTCTTCCTCTGCTTTATATGTGGGATGCCTACCACAGCATGGCTTACCAAGCAGTGCCATGTCCACACCTGGTATCCGAACCGGCAAACTCTGGGCTGCTGAAGCAGAATGTGCGCACTTAACTGCTGCGCCACCGGGCCAGCCCTGCCAGTTGATTTCTGAGCATCCCTAGCTTACTGTGTGTTTTCTTATGCTCAATTCCATATAACTCTGCAGCTTCTAGTAACTTCACGGAAGTTCTGCTTAGGAAGTAGATGGTTAAGGAGATTAGCAGTAGGTCCACTGTGCATGTCAGAAACAATAGTCCTCGATTGTTGCAGGTCAATGGTGTCCTGAAATTTAAAGAAATAATCAGTAGAGTATTTTTTGATGTGTGGGTCCCAACATACTTTGAAATAAATTAGTCTATCAGGACAAGCATTGCTAAAAAGTAAAACAGAATAGAATAAAAAATATTAGAGTTGATCACATGTCATAACGGTAAGTCATTCTTTTGTGAACCTTTAATTTCTGTATACATATTCACACATACCCAGATATGTACATGTATACATAAATATGAGTGTGAAAGCTGGGTCACATCATAATACATAAATGTATTTCTAATTTAAAACCCAGGAAATACATATCATGATACCAGAAAGGTCAACTGTTATCTTTAATTTTATCCATCCATATATACATGACTATCATATTCCAGCTAACACATAAACTATGGATTGAGGAAAATAAGGAAATAATCATTTTGGCCAAAAAGAAGAAACTGTAGTAATTGCATTTGGTGAGCTGTCCATAAACAGCTATTCTTTCTCTTTACTCATTTCTTTCTCCTTTAAGACAGAATATTACGATGCTTACCAGGAAAAGGGAGATGAAGGAATTCCAGGCCCACCAGGGCCCAAAGGAGCTCGTGGCCCACAGGGTGAGAATAAATTCCTTCCTAAAGCATTTGCTGATCATTTCCCTGTCTTTCTTTCAAGGTAATGTATAACGTGATTATAGACCCAGAATTTGCAGGGGGAGAAGGGAGGTCTCCTAATTTTCATGGGTAGGGGTATTTTTTGGTGTCTCTTAATTTTCATATTTTCATAAGAATATTTCATAGGTGATATACCATGGGAGGTAATTAAATTATCTTTATGTAGCAAAGCATGAAGTTCAAGTCTGGCAAGAATACATTAATATGTCTGGGGGGCAAGGGGAGGGAGGGAGTGTAAGAAACCCACAATCTCAGTGGGATTATAAAAGAGAAAATGGAGACCCTAAAAAGCTGTTATTTGAGCAAATCCACACAAATAGTGACAAGGAGGGACTGAAGCCTTGGTTTCCTGACTCCTGGAGCATGGATCTGTCCTTGGCACCATGAATTAAAATCATATTTATTTATATTCTACTGCTTTTGATAGGTTGAAAATGTCTAGGTCAACAACTGTCATCTCTGGCTACACATTAGAATTCCCAGGAACTTCTAAATAATGACCATGTCAAGGTTACATCCCTGTGTCCTTATTTAATTGTCTGGAGGAGGGCCCTGGACACTGGCAGATCATAAAAGCTCCCTAGATTATTCTAATGTGCAGCCAGGATTGAGAACCACTGAACCAGGCAAATTATTGATATAAACAGGATTTTAAAGAAGAATTTTACTTAAAAGAGTAAAAGTTCTCAGTGTATTTAAATACATGGACAGATAAGTACAGGCATAGACATAGATCTTTAAAAATCTGATATGCTTACTATGAATCATTCATATGTCTCAAAGCATCAGAACCCCATGCAATGTTACATCCAGAAGCAATGTGAGATGGAACACTGGCCACCTGCAGGTCCTTGACCATTCCAGCTGTTTGATTTTCTTGTATCTGAACCATCCCAGGCAAGCGCCAGACACAGAACAGGCTCTTAGTAAATCTCTGCTGAAATATTTGAAAATGATAAGATAGTGTGATTCACTTTTGAGTATTAAACATCTAAAATTAGTTTCCTGTCTACAATTTGTCCAAATATGTGAAGTTTTCTAATACTTATCTACGTAAGAGTGGAGAAAAAGTCTAAAAAATATTTATCATTCATTATTATTATATTGTCATCCAAGATTTCAAAAATGAAGAGAAAGGAGTTATTTATATCTTCGTAAGCAATTAATCACTATCGTGTTTTCATAGGTCCCAGTGGTCCCCCTGGAGTTCCTGGAAGTCCCGGTATGTACATGTTTCTCAGGGTAGCAATAAAAATGCTATTAAAAGGAAAACACACTGCTCTCTAGTATGTTTGCATTGTTTACATAAGAGAAATGTTTCATTAATTGATATAAAAGTATTTCCGGCTTTAATTGTTAACTTTGTGACCTGCAGCGGAAAAGGAAGTGGAAGCTGACATAAAGTGATATAGAAATGCCCCTTTTTACTTCTCAGTGGTTTTAACTAAGTGTAAGATAGTAACACTGGAGTCTGAGCAAAAGGTTTGAAACTCAGAGGAGGCAGACATAGAAAATAATTTTATGTTAATTAGGTTGGTTAAATGATAGTTTTCATAATGTATCACAAGTTGCATAAGGATACATAGATTACAGTTATACATAAGGTTTTAAGTTTTACAATATATTGTTTATGGACATATAGACAATTCCATAAAGTGTAAAAACATCCATGAGTCATTACCATGGTTGCCTCTTGAGAGAGGAAGAATAGGATCAAGGATGATTAATCAAGGATTAATCACAGTGGCCTCAGTCATAACCGTAAAGACTGTAATGTGTCATGTTGTAAAGGAAACAAAACTAAGAAAAAATGGCCAAGATTCGATAAGCCCTGCCATTGATTATATTTTTCTCTATACCATGTTGCATATTTAAACTATTTCATGATTTTTAAAGTGAATTGAAATTAAGCAGATTGCAGAACTATATGTATATTATAATATCATTGTTAAAAAATAGACAAATGGATTAATATTATGTGTACTTGCATATGCGTGGAAAAATATACACCAAACGTTAACAGTGGGTCTCTCTTGAAATTGGAATGATGCAAAAGTATATTTTATCGGTCTAGCCAAAGATTAAGGAAGACTTCCTTCCCCCTGCCAGGCCCCTAAGTAATGAACAGGCTCCTTTAGGAAGCCAGTGAGTGAAAATTACAAACGTCTAAAAGAGACGTCAATCAGAGAGATTTGCCTTTATGTCAAAACACTTATGCTCAATAATCAGAAATAATCAGCTATTACCCTCACTGGTTTCTTAGCCCTCTGGTGGTGAGGTCTCTCTTCTTAACAGTTAAACTGTTTGCAAGATGGAGATTCAAAACTGGCTCCCTTTTCACATCCTTGTCATCTTAGGAGGGACAGGTGCAAGGGGTTTTGTACCACCTGGCACAGCTTTTTTTGGTGAGGAAGATTGGCCCTGAGCTAACATCCATGCTCATCTTCCTCTATTTTGTATATGGGATGCCACCACAGCATGGCTTGATGAGCAGTGTGTAGGTCCACACCTGGGATCTGAACCCCTTAACCCTGGGCCGAGGAAGCAGAGTGCACAAACTTAACCACTATGCCACTGCGCCAGCCCCTCACCATGCCCTTTTATAACTAACAATTGGCAGGAATAAAGTCCAAATACGATTTTCTCTCTTTTAAATAAAAAGACTGCAGTGCATCCCAAACTCTGTTTCAGTCCCTTGTAATAAATTACATGAATTATCTCATGGGAATGGAATGTTCCGAGCTAAACTGTGATAGTTTAACAAGGCCACAAAAGAAGGAAGATAATCACTTTTTATTTTATATGCTTTACATACCTATCACTTGTGCAACTTTTATAAATAAGAATACATCATTTTTTGCAATTGAAAAATAAATATATATTAATCAGGAAAAAATTTAAAAGACACTGAAATGATTATTTTCTCCAAGGGTCATCAAGGCCTGGCCTCAGAGGAGTGCCTGGATCACCAGGCATGAAAGGAAGTAAAGGTGAACAAGGACCCCCAGGAAAGGATGCAGTGGGGCCACCTGGGTCCCCAGGTTGTCCTGGTTCACCAGGCCCTCCAGGGTCACCGGGACCTCCAGGACCACCAGGTAGAGATGCCTAATGGGGCCCCTCTGGTGTATACTGCCCAGTGACAGATGTGTGCAAATCAGGGACAATGGACCGTACTTGCAGCTGGGCCATCAGTCTGTGTGGATCTTAGGAATCATCCTTCCCATGGTGTTCCGTTTTATTAGCCATCTGTGAAAGCAACTCTGGTGGAATGACTACTTTGCAGGTGCAGCAAAGCTTTGGCCTGAGTTTCCACAGAGGGCAGAGTGGGAGGCAGGGACAAGGGGAGTGAAGCAAGGAGGGAGTGATGGTTATCCAGTTGGCCTAAGCCAAGTGCAGCTGCTTGTTCATCCCTGGAAATCATCTTCCAAGAAGCTGTATACCTTTGTCTCAGGATAATCTGTCCCAGGGGAGAAGGAGGCAAGAATTTATCCACATGCTCCTATTTCTCATGGGTCAAAGATGTGACTGCACGGGACTGGGCTGACCCCGCTCCACCACACACATTTCCAGGCTGTCTTTGCATGGCTCCCAGGGCATCCCATGCCTTGGCATCAGCAGGGAAGCCCCAGCGCGAGAGGCTAGAGCTGTGCGGCATGAGCAGGAGGCAAAGTGCTCCCAGATGCAGTGGGTCAGAGACCTCAGAGCTGCGGCCCAGAGGACTTGAAGTGGTACCTGGCGGTTCCGATGTGGGTGTCCTTTCCACTCCCTCCACCTACAGAGCCACTTAGCATTCTATGTTGGCTAATAGGTACATAGAACCTCATGACCATGTAAGTTACTCTCTGCATTTTAAAATACCTTTCCTAGCAGGTGTCTGGGAAATCTTGTGTTTTTTAATCAACCCTCCTAATAGCCTTAAGAATCTTCTAGGTATCAGAAATTTTTTTAAAGAAAGGTAGAGATATTTATTATTTATAGACAATATGATTATAAACGCTGAAAATTCAAAAGAATAATCTGGAAAACTCTTAATACAGTCATGCGTCACTTAACGACAGAGATACGTTCTGAAAAATGCATCATTAGGCGATTTTGTTGTCGTGCAAACATCACAGAGTGTACTTACACAGACCTAGATGGCATAGCCTACTACAGACCTAGGCTACATGGTACTAATCTTATAGGACCACCATTGTATATGCGGTCCATCGTTGACCAAAATGTCACTATGTGGTGCATGACTCATTAAGATAATTCAGTTAATTGCCTGGTTATGCGAGCAAGATTAAAAAATAAATAAATAAAAGCTTTCTTTTAGGCCAACAATAATTCAAGAAATTATCCCATTAATAAAAAGACATAATGTCCAAGAACAAATCTGTCAAGCTATGATGTGGACCTATGCTGAAAACAAACCAAACAAAACTCAACGGAAACTTTACATGGTGTCACAGATTTTAACAATTTCTAGTCCTCCAAGTCTTTTTCAAGATGTAGGTTTTTGTATCCTTGTGTTATGGATGACAAGCCTGATGTGCAGAACTCACGTAAGCTCATGAATGCTAAAGTCAGGATCTGGACCAGGGGTACCTACAATAGAACTTCTCCCTCGCTGAAGATGCCATGCAACTTCTCCCTTTGAGACTGTCTTTGTTTCTTACCTTCTCTGCTCTAAGCAACACCTGCCTGTCCTTCCAGGTGCAGCTTCAAGTACAAGTCCTGCAGAAAGTTTTCACTGAGCCCACATCCTGTAACAATCAAGTTTATCCCGATCCCTGATCGTAGGATTTTTCACATTGCCTTGTCCTTGTCAGTTTCCCCTACAAGACTCAAAGCTCTTTGAGGTCAGGGACCATATCTTATTTACTGTTTTAAGCCCAGCATGTAGTATGGGGGCTGGAACACCGTAGGTACTCCAATATTTGTTGAATTAAGTATGAAATGAGTATGAAAATGTATAAGTATATACAAATGTATACCAAATGTAAAATTATACATAGAAGTCTACATTAGATATAAAAATGCCATCACATTTTACTGTTTTTTTCCCCTACATTTTTAAATTTAGTTGTTTCTTATTGAGGTATTATTTACATATGATATTATCTTAGCTTCAGGTGTACAACATAATGGTTCAATATTTGCATATATTGTGAAGTGATCACCACAATTAGTCTAGTTAATATTAATCACCATATATAGTTACAGAATTTTTTTCTTGTGATGAGAACATTTAAGACCTACTCTCTTAGCAACTTCCAAATATGCAATGCAGTATTATTAACTATAGTCATCATGCTGGATGTTACATCCCATGACTTATTTATTTTATAACTGTAAGTAGATTTTACTGTTTACAAATAACTATCTATTCATCTTAAAGACACACAACACTGGATCACAAAATGGGCATTCTTTTCATAATCAAGCAGACATAATATAACACACACCACATTCCATCTAAATTAAATGTTTCCACTGTTACCTGTTGCTCTTAAAATTGGGGCAGCTATAGGTACTGTTTTTAAATATTTAGTTTCATCAGCACTGCCTTCAACCTATATTTGAAATGGCAAGACCAGAAATTAGATTATAGAACACGAGTCTGAGAGAATTAGCTATTCATTGTAATATTACAATAGCAGATTTTTGTGGAAGACTGGGAAGAGCTTTCTGGAAAAGCTGCTTTAAGAATGACGGACTCAATTGATGTGAACAAGCAAAGAGGAGAAAACAGATGATGTCCTGAGTCAGAATCCATTTTTTTCTGTCAGTATGTTAAGCATCTCCAATCTATCAGGAAAATACAATGTATCCAAGATACACAGAAGAATGAGATTTGACCCTTTCCCTAAAGATGTTAAAGGGATAGTCTTGGAATAATTGAAAACAATTGAATTAAGATAACAGGGGTTGATTATGTGATGAGAAATACCATAAAATGAGCTTTCAAAGAATCACCACATCAGTATAAAAAAAAAATCACATGCTTGTGATGTGAAAGGAAAAGTTGGTCAACATGCATCAGTCTTTTCAGTTGCAGATAATCTTCAAGACTCAGTTTCCAAAACAAACATGGTGGAAATGCATGCAAAATAATACATATTACTAAAACACTTGCCAATAGAAGAAAAAACACTTAGAGAAATGAAAAACTAGCTTTGGTGTTGTCTTTTTTTTGTAGGTGAAATCATTTTTCGCGAAGGTCCACCTGGAGATGGTGGGCTTCCAGGCCATGTAGGGTCTCCAGGAATCCCAGGAGTCTATGGGCCCAAAGGTTGGTTCGATCAATGGTGTTCTATTAGAATAAGTCATCTCATCATCATTATTATCACTGAATTTTTTTCCCCTGAGACAACACTGATCCCAAATATCAGACAGTCAGGTATGGCTTCTTTTCCAAAAGAATTACCTAAAAGTATTCATTTATCTCTAAATCAATCAGTTATTTAACACTCATGCAATAAATCATTGGCTCTTCCTAGAAGATGAGTTTTATCCTGCACTCAAAGAGATAAATGCTTAAATAGTAGATGTTTTATACTAGATTCTTGGGATTTCCTCTCTAAGAAGACCAAGAAGCTCAGATGGATAAATTAAGCAGTTATAATAGATGATTTTTTTAAATTAATATGTACAGTGTCCTAGATTATTTTCGCTACATGAAAAAAATTTTAAATGTAACAAATGATTATGTAGTTGGAAAATATTTGTCCTTTCTGAGGACTCAGTGTGGGTTTAACAGTAATGCAAGCACGTTCTCATTGCAGGGGAACCGGGCTTCTTGTGCACACAGTGCCCTTATGCCCCAGGGCCTCCGGGTCTCCCAGGATTGCCGGGGTTAGATGGCGTAAAAGGAATCCCAGGTACAGACCATTTGCATGCAAGTTTTTTTGCAAGTATAAATGGGTCAACTCATTGGGCAGTAAAAAAAGGGATCAGATTTCTGGATGTCATGATGTGGTTTATATGAACCTAGAGGAAGACTCTCAAAAACATATTCTGTATGTTTGGTAAGCCAAAATACCATAAAAGCTGGCATGTTTCCCTGTTCCATTTTAGTCGCTGAATTCCAGCAAACGATGGTGTTATCCAGGAATTATAAACTCATATTCCTGTAGGAGATCAGCAGGTAACTCAGAGGAGTAAAGCAGCCATACTAAACACACATCACTTCTCTCTTCCGTAAAGAAATAAGCTCTCTCCCACTTTGTTCTCAAAAGACGTGACCTTTCTCCATACATTTTTTCATGTCCCCACTTTCAATAAAATCATGGGCATATGCACTATTTCACATTCCTCTTAAGGATACAAGCGCAATAAAAAAGTATACTAATAGACAACAGTGCTGGGGACAATAGAGAGTGGTGAGGACTGTGGTAAACCAGAGGGCACATTGAAAGGGGCCATCAGGCATTCAACTCCAGCATAACGTTACTTTGCAGCATTTTAGGCCCTGTGTTAATAAATCTGCCAATTTTTCATGAGAAGAAAGAAATTATGATTTTTATCTGAAATCTCTTTTTTTTTGATATTAGTCACTAAATCAATTTTTGAAGGAAAAAACCATTTCATAGGCCAATATTCTGAGGGCCATATAGAGGATCTGTCACTTCGCTTGTCAACCTCTGGGCCACACCAGGACTCTCCACCCAACACTGTTGGTCCAGGCTGTCACTCCCTCTGCTGTCCAACTCCCCCGTCCTCAGTCACAGAACCGGCCAGGGACAAACCTTGAAGCAGAACAAGTCTGTGTTTATTAGCTGGGCTCCTCTGCCCCTTGTGCCACTCCCCTGGCTACCCAGGGCCTCTCACAGGGTACCACGCAAAGTCTTAGTTCTCCCATCAGCTCCTTGGTCTTTAGACACCATCATCAAACTATTTATCACATCAGCAAGAGCTCACGTTGTGGAGCCCTTGGTCAGCATGCTAGGCACTTTTCTAGGTGTCGTATGTTCCTCCACACTTTATTCCTCACATCAACCCTAGAGGTAACTACTATTCATTAACTCCATTTGACAGATGAGGAAACTGAGGCATAAGGTGGCATAGCAA
This sequence comes from Equus asinus, assembly GCF_041296235.1. Classification (NCBI taxonomy): domain Eukaryota; kingdom Metazoa; phylum Chordata; class Mammalia; order Perissodactyla; family Equidae; genus Equus; species Equus asinus. The sequence goes on along the minus strand of NC_091808.1, from coordinate 12,591,620 downwards.
ATAAGTGGTAGAGTCTGGACTCAAATCCAGCCTGGACTCTCCTCCAAAGACATGCACTTTCCCTCCACATTGGCATCCCTTAATTGCTGTCCCAGGGGCTGCCCTTTGAGCAAGTTAATCCAAAGGTCTACCTGGTAACAGAGATAAGGGGATGTTTGTAGGTTACCACCATCCAGTAGACATCTGCATTGGCACAGGGTCTTCAAGGAGGCTGGGTCTCAGTCCAAAGAAGACAGGCTAATGGTGGCAGCTGCGGGCACTGTGGCCAGCCAGTAAAGGACACACATTCGGGCAGGGATCCTTCATCACCCACAAATCCCACCACTGCTCCTTTATAAAGACCTTAGTTACCTTGCAATCGCCGCCCCTTGATTCCCTAAGACAGGCTTGAGAGGGAAGGAGGAGGTGAAGGGTGAGGGGGTAAATGGTGGGGGAAATTGTTCCTTATGCAGCTCCTATTCAGTGCCCAGGCTTCTGGGAGAAATGTTCTATTAAAACAGAAGCTAAAAGTAAGTGAAGGAGGGAGGAAAAGAATAAAAGCGATGCCATCATTATTTTCCTACATTCCCCTTAAGGGACCTCTGGCTCAAGGCTAGAAGGCAGGTGGGCAGCTCACGGCTGCTGACCAACGAGTTGTGTTATTGTATTTTCCTTGGTTTCTCTGCAGTTGGCATCCTACAGGTATAGCTCAAAGAAGTAGTTTAGATTACTATCAAACAATATATTCTGGCTCAAAATCATCAAAAAATAGCATATGAATAAACTGACCTGAGATCCATCCAAAAGATCCTCAAAAGGGATCATCTTTACAAAGATATTTAAATACTTACAGGAAGTATAAAACTGTGTAGTAAAATGCAATTTGGCAACAGATATCCAAAGCCTCAGAAAAGTTTGTGCCCTTTTGGTCCTGCAGTTCCACTTTTAGGCATTTATTATAAAGGAAATAATTGGATAAATTTGGAGAACTAAATATGCAGAGATATTTATCATTGCATTGTTTACAACAGCTAAAAGCTGAAAAAATAATGTCAATGTTTAAAAATAGCAGTTAGCTGAATAAGTAATTCACCCACACAATAGGCTTACACAGCCATTTGAAGTGAAGCTATAAATCTATATTTATTGACATATGAATAGTATGATTCCAAAATAGTGTGTATATAAGTCCTTTGCGCTTATGGATATAAAATCTAATGGGTAATCTACATGAACAGTTTGGCAAGTATTGTCTTCTGGTAGAAGATTTATGGATGATTTTTATTCTCTTCTTTCTGTATAATTTCTTTACAATGAACATATATTACTTTTATTATCAGGAAAAATGTGTACCTCCTCAAAATTATAAAGACAGGAATTTTGGGAAGCTAAAATTTACAAGAGTTCCTGTTTTTTACTTGCTCTCTTATCCACTTATTCATTCCCATTCTCTTCTTGCACTGTGTGTTTTAAGATGGAAATTGTCAATCTTTCCTCAGAAGGAAACACCCTATTTTCTTCATACACTGCGTTACCCTGGCTTCTCAGAGCTGGTGTTCAATGAATATTTAATAATTCATTGCTTTGCAGGAGGACGAGGAGCAGCTGGCATTAAAGGAAGCACGGGGTCCCCAGGAAGTGTGGGTCTTCCAGGATTTCCGGTAAGATTTCACGGTTCTGAAGTTTAGTTTCAATTTGGACAATGGAGCATCACATATAAGTCATCAGTTGGTGCCTGGCAAAGAGTAGGCACTTAATAGATACTTGATGATTAAATGAATAAATGAATGACGTGTGAATTAGTAAGTGAATGAATTAATGAATTTATAATCATTTAAAATGGTGTCAGAGACAGAACAAAGATCAGTGGTTGCCTGGGGCTGAGTTCAGGAACAAGGATTGACTGCAAATGGGTTTGAGGGAATTTGGGGAAGTGACGGGAATGTTTTAACACTGGATTGTGGTGATTGTGGCATAAATGTATAAATTTACTAAAAGTCATTGAATTGTATTCTTACAAAAGATACACTCTATGGTATGTAAATTACACTTCAATAAAGTTGTTAAAAAGTTAAAATTTTGCTTATCATAATGAATCAGAAAGTTATATATGGATACGTATATTTAAGTCAAATTATCCAGAGATGCATATTAAAATTTACCAACAGTCTAACATAATCTGAATTGTGATGATGATTGCATCATATTGAATTATATTATTGTGCATGTTACATTGAATTTTACTGTTTAACTGAATTCTTTTCCAGTTTTGGAAGCAAAAACAAAGCAAAAAAATCTTGAAATTACACTGTAGGCCAAAGAAAGTGTCTGAAAAAAAAATCCATGTTCATTAAAATTGAAAAGTTCTTGTTGGCTTTTTTTTAAGATTGACACAAGAACAACGCTAACTAAATGCAATGCGGACTTATTTCTGTACCACCCTAGGGATTCCCAGGTGCTCAGGGTGACCCAGGACTCAAAGGAGAAAAAGGCGAAGCTCTGCAGCCAGAAGGACAAGTGGGTGCCCCAGGGGATCCTGGGCTCCGAGGGCATCCTGGAAGAAAGGGCTTGGATGGAATTCCTGGAATTCCAGGAGTCAAAGGATTACCAGGACCTAAAGGCGAACTGGTTGGTATTCAGTAACTTTTTTCAAATTTCTCTTCCTATAAATTACATGCTCTAAAGTTAAGAGATGAGGTGACTTCCTTTCAAAAAATTGTTTGGCCACTCAGCACATTTCATCCTTCTAACTGCACAATGAGGCATCTTCAAATAAGCAGGCATAACCTGAGCAAATATTTATAGTATTTTGACAAAATAAATAGGTAGCACTTAATAATTTTTTTAGCCCAAAGGAAATTCTACATTGATAATGATCTTGTGTCTTCTACCAGTTACAATTCCATATTTATATCAAACAAGTTTATAGAGAAGTTCGGAAAATGATTAACAGGAAAGTTTTAGTCAATATTTTCAGGGCAATGATCATTCTTCTAAGTAAAAATAAATGTGTAAAATGACCGAATATTTAGGGATAGGGTTATCAAATAAAGAGAGCAAATGTTTTGTCATTTACATTATTTAAGCTTATGTAAATTCTCTCTCTTTTCATGGGATAGAATCTCTCACATGTTCATTCGAGAGATTCCTACCAGGATCTGTTTTAAAATGTCATGGAGTCAGAGGCTGAGAACCTCACAACGGATCTATGAGAAGTTTGCAAGTCATGCTGCCCAGCCTGGTGTACGAAATACCAGTTTCTCCCAGAGTCAATCAGTTTTATTCAATTTTCTCAAAACAGAGAAACCTGGCAAACCAATTTAAAGGTTCACTTACAGCCTCAATATCAGAATATGAATTGTGACTCCCCAAGATGTAGATACAATAGCAGTCTTTCCTAGACCTTTTTGACTACAAAACACTTTTTGGCTGGGAGCAGCTAGCAGGACCAATATTTCACACTCTCCTTTGGCAAACTGCCAGGCTGTCCCCCAGATGGTAGTTTGCTTATAGAGGGACAGAGTCTAGAATTCTTTAGGTTTAGTATTAATACAGTTCATATGATGCCCCTATTTGCATCTCACTAATTTCTTTATTAGTTCTAGTAAAGATGTCCCAGAAAGTGAGAGAAAATCAAGGAGCTGATTTGAGTCTATGCCCTGTCATTATTAAAAAAGGACCACTTAACCAGCTTTTAATATTGATCAAAGAAAAATCTGGTCAAATTTATTATTTGGGGCCATTTTGGGGAAAAAGGGAAACTTTGATTATTTTGTCAAATTTAACTTTAAAATACACAACTCATTTTCAAAGTTATATCCTATGAAATTTAAAAAACGATATTTTATAAGGAAAAATTAATACAGATAGAATATCTCTTTTGTAATGAAAATAGCTGGTGAAAACCAATCAAATAAAGTTTGCTGTACTTGTTTTATTTTAGAAATGTGCCATTAACATGAATGTCTCACCTCTAATGCCATTTAAACCATTGGCTGATTTGAACTAAGTTTTAGGGACTATTATCATATGGGTGGCATCTTACCATAGGACATGTGAAGTGGAACTTGAAAGTGTTTCAAGTGAACCAATGAAGTTTCAAATGAAATGCTGCTGAGTTCCAAAAGGCATAAAACGATAAAAACCATACAGTGCTCTTATGTTAGTAATAGTTTCCTTCACATGCCAACTGCTTTTTAATTCAAGATCTTCTCAATGATGACCTAAAGGTATGCATATACATAGTAGGATTAACCTGTGTAAGGAGATGCTGGAATGGAGCACTCTCCAAACATAACTCTATTGTCACAGGCCCTGAGTGGTGAGAAGGGGGACCAGGGTCCTCCAGGGGATCCTGGCACCCCTGGGTCTCCAGGACCTGTAGGACCGGCTGGACCATCAGACTATGGATTACACGGAGAGCCTGGTCCAAAGGGCACCCAAGGAGTTCCTGGAGCCCCTGGACCACCTGGAGAAGCCGGTTGGTTAGTTTTCTTTCCAGTCCTGTTTTCCTTTGGAGTGGGTTGATGGTTCCTACAGCTAGTGAAGCTCTCTCAGGACTAATGAATGTATAGAAACTTGCTTCCAATATGTAGAATATGTCAACTCATGGACACTGGGAAAGGATATGTAGGATATGTTAAAGAAAATCCATTTTTTCCCCTTACTGAGCAATTCAGCTGGAATTGCCTAGGATAGTCTATATCTATTAGTGATATAAATATATGGGGTGAGTGGAAGTCATTTATGATAAACAAAAAGGAGGCAAAAACCCATGAAATTGATCTTGAGAAGCCTCTTCGAGGACTCAAGACCCCAGTAATGTTATCACAAATTTGTCCTTTTTGATCCATAACCCAAAAGATGGTTTATAAATAAAACTTCAAAATATCTAAGACAAATGAAGAAAAGTTGTCTGATAACAGTTTTAAAGTCCTGTTAACTTTGGGATCCACGTGTAAGGAACATAGTTGGATTCAGGAGGAATCCGATCCTCAATGTTTGTGGCAAAGAACACGGTGGAAGATGAGAATTGCATGTTACTGACAGTTTTAAACAAACAATGCCACCATGGTCATTTTTTACTTCTAAAATCACTTTAAAGGGTGAGACCCAATAAACCAGTGTTCTCCAAATCTTTTTATAATACCTCTCATCAGTAATAATTTTTGAGGGCACATCCCCAAAGTATTCATATATAATAAATTGTATGCATGCATTTCTGTCCACAGATGTACATAAACCTTATTTTATGATTATTTATATGTATTTTTTTTCTGCACCTTACTTCTGAGGCTGCTGTTCTATTCCAGGGATTGGCAAACTATGGCGGCCCAGTCCCAAATCCATTTATGTGTGGTCCACAAGCTAAGAATAGTTTTTATATTTTTAAATGATTGGGGAAAAAAACAAATAATATTTCTGACACATAAAAATTCTATGAAATTCAAGTTTGAGTGTGCATAAAATAAAGTTTTATTGGCACACAGCACACATTCATTTACGTGTTGTTTCTGGCTGCTCTCATGCATGATGGCAGAGTTGAGTAGTTGTGACAGAGACCATCTGGACCACAAAGCCTAAATTATTTGCTATCTGGCCTTTAACAGAAAAAGTTTACTGATACCTCCTCTAATCTACCTTTTAACTCTCTTCTGTTCTTTCTAAATGTGAATCTTTAGTGAAGGACTAAAATCATAAAATATTGTAAAATCATAAAATATTATATGACAAATATATTGTCATAAAATATATTATCATCAAATTTTTCCCATGATACTACTGTAAATCTATTTTTTCTATAATTATATGAATATATGGACAATACTAATAACTAACACATTTTTAACCTTGGCCATTGTGGTCAGAACATTATCCCAAATCTTTACCAGCTGGGTACGCATGATTTCCCCAATGACACACGAGGAATTTATCAGAGAGGTTAAAAAATGTGCCCACCCTCACAGACCTTATAAATAGCAGGGCCAAGATTCAAGCACAGTTCAGCTTGTCGGGCCACATTTTCATGTTTTGTTCAATATACTGTTCTGCCCTCCTGTAAAAATTAGTCATCCAATAAATAAATATCCGACCAGTATTCATCAAGATGTAAGCTGAATTCCATATTATCAATTTTCTTTAGAATAGGGCCTCTTTCAATAGACCAGCACGTTGAGCTATTAATTAAAACAAGACTTAGACAATAATAGATGCCTATAGATATTTGTTGACTGAATAAGAAACTTTCTATGGGCTGGTCATCTTTAAGCCATTTTTGAAGCCTGTGGCAGCAGAGCCTATTTTTTATATTCCTTGGGATATGTTTGTAAACAGCTTATAATTATATTTTTTCCTTCTGAACAAAGAAAAGCTTCAATATGCACACCAGTCTTACGATCATAAATTTTCCTAAGGTCCTAAGGGAGAATTCAATGTTTTGACACCAGTCCCAGGCCCCCCAGGATTTCCAGGGCCCCCAGGCCGTGCTGGGCCCCGAGGCCCACCTGGTGAGTATCCCCTTTGTCCAGTCTGGTGCACAGCATCAGATGGTACCCTGACTCTCCTGGAAAAATATTGTCCCCGTTATAAGGAAAAAATACACTCATTGGCTCCTAAAGAGAGCACAAGCCAGAGTTCTGTCAGATAACAAGCCAACAGGCAGGGGACTTGCTGTTGTCCTTTGTGGTTATTCAAATTATTCCCATTCTGCTTCTGATTCCAAAGGAGAACTGATATAATTACTTAATTCGAATTCGAGAGCAAAACTATCTTCATGGATTTTTGGTGGAGGAACAAGCAATGTTTGCCAATGGTTAATCGTGATGGTTCCTACAGTGTCTTCATTTGAAAACTTAATTTCTTTGCCAATATGATCTAGAATTTAATTTTTCACGCATGGAGAAAGACTTATATAATTCAAGATATCTAGAATTTTTTTCAGGAATTAAATTATATTTTCAAAATTATTTGCAGCTCCTAATGATTAGTGCTTTGGTTAGGAGAAAGGGTTTACAGTTGGGGTTATGTTAAAATTATTTCTTAATTTTCAAAAAGGTCTAGGATGACACAGAAATTTAGACATTTTGTTTTAGGTCAAGATAAAGGAAAGTTGCTAATGTGGATGTATGTGTTTTTTTAAGGTATCCCTGGATCCATAGGAAAATGTGGTGATCCGGGTATTCCTGGGCCTGATGGTGAACCAGGAATTCCAGGAATTGGATTTCCTGGGCCTCCTGGACCTAAGGGTAAATTTCAAAATTTTTGAAAATAAGGTTCCTTGTGGATATTTAGAAAATGTAAATACATATAATGACTAACATAGAAGATAGCCATAATATCCTTTAAAATTATGTGTCCCAAGAGTGTTAAATGGGAAAAAAATTTACAATAATGTTAGGCAGCATTCACATTAATTTATGCAATCTCAACTCATTTACATCTTTTTAATGAATGGAAAAATATGGGAAGTAAACTCACCAAAATGTTTGTAGTGATTCTTCTTGATTGTGGGATTATGAGGAATTTTTTTCTTGACTTCTTAATAGATGTCTGCACTTTTTCCACTTACACATTTCTTCACTTTATGCATTTCTTTAATAACAAAAAACAATTATTAAATCACAGAAAGCTGACTTCCTTCTATGCTCCAAAATAAATTACAGAAGTTATCTTCCTTTAGGAAAAAGTACTGCTTCCCATCGGAGGGAAAACATACCACAGAAATCCACATACTGAGGACTTAAATAATAACCTGAGGCTCCCCAGGGACAAATACATCAAAGTCATGTCCAGCATAACATAGCAGTAACCTCAGTCCCTGAGGGCTTGCATACAACTTCAGATTTTATGATAATTTCATGTTTTTTCCAACATTATTTAAAATATAATCCCTTTGTCAAAATATAATCCCTTTTATTGGTGCTTCATCTCTTGGATTAATATGTCAACAATGTTTATCATACATAAGTTCCGCCCAAATATGGGAATATTGATTTTAACTTCTGAGTATTTGAAATGGAAAACATAATCACATTTCTCATTTCCAAGAATGGCTTTGATGCCAAGTTCTTGCATTTCTTCCTAATGATCTCTGAAGTAATGTACTTCTCCTACTATAAATGCATCAGAGAGAAGTTACTTCATTACATTCAATGGCTGCTAGAGGACATGAGGAAGTAATTCTCCTGAGCAACCCCTGTTGAGAAAGGCTATCTTTCTGGGTTCTGGAAATGCTTTACATTTTGATCTGGGTCATGCTGGCATAGACATATATAAGCATGTAAAAATCCAGTTGGCTGTATACTGTATGCAAAATATACTTCAAAAAAAGTCAACCAAATGATCAACTAGTATTAATATTTAAAGAATTGTAGGGTGCTGTGGCTGGCCCAGTGATGTAGTGGTTAAGTTCACATGCTCCAATTCAGTGGCCCAGGGTTCACTGGTTCAGATCCTGGGCGTGAACCTACACGCCACTCATCAAGCCATGCTGTGGCAGCAACCCACAAACAAAATAGAGGAAGAGTGGTACAGATGTTAGCTGAGTGACAATCTTCCTCACACACACACACACACACACACACACACAATTGTAGGGTGCTAACCGACAAAAATGGAGGTCATTTTTTTAAAAATTGGAAACCAATGTAATCAGATTTGCAACTGAATTTATTTTTAACTGCTAACTTAGCAGTTGGCTTTCTCATCATTCAAACTTTCATAAAAACATCTCTAGCTGCTTGCCTCATAAAAACATTAGATAAAATAAGAGAGAGACTGCTCAGAACCTTTTATTAAGACTAATCCTACAATCTTTATTATCTTTTCTCTGTAGGAGACCGAGGTTTTCCAGGAACAAAAGGATCACCAGGTTGTCCTGGAGAAATGGGAAAGCCAGGGTTACCCGGACAGCCAGGCCTCCCAGGAGCCAAGGTCTTGGAGAATTAAAATGCAGACTGATAAGGGGGAGAGGAGGAACAATTACAGTCGGCCAGTTAGGATGCTCCTGCCAGGCAGAACACTCTGTGCGCAGAAATTACCAATATATTTGTAAATGATGATACATTAAATATTTTTTTTAAGTTTCTCTGAACCTTCCCTCCTTTTTAGAAAAGAAAATATAAGGTATTAGAAGACAAGTTTGTTTCTCTCTTTCTTCCTTAATCTTCAGAAACATTCAGAGTATTTAAAATGGGAGAACTCTAGAAAGAAATATAGACAGCTATGAAAAAACTATTAAAAGTAGAGACATCTAGACTGTTTACAGAAAATTCCACAGTCTTCTGAAAAAGAGGCTGGAGGCTCTGAAGAATTATTGAGCATAATTTTATAGAAAAGTCAGCAACTAGAGTTGAAAAGGCAAAGTTGATGGAATGGTGGTGACTCTGTGTAAAAGGGACTTAGAACCTCTGTAATGGAAATATTATTGTCAAGTAAGGAGCCCTACAGACCAGTCAGTAGTCAGTAAGGATTTGGAAGCATGATATAGTAAAACTAACATGATTTCTGTGCTACAGGGAGAACCAGGACCAGCCATGCCTGGGGAACCAGGAATACCAGGTTTTCCAGGAGAAAGAGGCATTTCTGGGGAAAATGGAGAAATTGGACACCCTGGACTTCCAGGTCTCCCTGGATTTCCAGGAACTGGAGGGCTTGATGGACCACGAGGTACAATAGCAAGTGTGATTACTTTTCTCCACTGTGAGCTTAGCTAAAATGCAGCAAATGGAATGTGGAGGTGCTCAAGCGTGAAGAATTCTTCTCAAACAAACTTTTTGCTCAATAAATAGAATCTGTGGGGCCTAATTATTTTTCCGTTAACATTGCTGCCCTACCTTTGTTCCTTCTTTCTTCCTTTCTTCCTTCCTTCTTTCCTTTTTAATGAGTGTTCTCCATATAAGACATATTAATGGTATTAAATATAGGTCTGGTTTAGGGGAAAAAGTTACAGGAGAATGATTCGGATAGCAATACTAGGATCTTAGGTTTTGGCATCTGAATATATTCTTGGGCTCTATTTTGCAGGGGATCCAGGGCAGTCCGGACCACCCGGAGAAAGAGGACTCCCAGGAAGGTGCACAGAGGGTCCCAGGGGAGCCCAAGGACTTCCAGGCTTAAATGGATTAAAAGGGCAACAAGGTAGGAGGGGGCCTTGTAACCAGTCACCAGGCAGGCAAGTGATGACATGGGACTCCTACTCTACACTTTGCTGCTTAACATGGGAACTGTCCAGCCAAAAGTCCTGACCACTGTTCAATGGGAAATGTTATTTTGGAAATATAAACCTTATTGTCATAGATTCATTGCAATGTGTACTACCTATAGAGGAAGAGACCTGAAATTAATATAATAAAATTGGTCTGTGTCTTTTATGCAAGAAAATATGAATACTGAAGATATATTTAGATGTGTATTTACATATATGTTTATATAAACTCTCAGGAAAAGCTTTACATTTAATATTTCCCTAAGTATTTTAAAGTGGTAAATTTATCCTGATTATTAAAATAGAGTGAATGTTTGCAAAGATATGTCTAACAAGCTATAAACTAAAATACATAGTTGATTGCTTTACAAGCAACATAAAAGAAACGGTATAAAAATAAATCTAAATTATGCAGGCTAGATGGTCCAGATCATGGGAAATTTTATCTTTTTGGCTCCTCTCAACCAGATCTGCGAACTATTTCTGGGAAAAATCCTTTAGAACGCAGCTAATGCCTGTGGGCTATCATACTGCTTAAATGTTCACAAACAAATTTTTGGCCAAGATGTTAATTGTTGTAGTGGTGCTAATATTGTTTCCAGAAGCATCTGGTGGCTTGCCTCCACGTGAGTGGCTCTGTGTGTATTCTGCAGGTGAAAGACTGAGCCACAGTCATAAAGTGCAGTCCCAGGAAGTGCCTGCAGGACTAGAAAATAAATCTAAATTCTACACTTTTATTACTGCATGAATCATTGAAAGAGAGAATGTTAAAGCCAGAAGGGATCTTAGAAATTTTACAGAAGGGGACCTAAATCAATCAATCAATCAGATAAGTGTGTGGTTTGCCCAAAAATCACAGAGCTAAATATTTACAGTCATAAAATATTTCTGGAGTTGGTGGGGAAAGCACTTGTGTGTTCATTCATTCATTCATTTATTCATATATAGGCAGAAGAGGCGAAACAGGGCCAAAGGGAGACCCAGGTATTCCAGGTTTGGATAGGTCAGGATTTCCTGGAGAACCTGGACCACCAGGAATACCAGGTCATCGAGGTGTGACGGGACCACCTGGTCAAAAAGGATACCCAGGAAATCCAGGATTTTTAGGGCCACCAGGTATCCTTTTTTGTGGTTTTATTTTTTTTCTTCTCTCTTCTTCCACATTTTCCTTTTAAAGTGGCTATTTAAACTAGAGATAGGCATAGGCTTTTGACTCTATGCCTCTCTTTCAGTTAGTATGTTTCTTCTTCTGAATTATTTGTAAGGAGACAAACCGCTGGAACATGGTGGAGGTAGGATGATAACATTTCACAATTACCAAGGATATGACTATTTTTGCTGTGTAATCCTTTTTATGTATTACTCCTAAAATATATTTGCTAGTATTTTGTTGAGAATTTTTGCATCCATATTCATAAGGGATACTTACTGGTCTGTCGCTTTCTTTTCTTATGATGTTTTTATCTGGTTTTGGTATCAAGGTAATGCTGGCCTTATAGAACAAGACAACAAGACAGGAAGTGTTTCCTCCTCTTGTATTTTCTGGAACAGTTTGTGGAGAATTGATGTTCTTTTTTTCTTTTTTGTTGGGAGAGATTGGCCCTGAGCTAACATCTGTTGCTAATCTTCCTCGCTCTCTTTCTTCCTGTCCCTCCCAAAGCCCCAGTACATAGTTGCATACTCTAGTTGTAAGTCCTTCTACTTCTATGTGAGACACCACCACAGCATGGCTACTGACTGATGAGTGGTGTGGTTCTGTGCCCAGGAACCAAACCTGGGCCACCAAAGCAGAGCACACCAAACTTCAACCACTAGGCCATCAGGACTGGCTCGTGAATTGATATTCTTTAAACATTTGTTAGTATTCACCAGTGAAATCAGCTGGGTCTGGACTTTTCTTTATGGGAAGTTTTTCAATTAATAATTCAATCTCTTCACTGGTCATAGGTCAGTTCAGATTTTCTATTTCTTCTTGAGTCAGTTTTGGTAATCTGTGCTTCTCTAGGAATTTGTCCATTTTGTCTAAGTTATCTAATTTGCTGGCAAATAGTTCTTTTTATTTCATCATTATTTTTCTAGTTTATATGTTTAGGGGAAAATATTCCAATTGTCCCCTCATGACCTAAAGACCTCACTGATCTCTCCTCCAGAGAGGAGCGCAGAATAACAACTTAATCTGCAAATTATCCTTTCATTCATATCACTGAGCTACTATCATGTGCCAGCACTGTTCCAGGCCCGGGAGACACATCAGTGGACAAGACTCCACCTCCGACAGTGGAGGAGACAATAACAAATACATTTAGGAACTAAGTTCAACTAGAGACAAGTGCTATGAAGAAAATAAAGCAAGGGAACATAACAGAAAGCTATTGATCAGGACTTAGGAGGAGGGAATGCTCTAAAACTTCAGCATATTCTAGTCTCATCCATAAATGTGATCTGCTACCAATGACTTCAAATATATGATGTAAAAAAGACCGTTTACTGACCCATTACAAATATGGTTATTTTCTATTTAGTGAAACCATTCCTTTAACTCCCAATCTCTCTAAGTATAATTTATTTTATTTTAATTTTTTGGAATATCTGCTTTTCTCATTCTGCACAACATGCATGTGCTGCTTTGTGTTAATTTGTTCCCATAGGTGAAAAAGGAGCGGTTGGGACGATGGGCTCTCCCGGATTCACTGGCCCTCCGGGGCCTCCTGGAAAGCCAGGCACCCCAGGACAGAGGGGTAAGTGATACTCTATCTTCCCAGCTATCAGGAGGCATGAATGATGTTCGTTTATTTAGCAGCAAAATAAATGACATTTTATTCTCTGAGGGGAAAATAGTTCTGTGAGAACCGTATACTTGATTTTGCAGATTTCTGTATTCCTTTTTCCCATTTGAATGGGATCATATTTTCTCCCTGCAGGCTAATAGCAGTCCCCTCCTGCGGCTGCCTGTTTGGGGCAGCTGTTTATCAAGTTCTCCGCACTGTTAACCTTTTTGATTTGTTTTGTTTTGTTTTGTTTTATGAGAAACACTGTTAACTTTTGAATCCGTAGGAACTACTTAAAGAATGGAGCCACTGATGTTGGTCTTCCTGTCTCTCAGGCAGCTCTGGAATTCCAGGAGTAAAGGGCGAGAGAGGGCCCCCAGGAGCCAAGGGGGACGAAGGAGACAAGGGAGCCTCAGGGTCTTCTCAAATATCCCACGTACTGGGGGACAAAGGAGAACCAGGCCTCAAAGGTACACACTTCCTCATATTTAGAACCAGAACGTCAGAGCTGAGTCTGAGACTAAGAAACTATCCAGGCAAATCCTTTAGTTGACAGATGAGGACAGTGAGGGCCAGTGTTTAATCTCCTGCCCAAGGTCACAAAGGCAGTTGGGGACCGAGCTTGGACTACAACCGGGTCTTGTGTGCCTCGCACAATGATATGCTGCCCCTTAATGTGCAACTTTTCATTTCTAAGTTAATTCTGCATTTTGGTTTGCTGTATTTAAATCGTCAAAGTCAATTTTTAAATGATAAGCCTCAAACTCCCCTTTTTGCCAAGTATAGTGAAAACCAAACCCTTAGAAAATTCCACGTAAAAAACGTTCCTGGCTCAAATAGAAACCTGCACCCCAATTTCCACTTTCCTCTTCCAGGATGAATTTTTCTGACGTCATCTAAAAACTGCTTCTGTGCTCAAAATCATTTGGAAAACAATTATTAAAAAGAAAGTATTTTTAATTAAAAATGCCTTTAGAATGCTGTTAATGGTTACCTATAGCTCTTAGGCTAAAATTCAGATCCATTCAAATTATTTCAAGCTATCTGAGCACTTTCTATGACATTTTTTGTTATATGATCAATACAACCAACATAAAATCAAATTTTAAGAAAGCCTGACTTGTGGTCTTCTTGATCAAATTTAATCCCAAGTAACTTTAGAAAAACAGGCATTGCTGGGTAAAATGAAACGTTTGTGAGTCAAACTTTTATGGCAGGGAAGAATTAAAAAAAAATGTATTTGAAGTTGCAAAACCATATCAAGTTTTGAGTAATTTGTAGTCAATTTTGAGAAATGAGATTACATTCAACAAATATTTATATGCTTGGCACATAAGGATTTATAGTCCAAGTAAAGATTTCTTTGAAAAATTCTGCACAGGGTTCTGTAGAACACGCTAGAAAGATGGAAAAGCTGTCTCTCCCAGAATTAGGAAGGACTTCACGGAAGTGACATTTGACCAAAATTCTGAAGAGTCTTTGAATCCAACTAATTTGCCAACTTAAAAAATGGATAATCATTGGAAAAAAACAATTTATAGAATTTTTTTTTCCATAAAGGAAAATTAGCAAGTAAAGGCCTTTTAGGTAATCCCTCATTTAATCTGGTAGAGATAGCTTAGTTTTGGATGCAAACAAAAGATTGTATTACATTTTTAGCAATGAAATAGAAATTTAATATGAATTTTATAAAACTCTGCTAGAACTGGTCCAAGCCAAGATGTAAAAAAAGAAAAATACTGGCAGAAATGTCCAGTCCTCATAAACTCTCTGTTAGACACCACTTCACTGGACTAGCCTAGATGGTTAGGTAGTGTTGCAAATATTTTGAAAAAATATGAATAGCGTATCTGTGTCTACATAAACTAAAATTTGGCTCTAACATCATGAATGCACAATGGGCACTAACTTATAATTAAAGAATTCCTTTCATAAGGTATAGAGGGACACATGCTATTTCTATGCTTCTAACAAAGTACAGTGTGCATGGAAGCTGTCCTGCATGTTTTCTTTCAAACACACAGCCAAGGAGCAGAGACTGAACAGCAACAATGAAAAGATCACACTAGCTAGGCCTCTCTAATTTCACTATGATCCATTTTTTCATCTGAATTTCTGAGATAAAGACATCCACTGCAAATGGGAGAGAGAGATTAAGGGAACAGATAAGCAGTCATCATCCTCTCCTCAAGGAATCTGGATGGGAGATTTAAGCATATATATGAAAAGATAATGAATAATACAAAAGGACTGTTACGTTATTCTACCACGTGCATGTTATACCACATGCAGGTACAGTTCTGAGTTTTATAAATATCGCCTCGTTTAATCCTCACAACAAGCCTAGGAGTAGGTTATTGCTATCATCCCATTTTACAGATGGGGAATGGAGAGGTCAAATTACCCACTGTCACTCTGATAGGAAGTGGCAGAGATGAGCCTTACATTGATGCTGTTGACTCCAAAATCCATACTCAGCCTCCTCACTGTGTGCCAGGTACCACTGACCCTGAGCCCGGTGGGAGATGAGGGAGGCAGAAAACACAACAACCAGGGGAGTCGGAGAAGCCTCCATGAAACAGGATTTCAACTTTGAGTAGGATGCAGATGAGCAAATAATACTTATGGCTTAAAATCTTGCCAAAGCTCCCCTTCCTTCAAGAATTCAAACTTCTTAGATTGGCATCCAAATTTCTTCATCACTTGCCCTCTGCCTGCCTCTCCAGCCACATGACATTTATTTACCCAACAATTATTTTTTAGTACCTATTGACTAGGCATTTTACTGTGTCCTGGAGATACAGAGGTGAACAAAGCAGAGCTAAGTGTCCTGGTCATGAGGAAACTTAACAGTTCAGTGGGGGAAAGAGACATTGATGGATCTGGAAACATTTTATGCATAGGGCCAGCTAGTAAATATCTTAGGCTCTGTGGACCACATCTGGTCCCTGCTGCATATTCTTCTCTGGTGTTTGTCTGTCTGTTTGTTTACAACCCTTTGAAAATGTAAAAACCATCCTCAGCCCTCCAGCCATACAACATCAAACCAGATTTAGCCCACAGGCTGTAGTTTGCCAACCCCTAAAAAACAGAAGCAAATGGACACACTACGCAATCTATATTTTTAGATTATGATAAAGGACATAAATAGAAAACACAAAGGTTACAGAGAAAATAAACTAATCCCTTGCTACTCACCACTCCTCCTATTTTCTTGCCTGGGAATCCTGTCCCATTCCATCTTTTCTCCACCCAACTAGCTCCCACTTGGTCTTCAAAACTGAGGCAAAAAATATCTCCTCTTCTCAAAATTCTTCCCTGCAGCATATTGTGTCCAACTCTCTTACAGAATGTCTCACACTGGGCGGTAATTGTTTGTTTACTTGGCTGTCTCCCCATTTAAACACTAGAAACTTGGGGAAAGGGAACATGATTTATTCATGTCTCCAGTACTCAGCACAAGACCTGTCTATAAATTAGGCATTCAATCCATATGTGAAAGAATGAATAAACATGCAATCGGGGAAACAACCAAGGGAAGTGAATCTGCTTGAGAAAAGGCACAAAGCCAGACCATGGACAGATTGTAGAATGCTTCCAATGCCAGAGGAAGGAGTTTGTAATAAATTCTGTAGGTAACAGAGATTCAAGGAGTATTTTTGAGCAAGAGAATAATGTGATCAAAGCCACGTTTTAGGGAAAGGAGGATGGTGTTGTGGGAAGTTTATGAGCTTTCCAGTCTGCAGAACTGGGTTCAAATCCCAGTGTTACCACTGATTGATGGTGTGACTCTAGGTAAGTCCATTGACTTCTTAGAGTCTCCGTTTTCTCATCTCTACACCCAGTCTAGAAAGGCTCAAGAAATAGCCTGAGATTACCTGAAGATTAAATATGATAAATAAAAGAAAATAATATCAGTTATTTAATGAATGATCATTGTAATAAATGGATTGGGAATGCGATAGTCTAAACAAGAATAGTGTAGTAGATGGTCCTCTGTCACTAATTAAAAGAAAAA
Organism: Equus asinus; assembly: GCF_041296235.1. NCBI lineage: Eukaryota > Metazoa > Chordata > Mammalia > Perissodactyla > Equidae > Equus > Equus asinus. The sequence goes on along the minus strand of NC_091808.1, from coordinate 12,574,651 downwards.
AAAGAAGCTGTGTTTAGGTCACTAATTCTTAAAATGCTGGTTTAAAGTATAAATATTATGATAATTGCTAGTGTTCTTTGAGAACTAACTCATGCCAGGCACTGTGCTATGCTTTACGCATATTATCTCATTTAATTCTCTTTTTAAAAAGATGTAAGCCCACATCTGCCCACGCTCTGAACAAATACGACATGCCATATTGCAATAATATCTCATAAATTTTAATCAGGATGTGAATAAGTCTGATAAAATTCTAACCTGGACTTTTAATACATGGTTTTTAACTTTAGGATTTGCAGGAAAGCCTGGTGAGAAGGGAAGCAAAGGCATCCCGGGGTTACCAGGTTTAAAAGGACTCGAAGGGCCACCTGGACCATCAGGACCACCAGGTATAGCTGATTCTCTAACAGAAATATCAGCTTTTAAGTTTTCCAAGATCTAAATGTAACAAAAATGTGTTTCTAGACCTATTGGGTTGAATATGAATTCTGCCCCAATAGTGTTCCAGCAGAAATTTGCTTCTAAATTAAACCAAAAGGAAGGTGGTTATAGTCAGCCTGTATTCACTGAAAAATATTAGTCTACATGAAGTTTTATTTTTTGTACTCAAAATTTTATTTTGAAATTGCTGATATGTATTATAAACTATAGCCTATCACAATGTCACAGATCATAGAAGAAAATAAGATAATGCTTTAGAGGTTTTCAGATTTGCCTCTTTGATTTCAGAGCAAATTATTGAGTTTGCAAAGTAATTTTTTAAACAATTAAAGTAGCCCCCTTTCCTGTATGACCACCTCAGTGACAAAATATATTACATGGCAATAAAATTTCAGTATTGCATTTGGAAATCTATTACTATATGGTTACAGGAGCCCCCTCTTTCCTACTAGCATTGGTCCAAGGTTGATTTTGATGTTTGAAATCCAGACCTGTTGACAAGAATCCAACTTTCTCTAATTTTACATTTTCTGAGTCCTCAGTCCCCTCCTTATTTGAAGAAAAAGGCAGATTAAAAAGTACCTAAACCAGCTGGTCTGGCTCCTCTGTATTCATTTCATTCATGCAATCAACAAATATTTATCGAGGACCTACTATGTATGGGAACTATGCAGGGTGTATGACTATTTGTTTGTTCTCAAGGCCCCAGAGGAGATCCGGGAAGCACTGGGCATCCTGGAGAACCAGGACCTCGTGGTGTGCCAGGAAGCATGGGGAACCTGGGGGTACCAGGTAATGCATAAGGTCCTGTTATGAGCCCACAAGCTCACCATGGGTCCCAATTCTAGATTTTCTGTTGTCTGTTGTTTTCGCTTTCCACTTGGTAGAAACTTTGTGTAAAACAACTAGATTTACTTTTAGACAAATGTACTGTGTGCAACCAGAACACAAGTGAGAACAAAATAAATATTTACATTGTGTAAAAATCATCCATTATGACCACCTGATGCATTAGTGATTCTGAAAAACCAACTCCTTGGAAGAAAGGTGGTTTGTGCAAAGGTCAGAAGTAGAACACTTCAAGATGCCCCATGGTTACCTATGTTACTTGATTTCTTTCCTAATTTCAGGTTCTAAAGGAACAAGGGGAACTTTGGGACTCCCAGGTCCACCCGGAAGACCAGGCCTCCCAGGTATTCATGGTCTCCCAGGAGACAAGGGAGAGCCAGGTTACTCAGAAGGTACAAGGCCAGGACCACCAGGACCAAAGGTATATATAGGCCACTGAAGTGTTTACATTTTGGTGTGGAGCGAATCCTTTTAAATATCAACAGATATCCGGATTCGATGTGGGCAGAGAAAATTGAAAATATTACAATATTTTCAGTCAATTATTTGGGGTTTGTAAATTCCATCTCCACAACTGAGGATGCCTGTCACACAATTGTCAGCTTCTGAGTTTATTCCCGCCCCTCTTCAATCCCCAAGGAATTTCTTGTAACTATCCCTGCAGTTTAAGTGTGCCGCCAGAGGTGGCAGTGATCACAGGCCCCCACAATCTGACAGGGCAGTGTTTGTTTTTCTTGTGATACAAAGTGGCTAGTCTCGGCTATGGACTGTCTCATACAGACTTATAAAAATAAATTTCCAAACCTTGTATTCAAAAACATTTGTCCTATTAAAGCATAACACAGGATGTGAAATGAAATAACCTTAGAGCATCATTAAAAAGCAAACAAAATCCTCAGATACATACATTTATCTTTCTTAATTGTCTTAGAACTTTAAGTATTTTCAGTCCCTTACGATTTGTTATCTTGTCACAATGTTCCCAGTGCTTGTTCTCTGTCAGCTAGAGGTTGGATGTCAAAGCGCTCTCTTGTGTGTTGGACCAAGCAACAACCAAATGTTTCAGTGGGGCTCAGTTGTTTTTCAGGTTTATTTCCTTCCAACCTTTCTGTGCATAGCAGTAATATTAAGAGCCCAGAGCTAGAGCACAGAGAATAATTAAAGAAATTCCCATAAACAGGGGGTTTTAACATGGAATTCTATGGAACCCAAGGGGAGTCTATTGGATCCACAGAAGAAATTTTTAGAACTGTGCATTGAACACAAAATGAGCTGGTTTTATCACGGTGGCAAATCATAGTAAGAGTAGTATATTTTAATCAGCTACTGTGGAGATTTTGTAAGTCACCATCGAACCCTTATATGCTGGCTTATCATAAAACTGAAGTACAGATTTAATGAGTATGAAATCATTCAAAGATTTACATTACATGTGGTTGACATACATTAATCTGTATGCACAATATTTGTAGGACACATATGCATTTGGTCTAACTCTTTCTTTCTTACCTGAGTTAATCATCACAATTTGAAAATATACATCTGTATGATTATTTTTTTTAAAGATTTTATTTTTCCTTTTTCTCCCAAAGCCCCCCAGTACATAGTTGTGTATTTTTAGTTGTGGTTCTTTCTAGTTGTGGCATATGGGATGCCGCCTCAGTGTGGCCTGATGAGTGGTGCCATGTCCACGCCCAGGAACCGAACCAGCGAAACCCTGGGCTGCCGAAGCAGAGCACATGAACTTAACCACTCGGCCACAGGGCCAGCCCCTGTATGATTATTTCATATCTATCTCTCCACTGGTCTCTAAAGTTCCATGAAGGCAGGGACTGTGTGTATCACATATCTATACATGGTTACCATTATATTCCTGGGGAGAGCCTGCTTCATGGGCATGCCACCAGTGTTGTTAAAGGGGGCTGCTGCTCAGAAGGACTCCATGCTTGGTTTAATGCTCTGCTGTTGGAGTCCTGAATTGCTTTAAATTTTCTAAAAAGGGAGCTGCATTTTCATTGTGCACTGGGCCCTAAAAATCATGTAGCAATCCTGTTCTCAGAACCTATCCTAGTGCTGGTACATAGCAGATACCTAATATGAATTGCTAAGTAAGTAAGTAACTAAATAAATAAATGCAAACACACACGGTTTAACTTAATTCTGATCACATATTTTGCTTATATGAGAATTTTAAAGGTGTTTGACTGAATTTAAGGGAGATCCAGGATTGCCAGGTGACACGGGAAAGAAAGGAGAAAGAGGGCCACCTGGTGCACCTGGATATTTGGGGCCTGCTGGACGTGACGGAGTCCCTGGACATCCCGGAAGTCCTGGCCTCCCAGGTGAGCACGGGCTTTACAACTCTGAAAGCTGGAAGCATGACACACAGTGTCGCCCACACCTCCTAGAACCATCTCTGTCAATAGAAAGCTATTTAGGTTTTTGTACTACGATTGCTTTTAGTCAACTTTGATCTTCAAATTCTGAGACACGAAGAAACAGCAAATTAATCAGGAGCAGCCTAATTTTACTGATCAGCCAGTTTGGTGGACTGAAATCTAAAACCCTGCTCCTGTAAACAACATTTTAGAAGTGCTGCCTCAATGAATTCCGCTTAAAGACACAAAATGTTAGATCTTTGCCCAATCTTATGATATTTGTATTCGTTTTCTACGACTTCCATAACAAATAATGCAGACTGGGTGGCTTAAATGACAGAAATGCATTTTCTCACAATTCTGGAGGTTAGAATCTGGGATCAAGGTGTCAGCAGGTTGATTTCTCGCGAGGCTTCTCTCTTTGACTTATAGATGGCCGCCTTCTCCCTGTGTCTAACCTCCGTGCGTGTCTGTATCCAAATTTCCTCTTCTTATAAAGATGCCAGCCATAGCGGATTAGGCACCCTACTGACCTCATTTTAACTTAATTGCTTCTTTACAGACCCCATCTGCAAATCCAGTGATATTCTGAGGTACTGGGGCTTAGGACATCAACATGTGAATTTGGGGGCAACACAATTCAACTCATAACACTGTCATTCAGAATTTTTTTTCCGGGATATTTCTGGGTTGAACATTGCTTTCTTCCTTATTTGCTTATAATTTGGGTTTAAGTTTTCGTTTTGTTTTAAGAACAACTGCTAAGCCACTAGGTTTCAGCTTCGGGTTTTACTCAAAGACAATATTTAAATTATCTTTTCAAACACTGAAAGGTTCAGTGGATTTTTCTATACACTCCCAAATAAAGCCATAAGTCAGACACTGAGCCATCCACGTGGTTGGTATACACACGGCTTTGCAAATGATTCGACACATCTCTGCTGTGCTTCTCTGGGGAAAAAGCAGCCAGGACCGAAGCCGGAGTGTACGCAGCACGATTTTCCTGAAGCCAGCGTGAGCACAGTTGACTGTAAGAACGGACCATTGCAGCCAGTGTTGTAATCATTTGTCTTTCGGTCTTCTTCCTTCCCCTCTCTCTTCATTTACAGGAAAGCCCGGTCCTGATGGTGATTTGGGATTTAAAGGAATCAAAGGCTTCCCCGGCTCTCCAGGAGTAAAAGGGCCTCCAGGTTCCATTTTTGTCCTTTGTCCAATTCCTTTCTATGAGGGAGGCACATTTCTCTGAGGGTGGAGTCTGTGTATACTTATGTCTCTGACCCACGACTCCTCCTTAGAATGTGGCTCCCGGTTGCTCACTCCCCAGCACAAAAAAGCAGAAAAGTGAAGTTAGGCATTTATACCTATCTAACTCAAAGATCTGCTGATAGGGGCCAGCCCGGTGGCTCAGCGGTTAAGTGCACATGTTCCACCTCGGTGGCCCAGGGTTCGCTGGCCCGGATCCCGGGTGCGGACATGGCACTGCTTGGCAAGCCATGCTGTGGTAGGCGTCCCACATATAAAGTAGAGGAAGATGGGCATGGATGTTAGCTCAGGGCCAGTCTTCCTCAGCAAAAAGAGGAGGATTGGCAGCAGATGTTAGCTCAGGGCTAATCTTCCTCAAAAAAAAAAAAAAAGAGATCTGCTGATCTACACATTCCAAAGTAATAATCCTCATGATAGTATTAATCAGTTCATAGTTTTCACTGCGAACTTAGCTTCACATGACTAATGTTCTGAAAAATGAACACCTTTAACAGAATTCCACAGATCTGGTGTTCATATTAGGCCACTGATGGGAAGTAAGTCCTCTCTTTGAATGCCATTTTTTTTTTTTTCAGGCCCTCCAGGATTCCCAGGAAATCCTGGACCAACGGGTGTGAGGGGGGAGCAAGGACGTGATGGAATTCCTGGTCCAGCGGGAGAAAAGGGAGAAACAGGTACAACTTACTCATTATCTTGGACCCACTAGTTTTATTTTGCATGGAATGATTAGTGACATTGTCACCCTTCACTGCTCTACAGATTTTTTGATAGAACTGGTGATCTTTAACATGTTCTGGGTGTGTGATAATTAAACTTCCTCCTGTTACCAATGTGCAACTGACCAAGTGGAAGAAATTATATAAATGTATATAATAAAATTAATCATATAAAATATTAATATGCCAAAATTATCTCTTTCAGGGTTGCTGGGGGCACTTCCAGGCCCAAGAGGGAACCCTGGTCCTCGAGGTGAGCAATTCTTCCTCCCTGAACCTGGTGATAGATATTTTCAAAGTCTAATTTAATATGCCTGATGTATAAAATAAACAATATATTGAATTAAAGAAGTCCCAATGGTAATATAGCATGTTTATATTCTTAGTAGTCGAGTAAAAATGCTTAATTATCACCATGATAATGAAGTGAATGAATTAGAAACTGTGATCCAATTTTGGAATTTCCATCTACAAAAGTCTCTAAAAATAAGAGGACTTCTTATATATTCCTGTGTTTTGTTGTTAGCATGGTTTAAATGTATCACCTCCTAAAAGGATGGAGGTGGAATTGACAGCTTCTCAATGAGCATCCCTCTCTGCTATTCTAAGATGCACTCATAACATGATTCCTTTCCCACCTTGTTATCTTCGTAGGTCTGATACGAACCCCCAGAGCCAGGCTGAGGTTCATGCTGGGCTGTTATGGGCTCCCCAGTAACTCTCTCAACATCTCAGATATGGCAATTTACTAAACATGTCCTTCAGAGTAGATACAAGTTTTTTTGTTTGACAAACTACAATCTGGATTTCTCATGCCAGTGTTTTGTAAGATAAGCAGCTTCTTTTAACTTTTTCCATTTTGTAGAGAAATCTGCCAGGAGAAATATTAGATTGTTTGCACTCTTTATTGACTTTTCTCAGCCGTGGGTTCTGTGGATAGAAGTATTTTATTAGCCAAGAGGCCTAAACCTAATGAAGGCCTCTGGTTACTGATGCTCACAAGAACCAGCAAGAAGTAGCCTGATGCTCCTGAGAAGAAACTCAGAGGGGCAAGAACTGCCCCTTGACCTTCCAGCTCAACTGCAAAAGCAGACAAGAGCTGTTCTTTCCCATCTGTTTCTGGATAGTGTGATAGTCCTGTGGGTTGAGCTCAGTGTCCCCACATGTCTCAGACCCCTCTCTTTCCTGAGCATTACAGCTTTTCCCAGTCTAGTTCACAGTCAAGTTTTAGGATTACGGTCAAAAGGAGAGTTTCTGTTCATTTTCCTAGGCTAAGCTCATACTTTAATCATTTGGAATGAGAACACTTTAGCATTGAATTGGAAATAAAATTTGATAGAAAATGATCATGCCTTAAGTTAAAAAGCCTTAGAAAATAACAAATAGCCTAATTATGTAAGCAAATGATTATGCGCCTCAATCCCTCTAGGGTAACTAAACATGGAGAAGAATTCACTGAGACTTAGAAGGTATGAATTCTTTTAATTAGGCTTAATTCTCCCAAATCCTAAAAAGAAATCATATCATAAAACAAGGAAGCATCATCATGGACATGGATCCTGGTTCCTGAGACCACTGCCAGACCCTGTTGTACAAATACAGCATTTCAGAGTTTGAAGTGAGCTGAAATCATCTAAACACTTTTTTTTTTTCCTTTTGGTGAGGAAGATTGTTCCTGAGCTAACATCTCTGCCAATGTTCCTCTATTTCATATGTGGGTTGCCACCACAGTATGGCTTGCTGAGCTAAACACTTTCTTTTAAAAGCATAAATTCCAGGCACAAAAAGCTAAAGAACATGAGAGACAAAGGGCTAGATATTGAATATTCATCAATTTTATTTTCATCATCACTCTAAGTCTTGCCCACATAATAATTTCCCCAGCCCTTCCCCTGTGCCACCAGCCTCATCCTCACTTTTCCTTCTTTTTCCTCTCATCTGTCTTCTGTCTTCGTGCCATTTACCATTTCTAGAATAACACCGAGATGGGAGAGAGGAGGGAGAGATTATTTTCAATTCATACAACATTTTCCATTCATGAATGTCAAAGCACAATTTCTTGAAGATTCTCTGAGATGAAAAAATTAGTATTCACTTGTGAGCTTTTAGGGGTCTTCTTTGGTAAATACAAACCTTCTGCCACATTCGTCCCTTCCAGACTAGGGTTTGTGTTATGAGGGAGAAGTAACCAGAGGACAGAATAAGGATGGCAACTTTGTTGTTCCTTTTGCGGGGTTTAGCTGGGCAACACTTCAAATGCACAAATCAGCGCCGTGAAGTTTAGCTTTTGATGTTCTAACAAATTATCAGTGATTAAATAATGTTCCAAAGTTCATCAGATAATAGTAACAGTGGCTTACATTTACAGAACACTTTAGAGTTCACACCACGCTTTCCCATCTGTTTCTTATCTCACCGGATCCTTAAAGAACTGACCTACGTCAGGCATTACCTTCATTTTTAAAATAAGAAAACTGAGACTTGTGAGAGTGACGTGAGTTTGATATGATCAAACGATTACAGGAGGCAGAAGTGAGACTCAGTTCTTGTAGACTTGTATTTCATCTACCAGCCTCTTTTTAAAAAATACATTGTGAATCTTAACACCTTTAAGCAAAGCGTCTACATTATTAGAGATAATCACAAACTGTAACTCCAAGTATAGGAGCATTACAGAAACTTATCAAACCTTTTTGTTTTCAGGAGCCAAAGGAGACAGGGGAGCTCCAGGCTTGCCCGGTCTCCCTGGCAGAAAAGGGACAGTGGGAGATGTGGGGCCGCAAGGTCCCATTGGCATGACAGGACCCCCAGGGCCCCCAGGTTTTCCTGGTGCAGTCATCCCCGGCCAAAAAGGAAATCAAGGCCCACCAGGCTTCCAAGGAAACCCAGGTAAATGGTCTACTTTTAAATAAGATAAAAGAAGGCAAATAATGTTTGACATCAGAGGCCTTCAACTTTCCCCTTGTGTGACCTTGTTGCTTCCTTTTTTTCCCTCTGGTCTTCTCCATCCTCCCATACCCACCTGTTCTCACACAGAGTGTGATAAAGCTGTTGGTGTTGTTGAAGCAGAGGGGCCTGTTTGAAAAATTAGTAAAAACCAGATTAATGAGCCTAAAAGAGGGAGATGCTTCCATTCACCGGTATCTACTGAGCTCCCACTAGGTGTCAGGTGCTGGGTTAGGCACAGACCCTGCTCTGACAGCCCTCCATCAGGGAGAAACAGTTCCTGCCTTGTGCCAGGGTCTTCACTGGCATCATCTCATTCCATCTTTACCACAATCCCATCACAGCCCGCAGGGGAGAGAATGTTCGGGGTGACCGTAAGGTGCAGGCTTTGTGCTTTGCTCCAAAGAATCACTGACAGACCCTGCCCAGCTCCCTGACGGGCAATACTAACAGGCTGTCTGTGAATTCAGGTGAGCCTGGTCCCCCTGGACCTCCGGGGAGTCACACAGAAGGCATAAAAGGAGACAAGGGATTTATGGGCAGGCCTGGCTCAAGAGGTCCGCCTGGAACTGTAGGAGACATGGGGCCACCGGGTCATCCGGTAAGTGTGGAAAATCATTTTGACTTCTTATCTTCTTCTAAGTCGATTGCCAGGATCAGATGTACCCAGAGGCAACAAAAATTTCCCATTTGTGATGCTTCTGTGCAGCACACCCAAGGGAAGACAGAGTTCAGAAGTTTCAAAGAATCGAAGAATCTTAAGAGTTGGACAGATTTGGCCTCTAACAGGGGACCCCTCTCTATGTGGTTCCTGACTTCTTCTTGTTTAGACTCTGAACAACTCCAGTGATGGAATCTCCAAAAAAAACACCTAGGCGTTTGGGAACACTCTAGATGACAACATCATTTTTCTCTATTAATACGCTTTTGAAGTTATCTGTGCCATCCCCTAAATGTCTATTTATGTTCTCCCCACAACATACTTTCCAGTGTTTGTGAATAGCTGCCATTTCCTGCTGAGCATTTCTTCACTCAACAAATACTTGTTTTTTTCAAATTCAATTTAACCTTCATCAACTCTGCCTCTACTCTGAATATATCCTAGTTTGTCAATATCTCCCTTAAAAATGCAGCCCCTGGGACAAACACCCTCCAGGAGGAAGCACTCAGTATGCCATGCAGGGGCTAGCAGATGGAAGAGTCGCACTGGCCTGCACATCTCTGTTTTATAATCCAACCTGAAATTCCACATGGGCTGTTTGGCTGCCATGTCACCATGTTGTTGTCACACATTGAGTTTATGGTCAACAAAAGTCCACGTGCCTTTTCCTCATGACTTGCTTCTCAGTTTTTTCCACTGTTTCTTGTCTTGTCTATTTGCTTATTTGTGACTTAGGTACAGAAGTTTCACATTTGTCTTTCTTAGAGGTCATCTGGTTCATTTAGGCCCATGCTCCCAGCCTATTAAGGTCTCATTTCACAGTCTCATACTCAACACCTTGGCCATCTTCCCTAGGTTTCTCTTAGCAGCATATTTGAAAGGCCTGATTCCTCTTTTAATACTAACTTCTTGGAGCCTGATGAGGAAATCAGAGTTATGTCATATTGTTTTGCATTTTCATCAATGATGGGTAATGAAGTACTTTGGCAAGGCTTATTGTCAGGAATCATGTTAAGCTCTCTTAGGGTCTCCTGGTATTTGGTTTTGAAAATCTACCTTTTTAAAACTTTTTTTTTAAATGAGATACTTGCCCATCTCCAGTCTTAGGTATCTCTCATGTTCTCCATGATTCTTTCAAAGTGGCAGACACTGATCCCTTGATCACATTGAAAGTCTTTCCAAGGACACTGGGATGTGGAAAGTCTGGTATGGAAATGTGACCTCTCTTAAATTCTCAGGTGCTTCCGAGGTCAGTCTAGGTTTCTACATTTGCATTTGAAAGATAATTCTTCTTGATGGATGTCTAAACTGGCTTGGTGCCCTTAACAGCTCTGTCCTTGCACGGAAGAGCTCTCTCCCCAACCAAGGGCTGTGCCTGGCACTGGGCCTCCTCCCCAGTTACGGTAGGAGAAAAGGCCAGGTCTCAGAAGCCTGAAAGTCCTTGATCAGATGCTTCTGTTTCTCTCCCTCCTTTTTTAACTTCACGCCACCTTATCCAAGCAACAGGACTATTCCTTCATTGGTCTTCTTGCTCCAAAGACAGCTGGCACAAAGGCCAGTTTTGTTATTCTTAGCATTTTTCAATGACCATTTTTCATTATGTTCAAGTACTAGCATTCTGTCTCGATTCATATGGACAGTATAAGAGTAGATTTAACATACATTCTGACATACCGCTCTTTTCAGAAGCCCTACTCCCTCCCCTCTTCTCCTATGGCCTCATTTGAGCATCTCATGGCTACAAGAGCAATTAGTGTAAGCCTCATAAGGAGGGAGTATCTCCTCCCGGTCAAATCATTGCATCCTTGTCAAAAGCACCTGTCAAAACTCCCCTGACAACTCCTTCATGCTCCCATCCCTGGACACTTTACTTCTACCACCCTGACTAGGAGTAATTTATAACTTCACCAGCTTAGTTAGAATGTTGGTGGGTGCTATGACTCTTGTCTTTGCAATAATTACAAATACAAATTATAATCTTCGTTCTGGCAGTCTGGTGTCTGCTCTTCCTGAAAGATCTCCAAATACTCTGTATCCATGTAGGATAGAGAATATACAGTTGTATCCAACACTCACACAACATACATTAACATCAGAAGGTATGTTTGCTCTTAGGCTTATGGGTAGCTTTTACTTCTTTTTATTGGAAATAATAGTTCTGAGGAGAGGTCTAGGTGGCAGAGGAATTATAGGAGGTGAAACGTAGGATTGAAAGGAAAAAATGCTATCTGTCAACTTCAGCTCATTCTGATCCAACATAATATTATATCTGTTTTTTTAAAAACCTGCTGGGAGTATTGCGATTTTTAAAGTTTGTGGTTCTGCTCTCTTTTCTTGGAAAAATAGGGACCACCAGGTACCCCAGGTCACCCAGGGCTCCAAGGCGATCCTGGATTCCACGGATTTCCAGGCATGAGAGGTATTGTTTTTGTGCAATGCTCTGTGGAGGCAAACACAATGATGATGGTTCACATATTAGGGTACACAAATGTTTACTCAACTCCCACAGTCACCACAAGCAGTGTGGTTAATACAAGCAAGACCTCTGTATGAGTGAAGAAGGAAGACCACCAGCACTCAACCCCAGGGGGCTTAAAAATCAAAACCATCCCTGAAGGATGGAGACTATAGAAAAATGAAAACCAGAAACAGTTTAAAGTGGTTACCTTTCAGGGTAGTCATGTGTGCTGCGTTGGGGGATGGGGAATGACATCAGTGTCAACAATATTGTTTTGAATTATTTATTTTACCATGTACACATGTTACTCTTATCATTTCAAAAAGCTGAATGATCTAAAAGACTATTCACCAAACTGTTAGTGAGGAGGGTAAGTAAATTTTTATATGCTGATTTAAGCATTTTTTTTTTATGGGGCACATGTATTATATTTTTAATCAGAGTAAAACCTATAATTTTGGAGTTTTTAAGTTTAAAATATTCACACACATTAATTTAAACTTCAGGCTTCAGAAAATAATTCCCAAGTCTTCCATAAGCGCACTACGACCTTAAATAAAGTTTTCAATATAGATTCGTTGTCTTACATAGTTAAATTGTCTGGTACTGTTTTTGTATGGCAGGGAACCTATTATCATAGACGATAGAGATGGTAAATAATAAGTGTATCCAAAGTGGACATCACATTTTTATGAAGGAAGACCTTTTCCTGGTCCAAAGGAGGACAAGGTGGTGTTGACAGAGAGGTCATTTTCAACATTTTCAACCACTGACACTTCAAGGAGCAAACTAGATAAAAATAACTCAAAGCAAGTGATTCTGAGGACTCCCACTAGACACTGGGTGGGTGAATACTGGCAGGCAGCCTGGGAAAAATGTGTACCACCTGTCACTCCCCTAAGTCTCAGAATAGAAATATCTAAGATTTGTAAAATTATATAAAGGCATCACGAAAGAAAGAAATATTCTGGTGAAATATTTAGAGGTATGTATTTAGAGGGGAGATTCGTAAAATCAGTTCTTTTAAAATAAGTTCCATGAAACACACTCAACTACTCTCTTAGCTTTCAGAAGGAGATCATCCATCAGCTGGCACTACTGATGAGTTTGCACTTTATTTGGAATTTTTTTTATCTCCAAAGGAAAAATATTTGGGCTTCTTCTGGTATACAGAAGTAAATATTAACATCTTCCTCAAGTTCTGCTACCAAGTAGATAATTTATAGTGTAGTTGCCAGTAACTTCTGGCACTATAATTGTTTTATTGTCTTTCTTCTATTAATATTATATATAGCATTAAAGTCTCTAAGTCATCAGATGTAATGTCTACATTATCTCAAGATTCTTTAAAAGAGAGTATTTCTCCAAATCAATGGTTCTTGGCATTTATTCACGTCAAAGACAGTTTGGGAGAGAAATCTTACCACTTTGTTAGTTTATATCAAAGCATATATTCTAGATGTGCTCATGACAGTTCCTAACATAACTAACTTTGGGCTATTAGTAAACCAAGAGTAATTAGCTAAGGAACTACGATAACCAAGCAATATAATTCACCAGGAGGTGCTAAAATAGACTTTAATGTGACTTCATATTTTACCTTAAATATGAAACTGAATTGGTTTCTGAACTTAAAAAGTGAACTCTTAGGAACTCTTCCCTTTCAGTGCTAAAATACAAGTTCTTAATGCCTACTTCTAGAATATATTTCTTCATTTTAACATGACTGATTGGGTCCAAATAAAATGCCAAAACCCATGTGAATATAATTAACTTGTAGCCATTGTCATAAAGCTCATAACCTCCAGTCATACCTTCCAGTATCTATCCTTGGAGTTGATCATCAACCTGAAGAGCTAGGAAACCCATTGTTCTAAGTGGAATCATACTGCTTTTTTTTTTTTTTTTTTAAGGTGAGAAGGGTAATCCAGGATTTCTGGGATCAATTGGGCCTCCAGGGCGACCTGGGCCAAAAGGACCACCCGGTAAATATTATTTCCCTAGTACTGCTCTCCATGAAGAAAGGGTAACTCATCAGTGAAGCCATCATCTTCTTATGTTCATGTCAATAGGTGCACATGGAGACCCTGGCACAGTTCAGATCATCTCCCTTCCAGGAAGCCCAGGGCCACCTGGCCCAGTTGGAGAACCAGGAATGCAAGGAGAACCTGGGCCCCTGGGGCCACCGGGAAAGCCAGGTGTGGGACTGGCAGCATTGACTTCGATCACTAGGAAGTGGTTGAACCAAAATACTTGTAAAGTGCTTTGGAAGCAAACTACAACTTCACAGAAAATGTTAAACATTATAGTGTTTTTTACAATCAGCTTTAGGATTGAGCTCATTTTACTCTTGATCAGCAAATAAAAGACCCTGGGATCTATTGAATCGAATGAAACTGTTGTGCATAGTATAAACTTGAGGAAATATACGTTAGGGCACTTATGGTTTCCTTTTTTTCCATAAGGTAAGAGTATTATGTCTATCTTCTCTGACAACTGTCAATCTTAGAGTTCTGACTATTTCTAAATGATTGCCTGAATAAATCTGAGTTGTATGTATTTATACTTTTCTAACACTTCGTACAGCACTTGGAAGAGCAGTCAATGCAAATGCATGCTTACTATTACGAAATATTTTCAAAATATAGGTGTATGGAAATTGAACTAATCCCTTTGTATAGCTTGGCATATTGTAATAGACTGCTGAATGAATTGTTATGTCCTAAGTTTGCCTGAATCATCTGGGAGATGAGATATTACTTCAATCAATACAAAGGCACAGCAAATTCTGGCACAGCATAAATCAAAGTGGCAGCACAATTTTAAATTGGTGTATTTCATATACTCCTAGTTCATTTTTGAGGGTCTTTTTTTTTCCTGGGAAGCAGGGTGTAACAAGTTGATGACCAACTGTCCCAGTTTGCCCGAGGCTGAGGGTCTGCTCCGTTTGCAGGACTTCCATTGCTGAAACTGGGGAAGTCCCAGGTAAACTGGGATGGTTGGTCACCCTACTTTTTATGCTATGTGAACCATTCAATACAGTGTTGGTTATTTGCCTAGGACCCTGTGGGCCAAGAGGTAAACCAGGCAAGGATGGAAAACCAGGAACTCCTGGACCACCTGGAGAAAAAGGTGACAAAGGTTGTAAAGGAGAGCCAGGTAAACAAACAGCCGGCTTGTTTCCTTTGGTAAGGGGTTCTCTATCTACAGAGAAGTCCTGTTTGAGTATGTGACAACAAGAGTAAGCTAGGTCTTACAGTTCGTGTTGTTTAGATCAGGCTAAAAGCCAGGGGCAAAATGTTCATTTGGAAGAAGATGAAAAATCAAGAGTTATTGGAATACACCATTCTTCCTATCTTTTAACTGGGCAGATGTACTCCAAACTTTTAGCCTGAGGACAAATAAACCTAAGGAAGCACTAATTCTATTTTCGGAAAGGCCAATACTGTTTTATAGGCATACTTGGTTAATATCTACTTAGAGGAGTGGCACATAAGTACATAGCTAGTAAACTATTATCTCGATATGAATAGAAGAGAAATTTAGTGTCCTTACTTAGGAAAGCCGACTTTTAACTACATCATTCTTGCATACAACTCAACAACTCATGTGAATCCTGAAAAAGGACCTCAAATATTTCAGTCTGAACATAAGCTATATGTGTCAACTTGACACACCTGGATCAAAATCTGCCTTACGCAAAAGTTTCAAAAGCACCTTCTAGAAGAAACCTAGATATCCAAATCTTATCTTTTAGTTTTGCTGACTTTGTGAAAGTAAGAAAAACTTCTAAATGTGATTTCCCAATTTGTGAACATATGATTAGATCTACTGTAATAAAACTTTAAAGACTAGAGATTTAAATCTTTAAAAATTCAAATATAATGCTAATAATATTAATTATAATATTGCATAATCACTCATGATTTAGTATTGTCATAAGTGCATTTAGAGCACTATTAATCATTCAACTGTCTTTAAAATATGTTTTCCAAAGTGAGAAAAAACAAAGCTCTCACTAGTAATTCTATTAATTTTAAAACTTTACAGACCAAGTCTGGGTTTCAGAATGGGGCCACAACAAGAGCTAGAGTACTACAATACAAATTGTGTTGAGAATTATTAGCAAGTAGACAGAGTTAGACCTAATGCTATAAAGGCTTCATAAGAATGATAAAGGGATCTAAGAGTCAAATAGCATCGGTCAAAGAGCCTTCGCCTCTTTCTTGGAAAGTCAGAATATCCTGCTGGATCATGCATATTTGTACAATAGCTCACTCCAGTTCCTGTCATGCTCAGCTAATCACTTCACAATTCCTGTGCAGAGACCTAGACACACCTTTTGCTTGGAGCCACTTGTAACCCCCTGGGACTGAGGGTAGATGTTAGGAGAAGTGAAGAATATATCTGATATATTAAAAACCTGGCAAATTCGGACTTTTCATGTAAGACAGGAGACTTTGAAGAATTTGGATATGGCCTATTTTTTTATTTCAAAGAATAAGCCAAGGCCCCTAGAGAAGATAGAAATGGGTGGGGAGACTGAAAAAATATAATATTGGGGCTTTAACAAATCCTTGTGAAAATCATTGACCTCTGAGCTGGGTCTAAACTGCCACATCTCCTGACTCCATGGCACAGTTGGTTGTGGGCAACAACGATACCTCCCTTGACTTAGCAGGTCAAAAATACAAGTCTCTGCCTTCTCTGCATTTCCTTAGGACCTTAAAGGACCGCAACCCAAGTTGTGTTGGGGTGAAGGTCAGGGTGCAGTGGCAGCGGAAACGGCTCAGGGGTCTGGCGTGTGGTAGCCAGTGCCAGTATCATAAATACTGGCTATTTGATGAAGAGAAGGAGAGGGAGGAACAGGAGGAAGGAGAGAAAGGATAGCTCACTGGTCCTTATTTAGAAAGCGACAAATGTGTATCAGCCTACTCCAAGTGCAGAGAAAAAAAAGTATAAAAACGACTATTTTTGTTTTAACTCATGTAAATAAAAGAACCCTAGCACAGTCAAAAATAAAAAGTCTTTTCTTATTTGCCTTACTAATGGATCAAAAACTTTCTTGAAGTTTGCACCTTTAAAAGTAACTTTTAGTGTTTTCCATGATTGTTTACTGAATTTATCAAAAGCATATGTAATTTTTTATTAACGACTTGAATAGACTTTCAGATTATAGATATTTGACTTCTTGTTTCCCCACACGGGAGGAGGATACATTCATTTATTCATAAAAGATGTACATAAGACCTACCAGATACAGACCGCTGTGCTAGGCACCACAGGGGAATACAAAGATAAAGAAGACCCGATCCCAAAAAACTCATATACACAAATACCTATAATCAGAGGTATTGTGTGATAAAATAGCCAACATTTATTAATATTGTTGGGCCATTTTATAAGCCATTCTTCTTTAGGACGCCTTTCTGAATTTGAGGCTTAACCGATATACATGAACATATAAATTAGTACTTTGGGAAAGCAAGTTTGAGGTTTCGTTTGTGTTGTAACACATATAACGTGCTTTTTAAAGGACCACCCGGGTCAGACGGACCGCCAGGTTTGAAGGGGAAACCTGGGTTCTCTGGAGCACCTGCTACCGGAGCAGCAATGAGAGGCTTCATCTTCACCCGGCATAGTCAGACCACCGCGATTCCTTCCTGTCCGGAAGGGACGGAGCCGCTCTATAGTGGGTTTTCTCTTCTCTTTATACAAGGAAATGAACAAGCCCATGGACAAGACCTGGGTAATGTCCCAGCCCTAGTTTCCAGGCACTTTGTTATTGTAAATTTTATGGCACCTCTCTCTGAAGTTAAGTGTAAACAACCTTGAGTATCTTACAGCCACTTTTTAAAGAGAGCAAATAAAACCACGTTGGCCTAATGTCTAATTTTCATTCTGGAATGTAGAGGTCTGGAATGAGGCTTGCCTGCAAATGCCAGTCTAGCTCATCCTGTTCAACGCAAAACATTTTCACTTAAATCACCGCTCTGCTTTTTAATCTTAAAAGTAACATCTTTTCTAAAGCTCTGTCTGGTCATTAGCCATTATAGACATATTAAGAACAGGGAATACCTTGAAGCAAAGACATTTCTTCAATTGACTGATTAGAAATGGCCACAGGAAGTAGTAAGGGTGGGGGAAAGAGGAGTTGTCTATTAGAGCTTTGATTTCTATCATTTTTAAAACTTTTCCATAATACATTTTTCAAATAACTCTTTTGTGTTGTTTTTCTCCAGCTTTTGCCACAGGTTATGTTTTGATTAGCCTCTATCTAGTAATGATACTCAAAATAATTTTAATTTACTCAAAGTGATACCCAGTCTGATGTTTTATTAGGAGCTCTTGGCAGCTGCCTGCAGCGATTTACCACAATGCCATTCTTATTCTGTAACATCAACAATGTATGTAATTTCGCATCGCGAAACGATTATTCATACTGGCTGTCAACACCAGCACTGATGCCAATGGACATGGCTCCAATTACTGGCAGGGCCCTGGAGCCTTATATTAGCAGGTAAAAATCCAATCCCTTAGTTTTGTGATGGGACCAGGTGAATGACTTCATTTGTAATGGAATGTAAGGCAGCACATCATGGTGCAGAAAGTGGCGATGCCACCATATTCTTTGTTTCACGTTACAGGTGCACTGTCTGTGAAGGTCCTGCGATTGCCGTAGCCATTCACAGCCAAACCACTGACATTCCCCCATGTCCTCATGGCTGGATTTCTCTCTGGAAAGGATTCTCTTTCATCATGGTAAGAAGAAAAGGAACAGCAAATTCATAGTAAAGATTACCCATAGAATTTTACATTGGGCTGGGTGAAATGTGGCCCCCAGGAATAACGCTGCCTGACATCAATATGCACAATATTCCATGGACATTTACTTGAAAAATCTGAAAATATATATTTTTTCTTACTTTAAATAAGTTGTTTTTGGTAAATAATGGAGCATTTAAAAATAGTCTTCTTAGGAGGAGATTATCCGCAAATTCTATATAAGACATTTAGGTGAATAGTAGCTACCATATTGACAATAGAATGCCTATGCCTTTAATGTGGCAGCTGTTTTATTTAGATCCTCCATAATCCTTATGAAAACTCTGCAAGGTAGTTTCTATCATCTACAGTTTTACAAATAAGAATGAAGTAATTTCCCCAAGGTTTCACAACTAGTAAATGGTCAAGCTAGGATCTGAAATCGAATCTGTCTGCTCCGAAACCATTATGCCTTATACTGCGTCCTTTTGAAGTTCACATAGAGATGGGAACTAACAGAAACAGCCTTTTAAAGAAAAGTTCCCCAGATTTAAGTACTAAATGAGGAAATCTATGGACTGATCCTCTGTGATTATGACAGCTGCACGTATGTGGTTAGCGGTCATTCATATTCTGTATAGCATCATTTATAATATATTATGATGTATCATAACACATTATGTTATGTATTATGGGGGGAATCCTTCCTTACCCACAGATGTCCATTCATTCAATCACTAACTCAGCACATATTTATTGAACACCTACTATGTGCCATGAGTATTCTGAGCACTATGGACACCAACAGTGAACCAAAGTTCCTAGTCTATATCCTCTATATTCTCAAGCAAGAAGACAAAATAACAATAACAGTAATGAGTTCAGATGATAATCAGTCCTATGAAGGAAATAAGGCAAGATAAAGGGAGAGAGTGTGACATGGAATAGGTCAAGGAAAGCCTTTTGGGGGTTATATTCAAGTAGGTCCCTGAATGACAAGAAAGAGCTAGTCAGACCTGGGGGAAAGGAGCACTCTAGGCAGAAGAAACAGCTTTTTTTTCATTTTGATGACTATACCTCAACCTGTAAGGTACCTGGAATATTAGCATATCTGGGTAAAGAAGCATAAGAAGTTTAACTCATGCTTTGGGTTTTTTTTCCTTATTGTTTTCTATTACACACACACACAAAGTAGAGCATTGAAAATTTGAATGCCATGCACAGAATTCTTATTCAAATATTTCTATTGTGATAGTTTACAAGTGCAGGTTCTGAGGGCGCTGGGCAAGCACTGGCATCTCCCGGATCCTGCCTGGAGGAATTCCGAGCCAGTCCATTTATAGAATGTCACGGAAGAGGAACGTGCAACTACTATTCAAATTCCTACAGTTTCTGGTTGGCTTCATTAAACCCAGCAAGAATGTTCAGGTAACTCTTCAAAGTCAAGTTTAATTTGATGACTCAATCAAGGAACTAGTCAAAGGTTGCCGATGTTAGACTTCCATTATCTGTGTGTTGATGTACTCACATTTTAAAAATCTCCCCATGCCAATAAAATCCTGTTTAGCTCGGCACTCCCAATTTATGAGTGTTCTAGAGTCAACAAGTAGCCACAGTTTTGTACCACTGTACCAATAAAGGCAAATAAACATGATTTTTGTCATTATCGAATATATTTAATATTTATATATGAATGTATAGTAAATTACTGAATAAAACTACTAAGTGATCTCCTGATCTTAATTTACTATATTGAAAGACTTGTAATACAGACTATTTATAAGGTGGAGGTAGTTCTTATTATAAAAAAGATGATCTGTAAGTTTGCACCAAGGCAGAAATACAACTAAAATTATAAAATGTTGACATATATACCTCTTCAGAAATATACCTCTTGTAAGGAAGTTTAAATGACTACAGTATTCATTAATAAAACTCAAACCCCGCAAGTATTCCCTCTTTATCTATAAATTGATGAGATTTTTGTTTGTGTTTTTTTGTTTGTTTGTTTTCTATTTCAGAAAACCTATTCCATCAACTGTGAAAGCTGGGGAGTTAGAAAAGATAATAAGTCGCTGTCAAGTGTGCATGAAGAGAAGACTTTGAAGAAATAAAAAGAAATAGAACTGTTATTTTTGATCCTAAATAACCAAGTAATGATGCAGAATACACATTTATTTAGGTATTTTTCTCCAAACAAACAATATCAGTCTATGATGGCTTAGTACAAAGTTTCTATTTGTTTCCCCACACAACAAAACATTTCTGTTGGTTCTGTGATCCTGATCTCTAAATCTGTGCTGTTTCAAAGTTCCCTATGGTAAAGCCCCAGACTTTTCACAAAATATCACTGAAATGGTATTCCACTTGTATCCAGTGCACTGTCCAAATGGTGATTGTATAAAGTATGATGCTACAAGTGAAGAGCTATTTGGTCCCCTGGGCCCCAAGATCTGCCCCCTTCTATTCCAGTCTTTGAGACTCAGGGAGACTAAATCAGTTTTAGATTGCGCCACCACCCGCTTCCTGAACCTCTAGACCCTGGGTAGGAAAGGAGATAGAGGCAAGTGGAGTCCTAGAGCATCATGGACGGAACTGGACTCTCAGACCTGTTGAGTAATCGAAGGCCTGAGGGAACCAGAACTGAAGTGAGGTTCTTGGATTTTCTAGGGCTCTGTTAAACATGCCCGAGACTAACGCCAAATGGAGGTTCCCCAAATGGAATCATAACAGCCTTGGAAATCCTGTATGGTTTTGTTTTTTTAAGATTTTTTTTGTTTGTCCATGGAAACCATTTCACTGCAGCAATATAGCCTACTTGTATTCAAAGTAGATACAATTTTCAGGCTTAGTGAATTAATTTTAGTAGGATATTTTTACACACATACTCTGAAACGTGTCTGACCTTAACTTCTCTTTTACCAGCACACCCACACAAAGAACAAGGACACAACTTATTAGAGCTGCACTTTATCCCCATCTCTATCAATGTTGGTGCATACCTTACATATATTTGAGTAGTTCAGTAATCCATGAAAGAACTTACGGCATTTGTCTGCTAATCAGGCTCAGAATATTTTTCCTTTGCTCTAAATATTCCATTTAACCTGGGTACTTAGAGATTAATTTCCTTGTTACTTCTCTAATTCTTCCTTTGTAAAAACATGGTTTTTTATGTTACATATTCTTACAAACCATATTGAAAGAGTCCACTGTGTAAAAATCTTAATGTACAGGGGCTGGCCCCGTGGCCGAGTGGTTAAGTTCGCGCGCTCCGCTGCAGGCGGCCCAGTGTTTCGTTGGTTCGAATCCTGGGCGCGGACATGGCACTGCTCATCAAACCACGCTGAGGCAGCGTCCCACATACCACAACTAGAAGAACCCACAACGAAGAATATACAACTATGTACCGGGGGCTTTGGGGAGAAAAAGGAGAAAATAAAATCTTAAAAAAAAAAAAATCTTAATGTACAAATTGTAGAGCTTGGCAGCTGTATGTCTTAAACCTTGCTTTTCAGTGTGTTGATACATTCCCAAGTTACTTAATCCAACTTAACAAGCATTTTATTTAGTGCCAAGCCATGCCCCAGGCACTGTGCTAAATTATAGAGATACGAAGAGAACAAAAAACGAGTGACTTGTTTCTGATCTAATATCCTAGAAAATGTAACTCATTGTTTCTGTTACGAATCCCACATATCTGAGTTGCTTTCCTCCTTTTCCTCCTTTGTCACTGTTCTTATATTTCACCATCAAATTCAGCAGGCCTCAATAAAGGTTTAAAAGTAAGATCTGTACACAGGGAGAGCCCAGGACTTCTAGCTTCTCTTAGACATCACAGAAGCCGAGGTCGGGACAATGTTAAGAAAACAAAGATCTGCCAAACATTAAAAACCATTTATATTTGATGGTAGCACTATTTGCTGGGTCTCAGAAGCCAGGCATCTGAGACAAAGCTCTAAAGATGCTTCTTGATCCACCAAGGTGGAGTTGGCGGTGCTCATATTTAAATTCAGGTTATTGCTTCAACCTCAGTTGCTTTGTAAGTGAAGATGTGACCCCAGGGGACAGCACAGACTGTGACCATGGTCCGCATCCTTCACGGCTCACGCGACTGCTGTCAAGCCATTTTTACACTTAAACTAAGAAGTGCATTTTACTTAGGTTATTTCCTTAAACTCACCTACTATTACTATTTTTGCTCTAAAAATAATCCTACTGTCCCCACTGTACTATAATGGCATCTAGGGCTAGCGGATCTCCACAAACCCTCTGTAGACCAGTAGTTCTCAGAGTGTGGTCCCTGCCCCAGCAGCATCAGCAGCATCTGGGAACTTGTCACAAGTACAGATTCCAGGGCCAATCTCAGATCTACAGAATCAGAAGCTCTGGGGCCAGAAAATTCATCTTAACAAGCCCTCCAGGTGATTTCCAATGCACTCTAAGGACTGAAAAATAATTGCTCTAGGCAAACACCCAAGAAACAATTCTACAGAAAGCTACCAGGTACAGCTGGCTACAATTGCTCCATCACTGCCTCTCCTTCAAGTCCATAGTCACAAATGACCTAAAGGTCATCTAATTTGACTAAAAAGTAATGAGTAAAAGCCCTAGATTGGTGCTAATGCCAAATGATTGGCCTTTGCTTGTCCCTAAGGCCCCACCTTCTCTTGCCCTCTATCAGTGTTGAACTTCTGAGGAAGACAAGTGATGCTGAAATCTTAAATTCCAATGAAGCCATATTAACAGTTGCTCAGACTGAGCATTAAAACATAGCTCATGTGCATTACTTTCCAGGTACCTATGAGTAGCTTATAATGTTATGAAGATCTCACTTTGTAGATAAAATGTAAATAATTTATTTCTTTTACATTTGGGGCTCCAACTTAGGAATTTCACAGTGTGCTACAATAATGGATTTCTCAGCGGTGTCTCTTTTTTGCAAGACAAACATTATTAAGTAACTTATTTATAAAAGTATTACAATAATGCTAAATTTAATTTTTATTGCTAATTTAACTTACAAAGATTTTTCTATGCATCAAATGTAACTTACTGCTACTAAACTTAATTTAAAATTTACTCTATAACCAAATGAAATATATTTAAAATATATCGAATATTTTATATTATATTCTGACAAAATTACAATATCGTAATGTACTAATATTTCTGTATTTACAGCTAAAATAATGTTTTATTGTGTTGTCTAAGAATAAAATTGAAAAAATTATATCTGGTGTTATTTTGTCAAAATGGAAATAAATTTATTTTTTTGGATTGTAAACACAATATATGTTCACTGTAAAAACAACAATACAGAAGTTATGAAGAATATAAAAATTGCCATAATCTAACCTCTTATCCTCACCCAAGATAATTAAGGTATATACCTTCCAGAACTTTTCCTGTAAATATATTTTCAAACAAAAGTGAGATAAAAGCATGCTGTTTTGAAACAGATTTTTTAAAACTTAATATGCTGTGGACATATTTTCATATCAATAGATAAGAACTAATCATTATTTTCATGGATTTACTACATAAGTCAATGAATCCCCAACTGATGGACACAATCTAGTTTTATTATGAACATATTATACATATTTCGTTTCACACTTGTGCAATTATTTCCTCAGGATAAATCTCTAGACGGAGACTTACAAAATCACAGAACTCACACAATCTTAGGCCTTTGATATATACAGAAAAATGCTCTCCGGGAAGGTTGTTAGAATTTCCAGCTGCATCAACAATGTCATGAAAACATTCATCTCCTTATGCTTTTACCAATACTGGGTATTGGTTTTCTTTTACAATTTTGCCTATCTTGTTTTAATCTACATTTTGCTCATTACCAGTAAGGCTGAACATTTACCACTTTTAATTAGTATTTGTTTTTTTTAAATTAGTATTTTTTCTTAACACTTGTTTTTGTTTTCGTGCGAAGGGCCTAATCATATTTTTGTTCATTTTCTATTGAGGTGTTTAAAGAGTTTTTACAAATCAGTAAGAAAACGTATAGGTTACAGAAATTATGGGTCAAATTTTGATAAATGTTTCCCATTTATGCTACATATACTCCTCATTCAAGGAAAAATACTCATAAAATTTCAAATGTAGATAATTGGTAAAGAAGAATGCTTTTAAGATATAAAATAGGAAATCTCTTAAGTAAGGAACTTTCAGGCTGTATTAAATGGCAATAAAGATAGAATCAAAGGAAGAAAGAGAATGAACAGTGGTCTTGGTTAATAGTTCTAAGAAGACCAAGAAAACTGTTGCTCAAATAAATACTTAAGAAACAGTCTTATAATTGGGCCAAAAACTCTAATTTGAAAACACGTTGAGTCAAAGAATATACTAATCCATTTTAGTAAACTTACTTTTACTGCTGGCAAGTAAGAAGAATGAATGTTGTGTTTGAGCTCATTACCTCTCTCTACTTATAAGCCTTTTGGAAAGGAAAATCTTGATCAGTCTCTAACAGATTCCTAGCAACCTGCTGACAGGGCACTTGCCCAACTCTAAGAGTGTTTAATTCACCACCCCCTAAACCCAGCTCCACCTAGTGGAAACTAAGTCAACCAAACACAGCGGAGAGAGTAACTGATTTTGAATAACCAGGCTAAATTTAAACATCAGATAAATATGACTCTCTAAGTTTTTGTAGACTCTGTGGTTTTTCTAAAAACGCTGACATTGCTCAAAACCTTTTTAGAGCTTTTGTTTTGGAATCTCCTCAATTCCAGTTTATCAGCCAAACAAGGAAATAGGTCTCATCACTTTGTACCCAAGACCTACAATGTGCTCCATATGTTTGGCTCCACAGTAGATATCCAGACGAGGGAGATACAGACCTTGGTCGTAAACATGGAATTTATAATTGATATATAATTTATAATCTGGTAGGGGAAAATAAGATAAATGCATAGATGATTATAATATTGGACAGAATGTGATAAACGCTGTAAGAGACAACAAATAGTGATTCAAAAGTTGGAGGCTTCAGGAAACGATTCATAAAAGAAGGGACATTTTAGGTGGTCCTTGAAGGGCAGTTAGGATTTCAAGAAGCAGAAGGTGGTCAGAGGCAGGATGGCATTCCAGGTGGCAGAAATAGCATAGATAAAAGTAAGTAGTTAGGAAAGCATGAAGCACCCTCAGAGAACAATTAGTGGTCAAGAATATATGGAATATGTGGAATATATACATATCATACATACATACACAACCACACACACACACCCCCATACACACACACACAGTGGTAAATAAACTAGTATAGCAGGAGGTTAGGGCCATATTAAGTAGGGTTTAGAATAGCAGGTTGAAATTGTACTTCATTGGTTGGTACTAGAGATTCAGTGAAGATTTTGAGCCAAAGAGCTGAAAGATCATATAAATGGCAACCTGGAAGAGCCAGTATTTAATATACTACCCTTAGAGGCTATTTCACAGTTTCAAGTGTTTTTAAAAACTATTAGATTTCTATTACAGACTTTTGAATTTGTAAAGAACTGTAAATCATTAATTTCTTTTTGAACTTGGGGCTTCAAATGTGGGGCGTTACAAATTGTAAAAATAGGTCCCGTGTGGATCCAATGTCTAGGAAGAATCAGGAAAAGAAAAAGATTGGAGATGGGGAGGCCAGATAAAAGGGTAACAGCCCACATGATGGTTGGGAACAGAAAAGACAGAGAAAGTAGACAGTGGGCATTGAGGTGGGAAAATTCAAAGGATGGGGGGACTTGAGAACAGTGAATGATGATTACAGAATTTTGAACCTTGGTGACTGGAAAAATAATCTTGCCATTAAGTGAAAAAGGAAACTTAAGAGAAGTTATCTGGATCAGGAAGAAGGAGAAAATTTGAGTTTGAAATCCTGTCGAGATCAAAGCTCCAATGGGACACTCAGGAAGAACTGGCTAGAGCTAGTGCAACAAGATGAGACTAAATGGATGTGTTTATTTAGATTTATATACCACCTTTTCCCACAGAAGATTTGAGGCAACCGTGGGTGCAAGGATAGTCAGTGATGGACTGAGTCATAAATAGGAATGTCTACAGGAATGATGGAAGAGAAGGAAGAGCCAGCATGAAGCTTTATCACAGAAAACAAGGGAGCAGAGTTTCTAGGTAAGGGAGAGAAATGCCTTTTCTTTCTTTGAGAATTTCCTGCCAGATAGTGTTAGGCACTTTCATGTATTACTTCTGTCTCAATTTAACAAAATCAAATGATGCAGGAAGATTAAGGGGGATCAGGGTTAAGGGAGAAGACTGTGGATTTGGTAATTGGATCACAATGTTCATTTGAAAGTTATCTAAAAACGTTTTTCTTGGGGTGAGGAGGCAGGAGTAAAAACGAAATAGTAAGTAATTCACAAGTGGAAGGGTATTAATGGAAGCAGCAGAACCCTTCACTTCTAAAGGATTTTGGTCATGGATGGCTTACCCAGCTCGGTCTCTGTCTTCCCGCAAAACGTTGGCTTGGAATCACTGCTCATTCCTAAAATCAGTCTATTCTTAGGAAGGATGATTTGTCCCTATTACGAAGGGGCCCAAGAACGGAATTCCCAGAAGTCTTTCCAAATTATTTTGAAGAATGGTAACTTCTCTGAAATATCTTTAGCTTCTAAAGAAGCACATACTCATGTTTGTATCTTTGTTCGGCTGTTTGTTAAAATCGAGGCATATAAAGCACTCTGGGATTTTGCTTCAGTCCGTTCCAAAGCTGATGAGCACGGTGCCGATTTTCCCGCGGAAAGTTAGGAGTTAGGTGCTTAGAGCCAGAGAGCGCTCCGGGAAGGCTGCCGACTACTGTGAAACCTAACTTCTCCTTTCCATGATTCTCATCTTGAAGGATTAGTGGAGCCAGCCAGGGCAGGGGTCACTGTTAAGGAAGACATCTAACAGAGGTCTTGAAGAGAACCCAAAATTGGAGCGTTTAAGAATCCCTTGCAGAGCTGATGAAATATGCAGATTTTTAGGCCTCATATCACATAGATTTTGATGCAGATAGTCCTGAAAAACAGTTATTTTAACTGGCTACCTTGTAAACACGAGGTTCTTAAAAATCACGAACCCTCATAAACCTGGGTGTGAACGAAACTTACTTATTGCATAAATACTGTTACCTGAGGTTGGCCGACTTCGCCCACAACAAAGATGTCTCCGTATCGCCGTCGCGCCGCCCCTGCTGCTGTGCGTGCGCCTCACGTCCGCCCTTCCTCTCGTCACGTGACCACGAACCTGCGTCAGCTACGGCTCCTGGCAGGGGCCAGCCCCAGCCGTTCTCGCGTCTCTCCCGGCCCGCTGCGGGCCGCTCCGGCGGGTGCCTTGGCAGGGCGCCTCCATGCGCTCCGCCAACGGCCTCTGAGAGCGCCCACCCGAGCGCCCCGGGAGTCAGCGGGCGGCGGCTCTCGCCGGGGACCCTCCAGCGGGCCCAGGGGTGAGTGCTGACCTCTTCCCGACCCGGGGCCCGCGGCCCGGGCCGGTCACCCGCCCTAGTGCCGCGGCTGTGACCCTGCGGCCGCCCGAGGGACTCGCGGTGGCCCCGGCCCGTCCGTGGTGTCGCTGTGGCCCGAGTCCCGCCCCGCGGGCCGCTCACCTTCAACCCTGGCCTTTCCTTGTCCTCGGGCGTTGCCGCCGCCTCAGTCCCTGAGGAGCACAACGGAGGGCAGCACACTCTCCTGCGAACGCTTTTGGGCTAACCTCGTCACCTTTCTAGTTCGGTGTCCCGTTTTGTCGGTAAATGTGACTTTTCCGGTAGAACATAGTTTGGGGGTTGGGAAACGCTCGGGGCGTCCTGAGAGCTTGGACGCGGGGCTTTGCTGGTCGTCGTCCCTCATCCCTCCGGGCTAAGGCCCTGGGATGTCTCAGTATGACCTTGAATCAACACCTGCCGTTTTTAAAGGAGCTTTTTGTTTGTTTGTTTGTTTTTACTTTGTGGATAATACGTATTCGAAAAGAAAGGCCTCGCTGGAAGCGCGGCCGTGCGCGGGAGGCCCCTGGTGGGTCCGGTCTGCCAGCATCCTTGCACATCCTTGCCCGCAGGTGTGGATGCAGGGAGCTGCTCCTCGGATTTCCTTCCGGGAGCTGGGCAGCTGGAGGAGAGCTCGGCTCCCGTTCTGCCAGCCTCTGACCTTTGTCTGCAGGACGTGTCGTCCTCCTGTGGGAGAAGAACCCCCCAGTTCTGCCCTCTACAGCGTTAGAACAAGGGGTATTCTCGAGGGAGGAGAACCCTTTCAAAAGCGGTGGCGTCTTTTAATTGCAGAAGATAAGCCTCGCAGCGCTTGTTCCCACATGCAGAACCGGTTGTATCAGGGCTCTCACCCACTGAGAGACGTTAACTGGAGGATCTCAAATGTTTTCTCTCCCTAGATGAAAATTTGTTTCTGTGTCAGTTTCACCCGCTAATGAGATCCGAAAGGAAAGACCCTTAGGAAAATGGATTTGGAAAGGATTAGAACGATTTCGTTGCACTTAGTAGTCTTTTCCCATGTAATTAAATTGTGTCTGGGACCTGCCATCTTGGTTCCAAACGCTTGTGAGTTGGTTTTGCTCTTCTTTCCAAAAGGAAATTGTGTGTTCTACCCCTTCCTGTCTGATAGGACTGCCCATTTTAGGATTGCAAAGTTTAGCTGTTACTCTCCTCCCTTCTGGTGTTGAAATTTGTTTTCTTGTGGCTTCGTAACCTTATTTTAAAGTTCGTTAGTTTATAGTTTTCCAAGTTTTCAATGACTTTGCTTAAAAAATTAAACTTAATCCTGGTTGGCTACAGCCTTATTGTTCAGTTGCTTGAAAAGAGAACTGAAACAGAGTGACCTATATAAAAACCTTGAACTAGGCCCACACAATATGTGATAAAGAGCTTGACTTTTTTTTTTTTTGTAGTTGGAAAATATGTAAATCTTTGCAACCACAGTCAGTTTGATCCAAGTTGTTTCTCTGACTTCCTGGGCTATTTCTCTGGGTCCCAGTTTTCTAATTTAGAAAATGAGAAAGTCAGGCTTGAATCATTGAGTCCCAAAATTGGGACACTTTCCATAAGTGGGATGTGACTTGACTCTAGGTGGTATATGGATGACGGTTTTTGTAATAGTTAGGTTTTTGTTACGTGTATTTATATATGTACGTCAAGTCCGTGGATTAACGTAATGATGTAAAATTTTCTTTTAAAATACATTTGTTAAGGATTTTTAAATTTTGAGTTAAAGAAAAGATTAAGTGTAGCTAAGAGTAAATGGACTGTGTCAATATGGGAAAAAAACATGAAATTGGTAAGTAAGTTACTGATGTTTGGGAACCACTGGGCTTAGAAAGTAGAGATCTAAGATCATCTATGATTCTGAGAGGGATTATGTGTCCTTAGTTATATAACAGAGAATCGTGTACTAGTTGCCTGGGAGATAACTCCAAATAAGAAGTTTATTTTATTTATTGCCAAAAGGTTTTACCAAAAATGCCATAGTCTAATAGGGAGAAAAAAAAGTTGTAGTTTGATCTATTTTACTTAAGCAGGAAAGCCAGTAATTGGAACAGTACAGAGTTAAATCTTAGTAGAAAATTTCCATTTATTTTAAAAATTTAAGTAGCTCAGGTTGGCTACAGGAGGATTTAGCTTTTTCCAGAAGTTGTCTTTTCAGTGTCCACCTTTACGATCAATGTCTGTGATTCTTTACAAACGCAGAGCTTCTCCTAAGACAGGATGTTACTATAGAATGAAATGTTGAGACCCATGGGATATACTAGTGGAAAGTTAATAAGACTGAAATGTGGTAAATGGAGTGTGGAAAATGGCACATTTCAGGGAGATAATGTTCTAGCAATTTGCATCCCTTGTTTATTATTATAAAGCTTCAATTTATAATGTCCCAAGGCTATAATCCTTTTGAGATGTCTCTTCAGTGTTATTTCTAGATATAAGCTTTAATTGTGCTTCAGGCACACAGAGATAGGAAGAGTATCTCATCTAGAATGATGCACAAAAATTGCTAATAGAGCTTGCCAGTGGGGACCTGGGTGGTTGTAGGATGGGATCTGGTGGGAGACTTTATTTTCTCTGTATGTTCTTGTGTACTCTGTACCATGTGCATTTATTACTGGTCCAAATTAAATACTAAATGAAAGTTATGAATGAAATTAAATACAAAATTTAATACTGAATGAAAATTTAGCCAATGCATTTGTTCCTCCTTAATATATGTGTGTATATTATATATATAGTGTGCATATTATGTATATACACATATAAAGATTTTTTTAAACTTAGATATTTTTCCTCTGCCACATTTTTCTAAGTTCAAATCAGAAACGATGGCAGTAGTCTTTCATTTTACCTTGCATTAACTAGTGAATGCTCGTAAGATCCTGTCTGTGGGACTAAAATTGGTGGTAAGTTTGTTCATTTTTTCTTTATTTATTTTATTGGTTTCTTAATATAAGGTTGTACACCGTTAGTGACTTTTATCATTTGGTGGATTTCCAGCAATGAATCTCTATTGTTGGTATCATCTAGTTTCTCATTTAGCTCCTGTTTTTCTCCCCCAGGGACGTAAGTGGCTCTGAATCCAGCACATGCACATTGAAGCAAGTTAAAGGGTTTAATATGAAGCGCAGAAGTAGATAGTGCCAAATAGCAAACAGTCCTCGGTACACGTTTGTGAGTAAGAGTTTCCTCCTTCAGCTCTCTTTTCTTACTGTTTAAACCATCTATCTGCATGCCGAATCCTTTCACACATTTGATAAAGAATAAAAGAAGCAAGTTAGCTTACTTAAGCAACCCTCTAAGAACTCTCCTAAGCATCTCAGTGAGGTGGCGTTTAAGGTGTGTAATCCATCTCTGACATGGAGTTTAAGAAATATCCCCGCTGTCCCTTACATGTATACTCTCTTTAATCTTTTATTGCCCTTGATTTATATATAATATCTTTTGCTGAAAATTTAGTGTAATTTGGTTTCAAAGTTATTTCCTTTTAAAGAAACCATTACTTACACATCAAATTTTTAGGCTACCTCAAGTATATTTACCTCTGCTCTTTACATTTTCTTTGTGATTTCTTCATTTGTACTTAGTCTAAAAAGGAAAAGGATTTTTTTCTCCTTCAGAATATAATGACTAGTGGAGTTTTATGACAAAATGTTTTTTTCTAATGTGACTTCACATTTATAAATACATTTGATTGGCTTTTCTTTATCCTATTTGCAAAATCATAAAACAGTACCTATGCTTGAAACCGTCTTTAGGATTTTTGAGGTATAGCCTGACTGTTTAGGAGAGAGTTGAAAAGTGCTTTTCAGACCAAGCTCCAAGCCTTTTAATTTTAAGTAGATGTGTACTTTTATTTATAGTTTTCTTCTGAAATAAATTGCTGAAATACTGATTTTTATTCTTTCTTTTTTACAGCTGGAAAAGCAGTGTCCGTGTTGTTATGTACACCTCCAAAAAAGTTCAGATCTGTAGGGGAATTGTTGTGTAAAGTAAACTGAACTACAGGGTAGCAGTATTTTAATAGCTATTATAGACGTGTATTTACTGTATTAAACATGAGTAAAACAACAAGCATTGACACACCACTAGGAAGGTCAGTGACATTTTATTCAGTCGAGCTGGTATTACAGGCTTGAGAGATAGTGGCTTGAAAGCTGGTTGCCACAGGCTAACCATACTCTTTTACATTTTACCAGCATTTTCTATTTTGGGGCAAGTTTCTTTCTACTGCATTTCCCTGAAGCATAGATCCTTCTCTAATTTAGGTTACCCAATGCATTTGTACCGTCTTTCCCCTTAAAGGCATGTCATCCTTTTTAAAAATATACTTGTAAATATGATAGTAAATATAAATTAGTAATGTGAAACTTTCAGTCCCTCAAAATGAATGTGTACATTAAGAATCTATTAATACATATTCTATATTTGGTATCCATTGCCTCTTAGTCATCAAGTATACATTCAGTAAGAAGTTTTAATTTGTGTTTTGTGATTTTTCAGGGAGTTGCATCTTCTTTTTCAGTAAATTTAGAATTAACCTTATTTGCCTTATGAATCTGATTTTCATCATTAAAAGGTTTTATTTTTTTCATGCATGACAGCAATTTTTTTTTTAAAGATTTTGTTTTTCCTTTGTCTCCCCAAAGCCCCCCGGTACATAGTTGTATATCTTAGTTGTGGGTCCTTCTGATTGTGATATGTGGGACGCCGCCTCAGCATGGCCTGATGAGCAGTGCCACG
Organism: Equus asinus; assembly: GCF_041296235.1. NCBI lineage: Eukaryota > Metazoa > Chordata > Mammalia > Perissodactyla > Equidae > Equus > Equus asinus. The sequence goes on along the minus strand of NC_091808.1, from coordinate 12,541,941 downwards.
TCCACGCCCAGGATCTGAACAGGCAAAACCCTGGGCCGCAGAAGCAGAGCGCGTGAACTTAACCACTCAGCTATGGGGCCGGCCCCAATGACAGCAATTTCTAATTCATTTTTATAAAGTCCTATGAGCTTTCCCTCAAATAATTAATTAGGAAATTTTAAGTTTTATTTCAGGCGTTTCTGAGTTATAAGCAGCTTGCTTATCTATTTATGCAGAGAGAAAGAGGGAGTGTGTGTGTGTGCACATTTGTGTAGTGGTTATATTTGCTCCTAAGCAACATCCTCAACATGCAATTTCAGCTGGTAAATGAGAAGGTATTATGTTGAGGAAAACATTTTCTTTAGCCTTTTGTTTTTCCTTCATATGTATTCAGTACTCACAAATGAGAAGTTTCCTTTTGTTCTTTCTGTAAGTTATTGTCTTCTAACTTCACCGTGTAGAGAAGACTGACATTTTAACACTCAGTCACCCCCATCTTTAAATTTTTTGCCCACAGAGTGAGTGGGGCAGCATTTCCTTCTCCCACTGCTGCTGAGATGGCGGAAATTAGTCGAATTCAGTATGAAATGGAATACACCGAAGGTATTAGTCAGCGAATGAGGGTCCCGGAAAAATTAAAGGTAGCACCACCAAATGCTGACCTGGAACAAGGGTTCCAAGAAGGAGTTCCAAATGCCAGTGTGGTTATGCAGGTTCCAGAGAGGATTGTTGTAGCAGGTATTTTACATTTGTTTATAAAGTTGCCTGATAAATCTTTGTTTTGTATATTTTTATGGAAACTTTTGGATTTTTCACAATATTATTTAGAAAAGTGGTTGGGAAATGCAACATTGCATTTTTTTCAAATTTTTTACTTATTACAATAGTCTGAAACTTCAAACAATATTTTTAATAATTCAACTAATTATTGAGGTATAATTTACATAAAATATGTGTAATTTTTAAGTGTATAGCTTAATGAGTTTTGACCAATGTATACACCCATGTAACCTCCACCACAGTCCAGATACAGAACACTTTGTTATCCCAGAAGCTTCCCTTGTGCCCCACCTCATTCAGTTCCTACGCCTCAATTCCAGGCAGCCGTAATCTCCTATAAGCAGAGACAAGGTTTGTCTTTCCTAGAGTTTCATATAAATGGAATGATACAGTATAAATGGAATGATACAGTATACGCTCTTGGGTCTGGCTTCTTTTACTTAGGGTAATGTTTTTGAGATTCCTCCATGTTGTTGCTTATATCAGTTGTTCATTCCATTTTATTATTGAGCAATATTCCACTGTGTGGATACACCACAGTTCATCGGTTGATAGACATTTGGGTTGTTGCCTGTTTGGGGCTATTAGGAATAAAGCTGCTATGAATATTCATGTACAAGTCTTTGTGAGGACATGTGTTTTCATATCTCTAGGACTGGAATTGCTGGATCATATTATAAGTTATGTTTAACTTTATGAAAAGCTATCAAGCTATTTTTGAAGTTGGTTCTACCCTGTTATATCCCCATCAGTGATGTACGAGAGCTTCAGTTGCTCCACATTCTTGCCAACACTTCGTATTGTCAGTCTTTTTAATTTTAGCCATTCTAGTGGGCAGGTAGTGGCAAATGTATTTTAATAAAACTACTACCTTTTGAAAACCTCCTCCTTTCCTTTTTATTTTTTTACTCTCAGGAAATAATGAAGACATTCCATTTTCAAGACCAGCAGATCTTGACCTTATTCAAGCAACTCCCTTTAAACCTCTGGCACTGAAAACACCACCTCGTGTACTTACGCTAAGTGAAAGACCACTAGATTTCCTGGATTTAGAAAGACCTCCTCCAACCCCTCAAAATGAAGAAGTAAGTATAGAGCTTTGCGATCAACTGAATTTGAGATAACATAGACAAAAGCAAAAGGTAAAGAGGGGTTAAGAGGCTATAAGTCATATCATTAGCAATATGTAATGAAAGCCTGCTGCTTTCATTCATGGACTGTGGATTACTGCAAATTCTGGCTTATAGATACTTATAAACAAGATATTACATATTATGTTTCAGGAAAATGAAAATTTTGTGGAAATCATTAACATTGATGTGATCTTGAAGGAAGAGCTTTATGACCAGGAGTTAACACCTTAAACAATGCAGAAGAAGTTGGGAAGTTTAGCAGAGGAGAAAATTAGTGCCTCACTTTGCTATGAAAGCAGTCTGGCAGACAGGGCAAGGAAAGCTCCTTTTTCCCTTGACTCTGCCTGTTCTCCCTGCTTGCTGAAAAGTTTCTATTGAATTAGTCACTGTACCATGTATGTTGATAGCCCTGTTGACCTAAATTGGCAGGATGGACTAATAAGCTATTAGTAGCAAAGTTCCTATCTTGCCTCTGCCATTAGTCAGAGCCAGTCTGGTAAGACTTCTTTTCTGTGATGATTTCTGTAGTTGCAGCTTTTTCGTTATAGCTTCTGAACTTCTACTGTGTTGTTGTCATGAGACCACTATAAAATGATGTGCAAACGTGTTTTTATTGATGATGGAACTGCTTATGTCTTTCACTTTTCACTTAGTCCTTTCCAGAGAGGGTAAGGCACCCATATAACCAAGGTGAGGGCAGTTTCCTAGTACTAAGGTGGCCTTTTCTCAGGTTGGAAGTTTCTGCTGAGCTGAGATATACTATAGGTGCCAGGTTGGACATTCTAGATAAGTACTTGGTGAAAAGCATTAAATATAGTGTTTACATGGTGAAAAGGCACTAAGGTACTTGCAGAATTGTATCTATTTGACAAACGTTTTTTGAGTTTTTGTATAAGACACTGTGCAGTGAAACCTAATTTCTGCACAGTGGTGTGGGTGAGGGAGAGACACTAACACACACAGAAGATATAAAGTTCTTTAATAGCAGAGAAAAATGAAAATTATGAAGATCGTTACACAAGACAGAAGATATCACAGCATGCTTGCAGTTAGAGGCCCAGTTTCCCAGCTCCCCAAAGTTCCCAGTGAGAATTACAGCTGGGGATAATATTGCCTTGGAATGAGGATCTGCCAGGAGGGACACCCCCCCCTTTGATATTCTTTGAGTTTTGTTTTTCTTTTGGTCTTTGTGCTCCTGCTATTTTAGATACTTATGCCTTTTTTGTGCAAATAACTGAAAACAAGTCAAGCACTTTCCTGGGTATTACTTTAAAACTGAGTGAAGAAAAAGAGTTTACCAGCATTGCCCTCAGTAGACCTAGATTTTAAGCCTATATAGGGTTCACTCCTGCAGTAATTGTGATACTTAGTTACATGGTGGCACAGCGGTTAAGTGTGCACATTCTGCTTTGGCAGCCCGGGGTTTGCTGGTTCAGATCCCAAGTATGGACATGGCATCACTTAGCAGCCATACTGTGGTAGACGTCCCACATATAATGTAGAGGAAGATGGGCATGGGTGTTAGCTCAGGGCCAGTCTTCCTCAGCAAAAAGAGGAGGATTGGCAGCAGTTACCTTAGGGCTAATCTTCCTCAAAAAAAGAAGAAAAAAAGTGATAAATGCCCAAAGTGTAAAGCACTGGGATGAAAAACAGGCTGAGAAGTAGACCTAATTTTGAAGGCCTCCTTTGCTACTTAGTAAACACATAGCTTTGGGCAAGTTATTCAACAATTCCTAGGATCCTCTCTAAAATAGCGATAAAAATAATGCCAAGTACATAAGATTATTGTGAGAATTAAATGTAATAATGCATGTAATGTGTCGAGCACATGTTCTAATTCATGTTAAAAGCTCAATATGTATAAATATTGCTATGAAAGTTAAAACCTTGTGGCAAGAGACAAATCCTGAGGTGCAAGAGAAGAGTTTCTGAGATTAGTACCAGCTGCCTATTGAAAGGAAAGCAAAGATGAGGTTCTGTACTTCAAGTCCATAGAAGGGTCAGGCAGCCCTCAAGAGGCTGTTAACCAATGAGTGGGGAAGTGGGGGGGACCAGAGTTGTAGCTTCTAGAAAATGGATTGAAATAGAAGGGCGATGAGACCCTCAGTGCTGATAACACTGGTGACTCATTCAGATGCTACTCAGAATCTATCAAGTGCGGTCCTCTGAATCATTTATTCTGTAGTAGTCATTTTACAGCATATGCCAAGGTTTTTCAGCCTCAGCACTATCGACATTTTGGACTGGATATTTCTTTGCTGTGGTGAGGGCTGTCCTTTTGTACTGTAGAATGTTTAACAGCATTCTTGATCTCTTTCTACTAGATACCAGTAGCACCCTCCAGGTCATGAAAATCAAAAATGTCTCTAATAGCCAAGGGGTGACTGCTATTATGTCCACCAACTGATGAATAGATAAGCAAAATGGGGTATATCCATATAGTGGATCATTATTCAGCCATAATAAGGAATGAAGTATTTATACATGCTCCAACATAGATGAACCTTGAAAACACTGTGCTAAGTCAAAGAAGCCATACAGAAAAGGCCGTATATTATAGATTCCACATACATGAAATATCCAGAATAGGCAAATCTACAGAGACAGAAAGCAGATCAGTGGTTGCCAGGAGATTAGGGCAGAGAGGAATTGGGAGTGACTGCTTAATCATTATGGGATTTCCTTTTGGGATGATAAAAATGTTCTGGAACTAGATAATGGTGATAGTTGCACAGTATTGTGAATGTACTAAATACCACTGATGAATACTTTAAAATGGTGAATTTTATGCTATATGTATTTTATCACAATAAAAAGAAAGAAAAAAATATCTCCAGATATTACCAAATGTGCCCCTAGAGGGCAAAATCACCTGCCATTGAGGACCACTAGCCTATGGCAAGAAAGGAGACTACCAGAAGGTGGCTTATGAGGAAAACTACAAAATTGTTGTCTAAAAGCCTGACTGATGCAAGGAATAATTTGCAGAAACGTCACTCGACTTCTTAAACTGGCTTGAAGAATCCAAGTGAACCTGTGAAGAAGGTTATAACATGAAGCAGATGATCCCCTAGCTCAAAGAGGGTTTCTAAAATCTGGAGGCTTGACTGGTAGAGAGAAAATTGATGAACGCTTTCAATCAAGACCATTGCTTGGTGATTCTAACTACAGGGAACTAGTAAAGCAACTGAACAATAAACCATCTGTCTGGGCATGAAACTGCAAGACGCCCAAATCGTGACAACTCTCAGTGATACTAGAGTGGATTAGGCAATGGGAATGACAAGGGAAGAGGCTGTGACACTGATACTGCCTCCTCCTCTCAAAAAGGGCTCCAAATGGGAGCCAGTGAGAGATCTTCCAGAGAACAAAAAGGAAAAACTAAGAAAAAGAGTTAGAAAATGATGCTAATAAGACTTGACAGAGACTTGAAGCAACGTGACCCCGTCAAATATTTAGACTCCACCGACATATCCTGTCAATCAAGCAGTGGTATTCTTTGAAAAGATTGAGTACAATAAATACCAAGAGCTTTGTAAGAAGGCTCTTGAAGTGGAAGAGAAGACAGATTGTACTAAAGACAGATTGTAAGAGCTTTTGCCTGAATTGACAGCTCCTACTTCAAAGAAGAGAAGTGCGAGAATGCCATCCATTTTTGCAGTAAATCTTTGGAAGATCACTGAACCCCAAATGTACCCAAGAATTGTCAACAGTCAGAGAAGATCTAGAGGAAGCAAGTCAGTTGGCCTAAATGAACCCTAACCTGGTTTTGGAAGAGAAGAACAAAGGCAATGAATGTTTTCAGAAAAGGAACTATGTCCAGGCCGTGCAAGCTTTATATAGAAGCCATCAAATGGCATCCACAGGATGCCAGATTCTACAGCAGCCGTGTACAAAATGTACAGCTGGAGCTTAAAGACTGGGAGAAATATATCCAGCTAGAACCAGCCTTGTCAAGGATTACACTTGGAATGCAGCTGCCTTAGAAGCTTTCATGAAGGATAACACAAAAGCCATGGATGTCTAACAGAAGGCTCTAGATCTATAATCCAATTGTCAGGATGTGGTAGGTGATTATCAGTGCCATATGATGGTCCAGTTCAATTGACATAACAACCCTGAGGATGTGAAGTCAAAGAACATGGCTGACCTGAGGTGTAATAAGTGACCCAGCCATATAGCACGTCCTAAAGCAGATGCAGGAGGCCTCCCAGGCACTCAGTGAATACTTAAAAGGGTCTTGTGATAGCTCAGAAAACTGAGAAGCTGATGAATGTGAGTTTCATCACAATTTGGTGATGGTTTGTTTAGTGCCCTTTCTTTTCCCCTCCTGTAGAGAGAGGAGCTGGAACTGTGATGAGCAAAGTGGAACAAAAGGGAGAGAAGAGGAAAAAGAGGGAAGCGCCTTAATTGTATATATGTATGCACATTCATCCATGGGAGATTCAGAGATGTGCACTCACATTCTTTGTGCAGCTGCTGTGTCATGGCTCTCTGAGCACAGTCATGGTCTATTCGCTGCTGATTCGTATTCCACGTTTCCTTCCCATAGCCCTCGATCACTCTCAACTGTTCTCTCCATAGTTCATTATTTTAAAATTTGGACAGTGGACATGTTTGGGGAGGGAAAGATGTTCAGCCCACGTTGTTAACTCTACTTTTACCTCTTCCTATAAAAGTCCCACAGCAATTCACAGATCCGTGTTTCTGAACAATTATTTTAAAACAGATCAGTATAGGGGAAAATAGTAAGGTATCTGAGCAGATTCTTGAAGGAGAGAGAAGCTCTCAACAGATGGAGAGAACCACTAGACAGAGACCTAGAGAACATTCGTTTGTCCAGGATTCTATGAACAATCAAATGTAACTTGGAGTATAAGCACATTAGAGGGGAATGTTATGCCTACAACTAGATACAGCAGACCTGTGACCTAAATCCCAGGAAGTTATCTGAATCTAAAAGCCATATTTCTGAGACTCAGGAGTGAATAAAAGTTTTTAAATGGGTAATCGACATAGGATGGTTTTGGATGACATTTAAAAACCTTGAATTTGTCAGTTAGATCTCAGAAAAGCTAGATAAAAACTGATTAATTTTAAAAAATAAAACCTGAATTGAAAAATCAACCATCATGACCTTGAACTACAGGGTGATAATATTTTAAAGATCGCTGAGTTCTTTATTGCTTCAGACAGCATCTAAATTCTTTGTTTTCACAATATGCAATTTGGTCATATTAGGAGGCATAACAAATATATGCCTTTGTCTTAAGCTGCTTTTTACCCCCAATATCGCGGTAATATCAAGCTTAATGTTCCTGTTAAGATAGATTTTAAATCAGATTTCAAATGGTGAAAATAACGGTAGACTTAGGATGCTCTAGTTTGTCAGGCTGTGTTGAATTCAAAGACATATTTGTCTCCTATCACTTCCTATCCTGCTTCATTTTAGTACTCACCACACAGCAGCAGGAATGGTTCTGATCTAGTAGAAAATTCATCTTGATCCCTACAACATGGAAGAGCTGTTCTCTAGGGAAAGTGAGCACAGCTGTACAGTAAGTAGGAAGGCATTTATCAGTGGGATTCTCACAAAGCAACCCAGTACTGCTCACTGTGAGTAAAGAGTACTTGATTGTGGAGATGTTAAATTTTATATACAATTGCTTTAAAATAATTTTGATTTTTAAAGAACTCTTACAGTAAGCTCCAAACTGACTCCTTTGCTGTTTTTAGTGGTTTTTTTTTTCTTTTGTTTGGATGGGTAAATAGTTCATAACCATAACCAAATCTAAACCAGGCTCTGAAATTATGTGCTGCCTAGTGTGCTTTTAAGTTTTGTTGGCATGAAATACAGGATTTATTCTGTTTTGGTAATGCTTATAACCTGATAATCTACTCCCAGATCTTTTTAAAAGCATCAAAAGATATTGATTGCGTTTTTGAAAATCTTTTCAAATCCATTGGTTCACATACCAGTTGTCCTTTACAGTAAAGTTTAAATTTTTTTTAACCATGAAGTATGGCTGTTTCTAGTTAAAAAAAAAAAATTTCTAATTAAGCAGGAAAGTTAATGATTACCATTGTACTGTTTATCTATTGCTGTGTAATAAACCACCCTAAGTTTACTGGCTTAAACCAAAAAATTATTTCTGTTGCTTATGGATTCTGTGGGTTGGGAATTTGCAGTGTGCATAATGGAGAGAGCTTGTCTCTGTTCTGTAGGATGTGGGCCTAAGCTAGGAGGGCTCAAAGGCTGGGGGTGACTCGGCAGCTTGAGGCTGCAGTGATCTGAAGGCTTCTTCACTCATATGTCGGTTGGTACTGTCTGTTGTCCGGGCCCTCAGCTAGAGTTGTTGGCTGGCGCACCTACACGTGGCCTTGCCGTGTGGCTGCTTGAGCTGCGCATCATGGTGCCGTTGTCCAACATGAACAGCCTAGGTGAAAAGGCAGAAGCCTGACTGTTGTTTATGACCTAGCTTCGGAAGTCACACTGCATCATCATCTACAGCAGTCACCAGCCCACCAGTTTCAAGCAATCATAGAGCCCATCCCTTAATGGAAAGAGGTCAATGATATGTTTTGTAAGAAGAGCATGTGGGATAGAAGATGGTGACTATTTCTCGAATTCCAAAACCTTTAAGCTAGTAAGGCTTTAAAACTTTTTTAGTCTAGTTTTCAAATCCTCAATCAACTCTGAATGTTTTAACCCCAGAAGCCAGGAACGTTTATTTGTAGTACAAATAAATCCCATTTCACATAATATACGTGCCTTTAAAAACTATTGTAAATTGTTGTTTAACAGTATGTTACATAAATTATAACATAAAAATAGTATTTGTACCAAGTAAGAGTAACACTTAGAAAGAAACCAGAAGTAACTTGTTTCATAAAATAAACCAGCATTCCTAAGTTTATCTGCGTTATAATAAGTAGGGTTTTTTTTTAACATGTCTATACTAAACATACCTGACAGCAGTTCTTAGTTATGTTCTTTGTAAATTTTGTGAGTAGCCTTGGATTAGATTCTTTTCATGCTAAGCAGCCACTGGGCTACTAAGAATATCTTCTGTCTTTTCCCTTTCTCTGTGCCTTACAGATCCGTGCAGTTGGCAGGCTAAAAAGAGAGCGTTCTATGAGTGAAAATGCTGTTCGCCAAAATGGACAGCTGGTCAGAACTGACTCCATGTGAGTAGAACCACTAAGCACTGTATCTCCTTCCTGAGTTGTCATATATTGTCTGTCCCATATTATTCTACACAATTCACTCTTTTTTGTTTGCTCCCAAATATTATAAAAAAGGAGGAGGAGGAAGTGTGTGTTTTATGCCTAAGAACCTGAAAAAAAAAGTAAATTTATTTCTAATAGTGTTTGAAATCAGTTCTACATTTACATCAATTTTACATTTTTGCAGTACAGTTCATAGCCTTAAAATCTGATTATTTTGATTGTTGTGAGAATTTTTAGTAGCATTATCCTTGTCTATGTGTATGACTGTCTTCTGTGAATATGATTTGCTTATTTTGGTAATCTCCTCTAAAGTATACCTCAGAAAAATTGATAAACATAAGTGCTCAGTTCTGTGCAGCCTCCAAAAATGTTTATCTAACATATAGGTTGAATAAATAAATAAGGAAGGAAGGAAGGAAAAGGAGAATGTTGTTTAAGGAAACATCTTTCCTTTCAGTTGACTCCGTTTGTCATAGGATTGTGAACTAGCCCTTTCCAGCTCTGCTCCCGATGAGTCGTGGTAAACGATATGGCATAAGCAAGTGGAATTTTTTTTGCTTGCCAGGATTATTTTTTACCTCTCTGTCTACTGAGTCATTGAATTAGTAGATCCCTTTCATTTTCCAAAAATACAAGTATGTTGTTCAAAGGACTATTTGTTTAAACCTTTCTTCCTCATTTGATTATATTGTCATACCCTGATCTTAAAGCTACCCCACTATAAGATGTTCTAGATCAGGCAAATGCTTTTTGTTGTTTTATTAAAATTAATGGGTTTTTACAAGTAAAATATTCCTTTAAAAACTGATTAGAATTTTAAGTCTCAAAGCCATTGGTGATTATGGCTTTTTTAAATGGATGATTTAGATTGTTTATGTAAATTAATATTTCTTCCTCATTAAATTTTTGGTCAGTTTTCATGAACTCATTCATCGTGAACCGTATTTGATGCCAAACTTCATGTTAGCTTCTCTGGGAACTGCAAAAGAATCAGGAGATGATACATCCCTCTCTCCTTAGAGCTTGCAAATCTAGATAAAAGCAAAACATTTAAATTTATGTGCAAAATAGCTAGAGCATAGTACAATTATACCATTTATATTAAACCATATCAAGTTCTGGTTTGGACCTGACTGAAGAGTGTAGGGATGCAGGGATGCAGAAGGGGCTTCAATGGGGATAGAGTCTGTCTTCCCTTGTGTTAGGTGCAAAGGAGAGCTGTAACTGCTCTGATTTCTTGGGGAATCTTGAAATGTCTCTTAAAGTAGTTATAGTTATACTGAAGGGTTATATGAGAAGACAGTAAGTTAAAAGGAATATATATCTCCTTCAGGGAAGACTTATCTGAAAGATTCAACAATTATTGATAGGAGATTTTTTATGATAATTGTGTTTCCCTGAAGGTGCCTGGTTGGCAATGATGTTAGCTGGCTCATGAAATCCATTTTTACAGAATATTTCCAAATATATTATACAAAGGGTGAAAAGGGTACATAGTTTAGGGTTAAGGTAGCTTCTTGATATTTAGTACCCTCTCAGAATGATTAAACATACACCTAAGGGCTTTTGTTATTTTCTGTTTTTAATATTTTTTAAGGCACAAAGGTTTCTAATAAACTTTTCTGTTATATAAAGATATGGCTTATTATTTAGGTCCTTAATTACTTTGAAATTCCACATTGAAATAAAAACAGGACTATTTTAGTGCAACATCACTTTTGTGTTTTTCTCACAATATATTATTGACCGATGAGTTCAGTTGAAGAGAAACGAAACAGCTTTATTATGTATGAAAACTAGCCTAGTAAAGTATGATTTAGAGTAGGTGATTAATTCATAGATTTTTTTTTTTGCAGTTACTAATAACAAGTTTCTCATAATAGAAAAGATTAACAGAGTTAACTAAAAGTTGATTTCTTTTTTTCTTTAAGTTGCCTTAATGGCATTTTCTAGATGTTTACTAAAAATGAAAATCTCATGTTTAAATTTTTGGTAGTAAAAATAACCTGAATATTTAACTATATTTTTTCACAATGAAATGCTTACATTATTTAACCATACTTTTTGTTGTGTTATGTATGTTACCGTGTTGTGGTAAGATACTGAACCATCTTTTTATTAATAATGTAACTTTGGCTTTTCTTCTCTTATTAATTTTACAATTTACAATTGAATTCTTTTAATCTGCATTTAATTAACTTTAGGAGTTTTGTTTAATGAGCATATTATGTATTCAATGTTAGTAATGTGGTAAGGAAGAAACTTAATATAATACAGCTATATTTTACCTCTACTAAAGTAATTATTAAACTCTTGCTGTCTTTACCTCCTTTAGTCTTTTCTTTGGAATGTGAGATCAATTATGTGTCATTGTGCATGAACCTTTGCCTGCCTCCACTCTATTTTATTCCTTGGCTTTAAGAATAGAAGTACATGTGAGTATGAGAGCAGGAGCACGGGCCTTTGTTTTCTTAATTCCTTTCAGGAGACAATGGGCTTGATTGTTGTCAGCTGTTGACACAAAAATGAAGTCTGACCAGTAGAATCGTATCTAGCTTTTTCTTTGTGTTATAAAAGCTGAATATGTAAAAGAAGCATAATTATTATTTAAGGTGGCACAGATCAGATTCTGCCCCAAGATATAAAATTTCAAGGTTCCAGGCACCGATTTCTGCACCGGACTACACGTAAGATTTTATCTGCTCTGCTTTTCACAAGTAGGAGTTGTTTTAATTTTGCAGGCTTATGTTATACTAATATTTCACCAGGTAATTGGCATATAATACCCTAATTAATTCTCTTACTGTTTGGCTTTTTAGTACCTCTGTTTCAGGATTTCTCAAACTGTCATCACACACTTTGTTAAGAAAAAAAATAACTAGAGGAACTAAGGAAGTTGTGTATGTATGATTTGGGTGTAATGGTGAACATGAAATGGAATAATTTACACCTAAGGGTCAAGCATCTTCTTCCATTTTCTTTATTTTGCTTTGATTGGCATATTAATTCTCTACAGAGTCAACTTAACCAGGTTCAGTGATTCCAACCTTTTTTTAAATTTTAGCACACCATCTTTTCTTGTTTTATTTTGACCCAGAAGGAGAATGGAGTCTAAATGTGGTTTGTCATTTAAGTTTTTTTTTAATTCCATAGATTAAAATTATGCTTGGAAGAATGTTTTGAGACCATTAAACCCACTCTTTCTGTAAGTGTGACAAAACAAGGCGTGGAAGTGACTCACTTCTCATGAGGGGCAAGGGCGGGGGGATCTTTTGGCGTGCAATGTAAGAATTCAACAACTCTTGTAGTCCTTAAGCAACGAAAGCCACTCTGACAGCCAGTGAGTTTTCACTTATTCTGATTCTCTCATTATGCTTCTAGGAACCAGAAAATTACCTTAGATGGTGACAACAAATTAAAGTTTTCTCTCTATTTAAAATTTTATGAGAAATGATACAAAATTTGTGTTTCAGTGAAAATTTCTTCTCCCCTTTTTTCAATATTTTACCTTTACTGTTATTTTGGAAGAGGCTGGAGCCTCACCAAAGAGGTTATTCTCACAGTTTGAGAAACATTATTCCTATGAAAACCCATGGGGAAAGAGGTACTTGATTTTGGACTTACTTTTTAATAATGACATAGTTTTGCCAAATAAATTGAGTGCTGACATTGGCTAGCATTGTTTACTTAACACTCCTGTGGTGAGATTTCATGTAAGCATGAGTTAGAGCTATTATGGATGAAATAACATGGTAAAACATCAGTGCTTTTTTCAGAATTTCCTAATCTTTTATAAAAGAAAAAGATGAAGTTGAGATTTTGCTGTTTTATGACTTACTAAGATCAATTTATCATCAATGTGCATTTTTATTAAATTACTAATGTTATAACGTATGCTTAAATAATCTCAGTGCCTTTGCAGTATGTTTACTTTTTTATTTTTCACAGTAGTTCACTTGTCAAAACAAAAAGTCACTCTACTCTGGTTGGGCAGATGAGTGGACAGAGATGAAACCCAGCTCTAAAAGCACTGTTTCCCTCCACGGTTGATGCCAGTCATGGACATTCTAGCTAGCATCAGACCGATTTCTAATATGGGGCTTATTCTTTTTGTTCTTAAATTTGATTATTTGTAAACAGACTTGCAAAACTGCTTAAAGCTTTAGAAAAGAAAGAATTGCTAAACTACTTATGGCTTCTAATTAGAGTAATTTTGGTCATCTTCTGATTTAATCATTCACTTCATCTGTAGATGGAAATAAATTTTAACAATCAAGGACATTTAACCTATATATATACTGCCCAAAGTGGCCATTGGCTTAAAACAATACTTCCTATTCTGTTTTGGCAGTTTATGAAGTATTGCCTGTATATAATTAATGGAAAGTTAAATTTCTTACTAATCTTTGAGACCTTAATTTCTTTTGAGAAGCAACCAGAAACCCAAATATGTTTTTTTAATGTAGGTCTTTGATGAAATAAATATCTTTAATATTGATGAAGACCCAATTTCATCTTTCTACATAAATATTTTTTCTTATTAAGTTACAATTGAGGACCATGGAAGGTTTTTTTATTTTTTTCATTTATTTCCATATCCCAATTTAATATGACCATAGAATTTCGAATTGGAGGAGATCTTATAGACAATCTTAGAATCTGACCTTCTGTGCATTTCATCTTAAGAATTCTTTGCAGTTAATCTGAAGTTAGTTTATGCTTGACTACTTTATAAATGACATCTGATTTCCTACGTATGGACAGGAAACACTTGTACTTTTAGAACTTAAACAATTTCTTATTGCTTGTTTCTGAAAAATGGTTTCTCCCAAAAGAAGTAACCCTTCTTTCCTTTTAATTTTTAATGGGCAAAAATCCATCAAGCTTTTTTCATGGATTTGAATTTAGCTTATCAACATTGTTGCTCTAAGATTGTTTTTCTAATTGTTCATTATTATAGACTTTAATATACCAGTATGTAGCTAATTTATTTACTAATACAGAATGATATGCAAAGTATTCACTTTAAGCCCCAAAATGCAAAATCAAAAACTTTAATTATAGCAATAGATATTTTACCAATTAGTCTTTTAAAACTTTCTTAAGTAAATTTAGCAAGGTATGTTGGCAACTCTGTCAAGAAGCGTGTAAGATGGATTGTTTGTGTTGACGCAGAACTGACTGTTTTTATTCCTGCCTCTGGCAACACTTTTCTAACGTGAATTCAGTCTGGTTTCTTACATAGAGCAAGAACTTCAGGTTTTCCCTTTGCTGCCTGATGAGAATTCTGAGTGCAAGGCTAGTACTGAGACTTTGTATTCCAGATATACTGAGTTTTTTACTCTTCTTGGATGCCCAATATGGCTTTTGCCAAGTACCATGGGTCACTTGATAAGTTGGCTTATATGTATTCCAGAAGATTCCTGGTGTCTGGACAGACATTTAGGGTAATCATCCATGAGTGTGCATCTGAAAATTTATGTTTATCTTGACACCATTAGGCCTAATTCCTATGGTGAATCAGCCCTGACAGATTAATATCTCAATATGCCAAGATTTTGCTTAGATCGTTCTCTTCTAAATAATCTTTAGAAAACAGGATTTTTATATCTATTGTACTTCTCACTTTGGATCATCAAGACATTTAGAGTTATTTGCCAAATTGTGGAGAAGATTTTGTTTTTAAGTTTCTGGGACTGTGGAAATAATATTAGATGACAGCTATCCTTCCAAAAATTATCCCACCTATTTTCTGGCTTCCAAACAAATACATGTTAAGTTAGAAAAGGTTACACAAGACAAAATGAAAAATTTTCCCTTTTCATTTGTTCGCTGTCTGTCCACTTTTATTCTTTTGGATGTAATCCACAAGAATGAGGTTTAGTCTAAGGTGTTTGCCCTGACATTGAGAAAAAATGTTGAGCCTTCATCCCAAGGACATAGTCCTCTTATTATAATAAAACTTTCATATAAAAAAAAAATCAGATGCCAAGTCCGTGTATCAGTTAAATACCTCAGACAGCTGATCACACTCTAATGTTAAGCAGCTCTCTGAAAACGCTGCCACCAGTCAAAGAGTTCAGGTTAGAGCTGTAAAATTGCTTCGTTCAGATGTGTTCTGCTTTGGGGGAGCGCTGGTGGTGGAGCCAAAAACTTGAGCATCTCGGCTAACACGTGAAAGAGTGATTGAAACTGCTGTCACTGACAAGCCCGGAAATGGTTGTTTAACGTCCGTCTGGATAATTGAAGGAGCATCCTTGCCTTTTTTCACTGTATTCACGGAATTGGGAGTAGTTTTATGTTTTAGTCATTTAGTTAGAGAACATATGCTTTAATATAATTAAGCAATCAAAATGCTTTTGATATAGTTTTCTGAAAGCTTAATTCATCTTTAAATTTGCTCATCATAAATTCAGCTTGTTTCATTGTCTTTGTGAAGTATTTGAGATGACGTTTTCATGGAAATCACTTTCGATTCATGTATTTAAACTTTGACACTTGTATCTCGGGATTCTCTGTCTTACTCCTCTGGTCATCTGTAAGTTGCAGTGCACTGTTGTTTGTCAGAGATTTGGTTGATTGAATTTTAATAAATACGCTAAATAAGAAATGCTGCTTCTCTGAAGCTCGGGGTTGAACACACTCATTGCTACAGTCCTCTTCCCTCTCCAAAGTTGTGTTTTCATATTGTTTGTCTAATTTGATGTTTAAGGCTACACAGTTACAATGCTGCAGTGTAGCTGGTTTTGTTAAACAATTTAATGTTTATTAACTTCTTTGGTGTGACTGTTTTCTTAGGGGAGAATGAAGGGTGGGAAAAAGGGACAAGAAAACTAAGATAATTCTTAAAATGTAAAAGTGTTTGGGGAAACTGCTCAGCTGAAGTTTTATAAAAATCTGACTTGAGTATTTTTCTCTTCATTTGCTGTGCTTATGTACACAGTGTGACACCATCGCCACCACAGGTTCGGGTCTGTCCTCCCCATATGTTACCTGAAGATGGAGCTAACCTTTCCTCTGCTCGAGGCATTTTGTCGCTTATCCAGTCTTCTACTCGTAGGGCATACCAGCAGATCTTGGATGTGCTGGATGAAAATCGCAGGTGATTGGCCATTAGTGACTCTTGCCAGCTTTATTGCATATTTTTTGGCTTCTTGTTAGTGGACTGTGGTGTCTACCTTTTATGTTTACAGCTTCGTCTCTTTCTAAGATGCAGTGGTTTAAAATGGCTCGCTTTGTTTTCTTTTAATTTGAAATTATTGTCCAAAATTCACATTTCATAAGATCTCTTAGCTTCTCTTCAGTCAGGAAGAGTATTCAGTTAATAATTGTACACAGGAAGTATAATGATTTTTTTAAAGGCTTTGTTGACCTGCTCTAAGTAGTCCATTTTGGGAGATGCTGAGGGATGCTGTTGGATTGATTGTGGGATGTTGGACTGAAGCATGCTAATTTTCTTTAGTAAGTCATTTGATTTAATCACTTATGATGCTAATGTGGTTGGATTAATGAAGCAAATCTGAGAAGATGATGTCAGTGTAGTTGCCAGGACATTTTTTTTCTTTCCTCTTAGCAGGAGTTTCTAGGCCTGTATTGAAAATCCCAGGTGCTGTTGTCTTTTTGATAGTACTGATATTTTTCAATAATGATAACATCTCACTGTTAAACATCTCAAATAAAATCATTAGTAGTATACTTAGACTTGTTCACACAAATAAAATTTTTTTGCCATTATTTCAAATACTTTTTGTCCTTGGTTCATTACTACATAGTGTTTTAAAAAGATGAACTTTGAGGAGCTTTTTTGGCACAGTGTGGGACAGGTACAGTCAGTTTCATTTCCACTCCATACATTTTATTTAGTGATTCTGAACCAGTGTTTGAATTTTCATGATCATTTTATTAGACTATTAATTTCTGCATTTTGGAGAATTCCCAATAAATTAAACTGGCCCTCCAGTAAAACTTGTTTCTAACCTTGGGAACTTACCTGTCTTAGGGCTTACTCTGAACAAATTTTTTCTTGCTGAGTGCTTTTGACTCTCAAGTCCCAGATGTTTCACCATACTTCACAAGTACTTGTCCATACTGCTCAACTGGCATTTCTAAGCCTTCCCAGGGTTAATCTAGTGGTTAAAGCTAGAACCAAGGACTTAAAGCCACACCAGAAAAGCTTAAAAGCAAAGCTTATGGCAAGGGGAAAATTAGATATACACGTATGTATATATGTATTCATGTATATGTGTGTGTGTGTGTGTGTGTATATATAGTCATGCATTGCTTAACGACGGGGATAGTTTCTGAAAAAATGTGTCATTAGCTGATTTCATCTTTGTGGGAACATCATAGAGGGATAGTTAGCCCACTGCATACCTAGGCTGTATGGTGCTAATCTTATGGGATCACCATTGTATATGCAGTCCATCATCAACCAAAACATCAATATACAGCGCATGACTGTGTGTGTGTGTGTGTATACATATATACATATATATATATATATATATATATCCCTCCTCAAGGGTTTAGAGTCCCTTTTATGTTCTTTGAAGCTTCAAGGACTATCTTAGAATATTCAGAACCTGGAAGAGGCAGCACAGTTCAGAAGAAAAAGCATGGATTCAGGGGGTCAGTCAGACTCAGTCTTGAGCCACCCCACTGAAGAACCAGCTGCATGATGGCCTTGAACAAGTTGCCTAGCCTCTCTGGGCCTCATTTTTCTCATCTATTAAAAAAAAAAAGAGGGATAATAATGGTATTACCTGGTTTTCTGGATTCTTGTGAGGAATCTTCACCCTGCACACACACCTTTGTTTAAGACAGAGGAATAATGGCTTCAAATTCTTTATTTTGAAGAATTTGAAGGAGATCCTTCAAAAGATATTGAACATAAAGTACCTGGCACTTAAGAAGTAGAATTTCCAAAGGGCTGTTTCTTCTCTATCCTTAAAATAGATTTATTCTTCACCAAAAATCCTCTTTATCTTTTTAATTACAATGGGTCTTTAGAAGACACCGGATTATTAGGTCAAATTATATCATATCAAGTGCTATTATAGTGAAAGTATCTGAATGAGAAAGATATTTATAAATCCTATGTAGATTAAGCGATAGCAAGATGACAAAGCCCCAGTACATTAAAATTATTTGTCACAACCCCCAACACATACACAGTTCAAGATAATGAAACCTGTAAAAATAGTTGGATTATTTTTTCTGCTTAATGGAAAAAAATTTTGCCTCAAGTTCAGATGTATAAAATCGCAAATCTTACTAATGTAAAATTTATTTTGTATTCTTTTATTAGGAAAAACTGTTTTGAGCCCTAAGTGAAGTTTTTTAAAAAATTTTTTTAACTGTAATGAATTGATACCTTTCAAATTCCTTTTCTGGGAAGGAATGGTCTTATTCACTTAAATGAAGGAGATTTTAAAAATTCATAAAGTAATCATATTAATAATTCTTTGCTCCTGGATACTCACCGTTAGTTGTTACCTTGGAGCCTGGAGGGTTCGATTCTCATTCGTCGTCTTGGATGCTTTCATTATTGAAAGGGTTGGGGTCTCATTGTTTTTAAATCTCTTCTCATCTAAATGTGAACAAGATTTAGTCAGAATCGTAAGTGCCAAATCAGTTTTTATTTCTACTATGAGAACTGTCTAGCATGACTGTTCAGATATAAGAAATAGGAATGTGAAATTTGGATAATGTTCTACTTGCATGATTATAAAATAATACTGCTTATCAAGTTTTAAGTGCTTTTGTTGTTCCTGCTCTGTACATAATTTTTCCTTTCTATTTTATTACTCTTGGCTGTTGTGCTAATGCAGTATCTTCTCTTTGATCTTATGCCGTCACATTAGGTATAGTTACATTAAGCTAGAACTGTTTGGCAGGAAGAAAGAAAGAGAAGAACTTTCTGCCTGCTTTATTATCATAAGATAGTGCGGGTTCATAGTTGCTTGACATCAGAACTATTTTTTGTTGACACTTTAAGGGATAGTGTTGAAAGGTTTATGTATTATGTTTTTGTTTTCTCATCTTCTGAGAACTTATTTGATCTAAAACCAAGCTCAACATGAAGACAAAGTTAAATCCTAGATATACATTAGAAAAGTTTATTTATATAGGAAGTGCTGTGCATTTGGAAAACTGATGTATCAAAAATTTACCAAAATACGTGGGACAAGCACCAAGTGTGTTCATTGGATGTAAAATGCTATTATGACTTAGTCCTTGGCTGGTTAAGAAATGACCATGTCTTCTGACACCTGCTAGATTCCATATATCATTGTCCAATGCAAAATATTAACATTTTTAAAAAGAAATTTAGTTCCTATGTAAGAACATTATTTAAATATTGACAGATAAGTCATGCTTAGCATGCTTGAGTTTTATTTTTAGAAGGAGCTTGATTATTTTTATACAGTTTTTCTTAGCAGATTGTACAAGCTTTCAGTGAATGGAATAAGAAACCAGTGTTTAAATAATTTATATTTTTTGCAAGTATCTGTATAAATTTATTACTTGGAAGACCTAGAATGCAAATTTTCCATTGAAACAGTGTTTGTTATTTATAATTTTTCTTTTTTAAAAAATGTCTGTAGTTCCTGGTCCCCCAGTCAAACTGTTTATTTACTGTAGCAGTTTCCATCTTTTTTAGCAAAGAAACAGATATTCTCTTAAGGCAGAACATTTATTTACTCAAAAATATCAATATACAAGTTAATGCTGGAACCTGTAGAGCCTTGGATCTCATTCCCTTTTGCCAATTACAAAACATATTTATCAAACTGAAAAAATTTTTTTTTACTGTATTAAGTCATACTTATGGTAGAAAGCAGTACTTGAATGAAGTTTCTGACTTTGCCAAATACCTGTCTAATTTACTTTTATATTATATGTGTCAATTGCCAGTGTGAGAAGACAAAATGATATACGTTGTGAAAGGTAACTGTATTATTTTCTGGCTCTGCATTATAAAAGGGAGATCTCTGTGGTGGAATTTGTGGAATATGGCAGACCCATTGGAGCATATTAGTATGAATTTTTTTTAGAAAGCTTTGGGTAGCATGCAGTGGTTGCTTCATTTAGTTAACCATTCTCCTCTTAGTGTATGTAAGGTTATAGTTGAGTAACAGTGTTCCTAATGCCACAGAAAATGTATTAGTAGGATGTGATGAATTCAAAACCTATCTCAGGCATATGTGGTTTCTCACTGTTCTCTAGCCAAAAAAATAGAAGTCTAATATGTCTCCCACAAAAGTCTCTGAATTTCCTATCCTCTAGGTTCCAGAAATGTCTTTAAGGACCAGTCGTGCCTTTAGAAAATGTACAAGCTGAACATTAAAATTTTCTTGTATAAATTGATTTGACATAAAATAGTGATTTGTATTAAGGCCAAAATTCTACAACTGTACCACTTACAAAGAAAACTAGTACATTCAGTATTAAATGTTTACCACAATTAAGAATTGCCTTGATACCGATCAGGCAAAACCTAATTAATGAGTACTTAGAGAATGAGACATTCAAAATAGAATGTAATAATTCTTGAAATCCTTATATGGATCCTATACCCCAACCTTCTTTCTCTGATTAGTAAATATTGCTGATTACTTTTTGAGGAGTTGACCATTGACCACATAGAGCTTTTGTTTTCTGATTTTAAAAAATAAAACTTATTAGAAAGGTTACTGCTTACCTAGGTAGAGAGCTCACTGTCTTCTAGAACCCGAGTATCTACTGAGTCTGCGTGAAATGCCCCCAGAGTTTCCCAGTGCACCTTAGTCTTCTCACCGAGAGCCCCGTGTGTCCCTCCTGGTTGTCTCAGGATCAGACTCCCGTATTTGACTGCACTTCCTGTGATGTGCTGTACCACGCCTCCTGATCTCAGTTCCAGAACTGAGGCTTGCAGTTTTGCTCTTGAGAGCTGAGGGTTTGAATGAGACCCAGCTACATTAAGATAACAGGCACTAGTCAAAATTAATCAGGTGGGAGGGAAGGCATTGTGGGAAGTGGGAATTACTTAGAATTTTTAGTTTTCAAGATATAGCTCTTGATCCCAGATGAGCAACCACGATCATGCTGTGCTACTAACCGGTTTTCTTGACATTCTTCTAACATTGCTGGTGACTGCTTCTCCAACTAGGAGAGAGAAGTTTCTCTTTTTAAACAGAGTCGTCCTCTGTCTTAAATTCTGTAAATTAGAATATAAGCACCAAAAAAATTATTTTATATATTGGTGCTATTTTGTTACATAAATATAGATTCCCTTTGTTTTTTAACCCCTTGTAAAAGACTAAATTTATGAAAATCATAAAATGGAGGACATGAGAGGCAAAGATATTTAAAGTATTTGAAATATATTGTATTGAAACATACAATATAATTCTATTTGACATTTACTTGTCTTGTTTTTGCTTTTATTTTATTACTTCTTTGTTTCCTGATTCTGTCTTGTGCCTTCTCCCGCAAAAACCTGCCTTAGACCTGTGTTGCGTGGTGGGTCTGCCGCCGCCACTTCTAATCCTCATCATGACAACGTCAGGTAAATTTTGAGACTTTATAATTACCAGGGTAAATAGTTGACTGAATTTGTATTTTGCAGGACATAATGCATGTAGTAGCTATGTCTTTGTAGTATAGCTTGAACTTCTGCAGCTTTTCTCTATGAGTACATCCTGCTTTTCTCTGAGAACAATGGGTCTAATCATTCATGACTTTTGGCCACTAGAGTATGAGGAAAAATGCTTAACAATTATGGTATAGTATCATGTGAACATCTGAGATACTTTATTTAAATACAGTTTTAATAGCTTATAGGAGATCATGCTAAAACACAGAAAAAATAATGTTAAATCTTGTTTTCTGTGCATCATTTTAATTGTTGCCTGAGGTTCTGTCCAGTATGTCCATTTTAGGTGTTAATTGTCTATACTGTCACTTGCAGTGTATAGATAAACCCGTCTCTAAGACGTCATCTTAAATTGGGGGAAATCAGCATTAACAATCCGGGAAGTTATTAGAAAAGGAATTTAGTTTTAAGAATTTTTGTCATCTATTGATTTAAGCTTTTCTCTCTCCTTTTTGCCCCTTTCACACTTTCAGGCATGCTTAGCCTGAGTAATTATTTCTTCTGTCATGCGCAAGGATAGATAGGAATGTCACGTGCAAATACAGTCATGCAGTGCATGATGACATTTTGGTCATTGAGGGACCA
The DNA here is from genome assembly GCF_041296235.1 of Equus asinus. Classification (NCBI taxonomy): domain Eukaryota; kingdom Metazoa; phylum Chordata; class Mammalia; order Perissodactyla; family Equidae; genus Equus; species Equus asinus. Next base: position 12,519,597 of record NC_091808.1, on the reverse strand, counting down.
CATATATGATGGTGGTCCCATAAGATTAATACCATCTAGCCTAGGTGTGCATTAGGCTGTACCATCTAGGTTTTTGTAAGGACATTCTGTGGTGTTCACACAATGACAGAATCGCACAACGACTCATTTCTCAGAACATATCCCCATCGTTAAATGATGCATGGCTGTACTTAAGGTTCTCAAGTGCCAAAATCCCTGTTTCCCATCTTCTACGGGGAAAAAAACTTGGTTGGTGTTCACAGATACCATTACTGTAATTTTTTCAGAGCCAGTTTTGTTTATTTTAAGCAGCTGTGTATTGTCTGTAGCAGTAGATTTAGCACTAGCAGCATTATTTCTATGATGAGGGGAAGGTGACACATTCATTTTTAGGCGAGAGAAGAGGGAAACATCAGTTTCTCATTAATACTGAATTCAGGTTAGAGGAATAGAGCAGTGTGCCCTTAGTGGTCCCCTTACTACTCTGCTGACTTGTTTCTTTTTACAGTATTGACTCATTGATTATAAGTTTCCTCTCGCATATTTCTCATAAATTTGTAATCCTTTTATCTTTCTGTGAAAGTTATTTCTAGCCAGCCAGTGCTCTGACTTAGCATTTCTTACAGAGTGTTTAGTTCTGATAAGTACTAAAACACATTGCAATGCTGTTTTCTGTTTTAAGTTGAATTATGTAGATAAAGTCTTCTGCCATATCCTTAGATTTCTTTGCAAATGAAGATTTCCTTTACAGGTGTTTAAAACCTTAGTTAATTCAGGATTTAAATTGTGAGTAATCCCTTTCAATTACACTTCATTCCCTATGTTCAGTTAGGGTCCCTTTACCTTTGAAACAATTGCTTCTACTGTTTGATTTTTTTCCAGTTAATCGTCTTATATGTGACCTCACAGAAATAGAAAAGTTTTATTTTGAGGATAAAGTGTAGAGAAGAGGAATCTTTAACCCTTGAGTTTTTTCACTAATCATTTAGTAATTCTGTTTTAGTGTTTTAAAGAGGGGCCGGCCGTGTGGCCGAGTGGTTAAGTTCACACGCTCCGCTTTGGTCGCCTGGGGTTTCGCCAGTTCGAATCCTGGGCGCAGGCATGGCACCACTCATCAGGACACACTGAGGCGGCATCCCATATGGCACAACCAGAAGGACCCACAACTAAAAATACACAACTATGTACTGGGGGGCTTTGGGAGAAAAAGGAAAAATAAAATCTTTAAAAAAAAGAATAATTAACTCAGATGTTTGTACGCCCATAGTTCCCACATCTACTAACTTAGTAGCTCTTTTCTCTGATGCAGTTACTCTCAGTGTTCCAGCATATTTATCCTGTTGCATGAAGAAAGGGGCAGTTAATGAGAAAGCGAGTTAATTTAGCCGTAAAAGAAACACTTAGAGATTGTCCTAGATTATCTAGAGTAAGTATACACCATCTGTCATTGAAACTGCAGCCTGTGTAGTTATCATCAGTGTTCAGAATGATGACACTGCATGATTATAAAATTAAAAATTCTGTTTCACATATCTCATTAAAGTATTTCTGGATTATTTTCAATGGCATTTGAAACAAAAGAATTTTCTGAATGGACTTATCTTTAACATGTCTGGATGAAAAATATAATTTTCATCATACCCCTTTGTGTGGTAATGTGCTTTTTATAATGGAATATTAGCATTGAAATAATTAGAATATATGATCTAAATGCCAACTCTGTAGATTACATAGGAGTAACTTTTTAATTCAATTTATTTATATTCTGCTCATTCAAAAAAGTTAATATGCCATTTTGCTGAAATAACCACACAAGATTAAAATAGGATATAAACATGTGAGGTGAATTGTCTGGTGTATAAACTGTATCTCAATAAAGCTGTTAATTAAAATATATTTTAAAAGTGGAAATCCAGGCAAAGAGGAAGAATAGCATTTGTGTATATTTGTTTCTCAGAAGTTGGTTGTCATTCATTTAAAAATCAGTGCCCTTTTAGAAGTAACTGCTTTGACCAGGAAGTACTTTTTAATATACTTTCTCTGGAGTTTGTCTTAGTAGCTTTCCAATATTATTTTATACACAGCCTCTTAATTATTTATTATTGAGCCAATTCTGGATCTGAATGTAGTGGCAAGATGTATTCAGGTGATTTTATAGTTGCTTCTATGGGAGACACAGTAGAAAGTAAGTAATTGGAAATAAGAAGTAAAGAGTAAAAATGGCAAGAGAAGCGGCCACAAAAAGAGAAGAAAAAATAAAAAATGATCTATCTTATTTTTTTAGTTTGCGTTAGTTTACTTTGTGTTTCCTGCCAGTCAGTCTCAGCAGGGACTCCAGTGGAACCACATATGGACATAAGTTTGTGGAAGAATTGTATGTTATATCCTAGAGCTTTCCATATTTTGCTCTGAAATTTTTAGCCAGGGATTCTTTTTAGCCACTCCAGTGCCTCCAGTCCCTCAGAGTTGGAAAGTACCTCCTTATTTCTGTGTTTAGTCAGGGTTTCTTCTCACTCTCTGAGTGTCAGGACACTTTCCCATATTGTAGGTAGTTGCTATCTTAAGCTTTTTCCTTTCCTTTCCTTTATTAAAACCAATTCATATTGTAAAATATTTTAATAATTCATATTGTTATATACCAGTCTTTTGAACAATTCTTGAGCATTACACAACACATTACATGACTTGCCAGGTACTCTTAGTTCTATTCTAATATTAAAGTGTGTTTTTATTTCTTTCCTGTTAGGTATGGCATTTCAAATGCAGATACAACACTTGAAGCAACTTCAGATGACATGACTGTTGTAGATGCAGCTTCATTAAGACGACAGGTATTTAATGTACCAACTAAGATCTAATCATAAATTATATTCATGTAATATTTAAAGTGATAGTTTGTAACAATTTATCGTTTCTCTCTTGTGGAACCCATGAATTGAAATATTTTATCTATCAAACTATTTATTAAACCATAATTTATTTTCCCATTTCGATTAAAGATATATTAAGCCACTCTTTACGTGTTTTGATCAACATAAAACAGTATTACCAAAATGGATTGATGTAATTCTGGTCCATAATAAAGAATCTCGACATTTTAGCAAACCAGTGCAGCCATAAATTACTTGGTTGGCTTTTTGAAATGTGGAACTGTCCTTTTGGGGACCTGCGTTATTATGTTTGAGAACTCCATTTTGGAAACCACTGCTCTCGGTTTGCATAATGCCTTTATATACCTATTTCTCGTGTTCTGTAATAAGTCCTATCTTGGAACTACAGTTGCATATGCATATTTTTAATACGTGCTCCCATAGCCTCTGGAATCACATAGACATGCACATGTGGAGAAGGCATATTTAGTGTTCTGATTGTGTCTATGCCAAATAGATGTGGAGGGGAAATGAATGAAATAAAGTATTTCCAAGTAAAGATCAAGAAACTAAATATTTTAGCATAAGAGTAAATCAGAATATCATTTTAAAGATTTAATATAATAAAAGGATAATATGAAGCAAATAGAACTTTTTCATTGTCAGTCTTATTTGTTGAAACATAAATAGAAGCTATATCATAAGCTCTTACATATTTTCATATACTTATTTATACCTTGCCTATTGAAGAAAAGGGTTTCTTTGGCATTTATCATTGAATTCACAATAATGCCAACAACCTTGTTTTCTGAAAGTGTAATTTGAGTTTCAGTGTTCTAACAACATCCATTTAATACTTAACTTAAGACGGAGGACAGTCAAAGATACAACCATTATAAGCAAGTCACACACATGCTGTGATACTTTAAAAGGACTAGAAAGCCAGTTGGGAAACTAGGAGTTTCTAAGATAAGTAACGAAAACTGAATTACAAGAAGATTCTACGGAATTCCTATTTGTGACCCTGGCAGCTACCGCTTCTGCAGCTTTCTTTGTTCTGTTGCCAATTTGTGAACTCACCGGTTTGGATTCCGTTTAGTCTAGTGTTGAGCAACTCATGGCTCACCTACCTTCAAGATGCAGAATGTAATCCACTTTCGGGGGGAATATTGAAAAGCTGCCTTGGGGCCGGCCCTGTGGCCGAGTGGTTAAGTTCGCACACTCCACTTCGGGGGCCCACGTTTTTGCTGGTTCGGATCCTGGGCACAGACATGGCACCGCTCATCAGGCTGTGCTGAGGTGGCGTCCCACATAGCACAACCAGAGGCACTTACAACCAGAATATGCAACTCTGTACTGGGGGAGGGGCGGGTTTGGGGAGAAGAAGAAAAAAACAAAGATTAGCAACACATGTTAGCTCATGCGCCAATATTAAAAAAAAAAAAAAAAGCTGCCTTGGTGCTACTACTTCTTAAATATGCCTAAATAGAAATATTTTAATGACTCAAATCAATGCCAGTATTTTCACTAACAATAGAATAGGATTGTTTCATATAAGAACAAAGTATCCCATGGGACTAAATAAATCGTTCACGTTTTGAATGGGGGAAACGTAGTCTTTAAGCACTTTCTTTTTGCTGAATTGGCCCTAATGGAACAATGGTTGCTCAATACTGATCAAAAGTGAGGTACTTTATTCAGATTATTAAAATGGTTGTCTCTGAACTGCTATGTCTGTTCTGTCGGTAGACTTTTTACCCCCATATTTGGAGTTCTCAGTCCTTGAAATTCTAGGAGTTCAGCCTTATGAACATTCCCCTCCTTCAACTTCTCTAACATAATGATAGTAATCCCTTGTACTTTCATAATGCTCTACAGAGCTTATAGTGTTTTTGCGTAGATGTTGCAGGTTGGATTCCCTGGGGAGCAGGTTCTGGGAGGAAGATTTGCATGTGTAAAGTTTATCGGGGAATGCTCTTGAGATTAGCACCTGTCAGGGAAGGAAAGGAAGCAGGATTGGGCGAGAGGGAAATGCTGGGCTGCAGTGTAGTTAGAACAAAGGCTGTATGTAGCCAGTCCTCTGAGGAGCTCTGAATCTGGGGTCACCCTTCAGACTTGGAGCAGGGGGCCTGGGCCTTTAACCCCGTCGCTAACCAGTCGTTGGATGCATGCTACCTACCCCAGAAAGGGAACATGAGCTTGGGCAAGGCAGTCGTTCAGCTCAGGGTCTTCACAGTATAAGGACCAACAGCCTAGGACAGTGCTATCAACCAGCAATACTCCTGGCCACTGGGGAATTAGCCTTTCAGCCTGAAGCCTCTTGGTGGCAGATCTCAGAGCCCACTACAATAGGTTATTTTATGGGATCCTTTCAGTGACTCAGAGAGGTGGACAGAGAAGGCAGTTAAAGCAGGGTTGAAGATGAACAGCTGAGGCTGAGAGACAAAAGCTCCTAGAAGGGGCAGAGCAAGGGGCAGAGGCCCCTCATCCTTTCTGCTGTGGTGGGCCTGCCTGATGTATACTGAGCCTTTCTACCAGAACAGCAACGTGCAGCAGCTCCTGCACCTCACTATCTCATCAGAGGAGGAAGGGAAATACACCCTTTCTAACTCAGAAATTTGAAGAAGGGAAAGGGAGAAGAGGATTTAAATGACTTTAAGCTGTCATGGGTAACATTTTTTCTATTACTTAGTTTTATTTGCTCCAAATGAAACTTTCTGTGTTTATAATAATTCTTTTGACAAATTATATACTACTTTATAAGAATCTGATTGTTCCATGCATTAAAGCATCTATTTTGTTTTTTGTTGTTTGTTTTTCACGTAGATAATCAAGCTAAACAGACGTCTACAACTTCTAGAAGAGGAGAACAAAGAACGTGCTAAAAGAGAAATGGTCATGTATTCCATTACTGTAGCATTCTGGCTGCTTAATAGCTGGCTCTGGTTTCGCCGCTAGAGGTAACCTCAGCTCTCAAAAATATTGTCTCAACAGCTGGAAATATAAAGAATTTGCAAACTTCTTTGTTTCTGTCTTTGCATTGTATGCTGTTTTATAGTCTATACCCTGAAAATGTATTTCTTGCACAAAGGAGGGGGAAGGACTTATATTTGCAGAAGTAAAGGTATATTATGACACTCAGCTGTAGTCACTGTTAACCAGTTCTGCAGTAACACCTACTTAAAATTCTCCCTTTGCATGTTTTGTAAATAGGCTGTAGTTTGGGGGGTTTTTTTTGAGGAGTTAATTTTTTGCCTCATCAGTCTGCCCAAGTAATTCACTGAATGGGAAAGAGAGTGCATAGAGAATGGATTTAGAAAAGTATCTGTAAAAGAAAAATAATACTTTATTTTGTCCTGTTTCTCAAATTATTAGAGGAAGCAGTTTTGTTAATAGACATTTTTGCATCCACATTTCAGTCTTAACACTTCCAAAGTCATGGTCTGGTGTCAGAGTTAATAAAATCAAGCCACATCGCATTTCACAATCACCTTCATTAAAATAATTCTGAACATTTTCAGCGGTTTATCTAATATTTGTGTAAAATGTGTGTTCTTATTTTTATTTTAGTTTTGCAGATGGTTTTCTAGAAAGTATGTTTTTACTAAGGCCATGTGTGAATGATTTAAAAAACTACAGAGTAAGGTACAAATGTGGTGTATTGAATAAACCATCAACAGAGCAATGTTTGTCTATTGAAAGATGTTATTTCATCATTTTGTGCTGTATTCCTGTCATCTTACCTTATAGAACCTGAGTTCTCCCGTCTCAGGAGCAAATGATTCATTAATGGAAGGTAGCAAGAACCTCCTGCTTCCTCTCAGATCTTCGTCCTGGCAGTGGTAGGCGCTGGTTGCATTACAGGTGCTTTTCTGATTGGTAGTGTCTAGTTCAGATGAAAATACCTTGAGGTGTGCATGCTTTTTCTATTGTAGTATTTCACTAATTGATACTAAATCTCATAAGAATTCAATGCACCAATGAAACCAAGTCCTGGGAACCTTTAGCTCTCAAAACCTTTTTTTTTTTTTTTCCTTTTTTTGGTTCAGAAATGGATAGAATTTTAGTTAGGTGCAGTATTCTCCACAAATCTTTGATATCTTTCTTCCAAGGCAGTGAGTTTTGGGAAAGGCAGTTGAGGGAAATTCCTTAGATATGGGTAGATTTAATGTTTCTAGTCTTCCTTCTGCCCTATTCTTTCAAAAAAAATACTAGGAGGAAGGATTCTTCTCTGTACTTCCTAGGGTTTATCGTCAGTTTGTTGATTTCTTTTTTCTTTTATGAGGAAGATTGGCTGTGAGCTAACATCTGTTGCCAATCCTCTCTCTATTTTTTTTTCACCCATAAAAGTCTCCCAACTTTTATAATATCCTGATGGTGTAATTATAATAATTCTAGCTTTATGTATATCATGAAATAATTTCTGTGAGTGATCCTCCCAACTGAAGCCACAAAAATGATGACTAAAATTAGCACCTCTTTGCTGGACAGGCATGAAAAGGATTCCTTAAAGGCCAAACATGTGAAACAAAAGCAGGAATTCCAGGAGATCGGCGAACACAAAAGCACTTTTTCTCTCTGTTGATTTTTACCAAACACTGGAGACCTAGAAGTTTCTCCCTTACTGGCTGTGCAGGGGGGCAGGAGATACAATTCCATGTCTTGGGCAGGCACTAGCCACCACAGGAGACTCCTGCATGAAGGTGGGACCCCGAAAGATAGCTCCCTCGGTGAAAGGGTGAATGAGAAGTCAGCTTACCATCCCAAAGGGGACAACAAAGAAACATGTCTTCACTGGGTCACAGATCTAAAAAGAGAAGGGCTTGAATCTCTTTAGCTCCAGAGCCAGGCTCTGCTGTGCCAGCCTCCCTCCTCTGGAAGTTGTTCATCACTGGAAGAAAGTGGTTTTGGAATTGAGAGGAACAAATTCACTCCTGGCTGGGATAGTCAGGAAATACTTCTTAGCGTGAGATTTGAGCTGAACCTGGAAATAAATACAGGATTTCAGCAAGCAGGGATTGAAGAAAAGATTCCAGGTGCAGGGACCAGCTCAAGAAAAGGGTGCAGTCAGGGCGAGTAATACAGTGATCAACCTACCACACTCACTCGCATTATACAGCTAAGTATAGCAAGGACATTGTTACAGTACTCTCAGAACTCCCTGTAAAGATTTTGTTTTGTTTTCTACGTCTAGGAGTACTTGTTGGAGCGTTTGCAAGTTATTTACATTTTGAGGGATAATTTTATGAAAGTGTATTTTCAAGACCACTTTTCTTCCTTTCCTGCATGAATGTCTGTTTTGCAGTTTCCTGATTATATTTGACATTGAAATTGAACTGTTTTTCTGGGCGTCAGTTTAGGAAAGGTTTAATTTACCATAACCATTCTGTACTTACAATATATAATCATATCAATAAGTAGAGACTCGTGTGTGCACGGCCCTGACTCAAGCACTAAGAGGTTAGAGCAGATACCCCCCCGGCCCTGCTTTTAAGGAATTGACAGGTTAATGGAGGAGGAGGGCAATAAGGTTTATTAAAGAATTAGAAGATGATAAAAGCAATTTTGTTGAGGAGAACAACTCAAGATATATGCTGAAGGATACCGAGGGGAGAGTGTTTCAGATGGTGGACATACAGTAAAAAAATAAAAGTGCAAAGATTTCAAAATGAGATTGAACATGGGAACGGAAGTGAAAAATAAGAACCAGTGAGCTTCGTAAGTGATCAGGTGCATATTGTGTGCATACATGTACAGACTTGCATTTGTAAGTTTAGGGACCAGAGCAGAGATGGCACGTCCCCAAAAGATACCTAACCACAAGTGGCCCACAGGGTTTGGGCATTGAATTCATGGCAGCAGTTTCCACAAGACTAGAATATCGAAGAAATAACAGCTCTTTCAGCTGGTTGGACTACTGCCAGCCGTCTTCTCTTTTGCCCTCTGAAATGGGAGGCTTAAGTCTGTCTCCTCATGACCCTGTAGAGAACCGGAGTCGGCTCTCAGCCATTTCCAGGGTGATGAGAAGATTGTGTGCACCATCACTGACCCTTGTATTGTTCAGTCAAGTACAGTGAGCTGTCATGTTCATTTTACTTGTGTTTTAATTTTATGGCTATTGCAGTTTGACATTCATTTAATAAGCATTGAGTCTTTGCCAAAAGCCAAGTACTAAACACAGGATTCATTAATTCATTCAACAAAATATGTATAATGGCCCTCCTTAGTATCAGGCACTGTACTTGGTACTGAGTGTACCAGGAGTGAATAAAAAAAACACACCCTGTACCCATGGAGCTTATGGTCTTTTAGGGGAAAGTGAAATTTGAGAAATAAGCACAAATAAAAATGCTGTCACCATTGTGATGAGTACTATAACTGAAGGAATGCTGAAGGAGAGAGTTAAAGGAACCCTGTTTTTCATCCTCAGAAAAAGTGATATTTGTGCTGAAGTCTGAAGGATGAAGAGGACTTAAACAGAGATGAGACGGGCAGGGGGTGGGGGCTGGGCCGAGGAGAGGCCTTGCTAAGGACCTGAAGCAGGAAAGAGCTGATGAATAAATGGATGAGAAGGACATGGTCCTGTTCTCTGAAATTCTCTTATAGTGATGGACGTACCACCAAAAGCATTTAAGTTACATTGTGACAGGTATGGTGTTAGTGGTTTGGGCCAGTGCTGACTTAGTGTGCTGGAATCATGCACTCTGGGAAGGCTTTCTCAAGTGGGAGATAGTTAAGCCAAATCATAAGGATAAATGAGTATTTATAGGAGCATAGGGAGAAGGTCTTTATATAGCAAATGGGTTCAGAAAAAAATACCTGTAAGCTCTTGATGTTACTAATTTTGAGGGGTAGCTGTAATATGGGTATTGTAAATCATTTCTAAAACATTAAGCTCAGAGAACATAAATAATTGAAATAAAATGCAGGAATGATCACATTCAGAAAATGGTAGGTTTTTAGTTTTGTCTGTTTTATAACATTTTAATATGGTAAATTGACCGTTTTCTTACCCTGTCTTTTAAAGATTGGCATATGTAGAAAGCAGCTTTTGAAAGACTGATTTTTTTTTTTGGGTATTTATTGTTTTTTAATTATTGTGAAAAATTTAAACATGGGAAAAGAGAAGATATAATGAATTACCTGAATATAACAACATTTTTCCATTGCTTCACTTTTTGGCTGAAGTATTTTAAAAAATGACATTTTCTCCCAAACATATAAATATGCTTTTCTAAAAAATAAGGATATTTTCCTGTATAACCATAAAACCATTATGAAACATAAAAATTTAACGATAAATCCTCAATATTGCCTAAACCAACCTATGTACAGGTTCCCCAATTATCCCAGTAAGGTCCATAGAATACATTTAGTTGAATCACGTCTCTTTGTTCTCTTAATCTGGAATAGTTCCCTCAACCCATCCCACCTTTTGTTTTTTCTGTACATTTTCTTGTTGAAAATGGGGCTATTGTCTATTTATTGTCCCACCTTTTGAATTTGTCTGGTATGTCCTCTTTCCCTGGATTTCCTATAAGCTGGAAATTATGTCTAAAACTTTATTTTATTCAAGTTATATATTTATTCTTTTTTTAAAAGTATAAAGAGGGGCCGGCCCCGTGGCTGAGTGGTTAAGTTTGCACACTCTGCTTCAGTGGCCCAGGGTTTTACCTGTTTGAGTCCTGGGCGCAGACATGACACAGCTCATCAAGCCATGCTGAGGCGGCATCCAACATGCCACAACTAGAAGGACCCACAACTAAAAATACGTGACTATGTACTGGGGGGCTTTGGGAGAAAAGGGAAAAATAAAATCTTAAAAAGAAGTATAAAGAAATACAATACAAAAGTCCCACACTTTCACTTCCAGGATAACTTCTGTTCCTTCTTTTTCTCCCTCCCGTCTCCCTTTTTCTTCCCACCCCCCACTGCTGCCCTTCCTCGTTCCACACAAGACTATAGAGTTAGAAAATTCTGCAGAAAAATACAAAACAAATTGAAAGTTTCTCTCTACTTCTCCCGAAAGTTAACTACTGTTGATTTTTCCTTTCCATATGGAAGCGTTATGCATTTACCAACATGCTTTCTATGTAACAGTTTGATTTTTTTTTTTAATCACCTCAGAGGTGACTTTAAAAACAATCTTTTGGACTAAAATGACTCATGCAGCTGTCTAGATAATGCTCCACTATTGAACTTCAGACGTCTAAAAGGATGTCTTTTAAATGTAATTCTCAAATGATTCAAACTGCTAATAGTTCTGTTTTATTGCCACTAAATTACACGATTCGACTTCTTCGCTTGGAGACTCCACACAGACAGCCGAGGAAACCGATGACTATCTGACTGAGTCCAAACAGGAGCTCAAGAATCCCCACAAGCAGGAGACCTAAAAATACTGAGAAATGGATAATCCTGTATTTGTTTTCTGTAGAATTCAAGCTGTTTTTCCCCCAGTTGCTGGCCATGATGTCGTTGTTGGTGGGATTAGTGAAACCAGTAGAAGTTACGCAAGATTCATTGAAGAACCACTGCACATTGAAGGATTCTAGATGAATGTCCCTGGAAAATTGAAGGAAATGATAAAAATAAGATACTCAGGAATATCACTGACCATCAAAAGAATGTGGCATTGTGCCCAGAAAAGGACAAGTCTAGTAAAACAGAAAGGACTTTTGAAATATTGTGCCCAGAAGCTATGGCTAAGATCAGGGTTTCTGAGCGTGTGTCCATGTAGTCGATAGCTATAAAACTTTCAGTCGTTATGTAGCCCATCATTCAAGCATTTCCATAGTACCTACTCTTAGGTTGAACTATATGAAATTTTCTTTGTCAGAAATGGTTGAATATCAACAGTTTCATATGGTTCAACTTCTACTTGCTAAAGGTACAAGAGAATAAAGGAGCTCATAGTGCCAAACTGAAGTGTTGCATCTGCACTTAAACCAGATGTACAATTTTTACTCACAAAAGACAGGTATGTCTATTCAAGTGATTTGTGCCCATTGTAGCAAGGTGTCAAAAATGAGAAACTTTTAGCCCTAACACGTCTATCCGGAAATGCTTTTTCTTTGGTTTATGACAGACTAAGTGTTCTGAGAGAGTTTGCATTTCTGGATGCCAACAGCTGGCGTTCGACCTGGGAAGACCAGTGTTTCAGCAGGTGGAATGTGAGTATGCGTTTGCAGTTTGCAGCAAGCGTAGGATCACTCTTTTGTGACCGTTTACTCTGTCGCTGTCTGTCTCCCCAGCTAGAGTGGGAATCCTTTGCGTGCTGTCATCTCCAGAGCTTAGCCTGGTGCCTGGTGCATGGTGAGTTGTCATCTGCTGAGGACTGAATGTGCATTGCATCTGTGGCTGAAATCTCTAATGTTATACTTCAGATCTATCAGTATAGAGAACTTATCTGGAGTTTGGTTCACAGCTGTAGTATGCACATTTTAAAGCTTTTTCTTTTTTGGTGTAACAAGATAAGGGAAAAGGAGGGAAAAAGGTTTTCATGTAACTACAAAAGCAAATTCTGGTTATTTTCCAAACTGAGCAGCATACTGATAACTAATGAATTGGGTGGTTCTTTTCTTCCACTTTTACAAATTGTGCCTAGATTCAGGCACAGAACCTTACAATCTTACAAGACTGAAATGAACCATTTACATGTAACTCCAGTATTATTTGTTACTACCTGACTTAAACTGTTGATTCATTCCCATTCCTACAGTATATTTATAGTATGTCTGCATGAATCCAGGAGCTGCTTTTTTTCTTTTAGGGCTTATAGATTAGGCTCTAGATTTTATTTCTTGGTTTTCATTCAGTTTTTAAAATTATAAAGGTAATGTATGCTTGGGGCTTAGAAATTTTAACTAGTTTGGAAGTGTAAAACATCAGTGCTCCCTTCACTCCTCCAGGGCATCCGTCATTACCATCTCCAAGGAGGAAAGTTAAGTTTCTGGTGTATATTTCCAGACACGTTTTGTATATGTACATATGTGCACCCATAGATTTTTAAAAGACGAGGATAAGCCATCTGAGTCAAGTACTCCTTTTAGACAAGACTGTACCCAAAGCATTCTAATGCAGTGGTTCCTCCATTTCCATGAGATGGTGTCAGTTGGGATTACTGTGCTGAATCCCTAAGAATCTGTTTGACCCAGTAATTTCATCAAAGAAAAACATGGCACTGTGTCAACACACTTCTAATCTAACTAGCTGCAGCTGTGTCAGACAGTCAGTGAAGGGCAGATTACTCACCTTAAGTTTTTAAATGAAAATTCACAACTGGAAGTACTGTTGCCTTGAGAGTTACAGATGAGAGGACCTTCTGCGAGAGCCTGGATAGATACCAACATGCAATACACAGCACCAATGACTGTGATTATATTCAAAAGCGAGGAAAGAAACATCTGAAAAATAAAGTAGGCACATTTGCACATGTTATGACATACTCTTGGTCTGTTTCAAGTTTCAGCAGCATACGCAGTCTTTTCAATCAACCACTGCCATCCTCTGGTCACCCTATAGTCCTAAATCTTAAGCTCACAGTTTGACTAAGTATGAGTTATAAAAGAAGGCAGAGGACAAAGTCTCTGCCATTTGATTAGACTCACTAAAAGATTGTTAGTCTTGCCACTGTTTCTGAAAATTCTGAACTTTTGTATCCCCAAGCCTTGTCTATCTCAACTGACCACTGAGATTTGCTTCCTCCTCCCTATCCCTTGTACTTCCTACTTCATAGACCCTTGACTAGATCTTAACCACCCACGTTTTGATGTCTGGTCTCTTGACTCCCAAATCTTTAATCTGGATTTGGCCCTGATGTTGTAAGTGGCCAGTAGTCAGCATCCTGCGGTGATCAATCAACAATGTAGTGTTAGAACAGACTTTCTCAACCGTGGCACTACTGGCATGTGGGCATGTAGCTGTTGGGGCCTTTCTGGTGTGTTGTAGGATGTTTAGCAGCATCCCTAGGCTTTACCCACTAGATGCCAGTAGCACTCACACACACTTGCCCAGTTGTAGCAACCAGAAATATTTCCAGACATTGCCAACTGTCCCCTTGGGGGCAAGGGATGCAAGATCACTTTTGGTTGAGAACCACTGTGTTAGAGGGCAAAGATTGTGGGCATCTAAGCATCTTTCCTTTCATGACTCAGAGTCGCAGAAGGCAGAAAAAACCATGAAATTTGGCAACAGGGAATCTTATGGCCGGAATGAAAGTTGATGTATGTGTGTGTTTTCCAGAAAGTAGCTCTGTTGTTTCAGTGAAGTCGTTAGTCAGTGACAGTTATGACTATTTTAAAATCTGCAGAAATAAAGTGAAGGGATAAATTTCTAGAACAATGGGACAACACTGCAGTTCCTAGAGGGTTTGCGTGTTGTGCTCTTCAGATCTACCTTTGATGAGTAGGCAGGCTCAGTGGCTGCCTCTACAGTGTGTGTTGAGGGACCTTGGACTTTACAATCCTTTCAATAACCCCAAAAGATAGCTGTTGTTACTATTCTCATTTTATGGATGAGAAAACTGCGGTTCACGGAGGTTGACAAATTCATCAGGGGCTCACAGCTGGTAAACACTAGTGCTCAGGGTTTAATCACTACAGTGTACTTCTTCCAGCTGAGAGCACAGAATCGCGGGTTTGGAGCCTAATTCAGATCCAGATTCTTCCACACTACTGTGGCCTGTGCAAGTTACTTAAATTTGCCCATCAAGAAGTGCCGCTCTTTATATGTTGGTCATCTGTTATTTCTGACTTCTCATCACTACGGAGGGACCTGGCTTTGGAAAGTTGTTCCAGGGATCGGCATTTTCCCTTAGAGTGGGGCTTCATTTAAATGACTCAGCAAAACCAAAGTATTCAGAAACAAAATCAAGAACTGGAAAAAGGGAAGGAGCAAGGAACAGTTAAAATAGGCTACAAGCCTTGGTGACCACCCCCATCCCTCCCAAGATCTGGCCTTTGTCACTTTTGTGCTGCTTTGGTCTTATCTAGATTTCAAAGACAGGAGGTGTGACTTAAACACCAGTCCTCACATGAGTACCGCCAAGTGAGAAAGTGGCTAAGAACTCTTTATTGCATCTAATCAACGTAACTGGTGATTGTGATTAGGGAGTCATCACCACTATTATTATGAGCATGAGCAGTGTTGTCCAGGGCCCCCCAGGCCCTCCCAGAGCCCCTGCAGATCCTCGGCGTGTAATAATCTGTAACGTTGCTGAAGCAGAAATTCCAAGTCTTTCCAAGGTTAGAATGGGGGAGCAAAACCTTCTGGTGAGTTAAGCCCAAAACCTGCGTGAAACAGTGGCTTCGTTATTCTCAACTCACTGTGTCCTCAAAGAAGAGAGAAAACCTAATCACTGAAAAGGTGACTAATTTGTCTTGAAAGGACACATGCAGGAAAGAACAGATTCTTAATGGAAATATGATTTGGGAGAAAAATCAGTGTGAGGGTTCTGCTATTTTTGAGTTTAGGGATTCAGACATATCCCAGGATGTCTTTCTCAAGAATGTTGTGGGACCGGCCTGGTGGCACAGCAGTTAAGTTTGCACATTCTGCTTCAGCGGCCCAGGGTTTGCCAGTTTGGATCCCAGGTGCAGACATGGCACCGCATGGCAAGCTATGCTGTGGTAGGTGTCCCACATAAAGAGGAAGATGGGCGCGAATGTTAGCTCAGGGCCAGTCTTCCTCAGCAAAAAAAAAAAAAAAAAAAGGATTGGCAGCAGTTACCTCAGGGCTAATCTTCCTCAAAAAATAAACAAATAAAAATAAAGAACACATCTTTAAAAAAAAAATATTGTGAGTACAGTATAGAGGTAATGTGAAGTCAAACTCCAAATTATTATAGTTTAAAAAGAACAGTGACAGGGAAAACTGAAAACTAATATCTATTGAATAAGTACAGTGTATCAGGAACAAAGAAAGACCATAAATACATAGCAGAGTAATTATAATCCTAGATAAATATCAAATGTCAGAAAAAGGTAATTTTTAAAAATATATTTTCTGTTATGAATATAAGTATGTAGTATGGATATAAATGTGTACCCTTTTAAACAGTGATTCTCACCCTTCAGAGCACATTAGAGTCACCTATGGTGCTTTTGAAAAATCCTCATGAGAATCTGTGGGGGCCACCAGGCTTTGGTATTTTTAAGATCTTCCCAGGTAGTTCTGATGTTCCCATCAGGCTGGGAACCGTCGCTTTAAGGCCTCACACTCAGCCAAGAATGTTTACTGTGCCTGCTTGTTTATCAATCCACCCCTTCCTTAGAGAATTAGGAGGGCCCTCAGTGTTACTTCATAACAATGCTCATGGCAGAAACAGTGTAAAGATGGTGAATTTTGGAGTCTGATGGATTTGGATGAAAGTCTACCTACTAGCTGTGCTACTGGCAGGTTATTTGCTTTCTCTGAGGATCAGTTTCTTGGTCAATAAAACAGAGCATAATATTTCCCACTTAGGGGCTTTGAGAGAATTAAATAAGATAGCATATTTGAAAGTGTTATGTGCATAGTGACAGAAAGTTAATAAATATTAATTTACTTTTAACTTAGTTACAATTTTATACATAGTAGGCACATGCTAAATATTTGGAAAAATAACTATTGTCTCTGTTTAATTAGATAAGGACAATTATCATTCCAATCCCAGCAAATCAATCTTTCATATGCATGGGAGAACGGAGGATACATTTCTCTAAGTATTTTATACACACCACAAAAGTAATAAGTATTTGAGTATTATGAAATTGATCACAGCTCTGAGTGTGACTTCTAAATCGCCTTTCTTTGAAAAACCTTTAGACTGGTGGAACTGAAGATTGAGGAAGGCTCCCTAGGATGGCTCCAAAGCTAAATCTTTATGGAAGAAAAAACAACTTCACACTTTCCATAGCATATAATCGTTCCAAACAGCATGTTTCTGAGATGTGTGCCTGCTGCTAGCACATACAATGCGGTAGATGCTGCGCCTCGGCAGCTCTGCTTAGATGTCTTAACTGCTCGTGAGCTTCTGCTCCCAGCCCGATCGCACCACACTCACCCCAACTTTACTGTTGCAGCATGCTCTTTTTCTTGCTGCCAAGGACATTGATGTTGCTGGGATGACCTGGAAATTGCATCAACAGGAAAGAGGAATATTATTACTTCTATCAGATGAAAAAGCAGTCATCTCCACCCTCCATTTCCCACCAGTTGTGGGAAGTCACAGCTCAAGAGAACAGAAAGGATATTTGGCAATGTCCTTGATCTTGTGAGCTTTGTGATCCCCATCTTGACCACAAAGATTAAAGAAGGGAGAGGGATGGTGGATTTCAGGATAGCAGTTTCAAATTCTTCCATCTACATTCTTACTTTACTCTGAATCATCTTTAGAGAGATTTGGATTTTAAATAGATTAGAATGAATTATTTATTATTTTGGAAGGAATGGTTCTGAAAGAATTGGTTACATAATCCAAAATTCCCTTTTTTTTTCAGTTACTATAATCTGAAGCCACTTGTCCAATTTCCCAAAAGTTGTATGAATTAATCTGGCAAGCATCCAGAAAGGAAATTTATGATTTTGTTTGCCTGGCGGTTGGGAACTAGGAATTCTGTCACCACCCTCTCCCACTTCCCTAACCGTCCTCACTCCCAGGGTCACCACCACCTCGCTAGGACCCAAATTCTCCACATTCTCCTTTCTGCTCCTACCTCCATGATACATGATGATCTTACTTTACATTGATATGCAGAAATCTTGTATTTACTGCATTCTATGTCAACGGAAATACATATTGCTAAGTAAAGCTGTAAGGAAGGATGCCACATTCTCAGAGCTTAGGTTTAAATTTTTAGTAATATCTAGTCAGCAGCTATGACTAGAAATTCTTACTGGGAGAAGTTTCATTGAAGAGTGGATTGTGAATTACTTCCTCCCACTTAAGAAATATTAGCTAGAAGGTTTTCTTGCCGTCTCAGCACAGCTGCCCTTGAGTAGTTCTCTCTTTCCTTCTGCTCTTGTTTTCTAACATTTTCTTGAGCTCTAACTGTGGGCCAGGCGCTGTTATAGTGCCCATACCTGTTTTAGTTCATGCCAGCCTCATAACACTTCTGTGGGGTAGGTGTTCTTGTTATCCCCATTTTGCTGGGGCAGAAAATTGAGGCACAGAAAGTTAGAGTAACTCACCTAAGAAAGTGGAAGAATTGGGATTTAAAGCCAGGCATTTGGGTCCCAGAGTCCAGACTCTTAACCACTCTTCCACAATGGCCAATTTTTATAATTCTCCTCCCTTCCTGTATGGAGTTTCTTCATTGTCATCCTCCCCACAACCACCACTGTTACTCATCTCATTGTCCTCCTTCTAACTGCTCCTTCCCTGCTTCCTTCTTCCAAGACCATGTCTACCTTTGTTCTTTCAGAACAGTTCTAAGATTTACGCCTTACGAGGCAACTTTCCTGACAGACTTCACCCCACTCTGACTATGTGCTGACTCCATATCACTTGTGGAGAACACTTTGTATTTTTATCAGGCTTTGCTGACATATTGCCTTGAACACCAATACCCTTATAATTCAGAGGTCGCACATATGTGTGGCAGCCCAGCCACTCTGGGGCATAGCTGAGAGCCTGGAATCAGAGGGCAAAGAAATTTTAGCCCCCAAGTAAGTGTCAGCATTTATAGATTAAACTTCTTTTGTGGTGCTTATAAGCTATACTGACTTCAGAGCTTAAGGAACAAATCATTTAGAGCAGGAACTGGCAAACTATGACCTACCCACCTCTTTTCTATAAATAAAGTGTTATTAGAACACAGCCATGCCCATTCACTTACAAATTGTCTGTGGCTGCTTGCACAAACCAACGGTGGATTTGAATAGTTGTGACAGAGACTGTCTGGCTCGCAATGCCTGAAATATTCATTGTGTGACCCATTACAGAAAAAAATTGCCAACCCCTGATTTAGAAAATTAAGGACTCTATTAAAAGAAAGTTGGAGCAACATTAAATTATAACAAATGGATTGATCATTCCATTTCCTTATTGATGTAAATTAAACTCTGCTAACTAATTTGAGGACTAATTTATTTCAGAGATGCTGAATATTTACCTTCATAGATCCCTTCCCTTGCAAAGGGGTTTTATAAAGTAACAGTGACTTTAGTATATGAATCCCCACCCAGCTGACTTCATGGCATGTTAACACATCTTTGTGGCCATTATGAGTAACGATAACTCATGTATTTCAGCCATTTTGCCCATTCAGAAGTCTGGAAATTTAGAGGGGCTGTTTATATTAAAATGTGAAAGTGTGTGGGTGTGACTGAATTATAAATCTTCCAGATAAGCTGTCAAAATGAGTCATTATGAGAATACTCTTTCACTTCAATTCTTAAGCATATTTGAATGAGTGAGTTTTTGTGAAATTAAGTCTTGATAGTCATTTGTTTTTATAAAGAAAAGAAGTAGTAGTGTTCATTTTTCCTTACAGAAACCCATCCTTTATTCAGTCTTAGAAATAAGGTATATGATTTTACAAATGAAGTGTATACAGAGGAGCTTTAAGCCATTAAAACTCTGATAGAATTTAAACTTTTGGGCGTCCTCTAAGTTATTGAACATGGAAAGAGAACGTGTATTGATTTATCCATTTAGCAGATAACAGTTGAGGATAATTAATTACGTAAGACTTTTAGTCATGGTTTCCAAAGATGAAAAGCTTCCCCTCTGTTTTGGGTAAGTCATAAAACCATAAAATGAATTATTTTCTGAAGTGAATTCCTTTACTATCAGCTACTTCCTGCAAAATCTCCTGTTTTGGAAGCAATACTAATTTAAAATGCTACAGCAATTTTGGACAGATTTCAAGAACTATGACAAAAGTGCTTATCACAGGCAGTGATTTCTTCTTTTTTATTAACATTTCTATGTATTTACAAGTGCATTGAGAGTTCAGTCTTTTGAATTAGTCAGTATTTTGACAGATGTTATAAAGTACATGATTCCCTTTGAAAAAGATATTCTTCCACATTCTCTTTATAGCCGAGGACCATGAAAATACACCTGTGTTCTGAACCCTTCCATCACGTACCTGTTTGCTTGTGAGCCTAGAGTAGAGTCTGGGGCTCAATCCATAAACTGCCTATTGAACTT
Source organism: Equus asinus (assembly GCF_041296235.1). Lineage (NCBI taxonomy): Eukaryota > Metazoa > Chordata > Mammalia > Perissodactyla > Equidae > Equus > Equus asinus. The sequence continues at coordinate 12,499,611 of NC_091808.1, read as the reverse complement.
TTCAAAGAGTTGTTTGCTGCTTTGATGACGTTCTACATACTGAGTAACAGAGAAGGCCTGGTGTGATACCCTTCGTTAATATTTATTGAGAGTGATAAAAAGTAAATTTAGTCATGGGACAAGGAAGTCCAGATTCTCTGAAACTCTCACAGATTTATATAAGCTTTCTGTGTTTCAGCTTCCTGGTCACTAAAGTTTATGGATTCAGTTATGGATTATATCTTTCCTCTCTATCAGCCTGAGACAGATGTTGAGGATTATGGTGCTGATATTGGTGGAAAACAGAGCTTTGCAATCAGATAAATCTTGAATTGACTTTCACGTCTACTGTGTGACTTTGTTAACATTCCTAACGTTCTGTTTGCTGGTCTGTTAAAATGATAATAACCTGCTCAGCCAGATTATTATAGAGGTTAAATGAGATAACAGTGTAAAGTATGAAGCCAGTTAGCACTTCGCACGGTGTCTCTCTGTCTTTCTCTGTCTTCCCCTCTCTCCTTCCCCCGCCTCCCAAAAGAACAACACATGGAATGTATTGGGCCATCATCACCTCAGCCTCCTTTCATGCTAGCAAGACATTTTTTGTTTAATTGTGATGGAGTTTGTAGTAGAGCCAATTTGTAGCTAAAGCCACAGGAGTTATTCTAAGAGGATTGTTTTAGCATAGGAACTTTTAGAAGCTCCATGGAAATTGCCATTATTGGTTAGAATCCGACAGCTGCTCCTGCCTTCTGGTCTAAGCAGATGCAAAGGAAGCTTAAGCTATTCAAGTAGAGAGAAGCCTCTAGAAGGGCAGAAAACAGACACAAGCATTTGCAGTGGCATCACTCTGTTGAGCTCTGTGGTTTCTCTCAGCCTGAGGGAACTTTCATGGTGATTTGAAGAAATAGCCTAAAGCCTTCCAAAAGCTTTTTCTCTAAGTGGCTCTTTCTACCTAACGCAGGGTGAAGAGATTGCTCATGATGTCAAAGGAAAAGAAACCATCGACTTTTGGGGAATGCTTCCTAGAATGACTTTTTGATGCCAGAGTGGTCTCAAGTCCAGTGTACCAGCCAAAGGACAAATTTTTATCTAAAGTTTAATATATAATGACTCAAGAGTGTTTTCCTATAAGTCTGGGATAGGACCAGCAGCAGTAACTCATTGAAACACACATCCAAACAAAAACTCATTTATCAGCATTAATCAGACCCCCTTAGGTAGCACCCAAGAGGTAAGCAAAGAAAAACAAGCCTCTTGAATGCTGAGTGTTCCAAGCTCAATATCTACATCCCCAGTTTATGAATATGAAAACAAAATCACAGAATAAATGACTTGCTCACAGTAACATATTGGAGACAGAACTGGAGCTGAGCTATTGTGCCAAGTCTGAAAACATTATTTATTCCTCTACACAAGTGGTCTTCCCCAGGCCTACTCCATCAGAATCCCCAGGAGAAGGTCTGTAAATCTGCATCTATTACACACGCCTCAGGTGATTCATGATCAGGTACCTTGGGGAGTTCTGTACTCAGTGCTCTATGGCAGACTTCAACAAAGGTAGACCGATTAATAATGATCAAACTTAGCATTGAATAAGCACCGTGATGTTCTGGGCTGTATGTAAGATCTAAGTCTGAAAGTCCCTGAAGTCAGAGAGCCAGGGTTTAAGTCCCAAATCTCTTAGGCCAACGTTCTTCGGTGCAGGCAGTGCCATATTTGTCCCTCACAATTATCATCCAGGATATTCATCGTGCATGGGAATATTTCTTCCCATTCCTGCGAAGCACTTCCTACTCCTACTCTATGCCCTGTAAATACTTAGAGACTGATAGTGGCGAAGGAAAGTTGAGAGAATGAAGTTAGAAGGTCCCTAATGCTACCTATAAAGCTTGGAAGAGCAGCCCTAATATGAAGAAATGTGATCTATAATAACCCAACCAACTCTTATCAATTTATTTATTTACTTTTTTGCCCAGCTCCCTAGCCTGTACCACATAGTTTATTTAAATTGGCACTCTTCACTGATAACCATTATAGTCCACATACCACTGCCCCTCACTTATCTTAGCCGAGACATAGCTCACTGCAAGGCTGAAGTGTGGTCTTCAGGAGTTTGGTAAAACAGGCAGGCCTTTCTCTAAATCAAGTCAAATAAATATTACTCACCATCACACCTGCTCCAATAATTCCTGGGAACCACCACTCAAAGCAAGAGATGGGGTTTTGAAAAACTTGGTCTGCATCAACTAAGCTGACAATTAGCGGTATGGCGTTGAGAATTACCCCCAACACAAGTAGAACCAGCAGGCTGAATCCATTGCAGGATGTCCATCCTTCACAGCAGGTCATGGTCACCTCCTGATTCAGTCAGTAAACCTGTCAAAGTGACTGTTTGTGTGGCACTGTCTTGCCTTTTATCCTCAGCCTTCTAGTTAAAGTTTAGCACTTAATGAAAAATGAATTGCTGAAAGAAGATCAGAGTCCAATAGGGCAGGGCATTATTATAACTATTATGGGAAAGGAGGATAATTTTACATTACGATAGGGTGGGGGAAGGAAGGTGGAAAAAATCTATAGCTTCTATTAGATAAATTTATGCATGAAAATAGATGAAAACTTGAAAACTAAAAGAAAAAAAGGACAGGTTTAAGATATGCTCTTCTAATATATTTTACTGTATGCCTTATAAAAAGTAAAAACGAGAATATCCAGTTAATATAAACTGTTTTTTCCTGTTGTATTGATATTATTACCAGCTACACAAGTTCCTTATTTTGAAATTGTTCATCAAGAAAATGAATGTATATGAAATTGGGAGAAAAATATTTCCTCTGCTGCAAATGTTCTTGATTAGCCAAAATGTTAGGGTTCAGTTTTGGGGTGCATGCTCACATACACAAATTTTTTTTTTTTAAGATTCACCTGAGCTAACATCTGTTGCCAATCTTCCTCTTTTTGTATGTGAGCCGCCACCACAGCATGGCCACTGATAGACAAGTGGTGGAGCTACGTCCATGCCCAGGAACTGAGCCCAGGCTGCCAAAGCGGAGCATGCTGAACTTAACCACTAGGCCACTGGGGCTGGCCCCACAAAATTTAAAAAAAAAAATTTTAATGTCATATTATTCCAGTCTTGTAGACTACTCCATTTAGAGGTAGCCCACCTGAGACTTTGGGAGGTTTGGTTAATGATACGAGACTGAAAGTGTTCAGCTATGGAAACCGGAATGAAGCATAGGAATAGGAGAGACTAGAGGAGAGATTATCACATCTTATTTTCCTCGAACTTCGAGCACTTACTTGGTTTCGTACAGTATCATTTCTGGTCTGTGGTTCCATATTGTCTCCCTACTTGTGAAGAGTTTGTGAGGTCCTCAAAAAAAGGTTCTACCAGTTGAGTTACCCTATAAAAGTTTCTATTGGTTGGGATACCCTATCTGCTTTAAAATACAAAAGTTCTCACTTACGCTAATTGCCCATCATGAATGACTAAGGGGCTGTGCTCATGGTAGTTACTGAGAGACCCAGACCAACAGAGGCACCAACCTTTTCTATCTCAGCTTCCGCAATTGCAGAGGCAGAGTAAAAAGATGTGGTGAGCTACATGCTGGGTCTTAACATTTCCATCCAGAAGAGATCCATCTCACTTCTGTTCATATTCTATGGGCCAAATGAGTCAATCTGTAAGGCTTGAGTTCAAGTGGGTGATGAAATACAAACCAGTGTGTGTCCAGAAGAGAATCAAACTTTAGGCAGTTCTCATACCAACCATGCCTGCCTTCTACTTCTGTGTAATCCCCGTCCCAGCCCAGAGCACGGATTCGACAAATGCTGTTGGGAATGATGAATAAAGGGATGCAGAAGTAAAGTCAATGGAGTCCATAAGCTCGAGTATCATGGGCTTAGAGAGTAGCACCCTGACCTTCAGAAGCAGGAGGGCATTTTGAGTGTGTCACACTGGGCGTGTCTAGTAATAGGCACTGAAACATTACTTCCTAGTTAGAGTCCAAGCAGAAAATGATTCTTGGTACCAAATAAATTAAAAATACCCCACCCATTCCCATAACATACAAAACACTGAAGACGATGGGGCCGGCCTGTGGCCTAGTGGTTAAGTTTGGTGCTCTCTGCTTCAGTGGCCCAGTGGGTTCGGATCCCAGGCACAGACCTAGTCAACTCATCAGCCATGCTGTGGCAGCATCCCACATATAAAATAGAGGAAGATAGGCACAGATGTTAGCTCAGGGCTAATCTTCCTCAAGCAAAAATGGAGGAAGACTGGCAACAGATATTAGCTCCGGGCTAATCTTCCTCAGCAAAAAAAGAAAAAACAACAAACAATCAAAAAAACCACTGAAGATGACTGAAAGAACACCACTACAGAACACCACACTACCATGGGGTTGACAAAGAGAGATACTTCCATTTATGATTTGTATACTGCATGGTTGATGTTTCTAGAACAATTACATAATTATTTTACAAAAATTAACAATTAAAATCACCCTCCCACTGAATTATACAAATTATATGATTATGTAATTGTTGTATAAATAAATTATATATTATAACTGAGTTGACTGCACGGGAAGAGGCAGTTACTTATTTTAGAATGTGCATTCTGCAATTTCAAATCCTTTCCCATTATAAGGTGTTGAATTAAAGAACTGATGAGGTATTGGTTTATTTATAGGGACTTGAACTGTGGGACTCTACCTGACTCTGAGAATCAAGAGTCTGATTTCTAGACTCTTTGCTGGAAGACTAAAACTAAGTAAGTAGCATGCTTTGCTAGTGGCCATAACAAAACTTATTTCCACTCGGGTTTGGTACTCCTTAAACTATGGCTAAAAGTAAGTATCTGAAGAATTATGTAAAAATATAGAAATATAGTCAGTAATTTACAAAGAGGAAGACATTTAAGAATAAAGCTGAAAAAGGAATTAGCTTATAACTGAAGAGAAGGAGTATGGTAGACAACTTTTGAAATGTCTTCCCAACTTATATGCCTCTTTCTATAAAAACAACCCCTACAGTTTACATGAGTAAACTTCCCGTATCTTATTTATATTATGGACCTTTGCTCCCCTGGCCGTTGTTAATTGGAAGACAGCTAGATACAGAAGCTAAGCTCTTCCAGTCTATCCCGGGAGCTTATAATTGAAAAGAGACACTAGTTATTTTCTGTTATGCATGAAACGGGAGGACCTGTGCATCAGTTAGGATTAGGGTTTAGTTGCATGTAAAAAGCAATTCAAAATAACAGCGGCTTAAATAAGATAGAAATTTAGTTCTTCACGTAAAAGAAGTCTGAAGATAGGTACTCAAGAGCCTGAATGGTAGCTCCACTTCCTCAGGGATCTTTCCAACTCATGCATCCACAATCTCTGATCTCTTTATTCTCATGATCAAAATATGGTGGCCATAGCTCCAACCACCACATCTGCTCTTCACTCAAAAGGATAAAAGAAGAAAAAGGCTCACCTTCTTCCTTTTAGAGAGCCATTTCATTGGCTAGAATGTAGCCATGTGACAACATTTGGCTGCAAGGGAGTCTGGGAATAATGTAGTATTTATTTCTAGTGATTCGTGCCCTATCAAAATTGAGGGGAGGGGACAGGAGACAGAGTACACTGGGTAGACAACTAGCAGTCTCTACCATATCCTACAAATTCATGAGCTGTGTCAGGAGAAACAGAGAAACCAGTCTAGAAAACAGAAGGATGAGAACAAGGAGAAAGATACAGATGTGCAGAAAGAAGTGAGAGACTACATGGCTTTAGGGGGAAGCAGAAAAAGGAGAGCTGCCTGGCTTCTCAAAGCCTTTCTACTTCTTGATTTCTCCCCTATGGAGACTGACTGCAGGTCCCGTCTTGGTTTTCTGTGAGATGCTTCTCTATTCTTGTAACAAATTATCCCTTTAATACTACTTTAAGTGGTTTTCTATTTTTTTGTAAACAATAACACTGAAACTGAAAGTTACTAAAACCGAGGATAGAAAAGTATACAAATAACTTGTCACATGCCACTCTAAAGCAGCAAAAGGAGTTCAGAAAAAGGAAGGATCCTATGAAGATGGCCAGGGAACTAGGATTCCTCTCAGCTTTGGAGGATGGCTAGAATCTAACACAAAAAGGTCGTCAAAAGGCCGTGTCTTGTACTAGTGTCAGTTGCAGAAAACCAAAACTCTTCTAGCTATGTTGAGCAGGAAGAGATGTAATTGGGAAATAATGTGTACAAAATTGTTGGGAGGGCTGGAGGGGTAGGCTCTAGGCTGGCCTCCAGGAATCCCTTCCAGGACATGACTTCTAGGACATGACTGCTGAATGGCTCCAGGGGAGCCGCTGCCTCTGCAGTAGTCAGAAAGGCAGGGAAATCAAGAAACCACTTCTAGGATAGTCGAGTTCAAGCATGCAGCACTACAACTACAGTCCAGCGAGCCATTGTCACTGTTGCTGCCCCTGCTCTTCTGCACCCTCAAGGCTAGGAACTGGCCCTGGAACACTGAATTTGACTTCTGCTGCCACTGCAACTGCTTCTTAACTTCCGTAAAACTTATATCTGGACCCAGGAACATCACTGCAGGGGAGAAAACTCAACACCCCTCTCCCCAGACAAAAGTAGCAGGAAGATGGCCTCCACCTCATTTCTGTCTTCCATATCTCTCAAGGATCAATCGAATTGTTCAGTGTGCGGATCCTAGATGCAAAGTATTCTGGGAAATGTAGTTTTTAATCATTCCAGCCTCCACCATACAAAAAGGTATACTTGAAGGATATTGAATAGATATTGAGCAAGACAATTCACCCTAGTGATCTTGTTTAAATTATATGGAGAAAACTTTCTCTAGAGTTTCTAGGATTACCATTACATGTACTATTTTAAATAAGTTGAGTTATGTTTGGACTTCCGTGTCCTGGATGTCTAGAATGTCTATATATTTAGACTTACATGTCTAGAATGACATGTAATATTTTTAAAACAAGTCAAAACTACCTGTTTAGTTCAAATGAGAACACCTCAAGAGTATTGGAAAAATTTGTTTCTTCAAGGGATGGAGAGAATTAATGTATGAGAGAGAATGGAATCCCAGCCAAATTGTATTTGTGCTATTGATGAAAACAGAAGGCGAAGCCGGAGCACCTTGTTTTGTCCTCTCCCCATCTCCATTGCTCCCCCCACAGCCTCCTGCGCACCAAGTAAGGATTGTAGTCAGACACCAGGGACCACCCTTCCTATGGTCTTCTGCTCAGTCTTCTCAAGTCCTATCCCTGAGGCTGCACCCTATGAAAGTTTCATGTGACCTTAAGGTAACTCCAACCATGCACCGAGTATACCCCAGTTACCCTGGATAACTACCCCAGGAGGAGTTCATATGATATGAATGGGAATTAAACACCCATCCATGTTCTGTCAGGTGTTCTCTTCTAAACACACTCCAGTCAAATCAGTTGAGGGTTTTATTAGAACACAGGCTTTATATGCAGACACAGCTATCTGTCCATCAACATTCACACTTACCTTTCGTAGTAGAGAGTTGTTGGGAAGTGTCTGCCTAGCCATGGACTACATTTCCCAGCTCCTCACGCATCCAGGTCAGATCATGTGACTCAATTCTTCTAACCAAAGGGGAGCGAGAGGAAGTAAGCTGTGTCACTTTCTAGCTAAGGAGCTTAAGAAGTGGTGGGAGTTGTCCACTCTCTTCTTTTCCACCTATAGTGTGGAGACAAGCTACCTTGGAAGTCATGTGTTGATCCCTGAATGACTGGGTGGAGCACAGTTCCCCCAACCCCTTCCTCCTCTGCCCACCCAGAACTGCTCAGGGTGATTGACAGCAACAAGAAATAAATGTCTATTGAGTTAGGTCATTGTATATTTTTGTGTCCATTTGTTACACTAGCTAGCATTACCCCAATAAATGCAGTGTATCCTTTGTGTTTCACCTAATAACCTTCCTGAAGTTTGCAACATGTTGCCAAACATCTTCTCCATCACTCCCACCCCTATTCAAGAATGACATCAAAACCAAATCAAAACCAAGACCGTGAAATACTGTATTTTACTAGTGTTTTCTTAAGAAATTAAATTTAGGAAAATTAGAGAATACTAGAAACTGTAAGAAATGTACAGTGTATAACCAATATAAGTAGGAACACAAGTGCAGAAGTTCCACAAAGAGAAAAGTATTTCAAAAGAATGAAATATATTAAAAAGTATTATTTCATTCCGCCGAGCTCATTAATGTGAATTTTTGCACCCTCAGGAGCAAACCGTGGTCTGTTTTTGTTGTAGAGTGGATTTTGATCGATAGATCGTAGTAGACTGAGGGTTGTTTACATATAAATATGAACAAATTTTAGCGCCCATTGTAACCAAGGTACATAAGAGAATCTGTGAGGGAGAGAACTTGTGAACTTAGTTTTGAGAATTCAGTGGATTCATATGCTGCTAAAGCTCCAAAGGTCCTTAGCGATTCTTAGCTCAACCTTATTATTTTATAGATGGGTAAGTAAGACGGTAAGACTTAGGGAAGCTAAGGTGAGTTACTCTCATGGTCAGGCTGCTCTGGCAGAGCATGGACTTGAATGTAGGACTTCTGACTTCTACTCAGGTGTCTTTCTATTAAAATACAAGCTTGATATTTAGGCGAACCAGAAGAGATGAGAGTTCAGGATGTCTAAGGACTTAATCACAGGAGTGAGCCTGGCTCCCAGCCGCACCTGCCGAGAGACTGGGCTGCCCACCTAATAGTAGCATCGCTTCTTGCAACTGCACTTCTGCTGGCAACAGCCCTTCCCACAGCCACACAAGCCACACGAGCCACAGCCACAGGAGCGGCGGCAGCAGCAGACCACAGGGACACTGCAGCAGCCCCCACAGCAACCACAGCAGCAGGGGCAGCAGCTGGAGCAGCAGCCGACCCTGTAGCATCTGCAGGTAGTTCAGCTACCGCAGCCACCACCACAACCACCACCGCAGCCACCACTGCAGCCACCACTACAGCCACAGCTCTCCATGGTGTCAGTAGAGAGGACTCGAGTGAAGTGAGGAGGGAGACTCAGGAAGTGAGGGCAGTCTGGTGCCGCCTTCTGCTGGAGGAGACCCTTAAATATCATCTGTGGCTCGGGCTTGACTCAAGCACATGACTGGTTCTCTGTCGTTATTTAGATCAGTTTCCCTGGGGGAACTGGACTGTGCCTCTGGTTTACTTCCTTCAGGACTTTCGGCCTTATAGAATAGCTTACTTTAGTTCTGAACTTATTTGTTTTAAAGGCATGTTTACATCAGGACCATGAGGGTCTATTTTACTGAAACCTTTGTTTTCTGCATAACCAATGCAAGTCTGACTCTGAAGTCTTCATCTAAATTGTAAGTATGATTAGAATTCTGATGTCTAATCTTTTCCATTCTTATCCAACGGTCTTCACTGATCCCTTAAGAGATGGTACAAAGAAATACCTTCTGAGATTGATGTCTTTACCAATTAGAGGCCTCAAAACTAACATTTCCAGGGCCTGGCTCTGTGGCCAACTGGTTAAGTTCACGCACTCCACTTCAGCAGCCCGGGGTTTCGCTGGTTTGGATCCTGGGCACGGACATGGCACCACTCATCAGGCCATGCTGAGGCAGCATCCCACATGCCACAACTAGAAGGACTCACAACTAAAAATACTCAACTATTTACTGGGGGGCTTTGGGGAGAAAGAGGAAAAATAAAATCTTTTTTTAAAAAAAAAACAAAAGAGCTAACATTTCCACACCTCCCATGTCCCAGATTTGTGGAGAAGAGTCTATGGGATGTTTCCCAACCCTTTTTCAGCCTTTCTCCTTTCCCAGGTTAGTGCTCAGATTCTGAGAATAAAAGAAGGATATGATGAGAGTCACTCAAAAGTTAGCAAAAAGATGACTCCTTCAGAAGAGCAAGACTGTGGGTCACAGAGTTAAGACCTGGAGCAGCTCGTGCACTGCCAGCCGTGTGCAGTCCCACAAGTGTGAATGAGTACACGTAGGTGGGCCCACCCTGGGGTCTGTGCAGCCCAGGAACCTGAACTACGGTCTTTCTCTAGAGCACAGTGACTTTCCACTCAGGAACATAAACAGGGTGGCAGGAGGAGCTGGGAACACATATTCAATGTAATTTGTATTTGGCAAATTAGACGTGCCTTGCCTTTGAAATAGAACAAAGTGGAGTACAAGTCAATCTTGTTTGTAAGCTACAGGCCCCAAGGAGACTGCAGTTGAGTGGGAGGCCACGGACGAACAAGTCATTTCAGTGTCACATGCTGAGCCCTGTGTTAGAAGCACGTCCCAGCGATGGCCCTCAAAGAGGAGGTCTCTATGGGAGATGATTCTTCAATAATTATGGGAGTTTTCCATGCACCCAGTGGCACCCTTAGATCTGGGCAAGAAGATCTCTGGGCCCTGCACGCTAGGGTCCCACACACCAACAACATACAAAAATAGATCTATTAAGGAGAGGCCCCTCTGCCGCTTAGGATCCAGAGCTCAGCCTATAAGCCTGAACATCCGCCATCATGAGATGACTAACACCACTCGGGCCCCGGGAAGTGGTGTCCACAGCTCTCTGTGTCTTTGAAAGAGGAACTGACCGCCTCCCACTGTCCTCGGGGTGTGTGGGCTGATTGCCTCAGGGCATGTGGAGGAGGGTTTGTGTGGTGGAACTACTTAGGCAAGAGAAAAAACAGATTGACTTGTCAAATCCTTCCTCTCAGCATGAATACAAAATCTTCTTGTATAATACAGGATCGTTTCCAGGAAGGACTGGCAAGCATCCATTTTCTTGCTTCTCTTTGTGTTCTAATTCCTTGTTCTGGAGGTATTCACATGTTAGCCTGGCATTTGCAACAGTTGCGTGAGGTAGCTGAGCAATGTTTACAATATTAAATAATTCATATCTATCTTGGATTTATTTACATGTAGGTCTAGACATAACATACGTGAAATAGGCGATTGATTCTTTACATTGGCAATAAATGCACATTAAACACTAGATTTGTGAATACTTTTACCTCGTCATTTATTTGCTAAAATTTAATTGCATTTTAAAAAAATAAACATTTCACTTTTATTTAGATAATTTTATTTAAAGTGTGGATATTTGTTAATTATTATTTCATTTGTCATTTAATTTTCTGGGTAATTTTGAAGATTTTTTTCAAGAAGTTAACTTCTAAGCACGTGACAAATACTTTAAAATTTTTTTACTTTTATATTTCCTATGTTTTGTTTTGATGAAAACACATTCAAATTTTGCGTAGTTTGAATACTGATGTGGACTCGGTGAATCGAGGAGTCGAAAGATTTCTTGGACTCTCAAGCTCTGGCAGTAGTGCTCTTTTATTCAGAGAATAGTATGGAATAGCACGGGGACAGGACCCATGGGCAGTAAGAGCTGCAGGCATGGGGACGAGACCCAGGGGCAGTGAAGAGCTGCAGGCATGGGGACAGGACCCACGGGCAGTAAGAGCTAAATTTAAAAAAAAAAAAAAAACTAGAATTGTTCTTTCCATATCTGTTCTTGAAAGGAATATATTGACAATAAGATGCCACACCATGGAAAGACAATTCTTTGCCTATCAAAATATTAGGAAAGACCCTTAGAAAAACTGATGGGGCCCTCCAGCATGGAGAATGTTGTCAGGAAAAACATGCCCAAAGCTCTACAATCAAATCTTAGTTACTTGCTGTTCTAGAAATTAGCACATAGTTGTCATTATAACCTATATTTCATTAACCATAAAACAAAATAATTTATATGCATAATTTTTTGTTTCATTTTCACAGATAAGGTTGTAATCAAAGTTTTTCCAAAATTATTTGCTGTGAAACTTTAGTTGCTGTTTAAATACATTCACTTCAAAGGTTTTTTTCCCCCTGTACCAATTATCCTCGGGTAATGGAGAGCTCCAGTATTCCAGTTTTAAAGATAAGGATATTGAGACAGAAAGAGGTCAAGTATTTTGCCCAAGGTCCCCCAAGGAGTGACTTGAAGCTGATTTTTAAGCCCAATCTTGGTTGCCTAAGTGCCTCAGGTGACAGGCTCTGTCCATTCTGTGCATGAAGTCAGAGAGGGTACCATCTACACCTGCGACATCACTCCAGCCCACCAACCAGTTTGCTGGTTTTGCTTCGTGTGTCTCAGTCCTTTCTCCTGTATCCGGGCCTCCCACTCCACTGGGCCCCAGGATCCAGGTCCCGTGTTAGTTAGATTTGCTTTCCTGGCTGCTCCCTCAGCCCCCAGCCCTCACAACTCCAGATAAGAGACCGATAGTTTGGCGGAACCTTGTTCTAATAGGCGAGGTTCCCTCTGAGCCCACAACGGACAGGTGAGGGGTGTTGGAGGTGATGTCCCATATCCTGCTCCTGTGACATCATCGTGATTATCTTGAGGCTGAAACCTTGACCTGATCAGCTGAGCTCCTGAGTCAGTGACAGAGCTGGGCCATTACTGCCTGGCTGCCAGTCTCTTTCTCATTGCCGGCCTGTGGATCCATTACCTGGGTTCCTGCCACAGAGCTATCACATGTTCCATAAATAACTTTTTAATATGCAGTGACTGGTGACTGACACGTAACCTTCTTATCATGAACGTAGTTTATCATGCACTCAGGACAATGTCATAAGGTATATTATTTCCAGACTTTCTGTTACCTTAACATGAAAATTGTATATTATGCCCTTCCAGGAGACCAGACCTTGTGAGTACACAGAGAATTCTTAGTACACAGTCAAAATTGAGGCCAAATTTTCATGGAGAGGACATAGACAGGAGACCAAATTATCTATAATCATGTGGATCCGATTGCTAGACCACTCAGCACTGTCTTCAACTTAGATTTCATTGAGCCCAAAACCGCTAATTGTCTATCTTATCTTTATAGATTTTGCAAGAAAAGGGGTTATTCAACCTCTCTCTGTAGGCAGAGATTTTTTTCCCATGTAACTAAGCTGAATGTGTCCATGGTTTGAGGCTGGTCCTCTTTGTCCACACAATAGGTGGAAAACATCTGGCAAACATAAGAAATCAAAGAACCCTTCAGATGTTGACTAATAGTCACCAAATTACCTTTATAGTAATACCAGATCACACTTTTTTTTTTTGGTGAGGAAGATTGGCACAGATGTTAGTTCAGGGCCAATCTTGCTCAGAAAAAAAAGATGATGTATTATTACCATTTCTCCTTACTTTAATGCAAAGGTCAGCCAACTAGGCCCATGACTTTGGCCTGGTTTTGTGTTGTCCAAAAGCACAAAATGATTTTTACACTGTTAAAGTGTTGTAAAAAAAGAAAGAAAGAAAGAAAGAAAAAATAAAAATATGCGGCAGACACAATAGGAGGCCACAAAGCCTGACAGACTGACTCCCGGACTTTACAGAAAAGTTTGTGACCTCACTCCGAAGGCTTAACTTCCTTTAGACTGTTCTGTGGTTTACTTGATTGATTAGAATGAAACTTTTTTTTCTTAATTAAGAAAATATTTACTATTATAGTTCTGGGAGAATTTCCAAAAACTGATAAAAACAGGGATACATAAGCCAGTCGGCCTTGAGGACCTGCTGCCAAGCTGGGCCTCACCAGATCCATGCTCTATTTCTCTCTGTCATCATCTTAGAATGTATTCCTGTCTGGGTGTGTGTGGGAGTGCGTAGATTAGCTGTAAATGTGCCTTAATAGCTCCCTTTGGGAAGATTGAATGGATTATCAGCTAACAATCACTCATGGGGAATTTTCTAGGTGATATTTACAGCTTTTACTGTCAACCCGGGTCCAGCTCATTCTGAGAAGAAAGGAGTACAGGAAGGAGGCCACCTGCTTGTCCCCTCCAGCCTGGTCACCTCTGCGTCTACCCTGCTGGTCCTCTTACTTCCCTTTTTACACTCTGCTTCCTCACCAAGTCTGCAGTGTGGACATTTCCGGTGCAGGGGGTGGGAGTGGAGGGTGTCAGGTATAGTGGAGGAGAGCCATCGCTCCAGATCCTGTCCTGATCTTGTCAGCTCCTACAGACATTTCTCCTGCATATGTGTCCTTGTTACTTGCAAGAAAAATTCCTCACGGACTCAAGTTGAACAGGAGTTGCATTGTTCAGGCAGAAGTCTTTTGTATAGACAGGTGGATCTGCTTATAGAGTCCTGGGCAAATAAAATGTTTTATTTTATTTTTTGGTTTTTTAATTTTTATTTTTTGTGAGGAAGATTGCCCCTGAGCTAACATCTGTGCCAATCTTCCTCTATTTTATGTTCGATGCCACCACAGCATGGCCTGACCACTGGTGCTAGGCTTGCGCACGGGATCCAAACCTGCAAACCCTGGCACAGAAGCAGCGCGCGCGAACTCAACCATCAGGCCACTGGGCAGTCCACAAAATGTTTTCTTTTAAATGCTAACTCTGTTCTTCGAAAGGCTTTTTCGGTCTTTCCACTTGGGCCCTCTCCATACCCTTTGCTCCCCCGGCATCTATCCCACTGTCCCTCTTTGCTCTTGTTTCTGGAATTGCCCAGAGAAATCCGGTATTGTTGTTGGTCTTACTTCCTACCACTGTATTTGGTAGAATGTCTTAGTTCTCCCATAAACGCTCACAGTCAGGCTCTTTTAGATGTTCAGCAGCTGCACAGTCCTTCAATCTCATGGGATCCACCCTCCTTGGAAGGCAGTTGTGGTTACCGAGGACAAAGTACGTATTTTGGTTACGATTGTTGAGAGATGCTATGACGTATGGCAGAGGGGTCTTAACCTAGTTTGTGCGTCAGGGAAGGTGCCCTTGGAGAAAATAGCTGAGGGCTGAAGTCTGAATGGGTGCTGGCCACGAAAATGGGGGAACAAGTGCATTCCAGGCAAAGGCAAAGAACAGGTTAGGAGATTGAGGGAAGAAGGTTCTGGAATTAGAGGACTTGAAAGAAAGCTAGAGTATGGGGATTGTGGAGGAAGAAGAGAGGATGGCTTGCAATGAGACCACAGGGGTTGAGGGGAGCAGGTCTTGCCCAGCATTGTAGGACCTGTTGGAATTCTGGACTTTCTCCTGAGAGAAGTGGGAATGCTCTTAGCAGGGCAGCGAGGTTTCCATTTGTTGCTATGGAGGATGGGTTGCAATGGGATGAAGATGGAGATGGGGAGACAGCGAGGAAGCCTCTGTGACTGGCAGAGAGGTGGGATGGACTGGATTTAGATGTGGCAATGACGGTGGAAAGAAGTCAATTGCTCATATTTTCAGAAGGGGACTTAAAGGTTGGTGAGGGAGGGGTGTGGTCAAGAATTGCTCCAGGTTCTGAGTGACCAGGTGTGGGAGGAGCAGTTTCGTCCCTGGGGTCGTTTTGGGTGAGGGCAAGATTGTGACTTTCAGTCTGCCGCGTGGAATTGGAAATACCTGTGCATCGTCTACACGGCGATGTCAAGTAGGCTCTTGGAAAGACATACGCGAGACTCAGAAAAGGAGCAAGGAGGGGGAGCCCGCCCAGGAGCCAGGAGGAGAGGCAGAGCGGTGGCAGCAAAGCCAGGAAGCTGGGCTAAGGGTGCCAAAGGAAGAGAAAGTTTCAGGAGACAGTGAGCAACCCTGAGAAGGCCAATGGTGCTGAGAGCTCGTGGATGCGGAGGACCAGACGTGCTCTACCGGATTCAGCAACATGGAGAGTGGGAAGGAGCCGTCCGGAGGGTGTGATGGGCTGACTGAGATGAGGGACACAGACAAGTGACAGCCTTGTTCTATTAAGACTCCTCTCAGACTCTCCACCCAAGAAGAGCCCCCTCTCAGGCCTCAGAAAAGAGACAGCATCCTCAAGAATCACTTTGAAATGCTAAGCAACCTCGCCAGTTGGGCATCCTCCACCTGAGGACCTGGCTGCAGAAGACTGAGTTGTTATGTTGTTAATCTTATCTCTTTTACTGCAGAAAACTGTGGGCCCAAAACCTCTGCCCTTTACCCTTAGCCTCAATTTACTCTGAAGGGGAATCAGAAAAGAATTTATCAGGATACTTTAGCTCGGAGCAAATCATACTCCTCCTATGCTCATTACACGAACATGAACCCTGCTGCCTGTTGGAGCCCTGGGAGGGAAAGGTCAGGTTTATTCCTGCTACTGGGCCCGGTGTCCTGTGGTCAATGAGACTGGGATAAGGACAGAAAAAAAAGGAAGAGAGGCCTTTTTTCACAGGGATGACAAAGACAGGCATGGAAAGTGTGCTTAAAGGGATATCAAAGATGTCGTGCCACCCACGACATCTCCCTCACCTGCTGGTCACTAACTTGTCTGTAAATTTGCCAGAGCCCTGTTCTTCTGGGGTAAGGGATTATGACCCATGAAAACAGGGTGCGCCTGTTTTACATCTCATCAAGCCTGACTTACATCTCAAATTTACTGAAGAATGACCAAAATGAGGTTTTAAAGGCATAGTCTATTGGGACAGGCCTGGTGGTGCAACGGTTAAGTGCACACCTTCCGCCTTGGCGGCCTGGGGTCTGCCGGTTCAGGTCCTGGGTGTGGACCTACACACTGCTTGGCAGCCATGCTGTGGCAGGCGTCCCACATATAAAGTAGAGGAAGATGGGCATGGATGTTAGCTCAGGGCCAGTCTTCCTCAGCAAAAAGAGGAGGATTGGCAGTAGTTAGCTCAGGGCTGATCTTCCTAAAAATAAATAAATAAATAAAGGCACAGTCTGAGCTTTCCTGCTCTTTTTTTGAGAAAGAATTTTCTCAGGGCTGCTTTGTAGGAATGTTCAGGTTGCGCACTGCACATCTTCAGGGACACTGTTTATATCGCAGCACAGACCTCCTGCAGAGGCCTGAATTGCAGTTTTCTGAAGGTGAGGTGCACCTGTGTGAGGGGTGGAGCCATAAAATGTGTGTTCCTGCAATGCAAAGTCTGTCTTTTCATTCTTTATTTGCAGTATGTAACCCAGGATAACACATAATCGAGTGTTCCGAAGATGATTTTTATAATGTCTATGGTGACAGTGTCTTTTATTCTAGTCTTTTTACGTTAAAAACCAATAACATAGAGGCACGGGCCACCGTCGCATCCAGGCCACGTTTGGGCCAGTGCGTGTGGGAAGTCCAGACTCAGGCTTGTCGGGCTGTGCCAGAAACCCACTGTGCACCTGCTTAAAGGGATGGAGAGGAGAGGACTGGCCAGGGTTAGAGAAACGAGGGGCTTCTCTCTTCGAGAGATGGTGTGTGAGCCAGGTGAACAGTCTTACGCGGTGGCTGAGAGGACAAACCCCAGAGGTGAGCGTGTTTATACCCTGACACAGCTCACATATGTGTGAGTGTGTGTGGTGTGTGAAAGGACAACACAAAAAAGGATGTGAAAGGTGATTCAGAAGGCACACATTGAACATGAAAACACTCGGAGTACAGCTGCATCCTTCGACATGATTGTCTAAACCTCAGTTTATGGAAAATGCCCAGCTCCATTAAAAGGTAGACTTTTCTGTCTGTGAGCATTTAAATTTGGATTTTATCATGCCTGATTATTTTTTTAATCTTCAAAGCTCTGGGTTGGGTGGTCAGAACCATCGTCACAACATTCTAGACTATTCTGGACATTCTGCGCAGACTGGCATGTGTGTTCTCCCTTCCCTTTAACACTGAGCTCTTTCTGCCTAAGAGCTCTGAAAGGCTTCATTTTGCTGTGCTGGAACAGATGTTGAAAATTGCGTTGTCAAATGCATCGTAGACACAAGAGGGCGGTGTGCACTCAAATGTCGACCTGGCCAAGGCGGAGGCATTCGACCTTCTCCAGGAATTTTTGGCTTCTCTCCGGGACCAAATAGGATTAATAAAATGTGTTTGGGAGGCGCAAGGTTGGCCCGAACCTGATCAAAGAGGTCGAATGTAAGTCAGAGTGGGAAGGCAGCCTGTCGGGAGCTGGGAGGAATTCCCATCGTTGGGCTCAGAACTAGGGGGCAATCTGTGCAAGCCATCTGGGGTAACGATGCTTGTAATCAAGACTCGTCCTCTGCTGGGATATTGAGAAAAGACTGACTTCCAGATGGCAGAGAATCAGCAGCTGTCTTGATCCCTGACCACCAAAATTTTATTCTGAGAAATCCCCTCATTCATCGGAGGAAAATTTGCTGTGTACTTGCCGGGTGCTGGGCGTGAGCCTGGGAGCTCAAATGCAGCCCTGGAGTCAGACAGCCCAGGCCCCACCCTCCTGAAGTGCACTACCTCTCTGGAGGGGATGATGAGGAAACAAAGGCACAGATCAACAACCTGGGGCACATATTTCCATCCATCAGTTTCTCTTGTCTCTGAGCCAGTCCCAACCAGCACTATTTTACATTATCTATTCTTATTCTGAAAGAGAATGCAAGTCACACCTCTGACTCTGCAGTCATGGCTGCAGGCCACATTTTTAGAGACACCATCTGGTTCCAGTGGATCTGTTGAGTGGAGAGTGGGGATGGCAACAACTTTCCACACAATGAAAGGGGAAGGGGAAGTGTGTCACTTTGCTGGGGAGATGGTCTCTGGCTTGGCCTGATTGCACGCCACTGATTTTGGGGTTTACTCAACAAGGTGAACACTGCATGCCCTCTCTTCCATGGAACCTTCTGTAAGCTCTTTAGCCAGAAGCCAGCTCTGACTCCTCCAAATCCCATACAACATGGCACTTTTGTGGGAGACCGCGGCGACCTCAGATCCCTGCACAGATAACACTGTGTTTTATCTCACGGCCAGATTTTTAGTGTTCTGGAAGCTTCTTTGGACCCCTCCCGTGCAAGACTCTTGTCTTACTGTGAATGATGCAATTGAAAACTCCACAGGGCCCCACAATATCCAGCAACTTGTTATCGCTTTTGAGTGAGGGCAGCCTGTTAAAGTCTGAGGTGTGTCATTGGTAACACGTGACTTGCCTTCCAAAAGAGGTCAAAGGGCACAGCAAAAATAGCTTTTTGGCTGTGACCTAATACATAAACCTTGGCACACTTCTGTCAAACAGTCCGATGGAAGCTCACGGTTCGCCTCTCTCCATGTGTGGCAATGGGCTGTTCTGCCCCTAATCTTTTCCTACAGTTCCTGTCACACCACTGGATCTTGCAATCTTCTGGCACAGTGGCATTCACAGGTCATGACTGGCGCACAGGGAACCATCGTGCAGTGAAAAATGCCCCCTGACAGCACCGTGTTTCCAACCAAAAGTGGGACCCTTGACTTCTGTGTCGGTCAGTTCAGAAGAAAGGAAAAAAGACTCCACAGTCCCCACAATGCGTTGGCTGAGGACGGAAGCTGCAGGCAATGACTAGAAAGTGCCTCGATCAGTTGAATAAATTGACAATAAGAAGGAAGACATAATTCCAAACACATTTAGCTTTTTGTTCCATCTCAGCTTTGGTGACGAGTCCAGATTCTGTCAGACACGCGTTTCTTCATCTGTCAGCACCACGTCTCTTGCCAAGATTCTTCATTCTCTCCATCAGGCATCATTTTCAGACTTTGCCTTTCCTGTCAGGAAAAGTTGAATTCATCGTTTTCCTCAGGCCTTGAGAGAATTTCTTACTTTAGAAGAAGAGTGACAGGAAGAGTGACCTCATGACAAAAATAAATAAATATTACAGCTCTTTCTTCATGTGTAATAAAAAAATTATTTATTTTTGAGGAGGTAATACATCGACATGGTACAAAATTCGAGAAATTCAAACGTGAACACAGTGGGAAAACCTCCACATATGCACTTCCTGTTTCCTAGGCACCTGGCTCCTCTCATCAGAGGCAGCCACGGGTACTGGGGTCTTATATCTTCCCAGAGATAGTCTCTGTATAAATTAGCAGAGGTAGTCTTCATATGTTTTTTGAGTATCTTTGTCTAATTTCTAAATTCAGATGAATTCTGAAAGGAATATGTTAAATATATGTTAAAATATACTAAACGTGCTAAGATGGTTTGTCCAATTAAAGCTCTGATGCTCGACTGCATAATTTGTTTGGTTTTTGTTGCATAGTTCTACCAGAAATGTGACTGAACTTGTAATCAGTCTGGAAATGTTTCAGGTATTCTGGAAGTCAGTCTGACTCAGAATGTTTCTTGTCCCTTGATGTCCAGTTCATCATTCCTTATGGTTAGTAATTTCCCTTTGAAGAGGAAAGAAGGGTCTCAAACCTTGAAAATGAGGGAATAGAGTTTTAAGATGAGATCTTTTATTATTAAAACCTAGGAAACAAACTAGTTGGGGGTCCAACTGGCCACACTCCCAGAGGAGACGCTTGGTCATTGGGGGCACATTGAGTGATCCAAGGAATGGGCTGTGTGTGGGAGGACACACATTTTATGCTCCCCAAGCTTAGAGCTGAATGGAACCACAGCAGCTGGTCAAGTGGCCTGATGTCAGATTAACAGGTCTGGCTCCCCAGATCAACCTGCCACACTTCTGGCCAGCTCTTAGCCATAGGCCATCTCTTAGGCACAAGAAATCATGGGTTGCTTATCTCTCTTTCTACAAGCTCAGCTCCACCTCATACCACCCCCAAGCGGAAGCTCTCCAGGCCCAAGAATGGGTTGAATTCATCTTTTCATTCTTCTATAGCACCTAGAAGAGTACTTGGTACAAAGTAGGCCCCCCTAATGTTGACTGAAATGAGTAAATGAGAAAAAGCAAATGTCTTCTATGCTATATACCCTTATTTTATTGATGTATCATTTTTGAATTAAAGCTCTTCACCTTGATCGAGACTGAAAGATACCTGGATATGTAATAGTTTTGTTTGAGACTTTTACATATCTAAGAGTCTGATTTCCTTCCTAGGAGATTTGCCTCAGGAATAGACGCGTATCAATTTCCAAACTACCCTCTTCAGCATATTGAGCTGGGGCAATTGTACGTACGCCCCTTGGCTGTGTTGGAGTTTCAAAACCATAAGAACTTGTGAATTGGTGATCCGTCAAATGTTTCTGAAAAATCTCAGCTTCCTAAATCTTAATATATCGACACGCTCACTAATTTCTTGAGTGTTTCTGGGCTTCAACCACTCATCTGACTGAAATGCTTTATTTACAGGTTGATAATTCTTGGTGCCCCCAGGCAGCCAGAAGTATCTCTCACATAATAGGGACTCGCTTCCTCGATGCTGTAAGCTGTGCAGCTGGAGAGGGATTCTGAAGATAGGAGGCAGTCCTTTTGTTTGGGTTTATGAATGCTAGAAAATGTATCTGGGTTCTTAGTGGGAGATCTGATTCTACCCTCCTTATTCCTTCCCATTGACTATACAGGAGAAAGTGTATGGGGCCTACTGGAGAGAAATGGCGCGCAGAGATCTTAAGCCTTTTGAATTTTATTCAAGCCCAACCTTCCAGGGCAATAATTCAACCGAGTCATTCCTACTCTTTCGAGAAGGCTCAGATGTGAAAAGATAAGCAGCTATACCGAGGGCGCAGCCAGATCAGCCATACTGCCTTCTTGGATCCCTGGGGCCAGAGTAAGGCTTGAGGTTTCCTGGTATAGTCTTAAGGTTCTAGTTATTCCAGGCTGGCTGCATTTTGACTCATTAGGTTTCTATTCACAGGCAAGCAAAGGCAAAACCAACCTGCCAGCTGCCACCTCAAACCCACTGCGAGGTGGGATTTCATGGAGCTTTATTTTTTACCTATTGTCCTCCAAGCAGAATTTCCATTACACAGACGCATTTCTCAGTGCCTAATCTAGTTTGCATAACAACTGTTGCTGGATATGGAAACCAAACCCAAGACCTTGACATGGAATCCTGCTTTGTCTTGGGGGGCAAAGTTATGCTCCGAGACTGAGACTGTCTTTGCTAATACTTTATTTAATACAGATTTGCTGTGGGATTTAGGATCGTTCACAAGCCCGTAACACACAGCATAATGTCTCTTAATAAGCCAATAAAAAAAAATATAATGTACTCCAAACCAGGGATAGATTAATCGTACCACTGTTCCAGGCAAGGAGAGAGAAAAGGAATAAAGCCCAAATTAAATCAAGGTATCTATTTATATGAGTAGGTACTTGGGAGAGACAGCTTGGCCAAGCAAATGCTGAGATCCCGCTGCCAGCACAAAACCAAGGTGAAAAGTCTCCTGTTGCTGGAGCATGATATTAGGGAATGATGCTGACACTGTTGGTGGGCGGGTTGATGTTCCATCGTCTCCTCCGGGCCACTGTGCAGATTTCACCATGACTGATCGTCCACGTGTTCATACTGATCAACCCCCAGCAATGTTCGTCATCAGCTGTGCCACTGAGTAGTCCTTTATCAATGACAACAAACGAGATGATGACATCCCCACACAACTTATTTGATTCTCATATCAACGCACCAACTTTTTTTTGTCTTTGCCACAAACAAGTGGATTAGAACAACTTCACTTAAGTCATAAACAAGTGGATTTGAAATCATATCAAACCAACACACAACAAATCCCCAGCTGGGTGGAATAATCCATGCCCATCACGGCCCACAGCCTCCTGAGTCCTACCTCTTATTTCAGTTGGCGCTGCTCTCACACAGATGGAAAGGCCTTGGAACGAGGCTTTCTCTCTGGTAACCCGGTGGAGTAGGAATTCTCCCTGCAGGGGCGTGGGAGAATGAAGGTTTGCAGCTCCTCGCCTCATTCTGCTGTCCGCTTCTATTCCCCTCACTGGGGATGTTTGCCCTCATCTCCACAGCTAAAATGTCCCACTTCTCCCCCATCAGCTCAATCTCTATACCCTCAACTGGCTTCATTTGTCTATACTGCCTGTCTCTGCCACCAGAATGGGAGCCCCACAGGTGCAGGACTGGTCTGATTCACTTACTGCTGTACCCCCAGTGCTTGAACCAATGGCTGTCCCATTTGTGGGCACACAAGAGATTTGTGAAAAGAATAAGGAAGCTTCACAATGCCAGGCCCTGTCCACACCCTACACATTTAACACAGGTGAGTGTTAGCGTCATCATTCTGTAGGTGCAGAAACTGACGAGCAATGGGGTGAAGCAACCTGCTCAAGGTTAATCATGCAGTTAATAAGTAGTTCACTCGGAATTTGAACCAGAATTGTCTGCCTCCAGGGCTCTATCCTTTCCCTTATACACAAAAACTAAAGAAATTCTCAAAGGGCAGTGTGTTCCCTCTTCCAAGGATCTCCATTCTCTACACAAGGGGAATTCAGGAAAGTAGAAGGAATGGCAAAAAATATACATATATAAAGTGGAAAGCCTTCCTGAGGGTCATAATTTAAACTAAACAAGCACAGCCTAACACAAAATATCCTGAACTGAGACCAAACAACAGTTCTCCATAGCCCGGAGAGTTGAATTCATTTACTGGAAGTTTCTCAATCATCCCACACGTATTGGTTGAGGCCCGAGTATGCGCCAGGCTCTGTACTCTGTGCTCAGATACACGGAGAACAACAGACGGGATCCTTGCGTCTCTTGGGTTTACCAGGCAGGCATCAATCGAACACTCACACAAATTTCCGATAACAAACTGTGAAGAATGAAGAAAAATTAAACAGCATGCCCAGACAGCAGGCAAAAGAGTTCTGACCTGGCCTGTGGGGCGGGGAGGCAGGTCAGGGAAGTTAGCCTGTGGAAATGGCTTTAGAACAGAACTAAATTTACCCTGGAGATTATAGTGGTTAAAGAAAAGCAAACAGTAAAGAGCCGGGACACACAACACAAACATTATGGAAACACTGACAAGAGGAAGGAGGTAGTTAGATGCATGGGCTGGAGCCACATATTCGGAAGTCTTGGGCTGATTAGAGGGTAATTGAAATCAGGGGTGTTGATGAGATCACCTTGGAAGAAATCATATTGCAAGAAGGGAAGGGACCTCTGCACTGAGCTTTTTTTTTTTTTTTTTTGGTGAGGAAGATTATCCCTGAACTAACATCTGCTGCCAATCCTCCTCTTTTTGCTAAGGAAGATCGGCCCTGAGCTAACATCAGTGCCCATCTTCCTCTATTTTATTTGTGGGACACTGCCACAGAGTGGCTTGATAAGCGGTGCTTAGGTCTGCGCCCAGGATCTGAACCCACAAACCCCGGGCCACTGAAGCAGAGCACAGGAACTTAACCACCGTCACCACCAGACCAGCCCCTGCACTTAGCTTTAAGGCAGTCCAGCATTTAGTGGCTGGGAGGGGAGGAGTGCCAGCAAAAGAGGAGGGAGGGAGCCGCCAGAGAAGTCAGAGGAATGCAAGGAGTGTGGCCTCCCTAGACTCCAGGGAAGAAAGGCTCACTAGGAAGTCCCCTGTGTGGAATTGACACTGCAGGGGGGCCAGAGAGATGAGGCCACTGGTGACCTTTGGGTGAGGACTTTAGGTGGAATAATGCAGTGAGAGTCCAGTGAGAGCTGATTGAGGAGTAAGTGGGAAGGGAGGGAGTGTAGACGGTGAAGACCAGTCATCTGCAAACCTGGGTCCACACGCTGAATCTGGCCGCTGGCCTGGTTTGGGAAAGTTTCCTTGGAACACAGCCATGCCTACTCATTGCTCATTTACATACTAACTGTGATGGGTTGAATTGTGCCTCCCCCTTAAGTTATATATTGAAATCTTAACTCTCAGTACCGCAGACTGGGACTGTATTTGAAAATACAGCCTTTGAAGAAGAGATTAAGGTGAAAACAAGCTGATTAGGGTGGGCCCTAGTCCAATATGACTGGTGCCCTTATATGAAGAGGAGGTTAAGACACAGACAACAGAGACAGAGGGATGAATGACCAGGTGAAGACACAGAGAGAAGACAAGCCAAGTGGGGAGACCTCAGAAGAAACCAGCCCTTTGCAGAAAATGTGTGCTGACCCTTGTTGTAGACAATAGCTTCAAGGTCACATAGCTGGAATATTCCAGAGCCAGGATTTGAACCCAAGTTGGCCCCCGTGCAGCCTGAGCCCTGCCTCCTGGGGGAACTGGCCTCTTCTCAGCCAGGAGGGCCAAAGCTGAAAGGGTGAAGCCAGCGTGGTTTTTTTCTTTTCTTCGGTTCACGCTCTGTCCTGTGGGCAGCAGTGGTGGGGAAATGCCGAGTCATAAATAATTCTTACATTATTGCCAAGGCGGCCGGAAGGGAAATGTCAGTAGGAAATGGTATTTCAAATAAGTGCAAATTTCATAATTCGGCCAGATTTTTAGACTATTCCTCAAGCAGTTTTTCCTTAATTTAAGTTCTGGTGAAGTGTTAAATGTGGAAGAAGCTTACCTTCCTTTGAACATTTGGCCCAGATACATACGGGATATAAAAATAAAGGCATTCTCCTGCGGTTTAGAATGGGCTAAAAGGACCAGAGTAAAGAGAGAAACAATTGGTCCTATTTATAAAAATTGACCCTTGTATCTTTAAATCACCCCATACAATTACAGTACTGTGACATTCTCTATCTGAGCTTGTAATTGAAAGGCTCCAGGAAGCTTCAATTCCTGCTAAACAGAATGGCTCATTAGTGTAATATTATCCTTTCAAGAATATATCACAAGTCTGCCCTCACCATCAGCTTCATTCCCCCGAAGGCCCCTTCTGGGCAGTGCCCAGAGAAGCAGAGGACGTGAAAGCCAGCATCCTCAGGGCCAGGCTGGTGGGTTAAAGAGCAAAGCAGGCCAGGTGGAGAAAGCTTCTCCTCCCCTCGCCAGCACACTGTGACCATGAGGAAATCCAGGCCAGCTCTTCTCAGATCTGCTTTTTCACAAGAAGCCGGAAATACAGATTTAATCGGAAATTTCTCAATTTCTAAATCTTGGCGGTGAATGAAAATAATAATAATAAAAAAACCCATCTAGGTCAGACAGTTTTTATCTATGAGCTGGATCCAGCCCTGGGCCCCCAGTTTATGACTCCTGCCCTGGTCAGACTATATTGCAAAGTTGAAGGTTGAAATTGGTCTGAATTCATTCGTGCTCCTTGGTACGCATTTCAAAATCTCTCTCCAACCTGTGGTCTGCGCATGTGTATTTTTGTGGCTGTATCTGACCCAACCGAGTCTCATGCCCAATATTTCTGTTCACTTTATTTCAGGATACTGAAATTTTTGGGGTTCTCTAAGGCACTCCTGTTGGAAATGTCAGCTTGTGAACTACGTGTTCCCAAGCAAGGAGTCAGGCTGAGGTAGGCCAAGAGGAAGGAAGGGACTAGATTTTCTGTCGCCCTGACAATGTTTTCTAAACCTGGACTGAGGCTTCCTGACTCAGTATCTGCAGCTCTTCGCATAGGAGTTGCCAGGGAACAGAAGAAAGCATACTAAAAATATAAGCTTTGCTATCTCTCTGTTCTTTTTGTTACCGAACCAGGTTTGTTTTTGCCCGCCATCCAGAAAGCCAAACACCGACACGGTGAGATTGCAGCAGAGAGGGGGTTTACTCACAAGGCAGCCATGTGAGGAAGGGAGAGCATGAGCCTCAAATTCGCTTCCCCGAAAATAGGGACTCAGGGGTATTTATGGGGTGGGGGGCAAGGTGGTTTGATATGTGGAGAGAGGTGATTGGAGGTGAGGAGAGGTGAGGTAATTGATGATCGACACAAGCCTAGTCAGACTTCATGCCTCTTCCTAAGACACATATTCACAAAATGGTGGCATTAGCATGATCTGAGGGTGGAGTTTTTAGCTTCTTGATGTCAAAGGGTCTCCTCTCAGACATCTGTGCAGGCCTGGATGATGAGTTGGTGATCTCAACTGGCCTAAAGTGGACAAGGAGTTCCAATTCCTGAAAAACAGCTCACACACCCATTTCCATGGTGACCCAGGCTCCAGGGAGAGGTCATCTATAGGAGCCTAGCGGGAGTCAGAGAGCATATTGCCTAAACCGCACAGTGAACAATGGGTGGGTTAAACAGCTAAAAGCTATAATCAGTCACTGCAAAAAGGACAAAAATTTTAGTACCTAGATACTTAATCATCAATGGCTGTTTGCCAGTTTCATTTTTTCTTCAAATCTTTTCTCCACCACATGTCTCTACTCAACTCTCGAATCCCCATTTGTTTTCCTCATTTATTCATTGATTCTTTCACTTGGTAAACATTTATCAAGCAAATGATATGTGCCAGGCACTACATTAAGTGCTGGGAAAGCCAAGATAACTGGACTCGATCCCCACCATTGAAAGACCTATGGTGACGTGGGTTTCTGGATGATCCAGAACTGACACTCAGGTATGTCTGATACCACAACTGCTATGTACATAACCCTTCTCCCTTGCCACTCCCTCCCAGGGATGGTGAATTTGGCTTGGGAGAGTGGGAGAGGACAATAGACACTAAATTGAAAGGGAAACCATGGGGTTCCTCAGGAGAAAAAAATTAATGGTGGATGCCTTTAAACCAAGCAATGATTTCAGCAAAGGGTTTATTTTATTTTACTATTTCTCTTAATAGATTTTATTTTTTAAAGCAGTTTTAGATTCAGAGCAAGATTGAGCAGAAAGTACAGATTTCCCATATACCTCTGCCTTATATACACACACAGCCAACCCCCTTATCAATATCTCATACTGGAGTGAAACATTTGTTACAATTGATGAACCTCCACTGACACATCATTATCACCCAGAGTCCATAGTTTACATTAGGATTCACTCTGGGTGTTGTACTTTCTATGGCTGTTGATAAATGCATAATGACCTGTATCCACCATTATGGCATCACACAGAATAGTTTTCACTGCCCTAAAAATTCTCTGTGCTCTGCCTATTGACATTATTATTTTTTAACTTTGAAATGCTTAAGAGCAGCCTCACTAAAATGTTTGTAACCCAAGTGAGGGATGATTCGGTCACTGTAGGAATTGAGCCGGCTGGCATTACATCAGAGTTCAGCGGGAAGGGGAAGCTTCTGATCTAGGAACATAGAAGATTTTCCCCCAAATTAGTTAAGATCATTGACTAGCACTAGGCATGTAACCTTAATGAAACAACTAGCAAAGTAATGCTATCATGAAACTACTATCCCCCTCTTTCCCTCTTCTAGAATTTACCATTCAAAGCATTTGGAAGCCTTAGTGCTCAACACATTGACAACATCATTCCCCCCCGCCCCCAAGAAAGACTATCATAATTTTAAATTCAATTTGCAAGTCCTTTTTGACAATGAAGAACAGCTATGTTTGCTGAGCAGATTTCCCAGGAAGGAAAGCCATCTTGAGTCCAAACTACTGGACTTATATTTTAAGAAACCTCAAGGAAGAAAAATTTCCTCAAAGAAACATTTGCAAAACAGCTTCTATATTAAATGTTTGGTTTCACATTCTCGACTGTTTATTAACGCTTCAACTTGTATTTTATTTTATTGTCAAAATAAACGGCTATTGATTCATGGTTTGAGTGGGCTTCCAGAATTGGAACAGAGAGTAAAGGTTTGATTTCAGCTTGCTCCATTTGTGACTGTTGTTCAGAAATCACCTACGTCTTAAATTTGGAGTCACTCGTCCGTGTGCCCACACCTGACCCAGCCAGAAAAATGGAGGTGTGTCAACGACCTGGGGAGGAAAGGACCTTATGTAAAATTAAAAGAATAGGGCTGGCCCGGTGGCACAGCAGTTAAGTTTGCATGCTCCGCTTTGGTGGCCTGAGGTTCACTGGTTTGGATCCCAGGTGCGGACATGGCACTGCTTGGCACGCCATGCTATGGTAGGTGTCCCACATATAAAGTAGAAGAAGATGGGCGCGGATGTTAGCTCAGGGCCAGTCTTCCTCAGCAAAAAGAGGAGGATTGGTAGCAGTTAGCTCAGGGCTAATCTTCCTCAAAAGAAAAGAAAAGAAAAGAAAAGCAAACAAAAGAATAGTCTAGTTAACCATGTGACATCTTGGGTCCAAGTAACTCCAGATATGGCACATTTAAGAGAGCAGAGTCCAGAAGAGGAGGAATTACTCCCTAACGGGAAGAGCGAGATGAGACCCCTGGCCATGATCATGGCAACCCTGGTCGCTGACCTGGAAACAAGGGCAGTGTTGAAATCTGCTTACCAAACACACTTCTACTGTAGCTGAGTCACATCTAGAGACCCCCTCAAGGTACCAGAAAGGAAAGGAGCCAAGAAATGGGTGCTAAGGCCCTGCAGTGGTATGGGTAAGAGGGGAAAATTGGGGAGGTGAAATGCACTAATTACTGTGCCTGAATTTGTACCTGTACAGTCACTAAGCTGTCTTCTCTCAGCTCCAAACCCATCCTTCTGCGCTCTGCTTTGTGATTCTGGGGCTGAGGCTCTGCAAACCACATTTTTTGCTTTGTGTTTGGCTCCCTACAAGGCTCTGCCGCCAGGGGATTACTAGGGGTCACTGCAGGGCTGGAGGAAGGAGAAAGACATGCTCCTTCCAACCACTTCCTGCTCCTGGGAGCAACACCTGGCCAGGCTTCTTTACCCCGGTAGCAGCAGTTCCTGCCCGTGGCAGCAATGAATCCAGTTTGCAGCATTTACAACATTGACAGGGCTGGTCTCATCACACCCCCTGTGAGACATCAGCACCAGCCAGCTGGCACCCCTCTTTGAGAGTCTAGTTTACAGCTTGGTGGGCTTTTCCCCCAAGCATCTAAGTTTCAATCATTTCAGCCCCTTCTCTGTTTCCTAAGCCCTAGGGCTGACAGCTGCTTCCTGCAGTTGCTGCTTCCATGACAATTTAGTGCTATCTTTTTACACTTGTGTTATCTGTTATCAACAAATTTTTACTTACTTAACAATGAAGTCTTCTCTGTTCAAATATCTCCTGACTGGACCCTGAGGACACACACCTCAAGTCTGCACTGTTCCCGTATTCGTTCAACAAGCATGTCATGAGTTCCCACTGTGTGCCAGGCACTGTGCTAAGTGGTGGGGATGCAGCGATCACTAAGTCAGACAAGCTCCTTGCACTCATGGGAGAGGAGGGAAACAGACAATTAGCAAGCACCGGGGATCTCTTAACTCACCTCTACTTATGGAAGGGAGAGAGTAAGCTCTCAGTCTCTAAAGTAAACGGTTAATGCTCACTTCCCTTCTCAATGAATTTATAATATTGAAGTAGCCAATGCTTCCTGTGCCGTCGTAAAACCCACTGACCAATGCCCTGGTCAGGCAGACGGCTGGGCTCCTAAGCGCTGCGCTCCCACCAGCAGAGACCCACGCTGTTGGAGAATCAGTGGGGTTTGCTCCCCGTCCTGTGTGTGCCATTGTATTTATATTTCTGATTACATTATTTGGTGAAATAGTATGGAAACTAATGAGATGTAACTGCAGAAAGGATGAGCATTATTTTTATAAAAATTAAATTACATGATGCTTACTATCAACAGTGATGCAAATAAATATTTTATGCCTGAGGATGGCATTTCGTCTCTGGTGTGTTCTTTCCCAGAACCCATCATTCCAGTCTAATGATGAGAAAAACATTGGATATTGGGAGACATTCTACAAATATCTGACCAGTGCTTCTCAAGACCATCAAGATCATGAAAAAATAAGACTGAGAAACTCTCATAGACCAGAGGAAACTGGGGAACCAAGACAATTGAATGCCACGTGGCTCCCTGGATTGGATCCCAGAACAGAAAGAGACAATGGAAAAAGTGGTAAAATCCAAATAAAGCCTGGAATTTAGTTAATAATAATGTACCAATGTTGGTTTCTTAGTTTTGACAAATGCAGACGTTAACGACAGGGAAAACTGCGTGATGGGTATTCAGGGATTCTGTCGTGTCTTTGCAATTTATCTGTAAATCTAAAATTACTCCAAAATAAAATGTTTGTTTTAAAAAAAACAAGATTACATGCTTTGGAAGATTTGATAATGGTGGTTTGCTTTTAAACAATGCTGTTAAATTAGGCGTGGGCAAGATCTAATTGTAAAAGATAAGGGAAAATTTTTTAACCTTGCTAAGTTTCCTTATGTTCACGCTCCATTTTAAGGAAACTAAACCCAGAAATTGTAGATGATGCTTTGTGGCTATAGTTTATGCAAGAAATACGATGCTGAACTTGAATCAACAGACACATCGTCAGGATCCTAGTCTTAGCTCTAGGATAAAATCGAGAAAAATGAATGTGCATTTATTTATATTTTCACAAAAATACTTAACATACATATATATCACTTTTTATGATTCTCCAATGTTAGTGTCTAATTTTTAATCAATTTACCAACTACTGGTCTCATTGCATCAAAAAAGACAGCAGCTACTAAAACTGAAAATAAGATCATCATAGGATGTGAATGGTGCTCTGAAAGAAACAGGCAGGGCATAATAGAGAGTGACAAGGTGGGGATGGGAGGGCTGCTGGGGGTGGTCAGGGAAACTCTGAGGAAATGACATTTGAGCTGAGGTCAGAATATGGCATAAGGAATTGTGGTTGACAGAATGTAATGAGGGAGAAAGTCACGCAAACAAATAAATGCCTCAGTGTCATGAGATGGATGTGCTGACAGGGAGCAGCGGGGACCCGAGGGAGGGTGCTCATTTCTAACTGGGGATGTCAGAAGAGGCGTCATCCAAGAGGCTGCCACACAGCTGTGCTTTGCAAGAGAAGGAGGCGTTCCCAGTCAGAAGCGGGAGCACGCAGAGTGACTTCAGGCAGTGGGAGCTATATTAATAAAGCACAGAGGTGTGAAACAGCCTGTTATGTTTGGGGAACCATAAATAGTTTTGTACAGGGGAGTAACACGGTCAGATTCACATTTTAGCAAGAGTGTTTAGCAGCAGCCTAGCCTTGCTACTTAAAGTGTGGACTGAGGACCAACAGCATCGGCACCACCTGGGAACGTGTTAGAAATTCAGAATCTCAGACCCTTCCCCCAGACCTGCTCAATCGAAATCTGCATTTTAATAAGAATCCCAGATGATTCTGATGCACATGATACTTTAAGAAGCATTGTCTAAAGGATGGATTGGAGGGGTGTGTTCTGAAGTCAAGAAAAGATTTAAGAAATTATAATAGTCTAGTCAAGAGAGGACGATCCAGAGCTAAAAGCGCGAAGCCCAAGGAAGGAGGGGAATAGATGTTCGACAGGCTCCTTCACACAAATGTTATTACTGTCTGCTAGACAAAGTTGTTCAATTACTTAGAAATTCTTGGAGACGTAAGTTATGCAAACATGAAGCATTTCTATCTATTAGCTCTGTCTGCACCCTGATACCAAACATGCTGTGTGGTTTTATGGATACTCCCAGGAATTAGTAAGCAAAACCCAGTAAGTTGCTTACTCCCAGTAAGCAGAAACCACAATGGAAACAATTCAAATGTTTCCTCTTATCCAAAGAATGTCCCATGTAGTACGATAGACAATGAATGTGAAAATATGGTTGGATTCGGGAAACAAGGGGAAGAGAAGTGGTAGAAATCAGCAGGGTAGCAAAGATCTCTGTGTTCCATACCAAAAATGCTGGGATTCAGAATCACAGGATGTTAGACACTGGGTGCAAACTTTCGTCTTGTAGGTGAAGAAACCGAGTCACAGAGAAGTCATGTATATAAGGACTCCTGGCTAATTTGGTAGAGCCGGAATGAATGAAAGTTGCCACATTTCCAGCTCACTTCTGTTAAGCTCTGGCCCCTGGAGGCAGCCGACAGCCCCATGCTGCCTTGCTAATGTGGGTCAGGTCCAAATCCACGTGTCAGTCAGAATCACTTCTTCTTGTACTAACAGTCTTTCACTCCTGAGGTCCGAGAGCCAATTTCTATGGTATTTGCTGACCCTGGCTGCTCACCTTTCTTGAAGCCTTTGGTAATGCAATGTAAAGGCATCAGAATCTCTTCACAACAGGAAACAGTCCATTTTGCAATCTCTTTCCTAAGTTGAGTTAATAGCTGAGCTCCTGTGGGACACAGAACAACTGAAATCCTATTATTTAGCGATCAGAAGTGGCCCTAGTCCTAGTTTTTCATTTCCTTTGAAGCAGCCAACATGCTTTTCTCCTTTTTTCTTGTTTTATTTTTATATAATACAAAATATAGGGATTGTTTTCTGTTGGATATATCTTTTATTGGCAAGAAGAAATGTTTTTAGACAGAAAATATTTTCAGCTCTTTAAAAAGCAAGCAAGAGGGGCCGGCCCCGTGGCTGAGTGGTTAAGTTCGCGTGCTCTGCTTCGATGGCCCAGGGTTTCGCCGGTTCGGATCCTGGGGGCGGACATGGCACCACTCATCAAGCCGTGCTGAGGCTGTGTCCCACATGCCACAACTAGAGGGACCCACAGCTACAAATATACAACTGTGTACCGGGGGCCTTCAGGGACAAAAAGGAAAAATAATATCTTTAAAAAAAAAAAGCAAGCAAGATTTGAATGAGAACTCGCATGCCTAGTTGCAAACTACTTACAATAGATGAGATAAAATGACACAATGGAGACAGTGAGCTTCTAACAGTTCAGTGACAATTTATTGAAGTTCATGCATCAGATTAGGCAATCAATCAATCAACACAAAATTATACACATAAAACCCAGAAAATTAGTTCATATGACTTATTACTTGAGTAGTTACTTCACAAAATAATATCATACAATATCAAAATGAAAAGCATTTTAAAAAAATCAGCTTTATTGATTGAGGTATGGTTACAAACAATAAAATTCATGCATTTAAGTTTGATGAACTTTGTCAAATAGGTGCGTTCGTGTAACCGTTGTAACCACCACCACAGTCAAGATATGGAGCATTTCCATCATTTCCATCATTTTCTCTCATGCCCATCTAAGAGTAAGCCACAGATATGATGACCTTTTGTCTGTATTTCCTAAAAGCATGAATTCCCTTGCGTGACCACAGGACAATGATCAAAACCAGGAAATTAACAATGAAACAATGTTATTACCTAATCTACAGAGCTTATTAAGATTTTTGTCAATTGTCCCAACAATGTCTTTTACAGCAAAAACAATCCAAGATTTGAATTAAGTCATCTTGTGTCTTCAGTCTCCTGTGATGTGGAACAGTTTCCTGAGTCTGTCTTTCTCTCGACACTGGCATTTTTGAAGAGTACAGACCAGTTATTTTGTAGACTCTCCCTCTACTCAGATTTGTTGGATGTTTCCTTATGACTAGATTCAAGTCATGCGCTTTTGGTAGAATACCACAGGAATGAGGCTGAGTTCTTCTCAGAGCGTCCTATGAGGAGACAATGGGACTAATACTGATTAGTCCCATTGCTGCAAGGTTATCTTTGGTCATTTGGTTAAGGTGGTGTCTGCCAGGTTTCCCCACTGTAAAATTATTTTACCTTTGGTAAGTAAAAAGTATTTGGGGGGACAATTCCTTGAGATCCACTATGTTATTCAGCATCTATACTCGTGAGCATTCTTCTCTGAAGACAATAGAATCTCAACTGGCCAGAGTCAACGTAGTGGAAGTTGTCCTTTGCCAAACTGTTGGTTGTTCCCTACAGCCTGGTGAAAGGACAGAGTTTGAACAGTGTTTTAAGGCTGGCATCAGGAATTTGTCTCTCTAGAGGGATTTTCTAGGGTCCACCTGAGGTTTGAGGACTGGTCTTCAACTCTGGCATCTACTGTAGTTTGCCTTCATCACGATGTTGCAATACCTTAGTCTTCAAAGGTTGACAACTGTGGTGATGCTTCTGTGACTGGAAAATCAGGAAAGCTTATACATTTCAGTAAGAGTTACAACACTAGATGTTAATGTGCTAAAAAAAAATTTCCCATTTCCTATTTAAACTTGAATAAAAGTTTTCTGACTAATGGAGGTTCTCTAGCCTCTACAGAAAGTCTATTCCATCTCTGACAAATATATTCCTAACAGAAATATGATATTTATTCCATGTTTAATTTTTTCATGCTTTTCCACATAGACGTGAGATTGTATTAATGGACCGTTGGATTTTTACCGCAGTAATTTCCCTTGTCACTTACCCTTCTGGGTTAACTGTTTTTAAATGAACATTCCTGGCATCAAATCATGTGGTAATTAATGGGCAGGAATTATGTTCATTCTCTAAAATCATCTCCTAGAATATTTATTTATTTTCTTGTTTCTTTAGAAGAAGTGTGGGAAAATGTGCTACACACATTTCTCAAAGCTAGGCTGTTACCACTGAAAAAATAAAAAAACCAAAACGACTAGATTCTAAATGCTTACTCATCACTAGGAAAGCTTTACAGCTTCACATTTACTGAAGCACTAGGCCCTCCAGTTTCAGACGCCTTCATTTCGTGTTTTGTTAGATAAGAAATGAAGACTGGAGAGGATATACATCTGAGCAATAAGTATGACTGAGAGTCTGAAGCGTCTTGTTCATTACACCCACTGAAAGACCAGTGGGAGTAGAGGCCTCCTCTTTTCTTCCTCAAACAAAATCAGATGTGAAGAAGAGAGAAGCAACAGTGAATTTGGGGGGTGTCTGGATGCTTATTTGTCATTCTCATCCTTCCCCGACTCCCATATTGGCTCTTGTTGGCCCTCTCTACAGGCCTTGACCAACCAACACATTGTATCCTGGCTGTGCGGCCCCCACTAAACTGAGAGCTCTTTCTTATTCTTAATTGTATCTAGGACACCCAGAAAAGTTCCTGAGACAAGTCAGGCAGTCGAATGGATAACTAAATGCTTCGAAGGTTTTGATTAACATCATGTAACATCATAACAAATGAAAATATCATTTTATAGGTGGAAAGAGACTTAGAATAACCTAGCACAATGCAACTGTTTATGGAAGAGGAAAGCAACTCTGAGTGGTTAAATGACTTGCCAGTGTCAACAACTATTTAGTTGCTAAAACAGGACTAGAACTTATCTGGTACTTTTTCCAATGCGGTATGTATAAATAAATTTGATTCTTACAGGATTGGACAAAAACAAATTAGAGAGAAGGCAGAGACTTGTTTCCCCATGTTCTTTACTTAGTGTTCATATAGCTGAGGTCCCTGAAAGAATTCACCTTTTGAGAATAAGAGCCTTGAAGATCAGAGTCAATGGCTCGCAATGGATCATCTCTGTCCAGCTTCACGTCAAAGCAAAGCTCCTCAGAGGATCATCTGGAACCTGTTCCATTTAAAGGACATTTTCCATTTTAGAATCAAGTGCATAGATGATTCCAGGGTCATATCAATCCTGGATCTTTCTTCCTAATAGTCCTCCACTTGGAATGCATTCTTCTACTTATTGAAAGAATTTGAAAACATGGATAGATCTGGAAACAAAAAAATATTGAGTGAATAAGAAAGGTGCAGAAGGATGAGTACAGTGCGACAACATTCATGTAAGTTTTTCTCTACTTTTTAGTTACGTACAGTAAAATTCACTCTTTTTGGTGAACAGTTCTATAAGTTCTGACAAATGTGTCCAGTTATGTTACTGCCACCACAATCAAGGTACAGAACAGTTTCATCACACACATCCCCAAATCCCCTAGTGCTCCCTCTTGATAGTCAAACCTTACTCCATTCTCCCAGGCCCCCCTACTCTCTGGCAACCACTGATCTGTAATCTGTCACTATTATCTTCTCCAGAATGTCATATAAATGGAATCGTATAGAATGTAACTTTTTGAGACTGGCTTTTTTCACTCAACATAATGCCCTTGAGCTCCATTCAAGTTGTCGTATGTATCAGTAGTTCTTTTTTCATTGTTAAGTAGTATTCCACTGTGTCGATAGGACTCCACTGTTTACCCAATCCTAAGTTGAAAGACATTGAGGTTATTTCAGTTTTTGACAATTATGAATAAAGCTGCTATAAACATTTGCATACAAGTTTTTATATGAACATAGTTTTTTTTAAGAGTTTATTTTTCCTTTTTCTCCCCAAAGCCCCCTGGTACTTAGTTGTATATTTGTAGTTGTGGGTCCTTCTAGTTGTGGCATGTGGGACGCCCCCTCAGCATGGCTTGATAAGCAGTGCCGTGTCCACGCCCAGGATCCAAACCGGCAAAACCCTGAGCCATCGAAGCCAAGCGCATGAACTTAACCACTCGGCAATGGGGCCGGCCCTGAACATAGATTTTCATTTCACTTAGATAAAAACATAGAGGTGGGATTGCTAGATTATATGATAAGTATATTTAACTTTATAAGAAACTGCCAAGCCGTTTTCCATAGTGAGTGTATAGGAGTTCCAATTGTCCTACATCCTTAACAGTATACGACGTTGTCAGGTTTTTGTTCTATTTCCAGTCATTTTAAAAGGTATTTCATTGTGGTTTAATTAGAATTTTCTAATTACTAACAATTTAGACATCTATTCATGTGATTCTTTGCCATCTGTATATCTTCTTTGGTGGAGTATTTGTTCAAATCTTTTGCCTATTTAAAAAAATTAGATGTTTCCTTATTTTTGAATTTTGAGATTTCTTTATATAGTCTATATGCAATTTGCAAATACTTTCCCCTTATTCTTTTCATTCTCTTAAAGCTGGCTTTCAAAGAGCAAAACTGTTTAGTGTTAATGAGGTCTAATTTATCACCTTTTTCTTATTTGGTTCATTGCTATTTACGTCATATCTAAGAAGACTTTGACTAACCTATGTTTTCTGCAAAAAGCTTTACAGTTTTATGTTTTACATTTAGGTCTATGATGCTTTTTGGATTCATTTTTATGTAAGATGTGACATGTAAATTTTTAAACCACAAAAATACTACTACTTTGGGGCCGGCCCAGTGGCCGAGTGATTAAAGTTCTGCACGTTCTGCTTTGGCGGCCCAGGTTCACAGGTTCACATCCTGGGTGCAGACCTACTCCACTCATCAGGCATGCTGTGGAGGCATCCCACATTCAAAAAATAGAAGAAGATTGGCACAGATGTTAGCTCAGGGCAAATCTCCCTCAAGCAAAAAAAGAGGAATACTGGCAATGGATGTTATCTCAGGGCAAAACTTCCTCACCAAAAAATACCCCCCAAAAAACCTACCATGTGAAAATAAAAACAAACATGATAGATACATGGGGTGGGAGAGAGGACCATGAGATTGGGTAAAATTTACAAAAGAGGCTTCAACAGCAACCATGACATTTTATTTCCTTAAAAACAATGAACCTTGGAGTTATGGATACATGTAATTTCCCCTATTCTCCTCGCTGAGGCCAAATAAAAACCCTAGACATTATATACAAAGCAAACATAAGAAGACTCTGAAAGGTGGAGAGAAGACAGACTGTCTAGAGATCTTAGGGCCCAAGGAATAACATGGTGGTAAGTTCTCTGGGTTTTCTTTCTGTCTCATACATATTCCAGACCTGGAATTGAAATAGCTGGCAACCTGGAAATACCAACAGGCACGAACAAAAAAATCCCTGACAAAAGCTTTGTCACTCTAGCCAAAAGCACGAGAAAGGGGCAGCCTGGCAAGACGGAAAGCTTTTAGACAATAGCTGCTCCACTCCAGCCAAACTCCACAGAGAAAACTGTGGCCCCATCTCCACCCAGGCCAGCAAAGGTTGAATAGGGAGTTTAGACTTCCACCCTTGTGAGGCTGTTAACAACGTGCCCCAGCACACCGCTGGGATGGTGTCAGAGAAGGCCAAAGAGGGGGCTGGGACTTGCATATCAACCAGCCAGTAATGAGCCCCCCATCCCATGAGGTATCAATAGAGGCCACATGGGGAGTCAGAACTCCCACCTCTGACCAATAGTAACAAGGAGCCCCCCATGCAGGTGTCAACCAAGGCCAACTAAGGAACCTGAATCGCCGTCTCCACTTGACAGAAGGAGGTGGCATCCCCCTTTCCTTGTCATAGCAGTGTCACCAGAAGCCTGCTTAAATAGAAGGTTTAAAGAAGATCCAGAGTCTCTTAACATAATACAAAAATGTCCAACCAAAAACTCATCAGGGCTGATCTGGTGGCATAGCAGTTATGTTTGCATGCTTCAGCACTCCAGCAGCCTGGGGTTCGATGGTTTGGATCTCAAGTGCAGACCTACACACTGTTCATCAAGCCATGCTGTGGCAGCATCCCACAAACAAAATAGAGGAAGAGTGGCACAGATGTTAGCTCAGTGACAACCTTCATCAAGCAAAAAGAAGAGGATTGGTGGGGCCAGCCCAGTAGCGTAGTGGTTGAGCTTACATGCTCTGCTTCAGTGGCCCAGGGTTCGCTGGTTTGGATCCTGGATGAGGACCTGGCACCCCTCATCAAGCCATGCTGAGGCGGCATCTCACATACAAAACAGAGGAAGATTGGCACAGATGTTAGCTCAGCAACAATCTTCCTCAAGCAAAAAGAGGAAGATTGGCAACAGATGTTAGCTCAGGGCTAATCTTCCTCAAAAAAAAAAAGGGGGGGGGGAGTGAGCCAATTCACCAGGAAGACATAACAATCCTAAATGTATACACACCCAACAACAGAGCTGCAAAATATGTGAACCAGAAAGCGTTAGAACTAAAAGAAGTAATAGACAAATCTGCAATTACAGTTGGAGACTTCAACACTCTTCTCTCAACAATTGATAGAACAACTAAACAGAAAATCAGCAATGATATAGAACTCAACACTAATAACCAACACGACCTAATCGACATTTATAGAACACTCTGCCTAAAAATATCAGCAGACACATTCTTTCCAAGTACAAGTGGAACATATACCAAGATAGACCATATCCTGGGCCACAAGACAGACCTCAAAAAATTTAAAAGAATCAAAATCATACAGAGTGTGTTTTCCAACCACAATGGAATCAAACCAGAAATTAAAATAGAAAGATAACATGAAAATCTCTAAACGCTTGGAAACTAAACATATACTGCTAGATAATCCACGGGTCAAAGAAGTCTCTAAGGAAATAAAAAAATTCATTGACCTGAATGAAAATGGAAACAAAACATATCAAAATTTGTCCCCATGCAGATTATATGATTATCTACATAGAAAATTCCAAGGAAAAAAACAAACAAAAAAACCGCTTAGAAGTGGTTAGTAAGTTTAGAAAGGTCATAGGCAATAAGATAAACTTAGAACAATCACTTATATTTCTACACTCTAGCAATGACATGTGGACATTTGAGATTTAAAATACAATACCTTTCACAATAGCTTAAAAAAAGGAAATACGTGTAAATCTAACAAAATGTGTATGAGACTTGTATGCTGAAAACTACACAGGGCTGAAGAAAGAAGTCAAAAAAGACCTAAATAAACTGAGAGACACACTGTGTACACAGATTGGAGCACTGAACATAGTGATGATGTCAATTCTCCTCAAATTCATATTCACTTTTAACACAATTCTTATCAAAATTCCAGCAAGAATTTTTATAGATAGGCAAGATTATTCTAAAATTTATGTGGAAAGGGAAAGGAACCAGAATAGCTAAAACAATTTTGAAAAAAAAGAATAAAGTGGGAGCAAGTAGTCTACCTGAGTTTTTAAGGCTAATAAAAAGCTACAGGGGGCCGGCCTGGTGGTGCAGCAGTTAAGTGTGCATGTTCCGCTTTGGCGGCTCAGAGTTCGCCAGTTTGGATCCTGGGTTCGGACATGGCCCCGCTTGGAATGCCATGCTGTGGTAGGCGTCCCACATATAAAGTAGAGGAAGATGGGCATGGATGCTAACTCAGGGCCAGCCTTCCTCAGCAAAAAGAGGAGGATTGGCAGCAGTTAGCTCAGGACTAATTTTCCTCAAAAAAAATTAAAAAAAAAATAAATAAAAATGAAAAAATGGATTTTGGGTCGGCCTGGTGGCGCAGCGGTTAAGTGCACATGTTCTGCTTTGGTGGCCCGGGGTTTGCCAGTTCAGATCCCAGGTGCAGACATGGCACTGCTTGCAAGCCATGCTGTGGTCGATGTCCCACATATAAAGTAGACGAGGACAGGCATGGATGTTAGCTCAGGGCCAGTCTTCTTCAGCAAAAAGAGGAAGATTGGCAGCAGATGTTAGCTCAGGGCTAATCTTCCTCAAAAAAAAAAAAAATGGATTTAGGGGCTGGCTCTGTGGCTGAGTGGTTAAGTTCGTGCGCTCCACTTCGGTGGCCCAGGTTTTCGCCGGTTTGGATCTTGGGTGGGGACATGGCATGCCTCATCAGGCCATGCTGAGGTGGCGTCCCACATAGCACAACCAGAGGCACTCACAACTAGAATACACAACTATGTGCCAGGGGGATTTGGGGAGAAAAGAAAAAAAAGGTTAAAAAAATGGATTTAAAGCAAAATGGCAACAAGTTGGTATTTATAAAAATAATTGGTGAGTACACGAGGGCTTATTATATAACTTTCTGTTTTTTATGTTTGAAGTTGATTTTAGAAAAAACGCTTCAAGACTCAAGTCAAATGTCACCTCTCCTCAAGGCTACTGTCAGTTAGAATTACATTAATTGCTCTTTCTCCATGACTCTATGGGGTTAGGATCAGAGTGAGAGCTTCTTAAGTCTAGCACCGTGGTTTTCTCTTCATTTACCCCTCTTCCCGTAAACTCCATGTTTGGTCCAGTGCCTTGAATGCAATTGTTATTCTTATTGATACCATCATTTTTATAAATTTAGCTGTGACCTAGGGTTCTAAATTAGAAAGAAAAAAAAGGCCCACGCAATTTGAGCCCTCCTTCCATAAACAAAACAAAACAAGCCAAAACAAACACAAAATAAGTTATAGAAATTCAAAGAAACCATAAGGGTATTGGAAAATACCCAGAGTGTGCTTTGTTTCCAAAGCAGTTACTTTGCCCAAGAGGACAAAATACGGTTTGTGGAGTAGAAATTCTGTTTTTGGTCCTTTGATGCTGGATCCTCTCTCTTTGTATCATTTAGAATGCTTTTGGTGTCAAGTAACAAATACTGAAGTGAACCGCTTAAACAATGAGAAACTGTGTTGGCTCACACAACTGGAGAGTTGCTAGGGCATGTCAGGGCTGACTGAATCCACAGGCTCCAGTTCCATTTCCCTGGCCTCTGCCTTTCCCTGTGGGCTGACTTCATCTGTAGACTGATAGCGAGAAGTTCTAGGACTTATATCGTCGTATGATGGAGTCTGGAGCAAGAGGAAGACCCTGTCTTCCTGTTGTTTTCTCCTTAAAGTGAAGAGCCTTCTGCAGGATGCCCCAGCAAACCTCTCCTCTCGTCTCATTGGCTCCCATGACCATGGCTGAACCAATCCCTGGCGCTGAGGATGGGATTCGGGACAGATGGACCAGGCCCCACTCTCACCCGGGGGGCTTAGCTGCTCCTGAGGACTTGAGGGTTGTTCTGAGCAAATCTGGGGTTCAGGAGGGGTGATGGAAGTGATTAGTAAAGTCCATCCTGTTCTCCCTGTCAGCCCTCACTCATGCTGTGGCTTTCATTTCTGCCTCTCTCTTTCTGCGAATTTACTCCATTCTGTTTCTGCTAATGGGATGGTATCAGGGTTTTGAAATTCTGGGCTGACTTGAATTTAAGAAAAGAGAGAAACTTTCCTCCACATGTTTTCTGTCCACGGTGGTATATTTTAAAAGGCCTCAGGCTAGAGCCAGATGGGGTATGTTACTGACTGCAAAGTCACAAGGAGGGATCCCCAGATTTGTGTAGAGGTGACCCAGGCAGTGCTCCGATTCCAAGTGGATAGAAAGCCAGAGAGTACTCAATAGATAACAGGAAGGCAGAGTCTGTCACTTGGGGGCAGCCCCTTTAGTGGCTTGAGTGAGTTGGTGAGTTTCCCTAAAAGCAGACTGGAGGCCACAAAGACTCCACAGACAGCCTGGGGGCAAACCCAGATGCAGTAGTGTGTTTCTGGTGTGTGTTCAAAAAAACACAAATCTTAAAGATTTGTCCTGGGAGAACCAGAAACCAGCCAGCTGGGAAGACAAACTAGGGGGGTGACACATTCCCGTTTTAGGATTTAAAGGGAATAGCGAGAATACAGTATCTTGAAGCAACAGGATATTCGAGGATATCAGAGCACGACATTCAGGTCTGTGTGTCCGCTAATGAACATCCTAGTTCCACACGGTCTCCATGGCTTTGTGGGGTAAATGTTAGTTTAAGGCTCCACTTAATTTCACAAAATGAAGCCCTTTTTCTAAGGAAAGAAAAACAGCTACAAAATTTAAAATGATCTTGGGAACAAGGATCAAAACCGATAAACACAAAGAGGAACCACTGAAGGCTGGGGAAAATGTTGTTTAATGTCTACCGCTAATATTAGGGGATTATTTTCTCAAACTGTCCCTCTAATTTATTTGGAATAGCTTGAGATATTTATGGGACTGGCCTGGTAAAGATTTAGCGGTGATATAAAGTACTGTGAGCTCTGGAAATAAAAAAAAAAGAGAATTGGGGCACAGAAAAAAATAATTTTCCCTTTATTTTCCTCTCTGCAAATTTCTAGAGCACATGAGGAACTATTAATAGTGCTTATTTCTGAGCAATGGGGCTGGAGGTTGGGCAGGTAGGGAAAGGAAAATTTGTAGGGTGGGCATTTTTTTCATTCATCATGAGCTTCTATGACTACTCTAATTTCTACAAGTTAAGTAAAATAAAAGGAAAAGAGTTTGTTCAATGTATGCCCAGTTTATAGAGAAAGTTAGGACCTGCTTCATGGATTCTTAGTTCTGTTATGATCAGTGCTATTGTCTTCCCTGTGAAGAATTCGTGTTTGAGTTATCCCGGGCAGCCTCACTCCGTAGCAGAGGAATGTGGGCGACTGATTTTAATAACAATAAAGGACAAAGATTCTAGCCTGGCTGCTTTGTAAAGATGCTTCACGTACTAAATATCACCGTGAAGCAGCCACTAAGCCTTAGTGGGCACCATTCTCATAAACACCCCGGGAAATGCCTGAAGATCAGACACCGTTCATTAGGAAATGTAACAGAGTTGGAAATGAATGCAAATGACAGATTTTAATTCAAGTTAGCCCAATAGGGCAGAAAAGTCTACCCTTGATTCTGTTCGCGGCAGGGGAGGGGAAAGAATGTCATAATTAGGGCAGAGTTTCAAGGAAGGGATGACTCCTTAATAGGCTAAAGAGTAAGGAATGTTTCAAATGTACAGGTATAATTCTGCTACTGATATCAAAGACTTAAACAAAAACCCAGATAGTTAATGTTAACAAGGATTTGCAGTGGAGTTGGCTTGCTTCTCACATTTTCAAAATGTCTGAGCTAACCTGAAATTTGCAGCAACTTTTTGGTCTTTGAAAATATTAACTTAGATTCCCAAAACTATAAATTCAAAGCAAGCAAAAATATTATGACATGTGATAACCTTAAGCCAGTGTATTTGTAATATTGCTTACTTTTTTTTTTTGCTGAGGAAGATTTGCCCTGACCTAACATCTGCGCCAACTTTCCTCTATTTTGTAGGTGGATCACTGCCACAGCATGGCCGTCCATGAGCTTTGTAGGTCCGTGCCCGGGAGCCAAATCTGGGCTGCTGAAGCCGAGGGTGCCAAACTTAACTACTAGACCACGGGGCCAGCCTCTGCTTACTTTTTTGATGCTAGTATTTCAGCGACAGTTCATAAAGTAAGTTATTTTATCCATTTTTCCCCTTTATAACCTCCCCTGATCGGTAGCGTTGAAATCTACATCACAGATGAGACCAAGGCAGGTGCTAGGTCTCACAGAAAGCTGGGGGTTGAACAGCCAACCAGGAAGCTTTTGTCAGGCAGGGTCCTCTCCAACCTGCAGAAATAAAACTTTGGTTTCTCTCTCTCCTTTCCTCTTGTTTCAACTTTCCTTTCTTACCTTGCTCTTATTCCACCCCTCCATCGTATCTTACATTCTTTTTTCCTTTCTTTACTTCCTAAAAAAGAATGACTGTTAGACATGATTTGGGGTCAGTATAAGGTATCTGTTGAACACTCCTGAGATATTTGTTTGCTACCCAGAGCTTTTCACTTAAGGTTTTGACTTTAAAGATGTGCTCTGCCTATAAAAACTTACACTCGAAGAATATGTAGAAACAAAAACATAAGCTTCTGATGAACAATGAGGCTCTAATGATTAGGTATGACTAAGTATGACGGGTTCTTTTTCCTTAAGCATTTAGTGGTACCTTTTCCTGAAGTCTCTCAAATGTTATTTA
This sequence comes from Equus asinus, assembly GCF_041296235.1. NCBI lineage: Eukaryota > Metazoa > Chordata > Mammalia > Perissodactyla > Equidae > Equus > Equus asinus. The sequence goes on along the minus strand of NC_091808.1, from coordinate 12,454,780 downwards.
CTTGACCTGGAGTCTTATGAAATTCAACACAGTCTAACTTGTGGAATAGCCTGAAAAAATGCTTTTGTTTCTGTGTATGATTGTTAATACTTGCTTATGTTCAGACTAAGGACAAAAATTAGTAGGAATTTTATTTTGAAATAATTTGAGAATAGTGTGTGCTCCTTAGAGCCATATAGTCAAGGAATCTGCTTTGATTGGAGCTGAGCGAATAGTTAAACAGAAGGAAAAAAGGCTTAGGAGAAGTCCTACACCAGGGCTTCTTAACCTTGGCACTACTGACATTTGGGGTCAGATAATTCTTCATTGTGTGTGTATGTGTGGGGGGGTGTCTCGAGCAATCTAAGATGTTTAGCAGCATGCTTGGCACCCACCCAATAGATATGGGTAGCACATCCCCTCCCCAGAGCTGTGACAACCAAAAATTTCCAACTGTCTCCTGGGGGCCAAAATTGTCCCCAGTGGAGAACCACTTACCCAAATTCAGCAGTGTAACTGTCTTATGAAGAGTCCCCGGGAGTTATTGCAGAAACTTTCAAAAATTAAAAACCGTAGCAGGGTACAATTTCACATGCCTTTACATCTGCCTTGGTCATTCGCCTAAGATGCCATGTCCCAGTCTCTCCCAGGGGACCTAGGCCCACTCCAGGAACGGACTTTGCTGATCTAATAGATCTCTTTCCTGTCTCAGGATTCTGGCTAATGACAGCATAATCAATGTGCTGATGCTGAAAACATGCTGAGAAAACAATGGGAACAGGGTCAAATTCTCCTGAAGGAGGATTTTTTTTTAGTAGCCCGGGCCAAACACAACATTGCAGTGTACATTTTTCATAAGGCAGAAAATGTTAGAGATTCAAGGCGAAGTAAAAAGTCAGCCTTTTTATTGTATTCAAGTCCAGTACACATCCGTATCTAGATGGAGCTAAGATACAGGCACAAAAGGAGAGATCTTGAAATATGTTACCAGGTGGCTTAAAAATCACAGCCAAATCTATATATTCAATTTGGCAGTAAAACACCTTCCTTCCTTTTTCGGAAAGCCATCACACTATGCTTCCTAGATTCAGCTGAATTATGAAACGCAGAAATGGAGACATGGGGACCAAAAAGAAACCACTTTTCCCCCTCTCCCTTTTTCTTCCTTCCTCCCTCCCTTTTTTTTTTTTCATTACACTATCCACATCTATCAGAAAAGTTGTTTCAACACATCTGGATTGTGAAATCCAGCATGAGGCACGGATATGTCAGTACAAGTATTGCATACTGTTAATGTTTAATTGAATATTTAAAATCAAGCAGCTGCCTTAGCAAGCTCTGGGAAGAAAGGAGTGTGGATTTTACTAGCTTCTCTGTAGCTTGCAGAACTTTTCATATTGTACGCACCAAGGACAGGCCATTAGTCGTAAAAGCCAAACATTATTCCTTGAAATGCTTCCTAGTGGGCTCCTGGCCAGTGGCTGCAACACCCATGTAGCTTTATATGTCTGAAAACATCTTTTTCTGCCACAAAAGGTAAGACGGGGGTCAGACAAGTGACTGGCTAATTGATAAGAATTTCACTTTATTGAAAGACACTCTTATGAATGCTTTCTAAACTGCATTAACAGAAATTACTGTTAAAAGTCTGACCTTCAAGCATCCTATACTATAGACAAACTAAATTCTCTATTCTGTGCCTACCTCCTGTATTTTCCCACTTACAGCCTTAGCCCAGTTGTTTCCTCGGCCTGGGATGTTCTTTCTTCCCAGAGCCATATGCCCTCCGAATCCTGCCCATCTCACCTGCCACCTCCTCTGTGAATCTCTTTTCCCTTATCCTCCGAGACCAAGGGAATCACACCTTCGTCTAAACTGCCGCTGCACGTTACCTTCCTCTCTTGTGACACTTCACTTTCTGTCTTGTTTTGAGGTCATTTATGTTTCCTTCCTTATTCTACAGAAACCCTCCGAGGGAAGAGTTTGCATATGGTTTCTTGTCCTGGTCCCCATACCACAAGGCTTGAGACTTTGTACACTGCATTCAGTAGATAACGTGAGAAATAAATGAGCCTTTAGTTACCACATCCCTGTGTGGTATTTGTTCTACCCTAAGTAAGTGTGTCTGGAGGGCAAGATAATGCATTCCAGCTCCCCTCCAACCCCAACAGGTGGAGAAAGGCAAAGGGCAGTTTTGGTTCAACTCCCTGGACTAATGTTGCAATTGTTCTCTGTGCAAACGTGTGTCAGCATTTTTGCTTCCAATCTTTCTACATCTCTGTGGTGAATAAACTCCCTAGTGAACACTGGCTGCTTCTTGAAATGGGGCATGTTACTGATGACACAGCCATCCTTTTTCTTTCTCTGTTGTATAACACATCAACCTGCTCTTCAGATTTAGAAACATAAAAACGATGACGTCACCTAATCCAGCTCCTTTGTAGGGATACCACCACTGGAGAGAGATTGAAACGACAGCATGCCTGACCTTTCTAAAGATAAGAAAGAATGTTCCAGAAGTGAATTCTTACGGATGAGCACTGTCAAAATTTAGAGCTCTTAAAAACCTGTTGGCTCGTTACTTTATATAAGTCCATATTTGGATTAAAGGAACTATTTGAGCTGACTATGTCCTCCCACAGAATGGGAATTAGATTTCTTTAACTTGGCCTGGTTCTGGATCTGTCTGTCTTCCTCCTTTTGAAGAACTGAACTCTGGCAAAAACAGCTTCATGTTTTCTGCTAATTTGTGGTCATTGCCTTGTTTGCAGTATTTGAGGTTTACAGAAAGTTTATTTTGTCTCCAACCACTGTTGCAATGGTTGGGTCTCAGATGGTACGGGGGAAAAGGCAATGATATTCTAGCGGACAGAATATGGAAGGACGCCTGGATTGGAGTCCTGGCACTGCCACCATTGGCAATTTGGTTTGTGGAAAACCAATTAACCTCTCTTCCTCCCAGTCTTCTATTTGAGAAATAAAGACAATAACAGTACATATCTTCCAGAATTGTTGTGAGATTTTAATGAGATAATCCATGTGAAAATGCATCAGAAAGTCTACAATTCTATATAAACGCCATTTCTTCTTGTTATGTCACCAGACTCTCTGGTCTCCAAACCATACATTCATTTCATACATTCATTTCTTTCAAACCATACATTCATACATTCGTTGAATCAACAGTACTTGGTGTTTACGAACATCTTCTCCATGTGAGGTACAAGGCATAGAAATCTGAGTAAGATGCTGACCTCGCCTTTGGAGAGCATTTAATCTAGAAGTGAAGTTAAGGAGACAAATGAATTTAATCACGTTCTCTTTGTGAATCTGGAAATGTCTACCCAACTGTGAGGGTCAGTTTCCGCATCTGTAAATCGGAAGTAGTAATACTCACTTTTCAAAAACAAACAAGACAACACACATGAAGTATTGAGCCCCTTCCCTGACATATCTAGTTGCTCGGTAAATCGTACCGTTAAAAGGTGGTAAAGAAAACGCCAACCTAGTATTACAAGAGTTCAAATTAATAAACAAGAACCATTACGTCTGATTAAAAGATCTGGAAAGGTTTCACAGAAGATTAAAATCCAGCCTGAGGCTTGAAGGATAAATACATTTCTGCATTTGACGATAATGGTAGCAATGGCTAATATGTGCCACACACTGTTCAAAGCACTTTAATGTATTATCTCATTTAATACTCACCAAAACATGGTTAGTGTTATCATCCCCATTTTGCAGGTGAGAATATTGAGGCATAGAGAGTTGAGGTGACTAACCCAAAGTCCCACAGGTGGTTGGAGTGAAGCAAGGAGTAGACCCGAGCAGTCTGGAGCTTCAGCTCGTAACCTCAGCACAGATGGGGCAGGGGTCAGGGTGGGGGGGGATAGGAGTGGGGAGGAGGGGCAGGAAGCATTACAGGAGCAGAGAAGATGAATGAAAAACTTAGGATCTTCTCGTGAGAAGAAGCAATGTAAAGAGGAGAAAGAGGCATGATCAGAAAGAAACTCTGTGTGATGAATACATTTAGGGATGAAAGGGCGAGAGAGAGAGGGTTATCACAGTGACCACAGAGAGATCCTGGAGAGTGGCCTGGTACTGAGCCCAGTTAATGCCTGTTGACTCTTAAGATAGCAAGAAGGAGGGTTCTGGATTTTGCAAATCCAGGTCAGATTTAAACACCGGGCCTGGGTTCTCTTTAGAGGCTATCTTGTCTAAGAAACCAACATTATCCCCTTGATTGTCCACAAAGTACTCCTGACCTTTGACTTTCGCCAGAGATTCATCTGAAATGCCTTCACTTGGTGCCGCCTCTCATCAGGTCTTAGCAGTTACATGTACTTCTTAAAAAGGTTAGACTCGCAATTTTTTAAAGCTTGCACAGAAGAATGTCACAGTGTGCATGTTTAATTAATCGCATCGGCATCTAGCCTGCGAAAAGCACTTCTGCAAAGTGCATCGCAGGAAACAATAAATACCCTTCCATCTTTAAAACACACACAAAAAATGTGCCACAAAAATGCACATTTTCCTTAAGAAGCCTACTCAGGGAGCTTCTAGCTCGTAATGTTATTTCGTGTGAGATTTCCTCTTCTCTCTCAAATGCAGAGTTTTGCGGACACAATTTCACTGGGCCTCAAGTGTCAGAATTTCTTTTCCATAGACTCATGATGTCTTTATTTACACAGTCCAATATTGTTAGCGTTGAGTTTCGCAGCTGCTTCCTCTGCAGAAGTTAATCGGATGAGATGATGGTTATTCAGTGACAAACATCAAGCTGCCTTAGTCTTACTCTTGAGCCTATCATCTCACTAAGAGTCCAGAGAGTGTGCCTCACTGAGGTGTTCTGGCTCCTCATCACATGAGCTCACCTCTGTCTGCAAAATGAAGAGTTGCTGAAAGGTAGTTAGCATAAATGATTCCATCATTCGGCCACAAAAGTATCTTTCTTTTGGCAAAATATTTATGACTTCTAAGTAACTTCTTTGTACATGAATTTCTGCTTCCTCCTCAACTGAAGGAAAACCTGATGTTCTCTTAGAGCAATCCAGGCAACAGTCTGCTTTTTGCCAGAAAGATCCAAAGAACTGCTGCAACCTTCTTTTGTAAAACCTTTAAGAATTAAAAATTGACTGCTTTACAAAAAAAATTACTGTAAAAACTATCTATCTGTTGGAAGTTTTGTTAGTTTGGCTCCAAGAGAAATAGGTAAACATCATCTGTGTGCATATATTAAGTAGAGAAATAAATGCTCTCTATCATCTGTGTTCAGCTTTTTCTGTAATGTTGATTTTTCCCCCTGTTTCCTTGCTTCAGAAATCCTTTCTTTCTTTCTTTCTTTCTTTCTTTCTTTCTTTCTTTCTCTTTCTTTCTTTCTTTTTCTTTCTTTCTTTCTTTCTTTCTCTCTCTCTCTCTCCCTCCCTCCCTCCCTCCCTCTCTCTCTCTCTCTCTCTCTTTCTTTCTTTCCTTCTTTCTCTCTCCCTCTCTCTCTCCCTCTCTCTCTCTCTCCCTCTCTCCCTCTCTCCCTCTCTCTCTCCCTCTCTCTCTCTCTCTCCCTCTCTCTCTCTCTCTTTCTTTCCTTCTTTCTTTCTTTCTTTATTGAGGAAGATTAGCCCTGAACTAACATCAGCTACCAATCCTCCTCTTTTTTGCTGAGGAAGACTGGCTCCAAGCTAACATCCATACCCATCTTCCGCTATTTTATATGTGGGCCGCCTGCCACAGCATGGCTTGTCAAGCAGTGTGTAGTTCTGCATCTGGGATCTGAACCAGCGAACCCCAGGCTGCCTAAGTGGAATGTGCGAACTTAACCGCTATACCACCAGGCAGGCCACCAGAAACCCTTTAGAGCTGATGTGTTTGCTACTAATCAGTAGTCATCTCAGAACAAAGGTTTTATTCATTCATTTACTTATTTGCTCAACCACTTATTCATCAAATATTAACTGAGCACGTACTAAGTGTCTAGCACTATTCAAGCCCCTTGGAACACATTAGTGAGAAAGAAAATTAGTGAAAAAGATTTCTGCCCTCCTGGAGCTTACAATCTTGTGGTAGATAGTTAGATAGTAAACAATAAACATAGTAAGTAAGAGAATGATGTGGTATCTAGGAATTTCATAAGTGCTATGAAAAAAATAAAAATTAAAATGAGAGGGAGAGGATGGTGAAGGAGCTGGAGAATTGGGGTATGTGGGAGGAGGGAGGAGGATGCCACACTGAATAGGGGCATAGGCATAGGCCCTGTTGAGAAACGGAGATGGAGAGAAGTGAGAGAGTTAGCCAAGCACATGTCCGGCTTACAGCAGAGGCAATAGCTGGAATCAAGGCCCCAGGCAGGATCCTGGTGTCTTCCCCATGTGGCAAGAAGGTCAGTGTGGCTGGAGCAGAGAGAGGAGGAAGAGGAGCCTTGTAGGAGAGGAGGACAGAAGTGGGGGGCAGGCATTACATGATTTTGAGTAGTGACCTGACATGATCTGACCTAATGTTTAAAATGACCTCTTCGGGATGGGGTTGAGAATGGACAGTAGAGAAGGGTGGCTGTGGAAGCAGGGGGACCAAATGATTTCTTAAAGTCACATCAGAAAATGCTAAAACCTCCTTGGTTTACATTCTTTTAAACCAGACTTAGAACTAGAAAACACAACACAACACGACCTCCTGTTCAGTTCCTCTCTTGCACTCTATCCCTGGCACAGAAAACTTGACACACACAATCTCCCCAACACAGGCTGCAACATTCCTAGAATGTGGCTTCTTCCACTTTGGAGGAGCATTAACTCCTTGCAAGCTAAGTTGGTTGTTCCCTTCGGGGTAGTGTAGTTATATCACAGAAGACAAATTATTGAGTCAAGGGCCACTGAGGCAAACACAAGGCTGGAAAGTTCCAGCAGTAGTTGAGGAATGCTTGGCGATGCAAGCAAAGGACAGAATCAAGGAGGGAGGCCAGCACTGGGCTCTACATTCAACGTATCTGATTGATGTCGTAGATACATAGACCTTGTAGTCTTTGGTATTTAGAGTGACAAGATGTAAAATACCACACTGTACCTTCCTCTGTCATTGTCTCTCAACTTCGTGATGCAGCACAGACTTGTGTCAGTCTGCTTTTTCTTCCTTCAAAATAAAACATTAGAGATTTAGTCCAGAGAGAGAGAGAAGTCACTAATACAAAAGAGGATATCAAAAATTGAGATGTGAGACCCACGGGCAATGAGAAGATTGAACTTGAAACCTGTATAGAGCTATCTTCACAGTCTGTGTAAACAGAAGTAAGTTACACGCAAGAACACGTAGGGCTCTCTTAGTTATTTCACATGACTAAGAATGTAGGAGTACAGCTGTTAGAAGAAATCCTAGGAGAGATGACTACTCTAGAAGGGGAAGTCTCTAGGCCTCTGCTGAACCAAGGAAAGCCATCAGAAAGTTTAAGTGGGACTACAGGGAAATAGCTAATCACAAGAGACTCGAATGATGTGGGAAGGTCATTTAGCGGTAGGATGGCGAATACGGTGCAGACCTCATTGCCAACTGGGAGTAACTTCTCCAGTGCTGAGTTACGAAGGATTCTGAGGCCATACCTGGAGTTGGTTTAGAATGCTACAATGCAGATGAGTGATGCCTGCTCTGGGCTAAGGAAGCAGGAATGGCCTACACAGACCATGTATTTTAGATTCTGACTAGTCGGTCCTCTTGCCTCCGTATCTGTCTACATTCAAATTATCTTAGAAAGATGAGATGCTATTCTATTTTTAAGAGGCCTGCAGAGGACATTATATAAACTTCTTTCAGAAATGCAAAGATTGTTACTTAAAATAAATTCTGTGTTATCCAAGGCCTGGTTGCTCTCATATAAAGTTCTTTTCTTTTGTCTTGGTCTTAGTGGAGAATGGAGGAGTGCTAAGTCCCAGGAACCCACTGTGGTGTCCTGGCCACTATCTGTGTCCAAGGTGTAGACCTTGTACCCTCGCCTTCCTCTGACCATCAGCTCCATCAATCCAGGGCAGCCCTCCACGCCCCTTTCTCCACCTTTGTCGCTCCTGCTGGCAAACTGGGGTCTTCAGACTGAGATAGAGAGAACCTCAGGGAGGTGGTGGGGCATGGAGAATCTGGGTTCTTTCTCTGCCACCAGAACCCTCTGAGCCCTTTTTTGCTTTAATTTTGGAGGCTGATTTTCCTTATATGTAAAACAAGGGGGTTTTTAACCTGGCACAAGGGGGTTTTTAACCTGGCCTGAGATTATATTTTATGTGTTCAGTGCATAGTCCAAGGAAGGGGACTTTTATCAGAGTCTCAAAAGGGGCTGTAACTCCCAAATTGTTAAGAGTCACTGGCCTAGGTGATTTCTAATATTCTTTCAGTTCGAAACTTTGTATGCGAAGATCCCTTTTCAGGTCATCGATGACTATGTATCATGCTCACAGCGGGAAGATGTGGCCAAACATTCTTCAAATGGCAGCTTCCAGTTCTTAGAGAGAATGGACATATATTAATATAATGGACCCATATTAATCAGATTTGCAGATGATGACTAAGGTGGACCAGAACATAACCTGAATAAGAAAGAGGAAGTAGGGTTGTTGAAATTACCCTGAAAGCCTATGGGACACAGTTCTCGAGAATTTCCTTGTCTTCATTACTGTAAATCAGAGGCAATGCTCATGGGAGACACAGGAGACAGTCTCTGAGGTCCCCAGGGAGCAGCAGCAGGCCTTGTCCTGGCCATGGTCCACAGCCGCTGGACTGCAATCCACGCTGCAGAATGTCAGGCTTCCGTAATAAAAATGATTTAGCCACATTCTCCAAATGTGTTTGTTGTCAACTAGATGGATATGTTGGAGATGTGTGTCAGGACATAGAAAAAGGTCTCGAAAGGTAACAAAGTGACACTACTGCTGAGAGAGGGGTGGATGGGAGACTGTGTGCTGTGGACCGGGTAACTTTGGCTTTCCTGGCAGTATCAGTATCCTAGGGCTGCGGTAACAAATTCTCACAAACTAGAGGCTGAAAACAATAGGAATTTATTCTCTCCCAATTCTGAAGGCTACAAATCCAAAATCAAGGTGTCAGCAGGGCCAGGAAGGCCTAGAGAAGAATCCTCCCTTGCTTCTTCTAGTTTCTTGGTGTTCCTTGGGGTCCCTGGTGGTCCCAGGTGTTCCTTGGCATGTGGCAGCATCACTCCAATCTCTGCCTCCGTCATCACATTGTCTTCTTCCCTGTGTGTCTGTGTGTGCTCTCTCCTTTCCTTTTTGTTAATTTTATTTTACTCAGGTCATACTGGCTTATAACACAAAGGACATCAGTCATGGGATTTAGAGCCCACTCTAAATCAGGATGATTTCATTTTGCGATATCCAACTAATTACATCTTGAAAGACTCTATTTCTAAATAAGGTCACATCCTAAGTTCCAGGTGAATGGGAATTTTGGGGGACATTATTGAATCCACTACACCAGCGTTGTTTGAAGTTTTTTGTTTTTTAAAAAAATGAGGTTATATTCACGTATTACTTAGGATATTAAGAAACAAAATGAAACAACAACAACAACAGGGTACTATATGAAGCCAGTCCATACATATACACACACACACTCATTTGCTTGCTTATTCTGGCTGGATTGTAGGGGAGGTGGTACATGGGAAGAGAGAGGAAAATAATAGTAACAGCTAACACTTGCAGAGGCTCACTATCTGCCAGACACTGTTTTAAGTGCTTTTTGTATATAAATCATTTAATCCTCATAGCAACCTATGACATGGGTGATATTACCATCCCCATTTTATAGGTGAGACAGCTGAGGCAGAGAAAGGATGAGTTACTTGCTCAACCTCCCAGGGGAGCTCCAGGATCGAAATGCAGACATCTGACTCAGAAACTGTGCCTGTAACTGCCCTGTTACTGTCTCTTCGTGTGTACGCAGGACATCTAGATCTGCTTAAAGCACCCTGTCACCACTTCCTAAACACACCTAGACACACACACTCCCTCCTCCCCTCTGAATAAAACAATCCTAAATGAACATGTGGCTTCTACGGTTAGCTGTGTTTGGAGAATTCCATCTGCAGAATCTATTGAACTGGACATCGTCAGATATTTACTTAGAACAAATAAAAACTAGCATGGACTGAGTGAAATAGAGTTGTTCGTGTACATCACAGACTGCAGTGCAGACCACTCAGACCACAAGCGATGTCAACCAATCAGAACGCAGTGTCGCTTGGTCAGAGGGCTCTGGTCACATACCCAGAGGGCTTCTCTTACAGCAGCTTCTAGCAAACTGCAGCTAAACTGCACTTGTGGTTGACTTGGTACCTTGCAAGCAACACACACTGAAGGAAGAAAAGGGAAATAGTAGGCATATTTAAAATAACAAGAAGAAAGGTCACTGTGCTTCCACATATGCTGGGCTGAGCATATTTTCTCATTCAATCCTTACCATAACCTTCTGAATCATCACAGCCCCAGGGCTGGGATGGGGACTAATGATAAAGTAGTAGGTTATCCTTATGGTAAAAAATGGCTATGGGCTTGTTCCTGTAAATTTATTCCAGGAGCTTCCCTACCCATGCAGTGGACTTCACTACGTGGCTCGATGCACATTCACAACCACAAACCTGCATAGCAACAATCACCTAAATGAACATTCGGGACATTTCCACCATGTGAGCTCGGTGTGTATAACTTTTAAGGTAATTTCCCCCATCTGAATAACTTCTCAGGTCCTCCAAGTGCACAGCCTGAAGCTCTGGGGGTGCGGTGGCATCCACTTGAGGCAGAAGCCTCAGGCTAAACCAGCCCAGTTATGCTCCAGGGTGTTTGTACCCCCAGAGGCCAGATCAAAACCAGGAAAGCATACACACGTCTTGACTTTTCCAGCTCTGACGTAGGGCTGGGTTGGATTCACAAGAGCATCCAACAGAAAGCGCAGTGTTGACTATAGAGGTTTAATCGTGGGCTCCAGAGTCAAACCTCAGACCTTCAAATCCCAGCTCCATCACTTCCCATCTGTGTGACCTTGCAAGGTCCTCAACTCAGGAGCCTTAACTTCTGCATCTGTAAAATGGGCATAATGATAAAACCTACCACCCAAGTCTGGTGTGAGGGTTAATGGAGTTACTCTACCAAGCATAGGGCCTGGTGCTTAGACGCAAGGAATGTCAGTTATCATTATTGGGGTATCCACAGTGGGGTTCTGTGCAATCGCTTCCCTCCTCAGGGGCTGGGGTGTGATGGCAACATCCTTCAACTGCACTCGAGAGAGTTATTCTGTGCTCATTAGTTCATCCCATGTTGTATAATAAGCCCTTACCTATCTGCCAACACTTGGTGAGAAAGAGAAAAGGAAGGAAGGAGTATTTTTTAGAGATCCACTTTTAAAATGTCTCCATCTGGCCCCTTCCAAAGGGAACGCTGATGGGTGGGGTCCGTTTTCCTTTTCTCTAGGCCCCTAGGCCCTGTTGGTGTTTCTTTTCTGATAACCAGAGCAGGTTTCTCTCCCCACAGGGGCCCCTTCTTTCCCCTGAACCACAGGGGAAGGTCCCCTTTCTCTCCTCAGTAATGAGCAAGAACAACGTTCCATTGACGACGTGAATGGAGCATTTCTTACCCCAGACTCTCTTCCGGCTGCACAGGCAGGGAACTTTTCTCTCTCCCTTGGCTTCCAAAGATGATTCACATTCTCTACAGGCCACCAGGGTGACCCAGGATTCCTGATTGTGGCACAAACTGACTACGGAAGGGAGGTGGCTCGGGTGCAGGGTCTCCATGCCTGGCTGTTTGATCTGCGACCTCTGACATGTGCAAGTCCTCCAATTTCCTCTGTTTCACCCACCTCCTGGCCTGCCCTGACCACCTGGCAGCATCCTCTCCTTTTATATTCTCTTCCTTTATCTTGCTTCTTTGTCCCCTTGAGCACTTAGCATCACCTGGTCCATTTCTATGGACATATTTATTGCCTGTCCTCCCTTGCACAGGAACACAAGCTTCAGGAGAGCAGGCCCTCTGTCTCGTTCATTGCTGAGTCCCCAGTGTCTGGCACAGTGCTTGGCAGAGAGTAGGTGCTCAATAAATACTCATTGAATGAATGAATGAATGAATGAAGGCTGAAAGCAACTTCTGGTTTCCCTCTAAAATCCAGAAAATGCCTTTCTGATGAATGGATAACTGAAGTCCAACTGCAGTTGTTCTGGGCTTCTGGAATGACCTGAGGTTGCATCGGTCAACCAACTGGCATGATCCTTCTCTGGCCTGGCAAACTAGGGACACAGAAGGTTATGACCTGATGCCTGCTCTCTGAGCAGACAGAATGCAGCTGGTGAGACAAACTTGCAAAGGACAGTACAATGAACCCAGGCAGAAGACGGGCAGGTCTTGGATAGCACAGACAGCTTGGGGGCGGGTCTGCAGCCTCTCCTTTTCTCTTGGAATGTGTAGGGAGAAGGAGGCCAGGTGACTGCCTGTCAGCCCCACAGCATTAGTGTGGAGGGACTTGGGTCCTTCAGGTGTCTGGTTTCTTGGTGCTGTTTGCAGAGGGTACCCAGAAACCACTGATGTTTCCAGGAAGTACACCCCAACTGCTTGTTCTCTGTAGGGTTTTTTTTCCCCTCTTCCTTTTCTGTCTCGCCGCTTCTTGCAAATTAAAAAGCAAGTCAGGAAGCAATGTTAAAAATAATCAAACCACAGCTAAGGAAGGCGCTATCAAAAGAAGAAAGGGGAAAAAATCGAGTTGAGTATTATGCTGCAGAGCTTAGGACACAAAGCCCTGGGATTATTCACTCTGTGAAACCTGCTAGGACCTGGGGGAGTGCATGGGGCCAACATTACTTTCCTTTTGCGTTACTTAAATGGGCCATAAAAATTAGCATTGGCTCCTTGGCTACAAGCTGGAAAAAGTCGCGCTATGGGGAGGGAAGAATGTAGTAAAAAGGGCAAATCTACAGCTCCAGTTATGTTACATTACAAATGCTCGCTGCTGTCAGGTAACTCCTCCCCATAATTAAAATCAGCCTCAGGCATCAGGGAGTCTGAGGGAGAGGAAGATCTGAAGACCCTAAGAAAGAAGAATCGAGGCTCCCCAACAATCCAGGCTCACTAACCTGAAACTGGGTGCCTGAGGGAGGATTGAGGAGCTTCTGAGGGACTCTGAGCTCCAAGGTTTGGGGCTGGGAAAGGCTTCGGGAGTCTGGGGCCTTTAAGAAGGAAGAGGGGCTCACCTCAGAGAGGGTCCATGGCTACTTGAATTTTTTCAAGGCTCCCAGTATACTAGAACATGAAAAGATGTCAAAACGGGGCCACAAAAACTGTGACAAGTCTTAAAATAATTCTACTTAACAAATTAGCCCTTTTAATGCACAAGCAAACAAAGAAAAGAAGGCGACTGTGCTATTCACAGGTAAATCCAGGACTTCTTAAAAGCTTGAATTCAGAGTGCGCTGCAGGCGGGGAGGATGGACACGGGACAGGCGTGGCGTCTGGCAACATCTTTCTGTTCTGTTAGTGGATCTCCTTGGCACTGTGGGTAACTCAGTTAGAGATATTGTCACAAGTCTAAATTTGAGTCCTTCATGAATGGGGAGCCCTCCTTTCCTCACTCAATCCTCCCAGTGACGCAGCCACTGCTGGCCACCCTATGATATTTGTTATGGCTTGTCCTGCTTTGCTCTCAAGATGACACAGAGGGGCCTCCTCGCTGGGCCTGTCTACAGGCACCGAGGGTGGGGCAGCCTACGATGAGTTGGCAGCTCCATTGCTGGCTCCAAGGGGCCTCTCCAAACACCAGCGTTTGTTCAGGACATTTTCTCTGAGTCACCCCCGGTGATAAGACAGCGGGAGCCTCTGAGCAACTCAGGTTTTAGATTTTTACCATCGGAGGTTAGATTTCAGAATTTGCAAGTTCCTCAACAAAACAAGTGTAGCTTTGACAGAACTATAGTCATTCCAGGAGCCAACACAGCAGAGACAACAATAAACAGAACGCAGAGTTCACTGCATAAGACTGAGCAAAGCTTTATTCTCTGGCTCCCCATTGCTGTATTTATTTATTCATTCAACCAATATTTATTGAGCCCCTTCTAAGTGCCAGGCCTCATGCTAAGTGCTGGAGAAAGAATGGTGAGCCAACGCAGACCTGGTCTCCTCTTGGATGAAGCCCACAGTGTAGTGGGGGGCTTGGAACAATAACTGAAAATCACAGAGCAGCATAAATAGCATAGGAGCAAACACTCTAAAGGAGAGGTACATGGCACTACGAGCATTATAACATGGGGTCTGACTTGGTTAGGCAGACACGGAAGGATCTGTGAAAAATGCATGTAAGCTGGATCTGAGGGATCAGAAGGGACAGAGGAGAGGGAAGACTGTCTATGGAAGCAACAACAGCATGTGCAAAGGCCCTGAGGTGGGAGAGAAGAGAATATAAAAAACTGAGAAAGAAGTGTGGCTGGAGCAGAGTGGTGGAGACTTAGGGTGGTACCTGTGCACCTGGGGCATAGTGGAGCTGGGGCAGGTTTGGGGAGACTCAGCATGATGGGTAGGAAGAAGGCCACCTGTGCAAGGCCTCCAAGCCTCCTAGGTTTTCTTTCATCCTAAGAGCAATGGGAAGTCGCCTAAAGGCTTTAAGCAGCAGGAGGAGACTGGGGATGCCTGAATCACATTTGCATTTTGGAAGATCACTCTGGCTGCGGTGCTAACATCTCTGAAGGTCATTTCTGTTTTGCAAATCCAATAAGCAGGCTCAATATTCAGTTACTAGAAGCAGAAACTGGCGCCTTGCAGCCAGATCTGGGTTTGTATCCCTGCTCCATGCTTCATTTCCGGCGTGACCTTGGGCAAGCCAGCATTTCAGAGCCTCAGTTTCCTCACATATAAAATGGGGATAATAACACCCTCCTTCCACGTTGTTGTGAGGGTTAAGGAAATTAAAGTCAATAAATAGTCTTACTGGACACACTGCAAACTTGCCTTGACATTTTTAAAAGTAAAACCCTACCTTGATATTATATGGGATATGAAAAAAACAAAATTCAGCAGGTTATATGGACTCTCATCTCTCCTTGGGGAAAACATTTTAGACTTCACTTGAACTTCACCCTTCTACAGATCGATAGTCTGGAAATACCTTCTCCTGCCTCTTTAAACAACAACAACACGATAATAAAACAACTACTTAGTTTAATAACTATGTGCACAAGGTGCTACAGTCACGCCTTCTGATTGTGGCCTTTAAGAGACCTTAATAGACCGTGGAGAGATGAACAACCAGAAGACATACAAATGACAAGTGAGCATTACAAATATAGAAACCAACAAATAAGCCATTGGCTAGAGGTTAAGTGTGTTTGTTGGTGACGAATAAGAGACTGCTGTCTTATATTTAGCCAGAGTGGGCCTGGTAAGTAAGCCTTCTGTTTTGATCAGTCCAGGACTGGACATTTCATTGCTCTTATCTCCGAAACAGCCCAGGGCCCTCCTGCAGTGGCATTCTAGTTGACCTTAAGTCAGAAAGACACAGAGCCGACTTTAAGAGGCTCCCATTGGCCAATCCTGAGACAATGTAAGCACCAAGGACATGAAATATATCAAATATGTTTAAATTCTTGAGTTGGTAATGACACTGAAAAAATACTGATCACCATTGTGAACACATAATTTTGAAAATTTGTGAGTAAAGGAAAGGCATCAAACATTTATCCTGCCTTTCTGACATGAACTGTGCCAAACAGTAGCTGAGGGGAAGCTTTTCTTTATGGAAATGTTTCAGCAGATAAATGAAGAAGGAATGACAGAGTTATAATATCAACATTAATGAATCTAGACTTTAACAATGGCTGCTAATATCATAAAAAGATAGAAAGACTCCTCCCCACCACTATGTGCCTCCTGATGGAAGAACACAAAGAAATAAAATTTTGCCAAAAAATTGAACTGGATACGAGTGAGCTAGATCCAACAACAAACTTTTAGGAAATAGAGTGGATAGAGAAAAACGTTAAATGACAGAGACTATGGAAAACAAGATGACAAATGGCCCAGTTCCTTAAAAAAAAGCAAAGAAAAAAGGAAATGGAGGGGAAACTCATAGACTAAAAGAGACTTTATGAGACATATTATGAACTGCAATGTGTGGAGTCAAACAAACTGTAACAATCTTTTTTAAACATTGATGAGATCATTGGAAAGTTGAACACTCATGGGATATTTGATGATTTTAAGGAATTATTGTTCATTTTTTAGGTGTGCTAATGGTATTGTGGCTAAGTTTAAAAAAGAGAAGGTTCTTATTTTTTTAGCAATACAGACTAAAATATATGCAGATGAATGATATGATATTTAGGATTTGCTTCAAAATAATAGGAGGAGGGATGGGAGGATGGCGAGAGTATGGATAAAGCACATTAGCATTGAGCTGATAATTGTTGAAGGTGGGCCATGGGCTCATAGGTGTTTGATATTTTCCATAACAGAAAGTTAAAAAAATCCATTAACCTATCCAAAATCTGTCAATCCCTTTCTTTTAATATTAAAAACATTAATTATTATTAACAGTATTATATTAATATGAAGTCTCATTGGTTGATTCACCCAGTCACTTTCATGGGAAATCTGGAGGCTAGCCTTGGCAAGCAAGAAAGACAGATTTTAATCTTACTTTCCCATTCTCTAGCTGAACGACTTTAGAACTTCAGCTCTCTGGGTCTCCTCTTCTCCTGCGGGAAGTGAGGGGCCCGGATGTTTCTAACATCCTGCCGGCTGTGGATTCTTGGAGTGATTAAGAGATCTGGGTCCTGCAGTCTGACTGTCTGGGTTGAAATCCCAGCTTTCCCCATAGGTATCCCAGGATAAATTAACCTAATCCCCCAGAGTTTCAGCTTCCAGATTTGTAAAATGGAAAGAGCAATCATGCTTACCGCAAAGAGATCTTGTGAAGATTAAATGAGATACCTAATGTATTCATTCCACAAACATGGAGCACCTAGCCTCTAGCTCTGGGAGGGGCAGACGGTGGAGTAGTGAAGAAAACACAGGGGGCCATGCTGTTTGGAGCCTAAACGGAGACCCCAGACAACACACGGCAAGCACTAAATAAGAAGCAGGATTTCAAACAGCTGGAACTATGAAGAAACCACAACACAGCCATTTCACCGACAGCGACTTTGCAGGAAGGTCGGAAGCAACACCGAATGGGTTGACTGCGCTGAGGGACTGCCTGCCATGGATGCTTGGATGACGTGGGCTTCCACGCGTAGCAGTGGTCCTCAGCTCTGCTGATTTCATGTCTCTACCACCGCTCCACATTTGGCAACGCCTGGGGATTTCTGGTAGCCATAACTAGGGAGGTGGGGGGAGATCGTTCTGGCAGCTAGTGGGTAAAGGCCAGGGATGCTGCCCCATATCCTACAATGCATAGGACAGCCCCTACACCAAAAACTTATCTAGTCCCAAACGTCCATAGTGGCAAAGTTGAGAAACTCTGATACAGAGAGAAGAGCAAGGGTCTTGGGTCCAAAGGGAGCTTCGCGGTACAAAGGGAAATCCACTGTGGCTGAGTAAACCAGGATGAAGTGAGAGAGGCAGGCTGGGCTAGATGATGGAGAGCGTTTTTGGGCACCGTGGGGAACTTGGAATTGTCCCCAACGCAGTGGGCAGCCCTTGGAGAGTTTTAAGCAGGAGACGAGAGTAACCCGTGCAATGCGCTTAGCATATACAAGCGCTTAATAAATACTGTCATCATCATCCTCGCGCCTTCTCTGGTTGGCCCCAGCCGGAACCCAGGCCTCGGCGCGGCCGCAGTAACTCCTCCCGGCCAGCAGAGGGCGCGGGCCGGCACTTGGCCCGAGGCCGCCCGGGGCGGGCCTCCTCTTGCCGTCCCCCTTCCTCGTCTCTCCCCCTCAGGAGAAGTCGGGAAGGTGGCGGCGGCGGCGGCGGCGGCGGCGGCGGTTGTCCCGGCCGGGCCGGTTGGTGTGGCCGTCAGCTCGCGCTCCGCAGCGTCCGCGCCGCGCCCAGCCCGGTCGAGTCGAGCCGCGGCGGCCAGGTCGGCGCGGGCGGCGCGCGCTGACGGAGGGCGGCGGCCGCGGCCAGGGCGGCCCGTGGGACCGCGGGCCCCCGGCGCAGCGCCGCCCGGCTCCCGGCCCTGCCGGCCTCCTCCCTCGGCGCCGCGGCCATGGCGGCCAGCGCGAAGCGGAAGCAGGAGGAGAAGCACCTGAAGATGCTGCGGGACATGACCGGCCTCCCGCACAACCGCAAGTGCTTCGACTGCGACCAGAGGGGCCCCACCTACGTGAACATGACGGTCGGCTCCTTCGTCTGTACCTCCTGCTCCGGCAGCCTGTGAGTGCCGGCCGCCGGGCGGGCGGGGGGCCCTTCCCCGGGCCGCGGGCCCTGCGGGGGTCGGGGCGGGGGCGGCCGTTGGGGCGCGGGCTCGCGGGCGCGGCGGCGGCGAGCGGCGGGCGGGATGCGCTCGGCCGCCGGGCAGGGGATGCGCTTTCAGTTTCGCAGGGCGAGGGTCCAGGCTCTGGGCAGCCTTCGTGGGTGGGGCGTGGGCGGGGTTGGGGTCGGCAGGGGGCGCCCCGGGTGCGCATCTCTGGTCCCCGCGGAGCCGGCGCCGCCTCCCCAGGGCCTCCGCTCCCCGGGGCGCTGACCCGCCGGGGCTGTGAGGGAAGCACGGGAGGAGGCTGGGGAGGGCCGTGCGGGTCCTTTGTGCGCCCCGCCTCTCGGCGGCCGGGGCGCGGCGGTCCCAGCGAGGCACCTGCCGGCGCCGTGGAGGGGGTGGGGGAGATGCTGGGGTGGGGGAGAGCAGGGACGTGGCTTGGGCTTTTATTCCTCGGCTCGAGAGTCCCTAGGTCACTAGGAGAAAGCAGGCACTTAGCAATAGTAGCGGGCTTAAAAGGTCTTGATGGCTGAGATGTGAATCCCAAGGGAAAAAGTTGGAGAGGATTAATTGCGAGAGAGGAAGGTGGAGAAACCGAGGTGAGGTTGTGGGGTTTTAGCTTTATGGTCCAGAGAGTCTCGAAGAGTTTGGGGGAAAGTTTTAACGGAAATAAGGTACTAACTAGAAGCTGTGTCATTCTAAATATGGTGGTGGTATGTGTGAGACTCCTCTATCAATACCCGAGTGTCCTGGCTGTATGCAGACATGGGGAGAGATGGAAAGACAGCATTGTTTCAGAACGTGAACTGGTGGGATGGTTTGTATTTGTTTTTCTTTGCTTCATTACGCTTTGTTTTGATAAGATTTTTGTTGCTGTGAAATTTCCTTTGGAAAGTTTGCAGGTGATTTTGGGACTGATGATAAGTTGCTTTTATGCAGTAATTCAAAGTAAATTATTGACGAAGTGGTAGTTACTAAATATTCTCAAAGCCTTTGTTGTTCCCAAACATCTACTTAAGTTCTTTCATTTGTACCATTCCCTCGAATAAAGTATTTGGTACCCCCCCAAAAAAACTTCTGTAAGATTAATATGGAGACAAAGTATGTAATATATGAGAAAACTCGTATTTGAAAAATGCAGGACATGCCTGGTAGTGTACGATTTCCTTTTTTTTTTAATTGGGTGAAGAAGCATTCTCAGTCTTTCATGACTGTTATTTCTTCAGCAAACATGTTTTGGGTGCCTGCTAGGTTCTAAGTGAAACCTTGGAGTGTGCTGATAAATACAGCAAAATCCTTGTTCTCTTGGTGCTTACATTCTAGTGGGGGAGGTGGTAATACATAAGTAATTAAGTGAGAAAAATGTCAGGGGTAAGTATGTGCTAAAATGGTATGAAGCACTCTAAGAAGCTGACAGTTAGTGATATTATTGAATTACGACAGAATCCTAGAGCTAGGTGGTATCTAGGAGATAGTCTGGGTCATGATTTTCATTTACAGATAAAGTTAAATGGCTTATGTTGTGCAACTTTGGTTTTAAAATGAAACCAATAGTCCCGTTTGTTTTAAGTGTATTTGACTTTTATTATGTATGAAATAAGGTTCTTTGATACATTTAAAGTGTTTGGTTTAAAAAAAATATATATAGGGGCTGGCCCCGTGGCCGAGTGGTTAAGTTCTCGCACAGAGGTAGCACCACTCATTAAGCCATGCTGAGGTGGCGTCCCACGTAGCAGAGCCAGAAGGACCTACAACTAGAATACAAAACTAGATACTGGGGGGTTTTGGGGAGAAAAAGGAGGGAAAAAAAAGAAGATTGGCAACAGATGTTAGCTCAGGTGCCAATCTTTATAAAAACAAAACAAAAAATATGTATATATTTACTGCTCTGGATTTCTGACAGTTCTTTGTAAGTATAGCAGGGCAACATTTAGTTTATTGCAGCAAATGTATTTTATCGAGAAATATTTCTTCCTAGGTTCCACATTTCAGAAACATCCTGTATAAAAGGATGTCTCAGTATGGTGACAATTGTTTATTTTAATGGGATTTAATCTGTAATAGATAGGACTTCATATGTCTGTTTAGTGGTGATTCCACAAATATTTGTTGCTCACTTGGCTTTGTTATACACTGTTAGAGGCACTGGTGTTTCTTGGATTCTACTATCCTTAAGAAGCTTACTTTCTAAGTATGTAAACATGGTTACAGTACATTGTAATGTTTTCTCTGAATGAGCTATCCATGAAATATGTAAGTGGATGGGGAAAGCTTCACAGAGGATTTGATGCCTGAGCAAAGACAAGATCCACGTGGCAGGCGGGTTCCTGTAGTTGAAAGAACATGTGCTTATGAGCTAGATAAACCTGGTTTTGAATTCTGGCTCCACTTATTAGCTATGTGGTATTGAGAATGTCACTCAGTCCCTTTAAGCTTGAGCTTTCTCATCTGTGAAATGGTGAGGATAAGGTTTACTTTGTAGATTTTGGATGTAGATTAGTTTTCAATATTAGAGATAATGTGTGTTTAACCTCTCACACAATGCCTGAACATAAGAGCTCCTCTCTGGGAGGAGAGGACATTCCGTGAGTAGGGAACAATACGTGAAAGACATTGAAATGAGAAGCACCCTTGTAAAAATATGTCAGTTTTGATTTTTTAGATGTGTAACTTAAAACCTGAGTCAAATTGGTTTAAAAATATGACGGGAATTTATCATTTGGTTTTAAGTAAGACTTTATTCAGTGGCTTAATAATGTTGCCTAGATTAACCTCTTCCAAAGGTGGCTGCCTCCAGCTCCTGGAGCTACATACTGCCTTAATTTTATATTGTTATTCCAACTCTTCCAGAAGTTCTGCAGTTCACTTTGGGTTAGCTTAGGTCATATGGCTTCCTTGAACCAGTGCCCTGATTTGACACGTGTTCTGTGCTGACTTCATTGGAACAAGGATCCTCAAATTGAGTTCCCAAATCAGAAATCTTGGATTTGGGGGAAGGAAGGAATGGATGCTGGGTCAAATGTCTGCTGCAGAGATATTGAAGGGACAGTAACTCCTGAGGATTTTTTTCTTTGAAAAGCAATAATGTAGGAAAATAATTTAAGAAGAATAATGTAACTATTGAGTTTAGTAATAATTATATGTTTGCTATTTAGATGACATGGTATAATGGGAAGAATATAAATTTTGGAGTCAGATCTGTTTTTGTTTTATTTTTTTTTGAGGAAGATTAGCCCTGAGCTAACATCTGCTGCCAGTCCTCCTCCTTTTTTTAGCTGAGGAAGACTGGCCCTGAGCTAACATTTGTGCCCATCTTCCTCTACTTTATGTGTGGGACGCCTACCACAGCATGGCTTGCCAGGCGGTGCCGTGTCTGCACCTGGGATCTGAACCGGTGAACCCGGGGCCGCCCAAGCGAAACGTGCGCACTTAACCGCTGAGCCACTGGGCCGGCCCCTGGAGTCAGATTTTCACATTGCCACTAACTTTATGACTTAGAGCAAGGTATGAAGCCAGGCCACTATGTGCAGGTTGGCCTGGATCCATCCTCTCATCCTCAAAGTTTCTTTATTTCTGAAAAGAAGATGATAATACATAGCTTACAGTTGTACAATAGTACAATTAAATGGTACAGTTAATTGAATATTTATTGAAGACATACTGTATTCAAGGATGGGGCTAAGCAGTGGATATACAAATATGAAATAAGGCGTGCTAGCTACCATTCAGAAACCTCGATTTGCTGAGAAATGCTGATACACAGGAATGGTATCTCCCATCATGAATTCTAAATTTTAGGAGAGTCACATACCTTTTATCATTCATTTAGCAAGATCTCTGTTCAAGTAAATTGAACAAGCATCTTATTGTTAATATTACTAGACCCACAGCTAATCTTTTCTTTCTTCTTTTCCCAGAGACTGTCCTGTATGTTTGTATGATGTTCACTCAGAATATATAACTGAATTCAGATTGTGAAACTTTAAAATAGACTTTAGATTTAGGTACAGTTAAACTATTTGTTATTGAGGCAGATAGGGAGTGTTCCAAGAGATTAATTTGTTACTTTCTGGTTCTGTCTACAGAAGTATTTAAAATTATGAATGGACATTCCTTTATAGCCAACAATAAAACATTACCTTCATGTTAAAGAACTTTTAGTTCAAGACTAGTTTTAGACCAAATTATTTGTTTTGTGTAGACTAACACTGATGCAATCAGTAAATAGTTTAAGAATTGTTTTATCCTTAAACAATGATTCATGAATTTTTCAGAGGGGTTTTAGATAAAATAAAAAATAATATTTGAGAAACATTGCGTTCCTCTTTAATACCTCTATGTTATGTGGACAGTTGCATTTAAACTTAAAATTTCACGGGTGGATAAATGTAGCTGGACAGTGACTTACATTCTAGTGCAACTCTTATGGTGAATCTTTATTGCAAGAATTTTCACTTTTTAAGTTTAAAGCTGGACAAGTGAAAAGAGGCATTTTGTTTGTTATTTTGCAGTTATTAACATTAGAGTGGATTGTAATTAATACCCTTTAGGAGCTCTGTTTATAACATTCAGGACCTCATGAGGTCACAGTGGCCAGTAAATATCCTTAATTCCTTGTCCAGTTCTTTTAGTACGCTAATGTGCCTACATTCAGGGAGATATTTTGACAGTGTAGTACAATTTCAATTCAGTGTAAGTGGGAAAACTATTTGATACTTTTCCAATGGTGAAGGACAGAATTTTTTTTAAAGCAGATATTAAGTGCCAGGCACTAGTACATGTACTGCGGATGCAACAAAGTGTTTATTGGAATGAAAAATATAATAATAACGATTAGTAGCGTTTATTGAGTGCTAGCTGTGTGTCAGGCCTTGTTCTAGTAACAATCAGGAGGAAAGTACTGTAACCCCTGCCCAACTTTAAATGGTAAGATTAGCATACACTCTTAATGCTTTGCTGTGATGCTCTGCTTGATATTGGGATCCAGACTAATGCCAATTCCACCACAAGTGAATGGATAAAGAGTTCCAGTGGATTATTGTAAATTGTTGTGAATTCTGTATTTTGGGGATTTAAATGGTAGATTTTACTTCATTGGCTTTTAAAAGGCAGGACAGATAGTTTATGAATGTATCATACATTTTTGTTTTATAGCTGTGTCATGCTTTATTTTTAAAAGAGCTTCTTAGCTTCAAGTGTGTGTTCTTAACTTTTAATTTTATTCAGAAACTGCTGTTGTGTATTGTGAGTGCAGTGGGAATGTGGAAAAAGAATGCGAAATACCTGTTCTTTTGAATTTGGCATATCTGTACTGCCATGAGTAATTCTGTTGCTATTTTCTGTATTGGGATTTTAATTAAAACCCCTCGTTCTACACGTTCAGGGTTGATGGGATTGATAGTGGTTAGGTTTATCAAAAAAGTCAATTAAAGCAAGCAATCATAAAAAAAATATTTATATATATGTGTATATATATATATATATATATATAACTTAGGTTTTTTATTTTAACATATAATTCTTAATTTGCCAGAACTTTTACGTAACACCTAGGACTTCGGCTATAGTTCCACTGATTAAATTCTTTGTCCCCTCGATATAACCCAGACTCACATTGTGGTGTTCATGATTTTTGGAATTTTGTTACTTTTTAAAGTAGTTTTCAGTGCTGAATTGTTCTAGATCTTTTTTTCAGTCTTAGAATTTTTGTTCACAGTTAAATTCAGCTTTTCATAGTGACTCGATTTAGTTAAATCTCTAAACTACTTCACTTAGTTTTCATGGAAACTATTCTCACTTCTGTCAGTGTGTCACATAATATTCAGTTAAACGATATATTTACTGAATATTACAAACTATATCACCAAGAATGATACCACTCTCGATAAGCATAAAACTCAGTTGGAAAGAGCAGGAGAGAGTGGTCTTCTAGCCATGAATGTTCATTGTGCAATAGGCATTTGCTCTGGGTTTGTCAGCGCGAAGGAGAAACATGGATTCATCCTGTAAATTGATTAAGAGGGGCTCTTCTCTAGTGCTGTAAGCACTTTCTGTCCTAGGAAAACTCCAGCATACAGGATGTGGTGACATCATTTGCATGTAACTTGGTGCAAAGGCATCATTTTCATATCAAGTTTGTCTCTGATCATCTCATTAGTCTGTGATTTTTGGCACAATGTGATTGTAAACACTTTGATGTTTAGTCAGTTCTAAAGTAGTGGTTGTACGATTTGTCTAGATTAAATTTATATTAAAACTTCAAATATTATCAGTGAGCTGGATTTATTTATTTATTTGAGGAAGGTTAGCCCTGAGCTAACATCTGTGCCCGTTTACCTCTATTTTATCTGTGGGACGCCTGCCACAGTGTGGCTTGATAAGTGGTGCGTAGGTCTGTGCCTGGGATCTGAACTGGCGAACCCCGGGCTGCCACAGGGCAGCACGTGAACTTAACTGCTGCACCACCGGGCTGGCCCCAGTGCGTTGGATTATAAGTAAAAAGAATTAAAACATTCTTGTAAGGAACTTGGTGACCTCTGTACCTCACTGTAGAAAGCTTTGCCTCTTTAGAAACCTTTATATATATTCCAGTATCACTGATATTTTCAGTCTTTTCTATGCAACATTCCTAATGCTCACATTCCTGAGAAACTCCTGTGGACATATTCAGGACTAGGTGCCATTGCCCTTCCTGTTTTCTCCCCCAACTCAATAATGCATTTCCCAATTCACCTAGTCAAAGTGGTGATTGTCTGGGAATATACACCTTGAATTCTTCTAATGTATATAAAAAAAGTAAATCATTCATAACTTTGGATACTTTGATTACATGTAGTTTCATTACATTAGTGGTAGGTTCCTTGTTGACATTCTTTGCAACCTCACACATGGCAGCTGTTGCCTTAAGGACACCTGATTGGACATGATTAGAAGGAAATTCATTAACTTACTTTACAGTAGGGATGGGAATCTTGTTTGAATTGTTTGAAGCATGGGAAATGGCAGTTTTGGTTTTTTTTTTTAAGTTAGAACATATTTTTTAAAGACTCCTGAGTAGGACGTAGTCTCCGATTGGTACCATAACTGTTCTTTAGAGAGAGGAGAGCCATAATTACACCCTGCTTTTCTTCTGGTTGTTTAATTTAGGAGAGACATTAACAAACTGGAGCATGCTCTAAGAATTTGATCAGGATGATAAGGAGATTTGAAACTGTATGATTGGAACATTTCCAGAAACCAGAAATGTCTTCAGCTTAAAGAAGAGAGGACTAGGGAGTGGGGGAGCTATACATACGATCGCTATTGTTGCCTAATTTAAGCCCTGTCATGTGGAAGAGGTAATAGATTTATTCTCTAGGGGGAGACACGAGACCAGTGTATGGAAGTTACAGAGAAACGTAAATGTTTAGAAAAGGAAGAGGAATTTTCCTTGTGATTGTCAGATTTGAAAAATTCTTGTTCTCCCATTTTTTCTTAAATTTTGCAAGCTCTTTGGGGGAGGAAGTATGAAAATCAGGAGAACTAATAACATGGGAAGATGTGAAAACTCTTCCTCATTTCTCTCTTCAAACTTTTCTCTCTTACTCAGTGAGTCTTGGCAGCTTGAACTTGGAACAGTTGTGTTCAGTAGGTACTTCTATAAAAAGATTGCTAGTGTCTGGTAAAGAAACTTGATATTTTTGAAATGTAAAAAATTCTTTAAGTTTTCTAGGAATGCTTTTTTAATCAGTTAAAGAAAACAACCTGTAAGTATGTGTTAGTTAAGTTTAATTTTGAAGAGCAAGAACCATTTATTTTCTGTTTTTTTGTTTAATTTTTAATGCAATTTTAATTTTTCTCAGAAGAATACATGATGTAATTTAAAAAAGCAAAGGCTTGTATTGAATGACAGTCATCTATTCCCTTTCTCCATTTTTGATTACCATAGACAGTGACTTTGGACTCTTGTCTGTTCCCGTATCCTATATTTACCTTAATATTTCTAACTAACATACTTATAGCTATATTTTGGATTTTTCAATGTTGGCTTTTGTCTGTTGTTTACTATACAAGGAGGAAGATAAGGGTTTGGTGCTCTTAACACTCCTCTCATCCTCTCCACTTGCACTCTGCTTCTGGTCCTTCAATATAATGATATCTCAAGTTTTGGTTAAATCACTATTCAATATTTGCCTTATTTTGTCTATGTCCATATTCCCAGCTGAGTCACGTGGTATATTACTACTGTATTTTCTTTCTTGTACCACCTTTTCCCCCCTGAAGTTTATAATTATCTAGTTTTCTTCATTTGCTTTGTTTTCCATGTAAGTATCATTACTGTATCCCCATATAAATTACCTCTGCAATATGATCAGACACATCAGGTACTTTTTATTTTGATAAGTCTTTTCTGGGTACTTCTGTCACCTCTGGTCTGGAAATGCCGCTCTCTAGGCCTTCTATGCAGCTGTCATCTTGGGACTTTACTCCTACCTTCATTCTGGAAATTCCCTTCATGCCTAAGCTGTGCTCAACCCTTTCTTTCCAGGACCTCCACATCTCCATTAGCCTCCTAATTAAAGGTTATGATCATTTTTGAGAACTGCATGGCTGAAAATATCTTATTCTGCCCTCATTTTTAAACTAATAGTTTATCTGTATTCACAAAGATGAAAATACTTTACCTTTGAAATTTTTAAGGCATTGCTTAGTTGTCTTCAAACCTTCAGTATTGCTGTAGAGAAGTCTGATGCTGTTCTTATTACTGATTCTTTTTACCCCATTTTTTCCCTCCTTTTTTGGGAGTATATATAAATCTTTTTATCCGTCTTATTCTGAACCTTATATTGAAGTTTTTAATTGTAGGTCTTTTGTTTAATGTTTTAGGCATTTTTTTTTGATTCATTGATTTGGAAACTCATGCTGTTTTTAGTTTCGAGATATTTTCTCCAATCTTGGGGAATAAAAAAGCCTTGCTGTCACTCTTCTAGGAACCAAGTTGAGGGAGGGGACTGAGGGCCTAGAATTTATCACTCAGTATGTAGAGTCTCAGCTGAGACCCCAGTTTTTAGCATGGTACCTAATAGCAATCCTGAGCTGTGCTTGAGTCCAGAGTCTATTTGATATAATCTCTCCAGATTAAATTTTCCTTCAGACTTCTGCCTGGGGCCTGGTAGGGATGGTCCTGTGGCGGTAGGGGAACTGGGAGTCTTAACTATATTCCACCCTACCTAAATCACCGAGCCTGCATCTGATTCCTTTCGTGAGTCTTTCAGGGGCTGTGTGGTGGGACTCAGCTTCCAGTTGGGCTTCTCATTACTGGCTTTCTTTGCTCTGCATAGTCAGATACTGCTGATATATTCACTTTTTATCTTCCAAATTTTGTTATTAGAGAAGTGTAGTGTGCTTTTGGGCTCCTCCCTTGTTCTCTGTCCCTCTGTCTCTTTGTGGGTTAATGTGTTTTTAATTCCTTTGCTGTCATTTCAGTGCAGTTTGGAGGGGTAGTGAAGACATTCTTGAGTTTTGTCCACTTTTAACTGGAATATCTTAATTAGGTTTAAATTGTCACTGAGTATTATTTTTTAGATGCTTGCCCTAAGTGTTACAAGGTCCTTACAGGGTAGTATTTGTGACTTTCAAAGAAACCTCCAAAATAACAATTATGGTTTACACCATGTTCTGTGTGTTTTTTCAGTGTTTTAAAGTTGGGTTCTGAGACTAATATTTTGGACTATCCAATACATACAGTGTCTTGGCATCAGCAGTCTGTGGAATCTTGGTAACAAGTTAAAGACATCTTCCATCTGTTATAGATTTTAAATGTATAATTTTTACAATGTGAAACATTATTTATATGTAATATTTTTACTAAATAACTAAGAATAGATCTAAATGTCAAATTAACTTTATTACTTCATGCCAACATTAGCAATACCACATATATTTCCACAGCCTATTAAAATATTTTAACCAGCTTCTCTCCCAGCAGGAGAAAATTAATAAAACTAACTAAATAAGCCTTCTTACGTATTCATCTAGCGCACATTGTTATTTGAATTGAACAAATGGCTATTTGCAAGATTGTTTGAGGCATGGTTAAGAGCAGCATACTGGTGGACATATGGAACGAGTCACACCATCTGGTAGCAGTCATACCTGGGTGGTGGTCTTTAAAACTAAAACTCCTGGAGAGCTGCACGTGACTTAATTATACTGCAAAAACATATTGGGCTCCACCAGTGGGTGACTTTGGAACTTCTTGAAACCAGTTAACTGGCAAACATGCTTTCAAAATATCAACACTGCTGTTATTAAATGAGTCATTATTTAATTTTTCTTTTTTGCACTAAACTGGAGACTTAAAATGTGTATTTTAGGATCTGGAATGGGTGGTACTTCAATATTGGCACTGTAAAAATGATATGGTTTACTTGCTCAACACTTTCATCCAATGGTTATGACTAATGTCATTACAGTAAAGTGTTTTATAAACACTAAGTTCACATGACAGCTAGACTAGGCTGAGCAAAAAAGGGAAGTGGCACCAGCTTCCAGGAATATGCTTTAAAAATAGCTAGATAAATAAAAATTGCTTTGATCAGTAAAGGATCTTGCTCATTTAAATGATCAAACCTGATAGATGGAGAAGATGGTCTGCTAATGAGAGAAATTTTATTTTAATTCACCTAAAAGTGGAGATTACTATAGATAGTAACATGGAATCTGGACTATAGTGTCTTATTCTTAAGTTAACATACATTAACTTTTTGGTGTATGGTTCTGTAAGTCTGTATATATAGGCTGTATAGATTATATAGGTGTAGATTGATGTAACTACCACCACAATCAGAACATGGAACTGTTCCATCACCCCTCAAGATTCTTCGTAGCCCTTGTCTTTCCTTAACCCCTGGCAAGAACCGATCTGATCTCCAACACTGTAGAGTTTTTTTTTTTGAAAATGTCATGTAAATGGAATCATACAGTGTATCATCATTTCAGGTTGCCTTCTTTGCTCAGCATAGTACCTTTAAGATTAATCCAACTTAGTTGTTGAGTATTCCAATTGTTTGTTTCTCCTTATTGCTGGATAGTATTCCATTGCTTGTGTATTTATCCATTTCCCATTTGAGGAACAATTGGAATTGTTTCTAGTTTTTGATGCATATGAATAGAGCTGCTACAAATATTTATGGACGGATTTTTGAGTGAACATAAGTTTTCATTTCACCCTGGTAAATAAGGAGTGGAGTTGCTAGGTTTCATGGCAAGTGTATGTTTAATTTTATTAAAAAAATAATAAAGTTTTTCGTTTGTTTTGTTTTGATTTTCCCATTATACTGCATTGGAAGCTGTAAGTTCCATGTTCTTTTATGGTCACCTTTGAAATTTTATTTTCCATACTAACGTTCTAGAATTAATCAGTATTTTACCTTCCCTTTCAATAATACAAGGTCTTTAAAACTAGAAAGTACCTTCACTTAAGTGCTATTATTGTCAAAATGTTAAATTTGTCTTCCCCTCCCATAAATTGGACATTTTTTAAATCAAATGATGTTTGTTTAGATTTGGCTATGTGTTTACCAGTTTCTT
The DNA here is from genome assembly GCF_041296235.1 of Equus asinus. NCBI lineage: Eukaryota > Metazoa > Chordata > Mammalia > Perissodactyla > Equidae > Equus > Equus asinus. The sequence goes on along the minus strand of NC_091808.1, from coordinate 12,424,861 downwards.
TGCTTGCCCCTTTGCATCTCAGCACTTTTGTGGGGTCATTTTTCTTGTTAAAGTGTATATGTCGTATGTTTCTTGAACAAAGATCTTCTGGGGTAAACTCTTGGTTTTTGTTTGTCTGAAAATATCATTATTTTGATCTTATACTTCAAAGGTAGTTTTGCTGGGTTCACAACTGTTGTTTTATTTCTTACTACTTAAAGATAATATTCTGCTGTGTCTTGATTTCTTCCGAGAAGTCTACTTTCAGTCATATTTTTTCCATTGTCTTTTCTTTGTGATTGCTTTTAAGATATTTTGTCACCAAAATGTTTCTAAGTGTGGATTTTATTCTGATTTTAATAAGCTATGCTTCCTATATATGTAGATAAATGCCTTTCATTGGATCTGAAAACTCTCAGCCATTATCTCTTTAAATATCACCTTTCCATTCTTTTAGTCTTTCAAAAGCAAGAGTATTAGTTGTTATACTTTCTAATACTTTCTTTTTTTTTCCCTAAAACCCCTTTTCTGTCTCCTTACATGTCTTTACTACCTTTTGGGTTGTTTTTCCTCTTTGTTGTCATCCTCGTCGTCTTTTTTTTTTAGATTGGCACCTGAGCTAACATCTGTTGCAGATCTTATTTTTTTCTTCTTCTCCCCCCCAGAGTCCCCCAGTACATAGTTGTGTATTCGAGCTGTAGGTCCTTCTGGTTGTGGGACACCACCTCAGCATGGCTTGATGAGCGATGTCATGTTTGTATCCAGGATTCAAGCTGGTGAAACTCTGGGCCACTGAAGTGGAGTGTGCAAACTTAACCACTTGGTCACAGGGCCAGCCCCTCTCTCTTGTCTTCTACTTCACCAATTTTCTCTTGGAGTGTCTAATTTGCTCTTCAACTGATTTGCTGAATTTCTTTTTTGGTGAGGAAGATTGTTGCTGAGCTAACATCTGTGCCATTCTTCCTCCATTTTGTATGTGGGATGCTGCCACAGTGTGGCTTGATGAGTGGTGTGTAGGTCTGTACCCAGGATCCAAACCTGTGAACCCTGGGCGGCTGAAGCAGAGCACGTGAACTTAACCACTATATCACCAGGCTGGCCCCAGCCACTGTGTGTCTTTTAATTGTAGAATTCAATCCATTTACATTTAGAGTGATTATTGATATATGATGGCTTAATGCCACCATTTTATCACTCGCTTTCTGGTGGTTCTGTATTTCCCTTGTTTCTTGTCCCATATATTTCGGACTGCCAATTCAGTTTGGTCACTCTCTATGATGGTTTTCTGTTTTCTCTTTATCATTTATGTTTCTGTTGTGATTTTTTGTTCAGTGGTTACTGTGAGGTTTGTATAAAAGATCTCATAGATGAGATAGTCCATTTTCTGATAGCCTCATATTTCCTTAGTCTAAACAGGTTCCATCTCTTTCCTCTTCCCTAAGTTATTGTTGTTACAACTTACTCTGTTTTGTTTTGTGAGTTTGTAGTTAAAATGAAATCATTATATTTATTCTTGATGTTTTCCTTCCCTTTATCTCTAATGTTATAATTAAGTGTTCTAACCTGTTCTGATAGAGTTGCAATTTTCTGATTTTGTCTGCCTATTTATTTCCTTGCTCAAGGCTTTGTAAAGTCTTTTATTTTTTCAGGTATGAGGGCCTTATTGATCTTTTCTTGTAGGGGAGGTCTTATGGTGATGAACTCCCTCAGTTTTTGTTTATTTGGGAAAGTTTTTCTTTCTCCCTCATATCTGAAGGATATTTTCACTGGATAGAGTCTCCTTGCCTGAAGATTTTTGTCTTTCAGAATTTGAAATATGTCATTCCACCCTCTACTATGCTGTAAGGTTTCTGCCGAGAAATCCACTGAAAGCCTGATTAGGGGTTCCTCTGTAGGTTATTTTCTTCTACCTTGCTGCCCTTAATATTTTTTCTTTATCATTGACTTTTGCCAGTTTTATTAATATATGTCTTGGAGAAGGTCTTTTTACATTGATGTAATTAGGAGTTATGTTAGCTTCTTTTACTTGTAATTCCAACTCCTTCCCCAGGTTTGGGAAGTTCTCAGCTATTATTTCTTTGAACAAGTTCTCTGCTCCATTCTCCCTTTCTGCTTTGGAATACCTGTAATCCTTATGTTGCATTTCCTGATTGAGTCAGATATTTCTTGGAGAATATCTTCATTTCTTTTTAGTCTTAGTTCTCTCTCCTCCATCTGAAACTTGTCCATATTTCTCTCCTATAAATTGCTAATTCTGTCCTCCGTAATATCAGCTCTGTTATATAAGGATTCCAGGTCTTTAGCTCATTCATTGTGCTTTTCATCTCTAACATTTCTGGTTGTTTTTTCTTTATAGTTTCAATCTCTTTTGTGAAGAATTCCCTCTCTTTGTTAATTTTTATTCCTGATTTCATTGAGTTGTGTTTCTGAGTTTTCTTGTAACTCATTGAGATTTTTTATGATAACTATTTTGAATTCTCCGTCATTTCGATTGTAAATTTCTGTGCCTTCAGGATTGATTTCTGGGTGTTTGTCTTTTTCCTTTTGGCCTGGGGTATTAATATACCTCTTTATACCATTTGATGGGATGGATTTATGCCTTCACATAGATAGTATCTGATTGCAGATTCTGCCTGCTGCTACTGGGGAGGGCAGGAGCTGTATATTCTGAGCCTGCCGTGATCCCTGGCAGCTGTTCCTGTCCGAGTCTGGGTCACTCCTTGGGACCTCAGCAGCAGTGTAGGCTCTACCACCAAATGGGAAATCCATCACGCGGAGGCTCACGGCTGGCACTGCCTGCTCCCATGGTCCTGCCAAGGCATTCTTCTACCTTTGGGACTGCAGTGGTACTATGGGTATTCTTGGCAGCTGGGAAGGTGTTTGCCTGGGTGCGCAGATCCACCACTGCCTCTTCCTAGGTTGCACTAGCTGTCATGCTTGGTGGGCAGGGCCTCCCCACTAGGTCCAAGCCTGGGCTACTCCCTAGGACCGTGGCGGCACTGTGGGCTCTCCCAGTGGATGGGAAAGTGATCATGCAGGGGCTCAGGGCTGCTGTCACGGGTTCTTGTAGTCATGCTGAGGTGCGCTCCCACCCTCTGGGCCGCAGCAGTGCTATGGGCAGTCCGTCTGAGAGAGCAGTTGCATGAATGCACAGGGCTGCCAGGGAGCTAGAGAGTGCTCACCTACCTCCACCATCTCCCTGTGGGTAATCCATCCACCTTCAGATATATAGCTGTGCAGGTCTTTAGGCTTCCTATTGTGCTGTGTGGGTATCCTCTGTTGGTCAGTGAATGGCCATTTGATTGTAGTTTGAAGGAAAAGAGATAAAGGGAACAGCTCACTCTGCCATGTTGGTGATGTCACTCTCTGTAGTCTTTCCTAATTTAGGTTTTAATATAAATATTCTATACAAATTTTAAAGTCCAAGTTTTTTGACTACTACTTGTAATCAGTTGGACTTTCCTATTTCTTACTACTTTTTTCTATTGTAGAGTAATACAGATTCGTTGTGGAATACTTGGAGAGAATAGAAAATTATAAATAGAAAAAGAAATTCAGTCTCATCATCTGTATGCAAGGATTGTTAATACTTTGGGTTATTTGGTTTGTCTTGGCAGGTTTTTTTTATGTAGGTCTGAGAATACTATATAATTTTCATCTTAAAAAAATTAAAACATAAGTGTGCATGATGTTGTACAGTTTTATTGTTATTTATTTAACCACTTCCCTTTGGTATTGAAGTGTTTCTGATGTTTTCCTATTATGAATCATGTTTGATGAACATCTTGTACATAGTTAGCTAGCTATGTTTCAGATTCCTAAAAGGATATTACTGGGTCAGAAGGCATGAATGAGGTTCCTGATACAAATTGGTGAATTTATCCCGTCATCAGTGTATGAGACTACCTATATTCACTGCATACTCATCATTTTGCATTCTACTTAAGAGTTTGATGGTCAATCTTTGGTTCTTTTGCCAGACTATTTTAATAGCATGTAATATCCATGTACAAAGCTTTTGGAGGCTAAAGAAGGAAAAATCCTTGTATATCCTTGCATGAGAATTTAGTTAATCTGAGTAAATGAAACATAAAAGAGTGATTAGAGGAAGCAACATGAACAAATGTAACATTTCCTGGGAGTTACACCATTAATGTAGTTAACGTAGCTTTGCAAAATTGTGTCTACCAGTTTCGTAAATCAAGTCCTATTTTAAGTTCACTGAGAGGCTCATAAAAAGAAATCTTGTAATAGGTGTTCTTGTTAAGTGGAGGAAAATGTCCCTACGTAGTTTGGTTATGAATACGTTTTGGTTGTATTTGTTTCATAAGTTCAAAATTTTGTTCACTGATTTGAGAAATATGAGTACCTTCTTTATGCATAAATGGACTCTGTAATATGGTAGGGCCTTGAGATATATGAATGAATAAGCTATACACTGTACTGCTTTCATGAGATTACATACATATACTATAACTTAAAAGAGTGAGGAGTTTCCTCATTTGATGATTTGAGAAGTATAGAGGTATAACTTTTTGCTCCAAAATTTCTTATTCAAAACATACCCCCTTGTAACAGTGTTTGACATTTTCTCATCAGAAAGTAATTCCTATGCCATTTGCATTTTTAAAAAGGATACTGTAAAGGAGGTGGAAAGGTAAAGGGTTGGCTAGAACAAGGAGGAGGTATTAGGGGACAAGGAGAGATGTTGCTAACTGAGAGGGAGGGAATAGAGGAATTTGAGAGAACAATAACAAGTTAATTCCTTCTGAAATTGTTTTTGAGCAAAGTAGGGTGCAAGTACATATCATAAATTAATAAGCTTCCCTGAAAATGGTGAATTTAGTTTTGTTCTCATAATATGGATGAATTGGAAAACGAGTGTCATACTTTAAATAAATAATAATGACTTTTCCTAAAGTTTTGCTTTTGGAAATTTAGAAGGTATCTTTAAAGCCTTATTTGTGATTGCAAGTTGTAAAGCTTCTTGAAAGTAATTCATGCTTAGCTGTTTCTTCATAGCTTAGTTTGAAAGTTTTACTAGGATGAAGTTGCTGTGTTAAATTTTCCCTTCTGTGCAATCTTTATTTCTGTATTTTATGACTTACCAAGAGCTAGAAGGAAAATAATTTATTAGTTTAAAATTTAAACAAAGCAAACCAAAACAACAACCCAACTTAACGTTTCTCCACTTTGAAACGTGAAAGAGAAAGTGCAATGTGTCATAATTCAAAGCGTGATCTGAAAGGTGTGCCATCTCTTTGGCAGAATGGAGAGAAAGAAGCAACAGGATATGAAAATTGAGCTTCTGTTAATTCTGAATTCTCCATGTTATTTTGACTTAAAATATTGTGAATTTCTAGAATATTATACACTATAATTGTTCAAAAATGTTTCCAGAACATTTTTGTAAGAGTTGGTTCATTGTTAAATCTCTCATTTAGTTAGCATGAATGATTGCAGGATGCCTATGACAAATTCTGTAAAAAGTCTGCTCTAGAACTTGGATTCCAAATGAGGCCTTTACCAGAGGACATGACTCCAGAGTCACTTTATGAAACTGTGCAGTTTATTTGTTACTTTGCATAGTTTATTTATCTCTTATTCTTGTGGCTCGAGTAGGCCACTCTGTGATAGTTGGACAAAGTGTAAATAGTTCTTACTCTTTCTGAGTACATTTCTATTCAGTTTTTCATGTGCATGATAAAACATCATCAGGAAACTTAAGTCCTCTTAAGGCAATCTATACAGAAAAGGCTTCAAGGTTGTAAAGGACCTTAAGTCATTTAATCGTACATCCCTCTAGTCCTCGAATCCCTTCTCCATGTCCCTAGTTTTCTCTCGAACACTTACTGCCTCGTGAGGAGATTAAAAATGTTCATGGGGCCGGCCTGGTGGTGCGGTGGTTAAGTGCGCACCTTCCGCTTTGGCAGCCTGGGGTTCGCCGGTTCAGATCCCAGGTGCGGACATGGCACCGCTTGGCAAGCCATGCTGTGGCAGGCGTCCCACATTTAAAGTAGAGGAAGATGGGCACGGATGTTAGCTCAGGGCCAGTCTTCCTCAGCAAAAAGAGGAGGATTGGCGGCAGATGTTAGCTCAGGGCTAATCTTCCTAAAAAAAAAAAAAATGTTCTTTATTATAAATCCTTATTTGAATTGATGGAGAGATGGGGCTTTATTCTTACTGGTTAATAACTTCAGGTTTCCTTGGGTTAGTTTTCAATTTTCTAAATTAACCTCAAACTTAAAGGTAGTAGCTATTTGATGAGAATATTTGTATAGCTCAAAACTTAACATATCATCATCACTCTCTTAGGAAGTATGAAAATATTTAAATAATTCTTTTTCAATTCTTTACCATAGAGCTCTTCACATAGGCTTCTTCCACCATCAGAAACACACTAAAGCAATATTTGTTTTTCCTAGAAGCTCGTATGTTACAGGTCCTATGTCTTCCTAACTAGGTAGTTGCTTGAATTTATTTATTTATTTATTTATTGATTGATTTTTGTTTTGTTTTGTTTTGTTTTTTTTGGAGGAAGATTAGCCCTCAGCTAACTACTGCCAGTCCTCCTCTTTTTGCTGAGGAAGCCTGGCTCTGAGCTAACATCCGTGCCCGTCTTCCTCTAGTTTATACGTGGGACGCCTACCACAGCATGGCTGCCAAGCAGTGCCATGTCCGCACCCGGGATCCGAACCAGCGAACCCCGGGCCGCCGAGAAGCGGAACGTGCGAACTTAACCGCTGCGCCACCGGGCCGGCCCCTGAATTTATTTTTAAATGTATTATTTAGTGTGGGTCTAGCCAAACTTACCTGGAAATATGTATTGTGGGGATTAATAGTTTAAAATAATTTTTAAATGCTTTTAGTTTATGGAATGAAGACACTGTTCCAAGTTTAAATATGCTAATGAAAAATGGTATTGATGTATAATTTTTAAAATGTAGCATCTAATAGTAAATTTGTAAAATATTTTATCTTTTAGGCGAGGGTTAAATCCACCGCACAGGGTGAAGTCTATCTCCATGACAACATTCACACAACAGGAAATTGAATTCCTGCAAAAACATGGAAATGAAGTAAGTGTTTTTACAATTTTCAGCTTTTTTGTTGGCAGTCATTTTAATAAGATTTAATAAGTTGTTTAGAATGGTGAATTTCACTGTCTAAAAAACGGTTATTTTTATATTCTATATTTAGATATTTTAGAGAATGTACTCATTTAATAATGTATTTAGAATTAGTGTGTACTACATAAATACTTTACCTTAAACTTGAAGTGAAACATATGTGTTTAAAATTCGTTGGTGTTGTGGGACTGGCCTGGTGGCATAGTGGTGCTCTGCTTTGGTGGCCCTGGGTTTGCGGGTTCAGACCATGGGTGGTGCAGACCTATACACCATTCATCAAGGCATTCTGTGGTGGCATCCCACATACAAAGTAGAGGAAGATCAGCACAAATGTTAGCTCAGGGACAGTCTTCCTCATAAAAAAAAAACAGTATTGAATATAGAAGGTGTTTTTGGAGGATATCTAGTATTGGAGTAATTTTTAGACAAAAAAAAAAAAGAGTATTATGGTAAACTTTTGTTAGGCTGTTGTGTGATCAGCTTTCACGTGAGGTCCCCTCCTGTTGTCTTACTACATTTTTGACTTTGTACGTATATGTGGTGTTTAATATTGAGCAGGGGCTTGGTAGGGAGGGCATTATTAGTTCTGCGCAGGCAGCCTGGGGTCATGGGGAACCCGATAGAGTAAAGATTTGGAGCGGAACTTTTCCCTTCTACTCTGCTTTAATGGGCTTCCAGTAATTCCACTCTGTTTGCTTTCTTGTTTTTAGCTTCATGTTTTGCTAGTAGTAGAAGTGGTGATCTAATATTTTAAAAAACTATAAAATTAATGAAGAAGGCGGGTATGTTTTATAATCTTGGGGTAGGGATGAGCCACTCAACCCAATTGATTACTAATAGCCATTATTATTTCACAGAAGAATCTTACCACTTCCTAAAAAAGAAATATTACTTTAGTTATACTATTCTGGTTGCATATTTTTGATATGAGAGAGAAAAGAAGTTGTAAGATTTTATTAGTTTCAGTGTTCTCTGTCACCTTCAGAAGATGTATGTAAGCATTTTGTCCTCTGCCTCTCTTTTTTCCTAGCATTTTGATAATATTATCTTAAACTTATTCACCTACTTGTGATGCACTTGTGTTTTTGGTTCTAAAATAGTGAAGTGTAAATTCAAAGTTATAAAATATTTTTAAATACATTATTTAGAGAAGTGACCACACTTTGAAGTCTCCAAACTTTGCTGATAAAAAATTATTTTGAGTAATCAACTTCCAGAATGATGTGGATAAATTACAGGAAAATCTAAAGCTAGATGAAAGGGCAGAAGGTTTGTAGTGACAGTAAGTATAGAATTATATATTTATGGGTTAAAATACAGTTAGAACTATTTGTATAAAGTTTGGGGTTTGCCTAGCAGGGCAAAATTTAAATTACTTTCTTAGGATGTTGGCCTAGTTTGCAAAATATTGGACATCAGAATGGAGTCAGAAATAAAAGAATATTTTTTGTTCTTAGATTAAGAATCTAATGACAATAGATAAAGTCAGAGTAACAGAACTGGAAAGGTAACAGTCCATTGGAGAAGTAAGTAGAAGTATTTGAACTTGTCAGTAGATAAGGTTAGGTAGAGACTGGTCCCAAAACTGAGATTGAAGGAACTTTTCTTTTTTAATTGTGGTAACAACACTTAACATGAGATCTACTCTCTTAAAAAAATATTAAGTGTAAAATACGGTATTGATAATTATAGGCGTAGTGTTGTACAGCAGATCTCTAGAGCTTATTCATCTTGCATAACTGAACTTTATACTTAATACCTGTTAAATAGCAACTACCCATTTCCTGCTCCCAGTTTCTGGCAACCACCATTCTACTTCCTGCTTCTCTGAGTTTGACTATTTTAGATACCTCATATAAGTGGAATGATACAGCATTTGTTCTTCTGTTACTGGCTTATTTCACTTAGCATAATGTTCTCAGGGTTCATCTATGTTGTCACATACAGCAAAATTTCTGAAGGAACTTTTTCTTTTTTGAAGATTGGCACCTGAGCTAACATCTGTTGCCAGTCTTCCTTTTTTTCTTCTTCTTCTTCCCCCCAAAGCTCCCCAGGACATAACTGTATATTCTAGTTGTAGGTCTTTCTGGTTGTGCTATGTGGGATGCCGCCTCAGCATGGTCTGATAAGTGGTGCCATGTCCACACCCAGGATCCAAACCAGGGAAACCCTGGGCCAGCGAAGCGGAACACACAAGCTTAACTACTTGGCCATGGGGCCAGTCCCTGAAGGAACATTTTTTAAGACTGTAAAATAAATTTAGGATATATGAAAGGACATACTTGAATTAGGTAACTCATTATATCAAAAAGTAAAAACAAAATATCAACATTAGAGATGACTGGAAGGGGTTCATGAATCTTAGACCCTAAAAAGAGTCATGCAAATTCACATAGGCCATTTAAAGTACTCACTATGATAGTCATTGTGCTAGGTAGTGTAGTTGCGGTTACAGATGTGGCACACAGGCTTAGCTGACATAAAGCTCACAGCCTACTTGGTGAGACAGATTTGTACCAAATTATAACATGGTGTGAGATAATTAATGATAAGAATAAAAAGTTTCAGAAATTATGTGTAGGAGGGATTCAATCTGTTGGTGAAAAGGAGAGGATTGGGATGATCTCACAGAGGAGGTAAAACATTTGCTGGTGTTTGAGGGTGACTACGACTTACGCTGGCAGGAAAAGATATTGAAGGCAGGGCAAACACAGTGCACAAAGAAAAAGGGAAATTTGCAGTATTCTTACTGCTAGAAAATATATCGGTCTTTTGGGTATTGTTAAGGAAGACACACATACTTTCTTCTGTGCCTCTGGACATCTTAGAACCAAAATATTGGACTAGGTATATTTGATTCTTTACAATATTAGCAGTATCTGTGTTCTTAAAAACTTAATAGATAGTTGAAGGTGAGAATTCATATTATGAGGTGCAGGACAGTTGGTACAACTTAATAAAAAAACTTTATAGACTTCAAGTGCAAGTGCTTTATTTATCTTATTTAAACATTTAAATCTTAAGTATAACATGCATAGAGAAGTGTATACAGATCTTACTTTTTTATTTCAAAATATGTTGCTATATTTCAGCTGTGTGTCATCTTTCAGTAGTTTGGAAAGGACCATACTCAAGCACATAAATTTTGCATTAAAAAGGCACTATTATGCATCTTATGCATGAGTGGGTTCATGTCTGAAGATGAGTGTTCCAGAAGTTAAAAGATCTGAAAGTATATTGACTGGCAGCAGTCTTGGATCTTCTGTCTGCACTGGGGAGTTTCAGTGTTCTGAGGGGCCTGTGTGGTTGTCACGATTGGGAGTGTTGGCTGGCTTAACCAGGCAAGCACCATGGTTACTGCATGACTCACAGTGTGTTGAACAAAATTAACCTACATTCCACATGCTTTGAATGTTCCTCCAGACATTTGTATGGGAAAAACCTGTTTACAGTCTTCTCCATGTGTAATTTAAATCTGTTTTACATACTCACGTTACAGTTGTGAACAACTTATTGCCAAAGAAAGTCATGCTGCAAAGCCAGAATCAGAGTGGGAGGGGATTACCAAGTTACAGGGCACAGGGCATGGATACAGGGAAGCCATTAATTGAGACTGTCAGTGCAGTGGGTTAGCACATGTATATATCTAGGGAAGATTTCACTTTTCACCAGAACTTTATTAAGAGTTTTTCACTGCTTTGGAAAATTACAAAACTGATGGCAACACCACTCATAGTATTTTGAGTCATTAATACAGTTGTCCGTGTTGGTAGCTGTGGTAAGCAAATAGTGGTATTACTATTTATAAATACGTATCAAGGACACACTTAATATTTATAACAGTATATTGTTAGTTTCTACAGATAAGGTTTACAGATTACTTAATATTACTATAGCATTCTCAGAGTCCTACAATGTGTTCAGTGGAGCAGATGTGTACATTATAGGTTATAGAACATAGTATGCCACATGTTAGTAAAATATTTTGCAGCAAAGCACTTTGTATTTATTATTTGCTGAAATGGTTTTGACATTTTTTCCAAAAGTAAAATATTTCACAGAGAATTTCTACATATTTATCTTATATTGGTTTCTTTTGTATCATGAGTTACTTAGGAAAAAATCTTTAGTGGTTTCCTTCATATGTCTTCTTTTATTATATTGTGGGTAAATCATGGTCCTCTAGTTAAAGGAATTTCACTGTTGGGTTAACTTCTGATTATCAAAGTTAGTGGAAGGAGGGCTGTTCAACAGGCTATAGATAATCCAATAAAAAGAAAATGTAGAAATAATTTTCTTTTGAAACATAGTTTTTCTTTTCTAGTAGCAAATTAACCTTCCTAATTGTATTTTAGGATTGAGAGTAAAAGGGTTACTACTCATGCCCTACGGCCATCCAGTCTACATTTAGAAGTAAAATCATGTATTGATGGACAATATATGATTGTTTTTATGCTAGATTGTAAAAATGACCCCAAAACAGAAACTGTTGCTTTTAAAAAATCCTAAAACAGTAGACCCAAAAGGTAAGGTGCACTTTTACCCTGTTAACATTCATGATTTATTCTTTCTTCGTTCTTGAGGCAGATTTATTAATTACCTACTATATGCAGAGACTGTCCTTGGGTGTTAGGGATACAGTGATCCACAAAAACAGACGTGATGCCTGCGCTTCTGTAAAGTTTATAGTCTAGTGGAGGAGAGTGATAATACAAATCTTTTTTTCCCAATTCTGTTTTGGTGTAAGAGTGAGAAAGGGCTGTAGTTTGGAGTCGCAGATGCTTGGGAGCGTGGAGATGTGGTATCAAGCAGTTATACTGACCATTTTAAATACGTCTTATTTTATGAGGCACTCCGGCCTTTTTGGCAGTTAAATTGCATCTTTGGGAAAGATTGGAGCTATTTTATAATCAGAAACAAGCACTTCCACAAATAAAAATATTTTTGTTTCTTAAATTAAAATTCCAAGTTCACATGCTGTGACAGTTTTACTGGAATATCCAGCTATTATTTTATGATATGTTATATATTCAATATATTATGAGGTTAAACAGGACACTCGTAGTTATTTCCTAAATTATCCTGTCCTGTAAACTGTAATAAGAAGTGATGGTCAGCCTCAGTACAGAATAGTGAACTCTGAAAAGTAGAAGGCCGATATCAGAAAGAATCTATGGGATATTGTCAGAGCAAAGATGACAAGCTTTCAAGTGAATCCTGAATCAGTGTGTGGAAGGGTCACGTAGTTTCAGAGTGTTGTATTGATTTCCTTTAAGTTTGATTAAAAATGAAACAGTCTAACCCAAACTGCAACTCTATAGGGAAATTGATAAAATTTGGGTGGGGCTTGTTAAATATTTCTGGAAGTGCAGTGGTCTTGTGCAGAAAGGATCAGAATTGTATTCAGCAGGTTGAGTGAGAACCTTGGACAAGATGTATCTGAGCTTCAATTTCTACAACTGTAATATAGTACAGTAATGTCTTTGTATAGAAAGATTAGAGTGCTTTGAACTGAGGCAGCCTATCACAGTTCCAGCATATTTCTTGTCAAATAAGATAGATATTCAGATGTTTACTGAGTCAGAATCTAAGATAGTAGAAGTTATAGGACAAGGATTATCAGTATTTTTCCCTCACTCCTTGCTCAGGGTGGTTTCATTAGGGGGATTTTTCAGTTTCATAGAATACTATAGTGTCATTTACATTAATATTTGGGTTACGTATTTAAACTCTTGGAACATTTTAACTTTAGTTTTATGCTGAGCTTAAATAATAATAATTGGCAGTTGTTTTAGTAGCAACATATATTAAATATGGTTATTGAGTGACAGATTTAAGTTACATACTCGTTACTCTAGGACCTACAGTTACCTTGCCTGTAGCAGAAGTTGGCAAACAGTTTCTGTAAAAGGCCAGATAGTAAATATTCTAGACTTTCTGGGCCTCCTATAATCTTTGTTGCCTATCGTTATTTGAAAAAAAAATTTTTTTATAACCCTTTAAACCTGTGAAAACCATTCTTAGACTGGGCAGAACAAAAATAGGCCAGTAGCCCGATTTGATCTACACATGGTTGATTGAAGACTCCTGGTCTGTGGAATTCCAAAATTTTCAGTTCTCAATATAAATCCTTTTATAACTTGGCTTCTTCTCCTAGTTAATCTTTTTCTTGCTGCATTCCCAGAAAAATTTTTTTTTTTTAAGGCTGGATAATCAGCTTTTATTTTTCTTCTCCCCAAATCCCCCCAGTGCATAGTTGTATGTTCTAATTGTGAGTGCCTCTAGTTGTGCTATGTGGGATGCCGCCTCAGCGTGGCTTGATGAGCAGTGCTAGGTCTGCGCCCGGGATCTGAACCGGCGAAACTTGGGCCGCTAAAGCCGAGAGTGTGAACTTAACCAGTTGGCCACAGGGCTGGCCCCAGAAATGTTTAACTATAGTTATCTCTGTTTTGTTTTATCACTCTCATGGTTTCTTCTGTATTGGTCTTATTATCCTCATAACGTTATAGACATTTCTATGGCATAATCTTACATATTTTTTCACTATACCTAGAGCAGTGAGAATGTATAAAATTATATATATATCCAAGGGAGTTTCAAACTTTATATCCATGTGAGTTTCACTGGAATTACTTGTAATGATTGTTAAATTTTTTTTTTGGTAAAAATTCCTGGGCTCTACTCCCTGGAGATTCTGACCCTGGAATGTGGGGTGAGGCACAGGAGTGTCTGTCTGCATTTTCAGTCAGAACCCCGTGTGATTCTGATGCTGATGGCTATGGGCCACCATTTGAGAAAAGTAATATAGTACCTAAAGGCTCCAGACTAGGACACAAAACAATCTGTGGTCTAGTTTCAGCATCACTGGTTAATGAACCTTGTCACCTTGAACAAGGTACTTTTCCTTGAGCTGCTGCTGCTTTTGTACCATGAGAAGTACCTGTCCTGCCTGTTTCACGAGGTTGATTTCTAGATAGTGTATGTGAAAATGTTTTGAAAACCCATGTATTATGAAGATGTAAGATGTTAGTTTTATGTGAAAAGATACTTTTTCAATTGATTCCTAAGCTCAGGAAAAAAATAGGTAGTATATAGGAAAATAGTGTGCTTTGAGTTGAACTTAGTGAGTTTAGAAAGAAATTTTTGCAGAATTTGAGTTAATATGATGCTATTAATAAATATTGAGTTAATTTAGTAATAATAGTAACATTTAAAAGTTTTTAACTATAAAAATGTCATTGTTTGAGAGAGTAGCTTCCTAGTGAGATACTCAAGGTTTAAAACAATGTAACTGAAATATTGAGGCACGCACTGTTGTATTATTTAAGAAGATAACTTTTGTTCAGTTTCTGCATATTTATGAAGAAATGCAAATATTTTAAAGTCTAGTCTCTACTTTGAAAGAAAGCCATGCTATTAAAGTTCTCTTTTAATTCTAGCTGAATCTAGTCAGTAGTAACGTAGTAATCTTTAAAATATTTGGAGTGCATTCTTGGATATTAGTTGTTGGCTTTCAGAGAAATATCTGATTCTACCAAGTAGCAAAAAGAATGTAGGAAATGTTATCTTTGTTTTACACATATTTTAACATGTGGGTCTTTTTGAATGATGACTGAAAACCCAGAGTCTTGTAGAAGGAGCTAGAGGTTAGTTTGTAGCTGCTCTGAGCATTTATTTAACTTTTTGTTGCATTGCTATCCCAGGTCACAATATTTATTTCCTTCTAGCTGTTTGCCTCAGCTGTTCTAGCTTTCACTGATCTCTCACCTATTCTTGTTTCTTTCTTTCTTGTCAGTAAGTATGTGATCTTTAAAAAACAATCTTATTTGAATCGAATTAAAAATATAAATTTTTAGACTTTTTGTTCTTGTGTAAACTTTTCAATATGGAGATGTTCATCTTATCTACATAAGGGGACAGAATAATATGACAAACTCCCATCAACTCATGGCCCTGTCCCTTCTTTTTTATTTTGAAGCAAATCCAAGACAGAATTTCATCTGTAAATTCATCAACTAATGTTATCTCTAAAAAACAAGGACTTTTAAAAATAATATAACCACAGTACTCTTTTTCATGTCTGTAGAAATTAGTAATCGAATTATTTAGCCAGTGTTCAACTTTCCTTTCATTTCATGAATTTCATTTTTTTCCTGTTCCCTTGGAAATTGATGCTGGGTTCTTACTACAGAGCAAGAAGCCTCTTTAGCTGCTAGAACAGTAACTTGGCATTCATCTTGGCAACAGAGGATGCCATCTGGTTGGGGGTGCCTTATGAGCTGGTAAGAAGAAACTTGAAAGAGGGATTGTTGATCACATTGAAGGTGTTTTGGTTCTGTTTCATGAAATTCAAGCCCAATCCTGCACAGGCAAGGTCAGCTTTGGCTAGGAGTAGCCAAAGGCCATGCCTATCAGGAACTTGGAGATTTAGATGATATCTTTTGTTAGTCTTCTACTGGACTATGGACTCTACCAATTCCCAGGGACAATCCCGTACTGGCCCGTGATGCTAGGATGTTTCCAAGGATGAGGTGGCTGTGAGCAGTCATCTTCTGGTACCAGAACTTGTCCTGTTTTGTGCCGTTTAACTGCAGCATGGTGCCATAGGTCTTACTGCAGGTGAGCAGGGTCTCTTGGTAAGGTGAGCACTGTGGTGCAGCAGCTGCTCTGCTTGCACGGGGCCTGGCTGGGCTATTTGCTGCACTGTCTCTCAGAACACCGTCTCATGGATGGGCATGGCAAGACTCCTGCTCAAAGCCACAACACAATGGCCAGATTTCCCTGTTTTCTTCCTTCTACCTCCCAACAGTTTATTATGAAAAATTCAAATATACTTGAAAGTTGAAAAATTATACAGGTAGAGTAAACACTGTGCTCTATTTGCTTTAGCAAATATTTGTGTATCTCTTCATCAATCCATCTTATATTTTTCTTGCATTTCAGAGTAAGTTCAAATATTAGTTCATGGCACCCCTAAAAATCTTTATTATATAATTAATTAAATTTCAATATTTGTTAAATTTCATCAAAGTGAAATTAAATGTAGGTATAACTTACAGTGAAAGGTAAAAATCTTAAGTGTACCCTTGGAAGAGTTTTGATAACTGTATCCAGTGTGCTAACTCAAAGCCCTAGAAAGATGGAGAACATGACCATCATCCCAAAAAGTTCCCTGACTTTTCCTCCTATTCAGTCCCTCTCCTCTCCAGAGGCAACCACTGTTTTGATTTTTTTCATATGGTTGTTATTCATATTCGTATAAGTAAAATAATAAATAGTATGCTTTTTGGTGTAAAACTTCTTTTGAGAGTTATGCATGTGGATGCATATAGCTTGTTCCTTTTTTATTACTGAGTACTGTTTTTATTACTGAGTATATTTAAATGAATATATCAGAATTTGCTCATTCTTCTTTGTCAAATATATGTTTAGTGAATATTTTCTCCTAGTCTCGGGCTTTCTTACTTATTTTCTTATTGGGGTCTTTGGACAAGCAGAAGTTTGTCTTTTGATGAAGTGTATCAACTTTTAGTTTTATAGTTATTACTTTCTGTGCTCTGACTTAAGAAATCTCTACCTACTCCCCAGTCATGAGAATCTCATTTTATTTTAGACCCTTTGAAAGCTTTAATGTTTATATGTATGATCTGTGTCAAGTTAATTTTCATGTATGGTGTGCTAGATGTCGAGATTCAAGTTTTTCCATGAATATATATAGTCATTCCAGCTCCATTTGTTAAAAGCACTTTCCTCAGTGGACTGCTTTGGAGCGTTTGTCAAAAATGACTATGTGAGTATGGATATGCTTCTGGTCTCTGTTCGGTTTCATTTATTTATTCCTTGGTCCTTATGCCAGTCCCGCGCTGTCTTGATGTCAGTCTTGAAGTTAGGTAGTGCAAGTCCTCCAGTTTCCTTTTTTAAACATTGCTTTACATATTCTAGGTCAGAGGTTGGCAAACTATGGCTCCCAGCCAGATTTGACCTGTTGCCTGTTTTTATATGGCCCACTTGAGTGACCTACTGTCGTTTGACATGAAGACTAAGTTCGATTGTCCCCGCTCTGCCCCTGCTTCCTCCCTCCCCCACAGGCAGCTGCTGATACCAAGTGGTGGAATCTTATCTGGGAGTTATGACTCAGTCACCTTTGGCCAGCTGCTCAAATTTCGATGACTGGGCTCGCTGGGAGGACAAGAAGGAGCACTGTGATCTGAATGTCACTGGGACAGAGAATGAAAGTGAGCACAGTGGTTATTCACATGATCTGTTTCTTTTATCAGTTTTGATGAGTTGTATTTTTCAGGGAATTTGCCCATTTCATCTAAGTTGTCATATTTATTGACATAAAGTTATTCATAATAGTCCCTATTTTGTAATGTGTATAGGGTCTGTAATTTTGCTTTTTATTATTCCTTCTCTTTACTCTGGGTTGTTTACTCTTTCTTAGCTTGTTAAGATGAAACCTAAGATCATTGATTTGAGAGTTTTTTTTCTGATATTATCATTTTAAATTAATACATTTCTTTCTCAGCTCTCCCTTAACTGCTTGGCACAAATTTTGATATATTGTATTTTATCCTTTAGTTCAAAATGTTTTCTGATTTCCCTTGTGATTTCTTCTTTAACCCACGGATTATATAGAAGTGGTTGTTTAATTTCCACATGTTTGGGGTTTTTCTAGGTCTCTTACTGTAATTGATTTCTAATTTGCTTCTGTCATTGTCAGTGAACATTCTCTGTATACTTTCAACCTTTTTTTTTTTTGAGGAAGATTAGCCCTGAGCTAAAATCTGCCACCAATCCTCCTCTTTTTGCTGAGGAAGGCTGGCCCTGAGCTAACATCCATGCCCATCTTCCTCTACTTTATATGTGGGACGCCTGCCACATCATGGCTTGCCAAGCGGTGCCATGTCCGCACCCAGGACCTGAGCTGGTGAACCCCGGGCCGCTGAAGTGGAACGTGCAAACTTAACTGCTGCACCAGCGGGCTGGCCCCAACCCTTTCTTACTTTTTGAGACCTGTTATGTGGTCCAGCACATAGGCTGCCTGGATAAGCATGCTGTGTGCACTTGAAAAGAATGTGTTTTTGAAGTTGTTGAGTATTGTGTCGGTTAATGGGTTTGTGATTGGTAGTGTTGTTCAGATCTTGTAGGTCTGCTTCGTGATTTTGTCTAGTTAACTTATCAGTTGTTGATAAGGCAGTTAGACAGCTGATTGTGGATTTGTATATTTTTCTCTAAATGTGTCATTCTTAGCTTCAAGTATTTTGAAACTGTTATTAGAGACTGACACATTTATTATTATGTCTTTCTGATAATGGTGTCATTTTATCGATATAACGATATGTTGTCTATCTTTGGTAAAGATAGCACTTTTCGAGGAAAAGAATAGCTGATATTTATATTGTTGTTCTTCTGTAGTGAGAGGCCATTTTGAAACTCTTCGTTTTCCAGAGTGTGATTTTGATATACCTATGTGCGTGTTTTGTGTGTGTTTTTATCTTTCTTTGGATTTGCTGAGCTTCTTGAATCTATAAATTTGTCTTTTGTCAAGTTGGAGAAATTTGACCATTCTTCTTCAAATAATTTTTCTGCCTCATTCTCCCTCAGCTTTCCATCTGAGACTTCAACTACATGTATGCTAGACATTTTGATATTGTCCCACAGGTTCCTGAGCTCTGTTGATTTTTTCCCTCAATTTTTCAGATTTCTATTAATTTGTGTTCAAGTTTACTAATTAGTTTTTCCAATCTCCAGTCATCAGATTGACTAATTTCTCTTTATCCCCACCTGCCTCTTCTGTTATCTCCAAAGTCCAATTTTTTCTTTTTTGGAGTTATTGTGATACTATCTTTTCTGGCTCTAGAATTTACATCTGGTTCTTTTCTATAGTTTCTGTTTCTCTCTGGATATTTCATACAGTTTTATTCATTGTAAGCATGTTTTCCCTTTTTTTGTTTGGTGAGGAAGATTTGCTTTGAGCTAACATCTGTTGCCAATCTTCCGCTTTTTTTGCTTGGGAAGGATTGTCGCTGAGCTAACATCTGTGCTGGTCTTCTTCTATTTTGTATGTGTGTCACCTCCACAGCATGTTTTGGTGAGTGGTGTAGATCTGTGCCCAGATCCAAACCCATGAACCTGGGCCACCGAAGTGGGACACTTAACCACTACCACAGCCTTGAGGCTGGCCCCAGCATGTTTTCTCTTCTACTCTTGAATATAGGTATACCAGCTGCTTTAAATCATTGTCAGCTAATTCTGAAGTCTTTATCATCTCAGATCTCTCTTCACTGACTGCCTTTTATTTTGGTTATGGGTCACACTTTCCTGTTTCTTTATATATCTAGTGATTTGGGATTATATCCAGAACATTGGAAATTGTAGGTTGTAGAGCCTCTGGATTCTCTCCTTTTTTTTTTCCTCTACTACTTCTCCCCAAAGCCCCCGCAGTACATAGTTCTATATTCTAGTTGTTGGTCCTTCTGGTTGTGCTATGTGGGATGCCGCCCCAGCATAGCCTGACCGGCGGTGCCATGTCCCCCCAGGATCCGAACCAGTGAAACCCTGGGCCGTCGAAGTGGAGTGCGTAAACTTAACCACTCAGCCATGGGGCTGGCCCCTCTGGATTCTCTTTGGTTCCTCCAAAAAGTATTGGTTTTGTTTGTTTTGTTAAGTTTTTACTTTAGCAAACTCTGCTTCTCCTGGTGGGTGCCTGCTCAAATCTCCGCTCAGTTCTTTTAGTCTTTAATTGAACTGCTTGCAGACAGCCCTGCATATACATGGGTCAAGGATGAGCCAGAGATTTGGGCAAAGTTGATATGCGTGTTTTACTGCTCCTACTCTGACTCTCTCCCTCCTTGCATTTACCCTTCACTTTCCAGTTGCTGCGGTTGTGGTGAACTCTGTCTCTAACCTTTAAGATTTATGGATTTCTCTTCAAGTTTTAGCGGCTCTGCTTAACATTGGCTGGGCCTACTTTTGAGTGATGATCTTTAAAAAACAGCAAATACCTACTGCTGTTTCTTTCTTACAAATGTTGACTCCTCTCCAGTTTCTCTTTGCTTGTAGTTGCTCTCTAGTGTCTTCTGATAGTTTTCATAATGTGTCCAGAGCTTATCGTTGTTATCTGCTGAGCTACTCTGACATTACTGGAGGCAGACCTACTCTGCTTGCCTTTTAAGTCTTTTTTATTCTCTAAGTTTCCCCTCCAGTTACTTAGTCCTATGCTCTCTCACCTTCTTTCTTTTCTTCCTTCTCCCTCCCCCATCTCTCAACCCAGTCAGTTGTTAGTAGTTTCCCAATATCTGGATTTTGCCGATTCCATTCATGTACTGTCAGTGTTCTCTGTCATCTCAGTTACCTGTAAGTCAATAGTTGGATCTAGTCATTCCCTAAGATTCACATTTACTTGGGGAAGGGGGCAGACCCACTTTCATAGGTTGGCTGGTGTGTTCCTTTATGGAGAGGTACGTTTTGTGTGTGTGTGGAGTTATGTTAGCAGCTGTTAATACTTGATGCCTACATCCAAGCCTTAATGAAGGCATGTAAAGGGTGATATTCTAACTTAGTGATCCTACAAGTGCAGTTTGAGGACCTGTGGGGGATCCTTGAGACCTTTTCAGGTCAAGAAAATTTTTAATAATTCTAAGACTTGACTTGCTGTTTTTACTTGCATTCTCATGAGTATACAGTAGAGTTTTCCAGAAGCTACATAACATAAAAATGCAGAAGCAGATGAGAAAACAGCTGTCTTCTGTTTAACCAGGTATTGAAATTTGCAAAAATGTAAAACAGGGCCACTCTTTTCACTAATTTTTTGTTACAGAAAATATAGCTATTTTCATAAATAAAAGTTATTTACATTAACCTGCAGTGGTTTTATTGTTGTTCTTTTTTAAGTACATTAAAACTACTCATAAATGTATCAGTAGATATCTGCACATAAAACCATTTGTGGTCCTCAAAATTTACCTGTTTTCAAAATGAGTTAGTTCCATAGCATCTTCTGACGGTGACCAATTAGGGTTGTTTTTAAATCTCATTATGGAATTATTTATTTGATATGTTTCAGTCACTTGCAGTTATTCTTATTGATGCTCAAATTTTCACTTTTGAACAATGAGATAATCTGTTTTGGAAAACACACCTCTTCTGCAAATCTCACGCTTACTTAGAAGAGCTTTACCTGAATATTTCTTTTTCTCTATTTTTTTAATAAACCAGTGAGCCACCCATGTATTTGCGGATGTTTAAGGTAAAGTAAATGTTTCTTCTCCCCTTCATGATTGATTTACACAGAATATGGTACAGATCAGGCTTACTTCAGAGGCTTGCTTTGCATTTGGGCTGGTTTGTGTCTCTCTGTTCTTTTGCCAAAGGCTTCATTCCCAACCTTAGTCAGCTGTCTGGCAGATGCATGCCTTCACTCACCAGGACAACCAGACAATAGAGTGTCAGTACAAATCGGTCACTATCATTGAGCCTTAGATTGACCTAAACAGTGAATGAGTAGTGTTCATGTTAGAGGCGGTTCACTAGTATTGATGCTATCCCTAGACCGCCAATAATCCGCAAGCAGTTCTTATTTCATATCAAGGCAAGTAAATAAAACTCTCGTCTTAATATTCAGTTCTGAAGGAAATACGATCAGACCAGCTTGCCCATTCTACTCACTTGCTCAGCTCCTCATTTGTTTTAGTTATAGTCTAGAAAGTGTAAAAAATGTAAAACTTATTCTGTAGAGACAGAGAAATATAAACTTTGGTTAATTTTTCCCTCTTGGCAGGCTTGCTTATCAGATTTATACTATCTTTGGCAATGAGAATGCTTTGCTTTAAGAGGCTTCACGAATTAAGTTTAGAACAATTGGAACCAAACATTGGTGGGAATTTTTTTTCCTTTTTTGAAAATGATTGTAAAGTTCATCTAAAAGAACAGAGAAGTAAAACTAGCTGGGAAGAATTTGTAAATCAAAGAGTAAATGGGATTGGCTCTACTTAGATATTAAGTATGTCTCTATATTTATAGGCAATAATTTGCAATATAAACTTGTAGTAATTACCACAATCTGAAACTAGAGCAAGAATAGGCACAGATCAGTAGACTAGATCCTGAGATATACTCTGATATTTCTGTATATTAAGTCTGTGTGTGAAGTTATTATAAAATACATGAAGTTCAGCAGTCCATTGTGGAAGACATTGGTTATTCAATAAATGGAGAGTCAATTAGAATGTCAACGGACATGGTGTACCAAATAGATTTGAGGAAAATTTTAGAGTTAAAATTTAAAAGCCATAAAAATGTAGAAAATAGTCTCAAAGTATCTCCCTACAAGAGACTCATTAATCCCAAAGGGAAAAAGAGTGACTATTATGGAGAAATCTGGCAGGTGTCATTTTAACCAAATAATCAGAATTAACCAGGAATGGGACAAATCAATACCATATGTCTCCTGATATGATTCACTAAGAAGGATACATGACTTATGTGATATTCCTTCCCGAAATGCATAACATGAATTTATTCATGGGAAACCTAAATTAAGGAACATATTACAAAAAAACTGGCCTGTACTCTTCGAAGATGTCAAGGTCATGAAAGACAAAGTCAGACTAAGTAACTGTACCAGATTAAAGGAGACTAAGGAGACAAGACTGTTATGGATTCTGTACCAGGAGAACCTTTTCCTTTTGCTATAAAGGACATTATTAAGATAACTGGCTAGTCTGTGGTTTAGATAATAATAGTGTAAAATGTTAATTTCCTGATTTTGATAATTGTCCTATGGTTATATAAAAGAATGTCTGTATTTTTAGGACATAGACATTTAAGGGTAAAAGGTTTATGTGTCTGAAGGGTTCGGAAAAAGTTTTATCTTAAGAGAAAATGGTAAAACAAATGTTAACATTAGAGACTCTGGGTAAAGGGTATATGGAACTTCTTTGTACCATACTTGCAACTTTTCTGTAATACAGATTATTTCATAACTAAATAAATGGACAAAATAAATTGTAGTGTTTAAGGATGTATATAGTTGGGGGTGGAGAATAAAAAAAAAGAAGTGATTACCATAAAAATTAATAGAAAATATAGCTGACTGTATTTAACATTTAAATGTGTAAAGACTTTATAGACTAAAAGCAATGGGAAATTACAAAGTAGAAATTGATTAATTTAGCTAAAACATGGAAACTTGTAAAAGACATAGCAGACAAAATTAAAAGGCAGAGCAATTGTTTTGTTACTCATACAGGGTAATTTGATAATTTTTCTCAAAACTACTGTGACTTCACTAATATAATAAATCTTACATTTATAAAGCTCTTTATAACTTAGAAAGCACATTCATGAATAAATGCGTGTGGTTGGGGGCAAGGGATGCTTACCAAGCTCAGGCTTCTTGCCAAAGGAAGAAAGGAGAAAGGGTCCCTGCCCTGGGAAAACCACAAGACACACAGCTGATTGGACCAGGAATGGACACCTAACCCTAGGGGCCAGTGACTAATCAGATCCTCTCTTTTAAGAAACTGAATTAAGGTTCACAGAAGCTGGATTCAAATGATGAATCACTAAGACTGAAAAGGCAGTATTGTAATTGGGCCGTGTGCAGTCTAAGAAGTACACAGGAAAAAAATTGTACTAAGGTAAGCAAGTGCAGGGAGTAGATTTAGCATGAGAAGCGAAATGATAGACTGTGTGCTTGGGGCCTTGTGGAGAGAGGGAGCTTAGGAAACAGATACTCAGACAACCTAGGTCCCAGGTGTCTTCCTGTGTGCAGCCCCGGTTCCTATAAAGTTTTTGTTTTCTTGAAATGTTGTTGTATGCTTCCCATAAACTTGTGTCTGGGTTTTGTTTTTTTACAACCTTTCTGGAACACAATTCTTTGTGACATTAGAGACATTCAATGAAGTAAGGCATGAGAATGTGCTGTGACTTGTGTATACTGCCTTTTACTAAGTCTCTATAGTAGGTGCTTGAGTTAGAGCTACTAGTCTCCTTCACAACCCACAGACATTTGCAAGTAAGTTTTATTGTTATTTCCACTGCCTTTAATTTCTCTCTCATGTTCTAAATATTTCCTTCTCTTACCTTTTGTATTTTTTTTTATACTTATCAACGTGTTAAATATGTATTAATCTTTCCCTGAAACTTACTCTGGTACTTTTTCTCCTTTAGTCTCAAGTGAATGGGTATGTATAATAAATTGGCCCTTAGATAGTCCTCACTCCTGGAAGGTTCTTCCTCCAGGGAAAGGCTGCTTTCATTTTATGCTCATCTCTGTTATTGCCCAGGCACGTTATAACACCTGCCTCTAAAACAGGCTTTTGTTTATTATCCTATTTAAATCATTATTATTCTTGGATGTTAGGATGGTATCATAGTAATAAGTCCATGGTTGCAGGTAAGTCAGGGGCCAGCAAACTTTTTCTGTCAGATAATAAATATTGTAAAATAAATATAATAATGGGTGAGATAATAAATATTAGGCTTTGTGGGCCGTGCATACATCTATGTCCAGCCATAGACAATAGATAAACAGGTGGGCGTGGTGTTCTAATTAAACTTTAACTACAAGCTCAGGCCGAAGGCCAGATTTAGCTGTGAGATGGAATTTGCTAACCTCTGGCCTATATACAATAGGAGAATTTGGATCAGTGAATTTATTACTTCCAAGTGAATGACTTGGTTAAGGTAAATTTTCTAGGTCAACATGAATATTTTAGGTGGAACGAAGAAAAAAGGTATTTTCTATTGTACAGATATTCCAGGGATTTTAGGAAGTTGCTTTCACTCATTCACAAAATATTTATTTAGTGTCTACTATGTGTCAAACACTGAGAATACAAATAATGGTGAATCAGAGAAAAGGTTCCTGCCTCATGAAATTTACATTTAGAAATTGTGAGAAAAAGGGTGTGAAAATAATATGTTGTGATAATGTGTATCTGAGGTATGGTGTAAATAAACAATATGTTGTGATAATGTGTATCTGAGGTATGGTGTGGGAGATGCTGCCCCTTTGGATTGGATGGTCAGGGAAGACTTTCTGAGGGGGCCTGTGGCTGGAAAGAGTGATGATACAAGATGAATTTGAAGAGTTAATCAGGGCTTATTTAGTGGGGCCTGAATAGGCTGTGATGAAGAATTTGATTCTTGTGCTAAGGAAGCCTTTATAAGGTAGTTTGTGCTTAAATTAAAAAGAAAAAAGCAAAAAAGGATTAAGTGAGTTGGATTAATTAAATAAATTGGATTTGATATCTCATAAGTCTGGTATTCTTTCATGTATGCGTTTATGTATCCGATTCGCAAAGGCCCTTGGTATCTCAGTGATCTGCACATTTAGCTTGTGTGTGCCCGTTTTCAGTGACTCAGTTTCGTATGTCCTAATTCTTGCATATTTTATAAGACCATATTTTAAGGTGGAGTATACCATACAGTCCTCAAAAGATGTATGTAATATGCAGGACTGTCCATTTTTCTTGCATAAGGCATATCGATAGTGTTTTTTTCTGCAAGCGTATAATGAGTATATATCCTTTAGATAGACCATCACTGAGATACCTATCACTGGTGGTCTAGAGATATCAGCATAGGCATGCTAATGTAGGCTGGATGAGTTTGGGAAATGTTAATTACTTGTTTTTCCACTTGTTGACTTGAGCCATGACACATATTTGAGATATTTTTCTGATTGTGGATTTTTAGGGCAAAAAACTGTTTCCTCCTTTTGGGGCAGAATAATATGTGTTGATGATAGAATTTTGTCTCGGTCCTTGGTAACTCTTTAGAGAGCTTCTAGTGGTGTTTCCTGTTTGTTAATATTTACTTCTCTTCAATTTATCTTTCTGCTTCCAAAAAGTGGATATTAGTTGCCTGGTCATCAATTTTTCAATTCTTTGTCTCCTTTGTTTATTTTTCCCTGTATTTGATGGACAGTATTATCAGATGCTGTAATTATATCTTACATACAGGAGGAGGCAGTGATCCTCCATCTCTCCACTAATGAGAGAAAGGGCAAAAAAGAGTCTGAAATCTGATTGGATGTATATAGATTGGCTAATGAAAAAAGGATTCTCTAATTCCAAAGCATCCTTCTGTCCTTTCTTTATTTTTATATTTTCTACCTAGAGGTTACAGAGTCATGTCACGTTGTTGATTCTTTATATCCTTTTTGTGAAAATAAGGATTTATCTGAATAAAGGTAAATATCCATTCTAGCAAGTTTCTGTGCTATTTTATTGCCCTTGAGAGGATTACAAAGCTATAGTGTGTCATCCCTACTCTTATCTATTTTCCGTCTGAAGCCTGACGCAGCAGTTTTCTTACCCTTCCTTTTACATATGAATAATTGAGAATTGGTATGGATGCTTCCTTTTTTTTTTTTTTTTTAAAGATTGACATCTGAGCTAACATCTATTGCCAATGTTCTTTCTTTTTTCTTCTTCTTCTCCCCAAAGCCCCCCAGTACATAGTTGCATATTCCGGTTGTAGGTCCTTCTGATTGTGCCATGTGGGGCCCCGCCTCAGCATGGCCTGATGAGCGGTGCCACGTCTGCACCAAGGATCTGAACTGGTGAAACCCCGGGCCGCTGAAGCAGAGCACGTGAACTTAACCACTCTGCCACGGGGCCGGGCCTGGATGCTTCCTATTTTTGATGTTCATAATTGAGTTTGTTAAATTGCTTGCACTGCACATATTTATCATCATGATTTGGGCGCTGTGCTGGAGAGCTTCCATCTGCCCTTCTAGCTCTTGTCTTTACCCTGCTCTGGCTCCAGGCAGCTGGTTTGTCTGGACCTGCAAATGGGTTTTCTTGCCTCCTGGCTTCTGGTTGAGTTCAGTTCGTGTGCAACTTTCTGTCATCCCGTAGAAGAAAGGAAGGAGGGAGAAGTTAGGATATTTTCTTTCTTAACTTCTGCCCTGTGGGGTTTCTGCAGCCTGGCCGCATTCTTCCGTTGAAGGTCATGGCTGCCATCAAGGAGCTCTCCTTGTTTTAAAGTTCTGCTGACTTCTTTCTCCCCTCCTCCTTCATTGCCATTGGGTGGTGTTAGGCCCTGCTGTAACTAACTCTGGGATCCTGTACTCTCACTTGTGATTTCATTACTGCCTCCCTATGCTTTATAAACAGTCACTTCATTAAACTTTGCTCAAACCAACCAAATTGAGTGTGCTGTCTGTTTCCTATGGCAACCCTGACAGATAAGTAAGCTTTTAAATATTTTAGGTTCTGTAAGTGGCTATTATGATTGCAAATCTGAAGTGGATTAGCACTAGAATAAGGAAAAAAAATTATTTTGACAATTTCATGAATTTATTCTGTTGGCTGATATATGATTTTATTTTTAATTCCTCTAAGATTTGGTTTTGAGTATTATCACTCTGTTTATTGAACACTTAATATGGCACAACTCATTGTTTTAAGCATTGTGGGGAATTCAGGAGTAAATGAGACACATGCTCAGTAATTCTAGTATGAGGCAGTTTGTAACGAGTTTCATGTGAGAGGTACAAAGTGCTATAGAGTTCAGAGGAGGGAGATTATTCCATCAAAGACCACTTTGATTCTGTCCGCAGCAAGAATGAAGGGAGACCCACAGTTTCCTGTGTTCCTGGTGAGACCTCCACTTCCCAGTCCTTGCTTACCATCACCACCACTGCAAACCACTTAAGAGAGTAGGCCCAAAAGTAATAACTAGTACTATTTAAAGTTTGACATATGTGCCTCTTATGAGAGCAAAGCGTATAGTAATTCATTTAACCCTTTCAGCATTCCTGTGAAGCAGGTTCTGTTATTAAACAGAGTTGGAATTCAAACTTAGGCAGTCTGGTTCCCTAGTCCAGGCTCCTTACTACCACAACCACCGCCTTAGTCTGCAATTATCCACCTGCCCCAAAGAGATTATCAAAACTAATTCCATCATGTGCGCAGCCCTTTCCAGTGATGGCTTCTAGGTATCATTCTTGCTCCTCTGTGATGTTTCTAGTCCGCCAGCACCATGCTCCTCATGTCAGTAGATTTTTATCACCTGCTGTGTCTTCTTGTTGCAGTCATACCAGCCAGCCCCCCTCATTCGTTATAGATTTAGCCCCTTACATGTTTTTTCCCCACTAGTATTAATTATTTCTGCCAATCCCAGTATCCATGTAGGTAATCCACATGATTATCATAATAATAGATAATTTGGCTTCTTGAATTCCTTGACCTCTTATCTCCAATGATCCTTCATCCTATTTTAGACTTTTTATTTATCCGTTACTGTATCACCTCTCAGGTTTTTTAAGTTCAAGCTTCCTCTTCTCCGACCACCACTGCTTCTCTCTTCCTAGCTCATTCCCTCTAATTTCTAACTAACAATTTTGGGACAACCATTAGACCCTCCAGTCCACTGACACTAAACTTCTTTGTTGTCCATATCCTCATCGTGTCTTCGTTTTTCTTAGCATTGCTTAGATTTCATGGACTATTGTTATAACCACTCCCTTTTAACTCCTGTGCTGTTTTACCTGACTAAAGCCAATACTCTGCCTACTTTGAACCTAGTAGCCAGATGAGGCTGGAGGAAAAGACGCAACTATTCTCACTAGTTTCACTTTAAATACTCATGACTACAAGGCCTCATTGCTGCCTGCAGTCTTAGTCAATTCACTCTCCCACTCTCCTTCAATTTTGAAAAACCTTCCCTTTTCAGTTGATGGTGTTTATTATTTTACTTTAAAAAAAATTAAACTCAAGCAGAAAAGAGAACTTTATACTTTCCTGTAAGCAAATCTACAAACCTGAAAGAGTAATTTTAGTAGAATGGTGGGAGCACGAAGCCAGCTTTTAAGGGACTAAAATGTGAATGGGTCATAAGGAGATAAAGAGACTGTGACATTTTCCCAGATTTGTCCCTGGAACATTGTCTCTCTTAAATGAATCTTGCCCAATAACAGGTTAGTGGCTAAGTAAAATGGAGAAATGCTGAAAACTATGTAGTATATATATGGAAAGGAAGTTTCCATCTCCTGGCCTAGATTTTACTAAAGCATTGGTTTTCAAACTTTGGCCTATTTTGCAGTCACCTAGAGGGCTTGCTAAAGCATGGATTGCTGGGCACCACTTCCAGAGGTTCTGATTTCATAGGGTTGGGTGGCTTCTGAAAATTTACATTTACAACAAGTTCTTAGGTGACACTGATGCTGCTTGTCCAGGGAATTGGGGAATCCCACTTCGAGAGCCGCCACTTCACTTGAGTAAGAATTCAGCTTCTGAGAGTGGTAGGTATGGTTAAGATTTTGAGCAACATAGAAAATAGCTATTGTTGGGTAACATAGAAGTAAGATCTCTGTGATCTGTCTTCAACCCATCTCCTTCTTATTATTTATTTGTATGTTTATTATTTATTATTCATTAATTGTTTTTAGTTTAAAAAATTGTACATGGTAGTTAATAGGGATTTTGAAATACAAAGACTAAATGTCGTAAAGTGTCCTGAACTAATTCTGTCAGTTGTAGTTAATAATCTTTTGGCTTTGGCAAATGACTACCATGTGTCTTGTTTTCTTGTTTGGGAATTTTTAAAATAGAAGAATTAGAAATTTCCAATCCTTCCTTTATAAATGTAATTGTAAAGCCACAG
Source organism: Equus asinus (assembly GCF_041296235.1). Lineage (NCBI taxonomy): Eukaryota > Metazoa > Chordata > Mammalia > Perissodactyla > Equidae > Equus > Equus asinus. Next base: position 12,395,132 of record NC_091808.1, on the reverse strand, counting down.
AATCTTTTAAAATTACGTTTTGGGAGAATCATTAGTCAGGTTTCTGCCTAAGGAGAGTCCCATGTGGTTCTTTTTGAGTAGCTAAGTATTCCTTGGAGAATCTGGGCCTCTCCAGGATTTACAGTATTTCTGGCGGTAAGTTGCATTACCATTCTGGTGTCTGCCCTTCTTGAGCTTTGCTACTGAATATTTTTATAACGAGATTGCATCTTAGCCTATGCCTCACGTGTGTCAGCTGTTACTGCTTTAATGACTATAGTATCTGTACTGAACCCGGAGTGGGAGGGAATCATAAGAAATGTTGTTTTGAAACATGCTTGGGGTACATGATAGGAACGGAAAAAGTTGCGTACTGTTTCCTATCCTTCCTTTTATTTCTCCCTTACCCACTTTGTGAGCAGGTAAGATTGACAAGGATGCTTCTTTTCCTTCTCTGGTTTCTCACATCTTTGTCAGGCTTTTTGAAGCTAGATACTATGTTCTTTTCACAGTTTCATAATTGGTTATTCTTTAATATAATTTTGGAAACTTGTGGACTTGTTTTTTATAGCTTCACTTGGGAATAATTAATTACAATAACTTGTGCATATTTAAAGTATACAGTTTGATGAGTTTTGACATACATGAAACCATCACTGTAATAACAAGATAACACACATTTTCGTCATCTCTGAGAGTTTTCTTGTGCCCCTTTGTAATGCGTTCACTGATTGCTTTCTGTCACTATAGACAAGTTACATTTTCTAAAATCTTAAAGGAATGCAATCATACAGTATATACTTTTGCTGGGGGCAGGGGGTCCTGACTTCTCTCAGTCAGCATAATTATCTTGAGGTTTATTCATGTAGTTACTTACATTAATAGTTTGTTCCTTTTTATTGCCAAGAAGTATCCTTCTTGGATATTCCAGAATTTACCCATTTACTTGTTGATGGATATCGGAGTTGTTTCCAGTTTGGAGTTATTATTAATAAAGCTGCTTTGAACATCTGTATACAAATCTGAGTATGGACATATGCTTTTATTTTTCTTGGGTAAATACTTAGAAGTGGGATGGCTGGGTCATATGCTTAAGTGTGTGTTTAACTTTTAGGAAACTGCTGACTGTCTTCCAAACTGTTTATACCATTTTACATTCTTGAGAGTTTCAATTGTTCCACCTTCTCACCAGCATATGATATGGACAGTCTTACTTTGTTTCAGCCGTTCCAGTGATGTCGGTGGGTAGCTATGTAGTGGGGATCTCAGTGTTGTTTTAATTTGCATTTACATGACTATGGTGTTGGGCTGCTTATTTGCCATCTGCATATCTTTCGTGCAGTTGAGTTTTTTTGGTCTTTTTTATAATTGAGTTAGGAATTTTTTGTATATTCTGGATTCAGATTCTTTCAAATTCTTAGACATTTTGCTAATAGTTTTTATCAGTTGGTAGCATGCCTTTCCATTTTTCTTTTGTTTTTTGAAGAGCAACAGTTTTTAATTTTGATGAATTTACTCTATCAATTTTTCTTTATAGCCTTATTTAAGCTCTTTGTTTCTTATTTGAATTCTGCATCATTTCATTTCTTTGATTTATCTAAAAAGTTAAATCAGATTCTCATTTTTAGCAATTAGGAAAAAATCATAGGAGGCAACTATAAAGCTAGCGTTGCATCTGCCTTGTATTTTTGTTATTGTTATTATACTTTAGTAACAAATTGTTTATGATTCCAGTACTTTTTGTTTGTTCTTTCTGGTTGATTTTTAAACCTGTTAAGGATGTGTGAAATTGCTCCTGGTCTAGTCTGTTTTATGGGGTGAGGGAACTGAGGTTCATGAAGGTTACATGGCTTTGCTGATGGCTTACAGTTATGATCATTCCAAGAGCAAAAAAATCCCAGGTTCTCTCAAATCCTGTTTCACTATTTGTTTTCCTGTGAGGTGCTGTTCTTTATGATGCTGTTGCCAATTCCATTTTAATGTTACCTATTAAAATACATTTAGTTCATTTGTTGCTGCTTCATTTCTCATTATGATAAATATTCTCATTTAAAACAGTCTTAAAATTAAATGGGATAGTTTTCTGAAAGAATCGTAATTTTCCCTTTAATTTCATTGAGGATGTTGATTTTAACACTTTTTTTTTTAATTCTTTCCAAAGGTCTGTAAACAGATTTGGCTAGGATTATTTGATGATAGATCTTCAGCAATTCCAGACTTCAGGGATCCACAAAAAGTGAAAGAGTTCCTACAAGAAAAATATGAAAAGAAAAGATGGTGAGTGAATAGTTCGTATTGAGAACAAAGGCTTCCTAAATCACAATAATTATGGGTAAGATTAGTCTGATAGAACGAAGGAGAGGGGTAGGTAGGTAAGTAGGTAAGAAATGAGGGAATAGGTAGGTAGATAAATACCCATTATACTTTGGCTTTTTATTGGATTTTGTTTCTTTTGTTTCTTTTTTTTTTTTTTTTTTGAGGAAGATTAGCCCTGAGCTAACTGCTGCCAATCCTCCTCTTTTTGCTGAGGAAGACTGACCCTGAGCTAACATCCGTGCCCATCTTCCTCTACTTTATACGTGGGGCACCTGCCACAGCATGGCGTGCCAGGCGGTGCCATGTCTGCACCCGGGATCCGAACCGGTGAACCTTGGGCCGCTGAAGCAGAACGTGTGCACTTAACCGCTGCGCCAGGCTGGCCCCTTGGATTTTGTTTCTAAAAACATTATTTCTACTTTATCTTAACTCATCTGTGTCTAGCAGCAGCCTGTTCCTTATAATTACCAGGCCTCCTACCCCTTTTTGGAAAGTTAGGGATCTGTCGTTCTAATCCTTCTCTAGTCCTGTTACCTTCTCTAGACATTTTTAGTTTATAAAGCCTCCTTTTTTAAAGTCTTCATTCATTTATCAAGTATTTATTTAGTATCTTCTATGTAGTAGGCACTATGCTAAAGCTCTTGTGTAGTAATCCATTTACTTAATTGTGTCTTGCAATAAGTCTTTGCTCAAAACATCCCTTGCTTCTGTTTTACTACCTGGTTAAGAAGGGAGCATCTGTCTATACTCCCTAACTCAATTCATCAGATGTTAATGTTTAAAAAGAAATTAAAACAGGTTGGACATATGGCTAGTAAGCCATTTAAAACAGAGCAGGGAGTATATCCTTACAGCCAGTGTTCAGATACTTTGCGCTCTCCATTTTTAGTTCTGTGAGCACAATTTAAGCCAATTTACTAAGGCTCATTAACAATGAACTCTTACTTATCAGTATTCAATAGCGTATATGTCTTTGGGGGGTTAAGAAGGTGAGGGAGGGAGTGACAATTAGATGGAATAATAATGAGGAAGTAAATGGCCTCTTGTTTCCTGAGGAGCTGTATTTTAACCCAGAGAGTGATATATTCAAGAGCCTGTTTTGGTCCTGAGGGAATATGTGCTGTGGTTTATGGGTGAGATAGTTCTCCCTTCAGTCACTGAGCACATTGGAAAGACGTAGCTCTGATTTTTATGCTCTGCGAACTTTGCATTCTAATTGTTCTCTAGAGGAGACTACTTTTTGCAAGGCAGGATTAGCTAGGGCTATATTCAGTGGCATTAGATACATTAAGTACGAATATAGATAAAAATGTACCAGTAAAATTTTAGTTCAGGAAAGAATAAAATCTTAGAAGGTGGGGTGATAGTAAAAACATGGTGTGATATAAATGGTTCCCTTAAAATGAAGTGTATACATTATCCTTTTATCATTTCAGTTCTTAATTTCCTAGACCTTCCACACTGTAGTTAAGGGCGTTCTTTTTGCATATCCCTAGCTTAATTTTTGATTTTCCCAACAGTTTTACTTTTACCAACTCAGAGTGTTAGTTTGGATAATAAACCTTAGCTGAGATTGAGATAGTTTAGCTTCAGTTAGCAAGAGAAAAAAGTGTGTGAGAATAAGAGTTGATAAAACTATGGATTCTGCCTGCATTTAGAATAATAGTAATAAACAATAATAAAAATTAGTCATTCAGACCATAACCCAAGTAACTGTAAACCTCAAATAATTATAATTCATACTATTTTTTTTCTGTTCTGAGAAACAGGATTGTAATAACAAGAGTGATAAAAATACAGACTTTAATTGGTGGGTGGGCAGAGAGAATGACCAACACTCAGGAGGGCCAGGACCTGTGTATTTTAAACCTATCTTTTTGCATACCTGTGACTTGTAACGAGAGAGTAATGCAGTGGGTTTTAACGTGACACAGGCACTATCCAAATGCAGTCTCCCCAAAAATCCTCACTGAAGGCAACTACACTTAAAACAGTGAGGCTGTTGTCATCCAAAGGGATTCTGAAATTGTTCTTTCGACCAATTTTCAAACTCACTTCCTATGTTATATAAGCTTAGCTTACTTTTAGTCAGATGAGTCTTTTGAACCAAGTACTGTTATCTGGTTTTATCCTTTGCTAAGACTTGGCTGTACTCAATCATTGGTATCATCAGTGACATGTCAAATTACGGGAAGGCTTAACTGCCTGTATTCCTTCATGTATCTCGTCATCTCTCCCATTTATTGGAAAAAACAAAGCAGTTTTATTGTTTGTGGTTATCTTATAATTTGATAATAGCTAACACTTATGTAGCTAGCATCTGTACCAGGAACTCTCCTAAGTGCTTTACAAATGTTAACTTGTTTAGCCTTCACAGCACCCGTACCTCGATTTTATAGGTGAGAAATGGGAGGCACAAAGAGTTGAAGTAGTTTGCCCTAGGTTTCATGGCTTTGAGTGGTGGAGCTGGCGTTTGAACTCTGTCTCTGGAACAGACGGGTGCTTTTAACCGCTCTCTTTTCTTACTTCCTCTACCTGCTTGATATGGATGGTGGGGAAGAGGGCAGGGTAGGACAAAACCCAGAAATACAGAGAGCGAGAGCTCTTACGTAATCCCAGCACTAGAAATGAGCAGTGCCAGTATTTGGGTATTATATTCTTACTGCCTTTCTTTCCTTCCTTTACGCCCTTCCTTCCATGAATCCTGTATTTACATGACTGAGATCAAACCTGAAAGACCTGTAAAGTATTATGGCCATCTTTCCATTTCGAAACAGAGTTCCCGTGTAGTCTTATACAAGTTTAAGCAGTGTTGTGGTAACATACATCTACATGTATCTTATCCGGTTAATTCCTAAGGGTGAGCTTCTGGAAGGGGTATTTCTGGGGCACAGAGTGTACCTATTTATGTATTTTAATAGATAGTAACAAAATTTGTAAAATTTATACTCAGATCAAATGCGAATGATATTTTAATTTGCATTTTTATTAGGTTACGAGTGTTTTCATTTTATGTCTCCCTTTGTGAATTGCTTCTGTCCATTTAAACATTAGGTTGTTGATCTTATTCTTCCAGATTTGTAACAAGCCCTTATATTTTAGGCTATTAACTGTAATATAATAAATATTTTCCCTTCCTTCTGCTCTGTTTCCAAATGATATTTATGATCTTATCATACTTTAGGTTTTAAAAACTAATAAGTACAGTGTTAGCTATTCACCATGATGATTAATTGTAGGTCCTGTTGTTTTTAAAAGAAGTTATTTATTATACTGTATTTATTATTTGAGAAAAACTGTAAGTAAATAATTGTAAGAAGTTTTGTTAGTTTTTATTGCCCTTTCTCTTTGAATACTTCAAGTAAGTGTAGTCTTAAGCTATGAATTCTAAGAGGGTTTTGAAATAAGATTAATGACAAAACGGTCTTGTACAAAATTAGAATTAAGCTTAACATTTTTGAGTGTAATATTCCCTCCATTTTTCTTAGTTAACTGCCTGTTCAACTTTTCATGTGTTTTAGGTATGTTCCACCAGAACAAGCCAAAGTGGTGGCGTCAGTTCATGCATCTATTTCAGGGTCCTCGGCCAGTAGCACAAGCAGCACACCTGAGGTCAAACCACTGAAATCTCTTTTAGGAGATTCAGCACCAGCACTGCACTTAAATAAGGGCACACCTAGTCAGGTGAGTAGTCTTGAAGTGTTTGTAGGGATTTCTACTTAAGGAGGATTGAGTATCATGAATTTGAGAATTCCTTAAGACAGTAGCGTAACCCTGTATACTAGTGGCATTATGTCCTAATGATTAATAATACATTGAAAGATTTTTGGTTAATAATACAGTAAGAGTTTTGTATATTTTTGTTGTTTTGCTCTTGCTACTGTGAGTTTGAGTTCTCCACAGCTTTGAAATATATGCAGGAACATTGCTGTAGCTGTCTGTCATGTAACACAATTAGTAAAACATGAATCTGTGGTCACCATCAGAGTTAGAACAGTGTAGCCTCTGTGATGTATTTTCACAGAAAAGGATTTCTCAAGCAGCAGAACTTCCCCCCATGCCTGATTGTGAAGCATGTCTATCTTGGAAAAGCAGGTGGCTTTGCATTATGTGCCTTATTCTAAAAAACTGAATAGACTGAAGTCTTTCCATAAGTTGGTACCTGGAATTTGTACTTCTGCATTTATTACAGTTTACTGAGCTGTGACAAATCTGTTACTATGTGGCATTCCAAGGTCTATTCTACACAACACTGGTTCTGAGGCATGGTACTATTTGAATTAAATCCCACTTCTTTAATAATGCACACTAGGGCATCTGGATAAATTGCTCCATTTTCATAACAAGTTTGAACAATGCAGAGAAGGGTTAAGTCAGTATATTGAAACTCTTCCTACGTATCAAGGATGTTCTCTGAAAGCCTTATCTCACTGTCTTAGCAGTAAGTCCCTCTTGTGTCATGAGGTATATCAGCTGTTGTAATTACATTTCTTTGCTTTTGATTCTCTACTTAAAATTGAGAGATAGTTTAGGAATAGATGTTGAAAATTTGTGCTTTTCAAACAATACAGTACTCAAAACTACAGATATATAATAATAATAATAATCTTATAAACTGTGCTTTAAGCTTGGTGAATTGGAAATAGTGTTATCAAAATTTAGTAGATCTGACTGGAAACTCTTTATGGTTAATATGTGGTTTATAGTCCCCTGTTGTAGGTCGCTCTCAAGGGCAGCAGCAGGAAAAGAAGCAGTTTGACCTTTTAAGTGATCTTGGCTCAGATATATTTGCTGCTCCAGCTCCTCAGTCAACAGCTACAGCCAATTTTGCTAACTTTGCACATTTCAACAGTCATGCAGGTAAGTGTTTTTCCTGAGAGCTTTTGCCAGAGATGTGTATAAAGCACCAAGAAACATCCATTCTTTTTTAAACCTAATATCAGTAAACATTCTGTTGAGAATATTTGGTCCCCCATAGCTATTGAGGTGTGATGTAATCATGTAACCCTGGGGCTTTTTCATCGCAAAAGAGATTATACTTAATGTCAGATATTAACATGACCTCTTTCCACAGAAAAATGGGAAAAGACTTTTCAGTTATTTTTTTACACTTTTATTATGGAAAATTGCAAATATTCAAAAGCGATCAGATAATATAACCTTCGTGTACTCACTCATGGCTAATCTGGTTTTGTTTATCATTCTGCTCATTTCCTCCTCATATTGTTTTGAAACAGATTTTAGACATGTTACTTTATTTTTAAATATTTTATATGTATCTGTAAAACAGAAGGACTTTTTTGTTAAACATAACCATAGTAGTATTACCACTCCCTAAATAATAGTAATAATAATTCCTTAGTCAATGTTCAAATTTCCACTCCAGTTCTCACACATACACACACACACACAGTCTGGATCTATTATGCAAAATGGGGATATTCCAAATTTATCGTTCCTTCATTTATCAGCTGAAAAACTTCTTTACAAAACATTGGTTATCCAGTGGTATAATTAGTATAGCAAAGTCAATATATAATTGATTCTGATCAGTCAGATACTGGAATGAGTTGATTCCTTAGCATTTTTTTTTTTTTTTTCCTTTTACTCCCCAAAGCCCCTCCTGTACATAGTTGTATATTCTTCGTTGTGGGTCCTTCTAGTTGTGGTATGTGGGACGCTGCCTCAGCGTGGTTTGATGAGCTGTGCCATGTCCGCGCCCAGGATTCGAACCAACGAAACACTGGGCCGCCTGCAGCGGAGCGCGCGAACTTAACCACTCGGCCATGGGGCCAGCCCCGATTCCTTAGCATTTTTTAATGGTGACCTGTTTTTTCTTCAGTATCATTATGAATTCATAGATTTAAACCTTTGATGCATCTCAACTTTGTTGTCATTATTATCTTCCTTTGTCCCATCTTTGGGCTGGGAATATCTTCCGATTGACTCCTGAGGCTGTAACTCCCTTTTTTATTCCCAGATTTAACATGTTTGTTATGAAGATTTTAACGCACTTCACCAAAAGTTAGAAATTATGGAGTTTTATTTTGTTAACGAATATGCAAATATTGCAGTTACCTAGGTACCATTTAAAAATTGATTATTGAAATAGAGATGGATTCATTTGTATCTCTCTCTTATTGTAACAGTAACAGTCTACTAGACAGTGAAGTGGCATAATGTAGTGCAAAGAAATGGGCTTTGGAGTCAGAATGTCCTGAGTTCAGATGTTGATCTTGTCCCTTATTGTCGTATAACCTTGGGCAAGTTACTTAACATTTTGTATTCTGTAAATTGGCTTTGATAACTTCCTAACTGGTGAGGAATTTAAGGGGTTTAGCATATAGAAGCTACAATAAATATTGTTTTTCCTTCTGTGTCTCTCACACGCACAACACATACCACATATATGTTGTTCGTATATATACACACATATATATATACGCACACAAGTATGTATACCTATATGCATTTAACACATAGGATTGTACTCTATATAGAGTATATTCTAGTTGTAGGTCCTTTTGGTTGTGCCGTGTGGGACACTGCCTCAGCATGGCCTGACGAGTGGTGGCATGTCTGGTGAAACCCTGGGCCACTGAAGCAGAGTGCACGAACTTAATCACTTGGCCACAGGGCCAGCCCCTGATTTTATGTTCTTTTACTCACCTCTGAGATTGTGATACCTTTTTTCCTTTCCTTTCCTTTCAATTTGACAATCTGGCTTGTAGTTGGATAGTAATGGTATAGAATATATCATTCATATATGGACACCCCAAAATGTGCCATTTGAGATAGTTTGAAAAATTGTAGAAAAACTGCTCTTCAGCCTCATTTCTTTCTAGCAAGTATTAAAGGAACTTTTTTGTTTCAAATGTTAATAAAAGCATTTTCTAAGGACATGCTACAGAAGGAAATTATAATGTAATTTAATGTATATTTGTGTGCATCTGTGTTTGCTTTAAAAAGGGATCCTAGGATGAAGAAGATCTCTTTTTCAGGAGAGATTATACTGAGAAGAGTAGAAGTCAGGAAGCTTGGTTGTTGGGGCTGTGGTAGGTTTCCCTTCTCCTACATTAGCTGAGCAGCAAAAGCCCAGAAAATGTGGAGAGCCTCTTTTCCCTTCACCCTCCAGGTGGGAAGCCAGTTCCCCCTCTGACCAGACAGGAGCCCCAGCTCTCTGTTCCCACTCTTGCTTTTGAATGCAGGCAAAAAGAGTTGGTAGAAGAATCAATGAATATAGAGTTAGCCTTCTGGATTTTATGAATATTCTGGATTTATCTCAATTTTAGGTTTATTGAAATACAATTTAAAATGACTGACTACCAAACTTTTTTGTAAATTTTCCATTTATTTCATGTTTCCTGTGTGTTTTTGTTTTTAGTGCAATTTGTGAGTATTCACTGATCAGGGAATTAATGTTAAACTTTTCTGTGTAGCCTGTCACTGCAGGTCTGCAGACTGATGTAATTCGTACCATGGTTGCACTCAGGCTTTTGAAAAACAGCTCCCTGAAAATCTTCTTTGAAAATAATAGCCATCGTTTAATAGTAGAAAATTATAAAGAAAAATAAATGAAACCTATGATTTTATCAGATTGATAGGAGATAGAAGATCTTAACTATTTTGTCTCCTTTTTACGTATAGTGGAAATGGTAAGATAGATGACTCTATGAGGAAATAGGTTAATAACTATGTAGATTAGGTCAAGTTGCCTAAGGGTAGTAGTTTTTTAGCCTGAAATTCTTTCTTATTTACAAATGACTACTCAAACCGCCTTTTTAAAACTTCATTTGATTGCAGGAGAATAGAATATATATGCATATTGCAAGAAGCAGCTAATAAAATTACTCATTTAATTTCCCTTCTAGTATAGTTGATGTCATCTTTTACATTTTACTTTGCAGTAGATTTTAGGTGTAAATCAGTGTCATGGTTCAATTCAATCTGAAATGTTTTTTTCCAGAGCCTTTGCAAGCACTCTGAATCTTTATTTTTCCATATATGGTTCACAGATAAAAGTTATTGATAGCTGAGTTCTCGCTCTGAAATTCTTCTTCTTTTTTTTTTTTTTTTTTTTTTAGTAGTAGGTGAAAATTTTCGCCTGAGCAGATTGATGTGACAAATGGGAGCTTTAATAGCAAATGATAATTATTCAGATATGCCAGTCTGGTTAGCATTGTTTTGTAGGGAAACCTGTTCTTTTGCAGATAGTTTAATAGCTTAAAAGCTGGAAGTCTTTACCTTTCATCTGAACATTCTGGCTAAGATGGTGTATGTGGTTGTCTGTCAGCGGTGGGATCATTGTGTTCAGGAAAAGTCATCTACAGAAATATACATGCAGTTAAAAAACATAATTTACCTACAGAATGTAGTAGTCATTCTGCCTGGTAATAAACATATCACCAAACCTATGAACTGTAAACTGCAGGTGATTTTTGTCCCACCTTATACTAGGGATGTCAAATTCAGTTGGCTTGCCACCCGGTTAACCCAAGTGAGTGATATTTGGAAGTGTGGAAGGAATTGTGGGGATGTTAAAATTTCCTGTTGCCACATGGAAATATAGATTTAGCATTACTAGTTATATTGATTTTCTTTTAAGAAAATCAAGAAATCTTGTTTAACGTGAAATGTTGTCTTTTTAAACTTTGGGAATTGACAAAAAAATTTAAAATATTGTATAGGTGAAATAAAGTGTATTTGTCAGCTGAATTTGATAAGGGATGTTAGTTTCCATCCTCTGGTCTCTACATTTATCTTTGAGTACTTGTTTCTCATGGAGGAGGAAAGACTATTCTCAGCAAGATTCAGGCTCATTAACATAGTTTGTTAAATTCTAAACTGAGTCAACATCTTTGTACTTTTTGAAATAAGATTATTTAAAAAGCATCTTTACTATTTTGTAGCATTCTTTTTAGTTTGGATTTCTTTGTATAGTTATTGCTTGAGGTTCCAGATTATAATTTTTGTATTATTGAATTTATTAGTTTAATTTCCGAAGTTGTGTTTACCAAAGTTTCATTCCACAGCACTTAGAAATTTTAAAAGTTGCTATAACCAGTTGTTGAAGACAGTGAATAGATTCAGTGTCTCCAAATAAAAACTTGATAGAAGTATTACAAAGCTGTGTCTTGCCATAATGAATAAGTATTTGATTAATGTGTTTAGTGCTCTGGTTGGAAATCACTGGGGAAATATAAGTGTGATAAAATAGACTTGACCAAACAAAATGGATTGTATTGGACTGATTTTTTCCTGATGATGTTTGAAATGTGCTAAATTTATATTTTCCCCCCATGTTTTAAATATAAGTTAAATGTAGAGTATATATTATTATATACTACATGTTCATATATATTTGAGGTATAATAGATATTCCTATTTCTACAAGGGACAGCTATATTTCATTTGTTGTTCTCAAATGCACAACTGAATTGTTCAAAAAACTTAGAAACTTGCATTTTGGAATATTAATTCACTCTGAATTTGAGAGCTTCCTATAACATGTTCTCTTTTCATTTGATTTATAATTGTATTATCTATAATATATTTTGGCCTCATAAACTTATTTTGTCTTTTAGCAGAATTTTCTTCTTTTTGGCCTAGTATTTCAAAGCTCTTAAAGAGTGTATTCTCACTGTCTCGTAAGTTGTAGAACCGTAGTGCTGGATTTGCAGGTAGAGACCTTCTAGTGGATCCTCTCATTTGGCTAGTGAGAAAACGTGCAGAGTCAGAACAACTGAGGCCCTTGTCCGAGGCTGTACAGTTACCTATGTTAGGATGGAACTCTGATTGTTATCTCAGATTCTCTTTCCACCAAACTCTGCTTGGTTATTGGTATTCTCAGCAATACTAAGAGGTAACTGTGTTTAAACTTGTATTATATTTACTATTTAAACTTGTTTCCAAAATGTTTTTCAAGAGGTTAATTTTTAAATTTATTATTTGTCTGTTAGAGTTTCTTCCATTATATTTATTTTGAGGAAAGTAAAATTTCAGCCTATAGAGAAATTGAATTTTATCCTATTAAGTAAAAATAGTGACAACATTACAGGGTATTCAGAAAATACAGAATTTATATTGTTAAGCAATAAGCAGCCTTTTAGGTACTTCTTTGTGGTGTTTGAGAGATAGGACAAGCAAGTTTAAAAAAGATTTTCAACAACAAAATGTGAGCAGTGATATGTGGGAAAGCACCTTGCATGTCAGAAGTGCTGGTTGTGAGTACACTGGAATTTATTAACCTGTTTATCTTACTTAGTTTGTCATAAGCCTTTTTGTTCTTTTATATGATTTCTTTAATGGCTGCATTTCATAGTATGATCCATAATATGTTTACTGATCCTTCATTGCTAGCCATTTGAGTCTGATTTTTTCATTAAAATAAAAAACACGTTGTTTAGCTATTAGGTACAACCTAATTCATTTGCAAGATTATTTCTTTACAAGAACTTCCTAGAAGTAGAATTACCTGCACAGGATCTAAAGTGGCTGACTTGTACTCTGTTGATGACATTGAACATTTCTCCATCTTTTGGACCTGCTTTTCATTCCTACCACATAGTAGTCCCTTTCCCGCATCCCAACCACTTCTTATTCTCATCATACCCTCTATAAAAATTTTATGCAGCTTCTGTTTTGGCCTTTAAAAAAGAAATCTTTTGAGTTGTTTTACTTTGTTACATATTTTAAGTTTAGAGAAGCCTAGAATTTTGCTCTCAGGTTGATGACCAGTTGGGAAGTATCAGTTGGTCTTTTTTGCTGAGTATGAGTAGACTTTTGTTATAATTTTTAGTAGTTTTTATCATTTCTTAAATTTTAGTATGTGCTTAAAAATGGCAGGCTTCTAATAGAATGTGATTATCTTCAATTTATTTGACAGTCATGTATCTCTTGTTATACAGCCACGTTTGTTTTTGTTTTCCATTTTTATATGCCATGGTGTAACATAGCTGTAAACTTTAATAAACGACCCCCCCAAAAATAATGTAATTAAACCATCTTCTATCATTATTTTAGATTCACATGGCTGATGAATCACTCATTACCATTTTAACTCTGAATTTTCCAGAATGTATCCTATGTCCTAAATTTCTGTCTGCTTTACTGTAACTCATGTATTTAGTGCTCTTAATTCAGAGTTTCCTTTAATAGAGTCATTTTTACAGTACTATTCCTGGGGTCACTCAAAGAGTATGGTGTACAAATTTATCATTTTACACTTCAGTGTTTTTGGAAATTTCTGGATACCCTTTAATAAATTGCTTGAAATTGGGTTAAATACTGGTAGGATTTAAAATCTGATTTATAAGTCAATTCTCTTTGAAGTGAAGTTTTGAGAAATAGAAACTTTTCATGAAGTTCTTAAATTCATTTGTCGTGTTTTCATTTATCATTTTCATATTCGTTAACATATATTGTTCCTTACCATTTACAGCTCAGAATTCTGCAAATGCAGATTTTGCAAACTTTGATGCATTTGGACAGTCTAGTGGTTCGAGTAATTTTGGAGGTTTCCCCACAGCAAGTCACTCTCCTTTTCAGCCCCAAACTACAGGTAGAGCTTCTCCAGCATTATGCTTAAATGTTTACTTTAAAAACAAAAGAAAAGTCTCTAGGCGTATTTTTGAAAAATTACTCTAAACTTAAATTCTATAATTACCTAATTTTAAAATAGTTCTATCTTACAAAGCTCTGGGGAAACCTGACGTTTGTATTTTTTCTGTGTTCATTTGTTTTTCTGAACTCTTTGGTATGTTGTCTAATTCACGACATCTGTTCTCCTCCTTTTCCTGCACATGAATCTTCCTTAAATTTCTTGGACACAGAGGCATTAAAGTACTAAAAGTGTTTAGTTCACAGAACACATTGATTGAGGCTCTGAATAAAGGAAGCTAATTGATCGCTTCCATAGAACTAAAAGTTTAAGTAATATTCAGAGCAAAAAGCTTGAGAAAATAAGTGTTATTAGTCAAGAGTAGATTTTTTAATGATCACTTTAATCAAATTTTGAAATACTTTTCTGTGCAGGAATTGGTCTTTAAACATGGATACTCTCATGTAAACTGTATTGCTTTCAGAAACTCATTAAACCCTTGTTTAGATCTTTGGCTGATTACTTTTCTTTCAACTTTTAGCTTTGTGTATTGTCTTAAATCCTTTTCTTTCAATTTTCTTTTTTTTTTCCCTTTAAATTTCATCATTTACATAATTTCTGGCTGTCCAGCATTTAGAATGCTTTCATCTAGCTGCAGTTTTGGGGAATTTACTTCAGCTTTTCCTCTCCAGGCTACCAACAGTAAGTTCTGTTGTCAAGTAGGCGTCTTTTACTAATTTGTATGTTTTATACTGTATTTCATGGGTTTTCAATTATAAAATGGTAATCGTCTTTTAATAATAATCCTACATACATTCCCGCTTTTACTCCCTCTTCACTATTACTAAACTCAGGCTCAGAACACAATGGTATGTAATAAAAGAGTTAGTTGATTTAATAATTCAATTTTTAATAATTTCTTCATGCAGTTTTGAAAGCTGAATATGTACTTTGTTCACCAGCTACTTGTAACAGATCATAATCTTTCAAATACAAACACACGTTACTTAGTTTTAATGGAAAACAGCCAGAGTTTAATTTCTGAAAGAAATTTTACCCATATATATTTGTTTTATAATGTTTAAAAAACTGATCAATGGAAAGTTTGTGTTTTTCTTTTTAGTAGCAATATATCTTTTCTGTTTTAAAAATATTTGTGTGCTTTGCTATCACTTTAATATTTAACTAATGTAAATACTATTTTGATTGCTGAAACTAATGTTTAGGCATAAAGAACCAATTTCAAAAGAGTAGGATCAGAAGCATAGAATGAAGTACTGGCTTTGCTCTTTTCTTAGTACTTTAGGTCCAGAGCAGACATTAAAATCTTAGCAGGAAATATAAAATAGTGACCATTAGGTGAATTGTGCTCTATGAAGTAAAAAATTGCAATAGTATTTAAATTATTTATATATTGTGTACTGTAATTTTTATTCCTTGAACTATATAATAGAGCATGGTTTTACTGAGGACATTATGGTGGTGTATGCACATTGTTAGTTATTAGGTAGAATTAATAGCTCTTCAAGTAAAAGAAGTCTAAAGCTCAAAGACCACCTTTTAAGAAATTTTGGATGAAAATCTTATATCTTAAACATTTTAAATCTCTACCCTGAGATTTGTTTCAACCAAGTCTCCATGGAGATGCAAAAGCACGTGGTGGAAGACACTTTGTGTCTTGCTTGTGGAGTCTGTTTAGGGAGAACTAGTAAAAGGTCATAGTGTGTAGCTCAATGTTCTGTGAAGTAACTGAGTCAAACCAGGTAGCATGGAGTTGCTCCCCTTGTGAATTACATTCTTCGCTCCCAGGGTGGATAATTACACATAGAAACTTGTTACCCTTCATGTTGCCAGGCCTTTGAAAATCTAGCTTCACAAATTATAAAAAGTCGTATGTAGATGATTAAAGTTAAATGCTGTTTTCCAGTTATTAATTTTAAGAATGTAGGATTGCATCTAGAACATGTTATTTAGGAAGAAATGATCATATAATCTATCAAAGGATATTGGGAAAAGTGTAGAAACTTCAAGTGTTCTGTTTATTCTGTTACAGGTGGAAGTGCTGGATCAGTAAATGCTAATTTTGCTCATTTTGATAACTTCCCCAAATCCTCCAGTGCTGATTTTGGAACCTTCAATGCTTCCCAGAGTCATCAAACAGCATCAGCTGTTAGTAAAGTTTCGACGAATAAAGCTGGTCTACAGACTGCAGACAAATACGCAGCACTTGCCAATTTAGACAATATCTTCAGTGCTGGGCAAGGTACCAAGCTTTACACACAACAAATACAAATTTTTGTGTTCAGCAGTCCTCTAAGTTTGGTTGTATTTCTTAAAATCTGAGGATGCTATGCTTTTCTTAGTTGTTATATAGAAATTTTGTCTACAGTAAATGTTCATGACTATATGGCACATTTTGAATCTGAAATATCAACTACAAAATGAAGGCATAGAAATGAATTTATAAACTTCTAGTTTTAGAAGAAAATAATTGACAAATATTTAATTTTGTATTAGAAAGCATGCTTTACTGTTCTAAGTCCAAAAAGGGCCAAGAAATCCTTTTAATAGAGCTGACTGGAAGGTCTATAATATATTCATCTTGAACCATTTTCTCTTAATATTTATTTTTTTAAAGAAAACATGATTTTTACACTGTATTTTTATACTCAGCTTTGGTC
Organism: Equus asinus; assembly: GCF_041296235.1. Lineage (NCBI taxonomy): Eukaryota > Metazoa > Chordata > Mammalia > Perissodactyla > Equidae > Equus > Equus asinus. The sequence continues at coordinate 12,378,557 of NC_091808.1, read as the reverse complement.
TTAAAGACCAGTATTTTGCCTCTCAAAATGCATAGTGCAAGCAAGGGCCTGCTTTCAGGCTGGATTCTGTCCCCTGATGTCTGGGCCTGCTTTCTCATCCCCAGAGTGAGTGTAGGAGTGGCACTGAACTCATGGAGTTGTGTTCCATCTGTTGTTGCATGTAAGGCATTTAGCACAGTGCATGGCCTATAGTGAGTGCTTAGTAAATGTTTCCTCTTACTACTCACTCTAAGTTTTCCTGGACAGTCTTGGGAAAATGGTATTAATAGGTTGTTCACATTAAGTCCAGCATTTTATGAATTTATATGTTCACTTGAATGAGATGCCTGTGTTTTAGAGATGGTAATGTAGCACTTTGAGAATTTCTTCTTTATGCACAGTCTAGATTTGTTATTGGTACAGAGTCTTAGTGTTTGTAGAAACAATATTCTGTCTTCACCACAGTGGTATGTATAGCTACTAATAATGGTCCAATATTTCCTAGATTATTTATTAGGTAAAACTCCAGAATCCTGTCCATTTATTTGCTTAGTTCCAGATCAGTTTTAAATTTATATATGTTCCATTGCAAATTTGGTTGATAAGTTGAAAGTGTAACTTTAAATTTTTGGTGTAAATTGTGTGTGTTTGTTCACAGGTGGTGATCAGGGCAGTGGCTTTGGGACCACAGGTAAAGCTCCTGTTGGTTCTGTGGTTTCAGTTCCCAGTCAGTCAAGTGCATCTTCAGACAAGTATGCAGCCCTGGCTGAATTAGACAGCGTTTTCAGCTCTGCAGCCACCTCCAGTAATGCATATACTTCCACAAGTAATGCTAGCAGGTACCTGCTTAGTGTTCCTGCTTTGTGTTTTATCTTTTAATCTTTTTTCAACTCTGAATAATAATGTTGTTAAATAATAAGTATTTTGGGGTGTAATTTTTAAAGTATTGAATATTTGTATAAATTTGAGGAAACTGAGTTTAATTTGCTAATAAAATAATACACTTTGAATAATTACCATAATTTTATCTTTTCATTTAATCAGAGGTATTCTTCCTTGAAATACCAAAATGTAATTAAGAGTATGTACACGTCTCCAAATGGTCACTTATTTACAGATTTAATTATACTCAGCAGAGAACTGTTTAGGGTACAGTTTTCAGTCATGAAGGCTAAATACTGAAAGTAACATATTATAGCCTTAGTTGTAAATAAACAGTTTTAGAGATGTTTGTACCAGGACCCGATACCACTTCTCTCTCTCTTCCATGTCACAGTGGTATTTACAAATAGTCATATCTGTTACTGTGTTCTGGGGTATCTGGCGTAAAGCAATTCTTGGCAGCAGGAAGCCTAACACATTTTAACAACATCAGATCTTTAAAAACTCTTCTAGTTCTGGGGCTGGCCCCGTGGCCGAGTGGTTAAGTTCGCGCGCTCCGCTGCAGGCGGCCCAGTGTTTCGTTAGTTTGAATCCTGGGCGCGGACATGGCACTGCTCATCAGACCACGCTGAGGCAGCGTCCCACATGCCACAACTAGAAGAACCCACAAGGAAGAACACACAACTATGTACCGGGGGGGCTTTGGGGAGAAAAAGGAAAAAATAAAATCTTTAAAAAAAAAAAAAACTCTTCTAGTTTTGACTTCTTGATTTAAGAGTTAAGGAAACAGACCTAGAAGTACAGGTGAATTACCTGTACAGTGTTTTATGCATCTCTTTGTTTTCCATTTCTAAGCTTGTCTCTTCTTCTTTCTTTTGTTATCCTAGTAGCTTATTTCCCTTTAGCACCTTTTCTAGAGAGAAATGGTGGGATTGTAGCACTAACTACTTGGGTTCTCCAGTAATAAATTTTTTGTATGCCAGATGGAAAAAATTGAATCCAAAGAATAAAATTTAAAATGTTTATATATTTTTTGTTTTATTAATATTGTCTACATTGGACATATGTAATAGTGGGCCAAAACAAAGTGGCCATGAAGTCTGGAAACATAGACAGGTATACAAAACAAATAGTTTATTGATACTACATTACTGTACGTAGTGGTCCACAGAGTGTGGTCCATGGAATGTTTGGAATACCTGAGTCCCTTTCAAGGTTAAAATTATATTCATAGTGATTCTGAGAGGTTTATTTGTGTTTTAATAAAATTTAATAAAATTACATTTTTACTGCTTCATCAAGAATATTAAGAAAAACTGAACCAACAATATTCATAAGTAAAACTGAATGTGTGGTGGTAAGAAATATGATGATTCATAGGTGGCTACTCGCATGGTTTGGTGCCATGGCCTCAATTCGTGCTAAGACGCCGGCATGTTTTACCTGCCATTGTTCTTGCACCATCAGTAAAAATGTCAGTTAGTGAAATCTTGACCTTTAACTATGTCTTCTTAATTGTCCCTGTGTTGAAGTGAGGTGTACATCAAGCGGTTCTTGATGTATCGATGCATATTGAAGTGTGATGGCTGTTTTGAGGTAAACCAACTTGTGTGGTTGTTTGAGTTGTGGAATGAACCAGCCACTTGTTTTATGGAACACAATTTTTCCTTGAATGTATGACTGTGATAGATATTTGGCAAACATTTTCTCAAAAACGGAATATTTTATTCTGTCACTTTAAGGAAAATAACTGATAATATTCACACTTTCAAGCAATTATTAGAATTTTGCAAAACTTATTGACCTCACCATGAGCTTGACAGCTTCCCATTACTTTTCTGATGAAATGGGTGGTGATATTAATGACTGTAATTTTTTGATTTTGTGTAAAGAAATGTGTTGACATTTGGAAGACTGGCATCAAGTATTTTCCAAATGATGTAAAAGCTGTAGAAGATTCATTTAAAGTGCGAGATAGACTAGTGGATGTTACTTTAAGAGAGTACAAAAATCTTTATTGATATGGTTTCAAATTCCATATTGCAACCAACCTTTAGGAAACTATCACTGTTGTTTTTGGTATGATAAAGAAAATATCCACAATTATCTGAAAAATCTGTTAAAATACCCCTATTTATTGTTCAACTTCGTATCTATGTGAGGCCAGTTTTTCTTCCTATACTTCAACCTAAATAACATACCGCAGCAGATTGATCTTCTAGTAAGCCAGCCATTAAAGGGATTTGCAAAAGTATCAAAGTGTTACTCTTCTCAGTAAGTTCCTTTTATGTTGGAAAATCTAGTTATTTGTCATAAAAATGCTCCATATGTTAGCATGTAGTGATTGCTGTATTATTTTTAAATGAATAAATTTTTAAAAATTTCTGTACTGTATGTATTGATAAATATACCACACTTAAACAAAGGCTCTTTGGGGTTCTTCATAATTTTTCAGAATTTAAATGTGTCCTGAGACTTAAAGTTTGAGAACTGCTGTGATACATGCATGTTCATAATTATTTGTTTCCACATTTTATGGCCACTCTGTAGATAGATTACCCTTTCTTTTTTTATATGAACTGTTTCAATATTTGTTTTTAGCAATGTTTTTGGAACAGTGCCAGTGGGTGCTTCTGCACAGACACAGCCTGCTTCTTCAAGTGTGCCTGCTCCATTCGGAGGTATGTGTTTCTGCTGTATATATACTGGTTTTTATGAAGAGCCAAATGTATATTGTAAAGCATTTTCTTAGGGGTACCAGAAGACAGTCAAAGCAAGGATTTATTATGAGAAAGCTCTAGTTATCTATCTTTAAAAATATATAAACAAATACTTTAGATAATTGAATACAAATGTATTAGGATTTTATTGTGTATTTTATAATTTTTTAAAGCTACACCTTCCACAAATCCATTTGTTGCTGCTGCTGGTCCTTCTGTGGCATCTTCTACAAATCCATTTCAGACCAATGCCAGAGGAGCAACAGGTAAGAAATAAAGATAGATTATAGAACAGTAAACTTTGGAAAAGGTATTTGTTGCAGAGACACCATGTGAAAAACATCAGAAAATAAGGTGTCTTTCTTCCTGAAGTGAATGGGAAATAGATGGGAGAGTCTGTCTATAAAGGCAAATGCTAACTGAAAATTTATAAAATCCTGAAATTTAATATTTGAGAGGGACCTTAAAAGTTATCTAGTGCCCACTGCTACTCAGTTAAAGCTTTCATTTTTCAGGTGAGGAAGCTCAAGCATGGAGACGAAACTTCCTTGAGCCACACAGCTAATTTATGACAGAGATAGTACTTGAACACAGTAATTCTGACTTATTTGGTTGCCTGGTTTCAGAGTTACTGGTTATACCTCATTCAATCTCAATAGGAAAAATTTATGAGAAGTTTGTTTTGTTTTGTTTTTTCTTCTCATGAGATTGCAAGGGATGAATGGACTTTGTTACATGAGGACTTAATAATCAGGTCTTTTTCTAATGCATATCTCTTTTAGAGTGTTAACATTTTTAATTATCTATTTATTTAATTTTGCTGAGGAAGATTCACCCTAAGCTAAGTTCCACTGCCAGTCTTCCTCTTTTTGTATGTGAGCCACCACCACAGCAACAGCATAGCCACTGGCAGACAAGTGGTGTAGGTCCATGCCTGGGAACTGAACCTGGGCTGCTGGAGCGGAGTGTGCTGAACTTAACCACTAGGCAACCTGGGCTGGCCCAACATTTTTTAACTTGTGGGAATAATATTTGAATATTTTTTCTTTTGATGACCTTTTTTGTCTTAATCCTCTTTGTCCCTCTCTCTCTTTTTTTTTTTGGTTCATACTGCAAGCCAGCCATATCTTTCTTGTAATGTACCTTTTTGTTTTAGATTGGCACCTGAGCTAACAGCTGTTGTCAATTTTTTTTTTTCCTGCTTTTTCTCCTCAAATCTCCCCAGTTCCTCATTGTGTATTTTAGTTGTGAGTCCTTCTAGTTGTGGCACGTGGGACACCGCCTCAGCGTGGCCTGACTAGCAGTGCCATGTCTGCGCCCAGGATCTGAACCAGTGAAACCCGGGGCTGCCAAAGCAGAGCACGTGATTTTAACCACTTGGCCATGGGACCAGCGTGTCTTGTAATGTACCTTTCGATCTTTGTCTTATTACTCTGAACACCAGAGCTATTTGGCAATACTTCAGACTGTCAGCAAGTGTATGTGGTGTGGCTTAATACCCATTAAGTCTAGAGTTTGTCAGCTTTGTTTTGTGCCCCAATAATTTTAGAACTAAAGCCTAAACTCCAGTTATAGCATATGTTAATGTGAAATCTTGAGAGATAAGGTACTTTGGAACATTGCAATTGAATTTGCTCCATTAAGAGTTAGTGGGGCTGGCCTGGTGGCGCAGGAGTTAAGTTCACACGTTCCATTTTGGGGGCCCAGGGTTCACCAGTTTGGATCCTGGGTGCGGACATGGCACTGCTTGGCAAGCCGTGCCGTGGTGGCCATCCCACATATAAAGTAGAGGAACATGGGCACGGATGTTAGCTCAGGGCCAGTCTTCCTTAGCAAAAAGAGGAGGATTGGTGGCAGATGTTAGCTCAGGGCTAATCTTCCTCAAAAAAAAAAAAAGAAGAAGAAGATTTAGTAATTAGGGGTTTTCCCCATGGCTGAGTGGTTAAGTTTGTGCACTCTGCTTCAGTGGCCCAGGATTTCACCAGTTCAGATCCTGGACGTGGACATGGCACCGCTCATCAAGCCATGCTGAGGCGACATCCCACATGCCACAACTAGAAGGACTCACAACTAAAAATATACAACTATGTACCAGGGGGCTTTGGGGAAAAAAAGGAAAACATAAAATCTTTAAAAAAAAAAAAAAAGTAATTTTTAGCAAACCTCTTTGTCACTGGCAAGATTAAGAATTGTGATTTTAGGAGTTTGAAGTATAATTTTGCTTTTTCACATAAATGTCTTTAGTCATAATTTGTTGGTGTCTTGCATAATAGGTGTTTAATAGGTATTTGAATTTCACACAATTTAATTTTTAAAAAATGGTTTGTTTTAATTCAAGTATACCTACTCGATTGTTTTACATTTCTTTTGTGTTTTGGACAAAAATATATTATTCATCAGTTGTGATATATGCAGTTTTCTGTTTCTTAGTATATTATTTCTACTTGAATTTGTAAAATGTCTCATGGCACATGAGTTTTTGTACATTGTCTCGTGTAATCCTCTTAACTCTCATCAAATAAATGTTTTAATTACTTTTTGACAGCAGAGGGAACTAAGGCGCAGAAAAGTTAAGTGAATATGTTTTGGGTGCAGCCAAACTTGTGTTCAAATCCTGATTTAGTATTTACTTGCTAGGTGATCCAAAGAAAGCTTTTTGTATATTCTTTTTTTAATGAATGAAGTAAAGATGAAAGGGAGATGTACTAACATTTGTTGAGTGTTTAAAGTTATTTGCAAGATACTGTTGAGCTGTTTATAGCTGTTATGACCCCATTTAACAGCTGAAGAATGGAAACATAGATTATACCTTGACTGAGGGTGTGTTTTTCTAACTTCTCTGAGCCTTATTGTTGTCCTTTTCTGGAGAATGTGAACAATATTCTCTGACTGGCAGGGTTTTGTGAGAATTAGATGATGCAGACCACTGTGCGTGGTCTTTGAATTATTGTATGTACTTGGTAAATCTTTCCTCTTATTTTCCTTTCATGACTGTACCTCTGAGTTGGTTCTGTCAGAGTTAAGGGCTTTTTTTTGCTTAGGTTATTTAGAGTATGAAAGTCCTTTAAAGTTAAGGTTCTCAGTAGGATGTAAAATAATATATAATGTACAATGTATGTTGACATGATATAAAGTAATTTTAAGATTAACCTAAGCAAAATTTATCGAGAGGTAAATCTACTGTGTTTACAAATTTTTATTTCAGGGTAAAATTTTTCAATTATAAACTATTTTGAATTTTTCATATTGATCACCTTTATTAGTTATTGAATTAACTAAAAGTAAATGTTAACTACGTATGTTCTTATTGAAGCTGAAATATAAACAATTCTTTGACAAATACTTTACGCTTAGGAATTTCCAATGTTTTATGCCATCAAAATTAATATTATTTCTTTAGGAAATATTTTTTATTTCTTTCACATGTAATAATATTGCTAAATTCCATTTGAGGTAGCTTTTGAAAGAGGGAATTGCATAATAGTTTTATGTGAAATTTTAACCGTTTTACTGATATATTTCATGCTTTAAATACACATTTTAATAATTTTTTTTTTCTGCATTTCTAAAGCTTTGGCGCTTTAACTTTATGTTACATGGAAACCTTCATTAGGAGATGAGCCAATATGTCCTAAGTCCTTTCTTATTTTAGGCTTCTATAAAATATTTAACATTCTTTTTTTTTCAGAGCCCTCGATCCCTTAAATCTAATTGAGTTAATATAATTTTTAATTTTTAGGAAATTCTCTTATAACTCTTAAATCTCTCCTTTGCCACTGAACGAATAGCCTTTATTTCCTAACATTCATTTTAATGAATGAATGAATGATTTTAAAGATTTTTTTCCCCAAGGAGATAGACTTAGAGAAATGTAGAGCTCAAGGAATCATAGTAGCATCTAGCCCACTATCCCTGTTTTATTACCTAGGTGGAAACCAATTTCATGAATTTGCCTTGAGGGTTCAAAATTAATTAATGACTAATCTAATATTAGTACCTAGAACTCTTCTAAACCAGCACTATTTTCATTCCAGTGGAACATATAGCCTCCATATTTATAATTTATTTTTGCATTGATGAAACACATACATGTCAGCATTATATGCCATTTCTTGTTTTCATCTAAATACTCAGTAAGCCCACCTAACCTGTCTAGTATATTCTGGAAATGGAGATTAATACAAAAATGGGATGGTCATGGATAAGGAAAAGCAAAGGAAAAACCTAAATAGAAAGTTACATGGACTGTGTAGAACATGTTTGCTTATAGAAGTGATTTATTCTCCCTACATTCTCACCCTCAGTTTACTCTTAATGTTTGGATATTTGAACATCTCTACCATTTAATAATCTGCACTTGGCACTTTTACCAGCCAATAAAGACAGTAAAGTTTAAAAAAATAACACATACACAAAATTAAACTTCATAGTGGTCTTGAGAAAATATTTGCAAATCATTTATCTGATACTTGTGTGCAGAATATATAATGACGCTTACAACTTAGTAATAACGGGACAACTCAGTTAAAAAATGAGCAGAGGATTTGAATAGACATTACTGTAAAGAAGATATACAGATGTTCAGTAAGCTCATGAAAAGATATTGAACATCATTAGTCATTAGGGAAATATAAATCAAAACCACAGTGAGGGGGCTGGCTCCATGGCATAGTGGTTAAGTTTGGCACGCTCTGCTTTCACATCCCTGGTTTGTGGGTTTGGATCCCAGGAGCAAACGTATAACACTTGTCAGCCATACTATAGCAGCAACCCACATATAAAGTGGAGGAAGACTGGCACAGATGTTAGCTCAGGGCTAATCTTCCTCAGCAAAAAAATCCCCCCAAAAAACCAAAAACCAGAAAACACCACAGTGAGATATCACTTCATACCCACTAGGATTGCTGTAATCAAAAAGAGACAATAATAAGCACTGAGGGAATTAGAAAACTTTTGCTAGTGGGGATGTAAAATGGTATAACTCCTTTGGAAATCAGTTTCTCAAAAAGTTAAACATAGAGTATCATATGACCTAGCAGTTCCACTTACAGGAATATACCCAAGAGAAATAAAAACATACATCCACACAAAAACTTGTACACAAATGTTCATAGCAGCGTTATTCATAATAGCCAAAAAGTGGGGACGCCTCAAATGTCCATCATCTGATGAATCGACAAACCGAGTATGTTATAGCCATGCAATGGAATTTGTTTGATAATAAAAGGTAGTGAAGTACTGATAGACACTACAACATGGGTGAACCTTGAAAATACTGGGCTAAATAAAACCAGCTAGTCACAAAATGGCATATTATGTATGATTCCATTTATATAGTATGTCCAGAATGGGCAAATCTATAGAGACAGCAAGTAGGTGTGGTGAAATGCAGAGTGACAGCTGATAGGTAGGGAATTTCTTTTAGGGATGAAAACGTTTTAAAGTTAGATTTTGATGATGGTTGGATAATCCTATGAATATATTAAAAAACATTGAACGCTATATTTTAAGTGGACAAATTATATGATATGTGAATTATATCTCAAAAAGCTGTCAAAAAAAGTCTAAGAATTTTTTATGGCAGCCCGAGACTAGAGCTTAGGAGGGTATCATTGTTGCAGACTGAGGTATAGTCATTAAGAGTGGTTAACAGTCACTGTTGACTGAAAGTTAGTTTTTGCCAAAGTATGTTTTGTAGAACATGTCTCCTGAGATGTTGTATCAGTACTCCATGGAACAGGGTTCTATGCCCAGAATGATATGGGAAACACTGGGATGAACAAAATTTAACCAGTATTGTTAATGCAGGACTTCTCAGAGCCTTTAATGTGCTCTAAAAAAGGGAATGAACATAAAGTGACCAAACTTGTTTGTCACAGAACCCTTCCCCCTCAACGTTTTGTTGAATTCAGATCACAATTTAAAAAACATCTTTTTAAGTTAGCATGAAAAATGCGTTCATTGAATATTAACTATATAGTACTTTTAAAATTCCTTGTTACATTTAATCCTCACAGCAGCTTTGCAAAGTAAGTACTATTATCGTCCCTGTCTCTCCACTCCTATTTGCACATGAGGAAACTGAGGCTTATAGAATTTAAGTAATTTCCTATAGTTAGAAAATAACAGAACCAAGACTCAAAACCACTCCAGTCTCTCATTTGCTGTTTCCCACAGTTTAATTGGTTTAGTATGCTAATTTAAATGCATGGACATCTATTTTAGAGACAGTCCCACTCCAGATGCTTATAACAAACAAACATAGAAAGGTTTGGTGTGCAACAACCTACATTTGTGTTTTATTAATTACATTTATTTATATGTAACCTCTCTGACCTTAGTCATGCCAGGGGAGTAAGATCTGCACAAGGAGCATGTTTCTTTTTCCTCCCTTTTCAGCCACTACGTTTTAAACGGAAAGTGCTGCTCACCTTTCTAATGAACTACGTTGAATAGTTCATAGTTCCCTTGAATTATCTTTATGTATTCCAGTTAATGTACAGAGTTGTAAATAAAACAGTCAAGCATTATTCTGGTGCCCTCTCCAAGATTTGACTTTCCTAGATGCTAAAGGTAGATGCTAAATCCTTTTAGGTGATCCTATGAATAGCTTTTTTGGATGTAACTCATGAGGCCTACAGAGTCTTTTTATGGATATGGTTGTATCTTCACATGAAAAAAATGTTAGTGTTTATTTAAAAAATGAATTTCATAAATGTTTCTTAATTTGGTATTTTTATTCTGGTATTTATTATTTTAACCTCCCTTTTATTTCAAACTGTAAATATTACAGTGTCATGAATATAGTTGAAATAAAACAACTCTTTGTGGATGTGTTTTTATAATATGTTCTTATGCTACCCACTTTGTAACAGTACATTCTAATTTTAGAGCTTTTTAATGAAACAAATTTACTTTTATTTGACAGTAGTTATCCATAAGTTAATTGACTTTGGTCTCTTTATGGCTTTCCATAAGGCCTTTCTGGAGCAATGCATTCTCAAGTGTTTCCTCACGCTCATTTTGGTAGGTGGCCACAACTAATGTCTAGATTTGTGTGGCAGTTTGTCTACCTGCTTGTGGAAGCTTCTGCTAGTGTTCTGGATCCCTGCATGTGGAATTAAGTTTTTCCTATGTTTTAAAATGGAGTGGGCATGGATGTGTGGCATTGGGATTACATTTAAAGTTATATGAAAATTTTTTGTAGTGGTTTATGTTTTTACTGCTGAAAAGCATTGTTGCTTACCTCCATGGTCACAGTAGAATGTTAATAGCTTTTGCGATTGTTTTTCTTGAGTTTGAATTCATAGTACTTTGAGTGGCACCTTTTGGATATACCAAACCATTTACCATATTATTCCATGGAGTTTAGTTTTGCTTAACTGTATCCAAGTTTTGCTTTTTAGTGCTTTCTTAAAAAGTAATTGTCAAAGTTATGTCAGTGCATTGTCGTCTGTTATGAAGCCCTCTTTCCCTTGCAATGTGCTTATTATTCTTTAATTCACTTGCTTCCTGGTGGCTTGTTTTCCCTTTTTCCTCGTCAACAGTAAAAAAGTAATTTAAAAAATCTGACATTCTGATTAGGTACATTGAGGAAAATTACATTGTTATAAACATTAGAATTAGGATTACTTTGGGCAACATCTATAACATGTTCTTTAGTTTTTTTTAATAAAAGATAATTCTGTGTAACATTTCTAGTATTAATTTCTGTGCCTTAAATCAGTGGTCAAGTTGGCAAATTTTTTTAAATTAGGAATTTCAGTGAAATATCATGTTTTAGCATCATGCTAAAAATATTTCACTGTTTCATTACTAGTATTGAGTATGAAAAGCAGCGTTTCACTGAGACCTTTTTTGGAATGTGTGTATAGTTGGAAGATTCTGTTTTTAATCTTCTCTAACAGTAAGTAATACACTGTTGTACTGCATGTGTTTCTGTAATGCAAGTTAGTTCATAAGGACAGTCGTGCGTCACTTAACGACAGGGATACGTTCTGAGAAATGTGTTGTTGGCTGATTTCGTTATTGTGTGAATATCATAGAGTGTACTGACCCAAACCTGGATGGTATAGCCTACTACACACGTAGGCTCTATGGTACTAATCTTGTGGGACCACCATCGTATTTGCCATCTGTCATTGACTGAAACATCGTTATGTGGCGCACGACTGTAATTCATGAATGGGGGAATGATGGCAGCATACCACATATGTAGTGGTAGTTCACACACAGATTCCCCAAGCTGTGCGTGCTCTATCCCACCAGGTGACAGTGGCTAGACGTGGCAAGCCATGGAGGAGTACAGTATTGAACACAGTACTCATTTACCCTCCATTCTTTGTCTCTTCTAAGAATGCTTATTTCACTCCCTTTTCAATCTTTGTGCATTTTGTCTTAATTTCTGTAACTCAGCAGTCTTAACCTTCCTTGTACCCTTTATCCAAAGCAGCCTTCATTTACCTTCCAGTAAGGAATGGGAGTTCATATATTTCCTTTGGAATTGATTTATTAAGAATGCCCGTGTCCTTTTAGTTGTGTTAGTGTTTTTATTAAGCTCCCCCGTCCCCCTTTTTGGCCCCAGTTACAAAGCTGCATAGGTTTTGAGTGGCCTACCTCTAACCCAATTTCTTCTATAAATCTTGTTATTTTTAGTGAACTGTTTTGCAGAGGTTTTATAAATTTTTTTCCAGGCATGCACATATTATAGCAGACAATTCAATAGATAAAATTAAACTTTGGGCTATTTTACTGTATATAGCAAAACAAAACTAAAAACTGTGTATACTAGTATACATGTAAATTGCTTGTTGGTGTGCTTTAAAGAGTAGACTTGAACTTTATATAATTACTTTGAAAAATTTTCTTGTGATTTCAAATGATAGCTTTATTAGTTTCATTCTGGTCGTTGGGTTTCAGGAGAACAAAATTTTATAGATTATGTCAAACTGTATAGTGCTAAAACTTATACTAACTGTTCGAGTTTTGGAATTTAAAATGTCCTTAATGTACATCTTAATATTTTTCAAGGTAAGTGTTGTATATTCTATAATGTTGAGTACGAGAAACAAAACCTACCGTTGTGTAAGTAAGTGATCAGCCCTTCTTTTCTCCTGTCAGCGGCTACCTTTGGCACCGCGTCCATGAGCATGCCTGCGGGGTTCGGTACTCCTGCTCCCTATAGTCTTCCTACCAGCTTTAGTGGCAGCTTCCAGCAGCCTGCCTTCCCAGCCCAAGCAACTTTCCCTCAGCAGACAGCTTTTTCTCAACAGCCCAATGGTAAGAGCTGACACCTGGCTAGCTGTAAGTCCCCTTTAGGGATCCAATATCATAATATGTGTTTGCACAAAAAGACTTACCTAGAGAATGCTGGAGCACTGTCCACTGCATGTTTACTACACAAATGTAAAAGCCTTTGATGATTTGGGCCTCAGAAAGTTGAATGATGTAATAAGTTTTTGTGGCCAGATTACAGATTTAGGAGAAATCAGAGACTCTCTAAAGAGTACCCTTTTTTCCTCAGAATCTCTGGTGTCTTTCTTATTGATTTGTCTTATGTGTTCTATTATGCTTCTTGATTTTAAAAGGAAATGTTATAGACTTGGAGTGTTTTTGTTTTGTATCAGAAAAATGTTATGTGCCATTTTGTTTAAGTATGTATGGTAACATAGACTTATAAATAGGTAACTATATTATGTTTAAAGTTTTGTTAATTGTCTTTGGGAAGATTCTTAGAGACCAGTTTTTTAACCCATTTCTCTCATTTCCTAAAGTTTGAAGACCATAGATTTGAAGATTATTCTTGAATTACAATTATGTATTTCTTTTTTTAAAGTCAGTGGTTAACTAAAAATTTGGAAATAAAATATTTCCTAGGGAATACTGTGATGTTCACATAGGAACCATTGTGTATACAACTAGGATATACAACTATGTACTGAGGCTTTGGGGAGGGAAAAAAAAAGAAACAATGTGTTGTCCTCTTAGCTCTTCTCAGATAGCTCTCACAAGCTCATCTGTTAATTAAATCTTTTGACTGTCAGCAGTTTACAAAGCTGAGACCAATTGGAATTAACCATTTCTGGAGAGCTACGTGAAAGCTCTTTTAAGACATGCCACAGGAAGTTTGTCTCTAGTATTTGAAAGAGCATGAGACCCAAGAACTTAACATTGATATTTTATTTGGTTGCTCTGGTAGGAATTTCTCTGAAACTCACTATGAGGCTTTGTAAGCATCAGATTGTCTCTCAAAGGCATGGGTTATAATTGGGGGTTCTGTTTTAACAAGGTGCAGGTTTTGCAGCATTTGGACAAACAAAGCCGGTGGTAACTCCTTTTGGTCAAGTTGCAGCTGCAGGAGTATCTAGTAATCCTTTTATGGTAAGTGGGATGCAATTTTAAACACTTTATAAATTGTTGCATGTTATTTTCAAATTAGGAAAAGCAGGATTGACTCTTCCTAGATGTTGTTTGGTGTTCTACTAATATGACAACGTAAGATTGTGCAAATTGAGGCAGCCATCATGCGCGATCCTTTTTTTTGCGGGGGCGAGGGAGTGAGGAAGATTGTTCCTGAGCCAACATCTGTTGCCAGTCTTCCTCTTTTTGCTTGAGGAAGATTGTCTCTGAGCTAACATCTGTGCCAGTCTTCCTCTATTTTGTACGTGGGGGACCACCACAGCATGGCTTGATGAGCGGTATGTAGGTCCGTGCCCGCATCCGAACCCCAGGCTCCCAAAGTGGAGCGTGCAAACTTAACCACTATGCCACTGGACTGGCCCCCGACCCTTTTTTGACTTAAAAAAACCCCACACATTAATCAGTTGCAAATCAAAGCATTGACAGTAAATAAGCTGTTTTATAACTTGAAACGTGTCTGCTTCCTCGTCGAAGTAACTTCTTATGAGAGGCTATAGATTAAGTGAATTAGTGTGAAAAGGGGTCTTGGAGTCAGAGATTTGGTTTGAATCATAAATATTTTTTTTAGAGCTAAGTCCCTTCTTAGAATCTATTATGAGAAGTATATGGAATAATGGATATAGGGGCCCAGCAAGTGCCTGATACCTAATAGTTTCATTATAGTATGTTGCTAATAACAATAATGAATAAATATGATTGCCAATAATTATAAAATATTTCCTAATCTAAATACTGTTTAATATTTTCATCTTTTCCACACACTACTCTTATTTGTCTGCTTGTTTTGTCTTATGTTTTCCTTTAGACTGGTGCACCAACAGGACAATTTCCAACAGGAAGCTCATCAACCAATCCTTTCTTATAGCCTTATATAGACACTTTACTGGAACGAACTTTTACGTGGTCACATTACATCTCTCCGCCTCTTGCACTGTTGTCTTGTTTCACTGATCTTAGCTTTAAACACAAGAGACGTCTTTAAAAAGCCTGCATTGTGTATTAAACACCAGGTAATATGTGCAAAACAGAGGGCTCCAGTAACAACTTTTAACCTGTGAATTGGCAGAAAAAGGTAGCGGTATCATGTATATTAAAAATTGGCTAATATTAAGTTATTGCAGATACCACATTCATTATGCTGCAGTACTGTACATATTTTTCTTAGAAATTAGCTATTTGTGCATATCAGTATTTGTAACTTTAACACATTGTTATGTGAGAAACGTTACTGGGGAAATAGATCAGCCACTTTTAAGGTGCTGTCGTATATCTTGGAATGAATGATCTAAAATCATTTTAACCATATTGCTACTGGAAAGTTACAAAGTCAAAATTGGAAGGTTTTATTCATTCTTGAATTTTTCCTTTCTAAAGAGCTCTTCTATTTATACATGCCTAAATTCTTTAAAAATGTAGAGGGATACCTGTCTGCATAATAAAGCTGATCATGTTTTGCTACAGTTTGCAGGTGAAAAAATAAATATTAGAAAATATGCTATTGTTTTTGTGTTCTTGCTGCAATGCCTTTACCAAAGTGGCCTTAAATATGAGTAGTGAATTGAGAACATCTTGAATTCTTAAATTAGAATTTCAGAAGACGTTTAGTGACTTTTATGTCTAAAAGAAGAAATTTTATAAAAGGCCATGTAGAAAATTTATTAAAACTACTATGACTGCTGTATTCAGGAATATGTCAGTGGTAAAGCATTTAAATGTAGCTTGTCAGATTCACCGTAATCCTTCTAATTTCTTTGCAACTTCTTAATTTTGTGAAAATTTGTATATATGAAGAATTTGCATGTGTGTGTATTTACAAATTTTTTTAAGTATCTTGAATTCTCAGACTGCAAAAGCCCTATTTTAACTATTGATTTTTTTTAAAAAAACTATTGTCTTTGAATGTATTGGAAGCAGACATGCATTAACTGTGACATGATTGCACCTCAGTTTTTTGTTTTTTGTTTTTCATTTGTTTGGACAAGCTGATATTATTAATAGGACATTTGTTTATGTTCATTTCTGGGGGAAAGAAACTGGAACCCAGTGTTACTCTAAAGTTATAGAATACTTTGTTTAAAAAGACAACAATACTAATGTTTAGTTATATCTTTTTGTTAATATTCAAATGGACTTGTTTAAATATTTATGTACAGTAATGCCTCATTCATCCAGAGATAAGCTTTCAGTCTCATCAAAACAGAACAAACTGAGAAAATTGGAATAGTTTTTTTTAACAAATGCCTTTGAGCAATGCACATAGATCACAAAGTCTGTAAGTTAGAGCTCATGCATTTGTTTTTGTGTGAAATTTTAATTATTTGATTTTCCAGCCCATAGCATCTTAGCTGTTCAGAATGAGGGCTTGAAAGGAACGAGATAGAACAAATTACGAAGAGCATACACTGTCGAAGACCATTATCGTAGGGGCAGCCAGGCCAGCCTAGAGGACATCACTCTGTTATCATCTTCTGATAATTGTCTATTACTGTGACTCTGTGTCATCAAGAAAAGGTGAAATTACATATACATATATGTAATACAAGTTTGAAAAGTTTTATCTTATAATGATTAAAATTTTTTAAAAAGCTTTGGTATTAAAAGAGGTGAACATTAGTTTCCTCAAACATTTTATTCACGTTGAATACCTTTTTCAGTGATGACTACATGAATTACCATACTATATTAAAATCTGTTGTGATAATTTAGACTTGTTAAAATATTGCTATCCATTGCATATCTAGCTGAACCGTTTTGATCAAGAAGACTAGGAAATCTCTGCCCCTTTTCTGAGTAGTATGCCTCTTCTCTTAGAATTAAATGAATGCTGCAAAGGTCTAGGTGTGTGTTGGTGTCTACTTGAAATGTTTCTACATTTTTGGGTCTCCCTCCAGCCCCATTTTCACGGAGGGAATACTTAAGAAATGTCTTTGAATTTCTCTGTTTTAGATTGTATTGGGTCCCAATCAATTCATATGTACAAAGTTATATAATTGTAGGCCATTACCCAAATAAGCTACCAGGCTTTCCGTCTAAGAAATAAGTAAATTAAACAGTTGTTATTAAAATAATTTTAAAGACTATTTTTTTCTGGGTAAATCTTGAAGTTTGTAATTAAATGGGAACTCCTGTCGACTTACTTTAAATGAATGCTTATAAAATCAAAATGCTTAGCTGAAGAAGCAGTCCAGCTATAATGTAGATTTAAATCAGTTTCTGTTAGACTTTGATATTCAGATATGCTTCTAGTTCTACGTAGACCATCAGAATTATGTTGAGCCCTGAAGAGGAGAAAGTCCTTGAAGGTGAGAGCTTGAAGACCCTCATGTGCCCTGGCTGATTGGTTGAATCAGATCTCTCCTCTTCTGTCTTTGCTCAGGAAAGAAAAGTTTCTTTTCTCTTAGGGTGGCAAGCTTTGCTGATACAGTGAAAAGGCATGTTTTATTCTCATTTTTGTGAAAATAGAGATTAGGTAATCACTTTCTTAAAATAATTCCGTCTGTGAAAATGAAGAAGCGTATCAGTGCTTTTACCTGAATTGTGCCTGCTCCCTACACACGCCTCCGTGCTGTGGTCGCTGTGGGTGGGTAAAAGGGCAGAGGGACTGGCTGCTTCCTACCACAGGGCCAACAGTTCTGCGACATTTTGGTCTCAGGACCATACCTCTTAAATTATTGAAGATCCCGAAAGGGCATTTTTTATATAGCGTCTATCTATCAGAATTTTACTGTGTTAGAAATTGATACTGAGACATTTAAAAAGCATGTTTGTTTAAATATAACATTAATAAACCCTTTACATGTTAACATAAATACCATTTTTGATAAGAAAAAACTGTTTTCCAAAAACAGTTAATGAAAAGAACGTTGTCTTACAGTTTGCACAAATCTTCTGGCTCAATAGAAGCAGTAGGATTCTCATACTATTTTTGCATTTTGGTTCTTTTTATATCGCATGGCATGTGTACACTAGAGAACTCTGCTGTGCATTTGTGAAATCATGAGTAAAACCAACATATAACTTCTTAGTATTATTATGAAGATAGTTTTGGCCTTGGGTTTTGGAGACCCTCCAGGGTCCTCTGAGAACCCGTTGAGAAACCCCGCACCGTCCTTTAAATTTGTATGTTTCTGGAACAGCAGTGTTTAGTTGTAGGATAAGCATACTACTTTATGAACTTATAAGTGTTTTGTTTGCTTGGTGTGAAAAATTGAAATTCCACTTGAAATTTCAAACATTTTAAACATTGTTTTTGGACTTTTCTTCCTTGTATTTTTATTTGAAAGTAATTTAATCATGATAAGATTGGTATCTCCTCTAGAAGGATATTGCAAGTTCAGATTCATGGTTATTAGTGTTTATTTTGGTATCATTTACTATTCTGACCACTTTGAAATTGTGGAGTTGTTTTGGGGAAGTATCAAATAGCTATTTTAAAATTTTAATAGAACACCTTGCTGAAGAAAAGTTCAAACTGAAGACTAGTTTCTTATCTCTCTTATGTTTATAATTAATAAAGAATTTTAGCTTTATATATGCACACACACATATATATTTTTTAATGAAAAGTGGCTTCCTCTGACAAAAATCACTACCCTCCAGGCTATCAGCTAGTACAATTAAAGGAATGTGTTTGCTTCTTAAGAAAAGGTTTGGTATGGTTTTTTCCCCCAGTGGTTTTTTACACTTTGTCCATTTTTAAAGAGAGTACTTGCTATTGCTTCTCATTTAAACAAAATATTTTAAAATTCTTTTGAAGACATAGTGACATTTTAAAAGATAGTTTACCATCAGTAGCCTCCACATGCTCTGGCTTTGGTGCTGCTGCTGTTGGTGTTCTGTCAAATACGCTTTCATGAGGTGATGTTCCATTTCCATCCTGAGGTGGGCCCTGTGCCTTGCTTCTTGAGCCGTCTTAATCCATATGTTTGTACTCCTACACCGAGCTCCTGTTCAGAAAGACTCACCTCATCTTTGGCCTGCACTTCAAGTCTCAGACTTATATCAGAAAATGACTCTAGGGGACCATTATGAAGATGTGTTCTTTTAAATAGTAATGACTTCAAAGTAATATGGTGGTGGGATTTTGGGGTGTGGTTTATTAAGCCCTTTCAGTGTATCAAAAACTTGCTAAATGCTTCTCAGAGTATCTCATACAATCCTTAATGTGGATTTGTGCTTGAAGGATGAAAGAAGTAAGGCATAGAGAGGTTAAGCTAATGACAGAGCTGCTCTGGGGAGCAAATATTTTATTGTTGGATTAAAACGCTGTCTCATTTATGTGTAAGTGGATTTTTTTTTAATCTTTCGAAATTCCAGGAGAGTTACTTTGTATATCCTATATGCCTAATAAAACATAATCATTTAATTTGGGTTCCAGTCATAATTTGACAAAATCAGTGCAGTTTATTCTTTAGGATTTTATTTAAACTTTCCAAGTAAATTAATGGCATAATTAGTGGTGCGTGTTTTAAATTAAAGAGAAATCTGAAGTATCACAGTGATTGCTGTTTTGTGAAACATTCTAACTTTATTGATAGAGTTTGTGCCCTAGACAGTTTTAAAATGTACTTTTTAGAAGATGCTGTTATTAAAATTTGTGTTCTTAGTGTATTGTATTGAATTCATCCTCATTAGTTAAATTTTTCTTTGTATATTTTAAAACTTTATAGTGTCATTAATTAAAATTTTTGTGTGGTATATTTGAACAAAAGAATATACGACCAAGATGTAATCCAGCGTTGCGCTGGTGACTGTTTAACAACTTTTTCTCGTGAAAAAATGCCTTGCTTCGTAGTGGTTTCTGATCCATGTAGTGTAAATACTCTCACCCTGGATGGTTTCACCTACCCATCTGATGTCATTAAACTTGGGGTTAGAAAGAGACACACTGGGGCCGGCTCGGTGGCCGAATGGTTAAGTTCACGCGCTCTGCTGCGGCGGCCCAGGGTTCGGATCCTGGGCGCGGACATGGCATCGCTCGTCAGGCCACGTTGAGGCGGCGTCCCACATCCCACAACTAGAAGGACATGCAACTAAGATATACAACTGTGTAGAGGGGGAGTTGGGGGAGATAAAGCAGAAAAAAAAAAAAGATGGGCAACCGTTGTTAGCTCAGGTGCCAATCCTTAATAAAAAAAAAAAAAGGAAGATTGGCAACAGTTGTTAGCCTAGGTGCCAATCTTTAAAAAACAAAAAAAGACAGACACACACCGTGGCCTCCCGAGCCTTCGCAGGCCAGCTCCAGCACAGCACTGACAGAATTCCACAAAGTCATTAACTTTTTTGGTTATTTGGTGATTGTGTCAAGTATTTGAAGAGTCTTATTTGTATTATTCAGCAAGCATTTGGGTGCTAGTTTATTTCTAGAAGTCTACTGGGCACTGAAGTATTTAATCTGGAAAGACTCCAAATATGGTGAACCTGGTTTTAAAAAGTCCACTGACTGGGCTAATGTAGGGGTTGCACGTTCATGGCATGCGCTCTGAATTCTGTCTGCAGTTGTATTTTGCTTGACCAGCACAGTGTTTTAAAAAGTTCCATTTCGAATAGTTTTAAGGGGGTATGTACTCTTAAGGTGGCCGCTAATCTACCACTCCCAATTTTTGTAGCCTCAAACATTCAAATGCATTTTAAGGTCATTGAATTGGCAAATCCTGAGCTGATATAAATGGCTCTTCTTATGCCACCTTTTATTCTGATAGTGGAGTCAACTCTGTAAGGTTTGAATTTATGATCTTATTTTCAAGTGAAGACTTGCCAAGAATGTATTTCCTTTCAAAGCTGCTAACCTCTGTGTTTTGCTTATTTTACGCCAATGGATAAGAATTCAACACATATTTAAATATATTTTTGGAATCTATGCTTGTTCAAGTCACAAACACTGGAGTTTAATTAAATAGAAATGTTGTGATTCAGGCTTTTGTGTAAGGGAAAAGTGATCCTGGATAAAATATTTTAATTGGTGATTAAAATGCTCATTAGTTAACTTTTTTATTAGTTCTCTGGAATCTTGAGTAGATATTATCCCAGTTAACTGTTTAAGCAATGAGAGCAAGATTTGCTGAATTTTCAACGTTTTCTCTCAGTCTTGTATGGAGGGCCAGAGGAGGCAAGCACCGAGGAGCCTTCTAGTTCTGACTGAGTGGCGGGTGAGTGAAGGCAGCGGAGGACTGCGTGCTGATGTTCTGCAGTCCGTGTTCCATAGAACGCTGCGGGCACAATCGGCTTTTTAAAGCCTTTAAAGGTTTTTATATATTATCATAAAATAATCCATGCTTATGATATTTAAAAATTACACAATATACACAGGGGATAAAGTGAAAAAGTATGTCTCCTTTCTGTGACTTTATTCCCATATCCCAGAGGAATATAGTTTCCTGTATTCTTGTATAGTCTTTCACAAATGTTATTACTTATCTATATGTCTTTATATTCATATATATGCCTCTCACTGTCCTCTCTTATTTTAGATGTACAGTTTTGTAACTTGATTCTTGGTTATCCACATCCAGCTCTAACTCGTTATTTTAATGGCTCGAAGATTTCATTTTTTGGATGTCCCTTTTGAAGAACATTTGTTTATAGATTTTTCTACCAGAAACGTTGTTACAGTGAGGATATCCTTATGCATCTATGAAGATTCCTCTTGCTTCTGCCTGACTGGAAACTCAATAAAATAGACCTTGTTCTATTTTGAGTCTCACCAGCTGTTTAAGTATGATCTTGTGCTTCCATTTAGGAAGTTCTTCCATTTAGGGAAGAAAAAAATTGCTCAAATTGACTATCTTAAAATATTTGAAAAGTCCTATGCTTTTTACTTGAACTCTGAAGGCATTCATTGTCACTTCACTGAAAGATTGTGCATGTTCACGTCTGTTTGACACCCTCATTTTTCCATCGTCCCTACCCATGACCCTTGGAGTTTCTACAGTGCCCTTTGGGGCTATTTTCTGTTACTGCTTGTTGGTATTGTACCTTTCCTTAACTACATTAGCTTAGACTATACCTTATTTTTAACAAGAGAAAATACAAACTTACTATGTCAAAATCTATTTTGGCACAACCACATGTTTTATTCATTATTTCTTCAAAATTAGCTCCCTTTGCCTTAGAAAAGATTTGGGTAATAACTGAAAGTTCTGCTTCTCGTTCCTCACAAGATTAGAGTCCAGAGAATTTCTTAACATATTTACCATTAGTCAAGGTCAGGATTTGCTTCCTGGAATAGTTAATGAGGACTTATATCAGCCCTATTTGCTGATAGAAAAAGTACCTTCAATACCTTAAGGCTAGGAATAGTTAGCAAGAGAGTTTACTGACAAGTCCGAAAGAGCTTTCAAAGAATGAGGCCCCTTTAAAAAGTCAGCAGGGCAGATATTGGAAGGTGTGTTAATATGCCAGGATTTATGAAGGCCAGTCTCTGTGCAGAAGGTGGTCTTAGGTAGTGGACGAAAATTTATAGGCTGATTTCAATACTCATTACTAAAACCCTTTAGTATGGTAGGTAAATTTGGTTAATAAGTTCTTGTTCGTTTTGAAATATTGTTGGAAGAATCTTTTCAAAATAAAGTCTCCTGAATTTGTGTACCATTTGAGAATAGCCTGTTTCCTTTAATTAATGTCATGTAATATTACAAAACATCTGGAATATTGGAAGAATAGCCTTTTTTCCTTTCGCCGTTCACATTATGTATTCTGTAAAGCCGCTCATGCGACTACCTCCAGCTTAACCTTTTCTGTTCTGTTAATTATACATTAATAACTGCTTTGCCACGTTTTTGTGTGCTTTTTAAATTACAAAACCTGTATTTTTTGAAAGCACATGTTTGTTACTGAACTTTCAATATTGATTCTTTTTTCCCCCAGGGGATAATATCTTTTTCTTGAGATACATGTTGGTCTAGCTTGGTTTTAAGACAGAATTTATTGTAATTGGGATTTACCTCTTCTTCTACGTATAGAAATTTAAACGGCAAATAGTGAACTACTCCCCACTTCTTCACACCCCTAATCTTTTTCCTGATAGAAGTCGGTGTTATTTGTTTTCATTTCCTGATAGAAGTCAGTGTTATTTGTTGTGTATCCATCTGAATTATTCTCTACATTTTTGCTCTTGTTTAAATTATTTTCATTTAACCATCACCAGAACCTGAAAGAAAATTTTCTTTCTTAGAATCAGTATTTCCAGCACCACCACTGTGTCCCTCCCACCCACCTCCCACCCCTCCAGGAAAACTGATGTTTATTTTAGTCTCACTTAATGAGGAAAGATTCAAATTCTCTTCATCCATTTTTTTTTCTTCGTCTGCTAACAATTTTTACTAAAATTGAGGCTCTGAAAAGTACTAAACCAGGGTCACGGTTCCCATGTTGCAGTCCTGAGTTTTCTTTAGCTGGCATTCAAGCAGGTAATTTAGATGCTTCCAGTTCCCCAAGTTTAAAATGAGATCTCTTCCAAATGGCTAAACGCGGTGCCCATCAGCCATTTGGAACACGAATTTAAATTAGAGAGTAATTGGCTTTGGGAACTGGAATTAAACATTTCGGAATAATAGCTGTTAGGTTGAACATATGAAGCTAGTGTTTTTGTAGATCAGAAATACCAGGCGTCAACAACATTATATAGGTTAATATTAGCACCACTATTACCAACTTTATGACATGCATCTTTTATAATTGATGTGGTTTAATGGCCACAACTGCTGCTTCCTTGTCACTTGACATTTAGGTGTTTACTTGGCCGAGATTATACAGCTGTTAAGTAAGTGGCAGGAGTAGAATTCTGACTTTAAAATTCATCCTCTCACGTTGTATTCCTGCTTTGAAACTCCTAGTTCCAGCAGTTTTAATAAGAGGGGTGTGGGTTTTAAAGACAACCTGGTACACAAACGTTAATGGCAGTCAAACTACTCACAGCCTTCCTATCCCAAATGATTCAGTTTTGTGTTTTTCCCCGCTGTATTTGCTTCTTGCCCATATGAAATTTTGCATTGTGATCATAGCCAGTTAATTTTTAATATTGTACTTTTCCCACACAATTTTCTTCCAAACTGGAAATACATTTATTATTGTTTCTGATTGTGAAAATAATATATGCTTATTTAAAGAAGTTGAAAATACAGAAAGTTTTTTTTTTTTAACTGTAATCCTGTGCATATACATTATAAGTGCTTCTGGGTTTTGTTGCTTCTGTCAGTAAATTTAAAGACCTCCTCCAGAATGGAATCGTGCTATGCTTACTATTTTGTAACCTTTTCCTCAGTTATCGTGGGTTTGATTTCCAAATGTAGGTCTGCATTCTCTTCCAGTGATGTTTCGTTATACGGGGTTCTCATCCTTAGGATGAACATTGAGATCATTTCCAATTTTTCAGCATCAGGAATTTTACCTATACTTTTGCACATTTTTAATTTGTGTCATGTTTTCTTAGAAATGGAACTGCTGAGTGAACAGTATTCATCTATCTTAAGAACTTGGATGCGTCCCAAACGTTTTTTATATTGCTCTGTAGTCCTCATGGTCATTTGTCATTTTTCATAATTTTAATAATGTTAATTGAATACCTTGACATATATAACCTTTCATTTGTATTATATCTTGGAATAAATTCTTATAAAATCACTATTGGCTTATAAGAATTAACATTTTGTTCTCTCAACCAAATTACTACTTAAAAGAATTGTTTTAATTTTTACCAAAACCAAGCCTGTGGACCATTTTTACTTTAACCTCCAGTTGTCAGCGGGAATTCTTCTTAATGATTACTGATTTAAGGGCTATGAAGTAAAGCCTTATCTTACTTTCCTTTCTTTGATTACTTTGGTTTTTTTTTTTTTTTTAAAGATTGGCACCTGAGCTAACAACTGTTGCCAATCTTTTTTTTCCTTTTTTTTGCTTTTTCTCCCCCAATCCCCCCAGTACATAGTTGTATATTTTAGTTACGGGTCCTTCTAGTTTTAGCATATGGGACACTGGCTCAGCATGGCCTAATGAGTGGTGCCACGTCCACGCCCAGGATCCGAACCAGCAAAACCTTGGGCTGCCGAAGCGGAGCGCATGAACTTAACCATTTGGCCACAGGGCCAGCCCCTACTTTCTTTGATTGCTGTTGAGATTGATTTTCCCTGTAATTTACTAGTTGCATTTTCTTCTTGATGAATAGTTTTAAAAGTTATTTTAAAAATATTGTTTGGATCACCTAAATTTATGTTATTCATCCCATTGTCTTATATTTTGGGATTACACAGGCGCAAAGGAGGACTTTTCTATTGCTAATACATCATTTAACTTTTAGGCTGAGTAACTTCATCTGTAATGGGATTTCAAATCCAAATAAATGCTCAGTTTAATTCTAGTTCCTTTTTTTTTTTTTTGAGGAAGATGAGCCCTGAAGCTAACATCCACCAGCAGTCCTCCTCTTTTTGCTGAGGAAGACTGGCCCTGCGCTAACATCCATGCTCATCTTCCTCTATTTTATGTGGGACGCCTGCCACAGCATGGCTTGACAAGTGCGTAGGTCCGCACCTGGGATCTGAACTGGCGAACCCTGGGCTGCCAAAGTGGATGTGTGAACTTACCTGCTGTGCCACCAGGCTGGTCCCCATATATATATATTTTAAATCAGTTGGAGAAGGATTACTTATTCAGATTCTCTGGTTTGAACTGATCATTATTCAAGCTCACAGGCTCATCTTCCTCCCTACCTTGTATTTGCTACACACAAAAATGGTTATTGTTCTGGTGTGTTAGTTTTACTATGACATGTCTGGATGCGGGTGTTTATTTTGTGCTTGGAATTTGATGAGCTCCTTGAGTCTGGACTGCTGTTTTTACCTGTTCTGCCAGTTTCTCCACTCTTCTACCTTCAAATGTCATCTCTGTTGTATGCTCTTCTGCAGTAACTTTTAAGGTTTTTAAGAGAGAAAAGTTTTAATGAAGGAACTAAATAAGATTCTGTGGAATCCTGGAATTTTAAACGTTTAAAATGTTTATGGTTCTAAATAACAATGCAGATGAAATTTCCATAAAGTTATTGCAGAATATTGTAAATTTATAGAATAAATGAGTTCTGATTTTAGAACAGTACAGTTCTTTTCAGGCCTTATTCTTTTCAGTTACTAAATGTACTTGGGTAGCTCTCTCAAATGAAGAGAGAAGACTAACTACCAGGCGTTCCACGTAAGATTTCCAGCATCCTAACCTGGGAATTTTAGACTAGAGAAACCTGGAAATGCCAGTGGGTCGTTCAGAGACTTCCAACATTTTGAGTTTCTCCTATTTAGAGAGAATAACTTTAAAAGTGCAGAACAATTTTGACTTTTAAGTGATATTTGAGAACTGCCCGTGTAAAAGGAATTACACTAAATGTATGTCGTTGTCAAAGTAGTTTCCATTTTAGTAGGTGTTAATTTGGTGCCACTTTGCTAAATGATTTTTAAACATTATTTCCTGTGATCTTCACATCTCTCTATATAGGGATGATTTCTATTTTACCAGACAAAACAGACTTGGAGGTGGTGGTTTACTTGCTAGAGTAAAGTAAGGGGCAGAACTGAGCCTTGAACCAGCTCTGACTCGAAGCAAGTGTGCAGAACCACTCCACCACAGTGCCTTAAAGGAAGTGTCACCTGGATGGGGGAAGGCTGATGCATACATAAGGGCAGGGAAAAGGGCATCTGGAGAGTAGGAGAGATCTCTGCCCTGCCTGCTGTAGATGTATCAAGGAGTAGCAGCCTTGAAGGAGGAGTTTATGTGTTGTGGGTACTCCGTATAGTGGAGCATTTGATTAAAGAACGGGGTGTGTGTGTGTGGCTATAGGAGTACTTGTTGCAAATACTTCCCTTCCAGGTTCCAAGGGCACAAAGCACGTGGAAAGCAGTGTAAGAGTCAATGATAAATGTGTTTAAAGTTAGTGCAAAATAGTATTAGTTTGGAATTCTCCACAACATATATATAGAGAGAGAGAGTCTGGTGTATTAAAAATAATTATGGTCATTTGCTACTCAAAAGTGTGGTCTGAGAACCTATAGCCTGGATGTTGCTGGGAGCGTGTTAGCCAAGCAAATTCTCAGCCCAAGGTAGTAATGAAAATCTGCATTTTAAGTCCCAGGTGACCAGCGTTCATTTTCTAGATCAAGAAGCCCTGATTTAGGTCCTGTCTGTGTTCAATAAATAATTTTTGAATCCAGCTTTTTAAATATTTTTATAGAAGTTAATTTGTTTTGCTAAAATTGCTCTAGAGAATCTTTTCTTAAAAAAGGTAAAGAAAAACTCATCAAAAGAAAGAATATAAAAGCACATTTGAATTAAGTTCCCTTTTAAGCATGTCCAGTTTAAGTGTTTCTAGAAATTAGGAGTCAGTGCTGAGGGTATTTACTAAAAAAGGCATTAGTAAAGAAGTATGTCCATATTGACCTCATAACACATAAAGGCATCAGGCGATGCTGTAAAATGAAGGTGTGTGTGGAGGAGGCAGGACCTGCCCCTCCGAGGGTATTGTGGAAGAGGTGAATTCAAAGAGCACGGGTTTTACTATCGCCCTGAAGCCAGTCACTGGAAAAGGGAAGGAAGCTCTGCAGATGACAGGACAGAAGCACCTAAGGGCACCGGAAGTATTTCTTGGTGGCAGTAGTTGAACTGTGCCCATCCATATTGGAGCAGTTGGCTTAGAAGAGTGGTGACTTAGAGGGTGATGATATGTGTGTGTCACATCCCTCGCTGGCTGAGGTATGACCCAGGCACTGGGAACTGGCCGAAGAGGGGCAGTGGTTCCCATGGTGATTTTAAAGAAATGGTGTTTGAAATTGTTTTCTTTATAACCCAGTCATTTACCTTCAGAAATTTAAAAGCACTCCCTTCACAGATCGGTTGTTTTGCGTTTTTACAAAAGGATGTTTATTGAAGAAAACTTTTAAAGAGCCCTCCTCCTCACCCAAAAAAGTAACGTCATCAGCTTGAGATCACCAATATTAGCATTTTGGTGTAGAATTTTTCCCACCTGCAATTGTTTCTTTGCATACAATTGATGTAAATATTGTATCATCTGCTTTTACATTTTGATAATTGGCAAGTGCCTTTCCCCATCATTTACTGGTGTGTGAAGTCATTTTTTTATTTTTTTGAGGAAGATCAGCTCTGAGCTAACATCTGCCAACCCTCCTCTTTTTGCTGAGGAAGACTGGCCCTGAGCTAACATCTGTGCCCATCTTCCTCTACTTTATATGTGGGACGCCTACCACAGCATGGTGTGCCAAGTGGTACCATGTCCACACCCGGGATCCGAACTGGTGAACCCTGGGCCGCCAAAGTGGAACGTACGAACTTAACCACTGCACCACCTGGCTGGCCCCTGTGAAGTCATTTTTAATGGCTGTGATATCTGTATCTTTTTGATCAGACCGTAAATTTCTTCACTAGTCCTATAACCTAGGGGTCCGCACACTTTTTCTTTAAATAGCCAGATAGTATATATTTTAGATTTTGCAGGCCACATGGTCTCTGTCCCAACAATTGGACACTGCCTTGGGAGAGCAAGCCATGAGCAATGAGTGAGTGAGCGAGCCCAGCTCTGTCCCTGTGAGACTTCACTTACAAAACTGGGCTGCAGGCTGTAGTTTGCCCACCCAGCTATAGTTGAACCTTTAAGACGTCTGCGTTCTCTGATCATGAACCATACTTGCAGCAGCTTTGCCCCACCGGAGTTCCATATAAGTTAACTTCTGGAATGGATATTCCTGGGCCAAAGGGTATGTAAAACTTAAAGTCTTTTAATACATGTTATAGTTCTCCAGAAAGTTTTCCCAACTTAGGATTCCCACAAGTTTTTGAGTGTTTATCCTTGGACGTTGATAACACTGTTTATTGCTAACAGTCTGTCAATTTGATAGGCCAAAGATGTTATTGCATTTTTTGTTTCTTGGATTATTAGTGAGGTTGATATCTTTTCATGCTTCGTGAATTACTGTTCCACGAGATTTACCCCGCTTTCCTAGTGTGCTATCTTTTAAAAATTGTTCTGTTAGACCTTTTTGTATGTTGATATTAAGTAAAATCACTTATGTACTTCACAAATATTTCTCCTTTTTTGTTTTTTACATGAGTGTTATGTCAGTCATTTCTATAATTTCTAACTTTGAATTCATGCTCAAATCCTTAGCCATACCAATGTTATATAAATATTCATGTGTATATTCTCATAATGTTCTGTGGTTTAGTTTTTATAAATATTCAAAGTTGCTAAATTATTATTATTATTTTGGTGAGGAAGATTGGCCCTGAGCTAACATCTGTTGCCAGTCCTCCTCTTTTTGCTTGAGGAAGATTGTCGCTAGGTAACGTCTATGCCAGTCTTCCTCTATTTTGTATGTGGGACGCTGCCACAGCATGGCTTGATGAGCGGTGTGTAGGTCCGCACCCGGGATCTGGGTCTACAAACCCCAGTCAGCGGAAGCAGAGTGCACGAACTTAACCGCTACACCACCAGGCCGGCCCCCAGTAAAATATTTGAAAAATCCTGGAGGGAAAGTTCTCTTCATCAGATAGTGACATGCAGTTCTCAAGGAAATTTAGAGGTCAAGGATATGAAGTTTATACCAAAAGCCCAAATGACAGTCGTGCTGTGATCTCCTGCAGCACAGGATGAGTTAAACTTTGACGTTTTAAACTACAGAAGGGGAGTAAAGAACAACTGGAAGGAAGCTCAAGGGATATGTTTTAAAAGGGCTAGGGGGAGCTCTTAACAATGGAGAGGTAACAGAGAAGTAGGATGGGTGGAAGATAGAAGATGAGTGTGGGGGGGAAGGAATAGGCCAAGAGTGGTCAGTTTTCTCCATTATATTAAGAGGATGTGTTATCTTTTTTTTTTTTTTTTTTTGAGGAAGATTAGCCCTGAGCTAACTACTGCCAGTCCTCCTCGTTTTGCTGAGGAAGTCTGGCCCTGAGCTAACATCCGTGCCCATCTTCCTCCACTTTATATGTGGGACACCTGCCACAGCATGGTTTGCCAAGTGGTGCCATGACCGCAGCTGGGATCCAAACTGGTAAACCCCGGGCGGCCGAAGCGGAACGTGCGAACTTAACCACTGCACCACCGGGCCGGCCCCAGGATGTGTTATCTTCATGAGCAGACAAGACACCAAAAATGCCAGTGTTCTAAAAAGCTACACTGTCCACAAAGCTGGTCCCAGAAGAGCACTTTGTTACTGCTAATCTGGAGTCACTGAGCCGTCCATCTAAGGAGGACTGCAGGGGTCAAAACGGTGATTCACCAGAACAGTTTGACTATTTGGTGGGAAGTTTATAGAAGGAAGAGCAGGGTGAGCTTGTCCATTTAATTGCTTTAGAAAATCCTCAAGAAAACTTACTATGGACCCCATATGTAAAGTTATCCTAGCTACACGAGCATGACTGGGTTCACACAGGCTCCTCAGAAGGTAAATAGAAAATAATCAGCATTTCTTTTTTAAAAGTGGTAAACACTTCTTGAGAATAGACAACTTATGAAGAGTGTTAGGAATAAAGAGAAACGTCAAAGTACCTGACCTAGAGGAGATTATGATTCATTTGAAAAGTGAGCACAGACACATGAAAAGATAATTAAGAATAAGTTCCATTTCTTTCCATTTTCACTATCTTCTAGAATCATTAAAATGAATACACATTTTATAAAAACACACATTCATGCTAGATCCGAGGTCAGTAAACTGCCTGCTGCCACATGGGGGTAGTCACCTGTCTTTGTAAAGAGAGAGCAACTGGAATACACTCACGCTTGTTTGTTTACCCGTTGTCTGCGGTGCTCTCGCTCTACAGCCATGAAAGTCGTGTAGTTGTAACAGACCTAGGGCCCACAAAACCTAAAATCTTCCTTTGCAGGAAAATTTTGTTGACTTCTCTATGTAATTTGGTAAATGAAGAAAGTATAAAAATTTTAAATTGTCTAATTTCACCTTCCAGAGATAATTTTTAACATCTTATTACGTACAAATTGGAATTTATGTGTGAGCGTGTGTCTGTCCGTCTTACTCACCAAATGTCGGATGGTTGTATGTGGTGAGGCAATGGACTGAATGTTTGTATTTCCCCAAATGCGTGTGTTGAGATGCTAACCCCCAGGGTGATGGCATTAGGAGGTGGGGCTTTGGGGAGGTGATTGGGTCATGAGCGGGGAGCCCTCGTGAATGGGATTAGTGCCTTATAAAGGGGCCCTCAGAGAGCTCTCTCACCCTCTTTCCCCAAAGCAAGGTCACAGCAAGAGGACAGCCATCTATGAAGTAGGAACAGGGCTCTGACCACACACTGAATCTGTCAGCGTCACCTTGATTTTGGACTTCCCAGCCTTCAAAACTCTGAGAAATAAAGTTCTGATGTTTATAAGCCACCCAGTCTATAGGATTCTGTTATGGCAACTTGAACTAAGACAGGTTATATACACATTTTTAACCACATATTATGTTATTAAGTATTGGGAAAACAAGATTTTTAATACCTACATAGTTTTCCATAGCATAGATAGGGGGTAATTTATTAAACATTTCCCTATTTAGCTTGTTTCCAGTTTACATTAGTAGAAATAATATTTTAATAAATCTCCTTATACATAAATGTGTGTGTATATGTAGTGTTACTTTTTAAAAGGTAAGTTTCCAGGAGTAGACTTACTGAGATGAATCTTTCAAGGTTCTCACTTCATTTTGCCAAATTGCCTTCCAAAGAGATTTTACCAAGTTTATACTCCCACCATGAGGATATGAATGTTCATTTGACTTGATCTTTATTAACGTGGGATTTTTAAGTAGTCTTAGGCATTATTATAAGCACAAGATGGTATCTCTTCGTCTAAATTGTTTTTAAATTGCTAGAGAAGCCATTTTCCCAAGTGTTATTTGCTTGTTTTAGTTTCTTTTCTTGGATTTGTCTGTTCATATCCTTAGCATGTTTCTTGATTGCTTAGGAAGTGTAACATTGTTCGTGCTTGGAAACCATTCATCCTCCAATACTCATTCCAAATGTTGCTTCATACTGTCAGCAGTATTTCTAGTGCGCTTTATACATGCTTCTCCTTTAGCATGATATTTATAATTCGTTTATTCACTTGCCGCCCCACTAGGCAGTGAACTCTTCCATGGCAGTGGCTCTGTCTCAGATAAGTCTGGATTACTATGACCACCACTTGGCTGGGCACATGCTGGACATTCAATAAATGTTGCTTGGATGAATGAATCATCCAAGTTTTGAATCAGCTTCTGGGAAAATAGGAGTTGCTAGTGGGAATTTAAAATGCACCTAACTAGTGCCTACCAAGTGGTAAGCACTCTTTTTTTTTTTTTTTTTTGAGCAATTAAACAACTGAACTAAATACATGTCATCCTAAATTGATTTCTTTTGACTCATTTCCCAGGGGTGGTAAAATTAGGTCCCTATGACTCATTTCCCAGTGATGATGTGGCTGCTGGTGGTGCTATGGCTTCCCTTCCTGGAATGGCTTTTGCCATCAGTCACTTCCCAAATATTATCCACTTGCTCAAGTGATGTAATGAACAGCCTAGCCACAATTGATTACGTTCCAGCACTTTGTTAAGATCATTCTAAGATTTCACATAGGACACCGTGGTAACATGGATGAGGAAAGCACATGGGACGTTTCTGCCATGGAAGAGTCCGACTACTTTTACCCTGTCAGGTATGAGTTGAGATGGCATGGGAGGAGGAAGAGAAGATACAGGCAACAGTGAGAAAAGCAAGGGATGGACTAGCCAAGGTGCAAATGGAAAATGGTCCTGTCCCCAGTTTAGAAAGAACCGGATATTACAGTTCTCGACTGTTTTTAAAGTGGTAGAGCGCTGACACTGCTCAAATCAAGAAAGAGTTTAGTTGCCCTTCAAATATTCCCTCGTAAATGGACTCTCCTTATGCAGAAAGAATGAACAATGCTAGTAGTTATGCTAAAATATACGACATCTACTCATCCCCACCCCACCATTTGCTTGTTTAGCCAGCAACCTGCTATTCCCATGACTCTGCTGGTGGTTATGGGCCAGTCACCAAGAGCAGGGGCTGTAGAATCTCTCAAATCTGGATTCAAATGCCTGCTCCACAGCTCAGAACGCCCTGCACCTTTGGCAGCTTATTCAATTTCCCTGAATGTTCGTTTTTCCATTTGTAAAATGTGGATCATGATATTGATCTTTCAGGATTGTCTTCCGAATTAAATTACATTGGTGTGTGTAAGCCCTCCGTAAGTGCTAACAATTATTAGATCATCGTTATTATCACCGTGAGTTTTATTTTCAAGATTTCACTTGTTCAGAGTCTAAATGTCTTTTAGGTTTGGCCTAGTTTTTAAGAATAAAATTTGATTCTATGTGCTTATCTTAATTTAAATTATAATTCTAGCATTATCTGCTTAACCTCTCATCATGAAAATAAATTTATTTGAAATCAATTCACACATTGGTTGTATACATCAAGTTAATAAAAAGATCTTCAATCCACATCAAATAAAAATAGCTCCTTCTAACCTCTTTAGGTAAATCAGTAATTCCCACAATAAACATATATCTAGGGAATACTTTCTAGTTAAAGTGGACCATTCTGTATTGTTGAACTCATTGAAAAATTTAAGAGCTGGAAAGACCCTTGGGAGAGTCTGAATCCAATGTTAGTGACATATTGACAGGCAGACAAAACCAGATCCCCGATTCCCATTCAATGCTTGTTCCAAGGTATCAACTCCTGTATTAAGAAAAAGACAAATAGTGATTACTGGTCACTTGCCCTAAGGTTTTACTTTATGTTGTTCCTTCAGTTACCTGTTTGAGCTCTCCAATGAACATCTTCCATCTCTCACGTCCTCCTAACCCATCCTGGTTCATCAACTTCACAACACCCAGGCTCTTTTCTGACCTCAAGTTCAAAAGGCTTTGTGGAGCTGCCAGTGGTAATTACAGCCTCCCACACTGTATTCCCACAGTCTTATGAACAATCACAGAGCTGGTTATTTCTGGGTAAAAATACTTAGCCCCATATCCCATGGCTCTCATTGAGAAGTGTTTGATGAAGATTTTGGTCCTACCTGCTGTCTCCTGGTGGGTTAGCAACATTTCCCAGACACCTGTTTTATGTTCCCTTCAATGGCTCTTAGTTTCCAATTCTTTATTCTGTTCTGTGTCAGAATAACTCAAAGGGAAAAGAATATCCACTAATATCCTCCTTGAAAAATAGTCAAAAGCCATTTTTGAAGACCTTGGGTTCCAGGGAATGGGGGTGTGTCTTTTGTTCTTGTCTTGGTACTGCCGACAAAACCTTTTACCCAGGATCAAGAGGCCAGTGATGGAAATGAACAAAGGCACTGCCCCCTGGGGCTAGTGTAGCTGGGCACAGGAGGTCTGCAGGTGTGGGCTGGGTAGCAGGCAGCTGGGGGTAAATCTTCTCTCTGGAAGCTGAGTTTTCAGCTTGTTGAAAACCTGTTGAGACACTTAGTTGGTGAGTGTTGTGAAGTATCCATGAAGATTGACCATTTTAGGTACCTCATTCCGAAGGTTTTCTTTGTGTTGCCCAACTATTTGGTTTGTGTTTTATTTATTTATTTTTGTAGCTCAATTTTGCTTGTATCTACACTTTTTTGTATAAGCAATAAAAACTACAATAACAACAAAAACTCTAGATGAATTGGGGGATTTTAATGTCTTTTTAAAAAGGGAATCAGCATGATCCTATAATGGTGTGGATTAAGAAGAGGAATATCTGCTTTCAAGATGACTTTATGTTCTGAGTTTCCATCACCCGCTCTGGTGACCTCTCAGAAGCTTGGTGGATGCCCACATCTCTTGAACATAGCTTATGAAAACCATTGATTTAATTTTGAATGAACTTTGTTGTATTATTATGGGGCTTTCCTTTCCCTGCTATTTTACATGATGTGCCTGCTTAAAAAGCCTTCCAATTCAAAATCATTCTAGAAGACACAATTGTGCTTTTGGTTTGTGACTTTGCTCCTTCATTTTGTGAGTTTTCTGTGAAGAGTGTCTTTGGCCGGAAGCTTAAGGACACGGCTGAATTGGGTACCTTAATGAGAAGGGAAGCGTCAGGTCTTTGGTGTCTGACCTCACGTAAGACACTGTTCAATACCCATCATCTCTGACCTTGTAAATGGCTTTAAATGGATTCTCAATGATGTGACCACCTGGTGTCGTCCCCTGGAAAGAGGGTGAAGTCATTCATTCATCAAATATTAATTGATGCCTCATACTGTGAAAGGACTTGGGAATTCAAAACAAAAACCACATGATTCCTGCCCTCCAGATCTTCAAGGTCTTATAAACAGGCATGGGTGCAATTGTGTCCATGTACCAGTGAGATGACGTAAAAAGCAGGTTCTAGCACGGGTGAGGGAGTAATGGACTCTGAATGATTGGGAGGAGGACAGGTGGTCAGAGAAAGCCTCATCAGGCTTCCTTTTTCTTTGTTCAATGGGCATTTACTGAGTATGTGCCAGACACTGCTGCAGGCCAAGAACACAGCATTGAGTGGGTCGATAGCCATATAGGAGTCAAATAATTAAGGGGCAACCAACAAGCAAATATCAGGTAAAACATCACGTAAGGGCTACTTCAGATGGAGTGGTCAGAAAAGTTCACTGTGAGAAGGTGAGAATTAATCTTAGACCTGAAAGATAAGCAGGTGTCAATTGTGCAAAGATTGGAAAAAAATTTCCCAGCAGAGGAAACAACTAAGGCAAAGGACTTCAAGTTGGCACAAGCTTTATGTGTTTGAGAAATAGAAAGAAGGCAAGCGTGGCTGGCTGGTGAGGCTGGTGATGGGGGCAGGGGTCAGATCATGTCAGGCTTTGTGGGCCAGGGGAGGAGGTTACAACAAACTCAGAGTGTGAAGGGAAGCCGTTGGTGGTTTGTCAGCATGGGTGTGGTGTGGTCCAAACCCCAGCTGCTGTGTGGAAAATGGAATTTATTGGGGGTGAGAGTGAAGCATGGGGAGCCCTACCAGCAATTGGTGGTCCTGGGGAAAGAAGTGGAGGTTTGTGAAAGAGGAAAGGAATTCGCCAAGTATCCAAGGTGAAGGTGAGACAAGACAGACAGAAGTGGGCATGGGAGAATCATCATCAATTCTTCATAGTCAGGGCTGAGAGTGAGCAAGTGGAGAAGCCAGAGAGAAGCTGGAAAGGAGCGCTTTGGGGACTCACTCAGCCCAGATGCCATATTCACCTAGACATGTTCCTTGCAGTTTTAGTTTATTTTTTAAAACTTTTTTTATTGGAGATAATTGTAGATTCATAGGCACTTGTAAGAACTAATACAGAGAGGTTCTGCACACCCATCACCCAGTTTCCCCCAAGAGTAACATCTTGCATAACGATAATACAACATCACAGCTGAGAAATTGACATTACATTGACCATGTTCAGATTTCAGTGGTTTTACACACACTCATTTGTGTATGTTTACTTCTATGCAGTTTTATCACGTGTGTAGATTCGTGTGACCGCACAGTGAAGACAAAGAACAGTTCCATCACAACGACCCCCTTGCGCCACTGTTTTACAGTCACACCCGCCTCCCTCCCTCTGTTCTTCTATAGGAACCACTAATCTGTTCCCTATCTCCATACTTATGTCATTTCAAGAATGTGATGTAAATGGAATTATACAGTATGTATCTTTTTGAGATTGATTTTTCACTCAGCATAATTCCATTGAGAAAATCCAAGATTTGCCTGTATCGGTAGTTCGTTCCTTTGTGGCAGGCTAGTATTCCATGAGATGGATGGACCATAGCCTTTTAACCATTCACCTGTTGAAGGACAGCTGAGCTTTTTCCAGTTTGGGGGCTACTATAAATAAAGATACTGTAAACATTTGTGTATAGATTTTTGTGTGAACATAAGTTTTCATCTCCGGGATAAATATCTGAGAGTACCATTGCTAAATTGTATCATAAGCACATGTTTGGTTTTGTAAGAAACTGCCACATGCTTTTGCAGAATTGCTATACCCTTTTGTATTCTGGCTAATAATGCATGAGGGATCTAGTTTCTCTGCATCCTCACTGGCTTTTGGTGGTGTCACTATTTTTTATTTTAGCCGTTCTGGTAGGTATGTAGTGCTGTCTCATTGTGGTTTTAATTTACATTTCCCTAATGGCTAATGATGTTGAACACCTTGCCATGTGCTTATTTGCCATCTGTGTATCCTCTTAGGTGAAACATATGTTCATGTCTTTTGCCCATTTCCTAATTAGTTTGTTTTCCTACTGTTGAGTTTTGAGAGTTCTTTATGTATTCTAGATACAAATCCTTTGTCAGATACGTGCTTTACAAATATCTTCTCCAGTCTGGAGCTTCTCTTCTTATCCTCTCAAGAAGGTCTTTCACAGAGCAAACGTTGCTAATTTTGATAAGGTCCACTTTATCAGTTTTTCCTTTTATGGTTCGTGCTTTTGGAGTCAAGTCTAAGAGCTCTTCTAGCCCTTGATCCCAAAGATTTTCTCCTATGTTTTTTTTCCTAAAAATTTTATAGTTTTATGTTTTATATTTAAGTCCATGATGAATTTTGACTGTAATTTTTGAATAAGATGTGAAGTTTAGGTTGGCATTCATTTTTTGTGCCTATGGATTTCCAATTGCTCCAGCAACATCTATTCAGAAGACTATTCTTCTCTGTTGAATTGCTTTTGCTCCTTTGTCAAAAATCAATTGGGCATATTTGTGTTGGTCCTCTAATGGATCCTCTGTTCTGTTCCATTGATCAACATGTCTGTTCCTCTTCCCATCCCACACTGTCTTGATTACGTATCTGTATAATAATCCTGTAGTCCTGTATCTGTACAACACTGTAAAAATCCTGTAATAATCCTTTATCTGTATAAACATCAGGTAGAGTGACTCCTTTCATTTTATTTTTCTTTTTTAAAAAAATTATTTTAGCTATTATAATTCTTCCACCTTTCCAAAAATTTTTGAAAAAGCTTGTCTATATCTGCAAAACACTGGCTGGGATTTTGGGAATTGCATTAAACCTGTAGATCAATTTGGGGAGAACTGGCGTCTTCACTACATTGAATTTTCCAGTCCATGAACATGATATGTCTCTCCACTTATTTAGGTCTTCTTTGGTTTCTTCCATCTGCACTTGGTAACTTGTAGGATACAGATCTTGTACATGTTTTGTTAGATTTCTATCTAAGTATTTCATTTTCTTTGGAGTAATTGTAAATGGTATTGTTCTAAATCTGTTTCCACATAGTTTTTTTGGTTAGTATATAGTTTACTTTTTGCTCTTCTTCCTTTTTTTTTTTTGGTGAGGAAGATTCACCCTGAGCTAATCTGATGCCAGTCTTCCTCTTTTTGTATGTGAGCTGCCACCACAGCATGGCCACTGACAAGTGGTGTTAGGTCCACACCTGGGAGCCAAACCCAGAGCATGCAAACTCAACCACTAGGCCACTGGGGCTAGCCCTACTCTTCTTTTTTTTTTTCACCTGTCCTCAGGTGGAAGATTATACCTCGTACCAAATATAAATCACTAAGAGAATTGCTAGTCCCAGAAACACAATTTTCCCGACACAATTTCAATCCTGATTTTCTGGAATCTTCTTCTAGGTAAGGGTTAGGCCACCTCTGCATCCATGGAAGCCTGTGATGTTTGGTTGGGATTCATTGTGAGTTTGTATCAGAGAAGAGGGGAGTACGGTTTGTAGAGACAGGGATTTTGTTGTTGTTCAGGCAGTCACACTACCCTCTGCATTAGCTATTTTTGGCCCTTTGGATGTATCTAGAATTAGGCAGGTAGCCTAAAAGAACTTTCATACCAGCTAAGTTTATTTTATTCTCTTTGGTTTTTGTATTTTCTTGGGAAATATTAAATGTACTGCTGTAAGAACATGCTTCTATTTTCTTCACTTATTAGTCTAAGAACCAAAACAAGATAAGTAACTTGGGAGGTGGCTACACTGGTCCTTGAAGAAAAGGCCAATGCACATGGTTAGCTTGACTAGCAGCTGCGAAGCCAAGAATTGTTATTGTATAATTGACTGACATCTTGAGAAGAATGTTCAACTCTTGGTATTGTTAGGATAATCACACTTCCAAACCCCAAACTGGGCCTTATAGTTCAGTAAATGAGTTCTATTACATATATGTTGAGATGTCTGTGTTGAGATGTGAACCCAGAAGCACAGGGTAATTATTAGGGAACACTGCATTTTGTGTTATATTTGTGCAAATTTAGCAGATGATATAGACTTAGAAAAGATACTGCTTTCAAAATAATAGACTTCATCAACTCATAGGTCTAAGAAGAGATATGGAAAGAAAATACTGAGAACAAGGTAAGCATTAAAAAAGTGACCGAATAAAGCAAAATAGTGAAAAATTATCTTCTCTATTTAAAAATATCTTCACTGGAAAAATGGGATAGAAATAGTTAACTAAATGCCTATAATAATGGAATGGTACTCCAAATCTAAATGGAAACTTGCTTCTTCCTCTATATTGACATAGGCCAAAGGTCTCAACCTTGAGCATGCATCAGAATCACCTAGAGGACCTGCTAGAACATGGATTACTGGGCCCCACCCTCAGAACCTCTGAGAATTTGCATTTCTAGCTTGTTCCCTTGTGATGCTTATGCTGCTGGTCCTGGGGGGCCTCACATTGAGATCTACTAATAGAGCCTATTACTAACTCCACTGAAAGCTAAAAAAACCGAAGTTGTTGGATATTGCAAGAAAAAGGCTGCAGACTGTTCTCAGATCAATGAAGAGTTTTGACGAGCAGACTCTTAGATGTTACTCTCGGGTGTCCTTGGACAAGGGGAAACATGAAAGCAGAGAAGATTTCAGTTGTGCGCGTGGAAGACATTAAGTACCAGGATGTCAGTGCATTGGGTGGGCCAAAGGGTTTTCTATACCTAGAGTCCTTCCAAAGAAAATAGGCCATGGGCCATGCTTTGTCCTGTTTAGAAGTCCTTCTGTCTTAAGGTAAATGATTAAATTTCTAAAAATGTAGGATATGCCACTGAGTTGACATAGGCTAATTCTTTCCAATTTCTAAGTCAACTAAGCATAGTCATTGAATTCTTCAGTTCTGTAGATGTTTTCTCTCTGTGTTTGACTTGTATTCCCTTAGTTACATGTGAGGAAAATCTTCCTGCGTCTTAACAATCAGGTGCTCTTGGTATATTCTTGGCTTGGCTGAGTCGTTGCCATCCTTGTCCGACACAGAGATTTCAAAAATCTTCCTCTTGCACACATGTGTGTAGATAGTGTGATGGTTCTTGATTAACATCTTAGATCCGTTTTGCTCCTTGACTTTGTTCTTCTCATGGGAGTGAGGTGGAGAATTGTTCTCAGAAACCAGCAAAGACAAAATTAAAACATTTTCACCATTTCTTTTTTTTGAGGTTGATTAGCCCTGAGCTAACTGCTGCCAATACTCCTCTTTTTGCTGAGGAAGACAGGCCCTGAGCTGACATCCGTGCCCATCTTCCTCCACTTTATATGTGGGACGCCTGCCACAGCATGGCTTGCCAAGTGGTGCCATGTTCGTACCCGGGATCTGAACCGGCAAACCCCGGGGCACCAAGAAGCAGAACATGCGCGCTTAACCGCTGTGCCACCAGGCCAGCCCCTCACCGTTTCTAAGAATGATGCCAGAGTAAAAATGAAGAGATTGGGACCAGAATCTTCAGGTGTAGGCCTAACTTGGAGTCAGTGAACTTTGATGGCACCTGCATTACACTCCTGCTCCCAATCCATCTCAACCCATCCCGGCTCAGAGCTGCTTCTACAGAAGAGCCAATGCCTGCTGGCCTGACCTGGTCAAGACCTCTTCCTAAACTCACTCTCTGTGAGAGGCATTTTGTGTTGAAAGCCGTATACTTCCAATTGGGATTTGAAAAAGAAAGATTCAAGGCAGATTTTTTTTTAGAAAACGTATTTTATTGAGGTCACATTGGCTTATAACATTGTGTGAATTTCAGGTTACATTATTGTGTATCAGTTTGTGTAGAGACTGCATCATATTCACCGCCAACAGTCTAGTTTCCAACTGTCACCGTACCCATGCGCCCCTTTACTCCTTTCACCCTCATCCCACCCCCTTCTCTGGTGACCACCCATGTGTTCTCTTTGTCCATGTGTTTGTTTATCTTCCACACGTGAGTGAAATCATACTCAGATGATGTGCTATTCATCTTCCTCTGACTTGTTTTGCTTAGCACAATGCCCACAAGCTTCATCCATCTTATTGCAAATGGCAAGATTTTGTCTTTTTTTATGGCAGCTTTGAAAATGTACTACATTTGTCCTAAGAATGGCCTTTTCGGGGGTAGGTTAGGTAGAGTGGCAACTACTCAA
Source organism: Equus asinus (assembly GCF_041296235.1). Lineage (NCBI taxonomy): Eukaryota > Metazoa > Chordata > Mammalia > Perissodactyla > Equidae > Equus > Equus asinus. The sequence continues at coordinate 12,337,192 of NC_091808.1, read as the reverse complement.
ATGCGGTTCATGTTCCTTCCACCCAAAGTGAGATGTAGGCATTTTTGGAAAGAAAAATAACATTCCCATTGACTTCAAAGAAAAGAGTGTCACTAACAGTGAGACAAATGGAACTTGGATATAAAGCTGCTCCGAGACTTGCTTGTCATTGTGAACAGTGCTTCTGCCCTGGGTGTTGGGCCCATAATGCATCTCAGTGCAACTGCGATAGTAAATGAATCTAACAATGGGGGAAATTCTTCCTGACAAGGGTTTGTTTATTTAACTTGCATAAATTTACAGAACACAAAAGGTCCTTTCATAGCAAGACAATAAATAAAAGTAAAAAAGGTCTTTAGCCATCAATGCATGGTACATTATTCTAATTATGCATTTAATTTTCAGCAGTCCAGACTGCCGGGCATAAGAATATAGCAGAAATGGCATGTAATATGCACACAATGAAAAGATGTTTCAGGCACTGAGCTTGTGTGAAACAATTTCAGAAAAACAGGAAAGTTAGTAACTGATTCCATTTTCAGTTTGTTCACTATGTGAATTTGTCTCCAGCAACTGGGCTGTCCCCTGTTTTCATAGTTCTCCTGGTTCACATTAATAGCAGGGTCTTTTGAAATTATCGATTTGTGATGTGACAGAGAGGAGAATATCAAACTACAGCCCTTGATTTCACGCGAGTGACTTCTGGGTCACGGAAAGAGAAATGGGGAGGGTTGCAAGAAAGTTACCAACGGGTGAATGCAATTTCAGCAAATGCTACCAGAGACTGGGCCGCCTGCCTAGTGGCAGCATTGCTTCTGGCAGCAGCACTTCTGCTGGCAACAGCCCTTCCCACAGCCGCATGAGCCACACGAGCCACAGGAGCCACAGCTACAGGAGCGGCGGCAGCAGCAGACCATGGGGACACTGCAGCAGCCCCCACAGCAGCCACAGCAGCAGGGGCAGCAGCCGGAGCAGCAGCCGACCCGGTAGCATCTGCAAGTGGTGCAGCTGCCGCAGCCACCACCACAACCACCACCGCAGCCACCACTGCAGCCACCACAGCCACCACAGCCACCACCGCAGCCACCACAGCCACCGCAGCCACCACAGCTTCCACAGCCACAGCACCCCATGGTGTCAGTAGAGAGGATTCAGGAGAGGTGAGGAGGGATGTGCAGGAGGTGAGGGAGGTCTGATGTTTGCCCCTAACGGGAGCCCTTAAATACTCCCTCTGGGGGCCTGGCACATGGTCCGTAGTCACTTCCTTGTTGTTGTTTTGACCAGTTTCTGTGGCAGATGCTTATTTCTTGTTTGTTACTTCCTTGTGGGTACACACAACTTGATTTTTTTTCAGTTTCAGATAAATTCACTCCTATTTCAAAAATGGAATCAGAACTGACTGAAATATTTAATAAAACTCCGCATTTTTTCAGTATGTGTGCCTGAGGGTGCTATTCTTTTGATTAGTATTAGATGATCTAAGCTGAGGAGATCAGCTTTTCCTCTCCTTTCACAGATGAGTAATAGCCGCCCAGAGGAAAGATTCCCAACTCTAATTTTATCTTTCAGTCTAATTATATACATTTTATGTACCTTATCTCATCTAATCACCCTAAAAAACCCAATGCAATAGGGGTATAGAGTCTCTATTCAAATGACTTCATAGTCAAATAAGCCTAGGAAATGCTATATCTTACATCTCCATTTGGGAAATTGCCACTAATACATTAGAGATAATAATAAGTCCAGGAGGAGAAAAAAACTTTAAAAAAATCAATATTCAGCAATAAAGAAATTTCTTACACATCAAATAGAAAATGTCATTGAAAAAAGAACCCATTCAGAATGGCAACAAAATTATAACAATGAATAAACCTAATGACATGCAAGATCTTTATGCTGAAAATTATTAAATTGTATTGAAGGACATACAAAAAGAAATAAATGGAGAAATATACTAGGTTTATGGATGGGAAGTCTCAATATCTAAAAGATGTTGTGATGGTTAATTTTATGTATCAACTTGCCTGGGCTAAGAGGTGCCCAGATATCTGATAAAACATTATTTCTGGGGGTATCTGTGAGGGTGTTTCTGGAAGAGATTGGCATTTGAATCTGTAGACTGAGTAAGGAAGATCTAAAACCCTCACCAAAGCGGGTGGGCATCATCCAGTCCCTTGGGGCCTGAGGAGAGCAAGCAGTGGAGGAAGGGCAAACTTGCTCTCTTTGAGCTGGGACATCATTGTCTCCTGCCCTCGAGCATCAGTGCTCCTGGTTCTCAGGCCTTCGGACTCAGATTGTGATTTACACCATCAGCTCCCCTGGTCCTCACACCCCCAGACTCAGACTGAATTACACTGCTGGCTTTCCTGGGTCTCTAGCTTGCAGATGGCAAATCGTGGGACTTCTCAGCCTCCATAATCATGTGAGCCAATTTTTATAGTAAACCTGTATGTTTATATCTATATCTATCCTATTGGTTCTGTTTCTCTGAAGAACCCTAATACAGATGTCAATCCTTTCCAAAGTAATTAATAAATTCACTGCAATTCTATTAAAAGTCCTAAGAGATTTTTTAAAAAATGGTCTCTTCATTCTTCACTTTTGTTTTAAAAAAAACTTGACAGCTTCCCCTAAAATATGTTTGACAAAATAAAAGGCCAAGAATGTCAAAGACATTTTTTAAGAAGAATGAGGAGGGGCATTCACTTATCAGATATTGGGACTAATTCTAAAGCTATGATCATTAAAACAGTGTGATATTTTGTTACTGAGAGATAGAGAGAGACTAATGGATGGGAATAGAGAACCCAGAAATAAAATCACACAAATTTTGGAATTTGGTATATGGCAGAAGCATTACAAATCAGGAGAAAATACTGCTATTCAATATTGATACTGAAATAACAGATTATCCATATGAATAAAAAATAATTCTGGGGTTCTTCATACCACACATCAAAATAAGTTCCGTATGATTTTAAGATCCAAAAATGAAAAGAAAACAACATTTTTTTTCTTTAAGATTGGCCCTGAGCTAACATCTGTTGCCAATCTTCCTTTTATTTTTTTTCTCTTTCCAAAGCCCCAGTTGTGTAACCTAGTTGCATGTCCTTCTAGTTCTTCTGTGTGGGATGCTGCCACAGCATGGCTTGATGAGTGGGGCTAGGTCCGCGCCCAGGATCTGAACCAGCAAGACTGGGGGCTGCCAAAGCAGAGCACGTGAACTTAACCACTATGCCACCGGGCCAGCCCACAAACTTAACATTTTAAGAAGATATGAAAAATCATTTTTATGACATCAAATTAGTAAAGTACTTCTTCAACATAAAAGCAATAGACTGATTCAATGAAAAATATATGAAAGAAAAGAAAACATCTTTACAAAAAAACGTACTTAAAGCGAAGATTAAAACTAGCCACAGGCTAAAGAGCAAAGCAATTTTTAAGAGAAAAACCACAGAAAATCCTTTGAAGGCTATGATTTGTACCCCACTAGTAATCAGAAAAGTTTGAATTAAAACCACAGTGCAGTACATTTTGTACCCCCGTGATTGCCATCATGTTCAAATGTGAAGATACCAAATACTGGTGAAGATGTTGAGTGATTGGACTTTTCATACACTGTTCAGTGGTTGTGCAAATTGCTATGACCAATTTGCAGAGTAATTCAGCAACATCTGGTCACGTCGAAGATGTGCATTCTCCCATTTATTCATTCATTTCAGTTGAGGTTAATGAAGAGAATAATTCTATTCTAGTCAATGAGTTATAATCTGTTACCATCATTATTTTGATGCTCAAGTTGCCTCAGATTTTGCTAGCGGCCACATCTTGCACATGGCTTCTGTAGCTTTAAAAACATCTCCATCCTTTTTTGAGTACTGACTTATATTCTGGCACAAGATGTTCATGGCCCATTTCATCCTTTCCCAGCCTGAGACCTGGAATCAGTCTTTTCTCCAAGAAGTCTGGTTCCTTTTATTGGAGAATGGTTTTTAGAATGCAAGATCTGGGTGCCAGTTGTGCTCATTGCTAAGATTTTTTTCTGTACCTACAGTCAGTTCTGCTATGACACAACACTTGTGTTCCTAAAAACCATGGCGCTCTACAAAATTGTGCAATAAAAACCACAGGGCTATGTAGTTGGGGAACAGCACTCAAAAACTTCATCAGTGACTTATTAAAAAAATAGAAACAATAAACGTTGTGCACGACTTTACACACATGTTTAAAAATATGTAAGTCGTTTAATGACTATGGCAGTTTACCTTGTAAAACACCTGAAGTTTGCCTGTGGAAGTGGCCCTGAGAAGGACTCCAGCTTGTGGTATTGTCAAGTGGTGGAAGGGGACGTATTGGAAATAGGAGCAGAAGTTACAGCTGTAGGTGTGGATGAGCGTAGGTCATAATACATATGGTGCACAGGTAGCTGGTAGTGTTGGAAGCGTGTGTGTGCATGTTTTAGCTGGGTGTGCTTTCTGCATTTCTTGGTGTTTCTCATGGACAAAATCCTGCATAAACAAACACAATTTGCGCTATGCTCAAATTGTTCCCTAATATATCCATCTTCTTGGAACAAATTTTTTTCCAGATTTATTGAGGTATAATTGACAAGTAAAAATTGTATATATTTAAGATGTACAACATGACTTGATATATATATGCATTGTGAAATGATTACCGTAATCAAGTTAATTAACACATCTATCACCACACATTGTTACCATTTTTTGTGTGTAGTGAGAATATTTGAGATCTACTCTCTTAAGCAAATTTCAAGTACCGTGTGCAATACAGTATTATTAACGGTATTCACCATGCTGTATATCAGATCCCAGAACTTACTCATCTTATAACTGAAGCTTTGTACCCTTTGACCAATGTCTCCCATTTCCCCCGTGTTCCCCGTTTCCCCCACCCCCCAGCCCCCAGCAACCGCCATTCTACTCTGTGGTTCTATGAGTGTGACTTTTTCAGATTCTACATATAAGTGAGAACATGCAGTATTTGTTTTTCTATGTCTGGCTTATTTCATTTAGCATAATCCCTTGCTTGGAACAAATTTGCATTTTCAAAAGAAGTGTTATAGCAGAACTGACTATATTATATTAGGTGTTGGGAATTTAATTGATCTTCTGTATGTTTTCCATTTGGCCTTCTGTTATAGGGCTTTTCATATTATATTAAGATGGTTTGCTTCTGTGTCTGTCTTTTTTGATGGACTTTATATGCTTCTTTAGGATCAGTTTCATCTCTCATTCATCTTACTCTCCCAAGTGCTACACAGTGTCTGGAATGTAGTAGACAATTGTTAAACTTTTGAGGAATTGATGCAAGAAGGATAAGGTGTGGCCCCTCTTTTCAAGGTGATGTCAGTTTAGAGCTGTGCTCTCCAACGTGGTAGCCACTACCCACGTATGGCTATTTAAATTTAAATTAATCAAAATTAAATAATAAAAAACTTTATCCTTCAGCCTCATTAGTACTCAATAGCACATGTGGCAAGTGGCTACCATATTGGCCAGCTCAGCATAGAACATTTCCATCATTGCAGAAAGTTCCATTGATCAGTGCTGGTCTAGATGTTAGCGGATGGAGAGTTATAGCTCCTTCATTATCCAGATCATTCTCAGATGACCTGGTGAGACCCCCTGACCTCCCCACAAGAAAGAACAAATATTCCGCATTTAGAAAAATGTTATTGAAAACATTTGAGACTGAAGGTCTTCTTCAGAAAAATAAGATTTTAAAAGAAAGTAGATCCACATAATAAAGTCTACAGTATTCAACAAAGGAGTAAATAAGACATAAAGAAAGTGAACTTTTCCCAAAGAGACAACTATAAGCAAGACTATAAACCAAGTCTCAAGCCTCTGAAATAGAGTCATTTTTTGGAAGTAGACTGAGGAGGGATGACAAAAGTAGGATGAGAAAGACAGAATCTTGTCTCGTAAAAGCCAAGAGATGAGAGTGTGTCAACAAAGAGATTTGCCAATTGCATCGTGCTGAGAACAGGATACGTTGGGCTTAGCCACGCGGAGGCCATTAAGGACTTGAGATAGAGCTGTTCCTGTGAAGTGGTTGTCCAGGTAGGAGTGGAGAAGTTTTGGGGGGATTTTGGTGAAGATTTATATTTATTATAGCAATATTATAGTATATTGCTATAATATACCCAGAATATACACTATAATCCCCAATTTTGTTTTTAAATAATGCATACGTTTGTACACAAAATTCTGGAAGAAAATTACAATGTGAACAGTAGTTATTTCAGTAAGGTGTGATTGTGGGTAATATTTATTTTCTTTGTATTTCTGTGTATTTTTCAAATTTTCTACAATGAACACGTATGGCTGCCATGATAGAAAAAGCAAAAATTGTATTAAAGATGTATATGCATGCATTCTGAAGTTGGTTTAAATAGTGAAATTATGAGTAACATGTTGTTTCTTCATTTTTTCTATATTTTAAAAGATTTGCCAATACATTTTATTATATATAATCTTATGCATACTTTGCTGACTGCACTTTCCCACATTCATGCTCCCCACTCATTTCCTGTTTTATTTCATTCTTTCCCCCAGCTTTATTGAGGTATGATTGACAGATAAATGGTAAGAAATTTAAAGTGCACAACTTTGCGATTTGTCACCTTCCTCCCAAGGGGCCTTTCGGTGTCTTGACACCGTCCCTCCTTGTGCTGCATGTTCTTTGCTAGCTCTTGCCTGTTTCGTTGCTGTTGTCTCTGTCTCATTTCTAAGTGCTTAGAACGCTGTTCTGCATGTGCTACCTGCACCATAAGGATTACCTCTTGTGATAGTGTCGTTAATTCCCAAGGTCTCCCTTCTGCTTCAGCCTTGGGTTACCCTAGAGCCCTGGATTAGCTGCAAGGCAGAGTGAAGCCAGACTGTCGAGGGCGTTTAACGCCATTCTGGTGTCTCTGGACTTTACTTTAAAGACAAAGGTGATCAAACGAGGATTGTTGAGTAGGAGCAAATGTGCACCATTGGAAACATGGCAGCCCAAGGGAGGTTTAAATAAAGAAGCACTGGAATTCCATAAAATGGCATTCGGTCGTCATTGTGCCGGATGCTGACCGTGTGTGGAGGTTTATGCTTGATGAGGCTACAGTCGGTAGTTGGGAACAATGTTAAGTCGTTCGTTTCCTCAGGGAGGAAAATTTTCCGAATCTCTGCCTTGGCAGTCCTCAAAGTGTGGTTCAAGGACCCCTGGGGGCCCTGAGGCTAGAAAGGTAATGCTCTTTTTTCCACCTTTGTATCTGTGTGAGGTTGGGTTTTCTTTATGTACTTCAGCCAAAACAACATGGTACGTTAGATTCAACACAGAGGTAGATATGAGAATCCAGCTGTCTTTGGTTAAGTCAGACATTAGAGAGATTTGCAAAAATGTAAAACAATGCCACTGTGCTCAGTAAACTTTTGGAAAATATGGTTATTTTTCTCAAAAAAGTGTCATTTATGTGAGCATGTCATGGGCTTATATTGTTATTTTTAAGTGAATTAACAAATTTTTTTAAAGTCTCAGTGTTAGTTTTGAATACTGTACAATAACTATCAATAAACATAAGGCATACAAGAAGAGCTGTTTGGGGTCCTCAAGGCTTTTTAAGAGCATGAGAGATCTGGAGACTAAAAGGTTTGAGAACCACTGCTCTACTTTTTCTACTCTCTGCAGTAAAAATGTTCATGTGTTTTGCTAAATCTACCATCAAAATCTGAACTTGCGACAGTCCTGGGAGCTCTCTCTCCTGAGGACTGAAGAAAAGCAGGGTTTTCTGGAGTGAAAGTAAGTTCAGTGGCTTAGTAGGTTTGCCCCCTTGAGAGTCACAGAACTCATGACCAAGTAAAGCCTCTGAAAAGACCCAGAGTCAAAAAGCTTTTGACTTTATTTAAATGTATTCCTTCTCAAACATATTTGAATCTTTTTTGTGTTGTATATTTTAACCTTCTACCAAACTAATTGTTATACCAAACAAATTTTAGGAAACCCAAGATTGATTGTAGCCCTTCTGCGCCCAGTGATCTACGTGAGTCTGGAGCTGTGCTGCAGAAGTCAGGCATCAGAGGGAGACCCCTTGGGGACAGAGGAGCTTCCCAGGGCCTCTGAAACCTCACCTTGTCATTGCCTGTCACCTGCTCTCTGATTAGGACTGGACTTACAAACGTGACTCATGTAAGAAGAATTAATTATGAGGCAGAAGTTCAAGGATGAGAAGGTCCTGAAGATGGATCTGGAGACTGAGGGCTTCCCCGCTGAGGATGACTTTATCATTCACTGAATGAGTTCACCCTTTGCAGGCACCGCCTCTATCCCAGGCAGAAGAAACAGACAGATCCACTAGTTCAGATGTGTCTGGCCTCTGATCTGTGACATCCAGACCAATGGTGGCAATAGCAATGTTGGAAGTAACTTTCTTTGTTTAAGGTTCTATGTTCTCTTTCTCCTACTGAAAGAACCCTTAGGAACTTCCCCTGGAGAAGTATCAAGGGAAATACATGAATCCCCTGGGAAAGTGTTAGTGAGCAAGGAAATCATCAACCGGCAGATGGGTCTCCCTGGCTCATCTGTTCCAAGATCAGCTGTATTTAAAACAGGGATAGGTCCTTTGCTAAATATTCCCATTGGGTGAAATGGAGGCAAATTTAGCTAAACTGAAAATATGTGACTTAATGAGACTACAGGTGTCTAGTAGGGAAATAAACAGGAGGATCCTGAGGCTTTCCTATAGAAACTGAAATAAACAATAACAAGGAAGTGGTCCTGTGTCTTCCCTCTCCTGTCCCCAGAGTTGGTATTTAAGGGCCTCCCCAGTGGGAGGTGGCATCAGACCTCCCTCACCTCCTGAACATCCGTCCTCACCTCTCCTGAGTCCTCTCTACTGACACCATGGGGTGCTGTGGCTGTGGAAGCTGTGGTGGCTGCGGTGGTGGCTGCGGTGGTGGCTGTGGTGGTGGTTGTGGTGGTGGCTGTGGCAGCTGCACCACCTGCAGATGCTACCGGGTCGGCTGCTGCTCCAACTGCTGCCCCTGCTGCTGTGGCTGCTGTGGGGGCTGCTGCAGTGTCCCCGTGGTCTGCTGCTGCCGCCGCTCCTGTGGCTGTGGCTCTTGTGGCTCATGCGGCTGTGGGAAGGGCTGTTGCCAGCAGAAGTGCTGCTGCCAGAGGCAATGCTGCTCCTAGGTGGCCGGCCGGCTTCACCCCTGCCCAGGAGCTGTGGGAGGCCACACTCTCTCCTGCTGGTAAGACATTGCTTCAATCCATTCCACTGACTCCTTTTCCTGACCTCGTTGTCACCAGCTTTTCCCCTCCTGCTTCTGTGCCTCATGCTTTGTCCTTCTGAGATCTTCCTTTGCCCAAACTACACAACATGAAACAACTATGCAACCCAAGAGCTGATGATAAGATAGCTTGGACAAACTCAACGTCTTCCAGAAACCCTAATAGTTTACTCATTTGTAATGTTCTTTTATACATACTCAGGCCTGGATTTGGCCATTTTGGAGGTTTTTTTTGCCTGAGTGGTCTTTTCTGTTGCTTTGTCTATATTTGCTGTTTTAAATTTCCTAATAAAATGACTTGATGCATAATCAAATCTCTTCATTAGTCACGTTTGTATCAGTTCCTTTGTTGGCTACGCTGGCCACTGCACTGCAAATTCAGTTCTGGGTCTTACACTTTGCACTTTCCTGAGGCCAGCCCTGGGATTGGACCTGCATCCATAGTGTCTATTAGAGGGGTGCACAGTCCCCTTTGCTGCTGCCCTGAAATGAAACTTTGGGGGGGCCTCAGTGCTCAGACTCGCCCAAGGATTTTCCAGGGTGGGCTGGAGGTGGTGGGGATCAGTGATGGTCGTGGGTCTTTGTTTCTTGAAACTGACCTAAGAAATGAAAAATGGGCCCTGAAGGAAGGAAGACTGCACATAGCCTGGAACATGGTGGCCAAGCTTGAGCGCTATGGAGGGTTCTGGAAGGCTCTTGCTCTTGCTAGTGTCCTTGGCCTTGCCTCCACAGGGGTACCTCTTCTCTCTGCTTCTGTGGATTATTCGCAGCACCCTCACCAGGCAGGCCCTTGTGGAGGGGAGACCTACTGTTCTTCAGCTGCTGACTGGGCGAGTTGATTCAGCTCAGTAGGCAGGAATGGGAGCTCCATTTTGATGTCAGGTCCAAACCCTAGTTTCCAGCCCAAGTCCACAGCACTGCAGCAGAGGGATCCTCACTTTCATTTGCACCCAGTACCCATGTCCATTCATAGAAGAAGCGGTGGGTGGTGAGTTCCCCTGAACCCCCTCTACACACAGGGTTACTCTGTTCCTCACTACAACCCTTCCAGGTGGGTTGTATTAGACACATTTCACAGAGGAAGAGACTGAGGCTGGGACCGTTAAGAAACTCACCCAAAGAAACAAAACTAATAAATCCTGATTTAATCCCAGGGTTCTCTGACACCAAATCTGACAATCCTTTTTCTATACCATATTGATTCTTGAAGTTTAGACCTGTATCCTTGTTCATTTCTTCTTTTGCCTGTCTCACCTTCCGAAGGTCATGCATCCACGTGCTCTTATCTGGCTGTTCTCACAATGCCAGGCAGTCCTTGAATTCCGCTTGCTGGGTGAGAGCTGCATTCCAGCTAGTTCCTTTTCAGTCCTCCTCAGGGATATTTCTTGGTTGCACAAGGGCATACTCTCTGCTTACTCAGGTGTTGTCTACTTTATCAGCTCATTACTGACAAGATGTGAATGTCTACCGACGCTTAACACTGGAAGGAAGACGAGTCTCTTAACAGTCTCCAGAAGTGGTTTTGAAGTCACTGTATTCACCTGGGTTCCAGGATAAATGAAGTAGGAAGTATACTTATACTATCTATTCCTAGGAAATATGGGTCCCACGTTGGCGGAATTTTAGCTATTTTTTAAGTCTTATCACTTATGCCTCTTGCACCCACCTAAGGCCATTTAGAGGTGGCATGATTTCAGCTTAAGTCCCATCTTTCCCACTAAAACTCCCCACTCCTACCCCAGGGAAGTTATCTCTGTCTGAGCTCCCATAATGCTTCTTTGTTTCTTTGATATCAGATAATATTTGCTGTATTTTACTATTGTTACTTATGAACAGGAGATGATAGAGACTCTCGTCTTCATAAAATTGTATATATATAATTTTTTATAATTATTTATACGTGTATAACTTTTCTGTTCTCTTTCACTGATGTATTTGTCTATTCAGGCTCCAGAATGAATCTCAACTCAATCTGCCATGCACTGTGTCAATACTGGGGATGGAAGACGATAAGGAATGGCTCCTGGCCCTGTGGTGCCCATGGTCTGATGGGGGAGACTCACAAGTAAAGGATAAATATTGTGCCATGTGATAAGTGCTATGGCTGGGAACAGCCCAGAGTGTAAAGAAATACAGGAAGGGTACCTAGCCCAGGTTTTGAATCAGGTGAGAGAGCCATAGAAAGCTCATGGAGGAAGTGACACTTAGACCAAGTCATGAAGGATAAACACAATTGCTGGGATGAGGGTGTGTCAGGAGACATGGAGGGGGAGGTCTATTTCAGGCATAGGCAGCTATGTGTGCAAAGACCAGATGTAAAAGGCAGTATGCCCACTGGATGAATGGCCTGAGCTCAGTGTGGCTGCAGAGTTGAGTGTGAGCGAAATGTGAGGAGAGATGAGGCTGGAGAGGTGAGCAAAGTCCAGGTCAGGAAAGACCTCACTCAAGTGTTTGGACATTGTACTCCACACTGAAGGCTTCTTTGAAGGATTTTAGTTGGGGAGTGACATACTTTGTAGAAAATATCAGCCTGGCAGCCCAGGGAGAATGGACCAGAGGGCGATGAGTCCAGAGGCAGAATTACAGATGAGAAGCTGCTATAGTGATCTAGGCACTGATGGTGGGAGCCTAAACTGCAGTGCAATGGAGAGACTTGAGAAATGCTTAAATGTAGAGTGGGAACTACGCTAGTAGACCCAAGGAGAATTCAAGAGTGATGGTTCCAGCTTTGACAAGTGGGTGGTGATAAATGGTGGGTGATCTAACATGGACAGGTTGGGGAGCGGGGTGAATGGATCATCTGGTCACCCACTGAGATGGTGATGATGATGGTAGCAGCTGACACTGCCCGAAAGCATCATCCTGTTTAGTCCTCACAACAATCTAACAGGCACATATCATCCCCACTGCTTACTTTAGGAAATCAAGATTGTGAGGGGATGTCTCTCAGCCATTGCATGGCAGGGCCAGGATGCAAATCCACTATCCTTGACACCAAAGCTCGCTTTCTTAACTCCCAGACTGTGCAGTCTGTAGAGAAGGAATGGGGATGGAAGTGAGCCTTGCTCATCTTTGTGGACTTTCAGAACCTGGCACCGTATTCATGGTGGAGGGCTCCTTCTTGGAGTGAATATAATTGAAAATTTGCTCCATGGGACCTGGGACCTTAAGTTCTTTGGATTCCCGCTAACCATATGTATCTTCCATCCTGCCACTGTCTTCAATAGGTGGGAGGTGGAGCCATGCTCATATTTGCAGAATCACGGTGCCATTTAAATACTCAGTCAGTATGAAACTGTGTCAAACTCCTGTAAAGTAAGAGTCAGGGCCAGGACTAGGGGAGGCTGACTCAGGCAAGTACAGAGTCCAGTCTTGTCCTTATGTCAAATTTTGATATTTTATTCATCATGGATGTTTAGCATTATTTTTGATTTTTAAAAATATTATTCTTCTTGATTACTTGAGTTTTTGACGCCACCTTAAATTTTGCATCCCAGGCGAGTGCTTCATTCACCTCACCCGAGTCCTGGCCCGGGGAAGAAGCATTATATGGATCTAAATATTCTCTACTTACCCCACCACTGTTGTTTCTATGCAGATTTAAATAGATTTTCTATGTGACATGATATTCATTTGTTGGAAAGAATGACTACTTCCCATTGGTGATTCTCAGACCATGACTAGGCATCAGTGATCCTAAGGACTGGTAAATGAATAGGAAAGTCATCCTAATGCTGGTTATGGGAACAAAACAGATTCCACTTCAGAGGGAAGTCAGCTGCACATTCTGAGATGTGTGAGGCTTGTTTGAGGTGAGAGAGAGAAGAAGGGGTCAAAGGTGTATTGCATTGCAGCTCATCACAGTAAATCAGGCCGAAAGCAGTTTGCTTGTGCTCAAAAATTCCTTTTTGACTAGACATTCTGCATGATCCAGACCAGTGTTTGGCAAATTTTTCTGTAAATGACCACATAGTAGATATTTTCTACTTTGCCAGCCATGTGATCTCTGTTGTGACTACCCAGCTCAGCCATTGTAACTTGAAATAACCATAGACGACGTATAAATGTATGAGTGGCTTTGTTCCAATAAGACCTGTTTACAAAAACAGATGGCAAGCCAAAAGGGGGCCTTAGTTTGTTGATTCCTGATCTAGACATTGAACTTTGAAGATATGAGGTGCGGTGTCACATAGTGGTTGAGAGGGGTGGCTCCAAGACCAGGCTGCTGGGCTTGTTTCTTGCCTCTCCAATTTCTTTGTGACCTCAGACAGTAAATATTCCAGTATCTGGCCTTTCCTTCATCTGTAAAATGGGAGAATTAACAGCATATTCTTTGGAAGGTTATTACAAGAATTAAGTCAAGTGATATGTGTAAAATACTTAGAATTGTATCTAGAATGTTATAAGGGCTCAAAAATATTGGTTCTGAGAACCAGAAAAGTGTTAAGCATCATGGAGGAAGAACTTGAAATAGGAATTTGACTTTCTCTGCAACTGGGAAAAGCACATCTTTGTGCTGGTAGAGCCTGACTTGGCAGGACCCTGCAGGGAATCTGAGCTCCTTCAGGGCATGGGCTCTCTCCTCATTCCTCAGCTCTCAACTCCCTCCAAAGCCTGGGCCCTGAGACTGCTCTCTCCTGGGACCCATGGCCCTCTCACACATCTCTAACAAAACCCTTTGACATTGGAGTAAGAGCATCTGATCAGTTTCCCCTTAGACTATGAGACAATGGAAGCACAGGGCAGGAACCCTGTCTCAGTCACCTGTGTAGATGACCCCTCCGGCCCCCACCCAAGCCCAATGCCCAGCACAGTGATTGACAAAGAAGAGCACAACATGATTTTGTTGTTCTGTCAGCTGGGAATGACAAGGAGCACATCAGCTTGTGTTTCTGTTGTCAACTGTAGTTGCTTTGAAGGAGTATCTTTATCGTAGTCATTAGTGTAACATATTGTGATGAACAAGAATTTTAGTAAGAATGTTTGCGTTTGAGAGTTTTACTTTTTTTTATTGCAGTAACATTGGTTTATAATGTTATATAAATTTCAGGTGTACATCGTTATACATTTCAATTTCTGCATGGATTACATCATGTTCACCACCCAAGGACTAATTACCTTCCATTACCGCACACATGGGCCTAATCACCACTTTTGCCCTCCTCCCGCCCCCCTTCTCTTCTGGTCACCACCAATCCAGTCTCCGTTTCCAAGTGTTTGTCATTGTTTTTATCTTTTGCTTATGAGTGAGATCACATGGTATTTGACTTTCTCCTTCTGACTTATTTCACTTAGCATAATATCCTCAAGGTGCATCCATGTTGTCGCAAATGGCCGGATTTCACCATTTCTTATGGCTGAGTAGTGAGAATCTTGCATTTTTAATGGGGATGAAACTCTTTACCTATAGCCATCTAACTGGTCTCTCTCCAGCTTTTCTTTTTTTAAGTTATCCTGTGAGCTGCTGCCAGCTACATCTTCCAGAAATACATTTTTACCATGCCATATAATTCACTTGCAAAGGAAGCATCAAATTTTCCATGCCCTAAAGTTCATAACTATTCTCAACTTTCATTTTTAGCTTGAATACCTACTAACTCCCTTGAATAAACTTTCTACTTTATGTAAATTTGCTTTCCTTCAGTCTCCCAAACAAATCTTGCATTTTCCCATACTTTGGGTAGCCTACGTCGAAATACTGATACTGGCTAGCATTTGTTAGGCACATATTCAGTCCCAGGCTCTATTCTAAGTGTTTTATATGTGGTTTCACATTTAGATTTCACAATGACCTTTCATATAGGTATTATTGTTTTTATCAGAAAATTGAGGTATAGAAAGGTCAGGGTCACACACCCGGAGGTGGAAGGAGAAAGCAGCTCATGCAGGATGATCCCAGACTACACCCTCCACCATCCCCTCCTTCCTGCTCTCTACCTATGCACGTCCAGTTTCCTCTTCAAGACCAGCTCAAGCTCTGCCTTCTTCCTAAAGCCTTCCTTTCTTCACCACGTCATTGGAACTTAGAGTTCCAATGTTTGGAACCCTTGTAAGTCTTAATATTCACTTGGAATTTAATCAGCCAGTACTTTGGGTCAACTCTTTTCTTATTGGACTATTATTTTAATCTTTTTTCTTTCTTAATTTATCCAATATTTTTTTTTGGTCATCTCTTTGATTAGTTTGGAGTTACTTAGAAGTACATTTGTTTGTGTCGCCCATGTTGCCTTACACATAAAATGGGTTCAACAAATATTTGTTGATTTAGTTTACTTTTGCTCAAATGTTTGTCTTTTGCAATAGAACTATAGGCAGGAAGTTAATTGATAGATGCGCTAAATAGTATCCTCTATTTAGGTCAGCAACACTTGGTTATTTTTAGCTGGCATGCTCATGCATTTGAGCCATGCTTTATGTAGGAATTTATGCTACTGACTAATGGCTCACACATTTGAGTGGCCTATGGTTTCCAATGACCTACATTGTACAAGTTGGCTGAATGGGGGTTGGGACTGTTGTCTACCCCCACAGAGTGGAGCCTAGCTGATGGCCCGATATGTAGGTGAATCTGAATGCAGACACAGTTTGAGTGATTTTTGATCATTGCCCTATGTTATTTTTTATGATTTTAGTTAAAAAGTTCAAGAAAAGCAAAGAATCCACTAGATGGTATTTATGTAGGAGCCTAGTTTAACCTTCAGGGAATTATAGAGATCCCTATCCTTTTTGACAATGGAAAGCATTGTTGCTAGGATTTAACATGGCGGTCTAGGATCTAGAGGTGATCTCAGTGTGCTGTGAGTGCTTATTTCTTTAGCCTCTATCTGCCTTTTCTCAGCTTAACCAGTCCTTTCCGTCACCTTTCTGGCTCTGTGAAGTGTCCCTGATAGACATCTTCTTGCCGCATCCATCAACGTCTGTTCTTTCCTCTACGACAGTGTGCAGAAACTCTCTACCTTTCCTTAAGAAGGAAAGAGAAACAGATTACTTTTCTTTAATGTAAGTATTCTCTCACCTTTTCACTCACAAAATATAGGGGAAAATGCACAGTTATGATATTCAAGATAAAAACAAATAATTCAATTTCCCTTATAGATAGCAAGAGCAAATCAAGTTCCATATCAGTTCAATCAAGAGCAAAGCCTCTAAATGAAGGCTTGTTACTGCCTTATTCATTTTCTGAATACCTTGTTTGAAAGACGGCTTGGAGAGTGAGGGAAGCTAACGAAGCATCACTCTTACTTTTTCAACTTTACTTCCCACAAATACACTGAGCACGTGTACTGCATGAAGAAATTTGCATTTTAACCTAATTGTATGGAGGATTGGTACAAAAACAGTGAGAAGTAACAAATATGTGAGGAAAAGGTATAAAGTTAACTAGCTTTTTAAGCTAGAAAAGTAATTGGAAAACTATTTGGGTAACCACAGATTTTTATCAATTCTACTTCCATGACGTCATTTACACTTAGGCAGTGACTGTCCCAAATGGAACTTAAACTTGGCTGATTCTGACTTGTCTGCTGAGGTTTAGAGAAATGGTGAACTGGGCCTGTCAGGGGTCCCTTGAGATGGACACTGAGGGACATCCTAAGAAAAGCAAATACAGTCACTATAAGGGAAAGGAATCAGGCAGTGAAGTTGGGGTTATGACAATGCCGCAGTTACTAGAGATCTTTTGAGTGGCTCATGTCATGGACCTATAATAATTGTACCCCATTATGGTCTTGTGCCTGAGGCATGCAGAGAAAATGCAATGAGGAAAATCCCTTGTAAGACATGGAGAGTCCAGGGCAGCATTTTGGGACCACGTAACAGAATGTGGTACAAGGTTGGGGAAGGACATTCTCTTCATTGCAGCAGAGTGACATCAAGGCAGGGTGACGTTGGTGCAGATGCGGCTAGGAGTATTGGCACTGGCAGCAAATACAACACAATGTGATGGCTGGTGGCAGTGGTGGGTTCCATCACAGTACAGCTGTGGCTTAGGACCTTCAACCAGTACCTACAGGAATGTACCATCATGTGCCTTCATGGTTTTTTCTGCTGATACGGCCTCAGAGATGCATCACTGCTGGCCCTGGGAGACTGCTCAGGGTAGATTATGAAGCAAATGAAAGGGCCATTCTACAGGGCAGTTGAGTGTGCTGTGTTCCTGAGCACACTGACACCTCTTGGGGACCCCCCCAGAATAATATTTGTTGGAGCAGGAGGACTTTGAAGAGGGTAAGAGGACCCACGTAGCACATATTGGTGGATTTAATTTAATTAATCAACCAATGATCAACACATTTAACAAGTATTTACTGACCACTTACTAACTGACTAAATAGCAGATCTTGCGACTCTTAATGTGACCCTGTTTTCTCTCCTGCAATGATGTTCCCCTGAGAATGTTCTGTGTCCAGCTTATCACTCTTTCCATCCCTCACTTCCCCAGCCTTTGGCCCATTGAGACCCATATTCTCTCTGGCTAAGACTGTTTGTTGCAAAAGCCTTTTAACTGGTCCCCAATATCAGTCTCACCTTCCCAAGTGCTGGTTGTGTTGTCAGTCACCTTCTTAAACGTGAATCCCAGTTCCCACTGACTTCCAAACTTCCAATGCTTCTTCAATATGGCACCCAAGGATTTATACCTTTTTTTCCCCCCAAAGCCCCAGTACATAGTTGTATATTCTTATTGTAAGTCCTTCTAGTTCTTCTATGTGAGCCACTACCACAGCATGGCTACCAACAGATGAGTGGTGTGGTTCCATGCCCAGGAACTGAACCCGGGCCACAGAAGCAGAGCCCCCCAAACTTTAACAACTAGGCCATCAGGGCTGGCTCGGATTTATACCTTTTGACTCTATTTTCCCAGGCTCGGATCTCACTTTCTTAGCTTCCATGCCTCCCTCCAGTCCCATCCTGTAGGTCTCACCCGTAGGCCTATAGAAGGGGCTGCCTGGCCACCCTCACATTTTCCTATCTCCAGTCTCTGCTGAAGCTCTTACATGGAAAGCCCTACCCTGCGATACATAGTCCCTGTCCTAGTTTTCCCAATTCTCCTGTCACACACACTCAGAGTCAACTCGTTTCCCCCCATACCTCTAAGAAAGTCAATTGGTAGGGTTGTTCTTGTTCTTATCCCATTCTACTGGAATTTCTTTACATGAATTTCTTACCACACCGAGAGCCTGTGGATTCATCTTGTTATGTTCTCACAGTGCCCTGCAGAGTCACTTCCTTATAAGAGAAGGATAATTCAATACATGTTTATTAAACTGAATATATTGCCCCTCCCCCCTGTTTATATGATGGAAAAGTATTAAGGTGCATTAAAGCAGAAGTTCATGGGCCCTTTTAATAAAAACAGACAAATCTGAAGATTAGCGGGTTGGGATGAAATGTATACTAGCTGAGGGCATGGAGGACATCCTTGTTCATTGTGCGTTTTCCAGGACAGTTATTTAAATAATTTTACTGTTCTGTCTTTACTCTAGTATAGGAAAGAAAAACTATCAAACATTCACAGGACATAACTATATTCCAAAATTTCAGCAATAAAGTGTCAACCAGAAATGAATTGGCTATTTTATGAAGGGGTTATCCTAGAAATGTAATTATTGATGCCAGGTAAGTGTAGGTGGGGTTTAGAGGCTGTACAACTGAACCACGGTGTGCCAAACCATTTTATTATCTTTCTAGTTTGATAAGTAGGGCACAGCTGCATTCTCAAAGAAGTCATCTTTAAGACTTCCTTAACCGTAACTAAAAATTAACCTAAAGAGAGCCCAGTATTAAAGACTCAGATCATAACACTATTCCAGGGGAATTACAACTTCCTTCATCTCAGAGGGCTGAGAGAACCCCTGGCTTTCCTCTGCAGTGTGCTGCTTGGACTGGCTTGGGTGACCCATCAGAGCTCTTCTCTATTCTGACAACAGCCAACAGGACAGACCTGCAGACTCCACTGATTACTGTCACTGTTTACCTTTAACAGAAAAGAGTGGTTGTTGTAGGGATGGCCAATGGGAAGGAACCATTTCAAGTACAAGTTCCATGGGGGACTGCGCCATGATCACCCAGGCATCATGCAACTGTCAGAAACGCGCCTTTAGGTTTGTCTTTCTTTTTTAATAGGTTGATGATAGCAGAAGCCTCCTTGAGTTTGGCAAGTGGCTCGGGAATATTGTGCACAGGATGTACTTCTATCATCTGGCATGATGCTAAGGATGCTCTGTAATAAACTCTGATAACCCAGGATCCCGTCTCCTCTGATTCAGGCTCCTAACCTCTGTGACAGGATGAAGAAATACCCAAGGCACTCAGCCTGCGGAGGATGAAATGATGTGACCTGAGATCACCCTTTCCCTTTTGAGTTTCAAAATGTTCTCTTCTGTCTAAAGAGATGTTTCACAACTTAGTAAATGGTTGTAAATGGTGCAAGAATGAAAAATCTTTGTCTTGGGCTGAAATAACTGAGAAATGTGAAAGTAACTGAGGGGAATCAGACTTTCACAATTACCGAAAAAAAAAAAAGGGAGTTAATAGTTGTTTCCTGTTCTATTTTAAAGATGGCTTTAAAAAGACACATAAAAGCTAAATTTAGCAAGTTATTCAAGTCAGAAGAACTCATGAAGGAAGTGCACAAGAGGCCATGTGAGATTCTGCTGTGGGTACTTGCCTCAACAACAGGGAAGTGGCCTTGTGTCTTGGGTCAATACTCTCCCAGAGGGAGTATTGGGCCCCCTGGCAGAGGCAAGCAGCAGACCTCTCTCATCTCCTGAGTCTCCCTCTTCACCTCTCCTGAGTCCTCTCTACTGACACCGTGGGGTGCTGTGGCTGTGGAAGTTGTGGTGGCTGCAGCAGTGGCTACAGTGACTGTGGCAGTGGCTACGGCAGCTGTACCACCTGCAGATGCTACTGGGTTGGCTGCTGCTCCAGCTGCTGACCCTGCTGCTGTGGCTGCTGCAGTGTCCCCGTGGTCTGCTGCTGCCGCCCCTCCTGTGGCTGCAGGTCCTGTGGCTGTGGCTCGTATGGCTGTGGGCAGGACTGCTGCCAACAGAAGGGCTGCTGCAAGAAGCAGTGTTGCCCTTAGGCAGCCAGCAGAGCCTCTGTCCCTGGGCAGGAGATGCTGAGGACTGTCCTCCACTCCGTCCGCCTGGTCTACCTGTGTTCTGGTATGCTGGGACTTATCCTTTTGGACTATGAATTTGCTCTTGCATTTGGGTTCCTGGCCTTTCTGCTTTGGCTGTTTTCAGTTTCCAATCAAACAGCAAACAGCCAAAACAAAGAGATGAGGACAGCCTAGCTCCTAAAAAACAGTTGACGTCACTGAGTTCCATCAAGGAGGATCATAATTCCCAATATTCTTTAAACTTACCTGATTATTTCCTTCCCATTCATGTGCTTCTATCTTGGCTCCTTTTCTATCTTGCATCCCTATTTGTCAACAGCTGTTTCCTAAATTTCCTAATAAAATAAATATATCACTCAAAGTTTCTTTTTGCCTTTACTTTGGTTTGAGCATATCCCACTTCCTAAAGATCTTAATCTCTTTTCAAAGGCCCTTGGTGATGGGCAGAGATAGCAGAGCAAGACAGGGACCATGAGAATAGCTTTCCCACCACCGCTGTCCACACATTCTCTTACAATGCAAACAGAACACTGGAAAGTGTGGCTTTATCTACAATTTGGATTTTATATTGAAGTGACAGCTTCATTTGCAGATAGAGAAATGTCCCTAATTCATTAAAAAGTCCTATTTTATTCACAAAGGACCAATTCAAACAAATATTCAGGAACATACTTACTACCAAAAATATGGATGGCTGAATTGCTTTAGATTTCCATCTGCTCAAGCCATTTACTCTTTGCTTGGAGGGCAAAGTTCCAACCATGCAGTGCAGGCCTTTTTATTTTTTTCTCTATAAATTCAGCCAGCAGCGCACATTTAGAACTTTGGTGTTCTTAGTTTAGCTCTTCTATATCCCTAACTACAAAAATAATGCCATCAGGTTGTGCTAAATGAGTTGGCATCGGCGGATGTGGGATTTATCTTGGTTGTCCTGCTCCAGCCTTGGGCCTCAAGTGAATTGCTATTTGCCTTTCTGTCTAAATTAATTTAACATCAATTGGGGTATTTTTACGGCTTGGGTTTTCTTCCAAGTTCATTTCAGATCTTACTTAATAACTTAAACCAAGATTTATGTTTCTGTTTCTTTCTTTCCATTTTTTAGACTCATAAGCCTAGAGGGGCCTTGAGCAGTCAGCTAATCCCTGTCCTTTGACCAGACTGTGGTAGTCCCTTCCTGATAGGAAAACTGCTACATGTGCAGGATCTATTTCTTTTATATCTAGAGAGAAAACTAGACCTTATGTAATCCTCAATAAACATCATTCACTTTGAAGATACAAACTGAAATACAAATGATATTTTATGATTCAGACCATGAGTAGTATTTAGAAGGATTTAAATATTTTAGGAGAGTCTGCTTTCTGTTGACAAATATTCATTGAGAAACTCCTAGATATCAGTGAAGGTCTCAAGTGCTGAGGCCAGTTCAAAGACGGAGCACATCCTGCCTTGAAGTGTCTTTGGGTGTGATGGGTTGTGCACAAGGAATTGTATCCAAGGCCAAGTGTGACACTAGCTGTGGGCATTTCCATCAGAGGTGGGAAGATAGTTCTTGAAAACATCCAGAATGTCTTCATAGCACTGAATCTTGTGGCTTCTTATTCTCTGTGGACTTAGTGTATCTTTTCTCTGTCACATTTGGTCTATTTTGGAGTGGCAGAGGCTGTCATCCCTGCAATGTCAGGCCAGCCATCACTGTCTTTGCAATAAGTTTCTTCATCTCTTTGCCACAAGGTGTGAGTTTCTCAGGTGGATAAAGTACTGCAGAGAAAAAGATGGGCCACAATTTAAAGAAAGTATTTCTATAGTTCAATTGAGCTCAACAAATATTTTCACTTCTCAATCTGAAATTATTCTCACTTGGTTTTCAAATCCTTATAGGCCCTGCCTATAAATTTCCCACAGTAAAGGATGCAGATCACGTTTATGCCAATTATTCAGGTAACCAAAACAAGGACCCAAATTCGCAATCGGACTACAGAGAGGAACCTACAACCATTCACCAACTGAAGTGAGATGCAGGATGTGGGCATGCAGAGTGCTCTTCCTATAGCTGCCAGCCCTCTCACAAAGCCCCATGTGTAGATCCTGTCTGATTTCCTTGTGCATTTCATGGTAGCTTTATGTGGTGGGAATTAGTGTGGACCCTGCTCAGGAGGAGGAAGAGAGAGCTGAGCGTGTCAAGGAAAGCCAGGAACTATAGTGCATCCACGTGCCACATCGTGGATACAACAGCAGCACAATTCTTTCATTTAAACGTCAAGGATGATCAGTCACACAGATTCATTTAAGCCACAGCATCTCTTTAGGCCAACAGCTCAGCTTCCACACAAACACGTTTGTGTCGTTGACATTCATCACACATGCCCAAAAGAGTATTAGTTTGCCAGGAGGGCCATAAAAAAGTACCATAGACTGGGTGGCTTAAACAACAGGAATTTGTTTTCTCATAATTCTGGAGCCTGGGAGTCCAATATCAAGGTGTCAGCAGATTTAGTTTCTTCTGTAGATTCTCTCCTTGGCTCGCAGATGGCCACCTTCTTGCCGTGTCCTCACCTGGTCCTCCGTATATGTCTGTGTCATAATTTCCTCTTCTTATAAGGAAACCAGTCATATTTGTTTAGGACCCACCTTAATGACCTTCTTTTAACTTAGTCACCTCTTTAAAGATCCTATCTCTAAATACAGTCACCTTCTGATGTACTGGGAGTTAGGATTTCAACATACAGATTTTGAGCGGGACGCAATTCAGCCCCTAACAAGAAAGTAACGAAACACAGAGATCTCAATTGCTTTGTCCTTCATTCATGTGATTTTGCTAGTGACCTATGTTCAATATAACATGACTTTGCTTTTTTTTTTTCAGTAGCCATTATGGATTTACACTTATCTTCTTTTCCATATCAAATTATCACACATTTAACTGAAGGAATTGTCTTGGAGTACCCCGATAGGACCCGGCACGATTCCTGGCAAATAAATGTTCAGAAGTGTCACTGGTTCACCCTGCCAGCTGGGTCCTTTTCTGCAAATCAATGTCAACACTGAGTAATGACACCTCAGCAAATTAAGACAGCCCCACATCTTCTATTCACACTCACTGAAAACAAACTCATGTTTCTAGTGATTGGGCCAGGGGAGCAAGCGCCTAAGAAGGGTTACATCTTCATTGCTGAGAGAGGCTGCATGTCCTAGAACTGTGCCGATCAGCCTTGCTTTGTGGGAAAACTGCCTCAAGGAGTTGTCAGTGAGGAAGAGTTGGGTGAGAGATGGACTGGGGCATCTCTCCTGACCCTTCCCTCCAAGCTGAACACATGACCAGAGGTGGTTCTAAGTCTAGGAGTCTGGGAGGGGAAAGATGAGTCAGAAAGTGGGCACCCCAGAGATAAATGCTAGAAGCTGAGGGTAACTACAGAGTGCTGGGTAGCCTCAGGCCACTAGTGGCTCAGGGCTCTTAGAGGTGGAAAAAGAAACAGAAACGGAGCCACGTGGGTACCCAAACCTACTGTGTCAACCTAGAACTCGGGGAGGCTCGTCTCATACCCACCTCCTCAAACGCTAGCTTCTGAATTCCAACGGGAAGGGAAGACCCCCTTTGGAAGTCTTATTTGACATGATTACTCAACTCATGTTTCCTTTGGTTATTTCATTCCATTTGGTCAGTTCAACCTGTTTAAGCATCTATCTTATGTCAGGTTCTGCTTCGAGTGACAAGGAAACACCCAAAGAGGGCCTTATGGGGTTGGTGCAAGAATATCCTTCTCCTGGGAGACACACCCAAGGTGCTCAGCTTCCCACCACCCAACACAACTGGAAGCCCCCTGATTCCTTCCCCTCTTACCTTGCTGCTAAACCAACCGGGATGGACCAAGAATCTGGAGTCTACACAGAAGATGGCCAGGGAGCACTATGGGAAATTAACAGAAGGGGTGTTTAGGAACACATTTTATTGTGTATGGAGAATCTTTCAGAGAACGCTGAAGGGGGGGGATGAAAGTTGCCCATTATGATTATTTTGAATCTAATGCTCATCTTCTCATGTTATAACTGAAAGCTGATTTTGTAGTTTGTAGTGGCTGATAGACAGACTTCCATGGTCCTTGCTATGACTAGAGCCAAACTTGGTCGTCTGGCTCTGGGAGAGCTGAGTTAGAGGACACAGGTGCTTAGTGAGGAGTGATGGCTGAATGGAAAGCAACGTGGACTACAAAGCTAAAGGACAAAGATATGTGATGAACCCAAGGCCTCCGTTTACATTGCGTTTCGAAGTAATTCTCAGCAATAAGGCCATGACAACTAAGATCAACACGGAGTAGAAAGGACTCTGGGAGTAGACAAACAGTGACCATGATAAACAATGAGCCTCAAAAGTGACCATGCTGCTAAGTGATGATCCCATGACCACGCAGGATCTGCCCAATTATTCACACACCCAGACTTCTGTTGCTAAGACTCCATTAAGGGAGAGATTTGGGAAAAGTTTAGTTTACAATATTGAAGTGCTAAGATTGAGGAGGGGCCCCTAAATCCTTCACTTCTTGATAAACCCACAATGGATTAATCATTCGTTAGTCCACTTACATCTATCGCAAACAAATTATCCAGTTTTTGATTCATTGCTGCCTTTGCACACATAATGTCTACCTCTTCTGTGGGGATCAAAATGCATTTTCCCCGTGGACAGACAGTTTAGAGACTGGAAAGAGAAAAAGACATGACTCTTTGAGGCCGATTTAGTATCATTTATTAAGAAAACTGTTGCTCTGCGTTATGCAGAGATGACATTGCAGTGGTAAGAACAGGACATAAATAAACACAAAGTGAGAGGCATTTCAAGGAGGTGGAACATTCCTTGTCTTGACTCTATTTTGTAGAGGACGTGACTCGGACGGTAACTGACAGAGAAGACTGCACGTTTATGACTTTGGTTGGTGTTTATGAAATGCAGGCAGGATCACAGAAACTACAGAAATGTGAGATTTCCGTGGGCTGCTGATGAGGCTAAAGTCATGCTTGTGACTTGACTTACAAGTCAGAGAGGAGCAGCCAGGCGGGGAGGGGGAGTCTTACCTGGAGCAGGGTTACCTGCAGCACCTGCCCAGAGGCCAGCTGGCCCGCCTAGTGGCAGCATTGCTTCTTGCAGCAGCACTTCTGCTGGCAGCAGCACTTCTGCTGGCAGCAGCCCTTCCCACAGCCGCACGAGCCACACGAGCCACATGAGCCACACGAGCCACAGCCACAGGAGCGGCGGCAGCAGCAGACCACAGGGACACTGCAGCAGCCCCCACAGCAGCCACAGCAGCAGGGGCAGCAGCCGGAGCAGCAGCCGACCCGGTAGCATCTGCAAGTGGTGCAGCTGCCGCAGCCACCACCACAACCACCACCGCAGCCGCCACCGCAGCCACCACCGCAGCCACCACAGCCACCACAGCCACCACAGCCACCACCACAGCCACCACAGCCACAGCACCCCATGGTGTCAGTAGAGAGGACTCAGGAGAGGTGAGGAGGGAAGTTCAGGAGATGAGTGAGGTCTGATGCTGCCTTCTGCTGGGAGGCCCTTATATACCATCTTGGGAACAGGGAGAAGGAGTGACCCAAGACGCATGACCAGCAGTCACTTCCTCATTGTTGCTGTTGCAGTTTCCAAATGTACGGCTATTCCTTGTTTACATTCCTATGGGACATATTTGACCCAATACTTTTGCTAATTTTAGCTTTTCTTTTTAAAGTCACTTTAGAAGCAAGCCTAGAGATAACATTTTGGAGGGGAACTTCATTTTCACAGAAACACCATTTGAATCTTTGAGATTTTGATTGAAGAAGGCACTCAATTGTTGCCAGCTCCTTTTCCACTTCTCCTTGATGGTTTTCTCTCCATTTATTCAGTTGAAATCATCCTGCTTTAACAGAAACCTCCCAGATGCGGAAAAGTAAATATGAATATCCACATAGAACAAGTCATTTTCTTTCAAAAATGTTCACATCCACTATTTTTGTGTGCCTTCCACCTCACTAAATTGGCCATTTTAGTTCTTGTGAGGTTACATGTCACAGCTATATTTCCAAAGATGTTTGAATTATTTTGAAACTAAATGACCCTCTTTTCTTCTTTTTTAATCCCCAGTATTGTCTGTTAAAAGTCTTGATCCAATGCTCCCTTCTCTCACTCTACTCTGTCTCTCCCTTAGTGCTCACATCCTTCCCACAGTTCCGATTTCCACATGTATTTTACCTCCAGCTTAGAATCTCCTCCAGGCTTCAGATCCATAGAGAGCCAACTCATAACTCCACCTTCTGCCCCCAGGTGTCTCGGGGCCTCTCCAGTGCCGCTGGCCCAAGACCCACATCACAATCTTCCTTCCTTAATCCCCAGTCACCAGCAATAAGAGCAAATTTTTCCTCCACCGTTCCTTATTCATGAAGTTGGCAATCCTTTAAAAAAAGGTTAACTTTGAATCCTTCTTTTCTTTCAGCCCCAAATTTAGTCTTTCACCAAATTCTGTTGATTCTGCCTCCTTAAAAGCTCTCAAACCTACTTTCTTATCTCTAGCTCCACTGTACACCTCATCCCAGTTCAAGGACCCCCCTGAAATGCTCTCGTTGGTCCACTTACAACAGAAGTGGTTTGGGATCGTTGATAACAAGCCAGTCAGCTCTAGGGACATTACAGTATTTCCTCTCACTCAAATTTCTGAAGAACAATCCTACCAAATCGGGAAAATGGGCTCTGAGCAGCAAGCCTGGTACAAAATAAAGCTTGGGGGATCTGGTGGCCACCAAACCTCCCCATCAAGGTCCTCTGAGCTCTCATTGATGGCCAGAGATGCTCCTACATCAGCACATGTGATGGAGAGCCCTCCTGGACCCTCATTTTCCTTGCCCTATGTTTTTAAAGCCTTGGTGGTCACCAGCCCTCAGATCCCACCAGGATCCACAGCTACATGCTTCTTCTTGTAGCCACAAACTCTTTTTCTCCCCAAGTCAGGCCTCTCCCCACTTCCCTGGCTTCTGCACCTGCACTCTGTGAGGGCCGCCCC
This sequence comes from Equus asinus, assembly GCF_041296235.1. Classification (NCBI taxonomy): domain Eukaryota; kingdom Metazoa; phylum Chordata; class Mammalia; order Perissodactyla; family Equidae; genus Equus; species Equus asinus. Next base: position 12,309,755 of record NC_091808.1, on the reverse strand, counting down.
TCCCCCCCCAACTCTCAAAAGCACCTAGGTCAGGCTGGTCAACACAGTGGTGTTTCAGATATCAATTGATGTCATTCACTCAAGGACAAACATTAGTTCCTCATCCAAAGCAAAACATACCAAGAATTTTATCATCAAAATGCAGACTCTTGAGAGAAGTTATTTCTGTTTTTAAAATAATCATTATGGCCTGGGTGTGAGAAGACAAATCACAATGGTATGCTTCAAATGTAGATGTAGGAAGTTCACGTCTCCAGCCTCAGCGTTTCCGCTGGTCGTCGACAAATACGATCATGGCATTGGACCTGGGTAGACGCCTTTGAGTCTGTTGCCATTTTCACGTCTCTAGCTCAGTGTTCCTGTCTATTGCAAGCTCTTTGAGGTCAGGGACTGTACCTTGAACTTCACTGTACCCACCCCCTCAGCACTCACGGATCACCTGGCCCAGTAGCTGACTGATGATGTGTGTGTTTGCAAGTCCTGCCAACAGCTCATACACAGCATATGCTCCCTGGGCATCGTGGGAGGATAGAGAAATATCCCCATTCCTGTTGACAGCCTAGTTCCCAGAATGCTTCCCTAGAACGTTTAGGCCTTTTTTACTCACAGTGGAACATAGTTTTATGAAAAAATAAACAAAATTGAAAATGTGGTGCAGACACCTAAAAGGGAAGTAAATAAGAAACAATGGCATTCTTCCATGTAAACAGAGCCAAATAGCAACAGGGAAGTGGTCACGTGTCTTCCCCCATCCCCAGAGCTGGTATATAAGGGCCTCCCAGCAGAAGGTGGCATCAGACCTCACTCATCTCCTGAACATCCCTCCTCACCTCTCCTGAGTCCTCTCTACTGACACCATGGGGTGCTGTGGCTGTGGAAGTTGTGGTGGCTGTGGCGGTGGCTGCGGTGGCTGTGGTGGCTGCGGTGGTGGCTGCGGTGGTGGTTGTGGTGGTGGCTGCGGCAGCTGCACCACCTGCAGATGCTACCGGGTCGGCTGCTGCTCCGGCTGCTGCCCCTGCTGCTGTGGCTGCTGTGGGGGCTGCTGCAGTGTCCCCGTGGTCTGCTGCTGCCGCCGCTCCTGTGGCTGTGGCTCGTGTGGCTCGTGTGGCTCGTGTGGCTCATGTGGCTGTGGGAAGGGCTGTTGCCAGCAGAAGTGCTGCTGCCAGCAGAAGTGCTGCTGCAAGAAGCAATGCTGCCACTAGGTGGGTCAGCTGGCCTCTGGGCAGGTGCTGCAGGTAACCCTGCTCCAGGTAAGACTCCCCCTCCCCGCCTGGCTGCTCCTCTCTGACTTGTAAGTCAAGTCACAAGCATGACTTTAGCCTCATCAGCAGCCCATGGAAATCTCACATTTCTGTAGTTTCTGTGATCCTGCCTGCATTTCATAAACACCAACCAAAGTCATAAACGTGCAGTCTTCTCTGTCAGTTACCGTCCGAGTCACGTCCTCTACAAAATAGAGTCAAGACAAGGAATGTTCCACCTCCTTGAAATGCCTCTCACTTTGTGTTTATTTATGTCCTGTTCTTACCACTGCAATGTCATCTCTGCATAACGCAGAGCAACAGTTTTCTTAATAAATGATACTAAATCGGCCTCAAAGAGTCATGTCTTTTTCTCTTTCCAGTCTCTAAACTGTCTGTCCACGGGGAAAATGCATTTTGATCCCAACAGAAGAGGTAGACATTATTTGTGCAAAGGCAGCAATGAATCAAAAACTGGATAATTTGTTTGCGATAGACGTAGGTGAATTGATGAATGATTAATCCACTGCGGGTTTATCAAGAAGTGAAGAACTTAGGAGCACATCCTTAATCTTATCACTCAATTTCTTAAACTAAACTCTCTCCAAATATCTCCCTTAATGGAGTCTTAGCAACAGAAGTCTGGGTGAGTGGCTATTTGTACAGACTCTGCATGACCATAGGATCACTTAGAGATCCCATGTGAGATGCAGGACTAGAGCCAGCCTCACTTTTGAGGTGAGGTGCCAGGGCAGGGCCCCTTTGGTCTTGAAAAAAGATCAACTGCTCTTTGATGCTTGGAATTATCGCTTATAAACTGCTGTCCACTAGAGAGGATATGGACACAGCCCTGAGACCACAAATTGACTTAAATCATCTACAGGTTTGAGAATAATCTATGATAGCCCATGACCATTGTAGGATGTGGCCAAGAGATGGGGCAGGAAAAGATACCTGCAAAACTTCCAGACAACGTGAAGCAAAAAGTGGGGTTGCATGAGAAAAGAGAGTGAGAGGTAGTGAAAACAACAGCAAAATACTCTACACTTAAAGTGAGTCAGCAAAGTTTCAAAAAATGGATGTAGTAAGAAGCTTCTAAGATGGCCCCCAATGATCACTGCCTTCTGTGTAATCAACCTCACTTGAGTATTGGCTGAATCCAGTGTCCAATGAAGAGAATACCACAAAAGTGATAGGCTGTCACTTCCTTGTTTAGGTTACAAAAATCTGTGGCTTCCATCTTCAAGCCGACTTGTGATTTCTTGGCTTGTACACTTTGATGAAGCAGGCTGCCATGTTGGAAAGGCCCACATGGCAAGGAACTAAGGGTGGTCTCCAGTCAACAGCCAGCAAGGAATTAAAGCCCTTGGCTCAATAGCTCCTGAGGAACTGAATCCTGCCAACAATCACTGGAACTGGGAAATGGATCCTGCCCCTGTCAAGCCTTGAGAAGACCACAGCCCAGGCAACACCTTGAGTGTAGCTGTAGGGGACTCTATGGCAAAGGACCCAGCTAAGCCGTGCCCAGATTTCTGACTCAGAAACTATGAGATAATAAATGTGTGTTGTTTTAAGTGACTAAGTGTTGGGGTAATTTGTTATGTAGTAATGAATAATGAATACACATTTGAAGACATCTAATGTTAAGAAAGGACAACAAAAGAAAACTTGGAAGATGAATTCATTTCAGGTGAAATTGACTTTATAGAACTGACAATGTCTTTTAAGTAAGAGTTTTTGCATCCTCAAAGCAATAAATAAAAGAAAGACTTCAATAAAAAAGAACAAGGATTTATAGGGTAAAAACAGGTAAAAGTGAAACAAGAATAGGTTTATATCAAAACAACCAATTTGAAATCTTGGAAATAAAAAAACATGGAGTTGAAATAAAAACTCAAACAACAACATAAATGAGAACACCATCAAAGAGAGAATTTGTGAATTGCAAAATAGATATGAGGTGTTCACTCAGCGTGCAGCAGAGAGAGACAGAGACCAGAGTAGAAACTGAAGTCATTTGTCTCAACATGACATCTTATCTGAGAAAAACACTTTGAAGATTTTCCCAAAGGGCTGCCTCCTGGGCCCAAGCATTTCTTTCCCTAAGCCCAAACTTGTTCACCTTGGACTTCAATTCCAGGTACTCCTGGGTGGATTTCAGGCAGCTTTTATTCTATTAGAAACATTGGACTCCAAATTATCACAAAGCAATGACATCAGAGTTTTGCATTATGACTGTCAGTGAATATTGAGTTGCTTAAAATTAACTAAAACACTTCCACTGATACAGATCAAGTAAGAATTTAATACACTTCTCATCTATTTCTTTTCTAAGAACTCCATTAGTGTTAGCACTATCAATGATAGCACTTCCCAGTTTAAATTCTGACCTCCAGAGAAAGGCAACCATAGAATTCTTCGAGAATGCTGGGTCTCCCCTCACAAATGTATTTCTCACAGTCATGCTAAAAGGTGTGACCTCTGGACCCTCCCAAGGTGGTTGAGCAAATCTTACATCATAAATTCGCTCTAACATTACAATTTCCCTAAGCCTTTCGATACCTTCCTGCAGCATATACCAAGGTAGTTCTGGCATTTCAACTTATTTAGTGTAGGCCACCTGTGGCTCCATGTGTCAGCCAAGCAACCAGACTATTAGAGCCCTTTCTACCCTCTGATGCTAAAACGTTGAGTCCAGAATCTCTATTTAGTCATCCATCTCAACATATTCTGCTCGATCCAACCTTATGTTCCTTCTACCTTGATCCCACACCCTTAAGATCCATTCCCAGACATAGTCTTCAGATTACTGTCTAAACAATTGGAAGAATCATGCACCTCTCTCGGAGTCTAGTGCATCTTCTCATGGCTCACACTTTGTACCTCACCTTTCCGGGCCTGGTGAGACTCTAGGCTAGAAGCAATGAGGAACAGTTACAGGTCCAGAAGCAAAGAGGGGTGCAGGAATGCCTTGCAAGGCATTATCCTAGGGGAGGCCATTACTGGATCACTTCCTTAGGCAGAGGCGGAAGGGCTGCTTTTACCAGCAAAGAAGCCTTGGCAGATATAGGAGTCAGATGTCTCCAGCATCCTTGGGATCTGACTGTCTGTCTCCATTCCAATGTTCAGGATTCCATTCCTTCCTGATGAACGCCCTCACCTTATCAGAAGACATTCTGCAGGTTAAGAATTCAGTTTGCATTGTAATTCAGCCACTTGTAGAATGAGACTCTGGGTTTGGCTATCAGAAATCTCAGCTCTGTGGCTGTAGGAGACAAGCATTTATTTCAGGGCAGATATTGAAGCTCTCAGGCCATTAATGCAGCATTTGACCTGGAAATTTGAAGCCCTGAGCTCATCCTTTTTTCCCTCTGTTTTATCCAGTGCTGTTAGGAACAACCCGCCAATTCCATTATACTCCTTAGTTTAACTAAAATTTTCTAAGGTGACAAATACATGGCAACCCAGGACCTTACCTTCTATAGGCATTTATACTGGGCTGAATGTTCCCCCCCCCCCAATTTATTTTCACTTGGAACCTGTGAATGTGACTTTATTTGGAAATAGGGACTTTGCAGAGGTAATCGAGTTAATATGAGGTCATATTGCATTAGGGTGGGTCCTAAATCCAATATTATCGGTCTGCTTATAAGAAGAGGGGAATTTGGACTAGAGACACAGACACACAGGGAGGACACCATATGACAATGAGGGAGGAGATTCGAGTGATGCATCTGCAAGTCAAGAAATGCTAAGAATTGCTAGCAACTGCCAGAAACTAGGAAGAGGCAAGGAAGTACCTTCCCCAAGAATGAGCTTTCAGAGAAAGTATGATCCTGCCAACACTTCGATATCAGACTTCTAGCTTCCAGAACTGTGAGAGAATAAGTTTCTATTGCTTTAAGCCACACAGTTTAAGGCAATTTCTTGCAAAAACCCTACGAAACTAATATTGTATCTGATTAGGTGCATCCCATGGTGATAATTTGTGTCTATAGCCACATTATGGCATGACTTCTAGTGCCCTCTTTACAGCTGGAAGTAGATTCATTAGTGACTTTAAACCTAGCCAGCTTAGATGACCAGGTCTAGAAAACCCAGAAACAGTTCAGAAAGTTCATCCCTAAAATTCTGTCCTCTACACCCACTCCCAACACCAAAATCTGTATCAGCCAGTGTTCAACCTGAGAAACAGAACCGGTCTGTTAACGCTGAGATATATATTAAGAGATTTATTTCAAGAAATTGGCTCACATGGTTGTGGGGGCTGGTGAAGCCAAGCCCAAAATTCGCAGAGCAGGCCATCAGGATGGGCAGACTCGAACTCTCAGGGATGAGCAGAAGCTCCTATTCACTCGTGGAATTTCTCCTTCTTCTGGGAAGTCTCAGTTCTTTCTCTAAGCCCTCTTAACTGATTGAATCGGGCCACCCAGATTATCTAGGGCAATAGCCCTTACTTAAAGTCAACTGATTGTGGACCTTAATCACATCTGCAGAATGCCTCACACCAACACCCAGGTTTGTACCTGAATAAATGAGGAGTATAGCCTAGCTAAGTTGACACATAAAACTGACCATCACAAATTGCAATGAACTTATAAATTAGTTTGAGAAAAATTGAAATCATGACAATATTCCATTTTTCCATGGAGGGTCATGGTAAAGTTTAATTAAAATTTTTTCCTTAATTTTTTTGCCCCAGTTTGTAGAAATTAAACATTTGCCCCCATTCTAACTTTTTACTGGTAACACTATTAGTATCATAATAAAATGATTATCGTATATTGATCACTTAATATGTACCATGCCTGCACTATGCATTTCTTTATCTATTATCCAAATCAAAACAAATCACACTTTAAGAGATAGGTCACGGAAGGCTAATATGTATCATTCACTCTGGGATAGTTCATGTTTCTGCTCTTAGTCCCACTTGTCTGATTCCATGTTGTTTTGGGGGTGGACTTGAAAGTATTGAAACAGTATTTGAAGCCCCAGTTGCTCACAGAGGCCAGGTAGATGGCATGTTTCAATTTGATCAGCTCCATTTTTCGATTGTACCTATTTCACTAACCAGTAGCTGAGGTTTTGATGTAGTGTTGAAGAGATTTATGATGATTCAGCCTTTCGTGGTATTTTAATCTAGGACAAAACATTAAAATGCCATGTAGTTTAGCACTATAAATATTCGGGTAGCCCAGCCTCTGAGGCCCTGGCTAAAATCGTGTTGTTGTGCTCATATCAGGAATTGAGTCCTCTGATTCATTTGGATTCTGACTAGTAGTAGAATTACACATTTTCTTTCTACATTTGGCTGAACAGATTATGTAAATGCTTCTCATTAGGAAAATTACAGCAGTGACAGAAAAATAACTTCCATAAACCAAAAACTAAAAAGGAAAAAGAAAGAGAAATCAGTGAATCACATAAAAATGGATGTTTGACACTAAAATATATAATAATGCTTTCCTACTAGCTGAGAGATTTTCAGCAGGTCACTGATTCCCTGTCTCAATTTTCTTGTTTGTAAAATTAGAACAATATCTACTCACGCATTTGTGGTGAGGATTAAATGAGTTATTACATATAAGGCATATAGAAGAGTATCTGGATAGTTAGAATTCAATAAATTTTAACTGAAACTCTTCAAATATATGTATATATATAAACTTCCTTCTTGCTTTTCTTTTTTCTTCACATTCACATTTAGCATATGAAATTGGGAGTTCATTTTTCCTAGAATGTAATATATTTGAAAAAAATTGCACAGTGTTTCTATCCAAAATATTGAAATTATATTAATAGATGTATAGAAGTTTAGAATTTTTATATATTCCTAATGAATAAATTAATCCTTTGATCATTTTTAATGACTCTCTTTATGTATCTAAATCAAGAGGTCTTAATTGTATTTTATCTTTTAAAAAATTTAACTGTTAACTTAAAATTTTTGTTTGCATGGTATGAATTTTCCTCTCCCCTCCTCCCACTTTATATGTGTCTATATTTTAGATGTGTTTCCTATAAATAGAATGTAGTTATGACTCTTTTAAAATCCAGCCTGACAAAATTTTATTTTTATTTTTTTTACTGGGTAGTTTAGCTTAGAATTGTTTGATTTTTGTTTTTGGAAAACCATAAACATTCTCAAACATGGACAGAATAATATACAAATGCCCATATATCCATCACCTGATTTCATCAATTACCAATTCATAGCCACTCTTGCTTCATCAATGCCCCAACCACTTACCCTTTCCCTACATAGATTAATTTGAATCCTGTATCATATAATTTAATAAATATTTTAGTTTGTATCTTTAAAAATAAGGACTCATGAAAGCATAATGAAAAACCACTATCACACCTAAAAAAATGAACAATTCTTTAATATCGTCTAGTCAATGTTCAAATTTCCCTCTCATAATATTTTTTTTTAAAGATTTTATTTTTCCTTTTTCTCCCCAATGCCTCCCAGTACATAGTTGTATATATTTTAGTTGTGGGTCCTTCTAGTTGTGGTACATGGGACGCCGCCTCAGCATGGCCTGATGAGCAGGGCCACGTCCGCACCCAGGATTTGAACCGGTGAAACCCCGGGCTGCCGAAGCAAAACATGCAAAGTTAAACACTTGGCCATGGGGCCAGCCCCTCATAATACTTTTATGATAATATTTTCTCGTATTTTCAAATAAGATTAACACATTGCAACTGATTGATAGACCTCCTAAGACATTATCAATCTTTCTGTCTTTTCTCCTTGAATTTTATTTGTTGAAAAAACTATAGAGTTTCCCAGATTCTGGAGGTTTTTTGGTGACATCCTTAGATGTCATTTAATGAATTCTTCTGTTTCCTCTATTTCTTGTGAATTGGCAGTTCATTCTAGAATCTCATTTATGATTTTAGTGATAATTCACAAATTTGTATTTATTTTTTTACCATCATATTTTTCCTAATTTTCAAGCTCCTTAATTTTCCTCTTCCTTTCTTGAATTCTTTTGTGTTAATGTTTTTCACATCATATGTTTTACTCCTCTCTTCTGTAAAGACATGACATAATCTATTTATAATTTTTTAGTAGTTACACTTGAAACGTTAACTCTGAAGTTAACAAAGCAGTGGTGTACAAAGGCGATGATGGTGGGAGTTGTGTGCTCTGGACATAGGCTGTAAGGAGGAGAATTGTCTGTAGAGAATTTAAAAACAATAATAAAACTGATTAAAAGTCTGTCTGCATTTTGTTATTGCCATGTCCCAGCAATTCTAAACAATGATGATGATAAAACAGACCTCCCTGCCAGATGGACTGCTATCCCACTCTGCTTGGTGTGCCACCTTAGCAGGGTCTAATCAATAATCTTTACTCTCCTCCAGAACAGTGCAAACATCTTTAGTTTTGAACATTCTTCTACTGATTGATATACTATTGTTTTTCAGTATTTTATTCATCTTTTTGAAAACTCCTGAAGATGTAATATTTAAATATTACTGTGTTTGCTTAGATTTACACGTTCATCTCTTTTCTCACGTTCCTTCTTGCATTGTATACCTTCTTTTGGAATAATTTTCCTTCTCCCTCAAGCACATTCCTGAGAAACTGCTTTCCTGAGAGTCTGTTGGTGATAACACACGCATTCTGTTTCTGTTTTTAAGAAAATGTGTTCGTTTTCCCCTCCTTGATGAAACATAGTTTCTCTTTGTGTATAATTCTAGGCTGACAATTATTTTCTCCAACACGTTGAAGCCATCGTTTTCCTGGCTTCTGCTGTGTGCTACCTAGAAGTCAGTTGTCAGTCTAGTTGTCATTTCTCTGTAACTCCTGTTGCTTTCATTCCCCTGACTGTTTTTAAGATTTCTTTTTCCTTATTTTTCTGCAGATATGAATTTCTTTTCACTTATTCTTTTTGAGATTTTTTGGGGCTTCCTAAATCCGAGAATGCATGCCTTTTATTACTTCTGGAACATTCTTGTGAATATTTCTTTATCTACCTCTCTTTACCACCTTTATTATCTCCTCAAGGAACTCCAAATAGACAATTGTTGAACTTTCTCACTTTAATCCCCATGTGTGTTAATAAGGTTTCCATTTCTATCTCTCTGTGCTACATTCTAGGTTATTTCTTCCAGTTCGATAATTTTTCCTATATATCTGTCTAAATTGCTCTGAACGTGTTTACTTTTTCTAATTTGATTAGTTTTATTTTTCCCAAATATTCATGATCATTCTTGATGTATCTTGTTCCATTCTTATGTTATTATTTTTCTCTGTGTATAAACATATAAGCATGTTATTTTATATTCTAATACTGGTAATTTTTCAGTCTCAGTCTTTGTTGGTCTGATTCTGCCACCTATTATTTCAGTTGCCTTGCTCCCGATACTTTATGTCCTTATATAATTTTGGATTTTTTTAAATCGCAAGTTCATATTTGATGGAATTTTACCTGTGGCAGTTTTTTGATCCCTGTCTTGTAGGATCTTCCTCCAGAGCGCATTTGCCTTTGATTCATATAGGTGCTTAGAGCTGTTCCTGTTCAGGAGTTCTTTCAACTAAATTCTCAACTTAAAAAAAAAATCTAGCCTGTAGGAAATGGGCCCCAGAATTACGTGAGTGCTAGTTTATGAAGACAAATTCCTAGGGTAAATTCCTCTGACACCACCCAGATTAGTCTTCTTTACTGGGATTTTCTCCCCCCTTTAATTTGATATTTTCTTCTGTTTCACCACTGACTGAGGAGGTAACCCTCTGGAGTGGCCACTGAAGCCAAAATTCCAGGTCACCAGGAGAATCAGCAGATGCCTTGAGCACATGACAGATTCGGTGCTTCCTTATCTATCTGGTTTCCTGTTCCTGCTTTGGCTTCTGAGGATTTTTCTTGTTTTTTTGTTTTACCAATTCAGCCCTTTATTTTAAAAAAAAAAGTGTTTTAATATTATCCAGGAGTTTTAAGCATTTTGTAGTATAAGAATTTTTCCGATAGCTAGTCTGTTGTTGCTTTAATGGAAGTAAGCCTTTATTATTTTAATATTTTTAAGAGTTAGTTGCTTTTAATGGCGATAAGTCTTTCTTAATTTAATATTTTCAAAAACACTTGTTGAAATTTGTTTAAATTTCAAACAACCCAGAACCCTCCCTTCTCCTTTGTCAAGCTCAGTCCCTCAATCCCAGTACCCTGAAGGTCCCTGGACTGAGATCATCTCCATTAGAACAGAAAAGTAAGAAAACAAGACAATGTCTAAATGAGCTGGACCCAAACTTCCTGAAAATCCACATAAGTAGCTCTTTTGTTTGAGAATGAAAATACGGCTTTCAACCTCAGCTATTTGAGTTGAGACACCAAAGCAGTTTATGAAACAGTGAAACCTAAGGTTTCACTATTTCACTATTCTCATGTTTGAGTTAATGGATATGAAATGAAAATGCTCATCAGAGCTATCTGGACTGGAAAATACTACATGCTTTAAACACATCTGAAAAATTTCCATTTTGATGTATGTGAGGTTGCCCAAAATCTGAATGAATCTTCATTTCATGCAATTAAAATAATAGCATCACTGTGCTGCTTTTTGTGAGGTCATCTTTCTACTTAAAGTGCCCCTTCCCTTATAAAGCCCTTTGGGGTTGCAACTAAAAATCCATTTTCATGATTCTAATTTTTATTTAATTTAAGATAGACAAAAGTACCAGTTATCCTAGCTGGATAATCTAATGGAGTGTGTAATCAGGGTCCATCTGGCTGGTCCCAGAGTGGCTGAGTGCAATGGCTTCCTGCCAAGGGAGCTAGAGAGGATCGCTTTTCATTTCCCAGGGAGCACAGGAAAGATGGAGCAGCAAAGTAGCTGTGGTTTTCATGACATCAAGGGGCCACTTTGCACACTGGTTTTCCCTTTTCTTTTTCATGTGGACTTTCCAAACTTGGTGGGACATGCTACCCCAAAAGATGGAAACTTGGCATACTGAATATGTCTAGCTGAAGGAACTTGAGACACAGCAGGTACTAGAAAGACTCTCTGACCTTCCCCTGAAGCAGGTCATAAGACCCTTATGTGAGAAGTGCCCTCCCTAAACCCAGAGGAAAGGAACAGCCTTCACTCTAAACACAAAGGGACACTGAGAGGAATCTGAAGGAACAGGCCATGCTAAGAAGTTCCCCCGAGTTTACTATTCTTAGCTCATATCCTTTTCGTCCTATCACATTTTTTTCCATGACTCTCCACTCTTCGTCCAATCTAGTACAAAAACACTCAGGTCTACCCGTTTCTTTGTGTTTTCATTTCCATATGAAGGGTCCCATGTTACCTAAAACCTATATCAAACAAATTTATATGCTTTTCTCTTATTAATCTGTCTTTTGTTACAGAGACCCAGCTGAGAACCAAATAGAGTAGGAGGAAAAAATATTTTTTCCCATCTACTGTATCAAGGGTTGATTTTCAGGGGCTGGCCCGGTGGTGCAGCAGTTATGTGTGCGCGTTCCGCTTCTCAGTGGACCCCGGTTCGCTGGTTTGGATCCCGAGTGCGGACATTGCACTGCTTGGCAAGCCGTGCTGTGGTAGGTGTCCCACGTATAAAGTAGAAGAAGATGGACACGGATGTTAGCTCAGGGCCAGTCTTCCTCAGCAAAAAGAGGAGGATTGGCAGCAGTTAGCTCACGGCTAATCTTCCTCAAAAAAAAAAAAAAAAAGAGTTGATTTTCATATCTTAAGCCTCAAGACAATCCAGGGAGGCAGAGGGTGAAGGCAATTAGATTCATGAATGGGAGGTCGTCTTACAGTCAATGGCCTTAATCAAGAAGAAATTGATGTTTACCCAATTTGTTCCCTATTCCAAAGGGTATTGCTGCAAATTGGAGGGTGGAACTAGGGGATGAGGATGAGCGAGATGGAGACGTATGGTAACAGGCAACCAATTTGTGAATAGTGGGGTATTTTGGTGTGAAATTTGTGGGGTGTTATTACTTCACTTACCTAACTAAAGGATTATTTTTAAAAAATTAACCTTTTTTGAGAGGTTGTGTGATTATTCACCCACTCCCTCCAAATCCCCTCGTAATTTAGACTTATGAATTTCATCTATTTTAGAAAAATAATCCCCCCAAATTATTTTATATCATCAGTATACCGGTATATTCTTACGCCTTCATTAAAGACAGAGATTCTATAGTTACCACTCCTTATATAACTAGTTATATACTTAAAGATTATTACTAAATCACTCTTTAGCTTTTTCTAGGTGAAATAAAAAGATTGTTTTAGCTTTTCTCATGGGGCTTTCCCCCCGACCTTTCCGTAATCTTTGAAGATGTGCTTGAAACTTCTTTTTAAGATCTCCATGGTCCTCTTAAACTGAGAAATCCATCAATAGCCTCTGTTGTCATAATGACAACAGAGAAATGCTTAGAAAATGGAGAATTACTTCAAGATGTCTCAATGCAGCCTTCTCTCTGATGAATCCCTGTGTCGTGTGAAAATGCTGACTCTGGCTGTATTTTCTATTTTTCAATTCCAATCTTTTAAAATGGCATTTGGCATTATATTAAGGAGCTCATGGGATATCATAAGTGCATAATTAATGATAAATGAACATTTATGGCTGCGATTTTGGAGTTATTAATCAATATACCTCTGTATTCTTGGCTCTTGGAAATTTAATTCAAGCATATTTAATTAGATTCCTACCAAAAATCAATTTTTAAAAAGCTTGCTTTTCAAAACCAGGGATCTGCATTTACCCCTTTTTATCTAGGGAAATATTTTATAGAAATAGGATTTGTCTTCCGTTATGATTTTGTCCTGTATATTTCTTGCTTACCCTGTTCTGGCACCTGGGTAAATTAGTCCTTTCTTTAGGAGCTGAGTTTTAGAATAATTTCCACAAAAGAACCTCACTGAAAGTTGCTCTCACATTGAGGATGTTGGCAGAGACTAGAAGAGGAGCTATGACAGAAATAAATACAACGATTTTAAAAGGAGTGGCTTACGTCTGAATTTCCCTTGGTCAAGAAGGTGAAAAGGTTTGGAATCTTGAATTATCAGGGGAAACAAAGGTGAAGCTTGATGTTTTCTGCCAAAATTAATTTTTTCCCTAGCTTTTGATTGTGTGAACTCCCTGGAAAGGTTAAAACGTATTGATTTGACAACAAAGCAGACATTTAAATCAGGTTATACCAAATAGTGCAGAAAGGAGGATGGACAGATTTGATGGGTAATTTTCATCTCAAGTTCTATTTTGCCTACTTCAGGTATAGGATTCATTAATTCAAATTAGGAGACAACAGATTTGTGGAAAAGTAAAGGAAATATTTGGAGATGATGAAGGTAGAGGACTTTAGAAAAGATAAATGCCTCCTAACAGAGTTGACTAATGTGAATATATGTTATTTATTAGGAAAAGAGACAAAGCCACTCACATATTGAGGACACCACGAGACAGAAATGGTGTGTTTTAATCTAAGACTTCATGAAGCAGGTTTTATATTCTCCGTTTTACTGATGAGAAAACTGAGAAATTTTTAAAAAGTTTACATCTCTGGGGCAGGGGTGAGGAATTGCATGTTGGGTGCAAATGAAACAAGAAACAGTGGTCAAGAAACAAGAGTCACCATAAAATGCTAATCGTAAAGTTGGGTGATGGGTACACGAGGCTTCGTTATTCTATTCTCTCTATTTTAAAAAAATGTATTTGAAATTTTCCAAGATAAAAAGTCACTAGTAAACTCTAAGATTCAAATCCAAATTTTGATGATTTCAAGTTGTACTCTCTCCATTATACCACACACTTAGTAATTTCTGAAAAACTGGAGAGCAAATCACAAACTGGATAATAAATCAGGAATTCAAATTTTCTTTTAGAAAGTAACAATTACTTGTTTTAGGATCTCAAAAGGTATCGACCTGCACGAATCTTAGTTTTTATATTAAATGAAGCCATCCTTCCTTCTACTGAACAAGCGTGAGATTAAAATAGATTTTTTTAGTGTCCTGGTGTTATTTCATTTAATTGTGTTTTCTGAAATGATTTCTTCCTATCTTTTTGTTTTTAAAGAAGACAGCTCAGTATTCTAAATGTTTTGTACTGAATATTTGTAGAGATTTTTAAGACTGACTATTTTATCCATGAGACTGTGTAGTCTTATGGAATTTGTGAATTAAGCTTTAATAAGGTTGAACTTTAGCTAGGGCAAGGAAAAACCTTCATCTGTAGGTAATGAGAACCACTTAAACTGGAAGGACTTTATGGCTCTATCTTACGTAGTTCTTTTATTCTTTCACTTATATTGTGAAAAGGTCACTGTAATTAAAAGATTTCTTAAGAAATACAATATATCTTAACTACGACATATTTATATGTCTGAATACAAAATTATTCCAGTGAAGACATTATGCTAAATGAAAGGAACCCCAGACAAAAGGCTACCTACTATATGATTCCATTTATATGACTTTCTAAAATGACAAAGCTATAGGGACAGAAAACCAATGAGTGGTCGCTTATGGGTGGGAGTAGGAGTTGAGAGAGGGGATTGACTACAAAGGGGCATGGGGCACTGTTTGGGGTGAAGGAATTCTTCTTTATCTTCCTTGAGGTGGTGGCTACACAGCTGTATGTTTGCCCAAATTCATAGAACTGTACATAAAAAGGTATGTATTCATGTATATAAACTATATCTCAGTAAATCTGATTAAAAAATATATGTATGTCTGTATACATATAGTTTTAAAGATATCCCCTGTGTCAATGGGGGCACAGAAGCTCTGCACTTACCTGAATGTTGACCGGAAACCCTAGTTCCTGGCTGTCAACCACAGCCACAGTCATCATGGTCTGGATCACCAAGACAATGAAGGTATTGCTTCCAAACACCAGAGCATAGTGTTCAGAGCACGCTGAGATTAAGGGCAATCTAAAATCTAACATTGTGCAAATGGAAAGAGTTTTGAAAGAACACATACGTGGGCTTTTAAATACAGAACAGTAAATTGTGTTGTTCCCGAGACTGCTCTGCTCAGGAAACCCAGGCTTTTGTTGGCAGTTTCTTGCTATAAGCTCTTCTAGCAGAGAAAAAGGAAAGAAGGATAAATGGAATAGTGAAATGTTGTATTTTAACATTCCATGGCATGTGATATATTATGGTAAGAATTTAAAGCTAGTTAACCTTTTCTAAAATTAAACCAAATATTCCAAACATTGGAGAAAAAAATTGAACATTATTTGATATAGATATGGTTTAGCAGTCGCATTTTAAATGAGACATATCAGTGAGTGAAAACACAGGTCAATTTAATGTATTTTGACTTATTTGAAGAATGTTCACTGGGTCATTGATTGTTTAAGTTAGCAGTTTCAGAGTCTAATATTTTTCTTTTGGAAAACCCACAAATTATTTCCTTTCACAGTTGATTCATCTGAAATTAATTCGTTTTAAATAATTGTATTGGGTTTTTAAATTTAATCAGACATATATGCAATAGAATTCTTCCATGTAATTTAGCTAAAACATTTGTAACTTGAATCTATTTCAAAATATGAAACCAAATGAAAGATTTTAACTATTTTTACATCCCTTCCAAAAATCTTCATATTAAAAAACAGATACAAGCGTTTGAAAATTATGTGATTCAATGAAAATGCATTTCAGTGCAAAAAATTACCAACTAAACATCACAAAAACCGTAAATAACCCTAGGTCCCATGAAGAAAACATAGCAGGTGGTCCAAATGGGCCTTGTAATTTCAAGAGCCACTTGTTCAGCCAACAAGTTTTCCCTTGAACAAATGTTATACTAGATTGATGCTTTTGAAAACTAGATTAAATCAAGTGGCAGATTCCCTTTTAGTATGCAAATTATTCCAGGCTGGAATCTTGATTTAATTGTACAGATGCTTAAACAGCTTGTCAGTGATTACTTGGTTTTGAATAAGACCTGTACATGTGATGGATTTGGAAGAAAAACAATTCCGATGGCAGGCTGAGAGTGGCTTTGAATCTAAGATTTTTCCGTCTAAACCCAGTAATTACCTTCCCAGTACGTGGATTACATGCAGTCATACTATCTAAAATCTTATTTCAAAGCTCCCACCGGATCATTTCTCAATGGTATCCACTTGCTCACTGTGGAGACATAACACCACCATGCAGAGTACTTTGCCCACGACTGGTAAGTTCTTGGAAAAAGAATTGTACTCATGTTCTTCTAGTGAGCATTTAGCACTAAACACAGATAAGCCGCTGGGATAGTCTGTAGTTTAAAAGTTAGAACCACCTTGAAATTTTATTTGATCATTTATGTCCCATGTATCGTGAATTATGGGACTGGCACTTACCAATTTACCCTGTAATTTAAAGGAAAGTAACAAGAATGTTATTAAAAGCATTTAACAAGAAAACATTAGTTTGTACCTATATAAAAATAGAATGACTAAATTTTTAAAAATTTGATAGCCCAAAGTTTCCTTGTTTTTTATATTGTATTAATTCATTTTTTTTTTAAGAAATGCTAATCAAGTGCACACTATGGAGCAAGAACTAGGGTAAACACAAGGAGCATTATAATGAACAAGCTTAACTCTACCCTCACAGAGCTTGCACTCCATCAGGGAATAATTAATTGGTACTAGATAATTGCTTTGACTGATATTTAATTCAATTTATTAGTTCTTATATCATCAAAAAGAAATAAGAAGTAAATATCTTCTTATAGAAGAATCACAAATTATTTTGTGTGAACTTCTCACATGTCATGATGGTTGAAACCATGGATGGTCAATAATCCTAAAATTTCTTCCAAACCTGAGTGCTAATCCTTTGCATTAGAGATACATTTATCCTACACTTGCTAAATTTACTTTAGAATTTGCCTAGAACTTAGAGTAGTAATTAGACGTGAGTGACATTATAGAGATTGGATTCAGCTATAGAGAAAATGATTTTCTATCAGTATTCTGAGCTTGATATGTGAGCGATAATTTCATTTAGCACCAAATTTCACACATCAGTGAGGTCAAGTTCTCTTCTTTCTTCTCACTGTGTGTCTCCTGAAGTTAAAATACCAGGTTTGTTCAGGCCTTCCCAGTGATTAGACAATTTTTAAAATGCAGCCAAAATTAATTGTGTCTAAACTAATTCCTCTCTTCACTAAACTTACTGATCATCGGACTGAATTGACAAATTGGGTGTTAAGTAGAAAGTTCTAGACATACTTTCTGGGAAAACCCTGACAGTCATATTATGAGTCCCATTTTCTCATCAGCATTCTCACTATTCATATGACTTACCCCTTGACTTTCTTCATGTCTATAATAAACATTCTGAAAAATTTTCAACGCATCAGCTATGCACTGGGGGGCCTTGGGGAGGAGAAAAAAAAAGGAGAGGAAGATTGACAACAGATGTTAGCTCTGGGCCAATCTTTTTTTTATGTTAATTTTTTTTTTTTTAAGATTGACACCTGAGCTAACATCTGTTGCCAATCTTCTTTTATTTTTACTTTTTATTTATTATTTTCTTCTTCTCCCCAAGCCTCCCAGTACATAGTTATATATTCTAGCTGTAGGTCCTTCTGGTTGTGCCATGTGGGATGCCGCCTCAGCATGGCTTGATGAACAGAGCTGGGTCTGCACCCAGGATCCGAACTGGTGAAACCCTGGGCCACAGAAGCAAAGTGTGCAAACTTAACCACTCAGCCATGGGGTGGCCCCAGCTCAGGGCCAATCTTAAAAAAAACCCCAAAACCAAGCATAGCACACCCAAGTATTAGTTGTGAAATGCTTAAGAAATAGAGAACCTGCATGTGCTGCTGAGAAGACCCCCAAAGCCAGCTCTCCCAGAAGATCCTAGTTGACTTTCATGCAGCCCACTGTGAACGCTGCCAAAGGCCCTGAAAAGAAAGGAATCAGCGTATATTACATCTTGTTATTCCATGCATGATAAAGTAGCATACCGTTTGTTAAAATCCACATTGTATAGGCATTGAAACATTTCCAGGCTGTGGTAAAAAATGTTAACTTACTGCGACCTTTGATTGAATGAAAAACCACTTGATCCAGCTCTTTGAACTGTGTGTTTGAAACAGACCAACTGAGATTGGGTTTCCGTAAATCATAGACTGGAAAGGACCCGTACAGGCCATTTTTTCTTGCCTCTTCCCTTTGCAGAAAATAAAACTCAGGTTCAGAAACCTGGTGTCAAATAAAAACAAATCTGGACTTCCATAGGGAGAGGGTTTATTTAGAAGAAAGGCTATTGTAATAGGGAGAATGCTCTGATTGCAGAAATTTGAATGTGTCTTAAAATCAAACAGAAAAAGGGTTTTCTTTTATAGGGTAATATTTTGCTATGGAACAGGCAGAGATAAGCAGGATCTTTGGAGGGGAAGCTGGACAAGCACGGGGAAGTGACCAGTGGAATCTGACAGGAAAGTGTCCCGCTGTGGTCAGCCAGTTCCCAGGAGCAGCTGATGGCCGGGGACAGATGACGGATATTCCACATTTTTTTGTGCTTGCTCAGGGTTGTGGGCAAGCCAGGTTTAGGGGCCTGTAGGAAAGAGAGGAACCTGACTAGAGTTTGGTCAAAGCAAAGCAGGGGTAAGAAATGGGCAATTGTGAACACTTGGTGACAGTGAGGTGCCAAGTTCTTCAAACGGAATGCCACCTCTTTCTACTATGCCCTTCTCTGTGCTAGGTAACTGATGTCTCCAGCAAGGATGGCCTCTCTCTTTGCCCTTATCTCTGTTTTCTCTTTCTTCTCTGTAACAGTATTTAAAAAATTTCCTCAAGATCCCTGACTGAATCCAAACTTATTTTCAAGAATGCTGTCTGTATACTTCTTCCCCACTTGTGGGTTTGATCATTTCTTCTATATTTGTTCACTCATTCACCCATCAAGCACTTTTGAGCTTCTCTATGGGAAAATATGGTGGTAAACTTTGGATCCTTGCTCTTGAAAATAATACAGCTTCCTGGGGTAATTTAATAAATAAATTGGTTGTTTTAATATAGTGTGATAAGGATTGTCAAAGCTCTGATCCTGACTCAGTTCTAACCTAACCCTAACCCAGAGGTTCTCCTTATAATTTTCATTATATAATTGCCCTCCAGGGGTCAGATGGCAGTATTTGAAGACATTTTTGGTTGTCAGGACTGGGGGTGTGAGTTGCTACTGGGATCTAGTTGGTAGGAGGCTGGTGATGCTGCTCAACATCCTGCAATGCACAGGACAGCCCCCCATGACAAAGAATTACCCCACCCCAAATGTCAATAGTGCTGACGACGAGAAACCCTGACCGAACTAACCAACTGGTTGGGAGCACATATACAAACAAGATACATTTCCAGGAGAAATCCATTTTATAATGTGCATTATATAGGTATACTTATGTGCTGAGAACAAAGTAATCAATTGTCAAATTTCTTACTACCCCCAGCTTGCTTTCTTAAAGAAGTGGCTTAATTTATGTGAGGCCTTAGTCAGCAAGCCAATCTTCACCTAGTTTTGCCTAAAAATTTGACACTAATTAGGGACCTTACTATCACAAAGAGCTAAAGAATATTTGTGTTTAAAGGGCTTTTAAAGAATAAATTTTATGAAAATTCTACCTTTTCTACACACGCCCCTTAGGGCATGTTATCTGAAGAGAAGAGGATTTTTTTTTGCCCTTCTCCCCAGGAGCAAGTACTTATAGAGGAAATGAGTTTAAGGTGGACCAAATCCTAGAACAGATCTAGGAGTCAACGTGGAATTTCCAGAAAGGGAAACAAGAAGAATATTAGCTCAACAATGGACTCTGAAATGTTCAATAAATATGCGAGTGTGGAACACCCTAACTTCAAAACTAAATATCTTCAAAGTCTTATTTGATGTGAAAGCTTTGTTATGTCAGGAAAATCCACATGCATTGTTGGGCTAACTTCAAAGATGTCTCTGGCTCTGCTCTTCTCACTTTAGAATATTAACTCTTTCATGAGCCCATCTTCCCTCCCTCTCTGCACCTCACTCTCTTTGGAAAAGTGTTTCAAACTCCACAAATATGTTCTGGGAAAAAGGAAGAGTGCATGGACAAACACCTAAAAATCTCCAAACTACTGCAGCGTCTCAGCCAGGAGGGAAGTTTTGCCAAAGCAGAAAGCCCAGGAGGGGACCAAAGGGTGAATCAAGTAGCAGAAGCTGGAAATCCTCCATCTCCCAGACACCTGCTCAAGGCTTCCCCTGGTCTTCCTGCCTTTTTCCTACTGGACAAAATGCAACATCAGAAATCCATCTGTAGGTAAATAAGGACAAAGCAGACACTTAGCAGGTAACTCAAGGTAAAGCAATAAATACTCAGGGACACCATATCTTCTTGGAGGGCCTGCCTCTCTCACCTTGTCCCACTTTGCCTTCTACTTTTCCATGGTGCTCTTTGTCTTTTCTTGCCATTTCCTCCATAATCAAGGATTACCATCTGTTAAGGGTGACTGTGTCCCTGGTTCTTACCAATGACAATTAAATGAAAGTATAATATGCATGGAAGGCCAGAGAGACAATTATACGGGAGAATACAATAACTTGGTTGTGGAGAGGAGGTAGGACGGAAGGTTGTAAGAATCCAGCCTGGATTAACGATTATTCTAGCATATATCTTGATATGGAAGGGAATGGGGAAGCTAGGTGTGGACCATAGTCTTAATTAGAAAGCAACAAGCTTTGGCAAATCTCCCATGTAGAGTTAAGGAAAGATACAAATATGTTATTTAAGTTGTCTCAATTTGGAACCCTTGAAATGGTAAGGTAGCTCCTACAGCAGTAACTTTCAAACTCCTTTGACCACAGCCTGAGAAAGAAAAATATTTTATATGTCAACCAGTACATATATGTGTGTGTGTAAAAGAATTTTCACAAAGTGGAACTTATCCTTATAAGCTAACATTCTCTCCACTTTGTTCTGTCCTCTTCTATTCTATTCTTTGATTTCAAAATGCTGGTCAGAAATCTCTAAACTTATTTCAATGTCTATATTCTATAAATGGCCAGATAGTAAATATTTTAGGCTTGTGGGCCACATATCCTTCTTTGTTTTTCTTTGGTTGGATTTATTATTATTTTTTTTTCCAACTCTTGTCATGCATTCTTTTCCCCTTTACAACGTTTTAAAAATCTAAAAACTATTCACTATGGTGCCCTATGGGCCATCACTTGCCCACCTCACATAAATGGTTTGCAAACCACAGACGAAAGACTAAAGACTAGAGCTACTGAAAAGTTAGAGGAAAGAAGGAGTTTTGGTAGTTTAACCTTAAATCAGCTAACTCTCTATGGCCAAACCATGTTTGGCCAGTGGGACACCAATTTGCAGCCCCTGTTTTTAGGAATGGGTGAAACTTTATCTTCCATATATAGCTTTATCAACCTTCTATTATATTCATTGCATCTTTTAAATTTTGTGAGAAAAATTCTTTTCTGGGACCTGCCCTGTGTCTGAGTGGTTAAGTTTGCATGCTCCTTTTCAGCGGCCTGGAGTTTGCCAGTTTGGGTCCTGGGCGTGGACCTAGCACCACTCATCAAGCCATGCTGTGGTGGCGTCCCACATAGAAGAACTAGAATGACCTACAACTAGTATATGCAACTATGTACCGGGGCTTTGGGGAGAAACAAAAAAAAAGGGAAGATTGGCAACAGATCTTAGCTTAGGACCCATCTTACAAAAGCCAAACAAAACTCTTTTCATTTTTCAAAGTATTTGGTATTCAACATTGAAATCACTACAACAAGGTTATCCAAGAACATAATTTGAAAGAATACATTTCCTGCACATAGATAAGATAAAGTCTTGGATACCTACCCTCAAAGGTTGCAAGGGATTCTACTGCTGGGTTCCATATTACAGAACTCTGGGTTGGTGACTTGAAATACACAAGATTTGAACATAGTTCAAAATCTGGTGAAAACCTGCTGTGGAAAAAGCCCACCACAGAGACTAGTAAAAAAGATGCTTTGAGGAGTAGCACTCCTTCAAATCTCGGAACCACTGCACAAAAACTCTCAAAGCTACATTTTTTGGCTTTGGGCTGCCACCTGGCCACCATCCAGGTTCCCTGAAACGGTGACTAGTTCTTGGCATAGCGCTCTTGGCTGACCATGCTGTAAATGTAGCCGTAGTAGGCCACCTCGGTGCTGGAGACCAAACCACAGAAGAATTCCAGCACCTGCATGCTTCTTAATCCTTAACCAAATATGAGCAGCCCCCAGGTAATGATGAAGCTGGTCCCTTGTTAAGAGCGTACTGGCTTGCAGCGGACGTAATCGGTGAGGATAAACATGGAGAGCAGCAACACCAGGTAAGAGTATGCCCAAAGTGGAAAGATGTCTTTTGTGATCTGTAAGATGAAACGGGGAGGGCAGGAGGACAAAAACACCAGGAAGTGAAATGTGCCATGGGTTTCTGACATATACATTATCTAGATGACACATACCAATCCCAGGACACACTGCTTGGCCCATGTCAAAGTGAGTCCAATTTGAGACTTCACAAGAATTTCTGACAGTACAATGCAAAGCAAAAGGGAAACCGAAATTCAAAGAAACAAACTGCAAAGATGACAGATATTCATACCATGTGGATTCATTCCCGCGGGTGTAAAGAAAGAGCAGCTGTTGGACTTAGTTGAGTTATCTGCTTCTTACATTTTTAAATGTAATTTGTTCTGCATAAGCTATTGAGGTTGGGAAAAGAGGTCAGAATGCTTTCACACTTAACAGTATTTCTAGGACAATCCAGGGCTGCTCAGGCACGGTTGCCTCTGAGCATTTAAAATAGTTTACTCTTCTTCAAAGTCGGAACTAGAAGGTTGAAAAGGATGTTTCAGCACTGGCAGAACCTGACCGTCTTCACCTTTGATCCACATCGGTATGTGAATGTGCCAACCGTCGAGACACCCTCTGGGTGATCAGGCAAATATAGAACAAATGGCCAGTTTGAGACTGAGTGTCAGAGAAAGAATGTGTTATAGTCTATCTTCTGCTCTTCCACATTCTTGGCCTTACTTTATTGGGCTGCTAAGGAGGAGCCATGAGAAACTGCTTAGTAGCTTTCTTGCTTAAGTCAGTATTGGCCAAAATTTCTAATGTAACACTGGTCGTATTAGCAAATTATTGGAACCCGTCAATAGTACGTGATTATTTCAGTTTCTCTAAGAAGAATGTATAGTAAACAGAAGATGGCACTGAGGAGGTTGGGGTAGACCCTCTCAAATCTCAGTGTTTCTCAGATCACTGAAATAAACCCACCGATTCACTGAGTCTAGAATTGTCCTCCATTTTGAACCAATCTCCACCCTCACTTCTTGAGTTCCTTGAGTTCACTGAGTCTAGAATTGTCCTCCATTTTGAACCAATCTCCACCCTTACTTCTTGAGTTCCCAGGTAGACGTTTACTTAAGTGTTCTTAAAGTTTGGTGAATTTTATTCTTGTTCTTCCTGGCATTAAGGTGTAGTCAGTAACCTGGGAAAAGCTGCCTTCCATATCTGGTTTTTGTGACAGTCTCTGGAGTCTATATCCAGCCCAGGGATGTCTCCCAGCTAAACCGGTTTGTACCTAACGGCATTCAAGATTGGCATGTCCTTGTGTTTATTGTGAGGAAAAATGGTGGCTTGGTTTAGATGGCAGAGGTTCCTTCGTGTGGGGTGGGGGAATGTGCACACTGGCTGGGAAAGGGAGGCAAAGGGAGATAAAATTGTTATGCCTCATTTGCTGAATTACCAGCCTGTAAAACTGATGTTAGTGACAGTTTTTTCCCTAAAGAAAGTGAACTGGTACAGTTCTTTGTCTGATCTTGCTATTATTCAATGGCTTAAAGCAATGGTTCTTGAATTTTCACATTTGTCAGATTCACCTGGAGGGCTTGTTAAAAAACGGATGTACAGATTCCATAGATCTGGGATGGGACCTGAGGATTTATGTTTCTAACAGTTTCCCAGATGATGCTGATGCATTGGTCCAAGCACTGCATACACTTTGAGAACCACTCACCAATGAGCTTCTTGGGATTAAATCCTATGACCTAATAGTTAAAAACGGCCTTAATATCTATAAATAAAGAGGGGAAAATCTTCAGAGGATGTTTCATGTGCTTTTTTAGTAACTTTTCCCCTCCAAATCTTATATTATCCTCTAAGATGTACTCATATCTAGGGATAACTTTATCTTAGGTTAACGATAATAAGCAATAAAGTCCTAGAGTATTGTTTTTGTACAACTGAAAAATTAAAGTAAGGTTGTTTGGCACCCACTCATTTTTGTTGCAGCTAAGGAGTTTATATTTTTTACATGTCATATACATGAAAATCATTAAAGCCCATTTGTTCCCATTTGAGATTGTAAGATGTGCTGATATTTTACTCCTAACCAAGGCTTTAGAGATTGGTTTTAATGAGACTTAAATCTGCGATAAGCATGTTAGTTAACTTACCACGCTGAGGCTCATATTTTATTTAGTCCTGCTAAATAAGGTACAACAAATGGCTCTGATGATGTTCAGGAACGTCCTGGTGATGATCGTCAACAGTTCATGGATGGTTAAACTGTTGCAGACAAAAGCGAAAAGCAAGTAAGAAGGATTGGTCATCCATGCAACTGATTTCTTTTCATAAAACATGCATTCTCTTCCCCATGCTCATTTTGTCTTCAGTCTTAAAAACGAAAAACATCATTGTGACAGTGAAAATATATCACAGATCAAAACACAGGAATTTGAGTCTTTTCTTTCAATTTCTTGGTCTAAAGAGAAAACTACTGATTAATTGCAAACATTGTGGTAAGGTATTAAGTTTTATCTCAGCTAGAATGGTGTGATCACTGATGAAAAAGTACTCTTACCATGCTTAGGTAAGTCAACCACGCTCTCCTTTAGTCTTTTATAGTAGAAAAAAATCAGCGAATTTTTCCTGAGGCAGAAATCTTGGGCAGAAGATAAGACTGGTGGAACTGAGATAGGAAAGAGAGTTTCCAACAGACTTTATCGCTAAGCAAACACCAGCGTCATGCCCTCCATCGTGAGCCTATTCACTTGTAGCTACTGATGAATTAGAAATTCATTTTAATGAGTATTTAGAAATGGTGACTAAAATAGCCTTTGGAGAGTAAAGATTTATACAGCAGATGGAATCCTGACTTTTTCTAATTATCAAAGTCAAAGTGAATATTGATTTAGCATAAGAGGCCTCAGTTAATTTGAACTGTCATCCATCCAGGTCATTTGATTTGTTTTTAAGACCTATCTTCAGAAGAAGAGTTACATGATATCTAGACAACATCACGTCATGGATGAAATTGAACCAACACTTAGGAGTATTTTTTTGAGTTGATAGCAAGCCTCCTCTACACCCCTCCACTCCTATTTTTTCCCAGTTATGTTGCTCATACTAAAGAGGCGGAGCTTATGTTCAGGATGATAGGCCTTAAGTTGGCCGACTCAAGGGAAGACAAGGATACCCTTTAGAAAGACAATCAACAGCTCCAGGAGAAATCTCACTCACTCAGTCATTGATTGTTTCTTCTCTGAAGCTTCCTGACCCAATCCAGCACCTCTCCCTCCTTACTCTATGCCTCATTTAATTACAGCCCTGGCAAGAGCTTCTGGCACAGCAGTCAAGGGCAGGGCTCTGGTGTCAATCAGGTCCAAATCCTCTGTTACTCACAAGCATGTGATCTTTGGCAAGTTACTGGACCTCTTTGTCCTTGGCTTTCTCATCTGTAAAATGGGATGATAATACCCAGCTCGCGTTGTGAGGATTACATGCATTAGTACGTGTTAGGACAATGCCAGTCAGGAAGCATAAGCTATACAATCTGTGCAACTGATGGCTGTGAAAGGTACTGAAGTCTTGACAGGCACAGCTGCTCCTTAGCCTGGGAGCTCCTTGGGAGCAGGCATTCATCTTTGTCACCTAGTTTAGCACAGTGTCTTATACATCAAAGGTCTCCTGGAAAAATGCTTGTTGAAAGTACAGTGATTGGGCCAAACAAGGTTTTCTAAGCAGAAGAATTCAAATAATAACAACGAGATGTTTTCCAAGTGTTTTGTTTATTTAAAGTTGTTCTCTCGAGTGGGAACTATAGGCCAGCATTTGAGTCTCAAGAATATGGAGGTTACTCTTAAAGCAGTTTTGGAAAAATGAAAAGAGGATTTTCTAGCAGGAAGAACTTGGGCTTGATAGCTGAGCGAACCCAAATCTCTAATCCACCCTTTCACGTCACATGACCCTGGACAAGTTTCTTCATGTGTTGGGGCCTCAGTTTTCATCACCTGCGCAGGTAGATTGTAACGCCCATCACACAAGTGTAATTGTGATGAAACTCCCTGGTATAGTGTCTGTCACGGCTGCAGGTGCTTAACATGGGTTAGAGTCCTGCCTCTACCTGGAGAATCCACATCCAGCTTCCACGGCAATGGACTGGGCAAGTACCAACTTTGCAGACAGTGTTGGCATTTGCCATCACTGCTCTGGTTCCTTTTGGAGTATAAAATGCTTAAGCCGCAGGTAGGTTCTAGAACATGGGGCAATGAGGTTTTAAGTGAGCTTAAGGATTGAGATTGTTGTTTATACGGATCGGTCCTGATGAAGGGGAAGAGCCAGGGAAGATTTTTATTCACCAGAAATAATTCCCTGGAGAGTGATAAATAATTGCATGCTTTATAACAATTTGTAATATCTCACTGTCTGTCTCATTGCAGTTTTTGAAAGTGTTTTTTTAGAGAGTAGTAGTTCTTGGAGTACGAATAATAAAATGCAGAGTAGAAGCATACAGTTTCTAATACAAGTTGTAGCCAGGAAGTCTCAAATCCACCATCTGAATTCATGTCTCAGGTCTGGGTGTGGATGAAATATCAGTCACCATTTCTGAGGCCAGGCACTTCCGTTCCAAAGAGACCATGGCTTCAGGTTTTTATGTTGGAAATAACTTCTGATTCCACTCCTAGTGATGGCAGCCAGTTTGTAAAAGCAGAAAGTTGAACTCAAAATGGATGGATTGGTTGGTCTGGCTAGATTAGGGAATCCATTACCACCACAGTGAAAAGACTCACATACAAGAAATCACATGGAGAAAATAGCTACAATAAAGTCTCTTGAATGTGCGATTTTGACTACTCAATTAGGGTGGGACCCAAGTCTGCCCCCTGCTGGCTTCTTCGTTTATTGCAATAAGATGGGATGTTTTTATTTTATCTGTTAGTATTCTGCCTACACAGCTCCACTGAATTGAATGGCTTTCCTTGCGGCCTGTGAACGCTAATGGCTCCCTAGGAAGAACTTTGAAAACATAAGGAGTACAATATTCCTTGATTAGGTGGTCTCTGCTGAGATTGAAGGGAGCAAAGAACTCAACAGGAAAGATGAAAACAGCCCTTCTGAGAGCTCTTTTTCTAATTCCAAGGCATTTTTCTCTTTTTAAAATTAATGGTGGAATTTAACTGTAAAAAAAGAGCAATACTGGATTTACAACCCCAGGTTATCCCTGTGGCATGATTTTTAATATTTCAAGCAGGAGTAATTTAGTTAATTTTTAACCCGTTGCGTCAAAGGTCATTGGAAAATCAGTTAAAATGTTACCAAATGCTCTGATTTGCTCCTAATTATGTTTAAATGCAAATTTCTAGCCTTCTCAAGGAAACTGGGTTCATTGAAAGCAGTGCACTTCTGTTTCAGAATGGTGGTCTATCCTAGTGTTATCTTGCTGGGGAGTCCTGGAGCCTGGGGTCCCACCCTGGCTCTTTGCAGAGCTGTCAAGAGTGGGCGGGCGTTTAATAAATATCCCAGCTATTACTGTGATGTGGGCCATCAGATATATATATATATATATATTTTTTTTTTTTTTTTTCTGTTGTACTTAATCATAGCTGGCTGACCTTACCCAAGTTCCTTAGACTCTCTGAGTCCCACTGATTAAAAGAAGATAAAAATTATCTACTTTATTGTTTGTGAGGAGTAAATGAGGTCACTGGAGTGGACTCAGGGCCATGCCTAACACAATAAATACCAGCATCTTTCTTAGGCCTTTCTTTGAGAATCTGCTCTAGCCCCAGTGATGCAGGAAATCACAAGGACCAAGGAACTGCTGATAAAGTAAAAGCTCATAATGTCAGACCCAGCAAATTTGGATTGTTGATCATCGGTACGAAATGTGTAATTAATTTCAAGGTTATTTTAAGAGAATAAGGAGAGATTGAAAGCGTAAATTCACAGTTTAAGTAAGGTTACAAGGAAAACCGTTTCTTTAAGGAATTACATTGTCTGAAAGCTCTTTATAAATACTAACCTACATAAGAAAAATCATAAATCATACTTATCTGCCTTTTAATCAGTCTTTACAGTGTCCCACTCTAGGGAACCCTTGGTCAGTTTATTTGGGTTCTGCTCAAAATACATACTGTCCACACACACACTTTATTCAGAAGTTTTGTTAATTCATTTAGAGTCTTCTCTAAATAGTCTAAATTAGGGAACATTTACTGTACATACTTTTTAAAGAATTTCAAGGAAATGATCCCCATATTCCAGCTCATCGTGACTCAGTATTAGAAGTATTCTTTTTATTCAGATTACTTAAATCAGCATTCCATGTCAACATTTTCCATCTGAACTTTGCCCTGCCCTTTCTAACCAGCGGTATTGGTTAACACACACAGACCATGTAGCTCATCATTTTTAGTGGTGATTGGACAGACTTTCTCCTGGTTCACTTTCAATAGTCACATCACTCATCTTGCTATTTGGATGCGATGAGCTAGGACTAAGGATTCATTTCAATGACATGTTTCCCCTTCACCCGGCAAACCACAAGGATTAATGGATTGTTGATGCCAATTTTGATATTGGGAAGTGAGCTGCAGCTGTGACAAATATCTAAAAATGTGGAAGAGGCTTTGGAACTAGAGAATGAATGAGTAGAAACTGGAAGAGTTCTGAAGTACTTGATAGAAAAACCTTAGACTGCCTTAAGAATATTGTTGGGAGAGATAGGGTCATTAAAACAAATTCTGGTGAAGGCTCTGAAAGCAGGGAGAAGAGCTATAGAGAAATCTTCTATTGTCCTGGAGAATCATATATCATCATGAGCAGAATGAGGCTAGAAATATGAATGGTAAAGGCCCTTCTGGTGAGGTATCTATGGAAACGAGGGAGATGTTATTGGATGCTGGAGGAAAGGTGATTTTTGTTGTGAAACAGCAGAGAACACGGTTGAATTATGTTCTATTATTGGGAGGAAAGTAGAACTTGTCAGCAATGAACTTGGATATTTTGCTTGGAGATTTCCAAACAGCATGGAAGGTACAGCCCAGCTTCTCCTTGCTGCTTATAGTAAAATGTGAGAGGAAGGAGATAAATTGAGGAAGGAACTGCAAAGCAAAAAGTAATCAGCACTTCATGATTTGAAAGATTCTCAGCCTACCCAGATAATGTGCTTTAGAAGCAGGGCCAAGAGTGTGGCTGGACAATCATTTGCTAAAGATTAGTGTGTGGCTAATGGGGCCAATCAACCATCTCAGCAGAAGCCAAGACTAGATACGGTGTTATCAGGGAAAGTTCCATGGAGAACTCTCTTTTATGATGGTTTAGACCTCTGTGAATTGCATGGGAGACTGACAAATTTGTTGAGAATTTTGTACCAGCAGAAACACCACCAGCTTGGACTAAAAGCGCCAGAGACAGTATGAAATGAAGGAAAAATGACACTGAGGGCAGAGGCATGGATGCAAAAGCTTGAGTTGATGGGACTTCCTTGTGCCGAGAGGGCGGGGCTGCCATCCCATCACGCTGAGAGGACAGAAAATTATTCTCAGGGCTTGAAATCTAATGGAACTTGCCCTGCTAGTTTTTAAGACTTGCTTGGGACCTATTACCGCCCCCCCCCCCTTTTAATTCCAATTTCTAGCCTTTGGAATGGGAATGTCTGCCCTATGTCTGGATACTGCATTTTGTAAGCAGATAACTTGTTCTCTGGTTTCTTAGGCTCACAGATAGAGAGAAATTTTACCCCAGAATGAATCATATCCTGAGTCTCACTCAGACTGATTTAGATGATTTGGGTGATGAAATGTGGAACTTTAAGTTAATGATACTTAGATGAGATTTTAGACTTAAAGTTGATGCTGAAATGATCAAGACATTTAGGAATGTTGGGAATGGGAGACCTATTAGATGAGTTGTCCTCTTCTTTGAGGTAAAGTAAATCCTGGTCCAATTTATATCAACAAAGCTCTTACTTAAATAGGGTAGGTGGCGAGGACAATCAGAAACTGAATTATATCAATAAAGAGCAATGATGACAATGAAAAAATTTGCCAGTGGTTAAGTTGAGGTGACTGCTTTCCATCTACTTCTACCTCACTGAATGTAGGGAGTTGCTCTTCTATGTGGGATGCTTCTGGAGTTTTCTAGGCCTTTCGTGTGTAACTTACTGATGAAATGACTATCCGCTGGGTCATCAATGAGACTTACTGGGGTCATCTATTTTCTGTGCTCCTGGAAGCCCACTCTCTTCTTTCTTCCATTATATTTCTGTCCAGTCTGACCATGGATTGTTTGCACAACTCCAAAGTTGAACTTGAACTGAATATCTCGTCTTTTCTTTTCCATGCCTTTCATGTATCTATTTCTATTTCTGCTGTTCTGGAGATGCTGAAACTCTCTGCCTGTTTTCATCTTTTTTCCCGCCTTGGCACTCCTGCCCTCTGAATTTGGCTTGAGAAAATCAGAAATAAACCTAATAGAAGAAATATAATCTCCCACTTGATGGGGAGGAGAGAGGACCACAGCCTCCTTGGAGAGAGGAGGGGATGAATAAGAAAAGGTGCCAGGATCAGGTAAGAAGATAGAAATGGAGGAAGATGATCTTGAGAGAGAAGGGAGATGGAAGTTATTTCCCCCAGTTAATAAGGAGAGCAATCACGCTGCTAGTATTTTTCAGGTTCTTGAGTTCAAACACCAGCTTCATCATTTTCTAGCTGTGATTTTGGGCATGTACATGTGGTCATTGTATTGTCTTTGATCCTCATTGCTGCTCCCAGACAATTATTCCCAATCTCTTGGGAGAAAATTAAAATGTTTGCTTCTTTGAAACTCATCTAACTTGACCACTTTCTCCCAGTTGCTGATATCTACTGACCTCCTGATCTCTTTTCCTCAGTCATCAAACTCTTTGGCATCAATTCTTCATCCCAAGTCCTGCTACTGTCTTGCAGTTCTTCAATATCCACATGAAAGTCATCTTGTCTTTCCAGTCCTTCAATCTTCTTATTTCCAAAGAGCCTTTTTTCCATTCTACCTCAACTACCCATTCTTGTGGCCATACCCCCATTCTCCCTCTAACAAGGAATTCAGTCATCTGGCTTGTCTACAACTATCTCTTCTTGCTTACTTGATCAACTACTTCCACTGTACCATTCTTCAGCTCCGTCAGGATACCTCTATTCTCCTTCCAATCTTTACAGCCCTCTCCTTTCTTTCTTTCTCTTATTTTTTCTACAGTAATCATGCTAATGCCCTAAACTCCATTGCTCTCCATGTTTTGATCACACCTGTGCGGAAAAAACCCAGTCCTGGGGTTGAAACAGAGGCTTTCTCCCTCTTACATGGAGATCCTGGGGTACCCTTCCAGGAGGTGGTACTAGAATGTCCCATGTGCAATTTTCAGTTGCTACTCAGTGATTCTTCTGATTTGGATGTGCCCTACTCCAAGCTGAGGAACACTCTGGCACCCCTGCCCAGATTGCTTTCCCAAAAAGGGACTGCCCGAGTGTCAGGTCTGCATGCTGCCTGGTTTAGCGCTGCAAAAAGGCACTGGTTAAAAGATATATGCACACAAATATCTGAAATCTTTTAGTCCACATAAGACTTTCTCCACCTCCATACCCCTTAGAAAGACCTGTGTAGTAAAATACAACCCGTCATCTACTAATGCCTCTTTACTTTGAATAACCCCCATAAGTATGACTTCTGGCAACCTAATTCAATCTGGTTGTACCTGTCTATCCACATTTCCTGAGATTGTGAGTGCTCAGCTTGCACTCCAAGTGTGCAATTCTCCCTCAGAACCAAATCAATTCTTCCTAACACATAATATTAACAAGTACATAAAAATGACACTGCTGGTAGTTGCCATTTTTTACCTCATTTCTACTTAGGCAGATCTTTATACGATATGCTTTCCATGCCTTGTTTCTAGTCCTTTGAAAAGTTTGCAAAGTAGATATTGTCTCCATTTGGCATGTAAGAAAGTAGAAATTCAGAGAGAGAACATGGTTTGTCCAGGGTTGCAGAGTTTAGAATCCAGTTCTATAAGGATGCAAAGCCTGAAGTCTCTGTTCTCTCCCTGCTGGGTTGTGGCATGATAGTCTCAGTTCCTTTCTCTCCTTCCTTTCAAGTTGTTCCACAGTCTTGTTTATTTCCTCTGTCTCTGCTGGCTATTCCCAAAGGTTGGACCTATGTGGAATACGACTTAAGGTTGCCATCTAAAATGATGTCTCATTAAATGGTTGAGTATTACCCCACCTGATAATAAATGGAGCATGCATTCTTGAAATCAGTTCAAAGGACATTTACAGAAGATCTTCTTCAAATAGTTTAAACCCTCAAATGCTTTTCCTTAGGCCAGTGATCCTGTACTATGTACTGCTAGTGACATCTACTGGGCACAGTTGGAGCTATTAGGCTCTGAGTGACATGGAGCTTAATTCCCATCTGAGAAGGTTCATATGGAAGGGAGGAACATCTGGATTGAGCGCTGGCTCTGTCTCTGGGGCCCAGGAATGCAACAAGGGATAAGACCCTTGCTTTTCTCTTCCTCCAGATTAGGCTGCTGCTGGGGCCACTAACAGAATTTTGGAGATTGCTTCAAAGATTCTTTCCCTTTATTCTTGCACCTAATAGTGTACAATTTTGAGTAAATGTAGCAGCCCCTCTCCAACCTGGGGCAAACTACAAAAATCAATGACAGTCTAATTATTATATGACTCATGTAAAGGACCTTCTCTATGACAGACCCAGTGAGGAGTAGAAATAAGAGTTCCATGCAAATTACTATTTTGCTATTGCCCTCTTTGTTCTGATATAAAAATTTTCTCTCCTCTGGAATGAATAGTTTTCCCTACTCAGAATGCAAAAAGGGTTAAATCCCTTATTTTCCTCCGTGTTGTGACATGAATAAAACTAACTGGTGAAGTCTCATAAACACAGTTCTTTACTTTGCACCTTTATTTTTTGGGCTGGCCAAATAAGACACTAATCCTGTATATCTTTGCTACAGCAGTTGGTAACACACTCACAAAATCGGTTCCCTAAGACCCCATTTACAAAAGCCTCTGCAAAGGATTCTAGCCACATACATAAGTTCAAGACAATATACAGATGCCAAAAAAGCCCAGGAGTGTTGATAGCAGAACTAATCTTCTTGCTAAGAAACAGAAAACTTTTAAGAATGAGTGAGATGAACACAAAAAAATGGTGCGAGAGAATGTAAAAATCCCAGTACACCTGGCTGGACCAATGAATAATATCTATAATCATAATTATGCAACTACTTATTGCTTTTTAACTTTTAGAATTGCTTGATGGTCAAATTGTTGAAGGCTTGTCAATAGTCATAGAAGGGAATAGAATGTTATCAATCCAGATATTGTGAAAACAAAAGGAGAGACAACAGAAGTTCAGAGCTGTAAAAGGAAAGGATAGATGGAAGAATGACGAGGAGTCTAATATTCTCATTTTATAAGGTGGGAAGGCAAAAGATAATGTATAAGTGAGTGATACAAGACATAAAGGAGATAGCGAATTATTTAACAAGAGATGATTAATAGGCAAACTCAAAACAGTGATATGCCTCTATTAGGGACCTGTGATTTAAGTTAACTAAATCTTTAACTGTAAAAGCCAGAAATCAATGGCTAGTGTTGAAAATTGATAGAGCAGAAAAAAAGGGTCTGAATGCATCCTCTAGAGATAGGGCAATATTTCTTAAGTGAAACCTAGGAGCAGAAACTGTTAAGAGCATTAACAGAGGTTCTCCTAAGAGAGATTTAGGGCTGAGGAGGCGCACAGCAAGAGAGGACACCATTGCCTTACCCCATAAGGCCTTCTATCTCCTTTGATTTCTTTGCTTTGATAAAGTATTTAAGATTATATAAAAAGAGTAAATGATGCTTTCTCAGAGTGGTGCACACTGATAAGTTACGAAAAAATGAGCATTCTTCCAGAACCATGACTCCCAATTCATCATCAGTCAAGCAATTTGGTCAAACCAATGTCTAAAGCAAAAACTAGAAAGATGTCTTTCATCAGCTGCTTCTTCCAGTAGTTAAGTACTGTTTGTCTGGGTTTACCTATGTGGTCTTGAAAGTGAGAGAAGAGGAGGCTTTAGCCAACGGGAGAGTGTTAACCAGCAAAAGATGGAATGAACAAGGTGAACATGGAGCTCTGTACTCTGCCCAACCAGAACACAAGCAAGGCCAGCCACAATCAGCCACAATCTCAAAGTTCCTGTCTATAGGGTTGTGAAAATCAATAAAGGCAAAACTCTTTTAAAATGGAGCCAGGAAGCCAGAAGGGGGAGCTCCTATGCAGTACCACTATAGGTCAATTACAGACCCCAGGAGAAAGAAGTTGTCAGTTACAGGAAGAAATGTGCATTGCATCCCAAATAGTAATAGACTATCTCAGCAAGTCAGCCAATGAGAAGCCATCACCACCTTGAACTCTTGCTTTTCTCCAATGGACTTTTGTTCAAAACAGCCCCTCCCAATTGCCTCCTTTTTCTCTGTAAAATAACATTCCTCTCCTTTGTTTGTTGGATTTGCCTATGGTCCATAGCATGCACACCCTGAATTGCAATTCTTTGGCTATTTCCGAATAAACTTGTTTTGTGAGTAAAGCAACTGGCCAATTTACTTTTTCAGTTGACAGGGCAGATCGGATAACACCTGCCACAAATCTTGATTGAGCAATGAAGCTCACCGTGACATGCTGCAACCCTCAGCAGACAGGAAGGAACAAGTCAGAGTTCCATTACCGCAGGTTCCTGAAACCTCCACCTTGGCATTGGGAGAGATTCGATTTTTCCTTGTTTTAAAGATAAATCACTGCTATTATATCAACAATTTCTCTGAGAAGCTAAGTTTCTGGATTTTCTCACCACCTAGTTTTGTTAGTGACCAGAAGACCAGCTACATTCCTTCTATTTCACTAGCTTCTTATTGTAATCTCATGCCCTAGGGCTTTTCCAACATCACAGCTTTCTTCCTGGCACATCTAATTGGGTTGAATTTTTAAGAGTCCACACACTTGCCCTTTTCTTTGTGACATTTGCCTTAATTTCTCTAAAGTGGTTGCATTTCCCCCTTACCATTTTCTTTGATAATGTCTCCCTGTCCAGGATCTCCAAAGTGGTTTGATCTCTTAGGATTAGGACTCAGACATCTGTCTCCCTTTATGGCACTTATTAATGTGCTACCTCATTATTCCTGTTACATCACTTACAACCTGTTCGTGGACCACCCCTCCAAGACCTTTGCAGCTGGCTCCAGGCCAGCATTCTTCTCTTTCTACGTGGGTGTAACTCACAGGGATGGCATTTGCCAGTCAGCACTGTGGATTTTATATAATGGCCCTGAAGCCCACACACATTCTTAGATGAGATTGGTTGTCCTTATAATTGTTCTGAAAGATAGGATAGGGAAATGATGTTCATGAAGGATTCAAAAAGAAATGACAGTGTTGCCCCAAGTTCTCATTTTGTGCATAATAAAAGGGGACAGAGTGTGGGCTGTCCCCCCTCCAATACTCTAAGAATCCGCTTTGGGTAATTTTAGCCTCCCCTTACCTCTCAAGATTCATCTCTCATCTTTCTGAGTCACCTTGCCTGTGGGAGAGAAACTCAATGCAATACCTCGAATAATAGTGTCTGTGGAGAGGACACAGTCAAATTCCCCCATATTTTTTCAATTCTGAAGATCTAGAAAAGCTAAGCTAGTGACAAGAAATTTGCAAATGATTTGATTCTCATCGCCAAAAATGCCCACATTACCTTGGCAACAATG
Organism: Equus asinus; assembly: GCF_041296235.1. NCBI lineage: Eukaryota > Metazoa > Chordata > Mammalia > Perissodactyla > Equidae > Equus > Equus asinus. The sequence goes on along the minus strand of NC_091808.1, from coordinate 12,273,446 downwards.
TTTTACACCCCTCTTCATAACCCACCATTTCTTCCAATGTCTCCAGAATAAACTCTGACTATAACGTTACAGATTGGGAGTTGGAGACAAGGTCCCCAAAATTGGATACCTGAAATGGAAATTTAAGCATCTAGTTGAATTTCGTACACTTTCAAATAAAATAAATTTCTAATTTACTCTTGAGTGTTTAAGCAGGAATAAAACTCTGAATTTAGATAAAGACACTCTATGTTCTAATCCTGGCCAGGATCAGATGGAGCAGAAGCTGATGCTATGGGAAGTGAAGAGACTTGTTTCATTTCTGTTTCTCTGCTGCAAACAAAGAAAAATGGAAAGTGACTTTTCTAAGTCTTCTGATTAAAAATAAGCTAATTGTAAGACCTATAAGAATGCCTAGTTCATATCAAGCACTCAATTAATTATTAATAAGAGGTCTTGCTTTAGATGGGACCTCCTCCAGGGCAATTCAGTATTTTCAACCTCACGCAGACTGTCTCTTCGCAAGACCTCTAATTTTCCCATTACTCCAATGACCATAGTTTCCAGAACCCAAACATGTGCTCTGTTGTGTAATTAGGCAGTACTATGAGATATTTGAAATTGGGACTGTCCCAGAAAAATGCTAACAACATCATCTCTGCGTCAAAACTGGGGCAGCTCAAGAAAACGTGTATGCCTGGACATCTCACATTTAGAGAAATAATTATTAATAGTAATATTAGCCAAGACTTATTGAGCCCTTCCTGTGTGTTGGGCATTCTTTTAAGCACTTTACTTGTGTATCTTAATGCATTTAGTCCTCACAACAATCCCATGAAGTAAGACCATTCTTGTCCCAGTTTTATAGGTGAGAAAATTGAGGTATAAAAATGTTGAGTAACTTTCCCCGAGTCACGCCGTATGCAGGGATGTGAAGCTGGGCAGGGTGACTGGAAAGTCTGATGTCTGGACCACTTGTCTGTGCCTTCTGGAGAAGGTGCACATGCAGGGCAACTCCCCCTGCAGCTCCATCAACACACAGTATCAAACCATCCCTCTTCCATCATCGAGGAAGACAGGACGCTGGTAAATGGAACTAGCTGCCTTCTCTTACTTCCGCCTGTTCTTATTCCTTTCTTCCTTTACCAGTTCTGATTTCTGCTTCTCCTGCTACCAGTCTCTGTGGTTGCCCAGCTTCTCAGTCCCTCTGAGCCACCTCCCTCCACTGCCAAAGTGTCAGGGCATAGTCTAAACACTGAAGCATACTCCCTGCTGAAGCCAGCTTCTTTTTTAAAGTCACGCAAAAACTTGATTCTCGGAGCCAGTTCCTTCTGGAAATATAGGTAGCTGGGGAATAAAGCTTGAACCAAGATTTTCCCCAGACTGATAGAATCGAAGAAAACTAATTCAGAATTTCTTTTGAATTCTGTGCTCAGTGGCTTAAAGTCCTAGAACCACAGATTTAGAAATGACTCCCAGTGCAACCTCCCACCCAGTGCAGAGAGCACCTGGAGGCGGGTCAGAACGTTGTCACTTTTATCCTGCTTTTCTACTTTTCACTTGAATATGAGGTGTTTTGCTATGTAGGGAAGAATTTGTGCATCAGTAGAGAACTAGATATTGGCTAGACTCTAGAACGTGTTCTTCTCGGTTACCTATTCTAGCCTTTCATTGCCAGGTGGGCTATTTCACAGATCGGCACCTTGCAGATGACTACAAGCAACACGAAACAAATCTTGTCTATAGACCTGTGATTGAATTCTGTCCAGAAATAATAACTCACTTACAGGCTGCTTATTCTGTTTATCTGTGGTTAGATTTGTTTAAGTATCAGAGGTGACATGTAGCTGAAAACGGAGGACTGGGAAATATGGTGTAGATGGAAACATAGCTTAGTTTTCCAGCACCTAAAATTCATTGTGGGTGAGTGGTCCCAGGGTTTGTGTCCCCTTCTTGGTGGCTTCAGCCAGTAAACATTATGTCCAACCTATTCCTTTTTACTTAAATGTCTGTTATCCCAAACTTTGTTTTCCTAAAATACATCAACATGGAATGAGCTGGTTAATTCTACTTGTCAATGCTGACATTCTGCTCTTTGGCTTGCACACTTTTTTTTACATATTTTTATGGGTGTTTACCACATATAGCATAGAAGAGTGAAAGATCATGGGCTTTGCAGTTGGACAGGCTCCTGGCTCCATCGCCAACTGTGGGACCTGGGACATGTTACCTCCCTTCTCCCTTCTGGATCTCCTTCCATTCATCTGCAAATTGCGGATGAGAGATTTACCACTCAAGTTGTTGGGAAGAGAGTGTCTGGCTCCAAATACACCCCAAGTGCTCTGGGATATTTGCTATCTGCCACCATTACTTTTTCCCAGTCATGGTCAGGGACAGACCGCATGTCCCTCAACTCATCTGTAATTAACAGGTGTGAGAACTGACAACGCAGACACAAAAATCTCAGAAGAATGTCTGGATATTATTGCATAATTAGTGTTCCAGGCTGCCAGAAATTGATCAGATAAATTTACCTCTGAATCATTGTTACTCTGTAAATTAGCATTATCTGTTTAGATGTGATAGTTGGGGGAAAAACACAGTTAGGTAATTAATAAATATAAGATTATTTGAAATATGTTATCTACTGAAAGAAACCCAAAAAACCTTTAAACACAGTCCATAATCTGTCGGATTCTTTCGAAGGTCCTAATTTTGGTGTCAAACTGATCAAGTCATATTTTCAGGTATTATCTATAGCTGTATTAATTTTTTCTGTGGAGGTCCAGGTATATCAATTTGTCTTTGAAACATTATGCATTTTTCTCATTTTCCACCTTCAAGGAAGTTTAGAAATATACTAAATCGACAGCAGCAATCCCACTGGATTATCAGAAGTTTATTTCAAGACAGTTATCTTTCAACAACGGCTCAATTCCTTTTTGCTTCCTTAATAATGAGTTCTGACAGCAGAGCAAAGCTGAACCCTGTCTATCGCTCTTCCTCACAGGGACATCTTGCTGCTCTGAAAGGATTTGCTCCTTTTTAATTCAACTCTGTTAAATTTGGGAGAAGCCACAAAACGCCATTAGGAGGTAATTGTATCACCACTTTTTTTTTTTTTTTAATTCCAGGTAAACCTGTGGGGATTAATAGGGGCAAAAAAGAAGAAGAAGATTCACACTGATGTTCAAAATAAAGCTTCCTTTGTCTGCCAAATGAGAATAAAAGAGGAAATATCCTTTTGAGGGTGCAGTCTAATTATACAATCTTCCTTAGCTAATTTTTATGTGCATGTGTAGAATTGACATAGATGTTTTTCTTTCTTATACTTCTCTTGCCAAATTTCACTGTCAAATTATAACAGACTCATGGAAAGAGCTGGGGACTGCTCTTTCTTTTTTTAACCACTATCTGGTAGACTTTGTGAAAGATTCAAATGAGCTGTTCCTTGACTGTTGGGTAGAATTTGCTTGTCAAACTGTCTGGGTCTGTTTTTTCTCTTCTTTTTTGGGTGGGAAGATTTTAAACTTCTAATTTGATTTCTTTAATTGTTAAAGACCAATTCATGCTTTCTGTTTCTTCGAGTCAGCTTTAGTAAGTTATATTTTCCTATGTCCGTTTTGTCTATTTTCAAATTTATTGGTATAACTTAGTTCATAATATTCGCATGCTTTGATCCCCACTGCATCTGGAGTTATACATATCTTAAAACTCATAATACTATGTGGAGGGGGCGTGATTCCCTTTTTTCTCTTTTTTTGTGACCAATATTTCTGGACGATTATAAATTTTCTTAATATCTTTGAAGAAATCTACTTTTGGCTTAGATAATTCTTTTCACTGTATATTTGCTTTATTTTTCAGTAATTTCTGCTTTTAGCCTTAGTGTTTCTTTCCTATTTTACCTGGATTATTAATTTTTTCTAATTTGTTAAATCGAATGAGTAGTTTAACAATAATTAGCCTTTCTTCTCATCCAACGTACAGATTTTAGATCTATAAATTTTCCCCCGAGGACTGCTATATTTACATCACACAAATTGTCTCACATAATAATTTTATTATCCTTGAACTTTCTAATTTTTATTTTTTGATAAATGAATTATCTAGAAATGTTTCTATATTTCTAAAAATATGGATTTGATAATTATTTTTTGTTATTGTTTCTAACAATTGCATTATGATCAAGATGTATAGCTTATATAATACTGAAGTTTTGAAAAATTTCGAGACTCGTTTTGTGTCTTGGATAAAATCAACCTCTGTAAAGTTCTATATATACTTGAAAAGAACATTCACTTCATTTATTATAAATATTGATATATTTGCATTCATAGTTACCATTTTTACTTTTATTTTCTTGCTTTTCTGATATGTTACTTTGTTTTCCCAGTTTTGCCTTTTTTTAGACTAAGTATTGGTGGTTGCTGTCATTGTTTTTCTCATTCTTTTTTTTTTACCTCACTTCTAGTTTAGAAGTTATGAATTATAATTCTAGTTTTTTAGGTGCCACTTGAGTAATTATAACAACAAATATGTTTAGCTATCGAAGTTTGAAGTTAGATGATGTGTTTGTTCTTCTCCCAAGTAATTCAAAGACTTTAGAATGCTTTAACTCAGGTCATTGTCCAACCTCAATGCTGTGGTTGTCACTATTTTGGGGCTGCATTTTTCATCCCGTGGATGAGAAGTTGTTGTGTTATACGGTCATTGACTGTTTAGATCACCCACCTGGTCACCTTTCGCTTCACTCAACCCCTTCCTCAGCATCTCAGACCTTCCTTCTGAGATCATTTCCTTCTTCCTGAACCACATCCTTCCATGGAAGTTCCTTTAGGGAGGATCTGTCAGTGATAAACATTCCATTTTTTTGTCCGAAAATATTTTCATTTTCCAAGAATTCTTGAAAGAGAGTTTCTTTTGGATACACTTCTAGGTTGACATTTATATTCTACTGTCTTCTGACTTCCATTGTGTTTAGACATCTGCCTTTGGTTTAATGATCATTTCTTTGCAGGTAATTTTCCTTTTTGTCTGGCTATTTTTAGATTTTATTTTTCTTTTTTGTTCTTCGGTTTCACTACAATGTGTGTAGTTTGAATTTCTTTGATTTTTATCCAACTGGTATTTGTTGAAATATCTGAATTTGAGGATCGGTGTCTTATATCACCATGGAAAATTACCAACCATTATTTTTGAATAGTATGTCTTCTCTATTCTCTGTATTATCTTCTTCAACTTCAATTAGACATTTGTTAAGCTAATGTTTCTCAACAGAAACACTGTTGTAAATCTGGATGGGAAAATTCTTTATTGTGTGGGACTCTTCCTTGCATTATGGGACATTTTACATTCCTAGCTCCCAGACACTGTGTCATTGTGATGAAATGCCTTCATACATTTCGAAAACCCCCTAAGATAAGCAGTTATACATCTGCTTGGGAACCACTGTGATAAATCTTTCTTTCATCTGTGTCTTCTTATCTTTCATAATTTTAATCTCTATGCCACTCTGTGCTGAATTCTGAGTAATTTATTAAGCTGTTTTCTGTCACTGGTTTTCTCTTCAACTGTGTCTAATAATCTGTTTAATCTTTCTATTGAGTTTTTAAATTCAATTATTTCATTTTTCATTTCTAGAAGTTCTAGAAATTTGGTTCCTTTGCAAATTTGTTTGGTAATTATTTTCATTTATTTATTTATTTTTGGTGAGGAAGATTGGCCCTGAGCTAACATCTGTTGCCAATCTTCCTCTTTTTGCTTGAGGAAGAGTGCCACTGAGCCAACATCTGTGCTAATCTTCCTCCATTTTGTATGTGGGACACCACCACAGCACGGCTTGATGAGTGGTGCATAGGTCCGCACCTGGGATCGGAACCTGCAAGCCCTGGGCTGCTGAAGCAGAGCACATGAACCCAACCACTGCACCACTGGCCTGGTGCCTGTTTGGTAATTATTGATAACTTTGTGTTCCTTTGTCATATTTACATTACCTTCTTTTATTTCTTTAAACATATTAACCATTTAAAATTTGTATATTTCATTCAACCCAAGATGTCACTGATTATAAGAAACATTACTCATTTATGTATCACTAAAAAAAGATAAAAGGCTCTCTCTGGGGGCTGGCCCTGTGGATGAGTGGTTAAGTTTGTGTGCTCCATCCGCTTCAGTGGCCCAAGGTTCACTGGTGGTGGCATCACACATAAAAGAACTACATTGATCTACAACTAGGATATACAACTATGTACTAGCACTTTGGGGAGGAAAAAAAAAGAGGAAGATTGGCAACAGATGTTGGCTCAGGGCCAATCTTCCTCCCCACCACCTCCCCCCCAAAAAAGGCTCTTTCTGTGATAGACAAGTGTTATTCCAGTATCCCTCTGTAGAGAAATATTTTTTCTTCTTCATTCAATATTTTGAAGGCATAGACAGTCTTACTTATCTTTGGAAAATAATCAAACATCTAGCACTTTTTCTGGAGATTTCCCTGTAATGTGAATTAAGGCTTAAGTTTAGAACTGTAGTGGGAGAAACCAAAGAGATGGCTAAAAGGAAAACCTAGTTGGGATATGACATAAATATTTCAGTTATACAAATTATTTTCATAATTTCTTTAATTCTATTTTGGTGACCCTTAACACAGTCAACCTGCCCATCCATGGTATAGATTTATAAGACAACAGGGAGATTTAGGTATAATTTGTGGTTATGATAATGGAGTAAATTTAAGTGGCCCACATAATGGTATAACTTGTTCTGTGGCCCCAGTGAAGACTCAGTGGTCCTTCTTTGATGACACAGTCCCAACTTGGCTCTCTCTGGTGCTGCCAATAGCATGGAAGATGGGCTATGTCTCCCACTTGATCCTAGTCCTGGTTGTCTGGCCTGACATCCTTAAGTCCTGGATCATTTTACTCCTGCCACAGTGACCCTTGGCAACCTCCCCAGCCAACATCATCAGCTCGCCTCTCTGTGCCTCCACAGTGCAAGGAGACATTTGGGGTCTCTCCTACTCCACACGGGATCTGGGGGTCACTCTCTCAAGTTCAACAGGCCACCCCAGGATAAGATACATGTCAAATTATTCCTTCTATCTAGATTTTTCTGTCTTTTCTTCGCCTCATACTCTACTGAGTCAGAAGGCATTCATATACTCCTTTCTTGTATGTCACATCTTCTGAGTTTTTTAAGTCTATGAGGCCTGGTTCTTAACATGTAAATAGGATTTTAAAAATTTAGAAAATTTCCTTCTGAAGTTCAGCTCTTTTATTAAGCCAAATGTTTCCAGTAAGGATAGAAATGAGAAAGAATTCTAAATACTATTCTGGATACTGGGATAAATACTAACAAGGAAGAAGCCATTTGTCATGTGTCCTGGGTCACTCCATCACCATCCTCCTCAAGATGGTATATAAGGGCCTCCCCCAGCAGAAGGTGGCATCAGACCTCCCTCACCTCCTGAACATCCCTCCTCACCTCTCCTGAGACCTCTCTACTGACACCATGGGGTGCTGTGGCTGTGGAAGCTGTGGTGGCTGCGGTGGTGGCTGCGGTGGCGGCTGCAGTGGTGGCTGCAGTGGTGGCTGCGGTGGTGGTTGTGGTGGTGGCTGCAGCAGCTGCACCACCTGCAGATGCTACCGGGTCGGCTGCTGCTCCGGCTGCTGCCCCTGCTGCTGTGGCTGCTGTGGGGGCTGCTGCAGTGTCCCCGTGGTCTGCTGCTGCCGTCGCTCCTGTGGCTGTGGCTCTTGTGGCTCGTGCGGCTGTGGGAAGGGCTGTTGCCAGCAGAAGTGCTGCTGCCAGAAGCAATGCTGCTGCTAGGGGGCCGGCCTGGCCCCAGCTTTAGGGTGAGAAATGCTGGGACTTGCTCTCCTCATTAATGAGACTTTTCTCCACCCATCCTGTCTGCTCCTCCTCCCAAACCTTCCCACTTGCTGTCACCTGGGTGTCCTGGGACTTCTTTTGAACATATCTCTGGTTTTGGAACTCTGCTCCCCTCTCTTTCAACCTAATAGTCTCAAACCTTTTTATTTGAAAAAAAATTCAAAGAAACAAGAAATGGCCATCACAACGATGTAAACCCGGTCCAACACCTGACGACCCATCACCTCCCTGAGCCCAGCCAGTGATCACGATTCTGAGGTTCTATTTGATGGATATTCACGTAGCCTTCCAACCTGGTACTTCTCCCTCTCTGCGTCTGTGTGCACACGATTTCTATTACTCTTACCTTTTCTATTGCTGTCACTATTGTTTCCAGTCACCACAAAGTTGTTGCCTAAATTTCCTAATGAAACACAGAAAACAGCCCTACGTGATTCTGCTTTTGTTCAGCTACAGCAACAGGGCGCACACAAGAGATTTCTACCTTCTGGAACAAGTTGAACGATAACTATGCAATGACAGCAATGCCACCACCAGGCCTCCGGGCCCCGCCCCTCCCAGCTGCGTGCCATTTTTCCATCTCATGAGATGGGCTATTCCCTCAGATATTTCAACGCCACTGCTGTGTGTCCCTCTTCCTTGAAGGCCCTGTGACCCTGCTTACTTGTCAAAAGTGCGTCATGTGCCTCTTCAGCCACAACTTCCTCAAAACGGATCTAAATATCTCGTCTAAGTCAAGACCTAAATATCGGCAAAGGGCAAGTCCAGACAAGCTAGAACCATAAGATTTTATTTTTTTCTCAGAAATGGTTATTCTCTTGCCATAGCTATCCCCTTATTTCTGTTATTTGTCTATGAATTCTGTTTCTATTGTTGTTTCTGAGTCATTTTATGTACAAAACAAAAAATTTAAGATATTTCTCCATAAGGTGCTCTTACCAGTCACAAAAACCGACACCTTATAAAGCAAACCTATGTTTTAATTTTTAAAAAAGGTGTTTCTCTTTAATGAGATACCAAATAAAATTTTTTTATTTAAAAAATATTTTTTCTTCTGTCTGTTCCCTTTAATTATAAATGCACATTTACTTATGCATATATATTGCAAAAAATGTAAAAACATCAGAATGGTTACATATAAAAAAATTAAAAGTCTCCAGCTCTTTCTTCTTCAGTGCTAGTTTATTTCCCAAGAGGTTAAACAGTTTTTTAAAATTAGCATTTTAATTTGGGGTGGGTAATTTCCAGGGTGCAAATATCAAAAGCTGTGAAAAGATGCCATCCTCCCATTTCCCATCATGCCACAGCAGGTCATCACTGTTAGATGTTTTGTTTGTCCTTCCAGAAAAGTTGTACGTGTATATAAACCAACATAGATATTTTTGTCCATACTTTTAAACAAATGACAAGCCATTGCATTCATTATTATTTTGGCACTTGACTTTTTCTCCACATAATAATATATTCTAGAGCCCTTTATTGCTATGTAAAGATGCTCCTCATTTTCTAATGTAGTTAATATGATTATAAATGAATATATTAGTGTACCATAATACATTTCCCTGCCATTTAATGAAATTTAAATAGTTCCCAATCCTTTGTTCTTAGAAACAACATTGTAATAAAAAGTCTTTTCTACACATCAGTTCCCAGCCTTGCAAGGATATCGGTAGTGTATATTGCCATCAGAGAAATCTATAGGTGGAAAGAGATGAACATTCATAATTTTGAGAATGTGGGATTTTCCTTTGTAGCAATGAAACTACTTTGCACTCTGACCAACAATCTTTGAGACTGCTTGTTGACCCATTCGCAGGGAACAAAGTGCATTGTCACACTTTGGGATTACTTTCTGGTCTGACAGTTGAACAATGGTATCATTACAGTTTTAATATACGTTTCTCCCATGAGTTAATTTGAGCTTCTTTTACATGTCTGAGCCATTTGTATTTTTCTTTCTCTGAATTCCCTGTTTGCGTCCTTTTCCCATTTTTCTATCAGGTTATTGATCTTTTTCTTATCAATTTGTATTGGTTCTTTATGAATTAGGGGAAGTAGCTTTGACAAGTCATACTATTTTTCCCAGATTATCATTTGTCTTTGCTTATAGTTTTTCTTTGATGCATAGTTTAGCTTTATGCTGTCAATTCTTTTTTTTTAATGACTTCTAGGTTTTGTGTTCCTTTAGAAAGGTTCAAGGTTATAAAATAATTCTTGCATGCTTTCTTCTGGTATTTTTGTAGTTTCATATTTTACATCTGCATGGTGATTCATATATATTACTTATTGAGAGATATTCTAGCACTCTTGGGTCCTACTTATTTTCTCCTTTGAAAAAAATCTGTTTGAATCTTATTAACTATTCCATCCTCTTCTTCCTCTTGTATGAGATGCGATCTTTATCATAGTTTTAAATCCCTTATGAATTAGGAACTCATTCAGAACTTTCTACTCTGTTCCATTGGACTTTTTCATGCTCCTATGTTACTGAAATTAAGAGCAGAGAGTAGAATTTTACTCTCTGCAAATAATTTAATCTCCTTTTTACACTTAAAAAAGCATTCATCCTCAAAAGTGTTTTCAGGTGAATTCATATATGTTATACATATTTATTAAGTTATTAATTAAATATAATCTTAGGAATTTTATTACTTTTGTACTACTATAAATGGGGTCTTTTACATCCATGTTATCTTCTAAATAGTTGTATCTTAAAGCTGCCAGTTTTGATATATACTTACACTGTCTCAGTTTTTAACTGAGTCTCTTCAGTGTATACTTGTAGTCTCTAGAATAATGATAATTTTGCCTCCTCCTTTCCAATTTCCGACTTCTAATTTTTTTTTTGCTTGTCTGATTGTGTTGGCTAATACCTCCAATACAACAAGTTAAGTAAGAAAGCTGATACTGATCATTCTTTCCCTGATTTTGCTATAAGTAGGAAAGTTATTAATTTTCTCCATTAAGTGAATGTGTTGGCTTTTGGGCTGAAATTTTCTTTTCAGTCCAGGGACTGAATTTTTGGATTTGGAGGAGTGTATTTGAAATACAAATCTTGAATCAGCATTCTTTATTCCTGCTGGCAGACTGCTCAATACAGCCTCTACTGAAGATTCAAAGGACAGAAAAGGCCAATTTTCAGTACAATTCATCAAAAAATTAGGCTCTTTAATATTTTTGCACATTTAATTTTATTTAGCACAATTTCTGCCATTTAAAAATCAGGTGCCTCCCCCATCAGTGTTTTCTTATTTACAAATACTTCTAGAAACCCCTGGAAATTTCTACTTAACTTTTTCTGTCTTGGACAGACATCATGCTGACAGAGCATTAAAACACCTCTCTGGCGTCACATTAGGGAGAAAGCTCATTACTTTTCCTAGGGCCACTGGGAATGGACATGAATGTCATTCTGTGGACACACAGGAGGGTTGCAGCTATTCCTGAGGTAGAGTTTCAACAGCACAGCTCAGCAGAGCGCAAAATGAAAAATAATCATGAAACAATTAAATGGTGATATTATCAAATACTAGTTTGTGAGTGATGCTATGTTATCAGGATTGAAGAGGAGTCCTTAGAAATGGGACTAAATCCTGCAATTCTCTCAGAGAACTGTTAAGTTATATAGAAATACACTTAATGGAAGAAGAAAAATGGCTCATGTGACAAAAATGTCCCATGGGTTGCCTGTTTTGGTAAGATAAAACAAATATCTAAGCCAAGCAACAGGGTCAGTCTAGCTAGTATTTCTGCTCACGAATGGGGAACATCAACTCCAGGACAGCTGGAACTTTCTTATGGTTTCTTTCCATGCCTTTGCATGTCTTTGCAAGTGATCAAAACCAGAATTTTCCAGCTATTGCTATTCACTGGGGTTGCCAAAATGGGTTGTTTCATTGAGATAATGGGCCCTGTTGACTTCATCCAGTTCAGCTGAGCACATAGATATCTGGTCTAAAGCTGACATTTTGTTGTGGTTTTGAAAAGGTTCATTGGAAACCACACTTGTGAAACATGTCAACTTATGGCACTTAGTGGCTTTGTGACCAGCACAGTCCTTGCTCAGAGGTTGTAATGGTTCACATAAGATTAGAGCTTTGTTCCCATGATGACATCCCTTGGCTCCTCTGGGTGTGGTCCATATGGATTCTGACTTGTAGCAGAGCTCTGCACCTTCTTTTGGCATTTGGCTGCATAGATAATGTATACGCTTCTCATTAGGAAAATTCCAGCAATGACTGCAAAATAACTCCCATAAACTAAAAACTGGAGAAAAACAAATGGAATTAATTAGACGCACACAAAATCTGTCCATGTATGTCATTGGTAATACATGGTGATGCTGTTGATTTGCTTGGATTATGGGGTAAGCGAGACCCAGGATCTTAATATGGGTCATTTAGATTTGCACTAGACTCCCTTCTCCCATCTTAGAAGAACCAGGTATGAGAACGTAAGCAATACAGTAACTAAGGGTGTGGGCTCTGGAGCCAAGGTTGCTTGGGTTCAGATCCTAGCTAACATCACCAATAGTGAAAAAACAGTGAATCTCACTGATTTTTGTGTCTATGACTGGAGGATGGTGCAATGGTATATGTAATGTCTCTAAGAATCAATTTTAGACATTGAGGTGACTTCCTATCTATCTTATCTCCCTTTCTTTCAGATCCATATGCAAAATGAGAAATTGGACTAATTTTAAGTGAAGTAGGGAAGAGGGAACTGAGTTCTGCAGTTGAATCTCAGTAAACCTTGGAACTGGATGGTGGGAGGAAGAGGAAAAACATAGGGGACACAAAAACCAGTGTTACCCAATGATGTTTTAGGAGCCAGAGGTAAATGCTGACCTATTGTGATTATTGTTCAAAAACTATTTGGTATGTTATAACATGATAATTAAGGAATTGCTTATTTTAAAATTTTCCTAGCCAAGGAATTCAAGAAATTTGAATGTTGGCAGTGGTAAGGTTGAAAAAAAAACCTTTGAGATTACCTACTATATTTCCACCAACTACAGGAGTAGGAACACAGAAGTACTGAGCTCACCTGAATGCTGATTGGCAGATTGAGCCCTCTCTGATCCACCACGATCACAGTTACAATGGTCTGAATCACCAGGGCAATGAAGGTGTTGATTCCAAACACGAGAGCATAGCGCTCCACGCTCAGATTAACTGCGATCTGAAATCTATCATCAAACATCAAATAAGTTTTTAACAAGAACATACATGAGATTCTTATCTTTAAAAGACAGAAATGGAAGAGAAAGCAGTATCTTGTTACCAGCACTTTTTGTCTAAATCTCCTCCAGGAAGAGCAAAGAAAGGGAGTTAAAAAATACAGTGAAAGGCTGAATTAAAATACAGTTAAAGGAAATGTGGCAAAATTCCTCCCGTGCAATTTGATGCTTCCAGAAATTAAACCTAACGTTCTAAGTTCTCATAACTTGGGAATATTGGATGCTATCTGACTTGAGATATGGTTTTGCAGTAAATTTTTATGAAAATGCAAGCAATACCCAATCTGAAGAATTTTTTGCAGAGTTATTCATTTTATTGTCAACTGTCTGCATTGACAGTTTCAAAATTTGGTAGGTGAATTATTCTTTGGAAGATCCAGATCATGGCTGGTTGTCCAATTGAGTCAATTTGTAATTAATTTATTTTTAATAATTATATAGGTTTTGAAGTCTTACTACAAAACATTTATGAAAGACTGGCAATTGTATATTATTTAGAGTTCTTCTTTGTAATTCAGGTAAAAGGCTCTGAATTCTGAATACTGTTAAAATGAAAAGAAATCATATCATCTTACCTTAACAAATCCTCACATTAAAAAAAGAAACTCAAGACTCATGAGTTTGATTCATTAAATTGACACATTTCAGTGAAAAAAAGTAAACTTCTCAAAAGTTTTATCCCTTTCCTTTATTTCACGATCTTTTCCCAGAGTGCTTAGAGTTCTGTGTTTTGTCAATTGCTTATCAAACATTTTTCACATATTAAAAAACAAAACTTGATAAACCTTTTGTCTCTACTTCTTTTGTGGGATTTGAAATTCAAATGTTTCTTACCTCTTTTGGTTAATACTAAAGCACATTTCCTACCGTTAGATTTCTATACACTTATTTTGGAACTAAATGTTTTCAATGGTTTTTAAAAAATGATCTCTGGGATTTACAGTTTCTTGTAACTTTTGCATCTATAATTTCCAGTATCCAAGTTTTTATAACCTGCTGACAATATTTTGCTTCACACAAAAGCATATGCCTTTTATGAGAATTACTCAAGCAATTAAGTGAAATTAAGGATGAAATCTAAACCTAATCATTCAAAACCAGATTGCACCACCCCTTGTTATGGCCAACTGCTCGAAACAGGAAACCACAACCTGACAATCTATGTCACTGCTTTTGGTTTATGAACCTACACAACTTTCTCTCCTTGATGACTAATCTTAGCAATATTCAGAGGGCAAAGAGTTAAGCGAAAGATGGCTTAATTTTCTCTAATTTAGTATGAAGTAGTCAACATTTAATATTGCAACTGATTAAAATTCTTCTGAAGTTCTCAGACAAATTATAGGAATACAGAAAAGAGAATATGGTTTAGTTTTAGGAATGGAAAGAAATGGTTGGTAATACCTACACAGCTATGGTTATAAGAAGCATATAGCTGGACTTGAATATCAAATAGCCAGCATAGCATGCCCAGATGTTGGTTGTGTAATGCATGAGAAAGAGAGCGCCTGCATTGGCAACTGAGAAGATCGCCAGAGCCAACTCTCCCAGAAGATCCCAGTTGACTTTCACACAACCCACTGCAAAGGCAGCCACAGCCCCTGAAAAAGAAACATTAAGGAAGACGACACATACTGACTTTGCACATGGGAAATATCAAAATGCTCTCTTAAAGACTCAGGTCTTAGGTAATTCTCAAAGATGAATATGTTGCTATCGCAATTTGTGAAAATACTGCAATACACCTAAATGTGGATTTATCCTTTTCTCAATCAGGTTTTCTTTTCCCTTTACTTCCTATTCTTTCAATCATTTAGTCCTCACACTTTCAATCAGCATCAACTACCTGCCAAGCGCTGTACTATGCAGAGAGGCCAGAAAGGTTCCTAATCACAACAGAGCAGAGAGAAATGATACATAAACCCAATCAGTTAATATATCGTCCTAAGGGCAGAGACAGAAAAGGATGAAACGATTGCTCTGGGAGTACACCTGGCCTGTACATGTTCGTCTTTCTTTATTGTTTTTTATCATTATGTTCTTTTCAATGATGGGTAACAGATGTGTTGCACTGGGTAGTAAGTTTTAGTCTTCATTATTAATCTTTCTTAACCTTAATCTTATCTCTAGTCTCCATCTTAATGTCTTCAAGATCTGGCCTAATTTACTTGAGGCTTTTGGTGCACAGACCTATACTGACTTATAGAGTTTAACAGATTGAATAATTGCCAGTAATTAGGGTTACTAATTATAGTTCTCTTAAACAAAATGAAAGGCATTTATGTTTCAAATTATTGACATTCGATTATGTAACTTTTCTGCATGTGACCTAGGAAAGAACCATTGTTACAAAGGGCATAAAACTATTTCCCCCCCTAGAATTTGGAATGTAGGAGAAATAATTTCAGTGAACCAATTCCAGCATAATCTTGGTTTTCAGGAGTTAAACTGAGGCCTCCTAAAAGCAAGACAATAATAAAACGGATGCCACATGAGTTTTCTGAAATTTTTGTAAATGAGGGTGTGGAAATCGGCAACTTCCTAGAAAATATCTTCAAAGTCTCGGTTGAATTTAAGTTTCCACTTACCAGGATATAAATATTTATTGTAGAGAAAACTTCAAAGGCAGATTTCCCTCTGATATTAGAATCCTGACTCTCACATATCTTCCACTCATTTAAATCTCATAGGAAAGCTACTTTTGAAAATTTTTGGTGTATGGCCTAGAATTGCTAAAGGTGGCTGCCAGCTAAGTCCAATCCTTTCTTTAAAAAAACTCTCCCAGTGATAATCTGAAGCCTTAATAGTTCATTTTCTAAAATAACAAAACTCTTAACTTATATACAAGATGTGTATTATCTTTTCGATATTAAAAACAAGTCTGGAAGAACAGGGTATTTTATTAACTGTTCTGATGATGAAGTGGAATCTCAGGAATTTGGCCAGAATTTGGTTGAGCTCTTGAGTTACCTGTTGTAACTACAACACACTAAATAGAAGTGTCATAGTCCTGTCCCCTCCACCCCCCACCCCCAGTGCCTTCCATTTCAGAAAAACATTGATATGCCTTCCGAACACAGCTAATTTTCCACCATGGAGAAGTTTAGCAACTGGAAAGATGAACTTAGTTGGGGTAGCCCATCAAGGAAGATAAATCAATGTTTACCTACCTCCAAAGGTTGCGAGAGCTTCTACTGCCCCATTATAGACAGAAGAATTTTGGGATGGTGCTTTATAATCCCACAAGACTTGAACATAGTTCAAAATCTGGTTAAAACCTGCTGTGGAAAACGCCCACCACAGGGACCAGTAAAAAAGACGCTTTGAGGAATAGCACTCCTTCAGATCTTGGAACCACTGCATGAAAACTCTCAAAGCTAAATTTTTTGGCTTTAGGCTGCTCAACAGGCCATCATCTGGGTTCTCCAATGTGGTAGATATTTCCGACGTGGGTTTCTCCTCTTTGCAGCCTGGTGCTTCCCCCTCCTGAGGTTCACCTAACACGCCATTCTTGTTTGATGGCTTTTGTACTTCTTTGCTGGGTTTTGCATGAAAAAACATGCTTTTCTGGGGCATTGGTAGAAAAAGTGAAAGAAGGAAGGCCATGGAGACAGAGACCAGGGATATGACATTGAGGTAGAAGTAGGGTAAATTGGCCAGAGATACCAAGATCTGGGCCAGCACTGAGGCTGCTGTGTAGGCCACCAGCGTGACACTCCTGCAGTAACCGCTCACTTTCTGATAGTGTTCTGGGCTGACCACACTGTAAATGTAAGCATAGTAGGCCACCTCAGTGGCAGTGACCATCCCATAGAAAAACTCTACAACCTGCATGGTCTTCACTCCTTGCCCAAACAAGAGCAGCAGCCAGGTAACGATGAAGCTAATCCCTTGTAAGATGATGACTGGCTTGTAGCGGACGTAATCGGTGAGGACAAACACGGGGAGAAGCAGCACCAAGTAAGAGTATGTCCACACAGGAAAGATCTCATTTGTGATCTGCAAAGTTGAAAAATGGATCATGTGACCACAAAGCATGAGGAAGTCAGAAGTGCTAGCTTTCTCAGATATGTACATTACTAAGGTACACGTGGCTTGCCCAATGTCAAATTCTGCATCTGATCGGATAGAATATTCTTCATATTACAGAAAAGCACAGTAGAAAACCGATTTTCAAGGAAACCACTAGGAAAAGCAAGCCTCCTGCCCCCCAAAAAACCAACTTACATACTTATGTGCATTCCAGCAGAAAAATATAATGTGCAATCTGAACTATATTAAGATATTATGTACATTTGAGTAAATTAGTTAAAAATTATTCAACAGATACTTCTGGGTTTTTAAGGCTCTTAAAAATTACCATTCTCTTCTTGTTCAAAGATTAACATTAGATGAATCTGGAAACCTTTATCTTTATTTGATCCATCACTACGTCAAAAATATCAGCCCTTCCAAAATCTGAATGGACATATATATGAAGACGGCAAAGAGTAAATAACCTTGCAGAATTATGGAGTGGGAACAAGTAATGCATTTAATTTCCTTGCTGGCCAAATTTGCCAGGCTCAATCTTATTCAATATCGCTTTTTCAATTCTGGCCTCAGTATAATATGGGTCATCTCATGGATTTAGTCGGAAATGCACAGGAACTCAATGTTCATTCATAAAAAGAAAGGACTGAAGAAGTTGTTGATCTCTGGGGCATGACAGGTGAGTTGGAGCTCGGTCACATTAGCCTTTGTTCTGGTCTCCAGCAACCTCAGTGGGTCCAAATGTCAATGATGAGGGGAAATTCAGTGATGTGAAAGGCTAGTGCGACTGAGTTGCACTTTTGAGGATGGGGACATTAAGTGATCACACAAGCAGATGCCAGTAGGTTCACTGGCTGATTCCAGACCTCTATCTGTTGTTTGCTTGTCTTAATCGTGACATGCTTCCATCTGCGTAACTCTGAAACAGAGTTTCACTAAGCGATCTTACAGCAAAGCACAACAAGCTTGCTTTTCTATATTTACCACCTTACCACCTAATAAACCAGCATCAATTAGCCTTCCCAGTAAAGCTACACTCTCTGCAGTGTCTTCATAGCTCTGGTTGGAGATTATAAAACCAGCCAAGGGTAGCTCTCCAGCGCATTTTCTTGCTGCACTTGTTATAATGAAATAGGGAGATCTTTTAAGTAAGAGACTTTGGCCTTCTGGGGCCTGCTGGTAAATAGTTTTTCAAAACTGAGTAAGTGTCCTAAAGAAATGGTACAATTCTTTATCAGATTCTGCTTATACCTCAGCAGCATGAAAGTTTATTAGGACTAGATCCTGTGCCTGGTGGTGATTTTATTTTAGGATTAGCATAATAGAATTAATGGAGAACTGAAATGTTCCGTGTAGTAAGATTATTAGTAGAACTCTATAAAAGTTAAAATATTTATTTCACATACACTGTGTTTTGTTTCCCGTTTGCGCCAAGTATGAGGAGGAAAGAATAATTAGACCAGTTCTATTGAATAAGAAGTACCATGAAAATCGAGGTCAGTGGTTATCTTTCCCCAAGTTGAATGAAACTCTGACCTCATGTCCTTGTTCAAGTCCTGCAAAATTAAACCACATTAAGATATGTATGTATGTTAACCTACCTCTGAGCTGGTCAGGTTTTTATCTGGTCCAGATAAATAAGGGATAAGGAAGGGTTCTGAGGGTCTCATCATGGAGAAAAATCCAAATAAGCAGAGGATCACAGTGGGATAAATCCAGGAATGACTCGGTGAAGTTCGGAAACAACCCATGGCTGATCAAACGGAAACAGAGCCAAAATTAACTGATGTTTATTCCTGTCCTTGGATGTAATGAACAATTGATTATTTCTAAATGGTTCATGAAAGGATAAAGTTTCATCCATCTGCAGCTGAAATGGAAAGGTGAGTGATGAATAGCTGCTCTCAAATATCTCTTAGGTGACCAAGTCAAATCGTCATTGTCAACAAACTTATTCATTAGTCCTGGGGGTAGAGTCACACTTCTTTAGTGTTCTCCATCACAAATACAGTAATGAATAGCTCCTAATAAATGGTAAACAATGGGCCCATGACTGCTTGAAAGTCAGTAAAAACACTGGCCAGGGAATTGTTGGTGTACATGTGGTAGATAAGGTACTTCTAGGAGGTCAAACCCAAGAGAACATAGATTGAGTTGATCAAATCTTCTATTATCTGCGCACTACATTTTGCACTGTGACTCTGAAATTTTTAACACACTGAATGGCATGTGTGTATTTATACATTTATCTCTCCACTAGACTATCCCTTGCTTAGTATTGTGCTTAACACATCATAAACATCCAAGATATTTTTAAGTGTCTCCAATCTGAGAATTTATAATTCTTCAGTTAAAAAAATTAAAATGGATAATGATGTAACTGGCCATCTTCTCCATATTTCTTCCTTCTCCCATACTGGTCCTAACTCTATCTTGGGAATGGAAGCCATCCCTTCTTAGACTGTTACTCCACTTTTCTTTATGACTGGGCCCATTTCTTCCCTAAACCTGCAGTTTCACACTATTCAATGTGGCAGGTAGCTAATTAATAGTTCATACTTTTTTCCTAACTTAGAAATAAAATTGCTTGAAATTCAAACTTCAGACAAAAAACCCAGCAGAGTATCTCATTTTCCACTGCACAGAAACAGCAAAACAAAACCAAAAAAACTCCCTTATTTTATGGTGGCTATCTTTGAAACAATCTTTTTTTTTTTTCATATGGATTACAATGTGCATCAGGAAAATCCTGTCTCATTCTTTCTTATTTTGGATCAAGCTTTACTTTGTAAAGCATACATGTTTTTGGTAGTCTCGGATGTGGTTAAGTTCTCTGAGATAGTATATAGGAAAGAAACTAACCTGCTATGAGTATGATGCTTTTCTGCATATTATCTCATTAAATTCTCATAATAACTGTAAAATATGTACTAACTTCTCAGATTCCCAGGTGAGTACATGGGAGATCCAAGATGTCCAACAAGTGGCTTCAAACCAAATGGCCAAGAGTTGAATCCAGGTCTCCCTGACTCCCATCAGGGTCCTTTCACCTGCTCCACTCTGACTCATTCTTGTGGTCTTTTCTCCTTGGCTGCTGGTATTAACCTAATGTCAACCTCTCACCAGTGAGGGAAGAAAGTGTTTTTATAAACACATTGATACTAAAGATTATGGCCTAATGCATAGAGCTGCCAGGGCCAATTATAGTTTGAAAGCGGGCCAGAGAGAGGGAGGATGCTCACTCCAGAAGAGCAAGTCACCAGGGTGGAATTCCAGGTATTCAGGAGGAGGAACTTCGCTAGGGGCTAGGGAGGTGGGGAGAGCCTCCTGGGTCATACCTTGGTTTGACCCCACCCTACCCTTTCACAAGGTGGCCCCAGACAGCTGCATAATTCCTCTCAAGTTAAATAAGGTGAACACTGTTTCCATCTTTGTCAACAAAACCTTTGATGAAGTGGTGCAGAGACAATGGAAACCCGAATTTGGAAGTGGATTGCAGCAACTATGAGCAATGCTGACAATGTGAAAACTTTGCCAGAGCACCCTGGGTTTATCCTCCACCTCCTCCCCAAGCCCAGAAGGCATGGACTTATCTTCTTCCTGAGCTGCTGCAGGAGTGTGCTGGGGCCTTCTTTCTTCGTGAGTAATGTTCTTGTAGAAAAGGCTAGCCTGGGTAGGCAATTACTGAGGCTTGGCCGTCTTTCAAAGTGTGGTCTTAAAGGAGTGGCATCCGCTGACTCGACATCTAAAACATTCTCTCACTAACTCCAAGTCATCCTCTTCTCCACGCATCTCAGAACCCTAGGACTATGCCCATGGGCCCTGGGCTGCTAAGAGTCCCCTGGACTACTGACGTCTTCGTCTCTTAACTGTTCTAATACTGCTGCCTGACTGGATTTAGTTGGGAAGGTGAAGCAGGAATGGACAGTAAATGCCCAACTAGAGTGGAAGCAGAAGGGCAGGGCTTTTTAACTGTTTGGGTCACTGCTCTATCCCTGTGCCTTGAAGAGTGCCCGACACACAGTAAGTCTTGTAGAAGGAAGGGGGTGAATGTCAGACCTCCCCACTGAGAACTAGGAAAGCTCTGCCTGGGTTTCCTGAGTGCACTTCCTAGCTGCATCAGGTAAAGACCAGGGAGGCCCTCAACTCCACAAGGGCCCTGTGGTTCAGCTGCTTGTCTGTAAAACGGGATAACAATGCCACTTGCATTGTGTGAGCACGGAGCACCTCGATACTTGGAAGTGACTTGGGAACATGTTGAGCCCAGAATTGCTCCTCAAACACATGTCATTTCTCTTCCCTTTGCTCTCTTTATGTTGGAGGACTCAACAGTGCTTCTGGCTTAATGAGGAGAAAATGAGAGAGGACTTAGCTGAAAACAACTGAGAAACATTTGGGGAGCTCGTCCCTGCACCCCAGGATGCTGGGCTTCCTTCCCTCACTCCTTTTCCTAGTCCCCTCCCCTGGAAACAAACGCATGCGTCAAAGCTAGCTTTTGGCCAGAGGAAATGAAAGAAGGCACTTAACCAAACATTAGCAGGAGTCCTCTGAAACCAGAAGGACTCGGGAGAGCAGCTAGAGTTCCTGGTTTAACCGCAGCAGCAGCTCCCAGACCCTTTCAGAGACCACATCTCTCCTGGTGGCTTTTCTTCAGCCTTCAGGGCCACAGCCACTGTCCCTGCCCACTGCCTGCTCTCCACTGGGAGACTCCTGAGACTCTTAGCTGCTAATATCTGGCTGTTCTTTCACCTCTCTGCAACTCAGAGTCTCTTTGTCCAGCACTTGCCCCATTGCATAACCCTTTCCAACCCTGGCCAGTGAACAAAGACTGTGTGAACATGACTCACACATCAGAATCACCTGGGAGCTTGGTAAAACTATGGATCCCTGGACTCCATCCCTAAAGCCTGATTCAGTAGGTATAGTGAGGCCCAGGAATCTGCATTTATATGCACTGAGTGATTCTGCTGCAGGAGGGCCAAGGACCACTGTCCTTATCTATCCACTGGGCTCATGGGTTCCACGCCACAGCCTTGGACCTTAATGGGCAGTGAGGGAAGTGGATGGAAATCATCTAGGGAGCTTTTTCAAAGCTACATATGGACTCACAACTTTGACTTTCTTTT
Source organism: Equus asinus (assembly GCF_041296235.1). NCBI lineage: Eukaryota > Metazoa > Chordata > Mammalia > Perissodactyla > Equidae > Equus > Equus asinus. The sequence goes on along the minus strand of NC_091808.1, from coordinate 12,251,183 downwards.
CTGGCCCTCCAGGTCCTGGAGAGTCCAGGACAGGTGGAAAAATCCTCAGGTGACTCCGATGTTTCAGATATGCCTCTTGCACTTTGCCCCAGTCGACTAACCCCTTCACAGACACACATCACTCCGTGTTTGTGACCCACTCTGTTCCATCTGGCCTCAATCCTTACCCAGCAGGGGCCCTGGAACGGCTGTGTTCAGCATTTAATAGAATACCATGGTTCTGGCTCCTTCAGTTACGCACAGTACAGATATCTGACATCATCCAGCCAGCACGGCTTTTCACCCACCCTCTGAAGGCAGTGATCGTTTTCCTTACATAAAGTCTGCAACTTACACAGATAAAATGGTATCAGTTATTATTTACTTAGCTCCTGCTTTACACCAACCATCGGACTAGTCGCTTTATATAATTGTCTCTAATCCTTACAACAATCCTAATTATATATATTATACATATAATTACATATAATTATATATTTATATTATATAATTATACAAATATAATACATGTATTTATTATATAAATAACAATTATAAACATTGTTATATTAAATAAATATAATGATAGAATGTTATATAATATTTATTACATTTAATATTACATAATAATATATCATTTATATATACAAAATGTCCCCAATTTCTCAGACATGGGAACTGAGCTTCCTCAAAGCTCACAGCCACCCAGCTAAGAAAGGTTCCAGCTGAGCTCAGAGTCTGGTCTGTTGGCTGCAAGTTTACATTCCCCCCTCTACTCTGACAGGTAGCTGCCTCCCACCTCCGGGGCACCATTTCCACCTCCTTGACATTTTCCTCTCCTCCTTTTCTTGCCTGCTACCCCCAAAGGCACTGTCCGTGTGGGCTCTGGGATTCCCACCGAACAACCTGGGTACTACCAAAATCGATCTCTCTCCTACTGGAAAAGCCTGCAGCTAATGGTCTCATAATGCTTGGAAGTCTTGATCATCATCTTTTATTTTATCTTATCATTGAGGAGATGCTTCTCTTTTCTGTCATCGAGACCATGACTATGATAATCAAATTCCTAACGCAAGCTCTATAACTTTTACATTCAGAAAATTATTTTACTCTTTCTTTGACAATTTTGTGAGGAAGACAGAGGAGATGGTGTTGTCCTCATTTTATAGATGAGGAAACTGAGGGCCATAGGCAATAAGATTTGTGTGTTTTTCACATTTAACCAACCTCAGAGCCTGAACTTGGACTCAGTTTTTCTAATCCAAGTTCAGTTATCTTTCCTGTTACATCATGTTGAGAGTGCCGAGTTATATCCTCAAAATTCCAATTCCAGTTTATTTTAGAATAGTGCTATTCAGATCGTGGGTGTCAAAAAAATTTAGTGGGTTGCAAATAGGATTTTTCAGCAAATATTGCAGAAAAGAATATCAAATATCAAAGTACGCTGCAGAGTAGGGCTGTTTTTTTCCTGAAACTGTGCTTGGGTTATTAATATACAGATACACAAAAATGATCACACTGTGCATTACAACCTACTATGGGACACAGTCACTGGGTGAGAGGTTGCCGAGAAAAGACTAGGACTAATATCTTCACATCCCTCATAAGCACACCCATCTGGGAAGACCACAGCCTTCACGGCAAAAAATCATCTGGAACAGACTGTTCTCTTGCAAGTTTTCATTTTATCATTCTGTTTTGACCTCATAATATTATTCTCCTCCTAAACAGTATTCTAGATTTCCCTTCATGGAATCTAACTTGAGGACATGAACTGGGTTGGTACGTCTGAAGGGAAGATATTTATCTTTCCCCTTTACTTTCTGTGCTTTCCAAATAAGATAATCCTTTTAAAAGGTGTCCCTGTGCTAGTAAATCTCACACATTACTCATATGCTCTATGACCATTTTTTAAAAAGTACAAGAACATTGTGTGGGTAGTAGGTTAAAAGGAAAATAAAGAAAAAGGACATTCTTCAAACAAGTCAGCTATCAGGCTATCGTGACTCGAAATCTACAGTGAAGATGCCAGAAGCAACAAGAGAGGCTGAATGAATCAGCCGTTCCTTCCAGCAGAGATCCGGAGCAGCTCAATCCACCAGAGCTTACCCTGGTGGGCTGGGATGTGTAGGGGAGCTCTTCGGAGGGAGAGCTCTAGCTAGCAAAAGCAGATGGAGAAAGTGAGTGCTGAGCATCAGCTTCTGCTATGGTGGTCCCTGGCAGGTTGAAGTTTCCCTGCTCTGACCCTCTAGGCAACCAGGGATCACCTGCTTATGACCCAGTTGCACCATCTGCACACACGTTCAACACACTACATGGGCCCTGGGAGTAAACGGCCACGTGCACTGTTGGGGTTGCCAGCCAGCCTGTGGTGATCTTGAATGAGCCCCAAGGGCTACCAACACCTTTGCACTGGAAGTGACCCAACTAAATTACTTTGGAAATGATGTGTTTCTTTCTCTTTTTGCTGGTAGGGGAATAATAATTATTTTTCATTAAAATTCACAGCTGTCCCACCAGAGGCCCTTCAGTATTCTACTGTTAACTCTCCAGCTTCTCTCAATCTCTAATTTGGGTCCATTTCTAGAAGGCCACATATTTCTATGGCTGCTTTCCTTTCTTCAGGTATGGGGGCTGCTGCAGCCTTCTTCAAAATAGCAATCCCCTTGCTAGCATATCTAATCTGACTTCATTTTAAGGTGTGCATAGATTTTTTTCTTCATCTTCTAAAAAATTTAAGACTTACTTATGTTTTGACTATGATCAAGTTGGGCTGTGTACTTAGAATATTTCTAAATATATATTTCCATTTGCATAGAATAGGTAACTACTAAAAAGAACTGTAGAAACTGGCACACACGAGTGGGCTTCCTGGCTCCTGAGTCCTGGGTAGACTTCTTAGCTAAGGAGGACCTTAGTTGAGCAGATTCCTCCACCCACTCCTAGAAGATGGAATTCTGCTCCAACAGAGCTGTGGGGCTTCCTGAAGTAGGGGACAGGAGGATCTGGCCAAAGCCAAGACCTTCCCAAAGCTTGGATTTGCAAAGGTTCCCCACAACAGAGAGCCTAGAGTATAAGGGACTGGGTCAATGGAAAGGAATCATTTTATCAAATCCTCTTCCATACTTGTTTAGAAGATAGTGCCAGAATTAACTGAGATCCCAACAATTTAGAAGGAAACTATCTAGAAACCCCAGTCTCCACCCAACACCTGTCCGCCCCTCCCAACTAAACCATCCAGTCATCTCAGAGAGGGTGCCTGACAAGACCACCAACGTCTGAAAAGTGGGCTGGCCTAATTTTCACATTACTCCCCAGCACCTTTACTGCAGTCAAACACCTACCTCAAATAAATTAGACTGATAACGTAAAATAGTCACGAACCTCACAGCCTCTAAAGTTCCAAAGGACCTGGGCAGCTGGGCAAGAGAGATGACACTTGCAGATGGTTTCACTCCCCAAGGCCCAATGCCTTTTGAAAAATAGTGAGGGTCAGTATTTATTACATTTTCCAAAAAACGTCTCACTTTTCATGTTTTCAACATTGCCAGAGCCAAGCCATTCACTGGACAGAAGCAAACCAAAAGTTTGATTACTGGAAACTAAAATTTTTGCTTTTAGCTGATATCAGAGTATAACAACTAATGAAGCCTTTTAGCCTACTTACTACTGAAAGAGAAGAGAATATAACTTGGAGAAAAACCCAAATAAAACAAGAGCTGCAATGTGCTAAGGTCAAAGCAGGCTGGTGCTGGAGGAAGGCATGGGGAAGGGATTCCAGCATAGTGCTTTATTACTATACCTCTGTTGCAAAATCAGGATTGCAGGATGGTTTTGCCAACTTCTACTGTGCTATTGTATTTCAGTTGTGACTTCACCTGGTTTAAAATGCATTTTACTGATCTCTATCTCACTCCATACACAAAAACCAATTTGACGTAACAAACTCTAGGACCTTAGAGTACCATCTAGAAGAACAGAGCTTTGTGACCCAGGGATTAGCAAATATTTTACCAAAATGACAAAAGGACTAAACTTAAAAGGAAAAAAATAATGAATTGGATTTTATCAAAAAAACATATCTGCTCATCTAGCGATACCATTAAGAAACTGGAAAAAACCCCACAGAGAACATTTCACAACCACTGGAATGCCTGAGTATAAAAAGACTAGCATACCAAATGCTGGCAAAGATTTAGAGCAGCTGAATTCGTATACATTGCTTGTGGGAATGCAAGGAGGTACCAAATTCTTTGGAAAACCATTTTGTAATCTATACAAGAAAGTTCACGTATTCATAATAGTGGAAAAAAACAGGAAGCAACTGAAATGTCCGTTAAACGGTGAATGAATATACAATACTGTATATTTATACAACTAATACTGATTCAACCAGCAATAAAAAGGAATGAACTATTGTAAAAACTTGGATGAATATCAAAAACATTAGGCTGTGACAAAGAATCCAGACACAAAACTGTATGATTCCATTAATATATCTAAGGTCCTAAAATAAGCAAAACTAATGTATAGTGATAGAAATTGGATCAGTGCTTGCCTGGGGTGGGAGACAAGGGAGGGACTGACTGCAGTAAACCACAAGAGAACCTTCTGGGGTGATGAAAACACTCTGTATCTTGATTGTGGCCGTGGTTATAAGGTTACGTATATTTGTCACAACTCATTGACTATGACATTGACACTTATAATGTACATGCATTATATGTAAACTATACCTCCACGAAGGTGACGCGGAAAAAAGAAACTAATCACTGATACAGGGAACAAAACAAATGACCCTCAAACATTATGCTTCGTAAAAAGGATCCAGACACAAAAATGCCCTCCTGTACGATTCCACTGCCGATAGAAGTCAGAACAGTGGTCATCTCTGAAGTGGAGGTGTAACGTGACTGTAAAGGGGAAGGAAGGAAGATTCGGGGGTGATGAAATATTCTATATCTCAATGGGATATAGTTACTTGGGTGGATACAATTATAAACACTTAAAATCCAGATATTATATTGCATGTAAATTATATCACAATTAAAAAAATACACCCTTCCCCTCCTCCCCTACTTCAAAGCATTTTACTGTGTAGGACTCCCCACAGCCCTGACTTATTCTATTGGTGCAATGACTAAGGTTTTTCCAAATTTCACATGGGGCAAGGCCTCTATTTAATCTGAAAACAGAACAGCATCTTTGAAATTGGGTCTGTCCTAGAAAATTGAGAATGGAAACAATGCCCGTAGATCAAAGCTAGGACAGGCCAAGAAACTCTGGAAAGCTGGCCACATATAACACTCTTCAAAATAATACACAGGGAATAAGTTACCTGTTCCTTCCGTGCCCTGAGCTTATTTCTTTCTAAGAGCAAGTCCAGTTTCCTGCCTTCAGATCCAGCTTCTGCTCCTTCCTGCTGCCAGCTGCTGGGAGTCCAAGACACAACGGCCCTTCTTCTCCTTGAAGTCTTGAGTCCTCCTCCTTCAGGACTGTGCAATCAAGAGCAATGGCTTTACACACCAAAGCCCACCCTTTTCTAATGGCTTTATACACTGGAACACACCCTCTTCCACAGCCACCCTCTTTTGGAAACCCATTAAAAAAAAAAGAGAACCAGATTCATATCTTTCTGAAACACAGATGATTAGGGAGGTAAACACCAAAAACCCTTCTCCCTGAATGTTAGTACTAAAATAATCGAATTTAGTTTCTCTAGAATTTTGTCTTAAGTGACTTAGAATCGCAGAAAACCTCAAAGTAGTCCCATCACCTATGCATAATCCTTTTTATAGCCACCCCCCAAAAAAACCAAAGACCAAGAATCTTTGCTGAAATGAAGTACTCCACTGAACTTCACAAGGTAGGAATAGGCCCAGATATTAAACATGTAGGCCAGAATAGTTCAGCTTTTGGTTAAAACCACTGCAAGAGTAGATACAAGTGATCTTTAAAACACACGCTTCGGATTCCATTTTGTCACATATGGCATCATTCCTTTTTGCTTGCATGACACATTTGCTGATCAATTAACCATCCCCTTACAGACTGTTTATTCTCTGTATGTCTATGGTTAGATCAACCTAGTCTCAGGTGCAGCTGGAGAAATAGGCCTGTCGAAACGATAAAACTGGCAGAAACTTACACAGAAAGTCAACTGATCATATCTAGCCATTGAAATGCATGTGGGTAAATGGTCGAATGCATGGGGGTTGGGGTGGGGGTGGGAAAAATTTATGCTTCAAGGAAAAACTACGCATTGTTTGAGCTATTTTAAACCTCTGTAAATTATAGTGACTGATAACAGTGTGCAATAATTCTTGTCTATAGACATGCAAATAAGTTCTATCCAGTGAAGGGAACTCTTCCAGTCTCCCCCTTGGAAAACCAGTTTTACCTCTATCTCAGTATTTCTGATCTATAAGTGTACCTATTTTTTAGATTCTCCTTTGATCTGATTGTAACAGCCTTACCATTTTCCTCATTAATGAGTTAAATAAAATCTTTAACCCGTGTTCATTTTTATATCCGTACGAAAGTCATAATTTTATCATTTTCCGAAAGTTATCTTTTTTAATACTAGTTACCATTCGCCGTGCCTCTAGCCTATCCGAATAACCTCTAATTTATTCCTCTGAACCTAAATGATTTGCTCATAGTTGTTAAATTACTGAATTAACTTTAATATTTTGACATCTCACTACCACCCTCCCAGTCTTAGTTTTTTTTTTTTTCACTCCAGGTTTGGGTTTGCAGTGGCCGGTGTGGTCCAGGGGAAAGAGCATGACTTCGAAATCTGGGGCTCATGTTCTTCCTGGCCCCACCTCTGTTTGTGGCAGTACGTAACCTCTCCAAGCCTACTGCTGAAACGTGGAGGATACTCACAGCCACCTCACCAGGTTGTCCCCGGAACTACTCAATCTGGTTCTTGGCCCATATTACACACTCAATGCAGATTCCCACCCATCTCTCTCATGCAAGCACAGGTTGCAAATTCAACACAACACAGCTGGGCACTCATAGATGAGAGACAGCAACTTCCGAAAGGTACACAGCAGATAATTTCACCTAAACAGCTAAGGAGCAGCAGGCCAAATGAATTCATCTTTGAATATTTATGCTTGAATTGCATTGCCCATTACCCAACCTTCAGAAACCATCGTTGGTCCATAACCAAAAATGACCAAAAGAAATTAGTTCTTTTGTCCATTTCAGCTACTACTAAGGCAGTTTGAAGAAAAAACTTTTTGGAAGTTAGTTACGTTCTGGTCTCTTTAAAATAGGTACCTGAATGAAAACACAGCTTTTGCCTTAGAAGACAACGATGTGTTCTGATAGCTGTAGGAGCAAAACACTATGTGTGAGTATTTTTAGAAAACACTATTTCCTTCACCCTTTTCAAACTTGAAGCACTCCACAAGCTCAAACCTTCTGCGTATTTACAGCAGCAACAATGACTTGACAAACAACTGGTAGGTTATTTGATGATTAGGTATCCTTTCCGGCAATATTATCGTAAGGTATGGTTATGTTTCCTTTTAGTGTTATTAAAGTCTTCTGAATCGAACCCTACGTCTCTTAACCTCTAAGTCCCCCTTCTTTTCCTCACTAGGGCCTTTTTGCCATTCTTGGATCGGGGTTTGGAATTCTGGGCTAAGGTTTCTTTTCAATTAAAAGCTGTGAACGCGGGTGTAACCATGGGGGATGCTGGCCCTTTATTAGGATCGTGGTTTTATTTAAGCTGCTTTTCCAGATGGCTGGAAGTGAAAATTCTAGCCAAACCTCCCTGGTTGCGTCTCAGCATTGCAACCGGCAGCAGAGCTCGGGGATGGCAGCCCCAGGGAGCGGCCTGACCCCTGCCTCCGGCCCCGGGATGTAGTCCCGGCCGGTTCCAACCCGCCCGCTGCAGCGCAGGTGCCCGCCCGGCCCGCGCTCCTGAAACTGGGGCAAGGGGAGGGCTGCGGCCGGGGGATGACGGCGTTTCTTCGCTTAATTCACCTCCCGGGGCTCCTCTTACCTACAGGAGGGAGTCTCTACTCGCCAGATCGCTCACATGCGGGGATAACAAGCGCCCGGACCGGCAGCCTTTCTGTTGTGTGAAGCCAGGCGCTGGGGGAGGGGGGGGGGGGCAGGGGGGGCGGGACGGAGCCCGGAGGCCCCGCCCCAATATTTTGCACGTGCTAATTAGACTTCTTAACCTTTAAACGAGAGGCGGGAATCCACCGTCTGTAGACAAACCTGGAAGGAACAGCTTAAAATAATATACTGATGCCCCAAGTCAACGTAACAAAGCAGGATGAACTGAATGTAGTATCAATCATCTGCTCTACTTATAAATACGTCCTTTCCTATAAGTCCACTTATTTCTCCCAAAAACGTATGAGAGAGGTACAGCTATGATCCCCATTCTGCATATGAAGAAAGCGAGGCAGAAGGAAGTAAGACTAGTAAATAGAGAAGGCTGGATTGTGGGAGCATCCTGGCTCCAGAGCCAATGTTTATAATTACTATGTATTTTTTTTTTTTTTTAGGCAGTGTGGTGGGATGGTTTCCTAGCACTTTGAGGATTTTGTAATGCAAATAGTTAATATATTAAATACTGTTTATTAAGCGGAGTTTTTTTTTTTTAGGCAATATAAAGTTCTTGTTGGTTAAAATGGAATTGTTTTTAAAACTTTTTTAATCTGTTGTGGAAATGGAAACTCTTCTCCCCAAAATAAACACTGCTTGGTTTCTAAGGGCTAACAGCTCTTAATGAAATTGATTAAAATTCCCCTAGGTGTCTTGGGTCACGATCCTATTGGTTTGGATTTTTCTATTCTCACCCTCCTTTGATTTGTGGAAAGTCTGCCTATAAATTACTAAGGTGCATCTCCGGAATGGGAGTGCCCTTGTAAATTGCCAGGCCCTCCCAGAGAACACTGTGGAATTTTCTTAAATGTTGAAGGTGTCATGATTTCCTCCACACCTCTCACCAAGACGCAACCTCAATTTGGACCTTGAAAAGTTTACCTCTCTGATATCTCATAGGCATAGTCTAAATCAGAGAGAGATGATAAGGAATTCATTCATTCATATAAAGGTAAACATATTTGCTGATGAGGTGACATGAGGTCTGGATTTGGTTCTGAACGATCCAGTGGTGGGAAGAGGGTGGGTGAGGTCATAGATGACAAGAGATGGGCTATGTGTTGATAATTGTTGACCTGGGTGATGGTTCTTAGGAATTTATTGTACTATTCTCTACTTTTGTGTATGCTTGGCATTTTCCATACTAAAAAAGTTAAAAAAATCATTTATTCATTCAGAGGCTGTTTATTGAGTATGTACTATGTGCCAGACACTGTTCTAGATACTTGAGATACATGAGTGAACTAAGGAGTGAGAAATCTTTGTAGAGTGTACATTCCTTTTGCTTGTGGGGTGAGGCAGAGGGAACACCATAAGGTAAACGTGATAAATTCATGAATTTTATGGTATGTTAGAAAGTGTTAAGTCCTATGAGAAAGAAAAAAAGACAGACTAGAGATCAGATGAGGATGTAGTACAATGGAGAGGAGGACCAGGGCCTGAGCCGTGGGGCACCAGTGTTGGGAAAGAACATACAGAGGAGGTGGAAGAGGAGCTGCAGCGAGGGCGAGGGGGTTATTAGGGAGGAGGAAGGAAAGCCAAAGAGAAAAGTTTATTAGGGAGGAGGGAGTGGCCAGCTGTGTCAAATGCTGCTGGGAGGCCAAATGAAAAATGCTGTGGAAGCTGTAAATCACTCACTTGGTTGGCTTCCCTGGCAAAGGAATTGAGAGTCACTTACATTGATACTCAACCATGTGGCTGCAGTAATGGATACAAAAATCTACATAAGTCATTGATATAGGAGTGGGGAAAAGGTAACCAGGCAAAGGAAATCTGACATAGGAAGCTGTATTGTAAGTGACTGTCTCTATTTCCCTCTAGGACGTCAACTTGAAGGCAAAGACTTGTTTATCTTCAGCTCTCTAGTGCTTGGCTGAATACCTGGCCTAAAATAGCACTCAAGTATTTGCTGAATGAATGAGTGAAAGACACATGGAGCTCTAGAGTGAAGCCATGACCTGCCACACTAGAACTGTCAACACTTATAACCAGAATTCGCTTGCAGAGACAGACATCATGAAAGCATCTGTAAGAGAGCAGAGGAATTTCCCTCATTGATATTGATGACCAGATTTCCCCCCAAATTTATGTCTTTATTGTAAAACCCATTATAGGACATTATAGGACCAATGATCCATTAACTGAAACCTAGCCTGTGTCTTTGAATATCACTCTTTTTTTTTTCTCCATTGTGCTCACCAGTGGGAGGGTACGCATCTTACAGAACAGAGAGACACATTAGAATAAGAAAATATTTTTTTTATTAAGAAAGAGTTGCCTTTTTTTTAACAGAGACATAGAAATGGGAAAGATGTTAGTGAATGTACAATAGAAAAGAACAAAAAGTTCATCGTAAGTAATTTTTTCAAGAAAACTAAATATTAGCTATCATGATTTTATTTTGTTAAGCTTATAATGTAAATAGATTTTTGACATGAGTGGCTGTGTTCCAACCTCCTAATGTTGATGATATAAGGTGATCATTTTATCTTTCTTCCAAACAGAGACAAGATGACAGAGAATAGATACTTCTTTGATGCTAAATTCTGGATGATGCCGGGGGAAGAAATTGATGTCATCATGATATCACACTGAAAGGATAGAACCAGCCCTGAAACTTCAGAGTACAAGGGACAGAATGAGCAAAGTTCCACGACATCGAGGTACATAGGACAGGAGGAAACAGGCAGGAGAGATGGAGGAAAGTCTTACCAAGTGATGCGAGCTAAGTCCCAAGCATCTCTTACCCTAGAGGTAAAGCTGACCGACTGCCTAGTGGCAGCATTGCTTCTTGCAGCAGCACTTCTGCTGGCAGCAGCACTTCTGCTGGCAACAGCCCTTCCCACAGCCGCACGAGCCACACGAGCCACACGAGCCACAGCCACAGGAGCGGCGGCAGCAGCAGACCACGGGGACACTGCAGCAGCCCCCACAGCAGCCACAGCAGCAGGGGCAGCAGCCAGAGCAGCAGCCGACCCGGTAGCATCTGCAGGTGGTGCAGCTGCCGCAGCCACCACCACAACCACCACCGCAGCCACCACCGCAGCCGCCACCGCAGCCACCACCGCAGCCACCACAGCTTCCACAGCCACAGCACCCCATGGTGTCAGTAGAGAGAACTCAGGAGAGGTGAGGACGGATGTTCAGGAGGTGAGGGAGGTCTGATGCTGCCTTCTGCTGGGGGAGGCCCTTATATACCCCATTCGGGGGAGCCTAACCCAGCGCATGTGGCCACTTCCTTGTTGTAGTTTCCACCAGCTTCCCTGGGAGAATTTCACAAGACTCTGAGTGTATTTCCTCATTGAACACCTCTGACCTCATAGAATTGCTTATTTCAGCGTTTACTTCTTCCTCAAGTTATGCTTCTAATGAAACAATGTGTTTCTAAAATGTTGATCTTGTTTTCATCTAGCTGTCTTCCAGGGTAAGTAGGAGCTGCCCATGAGTCTCATTTGATGAGAGTTCATCTGTTTTCTGAGCATTAGGGTCCCTCAGCACTGAGGAAGAACTTTCCCTTGGTTTCAGAGGAACCCTTCTCTGCTTGCAGATATTCTTTCCTGAATGCCAGAGAAGGTGGGATCCCGTGTAGGAAGCAAATCACCCAAATTTGCCTCTTCTCACATGTCACAAGTTTCTGCATCTAAAAAGTCAAAAGGGTTTTCTCATTTATTTTCAGATTCCCTTTTGTCCTTGACTTATGCGTCAAAATATGGGAGAGCTGCTTTGAAAGGGATCGCTCTGGGGTTGCAGATCTTGTGACAATGTATTTCAAAATGAGTTTCCCACGCTGGCTTGTCTCTCCTCTCTTCTCTGCTCATGGGGTCGTGGATGAAGGAGCTGAGAGCCTCAACCACCAGCTGGCTTCATGTCCCAAATAAGGCACAGTCCCTCTGTGGCTCAGTTCCCTTAGTTTAGGGGAGATCATGTCTATTTTTTAAAAGTAGACAATATTTTTTAGAGCAGTTTTAGCTTTACAGAAAAATCGTGCTGAAAGTACAGAGATTTCCCATAGACCCCCTGCCCCAACACACCCATAGCTTCCTATACTATCAACATCCCTCACTAGTTGTTAGAACTGATGAACCAACACTGACATGTCATTATCACTCAAAGTCCATAGTTAACATCAGGGTTCACTTTTGGTGTTATACATTCCGTGAGTTTTGATAAATGTATAATGACAGGTAGCCACCATTATAATATACAGAGCAGTTTTGCTGTTCTAAAAATCCTCTATGTTCTTCTTAGTCATCCCGCCTTCCCCACTAATCTCTGTCTCCAGTTTTACCTTTTCCAGAATGTCATATACTTAGAATAATTCATGTCTAATTAAAAAAATATATATAATTTATGTCCTGCCTAGACTTGTGTTGGCCTGAAATAATCACAATTAATCTTCCTCATTTTGTTAATGTGTCGTATCACATTGATTGATTTGTGGATGTTGAACCATCCCTGTGTCCTTGGTATAAATCCCAGTTGATCATGGTGTACGATCTTTTTGAGGTATTGCTGTATTTGGTTTGCCAATGTTTTGTGGAGGGTTTTTGCATCTATGTTCATCAGCAATATTGGCCTGTAATTTTCCTTCTTTGTGTTGTCTTCGTCTGGCTTTGGGATCAGAGTGATGTTGGCCTCACAGAATGTGTTAGGAAATGTTCCACCTTCCTCAATTTTTTGGAATAGTTTGAGGAGGATAGGTGTTAAATCTTCTTTGAGTGCTTGGTAGAATTCTCCATTGAAGCCATCTGGTCTTGGATTTTATTTTTTGGGATGTTTTTGATTACTGTTCAATCTCTTTACTTGTGATTGGTCTATTCAGATTCTCTATTTTTTCTTGATATAGTTTTGGGAGGTTGTATAAGTCTAAGAATTTATTTCTCCTAGATTGTCTAATTTGTTGGCATATAGTTTTTCATAGTATTGTCTTATAATCCTTTGTATTTCTGTGGAATCTGTTGTAATTTCTCCTCTTTCATTTCTAATTTTATTTATTTGAACCTTCTCTCTTTTTTGCTTAGTGAGTCTGGCTAAGGGTTTATAAATTTTGTTTACCTTCTCAAAGAAACAGCTCTTTGTTTCATTCATCCTTTCTACTATTTTTTGGTTTCAATTTCATTTCTTTCTGCTCTGATTTTTATTATTTTCCCTCCTTCTGCTTACTTTGGGCTTTGTTTATTCTTTTTTTTCTAATTCTGTTAGGTGTAGTTTAAGATTGCTTATTTGAGATTTTTCTTGTTAAGGTGGGCCTGAATTGCGATGAATTTCCCTCTTAGGACTGCTTCTGCTGCATCCCATCTGAGTTGGTATGGTGTATTTTCATTTTCATTTGTCTTCAGATTTTTTTTTTTTTTGAGGAAGATTAACCCTGAGCTAACATCTGCTGCCGATCCTCCTCTTTTTGCTGAGGAAGACTGGCCCTGAGCTAACACCTGTGCCCATCTTCCTCTACTTTATATGTGGGATGACTGCCACAGCATGGCTTGACAAGCGGTGTGTAGGTCTGCACCCGGGATCTGAACCGGCAAACTCTGGGCTGCTGAAACAGAACGTGTGAACTTAACCACTGTGCCACTGGGCTGGCCCTTGTCTCCAGATATTTTTTGATTTGTCGTTTAATTTCTTCAATGATCCATACTGTTCACTAGCATGTTGTTTAGTCTCCACATCTTTGTCACTTTCCCAACTTTTTTCTTATAGTTGATTTCTAATTTCAAGTATTATGGTTGGAAATGATGCTTGATATGACTTCAACCTTCTTAAATTTATTGAGGCTTGCCTTGTTTCCCAACATATGGTCTATCCTTGAGAATGTTCCATGTGCACTTGAGAAGAAATATGTATTCTGATGGTTTTGGATGTATTCTTCTGTATATATTTATTAAGTCCATCTGGTCTAGTTTTTTGTTTAAATCCACTATTTCCTTGTTGACTTTCTGTCTGAATGATCTATCCATTGATGTAAATGGGGTGTTAAGGTCCCCTACTATTATTGTGTTGTTGCTAGTATCTCCTTTTAGGTTTGTAAATAGCTGCTTCATGGTGCTCCTGTGTTGGGTGCATATATATTTAAAGTGTTATGTCTTCTCAGTGGAGTGTCCCTTTTATCATTATATACTGCTCCTCTTTGTCACTCATTACCTGTTTTATCTTGAAGTCTGCTTTGTCTAATATAAGTATGGCAACACCTGCTTTCTTTTACTTGCCATTAGCTTGGAGTATCATCTTCCATCCTTTCACTCTGGGCCTGTGTTTGTCTTTGGAGCTAAGATGTTTCCTGGAGGCAGCATATTGTTGGGTCTTGTTTGTTAACCCATCCTGCCGTCTTGTGTCTTTTGATTGGAGAATTCAATCTATTTACATTTAGAGTGATTATTGATATATGAGGGCTTAATGCTGTCATTTTATCACCCATTTTCCTGTTCTTCTGCATTTCCTTTGTTTCTCATCCCATGTATTTCAGACTACCGATTCAGATAGGTAGCTTTCTATGATGGTTTTCTTAGTTTTCTCTTTATTTATCATTTGTGTCTCTGTTCTGATTATTTGTTTAGTGGCTACCATGAGGTTTGTATAAAAAATCTCATAGATGAGATAGTCCATTTTCTGATAGCCTCTTATTTCCTTAGACTAAGCCAATTCCCTCCCTTTCCTCTTCCCTTTCTACGTTATTATTGTCACAACTTATTCCATCTTGTCTTGTGAGTTTATGGTTAAAATGATGAGATTATATTTATTTTTGGTGTTTTCCTTTCCTTTTTCTTTAATGTTATAATTAAGTGTTTGCTAACCTGTTCTGATAGAGAGCTGCAATTTTCTAATTTTGTCTACCTATTTATCTCCCTGCTCAAGGCTTTTTGACCCCCCCCCTTTTTTTTTTTCCAGGTATGAGGGCCTTCTTGAGCATTTCTTTTCTGGGGGAAGGTCTTGTGGCAATAAACTCCATTAGCTTTTGTTTATCTGGGAAAGTTTTTATTTCTCCATCATATCTGAAGGAGATTTTGGCTGGATAGAGTATTCTTGGCTGAAAGTTTTTGATTTTCAGAATTTTGAATATATCCTTCCACTCTCTCCTAGCCTGTAAGGAAAATCACTGAAAGTCTGATAGGGGTTCCTTTGTAAATTATTTTCTTCTGCCTTGCTGCCTTTAATGTTGTTTCTTTGTCGTTGACTTTTGCCAGCTTTACTACTATATGCCTTTGAGAAGGTCTTTTTACACTGATGTAGTTAGGAGGTCTATTGACTTCTTTCACTTGTATTTCCAGCTTCTTCTCCAGGTTTGGGAAGTTCTCAGCTATTATTTCTTTGAACAAGCTTTCTAGACCATTCTCCTTCTCTTCTCTCTGGAGTACCTATAATCTTTATGTTGCATTTCCTAATTGAGTTGGATATTTCTTCATTTTTCTTTTTAGTCTTACTTCTCTGTCTGAAGCATTTCTATATTTCTGTCCTCCAGACTGCTAGTTCATTCCTCCATACTATCAGCTCTTTTATCCAGGAAGTCTAGATTTTTCTTTATCTCATCCATTGTGTTTTTCATCTCTAATATTTCTGATTGGTTTTTCTTTATAGTTTCAATCTCTTTTGTGAAGAACTTCCTGATTTCATCGAACTGTCTGTATTTCCTTGTAATTTGTTGAGTTCTTTTTATGATAGCTATTTTGAATTTTCTGTCATTTAGATTACAAATTTCTCTTCTATCAGGATTGATTGCTGGGTGCTTGTCATTTTCTTTCTGGTCTGGAGTTTAATATATTTTTTCATGCTGTTTGATGGCATGGATTTGTGCCTCTGCATAGTGATAGTATCTGGTTGCAGCTTCCACCTGTTGCCACTGGGTGGGGGTCAAGAATTGTGTATTCTAAGCCTACTATGACCCCTCACAGCTGCTGCTTGTCTACCATATGTGGGGCCACTCCGGCTGACGGGCTGAGCTGGAGTGCTGGGCTAGGCAAGGGGCACTTTCTTTTGCCTGTGCAATATGGGGGTTGTTCTTGCTCTGCCTTTGCTATCTGTTCTCCTGGGGTCCTGGCTTGATGAAGACACCCCTGCAATAACTTAGTCACCTCTGTGAGGGGCTTTCCCACAGGCTTTGAGGGAACTTGGAGAGCGAAGGTGTTCCCACAGAGGGCCCCCCGCCCCCCTCTCTCAGAGCTGTGCTTGGTTCCATGCCTTGGGTTACTGCCATTGGGGGAGGGAGAGGAGATCCCCTTACCTCCTTCTACTTCTTTCGGGGAGTCCAGCACCTCCACTTTCAGACGGATGTCTGCATGGGTCTCTCAGACACCTTTTGTGTTGTGTGAATGTCCTCTGTTGGTATATGAATGTCCTTTTCCTTGTATCTTGGTTGGTGAGTCAAAGGTGGGGGCTGACTCTGCCATGATACTGACATCCAATCACGCATTTATCTTGACTGCCACTTAAGGAGGTTCACAGTAGATGTAAGAAACTTACTTTGCACACCCCTGTAGCTTCTATATCTAGCTATCATAGAATAAAGAGACTAACTACATGTACATGGCCCTGCTCCAGGTATTTTGTTGTATTTATTCTCAATACAGTCCTGCAAGGTAGATTCATTAGCAATTCTGGCTCAAAGGGGTCAAGGGACATGCTGAGGGTCACATCTGGAGTCTGAGCAGGATTCCTCCTCAGCCCTGTGTCACTCTCCCTGAACACAACAAAGGGATGACTATGTCTCTTTGATTCTTAGATCTGCTCTGTCTCCTCAGAACCTACTGCCGTGACTTCCAGGCTAGAGTTTTCCTTTCAATTATAACTTTGAGATACAACATCACTTGCAGTGATTACAATGATCTCCCATCGCATTTAACATATTTTGTGCAGAGCGATGGTTAGTTGAGTCTATGATCCTCTGCAGAAATGCCTGAAATGGATCACGTATGCTCAGTCACCCGTCACTTCTGAAGGAGCACTTGTGTCTCAAATATCCTCTGCAAATGTCACCACAGACATTTGAGAGAATGGTGAATGACCTATGCTTTCACAGCCAAGCTTGGTTTCTTGGTCAGATTTTTATACTTGGAAAGATACCATGATTGGTCATCTAAAAATCATATTTGAAGAAAGCTACCTCACCACCACTGTTTTCCTCACCTGTGACCTCTTGGAAGATTTTTGGTCTTATTCAAAGCTCAACTAAAACATATTCTGTCCACTATTATTGCCCACAAAGCATTGCTCACTCCTCCCTTCCCACTTTCTCTGTTTCTTTCTTGATGTTCTCATGTTGCCAGATTACAACCTGTTGTCTGTGTTCCTGACAAGACTGTGAGCTCCTTGAAGTCTGGGATCATCTTGTATTTATATTTTCATCCCTGTGTCAGGAACACAGAAATGAATTGACAAAAGGACAGGTTGATGAGAGGTGAGGATGTAATGGACTGAATGTTTGTGTCCACCCAAATTCATATGCCGAAATCCTAACCCCCAATGTGATGGTGTTATGACATGGGACCTTTGGGAGGTGCTTAGGTCATGAGGGAGGAGCCCTCATGAATGGGATTAGTGCCCTTACAAAAGAGACCCCAAAGAGCTCTCTCGTCTTCTTTCTGCCACGTGAGGATGCAACTAGAAGTCAACAGTCTGCCACCTGGAACAGGGCTCTCACTAGAACCTGACTGTGCTGGCACCCTGATCTTGGATTCTAGCCTCCTGAACTGAGAAATAAATTTCTGTTGTATATAAGCCACCCAACCTGTAATATTTTGTTATAGCAGCCTGAGTGGAGACAGATATGATCAGGTAAAATAACTTGGCCAAAGAAGAATCACAGTGCAGACTTCCAAAGAGAAACTGAGCAGAAGGCTGTGGCAGGCTATGGAAAGATGGGGACTTCCTACCCAGCCTGGAAGAGACAGCAATCGAGGGGGAAGAGGTACAGGATAAGCACTGGGCCAGTTACAAGATGGCAAGGTTTACTGGTGGCATTCTCTCAGCTCCATTTTTCTGCTTCTTTTCTACTTTCTGGAGCATTGCTTTTCTATTCCCCACAACCTAGGTCTCTTAGAAGCCCCTTTGAGCTCCCTGGGGTACCTAATATTATGAAAAAATGTTCATCTCCCCGGGCTCCTTCCCCAGGCCTCCTGTCTTCTCACCAGTGACTTGTGACTGCCAGGAGTCAGCAGGCAAGCCCACTGGGGTCCAACTATGGCACCTGCTCTTCCCCTCACCAGCATCATTTGCATTTCTTTGTATTTCTTTTTCCCTTCCTGAGGGAGTGAAAGATAGAATGCTGGGTTACCTTGATTAGCAAAACAGCATGGACTTCAGGCTTTTTTGTGCTTTGCTCTTTCTATACCACTTCTTAGAAAGGAGGCAGGATTTTGTTTTGTTGCCATTGCTATAATTTCCTGTGGTGTTCTCAGTATTGATTGCCTGCCTTCCTGTGGTATTTGACACAAGAGAAACTAGAGGAGAGCACAAATCAGTTTACTCCAACAAACATTTTTTGAGCACTTGCTCCTTGTAAGTATGGTGGCAGGGGTAAGTAAAAGCAGCGAGCCCCTCCTGTCCTCTCTCACCAGCTACCCTAGGTCCTTAGCCCCTTTAGGATCATATGCTCCAGGAATTCTCTCCAAACATTTAAAAGGAAAGAAGAATTTCATAGAAATCCTTTTTGCAGACTTCAAGCAACTATCTCTAAACTGGCATCCTTTTCCAGAGCTCTGTGATCAGGGATCTCCCTCCTTATATTTATGTAGAGCCCTGGATCTCAATGGGGTGTGAGTTTGCCCTCCGAGAAACATTTGGCAATGTCTGGAGACATTTTTTTTTTTTGTAAGGAAGATTGGCCCCGAGCTAACATCTGTTGCCAATCTTCCTCTTTTTGCTTGAGGAAGACTTGCTGAGCTAACGTCTGTGCCAATCCTCCTCCATTTTATGTGGGACACCACCACAGCATGGCTTGATGAGTGGTGCTAGGTCCACCTCCAGGATCCAAACTTGTGAACCCTGGGCTGCCAAAGCAGAGCATGTGAACTCAACCACTGGCCACTGGGCTGACCCCTGGAGACATTTTTGATTGTCATAACTGGGAGAGACATTGCCATAACTAGTGGGTGGAGCCCAGGAAGGTGTTCAACATCCTACAATGCACAGGAAATCCCCCTACAACAAGGAAATATCTGCCTCAAAATGTCAGTACTTCCATGGTTGAGAAACCCTTCTTAGTGCTTTCTTTCCAAAACATTTTCCCATCTGTTATTTCAAAACAACATAGTTGCCTGAGACTGGCCTGAAAGAAAATTATTCCTCAGTTCATTGATAAAGATGCATGGAGCCCCTGGCATGTAGGAGGTTTTGTGCTGGGGTGTTCTTTAATGGAACATTTTGTGCCATTATTTGGTCTCTGAATAGAGCAGGAACTAAGGCTGCATGTAGGGCCACCTATATCAGACCATGTAAAATGTACAATATGGGTCCTATTAGTCAATTTCAAACATGTCTTGAATATTAATTAAAAAAATATATTTACATGATTAAATAATTCCATGGTGCCCTCTGCCATCCCACCTGACCTTCTAGGCCACTTAGCAGAGGCAGTACTGTCATCTAGCGAGCTGTTTCTGATGGGAGCTGCCCTATATTTCTTATTAATTCCTTTATATGGCTATTTTTTGATTGCCAATGTTAGTTTTTATTAACATAGGTGGGGATTTAACTCTCTTATACTAATCCCAATATTTTTATATCACTATCTTTAGTAAAATCCATAACTGATGCTAAATTAATTATTACAATATAAATATTACACATTCTAGAGTCAAAGTAGTCTATTGTGATTATATTTCCTTAATGTGCCATCTTTCATTTTCTGGAATATCTGTCTTTTTGCTTTTGTTTTATTTCTCTTTATCTGCCATTATAAGCCATACTATTTTGCATTTAGATTTTCATCTTAGATATCAATTGATAAAAACTTTTCAAGCACCTGAATTCATTTTTCCTTCTAATTAGGAAATGCTTTCTTATTTTAAATGCAATAGGAATTGTACTACAAAGAGGTGAGCCATTGCAAAGATTTACTTGTGCTTTCTAAGCAGTCACACTGTGAAATATACTGCATAATGGGACACAGCAGCTTGCTTTACATCTATGTGGTAGGGAATAAGATCTTCCATTACCTGGTGAACAAGCCCTGGTGAGGGTGTCACCTGGCAATGACACATGAGCCTGAGACCTCTTTCATTTCTTCAGTCTTTGGTAAGAGGACTTGTGGGCTGAACACAGGAATAGCCTCCAGATGATGTTTATTTGTTGTTCAGATGTCAGACCATCAGTTCAAGCAGAGCCTGTTGTGCTATGTGGGTCTTCCTAGTGGTCCCATGACTGTTGACAGTATCCCCTTCTCCGTGACTTCCAGGGGCCCTTGCTGGAATTTTTAGGGCATCTGACTTAGAAAAATAAATAAGTCCAATAAATCTAGCTGACATTCCAAAAAAAGGAAGCAATTAATGTATTATGAGATTCTCCCATGACCACTGAGCCAAATAGCAACAGGGAAGTGGTCATGTGTCTTCCCTCTCCTGTCCCTAGAGCTGGTATATAAGGGCCTCCCAGCAGAAGGTGGCATCAGACCTCACTCATCTCCTGAACATCCCTCCTCACCTCTCCTGAGTCCTCTCTACTGACACCATGGGGTGCTGTGGCTGTGGAAGCTGTGGTGGCTGCGGTGGTGGCTGTGGTGGCTGCAGTGGCTGTGGTGGCTGCGGTGGTGGCTGCGGTGGTGGTTGTGGTGGTGGCTGCGGCAGCTGCACCACCTGCAGATGCTACCGGGTCGGCTGCTGCTCCGGCTGCTGCCCCTGCTGCTGTGGCTGCTGTGGGGGCTGCTGCAGTGTCCCCGTGGTCTGCTGCTGCCGCCGCTCCTGTGGCTGTGGCTCCTGTGGCTCGTGTGGCTCGTGCGGCTGTGGGAAGGGTTGTTGCCAGCAGAAGTGCTGCTGCAAGAAGCAATGCTGCTGCTAGGTGGCTTGCCCGGCTTCTGGGAAAGTGCTGCAGGTAACTGTCCGATTGGTAAGATTTTCTTTCTTCCTGCGAGTCCTCCCTGATTTGAATGTCACAAGGGTGACATGAGACTGGTTCTCAGGCTGAGGAGTTTAATCTATATCCCCTGGTCCCTGAGATCCTGCCTCCAAATGAAAAACACCAACAAATCCTCCTCCATCCATCACTGAAGTATGAACCCAGCAAAACAGAGTGATGGTTTTTAATGCTATGCTTTCTTGAAATTTTACTGTTGAAATGGTGGTTTCTATTCCTCTTCTCTTCTTTCGATGGCTTATGAATCCTGTATCTCTGCTACTATTTTCTGTTTCTGTAAGCCTAAGACAATTCTTTTCCTAATAAACCACATAAAATTGGCATTCAAAGACTCATCAACATCTCTTTTTTTTCTTTTTTGAATGTGTCTCACCCAAAGATGCTATTAAGCCCATCAAAGTGAGTAAGACCCCTGCTGTTGGTTTGAGATGGGTTTAGAGTAATTAATGGATAATTTGTCTCTAATAGCTTTTCACTATTGATAGTAAAAATTTGGTGGTTTCAACTACCCTTTTATATAAATCATAAAAAGGATTCTGGGAACATCATATCCCTGGATGCTTATTTTGTCACTGTCTCTTCGGCCCTAGATTTAACTTTTCTAACAGATTTTGATCTCAGCGTCTATAACCAGATGAAATTCAACACCTAAAGCAATGTGTATCTATTTAGGTCTTGTTTATTTCAGTTTGGTCCTATGAACAGTCTAAAATTTGATTACAGTTTCATGAGATTTTTTAATTCCATCACCAGTACTAGTTAACTGTCTTTTTGGCAGATTATGGTCACAAAATA
Organism: Equus asinus; assembly: GCF_041296235.1. Taxonomy (NCBI): domain Eukaryota; kingdom Metazoa; phylum Chordata; class Mammalia; order Perissodactyla; family Equidae; genus Equus; species Equus asinus. The sequence continues at coordinate 12,229,217 of NC_091808.1, read as the reverse complement.
CTAGCGTGGTTTAAGTGAATAAATCTATCGGGAAGAGTTGTGAGTTACTAAAAGGCTATCCCCGTTGGTTATATTCTATCATAAGTAAATGTATTATAAGAACATAAAAATAAAGAGGTTACCATGTGTTGCTTTCAAACCACATCTCTCAGAGTCCCTTGAAGGTGAAACCACCCATGGTGTACACTGATAAACCCACCTTCAGAATGCAGGGCCCTTTCTTATGAACCATCCCTTAGAATTTTCTACCTAAATCTGCTCTCTCTTGAAAGTGGGAGATGGAGAAAGGGGCAGAAGAGCGCCTCCGTGGTTCAGGCAGCTGGCCCAGGGCTGCGAAGGTGATTGACCCCCTCTGGTTTATGCCCTCTCTCTCTTCCACTCCGTGGGGGGCGGGGGGCAGCACTCACAGAGAGCAGATGCTTCAGAAGTGTCCCATTGAAAAGAACTGCAGGAAGCGCTGGTACAAGAGTGAAAGCACGGCAAAACACAACAGCAGGAGCTTGCAGAAAGAGGCTGTGGGAGGATTTCATAAGCTCCAGGAAAAATGGGTCCTTCCTGCCTGGCCCAAGTCTGCTTTCAGATGTCCCTACAAGATAATGATGGGAGATACTGCGTGCTGGGGGGTTATTATTACTTGTTACTGCTTGGCAGCCATTGTATTCATATGTGCATCACAGGAACCAGATAATAATATAAAATAGATGAATTCGCTTCAGCATGTACCTCGAGATCCCCAGCTCTGTCAGACACTGTGCCCGGCATGGGAGGAAACACAACAATCCAGGGCTGGAGCTCATGGAGGGGATTGGATCCGAGGGATACTCAGTAAAGTAAAGACTTCTGAGGATCACAGCAACGTCAGAAATATGCACCAGCAGCATAATATTTTTATAGATACTTTATATCCCCTCATTTTACAAATATTTATTGAGTACCTACAATGTGTTAGGCACTGTCCTAGGCACCAAGAATACTCCAATGGACAAAACAGGTAACAACTCCTGTTCTCAGGAATTTTTTTTGTCATACCTAAAGCTTTATCTTAATACGTTTAATTAATTGCAGAACATCACTGACAACTAGAAACTTGTATGCAAGAGTGATTTTTACAACTGGAGAGTAGATAAAAATATAATAGATAATGGAGGGGTCAGCCCCGTGGCTGAGTGGTTAATTCACGTGCTCTGCTTCAGCTTCAGTGGCCCAGGGTTTTGCTGGTTTGGATCCTGGGCGGGACACGGCACCGCTCATCAGGCCATGCTGAGGCAGCGTCCCACATAGCACAACCGGAAGGACCTGCAACTAGAATACACAACTATGTACTGGGGGGCTTTGGGGAGAAGAAGAAGAAAAAAAGAAGATTGGCAACAGATGTTAGCTCAGGGCCAATCTTTAAAAAACAAAACAAAACAAACTAAATAATGGAGTTGTAACAATAAATACACCTTAAATATGAGTATACATATCGATACCCCACCTGTATAAAAGTCACGCTCTGCAGATACACTCTCCACGTACTGTCTTTGTGGGGTACTGAATTCCGGGAAGGATCTTTGAAGGTTTACATGTGTCCCATTAGTTATGGTTATTTCCAGAGAGCTTATGTAGGAGCAACACATTACAAATTAAAAAAAAAATCACACAAATTAAAAAAAATTTAATTCATTTTTGTTCTGTCAGGAATGAGCGTTTCTTAAATATTACAAATGGTGAAACAAATATACTAGCTTGCAGATATGTACAATTTACTACTACATACTTCAAAAATGCAGGAAGATGAATTAGATATATATAATATATATAATTTTAGATCTAATGAACAATTCAATATTGCTCTTGTGTTGATCTTGCTGTATTGCATGCACGCCCAGGGCACACCTAATATCCTAGTCGTGGGAGTTAGACAATACACATAATAAATAAGCACATTATATAGCATGTTAGAGACTGAGAGAATGAATATACAAATGGACAATGACAGGACCATATATAAAACTAGAACTCTGACCCATAACCTGCAGCACCTGCCCAGGAAACCAACCCATTATCTAAACAACCAACCCAGGCAGCCAACCTGCTATTCACAGTCAGACCCACAGGAATGCAGATCACTACCTCTAGCAAAGAATCCAGGAAGTCAGATGATAGCTCCTGTAATAATCGGCCCCAAAAGGTCATGGCTTGATTAATAACTCACAGCTTCCCTAATTTTTGTCCCTTCTTCCAACTTAGGACCAACCAGAGGCAAATACGCACTCTAACCAGTCACATAGGACGCCCCACTTCTAGTTAGCCCACCTGCAACTTCCCCAGGCCCACAGCCTCCCTTCAGGTCACACCTGGATCCTTTCCTGTCTCTACCATAAAGCTTTCTTACTTCTCTGTCTGCCTTTGAGTCTCCCCAAAGGACAAGTGATGGGGGCTGACTCATTTGCTATTGTGAACTCTGAATAAATAGCCTTTGCCTATTTTCTTTGAGTGGTCTTCATTTATTTCTACAAGACTCAGGAATTCTACTCCTAGATGTGTGTAAATTCTTGCACATGTGCTCCAGCAGATATATACAAGACTGTTCATAGCCCCACTGTTAAAAATAGCAAAAACCTGGAATCAATAGAAATTCCCATTACCTGAAGAACAGATGAACAAATGAATTGTAGTATATTCACAGAAAGGAATGCATACAGATGTAATAAATCCATGTCCAAAACAAAGCAAAGAAATATGAGAACAAGTTTAGGGAAAGGACTGCCCTGGATGCAGGGGTGCAGAGGGATGGGTGGAGGTGGTGAGGAACCTTATAGGTAGACTATACTGTCAAGGTCTTAGCCTGTTACATTATTAAAATACTTAGTGAATGAAATAAAGAAGACTATGCTTAGACCTCATTATGAACCAAAGAGATTATGGTCTATTGATTTCTGTGCCCCTGAGGACCTTTAAAAAAATAAAGCATATGGGGCTGGGCCCATGGTGTAGTGGTTAAGTCTGGTGAGCTCCACTTTGGCAGCCTGGGTTCTGGGGTTTGGATCCCAGGCATAGACCTACACAGCTCATTAAGCCATGCTGTGGTGGCAACCCACATACAAAACAGAAGAAGATTGACACAGATGTTAGTTCAGTGACAATCTTCCTCAAGCAAAACAAGAGGAGGATTGGCAACAGATATTAGCTCAGAGAGAATCTTCCTCACAAAAAATAAAAAAATAATGAAAAAATAAAAACAACAAAAAATAAAAAAATAGAGTATATTAAAATGTGACATCAAGGAAAAAAACTAGAGCAGTGTATGAGAGATTCAGATTGTAGGGGATGTGGGTGGGATTTCAATTTTAAATTGGGTGGTCCAAATAGGACTCAAGGGGAAGGTGACATTTGGGCAAAGAGTAGAAAGTGATGAGGAGTGAACTCTCCAGTTATCTGGTACGAGAACCTTGTGCACAGTGAGACCCGGGGAGCGAGAAGGCAGATCCATGAGGGTGCTAGAGTAGGGTGTTCAGCAAGGCGATGTGGGGACTGCGTTGCATGGGCATCATTTTAGGTCATTGTGCACCTCGGCTTTGACTGTGAGTAATGAGAGCAACCTGGAAAGAGTTTGAGTTTAGAAAGATCACTTGCCTCACACTGTAAAAAGATTCCCCTAAACAGCACCTTGAGAATTGTCTATGGGATGGGAGCTGTGCCATCTTGAGAAAGTTCTTGCTGGGTGGGGGTGATGGGGTCTGGACCTGTGGAGTAGGGGTGCAGGTGATAAGCGGGTGGGATTCTGGTAACGTCAACTCAATCTGCTGATAAATCCAGTGCAGGGCATGAGAGGAAAATAGGAGTCATGGCGGCGCCAATGTCTTTTGGGCCTGTGCAACCGAAAGGATGAAGCTGCTGTTAACTGAGATTGACCAGGAAGTGTGTGCCTGGGAGAAAAGCACTTTTTTTGCGGGGTGTGGGGGGGGGGGTGGGAGGGGTTACTGGTCGACGATCAAGGGTCAGTTTTGAACATGTAAAGCTTAAGTTGTCAACTGTCTTCCCTTCTATAATTGTGCCCCTGTAAAACCTGGGTGACAGCAGGAAAGGTTTCATATAAAAGTTCAAGGCAGTATCTGTCTTGGGTGTAGGGACTTGAAGTTACCTTCAGGTTACTGCTCCTTTGACTTGAGTCCACAGGTAGACAAGCATTCACCCCCTTCTTGCAGAGGCAGATATGGAGGTCCCATCAAGGCATGTTGATTTGCCAAGTATTTCACTGTGTCGACATGGAACTCTTCCAGTAGACTTACTTCTTTTCTTTGCATGGATTCAGACGCCTCCTTGCCTGGGGTGAGTGGGGGTGGTGGTAGGGGGGAGGGTAGTACATGTGCTCTGGTTCAAGCCGATGCTCACAAATGGTCTGGAGCACTGACCTCAAGTCTCTAGAAAAGATGTCCCAGTTCAATTTTAACCCACAGTGAAGGAGGGGGTGTAAAAATGAATAGGACAGAGTTTGGCACTTTTCAAAAGGGGCGTAATATTGATATCCTACACATGTGACACTTGAAATTAAATGCTCCAAGCATCAGGAGGTATGGCAGTTGGTTTATTGAATTCTGAGGTCATTATCCTGCTGTGAACCCGGGGCTTGGGGGCAAGACCACATCCATGTGGGTGGGAGTAAAGTGGGATTTTCCCTGAAGGGAGCAGACAATCCACCAACCTCAGCTGAGATGGATTTAAGAATAGGACGTGGGATGAGGCCCTGCCTAGGGTGAGCCAATCCTGCTCTTTTCATTGGAGTTTATTTTCGGTTTGTGTCTGGACTCCAAAGGGAGCAAAAATGCCTGAGAGCATTCCTGTGGGAGGAGGGGAGCTGGCTGGTGCTACTGGGCAGGCAGCAAGGTGGGAGAGACGGAGCCACAAAGGCATCGGGGCAAAGAGCATGGCTGTACTTGGTCACGATTTTAAATCACATTCTGTTGTCCTTGAACTTTTAGTGGAGACTTACCTGGTTATACCTGGGGTCTGAAAGGTTGTGGGGAATTAAAGGAAGCCCTTGCTCCATCCTTGGGAGGGAAGAGGGAAAAGGCTAGAGGGCCCGAAGAGTTTAAGAGCAGTGGACATCCTCGGAGCATGCACAATCCAGCAGAGCAGGACTTGTGAGAGTCAGTAGGTGGCAGCAGAGAGCTCCCTGGTGAGGAGGCCGGAAGTGGAGGAATGCGTGTGGGGGTGCGGTCTGGTAGGGGCAGCTGTGTCTGGTATGTGACCCGGCACCCTAGGGATCTCTCAGGACAAGATGAGCTGAGAGGGCACCTAGGGCAGTGCAGCACACTACCAGAGGGACAAAATTCCAGGAAAAGGCTGGGGGTGGATCCAGCCGTCACCACTGTGGCATTTAATAGAAGTGTGATGCTGCTGTAATTACAGGCCTGGGCGTTTGGGCGGAGTGAAGCAGGTCGCTACAGTTCGTCCTGGTTTGAAATATATTGCATGCTATGATATAGGGAATATTGGCATTGTATATATGCACACACAGACACTGTAGGTCTGAGGGTAAAACATGCTTGATGCTTGTATATTAACTCTCAGTCGTATGTAGCACAATTTATTTGGCTAAACCCATATAAGTGGACTGACAAGGCCGTGATGAACGTCCAAACATGAAATACGCAGGCCTGGGCTCGGATTCCCAGGGTTCGAATCTCAGCTTTAATGTTTACTAGTTGGTGCAATAACTTCACCTCTCTGGTGTCCTTATTCCTAAAATGGAAATAATAATAATAATACCGAATTCATAGTTATTACGCAGATTAAATGAATCAGTGTCTGGCACAAAATTAGAGCTCAATAAATGTTAGCTATATATTACATCTTTTCTCTCTTTTGATTGTTTCCTTGGAGCAAATTCCTAGAGGTGGGATTACATGTTAGATCAAAGGTTATCCTTGGTTTGTACAGTCATAAAAGTTACAAAATTGCCCTCCATAAAATGTATATCAGTTATTCCCACCCACAGTTTATGATGCTTGCTTTTTATTCTGCAACCAACACCAGTTGGGTTAAAATAATATTTTGTTAATACAGCAGATGGAAAAATTAGTATTTTTTTGATGATTATTAAAGTTGAGCATCTTTTTCTAATTATACACTACTTATTGATCTTTTGTATTTTTAAGCTATTTGTTGTGGAAAAAAAATTAAACGTATATAATGAACTCCCATTTACCCAGCTTCAAAAATGATTAATTCATGATTAATTATTTTGAGGCAAATTTCTAAGATATTTCACGCACACAAATTTTATTATGTGTATCAAAAATGTAAGGACATGACTTAAAGCATAATTGCAATACCATTGTCATGCCTAAAAATTACGAATCATTTTTAATATCTTTTAATAATTAGTCATGCTCAAATTTCCCCAATTACTTCATTTTTAAATACAGTAAACTAGCCTGAGTTAGAGTTCCAAGAAGAGCCATACGTCACTGCAGCTGGTTGAAGTGTCTCTTACAGTCTCTTCTAGTGTGTGGTTCCCCCTCCATCTCTCTCTCTCCTTCAAACTTGCTTTTCCTGTAGAATTTTCCATGGCTGGATTTTGGAGTGTGATGATTGCATCCCCATGGAATCATTTAACACTCAGCACTTCCAGTGAACGGGCAATTAGACCTAGAGGACGCCTATGATTCCATTTCTATATTTGGACAAGACTACTTCATAGAAGACTATTTCTATTTGCCTAAGACTGCTTCATGGTGTTGAGTTCTTCCCTTAGAAGACACATAGTTCTATGTGTCTCTCTTTGTGTAATATTGGCATCCTTTGTTAGTCACTGCCTACATCCATTAATTCATTAGGGTTGCAAAATAGTGGTATGCATTTTCCTTCCTCTTTATTACCTGGACTACTTCTACAGAGAGAAATGTTCCCTCTTCAGCTCTGTGGTAACTATGAGGTACAGTTGATTTAGGAAAGGCAGGAAAAAAGCCTGATGCTCCCCCGACTATTTTTAAAAACCAGTTTCAAAATAGTGTCTTAATTTCCTGGCATCTTTCAAAGATGACTGATGAGGTTTATTTATTATCTTTTTGGTATTATTATGAACTCATGAATTTAAAAATATTTTTTGTTTCAGTTCATTGCAACTATTATTCTTTTCGATGCTCAAATTGTCTTCTTGATATGATCCCACCACTCTTCGCAGCTTCCTTGTTTTCTAGCATGACAAGATCTTCAGGGTTCATCTTGTCCATTTTTTGAGCCAAATTGAGAATCATTCATTTTTCAAGGAGGCTTGGTTTATATTTCTTTTTATAATGCCTAATTCTGTATCTTGCACATTTTTTCCCATATGGATTTGTAAGAACTCTTTACATATGAAATTATTAAGCTTTGTCTGTCATATGAGCATATATGGTTTTCCCAGCTTTAAACATTTTGAAACTTAGCTCTCTTTGCTTTTAGAGGTAAAATGACTAGTTTTGGGACAGATGCCTGAAGTTAAAAACAGAGCCTTACTGAGTTTCCTTCTTAGTCTGTAATTCAGCTTCTCTCAACCTGAGAGTGTCTTAGACCCTGGCGAGACCCTGAGCTAAGAGCTTGGTGCCTTAAATCTATCCTTTATTTTCGACTGATTTAGGTAATGATTGTTGTTTTATACTTGTTAGACTAATTAAACTAAAATCAGATGTTACGGAACCAAACCTCCTGTGATAAAGAAAAATAATATTTCCTGTCTAGTTTTTATGTTAGATAAATGTCAAGGATCAATTACTAAGGAATATACTATAATATACTGAACAATTTCTTAACTAACTTCTTTTAAGTACATCATCTTCCAAGAATAACATCCTGTATTAGTCTGCTAGGGCTGCCATGACAAAATACCAGCCTGGGGGGCTTAAACAACACACATTTATTTTCTTGGAGTTCTGGAGGCTGGAAGGCCAAGATCAAGGTGCTGGGAGGTTTGGATTCTCCTGAGGCCTCTCTCCTTGGCTTGTAAATGGCTGTCTTCTAGCTGTGTCCTTGCATGGCCTTTCCTCTGTGTGTGTGCATCCCTGATGTCCCTTCCCATTCTTATAAGGACACCGGTCATATTGGATCAGGGCCCCACTCTAATGACCTCATTTACCCTTAATTACCTCCTGAAAGGTCCTATTTTCCAAATACAGTCACACTGGAGATTAGAGCTTCACCACATAAATTTTGAGGGGAGACAATTCAGTCCATAATGCATATCATTATTTTAAACCCACAATGGTGTGGTAGTTTGATCTGAATGCATAGTATTAAGGGCACCCTAAATGAGAATTGAAATTAACCTCTAAGAATAAAATTAGGAATATTTGAAATATAATTTATGCATCCAGTGGCAAAATGATGTGTGCACAAGGATATTTGTTGCATTATTTGTAGTAGGAAAAGATTGGAAACAACCTAAAGATCCATTGAAGGAAGACTTAGTTAATTTATAGTACATATATGAAAAGGAATAAATATAGCAATGAACAAAAATGGGGCAGCTGTCTTTGTATTATTTTAGAATAATTTTGATGAGAAGATTAAAGCGAAGGACAGAATGGTATATGATGCTATCATCTGTGCTGGGATATGTATAGAATATCTTTAGAAAGATACTCAGGATAACGACAGGGAGCGAAGTGGGTGCCTGAACGACAAGAGAGGGAGGGAAATTTACTTTTCATTGTCTTTTTTATATGTTTAAAATTTTACACCATTTTTTCAGAGAGAAAAAAGTATGATGAAATCAGTTCACTCAGAAATAATCTCACCCAAGAAACTGCCTGGAAATGTACGAGGAGGGAGCATCAGGAATGCTCCAAATCTGAACAAGCTGGTGTGAGCATAACCTCAGGGAGAAATGACTGGAATGAGTTTACAACTACAGAACTTAAGTCAATGCTGTCTTTGGAGAACTAGATAAAATGAGCTTTTGTCACCTTAGACACACTTAAAAAACGGCACAGATAATCTATGAACACACGCATGGAAAAATGCAACGATATGGAAGGATATGGAGTATGGAGCAAGACACCTCTTCGTCTCCCCCAATCCCATTCCCATCCTGACAGACAGCTGCCTTTGTCATTTTTGTCCCTAAACACAGATATTTGCACATTCAGAAACATATCTTGTTGATCTTTTTTTTTTTTTCCAGAAAATTGATCTTTTTCGTTAGCGTTATGTCTTGAAGATTTCTCCAGGCCAGTTTATATAGATTTACCTCATGCTCTTGACGTGTTAGTTGTTCTCTTTCTCTGTCTTTAGATCAGGGTTCCTCAGCCTGGCACTATCGACATCGTGAGCTAGATAACTCGTTGTTGGGGGCTGTCCTGCGCACTGTAGGATCTTCAGCAGGATCTCTGGACTTTACTACTAGATGTCCCTAGTGCTACCACCGCCCTCCTCTCCACCAATGTGACAACCAAAAACGTCTTCAGACGTTGCCAAATGTTACTTGGAGGGCAAAATTGCCTCTGGCTGAAAATTGAAAAAATCTATTTCTTTATTGATAAACATTTCGGTCATATCTTCTTGATGCAAATGCCGAGTATTCCTCTGTGACAAATGCTTAAAAATGGAATTTCTGGGATGAAACTTAAATTCTGATAGACTCAGCTAAGTTGTTACAATTTAGACCCTGACCTACTGTGTCTGAGATTGACTGTTGCTCACCCTTGTCAACACTGGATATTATTTTTGCCAATCTGAAAGGTACATCAGGGCATTGACTTGAATGCCAATGATGCTAGGCACTTTTTCTCATGTTTATTTATCATCACTGTTTCTTTTTCTGCCAATTTCTTGTTCACGTGCTTTAGGCAAGTTATTGAACCTTTCTGTGTTACTTTCTTCATCTGTAAAATTAGGGCAATAATATCTACCAATAGCATTGTTATGGAAAGAAATTTTTTTTTCTTTTGAGGAAGACTAGCCCTGAGCTAACACCTGTGCCCATCTTCCTGTATTTTATATATGGGATGCCTGCCACAGCATGGCTGGATAAGTGGTGTGTATGTCCATGCCGGGGATCCGAACTGGTGAACCCTGGGCTACCCAAGCGGAGCGCACAAACTTAACTGCTGCACCACCGAGCCAGTCCCTGGAAAGAAAATTTTTAATATCACTCATAGAGATCTTAGCAGAGTGCCCAGCCCAGGCCCAGGGTAAGGGCTTTATAAATGATGGTGGTGTTATAATTACCATTATTACTATTTGCTGGTAAAATAAAGGGATGAGCCACATGGCATCTTTGACAGCAGAGATTGAGGGACAGTAATCTGACAGTATGCCATCACACTGACAGGTGGCATTCCCTCTCTGGTCCCATGGGCAGGTACATCTCTCTAGTAAATCTAGGCCCATCTAGCTCAATCTCTGTGGACATTAAGATCCTCCACATAATTCCACTTTCTTGAATCCAGGGCTGACAAGGAAAGCTCTCATGATCCTCTGGGCTCCCTGTAATTAATTTTGTTGTAACTACTTAAGTAGTTATTTTAAGAGGCTATGCTATTCAGGGGATTTAAGAGTTACTGCACCTTTGCAGTTATGTTTTTCCTTTATAAATCAATCACTTTTGGTCTATGTGACTGACTTGTTTGTGCTTGGGAGCCCGAGTCACTGCTTGAGGTCCAGGTGCCCTTTCATTGTGAAATGAAGTGGAATATAAATAAGCAAGCAAGAAAATAATCAATCAAACAAAAGCTGTCTGCGCTTTAGCCAAGAAAAATGTTGGTAGCTCCTTTTCTTTGCTGGAACTTCCTGGAATTCAGCTTCTCTGATTGGTTCCTGCTGATCCACCCTGAGCAGTTTTCTTCCTGCAGGACAAGCACACAACTTATGAAAAACCTTTCTCTCTACGTTCATTTCCCCCAAACTTCCACCTACCTTATTTTGATGCATTGTGAAAAATGGACCCAATAATTCCTCAAAAGAGTCATTTGTGCCTGACGTCGAAGAGAGGTAGGTGAGATTGGAAGAGATGAACTTCAGCTGGACCAGCCTTCCCCTTGTCTGCTGAGGTTGATTTTCAGTCATACTTCTTTGTAGAAATTCAGATAAGTTATGTTTTGTTGATCCATGTAAATTATTCTTCTTCAATGTAGACATCTTTCTTTATGTATTTCAGAACTGTTCTCCGCTTGTCCCACTTTGCCATCCCTCAAGGCCATACTTGCCAACAAAGACTGTGAGTATGGTCCATTCAAATAGGGGAGAAAAATGGTTTGGCTGAATTCCCCTGAGACAGACCACAACTTCTTGTTCTGACATCCTATTGGAGCTTTCAGCATCTGCCTCTTGTCTTCGCATGCATGCCCTCTCCCAAAAATCCAAATTGCAACTCCCTAATGTTTTCTCAAACTTGTTAGTGCAAATACTGCTTTTGGAAATGTCAAACCCAAATTTGAGATCCCTTATTAAGACCTCACAGCATCCTTTTTCTGTATGAAATTCACTCCTGACTCTGCTCTATCTTTTCTTTCCTCCTTATTTCTCCATTCTTGTTTCTGCACTTGAAAAAAATCTTGTATATATGTGTGTGGAATAAAGTGGTACATGATTAATAAATAAAAGAACGCAATGTTAGAAAAATAGTTTTTCTTCTTTAATTTTACACTAAACAGAAATAACTTCTGGTGGCCTTTTTTTGATAGTGAAAATATTCAGCTCTATTTGTGTTTTTTTTTCTTTGCTGAGAAAGATTAGCCCCAAGCTAACATCTGTTGTCAATCTTCCTCTTTTTTTTTTTTTGTTTTTTTTTTTTGCTTGAGGAAGGCAAGCCCTGAGCTAACATCTATCCCAGTCTTCCTCTATTTTACATGTGGGTCACTGCCACAGCATGGCTGATGAGTGGTGTATGTCTGAGCCTGGGATCCAAACCCCCAAATCTGGGCTGCCAAAGCGAAGTGCACAGAACTCAACCACTACACGATGGGCCCAGCCCCTATTAGTTTTTAAAACCAGCTTATGAATACTTGTATATCTTCACAACCACATTGCCAATGCATATTCTCTATTCAAGAGATAACTTCCTTTTCTTTGGACTTTTTTGGCTAAGACTGTAATCACAACAATCCTTCTTGACGTTTGGGATTCAGTGAACACAGGACCTGTTCTCCAGAACCTAAACTTTGTAGGTGAAGACACTTAGCAGACCCCACAGACAGCTCGCTTTCTGCAGCTGCGAATGTGCATGCCTCCGTGTGCGTAGCTGTGTCCATAGACGCGGTACAACCCGATGATGTTATGTTATGAGGGGCACTTGGTGGGAGTCCGGGAAAGGGAGCTGGCAGGGCTATCCTGCAGCAATTGGTGAAGAAGATGAAGGCTGATCTTGGTGTTCTCGTCCTGTCCCCGTTCCATGGCTTACGTTGGTGGTGGGGGGTGAGGGGAAGGCTTGTGCAGTCACCTGTGTCCAGTGACTCATGTGTTTGCTTTCTTTTACAAAGCCTACTCCCAGCAGCTATTTGGTAGCAGACGTCAGTTATTAAAAGCTGTGTGACTTCCCTGAAGGTGACAGGTCCCAGACAAATTTTCATTTAACATATTGCTTTTAACTGGGAACTGTTTGCCTTTGAAAGTCTGTCAGCTATGGTTACTAGTTGGGGTTGGAGCACTTTTGTGATGTTCTGTACAAGTTCTGGTCTAAGAGGAAAGCTGTTTGCATAGATAGCACAAAGAATGTTAACCCGCTTGAATGATAATTATGCAAAATAAGGATTAACAGCACTCTAGGTAATTATCCAACATTTGTGTCCTGACCCTTTGTCACATAGTGCAGGAGTAAAGTGCACCAGCTCCAGGAAAGAGCAAAGTTTAATAATTGGCTATGAGGCATCTTGATAGCCATTTCCCCAGGCTCTTTCTACAGTGGGGAAGATAGCTTCTTAAATGATTAACACGGTTCATAGTTACTGTTCTTTGTCTTCAAAGAGCGTGAGGCATTTTGTTGACTATGTGCAAATGTGTGTTTGTGTGAGCAAATTAAGTCAAACATTAACAAATAACGTAGAAGCTTCCTTGTTCTCTTTTCTTGCACTTAGTCTGTTTTCTCATTTATTTCTAGGGGAAATTACTGAAGCGGGATCATCATGGTACACATATGTGGGTGCCCAGCCCCCGTAGGTGAGATGTAGCGTGTGCTACAGACATAAATGCTGGTCATGGATAAATACATGTCTGCCCCTCTACCTCGTAGTTTCTGAGTTTGCTTGCCAGCTCTCAGAGCGGAGAACTGAAAGAAATCCAGAAAGACAAAATTGTTTGTATTTGGATGACAGGGCAGGACTAGACAAGGAGAGAAAATAGGTGGGATCTTGAGAGAAGGACGCCAAAACTGAGTGCTTTGGGAATTTGCGGGTAGTTTTGAGAGGTGGGGAGAGATGAGGAGTTCAGCCACGCTCTGTGTGGAGGGCACTGGGGAGACGGAAGGGTGAAGATGCTTAGGATGCTTTTCTTTGGCTTCTGTAATTCACTTCCCACTTTGAACTTGGCTAAGAGGTTGCAGCGATGATTCATGTTGCTATTTTTTTTCCTGGATATCTGTGATCTGTACTGAGATGGCCCATAGGCAATGCAGCTTTACAAAGAACACACACACCTGTCTGTCTACCACTCGAGCTAAACCTACATTAATTTTAAGTTGCAAAGGTAGATCACGGTAAGGGAGAAATGTAGACAGTTCGGAACTGGACAAAATAAAAAACAAACATCCACTATGAATCTTATCACCTTAATAGAACCACTTTTACACGAGGTGGCCACACTCACAGATTTCTTCCGAGCATAGATTAATATATAGTTAATATTTGCAAAATGAAGCTATGTTCTATATACTTTTGTGCCATTCGCTTTTTTCACTTGTCAATACTGCCTGCTATCTCTCTGGTCTACGCATATCTTTTTTTTTTTTTTGTGAGGAAAATTGACTGAGCTAACATCTGTGCCAAGCTTCCTCTATTTTATGTGGGGTGCCACTGCAGCATGGCCTGATGAGTGGTGCTAGGTCCGTGCCCGGGATCTGAACCTGTGAAACCTGGGCCGCAGAAGTGGAGCCCGTGAATTTAACCACTACGCCACTGGACTGGCCCCTGTCTGGTCTCTGTGTATCTTTTAGAAATTGTTGCAAAGTTTTCCATCTTATAGATTTACCATACATTTTTTGACTTTGTTGCCATTAATGGGCATTTAGGTTGTGTCCAAGTTTTTGGTATTGTAAAAAGGTCTGCAATGAGCATCCTTGAACATATGGACATATAGGTTCTACCAGAGACTATCCTTACAAAAAGAAAAAAGACTTGACTACTTGTTTTATTGAGTGGTGGTTTGCCACCAAAGCACCACAACAGTCTCATAAATGTGGCCCAGAGGTCACTGTGGCGTTGAAAAGAATCCCCCCAAATCTGCATCATGTGGCTCTAAGTTATCTTAGTAATTCCCTCTTCCGTTATTATTGGAATTTGAATGCAGAGAATTAAACAATGTGTATGAAATGATAACATGATTCTCTGTTCTATAATCTGTTTCCTTCTTAATGTATTTTTTCTCCTATTGGCCGGAAAAAGGACACTGCTGCTAGTGTATCTTTTCATGTAGTAGGACAACACGCTTTCCTCCACTAGTAAAATGTAGAAAAGAGCAATGGTCCTGGAAAACTCATTTTTTTTTAATACATAGCCCACGTTGCTTGTTAAACTTTTCCTTATGCCTAAATTCAGCACTGCTACAAAAGGATTTACTTTCAACCCTATTACCTTGATTTTAAGAAGAAATGATACAATCTCTCTGTAATTGCTGGCAATGCAGCCAAATAATACCTCATGTTTATTGATCTCTTTATGCTTTAAACAAACCCTTAGACAGCTGTAAGTAATTAATAATTACTATGTAATTAGTCTATACTCTAAAAGGTCAACTAATATGACATTCAGAATAGATCAATTGATGGCTTTTGTTTATATTAAAAAGCAGTAATATAAATTCTAAAAAGAAGAAGCTCCAAGATTTGTATCTAGTTAGTCTACGAGATTCAAACACATGGACCTTTTCTTAGCGTTTGTTAATATCTAGAGTAGTGTTTCTCAGGTGTGGTCCATTGGCCTGCTGCCTGGGAATCACTTTAGAGTCTAGCTAAAATGCAGATTCCTGGGCTCTGCTCTAAGTTTGAGTGATCAAAATTCCTGCAACAGTGCTCCCAGGATTCTGTATATTCTGTGAGAGATGAAGACAGACTTCATTCTGCTCGACTTTTCTAGAGATTGTGGACCCATCTATAACTGTTTTGGGATTTCCGTTGTGCTTGATATGTGTTGTGCATCGAATGGGTAGGGCAGGCAGAATAATACACCCTCCCAAAGACGTCAATTTATTAATCCTCAGAATCTAGGAATAAGTTACCTTGTATGGTAAAAGGGACTTTGCAGATGTGATTACCTTAAGGATATTGAGATGGAAAGATTATCTTGGAGTGTCCAGTTTGGCCCAATGTAATCACATTATAAGAGGGAAGGCCAGAGTCAGAGAAGATGTGATAACAGACGCAGACGTCAGAGTGAGCTGATTGCTGGAAATGAGCCCTGAGACAGGAGCGCAGACAGCCTCTAGAAGCTGGAAAAGACAAGGAAACATTCCATCCTGGAGCCTCCAAAGAGCACATGACTGTGCTGATATCTTGACCTTCTCCCAGTGAAAACATCCCAGACTTTGGGCCTCCAGGACTGTAAGACAATCAATGTGTATTTTAAGCCACTGAGTGTGTGGTAGTTTGTTGGAGCAGCAATAAGAAACTAATACAGTGGCTGGAGTTTCGATCACTCTCTGGAGGACTTTATCCTCCCGCAACCGTGAACCGGACAGGACTTTGAAGCAGGGGAGTGGTGTGTGCAGAACTGAGCTCCTAAAGTCCCTCTGATGAGGAAATAACAAAGGCAAAGAGTTTGAACAAGCAGTTCACAGGGGTGGGGCGTATTTACAAACGCCCAGGAAACTTCGCCAATAACTCGGAGAACGTGAAACTCCTAGGAGAGGATGAAGAGACTCCCGTGAAGGGAACTCTCTGCTATTCATGTTTAAACATGAAGTATTAATCACAGTCTGCTGGGAGAGGTGGACGCCTCAATAGAAAATTATGGTTTAACAACAGTTACTTTTGTGGAGCATTTATCATGGAACTTTCTGAGCGCTTTTCATAAATTAGTTCATATAATTCCATGAAACAATTTCATGAAGTAGATTCTGTTTTACCTCCATCTTACAGATAAAGACAATGAGACACATAGGGGCATTAGGTGACTTACCATTTAACTAGCGGTTGGCAGAGCTGGCATTTGAATTTAGGCAGCTTGGTCCCTGAGCTGGAGCTCGTAAACACAGCCCTGTGCTGCCACCACGCGGTTCCAAGTGCAAAGTGCAATAATAGAAGTGTACTCTGACCAGCCTGGGGAGGTCAGAAAAGGCTCCCTAGAAGATGTGAACTTGAGCAGAAATTAGGAAGGTGAGGCTGGAAGACATTTAAGCAGAGGGTGCAGCATGCACCAAGGCAGGAAGGCTACAGTCATGGCTCCATGCCTGGGGAACAAGACGATCTTGGTGAGTCAGGAGGAAAGTGGAACTTGTCAGGAGATTAAGTGGAGAGGTTGCAGAGGACCAGGTTATGGGAGACCTCCTAGGCTCAGCGAGGGGTTTGGAATTTATCCTGGGGCTGATGGGAAACCACAGAAGTCACATAGCAAGATTAGCATTTGACATAAATTCTCTTGTTGTTAGGAGAAAAATGGATGTGGGAGACAAGACCAGGGGCAGGAGGCCAATGAGGAACAACCAGAAAGGAGACGATGAGTTGCTGAAATGCCAGGATGTTAGTGGTGCAGATGGATGGGGAGGAGAGCATGTATTCAAGAAGCATTTAGTAGGCAAGGAGGTCAGGACTTGGTGAGTGGATGTGAAGTAGTGGGAGAAGACTAGCGACGGCTGATGACTGGGTTTGTAGTCTGAATGATGACATCGATCATCTGAAATGGAGAGAAAGCAGGGGAAGCAGGTTCAGGGACACCAAGAAAAAGACATTGTTATAATTGTTCATTGTCTTTGAAGCTTGATAGTGGTGACGCTCAATCAGGGGAGGTTTTGGCCCCAGGAGACATTTGAAAATGTCAAGACATCTTTTCTCCTCACAGCTGGTGGTGGTGGGTGCTAGTGGTTGCTGCTAAACATCCTACAGTGCCCAGAACAGCCCCCACAACAAAGAATTATGAGCCTCCCAAGTGTCAATAGTGCTGGCCTCAGCATGCACCGAGCTCAATGGTGCTGGTGCTCAGCTTTATGGCTACTGCGCGGAATGCTGGTGCAGGTTGCTGCCTGGCTCCGTCACGCTGAGCTCACCCCCTCTATGCTCAGGGAGCCAGAGCAGAAGGAGGCACTTGCCATCTACATGCCTTCTTGTAGAAACAAGGCCCTGTGTTCTATACAGATTCCCAGGGCATCCCACATGGGCCCCTGGCCCACGATTGGGCTGTCTTCATCCAGTGTTCCCATATGGGGGGTTTATAAGCCTCTGTGGGCTCAGAACTGCATTCTGAGGCCCAGACAACTAGATTACTGCTTTATTTTCAGGGAAGCCACTGGGTAACATTGGCGACTAATGGGAAGGTTCTCCCTCAAGTGGGTATTAGTTTGCTCTGAGGGTATGTTCAAGGCTTCCCTCTTTTCCTATCCAGGACCTCCCTTTTGGAGCAGAGACTGGGACCTCTAGGCTATGAGAGCTGCAGCTCTATCTACTAGTTGTCCAACAGGGTGGTCCTGTGGTCAAGATAGGTTGTAGAGGGTCAGGGGACAATTTAAATCCAGCTGGCCATAACGTATTTCTACAGTTATTTTCAGTTAAAAGGATGCCTGAAAATAGGAAACAATTTTACATTTGAGAGGAGAAAGGATCTCTCAGCAGTGCAGATTTAGTGTGTACCGATTAGAAGGCAGGTGTATTGGACTCTGTTCACATGTCTCCCCAGATTCCCCTGGCCCCCTGCCCGCCAACCTTGCCTGCTAGCTCAATGGAGTCCCAGCCTCCAGCCATTGTCCCATCTCCTATCAATAGCCAGTCATCCACTGGGCCTCCATTGGCCCTATGGAAGAAGCCAGGAAGACCAGTGCCTGGGTCCTCTCTGACTGGATCCACTGAGGAATGAGTTTTATGGCCGCTTGCCTGAGAGGTGGATGAGAGGAGCGAGGAGAGCAAAGGATAACCCCATGGCATGGACTTAGGACCATCCAGAGTTAGGAGACCAGAGGTCTCTCTTTGCCTTAATTAAGGCTAAATGAGGTCCTTAGGGTGGGCCCTAATCCAGTCCGACTGTTGTCTTTCTAAGAAGAGACTAGGACACAGACACACAGAGAGAAGACCATGTGAAGACACCGGATGAAGACGGCCATCTACAGGCCACAGAGAGAGGGCTCGGCAGACATCAACCATGCCGGCACCTTGATCTTGGACTTCCAGCCTCCAGAACTGTGAGACAATAGATTTGTGTTGTTTAAGCCACCCAGTGTGTGGTACTTTTTGGTGGCAGTGCTGGCAGACTAATACAGGCATCTTGGTGAAATGATAACACACAGTGATGGCTAGTGAATCCCGTCAATTCATAGTTTCTCCACTAGACTCCAAGTCATTTAATGCCTAAGATTTCATTCTGTTGACAAGGTGGCTCAGGGAAGTTTACTGCCGTAAAACCTTTTCGTGGTAGTAGGAGCACCTCATCTGGAGTTTGCAAGGGGGGGGCGGATTTAAGCAAGGGCCGACAAACCATGCGTGTGGGCCAAATCTGACCTGCCACCTGTTTTTGTTCAGCCCAAGAGCTAAGACTTGTGGTTACATTTTTAAATGGTTGGAAAAGAATCAAGGGAAAAACAAGATTTCATGACATATGAAAATTATATGAAATTCAAGTTCAGTGTCATGGAGTGTTATTGGAACATAGTCATGTCCGTTCATTTACTCATCCTCCATGGACTCTTATATGCTACAAGGGCAGAGCTGCCTAGTCATGACAAAGACCACATAACCTGAAAAGTCTAAAATAGTTACTATCTGGCTCTTCACAGAAAAAGTTTGCTGATCTCTGATTTGAGCATCAGCATAAGCCGGGGACCGAAAGATGGGTTTCTCTGGGAGGGCTGTTTTCTTCCACAGATCACACGGCTTCAGGAGAGAGGCAGGAGTGGGGCCTCGAGAAAGATGAGGCTGGAGGGGTATGCAGGGGCCAGGCCACCCAGGCAATGGGTCTTGTTAAGAATTTTTTCTCAGTGATGGGAAGCCATGACTGTGCGTTAAATGTTATTCTTCCAGCCAACTTGGCCAGGTGCATAAAAATCACTTGTTGGATTGATCTAGGGGGAGAAAATCCTTTTTACAAGTGACTTTGGACTGATTCTTGACAAAAGATGAATTATTCTTCACCGTTTGTATTGTGAATTGCCAGAAAATGGACTGCAGTTCCCAGAATAATGCTGCAAACCCACAGTGGTGAGTGGGTGGCTGAGTGGAGGGTGGGGGAAGGACCCCCAAAAGCTCACTGTGCTGTTTGGGTGAAAGTAACCTGTTTCCGCTAACTGATAACACTGGGGCTACTGTTGGGAACAATTTTCTTAAGAACCATTCCTTTTTTATGTATGTGAGAGAATCTGAAGGACAAAGAGAAAACTACCTTATAGGAATTCATAGATGCTTCATGCATTGACAGTTTGCACGGACTGTGGTACATTACTTTCTTTTCTTGGGGCAAATGTTTAAGACAAGAGTTTGCAACTTTTGGGTACCAGTTTTAGATAGAAAAATCACAAGTTAAAGTCTAGATGGCTGATGCACTAGGAGATGGAGATTCTTTAAAGATAAAGACATTCTTCTTGGGTGCCAAAGATATCTATGAAATGAAAGACAAAACAAGACAGCGTGGGAAAAGCACAGCTAGCTCACATTTGCTAGAAATAAGCTTTGTGGTTTTAGAATGCTACTTGACTCAGTTTCTCCAGTGGTTTTGAAAAATGACAATATTTGCTTATACTGGGGGTGGCGTGGGAGCCATTGTTTAAATGTTTTGTAATAATAGATCAAGGGTAAGTAAGTGGAACAAAATGCAGATTGTTGGGCCAGTGTTGATACATTATTCTTATATGTCAAGAAATATGAGGGGCCGGCCCTGTGGCATAGTGGTTAAGTTTGCATGCTCCATTTTGGGGCCCCAGGGTTTGCTGGTTTGGATCCTAGGTATGGACCTACACATCACTCATCAAGCCATGCTGTGGCAGCGTCTCACATAGAAGAACTAGAAGGAGTTAGAACCAGGACGTACAACTATGTACTGGGGCTTTGGGGAGTAAAAAATAAGAGAGGAAGATTGCAACAGATGTTAGCTCAGGGCCAATCTTCCTCACCAAAAAGCATACCTTTAAAAAGAATAATAATAAAAAAACATGGTAAGGAGTGTTTACTTTAATCCACCCGACCTGAGAAAAAAAAGGAGAAATATGAAAAGTTTTCTTCCCCCTCCCATTTCTCCCTCTAGCTACAATATGCTAATTTTTATTTTCTTCAGATACGATAGGGAAAGGCTCGCAAGTCCTTTCATATGAAATGGGGAAATGGAAAGGAGTGCTATGGAGTCTCATTGGTTTATTATCCTCTAATGAATTCCTTTCACCATGGTCAACTCTCTTCACAGTTTTTCTTCTCAGCTATTTCTGTTTAATAAGGAAGAGGATGAAGAGATGAAATGAACTATCCTGCCGTTGACCAAGGCTCAGGCAGCCCACACCTCCACATTCTTCATAAAGGGAGTGTTCTTTCTTCTGTGGCTGGTTTGGATGGCCAGGCTTTGACACCTGGGTCCCAAGGCAGAGATGAGAGAGTAGCTTGATGTGACAGCCTGCTTAGACATAAAATTTCCCCTGCCTTTAACTTTCCCTGGCTCAATTCCGGGGGCGGTCTGTCTGATACCAGACTTTCAAAAGAAAGATCTGGAATCCTAAGATGCAGAATAGTTCAACTTTGTGACGCTCATATTCTGCTAACGTTCATGAGAAGAATCACTCTTGCTGACTACTGTTGACGTTTTTGATTTGTTCATGATTTAAAACAGTATTGAAAGGGAATTGCTTGGAAATTGTTTCTGTGTGTTTTCTTGTTTGTCAATAACAGTATGCTCTAGGCTCATTTATTAATTTGGAAATTCTTTAGACTCTGGAAGCAATCTTAAGGCGCCTGGAAAAGCCATGTGAGAAATATGTCCTGAAGGAGTGTGTACACAGGTTCTGAGGTTTCAGGGGCCAAACCAGAGGTATGGGTTTGCATCCCTACCTAATCTGCGAGTTCTATAAGCTTGTCTCTGCTGCTTTATCTTTAAACGAAAACGTGTCTCGCATCACCACGTGGAAGTTAATCACGTTTAGCACCTGTATGAAGTTTCCTGTTGCCAGTGCATCAAATAACCACGAACTTGGTGGCCCCAAACAACACACATCTGTTCTCTCACAGTCCTGGAGAACAGAAGTCTGACATCAGTCTCATTGGGTCCAAGTCAAGGTGTTGGCAGCGTTATTTTCTTCTGGAGGCTCTGAGCAAGGAATCTGCTTCCTTGCCTTTTCTAGTTTCTGGAGGCCTCGTGCATTCTTTGACTCCTAACTCCCTCCTCACATCTCTCCAACCTCTTGCTTCCATTGTCACATCACTTTCTTTCTCTTCTGTGGTCAAAGCTCCCTCTGCCTCCCTTTTATGAGGATTCTTGTGATTACATTTAAGGCCTGCCCTGATAATCCAGGATATGCTTCCCATCTCAAAATCCTTCATCACAGCTTCAAAGTCTGTTTTGCCTTGTAAGGAACATTTGCAGCTTCCAGCGATTAGGACCTGGATATCTTTGGGGGTCATTATTCAGCCGACCACAGCATCTTTTCCTTTAATATCAGTCAAACCCGATGACTCAGGGGATCGTGTTTAGTTTGGGGGAAAACCTCGTAAGATCTGAAAATATTTGCAAAATATCAGGCTGACATAGTTACCCTAAAAGCAAATGTTGTAGCTTTGGGAAGTGTTATTTGGTCAAAGAAAATACTTCCTTTAGAATTCTTTAGGAATTCAACCTGCTAGCCAATAAAACATTTGTTTGCTGAAAATACATTTTATATGAATACCAGCTTTTTACTACAATTCATATTTTTATTTTTTGTATTGCTACAATTGGCACTGTCACGATGACTTCCGCCAATTTTCTCCCAGCCTTGTATGATGGATGTTTTCCTTAGAGTTTCCTCATTTCTGGAACTTCCTGTCTCCTCTGATCATGAGTTTTGACCTTTGGGCTGTGTTGAAGTTCTGTTTTGCCCACATGAGCTTGTGTAGGGAACGTGCTTCAGCTGAGGAAGAAGATTACTGGATTTTGGAGGAGTATTTAATTTCTTCCACGTCAGAAACAGAGAATGTCCTGAAAAACATGGTCAAATGCTTGATGGAGGTAGAGACATGTTTTAAAATGGGTAAATGTAGTTGTCTTCAGCATTGGTCTGAATATCAGGACATCTGGTTGTACTCTAACCTGCTGACTAATCCAGCTGACTAATTCTGGGCTGGCCACTTACCTTCTTTAGCCATTGGTTCGTCACTATAAAGCAAAGGACTTTCCTAGGTTATCTGTAGACCTGCGTGAGGACTTCTGGGTCGTTACTGAGGTCCTCCTCTCGGTACTTTTCCTCTTGAGATTCCCAGAGGAACAAGAATAACACTCAATGTGCAAAGCAAACAAAACAAGAAAACAAACAGAAGACGAGAGAGAGAGGGTTTGAAAGCTACAGGAAGTCATATTTATTTGCTCTTTGGCCTGTATGATGAAAGGGCAAGTTATAGTGTATGGAAAAAATTTGTACTTCTCAGTGGCCTAGTCAAGCCCTGTAAACCACACAGCCCACCCCATTGGCCGAACACCAAGTCCTCTTTTACTAACCACATACCATAATATGCGTATGTATGGTGTGAGCCATAGGCTTTGTTCCTTATGCTTAAACTCAGACAATCTGCTCAGGGGGATTTACCAGGTCTACCATCTTTTCCAAGTTTTCTGACAGCATTGGGGATGTGTCCAGCTACAGTGCATTCTTATGGTCAACCTTCTTTCCTTCCTTTACTCTGTCATCAAACCCAACTTTCTGTTCATTTTTTAAAATTAAGACTTTTTTTTAGAGTGGTTTTTGATTTACAGCAAAATCGAGGGGGAAGATGCAGAAGTTTCCCATAGACTCCCTGCCCCCACACGTGCACAGCCTCCCCACCATCAACGTCCTGTAGAGGAGTGCTACATTTGTTACAACTGACAAACATACATTGACACATCATTATAACCCAAAGTCCATAGTTTATACTAGGGTTCTTTCTTGGTGTTGTACATTCTATGGGGTTGGACAAGCATATAATGAAATTTATCCATTGTTATGATATCATACAGAGTATTTTCACTACCTTACAAATCCTCTGTGCTCTGCCTTTCATCTCTCCCCAAACCCCAACTCCTGGCAACCACTAATCTTTTTACTGTCTCCGGTAGTTTTGCCTTTTCCAGAATGTCATATCGTTGGAATCACACAGTATGTAGCCTTTTCAGATTGGCTTCTTTTGCTTAGTAATATGCATCTAAAGTTCCTTCACGTCTTTTCCATGGCTTGATTGCTCATTTCTTTTTAGTGCTGAATAATATTCCATTGTTGAATGTACCACAGTTTATTTATCATTCACCTACCAAAGGACATTTTGGTTGCTTCCAAGTTTTGGCAATTATGAATGATGCTGTTATAAATATCCATGTGTAGGTTTCATGTGGACATAAATTTTCAACTCTTTTGGATAAATACCAAGGAGCACAATTGCTAGATTGTATGGTAAGAGTGCCTTTGGTTTTGTAAAAAACAGCAAACTGTCTTCCAAATTGGCTGTACCATTTTGCAACCCCACCAGCAATGTATGAGAGCATTTGGTGCTGTCAGTATTCTGGATTTTGGCCCTTCTAATAGGTATGGAGTGGTATCTCAATGTTGGTTTAATTTGCATTTCCCTGATGACGTATGATGTGGAGCATCTTTTCATATGCTTATTTGCCATCTATATATCTTCTTTGGTGAGGTGTCTGTTAAGGTCTTGGGCCCGTTTTTCAATTGTGTTTTTTTTTTCTTATTGTTGAGTTTTAAGAGTTTATTTTGTATATTTTGGATAACAATCCTTTATCCTATGTATTTTTTGCAAATATTTTCTCCCTGTCCGTGGCCTATCTCCTCATTCTCTTGACATTGTCTTTCACGGAACAGAAGCTTTTAATTCTAATGAATTCCAGTTTATCAATAATTTCTTTCATGGTTTGTGCCTTTGGTGTAACAGCTAAAAAATCATTGCCATACCCAGGGTCATCTAGATTTTCTCCAATGTTGTCTTCTAGAAGTTTTATAGTTTTGCATTTTAGTTTCTGTTGATTTTTTTAATGTAAAGCACGTTAGCTTTCTTATTTGTGTTCTTGTCTTTGTGTATGGTGAGCTTACCCACTTATTATAACATTTTGCTTATGAAAACAGTTCTCTCTCTGAGGATATTTCTGGCAGCAGGTGTTAAGAGAGTGGCATACTTATTCTCTGCATACTTACTGCTCTTATAATATTCATGGAGGGAAGGGTAGGGTATTGTCCAGGGTAGGAAAATCTTGCGCTCAAATATGAATGTAATCTTGCTTTGGAAGCCTTGCTTTTCTTCTGAACCAAATAGCACAAAATAAATCGACAGTTTATAACATAATAATTGAATAGTTGCATTTCAATAACAGATAACTATTATCTCCAATTTTTCCTTTGGCTTTCTTCTTATGGTTTTGCATGCCTTTTCTTTAACATAATGGTGAATTACTTCACCTTTCCTTATATCTGAACACTTAAGCTTTT
Source organism: Equus asinus (assembly GCF_041296235.1). Classification (NCBI taxonomy): domain Eukaryota; kingdom Metazoa; phylum Chordata; class Mammalia; order Perissodactyla; family Equidae; genus Equus; species Equus asinus. Next base: position 12,204,266 of record NC_091808.1, on the reverse strand, counting down.
TCGCCTAAAGTGAAACAAGCAGAAAGGAGACTTGGGGGCGATGGAAGATCATCAGACACAGTGTTACAAGACCTCAATTGGAGTCCTAGTTCTTCACTCACTAGAAAACTCACCCTGGAAAAGTTACTCAACAGATCTGGGCCCCCATTTCATTTTCTGAAACATGAGTGCCAGACGTGGTTGTGCTAGAATGACCTCTAAAGTTTCCATGAAAATATCACTGAGCTCTAAGTAGGTCACTTTTCATAGTAGATTTTTCCACATCTAAGTCGACCCTAGAAAGACTTCTTAAATCTGGGTAAGCCAGCTCTAAAAGGGGGGCAAAGAACATAAGGGAGGAAATGATGAGTCTACTGTTTTCCACTTCTTAATTTTTAAAATCAAAGTTATGGTAAACTCTATCAGAATTTCCATTAATCATGAAAAGGGCATAGGGCTTCTCATCTGTCTCTGTCATTGATTAATAATCTTTCATTTCTGTTTCACCTGGAATTATAGGTCTTTCTTGTAACGAAAAGGAAGATGTCGACATTTCCATGTTTCGGTTCAACTTTTTCTTCCTGCCTATATGCTGACAGGTGCAGCCCCAATCCACATGATTAATGTTCTACTTTTGGTTCCTTACTTTGCATCACTTCAAACAAGCCATTTGTTTAAAAAGAAAAAAGTGCAAGAATGTGCCCCTATAAATTCATGGTTTCTGCTCCAAGGTTTTAAGTTGCTATGGGGTGGTTTGACCTTGAAAGAGAGTCTGGTAAAAAGCAGATGGCATTTTATGAGGTTGGCAGTATTACATAAATCTGGCTGAGATGGTGTGTGTGTGTGTGTGTGTGTGTGTGTGTGTGTGTGTGTTGAGGTGGATGTGGTAGAGTTAGGATTGAGGAGAAGTCACTTGGCTAACCAGCCTGCAGACCCAGAGTGACTCCGTTTTCTCTGGATTCTTCTTCCAGTGAAGACGGCATGGAAAAGGAAAAGAAATGAAATCTTTTCTCATGAGCTAGAGAGAAAAAGAGCAGAGAGGCATGGGCGGGGCATTAGGAGCCAGTGGGAGGGAGAAATGGTTCTTGCATCTGGTTGTGCAAAAACGTCTTGTGAAAGTTAAATTATTCCCTGAAACACAGGAGAAAAGACAAGATTAAGCACAGAAGATAACAATAACAGTCTGCTTTGACTGGGCTCAAGTTTGTGCATAGACATTTTATTTATTTTAAATTTTGCTTTTTTGTTTTGGAATAATTTCGTACTCACAGAAAAGTTAGGGAGATTGTACAGAGTTCCCATGGACCCAGGTTGCTGAATGTGGCCGGCTTATGTAACTGTGGCCCATTTATCAAGATTCTCATTGGAACATTCCTGTGACATAAACTCCAGACTTAGTTGGATTTCACTAGTTTTCCACTAACGTCCTTCTTCTGTTTGAAGATGCCCTGTAGGTGACCACATGGCATTGAGTGGGCATGTCTTCTTTGATCTGTGACAGATTCTCAGTCTTGGTTTTTCATGACCTTGACAGTTTTGAGGAGTCAAAGCATTTTTAATTGTGTATCTTTTGTAATTGAATTATTTTATAAAAATACTTTTTAGAAAGTTTATTTTTATGTTTTTTATAACAAAAGATGGCCACTGAATACATGGTGAATAGAAGTCTTCATCACCATGACCTGCTGTGAAGCCACCCATTGGATTGATGTTGTTCAAAGATAAACATGACGGGATGTGCCTAGGAGAACACTGCAGGCTCCTAGGGAGAATGTCCAGCAAATCACTTTATTTTATTGAGGGTAAATGTTCCACGGGTAGAGCTGGAAGGGGACTGTTTTTCCTCAGTTCAGAGTTTTAGCAACTTAACAACAAAAAAAAAAGTCAATTTCTTCAAACCCTGGGCAAGGAGAAAGGAAAGACAGGGTTCTCATTGCTCCCAGGGTGAACCAGGCATGTGGGAGGTTACCAGTAACTCTCTCTCTCTCTCTTTTTTTTTTAAAAAAAACCCCCAGCTTTACTAAGATTTAATTCACACACTGTTTAAAGTGTACAATTTAACGTTTTAAAATATATTCATCGGGTTGTGTGACCATCACTACAATCTTATTTTAGAACACTTTCCCCCCCTTGTCCCCCCCAAAAAACCAGTGTTTTGGCAGTCAGCCCCATCATTCCCCCTCCTCCAGCTCTTGGCAACCATCATCTACCTTCTCTCTCTCTGCATTTGCCTATTCTGGACATTTCAAATAAATGGAATCATACACTGTGTGGTCTTTTGTGTGTGGCTTCTTTCACTCGGTGTAAAGTTCTTGAGGTTCATCCATGTTGTAGCGTGTATCAGCACTTCACGTTTTAATTTTTTGCTGATAAGTATCCCATTGTATGGATAGATCACATTTTATTTTTAATGACTGACTCCATGAAAAGGGGAGGAGAAAGCTGGCAGAACTGTCACATAGATGATGGTGTGGCCCACATAAAATAGGACAAAAGGAATAGCTGCCTCTATGAAAGGACTGGATTTCCACAGAGTGTCAACTTCTTGAAAGCAGAAATGATGTTTCTCTGTATCATGTGCCTTGTGTTGGTCTGCCCCTGCCTGGTTCCCAGGTCCACGGCCTCCTCTGCGCGGCTGGGCCACCTGGATCCACACCTGCCAGCATAGCATGGCTCCATTTTAAGGACCCATTTTCAATATTGATGGTGGAGAATGGATTTAAGAGACAATACCTCACTGTTTCCCAAGTAGTGTTTTGATGTTCCAGAAGATAACAATAGATTATCTGTTAAAAAACAAAAAAGGAATTCTGTGATAAAATCCACTTGGGAAATGCCTTCTGTTCTCCTTCTGGAGATTAAAATGAGTCTGAGTTTAGATGAGTGTCTCTGCAAAAACATCAGTAAAGTAGTTGGTTAGCTTTGCTTAGCCCAGGGCCACCCAAGACTACCTCTCACCATCTCCAGGGAGAATGGTGGTCCACAGAAAAGCATGGAAGATGCTTCTTTTGGGGAACTCTCTGCGCCTCTGCCTTCTTGCCACTGGCCCAGCCTGACCACATGCTGCAGTTGTAATTATAGGCCTTCTGCCTGATTGCTGGTGCCAAGGCCACATCTCAGGTCACGGTTCTGGAGACTGTCCTGTCTTATTCTCCATGTTGCTTTGTTCTTATTGGTTCACCCCAGGGACCCCAACCCTGGGACTAAGGCTCTGCTTGCTCCTGTTGGAATTCCCCATTGTTCTCCGCATCTTTGCCCACATTACTGGGTAGGCCCCTTTGCAGATTGTTTGTCATCCCTCCAGACACTCCAGTTTCTTTCATGCTTAGTGTCCTGACAACATCTTCCTCTGCTTGGATGACCTACAACTTGCGCAACTCCCAATTGCTGTAGTTTCCATCCACTCCATTCCTGGATGGGAAAGCTCGTCTTCTCTCAGGGTTTATTTCTGTACCACCTTGTTGCTGAAGAACCACAAGCTTTAGAGTCAGGCAGACTCAGATTTTAATCCTGGTTCTAACACTAACACCTATGTGAGCTTGGGCTGCATACAAATTTCTCTGAGCCTCAGTTTTTTCATGTGTAAAACAAGGATTAATTATCCTACCTCACATGGTTGTTGTAAGGATTGGTTTAGATACCATCGTTGTTAACAAGAATCCTATGATTCTGGTATAAGTAGTTCTCAAATAGCGTTTTGAGAGATGCTGCAGTAAATAATAGATACGAAATTTCTTAGCAAAGAACTTTGTATATTATGAGTTAATGTTTAAAAGTCACTTAGAATAAAGCCTGGTACATAAAGTGCATAAGTACTATGTAAGTATTAAAAACAGAGAAATTTCTCTTTCTTCTTTCTTCTAGATAGTAAAGACCTATGAGCCACTGGCTTAGAGAAGAAATTGGAAAAATCACTTACGTGGGGTTGCTAGTCACATCAGGACTTGAGGGCAATGCCCTGCCTTGGTTGGGTTCCGCCACAGTAACCCTGGACCACAGAAGATATCTGGAACCCCAAACAGCGTGGTGGAGCTGGGAACTGTACTAGTTGAGAGGAGAAATTTAATTGTACTTTTAAAGAAATCCTCTCACCCAAAGGAAAGAAAAACTAAGTAGATGTTAGGCATACTTATGTTTCTCAAATCATGTAGCGATCCCACATGCACCCACCCTCTTCTCAAGTGCTATCTTGAAGACCTTTGAACTTCTTATTAGAATATCCCCCTTGCCTCCCTTTATCCACTCAGCTTCAACCACAGTATCACAACTTTTCCCCCTTGATCTCCCTCCTGTCCCCCATTTCACCTTCTCAGAACCACATGATACCAGGGAGAGATAATCCCCTAAACCTAAGGACAAATGTGTTCTGATTGTGTCAGCGTTTTCCCGAACATGGACTCCACGGTGGCCTCCAGAGGGTATAATGAGAAACTAGTCAGCAGTTTCTCCTTTTCCTCTCTCCCGGGGGAGCTGCAGTGGGAGGCAGAGAGGTTTGGCAGAGTTGATAGGAGTTTTGGGGCAGATCACTTCCTATTGGGACGAAGTTGAAGGAAATGAGCTACTGAACAATGAGCCTCTGCCTTGCCTTTGGAGGGCTGCTGAACCACATAAGCAGCAGAAGCTGCTGCCAGCCCTTTGCAGTAGAGCTGTCTTCGCAGATATAATATTTCAGTGAGGGGTTGGGATTCTACTGCTGTGCCCAGAAACAGTCAGTTGCTAGACCTTGAACCATGAAGCCAGGTGGCAAATCTTCAGTTACGTGCAGTTAGATGTGTCCACAACTTTGATCTTTGTTTACTTTCTTTTTGTATAAGTATAAATCTTTTCAGACTGGGTGCTAACACAGTCTGAATATCTAATCTGTATCCGTATTATTCGTCTTAGGCATATAGCCAGGAAAATTGCTCCCAAGTAATCTATCCACACTCCTGGTTTTATGGCTAAGAAGCTTTGGTGCATGGCCTTAGAAAAATATTGATTCAAGTAAGAAAAGAGCAAGTGCGTATTTTGGAGTTGGTGGTGCAGAATGGTTTGGGAAAAAATTCCTTGGCTCTGTAACTAATTGCTTTCAAGACTTTGACAAAACTCTTGGGCGTTAGTTGACTTATCTGTTGAGTTGGGTGAGTGAATTCTAAAGTCACTCACAACACTAAAATCTTACTGTGGTTTTGAACATTCCACTCTCTTCCCTCCAAACCAATCTGACATTTTAACTCGAAGCTCTGAACTGATAAAAATAGATGACAGGAATAAAATGGGTTCACATTTACCACCTCTCTCAATAGGTCTGAGTTTTCCTTTTGGGGAATTAAAAAAAAACCACCAGAACTGATTGGCTCTGGTCCCAGGACCAGGAAACTACCTGCTCAACCAAGCAGAGTGGAGAAGGGTGGAGATAAAGGGCCTGGGAACAGACTAGCAGTTACATTTTCTAAGGAGGGGGAATTAAGTGGCATGCAAACAGCACAGCGTGATTATATGAATGACTATGAAGGAAAGAAGGAGATCAGTGCCAAGCCTGGGAAATTACCATTTTGAATAAGAGGAATCCTGTAATTCTGCCCATAGCAAACAACTAAGGGCAATTTGGAGCCCATTTTGTTACAGAGAATACTCTGGGAAGTTGAAAATCCTTTGCATAGGGCTCAGGGAAATGAATCGAAAGAAAAAAGCACAGACTTTCTTTTTTTTCAGAGCAAATCCAAGCATACACAGAAATGCTCCAAGGCAGTTATTCTTCAAGCTTTTGGAGTTATAGAATCCTTAAAAGCTCTGATGAAAACTGCAGCCTGCCTCCTCAAAAAATGCACCTATGGGGGCTGGCCCCGTGGCTGAATGGTTAAGTTCATGCGCTCCGCTGCAGGCGGCCCAGTGTTTCGTTGGTTCGAATCCTGGGCGCGGACATGGCACTGCTCATCAAACCATGCTGAGGCAGCATCCCACATGCCACAACTAGAAGGACCCACAACACAGAATATACAACTATGTACTGGGGGGTTTGGGGAGAAAAAGGAAAAAAAATAAAAATCTTTAAAAAAAATGCACCTACGCATATAGATCCAACATTTTTTTTTAATTTTTTTTTTTAAAGATTTTATTTTTTTCCTTTTTCTCCCCAAAGCCCCCTGGTACATAGTTGTATATTCTTCGTTGTGGGTCCTTCTAGTTGTGGCATATGGGACGTTGCCTCAGTGTGGTTCGATGAGTAGTGCCATGTCTGTGCCCAGGACTCGAACCAATGAAACACCGGGCCACCTGCAGCGGAGCACGTGAACTTAACCACTCGGCCACGGGGCCAGCCCCATCCAACGTGTTTTTTAAAGACAATTTCTCTAGAGCAGTGTTAGGTTCACAGCAAAATTGAGAGGAAGGGTAGAGATTTCCCATATACTCTTTGTCCTCACACAGGCACAACCTCCCTCACCATCAACATACCACACCAGGCCGGTGCAGTTGTTACAATTGGTGAACTTACGCTGACACATCATTGTCACCCAAAGTCCATAGTTTACATTAGCGTCCATTCTTGGTGTCGTACATTCTATGGGTTTTGACAAATGTCCTCTAATGACATGTATCCGCCGTTAGAGTACCATAAGAGTATTTTCACTGTCCTAAAAATTCTCTGTGCTCTACCCAGTCATCCACCTGTGCCACCTCCAACTCCTGGCAACCACTGATCTTTTTACTGTCTCCATTGTTTCGCCTTTTCCAGAATGTCATATCACTGGAATTATATAGTATGTAGCCTTTTCCGATTGGCTTCTTTGACTTGTAATATGCATTTAAGTTTCCTCCATGTCTTTTCCATGGCTTGACAGCTCATTTCTTCTTAGTGCTGAATAATATTCCATAATATGGACTTACTACAGTTTATTTATCCCTTCACCTACTGAAGGGCATCTTGATTGCTTCCAAGTTTTGACAATTAAGAAGAATGATGCTATAAACATCTATGTGCAGGTTTTTGTGTGGACATAAGTTTTCAACTCCTTTGGGAAGATACAAAGTTGTACAATTGCTGGATCTATGATAAAAGTATGTTTAGTTTTGTAAGAAACTGCCAGGCTGTCTTCCAAAGTAGCTGTGCCATTTTGCATTCCCACCAGCAATGAATGAGAGTTCCTTGTACTCCATATCCTCTCCAGCATTACAGTTAATTACTTCTGCTTTGTGAAAGACAATGTCAAGAGAATGATAAGACAAGCCACAGACCAGGAGAAAATATTAGCAAAAGACACATGTGACAAAGGACAGTTATCCAAAATACACAAACAACTCTTAAAACTTAACAATAAGAAAACAAAAACCCAATTAAAAAATTGGCCAAAGACTTTAACAGACACCTCACTAAAGAAGACAGGCAGACGGTAAATAAGCCTTCGAAAAGATGCTCCACATCATATGTCATCAGGGAAATCCCAATCTTTCACAGAGCAAAAGCTTTTAATTTTAATGAAATCTAGTTCATCAATTCTTTCTTTCATGGATTGTACTTTTGGTGGTGTATCTAAAAGTCATCATTATACCCACGGTCATTTAGATTTTCTCCTATTTTATCATCTTGGAGTTTTATAGTTTTGCATTTTACATATAGGTCTATGATCCATTTTGAGTTAATTTTTGTGAAGGGTGTAAGGTCTGTGTCTAGATTTCATTTTTTTACATGTGGGTGTCTCCTTATGGCACCATTTGTTGAAAAGACTATCTTTGTTTCCTTGTATTGCCTTTGCTCCTTTGTCAAAGATCAGTGGGTTATATTTATGTGGCTCTATTTCTGGGCTCTCTGTTCTGTCCTGTTGATCTACTTGTCTATTCTTTCACCAATACTACTCTGTCTCAATTACTGTAATAAGTCTTGGCATTATATAGCATCAGTCCTCCAACTTTGTTCTTCTTCTTCAATATTGTGCTGGCCAGACTCAATATTTTACATACAATTTCTGGGGTTTTACAAATATTTTGAAGACCATCAATGGGTCCTAGGGATCCACAAAGTTGATGTTAATAATCCTTCAGTTTAGGAGTATTGCAGCAAGCTGCAATAAGTGATAAATAATCATGAAGCAAGGATAGTGAGGAAAGGCTTTGTGGAAGACAGGGTTAATTCTAGCAATACCGTGGAAGATTGGAAAGGTTATTGGAGAACAGAGAGAAGCAAGATCACTGAGATGGAAATCAAAGCAGAACAGCTGAAGAAGCTTGGAGATCAGACTAAGGTAGATCAGGATTGAAATTCAAACTCTACTGCAGTCTAGCCATATGAACTTGGACAAGGGTGGCTTAGCATGATGCTTGACAATAAGGTGTGCTCTGAAAACCTCTATATTTCTCCTTCTACGGCCAACATAGAAGAGGCAGGTGATGGAGAAGCAGCATAGATTGTGGGTCTGGACTGATCTGGGTTCAATTCCTAGCTAACTGGTCTAGATATTACTTGTTGGGTGACATTGGGCAAGTTACTCAATATCCAAATTGCTTATCTCTAAGAGAGGTATATAAATATGTACCCAAAGAGTGATGAATATATAAGTAAAATGTTACATAAGAACACTCAATAATTAATAGCCATTATTATGACAAAGGAGGCCAACTTAATTTCAATGGGAGGTACATCTCGAGAGGAAGTGGTACGTCTATGAAGGACCTAATGCCAAATTGTAAAGATGAAAGAGCTATTAATTTTAATTTTTCCCTTTCTCTAAAATTTCAAACTCATGGTTGCTGCCAAAAAAATCTCTTCGCCTCACTCTGTTTATGGAACCCCTCCATCATTATTCTTCATTCTCATTTACTTCTTCTCTTAAGATCCCACTCCTACAAAATGATCTTTCCTGTTTTTTCCAAAACCAGTCCCATAGGGAAGGTGGACTGGTGCACCATCCTCTTTCTCCTTGAGAAATCAACTAATTGGAACGATGGAGAACATGTTTCTCCATGTGATTACCATAACATGCTTCAATTCTATGATGAAGGAGGAGGCTGCCTCAGAAAACCACCATATTAATGCAGACATGGAGTTCTGAGACTCAAGACCAGGTCAGTTGTGGTGGGAGAGAGGGAAATGAGTTGGAAACAAAGTGCCTAAAAGAATGTGACTAATTCTAATTACCAATGAGGGGAGGGAGTAGCCAAAGGTGACTTCAGCTGGTTTATTCACCTGCCACAGGTTCTTGAACCTCTACCCTCTGTCAGGTGCTGTACAGACAAAGACAGGATAATACAGGTTCTTAGGTGGTGTGAAAAGCAAAATCTAATGGGAGTTCAAAGTAAAGGACTGCTTTATCCAGTTATGGAAATTGCCCTGAAAAAGTAGCCTTTGAATTAAGTCTTAAATGATAAATAGGATATGAACATCTAACAACAGTGATGGGCCAGGTGGGAGTAGAGGAGGTAAAAGGAGTTACTCCAGGAATGAGGGAAGATACTTTGGGGAAAGGCCCTTAAATCAATAGGTTCATATTGCTGGGTGAGAGACAAGATCAGAAGGATTCTCAGGTTTCCTAAAGACTCTTGGGATGATAGACTTGTACATTGAGGGTTGTGGGCAGAGCTCCGGCAAGTGAGGACCCTCCCACCTCCTGAGGGTCTCCCCTAGCCTGTAGATATGTATGGTTGTATGTAGATATGAATATGTAGATATGAATGTTGCCCACTCTCGTCACCACCACCTCCATAGTGGGGGGCCCGAAGGCCTGGCTCCAAAAAGGGTTGGGCAACCCCAGAAGCACATCCTTCCCTTTTGCCTCCACTTTTGACTCTGTATTATGTCTGAGGCTGACATGTGTTTTGCATTCACTTTTCTAAGCAATGCCTTCCCTCCATCTTCATCTCCGGATCCTTATTTTGAGTTACATCAATTTTTCCTCTTTCATCTTAATGACAGCCCTGGTGTTGCTTCTGAGAAGCTCATCTTGACTCCCTGTTTGATTTTGTGAGCATGATTCTCACGGCCTTGGAGAAGGGATCAGACAGCTCGTGTGTGATCATGCTAAACTGGTCTTAGTCACTCCTGGGAACTGGATTTGGTTCAAGTTCTAAAGCATTTACTGTGACTCGATGCTGACAGACTACTTTCTACTCCAAAATCAGGTCTCTTCCTGGCATACAGGAAATGATAAATAGGTCACAAGAAAGGCAAGACTAAAAAGATCAGCAACCTTTAAACTGCAGGAGTTGAACCCAAGGAGGAAGCTGGTGGAGACCTTGCCAGACCTCCTGGTGGAAGGGCACATGTGCTGGGGAAAATTCTGACAGAGGGTGTCACACACACGGTGGGTGAATTGTAAACTCTTTTGGAATGACAGGATAGGAATGGGATATGGCTTGCCTTTTTAATTTTTTTTTTTTTTTTGAGCGATGGTACAGGACAAATTTTTACAGGTGCCAGGAGGTGATCTTTCCACATCTAGGAACTTTCAAAAGTTTTTTCTCTTCAGCATTCAGTGAGAATGTTTTACTCATTTATTCTTAGCATTTTTCCCCATTTCGAGCATGTATTTTCTCTCTTAGCCAGGGAAACCCTAACATTTGTTAATGTCGCAGACTAGTTTTGAGATAATAGTGAGGGAAAAAGTGAAGAACTTGGTTTCTCCTTTTGTGTAAAATGTCACATTTTAGAATTCCATATCCCACAAACTTATTTTTAATATCTTCAGACTTCACTAAATTCTCTAAGGACAGAGTAGTTCTTAAATGTCTTTGCTTTCCTGGAGTGCTCATCAGAGTCATTTTTCAATAGATTGTTTGTTACCTAAATAATAAGTCTCCTTTGTTTTATGACATTGTGTAAATTTCAGGTGTACATTGTTATATTTCAACTTCCGTATAGAATGCATCATCTTCAGAAGTCTATAGACAGAAGCTGAAATATAGCAATGTACACCTGAAAGTTACACAATGTTATCAACCAAAGTGGCCTCAATAAAATAATTTAAAAAAATAAAGTGGGAAGTAGAAGGTTATGTCATCTTCTCTAATCTAGGTTTACTCGAAAGTTCTGTACTTTAGGTAATAAAACTAGATCTAAATTAAAAAAAAAGTCTCCTTTAATAGCATAAAATCTGAAACATAGAACTGAGAATTTTCTTTTCTTCTATTTATCTCTCTTCTCCTTTCTTCTTCTTTCTCCTATTTATCTCCTTCTTCTCCTCCTTTCCTCCTCCTTCTTTTCCTCCCCTCCCTCTCCATGTCTCCCCCTCTACTTTTGGGTTCAAATCTCATTTCTGTTACTACCTGTGACCCTGGGCAAGTTACTTCATATTTCTTTGTTGCGTTTCCCTCACTTGTTAAATGAGAATAATACTAGTTAATGCAGTCACGTGCTGCATCACAACGTTTCGGTCAACGAGGGACGGTGTATACAATAGCGGTTCCATAAGACTAGTCCCACATAACCTAGATATATAGTAGGCTATACCATCTAGGTTTGTGTAAGTGCACTTTATGATGTTCACACAAAGACCAAATCGTCTAATGATGCATTTCTCAGAATGTATCCTCATCATTAAGGGAAGCATGACTGTGTTATATATATAATATATATAAATAATAGAGGTATCTATCTTATAATGTTATTGTAATGATTAAGCAAATTAATATACATAAAGTATTTGTAAAAGTGCCTGCCAGTAAGTTTTTCATTGGTTTATGTTTTATCTTTCTAACTAAAATATAAGCTTTTCTACCAGTAAGACTGTAGCTTTTATGTCTTTGTCTTGACCACGTTGCTTAGGGTGGTGGCGACAATATCAACAATAGTACGTTGCATTTGATTCATACTTTACACTGTACAAAGTGCTTTTACTTAGATTGCCTCACCACTCCTCTCAATGATACTTGGATACATACTTATCCACACTTTATAACTGAGAACTGAGCCTAAAACTTAGCGGCTTGGTCAGGGCCACATAGCTAGTGTGTGACCTAGAACCTAATCCTTCTGACTTCTAGCTCAGTGCTATTTCCTCCAGCCAACCTGACCAGAAATACTTGTGTGTGTTTGTGTGTATCTCTAACACGTTTCTTTTTTCACATTCTATAGAGTAATTTGAACATTTTTACCATTCAGTGTTGATTTCTTATTTCTGTATTTTGGCATGATTGAAATTCTTGAAAGATGAGGTTTTTCACTCTTACTAATGTATATTATTGATAAAAACTACAGGAAGCATAACATTCAGTCTCTTTCTTCCCCTTGCTCCTCGTTCAATGAAAGCTTTCATTAGATTTAGCTTTCGAGGTGCTCAACATAATTCTCTACTCTCCTGTAATTATTCATTTATTTATTGTGACATTCAACAAGTGTCAGATTTCCTTGGAGTTGGAGGAAAGAAGAATATCAAGCCTAAAGTATTTTCTTAGTTGCCTTCACTCTAAAACAAAAACTTTTTCATTTGTAATGGCTAAAATTATGTGTCCATGCCAGCAACTTATTCTAATCTCCCGAAAGTCTGTGGAAGAATCAGCTAATATATTTTCTACTGGGGACAGAGGTAGGAAGTAAATACATATATTTTTATTGATAAGTGAAAGGGCCAACATATTTCCTAGGGTTGGTTAAGCAAATTCTGCTCTTGAATACTATTATTTGTTACAGAAAGTGAGGAAGGAAAAAAAGCGAAGTAGGAAAAGAGAGCAAAATTCATCTTATATTTTACACATTAAAAGAAATAAGAATAGGAAAGGTGAGGAAAGAAGAAAAGGAGAGAGAAAAGGAAGAGGAAGAAGGAGAGAGAAAATAAGCTTAAATCCTAAAAGAAAGCTGAAGTGATATTAAAATAAGGTAAATTGAGAGTAGGAGAAATGAACGAAAAAGACCCAAATGAAGATACTTCATATGCTACGCAGGGCCAATGGGGTTTTGAGTTACCTATTCCTGTTTTTACAATCGTCTTTTTAAAAGTGATTATGAATCTCTATTAATTAGTAACAAATAGTTTTAGAGCGGAAAAGTCTCCAGCGATTTTCACGATGAGATACACAATTTCTTAAAATCATATAGATTTTCTTAACTTTTTATTTCCCCAATGGTCCTGCTCACTCTTCAGCTTGGGCAAAAATCATCTGCTGCACTTGACTCATTTCTGGGAGAAAGTTCTTTACTAGGAAACTTAGTTTATGTGACACAGATGTTTGAAAGAGTCTGACGATTTTCACTTCTGAATCTCTACTGAGGGAATGCAGTAGTCTGCTGGAAACATTTCAGATGATGCTTAAATTCAATCATCATGAAGGGTATATCTTTTTGGTTGAGCTTCATAAAAGTTTTCAGGTTTATTTTGGAGATGCTGTACTGATTGTTATTCTAGTACAGACCACATTTTGTTCTGACCCATCTGCCATCAGTCATCCAAGCCTCCTTATGTGTGGCAGGCTTGTATTAAGAACTGTAGGACAGATGCAAATCAATGAGCCTATTCAGTAATGAGTCCAAAGCTTTGGCTGTATTGGTGTCATTCCCTGGCCAGCTACTATATCACCCCACCTAGTTCTAGTTACAATCGAAACATCTTTTGAACCAAGCCAATGATTCATTTAATCTTCCGGAACTGACATATAGACTCCAGGCAGATTGATAGCTCTTGGTTTGAGCTGGAGGGCATGGTGGAGCATTCCAGGTGCTTATCTGGTTCCATCATTGGGTTCACTCCCAATGGGCACCTGTGAGCTCTGAAGTAATGTGTCATAAATGGTAATGTATGTAGCTGGAAGTGACGAGGTATCTTAGGTTTTGCTTAACTTTTACTGTGAGAGGAAGGATGATTAGGATGGTGTGATGTAACACAGTCAAGAAAAATATCAGGATTCAAAAGAGATGCTTGCTTAGGGTCAGACCACAGTGAAACACAAGGAAGTATTTATAAGCATACTGGTTAAACTGACTTATCATAAGGAGGTTAAAATCATAACGCTATGTAGAAGTGGTAGAAAGAAAGAGTAGAATGGTGGTTACCAGGAGCTGTGCGGTAGGGAATTGTAGAGATATTGGTCAGTGGGTACAAACTTAAAGTTAGAGGATGAATAAGTTCTGGAGATCTAACGCACAGCATTGCGATTATAGTCAATAATAATATATTACATATTTCAAAGTTTCTAAGAGACTAAATCTTAAATGTTCTTACCACGAAAAACAATTGTAGGGCTATAATACTACAAGACTTTACAGTCTTTTCTCCTTATTTAGTGGAAATGAAGCTGTTAATTGATAAGATCTATAAAAGAATTCCTTTACACCATTGAATGGTGTATTACTTCCAAAAAAGAATCAGGAGAGCAGGAATTTGCACATTGCTCATTTTCTGATGGAGATGCTAAGACCCAGAGAACACAATGACTTGTCCAATCCTGCAGCAAGTTTTTGGTGTGGTTAACTAGTTATTCTTTAGCTCTCACCAGCAAAGGAACACGTTTTTCTGAAACTGTCACCTTTTCCTAATCTAATAAAGCAACTTCATAATTAAATTTTGAAAAAGCTATTAGCCCATGCAAATTATTTTCAGTTAGCTTTAACCTCTTTCATCCAGCAAATTCCAAACAAGATGTAATATATTGATTTTCTCTTGACATAATTGTGTCTCTTCTGGGGCTATGCATGAAGTTAGGAGGACAGTGAAAATTTTGCAAGGCTTACTGTAATATTTTCTTGAAAGCCTGGTATGAGGTATTCCAAAAAATAAGATGATTGTTTATCTTCTAGTGCCAATTTTTATTACAAAGTATTAGAACTCTGGATAAAAGTAGCCCTTTAAAATCATATTTCTAAGTTCATTACTAAATATATTAGAAAATGGGGTTCTTTTTATAGGTGGTTTTGAAAATAGTTTATTCTCCTCTGATTATAAAAGCCATAGGTGTTTATTGTAAAAATTGATATAGAAAAAATACAAAAATAAGGAGAGAGAGACTCCCACTACTGGAGATAAATTCTGTTTCCATTTTGGTGAATTTCTTTCTAGTCTGTTTTTTTAAAAATGCATGAGTATAAATATACACAATTTCCCGTAATAGGTTAACATGATATTTACAATTTTTTGTCCTACTATTCTCGCTGTCATTATATCATAGCATTTTCCCCTTGCAGAAAATTATTCAACATTATCTAAATGGTAAGATTATTCAATCTTCTGGATATCCTCTAATTATTTTAATCACTAATTATTAACTATTTGAATATATTCATTTCCTTTCCTATTTTACATAGTTCTGTGATGAGCAGTTCTGTGTGTAAGTTTTGCAAACATTTCTGATTATCTTCTTAGTAGATATGAATTGCCTTAAATAAGTAGTGAGGCTTAGTCTTTCCTAGAAGAACTCCAGAAACGTATGACAAATGGACGACTGAACCCTTCTTTACGGGAGCATAGTAAAATTACTTAATATTGGAGTATTTAAACATCACATATTAGAAATTGGAACATGTCAACATGCTGGCCTTTTAGCTGATGCCATTCACAAAGACCAAATGGAAATTGCTGGCTCTAACATGAAACCATTGGTCTAATCTCTGCGTTGACCAAGCAGCATTCCTCAGCAAGTCATTCTCAGCCTAGTCACATTATTAAAGCTGGCTCCTTCATGTCAGCTTTCAGAAAGCATGCAGGGGAATTTTCAAATTTACAATAGGGAGCTACCAAGATTTCATCATCAGAGCAATAACTCAGTTACATATTTAAAACCTTTGATCTGTTAAATAAATACACTCAGTACCAGAAGCACCTTTGGAAAGTACGGGAGTGCTAGGAATGGTCCTCCTCCCTTCCACTGGTTCTCTTTTTCCGGTTCTTCGATTTCCCTGGCAAAATATTTACTTTAAGAGTTCAGGGTGTGGCACGTACTTTTCACAGAGCATGTTCTTTCTATCTCAGAAGAAAAGAAAAAGTCCCCAGCAGTTAACGTGGTAGAGGCTAGGACATATCGCAGGACTTGATTGTGTTCAGTCATTTGCCGTATTTCAGATTTAGGTAGTTTTGCAATCTCAAAACTGTTAAATACGTACACATTTCCTGACCCTTAAAATTCCATTTATTGGACTTATCTTAAGAAAGTAATTAAGAATATGTACAAAGATTAATCCATAGAATGTTCTTCATAGTATTATTTATAATAACTGAAAAATTAGAAGCAATCTAGGGAATTAAATCATGGATGGTATAAGAGTACATTTTTTTTTAAAGGATTATTCTATTTTTTCTCCCCAAAGCCCTAGCACATAGTTGTATATCCTAATTGTAAGTCATTCTAGTTCTTCTATGTGGGATGCCACCACAGCATGGCTTGGTGAACGATGTGTAGGCCTGTGCTCGGGATCCGAGCCAGCAAAGTCTGGGCTGCTGAAGCAGAGCACACAAATTTAACCACTCAGCCACAGGGTTGGCCCCAAGTGTACATTTTTTTATATGAACAGATGACTGTATCTTTATTCTTAAATGAAAAGGATAGATTTTTAAAAACATGTACACTATGATCCAATTTATGTTAAATACATGAATAGAAATAAGTCTAGAATAATTCTCTAGATGATGAATTTTTGGTTAACCTTTGTGTTTCTCTTTTGACTTATTTATATCTTTTTTCTTTCAACAGAGCATGTATGATAATTTTTTTTAAATGTGCAGAAATATCTTTAAAATTCTGTGCTTTCTGTATTATGCCTTGTAGATTTCCTACAACCTTTAAGAGAAGAAAAAGCACTAGAAGATTTATATATTCAGCTTGACATATACACTTTGTGATAAAATCTTCTTGCAAAGAAAAGACTAAACATTCAATCATTTCATTAAAACAATTTAGGAGTAGATATGTCTCTACGGTCTACAACTATGCTGCCCCTGTGTCGTCATTCCCCCAGCCTCACAACAGCCATTCCTAATACATCATGATACTATTTTCTCAATGTTCCTCTCATAGACTCAGCATCCTCAGCACGTTTCGTAAAATGTTGGTTTCTATTTGCCACATCAGGAAATTATCATACTAAGATCAATCATAAAAAACTGTTGAATAGTATTTATTGCATTTTCCACTGAATATTGTTATAAGGAAACTCTATTAAACCAAGAAGCATAGCGTTTCATCAGTGACAGCTGTCTAAGGAAAATGCGATCAATGCTTCAGAACGTCTAAAGATAGAAGTAAAACCTAATTTTAGTTAAAATAAATGTTGCAAATACAGAAAATGAAGAATATTTTTGGAGTACAGTATGTCAATCGTGTACATGTTTTAGCAGGGTACACCTAGAAAATTTAGATGTCTTCTCATTGTTACATATATACACACACATCCATCATGAACACTAAATATTTTGGTATGTTGTATGGTATGTATCTTATTTCTTAGGGGAATTTTAATCCCATGATGTTTTATGTAGGCTTTTAACCCTTCTTGAACCTGGATTTCAAGGCACAGATCTTGACTGAGCAAGCCAGGCTTGGGCACTCTATTAGTGAACGAGCAAAGAAAGGTCCAGTCAGTTTGCCAATACTACAATTTGAAAAGTTCATATTTCCTAAAAGACTTGAAAATAAAAAAATCAGTTAAGTTGAAGGAACGAAGTTGTCTCCATGAATCAGATTCTTTATCTGAAAGAAAATTTAATCATAGGAAGTTGATAGCTTGGTTATGCGAATTATTTTGAAGTGGCAAGGAAGACACATTGGCTTCAAAACTTATAGTGGGGAATTCCTACTAAGACTTTTTGAGCCCTTGTGTACGTTGATAATTAGAATTGACTCCCCCGTAATGAGAAGTTCCTTGAAAGGCAGTTAAGTCCCCAATTTCTTCGTGCAGTAGAAGCAAAACATAGACAGCTAATCAAAAGAATTTTAAAGTGGTGGGTCAGGAATAACCCATTTTATTGATACTATCTAATGACAACAAACTTTTGATCACAAAACATTGAACCTTAAAATTA
Organism: Equus asinus; assembly: GCF_041296235.1. Lineage (NCBI taxonomy): Eukaryota > Metazoa > Chordata > Mammalia > Perissodactyla > Equidae > Equus > Equus asinus. Next base: position 12,186,375 of record NC_091808.1, on the reverse strand, counting down.
AAAGAAATACAGTTGGACTTAAAAGTATTTTTAAATAACGTGGCTCACTTTCACATGTATAGGAGAAATTTTGCATATGTATCTGGAGCATTTTCCTCCCAGGGTAGCATATCTTCTCCTGTACAAATTTTGTGGTTTCTATTTCTTGTAGATACGTCATGTTTTATTTTTGACATGGCTAGGGAATTAAGCAATGACTCATAGTTTGGAAAAACCAGAATTCCAAAAAATAATTTTGAATGACATATAACATTTTCCCCTTGAATGTTCATCACTGCTTTCTAATTTTTTTTTCTCATCGAGATAACAAACTGTGTAGCGCTAAGAGCAAAGATTCTGTCACAAGTGTTTTGAAAAAATACCGTGAAACAAAACCAATCCCCCCACTCATATTGAAAGTTAGGATTTATTTGTTTGTTTGAATTTTAACTGAATTAAAACTAATGTTAAAAAAATGATTAAATGGTCTGTAAGGTGACTTTATATTGTGTTCCAACCTAACATTCATGCTTCTCAAGATTGTGTCTGGTTTCAGCTGTACCTGAGTTACGATGAATGAAATCAAGGTTAGACTGTCATATGTGGGGCAAAGAAACTTGTCCATTTGGACATCCATGAGGCATTGCAGACGTGACACAACTCTCAGTTCTTTTCTGCCCCCAATGATCTACTCCTCCCTCAGTGCTCCCATCTGGTTAAATTCCACTAACATTCCCTTAGTTATTCAAGACAAAATATTTGCAGTCATTCCTACCTTTTCTTTTTCTTTCACATTCAATATCCAATTCATACAAAACTACTATTCTTTCAGTAGATCAAAAAAGGAGTACATGGTTTTCACATATATGACATATACCACTTTCTTTCATCAACTCAGGTGGGTGTCCAGATGCTCACTTGAAAATTTGCTTGGCAACCCTCAAGACTCCATTCCTGAGACAATAGTGTCCGTTATCATGGGACTGGTTATAGGGGCTCTTTACTTCGGTTTAAAGAACAACACTGCAGGAATTCAAAATGGAGCTTGCTTTCTGTTTTACTTGACCTGCAGTCTGCCAGTGGTATCTCTTTTGGTTCTGAAAAGAAGCAATTTATGCATGAGTCTATCAGTGGCTGTTATAGAGTAGCATCATATTTTTTGAAAAGCTGATATCTGACCTACTCCCTATAAGAATTTTATGAGGTATCCCATTGACAAATATATCGTATTTAATGTTGGGACTGAAGCCAAAGGTGAAAGCCTTTCTTACCATGGTGCTTTCTCTCGTGATGCTTCCACTGACCCTTAGCATCTTGGCTCTGGCTGTCACTGCAGCTCAGAGTGACATCCTTTAACTATCTCTCTTGACTGTCTCTTTAGTGGTAATGACAATATTTTCAGGCCTCTTTGTGAACTTCAGAAACATTAGGCTTTGGTTTTCCTTGATCCAATATATAAGTATTCCTCAGTGTGACTACATAGTTTTGTAACAAATGAATTTATGGGGCAAAGCTTTTGTCTTGGAATAAATGGGACATAATGAAACAAGTTTTGTGGATGTGAAGTATGTTTTGGGGAAGATTTTTTACAAAACCAAGCTGTCCTCCTGGGGTCTGAGGAGGGACCATCTGGCCTTAGCATGGATGATAGTTATTTTCTTCACAGTTGTCTGCCTCAAATTGCTGTTTCTAAAAAAGTCTTCATAAGCCATTTGTGTCAGGTATTTCTGGAAGCCCTTTGTCACGTTCTTTCAGCCACCTTTGATTTCAGTCTCAGCCGTAGTGGAGTGAGCTCAGAGCACATCACACTGACAACTTACCTTGAGCGTGCTCTGCTTGTCTTTCTGCTCTGGGACCTCCTCAGGGCTGAGGAAGAATGCTGGACCAATCTCCCCACCCCCAAACACAGCTTGAAACTCTGGGGGGTTAATGCCCCTGGGGACGATCCGCAAATAATGAGGGATGTGAGCCAGCTAACAAACTCTCTGTCCGTCATCCTTCAGGGGGGTAATTCTGGAAGACATCTGTTTGTTTCTCAAGAGGCTCTAGCGGAATCAATTCTCCAGTGCCCACAGAATGACCTTGAAAGCTTTTCCCTTCTCCACCTCCCTGCCTCACTCTTGTTTCCTGAGGTTATTTTACAAATAAATGATCTGCACCTGAGGCTCGGCTTTCAGGGGAACCCAAACTAAGATGCCAAGAAACAAGACGCTTGATTGTTTTTGAGCAGCCATTGTAGGAATTTGTATTGTTGCTATTCTTTGTTGAAGTTGTGGTTCATTATTTTTATTTTTAGAGATTTATGGAATACTGCAGTATTTGGTGTATATGATGAAGGCTATATGGAAACTACAACTTGCATTACTATCTAAAAGAAACTAAAGGGAAGTTAATGATATATAATACCACTCATTTGATAATCGGATAATAAACCCTTGAGGAGGAAATGAGGAACAATCCACTGACTGGGGAAGAAGATCTGATTTGTAGATCCAGCTAGTGCTTGTGGTTTGACGCTGACGAAGTCCAAGATCTCTCTGGCTTCTGTATCCCTATCTTTACAATTAAGGTATTGAATGAGAGGGTCTCCACTCTTTTGTAGCTTAGCAATTGTATAGTTGGATACTATTCAAAATCCACAGTAAGGAATGTGTTTGTCCCCGGAGCTCAGAAGCAGTCAGGACCCACTTGTGTGGAAGCCAGGAAGCTCCAGGCTGGCTGGTCCTTTGTCCCCACTCCCCCTTGTAGAAATCAAATATCGTTCTTCCTTGCTTTCACAGCACATTCCCTACTAAAATATCTGGCACCTGGTGGGTGCTCAATAAATGCTGTTTTAAAAGGAACTCCTACCATCTTTCAAAAAACTTTTCAAGGAACCCCTATCAGAAAGAGAATGGTCTTTGATGGGCATTCCGTTAGCATGATATGTTTCATGTTCATTTGCCATAAAACTGGAAGGAGCGTTAAGTAACTTTTAAATGATCACATTTTGTTAACAATTTCTGTGAAAATGTTTCATATAATGTGAATATGGCGCTTACCTCCTATTGCTTTGGTTTATAGTTATTTGTGAGTTTTAACTGTCTTATTATAAATTCCCTTGAATTCAGTCATCATGTTCTAGCCATATGTATATACTACTAAGTACCTTCCACATAAGACACTTGTCAAATTTTTTCTGAAAAACGAAACAGAAAAACTGAGTAAAACACTGAGACTACTACATGCAGGAATTAGGACTCATTAGGAATGTGTCTGGGATATTTGAAAAGAATGTCTACAAAATAAATAGGCTTCTAATAAATTAGCTTTGAAATAATTTTCTTATATGAACCTTTTCATTAGCATGTTCATTGACTGACCCAAAGGATCAGCTGAAGATCACCTTTTAAAGAGTTTTTAGGTGACAAATATGAAATAATACATCTATCAAACTAAGCAAAGGCAAATACAATGTCAATCAATACAAAAAAGTACCAAAAAATCAATTCTCTCTTACAGTTATTAAAGGGAGAAGAAAATAAGACAGAAAGACAAATACATATTTCACTCATATGTGGAAGATAAACAAATAAACATGTAGAAAAGGAGAACAGATTGGTGGTTATCAGAGGGTAGGGGGTGTGGGGTGGGTGAAAGGAGTGAGGGGGCACATGTGTATAGTGATGGATAAAAACTAGATTATTGGTGGTGAAAACAACGCAGTCTATACAGGAACTGAAATATAATAATGTACACATGGAATTTACACAATGTTATAAACCCATGTGACCTCAATAAAATAATTTAAAAAAAAGAGATGTGATTAAGAGATGAGAGAGAGGGAGAAGAAGAGAGACTACAGGAATGGAGGAAGAGGGATAAATGAACACAGATTCCCAGCAATCAAGAGGAGTCATAAAGAAAGAGGATCTATGGGCTGGGGTGAGTGTCAGATGTAGGTAGGTGGAGAAATTTTTTGTTGTTATTACAGGTTTTATGGAGATATAATTCACATACCATAAAATTCACCCTTTTAAAGTGAACAATTCAATGTGTTTTAGTGTATTCATGGTGTTACACAAATGTCATCACTATCTATTTTTAGATTGAAAGAATGAGAAGGAAACTACATACCCATTAGCAGTCACTCTCTATTCCCGTCCCTTTCCCCTGACACCACAACCTAGCAGTAGACAATCCATCTACCGTAGGCTTACCACAGGAAGTAGCCCTACTTCCTGTCTCTGTAGGTTTACCAATTCCAAACACTTCTTACAAATGGAATCATATAATATGTAGCTTTTTTCCACTTAGTATAATGTTTTCAAAGTTCATCCATGGTATAGCATCTATCAGTACATCATTCATTCTTATTGCCAAATAATATTCCGTTGTACAAATTTATCACATTTTATTTATCTATTCATCAGTTGATGACATTTGGATTGTTTCCACTTTTTGACTATTATGAATAATGCTACCATGAACATTCATATACAAGTTTCTATGTGGATGTATATTTTCATTTCCCCCGGGTGCATACCTAGGAGTGGAATTTCTAGGTCATGTGGTAATTTTATGATTAACAATTGGATAAGTTGTCAAACTGTTTTACAAAGTGACTGCACCATTTTTAATTCCCATCGACAATGTATGAGGGTTCCAATTGGTCCACATCACTGCCAACACTTATCTTTTTGATTACAGCCATTGTAGTGAGTGTAAAGTGATATGTCATTGTGATTTTGATTTATATTTTTGTAATGACTAATGATGTTGAGTATCTTTTTATGTACCTGTTGGTCATTTATATATCTTTAGAGAAATGTCTATTCAAATATTTTGCCCATTTTTAAATTGGGCTATTTTTCTTTTTATTATTGAGTTGTAAGAGTTTTTCGTATATTCTCTGTACAACTAGAAGTCCCTTATCAGATATGTGATTTGCAAATATTTCCTACCTTTCTGTGGATTGATTTTTTCACATTTTTTATAGTATCCTTTGAAGCACAAAAGTTTATAATTTTGATATAGTCTAGTTTATTTGTTTTTAATTTTGTCACTTGAACTTTTGGTGTTGTATCTGAAAAACCATTGCCCAACTCAAGGTCATGAACATTTACTCCTATGTTTTCTTCTAAGAGTTTCTTAGTTTTAGCTCTTATAGTTAGGTCTATGATCCACTTTGAGTTAATTTTTGTGTAAGGTGTGAGGTAGGGGCTTAACATCATTCTTTTGCAGATGGATAACCTGTTGTCCCACCATGATTCATTGAAAAGACTGTTTTTTCCATCCTTGAATGGTTTTGGCACTGTAATAAAAGAACCAGTTGACCACAGACGTGGGGGTTTATATCTGGACTCCCAGTTCTGTTCCATTGATCTATATGTCTACACTTATGACAGTACCACATGTCTTGATTAGCGTGGTTTTGTGGTAAGTTTTGGAATCAGGAAGTGTAAGCCCTTTGGCTTTATTCTTCCTTTTTACAATTGTTTTGGCTATTTGGGATCCTTTGTTAATTACACATGAATTTGAGTATTGACTTTTTCATTTCTGCAAAGAAGCCAGCTGGGATTTTGATAGAAATTGTGTTGAATCTGTAGATCAGTTTGGGGAGTACTGCCATCTTAAGAATGTTAAGTCTTCCAATCCTTGACATGGGATGTCTTTCCGTTTATTTAGAAGTCTTCTTTAACTTCTTTAATAGGATTTTGTCACTTTTAGTTATGCTTTTCACTTCTTTTGTTAAATTTATACCCAGGTATTTTATTCTTTTTGATGCTATTGTAAAAATGATTATTTTCTTAATTTCATTTTCAGGTTTTTCATTGATAGCGTAAAGAAATACAGTTGATTTCTTGTATATTGATCTTGAATCTTGCAACCTTGCTGAATTTATTAGTTCTAATAGTTTTTTAGTGGATGCTTTAGGATTTTCTATATACGAGATCATGTCATCTGCAAACTGGATAGTTACTACTTCCTTTCCAATCTGGGTGGGTTTCCCCTTTTCTTGCCTAATTGTCCTGTCTAGAACCTTCAGTACAATGTTGAATAGAAGCGGTGAGAGTGAACATCCCTGTCTTGGTCTTGACCTCAGGGGGAAAGCATTCAGTCTTTCAACATTAAGTACGATATTAGCTGTGCTGATGACCTTTATCAGGTTGAGGAAGTTCTCTACTATTTCTAATTTGTTGAGTGTTTTATTATGATAAGGTGTTCCATTTTGTCAAATGTCTTTCGTACAATTTTGTTTTTTATTCTGTTAATACTGTGTATTACATTTCCTGTGATAAATCCCCCTTGGTTATAGTGCGTAATCCTTTTTCTATGTTGCTTCATACAGTTTACTAGTATTTTTTAAAGGATTTTTGTGTCTGTTTTCATAAGGGATATTGGTCTGTAGTTTTCTTGTGATGTCTTCATCTTTTTTTGATATCAGTGTAGTACTGTCCTTGTAGAATGAGTTAGAAGTTGTTCCATCTTCTTCTCCTTTTTGGAAAAGTTTGTGAAGGATTGATTTTAATTTTTCTCTGAATGCTTGGCAGAATTTACCAGTGAAGCCATCGGATTTGGGCTTTTCTACGTGGGGATATTTTTATTACCAATTTGATATCTTTGCTTATTATAGAGCTATTCAGACTTTCTGTGTCTACTTGAGTCAGTTCCAGTAATTTGCGTCTTTCTAATAATTTGTCCCTTTCGTCTATATTATCTCATTTATTGGCATACAGTTGTTTATAGTATTTCCTTTTAGTTCTTTTTATTTCTTAAAGTTGTTAGTGATTTCATCTCTTTCATTCCAGAGTTTAGCGATTTTTCTTCTCTCTACTCCCCCCTCTTTCTTGGTTAGTCTGGTTAAAGCTTGTTAATTTTGCTGACATTTAAAAAAAAAGAATTTGGCTTCATTGATTTCCTCTATCATTTTGCTATTTCCTACTTCATTTATCCTCACTATAAGTTTCCCTCTGAGCATTGCTTTCATTGCATCACATAAGTTTTGGTACGTTGTGTTTTCATTTTAATTCTTGTCCAACTTTTATTATTAAATTGTCTATTCCTCCCTTCAGTTCTGTCAGGTTTTGCTTCATGTATTTTGAGGTGCTGTTGTTAGGTGTATATACAGTCATAAATTTCGTATCTTCCTGATGGATTCATCCTTTATCCATGTGGAACTCTTTCTTTACCACTAGTAACATTTTTGTTTTAAAATTTTTGTCTATTTTGTCAGATATATGCATAGCCACTACAGTTCTCTTTTGTTTACTATGTGCATAGTATATCTTTTTCAATCCATTTACTTTCAACCTATTTATGTTTAGTGGACAGTTCTTTTTTATGATTTCAATGTTTTTAAACTTTTTAAATGATAATATAATGCTATTCACACTTTTCTTTTGATGTACAGTTCTGTGAATTTTAACACGTGTAGATGTGTGTAACCATGCCCATAATGGGATAGAAAATAATTCCATCACCCCCTAGAACTCCCTTGTGTTATCCTTTACATTCACACCCTTCCTGCAAACTCAATCCCTAGCATACAACGATAATCTCCCTAGTGGAGAGTTCTTATTAACCATCATAAGTTAGGAATTCGTATCACATTATTATTGTTATCACTATTATTTGACATTTGTTTTGTTGATTAACCACTGCTGATAGTCTTTTTTCTTCAACCCTTCTGAGGCTTTGTATTGAGCTATGTAACTACATCAGCATGAAGAGTTAAGGGCAGGTGGGGATTATTTTCTGGGCTGCAATATTGATTAGAGTTGTGTAAATGTAGAAGATTCTTAGAAGAATTGACACAAAATCAAGAGGAAGCTGAGGCTTGAGTCTTACTTAAGGGCTAGCATTTTCCACTAAAACTGGGGACACTACTACGGTGTTGTATTACCTGATCTGAATCGTATCCTAGAAATTCAAGGTCTTTGCTGATAGCTGAGCACCAGCTATGCAATGGTAATGCATGTCCTAGTATGCCTGGCATCCTACCTCATTCTCCTCCTCCCCCAATGGCTCTGGAAAGCAAACGGAGTGTAACAATAGGAGTTCTGGAATGTTCCAGTGTGGGGCTGACCTTTGTATCATGGTTAATCCTTGTCTTCTCTTTTCAGAGAAATTAGATTAAGTTAAACTGGATAGAAACCTTTACTAGGTTACAGGACTGAACTGCTTTTCCCTCCTTGAAAATCCAAAGGATTTAACAGGATTTTCCCCTTCTCAACCCCTGCCCTCCGCCCTGACCTTCACACCTTCCCAACACTAGGGAAAGGAAGGAAGTTTTCCCTGTGGTTTTGCTGTGTGACGAAATGATGGGGCAGATTGATCAATGGGGAAAACCCCACGTGAGAACACGCCTTCTCTGTACATTCCCAATATTTACTATAAGTAGAGCCATCCCAAGCCCAGGCTGCTATCAGAGCATAACAGCGCTCTCAAGGTACTGAGTACCCAGCATTGAGCAGGTCTATTCTTTGAGCTGAAAATGATGTGTGGCAGCAAGAGTTTGCTCCTGGCTGCTTTGATGTCAGTACTGCTGCTCCACCTCTGCAGCAAGTCAGAAGGTAAGTGCCACTCTTTCTGCTAGCACAGGAGGAAAAACTATTTTCATTCTCAGCTAAGCCTTGAGCTCGTCTGGGGGTCCGCAAGGGATGGAAGGCTGTTAGAAAGTCTTCAAAGGACAGTGATGGGTGTTGTCAGCTCATTGGTGAGTGGAGGAAGGAAAGCTTACTGCTGCTGATTAGGATTTCCTTTATACTGTCAATCAATCCCAGCAGAGTTTGGAGGTGGGTGGACTCTTAGAGACCTCAAGCTCCAGAACAAGTTCAAAGTGCTGTTTCTGGGAGTGATGTAAGTTGTGTAACATTAACAGTGAAGGAAATGCAGGGAACACTTTCAACTTTCTCACCTCCCGACTAAATAGTATCAGTAAAGTTCAAAACTCATGATTCAGGGGTAGATTATAGCACTGGACTTTTTAAACCTTGCAAGGCCTGGGGGATATCACTTGCCAACTTTGAGATAACATCTATCCATCACCTTACAGCAGGTTATAATTTAACTTGGGGGAGTGTCTAAGGACTGCTTTATTACTGAGAATCCATCACTTTTAGCAACAGCTACATTCCTGAAAATGCACATGTTGAACTTTTATGAGCAAAATTAAAAATTCCCGTTAACTAATATTACAATTCCAAAGTGCTTTAGTTGTAGCTCTTATAAGCAACTCCTATAAATCACATTTTCCTTCTTGTCCTCCCCCTCCTCTCAATACTCATAGCCAGATAATAGATTAAAATCTGCCAATTTGTTCATTTTCTGAATTTGGAAGTTTATTTATAAGAGTTTCTTCAAGTGGAAGGTACTCATATTGTTGCGTGATTGTCAGTTTGTATTTTTTACTAAAGATACTCCTTTTATGAGAAGTCACATGTTTCTAAACTGTATTATTGAATCGAAATTTCCCAGTACACAAACTATTTTTTTTTAAGAGAATTGGACGCTATGTTGAATTGGGTCTCAAAGACATTGTAACTGTGCCTCTAAATAGTTTATTTACCATATAAATCAGATTCTAGGTTTTCCGTGACTCCAAGTAGTTCCATAATACCTATCACAGAACAAGTTCATTCATGTGGACTCAATACCTTTTATTTCTTTTCAGCAGCAAGCAGCTTTGACTGCTGCCTCCGATATACAGCACATGTCCTTCATCCCAAATTTATCGTGGGCTTCACCCAGCAGCTGGCCAATGAAGCTTGTGACATCAATGCAATCATGTAAGTTACTAATTGATTTTAACTCAATTGCATCAAGAGTACATGGGAATTTCAGATATAAAAATTTTTTGCCTTTTTGGAGTTTCATTCAGAAATAACTGAAGTAGCAAAGATAGATTTCTTTTAATAGTACAGATCTATTTCAAAGTCCACTTTAAATAGGACTGGAATAAGACAAAGCTTAGTTTTTTAAAAAAAGAATTTAGTTGAGTAGAAAATCACTTTCTAAGATAAACTTATAGGCTACTAAAATGCTGTCTCAGGAAAATACAGAAGATATAAACTTTGAAATGATCATCTTATACCAGAAAACATTTGGCGCTGTATGTAAAGACTCAGTAATTATACTGTCACATATAATCTTCTTGATTTATACTGGATATTATACTTTAGAATGGTATAAGTTATTGATTAGATATATACATATTTCATGTAACCACCATCAACAAAATTAAATAGCAATTCTAGGATTTTATCTCCCGCTATTGCACAACCATTTGTTAAACTGCAGAAGTTAGGGAGAATTGATTTCATTTTTTGCATTGAGCTTTATCAGAAGCAATTTTCTTCGTGCATTTTGTTTCACCTCTGAATGAAATAAATAAAATGTTCAGTGTGTAGAGCCATCAACTGGAATATGAAATTTCCATTGCACATTCTGTGAAAAAAGCCATTTAAAACCTCTTTAAGCACAAATCGAATTTTCTGATTCTTCAGCTTCTACACAAAGAAAAAATTAGCTGTGTGTGCAGATCCAAAGAAGAAATGGGTGAAACAAGCTGTGCATATCCTCAGGTATGGAATGTTCACAATCAATTAGCCTCTCTCCAAATGTGTGGGGCAAGGGCTTTGTGCAGAGTGGTGGATCACTGAGATTCTTTAGCCTGAAAATGGCATAATTTTTAAAGGGGAAATTTGAGTTGGACCATGAAAACGAAAATTAATTTTTTCCACTCATAGATCATTTCTATTATTTTAAAAATATTTTGTGTATGACATAATATATATTTTATTTATATTTTTTAAATTTAGTGATTTTTTGTGTAGAGCAATCTAAGTGATAGCCACTAGTTGATTGATTCTTGTTGCAAAGATGCCTACTATTTATATAATTTACAGACTACATGACATTTGATTGTTTGTTAAACACTGAAAAATAAACAGTTAAAAGAGATCAATGGTTCTGATTCACACTGGTGACAATAGAGAGGCGTAATAATGGACAGCAGTCACCTAACAGCAGGGTACCATAGACACTGAACTTGAAGACAAAATAAGTGTTCATATCCTCTTTCTGTCATTAGATAGCTGACTTATGTAGGGCAAGGTCCATCCTCTCTGAACCTCGATTACCTCATAAGCACTCTGAGCTGCTTGGCATTTGCAGATGTGATTCGGCAATGAGAGGCTATCTTTAGGTACCAAAGCCATTCCTGATAGCCAGTCACTCTGTCTTCACTTATTCTGTTGTCCTTTTTCTCTTTACAGCCAAAGAGTCAAGAAGATGTAAAAACTGATTCTCTCTGGAATGGAATTGGATACAGTCCAAGAGTGAAAAGAACCTGGCTGGAGTTGCTGGTTTCACTTGCACATCGTTCATGGTTTAGCACTTATCTGACTCGTGCCACATTGGACTTGTCCAGTTAATGAAGTTGATTCATATTGCATCATAGTTTGCTTTGTTAAGCATCATGTTAGAGTCAAACTCTATTTTATGTTAAGTTATTTATATATGTGCATTTTTTGTGTTTCGCTATTTAATGCTAATTTCCCATAAGCTACTTGGTTTAGTCTGAGCTATAAAATCATGTTTGGAGGAATGAGATCATATGGACTTTCTTCTAAGCAGGAAGTTATTTTTAAAAAACTGTTTAACACTCTTCTGTTTACTTACTTTTGTTTCCTAAAGGTTTTGTTGTAATTACTTTGTAAAAGAGAAAAGTGATGATGAGAAGAATAAATATTAAAAATAAAAGAACCAAAAATTGTTTGTTGATTGAGTTATATAGCATTTATTAAGCTGTATATTAAAAATATTTAAAGGTATAGTAAATATGAAAATTTTCTCAAAAATTGTATTTCCCATTTACTTCTTCCCCTGCCTTTATTCTCTGTCCCTCATGGTCCTGGACATCATTCTACATAAATTACAATGGAAAGATTTTTTTCTTTTTTTGATTTGAAATCCTCCAAAGCAAAAATTAGAAAGATTTTATATCTGAGATTCATAGTTCAGTGTTTGTTGGTATAAAACTTTTTAAAATAAAGAAATGTACCCATACACTTTGTGACTACAGGGACACAACCACCATTTAGAAAATGCTTTGGGAAATCACTTAGTCCATCATTTTGCCACCACCAGGGAGCTAGGAATGGGCATCTCAGCCCAGGAACATTTCTAAACTTCGGAAGCCCTCTTGAGTCATCGTTAAGTAGTTTCCAAAAAGAACATGACTACACAGAGGAGCCTTAGAAATTAATTGCCTCACTAAGCATAGGAGAGACTTCCAATGTGTGAAACCCAGCAAGAACCCAGAAATAAGACAAAACGACAACATTCACGCCCCAGAGTTCCCGGAGCATCTCGACACAGTGCTCAGATTCCCAAGGCCACGAAGGGTTACTGGAGGCAGGCACACCGACAATGTGATGCAAGACTCACAAGTCCGAAATGCAGGGCAATGGTGGGTCATTTGGTGTATGGCCAAGATCTGGAAGTATCTCAATAGGCTCTAAAGGCAGCTCTGTGCCCAGAAACAACAACATTGAGTCATCAGGGAAAGTATGCTCAATATCCTGTTGGTTCATTCACCAACCATGGGTTAGTACCTATTTCGTGCCAGGCACCGAGCCAAGTGAAGCTTGAGACACCAAGAGATAAAGTTAGGACTTGGTCCTCGCTCCCAAGTAATTAAGACTGAGCAGTGTGGTGAGAGGGAGGAGACGGCGAGTAATTCAGCTGTTATAACACACGGTGGTGAGCACTTGGATAAAGAGCCACACGTGCTGTAGGGCATCCACAGCGAGGGCTTCCAGAAGGAAAGCATATTTGGTTGAACTGTATTTTTTTCTTCTTTTCCCCAAAGCCCCCCAGTACATAGTTGTATATTCTAGTTGTAGGTCCTTCTAGTTCTGCTATGTGGGACGCTGCCTCAGCATGGCTTGATGAGCAGTGCTAAGTCTGTGCCCAGGATCCAAACTGGTGAAACTCTGGGCCACCAAAGCAGAGCCCGTGAACTTAACCACTCAGCCGTGGGGCTGGGTCCCTGGTTGAAGCATACTAAACAGCCAATATTCAATATTCTTTTTTTTTTAAAAGGTTTTAATTTTTTCCTTTTTCTCCCCAAAGACCCCCAGTACAAAGTTGTATATTCTTAGTTGTGGGTCCTTCTAGTTGTGGTGTGTGGGATGCCACCTCAGCATGGCTTGATGAACGGTGTCATGTCTGCACCCAGGATCTGAACTGGCGGAACCCTGGGCCGCAGAAGAGGAGCGTGCGAACTTAACCACTTGGCCACGGGGCCAGCCCCAATATTCAATATTCTTGAAGTATGAAGGTGACAACTGCATATGGTTCAGCCCAATACTTGAGCTGAAGGGCCAGTAGCCACCACCCAGTTGGAAAAGGGCAGCAGGGGCTGTTTGGAAATATCTGGGGGCATGTTTTAGTTGTCACAATGTCTGAATGTGGGCTACTATAGGCATTCAGTGAGCAGGAGACAGAGATGTTAAGCCTATCGGAATGCACAGGATAGTCCTGCACAATGAAGAATTTTGTTGTTGTTGTTAGTGCCATTGAATGATCCTGTGGACAGCAGAGTGGAGCCCTGCCCCGTCTTTTTGTGCCATCTTCTCACCTTCTAGCACTGTATCAAGAAATGCCCCACTCTACTCATAAGTTTCTCATGGCCAGTTGTTTTGGAAGTGGGAGACCAGGCCCTTCTTCCTAGTCTGTCCTAGTCTGGAAGCGCCACTGAAACCTGTCTACCGTGGGTGTCCCTGCTTATATTTGAAATACCCATGGCATAGCTTTCAGCATTACAGCAACATGCAGCCGCCACAGTATGACAATCAACAGATGGGTGGTGTGGCCCCCTGAGTGGGAAACGAACGTGGGCCACGGTGAAAAGAGCACGAAATCTTAACCACAAGACCACAAGGGTTGGCTAATGAAAAACCATCCTACCCAGAATGTCGATTGTGCCACCAATTGAGCAATACTGGTTGAAGTGGAATGTTATGTAAAGAGTGGGGCTTAGGGTGGAGTAGTTGCAGATTAGGTGAAACTGTAACCTCAACTAAGTTTAGTGGTTTGAACTTGGATGTAGAAACAGTGGGGAACCACTGGAAAAGTCAAAGGAAGAGGAAAGAGAGGAGAGACAGATGATGGAAGCAGAGGCACCAGAGAGAGCTGCAATGAGTAAGGTGAGAATTCAATTTAAGTCATGGCAAAAAGAAAGGTGCAGAAGAGATGGGTTTGGGATTCCTGAGAATCATCCTGGACAGCCCTCACTCCTACCCCTTCCAGTCATTCCCTCTTGGAACAGCACAGCCAGAGAGGGCCATTGTCAGGGGATGACACATTTGGCTAACTGCTGGGAGGCCTCACCAGGCGAGCTCTGCAGAACCAGGAAAGTAGCACATTTTGTTACTGTTCTGAAGGTGTCTGAATCTTTTGGGGCCAGGAGTATTAATAACTATTAGCTGAGTTCCTGCAGACTGAAATTTTCAGGCCAGAAAGCCAATTTATTAAGCAACAATGAAAACATTCCAGTGTTAAGTGCATGGGCATAAGCAGATGGGCAGATCAGTGCATTCCCCTCATGAGGTCAAATTGGACTCACAAAGCCAGATTGTTAAGTCTGCAGTCAGAGTGCAGAGCAGAGTCTCAAACACAGTTTGAAGGTTTAATTCCTTAGTCTTACCGCGCTAACCATGTTCTTGGATTAGGGAAGTCATGCCCAAATCACAGCTCTTCTTTTTCTTTTTTTTCAATTTGCAAAATATATATCTTTCTATTTAATTTTCAGCTGAGATATAATTTACGTATAGTAAAATACATGAATCTTAAGCGTACAGCTTCATGAATTTTCGCATATGTACATAGCTGCGTGGAAACTCTGGGCCATTCAAGAGATTAAATGTTTCCAGCACCCAGAAGGCTCCCTCATGCCCGTTTACCTTGTCCAGTCCCAGGCTAACAGCTGTTCTGTCTTATTTCGCAATAGATTAGTTTGCCTCTTCTTGATATCATGTAAGTAAAACTATATGGAATGTACATTTTGGTGTGTGGCTCCTTTCACTAGCATCTTCTGTCTTTTTAACTTATTTTTAATTATACGTGTAATACATGAATTCGTTCTCATTCTTAAATTCGAGTTATAGTGAAGGAGCGAAGGCCTCCTTTAAACTTCCATCAAGGCCCTTGCCTCTCCAGACATAACTCTACAGGATGGCTTTTACTCTTTCCTAGTCTAATAGGCTTTTCCATTTGCATAGTCCTCATGAGAGCACAGATTTGCACCACTAATTTATAATCAGAGTCTATCCTTTCTCACTGGAATTAATCTCTGATCACCTGAGCGTTTTTGAGGTTTTTAGTCATATATTTTCCCAAAGTCTTTCGTATAAAACTGCGAAAGCCTGACCATAGCCATAGCCCTGATATGTGGATTTGATTTGTTGTATTCTTAGGATGTCTCCAAATTCCTCAGCACTTCATCAGCGCTTCCCATTAGTGTCAGTTGTCATTAAGAGGTCAAATAAGATAACTATGGGATAATCTCTTTTGACTCTGGCAATTGACTCTATAGGTCATTGGTATATGTAGGTCATTGGTGATTTGGAAAGTAGTGCCTTGAAGAATGAGTAGTGACAAGTGGTTTGGCAGTGAAAGTAAGAGGAGATGAAAACCAGAAGAAGAGCTTTTTTTTCCCCCCAAGGTGGAAAAATATTGAAAGAGTTAAGAGAGAGAGAGAGATGTTGAGAAGAGATTGAAGATATTAAAGAGTTGAAGATTCTGAGAGGAGCTTAAATTGTGGTTCAACTTCCCTCAAGAGGTGGGAGAAATGGTTTCCAGAACATGAGTCAGTTGAGGTATCTCTTCTTTTGAAACAAGAGGCACTAAGAAAAGAGTGGGAGTAGATAGAGACAGGTTTATGATTTGGCGTGCAGGAAATTGTTGGAGTTCGCATCAGGTGGTCTTGCTTTTCTTGGGGAAAGACTCACTGTCTTTTGAGAGTGATGAGTGAATAGACAGGGGTGGGACTTCGAGACGAAAGGGGAAGCTTTGAGATAGCCAGCGAAGGACACAGGGACACGCTGAAGGGTTGTTCAACTGTGTTGCGGTTTTACTGAGGTCAGAGATAATCAATGTGCTGGGCCTCCAATCAACGTGTGCCAGACAGCCTGCTGCAGCTTGGGTGTAAGAACAGAGAACTAATTAGATTAGTTCAGGCTTAGCCTTTGCCCCTGGATGCAGTGCAAGGAAAGAACAAGAGAGTCAACAATGAGGGTGGAGAGAGGGGTTGAAGAGGTGAACCATGGCATGTAGACCAGAGAAAAGGAGATGACATCCAAAGGTATCTGAGAGACTAAGATAAAATGGAGAAGCCCTCAGAGAAAAGACTCCAATGTGGTCAGTGAGTAAGAGAGTGAGGTGGGCTGGAGGTTGAGGGGAGGCTCCAGGAGCCAAGGTATGGAGTCCTGGTATGACTGTGTGTGTGTGGCTCAAGTGGAAGGGGGATTGGAAGGCTGCCAGGTTGGATGGGCTGTCCACTTGGATTTTTCTCCCCACCTTATATTAAGGAAAGTAGAAAAGCATATAAGGAGCCCCCGTCACACACCTCCAACAAACTAATGGCCGTCTTGTTACTTCTGTACCACCCAACTCACTTCTCTCCACTTATATCCACTGAATTACTTTGAATCAATTCCCAGATATCAAATTATTTTGTATATATATATATATATATATTCACACACATATATATATATATGTATGTATGTATAATCAGGGGCTTTTAAAAACACAATTTCATTACCATAGATGTAAAGATCAACACCAATTCCTTAATGTCACCAAATATCCAGTCAGTGTCCAAATTTCCCTGTTTGTTCCAAAAAAAGATTGTTTTTAATTATTCATTTTGAAGTTGATTTGTTTGAATGAATATTCAAATAAGGTTCACACACTGCATTTAAAAAATTTGTTTCTTTTCACTTTTAATCGATTTTTCTTACCACCACCCCCACCCTCTCTCTTTTCCTTTGCAATTTATGTTTTGGAGAAACCAAGATGTTTGTTCTATAGTTTTCCACCTTCTGGGTTTTGTTGATTGCATTTTTCTTGTGTCATTTAGCATGTTTCTCGACTCCTAGCTACAAATAGAGGCTGGGTTGAAGATTGATTGGCAGAGGGAAACAAGACCACTTTAGAAGTGGCATTTTGCCACATGGGTATAAATTTGCCTAAACTGATGTCAGCAGCAGGAATGAAAGGGAAGATTGTGAGCTTGTGCCAAAGTCTTCAAGCAACATGAAAAACTGCTCAAGACCTTCAACTGACGGCCAGAGGCAGGGGAAGTAGATGGTTTAATGATGTACGCGTACTTCAAAAGAAGAGACAGGGAAGGTGTGTAGGAATAGAGGAGTGCCATCATGGAAGCACAGAAGCGTAAGAAGTGCCACTTATTCCTGGCACTGTGATCGTCTTGAGAAGACCATAGGGAAAGTGATGTTCTTGCTATAGACTCAGGTTTCAACGGAGGCAAGGAGATAGGGGAGTAAAAGATGAAAGGACAGGGAAGAGTTGCCAAGGAAGGTCAGAGTGGGACATGATGGAGATGAGTTGGGGGCACACAACAGTATTGGGATAGAAGCATGAGAAGTACAAGAAAGGAAAGATGAATGCAAGGGTTTGGGTTTGGGTAGTAATCACGTCATTAATAACATCTAGACTAGTAAGCATTATGTGCTAATATCACTTGCTGACATCGCTAATGTATTACCTTATTCAAACATGAGGTAGGTACTATTTTTATCCCCATTTTGCAGTTAGAGAAACTGAGGATCAAGGGAATTAAGGAATTTACCCAAGCTCAGACAGTCTTTAGAGACATGATGGAATTAGCTGGTCTCAATTTTCCAACCAGGCATCTGGCATAAAGATGTTTCTGTGCCAGTGAAGACAACAGCATCTGTGGTATCTGATGCTCCTTGATGTTGGTTCTTTTGTTGGTACTTTGTAGTCTTTATAGTCATCTGTATGCTCTTCTGATTTAGAAGGTATCAAAGTCCTAGAACATAGGACATTTCAGACTTTTTTTTTGTATCAAAAGACTTAAAGTTTTGTTTCTTCAGGGAGAAAGCTCCAGTTGTGATATGGGCACCTTCTCCCTCAGCAGTACCAGACACATGTCACACTGTTGTGATTTTCTGTCTCATTAAATCATAGTTTATTGAATAAAATGTATGCTTTTCACTGTTTCATTCATTCAATCAACAGATTTATTGAGCACCTTCTATGGGTCAGGTACCTTTCTGGTGCCTGGGGATGAGCAAGACAAAGTCCTTGCTTTCATGCAACTTATAGAAGGAGAGACAGAAAATAGATAATCACATAAATGTACAATGTGAAAGAAAAAAAGAGTCAGAAAAAGGGATAAAGACTAGGGGGTGGGGATGGAGAAGTTCTCCATATCTATGAAGTGTCTGTCACAATTTACTCTCTCAGAAACAATGCCCATGACTTATGCTTGGCTGAGAAAGGAACCCAGATAAGATAAGGAAGCCAACTATGATTAAAGCTATCCAAGAGTGTGGTCTTCATTCTCTGAGATGAAGTAAGGTCTGTGGCAGACTGTTGCACTAGGCTTTGGTTTACTCTGCCTGAAAGGGTAGGTTAAGAATTAGAATCCCTATGGGGCACGCGCTCTGCTGCAGGCGGCCCAGTGTTTCGTTAGTTCGAATCCTGGGCGCGGACATGGCACTGCTCATCAGACCACGCTGAGGCAGCGTCCCACATGCCACAACTAGAAGAACCCACAACGAAGAATACACAACTATGTACCGGGGGGGCTTTGGGGAGAAAAAGGAAAAAATAAAATCTAAAAAAAAAAAAAAAAAAAAGAATTAGAATCCCTAAGACTGTAAACTATTCTTCATTGGACTGACTTTCCTACTGAGTGTCAAGCCTCCAGTGGAGGATAACTCAAGTTAGGAAGTTAAATACATCTTCAGACTGTGATTTGGTGATTTAATTAGCACAGAGCAACATTTATATCCACAGTGTGGTGATTTTGCAAATTTGTTTGCTTGCTATGGCTCACACTCAACTGAAACCAACAAACAATGATTATAAACAAATCTGGTACAATAATTTGGTTATAGAAAATGCTACCCACGCTCTAGCATGGTACAACATTATTCTCCATTCCTTTAATTATTACAATGGAGGCATTTTTAATTGCAAATGGTCATGAGTTTGGGAGGTTAGCATGGAAAACTTTTTTCACTTTTCTTTTTCTGGCTCCCTTCCCTCTTCACTTGAATATCAATACTCTTAACAGGGATATATTGTTTAAATTCACCTAAATTCTTGGCAATGAGGAAAGTTTTGGATTTAGATTCATTCAAACTCAGGCCATAAGAAGCTAGAGCTTCAGAGGCCCAAATCCAGGCAAAGCAAGAACTGCTGGATTTCTGAGTCATGAAATCTAGAGGCTGATCCAGGTAGGTATAGGATCCAAAGTGATGGGACTGTTATGAGCTGAATTCTGATCCCCCTAAAATTCATATTTTGAAGTCCAAACCCCCAGCACCTCAGAACGTGACTGTATTTGGAGACAAGGTCATTAAGGAGGTAATTAAGACTAAATGAGGTCATGAGTGTAGGTCCTAGTTTACCTGGAAGCCTTATAGGAAGAGGAAGTTTGGACACAGACATGCACAGAGGGCAGACCACGTGAAGACACAGGGAGAAGGTGGCCAGCTACAATCCAAGGAGAGAGACCTCAGGAGAAACCAACCCTTCTGACACCTTGATCTTGGACTTCCAGCCTCTTAACTGTGAGAAGATTAATTTCTGTTGTTTAAGCCTCCCTGTCTGTGGCATTTGTTTTGGCAGTGCTGACAGATGAACACGGGGGCCGAGAGGAGCAAATGCACGCTGAGCCCAGGTCCTTTGGGATTTAGCACAAGGATTCATAAATTCACACTTATGTGGTCCGTAAAAACCATGTTTTTGTGCAAGATTTTCAGTTCCTTATGTGAATTCTTCTGCCATGGAAATCTCCTCACATCTATCTTATCCCTGATTTGAGATGGAACTATGTTCATTGAGTGGAATAGTCCTGGCAAGACTTATTGATGAAAGCTCCCTCTCACCTAAAATATTTGGCAGCAATTTATTCATATCTTAAGGCAGAAGCTGACACACATGGTTCTTCCCTGAAAAATGTAAAGGGAATCATTGTGTCCCCCTACCCTGTCCTCAATAAGGAGAGTATCAGGAAATTCTCTTTTCTGTTTTACGGTACACCCAATGGCTTAAGCTTGGCATTTTGTTTAAGACGTGTAGGGTAGAAGTTCCAAATATAGAAAGATTAGGTGGCGTCTGTCTCCTTTAACTAAATCAAATCGTGAGTAATCGCAATGATGGCCTTGACCTTTTGTCAACCAGTTCCCACAGCTCCCTGGACTGGACATGTCGGGTGCAGTCTCATCTGGCCTGGATGTTGCGTTTCACTTGTTGCAGGGATTCCATTTTCCCAGTTTCCACCCTCAGGGTTCCATGCCAGGGCTTGCCCTGCCGCCTGCCTCTTCCTGCCGCCACCACCCTGCTCTGCTCAGCTCTGACGGTGTCTGGGCCTGACCCGGCCCGCCCCTCCTCCTGCTCCACTGCAAAAATCGCCTCCGCAGTCTAGATGTGAAACCTGCCAGCAAATGAATCAGCCTAGCTGGGAAATTCAGTGGAGTAAAGGGATGTTTTCCCTTTTACAACTAAGGGGGGTAAAAATATTGTACTCCAAAGACAAATTAACAAAAAATCCCGACAACAAAAACCTAAATCACACATTTTAACCTACGATTGAGAAGGAGGAAGAAGCATTTATTTATTTATAAACCCATAAAAGCACTGCCTGTAATAGCAATGCTATAGATGTTAAGGGAATAGCCCTGAGTCCTTCCTGGGCCTTGCAGAAGGCATCCAAGATCAGGAAACACAGGAGCTGAGCCTGTGAGGATGAATTTCAGGTAGTTTCAGGTGGGGAAGGGCATATATGGGCACAAACGTGCATGTGCTAGTATGTATATGTGTGCGTGCAAGTCGCAGGAGTGGCTGGAAGTCAGGGTGGAAGAAGCAACTGCCACATTAAGGAAGTGACATCATCCCTGAGACAATGAAAACCCGGCCAAGGGACACCAGCAGCGAGTGACATGGTCAGACTGGGCTGACTCCTCTCTGAGGATGGCTGCTTCTCTTCTTGCTACTTGTGCCCATTTTTCCCATCTGCTTTGCTTTATTTTTTAATCTCATACAGTCTTCTAACTTCTTGATTCCTCCCTTTCCTTTCCATCCATCAGCAGGCTTCAGTTCTTTCCGCAGCCAGTCTAAACCCAATGACATTTCACCAAAACAATTCTCCTGTCAATACGCTTGTCTCTCTGCTCTCTTGTGCCACACTCAAGCTACAAAACTGCACGAGTGCTTCAGTCCAGTCTTTCATCTTCTTGACGTGTGAACAGCTAAGTCCTAGCAGCAGAGCTCCACAATCTGAGGTCTGGTGCTATTGCAAATTCATGTCTTCCAAGTTAACTGGCTTTCACTCTGGCTGTCAAAGTAAAAATTGCACTGGACAAAGTTAAATAGGCAAAGATGACTGCATTCAAGGTTATTGCAATAGGTGAGAGACGTGAGAACTACAATCTGGACTCAGTTCCATTAAAACAAAGGGCAGGAGAGTTTTTAAGAGCTGGGATAGGGTACCATAGTCCATCTGTGTCTGCTAATTGGCTTTACCCAAAGGAAAGGTAAACTTTCTTGTATCCTCATGACAGGAGTTGGGTTTGTAACTTGGAGCAAGGGGCCCACTGAAGTTAGGCTCCAGCCCTTTCACAAAGGCTGGGAGGTAGGGGCAGCATCATCTTTGATGACAACGTTTCTTCCTTGGTGCGGACTCCAGGCCAGGGCTTGGTTTGGAGCTGCCATGGGATGCCCCTGCACAGCTGCCTACAGAGTGGTCCTCTCAGCTTTGTTTCCTTCTTCACATGGAACATGGAGTTCCTCCGATAGGAATCCTTGGCTTCTCTTACTGACTTCCCAGAGCCAGCCTGCGACCCTTCTCAGGACCTTGCTCCAAAACTTATCCCTTCTTTTCCCTGTTTCTTCAATATTTTCCTCTCCTCTGGCTATTTTCTTTGTTTGTATGTTTTTGTTGTTGTTAAACAAACTATAAGTACCTTCTTCCCCAGTCTCATCCCTAAGGCTGACTCCTCTCTGTCAGTCAATCTGTCTTTCTCTATTTTCCCATCACTCAAGTTCAAAACCCCAAAAACCATCTGACTCTTTCCTCGCCCTTAGCCCTCCACCCCCACTGCTAATCAGGCACTAATCCTGCTGATTAGGGTTTGCAACAGTTGTCATCTCTGCTCTTTATTTCCATTCTCACTGCCCTCACCTCCTTCCTGTGGCTCTCACCACCTAAGAAGTTGCCCATCCTCTAATATCCTCCCATTTGAATATGCCTTGCATATTATTGCCATATTTATCCCCAAGAATTGACTTTATTGTTTTGTCAATTATAAATTGCTCCTGGGTCTCCATTACCTACCTATCTAGTCCCCAGCCTGGAATGCAGGGACCTCCATGACCCAGCCTCTTCCAGCCTCTTGGAGTAGCTCGTGTTCCATGTATTTCAGTTACACCAGCTTCCTTTCCTTGACTTGGGCAAAATTTGCCACTTTCTATTGACACATCTCTCTTTACAGCTTCAATTAGAATGCTGTCCTCACCCCTATCTAGATCAAGACCCAGCTCATTTGCTTCCCCCTACATGAGCTGTTCCCAGATCAGTCCTGCCAAAGCTACATCCTCATCCCTCTGAGCATCTGTAGCACGTTATGTCCCATCCAGTGATGGAGAGTGTACCTCATTCTCCCACACGCTGTACCTACCATGTATGCTTCATCTCTGCACTGTGCTGGGCTTTCCCTTAGGTGAAAAGCATCGTGTTGCTTCTACCCCTCTGCATTTCTTGTAGTGCCTAGGGTAGGGCCTGGCACCTAGAAGGTGCTCTTTGGATAGCTTTGAATGGCTAGCAAATCTGCTTGATAATTTACAGCAAAAACCAGCACTCGTTCATAATGGGTGGAAGTATAACTCAATACGTTTTAAAGACAATTTTTCAGGATGCATCAAAAGCCTTAAACATGTGCATACATATTTCATAGTATCTCTATTTCCTGGGAATTTATCCTAAGGAAATAATGGCGTAAACGCCTAAATATGTATGGAGAAAAATGCTCATACAGTGTTAAAAGAGGAACAATCAAAATATCCAACCATGAGTGATAACTTTAATACCTTATGGTTGCATACTTATATATACTCACTATGTCCATGGATGGTTTTTAGCTGGTGTCACCTATGATTGTTAAAATTATCAGAATATTTCTCTACTAATCAGTAAAGTTATACTGCCTTGGACCTCCAGTCACCATCCCAACTCCTTCCCCAGAACATCCAGAATTTTCCACAGTCCAGAAACCGAAGGGAGAACTGCCTCAAGCAGCAGGATCCTGTGCATAGTGACAACGAATATCCCTCTGTCATCCATGATCCTCCTCAGTTTCCACACTGCCGCCCGCTTCTTGTCCTCTACATTGCAGCTCTAATATCATCTCTGCAGAGAGGGCTTTTCTGGCCACCAGACCTAAGTTGGTTTTCCCAGTTATTTGTTTCATAGCACCTTGTAAATACTTAGATTCGTTGGCAAGCAATTGCCTCTCTTTTCACATTTGTAAAGTGGGGGTAATTATAGTACTTGTCCTGGAGGGTTGTTATGAGGACTAAATGACTTTGTACTTGGAACTGTTCCTGGCACCTAGTAGGCACCCAGTTGTTACCATTCCTGACGCTTGCACTAGCTGTACTTGTTTTATTCATTTATGTATCCATTAGCTGGTTTCTTGACCATTTCCTGCAACTGTAATATAAGTTTATTAAAGCAGAGGTCTCTTCCTGCTTGCTCGCTACTGTATCCCCAGCACCTAAAACAGTGTCTGCACAGAGGAAATTCTCAATAAATAATAATTAAATGAAATTATTTCTGTAAAATACTAAGCAGGTGTGTGTTCAGAGTATATGTGCATATAGACAGAGGAAATCTGCAAGAAAAAAACATTGTTTGTAGTATGATCTTAAATATATTGGAAAAATATTTATGCATATTCATAGGAAAAAACTATAAAGGGAAACACCAATCTGATAATTTCTTAGTTCTATGCTTTGGGAATAATTGGTAAATTTTGTTTTCTTCTTAACACATTTTTCTTCTTGCAATATTCTCTACCATGTACATATATTAATTTTACAGCTAGAAAAAAGTCTTTAAAAAAGAACACCATCTAAAGTTTTGATGGAACATCTGGACTTGTAAAAATAGAAAGAGCCACTTAGTCTCATCTCTTACTTGTTAAAAATATAAATCCCCAGAGATTCTGATTTATTAGATCTAGAGCGGGGTCCAAGAATCTCCATTTCTACAAGTGCCTAGCTGATTCTCGTGGTTAAGTGAATTTGGTTCCTGGGAAAAGTCCATGAGCAAGGGAACACGCCTGCTCATCGCTATGGAGGTTAGGATTATTAGCTTATAGAAGTCCTATCTGAATGGGGTCCCTAAACTGGGAAGTGGATTAGGGAAAAATAAAAGTTGATTCAGGCAAGAAAAATTTTGTTTTCTTCCCCAAGGACTTGCCTTCCTCATCTGAAGGGTGAGCTTTCTCTTCCTACACAATGGGATCAAGTCATTTCCCACTTCAAGGTGGTGCCATGTAGGACATGTCCACCATGGAGACCATGAGAAGGAGTGAGCTATCCAGGCAGGACGAGCATCCAGGATTACATGTTCAGGAAGAGGTGAGGCTGAGAATCAAGCCCAGGTCAGCTTGGCCTCCAAACTCATGCCCTGAGAGCTTCTGAAGAGAATGAGCCCATCAGATTTTGATAGCATTCCAGCCACATGTAACATATCCAGAGTGGGAGCTCCACGAAAACAAAGACCCTGTTCACTACTCTATCCCAGAGTTCAAAAGAGTGCCTGTCATGTGCCGGGTACTCAGGAAATACCTACTAGTTAATGAATGACCGGCAGTTCGCCTGCTTGACAACAGTACAATAAATGTATGCTTTTCTTTATGTGTTTTGAACAACTTAATTAAGTATTTTGTTTTCCTCTATGAGTTTACTAGTCCTTTTTGACAATCACTATTTTAAGAAGCAGGGCAAATTTCCTTGTCAAACTCTGAAATCCTGATATCCTATTTATCAGCTGCAGAGTCTATATGAAGTTCTTAACCAAGAACTTACTTCTTAACAGATCCAGATAAGTCTCAGTTTATTTATGTACTAATATAAATTCTCTATGCTGAAGGTCAGAGGTCAGGCTATTCCTGTGATAGTTAACTAACATTTAGCCATTCAGTCTTACCGTGTTCAGAGAACTCAATATATTTGATATATTTGATGAGAAATTAAAAGAAATTGGACACAGCTATGGTCTACCTCTGTTGTCAACAGAAAGCAACACCCCACATGTCAGTATCAGAGGTGAAATATTGGGAGTGGATGGGCTTCCATTCTCAATTTCTCAGGTGTTGTTGGAAGAAACTTCGCTCTTCCACAATCACTTGTCTCTTTCAAAATTACAGATTTTTGTTAATTTTTTGTTGTTTTGCTCCGTTTTCTTGTCCATCTTTAGTCAACTCACCAACTATTTATGTTAGAGTTGGATCCACAGAAGGAGTAAGGTTAATGAGCATCTCAAGAGAAAGCCCCAGTGAAAATTGAAGAAAGATTAAGTAGAGAAATGAACGTTGGAATTTATCTGAAAAGAGGCCTGAATACCTCGTTAAATACATTACTCTTGGCTCAGCCAACAACTGAGTGAAACACCAAGCTAAGGGCCTCTGAAGCCACTTTTTTTCAATGTCATTATTTCTAAGTTGTGCCTTCTACTCTCAGTCTAATACTGCATCTTGTAATTTCATAATTCTATGATATACTATTTTGAGATCTTGTTTTGGTATATTAACAGTATCTGGAATGTGCCTTAAGCAAATAAAAACATTTTTAAAGGACTTAGTAGTATAACATATACTATTACAAGTTTAATATACATTCTGTAAAGTAAAATGTGGGTTTTCACAATTCAACTTGGACATTTACTTTATTGCATAGTTTTGAAAGAAGTTATTTCATTCTTTCCGTGAAGGTGGCTTCTCTTGGTACAGAGTTCCTACAAGGTTGATCAATTACTGCAGATGATAATGTAATACGTAGGAGAGGAAGTTGGGAAATATCAAATGTCAGCACTGAGATTCTTGTATCAGATGGCAGATGGGGCCTAGTGACATCTATAAGCCTTTATACCTTAAAATCTTACACACCTGTCTGTGGACTTCCAGGCGAGGCAGTTTGCATAATAATCACCTGGAGAGATTTAAAAACTATATCCTAGGCTCCACCTAGAAAGATTCTTATTCTGTAGGTTTAGGGTGGAGTCAGGTGATCTATTTTTTTCTCAAGTATCCAAGGTGGTTTGATGTTCCAGATTTTGGAATCTCTGCCCAACTGTAAATTCCTGTTATTTCAAAATATCTTATTTTTTTAAGATACTTGTTTCTCAGATTCACAAAATGTCATCAGAGTTTAGCGTGAACAATGAAAACTACTTTAGGTATTTTAATCAAAAAAGGTTTTAATACAGGAAAATACATCTTACAAAATTATTGGAAGGGCTGAAAGAACGGGTTCATAGTTAGACCTTCAGGAATAATTCTAAAAACATAAAAAATTGACCCACCATGAGAGCCACGCTGGAATCGAGAGTATTGAATGAAGTCACCAACTGCTAGTGGTGGCATTGCTGCCACCACTTCAACCACCTCTAGACTATCTAGAAACTGGAAAGTGGACACCCATAGCTGCAGTCCACGGATTAGAGAGCCTCATCAAGAGACCCCAATAGCTCATTACCCTTGAAGCTGGAGATGGCCGTAGAATGCTTGCTAGAGAAACCTCATGTTTATATGGCTTTGCCAGACAGCAAAAACAGAAAAAAGAGTTATAAAGATGACCCTACCTTATTTCTACATCCCACATCTTGAACTAGTACATCTAATAGGCAGATCACTTCACATCCAGCCCCCTAGCTGAAAGGGAGTTTGCAAAATGTTGCTTTAGCTTTCCAACCTCTCCAATTAGAATAAAGAAGATAGAGCAGAGACCGAATGAGACAATCCGTAATATCCACCACATGGGGACAACTAAGGAGCCTTTGGTACAACGGGCATTTCTAAGAAGTGGGGCAAATTCACTTGTCTGACTGTTGTGGGGGATATAAATAGGAGTATGTCAGGAAGCATGCAGAGGAATTTGGGATTTGATCCTCAGCCACTGAAGGATGAATAACATGACCTGATCTTGTTTGAAAGATCATTTTGGCTGCAGCATAGGATGGATTACGGAAGACCAGGATGAGAAGCCAAGTACCCTGTGTTATTCACTGTGAATGAAACCAAGATTTTGCTGAGTGTATTCAAATAATATTATTTTAAATACATTTTGGCTTGATGCTATCTTATTCTTAAATTATGCTCTCTGCTATGAGCTTAAAGCGATTATTTTATTCATGATTACTTATTCTTTTTGTTAAAATTTTTTATTGCAAAAATCTTCAAACATACAGACAAATTTGAAGGCTAGTATGATGAACTTCACGTACCTAACAACTAGGTTTTTTTCTTCTTCTTCTTCTTCTCCCCAAAGCCCCCCAGTACATAGTTGTATAAGGCCCCCAGTCTAGTTGTAGGTCCTTCTGGTTGTTCTATGTGGGAAGCCACCTCAGCATGACCTGTTGAGTGGTGCCATGTCCACCCCCGGGATCCGAACCGGTGAAATCCCAGGCTGCTGAAACGGAGCACATGCACTTAAACCACTCAGCCATGGGGCTGGCCCCAAGTTTTAAAATTTGTAAGCATATTGCCATATTGTTATCTTGTTCTTTCTCTCTCTTTCTCTGATTATTTAGTTGAGTTGTTCAAAGTAAGTTGCAGACATGATGCTACCTCACCCTAAAAATTTAGCACGCATCTCCTAAAACACTGAAATTCTCCTCCGTAATCCATAGGTCAATATCACACCTAATAAAATTAACAATGATTTTCTAAAATATCTAGTGTCTAGTTGATATTATACTTACCCAAATTGTGCTCCAGATTTTTTTGGCTATTTTTTTCTTCCAAATTAGTTTCCAGGAAAGGTTTATACGTTGCTCTTGTTGATTTTTATCTCTTTTAATAGAGAAATTGCTCCAGACCTCTCTCGCTTACTTTTTTCATCACATTGACTGTATGAATAATTATTTATTTCATCAAACTTGACATTCTACATTTGATGATTGTTTCTTTTAATTTAACTTATTCTCTGTCTTCTGTATTTCCTTTAGACTGGAAGTTAAATCCATAAACTGATTGCATTCAGGCAAAATTTTCTGACACAATTTCCTAAGTGAGGTTTATATTATATGCTTCCCTT
This sequence comes from Equus asinus, assembly GCF_041296235.1. Taxonomy (NCBI): domain Eukaryota; kingdom Metazoa; phylum Chordata; class Mammalia; order Perissodactyla; family Equidae; genus Equus; species Equus asinus. The sequence goes on along the minus strand of NC_091808.1, from coordinate 12,157,809 downwards.
CACAAAATACGTAATACCAATTTGTCCCCCAATCAGTGATGCTAATTTGGTCACTTGGCTAAGATGGTGACTGACATCTCCCCATTGTAAGGAAGGTATTTCCCCTTGAAAACAGTATGCAATCTGTGAGGCGATACTTTGACATTATGCTGATATCCCCAGTATAACTCACCTAGCAGTTTTACATCCACTGATGATCCCTGCATGAATCAATTATTTCTTTTGTGGTTGTAAATATGTTATTATTTGTTCTATGTTTTTAGTTGGAATTCTGCTGTGAAGAAAGGCTTCCCCTCAGCATCTGGGATAATCTATAATTCTTCCCCCAAAGTTATTCATTTTCAGAGCAAAGATTTATATGATAGACACTGCCAGTGATAGCAAATGCTTACTTTTCCTCTTTCTTTGAGTAGTAGGATGGATTTTTATTTATTCAATGTGTCACAATCATTTACTTTTTGTGGAGCCCATATTGTCCTAAAGTTTGATTCCTGTCCTTTAGACATGTACCCACTCATCTTTGAGCGTTCCTTGCTTTCTTGCACTTTGCCTCAGACCTGGAATTGATTGTTTCTTCAAGAAGCAATAGTTACATTTGTGGGTTGAGGATGGGATATGGAAACCAAGATCTGTGTTCTATAAGGTACTGATTGTAACTAGGTCTACTGCTTCTAACACCTTCAAGGGGAGAAAAACTAGGAAATACATTTCTAAAAGCATATGAGTCCATATTGATATTTCCAGTTAAAATCTGATATTACAGATTTTCCACTCAGCTTCTTGGATTTCAGTTTTGATTTCTGTCCTTTTACACTGTCAGTTGTGGCTCCTAAAATAACAATAGAAATATTTATTTGCTTTATCCTACAGTATGTATGAAATAGTTTCAAAATAACAGTGGAAATATTGCTATTAATAATAAGCCCAACGAATGAGGTTTATCATTTCTTTTTAGATCTATCTAGAGTATATCCACTAAGTTTGTACAGACTGCTGTGTTCAAAAATCACTTGAAATAAATATTTTTCTCTGTGCTGTTATCAATTTGACAAATGATTAGCTGCATTTCTTTCTTTGTCCTTTTTATTTTTGATTTAGTTATTTCTCTAGCCTTTTATTATAAAAAATTTCCAAACATATAGAAAAGTTGAAATAATTGTACAGTAAACACCCATATACCAACTCACTACATACTGTCATTAATGTTTAACTCTATTTTCTTCATCTGCTAAATCTACCCATCCATCAGTCTGACTTATTTTTGATACATTTCAAAATAAGTTGCAGACATTAGTAGTGTCAATCCCCAAACATTTCAGCCTGCCTGCCATTGACTATGGTTTCCAGTGGTTTGCTTCCAGTACTTCAGTTCTTTTTTAACAGTGACTAACATTAAAGGAAATGCACAAATCTTAAATGCACCATTCCATGGGTTTTGACAAATGCATACACATGTAATACAAACTCCTATCAAGATATATTCTCTTTTGTGTTAGATTTCTTTCACTCGGCATGTTTTTGAGATTCACTCATGTTGTAGCATGTATTAATAGTTCATTTCTTGTTTATTGTTGAGTAGTATTCCATTGCATAGATATATCACAGTCTGTTTATCCTTTCCTCTGTTCATGGATATCTAAATGGTTTCCTGTTTTGGGTTATCATGAATAAAATGGCTGTGAATATTCTTGTAAAGTCTTTTTGTGGACACATATTTTCATTGCTCTTGGATAAATAGGTAGGAGTGAAATTGCTGGGTCAGAGGGTAAATGTATATTTAATTGTATAAGGAAGGGCCATATCTTTTTCTGAAATGGTTATAACATTTTAAACTCCCACCAGCCATGTACGGGAGTTCTAGTTGCTCTATATCCTTGCTAACATTTAATGTTGTCATCAAAAATTTTTTTAGCCATTCTGGTAAGTGTGCAGTGGATTTTTTTGTTTAGTTTTATCTTTTGAATATGTAAAACATATTCAAAACATGATCTTTTTCTGCTTTTTTAAAAAAAATTTTACTTCACTAATTCTTGGGTCTTAGTATCAATCAGTCACAGAAATTAATGTCTGTGTGTGATTTTAGATATTATCTAATTCCCCTTTCTTTTACAGGTGTAGGAAATGAGGCTCAGGGAGCTTGTTCAAATATATACTGAGAAGGTTCTAGAATGAGGACCATCAGAGTCCCAGACCAGTGCTCTTTCCATTCTACAAAGCCCTGGCCATTTCATCATGTGTCTCTTTCCCCTTAGTGAAGACATTCTGTTTTCTCAAAAAGTTGCTTATTCCTGACTTCAAAAAAAACAACATGGAGACCAAGAGGGCAAATATGATCATTTCAAATGAAGTTTTAACCTTTTTGTTTGTTTGTTTTTTTCAAGATTGGCACCTGAGCTAACAACTGTTGCCAATCTTCTTTTTTTTTCTGCTTTTTCTCCCCAAGTCCCCCCAGTACATAGTTGTATATTTTTAGTTGTGAGTCCTTCTGGTTGTGGCATGTGGGATGCCACCTCAGCATGGCTTGATGAGCGGTGCCATGTCCGTGCCCAGGATCCAAACCAGTGAAACCCTGGGCTGCCAAAGCGGAGCGCGAGAAATTAACCACTAGGCCACGGGGCCGGCCCCTCTCTTTTTTGTTCTATTGACTCATAACTATAATTCACTAAGAATTCATTTGTCAATTGAGAAAGAATTTGACAAGATTTGTAGGGGCTGGCAACTGGACGGGTTGAAGCCTGGGGGTTCTTTCATTTCACATATCTCAAAAGTCACTTTACAAAAAATTTCTCATGACAAATATTCTCTTTTCCTATCAACTTTTGAGAAATTTCAGGGAATAACTTCTCTGCTACACACATACCTAATATTCAATTTGAAGAATCTTTTCAAATACGCATTGTGTGAAAGAAGAAATGTTAAAGGTGGAAGAGATATAAAGATGAGAATTTAAACCAACTTGTCACAGAGGCCCTAATGTAAAGACATTTAAAAATATTATAGAGCACTAACTCATACATTCAATTAACATCTGAATTCAGAGAAACATTTGTTTGTAGGTGGGGAAATTTATATTAGAATACTTCACTGGCATTTAAAAAAAAGTCCTTGAGGGGCTGACCCATGGCTGAGTGATTAAAGTTCCCCGTGCTCCACTTCAGCAGCACGTGGGGTTTGCAGGTTTGGATCCCAGGCGTAGACCTACTCCACTCATCAACCATGCTGTGGATGTATCCCACATACAAAAAATAGAGGAAGATTGGCACATGTGTTAGCTTAGGGCTAATCTTCCTCAAGCAAAAAGAGAGGAAGATGGGCAATGGATGTTAGCTCAGGGCAAATCTTCCTCACCAAAAGAAAAGAAAATCCTTGAACATGTGTTTACAAGCGACAGTTCTTTAAGCTTTATAACTTCACTCCATTTCACTTTTGTTACCACTCTAAAAAATGGTCTCCACAGAAGTATGAAGACACGGTGTTAGGTCTTTCCAAAAGTTTCTCCTTTCACATGTTTTAATTAAAAAATCCATCCATAAAGACTTGTAATTTCAGAAAACTTGCTGGTGGGCATCTATTGATTTGCTAGGGGTGAGAGTTTAAGGAGGGGCTCCATCAGGTAAGTAGGAATGCAGTATCCTGCACGCCTTCTGCCTCCAGGGGTAGTAGAACTCCACAGAAGTCCCTGGAAAGCTCAGATCTCTTGAATCTAGAACTGCTTTGTCAGGCAGAGGTGGAAAGGCTCCTCCTGAGCTAAAAAAATGTGAAGTTTTGTCAGTGGACGCTCTCCATCCTTCATCTCAGGGCTGAAAGCATTGATAATGCAATGCCCTGCAGCCTCTCTCACCCTGCTGTGTACAAAGGCTCAGACAAACTTTGACCTATATACAAGCACTATTAGTGGAGAAAATTTTCCTATGTGGTAAAGAAAAATAAATTTTCAGAGTAAATGTCATCCATACACAATTGACCACAAGCCATTCTAGGGTAGATCTTTGGAAAGTTCTCAGACATTGGAATAAATCCGTAGTAATTCATATACATAAGGGACTTTTATGAATTAGCAAATTCATGGGAGCATCTTCTACATGCCAGTCAACTGGGTAGCTCCGGGCGTAAAGAGATGAAAATGCCCATCCCTGTCCATCAGATGGGCAAAGGTTAGTGAAGCTGTGCATCAGAAGGAATTCCCATAAACTGCCGGTGGGAATGTAAATTGTTACAACCTCTTTAGAAAATAGTTTGGCGTTTTCTACTAAAGTTGAACAGGAGCATACTCTGACTCAGCAATTCTTTCTCATTCCTCCCTGTGAAAGATATGTGTACATGTGCGCCAGGATTCTTGTACAGTACAGGAATGTTTTCACTAGCAATGTTTATGGTAGCTCCGAACTGGTCCATCAACTTTAAAATGGGTAAATAAATTGCGGAAAATCGCATGCAATGGAAATCTAGACAGGAGGAAAAATAAGCAAACAATAGCGAATTGCAACAATAGCCTGGAATTTAACATAACATTAAGTGAAAGAAAGAAGACAAAAGAGAGCGATTTACAGGATCTATCTACCGGGTGATCCCATTCCTATAAAATTCAAAAACAGGAAAAATTAAACTTTATTGTTTAAGAAGGCATACAAAGGTGGTATAACTCTAAAGAAAAGTGAGGAAAGGATTAACATAAATTCAAAGATCACAGTTATTTTTAGGAGGGAGTAAGCAGGGTAAGACTAAAACAGGGTACATAGGCTTTTGGGGTGCTGGGTGGAGGTTCTATGGATTTTTCACAGTAATTATTTGACACTGTATATTTACTTTATGCACTCTTTCATATGTTGTTTATCTAATATTTCTTTTAAAGGTTGCATTTACGGTTCCACATTGAATTATGATTGATGAGGAGGTTAAACTCCTGGGGTGACAGAAACATAGATAACATTTGACTAACCAGGCTGGGGAGGTCATGGGGAAGGTGACATCTTGGATAAGTCTTAGAGGAACAGTAGGAGGGAAGCAGACAAAGGGGGAAAGCATTCTAGGCAGAGGTCAGATCACTCCAGAAGAGTAACTCCAGAGAAGTGAGCTTGATGGCTGGGACTCCAGGTTTGTGTATGAGGGTATCAGAAATGGAGCTGGCAAGGCAGGTCAGAAGCCTGAAGATGAAACACGAAAAAGTCATATTTGTGTTTAGGGAATTTACTAGAGGATTTTTTTGGAGGAAGGACATTTTTGTCATGAAGCAAGAATAGGAAGATTTAAAGAAAAGAAGAGGAAATTAAGAAAAACTCTAGAAGAGAAATGGAAGCATAAACACAAAGAAGAGAAGGTAGAGAATGAGTCAGGAGGAAGACAAGAGGAAAATATTGAAGACATAAAACTAAAAATATAAGGAAGAGCTCCAGTGAGAAAAGGGAAGAAAGCAAAGAAGACTTTAGAAGCTGGGTTGATAGGACCATCTCCCTCCCAGGTGAAGGAAGGGGAAAGATAAATGAAAGAGAAGTGAAAAATAGTTTGGGAGGAAAAAAAGAGAAACTAATCAGAAATGTCTAACAGGAACGTGGAAATTAAAATTTCACAGGCAAGATTAAAATGGGGCTCATTTTTTAAAAGAACAGACGTTTATAGGAAATCAAGAGGGCTCAAATTTTAAAAGTCGGCAAAACCAAGAAATGGAAAAATGTTTAGAAAAGAAACAAGAATGACATAAGAAAAAAGTCCTAAGAATTGAATCATTTAAAGGTACTAAGGGAAATAATCAGGCAAAAGCAGAAAAAAAATGTTTGAGTGATGATGCTGGTGAAAATATAGAAGAAAAAGAGCATAGAAACTGCTAGATATTCTAAATGTCAAGTCTCTTTGCATCTTACCCTGCTAAAAATACAAGAAAAAAGGGGGCAGAAAAGATGAAAAACACCACAAAGCCACCCATTTTGGGTCACTCTAAGTCATTAAAATGAGAAAACCAACCACTGTAGGAAGGAATGAGGAACCTGGTCCAAGTTGGAAGAAAGATGGGGAAATGCAAGTAGAGGGATGCTCAAATCATGAGCTCCCTTTTCCTTGGGGGCACGACACTCCCTCAACTGGAAGGGCAAGTTCCACCCAAGCTCAAGGAGCAGGTAGGAAGTGACTTCATGAAAATCCTCCTCTGCTCTAGGGTAATTTTGCCTTTCATGATTTAACTCAGTCTACCACATCTTGACCTAGTTGAAAACTGGGTCAGACCATTTTTTTTTTAACGGAAGCCTAAAAACCACTCTCCCTTAAACATATTCATATTTTGCACTATTTTCTATATTCAGTTTCTTTTCTACCTTTTTGGAGATGCTAACAAAAACTGTGTGAGCCAGTTAAAGACCCTGGACTCTGGATCCAAAGAGAACTGAAAAGAAACCGGGGATTTCACAAGATAGTAAGAAGACATTTGCAGACCCCCTCCTTGCACTGCCCTGGGTGTCAACTTACATGACATTCAGCTCATTCGGGTCGGGAACGTTTCTCCTTCTCTGAGCAATTAGAAAGGTGTGGATGAACTCTGATTTGGCTCAAAGATTTATGTGAGGGGCTGAAGGAAGACAGTGTGGCAGGAGCTGGGGAAGTGAGGAGGAGGGAATAATGAACGAGGCTGTAGAAATAGATTAGGGACAGGGACCTTGACAAGACATTAAGGAGTTTGGGAGGATTATAAAAAGAGTGGTAATATGCACAGGCTAGCATTTCGAAGCCAATTAAGAAGGGACGAGAGTGGCTGGTGGAACGACATGGGAGAAATTGGCTTGAGTGTAGAGCTAGCATAGGAAACTGCTTGTTGATGAATAAACATTGATCCCTGTCTGGACGATAAACACCCCTAAGAGCATGATTATCCATGTTTTTTTCCCTGTCTGTCTGGTTGGGATGGCTATGATCCCCAAGGAAGGTTGCCAATAAAATAGAGGATACCCACTTAATTTTGAATTTCAGATAAGCAACAAGTTTTTTTTTTTTTTTTAGCATTATTATGTCCCCTGAATATTTGGAGCATACTTATACTAAAAATATCATGTGCTGTTTTTCTGATATTCAAAGTTAAGGGGAAATCTTGTATTTTAATTTGGTAAATCTGGCAATCTTGTCCTCAAGGTAATATCCTTGGGCACAATGAGTAGAAGATAGAGCCAAAAGCTGACGGGAGCCCATGTCTCTGAATTGAAGTCTGCAGGAGAAGTGGACAGGAGGGCTGCCTAGATTTTAGGATTCTGACCTCCAGAACTATAAGGGAAAAAATTTCTGTTTTAAGTCACTAAGGTTGTGGTAATCTGTTATAGTAACCGTAAGAAACTAATACATAGCCTGATATTTTGGAATTACTGAACTTCCTTTCCTGTCCTTTTCTTCTTTTTCCTCCTCCTTTGTCTAGCTCATACACACAGAGAATGCCATGCTGGAAAGGATATTGGAGATGATCTCAACCAATTTGCTCATTTTCCAATGAGGAAATTGAGGATGTGGTCAACATTTAATTCACTTGTAGAGTAACTCTTAGCATTCTTTTTTCCGTGATATCTACACAATCTTTCCCTCTTTCTCCTCCTCTTTATCTAATTACCTCCCTCTCCCCAGTTCTTTCTAGTCTTCCTGTTTCCATCCTCCTTCCTTTTCTCCATCAGCTATTGACCATCATCCATCCATCCATCCATCCACCATCATCCATCATCCATCCACCATCATTCACCCATCCATGCCCCATTATCCATCCATCCATCCCTCCATCCACCACCATCCATCCATCCATCTGTACATCCATCTAACATCCTCTTCCCTGATTTGTTCATCATTTCATAGGAGTACTTTTCAAATTCACTAGTCCCTACTTCCCAAAAATACTTAACCATTTTGTTCCTGCTTTCATTATGGTGTGTGAGGAGTTGTAGGTCCATTTAAGCAAAGACATTTTCCTTTTAAAAATGTAATACCTCTAGTTTGGTTATCAGATTTCCAAATGCAGGAAAGATCTGGGGAACTTGTTAAGATTCCAATATTTCGGAGCTACCACCACCACACACCTACTATTTGTATATTGTTTAAGTACTTTGAAAAGCACTTTGCAGAAACCAACTGTTCCCAGCCTCTGTGATTTCACAGATCGGTTTTAAAAAAGATGTGGGGGATTCAGTGAAGGGATTGACTAACAGAGTTACCAATCTTTTAAAAGCAAAGTCGTCAAAAACAAATAAACAAGCAAATATGCCATCATTTAATTAAAGAAAGGAAGTTTTCACACCATAAATATGGGAAGAGCAATTTCAGAATAATGGGAAATTCATCTTAAGGAAACATAGGAAGTAAAGTTATGTTGATATCTTTTTTTTTTTAAAGATAATATATATATAAATAATTTAGTTTGATAAAAATAAGTAACAGTTTATTTTTATTTTACTTTGAGTGTATCTTTTTCTTTTATACAAGCTTGTCAATTTGCACATCTATATTTGGCGTGGCGTGAAATGAAGCGACAACATCCTACTTCTTCTTGGATTTAATGTTTATCAGTTATTGTTGAAAATCTGTTCTCACATGAATATGTTGACAGAAATAGACACAACTTTCTTAAGGCTATTTCACTTAATCTAAAATATTCTGGATAAGGATAGAGAAGGGATCTTATGGTTCCAGCCATTTCTTCTGCTTTTCTCATTCTCATTGATGAAAATTGTTCTAGTTGGTGATTTGCCCGATATGGAGGGAAAGACCCGGAGACCCCAAGTTTCCCTTCCTTCCTGGTAGCCACTTCCACCAGGGCTGGCCCTGGGTAGGTGAGCGTGAGCATCTGGGTCTCCATGAGAGAAGTCTGTGCTGGGGAAAACGTCATTCCCAACAGACAGCACATCTCAGAGTACAGTTTGGGAGCCAACCTTTCTTCATCACCTTTGGGAAGGTGATGAAAATTTACTTTCCAAAGCACATAGGAATCACCTGTATAGCGTTAGAAATGTATAGGTACACTGTCCAGTTCAGGTCCTACGGGGTCAGAGTTTCTGGGAGGGATGGCTGGGCATTTGCTGTTGATTTTTCTTCTATTAAACCATATGAGGGATCTGATGTCCCACCCCCCCACCCCCCCCACCCCCCCCGCCCCAGTTAAGAAACTTGCTGTACGTCAGTGGTTCTCACTCATGGATGTCCGTTATACTTCTTTGGGGAGCAATGTCTGGGCCTCATTCCAGATTACTTGTATCAGAATATCTACTGGAGGGCAGAGCCTGGGCATCAGCAGTTTTTAAAAGCTGATTCCAGTGTGCAGCCAGTTTTGAGAATCACAGGGGGAAAAAAATGCTTGTATCCACATAATTCTGCATACCGCTTCAGGAGCCTAATATTAAGGAATCCTGCACATGACACTTTAGAGCCAGTGGCCAGCCATTCCTTAACGTGACTTTGTAAATCACGTGGGCTTTCTTAGGAGGCAGAGCCAGAGTAACTGTTGTAACAGTAGCTAACGCTTCCCAGGCACTCAGGAAGTGTCCTGTTCTAGGGGTTCATGTGTATTGCTATATCTCACAAGACCACCAGGAGGTTGGAACTATTATTATCCTTATTTTACAGGAGAGAGAAGAGAGGTTAATTCAGTTGCCTAGATTCATGCAGTTGAGTCATGGTGCAGCCTGGCTCAGCACTGGCCCTCGCTACCAGGATGCTATGCAGGAGGAAGAGTTTGGCAGGGAACGGGGTTTGGAGGAAGATGGTTAAGGAGGGCAGCTAATGTAGAGCCTTGCAACAGGCTGGTAATAAGCGTGAGTCCAGGGAGACCGTTCCTAATGGCAGATGCTGAAGGAAAAGGACAATTGGGAACATCCCTACTGGGAATGCGAATTGGCAAGAGGAGGGAGCTGACACTTGGCCAAAGATGAATGTTCCTATCGTGTTTCAACAATTTCCCGGAGCTTCGTACCCAGAGAAGGAAAGGAAACTGTTTTTTAGTGTGAGGCATGAAAACTGTGAACTGCCGCTCAGTGGTGAGTTCTTGCCATTACCACGTGGCTGCCCCCTAAAAACTCTTTTGAATGGAAGGTAAAACATTAGACTTGTGGTCTGTAGAGTGAGGGAGGTAATGGTCCCTTTTCTTTGTGTTCTTCAGACCACACCAGGAGAGTGAGTCTTACTTTGAAAAGGAGAAGAGAAGAAGAGGGAGAGGTTTTCAGGGGAGAGGGTCTTAATGCAGAGGGGACTGGCCACTGTAGGGTGAGGAACCAGAGAAGTCTCAAGGTGGTCTTGAAGGACACGTATGGCCGACTTTGGTTGGCCTGTCCTGTAGAAGACAGATTAGATTTGCTGGGTCCGGTCTAAAAGGATGAACTGGTGATGGCTACAGGCTGAGGATTTAGCCTATTGGGAGAAAGCCAACCATAACTGCCTTGAGAAGTGTATTCTTTATTCGTGGAAAGAACCAAGATAAGCTGAACAATGACTATGGAGTGGGGTACCTTTCAAGGTCTTTGCACCTGACCTTCTGTAGTTCTGTGATGATTCCTCATCCTCATTCAATTATCGAACAAGGGTTTATTGTCCTTGGGCCAGGCATAAGGGATACAGTGGTGAACATATAGACTTGGCAAGTAGAGAGGAAAGAGAAATAAACAGCTTCACTCCTACATTATAATCACTTGCTCCCAGGACCTGGAATTCGGGTTCACATTATTTAGCACTGTTTCCTATTATATTGCCCAGTTAACCTCTTTTTCTTTCTTTCTTTCTCCCTTTGTTCATATGCCCTATGTTTTTCTCTCTCTTTGTCTCCATTTAACGCCTCCTTTTTTTTCTTCTTTAACCATCTGCCTCAGTTATTTTTTTCTCTCTTTTATCTCTTATATTTTCCTTTACCTCCTTCCTATTGCCCCTTAATCAATGTGTGCAATTAATTCATTTATTAAAAAATACCTAAGTACTATACTGATGTAGATGTATGCTAAATGTCTGTTCATTGTTTTTATATTCCCAGTTACATTAGAAGAATCAAATGAATACTGTCTGCAAATATTTGTGTCACACGTGACTATCACCAGACTCATGAAATATTTTAATAAAAGAGAAAATAGTTTCCTTCTGTCTTCTAAATCAGTTCTCAAAGGTGACTTCCTTACTCGACCTTTGGCATGGGAAGTACTGAGTAGTTTATACCTGAAAATTCATCTCTCATTGCATATTATGTTACTTGATAATGAATAGCTTTCTTATTCTGCTCTGCGTTGTCAGGTACTAGACATTTCAAGAACAATAGCTTCATAGCAGAAAGAGAAATTAAGAATTCAATCCATTTACAATTGCAACAAAAAGAATAAAATACCTAGGAATAAACTGGACCGAAGAGGTGAAAGATCTGTGCACTGAAAACTATAAAACATTGTGGAAAGAAATCAAAGAAGACACAAAGAAATGGAACGATATTCCTTGCTCTTGGATTGGAAGAATTAACATCATTAAAATGTCCATACTTCCTAAAGCAATCTATAGATTCAACACAATCCCTATCAAATTTCCAACAACATTTTTCACAGAAATAGAACAAAGAATCCTAAAACTTACATGGAACAACAAAAGACCCTGAATAGCCAAAGGATTCTTGAGAAAAAAGAACAAAGCTGGAGGTATCACACTCCCTGATTTCAAAATATACTACAAATCCATAGTAACCAAAACAACATGGTACTGGCACAAAAACAGACACATGGATCAATGGAACAGAATCGAGAGCCCAGAAGTAAACCCACACATTTATGGACAGCTAATATTCAACAACGGAGTCAAGAGCATACAATGGAGAAAGGAGAGTCTCCTCAATAAATGGTGTTGGGAAAACTGGACAGCCACATGCAAAAGAATGAAAGTAGACCATTCTCTTACACCATGCACAAAAATCAACTCAAAATGGATTAAAGACTTGAATGTAAGATGTGAAACCATGAAACTTCTAGGAGAAAACATAGGCAGTATGCTCTTTGATATCTGTCTTGGCAGCATATTTTCAAGTACCATGTCTGACTGGCCAAGGGAAACAAAATAAAAATGAACAAATGGGACTACATCAAACTAAAAAGCTCCTACACAGCAAAAGAAACCATCAACAAGATGAAAAGACAACCGAGCAATTGGGAGAAGATATTTGCAAACCATATAACATATAAGGGTTTAATATCCAAAATATACAAAGAACTCATACATCTCAACAAAAAAAACCCAACAACCCAATTAAAAAATGGGCAAAAGATCTGAACAGAGATTTCTCCAAAGAAGATATACAGATGGCCAACAGGCATATGAAAAGATGCTCAACATCATTAGCTATCAGGGAAATGCAAATCAAAACTACAATGAGGTATCACCTCACTCTGGTCAGAGTGGATATAATTAACAAGACAGGAAACAACAAGTGTTGGGGAGGATGTGGAGAGAAGGGTATCCTCGTACACTGCTGGTGGGAGCGCAAACTGGTGCAGCCACTATGGAAAGCAGTATGGAGTAGTCTCATAAAATTAAAGATAGATCTACCATATGATCCAGCTGTCCCATTGCCGGGTATTTATCCAAAGAACTTGAAAACACAAAGGCATAAAGATACCTGCACCCCTATGTTCATTGCAGCATTATACACAATAGCCAAGACTTGGAAACCACCCAGGTGCCCATCAAGGGACGAATGGATAAAGAAGATGTGGTATATATACACAATGGAATACTACTCAGCCATAAGAAGTGATGGAATCCAGTCATTTGTGACAACATGGATGGTCCTTGAGGGTATTACGTTGAATGAAATAAGTCAGAGGGAGAAAGTCAAATACCGTATGATCTCACTCATAAGTAGAAGATAAAAATAACAACAACCAAACACTTGGCAACGGAGATTGGATTGGTGGTTACCACAGGGGAAGGGTAGGGGAGAGCAAAAGGGATGATTAGGCTCACATGTGAGGGGATGGACTGTAATTAGTTTTTGGGTGGTGAACACGATGTAATCTACACAGAATTCAAAATATATTACCATGTACATCTGAAAGCTATATAATGTTACAATCCAACGTTACTGCAATTAAAACAAAAAATAAAATAAATGCTTCAAGGAAAAAAAAAAAAGAACAATGGCTTCAGCATGACAGCCAGCCCTGAAAGCTAACTTCACTTTATTGTTTTAAAAGTGGTGGTTTCCATTGTGAAGAAACACGGTTTGGATTTCTATTCTTCTCACCTCTGGAGGTTAAAGTCATGGATGAATTTTGAGAACAAGCATCTCAAATAGTTCTGCTTCAACATGAAAGTGAGAGCATATAACAAGATATTTTGGGAACTTTTAACTTGGGATTTACTTTAAAAAGATCCCTCTAGAAAACTGCCATGCATTTAATAGCACTTCCTGCTCCAAGAGGGAAATAAATCAGGAGGTAGGGGCCTGCACAAAAGCGCAGTTCTACCACCTGTGAACTACTTAACTAACCCATCTGGTTAAACAATGATGTAGTCCAGAAGCTTTAATGGGATATAGACCATGAATTCTAAAGGGGGCTTTTGCTCCCATAATGTTCTACCTCTGAAAAGAAAACCGATGCCAGCTGGAGTGTTATTTCCCCTGGCTTCATGCCCTGTCGGATAATATCATAATTCTTTTCTTATTGTTCCCGCAATGTTGCTTTTTTTTCACTCATTATTTTTCTGGAAAAGGTATGACCAGTTGCCAAACTGCCACACAGATCTGTCAATTGTTAAGGGATGAGGAACCAACATTTGTGTGCCAGGTACTATACCAGGTGGTTTACACTCATGACCTCACTTGTTTCTCATCATTCTTCCAGGGAGGGCTTATCATTATGCACACGGGATGCTGAGGCGCTGCTCTGGGAAGGTCAGGAAATTGCCCACATCCTCATAGGATTTGGTAGCAGAGTAGGGATTCAAACTCCCATCTTTCTGACTCTAACACTCCTGAATTTTCTATTGCAGCTGAGAACATAGCCCAAATGGGAGTTTAAACACTTCTTCCCACATTCTGTTTTAGAGAAGCCTGAGGTGGCAAGGTCATGTGGGAAATCTGACATAGAAGAATGTCTGGGAAATGTAGTCTTTGGTTTCTCAGCCCCTAGCTTGCAGGAAGGCCCAATACGATACAACGGGGTTGGAATGGACTGGATATCCAATTCTTCCCACAGACCGCAACTTTGGTTACTGACACCCATGAATACCCTTCTCCTAACACTTAAACTTTCAAACCACAACAACAGCAACAAAAAATGCTCTTATTATTGTAATGAAACCATCCCTCGTGCAAAATACATTTAACTTTTCCTCCAAAGCAGAGACCCAAAATGTCATCAGTTGCTGGGTGCTGGCCTTTTCTCTTTTTTCTTTTTCTTTTTCACCAAGCTGTACATTATATCACCAGGACTTATTCATTTTATAACTGGAAGTTTGTACCTTTTGATCACCTTCACCCATTTCACTCACGCCCACAATCTTCCACCTCTGGAAACCACCAATTTATTCTCTGTAACATCTACGAGTTTGGTTGTTTTTTTAGATTCCACATATAAGTGAGATCATGTAGTATTTGTCTTTCTCTGTCTGACTTATTTCACTTAGCATAATGCCCTCAAGGCCCTTTTGTGTTGTTAGGTCTTTCCTCCTTTTGTTTAATCACAGCTCTGTATTGTTATACTATAATCTATGGACAACACTGTAAAGTTAACGTCCACCATCAAGCCTTAAAACAGAAGAATAGTAGGCAAAAGGGAAAGAGAAGAAAAAAAATGGGACAGTAAGGAGAGAAGGAACATGTTAGTTACAAGAATGTTTGTTTCTGCAACTGATCATTAGGGTTTACTTGGTATTTATTGTTTACGTCTTACTGGCTCCATCGCTAATTCTATGTTCCTTTTGCCTTCAGCAGCTTAGTCTTCTTTATTCAGGGGTAACTGAAACCTTCATTCCTGAAGGGCATGAATCTTGGGAAGGTCCTGTTATATTGGTTCTCACAGTTTTCCATTGGCTTCTACCACCTGACATGCGTGATATGGGGCCACCCCACAGGATTTCTTGGTTTGAGGAACAGTCTCCTGCTGATTGCATAATTTAACAGGAACTCTATTTCCCCTTGATAACCAATTTAATCTTCCCAGTCCATGTGGTAACCCCTCTTTTTTTTTTTTACCTGTTTATTCAGGGACACCAGGAACCTGAAATGGCCAAAGGGCAGTTCTTAGCTGTGGGAACATGGTTGTGTCTAATGGTGGAATAATTTTGTCCTTGGGATCTCAGACTTCTAAACCAACAGAACCAGGGTTGAAAAAAATGATAATCGAACTTTTGTGAGTGAATTATTAGGGGGAGTGTTAAGAGCTGCCACTCTCACTTCCAGCCTTTGGATCCCAGAACAGTGTATTCCGACTATGGGAGAATCAGCACCCAACATGGTTGTTGGTGCAGAGCAAATAACCGCGTTAGGAACAACACACCCAATCTAACCAAGTATTGCTCTCCACCTGGCCCTGGAACGGAGTGCTCTGTGGGCTGGTTGCTTCCAGGTGGTGAGGCTGTAGTAAAAGCAGGGAAACCTTTGACTGCCTTAATTCTTGTGCATAAACATGAGTCCCTGTTGCTTCTGCAACGTTATTTGGATATCGTGATTATGCATATCTTAGTCTGTTTGGGCTGCCATAACAAAATACCACAGACTGGGTGGCTTATAAAGAATAAAAATTTATTTCTCAGAATTCTAGAGACTGGAAGTCTGAGAAAAGGGTTCCAGCATGGTCAGGTGAGGGCCCTCTTCCTGGTCATAGACTTCTCCCTGTGTCCTCACATGAGGAAAGGGGAAAGGAGCTCTCCCTTAGATCTCTTTTATGAAGGCATTAATCCCATTCATGAGGGTGAGCACCACTTCCTAACGCCATCACTTTGGGCATTAAGATTTCAACATATGAATTCTTGGGAGGGTACATATTCAGCCTATAGCAATGAATAGGAAGATTGTGTTGCAAGTGGGAGCCTGGTAGACAGAGAAGGAAAATTCTTATCTAGCTTAAGCGTCTTTTCCACTGAGGGCAATTTTCTGTTCCCTCCATGATGGTGCAGTTCCAATATAATCAACCCTTTGGTGGCATGAGACTGGTACTCAGGGTATGGTACAAGAATGGGATTTGACATTGGTTGCTGCTGCAGGTTATTTGGATACTTAGCAGTGGCAGTAGGCAGGTCAGCCCAGTGCCAACACATGGGCGAGCTTTGGAGAGAAGAAATCCTCTTTGGGCCATCCCTTATCTTTATTCCTGCCTCTATAGCCACTTTATTCATGAGCTCATGGAGCAAAAAGTGGATTGGTTGGGAGAGGCTGACTGACAGCTCCAGTGTGGGTTTACTTGTTTCTCTTGTTGGCTGAGAACCTTCATTCCAGTCGGGGTCTTTGTTAAGCTTTCATATGAGACATAAATATTCTCACTATCTGGCCCCATTCTGAGATGCCCCTCTACCTTCCTCTTCTCTAGATTTGTTTGCCACGAAATTCCAGGTTTTTTTGTTCCAATTCTCTGAACATTTGTCCGAAGTATAGCAATTGCTTATACACCAGGCTATCTCTCCCACTCCATGCAAAGCAGATTTTGAGATGGGCTGTTCCAAGTTTCATACTGAACATGGTTTTCCATTCTCCACTGTCCTTGAGGGCCAGCCTTGACTGGGACAGTAACTTTGCAGCAGTCCACTTCCAGCTTGTAAAGCCACATTTAAATTATGTTTGAATTTTTTTCTTCCTCAGTCCACTGGTAGGAGCTCCCAACTTGGCCATAAGTCCGGGCAGAGGAAAAGATGTCAGGGTAGGCACACTGCGGGTATAAGCTTAGATCATACAACTTATTTGTGCCTTCAGGGTCTGCTCCAGCTGGATCCCATAAGTGCTGCACCCTCCTGTTGGTAGTGTGCTGCTGTTTACAGCTGACTGTATAGCTTGATGAGCCAGACAACCCCAAGTTCAGGAAGGGCACCTCCATTTACAAGGTCAATTGGTTCTTAGGTCAGGTGTTTAGTCTCTGCCATGGCTCTATAGCAAGCTAAGAGCTATTTTTCAAGGAAGATTCACTTAAAGAAGAGGGTATGGATTGCTTCAAAAACCAGGAGTCTGAGCTTTGATTCTTCTTTCAAGCCTCCTCGTAGGCTCTACACATCATCCTGAGCATCCTTTGACTCATAAGGAGCCAAGTGGTAGAGCTGTGACTACTGTGGCCTGGATGAATTGAGAACCCTCCTCAAGCTCACTCCCACTCAAAGTCAGCTACCTTAGAGCTTACTCAGTAAATGAGTTGAGACTTTGAACTTAAAGTGTCCTAACATTCCCACCAAGTTTTTTGCTTCTTAATTGGACGGGGTGCAGAGTGCAGCATCTTATTTTTCTCTTTGAAGCAAACATCCCAACAAGCTTGAGAATTCTAGTCTCCAAGAAATGCCTGTAAGGTGGCAGATCCTTGCATTTAACGGAATTTATCTTTGAACCATTTACATCCGTGGGTCCTTCTCGGGTATCCTGCTAGTTCTTGCTCACTCCATCTTATCACCATGGTGTCATTGCCTAGTGAACCAGCATCATCTCCTGTGGGCTGGTGAGATGATCAAATTCCTTGTATGCTATCAACTCTCAGTATCTCATTCTGTAATGGTCACTGACCCAAACCTGCCAGATAGCCACTCCCAGACTCTTATCTTTGAGAGTTTGTTGCCTCTAATTGCTTCTCTTAACAATGAATGATTAAGCAGGACTCTATTTTGAACTAAAGTGATTAAAACAGGGAATAGGAAGTTTTCCAAGTCATTGGCGGGCCAGAAGAATACATTCTGGGCAGAAATTCCAGGGTTAGGACTACCGAAACAACACTGCAGAGCTGGGCAGCCAAGTTTATGGCCAGCTCTGCCGTGATCGAGGAGTAGAGAGTCAGGACACCAGCACACAGCTGATGTGTTAAGGGAGCACAATATTGCAGGCATTCTGGAAGGCCTGCACTCTGCTTGAAGCTAGAGACCAGATACGGAAAACTGTCACACCTGCTGTAGCAAAACTACACTGTTTCCAAGACTGAGTGACTGAGCTTGCCAGCAGCAGCACAGACTGCCTCCTGACATTGCTTCCGCTTCCAGAAGGCATGGACATCACCTGTTTGGTGGGAGTCAGGCCCCACGTGGAACCTGGGCTGAGAGGATGTCTGCAGTCTCTAGCAAGTGCTAGGCTACTTCCCAGAGGGATGAAACATTGCTGAGAAAGTCAAACTGCTAGATCTGCAAAAGTGGCCACGTAAGAGTTTTGGAAATAGAAGGACTTATCAGCAGATTAAATATGAGGAAAAAGAGAAAGGGAAGTCTCGGCAATCTCTGAAGAAGAGCCGGCTTGGGAAAGGGATGCTGTTACACAGGTGGAGTCGGAGATGGCAATGTGGGACTGAAACAGGAGAAAGAGCGAAATAGATCAGAAAGGCAGGAGAAAGCCAAAGAAGCTTTGAAAAGGAATGGAGTGCCAACGGGGTCCAGGAAAGAGACGGGAGGAAGAAAATATTCAGAACTCCATTTATGGTGGAGCATCTGAGACACGCTCAGCTCCATCTTCCCATAATTCCCCCCGAATATTGCTTCTCCAAGATGCTGGGCAGTCCAGGGAATTTAAGCCCTGGGAGAAAGGCTAACAATAGCAACGACAACAATAGTAATAGCACCATAAGTCTCAGAAGTTTTTATTTTTTAAAGTATTTTTGTTTCTATTCCCAAGGAAAACGAAACAAAATAAGGGTAGTTTGACTTTTTCCTTTTTCTGTTTTAAAATATTACTTTTAAACAACCATACATTCAGTTCAATAGACAAATATGAAGTCAAAATCCTGGCTGAGAGAGAGCCAAGCTGTCATCGTCTTGGCGTTTGTTAGACGTCAGTGAGTCCTGTGGGGACTGTGGCTCTGCAGTTGGCACAGACTCATCTCAGGGAAGTATCATTATAGCAGTCCTTCATTCATGGTGAAAGAGCTATGTTCCTTGAAGGAGAGATAGGGGACAACAGAAATTTTAGGTTTTTCTCTTAAATAAAAAACTTAGACCAAAAGGCAAGCAAAAAAATTGGTTAAATAAAAGAACTACAACAAGAGTGCATACACGGGGAGAAGGAAGCTCCAAGCGCTTATCCTCTCAGAGCCTCAGTTTCTCATCTGTAAAATGGGGGCAATGGTCCTTACTTCATAGAAGGTTTTTCTTTTTTTTAAAGATTGGCCCTGAGCTAACATCTCTTGCCAATCTTCCTCTTTTTTTTACTTCTTCTTCTCCCCAGAGACCCCCAACACACAGCTGTATATTCTAGTTGCAGGTCCTTCTGGTTGTGCTATGTGGGTTGCCGCCTCAGCATGGCCTGATGAGCAGTGCCATGTCTGCGCCCAGGATCCAAACCTTAAAACCACTGACCACCAAAGCAAAGCATGTGAACTTAATCACTTGGCCACAGGGCCAGCCCCCAGAGAGGTTTTGTGAAGATTAAGTCAGGTAATAATTTGTGTAATACACTTAACCCAGTACTTGGTACCAAGTAAGCACCCAGTAGATGTTAATTATTATTATTGTTACCATTGCTAGCATATTCACGCGTCATTAGCAGGGTTATTCAAACGATAACATTTTGATTTTTTATGGCTCCATCACCTACAATTATTACTATTTTGTTATATATTCAAAAATTGAAATTTTTTTGTCTCACATATATTAAATTGTGGCTAAGACTATCATAGTAACATGTAAAGAAAGTTAAAGGCAATAGAAAACAACAAATCAATTTAGCTCATCAAACTTAAATGTTCTTTTGAAGCAAAAAGAGGGGCACCTTCAAATGACAAAACCTCAACAAATAAGTACAAAGTTACAAAAAGATAAAAGAAACAAGAATTTGTCTTTTACTGTTGTGGTATATCCAGGCAATGACCTTCAAGGATAGGTTTCAGGAAGCCAGAAGGAAGGGGTGTATCTGTGCTGACGTTTGTCTCCTTTGTCTCCTGGGGTTTTAGGAGGAAATGAGTGTTACTGCTCATGTATAACATGTGTACACTGCTGCCCCCTACTGCCAAAAGATTATTCAGCAGCCAAATAACCACAACTGGGTTGTAAAAATCCCTTAAAGTGTTATTTTGAAGAGATGATTAGACATATTAGGCACTTCTATGTATTCCAGAGTCAAGTAATTCAGTTATAGAGGCAGATAATTGCAGTAAAATAATGTTTAAAGACAAAATATTTTAGGCGCCTGGGAATTTAAAGGCGTATACCATGTACTGTATATATTTATATCCTTCAGTGTGTACAAGAATCCCATGAGGCAGATTCTATCATTACCCCCATTGTGAGTGGCAGAAACTGTGGTTCTAAAAGTGACTCTGCTAGCAAGTGGCAGAACTGGTATTCAAACTTCAAACTCCTCTAACTCATATTTGTGTCCTTTCTAGGCCGCGATGCCTCCCTAAAGAGGACCTAGTCATCAACAGCCTCAGAAGTCTGACTCTGGGCAAGTCTAACCTAATCCTGTGTTACACCATCTTTCCCCCACTTCTTCTGCATTGAGGAGCAACTTGCAAGCAAATGCACCACAGTGCAGTATGAGCCAAACAGGGAAGTTTGGAGGGGTAAAGGCTTTTGTGTGAGCAGAGTTGTAAGAATCAACACCCCCGGGGCACTTCTGGAGACTGTGGAGGACTGTGGTGGCCCCGGGCTGCTTCTGCAGTCTGGGCAGCTCATGAAGCCTTGCCAAGGAGGATGAGCGGGGTGAAAGCTGGCCCATGCTCAGCTTGAGTCAGCCAGCTGTGGGAGTGCCCTCGGTGAGCCTGGCCTTGGAGGCCCTAGCGGGGTGAAGGGACACTGGTCCATAATCCTCCAACTCAGAAGTGACAACTTGTTATAATTTGCCCAAAGCCTAATGGTGGCCCTATATAAAGCGCTGCTGGATGCGTTTACCTGCTTGTCCATAATTCAGAATTCCAGCAGGAGTTCTTTTCTCAGGCAGGAAGACAGCACCTGTGAATTGTTTCCAAACCAATCCCTTACCACCAGCACCACTACCACCAGCGTA
Source organism: Equus asinus (assembly GCF_041296235.1). Lineage (NCBI taxonomy): Eukaryota > Metazoa > Chordata > Mammalia > Perissodactyla > Equidae > Equus > Equus asinus. The sequence continues at coordinate 12,136,721 of NC_091808.1, read as the reverse complement.
TTTAGAAAATGACCCTTCCATTTGGGTAGCGGGAGGAAGGAGAGAGACAATTCATTATAGTTAGATGTGAGAGGGCAGGAGAGAAGTTCTTTGGCGTTTTTGGATCTGAGAAGAAAGAAGAATGATACCAAGATTCTCTGAGAGGATACTGGAATCCAACAAGCCTCACAAAGAAGGTTTTATCATCACAGAAAAGGGGGTAATTGAGAACTGGCAACCCGATGCAGACTGGAAAGAGCCCCATAGTTTCTCTTGGTTAAATGGGTGAGTTTAGATATTTGAAAGTTCACAGGACCCCCTGGTCGGGCACGGAAGTTAACAAAGAGCTAGAGGTCCTTCTGGGGTCCCCTGGCCTAGAGAAGGAAACACAGAAGTGACGTGCAGTAGACTGTCCTGCTGAGATCCGTAGCAGGACATGGTTATATCTTGGCAACTGGCTGCATCAAGGTGGCAGGGAGCACCCTGAGGAGGAGGGCAGGGGTTGTAAATGCAAGTAGGAACGTGGAACCAAGGAGAAGCAAAACTAAGAATTTTAGGCCTTTTCTCCATCAATCCATGATCAGTGGCTACTGTGTAAGATCCCCAGGAGTTAGAATAAACTTTACTGGAGGAAGAAAAAACAAATATCAGCTCTGCATGTAATGATGTTTTAAACATGAATGACTGAGGAATCACTGGGTTCACATGAATTTACCTGAAAGTGGCCAGATGCAGACTTCTAAATGGGGGAATGAGGCAGGAATGGCCTGGTAGGATATTTCAGAGTCTGTGATGTGAAACTCACACCCACCACATATCATCTATTAAATTGAATTGAACATGTGGAGAAGGTGATTCTAGCCTGGTAAGACTTCAGAAAAGATGAAGTGGGAGGCTTATCACGTGGAAGGAATGCCAAGAATAAAAGCCTGGAGCATGAATAAGCAAGTTGAGGTATGCTAGAGCTGAATGGAATGAAAGAATGGAATTTGCACACGAGTAACCGAGAGTTGGAAGGACAAATGACTTGCTTAAAGGCCATTGATGAGAAGGCTAGGATCGGAACTTCTATCTTCCTACTGGCAATTCACTGCTGTTCATCTTTCCACATTTCTTCCCTTGTGAAAACACACTGACAGCACAAAATCATGGAATTGCGGAATCAAAAGGGAAATTAGACCTCTTATCTAGTCCTGTCTCTCTGCCAAGTGAGCATCGTATTCTACAATAATCCTGGCAGCTGGTCAAACGGCTTCAGCTAGAACACTTCCCAAGCTGGGAAATTCTCAGTACTTTTTGAGACAGCCTAGTCCATGACTGGAAAAATGGCACAAAGTTCTTTATGTTGAGCTGAAACCTGCCTGCATGTATCCAGCTCTCTTGGCCCTGCCCTTTACCTGCACATAATCAGTTACCTCTTTCTCCAAATGGATATGAACAAATTCCCAAGGATCAAGCATTGTTGGGGGATCCACTGTGTGCCAGGCACATAAGGTAGCGTCATGCCCATTCCAGATCCCCTCGTTCACTTTCTGGACATTCTCAAGTCCTTTTACACCTGTATTCTTCTTCTTTGGGCTAACTCTAGACCTGTTAAGAGATAGAACCCTCTCCTCCTTCTAAATCCTTACAGGCCATTTCCTTAAGAAGACAGATCCACAGAGAAAGTAGTTATGTCTTAAGGAATATATACTAGTTTTAATATTTGTACTAATTATACTAATACTAATCAACATAATTAGTAAGGCACACCTGTTGTCAAGTATCACACAAAGGACTGCAAATGGCGTGTAAGTGATTATCAGCGTAATTGTTGACCAAGATTATCAATTTAAATGAGAACAATATGCACACACCTTTCCCCCCAATTTCAAACAAATAACATTAGGATAATAAATGCTTATTGTTATCATCACCTTGATACCTACAGAGTGCTTCTGAATAAGCCAGACTCAGTGACAACCACTCTATTAATCAGATACTGCCATCATTCCTATCTTTCTGATGAGGACACTGAAGCCATAGGGATTGGGGATCTTGGCCAAGAACACGTGGCTGGGAGATGTAGAGTCGGGGTTCAAGTGGGCATTCTGCTCCAAGAAATTACAAGTGGCAGAGCTATTGTCCCAGCAGTAACCCAGCTGGCCACGTTAATGTGGTCACATCTGGAGACGTGTCCCCTCTCGGTAAATGCAATAGTTTCAAATGCACCTGAAGTCTGATACTTTCTTTGAATGATTTCCCTGAAATATTTTTTCAGAGTTAGATCTCTTGTACCTGAAACATGCCTGGCACTCATGGGTCCTCAATAGATACTTATTAAATGATAGTGGTCCCAGGCCCTGCCGGTTTTCCCATCCCAGGTAAGATCAGATGATTTTTGAGTTCTGTGGTGGATGTGGAGGCAGACACGGGAAGAAGGTAAAAAGAGACACATCATCTGTGTGCCCTGTCCTGATACAGCCCCTCTGCTCGGAAGCCTGCAGGGGTGGGACCACTGTTAACAGGGCTGCACAGCTGACCTCTAGTGCCAGGCTCTGAACTTCCAGATCTCCTCTTTCTGCCTTTCTCTCCAGGAGGGAACTACACCTCTCTTTTTTATCTATTGCTCTCAATGAGGGCCCCAAAGACTAGTGATGCAGTCTCTCTTTGATGCCACGGCTCTCTCCAGGAGGAGCTGGGTCAGACGGGAACCACCGAGCCCTGCGGTAGCTGGAACCTTTACTCCTGTCCCACTTGTCCCATCTCAGTGCTGAATCTGGATCCCCTAGGTTAACTCCTGCCTCCCTCATTTCATCTTTCTCCCCCTCCTTCTCTACCTCTCCCACTTACAGGGTTCTCCCCACCCCCACCTTCCTTCTCAGGGACCTTCTTACCCCTCCGCAGTCTGATGTCCATTGGTTTCTCCCAGGGCATTGGAGCAACTGAAACCCAATTATGTAGAGAATTCCAATTTCTTCCCACTTCATTTCTGAGTCTAATTCACATCCTCGGGTGTGGCTGAGCAAACACTTACTGTTCGTGGCAGTCAGGGAAGACTGTTCAGAATACAAAAGGCCTGATTGTAGGGGGAGAGGGCCCAATTTCACTCTGCCCCAGCCAAGCCAATGTAGCTTATCCCACTAGCACGGTGGTTTTTAAACTTCACCATTCATCAGAATCACCAGGAAAACTTGTTCAGACACAGACTGTTAGGTCTCACCACAAGCCTTTCTGATTCAGTAGGTGATGGGGTGGGGCGAGAATTTTCCTTTCTAACAACTTCCCAGGTGACATTGCTGCTGGTCCAGGGACCACACTTTGAGAACTGAAGCCCAGAGTGGCTTCAATGCACTAGACTGAATTGGTTTGGGGGAGTAAAATTAATGCTGCCAATTTTTGAGTTTCTGATTGTTCAAGGCAGGTATCAGTGGGAAGAAATCCAGGGTCAAATATTACATTTCTATGTACAAATCCTTATGAACGGCAACTATTGATCTAGTCAGTTAATGGCCAAATCAACACTGAATGCTGTGAAGTGATTACAAGTATTATAAACCTTTTAGGGAGATCTCCGCAGTAGCGCTGTGAGGAAGTCACACCAAGTCAGCCCCACACTGGGATGAGCACCCATCACCTGGGCAGTGTAGTAGTTCTGTTTTTGCAGACTTTTCGATTTCCATACATTGTTCGTAACTACCAGCTCTGCACTGGGGGTGATTGAAAGTGAAACAGTCATTTGCTCAGGTTGAGAGACTCGTGCAGCAACTTCTGGGAATGAGGAAACAGTAAGTCAATTAAGCACAGTTTTGACCTCAACTCAAGCCAAGGCCAACAGTGAAGTCTGGCTGTACTCATGCACTTCTCTCGCTTCTCTTTGGATCACCACTTCATTTGCATACAACCCTACTGCCTTCCTAGAAAGAGGGAGGGGGATTTGTACTGGGTTCTTGTGACAAGGATTCCGGGCTGTCAGTCAGAACACTAGGAGTCCTGTGAGCAGAGACGGCCTAGGGCTTTGGGAGAAACTGTGAGAAGAACTTTGGAAACGGAATGGCTTGACATCCAGATAAATGACTCGCAAGAAAAGACAGAGGTGAGGGCTGCTCCCTTTGGTGGGCACGTGGTCATGGGAAGACTTGACCTCACCTCCAAGGGCCTGTGCCCCAGAGTTGGTAACGAGGGCTCCAGGTACGATGGGGATGGAGTGCTTAGGAAGTTGTCTAACCGCTTATGTGGAGAACTTCGCTTAAGCTCCCTGAGCCAAGGGAGAGATGTCGGAAGCTGCAGAGATAGAATTCTTTTTTAACAAGTGAAGGACAACCTTTAAAAGTTTGCTTTAAGGAAGTAGGGGAGATCTTCCATCTGGAACAGGAAGAAAAGAACCACTTAGAGAAGACAGGAACTCCTGGGAATGGAGAGAGTGGTGAAGGGTAGGCAACAATGATGGCCTGCCCTCTTGGACTAGAGGAAGACGAAGGTGGAATTGGGGTGCAACAGGAGTGAACTTGAACTTTGGGACCTCTTAACAAAACAAAAGTGGAGCCAAATAGCTCTGCGACTTTCCTCTATATCCTGGAAAATTCTGAAGCCTGGCTTGGCCTGTGGGAAACAAAGACCACTTTTTATTTTGTAATAATTTCAAACTTATGGAGAAGTTGCACGAAAAGTACAAGCAATTCCTCCAAAGGAACCCTTTGCCTAGATTCAACATTTTTCTCATTGGCTTTATCATTTCTTATAAATCTACCTATCCAAATACATATGCACACATATTTATACTTATATATATATTTTTTTTCAAAACCATTTGAGTTGATTACAGATATTATATCTTTTTATCCCTAAATAAATCAGTGTGTTTTTCCTAAGAACAAGGACATTCTCTTACATAACCATAGTACAATGATCAAAATCAGGAAACTTAATATTGACATAATATTAATATAATACAATCTAAACCACAATGCTTATTCACATTTCATCCAATTGTCCCAATATGTCCTTTATAGCTATTTTTTTTTCCTGGTCCAGGATCCAGGATCACTCAGTGCATTTAGTTGTTTTATTTCTTTAGTGTCTGTTAATCTGGAAGTTTTTCAGTCTATCTTTTTCTTTCTTGACCTTGACAGTTATTTTGTACAATTTTATCAATTTGGGTTGCTCCGATATTCTCACGATTAGAGGAAGGTGTGCACTGTGGGCAGGAATTCCAGACAATTGCTGTGTCCTTTTCAGTGCACCGTAACAGGAGGTAGGATGTCAGTTGGTAACAATATTACTGATGTTAACTTTGATTACATGGTTAAATAACGTCTACTATATTTCTCCACTGTAAAGTTACTGTTTTTCCAAAGGTGTCATCTTAAATGGCATGAGGATAAACAATAATAAGGATGAACAAAATCTACTAGTTTCTATAGATGAACTCTTTGCCTCTCCCTACTTAAACCCTTTGAGAGTCTTAATGATTAGGGGAAAGTCTGAGCTACAAGGTATCTTAGATTTCATCTGGTTCCCTGTTTCCCAGTGGTGGGATGCTTACTGCTGGTGAAATGAGATGATTTTTATGTGCTGCCTGTTTGTATTATGTTTCATTGTACCACTTAGTAGCAAAGGGTTTCCTATTTCAGTGATCTCTCCAACCTTCCCAGTACATGAAGTCAAAAGACTTAGCTGGCGCTAGCCCACCTTGAAAATTACAAATAGTTGCTTATTTTTCCATCTTAAAACAAAGAAAGAAAGAAAGAAAGAGAAGGTGTTTGGTTCACAGTCTGCCAAGCAATAGTATAGACTAATTGAATAGCATTTTGAAAAATCACACTTATTTTTACAGTTATCTGCAGCTTTTCATTGAAAATCATACAAAATTTTAATTTACATTATTAACAATTTCCTTTTAAATTACATTTTAAAATGTGAAGTAAAACAAGTGAATCAACTCAGAGAAATTGTAAGAACTTGAAGAAAACTCTTAGATATGGAGGTACAGGGATAATACAGAGATGTGGCCCACGGTTGTGAAGATACAGGAATTGCTTCAGTTTGGGAAATTCCGACTTAGGGACTTAGGTCAAATTCCTTAAAGGAAACTGACAATCTGGCTAGCTGACTCTACCCGTCCACAGTCTTCTTGTTGGAAACTAGGCTTGGCAGGCAAAGAACGGATGCTGGCAAGAAATAGAACAGGCCAAAAGAAGGCCTCGACAGCCTTAAACACATGGTTGAGAGCACAGAGTTGGGCTTCGGGAATACAGGCTTCTGACATATCTGCCTTCTCTTCCGGCCCCCACTCATTAGGCTGCGACCTGGGAGGAGTTCTTCACTTTCTCTCTTCCTCAGTTGTCTCGTCCTGGAGATGGAGGTGATATTAAATGGTGCATAATTCATACCTCCGTTAGGACTCTACGAGCACAGATGCATAAAGCACTTAGCAGAGTGTATGACACAGCGTCAGGAAACGTGGGCTATTACGTTGTCATTTTTCTTTCGTGGGGGCAGGTACACGGCATGAGGAGGGGCCGGGCTTGGTAACCCGGAGAGGGATTTTTCTTCCATCTGTCCATATTGGAAATCCAGGAGGCTAACCTGGGCGCACTCCAGGTGATGGCCGAGGCCAGCGGTCCCCGGCCGCGCCTCCGCCCCTTGTGAGGTCACCCTTACTGAGGACACGATGGGACCTAGTCCCTGCTCACTCCTGGCACCCAGGGGTGCAGATTCGGGCCGCGGGAGCGCTTTTCTGGCGCCGCGCCCTGGAGTCCCCGCCCGGCCATGGGAACCCCGAGGCAGATGCGGGCGGCGGCGGGGGCTGGGCGCGCTTCCCGCTCGCTCCTTGCTGGGTCCCGGACCGGCGCCTGTGCGCCCCTGGCCGCCCGCCCAGCAGAAGGCATACCCCTAGCTCGCCCTGCGAACTCCGCGCCCCGGGAGCCGGCAGAGGCGTCCGCGCATGCGCACGCTTGCCCCGCCGCTGTTTGGCCGTTTCCATGGCTACGAAGCCTGTTGGCTGGGGGTCCACCAGCGAGAAAATGAAGCTCAAGAGCCTCCTGCTCCGGTATTACCCGCCAGGTACTGGCTGGGCCCCCGCCGCCCTCACGTGGGACCCTGGACTCTGGCACTGGGACGGTCTGGGCTGGAGGAGGGTGCGGGGACCCTCGGGGGCGGCGGCTTCCTGGAGTGGGTGATCCATGTGGAACAGGAAGCCGGGCGCTGCCCAACATGGGCCCCTCATTCCTTCGGACGCTGGCCTCTGTTCCTCAAAGCTTTTAAATCGACTCTTTTAGGAAGTCTTTAAACTTTTAAATTGCTGGGTTATAATGCTTTCTGGTTGGTTAGGAATGCGGTGGATGGGGAGGGAGAGGTGGTGATAAGGGCTACATTGCTTTTTATTTTCAACGTCCCAGAATGATCAAATCAAGGTATGTTGGGTATGAAAAGAAAAATGCATACTCAACAAAGCATATTTTGTTAGGGACTGTATTCCAGGCTGCATATATCAATCAATGGACAAGACATTTATTGAGGGCCTACTGCGTACGCACTTTGTGCCTTTAAAGAAGGTCACAGTCCTTGATTCCAATGAATAAGGAATTATGAAATAAGTCCATAGAATACTATAGTTTTAGAGCACGATAAACTTACCTAGTTCCCTTATTGCATGGGGAAAGGAGGACAGGGTCACCTTAGAGAATAAGCCAGGTCCCCTGGTCACTCAACTTGTTAAGGACAGAAATAGGATCAGAACTCTTGGCTTCTAGTTCAGAGCTCACTTTAAAAATAAGAAGAATATGCGATAAAAAGTCTGCAAAACTTGCCACAAAGCAGTAGATGACCAAATATACTGGCCCAGTGAAAAGTTTGGGCCTCCCAGCAAGAATGAACGTGGACAGCAACATTCGTAGTAAAGACGCTCATTTTCTCCCTCTTAGAATTCCAATTAAAATAACATGACAAAGGGGCTGGCCCCGTGGCCGAGTGGTTAAGTTCGCGCGCTCCGCTGCAGGCGGCCCAGTGTTTCTTGGTTCGATTCCTGGACGTGGATATGGCACTGCTCATCAAACCACGCTGAGGCAGCGTCCCACATGCCACAACTAGAGGGACCCACAATGAAGAATATACAACTATGTACTGGGGGGGCTTTGGGGAGAAAAAGGAAAAAAAAAATCTTTAAAATAACATGACAAGGCTCTAGATATGAGAGATAGTATATAGAAAAATTTAAATTAAGATTAATAGCTTGTTCTCTTGAAGCATTCCACAACTTTACTTTGGCTGTGCTTGCTGGTAGGTGGGGCTTGTTCCCGTAAGTAGATTGATAAGTGATTGTCTTGCTTTTGGCTCTTTACTGTGGAGTGCAGGTTAAGAATAGGAGCTCTGAGATCATACTCACTGACTCTTACTATATAAAAATTTTCTAACCTGGGAGTATGTTTTGATCTGTCAAGCCACCAGTCAGATAGTCTGACTCACTATCTACTGATCCTTTCCAGCTACTTTCCCACTTGTCTCCTTCTCTTCAGAGTAAACCTCTTTGAAAGAATGTTGTCCCCAATTTCTCTTCTCCCTGTGTCTTGAACTCACTCCTATCATGTTCTCACCCTCCACTGAAACTGCCCTTTTCAAGATCTCCAGTGACCTCCAACATTGCTGAATCCACTGGCTGCATCTCAGTCCTTGCCTGTCTTGACCTGACAGTGGCATTCGAACCATTTGATCACTCTGCCCTCCTTTGGCTCCCAGGACACATACTCTGTTCTTTCTTCTGCCTCACTGTCACTCCTTCTCAGTCCATCTTGTTGGCTTCTCTTCTTCTTTTTGATCTTAATGTTGGAGTGTCCCAGAGCTCCGTCCTTGGACTTCTCTTCTCTGTCTATACTCATTTGCTAGGTGATCTCACATATTCTCAAGGCTCAAAACCACCCTGAGGAGTCCTGAGTACCTACCTGCCTGCCTGATTCTTTGTTCGGGTGTCCAATGTGCATCTCACATGCGGCCTCCTGTGGTCTCCCTCATCTCAGTCAAGGGCGGCTCCATTCCTCCGCTTGCTCATGCTGGAACCTTGGACTCCTCTTTTTCTCCTTTCTTGCACACTCCACACTCGGTCCAGTAATAAATCCTGCCAGCTCACCTTCAAAAAGTATGCCGAATCCAGCAACTTCTCCCCACAACCACGGCTACTGTTCTCTTTATTGCTAGAGCTTCCACCCTTGCCACACTTCAATCTGTCTTCAACCCAGCAGTGGGTGACTGTTAGGACATAAATCTGATCATGTCACTCTTCTGCTCAAGCCCTCCAAAGGCTTTTCATTTCATTTAAAGTAAAAGGGCATGATCTCCAAGGCCCTGCAGGATCTGGCCCAACATTTGCCTCTCTGCCTTCACTCTGCTTCCCCTTCCAGCAATTCTCTTCTTCTTGGTGTTCCTGGATGGGCCGAGCGTGCCCCCATACAGGGTCTTGGCAGTTGCTGTTCCTTTTGCCTGGAATAGTAATCCCCTGTGCATCTGCATAGCCAGCACTCTCACATGTTTTAGCTCTTTTCTCAAAAGTAAGTAAAGTGAAACTTCCCTTTCTAGAATTTCCAACTTCTCAAGATATTTCATAGCCTCCTTCTCTGCTTTGTCTTGTCTTAGCACTATCTCAATTTAACATACCATCATTTTACTTATTTATCTTGCTCAGTCTCCCCCACAAGAAGAAAACCATCATGAGGGCAGGGACTTTGTCTGTTTTGTTTCCTATATCTCTAGCACCTAGAGTAGAGCCTCGTGCATAAATAGACACTCACGTATTTGTTGGATAAATGAGTGAGTTTAATGAGATGATGTGTGTTAAGTATAATGCCTAGAACTCTTCCTGAAATGTGAACGGGTCTGATAGGTGATCTCTGAGGTCTGCACCAGCTCTAAAAGTCCAGGGATCTAATAGCAATCTTAGATTCAAGTAAGGCTTTACACTCATGCTTGTGACCTTTGCCTTAATGATTCTATTATGATGAAATCATATCACTTAGCATCTTAGACACTTAATTTCTGAATGCCAATCTTTGAGGAGCCATATATTAAATGCAAGTTTCCAAGGTACTACTGAATAGCAGATGAGTGTTGCAATAACATGATCAAATAGGAAAAAAATCTCTCATCACTGAATCATTCCCATGCTGCCTTTATCACTTCTGGCTATAAAGCAATTTGGTTTCACCTCCTAATCCTCTAATTTCAGTCCTCCCACTTTCTTTTGAATAATGTATAGGTCAGGAGCGTTCTCTTGTTGGCATCTCTACTTAAATTCCTGATGACTAAAGGTACCTAGCAGTAATATGGCTAATCAGACATGAGCATTCTCTTTTTATCTTGGTCACATTCATTAAGGCATAAGCTCTTCCAGTGTTGTACAGAGTAGGTGTTGAATACATGCTTTTCCACTGACTCAGTTATGACAGTTTTTGTCTTTTATTTACTGTGTGCAGGCCCCTAGTTTTTTGGCCAGAAGAAGGAACTAAGTAAACATTAATTAAACCGGTTAATATTCTCAGCACTTTAAAGGTTTCTGTTGGTTGGATATGATCTGAGCAAGGAGTACTCATATCTTTTGAAGCTTAGCCTTTTAGTACATTGTGGAATTTTGGGGGTAGTGGCTTTTTACCTGAGTGTTTGCGGAATTATTCTTATTGCGTAATAATTGCAACCAGGGAAGATCAAGAATTTAAGATACTGTGGGAAATAATCGCTGAAGAACAGCGTGTATTCTTGGGAGCATCTTTGTGTATTTTCTGCTTGTATCCTTCACTGCAAACGTCTCAGCCTCTTGCTCATATTGAAGCTCAGTGAGCATAGGAAGGGTGAGCTTGTTGCCATGATGTTTTGTCCCAGTGAAAAAATCAGACATACATGTTTCCAATTTTGCACTTTATTTTCTAGATCCATTTGTGTAGTCACCTAACTAATTTTTATCAGTCAACTTAAAGACTTTCAGCATTTTTCGCTTTGTTAGAAACAAGATAGTTGTGAATAAAGCAAGCACAACTTTGTGAATTTGTTTAACGCATTTCTTTAGGATATTAGATTATGCTGTGTGGGCTGTCAAGTGCTAATTCTTTCCAACCGTTCCCTGAGTTACAGATTATGATTCTATTACTTACTTCTTGTTTTATCATTTACTTAACTATTTATTGACTGCCAACTTTCTTCAATAATAAATGGTGCATCTTGAGTACCCTTGTATATAATGCAAAAACTTAAAGTTACAGAACAGGAGAGAAACAGTCCTTGGTGATAATGATGCCTTAAATTGATAGAAACTTTGTATGTTTCAAAGTACTGTATCTTACTTGAGTACTCAAATAACCTTATGGGGATCTTGATCTTCGAGAGTTTATATTCTAAGAGCGTTGATCCCTATCATTTTCCTCCATGTTCTTATTTTTCTCTTACTTTTTTTCATTATGAAAGTGATATCTACTTATAAGCAAATTTTGAAAAATACATAAAAGGATAGTTAAGATCACCCTCAACTCACTGAAGGTGCGGCGGCCCCTTGTAAGGAGCCACCTCCCAAGTCCGCCAACAGTAAGTGAGCATGCCTGTTTCCTCAACCTTGCTAATATTATTATCAGTCTTTTGTAATCTTTGCTAATCTGACGGGTAAAAATTGTATCTGTTATTTTATTTTGTATTTCTTGTTAATGAAGTTGGGAGCATTTCATTTTTTTCGGTTTATTGATCATTTTCATTCTTTGCAAATTGACTGTTCACACCTTTTGTCCGTTTTCTTTTTTAAAATCACTTTTAGGATTCTTTATATTACCTTTTTTATGCTTTGTGTTTATAGTTGAAACTTTTTTTGCTCGTTATCATTTGCCTTTAACTTTGTGGCATCATTTTTTTTTTTTTTTAAAGATTTTATTTTTTTCCTTTTTCTCCCCAAAGCCCCCAGGTACATAGTTGCATATTCTTAGTTGTGGGTCCTTCTAGTTGTGGCATGTGGGACGCTGCCTCAGCGTGGTTTGATGAGCAGTGCCATGTCCGCGCCCAGGATTCGAACTGACGAAACACTGGGCCGCCTGCAGCGGAGCGCGCGAACTTAACCACTCGGCCACAGGGCCAGCCCCAACTTTGTGGCATCATTTACTATGTAGAAACTTAAAATTTGCTTCAGACAAATCTGTCGGTTTTTTCTTTTTTAGCTGTTGAGTTTCACATCATGCTTAAAAAGCCAATTACAAGCACCAAGATATAAATATGTTCTATTATTTAACCATTTCATATTTTATTTTTAATATTAAAATCTCTGATCAGCCTAGAATATATTTTTGTACATTGTGTGGTAGAAATTCAATTTTATTAATTCTTCCAAATCCAGCTGATTATTATATTATTATTTATTGAATAATCTAGTCTTTCTCCATTGATCTGAAATACTACCTTCAAATCATTTTAAAATTTGCATCTATAGGTAATTCTATTTTATGGATATAGTTTTGTATCAGAACCACACTTCATTGTTTCATAGTCTGTTCTACTATTTGGTAAGTTTTCAAATTCCAAAACGTAAAATCTTTATAATTACTTTAACTCCATAGATTAATTTGACATCTTTGCAGTATTGAGTTTTCTCATCTAGAATTGTCTCTCCATTTATCACAATTTTCTTTTATATACAGTAGTACAGCTGGGTCTTGCACATTTCTTGTTAATTTTATGTTTAGGTATTCAATGCAATTCTAAATGTGATCTTTCCTTTAATTGAATCTTCCCTTGCCAATGTATCTATTTAATATCTACTTCCAATTCTAGCTTTTTGTATTCTGTTTATCTTTGTAAGCCCCGTTAAATCCTTTCAACAACATGTGGGATATAAGTAGGTTTTTAAACAGATTTTAACAATGTTGTAAGATCTGTATTTTGCTGGAAAGTTTAATGTGGCACAAGGAGCCTATTTTCACTCTAAGGAAATAAGAACAGTATTTACAGGGGTTGGCTCTCCAACCACTCTTTTTCTTTGTAAGTTTGCTTCTTAGACTAAAATTTGGCTTCAGGTCTTTGATATAAAAGAATTACTTTTAGGGGGAATAAAGCAAAACAAAACTACGTCAAACTAGTCTCTTAATTACAGTCATTTGCCTGCTGTGTCATGGTGTTCTGGGCAGTTTTGTTGAGTCATTAAAAGCATTTAGATCTAGATTTTTCTGTTCTAAAATGTCATACGTCCTTATGTAACAGCTGCTTGGGTTCCCTGCTTAGGTTGTGCCAACTCAGTCCAGGGAAACTGTGTTGAGATGAATTCCTTCCAAGATTGTAGTTGTGCAGCTGGGTGAGTGGTGATGTCCAACACTGAGAAAGAAACTCTGGAGGAGAAGCAGGATTGAAGGGAAAGATCCTGATCTTGTTTGAGGTGCAGGTGAGACATCTCCATGTCTGAGTCTCAGAGGAGGTCCAGCTTGGAGAGTTACAGGTGATAATTGTTGGCATATTGATGGTAATTAAAGCCATGGGTGTGCGTAAATTTATATAGGGAAAAAGTGTGAAGTGAGAAGGGAAGAAGTCCTAGACTTGAACCCTAAAGACCAGCAGTATTTGAGGTCAGGCAGAAGAGCAGGAACCAGTACAGGGGGGTAAGAAGTAGCAGAGTGGAGGAAAAGATGGAGCGATTGAGAGATTTCGTAAAACCCTATAGAGGATAGTATTTGAGGAAAGAGGGAGTTGGTCATTTTGTCAATTATTTCTGAAAGGCCGCATGTTGTAAAGACAGGGAATGTCAATTGCATTATGCAATCTGAGGACACTCATCCAATCACCTACCAGTTATTTCACGTATTCAACAAGCCCTGTATGGACATTTCCTGTGTACCAAATTTCATGGTAGACGAGAGGGATAAAGAGCAGGTGGACCCAGGCGCACACAGTCAAGTGAGTCAGTCATTACTAGAAGAGAAAGTCGAAGGAGCATGAAGATAATGGGGAGGCACAGGCCCAGCTGGGGGAGAAATGGAAGCCAGAGGGGGAAGTTGTAAGTATTGTCCATTTGACTGTATTGCTTGTACTTGAACCTGGCCAAGTCATAAGCCTACTGTGCATAAATCACCATGACTCATTCTGAAGAGGGTCCTTCTGGGAGTATAGAGAAGCATATGTTTTCTTCTCTTAAAGACATTACAATCTCACTGGGGAGAGAAGTCAGATGCGATTATAAGTAATACAAGGTGACCATTAGGCTATGTCACAGGGTAGTATTTGGTTCATAGCTAGATAATAAGCACTATTCAATGAGACTTTCTACATGCCAGGTGCTTTATATACACATTATTTAATCTCAAGCAGCAAACTGAAGGTATCATCCACAGATGAGAAAACTGAGATATAAAGAGATTACTTTCCTAGTATCATGAAATAAGTAAGGAGTTGAGCTGGAACTCAAACTTGGATGTGTTTGATGCCAAGTACATGCCTTTTCAACTCTGCCACATTCTATCTCAATGGTTCAGTGCTTTTGAAAAGTATACAGTATTTTGTTAGAATTTCTTATTTTCTCTTTTACTGGAATACTACTGGAATCGTATCTGTTACATCAAATTACGGTCTATAGCCATAATTCTCAAATTATAGGAGAATCCCTAGGGGCCCTTGGGTCCTTTCAGTGGGGCCTCAAGGTCAAATCTCTGCATAATAACAATAAGGTATCATTTGCTGTTTTCACTGTATTGACATTTGTACTAATGGTGCAAAAGCAGTGGAGAGTGAAACTGCTGGTGCCTTACTAGAAATCAAGGCAGTGGCACCAACTCTAATAGCAGTCATTGTATTCCTCCCTGACACACACTTGCAATAGGAAAAAAGCCCTTCAGTTTCATTTAAGAATGTCCTTGATGATGCAATAAAGCTTACTAATGTAGTAAAATGCTGACATATGAGTACATGCATGTTGAGTAATGAAACAGGAAATACTCATAGGTCACTCCAGCACAGTGATGTACGGTACTTGTCTTAAGGAAAGCACTTGGGCAATTTTTTGAGTTGAGAGATGAACTAGCTGTTTTTTTCATGGAACACCATTTTTCCTTGAAAGGCTGACTGAGAAACAAACATGATTTTCAGACTTGGACATTTGGCAGGCATTTTCTTGAAAATGAGCAAAGCGAGCCTGAAACTTTCAAGAAAAACTATCAGAATTTCTTGCCAGTGATAAAATTTGAGCTTTCAAGCAAAAATTAGAATTTTGGTGAACTTATATCTACCACCATGAGCTTGACAGCTTACTGACAGTAGAAGAGTTTTCTGATGATAGATATTGGTAGTGATATTAACAAAGGCGATTCTTTGGATATTGTCCTATGAACTATGTCAACATTTGGAAGATATGCATAATTCAGTAAACTGATATTTTTCAAATGTCTTGTGCATGATGTTATAAATCAAATGTAGGTAAAATATCCTTTGAAAGTGTGAGATAGACCAATGGGTTTTAATGTAACAGAGTATGAAGAGTTCATTGATGTGTCTTCAGATTCTATATTGCAATCAATCTTTATGAAAGTACCATTTTTTAAGTTTTAATGTAGTATCAAAGACGATTATCCATAATTATCTGAAAAGGCAATTAAAATATTCCTTCATTTTTCCAGCTGTGTATGACCAGATTTCTTCTTTAGACTTCATCCAAAGCAACATATAGCAACAGCTTGAATGTGGAAGCAGAGATGAGAATCCAGCTGTCTTTAAGCCAGATATTAAAGAGATTTGCGAAGCATAAACCAGTGCTACTCTTCTTACAGTTTTTTGTTTTGGGAAATATAATGGTTTCTATAAAATATATTACTTTATGTTAACATAATAATAAACTATGTTTATTATTGCTATTTAAATTTGTTTTTTAAAAAAACCTCAATTTTAATATGGAAAATGTTGCATAAACAAAAACTCTTTGGTGTCCTCAATGATTTAGAGACTGTGAAGTGGTTCTGAGGCCAAAACTTTTGAGACCCACTGGTCCATATTCAAGATCGCTGATTCTATCCTTTATCATCTCCACTGTAATATTGAGCCTATTCAAGTTTTTCATTATGCTTGTTGTATTTTTTCAGTTCTGTAATTTCCATTGGGTTTGTTTTAATAACTTCTATTTATTTTCTGAGATTTTTCATTTGTTTCAAGTGAATTTGTAAATGACTGCTGAAACATTTTTGTGGCACCTCCTTTAAAATCCTTGTCAGATAATTCCAGCATCTCATTCATCTCTGTCTTTGTATTTGTTGATTGTCTTTCTCTGGTTCTTGGTCTGATGGATGATTTTTTCTTTTACTGTCTGGGTATTGGGGTTCATTGATTGTCTTTTCTCGTTTCTTGTATCCTGGACATTTTGGTTATTATGTTAGGAGATTCTTGATCCTATCTAAATCTGTTTTGGCAGGCTGTGCCCATGTTTAGATTTAGCATATATGTTCTGGTCCACTTTTGTGGGCTTTAATTCCAATGGCAGTTTAGTTTTCTGAGTCCTTGCAATGTTATTCTGGTCTGCTTTGTTTTTCTGGTGTTGCTGAGCTTCCTGCTCAGTCCCTGCTGGTGCCACCTGCAGGGAAAGAAGGTACTTCCACAGTTTGCCTGCTCTCACTGGGTGACCTTCTTGGGGTGGGGGACAGGCCCTTGGGCCTGGTTATGCCACTGGTGGAAAGGCAGGGAGACAATACTGCTTCAGTGCCTGCTTGGTGCAGTGGGGTCTGGGACATCCCAGGACGTCACTGCTGTCCCTTTTGTGGGTGGATGGGACTGCCCACTAATGGCTCCATTGTGCAGTGGGGTCTGAGAGATCCTGGGACTTCGCTGACACTGCTCTAGGCTGATCAGATGGCCCACTGGGGGCCCAGCTGATAAGCAGGGCTTGAGAAGGTCTGGGGCTTTACTGTTGCAGCTGCTACAGGCAGATCAGACTGCTGCTGGGGCCCAGCTTTGCAGTGGGGACAGGGACAGCCCCCAGCTTCCACTGGTGGGTTGAATGGTCCGCAGGGGCCCTAGTTGTGGAGCAGGGTTTAGGGCTCCTCATGACTTTTTTTTTTACTTTCCTTTTCCTGGCCCTTCGGCCACAGAAAGCAAGCTTTGTTATTTGTTTTTGGTTTTAGTTGCCTATGCTTTTTGGTGCTTCCAGGTCCCTCTGGTCCCCAGTTTGGGGTATATGGGAGATAAGAGAAAACCCAGGGCACTTAGCACATTGTCATTTCTTAAGTCCTGAGGTCTCTAGCCAGTCTACCTTCTTCTATGCAACTTTCAATTATTTTAGCATTGTCTGTTGAATCATTTCAAAGATGTTTGGTTGTATTTAGAGGAAGGACCAGGGAAAAGTGAGTCTTCACAATCTTGTTTTAGAATCAGATATCACTGCATATGTATTATGTTGAAAAATGAAGAAAAATTATGTCAGTGTAGGTTAACTTTTGACATAGGTTGTCATTATAAATGTTTTATAATATTTGTTTCTTTTTATAGGAATTATGTTGGAATATGAAAAGAGTGGAGAGCTAAAGACCAAATCCATAGATTTGCTTGATCTCGGTCCCAGGTAAGTGGGCTATATAATGCAACATGTATTTCATACCCAGAATTTTTATTGGAAAACCCTAGCGTAAGATGTTGTGTGGATGAGCTGCATAAACTACAGACAACACATTACTAGAAAAAATTGTCCTTCTGTGCTATATTATTTCCTGTTTCAGTGAGTTCTACTTGAGTGTCTTGCTGCATGAAGAGAAGGTGGAAAAAGGGTCATCAATCTACCATCTTTTTCTTCCTAAACAAGCTGTTCTTTTTCAATAAACTTTTTAATTTAGGATAGGTTTAGGAAAGTTGTGAAGACTGAGTTTCCAGATACCCTACACCTAGTTTCCCTTATTATTAACATCTTAGCTTAGTATGGTACATTTGTCACAATTAATGAACTAGTGTTGATACAGTGTTATTAACTAAAGACTATATTTCATTCAGTTTTCCTTAGTTGCCTAATTCTCTTTTCCTCTGCCAAGATCTCATCTAGGACACCATATTGCATTCTGTTGTCACCTCTGCTTAGGCTCCTGATGACTGTGACAGTTTCTCAAAACTTTCCTTATTTTTGATGACCTTAGCATTTTTGAGGAGTACTGGTTATAGAATTTTAAGAATATTGCTGCGCCTGTTATTTTCTTAGTTGATAAATGTCTCCTTGGGCTGACTGCATACATTCCTCTTCATTAATTGTCACAGGGCGGAGTTGGGAGGACCAAATCTTTGTCTCAGAAGCTTGTGCACCTGGAGGAAATCCCCTTGTGAGAAATCTTGTGAGATCAGATTGCCCAGAATTCATTCCCTTTAGGGAATCTTATGCAAAATTCCCCTTCAAGGGACTGATTATACTTGTTCCAGATTATATCTGAGCCCAAGTTCAGATAAGGTGAAAATATTCTCAGTGGGAGAAAATAGGACAAAAATACCACGATATGTGTTTTAGAGTTGTGGCCCAGAGAAATAAGTGATTTTTCCATTATCGTCCTTTTACTTTGTCCTGATTAATGGGGAGGGGAACAGAGAGTGTCAGCAAAAGGACCTCTCCCATAACCAAAATGAAACAGTAAACGAGCTGCTCCCAAGTTTTAAAGTAAGCCCAAAAGCCATATGGCTGGTGAGAGCTGCTGCCACTGGAGAGGTTTAGAATTTAAGGGGACACTTTCTTAGGCTGAGGACAGGGCATGGCTTGGAGGATCATGGCTTAGATAGAGTCCAAGTCTTATTCCAAGTGCCTGGCATAGAGAAGGTACTCAATAGGTTTTTTTTTTTTAATCAAAGAATAAACAGTGGCAGAGATAATATCATTGAATTTCATCTACAACAACCCTTGTTTAATCTGTTTTCAGGGAAGACAAGGCCTAAGATCAAATCAAGCTTTTCCATTATTTTTGTAAATGGAACATACTACTGATTCACGTGATTATGCCAGTGTGCAGAAAGTTCCTTTGCTAGATGTAAATCCACTTAGTCAGCAATGATGTATTTGTACCTCCTACATGCAAAGCTCTGGGTTAGATTCTGTGAGAGGCTGTAAAGATACTAATCATAATTCCTACCCTCCAATGGGCTTATTGTCTAGTTTGAGACACAACTTGTACACAATAGAACATCATATGAGTGGTACAGGTAAACTATACAAGAGAATGACTTTCAGCTAAAGAGTCACTAAAATCACAGATTTTGTGTTTGAAAGTATAGATCCATAGGTCATTTCAAAGAGGGCTTGTGGGGCTGTGAAACCAGGAGCTCTCAACACCGTGACCAAAGACTGAACTTCTCCATAGGATGCTGTAGTCATCCTATGTAGTAAATAAATGTCTCAAAGAAAAAAAAATAAAGTATGAATCTTATTTATAGTTCTGGTCAAGAATCTGGGAGTGTTCTGCGTGTAAAAACACCTGCAGTATATGTGACATACTGGAGTTACTGTATTGGAAAATAGCAATTAGGATACTGCAGGCTGGGGGGTGTATGGATTAAATATCTGGCTAATTTAGATCTTGGTAGGAAATCTGTTTTGATTTGTAATAGTTGTTGGAAACCTTTCCAAGAGGCATTATTATCTTTTCTTTTCCTTTCTTTCTTTTTGCTGTGGAAGATTTGCCCTGAGCTGACATCTGTGCCAGTCTTCTTCTATTTTTTAGTATGTGGACAGCCAGCACAGCATGGCCACTAACAGAGCAGTGTGGGTCTGCTCCCGGGAACCGAACCTGGGCCATCAAAGCAGAACGCACTGAACTTAACCACTAGGCCACTGTGGCTGGCCCTTATCTTTCTAACTCTTATGAGTATAACTCTTTCAGCAACTGAATCTCTTGGAGTTTATTAAAGTCATCATTATAAACTGTCTCTGATTCATTTCCATTCCAAATATTCACTCCTGTTCTGATAGATTGTATTTCTTGAGAGCTGGGACCATATCTTTTGCACTTGTGGGGCCTCACCTATAGTAGATAGTCAGTAACTGTTAGCCAAGTGGATAGTCTCCCAGCTCAGTGCCTTCCACAGCACTGGAGCTCAGGACACGTTTATTTATGAAGAGGAGAAGGATGCTTATCAGAGTTCACATTTCTGGGAGCAGATGCTGAGACAGAGGGAGGTGGGTAAAAGGTTGTTGAGAAGTGACACCTGTGACAGACCAGGAGATAAAGCAGGGTCAGGCAGGAGGAGCCATCAACTATGATGATGATGATGATGATGCAGATTTGACCACAGAATCTCTGCCAGCTCAAAGGGGAGCTCCGGAGCAAAGCTTGCCAGTTACAGGGGTCCCTCACCAGGCAGTAATGTCCGGGCTCTTGCACTACCCTCTTACTCAGCCCTGGGCTAAGGGCCACCAAGAAGAGTGTGCCCTGGGCTCCAGTGCTGAGGTGGATCCTGGAGGAGCTGAGCTGGAGGCTGTCAGCTAACCCAACACCTCCCTCACAGCTGGGCCACGAGTCCTTTCTTGATACGTATTTGTGACATGTTTTGCAAAATGACCCTATTTTAGATGCTTTGTGGTATATAGACATTAGTATTTGTCTTGAACTAATATTATTCTGGACTAGCAAAATTTACCAGACTTGAATACTGGGGGAAACTTGAATCTACACTTTGCAGACCACTTTTCTTTGAGGGAAATAGTGTTATAGCCAATAATAATAATAATAATAATAATAATAATTCTTCGAATGTTTATTTTTGGTTAAGTACTTTCTCTTTCCCTAAAAATATTTAAAACCTAACCTTTTTGAATCTCATTTTCTTCATTACTAAAATGGTTATGATAAAAGTGTTAAATGAGAGAGTTGTTACAGGAGTAGATGAGAGAACATGTGTAAAGTGGGAGGTATAGGAGTACCAGATGTTCATTTAAAAGAAAAAAAGAAACAGGAAAAAATAAAGAGAAAGAGCTCATGTTCAGAACCAGGATACACTTGGCTTTCTTAGGTAAGCAATCAGATTCTTCGCACATCCATGGGAGAAGTCTCAGCTAATGAAAGTTATTCTAGAGAACTCGAGTGGTTTTTGTCTGTGCTCGTTATTGATTTGTATGATTTTTTTTCCCCTAGAAATCTCTTGGTGAAGATGATGGTGTTCTTGACATTTTATAAACGTGGTGCTTTGTAAAGCAATGCCATTCTTCATGTCATGAATGTATATGCAATGTTTTGCACAGAAAAAAATAACATTTGCGTGTGTGTGTGTGTGTGTGAATTTCAGCAGCGATGTTGATACGTTAGTGGAAGAGATTCAGAAAGCAGAGCCTCTAATTACAGCTTCACGAAAAGACCAAGTGAAACTTCTGATACGGAGATTACAGGATAAACTCGGACAGCACAGCAATCACAAATTCTATCTTTTTAAGGTAATGTGTATTGAAAAAAATACTAGGTAGAAGAATTTCGATGAATTAATTGATATCCTGTTAATTTGAGGTAAAATACAAATCAAGCTTTCTCTTTGCCTCAGTGCCTCACATGTATTTGCTCAGACTGTCTCAAAAATGTTTGTTGAATGAATGGATGAAATTCAAACATTTATGTCTTGAGAAGTTAAATGAATAAGTTTAATTCTAGTAAGTTCAGCTCTTCTTTATAATGATAAAGTTAAAGGGTAACCGTTAAGGTAGTTAAGTTAGTGAATAAATAAAAAATTTCTTCCAGTTGGAGTAATAAGAAGTTGTGTTTTATGGTATATCAATATTTCAAATTTTCTGCTTCCATGTGAACTAACTGTATTTCAGTAAATTTTTTATTGATAGGGCTTATATAATAACTTTAATGTAATATAAATACGTTAATTTTTTCCTATAGTTTTTAATGATTAAATTAAAAATATAACAAATGTAGTCATTTGTTACTTCAAGATCAACTTTTATTTTCTCTTTATTAACAATATTTAATAGTTTATTCCAGAATTGCTTCATATTATGCTAATTTTTATGATTTAAATATAATTATAATAAAATATGACAATTATCTATATATTCAGCATATTCTATCTGATACAAAATATCCAGGCAATCTTTTGTATTAATCTATTCAATTTACTGAAAGAGGACAAGGTGATTCTTATAATATTTCTTTTTCCAGTAGGTGGCACTATTTAACTTCAAATATGAGCTAAATAACCAGCCGGACCTTTTAATCTATCCTCCAAAGGGAACATTTTTAATAGTGAAAGGGGACGCTATTAATAGTTACACTCTGGCAGCAGACATAACTGGGACTGTCCCAGCCTAGTCAAGCACTCTATCTATAAACAGGCTATCCAATTTAAGTATATTCATTCAATGAATATTAAGCATTCACTATCTGCTAGACAATGTAGGGATTGAAAGATTAGACATATCCTGACTTTATCTAAAGGAGCTTCAGGATTCAAAAAGTGGTAATACATTGTAAAATCTGTATTTGAAACGTATTCAGTACATTTCCTCTATACACTCTTCATGGAAAACCATGTGCAATATGTAAAAGAAAATATTATAAATGAGTGCAACTGGGTACCTTATTTAATAGCCACAATTTATCTTAAAGCCAAATTGATGGAAAACACAGATTATCTGTAACTACCAAATGTGTTATTGATCTTAATAATAAGAGGTACAATGTATTCTTTCACATTTGTTCAGATATTGGATATTGTCCATTTATTATGTATAATTACGACAAACTTGGCTGTCTTCATTGGTTTGAAGTTAAAATTAATGAATTAAACTTAACTTTGAGTTTAAAACAAATGTTGTTTTCTTTCATTGAAGGTTCTGAGAGCACATATACTGCCATTGACTAACGTTGCACTTAATAAATCGGGCTCTTGGTAAGGTTCTTTATTTATTTAAAAAATTTTTTTAATAGACTTTATTTTTTAGAGAAGTTTTAGGTTCATAGCAAAAGTGAGCAGAAAGTGCAGAGATTTCCCATATACTTCCTGCCCCCCCCACACCCACAGCCTCCCCCACTATCAACATCCTCCACAGAGTTTTACATTTGTTACAGTTGAGGAACCTACATTGAGACATCGTTATCACTAAAGGTTCATAGTTTACATCAGGGTTCACTCTTGGTGTTGTACATCCTGTGGGCTGACAGATGTATAATGACATGTATCCACAATTACAGTATCACACAGAGCAGTTTCACTGCCCTAAGAATGCTCTGTGCTCTGCGTATTTATTTCTATTTCTATTCACTATTTCTAACAATCAAGGGATAAAAATTTTTTAAAATAAAAATTGTATATATTTAAGGGGTACAATGTGATGATTTGATATACATATATGTAATGAAATAATTACTACAGTCAAGCTAATTAGCTTATCTCCTCACAGTTACCAATTTTTTTGTGATGAAAGCACTTGAAATCTATTCTTTTTGCTTATTTCCAGTATTCAGTACAGTATTATTAACTATAGTCATCATGCCATACATTAGATTTCTAGATTTAATTATCCTACTGAACTTCAATTTTGTACCCTTTAACCAACATCTCCCCATTTCTCCCACCCCCAAACCCCTGGTAACTGCTGGTCTACTCCCTGCTTCTATGAGTTCAACTTTGTTTTTTTATGTACCACATGTAAGTGACCTCATACAGTATTTGTCCTTCAGTGTATGGCTTGTTTCACTTAGCGTGATGTCACCCAGGTTCATCCATGTTGTCACAAATGGCAGGATTTCCTTCTTTATCATGGCTGAATAATATTCCATTATTATGCACCACATTTTTTTTTTATCCATTCATCCCTTGATGGACACTTAAATTGTTCTCAGATCTTGACTATTGTGAACAATGCTGCAATGAACTTGACTGCAGAGATCTCTATGCGATCCTGATTTCATTTCCTTTGGATGTAAACCCAGCTGGGTCATATGGTAGTTCTATTTTTAAATTTTTTGGGGGAACCGTCATATTGTCTTCCATAATGACTGTATCAATTTACATTCCCAAAGAAGCTAGGAGGAAAATGGCTTGTCAACCTTCCTGTTTAGTTGAGTTTAGATATCAGAGTTTGTTTTCACCTTTTATCACACCACTTGACATTCAGACTGGCTTTTCAATTTTGTGCATTTTTTTTTTTTCTGCTGGGGAAATATCTTTCCTAACAGAATATTTAAAAAATAATAAGATACTGCAGCATTTTGAATTAAAATATTAGAGGTCAATATACTAACTATTCTTGTAGTACAGCAGTCATGTTAAAGGATTGTTGAATATTAAACATTTCTCTAACACTTACTAGTGTGCCAGTCATTGTTGCAGGTCCTGGGGATGATGGTCCTTAGCCAGGACTAGCAAGTATAAAAGAAACCATGCAGTTCTTCAGAGACTAGCAAGAAGGTGAATCTGGCTGGTCAGGATGTACTTTGGGGAGAAGTTGAGGTCTCAGAGATAGCCAAGGATGCCGGCCTTGTACACTGCAGGCAGAAGTTTAAATTTACCTCTAGATTGCTAAGAAGTCATTTGAGGAAGGTTAAAAAAATACCTCCAATTTCTGTGAGGAAAATACTTGACTTTTAAGGGCCATGTGTGAGCCAAGACCCATTAGATGGTTTCACTTATTTAGGCAAAAGATGGAGGCGATGGAGCTGGTGAGAAATGGCCATACTAGGGATGTATTTTGAGGTTATGCTAACAGAATTTACTAAAAGATTTTGTGTGGGATGTAAGGGAAAGAGGGGAATCAAAGATGATGCTAAGATTTTATGGTCTGACTAACTGGAAGAATGATAGTGTTTATTGAGATATATTAGAGTTTCAGAAAATGTTATGTATTATTAGCATTATTTAGTTATATGATTATTGATATTATAAGAATGATTGTTGGCAGGATTACTCTTTATTTTATTTAGCAACTCCTTTTTGCGTTTGGGATGAAATTGGAGAATTTCCAAACTAAAGGATTTAGATATTGTTCCTAATTCAACTGTTTGTTCTACATACACAATTTCCATCCTAAAAAGCAAGGTAAATGGGGTTATTATCCTGCAGGTAAATAAAAGCAGTCTTTATTAAACACTGTTATTATCGCCTTGTGATTTGTTTATATTCCTTGTGTTAGCTTTATCACAGGAAGCTACGATCGGACATGCAAACTCTGGGACACCGCATCTGGAGAGGAGCTCCACACCCTGGAGGGCCACAGGAATGTGGTTTATGCCATAGCGTTCAACAATCCTTACGGGTAAAAAGACATTCACTCATTCACTTATTCCTTAATTAATCCATTAATTCATTGATTCATCTCTTCCTCCATCTATTGGGAGAGGAAAGGAAGAAGACATAGAATTAAAATTTATTGAGTGCCTGATATGTGCTTTGAAAGTCTTTTAAATACCTCCTTCAGTGCTTAGAGGAGCTTTGGGATAGGTATTACTGTCCTCGTGTAAAGTATATAAAAATCAAGCACCCCTCCCAGGATCACACAGTAGTTAAGGGGAGAGACAGTTCAAGCTTGAGCAAGGCTGACTCTCTGCCCATGGGAGTTCTCGGACAGGCAGCTCCTACTGATGTGACAGCACTGGGCTGATGCTTCTGGAGAATGTGCATACATACATAACGTGGTTTGCTTTGTTTAGAAGTTAGTTTACAATCTTACCAGGTAGAAAAAAATGTGTATAGTAACATGCTAAAAACAGAACCAAATACACTAGAAGGATTTTTAAAGCAGCCTCTAGCTACCCAATTCAATAGATTAACCAACATTCTCTATCCTTTTGTGCAACATGCTACTGATGCTTATGATTCCCTGAATGCTTGCAGCAACTAGGCTGCCCACTGGGCTGCTTAACTTCTCTTCTCACTGGTTAGGCTCTAAGCTATTTAAGAGTGAGTTGTATTTGTGCACAAACCTGCTTATGTTGGTGGTGCTCTCAATTGTAATTATGTAATTTAATACGTCATTTAATTAAATACTGCTTAAACAAATAAAATATGAGTGTGAAAATAAAGCTGTTTTTTCTGTGAAGACATAGATAAGGTAAATCTTTGAAAAGTTGTTAGTAAGTGACGTTGTAGATGAGACCTATGTAAAAATTAGAAAACCTATTGTAAAAATTTAGAAAAATTCGGCACTTGGATTGTTCTGTGAGTGTGTTTAGGTTCCTTAAGTTCTCATTCCACTTTAAAGAAAAGAAAATTGGAAATTATGGAGGTTGGATGTGATTTCTGTAAGACAGATAATGAACTCCAATTAGCTGATAAGGCCTTGGCCTCTTGTCACAAGATTGGCAGATGGATGTATATATTTCACTAGAAATTTTTAACGTGTATTTTTTTTGTGATTTCCCCCTTTAACTGACTTTTCCCATTAACCAAGCTGCTTCAATAAATATGTTTGTGTTCCTGAAGCATTATGATAAGTAGAAAAAAACAGTGAATGGTTTAAAAGTTAAGAAGAGCAAGAGATCATTGTGATTTTTCCTGGTTAAGGATGCTGTGAGATTAAAGTGTAGGCATGAAAGATGGAAGGTGGAGAGAGGGGTGAGGACACCCTGGGCGAAGGGACCTTAGCAGCCCAGTGTTTCTGGTGGGGCATTGTCAGGCACATTCAGCGGCCAGTCTCTGTGGTGAACATGCCATGTTGAGAAACAGAAGCGGGTGAAGTCAGAGCATTCCGTGTAGTTTGAATTCTGTTCTGGGGGACTGAGTTGCTAAGAAAAGTTTGTGGACATGGGAGTGACATAAGGAAAGCGCTATTCCAGGATTGCTCTGGCAGAGAGAAGGGATCAGGGGTTTTGGGGTGGGAAGAAACAGGAGGCAAGGAGATCAGTTAGGAGGCAGAAGCAATAATACACACATGAGATGATGGACACTTAGTCTAGGATAGTGGCAGCGGCAATAGGAGGAATTTTATAAAAATGTGGTGCACTTAGAACAGAAATTTTATACCACAATTTGTAAAAACTTATCATCTAGGTTGCTAATGTCATTACATCTTTTAAAAAATGTAATACACTTTCAAAACACGTTAATTGTGATGGCAAAAACTTAATTGGTACAATTAAAATGATTAAATATTTCAAGTAAATTACAGAAAATTTAACTTTGATGCATGCATTTTTACATTGTAGAGAATGATCATTTTTATAATACTTTATTGCACCAACTTATGGGAGAGAAAGATTTTATTGAAATTAGAAATGACACTGTTTTACTTCTGATATAATCCCTACTTTAATTGCAATGTTATTTAAAGGATTTTAAAAGTATGTTGTCTATAATATAGTACCGTCTCCTTTAATAGTCGACTTAACAGACATGATGTTTTTGGATGTCTATCTGAGAACTAAGGTCTCTGGGGATGGAGATGTGAGGAACACTCCTCACTTTTTGGTTCCTCTATTGAATTCTACCAGGTGCCCCTGATGAAGAACCCACTTGTCCAGTGACATAGTCTGATGATTTATGTATGGGTTAAAGCAACAATTTTCACTACACTTTGGGCATTGGAGTTTCAGTGGAGTGAATTTAAGAGAACCACTGAAGACTAAGAGGGAGTGTGTGTGTGTGTGTGTAAGAGAGAGAGAGAAACAAGCTTCACTCAGTTTAGTGTTTATTTGTTTTATACATTAGATCAAGAGTAAGCTTTGATTCAATAAAGTAATTTTAAAAATCATTGAAATTAGTAAATCTTTTATAATGTGGTACCCAATGGATATAGAGAGCCATATGTGATAGAACAGAAATGGATCAAGAAACAGTAGCAACTTGAGACCAATGTGTTTGAGGGGCAGGAAGGATGAAAATGAATGGAGGGAACTGATGAAGAACTCGTAGGGCTTTCAGTACATCTTGAGCAGAAGTTGAAAGACATCGGCAGCTGATGGAAAAATGCCTTAGACTGGATGTCAAAGGAGAGCACCAGTGCAGAGACTGGCTTGTGGAAAACCAGCCTTGTGTGTTAGAAAGCTTTGATGGGGGGATGAGTATTCCGCAGGACAAGATGTCCCTGGAGCATCAACAGAAAGGACCTTGCTTCCCTTTGGTATTGCAGACCACAGAAATACTATGTGGGTGGCCTGAGAACAGGGGTGAGAAGCAAGATGTCAGTGTTAGTCTGGACAAATATAAATCCTGAAACTGTGCTGAGCACTTATAATTTGCTTTGGGATAGATGTTTTAGATCTCAAGACCCCTCACACTTTTGGACAAGGAGCTTGCACTGTAAATGATAATCCAATTGGGTGAACATTTTGATGATTTGCTATTTAAAGGACAGATAGGGGTCAGGGATAAAGGAAAAGATTTTAGTTCCATGACAAAATTCCATTCTATCCTGCTCTTACCTCTTGGGTGTTGACAGTAGCTTTGCTCAACAATAAACACAGAAGCTCTTGTTTGAAAGGGACTGAAGTCTTTATCATATCTCCTCTTTCAACCCTCTTTCTTGTTCAAAGACCTTAAAACTGGAATAATAAGGATAATATTTTGACAAGGAGATAATATTTTGACAAGGAGACACTCACTGTCTAATTTTTCAAAACTTTGTCTAGCTATATGGTTAACTGGATTTATATCTTTTCAGTTTTCTTCTTGTAAATTCTATGTTATCCTTTTCAGTAGACATGCTAATAGAGTTTTTCTATGTTTATATAACTCATGTTATACATTATTTTCATTTGTTAGTAATTTTCTAAACTAAATCTTTTACCATATTCATTGTGCTAATTTAAAAGATTTTGTAATCCTAAACATATTTCTTTAACGTAGAATCTTTAAAATTAAAAGATAAACTGATACCATTAAAAAATTAGACATTTATTTTGTTATCCACTGAAACAAATAAAGGATTGCTTAGTGTTTTAAAAGTGAAGTAAATTTCTGAGTAGAGATCCATATATTAATATCTGGTCTTATTTCAGTGTGTGATATACTGTGATTGGATTTGATTTCAAAGTCCACAAAATTTTTTTTCAAATTTTAGTGACAAAATTGCCACTGGGTCCTTCGATAAGACTTGTAAACTATGGAGTGCAGAAACGGGAAAATGTTACCATACCTTTAGGGGTCATACAGCAGAAATAGTGAGTATGTTTATTTTATTATATTTTTTACGTTGCTGGTCTTTTTTAAAAAACTTTTTCCTTTTTCTTTCAATAGACTTTATTTTTCAGGGCGGTTTTAGGTTCACAGCGAAATTGAGGGGAAAATGCAGAGAGTTCCCATATACTCCCTGCCTCCCCCCTCTCCACTCCACACAGTGTGCCCACTATATCCCCCATCAGGGTGGTACATTTGTTACAAGTGATAAACCAACATTGACACATCATTGTTATTTCTTTTTAGAATTCCAGTATAAAATTAGTGTGGTTCTACCTTTATAATTAATTTGAAAATCCCATCCAGTATTTTAGGTCTATATATTTTAAGTGCTGGTATTGATATAATTTATAAGCTACTCTAGCTTTAATATCTTGCAGATATCCTGCATTGACTAAGCAGACACGTAATATGATAAGTATATGAGTAAAACATCCAACCTGACTTTTTCTTTTTCATTGATTTATCTTTAAAGGACTGCCTCTATAAGGGTTGATGAAGTTCTCAAAATAGCTTTTAAAGTAACTTTTTTAAATCATGTAAAATACTTAGGCTAATTGTCGTCTTGATATCATTAGAACTTAAATTTGCACAAATAGTTTGATACTCTAAGTAGCTCTCACTATTGGGAAGCCCTTGCTCTTGGTCAACTTGGTCAACAATTAGCGAGGTAATTGGTACCCTATGGAACAAGTGATAGCTTTTTTTTTTTTTAAAGATTTTATTTTTTTCCTTTTTCTCCCCAAAGCCCCCCGGTACATAGTTGTATATTCTTTGTTGTGGGTCCTTCTAGTTGTGGTATGTGGGACGCTGCCTCAGCGTGGTTTGATGAGCAGTGCCACGTCCGTGCCCAGGATTCGAACCAACGAAACACTGGGCCGCCTGCAGCAGAGCGCGTGAACTTAACCACTCGGCCACGGGGCCAGCCCCAAGTGATAGCTTTTTAAAATAAACAGCCTGCTTATTTTAGGAGTAAAATCTGCTTATATGAATCCTTCAGGGTCATGGTATATTCATCCAGCAAGAGCTCATGCTATGTTCAAGATACTTTGCTAGACACTGGGGATATCGCAGTGAAGAATTATAACTAACTTTTTAATGGCACTCAGTGTGCATGGAGCACTATTCTAAGCCCTTTGCATATAGTAGCTTGGTTGCACCTGATAACAACCCTAAGAGGTATATATTTCCCCATTTTACAGTTGAGGATATTGAGGCATAGAGAGCTTAAGTAACTTGCTGACGGTCATAAGACAGACATAATCCTCATTCTCATATTGTCACTATGTTTCCACATGCCCTTGGAATTTTGAAAGATTTTCTCTATATATAGTTCCTAGGAAGACATCCATATTTTTCATGGTCAACATCATCAATCCAATAAATATTTGCTAAATATTGACTGTGTGAGAAGCTCTGGCCTATGTGCTTGGATTCCAAATAGAATCAGACATAGTTCTTGCCCTCCAGGGATTTTGAAGTTTGGTAGAGGAGTAGAAGAGTCAATGAATAAGTCAAAAGACATGTGGTAGGTGTGCTAGAAGTTGGCAGAGTGTTTAGTGAGGGCACAGAGGGGAGCAGTCAAGTCTCCTTGGCGAGGGGAGGTGTTCAGGAAAGACTTCACAGAGAAGTGGCACATGCATTTTAGGCAGAGGGAGCCATGCTGGCAAATGCCCAGAGGAGGTGTGCAACAGTGGTACGTGCTTGAGAACTCAAGTGGCTCTGTGTGGCAGAGCAGTGCTTTCCAACCTTCCCCAGTGATGACATGCACAGAATATGCTAATATGGATTTGCAATGCACTCTGGGGAGCTGCCTGCTGCCCACCATCAGAGGTGACAGGCAAAGATCCCTGGTGGTGCCCAGCTGCCTGGGTTAAGAGTGTCAGTGTCTTGGCACACCTGTAATCCATTCAAAGGCAGACCACAGCATGTGCATGATTGAAGTGGGAGAGGCAGACAAGGCCATTTATAGTTTTATAGAGGCTCTCATAAGCTGTGCTAAGGAATTTGGACTTCCTCCTGTAGATAATGCCATAGGTGGAGACTTTTCAGCTGGGAGATGACGTGGTCAGTTTTGCTCTTTGGGAAGATCATTTTTTTCCGGCCGTGTGAAGGCAAAATGGGAGGTAGGTAAGATTAGAAGCATGGACCACTTGGGGATCTTGTTGCAGTCCAAGCAAAAAGGATAAAGGCTTGTCCTGAGGCAGGTGAGGAGAATGTGAGAGAGGTTGGGGATGGAGGAGTAGGACTGGATTACCAAGGAGATATGAGACATGAAGGAAAAGGGAATCCAGGGTGGTTCCCTGATTTCAGGCTTAGGCAACTGGCAGTGCCATTCACCAATTCTGTACACAAAAGAGGAGGAGCAGGATTGTTTCATATGATGCCCATGTCTTGGACAGATGGATAAAAGCTGTGTGATATCCAAACAGAGGCATCCATTTGGCAGTTGGCTCTTGGGGCTGAACTAAGCAGCGAGGTCTAAGAAGGAGACATGGTTGTGTGAGTCACTGGCGTCTGGGTGGCAGTAGAAATCACTGATCAGTTGAAACTGCTCCAAGGAAAAGGTAGAGTATGGGGAGAAGGCTGATGGAATCTTGGCAAGATGGAGAAGAGAAACTTTCAAAAGACAAAAAAAAAAAAAGAGATAAGACGTAAGAGAAGAAAAGCAGAGTGCTGTCAAGGACATCAAGAAGGAAGAAAATATTGAGAACCTCAGGGAGGTTAAGTGGGATGATTGACCAAGCCTCTTGAATTGGATGTTTAGCCAGTGGTTTCAGTAAAGTTGAAGAGTGAAAGGTGGGCAAACAGGGAGTGACGGTAGACTATTTTTCCAAGGAATTTGGTTGTACAGGGAAATGAGGTAGTTAAAAGGGAGATACATAGAGTCGAAGGAGGCTTTGTTTCCATGTGGGAAAAGCTCAAGCATATTTATAGGCCACCGGGAAGGATCTAGTCTAGACGGAAGGAAAAGTTGGGGGGCACATCTCCCCTAGGAGTGCAAGGAAGGGGATGTCTTAGAATGGATGAAGAGATCTCTCTGAGACAGCCTGACGGAAAGGAGATTGAGGGCCAGGTGAGGGAGTTCCCACGTGATCGAAGAATTTTCTCAGGGAAGTAGTAGGAGGCAAGCTTATCTGCTGAGGAGGGATGAGGACAGGAGTAGAGGCAAGAGTGGGGGAATGCAAGGATGTGTGCAGCCAGTGGCATGTTAAACAAAGTAGGGAATGGTGCTGAGGACGGAAGGCATGAATGAACAACACGAGTAATCTGCTCTGTCAGTTTCTTAAGCTGCCTCAGCAGAGTGATGAGGTAAGGAGGGCAAGTGAGCAGATAAAATCTCAGCTTGATAGAAGTTGTTAGGAGTTTTACGGAGGATGCAGTTGAAAGACAGGACTAGGTCTTGAGGATGCTGGCAGGAGTGATGCTCCCAGTTGAATGGGGATGATGGACCAGGAGAAAAGGAAAGGATCTCAACGAGATGGAAGATATCCTGGTTGGGAGAGGTGGTGCGGTAGGTGGTGTGGTAAGGAAGAGAAAAAGCTGGAATACTGGGAAATTTGAACTATAGACTGGTGTCTTGGTAGTGAATGTTCTAGAGAAGATTCAAGGCTGTAAAGATGTCATTCAAGATATCAAGGTCCAGGGTGTGGCCATTGGAGTGATTATGAAAAGGAGTCCAGGATCATGGGTCTGGGGGTGTTGGACAGATGGCCCACACAAAGGCCTCCTAGGATTTGGAATTGAGACTGAGCCAATAGCCAAAGTCCTTGGTGAGTGAGGGAGTGTGATTGAAAGGACTGTGATAACAGCAGCAAGGAAGATGGGAGCCAGACAGCATGCCTCTCAGAGGTGATGTGCTTTGCTTTTGTTCTTGTTCTGTGTCTGGAAGCGGCAGGGGGGTCAGTGTTCCTGTAAGCCTGAGCTGGGTGATGAGGGACAACGAGCAGCCTCTTTTCAGGAGGAGAATGCTTCAGGATCCAACCTGCAAATAACAGGCTACTTGTATTTGGTATTTTGCTGTCTGTTGTGCAAAGAATTAGGCAGAATCTAAGGTATTTGCATTTTGAAGCTTTTCTATATGAAATTAACAATTTACAACACCTCTGTCCTTCTAAAACCTCATCTATTTCATGTAATTCAGGTGTGTTTATCGTTCAATCCTCAAAGCACATTGGTGGCTACCGGAAGTATGGACACAACGGCCAAACTGTGGGACATTCAGAACGGAGAGGAAGTGTTCACTTTAGCAGTATGTTAATAATGTCAATAACTTCAAGAGTTTTACATTCTCATTAGCCTTTCCTTAGGATAAGCCTATTATTTGTGTTTGTTTTTGTTGGGAATTTTATTACAAAATTAGCTCTCAGTGAGAAGATGCTTTTGAGTTACTGGTTTCCAGGCTGGAGTGAGAGAGTGTTCCAGTTGGTCTGCTGGCTACTCCCAGAGACTCAGATGGAAGTGCTGGGGAAGCCAGATGAGTTTTTATTTTGGTTAGCTTCAGTCTGTCAGCCATACCAACTATACCTTAAAATCTGTCATCATCTGTCTGGCTAAAAGCAAAGTAGGTGGGAGCTGGCACCCTTTGGAAGAGGCAGAACTGGAGAATCTTGCAAGAAGATTCCTTAAAGGGATGACAGTTAACACTCTTCTCCTCCATCCTCCAGTCTTAGAAACCTCCTGTACTACCAAGTGGCGAGTGGCCGGAGGTGAAAAGCCCACAGATTAAAAGTTGGTGGTGTATCTCCACAGGGGCCCCTGTCTGTCGCCCCTACCACACACCCAGCACCTTCCTCTGACCTGCTGTCCTCTGCTTCTTCCCACCCCAGCCATAACCACCAAGCAAAAATAGGGCAGGTCTCTGTGGCTATCGGTGGGAACACCTGGATGGGAAATCTAGTTTTCCTATCCTTTTACGTTATAAATGAGTTAAAAACATAGGACCTCTTTCCTGGGAGAGCTCTTTTTAAGAAAGTTAAAAAACAGACTGAAAAAAAAGAGAAAAAGCACTGTTTTTAACTGACACCAAGGATTTTTTTGCCTTAGAATGCCTAGCATTATTAATTATTAATATAAGTATACTCTCTCTGGTCTTCATTCTCATCATTTCTGTTGGTCACTGCTTCTCCACTACCTGTTGCTTCAGAGGGATGCCTAAGAGCATTCAAAAGGATGCGTCCCGCCCTGCACACCCACCCCTGTCTGCTGCCAGAGAATACATTTGTTTTGTGTGATCAAAATTTTAATGTTCAGCTACATTTTTTTTGTCATTTGGAATCAACCAGAAATTTAATCTGTACATGAACTTTAGTGTTATTTGAAAAGGTAATCATGTTAATTTACTAAAATATTAAGGAAAATGAGGGATATACTCCAAGCAGAATCTACTTTAGGGAGGCACTCCTTCCCGTGGTCTCATACAGTTTCATTCCTCAGCCCTGGTCTGTAACCAGGTCAAGGGCAGGCCAAAGGCCAGACATTTATTAAACAATTCACATTAAATTATCGTAAGAATTTCCTTTTTAAAAAGTTGTTAACTGTATTTCATAAACTGTTTTCTCTTACCTGTCACCTGTTATTAGCCTATAAAGCAAACAGCCCTCTTTAATGTTTCCAGAACAATGTGAAAGAAGCGTTCTGATTTCCCAAAACATACCCGCTTCTTTTCTTTACAAAAACAAAAACAACTTAATTGAGTTAAAACTGACTTGCTTTAAATGTATGTCAAGTTTGAGTAACCCAAAGGAATTGTGCAACCGTCACCAAAATCTAGTTTTAGACATTTCCATCACCCCCAAAAGAAACCTCATGCCCATTTGCAGTCACTCCCCATTCCCACCCCAGCCAACCACAAGTCTCCTTCTCCCTGTATAGCTTTGCCTTTTCTGGCATTTTCTTCTAAGCTATGATATTGTACATTTGTAGAACTTGCTTTATCTACAGGTACACATGATGGTATCTGCTCTCTTTTAGGGACATTCAGCTGAAATCATCTCCTTGTCCTTTGACACCTCAGGAAACAGAATCATCACGGGGTCTTTCGATCACACAGTTGTAGTGTGGGATGCTAATACTGGAAGGTATTCTTAATTTTAAAGAATTTTTTAACCTGGATCAAAGGATTAAGAAGACGATGTTTGTTACTAGTTTATTCTTGTATCTATTAACTGTGCTCTGGTTTCCGTAGGAATAGGACATACTGAAAATGAATTAGTTCGTTCTTTAATGGTATTTCTGATCCAGAAAAAATGTGTGATTTCTTAGAATTCTGAACAAATAATGCTGAGCAGTAACAAAAAAGGAGAATGTTAGCAATAGCCTGGTTATATAGCTATTATTTATTCCACGTACTATGTAATCAAATTTCAATGGCTTGTCATTATGGTAGGCATGGATATCGTGAATAAATAATATCATGGCTAATTTCCCAAATTTAATTTAGTCCAAGAACTTCAATTTCCTTCCTAATTATTTTTGGTCCTAGTTGCTAAGAAGATAACTCAATAAGCCTATTTGTGTTGTAAAACTCTACTCTTGGACTTGCCTGCATTTTGATAGAGGGGCTGATTATCAGGGGTGCTGATCAAGATGAATACAACAGGAAGTGAGAGAGAGGAAGGGCCCTTCAGACATTTGATAGGTAGTTTCTGAACTGCCAGGGGTCCACTCATCTGGTGTAAGAATGCTTCCAGAATTTCAGACTACCTTTATTACTTCTTACCTGTTCTTTTCTGAAGTGTTGTCTTAAGGAATGTTATTATCTTTGATTGCTTAAAATATGTGTATGTGTGTTGAAATGAAATTAGTAGCCTAGTTGACTCCTCTTGTGCTATGGTAAGCTGTCTTTGTTCTGTCATCAAAGATGTTATTTGGTGAAAACTAAAGTTAGACTGTACATTGATGGGCTTGACATTGTTTGTGCATATATTGGAAGTAAGGCATCTTTCACCAGTTTGAGTCATTTGCATTTTGTAGGAAGGTGTATACCTTAATCGGGCATTGTGCTGAGATTAGCAGTGCCTTATTCAACTGGGACTGCTCTCTGATATTAACTGGCTCTATGGACAAAACCTGCATGGTGAGCTCAAGAAATATCTCTGCTTTTTAATTCTTGTGTCTGTACTTTTTTTTTTTTTTTTTAAGATTTTATTTTTTCCTTTTTCTCCCCAAAGCCCCCCCCGGTACATAGTTGTGTATTCTTCGTTGTGGGTTCTTCTAGTTGTGGCATGTGGGACGCTGCCTCAGCGTGGTCTGATGAGCAGTGCCATGTCCGCGCCCAGGATTCGAACCAACGAAACACTGGGCCGCCTGCAGCGGAGCGCGCGAACTCAACCACTCGGCCACGGGGCCAGCCCCTTGTGTGTGTACTTTTTACTGTGTCAGATATTCATGACAACACTAACAAATTTCAAAGGTGCTGTAAAATTAAGATATTAATTCATAAATAATAATTTATTTATGTAATTGATTCAAATGTATTAAAAGATCCTATCTTAAAAGGCACATTATTTTTCTTTAATGCCCCTCTACTTATTTATTAAATTTTGATTAGAGCAAACATCAAGGCGTCTCACCACAGTGGCTCCATGCCTTTGACTTTCTGTTACTAAGAGCTTATGCTCTGAAATTATTATTTGATTATACATCAGATTATAATAATCTTAATGTACTTTTCATTTTAGAGCAGTGTAGGTTTAGATCAAGCTCATTATCATTTGAAGACCTTCATATGAAAAGAGGGCACTTCCATTCCAATCAGTGAAGCATGCACTTTGAGATTTTTTCCTAACATAGTGGCAGATTTATATACTCATTCTGAATGTCTGTCTTCGGACTTCTCTGTGTCCAAAGTGTGCCTTGTTAAATGATTGGCTTTGGCACGGTTATTTAACCAGCCATAAGCATGTCATAAAGCCTACTTTTGGCCATCTTTGCACTTTAGACAGGAAGTCATAGTCTTCTTCTTTTGTTTAATAGCAGCTGTGGGATGCTATGAATGGAAAATGCGTGGCAACGTTAACAGGCCATGATGATGAAATATTAGACAGCTGTTTTGATTACACTGGAAAGCTTATTGCAACTGCTTCAGCTGATGGTAGGTAATCTGTTCACACGTTTAAATTATGGAGGGTTTTATGCTCTGTTTGATAAACATAGATGATTCTATGCTATATGTCATCTCCCCGATGGCCAGCTATGATAGAAACTATATCTGCCTCATCTCTGTGATGTCTGTCTATGTCACTACACTATGTGTCATATTCTTGATAACCACATGTGGTACTATACAAAGTCTGCATCATCTCCTTGACAACCACATATAAAATTATACTAGGTCTTCATCATCTCCGTGATAACTATATATAATGGTATATTCTGGGTCATCTCTCTGATGGTCATGCATTTTGCTACACTATGTTGACGTCATCAACTTGACCACTATCAATGGTACTATAATAAATCTGCATTATCTGCTTTATAACCACATGTGCTACTCTACTATGTCTAGCTAATCTTTGTGATGAACATATATGGTTCTATGCCATACATCATCTTCTTGATTACCACTTATGATTCTACACTATGTCTGTGTCATCTTATTTACAACCATGGGCTGGTGCTACACTATGTGTGTCTCAGTTCCATGAAGATCACATATGATGCTATAATACATCTATTGTATTGTATTATATCTATTGACCATGTATGCCATTGTATTATGTCTGTCTCATCCCCCCAGGACCTTTGCTACAGTATATCTGCATCATCTCCTTGAAAGTGCAGTATTATGCTGTGCTGTGTTTTCATCCACTCCTTTAAAACCATGTTTGATGCTATGCCATATCTGCATCATATCCTTGATAACTACTTATGATGACATTACAATATATATCTTATTTCTTTGATGACAACACATCACATTACACTATGTCTACTCCGTCTCTTGGTCACCAAGTAAGATACTACATTATGTATGCATCATCTTCCAGATGACCAAGTGGACACAATGCTGTCTGCACCATCTTCCTGATGACCATGCGTGATATTTCACTATACTCTTATCAACTGCTTAAAAACCATGTATGATGTTACATTCTACCTGCATCATCTCCTTGATTGCCACATATGATGTATACTATGTCAGCATCATCTCTTTGATAACCATGTATGATGCAGTACTAGGACTCATCTTGCTGACAGATATGTATGATGCTATGCTGTGTCTGCATCATCTCATTGAAAGCCACATGGAATGCTGCATGATGTCCGTATCATCTCATTGACAACCATCTGCATGGGCATATTACTTCTCTTTGAACACCATGTGGGATGCGATACTATGATTATGTTTCTCCCTTGATCACATGTATGATACTACACTATTTCAAGGTTATTTCCTGGACAGTAACCTCTGAATATTTACAGTGTCTGATCTCCTTGATAACTATGTATAATGCTATTCTTTCATAATCTCCTTAATAACTAGGTATGATGTTATATATAGGATCATCACCTTGATGACAATGTATAACCCTAATCATTGTCTGTGCCATCTCCTTGTTACTGCATATGATGCTACAATAGGGCTGCCTCATTTCCTTGATAACTATATGATGCTACACTGTGTGTACTTCATCTCCTTAATAACTACTTGTGATGTTATTATAAGTTTCTCGATTCTGTCAAACACCACATATGATGCAGTACTATGCTTCATTTCTTTGATAACTGCGTAATTCTAAATTATTTATACATCACTTCCTTTACAACTATTTATGATGGTATATTGTGGATTATCACCAAGAGGAACACATCTGGTGCTATACTGTATCTGTTTGTGTCATCTCCTTGATATCCGTGTACGATGCTATAGAATGCATCATCTCTTTGTTACCATTTTATTGCTATGCTGTGTCTGTATAATCTGTTTGATAGTCTTTCATACTATATTGTGTCATGTCCTTGATAGCCACATACAATGTTCCACTGTGTGCCTCATCTCCATAGAGAACACCTGTGATGTTACACCATGTCTGTATTATCTTCCTGATGACCACATATGTCACTGCATTGTGTCTACTTCATCTCCCCGATGACTATGCATGATGATATTTTATGTCCACCTGATCTTCCTGATTACTATGCCTCGTGCTACCTTATATCAGATTTTACACCTAAAGAACCACCCTTGATGCTGCAATATGTTTCATCACCTCCTCGAAAACCATGTTGGATGCTACGCCAAATCTGTCTCAGCTCCTTGATGGCCGCTTGATGCTAGAGCATGTTACACCTTTTGTTATACCTTTGGTGACAATGGATTACACCACGCCATATCTTAACAGACATTTAAGAAATTCTCGCAAAAATATAATGCTTTTTCTAGACATGACCTGTCATTTGTTTGCCTGTGTTTGCTCCTTGTGACTAACATACTTTTAAGTAGTCACATATCTTTTGTGCTGGAATCAGTTGTAGAATTTTACTGGTGATTCATTTGAATTCCATAGTCTTTGTTTCATTGTTGTCTCCCTTTTCAAAATTACATTTACATGCTTATTCTCTTACTCACTAGGACTTTTCAAAGGTGATCTTTTGATCACACATACAAGTCCCTTTTATATCCTGGAATATAAACACCCTGAATGCGGAGAATTTTATTTTTTAAAGTAACTCTTTACTTTTTCATCCTTCTCATGGATCTTGGCTTTTAAAAATCATCTCTGAACTGTAATTAATCTGCCCTTTTCATTTTAAATGTCATTCTCATTTACACAAAAAAATACATTCAACAAATACATATGGAGTACTTACTTTGTGCCAGGAATTGTTTTAGAAACATTGGATATACCAGTGAACAAAAGAGAGAGGAATCCTTCCCCTGGTGGAGCTATGTTGTGGAGGGTGAGACAGTGAACAATGCCATGCATGTGTTTTATATATAATGTTAGAATATTAAGAGTTGGTTAGCGCCAGGGGGTAGAAAACAAGCTAGGCTGGCAGAGCAGGATGTGGAAGGACGGATGAGAATAAAATATGAGTTCAATTCTTCTAGCTTTGTTTTCTCTGTCATCTGCTATTTCTCCTAGCAGTGATTCTATTCTTTCCTTGTTCAATAAGACATTACTTCAAGAAAATCTTTTTTTCTTTTGGTGTGTTTTGTAAACCTCTTCTCATTCTATGCCTTCTAAGAAGTCTTGATGTTTAGA
This sequence comes from Equus asinus, assembly GCF_041296235.1. Lineage (NCBI taxonomy): Eukaryota > Metazoa > Chordata > Mammalia > Perissodactyla > Equidae > Equus > Equus asinus. Next base: position 12,096,501 of record NC_091808.1, on the reverse strand, counting down.
CCAATCTTTTTTGTTTATCTCTGGTCTATGCTCCTCATTTGCTTCTTAAAACTGGGTCTCATTCAACAGAATTAGTTACCTGGCAAGCTACATCTGTTCCTTATATCACCGTTTTCTTCCTCATTGAAATTACCCTCTAGGCTGAATGTTTTTTTCTTTGTGCCTTATTCCTATTTCTAGCTTTAAAAAAAATTACAGTTTCAGGCTGTGTTATTTCTGTGTTTTACGAAATGTAAAAATGCTTTTGTAAAATTTAGAGTATGACTCTATGCAGGATATTTCCTTTTGTCTTATTAAGAAACTCTTAAAACAAGTTGGTCACTTTCCTTTAAGGCTTTTGCAATCTCCAACTAAGTAGGAGTGTGATATTTTTAATCGCATTAATTCTAAAATAATTTTGTCTACTTCCTCCTGAAGTTGACGTTTTCAGAAAGGTAAGTAAAAAATTTGTTAAGATGTTTTTCTTTTCTCTGAATGAAAATTAAGTAACCAAAATTCCATATCCTTGCTGATTTTACCTCTATTTGATGCTATAATTTGCAATAAGAAAGCCTCCTTAACCTGGACAGATAAATTGTAACTTTTTTTCTGACAACAATTTCACTACAGTTCTTTTTCTCCTTCTATGCTTATTTGACTTCTCCGTTCTTTAATTCTAAAGAAATGTATTTACTTCTTCATCCATCCATCCATCATCCATCCATCCGTCATTCATTTACTAAGCGTCTACTATGAGATTGGCACTTCTGGGCACTGGGGATACAAACCGTTCTATTGGCTCTTTCTGTTGAAAACGGTTTCCAGTGCCTGTTCTTTGTTCATTGAGCAGTGGCCGCTGTTCCCTCTAAGGCAGGCCTCTCACACCTTCTTGTAACTGTATACTCATATTTGGTGTATGGTGATGATTTTGCTGCTTATTTCATCACCAGCCTCTCAAGACTTGTTCTGATTCCCTTTTTTTCCTTTAAAATCCGTTTTCTTTCTGGATTCCTGCCCCTCCCCCCTTTCTACCTTGGCACTCATTATCTCTTCTAATAAGCTCAAGACTAGAGAGGTACTCCTTTTCACCATCTTCTCCCACAGTGGGACCAGCTTGCGTTTAGAATATTAAGTGGCTGGCTCTCACCGCAGGCAAGAAGACAAACTTAGCACAGGGCTTGTGTGTCAGAGGAATAGATATTTAGATAATTCAAGGCATATGGTTCAAAGTTCTGTGTTTCAGATGAATTTATATCTATCCTCACTCCTCTCAAAAAGGAACAGCAAGAGTTTTCAGTGCAGCCACAAGAAAATGTATTAGCAAACTGGAAGGCCATGAAGGGGAAATTTCAAAGGTGAGTTACTTTCTAATTTGGAGCAGTTTCCTTACTTTCAAAAGTAGACAGCGTGCTTAGTATAAATAGTTCTATTGGCGCTGAGGGTACTAAGGTTTGTCTAATTATCTCATTCCTTCTGAAAATCAGTTACCCACACTTTACTTTTAAGCGTGTCCTCAAATTCAGCATAATAAATGATTTCTAAAACCTTTCAAAAAGCATAAAACAGCGTTCTCCTCAGCCATCAGCAAGAGATTTAGTTAGCTGAAAATATTTATTAAAGCTGTTTAAGAAGCTTATGGAGTGCATTTCCCAATTCTAGTAAACACACAAATTTATATTATGCAAAAATATGCTGTGCAGCAAGTGTCAAGTGTTCTGTTAATCAGATGCTACTGAGGAAGTATTTCTTGGAAATATTTAACACTTATCAAAGTTTAAAATGACCTGTTTTGAAACAAAGCTGTAGCTAAGGATTTTGTATAAGCTCCTCCCAAAAACTTGTTCACAGAGCAGGGCCATCCGGTCAGTGATCTGAGGTTTTAGAGGTATCCGTGGAAAATTTTAGAGAAGGGTGGGACGTGATGACTCTCACCTCCCTGCTTAGCCCAATTCCTTGGTCTCATACCTGAGGTCAGATTTGCTCCTTCCTTGTAAAATATCAGCTTGATGGTTTCAGGGGTCAGAAGGCTCCGCCTGGACCCCGGAACTGCCCACTGCCCTATTCTCTTCTCTCCTGCTCTGCACCTGCTGCCGGTGGTTTGCTGGCCTATCAGAGCTGGTCTCTGAGACAGTGCAGAGCACATCTTCTTTGCAGGCTGGAAGGCCCTAGGGACTGGCAGGAAGAGGGGTGGGGAAGTGTGGACATGGGAGACAGGCTGAGGAGAGAGCCTGAGCCATGTTCCCAAGTGTCTGACCTAGTAGTTATTGACAGGGCTAGTGTGTCCCACTCAACAAGTTCACATCTATTTGTGTGTGTGTGAATATAAAGAGGACCCAAAGTCTGTATTATTGAATTTTATGTTTGTTAAGTGATATATTGCTTATTGAATTGCCATCCAGCAATGGCATTTCTCTGGAGTGCAAAGCTAAAGGGTTCATTCATTCATTTAGCAAATGCTTTTTGAGTGTTTCCACGGTGCTAGGCACTGGTGACCCAGTGATGAAAAAACAGACATGGCCCTGCCCTCATCAAACCTTCAGTTGTAGAGGAGGTGGCCCAAATCGTTGTCTTCCGATGGTCTAGAGAGGGTTATAAGCATGATGCCCAAAGGAATGGAAGACTAACAGTTTCATTTGCCTGCCGCACAGATACCATTTGATAATGCCTGGCATGTTAGGAGGCACTCAGAACATATTCGTGGAAAGTGCTGAATTTTGAGTAGCAATAGAAAGCCCTCTCCTGTAGGCCCTGACTTATTCTCTGACATAGATTGAAGGAGGATCTGTGTGCGTTTGATTACAGAAAGTTGGGTTGCAGAGATGGCAGTGGGTTTGGGTATGAAGGAGACCAACTTAATAAGGCATCATGAGTCTTGGAAAGAAGCCAAGGGGGGAATACTGAAATTGTCAGGGTGCTTTGGTCTTTATCCTTAGAATTGTGAGGGGGGGGAAATTAAGCTTTCTATCTAGATTTTAATTTTCATGTATTAGTCCCTGCAATATTTTTCCCATTGTGGAGGAACTGCTCTATGCAAGAATAAATACCAGGCTGGGAAGGTGACAGGTACTTAGTAATGTCCTCTTTTTGCTGGTTAAAAATATATTGGGAACCATTATGCAAACCTGTGATCATTTTTTCTTTCTCTTTTGTAGATTTCTTTTAACCCCCAGGGAAACCGTCTTCTAACTGGCAGTTCTGACAAAACGGCGAGAATCTGGGATGTTCAGACTGGTCAATGCCTGCAGGTTCTCGAGGGGCACGCTGATGAAATCTTTACGTGTACTTTTAACTATAAAGGCGACATCATCATTACAGGTAGGGGAGAAATAACCACCACAGACTCAGTTTTCCTTTTAAATCAGCTATTAGAGTTTCTAAGCTGAATACCAAAAGGAATTCACCCGCACCCCTCACCCTTCTTCCAGGGTCTCTGCTCATCTTGCTGCATTCTACATCCATTATTTTAGTTGCATTGCAGAACCACAGGAGTGAGCTCTGCTACTGACTGTAAGACTTTGTGAATTTTGAGTTTTTGTTGCTCTGGGCAAAATAAGAATTTAGTAGCCTGCCTTACTGGTTACTACATTTCCCTGGGCATCAACCGTCAAATGGTTAATTTTCAGCTGATGTCAGTAAGTTTTAGTAACTAAAACAAGTCAGGACCGAGTTCTCCACCGCTGGATTTATAGCCCATTCGAGGTTTATTCTTGGAGCTAAGTTGTTTTCTCCTTGGGTGTCCCCTGCTAACACAAAAAGAACACATTTTGAGCATTTTTCAACCACTAACAATCTATTGTGAATTAATCATATAAGCAACATTTTATAAGAACTGGATTGAGAATAGGTGAATTTAGATTGCGGAAAGTAGGGGGATGACAAGAATATGGTGTAATGTTAATGTGGTTCCTTTGGAGGAGGCCTTGGCAGGGAGTGGGGTGCTACCACTGAGGAGGAGGGATGTCCTAAGAGGGCACAAAAGACCAAACTCTCAGTGATCCTCATTGTGTCGAGTAGATTTAAAAATTGCTTATCTGGTCTAATAACTTAAATGTCACACACTCGTGCTTGGCTTTATATATTGGCTGATTAGGTAGCTCCCTAGTCATATAACTTCAGGGGTGCTGAGAATACGCTCCCCTTTTGCCCTAAAATACCTCCCCTTTCTACCTAATTATGGATAATTTCTAAAATTTCAGATTACTTTCTTTGGGTTTACGACTTGCAAGTGTTACTAAAATGTAGATACTCCTAAAACGATACGTAATAAGCCATATATTTTATTGTGAACACAAAATCAAATCCTTTCCCATGATGAGAAAAGAGGTGGGAGGCTGTGATAGAGGGCACAGGATGCTCCTGTAGGGAGCTGCTGCCAAGTAAGGGAGAAGGAACCCAGGGCCGGGTTGTCAGAGGACCAACCTCTCCTGGTCCATGTGTCTCATGTTAGCCAGCTCTGCAATATCTCTGCTCTCGACTGCAAAAGACCCTGGAGAGTTTAGGGAGGGAATATTAATTGTCTGTGCCTTGTTTTAGAGCTGGCACTTAAATTCCTGAGCTCTTTTAAGATATGACTGATTTATTTAGTGTATCCCAATGCAACAAGGTGCTAAATACTGGCCCAGTGGAGAACAGAGCTTGTTAGAATGGGGGTCATACTTCTGTCTTGCCAGCAGAAAAGCCATCACCTTGTTTGAACTGATCTCCCCTATTTTCTCGGCAGACCCCAGTGTGATGAATTGCTTGCATTTCTTAGTGGACTGCCTGAGGTTGGGTTTAGAATCGCAAACTGGAAGAAAACTGGCCATCGTGTTCACAACATTTTTAAAAACATGAAGTACCTTTTGGTGGAATAATCAGTTTTCACAGGCTTTCCCAATCCTCATAGCCCCCACACTTCTTATATTGATGTTACGAGTCTGGCCCCTGAGGTTTAGAGAACCAGCAGGGCCCAGTACTTCTCCACACCAGGGTTGTCATTTCCAAAGAGGGAATGTGAATGGTGCCCCTTGGGGAGGAGTATATGAAAGCAATTTGGAAGAGTCTCTATCATAGTGATGGGGACGGTGGGAAGATGCAAATTTCATATTTAGACGGATGATGAGAAGACTCTATTGACATTTTGAGGTATTCCAAAGTGGAATGTGCTGCTTCCTCATAAACTAATCACCCAAACCTGGGGATGGTCAAATTCACTGTATTTCCATTCGTGGTGATGTTTGAGGGGAGGGCAGAGGGAATAAGCAGAGGGAAATGGCTGAAGTGGGGGCTTTCTCAGGTCCTCTCCAATTCTAAGATGCCATCAATCTTTCTGGTGTGTGTGGGACATGAACTTGCCCACTTAAGGACTGACAGAAATCAGGCAAAAAAAAGAAAGAAAAAGAAAAAGATTCCCTCTAAAAGAAAAAGAGTCACGCTAAAAATGCCTGAACTTGGCTGCACAGGGGCTCTGAAGCTGGGCGCTGAGAATCTAGCACATTTAGCACATTGATCACTGACAATGACCCAGAAAATGTCAACTTGTAAAAAGAGAGAGGTAAGTGAATAAAATAAAGAAAAAATAACTGTGAAATTTGTTTTATTAGGCAGCAAGGATAATACCTGTAGGATATGGCGTTGACTGAAGAAAGCCAGTCGATGAGCAAACTTGCCGGCCATAGTGATTAAGATCTGGAGCTTTGCAAATACTAAGCAAGCTGTTTTGATATTTTGTGTGTTTTCTCTTTTTCCTCAAATCACTCGTTTATACACTGTTCTTAACTTCATGGATATGACCATTAAAACTGATGAAGTTATATCATTTCTTGATATTATTTGATGGAGATGACAGGAAACAGCATAACGTTGGGCACATGCCACTGGTTATTTCAATTTTGTTTTATTTTTTAATAGCATCATGATACTGATAAATGAAACCATAGTAATTTAACAATTATAATTGTTAAATAATAAAGTAATATAATCCTAGATTATACTTTGAAGGTTATTATTATAATTACTGTTGAATAAAGTTTTGGAGAAAATTCACTGTGAATTATACACCTCTATTTATCATGTATGTTTTTAGGGGGACATGTATGTTAGGAATTTAATTAGAAGTTTTACTATTTAGTTATTTTACTTTTTGCGGCTAAGAATGAGAAAAGCAATTTTGGAATAGAAGACTAATCTTTCTTCCCTCATATTCAAGAATATATCCACGCCCATCCCTCCAAAAAATGTTGAGGACCTATGATGAATAAAATGAGGGCAGCATATAGCGAAAATAAAATGGCTCTCAATCAACAGCTAATATATTCTGGATAAACAGTTGGCTGAAAAAAATGTAGGCAGGTTTATCTATAAGGAAAAGCTAAGCAGAATAGACTTTCAGGCTATTGAAGTTAAAAATCTGGGTGGAAAACAATTGAGGTACCAGGGCAAATCATCAAACAGCAACCTTATTGCTGCCGAAATGCTAAAAAATGCTTTGTAAAAGGCCTTTCTATGTAAAAGGACCACGATGCATATTAAAAATTTATGTGAAAAGATAGAGCACAAGATAAAACCAGTGATGCCTGAATCCAGAGCAAGAGAATGCATGAGAATCTTATGGAATTATTTTCTTAGTAATAAAAACAATAGTCAACGTGGCCTGAGTGCTTACTGCGGGCCAGACGTTGCCCACCCACTTTACGTAGATCATCTCATTAACCCGCCTAGCAACTGTTACAAAGCAGATAACAGACCTGATTTTAAAATGAGGGAGGCGAGTCACAGCGATGCTAAATAATTTACCAAACATATCACATGTTAGATGGTGAAGCCGGTTTTAAAACCCAGGGATCTGGGCTCCATTACACTACGTTCTTAAGTAAACAAGGTTTAATTACGGGAGAAGAGTGTCAGATGTGTCAGTAGGAAGGTCTGGGGTGAGGCTTGCCTCTCAGAGCATCTATGGATGTCTAGCCCTCAAGAAGAAAAGATAAAACAAAAGCAAAATAAAATAAACAAAAGCTTCAATGCGGCTGCTGGAAGCAGGAAATTCAGAGACGGCAAAGCAGAGGAGAGCTTGCGTTAGAGGAAAGTGGGCCAAACTTGGCTATTTCTTTTAAAATTCTAAAAAAACAGCAGGCACTGACTCTTCTGACTCTTTGGTGGCTTAGGGAAGGTGGCCATACTGGTTTGTCACATCAGTTGGGAGTTGCCAATGTGTGGTCACGGTGACCATCCTGTGTCTTACAGACCAGTTTAGGCCTAAGAAGCACTTAGCCAGAAAATGGCTTGTTCCTCTAATTTTTATGTATTGAGAAAGTCTTTATAGAATGTTTATGAAGGCTTCAAGATATCCCAGCCTATTTTTAAAAAATAAGTGTTTAAATACTTAAGATCATAAGAAAAGTGATAATATACCCCACTTTGTTTTCATCCGGAGTTTTGTAGGGTGTAAGCGACGTGTGTGTGGGGTCTGAAGTCGGATTGCCTGGATATGTATTCTGATTCCACCTCTTTAATTGTTGGGCAAGTTCCCTCGCCTCTCTGTCTCAGTTTTCTCATCTGGAAAGTGGTGATGCTAGTTCTCATTTTGAGGATTAGGAATACCTGGCATGCAACAAGCGTGGTGATAAATGCTCACTGTTATTCTTATAATCAATGAGTTCACAGTCATCTTGAGAAAGATATCTCATATATGAACACATTTCTCTGTAAAGAATACAGTGTTATCTACTCGGAAATCACACTTGGAATACAACTCACTTTAGTGTGTTCTAGATATCTTAGGGAGAATTGTGTAGGTCAAGTTTTTATTAATTAAAATTTAAGTGTCTTGGGATAATTATCCTTTTAAAAGTTCTTTGTTGAACAAATGAGCTGAGAAGTGAGATCATCAATATAGATCTGATTCATCTTCATATATTTAGATTTTGTATAGGATTTTATGAAGGTGGATCATCCTCATAAAAATGAAACATCTTTTCCAACAACTCATGTCTAACACTACAGTAGCTCATGATTTAGCATCATGCCTGATTTAAAGACAAAATAAATGCTTTTTGAACTAGACAATGCTTTTTATACATGTTGCGTTCCATTTAAAAATTCATCAATAATCTTTTAGTTTTAATTACAGATAAATTTATTATCTTTTGTCTTTCCACTGCTGCTGTAACTACTAAAGCAGTTTACCTTTTTGAGTCACCAAAGGGGCAAAATTTGAAGTAAAACAAAAGCTATTAAGATATTTAGAGACATACTCCTTCTCAAATACAGAAGATTGTATACTGACTCAAAATATCTACCATCATTTTAGTTATCTTACCAAGATTATTTTATGTTTTGTTTAATTCAACTTACTGTTATCTTGGTTAGGATGGTTTGGGCTGCAAGTAACAAAACATATTATTAGAACAAGGTCAGTCCCTAGGGTGGTTATTCAGAGACATGTTGACTCAAGGACCCAGGATTTGGGGGCCTTCCTCTCTGCCATCCTTGTTGGCTTCTGTTCTGTGCATCCTTTCTAGTTGCAAGATGGCTGACACAGTTTTCTTAGTTTAAATATCTTGCCATCTCTTTTAATCTCATCAAATCCAGAAGAGAACTTCTTACTACCCTCTCTATTGTTTCCATTTGCCTTATCATCTTAGCAGTTCTATTCCTGTGAACAATGGAATCATCTTTCACTTTTTTCCCTTTCTTTTCTCTATCTACACACCAAATCATGAGCACTTTCCTCAATTAAAAAATAAATCCCAGCTATTCAGTCTTATTTTCATTTTAATCTGTATAGTCTCATCACCCCCCTGACTAGAAACCAAAACAATCTTCTAGTTAATTACCCTGGCTTTCTTTTCTCTATCAGATTCTTTCTAAAATAAACAGAAAAAAAATCTCTGAATATTTATATATTTTACAGTTTACAAGACTTTTGCATAAATCACTTCCAAGAGTGAAGTAGAAATTATTACAGCTCAAAGTTAGAGCTGCTAACATATGTTTAGGCTAACACGTGTTTGGGTGGCTTGCCCAAGGTCATTTGGCCAATAGGTAGCCAGACATGAACTCAAAGCTAGAAAGACTGTGTCCTACAAATACTAAACGATGGTGTGATGCCTGTGAGTTTTTTGACATGGTTAGTGTGTGTTTTATGTACTGGCATGCTTAACTTCTTTTTCTTTTTAGTTGTCTGGATTTCTTTTGAATCCTCAGAATAAATAACTTTTAAAAAATAAATATGATGAAGCATGGTGCTTTTTTTCCAATTAGTAAGAGTTCCAGTTTGGATATTTACTATGCGTACAATTATTTAGTAACGGAGTCCCAATTCCTTATGGCCTGATAATCCTAAATTCGCTCTTCTCCCAGAAATGGTAATGTAACAGATTAGAAATACGTCTTGCAAACATTTGCAGATACTAAATGAAAAATTAAAAATAATAGCTCTTGGAACTATAAAAGAGCAAAGGCTTAAATTCTTATTATTCACACTTAGTGAAAAGGTAGATACAATGATAACCTAGGCGCTCCATTTAGTAATATAAAGACCTGCGTGAAATTGTAAAAGCAAGGTGTTCATTCTCAACTGGAAGTTTTCCTGCCCTGTAACAATAGCCACAGTAAGAGTAGGTCCCTACTCACTATTACCGTGCAATTCATTTCACAAAAGCAGGGTGTTGGAACCACTCTTTCTAAGCCAAATGCTCTTTCTAAGACAATGGAAACTAAGACAAAGACATGAGTTTATAAAGTAGGGCTCCCCCTATTTTAAAATGTGTATTTATTTAATTGCTTAGTAAAATTGTCTAACCTTAATAGAAAGATACACGCAAAATGAAGTATCTGAAAAAAATTAAAAGGTTTAGAAAACTTAGAGCAAGAGAGACTACAAAAGCCAGTTAAAAAGTACTCATTATGTTAAGTAAATTGAGTTAATTTTGTTTAATGAAATCAATGTTTTATTGAATGAATATAATTAATGAATAATTCTATATGACGTTTTTCCCCTCTGATTTGTATAATTGCATTTCTGAAACTGAATATTTCTCTAATGGCCATTATTTACTACAAAGAGTTGCATTTTTAAATGTAATGTGTTGTATCCAAGGTAGTAATTTTTGACTTATCAGAATAATTAGCCTAGTGGCAGATTATGATTCTCATATGTTTTCTTCCTTTCCTTCATATTAGAATGAGTTTATCACTCTTAAAATATGGGCCAGGTCTACCTATATGGTAAAAAGAAATATAGATTGTACGATAGAAAAGTTTCCTCCCCACAACTGTAGCCACTCTGGTGAAATCCTTGATCCTGAGTAGATTGTCTTAGCAAGACTAGATTAGATTATAGCTTCTCATCACTTGATCCGTGGGTATCAGAACCTACTTTCTGTTATTTGGCAAACTCCATCTCTTATATTGTTATTGTTCTTGATGTAAAAGTAGATATTGAGATTCCTCAAAAAGTTAAACATAAAATTACCGTATGACGTGAAAATTTCACTCATGGGTATACCCAAAAGAATTGAAAACTTGTACTTAAAGACATGTACACACGTGTTCATAGCAGCATCATTCACAATGGCTCAAATGTCCACCAGTGGTGCATCGATCAACAAATTGTGATATATGTACAATGGAATATTATCCAGCCATAAAAATGAATAAAGTACCGACACATGCAACAACTTGGGTGAATCTTGAAAACATTATGTTAAATGAAAGATTCCAGACACAAATGGTCCCATACTGTGTGATTCCATTTATATGAAATATCTAGAATAGGTAAATCTGTGGAGACGGAATGCAGATTTGTGGTTGTTAGAGACTGGGGGGAGGTGAGGAATGGGGAGCAACAGCTTAATGGATACGAGCCTTCCTTTTGAAATGATGAAAGTACTTTGGAATTAGAGGTGGTGATTGCACAGCACTCTTAATATACTAAATGTTACTGGCTTGTTCACTTTTAAATGGTTAACAATTTTCTGTGAATTTCACCTCAATTAAAAAAAATAATGTTGAAAGCTCAATCCATTTTCACAATCTTTTGCAAGTGGTAAGTAATCAATTTTCTCAGTTTTCACAGCATAATACACTTGGTGTTTAGAAGCATATTATTTAAAGAGAAATCAAGCATTGACCTCATGGATAAAAACACATAAACCATAAAGATATTGGTGTTAATTCTTTGGATATATTCATAAGTGGATTATATATTTCAACAATTACTGTTACACTGTGCTAGGAGCTATGTTTACAAACAACTTGATTAGTGTTTTGATGGGAAAGCAGGCTATGGAAGTTTGGGAATTTCTTTTCTCTTTTTAGAATGAAGAGTATACTTTTGAAGGCATGAGTTGGTTTCTGATGTTCATTGTGATATCTAATACAATGGACATCTTTGAAATAAAAAACCCTGAAGGATGAAATAATTGACTCATGGTAGGAAAAGCACTCTCTTATTATCACATAAAATCTGGTCCAGAAAGGGAAGATCCAGTTGGTATTTGATGCTTTTGAAATTACAAGACCCAGAAGCTCTCAAAAAGCTTTCTCATAAAAATTTGTGGATTGATGCCTGACTTCTTTGGCTTGATTATATGAGAGGAGTCTACATTTGGGAAGGCCACTTTTAGGGTTACCGTGCTCTTTTAGGGTAAACCCAGTGGAATTTCACAGGCCTCTGAGGTCAGTTCATTATAACATCCAGAAGACTCCGCAAGGGAGTTGCTATAAGTTGGAGTCTTTTTTTTTTTTTTTTAAGATTTTTTTATTTTTTCCTTTTTCTCCCCAAAGCCCCCCGGTACATAGTTGTATATTCTTCGTTGTGGGTCCTTCTAGTTGTGGCATGTGGGACGCTGCCTCAGCGTGGTTTGATGAGCAGTGCCATGTCCGCGCCCAGGATTCGAACCAACGAAACACTGGGCCGCCTGCAGCGGAGCGCGCGAACTTAACCACTCGGCCACGGGGCCAGCCCCTAAGTTGGAGTCTTTTACCCCTTTTAACTATCCTCCTGTACCTTCTCCTTTCCTCTGAAACACCCTGTTTTTTGTTTTTTTTTTTAAATAAAATATCCACAGGCTGGATATAGGCTTAGAATGTGGAGGGAAATTAATAATGTTGTGTGTGTGTCAGGGGTCTCCCTGAATTCTGCACATCAAAGCAAAACTGTCCATTTCTCTCTAGTCCTAAATTTCCTCTTGAGTTTGGAGTTTCCGGTTATATTACCTAGAACTTAAAAATGAGTTTATATGACTATTTGTGGCCTGCAAGAGATGGGAATCCCAGAAAAGTTGTATGGAAGCTGTGAATGCAATGGAGGTGAGGCCACCATTTATTCTACCTTTTTGGAAATGTTGGATGCATCTCTTCAAACAAAGTTGCCTTTGCTACTATTTTCTCGGGGCTGTGGGATCTTAATCAAGTAACTGCCACAACAAATAAGATGTCTGTGTATTTTACTGACCAATGAAGAGCACACTTTTTACTGCTCTCACTAAGGAAAACTAGAAAACTTTGTTGTGTTTTCCAAGAGCATAAGCTTGCGCACTTCTATTTGTTCTCTTATCTCAGCAGGTGGCAGTGTTTATCTTTTGGCAGATAAGGTCTTGCTTCTTACAGCTATGAATGAAGAGTATAAAGAGTCAACTTTTTATTCTATGTGCTTTACAGAGTAGGGTTATGTGGGGATATATAACAGCTCATACTGTGCTATGGTTTAAAGTTTAGGACTGTCTTGGCATATCTGGGGCAAATGACATAACTCATTAATCCTGATGCTCTCTAGAGACATTTTTCCATCCTTTAATGAGGACACAGACTGGTAAGGTGAATAAGAGATAGCTCTATTTTTCTCTCTAGATCCCTCTATTGGAAACCATGTTATAATTACTTTCTTTATAACAACACAATCTATCAAGGAATCCAACACTCACTTGTGTCTTTCAATATTAATACTTGGTCAGAGTGTAACATGGATTCTTTTTATGTTTTAGCAACATTTATTGTCATTTCAATGGGTTGAGAGTCTAAGAATTGTGGGCACTTTGAATTTTATTATTTTAACATAACCATAAATCAAAAGGGTTGAACCAATTTGTATTTTGTTGTCAAAGACAAAAGTAAATCTGAGACTAAATTAACTAAGGCTGTTTATTCATAAACTGGTGGCAAGGGAAACTATCAGCTGTCACCTTCATTTCGGCAGGAGTTCAAAGTCTCAAAGGAGAGTCAGTTCCATAGAGAAAAGAGATGAAATACTGAGATAGTCTCTGGTTGACAAGTGTTCTATTAATATGGGAGCCTTGGAAATGGAATGACTTTCTCATTGGTCTTCAGTGCATTTGGCAGCCTTTGGTTGACTGCAAGAGGGCAAGCAAACAATTTGGGGACATCCCAAAACAGGAAGGATTGCTCAGTGTTGTGGGTGGTTTCCTATGGTGGCCATGGAACAAGTGGGGATCAGTGAGTGCTTTGTTGCTGTCAAACTGTCATAATGGTCCTTATTCGGGGGGCGGTGGGGGGGGGGGGAAGAGAGTGGCTGCTATGAAAGCCAGTTTCTCACGAGTGGCAATATTTTGGAGATTTAAAAACACGGACTCTGGCATCAGAATTCCTGTTTGACTATCCTGTTCAACTACTTCTTGGATGTGGCATTTTGAATATTCAAACATTCCCTGACTCAGTTTTCTCATCTATAAAATGGGACAAATAATAGTATGGGAGGAGTTTGTGAGGATTATATAAATTAATAGACACACAAAGAACCTGATCAATAGTAAACAATTGATGGTAGCCAGTATTTGTGGACAGTGCTTCAATGACTTTGACTTAAAGCGTTTGGGAGCTGAGAAAGAATTTGCACATTCAAGGCACATTTTCTCATTAATTTGTTATCGTTTGGGGCATCTCTACAATAGACACAAAAATCCTGCAATTCACCTTCTCCTGGGAAACCAATAGAGAGTAAAATAAATGCAGTGAATATTTTGAGTGCTCTCCTTTCATGAATTCTTATGGGTTCAGGCATGTGAATAAAATTTTGGTTCAGGTTAGTAAACATTGCAGTGGTCATGGCTCTGAATCAGCTCAGTTTATTAGTACCTTTCCCCCTTTGCAAAGCTGTGAACTTCAAGTAAAGCCTGGTCCAGGCTGCCCAGCAGTGGAAGTCATTGTAGATGAGGAGGAAGATGCAAATGTCTTTACATAAGTGGAATTTCAAAATTCTTCATGAAATTCTCCTTTCAGTACTTGAGAAGATGAAATATTTTTATTAGAAAAATTAGAGGGAGTTTATCAAATACTTTTAAAAAGTATCTTAAAGGTGGAGATATTCCCCAGGGTGTTTTGATTTCTGTTAAGATTTTAATGATTCATACGTATTGGAGGAGTTGACCAATACGCTCAGATTTGAGTTTTAATTACTCATAGTGCCAAAGAAGCTGGCGTCCTCTGGTAAAAGTGATCTCCGACCCTCTTTCCATTAGCATCTTTAGCATGTTGACCTGTAACGTTTTGGCTGTGGGCTTATGCTAAACATGTGATAACCCCCTTGGAATCATTTCTGGTGTGGTCCCTGGTTTAGTATTTTTCTTCATCCATATACTTTGTTATCTGCAAGTATTTCTAGGACACACTCTCTCTTGCCTTTAGTTATGGAAATAGCAATTCAGGGAGGAATGCCTGAATTTCTGCTCAATTTAGATGTGAATTTTCCCTGTTTTCCCAGAGGAGTGATATCCTGGAGTGGAGGATGATGAGGGCTTTTTTCCCCAGGCAAGAGGAGACTTGTTTCCTGGGTGTGCCTGAGGCAAAAGGACATGTACAGTTCTTTTCTAGGCCAGAAAATCTCCAACAGGAAATAGAATAGCAGTTACAATGATTAACTCTCAGGTTATTACCTTGAAAAAACAATTAGGTTGAACATATGAAATTGCCAATTTTGACAAATTTTGATCTACAAAAAGTAATTTCATTTGGTTCAACCTAAAATATTGCTGTATATGTGCAAGGTGAGAAGTTTTGTGTCCAAACTTATCTTCAAACAGGTCCTTGAAAGTGGCCCACAGCCCATTACTGCAGCCTGGTGTCCTCCGCCTGTGGAGGGCAGATGGCAGGATTCAAATGAAGGTTGACTATATCTTGACCTACATGATCATGGGAGAGAAAACCCACTTAACATGGTGTGTGGCAAACAGTGTGATCTTTGGAATAAGACAATGTTCAGCTTATCGTTCTATTATTATGAACAAACATAGCACCTTTCTGAGTTTGTTTCCTCTTGTATAAAATGGAAGCATAATAATGGAACGAAATGAGATAATACGCATGAAGAAAAATCTAGCTCAAGGCCTGTGGTGCAGTTGGCCAGTAAGTGTCCTTGACCTTACATTTCTCCACTGAGAATGTGCTGTTTCAAGGTTGGAATCAGCTCTGATTTGTGTGATGGGAAAGATGGTCTTGCATGAACTACCCTTCTTGAAGAGACCAGGGGCAGCCTCTCCCTGGGCCCTTGGCCCACATTCCAGCACAGAGCCTCCCCTTCTCAAATGTGCTTTTCTCTGCCACTCGCTCAGGTTTTACTGACTCCCTTGAGAAAAGCAGGGGGTCTATATTTAGAATAGCATCAGCTGTTCTCTTAAGCATTTGAGCTAATGCTTACAAGTATTAATCAAAAAAATTTTTTAAGCATTGGCTGTGTGTAAACATTTTGTTTCAGACAATCTTTTAAATATTTATAGAGTCTTTTCAGATTTGGTTTGAAGGAGGAGGATAGAATTAAAATAATATGAATATATATATCTGAAAGCAAGTCTCTTGGGAGGGAAGTCAGTTGCTGCAAAATATATATTACAACATGTATAGATAATTTATTAGTAAATGAATCACATTGGCATGTTTCACTTTCAATTTTGAGCAGTGCAATGAGGTGAAGTATGTCATGTCAAACATTTACCAAGTCCACCGTCTAAAGAAGTTCAAATTTCCCATTCTTAAGTCCCAAGGTGTCTCTTAGCTGGCCCTAATCTACATTTCTGGCCTAATCTTTTTTGCTCCGCTACATGCCAGATGTTATGGATTGAATTGTGTTCTCCCAAAATTCATAGGGTGAACTCCTAATCCACTTCAGAATGTAATCAGAATATAATCATATTTGGAGATGAGGTCTTTAAAAAGATGATTAAGTTAAAGTCTTTATGACGGTCCCTAATCTAATCTGACTGGTATTCAAAGAGGAAATTTGGACACACAAAGAGACACCAGGGATGTGTGTGCACAAAGAAAGGACCAGGTGAGGACACAGCAAGAAGACGGCTATCTGCAAGTCGAGGAGAGAAGCCTCAAGAGAAACCGAACCTGTCAACAGCTTGATCTTGAACTTCTAGCTTCCAAAATTGTGAGAAAATAAGTTTCTGTTGTTCAAGCCACTCAGCTTATGGTGTTTTGTTGTTGTAGCTCAAGCGGACTAATACAGCAGCTAACTAGACCACTCATCAGGTCTCAGATATGTGCCAGACTTGCCTTTCTCTGTGATTTCACTTCTACCTACTGTCTTAGTCCATCTGCTATGACAGAATGTCGTAGACTGGGTGGCTTATAAATAACAGAAATTTATTTCTCACAGTTATAGAGGCTGGGAAGTACAAGATCAGGGCACCAGCAGATACTGTGTCTGGTAAGAGCCTGCTTCTTTGTTCATAGATGGCCGTTTCCTTGCTGTGTCCTCACCAGGTGGAAGAGGCAAGGGAGTTCTCAGGGGTCTCTTTTATAAGGGCACTAATCTCCTTCAGGAGGGCTCCACTCTCACCTCCTGAACTTCCTAATACCATCACATTGAGAGTTAGTTTTCAACATATGAAATTTAGGGGGACACGGACATTTAGTCTATAGCACCTAGCTACCCTAAAATTTCTTTTACTGTATCTCTAGCTGGGCAATTCCCCTCCAACCCAGCTATCTTTTTTTTTCTTGAAATCTTCTTGGTCCCTCCCACCCACCGTCACCTCTAGTGATGGAAAAGCTCTTCCTCCCAAATTCCATTCATGCATGCCTATTTTAGAATTTTGAAACATGTTATTCTTAAATATAGACTAAGGTTTCCAGAACTTGGGCTGGAGATGGAAAAGATGAAGGTGCTATGGGATCATTGGAGTTAATTGTGGTTTGTTTTTAGAGTGAGAGAGGCTTATGCCTGATTTTAGATTGAGGAAATTGTTCTAGTGGAGAAAGAAAAGTTGAAGAATTAGAAGAAAATTGGTATAAAGAGACAGAAGAGGTGTTCAAAGAACAGACAGAGGGAGGAGTTGGCATTGAAAGGAGAAACTTCGCATGTTCTGAGACTGGAGGGGAGGATGTGAGGAAGAGAATGGTCTTGCTTATTTTGTAGTTTGTTATTTGTAAAATCATTAAGAACATAAGCTCCAGAGCCAGACTCCTGAATCCTTCCACCCACTATACTGGATTTTGGACCTAGGTAGCTTTTAAATTTCATTCAGTCTTAGTGTTTCCACGTCTACAATGGGTAAAATCATTGCTGTCATCAAAGGATTAAGTGGATAACGATGTAAAGTACTTAGCACAGAACCTAACAACAATGATGATAATAATTCTTATTACTGTTGTCAATGACTTCCAGCCAGAGACCACCAGAAATATGCTTGTAGTTGAACAAATTGGGTTGATTGCTCCTTGGAGGGAGCATGCTCTCCCTTGGGGAATCATGGAGTATCTCAGAAAGAGAATGTTAGAAAGGATTTATTACAGAATTTGTGCTTGTATCCATTTCATTTGGGTAGGATTTAGGGACTTTGCTCTTTGCTCTAGATTGGATGCTGTCAGGAAGTGGGGGTAATTCTATGAGTGGGTATCTTCATATATTTTATGAAAGTAAAGTAGCATCCGCCACTCATATTAATCAGGAGAGTGAGATGTTTGGTCATTTTTGTGGCTTGAACAAGGCTGATATGTTGTCTGTGTTCAGATAGGACAATGAAGTGGTTTTGTTTTTGTCTTGACCCATCATGGGCATAGAGTGGCCTTGTCTAATGTTGATGTTCTGTGAAGTTGTTTATGAAAACACCAAGGCCTGGTTGTGAGTGTCAGGGCAGCAGCAACACCAAGACCCAGCGGTTTAATGCCTGATGACCTTGGTTTCTGGAGGGCCACCTGCTGAGAATGAGGTGCTTAGGGACTGAGAGGGATATTGATGATTTTTTTGACAGTCACTGAAGGGGATCACAAAAGGCTGATGGGCAGCACCAAAGGTCCAGCCAAGGTCAGAGACCACAGACTCGTAGTAGCCATCTGCAGTGTGATTGTGTGATTCCCTCCCACAGTGCTCAGCCACACAGCACAGGTGTGGAGAAGGCACATTCTACAATTGGTCCTGGCCTGGGGTTTACAGAGAGACCAGAACAAAAGGACGGGAGTTCAAAGTTGACAATGCCGGTGAGAATAGTTCTGTTGGTTTGCTGTGAGGTAGGGGCAATGCCATGAATGAAGATAGAATATGAGGGGACAAACCAGCAAGAGAAGAGGAGACTGAAAGTCTTTTAGAGGACTTTCTGAGTAGAAGCCTTTCTGGGTAATGAGAAGGTCTTTGGCTGTAAAGAGACTAGGGCATTGGGAATGAGGAAGTTGGGAAAAAAATAGAAAGTATGCACAGTAAAATGAACTAAGCAAGTAGACTTTGAAGTCTCCTTAGGTCATTTTGGATTTGTCAAACTTTCTGCCTTTTCGAAGACAGGATGCAGGTGAGGTGACAAGTACTCTTGTTTCTGTCCATGATGACCCTCACCTTTCCCTTTTCTGTTAGATAACATTCTCTCATATTCCATTTTTAGAATCTGTTCCACTTCGAGTGAAGACGATACCTTTTGGCACTGCCTCTGTGTTGCAGTTTGCTGTGTGGGTTATGAAGCAGTTTGCCATTGACCCAATGTTTCAGAGATTTTTATGATGGAGCATTTTATTTTTGCCTTCTCTCCCCAGGGCTCTGGCACAAGTTCGTGGAAGAGAGATGAGGTCAGGGAAAAACTTGGTAAGACCATATCCATAGTTTTCACAAAACTCCTGTCTCCTCTATCAGGGACTAATTGTCTTTGGAATAAACCTCAAAGCTCTTAGAAGGCTGCCTCTCAGGACCTCAGGAGAGTAATCATCACCTCTTAGGCTGTTTCTACGACTAGGACTAGGAGACACGTCTTCTTTTTCACTCTGAGTTTCTCTGGAATGTGGCACGGTAGAGTGCTCTAAATAGTTAGTGACTGGTAGATTGATTAAACGTGTGAATTAATACTGATAGGGCCCATTACTTTAGCATTGATTTTCAAACGATGCTTCATGGAACATTAGCTGTTCTTTAGAAGTTCCCTAAAGGCATTCAAGCCAGCGAGCAAGGAGCTGAGCATGTAGAACCCTGTTCTCCACCTCTTTTTTAACCAGAGGAGCTTAACTTTTTTTTCTTCCTGATTTTTTCATAAGGAATAATACAGATACCTCTGCCTGCAGAGTATACAATTTAATGGGGATTGGGTAGTGTACTAGTCAAGGTTCAAACAGAGAAACAGAATAGATAGGAGATACACAGTAAGAGATTCATTGCAAGGAGATGGCTCATATGATTGTGGAGGTTGACCAGGCAAGTCTGAAATCCTTGGGGCAGGCCATCAGGATGAGCAGCGTGAAACTCTCAGGCACAGAATGAAGCCCCGTCTACAGGTAGAACTTCTCTTTCTTCTGAGAATCCTCAGTTCTGCTCTTAGGATCTTCTAATTTATTGAATTGGGCCCTTTCAGATTATTTGAATAATATTCCTTACATAGAGTCAGCTGATTATGGACTTTAACCACTCTTACAAAATACCTTCACAGCAACTGCTACATAATGTTTGATTGAGTAACTGGGGACTGTAGACTGGCTAAGTTGACACATAAAACTGACCATCACAGGGAAGAACATTAAACACACCACTCTGAAATATCACAATAAGCTTCAGGAAGGAGAAAAATATTGCCATTTTCCTCTGTATACTTGGAAGCTTAGAATTAAATTTTATTTTAAGACTTAGCTCAAAAGACTTAATTCATCCCAGGAGCTTAATGCAACTATCAAATTCATCGAGTCTCAAACTAGGAATCTTTGAAAGATGCCAATGCCTGGGTGCTACTCTGGATTAATTAAATTCGAGTCTCAGGGGGTTAGGGCCCTGGCCCTTGTATTTTGAAAATGTTCCCCCGGGTGGTTCTAACATGTAGCCAGAGTTGGGAACAATCAGTCTTATGGATGTGAATTTTTTAGTTGTTCTGTTTTACATGTGTTTTGCTATTGAAATGAACTTTTCATTGTCTTTGGAAGTAAATACCCATATAAATCAGAAATAAATAATTATTTTAGTTAAAAAATGGGTACTTATTAAAGCCACTGAGATCCTTGAAGTCACTTTCCTGGACTATATACCTATCATGGGCAGGTACCATGTATTATTTAGTCATCAATTAGGATAGACAAGGTTAAGCTGCAATTAAAAAAAAAGCTTCAATTCTCAAGAGGTGAATAAAACAGAAATTTATTTCTCACTTATGCAAAGTCTGCTATAGATCTAGGTGACTTTCCAGGGCAGCTGTTCCCTCTGGATGGCTCGTTAGCAAGATCTGGTTGATTTGGTTTTGTATCTCTGCATTTACCCCAATAACTGGCACATTGTAAAGGCTTACGAGGTATTCAGTAAATTCACATCCCTCACTTCCTTCTCTTTTAGACATTACGTGTGATTTGTGTGTGTGTGTGTGTGTGTGGTGGATCTATTTCTCCTCTCCAGGCAGGTGCTTCTCAGCTCATTAGCTCTGAGGTCTACAGCTCCACACATTTGTGACTCCTAGGAGTGGAAGTGCAGAGCCAGGACACCCACATCTGATAGCCACGAGAACTTTGTGATTCCAGCCACAATAACATCAGTAAAGAGAAGCTCCCTTGATGCCACAGACACCCCAACTACCTGCTGACCCTCCCTTCTTTAGACTTTCCTCTTTTAGATCCAACAAAAAGGCAAAGAGACCTTCCAGAGAGTATCAAGTTAAAAAGCCTATTTGCAAAGACCTTGGCTAAGTTCTATGGAGAATCTGTAATGCAGCTCCTGGATTTTTCCCTGGTCAGATAGATACCACTGGCTAGCGCTGTCTCCAGCACATCCCACGTATGCACAGCTCTGAAGAAGAGAGGCTTTACTGGGGAAGGTCAAGGCCTTTCAAGAATCTTACCAGTGGCCTGCAAGCTTCTGCGTTTCCAAGCTCCAGCTGTGCGAGGTATTGCCATCTCTCTATCTTGTAAGAGAGATGCACTAACAGAGACTTCCAGAGGGTGAAGTTTCCATGAACCCTCTCTTCAGGACAGATGAGAATGAGAACATTTTTATAGCAGCATGGCAATGAAGACAGACACATGTTTATTCGGACACTAGGTTTGCATTGGAAATACTTGATCTGTGTTTAGACTTGATAAAATTTCCTGTTGGAAAGTTAGATTCACATATCTAAGTTGTTCCAACCATATTTGAAAGTTGCCCAATATTGACCAAATAATCATTTTCCTTTCATAGTCATAGCCACATTGACAGACCTGGTTCATCTTTATTGGAAGAGTTGACTTGACTTTCAAGCATACGCATCTGTTTCAAAATTACATTTGCCCAAGTTAAGTAAATTCATTAATTCTTGTGTCAACTCTGTATTCACCAAATTAATAAGTAAAATCAAAATTTCACTTTCCCAGGGGCACTAGCCACATTTCAAGTACTGAATAGTCATATGCGACTAATGGCTACCATATTGGATAGTACAGATATAGAAAACCTCATCTTTGAATAATGCAATCAAGTGGATTTACAACAGTTACTTTGTAGGCAAATCAAGGCAGTGGCCAAGGTCAGGTGGCTAACAGCATTTGCTTTTCCTTCTCCTGGCTTGGAAGTCTTAGATTTTATGGGCATACCGACTCTAATTTGGCTTGAGACATGGAGCTGCCAGCCTCCTTGCAGTCCACGGCATTGCAGACATCACTCAATGTCTTTTTTGTGGTAGATACTCAAATATTTGTTTAATGATTGCCAATTTCATCTACTACTTATTTGAATCTTGTTTCACTTTGAGTGAATTTTTTTGATAACTATTCAAAGGAAAAGAAGATTGAAGTACTTGTTAATTTTTCCAATTTGCTACATGAATTTGGTATACTCTCTTTTGCATAAATTCTATTTATGCTATTTCTGAAATGGTACCACCTAAAATAAAATTAAATCAAGACCAATGAAGCATTCTAGGCAATATTCGCCCTTGTGCCTCCTGACTTTGTTTTTTGGTGTAGCTCCTGTCTCTTTGACTTAATTACTTTGGAAATATGTCAAAGAGGGGCTTAGTGTGAATTCAAAGGAATTTTCACTTGGAGGTGCCTTGTTTTCTTTTCAGATATGTAGCTGGGAAAGTGTAAAGTTTTGATTTTAAAATATAATTTAAATATTTAACTCTATCAAAAACACAATGACAAATGTGTTACCATGTGGAAATGCATTTGTTGAAGAAAGCTACCCCAAATTACTTTAGCAATCTCTTTTGGTAAATCTTCAGTCTCCTGTGTATATTATTAAAAGATCAGCCATCAGAAAGAATATAATTTTATCCTTGGGTTGAAGTCTTTAGTGTTAAAATATAAAAGACAGATGAATAGGAGGACTTTTGGATACAGCCTGGTCTGACCAATGAGCTGAGACAGAGCCCTGCTAGAAAGTTCTTCTTTTGTGCTTTCATTCTGATGAAAGTCTCCAGTTTGAAGCAAAGGATTCATGTACTGTTGTTTATGTGTCTGCCATAATTCCACATAGACCATTTTGTATCAAGAGCTAGTGTTTATTCATAGGAAATATCAAACTCATATGTACACATGCAAACACTTCATGTAATTATAAAATTGAACACGATAAAATGGAAGAAAAGAGATCATTGACCATGATAAAAGAGAAGAATCGAAGGTAAAAACTTGTATAGTCCTTCACGTATGAGTCATTTGTCATGGCCAGTCTTTGTGTATTGTAGTTACCACTGTACGAGGATGCTTTTCTGGGGAGCCCCGACCTTGTGCTTAGTTTTGGTATTCTCAGGACGCCTGGGAACAGTGATGCTTAAGTGTATGTTTAACAATTAAAGTGGCATTCAAGTTAAATCTGTCAGGCAGCCAAGCCCATTGTCAAAGGATTAGGCTCTCCTTACAGTCCCCTTAAATGCTATTTTATGTGGGAGTGTCAAAGTTAACACTGCTATACTTTTGCCTGGGTCTAACAATCTTTAAATTTTCTTTCTGTGTTCATACTGAGATCCAGACAAAGAGGCACATACAAACCAATCACAATTTCTCTTTTATTACCACAAAAGGATCTTCAAATGGCAGGCTTCAGCTCCAACATATTTTTCTCCTTTACTGGAATAATTGATGGGAGTTGAACCCACAGTCATGTGCCACATAATGGGCACATTTCGTTCAGCGATGGACTGCCTGTATGATGGTGGTCCCATAAGATTAGTACCATATAGCCCAGGTATGTAGTAGGCTACACTATCTAGGTTTGTGTAAATGCAGTCTATGATGTTTGCATAATGACAAAATCACATAATGACACATTTCTCGGAACATATTCCTGTAGTTTAGTGATGCATAACTGGGCTACTGGTCAGGCATCCTCATAAGGGCTGCTCATTGTTTTCTAGGAAAGAAAATATATTTCAGGCCAAGAATGTCAAGGAGCTCGGGAAGATGAAGTGCCCTCCTCTTGCCAAAAGCTCCTTCAAATCAACGTAAAAGATCTATAATGCCATCATGTTTTCACTGCAAGATGAGCTCTTTTTCCTGCTAAATGGCCCTTCCTATATGGAAATTCTGGAGATGTCAATGTTTGCATGCTCAACTGAGAATCTTTTAGAAAATGTGTTTCTCCCAAGTCCACACTAACAGTTTCCAATATGAAAAAAGCATTCTTCTTTGAGTTCAGAGTTTCATTAATTGGGGGCATTTTGATAGGCTAATTTGAAAGTGTACTTTTCAGTGTTTAAAGTGGATTCTGGTTTTAAACTTACCATGTTGATGCTGAATAATGATTTCCAGGGATGCTAGATGAGCACCAGCGTGTGGTCCTGCTGAAATAAGTAAATGCACTATTGCTCTAGGAAGATTTGCTTTGTGAATTATGTTTTCACAAGTGATTATTAATAAATATGTCTGAACTGGTCAGAGTGAGAATATAGGAGAAAATTATGTTCATATTTTGACATTTATGTCTTCTCTCAATAATGAAACTTTTTGATCAATTGTCTTTACCACATTTGTATTAAAAAGACCCCGAGAATGACCTACTTTGAGGATACAGAAGGATTATATCTTCCCTTGGTTATTAAATAAGAACAAAATTTATTAGTTAATTATCTCAAGTCTGTTTGCCTCAACTTTGGAATGGCATGACCAAATAAATCATTGCTCCCAGCCTGGTGCATGAATTTCTAAAAATGGAGTAAGGAGAAGTAAGGGGACTTGTACTTCCATTGCTTTGAATTCTTATGCAGTAGCTATTGATTTTCAGAGCATCTCTTGTCCAAATATTCCAGATCTCCTGTCATCACAACCCCAACTGGATAAAACTGTGATTTGGGACTTAGATATATTATTTAAGCTGTGGGTATGGAGGGAAGGGAAAAGTAAAGATATTTACCTTTATCATTAAATATCTGAAACATGGAAAGTAATTTGTGAAGTTTGTCACTTTAAACTTCACAAACTCCCTGGAATTTAAGAAGCTAAGTAACTGACCCAATGTAACCCCACTGATGATGACAGCACTGGGATTCGAACTCTAAAAGGGCTGCTTGAAAATCTTGCGCACTTTCCAAGACACCATATTACCTCCATTAGTTAAGAATTCCCCCTCATTTTGGAATTTAATGTATTTGGTCTCTAGATGCTAAAAAGGTATGTGTATATATATGTGTGTGTGTTATATATATCTCAAATAAGGTCAATATTAATAGTAGTTGCTCAAATTCACTGCATTTTTATCTTCATTTGTATCCTGACTGACCTCCATTTAAAAATCTCTCCTAATTATTTTTGGGAGTCCCTGGAAGTGTTTCTTCACAGCTGAGTTTCCTCATGGTATTTTGTTCTGGACTGCCTTGAATACGCCCTTGCACTTGAGGGGCACTACCCACTCTGCAAATCTGTC
The DNA here is from genome assembly GCF_041296235.1 of Equus asinus. NCBI lineage: Eukaryota > Metazoa > Chordata > Mammalia > Perissodactyla > Equidae > Equus > Equus asinus. The sequence continues at coordinate 12,071,294 of NC_091808.1, read as the reverse complement.
TGCTTTGTACCAGTTACTGAGGATAGTTCACAAGTTAGAGCTTCCAAAGCTTCCAAAGGAAGGGAGGGAGAAGCAAAGGAACAGACGTCTCCTACTTATCTGGCCAATTTTGAAATCCTTTCCCTCTTGATTGTCACTGTTTCTCTGGCCAAAATTGACCTCTAGAAATGGGAAGAACACAGCTTCAGAGCTGAACTCCTTAAGCCATTTCATCCATCATCCTTTGTTTCTGACTGCGTGACTTGTGGGTCACCAGCCTGTGGCTTTCTCGTCTCCTCCTTGCGGGGGAGAGTATTTTTCCCTCACTCTCCTTGAAACCAAGGGAGGCAACACCAAGATCATCCCTTAAGGAAGCCCTTCTAGTTTACTTACTCTTTTCATTGGCTGCCTGTTTAGATAGCAGATGATGATTTTCCCTTAAGCACATTTGAACGGAGAAGAAAATTCCAGAGAGAAGACCCAGCTGAGATGAGGGGGGAAGAGGGACAACTTTGGTGCAGATAAAATTCTCACTGTTTGGCATGATGCGTTTGCCTGAGTTTACTGCAGAGATGGTGGTGGGTGACTGGGCTCTGGCTGTTTTGCTGGTACCCTACTCAAGAGGGTTGCCTACTGGGTATTGGGAACCAGGAGCAAGAGGCTTTGGATGGGAGGAGGGGAGAAAGAGAGAGAGGGTAGGGAATGGGGGTGAGTCATTCACTGAAGGAAGAAGAGGTAAAACTGGCATTAGAGTTGCGTCTCTCACTTCAGAGAAATGTTAAAAGAGTGACCCCATGGCCCTCCACAACACTCACACATGTGTTCCCTGGGGAGAGTAGATGTTTGGGTTCCTGCCCCAAGGAGGGCATAGCCAATGGGGTGGTATTAGCTAGAGAAGCAATCATGGTCAACAGAGAATTGCCGGTGTAATTCCAGATAAAGAAAGAAACATTTTCCCTGCTTCCCTTTCCTCCCCCCAGTGCCCAACGCTGACAGAGGCAGAACCAGAAAAGGTAGAAGAGGAAGAACAAAAAAGAGTGACACTCTCCCTCTTCCCAGTTTGAGTCCTCAGGCCGAAACCTGGCTGGTGCTTAGAAGAAGGGGCCAGAGCTTTAGATCACACACGAGAACCAGCTATTAATTGGATTAGACTGGCTAGAGATTTTAGCAACGAAAGTAGCTGGAAACTATGAGGTCTGCCCTAGATTCATAATAGGGTGGCAAAAAGAAATTGACCAGACACAGTTGACCTAGTTGTTGAAGAAATTTAAAAATGCACCATGTTTTTGTTTGCCTCATGTAATTCAGACTGTTTGATAAACCATTTACATTTGCAAGGCAGTTACATTTGCAAGTCGGCTGCCAGAAGCAGCCAGGGGAATGCTTTCCTGTTCGATTTTTATCAGAGGTTGGAGAGAGACAGAGAGTGCATGTGTGTGTGAGAGAGCCATCTATATAATTCCTTCCTTTCAATTTGGGCAATTTAGATCCCATGTTCACCCCTGGACTGGTAAGTGTTTCAATAAGGGAAGGCTGGGCTCTGATAAGCTTAGACTATTCTGTATGCACCCTGGGCCCTAGGATGGAATCAACTTCTCCTGCTTCACATGGTTTTATGCGGAGAAAGGTAGATTCCCACATGAAATCAGGTAAGGGAGAGAGGCAGAAGGGATGCTGCCGACGAGGCCACCAAAACACTCCACTACATAGGGGGCCACCATATGTGATAATCATCTGTTTCCATCTTGGCCATGACCCATAAGGCCCTGGGCAGTGTTGACCAATTTCCTTTGGGTGCCTCTGTGCCAAGGATCTCTTCCATTCTTCACAGTCAGGGGGAGTCACTCATGCCCAGATCGGGAAAGGACAGCCGTCACTTCCAGGACATAATTGGTGACCAATAGGTCTGGGTGCTGTGGTCACTTCGTCATCCCTACCCTTCTCCCTGTTGGCCTGCCTTCGGAGAAGATTCCTCTAATTCCCAGACCCGTCATGAGTCAGCCTTGGCATTTGCTACTTCAAAAATACCCTTCTTTTAATTTTTTTTTCTTGCTGTCTCCTGGAGTCAAGCTCTAAAAACAGAATTTAAAATTCATCTCCTGGTGTGTCTGTGATGTTCATTCTTCCCATGCTGAAAATTTGGCTGGTACACACTTCCTCTGTGATCCATTAAACAATTCTGCTCTTTAGTTTGCTGTTTACTTTTCACTTTGAACAGATGAGCAGCACAGCATTATTGGTTGAGAATTTTTAATAAAATATTACATTTTAAAAAGTTCAATATAACATCTTAAAAAATGCTTCTAAAAGCATTACAAGAGAAGCCAAACACTCTCTTTTTTTTGTGATGATTTAAGAAGAAAGTTTTATTGTGATTTTAAAGTTTTGGGAAACATCTTATAACCCGGTGTTCATCCAGTTTGAGGACATTTTTACATTTTGCAATAAAATGAGGTATTTGCCTGGAGGCAGCTTGTGTGAATGATCTAGAAGCGGGTGTACGGTGGTTCTCTCCACTCAGCCTTTTAAGTAGTCATCAATTCTGCTTTCCCAGCCTTAATTGCTGTCGACGTCAAGTACTTAACAAGAGTTGTGGTCATTCTTCTCTCTCCTTCTTTTGGGAGAGTAAGAGTAGCTAAGAAAATACATGATTGAACTGACAAAGGATGATTTGTGGTCTGTGACCCTGCTTCTTTTTCCCTCTGTGTTATCTGTCTTTTGACCTCTCCTACTTTTGATGCCTCCAGTTTATGCCAATTTAAAACCTTGTAGCAGAGTGCAAGCTCTAGAGTTAATCCGACTGGGATTAATCCTGCTCTGCCTATTTCTGGTTCCGTGACGTTAAGCTACTTACTCTCGCCGTGTTCCAGATTCTTTAATATAACGAAATGATAATGAGAATACCTACCTCACAGGGCCGTTGTGGGGATTATAAAAGTTAACACACATAAAGCGCTTAAAATACTGTCTAGCACATAGAGCAAGTGCTCAATAAATGTTCATTGTTATTATTGTTATTTGCTACATTGCTCAGGTCCCCCTCACATCTCTAAATCTCTATTTCCTTACCTGCAAACCTGGGTCCATGATTTCTTTCCACACTCCAGTGAACCATATGGGCCCCAGCAAGAAGAACAGGGGGAGACATCTTTAGTAAAACGTAGGCGAGTTAACATTGGGGAGTTTCTTGCCAAGGTTGTCCTCTATTTTCAGAATCATTAGAAGTTGACCATGCTCGAAATTCTGTCAGATGCTCGTGGGTGGATGTCACCATCTTCCAACCCAAGGGCTTGCCAAAACCTCCATGCTGAGTCCAGAATATTCATTTTCTCCTACGAATACATTTCTTTATTTATTTGTGTGTTTGTTTTTTGTGAGGAAGATTGGCCTGAGCTAACATCTGTTGCCTGTCTTCCTCTTTTTGCTTGAGGAAGATTCTCACTGAGCTAACCTCTGTGCCAATCATCCTCTTTTATATGGGATGTCGTCACAGCATGGCTTGAGGAGTGGTGCTAGGTCCACAGCCGGGATCCGAACCCGCGAACCCTGGGCCGCTAGAGCAGAGCATGCAAACTTAACCACTACACCCCTGGGCCAGCCCCCAAATTCATTTATTTTTAAATGTTATTTACTCATCAGTCAGAGTAGTTCTGATAATGACAGTATTGCCCTTGACATTCTGAAAGACAGAATTCCATGCCTCAGGCTGCAGCGTGCTCATGTGCCACCAACCCATATGCTCAAGCAAGGCAAGTAAATGCAACACATGGGGAGGGGACAACAAGAGCAGGAGACAGTTCAGAAAATGTCACAAGGGAATGTACTGGGATCTTAGATGAGGGTGGAAAAATATATAGCCTGAGAGACGTGGGGTGAGAGGAAAAATTGCCCAAAGAATAGGGATGTACTGGCTCCCTGCACACCTCTGTTCAACCCTGGGTATCATCATTGCCCATGAGGCATGTGTAAATGTCGCCATGGTAACAAGCCAGCTCAGCTCTCTCAGTTGCTGAAGTGTAGACAACAGCTGACTTTGTCACCACCTCCTTACTTAGTACTCCAAATTGCGTGTTTATATTGACTAACAAACAGAATAAGTGGTCAGGGGCCATTTCAAGCGATAATTTTTGAGTGCTTCAAAAACTTGCAAATTTACCTAAAGAGGAACTTGGAACTGCTCGGGTTAGGCATGATCTAAGTGAACACCTCCCATCACTCTAACCCTCATCCTGCTTTTTAATTAGGTTTTTCCAGCATTTTTTCACTGGTGCTATATGCTCAATTAAATGTTTCTTTTGGCTCATCATCCATATGCCTCGCTGGAATGGAATTCTAAAATGCCAAGGACCTTATCTGTTCTCTGCTGCATTTTCTTATGTCACCTGGAACAGTGCTTGTCATGGCCAGTGCTGCATAAATGTTTGTGGAATGAATGGCTAAATATAAATGCTGTCAGAATGCCAGGCATTCTGCTAAGTTCCATTTCTTGGCTCTTTTCTGCGAGTTGCATGCTGGGCCTATCAAGGCCTGTACTGCAATGTCAAGAAATGCTCAGCCAGACACTGATTGTTAAGGGCAGAAGAAGCTATGGCTTCTTATTTCTTCAGAGGTATATATGGGAGTTCTGTTGTAATTGGTGCATTTCTGAATAGCTTTTAAAATAATGGTAATAAGAAATGACTTTCAATTTACTATCTTAATCAATGTAACTGGTGCATTTATTTCAACTTTTTTCCCAGTGTTATTGAGATATATTTGACATGTAGCTCTGTATAAGTTTAACATGTACAGCATAATGATTTGACTTATATATATTGTGAAATGATTACCACATAAGTTTAGTTAACATCCATCACCTCATATAGTACAAAAAAAAAAAGAAAAAATGTTTTTTTCCTTGTGATGAGTCCTCTTGGGATTTACTCTCTTAAGAACTTTCAGATATACCCTACAGCCCTGATAACTATAGTCATCATGTTGTACACTCCATCCCTACACTTACTTATCTTTTAACTGGAAGTTTATACGTTTTGACCACTGTCATCCAATTCCCCCTCCCTCCACTCTCCACCTTTGGTAACCACAAAGCTGATCTATTTTTCTGTGAGTTTTTTTTTTCAGATTTCACAAATAAGTGAGATCATACGGTATTTGCCTTTCTCCTTCTAACTTATTTCACTTAGCCTAATGCCCTCAAGGTCCATCCATGTTGTTGCCAATGGCAAGATTGTCCTCTTTTTATGACTGAATATTTTATTATTCATATTCATATGAATAATACTATTATATTATTTATAATATTCCTCTTTTGCGTGCATTTTTAGTTAAAAGCAATACATTCCATCTGTTTTGAGTGGCAGGTGGTTAGAACTGTTATCTCTGTTTTAAGCAAATCTAAACAAAGGAAAAATACATTCACATGGTTTGATTGGGGGCTCAACATCAGGACCTCGTCCCCTAGAAGATGAGAAGGAACTAGAAGAAGCCTTGGTTGTTGAATGGAAGCCTCTTTAGGAGCCATGAATGGGGCTCAAGGCTTTGACTGACGATAAAGCAGCCAGTGTGGACATTTATCTTGTGTATTAGCCATGACATGTGTTATAAAAACTCAGCTCTACTTCTGCTGAATTTAGAATTTTCTTGCTTTAAAAGGAGTATATTTCTTGAAGAGTTACATAGATTTCTTTCTCCCTTCCCTTCCCCTTCCTTCCATTTTCTTTCTTTCTTTCCCTTCCTTTCTTCCTTGCTTCCTTCCTCCCTCCTTCCCTCCCGTCCTTCTTTCCTCCCTTCTTCCTTCCTTCTTTCCCTCCTTCTCTCCTTTTCCCTTCCCTTCTCTTCCTTTCCTTTCCTTGAAGAGGACATATTCTATACAAAACATGCCTTTATGGCTGGCCTGGTGGCACAGCAGTTAAGTTCCCATGTTCTGCTTTGGTGGCCTAGCGTTTGCAGGTTCGGATCCTGGGCATGGACCTATGCACTGCTTGTCTGGCAGGTGTCCCACATATAAAGTAGAGGAAGATGGGCACGGATGTTAACTCAGGGCCTGTCTTCCTCAGCAAAAAGAGAAGGATTGGTGGCAGACGTTAGCTCAGGGTTAATCTTCCTCAAAAAAAGAAAAAGGAAAGCCTTTAAAACAGCATTCTTCTTGGTTAGAATCTGACCTTTTTACATGCTTTCCTCATAAATACATGAGTCCCTAGAGGGTGGGGTTTCTTTAAACAAACATTTATTGAGGATCCATTAGGTATCAAGAAAGATAAAGCACCAGAGGAAGAGTCTAGAAGGCGATAGCAAATGATGGAGACACGGGCTCTACTTTGTAGAGATGTAGAATCTAGAGCAGGATTATAAAAGTGGCATGTCAAATCCTCTTGAAACTGTACAGATAATCCCTGAATTTTGCGTATGTGCTGTTTTCGTCAGATTTTCAAAAGAACCTATACCACAAAAAATGTTAAGAATTATAACTACATTTTTCTTTGTCCCTCTCTCAATACTCTCAAACTTTTCCTCACCTCTCTATCAAGAATTGTTCAAAATTTGATTTCTTTGCATCTTGCCCCAAGCATTTAGAAAATAAAGAAACAGCTGCTGGGTGATGTTTAATAGGAGGCCTCTCCTAATTTGTATTCCCCCAAGACACCGAATTCCATACAACAATGGCTTTGCTCCTTTTTTTGATATCACCTTTACCCTTCTCTCTGTAGACTGTTCTGGTTGGAAGTGATCTCATATATCAATTTTCTGCATACTTTATTTGTTATAGTAAAAAACAAAACAAAATGTTTCAGAAACGTTTAGCCATATGCTGGGGAATACATGCAGCTGGGACTACACATTACTGCTTTTCCTACTAGATTCCTGCCTTTAAATGTTAAAAGAAGATCCTGATGTCAAAAATGAAGGAAGAAGGAAATAACTGATCTAATTTAGTGAGGCTTTGTTAGACATTTCTATGAGTTTTCCAACGTGACCTTTATCACTAAAAATGTTGCTAGGTTTAAAACAAGTGTCCTGTTGCTTAAAATAGTAGACAAGAGCAACTTTCACCAATGGCGTACATGGCCGTGGAGAAGAATCCAGTGCGCTTAAAACTAGAGGCTTTCCCAATTTCATACATCTATCTCAACCAACAGCGACTCATTCTGCTCTCTTCTGTAAGAAGAGAAATTCTTGTTCCTACCTTATCTGTGGCGCATGCTGTTGTTTGTGAAGTGATAAGAGAAGGATGTATTGTGTGTTTATAAACGTTTGGGCCGGATATTCAGCCCAGGGCCAACACAATCTGCCATGAAATAATCTTTGCACCTGGGTTTTGTGGTGCTTCGACTGTCACAGTAGAATCTGGAGTCGCTGCCACATTCTGGGCCGGAAACAGGCAGAGCAGAGAGGAAAGGAGTCAATGGGATGGAGTTCAAAAAAGTAGTGGGAAATTTCCAAAGGCAAATAAATGATTGTTAAGTATTCAATGAAAAGCCATCTCTGAAGGACAGACAGGGAAGAAATAGGAAGGAGATATGAAAACTGAAAAGAAGCATGTGAAACTGGATATGGACCTTTAAAGGGGGGCAGTTTTGAGGGAACTATTTCAGGAAATGAAAAATTTAAATAGTCAAGTAACAGTGGGTTAGCATGTTGTTTGTTTGTAAGAGTACAGACAATTTTTGCTGATAGGAAAAGAAGCTGAAATGATGTTTTCCCCCTGTCCATTGCATTCAAACCTATCTGCTCTCAATTGGCCTCGAAGTCCTGCTGACAATACCCTGAATATCACTTAAATTCATCCCAGTGCCATGAAAACATTCTCAGTTCTGCAGTCAAACATTTTTATGGAACTAAAATAAAGGGCAAATTTTTATAGAAAGTTTCACTTGCATAAATCCAAAATTAATTTCATAAAAAATCTGGAGAATTCTGGTATATCAAAATCTTGATATACCAGGTAACCGTCTCTGGCAAGCTAAGAAGAACATTCAAGTAAAATGGTGCTTCTATAATTGATGGTGGAACATCATTAGATAAACCAAAGCCTCAGTTATCCAAGGCCCATTAGTTTTACCAGTTCAATTTGACATCGGCTGTGGACAAGACATGGTGCTAGGGACTACGGCAGAATCCACAGATAAGTAAAAGATGGATCCATCCTCAGAAAGCTTACAATCATTGACAGAGACACGTGTATTCAACTTACCACGCAAGAAGGAAGATGGTGATAAGTGCTTATGTGGGAAAGGGTTAACTCAGGACACCTGGGTTGCTCAAACCCTGCACATTCCTAAAAGAGGCCTGTTTTCAGGACTTTCCTCTGGCTGGCTTCCAGGAGCTAAGCTCTGAATATTGGACTCTTGGATGCCTCCCTTGTTTACTCTGACAAGGACCCTCCAAATTCCCATTCTATGCCTCATAAATAACTAGCTCAACTGTTTGTATCCATTATCAACTGGAAAAAAGTGGGTGTTAACCAAATTTTAGTTAATCGTCTCTCCTTTCTCCCTGAACTTCAACCCCTGTTCAGCCTGAAGTAGACACAGCCCCTCCTTAAGGAGTTCCTCCAGAGAACAGGCTGAGCTCAGAATAAAATGTCCTTTAACCTACTGTCCCATCATGCCACCTCCACTGGCTCCTCTTGTCCATCCCACTCTATTTTTTTTTAAAGATTTTATTTTTTTCCTTTTTCTCCCCAAAGCCCCCCGGTACATAGTTGTATATTCTTCATTGTGGGTCCTTCTAGTTGTGGCACGTGGGACGCTGCCTCAGGGTGGTTTGATGAGCAGTGCCATGTCTGCACCCAGGATTCAAACCAATGAAACACTGGGCCGCCTGCAGCGGAGCGCGCCAACTTAACCACTCAGCCACAGGGCCAGCCCCTTGTCCATCCCACTCTTGCCACCTGGTTCTTTCCAATCTTGTTTGCTCCTCTTTCTAACTCTTGAGACATTTGCAGAACTCATGTTTGGAGTGTTATTGCCAGTGCAATAGTCTCCACTCCTACTTCCCATTGTGACAGTCCCTTTCCACTTCTTATAGTAATCTTTTTAAATAAAATCTCTCCTTGCCAATGTCCAGAGTTTATTTTTACTTGACATTATCCTCTGGCTGACTGGAGAATTCTTTATGTAAGCATATTCTTGCCTTCTTATTAGTGAATAAAATAAACTGCCCAGGACTCTCAATACCGTATTTGCAAAAATTCTAACAACTTATTTCCTGAATTCATAGAGCACTGATTTATTTACTTCTTAGCCTGGTGAGTTTGCCTTTCGTTTACTTGTGTCTAGGTTGGTTTACCCTTATAGACTCCTTGCTTGTCTTGTACCTCTTTCTCCTGTCCCCAAGACTTACTGTAAAGTCTACAGCTCATAAACTTTGGGAGGGTCAGGGAGAGAATGCCAGATTTTCAAGTTCCTACTGGGATTCCCCAGACTAGGGGATACAGGCTCCTCCTTTACCCTAACACCTCCTAGAGCCTCAGGCTCTGCCCCTTCAATGCATTATTTTCACCAGTGGTCCTCAACCAGTGATTTTGTTCCCTAGGGGACATTGGGTGATGTTGGGAGACACTTCTGGTTGTCATAATTGGGAGGAGGTGCTTACTGGCATCTAGTGGGTAGGAGCCAAGGAGGGTGCTAAACATCCTACAATACACAGGACAGCCCCCTGAAACAAAGAATTATCCAGCCCCACATACCAACAGGGCTGATTTACATAAATATTACTGATCCTAACATATTTAGTCAAAGAACATCTGTTATTTAAAAATTGAAAGTGGGACAGCAACACTTGTCTAAGGGATATATCTACCTTTACCCAATCACATTGTGGCTATCTTTTCTATGAGGCACTTAAGGTCTTAGAGAAAAAAATGATCAACACTTTGGCAACAAAAATTTATTGATTAGTGTGCAACATTAGATACAACATATATAACTTCATCACATGGTTACAATCCAGTATTTGTGCTTTGTAGGATAAATAAACATTCATTTGAGCACAACAAAAGTCTACACACGATATTCTGGGATTATTTAAAAAATAAATATACCCTTTTCCATTTAGAAGCACAAAGAACTTTCCGCTTGAGATGATGGATAAATTTTAAAATTTGACATTTGGTTAATGCACAAAATTAAACATACAACCTAAATTTGGATTATTTTTTATAAATGCCTAATGAGTACTGGAAGAGATTCCTGGGGTGGGTAGTGGCAAGGGAAGTATAGCTTACAAGGAAGCTTTCTTGACATTTCAAGGTGTGGATTTCACATAAGGCCAGCATTGATGGCATGGGACCATGTTCACATTTAAAATTACTTCATAATCTCTAAAAATAGTGTAAAAGCATAGCATTTCAGGAAATCTTTAATAAATACTTTCTTTGACCAAGAAAACAAAAGCCAGTGTGGCTTCTTTAGTTGAAGGGATAGAAGTCTTCTTAGGGAGAATTTAGATAACTTTATTTTTCAAAAGAGTAAATCTTTCTTACTAAACTACTTAAATGTGATAGGGTTTCTTTCCCCCAAATTAAATGCCAATATATTTAAATCAGGAAAAGTCTATGATCCCAAACGATTATGTCAAATCCTGCGTCTGACATTATAAATATCTCAATAGCAGGTCTGCCATACAGATACCAACAAATTTATAATGAAACCACTGAGCTGGTGTCAATATATGACTTAACACAACAAGCTCTTCATATTTTATGAACCTCTAGGCTAACTCAATATATTATTTAAGATAACAATCTCTTCGTAATTTACAATAAAAATAAAATGAAAGTTTATATTTTATATACTTTAATACACAAGCAGATTTTATCTCAAAAGACTTTTTTTGCAAGAAAGCTTTCCCGTAGGGTAAGAATTCTGTAATCTTGTTACTCAAGTAATACAGAAAGGGAAACAAGACAATCTTCAATCTTTCTCTCTCTTAGCTGAACACCAATAGTTTTCTGGTTAGCTAAGGACACAGATACTGTTGGGGAGATGTGGAATATTTATCAGTGGGTTGCAGTAAATAAATGAAATAATCTCAGTAGAGGACATTGGTGTTCTCTTGCATTTCTGTTAATATCCACTGATATTGGTCTGAAAGTCGAAATCTTTTATATCAAAGTTCTGGAAATTTCTCACCATATCTTAAGTGTTTACCTGGGCTGACAGCTTCTTAATGTCCTCAAAAAAGTAAAATAAAGGTTACAGTATAGTTTACAAAACTATTTTGACCAGTGACTTTGTTTCCAGTTGATTCACATAGAGTCATTACATATTATTTTATCCTATTAAAAATATGCAAGTGGACCTTTCCTGGAGTTTGGGCCTAGTTATAAGCTTTTAATTTGGGGCCCATTAAAATTTATGCTTTTCAAGTCATTCTAAATCAAGCTCTTTTGAACTCACCCACAGGCTGTATTGATTTGTACAGATCTATATTTTGCTTTTCCTCAGATTTATTCCACGTGCAGTAGACTTGAACAGCAGATTTTTTTGCGGCTCTGCTAATGTGATGTGATGTTTTAAGAAAGTTTAGAGCATTCAGAACAAATCACAGTAATCTAAACTGGAATAAAGGAAAGGCAGACTCTATGGGACATAGCTGCTTTATCCCAGTTCCAAGAGCCAGTCAAAGAGACTCGGGGTCCCATCCTTCCGCTCTTCATGCATTTTGCAGTACTGAACAACTGCGTGAAAGATATCTCCCACTTTCCAGGACTTCTGATGAACTAGCCGCACGACATCTAGAAACTAAATAAAGCACAGAGTTAGGGCTCATGTATCACAGAGGATCCTCAAAGTCATCTCATTCAACGGTTCTTCCAAAGCCAACGGCTCTCCAGGCTATTTTTGAATATCTCTAGTGACAGGGGAGTATTTTCCAGGACAGTCTGTTTTCTTTTTAGACAGTTCAGATTATTAGAGAGTTCTTTCAACTGAACTGGAATTTTCCTCACAGCAGTTGCCACCCATTGATAGTGGGAGACTAGATGGAATTCTTTCAAGAGTCTGTCTTTTAGATGTTTGAAGAGTTTCCTCAGGTATGCTTTTCTCTGGGTTAGACGCTCTCTGACAGGACTGCATAGCATGGCTTCCAGTCCCTTGTATCTGTGTCACAAAGAATCTCTCATCGGATGTATACATTTAGGCCAAACAAATCAAGTGCTTACATTTTGCGTAGGGACACCTACTGGTTCCTCACTCTATCTTGAAAAGTCCCTTCTCTCATCATCAAGTTTCAAGAGATGTTTGCTTTCCTTTGCAACAGGAAAAGGAAAGCTGGAGGAATCACCTCGATTTGTCATGTGGTTATTGGTACCGGCTTCAACTGGCCACAACTTAGAAAGTTTTTACTGCAGGTGAATTCTGAGCTGGAGCATAGGAAGATGGGGAAATCATTATAGATCATTCTTTTGTGAAATTGTGGGATGAAGCCCAGCATGAAGGCCTCTCAAACTCCTTAGATACTTTTTTAAAAAAGTAACGATTATTAAGAGCCAAAATCTCTAGGAAATATTTTCATGCAAGTAATCTCATTCAATTTTGTCAACAACCCCGTGAAGTAGGCATTTACAGATCAAAAAATTGAGAGCTTGGGAGATGAAAAGTTGGCAGCAGGATGTATGATCTTCTCACATTCCAGACCAATGCTCTTGCATTTTGGAGTAGGAGAATACAGTATTGATTTTTATTTGGAACTCTGGGAGAAAGGATAGGTTGAAAATCTGGTATAGTTTTATGAGGAAGAAAGACCAATTTGTTAAAAAAAAGATGAACGTTGCGGTTTAGTTACTATTTGTTCAATGTTTCCTTCTAGAATTTCTTTGCTCTGCTCTTACTACATTTGGTCAGACTTTCGTGATCAGCCAGAAAACTGGAATGCTAATTTCCTTCTGGTCTCTTCCTCTCTCTCCAGTTTTGAATTTGCTAATTCATTTCAATTGACAAATTCAAGAAGTTGTCTTATAGAACGCTACTATTAAATTATGTTTTTTCTTCCAGATGTGATGGCACCAACTATTTGCACAGTTACAGAATCCAGCGCCTTATTGTACTCACTTGCCTTGTGTTGCCTTAATCAGAATAAAGCAGTTTTCTAGGCTGGAAAGTGAAATACTTAACTTTTAAGGTATGGAAACATAAGCATTATCTCAAAGAGTTTTAGGATGATATAAACAAAGAAACAGATGGGAGGCCAATGGCAACTATGTTATAGATGGTAATCTTCCAGGAAAGGACAACTTCTTAGCCATCTTTTAATATCTTGCGCCTAAACCTAATCCATGCTCAGTAAATATTGGCTGAATGACAGAAGGAATGAATGACCAAGTGAGTCACAGACATTCAAAATGATCAAGAAGACTATTTGAAATATGGAGTGATGTCCAGAATCATTGAGGATGAACCTTGTCTAAATATTCATTCTTGAGTTTTATGTAATATATTTGCACATACGTAATTTTTAAAAATGCATACCTTGGGGCTGCCTACTTAATAATTTTCTATCTATAGGATGCTCCACAAAAATGGTTGGAGGCCACGGATCTAGGCAAAGGCTGAACAGAGCCTAGATTGGGGCAGTGGTAGTGGGCAAGGAGCAAAGTAAAAGCTGGTCATGGGGCACATGTCTCATCACACTAGGACTGAGAGTGGGTGTGTATGTTGTTGGGGTGGGATACCCAAGACCTCTCTTCACTGCTCACTACAACAGCAATGGAAGGTTAGCTCCTTTCAGCTCCATCAGTCCCATGATAGAATTTCAGAGACTATTAGTTGTCTAGGACCCCTCACAATTCCATCTGGCTTTCTGTCTGTCAGATTCCTGAAACTTTAGAGAACTTAATACTCTAGGTTAAAGTGTTGCTTAAAATGCAAATACCCTCAGAAAGGGGAACATTTCAGGTGGCTATTAGCAAGTTATGGAGATGCATAAAAAAATTTTGTGAGCTGTTACTTATATCTCGGTGTGTATGAAAGATTCAAGGCGTGTTCTACTGGACAGAGTGGCAAAAACATGATGCCTCAGAGAAAAGGAGAAAAAGGCTAGGATGACTTCGTATAATTCAATTAATGAGACTTTTCTAGCTCCTACTGGCAGTCTAGAAAGTAAGTGTTCTTGGTGGAGAAGCCTTGAACATCAAGTTTCTTTGGTTTTACTGAGAGAGATTCATGTCATTGACTTCTCTTCAATATTTCCCTTAAGAGTCACCAATGGCCTTAGGCCAGACTCATCTCTTGAGTGTGTCTCCAGGCCCTTAATGTGTCTTATAAAGATGTAATCAACATAAAGTACACAGAAATATAAAATTACCCTTAGCTCCTTTCTTGCTTCTTTCTATAAATCCTGGCTCACTGGGTCACCACCTTATTCCCAACTTTTATCTCTGAGACATTACTCTAAGACACAATCAAAAGCTCTGGGGAAAATACCAATATTTGCTAAACCTTCCCAGAAGGCTCTCTGCCTCAGACCTTTCTGGAAGCCCCATACCAGCTTCTTTGTGTCTATTTTGGGCCTACTAAAGGAGGGTCTCCCCCTGTGGTGATGATCACAGGATCTTGTTGACTGACCCACACTTGTCAAAATGCCCTACCAGCTGGGTCACTCTGTCAGCAGTTTGTGGCATGGTCACAGGCTATTCCATCTCATGATTTCTAAATCCAGGCTGGTATCCCAATAAGGCAGCTTTTCAAAATGATCTGGCCCCTAAAGATAGCCTGCTCTGAGACTGCGATGACTTAATCTCAGACATCGAGACCTTGAAACATCTGCGAAGCTGATGAGCAGAAAGGTCTCACACTTTTTCTTCCTTCATTTACAAAAGTTTCTAGATAAAAATGAAGCTAAGGTTGTGAAGAAGCCAGACAATGACATTTCCAGCTTATTACTATAGCCTTCTAAAACCACGATCTACTTAGCAGCTAGGCCTAGAGTTTTTCATTGTACCTATTCATGGTATTGCCTGGGTAATTTCATAATCAGCTTTAGTACGTCAGGGATCTGGGTTTTTCTTTCCAAAGCATTGAAAAATAACAATCTAAGTTTTTCATTTCCTGCCATTTCACCATCAATAAATAATTAGGTTCCCTTCCTATGTCATAGTTGGTATTTCCTTGAGCAAATGTTTTGTCTTAGGACTAAAGAATTTACATTCTGGGATGGTATATGATTAGTAGACTCATTTGCAAAAAACATCATATTGTAGGTGGCTTTTATATTCTCAGGTGCATTTACTAAATTAGATTAATTGTTTGCAAAATCATATGGTAGAATCTATGGGAGTTTTTGCAAACTGTGTGGTTCTTTTGAAACATTCAACTTAAATTTCTGAAAGGAGCTACCATCTTTTACTGCAAGGCAAAATTCCATTTCATTAAGAACAAATGAGTTGGTCTTTATATTGCGCCTGCAATTATGGCCTGTAGAACTGTGATTCTCAGCCTTGGCTGCACTCTGGAACCACCAGGGACCTTTAGAAAACCCCAAAGCCTGAGTGTCATCCCAAGAGAAGATTCTGATTTAATTAGCCAGAGCATCAGGGTCTATAAAATCTCCCCAGATGATTCTGGCACACAGTAAGTTTGAGAACCATGACTAAGGGATTCAGTTCAAGACAGTTTCTTACATTTACAAATGAAGGGACTTAGTATTTATTAAGGACTGAACATTTGTGTCCCTCCAAATTCATATGTTGAAGCTCTAACCCCTGATGTGATGTTATTGGGAGGTGGGGCCTTTGGGAGATAATTAGATTTAGATGAGGTCATGAGGATGGGGCTCCCATGGTAGGATTCATGCCATTATAAGAAGAGGAAGAGACACCAGAGCTCTCTTTCTCTGCCGTGGAGGACACAGGAAGGAAGAGAGTCCTCACCAGGAACTGAATCTGCTGGCACCTTGATCTTGCACTTCCCAGCCTCCAGAACCATGAGAAATAACTGTCTGTCATTTTAGCCATTCAGTCTATGGTATTTTGCTTTAGCAGCTGAGCTGATGAAGACAGCATTTAATTCTTCCTTATTTTTCTTTGCTTTGTTATGTATTTCTTCAAAACTGAGACTTCAAGTGTGGTATTTTTGGAAGTTAGGTTAACAGTCAGTATGATTAACATTTTCTCTCTTATTCTCCGTCTACTACTTTGCAGGTAGAATGGAATAAGGAATTAGAGGTGAGCTTACTTCTCTTTTGCCGCCTCTTTCTTAGGAAGGCACACATACATCTGTTTCCTCTCCTCTGCTCTATACACCACCTCCAAGAAAAGGAAGTAATTCTCAAAGCAGGCCTAAAGATGAGAAAGGCACCCGATTTACAGCGAGGCCAGTCAGCAGCTCACTCTAGCTCACAGAACCTCGCTGAATTTAAACAGAAGACAAAGAGCTGGAGAGCAATCATGCTTTGGATCCCCAAAGCAAGAAAACCAGCCAATTGATGTCATTTCTTTTAACCACTTGCTTTCATGATTTTTTTTTTCACCTTGAATTAAATAGTTTAAAATTAAGTGGGGGTGGGGGGGGGAGCAGAGAAGACCCCTGGCTGAGTGGTTAAGCTCACGTGCTCCACTTTGGTGGCTCAAGTTTTCACTGGTTCGGATCCTGGGCACGGACAAGGCACTGCTCATCATACCATGCTGAGGTGGCGTCCCACAAAGCACAACTAGAAGACTTGCAAGTAGAATATACAACTATGTATGGGGGGCTTTGGGGAGAAAGAAGAGGAGGAGGAGGGGAGGGGGAGGAGAAGAAGGAGAAGAAGAAGAAAAAGCTTGGCAACAGATGTTAGCTCAGGTGCCAATCTTAAAATAAAATAAAATTAAAGGGGGCTGGCCCTGTGGCTGAGTGGTTAAGCTTGTGTGCTCTGCTTCAGCGGTCCAGGGTTTGCCGATTTGAATCCTGGGTACAGACCTAGCACCACTCATCAAGCCATGCTGTGGTGGCATCCCACATAGAAAAACTAGAATGACCTACAACTAGTATACTGGGACTTTGGGGAGAGGAAAAAAAAACGAAGAGGAAGATTGGCAACAGATGTTAGCTCAGTGCCAATCTTCTTACCAAAAAAAAAAAAAAAAAGCATACTTAAAACTAGGGTCCTTGTGAATTACATTTACAAACTGTTTTAGATCATCAGGTGGTAGGATTCCCAGCAATCTTTCCCCTGGAATTTAGTGTGTTTAAAGGCCACCTCAAATTCTGCCACTCCTTCAGGATGTTTCTTATGGAAAGGGGTCTCAAACTCTACTGCTCATCAGAATCACTTCACTCGAGGGAAGCTGTTCAAAATGTATATTTCTGGGCCCCACTCCTAGGAAGTGATCAGGGCCCAGAAGGGCCCAAGGAATATGAATTGTAAATAAGTGTCCCAGGTGATTCTGTGCTTTTGGCTTATAGTCGAGATGTGATAAATACTGTTTTCAGTGTGTTTCTCATCTCCCTGGTCCAGAATAAGTTCCTATTGTATTTCAAGTTTGCTCTTTACAACCTGAGCCTCTCTTGCTTTATGTTATCCCTACTTTGAGTCTCTCTTGAACTGGAATGTAAATTCCAAAAGGGTAGGAAATTTTATCTCTTTTGTTCCTGTATCCCCAGAGCCTCAAACAGTGCCTGGCATGTTGCACTTGCTCAATAAACATTTGATGAATGTTCTGAGTGTACAACTTTCAAGTGGACTTAGCCCTTTAATGATTAGAATAAACCATGAAAGAGAAAGCTTGAAAATAAAAGTGCCATTTATCAGAGAGGAGTGACAGTACATTGGGCACCCAGAATGTTTGGAATCTGCCTTTGGAGTTGAAGTAGGGCTGGAATTCATTATAAGCTGACTTTCAGCGCCCTCCAGCTCCAAGGCCAAGTTCATGGGCAGTGGTGGGAAAGATGAGCTGCTTCAGTATTCGTTCATGATCTCCTCTCCCCCTTTAGTTCATGCCTATATTTTCACAATGCAGGAGGGTTAATGAGCTGGGAAAACCATAAAGGGACACATGTTAACTAAATTAATCTATCCAAAAAATTGCAGAATTCACACAGATTGGGAATCAGGGTATATACCTGTGGATGGTGTTTAATACTCTAGTGATGGTGGGAAAATGACATTTCTGAACTTAACAGAACCTTTTTTCAACCTTCTCCAAGCTGATGAGTAGCTAATGAGACACGGTTGCTCTTGTGTGACACGGCCTTGGTGGGAGGCCACTTGAAAATGGCCACTTAACTACCTAGCTAATTTAAAAAACAATCAGAATGAGGTCTCCAATGCACTATTGATAAAAGAAAGGTTATCAAACTCTTGCTTAAGGGTTTGCTTTACATAACCAATGCTGTCTCAGACAACAAAAAGTGTCCATTTCTGGAGAAGCCACTATGTGCAGAGAACCTTAACTGACTCTGAAAAAAAAATGAGAAGATTTAGTCCCTAAAATTCTGTTACTTAGAAACAAGCTCCTTGAGTTGATGCTAAATTGAATGCATGAAACATTATTTAATGTTTTTCTTGATAACACTAGTGGAACGTTTACTTTCTCAGAAAAATAGCTTTGAGCAAAGACAGGTATCCTCTTTAAGAATTGAAAATCAGTGAGGATAAATAAATATCAAGTCAGGGCATGATTTACATTGTCTAGGTGTTAGTGACACGCCCCCCCCCCCCCTTGTCCTTTCACCCAATGGAGATTTGTGAGATATATACTCTCACAGAGTATTAAGCTGTTTCTTCAAAATGGTGGATTGTATAAAAATCTACCTCATTAAGAGATCATCTGAAAATGTACCATGTAATGCTCTGGAAATAAAGCTGAAAACCAGTTTTTCCAGGAATCTGAGAATGTACTCCGCCCGAGAGTGTTCTTGTTCTCCTCCCCAGTGGCAGGGGATCTTTGGGATTGGGTATAGCAAGAGGGCTATTTCACTCTACTCTTTGCATGGGCAGGCTGGGTGGTAAGGTGGGAGGAGAATTTATCAAATAGTGAACCACTCATCACCTTGCAAACAAAGGTGTGACAAGGAGAGGCTAGTATCTAGATTCAGATGGCTTAGAACTGTAGGCAGTCTTAGGCATGAAGAGAAATATAAATTACTGCTTAGAGAGAGAGGCTGAAGTGAGAAAGGACACAGAAAGTAAATTAGATCTCTTTCTCAATTTTTTTTTCAGTAGCCAATCCCACTGGCTGGTGATGCAGAGGTGGGGAAGCTGTTCTAATTACTATGTGCGTGGGCAAGATGGTAAAATATCGGGGCTGGCCCCGTGGCTGAGTGGTTAAGTTTGCACGCTCTGCTTGGGTGGCCCAGGGTTTCACCGGTTTGGATCCTGGGTGTGGACATGGCACTGCTCATCAGGCCATGTTGAAGTGGGGTCCCACATGCCACAACTAGAAAGACCCACAACTAAAGATATATACAACTATGTACTAGGGGGATTTGGGGAGAAAAAGCAGGAAAAAAAAAAAAGATTGGCAACAGTTGTTAGCTCAGGTGTGAATCTTTAAAAAAAAAGATGGTAAAAAATCTTTTATTTCAGGCTGCTAGATTTTGGCAGTGAGAATTAAAATGCAATTACTCAATTAAAAAAAAAATCCAGATTGTAACTCCAAAGCAATTTATCTTGAGAGACACACTCTGTTGAAAGGTATTTGTGGAGAAAGAGGGGTTTCAGTATTGGGCTCAGCCATCACTATCTGAGAACTCTCTCGCAGACCAGACTCTCGGGGTCCTGACTTGCTCATTAGTGAAAAAGGAACAGTCTCCATTCTGCTCTTCTCACAGGCTTGTTGAGAAACAAGTACAATGAGTACATGGAAGTACTTTGTGACAATACGATATTTTAAAAATGCATGGTGGAGGTGATAGGAAGGATCCTAAAATGGCTCCCAAGATTTTCTTCCCTAATCCTCAGTACCATGAATAGGATGAGATAATTATGCCCTTATGTTATCTCACGTGGCAAAGGGGATTCTTTGGTTAATTTTGAGTTAAAAGGGAGGCTAGCTGGTGAACCTAATCTAATCCCAAGAACCCTTGAAAAGCAGAGAGTTTGCTCTGGCTGGTGGCAGAAGGAGTAACAGAGACTGACAGCAGCAGAACATGGAGGAGGCCACATGACAAGGAATGTTGGCAGCTTTAGAGGCTGAGAGTTGCCCTCAGCTGATAGCCAGCCAGGAAATGGGGCCCTCAGTCCTACACCGACCAGGAACTGAATTAGGACAACGAACCAAACAAACGCAGTTTACTCTTCCCCATAGTTTCCAGACAAGTGCCCACCCAGAGCGACGTCTTTATTTGTGCCTTTTAAGTCCTTGAGTGGAAAGTACAGCAGCATTCATCCAAACTTCTGACAACAGAGCTGGGGTGGTTGTTTTAAATCAGTCAACTTGTGGCAGTTTGCTACTCAGCAATAGAAAACTAATATAGCAACATTATTATTAATTTGAATTGTTTTCAAAGGAGCATACACTTAAATGATGGAAAATTGAGCTTGAAGACATTGACAGATGGATTTGTGCTTTAATCTTAATTGAGATTCTGCAGCAGTTAGTGGCAGGTCTTAGAGATATGGAATTGAGTGATAGCTGCTATTAATTTTGATGTTGGCCAAACATCTATTCCCTAACTTTATATTTCTGGTGGGTGGAGAATGACTATGAGAAAGTTTGCATAATGCAAACCTGTTCAGTAGGGAATTAAAAATGCCTTTGCTTGGACACCATGCCTCAGTCTGTTTTAAACATCAATGTGGCCTCACTGTGGTTTCTAGGATATATCAAGCCTTTCCTTCTACCTTTTATTTAAATGAGTGTTGGTACAGAGGCTGGTTCCAGAGCAAGGAAACATGGAAAAAATAATAGACTCCTTGAAAAAGTTCCCATCTCCTCAATTACTTTCTCATTGTCACCAACTGGCTGAGACAAATGGAAGGTCAAAGAAACAGTAATCATGATTATATTTATGCAAGTGGAAGGTTTCAAAGTTCTAGCACAATTTTAAGGTGAAAAAGTCAAGAACAAACAGTTCAAATTCAAATAGATTAAAACGGAGTATTTACTGAGTTTCCAGCAGTGATCAAAACACAAAGCTTTATTGATATCTAAACACAGAACGTGATACCTTTTCGATTCTGTTTTCCTGAGATTTCTTAAAGTAGATGGTGGGGATCCCAAGTTCGGAGGCAGCTATCCACTGTAGAGTGGCTCGAAGTTCGGCATCAGGACACTCTGGCTCCAGGTCAAAGTTGATCACCAGCAGGCTCCCCTGGCGACTGGCTGCTCCTACTGGCACGCCAGAGGCACATTCTGAACACGGACACAACCACAGCCTTACTATGCTTTCCAGAGGGAGATCGCAGGCAAATTGTGTGTCAAAATTATGGGAACGTGGCTTACCCTCTATGTGTTCTGACTGTTCCTTAAGAATCTCCTTTTCTTCTACTAATTCACTTTGGGAGAAAACAACAGTATATGGTTGGTAACGTTTAGGAAGAGTAAGCTATAAATGGAAGATGAGGTGATGGGTCTTATTGATCTAAAAGCTTCTCAAGTTTCATTCTATATTTATCATTTTTTGTAGCATGAAGAAATACTAGGGAAATACCAAAGTGGCTTTCATGTAGGACTACTGGATCTGAAATATCCCATCTCTCTCTAAAAAAAAAGGCTAGATAAACTGCATCATTTTAGTTGGGATACTTGGTGTGGGGAACCCTGAGAGATGCATTCTTCCATTCTCCCCAACCTCCTTTCCATAAACCTTTAGAGGTTTGAACAGCCAAGGAGAGATTATGTAGGTAACTAGTTCTGATTTGAGGATTTATCCTTCTGTATTTGACTTGTCATTTAAAGGACCATATACTTCCACCTTGACACAATGATTTTTTTCCTGTGATTGCAACACAAACTTGCATTTTAGTTGAGGAAAATATTTTTGTGCATGTGTATAGTTCTTTTATCTGAAACAAGGGAAAAAACAATGAAATGCAGAACTTAAATTGTACAACAAAATATCTCAATTATTTGAAATTTTTCTTTTTCTTTCTTTTTATCGGGAGTTGGTTTAGAACAAAAGACTCATAACTGAAGCGAGTATTTCGTTAGATGTGGGAATGTTCAATATTTGAGGTGTTTTCTTATACTCAGCACTTACGAGGGAGCCTTATATATAGTAGGAGGACTCAGTGAATGCTTCCAAAATGAGAACATATGGCTCAAGAACTCAAAGGAAGTGCCCATCTTGGGAAGCCTATATTTTTGTCTTGTCTAGAAATTAAAGTATAGGGGCTCTTAAAAATGTGTCTTTTTTTCCCCTTATATTCTATACTACTGCTAAGATCTGGCTGGTAAATTCCATTTTATTTCTGATGTTGAGAGAGAATATAGTCCTTCTTTCATGCATACCTAATTATTTGTAGAAGAATGGCCAATTTCCTGAGAGTCTAGATTTTCCGCTAGATCTCTATGTGTGTGATATGAATGAAATGATGTATGGTAGATACAGTTTCTGCTACTATGGATCTGTATGGTGCTGATATGGGCGGTGGTCTTGGTTTTCCCAGAAAACATGTAGTCTTTGGGGTCCTAGGCTCATACATGGAGGCTTTCTCCATGGAAAAATGTGGAAAAAGTAGCTAAATAAATGTTCCTGAAGGAGAAAAATAAATTCATCCCAAAGTAGTTCTTTTCTTTGTTTTGGGTCTTTTTGGGTTCTTCTTTTAAAAAAGAACAAAATAAAAAGATAATGTGTAGGTTCAGCTCTACTTGTGGAAAATGGCTGTGCAGAACAACAAAGGGTGCGTTGCAACCTTCAATCACTGAGGAATACTCCCAGAGGCAGGGTGCCTGATTAAATAGTGAGTTAAAATGCTTTAGCTATAGATAGTCATTGAGGAAATCGGTCAGGGAGCAACTTTGGTCCTGTACTTCATTTTCATTTTTTCTGAAATTTCAGAAATCTCCAAATAAAAAGCAAGTCATAATGGTCAAAAATAGATTTCAACTCATTTAACTTTCCAGAATAAATAAATTCTAGATGTAGTCCTGACCTCACATTGCCCTCCCATTCTGCACCATATTTATGTAATACATATTGTGTCTCTCTAAGTGTTAGGGTCTTTTAGGTCATCATATTGTGAGGAGCAGAGTCACTGTGTAGGTATGACACCTCTCTATCATGGTACCATATGGTTTTAGACACATTTAGTACTGATAATCCCAGGTGTCGACAAGTAAAGGAAAAGCCATTCACCCTATATGCTATTGAACAACAGTCTTCATTGGTTGGCATGGTACAATTTAAATGGATTTTTGCTTCTATGTATCCAACTAGATAAAATGACATATATTTCTGATTATATGGATAAGCTTTATCTGAAATGATTATATCATAAGGTGCAGATTTGAAATCCAGAAAGCAAGTGGTGGTAGGATGGGGCTATTCTAAGCCTGAGTTCTTGCACTAGTGACCCAGAACCACATGGAACCACGTGGGGACCACAGCAGTACAGATATGATGAAATCAGTGGTTGGGCAAAACCTGAATGATCAAAATGGGTTGCCAGATGAAATTGGAGTAGCGGTCTCACAATCACTGCATCTCGGTGGCTACTTACTTAATCATGGGAGAAGATGGCATGCTTTCCTGATAAATGTCCAGGTCCATAATGCCAAGACTGCTAGTGGCACTACTGTTGCCATTGCTGATAAAGCAAAAGTTTACATATTAATGCCAGTCTCCATCACCTGGCTACACTGCCAACACTGATGTTCCATTGATCTAAGAGATCTTTCCTTTGGTCCCCAGAAGAATATTGCCTGTGTCTAGGACTCCTAAATTGATATTTATTTGTGACCAAATTAGGGGAAACACAACAAAAGGCATTTTTGGCTCAAGCCAATCATCATCATCATCATCATCATCATCACCATCACCATCATCATCATCAATGTTTTCCAATTTCTGCAGTTGTGTCACACCTGGTGGATCACACCTTGTGAGTGACAATCAGCATGACTCGTCTCTTCCTCATTCTAGTTACAGTGATAATCTTTGTATATCAGCAAGAGACTCCTTGGGTATACCCATAGAGACGAAGATACTTCTGAGAATGCTGCCTGGGAGAGATCCTGGAATGCTTGTCTATCTGCTTCTTGGTGTTTCACAGAAGCCAGTGGATGCACACCCTCCCTTTGCTCTTAAGGGGATGTTTCTGAGGGATATTCCATAGGGTATGCACCTGGCTCAATGTTTCCCTACAGGACTACAGAATTTATAATTACAAAACCGGGCAATGCCAAAGTTTACAGCTCCCTTATCTTAAAATCTCTGAGAAGACCCAATGCCTTATGTATCATGGAGAAGGAGGGATCACGCATTGAAATAAAAATGAAAATTCATTTTCATAAGTTGCACAATCAACATACAGTTTAGTTATTAACCTGGAACTTATTTACTGAAACAAAGTAGAATTGAGCCAGTTTTTAGGCTCTATTTGTACTTGCAAAATGGAATGCAACCAATTTCATCAAACCCACTGAGTTTCCTCACACCTTCTCTATTTCCCAAGGACCTCTCTTCCAATTAAGGTTTTCAAAGGGTAGGTGCTGCGATGTCATATAATGGGACAGACTTCCCTTGGGAGTACCGTGAGTAACCAATTAGACTCCCTCAATTTCAAATTCCTGTCTTGGGTTTTGTGTGGGGTACTGAATACATTCACCTACCAAAATTTGATGATGCAAACATTAGACTGGAGGCAATCAGCCTTATAAACTGCTGCTAAGTCCAAATTTCAAAATCTCTTTGGTTTTTGTCTCTATATTGAAACATTTCTCACTGGTTTTTGGAATTTTAGACCAATTGTTTAACATTGTGATATTTTCCTAAATCAAACAGACTGAACTGCCAGAAATAAAACCTTTAAAGAGCCATGCACCCAGAAGCATCTGAATCTCATTTTCCAATCTGCCTTTCTGGAAAGTCTGTGGACTTGTTGGCCCAGCTTTAAGTAAGACTTTGGGCAGAAACATAGAGATTCTTCTAGTTTTTCACCTCAGAGGGATAGTTTTTAGTTATGTCTCCAATTGGCAGGAGTCCAATCAAATCTGATCTCTCATTAGCTCCTCTCTAGCTTTTCCAGAGTAGCAGGACAGAGGACAGGGGAGAGAAAGGGCAGGGACAGTCAGGCCAAACAACGCAACACAGTGTGGAAACTTGCCTCATGTAAACCCAGCCTGGGTTGCATCTGAAATACAAATGAACCAGAAAGAAAGCATCAAACACACCAGGTGCAACAGCAGCGCCTATCAAAAAATTCACAGTGTTGCCATTGAACGCACTAGGTGGGACTTGCAGAAAAGAAACAGCTGACTTTTAACATTGGTCAAGGCAATTGGAGCCATAAGTGTATATTAAGATACCTCTCAGCACAAATCATAACAGGCAGGCAACTTGACTGAGTGGATGCTTTCCTTTTTGCTCTGTTAGGCACCCTTTGCAGAGAACCATTTAAAATGCATTTCTGGAATCTGTGTTGAGACCTGTTTCCCAGGGAAGTCAAGTGAAGAGCACGTACCTCATGGATTGCTCACTGAGCTGCAGAAAACTACTTGTGTCGTCTGGGTTGTCCTCCTCGTTGGCAAGCTGGGACCAGCTGTCTGTGCTCTCCCCACTGCTGCCAGGAGGGTTGGAGAACTCATCTGGTACTCTGCCTTCTGTTGAGACTTCAGCCTCTGGCACATCTCTGGCATCAAGGCTGTCACTGTAAATGGCAAGATATTATTACCAAGAGTGGTGGCCCAAGACTGAACTTTTCATGGGGAACTCGCTGGCTACTCTGTTGAGCATGAATCTCCACCATAGTGAACGGGATGTCCTTGGACAAAGGCGGAGTCTTTATTTTAGGCTAATCCTTCTGCTGTTGCCCTAGGTCTCATTTTGCCTTTTCAGGATTACTCTCCATCAGCTTTCCCATCTCTTTAATTGATGTCTTTCAATGGACTCCCTCCATTCATTTCAAAAACACATGGCCTGTATACATAAGAATGTGATGTACATAAATGTGGGTCAGTGGTGTTTAAAATGAAGATACAAAGAGCATCCTCCCCAAAGATTATGATTCAGTGGTTCTGCAGGGAGGCCCAGAAATGTGCATTTTAAACAACCACTCCAGGTGATTCTAATGCAAGTGGACCATGTACTCACCTCAGTTCTGGTGGTTTACCAAGTCATTTTGCCTAGTAATGCCTCTAAACATATTTTGCACTTGCAGCCACCTTTTTATACCATCTCCTTCCTGAAACCTCTGATCTACATCAGCACCACTTTTCTAGATTCGTGCTTTTTTAGATCAAGCAGCTCTCCAGACATTTAACCCTTGATCTGACAGCCCTTCTCCTTGAAGCCTTTCCTCCCTGGCCTCCCGTGAATTTCTGTCTCTCTAGACACTCCTTTTCTGGAAGCTGGTTCTCTCTTTTTCATTTAAGTTTCGCTATAGCTAGCTCTGATTGATTCACTGCCCTCTTTTCCAGGCTGTCCCTAAACAATCTCATCTACTCTCCTGCCTATGAAAATAGCTTTCAAATATGAACTCCAGCCAGGACCCCTCTTCCTGATTCTGGGGCTCTTTTACGGCTGGTCTTCTGAATATATTCAATATGTCTCATTAACATCTCAAAATCAATACATCTAAAACACACTCTAATTGCCCTCCCATCCTCTTCCTGTGTTTTTATTTCCATTGACCTTTCTGAATGGGCATAAATCTTGCAGTCTTCTGGCTTCTTCTTCTTGTTCTTTACATTCAATCAGTTGCCATGTTCTTTCAGTTCCATCTCTAAAGTAACTCTCACCTACTTATCTTTGTCTCTGCTCATGGAATTGTCTTAATTTAGGTCCTTCTGAAGTGCTAGAATTTTAGATTTGGAAGAAATCTCAGAGATTTCTTGTAGATTAGGGTGTAGAAGTTCAGTGGGGTCGAATGACTTATCCAAGGTTGCGACGAGTTGGTACCAGACATTAACCTCAAATTTTGAGACTGGTGGGCATTGCACCATTACTTCTTGCCTGAACTATATTGTATTGACCTCCTGACAGTTGAGCCCCAACCATTCCTCTTCTCTCAAAACCTTCTTCCCATTGATGCCAGATTAATGCTTCCAAGGCATGTCTTTGACCATGATTGTCAAAAACCTACAAGACCTCCCTGAAGCTAACCTCTGCCCTTCATGGCCCTCCCTGCCTGTCAAGTTTTATCTGCCTCTATCGAGTCACTCCTTAGGAAACAAAATTACTTGTTGTTCCTCATTCCTCAAATGTTCCAGGGATTTCTTGCTTGTTGGTCTTTGCCTGTTGCTGCTCCTACTGCATGCTGGAGACCAGAGTGCTTTGAACACTGTTCCTGCAGTCCCACCACCTGTCACCTATTCAACTGTAGATTGAATTTCAGTTCCACTACCTATAGATTCCAGTTCCACAACCTTTCACCCATTCAACTTGGACAAGTTTTATTTTTTTATTATTTGTTTTGAGGAAGATTAGCCCTGAACTAACTACTGCCAATCCTCCTCTTTTTGCTGAGGAAGGCTGGCCCTGAGCTAACATCCATGCCCATCTTCCTCTATACATGGGACACCTACCACAGCATGGGTTTTGCCAAGTGGTGCAATGTCCGCACTCGGGATCCGAACCAGCGAACCCTGGGCAACTGAGAAGCGGAATATGCGAACTTAACCACTGCACCACTGGGCCGGCCTCTCAACTTAGACAAGTTAATAAACCTCTTTAAGAAATATAAAGAAATAAATTAGAAAATAAGATCATAATGCATTAAAGAGATGGAAGAAATAAATTAGAAAATAAGATCATAATAATTAATGCATTTAACTTAGTGCCTGGTATATAAGTATCCAACAAGTGTTTGCTATCATTCTTTATTTGTAAATTATATAATTTCATTAGGACTTATAAGTCTAATAACACCCTTTCCTGATCTTTGCTTCTTACTATCCCTCAATGCTTCTTACCATTCCTACCTCCCTGAAGCTGTCCTTAATCTTCCCAGGTAGGGCCATCTCTCTTGAATAGTCAAAGCAATTTATCCATTTTTTTTGGTAGCATTTGATGCTTCCTAGTTTGCACTCTAGTATACATAGCTATCTGTGTATATACTATATATTATTAAGAATTTTTATACATTTTTATATATTTGGAGCTGAGCTATGACACATCAAATATTGTTTAGATGAATATGTTATTGTTAAAAGTGTCTACTTTCATAATTAGACGTATACTCTCAATTTAGATAGCTCTACTTATTAAGTCCAAAATTAGAAGATCTAAGATGTTACACTACTTGCAAGCTAACAGCATTCTGAATAACCATGGTATCGAGGTGTGGCAGTTTCTAGCATGCTGTGCTGTCAACACTTGGTGACAGCAGATCCTTAATAGGCTTGACTTTCCATTAATTTGCCTGACACAGCTGCACTCACTCACACACACGTGAATACGAGAGCTCTAGATTAGGGATCAGACCACTTATTTACTCACATAGCAGCTTGCATCAGTTCCTCATGCCCCAACTCTTTACTGCACACCACACTCTAGTGAGGTTTGCACCATAAGAGAGGAACCTACAAATTATGAATCTTGGAGTCCATATAAGAGCACAGAGAGAGAGAGAGAGAGACAAAGAGGCTGACTTTGTTCTAGATTATAAACAAATCCGAACCTTCTCTGCAGAGCGGAGGAGATGGTCTCAGCTTCACCACCCTGGAATGTAAACAAATAGCTCTAGGAATATAAACCTCTGAATGTCTTTAGAAGTCTCTATCTTTGGGGTTAGTAGTCAATCATCCTTCAATTTAGGTGCCAGTGAACCTTACTCAGGAAGCCGAATATACAGAAACATGAACATATTCATGGAAACTTTTCTCCCGACACTACCTACAGGGCCATCAAAACTAATAAGTATAGTAGAGAAGGACATTAACGGCTGCAAACAAAAAGCAAGAGCAAATTTCTCGGTTCACAGTGAAAAACATAGTAACTTGGTGTAGTGGTTACTAGACTGCTTCTCTAGGCCACTATAGGCTGACTGTAGAGAATATTGGCTTCTTCCAGTGCACGCTGTGAATTACCATCAGGGAGGGAATCGTGCCCTCTACCAATGAGCATCCCCATGACCAGCCGATACAGACATACAAAAACCCACTCTCTGCCTTAATTTGCATCAAACCTGACAGACTATCCCAGCTTCATGGTTTCCTGTAAGATGTGCTGAGGCATCAGTTGCAAACACATTTGGAGACACCTTCTCCCTCTGTCCAATCTTGCCTTTCCCATCTCCTTGCAGATGTAGGTACACATATCTCTGGAGAGCACTCCCTAACAAATTATCTGCCTGAAACTCTCCCTCCCAAGGTCTGTTCGCAGGGAATACAACCTAAGACACTTAGTCCCTTTCACTCAAAATAGTATATTGGCTGCAGAAAAGTCTGTAATTTTCCTCAATCGTAGAATTAGTACCTTTATTCTTTCTTTGAAACTGGTTAGATACTTTAATTTTTTTAAAGACTTCTAGTATAGAGTGTAGAATTTCAAAGCAGAACTTTGGGAGTATGATTAAAAATCCCCTTATTGATATGTGAACTTGTTACCTAGGGAATTTCACAACAGGCTTTGGATCCTTGCCCCTAAGATTCCTTCTCACCTCATTCTGGGTATTGAGGTGTGGCTGTTTCTAGCATGCCCTGCTGCTAACATTTGGTGAAAAGACACCCTTAATAAGCTTGATTTTCCTTTAAAAAATGTTGAGACTTCTCCAAATTGAGCAGGGAGAAAGGGAGCGAACGGATGCATCCAAAGAGACATTTAGTCAATTTAGTTAAATTCAAACGAAAGAAAAGTTCACTGATGACAAATGGAAACAATAGGCATAGTCCCAAAAGAGTGGAAATGAGCCAAGTATTGAGCAAAAGGAGAGCGCTCCAAAACCATTTGTTTGCTTAGTTAAAACATAATTTCCTGGACTAATTCCTTACTAAATTAGGACCTTATGTTATTAGAAAAACTCACTCCAGGATATTTCTTACTAAAGCGGAAGTTACATCTCAGTGATTTGACATTGAGCATCTGGGTTAAAAATAAGTCTGTCAGTATATTTTATTTTATTTCAATTTCATGCTCTATTTATAGTAAATCTCATACTCCACATTACCTAAGTGGGAATTCAGAATAAATAATGATTATCTAAAACACTAGTTTTCATTTTCTTTTGAGAGAAATTTATAGCTATACTCATTTATTTATGAATAATGCAGAAATTTGTTATGCAGATATATGCAGATGGCTTTTTCTCCCACTTCTGATCTTACAGTTCACACACAGAGCTCTTGAGGACTGTATTTGATATGATATCAAATTAAAGTGCAGAATTTCTGAGTTGGTAGAGATCTTAGAGATCATCCAGCCCAGTGTTTCCCTACTTGATTTACTGGCAAACCACAGTCATGATTTTTGACTTATCTGCATGCCCCTTGTATTGTAACAATAAAAATATTTCTTTAAATCAGTTTACTTTCTATAACCTAAATATTTTTATTTGAAAAAGAAATTTTGAGTAATTACTATAAATGGAAAACACGAATCACTTGCCATAGATAGAAGGTAACAATAAAAATAAATACAGAACTACAATAAAATCCCTCTTTCCAATGGCTCATGCAATTCTTTTAAAAACGTCATTGAAGGGGGAAATCACAATAATTAAACATACACATTTTAAGCATTTTACCTTAACTTTAAATGCATAGACATGTCTTTGTTCACCAATCTTTAGACTAAAATGGGTTTTGTTTTCATTGGTTTTCTCTACTCTTTTTTACTTTCATAATTGCTGATTTCTGCTTTTACTTTATTATTTCCTTCCTTGTATTACTCTGGGTTTAATTTGACCATCCCTTTTTAGCTTCTTAAGGTAGAAGTTTAGATCATTGATGTTAGATCATTATTCTTTTTTAAAAATAGAAACATTTAAAGGTATGTTTCTTTCCTAAGTTCTGCTTTAGCTGCATCCCACAAATTTTGATATATGTTTTCATTTACATTCAACTGAAAATCTATTCTAAGATTAGATTTTTTTCCAGATGCAATAGGCTTGAATAGCATTTGAATAATGTCTCTTTTTAAAAAAGTTCTTTCGTTGTTGCTGTTTCAGCAAATTGGTTTCAGGACCATTGTGTTATTTTCTGCATTGTCCTCATCTATATTATTGCATAGCCCGCTAATTACTTTGTTTCATATTTCTTTTAAAAATTTATTCTAATTCCCCTTGTAACTTATTTTTGACCAATAGATAATTTGGAAGTGTGTTGTTAATTTTCAAGTATTCGGGGGATTTTCTAGACATTTTTTGTTATTGATTTTTAGTTTAATTCCATTGTGGTCAGAGAACATACTCTATATGATTTCAATTTTTTTTTAAATTTGTTGATTTGTTTCATGGCTTTTGGTTCATCTTGGTGAACATTTCAAGTACCCTTAAAAAATGTATATTCTGCTGTTGTCAGTGGAGTGTTTAATACATGTTAACTGGTCAAATTGATTGAGGATGTTGCTCAAGTCTTGTATACCC
The DNA here is from genome assembly GCF_041296235.1 of Equus asinus. Classification (NCBI taxonomy): domain Eukaryota; kingdom Metazoa; phylum Chordata; class Mammalia; order Perissodactyla; family Equidae; genus Equus; species Equus asinus. The sequence goes on along the minus strand of NC_091808.1, from coordinate 12,039,713 downwards.
TTATTGGCTTTCTGTCTGCTATTCCATCAGTTACTGAGAGAAAAGTGTGAAATTTCCAGCTGTAATTGTGGATTTGTCTATTTCTCCTTCCAGCTCCATCGAGTTTTGGTTTGTGTAGTGTGAAGTTCTGTTATTTAGGTGATTACACATTTACTATTACTATGCAAGCGGTAAGCGCCCTTCATGATGAATTGGCTTTTCTATCGTCATAAAATATCCCTTTTTCTCCCTGATTAATTCATTGTCCTGACATCTACTCAGTCTGATATTAACATAGCTACTCTATATTTCTTATAATATTTCTTTTTCTATCCTTTTACTTTTAACCCATCTGTGTCTTTATACTTGAAGTGCCCTTCTTATAGTTTTTGACAGGGATTTGCTTTTTTTGTTGTCTGACAATCTGCCTTTTAATTGGAGTGTTAAGACCATTAAAAACTAACGTAATTATCAATATGATTGGGTTTAAAGATATCATCTTGATAACTATTTTTATTAGTACCATCTGTTCTTTGCTTCTTTCCTCCTCTTTTCTTGCATTTCTCTGAATTAATTGAGAAAGTTTTAGCATTTCATTTTATCTCCATTATTGGCTTATTAGCATAACTGTTTGTTCCAGGGTTTACAATATGCATCTTAAATTTATCAGTGTACCTGCAGATTACCTTACACAAGTCTGCATAGAATGAAAGACTCTTATAGCACTATACTCCCATTTCCCCTTCCCATACTTTGTGCCATAATTGACACATATTTTAGTTCTACATATATCATAAAACGTAATTTTTGTTTTAAATTGTTATATTTTAAAGAGATTTTAAAAGTAAGACAAAATGTTTTATATTTACCTATATGTTCGCTATTTGTGGAACTCTCTGTTCCTTTGTGTAGTCCAAGTTTCCATCAGTATTATTTTCCTTCAGCCTAAGAACTTCCATTAACGTTTCTCATTGTGAAGATCTCTTAGGGCATGTTCTCTAAGATTTTGGTTTTATAAAAAGTTACTACTTAGCCTTTGTTTTTTAACAGGTTTTATTTTGTTAGAGCGGTGTTAGGCTCAGAGTAAAGTTGAGCAGAAAGAATAGAGAAGTCCCATATGTTCTCCTGTCAACGTCCTGCACCTGAGTGGTACATTTGTTTTAACCAATGAACCTACATATATACATCATTATTACCCAAAGTCCATAGTTTACATTAGGGTTCACTCTGGTGTTACACATTTTATGTATTTGGACAAAGATGTAATGACAAATACCCACCATTACAGTACCATATAGTTTCATTGCCCAAAAAATCCTCTGTGCTCCATCTATTCATCCCTTCATCCCTCCTAACCCCTGATGACCACTGATCCTATCACTGTCTCCATAGTGTTACCTTTTCCAAGAATGTCATATAGTTGGAATCATAAAGTATACAGCCTTTTCAGATTGCCTTTTTTCACTTAATAGTATGCATTTAAGTTTCCTCCATGTCTTTTCCTGGCTTGTAATAGCTCATTTATTTTTAGTGCTGAATAACATTTCATTGTCTGGATGTACCAGTGTTGATCCATTGACCTACTAAAGGAAATCTTGGTTGTTTACAAGTTTTGGCAATTAAGAATAAAGCTTCTATAAAATCAGGTGTTTTGTGTGGACATAAGTTTTCAACCCATTTGGGTAAATACCAAGGAGCACGACTACCGGATCCTATGGAAAGAGTGTGTTTAGTTTTGTAAGAAACTGCCAAACTGTCTTCTAAACTGGTTGTCCCATTTTTGCATTTCCATCAGCAATAAATATAAGTTCCTGTTGCTCCATATCCTCCCCAGCATTTTGTGTTGTGAGTGTTTCAGACTTTGGCCATTCTCATAGGGGTGTAGTGGTATCTCATTGTTGTTTTAATTTGCAACTGCCTAATGACATGTGATGTTCAGTACCTTTTCATGTGCATATTTTCCATCCGTATTTCTTCTTTGAGGAGGTGTCTGTTCAAGTCTTTTGCTGATTTATCTAATCGGGTGGTTTATTTTCTTATTATTGAGGTTTAAGAATTCTTTGTAATTCTGGATAATAATATTTTTATTACATATGTCTTTTGGGAATATTTTCTCCCACTCTGTGGCCTTCCAGTCCCTTTATTAGTGTCTTTCACAGAGCAGAAGTTTTTAATTTTAGTGAAGTCCAGTTTATTGATTATTTCTTTCATGAATTATGTCTTTGGTGTTGTATCTAAAGTCATTGCCAAACCCAAGGTCACCTAAATTTTTCCTTGTTTTCTTCTAGGAATTTTATTGTTTTACATTTTACATTTGGGGCTATGATCCATTTTGAGTTAATTCTTGTGAAGGGTGTAAGTTTTTGTCTAGATTTTTTTGCATGTAGATGTCCAGTTGTTCCAGCACTATTTGTTGAAAAGGCTATCTTTTTTTCTTTCATATTGCCTTTGATGCTTTGCTAAAGATCAGTTGACTATGTTTGTGTGGGTCTATTTCTGGGCTCTCTATTCTGTTCCATTGATCTATTTTTTTATTCTTTGGCCATTCTCACACTGTCTTGATTACTGGAGCTTTATAGTAAGTCTTGAAGTCAGATAGCATCACTTGACTTTGTTCTTCTCCTTTAATATTGTGTTGGCTGTTTTGAGTCTTTTTCTGTATCTGATAATTCCAACATCTGAAATCCTTGTTAGGACTAATCCTGCTGTTTGGTGTTTGTGCTGAGTCTTGCTTGCAATGCCTTGATTCCTTGTGTATCTTGCAATTTGAGGTTCTGAGCTCATATTTGATGGGGCTTTATCTATTGGAATCCTTTGAGACCTGGGCTTAAATATCCTGAGATTTATATTTGCCTTGGCCAAGGTCTCACAATATTGTTAACCTAATATTTATTTAAGGTAATCTACCAGCCTGTGGTTTCCTGGACCACACAGATGGTACAAATTAGAACCTCAAACATGCATTAAAGCAAGCTGTGATCATAAAATTCTTAAGGGAATTTTTTTTTCATTCTACCCAGAGCTCTAAAAATATCTTCAGGACGTGATACCTTCCCACCTCCAAACAGGATTGACATCTGGTCACCTATCTCTCTATTGTGTATAAGTGGGGAGGAACTCTATCACAGGGAATTGAGTTAGATATTTAGCTATTTTGACACATCAAACCCCATGACAACAACTCTGAGCTTAGAAAATGTAGTCTAAATATGACTAATTTCCTCCCTTGCAAATCCTGAGAATTCTCATGTTTTAATAAAATTTTCCCACTGTTCATAACAGGTTTTTCTTGGGAAAAATATCTCATGCAATAAAGGCAACCATACACCCTAACTCCAAACAACAACAAAAACCATAAAGTAAACATTTGTTGAGTGCTTATAATGGTCTAAGTACTAAGTTAAGAGCTTTATCTGAATTCCTTTTTTTTTTTTTTTTTGGTGAGGAAGATTGGCCCTGAGCTAACATCTGTGCCAGTCTCCCTCTATTTTGTATGTGGGATGCTGCCACAGCATGGCTTGATGAGCAGTGTGTAGGTCCATTCCTGGGATCTGAACCTGTGAACCCCAGGCTGCTGAAGTGGAGTGTGTGAACTTAACCACTATGCCACTGGGCTGGTCCCTGCATTTCTTTATTTAAATTTTAAGAACCCTCTTATGATGTAATTATTATTATTATTCCCACCTATAGCTAAGTAAACTGGAGTAGAGAGATGAGGGAACTTCTGCAAGGTGACGTGGTTACAAGGTTAGCTAATGGAGTTTATGTTCTATAATAGTTTTATATTGCTTCACACACACAAAAGTATATTTAATACTTAGTCCTTATGTTTTGGAAGCAGATTCAGCTCTTGAATTTCTAATACTGATAATTCCACATTCTTTTTTCTTTCATTGTTGGAAAACCAAATTAGAAATCCATATCATGAGCTGAGGGAAGATGTGCTTGGGTCATACACAGAACACAAATCTAAATCAGTTGGAGGCTTTATTCATACATATTTCCCTATTTTTTGAAAGTTCTCAGATTGTACCTATTTTAAGTATGATATTAGTGACATTTAACTCAAATTTGTATAATGAATCGTATTTATCTTCAGTGACAATCACTGTTTGATTTGAACCTACCACCACAGATCTTGTTGAACTACTAGTTCATGAATGCTCCCTAACTAGGTAACCTTCTCGGACTAAGAATCCCCAGGTGGTTTATGATCTCTGTGTTCAAGTAGATGCTAAGTCAGACACCTGGAATCTAAAATAAGGATTTTCCATTTTCTTCTATCTCACATTGAGGTAATTCTAATTTTGTTTCTTCAACTCTGATCACTTTTAAAAACTTAAAAGTCCCCATTCTTTCTGAAGGTGGTGAATAGTAAAGTGAGATATGGTACTCCTATGAGACTGATGAGTATTGTGTTTAGCTGGAGAATTAGTGATGGATAAGAATTTGACTTCTGATCGGCTTGGCCCGTACGTCATTTCGTTTAACCTCGTATTCTTCTGCTTGTACGTCTTCATGCTTTCTTCCTTACCTTATTCCAGGATTTAAACGAATTGCAAAGTTAAGTTCTCAGCACTAAGTGGCTAAGAAGGAAGTACTCAAGTGCACCTGGATCACCCCCCACCCACACTTCGTAACGATGCCCTTTACTGATGAGCATCTGAAGATGGATCCCTCTCGCTTTCCTGGTGGGGGTTGAAAAGTACTGGGGACTTCTGAGAGCTGGTGAAATTTGATGAAGGCTGTGTTCAACTTTTCACTGCACTGAAAGACTAAAATAATCACAGGGTCTTTGTACAACAGGCATGTGTCTCTGAAAAGACTAGACTGGCTATTTCTCCAAATTATGTTTTCCGAGGCCAGTAGCTTAGTTTTTGTTTCTGTTTTGTTCGACTTGAACTATAGACCAAAAATTTAAAAATGATACAATGGTCTCATATTCAAGAACCTTATGAATTCTTTTTAATACAAAATGGGAGTTGTAAAAGGAATTGACAATTATTTAAGTAGTCTGAGAGAAATAATTCTTTTGCCTGAAATTTAAAATGAATTGTTACCTACATCACAATTTTCTAGAAAAGAACTATTGAAATAACAATACTCCAGTGTTGCTTTGCACTATACTACCACGATCACACCATGCCTCTAAAGGGCCAGCACTTGTGGGACACAGTGTCCTTGCAAAGATCTTTAGAGCAAGACAAAAAGGAAAAACTTGAAATGAGGGACCCTAGAGAAAAAGGATGCCAAAATATTTAATGTCATATTCCAATATTAAAATTTATTTAAAGGTAACTATTTTCGAATGGATAAGTTGACATAATTTTATTTTTGCTTGAAAATTGCCAGGAATAAGTGTTAAAAGGTAGCATATTATGGGAGATTAATTTTGATGGGGAGAATGATACTTTATTTCTTCTGTTATATAAATGAATTCAATTTGTTCTAGAAATTTAAAAAAAGATTACTTCCAACTTTCTATTATAATTGCATATTAACCCAGGGAGGTCATTTAGTGTCTCAGGAATTTAGTTATTGTATCAAAAAAGTCCCTAAGATTTAGAATAAATTTTAGGATAAATATTAAGTAAGATGTAAACTCCAGCGCCATGCACCCTGTCTAATCTAAGAGATCATTCACTCACCTGTGGTTTGGGCAGGCACTCAGGGCAGCGTCTCCACTCCTCACCACATCTGACACTTTTTCTTTTTTCAAAGGCTCTTCTGCTTCCTCTAGGGGGTTGTTGTTGGAAAGGAAGTGTTCAGGTTCTCCAATGCACTCTTCTCTCTGATCCATTTCAATCTGAATTAAAGGCACTTCCCTTGAGCAAAGTGATCGCCTGGTGCAGCTCAGAGGGACAGCATCACGGCACGAGGAAGTTTCCTTTTTTGAATCTAGACCTTTGTGCTTTGTAAGAGGAGCAGCTTTGCTTGCAGACCACACTGGGGGATGTTTGCTTTCGGTAACAGAGTCTTTCCTTGGGTAATCAACAGACTCCTGAACAAGAAGCGTTGGCCCACTTCGCCCTCTGCTCGAAGCTGATCTATTCACACATTTCTCCACTTGCAAGCCAGAGCCACCAGAAACAGGCTCAGCGTCAGCTGCCTCGGCATCATCCGTGATAATTTTGTTCTTTTGCATGAGGGCCTTGATTGAGTTTGCCCACGTCTCATGAATTAGCATGTTTGTGATCTGGTCGGTCCCGCCTCGCCGATACAAGCAAGAGTCAGATTTGCAGAGCCCCGAGGAGGAAGCACTAGTGACTGGCTGTGCACTTAGGAGATCTGGCTGGCTGTTTTGAGCAAAGCCATCTAAGGAATTGGCTTTGATGGGCACATTCACGGTCAGCCTGGCACCCAGGGACCTGCTATCTGGCACGGACGACTGTCTGTAACACCGTGGGGATCGCAGAGAAGGCGACAGTAAGCCGGCTGTCCAGTCCTGGCTGCTTCTTCTGGAGGAGGCGCTGTCTTTGCTTTCTCTTTCAATGTCCCTCAGCATGTACCTATAGAACTCCTCAGTTATGCTTTCGGTGCTGGACTGTTTGGAGGGACAGCTTGGCCTCACACTGAGGTGGTCATTTTTCTGGCACGCCTGTTGCATAGCTGAGTTCAGAATGCTGCTGGCATTCTTGCCTGCATAGTAATCCAGCAATAACTCAAATCCTCTTCCTTCATTTTCCATCTGGTTCACCATGAACCTGGCAAACTCATCAGTGATGCTCTCACAACTCGACTGCTTGGAGACTGAGCTGGCTCTGCTAACTGGCTGACTTAGGGTGCTCGTTAAACCCAAGCTGTTTACAAACGCCCTGGCGTTAGAGTCCTCCTCTGGAATGCTTTCACAGCTGGAGGCCTTCAGCCGATTCCACCTGTCTCCACTGAGTAGCCGATTCCGGGTATAGCTCTGGGCTTGCCAGACACCGTCCACCATGGAGAACTCTGTTAGGTTCATGATTTTGGCTGCCACTTCATTTGCAAAAGTATTAACAGAATCTGGGATGTCCTCAGGGTTCATAGACTCGTCCACAACTCTGTTCATCAGCTTCTCTTTCAGCTCTGGGTGCTCATCCGTTTTCCTCTTGATCTCGCTGAGCCGCGGTGGCTTGTGTTTCCTCACGGTGGCCCCACCGGCCTGGCTCTCCTTCTTCCTTTTCAAGGATCGGCAGGGTTTGTTCGGGGTAACCAGAAACTCACTCCCTCTCTTCCATGCACAAAACCAGGGTTGTTTTCCATTTGAGTTGTCAAGGCAAATCGCTGCGATTTCAGTTGCCATGGAAACAATCGTCTCTGCTAATTCTTCCGCAAAGTCTGTAATGCCGTATATGTCTGCGTGTTTTGCCTGTAGTACGGATTGAGCAGGAAGGAGCAAGTCATTCCCTAACAAAGACAGGTTAACCTGAACTTCACTGTTTAGAGGTGAGGCACTGTTGTACTTTTCTTGGACATTTGCATGGATGCTGTCCTCAGCATCCTGGGAACAGCTGCTGCACTTGCCGACTGTTGGTGTCCTTTCTCCTTCTGAAGAGACTCTGCGTTCATTCTCATTGTGACTGGGCGTCTGATGAGGGTTTTTTGTATCTTCTCCCACATCTGTTCCTTTCAGATATATTTCCACGGGGGATGTTTCAGCAGTCGAAGAATCAGTCACTCTGGGACTACAGGACAATTCACATTGCAGCGTGGGGTTCTGGAAGAGGCCTGGCTTCACTGGGCCCTGGTTATCTTGTTTCAGATGCACATCCTCCACCAGATCATTGATAACAAGACCAGCGCTATTGCTAAGTGGATGGCCACTGGAGTATTCGGTGGCTTTTGTCCATGCTTGACCAGCAGCCTGATCCGGTAGTTGGCAATCCAGGTCCGTTTCCCTCCATCTGATGGTCTCCTTAGAAAGGCCTGTGGGACATTCACCAAGCTGTATCATATGGCTCATCTTCTTGATCGTGGAGCATATCACATTGAAGAGCAGTTGATGTGTACTTTCCATTAAGGTGTCCAGAGTTTCAGATGAATGCCTGCCATCATCGGGGTCGAATATTTTATTTTTCTGGTGAACTTCATCCATCGAATGCTTCAGGATAACATTGGACAGGGTCTGTGCCAGTTCATTCCCGATCACATTTTCTGAGCACGAGCTCTGAGGCTTCGAAGCATTTTCTATGATTCTCCTGGTCATTGATTCCATGAGGTCTCCCATACTGCTGTAGGTATTAGGTTTCGTTAAAACCAGAGCCGCCTCCTTGAGCAGCGCCTCAGCAATGGCTTCATTCCCCAGCTCCATGCTCTTCCCTGTCGCTAGACGACAAAGTGGAGGGGTTGCTGCAGAAGCGTTAGCTGCAGATACATGGCCACTTGAAGCCACAGGGCACTTCACCTCTCCTTTTTCACCCAGGCCACAGACAGCAATGGCGCTCGCCACCTGAGTCATGCCACACAAAGCAGAGGGAAGCGAGTATTCACTGACGGAAGGTTCCTTGGGTCCTTCGGGTGCTTCAGTTTGCATTGGTCCATCGCCACCCAGTGGACGGTTTGAAACCAGGGATGCTTGCTCCATTTTGAATCTTTCTGTGGCCTGTGGACTCGAAATGGTTCCAATCACAGTGGCTGCGCAAGCTAATGCTATTTCTAGAGCACTCTGGGGGTGTCTGGTGTTCTCTCCAGAGAGGACGCCTGAGGTTTCAGCAGAGACTTCTGTCTCAGGCCACGAGGAGATGCCTGGCTCAGGGGCAGTATCGCTGCCATCTGGACTCTGAAAAATGACTATTTTGGGGAGCTCATTCCATGACTGAGGGACCACGATATCTTTCGTGGAACAGCCAGTAGGAAGCATAACACTTCCTACAGAAACACTGGCTTCAGGTTCCTGGGGTATCGTAGGTGGAGACTGAGATAGTCTAATAAATGCGTCTTGCAGCACAGATTCTGCTAAATTTGTAGCATACTCGCCAGTTGTGACTTCTCCGTGTTGTATGGGAGGAAGAGAGTTTGTTCCATCCTCGTGGTCTCCTGGGTCTAAGTTGCTGCCATGCTCAGTGACAGTGCCACATGCAGAAGGTCCATCTTTCTTAACCATCCTGGAGAAATAAGCATCGCCTGGAATATATAGTGCCTGTGAGTTTCCCACTTGACCTTTAAAATTTTCTGAATAATAACAGTTTGTGGCTGGTCCCTCATTCTCTTCAGCTTCACCTTTCCATTCACATGGCTTGGCCGAGGGATCTAGACTCTGCAAAGTTGTGTCTTCTGCTGCTTTTTCCAGAGATCCTTCTGTTTTAATCAACAGTGTGTGATATTTGCTAACGTATTTGTCTTCCAAAGTATAAAGCAACTTTTCCTTGCTGTAATTCCATTCCTCCTGGATGGCTTCCTCTGGCTTTTTACTTTCTAAAACATGGGCTGCAATACTTATATTTTCATAACCTAGAAGAGAAAATGAAGGCCATTATTACTTTTTGGATAGCAGGTTCTCATGAGTCTAAAATAACAATTACTTTCTAAAAATGCCTTTAAGCACCAGGTGTTTTTTTTCCCCCTCAAAATAGCATTTTGAATGTTTCTTCAAGAAAAATGAATCTGAAAAGGTTTTTGAGTTCTAATATGGAATGCTGCCCAACCAAATTGTTTCCAATGTGGGATACAAATGCAAGCGCTAGAGTGAAAGAAGAAAGTGTTTGGAAGCTGAGGGTTGGTCACCATTCTTCAGGGGGAAAGGAACCCAGGAGTTGCATCTTAGAGCTTCCCAGTGGGTACAGTGGGAGAAAGGAGGATGTTTAGAGCAACCTCAGTAGTGAGCCTTGTGCAAAGATTTGCTCTGAAGTTTGCATAGGACTTGCCCCAGAGACAGTGGCAACAACATCTGGGGCATCCTTTCCTCTGTGGCTAACAGTGGGGAAGAGGAACCCATTGTTCACTGAGCTCTATTAATGAGTCAATCGAAAGATGAATACATGAGTACTAAGCACTCGCCTGGGTTATTTCCTTCTGTCTTCACAATAATAATAGTTAAACATAATAAATATATATAGATAAATAAATATAATAGTTCTAGAGGTACTATTACACTCTTAAATTACAGATAAAGAAAGCAAAGCTGGAAAATATGAGATAACTGGCTCCAGTTTTCACTGCGTCAAAGAGGCAGTAATAGAATTCAGGACAGTTTAACTCGGCTTCAACTAATAGATGGCTTTTATGGAAGTCTTAGGGAAGTTAACTTTCCTCCCAGTGATCATCTCCATCTCTTGGCAGGCAGGAGGATTTCCCTTTAAAACACACAGATTTCCTTCAGCATCCCTAAGGCATCTTTAGGGAGTCTGGAGCCATCTAACCATTAAATGTATTAAGGGCATTAGTCAGCATCCAGCATAGTTTTCTCTCAACCTCCTTCTCTCCCTAAACTCAGTAAGTGAAGACTGCGATGTGCCAGCCAAACTGATGTGGCCTGAAACTTTTCTGAAATTTCACCTAGACCTTTTTATACGATGACTAATTTCAGGATGCACATTCGTTTTATTGGAAAGTTCTCACCGTTCCTATATTCTTCCACCTCACTTTCCTCCTCTAAGTGCTCAGATGCAGTGAGAAAGTCTTCCTCAATTGAAGACAAGGAACAGTTTGTGTCATCCTCCACTTTCAAGACGTTTGTTTCCAGGTGGAGCTGCCGCTCCTGCACCAGTTCCAGACCGATCAAAAATTTGTTGATTTCAAAGATGATGCAATTGGTACTGTTTGGTCTGTTCCCTCTTGCACACTGGACCAAGCAGATATCTGGCAGCCAAGGACACTGAATGCAGAGAGAAAAAAAGGCATTTATTAAAAGAGAAAATAAAAAACCATTGCCTCTGACCTTTCTTCTTCCACTAATACCTCCTGTTAGAAAGAGTGGGGACCTTTAAAATATTTGGAATATTTCCTGGGCTTATATTGATGAACTGATTGAAAAAACTTCAAGGGATGTTTGGGAACACAGAGTACCTAGAAAAAGTTTGACTTAGGGGAAAGTGGACCAGTTGTATCACATTTTTGTACTTTCCTTTCAAAGCAAAAATTGCACTGAGCAAAGTTAAACAGGCCAGGAAGACTTATTCAAAGGTATTAAAATAGGGGAGAGAGGCAGAATGGAGTTGGGTCACAACCACTGAAACAAAAAGGAATAGGGTTTTAAGAGCTGGTGTAGGAGGATTGTAGGCCATCTGTAGTTGCTAATTGGCTTTACTCAAAAGAAAAGTAAATTTTCTTGTATCTTCATGGCAGGAGGTAGTTTTGCAAATTGGAATGAGGTGTCCACTGAAGTTAGGCTTCCGTCCTTCCACTCTGATAGGAGCACTATCTTCTTTGATAATTATATTTCAAAGAGATGATTCTTAGGTCTTTGAGAAAGGCATCCCTGGGCTGTAAAACTGGAAAGAGGCTTTTTTTTTTTTGCTGGGGAAGATTTGCCCTGAGCTAAAATCTGGGCCAATCTTCCTCTATGTTTAGTATGTGGGCTGCCAGCATATCATGGCCTCTAACAGAGCAGTGTAGGTCTGCGCCCGGGCACTGGGCAGAGAAATAATTTATAGTGATAAGTTTTATAAAGTAAATTTTCTCAAAAAAGGGAGGTCAGGGCCTAGGGTTAGGAAGAAGGCTGTCTAAAACTTAATGTTAAGGCCATCTTGGGCCCGCTTCTTGACTAAACTGAGTCCCAGTTTCTCAGACCAATATCTTTTTCTGCGTTGGTGATATTCAGTAAAACCTCTGCCACGATTTCAGAAGTGTGTCAAGTGTTCTATCAAGTACAGTTAGAAGTGATCATTTGTGTTGCTCATCTGAAGAAACAGCCAAAATGTGATTTAATGAAATCCACGTGAAGTGAATTAATTATCTCTAAAACATCAGTGTATGGGGATAGCAGTGATAAGAAGGCCCAAAATATTGAATGGTGTCCCAGTGAAACCTATTAATTGTGTTCAGTTCCGGGGTTACAGATCATATTCCTCTTCTCCACTACACGTCTTCACTACTCATACTGTTGTTCACTAGAATAGCAATGAAAATGTTTCAATTGCTTGCACACACATTACCAGTAAGTTACAAACATGTCTGGTTCATCAGGGTTTTCGTTTTTATAAGAGGACCAATATGCTGATTTATAGTAATTTTTAAGAGAAAATTCATTGAATGGAAATGAGAGTTAATGGGTAGGGGGAAGCTAAATAAATTCATCCCAAAGTAGAATCTGAAATGTTTGGGAAAAATGTTTTATGTTTAAATGTTCACCTTACAAAAAATTATTTAAATCACATGCTTACCTGTGGTTGGAGTTAATTGAGTCTAATCCTAGTTAACTCGCCATTTTGGAATCCTGGGCTCTGAACATTCATGTGTGTGAGTGGTGAGTATGTGTGCATGCAGAGGAATGCGTACATATAGACATTCAAATTGTACTTCTGAAAGCAGCATATCTTCTTCTTACAAAAATATCGCTTATAAATCTCTTTGATTGGATATTATAATTAAAGTAATTCCAGGAGAAATGATTATAAAATGAAAAATTCTATCATTCTCCATGGAGTCCAAGGGTCCATCCCCCAGGGGCTCAGAAATAGCGTTCATCAATGTGCTTACGTGATTAAGTCTGTTTTTCAAGAAAAATGGTCCATAACCTTGCTTTTCAAAGTGTAGGTTGTGGACCAGCAGCCTGGGCGTCACGTGGGCACTTGTTAGTAATGCATAATCTTAGTCCCCACCCCAGATCCACTAAATCAGAATCTGCATTTTCAATGAATCTCTGGGAGATTTCTACACCCATCGACACTCGACAAGTACTGGTCTATAGATTTTATGAAATTCATAAAGAGTCTGCAACAACCCCCCCCAAATGGTGACGAAGTGCTGTTATAGAGTAATAGTAGCTGGCTTAATTTTCTTTCCACTGAATTCAGATATAATACACAAAACTGAAATTTACCAGCTACTTTCTAAGTGCCTATTACATGCAAGGTATGCTGGGAGGGGCAAACAAGACTCACAATTGTCCTGGGGTGGAGTACCATACACTGCCCAGTGGTTCAGACATGAATAAAAACAATTATAAAGTTGAACCACAGGAAGTTGCCATATTTGCAGGTCAAAATGATTGCATATTGGTCATTTCACATCATCTAGATTAAATATATATAACATAAGGTAAAATGTGGCAGGAATCAAAAGAATATTAACAAAGCAATATGAAAGTTAAGTAATACTTCAAGATAGACTTAGAGCAATCATATTATTCAATGTGGAATGCTACAGAGCTATGGTTTTTGTAGACAGAAAACATTTTCTTTGCAATCTTCTTGAAAGTTAATAAACATCCTGGGAGTCTTAGGTAAATGAAGTTTAAACAATATAGCCTATAAAATAATTGCAGATATTATTATAAAATTTTTATGGTAGTCTATTAGGTACTTGGCATTTCTTATTACCTCTGATGCAAATAATTTTCTATGAGGTTGGTGGTGCTATTGCTCTCTTGCGGATGAGAAATCAGAGCCACAGAAAGGCTAACTGGTCCTTTCAAGGTCACACATATACAAATTGGAAGAGCCAGCCTTGCAATCCAGGTCTGTTGGACTCCAATTCCTGTGTCCTTTCCAATTCTCCCCATGGTCCAATAACAAAGATCCAATGTCCACAGAAGATATGCAATTTGGTAAAGATGATGGGTTGTACCTAGACCTCCTCAAACTCAAAGTATGCTCAGTAAAATTATGTGTTCATTTCATAGCCAGGACAGCCACAGGAGTAGATCTTATTACTGTACATAATAAACATCTCAGAAAAATTTCCTTCTGTAGAAAAATAATTGATTTTACTTACGTTTTCCACTTAGTATTTGACTTGACTGTTGACTATTGTAATGATCGTGTTTCTTAAGACTTTTTAAGAGTCTTATCCTAAGACTCTGCTAAGAACAATTCGAGGAAGGAAAAGGTAACTGTCGTGCCTCCTCCTCATCTCTGTCTCACTGGTGTGTATTCATTAGTCTTTTGAAACACATATGCATGGATAGTTGGGCATATGTTTTTATATATTTAGTAATATTCATAAGAAAGAATGTCTGAGAAGATGCCAGGCTGTAAGCAGGCAGCTCCATGAAAGCAAGATGTCTGACTTATTTACTGCCACATCTTCAGCATCTAGACAGGGCTTAACTTTCAGGAGGTGCACAATAAATACTTGTTGAATGAATGAGGGATGTTATGAATATTTTCTTATATTTTTCCAATTGTATAATTTAATTGTAAAATAATGCAGCAACATAAAAAAGCAATAGAGTTATTTGTTGAAGCACAAAGACATGAATAAACAAAGAGAAAACTGCTCATAGATAACAAAATTCCTCAAGAAGCAGAAAAGGCACTTCCTCCATTAGCCTTGCATCAATATTGTACTTGTCTTGCTTGAAAGAGCCCAGCCAGTATGTAAATAGATGATTACTCCTGTTCTTAGTACTCTACTCTGCTACTTTATTTTGCTTTAAATAACATTTCTTTCTCCTTCATCTTCCTTCAGTTTTTTTGTATGGATAGAAAATAAAACTTTGCATTTGAATATCCTCCGCACTTCTCAAGGTGCTTTCATATTATTTCATTAAATCACTTTGACTTGTTTCCGAGAATGTAGAAAAGTATTTTTTAAAATCTCCCTCTTGTAGAATAGGAAATCAAAGTTAAGAGAAGTAAGGTAATTTGTTACCTGGACTACTGAAAATTTTAGGCTGATTGTCAAAAATCTTCTTCTGCATTGTAATTTCCTGGGTCAAAGGTGCCAAGTAGCTTGTTGATTCTCTTCCACACAGGGGCAATGGGGACATGAGCTATGCCCTTGGGACTGATTTAGACCTCTCCACTTAACCCAGCTCAAGTTGCCTCTGCCAATATCTTCATCCTTCCTTATGGATTAACAGATTGCCAATTTTAATGGGGCAAGGCAGCCAAACAGAGAATATCCCTAAATGTGTACGTACTTGCTAAGATGGGATTTAGCATTGATATGCTGCCCTAACATTGCTGGTCTATTAAAACATATGGATTGTGGTACCTACAAAATGATGTAGGCCTTTGGGAGATTGTAGAGGGTGAAGTGATACATAGGAAGTGATGGAGACTCTTGAAATAAAGAAGAATGAAATGTTTAAGAGTGTTATAGTTCACAGGCAATTCTTCATAGCTCTTAGGAAAAGTACGCAGATTTGAACATGGTTTGGTGGATGATCTTTAATGAGTCCTGGGCAGTTTGACTCTTTTGACCCTAATGAATGTCTGTGTTACTTTTGTGAGCCAACATCATTCACCCTTCTTCTGGTTCTCATATGCTGTGAGATGCCATTTTCTGGCCTACTCACAGTCCAAGTACTTCACATGCAGTAATTCACCTCCAACTCCAGAGGTAATCATGTGATGCAGGCCTGGCCAATCTGAACACTGCATTCCTCAGGCCATAGGGATTGGTTCAGAAATGGGCATGTGACACATGAAAGCCAACAGAACACAATGCAATGTTTGCTAGGAGCCACTTGGAAGAGTCATTCACTCTTGCTCAACTTGAACCCAAAGGGATATCGTCTCCTTGCAGGAAGAGCTTGTCTCATGATGAGGAAAATGGAGAAAGCAGGAAAGAGGCCACAAGAGAAAATCCATGTCCTGATGACATTGTGCAAGTCCCTGTATCTAATCCAGCCACTGGAGTTTTTAGTTACATGAGAAAATACATTCTCTTTGTGTTTAAGCCATTGTTCTGTCATGTTTAATTAGGAATCTTCACAGGCCTAGTGCTGAAGTACTCTTAAAACTCAGGTGTGAAAATTGCTTTTGGTCATCATGGTTTTGCCTAATGTAAAGAGAGGGCACTTAGACCCATTTCTGTGTTCTCTTTTTAGACAATTAATTTTCTCACAAGGAAATGTGCTATTAGACTGACTGTGAAGAATTTTGTTCTAGTCTTGATTAGCAAATTGTAGATTTTTATGAAGCATCTGGAGTAAAGCAAGAAATAGTGAGTGGGCTTCTGAGATTTTTTATATTTAGATGCAGTGAAGAATAAAAGAAGATTTTAAAATTTTCCAGCAAAACTAAAACTCAAGAAAGAACAATTTGGAGGAAAACAAATGCTCATTATTTTAATCTGTAGCTGTGTCATGTATCACTATCAAGTATTTTATTTGAGAAAATTAGCAATCTCTTATACAATATGCCTTTAGAAATATTTTATATATTTTCCTATAAATTGATTAAACAATTTGAAATAGTTTTAGTTTTCTTCAAATAAAGAGTGTTATAATGATTTATTTAACAACAATGAACACCAGTGCATTGAATGAGAATAATAGTATTTTAATTCCTACTTTATTTCTAGTAACATTCGCTTTGGCTGGGAATTTTATTCTTTGGGCCCAGCAAACTCCCGTTCCATCCTTGCGGCTGCTATCCTGTATTTATTAGGTTGGCTGGTTTGGAGTATCCCAAGAAAGAAATAACATGCAGAAAGAAGAAATTGTGGTATTCTGGGACAACATGGTATAAATTAGAATTTTGGCATTATTCCTGAGACAGAAGACAATCTGGTTTTTGATTATCCAGTAGATTTGTAGAAAACCAAGCTAACCAATCAATGCCTAGTGTGTCTGCTCTAGGTTAAGTGTAATTTAGCACCATGAACTTGAGAAGATAATAAATGTTAGGAGTTGATGTAAGGGAAGCTCTGTCAAACTCTAAGTGGAATTATTTAGGAGAAAAACAAATGAAGACTATCCTTGACTACAAAGACACTTTTGATCCTTATGCTATGGAAGCTTATGTGTAGCATCTATCTGAGGTTCACGCTGATTGTGTCGAGAGCTAACCACAGATAACTTACCACTAGCGAATACCTTAACAAGAGCTTATATTACTTACCTGTGAAACTTCAAGATCTGCCTGGAGATTTCCAGATGTTAACCCACTTAGGAGGACAATTTCATTTTCTTTTGGCTGTTGGACATTCATGGAGTTGATAAGTTTTGGAAGATCTGGTGAAACGTTGACCAATTTCTGTAGAGCAAAAATCTTTATTAGTTTAGATGATTTCTTTTCCACTTTCAAAATACTACCCCAAAACTATTTTGCTTGCAAAAATAATATACTCGTATAATCACTCATGCTATAGATTACTTAATCTACCATGATTATTACTAGAAGAGATTGCATAAAATTGAAGCATAAAGCTTTAGACTGGAATAGGAAATTTCTTAAACATAAGCCTTAAAAACTTTTTAGTTCTAAACTTTCCAAAGTAAACATTCAATAATTACTGTCACACACAGGTATAAATAATAGTTTTGGAAATTCTTTTCTTTTAAGACCTTGAATAAGAGACTTGACTAATAATCCTCTATTCTAATAAAGTCAATAATAATAATATTAATAATAAAATAACTACCAACATTGATTTTGTTCTATGCACTAGGCACTATGCTAAATACTTTCCATATATTACATCTTACTACATTTAAACCCCACAACAACCCTATATGGATTAGGTACCTCTATTACTTCCTTTTTACACTTAAGTAGCCTGAAACCCAGAGAATAAGATTAGTTCCTTGAACAAGTTTATGTATTTAAATCAGTGCCATTGTGCCTGCTCTTAGGCACAGAAGAAGATTGTCTCAAATCACTCACAAAAATTCTTCAAATACACAGTTCTTAAGATGCAATTTGCTTTGGTCTTTCTTGTTCTCTCTTTGATGGACTTTGCACCGTAATTCCGTCAAATAAAACCACATGTTTATTTCTTTTGAAAACAAATCCCTCCAGTGCTACACAGGTGAATGATATTTGGAATTCAGTGGAAATCTATAATGGATAATCTGTATGGGGAATAGGGTTTGAGGAGCTTCAGGTGCAGCATTGTCAAGAAAAAATATTGCAGGAGGAAGTGAGTAATTGCAGGTCTACTGTTCTGAGATGATCAAGTTGCAAATAGTGTACTGCTATGCAATAAACACCACATAGTGTTTATACCAAATAGTAGGTCAAACCATTTTCAGCTATGGACATGAAATGATAATCATGTCACACCAATTAATTCTTCCCATTGTACCCACAGGCTCTGGTTCCAAAGGACTGAATGAACCTTCAAGTTCTTGCATGTTGTCAAGGATTTCCATCAGGAGCCTCACAACCTTGGATGACCTTAGACTATTTAGCTACTGTAGAGGGTAAAAAGTTTGAGCCCTAGATGAGTTCAGGGCTGAGAAACCAAGGTTAGAGATAAAACATTTGATGAAAGCAGCAGGAAGGAGCAAACCTGAGAGCCAGAAGGAAGGGCTGGCTGGTATGAAGCAGGTTTTGGAAAAGTCATCTCAGACAGGACGTTTGAGAGTGGAGAAGGGGAGAATGGAAAAAGCCACTGAAAGGCACTAGTGGGCAGGAGAAAGCGCCTGCTTGGAGAGCAGCCCTGTCTACCTGAGAAAGCAAGTTTCACAAATATACAGAGGCAAACTGTGAAAAAGGGGTCAGGGAAATAGGCTGTGATGAAACCATCCAATTAAAGAGTCTCCTACAAAATGAGCATCATTTACAGATGAAGTCACGTTGGTTCTCTCCTCAGTTCAGCCAGCCCTCATAGCGCACTCCCGGAGACTTGAGCTCCAAGCATTACCTGCTGCAGGTGCTCCGTGTTGCACTCATCCTTGTTCACATCCAGGTTCACAAAGCAGACCTGGGAAAGAGGGCAAACACTGTGATAAGTCAAATCTCAAACACATCACATAGACGAACATTACTATGGGCAATCAGTTGGAAGTGGGGAGAAGAAAACACAAGGAAAAGTTTCAAGGAGGTGAGGTTGTTCTTGATTAGGATTTTGGTGGATCGGGAATGAGGTGGACATCTCTGGTGGGTCGGATAGTTCGAGTGGTACTTGGAGTTGGGAAAATACAACATACTGTAAAGAAACAGGGAGGAAGGGAGTCTGATTACAGCACAGGCCTGAGAAAGAGAAGGATTAGAAATGAGATCTCAGAAGGTGCATGTTGAACGAGATCATGCAAATGAGGTTCTACAATATTTTGCCAAAAATCATTGAAAGGTTTTTATTCTGAACAAATTGATTGGATCATAAAAAACTGAAAACATTAATTATCTGGACATTTAGTCAGATGCTTGGACTTAAGTACATGCCTGCAAGCCTAGGGGGTCTTCTGATTTCAGTTAGCTGTTTCGGGTCATGTTTTCTCAGAGTCCATACTTTTTCTTTTTAAGGTTAAAAAAACTTAATTGAAAGATTTTGGGAAAGACTTTAAAGCTAAAATAGTTATATGTTGCTAAGGAGTAAAGCTCACTACTGTTTACTCTCATATCATGGGATATTTCCTCGGCTTATAATATCCTTGCAGTGCATCCCTGAGATACAATATCTGCTTGTTAGGAATAACTTGATGGGCATTTGGGGGGAAGGAAGGACATGAAATGCCACCCACACTCTCATTCAGAGGTTCTCTTCCCTTGGGTTAGTAAGATGGGTAAATAGCGAGGAATTGGGCTTGAGTCCCTTTGTGGACAGTGCAAATGCAAGCACAGACGTTGGTGGTACTTGGCAGGGGTTCATGATCTAGAGCAGTTTGAGAATATTCATATAAAAATTGACACTTTACCTTTGGAAAATTGGTTCAATGTCCACTAGTGCTCCGGGACTTTTAACAACATGCAGCTGGATGGAGGTTACTGAATTGATTAGACAATTTTCCAATCACCTTAAAGAAAGGTGCGTTACCTTGCCCCTGGGCATCACAGGCTCTTAATATCTTATATCACAGTGGGAGAGGGCAAAGCAGAGACCAAAGAAAGGCATCTATAGTACAGATGGTCCCCGACTTATGGTGATTTGACTTACAATTTTTTGACTTTACAGTGGTGCAAAAGCCACACACATTCAGTGTAAACCGTACCTGGAATTTTGAATTTTGCTCTTTTCCTAGGCTAGCGGTATGTGGTACAATCCTCTCGTGATGCCGGGCTGTGGTAGTGAGCTGCAGCTCCCAGTCAGCCAAGCGATCATGAGGGTCAACAACCGATACACTTACAACCCTTCTGTACCCATCCCATTTTTCACTTTCAGTACAGTGTTCAATCAGTTATATGAGATAGTCAACACTTCATCGTAAAATAGGCTTTGTGTTCGATGACATTGCCCAACTGTAGGCTAATGTAAATGTTCTGAGCACATTTTACGTAGGCGAGGCTAAGCTAGGTGTATTAAATGCCTTTTCAACCTATGATATTTTCAACTTACGATGGGGTATATCAAGATTTAACCCCATTGTAAATCAAGGAAGACCTGTAATGATTTATCTGCCCTCCAACATTGTCTTTAGTTCTCTGAAGATGAACTTTCTTTTCATTCCCTCTGGGCTGCAATATGAAACTGTTTACATTTGGAGGAAACCGTCCATACTTGCTGGCTGGGCCAAGACTGGAACAAAGCAAGACATAGGCCAACGACTTGCTCACATTTGGTGCATATATCTTTCTATATCTTGTTGGTAGGCAATGAACCAGGTTTTTAGGGCCTGTGTACATACAATTTTGGGAGAAATCCTTTAAGAAAAAGAATAACAAAGTTGAAAATTCTAAATTAGGTGTGAAAGTGAATATTCATTTATTTAGAAAGAGAAAAGAAATCACAACAAATACCAAATTTAAAAAGGCTGACAAATACCACAAACACGATAACTTCCAGGAAAAGGATATTTTAACTAACCAACTGCCCAATACACCTCCATAATACTTTTTCCCTATGTTTTTGGTTCCATACTCTTTGATTGTGTGTTTATATGACAGCAGTTTTATAACATAATTTTCTCTAGAGAGAATAGAAAGATAATTCAGTCTTACTTTAATATTGTTGATTTTTTTTCAGTTTTGCAAGCTTTTATTGATAATATCTTATTCATTTTCCAGGTTGTTGTCAAATTTAGTGGGAAATCACTGTAAAATTTCTTTCATATGTGAGTTGTTATAGGCATACTCATTACTTATAATACTGTTACTGGTTTGTGCTCTACAAACATAAGAATTTGGATAAATTCTCTTTTGTTTGATTCTCATTGAAAAAGAAAAAGAAATGCATGGTGCAGTTATAATTTTCAATGTTGTATTATCAAATAAATTCCCTCCAGGAGAGAACTTCTGTGTTGACCAAGCATCAGTGAGAACCCAATTTTGTATTTATAATTTCACATGTTTGATGAGTGGAAGAATTTCCACAGACTAGCTTCTGGCACATAAACCTTGTTTTCTCTCCACTGTCTATGTATTTCTGGTGTTGGGGATGGTGGGACATGCTCACATTGTGAAACTGTCTCTGACCTGACACCTTCATGTCACGACATCTGGTTGAGTTGTCCCTGTTAACAGTAGGAGTATTCCTGGAAGCCATTCCTACAATTGGATGGCTAGCAATCACTTAACTACACATGAGAGTGATCTCAAGCCACATAAACATATCTCATGTAAACACAGCTTCACTCAGTTTCCCTTAAGCCAGACCCCACACATGTCTGTGTTCACTCCAACGACTCTCAACATAAGGGGAGATAAGATGCTGAATGGAAAGAGACAGTTGTAGTTAAAATATCTTCCTTTTGAAAATTTTGCAGAAACATATATAACCATGTGAGCACATTGCTAAGACCCCTCTCAGGGCCCTGGGAGTGGGGCCTGTGCACCTGAGGAGTCCTGAATTTAAAGCTTTGATGGTTTTACAGTAAATCCACTTCATGGTGAAATCGTCCATGTAATGGGATGGCTTTCTGCATATGTTCACTCTCTACGACCTTGGGCTCTTTCCTTGAGATTTAGGCCTCCACGAATGCTGAACTCCAAGTGGAGAATATAAGACAGGCCTCTGTCTAGAAGAGCTGGGGAATGGTGGGTATGGGGAGGGGTTTGTGTAGTTTGATGAGGGGATTAGCTTTACATCTCTGAGGTGTATGGTCTTGGCGCTGGGTGCTGAGAAGACAATTTTAGGTACTGTTCTTGCTCTCAGGGAGTTCTGGTGTGTCTGGAGGCAGAACAAATTCCTAAAACTATGAAGAACATTATGAAGTATTATAGGAGTGACAGGCTTATTTGCTGGAGAAGGAAGTTGGGAGAATGGAGTCAATCACAAAGGGCATGGCAGAGAAGGCTGGATTTGAGGTAAGCTTGGCAGCACACATCAAAGAGCAGAAGAGGGAAAATGGCACAATAAATGGATGACTTTTCCCTGATCAGCACCTGTTGAGCAATGGTAAGAGGCTGTGAATAAAGCACAAGGTGAGCAGAGGGAGAAAACAGAAGGTGGGAAGTCCAAGGCCAGAGGCACTTCCCAGAGGAACTCTGGAAGTGAGATCAAAGCTGGTGGGCAAAATGCCTTTCTTTCTACACAATGAAGACTCTGGGCATAATTCAGCAGATTTTAAAAGAGTTGAATGAAAGAGGAAATCACAATATTATGATACACTACCTGTGCAATAAACGTTGAGAGAGACCCAAGGGTTAGAATTAGGCATCTCCCTCTCTGCGAGGGAAGCTGCTCTCATGTTACTACAGGAGGTTACAAGGAAATTTTCGGTAAAGGGGAAGTTGAAATAAAGTTTCTAGGGGGCTAGCGTGAGTGCTATGTGTGACTAAAATATTAAAGCCTGGAAGATTCTGCATTACGGTTCAATGGGCTGTGTATTGAAAGGGGTCCCTCAGAGTCTGGAGAAAATGCTGTGGGTGGGGAGGCCAAGGATGTATGTCTCAGATATCAGCCAACTGGGGATAAGAAGTAACTGGTCTGTGTTGACTCTTCATCTCAATCTGGAGTGATGCTATTTGGTTATCTGTGAAATGCCCAAATGCACAAGTCCAAATATGCCAAATGACCCAGGGAAGGATTTTTTTTAAAGTATGTGTATTTACTTAATCACCTTTTTTCTTAGACACAGTCTGTTTTCCTTCAGCCTCACTGGATTGTGAGTTCATGAGCACAGACCCCTTTCATCACTGTATTCTTAGTGCTTAGCATAGCCTGGCATTTGAGAGATGCTAATAAATGCTTGTTGATAAATGTGTATGCATGAGTGAAGCGGAAGCACTGTCTCAGATGATGGGTGTACCACAGAGGGACACTCGTAATAATTATTTCCCTTATTTATGCAGTGAATCCCAATGTAGTCAATAAACAAAGTTTTCTTCCAATAAGGACATAAGGGGATATATAGAGAAGTTGAAGGAGAATTAACTGGGTTAATGTTAATCCAGCATTGGTACTGTTTAAAGTATTTTGACTGGGCTTTGTCTCATGAATAAGGATTTGTTAAAAAACAGAAAAAGGCAAAATATTGAGGACCATAATTGGTAATAAAGACATAAAAGGTATTGAGGGTTTTCTTAGAATGGAAGCTCCTTTCTGTTCACGTAAAATTCACTCGTGTTGTGTCTGCACACGTTCTTGCTCAGACCATCTGCAGACGTGTTCTGCCAAAGCAGATGGAAACAGCATCACTGAGAGAACACAGACACCTTTTTTCTTACCTACTTAACAAAGCTAATTTTGTGGTTGCACACAACTTTTAAATTCAAATGCCTCTCTTCTGTCATTATTATGGTTTTAAAATGGAATGTGGAAGTAAGTATCACTGAGAAAATGATGCTGCTCTATGACTTTGCCTTTTACACAATCTAACAAAATATTCTTCGAAGTTATTTATAGGTAGTAAAAATTGGAACATAGACATTTTTATGGACATAAAAATTGTCCATAGACAATATGTTGTTTTCTCTGTTTGGTATTGTAGGTTATTTAGTCAAGAAATCGCAACTATTTATTTTACTTATAAGTCCCTTTTCATATATGGAGAGCCATGTAAGCATGTTTAAAAATAAAATTTCACTATGAATATAATATATATCTTGTATTCAATATATTATATATTCAAATATAAGATACATAATATTTCACTAGTGATATAAAATGTATTTTGGTGAAAGGCTACTGTGAGAAAGAGGTTAACATTAAAACCTAGTAAAAAAAACAAGAAAAACAAATAATTTAAGTGAACTGTAATTCATAGCAACTTTTGTGAGTTAACTGTCTTTAATAAATAGTTTTATTTCGATACAAATTAAGTCAGACTGAGACAGGAACAAGCCTAATGAGACAGGGCCATCTGCAAGGCCCTGGCCTAACAAGATAAGGCCCTAACAAGATTCGCCTTAACCAATCTGCAAGCTGGGAGAATCAGAGAGAGGCCACCAAGATCCACATTCCACAGCCTTGGGACTTTCCTGGGTTCACGCATGTGCCCTAGCACCCAGGAGTCCACTGAAGGTGACCCTAGACCCATTAGCATAGTAAAAATCACAGCCAGGGATGGAGAGCTAGCATGTCGCATGTTGAACAACAGCGCAGGTGCAAGGAAAACCCACCTCTACATGCCACGATGAGGCATTCCTCCCAGCCTTTGCCTAATAAAGCCCCACAATCCTGCTCCCTAAGGAGATAGGTCACCTGCCTCTTTCTTTTCTGCACTGACTCCCTTGTGCCTCTCCTGTGCACAAGCTGAAAAACTTTTACTCTTCCACTCCCGTTTGCTTGTCTCTTGATTTCCATCCTGGGGGACAATAAGAACCCAATGTGCTGGTAACAAGACAAAAACAATACTATATTGTCACATAAAAATTCAGGTTTGACTTTTTGAATTGAAATCACAGGAAAAGTACTGATGATCATTGCCGGGGTAAAACTCAGATTGGATGCCGACAGTTTTATTTTTTCACGTATTCATTTTAGTCAACATCTTTGAGTGTTCAGCGAGTCGAACGCAATAGTTGAGAAATGCCGTTGCATTATGCATGCACTATGGGCAATTCACTGTGCAAGAGGCTAGGTGACAAAGGGGGTTTTAGCCCAGGATGTGGGACCTCTGTTTTCCTCTGCTGGGTATGTTTTTCATCTCCCCTGAAGTCCAGCTAAAACCTATGAAGGAAGTCATTTTTATGGAGATCCTGCTTAGAAAATGTTAACAAAAAGCATGATGTCAAATTGGCTTTAAAATCCAGGCATTTGAATGTTTGCTATGATCAAACATATACTTATGCTTTGTCTTAGAAGAAACCCAATTCTTTCTTTCGGCAGCTTCTAACAATGCAGCCATCTGGCCATGTGGAGATAGACGATAGGATCTCTTAATTTGATGGTATTAAAATGCTGATCCACAAATCTTCCAAAGAAAAAAATTGCCTCTTTTCTTACTCCAACCAAAAGACCTCTGCTGGATTCAGGACCCTGGACCAAAATGATCTTTTAAAGAACATGGCATTTTCTCTGATTAGCACTTTAGGCTGACGATAACTAAAATGGCAATTTATACATCAATGTTGTTATCCCATGCTGCTGTCAGACATTCTGGAACACACTTGACTGTTTGGAATGATGCTGCATTTGTATCCAGTTATTATTGTTTTGAAATGATGGCAGCAATCACACAAAATGAAAATGCAAAGTTTTATTTACACTTGAGACTGTCAAACCTCTCTGCTTTTTCCGATGTCAATATTTTTAAAAATATCTTTGAAACGTTGTTTTGAGGGAAGCTATTCAAGGAGTTTGTGACATGAGACACAGTACAATGTATAGAAATTATTAAACGATGACAGATATTTTAACTAACCATACGTCAAGCCAGTTTTACTGCTAACCTAAAAAATAAATAAAAAATAAGTATGCTACTCAAGATATTATTTATTTTCCCACAATTTTTGTTGTTTTAAAAGACATTTATTTGGGAGCAAGAGGATAAACTTATATACAAGGTCTGATATGCGTTCACCAGATAAAGAACATGTATTTCTTTTAAATTTCCATTTTAAAGACCTGCTTTACTGAGATATAATTCACATACCGTATGACTTATTCATTTAAAGCACATACGCCAATTGTTTTTAATATTTTCACAGAGTTATGCAACCATCACCATGATCAATTTTAGAATATTTTCATCATCTACAAAAGAAACTGTACCTATTAGCAATCAATCTCCATTTCCCCCAAAATACCTTGCCCCAGACAATCACTAATCTGCTTTCTATCTCTATATACGTGCCTGTTTTGGACATTTCATATGACTAGAATCATATATTATGTACCTTTTGGTGACTGATTTAACATATTGTTTTTAAGATTCATCCATGGCATAGTGTGTAAAAATAGTTCATTTGTTTTTATTGTTGCATATTTCGTTGTATGGATATGCTGCATTTTATTTGTCCATTTATCAGTTTATGGATATTTGGGTTGCTTCCAAGGAAATTCTTTTCAAAATCTCCCCTGGTGACTGAGGATTTGGGAAACACAAGATAAGGCGTTTTTTATTTTTTGCAGGGAAGGATTCTCCCTGAGCTAACATCTGTTGTCAACCTTCCTCTTTTTTTTTTCTTCTCCCCAAAGCCCCAGTACATGGTTGTATATCATAGCTGTAAGCCCATCTATTCTTCTGTGTGAGCCACCTCCACAGCAGGGCAACTGACAGACAGGTGGTGTATGATTCTGGGACCGGTAAACGAAGCTGGGCTGCTGAAGTGGTGAGAGCGCCGAACTTTAACCACTAGACCATGAGGGCTGGCTTGAGATAGATTATTTTTTACTGTAATTTTGTCATCTGTCGTCTCATTGGTGATGAGAGCTTTCTCCTGTCACCTCCTCCTACTGAAGGGGCTGGTCCTAAGAAAAAATGGTGCCCTAGGATGATGGGGGCAGAGATAAGTTAAATTTCCCTTGGAACAGGATTTGGAAATTTTACGTTGTTTCTATGTTAAATTGAAAGGAAAAAATATACAATTGGCTTGGCTCTACTTTCCCTACTTCTCTCACAGATGTTATTTAGATTATTAATACATGAAGAGCTGAGATAAATTTCTGAACTCTCAGGATTCATGCCCTGGGATAGTGTGGGCAAAGAAAAGCCAAATGTTGATCAAATATCAAGCAGATGAATTATTACAAATATCATGAATGATAGTGGGGAATCTTCTTTTCAGCAGCAAACCTTTGGTTCCTTTTTGATCAAGATGATTTCTCAACTCTCCACTTTGCCTACCGTAATTAAGGTCAGTTTCAGATGAGCCACAGGAATCATCAGCGAGCTTACTAGGGAATATCTTTTTCTGGGGTGCATGGAGCGTGTGTCGGGTTGGGGAGTAGTCAGAGGATTCACATCTTTTGATAGATGAGCAGGATCTCAGGAGGTGGCAGGCGAGATGATCTGTTTGCGGATCCTCAAACACTCATGACTAGAACATGAAATTCTTGTTCATTATCAAGTTAAATATGATGAGTCTACACATCTCACTCTTCAAAGTTTGCCATACTCAGACTGCTTTTTTTCTTTTTATAAGCTTGTGTAACTCTCTTGGATGACTTTAGTTCAAGAGTTTAACCTACTTAATCTGGATAAACATACTCTAGTGAAAGAAGGACAGAGTGAACAGGGCTGTCCCTGAATCACGGAAGCGACGAATAACCCAGATCCCAAAAGTCTGTGAACAACCACAGTCAAAGCACTGACAACAAAGAACTGAGGAAATAAGTAGGCTATGCAGCAAAAACCACCAAATTTTCAAATCTTTAAAAAATAAATCCTACGTTTTCTATGTAGAAGTCACACTTATGGCTCAGAATGTTAAAATTCTGTAAGTTTCGCCAAGTAAAATGGAGGAAATTTAATCTACAGTAAATGACTTATCCATATTGACTCGAACATTGACTGGAACATTCTCTCATCTTTGAGGCACAGTAATGCAGGCGTGAGAGGAGGATGAGCTTTGCCTGCAGACAAACTTAACTTCAAATCCTGGCTCTCATCCATTCTTTAGTAGTTTGGAGTCTTGATAAACCACAGAAAAAAATGAGAATAATAAAATCTTACTTTGCAGAACTTCTATGAAGATTAAATGAAATATAAAATAAGGAGCATTGGAGCAAATTGGATGACATTTTATTGAATTCTGGGTTATAGTCTATAAAACTGACCTATTTGAAATTGCTGCTCTTAGATTTTTTTCATAAAAAGATGGTAGTTTCATAAGATTCAACCTAAATAATTTGAGATAGAATATTTATAAAGAATAGCTATTTCTGAGAATGTAAGACAATTAAAATTTGGCTGCTTGCATTTAATTACTTCCTCTGCTACCCAAATTTTATCTAGTTGGTATAAATATTTGTTTCGGTTTAATTATATAAACATTATTTACTGATAAAAAACATTATTTTTCTAAACCTCATTATTACTTATGTTTGGAGCCTACTATGTAAAAGTACAGAGTGTTACGTTATTTTTCAGGGCTATAAAACATTTACTTAAGAAATGTCTTCCTTCTTGTTCCCAGAGGTGCTTATTATTTAATTCATCTAAATGCATGCCTCTGTTACGGGTGCTGCCTTCATCACGTGTCATAAAACCAGTGGATGCTTGCAACAGACACGAAATAGGGAATCAACTACACATCTGCAAGCAAAAAATTATAATTTACAGCAGGAGTGTAGACATGTTAAATCATCAACCACTGCTTAATCACTATCATTTATTAAGTTCCTAAATACGAATAGTGCTGTTGAGAGCACTTATAGATCTTGAGACAACAGAGTCTCTATTATTAGAAAAAAAGATCTTGAATAAGAATGAGTAAATGCCAGCTTTTATGTGTACAGATCAACCCCTTGAACTCAATACATAATTTCAATTTCTTAATACAGTGTATGAAAGGATATATGGGTTCGCTCTATTTTAAACATTTTTTTAAAATCAGTTGAGAATACACTTTTCATCAGTGTTGAAAAGCTAATCAATTAATTCACAAAAATCTTCCTCCAGGCATGATGGCACAATCCAACTTTGACTATGGCATAAGAACGAAATGCTATAGACTTGATAAATCAAACAAAAATATTACATAGTTTTAAACTTTGTAGAATTTTATGTTTTAACTATTCAACTAAGCTTCCAATAAGGATTATTTCTAATTTCTCATCTTTAAAGTAATAAAATAAAATAAACTTCCAGTGGTTGCCTTTTACCTCTTTTTAAAGTCATATACATTTGTGAAAAGAAAGTGCAAGAGTGTAGAAACTCATGTTTGTAGTCCAAGCTCAATTATTTTAGAGTGTGTAAAAGGCAATTTAAGCACTTAAAATCACCGAGAATAAATGATAGTGAACTGAATTTTAAAATGCAAATAACTTATCTAAGCTAGACATCCAACTAGCATCTCTCATACTTTCGACAGCCAGACTAATAAATAACTGCTAACTTTACCTCTCCAGGATGTCTCAGTATACCTGAGCAAACTCTTTGTGCCTCTTCAATAGCTGATGTCGCAATCCCATTGGTGTACGTCAAATGTGCGGAAAACCAACGCTCAATAGCCACTACTAAATGCACATCCTGGGCGATGCTACACAGGGAAAGAGAGTGATTATTTTGAAAATTTAGTCTACAAATCAAGCCGGGAAGGGGAAGCAGGTACTTTTCCTTCTTTTGAACAGAACTATCCAGATTGACTGTCTACATTGATGAAAGGCATCAGAAAGTGGTTGTCAGTTGCATTTTATTGGGTCTCTGAGAATCACTCAATTTGGCCTCTCTAGGTCTACATGGGAAGCCATCAGCCCAAGGCATGTGTCCCAATTACTGCCCCTATAGCTTGTATTCTTAGAGCCCTTTAGGGATTCATTAATTTAAAATGTTTTAATAGACTGGCAAGTGGTGAGAAGTAACTTGCTTTTTAAATAAATGAAGTCAAGCCTTTGAAAACTGGAAGTCTGTAGCCTTCATACAATGAATAAATAGATAGATAAATAAAACAATTAGAGAGAAACAAAAAAATACGAGAGGGAACATCTATCATAGTGAAAAGGATAAAAACCAGTCTTTTGCATTTGTTTGACAAGAATTCTGATTAATTACTAAAATATCCATGTTTCAAAAGACTTTCTGCATGACGAATATTGTTTTCTTTTTCATTTTCTTTTTGTCTCTGCTAGTAAAACTGACATATACCCTGATTCCTGGTTTCTTTGTCCAATGTGCTTCCTTGAACTTTATTCATTTAAGGCAATGACATCTGGAAAAATGGCCTTCGTAATGGAGGTGCTAGTTCAAATTAGCTCAGGCTGTTAACAAGATATGGCAAGTAAACCTCTGCATTTAAGCTCTGATTGTGGAATCAAGTGTTCCAAATAGATGGATGACTCAGAAGCTGGATCCAGCATGCGTGGATCGTGGGGGTCCAAGGAGCTGAAAGGAGTGTCTTCTGACTTAGTGTATGGACTTTCACCTAAACTCAGTTTTCAGTAGTGTGATTCCCCCCTATATTTCTCTGGAGCATGGCTTAGTGTCACTGTGGAATAAACCTTCAGTTCCATCAATTTATTGAAAAACTATTGGCGGAGCACCTATTATTTGCTACCCACTGTATTAGATGCTGGGAGTGCAATGAACAACATCCTCTTGCCGGAATGGAAGGGATGGAAGCCTCTTATGTAGGATCAGAGAGGGAGTTTAGAGTTCTAACTCTTCTTTACACAGACTTTCAATGAACATCTCTATTTTCAGCCCTCTGCTTAGCTGTCTCTACCATGTTTGTTACCTAGTTTCTAATTACTAATCATTTACCAGATTCTGAGATGTGAATTGACTTGGCCTTCTCCTCCGAAGTCTTTTGGTGTTAAGCATTCTTAGTTCTGCTCTAGTCGATTTGGTTTCCTTTTTCTGAAAATTTGGCATCTCTCACCTATTGTTCCATTCTGTTTGTCCTTTTTGGTTTTATATAGCTTCTATTCGACTTTCACTTAAGTATGGTTTTAGGAGGGAGATAAATTTATGTATTTAATCATCTATGTTTAATGGAAGCATCTCAAATATTTCTCTCGATCAAAGACAAAATTTCTCCAGAATTGAATTCTGGTGACAGCTATTAAGCTAATAAAATTTTCTTCATTTACTGCATTGGGATGGTACTTTGGCAATAATGGGAAAAGGAAAAGAAACAAAGGAAACCACCGGATTACAGGCAGCAAAAGTGGCCAAGGTAATAGAACAGAAGGGAGTGAAGAGGCATTTCAGAGACAGCCTGGAGAAGACTTGATGACTATGTGGGTGGGAGTGAGGGAGGAGTGGCAGAAAAGTTGCCATTTTTTTTTAAAGCCTGGGTTATTTGGATAATAATAATGCCTTTCAGATATAGTACAAATGCGGGTGAGGAGCAAGGTGTTTTCTTTGGGGAGGGATGGGTGATAAAGGTAGTGGAAAATTGTAGGGGGTGGGCAGAAGATATTGCAACAGGTTGCGGAGTGGTTAGGAGAAAGTAGCAGCAAGTAAAGAATAATATTTTAAGAAGTTTGGCAATAAATCACTTAATTATAAACTGTTGTGATCAGGTAACCTTAGAGATTATCTATTTAGTAGTCCTCAGCTGAGGAATGGAAGGGAGGAGGTATCAAAATTATCTAGGGACCTTCCTAAAATACACGTGTTTGGTTCCCTGTTAACCTTCTCAATCAGAATTTTTAACAGTGGGACTTGGACATGAGCATTTTGAAAAAGGTCTCAGTTGATTCTGATGTATACTTGGAGTTAAGAGCCACTTATAGATAAGCAGATGGAGGCTCAGAAATATTAAATATCTTCTCCAAGTTTCTTCAAGTGTAGTGAGGGTTAGACCTGGTACTTAGCATATTGGATTCTTACCACTCTGTTCTAAGTGCGGTGAAAAGTTATGGTACAAAAAGTGGTTTGACAAGATTGTGGGATAAAGGGAAGGATAGAAGAGGATTTAAGACAAAGGAAACATAAGCACATTTATTTCCTAGGGTGACCAAGTCAATGGGGAGGGAGATACGGAGAAGACGAGACGGAGGGGATAAACAGTAGAGCAACTGGAGGAACAGAAAATGACCATATTGAAACTAAATGGAAAACAAAGCAAAATGATAGTATGACCATGAAATGTCAAATAATTAACAGAGCCATCTACTGGCTCCTGGGATTTTTGTTTTTCTATTGGGGAAGGTTCCTTCCTAGGGCACTGATGCTCTTACACCTGGAGAGAAAGCCCCAGGGAACAAAGCGGCCGGTAGGGGAGACTTCAAGAACTTACTGTTGCTTCTGATGGCACCTCGGATGTTCTCTCTCCCCTCTTGCATTCGCCGTGATGGTAGAGAGGATTAAGAGTGGTGACAGCAAAACCTCAAGTGAGAGTTCCAGCTGACAGGCTGAGAGGAGCTGGGGCACCGTTCCTCAGTGAGTGCTATATGCATACTAATGACAGCTGATGGCATCGGGACTCCCAGTGGTGGGAGCTGAGGCCGCCATCTCAAATCTATGCTCCCTTTAAGCTATGCTTTATGGCAAACCTCTGTCTCCTGCAAATGCCAACAGTACTTAAGGGCTAAAACACAGTTTTTACAGATCCCAGGATTGCAAATTGCTGCTCCAGTTCCTTTGGGCACATCGCTGCCAGTGTCTTCAACAGCCCAGAGATCCCAGGTGTGACAATCACCAATTCGAGTTTGATGAGATAGTTCTGATGCTGTCCACAGGATGGATTTTTATTTGGTGCACACTCAGTCTCCACAATCGATCTTGAAGGATAGGATGAGGGTAAGAAATGGGGATGCATTTATTTCTTCTCGGCTTTCAGACTTCCTCTTAAGTGCCACTGCCTCAAAATGATCTTTCCTGATCATCCTGCAGTTGTCTCTTAAAGCACCAGGCACTTTTCATTCACAGCAATGATCACAATTTGCATAAATTTTGTTTGCTTAATTCTTTTCAGTCTTTTTTCCCAACTAGAAAGTAGACTCATGAAGAGTGGGAGTGCTATCTATCAGTGTGTACCCAGCATCTCTCTGAGCCAATGCTCAATAAATAGCTGCTAAATAAAAGAAGAATGACCAGGTCAAAGACGGAGATATAGCGATCTTGAATCGACCATCTTTTGGCCTAAGCTTGTGTTGTTTTGGCTATCACTTCCAGCCCAATTTGATTGGGAGCTATGTTATAAAGAATCTTGGCATAATCTAGCAGTACCTACTTTCCCTAGGCACTGAGCTAGCAATTCTCATCCTTTCTGACTTGAGAGCTTCTTAAAATGTTTCTTTTTCACTTTCAGCACGAACAAGAGGATAAAGTAAATAAGCAGAAAATAATATCTCTGCTGTTCAGGAAGTATAAATATGAGCATGAGCCAGAGGACATCTTATTTCCACAGGGAGTAAATGCAGTGAATAAAAGTTTGCTTATGAAGTATTGACAAATGTACTTTTAAGCCCCATTATCAGACAGCTTTGAAGTATGAGTAGGCAGAATCACCTCCACACTCCCTGTGTCTTTCATTGGAAAGACCTCTTTTCCTTTGAATGGCTGCATGTGTGTGTATTCAGGCATGTTTTAAGGTGGGTTGGTCTAGCAGTATTTCTGAGAGTAGCTTAGATGGTCCCCATGGTTAGGAAAGAAATAAAATCATAAATCACAAGTGCTCAACAAAGCATATCTGACTTGTTCAATGGACTAAGGAAGTTACATCAAATGTCTGTGTTTGACAATTTAAGCATACACTGTCAAATGCCACTGCACAATTCAGAAGGGAGGCATGACTGGAAGAAGAAAGTGACTTGACTTTGTGTGCCACCTCTTTCTTTAAAAGTATCTTATACACCAGAGATGCAGAAAATGTTCTGATGCCCTCTACAAATGTTCTAAAATATCTTAAAAGAGCATACTGCTGAAAGAATATACTAGAAATCATGTTTTAGGTAATGAATATTAAGTAGGCCTTTTTATTCATATAACTTCTAGATATTATGAACCCTAAATACCTGGACATGGTGTCATTGAACTTATAATTTTTTATTAAGACGGTAGGCAATAAAATTCTGAAATGCAAAGCAAAACTCAAGCAATGTCACCTATTTCAAACTGTATTCTCCCCTGATGTCCTCCACTTCTACATGCTCATTTGAAGTTTAGAACTTATGAATTGTTTCATTTGTTCTTTGGGAAAATATTTGAGTGCCTATGAGAGTAATAACTGAAATCATAACCATAAGGGAGAGTCCACAGCCTTCAGAGAGTGTGTGCCAGAAGACACTGAACTGATAAAGGAGGAGGGGCAAGGCTGCCTGAGGAGGTGAAATTTGAATGAAGATCTGAGAGTGTTAGAAGTGAAGAGAAGGGTGGATGGAGGATGAATGGGAGGGTTCTGGGTAGGGAACAAGTAACATTTATCAAAGTTTTGTATTAAGAGGGAACATAGCACATGTAAGAAATTGAAAGGAGGAGTGGTCAGAGTGTAGGGAGTTAGCAGTCAAATGGTGGACGTTAAGGCCAGAGGGATGAGAAGGTTTCAGATTATGCTGGACTTTTGAGGGAATTTTAAAGACCTTGTCTTTATCCTGAATACAATGGAAAACCAGTGAAGAGAAAGCCCCTCGTATAGGAGAGGTTGACATAATCATGTGTCTTAGTCAGCTTGGACAGCTATAATAAAAATCATAAACTGGATGGTTTGTAAACAACAGAAATCCATTTCTCACAGCTCTGGAGGCTGGAAGTCTGAGATCAGGGTGCCAGCATCGTCTGTTTCTGTTAAGAACCCTCTTCTGAGTTGCAGACTCCTGACTTATTCTTTCCTCACATGGCAGAGAGCAGAGCAGAGGATGCAAGTTCTCTCATGACTCTTAAGAGGGCACTAATCTTATTTCATGAGGGCTTCACCCTTACAACGTCATCTAATACTAATTGCCTCCCACAAGCCCCACCTCCTCATAGCATCACACCGGGGGAGGGGAGTGGTGGTGTAGGGTTTTAACAAGAATTTTGGAGGGACACAAACATTTAGTCCATAAAATCATGTTTCTGTTTTGGAAAGACCATAATTTGCCAGTTTCTTTCTCCTGAACTCTATAGTCCTCCCCCATTCTAAGATCAGATGAAAAATTAATCCCATTTTTGTCTCAGTTCCTTGTACATCTACAGAGTTGCAGAGATAGACCTACATTTCTGTCTTGTTCCTGCAGCCACTGTTCGATTCAGGACCCCATTCTCTGTGACCAGGAGCAAAAGCCTTCAGTTGACATCCCAGCTCCAGCTCCCTCCATTCTAGCCCATGCCGCGTCCTGCTCCTCTAAAAGCTTCCATTTTCCTCCCATGCCCAGAGAAACCTGAGGCAGGGGTATGAGTCGCTCCATGTGGTAAGCGCTTGTGGGTATATTATGTCATTATACATGCGTTATGTGACACTTTGTATCTTTTAATCCTCTCATGCATTACACCATTATGTGTGCATTATATCACATTATGTCATTTAATCCTCACCACGCCAGACAAGGTCAGCACTGTCATTGTACTGCTCTTTGCTTGTCAACCGTGCTCCTTAAACTCCAGCCAAATCAGACCAATGGTTTTTGCTGAGCATGCCCAGGATTTTCTTTCTTCTGCACCTCTGCTCATACCTTTAGCACTATTGCAGGCAGGGTGGGGTTATTATCTGTGCTGTGCTCCCCACCCCCTCATCAGAGCATCCATTCAGACTTGACCTACTACGCTATCTTCTTTAGTGCCTTCACTTGCAGATTGAAATGTTTTATGCTCCCCCTAGCATTTGCTCTTGAGTTGCTATATAGCATTGTAATATTTATGTTAATAAATAAAAGGGTCTTCTTTTGGTAGTTCATGAACTCCCTGTTAGAAGTGTCTGATTATTCACTTTCATTTAAAAATTTATTTAAATTTATTTACGGTAAAATTCTACCTACAGTATGTTCACTTTTTTGGGTGGGCAGTTTTACGCATGCACAGATTCTTGTAACCACCACAGGATACAGAACAATTTCAACATCCAAAGAATTCCCTTGTCCTGCCCCTTCATAGGCAGATCCTCTCCCCACCCTTAGCCCTGCAATCACGGACCTGTTCCTGTTCCTAGAGTTTTGTCTTTTCCAGGATGTCATATAAGTGGAATCGTACAGTATGTAACCATCTAAAACTGGGTTCTTTCACTCAGAAAAATGCATTTGAGATTTATCCAGGTTGTGTGTATTGGTTGTTTGTTCCTCTTTATTGCTGTGTAGTATTCTACTGCTTTGATGTATCACAGTTTGTTTATCTATTCACCTGTTTATGTCATCACTGATTACAGGTTTTTGTATGAACGTAAGTTTTCATTCTGCTTGGGTAAATACCTAGGAATGGGATGCTGGGTTGTATGATAAGTGTACATTTAACTTTCATGAAGCTGCCAAACTTTTCCAGAGGGGCTATAACATTTTTCATTCCTTGCCTATTCATTTTTGTAATTTTTTCATGTCCTTGTGAAAAATGATCTCCACAAGCATTTTCTAAATTGATTTCCACAAACGGCAAGGCTAAACTGCAGTCATGGTCTTGCAAAGGAAACTGCATATGCTGGCTAAATATTCCAGCCAGTGACTATAAAGGCTGTTATAACAGGAGACAGAGAGAGAGAGAGTGGGAGGGAGAGAGAAAAAGGGATTTTTTTTTTCCTGAAAAATAGAATCTGAAGCACAGGTTTATTATCCTTTGGTACTTATCCTCCAAGTCTTGTTTTTAGGTGACAAGAAACTTAAAAGACAGCAAAAAGCATCCATTCAGATGTTATTATATGGACTTGATGGTATAAATTTTTCTTATCAATACAGATTAATACTTAGCACAAAATATAGGTAAGACTCTCCACTAGGTGTTGTGGGGGATAGAAAGCTGTAGAACACAGCACTCTCTCCTTCAGCCAGTTTGGTTATCTTAGTGCCATCTATGTTGATAATTGTGGCAATTCACAATTTATTGAGATCTATGCTGAGTGCTTGTACATAACTTAGCTCACTTGATCCTCATAAGAACCAGGTAAACTTGTCACTGACGCTGCACTTATTTACAGATGAGGATATTGAGGGGCAGAGAAATTAATTAATTTCCCATGGTCATACAATTAATGAGTAATAGAACTAGAAATTTGGAAACAATTGTGATCTATAGTCTGTTCTTTGAACCACTGCCTCACCATGTTTACTTTATGAGAAAAGGGTCTGAAAGTAAAACAGATTAAATAGGATTGAAGAGATGTGTCTAAATTTTCATAAATATCAAGTGTTTTTAAAGACATGAGCATTCTCTTTCTTTGTGTAGAATAGACTGAATAAATTTTTAGAGCCTCATTCAATACTGAATTCATGGCTTCTATCTGGTAAAACTGTCTAACAAGAAGTTATTCAAGGCAAAAAAATGAATTAAGGCAAAAAAAATTGACATTTCTTTTCACTCATTCAGGATGGTAATTGACTCCTGATTTTCTAAAATTGTGGCTCAGTGAAAACATTCATTTTGATATTCAAAAGGAATAATACTGGGAGCGATATTAGCAAGATGGCAGACTAGGAGGTCCTAGCTCTCGTCCCCCACTAAACCAACCACTTAACAACTGCTCGACAATGCAAATAGCTCTGAGAGAGCTTCGGAGAACAACTAAGAAGCTGCAGCAACCCAGTGGACCATAAAACCAAAGATGGCTGCACAGAGAAATGTCAAGAGCGTTTTACCTGCTTTGTCCCTTCCTCCAGCCTGGCACATTGAAAAAAAAAAACCATATGATCATCTCAACAGACACAGACAAAGTATCTGACAAAATTTTATACCTATTCATGATTAAAATTCTAAACAAAATAGGTATAGGAGAACTTACCTTAACATAATAAAGGCCATATATGAAAAGCCCAGAGCTAACACCAGAATCAACGGGGAAAAACCAAAAGCTTTCCCTGTATGATCTGGTACAAGGCAACGATGCCCACTTTTGCCACTTTTATTCAACATAGTACTGGAAGTCCTAGCCAGAGCAACTAGATAAGAAAATGAAATAAAAGACATTTGAATTGGGGATGGACAAGGAGAATTATCTCTGTTTTCAAATGACATGATCACATATGAAGAAAGCCTTAAAAGTTCAGTGAAAAACTGTTAGAATTAATAAGTGAATTCAGAGAAGTTGTAGGATGCAAAATCAACAAAAATCAGTTGTGTTTTTATATGGAAATAAAAAACTATCTGAAAGGAATTTAAAAAAATCCCATTCACAATAGTAACAGAAATAATAAAATACTGAAGAATAAACTTAACCAAAGAGGTGAAAGACTTGTACACTAAAAATTATAAAACATTAATGAAGGAAGTTAAAGATACAGATAAATGGAAAGTCATCCCATGTTCATGGATTGGAAGAATTAATATTGTTAAAATGTCCATACTACCTAAAGTGATCTATAGATTCAACGTAATCTCTATCAAAGTCCTAATGGTATTCTTTATACACATAGAAAAAAAATCCTAAAATTCATATGGAACCATAAAAGACCCCTAATAGCTAAACAATCTTCAGAAAGAAAAGCAAAGCTGGAGGCATCACATTTCTTGATTTCAAATTTATTACAAAGCTACAGTAATCAAAACAGTATGGTACTGGCATCAAAGCAGACATATAGATCAATAGAAGAAAATAGAGAGCCCATAAATAAATTCACACATCGAGGGGTGACTGATCTTTGACAAGGGTGCCAACAACACACAATAGGGCTGAATAGTCTCTTCAACAAATAGTGTTAGGAAAGCTGGATATTCATATCAGAAAAATGAAATTGGACACTTACCTTACAGCTATATAAAAATCAACTCAAGATGGATTAAATACTTAAATCTAAGATCTGACATCATAAATTTTAGAAGAAAACATAAGAAAAAAAGCTTCTTGAAATTGGTCTGGGTGATGATTTTTTAGATATGACACCAAAAGCACAGGCAACAAAAATACCAATAGACAAATGACATTTCATCAAACTAAAAAGCTTCTGCATAGCAAAGGCAATAATCAACAGAGTGAAAAGGCAAGCTATAGAATGGAAGAAAATACCTGCAAACTGTATATCTGATATGGGGTTAATATGCAAAATATATAAGGAACATATACAACTCAACAGCAAAAAAACTAAACCAAACCAAATAAAAATAGAAAACCCCCCAAAACAAAAAGATAACTAAATAACCCAATTAAAAAATGAGCAAAGGATCTGAATAGACATTTCTCAAAAGAAGACATACAAATGGCCTACAAATATACGAAAAGTGCTGAACTTCACTAATCAACA
Source organism: Equus asinus (assembly GCF_041296235.1). Taxonomy (NCBI): domain Eukaryota; kingdom Metazoa; phylum Chordata; class Mammalia; order Perissodactyla; family Equidae; genus Equus; species Equus asinus. The sequence goes on along the minus strand of NC_091808.1, from coordinate 12,000,482 downwards.
GGGAAATGCAAATCAGAAGCACAATAAGATATCACCTCATACCTGTCAGAATTGCTATTATCAAAAAGACAAAAGATAAGTGTTGGTGAGGCTGTGGGAGAGGGAACGTTTGCACAGTTGGTGGGAATGTAAACTGGTCCAGCTATTATGGAAAAAAAGTATGGTGGTTCCTCAAAAATTAAAAATAGAACTGCCTTATGACACAGCAATCCCACTTCTGGGTATATATCCAAAGGAAATGAAAACAGGATCTTGAAGAGATAACTGCATTCCCATTTTCACTACAGCATTATTTACAACAGCTAAGATATAGAAACAACCTAAATGTCCATTGATAAATAGATGGTAAAAAAAAGTGAGATATATATATAGATATATATATACATACACACACACACACACACAATGGAATTTATTCAGCCATAATAAAGAAGAAAATTCTGCTATTTTTGACAAGATAGATGAACCTAGAGGACATCGTGCTGGATGAAATAGGCCAGACACAGAAAGACAAATACTGCATGATGTCACCTATACAAGGGATCTAGAAGAGTGAAACTCATAGAACCAGACTGGAAAATAGCGGATGTCAGGGGTTTGGGGGGGAGAGGGAAATGGGGAGATATCGGTTGGGGTACAACGTTTCAGTTATGCAAGATGAAAAAGTTCTGGAGATCTAACGTACAACAATGTGAATATAGTTAACGATGCCATATTGTATAGTTGAAATTTGCTAAGAGGGTAGATATTAAGTGTTCTCACCACACAAACACAAAAAAGTAAAATTGATTTTATATGTTATAACCAGAAATAATGCCTGTGAGTTTTTGGACTATAAAAAACGTGTCTGCACTAAAAACATTTTAGAAATTGTGAAAAGTTTTAAAAATGAAATTAAAATCCCTGACAATTCCATTGAATGAAAGAATAAGGTTTGAAACTGCTGTCCATCAGTAGAGGGTTGTTTAAATAAATCACGTTACATTCACACAGTGGAGTGCTACATAATTATCAAAAGAAATGAGGCAGCTCAGTATGTGTCAATATTGAAAGGACTCCATGTCATATCAAGAGTAGAAAGCAAGAAACAACACATGGTAGAGAGAATGTATGATCTATGTGAAGAGAAAAGAATACAAATGTATATTAAAAAAAAAAAGGAGAGGAAGAGAGAGAGCAATATCTCTCTCTGCCTTGTGAAGATACAGCAAGAAGGCGGCCATCTGCAAGCCAGGGAGAGAGCCCTCACCAGAAACTCAACTCCCTGAGGCCTGGATGTTGGACTTTCCACCCTCCAGAATGGTAGAAAAATAAATTTTTGTTGTTTAAGCTGTAAAAATACAAAATAAAATAAATAAGATAAAGAGAATAATCTTGAATCTTTTGCCTGATTGTATCAACTAAACAGTGAAAGAATCACCGCTTAGAAATGAGAAAATTAAAATTTTCGGCAGGTTTAAAGTAGACAAAAAAAGAGCGTGTCTTATTCCAGCAGGCAGAATCTGCACATAGCACGTAAGAGATGGGCAGACAGGAGACAAATTTGCTTCGGATAAAGTGAACCAAAGGAGAGGAAAAGAGTAAAATTACATTAACATAAACGTTCAATCTTCAGATTTGGGATATAGAATTTTTTCTTTGAAGCTTCTACTTTATTAAAAATCAGATTTATTTTTTTAAATAATCATTTGATATCTGTGTTTTAGTTGGCTAGAGAATGCTCTGACATCACGCATGGGTTTATATGAATCTTTCTCGTATATCTTGTCAGATTGTGTCATGCTAAAATTTCCAAATTATGAATAAAATACACTATTTCTATTTACTGGCATATACTTCGGTGGTTCTTGTAACCAGCAATGAGATGTTCAGCTGGTGCCTACACAGCTTTTTACCAGCTACAAATGCGTACTGGAAGAAAAACCATATTTTGAATGGGATCTTTGTAACTTTTTATATTCAGTTAACAAAAATAACTTGCTTTTTCTAATACGAGAGCCAATTAGCTGTAAAAGATGTTGGTCAGTACTTGGAAATATTTTTCACATCTGAAATGTTCATATTCTCTTCCTCTTCTGCTCTATATTTTTTCAGTAGAAACAACACCAAAAATATAGACAATGTATTTTTTTCTTGCTATTTTTGCTTTACAAATGAGTTTCACCATAGAGGAGTCAGGATTCTACAAAAGAGGAAGGATTAATAAAAGCAGGAGGAAGCTACTGCAGATAAATATTTAAAATCATTAACAAATTCAATTCTAAAACTGATTACTGAGCAAGAATGAAGATAATAACTAATATTATGCCATTATTTCACTTTAGGCCATTATTTCATTTATTTTTCATAGCAATCCTGTGTGGTAATTACTGTTATTATTTCCAGGAAACTGAGGCACAGAGAAAGTAACTACAATATGTAAAACTCTGTGCTGAGTCATCAAGGGACATAAAAATGTCCCTAGTTCAAAGAGCCAATGTCTACAAGGAAACAGCTATAACAATAACACCTACCAATTCTATTAGTCTGTGCTAGGCACTGTGCTATGCATTGTCTCTGCCCATCCTCTGGCAGCCCAGTGATGCAGCTATCGTGATTTCTGTTTTCTAGCAGAAGAATTGGGATTTAAATAGGCTATGTAAATTGTGCAAGGTCATGCACATACTATGCATAAGAACGAAGATTGAATTCCAGTCTGCCTGCACTATTTTGCTGGATACAAATATCCTTATCCAAATAAAGACCTCATACTTAAGGGCAAGGTCAATCACATTTGAAGGAATCTGCAACAGTCTGGTTCAGCAGCCTATTTCTACTCTGGGTTCCAAATCTCTTTGTTTATGGCTTATTGACTACAATAAGGGGCTGGACACCAGGAACTTCAGTGTGGAGTCATAGCTGCTTTAATGATTTCAGAGCACAAGGAGAACTTGGAAGCTGTCTTTTCCAGTATGAAATGCGAATTCATACATAGTAGGATGTTCACAGGTGTTTCGGCATTCTCAAGTTAATTGGGTTAAAAAGACTAAAAACTGTTTTTCAAGTTTGCTGTCAAATTTGGAGTTTGAACAATGCTTGAAAGATAGTTCCACATAAGACAATTTCCAATCTTTATACGTTTCTTCCAATCTACTGTCAATGGAGATGGATGTGTGCTGTCCGAACTATTTCTCTAAGAGAACTATCACAGTCGAGGATGCTCCTTGGAAGGATTCTTCCTGCAGAAAGCATTTTTGGGGCATGGAGTAGGGTGAAGGGAAATGTGGATGTTCACCATGCCTTGGGATTGCGTAGGTCTGTCCTCCAAACTAATGATTTTATTTTTATTTTTTTATTGTGGTGAGAACACTTACCATGAGATCTAAACTCTTAAAAAACTTTTAAGTACACAATACAGTATCATTAACTATAGGCACAGTGTCGTACAGCAGATCACTAGAACTTGTTCATCTTGCATAGCTGAAACTTTATACCCTGTTACCAGGGGCTAGAGGGAGGTTGCATTCATGATTTCAATTGTAAACATGACTTGTTCTAAACACGATTCTTTGGATCTTATCTGTACTCTTTTTATTACTCCTGGTTGTGAAGTGGATTTTTGCTTATGACACAACTGAAGGGTTTTCATCATATTATTCTCCAAGAAGACACTGTGTTTTTATGCTTCTGATATTCATGCATAAAACGTCCGCAATATTGGACTTGACCATGCGTTAACTATGAAGCACTGAAATGAACTGCTTCCATCCAAAGTTTCTGTTTTCCTTTTGGATGATGAAAAAGAGTCTTTAGGGAGAAGGTTAATTAGGTGTCTACAAAGCTTCAACAACTTGATACTTATACATAAATTAACTAGAAAAAGAGTTACAAGGCAATTTATACAGGTGCTCAATTGTGACCTTCAGAACAAATATGGTAGCAGACACTTTCATCACACATACTCTGGGCCAGACATTCCTCATAAAAATCCTACAGGAAGATGCTATTATGATTCCCCGAAAGCATGTGAGGAACCTGAGATACAGAAAAGTTAAGTAACTTGAACAGTCACAGAGGTGCTGAGTGATGGGGTTCATTCCTACGCCGTCTGTCTTATAGATCTGTGCTATGCTATGCCTTCTTTTTAGTATAGAATTTATTATATGCTATGTTATACAGTATATAATATATTATGTTATATATATCATATATTTTATGCTATGCTGGTTTTAAAAGATGGTGAATTGGATAGACTGTCGAGTTTCTAATTTGATTAGGAATTGGATACATTTTCATCATTTTATTCTAGTGGTCAAAGAAGGTTTTTTTAAAACCATGGTTTAGCAATAAGAATGTGATATTTACTTCCAGGACTTTAGTATATTTGCAGTGGGATCCATGGTGGTTGTTGAGGATCCTTCTCTCCAAGAGGCATCTAATGTTGGGTTCAGTTGGTGATTTGGACAAAGCCACAAAGAGCCTGAAGTAGAAGCCAAGATCCTTCCCTACTTTGGGAGAAGGTTTCCCCAGGGAGAGAGTGAGAGTTCTCAGGAACACCTCTGAGTTTGAAGGGTGACTGAGAAAAGACCACGGGAAGAGGAGACATTATCAAGAGCAGCCCATGAGAGGGGAAAGCAGTGGCCTCATCTCCAAGAGTAGAACACAGGCTGAAACTAGTGACAAAGCCTCCATGAACCACACTGGATTTGGGGCCAACCTTGGACAATGTTTAGGGCACCTTGAAATTCTCCGTTTTCCTATGTGTGCTTCAAATATAATATATGTGAATTTTTTTTCTTAGTGTAAACTTTCTCCATAAGAACAACATAATATGGGATAATAACAGCAGGCATAATGGGTCTAGTAAGTGTACTTAGGGGTAGCAGGATCAGGGCTGAGAACGGAAGTCACTTAGCTTTAATATTGTATTATTATTATTACTATTATTATCACTAATTAGACTCTCAATTTTACCCATGATCTGGTAAATAAAAGTTTACAACATGTGATTCAAACAAGGGTCTTTGCTTGGCGATAGCTGTGATATTTGGGTTAAAATATTTATTCTCTGAATATCCAAGGAATGAATTTTCTTAGAAAATACCATTAGCCGTGGCCATTAAAACCAAACTCTTTTCCTTGAAAAACTAATGGGTCCTTTAGTGACTGAATCTAGACTCTGGCCTTTTAGAGATTGCAAACTGGCACACTCAGTCCAAAATTAGCTGATATCCATCTGTAAATGTGTTTGGTGTGGAATAGGTAGTCTTTTAAGTGAAATCAAGGTAACGTTAAACAATTGGATGATTTCACATAAGAAAAATCTGGATTTCTAGACTCTTGATGAAAACTCGGGGTCAAGAAGCCTTCATTTCCATATGGCAACAACTCCCCGGACTTTTTTTTTTTTTTTTTTTAAGATTTTATTTTTTCCTTTCTCTCCCCAAAGCCCCCCGGTACGTAGTTGTGTATTCTTCGTTGTGGGTTCTTCTAGTTGTGGCATGTGGGACGCTGCCTCAGCGTGGTCTGACGAGCAGTGCCATGTCCGCGCCCAGGATTCGAACCAACGAAACACTGGGCCGCCTGCAGCGGAGCGCGCGAACTTAACCACTCGGCCACGGGGCCAGCCCCTCCCCAGACTTTTTTAAGTGTGACACATACTCGCCTGTTCTCCACAGTCTCCATCACTTCCTGTTGTATCCTGGACACTGAGGTCTAATGGAAAATGCCATTTGTCATTGTTTTTCACATGGCAATTATTTTAATAGTAAAGAAATATGTCTCTGTATCCATGTCTTTACTAAAAACGGGAAAATAAAAATGCCAAGACTGTGAGTTTTAAGAAAAATGGTAGACAGCCCATTTCTTTGTGACTACTGGATCCACATGTTTAAAATGCAAAGTGTATCTGTGTTTAAAAGAAACAAAACAAAATCATAAAATAATATTAAGAAACAATCCATCATAAAGAACTGTACAGGTATAAAGAAAAGACACATGATGAAACAATTGGTGATCTGTAAAAAAGGCCTGAAATTTTAAAAGCATTTGTTTTGGATGTGAGTGAAATAATCTATGCTTCTGTGAAATTAATTATGCATTAGGGAAAATAACTTGTCTGGGCAGTTCTTTTTTCAGATGACAGGTTTATTAAATAAAGTCTATTGAATGCAGCAGAAATCATGTGTTCTGAACAGACACAAGCTTTTACAAACAAAATCGTAGCTGGAAATAATGTTGCTTGGCATGTTGAAGCCACTGGTAAGATTTTACTACATAATTTACATGGAAAAATTATTTGTGGCATCTGCTGAAAGCAGAGATTGATTTCTATCTATCCATCTATCCATATATCTATCTACCCAGCTATATACCTACCTACCTTCCTGTCGATCATCTATCTGTCTATGTGGTACCACCTAGTTAATTATATTTGTTCTTGGTGTTGAGGACAATTTTGATTTAACCCAGAACTTTTGGATATAGTGCTCCTGATGGCATAATATCAGGAAATGACTGCCTTTATTTATTGAGAGAGGTTGAATAGCTTATTGCAGACTGGTCAAAATTAGAAAGAGGCAGTGTTGCCCCTGTGGTTGGTGTTAAAGTCAAACTTATTAAACTAACATACAGAGTGGCAACATTTTTCAAGAATATAGAATTTTAGTTCATGTAGTATATTATGAACTAGTCTTTGTTTGTTTTTGCTAAAACGTTAAAACTAGACAATGCTATGAACATAGCAATTAATTCCATGAACTCAACATGCTCCTGTAGCTTGAGTCAAGGTGAGAATGCTGGATGAAAGGGATGTGAAGCACTGCACTGTTTGACAAAGTACCAAAGAGAGTTTCAACTGTTGGAAGACATTGACTTATTCATGTGTCCGTGATTGCATTAAAGACTTGGCCACTTTAGTTGCCAGTACAACTCATCTAACCACTGACTAGTTATGGGGATGCATGATTTCATTGGTCTAGCCATCTTTAAATTACATATTTGGAAATGTCATGTGGGAAGAAATAACTGTTTCCACTTTTATGTGCTAAGATCAGTTTCACAAATGAAATTGAACCACATTCCCCACGCTATGGGTTCTGAAAGCTGATGTTCAAAAAGAGTTCTCTTGTTGATGTTAAAATGCAAGTAAAATTAACTAACACTGCTCAATTTTTCTGTCTCAATATTTAAATTGTGAAGGAAGAGCTACCAGTGAAGATTACTGAAATACAGAATCACAAGTACTAGAATCTAAAAATGATAACTTTGGGGCATCAGAATTCTATTACCCTTCCAGACATAACTACCTTGACTATCAGAAGCACAAGTTTATCCAGGCTTGGGAGTACTGTGTTTGGGAATAGCTGCTTTCCATTATGGAAAGTAATAAAAGTAAATATCACACCTGGCCAGAGGAATGATGGCTGCACTTGGTGTTGTACATTATCAATTGAAATATAAAACCTGTCATCGGCATCTTGTGTAGAAGAAAAGGTTTCAGATTTTCAGTTTCAGAACAACTTCTACTAACTTACAATATAAAAATGTAATAATGGGATGTTCCTATTTTTAGAGTACACAGTTTAAAATTTTTGATGCTAAGGTGTTATTTTCAGTAACCATCATACTTGTATTATGTTAAATATTTTCATCTCCGTTCAGTAAAAATGAATGGCAGATGAATATATTTCTGGCACATCCTGGCTTTACTCCTTGTGTGTGTCACTCATTTACATTATCTGTTCCACCTCTGTAGGCATTCGAATTTGTGTGTCCTGATACAGATGTGAATTTAACATGAGATCATAAAGGAAAATAATACGTAGAACGAGAAGACCTGAGGGACCAACGTAGAACTCATTAAAATGCTGACATAGAGCAGAGTGAGAGAATTGAGGAAAGACTTGAGTAGCCAGAAAACCAGGAAAGCGTGGTGCTGGAAAACTTGAAGGAAGACACTGTTGGCAAAAGCAATCTGCCGTGAGCCCTGAGCATCCTTGTATGTTCTTGCAGCACAAATGAAAGGCCCCGAATGCTCTTTACAGGGCCATTTCTTAACCTTGTGTTTGCAGAAAGAACTCTTAAAGGAGGAGATAATGTCTCCCCTTCCCAACAAAGAGTAGGCTCGTTTATGGCTCACTATAAAGTAGTAAATTCTCCAAGCTCAGCCTTCCCTGATTGTGATATAGGCTCACTGTATGCATGGAATATACTGGGGACCCACCTGTGTCATCCCTGCAGTTCTTGGGAGGCAAGAGGAACCAACACAACCACACTGACTCTCTGGCTACTGCTGTGCTATGAGTATTAAAGTCCTTTATCTCTGACCCCGTAGTCTCATGTCTTTTCCCAGCATTCATTTGCCAATAACTGTCTACCTTATTAGCTTGAAAGTAGGGTAAAATTTCAGCTCTTTCACAGTTCTTGACAGGCACTCATTCAAGGAAGGAGGTACCAGCATTGTCAAGAGGTCAAAAAAGATAAGAATCAAAAAAGTTCTTACTGGTCCTTGATAAACTTTACAAAGAATAGTTTCCGTGGAGTGCCAAGGGCCGAAGAGACAAGTCTAAACTATTTCAAAAGGTTTGGCTATAAATGGGAGTGCAGAGGGTAATTGCAAAAAGAAGAAATGGAGTCAAAGGACAACTCTATTTCTGGCAGTGACTTTTCAGTTTTTTCTTTGTCCCTCTCCCGAGGCTTTTGTTTGTGATTCCTGACTTAAAGCTGATGCTTAAGGTTGTGCAAAGTGTGCACCATATAACTCCAGGGGGTGCCATTTACTTTCTAGTCATGATAGAATTACAGGGTTATTATAACGGTTTTCTGGAGAGAGACAGCTCATTGATTTGAGGAAGGCGTGCCCTTTGGACCCATGGCAAGGCTGCCTCAGAGGACACTCAGGATGAATCAGCCATGAGTAAACCAGCCCCAGGCCGTAGAGATGACTTCCTTGCCTGCACTCAATAAAATTTTTGTCGTGAGTCAACTACGCACCTGGAACAATATTAGGTGATTCGACATGGCTGTCAAAGACACAGTTCCAGCCCTCAAATTTCCAGAAGCTTTTCAGGGAGAGACAGATGCTAAATAAGCTGAGTCATGAACAATGAGGTGCTACTAGCCACCATAGTGGGGAACAAAGGGTTTGGAGAGGCAGGAATAGTTTGTGCAAAGACTTTGAGTTGGAATGGTTCAGGTGGAAGGGGCTAAAGAGCAGTTCAGTGAAGCTTCAAATGGCATCCTTTATCCTAGGAGGCCCCTGCGTTTAGGATGGAAGGGCATAATTGACAGCGGGACTTAAAGATGCCCTTAGAGGCTAAGGACAAAACGATAACCTATACTAGTACCAGAAAGAAGGGAAGAGGTATGCTTAGTTTTTTCTAATAATTAGACAATTGAATACAAGTCAGAGAACTTCTAAGTGGTTCTTTTTCATTTTTCTCATGTTTTCCCTTATAATTGGTCCCCAACTGAATTTCCAACAAAATGTGGTTTATCCAACAACTGAAATATGTCTGTGTTCAGAAACTTCAAAGACTTGTGGTCCTGGTGTCCACATCCGATCCCATCATTAGCCACAGGTCATATCCTTCTTGCACCTTCCATTCTTGTCTCTCTCCCTGGGGTCTCACCTTGTCAAAAAGTAGCTCATTTTCTATAAAATAGTAATTTGTGCCTCTTGGAAGTTTACCCACTTTTTAAAAGGTTATTCAGTTACCCTCTGTCCCCTTTCAAGCCACAGTCAAATTGTTTGAATCTGCAGACACAAAATTCCTTTTCACCATCCAGAGAGAGCTGAGCACACAGCGGCTGGCGCCGCCCTGAATCCCCAGTTGCGTGGGGGCGGTGGAGCCGGAGCCCAGGGCACACAGTTTCTAGTTTGCACATTGCTCAGATGGTGACAAATCACACTCATTTCAGTGTCCACACAAAAGGGAACCCATTTCTCAGCTAGTCGAGCTGTTTGGAGCAAGAACCTTACAGGAGCATCCATCCTTCCATAATAAATAATAAATTATAGCACAAACTGACTGGAGCAGATAATCTCTTAAAATTCACCCATTGTTTTTAGCACCCATTTAAACAAAGCCACTAAATCAAAGGGATAATGCTTCAGAGATTGTGTGTGTGTTTTTCATGTACTATTCTGTCTGTTAAGCTTCCTTTCATCTCTTTATTCATCTGTCCTGCTTCATTGTGTTTACTTCTTATTGCAAAACATATCCCGGATTTTCTTTCTTCACCTATTTTGAAAATTGAGCTCCGTGGATGTGACTTGAAAAGTTCAAACCACAGAATCTATGTTGAAAGACCCAACAACCTTGGCTTTTTTCGTTGTGTGATGACATCAGGGCAGAAGGTTATTTGCTTCTGTCTTTCAGCATAGGAGTAAAAAGAAGTAAGAGGGGCGGGGATGTATATGTTTTGTGTCTGCATGCTACTGAGGCTCAATTATTAGAATCCCACGGGCTGACTGATGCCTGCCATAAATATTGATGGATGCTCTCAATCTCAGTAAAAAATGGATCTATGCTTAAAATTGCACAATAGAGAAGATTGATAAATGTTCAATAGTAAGACAACACAGTTTATAAAACATAAAATTATATACAAAATGCATACATGGAGCCAGAAATCTGGGAAAAGGAAGGTACTTCACTTCATATGCTCCATTAAAATCATCTTGGCTTAATGATTGATAGGCCCTCCTGGGGGCTAAGCCAGCCAGCCATCAGAGAGACAGACGGTCAGAAAGACAGACTGTCACTCAGTCATCTGTCATGTATCTAAGGGCATCTGGTTCAGACATGTGAGTGAAATTGATTCCATTCAGGGCTTCAGACATGCACTTATGCATTTCTCTGTTTTGTATACTGGAGGACAGGTAAGATTTCATTTGAAAAACGGATATTGCTGCTATAAAAAAAAGACACTCATGCAGGGCTTTTTCAGAGATTGTATATGAATTATTCACAAATATACATGCAGAGTTACTGAAATTTCAGCATGAGTTATTAAATATAAGGAGATGGAAATCTGCATTTCTTTTGGAGCAAACAAACTTTAAAAGTGTTAATTAAAGCAGGTTAGAGTAGATCACCACTAACATTATCTACAACTTAAAATTTTAAGTTCGGGATTCTTTAGTTATCTTTAGAAGATCATTGTTATTGTTTAGAGTTTCAACATTTTCTGCTACTTCCAGCATTTTATGTTTATCCTCTGGATTTTAAGGTTCCTGTGAGTTTCATTTTTGATGAAAATCAATCACCAGATAACTATGAAATAGTTGATTTCTGGTCTTAAAAATCGTGCTCCTCTCTTAGTCCTTTCCTTCAAACATTCATTAGCATCTTTCTTTAATATGAATATTAAACCCAGTTTATGATGATATGTATTTGCCTTCGGTCATGTTTCTGCATCTGCCTAGAATTATCTTGCCTATCTTCTTTGTCCAATTAAGGTTTTCTTATTTTTCACACTACAACTTAAAGAAAAAAAATCACATCTTCTCAGGAAACTACTTTGGATGTTTAGCTTTTCCCATCACTTTACCTGACAAGAAGTAACTCTTATCTCTTGGAATCCTACCTCCTTTTATTTGTATCTTTGGCGTTAACATATCACACTGGAGGAGAGTTGAGAGAACGTGAACCTCCGCCAGCTCTGCAGAGTGCCGTGTAGACACGACTTATCTAGCTTCATTTAACTTATTTTTAAATGTTTTTATTTATTTATTTTTTACAAATAATTTAGTCATTATAATAAATGAAACAAAAAAATAATAAAAGATACGTAAGGGCAAAATTGATAATCTCTACTCCCTCTCACTTCCTCCTCCCTCCACTACCCACGCCAATGTGGTAATAAATTTTAACAACTTGACATATATCCTTCCATATTTTTCTCCAAGTAAATCTATGTCTATATTTCTCTATGTTCACACTGATCTCTATATCTCTATCATCTATATCTACCATCCAGCAATACGTATATGTATGTACATATAGATATAAGGATTTTATTTGTTTTGCAATAATTGAATTTTACTGTATATATTACTACATGCTTTTTCACATGAAAACTCATATACCTAACTATATATGGTTTTTTAATTTTGCATGCACACACCATAGTTTTCGATAAATGGGATCGTGATACATATTGGATTGTCCACCTGCAACATACAGGAGTGTACTTTTTTGGGGTGGGGTGTAGGTTGAGGGGAAGTTCAGTCTTTCATTCTTTTCCTTTTCTTTTATTCTTTTTCTTTTTCCTTAATTCACCTCCCTCCTTTCTCTGTCATTTCCATGTAAAATCCCTGTTCCTTCCACAATCTATCTTGGGATAAGAACTTGACATGTAACATATATTGTGTGTGTGTGTATACGCACACGTGGGGGATTTAGACGTTGTTTTACAACAATGAGATCATATTATATACCTCTCTTTGTATTCAACTTTTCTCATTCAACAGCACTGTTTGGAAATCCCTCCCAGTGTTGTGATATGACTCCAGCGCATTCTTTACAATGTCTGCATCCTATTCCATGGGCTGAGATAGGTAATTTATCAACTATTCTCTTATTAATGGGAGTCACTTTGTTTCCTGGTTTGTTGGTTTGTTTCAGTTGTTGCCTCTATGAAGAATGCTATATATAGATTCTCATTTTCAGTTACTTTTATGGGTTCAATTCCAGAAGTGGGACTTCTGGATTGACAGGCACATATGTAATTTAAATTTTAACAAATGGCTTCCTATCTAAACCGGTTGGAAGAATTTAAATATCCATCAGCAATATGTGAGAGCACCTTTTCCTTGCACCCATATCAGTAATATATGTGTATTTTCTCTTTTAAACTTCTGCTTTTATCACTAAGAAGCATAGCATTGGAACCTGCTTCCTTGATGAAACACATGGACTCCCGTGATTTTTTCTTTTCAGTCTGTTTTTTCATGAAACAATTCAGTTCATGTGCACTTAGCTTGCTGTTTCACCATCCACTAATCTTTCCCGTAACTTGGTGAATCATCTCAATCTGCAGACTCAGGTCTTTTTTCAGTTCAGGTAAACATTTCTTTTCTAATTATTTAATTATTGTTTTCCTTTCATTGTTCCTTTTTCTGCTTCTGAAGCTTCTGTCATTCTCATGTTAGATTTCCTAGGTCTGTCTTCTAGCTTTTGTATGCTCTTATTTTCTAAAACTAGTGGTCTGAGCTATTTCTTTTGCTTTATCTCCTGGACTACCAATTTGAATCTCTATAGTGGTTGCTTTCCACTCAACCTATCTTTTGAAATCATTAGTTTTAAACAATGGTTTTCAGTTTTAGAATTCATTTTTGTGCTGTGAGTAGGTTTCCTGAAGCGCTCTAGACTGTCCAAGCCCAGCCAGTCTAGAAGCCCCAGTGTTTAACTCACTCGAGAGAGAGGCAGCTGGGCTCGGGTGAGGGTGGGGTGAGGAAATGATGTGGGACTCCTTAAGTCACCTCCTTCCAGGACGTTTCTGATTCTTATTCATCGCTAGATCGCTAGCCTCTTGAATTGACTTACTATATAGAAAGTAAATATATTGACATTTATTAAATTTATTTAAAATAATTTTTTTAAATGTTTAACTACCATAGCCATCAAGGTTCTTATTTTTAAACAACTGAAATGGATTTTGGCTAACAGAAGCAGAAAAGAAATTTACTGTGTGGATATCGGATAACTTATAGAACCAGAGGGAAAAAATCCTAATGATTCTAGCTTGGAAAACATATAGCAGCCACAGGAAGCTAAGTGGCTGGATCCACTCCAGATTCAGTCGTGGGAAGACTGATTAGGTGCTACTGCAGTTGTCACATTAGTAGCTGTGATGTACACTATTGCCACACAAAACTGGGTGTTGCCAGCACAGAATGAGCTCTGAACTGCTCCCACTTCATGTCCCAGTTGGGACCAGGAGTATGTGATTGGCTAAGCTTAAGTTAGGTGCCTGTTAGCTGGAGAGTGGGTACTTCTCTGTCCTGTTCAGCTTCTAAAGGAATTAAATGCTCATAGATTCCCTAAACGTAGGAAGGGGGTTTCATGTGCTAAGCCGCCAAAGAAACTCCAACAGCAGTATGATGGTTAATTTTATGTGTCAACTTGAACCACAATATCTAGTTAAACATTATTTCTGAATGTGTCTGTGAGGGTATTTCCAGAAGAGATTAGCAACTTTCAAGTGTATAATACAGTATTATTAACTGGAATCACCATACCGTACATTAGCTCTCCAGAACTCACTCATCTCATAACTGTAAGTTTGTCTTCTTTGACCACCTTCATCCATTTCCCTCACCTCCCTGCCCTTGGCAACTACCTATCTACTTTCTATTTCTATGAGTTTGATTTTTTTTTTTTTAGATTTCATATATAAGTGAGAACATACAGTATTTGTCTTTCTGTGTCTGACTTATTTCAGTTAGCATAATGCCCTCAGGTTTCATTATGTTGTTGCAAATGACAGGATTTCCTTCTTTTTTATGGCTGAATAATATTCCAGTGTGTGTGTGTGTGTGTGTGTGTGTACACCACATTTTCTTTATCTATTCATCTGTCAATGAATACGTAAGTTGTTTCCATGTTTGGCAATTGTAAATAATGCTGCACTGAACATGGGAGTGCAAATATCTCTTCAAGATAGTAATTTCATTCCTTTGGATATATACTCAGAAGTGGAATTGCTGGATTACGTGGTAGCTGTATTTTCAATTTTTTGAGGAACCTCCATTCTGTTTTCCAAAGTGTCTGCACCCACTTACATTCCCATCAACAGGGCACAAGTGTTCTCTTTTCGTCATATCCTCGCCAACTCTTATTATCTCTTGTCTTTTTGATGACAGCCATTCTAACATGTATGAAGTGATACTGTGGTTTTGATTTAAATTTCCATGATAGTTAGTGATGTTCAGCATCTTTTCATCTACCTGTTGGCCATTTATGTATCTTCTTTTGAAAAATATCTATCCAGGTCCTCTGCTCATTTTTTAATTGAATATTTTGCTTTTTTGCTAATGAGTTGTATGAGTTCCTTATATATTTTGGACATCAACCCTTTATCAGATACATGATTTGCAAATATTTTCTCTTATTCTGTAGGTTGCCTTTTCATTTTGTTGATAATTTCTTTGACTGTGTAGAAGATTTTTAGTTTGATGTAGTCCCACTTATTTACTTTTGCTTTTGGTCCTTGTGCTTTTGGTGTCATATTCAAAAAATCATTGCCAAGACCAGTGTTAAGGAGCTTTTTCTCTATGTTTTCTTCTAGGAGTTTTATGATTTCAGGTCTTACATTCAAGTCTTTAATCCATTTTGAGTTAATTTTTGTGAGTAGTGTAAGACAGGGTTCCAATTTAATTATTTTGCATGTGGATATCCAGTTTTCCAAACACCATTTATTGAAGAGACTATCTTTTTCTCATTGAGTATTCTTGGCCCCCTTGTCAAATATTAGTTGGTCATATATGTGCATGTTTATTTCTGGGCTCTTAATTCTTTTCCATTGGTCTATGTGTCTGTTTTTATGCCATTACCATACTGTTTTGATTACTATAGGTTTTTAGTATAGTTTGAAGTCAGGGATTGTGATGCCTCCAGCTTTGTTCTTCTTTCTCGAGATTGCTTTGGCTATTAAGGGTCTTTTGTGGTTCCATATGACTTTTAGGATTGTTTTTTCTGTGTCTGTGAAAAATGGAAGTTTGATAGCAGTTGCATTGAATCTATAGATGGCTTTGGGTAGTGTGGACATTTTAACAATATTAATTCTTTCAATGCATGAACATGGGATGTCTTTCCATTCATTTGTGTCTACTTCAACTTCTTTCATCAACTTATACTTTTCAGTGTGTAGATCGAACAGCTCCTCAGTTAAATTTATTCCTAAGTATATTGTTGTTTTTAATGCTATTGTGAATGGAATTGTTCTTTCTTTCTTTTTCAGATAGTTCACGGTTAGTGTATGCAACTGATTTTTGTATGTTGATTTTGTATCCTGAAACTTTACTGAATTTATTAGTCCTAGCAGGTGTTTTTTTGTAGAATCTTTAGAGTTTTCTGTATATAAAATTATGTTATCTGCAAACAGACAAACTTACTTCTTCCTTTCCATTATGGATGCTTTTTATTTCTTATTCTTGCCTGATTGCTATGGCTAGGATTTCTAATACTATGTTGAAGAGGAGTGGTGAGAGTGAGCCCCTTGTCTTGTTCATGACCTTAGAGGGAAATCTTTAAAACTTCACCACTGAGTATGGTGTTAGCTATGGGCTTGTCATATATGGCCCTCATTATGTTGAGGTACATTCCTTCTATATTAAATTGTTAAGAGTTTTTTTTTTTTTTTTGAGGAAGATTGGCCCTGAGCTAACATCTGTGCCCATCTTCCTCTACTTTACATGTGGGACATCTGCCACAGCATGGCTCAATAAGTGGTGTGTAGGTCTACACCTGGGATCCGAACTAGCGAATCCCAGGCTGACAAAGCAGAGTGCATGAACTTAACTGCTGTGCCACTGGGCTGGCCCCTGTTGAAAGTTCTTATCAAGAAAGAATGTCGAATTTTGTCAAATGCTTTTTCTGCATCTATTGAGATGATCACATGATTTTAATCTTTCATTCCATTAATATGATGTATCGATTACTGATTTGCATGTGTTGTAGCATCCTTGCATCCCAGAGATAAATCCTACTTGGTCATGGTGTATAATCTTTTTAGTGTGCTATTGAATTTGGTTTTCTAGTATTTTTTGAGATTTTTTGCATCTATATTTATCAGGGAATTGATAAAGCATTATCTTGCTTTGGATCAGTTGAATGATAGCCTTAGAAATTGAATTTGGGAGTATTCTCTACTCTTCAATTTCTTTGAAAGAGTTTGAGAAGGACTGGCATTGATTCTTTAAATGTTGGTGGAATTCACCAGTGAAACCATCTGGTCCTGGGCTTTTCTGTGTTGGAAGGTTTTTGATTACTGATTCAATCTTCTTACTCTTGTACTTGGTCTGATCAGGTTTTCTATTTCTTCATGATTCAGTCTTGGCAGGTTGTATGTTTCTAGGAATTTATCCCTTTCTTCTGGGTTGTCCAATTTTTTGGCATGTAATTGTTTATCGTAGTCTCTTATGATCCATTATATTTCTGTAGTATCAGTTGTAATGTCTCCTCTCTCACTTCTAATTTTATTTATTTGAGTTCTCTCTCTTTTTTCCCCACTAGTCTAGCTAAAAGTTTGTCAATTGTGTTTATCTTCTCAAACGACCAACTCTTAATTTTGTTAATCTCTTCTATTGTTTTCCTGTTCTCTATTTTATGTATTTCTACTCTAATCTTTATTATTTCCTTCCTTCTGCAAATTTTGGGCTTAATTTGGCCTTTTTTTTAGTTCTTTGAGGTGTAATGTTAGATTATTTAAGATCTTTCTCTTTTCTTGATGCATTTGTTTTTGGCTATAAACTTCCCTCTTAGAACTGCTTTTTCTGTGCTTTGGTAAGTTGTTTTCCATTTTTGTTTGTCTCACAATTTAAAAAAGATTTCTTTTGATCTCTTCTTTGATTCATTGGTTGTTCAGGAGTGTATTATTTAATTTCCATGTATTTGTGATTTTTCCGGCTTTCTTCCTTTTATTGATTTCTATTGATCTTTGTGGTCAGAGCAGATACTTGATATAATTTCTGTCTTCTTGAACTTGTTGCAACTTGTTTTCTGGCCTAACATATGATCTCTCCTAGAAAACATTCCATGTGCACTTGAGAAGAATGTGTTCTGCTGCTGTTGGATGGAATGTTCCATATAAGTCTGTTAGGTCCATTTCATCTATGGTGTTGTTCAAATTCATTATTTCCTTATTGATTCTCTGTCTGGATAATCTATCCATTGTTGAGAGTGAGGTATTAAATCTGCAACTATTATTGTATTGCTGCTTATTTCTCCTTTCAGTTCTATTAGTATTTAGTATTAGTGGATAAGGCAGGACCACTGAATTCTGAGGTCCCCAAAAGGTACTGCATGCCTTATAAATACTAGGCAGAACCTAGCATATTAGTATCTAGAATAGTCTAGAATCCAGTATCTAGATTCTAGATACTAGTATCTAGGATAGTCTAGAAAAATGATAATTGTATGCATATGTGTGAGTAGGTAGGTGGGTATTAGGTAGGGGGTTAGTGGATGTCAGAATCTTTCCAATTCTGATTCAGCCAGAAGTATGACTACTGAGGAAACATGTCCAGAAAATTTACGTGGGTAGTCTTGAAAAAAATGCATTATTAATGTACTACCTAACATGCAGAAAAAACCAAAACATGGTGACATAAACAAAAGACTGACATTTCTGAGATCTTCACATGTGAATGCATTGTCCAGATTTTAAGCTATGCCACAATGCTCTCCAAATTGAATCAACACGTCAACAATCACGTAATTTTTGGTGCACTGTGAACTCTTCAACCATGGTCACATGATGACTGCTTTATCTGTTAAGAGACAAACTTGCTGCCCTCAGGACCACGTGGATTGAAGGCTCATGTGCTTCAGCCTCTCTGTGAGTGTTACAGAGTGGTAACTCTGTGAAGTTACTTTAGTGTTTACTTCTAACATCATTTAAAAATATTTTTAGAGCACAAAACCAATGACTTTGGATCTGAAGTTAGCAGTGATATAGTACTATGAGAAAGACAAAGAACCATGCCCAATGACCTGTGGTTAATTTAGGAGAGAATCACTCTGTGAAATATTAGAGACAATGTTAAGAAAATTAAAAAAAAAATCAGAGGAGGTTCAACGTTCAGTTTGCAAAAATCACCACACAGGCAGAGAAGGATAAACTTCTGGAGGTTAACCTCAAGGCCAAAGTTTCCATCATGTGCCCCTGGGACCCAAAGCCAAGCAATTGTCTGCATGAAGGTAGGTTGTATTTTGATAATTTGAAAAGAGATGTTAGCAATGCAAAAATTACTGTAAATATACACTGTGATTAAAAAGTGTATTTAAATGCAAAATATTCTATAATTGAGGGTTAATTGATATAATCTCAGATCCATTATCTGTACTTCAAATTAATGCCCATGAGAAAATTAATCTTGAATAATTTGAAGTCTTCAGAAGTATCCCCCTGACAGTATATGACTTTGCCTTTATTTCATTTGAGACTGCCTGACTGCCTTGATTTCTTCCTTTCTTTCTTCCTTCTTGCCCTCCCTTCTTTCCTCTTTCCCTTTCCCTCTCACTCACCCTCCCTCTTTCTTTTAACATGTATTCCTGTCAATGGAGTTTCTATTCAGCATGAGAGAGCCAATATTATCACAGAAAAATGAAATCATTCTATTCAACAGCCAAGAAAATTTTGGCTCCAAGAGGGCAGAGACTACATCTATGTCTGTTACCATCGTAGTTCCAGGGACTACCACAATACCTATTAAGGTAGGAAGAACATAATTATGGAAGTAAATTCAAATCACAGAAGATCATCACCAAAAAGGATCTCAAAGATAAAAGGGTTTTTATAATACATACATTTTTTCTCTTATGCCACGAATGCAGTAACCTTTTAGCACATTGTCTTTTGATATACACAAATGTGTCTTTTTTTGAAAATTAATAATGACCTCCTTAGGGCTCAGGTGTGTATGTGCATGTCCCTGTTAACTTACTTCCTGAAATCTGAGGCCCAGAAATAGGTAAATGTATCTGATCACTCCCTCTTTGTATTACCAAAGACTTGCTTTCCTTTTCCAAAGAGCTGACAAGTGTTTGTTCCTCTCTCTGAATTGCAAACCACATGTCGAATATTTCCCAATGACAATGACCATGGCTTTTGTGATTTCTGGAAGGTTGTGACTAACAGGCTACAGTAAAATGGGATGGCAGATTACTGTTTACAGGACTAAAAATACTGTTAGTAATTACAGCTTTGAGAAAAGCAAAAGCTAGATTTATGCAGGAAGTAATATTGTTTTCTCAAAAGATGCCAGATCACTCTTCGGGGGAGAAGAAAAGGCAATATATCTGTCCAATCCTCAGATGGAAGTCGGGGGAAAATACTATGAAACATGTAATTTCTTAGGACATTTGGAGCAGTTAAGCTAGAAGAAGCTAAGAGGTAAAGCACAAAAAAGGTTTTACTAAAGTGAAACAACAATAAAAGAGTCTGTGGGAAATTGTTATGGAAAGGTCATGTTGATAAAAATTTCAAAACCTATCATGGCTGCAAGTAATGGGAAGCAGAGATCAACCAAATAAAAGTCTTGATGGTGAGAAGCACAGTGCTTCAAACACTTGATGCAAAAAAGACCTGAGAGATTCTTCAGATAAAACAGACATAGACTTGTTTTTATCCATGCTAAACCAATAAAGCGGAGAAGTAGTATTTTTCCTTCAAAGTGTTAGCTAATTGCTTTAGAACAGAGGTTGGCAAACTTTTCCTGTAAAGGGCCACATTGCAAATGTTTTGGCATGCAGGCCATAAGGGCTTTGTTGCATTTACTCAACTCTTCTGTGGTGGTGGAGCAGCACTCACAGACAATACGTAAATGAATGGGTGTGTGTTCCAATAAAACTTTATTTACAAAAACAGGCAATGGGCCAGATTTGGCCCATGGACTGTATTTTGCCAACTGCTGCTCTAGAAAAGTCAAGGATATGAAGTTGTAAGACTACTTTTCCAGTAATCTTTTAACTGGCAAGTGACACGGTCAGGAAGAAGTCACTTGGCAAATGTAATTGGAAGACCTGTGTTCAGGCATCCACTCCACCGCTTCATGATTTTGAAAAAGCATTTGACCTTTCAACACCCATGAACATTACTTCGCTTTAAATACCTGTTCTGGCTACTTTATAGGGTTTCTGTAAAAATCCGGTGAAAGAATATTAGTGGAAGCACTTTATAAACTAAAGCATTATAAAGTTCTCATTAACAGGTGATAAGTGAGCAGAAAAATTATTAGATAGGCACTTAAAATGGTAGCAATAAAAAGGATGCAAACTTATGTAATCACTAAACAATCACTTTTGTAATTAAGGGGTCCTCTGTCTCTGTATAAAAAGGAACAGGCAAATCATTCAGTTGCCATGAAGAGGACTAGCAATGGTTACAAACTGTATGGAGAGAGCAGGAAGGACTGGGAGACTGGACTCTTGCTTAGACTGCCTGGGGCTTATTCCTGGCTCCACCATTTACCAGCTGCGTGACTCGAGTGTATCACCCAAGTCAGTCTTGCCTGGAGAAAATAATACTCCCTACTCTGTAGAGATGTTGTCTGAGTTAATGAATCCATCTAATGTTCTTCGCAGAGATCCTGGCAGACCAGAAGTAGTCAATAAATATCAGTTCGTTTTATTGAAATGTTTCCCAAAGTCATACAAGTTTGGAAGGGAAGAGCGTGAAGAGGGCATTTACCAGATGTGTGAATCGCTCGATGACACTGCGGCTCTGTGTTTACTCCACCTCCGTTTGCACACTTCTTTTATGAGAAAGCTCATTAATTTGCACATAACTCAGTATAGATAATGAGTTCAATATTTCTATAGTTAATATACGAAAAATATTTCTTTTAGAAAAAATAAAGCAGTAGTTGAGCTGTATTGTTTCCTTTTATTCCTCCTACACGTTTCTAAACCCAAGTAAAACAATGGGCAGTGTCCTGCCACCTTAATAAATGGTGCCCATTGGATAGAACGTATAGAATGCAACACTGGCTAGGAAACCTTCCTTCACATGCTCCTCAAAGGATTGGCTGGAAAATCCACCTCCATTTCATCTTTTATGGGTAGTGTGGCTTATTAATTGCTTCCTGGTGTTGACAGTTAGTATTAAAATTTTTAAAAATTCTAAGCAAGAGATGATATTAACAACAGAGTAGGCCTACAAATAGGAAAATAAACTAATGGCTGAACAATTATCAATACACTAATAAAATATCAGGTCCATTCATTTTACATTTTTTTATATATTCATACATAGATATTGTTTATTATAAATTAATCAAGTTTTTTTTGGTTTTGTTGTCAAACTAACGATGTGATGTAAATTTTCACATACCACGGGATCCATTATTTCTGTATTGTAAATGTCTTGGGGAGCTTTGTTTTAGGCAGCTTCTAAAATGTTCACCGTTGATTAATTTTGAAAAGTGCTTTCATAAACTAAAAACCTGAGTGGACTTTGCCTAAGCAAATTAATTCCCCCTTCAGTTTTCAGACATATGAACAGGGCTTGATGCCAATTATTTGCTTTTCCTCTCTTAAATAACTTTTCTTTAGATTAAAGGGATCTCTGCCTATAGGAAGAGTGACGCAGGGTTATGACGGACAGAGGAAAAAGGGCATCTTTGCAGACAAACTTACTAAAGGAAGAAAAATTGTCAATCAAATCGAGTTGTCACAAGAATAGCTCGGAGCCTGTGGCATTGATTGATGAATTCCCTTTGTAGTTATTAAGGTAAACCAAAAATACAGCCCTAGTTCTTTTGCCTCTTAGGTAATTCAAACAGAATATGTTTTCACAGACTAAGCATCAACACAACAGCAATGTGCTGAGTTAGCAAAACACCATCCTGAAGGCCAGTGTGAAAAAATATGAAGGCAGGAAAGTTATGCTGCTTCCACTAATTAAGCAAAATATCACTTTCTACCAATACTGCATGGTCAAGAACAATGAATAAGCCTTTGAAAAGAGCCTTAAAATTGGAAGGAACTTTTGAGCTCACATAGACCAAGTCACTTGGGAATTTGTCATAACGAAGTGTGACCCTTAATTTTAATGTCAGTTGTTTTAGCCTGCACCTACTTCATATTATTTATCAATGCTATTAGACAAAAATTGCAGTGATCAGAGGATTTTCTCTGGTACAGATATATCTATCCATGAATTTCTGGTAGAAAATACAGTCATGTGCCATATAATGATGTTTTGGTCAATGATGAACCACACGTAGGACAGTGGTCCCATAAGATTAGTACCATAGAGCTTAGGTATGCAGTAGGCTATACCATCTAGGTTTGCGTAAGTACTCTATGATGTTTGTACAACAATGAAATCGCCTAACCATGCATTTCTCAGAACACATCCCTGTAGTTAAGCAAGGCATGACTGTACATAAAAATCCTGGTGGTTTCAAGGAGACATGACTAAATTCTCTTACAGTTTAATACATAATTATGTTGGAATAAATGAGTGGCATAAATAGACAAATATGTCTGCTATGCAATTAGTACTACAGAGAATAACTCAGTTTTAGCTATTTGACATTTATCACCCTTTGCCAGATCTCTTTTAATGTCTAAGTAGCTTCTGGCCAACAAATATATTGCAAATCAATTCATGTAGTATCAAGGGAAACATTTTACAAACAGTTTATTTTGTGGGCTCATTTTGAAATTATATTCCTTAAAGTTAAAATAATCAATGCTGTTTAACAAGTTCTTCTGTTTTCTCTGAACATTGAGTGACACCTGTTAAATGTTTTCAGAATTATGTTAACAAAAGCATCTTCTGAAGTTGGTCTCCATGTGTTACAAGGAATTTCAATTTTTTTTTTCTGAGCAAAATCTTGGCTCGCTCCACAAACGTTCACTTGTCAACCTTATACAAAAATGAGATGCTCTTCCTCAGGGACATTAGATGCCTTGACTTTCATGAGCGAATGTCAGCTCTACCCTCAACAAGGCTGAATGCTAAAGGATATTAATCTACCTTAACTGGAGTCATGAAACTCCTGACTCTAGAGTTACAAACCCTGCCTGAGTCACAGACTCAAACACCTTCAAGGGCCAGGCAGGTAACATTGAGTAAAATGGGCTGGAAATAAGAAACCACATTGAGTTCTAGGTCTGGGATGACAGTGTGAGGAGCTCTGTGGACCAACTCCCCAGTGAGACAGGCAAAGCTGGCAAAACCTATAAAAGCAAATACTTTAATTTGCTAGAGATTGGCCTAAGATATACAGAAAATGAAGAAACATTTTTCAAGAAAACCTACTAAAACTCAGAACAGAGAGAGTGTTTGGCATTTAAATTGCAGCTCATTTTCCCCTCTCCCCTGTTCCCCCTCCTCCAGTTCAACTTGACAGAAGCTTCATTTGGGCCTTCCCTCTCCTCAGCTCCCAAACAAGGCTTACTGTACCTCCCTGAGAGTCAGAGACTGCTGGCATTTCTTGTCCCCTCCAATTCCAAATTGAAGAGGCTAAATTCCTAGTGAGTGAGGCCAAGAAGTCAGGGGCTTCTTTCTTCCGTCTAGGCTCTACTCAGGTGCTACTCCATATGTGGCAGGCTGATAGTACGAGGGCCATGACCACTCTCATTCTAGAGATGCAGGCCAAGAATACCAGAGGCTACAGCCTCACCAGTGCCCAGAGTGGTAGCTCAGAGAGTTGCCCAGGAGGAGAGGTAGTCTATAAGAAAAGAGAGTTCAGAAGCTCTCCCCAAAGCAACTGAGATTATTTGAAGCAGCCTGAGGAAGTTCAAGCCTAGGGACACTCTCAGAAACAATAGCCCCTCTTAGTTAAGAGCAATCAGCTAAACCACAGAAGAGAGAACCAGAAAAAAGAGATAGCTAAGAAGAGCCCTCACGGAGTCAGAAAAAAATCAAAACCAGTCTCAAAAACTATGCCTGCTTAAATTTAATTGGATCAGACTGCTGAGCAATTTATACTCCAGGGCACTGTTAAAAGCAACAGAGCAATCAGCTGGTAAACAGCAGACTGAAACAGGCAGGGGTGTAATACCAAATGAAGGAGGCAGCTTAAGAGAAAGATCAGGGAAACGTGCAAAGAGAGACCTGCTAAGACCAGTGTCATCCTAGGTGACTGTGCACAGGCCCAAGGCTGTGCATCTTTGAGGAGTGACACCAAAGGCTTCACACTACAAGGAGGAAATAGATTTCACTAAAACAACATAGCCAAATCGAAAAACAAATTAAACAATCAAACAACAAAACAAACCCAGGAGAAGGGGAGGAGAATCAGCATCCAGAGTTGCTATATTATCTAAAATGTCCAGTTTTTTGAGCTTCTTAAGATACACAGAATCTTTGCTTGTATTTCTATACCCCTCAGAGACTGTGGTAGAGTAATTTGCACATCCCAAGACACAATAAATGCCAGCTGGATGAGTAAGTGCAGGCATTGCCAATTGAGATGACCGAGGGCTATGTTGCTTTGGCTTGATGGTACAGACTTATGAGATCTTAATGATGTTTATACCTATGAATGATATAAACTAGATATCTGTCAGATATAATCTGACAGTAATTTACATACATCTTAATTTTAATTGAGATAATCTTAAATTTACTAAAAACAACCAAAAAGCTAAATATCTTGGAACTTTTCTATAATACTCCTTTATGGTCTTCAGCATGGGTTAGTGATACAAACCTTTTATGCCTCAAATAAACATAATCTTACAATGAAGAAACCGTACCTTTTACACTTTAATAAAAACGTTATATTTTCTGGGGGGAATCTACCAAGGAATATTGAAACAGTGCTAAGAGCTGGTGGATTTGGGCATTAGACCTGGCCTTGCTACTAATTTACTTTGTGGCCTTGAGCAGTCCTTCCCTTCATTGCTATTTTGTTTTCTCACCTGAAAAGTGAGCGGAATGTGCCATACATCTTCTCAGGTTTATTCCAGGTTTTAGTTTCTGCAATTTGACGAATGGAAGCTTAGTCACTTAGTTTGGCAGAATAGGAAAATTCTAGTGTACTCTGTTTGTTTAGCGTGTGGTGTAAATACACTCACCAAGTATATCTTATCTTGGGGCTACCACTAGGCTTGGCAAATGAGTGTTGTGAGAGAGTTTCCAACGTCAAAGTGTACCAACGTCAAAGTATTTCTTCATTGGCCTGTCATTTCGCATAGCATTTTAATAACTAAGGTAACAATGGTGAAGCGGTTCCCTTGGAATTCACATTCATTTAAAAATTAGAGCCAAGGCCTTGAATTAGATACTAAACTGACTCAGTAGCCCCTGGAAGAGTTATGTGATGCTGAGGGAGGTAGTGGGAGGACTGAGAATGTAATTATTCTTCCATTGGAACCTTAAAATAAACCTAGGAACTTGATGCTGCAAAGGATTTCAGGAGAAAAAGACACCAGTGGCCTTTGAAAGTTCTTTGCCTTTTTTCTCTTTCTATGTTTGCTTTTGATCTTTGTGGATTAAATATTTAGAAGAAATATGTGGGGCTTTAGGCAATAAAATAGTGACAATGGGACTGAAAAGGCATAGCCAGAATTGAAAAATCAAAAAATTTTGATAATCCATTAGAGATGAAGAGAGAGGGAGAAAGATAAGGTGACCGTGATTCTAAGAATAGTTTGGGAAAATGTGTAGATATTAAAACCATCAACAAAAATTGAAAATTTTGGAGGCAAAACATATTTTTGGATAATTTACCTCCAGTAAATTTTTGTTGAATTTGGGATATTTTTGAGGTGTTCAGGTGAGTGTATCTAATAGGCACCTCGAAATAAGTCTACAGTCCAGAGATGGCTGTCATTGGCTTATAGATGTGACTGAAGCATGGGTTATAGATGAATGATCCAGTGAGAGCAGTGTGCAAGAAAGGACCAGCATTTTGAACACAGCTTTAGGAAACGACACAATTAAGTGCCAGTTATGAGGAGTGGAAGTCCCAGAAGAAGACAAAGAAGTAATGATCCCAGAGGCAGGAAAATAATTAGAAGAGAGAATAATGTTTTTGAAGCCACGGAGAAAACAGCTAGTTTTCAGAAGCTGGATGGGGGTATGAGTTCAGTTGGCTTTGCTAAGAGCTAAGTAATATGAGCAGTGAAAACATGTCAGTGTATTTGGTGACACTAATAAAAACAATTTCATCAGAGTGATGAGATAGCCAGATAGTAGGCACAATCTCCTTTTTACTGGTTTTTAGGTTTGGTGGTCAAGAGAAGGAGGAACATAGAATGACTGTTTCACAGGGGGATAGGGTCAAGGATAGTGTTTTTTGCTTGTTTTCATATTTGCTTTTTAAAGAGGATTTGGAGTAACAAAAATATTTTTAAGGATGGAGGACAAGTATATACAAGTGTAAGAATGCAGTGGTAACGAGTACTTTCATTAAGAATGATGATCCTTTGTTCTAATACAAAACAATTTTGAAGGAATACAATATTGAAGCAATTGACAAACTAGCTGTCAGTTCCAAATAAAATAAGGAATGTAGGAAATTATAGCAAGTTCCCCAGGAGTTAATTTGAAAGAAAGAATGTGATTTTTTTTCCCCGAATTCTCTTGAATAAGTAATGCTCGAAAGTTGAAATGATTGTTTTGTATGAACATAAGTGGATTGAAAAAGTTTGTGAGAGTTTTTGTGGCAAAGGCTGGTTCTAGGGTAGCCTAGGGTAAGGAAACATGAGCAAAGAAACATAAATGTTTGAAGAACGGCAAGTATTCTAAAGAACCTGGAGAAAGGATGGTGATGGGGAGACAGGGCTGACTGAGAGGCAGATTTCCACATGGCAGATGGTGGACGGTCTTGAATTGGATGTTTGGGAGCAAATATCCCTATTGGATCAATTTTTATCTTTTGGACCATTCTTTCTTAGTTAGGTCTTCATAGTTGTTCTTAGTTAGAACAATAGTTTCAAGAGATATATGTGTACCACATAGTATACATTATGTATACAGAAATATATATTAAATATTATATGCATATGTACACATGCATATATAAATACATATTCCTCTATATATATACACACACATGTGAATAAAGAAAATAAATTGGCATAATTCATGCCCACTGTCCTTTATTTTCCAGGTTAGGAAAGACTTTATATTCCAAATCATCCTCTGAGAGCAAGGCCACAGAGGGTGGTATTGTCTATTTGTGGAGAGTGGTAAAAATTTGGACACACTAATTCAGGTCACCAGAAAGGGAGTTCTGGTAATGTACTAGGTCCCAGACTCAGAGAATTTTCGAGATGGAAAACATTTGAAGGATTGCTTAGTGACAGAAGTCCCAAATCCAAATGCAAATAGAAGTTGGCAGGTAACAAGAATGAGGCCAGGTGGTCACAAGACGAAATGACGGATGTCAGAAACTGGAGTCCCAACAGTTGACTCCATCCCATAGATATGCTCTGTTTTGCTTACACAATCATAAAAGAAAATTTTATTACTGGACAACATTTAGAAATCAGATTTCATGCAGAAAACCAGATTTCTGACATCTCTTGAAAAATTAGGAGACCTTCAGCCCAGGGCACAAATTCCCATTTGAAATCAAGGTGAGTTGACAAGTCTGCTCTTTCTAGCTTGTCGGGGAAAGTAGGTAAGGAAATAACCTGGGTGCCAAGAGTAGACCCATTAGGTAGTACGATTAGGGGTGCTTTTCTTTCTTATTGCTTTCAAATTATCTGTTATGTAATTGCAGTATATTTGATATAAGAAAAAAAACTAAGTTATAAATAAATGTAATATATCTCAATCTAGAAATGGGTTGTTTGGCATGTTCCAGTGGCACTGGATTCTATTTGGTGATACAGGCAACAGCCATAAACTAACTGATCTGGACCTCCAGGCAGCTATCCTGAGCTGGTTTGGACTGTCTCCTGAATTGCTACTTCTCAGTCCCTCCTCCTAGTGCATTCGGCCTTTGATGAGAGCAACA
Organism: Equus asinus; assembly: GCF_041296235.1. Lineage (NCBI taxonomy): Eukaryota > Metazoa > Chordata > Mammalia > Perissodactyla > Equidae > Equus > Equus asinus. Next base: position 11,971,849 of record NC_091808.1, on the reverse strand, counting down.
GGAGGACGGGGATCATTTGGGAGAAATGAAGGCTGTATTTTCCTTCCATGACTATGCAGGGGTGAGGTGCAGCTCAGGTTGAAACACATGCACAACAAATACCTCAGGGGTAACTAGAGTTTAAGCTTGAGAAACTTAAGAGCAGCGGCTGCAACCGCGTGTGATTTTGCCCCCTACCCACCACCCCTGGCCAGAGGACATTGGCAATGTCTGGAGACGTTTTTTGGTGGTTATGAGTGGGGAGTGGGTGTTACTGGCATCTAGTGGATCGAGGTTGGGGATGCTGCTAAGCATCCTGTGATGCTCAGGAAATCCTCCCACCTCAAAGAATTGTCCAGCCCAATGCAACAACAGTGCCGAGGATGAGAGACCCTGCTTTAGAAGAATTCATCCCTGGGTGACTGGTAAAACTACCCGAGCTGACTTAGGCTGTGTGCTTAATGATTATATTAAACCACACCTGAGGCATAACTTAACAAGGGTCAAACTTCCCTTCTCCCCTTTCAGCCATTTCAGATGCTTCTGGCAAGTACATTGAATGCCTCCAGAGGATCCAATTAAATTCCGTCAACATAACAGACACCATGGACCAGTGATGTGCCAAGTACTGTCTGGAATATAAAGTGAGGGCTGTCTCTGGTCTTAAAAAGAGTGTAACATCGAAGCATAGAAGGGCAGAAATTCTGCTTTTGGTACCTTCTCATTTCCTAATAAACCTTTAGGGTGAGTTTATCATAATTGTTAGAAAAGAGAGAAATAATATTCCATAGGTTCCAAACTAAAAAGCATACATCCTGTGGTGGTCATTAGCCAGGCTTACTTTTCTATTTCTTACTCTTGTTCTTTCTTTCTTTATTTTCAAACTTCAGGCTCTACATTGCACACAAATAATGCTATTCCTTCTAACTAGTTTTCCTGGGACTTTGGAAGAACTGATAAAGAAAGACGTGTTAATCCAAACAAATGATTCTACTAAAAGGAAACAGAAATTATGTAGTTAGTATCTTTGAAGCTTAAAGGTATTTTAATGAGAGAGATTGTTTACTGTTGTTGGTTTTTCTTGATTGATAGGCTTCCCACTCAGGGAAAAATTGCTATAATTGCAGGAATTGTATGAAATTTGAAACTCAAAGCTATTCTGAGCTTTTAATAATGCATTCTTCTGTCAAAATGAATTAAAGAAAAAACTTGAGAAATGGTATGAACACCCAGGTTTGAAAGTACACCCAGATCTATTCCTCTGACTGAATTTTTAGTGGCAAAAATATCGGGAAACATAAAATACTTCATTACGTATTTGAAACTCAGGCTTAAATGCTTAAATAATAATCCCTTGCTTTTGGGGGGACCCTGGGACCTAGAGATCATTGTACAAGCTCTTATTTTCGAATGCCCCAGCACTTAGTCGCAAGTCCCCTTCTCTATCTACATACGCTGCCTGGTTTGGCTGATCTCTACTCTCTGAAGGTCACCCCGAAGACCCTTAAATCTCACCCTGATCTTGCCAAAAACTCTAACTGTACATCCAACTACCAACTTGACATTTCCACTTGGATGACTAAAAGACATCCAGCATCACCCCCTACTCGCATTTCCAACCCCTTCCTCTCTCTTCCAGTTTTGCCCATCACAGCAAATGGAGCTTCCATCCACCTGGGAGCTCAAGCCAAAATCATAGAAATTATTCCTGATTTCTTTACTTCATTCAATCCATTCACATGTCCTGTTTAATATATATTATGTACAATTTTGAAGCCTAGGTTTTATATATAATTACATTATGAACCTTTATTTCCATGTGTTTAAATACTTTTTGCAAACCTGGTGTGTAAAGGATGCATGAGTCTTCGTGGTATAGCTGTCCAAAGATTATTTAACCATTCCCGTACTGTGGGACATGCATGATCTTTCTCATTTTTGCCATCACAGTCTGTTATTTTATTGAATAGTTATATAGTGCTTACTATGTGCAGGCACTGTTCTAGCACTTCAGAAATGTTAATGCATTTAATCCTTACAATCCATGAGATAGATACGATTATCATCTCTATTTTGCAAACGACGAACCTGAGGCACAGAGAGAATAAATAACTTGGTTAAGATTCCATAGCTAAACAGAGGAGCTGGGGGCCCGGCCCCGTGGCGGAGTGGTTAAATTTCCACATGCAGTGCTTCAGTGGCCCAGGTTTGCAGGTTTGGATCCCTGCAACAGACATACACTGTGCTGTGGCGGTGTCCCACATTAAGAAAAAATAGAAGATTGGCACAGATGTTAGCTCAGGGCTAATCTTCCTCAAGCAAAAAAAAAGAGGAGGATTGGCAATGGGTGTTAGCTCAGAGTGAATCTTCCTCAGCAAAAAAAAAAAAAAAAAAAAAGAGGAGCTGGGATTCAAATCAAAGCAGCCTAACTCCAGAACCCATGTTCTAAATCAGTCTGTTGTGTTGCCTTAGGCACACCAACCATATTTTACACCAGTCTGCTTGTAATTCTGGCCATTTCTTTAGAATATATTTCTAGAGGTGGATCAACCGGCATGAACATTTAAAATGTTTTAGATAATACATATTACAAAGTTTTCTCCCAGAAAGATTATGCTAACTTTATCAATTTATACTCCCAATGTCAGTGGTTGAGTGTCCTATTTGCTCTGCTTACATCAACATGGGGTGTAAAAATATTTTTTAAATTCTGAGCAGTTTATTAGGAACAAATTACAGAATAGTTATAGCTGCAAATTTTGATTATCAGAGGTTGATTTATTTTATTTGTATACTAACCACTTTCTTTTTTATTTTGTGAATTTCTTATTCTTGGATTTTGCCAGCTTTGCTATTCAAATTATCATTTTTTCATATTGAATTGTGGCAACTCTTTATGCATTGAGATTAACACTGTGAAATTGTCGAATATGTTGCCTATGTGCATCTTTATATATATATGTATTTTGGTGAGGAAGATTCACTTCTGAGCTAACATCTGTTGCTAATCTTCCTCTTTTTTTTGCTTGAGGAAGATTAGCCCTGAGCTAACATCTGCCCATCTTCCTCTACTTTGTATATGGGTTGCCACCACAGCATGGCTTGACGAGTAGTGTAGGTCTGCACTGGGGATCTGAATCTGCGAACCCAGGCTGCTGAAGCAGAGTGCGCCTGACTTAACCACTATGCCACGGGGTCGGCCCCTCTGTTTATTTTTAAATACAGTTGTTACTTGGCTTTTCATTTTGTTCCTGTTGGTTACTGAAGTGCCAATATTTTAAAATTGGTTTCTGCAGTTGCATCAAGCTTAAATAGTCATATATTTCCCTCTTATATTTCCCTCTTAATTTCTTTTGATATTGTGAATTATTGGAAGTCTCAATCCACTTACCTAATGCTTAGATATACATTGTAATTCCTTGAGCCAGTAAAAATAGTCAGCAATCTCAATTTTTATATGTAGCCCCACCCCTGATAGCTTATTTCTGCCAACATCATGCAGTATTGTTTTTCAAGAGAGAAGTTTGGATAAGTTCTATTTCTTCTATCTTGATATATTTGCAAGGCTTTAATATCCCCGTCCCTCACCTTAGATTGGTCCAGAAGGGAACAGCTTTGGAAGCCAGCTTCTTAACCCAGACCTGGATAAAACAGATAAAGCAAGGCAGCGCACAATACTGCATGATGCTGGCAGAAATAAGCTATCAGGGGTGGGGCTGAGGCTCCCTCTCGCCCCCTCCTCCCGAGGAGACTACGTGCTCATGTAACCCCTGATGGTTACTTCAACCGCCTCCTAAGCTGAGTGGGTCCACTTAAACATAGGGCTTTTGTCTTGCTCAGTCTGGTTGACTTCTGCCATCAGCATTTGATTTTTACCTTTTATGCGGGCACCATTTAGCTTCTCCTTGAAAATCGTTGAATAAATATTTAAAGAATATCACTGTGCAGTGGGTACTGAACTGGTAGCCCGAACAAGGTTTCTGCAGGTCTGGGTTCAATCCTAGTTTTAAATATTTACGTTCCACATTGAAGGATGTAGGAATAAAGCAGCATCATATCTTTGACTCATTCTCAAAAGTTTTAGGAAAAAAATCATATATGTGTATTTACACACAGATGCATATACACACACAGAGGGAAGGAGGATACAGCAAATGTAACAAAATGTTAGCATTTGGGGAGTCTGTGAATTCTTTTTCACTCTTCTTGCAATTTTTCTGTAAGCGTAAAATTAGAGTTACAAAAATAAGTTCCAAACTTGATTTTCTTAGAAGAAAAACATTAAAATTTGCTTGAGAACTTAGTAAATACCTGGACTAGTAATGTAAAATGTCCCTTCACAGTCCTGTAATTACGTTTTCTTGATCATGTGAGTCTAGATTCTTCCATAGACCAACTTATCAAATGGGGCATCTGTCTCTTCCTTAACTTTTTTTTTTTTAAGTTTCAGAATAGACTGGTATAGACATATTTGGAGAAATCATATAAAATAAAAATCAGTCAAATGACATATCATTTTCTCATTGTTGCCACTGAGCTGCATTTGCATCAGGGACCCACTGAATAGCTGTCAAATATCTCTTTAGTTTTGCAATATTGTGTGCGGATGTTCAAGGCTGCTTGAGAACTTGATTTATTTATTTACAAATTTAAGGCAAATATAACACATTTCCAAATACCATGATTCGTCAAACTGCATTCTAGAGTTTATAGTCTATTTGCAGGGTGATAGCCTGGAGTCTTAAAATGATCAGAAGGGAAAGAGTCTGACAGTAACTATCAATAGAAATAATGTGAATTGTCAAGGTAATTTTAATGGAGCATTAAACTGAAAGATGGTTCCTGAAAAATCAAAAATTAAATTCCAATAAATAGCAAAGAGTAATAGATTAAAAAGTGACTAAATTAGCTTTTAACTGAAAAAAAGTCAAAAGTACTGGAAAGTCCAATTCCTACCACTTGTGTTAAGGATCTCTATTAAGATATTGTCTCAGTCATTGGGTTGGGAGACTGGCTTCCAATTCCATTATCCTCCTCCACATTTCCTTTCTTTAAAATAATCAGGTCAAAAAAAACCACTCTGAAGGCTAGTATACGATTTTTTTTCCAGAAAGGCAAATCAAAAAGAGAATAAATTATATAGTTTGATAGGAGAACTCTAGAAAAACATAAGCACAATTTTTGTATTTGATACCTTTGGAAAAACTTTTAAGGGTAACTTTCAGGGGCTTCTGAGCCAGACTTCCTGGCTAGCGATCCCTGTTTGGCGTGCCTATCATATTTCTGACTACTTCAAACCGCTCTTCACTAAGACTCCTCATTTTAACTGTGAAATGAATGTAGCTCCCTATTGAAATAATGACTAAAATTACTTGTTTGATGCTTGAGAACAAACAGCTACACTGAACCATGCACACAACACCCTGAATGTTTTCCAAGCCTGAGACTGTCTCTCTATAATTTTTTTTTTTTTTGAGGAAGATTTGCCCTAAGCTAACATCTGTTGCCAATCTTCCTCTTTTTGCTTGAGGAAAATTTGGCATGAACTAACATCTGTGCCAATCTTCCTCTATTTTGTATGTGGGTCGGTCACTGCCACAACACAATTGACGAGTAATGTAGGTCCGCACTGAGGATCCAAACCTGGGAATCCAGGCCGCCGAAGTGGAGCATGCGGAACGTAACCACTATGCCATGGGGTGGGCTCCTCCTTAAAATTTTTAAGTGGACATCGTGAATTCAGAAAGCATTGGTACTGTGAGGTAATTAGTTCTAAGAAACTGCAAATCTAGATACTTGGTGTACAGTATAAGGAATACCAAGGCAATCAAAATGGGATATGAAAAAGTTGGCTACTAATTTTGGTTGGGAAGAAATGAGTGAAAGAAGCAACGATTAACATAGAGAGGATCCCCCAGAATTATGAACAGAGTACGAAGCAATAAATGATGGAACAACATTGCTACAGGTGCCTCAGATTCTGTTGTGATTATTTGTAAATAGAGTTAGATTGGGATGATTTTGTTAAATTCATTTTTAAAAATAAAACTTTAATGAAATTATTATTTTAAAATATAGTCTTTTTTCCCCTTTAAATTATACTTTCGTTTTGGGCTGATGTGGAGGGTTTGCTTTGAAAAGGAATTAAGCACTTTTTCCCTGACCATTTTGGGTACTCCTTCTGTGTGGCTCTTTGGATCAAGAGCTCCGTGTCCTGGTCAGCCACCTCTATAGTTCGCCTCTATTTCTCCCCTAGGTAACAATTTTTCCTCAGCATTGTCCAGCTCTGGACCTTCTCTTCCCATCCCTAGAAATCTGTGCCAAGCTAGAAAAAGAGAGAGAATTTGGAAATTAAGAAAAAGTGACTAGAGGATCCTTGTGAGAGATTAGGGCTAGTTTTTCATGGGCATCCTGAAATTTCTTTTAGCTTTAGAGTCATGGACAATTTTTAACATTTGCCAGTTTCAATTATTATAAACTATTGTAAGAAAACAAACCCTCCAATATGCCTCTTATTTGTGTTTAGATTTTTCCCCATTTGGAAAGAATAGAAAGAACCATACAGGCAGGATGAATCAGCTCAAAGTCACTGACGTCATCTGACACTATAAAGAGACAAAGAATTCAGAAAGGACGCCATATAGTTTTAAGTCCAAATTCGAGTCTATTGAGATTGTTGGGGGATGGGAAGAGAGTTTTCTTAGACTTAGGAACATCCAATGGTAATCTTAAATTTGGTTATAAATTTAGCATTTCTAGCTGTAGATCTGCAATACAGACTTCAAAAATGTGCAGCTTAGAGAAGATCTCTTTGCCCTTCGCTACACAGTTTTTAATGTCCCAACTTTTTTGTCTTCTCCAAGTGGGAGGACTTATTAAGGCAGGAGCTACTCTGATAACAACTTTGACCAAAGTGTAGCGGCTGAGAGCTGGTACTTTCCATTTCTCTCCCTTTTACAATTTATACCTGTGTAGTTAGAGATCTGGGTCAGCAAATTCCTGAATTTTCCAGCTCATCTCAGAATTGAATTTGCAAAGAAAGTATAATCATTAAATTACTTGCCACCTAATTCTTTTTGTTTTTCCCAAAGATTTTTTTTTAGGTAGCAACTGGTTTTCTGGACAAGGGATCAAAACTCCTAAAGGTAGCAGCATCAGCATCACTTGCCTAAAGAAGGAGATTGAATTCCGTCTGTTGAATGGACTGCATCCCTTGTGCTGAGCCTCTGCAGTGTGGAGTGTTCTACAGCCTCTGTCTGCCAGTTCTGGTTCTGCTCGTTATATATAAAAAGCTATTCCATCCCATTTTCAGCTTTCTTTTTTTTTCTTTTAACAGAAATGCTGGCATGCAACTTAAGTCCAGGAATAGCTCAGAGCTGATACCCTCAATTTAGTCATGGGAACTGTATTTCTCTTCTCTTTAGAAATACTCTCTCCCAATCTGTAATCATGACCTCATAAGAGCTAGGTGTTTTCAATTAAAATAAACATATAGCTTTGTACAACATATAGGAAGAAGCATATTTCACACTGACAATATATACTCACATTCCAAACCATAGGGATTATATTTATCTATAGGAACATCTCTTCCCTTATAAAGGAAGGTTTTGTATGTAAAGCTTAGCTCCAGTGTATTAAAACGCATGCCTGTATATTTCTTAGGTTGAAAAGCTTTTCAAATAATGACTACAACTTCTAAGAATGGTAAAAAACTTTTACACAATTTTCATGTTGGAAAATATCAACTAGCAGGAATTATAAAATATATTGAAAAGAACCCAGGAGAGCTCTTGAATGGTCTTTTATTTCTCAGCATACAACTCTATTTCTGAATCTTTTTCTCAGTCAGTTTTGAAAATATACACATCATTTTTCCTTTTCAGAGAAAGGATCAATTAATTTACCTGTTGAAAGGAGCAAAATTGGAGTGGAAACACGAGCTCTGCACTTATTTTGTAACAGTCTGTATAAATCAATTACGTATTTTCAAAAGAACACTTTCCCAACCTTGTATTTAATGAATTATAAAACTTCTCTCCCTAGCATGCATATGTGCGCCCAATTCCCTGCTTTATCAGACAACAGCCTGAGAGCTGTGTTTACTTACAGATGCGCAGTTTTCAGACTTGTCTTCCACAAAACCAATCTGGCAGGGCGTCCTCTGATTCCGCAGCCAGTAGTCTGTAGACTCCAGCAGGCTATTGCTGCGAAGAACCTGAGGGAACCGAGAAAAACTTCTCAGTGCTGTTCGGCAAGGTTTTCTATTTAAACAAGCACCTCCTTTCTGAAGAAACTGTAGGTGTTTTCTTTTCCCTAGAGATCTGGATATGAGAAAAAGTTGCAGGATAATAGTACTTCTAGAATGTGTAAAATATTCAACCAGGAATTGGCTTTAGAGGAATACATTGATGTTAATACTGATGTTTCTTCTCTCATCAAATCCAATATCTGCAAGCTTCAACGTATGTGCCACTGTTGCAGAATTTGCAGTCAAACGATTTTTGGGGGGATATGGTGGAATTGGCAATGGGTTCAAACTTCATTTTAGTGTTAATGTTCTTTCACATGCTATGACTATTTTCGATTTTAAAAAAATGTAGTGTTTTTCCTTTTGATGTAATATTTCTACCGAAATTATGATTCTTCAGTTCTTTGGCTTTGAAAATGTATCTGTGAAATAGGGTGTAATTCTTCTAGGACATCTAAGATTCTATGTCAAGCTTAAAAATAAAATGCATTACAACAACCATTTTTCTATGTAGAAACAATCTGGTAAAACAAAACGAATTTCAATACCTGAATTAAAACCAAATATGATTTACACAAATGCCTTGTTTCTGGGCTTGCGTTTAAAAGCAAAAAGAAAGATTAAAGAAGTTTTAAAAAATTTTTTAAAAATCATATTTCTGAGTCAAAAACATTTTGAAGATGCAATCTCATAGATAACCAAATAATTCAACTTCTAATGTGTCTCAACATTACCTAAATGCTGTATAAGATTTTTCTCACTTTGTATAAGATTGCCAATGCTCTCCTGGGACCCTCTACTTTATCAGGGTACACGTCTGCTGATATTTGACTACTGCCTTCACTCAAGCAATACAACAGATTTAATCAGTTTGGATAATCCCACAAGAATAGAACGCTTCAATTACATTTCACTTGCCTAATGAAAAATTGTCTTCTTTTACTCTATAAAGATAAAACTACATTAGTTTTGTTCTCTGAATATTGAGTTAACCAAATAAAATTGACACATTTTTCTATAACATTTTCGTTTTAGCTGAGTCATATTACTCTTAAATCTTTTCCCACTCAATGTTTATTATTACCTAGAGATGACAAATTTTCACCATTCTTTCCTCTCCCACTGCTATTCTCTTTTACTTCCCGCATAGGAAAGAGTTTAAGAGCGTGGGCATTAGTGGTCTAACAGTACTGAAATCCTAACTTGCTCATTAGTAGCAGGCAGACCTTGGGAAGCTGACTTCAATTCTGAGTGTCAGTTTCTACACCTGTGAATGGAGATAATAATACTCACCTGTTGGGATCATTGGGGTATTCAGCGATCTGATATGTGTCAAACGCTTAGTCATGCAGATAATAGGTATCCTTTCAATACTTGGTTTATCGTTGTTACTATTTGAAATGAACTACAAAGGAAATAGAAATTGGAAGCCTTTGCCTGAAATTAGTGGATTGAAAGCATTTCAGATGTGTGAAGACAAATTTTCTTAGCAAGTATCCTGATCTAAGGTGTAATGTTAGTTCTGTGGGTAGCAGTATTAATAGTTACAGCTACTATTTTTTGCATGCTTAGAATGTGCTGGGAAATGTGCTAACATTTTCATATATTTACTTTTTAATTTAATCCTTACTGCAATGCTATAAGGTAGGAATTGTTTTAAAGATAGCGATCGTCACAGAAATTGTCATTTTGAAGATGAAGACCTTGAGGCTCAGAGAGATTTGAGTTTCTGCCCCAAGCTGTTCAGAGACTGTCGTTGGATTTGGTTTTGAAAATACAAGGCCTGGGACTGAAATCATTTAACAATACTGCCTTCCATAACCCGTACAAATGGGTCTGACTCAGGGTGAGCTTCTGAAATGTTATGCACATTTAATTTTTGTAACGATAACTACATTTTCTTATGGACTTCCAAATTAAAGTTAGTTTTTCATTAGTGAAATTCTGAGGTGACATTTTTCTTTAAGGAGAAGAAAGTTTTTGTCATGTAAACTATAATAATTGAATTAATCCACTTGGCAAGTATTATCAGGATTTTAATTTCTCAAAGGAAAACATGCTTTTACATCTGAGTCAACATTAAACCCAACTGTTGACATTATGCTTCTGCTCCTTGCCCTTCGTGATCCTTAGAATTTGGAACACCCATCGATAAACAGATCCTTCATTCACTCTGTATCATAAAAACAACAGAGATTTAAAATGGAGGCATCAATGAACAGACCAGTTAATAATACTTTCCAAAGAAGTTTAATGAATCCTCTGATTGGAATCACTTCTTAGCCATTTCAAAGGTCCCTCCTCAATAATTAGGCCCTGGACCTTTTCTGTATTCTAATATAGTCAAGGCACATAGTATCACGGTTGCAACAAAATATGTCAACAGAAGAAAGCAGTTGTCACTTATCAGAGCATATGATTTTTTCTTGTCCTAGGTCAGCCTTAGGAAAGGGACAGAGTTCAGACACAATTAGCTTGGGTCTTTCAGACAAGTGATAGGCTGGGTTGACATATTTTCCTGGTGAAACACAAAGAGGCAGAGACGGAGGCGCCAAAAGGCATCAGTCTGACCCTTCACACTTTGAGATTCCCAAAGCTGTGAAAGAGGCTGTCTCATCTGTCTCACACTGAGGTTGATCGAGGGAACTGCTGGCCACCTGTCGGATTTCTCCTGCATTTGCCTTCTCTAACGTGGGGAAATGAGCACAGAAAGATGAATCTCTTAAGTCTTCTACTTTAAGAGTATTTTTTGCACCTATTTTTAAATAAATAATAACTAACAATACACAAAGACCTTGCCCTGTCATATCCTAGGAATGGGGAAAAAGTCAACAGCCTTATGGACCTGCTTACTCACTGGAAAATGCTCGAAAAACTATGCCATATGCACTCCATTCCATATCCCTGGGATACTGAGAGTTTTCTCAGCTTTAAAGGAAATGGAAATGGCAGAGTAAGGAAGTGGAATTTAAAATGAAACCCAAATCTTTCAGGGTTTAAGGAGAAACGTTTTGAACAGAGTTTTGTTTGGTGAGGGGATTCATTCACTATGTGACTTTAAAATTTGAATTTTATTCATTATAATTAAAAAAACAGTTCATCTGATTATAGCAATAATTAAAATAAAATAAATTTTTCCACACATTTCATTAATATTTAGTGGTTACTAATTATTTAATACTTATATTCTTTAATTATTGACCAAATAATGCTACATTTATTGAGAACTCTCTGGGCTAAGGCCCTAATATGTATTATCTGAACTAAACCTCTAGACGTATAAGGTAGAATTTAAGGGCTAATACATGTAATGTGCTTAAAACAGTACTTGGCACATGGAAAGCATTCGATAAATGTTAGCTATCATAAAAATTATTATTCTCTTTGCCCAGTCTTAGAGGGGTCAATAACTTGTCTTGTTAGTGGAGAACCAGGATATGGGCCAGACTCTCTGAGCCCAAAGTTCCCATTAGGCAGTGCTCCATTGCAAGTTGGTAACATTACACAATTTTTCATTCTCAGGTTCTACCGAATTCTGGTTTATGCATTTAGCCATCTCTCCCTTAGGGCCCTGGTCTAGGTGGTTGGGAGGTTGGAGTCTAGTCCTGACCTCACTGTCTGTGAGCTCCAGTCACCCCCTAGCTCCCAGCCTCAGTTTGCCCTTTGTAAACAATTCAATCACGTGATCTGAAGGCTCCTTCCACAGCGAACCTCAGGTAATTCTCCCCCCACTCCTTTCACTTCTGCCTCTCCCTTCCCAAATACATTAAGAGCCAGATAAGCAAAGAGAATAAAAATGCAGGCTTCGCTAAACCACTTAGCATTATATGTTAAGCAATTTGGTTCACAGCTTTTGGTTCAACCGTTTGACAAACCGTTAGAAAAAGAGGACTGTTGGAAGAAATATGTGCTTGAGAATTTAAGGATTTTGAAGCTTTATGAATATAATCCTCCTGCGCCAGCCTCTCAATGGCTCCTTTATTTATCACTATTTTTAGTTGCAAGTTCATTTATTTCAGATGAAGAATTAATAATGTACGTGCCGTGCGTTCACAAGTTTGAAATAATAACGACATATTTTCTCTTAAAATTTCATGAGCGTCCTAAACAATGAAGAAAGCTCCTTCTGCTCTCTTTACAGTTACCCTCCTTTTTATAGAGAGAACCAAGTTGCAGGAATTTAGTTTTAATATGGAACAGGGAGGGTGAAATACACTCAGTAATCTGGACACGGCCCTAGATGTTGCTAAGAAATGCCTTAAAATTTGAAGAAAAAGTAATTTAGATTGGAGAAGACAGTAACTCCTGATTAGTCACAGAGGTTTCAGGGCGGAACTTCATCACCCACTGAGTGAACTTGGGAAAATCATTTAACTTTCATGGGACTTAGTTTTTGCATCTATTACGGGAGGACAATTAAAGTCACTCAGAAAGTTGCTCCAAGGCTCAAATAAGAAAATGTTTGCAAAGGGCTAACCTCTTAATAGAGTAGGTGATGGATGCATGACAGCTATTATTATGAGAATGCAGTAAAATTTAGACAATATGTATTCCATCTTAACATTTTCTTGATCTCTGCACAATATTTGACAATATCTCTTTATTTATTATTTGTGAGGCACCATTCTTATTTTTGTCCTCCTGCTTCTCTGATCTCCTCCTTCGATCAATATTTGGTCAACAAAGGTCCGTGGGCCCTTTTGAGGTTTGACACTGAGATTATTAAGATGAACAAAAATGACTGCTGCCCTTTTGGAAATTAAATTCTAACAGAAGGGAGTAAGTACTCCCAGGACTCTGGTAAAGAATGCAGTTGCTTTGATCAACAGCAATCCAGATCAGGTAGCACTGAGGATGGAGTGGTTGGTCCTACCTGCAGGAGTAGTGGCAGAAACTGTGCACTGGACCAGAGTGTTGAAAGATGCCTCTGTGGATCTGGCCTCAGTGTTGCTCTTTCCATTCCCCTCAATCATTTTCCCGGAGGGCTCACTGACTCTCGGAGCATTAATCACTACCTGGAAGGATGCCTCACTGATCTACAGCTTCAGCTTTGATCTTTCTCTAAAGCTTGGCTTTTCATGTTTCTAACTGTTATTTATTATTCTTGGCTCTCCTGCTGTCACTTTGGACGCTGTGTCTAAACCCAAAACCCTTCCCTCCCCAATTCTAGTCCCTAAAGGAAACCTGACACCTGATTTCCCAACTTATAGTTAATGGCAGAACAATTCTCCTAGTTACCCTGGCTTGAAATGTGTGTGCCATCTGGGACAACTCTTTGTCTATTTCTAGTCTTAGATTCTGCTCTTCAAAGTTTAATTTCTTCTTTAGTTCACTTAACATTTGAGTGCATACTATGGACTAGTCTCCAGGGAATACAATAGTGAATAATGCAGAGCTGGTCTCCATATTTATGCAACTTAAAACCTGGCATGGGAGCCAAACAGATAAAGGAACATTGAAAAAAAACATTGAATTACAAATTACGGGAGGTAGTATGAAGAAATTCAGCATGGTGCAGTGATAGAGAATAAAGAGATGGGGATGATACATGGGAAAGGCAGTTAGGGGAGGTTGAGTACCCACAGGGTTCCTAATAATCCATGACGTAATTATCTCTCTCTTCTCTCCCTTTCTGTCACTGCTTAGCTCCCAAATCCACTGAGCTCACTGAAATCAGGACAAGGGATAAGTGCCTAAGCTTTGAAGACAAACCTGGTTTCAAATTCCAGTTTTTCCATGAATTAACTGAACAGCCCAAGGTAAGTTAATTAACCTCTGTGAAACTCAGTTTTCCCATCTACAAAATGAGGGCGGTGGTACCACTCACAATGAGGGAATTTTAGTAGATACTAGAAATAATAAATGTACATAGTATCCAATTATTTTAGGTGTTCACAAATAGTAGTTATTATTATTACAAATATATTACTGACATTATGTAATTCTATCCCAAGACCTTAAACTCAATAGATTAATTGACCCAATAAACATTAATATTTTACCTTCTAGTCCTATCAGAACCTAGGCTAGGCCCTGGGAAACAAAAAGGGCAATATTTGCTGTTGGTGAACCCAGAATTTTATGGGCTTATTGCCAAACTGTGGCCTAGCATTCGAGACAGATCCTAATTTAGTTCCCACCTGTTAATCATGTCATGAATATTTATTAAGCTCCAATGTTTAGGACATGCACTATGCCCAATTTAAGTGTTTTCCAGGCTTTGCCTCCAATTATTTCCCTGCGCAGACCCTCTGGTATAATCCACTCCTTTACCAACGAGCTCCACCTCATCGTCTTTATGTTGCACACGGTTTTCCCCACATATTTCCACCTCCCCCTTGAACTTCTTCATCAACATTCTTCCCCAACCATCAAGATCTAATTGAAAGCGAGCCCTCTCCTCATAGCAAATGTTTTTCTCTTCCTGTGAAATCTTTACAATGAAAATAATATGTTTACCTTGGAATTTTGGAAAGTGCTTGAATGTATTTTCCTTCCCATTAGATGATATCATTGTTATGAGTATATAAGTATCTTATTCAACTTATTGCCCACACTTATTTCCAGTTGGTAGTTACTTAGTTGGTGCTGAGCAACTGTTTGTTATTTGGCACCAAAACTTCTTATATTTGATGCAATATAAATTTGCTATTTTCCTTTTCAATGTTTGTTTTTCAGAAAGAAAACTTTGAGTATTTTTTATCATGTGATTTATTCAATATAAAGAAAATTTAAAAGTTAAATCAATGCACACAATGATATTTTATATTTCTGCAAGATTTTTATTTCCCTCAAGGATTTTATGAAAAATGACAAAGTTTTAATCTTGAGGAAGGTCCCTATTTTCTAGTCCTATACTATCAAGACTTCCTCACATTTCATTTTATGATAATTTGAATATAAAGATGTAAAGTAGCCTCAAAGCTTTTAAGAGAGGGAAATTTCACACACAAAAAACTGCATTTGTGTAATGCATGCATCATGATTAATGATGGAATGCTGCTTAAAATTAACTGAATAAAGTCATCAGAACAAGGAAGTCATTCGTTTTCAGAATTTATCCTTCCCCCTCAAACAGGTGGACTCAAGGAGGTTAAGATGTGATGGATATTGAAACATTGATGCTCTCAGCTATCTGCAGGCTGGACAGAACCTGGGACGGCCATTTCAGGAAACCATCCTGGCTGGATGCTCACTCAAGTATGCCAAACAAATATTATTTTTAAAATGTGTGTGATGATGTGGAAAATGTTTGGAAGCACTGTCCAAAGGAATCATCCTTTCAGATGTGACAAAATTTTCATGAATATGTGTTGGAGACGAGGAAAGAAGAAGCAAGAGGAGCTACAGAATAAATGGAGTATGAGAAGCCCATGGGAAGAGTCATGCACATCATGCAGAGAAAAAATCTCCAGGCTCCACTGTTCTAGACTCTTTCTAGGAAACTCCATTCAATTTTTCTTACACAACAACTGTAATGAGAGTGGGTCAATTAGATTTGCATAGTGAGGTAAAGATGTCTAAGAGCTGATTAGAATGAAGGCAAGGAAGAGTGAAGGCAGCTGCTCATCAGATGCTATCGCCTATGTGCTCTGGAATATAATAATGACATCTCTACTGCAGGCAACATTTTCTTCATAGAGATATCACATTCCTATAAAATTCACCCTTTTTTGTGTAAAGTTCTATGAGTTTTGAAAAACATACATAAATGTGTAACCACCATCTCAATCAAGGTGTAGAGCAACTGTTTAGCTCCATCACCCCCCAAAATTTCCCTCCGCTCTTTGTAGTCAAATGCCTCTCAAATCTCAGCCCCAAGCAGCCATTGACTTGACTTCTATCGCTAAAATTTTGCCTTTTCTAGGATATCATGTATGTGCAATCATATAGTATATAGCCTTTTGTGACCATTTTTTTTCACTTAGCAGAATATGTTTGAGATTCATCTATACGGATGTGTGTATTAGGAGCTGGCTTCTTTTATTACTGGGTGGTATTCTATTGTATGGATGTACAGAGATTCTTTTAAAAATCAATTTACCAGTTAAAGGACATTTGGGTTGTTTCTAGATTTTGGTAAATATGAACGAAGTTGCTATAAACATAAGCCTACAGTTTTTGTTTTGCTTGGGTAAGTACCCAGGAGCAAGATTACTAGGTAGTGTGATAGCTTTCTAAGAAACTGATAAACTGTCTTCTACAGTGGATTTATCATTTTCCATTCCGCCAGCAAGGCATGAGAATCCAAGTTGTTTCACATCCTTGTCAGTATCTGGAGTTGTCAGTTGCTGCTTTTCAAATTAATTTTATTCATTCTACCACGTGCATAGTGGTATTTCATCATGGTTTATTTTCCTTTTAATTTTAAGACTTTTTTTTCCTTTTTAAGGCTCTTTTAAAATTAAAATTTTAATTTGGATTCCATATTGGCACAAACTGTATTCAAAAGCATTAATTAGACTGTATCTTTGATGCTAACTTTGGAATACCATTTTTAAGAGAAGGAAAATGTCATCCTTCTTAAGTTTTCACTCACTCATTCATTCATTCAACAACTACTTGAACACCTGCTGTTTTAACTAGGCGCTGCTTATTTAACTGGGCAATCAATGGTGAACAAAACAAGGATAACAACAAAACAAATACAATCTTGTTCTCATTCTGATGGGAGAGGGTAGACCATAATTAAATAAATTCTATATATTATATATTAATATATATTATATATTAAATTATATATAAATTGCATATATGCTAAATTATATACATACACAGATTTTATAGAGAGAGAGAGAGAGAGAGTGTCAGCCAGTGAAAACTACTGTGAAGTTAAATAAAGCCAGAGAAAGAGATGAAGTAAGGGATGCTATTTTGGAAAGTATTTTCTGGCAGGCCTCTCTGAGAGTGACGTTAAGCAGTGATCTGAATGAAGTGAGGCACCAACCAAATAGCCACCTGAGAGACGAGCATCCCAGGCAGAGATCATCAGCAAAAACAAAGGCTCAAAGGAGCAGTGTGCTTGTATTTGAAGAAGAGCAAAGAGATCACAATGGCTGGTGCCAGTGAGTGGTGGGGGAAGTGGTGGGAAAGAATTTTATGTGTCAATGAAAAGAAATCCCTTGCCACACTGGGCCCGACATTCTCTAATGTCTTGAAGAACTCCAAGATTCTGCAAAATTCTTTCATTATAATTTTGGAATGTTTAGTCACTGGCTTAAATAATTTTTAATTGATAACAAATTTTTATAATAGCATAAAAGTCTACCACACACAGACTACACTAGAAGTCAGAAGATTTTTTTTCTTTTAATTCTTTTTAAAGATTGGCACCTGGGCTAACAACTGTTGCCAATCTTGTTTTTGTTTTCTGCTTTATCTCCCCAAACCATCCCTGTACACAGTTGTATATCTTAGCTGCATGTCCTTCTAGTTGTGGGATGTGGGACGCCGCCTCAATGTGGCCTGACGAGTGGTGCCATGTCCGCGCCCAGGATCTGAACCCTGGGCTGCTGCAGCGGAGCGAGCGAACTTAACCACTCGGCCACGGAGCCAGCCCCAAAGTCAGAAGATTTTGTGTAATTTTACACACTGAATTTCATGTTGACTTATCTGTGCCTTAGCAAATTTCTTGAAAATTCTATAGTCTTGTTTTCCACTCTGTGATATAAGACCTTTCCGTTATTTCACAGGAAAATTGTAAGGCTTATTTAAAACACACTGAACTCATAAGAAGAAACAATAATACAAACTGGAAATAAAATTATAGTGTAGAAGAAAAACAAACTGGCATAGAAAACTCAGTAGTTTAGTCCCAGTTTCTCACAAGGTTTAATTAAATGTTAAGATAACATTTTCCTTTTGGTGATGATTCTACTGGCTGACTGCCTGAGTTCTTCTGTGTTTAGCCTCCTTTGACAAAAAGGAGAAGCTATTTCCAAAGCATGAATGATGATGTTTGATTATTCACAGAACATATTTTGAAACATGGTTATCTGTTTGGTTGAATGTGAAGCATTCTTGCATGATACTTGTGACACCTACTACGATTTGGAAATCTTGTAAGCGATTATTAGAAAAGTTTTAGAAAATAATGGCGTTCTTTTAAGACCCTGGAACAAAACAACTCTCCATTATCAAGGAGGAGGAAAGAGCCTAGAAAGTACCAGATCAAAGACATAGCTGGGAAGCTTGGGAAGGAAATAGCAGTGAATCTGCAATTCATTCTCTCTCTTTACTCTGGAGAGAGGTAGGAGGGAATACCCCCAGATAAGAAAGAACGTGACATTGTCATACCTCATTATAAACATGCTAATGACCAAGCTCCAAATAAACTGTATTTTTATAGGAGGAAAGTCCTTATTTTGGAATGCTTTTAGCAATAGGTACCTGGTCTAAATAAGCCTGCCTCTGGCAAGTAAGCATGAGATATACTGATTTATGGAGCATTCATCTCTGACAATGTCACATATGGATGTAACCACCTGAGTAAAATATGGAAATTTTTCATGAACAATAAAGCTCTCTTATTTGAAATTAATGTCCCCATATACATAGTTTAGAGACTTTGTATGTTCACCTGGGCCAGAGTGCATCCTAATGTGGCAAGAAATGAACTAGGCAGCTTCAGGAACAGTTTCAGATGTTGCTCTGCTTTTCTTGTGTCACGTAATTACGTGTATCCTGGAAAATACATTGTATTTCAATGCAGTCATTAGTATAAGAGCATAGAAGACAATTCAGAAGTATCAAGCCATACTTGTGTATTTCTGCTGTATCACACAGATGTCAGCTGGCTGAAGAATGCTTTGAAAGTTGATCAGAGCTTTTTCAACATGAAAGTAATAACCGAGTTTGAGGCTCAAATATAAAATGCAAGAGTTACAAAAACAGATATGCTCAGGAAATGCAAATATAATGTAATTTATGATGGTCAGCAATGGTTTAAACAGAATCAAATTAGACATATAAATAGAATACAGCTGATTAATTGCTGTCTAATTGCTGTTTAGAAGCAGGATAATGCTATAATGGTGATCATCAGTGAGGGGAATGTGATTTTTAGTGTTAAGAGAAGGAAAATATAAGAAAAAGCACACATGTAGGAAAATGTATGAAATGCATCAAGGCCCACCATTGATGTGGGACGATTTTGTGTAGGTATACAAAGTGTAGGTAGTGCAGAATTTGCCATTGGTCAAAGGGACAGCAGATTTAAAGGTCATGTATCACTTGAGTATTGATGCATGCCTTTGACCTTTGGCAATTATAAGAAAGTGGCAGTTCTCATTTCTTGATTCTTCTCTTTTTTTTGGAAGAAGCTACTAGAAACAACTACCTTTTAAGATGTATGCAGGTGGACACCTAATTTGCTAAGGGACACACCTGCTTCCTGGATGCTCTCCATCCTGGAGAGTATGAACCCTCATATGAGTCTTTTAGGATGGGTCTTATTTTCAAAATGCAGAGATAAGCCAAGTAAATGTGGGCACACAGACGAGGGGGCTCATTCTCAGAGATTCATGAGCCAGAGGGCCCCTTTAGAGGGCTGTTCAAATTTATCTGAGCCATTTCCTTTCTTCCTGCTCTGATACAGGCAGAAGTGAAAACTGGGCACTTCTCAGAAGGAAAGCCTGGCAGGATACAGGAAAGGTGGATGCTATTAGGAGTGGTGGGAAATGTAATGTCTACTCCAGACTACAGAGCTGGGAGGGTTTCTTAGATGGAGGACTAAAAGGAAAGAGAGATAGCCTCAAGGTTAGTGATAGGGAACAGGGATGACAAACCTTGTTTTAAATACTCAAAGACAGGAGAATTTTGAATGGCAGATTAGATCTTTTAAAAATGTTAGACCTCTTCCACTTCTGGAGAGAGATATTTAATACATAATATAAAGAAGGTTGGGGTAATTACAAGAATTCACAAAAAGATCGCTTGCCTAGTTCCAATCGTGTAGCATCACCCTCAATTCCATACAATGTTCTAAGCTATTTTGGGTTTTCAGAGTCCCACTTTTTGGTTCAAAAAAAAGAGAGAGACAGGAAAAGGCACTGCAAGATCCTTCCAGGAGTTCTTCACACATAGCGAAGAGGACGATCAAGGAACTGAGCTGTAGAGAACAGAATAAGACTAGCATATTGGAATCTTAAACACCATATAGCGATTGTTGGAGGCAAGAGAGGTGGGGTGGAGCCCTGAATAGAAGTTCCCAAACATACTGACTTTTGGAATAAGAAGCTGAATCATATTCAAGCTGCAAAATAAGTCGTAATAGATAGTTTTAAACAAAGTTTCCCACATAGGATTACTGAATTGACATTTTCTGAAGAATGAACTTGCCATGTAGCATATGTAGTCCCAAGTTTCTGTTTCAGTGGAGCAGCCTGCTTGAAAGGCAAGAGAGGACGTTCTGCATTTTGACCTGTTTTTGCTGAAGGCAGGGGAAATTAGTCCCCAACAGAGCCCTGATTATCTGCATTCTGGCCTCGGTGTGGCAATGGCCTCCTAGATGGCAATGTGGCTGAGGGCTTATAGAAGTTTCCTCAGGCAGTCAGGGAAATGGCCCCCAGAGGGAATTTTGTGGCTGGCTTCTTAGACGCAATTGGGCAGAATCTGAACTCATGAACTCCTTTCCCTGGCTTGTCTCCTCTTCCCAAGGAACTCAATATCACCACCATATGTGGATATCTTGGCTTAAATAGCCAGAGTTCATGGTTCTGTTTAACTCTCATTGCTGTAGAGTCCTACTGGTCTTGACTTCCACACGCATTTCACAGTGTTCCTGTCTCTCTCCTTCCACTGCCTCCACACAGGTTCCAGCTCTCCTTTCCACTTCCCCATCCGCACCAAGTATGACCCTCCTGGCCTCCCAAATTCCAGTCAGCCTTTGCTCTAAGGAATTCTCTTTAGAAACACTGGATTAGCTTTCTTCAAATATAACTTTTAGTAAGACAATTCTCTATTTCTTTTCTTAAAAATCTCCCTGTTTCTTCAATGCCCCTGATTACTCTTGCAGAATAGTGATAAAACAGGACACCTAGCCATTTGGCAAAATTTGGATAGGACACTCTCCGGTATCAGGAGCTGGGCCTGAAGACCATTGCCAGGTTGCTTGATCAGAAGAGAGTGTTTATAGAGCTGCGAGAGGTTTATACTCCAGGGGGAAAGCCTAGTGTCTTTTTTCCATAGAAAGGTGAATATGCTCCATTATGCTGATTTCGTTTTTAATTTTATTTACTTATATTTTTAAAAAGTGCTTCCTTTAATTTTATTATTTATATTTTTTAAAAAAGTGCTTCCTTCCTTTAAGAAAACAGCTTGTAGAGGCCAGCCCGGTGGTGTAGTGGTTAAGTTCATGCGTTCCGCTCTGGCAGCCAGGGGTTCACAAGTTTGGATCCCGGGTACAGATCTACACACTGCTCATCGAGCCATGCTGTGGCAGCATCCCACACAAAAAATAGAGGAAGATTGGCACAGATGTTAGCTCAGTGATAATCTTCCTCACCAAAAAATAGGAAAAGAAAACAGCTTCTACAGATACAGAATATTATAGCTAATTTACCTTATGTGCTTCCTGGGAGTACTATTGGGACTTTTGGCCAATAGGAATACAATTCTGACTAATAAAAATCTCTTTGCAGATAGGGATCAGATGTTTGAAAAAGCCTCCAAATTTGTATGCCCATGCCTGCACATATTAATTGAATTGTTTTCATTAATTACGTGTCATCAAAAATATGTGAGCTTAGATGAAAGTGTATTTTACAGAATAACATGAAACATCAAGGGACATCCATTCTGTCCTTCTTCAGACGTATCTGTGCCACTGCCAGAAGCAAATTTAAGTCAGTTTAAAGAGGCCAGTCATGGCAAAGGATACTCTTAAAACTTCAAAGAGCTGATCACGTGTTATATTAAGATCAAACTCTGCCTCTGGGAACCTAGAGTGTTTTCTGTCTGCTGCCTTTGATAAGTCCAAGTTTAAGGTGGATTTAATTAACATGACATAAAAAGAGAAGGATATTTGGGCTGTTGATTTTTCTCCAACAATTCTCTCCTCACACGAATCCTATTCAGAGACTTGCTTCCACTATATCCCAAATAGCAAATCTTCAGTTCATGAAGTAAAGCAAGGATTGAAAATGTCTGATTATTGTGGAAATACGACATTGATTATACTGCTTTCAAAGCAGAGGAAAATCTAACAGACATTCAACATAATGAGGGGGCGCTGCATGCTCTGTTCAGATTAGTTTTTTAAATTCGATTTAAATAAATCTTGCCCTTGTGTAAAGATCACTTATTTGGCATCAACTACTATTTATTGAGCATCAGTTATGTGTGCCAAGGGCTTACACAAACCTTTTTGTATGCAAACCTCATGCCAACCCTAAGACTTCTGAGTCCGAGAAGTTGTATCACCGGCCTAAGATCACACAGCAAGGAGAGAAACCTGGAATTTAACTCATGTCTTTGGATTCCAAGTCCAAATTTGTAACATGACATCCACTGCCTCCTTAGAGATGACAAATTCTGATTTATTGTAAGGATATTATAAATACCTTTCACTTAGTAATTAACAGATATAAAAGAATAACATTTATAATCATTTAGCTCACTTTATGGAAAATCCCTATGATTCAGTTTAACAATGTATTAATGTTAATAATGTATCAAACAATGTGGTTGTATTTGTCTTATAAGAAGGACTGGTCCATCAGGCAATGTCCCTGTGAGATACAATTCAAGAGATACCACGAAGGGCTCCAGTGTCAACTCTCCACCAGCAACTCTTTCTTTCTCATTTTTTTCCCAGCAGTATTTTGAAATTCCATCATTTGAAATGTATTACTTTGGAGAATCACATTGCATACATTAAAACTTCTCCCAGGTTTCGTGCTCGTTAAATCAGGGTGACAGAGAGTTTACATTCCAACTTGGTTGGAACAATAGTGTCTGCTTGGAACTTCATGATGAGCATAATTCTGAGGTCATGTTCAGATGTCATAGGCTCAAAGATCAATGTCAGTTAGCAGGGGACGGTGGGCCATAGTACCAGTTCTCCAGCAGAGGTAGTTAAAGAAAAACAGATTTTGTTTGTCACAACTACATTAAGCTATGCAATCACTAACACCTCACTGTGAATTTGTCTGATAACTTTCCTCACACTTAGAAAACGGAGAGAAAGGAGAGAAAGGATAATTCTGAAGCTAGAGGTAAGCTAACCATATAACTTATTGTGCATACCAGAGCACTTTTGACAGCAAAAGAGGGTCTATTAACAAAACTCCAAGACAACATGTGTAAACTGTCACTGAGTGGCACGGTCATCTCAGCTCTAGGCAAAGGCAGTCCCTCACTAACAAACATATATATTGAGTTCCTCCTTCAAATAAGTCTACCAAAGTCTTTTTCCTGATGCTAAGGCTTTTGCACAGCTGTGGACTCCAGGGGCCATATTTCCTCAACAGTAAAGAGGAATCAAAGCAATTGCATCTGGGTAGGATTCTGGAAAACCTTAGAGATTCACTACGAAGCACGTGAAGGAAATGAAGTCAATTTGCAATTTTTCAGAGGCTGCTTATCCAACAAATGCATTATCTTTTGGAGCCTTGTTTTATTTCTTCCACCAGTTAATTTAGCAATGTGTCAGTTCTGACAAGAAGGTTTGATGGGGAAGAAGATGAAGCTATTACATGAAATGAGTTTGGGGAATTACCAATAGATTTCAATTATTCATGTTGCTGTTATTGAAGGTTGATTGACTCTGAAGAGCGTTGATGCAGCGGGACAGCCTTGCTGTTTCTAGGATAGAGCTGTCTTTGCCTCTTTTGTACAGAACATATATTGTACGTTCATTGATGGGCATATAGATCCTCACTTCTCCTATCTGTGATTAACAATATTTTTTTAAAAGAATTGATGAATAATCACTTACATCAGCTTGCAGTAATATATAATGATAAAGTCAAGTCATGCATCATTCGGTATTCAACGTCTTTTTATTGAGGGCCTATGTTCTAGATACAAAGAAAAGAACATTGGCAAATTACCCTTTTGAAGGGAAGGAAAACAACCACAAATTATCTATGACATGTGGCATATATAGCTACTAAACTGTCTTTAAATGCAATTATTATGTAAGCTTAAGAGACTGAAATGAAACGAATGCACTATGAATATTGGAAAAATATTAGCAGTACACAAAGGTGTTGACTTCTCCTGCATTAATTTGTAGCAGCCTTTTCTAAATTTGGTTGGATAGTCTCTTCACTCATTCAGATCTTTTTTTTTTTTTAATATTTTCTTCTCTTTTTCTTTTTTTCTGGAAGATTGGCCCTGAGCTAATATCTGTTGTCAATCTGCCTTTTTTTTTTTTCCCCGAAGCCCCAGTACATAGTTGTATATACTTGTTGTAGGTCATTCTAGTTCCTCTGTGTCAGTTGCTGCCACAACATGGCTTGATGAGCGGTGCGTATATCCGCATCCAGGATCCGGACCTGCGAAACCCCGGGGCCGCCAAAGCAGAGCATGCAAACTTAACCACTCAGCCATAGAGCTGGCTCCACTCCTTCAAATCTTGATCATATTTCAAAGTCCAAATTGAGATCCACTTCTCTTTCTGAAGGTTGTTGCCTATTGCAGGTCCAGAGTCTCTCTGTTCTTAACTATTAACACCCGTAATACTAATTTTTACCTAATTTATACTATCTTGAAATATTAAGATATAATTATCTTATATAATTATTTAACTTATGCATGATTGTCTGACTTTTCACATGAGAAACCAGTATTACCTCCCAAACTAGGTTGAAAATTCTTCAAGAGTGGGGGCCATTTATCCTTGTATCTCTCTCCAAGATCTAACAGAATTTTGAATGTATCTAGGTTGGACAATATAACATTGCCTACATTACATAATTTTTGATCTGTAAAAAAGGCAGTTTCATATGGCTCAGCCTACTAATAGTTGTTCTAAAAATAATTGTGGAATGAGTGGGATTATATTTAAAACTTTAAATATGTATGTATGTATATATAGATACATGTGTATAGATAGATATAGATAGATAGATAAATAGATAAATGAAGTCACTTAAAATAGATGATTGAGTTTTAGCTTTAGTTTTTTGGGTAGACATCCAGTCCCAAACAGCGCTATTAGTTCAGTAGCTGCCAGATAGGATTTTTAAAGAAATGAACATGCCCACCTCTTTTGCAGAGAAATAACTGTAGCTGAGATAACAGAACATGAAGTACTGACTCTCTCAGCATGATAATGCCAACACCGAATTATTTTTTGGCACTGTATACTTGTTGATAAAATTATTCTCTAGAATAATATTCATGATGACTAATCTTTATTTTGAGTGCTTACGATATGCCAGGCACTGTTCTAAACATTTCACATCTATTAACTCAAGGGATCCTCACCTCAACCGTGTGAAATAGGTAATATTACCATCTTCTTTTTTCAGATGAGCAAACTGAGACATTGAAGAGGTAAAGTAATTTTTTTGAGACCACACAGCTCATAGCGATGAAACTGGCTGTCAAATTCAGGCAGTCTGGCTTCAATCCTTCTTGTAAATACCACATGGGATCTAATCATTATGAATAGAATTATCTAAAAATTAGAATAAATTATCCTTGTGAAATGTATAGCATCTGTTGAAGACTTTATAATTTGGAGTTACAGAGCTGCATAGAGCATGTCTCGAGCCTGCAGACCTGCAGTTTTAGCTCTTTTATGAGTAACTCAAAATCAATTTGGATTATAATGCCTCACTTTCCTGCACTAAAAACTGGAATTTATAGCACTGACTTCTCTGTAAGAATTTTATAAGAGGAGGAAGAATAATAGATTATGTACCACTTGATAATAAGAGCCCTTAGTTAGACACGTGTATCTTCATGTATTTATGAATGTATGTATCAAATACTTTTGTAAAATTATGTTTAATGTTACTTTTTTGAAATCAATATATGTTCTTTAATACAAATATTTGTCAATTTCTTTGGTACTTAAAAACTATACAGAAATCACACAAACAGAGAACAAATAAGGCTGCTTAACTGTGTCCAGTGTATATATATATACACATATACAATATGTTTAGTAACAGAATTTGTCTTAATTTATATCTATAAGCATTTTTTATAATTATCTTTTTTTAACAATAAGTGAAATAATCCAGTATAATTTCCTTTAAGTTTGGATGAGAAGAAACACGTTTTCCTCTGGAATTCAGCAAGAAATTATAATAACAGCATTAGGTGGAGAATTGGGTATTTTGCTTTAAGTTTCTGGGTCTAAAGCTGGATTGGCTGGAAAAACGAAGTCGTTAAATTAGATGATTTTATATTGTTCAAATGACAACTTTCTGCAAGTGTCTGAAGGTAAGATTTGTTTATCAGTTCTAAAGTCTATACTCTAGGAAATGCGGTTCTGTTCTTCCCAATAAATAAGCCAAACATATTTATCTCTTTAAGAAAATATCAAAATGAGAACAGCCATGAATATTTCTTCAGTACAGACTTAGGAGCTTAATATAATAAGGTGAGACATTCAAAACATATGAATATTTTTCTGAAGGGAGATCCAGGCAGCTGTTACCCACGGCTAATTTTAGGAAGAGGTACTGAGAAGAGGTTGGACTTGAGATGGAATGGCACTGGATGCTTATAATTTTCAAGTCGTACCTTTCTCAACTGCTTGAGTTTTCCGATCATTTCCATGAATTACATTTAAAAATTTTTTTTTTGGTGAGGAAGATTGGCCCTGAGCTAACATCTGTTGCCAATCTTCCTCTTTTTGCTTGAGCAAGATTGTCACTGATCTACATCTGTGCCAGTCTTCCTCTATTTTGTATGTGGGATGCCACCACAGCATGGCTTGAGGAGCAGTGCTAGGTCCACACCTGGGATCCAGGCCTGCGGACCCCAGGCCCAAAACAGAGCATGCGAAGTTAACCACTAAGCCACCAGGCGGCCCCCATGAACTCCATTTTTAATGTCATCATGGGTTAGCTGGGCAAGCAAATTGTGGACTATTCTGCTGCTTGTTTTTGTTGTTGTTTCTGCGTTAGAAAAAGTGCTTGAAAAGCCAAACTAAACTAGCATTCAGGGCCAACGGGTGAGAAGAGAGTGGTGTTGGGCAAGGTTACCTTCTTACAAGCTGTGATGGAGCCACCCAGGCTGCTTCCGGAGCCGCCGCTGGCACTGCCCTGCTGCGGTGCTGAAACCTCACACATCAGTGGTGACTCCAAGTTGCTGTGTGTGCCGCAAAACACAAAAGAGAACACATTCCAGTGAGTCATCTCCATATTCAGGAAGGAAGAAGCACAATGCGCTTTATCAAAAATCATCTTTTCAGATTGCACTGAATGCAACAAACCCTCCTGCTGACATTGACATTTCTTTGTTGGCTTCGTTTTTGTAATTGGTGGAACCGCTGTGAACTATTCTATTGTGAATATAAAACCGCAACCCAACGACTTCCAAAGTGCTTAGATGGACACAATCCATCCGCCTGACTTTGAGCTCTGTTAACATCTTTCCTTAAGCAAGCAGTTTTAAAAACCCAATAATGCTACTTGATGGCCACTCTTTAATTTTGCTTGGCCAAAACCAACACATAAAAAAATACTCATCCTGTTTTTTTCTAAATGAGGGAAAAACATCATTTTAATCAGGAGGCAAGATGGTACCATGAAAAGATCGTGGGCTTTAGAAAATGCAGGTCATCTCTTATCATCTCTGTTGCTGGGGGCAGCATCTCATTTCTCTGCTTCCAAAATTCTAGACTGATATTCCTTCCCCCCATCTCTGTCAAATCTTGGTGGGCTTGAATATACGCAGGGCTGTATAAATATTTTATAAGATTTAAAATTATTTCTACATGCTCAAGACATGATAAAAATTGAAATTATTATCAAACCTGCTTTTCATGATATGACTGGAGATTTTAAATTGAGCCTAATTTAAAAACAAAAAGCCCTCTGAATCTGAAGGATTTCTAAATATTTCTCTTCTGAAAATGTGAAAATTTGGAATTTAAAAACCGTACTTCTCTCTTAAGGTTAGACTTTATTTTCATTGTTGTTGATCCTGTAGAACACGTATAATTCATTAAAATACATTTTTGGGAGTACAACCTAATGATTCTTTATGTAATTATCAACCCAACGTATAGAATTTTTCTCTTAAATGAAGCACTAAATAGAAGATCAGTTAAATAAACAATGTATTTCTAATTAATATATAACCCTCATATTTTAAGTTCTAAATTAATCAATTTTCACTAGGTTGCAATTAGCCATAAGTCAAAAGTGCATGAATGTAGTCTATTAACATTTCCATTATTAATTACTGTGAATGATAGTTTTTTAAGTGACTGGTAATGGTGCTGTGTAACAGATCATAGATTTGGGTAAAACATGCAAAGAATAATTCAAGTAATTATTTTGTTTTAAATTTTCATATATTATTTTCTGAGTAATTGCCACCTTGAAGACTAGAATGAGCCAAATTTAAATGAAAGGATAACACTCATGTTATCTTTCTTTAACTGGGGAAAGGTAACGGAAGAAAGGAAGGAAAGAAAGCAGGAAGGGAGGGAGGGAGGGAGGAAGAAGGTACTTGGCTCCAGATTGTGGCTGTAACTCCCTGGCTACTCTACTGTCTACCTTTTCTGAGTCGATCTCTTCATTTATAAACGAACGTTCGGAGTAAGGTCTGAGGTCCTTCCTACCTCTAGAAGTCACTTAAAAATATCATGGAAAGCCTGAGTTTTAAGCCATATTATTACTGGTTTCCCACAATATGGGGCCCATAACTTTTTATGCTGCCATTTACATGTGACTCTAACGCAAATTCAACTGCTGATGTTTCCTGACTCCTTTCTTGGCCGTAGGACAGTTTGGCTTTTACCCAAAGGCCAAACAGGTATCATTGTGAGATTCCAACTCATTTACATGGGGAAGATAAGACCATAGATCAAGCTAACTTTGGCCCATGAATCAAGGAAATCATGTATATTCTTCTAGGAGCTACTAAGGCTCTGTGTGCAGTATACAGCTACATATACCATTGCTATTGTGTGCCTTAGGCAGCTCTGGTGAGCTAGTGGATCACTTCCATCCAGGCCACCTCAGGACTTAGGTTCAGTGTTAGGACATCTTTCATGTCTCTTTACGGAGTCAGCGATCCTGAGAGCGGGAAGTAGGCAGGCTGAGAAGTAAGATTGAGACAGACCTGACATAAAACAGAAACAGAGCTTCAACAATCTCTGATCACTCTAGAGGACCATCACGTCTAACTTGGGGAGAGTTGGTGAGATCCAAAATCAGGGAGTAAGGGGATCATAGAAAAAAGTAAAAGATCACCCATGGAAATTCCTTGTTTTCCCATACAGCACATTGTATATGACTGCAAGTAGACAAGATGCCATAGTAATTTCCGTGCACAGAGAAACTTAAGAACTGCTGAGCCAGTCTAGTGGAAGAAACAAGTCTACCCACGTATATCTCGGTATGAAAACCCTTCTGCCTTTAAGATGATTGTGAGATCCTAGTTGGAAATAAAGATGAGGAAGGGAATTTGTTGCTTGCCTGCAGGGCTCACTCCATTGTTCTGAGGCTAAGCCTGTATAGCATTAATTAAAAAAGAATTTTAAATAAAATGTATAAATATATTTTTATTGTTGTGAGTACTAAATGAGGTAGTAGAGTGAAATAGTGGGACTAAAATCAGCGCATTACTCCATAGCAAGTGTGATACAACCCCACTGCACCAATATTCAAAGGGAATGCATCTTCTAGTCTCCAGAAACACATTATAAATCAACTTAATGATGCCTAATAACCAAAACCATGTGTAGAGAGGCTTATCTTTTGAACCACGTGACACGGGTGTGAATTTCCAGTAGGTGACATTACAACGCAGCCCAGTCTGTTCCCATGCCTTTGCGATGAAGACGGAATTTTCAGAGTATTTGCAAAGATGCTGTCCTTGGTTCTAGAGAAGCAGAACATTGGCTGCTGTGGATCAGGGAGAGATGGCAGCGACATGAAACTCATGCATTTATTAAAATGAGTTCAAATTGACATTGAAAGAACTGCTGTCAAGCTACAGTACAGCCTTAAAACTTGCTTCTAACGGGTAAGGCTGCAAGTTCTTCCCTGGAACATTTCCTTTGATTTTGACAAGTGTTGACAATATTTATTAAGCACATCCTTTCAGACTGGTTTCATGCTGAAATTGCTAAATGTGTTTCAATGAGGAGGTGATCAAGGTAAGAAAAAAGGTGCAAAAGCAGAATTAGAAATACTGACTTTAAAAACATTATGGGAAGAGAAGCAGGCTCCCTTATAAAAGAAAAAGTCATATATGAATGAGGTACTGAGCTGCCTCCATCCTGCAATCACTAAAGATTCATGTGGTATGAATAAGTAGGTCACCATTGGTAGTGAAAATGGCTTAAGGAATATTCAGCTATTTCCTGAGAGACAGAAATGTTCAATGCCTGGAAATCAGATTGTCTACTCAAAGTTTGGTCTGTTAACCAGAAGCATGGATATCACCTGGGAGCTTGTTAGATACCTAGGAGCTCCGATCCCTCCCTAGAACTACTGAATCAGAATCTGCAATTTGACATTAAACTGAGGCGATTCATATTCCCATTAAAGTTTGAGAAGCACTTATCTGACATACTAAATTAAATACAGGTTCTCATTTGCCCTTGTGCTTTTGCTCATCACGTTACTTCTTTTAGGAACACCCTTCCCAGTCCCCCTGCTTCCTCCTGGATAATTTCTACTCTATCCTTTGGATCTCCAATTATAAATCACCTCTTGCACTGCCTTCCTCCCTTCTCTTTGCCAAGAAGGCCACTACTCCTCTCCAATGTGCCTCCAATGCCCCGTGCACACACAAATGCACTCACCTCTCATCTCTCCCTCACTCCCATGTTCCCATCCTCACTGCAACCCAAGAATTGAGATAGATGCTCTTCTTGTGTGTTCCAACAACACACTGGACCATGTTCTGTTACAGCACTTGTCAAAATGGTGTGCAATTTGGTAATATTTGTCTGCCCCTTTAGGTTGTAAGAACTGAAAGAGCAGGGACCCTTTAGGACACAGGGCAGGGCCAGGAAGGGATGGATGCTCATTTAGTATCTACTAATGTTGTTTGTTCTTATCTTTCTGAGCATCCTGCTTGACCTCAAAAGATTATGCAGCAAAAAGTGTTTAAATTCAATGCTCAATTTTTTGCAGTGGTGACAGATGGTAAGATAAGCCACATCTGATGAGATTATTTAAAGAATTTCCCATAAAAGTTCTAATGAAAAGGGATCCTATTGCAATTGTTAGAAAGTCAAGTAAACACAGTGTAAAGTTAAATAACTTTAACAGATTCTAAAAGATAAGATTTTCTCTTAACTTCTCCCCACTTAAAGAAGGCTTTCAGTAAAATGTAGTAATTACCATTGGTTTGATTGTCTCCGTGCTATTAAGGATATCTACTCTGGAGCTTTGTACTAAATCTTTTAATCTCAACACTGGAAAAAAATAGTAAGCACTCACATCTATCACAAGAGATCTTGAATAAGGAATTGAGTTGCTTCCCTAAAATCAATTTAATGACATACCACAGGCAAGAACTTAGAAGACTTTAAAATACACCTTCACAGGGTTCAAAATGAAAGTTTGAAAAGTGAATGTTCTTAGTTTACTCTCAGCCAAAAGATTAACTTGTTACATGAAGCTCAGGGGTTTAGGTGAGGCTTTCAAAAACAGATTTGCTTTTGGAACCATAAAAGAGCCCAAATAGCCAAAGCAATCTTGAGGAGGAGCAAAGCCGGAGGCATCATGCTCCCTGATCTCAAACTATAGTACAAAGCTATGGTAATTGAACAGTGTGGTATTGGTATAAAAACAGACACATAGATTGATGGAACTGAATAGAGATCCCAGAAGTAAACCTGCTCATATATGGTCAATTAATTTACAAAGAGGGAGCCAAGAATATACAACAGGAAAGGACAGTCTCTTCTATAAATGGTGTTGGGATCATTGGACAGCCACATGCAAAAGAATGAAACTGAACCTCTATCTTATACCATACACAAAAATTAACTCAGAATGGATTAAAGACTTGAATGTAAGACCTGAAACCATAAAACTTCTAGAAGAAAACATAGGTGGTAAGCTCCTTGACCCAGGTCTTGACAATTATTTTTTGAATCTGACATCAAAAGCAAAAATAAACAAGTGGGACTACATTAGACTGAAAAGCTTCTGTACAGCAAAGGAAATCATCAACAAAGTGAAAAGGCAACCTATAGTATGCAAGAAAATATTTTCAAATCATATATCTGATGAGGGGCTAATATCCAAAATATGTAAAGAACTCATACAACTCAATAGCAAAAAACCCAAACAATCTGAATAAAAATTAAGCAGAAAATCTGAGTACACAGATGGCCAACAGGTACATACAAAGATACTCCACATCATTAATCATCAGGGAAATGCAAATCAAAACCACAATGTGATATAACTTCACACCTATCAGAATAAGTATTGTTAAAAAGACAACAAATAACAAGTGTTGTCGAGGATGTGGAGAAAAGGGAACCCTTGCGCACTGTTGGTGAGAATGTAAATTGGTGCAGCCACTATGGAAAACAATGTGGAGCTTCCTCAAAAAGAATGAAAAATAGAACTAACATGATCCAGCAATTCCACTTCTAGGTATTTATCCAAAGAAAATGAAAACACTAATTTGGAAAGAAATATGCACCTCACATGTTCATTGCAGCATTGTTTACAATAGCCAAGACGTGGAAACAACCAAAGTGTCGATCGATGGATGAATAGATAAAGAAATTGTGGTTTATGTATACAATGGAATGTTTAATATGAATGGAGGAATAGAATAGTGAATTCCAGACTTTTTGATCTCCTGGACCAGTAAAATAACACTAACAACAACAATATTATAAAGTGGAAACCTTTGCTTTCCCAAATAAGGACGTTTAAAAAAACCCCTTATTACATCTGCTTTCATGATCGAAGAAAGGACATTGCAATAATGTAATAAACTATGATATATTATCTAAGGATGAAGGATATTTACTTTTGAGAAAAGATAATTCACAAACTTCACTATCATTTTTGTCCTGAGATCAGTGAAAATGTTGTTGTAAATCCAACTCTGTGCACTTTTTGTGAGGTATTATTAAATGACAATGAAGAGAATATAAACAGGTCATTCATGATTAATCATCAAACAAGTGGCTCATTCTTAGCAGAAAGAATGGCCTCGAATTAGCTATACTCTAATTCAATTTTGGTTGTTTTAAGAAAAGACACACAAAAAGACATGATTATAGCATTGTTACTTCATTTGGGAGGAAATTTGTACACACCAATGGCTGCTAATTTCCCTATTTTCAGGACTAGTTGCGCTGAAATCTTTTATCCTGAAAAAGTATATTGAATACTGCTCAACGAAGACTTTTTCATTCATTCAGATTTGATAGATTCTCAAATCTATCAGATATGTCCAGTAAAACAAACCTCTTCATAACCAGATGTTATGCAAAATAACTAGATTATGATAGAAAAGGCAAACAGTAAATTTCTTAATATAGGAAAAGGGTCGTACTGTAGAATAGTGTTATTGGGGATTATATATACATAGGTGATAAAGTAAAAATTTTTGAACAATCTTCTGTGTCAGATGCTGTGCTTTGCAAATCATATGTTATCTTTAAGTAAATAGATAACAGCAAATAATGTCCTCATGAATGTAACAACTGTTGTAGGGTTTATTAGCTTTGGACCTTAAAAAGCTATTTCACAGTCTCAGGCTTCACCAAGACACCAAGAAATAATTTTGAAACTATAATCCCTTGTTCAGAAAGGAGGATTGAGCAAGAGAGCATGATAGCTTAGCTTTTTTCTTTTTCCTTTTGTTAATGAGAGCTATGGAGAAATTTTTGAAAGCATATGCCCTACCAATGGTGTGTGCAAAAATATTATCTTAATGTCAGGCAAAAAGTACATCCATCTGTTGCTAAGTTAGTGTTGCATGAATATGTATTTATTCAGGAAGGCCATTAGATGCTTACTGTTGAAATATTTAACCCTAAGTTCTTTATCTCTAAAAAAGTTCCAGGTGTATATTTGTTTGGATGGTCAAAATACATTGTGAATGTCACTGCATTTTGCTGCATCCAGACTTTAGTTCAGAAACATTCAGAATATAAGTTACAGTAACCACCTCAGCTCCCACCTGTTTCTGCTCTTCCGCCAAACCACCCAGGCGAATGCCTCCCTCTGTTACACAGTCTTCTTTCTGTACATTACCTCTAAAAAGATTACCATCATTTAATGCATAGTGGTGCTTAGGGTTCTATGAAGCATTTTACATTGACATTTAATTACCTTCCTTTTATAGATGAGAAATCAAGGATTAGAGGTTAGTATCCCTGAGAAATAACTGATCTGAGATTTGACCTGCTTCTCTTCATGCTATATTTTCTTTTCCACTGTGACCACGAATATTCCTTCTAATCCTTTGTTGGTATGACCATGACATCTAAGTGAGCTCTAATGTAGCCAAATCCCAGTGCTTTGGCATTTGGGAACCCTAGGCTCAAGTTTTACTCTATCAGTTACAAGCTGGATGGAAATGGACACATTACTCAAACCTGTCTAAACCTTAGTTTCCTCCTGTGTAAAATGCAGATGGTAATAGAAGCTTTGTCATGGAACTGTTCTGCTGGTTAAACGGGGTTATTCTTGTAAAGCAGGAGCATAGTGCTGGCATAGGGGAAGCATTCAACATTAAATTGAGAAATGATACCACATTAAGCCCTGAAAATGTATTTATTCTTAAGAGTCGGCTTATTAGGTTTTCAGGACATTTTGATATTAAATTAAACATAATATATGCAGACCTTTTGAATAAATGCATAAACACTTGTTATAGTGACATTTCTCTTTTCTGTTCTCAGGCCTGTGTTTCTAAAATATATACAGTAAAGATTTCCATACTTAGGCTGACTCTTCACTATTATCATGAGGTTATAAAATGAGGAATAATTAAGACTTTTTTTAAATCCAAGAAAACATAGACTTCATTCAATTAGTCTAAAACTGTACAAAGGTTCAGCCTGTTCTGGCACACAGTTTTAGATCTATATCTTTGACAAAATATCTACATAATTGAAGCAAAGTCTGGAAGCTTCCAGAAGACTAATTTGACATTGGTGAAAATCTGAATTGAAAGTGTTTCTAGAGGAAAGTAGTTGTATTGCTAAAATGCTACGTTAATGGGGAAAAGTTTACGAAAATCACTATAATACATGTACAAGAATGACTTTTCTAAGGTGTTCTATATATTTTTCCTCTGTGTTTCTGTTTGCCTTCTTAATTTTCTTGGACAACCATTTCTTCCAGAGATGCTGAGAGTTAGGCTTCCATGGATCCCCTGCTTCAGTTTTCAGAAACATCACATCATGGAACCAACTTAAAGAACTGGACAGGTGGGAGCCTGACTTAGAACATGCCTGTTGGCCATTTACATTTAAATTCAAATAAGCTCTATGAAAATGGTGTAATGACATGAAGGGGAGTAAAAGAGGAAAGATGAGAAAATGTAAGTATGTGTGAAGAATATAAACGTCTCATTCTGATGTGTCTAATGATTGTCGTGTAATTTTTAAGAAATCTTTGTTGATAAATAAGTGAATGAATTTTGTTGCATTCTCAAATTAGGAAAACTGGTATATCTTTCTATTGATTAAAATAATGTGTGATATTTTACATGTCACTTCTGGGGGTGCAAATGTATATGCCTTTTATGAAAAATAACCTGGACATGCTTTTTAAGACTTATTCAGGCATGCCTGTTGGTCAGTAATGCCGTTTATAAGAATCGATTATACAGAACAGACAGCAAGGTAAAGTATGTACTGAGATATTCAACACAATATTATTATTAGAAAAAATGGAAAATAAATAATATATTCATCACTAGGTACATTAATGGAGTTAGTATGCAGGCAACAAGATGATGCCCCCTTCTCCCCCAAAAAAATGACATGGGAAAATGTCCCCCTGTTAAATGAACACAGTTGAATACAAAATGTTTTACTGTATGCTACTGACATAGGTGGCATCCTTTTAAAATACAAGATTGATCAGATCTTTTCTAGGCTTAAAACCTTGCAGTAGCTCTGTATTTTGCTTCGAGGAAAATTGTAAGTCGTTGCCATGGTCTGCAAGGCCCTTCCTGCCCGGAATCCCTGTTACCTATGGGACCTCGTCTCCTCCGACACTCTCCCTCGCTCCCTCCACTCTGGCTGCACTTGCCTTCTGGCTCTTTCTAGAACAGCACAGGCACACTGCTGACTTAGGGCCTTCCCCAGCTGTTCCCTCTGCTTGGCGCGTTCTTTGAGAGACCTGCTTACCTCACTTCATCCCTTCCTTCAGATCTTTCTCAAATGCCCCTTCTCAATGCAGCGACCCCTGTCAACCCTTTTTACTACTGCCACCCAGGCCTCCTCGTCCCTGGCTTCCCAGTCTCTCCTCTCCTGCTCTATTTTTTTCAGTGTCGCTATTATCTTCTAACATTCCATAGAATGTATTTATTTACTATGTTTATTATTTATTACATGCCTCTCCTCCTTGTACCATTCTCCCCCCGCAGGTTTTAAACCCCATAAATGTAGGAGTCTTTCCTGGTCTTTCACGATACATTCCCAACTCAGAATAATGCCCGCCATATAGTAGGAGCTCAGTAAATGTTTATTGAATCAATGAATTAATTAAAACATAAATATATACATACTTTCTACACATGTGCATAGAAATGTATGAAACTGTTAGCAGCAGCTATCTTTGGGTAATGGGGTTACTTGTGACATTGTCTTTCTTTTTAAAAGCTTTTTTTTATTTTTAATCATTTTTTTTTTTTTTTTTTGAGGAAGATCAGCCCGGAGCTAACATCTGCTGCCAATCCTCCTCTTTTTGATGAGGAAGACTGGCCCTGAGCTAACACCTGTGCCCATCTTCCTCTACTTTATACATGGGACGAGTGCCACAGCATGGCTTGCCAAGCGGTGCCATGGCCACACCTGGGATCCCAACCGGCGAAACCTGGGCTGCGGGAGTGGAACATGCGAACTTAACCGCTGCGCCACTGGGTCGGCCTGACAGTTTCTTTCTTGTTCCTTTCCATATTTTCTAAGTTTTCCACACTGAGCACGTATCTTTTTGTGACTCAAAAAAGATCTTTATTTAAAAATGTGTGATCTGTGTTGGAAATCTAGTGCTTGTGAAAAGATTTGTAAATGCAAGATTCTGTCTTATAATGACAGTCATAAGGAATTTCTCTGATTATTGAATAACTAGGTTACCCCTTTAGTGATGAGTTCATGGGTCCCACCAAAGGTAACAGACAATCCGCCCGCTGCAATAAAACTGATGTGATGGGTAAAAGTGATAAAACCAACAAAATCAGCCAAGGTTGTCTTAAACCGCGTAACTTCCCACGGCAAAGCTTTACTGCGGCCAGAGAAGTATCCTTCATCACAGAGAACTGTCAGTGAGCCTACATCTTGCTTCCCTTATATCTCTGGAGGACGAGGCTGTCAAATTATTTCATAGCTGCCTTTGTGGATAACTGGCAAAATGAAATTGAACTTGGACGGTCCTACGGAGTGCTTTACTAATTCTGGATAGTCAGATTTGACTTAGATCAAGAGCAGAAGCCCGTGGAACCTGCTGGATGGAGTTACTGGCACAGTTTAAGACAACATCAACACATCATAAAGACAGATCCGTTTGAAAGGAGCAGCTCCTGCTCTCCTGATGGGTAAGGATGACCAATGCTCATGGCTTCATTTTTCCTAAACTACCTAAGGGTTTCAAGAATTTTATTGAGCTCTTTCTTTATTGGGTATATTAGGTTATTTTTTAAGTATCCAAACCCTGTAGGGAGCTTTTTAAGAAGAACTGCAGCAATACTCAGTGTGTTGGAATGAAGTTGAAAAGTATTCCTTCAAAAAGGGCAGAGGGGATAACCTTGACCAGGTTGTTCCTCTCTCAGACATTTTGGCAAGCATATTAGAATTTAATGACTTCCTCTTCTAAGTGTACCTGGAGTTTGTATTATTACAATTATAGATTATTTCCACATAGTTCAATTAAATTAATTTCCTAGTCATGAATGCATTTTCATTTTATGACCTTAAAAAGTGCAGCTTGTTAAATGTCAAAAACTTAGAAATAGAAATAGAATAAATTTAAAATGAGATGCTTTTACATCAAAAACATTTAGCAATGAGAGTACAAACAGAACTCACAAGCTGGGAACCATATTGACCTGCAGAGTATTACAATATTTTAAGTTAGTTGTCATCACTGAAAAACTGAAAGAATGCACCGTCTAAGTTTTTGTCTTCTCTTGAAACATTGGTAAATCAGGCTACACTTCGAGTAACTAGTGAACTTGGGACCCTTTTAAATTTAGCAGGCGCTCTGAGCCTGTTGTACTAATTTTCATTACAAGTATTGGCCTGAAAAATATTTGATTATGCAACCTCTAGAAAACAAATGCCCCTGATATATTTTTCGCCTCCAATTTTCTTCCCTCAGATTTTTAGAATAGCATAACTATGCCATGAATTACATTTAATCTTAGATTTATTTATTTTTTTAATTTGCTTTGCATTTTGAAATAAAGCACTTCAATACATAATTTTATTAAGGTTTGGGGAGATGTTTGCTGCTGTCACAGCAGAAGGTCTCATAAGCTATCCAGCAAGCTACTTACAAAACTAGCAAAGAATTGGACTTACTTTCCTTTTGGAGACAATATTGGTAGAAATCACAAGCCAGTAAATATATCTTTACCTATTTAAGATTATCAATGTTAGTATGTATCAATCCCCATTTTAAGGCACATTTGTATTTTATATCGAATGAAGAGGGTTTTTACAGTCTGGCTGGGGTTGAATTAAAATTGCCAAATTTTATTTCCAAATTTGTTTTTTAGTTCTTGAGGTGAAAAACAACATCTGATTCATTATTGAACTCCACAAAATACTTAGTCAAATGCCTGCCAATTAGCCAGAGCTCAGTATATGTGGTAGGGTCAATAAATGGCACAACTTAAACGATCGTAGTGATTTATCTTTAATTGTCACCATACAGTAAAGATGATCTTTTAATTCTAACTCCATGCTTTTGTCTGTGACAGTCTACAACCCTATATAAACCATAATTGGAACTTGCATGTTTTTTTATTAAGACAAAACGCGTGTAAATTATAACCGCAATATTTGAAACCAATAGAAGGAACATCCACACATTAAACAAATATGCAATATGAAAAGACTAGAAATTAATACGAATGTCAAAATTTAAAAATTTCTTATGCCATATGATGTGAAAATATTACTATGTGCTGGCAGTCAGAAGACTTGAATTTGGATCCCAACTGTCACTTTTACTAGTTGACCTTGGGAAAGTTACTTAATCTCCTTGAGCTTCAGTTTCTTCATCTGTTAAATGGGACCAATGCTATTTGCTTTACGAGCTTTGTTGTTATTGAAGGGAGAGAATCCCAGTCAATAATAGTGGATACACTTTATTGAGCACCCAACCTACTCCAGTCATTGTCACAGGACTGTCACATTTGTCACTTCAAATCCTCATAGCATCAGAATAGGGGAGAAGCTACTAGCCTATTATATTCCTAAGGAGATTGAGACCCAAAGCTTTGGAATTTGTTACACAGGTGATTAAGTGGCTCAATATGGGATCCAAACCTAGGTGAAACTGACCCCAGTCTGTGCTCTTTCTTAGATCCCCTGCTGTCTTCACATAGTACCACGTGCTTCCACCCTGTGGTCCAGAGAAGAGCAATGCAGACAAGGGGTGAGGGTTAGCAAGAGGAGATGTCTCTGGCTGCCGCACCGGGTTGGATGGCTACTCCTGTTGCCAGGAGAGGGGAACTCGAGTCATTGAGGAGCATCGCCAAATGCACTGCCAGGCCTGGGTCTCCATGAAGAGAGCTCCACGAAGATGTTTTTCTATTTAGGAGATAAACATCCTCCTTTTGTAGTTTGAGGGATGAGGAAAGCTCTGCCTAACTGAAAATTTCTGCCACCTGTCTATTCTCAGCGCTGGAATCCCTACTAAAGCCTTAGAGTCATTTAAACTAGAAGAGGGTAGGAGGACCCCAAAAGGATGGGGCACAGAAAGGGTAAAATTTGACTGTAAAAAAAGAGCGAAGGTGCACAGCATAGTCTGCAGTTTGGCAGAAGTGAAAGCATAAACCAGGAAGCCTGCAAAATTAGGGTCAAAATCTGAGGGTTGGGAACCCAGGGGGCCCGTGGGAAGCTGGAAGGAAAGAGGAGGCGGTGTTTATGACTTGGCTGTATAATCCCCTGGACCCCACACCCCACAACCAACCTGGATTCCTGGGAGTGTCTCCCGGTGGACAAAGCAGCAGAGAGGCAGGTAGGTGAGTTTGGTTCAACTACCCACATGGCTGATGGAGAGGACCATACCCACAATAAAGGAGTTACAAACACCAGCAGATTTGGAGAGGAAGCAGGAGAGGAGAAGGGTGGGGAAAGAAAAGAAACAGAAATTTTAGTATCATTCAAGGAGAAAGACACACTCACAGCAGGCTATCTTTAAAAAGAACAAAAGTAGCTAGATAATGAGGTTGTAATAATTAAAAAAAAACACTCAGAAAAGGCTTGAAAGATTACATGCATATTTTCAGATAGCATCTGTCTTGGGTAACATGCTGGATTTGTGTCTGAGATTGGGCTTCACATCTTTGATGCATCAAAAGGTAATTTATATCTTCCAGAGAAGACTTTCAGAGTCTTCCAATCTGACTTATGGGTATCTATAGGTGAGGAGCATAGTTTGTGCTCTCAAGCTTAATAGTTTAGTATTAAGAGAACAATGGGGCCACAAATTTTTATGGAAATTTGTTCCAGCTTCTTTGAATGCCTTGTAATTAAGTTTCTATACAATGCTTACCT
This sequence comes from Equus asinus, assembly GCF_041296235.1. NCBI lineage: Eukaryota > Metazoa > Chordata > Mammalia > Perissodactyla > Equidae > Equus > Equus asinus. The sequence continues at coordinate 11,930,537 of NC_091808.1, read as the reverse complement.
GGAGGCACGCTCTAGTCCTTTTTACAATGCCAGTTGATGGTGTATTACCTGAAATGCCAAAGGCTGTAAAGTCACTGTCACTATGAAAACACCAATAATATCAATATATATAGGAGAAAAAGGTAAACAAGAAGGAGTCAGTGAAATTATCTTTGTATCTCCATCGCTGTTAGTTCCTGGTACATCATTAGAATTCAAGAAAAATTTACTGTGAGGATGAAGATGCCAGAGAAGGACTGAGGCAGCAGAATATCTGCTTTATCAAAGATGTCGACGTAAGAGATACCTGACGTAGGGGTGGAGCTCTAGGTGTGAATGAGTGACCATCTGGGGTCACATCAGAAGATCTCCAATCCATGTCATTCACTAAGGGTCTTGCATGCTTTCTTTAAATTTAGTCCTAGAAAATCCATATTTATTGATAGCATATAAATGATTTCTTTTTTTAATTCACTTTTTGTTTGTGGCTCATATGAAGAAGTGTAGTTTATGTGTGTGCTTTGATTTCTATTCAGCAAACATGCTAAACTCATTTATTAATTCTAGTAATTTATCTGCAGATTCTTTTGGATGTCCTATGTACACGATCAAATAAACTGCAAATACTGAGAGTTTTGGTTTCTTCTTTTCCATACCTTTTATCTTTTGTTTCTTGTTATTGTCTTACTGCATTGGCTAAGATCTTCACTGAAATTAATAGAGTAATGCAAAAATCCTTAGAGTTACACCACTATGTATCATGTTTACTGTATTCCTATCTCTCTGTATTTTTCTAGTGTTTTTATTCTATTAATCTTGAAAGGATGTTGCATCTTATCAAATGCCTTTTTGCATTTATTGATATAACCATATTGTCTTTCTCCTTCAGGTTGTTAATTTGATGGATTATAATTGATTTCTTTTTTACTTTTTGAGGAAGATTAGCCCGGAGCTAACATCTGCTGCCAATCCTCCTCTTTTTTTGCTGAGGAAGACTGGCCCTGAGCTAACATCAGTGCCCATCTTCCTCTACTTTACATGTGGGACGCCTGCCACAGCATGGCTTGCCGAGTGGTGCTAGGTCTGCACCTGGGATCCATACCAGCAAATCCCAGACCGCCTATGAGGAATGTGTGAACTTAACCACCGCGCCACTGGGCTGGCCCCAATAATTGATTTCTAATGTTAAACCAGTCTTGAATTCTTGAGATCAACTCAAGTTGAAAACAATGTGCCATCCTTTTCATATACTGTGGGACCTAGCTTGCTAATATTGTGGTTGGGAATCTTTTTCCTCTGTGATCATGAATGACATTAATTGTACTTCCTTTCTTCTCTTGTCAGGTTGCTTTCAAGGTTATGCCAGTTTCATAAAATAAATTGAGGGTATTCCTCTTTTTCTATTTGCTGGAGGAGTTTTGCACCATGGAAATGATCTGTTATCAAATGTTTGGCAGAAATTTCCAGCAAAGTTATCTGAGAGTGGAGGTTTTCTGTTGGAACGATTTTGGCCATCGAGTCAATATCTTTAACATTTCTCAAGGTTTCTATTTCTTCTTGTTGTTATATTTTTATTCAAAATTGCCCATTTAATCTATTGTATACTTGTGTGTTGACATAACGTTTTACAATATTATTATAATTTTGTCTGTAGTTTCCATAATGGTGTTCATTTTTTTTCATTCCTACAATTGTTTTTGGTGCTTCGCCTCCTCTCCTCTTTTAAATTAAGTGTAGCAGGGATTTTCCAATTTGATTTGCCCTTTCAAAGAACCATCCTTTGGTTTGCCTATGCGTCATAGTTTGTGTTTGTATTGTATTAATTTCTGGTCTTAACATTATTTAATTTCTTTGGGGTTATTTTGTTTGTTTTTGTAATCTCGGGAGATAGATGCTTATATCATCATTAGGCTTTCCATGCATTTTAAATGTATGCCTTGAAGGTTATACATTTTTCTCTTATAACGGCTTTACCTGCATTCCACAAGTTTTGAAATGTGGCATGTTTATTATCCTTCAATTCAAATGATGTTCTAATTTTCATTATAATTTTGTTTATTTTATTTCTTTTTATATGAAAAATTTTAATTTACCTTTTCATTATTGAGTTCTAGTTGAATTGCATTTTACTCAGATAACATGGTCTGTATAACATTAATCTTTGGTACTTGTTAAGAATTGCTTTGTAATCCAGTGTATGGTCAAATTCTGTAAATGTTGTATACATTCTGCACATTTTTTGGCTGTGGTATTCTACATATGTGTATTAAGTTGGCTGTGATATTCAGATCTAAGTTCATGTTGATATTTTTGGATAATTTCTTTTTATATATCTGCCCAATTTTTCTGTTTTAATTTTGAGGTTATTTTATTTTGTGAATAGAAATTTAAAATGGTATATCTTGCTGGTTATTCAGCCTCTGTCATTATGCAGTGACACACTTAACCTCTGGCAATGCTATTCTGTTCCAAAGTTCATTTTGTTTGATTTAGGATAAAGCTACAACAGTTTTCTTTGGCAAGCTAGTGCATCAAATATCTTTTTCTATCCTTCTTGGTATTTTATATTTTAAATATCTCTTCTTTTTTTAAAAAGAAAATCTGAACAATACTCTTCGCATCCTGTTTGGAGTATTCAATCTATTTAATTTTAATATAACTGCTGATATATTTAAAATCCTCTATAATTTTCTTTGATGAGAAGTAACACTCTCAGTTTTTACCTGTAAGAAAATATCTTTATTTATTCTTGAAAGATATTTTCACTCAGCATAGAGTTTTAAACTGACGACTATTCTTCTTCATACATTGAAGATATCATTTAACTATCTTTGGAATCCCATTGCTGCTTTTGTCAGCCGTCAATCTAGTTGCTAGTTTTTAAAGGTAATGTATGTTTTTTCTGGCTGCTTTTGAGATCTTCTATTTATCTTTGATGGTCTGTTGATATCTACCTAATAATTACTTATTATCTTAGAAACTCTTCAATTCTTTTAGTAAATTTAAAAATGTTGTTTTGCAATTTTAGTCATTTTCAGCAAGAGGATTGATGAATAACTTTTTTATATTACTGGAATTAAAACTCATAGACTTTTTTTTAAAATTTTTTTTAAATTTTTTTTTTTAAAGATTTTATTTATTTATTTTTTTTCCCCTTTTTCTCCCCAAAGCCCCCCGGTACATAGTTGTGTATTCTTCGTTGTGGGTCCTTCTAGTTGTGGCATATGGGACACTGCCTCAGCGTGGTTTGATGAGCAGTGCCATGTCCGCGCCCAGGATTCGAACCAACGAAACACTGGGCCGCCTGCAGCGGAGCGCGCGAACTTAACCACTCAGCCACAGGGCCAGCCCCTAAAACTCATAGACTTTTAAAAGTTTCTGATGGTGTTTGGAAGGGCACAGAGAGAGACGAAAATATTACGTGGGTTTCCAGGTTGAGAAAAATGTGGGTAGGACAGGGGAGATCTAATAACGTTTGTGAGTAGAGGAGAAGGCCAAATTAGGAAGAACTGACCTGTCTCCTGAAAAGCTTTTCAAAAAGAATTAGAAACCATTTGATGGGGAAGGAAGTAGCTAATCAAGTGACTTAAAGATATCTAGTTACTCAGATATCTCACGCAATAGCAACAAGCTGTAGCAAAAACAATAACAACACTGGTACTAATAATTATTATCTGTCACCCCTTAGAAGTTAAATAAGACCATCTTCATTTGTTTATGAAGTTTAATGAATAGCTAAAAGGACCTACATTTTTCAAGATGGACTTGATTTCAAATCATTTGCTGAACTGTACTTCAAAAACACAGACTTAGTAGAGTAGGTACCTTGATTCTTAATTTGGAAAACATGGTCCTCATACATAGACATATAGCACGCAATCTCTTTGTTGGAAAGCAGGCATACTTTAGAGGAAGTTTCTCTCTATAAATGCCCAGGCAGAGAAAACACAATATGCGAATTTATTGATCATTTTATTAAATCTTAAATTTTTGTGCTATAAATTCATTGTAACAATACTTCGTCACTGTGTTTGTAGATTTCATTCTGCAGAAAATGCTTAGGTAAGTGACTCACATAGAGAATTCAGCTAGAATGCATGCTGCCTCCTGCCAGGTCTAAATTGATTTCCCCACAAAGTGTTTTTACCCTAATGGAAGTTGAGTAGCACAATCCAATATGTTAGAGAGACAGGTAGAATGATCAATTTTTCTATGACTTTTCACTCCAGTTCAATTTAAAAAAAATCAACTCAAAAACGATCAGGTTTTAGAATGAGATGCAACAATGGAAGAAAGACTCAAACACCTACTTTCTCTTTTCTCATGAGTTCACCCAACGAAAAAAAAGTGAATGAATGAATTAATAATAAGACAAAATTCAGATCATCATATTAAGTCCGAAGCTATAATGCTTAGAGACATTGAGCTTTCAAGAGAAAAACATATCTCTATTTTCCACTTCAGGAAGAAAAGTATGTGAGCTGAAGCAATGTGTAAAACATTCTCAATGTGCAAGGGCTATTAGGGAGATTTTATAGTATTCATCTATGATTTTACATTTAATGAGAAAATTTTGGTTAAAGATAATAAAGTTTTACTTTGGGCAGCACTTCAGAAACTGGAATAATTGATATTGCTCGTTAAATTAAATCTTTGTACAATTTATAGTTAAACTATTTTTAAGCCAATTATCCATTTACAAAGGTTACTGTTTAACCTACCTGAAAAAGATATTTTTTTAAATGGTATAACAACATTTCTCCTTTTTGTGCAAGTTATGTTCTGCATTACAAGTGCACTTCCTGGGTACCATTTGGCATTATCAAAGTGTTCAACTGTATTTTTTTCATCCAAGTTCATCTCGATTATTGAAGTTTCACTGACATGGTTTTCTTATTTAGTTCTTAAAGCTGCCTTTGCCCAGTCCGTTTGCTTTCAGAAGATGAAATCAAGGCCTAGAGCTGGGACCAGGACCTCTGTTGGAAGTTTAGCAATGCATATACTCTATTCACTCTTTCAGTGGTAGCTATTTCTAGGATAAAATTTGATGCGTAAGAATCCTTTGCTTTCTAAAGGTAGAAGAGAATAAAGCAATAGGAACACAGATTGTTAAATAGCTATAATCTATATGCAACTATTATTATGACACCCTCAAGCATTATGTAACCTATAAATCATAGCAACAAAAGAAGGTCGCTCACTAAAAAGACCATAAAGAAATATGATATAGATATGCATTTCAGATTTTATAACACCTTAGATTCTCAAATAGCCAAGATTCAAGAAATATTGACTTGCTCTTGGAAATCACATTTCATCATTTCTAGGGGAAGTAGAGCACGGAATTTTACTGAGCCTGAGCAGATGAATCGTTATCAGGACAATATAACCATTGGCACAGCAGCTTCATGCTGTTGCCTCATTAGACACCACTGAGAAAAGTGAGCTGAGCGCATAAAGTGAGCAAATCCAGCTAGGGAGATTATGTAAAGAGACTTCGAGGCTGCTTTGTGCCTGTAAACAGTTATTCTTTTATATCTAAATTGTTCAAGAGAGTTAAAAAACATATATCTAAGGGAAATCCTGTAAATCTAATATTTATTGCAAATTGTACTTGCAAACAGGAAACAGAACTTCTGTGTGGCACAAGCAAGAAGGACAAATCAAAGCCTCGAAGTTAGGAGCCATTGTTAATTGTAGCTCAGGGAGGGAACTCAGCAGGCATCCCGTTTATCAGCCTGTTTCTCGGCAAAGTGGAACCGAATGTGTCCTATATAGGAAATCATCATGGTTAGATATATCTTCCCTTGTGAAAGATTTCAGCTACGATACGCCAGCTAAGAGAACAAGACTTTTTTTTCTCAAGACCTATTTTGAGATAAGATTACTATCTTGTGCATATGCTTTCATAGCGTCTACATTATGATTTTCCAAAGCATCTGACATGCATGTCTCAAGTATAGCTATATCTCGATTGTGAGAAAGTATACAGGAATCATGAGGAAGTTTTACTTATATTAGTGTTCCCGATGTGTATTGTGTGATTGCTTGAACAGCTCAATTCTTCTCTACTGTAGGTGGAATAAAGCTTATCCCTTCAGCCAAAATGACAAGTGCAAGGGCTAACATCAATGAATAATCATAGTCATAGATCCCAGACCTTCTGGTCACTGATTCAGATTTACTTCTGAACTTCTCTGTTTCTAAGGCAAGATCTTCTAGAAACACACAAGCATTTAATTTCTCTTGAAATGCTCAATCAAAATGGGATTTCTTTCTGACAATGTGTTAACAGTTCCATTAGCCACTTTGTGAGCAGAAAGAACATAATCTTTTCTACGCAATTGTAAAACTAAGTGGAAATCTGCATGCACATTCATTTTTCTATTCTTTCAACAAATAGCTACAGAGCACCAAGTTTTGTGTGAAGTGCTCAAGATACTGCAGTGAATAAAGCAAACAAGAATCCTCACCTTCATGAGTTTATGTTGTATTGGAGGAGAAAGACAAAAAAAGCAACATGTAAAAGTAAAATATGTAAGAGATTAAGGAAACTAACATACGAATATTACTCTTATAAAGTGAGTATTTTCACACAGTTTGTCCAGTGTTTTCTGTACACAATGAGAATTGGGTCAGGAAACATTAATATCTAAGTTCAGGGTAGTTGAATAATTTTGCCAAAGTCACACAATACATCAAAAAATATGATCTTAAGGGGCTGGCCCCGTGGCCGAGTGGTTAAGTTCGAGCGCTCCGCTGCAGGCGGCCCAGTGTTTCGTTGGTTCGAATCCTGGGTGCGGACATGGGACTGCTCATCAAACCACGCTGAGGCAGCGTCCCACATGCCACAACTAGAAGGACCCACAAAGAAGAATATACAACTATGTACTGGGGGGCTTTGGGAGAAAAAGGAAATAAATGAAATCTTTAAAAAAAAAAAAATATGATCTTAAACCCAGGTACTCCAACTGCACGCCTTGGGGTTTTTCCATTGCAAAGCACTGTCTACACAGCACCAAAATTAAATTAAATGTTCCGAGAGTTGTGTATTGAATATCACAGAAAGAAAATAGCCAAATGACTTGAAAGATTGAACATATATCTGAATATTTCAGGGTTCTCCACCCACAGTCTCAAAGAAAGCAGGACTTGATGAGAAAAGAATGAAGCAGCTGGATAGTTAGCAATGGAACACCTGTTATCCTCTTTTTCTATTTGTTCTTATATAGAAATTGCTTTCAGAGGAATTCTGAGTCTATTTGCCTCATTGCAGGTGCATCTATTACTTTCGCCTATTAATATGGGAGTAAAGAAGGTATTATTTGGGGTGGCAGTGAAGAAAGCTAGGAGCAGTATATGTCCCTAAGGGCAGGAATGTCTTACAGAGACAAGGGAATTTGTGTGAGTCTGATTATTTTACCATTGGCAAGAAAGCTTCATTGGAGAGCCTTGGAAATAAATGCCTAGGCTGAAGTATTTTCCCAGACAATTTAGATGGCCATAGATGTTTTGTCTAGGTTGAATAATTATGATTCTTAAAAGGAAAGAAGAGTTACCGAGAAAAACAAAGAACCAAATTTTATATAGTGTTGCTTTTTATTAAGCTATGGTTATTAGCCTGCTGCAAAAATGCACAAGAATGATATGGAAATGCCAGGGACACAACAGCATGCCAACTTTAGTGAAGCTAATTATGACTGATATACTTGCAAAAGGTCAAGAATTATGCAGCAGAATGGACAACACACTCGCAGATCTGTTTCTCCCATGGTTGTGCACTAAAGCAAAGCGTCAGAGAGAAGCGAGCAATTAACTAGTGAATGTAATCAGTGCCAGTGTTCAGTGTGGATCATCCATTCGAACAACCTCCTATTCATTGCCCAAATTACTCACTAACTGCATTCTCTACCTACTTTCCTCTTTTTCAGACTCAAGAGGGCCATGTGAAAATAAAATACACACTTATAAGATAATTGTGATTGTACTTTACTTCTTTCTTTTTCAACACAGTCTGTGTTATTTTACCCCTTATGATAGGGCCAAGAGGCCAACCACATCCAGCTCCAGTCTGGAGGCGGTTCAAATGGCCAGGAGTGGGAAGAACCAGAGGCAAATTTGAGGCATGTCCTAGGGAGTATGAAAGGTTAAAGTCTGAGAGACTGAATTCTACAGAATGAACATGGCACCTATGAGGAAAATAAGAAAAATATCAAAAGAATCAAAATTCAGGAGGATTAGAATTGGGAGTGAGAAAAAGCTATAGCATGAGATATGGGCTGTATGACACCTTGCTTGTATGTGCAGTTGAGAATACAGTAATATCTCAACAAATATCATGACGAAGCCCTCTGGAATCCTCTGGGTTCCCTTCTCTATCTGCTTGACATACGGCCAACCCGTTGGATGTCTGTTTTCAGATGTCCTTATGTAGCTTGAAACTCAAGAAATACTTTTCAAGTGTCCTTTTAATGACAGTTGCCCTTTGAATAACCTTCTTCTGGTGATCCTGTGATCTTAGCTCTCTATTCCCCTCCCTATCTCACCTCCAAGCATTGTGAGGTTGAAATTATAATTGATAAGCAGCTATAACAGTGTCTGTTTATGGAACATTTAAAATATGCAGGCACTGGGTTATTTTCTTTATACACATTATCTCAGTTAGGGCTTCCAAGCCATCTTTAGCTTGAAAAACTCCAATGACATCCCATTGCTTTTAGGATGAAGACTCAGTGGCTCCCAAGGCTTAACATATTCTGGCTCCTATCTGACTTTCAGGTCTCATGTGTCGCTATGCTCTTCCTCACGTCCCGTACCCCAGGCGCTTACCTGGAGTTGTTTAAACACCCCACTGCTTTCTTGATCCAGGACTTTTCCAATGGCTGTTCTGACTGACAGAAGCACTCTTCCTCAAGAGGCCTTTCTTACCTCTCCCATTTAAGTTTTGATCATTGTTATATGTCTTCAAAGACCATATTCTTTTTCCTTTGGACCACACTTGCCGATTTGCTATATACCCACTGATGCTGTTATTTGACTAATGTCTTTCTGTCTCACTGATATTGAAGTTCCATGACAATGGGGGTGGCTCTATCTGTGTTCATTATTACATATTCAGCTGATATTATCTGGCGTACATAAGGGGGTCAATATCTGTACTGAATAAATAAATGAATGAGTAAATTTTATTTTTCAAAGATGTATCTTTCTTACATTTGACCCCAATTCTCCATAAAGGAGCTAGTTTCCACGGCAGCATATTTTTTGCCTGCCTGAGAGACAAGTGGGATCCATTATAGAGATCAGTGATTCAGTGACTGTTAGGGACTAGATATGCATCTGTCTCACGAAGGACGTGGTCACCACAGACACTGTCAGAAGACCCACCACACAGTCTTAATCCAATTGATCTACTTGCTGCCTTTTAGACTTTGAGCAAAATTATACTCTTATAGAAAGAGAAGAGAAGGGGATTGACATTTATGGAGGGTCTTCTATCTTCCCAGAAGGCCATTTGGTGCTTTTCATACATTCAAATTACTACCTGTGCATTAAAAAATAGACTAATAATTGTGAGAAATTTTAGAAAGAGAAAAATCTCTGTAATCTTAACTATAAGGGTGAATTTCCCAGAAGTTTGAATTTTTGAAATATTCGATTGTACCTGCATTGTTTCCTAGGTAATTCACTCACCTGCAGATAATGTTTGCAAAAATGGAAAAGATTTTCAGGAGTGCTGTTTCTTGGAGAAAATCTGGTAAACTCAAAGTCATTGGAAATTGTCACCCCAAAGATTAGGTGTCCTTGTTATTCATTAGCCAGTCCCTACAATTATAAGATTGTATAAGAAAGCAAATGGATTTATGGCTAACAACTAGTATCCCGTGAAGAACCCTCTTCACTTAAATCCAGTGTTTATCTCTGTCTGATGCATCCACACCTTTGGTGGTTATTGCCTGTTGATGATTTAAGAGGTTGTGACTTTGATTTAAATAAAATATTAATCAATTGAAATGACAAATGTTGCAGAAGGTGCAGGAATTCTGCAAGGAGAAGAAAATGATGTTGGAGAACTCTTTATCACATGTCAAATCATCACCAAATGAGTCTGGCACAGTGAGATCAGTTAATATTGGAAGAAAAGAAAATTAATGAGGATGACATGACAGATACTTCACAAGAGACTGATTTGGGAATCAACTAATTAAAGGGAGAGTTGGCAAAATTGATGAGGCTGTTGAATATATTTACAGAACTGACACTGTTTACGATCTTGTGACAAAAAGTGTCAAGTTACACAATTTTGAAGGGAAAATTATGATCTAATCCAATCAACACGTAATTCATTATTTATTTCATAACTCATGTTTACTTTTTATTTTTAAAATGTTGATAAAATGAGCTAATTTTTATAAATTTTATTATTTTTAAGGATAAATTCTCAATCAAACATATTAATTTTGTTCACTATTTAACGACATTTAGTCTTCTTCATAGTGAATTTACTTTATACGTCCTTTTCCAGGATCTAAGTATCCTTACATGACAAAGGTGGCATTCAAGTTACTAGGTTTCACTCTTTTCTTTCAAGTAAGAAAGTAAGCTCTCCCCTCCATTTTCTTTTTCCCATTCCCAAACATTCACTCCAGTCCCATATAATCCTCAGAGTTAAAGCTTGGACTGGAGCTTCACCTTTTCTGCCCCCTTCTTTATTTATATCCTTATTCATTGCATGGAAAATATCTTAGACCCAGTAGAGATACTGAGGAAAATGCTTTATTAATATTTTGTCTATACCCTTTTTCTTCATGAAGAATGTCTACAGTCCACCAGGGCTGAGTGTGATTAAGGTTGGGATGACAGCTTCTCTGGATAACGTGTTCTCTGGCTATGGAATCTCTTCCTTGGACACTTCTTTTATAGCGATTCATATGATGAAACTGCAGCTCGTTTTCTAAATGACACAGTTCCAATGAAGTCATCACCTTTTTTCCACCATTGCAAGAGAGGAAGAGTAATAGTTTCACAGCATGACGGGTCTGATCACTGACCTGTTGATAATTACACAAGGGAAGTGTATGCACTTTTTTAATTGTTATTTTGAAGCATCATTGATTCAGGAATAAAAAAAAGTAAGAACTAAAAATCTTCAGGTTATACTGAGTGCATGAGTCAGCAATGAGCACATTATGTGGAGCCAAGATTTCACATAGAAAAAAATGACTTCAACTGGTCCTTTATTTATTTTTTTATCTGAATTCTATTTTTGGTTTCAATTATCCAGATTAATTCTTTAATTTATTTGTCTGCATAAATTAAGTGGAAGAATTGGCTATTCAAACTGTAAATGAATGGATAAGTCTATTGATAGGCACAATCTATCAAAAGACATTTATTGCATTATTGTGTTATTATTATTATCTTCAAAATTATAGATTTTTAGGGCAAAAAGCAATTAAGTGCGTTGTTTGACTTATGTTAATACTGAAGAATAAACAGAGAAAATTATTCATTCTTCTTGTATCTTTGGAAGCAAAACTAATTATTTAAAAATTCTTCTCATTTTATTTAGTGCATTTTAATACCTGAGCAAAGTACACTAAACTGTAAGATATATAATATAAAAAAGGCACTTTTAGACATTGATACTCTTGATACAAATTGATATCCATTACATATGTACATATATTTAAAATGTATGTGTAACATCATGTTTAATAAATAATTGAGAAATACATCTCACTAAACTTTAGCATTCTATTTTATTATATGTTTATTCTAAAGCAGTTGGTTTTACTTTAATCTTAATAATCTAATAATCATTTTAAAGAAACTGCCTATAACTGAAAAGATATAATTCGTCTATAATGAAAGAAAGTCTAATTAAATGTTAATAGATCATTATTTTATATGGGTTCCAATTTGCCATAGATCAATTTAATTCCTTTAATACACAGGAAAGTTATTCTTTTGCATTTCTTATTAAAAAATGATTCATTGATTGATTGCATGATTGATTTAATGATGGATATTCCATCTTGTTCCTCTAAGAATCTGTGACAGCTAACAGAAAAGGTATATAGAATAAAATAGTGAAACATAAGTTAAAATTCAGAGCTAAGAAAAATAAAAATCATAACAGGAGATGAGTATTATGGTTAAAAATAGCACAGATATTCAGGTAATAAACTCCTACACAGTTGTTATAATTGAACTTTGAATTTATTTCTGGGATTTCTGGCAGCTGAAGTGAAATAGAAACATGAGCATTTATATAGATATTATATTTCTTAAGGAACAGTAAAGAAAGTAGTCAGACGTGGGTGATAGACAAGTTCTGCTGTATGAGAAAATCCCAAGAGCTTCAACTGTGTTGAAGTTTATTATTATTTTAAACAAACCCAATGTGTGGGGTAAATATAGGAATCAGGAGCCCGATGTTTTATTCTTGGCTCCATCTATAAATATTTGTATGATTTGAGTCATTCATTTAATTTTTCTTGACTTCAGTTTTGTTATCTGTAAGCGAAGGGGATTGGGTAAGATGAATTTTACCAAAATCCTTTGTAGCTCTAAGATTCCCATTTCTCCAGCACAGGGAGAAAAGTGCTTGATATTTCAAAAGGCGTATTTTATAGGTAAATTTCTCCATAAGGAAAAATTGTTTTAAGAAGTTAGGGGTCATCTGTCAATCATGTCAAATGCTGCTGAGAATCACGTAAGAGAAGAAGGGATCAATTTGGTTAGTCTAAGAGAGGTCACTCGGAAAATGAGAAGAGAAACTGGAGTTGAAGTGTGCTGAGTATCTACTTCCTAGCATGTCTCCTTCCATTCGCAGCAATCTCAGGGGCCCTCAGGTGGACGTGAGGACTGATATTCAAGGAGGGCAGCAACTCTTACTGCATCCCAGAATCTTGAAGTTCAGGAGAGAGTGACTGCTCAATTATTGTTGCCTGATAACTGACTCTCCAATCTGCTCTTCTCATGTTGACATGCTCCTAAAATCAGCATGTTGCCAGTTGCAGCACTGGAAGAATCTAATGTGGGATTTGGGGGTCTAATGTAATTGCCTATCTTGAAAATTGAATGAAGTCAAAATAACCTTTGAAAATCCCCTAAGAGGCTGATAAATTATGGCATGTTGGATTTTGTGAAAAAGTCTTAAATTATTTGTAAGCATGTGTATACTATAGAAAATGTGCAACATGTAATAGAAAATACAAGTTAAATATAAGATTACCATAAATTTTTAATAATAAGGAGTCAAAGAGAAATGAAAGAATGAAAAAGGAAAAGAAACATGTAGCACTGAATTTGCATGGGTTGAATGTGTATATTGTACACCATGGTATCCCAAAATAGCAGCAGCTGTGTGAGAGTGTGAAATAGGCAATGTGTGAATTGATAGCAGGATGAGTGTGATTCCCAGTTCAAACTCCTTGCCTGTAGGGGGAGAGACATACAGGCCACGGTATTTATTGTCATTATCTAAGCTGGTCCGCAGGGCCTGCTTCCTGACTGCTTCTGTTCAAGTTGAGTCCCATTCCTCCCTTTCTCCAACCCTATCCTCATATCGCTACTTCCAGGAATAGAGTGAAGAGGATATTTTGAAGTCCAGAACAAAAAGAGAATTCTCTGAGATCGCTTTGAAACTTCCCAAGCCAGCCTACAGCCCATCAGACCACCTACCATTTCAACTCTGAAGGTGGCAGGGTCAGACACGATGGGCTGGGTTATGTTGCACTATCAAACAACTCCAAAATCCCAAGGGATTAAAACCACAAAGGTCTATTTCTTGCTTATACTACGTCTCCATCGTGGATTGGCTAAGGGCTCTGCTCCAAGTTCTACTCATCCTGAAACTTAGGCAGATGAAGCAGCCACTATGTGAAATCTGTTTTTCACCACAACAGAAATTAGTAGAAATGAAACAAATTGCACATTGGCTCTTGAACACTTCCGCTGGGAAGAGACATATGTCCCTTCTGTGCTCTTTGCATTGGCTCAAGCAAGTCATGTGGTTATACCTTTTACCTAGAGGAAGATCAAGTGCAATTCTGCCCTATGCTTACTGGCACAATTGGAAATATTTTTTGAATAGCATTAATGACCATGCAACAAACAGATGTGCCAAAGAGTGGATTCTGTAGGGTCTCCAGATCTACCCTGATGTGGCCTTATGCTCTCGAGTAAGCTTCAGGAATTGAGTGGTTATTTCAGTTCAGTCATAGTAAGTTACTCATACATTGCAGTAGAGGAACAAATAGTCTTGTCACTCTTCCCGTTTATTTAAGAAATAAGGAGAGGAAGGGAAGAAGGGAGAGAAAGAGAAAGAGAGATATCACTCCTAGCAGAATCTTAAATGCCATTTGAAAGCGAGCATGCTGAATTTCTTAATTAAATTAATGTCTGCGGTAGACAGAATAATGAGCCCCCAAAGATGCCCATGTTCAAATCCCCAGAACCTGTGAATATGTTTTCATATGGCAAAGCAGAATCAAGGTTCAAGATGGAATTAAGGTTATTAATCACCTGACCTTGATATAAGGAGATTACCACGGATTATCTGGATGGATCAATGTAAAGTCCAGGGTTCTTAAAAGTGAAAGAGGTAAGCAGAAGAACAGATCAGAAGTCAGAGAGAAGTGATGTAAGAAGGACTCAATCCACCATTGCGGGCTTTGAAGATGGAGGAAGGGAGTCATGAGGCAAGGGATGAAGGCAGCCTCTGGAAGATGGAAAAGGCAAGGAAACAGATTCCCCACTAAAGCCTCCAGAAGAGACTGGAGCCCTGCCAACACCCTGATTTTATCCAGTGACACCTACGTCAGACTTCTGACATATACAACTATAAGATAAATTTGTGTTGTTCTAAGCCACTAATTTATGGCCATTTGTTACAGAAGAAATAGAAACTAATACAACGTTTTTATGTGTTTCTGAACTAACTTGTACTTCTAAAACCATGGCTATTCTAAGAAGTTCTGTTAACTGTTCCAATAATTTGGCCATATAGAGTCACGTGCTGAATAACAACACTTTGGTCACCAACAGATCACATATACAATGGTGGTCACATAAGATTAGTACATTTAGCCTAGATGGGTAGTAGGCGATGCCTACTACTTAGGTTTGTGTAAGTGCAATCTCTGATGTTCACACAATGACAAAATCACCTGGTGCATTTCTCAGAATGTATCGCCATGAAGTGACACATAATCATAATATGTATTTTAAATGAAAGGAATAAAAAAAAGCACATTGGTCTGCATGGTATCTTTTCTAGAGAAAAATTCTCTCAAATCATGTCTGAATATGTCACCTCTTCTATCTCAGGCATAAATTAAATGTGGCGTGGTATGCAGGTGGAGGTTTCAGTGTCTGTATTCTTACACTTCTTTGGGAATAGTCACAAACTTGTAAATTCATGTGCTTAACTCCTTTGGCTGTCACACCCTAGGTTTCCATTGCTTCCTGGTGGTTGTGTCAAAAATCTTACAGTAAGGGCCAGCCCCATGTTCAAGTGATTAAGTTTGCTTGTTCTGCTTCGGAGGACGAGGTTTTCACTGGACTGGATCCTGGGCGCAGACCTGACACCTCTCATCAAGCCATGCTGAGGCAGCATCTCACATAGCATAACCAGAGGCACTCACAAGTAGAATATACAGCTATGTACCAGGGGGCTTTGGGGAGAAGAGAAAGAAAAAAAAAACCTCATAGCATCCACTGGTCTTCTTAACTGATTTTCATTCTGAGACTATAGTTCTAGAAAGATTGAATCAATAGGCATTTTGAAAAAGTGGCTGTTGAAATTATATGCTAAGCTCATCAAGGGCATGAACCGTTTCTTACTCATCGTCATATATGCTTCAGTAACTTTCTTGGAATAGGAGGTCAAAAGTGTCTGAAATAAATGAAGCCATGTGGCATGAATGAGTGTCTCAGAGGCCACCAGGGTGGGAACTGTACATGCATTAGGAAGTAGAGAGGAACAATGATGAAGTCAGATAACATAGGATTTGAAGTTTGAAAACCACAGCTCAAGTTCTGACTCTGTCACTCGCTAGTTGAGTGACTTTGGGCAACTCATTTAACCTTTCTGAGTCTAAATTTCTTCATCTTTAAAATGAGAATAAAATATTGGCACTGACTTCCAGTTTCCACTTGGGGAAACTCTATTACCCTAGACAAGATATCTTGCTTTCATTAAAAAATTAAAAGGTTGGAGCAAAAGGCAAAAAACACACACACACTTCCAAGGGACAAAGCATAGAACCAGACTCGGCTATGACACAGATGTTGAAACTATACAGCAAGGAATTCAAAGTAATGATTACTATTTTAATATCTCTGATGGAAAAGGGCGATGGCACATAGGCTCACACGGATAATTTCAGTAGAGAGGCAGAACTATAAGAAAAATCAAATGGAAATGCTAGAAATGCAAAATACAATCACTCAGTGAAGAACGCCTTTGATAAATCCTTTAGTAGAATCAACTCAGCAAAGGAAAGAATCCATGAACTTGAAGGTAGGTCAATATAATTTACATAAACTGACACAAAAGGAGAAAAAAGAATAAAAACAACAACAACAAAACCAAATCAGAAGAGAGCATCCAAGAGCTGTATTCTAATATTTGTGCAATTGGAATTCTAGAAGGAAAAGAGAGAATGAGAACAGGGGAGGAAGCATATTCAGAAATCATGGCTGAATTTTTTTTGTAGTTAATAACAGACACCAAACTATAGATCCAAGAAGCTCAGAGAACACCAGACAGGATAAATACAACACACACACACACACACAGACACTCACTCTTTGGCATATCACATTCAAACTGCTCTAAACAACAGATGAGAAATGAAAAGAAAATTTTGAAGGCAGGCAGGGAAAAAAGACATGTGACATAGAAAGGACAAAGATAAGAATGAAAACAGCTTCTTGGCAGAAACCATAAAAGCCAAAAGACAAAGTGACATCTTTAAAACAATAAAAGGAAAAACACCCTGTCAACTCAGAACTCTATGCTCATAAAAAAATATGTTTCAAAAAGTAGAAGAAAAATAGATTTCCTCAACTAAACAAAAACTGAGAGAATTCATTGCCAACATACCTTTCCTACAGGAAATGTTAAAGGAAGTTCTTTGGGCACAAGGAATGTAACATCAGGCAAAAGCTTGGCTCTACATGAATGAAGCACCAGAAATCAATAAATGAGGGTAAAAAAATTAATTATTTTTCTTATTTCTAATTGCTCTAAAAAAATCTGTTTAAAGCAAACATAGTAGTAATATAGAGTGTTTATAGCACACATAAAAATAAAATATATGACAACAGTAGCATTAAAGATCAGAGAAGAGAGTTTGAATATACACTTTTAAGAAACTTACACTGTATGTGAAGTGATATATTATAAATTGAAGGTAGATTCCTTCAAAATTACTAAAAGTCATATATTATAAACCCCAGGCCAATCACAAATTTTTTAAAATGGAGTGCAAATAATATGAGAAGATAAAATGAAGTCATTAAAAACATTCTCAACCCAAAAGAAGGCAGAAAAAAGGAACAAAGAATAGATGGCACAAATAGAAAATAGCTAATTAGTTGGTGAATTTTAATCCAGACTTTTAAGAATCATAATAAATGTGCATGGTCTAAACAAAACAATTAAAAGGAAGAGATTGTTGGATGGGATAAAAAGAAGTAAGATACAATACCCTGTCTACAAGAAATAAGTTTAAATATGAAGACTTAGATTAAAAGCAAAAGGATAGCAAAAGGTAAATCAAAAGAAAGCTGGAGTAGCTATGTGAATATCAGATAAAGTAGACCATGTCTGAATTACTGAGCTATGCACCAGCATTGATTTTAAAAATCTATCATGAAACAATCATATTTAAAAGAATTTATTAAATATTATAGGCAGCAATAGCTAAAAGTTCACTGCCCCTTGTAGTTTACACACGCCATTTCAATTCTTACCCCCAACAAATTTTTCAAGTGTTTGAAGCATTCTTATTGTTCGTTTTCCAGATGATGAAAATAAGTCATAGAGTTGATAAGCATTTTGCCCCTGAGTGGATAACCAAAACTACTAAGTGGTAGAACCAGGATCTTAATAACTGTGCCATATTCTTTTAAAAAGAGTGAGCTTTTATTACACCTTCTGTGAGCATTACGCTGCTCTTCCAATGGAGGGACATTAAAAATAAATCAAGCAATTCTCTAACCTGGGCTTTCTTTTGGATGGGTGGGTATTGCTTCAGTTCTCTTAAATGCCTTGATTTCACGTGTCTCTTTCACGAGAATGAGAGGTTCATCAATATCTTGCCCAACTGAGAGTGTCTGCTACAATAAAGGCTATGGCATGCTAGAAGTTTAGAAGTAAGGACCCAGAAGATCCATGTACGCAGTGTATATATCCTTGTATCCAGGCGAAGACAGAGGGGCAGCAAGTCAAGCAACTTGCCCAGACAGTCACCGTCATTAATTTCAGAAGAGGACTAAACCCCAGGTCTCTAGATGTCAAATACATCACTTTTCCCCTTATCCTACTTATGATTCTTTGTAGCTGTACCTTACACACAGAGTAAAACTCCATTAAAATGAATAGTACTGGACAAAGGTGACCCCTTGTGAATGAGATGAGTTCTAATAGTTCATTTATAAGTTGATTATTTCATAATAGATAGGTATTTTACTAAGGGAACCACACGGATGGAAGTTAAGGGCCCCTAAAAGTGTCCCTATGTGAGGCGTAGCATTAATACACTTTTTATAATGATGTTTCTGTGGGAATTGCCTTCAGAATTCCCATCTCTTCTCTAGGTACCCATTATCTGGCAGCAATGTGGGATCTCAGAGTCCTGGGTATCGGAAATTACTAAATCACACTTTCGTCCTCAATAAGAAATAGCACCTCTTGGGCAGTGTTTCTCTGAGAAATATGAATTGGTTGATGTGGCCATGTCAGTCCTGGTGTTGAGGAGAATATGAATTCCAGGATAGAGAATGATCTTAAGTTTATACTTAAGACGGTATCTGATATTTGTCCCTGATCTGCAATTTGTTAAAAGTGATGGATTAATCTTTGCTGAAAGAATTTTTGATAACTAGGACACAGAAATGTAAATGTACTCTTGAATTTCTCCTTTCACATGAGTTTGAAAACAGATGACCTTTCAATAAAACCTTGTTGACGGAAGACTTCAGTCTAGTTTCCAGTATTGAGTTGTTTGCTCCTTTAAAAAAGAAAATCCAGTTGCTTTTCCCTCTGGAACTAATATTCTTAAAGATAAAACCTTAAGATTTTGGTGGGCTTTATGGTAGGTTAAAGTTAGGTTTGGTTAAAATAAACTGACAAGAAATCTAAATACATTATTTTTTCAAAAGTTCACCTTTGGGGATTTTCTCATTCAAAGAGCCATATAAAAACCTTATTATTGAAATAGGGTCCACTAAGCCAAACAAAACAAAAAGAACAAAATAATACAGTATAAAAAATGCAACAGATGTAGGAAATAAGAGATGGCTTCCTTCTTAATCATCAAATTCAAGCTTAGCTATGGTCAAGGGGACAAATTATTTACATTTGCAAAAATATTTTCAGTACTTGTTGGCTTTAAAAGATGACCCTGCTGGGGCTGACCCAGTGGCAAAGTGGTTAAGTTCGTGTGCTCCACTTTGGCTGCCCTGGGTTTGTGGGTCCAAATGCCGGATGTGGATCCACACACGGCTCATCAAGCCATGCTATGGAGGCGTCCCACATACAAAATAGAGGAAGACTGGCACAGATGTTAGCTCAGGGCCAATCTTCCTCACCAAAAAGAAAAAAATGATCTTGCTTTTTAGCCTGCCCCCATATGTTCTCATGACATCAATGTTATCCAAATTGTGCACCAGAATGTCCCCCCCCACCTTATCTGCAATGTCATCCACATAATTTATTGTACATTTAAAAATGAAAATATTCATAGTAAAAAGTAATTGGGACTTTCACAGAGTAAGGTACCATAGTATAATACTCCAAAGAACCATCAACAATTCCTTTTTAAAAAAACATGCTTCAAAGTTTCTAAAGTATATGAATCAAATATAATTTTTAGATCAATCTTCATAGAATATTGCTTAATTAAAATTTCAATCATTTATATCTTTGATTCACTGAAAAATTTAAGACAATCTAAAAACCAACACAAAAAATATGTTCTATAATTAACTTTATATATTGTCATTTTTTCTCAGTCCACTTCTTAAAGAGAATGTCTTAAATTGCTTTATAATTCTTAAGAGAAACAGTGATTTATAATCACCAACTTAATTTTATTAGATACTGAACATGTTTCAGATTTAGACAACACAAATATTGATTGACAGTAATTTGATTTTTTCCTGATCATTGTCATTTTCTTGAAAAAGATTGTCTAGACTACCCAGTCATCAATTCTTTAAATTCAAAGTTTCATGGTTTTATGGAGAAGTGGTATGACTAAAATAATATCTCTACACACTGTTTTTTTAATTCTAGTTTATTTTTTCCATATCAATACCTATGACTTTCAGTTAAATATCATTAGGTTTCTTGTATCCAATGAAATAGAGGACCAAATTAACTCATCTACTGGAGTTAACTGAATATTTTTATATGAATAAGGGCACTAGTAAAATAGCTGTATTGCTACACTGATTTGCGGGAATGTTGTGTGTTGTAGTGAACAAACAGTGAAAGTCAAAGATTTAATTTGCTGCAGCTGATGTTAAATCCTTATTAACATTTTTATAGGCTACTACAAGATACAGAGCAATATTATTGCAGTTGGTTTGCTCTTTAAAAGATCATTTCACAGTACTGCAATAGAAATAACTTTCAGAAATTGTAGGCATAATGCATTTCTAATATTTTAGAAAACGTCCCAGCTTTTGAGTAGGAATACAATTCTGATCCAGGCACAGCAGTATTGATCTGCAAAACTGGATTTCAAGCAAGCAATCTCTTGTCTAAAGTGTCTCTATTGGAATGTTGGAACCGTTTAATTCACCATGTCAGTTCTAATGATCTCAGGCAGTAGAACAGACGGTGTACAAAGTGAATCCCCAGTTTGCCTGACTTTCAAAATACCTCACACTTTTACCTAAAAATCAGTGGCAATATTTTTTTTAAGTTTGAAAGTATTTTCCTGAGGGTTCTTACTGTTCCTTTCATGCATAAGGGCAGAATGGAGAGACCTGGTAGTAGTTTGGCCGAGTTTGGTCCCCAGATTAGAGAATTTTCACTTGGGAGCAGCTTCAGGCCACGCGTAGAAACTACCGCAGGTCTTTTCAGAGCCCTTTGCCACCCCCGTCGAAGGGATGCTTAAAGAGGAAACGCCTGTGGAGTAGGAAAAGCTCTATTTCTTTGCAGAATATAAATACTTCAAGTCTCTAGATGGCAGCCTTCAACGCGTTTGAAAAACAGTCTCTATCCTCCTCTGCCACCCCCGCTCCACTTCCACCTCCGTCTCGGCTACTTGGCAATGTAGTATCAGCTACATGTGTGGCATAGCCTGTGGATGCTGCGTTTTGCTGCTCTTTAAGAATGCAGGCTTAAAAGGTTTATTCCAGCGCCTGGTATTCTCGGCTGAAAGCTGCCTAGATGTTTGCTTCAGGAAAAGAGGAAGTAAGGGATGACAAGATGAGCAACACTAAGCCTCTCGCCTAGGACAGGTGGAGGTGTGCGGGCGGCAGGGGGACACCCTCACCCTGCGAGCAGCGGCATCCTCTGCTCTCGGTGTGGACGCTCCGCGGGAGAACAAAGAGCGCAAAAGCCACCTGCCCAGCTGGCGGAACACAACCAGCGCTACAGCCTCAATTTATCCCCGAGCTTTATGGGGGAAGAAATATAAAAATCTCAGTTTCTCAAATTCACAAAGGACTGAGTTGGAAGGAGTGCGGCACAGGGGTAGAGGGAAAGAAGAAGACGCAAACAGGGGAAAACACGTTGCTGCCTGCTGGCAGCGTCTAAGGTGATGTCCCTGACCTACTCCCTGTGGGGACCCTGGGACTGGAGTAGAGTCAGAGAAAGGGCACGGCTAGAGACGCTAAGCAGGAACTTTCAATTGGTAGGAGATGTGGTGGCAACTGAGGCGGGTGGGACCGGAGCGGACCGAGGTCTTTTCCGTGCTGGGTCTCAGTCAGGCACAGTCTAGGTGTTGGTCGGCGGGTTAGGAGCAATCTCCCCAACCTGCCACCCTTACCTTTTCACGCCAACAACTGAACGCACTCGCCCAGGTCAAGATGGACGGGATGTAAGGGTACTTTGCCCAAGTCTTGCTCCCTCCTATTTTCATCTCTACCTTGGAACCCGTCTCCCCACAAGGCGGGAAGCCTCTCCAGGCTGCGTCCACGGAAAGTCCCGCTCCTGGCTTCCCCCGGGCAGAGCAGAGCCCAGCCCCCGGCCCTAGAGGCGGGCACGAGCTGTCCCCCCATCCCATGCTCCGGCGCGCAGGCCGCACCCAGCATCATGCCCTATGGGGCAGTTGACAGGGACCAAGATCGCTCAAGAGCTTCTCGCACAGCCGGGCCAGACTTTATTCCAAGTGCAGAGTCCTCCGTCTCCTCCATGGGAGCCCCATGCAGACCGAAGCGCCCCCAGGGCAAGCTCCTGAGGGCCCCGGAGCGCAAAACGGAGTTTGAGGGGCATCGGTTTGGCCAAAGAGGGAAGCGAGTCTTACCTTGGTACGGAGAGCAGGGAGTTGCCATCCATTGTCGATGGGCGCGTAGAGAAGAAAGGAGGAAAGTGCGGGCGAGGGACGGGAAGTCTGTGGTGCGAGGACCGGGCTCTCAAAGCACAGGGAGGGACGCGCGCGGGGACAGAGGAGCGCAGGCTGGGACCGCTGCGGTGCTGTTGGACACACGCTCCTCCCCAGCCAGGAAGCGCTGAGCGCTGCGACCGACCGATGGTCCCCTCCCGTCGCCCCTCCGATCTTGCAAGAGCGCTTGGCTAACCTCCAACCCTTCCGCCCAGCTCCTGCCCTCCTCCACCGTAGCTCCAGTCTCAGTTGTCAGACGCTCCTTCTGAGCTTTCCCTTCCCGCTCCCAGTGCCCAGCAGAGGTGACTCCGATACAATTTCTCTCTCCCCGCCCCGCCGTCCAGTCCCCTCCCCTCTCGCTTTCTCTCTCGGGTACAGCAGATCTGAACCCTGAAGTTGTTCATGCACTTTTCCACATTCACATTCTACTCCTGGCAATGCCCACGGTCCCCACTGGTCGCTCATCCTTCCTCTGGCTGCCTCTCTAGATTTTACTTTTGTTCCTCTCCTGCCATGTAGTGGTTGACCACTCAGAACAGCGCTCTTTGATCTCCTAAAGACTTTCCCTTTACTTGGATTTTTCTTTCCTGTTTTTGATTCTCAAAATTCTTCATCGAATTCATTTTACTTAATGGTGACTCACTCATTCCTCATCTGTTAGATGCCTGTGTGCACATAGAGAGCTCAAAACATGTGACAGGGGTCATCCATCAGAGGCCAGCACCTAGACCCTGGAAGGAAGGGCTGTCACAAAAATCCCAAGTGCCTGGTTCAGTATTTCCTTGAGCAAAAATGACAGTTGTTCTAAGAAGAAAGCCATCCATAATAGCAAATGACTGTTAAGATGAGCATGCTGTTGACTCTGATCCTTTTTCATTAAAAATTTTTTTTTGAAAAGAATACCATACAACTTCCACAAATGGGAGGATGGAGTACATGCACTTTGCCCTATTCCTCCTGGTAAACACAACTAAAAGCACTGGAGATTATGAAACAAATGTAAGAAGACAGAAGGTAGACAGAAGAAGGCAGACAAATTAGGGACTTTGGGACTCAAGGAATGACATGGTGGTGAGTTTCTGGGTTTTCTTTTTGCCTCATATATCCCAGACTCGGGGCTGAAAAAGTTGGCTGACCAGAAATGTCCACAGGTGCAGACGGAAAAAGCCTGGTCTCTCTAGCCCCAGGACCAGGAAAGGGGCAGCCTAGCAAGACAGAAAATTTGCAGACAGTAATGGCTCCACTCTGGCACAATATTGAATAAAAAATCCTGTGGTCCCACCCCACCCATGCCATCAAAGGCCAAGTAGGGGACCTAGATTCTACCATTTCTAGGCTCTAAGGAGGCACCCCAATCTCCCAGCCCAGGTGGTGTCACAGGAGGCTGAGTAGGGAGACAGGACTCTCATCCCCGTCAGGCAGTAGCAGCCCTCTCTCCCGACCTTGGTGTCGATGAAACCTGTACTCTTGTATGACATAGCAGCAATGCGTCCCTCTCCCACTCTACACAGGGCAGTGTAAGAGGAGGCTGAATGGAGAGTCAGAAGTTTCATCACTGCCCAAAAGTAATGAGACCACATGGGAAGCAATAACCAGACACTCCTACCACTCCCAGAGGGAGGTTTCAAAGGAAGCCTAGAGAAGAGGCTGAATCCCCTTCTATGCCTAGCAGTAAAGAGGACACCATTCTCCCTGAGACGTTCAAAGGAAGTCAAGAGGGGAAAGGGAACATAGACTTCTATCCCCATCTGGCAGTAGGGAGACAGCACCATCTCCCTACCCACCCCTCCTTGCTTGCAGAAACAGTGCCAAGAGAACCCAACTAAAAACATTTAAATGGGATTCTTAGTCTCCTACCATAATACCCAAAATGTGTAGGCTTTACTAGAAAATTACTCATCATTCCAAGAACCAAGGAGATTTCAAATTGAATGAAACAAACAAAAATCCATAGATGCTAACACTGAGATGATAGAGATGTACAATTATCTGACAAATATTTTAAAGTAGCTATAATAAAAATGCTTCAGAGAGCAATTACAAACACACTTGAAACAAATGAAGAAATAGAAGGCCAGCAGAAAAAAGTCATAGAAAGTAAATAGAATGCATAAAGGAAAACCAAATGGAAATATTAGAACTGAAAAATACAGTAATCAATATAAAACACTCCTTGGATGACTTCACAGCATTATAAAGTGGACAGAGGAAAAAAATCAGTGAACTGGAAAATAGAACAATGTAAATTATCCAAACTGAACAAAGAAAGAAAAATAGACCAAAAAAAAAAAAAAGAAAAGAAAAAGAACAGAGCCTCTGGAACATGAAGAAAAATGACTGAAAAGTCCCCAAATTTGGCAAAAGACTTAAAGCTGTAGGTACAAGAAGCCGACCTAAATCCAAACATGAAGAGATCCACATAAAGACACATCATAGCCAAACTTATGAAAATTCAATACAAAGACAAAATATTGAAAGCAGTCATAGAGAAACATCCCATAGGGGAAAACAGTTCAAATAACAGTGGATTTCTCTTCAGAAACTATGGAGGCCAGAAGTAAGCGACACAACATTTTTCAAGTGCTGAGGAAAAGAACTATCAATACGGAGTCTATTATCTGAAAATATTCTTCAGAAATGAAGGGGAAATCAAGACACTCTCAGATGAAGGAAAACTAAAAGAATTTGTTGCTAATAGACTTACCCTAAGAGAATGGCTAAAGAAGTTTCTCTAAACAGAAAGGAAACTAGAAGGAAGGAATCTTGGAACATCAGGAAGGAAGAACATCATAAGCAGTAATATAGTAAGCACAATAGGATTTTTTTCTTCTCTTGAATTTTCTCAATTATATTTGATAGTTAAAGCAAAAATTATAATATTGACAATTATATTATAAAGGCAGAAATAAAGGAGCATCAGAGAGGGACAGTTTCTACACTTTGCTCAAACTGGTAAAATGACAACCCCAGTAGATTATGATAAGTTATGTGTGTATAATGCAGTATGTAGAGAAATCACTAAAAAAGCCTATACAAATAGATATGTTCCAAATATTATAGATAAATCAAATTGGAATTAAAAAATGTTAAGTAACCACAGTAAGGCAGGGAAAAGAAAACAAAAAACAAAAGAAGAGAGAAAACAAATAAAAAACATAAAATGTCAGTTTTAAGCACTATTATACGAATGATTACATTAAATGTAAATGGTCTAAATATAACGATTAAAAGACAAAAATTGACAGAGTGGATTAAAAACATGACAATTATATACTGTCTATACGAAATTTATTTCAAATATAACTATATAAGAAGGGTGAAAAGAGAACTGTGGAAAAAGACATATCAGGCAAACGTTATTCAAAAGAAGACATGAGTGGCTATATTAATATCGGATACAGTAGACCTCAGAGCAAAGAAAATTACCTCAGAGCAGAGAGAGAGGGACATTATATAACGATCAAAATGTCAATCAACTAAGAAGACATAGCAACCCTAAATGTATGCATGCCAAACAGTAGAAATGCAAAACATATGATGCAAGAAACTAAAAGAAGAGAATGGAGAGATAAAAAAAATCCGCAATTATAGTTACAGACTTCAACCTCTTTTTCTCAACAATTGCTAAAACAACCAGAGAGAAAATCATCAGGATATAGAAGGATGTAACAACACCATAGACTAATAGGATCTAATAGACATTTATAGAACACACCACATAAAAACAGCAGAATATATGTTTTTTCCAGTGACCAGATATCAAGATAGACCACATCTTGGAGCACAAAGCAAATCTCAACAAATTGAAAAGAACTGAAATCATATACATTGTGTTCCCCCAAAACAATGGAAACAAAAAAGAAATCAAGATTGGAAAGATAAGAGGAAAATATCCAAACCCTTGAAAACTAAACAACATGCTTATAAATAAACCATGGGTCAAAGAAGAGGTCTCAAAGTAAGTTAAAAAAAATGCATTGAATTCAATGTAGATGAAAATACAACGTATCAAAATTTATGGGACATAATTAACCAGTCCTGATGGGGAAATTTAACATACTAGATGTGTATATTAGAAAAGTGGAAAATTCTCAAATCAATAATCTAAGCTCCCATCTCAAGCACTTAGCAAAAAGAAGAGCAGAATAAACCTAGATCAAGAAAAAGAATGAACAAAATAAAAGCGAGAAATCAATGAAATTGACACAGAAAAACAATACAAAAAAATCAATGAAACAAAGAAGTGTATCTTTGAAAAGATCAATAAAATTAACAAAACTTTAACGAGACAGACAAAAAACTGAGGAGGACAAATTACCAATATCAGTCGTGAAATAAGGAATACCACCACAGATCCTGCACTCATCGAAAGATTAGTAAGGGAACATTATGAACAGATAATTTTGACAGCACACATAAATTTGACAGCTTGGATGAAGCTCACTAATTCCTTGAAAAACATAAACTACTTCTTATGGGTTGAATTGTATTCCTCTAAAAGATATGCTGAAATCCCAACCCCAATACTTTAGAATGTAACTTCTCAGGAAATAGGGTCTTTGCAGATTTAAGCAAGTTAAGATAGGGTCATTGGGATGGGCCTTAATCCAATATGACTGGTGTCCTAATTAAAAGGGGAAATTTGGGCACACATACACATAGAATGAAGGTGACGTGAAGAGATATAGGGAGAATGGCATGTGATAATGGAAGCTGAGATTGGAATCAAACCGCCACAAGCCAAGGAATGTCTGGGGCTACCAGAAGCTGGAAAAGCCGAGGAAGAATCCTTCTTTTACAGATTTCAGAGGGAGCATGACCCTGCTAACACCTTAATTTTGGACTTCTAGATTCCAGAACTGTAAGACAATAACTTTTTGTTGTTCTGAGCCTCCCAGTTTGTGGTCTTTTCTTATGAGGGCCCTAGGAAACTAATACACTAATTACGCTGACCCATTATGAAACAAGTCATTTGAATATCCCTATAAACATTAAGGAAATTGAATTCATAATAAAAGAAAACCAACCCTAAAAAATCTCCAGGCCCAGATGGTATCACTGGAGAATTCAACACACTTAAAAAAAAAAATAGCATCAGTTCAACACAATTTCTTCCAGAAAATAGAAAAGGAGTGAATACCTCCCAATTTATTTCATGAGGCTAGTATGACTTGTTATCAAAACCAGAGGGACAAAAAGAAAACAATGGTATGACATTGCTCATAAATATAGATGCAATAATCCTTAGCAAAATATTAGCAAAAAGAATTCAGCAATATATAAACAGAATTATATACCCAAGACCAAGTGGGGATTATTTCAGAAATGCAAGGATGCTTCAGTATTTGAAAATCAATCAATGTAACTCGCTGTATTAACAGGTAAAAAGAAAAAAATACATGGTCATATCAATTGATGCAGAAAAAGTATTGAACAAAGTTGAACATCCACTTATAATAATAATTTTAAAAACTCTCAGAAAATAGGAATAGAAGGGATTCCTCAACTTGATTAAAAACACCTACCAAAACACCATACCTATCATTATACTTCATGGCAGAAGACTAAATTCTTTCTCTCTAAGACTGGAGTCAAGGCAAGGATGTTGACTCTCGGCAAAGTTATTCAACATAGGGCTGGAAGTTCTGGCCAGCGTAATTGGCAAGAAAAAGAAATAAAAGACACACATACTGGAAAGAAAGAAAGAAAATCACTCTTATTTGCAGAATACATAATTGTCTATGTAGAAAATCCCAAAGAATCTATAATAATAATTATCAAAAGCCTGGGGGGGCCAGCCCAGTGTCATACCAGTTAAGGTCGCCCATTTTGCTTTGGTGGCCCAGGGTTCGCCAGTTCGGATCCCGAGGTGGACCTATACACTGCTAGTCAAGCCATGCTGTGACAGGCATTCCACATATAAAGCAGAGGAAGATGGGCACGGATATTAGCTCAGGGCCAGTCTTGCTCAGCAAAAAGAGAAGGATTGGCAGCAGATGTTAGCTCAGGGCTAATCTTCCTCAATAAAATAAATAAATAAATAAATTTAAAAAACCAAAAAAAGCCTAGAGCTAAAAACTTACAAGGTTGCAGGATACAAGGTCGACATGCAGAAATCAATTGTATTTTCCATACTAGTAATGAACACATAGACAGTGAAATTAAAAATACAATGCCATTTAAATTTACTCAAAAAATGAAACACTTAGCTGTAATTCTAACAAAACATGTACAGGACTTGTTGCAGAAAACTCAAAATACAGATGAAAGAAATCAAAGAAACTCTAAATAAATGGAGAGACAGAATGTGCTCATAGATGAGAAGAACAACATAATAAAAATGTTAATTCTCCCCAAATTCGTACATGGGTTTAACATGGTTCCTATCAAAATCCCAGCAAGACTTTTTTTTTGAGATACAGACAGGATTATTCTAAAAATTTGTGTGAAAAGGGAAAGGAACTAAAATAGCCAAAACAATTTTGAAAACTGGACTAAAGTGGTAGAAATCAGTCTACTTGATTTCAAGACCTATGTTGTTACATAATTAAGTCTGTGTAGTACGGGTCGAAGGATAAAAAGATAGGTGCGTGGAACAGGATAGAGAAACCAGAAATACACCCATACAAATACACCCAACTGATTTTTCATAAAGCTGCAAATACAATTCAATGAAGGAAAGGTAGCCTTTTCAACAAATAGTGCTGGAGCATTAGACATACACATGTTAAAAAAAAAAAAGGACCTTGACCAAGTCTCACACTACACACAAAACTTAACTTGTAATGAATCTCACACTGAAATGTAAAATATAAAACTATAACACTTTTAGTACAAAACATAGGAGAAAATCTTTGGGATCTGGAGGTAGGCAAAAATTCTTAGACATAACACCAAAAGCACAATCCACAGAAGGAAAATTTGATAAATCATACTTCATCAAATTTAAAAACTTTTACTCTGAGAAAGACCTTGTTAAGAAGATGCCAAGACAAGCTACACATTGGAAGAAAATATTTGCAAACCAGGTACATCCAACACACGACTAGTATCTAGAATATATTTTTAAAACCTCTCAAAACTCAACGGTAAAAAAACAAACAATCCAAGTAGAACATGGACAATAGACGTAGACAGACATTTCACTGAAGAGGATTTATAGATGACAAACAAGCACATGAAAAGATGTTCAACGTTATTATCCATTAGAGAAATGCAAACTAAAACCACAATGATATTTCGCTAGACACCAATCAGAAGGAGTAAAATAAAAAAGAGTGAGAAGACCAAGTGCTGGCGAGGATGCAGAAAAAATGAGTCACCCAACACTGGTTACTGGTTACTGGTTACTGGTTACTGGTGGGAATGTAAAACGTAAAAATCACTCTGGAAGCAGTTTGGCAGTTTCTTAAAAAACTGAATATACTAGAGCCACATGACCCAACAATTTCACTCCTGAGCATATATCTCAGAGAAATGAAGGCTTATGTTCATGCAACATCCTTACTTGAATGTTGATAGCAGCTTTATTCTTAAAAATAGAAAACTAGAGGGGCCGGCCTGTGGCTGAGCGGTTAAGTTTGTGCGTTCTGGGTCAGCAGCCCAGGGTTTTGCTGGTTCGGATCCTGGGCGCGGACCTGGCACAGCTCATCAAGCCATGCTGAGGTGGTGCCCCACATAGCACAACCAGAAGGACCTGCAACTAGAATATACAATTATGGACTGGGGGTCTTTGGGGAGAAGAAGAAGGAAAAAAAGAAGATTGGCAAGAGATGTTAGCTCAGGTGCCAATCTTTAAAAGAAAACTAGAAACAACACAGACCTCCTTCAGTGGGTGAATGGTTAAACAATTGTATCCATACCATGGAGTACCACTCAGAAATAAAAGATACCACGCAACAACCTGGATGAATCTCTAGAGAATTATACTGAGTGAAGAACGCAATCCCGATGATTACATTTTTGTATGATTGTATTTATATAACATATCGTACTTGAAATAACAAAATTATAGAAACAAAGAGCAGAGTAATGGTTGCCAGAGCCGGGCTAGGAGCAGGAGGGAAGTTCCTGTGGATATAAAACGGCAACATGAGAGATCCTTGTGGTTATGGAGATAGTGTATATCTTGACTGTATATATGTTAATATCCTAGTTGTGATATTTTCCTATAGCTTTTGCAAAATGTTACTATTGAAGTAAATTGGTACTGGAGGAGGTCATTGAGAGGACATGACCACTGATTGACCTGTGAGCTGGATCCAGCCAATCTGGACTCCTCACCTGCTCCCCTGTCCTTGGAATGTGCCTTCTACGTGCCTTCCCCATGTTAGGAGCTGTCCCAAGGACACAGACTTGAGACAGTAACATGTTGCTGAGAACATCTGGACTGGATAAGTGACTGAACCCTGGTAGGGCTTCTATATAATCTTTTAAGATTCTGGCAGGCGGGTGCAGCGATCTACTCATCTTGCAGCCACCCAAGACAAGCCTCGTATGTAAATTCTCTTGCTTATTAAACTTGCCACCTACTAATCTGGTATGGACAGTCATAATAAAATGGAGTAACATATGTCAGGGCTTTTAAATGGAGCTGGGAGACCATTAAGGACGTGGTGCTTATGCGCGTACGCCACGTCTCTACCCAGATGGAATGTGACTTTTTAAACTGTGCCTCACTGTTGTTATCTTGACCTGCCTTTAAGAAAAATGCTTGCTGCTATAGAAAAAAATGCTTACTCAAGAACTTTTTGCCTTAGAGATGGCCTTAGCAACCAATCACATGTAGCCAAGGAATAATAGTAGTTGCCAGCACCAATCATGCATATCTTGCAAAACAACCCGTGTGATTTATTTCTTTTTGTCTTTGTAGACCCTTGCCTTCTTTGTCTTCTCTGGACCACATTTTGGTCTTCTGCCTGAATCTGTCTCTTTTGAAATGCAATTCTAATTGCCCAAATAAGTATCCGCTGTTTAACTTGCAGTGATTTTTCTCTAGGTCAACCCTGGAGTGGTCTGCCTCTTTCTTTGGTCTCTCCCTGCCCTCTGTGTATAGGGATCATTTTCAGATTTCACCTGGGGAGCTCCAGAAGGTGGGTACCAACGTTGGCAAACTAGCCAGGAGACCAAAGAAATGGGCCTTGGTAAAGAGGCATCTGTTGGGGAAACCCTGAGTTGGCCATCAACCTCTGTGTGGGGAGCAGTGACCTGTATGTCAGATGCTTGTGGCCCTCTGCATGAGTACAGAGACACACCCTGAAAATGACAGCTGGTGTAATGTGCTTGTTTGAGGAACAGCACTTACGCACTGTGGCCAAGAAGGGAAACGCATGGCTGTCCAGGTGGGCAGGCCTCTACTGTGAGCAGTTTACTTGGCCACCAATGCTCAACTAGGGGCTGACACTTGAGTTAGAAAGTTGGAAGCGCTGAGGTTAGAGAGAGATGTGAGGTTGTCCACTACTCTGCTAGCTTTGAAATTGGCAGACAAGGTGGGAAAGCATGAAAATCAGTTGAAGACCTTAGTGTGCCCTTTTGTAAAGCTAGGAGGGTGCGAGTTGCTGTGGATTAAGGTCCGAGTGCTTGTGACAAAACCTGATTAGGACACTAAGAGGTAGACTCCCTGGGAAAGTGAGGAGAGTGAAGAGGAGGATGCTGTGGTGATCAACAATGAAACTGGTTAAAGGCCCTGTGTCATCTGACCCCCAATACAAAGGACAGCAAAAGAACAGCCACAGCAACCCCAGCCAGGGGGTCAGACCCCAGTTCAGGAGAAGTGTATAATGAAAGAATAACACCTGCTGAGCTTATTGATTTAGCTGCCATTACCAGCAAAAGGCCAGAGAAAGTTTCCAGGCATGGTTACTATGGCTACGGGATATGGGGGTGGGGGACAATGGCATATCTCTGACCCGGCAGGAGGCAGAGAAAACAGCAACTTCACCACACACCCTGCCCTCCAGCAGTACCTCATGGTGCTCCAGGGTGGGGGTGGGGTTCAAGGTACTCACTCCCTTATAGACTGGATTATTCCAGTTTACAGGGAGGTATGGTCCAATGAGAGGGATCTCCCTAGGCACGTGCGACTCAAGAAATCTATTGAGGAAGTACAATAAATTCTTAGGGAGTTGGGAATGAGACAGGCCATCTAAGACCCTGTCTTCTAAGGCCCTGATCAGGCCACATTTCCTGCAGGAAAGAAAACCAAGATACTCCAGTCCACCCCCAGCACCTGGTATGGGATGCTGATATTCATGCTGAGCCCAGTCATGAGACAAGACATTTGTGATGTTGTGCAGTCCGTTGCTGATTTAGGGGAGACTGACAAATCCTGGGAATGGGTATAAGCTGTGGGAAAGAGCTAAGACAGAAAGGGAGTTAGAGAAACCAAAAGTCTATTCCAATCAACTGTAAAAAGTCCAGTGAAATAACCCATAACCCAGAAGCAAATGCATTTTGACCTCCTTGCTGCCAGGACTTCACCTGAACAGATGGACCAGAAACCCACAGCTGTGTTGATCAGCCTTAAAAATGGAACAACAGTTCAGACCTGCCGCACTTGACCCTACCCTCACTGATGGCCCACCTGCTCCAGCAGAGGCCTCAGGGATACAGTCCTATTTGAGGTAGATGCCTCCTACACTGTGGGTATAGGATGCAGGCCAAGATTTCCTCCAGGTGAGGGCTGTTGGAGGTGATCAGAGGCCTCATGTTGAGCTCACTATTCACTGGTTCCTCAGAAATGAACAAAACATGATGGCTGTGCTTGACCCTGGGACCTAATGTACCCTAGTTGATGGTTACCCTCAGAAGTTTTCTCCCCCCTCAGTGTCATCAGTGGCTGGGAGGGCAAAGGGTTATCAGGAAGGTCCTTTTGACACTGCAAAATGGGTGTTCTCTCCTCTGAGAATATGAGGTTTTTATTTTTCCAGTACCAGAGAATATATTGGGTATTGATATCCTACAAGGTCAAACTCTGCAAACCTCTATCAGTGAATTTTGCTTCTGGTTAAAATAATCAAACCAGTGCCGAGGGAAAACATCAGCTGGAAACCAGTAAGTCTACCATCCCACACAGTGGTAATTGTCAAATAATATGAATTGCCTGGGGGACATAAGGAGATAGGAGAAACTATCCAAGAATTGCACAAAGCTGGTTTGTATGCCCTGCCCATAGTGCTTTCAACAGCCCAGTATGGCTGGTAAAAGCCAGATGGCTCATGGTGGATGACTGTGAACTACCGAGAATTAAACAAGGCAATGCCCCCATCCATGTGGCTGTGCCCACCATTGCCACCATCTTTGATACCTTGGCCATGGTCCTAGGAATGTACCGTGCTGTATTGGGCTTAGCAAATGCTTTTTCAGTATACCCCTGGCTGCTGAGGCACAAGATCATTTCCTGTTCACAGTGGAAGTGCAACAATGGACTTTTCAATTGCTTCTCCCAGACTACCTGCACAGCCCTACAGTGTACTATGGGATGGTAGCTAGAGATCTGTCCCTGTTCTCTTTCCCATGTCAGTAAAACGGGCCCATTACATTGATGATGTAATGTTATCATGTGAAGACTTGCCTCACTCTGCAGGCTTTGCTGGAACATCTGCGAGGGAGAGGATGGGCAGTGAACCCACACAAAATTCAAGGCCCAGTCAGTGCCATAAAGCTTCTGGGAGTCATATGGTCAGTAAGATATACATTGTCCTAAAAGCTCTGATTGATAAGGTGCAAGCCTATCCAACCCCTAAGACTAGGGAAGAGGTGCAAGCCTTTGTAGGAGTTTTGGGGTTTTGGAGGACTTTTATTCCCCACCTAGCACAGTGCTTTTGTCCCTAATACCACCTGTTAAAGAAAGGGCATGTGTGGAACTGGGGCTCAGAGCAGCAAACTACCTTTGAGAAGGAAAAAATACTGTCAAAGCAGATTAAAGCTCTGGGCATTTCCCATGTGGAGCTACCATTTGAGTTAGACGCATCTGTGACTCAGAAGGTATGGGCCAGGCACTGTGGAAGAGACAACAGAAGACGAAAATGCCCCTAGGATTTTGTCTCAGCTCTGGAAGAGGGCATAAATCTGATATAGCCCCATAGAGCAACAGGTCCTAGCAGTGTACACAGTGCTTCTCCAGATAGAGTCTCTCGAGAAGGAACAGCATGTCGTGGTAAGAACTTCCCTTCCTGTCAAGGCATGGGTCTAGAATATGTTCCATCGATTCACCTCTGCTGTGGCTCAAACTCCCATGTTGGCATGCATATTTGCAGCAGAGGGGCACCCTGTCCACCAACCCACTGTCTCTAGAAATGCAGATATTACTAGGCCCTGTGGAATGTGTGGATCCTCCAAATGCTTCTGCCCCTATTTCTGGGGTGGCCCCGGAGGCCTGTAGAGAGGGAGCTGGGAAATTCCTGCCGATGCATGGTATACAGATTGATCCAGTCAAGGCAATCCATCCACAACAAAAAATTTATTATCTTACAGTTCTGGAGATCAGAAGTTAGGTATTGGTCTCATCAGGCTAAAATCAAGGTGTTGGCAGGATTCGTTCCTTTTGGAAGGTTCTAGGGGAAAATCTATTTCCTAGTCATTCAGAATTGGTGGAGTTCAGTTCTTTATAGTTGTAGGGTTGAGGTCCCAGTTTCTTTCTGGATGTAAACTCAAGGCTGTTCCCAATTTTAGAAACTACTACATTTCTTGGGTCGTGGCTCTCTCCCTCTATCGTAAAGCCAGTGATGGTGGGTCAAGTCCTTCTTATATGTCTTCTCTTTGCCCTGTCTCTTTTGCACTGCTCTTCCTCTCTTAAGGACTCCTATGATCAGATTGGGCCATCTAGAGAATCCAGGATAATCTCTTCAACTCGAAATCCTTACCCTAATCACATCTGTGAAGTTCCTTTGACCATGTAAGATAACATATTCACAGGTTTTAGGGGATTGGGCAAGAACATCTTTGTGAGATTGTTATTGCTCCTACCACAATCAGCTGTGGTAGACTGCAGTGGTGGATAGGGAAATGCATTTCAAATGCAGTAGCATGCCAGGACCTTTGTTTCTTAGACACTGTCTGCTATTACAATGATCCTCAGGTTGTCTCTGGTCCCACCTCTCACTATTATGGAGATTCTAAGGGATTGTATTTGTTGACTCCCTTTCACTCTTTTACTCTAACATGCTCTCATAATTCAACAAATACCCACTGAACATGTCCTGTGGTCAAGGTACTGTAGTAGGAGATGTGCATACTTGGAGGTAACAGGAATAGCAAAGTTCCTGCTTCCTCCCACAGAGTTTATACTCTGAAAGAGGGAGCAGACTAAATGAAATACTTTTAGATAGTGATGCACAGTATACTTACATAGGACAAAGTTGGATTAAATGATTGGGGAACATATTTCTCAAAAGGGAATTTAAAACTCATACCAGATGAAAAGGAACCAGATGAGCAGAGATCTAGGGGGAGGGCATGCAAAGAAAGTTGCAACACATTTTCTTCATTGTGATGGCTTTCCCTCTTTCCTGTGTAAGATTTGGCCAACTGAAGCTTGCACTTCATAATTCACTCTCAGGTTGAGTACCAAGGAGAAACCAAATCTAAGAAGTGAGCATCATAATAGTGCCTCTCCTCTTCCCTCACTCTCCTGTGAGTCTTCTCTTGTCTTCATGACTATCTCTAATGATTGTACCAATTGCTGACTATCATTGAGGTTTTTCTTCCAAGATGTGTGACAAGCATGATATATATTTCTCCATTTAAAAATAAAGAAAAAGAAAAGAAAATGTAAAAGTATCAGGAAAGAAATCACCTTGGTAGAAAAGTGGTTCAGTCTGTAATTTATATGTCACACAGTAGGGTCTAGTACTTGTTAAGAGACAAGGAAAAATATCTACATGCATTCAAAGTCCTAAAAACTTCTTCATTAGAGACTCAGAGTCTTAATTTACAAGACAAAGTAGAACATTCTTGTGTTTTGAAATTGCCATGGTCATTGCACCTGTCAAAACAACTAAGCAATGAAATTCCTCCCAAAATTATTGCGGGTCATTTGTAACTTTTTGTGTATCATGTTAAAATAAACAGGAAATTTCTATTTTAAAAAAGGAAATGAAGAATATGGCATCATGGAAACTTCCAAAGCGTGAGTTTGACTGAAATCCTCCTTTCCAATTTCTTAGCTTTGCCAGGGTTCTCAATTCTGGTGCCTGTGACACTGTTCTCCAAAATGTGGGCTTCTACCAATTAAGAGAGAAGGAAGAGGGAGATACAAGTAGGTATATGATTCTGGATGGCGGCCATCGGAATTTGACCTCCTGAGGGTTTGGGAAGGTGCCAGATTTTGTTCTTTTAATGTGACCTCAAAACATAGTCAGAAATCAATTGGTTTGGTTCAGATTTCTGGAAGAAGTCTGAGGTGCTAGAATGTGAGGATTCTGAAATTTCAGATCCAAGGTTCAATGATAGTCATAGAACTTGAAGGGATATTATGCAGGGTCCTGCATAATTCCTAAAAGTGCATGAAAATGGAAAATGGCTGAGATCCACCTGTGTTGGCCTAAGCAAGTGACCTACTTAGCTTTAAGGATATAGGTATAGAAGGGGAGCAAGTGAGATGTGAGGTTTATTCAGCAACTTAGGGAGTTTGGAAATCAAGAGTCAGGGTACTCAGAGGCAGCAATGAAATAGGAAGAAGCCCAGATATAGCCACTCTTTCTGTGCAGCCTCTTAATTTCCCTCCCTGGCGTCTGCAGCAGTATTGGTGATTTTGATCATCTCAACAAGACACATGTCAATATGATCAATTTAATGTGATCCTCATTCAACTTTAACAGTAAACATCTGAACACATTCACTTACACCCATGGAAGACAGCTCTTGAACATGATTGAATCATGATCTTTGGGTCAGTGGGTCTCAATCTTGGAGATAAATCAACGCTTAAGCCTCACAAAGATCAATTAAATTAGAGTCTTTGGAGATGGTGTCCAAGCATCAGCCTTTTATAGAGGTTTCTGAGGAGATTCTAATGTGCAAAGTCTATATAAAGCTCTACTGAGTCTTTAGCAGCTCTTTGAAAAGATTTTTTTCAAACATCTTATTTTATAGAATAGAAAACAGGTCTATAGAGAAAGCGACTTGCATGAAATTTCACAATGAGTTAGGTATGGAGGTGGGCTTAAAATAGAAGTGTTCTCAATCTTGCCATTTGAGAAGGCCATGACCATGCTAGTGAAAGTGCCAGGTCATATAGAGCAAATATAATTTTGCTTTTAACAGTTCTTTAAAGGATTTTTTATACATCTTTAGAGTTCCCAGCAAGGTTTACAGACTTTCATAGCTTTCAGTTGTTCTTTTGTTCCATAAATATTTATGAAGCTCTTATTAAATCGTGGACTCTTTTTTAGGTACTTATGTTGTATCAGTAAATAAAACATGCAAAAATTCTTGCCCTCCTGTTGCTTACATTCTAGCAGGAGGATATGGACAATTAACAACACATATAGAAATAAATGAATTGATTCAATGAAAGATGATAAGTGCTAGAAAAAAATCTTGAGTGGAAGAATTGAGAATACTGGGAAAGGGCCCCTTCCAGCATTAAATAAGCATTCAGGTTCAGCCCTATTGAAATGGTGATCATTGAAGAAATCCTGGATGGGAGTGAATATCTGGGAAAGACTGTTCTAGGTGGAAGGAATAGCTAGAGCAAAGTCCTTAAGGCCAGAGTATATGTGTGTTTAAGGTGTGTCAATTAGGAGGTCAGTGTAACTAGAGTGGAGTAGGTCAGGGAGAGTCCTAGGAGGGGAAGTCGGGAGGAACAATTCATAAAGGGCGTGTATGCCATTTTAAGGACTTTGGTTAGAGGGTGTCAAGTTGGCGGTGTAGGCAGACTCTGAACTCACCTCCTCCCGCTAACACAACCAAGTGACAACTATTTTTGGAAAAATTACCCCTGAGAGAGAACTGAGAACTGGATAAAAAGAACCCCCACAATAAGGGACAGTCCTGACAGGCAGAAGAGGCAGAAATCCCTGTCTGGAGAGAAAAAAGCCACCTTCATGAGCTATGGAGCTTCACAGCTGGCCAGCTAGTGGGGAGCAATCCTAAGGTACGCAGCCTTCCCTGGAGGAGTGGGGGACCTGAGCAGGGGAGTGCTGCAGCTACAAGTATCCTTTGGCCTTAGTACAACTGAGAAGAGTCTCATAAGGACTTTGATTTTATTCCAAATAAAATAGGGAAACTTTGGGGGGTTTTGAGCAAAGGAGTGAAATCTGTTTTATATTTTTAAAATATTGCTCTGGTTGTGACATGGGAATAGAATTTCAAGGAGCAAAAGAGAAAGTCATTGTGGTGGTAGCAGTGCAGTGGTGAGAAATAAAGGGATTCTGATTATATTTTGTTGTTCATTTGTTTGTTTTTAGGCAGGTTTTTTAAATTTACTTTTCAAAAATTTGTATACAGTAAAATTCACTTTCTTTTGAGTATGTACATTCCTTGAGTTTTGACAAATGTATCAAGTCAGGTAACTACCCTCTCAATCAGGATACCCAACAGTTCCCTCTCCCCATGAAAAATTCCTTCATGCCATGCTTCTGTAGTCAAACCTTCCTCTGAACTCTAACCCATGACAACTACTGATCTCTTCTCCACCCCCAAAGTTTTTCTTCTTGCAGAATGTTATATAAAGGGAGATATGCAATCCGTAATCATTTGTCTGGTTTCTTTTCATCACATAATGCACCTGAGATTCATCCATGTTATTGAATGTGTGAGTAATTCACTCATTTTTACTGCTAAGTTGTATTCCATTGTATAAATGTACTGGTTTATTTATCCATCTACTTAGTGAAGAACACTTGGTTTGTTTCCAGATTTTAGACAGTTAAGAATATTGCCATTGAGCCATCCCTGATGGCCTAGTGGTTAAAGTTCAGCGTGCTCTGCTTCAGCAGCCTGGGTTTGGTTCCTGGGTGTGGAACCACATCACTTGTCTGTCAGTAGCCATGCTGTGGCAGTGGCTCATACAGAAGAACTAGAGGGACTTACAACTAGAATACACAACTATGTACTGTGGCTTTTGGGAGGGAAAGTAAGAAAGAGAGAGAAGGGAAGATTGGCCACAGATGTTAGCTCAGGGCAAATCTTTCCCAGAAACAAAAATGAAATGCATTCTCTAAAGAAAAAAAGAAAAAGAATATTGCTGTTATAAAACCAACACACAAATTTTCGTGTGAATCTAAATTTTCATCTCTCTCGGGTAAATATCTGAATGGAATTTCTGGGTCATGTGGTAAGTATATCTTTAACTTTATAAGAAACTGCCAAAGTCTTTTTCAGGATGACCATATCATTTTACATTCCTACCAGAAATATATGAGTTCCATTGTGCCACATTCTCATCAATACTTGGTAATGTCACTTTTACTTTTTTATAGCCATTCTAATGAGTGTGGTTTCAATTTGCATTTAACTAACAAAATAGCGTTAAACATTGTGTTTGTTTGCCAGTGTTTGTTCTAATATTTTTCCCATTTTTTTATTGTGTTTTTTTTATTGGAATACTATTAAGTTTCTACAATTACACACATATTCTGAATATAATGCTTTGTCAGATATATGATTAATAAATATTTTATCCCAGTTTATAGATTATATTTTTACTCTCTTAACAGGGTCTTTCCCCCAGACATGTTTTTTATTTTGATGAAATCTAATTTATCAATTTTTTTCTTTGATGAACCATGATTTTGGAGTCATGTATAAGAAGTCTTTCAGTAGTCCAATTTTCCCATTTTTTCTATAAATTTATGTTTTATATTTAAGTCTGTAACCGATTTTGAGTTAATTTATGTTTAAAGAGTAAGCTATTGGTTGGTGTTAATTTTTTTCATATGAATATCAATTGTTTCAGCACAATTTGCTAGAAAGAATATCCTTTCTCCATTTAATTGCCTTTGTACCTTTGTGAACAATCAGTTCACTATATTTGTGTACATCTATTTCTGGACTTTCTATTCTGCTCCATTGATCTATGTGTATGTCCCTTTATCAGTACTATACAGTGTTGATTACTGTAATTTCATAATAAACCTTAAAGTAAGTTAGCTGATTCCTCCAACTTTTCTTGTCTTTATCAAAAGTGTTTTGGCTATTATGGTTTCTTTGCTTTCCATCAAAATGTTTAGAGATTGCTTGGGCTGCCACAACAATATACTAAAAACTTGGTGGTTGAAACACCAGAAATTTATTTGTCACAGTTATGGTGGAAAAGTCTAAGATCAAAGTGCAAGGTAATTTGTGTCCTCACATGGCAAGGGGAAAGGAGAAAGAGAGAGACAAAGAGAAGTAGCGAGCTCTCTCCTATCTCTTCTTAGAAGGACACTAGTCCTATTGGATCAAGGCCAAACTTTATGACCTCATTTAACCTTAATTACCTCCACAAAGTCTGTTTATCCAAATACAGTAACATTGGGAGTTGGGGCCTTCAACAATTTTGGGGGGGACATAAGCATTCAGTTTATAACAGATATCTACAAGGAATTTTTCTGGGATTATAATTAGGATTGCACTGAATTTACAGATAAATTTTGGAGTGTGGTTTTGAATTACTCATGCTTGTAATGAAGAGTTGGTTTTCTTACACTCTGGAATAGTATATTCTCTATGTCAGACATAAATGCACTTTGAATGTCTAGTTCCTTCTAATTTTCAAGTATTGGAAAAACATACACATTTGGAAGAGCTGAGGAGGTTTCTGGCAGTGAGTAACAGAACCTCGTATCTGTGAAGTAATTACTGTAGGATATTACGGACCAAGTTGAAATAATTTGCAGGTGCAATATTGATATACACAGAAAATACGGTAAAAAATTCTTGTATATTTATGCCATTGTAAACTTTCCTTTTTCATTTATACAGAATAATTAAAACTGCTATACTGAAAATTCAACAAATGGACACTTGATGTCACTTATTGTCTCTTCCTTTGTTAGATTCAGTACACTGTTTTACAGATGTTCCATATGTCATGTGAAAGACTGGCTTTTGTTGATTTTTTGAATCCTCTATTTGAAAAGATCATTTGAAAGAAAATCATGCATTCTACTTGTGTTGAAAACAGATGAGGTGAATTACAGGAGAGTGAATGATGTTGTAGAAAAAGCACAAAACGAGAACCAAGAGATCAGAAGCTGGGAGATGTTGTCCCTCCATGTCTAACATGCTGAGTGACACTAGTCAAGGTCACCTTCCACCCAAGCACAGCCTGGACATTCGTAGGAGCTGTGGCAAGTGTACCAGTAGAGGCACAATGCCCTCAGGCTTGTGTTCCAATCGTAAATTATTTAAGAAGCTGTTAATAAGACAGGTTTTACCTCCTTACTTGATTAACGTATCTTCATAATGCCTTGAAGACCTGGTTCTTGTATTCCTCTAAGTTTCATGAGGGAACTTGTCTGGTGAAGGAGAGATGGCCCCGTCCTGCAGATTTTAGCCCCTTCCTCTGTCCACCTTCCTTGCTGGAGGACCCAAAGTCTTCAGACTCGGTGATGATGCCTGTTTTAAGATGCAGGCTGGTTCGCCAGACGGCTTTGCTCAACCCACTGTCTGTTCCACATTCACCTTTGCATCTTTGCACCATGCTCTCGTTGGATTTGTCTCCACGCTCTTGCATTATCCAAGCAGCGTTCCACTGTTACTTCTTACTGTACACTGTTATTCTGGTGGTGTTGGGCGGGGGAGGAGAGTGTTATTTTAATTCTGATTAAGCCTCAGCCTCAGGCAAGCACTCTATTCTGGGTCTCCTGGGTGTGACTTTCTCTTTGCTCTCTCCTCCACCACGGTGTTCTTGCTCCTTCTCAGGAGCAGCAACTTTTTCTGCTCACTTCTGCAGCTGCAATTAGTTTCAACCGTGCCCTCAAGGTGATAGTGGGTTTGTCTTCCTCCTCCCTGCCCCCCAATATTAAAGCTTCTGTTTCTTAGAGTCATAAGGAGAAATGTGTGGGTGGGTTTCATACCCTTTTGGCAGCAGCTGTGTTCCTCTCACCCAGGCCTGTACCACAGGGAAATTTTTCCAGGACTCTCACCAAACATTTTCGTGGGATCCATAGAGAAACGTCTGCAAGAGAGTGAGAACTCCCAATGTAGCTATAATCCTACAGGCTGTACGCTGTCTTGCCAGACCCTATCTGGCTTCCACCAATGCCTTAACTATCATAACAGAATTTTTCCTACTTGGGTCTGGCAGGTTCTGCC
Source organism: Equus asinus (assembly GCF_041296235.1). Lineage (NCBI taxonomy): Eukaryota > Metazoa > Chordata > Mammalia > Perissodactyla > Equidae > Equus > Equus asinus. The sequence continues at coordinate 11,887,524 of NC_091808.1, read as the reverse complement.
CCTGGTAAACAAGAGCTTTCTCCCTGGCTCTTTCTCAGACACCTGTCTCTTCCTAGATTTTTAGGTCAATTGATTAACAAGTGACCTCAGATCTCTGATAGGTTCAAATAAAGCCATTAACTTACTGTTTGTCTGCTTATGTTGTTGTCCTTAGAATGGGAGCGAGGAGGATCTTTTCAGCTTGCTACACCTTAAGTGGAAAAAATACTATTACTCTTAAAACAAAAAATATGTCTAAAATTAGACTGATTTATATAAAAATGTTAAGAATGGTTATTCCTGAGTAATGAGATTGTAGTGAATCTATTTTCATCTTTGTGTTGATCTTTACATTCTGAATTCTTTTCTAACAGATTGCTTTCTTAATCAGAAAAGATCAATACACATTATTTTAATGCAAAAATAAAGAAAAGGATAAATGAAAGACTGTGAATTTATTTTATAAGATGAGTCAAATTTCTGCTCCTCAGGCATACTGGCTAACTAACCATGAAGTTTAGTTTTAAAAGTGGGGAGCAGTCCGATTTCTACCCTAAGGCTGGCGATTGCCATGCCCTGGAAGCATGGGTTGCTCATGGCTCAGTTTCCTCCTGTTTTTGAGGTCCGGTAAACAGTGGAGGTCAGCTAGGAAGCAGCAAATTGGGAAGATGTTTGATCAACAGGATGACCCAAAATAAGAAGAATCTGCCTATTTCTTCTCTCACCTCCGTGCCTCTGTGCCCCCTCCCTCCCATCTTTTTTTACAATGCCTCACTTCTGTCATTATTTAGGTCTTAGACCCATTGCCTCTGGAAGGCCTTCTCCATGCTTCCACAAATGAACAAATTGTTCCCCTTGTATACTCAGATATCCTTATGTACTTATTATATGTTTACTTTAACTTATTATTTATTATTAATCAATAAAACTTCAAGATTAACATAATACGTGATTAATATATAATACAAATTTGGCTAACAACTCTTTTCCAAGTGATAAAGTTATAAATATAAGCATAAACATACAATACATACATAACAAATAGTAATTTATACCAGCTTAAAGTTAATAATTAATATTAAGGGGATTTTAATTTTTATATTCATTCATTTATTTATTTAATAAACACTTCTACAGTAGTTAATGCATGCCAGGCATTGTGCTAAGTGCATTAGAAATGTTAAATTATTTTCCTGACAAAAATACTAAGAGGTAAGTATTATTATCCTTATTTTATAGATGAGATATAGATTGAGATATAGATTGCTGAGGAATAGTGTCAACCTATATGAATTTTTTTTGCTGAGATAACGTTGGTTTATAACATTACATAAACCTCAGTTGTACATCATACTTTGACTTCTGTATATAGACTACCTTGTGTTCACCATCAAAAGTCTAGTTGGCTAGCAACTTTTATACACTGATTTGCAATAAAATAAATATTAGGAAGCCAATAACTCCCTTTAAAAGTTATTCCCTAGTTCTTTTTTTTTCTGTCATTTGTTTATGAAGAAAGAAGGTGCATGGTGCTAAAATCTCATATGAGTTTTTGCCTTCTCATCCACTGCAGCTTGTTTGCCAACTTTTTATACAACATTATATATTGGCCCAGTGAATTGAGTTCTCACGTAAGCACAAATTCATTTGGGGATGTGGGATCAAAGAATCTCTCAATTCACAAAAAGCTCCTGATCAAGTATATTTGCATCAGTCCTCTTACTACTTTTTTTGGTGCAAATTGTACAGAAAGAAATGAGTGCTTACGACTTAAAACAGAGGTGGGAACCCACAAACAAAATGAAGACTCACCTTCAACGAAATGATTAGCAGAGGCTCTCTCTCTGTCAATCAAGGCAATGGACACCTGCTTTTCTTCTTTTACATTTTTTTCTCTCTATTTCTTAATAGAAGGGATGAGTATGTATGGGATGTTGATGTGGAGGGAAGAGTGTCGCTTTGAAGATAGAAGATCTAGCTTTATGCTTACTCTACTGCTTACTAGATGGGTCACTCTAGACAAATCTCATAATAGTTTTAAGCTTCTTTCTTCACCTAAATAATAGAAAATATCACCTTGGCAACAATACCGTGAGTTGGGTATTAAGAGAGATTTCAAAGAGAGAGAGAGGGATTGAAAAGAGACAGAGAGAGAGAGAGAGAGAGAAACGTGTTATGTAGCCTTGCTGTTTGCCTTCAAGGACTAATTCTGAAAAGATTCTGTGCTGTGTTTTTAACCCCTGTGATGTATAAAATAATATATACGCTGACAAATACACAATGACTGCAACTTGTGAAGGATTTTATTATTGTTTTTATTGTTGACTGCTTGCAATAACAAAAATTTATTTCTATAGCCTAGAAGATACTGGCTATCAGTTCTAATGGATGTGTTTTTCACATTTTCACAGAGGCCTTTATTCAGAAGAGGCTTCTTCTAGACTTCTGGGTACAGGTAAAGAGAAACATCACTTGTAGGAGGGTACTTCAGAATCTTTGTAATCTGACTCTTCTCTCCAACAGATATTTGCTTATTACCTGGTATGTACTTTAGATTTCTGACATCTTTTAATACAAATAGTTCTTGCAGTGTTTCAGCTAGAATAGGAGCTTAGAAGTTGCGAGTTCATATTTCTGGTTTTCCAAATGGGAAAAAAAAGGCAGAGATGGTGGGTAACTTTTCTAAATTTCCACAGCTAGATAGTGTCAGGATATGACTAAAATCTCAATTCTGATAGGCAGAATAATGACTTCTCCTTCTCTCCCCAAAGATGTCCATATCTGCATCTCTGGAACAAGAAATGCAGATGCCCTCTAGAATCTGGAAAAGGCAAGGAAATGAATTCTTCCTTAAAGATTCCAGAAGAAATCCAACCCTGTCAACACCTTGATCTTAGCCCAGTGAGACTCATTTTGGACTTCTGATCCCCAGAACTGTAAGATAATAAATTGTGGTTTTTGTCACAGCAGCAATAGGAATATAATATCCCAATAAATCATAATATTGCCTGAAACACTTCAGATTCAGGAACTTTAGTATTTAAAAGTTATTATGATCTAGCAAGCTGGATGTACTTCTTTCTTAGATATAACCTTCAGGATGGGTTTGCTGAAATCAGTCTTTAACTTGCATCCTAAGTATGTGTATAATACAACTATAGAAGAAATACATACTGTAAGAAAAAGAAGTTAAATACTGTAAGAAATTAATGGCAGACAGTGAGCAAAGACTTATTTGGAGGACACTCTCAGGAAAAGAGTTCCAGTTGGGAGCTGGAAAACTACCTTCTTGGCATTATAGACTACAGGTTGGAATAAGACACAAATATGGTGAACACTTGAAATATCCCTAAGACGCTAGCAAGTTAGGTGTTGTAGAGCTATTGGTTGAATAAACTCACAGCCTAGCCCAGGATGGCTCAAAGCTCATTGAGAGGTAGAAATATGTGGTGCGAGAACTCCGGAGATAGGCTAACGGAGCAAAGAGAGAGGGCAGTTTGGCATCAAGGATGAGAGGGAATTATCAGGTTTCATAAAAAGTCTACAATTTGTGTTGCAAGTGTATTAGTTTCCTATTGCTGCTGTAACAAATTGCCACAAGCTTAGTGACTTAAAAAACCACAAATGTAGTCTTTTACTTTTGAAGATGAGAAGTCTGATAAGGATCTCATGAGGTTAAAATCACCAGGTCAGGGGCTGGCCCCGTGGCCGAGTGGTTAAGTTCGCGCACTCCGCAGCAGGCGGCCCAGTGTTTCGTTAGTTCGAATCCTGGGCGCGGACATGGCACTGCTCATCAGACCACGCTGAGGTAGCGTCCCACATGCCACAACTAGAAGAACCCACAACGAAGAATACTCAACTATGTACCGGGGGGCTTTGGGGAGAAAAAGGAAAAAAATAAAATCTTTAAAAAAAAAAAAAAATCACCAGGTCAGCAGGGCTTCTTTCCAGAAGCTCCAGGGGAGAATCTGAATCCATTCCTTGCCTCTTCCAGATACTAGAGGCTGCAACATTCCTTGGATTGTTCCCACATGACTCTATTCTCTGCTTCTGTTGTCACATCCTCTTCTCCTTCCTTTGATCTTCTTGCCTCTCTCTCATAAGAGCCCATTGATTACATTTTGAGCCCACCCAGATAATCTAGAATAATCTTTCCATCTCAAGGACCTTAACTTAATCATATCTGCAAAATCCCTTTTGCCACATAAGGTGACATAGTTCACAGATTCTGGGGATTAAGATAGAACATCTTTGGGGGACCCTTATTCAGCCTACCACAATAAATTATTCATATAGAATTTTCTGTGAGTTAAAAAATATCACTAAGCAGGTTAAGAGTACATATATATTTTACATGTTTCAGGTATTTCTAGAAGTTCTGGAAAAGGGAATATGGCACGTGGAAATGGCCCAGATATTATCTGGGAGAATTCATAAGGCGTTGCATTAATGTATGAGGACCACGTTTCCTCTAGACACAAGTGCTTCACATAGAAACATAGCAATGTTGCTATAGATGCTATAGGTATCTGGAACAGAACCCTCAAGCACACTAGAGGTGGTTTAATATACTTGGGCAAAAGGTGCTGCCACCATCAAGGTTCTCATCATTTGCTATCCCATTGTTTTCCATATCTATAGTCATGTTACCTCACCACACTTTCCAAGAGATGAAAGGCTGGAGCCATGTGCGATGAAATAAGAGTTGTAAAAATTAGTCTAGCCACTAAGCAATTCAGCAGCCTCTTTTACTTTGCATTTGTATGTAAGTGTGAAGGGAGCCATAGAAAAGAATGATAACTTTTGTTGAGAATGGAATTTTTAATTTAAATGTTAATTTCAGTAACAAAAGTGCTTACTAATATCAATGTTAAAATAATACAGAACCCAATCCATTTTTTGATAAATATTTCATATTCATTAAACATTTGATAGCTGAAGTTATCATTTTATCTATCTAATAAGCATGAAATGAAGTCTTGCTGTAAGTGTTCATTCTTATGAGATATCTGTCTTAACTTTTAGCTTCATTTTTTGTGTGTATGTGAGGAAGATTGGCCCTGAGCTAACGTCTGTTGCACTTTTTGCTTGAAGAACATTGTTGCTAGCTAGCATCTGTGCCAATCTTTCTCTAATTTATGTGGGATGCCGCTACAGCATGACTTGACGAGTGGTGCTAGGTCCACTCTCGGGTTCTGAACCTGTGAACCCGGGGCTGCCCAAGTGGAACACATGAACTTATCCACTATGCCACCGGGCTGGCCCCTTAGCTTCATTTTTGATGTTTCCATTTTATTTTATTTTTATTTTTTTATTTATTTATTGAAGAAGATTAGCCCTGAGCTAACTGCTGCCAATCCTCCTCTTTTTGCTGAGGCAGCCTGGCCCTGAGCTAACATCCATGCCCATCTTCCTCTACTTTATATGTGGGATGCCTACCACAGCATGGTGTGTCAAGGAGTGCCATGTCCGCACCCAGGATCTGAACTGGCGAACCCCAGGCCGCTGAGAAGCAGAACATGCAAACTTAACCGCTGCGCCACCGGGCCGGCTCCATGATGTTTCCATTTTAAAGAGAAGGCTGCTGGCACTAAGAGATTCCATACCCCAAACAGCCGCCTTCTCCAGCCTTCCAACTCTCAGAAAATGACACCACAGTTACCTGCTAGTTGAAGATAACAACATAATTGTCATCCTTGACCCCTCTCCCTTCTTCTTTATCTTCTACATTCGCGGATAGAAGGCATCAATGAGCAAGGAGTTTCAGGAGGGAAAGAGATGCTGAAGAGTTGATAGTTCCAATGCTATTTTCATCATTTCCCACAACTCTGATGTGAGTGTCCTGGGAACATTTAAGATGACTACGAGGGCTGTGGAGGTAGAAAAATTCCTATGTGCTTTCTGTTACAAGGAATTACAACAAGATGAGTAGACAGGAAATTGAACTAGGATCAAAGACCTCAAAGAGGCAGACCAATGCATGTGTCTAGAAAGGACTAAGAAAAAAATGCATTGATGGAAATCCAATAAAGCTTTTTTGGAAATGGAATATTGAAAGAGTTCATCTGAGAAAATTGACTTGGCAATAAACTCTAAGATTTTTCTTAGTAAAAACACTTAGCTTTTAAGGACCAAGAAAAAAATTATCTCAGGGACTTCAGGCAAAAAGATCAGGCTACTTATAAAGGTAAGAAAATTAGTCTGGCATTAGACTTCTCAAGAACGAAATGCAAAGCAAGGGGATAGTAGAGAAGCATTTTCAAAAGACACAAAGAAAGAGAACATGAGCAAAGAATGTAATTCCCAGCCAAACTGTATTTTAAATATTGAGGTTATAGAAAAGTAGTTCTCAATACGCAGTAACTCAGAGAATTCTAAACACATCAACCTTTCCCGAGGATCCTATTATATGATGAGTTTCATCCTACAAAGAGATAACTGGGGAAACTTCAGCGAAAAGACTGATGGTGAGTATTTAATATATTTAGTTGTGTAATTATGACTAAAACAAGGATGACAACACGAGTAGGGATAAGCCAGGTAAACATTATACATTCTGAAAAAGTGGGATGAATGTAAGGAAAAAATGGGAGGAAAAGGGGGAATGAAGGGGGAAGTAGAATAAGACACTGATTGTTTGATAGTTAGGGGAAGTCAAAGCTTACTAGTTAAAAATGACAAATTAGATAAGGAAAGATTTAGTAAGAAAAAAGATTAAGGACCATATAAAAGGTTTAACTACAAGTGTCTCCACTAGAACAAAAAAAGGAAACCTTTCTAAACACCAAAAGACATTCTGAAACAAAGCAAAGATGATATACCATATAGATAGAAAAACTTAGAAAATACTACACAATACACATAGTAACTGTATCATAACATAATATGATGGGGGAGGAAGTGTTTCTGCTTTAGGTGAAGAAAATTACAAGAGAATACTGCTATCAGTGTAACAACTAAAGCAAGTTGAATACACTATATCATCACATAAGAATGAAGAAAATCCTGAAAATCAAGAAAATCTGACCTAATCCAGAAAAACTAATGACCTAAACTTCAGAAACTAAAATGATATTAACAGCAAAGAAGAAAGAAGAGATCTCTTATGATAGAGAGAGTAAGAAGAGAAATCTCCCATGAGAGAGAGAAGAAGAAAACCAACCTACTATGTAACAAATTTTTAACAATTATATTGGGGCGGGCGTGACAGCTTGACATTTCATGACATTTCATGACAGTTCTAAGAATGGCCACCTCAATATCTCAGACAGTAGCAGACGTCCATGAAGTATCTCTTCCTAGTGGTTTGACAGCAGCATCCCTTGCAGCCCTCATTAATAATGAATCCTTTTATTGTTCGGTAGAGAATGGAATGTTCTTGCTTCTTTCTAATGCTCATGTAACCCTTTTTTCAAATCAGCTGGATATATGGCTTCAGTGACAAAAGCTTATTCTCATTCCTTCGTTTTCTGAGTCACAGTGTCCCATTGCCAACCTCTTGACATGAGTTTTAATTTCCCTGTGGCTGCTTCGTAGGAGTGCTGTGAAGGTTAAATGAGATAACGCACGGAAAGAGTTCCCACAGTGCCTGACATACACTAAGGGCTTAACAATACTAACTACAGCAATAATTATTAGAGACAATCTTTTTCCAAGTAGGAGCAGAGAGGAACATTCTTTACACCCTTTTAACACCTCTTCACAGCCTACATTTCAAGTTCATATAATTGGCACCTCCCTGAGGCAGTGGGCTTCCTCATTGCCACTGATTTTCCTCAAAACCCCACAAAGCAAGTGCCTGTTTGCTGTTTTGTCTTCACCCCAAGGCACCTGGTGAGGAGAGTGTCTGACCAGGAACAATTGATTTGAATTAGGATTGAATAATTTTGAATCAATAAATGACAGCAGGTACGTGGAGATTGCTCATGGGGAATGAGCTATGGCTGTTCTACTGCTCAAAGAAAATGCTTTGATGGTTTAATTACTTTTAAAAAGTATATAACATAAGTCATATTATTGCAACAAACACCTTCCAACAGTCCTTCCAACAATAAGCCATGTTTGGTCTTCCCGTTTCTCACTTCTCCTTATTCTTTCTTCCACCTTTCTAGTCATTCTGTACTTCTTTTCTGTAAGTTTCTACCCTCAGCTGCCTTCTATATCCCCTTCTAAAGAATTAGCTGATAAAATTTTAGATTTATTAATCATCTCAGTCCTGTTGGAACTTACAAATATTTGTGAAACAAAATGAAAAAGTTCTTAGGTTCTGGGCTTCAAGAGGGCAGTATTAACATATTTGGTTTACACATAATTTTCCCTCTCTCTCTCTCTCTCTCTCTTTTTTTCCCAGAAAATTAAACACAATGTCTGAGAATTTTGTAGCAAACATGTAGCTTACTGTATTTTATAAGGTATCTCAGTTACATTAGAAATGGGACTAAATAAATGAATATAGCTGTATGGTCTCAAGCAAATCTCTTAACTTCTTCAGCTTCAGTTTAATCACCTACAAAATGAGGGAATTAGACTAAGTGACTTTGAAGTCCCCTCATATCCGGTGCTCTCTAATGGAGTGATCCTTAAAGATTCACCATCACTAGATTGCTATTTGGTGATCTGCATACCAGGTAGCTGTAAGATTTTAAAGACAAAAATTCTTTTCAAAGATAAGTGTGTGTGTGTGTGTGTGTGTGTGTGTAATGGTGTGTGTATGTGTGATGTGTGATGGTGTGAGATGGTGCAGCATCATGTCTGCATGATGTTCCTCTCATTGTTGGAGAATCTTGCCTCTCATAGCCAGGATCTTGCCAGTTAACATCTCTATATGATATATAATGGCCAGTAGAAGGCTTTCTTGAGAATGACTCAGGTTAAATTCTGGAATGAGAGCTATATGTGACTCTAAATGCCACATGATATTCTTCTCACATTGCCCTTCTCTCCTCCTTAATTAGGACTTCGTTTGCCCTTAGGGCATATGGCTAAGGGGATAGGCTAGACATTCTCCGGATCCTGGGGAAATGCCAGAATATTTAAACTTCACAACAGGAAGATTATTTCCTGCCCTAGGACCAAAGTACAAATGATCTTGCTATTCTCTGGAACAGACAGTTGGGAACTTCAATAACCATTTTATGCCCATATCCTTGGAGGCTGTGCTAGCCTCAGGAGGTAGAAGATCCCCCAAACGGAAGACAGGGTAATTTAAGAATCTAGACGCCACTGTTCAGTAATTCAGATGGTTTCTATCTATCCCAGAATTACTGTGGCTTGGAGATAGGACGTTTAAAGAGTTAGTTAAGGTTAAATGAGATTGTTAGAGTGTATCCTAACCCAATCTTACTGTTGTCTATAAGAAGCGGAGATTAGGGTACAAGGAAAGATGCCGGAGGTATACACGCACAGAGACAAATATGTGACAATGAATTTTGTTTGTCAACTTGGCTGGGCCATGATGCCCAGGTATTGTGGTCAAACATTATTCTGGATGTTTCTTTGAAGGTATTTTTGGGTGAGATTAACATTTAAATCAGTGGACTTTGAATAAAGCAGATTGCTGTTCATGCTGTAGGAGAGTCTCGTCCAATCAGTTGAAGACATGGATGGAAAAGAGACTGACCTCTCCCTGGCAAGAGGGAATTCTGTCGGCAGAAGACCTCCAAGACTTGAACTGCATCATTGGCTCTTTCTGGATCTCCAGCATGCTAACCCATCCTGTAGATTTTGGCCTTGCTAACCTCCATGATCACATGAACCAATTCCTTAAAATAAATCTCTTTATGTATACATATACACACACAGACACACAGACACACACACACACATCCTACTGGCTCTATTTCTCTGGAGAACCCTGACTACTACAGTGTGGATACAGGGAGGAGTAAAGAACTGGGGTCTTTAAATGCAATCAGTCTTCTCCACCGCCCCTCACAGGACAAAAGGGGAGAAACTATGAAAATAGTTGCATTATAATGCAATGCCTTAGGCTGCAAAACAAGTTATTAACAAGGAGCTGTTGGAAGACAAGAAATAGCAATGAGCTCTGCTTGAAAGAAACAATAAAGCATCCCAGAAGAAGTGGCATTGGATCTGGGTTATGGAGAATGAGTAGAACATTCGTAGGTGATTAAATTGAGGGTCAGGATGGATGGTGGGGACTTTCTTATCAGAGGGAACAGCCTGTGCAGTGCCAAGGAATTGTGAAGGGAGCTGGATTGTTCGAGATGTCAGGCATGTTAAAATTGGGAAGACGGAGAGAACAAAGTTATAGGTATGCAGGAAATAAGTTTTATCAAGAAAGTGGGGGTAAATGATGGTACTATCCTCTATCATGCTAAGAAGAATGAAATTAATTGTGAAGACAGTGGAGAGGAAACCGAAGTTCTGTAAGACAGTGAATTAACAGCTTGGATGAACACGTAACAATTTAATTTTGAAAAAAAAGTGGGTGTGCATGATGACAGATGAAGACTAGATTTTAGTGGTGAAATGATGCATTCTATACAGAAGTCAAAATATAATGACGTACACTTGAAATTTATATGTTATAAACCAATGTGACCTCAATAAAAAAATAATAAAAAGGAAAAGAAAAAATAAGTTAAAGGAAGTAAAACATACTTTTGCTCAGAAAAAAAAAAAAGCAATGTGAAAAAATCCACACACACAGAAAAGTGTGGGTTTTCAAGGAGTAGTTTCAAACGGAAACAACCTAGGTAAAAACTCAAAGCTTTTTCTTATCTAGGATTTTGAATTTCTTTTCTTTGAAAGTGTTAGTGAGTGCACTAAATAATGAAAGAAGGTAAGTTACCATTGGAAGGATTTGAGTTTGCTTACACTACCACGGAGACTGGCTTAGTAAGAATAATCCTTCAACTATTAATGGCTGAAGCATTCTAAGGTGGCTATGAAAGACATAGGAAATTAATGTTTAAAATTGTGGTCTATTGCCAAAGCAATTGATTTGATAAAACTTGGAAATTTCTCTAACTCAATTCCAATTCCTTAGTTTAGAGAAAATGATGTTAGAAAATAAAATTCCAAAACTCTCTCTAATAAGCATGCAAATGGAATAGAACATAAAACAAAAACAGTAGTAGAAATAGCAAATACTTAAAGGTGTTTACAACTGTGAATTAGAATTTTCTAGAATGTATTCAAACTCTAAGTATGCGTCTTATGAAGATGCAGCAAATTGACATGAAAGGGAGAATAACAACTCCAAACATGACTTTTTTTTTCTGGAAAACTCACATCAGGAATTATTTCTGAAATATGCAAAGTAAATGAAAGATTTTAGAATAGTGGGACCTCTGTATATACTCTCGAGGTATTAGAAAACATGGTATGTTCTTATGAAGATGCAGATGGCAAAACAGTCAACACAGGAATCTAAATGATAACCTTGGTGAAACAAATTTTCAAAATAGAATGGATTAGTATTAAAGAAGTCTTCATTGGTGGTATGCATATAAGTGGAAAGAGGAATACAAGATATTATGGAAAAAATAAGCCTGAGTCCATCTCTGAAGTTAGTAATAAAAAATAGTAAGTTTACATTTCATCCTAAATCTTGGAATTAAAGAACTGGGATTTTATGTTTTCCTGGCAAAGTTCCAATTAGATGGATATCTTGGTAATAAGATTTGTGCCATTATTTAACTCCAGAAAGCTTTGTAATTGGAATTTACTTTGCACATCAAACATTTGAGATAATAGATGGAAAGAAAAGGGAGTGATGGTTTAACGCACCAAAGAGAGCGATTTTAGCCTTCCTCTGTCATGGAAAACACATGGGGTCTTGTCTTTTGGTTGGTGGTTTTATTAATCAGTGCTGGTGTTGGTGGCATCAGGCAGTTGATGGCGCACTATTCGCCTGTTGACACTAAATAGCAGAGGAGGAAGAGCCCATCTGGAACCCTCAGTTCTGCTCAGCGTGTGGGCACACCAGATACCTCAGATACTTCAGTGCTCTGTTCAAGACCTAAAAAGACCGTATTGAGTTTAAAATTATTATTCATTGATGCAGAAAGCAGATTTGCTTCTGTCCATTTTCTTTTAATAACATCTTCAGAAAGGAACTTGGATTGTAGACCTTGGAATTTTCCAAAATGTAGTTGCACAATGAGATTTGCAATGTGCTGCTACATACATAAGGCACTGACGTGAGTAACAAGAGATGGATGTGGGGCTATGCTATTCAGAAATCTGTCTCTTTGAGGTTATTGACAAAACACACCATGATGGCTTTTGAGTCATACCATCTCTGCGAAAATAAACAAGGCATTATCCCTTATTATTTTCCCATTTCCTCCCCTTGTTCATCAACCCTTTGAGACATTCAGATTCTTTGAATAAAACAATCTAGAACACTGTTTTGATTGAAATATATGAACCATTTAGTTTACACAAACATTATCTAAAATGCAAATTTATTACTCAATGCAAACAGGACATTTGAATAGCTAATAAATGTAAATTCAGTTATTTTTCTGGAGTGCTGATTGAAAATTGCTTTTATGCTCATTACTGCTGGTTAACTATTCCTTCACAAGGGCTTTCTAAATTTTTCTTGATCCTAAAGATAACTGCAGAAAATATGGAACATACTAAAAAAAAAGTCTGGAACAATAAAACCGAAATGATCTATAATCTCCACAACAGAATGAGTATTGAAAGAGCAAATACTTGTTCTGGACGGAAAGAGTAAAATCAGCTTGGATTGACGAAGAAAACACAGCAGCCCATTAACCAGGCTCCAGGACAGACACAGATATAGCCGGCTGAAAGTTAACAGGAAACGTGGTTTCTCAAGGGTCATGCAGCAGCTGTGAAATGCCGTGATGACACCCTGTCAGAGTCTTTTTGATTGACTACTACTTCCTTACCAATGATGCCCCCAGGCCTGCTTTGCTTTCCCATCACTACTAGGATACCATTGCTAAACTGCTCTTAGCTAATTCCTAGTTAATCCCCACTTCTAATCCTGACTCAGAAATAGCAACCAATCCAGAACAGAACCTGCTCCCTTTAGACTCACTTCTGAATCTTTCGGTAGGAACTCAAACTTTGCCAAAACACTCCTCCTTCTCTCTCTTCTCAGGCAGCATTCCAAGATTCCCTTGGAGTGCCCTCTTTATCTGTATTATGTTAATAAATCTACTTTTGCATTCTTTTTTTCTTTAATTCAATGGTTTTCAAACTGATCATTTATGACAAGATATAAAAGACTGAAAGTTGACTAGGAATGTAAGGCAGAGTCTTGACATCAGCAATAGCATGATTTCTAGATAAATGGAAATCATACCTGACTTGTAAAAATTATAGCAATAAGACCTTATCATTAAGATATCAAACAACATATGAGAAACATATATTTTTCTAAAGGAATCTTATATAAAGGTTGCTATTATAACTAAAGTAGTTAATGGGAGAGAATAATGAGAAGTGGTATGACAAAGCAAGGACAAAGTCTATGGAATTACTCAAACCTAGGTGCTATCAACTGAATGTTTGTGTCCTCCCCAAATTCCTACGTTGACACCCTAGTCTCCAGTGTCACGGTATTTGGAGGTGGGGCCTTTGGGAGGTAATTAGGTCATGAGGGTGGAGCTCTCATGAGTGAGATTAGTGCCCTTATAAGAAGAGATACCAGAGATCTCTCTCTTTCTCTCTCTGCCATGTGAGGACATGGTGATAAGGCAGCATTTGCAAACCAGGAACAGAGTTTTCACCAGAAGCTGAATTTTCTGGTGACTTGATCTCAGACTTCTCCGCCTTCAGAACTGTGAGAAATAAATGTTTGTTGTTTAAGAAGCCCAGTCTAGGGTGTTCGGTATAGCAGCCCTAACTGAGACACTGAATGTGTCATAGATACACAACTCCTTAGCTGTGTGATTTGAGGAAGTTTATTAGTTTCTCTTGTCCTTAGTTTCCTTCTAGAGAATATCTACCTCTTAAGGTGCTTAGTAAAGTGGAGAAAGAATGCATGTAAAGTAGCTGACATAGTGCCAGCTAACCATCAGGGAAATGATAAATGGGAGATATTCTTTTCTATTGTTATAACCATCAGGTTAGCAATCATTTGTGCACATTTACACACACCCTTGCGTGCATTCACATGTACACATCAACACTCAGATGTTCTTTCCCCATGAAATCAATGACTCAGCATGCGTGTACACCAATTTACATCTTCTCTTTGGCATTTGAGGGTATAGCTCTCATTTTTATAAAAGCAAGTTTTCATGAGAGCTCAGTTACATTACAAAGCAGAGATGCGAAATACAGCACTCTGCTGTACAACTTCTTACACCTCACCCATATAATGATGTAACATATGTGCATTTAGCCGAAAGTCCGCAAAGGTTCTTAGATTTCTGTCTTTGGAATTGTTTTAAAATCTGGAAACTTTACTACTTGCATAATCATTTCCCTTCAACGAAGAACTCACCTTGAACGACAGAGCATTATAAATGAATATTTATTAACTAGACATGATTACCCATTAATTATCCATTAATTAACTTCTGTGGTCTTCATACTTCATGTCTTACTGACAGTTTATTTTTTAGTTACTGTAAACAAGTGACTCAAAGTCAATTTGGCTTATCAAATGAATAGGCATGATTTTCAGGGCACGGGGGGAAGAATCAGCTTACCTCTTGGCACAGAAAATTCTTTATTCACGCGATAACTAGTGACTACAAGAGATGTGTTCTTTTCTTTTAGAATTGTGGGGCCTTTTATAATGGGAATGTCTGTGGGAAGATAGCTCTATAATGTGTTAGCAATTCTTCACACATACTCTCAATTTGGTATTGCATAAGACATGTGAATAGTGGTTGCTTATGTGCAATGATGCAATTGGCCTGCAGGTACCAGAAGGTGAATGTTAATTCCCATCATTTAGAAATTCTACCTACATCATTATCCTGGTAGGTAATGTTTGTTCTGTACTTACTGTGTTCCAGGCATTATGATAACCACAATGCACATATTTTCTCAATGCACAAATTTTCTCAGTAGAACTACTTCCCAGTAACCCAATCAGGAAGATATACATCATTCTCATTTTAAGATGTGGAACTAGACAGAATATTCACATAACTTGCCATTATTATGGGGCGAGGTGTCAAAACTAACCTAGTTGTGTGTGAATCCAAAGCTTGTATTTTTACCACCTTGATATACTCTTTGTCTCCTCTGATGACCTCCTTCAATTTGTTCTCATCTGTTTTAACCTGAAGATATTTTTCAGAGTTGATGCATGAGGACTAGGGTTTGGAAGTTTACCATTACCACGCTATCTTGCTAGGAAGTCTTCTTCATTTCTTTCATGGCACAATGCTCTTAAGATTTACAACAATTTACTTATCTGCATAAGCGTTTTACTTTTCATGTGAACTGCAAACTACTGAAGGCAAAGACTAAGTGTACTCATAGTATCTCACTTGTCTAGCGTGAAGACTTGAACGTAGAAGGTGCTACGGAAATTCATTTCTATTTATGTGTACATATTCATGTAAATTCCAATGATGAATGGATCTAGGTGAACCTGAATTTTTACCTAAACTGAGAGCGTTATAAATATACAAAACCTTAAGCTACATAAGGTAGCTTGATAACATTCATCTTCCTTCAGGAAAAGATCTCAAAATAGGATGTATGGGTCTTGCATATAAGTAGATGTAAAACAATAAATTATGTTAAGACCCTTTTGGAAATTAAGCTGAGAAACTGAGAGTGAGTTAGTGTCAATGGAACTTTTATAGAGCATATTAACATTTTATTCTGATAAGACTCAGAGTCATCAGTTGTTCTTATGTCTTTCCCAGAAAATTAAAGAACAAAACACCTGGTAACTTTGCCAAGAACAGTCTGCTAGTCTTTGAAAGACACGTAGTCTATGAGTGATAAACTAGGCAAAGAATGGCATGAATATATAATTTCAGCTCCAGATTTGTCAGAAATCCCACAAAATATGACACAGGAGTTTTTCCTTTATATATTCACATGCCCTTGAACATGCAATAATTTTATAGGCAATAGACACAATTTGAATCATAGAACTGGAAAGAGACTAGTTAGTATCAACTCTTCATTTTCAGGTGGGAAACAGGTCTACAGAGTTCAAAAGACTGGTCCAGGTGACATGGCTAATAATTGATAAAAGAAATCATAATTTCTGAACTTTAATTTCCTAGCTTTGGGCCATACCATACCAAATAAAAAACATTATTAAAGAAACTGTTTTCTTTTGTAGTCTTGCTTTAATTTTTCCGTAATACATTTTAACCATATACTCCATTTGGGTACTGTCTTCTAACTTTGTGGATAATTACTGGATTTTTCCTTCATTTTGAATATTTCTTGGAAATATACTATTCATCTCTGGCTTTTAATTTCTAGCTTTTTCTTTGTGAACTCACTAAGACCTTTGTGTAATAATGACTTTTTGTAATAATTAATTATAATGCTTTTTATTTTAATAATGCTTTTGGCTTCACAAGACACTCGCACACGTCATAACACTTGAGGCCAGTCGTAACCCTGTTAGGGAAGCATATCTTTTGATGGATGGCTGAATCGATTTTGTAACTTTCCCAGTTAAAATAATACATAGGCTTGCCATTACAGTAAAAATGTTTCCTACTCCTTATAAGGTGTGAAATGGTTGGCCCATCCTCCCTTGCTGACTTAATCTCCTGCTCTTCACTGCCCTCCAGCTGCATGGACCTTCTTCCTGTCCTCTGAATGCATCATGGCACTCCCCAACTTGGAGCCATTGCACATACTGCTGCCTTTGCATGGAACACTATCCTTACACAAATAAGATCTCCTTCTCTTCGCTTAGTTACATAGTATGTCTGTCTTTGATGATTGCAACTCAAATATCACTGCCTCACAGAATCTTTCCCTGACCCTAAACTTGGTCCTGATCCCTTGTTATATGTTCACAGCCCTATACACCTCCCCTCAATGACACTCATTGCAGTATAACTTTACACTCATTTTTTGTGATCATTTGCTTAGTCTTTTGTTTTCCTCACTAAATTTTAAGCTCCAGGAGGACAGCAAGTGTGTCTTCCATCATCTATTGCTGCATAAATACCATCCTAAAGCTTAGTTTCTTAGAAGACTAATCTATTATTATTCTCTATAGTTCTGGGAATTGATGGGCTCCACTAGGAAATTCATGCTTTGGATCCTTCATATAGCTGAAGTCAAATGTCAAGCGAGACTGTACTCATTTGAAGACATCTTAACACAGTATGGTGTTGAGGCTGGAGCAGTCAGAGACTGACCAAGCCTGCCCCCTAACTTCCATCCCTGACACTCTCTCTCTCTTTCTCTCTTCTCATGACTTCTCCACATGGCTAACTTTGGGCTTCCTCATTGCAGCCTCAGGATAGTGGGAATTCTTCATGGTGGGCTCAGGATTCCACAAGCTGGTCTTCCAGGAGACAAGAAGTGGAAGCCCCCAGTCTCTCAAAGCCTGAGCCTGGAATCTGGCACCATGTCAATTCCACGGCATTCTATTGGTCAGCAGTTACAGAGCCTATTTAGATTCAAGGGGAGGGAAAATCAACTCCATCTTGCAGTGGGGAAAAGGATTAAGTATAAGTGGCTGGAAGAAATTGATTATGGTCATCTTGGAGGGCAGCTATCACAATCTGTTTAGGGTCACCATTTTATTGTTAGTACCTAGCACTGTACCTGACCTGGAGGAGACACTCAATGAATATTTGTTTAGTAAATGAATGAACAAATGAAGGAATGAGAAAATGAATATCAGAGCAGCTAAGTGAACTGTACGGCGTCTGGCACCACGTAAATAGTGGAAATAAGGGGCCAGTGGCGGAGTGGTTAAGTTTGCGCGCTTCACTTCAGCGGCCCAGGGTTTAGCCAGTTTGGATCCTGGGTGTGGACATGGCACTGCTCATCAGGCTATACTGAGGCAGCATCCTACATGGCTCAACCAGAAGAACCTTCAACTAGAATATACAACTATGTACTGAGGGGCTTTGGGAGGAAGAAGAAGAAAAAAAAGAAGATTGGCAATAGATGTTAGCTCAGGTGTCAATCTTTAAAAAAAATAGTGGAGATAAGAAAATAAGTCTTTTAACTTTCAGTTTAATGCTGTTTCCATGACACTACACTGTATAGCTAAGAAGTCAGTGCCATGAGGGTGATCTGAGAGAGTTTACAGGCATTCCTATGAGATAAAGGATTTTGCTGTGGTTACCATTAGAATATCCAGCACAAGAGGAACAGACTAGAAAGAGGCCTGGAGACAACAAGAGTCTCAGGAAACACTCTGCACAATACTGGTTCTTCAACTCTGTTTTCCCCTGAAATTAGTATGACAGTCACTGCCTCAAATTCCTTTACATGGTTTCCCCTTTATAGGAAATTAATGAGGTACCCATTAAACACTTCAAGTCTTCAGACTGGAACCTGAGTGACAGCATTATTCTCAGCTAAGGAAGAAGGGTGTATTGCCCGCTCTGAAATTCATATAGTCAGCTGTAAACAAACCTGCACTCCACAGGGCAGGAAAGAGTGTAATAAACTGTTCATATACGTGATGCACAAGTTTAGCAGCTGCCTGTGTAGAATTTCCCAATTCATTCAGATCTGGAAGTGTGAGAGACCTTTTCAAAAACCCCATCCTTGAAAGGTTTCTAGCCTAATTTGTAAAAGCACTTCAGTTTGTGAAACTTTCAGCTTCATAAACATTTAATCCAACCAAATTTACTCCCAGGAGATTATCACGTGGCCAATGAGCGTTCACTTTTGCCATCATGTCCTTTGTTGGCAGTGGGGGTGATGAAGAGGAGACTTTGAGTGAAGAGTGCTTGTAAATCACCACACTTGATACTTTAAGACATCCTCTTGACTAATCATGCCAGAATTCCTTACAAGATGCAGGAATTAATCTCCGGGAGTTGTAGGGTTGCATGGGAATAGAGATCTGGAGAAGTCACTCTAATTTGCCCAAGCAGAAACTCTTGTTGATCTAAGCATTAACTGGAGAGAGCATTTCATCAAGGCTTTTAGGTTTACTGAAGATATGCAGATGCACCCATGGGAGAGAATAAAGCCCAGTGTCCCTGATCGGGACCCCGAAGGCCAATGTTGACTCTAGCATATTTGTAGACTACATTCATCCCCTAATTCACAAACCGCTTTTGCTTCAGAGAACAATCTGTTAAATCCAAGATTTAGATTCTTTTCTGGCAACGAAATAATCACCAGGGCATCAAACTGTCTTCCATGGCTAAAGAACAAGAAGACACAGGAGGTTGATTTCCATGAGCAGGTGGTTCCGTAGGCTGAATGCCCCACCCTCATCTTGAATGCAGTTTCAGATTCTTCAAAGTTGTCTGAGATATTCCTAATATCGGTGATGATGTGACTAGGTTGTCTCATGAACACAAGTTGCTGACCAATATAAAATAGCTGTCAGCTCAGATGGTGGGCTGTTGAGCCAACAATGATAGAACTTCCTAACCTGTGCTCAACTGTTAGAAGACCAACGCACCCACATTTGTGTACCACAATCAAAGGTCTGTTCGTATCACAGCTGAGCATGGGCACTGTTGCTAGATCTTTTCTTGGTAAAAGGTATATTTCTTAGTTTATATAAAAAGAAGTCAGAAGAAATGAATCAACGTTCCCATTGGTTTATAGAAATAGTTTTTGATTGATAGAATGCAAACTTTAACATACAGTTTTACACATTTTTTAAAGGCAGATATAATGAAGGAGTTCTTTTAAATTGTATTCGGTGGGAAAGAGACAGAGGGATCAGGTAAATTATCTCTAGTGAGAAAAACAGAGATTAGCTTTTCAAAGATTAAAAAGACCCAGCAACCTTGGTCAAATGTTTTGAAAAGTAATGGCAGCGCTGGAATCCCCAGGGGCCATGAAGGGCCGGGTCTGCTAATGGGCTGCAGGAATGCAAGACATAATGAGTGACTGGTCTGGGTGTAGTATTTAAAGTGATTATAATATTTTGCAAGTCTATGAAAAGTTTATGTAAAATCACTAAATTGAGGCACTTATGGACTTCTGGAATTTTGTTACTCTGAGCCGGAGCATTCTTCTGTAGCTTCCAGATCCATGCAAGCTCCTTGCTGGAAACTCCTCTGATGGTGTCAAGGAAGTCATTCTCCAAACTCAATGTCCTCATTGAACTGAATTTTGAAAGCAGCAGCGGCTTTGGTAATAATCATAGTCTCTGGGTTCTAACTCTTTATCCAGAGGTCCCAATAGTCAGACAACTTCAATGCAAAAGAGTTGTTCCTCTGATTCCCAGAAGGCTTTCTTTCTTCTTTGCTAGGAAAGGGATATCAATTTTTTTTGTAATAAAAACAAAAGATAACCTTCCAGAGGTTTTATTTGTAGACAACCTATTGACAGTATTTCTATGAGATTTGAAGATGCACTGGGGAATCATAGAGTTATTAAATCAAAAATTTACTAGTACTTTTTAAATTAGCTTTGCTTTTCCCTGTCCGTGTTCCTCGGTATTATCCAGAGATGCAGAGAAAATAAGTTTTCTGTATGTGTGTACGTGTGGAGAAAGAGAGAGAGAGAGATCTGTATCTCTGACTAGCTTCGAGCAAATGATCCTTCTGGTCTTTACAATCAATTTTCATTTTGGATAACTGAATCTTCACTGCTCCTGTATCCTTACTTTTTCCCTCTAAAGATCATGCTCCTACTCAAGAGCCAAGAAGGTCCAATTTCTTTCCAGGCTAATCTTTTCGTTTTGTTCAAGTGACGTTCCTTTCAGAGGATGAATTATCTTATTAAGTATGTGCACTTGTGTTATTTTTTCACATAGAATCTTGATTTGATTAATATGTGTATTCTCATTTGCATCTATTACAGTCCCAGGCAATAGCTGGTGCTCAATCAACACTTTAATTTATTCAGTCAACAAATATTTATTGAACACCTAGGATATGCTCATTGTGTTATAATAGCTGCTGGAGTCTGCAGTGTGGATGAGATACAGTCTAAGAAAAGAAACGGTTTATAATTTACTTTAGATATTAAATGAGCTACAAATTTAAAGTTAAACATTTGTGAGTTACTTTATAAGGTTGTTTCATACATATTATTTTTTGTGATGTTCACAACCTCCTTGTGATCTCAGTAAAACAGATATAATTCCCATTTTATGGATGAAAAAAGAAAGAAAGCATCAGAAGTTAACGTCAACGGTGGTACTAGAACAGGAGCCAAGCTTTAGTTTTTCTTCTTTTTTAAATTCTTAATATTAATCCTTTTAATTACCAGAAGAATATACGTTATGCTTATATGAATATATGATTATATTACTCTAGGCTAAACCAAGATTATGGTAGTTTTTTCCAGGCATGATTATTTTAAGGAACTCTTTTTTTATTCTAAAAGTAGTAAAAATTCATAAAATAACTATCACAAGTATTTTCCATAGAATCTGTCATCCTTATCATTAATAGTTTTTTTAACATTTAAAATTACCTTTATTGAGGTCTAATACACAAATAATATAACACTCCTTTAAAGGGTACAATTTGATGAGTTTTGACAAATATATACACCTGTCTAACCATCTCTCAAATCAAGGCGTAAAACTTTGGAAGCAGATTTTAATTTTTGAGTTTTCCCACTGTACTCTCTTGGATTTGAACTCAATCTTTGAATGCAGGTTTCTGTGGACCAAATGGAGCCACGAAGATGGGGGTGTTAGTTGACTCATTGCAGCCAGCCTTACACAATTCTCTCTAGCGCTTCCCTTTCAAACTGCGCATTGACCAGGCCCCCTGCTTCAAAGTCCACCATGGTAGACAGCAAAACACAGCCATCTAGTGGAAGGGCAGGGCGCCATTTTGTCCTAAATGCCTCCAGGACACAAAGCCTTTTAAAATATATATTCTCTTCCTCTCATTTCCTCAGCCTTTTCCCCCCCTCACTTTCTCATTCTTCTACACACTATCAATCAGAGAAAGCATCCCTTTCATCTGAATAACTCTGGTTTCCCATCCCTCAAAGGAAGACGAGCTCTCTCATTTTTATCCTTTTCTGTTTGGAGACACACATAACAGACAGTTTTAGAAAGGGAAACCACAGGTAACTGGGGTGATATTTCTGCCAAGTGTAAAAGAAAGTTTACCTGTAGGCAGGAGGTTTAGAATGTAACTGCTGACCTACCCTTAGGAAGCTGTTCCGCAAATTATTCCTCTGTGAAAATGGGAATTACAGCCTTTTACATGAGATGTCAAATGAAGGTAATGTGTGAGTCACATTAGATGACTCACCCGGGAAAATTCTCCCAGCAAACCAAAGCAAGTCAACCAGGAACACATAGCATTTCTATAATAGTAGCATTTGTCACTTAAGAAAGCAACAGGAAAGTTGTGTGTGTCCTTCCCTATGTGTGAAAATAAGGTATTTCTGTTTTCAAAAACAAGCAGTGCTGGTTGTTGATGAAAAGCAAATGAGGAAAACATTGATTACCATGTGCATTCACAGCGCGTGAGGTGGTGGTTATTTACGCTGAAGCTAGGTGTGGGAAACTCACATATGAAGCGTGAAAATAAAAGGTCTTTTTTTGCTCCTTTATAAAATATACTAAGCCCACCAAAGAATCATTTCCAAAGACGTGTCAAGCAGTGGACTGAGCAATTGAAAAGAGAATTAGGAGACTAAAAATAGCAGAGGCGATATGCTGCATTTAAGAAGACATCATGAGGTGTTCTGTAAATACCTCTGAGGCAGTAGAAAGGACGGTCTATTTGAACATTGAACACTTGGACTTAAAACACCAGAACTTTCCCCTCCAATTATCTGCCTAAGATATAGTTAACTTATGTTTTCAAGCTCTGTGGCAGGCACCTTAAAACGTAATTGATAGCTTTAATTTTTAAAATGCAGCATAAGAAAACCATATATAAATATAAATAAATATACATAAAGATGTGTAAATACACAAACTCATCTATATACAGATAGGTGTAGATAGAGATGTTTAAGAAGCCATATTATTATTGAAAGAAAAAGAACACTTTTGTTATTGAAAACCAGCACTATATCATCATTTTATTGTTGTTAGTGTGTTCTTATCTATCTTTCTAGTTTCAAAAATGAAGTGGCTGGGGATAACCAGGAATTCCATGTCTGTAACCATGAACACTCAGCCCGTCTACAGTGACATTGTTGGGTAATTGAGGTTTGCCTTTGTCCTTCAGCCTGTGCACCCCACCCCCCCCCCCACGCCTTTTTGGGTAGTATTTTGTACAGAGTAGGTGTTCAACAACTTATATAATTAGATATGTTCTCTCATATTAGTTTGCTCTCCCAATTTTTGCAAATTTACAAAAACAGTTTTTTTAAACTTCTTCATTCTGAAATCTATCAGCTCTTCTCATCTCCTCTTGTACCCTTCTTAGACAGTCTCATCTGTTGTTTCACAGAGAAAACAGAAAACAGAAACCATGAAACTGGAGCTCTCTCCATTTCTGCCTAAAAAAGCTAAAAGTCTGCCTGAGTCTATGCCAGTCCTACAGTCACTGCCACTCTCGCCTTTGTGGGAGAGGCCATCTCTCTCCTCCACTCTATTGATAGCTAAGCTTCCAAGGCTAAAAATAAAAGGTGAGGAATTCTCCCTCATGCTAATGTGAGCATATCAGACTCACCTCCATGGCATACTAAGAGCTGATCATACCAACTCTGAGCCTCTTACCACCCAGCTGGCCTAACCAGGAGACCTAACCAGTGGAGAAAACAAACAGCCTAGTGAGTGAGCCTCCAAGAAAAAACACTGAGAGGACTAGGATTGTGAACAAGAATGTGAGACCAGCGTTGCACTCTGGGTAGAAACTCACGCTGCAGAAAATCAACTATGCCCATATGGGGCTGCCATGGGGCAAAGCGCTGTGTGTGGAATTTTGAGAGAGCCTCATAGGCACATCCTGGAGTTGGTGTGCGCATGAATATCAAGACAGGTGCCGGCTGCTCCAAAGAATTCCTCTCAGCGGGAGAAGAAGAGCAGGCAGCACTCGGGCAGCCCTTACTCCTGCTGTTTGGGATGGCAAGGATTCACGAGTTTTCCTTAGGCTCAGTGGGCAGAATAAAACATAGCTGGTTCCTTCTCCAACAGGGTGGTCTGCCAGCTTAAGGAGATCCCAGCTTGGAAGGCTGTGGGATGTACTTACAAATACAAGCTGAGATGAGGGAGTGGCAAAATAGTGGTCAAAACTCACATCAGCCACGTGCAGGAACCGTTAGAACAGAGCTCCTGAAGGGCCTCCTAGGGAAACTCAGTCCTAGAGCCTATGAAACATCACTGTTTCCCAAAGGACATCAAACATTAGCCACAGAATCCAACAGCTGCTCCAATGGTGAGCAAACAATGAAGTTTGGACCTTTTCTTTAATCGTCTTTCTCATCCCTCGGAGGAACTAGAAGCAGAGGGATGGAAGAAGATAGAGCAAGGAGGAATAATTCATGAATGAAGAGACAATGCTCTTATCTGTGTTGCAGCTAGCATAGTGATGCTTGGATCAGATAATTTCTTAATAGCATCCTCTATATGAAAAGATAATTTTCAGTAATAATCTCAAAAAAATTATTATGGCAAGAAAAGAAATGCAGACAGTGAAAATTTTCTTTAATTCAACTTTGTATATGTAATCATGCCATGAAAAAAATTAAAAGAAATTTAGGGACAGGCCCCATGGTGTAGTGGCTAACTTCAGTGTGCTCTGCTTTGGTAGCCCGGGTTTGTGGGTTTGGATCCCAGGCATGGACCTACACCATTTGTCAGCCATGCTGAGGTAGTGACCCACATATAAAGTAGAGGAAGATTGGCACAGATGTTGGCTCAGGGCTAATCTTCCTCAAGCAAAAAAAAGACAAAAACAGGAAGACTGGCAACAGTTGTTAGCTTAGGGCTAATCTTCCTCAGGGGAGAAAATATTAAAAGAAATTTAAAATAGAAATAAAACAAATGTTGGTGCAGCCTGGTGGTGCAGTGGTTAAGTTTGCACGTTCTGGTTTGGCGGCCCAGGGTTCGCTGGTTCAGATCCGGGTGTGGATCTATGCACTGCTTATCAAGGGATGCTGTGGCAGGCATGCTGCATATGAAGTAGAGGAAGACGGGCATTGATGGTAACTCAGGGCCAGTTTTTCTCAGCAAAAAGAGGAGGATTGGTGACAGGTGTTAGCTCATGGTTAATATTCCTCAAAAAAATATAAATACAAATAAAATTAAAACAAATGTTAAGGTACAAAAGAAGAAAAAGTAATGGATTAATACTTTTAAATTATATTACTGTATTTTTATAAAAGAAAAAACCTGTAGCAATACATTAGTCTATCACAGTAATGAATAACATCATAATTTCAGTTTTCTCCAAATTTGTCAATGACTGTTAAAATTGTTCTTTGCATGGATATGCTTATATCTGATCAATGAATGCATTTTATTCATTTTAACTATGAAGTATTTCTTTCACATGTAGCAACAAATCTAAAAATAGTTAAGAAAAGTCTTAAACACAAGGATAAGTTTGGCAGAAATTCATAAAAATTCCATTTCATAATAAATTCCAGAAATTGCAGTTCTATTTAGATCTTTATTTCTTCAGCGTCGATTCTAGAGACAATCAAATATCTCCATAGCTGAAACATTTCTGTTAAAATATCACATGCTTCTGCTATATTTGGAAGAAATTTCCAAATTTACTTTTTTCTGCAAAAATCAGAGAAAATGGCTAAATGACTTTGCTTGATTCGCTGATTTAGAACAAGTGTCCAGTTCTTGGTGAAAATGATCAAGGCATTCAAATATTGTCTTTTTGACATCTCTGGCAATGCGGGGCCATCATCTTTTGTCATTTCTCTTGTCATTCTTCTTTGAAGTTTATTTTTTTCTCTATATAAATTCTATTTCCTTACATTTTATCATTGCATAATCAGCGACATTATCCACAGGGAACAATTTTACAGCTCAATGTATCATTGTACATTGTTCAAGTTTGACTCTTGCTGTTTGCCAACTTGTGTCTGATTAGCCTCATTTAAAACTTCACATCAGAAAAAAATAACTCAGAAAAGAATAACTGTATATAGCCTTCAATGTTTATTCTCAATCTCCTGTTTATACCCAAGAATATGTAGGGGCTGGAGACATGAACTGTGCCCAAACAAGCGCAAACGATTCCAAAACTTTCCTAACTTCCTCTTGAAATTAATGTGTGTCACTCAGGCTGCGTGTGTTGGGCATCAACTCTGTAACTGGAAGTTCCCCAAATCAGCTTCCACACAGAATTCTACATTTATTCAAGGGAAAGTAAGATAAGTGTGCTCATTTGAAACGTACATGTGTATCGTTAAAACTCAACAGTAATGCTGGCAATTGTTTACAAGTTGGATTATATAAGAGATTTTTTGGGGGAAAGAGTGTTTCACTGCTGACATTGTTTAAAATTGCCAATGGATGGTGCTAATAAAAAACAAGCTGATCCTTCATCAGTTTTATTGTTGGCTGCATCCTGAGCAGACTGCTCTCATCTCCTGGTTCAAGGTATTCCACTACCTTTGCCCACTGCTGGTCCCCGCGCCAGGTCGGGCTTGAGCTGAGGGTGGGTAGAGGATTCGAACTGGATGTGCAAAGGAAGTTTTGATCTAGATAAGTGCACCTTTTTATGTCTGAAAGTTGGCATTATCACTAAAATGCTACTACTATGACTTAAAGTGATCAGAAAGCTATGGGATCTGCCTGAGATGACATTCAGAGATGAAGAAAAATACAACAGACAGGCTGCATGCAGTGAATGAAAAATATGAAGCCTTTTCCTGTGAATTGTCATTATTCACTACATTGGTTATAAACACTATGCTATTTTCTAGAGTTGCAAAGTATTTTCCAATCCCATATCATTTATTCTCCCCTCATGAAGCATAAAATAATGTCAGAAATGAAAATATGTCAATAATGTTGAGTAAAAGTTTAGTCTTCCCTTTCTTAACTCCATGCTATTTAGTCATCATATGATTGTCTAGTAACAAGATGAGTAGAGAATCTAAGACGCTTTCTAGCTCTTTAGAATCAGTATTAAAAGTAAAAGGGAGGGATCTGGCCCGGTGGTGCAGTGGTTAAGTTCGCATGTTCGGCTTTTCTGCGTCCAGGGGTTCACCAGTTCAGATCCCGGGTGCGGACATGGCACCGCTCGGCAAAAACCATGCTGTGGTAGGCATCCCATGTATAAAGTGGAGGAAGATGGGCATGGATGTTAGCTCAGGGCCATTCTTCCTCAGCAAAAAGAGGAGGATTGGCAGTAGTTAGCTCAGGGCTAATTTTCCTCAGGAAAAAAAAAAAGTCAAAGGGAAAAGTATTGCTTAATTTTGTCATGAACTGAGTTTGTGTTTTCAAATTATGGACCATAATACTTGTGTGTGTGCCTGGGAAAAAGAAAGGAGAGAGAAAGGAAGCTTGGCTGGCCAATGACTGATTTATGAGTAAACATGTATTTACATGATAATTATCAAAAAAGGAATTTCTAACCACAGCCAGTGTTTGGCAACTTTTTAAAAGTACCTCTGCTGTTTACTCTCCATTTGCTCTTCCCTTTGCCCTAGAGCCATTCTCCATCCTTCTCTGCCCTGGTCAGTGCCCCAAGGGAACTGACCCCCACATACTACCTTATCCAGACCCCCTGACTCTGCTTCACATTGTATTCAGCCAATAGAAGATGCTGGCAGGAGATTGGAGTGTAGGAGAGATTGGAGTACATCTTCTGCCTGCTGTAGTACCTGTCTCCTGATCGCATCACCAGGGAGGTGGCCCCAACTTCCAAGACTCCTGCTCTTATTGGTCTTTCCTCCTCTTGCCCCTCCTGGGGGTAGGGCTCACGGGTGCCAGGGAAACTCAGTATCCCCTTTTGGTTTCCTTGACCTTGCCTGTAGCTCTATGAATATTCCATTCATTAAGTCTCACCCACAGTCTCAGTTGAAAATGTCTTCTATCTCCTACTGGGACTCTGATTAATGCAATGCCTTTTGTTCCCTTTCAGTGATCCCTTTCTAAGACCCCTTATCTGCCTGCCAGTTGTCTCCCCATCACAGCTATTCTGTCTGCCCCTCAGATCCCATCTCTTCTACATTTTGGGCTGGATCTTTAGACAAGGTAAACTGTTTGAACTTCAGTCTTTGTCTGTCCAATGGAAAAAGTGCTGTGTATCTACTGACAAGGACTAAACGAAATAATGTCTGTAAACACATCTATCAGGGTGCCCGGTACATCATAGGCACTGAAAAAAAGGCTAGCTGGTAATATACTGTAGAGAATCCAGAGGAACCACCCTCAGTATCTTACATTGCCCTCAGTTGGGAATGCCATACTCCGTTTCTTTGTTCAGAGTCTCAGTCTCCTCTGCCCCTATAGGGACCATAATTTTTGTTTCTTGCACCTACCTCGTTGGAATTGAGGTGCATAGAACAGGGTAATCATACATTTCACGGTCATGACACACTCGCTTCATTTGGTCAATATATGACCTCCCATTACTTACTTGGTCAGTTATTCTTAATAGTCTAATAAGTAACCTTAAGCCCACCGCTCAAAAAAAGTGAAGTTCTTGATGTAATCTACATCTAACCTTCTGGTCCATCCTGCCTCCACTCATCTGATATAAACATCATCCGGAGTCACGTATCCATCATTCCTTTGCTACCCATTTTTGTCTAGTTTGAGTACATCTATATGTACTCTCAAAAAGTATATTTTATTTTAGTTGTTTTTAATTTATAAAAAGGGCACGTGGTATGTAATCTTTTGATTTCTTGGGATTCACTTTTTTCCGCTTAATTTTATTTTTCTAAGATTCTTCCATGTTGCTGTATGTCGTTGCTGTCCATTAACTTTGACCATTATATAATCTCCCACTGTATAAATAGTTTATTTATTCACTTTTTTGGATGAAAACTTGGATTGTCTTCCCATTTTGCTGTCGTGAACAGTACTGTTATTGATAGTCTTGTGTTGATTCCTCTTATTCTTATGCAAGAATTTCTCTTGCGATATTCCTAGGAGTGAAATTATTGAGCCTAAGGTATAGGAATGTTCAACCTTAGGAGACAGTGCCATAATGTTTTCCAAAGTGCTTGCACCAATTACCACTTCTAATAGCAATGCATAACAGATTCTGCTGTTCAAAATCCTATTCAATCTTTGGTTTTGTCAGACAAAATTTGCCAATTGAATGGTCTGGACTTATATCTCATAAAATGAGTCATTCCAATTACAATGTCCTGTTTCATTAATGATGTTAACCATCTCTTCATTTGTTTCTTAGTCTAACTGGATTATTTTTTTTCTGAAATTGATTTTTTAAAATATCTTTTCCTTCTATTGGGTTATCTGTGCTTTTTAAATTGAGTTTTAGAGTTCTTTATATATTCTTAGAAAATTTTTTTTGGTTGTGTACACAAGTTCATAACTTGTGTTTTTATTTTCTTTAATGCATTTTTTTTCTCTTTTGGTGAGGAAGATTGGCCCTGAGCTAACATGTGTTGTGAATCTTGCTCCTTTTGCTTGAGGAAGATTGTCACTGAGCTAACATCTGTGCCAATCTTCCTCTATTTTGTATGTGGAATGTGCCACAGCATGGCTTGATGAGTGGTGTGTAGGTCCGTGCCCAGAATCCAAACCCACGAACCTCAAGCAGAGCACACTTAACCACTACACCACCAGGCCAACCCCTCTTTAAAGCATTTTTGGTGAGCAAAATTTAATTTTAATATAAACAACTGCTTGATACTTTCCATTTAGTCAATGTTTTTGTGTCTTGTTTGAAAAATATTTCTCTACCCAAGATCTAAAAGATATTCATCTATATTTCTACTAGGGAGTTTAAAATGTTGTTCTTGACGTTTAAGCAGTGATTAGCGTTTTAAAAATAAAAATTGGGGATATCTGAATAATTGTTTTTATTACACAAGAGAGTTTTAAGATGTAATTTGGATGCACAAATATAATAGTTTTGGAAACATGCTTATGATTTGAGGATAGGGGGAGTAAGTGAACGTCACTGCTCTTATCCATGAATGATGATAAACACTTGTCCAAATATTAAGATATTAAACATTTGTCAAAATGCAGTCAAACACTTGCAGATTTTCCTATAAGAATTTTTGTTTATCACAACCATTAGATTGCTCTCAATTTTTTACTCAGTTAATGCTTATTGAGTGCCAATTCTGTGTCATCGCAGTTCCATTAAATGCCTATTGTCTTATCTTTTGGTTAATGAATACACCTGTGTTTGGAATAATCAAATATTTTGTATGAAAAAAGAAATATATTTCCTTTCATACATTTCCAAACTTAAAGTACAAAATGCTTTCTTCATGCTGAAGCTGAACATGTCTGAGTATATTTTGGGAGAATCAGGAGATAATTATCTATTTTCCAATATATTTTCCTTACTGCTTGCTCCCCCTCACTTCCCTTTTAATTTCTATCTTTGTGGAACCTATGTTCACATGTGCTTTTAGAATTGTAAGTTTGACATGTACAAAAACATTCTTTAATGCAAGTGCTTCAAATAGTTTTTCATTTTGTTGAAGGTGATTATTTTAAACATGCTGAGACTTGATGGATCCTCTATTATATTACATACATAGATGTATGCAGAGCATTTGTTTTTGAGATTTATTTTCCAGGGCACAGCATTCCTTTTAATGAGAATTCACTGTATCCAGCTACTGGGCCAGATTTTGAGATAATTTTGAAATAGAAGTAAAAGGAAAACAAAACAAATATAATTGCATTTCATTATGATATACTTAACATCTTGGAAGTCAGATTAATTAATTTTCATGTCCAAAACTGCAGGTATCAGAAGACAGTTCATACCATGTGCTGAACTCCTGAGTATACACACACATATACAACCACACACACATATACAACCATACACACATACACAACCACACACACAACTAAGCACACACACATATACAACCACACACACAACTAAGCACACACACATATACAACCACACACACACATATACAACGACACACACATATACAACCACACACACAACTAAGCACACACACATATACAACCACACACACATATACAACCACACACACATATACAACGACACACACACATACAACCACACACACATATACAACCACACACACACATATACAACCACACACACATATACAACCACACAACTAAGCACACACACATATACAACCACACACACATATACAACCACACACACATATACAACGACGCACACACATACAACCACACACACATATACAACCACACACACACACAACCACACACACATATACAACCACACACACATATACAACCACACACACACATATACAACCACACACACAACTAAGCACACACACATATACAACCACACACACATATACAACCACACACACACACAACCACACACACATATACAACCACACACACATATACAACCACACAACTAAGCACACACACATATACAACCACACACACATATACAACCACACACACATATACAACGACGCACACACATACAACCACACACACATATACAACCACACACACAACTAAGCACACACACATATACAACCACACACACATATACAACCACACACACATATACAACCACACACACACATATACAACGACACACACATATACAACCACACACACAACTAAGCACACACACATATACAACCACACACACATATACAACCACACACACACATATACAACCACACACACATATACAACCACACACACATATACACACACACAACTAAGCACACACACACACATGCACATACATATATGCACACATATACAGGCACATATGTTTATGTAAATATATATCTTCTTTCTTTAGAACCAATGAGGAGAAAGGATGAAGGATGATGGCCTATACTGGCCATTGGGGGAGAGATAGCAGGAAATGGGAAAGACCTTGACAGCCCAGGTATCATTGTGAATCGGACTGCTATTCATTATGCTAAAAGGGACGAATGAATCCCAGCATACCTAATTGGATGCACAACATCTAAGAGGATCTTAGCTTCCCAAAAGAGAACAAAGCAAAACAAACTCAAAGTGGCTTTTAACATTGCTACTTAATATTCAAAAAATGTTCAATAAACAATAATAAATATTCAATAAAGTGGCTTTTAAATTACTTTTATTTTAAGAATAAAAAAGAATTTTTGCTATAAGTAAGAGAAAATCCTAGAGCTATTCAAATTTTGGGCATGGATTTGTGATGACCTCGCATCTAATCCTCTATAATGCTCTCAGCTTTGCTTTCCCATGTCTGGCTTCACTCGTGGTAGAAGAAATATTTGACCAGGTGGGCTCATTGTTAGTGCCCACCCAGAACCTTGGAAAGAGTCCAGAGATCAAGGAGCTCAGCAGCTTAGGAAGTCCCCAGGCATGCTGCTCTGACCCATTCCTCCAGCTGGAGGTGAGTCAGTGTCCCTGAAGCCCATGGACATGCTAATGGCGCTGCGGCTTCAGGATGGAGGGTGGGAACGGATGTTGAGGGGCAGATCAGTCAGGATTCGTAGTCGTGTGGTGATCCAGAAGCTGATTTTGGATGACTATACAGAAAAGTTGTTTCTTCAAAGAGTTTCAGTGGATTTCTGCTTGTGGTTATGGTAAACTAAGTAATACAGATTGTGATGGCTAGTTTTTTTTTTTAAAGATTGGCACCTGAGCTAAGAACTGTTGCCAATCTTCTTTTTTTTAATGCTTTTTCTCCCTGAATCTCCCCAGTACATAGTTGTATATTTTAGTTGTGAGTCCTTCTAGTTGTGGCATGTGGGACGCCGCCTCAACATGGCTTGAGGAGCCGTGCCATGTCCGCGCCCAGGATCCGAATGGGCGAAACCCTGGGCCTCAAAGTGGGGCGCACGAACCTAACCACTCGGCCATGGGGCCAGCCCCATGTCATGGCTAGTTTTATGTGTCAACTTGGCTTGGCTACAGCGCTCAGTTATTTAACCAAACATTAATCTAGGTTGCTGTAGAGGCATTTTGTAAACGTGGTTAATACCCACAATCAGTTGACTTTAAGCAGATCATCCTCAATAACGTAGGTGAGCCTCACCCAGTCATTTGAAAGACATTAAAAGCAAGAGGTTTCCCTAATGAAGAAGAAATTCTGCCTCAAGACTATAGCGTCAGCTCCACCCTGAGAGTTTGCAGCTGTTTGCCTGCCCTACAGATTTTGAACTTGCTCGTTCCCTCAATCACATAAGCCAATTCCTTGAAATAAATCTCTTAATATTTATACATATGTGTGTGTACATATATATAAGATATATAAATAAGAGATTTATTTCAGGGAATTTATATATGTGCATATATATATATCTATATACATATATATATCTCCTACTGATTCTGTTTTTCTGGAGCACTCTGACTGACACACTGATTAACCTTCCTGCTGAAGATAGTGGGAAAATACGTAGAGCAAATTTAGAGGTGAAAACTACAGCAAACAAATTAAGATCTTGAAGGATGAGTTTAAGAGCAGACCAGATGCACCTGAAGAACATGTTCCTGTCTTCTTACTACTCTGCCAGCTCACCATCTAAAACGAAGCATGGAGAGAAAACGTCGTGGAAAATTTAGAAGAGAGGGGAAGAGACCCACAGAATACACTGCGAACATTTATTTTTTATGTACCTGGAGTGCCAGAAGGAAAGGAAACAAAAGGAATCAGAAAAAATACTTGAAGAAATAATAAGCAGATGTTTTCAAAAATGGTTGAAAGACGTAAATTCTACATTCAAAAAATCCAGCAAATTCCATTAGAAAAATAAAAATAATTCCACATGTAGGTCAACTCTAGGGAAACTGCACAAGTCCAAAGATAAAGCTGAAATTTTAAAGGCGATCAGAATAAAACCTCAGATTACCTACAACAAAGTGTTCTGTACGCTGAACAGAAATAATGAATGCTATTTTTTTGGGTTGAAAGAATAGAAGAACTAATCTAGAGTTTGTGTTTAAAAAAGGTTAAAATAAGACATTTTCAGACAAAAACAGAGAATGTTTGTCACATCCAGTCAGGGGCTAAAAGAGATAACAAAGTGTGTTCTTCGAGGAGAATAAAAATGATCTGAGAGGAAAGACTGGAGATGGGGAAGGATCGAAAAGAAAATTAAAAGATACATGTATGCATAAATTTAAACGTACATTTTATTGTATAAAACAGAAGTAATGTCTTATGTAGTTTAAAGCATAAAATTAAAATGCATAATGTCAATAGCATATATTTTGATAAGAAATGTAAAAATCTTCTAAGATTCTTGCCTTGTTGAGCAAGAGGATAAAAATATCAGTTTTTGTGAGATATTGATAAATCAAGGATGTATGTTTAGTTTCTCTGGTAAGCACTAATTAGTGTATAATTTCTAAACTCACAGGAAAAATAAAATACTAAAAAAATTCAATCAATCCAAAGGAACGCGAAAAAGGAGAGGAAAAGGAAACTTCTACCTTGGTTAAAAATAAATCATATGATAAATTAATAGATTTATAACCCAAGATATTATAAATTACATTTAATGTAAATGGAATAAGTGTAGAAGTTAAAGAAAAAAGTTGCCATAATGGATTAAAACAAATACAAGTACCTAAAAGTTAAAGATCATGAGAGGTTGAATGAAAAATAACAGAAAAGGCTATACAATGCAAACACTAACCAAATTAATGGGGAGCAGCTATGTTAATGTCAGGCAAAATCTACTTTAAGGTAAAAAGCCTTGAGAGAAGAAAAGGATTTTTTTCTCAATCACGGAAAGATTAATTCAACAAAGATGTAATACTTCTAAATTCATATGAACCTAATAACGAGGCATCAAAATACAGAAAGAAAAATTACTAAAACTATACATGAAAATAAAATATCCACAATCATAATGGAAGATTTTAAAAAGCTTTCTCTCAAAGGGCGTCTCAATGAAGGGTCAAAAAAATCAGGAAGCTAAAACTGATTTAAATAGCATGATTTGAAAATTTGACTTACTATATATAAATAGAATACTGTAATGAAAAAGGGGAGTACACATTTTTTTATCAATCATGTGCAAAACATTTCCAAAATTGACCATCCTTAATGAAAGTCTAAATAAATTACATGGGATTGAAATTATAAGTATTAAAGCATGTGTTCACTGACCCCAGAGAACTTCCACCCTTGCATGTCCTTGCTCTCCTGTGTTACGTTATAGTCGTCTTCCTTCCGCTTTTTTTTTTTTAGCAAACTCTATAAGCCACTTGTCCATTTTTGAGTGTCAATTTAGTTAATAATGTTATCAATAAATCTATTGAACTCGGCACACGAAAACTGCAATAAGTTGAAATGCCCAATCAGTGGATGAAATAGCCAGGTACCTTGTCAAACTGTTTCTGGGTGACACTCCCATCCGCCTTGAGTAGACCTTGCTTACCACAGGTGACCAAGTGATGGCACCAATGTTCCTCTACAGATTAAATATTGGATGAGACTAGTTTATTTCTTATTTTCTTAGATAAACAATGAACAGAGAAAAAATTTTATTTTTTCCATTAGTAAATGGATTGAGGGCACCAAGTGAGATATATTAAAAAGTTCTAATTTTATGTTTCTTGTATCTTAATAGATTTTTTATTTTGCACATCTTGCTCTCCTTCAGATGTTTCTTTCTTTATTGTGGCGGTTTGTGGTAGTGCAGTGAGAACTGTAGATACCTCCTTCCATGTCCCCTTGGCCTCTTGCAGCCACCATTGCTGGCATGCAACTGCCACTCACTCAGGGGCCAGCATCTCTCTTGTTCTCTGCCTGAGAGCTTTCTTGTTCCACTGGAAGCAGGAGGAGTTAACATCGCAAGGGGACAACCTTCAACCAAAGGAGAGGAGTTGTCAGTGAATAGATATCCTCACTTTCTTATCTTCTGGTGGCCAGTTCTGAGATATACTCCACCTGGTTTCTGGAAGGTTCTAAGTGTGCTAAATCCCAGTCACTCACGGCAGGAATCTGCCCTTTCATTTATCCAGTATAGGTTTGTCTCCTTTCCCCCTCCTACTTTCCACACTTCCTCATTTATATTCCCTGGAATAACCCACACCCAGATCCTTGTCTTAGATTTCATTTTGAGAGTAATCAAAATAAAGACAAGTAGCTATAGTTTTGACTCTCTAGTACACTTTTTCATTTTTCTACTTTTGATATGAGTGCTCGCTTTCTGAAGGGAAGTCACTCATTCTCCATCTCATGTTATTCTGGAGGAATTGTCAATCACAGTGGTTTAAGGCTCCCTTGTTTAGAGTGTAGACATGTGCTCCATGCCTGTTTGAGCATGGTTCCTGATCCTCCTTCCTACAGTGATTGAGGGAAAGAGCCAGACAGAATCTAGCCATACATCTGATACACGTCTGCTAAGAGACAGGCTTTCTCTTCCTTTCAGATCACAGCCTAAAGGGGCAGACCACAACCTCCAAAAAACAAAAGCCTGTCTGAATCAGGGAGGAATAATACCAACGAGCCAAGAAGAGCCAATCTAAGGGGAAATTGAGAAAGAAAAAGGAAAGGAAGGTGAGGGGGAAAGCTCAGAGTGCTTGGGCTCCTGGGTTTTGTTGGATCTAAGATACAACCTCTGAATTTTCCAGTTATCTGAGCGTTTCACGACCACCCTTTTCTGCTAAACCAGCTTAAGATGGAGTTCTATTACTAAAACCTCAGAGTCCTGATGACCACACACACACTCTTTCCTCAAGTAGTCTCTCTCTTCAGTGAATGCTGATGAAAATGTAATAAAATACACAGTGTTCCATTTTATTATATGCTTGGTGCTGAATTTTATTTGGACCCCAAATATATTTGTTTTAGGATTGTTTCATTTTTCTGTGGTGGCAGCACTTTCATCTTGCAAGCAACAAACGAATAATTCTTCCCAACATCATTGATGTTTGGTCACTGCACTAGTGCCTAATATAGAACAGAGCACGTGGAAAGCATTTTTAAAATGTTTGTTGAGTGAATGATGGAGGGAGCTTAAGTGCAGAGCTTCTAGGACTGAGCAAGCACAGCAGGTTTGCGGAACTGAAGGAAGGCCAGTGGGGTGAGTGTTTGAAGAGCCAGTGTGGTGCCAGAAGAGGCTGGAAGGGTAAGCAGGTGGCCAGGTCAGTGCCACCAAATGGCACAATCCCAGGAAGGACCTTTCACATTATAGCTTATATAAATGACATCTCGGGAGCACAATGTGACTATGAATGGTACCTCCCGGGCTGTGTAATGCAGTAGCCTTGGCTCAGGAGATGAAGAGCACCAGATTCCTTCCATACCCAAGCAAATGGGGCAGAGAGCTCTGTTGTGAGAGAACTCTCATAGACAGCTAAGCTACTGAGGGCAAATTTTCCATACCTATTGTCACTTGAGATTGACCTGTTTGTCCATTTTGCATGCACACATAATTGGTAATTGCTACTGCCAGGAAATCCCAACACGTATACTTTAGCACATACAAAAACATTTATGCATGCAATCCAGTTTTTGGGACTACAAAAATGCAAAGGGTCCAGATGCAATGAATTCTCAAAACTAACTAACTAACTAACCAACTAACTAATACCATCCACACATGTGCTGCTACAAACTAATGGCCAGTCTCCCAGGAATGTTTTGAATTACTTTTTGTACTTTTTTTGTTGAGAATATTTTTTCACACTTTTGTTTCTACTCTTTTTGGTGTATTAAAAAGAGACCATTTTATTACATCTCACCTCCCTTGCAGAAATTGCCAAAAAATCATAGTAAAACCCACATGTATTTCCTGAACATTATGTAGCTTTCTAGTAAATAGGCAGAATAAAATATGCAATCTTCATTTTACTCGACCCTGAAATTATTTGCCTGATGTGTGCTCTTCCATGAAAGAGCTTTTAAGCCATCATATGTGAGATTAGCACATACGAAAAAAAGAGCAGAAGTTTGTTTTTCCACTAGCTTAACAAAGAGTTGCACTGGTGACAATGAGAAATCCAATTACTCCTTGTTTCATAGAACCAGTGATCTCCCAAAAGACATTGCCCACTCACTGACTCAGAGCAATGTTAATTCTTTGGCTCATTTGCTGCAAGAGTCAAATATATCTAGGATCAAATTGTGCCTCTGCCATGTGCAACCTCCATAACCTACATTTAACATTGCTTAATCTCAGTCTTCTCAGCTACAAATGGGGGTCACAATGACTTTACTATAGAGTTTTTACTAGATGTGGAAATATAAATACCTAATGTAGTATCTGACATAGATGCTATCATTTTTATTACTGCCTTTACTGGTATCTTATATGTTTATCATAAACATATTCCTTTCATTATCTAGATTTTGACTCCTTTTGATATAAATGTATCTTACAATGACAAATCCTGTCCTCTTGATCATCTTCCCGCTCCCAACTTGATGCGCTTCTTCAAACTGACGGTTTTTAATCTTCCTTTGAGAATGAACAATTCTTAGCCATACTGATGCCTAATCCTGTTATCTTTTTCTTCTTATTCTGAAACATAGAGGATGTTGAACCTGTCATTTTATCCTCCATGACTCTGAATCTTGCATTCATTTTCCCCTTCTCTCTTTCTGTGCTGCGTTCTGGTGATTTCCTCAGCTATATGATACAGTTCATTAATTTTCTCTTCTACTATAACCCACACACAGAATTTTAATTAGTCAATGGCAGGTGTTTCATGAAGCTATTTAGGGATGGGCAAGGCGGTGCCTCTCAACCTTGACTGCACATAGAATTGCTTAGGGAGCTTTAAAAATCCTGATGTGAAGGCTTCATCTCAGACAATTTAATCAGAATCTCTGGGAATGGGGACCCAGACACCAGTAGTTTTTAAAGCTTTGTGGGTGTTTTCAGTA
The DNA here is from genome assembly GCF_041296235.1 of Equus asinus. NCBI lineage: Eukaryota > Metazoa > Chordata > Mammalia > Perissodactyla > Equidae > Equus > Equus asinus. Next base: position 11,848,570 of record NC_091808.1, on the reverse strand, counting down.
AGAAACCAATTGTGAGGATTCCTGGCAAGAGGAACGAGCGAGGCCTCAGCTCCACATCATTGTTTGAAGGTGACCCACATATGGACCTGAATAATTACAAACAGAATGAAAGAACAGAATCCACTTACTTGAGCTCTTACATTTTTCAAAGGACAATAACCAACTTCAAACGTATTTATTGTGTATTTCAGCATGTAAAAGAGAAATAAATTTTCCAGAAACATTTATTTATAACTTAAATTCATTCTATATCTCCATTTCCAAAAATGAAAATTCTGAACTGGTAACTGTTATATATCATGTTATCATTGTTTTCCTTTAACTCAGTGGATGAAGATGTTCTGCTACATTGGAGTGGGTTTTGGGTGTGTGATGGGAAAGCTTGGGGACCACAAAAGTGATGGTAGTAATAGCAGTGTTTGAGTTTCCTCTGTGTGCATGGTGCTGTATGTGTTTTCTTCTAAGTTTTGCAAAAAATTTGGTATTATTATTTTCCTGTTTTACAGTTGAGAAAACAAATATGGAAAGGTTCCACTAATTGTTCAAGTTTGCACAGCTCATGAACAGCAGAGCTCCAGTTCCGAACCCAACCATTCTGACTCCAGAGCAATCTCCTACCCCTTCTGTCCTTAGCAGTTGGTTATTGCTTATTTGTAAATGCAACCAATATTCACAGCTCATTCCACTGCCCAGAGAATACTGCTGCCAGTCCTTTGAGGTCTTTTTGGCAGCCACAGTCGGTCATCTTTGTGCAATTACATTCACAGGTATCCATTCCCGCAGAGATTTTCCAACAGCTGGCCATAAATACTCTCTAATCCTAAAGACTCTATAATCTTTGATTCTCTATCCTCAATCCATGACCTGGTGACTTGCAGAGAGGAAGTGCTCAGTAAGTATTTATGGAACAAATAAATGAAATGAACAGAGATGAGCAAAATCATGAATGAGTCCTTTAGAGTTTCGTGTTGGGTAAGAATGTGTAAAGTTGACAACTGTCCTGATTTTGGAGCAAATAACATGGGCTTTGAAATAAGGCCTGTCTTGGTTTGAATCCACGTTTGTATACACATAAATTCTGTAAACATAAGTTGTTCGTCTTTCTGAGCTTGGCTTTTCTTATCTGTAAAGCGAGATTAATAATGGTGACTTCTAAGGGTGACAAAATGATGGCAAAACCCACCATATGTAGAGTACATATGCAGCACAAATAACTTCGCAAATATGGTAACTATTTTCATGGTGGTGCATTTTGGCCTATGAAGTTTATAAATGCCCATAATCTGATGACTTTCAAAAAAATTGGAAGGGACTTTATGTATTTTCCATAGAGATTTCCAGCACAAATTCTGGATGGTCTTATAATAGCATTGAGTACACCAGAACTCAAGAAGCCAATACATTAACAATTAATAAAAGATTTAAATAATATATATATATTGCACAGCCAGCTTTCATTAATTTAATCTTGATTTTAGAAATTTAAGTTAAAAAGAAACTGTTATGCTGTATTAAAATTACTTCTCACTGTTGTTCAGAATTTTGTTCTTTTTTTTGAGACTAATAACACTTTTGACTGTTTTGCTTATTTGCCTAATAAAATATCTGCTTAGATTTCCCGTAAGAGATTTAAAATGAATATTTTTTGAAAGAAGGATAGCCATGATCCAGGCCTGGTAGATAAAGGGCAACTCCCTATGAATTTTTGAGCAATAACAAGATAAAAAGCATTGACCCCAAATATGAGAGAAATACAAAGAAAGTGGATTAACTACTGATCCCTAACACGCAGACACTTAAGCCCTTGTTCCCTTCCTTTTTCTGCAGTCCAAGTTTTTTAATGCTAATCTTGAATCTGAGAAATGAATTATAGGTTGCTTCAGTGGATTTGCTCATAAAAAGACTAGCATTTCAACTACATTGTAAACACATTCCTGTTTAAGGCCGTAGAAAGTTTTTATTACATCTTTGGAGGAACTCCATCTCACCACATTCTATTATTTCGGTGACAGAAGTTTCTAGCCAACCCAGTGAGTCATCACATGTTTTTTGTGTATTTGACTTTCATCGCAATGTGCATATTCTCAAGTAATCCTTTATGATGCCAGCCTTGAGCCAGCATGCTTTGACTGCACTAACTGCCATTTGAAACCATGTGGCCTCTGCTTAAAAAGCCAACTAAAACACTAGGAAAATGTTATCATATTAAGTAGGTTTTCTGGGAAGGCAAGTCTTTTCTCCCTGAATTTACTGGCATTTTTATACTGTTGTGTCATATGGTGGAATAATGAGGCTGGTCAAATATGTCCACTTTAGGGGATGATTTCCTTTTTTTTTAATAACGTTTGGCTGAGTTTCCCACTATGCCTAATGGGAACCAAACGCTAGCCCTGTTTTCTATGTTTAGGAGTGAGAATCCAATATGTGGATTTCTTGAACGAGAGGATATTTTTCCTTATAAATTATAAGACATAATCATATTATAGATACCCTTGAATAGCAACTTCATCTGTGCATGGGTTCCTCATCTCATTCCCCTGCCTCTTTCTTAGGTGTAACCAACATCTTTCATTTTATGTTTATCAGTTCCTGCTTTGAAAAATAATTTTACCACATACATAATTATGCCTAAACAATACAATGATTACTTTTCCCTTTTTTGTGAGATTCACTTGTAGTTTCTCAGGACTTGTATTTTTAACTCAATTTGATATTTCTAAAATTCATCTAAGTCATTTGAGGATGAGACGTGTTCATTTTCACTGCTGTATGACTCCATGGTCATTATACAAAAATTTATTTCTCTATTTTTCCAGTGGGTGGACTTTTATCCCCCCTAGGCACTTGGAACATTCTTCTATTCTTTTCGTGGTGTATATATGCAGAAGTTTCTTTAGGATAAGAATTTGCTGGTCCATGGATATATATATGTATTCACATCTCCTACAAAGTGGAAAATAAGTTGTTTTCCAAAGTGGTTGTACCACTTACAACTTCCACAAGAGTACATGTGCTCTTGTTGCTCCATACCCATATCAATGTTTGATGTTTGTCAAGTTTCTAAGTATTTTTCAACCTAATGAATGTAAAGTAGCTGTTTACTTTGTGATCTTAACTTGCATTTCTTAGATCACTAATGAGATTGAACAGCTTTTCATACATTAGTCATAAGCATTTGTTTGTCCACATAAAGCTTTTTTAATGTCCTTTGTGCATTTTTTTATTGGGCAACCTATTACCTAATTTTCATGGATTGAATAATTACCCCATTTCTTAATGGTCTTCAATGCTATATCTATCATATATCATAATTGTTGTTTCTGGGCTCTGTGTTTGATCTATTTGTGAAGCCCTGCACCAAAATTAATTGCATTAGTTATTGTGGCTTTATAAATTTTTATGTCTAATAGAGAAGGCTCCATTTTATTCTTTTTATTATTTAGAAATGTTTTGAGTATATTTTTGCCCTTTGGTTTTTCCAATAATTTTGTCAAATTTCACATAAAATGCTGTTGGGATTTTTATTGAAATTATACTGGGTATTCAGACTAAATTGGAGATAAGTGAGAAATGATTCTACTTATCTAATAAAATATCTATTTGTTTAGGTCTCTTAAATATATTTAGATAAAATTATATGACTGTTGATATAGGTGATGCCTCTCTTATTAGATGAATTCTTTGATACATTTCAGTATTTATTTTTCTTATAGATGGTATATTTTCAAAATTTCTGTTTATTCATGACTTTTAGAAATGCAACTGATTTTTGTGTATCCATCTATGTCCAGTGATCTTTCTTAATTATCTTTATTATTTTAATAATTTGTAGATTTGGAGAGTTTATATAGATAATTATATCACCTGCAAATTAAAAGTTTAATTAGCTTTCAATTTTTTTTTCTGATGTTTATGCTTTTAGTTTGAGGATTTAAATTATCTTCGTGGATATGTAGTATTCATATATATATATATTCACATTTTTCATCAGTTTAGAATACTTACATTCTTTATCTTTTCAAATACTGTCTCTCTTTTCTCTCTTCTATCCTTACGAAACTCCAATTATATATATGTATCCCATTCTCATTTTATCTTTCATATTTCTTAAGGTTTGTTCACATTTGCCATTTCCCCAAATCTGCATGTGATGCATTTTGTGTAATTTCTGACGTATCTTCTAGTTCTGTCTCTTCTAGTTCACTAAATGTTTCAACTATTTCTAAACTGATATTTAGGCTATCTATTGAATTTTTTAATTCAAAATTACATTCTTGGTTTCACTAGATATTCTGTTTTTAAGTAACTCTTCCTATTTATTCTTGATGATCTCTTGTTGCATGCTCACCTATGAATCTTTCTTTTTTTTAATACTTGCACATATAGCTGTTTGATATTCTGGAATTGGCCATTGTAATATCTGTGATCCTTGAAGAAATAAAAATACCATTTTATATTTCTGCTGGCTCTCATGTGTAGGCACTTGCCTTCTTTGGTGCTTGTTGAATTTTGCGGACTTATTGGTTGGCTTTTACCTGTGGAAGATCTGTTTGCTTTCACGGGGATAACTTTTCGCTAAAGAGGGTTTGCCCCTGCTTTGTCAACAACCAAGGAACATCCCAATCTGGGTCTGCTTCTACTTCCCTTCCCATTATGACTCAGTGTGGGGTCCAAAGGCTCAGATTCCTTACAAGCTATGTCTTAAGGCTGAGCTTTCATCTCCCTCGAGTTACTGTTGGCATCTGCCCTAAGAATAGCCCTCTTCCCATGCCTGTTCCCTGCTCAGTCTCAGCTCTTTGATCTGGCTCCAGATCACAGTAGAAAAAAAGAAAAAATGAGTGTAAAGTGGGGAGGAGATTTGGTGGGAATTTGCTTACCACTTTTGAAACTGTGCAGATCATATATTTTCTGCCATGAGATTGTATCTCTATTCAGCCGTATGCTGAACACAAAAGATCCACATACATACTTGACAAAATTTTGACTGTCAGATTTTTTCCCCACATTTTGGTGAATATAGTTTTGCTTAGAAAATTATATTACAGGATAGTAATAATAATAATTAACATTTATGGAATGCTTCCTATATTCCAGACATATTCTCCTACACACTTTACATTATAGTTAATTTCTCCAACAAACTTATAAAAGAAGTGCAATTATTATCTTTCCCACTTTCACAAAACGTGGAGATTTATATACATAATGTTAAGAGTAACATCTCTAGTAGATGGAGACACCATGGTTTCAACCTGGGTAATCTGACTCGAGAGCCAGCTTTCTTTAAACATTGTGATACGTTGCCTGTCTAAGAAACAAGACAAAGTAGTCAAACGTGATGGGATTTTTCAGAGAAGAAGGTGCAGGTTTAGAGCTCATGTGCATCCTCAAACCCCAGGAGGTGTATGTAGGGTTTTCAGAAGTGTTCATACCCAGTGCTATGTCCACGGTGACCTCAAGCGCTGGATATTTTTCTGGAGCCCTTCAAGATTCCAGCCAATGGATAAAGACCGGTCTTCTGTGCCCACTGGTAACCTCAGTCTCTCTCAGGGCTTCACTTGGAGGCCTCCTCATTAGCTTGTGTGAGGGTCACAAAACAACATGGTGTGTGCAACCACTTACCAAACAGTAAAAACTCAGGGGAGGATAGCACGGAAAATCTTCCTTTTTCTCTACACGTCTACTTTAGAAAATCAAGAATATGGATGGATATCTATATATTACCAGTTTTAGAATGATATATTAGTTTACTAGAACTGCCACAGCAAAGCACAAAGTAGATGACTTAAACAGCATAAATTTATTGTCTTGCAGTTTTGGAAGCCAGAAATCCAAGGTCAAGATGTTGGCAAGGTTGGTGTTATCTAAGGCTTATGGGAGAGAATCTGTTCCATGCCTCTCTCCTAGCTTCTGGTGGTTTGCTAGCAATCCTTGGTATTTTGGCTTGTAGAACATCACTGCATCTCTACCTTCATCTTTACATGGCATTCTCCATGTGTGCATGTCTGTATCCAAATTTCTCCTTTTTATAAGGACACTGCTCATATTGGATTAGGAACTGACCCTACTCCAGTATGACCTCAACTTAATTGCAGTCATGCACAGCATAATGACATTTTGGTCAATGATGGACCACATATACCATGGTGGTCCCATCAGATTAGTACCATATAGCCTAGGTGTGTAGTGGGCGATACCATCTAGGTTTGGGTAAGTACACGCTATGATGTTCGCACAATGATGAAATCGCCTAACGATGCATTTATCAGAGCATATCTCCATCATTAATTGACCCATGACTATAACTGTATCGGCAATGATCCAATTTCTAAATAAGGTCTCAGTCTGAGCTGTGGGGGTTAGGATTCAACATATGAGGTTTTAGAGAACACATTCAGCCCATTACAGTCTATATCCTTCCATGCTTAAGTGTTTCCCCCTTACAATAATAATCATAACAATAACTTACATTTTAAAAACACTTATGTGTATACTAAGCACTCTTGTAAATGTGTTAAACAGATTGACTAGTTGTTTCCACCTTTGAGGTTGTTGCTATTGTTATGCTCACCCAAGAAAAAAGGCAACTAACGCATACAGAGTTTGAAAATTTGATCAAGGTCACAGAGCAAGAAAGAGCCACACCTGGCACTGGCTCTGGCCACTTGCCCTTAACCACTGTGCAGTACTGCCTTTGTGCATTTCTCCCTCCATGGGTAATACTCAGCTTTGAGAAGGGAAAGAGTTGTGGTTGTGGCTGGCACACCATTACTATCTTTATATGGGTCTGGATAACAATATATTTTATGTGCCGTAAGTGTTGTTGCTCTAGGATTTTTGGAATGCAAGAGCTTTTGAAATTAATAGCCTTAATGTGATTTGAATACTGACTATGAAAATTATTTGACTTTAGTAGCTTCTTTTTGACTTTTGTGTGTTGATTCAGTGATGGAATCATTCCTGTTTGCATTTCCCTTTAGGACACAATATCTTTCATCCTGGATTAGAATTTTATTTCCCAGTCTACGTTCCAATTATACTCAGGTGTGGGAAACTTGAATTAAAAGTTAGGACTCACTTCTCTACTTGGCCATAAACTATGTAGTTTTCTGAAATAAAAACCATCTAAATAAATATATTGTAACCAGAAGTCTCATAAAAACATCTTAAATTATTGGTATTGTGCTATGCTTCGAAATATAGTGAAGAAAAACTGTGAAATGAATTAACTTTTTAACAGTTGCAAGTAATTAAAAATGGAAATTGACTTTACAAAAAAGAAACTGCTCAATGTAACAGGTGGAAAAGTGTTTTTCTCAAGCAGAACTGTCCTTCTGAATTCTAGCTCTCATGTGGTATGTATTTCAGTGATTTTCTTTCTTGTTGACTTTTATTTAATATATTTTCCTATAATTTGCTCCGAAGACCTCAAGATATATTGAAGACATTTATCACAGAGTTGAAAACATTTTGCAGGTCATAAATACTACTGTTGAATCCTAAAGATAAAAATCAATCATCTTATGAGAAGAGATTTAAAATTAAAGTATATCAACTTACTTTAATAGAGTCATTTGACTGACTTTAGTAGAGTGATCATTTATATGGAAATATGTTCTAAGGAAATATTCTAAATAAAATTTTATTTTATTTATATTAAGTATGTAATTTCAAGTGAAGCCATAGTTAAATTTATAAATAACTATAAGCTTCAGCAGCCATTTCATATTTAATTGCTAATATAAATATTCGTACCATATTTTCTAAATCAAAAAGATTACATATGATGCTTATAGATTTATCCTCAGAATAAATATCAGGGTCAGCTAGTGCATCCCTAGTATTATTGTAATTTTGGTTTGTGTAACTTGCCTTTTTGTTTTGATTTAGGAGAATAATGCATTAAAAAAATTTCAGTTTATGTTTTCTTTCTTCTCTTCTTTTTTTGTGAGGAAGATTGGTCCTGAGCTAACATCTATTGCCAATCTTCCTCTTTTTTCTTTTTCTCCCCAGAGCCTCAGTACATGGTTGTGTATCCTACTTGTAAGTCCTTCCGGTTCTTCTATGTGGGATGCCGCCGCAGCATGGCTTGATGACTAGTGTGTAGATCCTCACCCAGGATCCGAACCAGCAAACCCCAGGCCACTGAGGCAGAGCATGTGAACTTAACCAGTACCCCACCAGGCCAGCCTCTAGTATATGTTTTGAACACACAAACCATAAAGGTAGAGTTTTATAACATCAATAACTGAAAGAGAGGGAGGAGCAAAGGTTTTTGTACGTGATTGAAATCAAGTTGGTATAAATTCAAATGAGTGTTATAACTTTAGGATGTTAAGTGTAATCCCCATGGAACCACAAAGAAAATAGCTAGAGAATATAGACAAAAGAAAATGAGAAGGCAATTTAAAAATTTCACTATAAAAAATTTTTAAAAACACAAAGAAGGCAGTAATGCAGGAAATGACAGGCAAAAAAATATATACAGCATATAAAAAATAAGTAGAAAAATGACAGAAGAGATTACTTTCCGAAGCAATCCCCGAAAAGAACAAAGTTGGAGGACTCAAATGTCCTGATTTCAAAATTCACTACAAAGCTACAGTAATCAAAACAATGTGGTAATGGCATAAAGATGTATATATACACCAGTGGAGTAGATTAGAAAGCACAGAAATAAACCTTCGCATACATGGTCAAACAGTTTTTGACAGGAATGCCAGGACCATTCAGTGGGGAAAGGGCAATCTTTTCAACAAGGAGTGTTGGAAAAACGGGATATCTACATGCAAAAGAATGAAGACCAACAAAACAAAAAACAATCCATTTAAAAGATATACAAGGAATATGAATAGACATTTCTCCAAAGAAGGTACACAAATCACCCTATAAACACGTGAAAAGATGCCAACATCACCAATTGTTAGGGAAATGCAAATCAAAAGCACACAGATACAGTAGTCCCCCTTTATCCAGGGGGGATATGTTCCAAGACCCACTGTGGATGCCTAAAACCACAGATAGTACTAAACCCTATATACATTATGTTTTTTCCTATACATACGTACCTATGGTAAGATTTAATTTATAAATTAGGCACAGTAAGCAATTAACAACAATAACTAATAATAGGACAATGATAACAATATACTGTAATAAAAATTTTGTGAATGTGGTCTCTCTCTCAAAACATCTTATCGTATTGTACTCACCATTCTCCTTGTGATACAAGGCTTTCATGAAAAGATGAAGTGAGGTGGATCACAAAGGCATTGTGAGTAGTTGAGTAGTGTCCCAGGCTGGACGGAGTGGGATGGTGTGAGATTTCATCATGCTATTCAGAATGGTGCACAATTTAGAACTTATGAATTATATATTTCTGGAAACTTCTACTTAATATTTTTGGACCACAATTGATCAAGGTAACTGAAACTGTGGAAAGAGAAACCACGGATAAGGGGGGGCTACTGTACCACTTCACACCCTTGAGAATGGCTACTGTTAAAAAAAACAAACAGAAAATAAAAAGTATTGATGAGGATGTGGAAAAATTGGAACCCTTGTACACTGCTGGTGGGAATGCAAAATGGTGCAGCTGCCATGGAAAACAGTATGACAGTTCCTCAGAAACTTAAACATAGAATTACTACATGATCCAGAAATTTCACTTCTAGGTATATAGTCAAAAGAATTGAAAGCAAGGACATAAATATATACTCGTGTTTGTAGTAGCATTATTCACAATAGCCAAAAATGTGGAAGAAATCCAAGTATCCATCGATGGATGAATGGATAAACAAAATGTGGTATAGACAGACAATCAAATATTCAGCTTTAAAAAGGAATGAAATTCTTGTACATGCTACACATGGATGAATCTTGAAAATACTATGCTAAGTAAAATAAACTAGACACAAAAAGACAAATATTGTTCTTACGTATTTGTACCACCTATGTGTGGTCAAACTCATAGAGACAGAAAGTAGAGTAATGGTTTCTAGGAGCTGAAGGGAGAAGGGTTAGGGAGTTATTGTTTCACGGGTATAGAGTTTCAGTGTGGGGTGATGAAAAAGTTCTGGAGATGGATAGTAATGATGGTTGCACAGCAATGTGAACACACTTAATGCCAACAAATTGTAAACGGAAAAATGGTTACATGATCAATTTTATGTTATGGATATTCTGACAAAATAAAAAGCTATTCATTTAAAAATTTTCAACAGAAGGAAATGCTTGTTAGAATTTTCAAACAATACAGAGATGCATAAAGTAAAAAGAGAAAGCTTTACTTCCTTCGCTCTCACTCCTCCAAGGATTCTTTCTCTTTGAAGTCATAAGATTTAAACCAATTTTCTGGTATTAGCCTAGATTTCTTAAGTAAAGAACACAGACAATGTGTAGGAAGTGCTAGCAAAAATTTACCAAAGTTGGAACTTATAAAGAAAGATACAAGTATTCATGACAAAAGAGCAGTTAGTTATACGGGATCATAAGTGTTTATCCAAAGATAGGGCTCCGGCAGAGCGAGAGTTCTTCTAGATGGGAAAATAATATCTGAGCACAGATGGGCCTTTTTGGCTCCTCATATGTGTAAAATGTGATGTGTGTTTATAATTCCTCATGGCACGGCAAAGCATGTCTCTATTTTATATAAAACTTATTTTTACACTCAATAGCTCCTTAATCTTGAAATTTTAACTTCAGAAATCTGCTCTGTGGAAATGCTTAGTTGAATAGACTTTCATCACAGACTTTGCTCAAATGTGTAGTACACCAAGATAAAGCAATAAGTTCAAAAGCCAGTATGGTCTTCTTTACTTATAATTCTCACCCTAGAGTCAACCAGACTTCATCCTTATTATCTTGCATTTTGTTTGCACATTCTCACCCTTCTCTGTTATCCGAATTTGGAATTCCCCCCTTCTCCTTAATTCTGAATAACCTATCCTACGTGAGGCAGAAGTTTCCTCTGTGGAGACTTTCCCAGCTACTCCAGGGCACGTGCCTACTCTTTATCATAGTACTTGGACCTGTGGCTATTGAAATATCTATCCCATTGTGCTTTTGCTTATTGCTTAGAGAATTCCTGTGGGTAAACCTTGTTGCCTCTATGTATCATCCATATAGCTACAATAGGACGCTATGGCCACACTAGATACATAGTAACAAGTAAATAAGTAATGATAGCGCGCGGTACTGACATGAATACATTCTTTAATAGCACTTTACCTGTCACCTTCATATCTGCCTCTATTTCCATGTAATTTATCCAAATCATTCTATTTACATATGTTCTGTAGTCTCTTAGACATGATATCTCAATTTTCCTAAACTCAATCCATAAAAATGTATTCGCTAGACTGGTTTTCTATTGGTTTGAGATTGTTAATCCACGCCAAGATTCTATTTCCCAAGATGTAATGATTTTAGAAAATGTAAAACATTACGACCTTTCCCATTTTACATATTCAGGAGTTTGAAGAAAACTATAATATTATATTGTATTTAGATTTCTTAAAAGAATTCTTGTTATTTCGAATGATCTAGACTGGCCAATATTTTGATATAAAGAGTTGATTTGTTTTGCACAAATAAAGTGTTTGTTGTTTTATAGTTCATTTGCCTATACATCTGACACGATGAAGCACATCACAAAATTCACTTTCAAATTACAAAGAGTGGCATTGGTTCAGTGCATGTTCCCACTCTGAATGAGAGGCCAATACTAAACCTTGCCTACCAATGTAGCTGAGTCCAGTTCTAAGGCTGTGACATCTGTAAATGAGATCAACACTAACCCTTACTCTGCCTGTGTGTAAGCGAGTAATACTCTGACTTCGCCTGGAACCTATGGAGTTGTGTGGTAGAAGGTGATGTTTGTTTCCCCAGTAGATCTCAAAGTGTGGTCCCCAGAGCAGCAGAATCAGCATCCCCTGGGAAGCTGTTAGAAAAGCAGGTTCTCAGGTTCCGTAGCAAATCTACTAAAGTAGAAACTCAGGGTGTTGGGACCCAAAATCTGTGTTTTAATCAGTTCTCCAGATGATTCTGATATACTATAAAGTGTCCAAATCATTGGCCTACCCAACAGCCAATCTCCCTTTTTACTACTAATGTATTCCTTCTTCTTTGTATGATAGCAACATGCTCAGGTCTTTCCTCCGGTCACTGGGGACAAGTTGTGATTGGTAAGCCAGTCTTGTGAATGCTATTTACCTTTGCCAGGATTGGTACAGGGGAGGGCATGCTAACTACTTCTGGACAATGAATAGTAAGAGAAGCCAACTATTTTCTTGTGGGAAAGATTCTGCTCCCTGGTAAAACAGAGAGCCATCTCTGTGAAGAAAAAGCTATTTTCGCACCAACATATCACCTGCTGTCTGCTTATTGCATGAATATAGATAGCTGTGTGATGTCTAGAATAGCACCTACCAAATTGCAGCTAAAAAGAGAAGGCTGAGAGAGATGCAGAAACACCGATTCAGTGGGCCGATATTGCAGAGTTCCTGAGCAGACCTGGAAAACACCTGGCCAAGAGTTCTTGGTAGGTAAATTAAAACACCGTTAGGGTTTAAGCCATAGATGGTCAGGTGTTCCTTTATTTGCAGTCAACACATCTTAAATGATAAAAACTGTGAATGCTGACATTTTGGCAGACATCACACCAACTGCAACGGATTATAAAGGGATTGCCAGCTAAACTTAGTTTTAGATATCCTATGGCTCATAAATAATTATGAGGAAAGTATCCAGATTTGGAGATTAATTTTATAATCCAATGCCCACATTTTCTAATTGTGCTTCAGATTGAATGAATTTTCAGCGCTGTGGCAGAGCAAGGGATCGGTGGTGGCATAAGGAGAATGGAGGAGAGAAGGCCCATCTGGTGAGTGGATATAATGAATGACTTTCTTCTGGGGTGGAGAACATGGCTGAATTCCAGTGAGCAAGGCAGCAAGGGAACTGAGATAAGCTTGGGGAGGGAATTGGGCAGTGTTCATGAGGCGCTGGGATCTTAAATGCAGAGGGTGGTAACAGCAGATTTTCAAGCAGGGAAGCAACATATGCGCTATGGGAGAAGAGGGGAAAAAGTTATTGCCTCTGTCTGGAGGGATTGGAAAAGGCAAATTTTATTGTTTTATTTTATACTAATTAGCATTTTATTTAATTAGGTAGCTCTTTTGGGGGTCCCCAAGACCACTCCCTTGCTAGAAGAACTCAGGGACTCAGCATGGAGTCGAAGTTACATCTAAGATTTATTAGATCAACACAGCAAACACACCCAGCTGGATATGTAAGGGGAAAAGAATACAAGAGGAGTCTGGATGATACACATTCACCTTTCTATGCTTCATCTTTCCTGTAAGTGGTCACACAGAGCACATTCTCCCTCCAGCAGCAAAAATGCACCAACACGTGTGTGACATTTCTGCTCAGGGAAGCCCATTTGAAGCTGGTCACATAGACATTCTCTGCCTAGAAACTAGCAAAATTCCAGACTCCTAGCAGGGGTTCAGCATAAAATACATTGTATGTGCAAACTGCCTAGGCCAAACAAAACAACCCTATCAGGTAGAGAAAGTCTCGGAAGCCAAGTCAAGTGCCAGCCAGGAGCCAACCTTGAAAGCAGATTCTTTCAAAGATAGCGGCTCCAGGCCTGCTGTGTTAACTGTTTTCTGCACAGTAGATCACCATTTAATTAAGAAAATTAGCAAGCATTATTCTTACACATTACATATTTAGTTGGTCAAAATATTTCAAGTTTATTTTGTAATGATGTCAGGCTGATGTATATGACTCATATAGTATATGACTCACATAGTAAATAAGAAAAAAACTTGACAAAACTTTAATATCTCTATCAGACACTAAAAGCCTAGAATGATATATTTAACTTTAGCGAATGATATTCATTTTGCTATTCCTAAAGGTTATGTTAGCTGGCATTGGTGTAAAGAGGTAATAGTCATGGCATTTGGGTAGGATATTGTGTTTAAGAAGAAACTGATGAAAAATAAAGGGTTAACATGAAAGGTATATGTAATTAATGTCAGAACTTGAGGGAAAGTGTTAGAAATGAATGAAAGTGGTGATATGATGGAAGTCAATAATGAGGATTTGAATTTGGAATTTTTTGGCAAAGTTGGTTATGTTGCTATTGTAAAGTGGTGGAGTAAGTCTCCTCACTTTTAAGTTGGAGAGAGAACTACTGTCTCCTTTTATTTATGTTTCTTGGGTTTGCTCAACTTGCAGAAATAATGAATGTTCTAACAAGCAGAAACTAGATTTTACTAGGTGGTTACAAAATTAAATCAGTGTAATCCACTTTCCAGATGGTACATCCTTCTATAATTTCTAGCCAAGGCCCAGAGTTTTTGGACCACAGATACTTTGAAGAAAAATTGTTTTTCTCTCTATTCAGTGGGAGGAAAAGCTATTACTTCCAGGTATCAAATATGAGATTATGGTATCAATGATAAACTCTGAGCAGTGTAGTAGTATGGCCTAACCCCATAACATTTTTTAATGTATCTGTATACATATTAAATCTCAGAAAGAGTCCAAAAGAGCTCTCAGTTCTTCAATAAAATATTCAGTCTAAGTTCTAGTTGTGATCCTGGAATATATAACACAAGTTAAGGAGACATAGTGATTGTGTATAACTATGCCGTTATCCACATGGTAGCTACTCATGAGGAACTGATAGTCAAGCACAGTTTTGTTGTCTTTTCGCATTTATCCGGAGCATAGTCGATATCATTATGGGGAGGAAAAAAGCCATTATCTCAGTTAATCTTTTTGAAATCTAGTTCACAGGGCCGGCCTGGTGACGCAGCGGTTAAGTGCGCACGTTCTGTTTCGGCGGCCCGGGGTTTGCCAGTTCGGATCCCAGGTACAGACACGGCACCGGTTGGCAAGCCATGCTGTGGTAGGTGTCCCACATATAAAGTAGAGTAAGATGGGCATGGATGTTAGCTCCGGGCCAGCCTTCCTCAGCAAAAAGAGGAGGATTGGCAGCAGTTAGCTCAGGGCTAATGTTCCTAAAAAATAGAAAAAAGAAAAGAAATCTAGTTCAAAACCACAGATTTTCAAACGGTAGAAATTACAGTCATGAAATGCTCTCTCTGCCGTCTTTATAGGATGCTGTACGTCGGTAGAGAAGGGTGGCTCTCCAAGGAACTGAGACAGATAGAGTGCCTACAAAGTGTCAAGGGCTGCGATAGTTACTTTTATATGGTAAACTACTTTAGTCCTCAACAAGACCCTAGGGAATAATGCATAAACTTATTTTATTATTGAGAAAAATCACAGCTAGAGTGGTTGAAGTGAAAGGCTCAAGTTCATATGGTTTTAAGTAAAACAGTTGGGACTGAGTCACAATCTCTCTTGGTCAATAGTTTAAGTTTTCGTTCACTACAGTGACTGAGAAGAGAGACCTGGCATTTATATGAGTGAAACAGAATTTTTATTCAATAAAGCATGAATACAAAGATTAAAAATTTCTCTTCAGAATAAGACAGGTAAAAGGACATTTTAAATCTCAGTCTTAGAAAAATGTGTCATGTAGGAAGTCTTGAAGTATTCTCTGCTATCTTCCCGCTATCACATTTTTCTCTTCTTTCCCACACCATTATTCACTTCATATTCACACATGACACAACTAATAGTCCAGCACCGTCTTACCATCATTTCACATTTACCTGTAACACATTCAACAATGTTATGGAGAGAAAAGAATCATATTCTCATTTTGTTTCATTCAAAGCTAAGTTCTAAAATATGGATTTCCCTCCCTGCTCTCATGTTTTATTTTCAGCTGAATTAATTTCCTCGGAATTGAAAATAGTCAGCGGTCTCTCTAATGCTAAAGCGCTCTTCACTGTGGCTGTCAGTAGAATGAGGTAGGGGTAAGAATACGAGGAACAGAATCCAGCTCCCTGTGACTATGGACTTCAGCTTTCCCGACAATCACCTGCATCGTGGTTCAAAAGGAATATTCAATGGTTTGAGACTAGCGGTAGATCTGGAATTGCTCATTTTTTGATTAGCAATGATCAAGTCTGATGTATGATTCCATTATACTTTGAGAAATATTACCTCAGGGCAAGGAGCTATCAAATGTTAGAGGAGATTTTAACTCAGACAGAGCTGAGAATTCCACTGAATCATTGATGTGTGAACAGGGCTAACGCTTTGAGAAGGGATTATGGGATCACAGATGTCCTGAGATGCACAAAATCAGTTCTACAAAAACCAAGATCTGCTTAGTTTGGTAGGGTCCCATTCCTCCTGCCCGATAAGCAGACCAACTGGATATGGCATGAGATGAGCCATTAGGTGAGAGCAGAGATGCAGAGGCTTATCGAAATCTTTGAGGAAGAAAGCAAAGTTGTTGATAACTGAAGTGAAGACTTTACTAGGCAGCTTTAGTGTATAGGCCAGTGAAATGCACAGAGGGAGAATGAGGGGCCAGTTGGTGGCCTAAATAAGCAATCACTTTATTCTACGCTTCCGTAGAAATTTAGTCTAAATTCTATTCAAGTGGATGAATAGTATTGAGCTTGGATAATGATGCTGAAAACTCAGTAGGGTTTTTAATCTATTATATACTTAAAGGGTACTCAAAATTAACGTATGTGTTCATTTTTTCAGTTAACAATATGATATCTACTAGATCTCAGAAGAACTTTTTTTTTTAGTGAGGAAAATTGGCCCTGAGATAACATCTGTTGCCAATCTTCCTCTTTTGTCCCCCCATCTCCCCAACGCCCCCCAGTACATAGTTGTATTACCATAGTTGTAAATTCTACTGGTTCTTCTATGTGGGATTTCACTTCAGCATGGCTTGATGAGCAGTGCTAGGTCCCTGCCCAGGATCCGAACCATTGAACCCCAGGCCACCAAAGTGGAGCAAGTGAACTTATCCACTCGGCCATGGGGCCGGCGCCCAAAGAACATTTTTTTAAAGAAAAATTATTCTCTGTAGACATGTAAGATGGAATCCCCATTAGCCTTTAAAATAGTCACTTAGAAGTTTTATAGGATATTAAATATAAATAATATATATTTTTTATATTTCATATATATATATATATATATACACATGTAATTTTGAGTCCTAGTTAATAGAAATCCCTTGGATAAAGACTAGCTTTTCTCATGACTGATCTTTGAAATAAAAATGTGATAATGCTGCTTTCACAAGTTTAGTTGCATTTTTATCAGTCTTATTTGAAATATTTCAGGCTTCTCTACACTTCGAAGCACTGATTGACAGGGTACTTACTGTGTTTCAAGAATGTCACCAACTTTCAAAGTTGCTGACAGAGAACACATATGTCAAAATCTCCTGCCAGACTATATAAATATCTTCTTAAGTACAAGTTTTCTTCAAGACCCTCCATCCTTCCATTTGCCTCTTGCTACTAGACAAATTAAAAAAAAAAGAAGAAAGCAAAGATCACAATACCAAATAAAGGAAGTATGATCCACCTCTGTTGTGGGTGTTATTTATATGGTGTCCTTTGTTAGGTGGAGTAGTTAGGGTGTTAATTGTTAGAGACAAACACTGGCACGTTATTAGGTTTGTCTGTATTAAGAAAGTTTGGTAGCTCCAAATTCACACCAATTTTGACCCAGCTAGGAAGGGCTAATATGGCATCACTATTTATTTATTTAGTTTTTGTTTACAGCTTTATTGAAGTAGAATTAAAATAAACTAAATTACATATATTGAAAGTGTATAGTTTGATCAATTTTGACACATGTATACACCCATGAAATAATTATCACGATCAGGTTAATAAACATAGTCGTCACACCCAAATCCCTTGAATCTTTTGGTAATCCCTGTGTCTCCCCTACTCCCCGCCACCATCCCACCGATGGAGCAACCACTGATGTAGCAGAGATTAGCTGGCATTTTATAGGATTTTATGTAAATGATATCATATAGTATGTACTCTTTTTCACTGGCTTCTTTCGTTCAGGATAATTAATTTGAAATCCATTTGTGTTGCTGCATGGACCAAAATCTCATTCCTTTTATTTTTTGGAGTAGTATTCCAGCGTGTGGATATATCACATGATGTTTACCCATTCACCTGTTGACGGACATTTAGGTCGCTTCCAACTTTGGCTACTATACATAAAGCTGCTATGAATATTTGTATGCAACTGTTTGTATGAAAGAAGCTTTCGTTTTTCATGGGTAAATACCTAGGAGTGGAACATTTGGGTCATATGGTAGATCTACGTTTAAATTTATAAGGAACTACCAAATTGTTTTCCAAAGTAGTTGTACCATTTTATATTTTCACTAGGAGTATATGAGAATTCCAGCTCCTCCACCTCTTCATATCCTCACCAATACTTGGTATAGTCAGTCTTTTTAATTTTAACCAACCTACTAAGGATGAAATGATATCTTTCTGTGGTTTAAATTTGCACTCCCTGAATGACTAAGGAACATCATTTCATGTGTTTATTAGCCACCCAATGGTCTTCTTGGTGAAGTGTTTGTTCAGATAGTTTGAGGATTTATTTTTATTAGTTTTTTATCTTTCAATTATTAATTTGCATTTATTATATTTTCTAGATGTAAGCCCATTGTTGGATATGTTTGACAAGTATTTTCTCCCAGTCTGTCTATGGCTTGCCTTTTCATTTTCAAAAGTGTCTTTTGAGGAGAAAAAGTTGTTTTTTGATGAATTTATAGCTTGTGCTTTTTGTGTCCCGTTGTGAAATCTTTGTCAAACCCAAGGTCATTAAGATTTTCTCCCACATTGTCTTCTAGAAGGTTCACAGTTTTAGCTCTTATGATCCATTTCAGCTAAATATCTGTTTACAGCGTGAGGTAAGGGTCGAGGGGTTTTGCATATGGTTATCTGAGTGTTTCAGCATCATGTGGTGAAAAGATCATACTATGCCAACTGAATTGTGTTGACATTTTTGTCAAAAATAAATTGACCATATTTATGTGGGTCTATTTCTGGATTTCCTAATGGACTCCATTGATATATTATTCTGTCTTTACATCAATAATGCACTGATGGACTATTGTAGTTTTATAGGAAATCATAATTAGGTTATGATAGGTTTCCAACTTTGCTCTACTTTTTCAAAGTTGTTTCAGCTATCCTAGTCCTTTGGAATTTCCATATAAATTCTAGTATCAGCTTATCGATTTCTTCAAAAATATCAGCTGAGATACTGATTAGAATTCCATTAAATCTGTGGATCATGTGAAACATGTGGATACAGAAGGCCAACTGCATACATTGTACTATACCATTTTATATAAAGGACTTGAGCATCTGGGATTTTGGTATGTGTGGGGGTTCCTGGAACCAATTCCTTGTGGATACCGACGGAAGGCTGTCTTAACAATATTGAATCATGTGATCCATACACACAACATAGCTCCTTATTTATTTAGATCCTGTATATTTTCTTTCAGCAATATTTTGTACTTTTTATTGTACAATCCTTGCGCATATTTTGTCGAATTTCTTCCTAAATATTTTAAATTTTTGATGCTATTGCAATTGGTAATATTTAAATTAAATTTCCTAATATTAGCTGTTAGTATATAGAAATACACTTAATTCTTGTGTATTCACTTAGTATCCTGCAATCTTGCTACACTTACTAGTTATTTATTCTGTTTGCAAAGTGAATTGTTTTAATCCATACCATGGAATAGTACCCAGCAATGAAAAGGAATGAACTGCTGATATAAGCAACAACCTGGATTATGCTTAGTGAGAAAAGCCAATTCTAAAAGGTTAAAATTTTATTATTCCATTTATATGAAATTCTTGAAATGACAATATTATAGAAATGGAGAACAGATTTGTAGTTGTCAGGGTATAAAAAGGGGATAGAGGTTGGAGGGAAGTGGTTGTTCCTATAACAGGTCAGCATACAGACTCCTATAGTGATGGAAACATTCTGTATCTTGACTGCATTAATCTCAATGTCCTGGTTGTGGTATTTTACCATAGTTTCGCAAAATGTTAGCATTGGAGTGAATAGCGTAAAGGTTACATAGGATCTCTCTGTTATTTCTTACAAGTGTATATGAATCTACAATTACCTCAAAATAAAAAGTATTATTGAAAAACTCTTCTAGGTCTCTGTTTAATATGTCTATCATTTGTCTATCTTCTTTAACACATGGAATATAATTATAACTTTTAATGTCCTTTTCTGCTAATTCTCTCATCTGTGTCATTTTGGGATCTTTTTTTTTGTGTATGTGTGAGGAAGATTAGCCCTGAGCTAACATCTGTGCCAGACTTTCTCAGGTTTGTATGTGGGATGCTGCCACAGCATGGCTGATGTGCAGTGTGTAGGTCCATGCCCAGGATCTGAACCTGCGAACCTTGGGCCACTGAAACAGAATGCATGGAAGTTTAACCACTCAGCCACAGGGCTTGCCCCTTTTTGGGGATTTTTTAAATGGAATTTTCCCCAGTATGGGTCATATTTTTCCTATGCTTTGCATGCCTGCAACTTTTTGATTGGGTTATAAAAATTGTGAGCTTCACCTTATCGCATGCTGGATATTTTTGTATTCCTATAAATATTCTTTTGCTCTATTCTGGAATGTAATTAAGTTATATGCAAATAATTTAATCTTTTGACACTTGTTAAAGCTTTGTCAGGTGGGATTAGAGCTGTTTTTATCCTGGGGCTGGTTTTGCCCCAAAGCTTAGACAATACTTTTCTGAGTGCTTCAGCTCACGTACTCAGAATTATGAAGTTTTTCCACTCTGACTGGTGGCGACACTAACTATTCTGGCCCCATGTGATCTCTGGCTGTTGTTCCCCTTAGTGCTTTTGAGTAGTTGTTTCCCTGGCCTCAGGAAGTTTCACCCACGTGCGTGCATTTAGTATATTCAGCTGAAGGCTTAAGCGGAAAACTGCAGATCTATGGAGCTCTTTCTCTGTGATGTGAGTCCTCCCCTTTCAAGTACCCTCTGCCTTGAACTCTAGGTGCTTTGGTCTCATTGGTCCACCAACTCCACTTCCCCAACTCAAGGAAACCACTAGGCTCAGTTCTCATCCCCCTCCATCCCTATGCTATGGCCTGAAAACTCTCCTGACAGTGACCTGGGGCTGTTGGGCACATCTTCTTTCCTCTCACTCCATGATCACCGTCCTGCTCTGCCTGAGAGCAATGTTTGAAACCATTGTTTTATATATTTTGTCCAATCTTTTACATGTTTCAGGCAGAAGAATAAATCTAGTCACTGTTACTATATCTTTGCCCGAAGTGGAAGTAATTCTCCACTCTGTCCGTTTATTAGCCTAAAATACATGACTCTGTGGGAAAGCTTAGTTCATAAGAATCTTTGGTCCCACAGAAAATATTGTCATTGGCTTCTTCTATTTAAATGTTTTTTTTTTATTAAAAAAAAATAGTGGACTTAGGAAAATCTTCTTTTCCTTTTAATGCTTCTCTGGGATAAAGTGTTAAAAATGCAAAACAAAGTTGTAGTGATGGTAAGGCAAGATTCTAGAGGAGAGAGATGAGAGGGAAATAATTTGATTTTAGGAGAATATTTAGAATATAACAAGATAGTTGTATTAAACTTTTTCAATGTATTTTAAAAAGATAATGATTTTGATACTAGGAAAAAGGAAGTTCTTTTTTTCAACATTGAAGTATGAGGTCTATGTACAACTTTAATAAAAGCCTGTCAGTGAAACATGAAAATACCAACAACACTAGCCTGTACCACATTCTACCCACGTGTGTAGGTAGAAGAAGTGACAGGGTCAGACTATGGCAAAAACGTCATGAGGGCAAAATGTTCCTCCTTCTGTGTTATTGTTCTTCTTTCTACTTCTTCATCCCCAGATGCCTTCGAAGAACCTCTGAGTCATACCTTGATTATTTTCCTGATGACCTCTCCTTAATCAAGTCCTACCCTATCAATGTCCTATTCCTTAGATCCAATTGAAGAGCAGGAATTGTGCTGATATTTTTTCTGAGCTTTTATATACGAGAGTATTGTGTGGAGAGACAAAATTGAGACATTCTCCATGGAATATCTTATAGGAATAATATTATGGGAAATAAGTTATAGGAACAACAGTGGTAGAAGGTAATCTAATTTTATAACTGCAAATGCAGATTTTTCTTCCTATTTTGATAGTGTCTATACAATTCATGTGGTACATATCATATGCTTCCTGAGAGATGCTACATTTCAGAACTAGCAAGAACTTTTAAAAACATGTAGTCTCACTTTCTTTAAAGAGGAGCAAACTGGCTGCAGATTAGTTAGGGAGGGTTGTTCATTTCACACCATTCAGGGCTTTACTCGTGCTGGAACTCCAGGTTTTTTATTTTCAGTATATTTTTTCTTTCTACTATATTATGCTATCTTCCATGTTCAGTTATATTCTTTGTTTAAATCCTCAGCTCTTGAAGTCTTTAATTTCAAGCATCTCCCTTACACTTATTTTATATCTTAGAGTAATTAACTTTTTAAGGCAACTTTTACTGAGCACTTTGTATGTTCAAAACACTGAGCTAAGGGGCTGGCCCTGTGGCCCAGTGGTTAAGTTTGGTGTGTTCCACTTCAGCAGCACAGGTTCAGTTCCCAGGTGTGAACCTACACTACTCATCAGCGGCCATGCAGTGGTGGTGGCCCGCCTACCAAATAGAGGAAGATTGGTACAGATGTTAGCTCAGTGACAATCTTCCTCAGCAAAACCAAAAACCAAAAAAACCCCACTGAGTTAAATGCTATCCCTATGGATTATTTTCTCATTTAATTTTCTCAATAGTCCTAGGGTACAATGTAGAGGAGGAAGAGATTTTCCTCTACCTTTCTAGATTAGATTCTTCTCGTTTGTCTAAAAATTAAATTAACATGAGACAATAAAAAGAGAAAGTCAAATAAAGTTTAATATGTATACATTGGAGAAACACAGGAAAACTGGGTAACTCACAAAAATGGCAGAGGACACCACCTTAAATAGCATCTTCAGCTAAAGACAAAAGAAGATGTTAGGGGGAGTGGTTTGGATCTTCAAAGAGGAGGAAAGCAATTCACATAGATCTGGAAAAGCAAATGTTTGGTAAACAAATGTTTGCCATGTCTTCCAAAGACAATGGGACAAGGAGAGGACTTTGAACAAATGGGCCTTTTAGGTTCCTCCCTGTCTACCATACCTAGTTCATATTATACTATAGTTATCTATGGGGATAGCTCCTTCTTGGAACAGACTTTCATAAATTCTTTTAGGCAGTTAGGGGGAAATCTTTAGTTCTTAAAAATAATCATACCAAAGAGACACATTTTGGGATGGCAAATTCTGCTCCCTTACAATAAGTTCTGTTAGTATCTCCATTTTAGCTGTCAGAAAACTGAGGATTAGAAAACTTAAGTAACTTGTACATGGTCATATTGCTAGTAAGGAAATAGGAAATTATTAACTCTGCATTGTAAAATTCTGTCTTGGCCAGAAAATGTACCAGAGGCTATAAGCTATAAGCCTTTGTAGGATTCAAAACAAAGGAAGACTTTTGATACAGGTACTTCCAGAAGACAAAATATCAGCCATCATACCTTGTTTAAATAGATAAGAAAAGGTCAGTGAATATCTACATAAAATTACCACAGCAATTATTTTAATCTGTATTTATTTTGTCTAACCACAAATGTCCATTTCTACGTGTTTTTTTCATAAGAAGAGAAAAAGAATTTTTTGTATATCTAAAGGTTAGTTTAAAGAACTTGCTTCTATTATTAAAACTGAAAATACTTGTTAAAGAAAACCATATTTATTAAAATTTGTTTACTTGTGCTCACTTTGGCAACACATATACTAAAGTCTGTTTACTCAAAGTTGTAAACGCTATTTTCCAAAGTGGGATGATTTTATCCACAAACGTTCTGAAAATTAACCCACTATGCACTCCCCAATCTAGCTCTATCAAAATAAATCTGTACATCAGTGATGATTAGTTTAAAATTAGAATCATAAAGTCACATCCTCCTTAAAAACTGTACAAATTAAAACAAAGTAACTGTGGAAGATTAACTTAAAATACAATGGGAATTTTCAATTTTCTGTGACCCAAATCAAATAAATATTTGGGATTTGTGCCTAGTCAATCTGATTCTAGAACCCATTAGCTTAGCCATAACGTGAGACAGACTCAAAATTTGTCCTTATTTGTTAGCAAACAAGGGTCATTTAAAAATGTTTCCCTTCTAAGTCAAAATATTAGACATTTAATAAGAACTTCAATTCAAGATCATACATTACCATGACAATGAATAATTGGAGGGTAATAAACATTTTGGAGTGGAACTCTGCAAATGATACTGTATTTGTGGCTAATTTCACAATTTGGTGTCCCATTCTACTTCCCAAGAGATGACCTTTGGTGACTAAACTTTTAGAGAAAATTTACATGTCAGCAGAAACACAGCTAAATGAGGCCTACATAATTGGAAAGGTTTTGACCAGTATTTCCAAAAATTAGGTAAATTTCATGTTTATATTTTTGAGTATGGTATGACGATGCTTCCTTTGCGTAATCTATATAAAACATCTACTTTTATTCCTTGAAGTCTTACATAAAAAGAGTAGATGGAATGCACAAAACTTTCCAAGTGTACATCCTATTTGGAAAACCTTCATATAGTTAAAAGAATTGACATGTGCATTTCTATTTTTTAACAAGTTATTCTGCAGTTAACAGAAACAGAAAAATACCCAAATTCTCTTACTGATTCATAATAGATTTCTATGGTTGGTACCTTAAGTGGCAGATCAAATATTTAATTTAATTGTTCCATCCTGTAGTTTTTTAATGGGCCATTCATATTGATCACTGTTCAGCAGAATTGGGGCCTTCCTGATGAAGCCAGGGCTCTTTTTAAAAAAAATTGATATATTATTTGTTTCCTATCAAACTCAATGTCAAGGAAAATTCAGATTTTATCCAGAAAGAGGGACTCATCAATTGTCTGAAACGTCCTGAACCCAATCTTCACTCAATGACTGTGGATAAATGACAGAGGGGTCTTTTTCACCATTTACAGATAACAATTTCAGCAAGAGATGAAATTATAATAATAATGTCATAATAATTTCATCCAATACTGAAATCATTATCACAATTTTGGGTATCTTACCTAAGGGAAGAAATTGTGCCCCCAAATTGAAATTCAAGTGTAACTTCCTTAACTTTTATTGGACATTCAAAGAAACAAGCTCTCTCTCTAATTTATCTATCTATCTATCTATGTATCCATCCATCCATCCATCTATCTATCTATCTATGTAAGTAAGCAGGATTACTAAATAATCGTCCTTCAGTACTGACATATAAATTATCTTTCCAAATAAGGCACAAGGACGTTGATATAACTTGTGCAAGTACCAGGATCCTGAACTAATTGTTTTATCTCCTCATCTACCAAAGAAAAACAGTGATGTGTCCTTTGCAAACTGCACACACACACACACACACACACACACACAAGAGATTGAAAGACAGAATGAACTAGAAGAAAGCATACTACACTTGTAAAAGTGACGGCCACAGGAGGAAGAATGGAAATGGAGAGAAATGTGCATATTCTACTTCTTGTATATTGTCTGAATTATTTACAATGAGCGATGAATTTATGTACAACTAGTAAATAAATGTAGACTGACTATGAAGTGCTATGAAGTAAAAATACAGCTTTCTAAGACAATGTGTAACTAACTAAGTCACGTGGGACAGTTACGTGTTCCTTGAGAGAGAACTGAAACAGTGGTTTCTCAAAGTATGGTCCCTAGACGAGTAGCAGCAACGTCACCTGGGCACTTTTTTAGAAATGTAAATTTTCAGGCTCTAGACCTACTGAATCAGAAATTCTAGAGGCGAGTCCCGGACATCTTTGTATACATAAGCCCTACAGGTGATGCTTGTTGACTGAAATCAAGAGTCTGGGTGAAAGTTAATTAAAGGAGTCTATTTTATAATCAAGGTGAGGAATTCAAATTCCGGGAAACAGTTTCACAGAGCGCTCTAATGAAACTGCTCTGAGGTGTGTGAGTCCAGCTTGCACGTCTTTCACAAAACAGTGTATGTGCAGGGAAGAGGAGGAAAAAACCTTACAATTAGATTTCATATATGTTAAAAAAAGTTGGGGGGATAGAGTACATCTGGGCTTTTCTCTAGATTATACATTAAAGGTAACATAAACTAAATTTCTTGGTGATACATCAAACAAGTTCAGAGATGTGACGTTATCTATGTGTGGAGGGAGGCAAGGAGCAGGGTCAGTAATTATTCTCTCAACATCTGAGAAATGCAGCTGGGAAGTGTGAGGGCAAGCTACGCTTTGTCTTTCCCTGTTGGGCATCTGTCCAGCTGGCGTCTTCAGTCCTGAGAAGTGCAAGGTCATTTTGACACAGGCTGAAGATGGGCTGCACGGCTCCTTCAGAGTACAGCATGGATCTTATTGTACTGACTTAAAGCCTATGCAGTTTTGCCGGATTCGCCTATTAGCCCAGGGAGAAGAGTCCCCAAATCTATTCACATCCTGGTGCTTCTAAGGTTGGAGAACCACTGGATTAGAAGATAAACCTGAGAAAAACTGAAGTGAGCTTTTTCCAAGTGAACACATGGGAATCTCCCAGGACATCTCTACACAGTATTCTCTATTCTCAGAACATCTCCACAATTCCCATTCCATTTTCCCTAGACATCTTTAGAGGAAAATGCCTTGACTAGGTTATCTATATGCATGGTCTCAACTTTCTCTGCCCTAGCAATGTGTTTATCTCATACTATGTTTTTCCAAATTCAAAATATTTCAGCTGCACTTGGTTATGAATGCTGTGTCTTTACACTTTGAATTCCCCACTGTCACGGTTCTCCCAGTGTCAGGTGGTAATGGAGTGACTACAGACACTTTTAGGATCTGGTGACAGGGAGCTGAGTTTGGGATACATTTATTTTATCTTTGGTAGATTATTTTGTTTTGTAGTTTGTGGGCACTTCCGTATATACCTTTTTTGCAAGCCATCCAGGTGTAGGAATGGCCTTTAGGAATAATGTGACTACCCATTGTGCCAAGAACAGCATTGTCACACAAAGATGGAGGAGCAAAGGTTTTATTGGGATATGGGTGTGTCAACCATCCCTGTTGGGAAAAGTATGCCAGTCTAGAGAAGAAACAAAGTTTCCTGAAATGAGTGGAGACAAAAATAGTCAATGGAAAATTTTTCCAAGTCTTAGGGTTCACCAATAAAGAAACTTTTAGTAGAGATTTTTCCTATCCAGATTTAGCAATAATTCTCAAAATTCACACAGCATTACCAATAAGAAGTTTTGAAGCTAAAAGAAACTCTTATAAATTATCAAATAAAACCATGGCAGAAGAAAGATTGAATTCTTTTTTATTCTTTTTGTACAAATGATTTTACACAATTGTTTTCTTGTGAAGAGATTATCAAAGAATATGGAGCCAAAAACAGTGAAAAGAAAATATTGTAAAGTGGAGTCAGCCAGTTGGCCAGATAATTCATAAAAATATGTTATTTTTATATATTTTTGCAATGTTTGTGATATGCCAGCTTTTTAAAAATACGTAATTTTGTTGTATTTTCTTTTTTCATTCTTAACAATAATTCACTTTCTAACCTAACTTTACATCTATAACTTTATATTCTTTTTTGTAAACAGAGCCTCAAAATTAGCCTTAGGCCCTACAAAACTAGATCTGCCCCTGGATATGGACTACTGGCTGTTTAATAGTATAGTTTGCTGTTGTTTTTCTTTATTCTCTTTAGAGGAGCCAAGTTCCATTCTCTAGTTAAAAATAATTGATTGGTAGTAATAATTTCTTAGTTCTTTTAATTCTCTCCCCACAACATTCAATACTTTTTCTCTCTGTCAATATATACAAGCATATATGTAAAGCCTTCTCTGAATTGTACAGTGTCTGACACCAAGAAATGCCATCACTATTTCTCAGTAGTTGAAGAAAAGGATATCGGAGAGTATATTGCATGCTACTAATGCCTCTTCTTCTATGGAATATAGCATATGTTGACAAAGATTTTATTATTTTGAATTTTTGATAAACTGGATTACAGTAATTCACTGTGCATTATTTTATAATTATAGTTACATTCTTTGGGAAAATAATTTGTTCCTGGGATAGTATTCATCACTCAAGAACAAATGTAATAAACTTCATTAACAACATAACTAAATGAAAGCTATATTGACTAAATGTCATACAATATTAATGCAGGTTAATAAGGGTTGGTTTCTGTGAGTGGGATGATAAGATAAAGGTCATTTTCTTCGACAGGTGTGGCTTCTGTTGAGATATATTCATGCACGGATCAGTTTCCATCCTCATACTGACTGTACTTAGGATGTAAGCCGCATTTCCTCCAAGTGCTAGCTCTGATTCATGCGTTGAGACTGTCTGGAACAGCGTTGAGATGAACTGTGGAGCCCAGTGGGAAATCGTGCCCTAATCTATGAACAGTCCTCTTCATGGCCAGGAAAGGCTGAATGGCAACCCACATCCTCATATTGGCCAGCTATGGATTATGAATCACAGCATGGGGCTCTCTCTCCTGAGACTGTGTCTTGGACACTTGAATCCCTCCCATATAACACAGTACCCGACTGAGGATGTGGTCAAAAGGCTGTTATTGTTGAATGCATCTTCCATAACTGTGCTCCATTTTTTCCATTGTATTATTTACCTACTTACTATGTTTATTTTCTGTCTCCTTGTACTAGCATGTAAATTTCACAAAGTATGCATTTCTTCTTTTCTTGCTTTCTTCATTGCTAGAATCTTAGTGTTTAGAAAAGTGCTTGGCTCACAGCTAGCACTCAATACGTATTTACTGAATTCGTGAATTAATAAATATAATTGGTGACATTTCACTACCTTCCATAATGACTTTTATCCAGCAAGTCAGACTGCAAGGGGGAGGAGAGAAGTTTCCATCCAACCATGTAAAACGAAATCTGCCTCAATTATGCTTTACCTTCTACACAGCTGCACCCAACTGTTAACCAATTACCTCCATTGTCCTCTTTTTACTCTGCTAAACAGAAGCCTTTTGAATTTTTCAAATGCCCCCATAATAAAACAGCCATAATTTGGAGATGATGTTTCCTAAAATTTCTTCATGGGGAAACCATTCCACATTCACCCTAAATATGAAACTCAAAGACAGAAATACCATCCGTTGGTGGTGCCATCCATCTTCCTGACCACACATTCCACATTCCTTGTTTGTTTCTGTCTCCGAAGAAACAACCCAGACAGAGAAACTCTAACCTTGATGTTCACCTGCCTATTTCAGATGTCAAGCAGGGTATGGTCGTGGGCAAGTTAGGAATGGAGGCATCTGGGAAAGAAATGGTCTAGGGAAGCTAGAGAGAAGGGAAACTGTATGAAAGTACCATCCTCTTCTAGGCGTATTAACTGCCTGAGCAGTGAATAGAGGTCTGTAAACTGAATCTCAAACCATGCATATAAGTGCGTCTCTGACGTTTTTGTTTATTTGTTTGTTTTCCAACTAAGATTAGCCTGAGCTGACATCTGCCAATCCTCCTCCTTTTTCTGAGGAAGACTAGCCCTGAGCCAACATCCGTGCCCATCTTCCTCTGCTTTCTATGTGGGATGCCTGCCACAGCATGGCTTGCCACGCGGTGCCATGTCTACACCCGGGATCCGAACAACCAGTGAACCCTGGGCCACCGAAGCGGAACATGCGCACTTAACCACTGTGCCACAAGGCCAGCCCCAGTCTCTCATGTTTTTGATTTCCCTGGGAAAGTTCATCCTGCCACCTTATGTGATAAATCCCCTAAGTGTTTAATATGCACAAACTAATTCATTTCCAATTAACTTCTGAATTGCAGAATATTGAAATTCTTAAGGCTTGAGCCCTTGACTTTTGTATTTCAGAGGCACCAAGTATTAGTGATGGCTTTACAATGCTTTGCAGGGTTCCATTTTCAAAGGTTTTTATACCAATGTAAGCATTACTACCAATAAGGCAGCGTGTGCTGCTGACCAGAGTGACAGTGTGTTGAGAGATAGAAAGAGAATTGCACTTCACAGTTGTTGTCATCAGTGATACACCTCCCCCCACCCCCAGCCAGCACCATTGCCACCTCTGTCCCTGTGGCCAACAGAGAGCGCTTTCGATGCTGAGCACCCCTCACTTTAGTTGGAACTGATTCTGGCTCTTGGTCTACAGCACAAGGATGTGCTATCTTGCTAACCTCCAGGGATGATCTTGTCAAAATTAATAAAGGGTGTTATTTTTCCTCCCCTCTTTCTGCCTGTGACTATGTACTCAAGTCTCAAGCTCTTACTATGCTTCAGAGATGTTAAGAATTTGGCGCAGGGATCCATGACATCAAAATTCTCTGAGGCCCTTGGGGAACACAGATTGCCAGGCACAGTTACAGAACTATTAAGATAGGATCTCCAGGGCTGTGGCAGGTAAAAGGATTTTTTTATGTGACCTCGCAGATATGTATGATATATTTCCATGGGCACCAAACCCCTAAGAAATAACTGGAGAAAGAAGAGTTTGGCTTAATGGTGAGCAATGGGATTCAGATGCTGTGTTTCTTTCTGTTTCTTTCATCCACACAAATATGAAAAGCTGTGCTGTGGTTTCTGACACTTGTCTGATCTCACTTTTGGTAGAAAGAACTAATTTCCTTTGTGAGTATGTTTACACCCATGAGCTGCCCAGGAGTTTCTGTAGAAATATTCAGTGGAAAATCATGTAAAAATTGTCATGATTTTCATACTTAAGAATCCTTTGAGATCTCAAGCTATTTGTAAAGGTATAAATTCAGTGGCTTAGGATACAATTGCTTCCCTCTTTTTTGTGTGCATTCACCCTGAATAGTAAATCTTAGTATTTTATACTTATGAATAATTCATATACAATGAAAAATGCAAAAAGGAAAAGAAGGTGCTGATATTTCCATAAGAAATAAGCCTTAAGCTCCTGATTTGAAAGTCTCATGATGTCAGCCTTGGAATTCTACAACATCTGGATATTTATGGCCTCAACTACAACAGAGAAGATTATCTGTTTATGTAATAAAAATCTTTCAAATTCAGAATGAAATGAAGTCCTGTTTTTGGATTAAATTTGGCTGCTGAATTTAGAATTTCTCCTTGGCTAGAAAAAGAGAGATTGCTGCCGTTAGTGACTACTACCTGTTTTTGAAAGGTGAATTACGGCACCAAAACAGAGGATGGCTGCCTTTATCCCTCTTAAATTAATCCACCTTTTCCAGGCTGTTTCAGTCCTCAGTTCAACGCAGGCTAGAAAGATCTATTGGGAAAGAGGTTCATTATTATGAACAATGCTAGGTCAGAGAGAAATTGTGAAGCAGGCAAAATTTGGTTGTGGTGTTGTCAGCAGCTCGTTTTCAGTAGCTGTTTCTTCCATCTGGAAAGCCATAATCTGCCCAGCAGTCTTCAAGCACTAAATGGTTTCTTAATTGTCTTTCAAAAAAAGGGGGGAGGGAGGGAAGGGCAGAGGGAGGGAGAGATGGATGTGGGATCATCCATTCATACCTTTAACCAAATTTCATTCGACGTTTTTTCTTTTTTCTTTAAGGATCGCTTATACTGGACTCATGTTGAATTATGAAAGCCAAGAAAAGAAAAGAAGAGCTACCAGCCATGCAGCAGGAAGCTAGGATAGGAGGTAATATTTCGGTTGGGAGATTTCCTACGTCGTTCTTTGAAGGTATCCACTTGCATTTGTGCCTCTTGTGTTTTAACTGTCCAAATCCATAATTAGAAGAATATGGACTAACTGTCCAGGTGGACTAGACATTTATGTGAAATTATTGAAATTACTGAAATAGTAGGGAGTCTTTTAGTCAATATCTTTCATCTGATTTCAGAAGGCAGCATTTATGAAGTGGTGTAATAGAGACTGCCCACAATGATTCCATTACAGAGTTCTCAAAGGCACACCCTAAGATGAAGGCTTTGTTTTGCCTTGGCAAAAGTGGGCTGAGGGCCTAATGATTTTCTGAGCCTGATGTTTAAAGTGCGGTTTTCTTGCCCTTTTTCCTGGCAAATGCAAAATTGCTGACAGATATCATGGCATGCATTATCACTGCTGGCTAGTCGAATATGCAGTTGCCAGAAAACTGGGCCAGCCCTTTTCCACTGGCAGGCCTGTACTTTAATCATGCAAATCTAAATACAGAGTGAGCAAGGGAAAGCAAATAATTGTCAAGGTGGCTGGGCAGTCGCCTGTCCTTTGAGGGGCTCAGCATCTCCATGTTGCCCTGCACGTCTTGCCCGGGCTCCATCACAAATTCATAAGAACTAAACCCTAGTTTTCATTCCTTTTTTTTAACTTTAGTATTATAATTAGTTGCATAATTATTATATAACAGGGAGCTGGATATTCCATAGGGCATTGTTAATCCTTTTAAGCGTATTTCTTTCTCAGCATCAAAGAGATGTGGTTGACTTCACAATATGTGTGTTTAATTTGCATAAATTCGATGTTAAGTGAATACAATTTTCAATTCACCATGAGGAGCGTTCACATCTCTTAGCCTTATGAACTTATGTAACAGCTCAAAGACAAAGCACTGTCTTAACGTCTGCAATAGGTAAGGATATCAAGCAAATTCATACTTAGGGTCTGTTGTAGTTTTTTCTTTTTTTAACCAGGGTGATCACTAGGATGATTATAATCAACTACAGACTAGTTATGAACAAAAGATTTCTTTGACTTGCAGCATATTAATCATTCTAAGAGTAAATGCACTTGCAGGTGTGAGGTTTTATTCAACAAAACTGTTATTAAATATATATAGTAGTGCATAGCTGTGTAGTCTTGAAACTCATCACTTGTGTGTGTTTTCTCTTCTGTAAAACAAGATTAGATCTGTTTCAAATCTGATTTCAAATTTGATTCTCTTATTACATTAGTGATTACAAACCAGGACTTACGTATATTTTTTCAACAAATATTTATCAACCATATTTGTACCTGGCATTTATATAATAAACAGTGAAGTATTTACAGGTAATATTTAGCCCTGACAACAATTCCGTGAAGTGGGTATTTTATCGCAATATTATAAAGGAGGAATGTGAGTGACTCTCTCAAAATCGAACAGCTCGTGATTGACCAAAATGGGACTCAAAACCCAGGTGTGTGTGTTTGTGTGTTAAACTTTGAGACCACTTCCCTGTATGTATTTTTTTATCCAGTGCTTATATGAGCCTAATGGTGTCTCGGACTTTGTGACAGATAGAGGTAAAATACCAGATCCCTTTCCTTAGAGAATTTGTATCCTAGTTAAAGAGGAAAGACATGCAGAATATTAAATGACACTGAGAAGTGATAATGCAAGCAGTTTCAAAAGAGTGAGAAGAAGTGCCAAAGGAAAGGGAGAGACAATAAATTTCGTGGGTTCCTGTGCGTGGAAAGAATCAGGGGACCTTTGGAGGGACATAGTCAAACCAAGAGAAGAAAGACTGGAGACGGAGCTCCAGGCTTCTCAGGAAGGAACGGAGAGGGGTTCCCAGTTTCTAACTGGCAGTGACTATACCCTTGTCTTTCTTCAGGACTTCCCCAATCTGGAGGTATGATTCTAGAATAAAGAAAGCCTGTTGACTGACCATCTCATATCTTTTAAAGATGAGAAGCAATACCTTTTCTCAGAACTAGGAAAATACCATAAAAGATTTTTAATTTAAGCATCCATTGTGGTGCTGGCCCTGCATTGTGATGGATGACAGCAATTGCCTCAGCTCTGGGCTAAAATGAGGGGCACTGAGGTGAGGGACCAGGCAGTCAGTTCATCCCTACAGTTGCCCTCCCCTTTAAATATATATTTTGTGACTCCTCCTCTGCTCTCCTCAAGTGAAATCCATGGAAAATACACGTCTTTATCTGTGTATATGTTTTTGCATCTAGATCAAGTGTATAGCATTGCTCACTTCAGAGGGTTGGCATTAATTCAGATGCTTCTTTATTGTTTAAATTATTAAAGCCATTATTGTTTGAATTGTTAATTTAATAATGTGCTACTTTTCTAATTCCCAAGGACTGACATTTAAAAAATGTTTTCCTGCATCCTGTTGAATCTATTCAACTTCGTATTTCTGAACAGAAATAAATATGAATCAAAGGAGATCAGCATCCATTCTTATTTTAGAAAATCCTAGGTGGTCTAAAAAGAATGAGAAGAAAATGGTATTGAAGATACCCATGGTTGGTTAGCTCAGTTGGCTGGAATATAGAGTCAGTGCAGGCCAGGGGATCAGCTTAATCCCTTGGTGGCCCTTTAGTTATGATCAGTTGAAAAGGCTCAAGCTGCCTGCCCAGACAAACCCCACACAGCCTCTTGGCAAAAGCATATCATTGTTCTTAATGGGAATCAAGTGACAAAGTGTGGCCGGTTGAGTGAAACCCAAATTAACTGTGGAGGAAAGAGGGCCCTTCACATTAGGGATGGCAGTTAGCAATTGCGTCATGCGTGAAGAGAAGCAGTATCTTCCTCTGGTGCAATTTAGCTTTGAAATATTTCTCCAATATATAAAGTGGCAATCCAATTGTATACATTATTTTGCCAACCCTTTACTGCCAAAAGTATTACTGGAGAAGTCCTTGACCAACCTAATTTTCGCAGAATGGATTGTACAAAATAAGTAGATTTTTAGATGTTCCTAAATCCATGCCCAAACATAGTGAATATTGGATGAAGGTAGGTTCTATTTTGGCTCCAGTCTGATTGCATTTTTACGGAATTATGGAAGTTACTGGAAAAACATATTTGATCATAGAACAGAAAAATTCACTTTTGTAAAAATATAGTTTTCTCTGCATTAGTCCATAAATTCAAAGCCATTCCAAGTAAAGTGACTATAAGGTTTTGTTTCTTTTGTGTAATTTCAGAAAGAAAAATTGAAGTTAAAAGTTTTTTGGAAAAATAATTGTGCAAAAATATTGTTCTGAAAATGAAGATTAACAGGAGTAGGGCACTAGTTTGACTAGAGGATATTAAAATTTTCCATTAATTAAAACACGTGGAAAGAAAACACAGAAATAAATCAATAAAATGGAATAAAGACTTCTGATCGTGATACGAGTATACGAAAATTTTACATAAAATGACTCTGACATTTTAAATAATTGATAAAATGTGGACTTAGTCAGTTATTAATATTGGTATAACTGGCTAGCCATTTAGAAAGAAAAATAAGAAAACTTCTTACTGCATTTGACGCATTAAAAGAAATTCCAGGTCATCAAAATTCAAATATCAAAAATACATTTGACAGGTACTGGAAGAAATCAGAGGAAATGTTTCTCTTAAAAATATTTTCCTGAAATAAATCCAATATTACTAAAAATATTTCTTAAAATAAATCCAAATTGCATTAGAAGAAATTATGAGAAATAGTTTCTTAAAATCTTGGGTTAAGACTGTCACTAAAATGACAAGTCACAAAAGAAGACTTATAAATTTGACTACTTGAAAATGAAGCCTTCTAAATGTTCAGGATAATTATTTTTAAAGTCAAACAACAAATTATAAACTGACAAAATAGTTGCAACACATATGAAAAACATAGGCAAATTTTCATAATATGAAAGAATTCTGACAATTTATTAAAAGTTCAGTAAAGTCTTTAAAAATTTTATGTTTCAGGAAACTGATATTTTACCCAGCATTGATTCTTTTACCCTGTTTAACATCACAATGAATTAAATCAAGGCTTGAAAAAATAGGCACGAAGGAAAATAAAATGAGATTCAGTTTGAATTTGCAAAGAAGAATGGGATGTTTAATAATCACTCAAATAATTTAGATGTACTGACTTCTGTAGTTATTTGTTTTCTCATCCTAGAAGTTTCTCTCTTAGGTTTAATCATTATATTTCGAAACAGAAGCTGATGCTAAAATAGTATAACCAGCAGTTAAAACTTAAATTTACTTAAATATTGCATGGGCATATTTATTAAAGCCCTTTAACATAAATTGGAATGTTTACATTCATAAGAATCAGAAGTACATATGAAAGTGTGTGTTGAAATGTAAAGTCAGATATTTACAAGATGCTCAACTCTTGTTCACCCATTCATCCATCCATTCATTTATTCATTCAATAAGTATTTATTCCAGTCTTAGAATGTGTTGGGTATTATGCTACATGATAAGCCTATGAAAAATCAGATGTTAGTTTTTACTTGTTTCCGTAGTTAATATATATACAAGCAGGATAGATAGCTCAACACATTATAAGCAAAATGTTTTCTATTAAAATGTGAGTCTTTAAACTTCTCCAAGGAAGCTATTATTTTGTCACCAGTGTTGTCAATAACTATGTTTAAAATGATTCTTTGAGTCCTACCAAAATAAATTTGTACTTCAGGTTTTTTCATTTTTTTCCCCTGAAAAATACATAAAGATAGTCCTACTTCTAGGGAGGTAAGTATCACCGGTGGCTTTAAAGAGCATAAGGTCATTTATGTAGTAACCCTTGTGTCCTGGCCTCTTGAATGTCTCATCTCTCATACGTTGATCAGTTATCAATGTACATAGGACTAGGACATTGAGTTTTTCTGGAAAGGATTGGGATGTGTTTAGGGAGCTCAAACAGGACCCCTTCCTGGCGGTGACAACCTGCGCAAGAAGATGCCTCAGACCCATGCAGCAGCAGGGATTGGAGTTGGGGGCTGGGAAGACCATAGATTATGGAGAAGGCTCTGGGCGGAGAAGGCGAGAAGCTAGAGGGATGCAGAGTAGGGCTTCCTGGAGATAGGGTTGCCCAGCCTTCACTGATTTGGTCCTCCTCCTGCCATTTATAAGCCAAGTGGGTAAAATTATATCACTGAATTTTAGAATTAAGAGGGCTCTTAGCTTTGCGGTCCATCATTCTGCACAACCCAGAGAGCTTTATGCCTTGCTCCTACTCTTAGTGTCACTATCATCTGTTTGCATGCCTTCAAACAGCATCTAGGAATTTCCCACCTTCTGCAGGTAGCTCTTTTTTTCCTATTGAAAGCAAAAACCAGAAAGGCAAATTCATACCCACAGCTAAATCATCTGGGTTTTCTAAGTCTGGTTTGCTTGTTTGTTTGGGCGATTCCAAGGCTTGAATTCTACTGATTTAAAACTCTTCAATAGGGGGATTGTGTGAGAAAGGAGAAGGGAGTTGTTTTCTTTTCACAATTGTTATTTTCTCACAATAAGTAGCAATTATTTCTCAACCATTGCCGGTCCATCTAGGCGTCTCTGTCTGGATGGGGATGGACGGACAAATTCCTAAATTGAGTAATTGTACTCAGAAAGCTTGAGAACTTTGAAGAGATGAAGAAAGAAGGTGAAAGTATGGGCTATCATATCATTCTGCTTTCCCCTAATGGACCTAGCACACTTTTGGTAAAGTCCTCATGAATCTATTTATGTCATGTCTCTGTCACAGTACCTTTACTGTCTGAGGACGTAGTACGTACCCTACAGAATGCCAGAGGAACCCGACATTTTGAATGTTCCATGGATTTTTTTCATTAGTGGAATTAAGAGCCATGCAAGGCCCTTTGAGATTTTCCTGTTGAGCAGTTCAACTTTATAAGTGGAAAGCAGAGGAGCAAGGGGGTCTCATGATCAAGG
Organism: Equus asinus; assembly: GCF_041296235.1. NCBI lineage: Eukaryota > Metazoa > Chordata > Mammalia > Perissodactyla > Equidae > Equus > Equus asinus. The sequence continues at coordinate 11,810,880 of NC_091808.1, read as the reverse complement.
CCCAGTTTCCGGTGCTGCGTCCCCTTTAAATTATATGTAAATGACAACCATGTGGTCGAACTGTGCAAACACTCAGGTATTTCTCCATCACCTGCTCATTATATTTAATGTTTCCCAGGTGAGAAACTCAAACCTACTTCTTCCAATTATAGTTAATTATGTCAGTCCTAGTAACTTTTATTATAGATCTTGAAATAATAAAAGCTAAAATGGCATACTTTTTACATAAATAAGCAAATAAATAAAACAAATCAAGTAATCAAAGTCTGACTACTGAGTGGAGTGTTTTTACTGCCAAACCTGCAACTAGAGTCTAGACTCGGGGGATGACGTTCGGGGCAAGAGATATGATGTAGGTCTTTTAAAACCAAAATATCATGAGCTTCTTGTATTAGGAAAGCAAAGCCTCGGGGCACTGCTGATTAACTGGCCATCTTTGGGCTTGTGGTCACATAGCCAGTAGCCAACTGGAGATGGTCTCCTGTGGTCACAGGGACACTACCTGGGGTTGTGGCAACCAGAAGCCTCTGCTGCATTCACATCATGGCACAATAAAGGTTATGGGGCCAGTCAGGTTTACACTGATGTCAACAGGCCAAGTGTCCAGGCTGGGTGTCAAACTAGGTGGCCAGATCCACGTTTGTCAGGGTTGACCATGTGCCAGGCATTTCTCTGAGAGCTTTACATATATTTATTGATTTAACCCTCATCAAACCAATGGAATAGCTCAGTTGATTAATCTTTACCTCACAGATGAGAAAAATAAGGTACAGCAAGGTTCAGAAATTTTCCAAGGTCCCAAAGCTAGTAAGGGTGGAGCTAATTGGATTAAACCAGACAGTCTGGTTGTGGACTCAGGTTCATATTTACTGTGCTGCCTACAAATAAGAACAATAAATTAGATTTTTAACATGCCTATGGCTATTCTTTATTGTATAGATAGAGAAAGAGAGAGGAAAAGAGTTTTTTTAAGGGAAGAAAGCAAAGTTTCTTGATACGTGAGTAGGAAATTTTTCTTTCTTCTTCTTTCTCTCCTCGTTCCACTCATCCTCTTCTTCTTTTTCTCCTAGATATGGTATCTGGGGAAAACCATGAGAGGTGGTACTTTTAAATGATAAAGTTTTAGTACATAGACAGAGAACTCTCTGCCTACATTACTAATCACTATTGCCTCAGAGATCCTTGTGAGCAATTTAGTCTCCCTCATAGCAAAATGAATGGAGAGAGCACATACAGTTGCTGGTTAGTGGACAGAGTCGTTTTGAATATACAGACACAGCAGAGACCTGGTGACAGATGGAAGTGCTTCAGGCAGCAATTGCTATACACACTCCTCTATCCGCACCTCCATCTGTCAGCCGAAGTGTGTTACTATTTTAAGACTCAATTTATCCATTTGGAGAATAATTTTCAGGCTTGTTCTTAAGGTTAAAATGAAATCTGTAACTCACCAAAACTTTTTCTTTTTGCCACTTAATTTCTTCTCTTTTCACTAGAAGTAAGAATTATTGGGGTGAGGAGATAATTATACATTTTTTGGAGGGTAGGGTGTGCTTGGAGGGGATAACAATATTAAAATTTGATGCCAGCACAAAATAAAAGTAATTAAAAAGGGGACTGAAGATATCCTGCCTTCTGCAGAAAACATACTGATTTGAAAATACAGTCTGATAATAATTCATGAACAGGAAAGTCCAGACTCAAAATAGAAGTGTCCATTTCCACCACATCTATAAAGCACCTATGAATCTAATTCTTAAATTTAAAAGGAATATCCAAGGAGTGACTACTTAGCCAATGGCTTTTTTTCTCCCTCACATTTGCAGAGCCTAGAGATTAGATCAGCCACAGTCTTGCTTCGACAAAAAGAGATGAACAAAATGTTTTGCCTGTGTCCTGCAAAGTGAAGAATCTAAGTCAAGAGAGTGAAGGCTCAGTCTAAGACTCATAGGAAAGGGAATTCAAGGGACACTATATTGTGTGCTCCACTCAAGGTAACAGCTAAGAAAGGTTGCCTTACTTTTGCCTAAAAACAATCTCAGATGTGCTTCCTCTTTTAGATTAACAAAGAAAATAAAAGACTGCAGTGAGTTCAAAGGAAGTCAGTCTTATTCATTTACACCTTAGGCCGAGCCCATAATAACACTCTCAGATGGACATAATAATGCTCTTGACAGACATCTTGGATACTGGCATCAGGACTCATGTAACACTTATTGTGAAGACTGTCCATTTCCAACTTTCAGCAATGGAGCTCCCCGAGGAGGAATGAACTCTCTCCCATCCTCCAAGAATACCTTATGTTTTCCCCACCCTTTCCTGGGCTCCTCTCAACAAAATTGTCCTGTCTTTTCTCTGCTGCTTATGTAAATCCTACTCAGCCTCTGAATACACGTCCATCTTCTCCCTCCAGGAAGTTCTACCAGATCGCTCCATTCTACAAGCACCTCTTCCTCTCTCTCCTTCTAAACCATATGAAGTCCAGGGGTCAATCAGGGGCCTCTAGTATACTGACTTGTGCAATTAAGCAAGAAGACACTGAGGTGGGGTTAAGAATATTACCGGTGTGCCTGGGAAAGATAATGGAGGAGAGAAGTAAAATGGGGCAGGAAAAGCCTCAGACTGTGACGGAGATCTGACATCTGGAGAGAGGGGAGGAAGCAGAAGTGGACAAGGAAACTCACCTGTGACACAGATCTGACAGTCTCAGCCAGCCGAAAAGGGAATTGGGAGCAAAGATTGCCTATTAGAAGAGTCTTGCTGTGGGCAGAAATGGTCAGACTCTAGAAGCCTTTCTGTGCTCAGTCCTTGGCTGGGGTTGTCCAGGAAGAGCCTGACTTTTGCTCAAAAGCTGTGGTGGCTGCAACTAGAGGCTGTCAGCTAAGTGCCCATGTTGCAAGTTCTTTCTTGAAAGGAGACCCTAGCGGCACACCTTCAGGTGGAATGCTTAGAACCTGCTGATTTTATTTTGTGCTATTATCTGTGTCTCTTGTGGCTGTTCAATTTACCAGGTGTGCTAGGCTGAATAATGTCCCTCCCCAGTAGATGTGTCCATGTCCTCATCTCCAGGACCTGTAAATGTGTGCATAAATTAAAAGTATTTTGCATATGTGAATAAATTAAGGAAATTGAGATAGAGAGATTGTCCTGGATTATCCAGATGTCTTCATTATAATTACCAGGGTCCTAGGAAGAGGAAGGCAATAGAGTTAGAGACAGAGTAGGAGATGCTGAGGTAAAAGCAGAGATGGGAGTCGTGAGACGGAGGGGTCCTGAGCCAAGGAACGCAGGTGGCCTCTAGAAGCTGGAAAAAGCAAGAAACTGGGTTTTCCTCTAGAGCCTCCAGAAGGAACACAGGCCTGTGGACACCTTGATTTTAGGACTTCCAACCTATAGACTGTTAAGATAGTAGATCTGTGGGTTTTTTAAGTCATTAAATTTGTTGTACTTTATTATAACATTGCCAGGAAAAACTAATACACTGGGTATTTATGACTTGCATCCATATGCAATATGATCCTCTTACAATAGAGAGCCCAAGGGGACAAATGCCTACCAAATTGCTTAAAGATTATGATTATACAGATTTTATTGGCTCAGATTATGGGCCAATCCCAGCTGCAAAGCTGAGGCAACTGGCTTCGACTCACTATTTGGGTTATAAAGCCTGGTTAATTAAACCAAATTCATCAAAAATTTTGCAGGAGATTGGAATTATAGCCCCAGGACCCACTAGTGGAACTGTGTGGATCACAGAGAGAGATCCACTCCAAATATGCCTCATTACATAAAGATTATTTCAGGCTGATTATTTTTAAGAAACAGCAGGCAGAAGGGAAGCTCTGAAAACCAAGAAGTTACTTTTTTCTGAGACATCAACAGTTATAAGGGAAATCTCCAATTGTAGGAGTGTCTTCCTCTCTGTACCAGGAAGAGGAGGATGGCCAAATCTCTAGAAATTCTTACTAATTGAGAAGGCAGTGACTTAAATCTGCTTAACAACCTTACCCCTGTTTACTATGCTTTTCCTGGTAACCTCTCATGACTGGATCCCCCTCCACACACACATCTTCTTTTGTCTTTAGTTGGAGATGGTATTTAAGGCGGTGGCTTGGGCTGTTTCAAGGAGTTACTCAATTTTTTTGGGTATCTCCCTTGTATACAGGAGGTATACATGCTATTAAACTTCTGTTTATTTTTCTCCTGTTAATCTTGGAGGGAGTTACTTGCTCCATTGAAGTCTTGATTGAAAGCCCAGCAGAGTCTCAGCCAAGAACCTAGAAGGGTAGAGGGAAAATTATCTTTTCTTCCCTATACCACAAAGGAACTCCAGAATCTAGCAGTCTCTACCAGTAGATGTGGGCCAGGTCCCTACCCAACTTTACACAAGGAAGTAAACAAACTCTTGCTCCAATACAACCACACTCCTCCATTGGTCAGAATCCAGACTGCTTGCCCTCAAAGAGGCCCCACAAGCTAGTCAAATGCAAATGATCTCCTTTGTTGTGGCTATTGCTGTTATTGTATACAGCCTCGATAATAGGGTTACTAGAAGACCCTTCAAGCCTAACCTTTGTCCCAAGAGAGGTGCTGGAACAAATTCAGCCAGGTACAGAACTGCACCACAGGAGGGTTGAGAACCAAACACTGGCATGTGTCCCACTGGGTGTGGATTCTGAACCAGAGCTCACCTCCCTCTACATTAAATGGTGCCAATGGAAGTGATGCTTAAAAAGTCACCCCCTCTTTACACTATGCCTCAAATTATAGCCCCAGCAGAATGGCCCTCCCAATGTACCCAAATAAGACCCATCTGGCTGGCAGATTTGTGTGCTAATGATCCTACCAAAATTTTAATGGGGCAATCTTGGGACTGTGTAGCTGCCATCCACAAAATGTCCTTACAATTAACTCATCAATGTGCCCAGAATCTGTATGTGTTGTGGATGGAGTTCCCACAAATCTCAATAAAGGACATCCTGTGCTCCTTTGCAAGGTGCACCCTTGATGATCTGAAAGAGCTCACTGAGATCTGCTCAGCTGGCAGTAAATTCCATACTTGTAATTCCATCCTGAGTCTCTAGCATATACCTTCAGAATTTAACACCAGCTAGCTACTCCTACCTACCCTTCATAGATCTTCACCTGCAAAGGCATTCTTTCCCGGGCTGGCCTCTGCCACCCTGAGGTACACCAGTGCCTCAGACGATGTCACCCCAGCACAAGAAAACAAAGAGTGAGACAATGTGCCCCAACCTTATTAGACGTTGGGATTCCCCCTCCTCCTGCCCCATATCATTTTCACACCAGGAGGGAAATGACTGTGGTGGCTGTCAACTTGGATGCCAGGTTGCAAAAATGCCTCCAATTCATTGACCCTGAGGACCATATAGGATGTATTTTTCTGAAATAATTAACTGGTTGCCCCTCCAACCTTGCCTCTGTCAAAATGCTTGCAATTGGTTAGGTTCCCTGCCTACTGCCTGGCAGCGATAGATCTCATTTGCCTTGAGGGTAAGCCAAACAATGTATTGGAAACCACACTAGCCATGACAAGGCACTTTCTCACAAAATCCCTACCTACCCTGCTTAGACCTCATCCCTAGGGACGTTTTGCTGCTGTGTTTGTTACTCAGTACCCTAGATTACAGCTTCTGCTTCCCCCCATGCATCCATAACAGACACTCCCCTGGAAGGTGGTTCTTACTTAGAGGGCATGACTTACTCCATTGGAGTCTCAGTTGAAAGCCCAGGATGTTCAACAAGGTTCATCAAGCCATAATCAAATTCCAGTATCTCCCCATCATGCCAAGATCTCTGAAATCTATATTTATCTTTCCAGGCTCCCAGTGGCTGTGCCCTGCTAAACCATTCAAAGTCTTTCCCTGTGCATGTGATACCAGCTCAACACAAGGTTGACATAAGGGAAGCCAAATTGTAGAAAAGAAACCATATTGTAACTCTGAATAACCTCTGATTAACTAGCCCAGATGTGCTCTGTAGATTTTGTGGCTCCTCTCAGCTGCTTTAAGATGATAATTTTGTTCCTTTGAGTTCCTTAGGAATGTGATGACCCCTGGGCAGAGAGTCTATGCTGATAGCCATCACCAATGACAACTGAAAGATCAGGGTATAGGGCATTTCTCCATTCTCTGATGCACATCCAGTAAAACAAAGGACTGTCAGGAACTGAGACCAGATGTCTGTCTCCAATAGAGATCATATGGAGTCCCCATCCAGAGACCAACCACTTTCCCCACCTGGAGACTAGCCTTGTATATAACTGGCCTGTAGTCTTTCTTCTTAAAGATGTTTTCTTTTTTTCTGGACATTAGTCAGCCATCTTCTCTCTTACTATCAAGCTGTAGTAAAAAACCCTTTCTTTCCTCCCACCTTGCCTCCTGACTATTGGCTTGTCTTACAGTGAGCAGAGGACCCCCCTCGGGCGGTAACACATGTGCAGGTGGAAGTCATCCAAGGACCTGAAGTAACATGGGTCTTTTGCAGATATTCAGGGCTCTTTTTCCGCAGGTCTCTCCTCTCTAGTAATCTGCCCCAACTGCCTTGGTAACCCAAACTACAATCTCTGTTTCCTCCATCCAGAAAGACTTCTTCTCTCTGTCTGTGTTCTATTTCCTTGCACCATAATCTTGAAAAATGCCTTGAATGAGAAAACCAGAACAAATCCATGTCACCTGTTGTGCATCCTTTCTCTCAATCAACCTTAGTGTTGATTGCTGTTCAATGCCTTCAAACATTTAAACAATGTCACAGATATATACGTATTCAAGTGTATATAACTATTTGCAACAGCATGGTAAGTCACATATCAGCTATTCTATCACAGCCAGAAAGGAAACCCTGTTACTGCCAGCTTCATTTTATCATTCTACTTTTTTTCTGGTTTGCATAAATCTATGTATCTATGTTCATGAAATTGTTATAACATTATATGTTAGCTGTCTTAACCTTTTACAAACCACACAAGCAAGTTGCAGTGGCTTGTACCACAATAAATAAAGATAGTATGTTTGTATGTAGCCCAAGACTTCAATGTTTAATGTATCTATATCATCTTCTTCTTGGCTTTGATTAAGTTTTTGAGTAGCTTTTTCACATGAGTTGATCAAAAAGGATCTCTCTTATTCAATCCTGTATGATTCATTTTGAATCTGGATGTAGGGCTATATATATACACTGCAGTAGAATTTTACCCCATTAATTCTGTTTTCCTAGGGTGGGAAAGCTTTCCTAGGATAGGACCTTCTTACAGTTTAGTTGGCCATGTGCTAAAAGGGAATCTGCTAGTACTTGGATAAATATGATCATTAATTCATATTTCAAACCAAAATATAGTTTGTCAGGTGAACATGTGATTAGTTTAGTCGGTAAGAAGAACCTAAATTTATCTATCCCTAAAGGGTTATGAAATCCTCATTAGCACCAAGATATGCCATACAGAATTTTAGCAAGTGCCATTTCTGTCTGAGTGCAAGGTCAAATACCAGACTGATAAAGCCGAGGACTGACAGCAGTACAGGAGTGAGGGAATCAGGGACTGAAAACCATTAAAGTAATTTAATGACATAGATGAAATTAACAGTTAATTATTAGAAGATAGTATAATGATTTGGATTGAATGCCTCTCTCAGCAGCATAATTCTATCCCTTCTTAGGAGCAAGAAAATGGTCACGTAAAGAGTACAATTTGTTGAGGATGAGTGCTATTAGTATTAAACAGTTGTGAAATCAATAATTTTTTACTTAATGACTAATATTTACAAAGTACTTCTTAGTACTTCTGTAAGAAATATCGTAACATGGGAAAGCAAAAAGATGTAAGATGTGTTGTCTAATAGGTATATTTGCTTTAGTTGGAGAAATATATTGATGTCATTTTTTCCATTTTTAAATGAACTCCTTAAAAATGGAAATATATTCCCCATAGAACAACAAAAATGGTTTTCATAAAGAAACTGCTTTAGAAATGCATTTAAGGTGAAGATTAAATGGTGCACTGTATATTTGACTACTTTCTCACTAAACATGATAGAAAACATAATTTTTTAAAATGCTATAATGCAAGTTGTAAACAAGAAAAGTGATGTCATTTATTGCTTGCCAGGATACATTGGGATAGGTAATAACCACATTTTTCAAAAAGGGAAACTATGTCTCAGGTCACACAGAGCTGGATTCAAACACAATTTGGGATGACCACAAAGCCTGCATTCTTGTTTTTGCTGTGAGGACATTCCAATTTTATTTATTTATTCACTTGTTACAAAACATGTAACATAAGATCTACCCTCTTAGATTTTTTTTAAAAAATTTTTTTATTGAGTTAATGATATGTTACAATCTTGTGAAATTTCACTTGTATATTATTGTCTGTCAGTCATGCTGTAGGTGCAACCCTTCACCCTTTGTGCCCACACCCCACCCCCGCTTTCCCCTGGTAGCCACTAATCTGTTCTCTTTGTCCACAGGTTTAAAGTCCTCATGTGAGTGGAGTCATACAGAGATTGTCCTTTTCTATCTGGCTAATTTCACTTAACATAATTCCCTCAAGGTCCATCCATGTTGTTGCAAATGGGACAGTTTTGTTCTTTTTTATGGCTGAGTAGTATTCCATTGTATATATACACTACATCTTCTTTATCCAATCATCTGTTGATGGGCACTTAGGTTGTTTCCACATCTTGGTGATTGTAAACAATGCTGCAATAAACATTGGGGTGCATGGGACTTTTGGAATTGCTGACTTCAAGCTCTCTGGATAGATACCCAGTAGTGGGATAGTTGAATCATATGGTAGTTCTATTTTTAATTTTTTGAGGAATCTCCATACTGTTTTCCATAGTGGCTGCACTAGTTTGCGTTCCCACCAGCAGTGTATGAGGGTTCCTTTTTCTCCACAACCTCTCCAACATTTGTTACTATTTGCTTTAGTTATTTTTGTCATTCTAATGGGTGTAAGGTGATATCTTAGTGTAGTTTTGATTTGCATTTCCCTGATGATCAGTGATGATGAACATCTTTTCATGTGCCTATTTGCCATCCGTATATCTTCTTTGGAGAAATGTCTGGAGGCATCACTATCCCTGACTTCAAAACATACTACAAAGCTACAGTAATTAAAACAGCATGGTACTGGTACAAAAACAGGTCCACAGATCAATGGAACAGAATTGAAAGCCCAGAAATAAAACCACACATGTATGGACAGCTAATCTGCAACAAAGGAGCTGAGGGCATACAATGGTGAAAAGAAAGTCTTTTCAACAAATGGTGCTGGGAAAACTGGACAGCCATGTGTAAAAGAATGAAAATTGACCATTCTTTTTCACCATTCACCAAAATAAACTCAAAATGGATCAAAGACCTAAAGCTGAGACCTGAAACCATAAGGCTTCTAGAAGAAAATGTAGGCAGTAAACTCTTTGACATCAGTACTAAAAGGATCTTTTCAGACACCATGTCTTCTCAGACAAGGGAAACATAGAAAGAATAAACAAATGGGACTTCATCAGATTAAAGAGCTTCTTCAAGGCAAGGGAAAACAGGATTGAGAAAAAAAAAAACAACCAACTAACTGGGAAAAAATATTTGCAAGTAATACATCCGACAAAGGCTTAATATCCATAATATATAAAGAACTCACACAACTCAACAACAAAAAATTAAACAACCCATTCAAAAAATGGGCAGGAGACGTGAAGAGACATTTCTCCAAAGCCTGCCTTCTTAAACACAAGGTATCGCGTTTTTAGTGATCTCTCTGCTTTCTCTAAGATGGCAAGACTTTTCCATTCTCTACTCACCGAGTGATTTGTTGGGCCCATTAAATTCTTGCCTCTTATAGTCATTCCAAGGCTTAGCTTGTTTCAGAGAACATTGCCCAGTAAGAACATCTAAGTGAGGAGCTCTTGTAGAACTGAAAACCAATAAACTGATTTCACAGGAAACTATGGTTCATAGGCTTCTTAGCAGCATTTCCATTTAATTGCCAATTAGTTTTATGATTCTTGTGACATGTGTCAAAATCCACAGTAGAAAAGTATTGCTCTGTCCAAACGGGTTGCAAATGTCAAAAATTTGCTTCCTGTATGAAATTAGCTCACTTTTAGAGTAAGTGCTATTTGTTCCAGATTTTATTGAATTAAATCATTGTTGCTGATTGTGTTCCAAAGCTGGTCCCACAATATCTACTTTTCACATGCTCTTCAGTGATGTGAGCTACATTCCTTATCAAGAGATGGAGTTTCCTTCTCTGCCTCCCTGAATCAGAGCAGACCCTGTAATTCCTTTGAGCGATAGAATTGAATAAAGTGAAGCTTTGCAGGTTTTCTATAGCCCTTAAGAACACTGGCAGCCTCAGCACCCTACCTCTGGGAGCACTGCTTCTTGAAACCCATCTGCCATGCAGTTAGAAGTTCAGGTTACACAGAGACAGCGCGCAGGGACTCTGGTCAGCTCCCGGAAGACATCCAGCAGAAGCTGATAGCCCTGTGAGTGAACCTTCCTGGACATTCAGCCTAGTCTACATTTCAGGTGCCTGCAGCCCCATCTGATATCTGACTGCCATTGTCTGGAAGAGAGACTCAAATGAGAACCACCCTGTTGAGCCTAGTCAACCCACAGAAATGTGACAAATAGTGACAAATTGTTGCTTTAACCCACGAAGTTTTAAAACAGTTTATTATGCAGCAATGCATAAGCAGAACAGCCATCAAAGTTTTTTAGGATTTTTTTCTCCCTATTACCCCAGGAACTGTTTGAATGTCTCTACATTCAAGTGCTTTGCATAAGTCTACTTATACACGAAGCTAATTTTAAAGCAGCAGCCTGAAGGGAGTTACTATGCTTATCTTTACTTGGTAAATATGGAAAATAGATTTGGGAAGCAATATCACTTACCAAAGTCTTGAGCAAATAGTAACTAATCATATGTTAAATTTATACAAGGATTTACATAACCTCTAGGTTCCTTAGGTTCTGTGACCTCAAGATAGAGTGAGGGTTTCCAGGCACCAGTATTGAAAAAGGTACTATAAAGGTGATCTAGTCTCAATTACATTCTTGACTTTAACCATTCTCACAGTCTAGCCTAGTCTGTGTCCTGATCAAACATGTCAGTTATGGTACTTCTTGCTTATCTTTCTATAGTAGTGATTTCTTTAGGGTTTATAATGTACGTCTTTAACTTATCAGACATAGTCTGCTTTCAAATGATATTGTACCATTTTACATATAACATGAAAATCTTACGAGTCCATTTCTCCCCTTCTGACAGTTGGGCTCTTGTTATCACATATTTTACTGATACATGTGTTCTAAACCTCACAATATATTTTATTTGCTGTCAGCGTTCAATTATCTTGTAAAGAGATTTAAATTAATACAATTTCTGGTATACACCCTTCCTTTATCTAGATCCAGATTTCTGTTAGTCACACAAGCCTAACAGATTTGCTTTAACATTTCTTATACTGCAAGTATGCTGGTGATGAATGTGTTCAACTTTTGTTTGTCTCAAAAAGTGTATATTTTGCCTTACTTTTTAGAAGATATGTCTGCATTCTAGGATGACAGTTCTTTTAAAGATGATGTTCCACTGTCTTCTGACTTGCAAAATTCGTGACAAGAAGTCTTTTGTCATTCTCGTTTTTCTGCTCATACTGTTTCTTTTTTCCTCTGGTAGCTTGTAATATTTTTTCTTGATAACTGGTTTTAAAGTTCTTTGGTGTAGTTTTGTTCAGGTTTCTTGAGCTCCATTGAACTTCTTGAATATTTTCCCACTTGTTAATTTTAGATTGGATGCCAAACATTTATGAATTTACCAAAAAGTGCTGAATATTTTTGTATTCCTAAAAGTATTTTTTAACTTAGTCATGGAATGCAATTAAGTTACTCAGAAACAGTTCAATCTTTTCTGGTCTTGCTTATAAACTTTCATAGGCAGGACCAGAGAAGCATTTATTCTAGAGACAACTTTTCCCCACTACTCAGGCAAAACCTTTTTAATTCTCTACCGTATGTCCTGTGAATTATGAGATTTTTCACTCTAGCTGGTTGGAACACAATCTATTGCTGGTCGTATATGAGCCCTGAGTATTATTCCCTTGAATCCTTTCAGATGATTCTTTCCTCCGGTCTTATGTAGTTTTCTTCTACATGCAATGATCATTACTCAGCTGAAAAGTCAAGGGACCCCTTCTGCTGATCTCTGGAGCTCTCTCTATAAGCGGCTTTGTTTTTCCCACTACTCTGGTAGCCTCAACCTTCCCAAACCCTCATCTATGGTTCTTCTATTCCGTGAGACCATCAGCGCCTGCCGAGTTTTCCCCCCAATCCAGCACCATGTCCTGGAAACACTTTCCAGGCAGTAATCTTGGGTAATCATGGGGCTCAATTCATTTGTTTTTCATCTCCTGGGGATCTCATACATTATCTAATATCTCATATCTTGAATATTTTGTCTCATATTTTGTCTGTTGTTGTTTTTGTTCAGGTGGAAGGGTAAATTTGGTCCCTATTACTCCATTTTGACTAGAAGAAGTCTCCAATTCCACTAAGAGGAAACTATCACTTGGCCAATTGAGTTTATTTGAGCTGTTTCCTAAGATTTCAGGTGGCACAGAAAGGAGTCACCATTTGACACCTAGGTCATCTGCCTGGGCATCTGTTAGTACTTCTCTGACAAGTTTTCATGGTAAAATTTTTTAAGATAGTCACTATGGCCAGGGTTTCATTCCTCTTAGCCATTAAAGGTTGAATTGTCCCACCTACTGAAACACCTAAACCAGCAAAAGTATTACCTGAGGTTGAAGGGAACCCAAAACGGACAGTGGAAGAGAGTGATCAGTATCACTTCATACACCATGATCACTAACATTCCTCTTGTAAGTTTCACCAGAAAAAGAGGCCAATCAAAATCCTGGAAGAGGTGAAGGAAGCAAGTGGATCTGAATGGTGTAAGTGTGGGACTATGGTAGACGCTGTTCTGTGCTATTCAGATTTTCCTTTCAAGTCTGAGGCACTCATTCCCTTAGCTGCCAGATGTGTTGCCCGCTGATGGCTCACAGATGAGTCCATCCACAGAAACTGCTCATGGCCTAAGGGCACTGCTTAACCCAAAGATATACCCTCTCCCTGAGGACAGTCTCCATACAATGGCTGGTCAGGGCAGAAGGAATGGATTAAAAAGGCCAACCCCCTTGACTAAATTCAGCACATCTCTGAGGGGCCATCTCAGCTCCCAAGCTCTCCTTGGGATCGGCCAAAGCTGATCTGCATTCAACTGCATTGATGTATAATTTCTGCTTCTGTGCAATCCTGCTTCCTTCACAGGTGCCTTTCCTGAGAACTCTTATCTGTAAACTTCTTTCATGCAAATCTGTTTTGAGTCCTTTCATGGAAAACCTGACCTAAGACATACCGTAATTGAACCCAAGTTTTTACAAATCTCTAACCCTCTCAAAGTCCTCTGTGACTTACAGACTGTCATTTGTAACATGTATTATATCTCTAAACATTTCTTAAACATTATGTCTTAAACATTTATCTGAATATTCACTTTATGTCATTGCTCTAGTTAAAATGTGACAATTCCTTAAGAGTTTTCTGGAAAGCTCTTTCAAGAAATGGCTGCCCCCCAACTTCCCGAACACACACGACACAATTTCCAATTCCCAGAGATTCCTGAGATGACATGAGTTTTTAAGAATACCTTTCCTTTTTCCTACACTAAAAATAAATAAATAAATGCAAAAGTAAAGAAAAATTTAAAACATAATTCCTTTGAAGCAAATGGTATCATACTTGCTACTTGTTTCTCTCACTCATAGTAATTATCTACCAATACCACAGTATCTCCCTTTCATACATTGAGGATTGGAGCACCTGGTCTCACTGTTTTTCTTTTTACAAATAATCTTGTATATTCATATAAATGAATTACCCAATACTCTATCCTAGATCTACTTCCAATCATATTTTCACACAGTCATATTTTTGACCTTTTATTACCATGTAAAAAATCTCTATTTTGAACATCTTACTCTTTTTATCACATCCAGTCTTTCATTCACTCTATTATGTCCATATGAACTGTGTTTGACCCGTTGATCTTTTAATCCACTGACTCTTCTCTTTCTCTACTGCCCATAATTTCCCATGTAGTCTCACTTTATTCTTTAAACAACTTGACTCCATTCTGCAACATTATTACCAGTGTCTTGAAATCACTTTCAGCTCCCTTACCCATCTCTCTCTTGATATTATGGCAAATATGTGGAGTGGCAAAATCTCCGCCCTGAGTAAACGCACTCTGAATATTTTGGCTATGTTTAAGAGAGAGCAGAGATCTGACTTCTTCCAACCTACAGAAGAAGAAGAGCCAGGCACAGAAGGTAAAGAGCTGCCAGAAAGATAGAAGGGAAACCAGGAGACTTATTCCAAGCAGAGAACTTTTCACTAGCTTGTGTCTTAATTGGACCTTACAGGAACACTATTTCTAGAAAGTTCTTCCTAAAGAAAATGTTTTAAGCAAAAGGAGTAATCAAGTTTGCTAAATGCTCCTTAAAATTCAAGAAAGACAGCCATGGAAATTAACTGATTGGTTACTTTCTCCTCTATAGCCAAGTGTTCCATGTTGCAACAGGTGTGAACTTGCACCTTGCCAACCTAGGAAGAATGGCTCTGCCTTCAGTGTAATGCCTCTCCTTGAATAATCCAGGGTCCTCCTGACAGGTCCAAGATCAACCTTTAACAGAGCGAAGATAAGGGAGGATGAGGGTCAGAGTGAGATGGGAGGGATGGGAGAGTTGCAAGAGTGAGATGATGAAGAGATCCTGGGAGAGCTTATAGAGAGAGCGTATGAAATAGGGAGAGGACAGAGACAAGAAAGACAAGAGGGGTTGGAGCAAAAAGCAAGAATCAAGAATGAAACTGCTGACCAATATCTGAATTAATTATATAGCGCAGGGAAAAGCTTTGACATTTACAGGGTCTAAATTATCATTGATGCTGCAGTACTGGAGAGCTAAATATTGAAGTCACTCCACAACACTCAAGTGGGGCCCAGGCAGTCTGGATTAATTTTGATTGATTATTTGCTTGTTTCATCTAGTAAAGTTGTGTTTAGAGTAGCCAAAGAAAAAGAAATGTTACTCTCCCACACTTTATGGCCATAAAGAATTTGAGTTTCACTTTCATTTTCTTCATATTTTTCTCCAATCACTAAATTATGTAATTCAACCAGATTAAGTAGTATTCTGAGAACTGAAAGAAGCTGGTTAACTTCATTCCCTCTACCATGTCAATCAATTCTCATGTGACTAGTTAGCTAGTTAGACAAGAGCTAATGAGTCCATGATGTAGGGTTTAATTTCTCTGGGGATCTGTAGTGACTACCAGATCTCTTCTTCAGGGATGATGCATCCATTTCCCTCCCACGCCAACATCTGGGAATATTAATTGCTTATCATGGCTCCATCCCTCACTAGGAATTGCCCTGAGCCATAAGGAACTGCCCCCACAAGAATTATGGGCTTTCAAGGGGTGACTTGCTGTTCATGACTGGCTGATGTAAATATACAGAGGTTTAGCCACATTTTCTTAATTTGAGGTGACAGTGAGTTCTAGTCCAACTCCAGGGCTCCACACTAAATTGGCTAAAGTCTTCATTACAACCGCAGTGCGGGTCAGCTTTGCCCTCTGCCCAGTGCTGCCTTCCTCATTCCCTAATAGGTGTCATCTAAGAGCAACCCCCAGTAATCCATCTGCACACAGTTCTTGCCTCAGAGTCTGTTTCCAGGAAACTCAGTCTGAGGCAGGGGACAGGGCCTGACAATCTTCGTTCTGTTAAATGCCCACAAACTGCACCCATACAAGCTTGGCTATTTTTCATGAGAAAGCTGGGAGAGGTGCAAACCCATCTTCTGCCAAGGACATATTCCTCCAAAATCAGGCAGGCCATTTAGCATATTTCTTAGACAAAGAGAACAGAAGATAATTTCTGCTTACACCAAAGCATAATATAAGGGACGTTAACAATGAGGGGATTTCAAGTTATTATTACCACACTGAATTTGTTTGCCAGCAAGGAAATGTGGAAAAGACATCTTAAATTGTTGGTGCAGCAAATACAAATGCAGATTCCAACACCTACTGAAAACTTCCAACATAGAAACAGCAGAAAATAAACTGCTATTTTAGATTTCAATCCATATGTTGGGCAAACTAAGGAAAAAGTGGTGAAGCAGTAGTTTAATGTGTAGTAGAGATAAAAGACTGAGCAACTGGGAAAAGGATAAATTCAACAATCTTTTGCTAGCGTTCCAGGACTCTGTCTTTTCCTGACATATTTATTGTTTTTGTTGTTCTTGTTGTTGACCTTATGAAGTTACTTCTACTTTTAAAATGTTTACTTCCCGGGTGAGCATGTTACACAAAAGAGATGTCCCCTCTGGAGCATGAATGACAGGTTCTCAGGCATGAGGTCACTGCTTTGTGGTTTTTGAGGCTTGCCAGATGAGGTGAGGAGTGGTCAGCCATTTGTTGAGCCGATGAATTCCATTTTATCCTCAATCTTGTTGGATTGCCTTCAGTAGACATTTGCTCATAATTCTTCATATGTGTACTTGAGCCAGGACACCAACTCCCAACCCTACCGACCCAGGAAGCAAGATAAGACTCCAGGTCTAGATTCTCACTGGCAGTACAGTTCCAAGAACCTGAGATGTGTTAGCTATGTCACAAAAATGATTTCATTTGATCCTAACAACACCTCTTTGAGATAAGTATCAAGAGCCCAATTATGTTGGTAAGGAGTTTGAAGTTATAGAGTGTAACTTGATGGAGATATTCTAGTAAATTTGGAAACCAGGTCTACTGGGTTCCAGAGGTGATTTTATTATTCATACCCACAAAATGCAAGTTTCTCCCCTCCCTGTAGAGTTGGGACTTGGTTTTATGAGCAATGGAGAGTCCTTGAATTTTTAGAGCACGGGAGCCAAGTGATGATGTGGAGTTTCCGGATTACTATTCTTCCTATTCTTCTTAACAGAGATGATTGGGTGGGGGCTGGGGAGAAAGTTGTGAAGGTTATTGTAGCTGTTCACATGTAATGTAAAAAGGCTCTGATTGTTATAGTACTGAAAGAGGAGAAGAGAAGACGGACATGAGAGATATTTCAGAGTGACAATTAATGGGACAATAGATTGCATAGTGAGCAAGACAAGGAAGAAGGAGCTAGGAGGATATGGAGTCAAGTGGAAATGGGGAACACAACGATTAAAACATTTATTACTCCTTATACATTTGATTTTGAGATGCTTCATGGACTTTCAGGTAGAAATGACTACTAAGCAGTTTGAAATTCAGTATGATAGTAACAATTCAGTCTCTATAAATAATAATAGACTCTTGCCATGTTGATTCAAAGAATTAAC
This sequence comes from Equus asinus, assembly GCF_041296235.1. Classification (NCBI taxonomy): domain Eukaryota; kingdom Metazoa; phylum Chordata; class Mammalia; order Perissodactyla; family Equidae; genus Equus; species Equus asinus. The sequence goes on along the minus strand of NC_091808.1, from coordinate 11,793,424 downwards.
TTTAAAGTATAACAGCCAATCGAAGTACCTGATTTAGTTAAATTTACTCACACAGGATATATAAAGCCTGATATTGATCTGGTAAACAATTGAGCAGTCATGTAGAGAATTAGATGCATTGATTTGAATGATATAATATCACCAGAGGGCTTTGAAGTCTAATATGGAAATATGAAAATCTAGACTGTAGAGTGCTAGAGACAAAAACCTAGTTTTTTTTCTCCCGATAAAGAATAAGGGTCTTAAATGAAATAAATATTTTTTTGAAATAAAAAACGGGATGTGGTATTTATTATTCTTAACTCAGTATTCAAAAAACTATATCCAATATTAAAAAATTGATGGGGCTGGCCCGGTGACATAGTGGTTAAGTCTGCGTGCTCTGCTTCGGCAGCCTGGGGTTTGCTGGTTTGGATCCTAGGCAAGGACCTAGCACTACTCGTCAAGCCACGCTGTGGCAGCATCCCACATAAGATAGAGAAAGATTGGCACAGATGTTAGTTCAGCAACAATCTTCCTCAAGCAAAAAGAGGAAGATTGGCAACAGATGTTAGCTCAAGGCCAATCTTGCTCACAAAAAAATAATTGAGCTGAATTCCCATGTAAAACTCCACAACTCTGGATTTCCACCAAAAAAAAAAAACCCCAAAAAACCAGAAGATCTAGCTATACTAGGTACCATTGTTTTTCTTTTGACTTAGCTGCACTTGAGTAAGGAGTTTCTTTTATTTGGGCATCAACTCTCCCCTTCATCCCAGTTCCTATTTGTTCCTACCATTAACATCTGCCTGCTTCATTTTGTTTTCTTTCTTACTAGAACATGCCTATTCCCTGTAGGTGTTTGAACTTAAGATCCCAGATTTGGGATAAATGTAAAATATTCTCATTGGTTAAAAGCCTACACACCACATTCACACGAAGATACATAAAAATAATTATTTAAGACCTTGGCTAGTGGAAATACTTCAATGTATGAACACATTTGAGTGAAATGTCTATCTTTGGCAACTTGAGCAAAATAATTCCTGTAATTCAGGCCATGGAAATATCAGGAAATAGGAAAAATGCAATTATTTTAACATTTACTGCTTACTCTATAAGGAGCTATAGCTCTCATCTGGCTTGATGACAATATATTTGGGTTTAATTACAGGTCACTCCTGCCCAAATATTTTTAAGGTCACAGCAATTTGCTTCTCATGGTTAAAACTCACTGCTGAGTGTTGTGTGCTGAAATAGCAGGTGCTTTGGACATAAGTCTCCCCAGAACAAGCAGCTCTGGAGAGATGCCTATTGTCAACTAGAGGTTTCCATTCTCATGATGCTGCAGCTCAGTGATTCCAAATAGCAGGCTGTTACAGAGCTGTCTTCTGTTGTGGATAGCTCTCATATGGGGTCACCTTAATCTGTTCAAGAAGTGCTGGCTTCTCTTAACTTCTTGTCTTCAAATGTCTCCAGTTTAGTTTTTTTTCCTTCTTTTTCATGAAGTTGTAGTCCACATGCCGTAAAATTTACCCTCTTAAAGTGTACAATTTAGTGGTTTTTATCGTATTTACAAAGTTGTGCAGCCATCGCCACTATTTAATTCCAGAGCATTTCATCGCCCCAAAAAGAAGCTATGTGCCCATTAGCAGTCACACCCTATCCCCTTCGCCTCAAGTCCCCAGTAATCATTAGCTTATTTTCTATCTCTGTGGATTTCCCTGTTCTAGACATTTCGTATAAGTGGAATCATACAATACATGACCTCGTGTCTGCTCTCTTTCACTGAGCATACAGTTTTCAAGGCTCCTCCATGCTGTAACATGTACCAATACTTCATTTCTTTTTTTTGCCAAACGCTGTTCTCTTTTATGGATATACTACATTTTGTTTATCCATTCATCGGCTGATGGACATTTCGGTTGTTTCCACTTTTTTGCTCTTAAGAGTAATTCTACTATGAACATATGTGTACAAGTTTTTGTGTGGACACATGTTTTCAATCTGTTGGGTATATACTTAGGAACAGAATTACTGGGTCATAATAACCCAAATGTTTCAATTTTTGAGGAGTGCCAAACTCTTTTCCAAAGTAGCTGTGCAATTTTACATTCCAACTAGCAATGCACGAGGGTTCCAATTTCTCCACATTCTAACCAATACTCATTAGGTGTCATTTTGATTAAATCCAGTACTGTGGGTATGAGGTGGTATCTCTTTGTGATTTATTTCCCCAATGGCTCATGATGTTGTGTATCTTTTCATGAACTTATTAGACAATTGTACATCCTCCTTAGAGAAATGCCTGCGCAGATCCTTTGCCCACTTTTTAATGAGATTACTGTCTTTTTATTCTTGAGTTGTAAGTATTCTTTATACGTTTGAGATTCACATACTTTATGAGGTGTATGATTTGCAAATGTTACAAATGTCATTCATTCTGTTGGTTGTCTTTTCACTTGTTTGATAGTCTCCTTTGAAACACAAAAATTTTAGGTCTGCTTTATCTGTTTATTTTTCCTTTGGTTGCTTGTGTTTTTGGTGTTAATAACCCATCGCCTGAGCAATGGCCTAGTGGCTTGATGGCCTAGTGCTTCAAGTTCAGTGCTCACTGCTTTGGCAGCCCGGGCTCACTTCCCTGTTGCAGAACCACCCACCACCGGTCTGTCAGTTGCCATGCTGTGGTGCCAGCTCTCACAGGAGACCTAGAACAACTTACGATATACAACCATGTACTGGGATTTGGGGAGGAAAATGTAAAAAAAAAAAGAGGAAGATTGGCAATAGATGTCAGCTCAGGGAAAATCTTTCCCTGCAAAAAAAAAAAAAAAGAAAGAGAGAAAAAAAGAACCTATTACCTAATCCAAGGTCACGGAGGTTATGCTTATGTTTTGATTTAGGTTGTTGTTTCATTTTGAGCAAATTTTTGAATATGGTGAGGAGTAGGGGTCCATCTTCATTTTTTGCATATAGTTACCCAGTCTTCCTCATACTACTTGTTGAAAAGACCACTCTCCCCATTGAATGGTTCCCGGAACCCTTGTTGAAAATCACTTGACCACAGATGTATGGGTTTATTTCTGGACTCTCAATTCTTTTCCTTGATCTACACCTCTATCTTTATGCCAGTACCACATTTTATTGTGTGTTTAGAGAACGGTTGAAGGACGTTCTCAACGATGTGAGTGGGAGGTCACAGATTTCCACTTAGAAAAGTCACATAAAACAATCAGGTTATGATGAAAATTGAACAAGAAGGCAGGTTGCAGAAAAAACTCCCTTTGAACGACTTAGCAAACCCTATGCTTTTGTAGCAACTATAAAAACAAGGGCTGGTGTGGCTAAAAGAATCCTGTATTTAACCTCACTTCATTGCTGAAGATATATAGCCATGAAATATAGTCACCCAAATTAAGATCATAACCCCAAATTGATAGGAGAGTGACATTAATTCTTTTGAAATGATAGCAATGTTTGCTTTGTGGGTGAGTAAATGTCAAACCATGGGAATAAATGTAGTTAATAAAATAAAGAGTCTATAGCATTAATAATTCTATACTAAGTTTAGGAACAATTTACATATATTTGGCATTTAAATTGGTTAAGATAATGTGGCCTAATAATTGTCTAACAGATTAGCTTTATAGTTCCAATGTAAACTCTGTGGCTGATTTTAAATTTGTGACATTTAGTTGAAAGGTATTTAAGAATTATACTAAATTTATAAACGATACTAGAATGATAGGAGAATTTGAATTTCACAGTTCATTTAACTTATGACGTTTAATGTGATTTTTTAAATATTGAGAAATTTTGCTGTAAAGTTGGGCTCGAAGAAATTTCATTAAGTTAAAAGTGGGACTACCTAATTAAAGGAATTTCGTCAGTTTATCTTGAGTTGATAAATATTAATCAAGGACATTTTTCAAAGTAGCTGTCAAAATTTACTAAATTTATAAATAGAATACTTTTTGTACAGTATACTTCAGGCTCAAGGAATATTAAGTTTTTGAATTTGTAACCTAAGTAAGTGGAGTATTTAAGCTTCAGGTACACCAGATGAATAAGTTTTAGAGATCTGCTGTATAACATATTTCCTGTAGTTAGCAGTACTATATTGTACACCTCAAAATTTAAGAGGGTAGATCACATGGTAAGTATTCTAACCATGCACAAAGAAAATTCAAAACAAAAGCAAAAAACCCCAAAAGAAGACAAGGAAACTCTGGGCAGTGTTGGATATGTTCATTAGCTTCCCTGTGCTGATGGTATCATGGGTCTTTGCGCATGTCCAAACTCATCAAGTTGCACACATTAAGTAGGAGCAGTTCTTCGTGTCTCAATTATATCTCAACAGAGCCGTTAAAAAAATCCTAAGGGACAACTGAATATAATTTTGTACACAAATATGACATGTGGACATAAAAATATAGTTGTAAAATTCTACTATATAACAACTTTATTAGAACCAAAGCAGATTTAGGATAGAAACTGAAAATAATAAATTCTACAATTTTTATTATTAGCATAACAAAAATGCTGATTACTTTGTACTATATATTGCATATTTTGAATGATCAATGGGTTTCTGCTATTTTTAAATGTTTCTATTTCAACGTTTTTCTATTTTTAGAACTAGAAATATTTCAATTAAATATTTTTCTATTAATTCACTCAATAAGCCTTTCTCAAATACTTGATGGGTATGTGCGTTGAAGGGTAAAAATAAGGCAGTTGTCCTCAACATAACATTGAGTTTGATAGAGGAGAAACCAGAGAATTTGCTGGGCTCCTTCCTCCCTTTTCCAGACACCACCACCATAATCCAACTGTTATAGAGGGTTTGGTGTTTCCTTCAGGGTCACATCAGATTGTGACTTCAACCTGCCTTATCTGTTAACTTTATTCTGCACCATGCCCAGCAGGAGAGAGTGATTGCTGCGTATATAAGGGCCTATGGTGTTTTAGAAAGTTTAAGATGCATCTACAGAGGCTAAGCCAGGAATTATTATCAAAGTTATTAACAAATGGCTTGGCTTGGGCACTGACCAATCTGAGCAGACCCAGACATTGCCAAATTAGTCTTTGAGATTCCTTACTGTGCCAGACACTAACTCTTTAGTTGCTGCATTGTGGGAAGGTTCTGGAGAAGTGGCTGGGGTGACTAGGGTGAAGATTGGGCACTTGCAGAGTTAGAGGCATATGCTATTTTCCAACTGTTACAAAAGTTTAAAAATATGTTAACAATAAGCAGGTTGATACCCACTGCATTCTCGTTGAATAGCAGCTCTAGATTAAGCCATCGCTATGGAGTTCTGTTTCTCTCCTACTTTCTTCTATGAAGTACCATTGCATTGCAGGAAGGCAAAGTGACATAAATTCCTGTTTAGGAAATAGTATTTCTTATATTAATTAGAAAAGTGATGCCCCAATCTTAGAAATAACCATGCCATTATGCTTAACAGTCTTAGGTTTTATTTATCCTCTGACATTGAGTATGTGAGCCTTACTGGAAGGAGATGCTCATCAGCTTTGCTTTTAATGGCTCAGCTCTCTGACATACAGAGAGGTGCTAGTGTACATCAACTTCTTTACTCAGCATTTGCCACCCAAAGGGGTCAGAGCCACAGAGGCATGTAGTCAAGTGTAAAAAATGGCATTGATGAAAGTTTGTGAGTAAAAGCTGACGGCTATTATTAATGGCTAGTATTTTTATCTTATTTTTTTAATTTACATACTGCAAAATTCACATTTTTGTTACACCATTTTATAAATTTTAACGAAAGCATAAAGTTAGATAACTACCAACACAATCAGGACACAAAACTGTTCTTTCAAATATAAAAATTTCAGGGGCCAGCCCAGTGGCACAGTGGTTAAGTTCTCACATTCCGCTTCAACAGCCCGGGGTTCACCAGTTCAGATCCCAGGTGCTGACCTAGCACTGCTTGTCAAGCCATGCTGTGGCAGGCATTCCACACATAAAATAGAGGAAAATGGGCAAGATGTTGTCTCAGGGCCAGTCTTCCTCTGCAAAAAGAGAAGAATTGGCAGCAGATGTTAGCTCAGGGCTAATCTTCCTCAAAAAAAAAAAATTGCCTCATGCTACTCCTTTGTCATCAAACCTTACCCCTGGAAACCATTGATCTGTTCTTCATTGTTGGAGTTCTCACTTTCCAGAATGTCATATAAATGAAATCACACAGTACATAACCTTTCGTAGTCTTTGAGTCATCATTCCTCTCCATGTAATGTGCCATTTTTTGGTCTGCTTTTAAGATTTTTCTTTATATTTGACTTTCAGTAGTTCGGTTATGATGTATCTGGGTGTGGTTTCTTTGAGTTTAATCTAGTTGAGATGTACTGAGCTTCTTGTATCTGTAGAATTATATCTTTCACCAAATTTGGAAGTTTTCAGACATTATTTTATCAAACATTCTTTCCATGCCTGTCTCTTTCTCCTATTCTGGATCTTTAATGACAACATGCATATCTGATCTTTTGATATTATGCTACAAGTCTCTGAGGCACTCTCCATTATTTTCCAAAAGTTTTCTTTCAGAATAAATTATTTATATTGATCCATATTGTTAAGTTCACTGACTCTTTCTTCTGTCATCTGCATTCTGCTGAATTTTTAAATTTCCAGCATTGTATCTTTCTCAGTCATAAGATTGCCATTTTTTTTCCTGTGGTTTCTAGTTCTTTCCTGAGAACTGTTCTTTTTCCATTTGTATCAAGAGTGCTTAGTATTGCTTCATGGACCCTGAGTACAATAGCTACTTCAAAGCCTTTATTGGATAATTCCAACATCTGGGCCCATCAGTCAGACTTCAACTTTTGATTTCCCTCCCCAATGCGCCTGCTTTTATTTACTTTTCAGAGCTCTCAGATTCTACCTCACATTATCTTTCCAGAATTTTTAGTTGTAATCAGTAGAAGAGATAGGGTTGATTGTACTTATTCCATCTTAGTCAGATCTAGAAGTTAGTGTTGCTTTATTTTGACTCTGCCAGACTAATTTCTAGAATCTGCCTCCAAGTATAGATGCAAAGTCAAAGAACAGGATATATGGCATCGTTGTTTTGTCATGGCTTCTTGACATGGGGATATTAGGGATATCTGCTTGATATTTGGGATATCTTAGCGCCGTCAAAATATACTGTGTCTTATTTTAGCGGACTGTTCACCACAGGTATCCTTACCAATTATTACGGAGTAACCTTTTTCTGATTCTGCTCCTGCTTCTCAGGTCAGCCTTTGCTTCCTTGTGTTTTCCATAAGTCTCTAATTTCATACCACATCCCTGAGTTTCATGCTACCTCTGAGCCTCATCTCCATCCTGTCTTAGGGTCCCACCCTATTTATGGTTCTCACTCCTTTCCTGAAATCATCTAATTTTTGAGTTTCAACTCTTCCTAAGCCTCATCTTATTTCTTGTCCCATTTGTTCTCCTCATTTGCCCTTGACAACGTGCTTATTCCAAGAAGAAAATCTGTTGTGTGTTGGTTGTGGTTACTCAGACAAAAAAAGCAATGTTTCTACATTTTTATATATCAGGACAAAAAATAGTATTTTAATTTGAAACTTCCATTAAAATAAGAATAAGAAGTCTCTTTACTTCTGTTCATCAATTGTCTGCTATGCAGTTACTATTGCTGAATTTACACCTGAAATTATCAGAACTGAATACAGTAATGATAGTGTTTTGTGGTTAACTTGTTTTTCTTCTTTTCTTTTTCAGTTGTAACAACAAGATACTGTAATTATGTTTATTATAAAAATATACTTGAGTCTCTTTCTTTCCTTGCAGGTGAAATGGTTCACTGAGTTGTTCCCTAAAATAGAACAGTTATTTTGGACTCTGCCAAGGCACTAAACTGGATTTTCTTCAGCAATGTTTGATAATATATTAATTTTGCTTATTTTCAAAAAAGTGATTTTCCTAATCGTTTAATCTTAGTTCCTGTCTTAGTTGGCTCAGGCTGCTGCACCAAAATACCATAGACTGGGTGGCTTAAACAACGAGCATTTTGTTTTCATGTTCTGGAGGCTGGAAGTCCCAGATCAGGGTGCTGATATGGTCCAGAGCCTGCTTCCTGGCTTGTGGACAGCTGTCTTCTTGCTGTGTCCACACATGGCCAAGAGAAGGAGCTCTAGTCTCTTTCTCTTCTTATAAAGACACTAATCCCATCATGGAAGCTCCACCGTCATGACCTCACCTAAATCTAAATTCCTTCCAAGTGTCCCACCTCCAAATACCATCTCATTGAGGGTTAGCATTTCACATATGGATTTTGTGGGGACACAGACTTAGTCCATAAGTCCCTAACTCCTTGTGATAAACATGAAATGCCTAGGAAATGAAGGAGGAGGTGAAGTATAAATGTTTTCACTGCACACTCAAGATAACATAATCTGTAAATTAAAATCCTTGACATTATTTAGATTAGCTTAACTGCTCAGAATGCTCATCAAACATCAAAAGAGTTAAAATTTACACATTTAATTTCTTTTCCTTCTTAGGGAGCAGTAAAACAGTGTAGGTTAAGATGTTAATTAGAAGAATATAAATACTTGATTAGAGAGATGGATTTTCTGAAATAACTCCTTTTATTCTTAGGTAAAGATTCAAATTTTACAAAGAAAAAGTCACTTAATAGGAATGGTCAATATATGTGATCAATTCTATTTTTCAACTTTAGAAAAGCAGTGTTTGTCAGATTTTTTTTTTTAATTTTTTTTAGTAAAATACTTTATTTAGAAGGCAGCTTGGAATTTTATTTTATTAAACATGCCAATATACAAAGTTGAAAAGAAAGCATAGACAATTGGTGTTTGGGAATGCAATGTTTACAGAAATTGTTTTTTAAAAATTCATGGTAATTCCATTTGGTAAATGTAGCAGAATCAACAGTCTAATTAAATATGACATTCATTAAACAAATGATGATTGAAATATTGTCTTAGTTTTCTCTGTATTTTGTTTCTGTTTTAACTAACTAAATAACATTAACTGTTTTGTTTATTTTTCATACTTTCTCCAAAACAAGTTAAATATAAGAAATAAAAATGAAAGCACACTGATGGGCCTCATAAGGCATATCTCACATAAGGCCACTTCTCCAAGATCAGGAGACATAGCTGACCCATCTAATATGGAGATATAAGCACAGAGGAAGAGGCAAAATGAGGAGGCAAAGGAATATATTCCAAGTAAGGGAACAGGACAAAACCCCAGAAAAAGAACTAAATAAAACAGAAATAAATAATCTATCTGACAAAGAGTTCAAACAAAAAGTCATAAGGATGTTCACTGATCTTTGGAGAAGAAAGGATGAACTCAGTGAAACCATCAACAAAAAATTGGAAAATTTAAAAAAAGAACCAATCAGAAATGAAGAATACAATACTGGGAATAAAAAATTCACTAGAGGGACTCAACAGCAGAGTAGATGATACAGAAGAACGGATCAGTGAGCTGGATGAAAGACTAGAGGAAATCACCTAAGCTGAACGAATAAAAGAAAAAAGATTAAAAAATAATGAGAACAGTCTAAGGGACCTCTGGGACAACATCAAGTGCACTAGCATTCATATTATAGATGTCCAAGAAGGAGAAGAGAGAGACAAAGGGGCAGAGAATCTATTTAAAGAAACAATAGCTGAAAACTTTCCTAACCTAAGGAAGGAAACAGACATCCAGGTACAGGAAGCACAGAGAGCACCAAACAAATTAAACTCAAAGAGGCCCACACCAAGACACACCATAATTAAAATGTCCAAAATTAAAGACAAAGAATCCTAAAAGCAGCAAGAGAAAGGCAACAAGTAACATACAAAGGAAATCCCATAAGGCTATCAGCTGACTTCTCAGCAGAAACCTTAAAGGTTAGAAGGGAGTGGCATGTGCTGAAAGGAAAAAACCTACAGCCAAGAATACTCTACCTGGCAAGGTTATCATTCAGAATGGAAGGAGAGAGAAAGATTTTCCAGAACAAGCAAAAATTAAAGGAGTTTATGATCAAGAAAACAGTTTTACAAGAAATTCCAAAGGGGCTTATTTAAGTGGGAAAGAGAAGACCACAAATAGGAATAAGAAAATTATCCACAAAAGGAAATAAAATCATAGTAAAAGCAAAAATACAGTAAATGTTACAGATCAACCACCTATGAAGATAATATGAAGGTCAAAAGACAAAAATACTAAAATTACCTACTTCAATGATAAGAGGGTAATGAATACACACACACAAAATAAGAGCTTAGATATCATATCAAAAACACAAAATGTGGGAGCAGGGAGTAAAAGAGTAGAGCTTTTAAAAAGAAGTCAAACTAAAAAGACCATCAACACAATATAGATTTCTATATATGTAGATTATTATATCTGAACCTCATGGTAATCACAAATCAGAAACCCATAATAAATGCACAAATAACTAAGAGAAAAGAACTCAAACATAATACTAAGAAAGCCATCAAACCACAAAGGAAGAGAGCAACAGAAGAAGAAAGGAACAGAGAAGGACTAGTAAAACACCCAGAAAAAAAGTAACAAAACGACAATAAGTACATATTTATCAATAGCTACTTTAAATATCAATGGACTAAGTGCTCCAAACAAAAGACATAGGGTGGCCCATTGGATAAAAAAAACAGTACCCATATATATGCTGCATACAAGAGACACATTTCAAACCTAAAGACACTCACAAACTGAAAGTGAAGGCATGGAAAAAGATGCTCCATGCAAATTGTAATGAAAAGAAAGCTTGGGTAGCAATACGCATATCAGACAAAATAGAGTTTAAAACAAAAACTGTAACAAGAGACAAAGAAGGGCACTACATAATGATAAAGGGAACAATCCAACAAGAGGATATAACACTTGTAAATATCTATGCACCCAACATAGGAGTACTTAAATATATAAAGCAATTATTAACAGACATAAAAGGAGAAACAGATAGTAACACAATAATAGTAGGGGACTTTAACACTCCACTTGCACCAATGGATAGATCAACCAAACAGAAGATCAACAGGGAAACATTGGCCTTAAATGACTCATTAGACCAGATGGACTTGATAGATATGTACAGAACATCTCATCCAAAAACTACAGAATACACATTCTCCAGAGTTGATCACATTTTAGGCCACAAAACAAGAGTCAATAAATTTAAGAAGAATGAAATAATGTCAAGCATCTTTTCTGACCACAAAGATATGAAACTAGAAATCAATTACAGGGAAAAAAATCAGGAAAACCACAAATATGTGGGGATTAAACAAAACGCTACTGAACAATGATTGGGTGAATAAAGAAATTAAAAAAATCAAAAAGTAACTGGAGACAAGTGAAAATGAAAATACAACATGCCAAAATCTTTCAGGTACATCAAAAGTGGTTCTAAGGGGGGGGAGTTTATAGCAATATAGGCCTCCCTCAACAAACAAGAAAAATCTTAAATAAACAATTTACCAGTACATCTAAAGGAACTGGAAAAAGAAGAACAAACAAAGCCCCAAATCAGTAGAAGGAAGGAAATAATAAAAATCAGAGCAGAAATAAATGAGATAGAGACTAAAAAACAATAGAAAAAAAATCAATGAAACAAAGAGCTGGTTCTTTGAAAAGATAAACAAAATTGACAAACCTTTAGCTAGATTCACCAACTGGGCAAAGGAAATAATGGAAAAAATAAACAAATGGGACTACATCAAATTAAAAAGCTTCTGCACAGCAAAGGAAACCATCAACAAAATGAAAAGTCAACCTAACAATTGGGAGAAGATATTTGCAAACCATGTGTCTGATAAGGGGTTAATATCCAAAATATAAAAAGAACTCATACAATTCAACAACAAAAAAAGCCAGCAACAAAATTAAAAAGTGGACCTAAGATTTTAACAGACATTTCTCCAAAGAAGATATACACATGGCCAACAGGCAAATGAAAAGATGTTCAACATCACTAATTATTAGGAAAATGCAAATCAAAACTAAAATAAGATATCATCTCACTCCCATCAGAATGGCTATAATTAACAAGACAGGAAACAGTAAGTGTTGGAGCGGATGTGGAGAGAAGGGAATCCCCATACACTGCTGGTGGGAGTGCAAACTGGTGCAGCCACTATGGAAAACAGTATGGATATTCCTCAAAAAATTAAGACTAGAACTACCATACGATCCAGCTATTCCACTGCTGGGTATTTACCCAATGAACATGAAAACACGAATGTATAAAGATACATACACTCCTTTGTTCATTGCAGCGTTATTCACAATAGCCAAGACTTGGAAGCAACATAGGTGTCCATCAAGGGATGAATCAACAAAGAAGATGTGGCATGTATACACAACGGAATACTACTCAGCCATAAGAAAGGAGGAAATCCGGCCATTTGAGACAACATGGATGGACCTTGAGGGTATTATGCTAAGTGAAATAAGTCAGAGGGAGAAATTCAAATACTGTATGATCTCACTCATAAGTAGAAGATAAAAACAATGACAAAATAAACACATAACAACAGAGATTGGATTGGTGGTTACCAGAGGGGAAGTGGGGAGGGAAGAGGGTAACAGGGGTAATTAGGCACATGTGTGTGGTGATGGATTGTAACTAGGCTTTGAGTGGTGAACCTGATGTAATCTACACAGAAGTCAAAATATAACGATGTACACCTGAAATTTATATAATGTTATAAACCAGTGTTACCACAATAAAAAAAAAAAGAAAAAAGAAAGAAAACATTATAGATACATGTAAAGTCTCTTTTGGTTCCTTTCCAACATCCACTGCCTTCTCTTTCACCAGATGCCACTGATTTAATTGATTTGATATGTATCGCTCCAAAATTTTTTAGAAAGTAATGTAATAAAATATTGATTTCTCTACTTTTAAAACTTTTACAAGTGGTGTTATTGAAAATATTTCATTGTATATCTAGCTTTTTTCACTCTGTGCTCTATTTCAAGATGCCTATACTATATATGTCCATTTATGTCTAGTTCATTGATTTGAACTCTACATAATATTTCATTTTGTAAATATGTCATCTTTCAATTATTCATTCACAGGCTCAAGCATTTTTAGCTTATTTCCAAATTTTCACTATTCCAACAATGCTGCAGAGAATATACTTTTGCACATGTGTGCGAATATCTTGGGTCATATACTTAGAAATGGATTCTGAATTAACTGTTTTAGCAGAATGAATTATTCTCTCCCTTACCTATGGTTCCTCCTCATTTCCCAGACTTCTTTGGCAGTTGGGTTGGTCATATAACTGAGTTTTGGCCAAAGGAATATGTGTGGAAATAATAGAAGCCACTTTCATGAGGGCTCCTTAAAAGTTTTGTGAGTCGTCTTCTTGCATTCTTTTTGTTCCTTGGCCAGCTAAGCGCAGAGAGTTAGAGGACCTTAAAGAAGCCTAAAATAGGATGCAAGAGGGTGATGATCATTTAATTATTTATGGTTTCCACTTTTCCACATACGCACACACATATACACACGCAGAGCCTTAGAGAAAACACTTTCCCACATCCTCACTGCTGTAACCCCAGTTCAAGCCATCAAGCCATCAATAGCACCCACCTAAAGTATGTAACAGCTACTTATCCATCTGCACAGCAACCTCCACGTAGCAGCCCCATGAACTTACTTTCTCAAAGATCATTTCACTCCCTGCATAAAATTCTTCAGTTACTTTTCATTTCAAACAGAAAAAAATTCAAAGCTTCTTAGTAGGGCATACAAGGCTCAGTGTTTCTCAATGGGGAAAAGATTGGTATTTTGCAGTGGAGTACTTTCTATGGACCTGTCTCACACATTATAGGATGTTTGACATCTTTGCCCTCAGGTACAGTATGCCATTGGAATTTCTTTTCCTCCTTATAGTTATTACAGCAATCAAGAAGCCCCCGCCTGACCCTGACACACACACACACACACACACACATTTCCAGCCCTTGGATGAGAAATACTTTGGCTCCGCCTACTTTTCTAACATCAATCTACCTCCCTTCTTCCCCTTGTTTACTAAGTTGGAGATACAATAGAGGTTTTTTAATTAAACACAGGGACTTATTTCCCATGTGCAAGCCTTTGCACTTCTTCCTTCTTCCCAGAAAGCTCTTCAGAAATTTGCTTATAATACCTCTTCATTATCTAGATCTCATGCCCTCAAAGTAAAACCACCCTATATAAAATACCAGCTCCTACGCTCTCCTTCTCTATTTCTTGTGTATTGTTTATTGTCTGCTTCCCATACTAGGATGGAATTTTTCATTAAGATTTTATTTTGTAGAGCAGTTTTAGGATTACAACAAGATTGAAGATAAAGTACAGAGATTTCCCATATATCCACTTCCCCGTTATCAATGTCCCCACAAGAGTGGTACATTGTTACAATTGGTTAACCAGCAATGACACATCATAATCACCCAAACTTCATAGTTTACATTACTGTTCAACCTTGATGCTGCACATTCTATGGGTTTGGACAAATTTATAATGAGATACATGCATCATTATGGTATCACACAGACTATTTTCACTGCCCTAAAAATTCTCTGTTCCCCACTTATTAATCCCCCCTCCCAACTTCTAGCAACCACTCATCTTTAAATGTCTACACAGTTTTGCCATTTCTAGAATGTCATATAGTTGGAATCATACAATATGTAGCCTTTCAGATTAGCTTCTTTCACTTAATAACATGCATTTAAAGTTCCTTCATGTTTTTTCCATGGCTTGATGGCTCATTTCTTTTTAGTACTGAATAATATTTCATTGCCTGGATGTACCATAGTTTATTTATCCATTCACCTACTGAAAGATATCTTGGGTGCTTCCAAGTTTTGTCAATTGTGAAGAAAGCTGATGTAAACATCTGCATGCAGGTTTTTGTATGAATGTAAGTTTTTAGCTCCTTTGGGTAAATACTAAGGAATGCAGTTGCTGGATCCTATGTAAGAGTATGCTTAATCTTGTAAGAAACTGCCAAATTGTTTTCCAAAGTGGCTGTTCCATTTGCATTCCTATCAGCAGTGAATGAGAGTTCCTCTTGCTCCACATCCTTTCCAGCATTTGATGTCAGTGTTCCAGAATTTGGCCATTCTAACAGGTAGGATGCAGTTTTCATAAGAAGTTTTTTTCTTTTATCGATCTAGAACTTTATCTGGCTCATGTTGGACATTCTTCAAATATTAATTGTATAAAAGAAAAAATAACAAATGAGTCTAAATCTCTCTTTCTCTCAGAAAAACAATCCCTGATCAAACTAGCTAGAGACGTTCTCATTTCATTTTTTATCATATAGTCTTCAGATATTTTTGGTATCTAAACCAATGTATTTACTAAAATGTGTTTGTTGGCTTTCCCCACTAAAATGCAAGCTCCTTGAGAATAAAGATTAAGTTTCATAGTAATACTATTTCTAACGCCTAGAATGGTGCATAGATCTTAGAAGATGTTCAACAAATACTACTTGATAGTTGACTTTTCCCACTCAGTGTTTATTGGTTATAATCTTGGGTTTAGACATGTTATCATTAATTATTACTCACTTAGCAATATGTATCTTTTATTTAAAGAATTATACAGTAGGTTTTATATACATATTTTAATAGTTACTTGGAATTAGTTCTATGTTTAAATTATTTCATTGCTCTCCATTAGTCCTAACATATTACAAATTTCCTATTCTTTAATCCTAAATTTTGGTTCACTTCGTGACTACCTGGAATAGTACTTTAAATGTTTTGTTTTTTGTTATACCTTATATTATTCATTTCTGGGAAGAATACTAAATATCATCTATTTTGTTCCATTCCATTATTATGAGGGCAAGGTGTAGGCAAGGACAATAGCTTGAACAAGGACAGCATTAAGAGATGCTTGTGGGTTCCAGGATAGTGGAGTCCCTGATGCAGTTTCCTGAAATTACCCTAGCAGGCAGCCCTAAGACCACAGAGAGGAAAGCCTCTGATGTAACTGGCCAGAGGGAACTTAGGTAGCCTTGCAAAGTCACCCTGTCATAGGTGTGCCCAGGTGCAGCAAAATGATACTAGACCAGAGCAAACTATGTGCAGAGAAATAATAAATATGTCAGCAATAACCTGTGTAGACTGACAACCAAGACCCACTGTGGGTCATCTAAGAATTCTACTGCGCAGTCCTTTCCTCAATTTATTTTTTCCCCTTCTCTAGTTTCTAATAAGCAGCAAGAAGAAAGCAGGGAGCCCCTTCAACACTTTACTTGGAAATCCCCTTAGTTAAATCACCAAGTTTATTAGTCATATATAACTGCAGGTGACAGTGTCAGTAAAATTTCTGCCCATATAGAACAAGGATCTTCATTCCTCCAGTGTTTGCAATAACATGATTTTCACTTTCTTTTGAGCTTTCATTGATAATACCCTCAATGTCCATATTTTCACTAACATATATTTTTACTAACATTCTACTAAAGTTTAGGCTTTCTCTAATATGCTGCTTAAAAGCCTTCCAACCTCTGTGCACTGCCTGTCCTTCCAATCTTCATCCACTTCCTGGTCCCTAGGCCAATTCCAAATATTTCGGTGTATGTTATGGCATTACCCCCATTCTTCACACCAAAATCTATATGAGTCATCTATTGCTGCATAACAAATCACCCCAAAATGTAATGGCTTGAAACAATAACATTTATTGTCTTACAATTTCTGTAGGTCAAGAATCCAGCGTGGCTTAGCTTAGTCTTCTGTGTCAGGTTCTGTCATAGGCTGCAAACGAGATGTCAGCTGGGACTCCTTAATGCGTAACGGGAGAAGGATCCACTTTTAAGCTCACTCAGTTGATTATTGGTGGGATTCATTTTCTCATGGGGTGCTGGACTGAGGAGGACCTTGGTTCATTGTTAGCTTTGGCAGAGTCTACTCTGTTCACTACCACATGGTCCCCTCTAAAGGTTAGCTCACAATATGGCAGCTTGTTTCATCATACCAAGCAAGTGAGAAGAGTGCCATGATGGGGCCATTCCCATAAAAGGCCTTTTGATTCCAGAGCCCACAATCTTAATCATGACTCCATATGTTTTAGCTTTAGTATATAAAATATCTAAAAGGGCTATTAAGATAGTTCCTCTCTCATAATTTTGTATTGAAGACTTAATGAGATGATATGTGTTACATAAATATAGTAACATCTGATATACAGTTAACACCTAATAAATGTGAGATGTTTATTATTTTCTAGAAAAACCAGCATGAATTATCTAAGAATATTTTGGGGAAATGAGGAAGTACATAGAAATGTCAGGACTACCATCAAAGATATTAAAATGTTTTTGAATCAAGATGAAAAATAGACGCAGTCATATTTTAAAGTTAAATTTCCTTATTATATTACAATTCTTTTAAAAGATTTTTTCAGGATGACATTTGTGGTAACTGGCAAATAAAACACTTATATACTCAATTCTTGGCCATGCTAGATAGCCATGGGTTTAAGGTAATACCTTATATTTATTTGGGAGCTTTTCTTTCAAAATATTTTCAATTTTCACTTCAAAATCAATGAGTTATTTTATATCACCATCAGGAAGTGTTTTAAATGTTCACCATTTAAAACTTTGAATTAAAAACTTAACCGTGAACACACTCTGCAGGACATTGTATCAGGCAGTTACAAGCTTTGTATTTATTCATAGACCATAATTCACATGCATTATATTATAAATGACTTAATGGATTTTTGAAGTAGAAACTTAAAATCGCCATAATAAAAAGTTAAATTTGTTTCAAACTCGAAAGGAGACGGTTTTTTTAAATGAGCCATTAGCTTGGGTCATGATACTATAATTTTGAAAGTCTAAGCCTGAGCAATACTGCTGCTTTTGTCAAGAAAAGAGTGGGAAAATTATATCAATGTAATTGCAAAGGGCTTCAGATGTTATACATTTCTGTTAGCTCTCATGTTTCCATAGAAACGGTGACTGAGAAAAATCAGTGTTAATTTTTGCTCCTCCCTCTTGTCAGTCTTCACATAACAAACATCTGTGTATAAATATATGCGATTATATACGTAGACATATATACACATGCATGTGCTATACGAATGTGTATATGAAAATAATGTCAATTTACTTATTATTTATTATTAATAATATCAATTTATTATTAACAAACACACTGCAACTCAAATCCTATATACAGATGTGTGTTGAGAAAGCAGACTAATAGCCCCAAGGCAAAACAAGGACCCTTTTACTTAACTTCATGTTACCCATTTTTTTTTCATTAAACTGACAAATATAGATATGGACTGTATAAAATTCTAGATAATAGTTTTGGATTTAACTACATGTAAACATAATAGAAATGTTGCTTTATTTAATCAAAAGTCTATATATTTCATGGATAAGTCAATATTAGATTGTTTAATAGTAACGACTTTTATACTTTATTGCTGTTCAATGTTATTACTTGAATAGAAAGTACACAGTTTAAACTTTTCATTATTAAAATCTCTCTAGGCCATAATCTGGCATATTTAAATGCACTTGACATTTTAAAGCTGGAGACTCCTAAAAGAATATGATGAATATTATCAGTTCATGCAGAAGAAAATTTTGTTTCTTAAATAGGCACATAATGCAAAAGTAGTGTCGTATTTCTTTGGATATTTTTCAAATGCTGGATTTTGATGGAAAATTACTACATACTTTCTACCAATTTTTCTTAAAGTATAATTTAATGTGAGGGTGTCAACTATCTCTGGAGAATAATACATTTAACTTTGTCTTGGAATAAGGCAGAGTTGTAGCAATAATTTGAGCTTTTAGGAAAAGTGAAGTCAGGAGGGTTTCAAGCTGAGTGCCTTAGGTATTCTGCTAAGTTCCTTCTCTTAAGTACTAAACTGTAGGATACGAGAGCAATGTAAACGAGAGGTCCTACTAGCAGATGGGGAGTTGTAATACTATATCTTTACCTTTTATAGGACTGTTTAGACTCGTATATCCCTAGAGTTGTTGGATATTTCCTTTTCAATTAGTTAATGATATTCATATTATAAATTGTTACTACTTACTGGGCACTTACTATGTACCAGACATCATGTTACACACTTCATATTTATCATTTCATTAAAACCTTATAATTCTATAAGGCAAGTACTATTATTTTTCTGATTTCACAGATGGTCTAGAAATCAAACCCAGACATTCTCACCCTGGAGCTTGTTTCTTAATTAATATATACACCACCTATTGATAAAAGTGGCTTTATTAACTCATAGTATTTTTGTACTCATTTAGGCACATTGATTATCTCTAATCAATACCATCTGTGGAAAGAATCAGGTTCTTTCAAGCAACTCAACTGAAACTTCTAGCCAACATTATTTGTTTTGCATCTAATATTCCACATCTATTCATTAATTATTAATTTTAATTAATTAATGCTACAAATTACCATGAGCTTCTATTTTGTGCAGGGAAATATTCAGAAACACACACACAATTTTCAGTCTTGAAACAATTTCTTTTTTAATTTTACTTTATTTGTTTCCTCCAAGTGAATGGTTTAAATTTGATATGGAAAATAATATAGATGCTTTATAATATCCTTCAATAAAGTATTACTATTTTCTCCAAAGGCTCTTGTATGTCTTCTGTTAGATTTTTACTTAGGCGCCTTTTAAAAACTATATAAATTGCACATTTAAAAATTACATTTTATCTGTGTGTTTTGATGTTTAATACAGAATATATGCTAAGCTCCCTCTTTGGTCCTCAGTGTAGACTATCTTGCCGTATTATTACAGAAACAAGAGCTCATACCAATACCTCCATCTCCAATTCATCACAACAAGGATTATTCTGACATTTCACTTTGGCTCGTGTCAACTTCTTTCTCAAACCAGCTTCTGTTAGCCACAACGCACTGCCTTGTTCAGTCCTAGGATAAATGTAGAGACGTTTCAGAACTGCTAACTCATACTCTTTTAGAAATGCATTTACCAACAGAATAGAGTGTGTACTTTTTTTAAACTTTCTCATTCCAGTGTCTAATCAAACATTTTTTTCCGAAGGTCAGCTGCTTTCTTCTTTACAAAGCTAAAGTAGTCATGTCACTCATCTGTAACACAATTGTGAATCCACCAGCACAATACCATGTAGAACAGTTCCAATCCCCCCAAAATTTCTTCCTGCTGCCCCTTTGCCATCAACCCTTTCCAGCAACACCAACTGTGATCACCATGACCTGTTTTCTGTCTCTGTGGTATTGCCTTTTTGAGAATCTCATATAAATGAAAAATTACAGTATACGGCCTTTGGATCTAGAGTTCTTTCTGGCAAAACGAATTGAAGATTCATCCACGTTGGGGTGTGAATCAATAATTTGTTCCTCTTAGTTGTTGGGTAGTATTCCATAGTATGGATATGCCACAGTTTGTTTATTCACCAGTTGAAGGACATCTGGGCTGTCCTTAATTTATAGTGGGTTGATTTTAGTTTATAGTGACCATATACAGCTGCTATAAAGAGTCACATACAGGTGTTTCTGCAAACATACATTTTTATTTCCCTTGGGTAAAAGCAAGAACAGCACTGCTTGGTCATATAGGTAAGTGTATAATTAACAAGCAACTATGAAAATGTTTTCTGAAGTGGCTGCGTCATTTGGCATTCCAGTTGCTTTTCATCCTCACAAAAATTTGGTATCAGGAAGCATCCTTTTTTTCTGTCTCTATTCTAATAGTTATTTGGTGGTATCTCCTTGTGGATTTAATTTGAATTTCCTTTATTTTTTCAAGGAGAACATCTTGTTTATTTATTTATTTATTTATTTAGATATGCTCATTTTCCATTTGTATATCTTGTTTGGTAAAATCTTCTTTCCAAACTTTTGCCAATTTTTAATTGGGTTGTTAGTTCTCTTATTAGCAAGTTGTTAACGTTCTTGGTATATTCAGGATGTAAATTCTTTTTAGGATACGTGATTTTCAAATATTTTATCCCAGGTATGACTTGTCTTTTCCTTCTCTAAATGGTAACTATCGCAGAGCAATGTTAATTTGAATAAAGTCCAGCTACCGATATTTTCTTTTATGGATCATGATTTTGGTGACATATGTAAAAACACTTTGCCAAATGCAAAGACACACAGACTTTCTGCTATAGTTTCCTCTGGAAATTTTATAGTTTTTTTTTATAGTTTTACATTTTATGTTCAAGTCAAAATCAATTTTTAGTTAATTTTTAATAAAGTTTGAGATATGTACTGAGCTTCATTGATTTTTTAAATGGATGTCCAATTTTCCCATATCATTTTTTTAAAAGATTGTGCTATCTGGATAGACCTGCCTTTGCATGTTTGTAAAAATCAATTGATAATATTTGTATGGGTCTATTTCTTTCTCTGTATTATTTTACAGTAAACAATATGTCATATTTGTATGGGACTATTTCTTGGTATCTATTATTTTGCAGTAAACTATGTGCCATTCATGTTTTTCACCAATAATACATTGTCTTGATTATTGTAGCTTTACAGAAAGTTTCAGAATCAGATAATGGGAATTTTCCAAGTTTAGTCTTCTTTTCCAGAGTTATTTTTGCTCTTTTAGACTTAGCTTGTGACTGTATACAAAAATCTTGCTAATATTTTTATTGGGATTATGTTACATCTCTAAATCAAATTGGGGAGATTGGCATCTTAATAACATTGAGTCTTCCAATCCATGAACATGGTACATTTTTCCATTTATTTAGGTCTTCTTTGACATCTTTCATCAATGATTTGTAGTTTTCAGCATATTTACTCTGCATATATTGTGTTAGGTTTATGTGTAAGCATATCTTTTGGGAGGTGTTATTGAACATAGTATTTTCTTTAATTTCAAATTCAAACTATTCATAGCTACTATGTAGGAATATGGTTGATTTTGTATATTGGCCTCATATTCAATAGTCTTGTTAAACTCCCTCATTGAATTTAAAAGCCTAGATTCTTTGGCACTTTAAATGTAGATGATCATATTGTCTGCAAATAGAAACAGTTTTACTTCTTCCATTGGAAGCTGTATACTTTTTAATTTCTCTTTCTTGTCTTATTGCACTGGCCAGGGTCTCCAGTGTGATATTGAAAATGGATGGTTACAGCAGACATCACTATCTTTTTCTTGGTCTTGCAGAAAGGGCATTCCAATTGTACACGTGCTTGATTGTATTTCTGTGTTTGAAGCTCAATTTTTGTTGAAAATATCTCTAGTTATTGCTGCCATTATTCAAGTATTGACAGGTATGTTTCTTGGAGGTTTAGGAAGTTGACATCTTTTTCCAACTCTATGAAGCTCAATCTAAACCATTATCTTTTCCAGGTTTTCACATTCTGGTATTTAATTTCCTTGTTTTGTGGGACAATCAAGAAAACCAATACTATAAAAATAAATGTGCAGTCAAGGTTGGTAGAAACAAAATGCCTGGGTCTTAGGGATTGAATTTTAAATTGCTGTTGTTCTTGGGAAAAAATAACTGATAATTCATCTTAATTTCCAGTAACTCTGCTAATTCAATGTATGATTAAGAAGAAATAATGGGGGGGGGGGTCAGCCTGGTGGCACAGCAGTTAAGTTCACACGTTCCACTTAAGCTGCCTGGGGTTCACTGGTTGGATCCCGGGTGCAGACATGGCACCACTTGGCAAGCCATGCTGTGGTAGGCGTCCCACATATAAAGTGTGGAAGGAATATATATATGGAGGAAGATGGGCACTGATGTTAGCTCAGGGCCAGTCTTCCTCAGCAAAAAGAGGAGGATTGGCAGCAGAAGCTCAGGTCTAATCTTCCTCAAAAAAAAAGAGAAAAGAAAAAGAAAGAAGGAATAATTGATCTAGGCACATAATTTTTAAGTAGTTAGTGATATATGCAGAGAAAATCTATTTCATTGAGAAAATGATGTTAATGTAAACAGAAATTTCCAAGAATAAAATTTTCATGATTATGATATTTTACATGACAGATAATATAGTTGGATAAGTTATTTTGTGTTTTGTTGCATGCCAACTGAATTTTTTGTGTGTGACTATATAATTCCTTTTTTGTCAAGAGTGCCTATGTAACATCCAACTGATGATTTAGGCAATTCAAACACTGAAGTAAGGTTTTTCACCTGTGAGGATCATGTTCACTAAATTATGAATTCAATTTTCTACTTCAGTTTGTCTAAAATACTGGAAAGCAAAACACGAATGCTAACAGCTTATGAAGAATTAGAAAGAAAGGCATAGAAAAGTATTAATCATGAAAAAAAGCAGTGAAACTTTGTCTTCATTTTAATATTTTATTTCTCTACCTTTTTAGGAAAAGCTACCTTAATACACAAAAATTTATGATAGCTGAATTTTTTATGTTAGAGCTGAAGAGCTTTTATTATTAATAGTAGTTTGAAACATTCTGATTCAAAATCTTGTGTTTAACAAATTGCATAGCATATGTGACTTTAGATAAATTTAATTTCAGATTCAGCTTTCCTAAGATTTTGGTCTTTGCCAAAAAACTGTATAAATTTAAAGTATTATTTTACTTCTGTTCTTAAAAGAAATATATTTTTTCTAAAAATAGACATGAGAAAAATTTTGTTTTTGCTCTGAAATGGGGTAATACCTGTAATCACAATCTACAGTCTATGAGGGAAAGCTGCAAAGCCATCACAAACGAGACTTGCCCTCTCCCTCTTAAAGCTTTGGTCTTTAATCCACTAAATTAACAAGCTATAGATGGAACAGAAAGTTGGATGAAATACAGGTGACATCTGATCTTGGGTGTGCAATTCTCTAGATTTACTCTTCCACTGATCAATTCAACTATACAAATCTAACTCTGGTTTTCTTAATCTGTCCTGAAGACACAATTTTCTCTCAGTCTGTATGTCAAAATTTCTACACAATACCCCAATTTTCTAGACCCTTTAAGATGTCAGAATGTCGTGACATACAAAGCTTTAAATTACCTTCCTCCCATTTGCACAAAATTCAACCTCTGTAATGTGTCTATGTAGTATAGTGTTTCTTCATAAAACAGGCCTCTCTCTCTTCCCTCTTTCCCCTCTCTGTCTCTCCTCTCTTATTAACAGTAAGTGACTTCTCTCCTTTATACCTTTATTGTGTAATTATAGATTATAGCTCTTATTATGGTGTGTTTTTCTATAATTGAATGAACTTTCTATTTAAACTTCATACATTTTTGCTCAAAATTCCACATTTTAGAATGCTGCATAGTGAAGCGCTCCATCTACATTCTACATTAATGGATTTATAAAAATAATTTCCCCTGAATTGTTTAATGTGTTATAACACATTGCTTGAGGCTGTACAGTTAACTCTTTTGTTATTCAGTAGGAATTATTTACTATCAGATTAAACAGGGTTATTACAGATTTCCATATAAATCTTCCTGTTGCTTACAGCTTACATTTTTTTTATAACACGGTGGTAAGTGTAACAAAAGCTCTCATAAATTCCTTGGCATTGAAGAATGATAAATCATTATTACTTGAAACAAAAGGTAATAATGCAATCTTCTCTCCAATGCCTCCTATGTTAACACAGCTCAGTGTGAAGGAAAATATCACAACTAAGTTGTGATTTGGTTAAATTTCATGGCCATTATTTCTTTTATAAAATGCTGTCGTCTTAAAATAGTTAACGTTTGCTCATTTCCTCTCTTTTCTTAAAATAGTATTTAGTCATTGGTATTTTTAATCCTAAGACATATAAAATCACTGAAAAGGAAAAAAATAAGATTTAAGAATACCTTAAATTCTTGTCATTTTAGGAGTTATCGATTGTGCTCCCCCTTCCCCCAAAAATGGCCAAAAATAAAATAATTGTAGCAGAAATTGTAGCCAATTGAAGACGAAGAATAATGTACCAAGGGCTTAAGGCACAAATATGATTAAAACTGTGGTCCTTTTTACCTTTGAAATCAACTACAAGCAGTGTTAATTTGAGAGAGTTTTTCAAGGTTAAGACCAGTCATGGCCATTTCTAACAGATTGTTCGAATATTGAGTAATTGCAGCTTTATTTCCCATAGCCACAGGAAATTTCCTCCACTAAAAATAACAAATGGGCTCTTTTCAGCTAATAAAAACCTGGGGCAATAGGGCAGGAAGATCAAGTTTCAAGAGGCTGCTATTGGTATAAACAAGGTGCTCTGCCATATGAACTCTCCAGACTGGATGTTGCTATGAGCCAAATTTCTAAATTCTTTCTGCACAGTCAACTTCTCCCTGGACCTTTAAATGACCCATCCAGCCAAATTCCCATATTCTTGCTTACCATTAAATTCTTAACGCAAAAGGGTTGTGTTTGCTACTTCTTACAAGGTGTGGTGGTTAAAAGACAGGTGTAGTTAGGATGCATGGATTCAAACCTTGGTCCAGACACTTGGGCAGGTTGTCAACCTTCTGTGCCTCAGTTTCCTCATTCTTCTGTTAGTAATGGTACTGTCTTCATAAGTCATATGGGGTTATTAAATGAGTTAATGCACATGAAGCTTCTAGAAGAGTGCCTGGCACATCAGAAGCACTATAGAAGCATTCATTTTTATTAAATACACTTATTTTTAGGAATCTCATATCCATATTTCACATCACCCTTTTATTAACTCTTTCCAATACTCATTTAAAAAAAAATCCTCTTTTTCTCCTACCTTTAGAAAAAAACATTTTTCCATGCTTTGCTTTAACTGAAGCCTATCTTTTCCTAGCTAACACGACTTCCAACTTATGTCCTGGATAGGTTTAGTGAAATTAATCTATATTAGAGAAGTCCAGGACCTACAGTACTGTTATAAAAATCTGAACATGAATGCCTTAAGGCTAGATGTGGACTATCCAGTATGCCATTATCTCTATCATTAGGTTTGACTCTTGTGTTAATGGAGGACTACACAGTTCTGCATGGTGGAACATTGATGTGGCACTCTTGTTTCCCCATCACTACTCAGTTCTCTCAAGTGAGAGTCATTATTTCAGTGATTTTCAGCAAGTTATAGGCAGAATCCCTCTGAAAAGATCCTTTCTCCTCTGGTCTCTGTTCCCCACATGGATCTTCAGGAATCTGACATATGGGTCTTCATTGATGGTATGTTTTTTCAGTTCATTCTTTCCTTATTCAACACAAGGATATGGGAGAGAAATTACAAAACAGCATATCTTACTTTCTTATTTAAAAAAAATGTAGACATTCTGTTATGCATAATAAGTAGACATGTTGGTAGATAGATCTATAGATTGAATGGCCTGATTTACTAACCTGGGGGAGATATTAATTTATATCTATTTTACATTCAAATTAGTATCTCAAGCTACTATCTGTCCAGGTGAACAGGCAATCCAATATTTCTATTTTGGGGTCTCCAAGAATTATTCAAGAGTTCTGGATGCTTCCTAAATCCTTAGAGGTCTTTGCTTCTTGTGTGCTGGTGCAGATATTTCAGAATTCAGGGGTACTCTTTCACTGAGATTGAAAACCTACAATTGCTTCTGAAACGTCTACTTTAGAGCTGGCTGAGGGTATAAAACAGCTGCCAGGAGGGAAGACCTCAGGGACTCTCTGCTCATGGTTATAGCTGTTTCAGAAGGGTTATCTATGTTGGAAGTAGCTGTGCAACTTATGTGGCTGGGACTAAGTCTCTTGCACTGTTACCACCAGCATTAGTGTAGATCTCAACTTACTCTGTCAATTTCATGTTCAATCAAGGTTGCTCCCTGTTTGAGATGACCAGTCTTTGGCTTTAGTTTACACTCATGTGCTCTTGACATTGTAGCCAAAGTCCATTCTCATCATCACGTATCTGTGTATACATGTTTCTTAAATTATGCCAACCAGGTTGCCTTTCCCATCAGCCCTTTCATATGTGAGGACCTATTTATGGCCTTTTCTATGTTTTTATTAGAAACAATGCTGGAATGAACAGCCTTCCACATATATATTTGTATATTTGTCCAATTATATTTTAGAGTGAAATTTTAGAAACTTTATCATGGAAGCAAAGAGTAAATATTTTTAAAGGCTCTTGCACATCTTTTCAAAAGACTTTTAGATTATTACACATGTCACCCTTCTATCAATGTTGTATAAGAGACATCATTCATACCAACTCATCAACTGCATCTTAGAAGCCTCTCGCACCTTTCAAGCAAAGCATTTGTACATGCTTTAATTCCTGTATTAATCTTGTGAGACCGGCAATATTATTCCAATTCTACTGATAATAAAAATGAAGCTTAGGAAATTTAACTAGCCTGATTAAGATCAAACAGATAATAATTGATTGAGGTACTATCTGAATTCGAATAATATGATTATAATTATTTATTGATTCGTTCTCTCATTCCATATGCATTTGTTGAGCATGTACAGTGCATCAGGCACTATGTAGGGAGCTGGGTATATGCCCACTAGCTGGAAGATAAGCTCTCTGATACCACAGAGCTTACATTTTAGGAGGGAAGAGATATTTAAAAAGTAAATATTTGCATATTTGTTAATATTGAGATTGTGATGGGTACATGTTGGAGGTTCCTGGTGCAATGAGAGAATACAACAGGGAGACTTGAATCCGGCGAGGGCAGTCAGCATGGCATAAAGAATATGACGAGGAGGGAACTACAAGAAGATCATTGTGGCTAGAGCTTAGAGAGTGAGAGTCTGTAAAACATGAGATAAATCCAGAGAGGTAGAGGCCAGACTGTACAGAGCCCACTGGTCCAGCATTTCCCCAATTTTCAGTGGTGAAGGACCAGTTTTTTTTTCAATTTTTCATGATCCAATATTTTTATAAAATAAAATAAACAATAAATAACAACAAGAAACTTAAAAAATAAGCAAATACATAAAAATATAAACCCTAAATTTATTTTTGTTTCATCAGACATAAAAGTACTCTGTGAAATGCTGTGTAAGTGTCTGGATGCTGGCTCGGGTTTCTGTGCTAATCTCTCTGCAGAGCAGGAGCACTCACAAGCACTGGGCTGCAGATGACAAATCAAGCAACATCGCTTTAGGCCATGGCTGTACCTAAGAGCACTAGGAAGCAGGGGCATAACATTACGGGGTGTGTGTTTTGAGAGGATCAGTCTGGCTGCAGTGTGAACAGACTAGAGTCGGGGAAAGAATGGATTTGGGTGACTGAATTAGGAGGTCAGCTCATAGTGCTGAGAGAGACGACGATTGCGTGAATGTTGTAGGCAAAATTTCGAAAATGGTCCCCCAAAGATATAGCACCCTTGTCCCTAGAATCTGTTAACATGATGAGATATTGCACCCTTGATGATGTCATATATTATATGCACAATTGACTTTAAAGTAGGGAGATTATTCGAGTGGGCATGATCTAATTGCATGAGCCCTTAGAAGCAGAGAGTTCTCCAGCTAATCGCAGGAGGAGAAGTCAGAGAGATTCAGAGTAGAAGAAAGAGTCACTACACTGTTGCTACGTTGGAGCTGGAGAGGAGCATGTGATCAGGAACGTGGGTGGACTTTAGAAGCTGACATCAATCCTCTGCTGATATCCAGCAAAGAATCAGGGTCTTCAGTACTATAAGTGGAAGAAGCTAAATTCTACCAATAACAGGAATGATCTTGCAAGGGGACCCTGAGCCCCAGATGATAATGCAGTTAGCTGACATCTTGACTTCAGCCTGAGCAGAGACCCTAGCCTCCCTCTGTGGACATCTAACCTACAAAACTGACCTAATCAATGAGTGTTGTTTTAAGCTGCTAAGTCTGTGCTAGTTTGTTATAAAGCAACTGAAAACTAATACAGCCAGCATGATGGCAGTGGAGATGTAAAGAAGAAGATGGATGAATTTTATCAATATTTAGTAAGTAGAATGGATAGGCGATAGTGATAGATTTTATATAGGAGATGAGGGAGGGAGAAAGGTGCCAAAGACGACTCTTATGTGTCTGATTTGCGTAACTAGGTGGATGATGGTTCCATTTACTGAGATAGAACATTCTAGAAGAGGATCAAGTTTTAGGGGAAAAGGTCATGATTTCGTTTTTAAGCCAGGTTATTTTGAAGTGTCTGTGATTCATCTGAGAAGAGCTGTCAGACAAGCAGTTGGTATTTATAGACTTGGAACTCAATGAGAAATATGGGCTTGGAATATAAATGTGTGAGTTATCTGTGTAGAGGTGGTGATCAGAGCCCTGGATGAGGCTAATACAGAGTGAATAGAAAGTGCATCCAGGACGGAACATGAGGATTTAAAGGCTCAGGAGAGGAGGCTATCCATGCAAAGGTGGGACAGCCCAAGAGAAGGGAGGAATGCCAGGGGAGAGTTAGACCAAGAAACTTATATTAGTTTCCTACTGCTGCTGTAACAAACTATCACAAATTAGGTGATATAAAGTGATGCAAATTTATTGTCTTAGAGTTCTGTCAGTCAGAAATCTTGTACAGACCTCACTGGGCTAAGATCAAGGCATTAGTAGAGCCACATTTCTTTCTGGAAACTTTAGATGGGATCCGTTCCCTTGCCTTTTCCAGTTTCTCGAGTTTGCCTGCATTTCTCAGCTCAAAGCCCCTTCCTCAGTCTTCAAAGCCCGTAACATCAAGCCAAGTCCTTTGAATACTGCCATCTCTCTGGTTCCTTCTCTTCTGCCTCCCTCTTCCACTTTCATGGGCCCTTGTATTTACATTGGGCTTTTCTGGATAATCCAGGATAATCTCCTTATTTTAAGGTCATCTGATTAGCAAACTTGATTCCATCTATTATCTTAATTCCCCTTTGCCACGAACATAACACATTCACAAGTCGCAAGGATTAGAATGTGAATGTCTTTGGGGACCATTTTTCTGCCTACCACAGAAGTTAAGGATCCGTCTGCAGGATGTGCAATATGATGATCTTGAAGAAGGCTGGGTGGTTGAAGGCTAGAAGTGGAAGTAACAGTTCAGTAGGTATGGAGTGAAGTCGGAGGTGAGAAACGGAGCGACTATAAAAAACTGGTGAAGTTCAAGTGTAAGTTTGTAAAAGGAAGCAGAGTGTGGCTGTATGTGGTTTGGGATCTAGAAAGAGTTATTTTATGGGAAATTGTGAAAATGTCTAATAACCAATGTGAAGTATCGAATTGGAAGAAGTCTGTACAACAGAGAGAAGTGATACTCATTAACCTCAGGTTCTGAGATGACAGGTGGAGGGCTAAGCTGAAGTGTACGTTAGCCTCTATCATACACAGTAGAAATGAGAGTGGGATGGGTACACACGTAGATACATTTATATGTTTATTAGCAGAAATTTGAAAGGTTCACATTTTATGTCCTCTTTGCCCACTATAAACACCGACCGGAAAAGGAGAATTCAGTTTGCAGACTAGGAACACAATGGTTAAAAATAAACATAGTATATAGCAATCATATTCCCCAATGTATGGAAACTTCTGCCTGCTAAGTGAAAACGTCCACCTCACATTGCACATAAACGAGATAACTCCCTGGTGTGGCCATGTTTTATGTCCCATCAAGGTTTATGGTCTACTATATACTATTTGGGAAACATAAACCGTTTCCCACTAGTGCTATCATCTTAAAACACTTTGGATTTTTGACTGAATAGCTTACTAAACAGCAGCTTGTTAGATGAATGATGTAACCAAGTGACTTTTTAATGGAGTCTCAGAAGATTTCGAGAAAAAGAGAATGTACTGTTAATGGAAAGAAACGTAGATGTGGAAGCTACGAACGCACATTTCCACATCTTGGGCCCAATTCTTTAAAAAACTAAAGGTCAAAGCACCCATTAAGACACAGAGTCCAAGGCAATCAGTGAATCTGTCCTTTTATAGTAAGGAAGTATAAGGCGGCAAGAACTGAATCTAACCTTTTGTGCCTTAAAAAAAGAGGATAAGTATTCTAAGTGCACCAATTAGAGGAGATACCGCTCAGCAGTGGGCCCCAGTCAGGGATGCCAGATAAAATACCGGATTTACAGTTAAATTTGAACTTCAGATAGTGAGCAAATCATTTTTTAGCATAAATGTGTCCCAGATATTGCATGGAACCCACTTACACTAAAATTGTTTTTGTTGTTTATCTGAAATTCAAATTCAAATTTAACTAGGTTTTCTTTATTTTTATTTGCTACACCTGACAACAATTACCCTAGTGAAAATCCAGATATCTCCCATGTGTCTAGGGTAAGCATGTTTTGTAGGAAGACAAATCTGAATTCATGGGCTGAAAAATAATATTTGAACCACTTCAAGACTTGAGAAGTCTGGCCACATGGTTTGGAATCCAAAATACGAGTGTTTCTGGGATATTTCACTATTCATGGGGACAATCAACAGCATGTTTGCAATTAAAATAAGGCTAAAACAGTTATTCTAGGAAAACACTTATGGCTGCTTATATGTATTTGGGCTATAGTTTCCTTGAGGTCTTCCCTAATAAGATTTCAGCACTAACTTTCTACAGGCATTTTTTGTTACCCTGTAATACATAACACTGTAGAGAGGTAGGTTATATATTTTGTATGGTCAGCAATCCATCAATTAACTGGCCAAATAAAACTAGATTTACCATAATTCTAATATTTTCAGAACAGGCTACTTTTCCAGTCCTATTTAGAAACGAGCAGCAATTTAGAGAAGTCACCATCGAGGATTATGATCAATTTGGATGTCAATTCCTTGAAATCTACCTTATGATACTTATTTACTCATTCAACAAATGTTACTGAATGGCTGGATTGAAAGAAGTGACGATAAAATAGTGAACAAGACTGACAAGATCCTGTATTGGAGGGACTAATACTACATTATGATAGAGAGACACCAACACGAAGAACATGTCAATAAAAAAAGGCAACACAGAGAAATAAAACAGGCTGACATGGTAGAGGCGCAACATGGCGGGCCACTTTAGATTTGGTGATCAGAGATCCTGGTCTGAGGGCATGGCTTTTAAGCTGAGGTTCTGGATTTTATATTGCAAAGGCCAGCAGGAAGTTGCTTCGTGAGATTAAAATACAGAGAGGAAGCCCACGTGGCTGGAGCAAAGTGGAGGGTGTAGTAGAAAATGAGGGGAGGGAAGTCGGCTAGGGAGACCACGCAGGGCTGTGTAAGTCAGGGTGAGGAGCTTGGTTTTATTCTTATTTTTATTTTTTTTAATTTTTATTTATACTTTATTCACAGTGCTGAACTATAAGGAAACAAAGTGAAAATCTTGAGTTTTTTAATGTAAATCATCATGACTTCTTACCAAATACTCTGCGTCAAAAATAAAATGATTCTGATTTGCCAGTATGGTGAACTATAAAAAAATACCTAAACAATATTAATAGATATAGCTATAAATAAGAGAAAAGAGAAAAACGTACAATGACATCAATTATGATAAATGTGAATGAAATAAACATTCTTATTAAAAATTAAAATGCTCTCATATTAGTTAAAAACAAAGAAATCCAATGAAATGATTACAGATTTGTTGACTCATAGATGTACATAGACATTGCTATTGAGCCATTTAAAAACAAATTTCTGTTTCTATTTTATTTTTTAAATAAATAAAACTATTATATATTAGGTGTAACTTTTTGAATTTTAATAAAAAAACACTTATTGATTTTCAGACATCCTATAATATTAAAATACTAATCCCCAGGTGCTAACAGATGTTAACTAGATTTAACGTGGTGATCATCTCACAATGGATACAAACATGTAATTATTATGTTGTAAGCCTAAAACTAGTGTAATATTATATGTAAATTATACCACAATAAAATAAAATGAAATAGAATACTAATTTCCTCATTCTTGAAAAAAATAAACTCTTTTTTTCCATAGTCAACTTGGAAAATATTTGAAGGTTCGACTTTTGGACTGATATCTAATAAGCAACATTTCATTCCTAAAGGGGAACATTTTTATATTGGTAATGAGGAAGTGAAAATAGAAATTTGGAGGGAAAAATCTATATATAACCCAAATGGTTACACACAATTGAAATCCTGAGGAATACCTGAGTCTGCCAGGATGCTGAAAGCTAATTACCACGGTGAGTACTGACCTAAATAGGAGCGACTTCAGCATCCTTCCATCTTCAAGGTGCTGCAGATTCAGGTGTGTGTGTGTGTGTGTGTGTGTGTGTGTGTGTGTGTGTGTGTGTGTGTGTGTGGTGTGCGTGTGTGGGGGGTGCAGGGTGGTGGGAGAAGCTGTGTTAAAACCACAAAGTGGAGATTATTTCAAGTCCTATATTTTCCTGTAGTGAGATAATTGTCTTATAAATTGTTGCTGATCGTGCTCAGAAAGCATTTTATAAATGAGAAAATTGAGACCCAGGGAGAAGGCATGCAATTTTAATTAACCAACATGGCAAAACTAAGTATGAAGGCATGCAATTTTAATTAACCAACATGGCAAAACTAAGTATGGTTTAAGAAAAGACGAGATTTCGGAGGCAGATTTTGTGGGGACAAGGCAGACCTCCGGCTTATGTCATACAATTCTAAGCCATTCCCCAGAGAACGCCTATGGTATGAATTTGGAGTTCCATTTTATCATTAAGGGGAAACATTTTTATGCAGATTAGTTGAAAAGTTTACACAACAGACCTTCTGCCCTTGGCAATTTCCGTCTAAATTTTAGGGTTTGAGGTGATAAGTGATTGGCTGTCAATCTTGATATTCAAGTAAGAAGGAACCTAAACTGGAAAATGCATCC
The DNA here is from genome assembly GCF_041296235.1 of Equus asinus. Classification (NCBI taxonomy): domain Eukaryota; kingdom Metazoa; phylum Chordata; class Mammalia; order Perissodactyla; family Equidae; genus Equus; species Equus asinus. Next base: position 11,759,701 of record NC_091808.1, on the reverse strand, counting down.
TTGATTCTAGCTTGCCCTACCTTACCGTGGCTAGCATTTTAAATGAGTCCCTAACCTAAAATATATTCCATTTCAAAGTGAAAGCTTATTCCTTTCATGCCACTTGAATGGCAGTTAACAGCCCTTAACGCTTCTCAGCAGGAACAATTTCCAAAGTAATTTAAAGAAATATTCAATCTTTCTCAATATTTGCTGAGTGAAATAGAAACAATTAACTGCGAATTTTTGTTGAGTTCTTGATCATCCGGCAAATCAAGACGAAACACAAAGGATATGTTAGTTGCTGAACAAGAGACAATTTATTTCATGGACAAAAAGCAGATTGTGGTCAGAGGACAAATCTTTTCCAGTTATAATCACGTCTAAAAGGATACCATAATTACAGCTCAGTGCTCCTCAATCAGACCTTATCATTGCTCAGGAAAGCAGGTTGCTTGTAAGACTCTAATGATTTTCTTTCTTATCAACTGTGAACCGTGTCTTTCATCTCTGTAATTAAGGCCTTTGATATGCATGCAGTCAATAGCATTGAGATAATGAAACAAATCAAGCCAAATATCCTGTTGTTGAAGCTGGAAAATCTACAACAAATGCCGATCTCCTTTTGCCTCAACTTGTGCATATGAAAAAATATCCCATTCTCAAAATACTCCCATTTAGATTTGGTATTGACAAAATCAAGATATTAACCATTTTTTGAAATATTATATATTAAATTAATTGAAGACAATGGTTGATTCCTATATCTGAAGATCTTTGATAACTTCAACGTGTAAGTTAAATATGTCACAGGATATATTCCTACTATTTTTATAGTGAAATATTTAATATTTGCAAGGTTGCTATATTTAATATTCTCCATGACATGATAACTCATGCTTAGAAACTTTGCTATTCAAATTAAATTTATTTTACTCATCGGTTCACCACAAGCGGCAGATACTATGATGGGCATTTTACATGTTTAGTTTCTAATCATCAACATACCTCTGCAAGGTCAGTTTTATATTCCCATTCTCCATATGAGGAAATTTAAGCAGAGAAAAAACAAGTGGCTCCTTAAAGAGAAACATCAAGGATGTGGCACAGCTGACCTTCAAATGAAGAAGTGTAATGGAGAGGGTGGAATGACTTTGAACTAAGACTTCAAGGAGGAGTGAGAGGGAGCCTTGTGGATATCTTGGGGAAAAGCACTCCAGACGAAAGGAAGGGGACTTTCCAAGGCTCTGCCAGCAGAAGACTATCCACTATGCTCTAAGATCAGTAAGAAGGCCGGCGAGTCCACAGCCAAGGGAGGGAGGAGGAGAGAATGATGAGAAGAAACAGTAAGAGAGGTTACGGTGGGCTCCCAGGTAATTGTGTGAGGCCTTGTAGGGTGCTTTAAGACTTGTGACTTTTTTCTGAGTCAGATGAGGGGGCATTGAAGGATGTTCTGTTATTATCTGTTTGATAAAAGATCCCACTGACTGCTGTGTTGAAGATAGACAGGGGGCCAAGGGTGCAAGCCAGGAGAACGTTTATATATCTCTTCGGCAATATTCTAGGCTACAGTTGATTGTGGGTTGATAGTGTGTATGTGTGTGTGTGTGTGTGTGTAAGGGCAGAGAGGGGCATGAAAAGGGCCAGATTCTGGTTCTGCCTTGAAGATGAGTCTATTGGATTTGTAGAAGGATTGCACGTGGCGTGTGTGAGCAAGAAATTGATGATGACTCTAAGATGCTTGGCTTCAGAAATTGAAAAGATTGGCCTGCCATAAATGAGATGGAGAAAACTACAGATGGAGCAAGTTTGGGAGGAGCAAGAGGACCTCCCTGGAGGGAAGATTTAAGTGCAGAATGCAGAAGAGAATGTTCCGTGGGCCATATGCTCTGTGGGTGTGCCACTGGCAAAGTACAGTGCTGGAAAGAAGCTGAACTTCAGTGTGACACACGTTTTGTTTTCCTTGTACTGCAGGAAAAGCAGTAAGGAAGGGTGATTATTAAATTCTATCATAGAACATCGAATATTTGTCACTGAACACAGAATAGACTTTGGTGGCAATTTCTTTTTGTATTTCTCTTCTTATAACCATTTTACAATAAATAATGCACGGATGCATGCCATCAGCATGCATTTTCCCTCTCCCACCAACTTTATATCTTATGAAACCAGCAATATTAATAACTGCCATTGAGAAAAATATTTGTGCCTGGCACCTTGCTTAGTTCCTTATATGCATTATGTCATTTAATCATAAGCACAGTCTTATCAATTCAGTACTGGTAGTTTACTGACAAGGAAACCAAAGCTTAGAGAAGTTGCATAACTTGCTAAGGTTCACACAACCAAGTGACAGAACTAGGATTTGAACCAAAGCCTAAATTCAGGCTGTAACCACAAGCCACTAAACATTCTCCAGTAAGAGTTCAAAATCTGCAGTCAATGATTTGTAGGAACGTATGTCCGCATACTAATTAGGATGATATAAAGCTAGTGACGATAAATCCTCTCTTGGCTGCGTGCGTGATGATTTGGGTTTTACAGAATTAGTTGCTACTGGAAAATATGTGAGCTCAAGGAATCTGGTCCTTCACGGACAGCTTGAGTGGAAATTGTCTATCTTCACTTCTTGATGTGTGTTTGCGTATTGATGTTTTTTCTCCACTGTCAAAGTTATGTAGTATTTCATGATCATACAAAGGTTGATTTATAGAAAAACAATATTTTGTATAAGTATTTCATAATTAAGAAGTCTATACTTTTCAAATTACTTAGTGATATTATTATTGTCATTATGACCTTGATACTTTCCTTTCAATTTATAAATAAACTTGCCAATATCTGTTATTGGGCATTTTTGGCCCAATTTCTTAATTTCAAACAGTATTAGGCTATTAGTTTGTGGGAATCACAGCTAATTAGTGGATATAAGGAAAGGAAGAGACATTCCTTCACCTTTTAATTTACGCTTAGAGAGATATTACTCTATGGTAGAAATAAAATATAATTTGAACAAGAGGATATATGAACTTAATCAGTCCATAGTGCCTTTGTGTTTCAGCTCTCACATTTGCAAAAGGAGAATATAATAGCTTCAATTCATCTAGCTGTTGTGAGGATTAAATGAGATTACATGGAGCATAGCTTATTAACAAAAATATTTTTGAACCTAAACAAGTAATATATGGCTACATTCTCACTGTACCAAATGAAAGCAATTTCCTCAAACACTAAATTACAAAGAAACACACAGAAATTAGTCAAAACACCAAGACATAGACCCAAGAAAGAATGGGTCCAACCCAAGTGACTTGTGAAGGGAAATCAATGCATAAAATAATGTGAAGTGGGTTTAAGAAAAAAAACTATCCATATTACAGCAGGAATTTGAAAGGTATATCATTTGCACAGGAATCAAGAAAAGAGAAACTAACCTAGATATTGGAGGCACAATGGAAATTACATAGGAGATGCTTCTGAAACCTTCGGAAGGGCTGGAGGAGCCGTACTTCGAGGATAGCTGTCAAAAGTCTCAGGAAATCAGCATCTTTTAAGGGTCACAGATCATGTCAGCTTCCTACAGGACTGAAGCTGGTGTCCTCAAGAGAATGCCCAGACCCACAGTAAACCTCGAAGTCCTCCACTGCCCGTCAACGTCTCAAGAGTCTAAAGTTTCTTCCCTCTTGCTTCCCAGTTCTGAGAAACACCCGTTATGGTCTAAACCACAAAACTGCTGTTACGGAAATTTAGGAAAGATAGTTTCCAGACTTCCAGCCTCTGCAGAACAAGAGCAGGTTTAATAGGGTAGAATGGCGCTGAGAACCAGAGGGAATTCCCAGGAAAATGAAAGAATAAATAGAAACACTGAAAAAAAAACCTAAGTTTGTAATAAAAGATTAAAAAAGTAAATCTGGTTGAAGTTGACTGCAAGAAGATTTTCTTTTGAGTGGCACAAGATTTGTGAAATTGAGATCAGGGGAAAGAAATGCATTTCTCACATTCTGTTAGGCTTTAGAGTGACATTTAAAATAACGTAAATGCCATTTATTGTTTTTCAAATTTAAAATAAACTTACGGAAAGATAACCTAAGATGTATGTATTGACAAAATTAGAATATAAATATTATGCTTTTGTGGGAGATAGTGAGGGATGCCAAGTTGTTAAGAATAGGTGGAGGCAAAAACATACAATAGAGTTATCGTCTATGATTGCTACACGATAAATGGTGGTTTTAGTTTGTTGTTGCAGTGGAAGAGATGATCAACAGGGTAATTGAGAACACTTATGTAAGGAGTGGTATAGGTATGCTTCAAATTTTCGTCTATGTCCAGGGATTCACTAGGAAATGTCTCAAGAAGATAAATTTTAACATAGCTATTTAAGCAAATTATTTAGAACCTTGGAGGCAATACAAGAATAAAATCAGATATTTGTGTCTGGGGAGCAGATAAAAAGCAGACAGGGATTGTTATTTTTTTTATAAGGCCCTAAGATTTAGTTCTTTTAAAAGCATATTAATATATTATTTTGATTAGTAAAATAATTAGCAAACAATTCAAATAAAGCAAGTCTCCTTTTGCTTTACAGAGTAATTTCTGTATGCCTGGCATGATGTTAACTAACTATGCATAGTTTAGCCAAGTATAATTCCTGATAGAACAGTTTTACAGTTTGTTAAGCCTAGCATATGTGTAGATAAAAGTTACAATAAAATATGAAAAGTTCAACAAATGAGCTATATATTTGAGTCAACAATATTTGTGTGTAATCTTAATATATGCTTTATTTTAAATGTGTTTTTAATAAAATGCACTGCCCCAGCAGTGTTCATTCGAGGGGATGAGCTGCAGCAATTAATTATTAGCTTTCATAATATATAATCCATAAGATCTTTGAAGAGAACTGAACAGCAGAAGTTGGTTCTAAATAAATATGTCTTATTCTAAGAATCAGACTTTATTAAACTCCCCAAATGACTAGCATAAATGAAAAACATGGGAAGAAAATAGCAGTTATAAAATTCTTATGTGGAGGCATGAGAGAGGCTGATTTTTCAGGCTTTCTACAGCTTCAATTAGGACTAGAAGTTCTTTTGTTTATAACTGGCAATAGCCCATTTATATATTTAACATAAAGAGAACTTCAAATTTGGGATGTTGATTTTTTATTTCACAAAAGGAAAATAGCCTTCTCATTTTATTATGAAAAATAGATCATGCTTGGTTAAAAACGTAATTCTAAGAATGCAGAAAAAATGTCATGAAGAAAGTAAAATAACCACTATATCTACACCCAGAGATAATATGCAATTTTTAGTGAACATACTTTTGGACATTTCTTCATGCATTTATATTTATATAAAATCCATAAATGTATATAATTTTTGAAATTAAATGTGGTATCATATTCTACAACCTGTTTTAAAATATGCCCTGGCAATCTGGTGTGGGCATCATTCCATGCCACTAAATATCGATTTACATATTTTTTCAGAGTTTTTTATGGAAGCATAACACATAGATAGAAAAGTATACAACTCATAAGTGTGCAACTAGAGGAATTTTTACAAAGTGTACGTGCCCATGTATACACTCTCTAGGCTAAGATATAGAACGTTACCAACGACCTAGAAGCTTCCTAGTCGTTACCCTCTACTGAGGCTATTAAAGATGTTCCATTTTCTTCTGGCTTCAACATTCCCTGTGAGAGGTCAGCTGTGGTCTGACTTTTGCTCCTTCGGGAAAGTATCTTCTCCCCTCCCCCACCAACCTCAGTTGCTTTCAAGATTTTCCCTCTGCAGTTTGTTTTCGGAAGTTTTACTATGATACACTTAATTGTGTGTGTGTATTTTTTAACCAGTTGAGGAATATTTTTAATTGCCATTTTTTTCTTTTTCTTTTTTTTTTTTTCTTGAGGAAGATTAGCCCTGAGCTAACTACTGCCAATCCTCCACTTTTTGCTGAGGAAGACTGGCCCTGAGCTAACATCCATGCCCATCTTCAGTTGAGGAATATTTTTAGCCATTAGCTCTTCAAGTGTTGTTTCTTCTCGGTTCTCTCTCTTATCTCTTCTGGGGATCTTATTACCTGTATGTTAGAATTTTTCATCTAGACTCATGGTTTTCTGTATTTTCCACTCCACTCTCTGTCTGTTAACACAGTATTTTCTATTAATCTTTCTTCCACCTCACTGGTCTTCATTTTCGTTAACCCTAACGTGTGGTAAGTCTACCTATTGGGTTCTTAATTGCAATTATTGCCTTTTTTCAGCTTTAAAATTTCTACCTGATTATCTAAAAAATAAACTCTACTTTTCTAATGATAGTCTTCATCTTTTAATTAATATATTGAATGTATTAATTACCATTATTTTAAATCAGCACTTGATAATTCCAAATAAGTCAACTGTAGGTATTGTCTGATTAGGTTTTACTAGGACACATTTTGGTGGGTCCTAACTTTATTTCTTTGGTTTTGTTTTCTTAGACCCTATCACTTTAAAATCTGTTTTTGTGTCTGGCAGCTTTTTTGTCTATATTCCCAATTTCTCCTCCTGCTCAACTTAAGAATTTAACAAATGCCATAAGGCTGAAAAACATAGTGTTTCACTCCCTTCTTTTGGTCTCCCTCTTTCTAGGATTTGGTCTCTCAATCCGACCACATAGGGAACCTATGTTTTATATATGTTAAAATTATTTTCCTAGTTTATTTTTCAGTTCAATTGTGGCATTTTTGATGTATAATCATTTAAAAATGTATCTGGCCTCTATTTTTCTTCTTCCATATGGTTTTGCTGTGTATTATTCTTAGAAAAGTCATCTTTATCACCAAAGTTCTGATATTCATCCATTTGTTATGGGTAATATTGTTCCATATTTTATAACCAAGTATTTGATATACCTGGAATTATTTTAATGGATTGATGTAGGAATATATGATTCATTTTTTCTCTATTTTTTATAGAAATGGCTAGCCAGTCATTTCATAACTGCTTAATAAATTATTTATTCTTTCACATCTATTGTTAATATCAACATTTTCTTATATTAACCTATATTAATTATGTTAAATTCCCATGTAACTTTAAATGGATTTTAAGACTTTCTATATTATTTTATTTATCCCTACAATTTTGTTTTATGTGTCTTTTAAATATATTTTGATATCTGAAAGGGCATGTCTTTCTTCTTATTCTTTTCTCAGAATATTCGTGGACATCCTTGCATACTTATCTTCCCAAATTAGTTTTATTTACTTTTCAGGTTTGAAAATAATTCTTTAGAAATGTTATTAGGATTATATTGCATTCAAATATTTAGTTTTCATTTTTGGTAGAAATTACTGCTTGGGAAAAAGTACATTAATCAGTTATTTTGTGCATTAATTTATTATCCTTCTGGATTTTAAAAAATCCATTTATGATCTTGTTTAGTGTGAGCCTACTATGAATTGTGAATCCAATTTTTGAAATCATGCTGAAATAATCAATTCTCCAAGCATAGCCAAATAAATCAGTCAAATTCTATTTTTATCTTATGGAATGTTGGGTTGTAGATTAAGAAAAGCTAAATAATATTGATAATAATAATGATAATAGCAATAAAAACATAGTAATTAATAATGAAAAGAATAATTATATAGTGTGTTAAAAGCATAAGACCTGTAGTGAGACTTTTGGAGTTCAAACCTCACGTCCAATGCAAAATCACTAACGGTCTGGCATTGGGAAAATTACTTATCGTTCTGTGTCTCAGTTGACTCACCTTTAAAATAAAATTCTTATTATTGTTAAGTGGAATGGTACAGACAGGTGTTAGCTGTTGTTGTTCTTATCATTATTATCAACATTACTATTATTAATTGTTGATCATCTATCAGACACTTGGCACTATACCAGAGGTACCAAATAATTTATCTTCAGTCTTCACACTTTTACGTAGGTAGGTATCTTAGAAAACAAATTAGATACCCTTCTCTTTTATTTATCGTGGTGGATATATGTAGATTTGCATATGCAAGATAGAAACTGAGCACAGGAACAAATTCATCTGGAAGTCAATATATGCAAATGAAATGGGATAATTATAAAACTCCAGTGATATTGACTAGATTTTCTGCATCTCCCTCTCTCTCTATTACTTACTAGACATATTTTGATGAAAACCCAATCACCATTTCCTAGTTCCACATACCACTCCCTTTGCCATCATCACAGTTGGATACTGAAGATAATTGGAAAGCAAAAGGATTTAGTCTTGAAGTCGGGGGAATAAGCAGCAGGAACAGATGAAACACTTTAGAAACAGAGATTGTGATTTTATGGGCCTCTCCAAAGCCACATAAACTAAAGGAGGTTAAGGAGAAACGAAAATGATTTCCCAATGGCTTGTTTTTCTGAGTTTGTTATAATTGCCTAAGGACGAATCAGAAGCTATTCCACATCCTCTTTCTTTCAAATAGGTACATTATATAGCAAATTCAACTTTATTTGTAGTTTCATTAGTCAGAGATGTGTTAGTCTTTTTCAAAGTTTTTGGGTGAAGCTTTGGGTAAACTTTGAAGTAAGAAGCATGGGACTCAGACATTGTGGTTATAATGCAATGATCTGCTCTGTCCTTAGGAAGGATACTTGGTCCACCACAGAGCGCCACCTAGATGGTGATATATTGTTGTTGTCACTATGATCACTGGGCAAGTCTTTATATTCATTATTTTAGAAACTTGAGGTATTTTTGTCAGGTATCCAGAGTATCTAAGTTTCCTAATGCATGTCACAATCGATTGATACAGAAACTACAAAGTCAGTTTCGTAATTTGTACAGAAAAACACAGTGTTGAAGGGACCAAACACTATAGTCTACTATAGTCTACTGGTCAATATAATTTCTCACTAGAGATTAACTTGTATGAGATGTTATTTGGCATTTGGGAGGTTGCTAGGTAAACGTGGAATATTAACAAATTGTACCAGCCAGCTGGAGTATCTTCTTACATCATTTTCGCCAAGGTTATATACCTACCCAATAGACATGATATTGGGTCTTCTTGCCAATTGGGTCTTCTTGGAATATGCTGGTGCAAAAGTACTTTGAGACTCCCTTTTTTAAGCCTTCATCCTTTTCCTAGTGCCATCTTTTTTCAGACAGAGAAAACAAAAGTGTTGTTTCCATTTATAACCTAGTCTTTCTTCTGTATCAACACAAATAGAATAAAGATATGTATCCAGCTCCTTGGGTATTTCCTCATTGATTGTTACTTAAGTGTGAATCACTTCTAGATTTAGCTGACCCACTTTCTAATATTTCATTGTCCCCAGCCAGTTTCATCACAGTTACCTAATTCAAGTCTGGGATATATCTTGTTGTTATCCTATAGTGTTGCACATATAATGAAGATTCCAATGGAATCCAGCTATTTTGTAGGCAATATATTTAATAAAATACATGATCGACAAAGACACTGAATAACTCTTGGGGATGACTGTGGCATCCCCCTACATCTGCTCACTTTTGACATTTCTTTCTCTTACTCATTTATTTCTCCCCTTTCCCCTCTTATTTTCCTTCTCCATTTCTTCTCCTTCCTTTCACCTTCTCCTACCAAATGCTGAGAAGTGGTATTCACAAAAATAGCTTTTGGACAGAGAAAGTAGTTCTAATAATTAACCATAAGTGATTATAGTTTCTTCTCCAATATCTGCCATGATGGAGACACAAGAACCTGCAGCAAAATTTTGCTCAAAAGTATAAAATATATATATATAATGAACTGTAACTGGATAAAATCATAAGTTGACGGTCATGGATAAGACCCCTGTGTCATTTAACATGATTTTGGGTCTCAGTAGTCCTTCAAAGTGTTTGATAAATATTATCTGGGTATTATAAAATATTTACTAGTTTCAGATGAAATAAGCTGCTACAGCTGAGTTTCTTGAACAGAAATTATCCCAATGGTGTGATCTCTTCTTAAGTTACAATTTAAATATATGTCTCGGAAAAATGCCGAATTGCTATTTAGTGAATTTTGATGTTCAGTCAGTTTGTGATGGGGTGAAATTTCTATAAATGAGTAAAATTTTGAGAATGTTTTTCTTCTGAGATACAGATTTCTGTGGATAAAATTTGGGGTTAATTCACTATGACTTCATTGCAGCTCTGCCCTTTGTTACCACAGATATGCTTTCTGCCTTTTTCAATATGGCTTTTCAAATACGAAAAATTTTATAATGAACTCTCATACTAACATGTCCAGGAAGATTCCACCATTTTTTTTCTCAAATATACTGAGAATTCTAAGAGTAATGGTATTTTTGTCCAGTCTTTTTTACTCAGTTTTACTAATATTAATAAAGTAAGTTTTATTAACATCAGTTTTGCTAATATTACAACAAAACTTGTATCAATTGAGTGAAACGATCATGATATTCTGAACAACAGGCTGCACCCTGAGCTCCTGCAAACTCACACCAGACATGAGCTCAGATCCAACGTGGAATTTGATGAGAGAGGAACCGAAACTAAGGAAAATTAAATAGGGGGTCTAGAATAACGTAGTCAGTAGTCAGATTAGTGTTGAAAATGTATTTTAAAATGAACAGACCACTGCAAATGGTCAAAGTTAACACCTATTAGAGGTGATGATGCTTTTCACTCTCTATGGTGTTAAAAATTGCATCTCACGATATCTTGTTGCTTCCATGAGGCATATGTGGCAGCGAGTGGGCCTCTTTGTGATGGTACACTGATAGGTGGTCTCTTCTCTGTTCCAGAGAAGTCTCCAGCCAAGCATGGAGTACATCCCTGCTCTCTCCCATCCCATGACCATGCCACATGCACTTTGGGTGTTTCCTCTGGATTATGCCCAACATACGAATGCAGGTACAACTACAAATTGAGCAGAGGTGACTTTGAGACAGTCATTCCTACCTCGTAGTTTTGGTCATTATACCCTTTCCACTTGAGGTGCCCTCAACACAGGCACATTGGACAATGAAACAAAATCATACATTTCTTTTCCTTCCTTTGAGATGTTTTAAAAAATCTTTTTTGTCTTACTCTTTTAAATTATTTAAAAAAAAATGAGTCAAAATAATATCTGAAAACATTGAAAAAATCTTTTTAAATCTCATGAAATTGTTCTGGAATTAGATAGTGGGAAGTAATGTATAACTTTGTGAAAAAGCTAAAAGACAGTGAATTATACCCTTTAAAGGGGTGAGCTTTATGGTATGTGAATAATATCTCAATAAAGTTATCAGTAAAAAAAGAAAAGTAAAGCAATCCTTTTGGCTCTGCCTTCAGGACAACTTAGAGTTTGACAATTGCTACTGTTCTGCCTGGACCATTTGCATCTCACCTGCTTCATCTTCCACTTTTACTCTTGCCCACCCCTCCACCCAATAGTCTTTGTTCAACGGAACTACCTCATTAATTCTTTTAAGAGTCAAGTTATTCCTGTGCTCAAAATCCTCTCCTGGATCCCTGTTTTACTCACAGGGAAAGCCAGAACTGTTTTAAAGCCCTTTCATGAGGCTTTGCCTTTCCAACCTCCCCTCTTATTCTCTCCTGCTCACTAACGCCACTCTGGCCACATGGGCTCCTTGTTGTTGCTCGTGATCAGCAAGCATGGTCCACCTTAGAACATTGCCATGTGCTGTTTCTCTGCTTGAAACATCATTCTTCCCAACACCTCCGTGACCAACTCTCTTACCTCCAGTAAGTTTTTGCTCAAATGTCACTTTCTTGGTGAGGCCCACTCTGAATGCTCTATTTAAAATAGCAAATGCTTACACTTCCCATCTAAGATCACGTCTTCCCTGCTGGGCCCTTCTTTCCTCCATGGCACTTACCACTTTACAATGTGCTGATGCACTTTACTTATTTGTTTTACTTATCCCTCTGTCTGTCTCCCTCCACAAGAATAAAAGTTCCCTGAGGACTGGATTCTTTATTTGCTCACAGATAAATCCTCTGAGCCTAAAACAGTGCTCCTGGAAAATCATAGGTGCTCAATAAATGTTTGTTGAGTAAAATAAATGCAAGAAAGCTTATTATCCAGGAATTCTTAATCTAGAGACATCACAGTCATCAGGGGATTCTTGAATCTCTGATTTTATGCAAAACTTTGTGTGTAATATTTGTTTGCACTTTTGTGTGTGTGTGTGAGGGAGAATGTTGCTGAGCTAACATCTGTGGCAATCTTCCTTTACTTTGTATGTGGGATGCTATCACAGCATGTCTTGGTGAGCAGTGCTAGATCCTGGCCCGGGATCCAAACCCGCAAACCCCAGGCGGCTGAAGCAGAGTACGCGAACTTAACCACTACACCACCAGACTGGCCCTGTGTTTGTAAATTTTTTTTTCTGGAAAAAGTCTTCATAGTCCTCATCAGACTCTCAGAAAAAAACTATGATCCAGAAGTTGTAAGTATTTTTGCTTGCAATCTCTATCCATATTCTTAATTGGATTTGTCAGTAGACTTTATTTTTTAAAGTGGTTTTAGATTCACAGAAAAATTAAGCAGAAGGTACAGAGATTTTCCATATACCTTGCCTCCACAAGTGCACAGCCTTCCCAACTATTGGATTTTCTTTAAGTCAGACTCAGTGACATTTAAGTTCTGTTGCTTAGTTAATCTGCGTTACTATCTTAGGAGTCAGTCCACTTTGAATCATTTCTTCTTTATTTCCAAGACAGTTTCTCTAGAACAGAGCTTCTCAAACTTTAATGTGCATAAACATCACCAGGCAATCAGAACTAAAAAACAGATACTGATTCATGTAATTCTGGAGCCCAGGGTCCTTGTTTCCTAACCTGTTTTCAGGGCACAGTCTTCACTACAAGTGTGTCCCGGGTCAGCGTACCAGCATCATCGGCATTGGTACCACCTGGGCACTTGTTAGCTTCTCAGGCCTCTCCCTTGATCTGAGTCAGAACGTGAACTTTAGTCAGATCCTGGTAATTCATGTGCACGTTAAAGTTTGAAAAGTCCTGATCCAGAGAGTAGCTTCTCAACCCTGGCTGTACAATGGAATTACTCAGCGCACTTCTGAAAAATAGTGCCCAGGCCTCACTCAGAGAATGAAATTAGCATCTTGGGGTCGGGGTGGAGGGGTCTAAACATTAGTGGTTTTATTTAAGCATCTCAAATGATTCATTCTCTCCCAAATGCTCAGTCCAATGAATGTTGAACAACACCTGGTACCAACAAGATTCAAGTTCCAGAGAGGGGACTGAAAAAGACGATAACTGGTAACTCTCATATAATTGGGCATCTGATGACATCAGACCTTTAAATAAGAACAGCATGAGTAAAATAATGAAGAGGCGGTGTCTTCAAAACTGAAGAAATTATTTGTAAATTAGACTTGTATACCAAGCCGTATGACCAATCAAATGTGAAGGGAGAATAAAGACAATTTAGATTATCTACCTTTCTCAGAAGCTATTGAAAGAAGGCTCACCAAAATAGAGGGAGAAATTCAGACAGAGAAAGACATGAAGGTCCGACACAGGTAGAATGATGTGTGTGCACGTCGTGGCAGGCTGAGGGCAAACAGACTATTATGAAGGAGGAAGACCATGGCGTCCAAGAGAGTTGTCTCCAAAAAGAGAATGAGCATATAGTTTACCTCATGTGTTTGGTTGTAAGATTTAACCACCATAAAAGAGGCTGTAGGCTTTAGCTGCTAAATTTGTGACTGAGTTAAGAATATATATATACACACACACACACAGACACACACATACAACTAGATATATATACACAAGTACAAGAAACATACATGTACATGCAAAACATATATGTACATATAAAGCTAACTAATTAAAAGAGGCAAAGGAACTGAAGAAATAATTTAAAAATGCACAAAAATTTAGAATTAATGGTTTGATTTTTAATAATGTCTACATGGTAAAATAATGCAAACACTGAATATTGATTTAACAAATAGTTGTATCTTATTATATTGAAGATGGGAAGGGATGTGTGCGTGATTCAAGAGAGGAATAGTGTGCAGAATCAAACAGATGACATCTAAGTGTAACGCTCAAGAGATGCAGTCGTAGCAGGTTATTTGGGAACCTGGAGGTAAATAACAGATGAGACGTCTAAAGGAGTGGAGGGTTTGCCTCAGGACAGGAATCAAGGTTGGGGTGGGGTCGGAAAAGAGTTTTGCTTCATTCTTTGTTTCTTGCTAAAAAGAAGTAAAAACATGTTTTATACTATGAACATGGACTTGAACTTAAGAAACATAAAAATCAGATTTTAAAAAGAAGACTATGTGGCCATTAATTATTCCAACTCAAGAGTTTATTGAACACCTACTACAGCATTGCATTAAGTGTGGAGTGGAATATAGAAAAGAGTAAACACGGATCCTGCCCAGGTGTCATTGCAGAGTGTAGCCACATGGGTGTAGTTCTCATGTGCAGTATCTGTTGCATGATATTGCATAGTTATGCTACTATAGTAGTTGCATTACTCTTGCATTTATCATGCAGTTACTTACAGACCTCTGTTTCCTAACTGACCATGAGCCCTTTGAAGAAAGATTCTATGTCTTATTCAAATCCTCTTTTCTATACCTCACATATAGTAGGTGTTCAATAAACAGTGTTTGAACGTAATAAATGGATTATTTTAATTTTAAGGCACAACCTTGAATAAACCTAGTTATGCATTAGAGTCACCTGAGAACTTCTCAAAAAATATGAAGATCTTGTCTCTACTTTCTGAGCATCTGAGTTAGAGGACATACTGTGGATACCAGGAATATGTATTGTTTTAAACGCTCAACATACAATTCAGAGGTGCAGCCAGTCAAGAGCCATTGAAGTAGAGCCTATGCATGTCCTCAGGGAATGGTCTGTGCTGTGGGATTCTGAGAAGAGCGAGAGTCGTTTTGGAGGGGCATTTGGAGGAGCCAGTGTTGGAAGCAGACATTCCATACTGTGCCCCTGTAAAGAGTATCTTTGTGTGGCTGGCTCTGGCTATTTAAAGTGTGAATTCTTAGGCTGAGCGTTAACCCTGAGGCTCTACTTAAAATATTATGGCTGCATTTTTTAAGGGTTGCATAACACAATATTTTCTCATCATGCTTTTTATCCAGATGGATGGCAGCAGTTTTCTTCCTAGCCTCAAAATTATTTCTATGCTTTTCCTTATAGCTTGAAAATTTTTTCCCCTGCAGATACCAGAGAGAATATGGGCTGGTGTTCAAAAATTAATAAGCGCTTCTTCTGGCTCTGCCCATCTCTTACTAATGTTCTCACCTCAGGCACAAGCCATTAACCACTCTGAGATTGTGTCTTCATGTGTTAAATGAAATAAAGATTACCAACTATTTGTTTTATAGGGTTGTTACTAATATCTAACGAAGTCGCAGATGGAAAAGCCTAGACTAACTGTAAACATTAACAGGTCTCGGGGAATTTTGTGATTATGATTATTGTTTAAATATTGTTTATCCATCTTGTCATCATGCTAGCATTTATTCTTCAAATTTGGGAGCCCAGATTTAGTCTGTTGAGAGGAGGATTTCTTGGTGATCCACATGGAACTAGGAAGCTAGAACTAAGAGTTCATGGTGATTTCAAGTAGACATTATTTGTGAGAATAAATATGAATGCAGATGATCAAGGTCGAAGTTGAGAAGACAGATTGATAACTTATCCCGGTGAATTAAATGTCTTACAATTTGGTTTGGACGCTATCGTCACAAAAAAACGGGGAAAGAATGGTTGAATGAGGTTGCTGGTGAGACCATAATTTCGCATTTTGGTACATTTTAACGAAGTGCCAAGAAATAATTTGTAGAATAAAAAATTAATGATACAGAAGACTCATACACTTAGACGTAATGTCCCAGAATATTAGAAAGCTGGAAAGATGTAATCTGTTGGCTACCGTGAGGATTGTCTGGGAGGGTAATTTTATATTTATCTTTTTCTAATCTTTATTTGTGTACATTTCAAATGAAATATAAAAATTCTATTCACTGTTATGAAGAGATATAAAGCTTTGAAAACATATAATAAAGAATAGTTCATTTCTTTATTGCCCAATAGAAAAACATTCAGGAAAATAATTTTAAGTCAACTGGAGGCATTTGCTTAAACTTCCAATTTTAAACAAATATGTCAATTACAAAGTACTAATTTTGGACTCATCAAACAACTCAAATTGTGAAGCTTTTAAGTCAAAAGAAAGCAGTTAGCTGCTGCAGCTGGATACAATGACCTATTTCTCTGTGGTCATTTTTTATAACAATCATAAAAATGGCATTTTCTATCACGGCAAACTTTAGACTAGTCATTTTCTAAGAAATAATTTAGTTCTGGGATGCAAGAGAATCACTTCTCCACAGCATATGTGTTCACCCAGGAGGGCTTGTGGGTCACATTGCCCTATTTTTAAAGCAAAGGTTGGATTGTGCTGTTTTGATGTCCTCTATTGATAGCTACTATACTTCTCTCTCACCTGGAAAGTCTTCCCTGGCTGCGGGGAAAAGCAAAAAGTAATTTTATTATTCTTCAAAATTGCTATCAATAAGACTTTCATAAACATCAAAAGTAAATTACACTCATGGAAAGGCATTGTGGGAAGTATGGCAGAAAGAACAAGCATGACTCATGGTCATAGATGTCATTATCAAACATAAAAGTCACCTATTCTTGACTTCTTGAAAACGATGTCTCCCTGCACCATTTCAGCCCACAGAGAGCTGTGCCCTCAGTACCATCCTACAGGGAAAGGCATTCCTTAGATCACATGAGTTACTCTCAGAATTGCCAGATAAAATACGGGATGCCCAGTTAAATTGGAATTTCAGGTAAACAATAAGCAATTCTTTAGTATCAGTATGATCTGATTCTAGAAAAAAAGCATTTCTTTCCTTCTTCTTTCTTTTTCTTCTTCTTTTTTTTTGGTTTTTTGGTGAGGAAGATTGGCCCTGAGCTAACATCTGTTGCCAACTTCTTCTTTTTGCTTGAGGAAGATTGTCACTGAGCTAACATCTGTGCCAATTTTCCTCTACTTTATGTGGGATGCTACAACAGCGTGGCTTGATGAGTGGTGCTAGATCTGCACCTGGGATCCGAACTCGTGAACCCCACACTGTGGAAGCAGAGCATACAAAATTAACCACTATGCCACCAGGCAGGCCCCCAAAATACTTCTTTTTTCATCTGAGATTCCAGTTTAACAGGATGTCCTGTATTTTTATTTGCTGAATCTAATTATACTTGACTTAGCAATGTTTTGGTGGAAAGTAGCCTTTAGGGCATTAAATATTATTTCCTGTGGACTATCTCGATAGAGCAAAGTTTTGATTAACATCTCCCATGTGCAGCACTTGCCATCGTAAGGTGATCCCAAATTTCATCCAACATCAATGAAACATAATGAGGTAGCCAGAATTCTAGAAGGGTTGATACTCCTGAAAAAAGGAACAGGAGTGGCTTTGGGACTACTTTCCACAACAATGAGGGGGCTCGTGTGTCAGGGCATGGAGTGAGGGCTCCTTCTTGAGAGAAAGTGGATGGGACCATCCTGTGGGAGGGACTGTGGGCATCTCATGTGAGCAGAGAGAGCACTAACAGATGCCATGAATAAAAAACTCTGGGAGGGGTCACCCAGTGGCACAGCGGTTAAGTTTGCACATTCCGCTTCAGTGGCCCAGGTTCACTGGTTCAGATCCCAGGCGCAGACATGGCATCACTTGGCAAGCCATGCTGTGGTTGGCGTCCCACATATAAAGTAGAGGAAAATGGGCACGGATGTTAGCTTAGGGCCAGTCTTCCTCAGCAAACAGAGGAGGATTGGCAGCAGATGTTAGCTCTGGGCTAATCTTCCTCAAGAAAAAAAAAAAAAACTCTGGGAGAAGAGGGATGTCCAAGGAAGAGGTTTAGGAAACTCCAGCATGGTGTGACATATTTCCTGAAATCTGTTGCCATCTCATCAATGGACTATTGCACTTTCGAGACTTTTGGATTAAGACTGCTTTTCTTTCTTCATTTCTTTTCTTTTATCTTTTTTTAAAATGTGACACCAGTACAACCAGACCACCAGGGAAGAGCCTACTTTGGGAATGAGCAGAACATCATCTAGGACAATTTATTGACAGAATGATGGCAAAGGATGAAGATGGACCAGACCTAAGCTTGCTGTGCTCGTGGGCGATTACCAGAAAGCTAAAGAGATCGCACGGTGACAAGTACAGTGAGCAAACACGGCTTCTTGTGAAGGATTCTAAGCAGAGGTCTGATTTAAGCAGCATCATGTGACTTTGCTAAATTAATCTGAAAAGCTCCTATTAAAATAAGCAAATTTAAATTTTTAGTTAATGCAGCATCTAGAGCTATCCAACTTCTTAAGAAATTAGAAGCCTTTTATGAGGCAGAATGGCAATTGGTGGCAGATATGTCTAGACTCATTCAAGGCTTTTGCTTATTCCAGCAGGAAATATCTGAATGGGTCTTGGCTGACAAAGCAGGGCCATTAGTTCAGGCTTTGTTTTCAATGACACTTTTTATTTTGGAAAACTTTTAAGTTTACAGAAAGGTCATGAAGATAGTACAAAGACTTCTGTATACCTTCCACCTAGTTCTCCCTAATTTTACACAACTATGATATATCATTATTACTCATACATTATTATCAAAGGAACTCCCGGCTTTTTTTGGATTTCATCAGTTTTTCCGCTAATGTCCTTTATCTGTGCCAGGATCCAACCCAGTCTGGGACATCACACTAACAATTAACAGGGGAATGCCCCAGGGCAGCAAAAATAGCATGAACTTCCTCTCTATGGAGGGCTAATGTGTGCAGTGCATTGTGTGGACAAAATGCACACAATGAGTGATGTGATGAAGAAATTTTTTTTTTCCTACCAAAATTCCAGGATGACTGACTTTCATGAACCAGAGAACCATGCAGAGTGTGAAGGTCCTGTGGTTGTCAACAAGGAGTCTGCTGGCTAGGTATGGGGGAGAAGGAGGAGACGGGAGAGCTGCACTGGTGAGCCAATGACACAGAAAGAGCCGGAGGTAGAGGTTTTTAGCAATGAATAGTGATACCAGCCCTGATATTGGTTTCCCTATGTTAAATGCAGCATTTATGGTGTTAAAACCAAAGCACTCTTTCCCTGCTTACTCCCTGACCTCCTGGCTCCAGAATCCACTATCTGCCAAGGAGACAAATGGCCAAAGACAAGCACTTGGATTCATTATCTCCTCCGCACAAGAAGCTATAGGCTGGTGGGAAAGCTGCTGACCAGCAAAGTCACGGGCTCCTGCCGCTTTGCAAGTAGTCTCAAGGCCAAACGCAGGTTGTTGGGAAACCTCTGACGAACAAGGCCATATGCTCTCCCTCCCCTACCTAAAACCCCAAATAAAAACCCTTACTTTTAGCTTTTTGGGGAGTTTGGGATTTCAGCGTTAGCTGCCCTTTCTTCTTGCTCAGAGCTGTGTGATAATAAAACTCCTACTTTCTTCCACTACACCCGGTGTCAGAGATTGTCTTGCTGTGCAATGGGTGAGTGAACTCACTTCAGGTTCGATATCAATGGGATACTTGAGGGAGAGGAATATATGATCAAACGAGATTTTAGGAACCTTCCATTGGATGGGCTGAGTGAACCACTGCATCAAGCCCTTAAGAAAACCCACATTAAAGATACACAGAATTCTTCAAGGCCCAGAAGGATCACCGCTAGGTTTTTACATACAACACCAGGCCAAGATTGGGCCAGGAAGAAGCCCTGGTTTTATGAAGACGTGCTAGTGATTCCTGAGATGCATTGAGAAAGAGACTATTTTTGCCCAACACAAAAGTCTGGAGACTATCTTTACTGTACTTATTAGGAACTCAAACGAACATACTCTGAAAGCCAGTGTCATAGGGAAATGGATAAATACCTAATGTAATTAACATCCTAACTGGACCTGTAAGTAAAGGAAAAGCTGACTCAAAATGGACTAAGTAATGGAGTTATTTTCACACACAACAAAAAATTCCAAGGTAGAGGGGGCCTCAATTTTTTTTGTTTATTTGGTGGTTTGTCCATTTCCTGCTATGTTGTTATTTTAGTCAGTTTTGTCCTGAAGCTGGTTCCTCTTGCTGTCACAGCATACATTCGGTAGCAATCAGGGGTAAGTGGAATATAACAGCTAACTTAGGTTATGCAGCTATTCCTGACCAAATATAGTCACCAGGGGAAAGACACTGGGGTTGGTTTAAACTAATTGGAGACTTTCCCTGGAGCTGGGATGGGGCCACATTCCCCTGAATCACATAAATAAAATTGGGGTTCAGTAAAAAGCTGTTTGGGAGGGCATCAGTGCTGTCCCCCAGTACAAAAAAATCTCCATGATGCATTTTGTGCTGGATAAACTGTCCTTTGATTCCTCTTGTTTCTCAGATGTTTGAGAAAGGTGAAGAATTTATCTAAATTCAGCTGCTGCCATCATGGATCAATCAAATCTTAGTCTAAATATTTGATTGTTAGCTCCAAGTTAGAATAGGTACAGTTTACATGAGCTACATTATTTGATATTATCACCTCTTTACTCAGATTTCCCTTAGTTCAACTGGAAACAACAGCTGCGTTTCATGTTATTGCTTTCATTGGGAACCACTGCAAACAGCAGCTCAGAGTACTGTCTTTCCTGGCCAAGTGGGCGCAGCTGGCCAACCTCACAGTCTTATTTCATACTTCATTTAAACTCGCTACAGTAATTTCACAGTGTGCCTGGAGAAAGTTACATTATAACCAAATGAAAAAAGAAATCATCAACGACAGCCAAGATTCAGTTTTTTGTTTTTAGTATCGAAATCAACACTCCTTCACAAATCTTGTCTTTCAGGGATTAAGGTCATGTGATCTCTCCATCTAGGGAAATGTAAAGAGTAAGATAAATTTATCAGCTAGGACAAAATCAAACTGCCCTGAAGTCTGAACTATTTGACCTCTTCAAATGCTCCCAAAAAATCAAAATTGAATGAATCTATCAATCTTTCTCCCTGCCTTTTTTAACATTGTGAAATATTTTCTACAGCTTTCACTGTAGTAGAGTGTATTTGTTTTTTATTGCTGCAGTAACAAATTAGCACAGATTTATTATCTTACCATTCTGGAGTTTTCGTGTGCCATACACAATAAGCCCATCATTGAGACACTAGTGCTTGGAGATGAAAAAGTTTTATTCGAAGTGGCCAAAATGAGAAGGTGGGAAGATAGGTTCTCTCAAATCCGCCTTCACAAAACAAGAAAGCAGTGTTATAGATCTAAGGGGCTTGGGAGGGGGAGTTTTGGAGAAACAAAGGGGAAATCTGTATTTCTTTCACTCCAGATAAGCCCTTGGGCAATCAGACTTCTGGGTGTCAGTGGCAGCTGGAGGTAGTTACCTGGTGATCATAATTTCCTTCAGGGCATTCTTTTTCTTCTACAGAACAAGCTCATAAATCTTTGTGACCCTTGAGCCACCCCTCAGGTAAAGCAAGAAAATAACAAATTAACAATATTAACTTCTTTTCATCTGTGTCTGTGTTGGGAACAAGGTTGAAGGGTAATCATGTTCTTATTGAATATTTACAGTCACCCTCAGGTACCTGGTTTCATTATGCCTCGCTCTTTCATTGATAGGGATCCTTGTGATTACACTGGACCCATATGGACAATTCAGGCTCATATCCTCGTGCCAGAAGTCTTAATTTCATCATACCTGCAAAGTCTCTTTTGCCAGGTCAGATAACATATTTACAGGTTCTAGAAATTCGGATGTAGATATCTTTGGGGGCCTTATTCTGCCTACCACATAGGACAGGTCAAACTTTCTGGTATTTATCCATACATCTGCTAATTTTTTCACTTCACCAGCAATCAAACAGCCACAATGTGCTAGGACCCTAATATATGTCCACATTTTTTTTTTTTTTAAAGATTTTATTTTTTCCTTTTTCTCCCCAAAGCCCCCCGGTACATAGTTGTGTATTCTTCGTTGTGGGTTCTTCTAGTTGTGGCATGTGGGACGCTGCCTCAGCGTGGTCTGATGAGCAGTGCCATGTCCGCGCCCAGGATTCGAACTAACGAAACACTGGGCCGCCTACAGCGGAGCACGCGAACTTAACCACTCGGCCACGGGGCCAGCCCCTATATGTCCACATTTTTTTCTGCTAATCAAGCATATTTTTTTGCCTATATGTTATCTGGTGACAGGTAGCTCAAGGTGGAATTTCTTGCTCTTTTGTGGTTTATCTCTAGTTAAAGTCGAGGATCCTATACACCAGCAAAGCCCAAGAAACAGCAGTTGTCCCACTTCCCACGTGCTTTTGGTTCTAGCTATTTTCACACTCCCTTCTCCTCCATTTTACTGGGCTTTATTTAAATTTTAAGGCTTTATTTAAATTTTATTACTGGGCTTTATTTAAATTTTCATCCCCTTTGCGAAAACTTTGCTGAGGTTTTCTTCCACAAAACATAGCTTCTTTATTCTCATTGCTTTCATCCCACTGTCAATCCTTGTCAAATTGCCATAGATATGCCAAAACTTCGCACATCTGCCTTCCCCTTAGCCTGTGAGAACTTGCAGCGGGTCTGTGAGCTACTCATTTTTATATTCAATATTTTGTATGTGCCAAACAAATATTGGTTTAATTAATCAAAGAATAAGTTAAAAGTTCATCTTAAAATGACCCAAATTATCTCAAAAAGAAGTTTTAATGCTAGTGTCAATCTTGTTTTTCAGTTCTCATCTCTAGCACATCTTCAGGGTATGGTGTGTGCTATGTTGGGAGTTTGAAGTCCAGATGAATATAGCAATTGGAATGTAAATTATACACTCAGAACATGGATTATGTTTGGTTCACACTGTTGTTCTGAGCAGATGGCACAAAGCATGGCACACTAGGACTCAAGAAATGCATTTTTGAAGAATGAATAAACGTGTTTCTACTAGTGAGATCTCTTTTATGATAGAATATGCTTTTGGGATTTTTTAAAAAATTTCTTTCTTTTGTATTTTTGTGAACTGAAATATAATTAAATCATAAATAGTTTAAAGTTTCAGACAGGAAATGTTTTCAATACTTTTTGTGTGATCTGCCATGAAAATGCCATCACACATTTGCATTTTTATTCATGACCTTTGATTGACTGAGGCCACATACCGCTGTAAGTGGCCAACACCTCAGACACAAGTGAGCCTCTGTAAAGACCTGCCGGGTAAAATCCCGATTTGGTGAGGATATTGCTTAATTGGCTCAACCATTCTGTCTACCAGAATCCTAAGTAAGTAGGCTAGTGAATGTTCTAGAAACTTATTAATAACACTCAAGAAGACATTCCCTAACAGGAGCTTAACAAAGACAACAGAGTTGTTTGTCTTGTCTGTTTTAGAATGAGTAGACTCGTACTTAAGCAGTTTTTATTTGGTATCATTTACTGTTTCAATCCAACTAGAAATATTTATAATATTAGCATGAAAACATTAGATGATTTAGTGACCTTCCATATGTTTTAAATTTCTATTAGTAATTTGCATATCTCCTTTATCTCTGTGGGCTATCTTCCCTGAATTAGCCTAATTGTCTTTTTTTTTAATGCCATTAAAGCTATGGTTAGAAGAAAATGTCAGTCTTCCAAGTGAGCAATTACAAAATGTGCTGGAGAGGAAATGTTTCTCTTAATAGGACCTAAGAAGCTAAGAGAATGTTCTGAGGACATTACTTTCCTTTACCATTTTCATTATACCTCTCTCCCCTGGCATTATTTGCCTTTTACACCAGCATACAATGTAGAGTAGATTCCAAGAGTCTACATTATGTCTCAGTTTTGTTGCTGAGCTAAATTCCTATACAACGCAAGCTGGTGTGAGGAAGTTGGACATTTTGGAAAGGTGCATAACTCATCCAAGCTTTCAGTCTTTATGCACAAGCCGGCCTCCATTTTCTTATTATGTGATTATTCCTAACTTTAAATGAAAAATCTAGCCTTTTACAACAAGTCTCAACAATTTTGTATTTGTAGACCGCGTCAGGAATTTTTGCATATATGGAAGGGTTCTTTTTTTCTGATTTAATACAAAAGTTCACAATAGCTGTACAGCCAGTTACCAATAATGAAATCCTTCATATCTAAAATGACATTCTTAATTAAGAGACTCTAGATACCAATACTTTGTAAGTTTTACCATGGTTCCTGGTACAAATCAGGTGCTAAATGCATACAAAGTAAATAAGTGAATTTCTCACCAAGTTTTGTTCATTATTTTTGTACACATGCCAAAGTACTGAGATTAATCAGGGTATTTTTGTGGGAAAGGAAAAGGACAGTATAGAGAGTTGTCTTTTATTTTCTAGTTAGGAACTTTCCAGAGCAGAGGAAGCACACTTGTTGGAAGTATTGACTTGTTAGGAAATTTTCTCAACAGTTTCCCTGAGAACATAAAAACTTTACCTTTTGCCAACAACGAATGTAGTCGAATTTCGGTTCAGTATTTACACAGTCGGAAAACTCTAGGAGCCTCAACAGTGCCTCTGGTGTTGGCTAAATGCTTTTAAATTAGAGGCAGTTCTTGTCTTGTCCTAGTTGTTTACTTAAAGCCACCTAAAAACAAATGAATGACAACAATGGAGGTGCCACTGGGTGCCAACCTTATTGAATAACTTGACAGTAAATAACTTGGCAATGACAGTCTAATGGCAG
This sequence comes from Equus asinus, assembly GCF_041296235.1. Taxonomy (NCBI): domain Eukaryota; kingdom Metazoa; phylum Chordata; class Mammalia; order Perissodactyla; family Equidae; genus Equus; species Equus asinus. The sequence continues at coordinate 11,735,016 of NC_091808.1, read as the reverse complement.
AAAACATATTCAATCAGTGTTGTAAGCATTTACAGTGCAGCGGCTTAGAGACTCCATAATGTCAGAGTAACTCGTGTCAAACTAACCCTTCTACTGACAAAAATGATAAACTTTAAACAAATATAAAAAGTAACTTATTTGAAGGTACTGGAGAGTGACCAAGGGAAGGAAGAAACCAGAGGAATTGCAAACCTTGAAAGAAGGGAAATCCAGGGGGTAAGATCCACACTTAAATGCTCTTTTTCCCTAAGGGTGCTCCCCAGCCCACTGGGGAGTAAGCAGAATAGAACTCAGGCAGAAAGCAGCAGTCTCACTGGGTGGAGGAGTTTGAGAGCAGAGGGCCTGCAGGAGCAGTAAGAAAGTCAGGGGAGAAATCCTCGATCTGTCTGGTCTTTCTTTTTCCAGCTTTGATTAGCTCCATCACGCGCATATGCAGATCAATACTCAGGCTCCAGGGCATCCTTCTGCAGAATCCTAGGCCTTCTCTGCGCAGCTCCCTACTCTCCAGCGTTTTTCCCTGTCAAGTGTAGCCACCTCAATTTCCGTGGACTCCAGCTCAGTGAGATTGCCCACTCTGTCCTGTGGTCTTGAACTCCTCCAGCAGGCAGTACACTAGGCCAGTAATAGGGCTCACCTCATCTGTTTCCCTTCTCTCAGGGATCACTTGTCTTCACTGCTAATTGTCTTCTTTTTACTGCCTTATTCTCTCTCTTTCTGCTTCTAGGACACCAATTACACGTATCTATCATTGTTCTACAGTCTTTAGATGTTCTTTTCTTCTTTTTTTTCAGCGTTTTGTTTATGTGTCTCTATGTGTGTGTCTTAATTTGAGTAATTTCTAACAACGTATCTTCATGTTCACTTTGCCTTTCATTAGACACACTGCTAGATATTTGATGTTTCTTTTTGATAGTACTTAAAGGATAATTTTTTGAACATTTTATTGCTTATTTATTGCTGGTATAAAGGAATACAACTGATTTTCCCGTATCAATATTAGATCCAGTGGCTTTGCTAAATTCACATGTGAATTTTATTAGATTATTCTTTGGACTCTCTAGGTACTCAATTACTAGTCTTCAAATTATTTCTTCCTTTCCAATCATCATAAATCTAGTTTCTTTTTCTGGTCTTATACCACTGCAAAGACCTTTAGTATAATGTCAAATATAATGTTACATTTTCAGTCTCATGGCAAAGCTTTAAATGCTTCACATTTGTTAAGTATGATTTTATTCCTAGTGTATTGAGAGCTTTTCCGATGGTGAATATAAGTACCTTTTCTGTACCTTTTCAGATGATTGCAAGGCTTTTCTTTTCTATTAGGTTAATGTGAAGAATAACGTTAGATTTTAAAATGGTAAGATGGCTTTGCATTTTATGAATACACTCTATTTTGTCATAATGGGGTATTCTTTTTATACACTGCTGGATTCAATTTACTCAGTTCGTATGGGATGATTTGAGTTTCAGAACCAAGTTTTGTTGTATATAAAGATTTATTCATATTTTTATTTATTTTAGGTCTGTATTTTTTTCTGAGAATTTAAGCATTTTATCTAAATTATGAAATGTATCAGGGCCTGTCCAGTGGCACAGCGGTTAAGTTCGGTGGCTCAGGGTACGCTGGTTCAATTCCCGGGTGCAGACTCACACGCTGTTTGTCAAGCCACGCTGTGGCAGGCATCCCTCAAATAAAGTAGAGGAAGATGGGCATGGATGTTAGCTCAGGGCCTGTCTTCCTCAGCAAAAAGAGGAAGATTTGTGGGAAATGTTAACTCAGGACTAATCTTCCTCAAAATAAATAAATAAATAAATAAGTGATGAACTGTATTGACATACAGTTGTTCGTATTACACTCAAATGTTTTATATCACATATACCCATATGTAGGTAGACATATCTTCTTTTTTATTTCCAATACTGTAATTTGAGCCATTTCTCGCTCTCTCTCCCCTTGCTTCTCTCTCTCTTTTCTTCTCCCCTCCCCCCTCTCTCCTCTCCTTTTCTCTTCTATTTTCTCTTCTCTCTCTTCTTTTTCTAAATTAGCTTTGCTAGAGACTTATGAAATTTATTAACGTTTTTAAAATACAATATTTGGAATTTGTTTTTTTCGCCATTGTTTTTATTTTCTACTTCACTGGTTTCTCCTCTTATCATTATTACGTCCCTCTGTCTACATTCTTTTGGTTAATTTCCTTTTCTTTTTCTAATTTCTTGAGATAGATACCTAGATCATTGATTCTGTGGCCTTATTTTCGTTGAATTATGCACCTGAAGCATTTTCCTTTAAGCATTGTTTAGTTGTATCCTATATATTTGATACATATTTTTTCATAATTATTTATAAGTATTTTCTAACTTCCATTTAATTACTTCTTGCAATCCAGGGTTGTCTAGATATATGTTTATTATCATCGAAACATTTGATAGTCTTCAAATATCTGTTTGTTACTGATTTCTTATTTTTTCTGTGGTATGAAAACATACTCTGAATTGTTATAATTCTTTCAAATCGATTAAGATTTGCTTTATGGCACTTCTTATAGATGATTTTGGTAAATGTTCCTTGCATACTTAAAAATAATGTATATGTGCACTATACAATTTCCATTGGGACACATTTATGAATGGAGATGTGCAAATTTTATATACCATTTTTGCTCTTCCTTTTTCACTTGAATTCCCAGTTACTTAGAGAGGAGTGGTAAAATCTCCCAGTATAGCTATGAATTTGCCTGTTTCTCCTTTTAGTTCTGTCAAATTTTATGTATTTGCACTTTGTAAATTTTAACATATTTTGTGAGTTTTTCATCATGTGCATAACAATTAAGACTCAACTAATGTAAGTGATAAAGATTCATCATTGGCTCCAGCATTATAAAACTATTGGTGACCTTAACAAAATTAGCATGATTGGAGTGGTAAGCAATAAAGGCTAATTGGAGTGCAATCAAGAGAGAATGAAAGGAGACATATGGAGACAGGTTATAAACAGCTATACTCAAAGATTTATTCTTTAAGAGCATAGAAATGTGATGGTGGTTAGAGATGAAATGAGAGCTCAAAGGAAGTTGTGTATGCGTACATGCATGTGTGTATTTAAAAAGGAAATTATTCTAGGATTTTTTATGTGGATGAGAAAGATGCACGCAGAAGAGAGAAATTTGACAATGAAGGAGAGAGGAGGATTGACTGCAAAAGGAGGTCCTTGAGAGAGTCTGCAACCCAGCATACAATGACGAGCAGTTCCTCCATTGCAATACAAAGGACAAAAGAGCAAATGGACCCACATATGAGTAGATCAGTCAATTTTGTGTCAGACACATGTGGAAGTTTTTTTCTCACTGTTTCTATTTCTTCTGTGGAATAAGAAATGTCATCTGAGAATGTGGAGGTGAGGGGATATTGGGGATTGAGAATAGAAGGGAATGGTAGGAGTGGTTTTATGAGATAGTGGGAGAATAAATAGCTAGAAATATGTAGTAGGATAAAAAGGCATCAGTGAGGACCTCCTTGAGGATGGTGGCTATGAAATAAAAGTTGGATCAGCTTCGTGTCTGTAGCCGCCCCTGACGCAGGAAGGGTTAATAATCACTGGAAAAGGCTTGCCAACAAACTGTGACCCGGAGGTGAGAAGGACGGTTAGCCAATGACGGGTAAGACCTCCAGGGGGAGGCAACCTAAGCCAAGCATCGGTCACCCGGGGGCACAGATGGAGAAACGATATCGATATCGGGAGCATGAGGTGCCGTTGCCTAGGAGGCCTTGCCTGCTCCGAGATAAAAATATACGAGCACAGCAAAAACATGATAATATCAAAACAGAGGCTGAGGGAGGGCTCCTTGAGAAATCACTAAGAATTCTTGGCATTCGCTAATTACTTCATCCAGAACACCTGTGTATGTTTAACAGACGTAAGCTATGTATATATTGAAACGCTGGTTATAATAAACTCAGAGTGGCTATCAGCCCTCTCCGCATCTATCCTGATGTGTACATTGGATTGTGACACCGACAATGTCCCAGGAAGAGAAAAACCTGAACAGCCGAGGAGGTCCAATCTAAATCTGAGGGCACGGCACAAAATTCTTTCCCCCTTTCTAAATGAACCTTCTACTCCTTGTCTGGAAGCTTATCTATTACACAGGGGTCATCCACTGCATGACTCAATTTAGTGCCATTTGCCAGACCACAGGTTTTGTGCCTACCGTAAATTTCCTGCAAATTTTGCAAACCCATTAACTTTTAATCCTAGTTCTGAGTGTTGTAAGGTCTTGATTTTTTGCTTTCAGTAGGAAATTAGGAAGGATTGAGCAGCTGATTTTAACAGATGTCGTTTTGAAACCGAAAGAAGTGGGAAGACTTGTTTATTATCCACCTGATGACACATTTCTACTTTATGAAAATGTGTCACATTACCTTGCAGAAATATCACGTCTTCACCATCACTTTTTCTATTTTGCACCTTTTTGTGTCCTTTTCACTGAATCGTTAAATATTAATCTGATTGTGACTCTCTCAGAGCTGCTGTCCAAGGATTCAATTGGTACTTCTTCGCGTCCCAGGGTCATCTAAAAGTCAACTCTCCTTCATGATGAGATGGCTCTATTTTTGTGCTAACTCAACGTGTCTGAAAAACTAATTTATGTGACAGATTAAAGTGACAGAAACAACACTCTAGGCACAGCCATTTCACATGATACAGCAGATTTCCAAAATAAAACAGCTTTTATTTCAACCTAGTACCCTCGAGAGGATCGGATACTGTTTGGCTATTAAGTCCTTCACACATCATTAATTCCCAAGCAAAAAGGTGATAAATCTCACCACAAAGCTAGTTCAGTGCACATAGGAAGACAAATAGAGCTCATATGATATCTGACTTGATCACAGACTGTAGGAACAGTCAAAAATAAACATGAAAGTTGCATACAAATTCTGGTTGGCAAGAAAAATGTAATCCATGTAAAGGCTATGAAGGGTATAAGTTCAAACATCACCTCTCCACATGCTCCCTCTCTCTGTATCAACAGGTCCACCTTGGGGCGTTACTTTCAGCATTCTATAAAGACAAACTTTTGCAGATATTTCACGGATTCAATATACATACTTAGAAGCAAGAATGGTTGTTGATTGCGTCCTTCATAATCACCTATTCTTGTAATTACCTCTTCTATGTATGGACATAATCTAGCAATGTCTTGGCATAGTTTCCATTTTGGACCAAATCAGAGACATCCTTGTGGCAGGACACACTCTGGACTTATTCCAAGTCATGAGACATTACAGCACTGACTACTTCTAGCCAATAGCCTGGCATAGCTTGAACCCCCAAGGAAGAAACCTTTATCGGCAATGCAGCTCGGGATAGAAAGTCTGAGACAAAAACCAGGTGAGAAAGCTGAGGTTGTTGATAATTTTGTGGATTTCTTTCTTTAGATGAGAGTTTAAAGAGGTTAATGGCATCTGGAGAACTATCACCACTGGTCTAAACAATGAATCCATTCAAAACGCTGTCCATGAAATGTTATGTTTTTAAGGGGCAATATGAAATATTCAGTAAAAAAGAGAAAAAGAATACTCTTGGAACCCAGTTGCAGATCATTCCTCCTCTATGACATTTTAAAAGCAAAAACCAAATTCAATATACAAAGGATTGAAGAAAAACCTTAAAGATCCACATGAAACATTTCTCATTTTACATTCAAGTAATCACTACCTAAATGGTAAAATTGCTAATTATGATGTGAGAAGATACATTTTCATTTTCTTCTAGCTGGTTTCCGATATAATGGTTGCTCACTAAAATATAATCAAGAAAATGTCTCCTGTAGTTCAAATTACCCGAATCAACTTTAATGGGAGAGAGCACAAGATGAATTCAATTCTGGAAAGTTGGTAAAGAAATATGATTTCACAAAAAACATTATTCTTGAGTTTGCACTCACATCATCCAGTACAGTATTTTCCACTTCAATTCTGCAAATCTCTTTAGTACCAGCTGTGTTATACCAGCCATGGGCATCAACCCAATTAGTGATGATGATAATGGAATAAAATTACCCCAACAGGGAAAATGCAAACCAAGTAGATTGACAAAAGTGAACCTATTTGTCTATATGATTCTTGGTGTGACACCTCTCATACTGCAAAATGAATAACTTAGTGGATCTATCCATTGCCTGACATGAGAGAGACTGTCAGGAGAATGAATTAAAGATAGGCTTCAAGTAGACTTCCTGACATTGTGACATGGACAGCTTGAAAAGTTTCCAAAGATATGTCTTACGTTAACATGAGTGCAATTGATGCACTGTTGTTCAATATTCAGTTCCTTCTGGGAAATATAAGAAAGAAGCATCCCTAATGGTGTCTGTCTTAGCAATTTGCTTATGTGAAAATATGCTGCACTCTGTTAGTAATTGTGCTGAGCTGAGATCTCATAACTCGTATAAAATGTAAGGCAGCTATTGACCGGCACTGGTATTAAAGTCCTGGAGAAGCCACACACTCCATTTTTATGCAATTTTTAAAATTAATTAATTCATCAATGATTAATTGATGAATTGATTGATTGATAATCTTTTCTGTTTTAAATACCATTGTAGGCACTCAAGGAAGGCACGGGTCATTTCAAAATGGTAAACATTAAAACAAATTTGCAAGCCCGACTTAATAACTGAAAATGCCAATAAATATCTGCTCTTTATTTGACTTTATTTTCCTTCATATGTTTTTATTATGTATATTTAAAAATACGCTGGTCTGTACAAATTTTGCTCTTTATTCAATGTTTAGACTCAAACAATGTCATGCTTCATCAATGTGTTCGGTTCCATTTCTCACTTTACCAAGGTGTGAAAGCACAGACACATTTTCTAGCTTATAGAGAGTCCAAACTGAACACTCCCTGAAACCATAACAAAAATGCAATAAGATGAAAGAAAAAATATATTTGCTTGTTGTGCCATCTCCCAACCCTCAGCTTTTTTTTCTTTCTTTTTAGACATGTTTGTAATTGGACTAATTCTCTTTAGACTTGAGCCATTTTTGGCTGGTCTAGCGTGTTGTTTTGTTATTTTGCTTTCAAGCACCATTTTTCTAAATTTAAGTGTAGTACTTATTCCTTGTAGAATCTTTGGACAGTACAGGAAAGCTAAAAAAAAAAGAAAATGCTGACAATATTTCCTTCCAGCCTTTAAATACAATTTAGAAAGTTCTCATTTTCCTGAGATAATTGGCACTACAAAAATGATGCAAACAAAATCCATTTAAAATGGATATTATCGTATTGAGGCTGCCACATTTAACAAATATAAATATACAGGACATCCAGCTAAATTTGAATGTAAATAAGCAACAAATAATATTTTTAGCATCAGTACGTTCCATATAAACATTGCATAAGACATTTATATGGGACATACGATAATAAAACTTTTTCATTGTTTATATAAAAATCAAATTTAACCAAGTGTCCTGTCTTTAATTTGGCAATCCTATAATATACAAGGGAAAGGCTGATTTTGACTTGGTTTGAAAACTATACACAAGTTATATCTTGTATTTAGCCAAAAATTGTAATTATAGCCATAATAGTGCATTAGTTCTTTAAATGAATTATGTGTTTTTTTTTTTCCTTTTGGGGTAATTTTCACTTCAAAATGGTATGCAAGCATGACAGGACATCTTTTACTTTACATCTTACTCTCCAAAATAAAATATCACACGAATAGATTTTACTAATAGGTATTTAAATGGTTTCACTTTTAAGCAGTGATAATCGTATGTCCATGTTCACTCTCTTCTCCAATGGTTATCTAGTCAAGCTTGCTAGATCCTCAGTTGTTGAAGACATTGCTGTTGATCTGAATAGCTTTCATTATCTTTTGCATTGATTCAGGAAATCTTGCATTGTTTACAAGTTTTCAGTTTTACTCTTCAATTGATTTGCTCTGTATTTGCCATTTTGGATAAACCCTATAAAAAGCAAGAGACAGATAAACGATAGTATTAATTCAATGAACAGGAACACCAATTGTTTTAATCAAGGAGAAATGTTGAAAAGGGACTAGTTTTATGAAAACGGTCATTGGTGATATGTTTTCTTGGCTTTCTGATGACTTTTGCCTTTCTTCAAACCCTCACAACCAACTGGTTTTGAAATTTTCATGATGAAGGAAAATAGCTTTACCACAAAAACTCTCATTCTACCATTGTGACAAAATGACATCCTCAGCATGGCATCTTGAGGATCCTTTCAGAAATTTTTCAGCATATGCAAAAGATTGTGAGTGTATGTCCATGTAGCTATGTGGTGTTTGGCCACCATATCTGTATAGGGTGGGTTGCTTGGGGGTATATATGCATTTACCTGTGTGTATACTTGTGTGTATGTGTATTAATGCTTCTACTTAAATATCTAAATCACAAATAGTAGCCTCCTAGACACATAGCTCTATACATTTTCTTTACTAGGTAATGAATAAGATTCTTCCCTATTAGTCATAAAAAAGCAGTATCATTCATTTTAACGGCAAATGTATTACATGAATATATACTATTATTTATTTAAACGGTTCTCCCGTGGTGGATACTTAAGCATTTTGAAAAAACTTTGCTTATTTATAAACAAATATGATTAATAATGGTAATATAATTTATAGATAGATAGGTGTAATTTGTACTGTTTCACACTGCACACATGTGGAAATGTATTTATGTGATAATATCCTAGAAATAAAATTATTGGGTCTATAAGTTAGGGATTGCATTCAGCTGTAAGAATAGACACAATATGGCTTAAACTCATAAGGGTTTAGTCTCTCCTATTAAAGGAATCCATGAGAAGGCAATACAGGACTGAAAAGCAACCATAATATTTTCCTTAGGGACCCAGGTTCATCTCTTTTGGCTCCTCCAATCACTCAGATTATGGCTTCTGTCTTCAAGTTCACCTCAAGATTCATAATGTCTGTGTAGCTCCAACCTTCGTATCCAAGTTTCAGGCAAAAAGAAGCTCTGTCCAGCAGAATCAGACTTTTTAAGGGACTTAAGAATTTAAGAGACTTTCTAGTAGTCACACAATAAGCGTTTAATTTGTATTTTATTACATAAAACTTTTTCACCTTGCGGTGCTTAGGTGCCAGGAATGTTGGGAAATGTAGTCCTCATTGCAGACACCTAAATCTATGTTCCAATCCTGACAAGAAAAGAATGAACAGTGTGTAAGTACTTATAAACCCCTGACATACTTGAACAAAGTGCATATGGGTCTTAAATTTTGATAGATATTTCATAAAGATGCCAATTTTCTTGAAATTATACTACCACCAATAATTCATGATAGTGCCTTTTTCATAAGATCCTATCAGCACATTAACATTAAAAAAAATTGGTAATCTGTCAGGAGAAAAGTGGTATTTCAATGTATTTTATTTGCGTTTCCCATTTGATTGATGAGAATGCATATCTAGTGCTATAGTTAATAGCCATTTGTATGTCCCTTTCTGTGAACATTCAGCTTATGTCTGTTTGCCATGTTTGTTTTTGGGACACCAATCTGTTTCTTACTAGTTGGTAGGAGTTCTGTATACATGAGGAAAATTATGCCTTTTGCTGTCAGTATTTTTTGTGTGTATATGCATTACAAATTTTTTTCCAAGTCTATGGCTTGCTCTTTTCATTTTCAAAATGGTGTCTTTTCATGATAAGCAGTTTTAATTTTGGCTAAGACCAGTTTATCAATTATCTTATGTTAGTGCTTTTTGTGATCTGTTTAAGAAATCTTCACTTACCCCAAAGTCACAAAAATATTTTCCTATATTTGCTTCTAGGAGCCTCATAGATTTCTAGCTTTTATTTTTGGCTTATGCTCTCATTTCAAGTACATTTTATACATGGTGTGAGGTAGGGGTCAAAGTACGTGTTTTTTTCCCAACAGATATCTACTGATTTACCATCACTTGTTAAAAATGTATTTTTTCCCCATTGAATTGCTTTGCCACTTGTGTTGAAAGTCAATTGTCTGTATATATGAGAGTCTGCTTCTGGACACTCTATTTTGCTCTGTTGTTGTACCTATCTGTATTTATGTCAGTATCACTCTCTTAATGACTTTATTTATAGTAAGTTTTAAATGAGACAGTTTAAGTTGTCAAGATTTGTTCTTTTGTTAGAGAGCTTTGTGTACTTTAAGGCTTTTATAGTTATAAATTTAGCTATCAGACTGTCAATTACTACTAAAAAAAGTTAGGATTTTGAATTAAATTTAGAAATTTGAGGAAATTGATATCTTCACATCATCTAGTCTTCCAACCCAGAAGCAGGGCATACTTGTCCATCTATTTAGCTCTTTAATTTTTTTCAGCAATGTTGTGTAGTTTTTAGTACAGTGATTTTTGACATTTTTCATTATATTTATTCCCAAGTTTTAATGGTTTTTGGTGCTAATACTAATAGTGCTGTTTAATTTCTTTTCTTATATTTAGTATGTAAAACTATAATTGATTTTTTGTATATTGAACTTGCACCAACATATTTCCTGAATTCATTTAGTAAACTTTTTTTTTTAGACTCCCTATGCATATTTTTACGTACATGTTGACTGAGAATAGACTGCTTTTTTCTTAGTATGCATGCCTTATTCTTCCAGCATTAGTACATTTTCTAGGACTTCTAGTATAATATTGAATATAATTGAGAGAGGAAACATTCTTGACTTTTCTCCCATCACATGTGGAAAGCATTCAATGTTTCTCCATGAACTATGGTGATAGCTGTTGGTTTTTCTTAGATGCCTTTATCAGATGGAAGTTTCCTTCAATTCCTAGTTTGCTGATACATTTTGTGTTGTGTATGAGCATGTGTTGAATTTTGCCAAATAATTTTTCTCCCTTTTCGAGGTGATTGTTTATTTTTTCTCAAAGGACTGAACTACTTTGACTGATTTTTTTTTATGCTAAACTAAACTTGAGTTCCTGGAATCAACTCGGCGTGTGTATGAGTGTGTGTGTGTGAGTGTGTGTGTGTGTGTATGTACTGACACACCTTCAAGGAGTTTAGTTTGTTGTTGGATCCAATTTGCTAATACATTGTTAAGAATTCTTGAGTCTATATGTGTGAAGGAAATTCATCTATAATTTTCTTTTTTCATGATGTTCATGCTCAGTTTTGATACTAGAGGTACACTGGTTTCCTAAAAACAATTGGGAACTGTTTCTTCCTCCTATGTGGTTTTTTTTCTTAACTTAATCCAGTAGCTCTGGGCCTCAGATTAAATGTTGACTATCAATGGTAAGTGTAGGAATTCTTGCCCTTGTCCTTATCTTCAGGTACACAGTTCCGTCAATACCATGTGTGCTTCTAGCTGTAGATTGTTGTTAGATGCCCTTTATAAGATTTAAGTACTTCTCCAGTTTGCTAAAAGGGTTTTTTCCATCGTAAGAGAGTGTTAAATTTTTTCAAATGATATTTCTTCATCTATGTATGTGATCACATAGTTACTGTCATTTATTCTCTTAATATGATGACTTGCATTGATTGCCTGTCAAACGTTCAACAAACCAAACTTTCATTTGTGGGATAAACCCAACTACATCATGATGTATTATTCTATTTATATTGCTAAATAATTTACCAATTTTAGTAGTAGTAGTAGTAGATTTTAACAAAGTACCACCGACTGGGAGGCTTAAACAACAGAAATTTATTTTCTCCCAGTTCTGGAGGCCGGAAGTCCAAGATCAAGGTGTCGGCAAAGTTGATTTCGTTGGAGGGTTGTGAGTGAAGGATCTGTTCCAGGCTTCTCTTTGGCTTGTAGGTGTCTGTCTCTTCCCTGTATCTTCATGTCGTCTTTCTTCTGTGCGTGTCTGTGTCCAGATCTCCTCTCCTTATAAGGACACCAGTCATATTGGACTAAAGCCCACTTTATTGACCTCTTTGTAACTTAATTACCCGTTTAAAGAGCCTCTCTCCAACTTTAGTCACATTCTGAGGTACCACGTGTTAAAACATCAACATATGAACTGCAGTGGGAACACAATTCAGCCCATGACGTCAATACATCGTAATATTTTCTTAAGGACTTTTGCTTCTTTATTCATGAGTGATATAGTATGAAATTTTCCTTTCTTTATTTTTTGTAGTGTCTGTCAGATTTTGTTATTAGGGATATACTGATCTCTTATAACGAATTGGGCAATGTTCACTTCTTTGTTTTCTAAAAAGGATTTTTTTATAACTGATGTTATTGCTTCTTTGAAATGTGATAAAATTCCACTAGGGCCTGGAGTATTCTATTTGGGAAGGTTTTTAACTTAATCATTTAAGAGATATTTAGAGGGCTATTCAGATTATCTATTTCCTCATGGGGGAGTTTAAGCAGTTTGTATCTTTCAGAGAATTTGTCCATGGCATCCCAACTGTAGAATTTACTCATACTATTTTTTATTATTCGTTCAACGTTTGTAGCACCTGCAGTGATATCACCTCTCTCATTCTTGATATTGCTAACTGTGTCCTCTCTCTTTTATCCTTGATCAGTGGTATTAGAGGTTTATTAACTTTAATGATATCTTCAAAGCAGCAGATTTAGTTTTGTTGATTTTTTAATGAATTTTCTGTTTTCTATTGTATTGAGTTCCCTTCTGATCTTTAATATTCTCTTTTTCTCTGCTTAAATTGTGCTTCATTTGCTCATCCTTTGCTCTTTTCTTAAGGAGAATGCTGAGGCTCTTGAGACTTTTCTTCTTTGTTAATAATGGTCTTAAGTGCTATAAATGTACCCCTAAGTACTATTGTAGTACCTAGTAGCATCTCACAAATTTTGACATGTCTTGTTTTTATTTTCACTCATTTCAGGATACTTTCTAATGTCCCTTCTGATTTTTTCCTTAACCCATGCTTTATCTAGAATAACAACACCTGTTTACCCAAAACTTCAGGAATTTTCAGAGATCCTTCTGTTATTGATTTCTGTCTCAATTCTATCATGGTAAGGAAACCTGCGTACAATATTCCTTGCATTCTTTTAAATCTATTGATACTTGCTTTATGGCTCAGAATATGCTCTATTTTGGAAAATGTTTCACATGTATTTGAAAACAAGGTGTATTTTGCTGTTCTTGGTTGGAGGGTTCTATAAATGTCAACTAGATCAGGTTAATTGATGGTGTTCAAATATTCCATATCTTTACTTATTTTCTGTATGCTTGTTCTATCAAGTATTGAGAGAGCAGAGTTGAAATCTTTGACCACAGTTTTGGATTTGTCTATTTCTCCTTGAAATTCTAAAAGTTTTTACTTCGCACATTTTGGAGCTTTGTTATTAACTGCTTAAACGTTTAAGATTGTTATGTCTTCCTGATAACAGAACCATTTAACATTATGAAATGACCTTCTTTATCCCTTGTGATATTCTTTGCTCCAATATCTGCTGTAATTATATTAATATAGCCATTCTTTCCAGAATTAACACTAGCTTGCATTCCAATCAACAGATTATAACTGTGTCTATTAACAATACCCTCACCTTCATTGAGAATAATCATTTTATCAAATAACCACTCATTTGATAGGTGAAAATGATATCTTATCTAAATCTGTATTCCTTAATTTTTCATGAATTTTAACATCACTTTTGTGTTTGTTTCAGGCATTTGTATTCTGTCTTACTTGTTAGTCTCCTATTGATGTTTGCCTATTTGCCTATGGAAGTTTTAACACTTTTGCATTTGGTTTGCTTGATTTGTAACCTGCTATTTCTAAGAGTTATGGCAAATGTATTTCCAATATTGTGGTATGCCTTTTAATTTCTGCAGTCCTAAGATTTTATTATATCTAGGTAAATAAATTTGTGATTTTCTCTGTGATGTATGTCATTGAATATCTGTCTTCCCAATACAAAATTAATTTAAAGGTTCTTGACCTTTGTTTTCTAAATTTTTTCAGACAAAATTACTAATCCATCTAACCTCTGAATTCTATTAAGAAAATCTTTCTAGTAGCAACAATTTATGTGATCAGTAGATACTAGTATTTGAAAGTACAGTGAATAAACCAAGTATCATGAAATGTCATTATTAAGCAAACCTAAAATTTAAAAAATATTAAACATGAACTATACCTTGTTATTGCAGAAGTTAAGGGATATACTAGTTACTCAATATTATTTACTGACCTGAATTGGAAATTTCAGGTTAGAAGTTCAGTCAAGGTGTAGTCTCTTCATGTTGCTTGTTACTCTCTTTCCTCTTTATACCATCGAGTGAGATTGGTGAAACACCCAAACTGCCAATTGTTCTGCGTTTTCATTCTTCAGTCAGTGTCCTGTCTAAGTTCCCTGAATTGAGCCCAGGAGTTGGGAAAGTAGAAATAGAGGAAACTAAGATAGACAGAGCTACCACGAAAATCTATTCTTTTACGTGTTTTTCATTTAAATGTCACCTCAACATTTTGAATTACATATTGATTAATTTTAATTTATTGAATGGTTACTATGTGCAGCCAGTTTGCTAAGAGCATTATCTGGACTATTTCATTAAATATTCACAGTGACCTTTGAAGTATGAATGCTGTGCTTACATTTTCTCAATTATCAAGTAAAGGAGAGATAACTCATAAGAATACTTTTCAGAAATGAAATGAGGATAAAGACTGATAATATGTGCAATGAAGCCAAGGGCACATCTGGTATTTAGTAAAGTCGGACAAATTAGCCATAAATATTAAATTGTGCATGTCCCATTACTTGAGCTCCAAGCTAATGTTAGTAATATAAAAAGAAAATCTGCATGCAAATAAAACCAGTGCTTACTAGGGGCAGAGAAACCTATGCTCTAACTAGCTCCATCATGAAGGAATGTCTAAAGACACATCTGTGTATAGTTTGAGGATAAGAACAGAGAGCTTGCAAGTTGTTTTCAGTTTTCAGTTGAAAACTCAGTTTTCAAGTTTGTGAACATCATAGAACTGGGGTATCTCCCATTTATTTGGTCAATGAAGAAATTTAAATACTTTAAATCTCGGTACTGTCATGTGCTCTAAATACATGATCATTGCCATATTACAGGAAATAACAAAATTGAGAGACTGTTGAGCTCAGTCTCCTGGTGTGGTAGTGTTTGCAAATTAGCTTGGGTACTTAGCAATATGGCCGCCTCCTGCTTTGAGTGCTTCCTCCAGTCATAAAGCATTGCCCCGACCAAGATAATCAACAGGAAATTTTAGGTGTAGAGTAGGTAACTAAATTGCACAAGCCGAAAAATGAGCAAGAGCGAGAGTCAATTACAGTTAGTCAGGCCATCTGACCCCTCAGCCCACCTTATTAACTACTGGGCTGTACCACTTTCCTTGGGCTCCCAAAAGCCAGGGGAGCATGGACAAGTGAAAGGTTCTATGAGCCTCTGGAAAGTCAATAGGTATTGGCTTCAAGGCCGCAAGAAGCCTATGACACTGGGAGCATTTTGGAATCCTAAAGAAAAAGTGAAACAAATATCTCAGTCTGATGATTTTATTTATCTTGTACATTCCTTTGTTCTTCTTTTTCCATATGTCTTCATGCTTAAAGTATGCCTAATCTCCAAGACCTATCTTACAATCTATCTTTAGTTGGGAAAGGCTTTTCAAATCCCCCTGTGTTTCTCTTCCCTCAATAGACTTTCAAACTTTCACGTGGTTTCAGCTTTGGAAATTGGAAAGCAGAAATGAACTAGTAAGGAATAAAACATAACAATACTTTTACAAAAACAATTAACTGGAATGTCATTTGCTTTATCCTAGTGGTCTTTAATTAATAGAAAATTTCCTAAAACAGATCATACTTTGTTCCTTGTAGAGGAGCTATAAAAATCATCACAAATCAGAGTTCTAATCAAAAGCAATTGATACCTGGTAAAAGCATTACAAGAGATACCTGTGGTAACAATTCATAAGGGCACATTTTAATATGCCTTTTTATAAGTTTTAATATTGTATAAGAATCTAATAAAGTTATATTGACCAAAACCGAAACCAATAAAATTTCCCTCTAAGTTTTCATGTCCTCAGTTTGCAAGACATCATTATCATGCTGTAAAAATAAAGTGACTGTTCAGTAATTTCAGGACAATGTAATTGCTGATCTTTACCTCTTTCCAGGGCCTCACTAAAAATCTAAATAAAGATTGTGATTTAAAAGAACCTATGAGTCTCTTGTATGGCCTGGTGCATATTTATTGAATCTCAGCTTGAAAACAGCATCATATTTAAACAACAACGGAGCTCATACTTGTTTTCTTCCCTCGGCCAGATGGTGCATCATCTTGGAAAATGCTGTAACCTGTCATGATGTATAAGTGTGATCTTGTGTGAAAAAATTCTGCAAGCTTGGGATACTATCTGGGGAAGCCACATGCTGTCTCTCATTATCTCAAATAATTAAAATTTTGCATTTTCCCTGACAACACATCATTGAGATGAACAATTAAGAATCAGTGACCAGAGTCAAGGAAGCATAAGAATTTGATGGTTAGAAAGGAAGTTTTCTAATTTTTTTCTATCGTGTATACATCCATATATGTTAAGAAGATACTAAGATCTGAGAAAGAGTTTGCTCTTGAGCATGCCCAAACAATAAAATACCACAACCATATGTGTAGAGAAAGTATGTGCATTTGGGATGGCATATAGATTTTCTTCTTGTGGATCAGCACAATTTATAAGACCTGGGGATTTATTTTTAAATGTGATTTTCTTAAATTCCTGATGGAATTTTAAGACAAAGGGCTCTGTTCTTGGGAATCAAAAGATATAATTCAAGTTGTATTTCTGCCATTTTATATTTGACCTTAGGTGAATAACTTATGTTCTCTGTCATCTGTGAAGCAAATTATGATTTTAAAGAATCTAAACCCAATATTAATGTGAGGATTGAATGAGACAATTGCTGCGAAGTAATTTATAAGCTGCAGAAAGATGACTGCGTGGCATTACTATTCTACAAAGAAGGAAAGTAATATTTTTTCTCTTGTATATCCCTTCTATTTCCCTAGTTTTTCTTAAAGTTATAGAGCAGATTACTGAGATAAATAGCTTGAAGTAGTTTAATAATTTACCAACAGTAACAGTCAGCATGCACCCAGGGGAATAGGAAACCGTTCTCAGTCTTTCAAGCAGAGAGGAGTGTAATGCAAGGAATTGCTTAACGTCAGAAGGGTAGAGGAGTGAATGGGACAGAGAGGCCACCGGAGGAGCCCAAGAGAGGAAGGGCTTATCCAGAGAGATGGAAGCTGTTACCTGCCCTGAGCTGGAGTCTAGCTCTCACATGCCCTTGCCCTGATGGAGTCAATGTCCTTGCTGTTGCTGCTGCTCTGAAATTGTACCAGTGTAACTGAACAGGTGCTCAGGAGCCTACATACCCTCTTGCACACAACTCCCAGAAGCACTGCCATATTTATCCCTTTCTCTCTATTCCAATATCTTGCCAGTCCCTCTCACTGACAAATCAAACCAGAACCTAGCTGGCAAGGGAATCTGGGATATTCAATAAGAGATTATTCCTTTGTCTTTGTCTATGAATTTCCACCCACTTGGAATCAGAGTCTTGACTGGAGCTGAAGGCCAACACGGTACACATATTTCACGTGATTTATTTGTACAGCTCATGCTCTTATCTGGTAAATCAACCAAATCTACTTAGTTTCAGACTACCACTCATGTTTAGCTTAGACTATTAGTAGAGAAAACTCACTTTCTTATACTTATTGTGGGCAAATATGTCTTACCAAAGTGTTTGTAATGTAGATAGATTTTAGACTTTCAACATGTTTAAAGAAGCTCTTCTCAAAATGTGATCCATGGACCACCTCCATCAGAAGCTCCTGATGCACTTTGTGGTAAAACAAACAAAAAGAAAACCCCAAAATAGGTATCTAGACTCCACCCTAGATATTCCAAATCGTAATCTCTGATTATAAACTCTGAGAACTTGGTTTTATTTAAGTTCTCTTTGGAGTCAGTGTCCAGTCAGTGTTCCTGCAGCAGAATAGGCACCCACTCTAGCTTTTTCAAGCAGAGAGGGATGCAATGCAAGAAATTGCTTATACAAGTGTTATATGCGCTGGTTTAGAAAAATGATTCTCAGGGATTAGGTGGTGCTATGGATTGAATAGTCTCCCCCCTAAATTCGTATGTTGAAGCTCTAACACCACCATGTGACCGTATTGGAGATGCAGTCTTTAGGGAGCTGATTAAAGTTAAATGAGGTCATAGGGGCGAAGCTCTGATCTGATAGAAGTGGTGTCCTTCTAAAAAGAAAAGGAGATCCCAGAGCTCTCTCTCTGCCGTGTGAGGACACAGGGGTAAGGTGGCTGTCCGCAAGCCAGGAAGAGAGCTGTTATCAGAAGACAAACCCTGATGGAACCCTAATCTTGGACTTTCCAGTCTCCAGAACTGTGAGAAAATAAATGTCTGCTGTTTAATCATCCAGTCTATGGAATTTTCTTATGGCCACTGAAGCAGCTAAGACAGATGGTGAGCAGGAGCGGGGCTGTGGGGACTCAGCAGAATCCTTACTCTCTACTCCTCACCTGGGTGAGAACGTTATAGAGATGCGCTGCAGCACACACTCTGCCAATGCCGGAATATCAGCTGTGGACACTGTGACCCACCGCTGCTCCCTGCATTATACAATCTCGGAGATGAAGCTGCTGGTTACAGTTTTACAAACAAATTGAGGTACGAATAGTCAAAACAGCTTTCCATTGTTTTCTCACCTACTCACCTGTTCCAACCTGTTCCAACCTGTTCTCCCTGATCCAAGGACTCGCTTCTATTTTCTCATCCAAACCTTCTGTGATCCCTGCTTCATGAATTTTTATCTCAGGCTTCATCTGTTTTATATCGATGCCTGACACCCTCAGTTCTGGAAATGTGGTTGGAAAGCACTCTCAGAAATTAATGGCCAGAATGCACTTCTCGTCAGTCTTGTCCCCATAGCAGCCACCCACGGAAATGCTGCAGCTTTTAGAGTGAGCTGAGCTGAGGTTCCGCTATGTGTATAGCTGCCCCTCAATGGCTCTAAAGCTAGCAGCTGGTGTTACAGTTGATGCCAAAATTCAATCCAACCCACTGGGCAAATGATGTTCTGCTTGATGCTTAGTGAGATATTTTCCCATTCTAACAAGCTAATATAATGATTGCACAAAGAATGCTAAGTGTTTGACTTTCATGAAAATATCTGTTGCTGTGATATGAATGTTTGTGTCATCCTTAAATTCTTACATTGAAGTCCTAATCCCCAATGATGATGATATCAGGAGCTGGGGCCTATGGGAGGTTCTTAAGTCATGAAGGTGGAGCCCTCATGAATGGGGTTAGTGCCCTTATAAAAGGGACCCCAGAGAGCTTTCTCACCCTCTTTCCACATGTGAAGATACAATGAGAAGTCAGCAGTCTGCAAGCGAAGAGGGCTCTTACCCAAACCAACCATGCTGATACCCTGATCTCAGACTTCCAGCCTCCATACCTGTGAGAAACCAATTTATGTTGCTTATAAACTATCCCATCTGAGGTATTTTGTTATAGCAGCCTGAACGCACTAAAATATCCATCATCATCCCTTTACTTTGCGGGAAGATGATTAAACCCCATTGAGAAACCTAAATATACAAGGATGAAGTACCGCTTCTAACCCTCATCCATCCTGCCTTCCGCTCTCAGCACACTGACCCCTCAGCCTCACAGGCTGCTCTTTTCTAAATTTCATCTGGTGTGTTCCAAGGTTTGTGTGCCCAATCTCTAGCTCACAATTTGGCAAGTATTACTAGACTTAGAAAACTCATTAGGGATTATTCCCTAGTCTTTGTCAGTCAGACGTTTATGTGATCAATGTGGTTTTTCTTAGCAAAATCTCTCAAACCTTCCTCCATTCTCAGTGTTTTCCCCACCAGACAAGTCCCCTCTGCCTGGGGGAAAGTGACTTCACAGAAAAATCTTTTGAAAACAGAATGAGGGCATAATTGAGGACAAAGCTGACTCAGAGGGCGAGAACAAGGACAAAGAAAGGAGAGAAGCTTCGTTCTGTGTTCCCTACTTTATGGAAGACCGAAAAGGAGCAGGAATCAGTGTCCTGGGTGCCCTCCAGCAGTGTCAGGGTAACTTGCAGTTATGGATAGCAGTGAGAACATCAGCATCCCAACGCCGCCGGCTGGAGCCTGGGAGGGGGACCAGGGCTCCAGGCTCTGTTCTAGCCACAGCCCTGCTTCCTGCTGGATCTTCTCTACTTTATAGATAGCGGTGCTGGCACTGCAGCTTCTCTAAGGCAACTGCAGCTCTCAAGATCCAATAAATCTGTTTCCTTGGGTTCGGCCATCTCCAGCTCTAAGCATTTTTAAAACACTATTTGTCTAATTAGAAATGTTTTGAGACATTGTTGAAGCATAAAATACATACAGAAAAGTAAATGTTCGTAAGAGTATACCTTGATGAATTTGTGTATACTGAACACACCTGTGCCTAGATCATGAAGCAGAACATTCTAGAAACCCAGAGACCCTCCCATGGCCCCTTCCAGTCACACCTCCCCAAAGGGTGCTATAATAACATAAGTCAAGGTAGTTTTCAATAAAATGTATATTGCCGGAGGAAAGAAAATGGCATTTTATGATGATAAGAGGATTGATTTATCTGCAGCACATGACAATAGTAAATGTGAACATTTTATAAAGGCTTTAACGCACAGGGAGTACTGAAACCCAGTCCTTCGGTTGTGCAAGTGTCCTGCTGGAGTTTTAGTTGCTCTGCTCATTGCTGACTGCAGCCTGCCCTTAGCTAAAATTCATTAAAATAGGGGACACTCATGCCACGTCATGCTCTTCTTGCTCCTGATCTCATCTATTTAATATCTGTTCGTTTTTGTGGCACTCACGTGATTTTAGATTATCTTCCCCCCAGTATTTATGTTTGTTACCTCTAGGGTAGTTGTTCTGGAAAGACCTTATTTGGCCGTAGCGGAAGTGGAACATTCATTAATGTTTTATATAGTCCCGTGTAGAAATCTTATACATCTCATTATATTTATTTACTATTTATTTGAGTGTTAAGTATTTAAATATTAGTGTAAATGGAATAATTTTCTTGAAATTTTAATCCTATACGTCTAACTTACAGTAATACAATTGCTTTTGTATATTGGCCCTGTGACCAGTGACTTTCTAAATTAACTTATTCTACTGGTTCATTGGTAGATGATTTTGTATGTCTAGGTCATAGCCAATCACAAGTTCCAGGACAAATGATAGGTTTCCTTCCTCCTTTCTGTAGCTTACACCTTTCACTTATTTCTCTTGCCTTACTGTACTTGCTAGACTCTCTAGTATGAAGTATAATAGAAATGGCTAGAGCAGACACCATTCTGCCTTTCCTTTCTCAGGATAAAACTTAATATTTCACCCCCTATACGTGGCATTTGTTGTATGTTTTTGAAGATGTTGTTTATCAGATTAAGAAAATTCCTTCCTATTTTTAACCTATTAAATGTTCTTCTCTTGAATGTATGTTGACTTACTTCAAATAATTTTTCTATATCTTTTGTGTGAGTATAGGATTTTCCTTTTATGCAAGTGTGAAAAAGTAGTGGATGTTATTTCTACTGTTAAAGAACTCTTTCATCCATGGAATACCACAATTTGGTGATATATTACTATCTATGTGTCTATGTATCTATGTTCGTATAAATCATCTGTCATCTCTCTATCTACTATCTATCTCTCTATCTACTATCTATCTATTATATTTGCAGTCAATTTTAGAAAACCACCAGTCTTTTATAACATTTTTCAGAAGCTAGAAACAGTAAGCACTTAATAACAATGTTGGTATACATTTTGATATACCATTTTTTTCTGGCTTATACTGTTTGTGTTGAAAAGTCAGCTCTTACTCTTGTCATCTCTGTGAAGGTAGTGTGTGTGTGCACGCGTGTGTGTGTATGTGTGTTGTCTGGCTGCTCTAACAATGTTCTGTTTGTCTTTAGTTTTGAGCAATTGTCCTGTGATATGGCTAGAGGTGCTTTTCTTTGAATTTACCTTGCCAGGATAGTTTAGAAATTCACGTAATATCAGTGTAACACCTTTTATGAGTTTTAGAAACTGTGTTGGCTGTTATGTACTCAAATATTGCTTCTGCCGTGTCTCTCTCATCTTTTCCTCTAGGGCTGAAATCACAAAAGTGGTAGACTTTTCACCATATCCTGTGTATCTCTTATGCTCTCTCCTTTTTCGTGTTTTACCTATTTGGTTTCTTTGTACTTCAACCTGGATATTTTCTGTTAATCTATTGTTATGAGATGAATTGTGTCCCCAAAACGTCATATGTTGAAGCCCTAAACCCTATAATCTCAGAATGTGACTAGATCTGGAGATGGGTCCTTTAAAGAAGTGATTAAGTTAAAATAAGGCCATTAGGGTGGGCTCTTAACCAATCTGACTTGCGTCTTTACAAGAAGAGGAAATTTGGACTCACAAGGGGACACCAAGAGAGCGCACATACACAGAAAAGATATGTGAAGACATAGAAAGGAAATAACACCTGCAAATCAAGGAGAGAGGACGCGAAAGAGATGAAACCTACCAACACCTTGATGTTGCACTTCTACCATCCAGAACTGTGAGAAAATAAATTTTTGTTGTTTAAAACACTGTCTGTGGTATTTTATTATAGCAACTCAAGCAGACTAAAACATCTACATTTTCCATTTTCAGGAACATTGGCCCTGAGCTGACATCTGTTGTTAATCTTCCTCCATTTTATGTGGGATGCTGCCACAGCACAGCCCAATGAGCAGTGCATTGGTCTGTGCCTGTGATCTGAACCTGTGAACTATGGGCTGCCTAAGTAGAGTGTGCAAACCCAACCCCTGTGCCACCAGGCCAGCCCCTATTACTTACAAATATTTTAAAGTCTCCAGCTGATAATTTCCATATGTATATCACTTATAATGCTGTTTCTAACATCTATAATTTCTTTTTAATGTTGTTTAGCTTTTTGTTTCTATTTCCTGGCATGACTGTTATTATTTTTTTAATTTAATGCTAAACATTGTATATGAAAACTTGTAGACGATCTAGAGAATATTATTTTTCTCAAGGGACAAGCTTTTTCTAATACACAAATAGAGTAAAGGCAAATAGCCATGATCTACTTGAGGCTATTTCTGGTTTGCCCATACTCCTAGGGCGTGGCCCTGTATTACTTTTGTATGTGTGTGAGGAATATTGTCGCTGAGCTAACATCTGTGCCAATCTTCCTCTATTTTGTATGTGAGATGACGCCACAGTGTGGCTTGATGAGCGGTGTGTAGGTTCACACCCAGGATCTGAACCCACGAAACCCCAGGCCACTGGAACAGAGTACACGAACTTAATCACTATGCCACCAGGCCAGCCCCAAGGGTGTAGCCCTTTAAAAGTCTTGGTGAAAATCCTGAATCCCTCCTCATTGCCAGCCCTAAACTCTAATGCTTGTTTTCCTAGCACCATAAGACTATTAAAACTCTGCTTAGAGATTTAGTCACCGAGCTTTCCATTTCTTCTCTGAGCATCTCTTCTATGAGTTTTTCATTTCTTCTTACATGTGCATCTTAGCAGTTTTCGAATACTTTAAGGGTAAATTCATCTTAGAATAGTTATTCACTTCTCTGTGGGTTTCCACTGTGCTGTGATCTTGGTCTCTCATGTCCCGGCTGTGTCGGTAGCCCTGAACTTTGATCTTTGCCTCCGTAGCTCAGTGAGATTGCTGCACACGTCGGGGAAATGTTTTCTTTTTGGTGTCTGTGTTTTGTGCTGTGAATCAGCAAATGCCTGAGTGGGAAAAACTGGACAGAAGGCCTTCGCCTCAGTGGATTCCCTTCCATTTGGGATCCTGGTCTCTCAAGTCCTGATTGCCTTTAGTGCTTTCCGACACATTTCAGTAGTTCTTAAATTAATTTTATCCAGCGTTTAACAGCTGCTCTCAGCAAGGATTTTGATATGACATCAAATGCTCTGTCATAATCCAAAAGGAAAGTCTAAGTGTTTAAACATATACAATGTTAACTTTTTGGTCTTTACAACATTATTATCTCTGTTTTACAGATCAGAAAAACTAAAGAAATGAGAAGATAAATAACTTGCCAACTTGTGAATAAGGAAAGCACAGATATAATGGAATCTGAGAAGAGCCGCGTTTTCGGACTGTGCTCAAGTATACAACTAGCAGTGAAACAAATTGAATACGCTCTCAGTCTGGATTTTAAAAGCTGTTATGTCTTCTCTTTTCGCTTTTTCTCATGAGATAATTTCCATCATCTAATAAAAAATGTAAATGTATTATCAGAACTCCTGGTTCTATTCCTGAGATTCTGATATGTTCCTACCAAGCACACATTGTCCCTGTGTGTGGTCACAGATGATTCATTGGAGTCTAAGGAAATTCCAAAAAGCTGCAAATTATTTCACTTGTAATATTCTGTATAGATTTGTTTTCTATATGGAAGAGTTTATGAAGATGATGTGGGCAATGAAATCAGAGCTATTGTTTTTTGGGGCTTGGGGATACTTTAGCTTTTTTGCAATTCAGTTTTTGAGATACTTAATAATCCCAAGACCAAAGATATCTAGGGGTGTGGTAACATTTTGCAAAATAGTTGGCAAGTGAAGCAGACTAGAAAACTGTTGAATGTATCCATTATCTACTGTCTCACATGTTTGCAAATTCAGAGCTGTGTTGTCCACAATTGTCAGCAATGCAGATGGCAAGGACCGGGGCATTTTACATTTTAGCTGTGAAAAAAGATCAACATCTTTGTAGTAAGGCAGACCCTTTGTGGTGAGTGTTAGAATTCATCCCTGCCGCTAAATAGTTCCAGACCTTTGAACAGTTTGTTAGCTTTGTCTGAGACTCAGTTTCCAGTTTGTAGCACGGAGATTAGAGTCTAGTGCTTCGTGTTGCTACACAGCTCTTTACAAATTTCACTCTACTCTTCTCTCCTTAATGTGTACGTTATTTTACTACACTGCTTTGAAAATCTTTTCTGGCAAGTGGTTATATTTTTGGTCTCAAATATTATCTACAAAGTTAATTCTTTAACACTCATAGAAAAAATGAGATAAAGATCATATATAGTTTGTTACCTTTTGATAAGACATTAATATAAGTGTAGATAGAATCACAAAGCTTGGGTAATTGATAAGCTCTATCTTGTGCCCTCAGCTCCCAGCGGCACCTCATGTCCCATAGCCGGTCAACTAATATTTCCTTGTCTCATGCGGAATGAGTAATGTACAGTGTAACGTTGTAACCACCGAAGATCGTTAAACACTCTTTCTGAAATAGCTTCTGACTGGTGGTTACACTTGCATTTTCTTTCCACATAATTTGAGTTACTAATATTTTAAAAGCTTTCATTCTTTTCTTCAGGCAAATATAACTAAATTACTTATCCAAATAAATTGCCAATATCAGAATTTTTTTCTATTATAACCATCTAGTTCCACTTATTACTGTTATTATTATTATTATTACCATTGCTATGCAACTTTACAAACCCAATGCTGACTCCTTGTGTTGTACCCAGAGTGTCTCAATGTGGAGGAATATTCAGCCAAACTCCTAACCAAAATTAACATTATTATTACTATTGTTATTTTGACGACGGTCATTACGATTTTTACTTGAAATTTTCCCTCCCCTTTCTCGCAGAGCAGAGTGGCTTCATAGCAGTAAGTTAACTCTATGGTAGAAAGAATAATAAAATCAACAACTTTTAACATTACCATTAATTGAAACTATGTGACAAGCCATGAGCTCTTCTCTTTCTAAAAAGTTTACAAGGTAATTATTACTTACACATTTCACAGATGAGGAAACTGAGATTCAGAGAGGTTAAGAGTCTTGCCAAGTTGATTGATAATGTTAGTGGCAATACCAAATTTAGTTTTAACTTACTCCTGTCTGACTCCACCATGGTCCACTGCCTCCCTCCTTGCACTATGGCGGTTGAACTTGGTATATCTTGAACCTTTAGTAGAGATACCATAAAGCATGAGATTTATGAATAATGTATGAATTATTAGACACGCGGCAACCATTTTTTGGCTAAACAGTTCCCATATTGATACAATGCGGGCAATCACTCACGGTAACCATCCCTTCCACTACCTTCTCTTAATTTGGCCCTTCCCAAAATCACTTTCATTTTTTTTCTGATTATGAAAGTAGTATATGATCAATGTGAAAAGCTGAAAACTATGTAAACCA
Source organism: Equus asinus (assembly GCF_041296235.1). Lineage (NCBI taxonomy): Eukaryota > Metazoa > Chordata > Mammalia > Perissodactyla > Equidae > Equus > Equus asinus. Next base: position 11,708,739 of record NC_091808.1, on the reverse strand, counting down.
AAAAATACCTCACCAAGAGAGATCACCATCGCTTCATTTGGCATATTTTGTCCAATTTTTTAACTCATAATATAAGGAAGTATTTAATTTGGCATGAAATATATAAAGACACATATGCATATTTATAATTAAGTACCATGTATCAGTTTTTTTCTGTAACTCCTACTTAATATTTTCTTGGAAATTATTTCCCACTTCATTATTTTAGAAAATTATGATGATGTTTTGGTTACATTATATCCATCATAAAATGTACAAATATGTATTTAACCTTTTCAATTTAATTAGAGCATGTGTTTGTTTTAGAAAACTCAGATATTGTTACAAACTTGGATTCTCTTCATTTTCTCTATATTATGTTAAAATGTCTTCACTGAAAATCTTTGTTTAAAAATGTTTGAATGCATATTTGTTTATTATCTTAGGACAGAAGTGAGATTTTTAACTACATGCTGAAAAAAAAGCTTGGTTCAATATGTCACTTAAAAATCAGCCACTAAATGAATAAAAATAGGATGTTTATCTTTCAGACCCTAGTGGGAGTAAATTTAATGATGAACGCTCCATCACAAGAGACTCTATGGGATGAGATTGAACACCTTAAAGAGGCAGAAGCTGACACATCTCCAAGAAAGGCTTTGCAAAATTTTGCTCCTGTACCCCAAAAGACGGGGGTTGGTAATGAACTGAGAAAGCGCCCCTTCTGACCCTGTCTGGGCTCTCATGCCGCTTTGGCATCCCAAGGATTCTAAATTGAGAGCACACAGAGGTAGCACCCTTCGCACACATACCCACTTTTTTAAGCTAGGCAGTAGTAAATTTGGCTTCTCCGAGGGGGCTCTTGAGCTGGAATTTGGAAGTGAGCAAGTGGAATAGAAGTATAGAAAAGGAGGGGAATAGAAGCTGCAGCTGCTTCTAACTGGTTTTCAGGTTCATGTGAGAATATCTAGACGACCCTTTGAGGCTGTTGAATTCCTGCTACTAGATAATTTGGAACGATCCAAGTGGGAAACATCTGGACTCCAACAGTGGACTTGAAGTTAATAATAACGTCATAGTATGTCCATTCTGTGTAATCCAACATCCACAAATTTCACTGATGTTCTATCATTAAATGACTCTGATCCGCAAAGTATTACTGGAGGCCTACAATCTCTGGAAATGCCAGCGCTAAGCTTCCCTCTCAACTGCTAATGCTCTTTTCCAGGCTTTCAACCAACTTAACTGTTACTAATTACTCAGTAATATCTAAATTGTTAACACTCTTTCTAGTTACCATCAGCCCTTTGAAAATCATCCTTCACAATAGCAAGCCTGTTAACTCATCACACAAAATTCCCTGCTCAGAAATCTCTGATTGGCTTCACTATGCCAAAGAATAAGGAGGAGCATCCTTACACGAGAATCCCAGGTAGTCTGTGAAAGAACTCCAGCACACTTTCCACCTTCTTCTTTCACAAGTCTCCCTTTCCTACTTGGAAACTCCTCAACTGTATTAGTCCTCCAGAAAACGAGAACAGATATTGAGATAGATAGAGATACAGAAATAGAAACAGATATAGATATAGATATAGATATAGAGATGTTAAAGCATTGGTTTATGCAATTGTGGAGGCTGGTAAGTCCAGAATCTGTATCTGGCAGGATAGCAAGTCAGAGATCCAAGGAGGAGAAGGTGCAGCTAGGCTGTGAAGGCAGTCTAGAGGCAGAATTCCCTCTTCTTTAGGAGATCTTCATCTTTCTTCTCTTCAGACCTTCAACTGATTAGATGAGGCCCACCCACATTATTCAGGGTAATCTGCTTTACTCAGAGCCTACTGGTTTAAATGTTAATCTCATCTAAAAGACACCTTCACAGCAACATTTAGACTGGTATTTCACCAATATCTGGATTCTGTGGCTTAGCTGATTTGACACACAAAATTAACCATCACGCCAAAGGAAACATATGTAATTTACTAACACTCAAAGTGCTTTTAGACATCTGAATTTTTTTTTTCTTTTTTTTGGTGAGGAAGTTTTGCCTGAGCTAATAGCTGTTGCCAATCTGCCTCTTTTTTCTTTTTTGCTTGGGGAAGATTAGCCCTGAGCTAACATCTGTGCCAATCTTCCTCTAATTTTTGTAGGTGGGTCACTGCCCCTGCATGGACAATGTGTGGCGTAGGTCCATGCCTGGGATCTGAACCCATGAACTCAGGCTGCAGAAGGAGAGCACACAGAACTTTAACCACCATGCCATGGGGCTGGCCCCAGAGACATCTGAATTGTTGCTATTACTAGTCTCAAACGGGGAATGCCTTCTTTTTAATCTTTTGAAATACATGAGTCTATGGTTATGTGATTGAAAAGGATCAATAACTTCCTTCACAAAACCTTTTCTGGTCTCCCCAGTCCTGAGTCATCAAACTCTTTTTCCATACCCCCATAGCCTTTTGCTTATGCTGTACCTTTAGCAATTCTCAGATCACATCTCAGATTCCAATAATTGATGTCCATGTGCTTCCCTCAGTGGAGTTTATCCTGCTGCAGTGGAGGGCATTTTATTTTGTTCTATTTATCTTAGTGAACAAATGCAAGGAGGTATGTAGAGACAGAAGTCAATAAGTATGAAGTAAAGACACAACTCCAATAAGAATTTGATTATTGAAAAAAGTTACTTTTTATTATCTCGTATTTGGAACTGCATGCAAAGGTCTTGAGGTTGTGTAACGTTCCCTGCCTGGATTTTAGAGTGGAACCCTTTCTACTGAACTGATAAACTGCAACTCCAAGGTTACTCAGGGACCTGACAGATTCAGATCCTGAAGGCTTTATGCTGGTGTCAAGGAGAGGGAAATGGACATTAGAAAAGGCCCGCCTCCTCTGCATATGAATAGAGTTGGTTACTGCGCTCCAGCCTCTGTGGGTGATGTGCATCTATGTATTTTACCCCAAGTGTAGACATCAAAGTGAGAATTCACAGGCCTCACTTCTGTCTTTCTCAAGAAGAGCCCCGGAATTGTCTCTAGGGTGAAGGGAGAGCATTGGGAGACAAAAACTAAACTAAACTAAAACAACCTACCAAACAACCCAACCTTCCTTTGTTGCTCTTGTTTTGCTTGTTTCTTCACTCTTCCCAAGTAAGTAACGAGCTCATTATAATTTCATCTCCATAAAATCCCCAGAGGATAATCCTCATTGTGTCTGCATATATTACAGAGTCACATTTGCTTACCTCTCTGGACCTGCTTCTTTTTTACTAACCTGTAAAAATTCTTGAGTACCCATGTTTAATGAGGCAAAAGAGAAAACAGTGAGATACAGAATACACAAAGCATTTTGTTTTTTTTCTGACTGACTTTTCTTTTTGTGTGGGAACATAAGTCTCTCCCTGAGCTTGGATTACGAATCAATCGTGTATGAATGACTCAAACTTGTATCAAGAGGTGGAAGGGAAGAACTCCAGCTACTAATTATACAATCCATCGAATGCTTATGACAAAGAATGGCATACCTCTCTCCCACCCATTTTTAAAATAAATAAATGTTTTTTTTAAAAATGAAATACAGGTGGGAATGCAAACTGGTACAGCCACTATGGAAATAGTGGAGATTCCTCAAAAAAATAAAAACAGAAGTACCATATGACCCAGCCATCCCACTACTGTATATCTATCCAAACAACTTGAAATCAACAATCCAAAGTAACATATGCAACCCTATGTTCATTGCAGCACTTTTCACGATAGCCAAGACATGGAAACAATCCAAGTGCCCATCTACCAACGATTGGATAAAGAAGATGTGGTATTTATATATACAATGGAATACTACTCAGCCATAAAATAGACAAGATCTTCCCATTTGCAACCACATAATGGACCTGGAGGGTATTATGCTAAGCGAAATAAGCAAGACTGAGAAAGACAAACACCAGATGATTTCACTCATGTGTGGAATATAAACAAACACATGGACAAAGAAAACAGTTCAGCGGTTACCAGGGGAAGGGGGGTGGAGGGTGGGCACAGGGTGAAGGGGAGCACTTACGTGGTGACGGACAAGAAAGAATGTACAACTGAAATTTCACAATGACGTAAACTGTTATGAACTCAATAAACAAAAAAAAATAAAATTTTTTTAAAAAATGAAAATACAATAAGCAAACATGCTGATCTACCATCAAGTGTTGAAATTATTTAACTGTTTGCCCTGGAATCTTTTTGCCTCTTATCAAACCTGAATACTGCTGGTACTTCTGGAGGAATTGTCTGGCTTCTAAAGAAACATGGAAGGAGACACAGTGCTGGTGTGGTCATCCAGACCTGGGCCAGTTGTCTGGGCCAGGTATTATTTCTGTTTTTTGGTGCAGACTTTCCCACTAACTCCATGGAATGATACGGAGCTTTAAGATAATTTCAAGAAGGGCTTGGGACGTAGAGACGGGATGAAAGTTTGCTCAAATGAGTTGACAGTTGGCTTTATCAGACATTGGTACTTGCCTTCATTTCAAAAATATTTTGAAGGACTAGGGTGAAGGGGAGTAGGGAAGTTCTCTGGGATTTCTAAATACCATGTTTTCGACAGCTCATCATTTCAAAGACAATTACACAGTTAGAACCAACAGAACTATGGAATTCTGCCAAGCCCTTTATCTTTCAGTCAGCAAAGCCATCACAGCCCTTCATTGTTAAAGCAAAATGCCTTAGGACATTTGCCTCTTCTGCAACCCCCGTCCATCTCCCCCTGCTCTCTGCTATAAATTAAATATGCATAATGTTTGTGGTGCTAAAAATAACAACAAAACAAAAGCATTCAGCGCATCTACATCAGATTAATCAGTCTATTTTCAAGGTTTATTAGGCTTCTTTCTTTATAGCTCCAATTTGTAGGGTGGGTGATTTCAAAGAACCCAACAGAATACAGTCCTTAATGTAAAATAAATGATGCTGGCAAATCAACTTACTTAGGCTGTGGGCAGGGTGGTGGCGCTGCTCTTGGTTCTTAACCAGTTTGCCCTTTGAGATAGGATAATAGATTTACTTGCATTTTTTCATTGACATGTCAATCTCATGAGGTGCATATGGCACCACATGGATACAACAGAACAACAGCTGAGGGTCAGACGGGGTCTAGGATGAACTGAGAATAGGCATTCCAGGAAATGTGCCCCAATTCCAGGTTCAAACTACCTAGCTCACAACAAAGCAAGTCAGACCAAAAGTTCCTTCTTCACCTTCCCCTCCCCAAGCAGCCATTAGCTCTTTAAAAAAGTTTGATTCATTTAGATTTCTCTGTAGACTCAGAATGACCCCACAGATCACTGATTCCATTCTGAATCCACTTATCTTTATCTTTAAGAATCTTTGTTCTGCAGATTGGCAAACTCTACTCTGTAGCTCTTAGGTATAGGAAAACAAAGGATGTGGAGAGGGGTGTTGTTATTTCTGATGAGATAATGGCAAAAAGGGGCACCAGGCAAGAGCGAACAACACATTGATTTGATCGTGTATAGACTAAGGATTTAAAAGCAAGCTGGAACATTTGATGCTTTTAGCAAAAGTCTCTAAATTTTTGGATGACCAGCTTCTTTAAGACATCAAAATACCATCTGTTAACATCCATCCTTAGCATGTAAAAGGCATGAGAAGAGATCTGTTTATCTGTTTGCTGTTGTAACTCCAGTGCTCAAAACACGATAAGAGCTCAAAATATGCTTATTACATAGTTGAATAAAATGAATGAATATTATGTGATGGTAGCTGCCATCCTATCTTCGGGGCTGAGCCATCAGCTGCTAGGATTAAGACACATCTGTGTAAGACTAAAGATCTGATGGATGAGCTCAGGAAAAGGCTATTTAAGACTGAGGGACTGGGTAGGCAGGATTCTAAAGATTTTTCCCCTAAGATTTATATCCTCTAGTTATTCAATTAAACATGAATCTAGTCCCTTTGAAGGGACTTCCCAGATGAATTAAGGTTAACACATAAGGGTTCTTAATAGGGAGAGGATCTGGCATTATCCAGGTGCACCCATCTAATCACATGAGACCTTAAAAGCAGGGAACATTCTCAAGCTGCTTACAAAAGAGGAAGTCAGAAGCAGTAAGCAGAGGAGAGAGAGGCCAAAAGAGATGTCAGAGAGATTGAAGGATGAGAAGGACTCATTGCTGGCTTTGAAAATGGAAGAAGGGGGCCACAAGCTGAGCCATGTGAGTTGCCTCTAGAAGCTGATAATGACTCCAAGCTGATGGCCAGCAAGCAAATGGACCACAGTCCTACAACCCCATAGACTGAATTCTGCCAACAACTCGAATGGTTAGAGTCCTTGGAAACATATTCAGAACCTCGAGAAAGGACCTCGACTCTGCCAAAACTTTCATTTTAGCCTTGTGATACCCAGAGTAGAGATCCAGGTGAGCCAAGACGTGGCTGGCACAGGAACCTAATATGAAAGAATTCACCGGGAAGAAAAAGAGAGATGGCAAAGCAAGCTTGATACAGGCAGAAACGTTAGTGATCAGTAGGGGTGATACTGAATTTGCTTACTGGTTATAATTCAGATTTTTCAATACAATGGGACACATGAAACATTGCTTTTGAACTTGATAAAGGGAAAGGAACAGCAAAAATAGAGATTTATCCACCAGGCATAGGCAATAGAATCTCCTGCAACCTGGGTACATAGAGTACATAGATGCCTAGTAGAGTTAGCCACGCGCAGTGGGAATATTAACCCACAACAAATGTGGAACAGGAAATGCAAATTCATGCTCCCCTCATAGCTCCGGACTCTTCGATCATTCAATATTCCCACCTGAATGACTACTAAGAATGCCATAATACTTCTCTCCTCCCAAATCTAGTTCACTCAAAGTGTACGTCATTTTAATAAATGGCACCAGTCCCTACCATGTTTCTCAGACCAGAAACCTTGAACCACACTTGGTTCCATTCTTTCCCTCCTGCCCTGTAGGGTGCTTCCAGTTCATCAATGAGTTCCTTTGATTCTAATTATATTGCAAACCTGTCACATTGCTCAGGCCCTCTACTTCAGCAGCCCAAGTCCTAGCAACGTCCTCCCTGGTTGGGAGTTTCACAGCAGCTTCTTGTGTAGCTTGTCTACCTCCGCTCTTTCTCCAGCAGGCCTCCACAACACGACCACCAATTCCGAACAGTTCCTGTGCTACACAGCAGCCAGGCATCTTTCTTTTTTCCAAGCACAAATTAGATCATGTCATTGCCTGCTTGAAATACTTGTCTGCAACAAGAATAAAATCTAAGCTCCATCCTGTGGCCTACAAAGACTTCATGATCTTGCCCCAATCTTCCTCTCCACATTTACCTTCCCCTACTCTCCCCATGTTACACTACAGCCCAGTCATATGGGCCTATTTATGTCATTGAACAGCACAATCTTGCTTCTCCTTCAGGGACTTTGGACTTACTGTGGTTGGAATTTTCACATTGTCTTCTCAGGTCTCAATTCTAATGTCACTTCCTCAGACAGTATACTCTTGTTCTACCTAGAGTACTTTCCCGAAAGCTTAACTTATTTAATTTTTTTTATAATACATTTTATTTTTAAATATATTCCTTCATTTGTTTTTTACCCGCTTGTTGATGGTCTATGTCCCTTTAAAGGACAAATATAAATTAAAAATAAGGGACTTAATTCTCTCTGTTGAAATTAAGGGAAGAGGGGCTAGCCCAATGGTGAGGTGGTTAAGTTTGTACCCTCTGCTTTGGTGGCCTGGGGTTCACAGATTAGGATCCTGGGTGTGGACCTACACACCACTCATTAAGCCATGCTGTGGTGGCATCTCATATACAAAATAGATGAAGATTGGCACAGATGTTAGCTCAGAAACAATCTTCCTCAAACGATAAGAGTAAGATTGGCAACAGATGTTGGCTCAGGGCCAGTCTTCCTCACCCCCCCCAAAAAAAAAAGAAGAAGAAGAAGAAGAAAAGAAAGAAAGAGAGAAATTAAGGGAAGAGATTCCACCTTCCCTCTTCTTAAAGCATCTACTTTAGAAAATTTTGCAATTGTAACCTCTTTCTCTGCCTCTTTGAAATGTACGTAAATCTTCTTAAAGGCCTACATAAGCATCTTGCTAATTTTACATCTCAAGAATGTTTCCTTAAGGACCTGGGAACCCTCTCTTTGAAATGTAATCATCTAGGAAGATAGTGTCCCTCTCCCCTAGTTTCCTGGGAGGATATGACCCTAACTTCAGCTGGTGATGGCCCTAAGTTATGAACTACTTCACATCATAGAGATAAGAGGAAATTATAATTATTTTTTATGCTTTTTGGCGAGGAAGTTTAGCCCTAAGCTAACATCTGTTGCCAATCATTCTCTTTTTTGTTTTCCTCCCCAAAGTCCCAGTAAGTACTTGTATATCCTAGTTGTAGGTCATTCTAGTTCTTCTATGTGGGATGCAGCCACAGCACGGCTTGATGAGCAATGTGTGTGTCTGTGCTCAGGATCGGAACAGGTGAACCCTGGGCAGCCAAAGTGGAGGGTGCAAGCTTAGCCACTTGGCCATGGGGCCGGCCCCAAGAAAATTATTTTTTAAAAGACACTAGCAACACAGGTTTTCTACCCCAATTACCAAGTAAATTTGGGGTAAACTATGTATGACAAATGTTGCTGTCATACCTCTCACTGGAGGACTAGTTAGTTTATCTTGAGAATATGCATGTAAAATGTTGTATCAGCTTACCTGCCTAAGAGAATGAGATTTCTTTCCATCTTTCAATCTCTTTTGTGGATTGACTGTGATGCACGTCCCATTTTGGTTTAATGCTTATTCAATAATAAAAGCATTTTCTTTCTCTTCTACTTTCTGGAGAGATTTTCTGGGGTGATAAGGAGAATTTATTTTTAATCATATTTTCCCCAGCATCCTTCACTGAAATTTAAGACCTACATGAGAAAGACATTTGCTATCATCTTTGATGTGGACACTGGTGCTGGGCGCTTGGTCGGTGCTCCATAAATATTTGTGGACTGACTGATCAGTAAGAATGGTGATGCTTCAAGCAGAGGCAGGACTGCTGGATGGCTGGGAAGCTCCAGGAGGCCACAGTAGTATTCCACAGAAGAGGATAGAGCTGGAAACGTGGATGAGGGCCAGAGGAACAAGATAGGGAAGTGGTAGAGAAGCAAAGAGCTTAGTGGTCTCTTTTGGAGCACCTGTGAGAGACTTCTAGGATATCTCAGACACTGCTTTGGAAGATCTCTGCAGGTGCATTAGCAGGCACCTGCAAGAGACTGCAGGACTTAAGTTACACACAAAGTTGATATTACTTCTTACAAAGTCAGACAAGGAAATGCCTTGGATCAAATGGTTCCTGCCCAAATGAAATAAAGTTCAACCCATTTCCCAATCAGTGACTATAATTTGATGGGAGATATAAAAGTTAAAAAAAAAAAAAAAAAGAGAGAGAGAGAGGCTGGCCCCATGGCCAAGTGCTTAAGTTCACACACTCTGCTTTGGCAGCCTGAGGTTCACTGGTTTGGATCCTGGGCATGGACCTAGCATCACTTGTCAGGCCGTGCTGTGGCGGCATCCCACGTAGAAGAACTAGAATGACCTACAACTAGGATATACAACTATGTACTGGGGCTTTGGGGAGGAAAAAAAAAAAAAGAGGAAAATGGCAACAGATGTCAGCTCAGGGCCAATCTTGCTCACCAAAAAAAAAAAAAAAAAGAATCCAGTTGTCATGGGGGAAGCTCCTACCCTGATGGTAGTGTTAAAAAAAAAAAACAAAAAGAAGTAGCAGAAAGAATTGTAAGGTTCTGCTTAGAAGAGAGTTGTGGAAAAGAAAATAAGGACCACTAAAATGTCAAGATAATTGTATTTGGCACATGCTTTGAAAGTTTAGTTAAATATGGAATTAAGTAAACTAGAAAAACAAATCATAAGCATTTGCATTTATTAATAATATTAGCTCATTTATAGGAAGGAACAAAATTAAATCTCCTAGATTAAAAATAAATAGATAATAAGATAGACAGCAAGCAAACAACCTTCAGCTGTGCACTTAACTCAGGGTTGAGACGTCCAGACTACATTAAGATTAGCAATGAACTTGAGCTTCAAAATATCCCTGACACTAGGCTTGTGCGGTTACAGAACTGCGCGCGTCTGCTATACGATGCTGGGATGAGGTTTGAGTTCAGAGAGGTGGGTAAAAGCGGGAGGAAAAGGTGGTCTCGTCATTATCTAAATGTTCATGGAAGATAAATGACTCATTAAGATGAAAGCCAAGAGTGGCCTATAGTCAATTTTAGACACATGTTGAGCTCCATGACGTTCAGTGTTTGCTTTTATTAGTAGCAAAGAATGATATTTCTCCTTTGTTGGCACACCCTTTCATCATTTTTCCACTAACACTTACAATTGTCCTCCAAGCATTTTTCCAGGATTTTTTGGAAGGTTTTGGCAGCATAAGATGCCCTTGGGTATGAAGTCAGCCGATTCTGAGTGCGGCTGCACAGGGACTTCCTTACAATCTTATCAGCAGAGAACAGGGAATGCTAATTGAAAACAGTCTTGCTCTCCTCTGGGTTTCAGCAAAGAGGAGATTTTGAAGAGATGAGTCACATAGCTTCAGGGAGAGAATTCAAAAGCAGAAATGCCAAGAAAGGTCTGGAGTTATAGGACTGAAAAGATTTTAATTATTTTTATCAATAAAACATGTAAATATTTTAAAAAGCACTGAATTATTGGAAGGTCAAGGAAGGGACATAAATTATTTCTTGAGGATAACCGGTTGCACCTTGGTTAGATTTTGCAATGTTTAAGACAATATGTTTGAGAGTTGCAAAAATCATTATAATTTCGACTTTACCTCTTGCTAAATGTGTCTTTAGGAAATCTACTTAATTTTCTTGAACTTTAGTTTGTTATCCATAAAATGGAGATAATAATACCCAAATCCCATAAAATTTATGAGGATTTGATATGATTCTATATGTAGGGGATTTAGTGAAGTATCTGGCAGATAGTAGGCATTCAGAAATAATTGCTATCAGCAATGGTCATATTAATAGCTGTGGATTTCACAAGCCATTTACTCAGAGGTGCAAAAAGAAAAATATTAACTCTTTTTACAGTTGAATTTAACTTCTCTCTTGAATTCCTATTGTCCGTGATGGCAGAAAGATTAATCTGGTCATCTCCAGATAAATTCAGGCATTTCTGAATTTTCATTTTAAAGTCAATGTATGACTTTCTACCCTTTTTTCTCCCTGAAGTGGTACTCAAGCTTCTGTGTGTCTGGAGGTAGAGACAAGGTATTTGTCTGTGCTCTCATTCAATTATACTCACATTTGATTCAAAATTTAGTTTTGTGTAGGGGCTAGCCCAGTGACGTGGTGGTGAAGTTCGTGTACTCTGCTTTGGCGGCCTGGGGTTCGTAGGTTCAGATCCCAGCCATGGACCCACACACTGTGCATCAAGCCATGCTGTGGCAGTGTCCCACATAAAAAATAGAGGAAGACTGGCATGTGTGATAGCTCAGGGACGATCTTCCTCACATGCAAAAAAATTAATTTTGTGTATAATAATAGGTTAAGAGTTACATTTCCTCAGAACTTTCAAACTACCTTTCCATTGTTTTTGAGCCCTCAGTGTTTTCTCATAAGTGTGAACCGAGTCTGACCCTCATTCTTTTGAAGGTGACAGCACTTTTTCCTCTTTGGAAACTTTTTTGGATTTTGTTTTTCTCCATGAAGCTGTGCAAACTCATCACATATCTAGGAGTGGATACTTGTTCTTCATCCTGCTTCGCATTTCTTGCAATTTGACAACTTGAGTTTACTTTCTGCCCTGGAAAAATCTCTTGCATTATTTCTTTGATGACTTCTTTCCATCCATTTTCTCTATGGATGAACAATTCTGTGCATAAAACATAGTCTAAACATCTACTTAGTTTCTTGGGATAAATTCCCAGAAATGAAATTAGTGGGTTAAAGTTTATACATATTTTATAGCATTTCATAAATATTACCAAATTATTCTCTTGCATGGTTGGGCCAATTTACCTTTTTTTTCTGAGGAAGAGTACCCCTAAGCTAACATCTGACACCAATCCTCCTCTTTTTGCTGAGGAAGACCGGTCCTGAGCTAACATCTGTGCCCATCTTCCTCTATTTTATGTGGGATGCCTACCACAGCACGGCTTGTCAAGCAGTGCATAAGTCTGCACCCAGGATCCGAATCAGCAAAATCCCGGGCCGCCAATCAGAACGTGTGAACTTTGCTGTACCACCAGGCCGGCCCCTGGACCAATTTACATTTTTAACTTAGTAATAATTGTGAGGATACTTAGGTACTAAACAGGTGTTCAAACACAGATGGCATTTTAAGGATCTAGTTTAAAGGACGTACAAGAACCTTAAAATCAAACCGTTCATTTTCCCTTTCTTTAGTTCAATTGCACATTAAAATAATTGTATATGTTTATTTTATAAAGTTTTGAGCAGAATATTGTTAATTTTATGTCAACTTCTATAAAAGTAAGATGGAAGTCATGCTGAATGTGTTTAAGTTTAGATATTGAGTATCTTGTGTCTTAGATTATAAATGAATTAGATATGACTTTGTAGTCTTAGCAAGATCTGGCTACAACTATGTTTAGTACTTTAAATTTGTCTCCCAAGCCCAAATAAATCAGTAAAGCCAATAATTAGCCCCAGCTTACCAAAATATGACGTTTTAAATAATCTAATGAAAATAAAAAGGTCTAGTTTCAGTTAAAATGCCTTGAAGGAGAAGGGCCAGTTGGATCTTGCTTCCCATTTTCCTGATGGTATTAATTCCTTCTGCCCCTTTGTGTGCACTTTACCCAGTAAGTGGGATTTTTTTTTAAGTGGCTGGTGTTAAGAGTGTTTATTTAAGCAGACGGTCTTAACATTTTTCTAGATAACCAAGGACCATTTGGTACATACTTATATTTTTAAAAAAATTTCTAGAGACATAACACATCTTCATTGCTTATCTATCATGCAAAGTCATTGACAAAGAAGGATATGTGTGAGACTTTTTATAAGGATAAAAATGCTTGTAATTTATAAAAGATTTATGCTTTGGATAGTTTTGATCTCCTAGATACACACTCAAATTGTGTCCATCCTGTTGACCTTTATAGTCTTGTAACAAGAGGCTCTCTCTAAATTCTTACTGAGTTTGATCGATCAAAGACACTGGCAGGTGTTTAGAGGAGGGGAGAGGAGTAGGGTTGGAGTCCCCTTTTCCCAGGCTCACTCTCTGTTGTAGGTTGGCTGAGTTTCTCCACAAAAGGACACAGCTCCTGTCAAGGGGCCCTCTCCTACACTGCAACTGGTACCTGCTCCTTCCTCTTGCCTATTCAGCGATAAGTGTGGTAATAGCTCCTCTCTGATTCATCATCCCATGCTTTGCCTTCCCTTCTTGGTTCTTATAACCCTACATTCATTTTGTAAACAGTTTCTTGATTAAGCTCCCCTCAGTTACCCTGTTGGATGTGCCATTTGTCTCTTGTTGGGATTCTGACTGTTGCACTCTCCCATGGTTTCTGTCTAATAGATGTGTCTTTCTCTTTTTGTTTATGTATAGGCATAATGACAGAAACATGAAATAAAAATCAGTATTTGCGACAAAGCAGTTTTTGCTATAAAAATGATCTGTCTTGATATCCATTCAGGCAGTTATATTTCTAGTCAACAGCAACAAAAAGGAAAAGATGAGCTGTTTCTATAAGGTAGATTCACCTAGAGGGAAGTTCTTCTGCAAAGGCTCCAAAAACAGGTCAAAGAATGAGTTTGATGCTTCCTGGTAGAATTTCCAGCACCTTCATTACTATAGGTTCATAATTAGTTGGTGTATCTCCCAAGAATGCAGGATCCAGTTCTGTGAAAAAGAAGGCAGTTTTTGGAACTAAAGGATAGTGGTTGATTTTGGTTGCTTCAATTTTAGTCAAGAACCAATGGATTGTCTTGGAATAGAAGATACCATAAACAGAAATGTCTATACCTGGGAAAGAAGAAAAAATAGCATTATTTCTTTTGATTATTGTATTCAGCTCAGTTATCGAAGTCACCTTAGTTCAAATTTCATCTGCTTTAATGGCACAAGTGATCTTTATGGATTTTTTCTTTTTGCCCATTATCCTTTTATTTTCCCCCAACATTTAAAAAAGGAATATTCAAATATATAGAAAATTGAAAGAATTTGTGGTGAATACCTTAAAGCCACCACTAAATTCTACCATTAATATTTTACTATACTTGTTTCCTTACAAGTATATCATTATTCTATGTATCCATCTATCCATCCATTCTTCCCATTAACTTTGTTCTCTTCACAGATTCTTAATAAGCTGTCATTCTCTTTAACTTTTTTGAATTCTTTTCATTCAGTAGATATTTCCAAGCTACAGAAATTTATCACACTTACGTATGATTAAGATCCTTTGACAAAGGCACCATAAAGGGAAATGATGCAAGTTAAATCTAGTTTTCTCATAAAACTGTTTGAGTAGGAAGTTATGTCCCTAAGGGATTAATGACTCACTTTAGAGAAAGGGGTACATCTATACAAAATAATCAAAAAGTATTATATTTATTCAACAATCAGCATAATTCTAATAAACAGAGCAATAATATTATGTAACATTACAATATTCAACATTCCAGAAATAGTGGAGGGGGTTGAGCATTTAGTGCCACTCTGTGTCCTTGACAGTGACCTTTCATTTAAGGATAAATATACAGGAAAAAATCATACAGCTTTAAATATCTCTGCTTGCTATTCTCAGTAACGTAGATGACTGCTTCAGAGAGCAGTTTGGTAAAATTTAATAAAAGCATACGTACATATGCCCTGCAATCCAATAATTCCATTCCTAGGAATTTACTCGTGATAAAAGTCTTACACTTGTGCAGAAGATATTTGTGCGACCATATTCATTGCAGCACAATTCGTAATAGCAAAATAAAATCTGTCCCTTAGCAAGATCAGGAGTAAGTGAAGTTGTTGCATTAATACAATGGAATTCTATTTGCAATTTAAAGGAAGTGATCTAGTCCTGCATGCATTGAGTTAAATAAACCTCAAAAAAATGTCATACTGAGTGTAAAAAAAGTTTGCAAAAGGTTTTGTGTAGCGTGATACCCTTTATGCAAATGTGTAAAATGCACGAAATAAAGCATATGGAAATTTTTAAAATATTTTGAAAAAAATAACACTCACTGCTAACATTCTGACCTATGAAATATTCTTTTTTCTTTAAGTTTCTATTCTTTCCTTTTTCCTCTATAATTAACAGAAATTACTATTCTTACTCCTACTTCTATTACACTTCATAACTATTTTTACGTGCACATAACATTTCAACATCGATATTTACTTTTTGTAAAATTGCATTGATTTTCCAGATAATCAGGTGAGTTAGCCTCTTTTTTCAGTTGAAGAGTTAGATGTCATCAGTCAAGGAGGGACTAAGTGACACGTCCAAGGTCACATACTCAGTAAGTGATAGTGCCAGAGGGAAACAGCTTTCAGATGAAAAATTAGTGGTTCATTTACTTGCTGTTCCTACATGTTAGAATGATGTACACCTGAGAATTCAATAAGTGTTTTTATTGGCAGTTAGTAACAATAATACTATTATTATCTGAATAAGGTTCTAAAACACTATGTTCTAGGCATGGTTCTAAGCACATTAGATATATTGGTCACTTGATCCTCATGACAACTCTGCAAGGAATCTACTATCACCATCTGAATTTAGCAGAGGAGGAAACAGGTGCAGAACATTTGAGAAACTGCTCTGAGTCCTCTAGAAAGAAGAGGCAGTGCTGGGATTCGAACCCAGGCAGTCCCACTCGCAGACCATGCTCCCAACCAGTGTCTCATCCTGTCTCATAAACAAATCTCTTTGTTTCAAAGCCTCCTAGTAGAGCTGCTAAGTGGCGAACTCCCTGAGGAAGCCTTCCAAAGCTGATTCGATTTTAATGAAAGCACTCTCTGGGGGCTTCCTGAGACTTTTAATTTAGTTCAATTTTGCCGAGTTTATTTCTCAGCATGCTAAAGAATTTTGTTGGCAGTACGAGCAAATGACCCCAAATTGAGCCA
Organism: Equus asinus; assembly: GCF_041296235.1. Classification (NCBI taxonomy): domain Eukaryota; kingdom Metazoa; phylum Chordata; class Mammalia; order Perissodactyla; family Equidae; genus Equus; species Equus asinus. The sequence continues at coordinate 11,692,625 of NC_091808.1, read as the reverse complement.
CGGTGATAATTACTTCAAATTTTCTTTCAGTTTGTTTTTTCATCATCGATGGGCATTTTCTTACCATCTTCCTTAATGTTTTTTCTTCTAAAGATGTCAGTGTAACTATGCCACACGCCACGATTAAATTGCTAACTTAAGCTGAGGTTTAAACAAATTTTTTAAAAAAGGAGAGAAAGAGAAAGAACATTCTAAGAGCAGCAGGAGCCTTATCAGTGAATATTTCTGTGATATATTTGTAAGAAAATATAATAATTCAGTGTTTGAAATGACTTTATAGGAAAGTCACTCTGCTATTTTGGCAACGTCAGTTGGCTTTATTCATGATAGGCAATATGAATTTCCTCAGGAAATGGGCCTTTTATGTGAAGTAAAAATTCAAAATTAACGAAAGGACATACAGTGACACCCGAAGCACTCTGGTCTTGATTCCCACACAGAGGCAAGTACTACTACCAGTTTGTAGGGTTGTCCTTTTAGAGGAAGTAAATGCTTTTATTCAGCTAGGCTTACCTTCTATGCAGTGTTTCACATACTGTTTTCCCTTTAAAAAATTTAAAATCTATGTTGGTGTTTATCTACATGTATACGTATGTTGATTTTTTAAATATTTACATAGCATTCCATTTATGGGTATATTCTAATTTCACTAGTTATCTAAGGGTAGACATGTAGCACATTTAAAGTATTTTACTATTCCCCACAAAGCTGCAATGAATGCTACATTTGTAATTGTGCATATGTGCTTGTAAGCAAGCTTATCAGTGGGATGAATTTACAGTGAAATTTCTGCATTAATTTCTGGGTAGATAAGGAAATGACCTTTTCCATTTATTTTTCTAATTTACTTCTTGCTCACGGCTGTCACTATATGTGATAATTCAATTACTCTTGATTATTTGTTCATCTGCCTATCCCTTATTAAAACAGTCTTTGAAGGATAAAATTGATGTTAATAAATTTGTAGCATTAAAATAAAAAATTATTTAAATTTAAACAGTATTAGGTTAAGTAATTTGTGTAGGAAGTATACTTTGTTACAGGTGTTTTCTGTAGTTATGAGTAAGGCCGTATTTTGGAAGTTGTGTCTTTTGGGTAGGAATAGAATATATAAAGGAGCTGATTAGACTAACAATGATACTATGGCAAAGAAGCACACGTGTCAATCAGTATGATGGGAATTGCCCTCAAGATGCAGAGAGCGAGCCAAGGGGATTTTATACTGTGGTACCATGAGAGATGAAGGGACTCCTGTGCCTTTGTAAAGTTTTTACGGAAGACAATGACTGGGAGCTTTTGTGGAAGGGCATGGTTGGGAATCAAAGAGGATCTGTCGGCATCTTGGGCACTGCACTATACCTGGTGTCTCCCACTGACATAGTTGTGACCAGCACAGATGGCCAAGTATCTGGAAATCCAAATGAACCTTTCCTATCCTCTCTCTCATCATCATTGCACAATGAATACCTTGGCTTGGGTAATGTTCGTGGTGGCTTCTGTAAGTTGTGTAGGTTGTTAGTGCTTGTGATAATCCATTGCCTCTATTGTCATCTGTGGCCCTTTTGCTGCCAAAGAGGGTGGGGCCTCCCTAATTCAGTGGGATAAGGAGCCAATGGTTCTTTTTCATCGACTCACCTCTCCAGCGATCCAGTCAATAGCAAGCATAGATCACTACTCCCGATATTTATTTAATGCAATAATATCCCATCTCACATTTTTCTCTATGCCCCTAAAAACCATCTGAGCTGCTCTGGAGAGTTCTCTGGCTAGGCTAGAGAAGTAGAAAGTGGGTTTAAAATGTTTGCCAAGCACGATCTGATTACATTTTGACCAGAGATATGGGGTAAAGGATGCTATGCCAAAAGTTGGCATTGAGCACTGGGAGACTGCAAAAGTATAAACCAAAATACCAATTTCCTCTCATTCCCAACACTGTATCTTGATGCCTTTAAGATTTTCTTCCACCTTTAAGTTGTAAATATATAAAAATTGGAAGTGCTTAGTTAGCCTCAGTGAAGGCATTTTCTATGGCAAATTACAAAGTAAAAAATACTTTACATCCATGGTACAAAAAGGTATTTATGACAAGAGTAATGAAAGTTCCAAAATAAACTTTTGTATGAGTAACACCATCCACTTCATTAGATACCATATTTTAGATATTTTATAAAAGTTTAATGCTTATTTGAGCATTCAGGGTTAAATATGATGTTCCTCCTGTTGCCACATGTCTGTGGAGTGAACAGGATGAGGACTGCCTTGTGATAGGCTTAGGGATCGATCTCATATTTATGAAATGAGTTAGATGAAAGAAAACAGAATGACTGTCAATATTAGAAAGGGAACCACATGCCACCATTGATCTTGAAATGTAGGATAAGCGTTGTTGAATGTCTAGCAGGGATATATCTAAAATATTATTCTTTTTGTAAAGTATTTCCTATGAAAATTTTGTCAATTTTGGACTTCTATTAATGCATGTTTTCCTATAGACATTTATTCTTAAAACAAGGCACAAGTATATGCAAATATGTGAATTATATATATATATAAAATATATATAAGAACATCTTATAAAGAATTCTGCCTATTCTAATGTTTTTTCTTATTAATTTCATAATGGGTCAGTATATATATTGTTAAATAGTTCTGGAGATAATAAGGATAAAGAAAGGAAGTATTTATTAGTTTCTTCTACTTGCCTGGTTGCCATTAGGTGGTCTCCACTTTTCAACTCATTTAATCCTCACCCAGTACTATGAGAGGGAGTCATTAGTCCATCATTTATTGATAAGGAAATGGAGACAAAAAATTAGCTATTTTTGAAAAGACCACAAAGATAATAAGAGGCAGAGATGAATTTGAACCCAGTTGTATCTATTTCTAAGTTTCTTAGTCTTGTCCCTTCTCCCTATTTGTAAAAAGATGATGACTTCACTCATGGTCACCATTAATAATCTTTCCATCACTTACAATGTGCCAAGTTTTCGATTAAATGCTGTATTGGCACTGTCTCTAATAATTCTCACATAGAAACTATTATTGTTCTCACTTTATAGAAGTAAGAGGGATGTCAGGGAAATAAGACTGATTTCCCAAATCCACACAGATAAGGGAAGAAGAGGGAATTAAACTCTGTTAAGCTGCGTTCCTGTTGTGGTGACTGACATCACACTTCATGGAAAACAAGCAGGACTGGAGCTCACTGCTCAGTTTGAGCTTAACGGGCTATGTTTCCATGGCATTCATTTTACACTTACATTATATTTTTGCTGACTGAAATGTATAATATGTTTTAAAACATTATCATTTCATACTAAACGTTTATTTCTCAAATCCTTTTGAATTCTAATAAAAAGTATTTGATGTCCTGCTGGTATGAAAATAGCCCCATGAAAGAAAGAACCACGGAAGCATTTACAGCACCAGTGGTCTTGTCATTCTCATCATTGCTATGCTTTGAAAACCATCTCCTCTATAATTTCAAGTTCCCTTTTCTCTTTGAAGTCGTAAGCGGCTGAAATAATCCATATAAACCCTATGCAGTGTTCCTTTAGGATACCGATTTAATTTCTACATGACAACTCGAAGCACGATGTGAGAAAGTTAAACCTTTTGGATAAATTTCATTTCGTTTTATTAAAATGTTTAATGCATTAGAATGAAAGCTACGTATTACAAATTCAGGAAGAATTTTGCCACCAGGGCAATCATATACAACTCAACATCCTTTCAGATAAGAAATTTTCAAGTTATATCAGTAGGATATAATTTTCTATAATCATTGTTCTTAGCAAATAAATAATACATTTGCTTGTGAAACTGTGAGGCTAATGCATCAAGATACTTCAGAAAGTTGTGTAAATGAATATTTTAATGTTACAATTCATAAAACTGTTTTACCATCCCATTCCTTACCAAGCTACCATACAGATGATAGATAGAATGAATCAAAATGATCTTCTTTTTCTCTTTATCTTTGAGTTCAAGAATCTTACTAGCGTATGTCTTTCTCCTTATGATTTCCAGAAACTTAGCGTAATTTTGCAGTCTGTAGAAGCCAATCTTTGACCTCAGGGAAACATTCTTCAGTCATTAGTATAGTTATTGGTATATCTCCCATCAGTTTCCTTTTCTCCTTCTGAAATCTTGTGATTTGGATACTAAGTTTCTGAAACCTAGTCTCCAGATCTCATATTCTTCCCTTCAGATTTTCTCTCCTTTCATATTGTTGGTCTGTAGTTTGAGAAGATATCCTTGTATTCACTCTTCCAGGCTTCTCATCTCAGGCTTAGCAGCCATCATCCCATTCTTCCACTCATCTACTGAATTTTCTACTTCAAACATTTAGTTTTCATTTTAGAAAGTCCTGTTTTGTACGGAACTGGAATCTTCATAGCTGTTCTTCGCCATGTCATTATTATATGTTGGTGTCATCTGAGTCCTCATCTGTCTCCCCCAGAAGTTCTGTTTTGCCTGATGTCTGATCTATTTGATCTTCCTCTGCTGGCTGTTTAGATTCCTCAGATGTGTGATTACTTTGATCTCTTTAGGAATCCGCTTTGGTTGTTGAAGCACCCTAAGCAGAGGAACTCTCAAAAGGGATGGAAGTTGAATCTCCATCTACTTCTCTTGGCTAAGGGTATGCCGATAGGTAGGCATCAGGAAAAATCCTACCTGGGACCTGATTTCCTCATACTCTCCCAGCCTCAGGAGTAGGGAGGGATCAGTTCATCTTTTCAGCTCTGCTTTCTCTTTTGAAGGCTAAGGTGGTCAGGCCCATCCAGTATGCGTGCGCGTGCACACTCACACACATGGGTGTGGTGTTGTCCCCTCCAAATCCTCAGAGGTCCACAGATTTCTGCAGGGTAAGCCCTTTCCAATATCCCCCATAATCTTTTCTCAGGGGCTCTCTTACCAGCATCTCACCAAGCCCATGGAAGGAAAGACCTTCATGATTATCTTCCTAGGGATTCTTCAACCCCCAGAGCTAAAGACCTCTCTCACACCTGGGAAGCTACTGCCCCCCACAGCCACATGGACAGGTGAGCCAGAGGTATTCTTGTTAATAACGGAAAGAAGGATGCATTCTCTGAGTCTTTGCAGAATCCCTGTATTTTATCTAAGTTCTTTCCTTACCATTTGTGTTAAGATTTGTCAACAGAATAGCTGAAAATGGCATCTATTTCCTATTAGCAATTCTTCAGTACTGGAGTAATCATCAATTCAACACATATAATTTCTTTCCTGTGTTCCTTCTTATAAATGACCTGCTCTTACATATACTCCATTTTTCTGCTGTCTATGAAGTCAAAGAAAATGCAATCAACTACATAATTAAACCCTAAGTGCTCTCAGAGCTGTAGGAAATTATCTTAAGAATTCTCAGTCTTCCTAGGAAAAAGCAGACAAATGCTTGTTCTTACCTTAGTTGAGACAAGTGTGCCTCTGAATTCTTTCTAGAAATGAAAAAAAGCCAGAGGTGCTATGAATCCTCTTGGGTCAATGTCAATACTTTTTTTTAAAGTATCTTTAGGAATACGAGTGGTATTGATACAAACAAGTAGAAAGAAGGATATTTTTGGCTCAGCTTTTATAAGTATTGCTGGAAAAAAATGACCTTAAACTAGTAACATTCCATTAAGTAGAAGCAGAGACAAATAAGAATATGGGAGAAATGGAAAAATCATGTTAATAATGCTATGCTGCTGTGCTTTGTCTTGTTTAATGACAATAACATGAAGGTTCGTGTCTGTCAAGCATATTTATTAGCAGTTTCCTGGAACAAGCTTTGTTATCTAAACTAATGGACACACATAGTCTAGCCCTATATTTTCATTAATTTATAGTTTACTGATTTGGAGACACAGATATTTTATATTCAGGGCCAGGAAATACGTTGCATGTCCCCATCTATTTTTTTGGAGGTAAAGCAATATCATCAAATACCATATTTCTCCACTATTTTTTCACCGTCACTGCATCACAGAAAACAAGTTGATGCAGTTAAATCTGCAAATGGCCCACAGCATATATAATTAGCCCTCTAAGAAAGATCTGGAGAAAAATAACGTGCTAAGATGTAAAGAAGGAACAAGTATTTTCAGCATTTACTCTCATGCAGCGAAGTATTTCTACTTTTTAAGCAAAAAAACTATTTTATTGCTAGTATACTTTAGAAATGACAGTCCTATTGTTGCTTCTAATCTCAAAAAGAGTAAAAAATAATGATGAGAAATATAACAGCAAGTTCATTGAAAATCCGTGTAGCTCACTGAAATACACATCATGGGTGAAAGCATTGTGGATGATAAGACTCAGTCTCCCAATGCCTCTGTATGGTGTGATGTGGTGCATTCCCAGCTTGTGAAGCTTGGGGATTTACTTCTGTGACATGTAGAGAAGTAATACCAACCAATTCATCCTAGAAACAGACCACAGAGGCTGTCTGAGCCATGTAGACTTATGACAGTCATGTCTTTGGAAAGGTCCCTCAGCATAGCAGTGTACCCATAAAGAGACAATCTAGGGCCATTTCAAAGCTGACCAAATTTAATAAAACCAGATATTTCATTTTTCCTAGGTATATATAATCCTCCCTCTGCTATTTCCAGGAGCTCAAGGCCCAGCCTGTAGGCAACCCTGGTCTTAATCTACAAAATTTCAAAGCATTTTACATTTGCCCATTCATTGGGTTAACAAATATTTGGTAAATTTCCATTTTGTGTAGGATGCAAGGCTAAATGTAGGGTTCACAGAAATGGAAGACACAGATATGATTCCTGCCTCTTGAAGGTTTTTGGCTAAGACCTGTGGTGAGGGTTGGGTAGATGATATGCAAATAACTAAAATCGTGGCAAGTATTCAAAATAGAAATACAAGATACCATAAAAATATAAAGCAGGGGCCTGATATGAAGGATTGAGTGGGATTGTCTGAAAATGTGATATTTAAGAGGCATACTCTGAGATGAGTGGGATGTAGCCAGGTAAATATTAGGAAGAAGAGATTTCCAAGCAAATGGAACCACATGACAAAGGCCCTAAGATAAGGAGAAGCAGGTCACATTCAAGGTTCCACTGTGAAGGAAGTACAGAGAATTGTAACAACTCAAGATGAGGCAGGCACAAGGTCTGTATCCTGTGAGCAATTACAGCTTGGATTAAGGTCTCAGATCATTATCAGAAGTAATAGGATGCTACCAAATTGAGTTGAATTCTAAATCGAAAAGTGTCAAAGATTAGAAGTTGAAAAGCATTTATCTGACTTCTAAGAAAGGTTAGATTGGAGGGGTAAATTGTATGGGTGAGAAATGCCAGTTACAGGTTATTACGTTGGGTGAAACGAAAGTGATGGTGCAGACTAAGGTGGTGACGGTGAATTCAGAAAAGAAACAGATCTCTTTGAGAGATATTTTGAAGTCAGAATCACCACGATTTAGCAGTTGAGTAGAAGTAAGAGCTGAAGGAATGTGAAGAGTCAAGAATCACTTCCACATTTCCAGCATGAGCAACAGAGTTGATGGTGGCATCATTTACTGAGATAAGGAATTCCAAAGGGAAAAGAGGCAAAGATACTTGGGGAAAGACCCTGAGTTCAGTTTTAGATGCACTGAGTTTCAGGTGTCCGGAGACTTCTCAGTGGGCACATCAATAGCCAGGCTTACATATCAGCCTAGAATATAGGAGATAGGCTTGTCTTGAAAAGAAACATTTGGCAGAAATATTACACTTGGCAGAAATATTATATTGGGTAGAAATATCATGCTATGAGCACAAAGATAGTAAATGGAATCATAGGAGTGAGTGTGCCAAGGGAGCCTAGAAAAGATAAAGTGGGAAGAAAAGAAATATTTAGAGCTGAGCTCTGAAAAATTCCCAACGGTTTAACTTAGTGTAGAAGAGAAAGAGCTAGAAAAGAAGATTGAGATATTGGCCGGAGAAATGTAAGGAAAAGCCAAAAAAAGAGAGTATTTCAAGGAACACTTGTCAATGTCAAGTTCTGTTCAGACATTACATTCAATGAAAGTTGAAAAGCATCCATTGTGTTGAATCACATGATGCCACCTTAGTGAGGGCACTCATGGAGCATGGGGACAGTCAGATGGTATGTAGTGTGAGTGGTCCAAATGGTCAGTGGGAGGAGGGAAGTGGACAAAGAAGGTAGACAGCACTTTTGAGCACTTGACCATGACAGATAGCGTTAGGGCCATATAGGCTAGGGTGAAGGTATGGTTATCATCTTGGGTTTTGTTTTTTATTTTTAAGATTGGAAAAGCTTAAAATGTTTAAGTGCTGATATGAAAGCTCCAGAGATGAAACAGCTGACAATTCACAAGTGACATTGTCTCCATTAGAATCGGGGGGTACAGCTGCAGATAGGTTTGTGTGTTTGGTAACAGGAAGATCCACCCACTAGCTTACCTTTTCCCTGGGAAAGAAGAGCCACAGTCTTCTGCTGAAAATAAGGAAAGAAGAGAAAGCCACAGGGGAGGGTGAGTGGAGCAAGGAACTTATAGGAGCTACGCAATAGATTTTCAGAGAGGAAGAGTGATCTGACTAAAGAATGGTAATTGAATTGCTGGGAAGGGTTAAGAGCCCAATTCTTCCCCCATCCTCTCACCCCTCCCTTCTTTATAGCATTGCAATCACTGTAAAATCTAGATTCCAGAAAGCATCTGATAAACTTACAACGGAGTGCAAGCAATAGGTATGATCTATGATTTAGTTTATTCTTTTGCCATGATAATTTGTATTTTATTAGGGGTTATATCATAAGCCCACTAATGGCCTCCAGATTGTGAAAATATCAGAACTGATCAGCTTCTGGGAGATATTTGGGGTGGGGAGTGTTAGCTGAGTGTCTGTGGCCCACGCATTACCGTGCATGGGGAATAGAAGGTTGGCGCAGCTCATTATTTGTGCTGCTGTTTCAAACCCAGATTTGTCAATAACAATTAACACTTCAATTTTAATTTGTCTATCAGTTCACCTTGTCAGTAACTTCATAGGAGCCTGGGGGCATGGGACACTTTCTAAAACAGACAAACCCAGATGAAGTTTTGCAGAATGAGGCACTGGGAAACCAGGGAGCATTTACATTGTGAAGGAGAAAGAAGCTTCAAGACAGGAGGATGCAGCAAGTGCTACAGGCTGCTTTGAATTTTATGTGCAAGATGATGTTGTTTATTATCTAAATGTTGCAGTTTCAAGTAAGGCCTCAGGGGTCTGATGAGAGCAATTGTGCTGTCAATTCATGGTGGCAGCTGGGACAGCTAACGTAATTCTCTCAGGCGCAATACAGTTGTCATTTGGCCCTGCCAGCTCTCGAAAGAGGAATGTTCAAGGCCCTGGGAAGAGCCAAAGGGAAGGAAGCCATTCCCTCTGCTGTTCTTGTAGATTAGGAGTCCCAAGTCTTCACCTCTGCATTAATTTGTGGAAGGCTTTTCTCAGTCCGGGAAATTCGAGTCTGTTTTGAAGGTTGGATATGAGACAGCACAGTGGTGAAGAGGCTACACAATTTTCAGGGACCAGAGCAAAATGAAAATGCGGGGCTCCTTGTTCAAAAATTATTAAGAATTTCAAGACAGCATGATAAGCGCTAAACCACACTCAGGGCCCTTCTAAGTTGGGGCCCTGTGCAATTGCACAAGTCACACACCCAGGAATCCAGCCCTGATGATGGGTAATGACTGCTGTAACTTGACCCTGGCTTCTAAATGTGGGTTTATTTATCACTAACCCTATGACCTTTCGTAAGTCACTTAGCTTACCTATTCTGTAATTCCTCAACTGTAAAATACAAGGTCAAGCAAACATTTATTAAGCACCTATTTTGTTCAATTACTGTGCTAGTCGCTGTCGCTGTATTGCTATGAACACTCAAATCACCACCATTAACCTCACAGAGGATTTATAGTATACGAGGCAACTGAGAGTAAATAACTAATTTTAAAATTAGTGATCTAATTAAAAATATGATGAGAGCTACAATGGGAAACGACTATGGACGATGATATATAATTTGATGGCTTAAGGCAGTTTTAACCTGGTTTGAACCATTGTCAATTTCAAAACTTTTATTAATAGCCTTACTTTAACTAATAGAACACTATTTTGTGCCAGACACATAATTAAGTTAGTTAATACAATTACCAAAAGAAGTAGATACTGTTAATAGCTTTATTTTGCAAATGAGGAAACGAATGAGAGAGCTGAACTTTTCAAAGATATTCTGGCTAATGAATGGTGAAGCTGGTTTTGATTCCAAACCGAGTCTTGTGGCCAGACACTGAAGCCTTTATGTTGTGTTGGGGCCCAGGGCAGGCTGCCGCAGGATATCCTACAATGGCATATGAATTATTTTAAATTAAAGTTATTTGAGAAGCAGTCAATGCAAAAAGGGCATTTTGACCTTCTCTGTTCCCCCTGAAAGCAGGAAATAAATCTCTCATGTGAAAGGTATCTGTCCTGTACCAGGAGCTAAGGAGACATCTTTATCATCAGAGATGAAGAATTCAGGGCCAAGAAGATTGTATAAACAAACCTTGTTACTTTTTTACTAATTTACTACCCCAAGCCCAAACTCTGCTTGGATTCCTTGTTAATTAAGCACCCAAACCTAAGTTTCTTTGTCCTGTCAAATACTCACAAATGTATTGCTTCTCTGGGTGAGAAGCAGAAAAGCTGCCTGCCTTGGTCACTTTTCTGAGCATCATTTTTATGATCTCCCGTACACACATATTAAATTGGGTTTTCTCTTGTTAATCTGTCTTGTGTTAATTTTATTATTAGTGCAGCCACAAGAACTCAAGAGGGGTGAGGAGAAGATTTCTGCCTCCTCAACACTGGTATCCTACCTCTCAGGACATAAAAATGATCACTCAGTAAACAATAAAACCAGGCAGCTCTCATTAACCCTGGGGATGGAATCTGAAGACCCAGATTTTCTTGCTGGTTCTCTGTGGACTGCCTTGTGAAAAGTCTCCTACTACCTTCATTCTTTCATTTCCTCATTTCTAAGGCAAGAGTCAGCTTCCCAGGGATTGCTGTAGGTCAAAGCATGTAGATAAAAAATATTCCATATCTTACAGCATTTGCAAGGGGAGAAAATAAAGTTATTGAACACTTATTTACTATTATCTACCTATTACACCTATCTGTCATCTAACTACTGATCTACTACATATAGTTACATAAATGATACTTCAGTGGTACCTAAATCAGTATTTTTTTTTCAAACTATAATTAGCATTTAGCTAGGAATACCCAAGGAATAGTTAAACTCTATTAAAGACTAATGCCAATAGTTGATTTGCATAGATTTTTCTCTTTTTTAACCTCTATTTTATTTCCTCTTTGCTTAAAATTTTATTTCATAGCCTATTTGTATGAAAACACCACTTTTCAATAGTTTTAACCTTTAAAAAATATTTTTTTTCTGATTAACTTACATCTGAATTTTTTAAAAGAGCTTTCAGTTTTGTTTTAAAATATTCAATCTTTGAATTCCATTTCTCGTATATCTGAACATTTTACAGAATATTACATAGCGAAATAATTGTTCATTCTTTAAAAATAATATTCTTGGTCTGCTCTCTTTTAGGATTGTCCAACACCAAGGCAAAAAACAAACTCTGTTTCTCATTAGTGCCCACAGATAGGGCATTATGTCCATGAGACGTCAACTGTACTTTAAAATTTGAATGTTAATTCTTTTCTGTATAATTGCTACTTGCTCTTGACATTTGCTTGTGGCAGTGAAAGCCCTTTTCCCCTTTGCTCATCATGTTAATTTGGTTTCCTTTCTGTCTCTGTCCAGTGGTTTATGTTATACTTAGACTGAAAAATATACTGCATTCTCTTTACCAAGTTGTAATAATGCGCTCCCTGCTCCCATGACAGATGTGTAGCTCAGTAGGAACATTATAAACATCACACGCCAAGATGAGTAATTTCCCTTTTTTGCCCCTAGTGTTTGGCATCTTTTATAAGACAGAGTCAAGAAAACTGAAACCCAAATCAGGAAATTTGCATCCTGTATAATCAAAAATAAGCCTATCTTCGGTATCAAAAGATAAAAAAAAATTGTTTCCTATATTCCTGACCTGCTACCAATGTCTTTTATGAAGCAATTTTCAATGTGGAACTGAGATGGGAAAGCAGTCAGAAACATGAGCTTCTTTTTTGTGCTTTCGGTGTCTCTGGTGTTAGGTTGGTTTTTGAATGGCTTTTATAGCCAATTTAGCAGTTTCTTATCTAGACAGCATTTTTAAAAATTTTCAGTTTATTTTATGAATAATAAATCCTCAGGGTCCCCAGTGTTTTTCTCTGAAAAAATAGCAAACATGCTTATTCAAGGAGAGTGTTTCTAATGGACAGTTATAGGAAGCATAAACAAACAAAAAGGTGGACAGAATAAATTAAACCAGGTGTGAACTAGGGCTTTTTTATATTTTTAGCATATCTGATTTTCTTTTGTACTTTTCTTTTTGCAAATATAGCATCAACTGATCTCCAGAGCAGCTATTTTCCCAACTGCAAATCAATTTGATTTGAGATAACAAAAATATGCATTACTACATAATACATACCAGGCAGGAAAGAAAACCATAAAAAGAACTGTGTGTACTGAAACAGCTAGTCAGAAGCTAGTCATAGTACAAGCAATGTGAGAATCTGTGAAAACTATAAACGAGGATCTTTAGAAGTGTTGTCACATAATTTCTATTTGCCTCAAATTGTGGACTTTGGCAATCACTTCTATCAACCACATAGTCTGTCCAGCTTCAGGAAGACGCAGCAGGCTAGCTTCACAATTAGAAATCACACATAATGTTGAGGTACCACCATGTAACTTGTCGGGCTTCTCTCTCTGTGTGTATCTGTGTGTTTGCTCTAACGTCCTGCAAAATATCTAGACACAACCTTATATGACATTTTACATTTAAAGAATAATTAGAATGTAACATATATCACTTCAGCTGCTATCAATCAGACAGGGTAGCAAATTCAAACCTAAACTGACATGTACTGGAAGAAGAAAGTTTTCAAGAATATACCGATTATGGGAAGGGATCATCTGTTAGGAAAGCAGCAGTATGTCACGTCAATACAGCACCCATAAGTGTGAGAGAACTAGATAGTTTTTGAAGGGATAGAAATATAAATGGTGACAAAGGGTCATCTATTTCCTTAAGGCAGTCATCCAAGCATGACCAGAATATGATTTTTCTTCTCAGAATGAAAATGTCAGGATCCATGGCCTTTCTCAGTGTGTGTTATGAAGGTCTAGAAGTTTCTTTGGGAAGTTATGTGAGACACAGCCAGAGAGACATGAAGCCACTTAATGGGAAGCCTGACTAGGAGTTGGAATATGAGCCCTGAGTTCTTGCTAGTAGAGCCAAGAGGGGTGACTGAGGGAGAAGGGTCAGTGATGAGGTCACCATCATCATTGCTGTAGCGACATAACCAATTTAGTGTGGAGATTTCACCAGGCAGGAGGTCCTATCCCAGCCCAGGTGGGAGGGTAGTCATGGAGTAGTAGAGGTGTGTGGGATCTCAGCACAGGCCAGGGTGGGTAAATGCAGAAAGAAAAATAGGACATGAAAACCTTTTTGCCATTGAGGACAAAACAAACATCTTCTTAGAAGTACAGAATACAGATAAGAAAATGTCAAAGCAAGAACTGAAAATAAAATAGTGGGAGCAATAGTCTCAACTTTAGATGGAGAAGAGTTGAAACTATAATTGAAACTACAAAGAAGAAAAATCTTTTAGTTTGTAAGATGAAATCTATCACCAACACCGCTATTACTGTTACTATTTGTGTAGGCTAGAAAAGAATGCCATTTCCTATATGGTGAGCGGACGGGAGTTTGGGAATGGTTACAGTAGATCTCAATTAATTGAATGGTCAATTCTGAGACAGAGAAGAACGGCCCAGACATCTCTGTTGGTGTTTTTAGGAGCTGGTCTAGCACTCACAGCTCTACCACGTTGTTCTCCTTTTGGAAATAAATAATTTCACAGAACACTAACATCAGACAAGGTCACTCTACAACCATGACGAAGCGAAACAAAAAGCAAGACCCCTTCATAATTTTGTCTAAGCACAGCAAAAACCAAGTCACTGTGAAAACCACAACAAATAGCCAGCTAACAAATATCCCTCTCTTACCTTTGCTCTGGTGTCCCCTTGTAGACAAAATGTATTATTCCCAATCATAGAATTGTCCATTTTCTAACAGCATCTAATATAGAGAAAATCCTTGCTTCCTTGAACTTTTCTCCAAATCACCTAAAACACACTCTAATCCTAGAATAAGTCCTTTTCGGAAGGACTCACTCTTTATTTTTTGGTGAGGAAGACTGGCCCTGAGCTAACATCTGTTGCCAATCTCCCCTTTTTGCTTAAGGAATATTGCCCCTGAGCTAACATCTGTGCCAATCTTCCTCTATTTTGTATGTGAGATGCCACGTCAATACCGCTTGATGAGCGGTGCATAGGTCTGTGCCAAGATCCTGGCCTGTGAACTCTGGGCTGCCAAAGCACTTAACCACTACACCACGGCCAGCTCCAGGACTCACTCTTTTACTGAGAGGTCTCAAGGTTCTCCATGATGTACAGTCTCCCTCACGGCAACTAATGATAAACCCAACTTGTTGAGCCCAGACATGCTCCAGGTGGTCTCGGCTAGAGGTGCACGTGTGACTGTACCAAACACTGTGTGTGGCCCATAGGATAGAGCAATGAGGAGGACGGTGCCAATAGGTACATAAGTATCACCATAGAAGGGATTTTCCTGTTTTCTTCACTATGTTCCCCTAAGAGAGCCTAGCACATAGGCTCAATAAATATTTGTTGAAAGAGTGAAGTAGCTTTCAGTCTACCGGCTAGCTCAGAACGTAGATCAATGTGAAGTGCTCAGTGGGGAGCCAGACACATGCAGAGCGTACAATTAATAATAGTTTATTTCAGATTATATTAAATTCAACAGTAGTTATCCATCCATGTAAGCTAACACTATGCTTGTGTAGTGTTGAGCCAAACATTTGTTTGTGATCTTTGCAATAAATTATTTTACCTCCAAAGTTTCAAGTCCATTAACCCCTTCAACGTATTGTAAAAGTCCAGCTTTAATGCAGGGGTTTCAGCGTTTTTATGCAGCTCCAATCATATTGTCCCACTCAACATTTTCTGACCTTTCAAGATCCTGTGTCATTTAGCCCACTGTTCTTTGCACTTGAAACTGGCTTTATCTCCTTGATTAGGTTAAAGAAATCTTATTTATAATTCCCTTGCTGAAATGCTTCCTCTTAAGTAGAATAAATCACTCTCACTTCTCTGACCTGAGGAAAATGCATTGGTATATTTTTCTATATTACTAAACACGTTGTGTTATAGTTATTTTTGTTAGCAATTTCTCACCCTCTTCCATGAAAAGTTCCTATGGAAGGTAGTGCATCCATTCTTTTTCTACCTCAGGCAGCTGGGGGCCATGTTTATGCTCAGTACATGGTGAATAAATGAATTTGTGGCCTCCCAATTATTCTTAACTATATTCAACTGTATATATCACTTCCCTCCTCAAAACATTTAATGATTTCCCTGTTGCAGGATAAAATCCACACTTCTTTACTTGACATTCAAAACTCCATAGCATATTGCTTTTAATTGTCTTTCAAAGATACATTCCCTCACTCCTCTAGATGAACCAGTTACTTTCATGAAATTGGTCTCTGCATATTTATCGTCATTTTTTCCCAATTTGTTTCTTCCAAATTGATTTATTTTCCTTTTTCCTAGCTAAGACCTACTTTCCCTATATTCTGAATAAATTACTACTTGCATAATTAATTATCACTGGTATGATACCATGAATACTAATGTACAGATGATGTGTCTTGAATCCCTAGGACTTCGCACATCATGGATATTTAATATATGGTTAATGGCAAAGATGTTGATGGTAGTGCTGAGGAGGGAGCCCAATAGATAGAGAAGAGAAGCTTCTACATACTCTTGAGCCAGGATCTACTCTCAAGAATAAAATAGAAAGAGAAAAGAGCAGGATGATGAGAGAAAATGAATAGCCTTTGTTAGACATCAACTGGTATTGAAGAGCATGGTGGTGAGGAGGCAAGGGTGGGCTGTATCCTGAACCAAGGGAAAGCCATGTGATTCTCTGAGGTTTATAGTGATTTATCAGTGCCTAACCAGACGCTAGAGTTTGGGCTTTGAACATTGAAACTTCGTAGGTAAACTTCAGGACATAAATTACTCAAGTACATGTCTCATTCTTTTTAGCATTGCTCATCTGAAACCTTGTAATGCTACTCCTTCTCCCCAGCTGGAACTCAATCCTTTAAGAAATTGCTCACATCCTTGTCTTGTATTATTTTCTGCTAGACCTTCATAAAATATGTCTATTTTTAGGTGCCAGTGAACATGACATTCCTTATTCTCCACTCTTGCCCTGACAACCAGGAATCTACACATCAGTGGGGGTGATTCTTCAAAGAAATAGCATCCCATCTCAGGAGTATGAAATTTCTGTGAAATATCTTTGCATGCCATTCGACTTACTTCTACATTTCTTTTTTCTTCTTCTACTCCAGGCCCGAAGATTCTTGAAACAGTTCACTTAGTTTTAAACTATTTATTAACCATTACACAGTCTATCTAAAACTCACAAAGACCAAGGTTAGAGCAGAAATAGCAAGAATAATAAGCAATGAGTGCACTCAAATTCAATGCAGTAGGAGTTGTGCTTCTAGTGTAGAGGAGAAAGTTTCTAAAACTCACTGTACGATGACTTCCAGTTTCTGGTTCCGCATGCAAGAAGCTTGGAAGTCATCATTTTGTCCTAACTAGAAGTAAAAAGCTGGACAGACTGAAAAATCAATAACTTCTTCTTGGATCCATAAGAGAGGGGAGCACACAGGGCAAATCCAACGTCCTCAGTCCTGGAGGGACAGACAGGTGAATACGGGGAGTCAAGACTGCCAAAGCAGAGACTCAAGAGAGGAAATCACTCAGGGAACCAGTGATGGAATAGGAAAACCTGAACGGTAATGGGTGGATTGCTGAAGGATCAGTGCGGATGACTCTGAGAGTTAAAAACTCCATGCGGATCCAGTCAAGGGGGCGAGTTTTGTGAGACTTACCTCTAGGAGCTGAACTAGATTCCTAAACAAATATCAGAGAAAAAGACCCTTGGGCTTCTATCAACCAGAAGAGGAAAGGAACCATCTTGAAACTACATCAGGGCCCTCTGTTCTTACGGTCTGCCCTCAGGGGTAACTGGTTAACCAGAGCCTGACCTGCTAGAGTATTATCAGAGCCTAATTGACCTGGGGAAGGGAAATATCCAACTCGCACCCACTTTAACCATCCTGTCCCACATAGGGTGGAGAAAAATACTGAGGAGCACCTGTCAAGTTCGCAGTTCAGAGGCACAGGCTCACTAAAAGACAGAGACCTAATCATACGATTATACAATGCCGCCCCTCCCCACACTGCTCACCACATTATTAACGGTCTATCTACAGAAGTTGCTTGTACCCGGTACATCACATACAGCTATCAGTGAGAGAGAATGGGATAGAAAAATGTATATATTTGACAAAATAATGGCCCCAAACTCCCTACGTTTTGTGAAAGACATAAATTTAGAGATTTGATAAGTTCAGTGAGACTCAAGCAGGACAAATTCTAAGGAAAATACAACTAGAGACATAATAAGCAAACTGCAGAAAAGTAAAGATAAAATCTTGAACCTAGCCAGAGAAAAGCAAGACGTTTCATATAGAGAAAGAATGCAACAATTCCAATGACAATAATGTGAGATTGGCAATTAGAATGCAGGTGCGATTGTCTTTTAATGGCATGTTGTTGAAGGCAGGACAAGTGAATGCAACTCTGGCGCCGCTCAGAGAACTTGT
The DNA here is from genome assembly GCF_041296235.1 of Equus asinus. NCBI lineage: Eukaryota > Metazoa > Chordata > Mammalia > Perissodactyla > Equidae > Equus > Equus asinus. The sequence goes on along the minus strand of NC_091808.1, from coordinate 11,674,680 downwards.
CAGCTAGGCTAGTGAGGAGCTCCAGAGCAATGAACGTCCATATGAGGAGCCACAATGGGCAGAAATGGCTTGGCTCTAGAGTACCGATTATGCTCAGTCATCGGCTGGGAGTAGCCTAGAGAGAGCTGCAAGAAAGTGATAGTGGACCCTGAACTTGCAGCAGCTGAACATCGTCAGCTCTTCCCTTTCTCAGAGCAAGTTCTCTCCTAAAAGAGATCTAGGCAGCACACTCTCATCACCACGGCATGTATGAACTGGACAATTTATATCTCACAATAGGGTGTTAATTTGTAATGTGTTAAAGACTTGTACCCATCCATAAAAGAAAAAGCTTCCATGAAGCTAATATGTACGTTAAAGACTATATCAGTTATCTAAATCTATCTAACAAATTATTCTAAAATTTAGTCATTTAAAAGGACAACCATTTTATTTACTTCTGATTCTGTGGCTTGGCATTTTGGGCTGGGCTGAGCAGGGTGGCTTTCTGTTGGTCTTACCTAGAGTCAATCACATGGCTGCAGTTGTCTGATGGCTCAAGTGGAGCTCAATGGTCTAAGATGCCTCACACTCAGGTCCGATGTGTCTCTCTCACACTAGACTTGGCTTCTCCACAAGGACCTCCATGTAGTCAAGTTCCAATGAACAAGCACTTGTCAAGTCTCTGCTTGTTTCACATTTGCTAATGTCTCATTAGACACATGGCCAAGCCCAGAGTCAATGAGTCGATGTGCATGGATACAGGAAAGCAAGATTCACTGGGGGCCATAACTGTGATGAATGATGATATATTAGGAATGAAAAAAAAGAAAGGTGAATATGTCTGCTGTTCGCAGCTAAGTAACTAGAAATATTGTGCTTTGATTGACAAGAAAGGCAACAGGAACAAAGTGATTTATTTTGAACATAGACATTTTAAGATATTGACCATATTTTATCCCGTGATTGCAAATGTTAACTTATTGCTGATATTACATTATCTGTCTCTAAGTCAACAATGTTTCTATGTTTTTCAAACATATAAAATTGGTATAAAAAAGAGGGGCCAGCCCGGTGGCGCAGGGGTTAAGTTCACATGTTCCACTTCGGCAGCCTGGGGTTTGCTGATTCGGATCCTGGGTGCGGACCTAGCACTGCTTGGCAAGCCATGCTGTGGCAGGCGTCCCACATAGAAAGTAGAGGAAGATGGGCACAGATGTTAGCTCAGGGCCAGTCTTCCTCAGCAAAAAAAGAGGAGGATTGGCAGCAGATATTAGCTCAGGGCTAATCTTCCTCAAAAAAACAAAACAAAACAAAACAAAATTGGTGTCAAAAGAGAACAAAAGATTGAGTCCAAGAGATGCAGGTAAGCTTTCTCAGGTAAGCTTCATCATATGAGGAAGCTTGTTTTTTTTTTTTTTTTCGGTGAGGAAGATTCGCCCTGAACTAACATCTGTGGCAATCTTCCTCTATTTTCTATGTGGAATGCTGCCACAGCATGGCTTGACAAGTGGTGTGCACCTGGGATCCCAACCTGCAAACCTGGGCTGCAGAAGCAGATCATGTGAACATAACCACTACGCCACTGGGCCGACCCCAGAAAGCTATTGTTTTTAATGTTAATTTCTGAGTTTGAGTCTAACCTGCTGATCTGAGCCCATATTTTAAACTTCCAACTCTCATTAAAATATCCACTGAAATTACTGGAGGCTTACATTGGGAAAAATTCACACCTCTACAGAAACCAGGGGAAGATATATCTACCTGCCTGAAATAGCAACAAATTTGACAAAGATAGAGTGTAGACAAGCACATGATATGCTGTTAGAAAGAAGACTCACCCTGAGGAGCCAAGAGAAGGAGTCACGTGGACTCTCAGTAAAACCCCTGATGTAGAGTACTAGATAACAGATAGTGGACAGGCACACGGAAGATACTACAAAGAGAAGCTTTATCTTTTGATAATTTCTGAGATATGTGCAGTGGACAGAGACCGTAGAGAGGATAACTTTAATGTAGAACCAAAAGCATGAGCTGGAAGTAATAGCATGCTACAAAAGAAGAGGTTCACTGAAAAAATACTGGCTCCAGGTGAGTGAATATAAGTCAGATAAAGAGTCTGTTCCAGAAAATTTTGCATTACCTTAAGGATGAGGGGAGGAGGGAGCGTTGGTGTGTCCTCGGCTTCCAATTTCTTTCAAGGGAGATTGTGAATCTCTTGTATACAAGAACTTTATGAAAACCTCTTAGAATTTTACCGCGCCTGCTGGTTAAATTGGGTGCTTGCCATTATATTTCCCACTTAAATGTTTGCTGAGCTAATGAGATAACTCAGGAAGTTGACTCAAACGTTTCACTCTTGGTTTTTCAACTTGGTTCTTGTTCCTTCTTAATAAAGCTGAGAAGCTCTAGTTTTTATGCTTAGGTATCATTTTTTAGAACGAAAGCTGATCTTCAAAATTATCCCCATAATAGCCGAGAGGAATGGAATAATGTAAATTTTGCTTTGTAAAATGGAAGTGTAGCAGAGCATGAACTATATTTCCTTTCCTTTTTTAAAAAGGGAATAGTCATTTCAAACATCAAACAATGTTTTTTAGAAAATTCTGTCTATTAGAAAGGGCTTTATAGAATAGGAAGACTAGTTGCCAATTTTGCATGAACAAATCTAGTTCACTCTTTCCCTTTATACTTGGAAAATAATCTGTTGTCCTCTCCTTCCTTGCCTCACTCAGTGTTGCTGTTGTTTTATTTACTTGTTTTTAACTTCCCTCTCTCATTTCTCATGTTTTTAGAGACAAATGATTTTTAGAAGCAAATGGACATTTGAATATTTTCCAAACAACATATATCCTGAGCTAAGAGAATATTCTTCTGCTAAATCATTTTGTTTGCAATGATTTGCACGCAGTATCCCAAGTAAATAGTTCAACAATAATCCAAAATGGAAATATTATGCCCATTGCTCACATGAGAGTATTTCTGGACAAGTTCACAATGCCGGTGACAAAGAGAACAAGGACTGGACCCCAAGAGTCTCTAACCACACCAGCTATCAGCCACAAAATCGGTCACAGAGTCAATTAGTTACAAATTTATCTGTTCTTTAAGAACTAGCTTTCCCCACAATTTTAGATATCAATACAAAAGATTTCATTATTTCATCTATGTGAAGCAGCCTGAAAAATTTTGTCAGGCTATCAAAATAAGATTTCAGGAAGAAACATTTCATTTTAAAATTTCGTTTTATCTGCATGAGTCATAGTCCCATCTCCGTGGGGTTACTCCCCCTGCTCACCACCACTTCCTCTTCTGCACTGACAACAACCACAAAGTTGCAGAGTGTTTAGCGTAGAGTACAGCACTACAGAAATGCCTAAGAAGATTCTAAATATTCTTACAGTTGGCTGGCATAACTGTGGACAAAGTGACGTCAGAAAAAAAAGAAAGACTCTAAAAACTGTGATGGAATAAACTGTTTCACAATCTCCTCCAATTAAATTGTGAGATGCTGGACCACCCTCACTTGTGGGGAGGCAGTAATTGGTTCACAGAGCAACCAACAATAACAACAAAAAAGGTAAGTTTCATAATTTCTAGGTTCAAAAGGTACCACTGGGTATACAATAGAACACACTAGCAAGAGAGTGCAGGGGCAGAGTCCGTTCCTTCTCCACATCCCCACGTCTCTCTGCAGAAGGTTCTCTGATTCAGGGAAGAGAGAGTTTGGGATATAAAAAGCTTTCGTGGAGAAATAGAGGCTATTCTCTGTGTTCTCATCAACCGGGTGCAAACCTGGGGAATGGGAAATGATCGAAGGAAAGCATAATATCATTTACACTGATGGTTTCCATTATGAGATGAAAAGAAAGCAGGGAACTTAAGCCCCATCACCTCTTTCCTAAGTGGGTCTTGAAGACAGGAGTTCAGCAGATCTCCTCAGGCCACACAGCCACGGAGGGGCACAGGGATGGCTGACAGGTCCGTGAGTCTGAGAATGAGGCACAGACGATCTTGCCTCCACTGCTCGCTTTCCATGCCATGAGGAGGACGTGCAAGGTTACAAAAGGGAAGAGATTGTCTAGGAGAGCAAGCCACTGTGTCCACCTGGCACTTGCATGGGTGTGGACGTGGCAGCAGGCACTGCAGGCGCACTCACAGATCAGAAGAGGGTGTTGGGGAGATGTTGTCCTAGCTCAAAGCAAGGAACTTTACGTTGAGTTGTACAAGTTCCCTTTTGCATACCCAAGTTTGCTACTATGCAAATTTATCCCACAAAAGCCATTGATGCAAACTCCAGGTTAAATATATCCAATGTCAAGAATGTCTTATAAGAAAATTAAATCATGGACCAGTAATATGTGAGCACTTTTCTAGCCTATTGATGAATTATACTGACTGACCCCCATGTACCTATGTCCTCATCTGTAGAAGAGACATTTCTATAAATTATCCTACTTCCCAGAGACAATGTCGCAATTAAGTTATTCAGAAGGAGCCATAATTATTTAATCTTCTCTTTCCCTGAGCAATTTTACTTCTATTTGCTTGGAACCTTAACACTGAGGGTCAGAACAGAAAAAAAGACTTGGAGTATGTATCACCATTTTATCTTAAAAAGGTAATTATAACTCAGAATCAGATTGTCTTGGCAACTTCATATCTCAGGATGAGAAGAAATGTACCCAAGTGGCTAGCTGAGTAAAATGATTGCTCATTCTACCTGGGGAAAATCACGCATCTTTGGGTGCAGACTAGAGAATTTATCATAAGTATTCACACAATACTTTTATTAAAAGGATATGGAAATAGATACTTTTTTTTCTTAAAGAGAATAAAGCTATCCAAGAATAAAAATTTGTATGACCTCATTGTTGATAAAGCTGACACTCATTTCCTGAGCACCTGCTGTCTCAGGCATAGCAGATAAAAGAGGAACCGAAACAGACTAAAATTCTTGCCATCATGATAGAAGATAAAATAAAGGAATAAAATATAGAATGTTTTAAAATATAAGCAACAGAAGAAAAATAACGTACAAAACAATCTGTGAGAATATTGGGTTACAGTTTTAAATAGGTGGCCTGAGAAGTATGCGTCTGAGTAAAACAGGAAAGACATGATGGGACAAGGCCTGTCGATATCTAGAGAGAAGGCTGTTCCAGGCAGAGGAATAGCAAATGCCAAGACCACAAGGCAATGACCTTCCACAGACTTCTCCACCAGTCTCCTTCACAGTCCTACATCAGCAACGAGGCATGCTGGCGTCCCAGACTCTCTTGCAGACTTCATCTTGTCCACCCACACATGCTTTTCTCTGATCCACCAATTCCTCTGTTCAGACCCTTACGTTCTCCAAATTCTTGCGCAATTGTGCAAGATTTTATTCTTTTATTCCATAATACTAATGGTGGTTCTGCTTCCCTGATCAAACCCTGGCTTTTTTGTAGTCTCATACTTCAAAATTCAAAAGTCACTGAAGCGCACTGCAGTGTGAGGAATAATTCTATCAGGCCTGGAACTGACCTGAGCGATTTGGCGTGGTACCTGCACAATCCCAGTCCCTGGTCAAGAAGTGAAACGTACTCATTCACAGTGTTATGTTGTGACCATGGGTCTGAGGAGTTTGGGAGCAGTTTGTACCAGCTTTTTAGCATTGTTCATTGATAACAGAGGGATTCACGACTTGTACCTGGTCTCACTGAGACCTCCAGTGGGCTCTTGCTATTGGAGCTGGTGACATAGTAAGAAATATGCCTACCTGACCAGCAAGGTATAAGAAGCCCCAGCCAAGAGTCTTGAAGTTGTCCTAAGTTGTTCTCTGGGCATGTTTTGACTTTTGGACTCTTGGAGTTGTCTCTGAGTAGTTCTCTGCATATATCAGTGGTTCCTGATTCAAGAGGGAAAAGCAAGTCTGATATGATCCTACAGAGGGTAGACAATTGGAAATTAAACCTGCCTCTCCAGACTCCTTGCTGGGGGGCATCCTTTGACCATGATGTCTTTTCTTTAATTCTGCAACTAAAGTGAGTCCTTTTCTTGCAATATTGTAAATTAATAAGCGTTGCTATTTGGGCCTACTGAGTCTGTAGCAACAGAAACCGTCTCACAGCCGCTCATAGCGCATACGTGCAGAGAAAATTCTCCCTCCCATCCTTGTCCCCCAGCCACTAAGTTTGCCTTCCTGGAAGGAAACCAGTGTCATAAATGCCAAGTGAGTCCTTCAATAGGTATTTTATGCATATTTAAGCAAATTCATGTACATAAATATTTCCCCCTATTTTACACAAATAGAAGAATTTTGTATACTCTGTTTGGTTCTTTGTTTTGTTTCAAAGTCATATTTTAGGGAGTTTTGATTTTCCTGAGACTTATTTGATAAGAAGTTACAAGATCTGTCCTTATATAGAGACTAAGTTTCTTAAATGCAATGATTCTTGGCCCCAGTTTTGTAACTTTTGCCATATGTCTATACAGTGTGTATGAGCTTGAGAAACAACACTGAAGGTCAAAAAAGTCACATCACGTTGTTTTGTTTTCCTAATAAAATTAAAACCACTACTAAACTCCCTCAGCAGGGTTAGGCAATTGCTCAGTCCCAATCACGTTTGGCAGGCGGAGGTCCCTTCCTTTCCCTAGTGTTGTGTGAGAATCCTGAAGGATCGCAGGATGGAAAAATGGTAGGAGGCTCTGCCCTGTGTCCATGGTGGTGGTCACTGTGCTGCATACCTAGTTGTCAGCAATACTGGGCGTCCTGTGTTCCTCCGTCCGTGGATGCTCAGCATTCTCCCACAGAGGTCCTCTTCAGCTGTGAGAAGAGGTTGGGCCAGTCTCTTGTTGCTACTTTCAGAGCCACAGCGCCCCCATTCACCCAACCCCATAATCACAAGTATTGTGTGCAAGAGAGCCATGGTCTTATTATTATTATTATTGTTATTTACCACTCTCTTGGGAAAAATACGAAAACCTGTGTTTACTTTGCTCTCTAGCTCTCTGTTTTAAGGGTCCGGTCACTTCACCTCTTACAGTCCTTGGAGCCTTCACCTTTCCTGGATAATCCATGCTAATGGCCCGCAGTGGGCATGAAATGCAAAAGCTGTTTGGGAACTCGCCTCCCCCTCTGCACAGCCTTCCGTCATGCGCCAAAGTCTCCGGAAGTGATTTAATAGCATTTAAGCTTAGGCTGTTCTGCTATTTCCATTGTCACAAAGGAAATGTCACAAGCCTTTTTCCCATACCTCCTGTTAAGTTCCCTGCCTCCACTGGTAGAATAATCATAAATCTGGTACTGAACCTTGGACGTCAGCCATCCTTCACACTGTGTCTCCCTTCTGCTGACTCTATTATGTTGGGTTTCAAAGGTTCTGAATAGATTGTTCCAGAGGCTCTGGAGCTGAAAAAGATCTAAAAACATCGACTCCTGTGGTGTCAGGTTTTGGTTGTCTTTGAGCACAGCACTCATCTGCCCTGGCAGCTTCAACATCCCCACCCCCACTCCCACCTCCTCAAGAAATAACCAGAACAACAAAGTTGTTCAGCAATTTCTTTAAACTTTGGAAGGATTTGTTTGAAATGGGGAAACCATATAACCTATGAAATAAATTCTTTCTATTTTTGTCAAGAACTTCTCCAATTTTAATTTAAATTTATCACAGTATTTCTGCATGGTTTTAAAGCAACTTTAGCAGCACACGATTGTAATAGGTTGAATAATAGTCTCCCAAAGTATAAAGCCCTAATCTCTGGAATGCTACCTCATACAATAAAGCCTTTGCTGATGTGATTAAAGATGTTGACACTGGGGGATTATTCTGGATTATCTGGATGGGTCCTAAACGTAATCACAAGTATCCTTATAAGAAGAAGCCAGAGGGAGATTTGATCACACACGTAGAAGGAAATGTGAAGATGGAGCAGAGAGAGATTTCAAGATGCTGGCCTGGATGATTAGTGATGTGGCCACAAACTAAGGAATGCCAGCAGCCACCAGAGGCTGGAAGAGGCAAGGAACAAATTCTCCCCTGCAGCCTCCAGAGGGAGCACCGTCCTGCTGAGACCTTCATTTGGCCCAGTGACGCTGATTTTAGTTCTGTTGTTTCAAGCCACCAAGTCTGCGGTAATTTGTTCAAGCAGCCACAGAAAACAGATACAGTAATAAAATACCATTTGAAAAGAGGCATGCTTTAAAATGTGGCCATTTAAAGACGTAAAGTTGAAGACAAGGCTTCAAGATTACTACTAAAGAAAGATCATGTTTTCCAGCATTCTAGTTCTTTTTTGCTCTAATTATGCACCATAAAAGCTTTCTCATATGAAGAACTAACATTTGTTGAGGGCTGACTATGTGCCCGGTCCCAGACAACTTATTTAACACACATTACCTGGCTTAATCTAAAGCAATAACACAGTTACATAATTATGCTCATTTTGCTTAGGAGAAGCCAACTTTGAATCAGGGTAAATTCATTGCCCTGGTCACACAGCTGTTAGTGACATTTTCTGAAGAGCATCTTGGGGCACCTGTGCAAAAACCTGTACTGTTATGTACAGAATGAATTTTTCACAGTAATGGTTTATAATTATACAAACTTACTTTGTCTTGAAGCTGTCTCACATTCTTAGACTTGGTAGAACGTTATATTGACAAGACCTCTTTAGCTTTTTCTCTGACTATTCCCAAGAATTGTTTTGTGTAAAGCTATTTTTTTATTCCAGGGTATGAATCTCAAAAAGTTGGGAACAGGAATCAAATAATAAATAAAAATTAAACGTAGAAATTCTATGTGAAATCAGACTGAAAAACATTTTGGAGGGACATTTAAGAAAGACTTGAATAAATGAAGAGATAAACCAGATTTATTTTGGGAAGAAAAGTAGTGCAAATCTGTGACTTTTTCAAAATGAATGTGTGTATCATTTAAAAATATAATAAAGAATTTTTTGACAAACTACAGGATGATCTGAAAATTTAACTTGAAAAATAAATGGACAAAAATAACCAACAACACTTAGTGAAAGATCCATAATTGAGGATTTGCATGATCAGATAATAAAAAGTATTCATATCCTACCATAAATAAAGGTTTATTATTGATGTTTGAATAGACAGAACAATAGAACAAAAGAGAAAAGCCAAAGGTGAACTCAAGTACGTATAACAGTTTAATTAGTAATCAAGTTGCTATTTAAATGAGTGAGAAAATTGTGAATTATTTAATAAAGAGACCTTGAACAACTGATTACATATTTGGAAAAATAAATGAAGTTAGAAATCTATCTCACAACATTATTTGAAATAAAATACAGCAAAGAGTTAAATGAACAACCACACAAAAGAACTGAAAGGGAGTACTGGTAAGTATCTTATTTCAGGATGGACCAGTGCCTTTCTAAACCAAAAGAAAAGGAAGCGTTCAGTAAGCGACAGTCACTGCTGCATCCTCTTTGAAGGATCCTTCTTTCATGACTTGACCCAGGATTCAGCTCTGGGACTTCTCTTCTTTATCTACACTCTCCCGTGGAGAGCACAGGCACTTCCACTGTGTTTATACCCTGGTGATCCCCAAACACTTATCTCTCAAATGCAGCCCCCCTCCCAGACTGACACTCAAATATCCACATGACTACTCATTGAATCCAATTGGCTGCCGGATAGACATCTCTAAACAATGTTGCCAAACCACTATGACATCACCTCCACATCCCGCCAAACCTGCTTTCCTCCCAGTCCTCTTTTTAATTGCCATCCATTTAGTAATTTTTCTCTTTCCTCCAACCTTGCATAAAATCTTGTTGGCTCTATCTCCAAAATATATCTCAAATCTGACCTTTTCTCATCATCTCTATTGCTACTCTCCTAGACTAACCTATTATCTCCTCTTGCCTGGATATCTGCAATAATCTCCTATTTGTTTTCCATCTTCTACCTTACTCATCATACAGCTGGTTTTCCACACTCTTTAAAAGGGATTTTTTCTTTAAACCAGAGATGTTAGTCTTCTGTTTAAAACACCCCAATGGCTTCAAATGGAACTAGAACACCATATGAATTTTTTAACATAACCTACAAAGTCCTACGTGAGCCTGTCCCTGTGTACCCAAACCTCCAATGCTACCACCTCTTCCCTCCCCCACATAATAAGCATCATCTAACCAGTCACATACACGCTTTCTTGTTCCTCGGATATGCCAGGCTTTTTCCTCCTGCATTTCCTCTTCTCTCTTCCTAGAATGCAATGCTAACTCACAAGGCTGACTCATTCTTATCCTTTCATTCTCAATACAAATGTCAACTCTTCAGCAATACTTTTCTTTATCCTCCAATTTCCCCATACCACATGCCCAAGTCAGCCTCTTTCACTTTTTATCTGGGTCACTTTCTTCAGAGCTCTTATATTATTGGTAATTTATTTTTTGTTTCCTTCATTCACTGAACTGCCGGGCGTACAGAAGCTGGTCAATACATATTTATTAAAGGTATAAACTAATATTGAAGAGAAAGTTAGAATTTTTAAAATTCATAAAATCTCAAAATTCTGTATCAAACCTCATTATAAAAATTAAGACAAGTAAAATAACTTAGTAAAAAATATTTACGAATATAGGGAATAAATGATAAGTTTAGCATATAAATACCTTAAAATTTAAAGATGATCAGCTTCATGGTAAAACAACGGTCAAACAAAACAAAGGAAACAAACAAAACAAGGAAAAAATAGGTAATTTACAAAAGAGTAAATACAAATAACTATTAAAACAGGCAAAATTAAGCTATTAATAAAAGAAATGCATATTAAAACAAGAAAATGCAATTTTTGTCAAGTCTACAATAATCTATAAATTATTTTATCAATTATACCCAATCAAATGTTCCCCATTTATATTTTCTGTGGTTGGTTAATTTCACATTGCTTATCTGGAGGGAAATTCCATTCATTCATACACCTACCACATGTTCATAAAACACCTAGCTCTCTGAAGGGCATCTTTTATGTGATGAAAATTTAATAATAAAGAAAATTGAAAATGTGCAGACACTTCAACTATAGCATACATTGTAGTTAAGTGAGACTGACACTAAAGAGATGAATATAAATAAACAAGAAAATATGTATACAGAGAATTAAATGTTGGAACATGATAGAAAGTGATATGAGTGGCTACTTTAGACTGGATAGTCAAGGAAAGTCTTTCTGAAGTGACATTTAGACTGAGAGCTGAATTAATAGCCCTGCATAGAAGTTCAGCTAGAAATACAGCTTTGCAAAGATTGGAGTAAAAATCTTCCTCTCAGAGGAAACTGCTCATACAGGGGTCTTAAGCTATAGAAAATCTTAGTGTATTAAGAACAATAAATAGACATTTCTCCAAAGAAGACACACAAGTGGCCAACAGGTATATGAAAAGATGCTCAACATCATAAATCAACAGGGAAATGCAAATCAAAACCACAATGAGATATCATCTCATACCTCTTAGGATGGTTTTTATTAAGAAAAGACACAGAAAACAATAAGTGTTGATGAGAATGTAGAGAAAAGTGAATCCTTGTACATTGTTGGGGGGAATGTAAATTGGTACAGCCATTATGGAAAACAGTATGAAAGTTTCTCAAAAAATTAAAAATAGAACTACCACATGATCCAGCAATCTCACTTCTTGGTATCTATTCAAAGGAATTGAAATCAGGATCTCAAAGAGATATCTACATTCCCATGTTCATTGCATCATTATTCACAATAGCCAAGATATGGGAGCAACCTAAATGCCCATTGATGGATGAGCGGATAAAGAAAGTGTGGTATATACATGCAATGGAACATTATTCAACCTTTCAAAAGAAGGAAATCCTGCCTTTTGAGACAACATAGATGAACCTGGAGATCATTATGCTAAGCGAAATAAGTCAGATACTGAAAGAAAAATGCTGTATGATCTCACTTATGTGTAGAATCTAAAATAGTCAAACTCATAGAAGCAGAGAGTAGAATGGTGGTTACCAGGGCCTGGGAGGAGGGGGAAATGGGAGGTAATGGTCAAAGAGTACAAAGTTTCAGTTATATAAGATAAATAAGTTCTAGAGATCTACTATACAGGATAGTGCCTGTAGCTGAAAATACTATATAGTGTGCATAAAACTTGCTAAGAGGATAGATCTCATGTGAAGAATTCTTAACACACACTCATATGCACACACAAATATAATAATAAAGAGGGTGGAAGGAAACTTTGGGAATTGATGGATATATCTGTGGCCTTGATAGTGAAGGTGTCACAAGTGCATACTTATCTGTAAACCCATTGAGTTACATGCATTATATATACACAGCTTTTTACCTGTTGATCATATCTCAATAAAGCGGTTTAAAAAAAAGAACAAGACCGGTAATGTGCATGATAGGTTGATTGATACTTAATGAAGTCAGAGAGAGAAGCAAGATCTAGGACATGTGGGGCTTGGTCCACCAGGGAAAGAAGATGATATTTTATATTAGAAGAAATGAGAAGAAAATGGGAGGTTTTAAGTAGGAGAATAACATGCATAATTTATGCATTTTAAAGGTGACTCTGGCTGCACTGTGGGGAATTGGAAAGTGATAACGGAAGGAGAAAAGCAGCACCACCAATTAGGGGTAGAAATCCAGGGAAGTGCTGACAACTGGACTAGCTGGTGGTAGGGGAAGTGTGGAAAAGTAGATGTATTTGGAATATTGTTTTGGAAGCACAGTTGAAAGGACATGCTGATAGACTTACAGGAAAGGAAGAAAACACTTAATTTTTGGAGGCAGACTTCCTGAGAGGAGAGAATGGACCAGTTGACTGGAGAATGGATAGACTGGCAGAAAGTGCCAGGATGCTAGAGTGTGGAAATGACTGTGCATGTCATCCAGACCAGAAACTGGCACATATCAGACATTGCCAGTGTGAATAGGCTGGAGTCTTCCCTAATGCCGTGAAGCTAACCAAGTCTTCAGAATTGTCATCACTCCAGGGAGAAGGAGAGTGAGGAGAAATCCATTGAGCTCGAAATGGATGAATTTACACTGAGTTCATGAAAATTACATTGTCTGTCATCAGGCGAATGGAGCCTTGAAAGAGCAGCTCAGTTACAGAAAACTCAGTTGACATATTTTTAATTGCCACGCTGAGTCTGTACTTTGAGGAATGCGTTCCTGCTGAGCCCCATTTGTCGAATGTTTCCGCTGTGCCCTGCACTATGGTAGCACATTTACTTATGTTATCTCACTTAATCCTTGCAGAAAACAACCCGAGATTATTCCCATTTCTTCCATGAGACCCTTGAGTCTCAGAGGGGGTTATATAATTTGCCGGAAGTCATACAGTTGGAAGTAGGAGGACCAAAATTACAGTCCAGGCAGGCCTGAATCACAGGTCCATTTTTTGTCCCTGTGCAAAACCTCCACGCATACTCCCTCCTCGCACCGTCTCTTATTGGGGAGTTGACTCATCTGGAATTAGTGGAAGATGATTATTACCTCCTCTGCTACCCTTGGGGGCTAAAGAACATTCTGCTACTCATAGCTGGGTGCTTTCTGGGAAGCAATCACACTTTTTTCCTGTAGAAGAGAGAATAATCCTTTTTTCTCACAGAATTTAAAAGTTAGAGCGATGCAGCCTCTGGTGTGTGTCGCCCTCCCCTCCCATTTCTCCCCTCTGCTTTCCCATGTTTGTTCTCAGGTGACAACCTTGCTTTTGAGTTGATTGAAAAAAGTGAGGAAATCAGAAGAAAAATTCCACAGGCACCTACCACCACATCTACCTGCCCACGTGCATTTGGACCCAACATTCTGCTTTTATTCTCCAAGAGGAGGGGTTTGGTTTCAGGAGAGTAAAGGTATTGAGCAGCCTCTGAACAGGGAAAAGTAAATGGACTAAGGAAATTTAGTGGGTGTGTGTTTGTGGTGAGTTGCCTGTGTGTGGGGTGTGGTATGTTTATCTGTGGTGTGTGGTATACATACACATGTGTTTGTGTCATGTGGCACGTTGTATGTGTGATGGTAGGGAGTTGTGTGTGTGGGAATCGTTGGATGTTTATGTGTGGCATGGGGTATGTGTGTTTGTGTGTGGCATGTGTGCATGTGGGCGTGGTGGTGTGTGTGGAGGGAGAGGGAGCAGTTGACAACATTAAGAGCTCATTTGAGGTAAGTTCTCATGAAGTTAAAGTGAGCCAGTCACTATGCTGAAATACACCACTCCCGTTGAGCTCAGCTGCACAATTGCAAGCAGTGTAGATGAGTTGCATTTAACCAGGGTTATGGCTGAGTAAAGTGAGTAGGATAGTAAGAAAGAGGGACTGAAAGAGGGAGTTGAATAGAAATTCAAGGTCTTGATTATAAAAACGGACTTTAAGTCATTTCCACCCCACCCTATAGCCAATATACCCTTGTTTCCAGTGCTCTCCTTCTTGCGCAGTCCACTGCAGACATGCTGGCCTCCATGATATGACCTAAACACTCTGGGCCTGCTCCCAACTCAGATCCTTCGTACTTAGTTTCCCCTCTGCCTGATAACCCATGGGGGCTCCCTCCTTCTCCTCCTTCAAGGCTTCACTCAAATATTACACGCTATCAAAGGAGGATTTTCCTGGCTTCTCCAACTAAAATCCAACTCCTCTTGACCTTCCATTTCCCTGCTTTATTTTTTCCATTAGATTCGACCAAGTGAGTTTAAAATTTTATCTTGTCGTCTTATCCATCCCGTTGATTTATTTTTTCAAAGTAAGCTCAATCAGAACAGGGATATTTGTATGTCATTGACGTATTTTCAGTCCCTAGAATAGTTCTTTCCGTTATTTTTCCTCTTACAGTTTATCTTTGCTTCACATGGCCACTTAATAAATCAATAAATGTTTGTTGAAGAAATGAAGATGTAAATGAATGAATGTACAGTTGGATGGAATTTAAGCTGAATAAAGGAGTAAGACAGACATTATAGGAGCAAAGGACAGTGAGAAAAGTGAAAGATTTAATGGCACAAGGGGTCCAATGAGGAGATAAGACTTGTTGACGTTGAAGAACCAGAAGGAACGAGGTGGGAAAGATGGAGGGTGCGACCACAGAGCAGATGCAGTTATAGGTAGTGACAAGGTTTGTAGGGTATGATTATGGGAATAAGAGACTGAAAAGCAAAGGGTACAAGCTTCTTAGAGAAGAAGGGGTGAAGGAATGAAGAGGAGGGCATATTGTGTGAATATGGACATCACCAAGAATTATGAGAGGCCAAGAGTTGGAGAGAATGACGGAAGGACAGCAGCTAAAATCTGCAAAGAAGGAGGAAAAATGATCACAGGTCAATAGAGATTATTATCAGGAGAGAAGGTGCCTGATGGGGCTAATAACACAAGGTTAAGAGCTTGTAAGAAGGATGGAGAGGGTATGGTTTGGAAGTGGTCACGTGGAGCAGAGAGAATGGAGAGGACAAAGGCTCTCCACCACCATGTCTTAAGGGTTTCCACTAGGATTTCTTCCCCATTTAGGGCATGAAATCTCAGATTGGCTGCAATTTCTGTAAAAAAATAAAGAAATGCAGTGCTATTTGTATCATCACTTTATAGAGAAGTTCATACAAGAGATGACATAGAGATAGAAATGAACTTAAAAAAAAAAGATTGACCTAAATTCCCAAATCTTAAGTGTTTCAGGCCTTAGTGATGTTTTAATTTTTAAATTAAAAAATATATATGTATTTTGGGCATTTTCCAAATTTCCAATAATAAACATACATTGCTTTTTAATCAGAAGACATCCCACAGAACATGTTGCTAAATAATCATTGAGGCTTTATAGAGCACTCCTATCTTCTTAAGCAAATGCAAACCGTCCAGAGATGTGCATGGGTCTCTTTGCTGCAATTTGCAAGCTCCCTTGCAGTGTTTCTAGATATCCACTTTCCCACCATGTTTTTCTCCATTATTTTTGTCTGAAGCTACCTTAGTGCAATTAAATGTTGAAAATCCCATTAGGCTTTCTGGAGAGCTGCCAGAGGGCCACTGCGCTATCCTGTGTCACCATGCTGTCCCTTCCTGTGGCATCGGTGCTTGAATGCTTTCAGGTGGAAAAAATTCCAAGGCCATTATCAAGTTCTATCCAGAGCTGCTAACTCTAGTAACACCTTCTAATCCACTTTGATTACAGTCATTTTGGTATATTGCCCTCCCTCACCTTGGCTCCATAATGACCGCCAGATAAAATAAATTAAAAGTTTAATTGAGCTCTCTTCTTAATTAACAAACATTGACAAGTTACGGTCCCTGCATTTTAAGCTGAGGGACCTACTGATTCAGCGATTAAGCCCACAATTAAATAGAGATATTAAGTTAACACGTACTATGAACCTGCAGTTTTATAATTAAAATAATTTTAAAAATACGCTCTCTCATTCTGCCATCAAACTAATTGAAACTATTCACCTTCATTAGAACAGATTTAAATTTGAATAGTGACCCCTGTTTTCTCCTTCATTAACTTAAACAATAACTAAAATGTTTAGTATGCACGGCACATAATTTAGGAGATCAGGGTAAACAAAATCGTCACCTACCACTGGGTGAAACTTGTCCTTTCTCCTTTTAGCCCTCACCTGCTCTAAAAATACTCTGCAGTTTGAAGCCTGTGAAAGGTACAAACTTGTTGACTAGATTGCAGCCAGAAGAAAGAATTTAACATTTAAACGGTGCACTCATTTCTCCAATTGCATTCTACACAAAAAGCCTTTCCAAATTTTATTTTTTAAATGTTCTGTTTGAACATTTTATCTACTTTAAAATTGCTTTTCTGCCTAAAAAGAAAGTGATGTTTTTATAAAAGAATGAGGATGTTATGATACAACCAGAAAGGCGCTTCCTCTGTAAAAACCTGTATTCAGTGAAACAGCAACTTCTTCCCTTTGGATGGTATGTAGTTCGACATTGATGTAGTTAATTCAAGAAATCAAGCTTCTCCCCTCCTAAGTGACAGTGATTCATTGTATAGCCCCATGACAACCAGCCTGGGCACTCTTTCCCCACTTGATAATTAGAAACAACCACAATGACACTGCAAATTAGATGTTTACTACTGAATGCAAGCTATAAAGTCTATCAAAGTCTAAGACCAAGAAGGACAATGTCCATCCAGTGAGTCAAGTCCATACCTTACCAAACAAGAGAGAGAAATAATCTAGTAAAGGGTATCAAAGATGGCAGTTCCCAGGAAAGAGGTTAAATTTCATCCACAGGAGCCCTGAAGAGAATGCATGGGCATTTCTCCTCAAGACTCATCTTGAGAGGAATAGACAACAGCAGTCACCCAGCAGATGGCTTCCCAGGATTCTGGAAATGAAGTGACCATAACTGGACTAAATCAGGAAAGTGGCTGGCTGACTATGCTGAGGAGGACATGGGAGGTGCTGACTCGAGGAGAGAAGTGTGGAGGAGGAAAAACAGTTTTCTTTCTGTCTTTCTAGGTTCTTGGCTGAGACTGTCCTGTAATAAAAGACAGATTAAGAGAAGAAAAACAGGAGAAGTTTAATAACATGCATATCTCATGTATACATGGGAGATACCCAGGAAAACTCAGTAACTCTCTGAATTGGCCCAAGCTATTGTTACTGTACAAAGAGCACGATCTGCTCCCCGGGAGACAAAAGCCAATCATCAGGAGGCAAGATGGTGGCAGAGAAAGGGCATTTTATTACAGCTTGCTAACAAGAGGGAAGATGGCTGACTAATATCCAAAAGCACCATCTTAAGAGGGACACAGAATCTTGAAGCAGTCATATAGGCAGGCCAGTGGGTTATAGGGGAGAGGGTTAGGAATGTCGACCTTCTGGTGTTACAGACTATACGTTGCCACACCAGGTCTTTCAGTTTTCGTTGATGATGGCTATCAGCATAGACTCTTTCTTTGGGGGGGGTCATCATATTCCTAAGGAACTCAAAAGAATGAAGTTATCATCTTATTGCAGCTGGGAGGTATATGCACTAGCAGGGGCCATAAAAATCTAAAGAACAGATTGATCTCCTAGAGGGTGCCAATCCAGCTGGGTTAGTTTGTCAGAGGTCATTCAAAGTTACGACATGGTCTCTTTTCCACAATACGGGTTCCCTTATATCAACCTTGTGTTGAGCCAGTTTCACCACTATCTTAAATACCATCTTCAGCTAATGACAAAAGAAAGACGTTGGTGAGGATGAACCAGTTATGGAAGATTTTCAGGCAAAGCACAGTAAACGAGGGTATGGTTGCTATGCAGATTTAAGGCTCTGCCTTCTCCATTGACAAGAGTTTCTAGAAATTTAGTTCATCCTTCTCTTCCTGGCACAGCTAGGGAGAAGCTCTTACAAATGGAGATTTTCCTCATGAATGTAAATGTCTCTTACAAAAGGGTAACTTCTACTAGGTTTTCAGAGCTTCTCTCTTGTCTCCTTTTTCTTAAAAATAATCGGCCTAAAATAGTCCTTATGCCAAAGAGGCATATTTTGGAGTGACATATTCTACTCCCCTTCAGCAGCCAGGGCCAACCAAGATTTGCTGCTGCTCCTCAGAAACTTGGTAGAGACTCTGGGAGACCCTGGGGAGACAGTGAATGCAAGCACTTGTCTTCCAAGCTTTCATACATGTGTTGAAAACATTAAGGCATCAACCAGTTATGAGTCAGGTGAACAGATTTGCAGACTGAGTTCTACTAGGGTCTCTTAGTGCCCATCGGCAGTTCAACTGGTCAGTATTTGTACATATCCTGTATTCACAGAATGGTTTCCTCCAGCTCCTGACCGAGATGGCCTTGATGTTCCCCTCAGCTTGACTAAACTTTAGACTCTCTTCTTCCTGCCTCTAGGCCCCTGACCTCCCTCTCACCTCAGCCCTTACAGAATCTAGTAGGTCTAACCACAGGTGTTCCCCCCCTCTTCTTTTAGAGCATTTACTTTAGAAAACTTACAACTGTTAAATTTTTTTATCTGTCCCTTTGAGATGTTCATCTTTTTTTAATTTAAAATTCTTTAAAAAGCCTTTCACCAGTTTTGAAACACAGGACTGTCTTTCTCAGGTACCTGGGAGCCATCCCATCCAAATGTAAGCATTTGGGAAGATAGTGCCTTTATCTCCCTGTCTTGGTGGGAGAGTAGAAGCTTAATTCAGTGGGAGCCTTGCTCCAAGTTGTAAATATACCTCTTGTCAATAGGAGAAAGTTTATTTTTCCTTTGGATAAAGCCAATTAGCAAACACAGATGGCCTAAGACCTCCCACCTCCACCCCAGCTCTTAAAAACTCTTCTGCCTTTTGTTTCAGTGGAGCTGAAATTTGGTGTGTGTATCCAGATCTGGTCTGTGCTCTTGCCCCTACTGCTGTGAATCATATAGGAATAAAATCAATTTCTGTCTGCTCATCCTGCCCAGTGCCATTTTTCTTTACCAATACACACATAGGCCATAAGTCCTCTCATGTGACTAGTAGAGGGAGGGAAGGGAATCCTGAGAGAACAAATGACTGTAGCATTCTCACCAACCTTGGCAAATAGTGATTTTTTTTTTCTTGAAAAGTAAAGGAACATGGTTATTCTTGCACTTGAGTATTTGGAGCAATTTACAATCTTTACATACACGTCTTATTGATGGAAAGTGAAGACATCAAAAGACAAAAACTAAAGCAAGATTCAATAAAGTAGATGAACTGACGTAGAAGTTTTTTAAAAATATTGCTTTATGTTCTTAAGCTCCATTTATAGTGGCTAATGTTCTTTTGCACTTCAGTATCATCAGTATGAAAAGTGTGAACAGAGTGACACAGCACTTAACACAAATCAAAGCAAGCTGAACATGTGATTAAGGACTTCCATAACATTCTATCAGTCTCTGCTTGTTCTGTGGTCTGTGAGTTTATGGGAAATATAGTCCACGAGCTGATACAGTGGACTCTGAGGATGAGGTGTTTAACAGCAGTACTGAGGAAGCGTTATGTTAGGTCAATATGGGTGATCCATTTTCAGAAACTGAGCCCAAAAGGAGCTTAAAATGGCCCCTTAACCACCAACGGGCAGAACCGAGCTCTTAGAAGGCAAATGCAGCCAACAGAGCAGAGAGCGAATATTGACAAAGGAGAGAATTTATTCCCAGATTAGAAACAATTTCCATTTTCCTCCTTTAGTTCCCCAGTGGTTTTGGCTGTTGGTGCTCTGCTATTGGACATGTAGATATTCTTGGTTTTTGGTTTTCATTTCAAACTACATGCTTTACATAAGTCTTTTCTGCCTTGTTTAATGACTTTTTCCTTGAATTTTGCCTTGTCAGATATTGGCTTGGCATTGTGTACCTTTGTTCATCCTTTTATTTTTCATCATCATGCATTAATTTGTGTTAGGTGTGTCTCTTGCATTCAGCTTTTAATTGGATTTGGACTTTTGCTCTCATTTGAAAGTCTTTTAATAAATGAGTTTATTATGTTTGCGTTGATTGCTATGAGAGATATATTTGGCGGTGTTTCTACTATATACATATAATCACAATTTCAATTGTTCTTAGGCAGTTTCTTAGTAAAATAAAAGAGTATATCTATGATCATTTAAAACATGCTTTTGTCTAAAATAGTCTTCTTTTTCTTGATATTATATATACATTTTAAAAATCCAGATTTTGATATTTTGAGAAAGAAATTGACCAAGAACTTTAAAATCTATCATGACAAATGTTAAGCAACATGTGTTGATCTCTGATCTGCTATTGCTTTCTTAGGTAAGGATCATCTGGGGTAAGTTTAACTTATGAGGTTAAACTGTATGACTTTGATATGGAATTCAGGCTTTAATGCTTTGATCCCCAGAGCCTGTGAGTATGTCACGTTATGTGGCAAAGTGGAATTAAGGCTATAGGTGGAATTAAGGTTGATGATCACCTGATTTGAAGATTCGAGAGATTGTACTGGATTATCCCATGGACCTAATGTGATCACAAGGGTCCCTGGAAGATGGAAGAGAGAGGCAGAATAGTCGGTGTCAGAGTGATACAATGTAAGAAAGACTTGCATGGCCATTGCTGGATTTGAAGATGAAAGGAGGACATAAGCCAAGGAATGCCAGCAGACTCTAGCATGTAGAAAAGACGAAAAAAACATATTCTCTCTGAGAGCCTACAGAAAAACACACAGCCCTGCCCACACCTTGATTTTAGCCCAGTGCACCTCATTTCAGAATTCTGTCCTCCAGAATTGTAATATAATAAATTTGTGTTGCTTTAAGCCACTAAGTTTATGAAAATTTGTAACAGCAGCAAAAGGAAACTAATACAGACATTTTTGTAAATCTGTGTGTCCAAACTCAATGCAATTTTTGAAGTTTATCTTAAGAGATACACACATTCTCAAACGGGAACACTATAACTTACCTTAGTCTCAACCAACAGTGAACTCAAAAATACTTTGAGCCTCAGTACATCCAAAGTGATATAAAAATATTTAATTCTAAATAAAAAAACAAATTTATCTTTAAATATGAAAAATATTTATCTTTAAGTGATATTTTTAAACAGACCTTGCCATATTCTATACCATGTACTCTTCACAAATAAATGTGAATTTCATAAAAATTTACTAAGTATGCAAACCATAATTTCCAAACCAGACAATTTAAAATAATGGAATTTATTGAGAAAAAATTAATGCACATGGAAAAGAAAGATGTTTGATGTTTTGCTGACTTTCAGCTTGCCTTTTTAGCAAGATCTATCACGGATCTTGCTCTACCGTGGAATCAAATAGAAGGTAACACATTGATTTTTCAAGTGCCATTTCTTTTCTGTAGGATACCTTGAGAAAAAGTTCATCAACAGCTGTCTGGATATTTCCCTGTGTTGAACAGCCTGAGTGAATAGAAATGACTTTAAATGACAGTCTTGTTATTTATAGGGAAGCAGATGAAAGATTTATGCTCCGTTGGTATGCATCAGGTCAAGGCATAAACATTTGAAATGGTAAGAGACCAAAAAGGCAAGCTCGCCAGCTTTTCCTATCTTTTCATGCCACACTTATTGAGAACCCATAAATCACGTGTTAAATATCTAAAACTAAACCTCAAAAATATTCTAAGCAGCAGGACGTATCTGATTCTTCTTTATTACTGAAGGCAGCACAGTTCAAATAATTCTGGAGGAGCAACAGACGTCAATGACAAATTTTAGCTTTGCTTATATTGGATGAACTGAACATAGTGAATATTTTAGGACATTTGCTACAGTTTCTTTCATTGTCTTAAGTATGAAAAGAGGGAGAAAGAAAGAAGATGATGCTAGCAGAGCCAAAGGGCCAGGACCACCAGGTGGAAGTGTATTTGATAGGCTCCAGAGCTGCAAAGGAGGTGCCAAAGAAAGTGGAGAGGAAGGGAACAAAACTCTGGCTTCTCCTAGCCTTCCCCCTTTCTATCTTCCTCCAGTGCTTCTCATGGACAGAATGGACCTTGAAACCAGAAGGCAAAAAGGCCTAGGAAATATATTTCCCAAAAATACAGGCTAAGAGACGGGCATGGGTAGAGAAGTAATCTGAGGGGAAACAGAAAGGTGATTGACATGCCAATCATTGTCACAAAATATGCAACAAGAAGGAATTCTGCCACTTCTTCTTCCATGTAGGGAGGCCAACACGAAGAAGGAATAAGGTGATGTTCACATCTCATTTTATTTTCGCTGACTATAACCACATCAAAAGAGATGCAATGCTGTAGGTGTGGTAATAATTGCATGATTATTCACTTGGATTTACTTGTGTAGATATATTATTTTGAGTAAACAATGCTACTAGATTTTGACCACATCTTTTAGTTACTTTTCAAACACAATGGTTAAAACTCCTATTACGTGCTAACTCATCCTGTAAATTGGATGAAGAACACTGCTGATTATTTTCAGATTTCTGTCTTGTTTTCATAAATGATTCATCACTTATAGACATATCTTTGCAGTCAATTTTAAAGGTCTAATCTGTAAGTAGGAGATGCTAGTAGGGAGGCAGATTATCATTTATTACTCAAATATAATTTCCACATAGTAACACAAGAAATTAAACATTGAATAACTCAAAATTATTTTTTAAAAATTGAGACTCTCGAATAAGAAAATACCAGAATCACTACTTAAATTGTGAAACTACATTTTATAGGTAAATTGGTTTTGAGTCCATTATTAAGATAATAATGATGGATTTTAGAAATATAAAATAGCATAAATAAACAGAATTTCAGAAATAAAAAATAAGATAGAGAACATCTTTCTTATTTTCATTACAAGACTTACTGCACAAAAATGGGGTTCTCCTACCCAATGCACATGAAAAAGCCAATTAATTACAGCATCAGCCTCTGGGAAAAGAAAACAGCTTTATTGCTAGATTCATCTGCAAGGAGACAGGGGGCATATGCCTTCAGATCTGTATCCCTGATTGAAGATTTGGGGTAAAATTCAAGAAGTTAGGGAGAACAGGCTGGCATGCAGAAATTCTGGCAGCATAGGTTTTGATTGGTGAGTTTTAAGCATTTATGATAAGGTTCTAAACATTTATGGTGAGGTTTTAAACATTTATGGTAAAGTGGGGAAGGGGTTTTTAACACTGGATCTTCCTGGATGTCAGACCCCTCACTTCTGATGAGAGTCCAACTTTGGTTCTGTGGAGAGGAGTATCTTTGGTTCCACAGTCATTTCAGGTGAAGATTTCTTCTTCTGCACATGCTCTGGCTACATGACTTGACAAATTATCCAGGAAACAATTCTTAATCACTCTGTTGATAAGAGATGAGGTCTGTTTGGACTGGCTCTAGTATGCCTGTGATTATAAGACGAAAATAGAACATAATAAGTAACGTTGAGGGTCTCTGTCTAGGGCACTCGTTAATTCCTTCCATCACTTCTCAATGTCTTATTGCTGTGTGAACGATCATGAACTCTATTAACATCTCATACTTTTGGTCATATGAAAATAGAACATAATAAGTAACGTTGAGGGTCTCTGTCTAGGGCACTCGTTAATTCCTTCCATCACTTCTCAATGTCTTATTGCTGTGTGAACGATCATGAACTCTATTAACATCTCATACTTTTGGTCATATCTGTGGTAGGCAGATTACTGGCCCCACAAAAATGTTCATACTCTAATCTCCAGAACTTGTGAATATGATGTTATATGGCAAATGGCACTTTTCAGGTGTAATTAAGGTTAGAGACCTTAAAATAGGGAGATCATCCTGGATTATCTGGAAGGCCCACTCTAATCACATGCGCCCACAAAAGCAGAGAAATTTCTTTAGCTAGAGTTGGAGAGACAGCGAAGGAAAACTCAGAGAGATTGGAAGCATAAGAAAATTAGGCAAGATTCACTGTTTCTGGCTCTGAGATATAGGAACCCATGTGCAAGGACCAGAGAGAGGTCTCTAGGAGCTCACAGTACATGTTGGAAGGAATGTGGCAGCCTGCAGGAGCAAAGATTGTGCCCTGGCTGACAACCAGCAAGAAAATAACAACCTCAGCCTTGCAACTACAAAGAATAGAACTGGATCAACAACCTTAATGGGCATGGAAGTGGACTTCCCAGAGCCGCCAGTAAGAAACACAACCCACATTCCAGCTGCCTTTTCTGGGTTTTGTTCCTTTTCCGAAACACTCCAGACCCTATTGTCCTTCCACACCATTACATCCATGGCACTTGCTGGAATGCCCCACTCCCCACCAGGACAAAGCCCTTCTAATTTTTAATTTCACCTTCTCTGTGCTTGTCTTTGGTTCTCCCAAACTGCTTTAATCACATCCCTGTTTAGTCATTCAATCAGTATTAACTGCACACCTATGTTGTGTCTGAGAGTCTGCTAGGCATGGATTGGAGAATAAAACAGATACTGTGTGTGCCTTTCTTAGGGAGAAAATGCATGGCTTGCAGGATAAAGAGTAAAGAGATGCGGAGATAGAAGAAACCAGATGGGTTTGTGTGGCATTTGTCTAGTTGAGTATAATTTATGTCTTTAGATGCATTTCTCTCAAAGAAGCCATTGAGCTCCACAAAGCACAGAATGATATTTTAACACATCATCTGATGAAAGGCACTCTCCTCAACACAGGGCTGGAGTTGACAAAGGAGTTAAATAACCTGTGGACAGTATCATAGACCAGACTTACTTAGACAAAGGTTAGAAAATCAGGGAATTGGGAACCCAGGAAAAAAAGAATCCACTTTTCCTAAGAAACAAGTTGTATGGCTGAGTACTCAATGGGACATTGCTCATGCTCACTGAGGAGCTATGCCTTTTAACAGAAAACTCATAACTAAGAGATCCCTGTTCTATGCACCAAAGTGCTGACAGCACTAGGAGCAAGCAACAATAGGAAAAACAGAAAGGATCAAAGGAAAATAAAAAATTTGGGAAAGTGAAAATTAATATACATATTTCTGCTTAGTACTCATGGTTGTGTATGTCCAGATTTACCTCAAACTGTGTTAGCCTCACAGGCAAACTGAGGCCTGACTTAGGTCAATACCTTTCGTATGACCCCCTCATGACAAGTTTATTCTTCGATGATGTTTTATTGACAAATCAGCTTTTATGTTTTTGGGGGGTTTTTTTGTGAGGAAGATTGGCCCTGAGCTAACATCTGTTGCCAATCTTCCTCTTTGTGCTTGAGGAAGATTGTTGCTGAGCTAACATCTGTGCCAATGGGCCTCCATTTTAGGTGGGATGCCACCACAGCGTGGCTTGAGGAGCAGTGCTAGGTCCATGCCCGGGATCCAAACCTGCGAATCCTAGGCCACCAAAGCTGAGCGTGTGAATTTAACCACTATGCCTCTGGGCTGGCCCCTAGTTTTTATGAATGCTGTCTGACCAAAACAATTTAGTTTCTTGTTTTACAGCAGTTTTCCTTTACTTTTTCCTACCATTTCTTTCTTATTGTGGGTAAAAATATCAATGATTATTTTTGATATACTTTTATATTCTGTCTATTTTTAATTACATGTAAAATGTTTAAAATTGGAGAGAGGTAAAATCTCTTGAAAAATTAGTTTGAAACTGTTAAATTCTCACAAGAGTTCAAACATAGTATCTCCACTTCTTGAATGATTCGTTCCTCAGCTTAATTTAATCTGAATTCCTTTGAAAGTTTCTCCCTGTGATTGCCAATGATCTCCATGTTTTAACTCCAGTGGGAATTTGTCAGTTCTCATCTCCGTTTTCCTCTTCTCACTGTTCAACTCCTTCCACTGGCTTCAAAGGTATTAAACCCTCCTGGTTTCTTTCCTGCCCCTTTGTTAGTTTTCTTGCTGAAGTTTCCTCTCACATCTTATTTTTAAGCGTAGGTGTTTTCATAAGCTCACTTCCTTCTATATTTCTTTCATTCTTTTACATTCTCTCTTGAGAAATGAGACCCTCTTTGGCAATATTACTTAGGTAAAATTGCCTGTGTCAACAAAACTTACTTGTTTGCCTAGGAAGAAATAACTCTGCTTGCTTTGGCAAATTCCCACAAATCAATTTTTGGGAGGTAATGTACTGTTCACCTGTACGAGCAACTTGCATATAAACCACAGTAGACTTAAGAATATCTTCAAGACCCTCGACTTTTCTGTGTCCTAAACCATTGCATCCTAAACTTAATTTACTCCTCATCAGTTCCCCTGGCTTGAAAGATCTGCCTTAAAACCCTGGAGCTCAGCATCCAGACCCCTGTAAATATCCCACCTCTATCTTCGCCCTCTGATCCACTGCTAAGACTTCTTCAAGGTGGTGTTCTCTCTTTTTGTGATAAATTCTAGCTTTGCTTCATTAGCAGGCTGTTTGTTGACCTAAGGTGTTGACGATTCCCTGGTGGCTTTCTCCAGACCCATCATTTATACTGCTACCGATTTTCTAGTTTCTGTATATTACAGGTGTTTATTTTTCTCCAAAATATCTCTAATCTGTCCTTTTCTTTCCATTCCCACCAACACCACCTTTGAAGAAACCATCACCATCTCTCACCTAAACCACCACACAATCTATTGTCCCCATTCAACATATTCAGTCCTTTAAACCGTGAAACATCTTAATCTTGATCAATGGTTAAGGAAATAACGACTCCTAAAAGTAAGAGATCTTTATCTCCACTTCAGCAATTCAGTTTCTACTGCAGTGGTTGTTTTTACTCATTAAAAATAATTAAAGAAAAATATATTTTTTAAATTTGTATGATACCATTTTTAAAAGTATTTTATCTACACCTCTAAATCTATTCCATCATCTTTCATTTATGTGTCTATGCACAGAGAATGAATCACGTTCATTTAGTGTTAATGATTTGTTTTTGAGAGTGGTGGAATTTTTAAGCTCACTCAGTATTTTTTTTGTATGTCTTATTCTTTATCATGAAGTTGCGTAATTTTTTTAAAAGGTAGAGTTTATTCCTCTAAAAAAGTTTAGCATACAATGATACCAAAACAATTTTTGAAGTATGGTTTATTGTTACTGAATTTTAATCTGTGAAGAGGGCTGAGTAATCATATTAAGGTAGTCAATAAAAAGAATCTATGAGCATTGTAAAATTATTTTTGATGCCTATGACGATGACAAGCATTATACTATTATAGACATAAATATTCCAAACCCTAAAATAGGTGTCCCTTTATACTCAGTTTATACTCATAGACACTCTTTGTTTTAGTATTTACAAATTGTCTTTATCATACTTTTAAATTTATTCTCCTTTATTCCTGGAGAACTGCCCAAAGCCTTTCCTCCTTGTTTCCAATTTAGATTGTTACTCTCTGTCGTCTGGCACTAACCTTCACCATCACACCATCTCAGAATTCCCATCAGTGATATCTGTGATCGGATGCTCTGTTGCCCAGATCTCATTTCTTCCTTTTTCCTGGTATATCACCTATTTTTAACAAGCAACTTCCCTGTGAAATGGAAAAAAAATTTTCCACACCCTTGCAGCCCAGAGGATGTATTTTGATTTTTAAATCTTGACCATTGATGCCTATTGTAGCTAGATACAAGCTTTTCATTAGAAATTATTTTCTTTGTAAAAGGAATTGTCCAATTGTTTCTAGTATCCAAAGTCTTAAGCAAAAAGTCTAATGACAGTGTTTCTCTCTTATTTGTAAACGACGTGTCTTTCTATCCCAAATCCCAGAAACTTTTCATCACTTACCTCTTGGTATAATAAGAATCTGAAATCATATATCTAGATAATATCCCAATGTAAAGATTATGATTCAAAAATACCAAGAAAAAAGTCAAGAGCAGGGTAAATCTACAGAAGGCTTATTTACTTGAATAGATAAGCTACTAAATAATGAATCAAAGAAACCTTGGCTCTCCTTCCTCTGGCAGATGGAAGTGCATTGAGGATGAAGAGCGGCCTGTTCGGCACTGGGTACTGACACGGCTGGAGCCAGCGCTGCCCTTAACCCAGCTAACACCGCGACGAATTTCATGAACGATGCCCTTGGCGTTTGGCAAAGTGAGTGAAACGCTTTGGATTGAGATGGGTTAAAATGAACTAAAGATCTAAACTAGAACTGTCCAACAGAGAGAAAACATGAGCCACATAGGTAATTTTAAGAATTCCAGTAACAACACTTAAAAAAGCAAAAGGAAACAGATGAAATTAATTTTAATAACTCGTTTTATTTAAGCAAATATGCCCAAAATAGTGTCACTTGAACATGCAATAAACGTGAAAGCAAAACTATTAATGAAATATTTACATTCTTTCTGTTTTTATGCTAAGTATTTGAAATCCAGGTTGTATTTTATACTCAGAGCACATCTCAGTTCACACTAGCCACATTTCCGGTGCTTGATAGCACATGGCAGTCAGTACAGACCTAGACAAATAGCTATGATCTAAAATGAACAATTGCAAATTTCTTTACTATATTTCTTGCATTACTTTTAGACTATATCTAGATATTGCTTCCTCTGAAGAATTTTACTTTGTAGTTAAAATGACAACAACAAAGGAAAAGGATCAAGAGAAAGGAGGAGGAGGAAGGGGAGAGACTTTGCTGTGGTTGTCTACATATACTGGGGTTTGCCTGGTTTCCATCTTTAGGGTTTTTCCTTGAAAAGTTTAACTTGGAGACCTTGTCTACACAACTGACTTAAATAAAAACCTGTAGGCCTGTGAGCATAGAATCTACTCTGCTAGATAAGCAATACAAATTTTGTTGAATTTGCTTACTTAATTTATCCATTACTAAGCAGGGTGAAAGGGTAGCTCACGAATCGTTGATTGCAGCTTTGCTTGGGGTGAGGGTGCAAGGGGAGGATTGGCTCTAGTGTGCTCTTCCATCAAGTCTAGTTGCCATTTCCATACTATGTAGGAGGCATCTAAAGTGAACCTAGATATTAAGTTTCTAACAAAATCAAATGTGTTGGAATCCTTCTTGAGTGACCGGAGCAAAACCTGTAGAGCAGTGGTTCTCAAACTGTGGTTCCAAACCAGCCCCATCAGCACCTCTGGGGAACCTGTTAGAAATGCACCTCACGGGGCCGGCCCGGTGGCGCAGCCGTTAAGTTCGCACGTTCCGCTTCTCAGCGGCCCGGGGTTCGCTGGTTCGGATCCCGGGTGCGGACATGGCACTGCTTGGCAGCCATGCTGTGGTAGGCGTCCCACGTATAAACTAGAGGAAGATGGGCACGGATGTTAGCTCAGAGCCAGGCTTCCTCAGCAAAAAGAGGAGGACTGGCAGTAGTTAGCTGAGGGCTAATCTTCCTCAAAAAAACAAACAAACAAACAAAAAAAACAAAACAAAACAAAAAAAAGAAATGCACCTCAGACCTTCAGAACAACAAATCCCAAAGTGAGGGACCACATCTATGGTTTGACCAGTCGTCCAGGTGACTGCTAGGCACTCTTGTTTGGGAACCACAGCCACAGAGCTCAGTGCAAACTCTTTCTTTTATTCTTTTATTTTACCTTATGTTTGAAAACAGTAGTTATTAATTTTGGTTGCTTGGAAAGTAGCAATGTACAATATGTGATAAATTTCCTTTGGGTCTCAGAATTAGTGAAAGTTTTGCCCTTGACAAAAGCTAGTATATTTTGGGGCTGGCCCAGTGGCACAGCAAAGTTCGCACGTTCTGCTTTGGTGGCCCAGGGTTCGCAGGTTCAGATCCCGGGTGCGGACATGGCACCGCTTGGCACACCATGCTGTGGTAGGCGTCCCACATATAAAGTAGAGGAAGATGAGGATGGATGTTAGCTCAGGGCCAGTCTTCCTCAGCAAAAAGAGGAGGATTGGAAGCAGTTAGCTCAGGGCTAATCTTCCTCAAAACATAAAATAAAATAAAAAAATCAGAAACAATCTGGTACATTTCTTTCTCATGATGAGAATTTCTCATAATGACTTGTATTTTTACTTCAGCTGCTGACAATCTCAGAACTAAAAGTGAGGTTTAGTAACTAACAGCTCCTCTTGGAGTAGAAGGATAAATAAATTAACCTCAGCCATTAGGAAATTATTACTTTTGTATAGATTATAAAAGTTGACGAAAACTTGTAACATATCCAAAAGTTTTCCCCATTATGCCCAAACTCCTTGGATTCCATAGTTCACTCAATTCATTGAGGTTTAAGTACTGGCCCGATGAAGAGTGCAGAACAATAATCTTTTGAATTAACCTGACTTAGAACACTAGGAACTGAGAGATGCACCATGCTTATTTCTTTTGCACTGGCCTCGTCCTTTCACACAGCAACAGGGGTTATAGTTTATAGTATGCTTATCAAAAAATGCATAATTTTAATGGATGAAGTAGAATTTGTGTAAGTTATTTTAAAAACTGGCTTCAAGGGAGCCAAGAAAAACACCAAATGTGTTAAGCCAGACTTCTGCAAACTTCATACAGTTTTGTCCAGGGCTATCAGAAAGGTTTGATGATGGTTAAAATACAGACATAGGGCAGAGGTAAAAGGACTGTCCCTGGAATTCTGTATTGATCCAGGTTTTATAAGCCAAAACTCCATGTTGATATTCAGCAGCCAGAGTAGATAAATTTAATTACAGGGCACAAGGGGATAACTGATTGTTGCCTTAATTACTACCACCTGTGAAAATCATTTTGCAAAAGTGGCAGAGGCAAAAGTGGTTGGACTCCACAGCAAATGTTACTCAGAGAGTCTCTTTCGCTGAGTCAATGAGGAAAAGACCAAAGAAGGAATGTTCTCTAATACAAGGTCGACCCCAATGGTACAGTGGTCTCCATGTAGCTGTTAATCTGGGGTTCCTTCCCCCACTGGTACAGAAGAATTGAGAGTTGAGGAATTCTATGCAAAAGGTAGGGTAAAGGGGATGGAATGGAGGACAGTAATGAATCTATGAAATCTGATGAGTATTTTACATTCTCTCAAATAAAAAAGTAAAGAGTAACATCAATAAACAAGATCATGGTAAACAACAAGAGTATCAATGGCATTTTACACATTTTCTGTTGATATTGTAATGTAATGCTATGCATTCTTGTTCCCTGGAAACGTTCAAAATCTTCCTTCTGTGTAGTCTCTGTGAGGTGCTTACACATGAGTTTTCCTTTGCTACTCACGAAAGGCCTGCCAAGAAAGTTTTGTTGATGTCTGGACCTCCTTCCAAGTGCTCATTTTCCATCGAATTCTGTGGCTGGGAGGTTGTATTCCTACATCCAGGGTTATATTGTGGTACCAGGTATATGATTACCCAGTGCTTCAATGAAAAATGTTTGGGAATACTCTATTTAACTGAACTATTTGGCATAGCCAAGAAGGGTGCCTTGCTAATACCTACAGTTAAGTAGCAGCTGATTTAATTATGACTGGTGTCAGGAGATAAATTAGTACTAATTATTTTTTTCCACTTAACCACAGGAGAAGATTTTTTAAAAAATCTGCTAAGACCTTTTCATAGAACCTCTGCAGTTTTTCTGGAGGATTGGGGATGCTCGCTAAGCACATGCATTTGGTGAATAGTTAATACATAGTCACTAAATAGAGATTATCCTTCCTGGAAAATTCCCTCCCCAGAGTAAGATGTGCTGTCATTTAAAAGTACGATGAACTGCCTGGAATCATCTTGTGTATTAAGGATTAGTATGGCGAACATACTTGAGAAGGAAATCCTGAGATTTGCAACAACGTGGATAGAGCTGGAAGGCATTATGCTAAGTGAAATAAGCCAGACACAGAAAGACAAATATTGCATAATACCACTTATATGATCTAAGATAGGCAAATCCGTAGAACCAGAGAGGAGACTAGCGGTTGCTAGGGGCTGGGGAGAGAGGAAAATGCGGGGGTGTTGGTCAAAGGATACCAAGTTTCAGTTGCGCAGGAGGAGTAAGTTCTGGAGATCTATTGCGCCACACAGGGCCTATAACCAGCAATAACTAGACTGTGTTGGAGAACTTAAAAATTTGCTAAGAGGGCAGATTTTACGTTAAGTGCTCTTACTGCAAAAGAAAACAATTTTAACAATAAAAAAGTAAACTAAAATAAAGGGGGTAGGGGAAACTTTTGGAGGTGATGAATATGTTTGTGGCATAGATTGTGGTGATGCTTTCAGGGATATATACTTATCTGCAAACTCATCAAGTTGTATACACTAAATATGTACTGCTTTTTGTCTGTCAATCATGCCTCAGTAAAGAAGGTTTTTTAAAAAGGTATCGGAAATAGAGCTCCCAACTAGATCTTATTCAAGAATATTTTTCTGCTTATATTTCCTCACGCTCTTCCATTTCTATGTTACCTTTCTGTCTGTTTTCACCCCTTCCTATCACCCCAAATACTTGCAGGTGTCACAAAGTTATCGAGTATTAAGACTGTGCTGGGGCCGGACCCGTGGCCAAGTGGTTAAGTAGTTCGGGCACACTCCACTTCGGTGACCTAGGGTTTCACTGGTTCGGATCCTGGGTGTTGACCTACACACCGCTCATCAAACCATGCTGAGGTAGCATCCCACATACAAGAACTAGAATGACTTACAACTAAGATATACAGCTATGAACTGACGCTTTGGGGAGAAAAAAATAAATAAAATGATTCGCAACAGATGTTAGCTCAAGGCCAATCTTCCTCCCCAAAAAGCATAAAAGAATAAAATAAAATAAAAGGGGAAAAAAAGGACTGTGCTGCCTACTTCTTTGTAATTAGAGTTTGTAGCTTCAGAATCTTCATGTTTGCTGTGTTTGGGGTCCACTCTATTTAACCTTTTTTTTTCCAGCTCAAACTCATAATCAGCTAATTTCCAAGGTTTACGTATCACCCACATACCATCAAGTTACTTATAAGACCCACTATGTCTTAACAA
The DNA here is from genome assembly GCF_041296235.1 of Equus asinus. Lineage (NCBI taxonomy): Eukaryota > Metazoa > Chordata > Mammalia > Perissodactyla > Equidae > Equus > Equus asinus. The sequence goes on along the minus strand of NC_091808.1, from coordinate 11,641,411 downwards.
GCTCATCTGTTTCATTCAAAACAATAACCATCTGCCATTTTTGTCCTATGTACTCAACCTCTCTCGTTTTCTGGCTCACCTCCTGGGGACAGCCTCTCAGAATCTCCCTCCTATCTCTGGTTTTCCTGATTTTTGTAGAAGTATATGCTAGAAGACTCAGACATCTGTCATTTTTAAAAAACAAAACCATTTAAAATACAATTAGCATGTATTTTAAAAAAGAGTAATTCAATTCCATCAATATAAAATGAAAGAAAGATCCTGGGCGTGGACCTACACACTACTCATCAAGCCATGCTGTGGCAGCATCCAACATACAAAATAGAGGAAGACTGGCACAGATGTTAGCTCACTGACAATCTTCCTCACCAAAAAAAAAAAAAAAAAAAAAAACCCCAAAAGGATGGGCAAGCATTTTGTTCCTGGGGAATCCCACTTAATTAGTATACAGAAGTTCATACTGCTGGTAAGCACCTTAATGTTTGCAATGACAATTTATTCACATTCCTGAATTTGCCATACCTAGGTGTTCAATAAACTCTTGATTAATTTAGTAAGATATTAGAATTTCATGGGGCTGGCCCTGTGGCCAAGTGGTTTAAGTTCCAGCTCTCCGCTTCGGCGGCCCAGGGTTTCACCGGTTCGGATCCTGGGCACAGACATGGCACTGCTCCTTAGGCCACATTGAAGCAGCATCCCACATACCACAACTAGAAGGACCCACAACTAAAATATACAACTATGTACTTGGGGGATTTGGGGACAAACAGCAGAAAAAAAGAAAAAGAAGATTGGCAACAGTTGTTAGCTCGGGTGCCAAACTTTCATACACACACAAAAAAGAATTTCAAAAATGAGTCAAAACATTCATTAAAATGAGAACAACTGCTTCAAAAAGTCATTGTTTGGGTTGCAAATTATCTTCAGCAGCGCAGCAATTATTCTCACAACTTAAGAAATGTGTCTTGGTAATCTGTGAGATACTTTTTAGTGACCCTACTACATTTGTTATCTTTACTCTTTGATGGAAGGTTTAAATCTTCTAAACGAGCAAAATTTTCTTACAGCCAAGTCTCACGAATAAGATTTTTGGCAAAGATAGATAATGACATTTAGGGTTAAAAACGAAGAAAGTTTATATAGTAATGAAATGGTCTTTCCTGCTTGATTTATTAATACATTCTAAGTCAATTTTTCAAGAAATTTCTTAAAATGTTCTGAGCCGTGGCCATATGGCCCTTTAGTTATTTAGTTTCTAAAATTTTGTTTTAATGAATTCTCTCAAATATCATTATTCTTTGAGTGCAATTGGAAATATATATATATAAATATGTCTATGCCCTTTGAATTGGAATTTTTGTTCTCAATTGGAACTTATTGTAACAAAATAGAAATAATGGACATGAAGTTTACCTACAAGGATGCTCAACATGGCATAGTTTATAAAATCCAAAAATAGCGATGCAACTTAAATATCTGTATGGGGATTAGTTAAATAAATGACACATAATAAGGAATAAATGAAATTACAAGATGAACTAATAGTCATTAAAATTCTTACTGTCATTTTATTCAAATGGAAAAAAATTTATGATATATTATATAAAAAATCAGAAATTAAATGTATTTATTTTGTTTTTAATATCATAATTAAATCCTGATTGACTGAAAATACATCGAAATATTGAGCATGGTAGCAGCTGAGTTTTAATATCATGGATGATTTAAACTTTCTTTTGAAAACTGTGATGATGTGCATAACATGACATAGCCATGAGGACTGAGAACTGGGACCACCTATGTCAACAGGACTTTGTTGTTTATTCCAGGATCCTATTACCAAGGAAACACTGTGAACCAACAGATGACTTCAGTGTTTGCTTCAGAAAACCCCTGTAGAACTGTTTATCTGAGGCAACAGTCTGCTCACCTGGGCAAAGAGCTCAATTACCAAACCACATTTACTTATCGAGATTCACTCCAAGACCCTCACCTCACTATATCCACAAATCCTAAACTGTTATGTCTCAAACTTTGACCAATCCAGTTTCCCTTTTTTTTTTTTTTTTTTTGGAGGAAGATTAACCCTGAGCTAACTACTGCCAATCCTCCGCTTTTTGCTGAGGAAGACTGGCCCTGAGCTAACATCCATGCCCATCTTCCACTACTTTATATGTGGGACGCCTACCACAGCATGGCTTTTGCCAAGCAGTGGCATGTCCGCACCTGGGATCCGAATCGGCGAACCCCTGGCCACCGAGGAGGGGAATGTGCCAACTTAACCACTGCGCCACGGGGCCAGCCCAGCCAGCTTCCCTTCTTGAAAGACATGTCCTAATCCTCTTGAGCCCAGATGTCAAAGCCCTATAAATATCCTGCCTGATTTCCACTCTTCTGTGACACCACTAAGACTACAGTCCACTCTAATAAATAGCTTTGCTTTATTAACAGACTGTCTGCTGATATTTCCAAAAATTGACAACTGGCATTATTCATGCCATTTCTATATTAAAGATGTATTGTTTTTCTTAGGCAAGGTTTTATTTTTCTGGGCTAGATATTGCCAGTTGAAGAACCATTAACTGACATAGAAAAATAGTGAGTTAAGCTGTGTAAATCTTATAAAGCCTAGTCGTTTTGGATGCTTCGAGCATTCCAAACAACATTCTCAGCACTTTGCATACATTAAATCACTTAATCGTCACAATTGCCCCATGAGATCAGCATTATTATTACTAACCCCATTGTGCCCAGGGTCACACAAATGGTGCTCAGCAGAGCTGGGGTCAGAGCTCAGGCAGTGAGACCCCAAATTCCACAATGATCACCACTATGCCATACTGCCCCTCATACAGAGACATTATATCTTTCTAGAAAGAAGCAAGACAAAGAAGACAGAGACAGGTTGAGAGGATTGACAGTATTGGACTGAATGACTCTAGTCACGTTTAAAATATCCTCAGAGAATCCAGTGGGGAAAGATTTCTCTTAGACTTTCTTTTCCTGTTTCATGCAGACCTTTTCAGAGTCTGCACTATTTCAGTCTTCAGACTTATTTTCCTTCAACTCTGCCTCTGATGTTCATTTTGATCTAAATATTTCTATTCAAAATGGAAGACTTCCACAATGTGATTGGATGGGAGCCCTTTTTAAAGTCCTAGGAGCAGTGTCTCCACTTGTGTAGGATGCTTTGCTGTGGCGATTGGGCAAGACCCCAGCGAAAGTCACAGACATATCACACAGATAAAATCTTATTGGTTTACTCTGGGCCAAGATGAAGCCTACACACACACACGTGCACACATGAACATACACACACCCCTTTCGTCAAGTTTCAGTGCATAAACAATTGAGTGTATAAACTGAAGCTGTGTGCATGTGTAGGAGTGTACACAAATCCTGGTGGGTTTTATAATGTGCTAGACTAGACTTAATCATGCAACAGGAAACGTGAATGTCATCTTTTCGACCCAAATCACATTTATCTACCTTTCCAGCTGAAATATAATTTATTATATATTGGAGGTAAGAATGTGATTACTAACTTAAATTAAGCCAGCTGCCAAGGGGTCTTTGATAACAACCAAGTGGGAGTTTGAAAACCAGCCCCTTTTCCTGCATACCATATCTCCCACCAACTGTCTGCTGCACACAAAACTGCCTTGGTTCCTTGAAGATGATGAGTGAGCTGGAAAGGGGGTCTTTATGGCAGGGATATGGGGACATTTATAAAATTTGAGGGATCAACTTCTGCAAGAGATAGAGTAAATGAAAGGTGTCAGTCTATGACTTTTACACATCACTCAGTGTCAATTAGTAGCAGCTAAGCCACATATATCTCTAGCTGTGACTATAAAGTCTTTATTAATCCTGTTCCCTACTCTAAGTCTTAACGTGAGATCGCCTTAGTTGAGTGAGGTTGGACCACACTGCAGAGCAAATATTGATGGTTAATTAGCATTTTCTCTATAGAGCCTCTCTGGAGAACTTGTTTGAAAAAACACCCGTTAATAGAAACACCATCATTTACACATGGAGCCTGACCAAAATATGTGTCCCTAGGACCCCACTCTGGAAAATTTAGGGCATTCTCAAGTCCAAGTATAAAGAATTCAAAGTGAGACTTGAAACTGAGAATTCGCCACATAGCTACTTCCACATTGATCCAGTTAATCTCCTTTCTTATTCACTTCCATCTTGTCACCGAAAATGCCCATGGATGGGGCTCAAACAATGGTACAGAAAAGCACTTCTATATTGACCTTCAGACCTTCTCATCCAAAAGCCCAGTTGAAGCAGGTATGTGATAGAAATGTTTAAATTGGAAAATTTAACAAAATTCTTTTATATGAAAGTAAAATGTATTTTCTGAAGACTCCTAGATCAATAGAATAAATTCCTCATAAAAGATCTATTTTTTAGCTCAGATGTTGAAAGCCACATTCTGCCAAATGTACCGCATTCTGTTGACCTTGAAATGTGTGATAAATACAGGACCCTTTCAGATCCAGTTATTATTACGAAATGATTGAGCACAAGGGCAATCTGAAAACAATAGCACCCACTGGTCAATCAAGGCAGCGGAAGATGGCGCACTCGGGATGGACAATATGGGAGCTAAGAATGATGTTGGCTTTTCTAAATGGGAAAGTGGTTGGGTGGGGTATATTGTCATTATCTAATTCTTTCAAAAACGTAATTTTTCTCATCAGTATGGCTCTTTTCAAAAGAGTAAAGAGTACAAAGAACATATTTCCTTCTCAACAAACATTTATCAAAATGGTCAAATTTTTGAATTACTGCTCTCATTTTAAACCGTTAAGTACTTCCCCAGTACTGATAGTGTATTCTGAATCTTAGTTATCAATATATGTAGCAATAGAAACGTCACAGGAATAATAAAAATTTATGCTGTAAAGCGATTTGTATCCCTGGGAAGTAACATATAAAACACGAAAAGCACCATAAGAACTTATTGTGAGGCAAGTGTCCACATATTTTTCTTTCCGGATACAATTGGTTGTCACAGGTATGTAAAGTCTTTGAAAATAACTCAGAATAATTTGTCTATCAACACCATAAAATTGTATATCTTTACACTTATCTCCAAGTGTCAGAGGTAGAAGATGAATTTAAAGTGAATATCCAGCAACATTCAGCTATAAGGTCGATCAAAATTAATCATATTTATTAAGTATATGGTTGAATTATTTGTAATTATCCTGACATGGCAAAGTTCCAAACTTTGTGCTTGTAGTGCCTATTTTTTATTTGTTGATATTAGTGAAATATACACTGTCTTTCAGTCCACTTGCTCAGAGAAAAAGAAAAATTCCATCCATATTTTTGAGGATGTAGTGGCTTTCAAACTGTCTGTCTTGTAAGTTGTACATTTTACCTTTCTCTCTCTTCAAGCAAACTATGTTTTGTTCAAATAAATTCTCTAATTTGTTAAATTTCATTCAGTAACATATACGTTAAAGTTTAAAATACTTTGGGCAGATTTCTTTTTGTTTATAAAAAAAATCTTCACTTAATTTCCGCTATCATCCCCAAGAGATGGCAACAAGATTATTAGAGAATGAGTAAATGGCATCAGTTGGAGAAATAAACATAACACAAAAGACAAAAGCGAAAATGTGAAAATAAACAGCTTGGTTCCTTTTGCTTTTATAAACTTGGTGTAAAAAAGGCTATCAAAATCGGGCTTGCTCAGCCGTTAGCCAAGGAGTGCAGATGCTCATACTGGTAGCTGCACAGTCAAGAACATTCAGGCCTCAGCACCTCTCACTCCCGGGGGCTGGGCAGGACCCAGGCTGTCAGCACCTCGAAAGCCATCCAGACATGTGAGCTAAGTCTAATGAGCTGTTTTAGAAACAGTGGGTGACATTTTCCTCTCCTCAGTTCCCTGCTCCCCATCACCAATTACTCTAGAATTAAATGAGAATGTTGAGGTTCCACTGACTTAATGAGGTGCCACTGTGTGATTTCTACTCTGCTACAATGACAGTTTTGGAGAATTCTTCTTTCCTTCTTGGTCTCTGATCATCTGGCTTTTTGTCATCGAGAGACCATTGTGATCCATGGTGTAAAGTGACTGGGAAGGCTGTTAAGAAGCAAAATCATGGTCATCACATGGTCCAGGCTGGAGACAGCTGCCATCTCTCGATGTACAGCAGTGTTGGAGACTGTTTTCTTCAAAATGGTGGAAATTGTGAAAGAGTGGGTGAGTTGCAACCCAATTGAAGAATAACAAGCAGCTCCTTCTATTTTTAACTCTGATATGACAAGTACAGAAGAAAATGACTAGATCTATGCACTAAGAGACTGGATAAAAAATTAAGGCCAAATTCACAGTTAATTGTGAAAGTCAGCTTTTGGAAAGTTCAACATTTAATTTAATACAGATTTAATTTGTGTTAAATATTTCACTTTAGACCCTCTGTTTCAAGTACATCTGACTCCAACCAGTAGTGAATTTGATCTTAGTCTCTTTCTTTTTCTTTACCTCGAAAATCTAATGAGCCGGTCAAATTCTTAAACTGATGTCAAAGGAACACTTTTAAAATTTCATTTTTATCTATGTCTTTCTTCACACTGTAAACTAGAGACTCTGCATTTTATGTTGTGATATTAATAAACAGACTAACCAGAGTGAGTCACTTTATAATTATTTTTTATTTGTTGATGTTAGTGAAATACACACTGTCCATAATTATTAGGAAATGTGCCATTTGCATAGTGGGAGGCTCATTCACACTGACAGCCTTAGAATATAGAGGAACCAAATTTCCATTTGCCAGAAGAAAGCTTTAACTGTTCAACCTTCCAATTTACCAGAGTCTAAAATGGAAATATCTACAGGGAAGCACCCAATTTCTCTGGATAGTTTTTTTTAAGCCCCATAATTCCCAGAAATAGAATCTTTTTTCCCCTGCAGTTGATGTATAACATGGGCAGTGCCTGCCTCACAAACTTCTTGTGATGATTTAATGAGAACCTGAGCATAAAATACCTCCCATTACGTATAGCACCTGGTAGGCCATTGAAAAACATCAGCTATTATTATCTATTAAATGTTTACATTATGCCTTTCTTTCCAAAAAACGGTGCGTCTCATAAAGTATTCATTAGGGGAAGATTATTAATATACAGAAAAGTTTTACCTTTTTTTGAAATTGCTGAAAATTCGTGCAAAGTCATAATGCAAACCAAGATAAACCATATGATGTCTCTAAAAGATCTGATTTAATAAAAGTCATCACCGGCATGAAGCTGTGCAGAAGCAGCAGCTTGATTTCCATGCTTGTTACCACGCAGCTGGTTTGCAATTTGCATAGCCTACTACAGTCATGTGCTGCATAACGACGTTTCGGTCGACGACGGACCACATATGGGACAGTGGTCCCATAAGACTAGTACCATAGAGCCTACGTGTGTAGTAGGCTATACCATCTAGGTTTGTATAAGGACACTGCACAGTGTTCACACAACGACGAAATCACCTAATGATTCATTTCTCAGAACACATCCCCATCGTTAAGCCAAGCCCTGTAGCATCTCCCAGTAATGCAGGTATGCATATGTTATCAAATATTTTGTTACCTCATTGTTTTACTTGTTTTATTCTGTCATATATATTAGATTGTCATCTCATAATGGAAGCAGTTATCTTTCTCTTTCTTCCTAAATGACTACAGGGCTTGAGACCAGCTGACCCGTATGGCAGGACTCACCACTGAGAGTAGCTGAGAACGAAGACTTTTCTTCCATCAAAAAGTTGGAGGCCGAAATTTTTGTTTCTGTGAACTTTTAATTTCAAAATCTTAATTTCAAAAATCTTTCCTTCCAAAATAAACATTTTTTTTCCTTTGAAGAAAGATATTTGAGTCTTAAAATAGTGTAATATTTACCCAAAATAGTGTAATTATTTTTATTTTTTGCAAAGATAGACTTTTCTTTCATGTAGATTGTGTGTGTGTGTGTCTTTAATCAGTTTACTTGAAATAAGAGTTGACTTACCCTAAACATATCGGTATTTTGAAACAGATTTTTCTAGTATGCCACAAAGGCACAAAATATTTTGTAAGCAATTTTGCAGAATGAAGTGTAGGTTCACATTGATTATTTCAGATCATCACCTAGAAATGATTATGGGTGTGGCCATGAATTCTGTATTCCACTTTTCTTGGTAAGAGGAAAGTTTAGTTAGTTCTTGTTGCTATCAAATATATATATCAAATCTATAATTGTTATTTTAATTCCTTATCAAATTAATTCATATACACACATTCAAACAAATAGCACTAGGAGATTTATGACTAAAAACAGCAATACCTATCCTACCACTTCCAAACTTTGATTCCCACTATCCAAGGACAATCATTTTTAATTCAGTTAGAAGCATTCATCTACATTCTACATAACATACATTTACACAATATCTAGGTAACATAGTTCTAAGTTTCTAGTTCTCGATTTTCCTTTGTGGTCCTTATCTCATCATCAAACACACACCTGAGGAGTCTGGTGTCCCTCCTCTGATCTTCTCAATGTCGTGATGTAAGAGTTTGTTAAAATCAATAGTCACTGTGTACACTATTAGAACACTACTGTGACTTATGTAAATCCTTGCGCACGTTGTTCCTCTGATGATTTCCCTCTCCCTAATTTTTCTGTTCCCTCTTCCTGAAATTTCTTTTAGCCTGTTGCTGTACATATTGAATCCTCAAATTATGTCAACATTATCCTGCTACTTTATGTGTTTTTTTTCTCCCCAAAGCCCCAGTACACAGTTGTACATCCTAGTTGTAGGTCATTCTGGGTCTTCTATGTGGGATGCTGCCACCACACAGCTTGATGAGCCGTGTGTAGGTCTGCACCTCAGATCCGAACTGGCAAATTGCAGGCTGCTGAAGCAGAGCATGAGAACTTAACACTCAGCCAGGAGCTGGCCCCCGTCGTGTTATTTTAAATCACTTTGGTTTTTGTTTCACTTTCTGATGATTTTTCCCCCTTTTTTTGTCCGCTAGCTCTCCTTCATATGTGGTGTCTCTTGGACGCTTTAGATTTGTTCGCCTTAATTTGTTTCAGATTCATCATTCCGTTCATTCAGTATTCAATATTGATCAAGCCCCTTCTACGTCTAAACACTTCCAGGCCCTCAGCTACGTCAATGAGGAAAATGAATAACCTCTGCCCCAGCTGAGTTTGCATTCTAGAGGGACGGACAGAACAAAGACCACGGAAAGAATACTGCACATCAAGTGACATGTCCTAAGAAAAACAAAAGCAGAAAAAAGGAATATGAAGTCTCCAGAATGGGGGAAGTTTGGAATGTCAGAGTGCGGAGGAGAGAGAGGCTCAGCCAGGAAGCAATGGGAGGAGTAGCAAGGAGGATCTCGGGGCGAGGAGCTTTCCAGGCAGTGGAAAACCGATTCTCTCTTGACCTGTGTCTGCCTACTGATAATCTCATACATGGATTTAACAATCTAAAATATAAAATATATATTTTATTTTTCTAAAGTTGTGTTTTGTTCTTTAGATTTGCTTGTCATTTTACAGTGTTGTATGTCATACTCATATTTTTCTGTCCCATTTTTTAATTTTTTTAAATATATTATACCCATTTATCTTATATCCTGTGTTGGGTAATTTTGGTATCTGAAATTTCTGCTGGTCTTGTTATGCTAAGGTTTATTCCTCTTGCTTATGGTACCTTATTGTTTTGAGTATTTCATCATTTTCTACCTCTATTCCTTCCTTCCTTCCTTCCTTTCTCTCAAGTGCTCTCTCTCTCTCTCATTATTAGCAACTAATATTTCTTGGAAACTAATCTATGTGAATTTTTTGAATCCTACCCTGAAAGTTAGCTTTTGATGCTTTAGGCACCTCAGAGTACTACTAACTCAGGACTACTTTATTTTTTCTCTTGCTTTTTTGCTTTTTATTTACTTTTATTTTATTGTGGTAAAAACATAACATGATGTTGACCCTCTTAACAGATTTTTAAGTGTAAAATATAGTAGTCGTATCTACAGGCACAACGTTGTCCATCAGAGCTCTAGAACTTAATCATCCTGCATAACTGAAATTTTATACCAGTTGATCAGCAGCTCCTCATCTCCCCCTCCCCCCAGCCACGGGTAACCATCATTTTATTCTTTGCTTCTATGATTCGACTGTTTTAGATACCTCATAGAAGTGGAATCATGCAGTAGGACTCCTTTAAACTGAATTCTGGGCTTGAGTCATTCAGGATCACCCAGATACTGTAAATTCAAGCTGCAAACCATGGGAGAAAAACCTGTGGCTGCGAATTGCAATGGGACAAGAAAATCCCTCTAGTCATTGACTGATTGGCAAAGCTCTTAAGTAAATTATTTTTCGCGGGTTTTTGTTGGTTTGTTTGCCTTGTTTCCTGTAGTCTCCTGGTAGGTGTGTACACGAGAAAAGGATCAATACGTGGCTGGGTGGGTGGGCTGGCAGGGTGAGGAGGAAGAGGGTTATTTCTAGCTCACCCTTACACTGAGGCTGCAGCCTATTACCTTCCCCATCTGGACTTTTCTCCCTTCCTCATATCTCGAGAGGCCACAATAATTCAAGTTCAAGTTCTTCTAGTTTGACAAATACCCTGAAGGAGAAGGTGACTTGAGTGTTCACTTCTCTCTGCGTTACTGCCTTCATTTAGCTCTTTGTCTTGCTAACTTGCCCCCTCATCAATGCCTTTAAAAATATATAATCGAAAACATTTTATTCAACATTTTTTGTTGTTTTACTTGGGTATTTCCTCCATACTGCTGGAAATAGAAGTAGCCCCCTTTTCAATGCACAACTTAGTATTGTATCTTTGGATTTACATAGTAACACATGCATCATTAAATTTTGTCAACGTGCTTATCTTTATATATATATATATCACCTTTGTTCAATTGAAACTGTCTTTATTTTGCCCTTACTCTTGCATGAGAGTCAATAGAGTATAATAAACTTGTTTAACTGTTTTTACTCTTAGCATTTTCAGGTTATTCATTTATCCTCTTCTGGTATCTATGATCGTTGTTGAGAAGTCAGCTAGCAGCTTCACTGACTTCTCTTATAGACATTCTCTTCTTGGCAAGTTTTTGTATTCCCCTAATACCTTTGAGGTTGTTTCTTTATGTTTCATCTTTTGCAGTTTGGTCACAATGTGTCTGGTTGGTGGATTAGCGTGTACTTTTAAACTGAGGATTCATGCCTTTCTACAATTCTAGCAGACTCTCTACAATTATCTTTTCTTTTACTATCTTTTCACTACTTTTTCTCACTCTTTTCTTCTAAAACTTCTATTATATATAAATGTTGCAGCATCTCTATCAGGTTCTTAACTGTGTTTTCACATTTTTCAAGTATCTCTGCTCTGTATTATAGGTAAGTACCCTAATATTATTTTCCAGTTCATTAAATTAACTTATTCTTTGGCTGGGTCTGGTATAAATCTTTTCTTGTCCACTTTTGTTTTTTTCACAATGACTGTACTCTTTTTCATTTTCAAGGTTTATTTTATTAATTCCCACTTCTTTTCATTCGTAGTAACAGCTGTTTTTGCCCCTCCCCAGCTCCATCCTGCTTATGACTCCAGCCGAGGGCTTTCTCTGCCCGGGGGGACATGCTCAGCCCCTATGCAGGACAAACAAAAACTGCAGGTGGTTAGCACTCCAGCCAAGAGACTTTAACCAATAACCAGTGTAATTTGATGGATATATAGACCTCAAATTCCTCGCCCCTCAAGGAGACAACTCAAGCATGTTCAAACCATCTCCCAGAGTCCTCAGTGGTCCTTCAGGGCCTGCAATGGTGCTTGATCACTAACTTCTCATCTTTTGGCTTCCACTCTTCCTGTCTCTCTTCCTCACTCCTGACTGATCGATGCTTTCAAGAATCATCTTCCAAGTGAGCTGCCTTCAATCAGATTCTAATCTCAGAGTCAGCTTCAGAGAAAGCCATACTAGGACATTCTTTCAAATGTCTCTTTTGCTTCTTTGTCTTATTTGTTCACTTACTACTTGGACAGCCTCAAAAATACTCAACTTGAGGACTTTGTTTAAATTTACAAGATTTATGAATCTTGTTCGTAGGAAACTGCTGTTCCAATTGTAGCTGGAAGGCTCACTTTAGTAGGAGAGCTTTTAATTTGAGTTTGTTTGTTTCCTTTTTATCCCTCTCTCCACTCAGAGATTCATTCCTTTCTCTTTGCTAATTTGGGACCCTCGAAGTTGAGAATTATTGGAGAAATGTTTGATATTTCTATTTCTTGCCCAATATGTTTGAATTTTGTTTTGTATTTTTTTATCTTTTTCTCTCTTCTTGGTGCCTTCTGGGAGACTTTTCATAGTGTGGATTGCTAACTCACCAGTTTATTTTCCATATCTACTCAGATCTCTATTCCTTGATTGTTTTATTTCAACAGTTATTTTGTCATATTGAATACTTTCAGCTAGAGCTTTATAACCACCTGTTGTTGCTCCTCTTATCTTTGCGAGGGCCTTTATTGTGCTTATCTTAAATTGTTACCCTGGCTGTTCTATTAGATTCTCTTCCTCTGGCATAGGGTCTCATTTCCCTCACTGTGCATATGATTCTTTCTGGGTCTCTCTGTCTCTATCTCTCTCTTTCTTAACCTTGAGCCTAATATTATTCACCTGAGACTGTCCCCTGCCTGTGCTTGGGGTGGCAACTTTGGGGGGTAAACTGAAACAGAGCCTTTGTAGGTCCAGCTGAGTGGGCCTCCTAGCTAACTCTACTTGAGAATTCTGGGCTTAACCATGTACAACTTTTGTTTTCCTTGGCCTCCCTGCCCCCTTCCATACCCCCTCACCCCTCTGTCCCAGGCACTGTTCTGCTATGGGGACCACCAGCCTCATTTACAGTTGCCTACGTGGTCAGGGAGGAATGCTTGAGGGATTACAGAGTCATCAGCACCTATTTCTCACCTCAGCTCTGACACCACCCCACGTTTTTCTTCTGCTTCTGGGCAGCACTGCCACATGTCCCCCAACAGCACAGCTACAGCAAAACCTGGGGATCAGAGCTTCAAGAGGATAGGTGATTTGACCAAGACTCCCTTGTGCCCTACTTGTCTGCCTGGCCCAGCTACCAGCACTTGCCGAGGTTTCCACACATAGTGGCAGAGACGACATCTTAGCTACAGTTATTCCACCCAGGAATGCCATTAGGTGTGCAATTCCATCCAGGTAGCAGTTTCCGGTCATGGTTCTCCAGGGGCCAATGAGACTTGGCCACATCAATCTGCTTCTCTCCTCTGAGTCTCTCCTCTTTTTCCCCAATCTCTTCCCTATGTTTTTTGCCTCATCCCTCCAGGCCACCAATTGTTCCTTATGTTGGACCCTATGAGCCTTCAGTTGTCCAGGACTTTCTCATACTAGTGCTCTAGTTGGTGAGCCAGACTTCACATTAATTCCACCCTGCTTAGTGGAAGGAAGGAATCAAAACTCAAGCCGGATTCACTATCTTGAGAACTGGAAGCCAAATCCCCAATGGGATAAAAGTGCATAAGAGAAATACAGTTATTTTTCTCTCTTGAAAATGATTGGCAACCAATTCAAGCATGAGATTTTGTCTAACAATTTTTTTTTTATAGTATGCTTTTGGGTGAGGAAGATTGGCCCTGAGCCAATATCTGTTGCTAATCTTCTTTTTTTTTCTACTCAAAGCCCCAGTATGTAGTTGTATACTCTAGCTATACACCCTTCTGGTTCTTCTATGTGGCACACCACCCCAGCACGGCTTGATGAAGGATGTGTAGGTCTGCTCCCAGGATCCAAACCGGGGAACCCCATGCAGAAGTGGATTGCGAGACCTTAACCACGAGGCCACCAGGCTGGCCCCTAACAATTTTTTTTAAGTTACTAAAGAATTTAATTAGTTCTTAGAATACTTTATTGGCATCTATTGGTTAATGTCTCTTTATTTTTAAAAAATTGTCCATTCAAATAATTAGCAATTTTGTATGAATTTGAAGGATAATCTCTCTCATGTAACTCTAAAGAACTGAAATGACAAAAAGTCACAGAAAACTAAATTTAGTAATTATCAAAAATCCATATGAGAAAGCTAATATATAGTAAAGAAGCGTTAGCACTAATATAATTTTTAAATCACCATTTTATCTGGAAATTATAATTTAAAGAAAGAATAAGAATAATTAAAGTGGTTTTGTTACCAAAATGTTTTAAATTTTTTAAAAATCTAGAACTTGAGTTTTTACAAAGCTATAAATACTACAATGTATGCAATTCTAACCAAAAATGAAGATAGGGAAAGATTAGAACCATTCTCACCAAAAAAGGTCATACCTCTCTTTGGTGTGACCACACCCAGTTCTTCTAATAGTTTTATCTTTAAAGAATATCATTGTGTTGGGGTCAGGAAAATAAATCTGGAGGCCTTGAAGTGGTAAATAGGGAAAAGGGAAAAAAATTTTACTCTGAAGGGGAGGTGTGAATTTATGGATTAGAAATGATGAGATGAGACAAGAATGAGAACACTCATCCTTTCTCTTCCCCGACAAGATGGAGAATGGTTGGCTCTTCATGTGAGAAGAAAACATAGAATCTTCCAAATGTCTAAACTTCAAATTCATTGCCCAGGTCTTTATAGGGCATTAAAATTCTGTTCATGCTTCAAATCACTTAGACTGATTTTGGATGAGTCTCGTATAATTATCACTATGGAAAACGACATCAATTTACTTTGAAGAGCCATCCTTGGGCATGACCAAGATGGCCTTAAAGTTTCCCTTAGCTTGACTAAACTGCAGACGAGCTTCTCCCTGCCTCTAGGCCCTTGATCGCCCTCTTATCCCAGCCCTTACAGAATCCAGTTAGCCTAACCGCAGAGGTCCCTCCGTCTCCCTTTTCTCAGAATATTTACTTTAGAAAACTTAAAATTATAAGCTCATTCTCTGCCCCTTTGAGATGAAAATATTTTCAGAAGCATCTTGCTAATTTTATAATCCGGAACTATATTTATCAAGAACCTGGGAGTCATCCTTTTGAAATGTAATCAGCGCGGAAGATAATGCCCTCATTTCCCAGTCTTTGGAAGAGTAGTAGCCTAAATTTCATGATCATCGAACTCCAAGTCATAAAACTACTTCCTGTCCTAAAGAAAGAAGAAAAGTTCACTTTTTTTTTGGGCAAAGTCAATTAGCAAACACAGATGGCCTACAATCCTCTCACCCTAGCTCTTAAAAACTCTCACATCCTTTGTTTCAGTGGAATTGAGCTCAGACTGAGTTCTCGCCTCTCTCTCCTACTGTAACAGGCTTGAATAAATTCTTTCTTACCTGTTTAATTCTGTCCTGCAATTTTTGTTCTCACAGGCAATATTATGGGAAAACCAAGTTTAGCTTCAGCATTTTTGGTGGTTATTTTGTGCTGTATTTAAGGGTGGGGAGTTGATTGCCAAATGATTGAAAATGTAACTTTGTAAGAATTCAGATTTGGGGCAAATAATTATGGTGGTCTGTTATTTTCTGCTTAATAAATATAGGACAAACAGGGAGGACATTTGGAATCATAGATCATCCCAAATTAAATAATCAAGGGGAAGTTATTTAACCACCTTAGGCCTCAGTCTTATCACTTATAAAATGAAGAGTTTTGGTGCATTTACTTCCAACTCTAGTTTTCTATGATTATTTGATATATTTTTGTCTTAAAGATTTGGTTTGATCCCAATTAAGAAGCAGACTCTTATATCCGGATATAGTCTTTAGACCACATGGTATCTTTAGGTGAGAACATAGATTCATCATCATGTTAAGTAATGTGTTCACTGCAACAAGCCCATCCAATATTAGTAGCTAATTAGCAATCTTTTAAATACCATTCCTAAATGAATAACAAAATCTATGCCAGGGAACGAGGCTACCTCACCAACACTCCAGCTGTTAATTTTAATCTTAGCTGTACTGCAGCCCAATATTCCAATAATTTCCATTTTATTACTTATAATTAATCAATGTTTATGGAAAAGCTAATATAAAACTGTAATTATAGAAAAAAGTGATCTGAGCTCTGAATCTTTCTAGTCCACATTTCACCTTGATTTTCTATAAAATCTTTGAGAAGTTTTCAGTGTTCTTTCATCATCATCATTTAGTCAGGTAACTATTATAGATAGATCAATATTCCAGAGAGAAGAAAAGAACATATTTCCCCTAAATTCTCATATCACTGCTAAGTTATTTCTATTTGAAAATGTGATGTTTATCAACTATCTGGGGACCTGAAGTTGTCTGTCCTATTTATTGGTCTTTTAATATGGTGGGTATGTGGACCCATGGGGACCAACTGGAGTGACACTTCTGCTCCCCACTCATAGTAGTCAAGACACCTTATTAATAAGGAAAAACAATCTAGAAGAGATGGCAATTAGATGCCTCAGATTTATCAAACCCTAGAGTTAGCGTGGATTTCGTAAATCATCCAGTGCAATGATCTTTTACTGCTGAGAATATTGAGAGTTTTAATTAGGTTGTGCCATTCAATTTAGACTTCTACTATTTGAACTACTCTTTAGAATTACTTTGCTATTTGGTTACTGTTCCCAGTACATTGTTGGTGCTTTGATTATGAGTGATTGATCCAACATTAATGGAAACTTTAAGTGGGAAAAAAAAAGTCTATCTTTACAAGTTTTGTCACCTACATCCTCTTGTCTTTTCAAGGGCTTCACTATCCTTTCTTTCTCTAAAATCATGAATTTTATTTTTTGGACCTCAGATCAACAGAATTGGATTAATAATAATTCTTGTTTGGTGACCCAAAATCATCATTGTTCATTAAGAAGAGCCATCTTTAAAAAATATTTTTGGTTTGTTTGTTTTAATTATGTAGTAAACACCCTCGCATCCACCACCAAAGAAGAATTGACATAATCTCCGCATGTGGTCTTCTTTCTTCCCATTCCACTGCTTGTTCCACCCAAGCTAAATATACTGAATCCTGTGTGGTTTCCTCCATCCCTCCTTCCTTCCCTCTTTCCTTCTTTTCTTGTTTCCTTCCTTTCTTTTTTTTCCTATAGATTTATTTTTATAAGGAGTTCACATGTTGTCTTTACTACCAAATTTTCCTTTGTTTTTTAACAGTTTGATTGAGATATAATTCACATGCCACACATTTCACCCATTTAAAGTGTACCATTCAATAGTTTTTAGTGTATTCACAGAATTGTGCTCCATAACCACAATTTTAGAACATTTCTTTACCCCAAGAAAGAAACTTCAGCTGTCATCTCCTAATCTCGCCATTCCCTCCTCCCTTCCCCAGCCCTAGGAAATCATCAATTTATTTTCTGTCCCCATAAATTTGCCTCTTCTGGACATTTCATATAAATGGAATTGTACAATATGTGGTCCTTTGTGTCTGGCTTCTTTTACATAGCATAGTGTTTCACGGTTCATCCATGTTGTAGCACATATCAGTACTTCATTCATTTTCATGGCTGAAAAATATACCCTTGTCTGGATATACCACATTTTATTTATTAATCTATAAGTTGATTGACATTTGGGATGTTTCCACTTTTGGGCTATTATGAATAACATGGCTATTAATCTTTGTTCACAAGTTTTTACGTGGGCTTACATTTTTATTTTTTTTGGTGTATATCTAGAAGTAGAATTGTTGGATCATATGGTAACTATATATTTAACAGTTTCAGTAACTACCAGGCTGTTTTCCAAAGTGACTGTGTTATTTTATACCCCCATGAGAAGTGTATGATATTTCTAAAAAGGAAGAAAAGAAAGAAGGAAGGAAAGAAGGAAGGAAGGAAGGAAGGAAGAGCTGCTACATTTTATTTATAAGATTAGAAATTTCTTTGTATTCTTTTGTGTTTGGGGGAACTTTTTACTTCCCTTTTGTTAGAAAGAGATCCTTCATGCTTCGGGTTCAAAATGAAAATGTAATGTCACATTAAGTAGAAATATGAACCACTTCTTGGTCCAGATCATTAAACATTCTTATGGCAATAGTATGTGGTGTATTTCAATTTTACCAATCCCTATCTAATACAATGTAGGCTATGATAATGAAAACGAAAGAAATATCTCTCCACCTGGAATGAAGAGCACGCAGTTCAAGCCTCAGCACTGCCACCAATTAGCTCTATAACCTTGGACAAGCCACCTAGCCTCTTTCCACACAGGCACCTTGTCTGAAAATACAAATAACAGTATCTTTTCTATTTACTTTTAAGATTGTACTAAAAATGAAATGAGGTAATACTTGGGAAGCTCTTTATAAACTCAAAATGCTATTTAAAAAGTTGTCTTGTTTTGCCACAGTTGAGATTAATATCTTCTTTATCTCATGTTTCACTTTTAGCCCAATTCTGTACATATAAGACATGTTCAGTACAGACTTTTCTTTCTTTTTTTAAAAAAAAGATTTTATGTTTCCTTTTTCTCCCCAAAGCCCCCCAGTACATAGTTGTGTATTTTTAGTTGTGGGTCCTTCTAGTTGCAGCACGTGGGATGTTGCCTCAGCGTGGCTTGATGATCTGTGCCATGTCCGTGCCCAGGATCCGAACCCGAGAAACCCTGGGCTGCTGAAGCAGAGCACAAGAACTTAACCACTCGGCCACAGGGCCGGCCCCTCAGTACAGACTTTTCCATGCATCACGTAGGAAAACCAGGTAGTGCATGATGCTACATCAACTCACATATTTGGTGTTCTTTATATTGAGAGGCAATCTCTAACTCTGTTTAGCTCCATGCTGATAATATCAGTACATAATCATAAGGGAATTCTGGATATTCTTTATAAAGTACCTATCAATATGGGCATAGTTTGTATTTAAAGTATTCTATAAAGTACAAAAACTAAGTGTCAACCTTAAAAAAATTTACTTTGTTAAAAGTAAAACAAAAACATTAATAACTAAGAGATCTAAACAACGAGTGCCTTATTTAATTAGATATAATCTGGAACTCAAATTAAAAAATATAATCAAATATATTGTTCTTCAGATTCTTATGACAATGGCGAGAACTTTACACTTGGTAAATAGGCTCCAAGAATATATACTCTGCTAATATCATGGATCCAAGAGCACACAAAAACTATAAGGCTTCCCCAAGGTAAAATGATGTTTGTGTAATGAGCCAGTTGACTTCTTTAGCATAGACATCTCCAACTAAAAGGATCTGTACCCTCTAAATGGCTTTCTAACTCTGTGATAAACTCATTAGACTACACCCGAGCCCTTCCCACCTTTGTAAAAAGACTGATTTGGTAAAGTAAAAAGCTATATTTTGTGTTCAGGTATAAAGATGCAGGACTAGACTTCTCAAACTTGGTTTTACTAAAATGTTTGTTAACATTTAAGGTATATATTCAGAAAGGATATTTTTGCTACAACATATTGAGTTGAATTAATTTTTAGATGCTGTGTTGAGTGAACACAAAATGCATGTTCACTTGGGTGTGTAATTATGCTGTCGATGCATGCTTCATCAGGAGCAAAGAGTAATGCAATATCTTTGGAATAATCATCTGCTTTAAGCTGAGGAAGCTTTAAGAGTTTTGAAATAGAGAATAATCACCACAGTGTTTTTCTATGATGGACTCCTAACCAGTTAATTGTTTTTTATCATTAAAGCTCATATTTTATAATTTTCAATATTGAACCATCAAATAATAAATGTTGAATTGGATTAGTTTTAACTATTTTTTTCTTTCTGCTTTTTTCTCTATATTTTAGTTGTGGGTCCTTCTAGTTGTGGCATGTGGGACACCGCCTCAGCATGGCCTGACGAGCTGTGCCATGTTGGCACCAAGGATCCAAACCAGCGAAACTGTGGGTCGCTGAAGCAGAGCACATGAGCTTAACCACTCAGCCACAGGGTCAGCCCCTAGTTTTAACTATTTTTCTGTTTCTCTATTTGGATCAATTTAAGAAAAGTTTTTGCAGAATTTTTGACACATTTTGCTGAAAGTACTGCAGTGTTGGGAGAGAGATATATAAAATTGCCCATTTGGGTATAAATTTTGTTGTAATTTTCATCAAGGCTATCTTGAGGTATTTCTCTTTTCACATACACTTATACTAATCCTATCACTAAGATAATGAATTTTCAAGTCTAATTGATTGTAAATTCTAATCAATTTTGAATATATGTATTCATGTATATATACATATTTCATGTTGTGTTCCATTAACCAGGATAATTATATTTTTAGTTGAAACATAACTTTTATCTTTGTAAATGTGATGTTTTTACTGTAACAGATTTGGTCTTCTGCACAGTGAAATGACTCCAACACCACAGGAGAGTATAATTTTCCATTCTCTGTGCAGATAGCACACAGGAGCCCAAAGTAGGCTGGGTCAAAGGATAAGCAGTTACACTGACCAAAATATAGATTCACTGTGATATTGTGTTAAAGATTATTAATAGTTAATACTCTTTAGCACAGACTGAGAAGTTGAGAGTACAGTCTTTCCATCAGGCTGCCTTGGAATTTCCTTGCTCCATCACTCACTTTGGGCAAATTATCACTCCATTCTCTCTTTTTCTCCCCTGTAGAAGAGGAGCAGCAGTAATAATCTCCTCATGGATGTTTGAGCATTAAATAGGAAGTAATATATGCAAAGCACCTGGTATATAATTGAGCAAGCAATTAATTCCACCTTAGGGTCAAATTCCAATTTGCAAATTACATTCAGTTGCTCCTACACTTCCTTTGAAAAGGCTGGAAACCAGGCAATTTTGACAGCTTAATGTGCCTCAATTTCTATAGGGGTAGAGTGGGCCCAAGGTCCACCCTAGGAAAAACTATGAGCTATATAATTTGCTTGATCTCACGCAATTTTCTTTTGTAATTTCCTTGCTTTTTGTCGGTTACATGACCTTCTAATCTTTCAGATGTCTGCCCAAAGTCATTACTCCTCAAATAATTTTCACTATTTTGCAACAGTGTGCAAAGCACTGTACTAGAGTTTTAAAAGAAGAATAAAATGTGTCCTCTTTCCTCAAGAAATTGACAGTCTAATAGGAAGAGATGATATTGGCTAAGTTTAAAAAACATCAATAGCCTTAAAAGAATTAAATAACAGTTGAAGACAGTAGGGAAGATGTCACCAGACAAGCATGACTGATATCCCTTCTAGTTTGATCCTTGTGTTAATTTGGATGGAAAGGAATTTGTCTAAACTACATAATCTAAATTTCCACAAAAATACCTGCTGTGACTTTTCCTATTACAGTGATCCTCTTGATACCTCCTTAGAGAACCTAGAACTCCATGGAGAATCAACTGAAAACCACTACGGGGAGGAAGCACAATGTTTCCTCTTTACGTGCACCGTCTTACTCAATTCCAGAGAGCATTACTAAATGGATGGTGTGTGACCACTTAGGAGAGAAAGCAAGAACGTCTCAAGATTAGCATGTGTTCATTAGCCCACACATAGAGAGATGTTCAAATGCATATTGAATTAAGTCCCAGACAATCCTCCTTTTCTGTAATTTCTCACACTATTACAAAAGGGGAAAGAAATAGAAATATTGTAACTTGATCAGTGAAGCAGTCAATAAAATGCACCGTTTTTCCTAATTGACCCACTGGTGGGATAAAGACTGGAGAGACGTTGAGATAGGTGAATTCATAGTTGGTGGAATAATCACAGCTGAAGATTCTTAATTAACAGGTGTACATCCACCTTGAACGAAATGTCTAATGAGATCACAGCATTCCGTCCTTTGTCCTTTTCTTTTAGGAGGTTTATTATTGACTTACAAATAAAGGACCCACTTATCAAATTGTGGATGATCCAAGCTTGAGATGGGATGATGATTCACGGTATAAGAGTATAAATATCCAGAAAGTTCTCGAAGTCAGTATTCATGACATGAAATTGAACAGGAATGGACATCAAATTATTCATTGCAGTTCTCAGTTTGAACTGTGCAAATATGGAAAAATTTGGTGTAAGAGTCTTGCTCTGGATACCCTCTTGACATCTGAATATTTATTCTACTTGTTTGACAAGGTGGCAGTTGAACTCTTAGCTGATGTTTAATTATCAATATTTAAACTATATTTATTAATTTTTACAACTTTTCTAACAGGAGCATCAGAATTACCCAAGAGCTTTTGGAAATGTAGGTTTTCAGGCTCCACCCCCACCCCCCCAACTGAATTGGAACCTTTTTCAAAGATCCCCAGGTGATTCATACACACATTCATACACATACGCAAATATGGAAAAAATATGGAAAAACTGTGAAACTGGAGTGAGATAGTATCTGCCTTAAATGTAATTAGTGTGAAAAGAACTTCAGAGTTCTGATTGACAGCAAAATTAACATGAGAAAACTGTGATGAGGCAGCCAGAAATGTTAATGGTTTCTTAGATCATATAAAAAGAAGCCTAAAGTCTAGGTGAGTCTTCAAAGTACGATGCATCAGAATCACCTTGGATGTTGGTTAAAATGCAGATTCCTGGTTCACATTCATCATCTACTGAATACAATCAAGGGTCTGGATGTGGTACCCTGGAATCTGCCTTTAACAGTCTCCTGAGAAGATTTTCATGCTGGTGCCCACTTCAGAAGATTGGTGTTGAGAATAAATGGTAAAGTATATATAAGAACACCGTGCTAGCACCGAATGTAAATGCTCAATAAATGGAAGCTTTACGTATTCTTCATGATCATTTTATTAGTTATATTGATACTTTCGTAAAATTCTTTATCTGGGTCAAACTTACCAATTCATCTTACATATGAGAATATTCCTTCCTCCTTACCTCTTTTCCTGCCTGTCAGTCTTCTAGCTTCCTTAAATATCTATTTCTGTCTTTTGACATATATTAATTAGGGCCTACTGTGTGCACATATTATCCTAGGCCATGTGAAGATTTAAGAAACATGAGTCCTGCCCTCTGACAATATATCCACCTAGTCGGGGAGGTAAAACCTGTATATAAATAACCATAAGAGAATTGAAGTGCCCTGGAGCTTGGGGAAGCTTTCTGGAATTGCCTGTTCTCCAAAAAGTGCAAGGAGCAATAAGGAGTAGCACAGAAATAAGCAACCACTTCCTGCATTCTCTTAGTGGAGGATATTTTCAACTAGGAGATCCTTGCCAGAGGAAGAGGAGAGCTTCTTGGCTAACAGAAGCCATGTTCAGTTCCCCCTATTAACTCCCAACTCCCACCCTCTGTCCTGCCTCTTTATCCTCACTGCGAAAGCCATTGATCTTGTGCCACGAGGAGATTGAACTTTAGTAATTCTCCTTGACAGAGTTAGAAATCATTTCAGCCTCCATCAGCTTCAAAATCTTAACCACTGCTTTGTAAACTTTAATGTGTGTATGAATCACCTGGGGATCTTTGAAAAAGGTTCCAATTCAGTTGGGGGGGGGGGGGGGGTGGAGCCTGAAAACCTACATTTCCAAAAGCTCTTGGGTAATTCTGATGCTCCTGTTAGAAAAGTTGTAAAAATTAATAAATATAGTTTAAATATTGATATTAATTAAACATCAGCTAAGAGTTCAACTGCCACCTTGTCAAACAAGTAGAATAAATATTCAGATGTCAAGAGGGTATCCAGAGCAAGACTCATACACCAAATTCTTAAGGATTCTGTGAAATATTTTAAGTATGAGATGGAAAAGTTGGGGAATTTCATACATATTTAACATTGCCTGAGAAATGTTGCCACAGGTTTTTTTTTTCTTCCACAATATGACTGAAGCTACAGTTAATTGCATTTCTGCTACTACAAAAACACATTGTCATGCTACAATGATTTCTGAATCTCCCATTATGTGTATTTACTACATGACAGCTCTGCTGGCAATGGCAGAGAATAAAATGCTTCCAAAGGAAACAAGAGATCAAGGTGTCTGCTTTTGGTTCATTTGATGTCAGGATGGTCCCATTGAGCATCAGGACGTGTTTATTATTTTGTGATATTACAGATAGGTTTAGATTTCAGATCATCATTTTATTTTAAAGAGTGTGAACAAACTAAATGATTCAAAAAAATTAAGAATAGATCCTTTGGATAAGAATATGTCTTCAATTTAAAACAGTTTATGAGATGAAGAAATGTACCATGCAAATGAGAAACCATTTTAGTGGTGAAATGTTCTGCCTCATCATAATTAATTGTTATTTGAATATTTATTAGTGAGAGGAGAAACTCAAATCTGGACAGTATTGGAAGAAAAATAACGGATTCTGTTTTCACCAACCAGATAGAAATTTAAAAGTTTCTATATTTGTACGATGTTTAACCAAAAAAATGTGCAGCCCTTGAAATATTTGTGTTTCTGTCAATGAAAATATATAAATATATATCTTTAAATAAAAGATCACCATGACTAAAGGAGATCCTGGACATGACTTGAATTTGCTAAATGAGAAAACTGTATGTTCTGCATATCACCTCTCTCCAAGGGCATCAGAAATAAAACTATAATAAGGACAGCAAGGCCTCAGATAGTAGGTTAATATGCTTCCAACCAAGAATAATAAATACTACACTCAAAATTGTCTTTTAAATTTCAGTCAAAAGAAATTATCATGCATAGTACATTACATGCAACTGTTGGGGAGGAAAAACATTTCCTCTACCCACTGTCCTTCTGGCAGGGCTATGAATTAAATTCACATGAGACAGAATAACAGGAGAAAATCAAACAAAGCTTTATAACATGTATACATGGGAGACACTCAGAAAAACTGAGCAACTCACCAAAATGGCAGAGCTGCCAGCTTAAATATCATCATCATCTAAAGACAAAGAAGGATGTTGGGGTAGTGGTTTGGGACTTCCAAGGGGAGGAAGGTAATTCACATGGAAATGGAAAAGCAAATGTTTGGTGAACAGAACTTTGATAAGAATGGGCTTAGCAAGGACCCTCACAGTCTACCGATACTCTATACCCAGAGTTCTCTATGGTCATGGACTCTCCTGGGGACAGGCCTTTTATCTTAAATTTCTTTTAGGCAGTTCAGGGGGAGGTCAAAGTTTCTTTCAGAGTCTTTTGTTCTTAAAATAATCAAGCAAAAGAGATACATTTTGAGGTGGCCAGTTCTGATCCCCCACACTATGTACCAGAAGATCATATCTTCTTATCTTTGCATCTCAGGAATATTGCTCAGTTCCTGGTACCTAGGCAGCTTTCAATATGTTTGTTTAATAAGTGTCTGACTGCATGAATGCCTGAAAATTCCAGCAGTTAGTGAAAAATATAAATGAAATAGATCAGAGGTTGGAAAATCTTTTCTGTAAAGGGGGAGACTGTAAATATTTTAGGCTATGCAATTCATTCAGTCTCCATCATATATACACAACTACCATTGTAGGGTGAAATCAGCCATAAATAACAGTAAAGGAAGGAATGTGGCTGTATTCCAATAAATCTTTGTTAACAAAGTCAAGTTGTAGGTAGAAAGTTGTAGTTTACTGCCCCTAAAATAGAGCAAGCTTGATCGTTGTCCTCAAGTAGGTGCAGTGAATGAAGGGGAATAAAACATCAAATATTGAAAAACAATCTGAATAGGATTTTCCCTCCAATGGGACTTGAGTTAAATTATAGGCCTAGAAGCAATGAGAGATTGTGAGGGTAGGTCCAGAGGATATTCAGCATTGTCTTACATGGCAATTGTCTCAGGGGACGGCATATGGTTTCCTCAAGTAATGCAGGGTTAATCTCCTCAGATAGATGGAAAGGGAGATATCACTGTGTGTGGGGATGACCCTGCTACTGTGGTTGGGAAGGACAATTTTTCTGGGGGTCTAGAGCCAGTTCAGCTGGGAGTAGGGAGGACTTTCCCACTGGTACACCCTGTTAGGCTGGATGTTCAACTTGCATTGTAATTTATCCACTTGCAGGATAAGGTTCCATGTTTGATATTCAGCAATTTCAGCCCCGGGCTTCAAGAGATAAGACTCTCCTACAGGGAACGCCTAGAAGCTCTTAGGTCAGTTATGTCTCACTTGACCTGGGAATTCAAATTCCTAAGCTCATCCTTTTCTTTCACCACTTTTCCAGGGACATTAGGAGCAGCCAATCAACATCCTTGTATTCCTTAGTTTCCTTATACAGAGTCACTTAACTTCTTTTTCCTTATAAGTGGATGATTATGATTATCCAATACAGATATCTTGTGTATCTTTACACATAATGTCCCTAATCCAATATGACTGATTTCCTTATAAAAAGACAAAATTTGGACACAGAAATACACAGACAGGGATAACACCATGAGAAGATGAAGACAGAGATTGAAGTGATGCTTCTACAGACCAAACAACACCAAAGATTGCTAGCAAACCACCATAAGCTAGGTAAGCAAGTTTCTCTCTCAGAGACTTCAGAAGGAATCAACCCTAATGACACCCTGATCTCGAACATCTAACTTCCAGAACTGTGAGACAATAAATTGTCTAAGCCACCCCATATGTGCTGCTTTGTTATGGCAGCCCTAGCAAACAACTACAGTGTTAGAGTGGAAGGTGTCATTCCTATTTCTAACGTTTGTTTCCTGAACCTATGTATTATGATTAATGGACAAACAACATCATATATTGGTTGCTGGTTTAGCACATTTACTGCAGCTTCTATAACAGCGCTTGACACCTATCATGTATTTTCTCCCATCATGAGTGTTCAGTAGACCATTCTCTATATTATAAGGTTCACTGTTGTGATGGTTAATTTTACGTATCAACTTGACTGGATCGTGGTGCTGAGTAGGGGGAAATTCCCCGCGTTCTACCCTTCTCATGTGTTCTTATGGCTGGACTAATAATAAAAGTGACACAAGACCAGATTAACAGGAGAAAAACTCATTTTAATACATACATATGGGAGATCATAGAGAAATGATGCTCAGAGAGTTATCTTTACATAAAAAAAAAACCAATAAATTTGTGAGGAGGGACAAGACAAAGAAACTTAGGTTTGGGGAACATAATCAGAGAGGAATTTAAGCAGAGTTTAGGCTTGAGGTAGTAAATTAGCAAGATTTGTTTATGCAAATTTCTCAGCCTAGAATTTCCTAACTCTGGCGATAAGAATGAAGGGAGAGCATCTTTCACAAGGGAGATTTATTTCTTGCTCTCAAGGGGCACAGAGACATGAGGGTCAGAATGTCCTTTTTGCTTCTCAAGTAACTTTAATTCAAAATAATGAATATGCTATTGTCAGATATTTTTGGGTGGCCTCCCCCTGGGCCCCAACAACAGGATGCCCAGATGTCTCATTAGATATTATTTCTGGATGTGTCTCTGAGAGTGTTTCTGGAAGAGATTAGCTTTTGAATCCGTTGTTGAGTGGAGAGTAACATTTCCCCTTGTACATCATGTAAACTCAAGACTCCATACCCTTGATAATGCTGCTCCTTCATCCTGGAAGGCACTCCTTCACATCCTTCAAGGTCTAGCTAGGTCATTTTCTCTTCCAGGAAGTCTTTCTTGAATTACTGCTTTCTGCATCCCTTATGATCAGGCTAAGTGCCCCACTGTGTTTCCATAGCACTTGGACAATGATCAGCACTTAAGTGGGGCTCCACAAATGCTTTTTGAGTTGAGTTGAATTGACCGGAAGCTTTCCACAAAGTTAGCAATTTAGTGAAATATAATTATTTGTCCCAATCACTATAGTTTGAAAGATAGATTTTATTTTGTACATTTAAAAGATAGAGTATCTACATAGCAACAATGCTGCTAAGATGTGGACTTCATCACTGTTTCAGAAAAGACTGCACAAGAAACCAGACACATTTTGACTAAAACTAAAGTCATTTGTGAAATTTAAATTAGCACTGACATATGTCTGGCAATTAAGAGTCATTAAACATAACTAAGATTTATAATCATGTTTCTCTTATGAACTTGTAATAAGCTTTCTCTATATTTTATAATAATTCAGATTTTGGAAAAGTGTGGTCACCTCTTTTCAAACACGGCCTCAAAGATAGAGTGAGGTGCCCAGAAAGTACAGTTGAGAGCTGAAAAGAACAATGAATGAAGGAATCACTCTCAGAGAGCAGAAACAGTCACACCCCTGCCCCTGCAGAAGGGGCTAAGGTGACATATTCCCAGCTGGATTTCAGAATTAATAAAGACCAGTGACTGCTGCTTGCTGTCTCCTCCTTTTGTGTATTGAGTGTTGGGGGTGTGGCATGAGGAAAGGATACAAATTTTGGTAGCCAGAGTGCAGACTCTGGAAAATTGCTTTCAAAATGTCCAGTATAATTCCCTCCATCCCTCTATACAAATCCTTTCCCATGTCTTCCATCAAGAGGTGGAGCTTATTTCCCCACCTTTTTAAATATGGGATGGCTTTGTGACTTTCATTGACCAATGGGATGCAGTGGAGTGATGCTGTAGGTACAACTTCTAAGGCTAGTCCTTAAGGGTCCCTGCAGCCTCCACCTTCACCCTCTTGGAATCCTGAGAACACAACAGTGTGGGAAAATCCCAGTTTACCCTACTGAAGGATGGTATCCTGGCACTCAGCACCAACTACTGGACATGTGAGTGAGGTACATTTTGTACCTTGACGCCAGTCAAATTATCAGATGAAAACAGCTGCATGAGCATTCCCAGGAGACAGCAGCAGTGTAACCACCCAGTTTGCCCACCCCAAAATTTGCAAGAAATAATAAATCATTGCTGTTTTTAGTCCCTATGTTTTGAGCTGGTTTGTTACATGGTATAAGAAAATTGAGAAACAATGTTTACCTAAATTTTAAAAACAAGTAAATGAATTTCTCATACTTCTAGGTGCTTTTACAAAATTAAGTGCTATTGGTGATCATTTTATATAAATATTTAGTAAGTGATCAAAGTAAGTACTCAGTAAATGTTTGTTGAATGACTAAATCAATGTAGGCAAGTTCAATCCTCAAATCATTTTATATTTTTATTAGTAAAGATTCTATGT
Organism: Equus asinus; assembly: GCF_041296235.1. Lineage (NCBI taxonomy): Eukaryota > Metazoa > Chordata > Mammalia > Perissodactyla > Equidae > Equus > Equus asinus. The sequence goes on along the minus strand of NC_091808.1, from coordinate 11,612,435 downwards.
ATATTATTATGCATAAATTAATATTCATTTCTATTAATTACCAAGCATCAGAGTATATTAGTTTATTATTTTGTGCATTTTCCTTCATTTCATTTCACTTCCCTGCAAGCCGAAGTACAATAGTGATTATGGAAAAGAGAAGAAACGGATGAAGATCATAATCATAGTTTTATTTACATAATGGCTTAAAAGATAATAAAACATCTTTCAGAGTGATTTTTATGAGACCCAAATGTGTTTTCATTTAAATGAGAGGATTAGAAATAAATACTGTGAAGCTGGTTTTTTGACGTACAATTAACATTAGATTTAAGATCAAGACCTGATTCAAAATTCAGCTCCTCTACTTTCTAGCTGTGCACTTATGACTAGATAATAAAATTTCTCCTAACTTCAGTATCCTCATCTGTAAAATGAGGACAGAGGTATATATCTCAACAGATTGTTGCATTTCGTAAACACTGATGTGCTCTAAAATGCTATTTTGATTGATTCTCATTGTAGAAAGTTCTTTGCCTTAAATTATAATCTTTAGCATTATATCTAAGGTAGCCTGATTTAATGGAAAAATGTAGGCCATGTGACATAGAATGTAGGTTGGCTTAATCAAGTATCCATCCCAATCACCTTCCAGATTGCCTTCTTCAATTCCCAAGATTGGGAACTTAGAAAATTCCCTTCCTAGAGTCTTTTTCAGCTGGATATGGCCACATACTTTACTTCTGTACAATGAATGAGGCACAAGCATAAGTGTAGACGTACTGTCTTCTTTGCCATTTATAATACAGATGTAATGGTGGGAATTGCAGTAGCTACCATGTAACCATGAGGGGAAGTGAAAAGAATCAAAGAGATCTCAGCCCTGAACCCACGATACAAACTCCTACCACTAGATTTATTGTTACATGAGAGAAAGAATCGCTTTAAGTCACAAGCTAATTGGTTTCTTTCTTGAAGCTGAATACAAGCCGAGACACCCACTGGTAGGGAATGGATCAAACTCCATTTTACCATTTACTAGTTGTGTGACATGGGTGAAAGCAACTTGTGGGAGCAAGGGTTGACGAGGGAGATATCCACTTGTTGATCTTATCCAGGACTAACATGTTTAGTACCTGGAAGTCTTTCTGGTGTGCCGTAGGCTATGAGTGGCAAAAATAACACACAAGGATTATTTCACTTCTCTCATAGCTAGGAGTTGTTTGCTAATAGATCATGGAATTATTTCCCTAAGACCATTTTATTTCAAAGAGAACATCTCAGGCAATTCATCGAGGTCAGAACAGGAAATAAATGCTTTTGAACATATTAGACAGTAAACAAATGTCACTCTCTCCTTTGTGTTGTGTGCTTACAGATGGTTTTCAGGCAAAACAACTAAATAACTTTTAAATAACTGCAAGCTGAATCTAGAGGAGATTTGATGTTGAAGGTATTGTTTAAAAATGTCAAACAGTTTAAAATGTATTATGCCTACTGACAAATGTGGGTTCATATTCAATGATTTTATTTTAAAATAAATAAAAATACCAATAACTACTAGATGTAGCAATAACTACTCTGCTAAAGTACTCTTTATTCTCACTACATTTCATTACATTCTGGATACTGAGCTGCTTACTAGGAAGAAGAAATCCAAGTCTAAGAAAATGTTTTACCAAAAAAGCTGACTTACAACTCTATAAGAAAACTCCCAAATTGAGCATGTTGAAAATAAAAAGAGAATCTATTAATAATTATGCTGGGACAGCAGGTACAAGCCAGGACTGGACATGGAAAAACAGGACATAGTCTCACCTTATTTTTAACTTACAAAAACTTCTATCAAAATATTCTTCTTGAGATAATATTGAAATGTCACATCACCTCCTCCTATCTGTGTGTAATAGATGAGATGCTATGAAGTGAATGGATTTTGGGGTCAGGCAGCGTGTGGTCAGTTACAGCTCTATAGCATACTAGACCGCCAAACTTCTGGGTCATTTGACTTTTATGTTTGCTAATTGTCTCATCTACAAAATGTGGATAATAATAATAGAAACTACATCAGAGAGTTGTTGTAAAGCTTAACTGAATACTGGATTTGTTACTGTATGAGTCAGTTTCTCTGTAGTAACAGAGTCCCTAAGTGGTTTACAACAACAAATATTTATTTCCTGCTCAATTATATGAAAGCTGTGAGCTGGCTGGGTCCTAGGATGCTCTCTTTGACTCAACTGGGCTTGACTCAGCATCCCATATCTTTTTTTTTTTTAAAGATTGGCGCCTGAGCTAACATCTGTTGCCAATCTTCTTATCTATTTATTTATTTCTCCCCCTCCTCCTCTTCCCCGCCTCCTCCTCCGGCTTCTTCTTCTTCTTTTCTCCAAAGCACCCCATACATAGTTGTATATTTTAGCCATAGATCCTTTTGGTTGTGCTATGTGGGATGCTCCCTCAGCATGGCTTGATGAGCAGTGCCATGTCCATGCCCAAGATCCAAACCGGTGAAACCCTGGGCAGCCGAAGCAGAGCAAGCGAACTTGAGCACTTGGTCACGAGGCTGGCCCCAGCATCCCATATCTTTTCATTCCAGTCTCAGGCTGCAAAACAGCACGACTTGGCCTCAGCGTTCTCATGGGTGAGAGAAGAAGCTCAAAAGGGACAGAGACAGATCATACAAATGATACTTAGGCAAGGTGTATTTATGCCCACTCACATGACATTGTTCAAAGCAAGTCATAAAACCAAGACCCCATTCAGAGGGGTAGTGACAAGTACTCTGCCTACAAGGAAGCATGGAATGAATGATTGTCAAAAAATCATACTATCTGTTTCAGGAACTTACAGCAATAACAAGCACTGACATATACCAAGCACTCTATAATTGTTAGGTGTTATTATTAATAATAAACGTACACGTAACGGTTCTTAAGTTCCCATTATGTGACAGTACTATTGTATGCCTTGCAATAAATATATTAGTGAATAAGACTCCAATGCTGGTGATTCCATTCACATAAGAGAAGCAATTCACAACACAAACAAGAGAAATGTCAACTATTTATTTAGTGTTACACAGAGAATTAAAATTGGCTCACGTCCAGAGGTGTACATGTACCAGATCGTGAGAGCCAATTGCATGCCTCTCTTTCCGACTCTGCATTCAGTGATGTCACATCTATAGTTTGAAATTGGCATGACAGGAGTATTTACAACACAGAAATAGGCAAATGCTATAAGTCAGGTAATATTTATTTTTTCTAATTTGGGTTGGGGGATATCTGGTTCTTAAACATTTATGAGTATGCCATAGGTCATGCAATAGATATTTCCCCTTTTCCCACTCTCCTTTCTAACATGGCCCAACAGGCCAGAGTGATGGTAAGGGCAGGGCAAGCTATCTAAACAGTGGTTCCCCATCTTGCTCTGATCCCAGAAAAAACAAATGCCCAAGGTTCTAGCAGAATGCACTTATCTATGATATCTTCTAGGCATGATGCTGATAAGCTAAACAGGTAACAGATAACCACACTGACTTGTTCAAACACTGTTTTAAGTGCATAGGAAGTCATGGAAGTGTTTTAAGCAAAGAGGTAAATTGATACGATTTATGCTTTAAATGATGTCTCTAATTTAGGTCCTACGGATAATGGGTTTTAGGCTGTCAAGAGTGGAAACAGGGAGTGCACACGCAGGTAGGTATGTAGTTTGAAGGAATTGAAGGTTGTGGGATATTCTGCCTAATAGTTTCAGTTTGGGGAGAAATGACCATCAGTGAATGCAGAATTGAGTAAAGGAGAAGGTATGAATGGTCCCTTTAGAGAGTACTTAAGCAACTGTGGTATAGTGACATAATAATAAATATATATTTGGTCTTTATCACAGGTTCCTGAGCCAGAGATACTGAAACTCATAACTTCCTGATTGATAGGGGTCATAGAGGCACCTTCTGTTACAATGTTTGGTCTTAGTTCATGGTTTGGTTCCTGACACAAGAACTTCCAAGACCCTTGGAATCTCTGGAATGATAAGTGCTTTTTGTATACTAATGAAGTGACTAGTGACTGGGGGCCTCTAATTTGCTTCAGGATGGGGATGGTCACCAGAAAAAACAAGCCACGATTAGAGGGTTGGAAATTTCAGCCCCATTCCCAACTTCCATGGATGGGGGAGGGGCTGGATATCAAGTTAATCAACAATGGCTGATGATTTAATCAGTCATGTCTACTAATGGATTCCCCACAAAAACCTTAAATGGTGAGGTTCAGAGAGCTTCTGGATTGGTGAACATATCGAGGTACTGGAAGGCTGGGGCTCCCTAAGAGGGTGTAGACACATCGCACCCATTTCCACATACCTTGTCCTAAGTATCACTTCCATCTGGCTGTTCTTAAGTTGCATCCTTTGTAATAAACCAGTAATAGTAAATAGAATGCTTTTCTGAATTCTGTGAACTGTTCTAGCAAATTATCAAACCCCAAAGAGGGGGTCGTGGAAACCCCCAGTTTGTATCTGGTCAGTCAAAAGTTGGGGGGCCCCAGGAATTGTGATTGGCAAATTAAGTTGGGGCAGTTTTGTGGGATTGAGCCCTTAAGTTCTGGGCTCTGACACTAATTCCAGGCAGATAACGTTAGAATTGAATTGTAGGACATCTGGCTGGTATAAGAGAATTGGTTGGTGTGGAGAAAAAACCCAAACATTTGTTGTCAGAACTATTCTTTGAGTAGAAACAGATCATAGTACTAAATACCCTGGAAAGTGTAATTAGCTGGTAGGGAATTTTGGATTGTGCACTTGATATTTATCAATCTACATTTAAGGTGACAAAAGTAAGCCTAGGTGACAGAGGCTAATATGATTACCAGGATCTGGATGAGAACATTTAGCCAGGGAGCATCTAGAACGCTGCACAGTCTTCCAAAAATTTGCAAGTTAGATTTCTCTGTGTCTCTGTTTCATTGCACAGGTGACTTCAGGAGACTTAACCATTACGGAGAATCTAAATATCAGAGTGAGGGTTAATTTTGTGTGTCAACATGGCTGGTCCATGGTGCCCAGATATTCAGTAAAACATTATTCTGGATATTTCTGGATGGTTGTTTTTGGATGAGATTTATATTTAAATCAGTGGACTTGGAGTTAAGCAGATTGCCCTCCATAATGTAGGCGGGCCTCATCCAATCAGTTGAAGGCCTAAATAGAACGAAATACTGACCTCTCCTGAATAAGAGGGAATTCTGCCAGCATGCTGCCTTGGGACTTCCTCCATAACATGGGCTCTTCCTGGTTCTGCAGCAGGCTGTCTTTGTACTAAACAGCCACTCTTTCCTGAGTCTTCAGCATGCTGGCCTCCCCCAGCAGATTTTGGACTCACCAAGACTCCATAATCATGGAGACATCTTCTAGACCCTGCATCTCCCCTTTTGTTTTTCATTTCATCTTTAAAGTCACCACATCATTGGGATAAGGAAGATTTGTTCACTTGGATATGAGGGAAGCAAGGGATGGTGCAGAAGTATCTTTCAAAAATTATCATTACTTTCTTACTTAATTTCACTTTTAGAAATTGAGATTTGCTTTGAAAATTTATCCATATTGTATAGCTTGCTGGACTAAGTAAATCTTGAGATTAGCTTTAATTACTTCTTTTCTCCACATATGGATAAAAATTTTATTTAAAGTTTTTACGTGAGTATTAAAATTAGTGGAGAGATGCTGCTGATTCTCAGCCAAGAGGAAAACACATCACTGGGTGATATTTTTATTTCTTAGGAAATAAACCCATGTGCATCCCAGTTGTAAGTGTGGGTGAGCCTGGGCTCTAAGGTGAAGTTCATTCTAGGTCACATGGCACGGCCTACATTTTTATTTTTTTCGGCTGAAGAAGATTAGCCCTGAGCTAACATCTATTGCCAATCTTCCTCTTTTTTGCTTGAAGAAGATTAGCCCTGAGTAACATCTGTGCCAGTCTTCCTCCACTTTATATGTGGGTCGCTGCCACAGCATGGCTGACAAGTGGTGTAGATCTGCCACCAGGATCCAAACCTGTGAACCTGGGCCGCCAAAGTCAAGAGCACCAAATTTAACCATTATGCCACAGGGCCAGCCCTGGCATGACCTACTTTTCTGAGCTTAAATCTCCGGTTTGGGATTTATGAAGACCCAGACTTCAGAAATCCAAGGACAAAGATCTATTTCCATCAGCATATAAGGCCACCATTATCCCACATCCTGAGGGATGTGAATGAAGACCCCAAGAAAATGCATTATCTCTTGGTAAATTAAACTTAAGTAGGAGCAAGAGAAAGTGCCTCTTTGGAGGGTCCTGCAATGATTGTTGTTGCTCTAGTTAAAGAAAAGAAGACAAGGTCTAGTTAGAAAAGGGCCTCATGCTCTCATGTAGGGGCAGCAAAGAAGGAATCAGTCAATTGTATGAAAATAAAATGACACTAAAAGAGTACATGATAAAAGCTTTAAAGGGGAAATTGAGGGAGGGGGCAGAAAGGACCATGCAGGCAAAGGCCAGTCCAGTGTGACATTGAAGCAAATATCCCAGGAAATTAAAATACTGCAGGGCAAATGTTTCTCTAGTTTTCGTGTGCTATTTACTTCTATTAAGTAATTATATTTCATCCGGTTAAGCACACTTAATAAGACAGACACTGGTTTAGGTGTTTGGTTTTGCATAGTCTTTCGACTAATACATTTGAAACAAATCTGCTTATTAGTAGCAAAGTTGTCAAGTTTGATCTCATTTCCCACACATTCCGCAATTTTTACTGCCAATTTCACAAACGGGCAGATTCTGAGGAGCCTGCTTGGTGACTCTGCTCACACCCACAGCACTGCCAAAGATTTGAACCAACAAAGTTCAGGGACTGGGGCAGCTGTCGTGTGATAATGGGAGGAGACTAACAGGAACATTTAAAAAGCAATCCAAGTGACAAAATCATAGATGGAGAACAGATTAGTGGTTCCCAGACGTGAGGGAGGTGGCTGCAGCTAGAAGATTGTGGCACACGGGATCCTTATGACGCAGACTTCTGAATCCTGACTACGGTGACACTTGAACACACACATGTGATAAAACTGCAGAGAACTAAATGCGCAAATGAGTATGTACAAAACCGGTGAAATCCGAATAAAGCCTGTGCATTGTATCAATATCAATTTCTCGGTTGTGTTCTTGTACTATATTTTTGCAAGATGTTCCCCCAGAGGGGAACTCTGTATTATTTTTTACAACATCATGTTAAGCTACAATAATCACAAAGTTGAAAAGTTAAAAAGCAGTCAAACAGTTTAGTCTTTTAAATTTTAGTCATTCGAATAGATGTGCAGTGGTATCCCACCGTGATTTTAATTTGTATAATGTGTACTTATTTGCCATACATATATTTTCTTTAGCAAAATGTCTGTTCAAATCATCTTTGAGGAAATGTCTGTTCAAATCTTTTTACTGATTGTTTTCCTGTTATTGAGTTTTTAGAGGTTTTTTTTTTATATATCCTCTCTATAAGATCTTATTAAATAAGGGCTTTGAAAATATTTTCTCAGTCCAGTTTTTCATCCTCTTAACAGTGTTTTTGAAGAGAAGTATGTTTACTTCTATGCATTCCGGTTTATCAGTTACTTATGTTATGGATTGTGCTTTTGGCATTGTTTCTAAGAAAACTTTCTTAACTCAAGATCACAGAGATTTTCTCCATGTTAAGTGTCTGTGAAGATTTGGAGGAGATAGAACTCATTATACGCTATTTGTGTGAATGTAAAGTGCTATAACCTCTTTGGCAAACAGCTTGGGAGTTTTAAAAAATGTTTACACATTTCTGTCATATGACTCAACCTTCTCACTCCTCAGTATTTACCCAAAAGAAAAGAAAGCAGGTGGCCACGCAAAGACTTGTTCTTGGCTGCTCCCAGGGGCTTTATTTGTAATCATCCCAAACTGGAAGCAACCCAGATGTCCATCAATGGATGAATGGGTGTACGAATTGTGGTATATCTATACAATGGTATACCTCTGAGCCATGACAATGAATGAAATATTGATACATGCAACATGGATGAACCTGAAAATAATTATGCAAGCGAAGGGAGCCAGGACCCCTCCCAAAAAGAGTGTACATTGTATGATTCCATGTATATAAAAACTCTGGAAAATGTGAACTAATCTATATTGACAGAATGCAGATCACTGGGTGCCTGGGGAGGGGCCAGAGGGGAAGGGAGAGAAAGATTATAAAGGGACATCAGGGGGTGGGTACGTTTACTATCTTGATTGTGATAATGGTGTCACAGGTGTATACATGTGTCAAACATATCAAGTTGTACACTTTAAATATGTGCAGCTTATTTAATAAAGCTGTTGAAAAACCATAACACAGGGGCACTTCTGATTCTGATTGGGCTGTAGAAAGCTGCTGCTGGGGACAGGACAGAGCCCTGCCTCCTGCCCCATCCCCTCTCTCTTACCAGCAAAAGCCATGAGCCGTTTCAAGAGGGGCAGAAAATGCTCCCACTCCTAAAGCCCAAGAAAACATCCACTAGTTTGTGAAGAGGATAGAAGCTAAGATCATCTGCCCAGGACAGAGGCCAAGAAACCTTCTTAGACACAGAATACAGCACTGATATAAAGTTGAACGGGGGTCAGGTGACCCTCTCACCTAAGACCGCCACACAGCAAAGATAGAATTTGGTGGGAGTGGGGAGAGAGCAGAGACACTTAAGGCCCAGCCCTGAGGCCCAGAATCACAAGGACGGCTTAAGACTGAGGCTGAACCAGGAGCTCTGAGAAAGAAGGTAAATATGGAAATTTGTTTCACTGACTTTGCTCAGAAAGATGTGTCCCTTGCATATGCTGAATCTATATGATATATTATCTATTGAGCCATCCTGGAGTGGCAAACTTTGACAGACTTTCCACCAAAGTGTCAGGCTCTTGTTTTCTAGTGGGTGATGGGGGGAGGCCATGCTTCAATGTAGCGGTAAAGGCATGTCCATATCCGACAGTGCCCGTCCCTTCCGCCATCCACCAACAAAGAGTAAAGTGTTGAATATCAGTGGAGAGTGATCCAAATCCTTCTACATCTCATAGTACATGTTTCTTAGGTGGAGGGAATACAGTATAAACTTTCATCTATTTGAAAAGCTAGAGGCACTAAGCACATTACCTTTTTCCTCCAAATGGTCTCCATAGAAAAAGAAGGATTATTATTATTTTTGCCTTCTGATAATTTTTGGAACTAATCATCAGTTGGTAGACGCTAACTTTTATTCGCTATAAAAGAAAAGACATTTCTGCATCATGAGATATCTTGAATAGATTAAATCGCTTTGGAAAAAAATTGCTACAATGAAGCATTAGTAGGCGGCTTTAATACAGCGCTTTTAGAAAAGATGTCCACTCTTATTGTTTATTGAGAGACATTTCCATAGATTTTCCCCCAGGAGAATTTTGAAAGCACTGCAGAGTCATTGCTCAGCGTAGACCCGGTTTCAATCATTCCCCTAGGACTGGAGTATAACACACACATCACTATATTTTTTTTTTCTTTCATTATGTGTTTCCTTGAAAGATTTTAGTCATTTTTTTCTAAGGAAACATCAACTTAAAGAACATTTTACTTAGAGGCATTTTAATAGTACTGTCTTTCCTTTTTCTTCTAAAACAGGGATGGATGACATGAGTTAAAGGATAACCATTAGCACTTTACTTGACAAAATATTTAACGTTAGCTAAAGTAAAGAAGGAAAACTAAAACAATGGCAGTTTTTTTAAAGTCAGGCATGTGAGATTCCTGTTAATCACAGCAACTACAGGCAACGCTTCCTCCCACATGGTGCAGTTAGGAACGAATGGATCATCACACCTCCGTTTACGTAACATCCATGCCTCCCGAACAGGCATCCACCACAATCAGAGTTTCTCTGAAGTGGAGGGTAGCCCCATTTCTCCTCTCTGTGAGAGTGAAAGCATTAGGAGCATGCGTGTTGAGTCAGATAGAAAATGTTGCAGCTCAGACTCACCTATCACACCGCAGCCACCTCAGGCCAATGAATAGCAATGAGCACAACAAAAATAATAGTTGACAATTATTGAATTCCTATATGTGCCAGTCTTTATAACAAACACTTTATATGCATTAGCTCTTCCATTCTTCACCATGATACTATATACCATGATGTTATATAATCTGCCTTTTAGTTATGAAGACTTGGAGGGGCCACATAACTTGCCCATGGGCACACACCTTGTAAGTAGCCAAGTGGCATAATTAGCATTTCATCTGATGGCTTTATGAAAATATGATGACATCTGGTTATCTATTTATAGAAGCTCTGCAAACCAGGTCAACGAGTGGTCCTCTGGTTAAGGGACAACAAGGAATCTGAGGCTGAGGGAAACCAAAGACGAGTCAGGTGTGCAGTGAAGCAAGTTTGTTCATGGCCTTGAGCGTGACATTATCCTAATTTTAAGGTCAAGTGTGCCAGTACACTCCTTGTTTTCTGGCCGGGTAAAATCAGGTTCCAAAGTGGAGTCGCCTAAATCTGCAGACCAGTGGAGAAGTCGTGGTACCTGCCAAGGGAAGTCACAGATGGAAAAGGGTTGGGTGGATTCTGACTCCCAGGATATCAGAAACTAGCCTCACTGAGCCAGAAGTCTTCCCTCAGCTTTTAAGTTCTAGGATCTACTTTTGATTGTCTTCCAATATAAATCAAGTTTGTAAAATCAGAATAAAAGGTTTGCTCCCTTGAAAATTGTTTTGTATTCTTTTATGTGATGGTCTGTCAGTTCAGCCACCAGAGAAGACACAGAAGAAGCTCAGGAAAGAAAGAAAGTTTATTATATTCACAGGTTCTTGAGTCAAGAGGCACTGATGCCTGCCACACAGCGCCACATAAGAAAGCATCAAGCTTGTCTGGAGGCAGAAAACAGGAGTAGGGGAATGCTTAGGGCATAATATCTTTTGCAGTTTCCAAGGGAAAGGTAAAGCGAGGCAAGGTAGAGAGTTTAGAATTGACTAGTTTGAATAATTTCACTGGGTTTTGAGCTATAGGAGTGGTCGCTCGTTGCCTGGCACCTGGCCTTAGGATGATTAAGATGGAGGAATATTGCCTCATGGGCATTTGGGCCAGACAAAGGTGTGTCTCTGGATTGGTCAATTTGCTTATCAAAGACACACTCCAGATGAGGCCTTTTTTATCTCTGAGAATCGGCTAGCCCTGGAATGGTGGTTCTATCCCAGTCAGAAAGGTTTTATGAGGTGTCAAAACATCATGATTACAGAAAATAAAACTAAATATACAATACAAAAATAAACAGCCCATGATAAAGGGGAACATGGTGCCCACATTGCTCAGTCATTCTTCTTCCCATGCCTTGAGTTTCTAAATGCAAAACCCTCTGAGCTCATAACCTTGCCCTCTTCATCTTAGAGCAATGTTGACGCAAATAATCCATAACTAATCTATAAATGAAAATTGGGGTAAGTTTATTCTGAGCCAAATGTGAGGACCATATAGCCTGGTGCCCTTCCTTCCCTAGGGAAGGAAGGGCACCAAAGAAGTGGCGTGTCCTGAGTAGCTATATACCCTCAAAGAGCATGTTTCACATATGACTGAAATGTCCCTTTTATGATACTCACGAGACTGCTCTGTCAGCACAGCAGTTGATAGACACAACTGTTAGTAGGTCTGCTGTCTCGGTGGACACAGCAGAGCAGCAGGTCTGTTGTCTTGAGCTGGGTGGTCACAGGTGAGCACAGCAATCAGTTCCTAGCCTAAGGAGAGATGCTTATCCTTAAGGAAATGCCACTGTGGGGGAAGTTGCATCTTTATCTTAAGGCCATTTGTTCTTGTCTTTGGGACATAGCAAATGCAAAGTGGATATACAATGCATGCTCAATGTCAGACCCTCTTAGCAAAACAAAGTCAGGTCGAATTAGGTTTGCACCATATGGCTTCGTCCTATACTCTGATATATCCCATTGCTTGCCATTTATTTGTCAGCAACGTACGTCAAATTTTACTGTGACATCTCATAAGATTGCTAAATACTCAGAGCCCTGGAAACCCTTCCCAAAGATTCTCATTTAATACGTCTCTGTAAAGACCTAGAAATCTGACATGTTAGCAACTGCGCAAATCCTATGGCCAGGAAGCCAGCCCTGGGGAAAGCTCCCATGCCACTTGCTGGTGAGATGCACACACACATTCATACTCAGACACATGCTCACACTTGCACCTTAAAACCTCCAGTCCCATCACCTTTTAGGAAAATTTCCCAAACCTCTCTCCTCTCTGGATTAAACCACTGCAATTTCTCACAGCCAATGCATTTTTCAAAAACAACATTCTGGATGAGGGCCACAGTCCCAGTACCTGGCAACTTCTACTTTTGGCTCAACAATATGAGATTTGTTACGCTCCTGAAATAAGGCATTTAAAACTCAGAACACAAAACCTGGGAAACTTGCTGGGATGAGGGAGGGAGACCACTGCACATTCCTTCCATTCCCCTACGTCGAAAAGAGCGCAATGCACCAGAGGGAGGAAAGACATTTAGGCAGTGCCGCACTGATTCCTTTAGGGAATCAGCAGTCATCCACAAGGCGTCTGAAGTCTCTTGACACTGGGCAAGATTTGTATCAACCTCATTTAAGGAGGACTTATCACTGAAATGGTGGAAACTTCCAAGGATGTCAGCAAAAAATTGCCCTTTCAATTCCCAAACTCAGTTACATTGGCAAGGCAGAGATGGAGGGAAAATTTTAAAACTCTCTATGTTTAAACAGGCTACGGAACTGCCAACGGTAGTGAGTTGAATGGTGGCCCCAAAAAGATACGCCAACGTCCTAATCCATGAAACCTGTGAATATTACTCTACATGACAAAAGATGGGATTAATTAAGGATTTTTAATACACCAACTAACAAGCAAGTTGCAGATTTGGAAAGACAGTCTAAGCAGACCTAGTGGGCTTCGAAGGCCAGCTCAGCCACAAACTAGCTACGGGACATTTCTTGGTTTCCACTGCGCAGAAAAGGGATAATAATATTTTCCTCATAGAGTTGTGAAGATTACATGAGATAAACTGGAAAGTGTCAAATAGTAGACATGATAAATAATAGCTGCCAATAAGAGTCCTGGTTACCAAACATTGCCAGGCAGACTTTCTAAATTCCCACATGTTTTCTACACTCAGAAGATGTGTTTTAATTCAAAGAAACCTTGCAGGAAACAATGATGTACAGGAACTCTGTTCTTATAGCTATGCCGAGTAGAAAACCCTGGATTGCACAGAGGTAAAAGGTTTATGGCATCTCAAGTGGCCTGTTTCAGAGACCACTCTGTCTCTTCAAATAGCAACAAGGCAAGTCTATTCTTTAGCACAGAGTGTCAGAAAACTTAGATGGCTGTGCAAAATGAAAGAAGCAGCAGAAAGAAGTAGGCCAAGACTGAGGCAAACAGCAATATTAAAAACTTATGATGAAAAAACTACCCCACATCACTATATGCCTTGTTTCCTTAAATGTTGATGCTACTGACAATCAAAATGTCTGGGGCTGGGGTTGGGGGTGGGGGGGGTGGGGTTGGGTTATGTAAAACCTACTGATTATAAAATGCATGCATTCTTGTCTTTAATAAAAAGTTATTCATTTGTTTCTGTTTTTGTCATCCTAACAAGAAAACAATATTTCCATTATTTCAAATGGGTCATTGTTTAGTAAGTTCTACATACATTTCAGATATCTGATCATTCGTGTGACTGGAGCTAATACTGAGAAAGCTTCTCCAACGTTCTGGAGCAGCTTCCTAAATTCGAGGCACTGGGAAATCAAGCCCAAGGAATAAGACTAGTCAGTGCCCCACAGTGACTCACCATCTCCCTTGTACATTGCTCCATCTTAGAAGCTAGGGCCATTGAACTTGAGGGCAGCCCTGATCCAGACACCAGAACCAGTACTACCTCAGGGAGTGGGGGCATAAGTACTCCTGGGACAACGGCTCCTTGACAGGTTGTGTTAGCTTTGTTGTCTGTCCCACTCTGACTTTGTTTTGTTTCATTATAATTCCATTGTTTAGACTCTTGCTTTGTTTTCTGATGACTACATCCCTGTCTAGTGTTCCAACTCTAGTGGCTAAATTGTGTGTTTTCTTCCCAGCTTTATTCTATGCTCAGTGATCTGGCTTCTCTGGGATCCAGTCCCAGAATTCTATTTTCAGGGCCAAATTCTAGCAACCTCTTGGCCAACACCTTTGATGCTGACTGTCTACTTGCCTGTTATTGGCGCCTGACTGTTCCCCAATTAGCTTCTCTATCTTGGTGGGTTGGCAGATTTCCCATTCCCATTTTGTCGCAGATTAAGCTACTGCTATGGAACATGCTAAAATTCAAACTATTGGAATAGTATTAGGTTAAGAAACATGATTTTCAGATGCAAGAACCACTTGAAAAGTTAAGAGAGATAGCAGTATTTATCTGCCTTATGGGAGCATAAACTTGCTTCTAACTGGTAGTTTTTTTAACCTTTTGAATTAGAATAATGTGAGTTTGGCTATGAGATAGTTTGGGGTAAAGAGAACTGCCCAGAAAGTTGAGTGTGGATGCTACTCTGCTGTACAAAAGTCTGGACAGGAAGAGTTCGGACTATGATCCTTGAGAAGAGAGGCAAGAAGTGTGTGTGTGCGCGCATGTGTGTATGTGTGTGTGTGTGAGGCAAGGAGAAGTTCAGCTAGGACAAACAGAGTTGAGAGGAATGGCAAGAGCCAAACCTTTCTGCTTAAAAATATGGTTGGGTCTTCCTTTCTCACTCCTTCCTTTCTTAGGAAACCAGATCATATTTGCTAACCATTTCCATTGAGAGATCAGGAACGTCCGTGAAGAGGAACTCCCTGATGACATCATGGAACAGTAGAATTGGATGAGATCTCAAGGGCAGGATGGCCATTCATCCACAGTTGCCCCAGAAAATGTCATTTATATCTGCTGTCCTGGTGTAATTACTAATAGTCCCCTTATTGACTGTCTGAAGTGGCTCTGAGAGATGATAAACTAAGCTAATGACACATTGTATGCTTAAAAGTCCTTCACACCATCCAAAAATGCTTTTGGATGAACTCATGACTCATTTACTGCCAAGACAGTTTGTTCCATTATAGCACTAATCTACCATTAACGTGGACTGAGACAACATCAACTTCCCCTTGTTGGGACAAAATGAACATCCCACTGGTTCTATTTCTGTCTTTTGGGACCATTCTGAGCAAATCTGCTTCTTTCATCAAATACTTAAGAATAGGACGAGGTTCTGCCTGAATCTTTTCTTCATCATGCTAAGCCTACCCATTTCCTTCATCAGTTGTCATATGTCACTGTCCCCCTCCCAACTCTCCTATTATAATACAGACAGCTCATAATCAGAAAAATTTCAGTTTATCAATATATCTCCTTCTAGTCTTTATATTAAAAATGAGAACATACTCTTCACTCATGGCTGATCAGGTTTAAATTAGAAATTACATCTTTTTTTGTTGCAAATAATATGCCAAATGGATGGAGCTCATGGCCACCTCCTTTCTCTCACATTCCCTCACTGCTGATTAGCTAGATTATACCTTCCTAATTAGAAGACAGTCAGCTAGACTTCAAGCAGCCTTAGATGCACAGCATTTAGGTCAATTCTTTGTCATTCTAAAATTATGGAATTATTTCATTTTGGACTTGAATGAAAAATTTTGCCATTATCATCACCGAATTTAATCTTATTAGAGTCAATCTCTCATTTGTCTGTCAATATTCCTTTGGAACTCGATCCTGAAATCCTGAAGGTTTATGAGCTTTGACAATTTTGTGGCACACAAATTTGAAAAGCATGCCTTTCATGTTCTCATAATGTTCCATCTAGGAAAACATAGGATGTTGTGATTAGAAAATTGCTCTTTTGAATTGCTGCCTCGGCGTTTCACAGGATGACGACCCTGCTCCTATCCAGAGTCCGGACATTTAGATAAGGACTTGAGTTTAGCATTCCCATCACAATTTGCTGCTTTGCTTTTCCCAGGGCACCTTTTGAAACAACCACTTAGAGCTGACCCTGCGAAAAGTTAGTGACCTCCACCCCAACCACCTTACAAGCAGTAGGTTGTTGCTCCCTGCTCTCTATTTCCTGCTCACTCGTGATCTGGATGGAGGACTGTCCTTCCCTCGGCTCATTGTAGACTTCCCCCTCCACACTTCTGGGATTTGTAGGTAATAAATCTCGTGACTTTACTTCCCTTGTGTGAGTGTACTGAAACTGAGCCTTCAATCAAAACAACCCCAGGGTTTTCACTTCCCCAAAGTGGGAGCTGGGATGCTGAGGGAGCTACTTGATGATCCTGTGTGGATGGGTTGCACCTCCGCATTCGGCAGGTCATAATCTGCATATTCTTAATTCAATACACCAGCTACAAGTCCCCCAACACACATGCTAAGATGAAATAACTAAGAAGAAGAGAAGGAAAACAAGAGTCTACACATCTAGAACATGCTAGAAGTTCCTGGGAGCTAGACTGATGTTTTCATGAAGGAATGAGCAGATTTCTCCTGATTTTTCATGCTGCTTAATCCTGCTGGAATAACGCCCTCTTGATCCTTGTCCCTTCTGCAGTCTCTCCAGCAAACTGGCTTTGTGGTGAACCACACAGGATCTCAGTGAAGCATGCAGGTATTGCGGCTCACGCACAACCAAGTATATGCTTAGCTTTTGACCAGATGTTTGGGGACTTGCACGACATGGATTTCAGAAGCTCTTTTCACTTTCCATTGAGTCAATGAGATCAATCTGTTCAATAGCTATAGTTGTCAGGATCATTGTCCAGCTTTCCACTTTCCTTTGCTTAGGAGGACATGGAGATGGTATTCCGTGGCGGAGTAAAGACTGAGAGAATTCCATGTCTGAATTACATCATTTGCTCATGTGTTTATCTATTAAATAAACTTCTTTACTGGAATTGTTGGGGGAAGCATACTATTTGCCAGGCACTTGGTGGGTATTGCAAAATCAAAATTGATTAAGATGTGATCCTTATCTGAGGGTACTCATTTTCTGGCAACAGAAGCAAGCATATAAGTAAACTGTAATATACTAGAGACCAATTTTAGCTTCTAATAGGAATAATAGCTTATAGGAAGGGACTATTTTATTTTATAAACTCAAAAATGGCCAGTTGGAAGTTGTCTCAAAGAGCATACCTCCTTCCTCCCTTACCCTTGGATTCAATGACACAAGCTCATCCTTTGAAACCACGTCTAGCATCTAATATCCCTCAATTTCCTGAAATACACTGTCATATCAAAAGTCGTATCCTCAAAGCAGACGGTTGTCTGGGTCTTCATAACACCAAAATAACGACACAAAAAATATCGTCATTCAACTGTTTTGGTTTTACGATGTTAAATAGTTCTATTTGGAAACATTTCTACTATTTTTAAAGCTTCAGTTAAATGACATCATCCAAACAAAGCTAAACCTTTTGTTCAAAGTAGAGATGAGTATCTGTGAGATAGGAAAATATGATTTGCCATTCTGGATGAAATCCAGTCTTGCGTTCTGTTTCTGACAAAGGAACTACAAAATATTTTGCAGGAGATAATTATTGCTCTGCTGGACCCACAGAAGCAACACTGCCACTAGATTTTACACAAGAGCTGTCACATAATTGAAAATCAACATTCGGATACTTAGAAAAGCTATTTTTTCATAAATTACCACAGCTACCTTATATAGAAGGTCATAGTTGAGGCATTTCTATAAATCAAAAACAATTCTCTCGTGAGGCAACAGGAGTCCATTTCTTTTGGTCTATTGATGTGGAAGTCGAGAACTACACACAAAAAGTGAAGCTATTGAACGATCTCTCTTCTCTTCTTTCCAACTGTACCCTAGGACCATGAATGCTGCGCCTTCTAATGCTGGTGCTCCTGATACTAGTATATGACTGCTCTTCCACTCCTACTTCCAGTTCTGTTGCTGATGATAATAATCACAGTTAACACTTTGAGCATGTAGTCTTCACAATAACTGCATGAAGATACTACTATAACATTTGCATTTTTCAGTTGTGAAAAAGGAGACAGAGAGAGGTTGAGTAACTTTCCCAAGATCCAACAGCTTAGAGGTGGGAGGGAAGCACCATGGCTCCAGAAGGAACGTTCTTACCCATCATGGCTGCCACCTCTGGATAAATCTCCATCTATACCAATTATTGCAAATGCATATATTTATAATACAGCTTGAAATATTTTTTTTCTTTTTTTCTTTTTTTTCTTTTTTTGGGGAAGATTAGCCGTGAGCTAACTACTGCCAATCCTCCTCTTTTTGCTGAGGAAAACTGGCCCTGAGCTACCATCCATGCCCATCTTCCTCTACTTTATACATGGGACACCTACCATAGCATGGCTTTTGCTAAGCAGTGCTATGTCCGCACCGGGGATCCCAACCGGTGAACCCCGAGCCGCCAAGAAGCGGAACTTATGAACTTAACCACTGTGCCACGGGGCCGGCCTCCTGAAATATTTTTAAAACATGTGTTTTAATAAACTCCTAGACAATTTTCAGAATGAGCTACTCATGGAGATTATGTTTTAGCTTATATTGGAAAAATTATGTTACCCTATGAAAAATATTTTCGAACTTTTTGTTATATTGTTTTCTCAAAGTAGCTTGTTGAACTTTCACTTTTATATATTCAAAGTTTGACCTCCAGAAAATATATAACTAACCAATAACCTAGTAACATAATATTTTTAATATTTTGAAATTATGAATAAATTTCAAAAGGTTTATTATTTTTTAATTTGTCATGAATATGTATATTTACATAGAGAGATCTCTCTATATATCCATACGTGTAGACAGCATAGAGAAATAACTAGATTTGATCATTGCCTTAAGGCCTTTGGTCTCACATCAAGAAGATAAGTACATAAGAATATTATCATAATATAATGTATAATTGCAATGAACAATTACTACATGAAAACTTCAGTTTTGCTATTTCTCTAAGAATAATGAGAATTCCCTTGAGGGTAGGGAATGCATCTTTCTTCTCATAGCTCTATTGCATAGCTTAGTTTTTGGAACTAAGTAGCAATCCATAAATATTTATTGAGTGTTGAGTCAGTCATCATACAGATTATTTTTCGTTTGTAGTTGTTCATGCATCGTAAGTATCCTGGTGTTTCCTAAAAGATGTTGTACATTTCAGAGAATGAATACTAGTTCCCACACAAAGGAGAACGTTCACTTTGAGAGGGGAAAGCAATCCGAAATTCTCTAGAAAGTGCAGTGTTAGGTTTGAGCATGAAAATTGTGAGTTACATGCTCCCCACAAACAGCTAAAGAGATAGCTAATTGAAGAGTTACATTATTCAATATTCAATTCAACTTAACTGTAATTAGCAAGTGATAATTTCTGATAAGTGTTCTCACTATAGCTATAGCTTGAAGTCTTTTGTTCCCCCCAAGATTTATATGTTGAAATGTAACCCGAACATGATGGCATTAGGAGATGGGGCCTTTGGGGGGTGATTAGGTCATGAGGGTAGAGCCATCATGAATGAGATTAGTGCCTTTATAAAAAAGACTGTACCCCTTCACCATGTGAGGACACAGTGAGAAGACAGCTGTCTGTGAACCAGAAAGCAGGCCCTCACTGGACACCAAAACCGCTGGCACCTTGATCTTGGACCTGCCATCTTCCAGAACTGTGAGAAATAGATTTCTGTTGTTTATAGGGTCCCCCGGTCTATGGTAGTCTGTTATAGCAGCCTGAATGGACTAAAACAACAATTAAATGGGGATGAGTATTTTAATTACTAAATTGAGACTATTCCTGGGACTAAAAGTTCCTGGAAGACTTTGCATTTTCTAAGAGCGACATAAAAATGTCTGGAACTTATCCAAAATACCTTCCAAGTCGGAGCCATAAATAGCCCACTCAGAAGATTTAAAGACACATGAAAAAAGAAAGTAAAGAGTTTGCGTTTTATTTTGTTTTTGCTTATGCCTCATCAAGCTCTGCTCTTGAACGAAGTTAATTTATGCAAAGCACTTATATCAGTGCCCAGCAAGTATTAAGACCTATATAGTCATAAGCTATTATTTCCGTGTAATTGTTTCATATTTAATTCCCCCAAGGGAAAAAGGTTTTAGGGGATTTTTAAAAGCCACAACCAAGAGTTATTTTAGGATGAAGGAATTTGCCATCCCTGAGGACATTTTGGTAGAGTCTGAAAAGCTGATGGTCGGGAATATTGTATAGATGGGTTGAGACAGATGACTACAAAGCTCTTTTGTGACTGTTGAGTCTCTGTCATTCGCAATCCACAGTGCTGTGCCAGGATCAAGTTAATTGTTTCCCCTCGGGAAAGCCTCTGAGACTGCACATTAAAGTCCTCTCTGCTACTTAGGCGTGTTAAGCAGAAATATGTACTGGCTCGGCTTTCCTACCAAGCTCTGCTGGGCATTTGGTTACTGATTTGATGGGGAGAATGGATTAATCTAGAAAGACTGGATACACATTTAGAAGACTTGCTTGCTCTTAAAATGTTTCTTAAATAAAAACCTATAGAATTGTCTTTGGAGAAACAGTAAGAGGTGACACAACTTGATGACATGACTGGTTGCACCAGGAGAAGAGGATTAGCTAAGCTAACTCATGAAGAATGAAGAGAAAGGAGAGGACAAACGAAGGACAGACATGAGGAAGGCAAATATTCTAAATAGAGGCAACAGTGTGTACTAAGAGATAAGCATAGGGTACATTTGGAAAACTAATATGTATTAGAAGCCTTCTTACATAAGTTAGCTAGGACTTTTGGCTACTTGGTCAATTGGAAAGGTATATGAAATATACATTTAAGATTTCAAATTTCTTAAGTCATGTAAATGTATTCATATGCCAGTCTTTGGCTCTAAGACAAAGGCCATTTCCTTGACTATGGGTGTATTGATTGGGTTAATGCAGTGAATTAGTTAAAAGGAGGATGGTTATAAGAGTTACTCTTATAGGCAGAAGCAGAAGCCAAGGTTCCTAGAAAGAAAATTCTCCCAATCTCTACTAAAGGGATTTGATTTCACCCTGAAGTTAACAATTCTGGGAGGTGACAGCAAAGGATTTTGCAACAAGTAATATGGTCAATTGGATTCTAAATTTTAGAAAAATTGATCTGGCCATGATATGAGAATTGATTGTAAAGGCAGTGAGTCCAGTAGATATGTGTTCATGGCAATCCAGGAAAGAAACACAAAGGAAGCGCTGTAAGTTAAGACATGGAGAAATGGAATACATGGCAAAAACAAAAGAGAGAGAATTGATGAGACTCAGTGTCAGGTTGCATTGGGGTGGGGACAAGGCCATTAATAAGACTTTGGGGGGCCAACCCCATGGCCGAGTGGTTAAGTTCACATGCTCTGCTTTGGTGGCCCAGGGTTTGCCGGTTTGGATCCTGGCTGCAGACCTACATATGGTTCATCAAGCCATGCTGAGGCAGTGTCCCAGATAGAAGAACTAAAAGGACTTACAATTAGGACATACAACAATTAGTGCTGAGGCTTTGGGGAGGAAAAAAAAGAGGAAGATTGGCATTAGTTGTTAGCTCAGGGCCAATCTTCCTCACAAAAAAAAAAAAAGAAGAAGAAGAAGACTACTTGGGTAACTGGGTGCCCAAGAGAATATTCCCTAGATGTGTACAGGAGAATATTGACAGAGGTCTTAATGCAGGGAATATGTAGAGAAACAACAGGTTTTTTTTTTAATGTATTGAATTTGAGATAAATGATGAGACATTCAAGTAAAGATTACTGATGACAGATATAGCACACCACATACCAGACTGAGGACAAGCAGATTAATTTCAAATTTCTACGCACTGGTAAGAATGAGCCTCAGAATATACAGGCAGTTTTGTCCAAACCAGTTTGACAGAGTCCCTGGAAGACATGAGCCTGCAGCCTCAAGGGCTGTCACACCTACAGCGGTGTGCTGCTGGGGAAGGCAGGCAGCACTAATTACATGACCCAGCTTCAAGATTTTTACTTTGTAAGAGGAGTAACTATAATATTTAATGTAGGACTTCAGCATATATTATAGTTACTGTTTTAGAACAAGTGTCTAACATATTTAAATACTCTTATACAATAGCCCCCTTATCAGACAGAGATGCTTTCCAAGACCCCTAGTGGATGCCTGAAATAGCGAATAGTACCAAACCCTTTATATACTATGCTTTTTCTTATGTGTACATACCTATGGTAAAGTTAATTTATGAATTAGGCACAGTAAGAGATTAAAAACAATAACTAATAATAAAATAGAACAATTATAACAATATACTGTAACAAAAGTTATGTGAATATGGTCTGTCTCTCTCTCTTAAAATGTCTTATCGTATTGTACTCACCCTTTTTCATTTAATATTTTTGGACCATGATTGACCATGGGAAAGTGAAACCACAGATAAGGGGGGACTAGTGCACAATCAGGTATTTAAATACTCTTCCTGAAGAAGTTAAGATAATATTTTTCATGTGTATTAAGGAATTTCTAATGATGCTATTTGAATGTCAATCTGATCTCCTGAATAATTAGTCTTTTTGAAGGGCCTGCCTTCTTAGTGATATGGAAGAAAATGACTTATTTGGGAGAAAAGACGTTTCTAGGTGTAGATACCACAGAAGAAACCAAAAGTTCTGGAAAACAGGAAGAGTTTAATGTTCCTCCAAGCATCAGAAACTTGATTTTTCCCACAGGATCCCTTCAGAAGAAGCCAATATGCTCACATTCAAGTACAAGACATAAAGCAACTGCCAAATATTTAAATCCCTTTTGCTTCTTCTTTACCAATATTCATTATTTTAAAAAAATTCAAGACTTTCCACGTGTCAACATTTCATTAAGATACAAAAACTGAAATTTAAAATGACTAATTCTAAGTGAAGAGAATCTTAAGGATTTGGGGGGTTGTATTTTCCTTCCCTTTAATAATGTCTTTGCTGGTTAACAATGAAGAATGTTCCCAAATTAAATCTGAATGTAAGAACAGGGACGAATAAATGTTTGCAGTTATGAGACTAACTGTTACTGTGTTACTTTGTGCTTTTGAAAATCTCTCTGAGTTTTTATGGTATTCTGTCTGTATACCAACTAATTAAGCAAGAACTTTTGGCCCAACGGAAGATGTTTCTATATATAAAGAAAAGAAAACGCAGAAACAAAACCCCAATGAAATAGTTCTGCATTCTAATTTCTGTAATTACTTCTAAGGGACAGGATATATCACAGCCCGCCTTATATCTGTTATCTATTTATGACAATTTTAAAAATAGAAGCCTGTGGCTAACACTCTTACAAAATACCTTCCATGGGCAGCTGTGGCATCACCATAGACACTTCTAGACAAAAAGGAAAGTCAATAATCATTGTTTAGAGGACATGGTTGATTGTATGCTCTCCTAGATAAGCATAGGCAAATGCCTGCATAGGAATTCTAAATTAACCCCATGGTTCAAACCCAGACCCTCCATTGCAGTGCTATTTAAAAGCGTGTCCCATGGACCAGTGCCAATTCCCATACTTTCCTTCCAGTACACTAAGGAGACAAGCACAGTAGCTATGAGTAAGCATTTAGGAACTTCCAGAACAATTTGACAGAGTGATTTTATGTGCGTTGACTCAAATAATTATAAAAAATTGGGTCTTCCACATTGTAGGTCTTTTTTTTATTATTTCATTTATCAAGTGATTCACTTCCTTTTCATTTTAGCAATTCTGAGTCTCTTAACAGATTGAAAATAGAAAATTTTTTTCAAGTGGTTTTTCTCCACAAATTGTTTGAGACTCCCTTCTCCAGTCATGAGGTGAAAGAGTGGGAAGTCTTGAAAAGGAGAGATTTCAAACATACCACTTAATCTCTGTACATTTCTATTTCCTCTTCTACTCAGTGAGGAGCTTGAAGTCAATTAAGGGTTTAAACTTGTTATAAGAGTCACCGATGTTACATTTATATGTTAATAAAAATGAGTTGGGATGGTTTCAGTCAAGGGATGTGTTCACCAGTGGGGACCCAAGTCTCGCCCCTTCACAGTGGGTTGTGTTCACGTCACACAGGTGATGCTAAAGGTGTGTGAGCTTGTGGACTCCAGACTGTGAGTGCTAAGCTTCCTTCTAGCTCTGTGATTTAGAGCAGGATATAAGATAATACTACAGTCTTCCTATTATTATTATTTCCTTTCTGTGAGAATTTAACCCCATAGAGTAGCTCTAGTTTTAAGGTTTTCCACACTCAAGCCCTGAGTGGGGGTGGCCCTTGAGCAGTCCGTTCTCAAGGCCTCTTTCCCCTGTGTTAGCAAGAACATTTCACCTGCATATGGTTTACATGTTGGGATCCCATGTAAAGTTTCATTTGAGAAAAGGGATTCACAGCAATAAGTTTTTGAAAATAACTGCCTTAAATAATCCAGCACAGTTTTTACTTCGTCATATTGCTTGTGAGTGTTTGGTCTGCTGTGCTTGGCACACACAGGGTCTAGGCATGGAAAGAACCTTAATCCAATTTGCTCCTATTTCACCTAAAGACCGTTAGCCCACAAAATCAACAAAGCCCCTCCCTTCACAAGACTTCTCTCTAAATAGAAGCGCACATGGGTGACAGAGGACTACAGCGCCATCTGAAAGACGGGAGAAGTCAGAGGAGGACACTCAGACTAGAGGCGTATGGCTTTGTGGCCAAACACTCTTTGGCCATGTGTATAATACAACATGAATTATGATTAATGAACCAAAGAAAGTGGTGGGTACTAGAAATTATCATGGCCATGGATCTCGCAAAAATTCAAATTTGATTACATTTTGAGGGCAGGCCTTGGATAGTGTCCCTTATTACCTAATAAGAGAAAGTCTATATTACTTTTACCTGAATCTCTTGTTTTTAACAGAGCTATCCATATACCCACACACATCTTTTCTCTCTACAGAGTTTCAGCTCTATGGTAAGCAGAGTTCCATGTATACAGGGAATTAACTTCAGTAAAGAAATGGAGAAAATCAAAATTAAGAGAAACAAGGAAGAGAAAGGAAAGGACCAGAGATGACAGCTTGGTAAATCTCACCATTCTGGACTTCTTGTATATTTCCTTCCTGATTTCACGCACAGATTGATTTCCATTAGGAACTGTGATGAGTGACTGTGCCAAATTAAGTTATTAGTGTGACATTACTAGCCTAATATAGTGCTTTGATCGTAGCAAATATTCAATACATATGGGAGCCTCATTTTTATTTTTCGTGCTTTTTTTCCACTATTTGCCTAACACGGAATATAGCAGTTGACACGCTTTATTGCATTTAAGCATGATATGATCATATCACCTTTAGGTTTTATTTTTTATTATTGTGTATATGAAGAAATTGAGTCACAACAAACCAGGGAAGTTTGCCATAGGTCACAAAGCTAGTATGTAATTACACAGTTAATCTCAGCTGGTCCATTTCTAACCTGTGCTTATCTCTGGAAGGAGCCTGTAACCATAATGCGAACCCTGGGCTATACCAGAATAAAATGTACTATCGAGTGATTAATGTGTTTCTGTGCTAGGATTCTGAAACATACAAAGAAGGCAGCATGTCCAAGCTGGTCAGCCTTGTTTGCAGAAAATGTACAGATTGATGGTTTGTGCCTGGTTTCTGTTATCATAATTTCTGTTATTAAATCTGGGCATGTAGGCTGCTTTTGGTGACAAGACCAGAAGGATATATATTAAAAAAAAAAAAAAAGACAAAAACCTCCTTAGATTAAACTATAGCTTTCCTGAGACCAAGGCATTTTGTGTGTGCCTTGGCAGTTCACCATCCAAAGGCAATGCATAACCTGTGTGACAAAGAAATAAATCTGGAAGCTGTGACTAGATGCCCTGAATTCCCCAAGGATTGACTGTAATTCTCTCTCCTGCTGATCATATCCTTTGCCTTTATTAAAGCCTAGCATGAGTATACTTTGTGGAGTTTTGTGAGTCTTTTCAATAATCCAAAAAAAATCGTATTGGTACATAGTCAGCAGGATTCTGGAAATGGCCCCGATTCAAATGAAATGACTAAAGCTTTGTTCTGGGGGAAGGAGGATGAAGAAAGAAGGATGGAGAAGCTTTCCTACAAAGCTGACTCCTGAGCTAGTCCTACTTTGACGTCCTACAAGCGTTGAGAAAATTAATTAGAAAAGCTTCTCCATAGAATTTAGAGGTAATATATCCAGAGGGGAGATAGCTAAATGTGTAAAGAACAAGATATAAACTGAGGACAAATCAGTACTGATTAGTAAATATAGAATCAGTTCCCCAAAAATCCAAAGCACAGAATCAAGCTGCAACTGGTTGTTGCTTGGGTTAGGAGTGGGGAAATGGTCCCAATGAAAGACTGAAAAATGCCAGTGGCCCATAGTTGTGACTCTTACTTAACCCTTCATTACTAAACAGCTATAAATTTGGAAATTCTCCACCAGGAGACTACAGAAACATTTTGTCAAGAAATAGACTGATTTTATGGACAGATATAGGCAGCCCCCAAAAGAACATTAATGCCATTAGTTTTTATGGATAAAGTTTGCTATTTTGCTGTCTCTCAGCACAATGTACAGGAGGGGGTGTTTGGTTCCAAATTATCCCAGCTTTGAGAAATTCAAGAAGCCTGAGGGAAATATAAAAATTGAATCTGTAAGACTCTCAGTTGGTGTCTACCTTTACCATTAATCATGTGGGTGCAAATTCCCCTAGTCCTGTCCCTAATTTGTTTAACCTAGATTAAAACAAGAATTCAAGCACCCTTTAGCATGAAAGGAAATTTCCCTTCTCCTTCACTTTGATTACAAAATGGAATACCCCACTGAGGCTCTTAATACGTTGAGAATATCAACTACATTGGATTGGCTACATGATGATGATAAAGCCTCACTTAATTTTATGCCTTGACTCAGGTTGCAATGATGTTATAATAAAGGAACCCCTCTGGTGTGGGCCCCAAATGTGCCTTTGCTATGAGAGGGAAAGATTATGTGAACAAAGCTGTTATGGTTCTGTTAGTTTTGTGGCTAAAGTAGGGGGGTTGACTAATTTGCAAAAGACTCAAGTCATTTGGAACCAGGGGAATAACAAAATTTTAGATAAGAAATAATATATTAGGTACAGTAAATTGAAGAGAAGTCTTATATTGTTAATGAAGATGGAATGAAAGAAAGGGATATTAGGGTGCCTATCAAAGTGTGGAAAGACCACTGTGGAAGACTGAGTGGACTCTTCAGGCCCTAAAGGGACTCTGGCATATCAACTCAGTGTAGCTTAACCTCGAAGAATTAAAAGAAATATGAAGGAAATATACAAAATGAGTCCATAATCCCTTTAGAATCAGACAGTATGAGAGGAAGAAAATGGCCTCAATTTTGAGAGGCAGTAGGCAAGATTTCCTGGCATAATTCCCCACTGGGGACCAGAGCCTTCACATTTGTGTGGGTTAAATTATCTAGAGTTGATAAAGAAACTTCATTGTGTTTGCTTGACAGTGGTGCCCAATGTGCTATCATTTATAAACCTTCCAATAAAAATTAAAAACCAATATGATTGAGTTAGGGAAATAGTGTGATGTGACTGGAAGATGTAAAAGTAAAATTGTACCTGTAAATGAGAATTTATAAAAAGAATTTATGTGTGAATGTCACATCACCATGCCCTGAATGTATTACTGGTATGGATGTGATGTGATGGAAACTATCGAAGCCAACTCAAACGGTTAATTCAAAACATAGAATACCTGGGGGTATCAGGAGATTTAAGTCCTAATTGTACGCATGTTAGGTGCAGTTGAACTAGTGGCTACAGATTCCGTGTTTAATCTTCTCATGTGACCTGGAAGAAAACTAGTGGATCTCGGAGGTTAACAGCGGGTTACAGAGGACTATACAAATTGGTGATTCCAATAGCATCAGCTGTACCAGACGGGAGACAACAATTCAAGCCACGCAACAAACCAAGAGAGAATGCTATTTGGTCATCAATTTAGCCAATGCTTTCTTTACAATTCCTTTGTTGGAAAAAGTCAACACCAATTTCCAGTAAGTGGAATGAACACTAATACAAGTTTACTATTCTTACCCAAGCATATTTAAAATTTTCTTCTTATCATATAGCTTAGGAAAAGAGACTTAGATTAGATGCAATAGGAAAGCGTTGTTAATTGTTACATTGACACTATTACGTCTGGATCTAAAGATCAAGCTAAAGCTGAAAAACAATTCTGTTTAATAATGTGAGCACCACTGGGGGTGCATGATTAGTCTTTCTTTAAAAAACAAACACGGGGCCAGCCCAGTGGCGCAGCGGTTAAGTTCTCACATTCTGCTTCAACGGCCCGGGGTCGCCGGTTGGAATCCCAGGTGCAGACATGGCACCGCTTGGCAAGCCATGCTAAGGTACGCGTCCCACATATAAAGTAGAGGGAGATGGGCACGGATGTTAGCTCAGGGCCAGTCTTCCTGAGCAAAAAGAGGAGGATTGGCAGTACTTAGCTCAAGGCTAATCTTCCTCAAAACAAACAAACAAACAAATACAGGTCCCAGCACAAATGAAGAAATTCTTAGGAAAAACTTGGGCTGGAGTCACCAGAGACATTTCACCCAAACAACAACATTCAATTGTTTTACCTGTTAGGTCCAAAATGGAAACAAAAGCTTAAATGGCTATTGTGGTATCATTTCCCACATTTAAGGATTCTGCTGGCCTCCATGCATAAAGTCAGACAGAAGATAACTTTGTATGGTGTTCTGAACAGCAAGTCTTTATCAGAACTCTGAAGACTCCTTGCTCAGTGGACCACGTTGAAGGCCACAAATACACATGCTCAGATAACGTGATCAGTGTCAACAACACCCACCTATGTCTACTGGTATGTCCTTGACTACCAGCCAGCAATGGTCACTAGGATTTTAGATTATGAAGTTGCCTAAGACATCTGCCAGTTACATTATCTTCAAGAGATCATTTTTGACATATTATTGGAACTTGACTGAAACTGTATTTTTACATAAAAATCTTTTGAGACTTGAAATACTCATCCAGTCATGGGTTATGACAGAACAATACTTCAAAAAGGAGGGAGATGCAAAAAGATATTTCCTCACTAGGTGGGATTAGTATATTTAGGAACATGTAACATGAGTAATCGTATTTGGTATTCACTGCATATATAAACAGTGGGAACTTGGTAACTATGTTTTAAAATCTGCCTTAAATCCTTCTGACCCACCTAATCCCAGAGATGAGTGGGAACTTAATTTCTGCCAATTATCAAAGGATGAAAAAGAAGTACACATGGTTTATTAAAAGTAGCTCATGGGTAGTGGGTCAACACTTGATCTGGGTGTTAGCTACATTGTGGCCAACTGGTTACATTCTGGCTGAAAAAGGGAAAGCTAACTGTCCAATAGAAGGTACTAAGAGTTCTAAGAGTATTGGAAAACTCGATAAAAATAATAATAGTAAGTTAAGAATTATGCTGATTATTAAGCCATAGCCAAAGGACTAGTAATATGTTCTGGAACATTAGCTTTATCTAATTAGGTAACACGTACCCCATGTTGTGGTGCTATTTTATGGAAAACATAATGGATATGCAAAGGGAGAATTAAAATGGAAAATATTTATCAGCATCAGAAAAATCCCCTCCCAAATTAAAAAGGAAACTGGAACCAACAAGTGGATGCCATCACCCATTCTTTGGAAATGATCATGGAGGGACATCGGAGACTGAAAAGCACTGTGGGTTGCATACCTAGAGGATCCAGACCCAGCCATAGGTGGCAAGTGGATTACACTGGTCCATTGCCTATGGCCCCAGAAGAATGGTGAGGAGCTTTTACTGGGATAGACATTTATTCTGAATTTGGAGTTGCATTCTCTGTAATAGTAGAAAATGTACTGAACATTATCAAAATTAAAACAGAAACATAGTTTCATTTTGGGCCTCCTGCTTGGATGTCCTCTGATCAAGAAACACATTTCCCTGCAGATGCTGCACAATAACGGGCCACAAAACATCGTATACAGTAAACTTCTCATCTAACTTACCAGGCACTAAGTACTTACCCCATTGTGGGGCTGGCAATGGATAGAAGGAGTACAAAACGCCTGGTATTAAATTGACTCACCACTCTTTTATCACGTCCTTTGCTGTTATTACAGGCTTGTGTTAAATACCCTTTAAGGAGTTTTGTGAGTCCTTTCAATAATCTGAAGCCACAAGTGATGCAGCTAGTAAGAAGAAGTTCCAGGTTTTGAAATAAAATCTTTTCAAATCCAGAGCAATTAATCCCTATCAGATATGCTTCTAAACTGAAATGTCCATCTTAGCAGCTAGGAATTTATTGTAGATCCTTTACCAAAGGCACATTTGGTAGCTAGAAGGGTGAAGTATAAACACATGAGGAACTTGAAAGAAAAGGGGTTCTCTGAATTGCAGAAAGATGCAGATCATCAATATATTAACTAGAACCATGGCTTCCCTCAGAGCTGCCCTGTTTTGAGTCACTGTTGAATCATAGCTTAATATTGATTTATTTTAGTGGTTGGAGCCTACTTTTCAGGTCCCGAAACAGAATGCCCTAACCTGTATTTATTAGATTTCCTTGGGACTATAACTCGATTTGATATTCATGAGTTTTATTGATATTTTAAAATCATAAAAGGAAATTTTCAACTCCTGTGTATATTTTGAAAATCTATAATGTTAGTGGAAATGAAAATAAATTGCTTTTAATATAGAATTCAAATAGATTTTAAAACAAAATATCTCAGATCTATCTTAGAGTTGACTAAAAACTGTGCCCACATACATTCACCAAATTTGAACCATTCCTGAAGTTTAACTCCCTAATTTTTCAATTGGAGACTTTAAAAAGTAATTGATATAATATTGTTGAATTATGCCATCGTTAGTACAGCAAGGCATTATATAATAGAAAATTATTAACATAAATCACGAAACTATGGAAACTTTGGGTTTATAGAGTACAAACAAAAAAGTTTGAGATTATTTTTCAGAAGCCAAACTACAAAAACATTTATTTTTTATTTTTTATTTTTTTAAAGATTGGCACCTGAGCTAACAACCGTTGCCAATCTTTTTTTTTTCCTGCTTTTTTCTCCCCAAATCCCCCCAATATATAGCTGTAGATTTTAATTGTGGGTCCTCCTAGTTGTGGCATGCGGGACACCACCTCACCGTGGCCTGATGAGCAGTGCCATGTCTGCGCCCAGGATCTGAACTGGCGAAACCCTGGGCCTCCACAGTGAGCACGCAAACTTAAGTACTCAGCCACAGGGCTGGCCCCTACAAAAACATTTTTAAATGGAAAATATTCTTTTTTATCCACATGACCTATTATAGATTTCTTTTGCCCTTGGATACTGCTTAGCGTTAAAAACACAACATGTTGGAGCTGGCCCTGTGGTATAGCTCTTGAGTTCGGCGTGCTCAATTTTGGCAGCCCAGGTTCGTGGGTTTGAATCCAGGCTGCAGCACACCCACAGCCATGCTGTGGAGGTGACCCACATATAAAGTGGAGGAAGATTGGCACATATGTTAACTCAGGGCTGATCTTCCTTTGCTTCCTCAAGCAAAAAAGAGGAAGATTGGCAATAGATATTAGTTCAGAGTTAATCTTCCTCAGCAAAACAAAACAAAAAAACACAATGTAAAACTATTGTATGGCTACTATGTGTTAGATGCCAATCTGACTTAACTTGGCATTTTGTCTCTTTGCTTTGATATAATCCTTCTAAACTCTCTTCACAATGGGCATTAGTTGAGATTTTGGGGTGCAGAGGAGGTGATGGAAAGGGTGTTAGTGAAAGCATTGGCTTGAAAAGTGAAAAAACTCTCAAGTTTACTTGAGGCATTTTTTTTTTCAAATTAGGCTTAAATGCTACATATATTAGGCTTCTGAATAAAACAGTCATGTAGAATGTATTTATAACACATACATGTGCCGTGGATGTGACATGCCACTATATGATAACTATGTTTAAACTGTGTACATTCTAATGTACATATGTATACGTTCTATGATTCCCTAGCAGAAGCTTTTGATTTAATTTTTAAGTCTGTTCTCTGTACCTAACATCTCCTTCTTGTCAGTGTTCTATATAGATCTTAGTCAAAATAGACTGATTGGTGTCCTTCTCTTTTTTCTTTTTATAATGTGTCTCTGAACCAGAAATCAGATAAGCTTGGTAAAACTTTCTGCTGCTATAGACGATGACTTTTCTTGCAGCAAAGGAGAAAGAACACAAGCTCTTGGTAGCAAGGTCATTGGCTCTCATCTGATAAACCTCGGCAGAGGGCAGAAGAGACGAGAAACATTGTGTTTACCTTCTGGGCATAGTCTTATCAGCGCTGTCACATAAAGCACTTGGACTCTCTTGCTTTGGGCTACCGTTAAAAATGTACACAGTGTGAGTTTAACGCCAATACAGCCCTACCAAAGAACTGACAGTGAGTGATGAGCCTTATAAAATGAACCCTTTCAGTATTTCCCACAGGAAAACCTTTGCACGGGATGGGGTGGGTAGCGGAGCAGAAGAGATGGCTCTTTCTGTCCCGGCTATTTTCCCTGTCGGGATTCCTGTGAAGTTGAATTAATTAACATTTGAAAATACATTTTCACTCTCAGGGAGAGCTTTAGCACACGTGGTTTTAACAATTACTCAATGTTAACCTTTTATGAAAACATCCTGGATTCGGGTTTTTAACTGAAAGCTAGAGTAAGGTGTCACAGTCAAGGAACATCACACCTGGAAGAGGAGTCAGAGAAAGGAGCCTGAGACATTCTAAAAGACTCTACATTTTTCAGCTGTACACTAGAAATCTACCAGCTTGGCGCCAGACCCTTGCCTTAGCGATAAAAATACTACTATTTGATGTCAGTTTTCCATCTGCTCCATTTGGTTGAGTATCTAGTACTTTATTGCACGGTGGTGTGGTGAGAAGTTATAAAATCACACTGCTCGGCGCATAAGCTCTTGCTGTGACCAGTGGCATGCGCAGTCTGTAGGAAGAACTAAAAATTGAATTTATGAAAGCCGAATATGAAGGTTGTAAAGATGTTCCCCAATGCTGAATGCTGTTCCAAGGAGTCTAGAATGAACTACCAGAAAAATCTCTCCTGATACTCAGCTGAAATCTACTTCCCCATAAGTTCCACCACAGCTGTTAATTCACCTGCCAGGACCACAGAGGAAAAACCTAGTCTCTTTCATATGACAATTTTTCAACTATTTGAAGACAACTCTTCTGTTTCTCCCGAGTCTTCTCTTCAGGAAAAATACATTGGGATCCTTGAGAAAAGTCTTGGGAAAACATCATTTTGAATTTCTGCAGCATCTTATCCCCCTTCTTCCGAATGGACTCCACTCTACAGATCTTTAACTGTGAGTTTCAGAACAGAGCTCAGTATTCCTGGTTTGGTCCTATTCATCCGCAGTAGATCTGCTCCCTTGGACTAGAGGTTTAGTCCCTCTTAAAACTGAAATTCCCTTCTAGAGGTGATAGCATAGGGTGGCAGTATTTGGTCCCATGAATGGTGGTCCTTTGAAAGTTTCTACACAAGTTTGTGCTCACTAACTCAACTGAAGATCATTAACACTACCAGAGGGAAGCAACTTTGGGTTTTCACTCATGCACATTTTTGTTTCACACTTAGGTTGCAATCAAAACAAGACAGGATTCCACAAGGCAGGTGTAGTTAATACACGATATGCAGGTGAAACTTCTCCTCTGTGCCCTCTTTGCCTCTGTCTCCTTTCTGACTCCTCCCCTCTCTGCTTCCTTGTCCATCAAATCCTGGTCATACGATGTCCCTTCTTGTTTTACTATTTGCCTGATTGTGACTCATTACCACCACTTTATAACTGGCAGAAGAATCTAGACATTTAATTTCCAAGGATTCAAAAGTTGAGGCTGAATAGCTGGCTGTTATCTTGACACTGTTGACTCATCTACAATCTTCAAACCTAGCATTGTTCTATATAATTATTGTGTGTTACTAAAAACAGCTCATCAGTCCTTTGTGTGCTTATTATGGTTCTTATTTTTTCCAGAGCAACCTCGTTTACTCTCCCTTCTCTGTATGTACCTCATCCTACTCATAAAAATGAACACATACCTTCTAAAGACCAACATATATTTAATCAAAGAAAATAACTGCAGTATCTTTCAATGCCATTTGGTCAGAGAGGATTCCAACAGGTGGGTGTATCCAGCTACTGCCCTGGGCCAGGTGGGTCTACCAGTAGGCTCCTCCCACATTTTTGCTATTTCTACATCTTCTTCTTCAAAGAAATAGGAAACCACAGCCAAGCAACATGACAAACTCACTCCATCACTGATTGCCGATGAGAGACAAGTAACTCTTTCCACGATGAATGAACTGAATGTCTGTCCCAGTGTATATCTCAGGTGGTCTTTTCTCAACTCCCCACGGATAACCACCACGCTCCAAAGCATGGCCTCTCCTTTTAGCATAAGACACACACTTCCATTCCACAAGCAAACTTCTTCAATTCACGGAGAAAGGAGGGGAGGGTCATTTTTTGTGTAGGAAGCTATGGTGTGTCAAAGTGGTGGTGGTGTGTGTGCACAGGGGAAGAGAGATATAAAACAGACACACTGTAGAGCTGAGCATACTGCCTTCTCAGCAGTTACCTTGGTTTGATTGATTCCTTGCTGCTACTCTGTTATGTTAGTTCAGGCTTCAGAGAGTCAAGCTCCTGAGATTGGAACCAACTGAATGAGGAGCAAATCTTCATCCCTATTGTTGATAAGGCTGAATTGGAGAATGTAGCTTGCACATATTAGTCACAATGGGGTTCGCTGACGTGCCCAGATAAGATTACTGGACTGATCAGCAGAGAAGATCTGTGTCTATGGAGACCAACCTCTCACAAAGTGCTAGAAAATCTTGAAGGGGCTGAGTCAGATAAGCCGATTTTCTTCTTCCAATGTCACCAATCAGAAAAGTCATTCCTCCTCCCACAGGGGGAAACAAGAAAGGGAGTAAAAAGAAAGAGAACAGACGTGTTCCTCCCATTCATTTTCCTCTGAGGGAGTAGAAGTTCCCTCCCCTTTAAGGAAACGTGAAGAAGGAGGAAAAGCATTCTCCTCTAACATGAATAGCTGCACAGAAATTTTTAGTTTCAAAACCACTTTAATGTACTCTGACACATAAATACATCCTGTCAGTTGTGGTTAAACTATAGGACAGATAAGAATCATCTGGAGCTTTAAAAAAAAAAATGCCCCAGACCCCACTACATTTTTATTAACTACTCCCTGAGCCCCATTTCTTTTATAAAAAACAAACGTTAAGTGTTGGAGGCTCACCCTTGAAGAATTACCGCATTTGATCATTTAGGTTAATTTTGTTTTAGTATTAACAGTAATACTAATACTCAGGAATTACCGAGCAGATGAATTCTGCACTATGGAATCAGAGAGTAAGCTCCATCTCCATGCGATCTGGCTTCTGCTGCGCAGGGGCTCCTTTAGCTACATTTGTATGTGTATATCAAGATAAAAAACAATATGGAGACTTTAAATACGAGATGATCTTAAAAGCTAGCGTTTCACAGTATTGAGTAAATGCAACAAAGTTAAGAATGATTCTCTAACCAGGACTTTGCTTTCTGCTTGAAATATCATTAAGATTAATATGTTCTGTCTTATCCTTCAAAAGTAAATGTAACTATAATTACTTTAGAGGAGCACTCCTCTGTAGGAATTTTTGTGATGATGGAAATGTATTACATCTGTGCCACCTAATATGGAAACCACTAGCCACATGTGGCTGTTTAAGTCCTTGAATGCACACAGTCCAACTGGAACACTGAATTTGTAATTTTTTTAAATTTTTTTTTTTTTTTGAGGAAGATTAGCCCTGAGCTAACTACTGCCAATCCTGCTCTTTTTCCCTAGGAAGACTGGCCCTGAGCTAACATTCGTGCCCATCTTCCTATACTTTATACATGGGATGTCCACCACAGCATGGTTTTTGCCAAGTAATGCCATGTCCACACCCGGGATCCGAACCGGCAAACCCCTGGCAGCCGAGAAACAGAATGTGCGAACTTAACCGCTGTGCCACTGGGCCGGCCCCTTTATTTTATTTAATTTTAATGAATTTAAATTTAAGTAGATGTATTTGACTATTGGGTACCATATTGGATAGTAAAGCCTCATGGTATGTTTTTCAAAATGTGGGTTGAAATGCATTAATGGGTTCTGAAAACAATTCAATGTCTCATGTCAGCATTTAAAAAAAAAGAATTAAAATAGTATTGACAATGTCAAAGTTCCTCACATATAGCAGAGAAATTTTTATATGAGGAGAGAGAAAATGAGGACTGGGTCATGGTAGAAAATGTGTTTTATGTGATTCGGTGACACTGCTCAGTAAGGTCGATGAAATAATAAGCGGAATGTGGGGAGCAAATCAAAGAAGCAGCAAACATGGAAACTGCAGTGTTATTTTTGTTTGCAATGACAGGAAAGAGCCGGTGCGAAACTATGTGATGATAGCTCCTCCTTGAGGTTTGGTGATAATATTTCAAGTGGGGGAAAAATGAAACAACAGAGGAAGATGAGAAGAAACACACTCATTTCCTCATAATGTTTGCACACAATACTTTCCACTTCTTACAGCCATCAAATAAAGGGCCCACTTTCAGAACTGAAATTGGCCACTACAAACATAGCTTCTAACTAGAGTCTGTGTTAGTGGACAGAGCTGGCCAGGTGATAATTGGGCATTATCTTTGAAGGTGGCTATTAATTTGAGATGATGAACATTGTACATCTCATTGTGTGAAGCGAATAAAATGATAAAATCCTCAGACCCTCTTAGCTGTAATACAGGTATAAAAGTATAACAACTCTGTCTCCTAAAAATTGATTTTATCATGGTTGACCAATAGGAATCTTTTTTTTCTTTATTAAATTTTTCTGTTTTTGGTGAGGAAGATTGGCCCTTAGCTAACATCTGTACCAATCTCCCTCTGTTTTATGAGGGATGCCACCACAGCATGGCTTGATTAGTGGTGCTAGGTCTGCACCTGGGATCCGAACCTGCGAACCCCAGGCCCCAGAAGCAGAGCATGCGACCTTAACCACTATACCACTGGACTGGCCTCAGTAGGAATCTTTTTATTGCTATTTATTTATTATGTAATTCTGTTAGAGAACGTGGGGAAGCAGGTTGTTGAAGAAGGAGGGGTGGATTCCATGTCAGACAAAAGGAAACGGTTTCTCTTTATTGAGGTTTAATTTAAAAACCTCAACACAAAAGAAAATGACTTTCTCTTAAGTGTTGAGTTAGATGGAGTTTTGACCATTAAATAAAAATATGTAACCACCAGCCAAAACAAGATAATGGACTTTCCATCAACCCAGAAAGTTCCCTTCTGCTCCCTCGCCGTTAATCCTTGGCTGGCCACAGGCTGTCACTGTACTGTTTTCTAGCACCAGACACCAGTTTGGTCTGTTTTTGGACTTCAAAAAATGGGCTCATGCACTGTTTACTCTTTCGTGCCTGGCTTCTTTGGCTTACCATGATGGTTTGTCATTCATCCCTGTTGCATATGTTGGTAATTCATTCCTTTTTATTACTGAATAGTATTCCATTCTATGAAAAGGCCACCATTTGTTTATCTAGTCTCTTTCTGGACCTTTGCATTGTTTCCAGTTTGAGGCTATTATTTTTTTTAAAAGACTGCTATGAACACTCTTGTACAATTTTTGTGTGTGTGTGGCTATGTATTTTCATACATAGAAATGGAATTTCTGAGTCATGTGGTAAGGACATGTTTAAATTTATAAGAAAATGCTATAAAGCTTGCCACGAGGATTCCAAGCCCAGATGAATTTTATCAATCATGTAGTAGGAGTTCTTTGCACATTCAGGATGCCAGTTCTTTCTCAGATATATGTATGACTAAGGATGTTCTGCAGGAAGTGTCTTGCCTATTCATTTTATTTGTGTCCTTTGATGAGTAAACATTTAAATTTTGCTGTAGTCAAATATATTTTTTTCTTTTATGGTTGATGTAAGATTGTTATTATTTCATACTGACATATTTGATAAAATTCATCGGTGAAGCTATCTGGGCTTGGAGACTTGGGGAGGAAGGTTTTTAATTATGGATCTAATTTCTTTAATAGATATTGGATTATTCAGATTTCCTATTTCCTCTTCTATCAGTTTTGGTAATTTTGTGTTTTTTTAAGGAATTTGGCCACTTCATCAAAGTTGTTGAGTTTATTGGCATCAAGTTTTAAGTAATTTTTTGTATCTTTTAAAGGCTTATAGGTTGTAATAATGCCTTCCATGTTATTGTTGATACTATAATTTCTGTTTCATATTTCTTAATCTAGCTAGTTAGGTATTGATCAGTTTTATTAATTTTTTTCGAAAAACAAATTTTTTTTTATTTTGTTGATTTTTTCCATTATTTTCTACTTCACTAAATCCCTCTCTCATTTGTATGTTTGCACTCTTCTCCTTACATTGAGTTTAATCTGCTCTTTTTTTCTAGCTTCTCAAGGGAAAAGCTTAGATCATTTATTTTAAGTGCTTATTTGTTTCTAATACAAACATATGACTAGAATTTTCCCTCTGATCACTTTGCCAGCGTATCCCACACAATTTTTGAGACATTGCATTTTTACTTTAACTCCTATCTTAATATTTTATTTTAATTTCTTTCTTTTCTTTGATCCTCAGGTTATTTAGAAATGTGTTATTTAATTTTCAAATATTTTAGAATTGTCACATGTGTTTCTGTTAAACTGCTACGTAACTTATTTGCTACCAAGAACATACTCTATTTGATTTTGATCCCTTGATATTTAATAAGGACTGTTCTAGGACCCAGCCTATAGAATATATTTGTGAAGTTTTACGTGCACTTCAAAAGAATTCTGCAATTGTGGGTATGGTGTTACATACTTGTCAATTAGATAAAGTTGTTCAGTAGTGTTCAAATATTTTATATCTCTACTAATTTCTTATAAATTTATTCTATTCAGTATTGATAAGGGGTAGTAAAATCTTCAACTAAATTTGTGGACTTGTACATTTATCTATTTATTTTTATCTATTTTTGCTTTATATATTTGGAAAGTTATGTTAGTAGTTGCATACACGATCATTGTCATTATGCCTTGCTGTTGAATTGACACTTCTATCACTATGAAATCCCCTCTTTTTCTCTAGTAATACTTCCTCTAGATATCCACTTTACTCATTCTAATATAGGCACACCAGCTTCACTATGCTGAGTGTTTCCACGGTATCTCTTTTAACTTTTTGCTTTTAGCCTGTTTGTGTTTTCGCATGTAAATGTGATTTTCTTGTAAAAACCTCACACTTGGAATCTTTTTCAATCTTGAAAAATCTTTTGTATTTGCCTGTGTTGTTTAGGCCATTTATGGTTGTATTTAAGTTATCTGTTTTTCATTTTCCTGTCCCAACTTTTATGCCTTCTGTTAGGTGTTTAGGGTAATTATTTTAGTCTTCTCTTTTATGTTTGCTACTCATGGTTTAGCTATATCTATTCATGTGATTTTCATGGTATTTTAGGGGTTGCAATATGTGTAAAATATGTAATTCATGAGTGAGGCAAACACCTGACAATAGCGTAATTCCATGTAACCATGTCCTTTGCTCTTATTGTCATATCCTTAACCTCTACATTTTCGAAATCCCAGGTTACATAAGTATATTTTGTTTAAAAACTTAAAACTCTATTAAATAAACCAGATAGATTGGATTAGATAGATACAGATGGGATTAATTTAGAATTTTCCTTTCCTGTGCTGCATCTTTGTCATGTTTAGACATCAGTGTTTTATTCTCTGTACAAAAAGTGGATTTTGCCTCTCTTTTCCTAAGCTCTGAAATAGTTTGTTGTACGGGAGTTACCTGCTCTTTGAAGCTTTGATAGAATGCTGCTATGTAACCATCTGGATTTTTAAAGAATAAGGCATCTAGAAGAACTGAGAACGTTCCGCCATGTCCCTCACATGAACTTGGCCTCTACAGCTGCTCCTCCCTATTCTCTCTTGCACTTGAACTGAACCCCTACATTGTTCCTCCCCACCCCCACCCATCTTAGTTCAGGCTGCTATAACAGAATCCTGTAGACTGGGTGACTTATAAACCACAAAAGTTTATTTCTCGCATTCTGGAGGATGTGAAGTCTAGGATCAAGGCACTAGAAGATTTGGTAACCAGGTCCCACTTCCTAGTTCATAAATGGCCATCTACTTACTGTGTGTTCACCGGGCAGAAGGGGCGAGGAAGCTCTCTGGGGTGTCTTTTCTGTGGCACTAATTTCATTCATGAGAGTCCCACCCTCATGATCCACGCACCTTCCAAAGGCCCCACCTCCTGATACCATCCCATTGGAGGTTAGGTTTCAACATATGAATTTAGAGGGGAACAAACATTTCGTCTATAGCACTACCCTTCTTGGTAAAGCCCAAACTATGGCTGCTAATCCATAAGCACAATTTGTCCCTCTTCCAAGATGTTTTGACACTCTTTCTAAAACTAGCAGAACTTTACCTGAATCTAATTCCCACACCTAATTCTGCCCTTCTTCCGCAAGATAGAACACTTCTTCAGACTTCTCTCATGGCTGGTATTCCAAATAAAAGGCTTGTGCCGAACAGTGCACTGGTTCATTTTATTCCACAGATTTGTTGTCCTGAGTGGATTTGGACTGGATCTGCTGTTGCTCAGCTCGGGCCAGGCTGATAAGGATAGAGTACACAAGAAGAAGTCCCTTGATGACCCTCCTCCTTGGAACACCAGCGATACAGAATTTGCTTATATCTTACTCTTGATGGACAAGTGCTCTATTTTCTTTGTGTTGAAATGTCAACTCAGGTTTTATTTTTCTCTCTTAATTGTTCTTGGTGACAAATTTTTATTTTGATTTCTTTCACTACTTAGGGCTCTCACTATTCCTCATAAGCAGGCCCCCCCAGAAAGACAGTAAGAGGCCCAGGACCATGCACTCTAAGGCTTTTCTACCCATATTTCATCCCAATGAACCTTACATGCAACTACACCATGGCACCATGGGTGTACAAGTCCACGCCCATTTGTACCACTCTGAGTCTCACCACTTGCATGTATGCCCCACTACAATCTGTTCTCCACATAGAAATCAGAATTATTATTTTAGAATATAAGATATTTCATTCCTTTGGTCAAACCATCCAAAGGCTGCTTGTCTTAGAGTAAAATTCGAAGACTTTACCATATCAACCAGGTCCTTTGTGATCCAATCCTCAACTCCCACTCCAGCTACATCTCTGGTCTCAACTAGTCACCCTCCACCATGGTCACTCTACTCCAGGCCTCCTAGCAATACATCATATACACAAGGGACACACCTCTCTACATATGCTCTTCCTTTGGATTTCTCTGTGTCTCGCTCCCTCACTTCCTTCTCAGCTCTAAGGTCTCATCCTCTCTGGATGCCTTCTCTGACCCCATTCATAAGATAGTGCTGCTTCTTCCATGACTATTCTCTTGGCCTTTAAACATTTTATAGCACATATTACCAACTTTCATTCATGTTATATATTTACTAATTTATTGTATATCTCCCCTACTATAATATAAGCCCCATGAAAGCAGAGACACTATTTTGCTGAATATTATCAATGTATAATGCGTAGCAGTAGCTCAATCAATAAGAATTATATTAAATGAATGAATGAATGTTCTCTAAAACCACTTTCCTTTAACTAAGGTGTTCTCTTTGCATAGAAAACCAGCACCCCTCCCTTTCCAGTTCTAATTTTCTAGACAAAAACCTGTTAAACAGTTCTGTAAATGGGCCAAATTCAATATATAGTAAATATACTCTGATTTTCTGGGGCAACATTTTTGAAAATACACTGTTCTTTTGTCTCCAGACATAAAATAGTACTTGACAAATTACATGTCCTGATTCTTTGTTTTAAAAAATGCAATGACCATATTTCTAAAGCCTCTTCTAGCCTGTGGTCTTTATTGTGAATATTGAAAATTTCTTCTATTCCTGTGGACGCCCATCCCAGTGTGGGAGGATAAGACCCCCTCCTAAAGGCTCCCATATTGAGTACCCTGTGATTTAAGTATCCTGTGATTCACTCTAGAAGAGAACTTACATTACATTTTAATTATCTGTTTACCTTTCTGACTTCCTCACTAAACTATGAATTTAATGTGGAAAGGTCCATGCTTTATTCATCTTTTCATTTTCAGTGCCTAACCCTATATATGGCACATAACAAAAGCTCAATAGGGTCAGCCCCATGGCCAAGCGGTGAAGCTTGTGCGTTCTACTTCAGAGGACCAGGGTTTCGGTGGTTCGCATTTTGGGAGCAGCCCTAGTACCACTCATCAGGCCATGCTGAGAAAGCATCCCACACAGCACAACTAGAGGGACCTACAACTAGAATACACAACTGTGTACTGGGGGGCTTTGGGAAGAAAGTAAAGAAAAAAGAAGATTGGCAACAGATGTTAGCTCAAGTGACAATCTTTTAAAAACATTTTTTTAATTAAAAAAATAAATTTTTGTTAGTAAGTGAATAAATTTCACTTTAATATAATACTACTCTTTCAGTTTTATCACAACGTCCTTCTTATAAAAATGGAGGTAAATTACCCAAGATTTGAGTTAGGTAATATATGAATGGCATAATCCATGGTAGTTATTTCCCCAACCAGTGATATAGAGTCTGAGCATTTAGGTTTAAGATTAAGTCACACTAACTGAAATAACACATATTTAATGATTTTTGACATTACCAGCTACCTTCTGGACTTTTAACTCTTGCAAAATATCCTTTCTAACCTCAAATTTCTGAGAATTTCCTGTAGTGTGTCACTTGCAAACCAGTCCTCCAAGCCAGTAGGTGGTGACTAGAATGTGCATAAGAGTTCTGGGGGTCTTGTTAAAATGCAGGCTCTGGTTTACTGGCCAGAGGTGGGACCTTACCATCTGCATTTCTAACAAGCTCCCAGTTGATGCTAATGTTATCAAACCTTGGACCACACTTTGAGTAGTAAGGCTGTTAGCCACAACACATAGGTGTCCACTCAAGGTTCTTCATCACTGCTTGAGTTAGAAGAGAGTCAACTTCTTCCATGACAATGAAGAGTGGCACGTTCACCCAGTCCTCCTACCATATAGAAGGTGGTTTCAAAGCTGAAATACGTCGTTACAAGGCCATTTAAAAGAAAATATCCTGTAGCCTTAGCATTGGAATCTGAACTTTTAGTTGGGTAATTGACATTTTGATAGAAGAAAACACTGGATTCTGACATTTTCATCATTTAAAAGAAATATAATTTGTTAAAGTCCAGAATTATGGGATGCATTGGAAAAAACATACCATTTGGATACCAACGTCACAAGATCTCTCAGAATATCTTGATCTTTTATGGCATTTCTTCTACATTCTATAATTTTTTAAAAAAGGAATCAAATATTGCCACTATATTACTTTATAAGGTGGTATAAAAAATGTGTGTCCTGGAAAGATCATAATGTCAGAGCTGCTAATTAGGACAACTGCTTCAATTAGGAAAGCAATTTGAGACATTCTGCTAGCTGGGTGAAAAAGATGAGGCAGGT
Source organism: Equus asinus (assembly GCF_041296235.1). NCBI lineage: Eukaryota > Metazoa > Chordata > Mammalia > Perissodactyla > Equidae > Equus > Equus asinus. The sequence goes on along the minus strand of NC_091808.1, from coordinate 11,568,675 downwards.
GATAACACCACAGTGCTGTTTTGACCTCATTGGCCTGTAAGCTAAATTTACAAGTGTGGCAAGTGCTATTTGAAATGCTTGTGAAGACAAAACCAAATCCCAAATGTGTGTTTCAGAAGAAGGATGGGGGAGGGGCTGGCAGAAATTTGGGTGAAAGCAAAAGAGCTGAATGTCTTATCTTTGGTCTTGGTCAATGAACTATCCATAGCTGACTTTCCCAGAGTCCCCAGTCAAGGCACAAACACTGTGACGACCTCGATGGAAAGGACTTTAAGAGGGAGGTCACAGTCTGAGAAAAGCTGAAACCGACGGAAGAAAAAGAGCTTTACTTTAAGAGGGAGGTCACAGTCTGAGAAAAGATGAAACCGACGGAAGAAAAAGAGCTTTCTTGCATAGAGATTAATTTAGGGAAAAATTAGCACAGCAAAAGCGAATCTTTTATGAGATTTTGGCTTTGAGTCCTCATTATCATCTAACTAAAAACATATACTGTGTGGGATTAACATAATTTTGAAAATTATTTGTTTCCCTTAGCTAGCATTTGTGTGACATTACAGTACAGTTTACCAATCAACTCATCAAACGCTTTCATTTTAGGGACGACAAAAACGAAATGTAAGAAGATGATGACTTGACAGACAGGGATGACAACACTACTATTATTTTGATATCTCCAAAATCCACATCTTTTTAATGAATCACTCTGCTTTACATAGATTTCCACATACAGTGTGTTATTTTCTTATGGAAAATTCCAACTTTTGAGATCAGAAGCATGTAACTTATGAGCTTCCTTTTAAAGTATTTAATACATCATCCATAGTAATCACATTAAGAATCCCAGCTCCACAGGGATGAAATATTAAGATTCTTGTTTACACAGCTAGTGGATGGGGATTTGGGCCAGCACACCGTTTATGTATTGGCAAACTAGAGACTTGAATAAATCCTAGTGTCTCTGCCTCCGTGAAGGAGTTCAGCTCCATTTCTAATCTGGCAGCCAGCCTTCCCCAAAGTATTTGAAACTTGCTGCAGCCTCCAAACACCTGCGGAGCTTTTCCACAGGAGCGCATCCAGACACTAGCGGGATGCACGCCTTCCTTTTCCTGTCTCCCTGCATTCCACCAGCAGCTGGACCAACGATGACTCATTTATGCCAACTATCAAAACATGACATTTTGATTATTCAGAAATCATAAGGCTCTTCAAAGATCAGGACATATTTTAAAAGACTATTTTCCAAATAAGAGAGTGCTTATTGCAAGTATTCAGGATGTTTTTTGAAAAGAAACTTTTATATCACCACAAAACATCTTATTCAATTACTGGACCAATTTGTCACATCATTTCCTGTAAAATAACATTTTCCAGGTTAAGAAAAAATGTTTGCGTGCCTACATATCAGAAGAAAGTATAAGCTGGAGAAAAATTTTATCACAACAATTTGTTTCTTCTCCGTTTACAAAACTAACATGGAACCAGAGAGAGAGATGTAGTTTTTTTTCTAGCCACACCTAGAAACGATGGTTGTGATATTTCTTTGAAAGTGTATATATATCTGCAAAAAGTAAGATGAGCATAAGAGAATCAAAAAGATACCATGGATACTTGAAATCCCAAAAAGTTGAAGTTCTGAAGTCTCTAGAACATACTGGCCTAAAATCTTCTACATGGTCATACCTTTATTTACTTTTCTAGATTAAAAATATACAAACATGACATTCAAATTGAGAAGAAATTGGAAATAAATAAGAAAAAATTAAAGCACGAAAATAAGAATAGAAATTAAGAAAAAGAATTGAGATAATCAACATAACATATTTTTCTTTAAAAAGTTAAATTCTCTGACTAGATTAGTCAAGAAGAAACACAAAATTAAGCAACATTAAAAGTAAATATGAGAAAGTTTCTAAGGTACTGTAGAAAATTGAAAAAATATAAGTGAAAAGTGTAAAATATTTACGAATCATTTGCAACATAGATAAAAGTGAAAGTTCTGGAAAAATATAAATTATCAAATTTAATCTCAGAAGAACTAGAAGTCAGATCAGATAATTCACCATTAAATTATTTATAAAATATTCTGTCACTCTCTAAAAGTTGTCAGCCAAGATCATTTTATGGATAAGGTATATCAATTTTTTTTCAAATAAAAGATAAGAAATATTTTATACACACTGTTGAAGATCCATTTCACCTTATTAAATAATCTTAATACAAAAACTGGGAAAATGTATACAAATAAAAGGACATAATAGACCAAAGTTTCTTAAGATAATGCTGGTAACTAACATTTATTTAGAGTTTATTGAGATGTAATTCACCCATTTAAAGTATACAATTCAACTTTTTTTTTAGTTTATTCACAGGGTTGTGCTAACATTACCACAAACTAATTTTACAATATTTCCATCACCCCAGTAAGATCCCCACACTAATTAGCAATCTTATCGATCCATATCCCCCACCCCATCCCTAGGCAACCACTAATTTACATCCTGTCTCTAGAGATTTATTGAATCTGGCCAATTCATACGGAAGGAATCATACAACATCTTACCTGTTGGGACTAGCCTCTTTGACTTAGTGTAATATTATCATAGCTCATCCATGTTGTAGCATGTATTAGAAATTCATTTAACTGCTGAAAATTATTCCATTGTATTAATACAACATATTATATTTATCTATTGAATAAATTGATAGACATTTAAATTTTTCCAAATTTTGGAAATTCTGTAAATTTCTGCTATGAACATGCATGTAGGAGTTTTTGTGTGGACATATTTTCATTTCTTTTGCATATATAGTTAGGACAGAATTGCTGGGTCATATAGAAACTATATGTTTAACTTTTTGAGGAACTGCCAAGTTGTTTGCCAAAGGGGCTGTGCCATTTTACATTCCCATGAGGAAGATATGGACTTTCCATTTCCCCACATCCCTGCCAATGCTTGTATTGTCTGTCATGATTTTGATTACCCTAGAGAGTGTGCAGCCATATCTCACTGTGGTTTTGACTTGCATTTCTCTGATGACAAATGATATTGAGCCACTTTTTATGTGACCTTTGGTCATTTGCGTATCTTCTTTGGAGAAATGTCTATTCCAATAATTGACTTCTTTTTAACTGCTTATTTATCTCTTATTGATTTATAAGGGCTGTTCAGATACTCTGAATGTAAGTCCCTTGTAAGATACATAATTTGCAAATATTTCCTCCTTTTTTATGGGTTGTCTTTTCACTTCACTGATGGTGTTATTTGCAGCACAAAAGTTTTTAATTTTGATGAGGTCCAATTTATCTATTTCTTCTTTTGTTGCTTGTACTTTTAGTGTCTAAGATAGCACTGTCTAACTCAAGGTCACAGTCTATTCCTACGTTTTCTTCTAAGATTTTTGTATTTTTTCTCTCTTATATTTAGGTCTATGGTGCACATTGAGTTAATTTGTATGTATGGTGTGAGGAAGCGATCCAAATACATGTTTTATTATGTGGATATCCAGTTGTTCCAGCACCATTTGTTGAAAAGACTAATTTTTCCCTGTTGAATTGTCTTGGCACTCTTGTCAAAATCAATTGACCATAGATTTAAGGGTTTATTTCTAGTCAATCAACTGTATTCCATTGATTTCTATGTCTATTCTTATGCCAGTATCACATAGTCATGGTTGCCATTGCCCTAGACTGGGAGCTGGGGGTAAAGGAGCCCTGAGTTCTTAGCCACACACTCCCAAAGTAGAGCTTCTGTTACACTTGAGAGTAGGGGCAAGTCATGGCTCAAATGCTGTAGATTCTTGCTATTCTTATCAATATTTAGTAGATTTTCTTGAATGAATGCTTTCCCATTTTCTGTATGCCCTTTGGACAATTTCTAGAGACATTAAATAGGTGGTTTATTTTTTTAATATACTTTTCACCAGTTATGATTATTTCTTTCGAATGAAGGTCCATGGAGCTCCTCACAACACCATTTCAGAAGTTCATTCATTTTTTTTTCAGTTATTTTATGCTCTGCTTTTCAGTTTGAATAATTGCTGTTGCTGTGTGTTAAAGTTCACCGATCTTTTATCCTGTATTGCTTAATTTTCTGTTAAATATCTAGTGAAATTTTCATTTCATATATATTTTTCATCTCTAGAAGTTCTGTTTAGTTCCTTTTGTATCTTCCATGTCTCTCATCACTATATTTATGCTTTCCTTGAATCCTCGTTTATATTTAGTGTATTTATTCTAACTATTTGAAAATCTTTGACTGCTAATGCTATCATCTCTCTCATTTTTGGTCCAGTTTTATTGACTGATTTTTCTCCTGGTTATGATTCACATTTTTCTGTTGTTTGGTATGTCTTGTAATTTTTTATTACAAGTTGGGCATTCCAAATATTATATGTTTGAATATTTGAACTTTTTGTCAAAACAGAACATTAGACTTTTTCCCTGGATGATAATTAAGGAGATTAATAGCTTCAACATTCCTTTGTTTTGTTTTGTTTTGTTTTGTTTAAGGAAGATTCACCCTGAGCTAACATCTGTGCCAATCTTCCTCTATTTTGTATGTGGGTTGCTGCCACAGCATGGCTGCTGACAAGTGGTGTAGGTCTGTGCCCAGGAACAGACCCCAGGCCAGAGCACGTGGAACTCAACCACTAGGCCATGGGACCAGCTGTTAATAGCCTGAAAATTTTGAGGCTGATGTTTAAGCTTGACTAAGTTAGGTCTAGAATAGCTTTTATTTTAAGGATAATTTAGCCCTACTACTAAGATGTGATTTTTCTAGAGTCTCTACTGAATGCCCCAGAGATTAGCAATTTCTGTCCATTTTGGCTAGTCTGATCTGAAATATATGTCTGCCCTATGTGAAATCAGAATTGTTCAAGTTATAACATCCTGGTCCTTCTTTGCCTGGGCTCATGGAGTTTCACCTCATGCATGTGTGGTTCAGTAATCAGCCACAGACTCAAGGGGAACTCTGGACATTTCCGAGACTGTTTTTCTGTCTAGTTCCCTCTTATCCTAAACTCTGGCCCACAATTTCTAGTCACTTCAACTTCACTGAAGTATGAGCTCTACTCAACTCAGCAAGACAGATACTCTGCTTGGAGTCATTCCTGTGCACCACAGCTGTGAGAATGTGTGTATAGGCAGAAAGCCATGACTATGACAAGGCTTGCCTCATTTGTTCTCTTTCCCATGGGGCATAGTTCTATGATGCCTGTTATCCAAAATCTAGAAACAGTTATTGTATATATTTTGTCCTGCTTTCTAGTTGTTTACTGCAGAGCATAAGTCTGGTCTGTTTTACTGCATCATGGCCTGAAATTAAACCATCATGATAAGCTTTTAAGGAGAGGAGTCATATTGTGAAAGAATAGTTTAAGAAAATGAATTTGAAAATGACGGGCAAAATATAAAGAAGTAAAAAATAACCCCAGACCTCAAGGAATGTACAATTTAATATGAACGTTTCAAGAGCGTCTTATTAAAACGTATCAGGAAAATATGATCTCCCATTTTAAAGACGTTCTTGTATATTCCTATGTCCTATCTCAGAGATCCCCATGCCTGGCTATAAAACAGAAACAGTGGAGAACATTAAAAACATTTACAGACAATAAGGCCACACTCCAGACAGCTCTGATTCAGTTAGTCTGGACGGGACCCAGAAATCTGTGTTTTTAAATGGTCTTCTCAGGTAACTTTTCCACAGCTAAACTGGCACATTCTGAATGCAGGTTTAACTGCTTTAGATTGTCTTCTGGGAACCATGAAAATCTCAAAATTGTTCCTGGTTAAGTAGATACCCATCTGGGGTCTTTTGCCTCCCCCTTCTCTCCTGTGGCTATCTTATTACTCAGCTTCTAGAGGAGCTGTAATATTTCTTGGAAAGCCTCGGTGGCCCCCAAGTTTTCCAATCTTTTTAACATAACCCACTGTCCCACATCAAGTCACATAAGGAGATTTGCAGATCTGACTCATTCCACGGCCACTGCTATTTGGAAAAGCATCTAGTGAGTTCCACTCAACACTTCTCCAAAATGTGTGTTTACCCAGATGAGAGCCCTTTGCTTTCACACCTGGCCTTTCTGCCTGAATGGCTCTGATGCTCTGGGGCCCAGACAGAATTCCAGAACACCATTCCATGACTACAAAGATCACCAGGATGCCTGCTCCCTCAGGGACCAGTCTTTTCTTCAATATGTCTTGATTTACCCCTCTTTAAGATCTAATTGTTTAGATTCCTTTTTCTACTTAGCACCGTTTTCTAAGGAAACATCAAATCTGCTTCAGGAAACTTTAATGAGGGAAAACTATTGGCCTTTTTCTAGGTCCTCTGGACGAGCCAGCTGGCCTGCATTCCCTTTTCTCCACAGCTGTGTGTAAGCTCCATCTGCATTTTCACCTTCGCACCACACAGAAAGTCAGTTCTGATCTGTGTGGTCGGCCAGCGTCCCTTGGCAGTGAGTCACGTCATCTCATCCTTCATGTCTGATCTAGGAAATTATTTACGTTTAATTGGGTAACAAGAAAGGCCAAATAGTTTCTAAGGTTGTAGTTACAAACACGTCGCAATGTAGACCTAAGTCTGGGATTTTGGAATGGGGCAATGTCAGACTAGATTTGGCTGATCCATGTCTTCAGAGCTTCCTTTTAGCTCATTCTGAAAAAAACCCCCAAAACCCCACAGATACGGGCAGTGTTGTAAGAGTAAGAGAAGGTCATGTGCTAAATTCCAGAGGGAATTTCTACTAATTGAAATATTGATGGAGTGGGATGAGAAAGATGTTCTGGAACAATGTGCCACCAAACTCTGAAGCAAAGAAGACAATTCCAAAAAAGTAGGTAAAAAGGGTTGCTTCAGTACTGCCCTCCCCATGCCTGTGCTATCTGCAGCATGCCTTGACCATAAGAATGGTAGCTCTCATATAAATGTAGTTAAGTTTATTCTGAAGCCATGCACTTACCTCCATTATCTCCATTCATATCCCTATCAGTTTCTATCCCGATACACCCATTCAGAGGCCAAAGTGACTAACACTAAAATCAATAAACTAACATGCTAAACAATTATAGAAAATAGAAATAGGCATAGTGCAACCAAGGCTTGCTGGTGCAGGGGAGGAAGACATTTCCTCTACCCACTCTAGGTCCTTCTGGCAGGCTATGAATAAAATTGACATGAGACAGAATAACAGGAGAAAATCAAACAAAGCTTTATAACATGTATACATGGGAGACACTCAGGAAAACTTAGTAATTTGCCAAAATGGTGGGAGCTCTTACCCTAGATACCATCTCCAGCTAAAGTTGAAGGAGGATGTTGGGGGTAGGGGAAGTCATTTATGGGAGATTACCACAAAGCATGGTGAACAAGAGTGAGGTTATTATGCCGATTTAAATCCCTGCCTTCCACATTGATAAGATAAGGTCATCCTCCCTTCTTCCCGGTACAGAGAGGGAGATACGTTTACAGATAGAGATTTCTCTTACAAATGGAAATGTCTCTTACAAAGCGTTAAATTCTACTTTCCAGAGCTTCTCCCATGTCTGCAGTTTCTTGAAAGTAACCAGCCAAAATAATCTCATGCAGAAGAGACATATTTTGGGGTAGCCAATTCCAATCCCCCACGTTGGTTACACAAGGAAAAGTTTCTAGAAAAGTTAGAATGGTGGGAGAAATGGGTGCTGGGCATGCATCATTCATTCATCCATGCATTCATTTATTTATTTTGCAAGGCACTGGGTACACAAGAGTAAACAAAAGAGATCCTGCCCTCATAGTAGAGAGACAAAATTTAAAAATAAATAAAAATGATAAACAGAAGTATCTTTTAATATCAAATCTATTCTATTCATGAGTTTTTTAGTGAGAGATATTATTTTACCTGAATATAATTGGTTTCTATCAAAAGGATGGAAGGGATACATCTAAAAATTTATTCAAATCTATTTGGGTCTTGAGTTTGGATATCAAGAATTAGAATAGCAAGAGATCAGGTACTACAGGATACCTGTGCTTGCAAATTGTGATAGCTAACATAAAGGAAAAAAAAACAGGTGTTGCGGTTAATAACAAGATGGAAGGTCTAATTTAGATCGGGTGTTCAGAGGACTCCTCTCTACTAAGGTGATGTTTCAGAGGAAATCTTAAGAATGAGAAGGAATTAGCTGAGTGAGAAGTGGGAAGAATGTTTTCTCTCTGACAGTCTTTGGAGTTCAAGATAATTAAAATGCCATGTGCAAAGGGTATAAGGTAGAAAAGGACTGAGAGAAAACTAGTGTGGTTACAGTCAGGTAGGGGTATGTTTTGAGATGGAGATACAGGGAGACATCTGACCTGGCAGTACCCTGTAGTGTTGGGCCAATGTCTGGATTCATTGTAAGGGAAATAGCTAGCCACCGCAGGGCTCTCCATTACAATGCTCTTGAGAAAGGAACAGCATGGACTCCCTAGGTCCATCAGAGAACCCAAGGTCAGCCCAGGAGAATATCTATGAGGGTACCAGCCTTCCCTAGAGGAAATGAAGTCCTCCTTTACATTCAAATTTGAGCTAAGGGCTGTTATCAATGTGACCCTTCAGATTTAGATCCTAGTAAATGGAACTTCTAGCATGAAAGGGAACTATGGGATTGATAAGAAAACAAAGTGACAAATGCTACTTGGATGTATCTCTCCCATTCTCAGCTGAGTAAGAGGATGGAAAAAATAAACAATAACCACAACCAGAAAAGTGACTAACTCTTATGAAGAGATATTGCAGCATAAGGCAAAGAAAAGCCCAAAGGATGAGCAAAGAAGTCAGTGCAATTACCAGGGATGGAAGTCACAGAGGACTATGGAAGTAAAAGATGTCATTTCAGTTGGAGCCCTCGATGGTCAAAATTTAACAGCTTGCAGAAGCATCTGTGAGAAGGCTGAAAGCAGTTGTGCATAAACCAAACCTCATCCCTGGGCTGTGGATATTTACCTGGATTCAACTTCTCACTAATTTAGAGGCTTTATATCCATTACGACACATTCATTTCTTAGACTTAATGGGGCTTCCCTATTTGGTTAAGACACTCTCACAATGTTGCTGGTAGCAACATCAGAAGGGAGACGAGATACAGCCAAACTAATATTTGGAGAAGATTTTGGACCCGAATAAAAGTCCAAATCTGCGAAAACTAGCCTCTTACACAGGTGTTTCTGCATGGAAGTGAATTTCCTCCTTTCAATACTTATTAGAAGGCATAAGCAATGGATTAGTAATATTAATCTGCATCATCTGGTTCTTTAATTTATGTTGTAAGAAGATGAGTCAACAGAATTGTCAATTTAAAAAGCAAATTTGCCTGTTATTTTATCTCAAAATGAGTTTATTTGGGAATAACCAAAAGAATTGCAATCTGGGATGTGCCTGCTATGGCAAACCTTACACAATTCTAACAAACAAAGAAGGGGAACTGCCTTTATAGAGAAAAAAGGGGAGTAGGAAGGGGCTGTTCTAAAGGAAAGTCCATTGAGGGACAGTAATAGTTCAGGGTGGCAGTGGCTTCTCACTGGCTGAGCCGCGGTGTTTCTCATTGGCTGGGCTATTGCCAGGTGTGGAGAGAAATCTCCCTTCAGTAGTAAAGTAGTTTTACTTCTTGTGGAAGATGCAGGCCTCCATCACTTCCTGGTTGGTGTAATTGAAGATATGTGACAGGCATGAGAGCTCCCCCTACAGGCCTTCTTGACTCCAATTTAGTTGAGGGCTTTTATTAATTTCCACAACATCTACAAAGCAATGGCAGGATCATACTATCTTCTGGCCAAATAGCAGGCAAAGATAGAGCTGACTTTATTTGGGGATAAACACCAACAACAATAAAAGAGAACTTGAAAATATTCTGCAACATAAAAGGAGAGGAACTTAGCATGAGAAAAAACAGAGGAAGACATATGAATTACTACGTGACAGCAAAAACACTTTTAGTTAGCATTTCTTGGCATCTCAAGGAAGTGAAATCAGAGTGGTTTCTATCAATCAAGACATAAAAATGAAATAAGACAGCAAACAGAAGAAAGAGGAATTGAGAAAAGAAAGAAAACAACTTGAGGATACAAATAGTAGCATAGCATCTTTGTAAACAGTATTCGATGCTTGAAAGACAGGGAACAACTGCAGAAAGTCTAAACAAAGAGGTGAAGGCAAGGTCAAAAGGCGTTTGATAAAATGGAGGAAAAAAGAAAAAAAATGAAAACCAAAAAATGAAAAAAAATAGACTATGGTCAGGCAACAGAGATCCAACATACATGAGGCTGGCCTGGTGGCGCAGCGGTTAAGTTTGCACGTTCGGCTTCTCGGCGGTCTGGTGTTCGCCGGTTCAGATCCCGGGTGTGGACATGGCACCGCTTGGCACGCCATGCTGTGGTAGGCATCCCACATATAAAGTAGAGGAAGATGGGAACAGATGTTAGCTCAGGGCCAGGCTTCCTCAGCAAAAAGAGGAGGACTGGCAGTAGTTAGCTCAGGGCTAATCTTCTTCAAAAAAAATAAAGAAATAAAAAGAGATCCAACATACAGATAACTAATATTTCCAAAGAAGGAACAAGAAAAAAAAAAGGACCTCATTAGGCATATCAATCAAATCCACTATCTCCCCTCATTTCTGGCTACATGATAACTAAAGACTGAGTGGGGCTCATTTAACACTCACACTGTGGTTGAGGTTTTGGTCCTTTTTTGTTTGCATTTCTGGCTGCTTTGGCTTTATAGATTTTACTGTCATTATTTTGTGTACTATATTTTATATATAAAGAGCACCTACGAGGCAATAAGAAAGAAGAATATACTCATAGAAAAATGGACAAGGAAAGTCAATGAAAACACACAGTGAATAGATAAAAACAATAAACGTTGCCGGTGATCAAATGTAGGACTGTGAAAATGGTAATGAGAACAATTTTCATCAATTAAGTTGGTAAGGTTTTAAAAATTATAATAACCTGTTGAATCTAACGTGGGGAGAAATGGACACTTATAACCAATGTAACCTTGCCAGAAGGAAATTTGGCAACATATTTATAAGAACCCCAAAATATTCATATTATTTGATGCTCCAATTAAAGGATATTGAAAAACTTGAGGAAAAAGTTCACAGAACACTGTAAAGGATAAATATAGGTTATAAAATGTCATTATGTCTGCCATATATTAACACATGTATATGTATATACTCATGGATATTAGAGGATGAAAGGAGACACACAAACTTCTAAGAGGCTGACTTCTTTTTGTATTACAGGTAATTTATTTATTCTTTTGTTTCTCTGTGTTTTCCAGGTTCCAAAATGAGTATTGATTGCTTTTGTAATATATGAAAGTAAATGAGTAAAAATGGAATAGTGAAGAGAAAATAATTCCCAAGTAACAGTCCTTATAAACTCAAAGATAAACAAGGACCTAGAATATATTGTTGATCAAAGATAAACAAGGGCTTGGAACATATGTACAATATAGACTATAAAGTTGATTCAATAGGAACCAACTTTTGAATTCTGTGGATCGAATAAAAACCTCCCATCAGGCACTATTTTTTAAAAATTTTCAAGGGGTTCATAGATAACATTAGGCAATAAATAAGTCCTCACAAGTTCTAAATTGTAAAATTTTTATACCACATACTTTGACTACAGTGTGATTGAAGTGGAAATTTTTATCATAGTGAATACATACAAAGAAAGAAAACTCTATGAATCATAGATTTTTAAAAAAACTCCAAATATCGACTTGGCTGATTCTCACGTGTATTGCTCACCTAAAAATTCCAAATCTATGGCCAAAGCTGAACTCACAGGTACATCATTGCAATTATGCTGTCTTCTTTTGAAAAAAGCAAAGTATTCATCCTTCAAAACATGAAAATAATCTAAAACACTAATAAAATTAAGATACAAGTTTAAATTGATGAATTAGTAAATACGAAAGAAGTAGTGTTGACAAGTAACATTAAGAGCTGGTTTGGGAGGAAAAACAACAAACCTCTGTTAAATCTAAAGGAAATAAAAGAGAAAATATTAACAAAATTGGATACAAGATACAGAATGAAACAAGATGTGGACAGTTTTTTAGAAGGCACTAATTCTCTGATCTATCCTAATTCGCCTGCCTTCCAGACAAGCTCTTGACATTTTTGACATCTTAAAACAAGGGAGGTAACCAAATTACACCAAGGTCACATGTAGCTTGTTTCGTTTTGTGATTCCCAGTTTTTTTATTGCTGGGATGGACTGAGTGCGTAGTACCTGATTTAAAACACTAGAGGGAAGAAAAACAAAGAAAATGGGAAGGCGTGCAGCGTCCACTAGCAAGCGCTACCGATTCAAGAAACATGGAAGCCAGTTTAGCATTGTGTAGACACGCCTCACGGTTCAGCCCCAAGCACAGCACTAGACGTTTCCAGATAACAGCAAAAATAGTAGTTCTGCCTTATTGGGCAGTCTATTACCAGGAGCCTCCCTTCTCCCCACGTGTCAATTCTGGGTAAAGGCAGGTGTTAGGAATTCACTATAGACATTAACCTGTGACCTGCTGGTTTTGTATGATTTTTGTGGAGTTGACTATTCTGTCACTCCTCCCTTCAGACAGGGCCAAAGCCAGCATTATCTCATGTTCTGTTCTCCTTCTAGCCTCTCTTGCAGGAGTCACTTACCAAAAACAATGCTTTTTCTTCTTTAGAAACCTGCTCGGGGCTTTGTTGGGACACTTGGGGCCATACAATGGGGTGAATGTGATCAATAGAGAAGATGGGTGGTGTGGGATTTGTGTGTCTTTAGGGGTTGAAAGGGTAGCGGCTCCATTGAAATAGCCCAACTGTGTGGATTGGGAGTTTCCGCAGAAACAGAGACTCCAGTCTTGGACCAACTCTGCCCGCTGAAGTGAAAGGACCAGGGAGGGGAAAGTCAGTGTGGCCCAGGCCTGGCAACCAGGTCCAGTGACCTTGGGAGCCAGTGTGAAGGACCTGCCAGGTCCTCTTAGTGCAGGGGCTCCTGGGAAGGTATCCTGACTCCATGGCAGAGCAGTGGTGTCTGGCAGCAGCCTGGTGTGACAGACAGAGCACTCCATCCATTTTCCAAACCTAGTCAGCCCACAGCTTCTTGTCTAGAGAAAATAGGAAAAACTCTGACCTTGCGCTTTGGCTAAACTTGGTGCCTGGATTTCAAAACTGGAGTCTATTTTATTTAAATCTAAGCAGAGGACCAAGAGTAAGAAAGGAAATAGTCAAGAGAAAATTTAGCTTTATCCTAACTTCATAACTTATACCATGGTTTACGAAACCAACTTAAATTTATTATTATTTATTTATTTATTTGTTTGTTTTGGGTGAGGAAGATTGTCACTGAGCTAACATCTGTGCCCAGCTTCCTCTATTTTTTCGTATGTGGGACACGGCCACAGCATGGCTTGATGAGTGGTGTGTAGGTCCTCTGCTTGGGGGAGTGGAACCTGTGAACCCAGGCAGCCAAAGCAGCGTGTGTGAACTTAACCACTATGCCACCAACCAGCCCCTTAATATATTTTTTTAAAAAAATGAAAAATCACTGTGAAATGAACTGAGTGTCCCGAAATAATTCATACCTGATAAACATCTTTATCTCATATAATCCTCGGGACATGAGAGAATGATTCTGATCTTCATTTTTACACATGATAAAAGTGGGGCCTATGGGGTCACACAGTATGTAAGTGAAAAGCCTGCCCTTTTTTCTCTTCTGTCTGTCCATTTGTTAACTCTGCACAGACAAGTTTTCAGATCTTCTCAGGAAACACAAAATCACATGCAGTTACCCACTAGAATTTCCCAGCATACAAACTGAAAGACCTATTTAACGTTTGGCGTTTAACGCCTGTCCTTCATGTAAAGAGCGGTAAGTTTTTTCCCCATCTTGTGAAATAGGAGGATAGGACTCCAAGGAGGGTAGGTCCCCAGAATTATCATTTAAGTCTCCTTTAAGATCAGAGCAAACTCCTAAATTCCTGGGCAATCTCACGTGGTCATATAATTTTTAACAAGGAGATGTATATATGAGCAGAAAGGAAGTACTGGCAGAAAAAATTCAAAACCAGTTTGAGCTTCCCGCGATACCTTTCATGGAGGTGCACACAGAGGACACTCAAATATCTACTGAAAGATGGTCGCTTCAGGACTCCAAGTCAAGTGCCTGTTTCTGCAACTGGCATGATAGAACAGCTGGAGTGCTGTTGAAGAACAGAGTCTCAGGTCCCCTCCCTGCAGATTGGGACTCGGCAGATCTGGGGCAGAGCCTGAGAATCTGTATTTTAAAAATAGGCGAATCTTGTGGTTACATCTGGGAAACACTGAGAGGATTTCCTGGTGAGCATGTTCCATATTTACCTATGAGGGGCAGAGTCAGATATCTGCTTCTCAAGAGAACCAGTCAATTTGAGCAGTGGAAGAGGATTCATTGGTCCCACGGTCCAACCTTCTCTTTTTACAGTTGGGGAAACTGATGCTCAGAAAACTGATTTTAGTAGTGTATTACTAGGAATATATATATTATTATACTATATATATTACAGCAAGAAAATGTATACATGTATATATAACGTATTTGGGGATCTTTGTTTTGTTTTCATTGGTTTATTTGTTTAATTAAGCATCTGAGTTCTAAGTAATGATGAAATATGACCAAAGGTCAAAAATAAAGAAAGATTTAAAAGAAACAGGCAGCAAAGCCAGAGAAATGCTTGACAATTATATACCATCTCAGAAATTTTAAAACTTTTATTTAAAAAAATTTTCCTATGTCCATATAGGTCCTCACTACCACTTTGGGAGGATGGCTCATTCCGGCCATTTTCCAGACAAGGAAAGTGAGGATCCAGAGGTTCGATGAGCTGCTGGAGGGCATCGAGTGGTGAAGGACAGAAGCAGAACACGACCGGCCTGGCAGAGCACCCCATCTTTTCATTACTCTGAGGTGTGGCGGAAGCACCAGTCCAACATCAATATCCAGGATGAACAACGTGGTGGGAAAAAATGATATGAAACATAATGACTGTAATGAAAAAACCTCAAGCCTTCTTGCGGTGACATTTATCAGTCTGTCCAGAAGTGAATGCATGAGCTGGATCTGGAATCTATAACAACCACACTTGCAAAGAGCCCCATTTTCTGTGTGTCTGCAACTCGTTTGGTTGCGGTAAGTTTTTCTGCGGCAGCTCAGACCAGAACCCCTAGATCCACGAGCAGTTCGCAGGTCTTGGATGATCAGGTTTCCAAGGGAGGGAGAAAAAGAAAGCTCAGAAACCAATCCAAACCAATGCGCTCCTCTTGAGGCATCTGCTGGTGGTTACTGGTGGGGATTGGAACAATTTGGGAGTTGAATCAATTGGACTTGTGAGGCTGTGGGTGAGGTGTGGGTAGGGCAAGAATTCCAGGTCCCCAGAGCCAGCTGCACTACTTGAAAATGGCCAGGCATGCAGCCATATTTGAAAGCTTCTGTAAAGACAGAGGAAGGGCCAGCACAGAGGGCTCCTTTAACGCTGCTGCCTAGAAATGCTAACTGGGAACCTTGGGCTGGATTATCTGCCTCATCTTGCGTTAACAAAATGCTCCTTTTAGCTTCAACCAAGTCCGCTTCCAATTTACAGAGCCTCCCCTTGTGCCAGACATGATGCTGGGCACTCGGCATTCAGGGGTGAAGACAGCAGAGTCTCTGCCCTTGAGAACCTGAGGTCTAAACATGTTTCTATGAGGTTAGCTGTTTTCCTGGTCCAGTGTGCTACAGAGTGATGGTGGTTCCTTGCTTCCCGCTTGTGAAGCCACCCACACTCTGAGTCCCCACAGGCAATGCATTCATTGATCCAGAAGGTACTTCCACAAGGATTCAGTGCCCAGAGTCACAGAAATCCAGAGAAATAAATGACCTTATTAGAAACAAGCAAACAAACAAATATCCTCCCCTCGCAAATGCTCTCATGCTCTTGTTATGACCTAACAGTAACCACAAGAATCCCTCTTTGCTGTCAGCTTGGCCTGCCAAGGGATCTGCTGGCATCCTCCCCCTGATTTCATGGGCATCATGGAAATAGCAATGGTGTGGGTGTTAGGAGACCCAAATAAGCTTTTCTGTATCTGAGCGAGCCCTGTACCAGCCACACTGGCCTCTGTGCTGCTCCCTGAACAAGCCAAGTACACTCCCAACTTTGGGCATTTGTCCCTGTCTTTCCTTCCCTCTGGATTGTTCTTCCTCTAAGTATTCTCATGGGAAGCTCTCGAAGAAAAGAAAGAAGAAAGGAAGGAAGGAAGGAGTTTCCCCAAAGACGGGCAATCACAGTTCACTTTCTGTAAAAGCTGTTTTGGTAGAAAGAGCATGGGCTGAGATTCAGACACTCCAGTCATCATCTTGGGCTCTGGGCATTTGTTAAACAAACTGACTTCATCAGTGTCATCTCAAATGCCTCACCATCTCTAGCAAATCTATCCATTTCGTCTGGGGTCTCTCGGATGAAGCTTTTATCTCTGTATCCACTTATACTGCGAACTTCTTCACTGAGCAGCTCCTCCTCATCTTACAGATCTCCCCTCAAATCCTCCTGTCTCCTCCCAGAAGACCTTACTGACCGCCTGCCCCTGATGGGTTCCCTGGGCTCCCCCAGCCTCCTGGGTCTACCTGTCGCAGTTTGAGCACTCCCAGCTGTTGGCATCTGGTATGTGCCTGGTTCCCTTTTTGATTGACTTTAAGAGGAATGTGCTTTGTCCCCAGGACCTTGGGCAAAATCTTGCAAGATGGGCGAGTTATTTAAATGTGCATGAGCTTCAATAACTGCATCCCAGTGTCTTTGGGAACACAGAGGAGGTTTACCTAATTCAACTGGGAGAGGCAAGGTCAGAGATGAGGAGACTCAAACTCAGTCTTAAACCAATGAGTAGATATTGGTCAGAAACCAGGGAGTTGGGAAAGAGAAGGTTGGAGGCTTACCTAGCACTGTGAGTATTCTATGACCATATTCTGATACTATTTTCATGTATTCTAGGGGCTCTCCAGAGACTCTGGCCTGGGGTGGGGCCGGAGAGTGTCTTGGTAGGTGAGCAAGAACAATGGTTCCCTCCCCCGGCACTTCCCCCTTGCTGCCACTAGAGGGAGGCCTGAGCCCATTTATCATGCCCGTCCCTGCCTCCTCCCCACGTCTGCTACTAACAGATCACCATCATCCATGGGGGAAGCTTCTGCTTTATGGCCACATTGTTGTCAAATCACAGAACTGTCCAACAGCCCAGCTTCTCTGAATGAGTGGTTTGCATATATTCATAGCATTAGAATAATATTAACCATATTTTAAATAATTAATTGCCACTTTGCCTAGATCTTAGAATATACTATGGTGGGTATTCTCTTTGCATGATCTCTCGGAAGCTTCACAAAAGCCCCATGACATGGACAGTCTCATTTCCCCTTTTGTCAGATGGAGTGGCCAGCCCGGTAGGGCAGCAGTTAAGTTCACACATTCTGCTTTGGTGGCCTGGGGTTCACCGGTTCCGATCCCAGGTGTGGACATGGCGCTGCTGGTCAAGCCATGCTGTGGCAGGCGTCCCACATATAAAGTAGAGGAAGATGGGCACAGATGTTAGCTCAGGGCCAGCCTTCCTCAGCAAAAAGAAGAGGATTGGGGGCAGATGTTAGCTCAGGGCTAATCTTCTTCTGCTTCAAAAAACAAATTAAGTGTTTCACCCAAGTTCACCCACACTCTTAGCCATGGAACTGACTGGAGATATGAAGTCTGCATCTCTGCCCTCCACTCCCTGCAGTGGGGGACAAGCGGGAGCTGTTGTCTGGGGGGAGTGGGAGAGCAGGACTCCCTTAGAAATGAAAGGAAGGAGGGATGGAGAGTAGAGACCCTGAGATCAAAGAATGAGAGGAGGGAAGAGGCACGGGTGCTCGCTCAAGTATCATACACTTGATTTCACTGAAGCAGAAAATCGAAAAGGCAGTGTTGAGAGCTGAGGCCAGACATATAGCAGAGACCTGATAATGCGGAGCCCACAGGCGAGAATGAAGAGTGCCGTTTTATTTCAAGGGAAAGAGGAGCTCTGGAAGTGTTCAGCCGAGTCATTTGTTTGTCAGCTGTATCCGCCTAAGACATTTTGTGTTCTCGATCTTGAATACTTTGTATAACTGTTGGTTCTACTGCATTCTCTTTAATGAATTTGCATTGTTGCTTCCTATTGTTAATTTCCATCCTTCTCTATTCAAGTACATTTCCAATGCCTACTTTATTTTATCCGCCCCCCCCCCAAAGCCCCAGTACATAGTTGTATATCCTAGTTGTCAGTCCTTCTAGTTCCTCTATGTGGGATGACACCACAGCGTGGCTTGATGGGTGGTGTGTACGTCCACACCCAGGATCTGAGCCTGCAAACCCTGGGCCACTGGAGCGGAGCATGTGAACTTAACCACTACACCACAGGGCCAGCCCAGCCAATGCCTATTTTAAAATCCTGGAATGCGTGTTCTATAATCCCTTGGCAGTGGTACCAGAGTGTCCTGCAGGTGTTGGCATTCCTGCCGTGGTGACTGTACTACTTGGCTCGGGAATTATTTTGCCCTGTGAGCTCAGGTTTCTAGAAGAGGACCAGCTACTCTGGCTGATACAGTGTGGTGGGGACAGAAAGAAACCCAAGCCGTAGTGAGGGGAACTCAGAGCAGGAGTCCACAGCAGGACGGAGTTGCTGTGCCTCGCTCCTGGTTATGGAAGACTGTTTAGGCCCATTCCACTGTGAGGCTTTCCCTCTCAACAGTTAGAAATAGGCAGCACTTGGAGGCAAACAGTCCCCTGGTTGTAATCCATCATTCCAGAGGGTTTGAGGGAAGATGGAGAGGAGTAACTGAGGGAGATGGAACAGACTGCACGAGTGCTCAGTAACTTCTCATCTCATCTCTGCCCTGCCACAGTTTTCTGAGAATGGACTTTGGTTAGGGAGCAAATTCACCATTTTGGCAGGAAACCGAAGTATCTCTGTTCCAAATATTGGCTAAGTTTCTACTAAGCGCCACACATTTTTCTAGGATATAGGGAAAAAAGAAGAAACGCAAAGCAACAATAACAAAATGAAGATCCTACCCCTCCTGAAACTTCCATCACAGCCACTGGGGGAGTGGAGGATGGGGGGTCGAGGGAGGGCAACGCAAATGCCCAATTAAATCTGAATTTCAGATAATCAAGAAATAATGGTTTTAGTATAATTGTCTCATACGGGTCATTCAAAAAATAGTTGTTGCTCAGTATATGTCAAATATTGAATGGAACATACTTATGCTAAACAATTTTCTTAGTATATCTCAAATATTGCATGGAACATACTTGCACTAAAAAGTTATTTATTGGGGCAGCCTGGTGGCACAGCGGTTCGGCAGCCTGAGGTTCGCCAGTTCGGATCCCGGGTGGGGAAAATCCCAGGCTTGGGAAGCCATGCTGTGGTAGGCATCCCACATATAAAGTAGGGGAAGATGGATGTTAGCTCAGGGCCAGTCTTCCTCAGGAAAAAGAGGAGGATTGGTGGTGATGTTAGCTCAGGGCTAATCTTCCTCAAAAAAAAGTTATTTATTAATTATCTTGAATTCAAAGTTAATTGGGGATATGTATTTTATCTGGCAACTTAGCAGGTGAGTGAAGAGAAAGATAATAAAAAAAATTAACTTATAAGACATATAGTAGGTCACATGGTAATACATGCTGTTGAGAAAAATACAGCCCTTCCATTTAGAGAAAGGAAAGGAAGAGACATCCTCACATTGAGGATCTAAATACTAGCCACATGTAGGTCTCTCTTGATCCCCAACCTTGTGTCCTCTCTCCTGATTCCAAGGGCAGATGATTATGTCATGGGAAAGAGGAGGATGTTCTGAAATTAGCAGAAGCTGGGGAAAGATGCCAAGGGGAAAGTGATTTCTCTTCAGCTGGAAAAAATATCAAAAATTATAGTTTTGATCTAGTTGAGAGAGTTTGAAATCCTGGCATCCCACGGATGTGAAGTAAACATAAAGAGGTAAATTAGATCTCCAAGGCGTTCTCCCAGCTTGGATAGTCACGTCTTGTATATTTTCATTTGAGATTAACATCCATAAAGGTCAAGGATTCTGTCAACAGGGCCTGGGTACCACTAAAGTAACTTCTCTGCTCTCTCCTAAAGATGCATCATAAAATTAGAACTGTTCATTAAGGGCTCAGGGTCACTGAGTATTGAGAATAAAGTCTTCTCTGTCGCATCAGAAACTTAGAAGAAGCTTTGACAAAGTAGACTTCCCACGAATTTTCCACTGAATTGAATGTTCACTCAACTGACCATTCATTGTTCCCATCATGTGGGTGTGGTCTGACCACGTGAGACTCCCCACAACATTATTACAACTATTGCAGGGACTGCTTCAAGTTTATTTCTACCAAAAGAACTATCTTCAAACTCGTGTAATAAACAGAAAAGTCTTTCGAAAACTATAAGCACTAAATAGCTATAAGCCATTATTATTACTACTAGATACAGATAGAGATTCAGCATGGATCAATCTGAATGATGTTAAGAGCTGCTCAATATTCATAGGCTTAGGAGAGTTTTTGCTTAAGGAAACTAAACTATCTCTCTAAATAATGATGTGATTTAGATGTTTAGGGTCACCATCAATGGCAACTTGATACAACCCATGACTGGATCCTATATTCTAAAAGGATCTGGTAGAGAAGCTAAATGTATCATTCGGGGTCCAGTCAGAGGGACTTCAGAAACCACACAGGAATTTGAACAAGAAAATGTTACTGTGAAGCATTAGTAAGTATAACAGGGGAGTGGAGTAATGAAGGATTGGCTTACTGGAAGAAGTCAAGAGAACTCTGAAGAATGCAGAAGCAGCAGGTGGTAGGAGCCGCTACTGCCCCCTAGGTCTGAGACAGAGCACCCAGCAGAGAGCTACCCACCCCTTCCCCTCACCCCACACTCCTCTGGGCTGAATTCTGGTCCTTACTGAAGAGGATGTGTCATGGCTTCCTGGATGGCAGAGAAGTTCCGAGTTTCTGTGCAGGTGCCACTGGCTGGAAGTCTGCCCTCAGGGTTGCTGGGAGTAATCTGTCCACAGGAAGGTGCTGCACCTGGACACTTAGTGCAAAACTGCCTGAGGAAGTGCTAGAGGGATGGTGGTTCCTGGGGAGGTAGTGTACCCATGCAGTCTGCTGCCACGGTGCCCAGGGGGGTGTCGGGGAAGCTGCTGGCTGTGGACACCGCTGGCCAATCTGCACTGCAGTAGCACTGACGAAGCTGCATATTGGAGCAGCCTAGGGAGAGGAGCCCCCCAGATCCAGGAAGAGAAACCCCTTCCTCCTACGACGTGGTGCCAGCTGACAAAGGAGAGCTATTTACAGGGCCTGTCTCTGTTATTGCAGAAGAGGACAATGAAGGGGATTTGGGAGCTGCGAGGCGATACACTGATAATGCCCACAGCAGGTGTTAACCACGAGGTTTTGCTCCTTAGGAATAAAGTATCTGAAGACACAAAGGAACAAGGTGTATTGTGAGACTGGATCATTGCTTCTAAAACTTTGGCATGCAATGAATTACCGAAGGGCATGTTTGAACGTGGATTTCTGGGTCCCAACCTGGGAGTTTCTGATTCAGGAGGTTTACAATGGGGGCTGGTCATTTCCCTTTCTTACCAGTTCCCAGAGAATGCTGATAATGTCCATCCCAAGAGAAGCTTTCTTCTCCCTTGACGTGATTTATTTCTACTGAAGAGCGTCTTATTTTTCATTTTATGATCAGGACCACACTTTGAATAGTTTTGTTTTGGTCCATTTATTCTCTTCTAATTTGGTTATCAAATACAAGAAGCAAGGAAGCTTTATCTTTCTAAAAGCACATATTTGGAATTTTACTTTATTTGGAATTTTTGGAATAAGATCTTCCCCATCCAATTGTACATTTGATTATTTTAAAAAATGTATCTTTTTAAATTGAGATTTCTGAACAGCTAAGCAAAGAAAACTAACTTCAGCAATATTTTCTCAATTATTTGAGTAAAATGACTACCCAGATCATTCTTTGAATATGACTTGAAATTGTCAGTTTCACACACGACTTAGCATTAGAAAATAATTCTTAAAAACCTGAAGAAACTGTAACAGACAGGATTTTATATTGAGAAATTGTGATGAAATGGATACAAAGATTTAGAGAAGAAAAGTCAAAACCATTCTCGGCAGTCTCTTTGCTTTTCTTTCAATTTAAGATCAGGTGTTAAGATGAAAGGTAATCCAGCCCAGCTCTGTTTTTCCTATATAATTCCTAGGTTTATAGAGTATTTTTCTTTCACATAACTAAAAATTATAGCAACTATGATGTCTATCTTTTATCTTAATCCTAATATTTTTTATATGACAGTAATGAGCTTCCCTTTGAAATGAGGCATGCTCCTGAGCTTATGTCCCCCAAGAACTTATTTTGCTTTCCAGGCAGCAAGCCTCACTTTGTACACATTGCATTGTATCACAGGGTCTTTAATTTTAGTCCATAAAATGATGATTGCGCTTCTCTCTTCCTAATTATTTCCATGACTTCCTGACGTGCTCTCCAATAAATTAGTGAGATCATCTTGTTAATGAATAAAGCCAAATTACAGGAAAATACCTAGCTGTGAGTCACAATACCTGGGGTTTTAATCTGGATTTACCAAATAGCTCTGAGGCCTTCCACAAACGCTTATAATATGTTTTCCTCTCTGGCCCTAAGTTTTCTCATACGGAGAATGACAAATTTAAAGAAATTATTTCTAGCGAATTTTCTACTTCTATGATTCTATAAATTTTTAATCAAAGTATCTTAAAAATTTAATAGTGTTTGGTTTAGTAAACAGATAATGCAACAAGGTCAATAAAATTATTGGGATTTTCTCTTTTATTGTGATTTTTAAAAATAACTTTATGAGTCTTTTGTCAAGATAGACGAACAGTGCTGGATAATGGTGGGCATGTGCTAATGTCTGGATTGTCCTTGCTCTGATTTTTTTTTTTTAAATAATAATACCTACAATGGCAAATAGATTGTTCTAGCTGCACTACCAGAATAAGATAAGCCACTAGGTGGCAGTACAATGCAGAAAATGGTAGGAATCACGTCTCCCTAATGAGATGTGCATTGTCGCGTCGTCTTTAACGTGAATTACTTACTCAACATAAACTACAGCAAGCTGGTGAAATACAAGATATTAATATCACTCTCTGACTGTTTTTAAATATGGTCAACATTTTACATTTTATGGTGAAGTTCATTCCAAGAAATAATTCTGTAAGGTCGGGATTTCTCAATATTTCAAGAATTTTACAAGATTATTGAAAAAGTATAAGGATCAAATAAAGTGATTATTTAAAAACATAGGTGCTATAAATTATTAATTGTGAGAAAAGGATATGGCAAGAGAAAAAGGCTTATTAAATTGCTCATTTTTTTATGTATGTCTAAGGTTGAGCTGCTGAAGGGTTTTTGGTGTCATTGCCATGCATGGTGTGAAGCAAGATGTTTGTAGTGCTCCAGACTGAGGCGATGCCCTAAAGGAGAGGACACCACATTCTTGAATCGCGGAATCATCATCACTGGGGTTCATCCACCTTCCCACAGAACTCTTGAAAGAAGATTCCAGTTCAGACTCTAACACCAACCGCCACCCGCCCTTTTCTCCTCCATCACCATACACATTAGGAGGGGACTGGGACAAAGTGGTGAGTTCAGTGATCATGGGGAGATTGTTCCTTCCTCTCCCAATGGGAACACGGCATGGGCTTCCCACCAGAACGGGGAGACCCAAAAAGACTCACTTGTGAAGACTTGGGAGAGCCGAACACAGTCAAGGTGGGAACTCAATTGCTGCTCGGACCTCCGCAGCAGAGGGAGCAAAGACTGTGGAGGATTGCAGCCTGATGAGTTTGAGTACAGCACAGTTGGGGGGAGTTATCGGGGAAATACACGACAGTGTCACGTGCATACCCCAACCAGACGAGTTGAGATTTCTGACATACCTTTATCACAAAGCTACTTCCTCTGCATTACAGCTAAATTTCAGCCGCCAGTCTAATTTTCTACTAAAACAGCACATTAGTATGTTTGGATTTGGCACTAACTATTTAAAGATGCATCTTGAAATTCTTAGTTTTTGTGTCTCAGTTCTGGCACAGAAAAGTCACTCAAAAACTATAGAAGTAAAACAGACCTAGCTCATGTGTGTGGGGTTTTTTCCTCCAGATCATCCTGTTTCCAATACTCAATGTTCTACATGCTATTTCTGAGGCAGCTTTTGCTACAATAAACTCACATTAGAATCATTCACAGAACTTTCAGAAATTACCGATGCCCAGATCCTTTCTTCAGAGATTTTAATCTAATTCATGTGTTTCTAGCCTGGATGCTGGGATTTTAAAAATTTCCGGGAGATTGTAACATGCAGCCAAGATTGAGAACTATTGGGTGGGTGAATATTCCTTCTTAACAATTCTTTCTCGAGCTGTATCTAATTTGTAGTTTTACGTATTCATTAATTTTAATGACTATGCTTTTAATTTCTAAGACATCTATTATTATAATTGACCTGCTCTTTGCTATAGTGCTATTTTCTTAGGTTCTAAACACCTTTAATCATTCTAAATCTATTTGTTTATCACTTCTATTTGATGATTATTTTACTGGGAATTCTCAGGATTCCACCCCTACTTTTTTGCATGTGCCATCTCTTGCTTACAGAGGCTTGTTTACTTGCACTATTTATAATTTTGGATTGGGAACCTAAATTAAGAAGAATTCTATCTGGGAATCCTGATGGCATAGATCTAAGGCAGTTTTGTCTTTTCTTTTGCCAAGTGCCCAGTAGTATCTCGACAGGCCTAGGAAACCTGTTTGTTTTTAATGTGAAATTCTGGTATTCTGTGTTCCTGGATCACAAATATTTGTACTTTCCTATTCCAAACCACCTTAGTGGACAGGGATGGAGTTTAGAAGCATTTTTTCCTCTAGAGCCAACAAAGGGTAGACAAGGTTGCTTCTTGTCTTCTCATGTGGGTGAATGAATTTCTTAGGTGCGTTATTTTCCTCAAGGGTGCAGATGCCTTCCTAATCATCACTTGCTTCATGCAGGCTAAAGGCCTTTATTCTTGGTTCTACTAAGAAATGACAGCCCAGTCCCCTACTCTGGTCACTGTCCCTCTGTTACACCTCCTAGGAAAGCTGTACATCTACTCACATTGTTTCCCCTGTGGTTTATTTCTGCCACATGTGGTGATTTTCCTTCTTTCTTGGCACCTGAGCTATGCATTGAAAATAATGCTTCTATCCTGTTACCAGGAATTTCTGTGAGTTTTTCTCAAGAGACTTTCCTGATTAGTCGGTCTTCTTGTGTTAAGTAAGCCCCATCCTACCCCCACCCCACCTCAACATATTGTGTTTAACAGATGCTCAACAATATTTTCTGATTTCAATGTCCACCCAGGCTCACTTATTCTATCAACCCCTTCTGTCCTGCTGGGGCTCTCATTTACCCTGAGAAACACTCAAGATCCCTCTACCTCCCCTGTGGTTTATTAACTCAATTTCTTTCACATAGATTCGCAGCACTCAGAGCGTTAGCATTTTTGGGCTACTAAGCTTGTTCCTTTTTCTGGGTGAAAGAATTTTTTGAAATCCTACGTGTCTCAGGATGTTCACAGGCCACAGAGTGATCATTTAAAAATAGACATGGATTTTTAAAGTTGTTAATAATTTTGAAAAAAAAAATAAACATTTCACTACTTCTACTCCCCAAACAGTCTTGCATGGATGCATATTCTTAGTTAAATAAGTTCCACAAAATATATGAGTTTGCTAGCTTTTCCAATGCATTTTTAAGTAAGTGTGGTCCAGACCATGTACTTTACCTTGTAAACTGAAATAGAAGCCTGTGTAATTTGCTATATATTGAAATTTGGTGAGTTTGTTGATGATGAAACTGGTGTATTACGCTGAGACTCTTTTCTTGATTGATTGTGCTTATCTTTATGGGTAGGAAGTGGCTTACAAAAGACATTTTAAAAGACTTCCAGCAAGGTAATAATAAAAATAAGCAAGAAAAAGAGATGGTCTCTCCTATTTAATATTGAGGGAAAACACAATAATAAAAATAACAGTTATGTAATTGGAAATTAGTTTTTAAATTGCTTTGGTTCACTTAGATTTTCAAGGGACAAAGGAAATAAAAGATAATGAAAGTAACGTTCATCATCAGATTTCTCAGATTGCATGAAAATGTCCCCGCCCTGAATTACAAAAAAAAAAAAAAAATCAGTGCCTCTTGCATATAATTAGCCAGACTTGGTTTTGATTGTCTCTATTATCATCTTCTTGTTAGAGTGTAATGAGATTCAGTCCTGCACATATGAATACCCACCGCCTGTCACTGAGCCATCTGTCCACGACTTAGAGGCATGAGCATGCTGTCTGCAGTGAATAGAGAAAAATGGAAATTTATATTAGAATTGTTTCTCTTTGTTCTTTGTTCATGACTTAAAGCCACTCGGCATTATTCTCCGGGACTTAGATATTTAGCAGGCAGCCTATCTAACAACTTTAAAGTATGTCCTAAAACAGGCGTATATTTTGACATCTGGACATTGACCAATCTTCCTCTTGTATCATCTATTTTTTTAAAGTTCTCTTTTTTAAAAAAAATAATAGATTTTATTTTCTAGAGCAATTTTAGTTTTACAGAAAAGTGGAGCAGAAAGTATAGCGCTCGTATATCCTCCCTCCATCTCCCCTGTTATTAACATTTTGTATTGGTATGGTACATTTGTTACAACTGATGAACCAATATTGGTGCATCATTGTTAACTGAAGCCTGTACTTGCATTAGGGTTCACTCTTTGTGTTCTGCAGCTCTATGCGTCTTGCCAAATGCATAATGTCCTGTATTCCCCATTACAGTATCATACAGAATATTCACTGCCCTAAAAGCCCTGTATTCTACCTATCATCCTCCTGCCCCAATCCCTGGCAACCACTGGTTATTTTTACTGTCTAGACACTTTTCATTTTTCCAGAATGTCATAGAGTTGGAACCATGCAGCATGCAGCGTTTTCAGACTGATTTCTTTCATTTAGCAATATGCATGGACCAGCTTTTAATTACTTTGAGTACATCCTTCATTTCATACCAATTCATTCCTCTTTTCTTCTATTTTTATCTCCTTTAATTTTGATTTTTTTGCTACTCACCAGTCATATCGCTAATGGCCATGGTCAGTTAAAACAAAAAGAACTATGTTAGGATAATATTTAAATAAATTGTCCGAGGGAGACTTTAAAATTTACTTAGTAGTTCTATTTTTATAACTGGAGAGAAATAGGAAAGGCACATAAAACAGAGGATGATGTAGTGAAAACAAATGTGGGTATACCTCTCTGACTTTCTGAGCCTCGTGTCTTCATCCCTCAAAGGAGGATACTATTATTGAATTCCAAGTTCTCCAAGAGAATTAAACATTTCATGTGGTGTATATAGAAGACGCTCAGTGACAGTGAAAGAAACAGACAAGAAGTAGAAGATGAGAAAGCAGAACTAGAAGAAGGTGAGGAAAGGTACAGGCGTAGGAGGAGGGAGAAGATTTTATTGTGACCCAAACCAACAGGCAGTTGTTTCTAAGAACAGAGTTCCATCATCAAGATATGAAATCTTTTTGAAGGGTGTGGAATAGAAAAATGTTTACCTTTCAGAAAGTCCCCATGACTGTTGGAACCTAGATGATTTTTTGTGGTCGTTTCTCAAAGTCAATAGAACAGGCATGATATTCAATGCCTATTTCTCTTGTCTAATAATTCCAAAAATAAATATAAAGGGGAAGAATTTGCCTAGCCATTGTGGAAAGAAAATAGTGATAAAATATAATATTTTAGCTATTTCAACCCCAAACACCCCGTTTTCTGATTTTCCATCAGTCCCGTCTTCAGAGATGACATTTCAAAGGGATCTTATTAGTCTTCATACATATTGTTGTATATTATGGATCAATGGTGCATGTACTCTTTTGACCTTGCATTCTTATCGTTGCACTTTTGTAGTAATCATAGAACTAAATGAGAATTTGTTTAAACACAGGAGATAACAAAAGGAAATAATCGTCAGGCATTCTGCACACCTGGATTAATGTGTTTTTCCAAGGAGAGAATTGCTTCTCTGAGTTTACGCAACAGAGTCCATCATCCTGGCCCTAGGGTCTCCTGGCGGTGATCGTTCCTGGAATATTACCTGAGAAGTACGGGAACTCTTTTAGTATTGCGGGCTGGGATCCTTGTCTCCCCCAGAGCCACCAGAGCTCCATGTCTTCCAGAGACAACATTACATTTGCAGCCTCCACTACTGAGAAGAGGCACCGAGAAGATTATTCACAAAGTGGGTGAGAGTGAGTCCTACACATTTTATAACCATAAGCCCCTGGTCCCTAGAATCCTATGCCTTAATCCACAAAGCCCAGCTACACTCAGGGTGAAGAATTAGCCTGTCCTTTCCTGCTCAGACTTGGGGATGCTGAGTGATGGTCCTTAGGCACATCCACCTTCTCAGTGGTGGTGAACCAGTGTTCTATCTGTGAAGAACTTCCAGAATCTTCTAGTTCATGTTCATTTATGATTCCTGGGGACAAGTCATAGTCTCCTTTGGTGTCCGGGGTGAACAGTCGAAGTCAGCCCTGTGGTAGCCTACTCTCTCTCATCAGGCTCTGTAGAAGCTGATGCAGACTGTCCTTGTTCGTGTTCTGGGATGACGCATTCACAGAGATATGCCTCTCAGATCCCCCTTCAAGATTGCATCTTTGTGAGGACCAAGGTTAACTGATGACTTCCAATTGTTTGTTCCTTCAGGATCCACGCAAGTCATGCCCAGGGCTCCCTCCAGACCCTAAGTGAGCAAGGCCCTAACTGTTTCTATCCAAGGCAGGTCACATCTACTGGGAAAGCTTTGCCCCAGAGCACCCCCTTTGGGCTGGCAGAGGCTTTGGCAGTCTGCATGGGTGTAGTATGGCTCCTCCTGCCCAAACCTGTTCCAGTTCCTTTTCTTTCACTAGTGTTTCTCCTCAACAAGCCTTTGCCCTCCTAACTGTACCTCTGTGTCCATGTCCTGTGTCAGATATTATCTGCCTAAGTGATTAAACAACACCTTAACTGAAGAGGGTGTGACCTATGTTGGGGCCCCAACATCACGATTAAATGATAAATGACTAGAAGGCCGGACCACGTCTTCTTGATCACCCACAGCGATTGCATATGGTAACCTTCCAATAAAGGCTTGTTGAATTCAGTTTTCCAGAATTCTTCTTTGGCTCCATTTTTGTTCTTTATTAACACAGACTTTACCCTTCCCCCCCAAAGCGTGTATATGTATATCCCAGCCTGAAGGTCTACACTTTATTGCTTAGGCATAATGGTGCTGATTAAAAATCCCCAGGTAAACTCAGGTTAACTAAGTGACTGCCAAAACCCTCCCGCCTCACACAGGACTCTCAAGACGGCCCTCCTGTTCTTCAGCCCTGCTTCCTTGGCGTGACTTAGTATTTCTGCCGCTCTCTTGGCAGGCTGTGCTGAGGTGTCATTTTCCAAGAAAGGGATTCACTTATAATTCAGCTGACTGCCTCCTTTCTATGTTGAAATATGTTTTGGCAGCTATGGCAAACAGAGATTAGTCGTGGGCTGCTCTGCCTTTGAACACAACTTGCTGAAGCAGTGAGGGACACGTCCCCCCTATTCCGAGACATGTGCAGTCTAATGAGTCACATATGAGTCCCTGAGATTTCCATTCACAAAAGGATTGCTTTGGGTAGACTGAGTACTATACGGTGCCCTGGGTACGATATTTATAAATAGGAGACTTCTTCGTAATGACAGGGGATTATTTTCCTTGTAAAAGCTGTGTTCCCTCACTATTCATTAGGAGGTTTTTGGGTGATAGAGTTAGAGATTTTGGTGATTAGCCTAGCCTTCTTTTTGAGACAGACTTCCATGCAATCAACATCTGCCTCCCCCACGTGTCCACCAACTCTGGTCTGAATGAGTCTTGCTACAAATCCAGATGTTGAAATCCTAACCCTTAAAGGTGATGGTATTGGAAGGTGGGGCCTTTGAGAGGTGCTTAAGTCATGAAGGTGGAGTCCTCATGAATGAGATGATTGGCTACAGGAAAGGCTCCAGGAAGATCCCTGGCCCCTTCCACCATGTGAGGACACAGCGAGAAGGCACCAGCTATGAACCAGGAAGAGAGCCCTCATCTGACCGTGCTGGCAACTTGAATTTGAACTTCCTGCCTCCAGAAGGGTGAGAATTAAATTTCCCTGTTTATAAGTTTCTGCATCTGTGATATATTGTTATAGCAGCTCAAACGGACTATGACACTACCAGTCACCTTTTTTTTACTCCCTCCTTTCTGGTGCCAACTACAAGCCATTGAGGACCACTTAGTCACCTGATCCAGCAATATTTTGTTTTATCCTTTTTGTATTGATCTCTCAATATTTATTGTAAATCTCTACCTTTTCTAGTGTGATATTCTGCTGTTTCTTTCTCCTTGCTCTTGAATCCTTTCACACCTTCCACCACCTGATGATAAGCCTTCCATCAGGCTTAATTTGGGGATAATTATTCTGTCACAAGAATTTATTCTCCTGGCTTCCCAATCCATGTAGCATTCACTGAATATCTGAATGTAAATATTACATTGCACGAATGTCTGTTTGATTTTATTCAAGATTTCCTACCATCTATTCAAAATTAATGGTTAACTTGGGGTGGACACAGGCCACTCAGGAATGCAACATGAAGCCAATCGTTTAAAAACTTGGTTTCCTTAAGAGGATAAGCTCCCTTTCAATAACCAGAAGCCTTCAGTGTTTTTCTGGAAACCTGTTCCTCCCTCCTGCTATTTCCTTTGATGTAGAGAAAGATGAAATTGAGCAATCTCCTGGCATCTTTTCACCCCCTTGCAGGAGAGGAGGAGCATCTGACCTTAGTTTAAAAAACAGTGAACATGCGACTCAGCTCCCGCCTTCTCTTTTCGTTTAGGAGATGCCTGGCTGTCTCTCAGTCATATGGTCAACTCTGCCCAGGAAGAAGCCCCCGGTGGTCCCAAGAAGCTTGATTGGTTGAAGTAGTCTCTAGATCTGGATTTACTATCAGCGATTCCACTTGGCGAACACGCTCAAGTCTTGTTCTCCAACATTGATATCAGCTGATTTATTAGTATTCTTTTTTTTTTTAAAGATTGGCACCTGAGCTAACATCTGCTGCCAATCTTTTTTTTTTTCCCCTTTCTCCCCCAAGCCCCCCAGCACATAGCTGTAGATTCTAGTTGTAGATCCTTCTAGCTGTGCTATGTGGGCTGCCTCAGCATGGCCTGATGAGTGGTGCCATGTCCGTGCCCAGGATCTGAACTGGTGAAACACTGGGCCGCCGAAGCGGAGCTCAAGAACTTAACCACTTGGGCATAGGGCCCACCCCTATTATCATTCTTAATTTTGTATTTCAGGTATCGTTCTTGTTTCTAATTTTACTTGTATTTTATTTCTTTTTCAACATTTTACTAGGAAAAATTTCAAACCCAGCAAAGTTAAAAAAATTTTCTAGCAAATACCCATATACCATTAATATTTAACTAAACATGTTTTGGCACACACTATCCATTTACTCATCTCTCTATCCACCGATTGACCCCTCGTGGTTTTTGAGGCACTCCAACGCAATATCTCAAAAGAAGACAACACGTAACTTTCCCCTAAGTTCTTCTCAGCATGCACATCATCACAGTTCATTTTTGTTTTGAAATAAACTAAACATTCTGTGAAATGCACAAATTTTAAGTACACATAGGTTGAGTTTTGACAAATGTGTACACCCAGCTAGCCCAAACTCCTGTTAAGGTGTAAAACATTAGCATCACCCCAGAAAGTCATCTCACGCCAGTTCCCAGTAAATTCTTACCCTTGTGCCTCAAAGGCAACTTCTGTTCTGATTGTTTTCCCGCTGTAGATTAGTACTGCCCATTCTGGAACTTTATATAAATGGAATCATGCATACAGTACAGACTGCTTTATGTAAAGTTTCTTTCACTCAGAATAATGTTTTTGAGACTGATCTGTTAGCTCCATATATTAGTAGTTCATTCTTGTGCTATGGCTGAGGAGTATTTCTTTGTATGAATATACCACATTTTACCCATCCTCCCACTGACAGACACCTAGGCAGTTTCCAATTCAGGGCTATTAAGATAAATATGCTATGACCAATCTTGCAAAAATCTTTTGGTGAACATACATTTTCATTTCTTTTGAGTAACTGTAGAGGATTAGAACTGCTGAGTGAGTGCATGCTTATTTTTATAAGAAAATACCAGACCTTTATCCCAACTAGTTGTACCATTTTACTTTCCCACCAAAAATATATGAAAATTCCAGTTACTCCATACTCTCAGCAGCAATTAATATTATCCATCTTTGTATTTTTAGCTATTCTGTTGACTAGTATAAGGTCATTGTGGTTTTAATTTGAATATATCTAATGACTAATTGTGTTGAACATTTTTTATGGGTTTATTGGCCATTTGTATACTTCATTTGTGAATGGCTGTTCAAACTTTTGCCCATATTTTATGGGATTGTTTGTATTTTTGTTACTAGGTCAAGGAGTTGTATACATTGGATACAAGTATTTTGTCAGAGATGTTTTGTGAATGTTCTCTCCAGATCTATATCTGGCCTATTAATTTTCTTAATGAGTTCTTTGATAAGAAGTTTTTTTTTATTTAATGAAACCTAAGTCATCGATGTTTCTCATTGCTTTTTGTGATCCAAGAAATATTTGCCTACCCTGACGTCATGAAGATATTCTGCTATGTTTTCTTCTAAAATCTTTAGTTTCAACTTTTACATTTAGGTCACTATTCCATCTCTAATTACTTTTATATGTGGTAGAAAGTAGGCGGTCAAAGTTCATTTTTCTCCACATTTATATCCAATTATTCCGGCATCACTTGTTAAAAAGTTACTTTATAGATGCCTTGGGAGTCATCTGCCTATAGAGACAATTTGCCTTCTTCCTTTACGATATTTACACACTTTGCTTTGTTCTTTGTTTCTTTCCTTTCCTTATTTTACTGGCTAGATTCCATTACAATGTTAAAGAGAGAGTGGGAGTGTGCATCCTTGCTTTGTCCCCAAATTTAAGAGGAAACATTCAATATTTCGTCATTAAGCATGATGCTAGCTGTAGCTTTTTCATAGCAGCTTTTTTCAGATGGAGAAAATTCCCTTGTATTCTTCGCTGAGAGTATTTAGCATGACTGAGTGTTGAATTTTGTCACATGATTTTTCTGCATCGATTGACATAACTGTATTGCTTTAATTTTCTGTTCCATTGGCATGGCATCTTACATTGATTGATGCCACCTTGTGTTATTGAGAAAATGTTCTTTTGTCATGAGGTCTAATCCTTTTTACATACAAGTTCTATACATCTACGTTTATGAGGGATATTTTAATGGATATCTGTAATGTCTGTTGGGTTTTGGTGTGAGTATTACACTAACTTCATAAAATGATTTGGAAAACATTCCCTCTGCCTCTATTTTCTGCATAAGATTAATTTCTTTCTCAAATATTTGATCGAATTCACTAGTGAAACCATCTCAGCCTGAAATTTTATTTGCGTAAAGGTTTATGATAATGACTTCAATTTATTTAATAGATGCAAAGATATTCAGACTTTTTTTATCATATGTCAGTTTTAATAAATGGTATTCTTTGAGAAATTTGTTCATTTCTTCTAAGTTGTCAAATTTTTTGGCATGAAGTTGTTTATGATGTTGTCTTATCATTTTGATCCCTATAGGAGCTGTGGTTAACAACTCCTCTTTCATTTTTAATATTATTAGTTTGTGTTCTTTCCCTTTTTTTCCTTAGTCGGTCTGGTTAGGGGGTGATCAATTTTCTAGATTCTTTTTTTATAGAAACAAGCATTTGCTTTGATTATATTCTCAATTTTTGTCTCTTTTCTATTTCACTGGTTTTTTGCTATCATCGTTATGGTTATTATTATTTCCTTACTTTTTCTTACCTTTACTTTACTTGTAATTCTTTTGTTGGCCAGTTAAGGTCGATTCTTTGGTCAATGATAGTCTTTTCTTTCTTTTTCTTTTCTTTTTTCCAAATATAAGCATATAAAGCTCTCTGTCTCCCTCTATCCAGCTAGCAGCATTCCAGAATTGTTGAAATGTATGTGCATTTTCTTTAATTAGAAACATTTTCTACTTTCCTTTGTGATTTCTTCTATGACCCATTTATATTGTTTAACTTACAAATATTCTGTTTTCCCAAATAGTTTATTATTGTGTATTTCTAATTTAATTCTATCTTGGTAAGGGATTGTGTGAGAATGCGTGACCAGTTATTTTAAATTAATGAAGCCTGTTTTATCGTTCAGCATATGGTCTATCGTCATAAACTTATGCACACTTAAAAAAGAATGCATATCCTGCAATTGTTGGTGTGATGTTTTATAAATACCAAAGGTAAGGCAGTTGATAGCATTGTCTAGATTATCTATGTTTTTTTCTGATATTGTCTATTGGTTCTATCAATTGTTGAGACGGGAGTTAAAATCTCTTATGAAATTTTCTATTTCTCTGTAGAATTCTGTCAAATTCTGTGTCATATTCTTTTGGAGCTCTGTTACTAAATTCACACATATTTATGATTATTATATGTTCCTGAAGAATTAAGCATTTTTATTATTATGAAGTGTCCCTTTTTATCTCTGGGAATATTTTTTGAAGTCTGTTTTGTCTGATATTAATATGGCCACTTCAGCCTTCTTAGGCTGTTTGCATGCTACATTTTTTGCCATCCATTTACTTTTCAACTGTCTGTGTTTAAAGTGCATTTTTATAGGGAGCATATACTTATGACAATTTCTGTCTTTTAATTGTAGTGCTTTGGCCATTGCAATTAATGTAATTTTTGCATGGTTGGCTATAGGTCCACCGTTTTATTAGTTGTTTTCTGTTTCTCTATTGCTTGGAATCCTGTTCTTTTACTGATTTTACTTTTTAAATTATTTGAATATTTTTAGAATCCTACATTAATCTATCTATTTGCTCTTCAGTTATACTCCTTTGCATTATCTTTTGAAGTTTAATCCTTTGTTTTCCAGAGTCTACTTAGACTTAACATTATGCCACTTCAGGTTAAATCTAGAAATCTTGCAACAGTATAAGCCCAGTATCCCCATATCTTTTATGATATACTTGTCATATGTATTAAAATATGTACTATGTAAGCTTCACATAACAATGTTATAATTGTTGCTTCTGAAGAGGCATTTAAAGAAATGCTTTAAAGAAAAGTGCTTTAAAGAAATTAAAAGAAAAATATACTCTTTTATATTTATCCATAATTTTACCATTTTGGTTGGTATTCATTTTGGTATCATTTCCTTTCAGCCCAAAGAATTTCCTTCGCATATTTTCCATGTGAAAATTTCACTTAGTTTTATTTTATCTAAAAATGTTTTACTGTCAACTTTATTAGTGAAAGATACATTTGCTTAATATAGAATTTTGAGTTGATAAGTTTCTTCTTTCAGCACTATAAAGATATACTCCACACTATGTCAGTATTGTAGTTTTTGTGCAAAGTCAATGTTCTTTTGAAAAGCTCTTTGTATGTATTGTGTCATTTTTCTCTGGCTTCTTTCAAGATATTTTATCATTGTTTTTTAGCAATTTAATATGATGTGACTAGGCATAGTTTATCTTTATCTTGCTTGGTGTTTACTGAACTCCTTAAATCTCTAGATGTTTTACTTTCACCAAATATGGGAAACTTTGGGCTTCTACATTTTTAAATAATTTCTGCACCATTCTCTCTCTTCTCTCCTTCACGAACTCCAATTAGACATGTATGTTAGATCCTTATATTTTCCCAAAGGTCTGTCAGGATCTGTCAACTTTTTTTTCAATCTCTTTTCTCTGCCATCTTCAGATTTGATAGTTTCAATGAACTCAACCTCCAGCTCACTTTATCTTTCCTCTTTGACTCCGTTCTGCCTATCCTATGAAGTTCTAATGACTGAGAGATGATTTTTAAGATCTAGATTTTCCACTTGCTTCTTTTTATAGTTCTGTTTCTTTACTGATTCTTTCTCTTTTTATTCACTGTAACGCTATTTTTCTTTTAGCTCATTGAGCATAATTTTAATAGCTGCTGTAAAACGTTTGAACGCTCATTCCAGCATCTGGATCATTTGGGAGTTATTTCTGTTAATTGTCTTTTCCTTTGAGAATGGCTTTCCATTTGCCCGGTTTTTAGTATGTCAAATAATTTTGGATCATATCTGGGTATTGAGTTCTATTATGATTTTCAAGAGTGTTGAGTTCGTTTGCTTTGTTCAAGCCAGGAATTCTCTTTGTTAAATTCAAATGCAAATGACGTGGCATTTAGTTAAGGAGCAGTTCAAATCTCATTTCAGTTCTTTTACCTGAGCTGGGCTGCTTTGAGACTTCTTCATGTATGCCTCATTCAGAGTTCACCCACAAATGTTGCTAGAGTTTATAAACCAAATGTGAGGCTCCCTGTCTCTGATTTGCTCCTTACTGATATTCCTACCTCACTCATAGTAATTGTTGAGACCTGAACTCTATCTTCTGGTTTTTCAGATTAAAAAGATTGAAACTGAGGGGCCCATCCGGTGGCTTAGTGGTTAAGTTCGCATGTTCTGCAGTGGCAGCCCAGGGTTCGCATGTTCAGATCCCGGGCACTGGCTTAGCACTACTCGTCAAGCCAGGCTGTGGCAGCATCCCACATAACATGGAGAAAGATTGGTACAGATACTAGCTCAGCAATGGTCTTCCTCAAGCAAAAAGAGGAAGATTAGCAACGGATGTTAGCTGAGGGCTAATCTTCCTCACAAAACAAAAAAAGAAAGCAAAAAGAAAAAATCGAAGCTTGTCTAGAAAAGTTTTTCACTCCATACATATCACTGATTGTAGCCTGCTTCCATGCTAATAATAAAGCCTTAAATAGGAAATGCATTGCATGCTGTTCCTTTCTTTCAAATGTTGATTCTTTTCTGGAAATTTCCTCCTCTTGTGTACCTTCTAATGCCTTCACTAGTGGGTCTTTTTTTTTTTTCTCCATATTTTCTCTCGTTTGTGGTTGCTATCTGTGGTAGGGTCAGTCTGATAAGAATTTACTTGGCCATACTAAAAGCAAATTCCTTGTAGTAATTGATATTTTGATCTCTTATCTTCTTGTCTCCTCTATTTCTCTACATTTTCAAGTACCACAAAATTGGAACCAGATATTAAGATGTGGCAATAATCGTGATGAAACAGAAGGGATCAAACTGGAATAATTTCAAAAGGAATACAAAGAAGGGATGGATTTGCAATACCATAAAAAGACAGAATCAATTGGACACAGGTTGATATGTTAAATTAGTAACAATTTAGTTCTGAAGTTGAGTGATGAGTTCATAGATATTCATTATATTATTATGATTTAAAAATATTCTTTTAACATGAACATAAATATTTTAAAATAGAGAAATACATAAAAATAACTACACAAATAAAACATCAAAATCTAAAATGTCTCATGTTACATTATATTCTATATACCACAAAGTCCCTTAATACACCATAATTTTGTAAATAGTGTGTTAAATTCCATAAAAATGTCTTCAGACTTTAAAAAAAATCCTGAAAGTACAAAGAGAAAGAAAAAGTTTTAAAAAGTTTTATTGTATGGCACATCTAAGTTCTCATAGAGGAGAAAATTATGACAGATACTTCATTTCTGGATAAAAATATGTTAGTGAGGAACAGAACAAAGGGGTCTAACTAGGGAAGCCTTCTCAGGAGCAATGGAACAGCTGGTGTCACAGAAATTTTCCTGTTTTTCCTCGAGGGAGATGAGACACTGACCATATATGTTTTTCTAGACTAAAAATAAATATTAGCCTTATGCTTCAATGGAATATTAGTCCAGCATGTCCTGAGGGAAATCCAACTGCAGAACGAGGAGAGTCAGTGAGCCTTAGAGAAAGAGATCACCCTTTATTCAGCTTCCTTCTGATTTTGTTTTTACAAGGGGGTGTATTTGTAACATTTAAAAAATAAATAGGAAAAGTAAAAACTGAATGAAAGAGACAAAGATACGTCAAATTCAGAACAGGAGAATGGGTGGATGGGTAGGTATGCACAAGAAACTTTGATCAGTAATGTTTGTTTTCTAAGCTGGAGAGTATGTTGAAGAGTATGCACTGTACCATTTCATGTTTTCCACGTGTCTAAAATATTTCATAAAAAATTTAAACAAGAAACCCCAAAGCCCATTAAATAATGATTTACTCTGCAAAAATTTATTATGCACCCACTGTGTGGTCAAAGGTCTGCAACAGACATTTCTTTTCTGTGGGAAATGAAGATACAAGATTTGAACTTAAACACTACAAAAGAAATGTAATTAAGAACCCAAATAACTCTGACACGTGCCATGTGTCTTATGTGCCTGAAAAGCAGTGTAAACACAGAGCCGCAGATATTCCACAGGAAGTGGCTCTTCCGGTGAGAAAGGACTGCACGGAGCAGTTGTCAATTCACCTGGGACTTGGGGATGAGAATACTCGGCGTGGAAATGATTGAGTGTGGGAATGATTCTAAAAGAGGTTCATGATAGCATTGGCTTTTAGTAGGGAGTATATTTGGAAGAATATTTGTAGGTGGATATTGAGGAGCAAGACTGCAGCTTAGAAAATCTCTAGAAAGCATCACTTTACATTGTAAAAAGAAGGATATTTGTCATTAGATGACCTGAGCCTTCCTCCTAGCCATGTCACTTACTAGAGGTGTGGCAATTGGCAAGTTACGTAAACTTTCCGAAACACATTTGGTAATTGAGAATAGTGAAAACATCACTCTCTTTTTAAAAAATATATAAATCAAGTAATGTATGCACTCTGACATTAGAATACTTGAGATAAATGTTGGCTTTATCTTTAAGCAGTAGAAAAGAAGGCTGGAAAAGTTGATTTGGTCATTTGATGAATGACCATGTGGAGACAGATTTTACAGATTTTTATGATTTATTGAAAGTGGAAGAAAAAATTATAGATGAATGAAAGCTATTAAGCCAGGTTAATCAAGAGATTAATGAATTGTGGCATTAATAGACCTTAATATTAATAGACATAGAGAAATAGAGAAAGGGAAAGAATTTATCTGAAGGTCAAGATAATACACTTTGTTTTAAGCATGCAGAGTTGTAGATATCAACAGGACACACAAGTAGAGATGTACAGGGGGCATCTGGATGTGTAAGGAAAAGACCAGAGCTAGAGAAAGTCTCTTTTTCTCTTCTTGTCAACCTCCCTTTCACTGAAGGACTTCAATGGCTGAGAGATGTAAGCTTAAAACCAAAACAGCCATGCGGCTGGCCCTGTGGCTGAGTGGTTAAGTTTGTGCGCTCCGCTGTAGGCAGCCCAGTGTTTTATTGGTTCGAATCCTGGGCATGGACATGGCACTGCTCATCAAACCATGCTGAGGCAGCGTCCCACATACCACAACTAGAAGGACCCACGACAAAGAATATACAACTATGTACCAGGGGCTTTGGGGAGAAAAAGGAAAAAAATAAAATCTTTAAAAAAAAAAAAGGCTCCACTAAAGTGAATTTAAAAAAAAAAAAACACCAAAATGGCCATGGTTGTTGAAACCACAGATTAGATATGAAGGGTAGATTGTA
The DNA here is from genome assembly GCF_041296235.1 of Equus asinus. Lineage (NCBI taxonomy): Eukaryota > Metazoa > Chordata > Mammalia > Perissodactyla > Equidae > Equus > Equus asinus. The sequence goes on along the minus strand of NC_091808.1, from coordinate 11,528,844 downwards.
AAGAGAGGGAAAATGAGAACAGCGAAGTCACCACACATGGAATGTTCCAGAAGGAAGAAGAAAAACAGAAAAGGAAAAAAGTGAAAGCGTAAAGAATAGAATTGGAACAGTGCTGGGAGCATGGAAAACAGAATTGAGGAGTAAGGAATGTGAGGAGATAAAGTAGGGGTTAGAAATTGTGCAAAACACGACAGACAGATTAATACTAAAGATGAAGGATTTATGAAATGTCATTAAATTTGGTGATTTCCATGGATTGATTTCAGTTTGGTAATGTCAGTAGAATAATTTGGATGGCAAGATCCTACAATGCAAGGAGATATCTGGGGGAAAAGAGTGTTTGGATCATTATTTCAGGAACTTCGAGGAAAAGCGAACGGAATGGTGGCAGTGTCAATGGAAGAGGAAAGAGGCATGTTAGGAAGCTGTCAAATAATCCCGAAGTTACCATATTTTCTTATCCTAGCAGCATGGAGAGCAGCATGGAAAATGCTTGCCCAGGAAGGAAGCTGGTGGATTTGTTGCTCAAATGCTCATGTTCATGGTGATTTTAGCAGTCGTCCATTATCAGGCCCACTGACTCTCTGGGCCTGCGTGTTCTTCACATGGACACATTGCAGATCATCTTGAACAAAATCAAAATAAGCAGCATTAATCAGTCTCCTGGTAGACACACTGTTGTTTTCCCACTTCATGTCTGCTCAGGCTGTGTCAGCATTTAACCAAAAGTGCAAGAAGCCTCGTCTGCCACTTTTGTCCTGAGCGGAGAAACTAGCCTCTCAGGAGACGTGATCTGTGGAAAACAAAACAAGAGAAAGAGAAAACAAATGAAGAAACAATCAAACGTATTTGAAACACACTGGATCCAGTTACTTTTGCTTTTTGCCCAGGTGAAAATTTTAAAAGATGATGTCAACATGATTAAGATTTTCCTTGTGGTGAACCCAGCAAAGATGAACAGAACTTGGCTTAAAGGAAATGTGACCACTCATGGCCGGTTCGCAGGTCTGGCTCAGTAGCCACCTCCTCTGGAAAATCCAGGCAGAATTAATTACCACTTTCTCTGTTCTCCCATCACAGCTGATTCATTCAAAAATACAAAATCCATCATCTTACATGTTTGTTTCCTCTTCCAGGCAAGGAACTCCTTCTAACAAGGACAACATGGAGTACATCATTTTATTGTTAGCTTAGAATTTTGGAGACAGACAAGCAAAACATCCAGAAAAAAATTGAAAGGGTATGTACTGAGACAAAATCAAAGTGAATGTAAAATGAGTTATATCTATAAGGATTTAAGAGTTGCAGAGAGTTAAGAAATGTTCATAGCTCACCAACCTTTATGGGGATAAATTACAGTCCTCTTTAAGCTCCATTTTTTGAGCATGCAGAGTTTGTGTGTGTGTGTGTTTGTGTGAGTTCATATTTATGTTTCTTATTTAACCCTCAGAACACCACATCCCATGTGTTTTGGCATTCTTATCTCTGTTTTGCAGATAAGGAGACTGAAAATTGAAGAGACAAGTATATTGGGCTGAATGGTGGCTCCTAAACAATGAGATCCTAATCCCAGGAAGGTGTCAATGTTACCTTACATGGTAAAGTCTTTGCAGGTGTGTTTAAGTCAAGGTTCTTAACTCAAGATGCAGAGAGTATCCTGGTTATCCAGGTGGGCCCTAAACACAGTCACATGTATCCTTATAGGAGAAAGGCAGAGCAAGATTTGACCACATGCAAGAGGGACCAGAGGGAGATTTGAAGATGCTGACCTTGACATGATCAGCCACAAGCCAAGGAGTGCTGGCAGCCACCAGAAGCTGGAAGAGTAAAGGAATAGATTCTCCCTGAGAGCCTTCAGAGGGAGCCTGGCCCTGCTGAGATCTTGATGTTGGACTTGTGGCCTCCAGAACTGTGAGAAAATAAATGTCTGTTGTTTGAAGTCTCCCAATTTGTGGTAATTTGTTACAACAGCCAAAGGAAACTAATGCACTGAGTAACTTGCCGTGAGTCTCAAAATTACTAACAGAGCCAGAACTGGAACTCAGGTCTTTCAGATCCCCAAACCCAGGCCCTGTATGAGTATGATTTAGTCTTTCCAAGGTCAATGGAGGAGACAGACAGGGCGGATGGACCATGAAAAGAGAACAGATAACTGGTTAATCTTTCATTCACTCAACCACTATTGAGCATCTACTCCCCACTTCTTTTCCTTAGAAAATGATGTGTTGAATGGCCCTTTTCCTTCCTCTCCTCCACTCCATTTCTTTCTTCTTTGGAAGAAATATAAGGAAAGTTTAATATATAGACCTAATTCCTCTGTCCGTGACTTCTATATTAATCTTTGAAATTAGGGATTGTAAAGCCGCAGAGAAGCAAACCACATCTAATCATTGCGTTGGTTTGAAATGACAGCACTGAGAGAATACAGAAAGAGGTGGGACTGCTTTAGAAAGGCAGCTGCAATGTAGAGATGTTTACCGAATTGAAAACAAGATAGTTACTTTGTAACATACTGGCATCGGTTGTTTCCAATTTCAAGCCCGCCAACCATCAGGTGCGCTGAGTTCTCAGCGCTAGGAAAGCTCCTTTGGGGAATTGTTTTTGCTTTAGTTCAGGTGCACAAAATCCTTGATTCAGGACATTTTCATTACATGGATTTTAAAGGTAACGCTTCTCGAGTTTCCCCAATTAAGATGCTGCTTCTGGTAGGTAATTTGTAGATAACCTTTATCAAATGAAATTCCCTTTTATTCATTTACAAAGAGTTCTTGTCGTGTTTTTATGTTGACCTTTATCAAATGCTTTTTCTGTAGTGATTGACGTGTAAACAGAGATTTTATCTTGTGATTTATAAATGCAGTGAATGGAATTTTTATATTTTCTAAAATTAAACTGTTCTTGCTTTTCTGAATCATATCTAATTTGGTTGTGAGTGCCATATTTTTTATACATTGATTTGATTTGCTAATATTTTGTTTAGGAATTTTATATCCGTATCCAAGAGTTATATGGGTTGGTAATTTCCTCTTCCCAAACTGCCTTTTCTGGCTTTAGAATCAAAGTTATCCTGAAGAGATGGGGAAGGAATGACCTAAAACTACAGCTTTTATTAGAAAATACCTGTAGATTTATCTGGGCCTGGTATTTATTGCAAAAGACCGTACTATTGTTTTAATTACTTTAATATTTATAAAATTATTTAAGCTTTCTATTTCTTACTGGACTAGCTTTGGAAAGAAGTGTTTTCTGGAACTTTGTGTTTTGATATCTGTTGGTTAAAAAATTGTTGATATTCTCTTATAGTTTATACGTCAACTTTATCCATAGTTCTCTCCTGGGTTCCTTTTATATTATATATGTGTAACTTCTTTCTTTTCTCTTGATCAGTTTTGCCAGAAGTTTCGTTATTGTTAGTCTATTAAAAGGATCATCTTTTGGTTTTAGCGATCTGACTAGATCTTCATTTTCTAATTTATTGATTTCACTTTTTTATTATATACTTTCTTTCCATTTCTTTAAATATACTCTGTTCTTTTTCCAACTACTTAAGTTGAACACTTAGCTCATTTGTTTTCAGGGTTTTTTTCTTTTCTGATCTGTTTAGGGCAACACATTAAAAATACTGGGGGCTGCTTTTTGTGCATCCGTCAGGGTTTGCTATGTGTTCATTTTCATTTTGAGTCAGTTCTTGGTGTTGTTATGATTTCTTCTTTGATCCATGAGTCTGGCTTATATCTGTCCTTACAAATGTATTGAATTTTGCTTTGTGGCCCAGTAAGTGGGAAATATTAAAATATCACCTACTAGGCCCTCAGAGTGTATGGGATCATGCCTGCCCTCAGTTCCGCATCCTGCAGGAGTTCCCTGTTTTACTCAGCGTAAAAGCCAGTGTCCTCAAAGTTGCTTACCTGACTCTAGGAGGTCCTCTTCACCACCCACGCCCACCTCTCTGACCTACTCTTTGTCTTGCTCCCTCTACTTTGGCCACGCAGGCCTCCTTGCTGTTCCTAAAAGGCACACGTGTGCTCCTGCCTGAGGGTCTTTGCCCTGTTGGCTCTGCCTGCATTGCTTGACCCCATCACCCCAGGATAACCGCCTCATTTCCAAGTCTCTGCTCAAATCTTGTCTTCGCAGTGAATCTTTTCTATTAAATACTACCACCTACCACTCCTCCCTCAGCTTATTTCTTTCCATAGCTCTTATTAACTCCTAATGCACGGTTTAATACCCTTAATATACCTTTTAGCCTTGATTGGATTACTGTCTCCTCAAGCTTCTGTTTCTAGGTGAGTAAAATTACAGGGCTAGTCTCTCTCTCTCTCTCTCTCTCTATATATATATATCTCCCCTCCTTTGCAAGTAGAAAATTCTGTGATTTGCTCATTTGAATTTTAATTATTAACTCCCAAATATTTCACAATGCATGGTTCTCAATTAGGACAATGCAGAATGCATGAGTGTGATCAGAATTATTAGAAAAGAACAAAAAACCAAAGCATTTACAAGAGGATCAGTGAGGGTGAAGATGGGGCCCATCTGGGGGAAACCCCAGCATGATCATGCAGCAGACAAGGAGTGATGTGATCTGAAGGAGTTAATCCTCATCTTTTCTGGGTACCACGGTGTCCAGTGGGTGCTACAAGTAGTTACTACACTAATTATAACTTGTGGACTCTTTATCCTGGATAAAAATATACCAGTCACCTCTTTCTGTGCTAGTGATGAGAAATAACTTAGGAAGTACAAAAAGGATATTCCTTTAAAATAAAACTTCTCAGATTACTCTAGGTTAGAACCTGTATCCCGAAGTAGCTATGAAAGGAAATCTGAAAGACCACAAGATTGTCAGAAGCAGGCTTTGGTTAAACAAAACAAATTTTATTGTTCAAGAAGAATATAGTAGTTGAGAACAACTATCTCCAGACAGACTCCTGGGTGGCCATGAGGACTTGACCTTGAAAATATTGCTTAATTTCTCTGAACTTTTGTTTTCTTCATCTCAACTGTGTTTCGTAGTATTCCCTGCCTCATTCAATAATACAGGTAAGTCCAGTCTCTGTTCCAGGACCCAAGGATACAGCAGAGAACAATATATAACATGCTGCTCGCCATGGAGTTTGTTTTATTCACTGAACAGCCAAAGGGGCTTAACTGGCAGGCAGGAAGCAGCTTCGTATACTCAGCCGTTCTGACTCACACTTAGATGCACAAGGTATTTGCGTCAATAGTTTTAATTTTAGTGAGGTGTTTAAGCGATGTCTGCAATTCGAGAAGGAAAAGAGTGAGGGAAAATTATTTCTAGTTAATATATTCTGGTGGAAATACTTGTAATTCCCAAACTACTTAAAATGCTTAGCAGCATTAAACTACATGCAATAAAAGCAATGAGTGAATTAAAGTGAATTTGGCCTTGAAGTTATTGAGGGACTCCTGATTTTATAGTAAATTGTAGCAGGATGTTCTCGATGACTCCCAAGCAGGAAAGCAATCTAAAAAGGTTATTCTATTTAAAAACTGTCACAATCTTTTTGGGGGTCTATTTGTCACTTTCTCACCCAGTGTGGCTGTTAAAAAGTAGGTGATGAATTTCACTTTATCCTTACCATTTCAGACATCTGGCAAAAGCAGTTTCAAAAGAAAATGGATTCAGCTGGAGTAGGGTCATCTTTAACATTTTTGCTGAGCGTGCATCTCAAAAGGACCTCTGATCAAATTAGGCTAAGTTCTAAAATTTACAGCAAGTTTTAAGTAGTTCCATGTCTTTCACAGCTAAACATTTCCCAAATTATATTTGTGGCAATAAGTCAAATAGTCATAGATCATAGTCGTTAGAAAGCTGTCTCAAACATATTAAAAGATGACAGCCCCGGGGAGGGAAAAAGATTTAAAAGCCTCTGAAGTTAGAATAAACCATTTTATGAGTAACCTTGTACCTACATACGGTGGATATGCATTGTGACTTGTAGCACACTGATCCCATTTATCATATTGGAATATATAGTTGTTTTCATTCTTTTTATTCTACCAATTGTTCATTCATTCAACAAACCATTGCTACAGACCTATCATGTGTCTGGTTCTCGGGAATACAAACCATGTGGATCCTGTCCTCCAGTATCACAGCATTTGGAGGAAGACAAATCTGAAAATAAAGACGGTAAGGACACTCTGCTGGAGGAAATGCCTAATGCTTCCTAAGATAGTTACGGGAAAACTTCATAGATGAAGATATGATTAGGTTGAATCTTGAAAGAAGAGTAAGAATAAATGTGGCAGAAAAATGGAAAAGAGGGTTTGTTTAAGACAGATGGAGCATTCGCAGAAGCTCAAGGAGGTGGACGACACTGTATATGATACAAGCTCAAGTAGCTGATGCTGTCTGCCCCTTAGGATGTTCAGTATGGCGGGAAAGTGTCACTTGATGAGGGCTGCCTGTGGTGTTCATGTTGACATCCTCAGTGGTTAGAATTGTACTTGGCCTGAATAGATTCTTGATAACTTGGCTGGATAGAATTGGGAAAGCCCTGGGTAAGGTATAAGAGATACAGTTTCTATACCTGGCTGCCACTGACTGTCTAGCTATCCTTGTGAAAATAATTTGTTTATTAAGTATCTCCTTGTGTAAGGTGAAGGTGTTTGGTTTTTATGAGTCAACATCAAATATTTTGTTGCCTTCAAAACCTTTCAAACTGTATTCCTTTGAAGTTAAAAATGTACATCTATCTTCAGTATAAAGGTATAAAGAACACAAATTTTACAAATCAGTAAGTATAAGACAACCAATCCCATAGAAAATGGGAAAAATGGAATCAGGCAATTCAGAGAAGGTAAACCTAAATGGCTAATAATTACATGAAAAGATTCTCAAACCTCACTAGTAATCAGGGAAATTTGAATTAAAACGACGAGAGGATTCTGTTTCACATCCATCCAATTGATAAGAAATAAAACTCGTAATATTATTAAATCTTTGAAAAGATTTGGAGTAAAGGAAATTCTTGATTATGCACTGCCAGTGGAACGAATGCATCAATACAGTGACTTTGTAAGACAGTTTGTTGTGATCTAGCGAATATGAAGATACTTGTGTAATGTGACTTCCTGCGATACACTAAAGCCACTCTTGCAGAACACCCCATGGAAACACACATGTGAAAGTTCCCAACAGTATTTTCTGCAATAACAAAAAGTGGATTAACCCAAACATCCATCAATATGAGAATGAATCAAGTGAGGTATCTTCATAAAATAGAATATTATAAAGAAACAAAATTGAACCCAAAAAGCTACACATATCACACAGATGAATCTTACAGATTGAATTTTGAAGGGGAAAAAATCTGCAGAAACATAGATTCACTATAATGCCATTTATATACATCCCAAACGATATGATATATTGCTTTGAAATATATGTGTGTGTGTGCACGTCTGTGTGTGTGGTATATGTGTGTATATAAACTAGAAGCAATGAATGGGAATGGAGACACCAAATTGAGGACAGGAGTTTTATCAGGATGGAGAGAGAGGAATGAGATCAGGGAGCATTATACAGGGGCTTCAGTTCTATTTTTAAGGTAGGCATTGAATATGTAGGCTTTTATTATTTTCTACCATTTGTAGATATAAATAATTCCATAATGTAACAAACGATGGATAGCTGCTACAGTTGAAGCAGGTAGCAGGAAGTGGAACCCGCCACAGAGTCTGCATTTCCCCTGCCTCACCCACTGTAGCCCCCGAGGCATAGATTTTACAAACACTTGACTCGAGCATATTTACATTTTCATTTTGCTTTAGCACCCTGTGTCTTCACTGTCTTAACATTTTTTCCTAAAGGCATAATCTGGAAGAATTTGGGTTATGCTTTTACAATGTTCCCGTCGTCCTTCAGCCCTCAGATGACACTTTGCATGACCAGCCACCGCTATGGAGATAGTCAGCTTCCCAGATAATAGAACACATAGACAGTGGGAGGGACTCCCTTGTACCTAAATAGAAGCTCTGGTTCTAGCTCTGAACCTGTCAGTTACTAACCATGTAGATTTCTTATGTATAAAATGAGAGGATTCGATAAAGTTTCTTCAAATTCAGAACTTCTATTCCTTTATACTTCTTTCTGACAAAATACATATCAATTTGTAGCATGGTATGTTGAAACTACAATGGAGACAAATGTTTCTGGATAAAACAGAAAGCTCCAGGGCCTTAGATGGAGGAGGGACCTGGCTATGGAGCAGGACTGTCAATAGTCAAATTCATTCCTCATGTGGTCATATACTCAAGTGTCGTCCAGATTTCTGTTGGTACCTGAAGGAATACAGAAGGAATGTTTCTGGGCAGTTGGATCCCTTCTCGTGAGTAAAGTAGAGGATTCTGGTTCCAGAATGTTGGATGGTCCTTATCAAAGGAACCTCATTAAGATTTCCAAGCAAATGGAGTTGATATTGGCTAATCGGTTTGGTAGGGCCCTAGGCCTCCATACAGGCTGAAATTCAGAGCAGAGCTTTGTGGGGGAAATGACAGGTAAGCATGAAACCTTAATCATATGGACTAAGCCCATGAATTAGAGTGTGGAATAAAAGAGTCTACTTAACATGCATGTTACAACATTCACCACAGGCAACCCACTGTTGCCTTACTCACTGGTAGAGATGAGAACATTAATATACAGCTGGGATGGCATCCCATGAGATCATCTAGGTCTAGATTCTAGGCCTGTGGTTCTCAAACTTCACTTTTCCTACAAACCAGGCAGGGGGCTTTCTTTTTAAAAATACATTTTCAGAAATAAGATTTTGGTTTGCTGCAGGTTAAGGGAATTGAGCTCAAGCATAAAGCAACCAATTTTACTTGGCTGTGAGAAATTGAAGACCAACATTCCTAGGGAAGAGAATTACAGAGAAGGTGGCCATCTCAAATTGTTGGCTGACTCCTAAGCTATGCATGTAAAAGGTCCAAAATGTATAGAAGGAAACAGCAGCTAGGAGGCTAAAATGATCAGAGATTTCAGTAGTCATCTATGCTGGGGAGACTGAGAATGGAGTTTTAAGATTTTCTAAGTTATAGAAACCTTTATAAACTCTAAGGGCTTTTCTCTAAGGCTCCAGAAGGCTCTTGCCATAGAAGGAAGGCCTACACCTAAGGAATAAGAACAAGGGTTTATGAGTAAAAGATATGACCTAGGAGTAAAAACAATTCTGAAATAGACCAGTCCTAATTACAACTAAAAGCCAGGCTGTAACAGAATGGCCAATGGCACTGCATCTGCCTGCCTCTTTTGAATGGAGATGATTTTTTTAATACCACATCCATTATTAAATAAAGAAAAATGAGTCTTGATTTAAAAGGCATTTGATCAGAACCAAGAGAAACAATAGACACTAGAAACAGGCACACAAGTGATTCAGATATTGGAGCTACCAAGTGGAAACTCTTAAAAAAAACAACCAAACTGTGATTAATATGTTCAAAATTATAGAGAAAAAGATTGAGAATTCTCAGCACCATGGCGGCCATGGAAGTGTAACACTCAGATCTCCTTTCAAGAGAAAACTTGCTGTGAGAGATGTAGTTACCAGACCACCTCCAGCAGCCACACACTTAGGATCTGCTGCAGTGTTTATCCCACTGCCATGGTCTCTCTAGGATGCTCTCAGCCAATGACTGAGCATGGCAGGAGTACTGGTTGGACATTCCTGTTCAACAGAGGACTGCTTTGCAGGTGATCTTTCCTCTGGTGCTGCCATTAGCCTGATAGAGACACTCTCAGAGCTACAAAGAACTCTGGCTCTTTCCACTCAGACCTCCTGATGATTTTTGATCAAGAGAATAGCCATCTTGACTCCTACCTCACATCCTATGTAAGTATTAGTTCTAGATGGATTGTAGACCTAAATGTGGAAGGTAAAACTATCCAACTTCTGGAGAAAAGCAGTGAAGGCTATATTCCTGATCTTGATGCAGGCAAACACATTTTATAGCCAGAACACCAACAGTACTAACCATGAAAGAAAAGATTGGTACATTAGACTTCACCAATTTTAAGAACTTCTCCTCATCAAAAACACCATTAAGAAAGTAAAAAGGCAAGCTACTTTCTAACAGATATTTGTTATACGTATATCTGACAAAGTGTTCATATCTGCACTACATAAATAACTGTTACAAATGAATGAGAAAAAAACAACCCACCTGATTAAAAGACATTGGCAAAACACTTGAACTGGCACTTCAAAGGACCCCTAATTGGCCAAAAAGCAAAGATGCTCAACATCATTAGTCACTAGGAAAGTGCAAATTAAAATTACTGTGAGATAACTTTTCACACTGACAGTAATGCCTAAGATGAAAAAGACTGACAATGTCAAGTTTTGGTGAGGATGTGAAACAACCAGAAATCATACGTTACAAGTAGGAGTATAAATTGAAAAACCAGTAGTATTTAGTAAAGACAAACATATGCCTAACCCATGACCCAACAATTCTTTCCAAAAAACATATGCACGAAACATTAATCCAGATATCTGTCAAAATACATGAACTTTACTTACAATAGACATCCTCATATCACTTTGGTGTTTTAAAAAACAATCATTCCATTCAAGGAAATAGTTCAGAATCCATGAGATTTCCCAGAAGTTGTACAAATTTTCATGAATCTATCTTCAGGTTTTCTCAACCTCAGTTTGTTGACTCTGACTCAGTTTCATATCCTATAAAATGAGGAGAAACATCACTGGAATTGTAAGATGGATGTAAAGATCGAATGAACTCATATATTTCAATAAAGTTTGAAAATGTACAAAGGAATTTTGTGAAAGGCCTAGCAGACCCCAACCACACAAGAGCCTGTCTGTACCTTACACAAGCAAGAGAAATGACACAAGAAACTATTTCAATTTTCCCATGACAATGGGGCAACTGTCCTTTATTCTTTTCTTTTTCAAGCTTTGTTGGGGTATGATTGACAAATTTTTATTGGTGCAATTGGTACAGGGTGATGATTTGATATGCATATTGTAAACTGGTTATTGCAGTCAAGCTAATGAACATATCCATCACCTCACAGAGTTACCATTTTTTTCCTTTGTGGTGAGAACGCTTAAGATCTAATCTTTTAGCCAATTTCATTTGCACAATACTGTATTATTAACTATAGTCACTATGCTGTACATTAGATCTCCCAAATTTATTATCCTGCATGACTGAAACTTTGTACCCTCCGACCAACATCTCCTTGTTTCCTCCCACCCCGAGCGCCCTTATTTCTTGACACACTTGGGCTGACCTGCAGGGCTCCAAGTGAGGGGAGGTACCTTCTCTTATGTAAACTGGAAGAGTTAACAAGGTATTGCTGTAGCTACACACTCCTATCCTGAGCCATACGGAGTACATCCGTCCATGTCACCACCACCAACACCCACTGTACCATTGGTGTCATCTTCCAATGCCATGAGTTACAACTCATTTGGGATTTCTGCACAGCCCAAGACTACTTCTTTCTCTAAGAACTGCATCCTTACCACTGGATTGATATCCTGGTAGCCAACTTGACTTTGGATGGGCATCTGACCCAAACTAGGCCAGTTCAATGAGTACTTGGAATTAGAACTGAGACCGAGTCTGGTCAGTCCAATAGGGACTCTTCAGAGAAAGGAGATGAGCTTCAGAAGCTATTGGTTGGCCATGCACTGCCTGCCATATATGGAGGAGGCAGCCAAAGTCTGTCTGCTTGATCTAGGAGGCAGAGATAAGAGACAGAGGTATGGCAATGACAGTTTTACAATTAGTTCCTGGTCCTAGTTCCCACGCAGCCTGTTGACATTCCTGACTTCTAAGAGATAACCCTGTTTCCTTTTAATGAGTTCCCATTTCATAGTCAGCTAGCTAGCTGGTTTCTGTTACTTGCACAGAAGGGTGTTGACTAAGATTCCCGGGATACATCTCCCAAATGTTAAAATATAAAATATGTACTCGTTATAGGATAGCGCCATTCCTTCTGCGAACCTTCACGCCATTTCGCATTCTTTCTGTGAGAAATACCAATTCGAGTTTCAAATCGTGGCTCATACATATTTTGAAGAACTTGCCTTGGAATACGGGGACTACCTGTTCGGCTTTGACTGTTCTCTCTGCTTCCCTTTTAAACAGGACAGACATATTTTTTCTTTATAAACGACATACGAGCTAGAGTGAATGCCTCTATCCCTAACCTGGCAGCCAACCTTGGGTTGAATCAGGCTGCCTCTGACTCAGCTGGTGTTTTCTGAAAGCCATTAACAATAGTAGTTAAAATTTTTCAAAAAGCAAAGAAGCAAAGTCAAATTCATTACGATTCTTGAAGGATCACTTCACCTTTTCCCCCTAGTCTCATGACTATAAAACTTTCAAAATAAAAAATGTTCAGGCTGGAGAATTTTTTTTTTAACTGCTAATTTCCTCACAGATTGACCAAGAGTTTCCAGCAGGATGGAGCTCCTGGGTGAGTAATTTCCAAATAGGTAATTTAGCTAGAGGGTTGCATTCTTTGCATGCTTCCCAGCATTTTTTGGTTATCCATCTGCAAAGGCTCTTGTTTTGAACTCCATGATGTCTCTCATTCCAGCAACTTTCCTGCCTGGTAGCCAGGAGGTCGGTAGAATCGTGTAACTTCTGGCGTGAGCTGCCAGTGCTCCGTGCTACCACACGCTGAGCACAGAGATGTGAACTCGTTTCAAATGTTTATTACATTTTATGATTTTAATTCATTTCCTGCTCCTGTCAGGTTACCAGACTATTTGCTGGAATATGAAAGTACACAAGGGCCTTCCAATGATGAAGTAATTTAATATTTTTGGTAAAAAATTCTCAAAAAGTTTGCCAATTATACACTAGTCAGAAAAGAACATTTACACTGGGTGTAGAGGACTCGTAGCTCTGGCTGACAGGCCTGGAGCAAAACACAGGGTTTCTGAAAGAGCTTTCAAAGGACTCAGGGGTAACAGACCCCTTGAGTAAAATTCCTTTAATGGAAACTGAAAATCAAAACAAAACAAGAAACCATTGATTTCATTCACTTAATGTCATATATATATATATATGTATATAAATCTATTTTACACATGTATCTATATCTTTAACATCCCACCACTGCAGCCCTAGCATTATAGACTGTCTAAACAGCGATGTCACTTAAAGATATTCCAGATCAGCTCTTCAGTCCCCTTCCTTTTATTATAAAATGTTAGTTTTTTATAGATATATATACAGAACGAAAGAAAATAATACTTTATAATTTCACTAAACAAGCATCTTTCTTTTTAGTACTTTTGCATATATGATTTCATTTAATCTTCATGGTCAACCAGGGAGGTGGATGATAGTCCTCAAAGCAATCCCAGAGGTGGGTTTTTTTTTGTTTTGGTGAGGAAGATTGGCCCTGAGCTAACATCTGTGGCAAACTTCCTCTATTCTATATGTGGGACATCACCACAGCATGGCTTGATGAGCGCTGTGTAGGTCCACACCCAGGATCAGAACTTGCAAACCCTGGGCCACTGAAGCAGAGTGTGTGAACTTAACCACTATGCAACCAGGCCAGCCCCACAAGCACCTTTCTTAATAGTAACAATGAAATAAGTAAACTATGTACGTGGTTAGAAAAATGCAAACCTTTAACAGTAAAGTGCAAAATAAGAAATAGAAACTCCCTATCCATGTCCATTCTTGCCTCCCAAAAGTAACTCTATAAGCAATTTTTTTATTATTAAAAAAACATAGTTAATACACATGTGGGTGTGCTTAGACTGGCAAAAACTACAACTTTTAAAAATAAAAGCATCAATACTTTAAAAAATTTAATAATATATCCGTGACATATTTCTATGTTATAAATTATGAAGTTTCAATTATTATTCCTTGAAAACATATATTAATATGTTAGACCTAGTCACCACTAATTTTTCTCTCTCTTCCCCTACTCCAAGGCTGACGTCTTCTGTCAATGCCCACTTTTTCTTTACCCTCAAGATAGATTTTGGTATTATTTTGTCAAGGCTGTATTTCCCACACACAAAATAATAATAATAATATGAATTGCATTTCATTTATGCTTATAAGTAATATTGGTGCTTCCAATTGTCATTGATAAATACTGGTGAATTTATTTTTTCTTATCTCATCTTTTAACATGTCATTGCTTTTTCTTTATTACTGTGCCAGGGGCCTTTAGGACAACATCAGATAGAAGAGCTAATGAGCATCTTCAACTTGGTTGCAAGTTCAAGGGGAATGGGTTTAGTGTTTCCACACTGAACGCAGTATTAGCTGAAGGTGTTTGGTAGACACAATTTACCTGATTAAGGAAGTTCCCTTCTATTTCAAGTTTGCTGATTTTTAACATGAATCTCTTCTGAGAACCATGTGGTATTTTTCTTTAGTGTGTTAATGTAGTGACCAACATTTATTGAGTTTTGAATATTAAACTCATCTTTGCAACGTTTTCTGATAGAAACCAAATTGATTATGATATGCTACCCCCATGTATAGTATTAAATTTGATTTAGTATAATTTTGTTTAGAATTTTTCCTATGTTCATGAGAAATACTAGCCTACAATTTTTCTTACAATGTCCTTGTCAATTTTACTATCAAGTTCATGTGAACCTCAGAAATGGACTGGGCAGTCTTATGCCTTATTCTATTTTCTGGAAGAGTTTATATAACTTTGTGTTATTCCTTCCTTAAATGTTTGAAAAAATTTGCCAGTGAAGCCATCCTTACCAGGAACTGTTTTGTGAAAAAAATTATTAATTTCGCATTCAATTTCTTTAATAGTATAGGGATATTCGTATTTATTATTTCTTCTCATTTCAGTTTTATCGTGTTTCTCAAGTGAATTGTCTACTTCTTGTATATCCTAAAATTCATTGGCATAAAGTTGTAGACAATTGTGGTAGATTGAATTGTGTCCCCACTTCTTCCTTCCTCTGCTCCTCTGTACCTATGCTTGTCCTGGCCTTCAAGCTGGGCATAGAGCAATCAGCTGAAATCCAGCAGACCCCCAGCCATATGAGACACTGGGGAAGGGTTATGAGAAAGGATTATGGTTTTAAGCCACTGAGTTTTAGGATGTTTTATTTTACGATAGTCAACCAATAAAATAAAATAAAGTCATAATTTGCTCTGGAAATGTATGTGGTATGGTTAATTTGTGTTTTCTTTTTCTTGATCAGTCTTGTTAGAGATTTTACAAATTTACCAATCTTTCAAAAACCTTTTGTTTTGCTACTGTGTGCTGCTTTGTACTCCTTAGATTTTTGCTCTTGTATTTTATTGTTTTCTTCCTACTTTCTATGGGCTTGATTTGCTGTTTTTCCTAATTCAAATATTACTTCTTTTCATCCTCTCATAGTAGAACTCTTAATACAAATATGTTAGACATTTTTTTTTTGTCCCAGATGTCTCATTTTCTTTTACTGCATGCATAAATCTGTATCCTTTCTAAGACATGTCATCTAGTCCATTAGTCCTTTGCCCTGCTGTTTATGATCTTTTATTAAAGCCATCTAATAAATTGTTTGCTTCAGTCTTGTATTTATCAGTTTTCAAATTTATATTTGATAATTTTGATGAATTTGGAGTCTCTCATGCAATTCTCCATCTTTTTCTCTATTTTCTTGACATGTTAACCCTAATTATTTTAAATATTCTGTCTGAAAACTGCAATATCTGAATCATCTATGGATCTGTTTCTATTACTTCTATTTTCTTTTATCTCCAGCTTTTTGTTCTGTATTTTAGCATCTTTCATATTTTTGATTAGATCCTGAACACTAATAATGGATAACAATATAGTGGTTCCTTCAAAAATGCTTAGTTTTCTGTTGAAGGATAGATAGAGGTCTAGTGGATCAGCTTGGTCCTGGTGAAGGGTCGTTTTAGGTTTTGGTAGGCATGGACTATCTCAGTGTTGGCGTTTTCCTAGGGCATGACCCTTTTGAATTCTCAAGAGAAAACTTTAGTTGTTTACCAAGCCTATTGTGGTAGGTAGAATAATTCCTACCAAATATATCCATGTTCTAATCCCCAGGAATGTGAATGCATTAGGTTACATTACAAAGGAAAATTAGGTTTGCAGGTGGAATTAAGGATGCCAATCAGCTGACCTTGAGATGAGGAGAGTGTTCTGGATTATCTGGGTGGGTCCAGTGAAATCACAGGGGTTCTTCTTAGTGGCAGAGAGATGTAGAAGAGAGAAATGGGAGCATGAGAAAGACTTGAACAGCCACTGATGACTTTGAAGATGGAAGGGGGTCATAAGCCAAGGAACACAGGCAGCTTCTGGAAGCTGAAAAATACAAGATGATGAATTCTCCCCTAGAACCTTTGGGAAAGAATGCTACCCTTCCGACTACTTGGTTTTAGCTCAGTGAGACCCATTTTAGACTTCCAACCCCCAGAACTGTAAGACAATGAATTTGTGTTGTTTAAAGCCTCTGCATTTGTAGTAATGTATTGCAATAGCAATAGGAAACTAATACCCATTGCTATGGACTGGAGTGTGCTCTCTCCAAATTCATATATTGAAGCCCTAACCCCCAATGTGATGGTGGAGACAAGACCTTTAGGAAATAATTAGATTTAGGAAGGTCATGGGAGTGGGGCCCTCATGATAGGATAGTGCCCTTGTAAGAAGAGACACCAGGGAGCGTGCTCCCTCTCTGTCTGCCACGCGAGAACATAGGGAGAAGGCAGCTGTCTGCAAGCCAGGAGGACAAGCCTCACCACAAATGGATCCTACTAGCACCCTGATCGTGGACTTCCAGCCTCCAGATCTGTGAGAAAATAAATTTGTGGTTGAAGCCATTCAGTCGATGGTATTATGTTATGGTAGCCTGAGCAGACTAAGAAATGCAGCAAGTTAGACGAACTCAATTTCTCACTCCCAAGCACCAGGCAGCTGTCAAAAATCTCTGCTCAGCTGTTTATCCTTCCAAATCTGTTTTCCAGTGGGTTTCTTGGATTCTCCCTCTGCATATATGCACATCTTAAGAGTCTGCCCTTAGCTTGAAGGGAATTTCTTTGCAGATATATTTGGGCTCCCACCAAACCAGTCTGTCCTTTCCATTGTCCCTCAATACCCAGCCACTCTGACCAGTCCCACCTCTAACTTATGTCTCCTTGGTCCAATCAGACTGCCATTTTCAGCTTGGATCCCATTTCCTTCTGCTACATTGAGCTGGAAAATACCTTTCGGGAAAAGATGCATAAATGTGGAGCTTATATCTTGTGCCTCCCTACCTTTAAGGGCCTGTAGTCCATCCAGTTCTTGTGTGTCATAATAGTTCACTAGGGCCTACAACAGGTGTTTTTTCTTTTTTGTCCCTTTTTTACAATAACATCATTGGGGGGTTTAGTTCAATTCAAGCTACTTTGACACGACTAGAACTGTAACTGTGATCTAACTGAATTTAATGCAAAACATTAATTTTGTATTTTAAGTAAGTTGTAAATCCCAAAGTCTTAGTAGATTATCCAGGAAGAGAAGTTGCACAAAGGAAGAATTCATCTTGTCCTTCTGGGTGAGTCTATTTCATTGCTTTCAATTTTTTAGTGTTTTTTTTTTTCCCCAGAAAGTCAAATTTCTTGCACAGTCATTGTATCAGTTAGGAATACTTTCAACAACAAGCAACAGACAACTCTGTCAATAGCTGTTTAAAGAAATACAAATTTGTTCTCATGTAAGAAGTCTGGATGGAGCTCTTTAATGTCTTCAAAGACACAGGGTTAAGCATGTTTCTGCTTTACCATTCTCATCTTCATGCTTTTAGGGTTCCTGGTAACAGGAAAGCTGCTACAGTTCCAGCACCACATCCATTTCCAAGTCAAGTAAAGGAGGGAGAAAGGAAAGTATCAACTTAGTCTATCCCCATTTTATACTTTGAAAACATTTTATTGTCGAAAATTTCAAACATTCACCAAAGTAGAAAATTACGTGTAAGTAACTCCATATACCCATCAAATAACTCCAATAATGATCAATTAATAGCTGACCTTGTTCATCTATATTCTCACCCATTTCTCCCACTCCAGAGATATTTCAAAGCCAGTCCCAGTCATCATTATTTCATTTGCGGACATTTCAGTATGTTTCTCTAAATGAAAAGATTACTTTATTTGGACATAAACACAACACTGTTACATGTCTGAAAAATTTAACACTATCATCAAATATCTGATATTCTCTATCCTTAGTTGCAAAAGAGGATGGAAATCCAACATCCAGCAAAGTGAGCAGGATTGGGGCTGGATCAATAACCATTCCAAACTAAGTCAGGGTTCTCTTGCAAAAGAGAAGAGCAACAGGTATTGTGTGGACAGCGAACACTGTTTGCCACAAAATCCATGATTAATGCAAGTAATAAATATTCTTTATAAAACGTTATAAATAACATTTATAGATGACTATTAAAGGTTAACAAGGAGAGAGTGATTAAGGTTAATGATAACTTGTCATAAAACTCTGTTATGTTCTAAACGATGAACCTACATTGACATATCATAATCGCACAAAGTCCATAGTTTACACTAGGGTTCTCTCTTAGTGTAAACTTTCTTCTCCTCACCCTCAACTCCTGGCAACTACTGGTCTTTTTACCATCTCCATAATTTTGCCTTTTCCAGAATCTCATATAGTTAGAATCATACAATATGTATCCTTTTCAGATTGGCTTCTTTCACTTAATAATATGCATTTAAGTTTCCTACATATATTTTCATAGCTCGATGGCTCATTTATTTTTAATGTTGAATAATATTCCATTGTCTGGATGTACCCTCCTTGGGTTTGATAGATCAGGTAGAACATTTGCTAGAATGGCTCACAGAACTCAAACACTTACTTACACACTGCTTCATTATATAACAGAGGAGATGACACATAGGGTGAGGTCAAGAGGGTCCCAAGCACAGGAGCGTCTGTCCCTGTGGAGTTGGGATCTGCCACCCTCCTGGCACATGGATGTGCTCACTAACCCAGAAGTTCTCCAAACCCTGTAATTAAGGGATGTTTGTGGAGGCTTCATCACATAGGCATGATCAATTATTAACCCAATCTCCAGCCCTTCTCCCCGCCCTGGAGGATGGAGGGTGGGGCTGAAATTTCCAAGCTTCTAATCATGGCTTGGTCTTTCTGGTGATCAGGTCCTGTCTTGAAGCTATCCTGGAGCCCACCAAGAGATGTTCCTATCACACAGGAAATTCCAAGGGATTTGGGAGCTCTGTGCTAGGAACCAGGATCAAAGACCAAATATTAGAACAAAAGATGCTCCTAACAACTCTATCATTTAGGAAATTACTAAGGGTTTAGGAACTCTGACCAAGAGCCAAGGATAAAGACCAAAATATGCATTTTTTATTGTATCACAATATCACACTTACAGATGACAGATGTGAAAGTCTTGCTCTATTGGTTATAGAATTTGAGGATCCAACCCCAACACAACTTTTTTCTTATCCTACTAGAACTTGCAAAAGTGTCTTAGTCCACCTCCTGCCAGGTTTTATTTTAATTGAATGCATACATTTCCTAATGTATTTTGAAAGCATTCTGAATTGGTTGTAATTCTGTAAGCTACTGTAGTAAATTTTCATTCTTAAGTCACATTCTTGGTTTTGAATTGGTTATTTCTAAAGATTTAGCTGGTTTTATTTCAGTGGCCTTTTTGATTAAGATTTTGAAGTACTCTTTCCCATTCCATAAGACCTCAAGCTAACTGCTAAATTGAAATGAAATTTCTAGAACTAGAAGCTAATCTCTTTCAAAGCAGGCATGTACTTTCCCCATTCTAGGTGTTCAAGATAGGGAATATTTTTCCATACAACTGAGGCAGGTGGGGGCAAGATTGGTTTCTAACTAAAAGCTTTCAGGCCATTTTGTTATGGTTGGAGAGAGGTGGAGGAGATAGTGAGGTATGGTGGCAAAAAAAACAGTAGTGTTCAAAATGTTAAAGAAAACACCTTTAGCAGTTTTTTAACTACTTTTTCCCTAACATATACAAAAATGAAATTTCATTGGGCAATAAATAAAATGTCACTGTTGTGTACATAAATATGAACTATAAAAGAACACAAAAAGGGAGAAACAGCATATATATATAAGGCATCTGAGATCCATAAAACATATTAATATTTTTCCTTGAAAAAAATGAATTTTTGTCCATTGAAACATGATATTGATATTTATGCACGTATATCCTTTACCTTTAGTGAAAATTTAAAAATAAAAGCCCTAGCAATACACAATTTAATTTTAAATATTAAAGCATGTTTTAAATAGTCTTTTTATAATTTGAATATTATTTTTACTCTAGAATATTACATATATTACTGTCGAGGAAAAACACACCCTCATTATATCTATTTTGAAACACCAGAGAAGACAGTTCAATGTCTAACCTACGATTATTCACATAACATCAGGGCTTTGCGTGGCAGTGAATTTTTTGATCTAGTTGGAGAGAGAGTAATCGTCCTTGGCATAGGCAAGAAAAATATGATGTTCTAAAAGCATCAGAACAGCACCCTCATTCTCCATTTAGGGTTTAATACCATAATTATAAGGAATGTCTTTTACTTTAAGAAATCCATTTTTTCTTAGTAAAACAACTGTGTGACTATATTTACTTTGGATTAAGCCACTCTAAATCTCAATACATATTCTGACACTATCCATTACAACCAAGAAACTCATTTCCATTTCATTACGTATTCTTGGGTCTCTCTGTTTTTAAATCTTAATTCTTTCGAAGAGTCACTTTTATGTGGTTTGCAGCTCATACTGCTCTTTCTTCTTTTCAAATTCTTGCTGTTATAAGTTTGATATTTTAATTTTTTCCCTCCTAGTTTGCCACAAGTAGTGATAAAAGCATTCAGTGTAGGTCTCATTCTCTTCCTTTCTAGTAATTATTATGCATTATAACTAGTATCCAATGATTAATTTAATTAATTCATAAACAATCTTTTATAGATATACTACATGTCGAGCACTTTGCTTGGTGCTGAGTATAATTATTTTTTTTAAGGCATGGAGTTTGCAAGCAATTTGAAGCCTAAGAAAAAAATATAATTTTATATAGTATTTGATAAATTCATTTACATTATCCTTTGCATGATATAAGATATATAGTAACTAAAAATTCAAATATCATGATGTTTTTTCTTTGTCTATAAAAAGCTTTAAAATGGGAGCAGAGGGTTAAACTATTTTAACCTGAGATGACTAGTACTTTAAGGCATAACTTCTCATTTCCTATGAAGCCAGATTTTTACTGTGGCCAAATGTCTCTAATTCCATCATGTGGCTATGACGTCTTTTATATTTATTAATAACATGTCAGTAAATTTCATTTTTAAATCAACACACATCTTTGCCTAATGCCTCTGACTAGCATTTAAATTGGGAATTAAAATAATAACCTTCATATTAAATATCCAGCAAACCATCAACAATTCTGAGCATCGCTATGTAGAAGCCATGTCAGAAATAAGAACATAAAAACTACCATAATGTTGAGGAAGACTGCCCTGGAGTCAGACACACCGAGTACGGATTTTTCCTTCACTACTGAGAAACTTCTTGGTCTAGTTACTTCACACCTTAGTGACTCCATAATTTCATTTTTGAAATGTTGTATACAATAGTATATGCATTGGCAGATTGATGTGAGGATTCAATGAATATATATAAATCACAGTGCCTTGTGAATTATGTGAAATCTAAATAAACGTTAGCCGTTATTATTAACATTAGTGTTCCTAGTATTGATAGGTCAACCCTCTGATACATTTAACTTTCACTTTCTTCTTTCTTATTTTTATACTCTTGCTGGTTGGAAATATAGTTCCTGGGTCAGCTTTTTCAATGTTTCTAGGTTTATCACCAAGTCATAAATAGAAAGCTACTATGCGGAAGGGCCAACACATTTCAGCTTCTCCAACAATCACAGGGCAACAGATTTTTAAATGATATTGTTATAACAGCATGAAAAACAAATTTTTCTACTCAGAGAGACGTACATAAGGAGAAGGAACTCATCTTCGGAAATCCAGTAGAGGAATGTCCATCCAGTTCTGTTAAACACCTCTAAAGACCTGCTCTCCTAATTATCTACAGACAAGCATTACCTTCCTTCCACAGACCCCTCTCTTCCATAAATGTAGTAGCAAGGTCCCAGTACCAAGGGCCATCTGGGTGTTTCACCATCCCACCTGGTTCATGCCTCCCACAGCTGCCAACAAGTCTTTCAGGATCAGAGGAATCTCCTAGGCTCCCCATCTGAAATCACAGCACTCAGGGAAGCCCTGCTCCTACCAGGTAAGTTGAGTCAAAATGTGTTCCTAAAGTCTTTGAAATGTATTTCTCATAAAAACTATTACATATGACATTTTAGTTACTAAATCGCACTATCAACCTTACACTCCAGCATAATACCAGGTGTGTAGTTGTTTTAGACCAACCTGAGGATCCAATCCGTATTTATCACACGGTTTCTAAGGAAAGGTGAGATTTTCTGCCAGAGAAGTGCCTGAAAAATGGACTTTTTTAGAACACAGTCTCTTCTTACACCAGAGTCTACTTTTATTGTCTTCCATCACATGTCCCCAAATCAGATATTTTGAAGTATGTACACCTATTCTGAAGTTTAAACTTTTCCAGAAATCTGATCTAAAAAATGCGATAATATCATGAAGAACCATTATTTATTTTCCTCTAGGATTAGAAGTGAAGAGAGGTGCTTGTGTCCACTGAAGAAACTTTGTTTTCCTCCTTACCTCTACTTATGGAAGATTATAGTACATTTTCCATGCATTATATGTTGCAAACATTCTGAGAATCTTCTTTGTCCAAACTTTGGTACTTTACTGTTGCTTCTCTTTCAAGTAGAATTTTCCTTTATCTTCCAAATCTAGCAGCAGAGTTGGCTTCATGTGGGTGTTACCTGTGTAGCTGCAAAGGGCACTGTGTTCAGAAGGGCCCCATGCTTAGTTTAATGCTCTCTAGTTGTGGTCCTGAAATTCTTAGTAATTTTATCTTTGAACCTGTGCTTTGTTAAGTGAAGTCTGATGAGATAATGGGGCACACATGTGGTCAGAGGCTATGCACTCAATGGGCATGTTCGTGGATCCTAGATGCCCCATTCAAGTAGAACATTCGCAAGGTGCCGTGAGCACAGAATTCCAGTGGACCCAAAATGTGTGGGAGGTCAGCGTGACTCAGAGTACAAAGAACTTGTGTAATGTCTGTGACTGAGTAAGCAGAAACACTGACAACTGGGAGGGGCCATTCTTTCCATTCAAAGCAGAATTTATTTTGAATCCATAAAGAAGGCAATCCATTCTAAGAAACACAAAAGACCAAGGAATCCTAATGTATTCATTCTTTCGCACATTACTTCCCTGTATTAGCTAACTGCCTATGGATGGAGAAACCCACAGCTCCTTTTCCTTTAGGTCCCTCCTTACTCATCAGTAAACCAAAGGTAGAGAACATTGGTAGAATGTGTGCATGTCGAGAAGTGCTATAAAAACAGTTGAGTTAGTTTTGAGCCTCATTGTGGTAAGAATGCAATATAGATGCATGTACACGCTATGAAATAGGGATTGTGTCCTTTTGACAATTCCTCATACTCTTGCAGGACATTTATTTGGTCCTGTCCAAAACATCCATTACGGACATTCTGGATGAGATCACATGTTTGCTAATCCCACATACCAGTCAAGTGCTCTAAAATATGCATCTGAAGCTGGTCTTGCACAATATGAAGATGAACCAAAAAACTCATATTAATAATTTAAATTTTTAATTTTTCTATACTTTGAATGACATTAATTAGTAAATCAAAACACCATGACTAGTCAAGAGAGAAATCACAGAGGACAGGAAAAAGCATTATATATTAGTACCTTAATGGCACTTTGCTATTTTTGAACAA
The DNA here is from genome assembly GCF_041296235.1 of Equus asinus. NCBI lineage: Eukaryota > Metazoa > Chordata > Mammalia > Perissodactyla > Equidae > Equus > Equus asinus. Next base: position 11,504,869 of record NC_091808.1, on the reverse strand, counting down.
GGAACTCCCCATATTTTTATTTTGCACCGGGCACCACAAGTTATCCAGCCAGTCCTGTCTAATAATGTGTGTATCAAACACAATTATAGTGGGTACCTCTACTTCATTGCTTTCCAGAAAATTAATAATATAAAAGTTGTGAAAGTAGCTTCAATTCCATGTTAACTAAGTAATAAAAGGCCAAGATGGTAATTCATTTAAAAGACTGAAATTTGGCATTTTTCATTGTACTTACTTGGTCTTTTTAACCTCTGTGGTGCATTCATTGGATTCCCTCCCCATGCCACACCCACGGCTATGTGGTTTCAAAGCACGTTACAATAGTCATCAAAATATGCTACGTCTTATTTTCTTTGTTCTTGTTATTGAGCAAGGAAATTCTGTTGGATCCAGGAGACTGAATGACAGAGAGCTGCCTTCCTCCCTCCATCTCTACCTATTCTCTAGAAAATGCCCTCAGCAGGTTTGTTTAATACCAGAGCAGAAAGCAGACAGCTCACACCTAGCATCAACCATTATGCATCAGTGATGCATTTGTGTGCATATGCAATTTATTTGTTCCAGATCCCAAGATCTCATTCAGTCCCAGGCTTATCCCCTTCCCCTGCCTATTTCTTCCCACCTGAGGGACCCCAAGCCAAAACTGCCTGCATTCTTGAATCTGCAGACTCGAATCAGCAGATACTTGCTCCCAGCCCAGAACTCTGCGCTGCCCATCTCAATCTCTCTAAATGCCAAACCTGGCCCTTTGACTGGGCAGCTCAATCTTACTTGAAGCTTCTCCAGTTTTGTCTTAAAGCCTAGCTGAGGTCAGCTTTACCCTTGGGACTCAAGGAAATAATCCAACCCTACAGGCCAATCTGTGTCCCAGCAGTGGATTTGGGTATCACCAGTCTCTAATGTGAACCACGGACGGGGAAATGATGTTCTCAGCCAAGTGGTTGTGGAAATAATGTTGAGCAAGTAGGAAGATGGAAGCTATTAAGGGAATCTTTTAATAGTGTACTCTTTGTGTCATTCAGTCACTCAACAAGTATTTCACTGGGTAACTACAATGTTGTGGGTTCTAGAAACTAATGGTGACGAGGAAAAAAACCGAAAACGTGTTCCAGGACTTGAAGTTTAATACAATGAGATATTCAAACTGAAGATACCATATGCTGCGTATCTTCATTTTTAAAACTTTTATTTCTACCCTGTACATGAGGGAAAGAGAGACCATAAAAAATAACAAAAAAACAAACCCACAGGGCTGAGAAGAAAGCTGATTATGTTAATTTGGGCTTGGAGGACCTTGCGCGAAAAGGAGAGATTTAAGCACCAATTTTAAGAAAGGATTTGCATCGTGATTCCATTCTGGGTAATAGTCGAAAAAGGCTGAAGGAATGAATAAGAATTCAGTAGCATTTAAAAAGAGCCATGTTAGCATCCTTAATAGGGGAACAAAAAAGCAAACTCTCATCACTCATTAATTATTATTTTGGCTTCTTAGTATCCAAGCTCCTTTCCTCCATTTGTGAAGTCCCTCATTATTCAGGTTTTGGTGGGATCAATGTGAGCATTTACAATGCCTTTGAAGGACGGCTTTGTGTGCAGAAAAGATTATTCAGAAGACAACCTTTTTAAAAGAATTAATATTTAATTATTAAAATTCCAAAACCAAAAACCGAATTCATCTTTAAACTTTAACTTTAAATTATGAATCTTATTATTCTATTTATAAATCAACCGAATTTTGGCAAATAGCTTTTAAGGGAGCCTGGGCTAACTATTTGGTCTTATTTACAAATTGGATTCATTACACTCGTTGAAACAATTTCAACTGAATTTAGAAATTTAGGATTGCTGATTTTCTTTTTAAGTACTGTTTTCTGACAGAAAAGTCTCAAATACTGTGGTAAATTTTACAATGTAATGAATTGAACATAAATATTATAAAATGACTTCTTAAATTGATTCAGAGTCCAGGTCAAAGTTTAGTTGCAAGGGACTAGCCTTTCTGAGCAATTCAAAGAGTTCAGCTTTTTCGTAGAGGCATTTTATAGCAGGAAAAGCGGTTAGATAATCATTTTAGACTAGATTTTTAAAATGCTTGTTAAGGAGACATTGCAAGATTGGATAAACAGTGATTAAATCTCCTGAGGCATTTCACAAGGTAGAAAGTCAGCTGGGGTGTTCTTAGAAGAGGTTCTTAAGCTAATTAATGTCTATCAGAAAATTGTTCAAGCATTTTCACATGTAGGTTATAATAATTATATCCCAGAAGGGGCTGCTGGTCACATCACACCACAGAGTTCTGCCTCAGCTTAGAATTGGAACAATTCTTTTTCAGGATGGTGAATCTTAACTTAACATGCATGTTCCAATAGCGTAGTCAATTTCTACTTAAAATTCTGTTATCAACCTTACTGATAACAGTTGGGTTTAGTGTTAGCGACACGATAACAATTTGTACCTAGGGATTTCTTTAAATCACATTCTAACTTAAGTTCCATTTTAAAGCATTTTATACTAACTAGGTAATCTGTTGCTTTGCTAAAAATTAATATATATGTATAAAATCTGGAAGGTGCATAGCAAATTATTGAAGGTGATTACCTTTGTGTGATATAATTATAGATGGTTTTTTTCTACTTGTATTTTCCCATTTCCTAAAATAAATCTTTACCACCCAGGTAATTTTTAATGTTTTGAGGTTGCATATTTGTAGAAAATAGTTTATGTGTCTTGAATATTGCTATTGCTTTTTAATCAAATAGTTATAAATGTAAACATTATCAGTGTAAGCTGTTGAGGACAATACCCAAATGGTAGACACAATATCTAGGAGAATTAAGTTGGCATCTGTAGGGCAACCAGAGAAACCCAAATGTGTTAGACTTAAGGAAACAGTTCCAAATCTCATAAGATTCTTCCATAAGACTGTGAAATAATAAATTGCCTTGTTCCGTTATTTCAAATTATCTCAGATTTGTTCTGTGCTTTTAAATAATGGTAATCTTGTTTCTTATTTATGTGTACTTATAAAAAACTATCAGAAATAGCATTGTATAAGAAAAATAGTGCTTATTTTAACCTGTATTTCATTGTTCAGTCAACCCTTAAGCTTCTAGTCCTTCATTATTGCCTGAATGTAGTATTCTCCTTGGGAATTTAATTGAGAAATGAATGTGAGAGAGAAAAAAGACTGACACATAGAGACATTGATGAACCAAACATGAGCAATAACATCGTAAAATATTTTGGGAAAATGATACTGCTAAAATAGCATTTAAAGCTATAAATTTCTCTCTAAGCACTGCCTTAACCACATCCTGTACATTTTGGTATGTCAAATATTCATCATCATTTAGTTCAAAACCTTTTCTGATTTCAATTACAATTTCATATTTGACTCATGGATTAGATAGAAGTATCTAGCTTCATTTCAAAAGTATATAACTTCAAACAGCTGAATAAATTGAAAAACATACCATTAACTGAAAGACTAGATATCAGTTTTCTGAGAAATAATTGTGAGTCTAAGGAAATTCTAATCAGTGCTCCAAGGAGATTTCACATGGCATCCCACAAAGTAATTCATTAGTTTATCTGGAACAATAAAAGAAGTAAAAATACCCGGTAATCCTGTACTTTTCCATAACTGTCAATTTTACATTTCTGTTTTAAAACGTGAGCTTCCGGGTGTTAATTCCCCAACACCGGAGTTTCTGGACCCTGTGTTCTGCTTCTAGCTCTGTGACTGGCTGACTCTGTGACCTGAGGGATTTCTTTAAATCACATTCTAACTTAAGTTCCATTTTAAAGCATTTTATACTAAATAGGTAATCTGTTGCTTTGCTAAAAATTAATATATATGTATAAAATCTGGAAGTTTTTATATTCACTTTATACGCCACTTCCTCACTCTTGGGATCGCCACATTTCCATTGTCACATTGAGCAAGCTCCTAACAGTGTAGTGCTTGGGGACTTCCTGGAAATGGGGGAGACATAAGGCCAGGCAAAGTGATATAGAGAGGGGGAATTACCCAAGGCCTGTAGGTGACCCTGCACCCAAGGGAGCAGCCTGTCCAATGAGCCCTCTGTGGGGCCTTTCCCACTCCCATGAGGAACCCGCAATCTGGGGAGAAATAGCAGAGACATACTGGGCAGGGTGTCATGGCAGCGGTGGATCTGGTAGCTAGTCGGGTGTGAGAATCTTTTGTGAGAAACTTTCCCCAGATGCCAGGGGCCTGGAAATAGATCCAGTCCTGGGTATGGTCAGCCCCTAGCTGATCCTGTTTGTATTCTGCACAGACACAGCTTCAGCAGAGATCGAGATTATAGACTTCAAAGCAAGGAATTTGCACGTTTGATATTTTAAGCATTGGAAACATGAAAGAGACTCTAACCAACGAGAATAAAAGGTCAGTTTTGTGATTCCTCTTCAGAATACAGAACTGAGTAATGGTTTAAGCCATCGTATTTTTAAAATAAACTTTTTATTTTATGAGAGTTTTAAATTTACAGAAAAAATGTTCATATAGTACAGAGTTCCCATACACCCCCCACCCAACACACACACACAATTTTCCCTATTCTTAACATCTTACACTAGTGTGGTACTTTAGTCATCGTTAATGAACCACTATTGATATATGCTTATTAACTAAAGTTCATATGCTTTCAGATCTCCTTAGTTTTTACCCTTTTCCTTTTTATGTGTCAAGATCCCACCCAAGATAGCACATTACACTGGGCTATCCTGTCTCCTTACAGCCTCAGGGGATAAGCCTTGAAGGTGGAGTCAAAAATATCTTACTCTCCCGAAAGCGGGCAGCCTCAAGGTCCCACCCCACTCTGAAACTATGACTTTATCTAATGCTGCGGCAACTTGGGGGAACAGGGCATCTCTGAGATCATTCTCAGTCTGATGATGACAGTGATTGTGTTATTCTCAAGGTGCCTTTGGGCAATGGATGGGAACGGTGCTCGAACAGTGCCCTAAGTCTTGAAGATATGACAAGGAAATGTTGGGAGTATCCAAGCCAGACACACGATTTGGAAACAGCAGACACAAAGAAAACAACAAGAAGGACTTTCTCTCATGGCACTTTGTTTTACTAGCATATTATACTTTCATTCAATGCTGTGGAGGACTTTGGTGACACTTAAAATGAGGCCGTTGCATCAGGCAGTAATGTTGACACAGTTGGACTTAGCAAATGAATGTATTTTTTTCTAAAGTATATGTTTTTATTATCCTTGCTGGCTATCTGAAATATTTGGAATGAGAACCATTTCCAGTAAAACCATGCTGGTATTACACATTATGTGATAACTTGCCAAGAATGTGCTTGTGTCTGTTTGAAAGATAGGGTACCTTCGTGCTGCTCCTCTGAGTGGTCTGTAGGTAGAGCTGATGCTGATTCTGCATAAACAGCCAAAGGGTTATGGGTCACTGCTGGGATTTGCTGTACAAAATAGGCACAGATCAAAAGAGTATCAGTGTAACTTTGCAAACGTAGTCTATCTTCTGGGGACACTGGCTTAGAAAACATGAGCGGACGTAAGGTCTCATGTATATCAGGACTGCCTCTGATTGATAACACGTGCTTTTGAGGATACCAAGGCATACTAAGGACTTATATATATGCAAATATATATAATGTTTGTGTATATATACGCACACGCACAAATACGTGTGTGCATGTGTATGTGTCTGTCTACATGTATAGTTTTGTTTGTTGTTTGTGCTAATGACCTTGTATTGAGCAATCAGCTGCGCCCAGTTATATGGGTTACCTCACTGAAGATTCCCAACAACCCCAAGGGAGGGGTATCAGTCTGTCCCTCTCACTGACGTCAGAGGAACAAAGTACATTCTTCAACATCTCAGATCTAGAAAGTGACAGAGTCGAGATCACAGCCCAAATCCAGTAAATGAATGCCTGGGCTTTTACCAAACAGGTGACATAATGCTTCTAGAGTGGGAATTCATACAATGAGTGTGTGTTCCTGAGTTTACACCAAGACTTTCCAAGGCTGGCACAGGCAAAAACTGGTGTAAGGAATCAATGTCCAGATCCCTGACTCTTCCTTATGAGCCCTTCCCTAAAACTGATCTGTCCAAGAAAGCATCAACTGTTGAGACATCTCGAAGGTTCTTCTTTTCTACTTTCTACATTTCACAGCAGCGCTTACCCATCCTCACTGTAAAGACACACTTACATCCATCTCAGATCCTCTGCCTCTGAGTTGTCAGCTATTTTCTTTAGTTGTTTACACTGATGGTTGTTTATGATTTTAACACATACTGTTCAGTTCTTTCTAACTTTATTGAACAATTTTTCCTCACAGAGAATGGGTAGATTAGCTAATTTCTAGGAAACATTTAAAGCATTTTTCCCTTATAATCACTATGTTTCCATTTTTCTTTTCCCTTTCCTCATAGAAAAAAGGAAACAAGTAAAAAACAAACTACATGCTTCATACAATTTGGATCTTAACAAACCTGGTGACCATGTCCAGTCCCCAAATCAGGAGAAGTATGTTGGTGACATGTCACTCACCTCTTAGCTGGTCAGCTCAGCCTGGAATACAGGGGTTCCACATTAAAGATGTCAATTTTTAAAAAAAATTTTCAACAACTCCTAGAAGCTCTTAAAAAAGCTCTGCTAGAGGACTGATCATTCTTGAAAGGGATAAAAATGTTTCTTTTGAATATTTTAGAACATAATCAAAATTAACAAAAATCAAAATAGACAAAATGCCCTATCTGTAGTCTAAGATTCAGGCAGTGCTTTCCTTACATTCTCTCTGATAGCTGCGTGCTGCTCTCACCTGGCTCTTAGCCACGCCCAGCACGAATAGACCCCTTTTTTAACAGCACAGTCAATTAGAGTGAGCTTCCAATCTTTTGTGCTCTTATCTCAGTCTGGCTCATTCAAAAATGATATGCTAGAAAACGGTAATTAAAATTTGGAATCGGTGTCAAAGGGATTACAAATAAGTACACAGACTACCAACAACCCAACACAAACTAACTTGGTCAGCACAAGAAACAAAAATCAAATAGCTTCACCCCAAGGAAAAAAACACAAAAGCAAAATCGATTTCATTTCAGAGGCATTAAAGATCCAAGCTTCCGATACAAAGCTATCTTAACAGAAAAGCAAAATTGAGCTAATCACAGGGGACTGGGTGTTCATCACACCAAAATGTTCATTTCAGTTTAATGTCATGGTGCTTAGAAGATGGACGACTTTCCACTAGGATGAAAAGTGTTTGCAAAAATAGACGCTGTGTCTCTTTCCTGGCATGATGAATGATGGTGAAACCTGACCGTGCATGAAGCCTAGCTATTCTCTGGAAACCATGGATGAAAGCAGCTTGAATTGGTACCAAAATGAGCATTAGAAACCCTGCAGGTGTCTCTTCAAGTTGAACCCTCATTTTCTAAGCAATTAATGCTGATTCAAGCCAGTAGAATAATAAAAAGGGCCACACCTAGAGGAGCCCTGCTGTTTCATACAACTGTGTCTGCTGCAGCAGCTCAGCCACAAATCCTGGACAAGAGATCTCCCGGGGCTGGTGAGCAGCAGGGAGGAGCTATAATCCTGCTCTCTGTGTGAGGCTGGGGGTCAAGTCGTGACAATTATTCATTCTAATAATTAACTCCTGCCTCCCAGGAAAGACCAGGACCCTTTTCTGCTTCAGACTGTCTTCAGACATAACACATACACATACACACATCAATAATAATAATAATAAATATTACCAAAAACTACTAAGAAGAGAAACAGTAACAAATCAGAGGAGCAGCCCAATGACAACCAAATCAGGTATAGGACAACAAAAAGGAGGTTACATTCTATATATCACATCTCTATTCAATTTAGCTCATTTTCTGACTTTAGACCTAACATCCACATCAGATAGGGCTCCTATTTCTGATTTAATCTCATCAACAACAACAATAACAAAATCTGTGGTTCAGTCATCGACAACTATTTATTGAGCCTCCGATATGCATCTGACGCTGATCTGGAGACTGGAAGATGGCACATCAGTTATCCAAACAGACCTGGTTTGTAGGACTTACAGTGCAGTGGGAGTGAGCGACAATCTCCAGCTACACAAGTCAATGCACGGTATGTCTATGATGACAAAACTTAGTAATGCATGCTATGTCTGTGGCTAAACACAAGTCATGTAGGGGCCAAGGATGCTGGTGCAGGGGCCAGTAATGTGGTTGCTCACATGTCATGCTTGGATGAGTGGACACTTGAGCACAAATCTACAGGAAGTGAAGCAATAGCCTCTCAGATACTGGGAAGAGAGCAGTGGCATAGCAAAGATTATGGCCTGGAGGCGGGATGGCCAGCCTGTCTGAGAAATAAGCATATGGCAGCAGAGAAAACTGAATGAGGGCAGGTGTGGGAAGTCAAGAGGTAGAGGAAGGGGATAGGCATGGGGAGGAAGGTAGATAAGATAGCTTTGTAAGCCTTTGTGAGGACCCCAGTTTTCACTGTAGTGAGATGGAAGCCAGCCAGGGCAGGGCTGTGAGCAGAGGCATGGCAGGATCCAGCACCCCATGCATTAGGATGATGGAAGCCTAATAAATGGAGTACACTCAATGCAAACAGGACCAAATTACCTGACCTCTGGAGGCAGATCCACGTTGTTTAGTGTGAATCTTACACAATTTCTACAAGTGTGTGTGATTTCTACAAGAAAAAAGGATATGCATTTATGGACAAAAAGGTAAATTTTCTCTTTCTCTTCTTGAGCTGGGACATCCATCTTCTCCTGCCCTTGGACATCAGAGCTCCTGGTTCTCAGGCTTTTGGTCTGAGACTAGGAATAACACCATTGATTTGGACTTGGACTGAATTATACCATCTACTTTCCTCGTTCTCCAGCTTGTCAATGGCATATCGTGTCATGTCTCAACCTCCATAATCACATGAACCAATTCCCATGATAAATCTCTTCTTATAAATCTGTTTCTGTATATCCTATTAGTTCTTTCTCTGCAGAACCCTGACTAATACATCCAGACTTGTAGATTTGCCTCGTCATTTAATTTGGCATAATGGTCCTCAAAACAGCGTGTGTATAAGAATCATTGCCCAGGGTTGTATCTATGAAATATGTATCTTGTAAGTAATTTAAGGGACGTTATAAGGTAGTCATTAGAAGATAACTCTCATCTCATGTAAGAGGAAACTCCACAGATGCTTCATTCTAAAATCAGATATTTCTACAATTAAGAAATGGAATGTCTCTAAAAGGAATGGCATTGAATCAGTACATTTAAAAATAGGGTTCAGAAAAGGGAAAGTCTTCACTTATTGATATTAGAAGAAGGCAGGCGACCCTTGCACATGTTTGTTTTTTAAGTGATGAAATCTCATAAGACACAGAGCAGTTTCTCAATAAATCAATTTACTGGACAAGTAAAGGCTGAATGTTCAACATTAAAGATCAAATTATTCACTAAAAAAGTTACATTTTTATGATATATGAAAATATATGAATATATGAAATCTCAAATATATACGAAATCTCAATTTAGAATTTACAGCATTGTAATACTGTAAGAGATATTTTAGTCTATAATGTCTTGTTAAATAAATGTCTTGTTAAATAACTTAAGTAGCTCGCCCAAGGTGACATAGTTAAATATTTGTTTTGAAAATATCTGCTAATGGTAACAAAATAATAATGATAATAATTATGGAAATTATGTAGGTCTCAACAATCACCAAAATGCATCTTCGATCAGTAAGAAAATTTATTTTATGCTGGTCAAATTCAGCCAGAATGCCCATGGGACCTGTAATTACAGTGACTCATTCTTGAAAAAGTTGTTGTGAGTAGTCACTGTTCCTACAATAATGCAGTGGTTTTTGCTTATAAAATTCCCCTGAAGTTAAACCAACTTAGAGGTGATGACTTTGGATGCAGAAATTATTACATCAGGTAAATCCATCAACAAGTGTTTCAACACAATGGGTTTTATGTTTTTCTCTACTTTTTCAAAAAGAATCCTTCTGCTCCTTCTTCTAACCACACTGTTTACTTACACAGACATGTCTATCCAGTTGAAATCATAAGCTTGACTAACTGTATTATGACCTTATTGAGGATAAAATTCAATACGGTCCCTAAACTCTGCGAAAGGATCTTAGAAATAAATCTGACTCAAATTGTTAATTTTAGAGATTAGGGCACTAAAACAATGGAAATTACTTTCCCCAAATTGCATTATGGAATATGGACTAGGACTCAAATCATCTGGGAGTTATTCTGATCTCTCCACTGTGCTAGGTTGCTCTCCTGTGTCAGACAGAGACGTCTAGCTTCCTAAAACTGATTTCATTCTGTCATCCTCGTTTCTTCCAGGATAAAATTAGGACTCCTAAGCCTGACATTCAAGATTCACCCCAATTTTGTTGAATTTATTGCACTAATTATATTCACCATTACTCCTCAATGTAAGTATGCTACTAAAGCCAATTTGATCTTTTTCCAGTTCGCAGAGCATACCTTGCTATCTGTACAAAATTACAAAATCAGAAAGATCTATTAGACTGATGAGAGGGCCATATAAACAAAATATTAAAACAAAGGATTTTAGCTACTAGATCAATTAACTTAGAGAAGGTTATGTTCTTAAAATCCAAAAATCTGTGGGTTCTAAGTGAAAGAATTCTGTAGTGTTGTAAAACAGAAAATTGAGAGGTAGAAAGAAAATACTGTATAAACAGACTGGTATCAATGTCTCCTCTTTTATAAAAACCAGGTGGCACGAGGAGGAGAGTAGATTTTGAAAGAGGGTGTCAAGATCAACCTGCAAAGTTCTAAATAAAAAGTGGAAATATTCCAGAAGTGAACTCTTCATAAAGATGTCTGGATCTGCATTCAAAGCATCAGATGGAACTAAATGAGATGGGCAGAAACATGAATTCTAGATAAGGAGACAAGGATAATGACCCAGGGCTCAACTCAGATAACCAAGTCCTACCTGTTGACCAGACTATGACAGTTGACACAAAGATGGTGCCACCTTTAACTCTGGTCTCCTTAGTCTTGTGTAATCATAATTGGAAGATATTTCTTGGAGGGAAAAGAAAGATAATTCTTATCCCAATACTTTTGGGTAGCCAGTGGTCACAGCAGAAGTTTGAAGCAAAAAATCCAAAGAAACACACACACACTTATAGACAGCACGGCATTAATTATTCCCCTTTCTCCCTCTCTATCCAAATTCTACCTTTTTTTCTCTTTTTCTGAAGCAGGAGGAAATATATACACTACTTATTTTGTACACATATTCTTCCTTGGTGGGTTTCATCATTAATTTCTGTATTGCTTTAAGATCATTCACACAGTCCCTTCAGAGAGGATATTCAAATGGGAAACTAAAAGCTAAAACAGCAAGACCAAAATTCAGTCTAAGTATGCTGGTATGTAGCCACAAAAAAGTGTAGCTCCTCCAAGTTATTGGTATTGAAAACAAAATATAATTAGTGGAGAATTCCTATTGCCTTTATATGAACACTCGTGTAAGTCACAGAGGAATGGGATGGGTCCAGAAGCTCAAAAGTGGGGCTCTTCATACAGTCAGCTCTAAATAAAATTATTGCTAAGGATCAGGACAACCAGGAAGAGCAGGAAGAGAAGAATAAGAGACATTTATCAGAAATATTCAGAAAATTGACAAGACATCAATAACACATATCACCTCCAGCTTAAATGAAGCCATAAGTAAAATATTGTTCTAAGACATGGCTAGCGAATATGTCTTCTCAAACAGAAAAAATGAGGGAATATCAATTACATACCAGTCACATTTGTTGAAAAAAGTGTTATAAATTTCTCTTTACAGTGCATTAGATTTATTGTATAAAACAGTGGCTATATTCATATAACACAGAAGTATTCATATATTAAATATTTAAGAGTAACTGAGATATTTAAGTGTAATGATTAAAGACCAAAATTCTCAGGCATCATTATGATGTTAATTTTTTAGTTTTTCCCTAAGAGTTAGCATTTAAGAGAGCAACTAGTTCCCTTTAAGGTACAAACCCACATTAGTAAGTTCTTTGTAAAGTAAGAGTTTTCTACTTCTCTTTGCACATAAGCTGTATCCGACTGACTCCCACAGTTATTCATGCTGTCTCCAGCCAGCAGTACATAAGGACTACCATTTTGCCTCAAGCCAAGCTCAACTCAGGCAAAATTAGCACGTACAAGATGAGCAGATCAATTTGGTGCAGAGGCCAAACAGAATATGAAAGGGAGGCACCTCCTAGGCACCTGCTTCAAACTGTCTGGACTCTTGGCCTTCCAAGAGTATTTGCCAGACATGTGGAAATGTTAACTGAACTAAGATTTACTGCCTAGTCTCTCCTCACTGTCTGCCTCGCACTTCTTCCATGAGGCAAATCTGTTTTCTAACTTCAGTCTGTCTGAGGCCCGGAAGAAAAGCAAAGAAGAAGCAGGAAGAGAGCAAAAAGTTCTAGACAGGTTTTGAATCAAAGGGAAATATCCCTTCCTCACTTGATCCAAATATAGAAATTTTCAAGAGAAAAAAATAACCACTATCTTTACAATATCTCTTGCTAGACTTCATTTGTAGTCCTTTGAAGAGGCTGTATTTGCTTATTTGCCAAATTGGCCTGCTTTAAGGGCTCTTTGTTGGGTCCCTAAAAGAACAGAATGTCTTGTTCATTTACATACAGTAAACAGATGTTTCCTTCAAACACGACAAAATTGGGAAATAATTCTGAAACTCAATCCATTCATTGTAGCTTTGAAAATCCTGGCTAACAAGAATCCCAAAAGGATGTACTGCCAGTTGTTTATATGAGTGGATTATGTTATAAAAGCATGTTTATGAAAGACTATTCATCTTTTGTTTCCTGCACACCAAGTTGCAGTTTAACCACCATTTCAGAGACAAGCATTATGGGCTTCTATTATTTATCTATTTGTGTTGCGATAAAACTGCGATTCATAAACAGACTGGCAGTATACATGTCAAACTTACTTTATGGTTTTGGTTCAGTTCTACTTCAGAAGTTGAAAATAAAATCTAAAAGAGAAATATTTTCTTCCAGAGGTCATTGTTTAATCTTCATTCATCTGGTAGAGATCATTTTCTCTCTGTGTCTTTCATTCTGGAAATTAGGAAAAAGAAAAGAATTCTTCCAACTGTTCTGGGACCTTTGTTTTTCAGTCTCATCAATTATCTTGGAAAGTCAGCTATGTGAGTATTCTCTGAATTCCAAATGGGTCGTTTGTACCTTGATGCTGAACATCAGCAGATCTTGGTGTAGTAAAGCGCGGTGGACAGAAAACATTACTCTACGGAATAATTGCTCAGGTCTCTGTAGGGGATGTTTGTTTTGTTTTTTTAACAACCTAGCAAACTAGGCTGTGCAAAGCCGAGCAACCCTAGAAGTGCAAACTATAAAACTGAGCAAGCATCCAGAAACTACCTTCCCCGCCCACCTCTGACCCCTCATATCAGAAAAAGAAGACAAATCCTGGAACAAGATCCCTAGTGGAAGTAGGTTTTGGATTCTCAGGTGGTTTCCCAAGAAGGTCTTAATTCTAGAAATTACCTGATACTTAACTGTCTCATTAAGTGGGAAGTTAGCATTTGCTTTATTGGTGAGGCAGCTTTGAAGATTAAAAAATCAAAATCAAAAACCCTACTTTGGTCACAGCCAAAGGTTTTTAGTCTATAAATAACCCTAGTTCCAACACTACTATCTATGAGAAGACATCACTCTACTTTTACCAAGCTACAGAAGGAAGACTAGAATGTTCTGATGTGAAGAGTCTACAGTCACATTGCTTTCATTAAAACTGGTTCACTCTGCAGGCATTTCTTAATTGTCTACTATGTTTCTGATACCATTTGAGGTGCTGGGAATATAGTCATAATCAAAACAAAAATCTCTTATAGTCTAGGGAAGGGATACACACAATAAAAAATAAAAGATAAGATATGTTGAATGGTAATGAGTGCTAAGGGAGAAAAAATATATCAGGAAGGTAGGATACAAAATGTCCATGGGTGACATGGAGACAAGACAGGTTGGGAGACTTTCCTGGGACACGGACTTTTGAGAACAGCCTGAGTTCTCACCAATGTGAAGGAGCTCTGTGGATGTCAGTGCAAGAGTGTTTCACACAGAGGCAACAGCAAGTGCAGAGGCCCAGAGACAGGCATGACCCTGGAGTGCTCAAGCAACTATAAGGAGGTGTGGTCGCCATGAAGACACGCTGCTTGGATTTCCTGCTATGTGGGCGATAGTTGGCCACAGCCCCAGCTTCCAGTCCCCTGGGTTCACCACCGTGTCCACACCTAGGCCACGCTTCCTGTAGGCTGCTTCCACCCAATGATTCAATGATTGACCATGGTGAAGGCACTGGTGCAGGCCCCTTCCTGCTTCTAATCAGGACTTTAAGGACTTTTGAGAAGTCCCCATCAGTCTGGCCAAAACTTCCTTAGACTGACTCAGTAGTCTGACACTCTTCTAACCCGATCCTCCTTCCTTCCCTGTCTCCTGCATCACATCCCTATATCAGACCTGCATCATGGTGGGAACTGTCTGCCTTCCTATTCCCCCATCCTCCCCTTAGTTCACAGGCATTTTGAGAACTGCAGAACTCTCCGCACCAAGAGGCTGACCAAACTCTAGCGTGGCTTCTAGCCACATAAGGCTGTGTCTCTAGGATGACCCCAGCCCCCCATAAAATGCCTGCCTGAGAAGGCTCAATGCTGCCAGGAAAATTTACTATTTGTTCTAGCCAGCTTCTGAACATGAAGAAATAAGATGGAGAAAGCTTTGTTGAGATGTCGATAAGGCTAACGTGGGGTAAGGCTGGCGCCATAAATAATTAAGGAAGAAAAGGGAAGAAAAGCTCGATGTGTGCTGTGTGGACTCATGGTCAGGAGGAAGAAGACTCCTGGATGGCAGATGACGCAACAGCTGAAGGTACATCTAGGGTATTTCGTAAGCAGTTTCCTGTGTGGTTGTCAGCGTAAGTCCTCTCATACTTCTCTTCACAGAATCATCATCAAAATATATATTGCTTACTAATGATTTTAAAAATGTGAGTAAATGTGTGTGAATACATTTGTGTGGTTGTGGAGGGGGTGGTTAGGATGACAAATGTTGAGTCTTGCTTCAACTTTGCACTAAAGACTGCCCATAAGAGGACAGTCATAAATGGGTTAATGTGAATATCATAATAGGAAGTTATCAATAGCAGGATTTATAGTTATTGGTTGTAATAATGTATACACATTTCTTGCAGTAACTAGTCTACTAATAAAATACCACATACCATGTACAAAAAATTGAGGAAAGTCTCATACGATTCAAGTGGAGAATGTAAACCAGGGTGTAATAAGAGTTTGGAGAGGAAAGTAAGGGCCAGATTAGACAGGAGTTTTAGGCCATATTAAGGATTTTGGAAACTATTAATTGATGTTAACTAGGGAAGAGTTAAGATCAGATTTACACTTTTAAAAATTACTCAAAGTAAAAGTATGAAAGATTTATTAGAGATGGGTAAAAATTGATGAAAAGAGATTAGGTAGGAGACTATCACACATTTTAGACAAGAGAGGATGGTAGCCTGGACTAGGGTGGAAAGATTAGGGATAGAGAGAGAGACATATTCAAGGTGAGACAGGACTTGATAGTTTCTGGATGGAGGGAACTGGTAAGAGAGGAGAAGTGAGGATGATGCTGAAGTTTTGGCTTTAACTAACTAGATGATTGACACAATCGTTTCCTGACAATGGAAAAATGGAAGGCAGAAAAAGTTGAATGGGAAATATCACTTTGAGCTAGTCATTCTGAGCTGTTCAAAGGTATCTAGTTGAACTTGATAAAGTAATCCCCACTTATCCTTGGTCAACCACAGTCTGAAAATATTAAATGGAAAATTCCAGAAATAAGCAATTCAGAAGTTTTAAATTGCATGCCATTCTGAGTAACATGATGAAATCTTGAGCCATCCTGCTCAGTCCTGGCCAGGACACGAATCATCCCTTTGTCCAGCATTCCACGCTGTATGCCCTACCCTCCTGTTAGCCCGTTAGTTAGGAAAAAACAGTATATATAGGGTTCAGTACTATTTGTGGTTTCAGGCATCCCCTGGGGGTCTTGGAATGTATTCCCCACAGATAAGGGGGTCCATCATACCCTACTACTATACTTGGATTTCCAAAATCAGATCAAGGCTAAAGATATAGATTTAGGAGCCATTTTCTACCCAATATTCATTCTTTCCTTTTCATTGTTAACAGGACCCCAATTTTGTTCAAAGAGATAATAAATGCACACCTTCTCAGACTTATTAACGCATCGAGTTGGTCACATGACTCAGATTGCTCCAACGAGACATACAAGGAATCTTCGAGGAGCTGCAGGGAAGGTCTATGCTTTCATGACACATGTACCACTCTTTCGCCCACTTGCCCTCCCCCTTTCTTTATGCCTGAGGGACTGTGATATATCTGGAGATACAGCAGCTATATTGCAACTACATTCCTAATATAAGTGGTAATGGAAGTGATGGGAGTGGGTAAAATGTAGGAGAAACAAAGACAGAATGTAGAGCAAAACATGAATATGTTCAAAGACATATTCTAAGCAACTTCAAAATTGAGTGTTTGATTAGAGCAGAACGTACTGGAAGACTAAAATAACAATGAGTAGACAAAGGTTCTGGGAAAAAATGAAAGAGTATGGAGGGAGAGAAGATGAGAAAAGAGAATGTTTCAACAAGGAAGGAATGATTGATCATTTTAAATGATATTGAGAAGGTAAGAAAAGTAATTGATACTTTCCAACTAGAAAATCTAAGATAAATAAGTAAAAATTAACACAATGTATAGGAGATTTCAGTAAGTGGATCAGATATAGGGTAACAGATCCAAATTTGTCCTAATTGAAACTTCAACTCATTCTGCAACATGAATGCCTTTTGGATATTACTTTTTCTCCCTAGACTTAACTATTTTATTTTTCTTTTTGTTTTATCACCTTCCTGGAGAATCCCCTCATAGCCATTGCCAGACAGTCAGTGGTACCCCCAGAATGTCATCTCCACCCTCCCAATGTCATTTGCAGCTCATTTGCAGCAAAATGAATTTTTAATGTTTGGGATGTTTAACTGATTGTTTTAAATATATTTTTTTCTCAGCTATCAAGGCTCTAAATGCCATTATTCTGAGGGAAAATCCCATAGATCATCCCATAAGAAAAATTCAGTCCTTGTCTGAGAAAAATACAACAGCAGTATTGAAATAAAGCAGATCCACAACCAATGTGTTCATAATTTTCCTTTGTATAAAAGGAAATTGTTAATACCTGAGGAAAACTTTTCCCAGTACAAGGGCCTTCTAAGAATATGACCACAATTATTTACTATCATTACTGCTGAGAGACATGTAAAAAGATGAATTGTTGGATTCCTTTTATGGTCGGGGAGAATGCATTTTATAAAGATGAGTGTCATAGAACATTTATTTTTACTTCAGGCCATGCCCACTGAATGGGAGCCAATAAAATATTCATTTTCTGCTGTCCTCCCTTTTTGGGGGGTAATGGGCTGTCGTGGAGAGCCATAAAACATCATTACGCTAAGAAGCTTTGAGACAAAGGGAGCCAACTCACGTCCGGAGTTAGTGTCTATGTGGCATTATTGTGCCCCATGTGTTTGCTGACCAGCCAAGTCCCCAAGAAGTGGTGAGCCAGGGCTTGTTGATCAAGGAGAGGGCACTGGGCCAATGAAGACCCACTGTCCTGGCTGCCAGGTATTTTCCAATGCAATTATAGAAAGAATATCCCATGTGAGCTTCTGGTTGCTCTGCCTCTTCCCTTCAAAGTGAAATTCTAGAAGCTTGGAGAGGTGGGATTTGGTGGGAGGTGTTAACAAGCTGTTTGCGTAGGTGTCTTGCCTTTTGGGAAAGCAAAATTGGTAACTGCTAATACAATGCTGTATTAGTTTTCTGTTGCTTCATAACAAATTAGCATGAACTTTGTGGTTTAAAACAACACCTATATATAATCTCACAGTTTCTGTAGGTCCAAAATCCAGGCACAGAACAACTAGGTTCTCATAGGGCTGAAATCAAGGTGTCCACTGGCTGTGATCTCATCTGGAGTTTGGTGTCCTCTCCCAAAATCTTTCAGGTCCTAATGGTTGTAGAACGGAGGACCCCTTTTTTAACTGTTTATCAACCAGGGTAGCTCTCAGCACCTAGAGGCCACCCTCAGGTCCTAGTTCATTGGCCCCCTCCATAGACGGTTCACCACATGGCTGTTTCCTTTCTTCCAGGCCAGCAGGAGAGGATTTCTGACTTCTGGGAAGGCATGGATCCTTTTAAAGTGTTCACTTGATTAGGTCAAGTTCATTCAGGAAAATTTCCCTTTTGCTTTACTCAAAGTCAACTGATTAGGGATCTTAATTACATCTGCAAGATCCATTTTGCCCTATAATGTAACATAATCTCAGTGGAATCCCATCATATTCACAAGTCCCACCAGCACTTAAAGGGAGGGAATTACTCGCGGTGTGTCTATTAGGAGGAGGTGACCTCAGGGCCATCTTAGAATTCTGCCCCCGACGCCATTCTGACCATATTAGAGAAGGGCTTCTCCAGACAAAACTCCTTACTCTGCTTTATTTTTTTCATAGTATTTATCACTGTCTCATACCATATTGTTTATTTATCTACTTATTTATTCTCTCTACCATTAGAATGCCAGCTTCACTGGAGCTGGGACTCCATCTCTCCTATTCCCCAAACAGATGTGCCTGCATATAGTAGGCATTCAATAAATATTGGTTAATTGAGCAAATGAATGAATGAATGAATGAATGAGTGAACAGCGAATCAAAAATGCAGGTTTTCTACATCCTAATAGGGTTCCCTTTCCCTACGTGCTGCTCACAAGAAAATGAAGACAGTCCCACTAGTCCGATCTCCCTCTCCTCCAAGATGGCAGTCCTACAGTAGTCTCCATAGAGCCACACTTGGGCCAGCATGAACTTGACTTCTAGCACTGCTTTGTGATTAATTCCTTCACTAACTCTGCCTTTCATTTGACCCCTACTCTTCTTGTTTTTAATTTCTAAAGTTAATTTTACATTTTTCTCAAAGTAATTCATACACAAAGATCATAATGTTTGATGGCACTAAAGTCATGCGCACAAGCACACACATACATGTTAATAACCAGTCCCTTCCCGTTCCTGCCACACGTCCACCCCAGAAGCAGCTTTGCTTCTAATATATTTAGAAATAATGAACTTCTGCTATCATTTCTTGACATCGCTTTTGGGGTTGTATGTTGTGGTAGTTGAGGACTCAGCTCCAGAGCTCAGACATGTGGCGCAGATCACCCAGTGGGTGGCTTCCTCTCTTTGGGATCCTGAGAGTCTTTCAGTATAACAGTTTCTGCAGGAGGCTGAACCCAGGAAAGGGCTGAAGCTGTGGCTCATTAGAACTGAGTTCCTGGTAGTGGTAGAATTGTGGTCTCAACTGCCTGTAATGAGATGGTGGCAGTTCTTCTGGAGAACTGGATGGTTTAGAAAGATTGCTGTTACTGGGCTGCCATGGGAAGTAGAGGGAAATCCAAAGTGACATTGAATAATTGAAGCATTTTGTTACCTGGGTGATTGCTAACCTGGCATTACTTCTCTCCAGTATGTGGCTCATTTGTCATTTTCCTTACTCTCTTTCACATTCTGAACTTGTTGTTAGACCTGCTCCCCACACCACTAGGTCACTAGCAATATAGACTCCTTCTTTCCCTAGCTTATTTGTAGTATTCTTGAGTTTTTAATCAACCTGTCATCCATCTGAATGCAAGCCCAATGAACACTCTAGCATCCTTGCTTCCTTGGTATTTTGCAAGGTAATTCATATTATGTAGCTTCTCATTTGCATTTCAGCTTTGAAATTAAGGGACTTTGTGACATAAGGGTAAATCCTTTAATCTCTCACATTCTCTGTTCTCTTGTCTGTAAAACAGTCCTCTGTTTACTTCACAGTGCTATTGAGAGGTGGAATAAATACTATATGTCAGCATTGTTTACAAACTATAAAGCATTATTCTGATATTATTATTAGAACCCAAAGAGGTGAAGGTGCTGTTACTGTGGATTGAAGACCCAGGTTCGAGTACCATCACAATCATTTCCTAGGTCTTGGGTGAGTCACCGCACATGGCCTTTCAGCATTCCAGCTTCTATTTCTCTTGCTTTTACTATTTCCATGGTCTGCAGTGTTCATTGCTGCTGGCAAATTGAGCTTTTGGGCTGGATGGACTGAAGAAGAGTCTGTAACTCCTTAGTGCCTGCCACTGTTTGGGGAACCAACTGGCTTCATTTTGTTTTGGTGGTCAACTCCTCTGCAGAGAACCTGTGAGGGAGGGTGCTATGCTCTGAATGTGTCCCTCCAAAATTCATAAATTGAAAGCTAACCCCCAAGCTGATGGTGTTAGGAAGTGAGGCCTTTGGGAGGTGATTTGGTCATGAGGGGAGAGTCCTCATGAATGGGATTAGTGCTCTTATAAAAGAGATCCAAGAGAGATCCCTAGCTCCTCCTGCCATGTGCAGATACAAGGAGAAGTCTGAGATCTGGAAGAGGGGACCATGCTGGCATTTGGATCTCAGATTTGCAGCCTTTAGAACTGGGAGAAATAAATGTCTGTTGTTTATAAGCTATCCAATCTGTAATGTTTTGTTGTAGCAGCCTGAACGGACTAAAACAGAGGGAAATACCCAGGTGGTATGATCCTCATGACAGCAGACAGGCTCAAGGACTGCTTCACAAAGACAGACTTTAGCCTGGTGAAGGGCTTGGCAGGAGGCAGCTCTGAGATGGCCACTACTAAGTCAGCACTACTATGCTCCACAGAGCACCCAAAAGGACCTGATCAAATTCTCCCTAAAAATTAACTCAGGAGAACAAAGAGAAGGTGGCCACTCGACTCAGGGCTGCAATACCAAACAGCAATGATCAAACTTCCTTGTTAATCAGGGAGCTTACTGAATCCTCCAGTATCAGGAGAACTGGGACTCTGCATCACTGTGCCACTCATAAGGCAATTTTTACCTTAACATCAAATTCTTAAGCATTTAAAAATGTTTTCCCATTAGTAATTTGTATATTTCTCTTCCTTATGACCTTGAAAGCTTGGGCGGTTGCCCCAATACTCGAAGGCCAAGTTGTCTTTGGAATCTGAATGACAAAGACTATCCAAAGCTAGCCACAGGATGAATGGAGAAGCGAGGATGAGAATAGGCAGACAGTAAATAGAAATATGGTATGAGGGGCTGTGTAAGCTTAAATTTTTTCAAATAGTAAAATTCTTTGACAATGAATTCTCTAATGCAGGTTCGTATTGTACATCGAGACCAAGGACGGGCCCTTTGCGTACGTTTGTCACTGAAAAGCTTTGGTGGCTGAAAATTATCAGATTAGGACACAGGAGAGATAAATAGCACACTTGCTCCTGTTGGTTTGTCAATGCAGAGACAAACAAGCTATAAAGTGAGCCAGTTCATCGCTAGTGCTAGAGGAAGGAGCCACCAGAAAGGAACGTTTCCATGGAGGTGGAAATTTCTGGCCATAACACACTCTGCTGGACGGGGAGCAGAACAAGGGAGCTGGCTGTGAAAGGGCAGAATCTTTCAAAAGTTTTTGACCCTGACTGAGCGAAAGAAATGTATTTGGCATTGTATTTTGCCTTATGATCCAGTAAAACCAGACACACACACACAACTGAATCAAAAGTTTACAGGGCAATACTTAGCCTAACAATAAGTGATTCAGATTTGCTATTAATAGAGTTTTCTATTCTATTTCATTTTTTATAAAATATGATGATGACAGACCACTTGGGTGAGACCCTCCATTTGAAAAATATGTCAGAGGAAACGTTCTGAGAGTTATGGTGGGTCTGTCCAGCCTTCTTATTTCATCCTTGGAAGTGAATTTTTGCCCTTTTGGATGGGATGGAATTGGGGTGGAAGGTTGTGATAATAAGGGATTTTGATGCATGGCTTCCTCATGTGCCATGTGATTTCCGGAATACCAGGAAATCCAAACCTTTTCCCCACCACCTCTCTGACACCTGAAACTCATCATCGCTTCCATCTCCTGCTTCAGTAGAGGTCTACCGAGTGTCTGGTGTATGGTCTGGCACTTTTTTTCTTTAAGAAGGAACTTTGGGTGATTATTTTCCTTTCTAGTTCTTGATGGTTTTCTTTTTTCCATTAAAAACACTTTATCTAAAAAGGAAGACACTTTGGAATTATATTCAGTGACTTAGAGAAAATATGCATTTGTTTCGATTTGTTCAGAATGCTTTTAAGTGATAGAAATAGACGTCTTAATTGTGACTTTAACGATCAAGGTCTAGTTTAATATTCTCAGAAAGAAGATGGCTGCACATATGAAAAAACCTACGATAACAACATTTGTGTCCAAGTCTTTGCAAGCTGGCTGTGAAAATTCATAAGCCATCATCTAGACCTGCCTGTCCATGAATTTTTGACATCTTACAACTATGTTGGAAAACAAAAATGCTTCATTGGCCTTTTGCCAATAGGAAGAAAAGGGCACCAATAATTGCTGGATACCTGCTAACTAATAGAAGCTTGTCCTTTATCAATTTCTAATAGTATGTCAAGCTGTCAGCCAGGAGAGAACCACGTGAAAAGACTTGGCTCTTTTGTCTGCCCATTTATTTTCATTGGCACATTCAGAAAATCATTCTGAACAGCTTGTCTTACCTATCATAATGGCCTATGTTTTTCAAGATCCGGTGTAATATTCAGACTCTCTTCAAAAATGTTGTCGCTTCTCACCTCTACTACTACACTAGCTAGCTAACTGGTTTCTTTATTCTCTAGACTTACCCTCCTTCAGTTTAGCCTATTTACTATTCTTGTCAAAATATACTCTTCACAGCTGCTTATTTATGTCTCCAAGTGTTCTAACTGTGCATTGTTATATGCTATGCTTCCTCTTGGGTTGTCTTTCCTAACTTGGAGTGTGGAAGTTTACCAATCTTTCAGGGATCAACTGAAATGTTATTCACTCAATGATTTATTCATTAAGCAATATGTATGTATTACAGACTTATTATATGCCAGGCTCTCTAATTATTATTATTATTATTATTATTATTATTATTATTATCATATATTCCTAACTCTCATGGTGCTTACCATCTAGTTGAGGAGAAAGAGCAGTAAACAAACAATTGCACTACAATGTGATGACCACCATGTTAGAGGAAGTATAGGGTATTCTGTTTCCATAAGAGAAACATGTAAAACCAGTTTATTGGAATTAGAGAAGGCTTAGAATAAGTAACATTTAGGTGAAAACTGAGATTGATGAAAGATGGTAAGGAACAGAAGAGAATGATCCAAACAAAGGGAAAAGCGTGTGTGAGAAATCTATAGCTGAGAGAGCATAGCGCTTTTAAGGAACTAAAAACACTTGGCATTGGCAAGCTAGTAAAAGCAAAAGTTGAGACTTGGAAACTATACAAAAACCAGATCATGCAGGGACTCCATCCTGAAAGAAACAGGAAGCCCTTGAAATATTTTAAGGAGACTAATGGCTGTATTACTTTTGCATGTGAGAATAACAGTTTTAGCTGCTATGAGGAAATCTGATTAAAGAAAGGCAAACTTGGAATAAGAGGCTCCTACAAAAGTCCAAATGCAAGATGATGCTGGCCTGAACTGGAGAAGTGGCAAGGAGGGAGAGGGAACTCAGAAGTTTTGAGACCTTTAATTGTGGAATGCAGGCTTTGCCAATGGGTTGGCTGAGCAGGGTGTGAGAGAGGGGAAGCATAAGGCCCAGTCAGTGACTCGGGCAATGGGTTATTTGGAAGTACCATAGAGAACACACAGGAGAAGGAATGATTTTAGGGTGAAAGGTTTGGATTGTGGCATGTCATTTTCCGGTATTTGTGGGAAAGCCAAAAGAAGAGGTATACTACACAGTAGGGACCTGAATGTGAAAAGAGACCTCTGAGTTTTAGTTGTGAACTTGCGAATTAAATTGTTAGATGGTAATTTAAACTATGGGAATGAATGGCATTCACAGGGGCAGACAGTGAGAAGAAGACTTGGAACAAACCCTGAGAAACACACAATTTAATGGCTTGGAAGAGTAGGAGGCCCAAAATAATGATAAGGAACAACCAGAAGAATATGGGAAAACCAGAGGGTATGTTATCACGGGTAGTAGGAAAGACAGTGCTTTAAGGAAAGAGGGTTTAAGTGTGCAATACTCCCAAATAATCATCAGGTAAGAACTGAGATTTGCCTGTTCGTAGGATTTCTATAAGTACTAGTTTGCCCAGGAAAGTCCTGATTTATGCTATGAAGGTGTCATTACGAGTAGCCCACCTTTCACTCTAAAAAGCATCCCATTTTAGATGATAAATGGTAAGGCTAGTTTTAGGGAGTTGGGGAGTACAAAAGCTAGCAGGTAGGAGGTTGAGAATTGAATCATAGAAGGTAAAGTAGAAACACACTTAGCTTAGATGGTTCTTTGGTTTGGCTGTGGTAGAAGGGAGAGAGAGAAGAGAATTAGTTGAGGAAGTAATGGAGAAAAGGGAGGGTGTTTATAATGACCCTGTGTAAATGTTGACAAGAAAGAACTTTTATACAAAGAAAAGGCAATGATTAGAAAGAAGTGTCTCAGAACGCAAAGGAGATAGAGTTAGAAACACAAATGATGAGCATTAGAAAATAAAATAGTAGCTTTTCTGCTGCATCCAGAGAGAAGGAAGAAAGGATGCACCACCAAATACAGTAAGCCTGTAGGCGCACTGGGAATTTTTATCAGATGACTTCTTTTTTCACTGTAAATTTAGAGGCTAGTTTACCTGCTTGGGTTCCTTTGGTCTAATATTCAAACTACATTCTTTGAGTGTTGTAAATCAAAGCACAGTAGGTTAGCGATTATTAGCTGGATTTTGTGAGGGTGAAACTGAGGACTAGCTATTTTAGGTTAGTGTACAGGGTCTAGAGGCAGTGGCAGGTGTGGGAAGTGGCAAAGCTGGATGAGGGCAGGAGCACTGGGGGAAGTTCTGTGATGAGAAAGCCTGAGTTCTGAATTCTGTGCAAGTCTGCAGCTATCCTTCCATTTCCACGTACGTTAAACAACAAACTTATCCAACTTCTAGCCCTTGTTTTTGAAGTGGTGGGAGGTGATAGGAGACGACACCTCAATGAAATGCCTCCTTGGTTTCTCCTTTGGGAATTCTTCCACACTTTAGGAAAAAGGAGAGCAACAGCATCTTATCACAGCACGTCTGCCTTCTAAAGAAATGCTCATCTGCATCCAAGTTTGAGAATCGTTATGGTGATTCCAACCTACTACATAAAATACCTAAATCAGATTTTTGTACCAGGAGTGGAAAGAAATCTTTATTTAGAGAAAACATACCTGGGCTTAAACTCAGTTTTGCCCCTTAGCAATTGTGTGATTTTAGAAAACTTATTTAAACCTGAGCCTCTGCTTGCTCATCCATAAGACGGGGATGTTGAGGTCTGCTCCACTGAAGGTGCACAGCTTCTGTAAGAAGTGGATCAAGCAATGTATATAAAAGCACAGGTAAACAAATGCAAGCTGTAAAACCAAAAGAAGTGCCTGGGCCATCTCTGTGTGCCTTGAGATCCAAATGGACCCAAGACAGTGAGTTCATTCTGTTGGAAGAGTGTGGAATGATGGATGGAGTGGAAAATAGAAAGAACACTCTATAGTCAAATTTCAAACAAGTAGAATTCAACTAATTAACACTATTAATTAACCAATCAAGGCTTTGTGGGTTTGGGTGGGGTATTCTTGTATTTAATTTAGTAGACAGACACACTTCCCTACTCCCACTCCCCCTACACCCTACCACCAAATTCCTAGGATATGTCCTGGAACTGAAAAACAGCTTAATATCTGCATCAACAATACCAGACACTTATACATGGCAAACTTTAAATCGCATCGGTTTTAATAACTCCCACTATCATATATTTCTCAAGTCCGGGACAGTTGAGAAGGTTATTATAACTAAGTTACAGTCTTTTCCCCATTAATTTTGAAATTACTAAAAATGTAATGCCATTGTTCAAGCAATTCAAAAAATTAAAATTTTACTGTAGGCCATCCTTAGACATTTGACTCTGTTCAAGCTAATCTGCTTAAATTTGTTTATATGAATGAAGAATTCTTGGCTCTACATTTTGCAATTATCTCGCAATCATCTCACCCTGCCTGAACTGTCTTTCCTCCTAAGTGGGCCCATCTGATAGTTGCAGTTGAACACATTTCCAGCCTTGGTTTGCAGAGATATGTCTGGATGTGCATTCACTTTGAGTCTCTGCTTTTGCAATTGAGAAAAGACTGGTGACGTATTTTAGCAATGGAGGCAGAGGCCAATGATCTTCTTCTCCCCCAGTCCTTTGCTGCAACGTCCCATGAGGACAGCAGTGCAGGCCAGGCGAATTCTCCCCAATCCCTACCTGAATGAAATAGCAAATAACGTGGGAGTCAAACCTTACAATAACGAGGGAGAGTAGTTATTCTGAGAAGTTTAATTCAGATATGATTGTCTTCCCTAATGTTGCAATTTTAAATGACAGTGAAAAACTCCAAAGACAGGCACAGCCAATGTGATGGTTATTCCTTTCTACTTCCAGTCCCACCTTCCCCTCTCATGTGTTTAAGGGACTTACTCCATAACTCCAGTTGGTGATTGGTAGTTAGTATAGTCCAATCATGGTTATTCCATGCCCTTTACCAATAATCGGTAAAGGAATAGGCATGTGATAAAAATCCTGGCCAACAAGATGTAGGGGAAACTCTGTTCAAAGTCTTCTGGGAAAGTTTTTATTCAATATTACAGAAAGTTGTTGTAATAAGAGGCTCCAATGTTCTCCTGCCCTTGGTGAGGTTGTGTGTGGAGTGTTGTCTAAGGGTAGGGTGTTTTGTGACTGTGAGGAGCAAGCCAGACAAGGATGGCCAATGTGGCACAGGTCGCAGAGTGGAAATATGGAAAGGAACTGGCTCCTTGATGATTTTGTTATATTACTGAGCAAACTAATTCTGTAACCAGTTGTCTCTAGGCTCATTGTTATTTGTAGCCAAAAGCACCTTACACTACCCTTAATTAATTTTACATGAGGTCATTTCCTCCTTTTGTTTTCATCAAGACAGTGTTCATTGGCAGGCCTTTGATTACCTTCTCGCTGGGATGAATACCCACAGGTCCGCTTCACAGAGATAGAAAGCAGAGTAAATAGGAAAAAATAGCAAAGTACTATGGTCCTAGAATCAGAACTTCATTCACTCTATTTGCTTCATCAACTCTACCAGCCTCCTGACCTCCTGAGTCACAGGCAACACCTCTCCCTCTTCGCTGCCTCTTACCGACCTCCCTGAACATGGCCACCCATTGCCTAGACCTCTGCGTTCCCCTTGACATTTTCTGTTTGTCTGGTTTCCTACACAGTCCTAACCTCTGCTATTGTGGTCTCATCCCACTGCCATTCACACGCCAACATGATGTGTTCTCAATTTTGAGCTTGACTTATAGCTCTGGCAGTATTTGACAGTACTCTCTGTGTCCTCAGCTTCTACCCTAGACCCCCTAATAGCATCTGAGAATCCGAAACCTGCAACTGGAACCTGACTGAAATAAGGGTTTTTCAAATCAGACATTGCACTGCTGTCATAGCATGAAT
This sequence comes from Equus asinus, assembly GCF_041296235.1. NCBI lineage: Eukaryota > Metazoa > Chordata > Mammalia > Perissodactyla > Equidae > Equus > Equus asinus. The sequence goes on along the minus strand of NC_091808.1, from coordinate 11,477,069 downwards.
CTTGGGACTGTCTTGTTTTAGTTTCTCATTAATTATCCAATTAAAACTGTCAGCCAGGGGCCGGCTCCGTGGCCGAGTGGTTAAGTTCGCGCGCTCTGCTGCAGCGGCCCAGGGTTCGGATCCTGGGCGCGGACTTGGTACCGCTCATCAGGCCATGTTGAGGCGGCGTCCCATATCCCACAACTAGAAGGACCTGCAGCTAAGATATACAACTGTGTACAGGGAGGGTTTTGGGAAACAAAGCAGAAAAAAAAACTGTCAGCCAACTTCTTTTCTCCCTCTCCTATCCCGGACTCCAACAGGTTCTCTTGATCTACATTAGGGTGTCTTACGTCAAGTCTTACCCTGTTCAGATAACATTTTAAATCAACGATTAAACAACTTATTCCTGTGTTTGCAAACTCTATTTGAAAATCATCTCTATCATTTTTCCCTAGATTTCTTTTTTATATTATATATAATACATTTAATATATGTAAGATATATGTATATCTTCTATTTAAATGTTCTCCTGAGGCCAAAAAATTACCATCATTACTTTTTCTAATGACTTCAGTCAACCATCTCTTCTTATTTCTAGTGTGAACTTTTCTATATTTCCAATTTTTTTTGTTGTTTTGTTCTAACCTTTTTGGGGGTCTCTTGTTTCTTAGTCAAAACCTGTCTCCCCTCCCCCATGACACCACTACTCGTGCTTGTGCTGTCAGTGGGGAGTGATCATCTTCCACTGCTCCTATTTCAGTAGTATGTGGATGTGTGTGCGTGTGCATGTGTGTACATTTGCACATAAGTGTGTGAGTTAGGGGGCAGGACATTTGGAGGAAGAGTATGAGGAAAGAAGAGGTCGTTACTCTCCACACTCCACATCAACCATCCACGTCTTTCCTTTGGAAGTTCCAGCTGAATCAGTCTCTTTTCAGCCTACATGTTTTATTTATGTCAAGGACTCCTTGACACTCCTGCATATACTTCAGAGGTTTGGCGTCAAACTCCCAGTTCACACATCACGCTGAGGGTCTAACTTACTTGGGTAGATAGACATGAGAGCTATGTAAGTGTTTCAAACTGGAGTGTGATGGTGTCATATTTGGCTTATAAGTCAGCCACTCTAGAGACTGGGTTTAAAATGGATTTGAGGGAGACACATCTGGGACCCAGGAGGCCTCTTGGGAGACTGTGTCAGTAATCCAGGAAATATTTCATGAGGGTCTAAGTTAAGGGACTAGTATCACAGATGAAAAGAGAGGACAAATTTAAGAAATGCTTAGATGGCAAAGTCAATGGAGGTGGGTCATTGATTAGATACAGAGAGTGAGGAAGGGAGAATCAGAAACATTCTACCAGGCTTCTAGCTTGAGTTAGTCTGTAGGCAATAGTGCCCACAAAAAGAGAGAGTAATACTGAAAGAGCAATAATAGCTATCATTAATTGAGCACTTCCATACCAGGCATTTTTCAACACGAATTTCATTTTTTTCCCTTTAATCCTCACGACATCTCAAAGAGGCTAAAATTTATTATTTTTATTTTCAGAAGAAAACTGAGAGGTGCCAAAATGTTAAATAGCTTGCATAAGTTCACACAGCTGGGGAAAGATGGAGCTGGAATTCACATTGGGGCACTCTGACCTCAGAACCTGTACTCAGACTTTTACTAAGCAGAGTTTGTGGGGATGTGGAGAGGCAAAGAGTGATTTGTTGATGAGCTCCATTTCGTTTCAGGTACTTGTATGAAATCCCAGAGTCTTCCTTAAGCAAGATGTTGTATATAAGAGTTTGAAACTCTGGATACACTTAGAGATTTGAGAATCATTAACTTAATAGGGAAGAAATTGAAAATATTAGAGTGGATGACATCATCCAGGGATCTGTAGATAATTAATTAGAATTAGAATTAGAATTAGAATTAGAATGAGCTGAAGGCAGAACTCTGAGGAACAGCAACATGGTTAAAATAAGAGAGCCTATGAATAAGAAGGAAGCAGCTGTCAGGGACGTAGAAGCAGAACCAAGAGAATATAGTGGGAAAGATCATTAAAGAGGTTGGGGGCCCATGCTGCTGGAGGCTTTAGTAATATAGACACGGAAAAACTTCCATTCACTTCTCAATGTGAAAGTCATTGGTAGGCCCATCAAAAATAACTACCCAAAACATGGACGAGTAGAAAGGGGCAGAAGCCAGGGGGCATTAGTCTTAGGAACAAATGGGAGATGGCCAAGTGGTAAGTCAAATTTAAATTAATTTTCCAAAAGCTTAGATAAGAAGAGAGTGATTGATGATAGCTATAAGATATAGAATCAAAGGAGTTTATTTCTTTATATTACTCATTTGTGTGTCTATTTAGGTGACAGAAAATTCAATAGATTCTATTAAATTTCCTCTGTAGGGGGAGAGAGTGAAGACAGTCTAGAAGGGGTTATGGAAGAACAGCACCCCACCCCCAAGGAAAGCAGCAGAGGATCAGGAACCCATGCGAGAAGGTGGGCTTCCGTATGAACATTTCTCTGTGTCCTCTCCCATTCTTTGTTTACTCATTCCAATAACAGAAAGCATAGCAAATACACATAAGGGCAGTTTCTCCCCATCTTTCTAAGGTTGGATCCCACCTATCTGACCTTGATTCTATCCCCGCCTCAAGAACTTTGATCATTAATTACCATCCCATCCTCTGTACGTCCAGCCCACACCTTCCATTAATACTTTCCTCTTGGTCTCCAAGAAAGCCCAAGAGATCTTTCTCCTTCCTCAATTCTGCTCTCCCCTCCAGTATCTAATCATCTGGTTCTATGTTTCACTGCCAAGCTGTTAGGAAGACTGGTCTACAGGCAAAGATTTCATTTCTTTCCTGCTCACTTGTTCTGCAAATGTTTACAATCAGTCTTTTGATACCATGACGCTGGTATATTCTTCTCTTAAAAGCCATCATTGCTCTCCTAGTTTCCACATCTGGTGAATTGAGTCCTTTACTTCTTTTGCAATAATTGACTTCCATTTTCCTCTGCTTCTCTTATGTGTGATTGTAAATCTTTCACCATTCCTGGTAGTAATAGCATTGACTAAAACTTCCTGAGTACTTATTATGTGCTATAGACTGATCTTCAGGACATCACAAATATTAAACATTTAATGTGCATACTTATTTATGAAATAGGTACTGTTATTATCCCCATTTTGTAACTGAGGGAACTGAGATTAAGATTGGCTAATGAAGTAACTCACGGTTACACAGCTCCTGAGTGCTGTACACAGGATTTGAATCCAGGCAGTCTAATTCAAACTCCTGTGTCCTTAATCCCTAATCAATGACACCCGGCAGCGATTTTTATCTGTATCATTTATAGATTGACCACATGTCCTGGTTGCCCAGGACCTTCCAAGTTTAGCCTGTTATTAAATAATTATTAAATTATTATAATAGCATAATTACTAAAGCAGCTCCTTTTATACTCAAAAATGTCCCAATTTGGGTGATAAATTACATCGTCACGCTCACTTTATAGTCTCCTTTTCCTGTGTTCACCCAAAAGCTACCATTTCCAGTGTACCCATTAACTGTAGTAGGCATATCACGTCCATTATTACTAATCCTTACAAAGATACATTGAGCTTGGTTTCCCTATCCCCGTGTGAAAACTGAGGTTCAGGCAGAGGTTTCCTGCCTTAATTAAGGCCGCCTATATACTAAGTGGCTGAAACTGGCAGCCTAAAAACACGGGTGTATCTGGCTCAGAAACCTCTTCTCTGTACTTTTTGTCCCTTGGCATTCTAATCATTCCTTCACCTCTCTCTGTATATCTCCAGATGTTACCTTTTCTTCTACCTTATGTTACATTGTATAGTTGTCCATCCATCAGTAATGGGTGGGCTCCCTAACAACATGTCCCGTGCCTCAATCATTTTTATATCCCCAGGGCCCAGGGCATTGTTTGGTCCATGTAAAGCCTTTAGTAACTATATATGTTTTTGTTTTGTAGTTTCACCTCCGTTCACATTTATCCCAGGTATTGAATTTAACTCTCATGCTTTCCTCCCTTTCCTAGAGGCAGGCATCTCACATATTCCTTCCACGCGCTCCTCCACCCTCTGATATAGTCAGACACAGTCTGTTGAACACAATTTTCACCCGATGATTAGAAAACGCAGTCCAATCAAAAGCACATCTGCCCCAACACCCTCTGTTATAATTTGCTAGCGCTTGGTGCCACCTCTCGCATTCTGAGAGCACCGACCCTTTCCTCATACCTAAGCTGCAGAGACAGTGATATTTCCTCCCTTGGCAAATGTGTTTCACTTTTTATGTTCACCTCTTGGGAGTGGATTAAAAACAACATTTTTGATCCTCTACTTAATAACTAATGCTCAACATTAGGTGATCTTAAGTGAAAGCAGTGGTTCTCAATGCTGGCTGCACGGTAAAATCACCTGGAGAGCTTCTAAACAAATACTGATGCTTGGACCCCACCACAGACCAGTTACCTCAAATCTCTGGGCATCCATGTTTTATTAAACTCTCCCTCAGGTGATTCCAGTGTGCAGCCAGGTTGAGAGATACTAAGGTAAAAGGCATTTTCCTGTCCCCTTTCAGACTTTGGAAAATATTCTAAAAGTATCCCGTAATAAGAGAATCTTAAATAAGATGAAGAAGCCATCCTATTAAAATGGTGCAAATTTGTAGATATTTATTTATGGTACTTACCCAGTCTTTGCTTCTCCAAGAATGCAGAGTTGTACCTATCTTTGTCCTAAAGAGAAACTCTGATTGATCGTTAAGGGGGCAGCTTATTGTTAAGGTCATCCACAGATTGCTGTGCTCTTTTATCAATAACTACATGATTTTTTTAGTGAAGACATCCATATCATCAAGAGATCATGTTATGGGTTGCACTGTGTCCTCTTTGGAAATCTAACTCACTGTACATTCAGAATGTAACCTTATTTGGAGATAGGGTCTTTACAGAGGTAACCAAGTTAAAGTGAAGTGATTAGGGTGGCCCAAATCCAATATGACTGGAGCCCTTATAAAAAAGGGACATTTGGACATAGAGACATGCACACAAGGAAAATGCCATGTGAATAGGACAGCAGGCATCTGCAACTTAAGGAGAGAGGCCTGGAATAGATACTTTCTTCATAGCCTTCCAAAGGAACGTGTCCTACCAACACCTCTAGAACTATGAGAAAATAAATTTTTGTTGTTTAAGCCACCCAGTTTGTGGGAATTTGTCACAGCAGCCCTAGGAAACTAATAGAGATAATCTTCAACTTACAATCAAATTGTGTTAGATGAATTATTTCTAAGTCAGTTATTTCTATTCAGAGCACAGTTTCCCATGGAAACATTATTATACACAGACACTTGGTTCCCACATGAGCCACAAAAGTCAATTTAAGCCTGAAATGCACTTATGGAACCAGACAAAGAAGCAACATGGCAAGCACTGCAAGAAGAAAGGGAAGCAGGAGGGAAGAAAACTTACAGGGTAGGGAGATGGGTTTTCTACCCTTACGTGGGGAAGGCTGGGACCTAGTTGGGTGTTGGGAAATGGTAAGTCCTAATGGCATGGAGGGTGGGGGAAAAAAGAGCCCAGAGTTTGCCTCAGGAGTGTCTCCCAGCCCAGTAAATGTGCTGCAATCAAGGGGATATACAAATTCAAGACCTGAGAAGATCAGGCCAAGATCCTTAAGCCAGAGAAGAAACTTTATGTGAACTTTGAAACAAGGAGGTGAGCTTCAGGGGCCTGAACGTGAAGGCACAAGACTGACGTTAGAGACAGCAAAGTGAACACAGTATAACAAAGGAGTAGAAGGCTGGGTGGTCAGGCAAGAGGGCAGCCTGGACCAGTGCCAGATATCAGGGGTTGTTGGGGTCATCTTCCCAAAGCGTGGACAGGACTGCTCCATGAAGGGCCCAAAGACGTGCATCTTCTTGCCTCCTTTGGAACAGACCTTTTTCTTGCGCCAGACCATTGACCATTGCTAGGCCAAATGTGCATTGACTCTCTCTCTTCTGACCTCAGATCTCCTATTGGCATTGTGCATTTCCACCACTACAGGGCATGCAGAACCTTCCTGTGGTTGAGAACACTTATTCCACTTAGTTCTGCTTAAACTCAATGGGGTTCATGCTTTGAATCTTTCTCCGTCCAAACCTGACTATGATTCCCCCAATGCAGATGAACTCACATAGGGCATTGGAAGCAATCTCCTAAAATTAATTTGCAATGGGTCAGTGACTGATAGCCCATTAAAACGCTTGAAGGTGCTTGCATCCTCCAGCGTGGATTTTTACTTATCTAAGTGAATCTCCATTTCATGAAACTTCAGAGGCTGGAAGAATTGAACTGAGAAATCCATCAGTTTGAGCAATGCTTTACTCAATGTGCAGTGTAGGCGGTCAGGCCAGCCAGCCCTTCCTTCTAGTTTTATTGTCAACTACTCTCACCTTTGCATAGTTTCCTCTCTTCTGATTCCACAGATGTAAAAAAACCACAGATTTTCTGCACAAGTGTTCCTATGGCAGAGGAATCTGCTCAGTATATTTGTAATTAGCTTGTAAGTTAGAGACTGTCGCTTAGCACTTGGCACTGCAACACTTCTCTGACTTATGCCTTACACATGTCTCTATGAAAACTAAATCAAGGATGAAAGGGGCATACAATTATATCTAAGGAATAATTTTAGGCCTCCTTGGGTTCTCCCCAATAATAAAAATTAGAGAGGTGGACCTGGAGATGAGGGCAAGGCCAGCTTCCTAGTCTGTCCTTTCTAACTGTGTGACTCAGGATCAGTTTCCCTAACTACTCTTTGAACCCTTTGCTCTTCAATGTATTTAAAAATACCCATATAGGCCTTGCCAGGTTCTTGTTAGGACTAATTGCCATAACATGTTGATTTCCTTTCTTCCTTCCAACTCCAGCCCTAAAGATGAGTGCATGAGAAAGAAAGACTTCTTCCTTCAAAACCTTCATCAAAATGAAACTGTAAGGGATAACAATTCTTGCTGTCAACAGGGTTTGAAGACAGGAAAAGTCCTTCTCTGTTTCATTTAACACATTTTCCCAGTATTATTGGGACCAGAAAGATATACCAGACCCTACTGAAAAAGGAACCACCTTCAGCATAGAGTCCTGGAATCCTTATTTGGAAAGGAGACGGAGAAAAGCTGATGCTGAAGGCCTCTTCGTTAATAGGTCAAAGGATTCTGGCTGGAAGTCCTTGCCTGTTACATGGTCTGAACTCAGCAGGGCTGCTGTGATTGGTACCCATTCATTTTGTTTTCCACTCTTTCATCCAAGCTCTAGACCTCCCTGCTAGGTGAAAGTTCATCTCTAGTGATGACCTTGGCTAAAGTGTCTCCAAAGGACTTAAGTGGCTTAAACGTTATTGGCAAGGGAGCCTGGGCTGCCATGACCCAGTAATCTCATTTATGCCATGCAAGTCTGGGCTCGCTGGCTCAGTAAAGAAAGACTCACATTTGGGCAGAATTATAAAAATCATCATCACGTTCCTCAGAGGGCTTAATCCCAATTATGCATGCCTTCCAGTGCCATCATTTACTTCACCTTCTAGAGCATGCTCAGCTAGGCATGATAATTATGTCTGTGTTCTAAAAATGGAATAGGAGAAAGACTTAAAAGACCCATATTTCATATTAATACCAAATTACATCGTGGGTGTGTTTTTTTCCTAGTTTAAAAAGAACTGGTGATGAAGGTTAATGATTTAATTAAGTCCACTGCCCACCCCGGCACCCTCACTATCACCGCCCGAGAACATGGAGGCTGTCACAGCTAACAGCAGACGCTGGAAGGAAAGCATTCACAGCATAGCAGCTTGGATTTTTCAGTTGATGACAGTTTTATGATTGCATCTTGAACTAATGTAATTAGCTCATGGAGTTGCAGGGGAGAAGTTCCTCTGATTGATAAGGCTCGAGTACAATTTATGCTGCTAAAGAGCAGGACTACAAGTGATCCACTGGGGGACTAAACTCTTCTGTGTAACAGAAACAAAGGTCTCATTCTTTAAATTGCTGCACTTTTAATCTAACAGTCTAGAGTTCAAGGCCATGGTGTAGCCAATGTTGTGTTCAGGGGCAGCAGAAGTGGCTTAGGCAGTGGCTCTTTTTTCTCCCCAGCACCCATGGCATAGCTCAGTCCACATCTAATGAGCGAAGACGGGAAAGCAACTTACACACAAATCCTATCTCCGTCTCTTACTATGGTGTAATCATCAGCCAGTTCATTCATTTACCTATTCCATTTATTCATTCATTCATTCAACTTTTGCTTATGTTACTTTTGTCATTAAGCCTCAGGTACTGGAGATGCATCACTAAACAAAACATATTTCTATCTTCATGGAACTTACATTCTAGGTGAGGAGAGAGTGACGAGAGACATAATATGTGAATTCCATGGTTTGTAAGCAGATGGTAGAAGCTGGAGGATAAAAGGAAAACGAGGAGGATAAAAGGTAATGGCAGGAAGGGGAAAAGAGCATACAGGTTGCAATTTTAAAAAGGAGAGTAGGTTAGACATGATTGGGAAGGTGCCCTTTGGGCAGAGACACAGAAGCTGACAGATATAGCCAACAAACATCTGGGAGAAGAGCAGTCTAGGCAGAGAAAAGACTTTGCAAAGGTTCTGCATCATAATTCAAGGAAACAGCAGGAGTGGCAGACACAGGATGAGTTGGCAGGAGGAGATAGTCTGAGAAGAGATGTCAACCAACGAAAACGCCACTACAGTTTAACAGCAGATATTGATTTAGGCAATTAGTGTGGCAATTCAGGAGATGCAGATTCAGGAAGAAACCCAAAATGTGCTCCAAAAAAGACAAAGAAGGCAACGGTTTATAAAGGCGAAGAGAGATAAATCACACAGGTTGTTTTACAAGACACGTGGTTGGTGCTGGCAACAGCTGTTACTTCTTGGCTACCTGTGATTGGTTGCTAAGGCCATCTCTAAGGCAAAAAGTTCTTATCTAGGAGTGTAGCATAAGCATATTTCTTGAAAGAAGGTCAAGTTGACAACAGTGAATCACAGTTCAGAAGTTACATTTCATCTAGGTAAAGACGTGTTGTGAGTGCAGGAGCCCCATTTCCTTAATGGCCTTCCAACTCCATTTTAGAAGTCTTGGCATATGTTACTCCATTTTGTCATCACTGTCCACAGAGACAGCAGCCAGATCATGTGAGGCTTTGGAGCCACTGTGAAGACTTTGATGTTCAATCTGAGTGAAAAAGGAATCATTGCAGGTTTTGAGCAGAGGAGTAACCAGATATGACTTAGGTTTTAAATGACTTGCTCTTGCTTCCATGAATAGACTGGAGAATACAGGCAAGAGGAGAAGCAGCTGGGCATTTAAACTCCTCAGAACTCAAGCTTCTTATTGAGCCTAAGATGTGGTAGGTTGTTACTGAGTACCCTTCCATTCCCACACCAGTGAGGTGATCCTGTAGCTTCTAATAGTGTCCATTCCAGTAATCATTCTTTGTGGTTGGCATTATGAATCAGTAGTGTCTTCAGACTCTGTTCCTGAAGGTCCAAAACCTTCTGTTTGGTCTGGTGGACTACACCCACCTCAATTAGTGCAACTGTATGCCATGAGTTTCTTTGAGGGATCCCACAGCCCTCTAGATCCCAGCTTCTTGACTGATATTCAGGATCAAAAATGAGCATCACCCATTATGATCTCCCACACTCCCACCACCATAACAGATCACACTGGCCACACTAGATGAACTTTCTCTCTTCTGAGAAACCCAATTTGTCAAGTTCTTTTACCCAGGCAACCTTATTCAGCTTCCTTTCTCATGTCAATCGTTGCACTGCTTTCCACCTACCCATATGTTATTAGGTAGTGATGATCCATTTTTCTCTTCTCAATCGTGTGCCCAAACCCAGGAGGAATGGTGATTGTCGACTTCTCGATAGACCATGTGACTATATAGAATAAGTTTAGTGTCAACTATTAATTATGAATTGTATCTTCATTGTAAAATGGTCTTTTTGAAATTAAACATGATCTGTATCCTTTCCTCTGTAAATAAGAAGAGTTCAAAAGATTAAAATTCTAACAGAAGTTTTCCATCATTGCCTGATCTCATAGAATTCCCAGGGCCTGCTTCATTTGCCATTGATTCAGTGTAGTGTTAGTACATAGAAATTTGGGGGCTGAGATATTTAGGAATTTGGGGAGATTGTCATACAACGACTTTTGCAATTTTCAGACATTTGTTAAGAAATCAAATCCAGAGGCATGACTTGTAGTTCCAGATGTCCCAGAAGACAGAAACTTGTGGATTCCTTGATCATGACAGCATTGAAATTCTGAGGTAAAATTTCCATAAAGAATGTATTGTCTCATCTTTCCTAAATAACACTGACTCTGGTTTCTGAGTTATACACAAGATACATTAGTAAAATCCATAAATACACATCAGCATTTTGTCCCACCCAAACTGAAACTATTGTTTACACACTTTGAAAATAAGATTTCTTCTATTGAAATAACAATTTGAGCTATGAGATTGCCTTAAGAACTATGAACTTTCATCTAGGAAGAAGAATTTAGTTATTATAATACTAAAGTCTAAAAATGTTAAGAATTATATAATTAATGAGCTATAATTTATAACAAGCTTCTCTAATCTCACTTGAGCATCACTAATAGTCAAATTCAGTGTTTGTTGATACAACGCTTTAAAAGTCTTATGAGTCTGGTTCATGTGATTAGATTTCAACTTCCCAACCACATGATAAAATCCATGAAGCCTGGAATTGTGTCATCTGTTTTTCAGTTTTGTTTGGCTTTCCATAGCACAGAAATGAGCCACACAGGGGAGATATAGTAAGGATTTTATCTTCTCTAGTTTTTTGTCTCAGCTCATATAGGGGCCAAGAGGAGGCAGTGGGCTTTTCTTAGCACGTGAGTGTGAGTAGCTTCTCTTCCCACTGCTGAGTTCTCCAGAGAGCTACCACTTGGCAAACAGAATAGCATACTTATCATGAAGCTTCATCCTCACCTGTTGCATTAAGCTGCATTGTCTTCAAACCTCTTACCTCCTCATGCATGTGACTTCTAGGGGACTCAAGTTCATGTGAATTTTATCAGTAAATTTTTAAAAAAATAATAATGTGTATTAATATTTCTAATAGGTTATTAATAAAGCTACACTCTCTCTAAAATGATTGTTTTATGCCATCAAACAAATCCATATGGAGGTTTCTTTCAGTGTTAAGCTTCAGTCTACTTGTCTTATGGTTTTATTGATATTACTTTAGCACAGGCTAAGAGTTGACAGAAAAAAATGTAATCCATTCCCAAGCTATAATCCAGGCAGGTAAAATCTCTCATGTCAGATTTCAGACACTCTATCCACATGAACAATAGAATGAAAAGGAAAAAAAGGTCTGTGGTCTTATGGTTCACAGTAATATTTGGAAGAAAAGATGCATATTGAATGAATGTAATAAAAATATTAGGTGGTGTTTGCATAATTGATAGAATGGAACTGTGTAAGATTCTGAACTTATTAAATGGAAATATCTATTTTGGCCCATCCAAGAGAAATGCTTCCAGAAGAAAATGCTTGATACAGCAACAGAGGAGTGATGACATTCATGTGACTATGACGCGACCTTTATTGAGAGAATAAAAGGCACCAAATGGTGATTACAGATGAATTACTTCATAGCCTGGGATTTTCAAGAGGAATCTTATTTCTGAATCTTGAGACAGTGGGGCCAAAGGGACATATCTGTTTCTATTATTAGGAAGAAAGTGAATCTCAGAATGAAAAACAATCTGTGGCTTCAAAGAGAAAGAGCTGACAGCAAAATATTTGAATTAATTAGAGAAATATAGCGTTGTTCATTCGTGGGTAGTTTTTGTAGGCATATTTCAAAACATCTGTGCTTGTTTCCACGGAGATGGTGGCTGGTTTATTTTGTTGGTAATATACCATATGGGCATGAAAGATATTAGAGGATGCTACCTAATGGAAAACTAAATATAGACATTTCCAGACAGTCGGAAAGAAGTTACAACCTCCAGATCTAGGCGGAGGATGGTTCAACAGTTGACGAACTATGCCAAGTTCAATGAACATTGGCTATTTTCTGAATACTTACAGCCTTCTTAGAAATGATACCAGAAAATATTAGTCTTGATGCCCATTGGATGGGGGAAATCAAGTTTGAAGGGTGCCAAAAAATAAAAATAAGTTTATCCCTTTGAAATTTTTAAGAAATAATAAAGCCAGCTCAGAATCTAAACACCTTCTGTGAAAGGCTCAAATGCCTAAGATTTTGTTTTCTTATATGGACCTTCCACTGTTTCGCTCAAGGCCACCATTCTCCATTATTTTCTATTTCCCTCTAAAGCAGAGATGTCCTTATGTACACTGGGTTATGATTTTCCCACCTAAATTTCTATCAAGGTGGAGAAAGTAGAAAAGATAAGTTAGACGCAGTTTTAATACCTTGAACTGTTTCTCTTATTTATTTGTTTCATATTCTTTTCTTCTGTCGCAACCTCCCCTTTCACTAACCGTGCCTCTTCAACTTTTGCAATGGAGTATATCAATGAAGTATATCACTGAAGTACAGTGCGGTGTAGTTCAGTATGATGAAGGATGTCAATGAAGCCAAGCCCTTTTTGCTTGAGAGCATGCAGAGTTGAAGAGGATGGAACTTTAAGTTCTATGCTTTAGTATGTTCATTCAAATTTCAGTTTATTTCTGGACTTCATAGTTTCATCAGGCTAGTGAGCTTACATCTGCATAACATCATTTATTTATACTATCAGCCCATATGAATATACTGTTCCAAGTTGCACCAATTACTCGTTGTAGAATTTCCCACGAGATGGGCAGGTATCTACAGATGGCAAACACTTTTGGGTTGTCTCATATCTAATTAGCAGCAGAATGATGGTACCACATTAATTTTAAGAACGGCTCTTGAAATGCCAGTAGTAATAAAGGTCTGGGAATCTGACATTGTGCTGTTTAGAGAAATGGAAGTTTCTCAACATTAGAATTAATCTGAAAGTGTCATTTTATAAAAAGCAATACCTCAACTATAAATGGCTTTTAAGTTATTTTTCAATTATTTTCTTTTCAAACATCCCGTAATGTAGTTAATGTTCATATTAACTTTGTTGTCTAGAAGTTTACCTCTCATATTTGAAATACCCTGGGACCAGCTCAGTGGGTGACAAAAGGAAGAGAATATAAAATGAAATATCAAATACCAGGGTAAACGAGTCCAAACTCGGCACTGGTTTTCCATCAAAGTCGCAAACATACAGGTGGATGGAGGAAATGTAATTGATCAAAAGAAATATTTATGGAACCGATGGATTTTTAACTTCTCAACCATATTGAACTGTTATATGTCAATAAATCTTGGAGAAGGTTTTCTTGAAGGGTCATGATGACACAGTTCAATAAATAGAGCAGAAGACTATGTGCCAGGAAATTTGGTTGTGTCCTAGTTTCGCCTCTCACTGGATTCAAAATATTTATTTTTTATGAATAATGATGCTATTTTCCAAATACATGTTAGCTAAACTAAAAGAAACAAGGATAAAACAGTACATAAAAATAACATATTTCACACATACAATATGCCAGATATTATATAGCACTTGGACATTTTAATCTTTTGAAAAATTCTACAAAGTGAATATTATCTTTATCCTCACTTTTCTAACGAAGAAACTGAAACACAGCAAGGTAACGCACTTGCATAAGGAGATGTACATGATAGGGGATGGACTCAGGATTTGAACCCTGTCTCCAGAGTCTATGCCATTAGCCACTACATTTCTCAGCCCCCTGTAAAAGGGCAGAAAGACTGATCAGAAATTCACATCAAACTATCCCTTTTATTTTTACTTTATGGATTATTACATTTAACTGTACTTGAATTTAACAATCAAAATGAATTACAGTAAAACTATGGATGTTAAAATGCAGGCACATCTTTCTTCATCGTGAGAGATACGAATGGTTCCTAAAAGTGTCTCCGAAATTTAAGTAAAAAGGAGGTCATGACATCATTAAGAGGTGAGCATATGTTTGTTATTTTAGTATATATCAATGGACTCCCTGTCATGAACGAAGAGGGAATAAATATGATTTGCTACTCTCATTCCCTATCTTGATTTTATGTTTATTATATATTATTATTTGTTGCACATAAATTCTGTTTTATAAGTGTGATTCCCAGAGTGATTTAAACCTAAGGCTCTGTTTAAAAGCAGTGAATGCTCATCCCCACTGTTTATCTGTTCTGTTCCTGAGTAACTTACTTTGATGTCACTCTTTTGACTGGAACTCATCTATGAGTAGTATTCTTTTTCAAGAGCTCTTTGGTGTTATAGTCCCTGAATCCTGAATTCTTTCATGCTTGAGAATCTGTCCTTGCCTTTCTACTTGTGTGAAAGCTTGGCTCATAGAAAGTACGCGGTTACACTTTCCTCTCTCCCCTCCCCCACCCCCCACTGTCAGAGTTTTTTTTTTTTTTAATATTAACTTACTGTTTTCCAGTAGTGAATGTAGTTGGGGAGAATTCTGAAATCAATCTGATATTTTCTCTTTTTTTGAGGGGTGATTTACTTTTCAGCCTGCATGCCTGTATAATTCTTTATTCCTGAATTTATTCCAATTATTTTTCTCCCAGACACTGTGCACTTTCAATCTGCATTTTAACAAATTTATTCCAGGAAATTTCCTCCTACTATATCTTTCAACATATTTTGTCAGGTCCACTGTTCTGTTTATATGTTGGATCTTTGTGTCATATAACCATATATTCCCCATCATGATTTTTATGTCTTCATTCTTTTTTTAAGTTTGCATTGAGAGGCCAAGAGGAAAGGTTTCAGTTATACTTGTTTTATTTTCCATTGTTTCTACTGTGCTTTTTTATCTCTCGAGTCTTTTTTCCTTTATGCTTCTTTGGCTTTTCTGTGCACAGCCAGCTTGCTTTTTGTCTCCAGGTGTTGTCTTATAATCTCTCCTTTGAATCCTTGAGTCTCTTCTTTGAGCTTTACTTTAAAAGAAATAAGGTAATAAATCATGTTGCCTGTGACTACTCTGAGGCTATGAAATGCCATTTTTCTGAATTTTCCTTACATTTTTTAAATGAGTAAGGCTCTTTTTTAGTCATACTTCTTCTTTCCTCCAACTTTTGCTTATGTTTCTTTCCTTTGTATTTTTCCGCCCAGTGCCTGTGCATAGGTCCTATGCTGACTCCTCCTGTGTTATGGAGAGGGGAATGAAACTGGAAGAATCTGCAGCTCTTCCTGGGCTTGGTTGTTCCAAACTTCTCATCAAATTAGACACTGTTAGTACATCTTCCTTCACTTTCCTTCCTTTGCTCTAGGAGTACGTTTCCTCAGTTTTGACCATCTAGGAGCCGGTAACATCTTTGAGATGACACGCCTACCTGTTCCCGACTATTCTCCCTTCACCCGTCATTCTCTATATGCTAGGTGGTTGGGTCATAGTCAAGTAGAAATGTTGTTACTGGAGTGTATTCCCCTTCCGCTCCACCTCCCCTGCAATTTTGTGGTACCTAGAGGGATACTTCCAATTCTTCCAAACAGCGACAGTGATCCTAAAGCTCCAACATCTAATCAAAGGCCCTTTGATAGGGCCATCGTGGCTGCTGAATTTAATTCTGTCTTCTCCTCAAGATCTTAGGGTACATGTGTGGCCCTGAGTGGCTTCCCCTGTTTTAGGGTAGATTTCACATTATTTGGAAGATAGGCTTCAAAGAGAATGTGAGTTTGGGTTATGGCCATTGCTTTATTTCATTGAGGATGGTATTTTTCTACGACAGTCATGCGTCGCTTGACTGTGACATGTTCTGACAAATGTGTCATTAGGCAATTTCATTGTTATGCAAACATCATAGAGCACTTACACAAATCTAGGTGGTAGAGCCCACTGCACCCCTAGCATCTATGGTACAAATCTTATGGGACTGCTGTTATATATGAGATCCATTGTTGACCGAAATGTCATTTTGGAGAAGACTACCGTACTTTCCATTATGTGTTATTTGGGGTGGGCTTAAGGAGGAATGAATAAACATGCATTTACTCCACCACCTTTATTTAGAAGTTGCTTTGAATTCTTACACAAGTCCGTCAAGTAGGCTCAAGTAAATGAGTGCAAAAACCTACGTTTGTTCTTTATGCTAATTGCTAATTTTCCTTTGTATTTCTTCCTAATTGTGTTTTTCCTACTGTGTTTCCTACTCATCTACTTCAGCTCCCCGCTAATACACTCCCGACCCAAATAACCAAGATGCCAACAAGCAAATACGAGTCTCAGAAAATCTTCCATCAGTAAGTTCTACTTTAATATGATTAATTCAATGTGATCCTGTCCCTGAGATATTTATATCTGGAACCATAGTTCTAGTCCTAGATGAAAGGCAACTATCACATAGAAAAGAAATCCTAGGTATCAAACAGAGGTGGAGGATAACATTGGAGACAAGGGGAATTTTCTGGAAACCTAAAAATCATCCCCTGGCCTAAACATAAGAGCAGTCTGACCTTTTATTCTTCAGTTGCAATATATTCAAAATCAGCAAATAATCTGTAACATTTCCTTAGTCATAAGCACTCTATGAGAAATGAGAGGTGGGAGAATATTTTGGCTTACTCTTCAGTACACAAAATAAATGTATGTAAAATAGTTGTATGCAAATAAGGATTATTAAGGATTTACACAAGCCCAATATTCTCTCGACTATAGTAATATCTTCTGATAAGCTTGGGAATTCTATCAGATTTCTTAGAAAATCCCTCTTTGATTAAAAATAAGGCAAAGAAAATCTTGCTAACATGGAAATTATCAGATTCAGAATTAATAAGGTTGTACCATATCATAGTAATAATAATTATTGTATCAGTAATATAACATACCTTATTATAACTAAACTAACAATTTCACAGTATACCTTACTGTAAATAGAGTGACTAGTAAATGTTTAACAGAACAAATTGTAGTTGTGATATGGTTTATGATTTATGGAACCAGTGCTGTTTTTCCAATTATTGAAGTAGAATATGTTCAGGGTAAAAACATATTAAGATAACATTAAGGAAAGGGGTATAAAAATAAAGCTAAAATAATCTTTAACCACATAACTCACAAGTAATCACCATCAAGCTCTTGAGGTATATATCCTTTGAGAATTTTCTCCATGTTTATGCTTTATTGTTATTACGAAGAGGAAAAAATGGAAAACATTAGGCGAGTTTTCTAAGAGTTGAATTACCACCAGACTATGCATTTTTGCTGATTTTTATAACCAAATTCAGGGTTTTAGAACGTGTGTTCTTTCAACCACAAGAAACACGTTGAAAATCAATTTCCAACAGTTTGGGGAAAAAATCCGAGGATAACAATGCATGAGTTAAGATGTCACTGGAAAACTTTTAAAATAATGTTTAAATATCAGATAAAAAATACAATCTTTGAATTGTTTTCAGAATTGAGATTACTGATTTATGCCTACAGTTAATTTTACATTTTGATGTTAATAACATGGACAGCTTCCTCATCTTGTATTTTGCGTAGATCTTTCAATCACTGTTCAACCAGTAAGATGTGCACCTATGCATCTGTGACAGATTTGTGGTTCCCAAGTCTTTAAGAAAGTCCCATGAAACCTTTCATAACACAATATTACCTCAATGGAACATTTTACTTGTGATGATTCCACATAGATATCTCCTTGTTCAATTCCCCAATTATATATGCAAAAATTATAAATCGCAATATTTGCTAAAATTGGAAACATAAACCAGGTCGAAGAAATGATAAAGAAGTTATACTGAGAGCACTAATTAGGAACATCGGGAGGTCATTTCGAGTCCTTCACATCAGACATGTAGAATACATTAAAATTAATGTGATGAAATATACTCACCGATATCTGTCACCTGTTAACTCATTTGGAACACAATGAATTACAATCCACTGGTTCCTTCAGCCCTCGATCAGGAAGGGTAGACACGTAGGAGGGAGCTGGGTGCTCCAGGGACTTGAAGTCACTGTCTGGTCATCAGACACCATCTGCTCATTCCAACTGCCTCTGGCTCCCTGCCTCCAATCCGAAGTGAGCGCATGCTGGAGACAGAAGGTTCATTACGGGGCAGCATGGTCTTTTCCATTTCATAGAAGGCAATCCTCATGAAATTGGTCATGAAACGTTCACCAAGCATGTCTTTCTGTTTCTCAGCAGAAACAACTCAATCAAGAGAGCTTTCCAGTAATTTACTATGACTACATCTATGGTAAAACGGTTTTTTAAAATAAATTTTGTTTTAGAATAGTTTCAGATGTAGAGAAAAATTGTGGAGATAGTACAGAGAGTTCTTATACACCACATACGCAGTTTTCCCTACATCTGTCACAATTAATGAACCAATATGATACATTATTATTAACATTTTTAGATATCTTTACCTTTCACCTCATATCCTTTTTCTGTTCCAGGATCCCATCCAGGGTATCACATTGCATTTGCTTGTCATATCTCTTTAGGTTCCTCTGGACTGTGACAGTGTCTCCCAGTCCTTGTTTTTGATGACAGTTTCCTTGTTTTGATGGTTTGGAGGAGTACTGGTCAGGTGTTTTGTAGAATGTTCCTTAAGTGGGGTTTGTCTGATGTTTGTCTCCTGGTTACACTGGGCTTGTGGGTGTTTGGGAAGAAGACCACAGAGATAAGGTGCCATTCTCATTGAAACATACCAAGGATGTGACTATCAACGTGCCTTATCACTGTTGGTGTCGACCACCTGACTGAGGTAGAGTCTGTCAGTTTTCTTCACTGTCAGGTTAACCTTTTTTTTCCACTCCTTCCATATTGTCCTCTTTGGAAGGAAGTCACTATATATGGCCCACACTTGAGTGAGGAGTTCAGCTTCAGCTTCCTGAAGATCGGGCATCTACAAAACTATTTGGGATTCATCTCCCTGGGCGATTCACTTTTGTTTTAATCTGCTTCTCTCAATTAGTATTTGAAATGGAAGTTGGTAATGACTTCAAAATGAAGTCAATATACATCTTGAATTGATATTTATTGGCATTTTCTACTCAAAATTATTTCATTCGAAGTCCCCCAAGTTACTCACATCCTAATAATTCTTGATAAAAGTCTAAGTGCTCGTCATCGGACACGGAGTGAGGAGAAAGAAACTTCCGTCTTCTAGCACTGTAGCACCATACAGCGACCACAGGCGACCTGTGGGGAAAGGGCTATGAAGAGACATGGGGAAATTCCTGCCTCCCTCCCTTCCCTTGAACCTGGTGAAATTTCAACCCAGCTCCCTTTCCTAGCTCATAAACACTATTTAATAGTGGTAACTCACTATTCAAACACATCAGAATCCAGGCATCCTGCCATGCCAGCAGGGCCAGCTACATAATTTGTCAGGCACAGTGAAAAATGCAGAGCCCTTTGTTTATAATTATTAAGAATTTCAAGATGGCAACAGCAGAGCCTTAAATCAAGCACCAGGCACTTTTGAGTGCATAGCCCTGTGCAACTGCACAGTTGCACGCCCCAGAAGCCAACATGCAGGTTGGACACGCAAAGTATTCCACAGGCAAAATTCTATTCCAGAATTCCAGAGTGCCTTTATTTTCGGAAAAGGCATGGGCACTAAGAAAGAACTACAAATTCCAGGTGGCTGTGCCCAAAGGGAAAGTCAGGTGTTGACACTTCCTGTAGCCAGGGGCCCGTTATTGAGAAGAAGAATGGGGAGTAGTGTGATGGGGAAGGGACTATATGGGAAAGAGAGAGAAGAAGAGCCTCACAGCTCGGAGGGGGAGGTTTGAGGAAGCAGAGAGAGGATGAGAGTGGAGAGAGACTGTTGCTGCCATTGTTGTTTCCTTCAAGAGTGTGGGAAGTTGAGACAGAAAGGAAGATTGGGGAGTTTACTATGCACAAAGAATAAACTTCCCTTTTAGCATTTTTTCCAAAAGACTTAAAGATTTGCA
This sequence comes from Equus asinus, assembly GCF_041296235.1. Classification (NCBI taxonomy): domain Eukaryota; kingdom Metazoa; phylum Chordata; class Mammalia; order Perissodactyla; family Equidae; genus Equus; species Equus asinus. The sequence goes on along the minus strand of NC_091808.1, from coordinate 11,457,032 downwards.
TTTCTACAATTATAGGTGTTATACCATGTTACAGTTTCAATGAATAAGATTCCATAACCATACAGGGCCATGTAGAACCTTGGGTTTCATATGAGTTACATAACAGAAACGCTTTTGGTTAAATTCCTAATTCGTTCCCATAAGGTTATTTGCCTTAACTGAAGTTCACTTGGTGGACTTAGAAATGCAAGCCACAAATTAAGTCAAAGATTCACTCAAAAGGAGAGAATCCTGAGAACATACTAGATTGCAGAGTTCCCAGGATGTCATTCAGAACTTTATTCTTGTTGATATTGATACAACTGGTGGGATAAGTAGACTCCTTTTGCTCTTATTGATATATCTCGAATTAGATAAACAAATAGTATCCAACAAATGAAAAATGTTGTTGGTTTAAAATAGTTTTACCAGCATCGTGATCTAGTAACAGCTCACTGGTGTTACTGAATCAGAGAGAGATTTTCGAGAATCTAGAGAAAAAGACAAAAACGTATTCTTCATAAGGTTCTCCTCAAATAAGACTCCCTGAACTGGGCAGGAGAAGGAATGAGTTTGGAGTCTTAGGCTCTGACAAGCCCTAGGAAGAGAGCAAAGCTTAATCTTGGATTGATAGCCTCTTACGAAAGCTGAGAAGCCGGACAAGAATAAATGCCTGAATAGAAGGCCGCCTGACCTTCACACAAAGCAGCCCAACTTTATAAATGCCAAGAAAAAACTGAAGGCTATCCCACCCATGGTTTCACTTTTGTTGCTGAAAAGGACATTTCACAAAGAAGAGGGAGGGAGACAGAAACAGTAACACTCTCAGAAATTCTCTATTTAATTCCTTCCTCCGTAGAACTGCTTTCACTAGGTTGCACTTTAGATTTATGGCAATGAGAACCAATAAAAATGACCCTTTGTACACTCTAAGAAAATTTGGAATACTGTGTTGACAGAGGGTCCTCTGACACAGGACCCTCAGGAAAAACACCCCTTTGTACATATTCTGAACAACAGAGAAGTAAGGAGCTCCTAGCTCTGCCTTTGATGAGAATCCAGAGAGAAGGGCACCTCTTACCTATCAGAATTCTCACCTTGATGGAGATAATGTCTCCAGGAGGTCTGAGCAGAGAGGCAACATTCAGAACTCAGAGAACAGATTCCTCTTTTTAGCTTCCTCCCACATTGGATAGGGATTAAAACAGCCAACCCCGATAGTGATAGGTGTCCCAATAGAGAGTGTCCAGCCAGCAAAATAACTTATATGACACCACTAGCCTCCACTCCTAAGTATCTTTATACTTGAGAAATTTGGTTTTTGTTTTTTGTGGGTTTTTTTGGTGAGGAAGATTGTGGCTGAGCTAACATTTGTTGCCAATCTTCCTCTTTTGCTTGAGGAAGATTGTCACTGAGCTAACATCTGTGCCAACCTTCCTCTATTTTGTATGTGGGACACCACCACAGCATGGTTTGATGAATGGTGCGTCTATCTGCACCCAGGATCCAAACCCGCAAACTCCAGGCCACCAAAGTGGAATGTGTGAACTTAACCACTATGCCACCGGGCTGGCCCGGAGAAATATTTTTAAAGGGTGAATATCAAGACAACTTTGAGGAGGAAATTAAGATGCAAATGACAACGAGCATTCTGAGAAATGCAAGAAGGAAATGAGAAAAGTCCCATCCACTTAAAGATTTATGTGTATAAAAATGGACTAATGGGTTGATTGTGTGTGGTGCGTATGTGTATACACACACATATAATTGTGTGTGTGTGGTGTGTTTGCATACAACCTATGGGCATCCAGCCATATACTTTAAATCATCTCTAGATTACTTACAATACCTAATACAATGTAAATGTTATGTAAATAGTTGTTATACAGTATTGCTTAGGGTTGGGGAATTTTTTTTCCTGAATATTTTTGATCTTTTGTTGAATCTGCAAATGTGGAACCCACACATACAGATGGCTGACTGTATATTTACACATATATGATTGTATATATATTTTATATATGATTATATGCATATATACATTTTATATATGATTGTATATGTGCATATAATGAAATATATACATATGATTGCACACGTATATGTTTGCATATATGATTATGTATGCATACATTATATATATTTTTATGTGTCTTTGCATATATATCTGTATATATAATATAGGATTTTATTTTTTAGAGCACTCACCAGCAGTCTATCATCCTATTCCTCCACTTGGCTACTTCCTAGACTCATCAACCAGTGAAGGAGAAATGTAACCTTGATCCCCAGTGTGAGCCCAGGGAGCCCCATGGTTCCCTATAAGCTTTGGGACTATTCTGACCAGGGACATGGGAACAGATGTATGTCAACACTGCTGGCTCTGGCCTCCTGCAGTACAGTATGTTACAAAAAGAAAAACAGTGTGGCAATGCTGATCAAGTTGCCAGTAAACACTACTTGGAACCCTCAGGATGAGGGTTCATTCGTTTCCTATCACTTCAAGTTAAGATGGAAACACAGTCTGGTGTCCTCCACAGCCGTGGTTCATGGACGGTTAGTGTCAACATCACTGAGGAAAATGTTGGAAAATCACAGTCTCAGGCCCGACTTCCATCCTACTAAAGCAGAATCTCTGAGGATAAGACCCAGGAAACAAGCTGTCCAGAAGATATGGACCAAAATTTTGGAAGCAAAGAGGACTTGGAGGTGCAAAGCTAGTGTGTTCTGCTGAGACTCCTCCATCGTCCGAATTATAGGAAGCTGTCAGGAAAACATGCAGTCTCCAAGGGAATAACAGGATGGGGAGCTGATTTACCTTGGTTCTGGGAATTTGGGAATTAAGAAATATGTGTAGCTGAGGAAGAGGAACGCTTTGCTTAAGCAAATATAGTGTTAAGATTTAGTAATTACCAGTACATCTCGGGAAGCAATGTTCTGCCAGAGGCAAGGCTTCTAAACTGAAGTGTTCTTAATATGGTTATAATTCCTATTAGAAGCATTTGAAAACATATCGGATTTTGCTAGTTTCTAAAGCAAAGCTGATAAGGATTTGGCACTTGTGAGTCTAAAGAGGCCAAGCCTGGAGTTATTAATTTCAGAAACATTCCAAATCCTGACTTCCTCCCTTTAGACATCATATTTTACCTGGGTTGCATTTTCCCAAAATTGTACAGCCCTATATCATAAACAGCTGAGCACCCATCCTAAAATTGTAAGGAATGACTGCCAAAAAGAGCATCCTGCTATGTTTTTTGTTGTTGTTGTTATTGATCATTTATGAGTAATGGCAAAAAACTAGGAATTATTTAGAATGCAGGTTTGGAAATCCATCTGGCCATTGGGCTCAAAATGCAAATGAGTCTGATGAGAAACAGCCTTGAAGAGGGAGAGGGGAGGAGAAAGGTCTTCATGTGCAGTGACCAACTCCACACGACAGGCCATCTAAAGCATTCGGAACATTACCTGTGTTTTCTTAAATGGAGTTTGCCAATGTCTTTGGAATCTTAAGCTTCTCTCCTGTTCCTCAACCTATTAGCATTTACATAGCATTTCAAAGCTATTAGGCATTCCTTATCCCTGTTCAGTGTGGTGACCAAAAGGAATTGCCAGTCCCGTTTTCCTGGTAAAGAATCTGAGGCACTGACAGGTCAGATAGTGCTGTGTGTTTGAAGCAACCAGCAGCGCCCAACAACGTTTATTTTGGAGCCCTTAACTTCTTTGCCCACCATCTCCACTCCTGAACCACAACACATTTTGCACATAAAATACTTGCATTGATTCAGTCATGAAAATAAAAAGTTTACATACCTCTTAAAAAACTAACCACTTCTCATCTGCTTAGTTTAGATCAGAAGGTTTAAGATCGGAAAGGCAATCTCTGGTTGAATTCTTGGAACCAGAGTGGCATAGCTGTCAGTTGCTAGTCTCCCTTGCTTACAGACCCCTAATTTTGTCTCGGTAGAAATATTCACCCTGTTAGGATGTGAATTGTAAGTAGCCCAAGCCAAGTCATGGTAAGTGGATTTCCCTTTGGTCTAGGTTTGGGTAAGGGACCAAGTTCTGGCAAAGAGGTAAGAGGAAGTCTGCTTGAGTTTTCTGGGAAACATTATCCTCCTGATACAAAAGAAAACAAGAAGAAAAAGCCCCTTTTGTCACCACCACCTTCCTTTCTGCTTGGGACGCTGTCCAAGAGAATGTAATACTCACCATTTTGCAGCCATGAAATTGATAAACCACTGAAGGCAGCAGAACAGAATGACCCAAGGAACATGGGTCATGAATGCCAGCACCCCAATCCTGGAATGGCCAACCTCCCAACAACCTGTTACATAAGATTAAGAAATGCCTGTTATTTAAACCACATTAGTCTGGTACTCTGTCATCCATTGCCAAATGTGTTCCATTGATACTGTGAAGAATAATATTCTCAGGCCATTACCAAAACTCTATGTGGCAAATAGAGGGAAACAATCTAAAATCTGATAGATTTTATTGTAAGATATAGAATACTCGGAAATTAAAGTTTCATGTGGCTCATGTTAGCCCTCCAAAATCCCTGTTGGAGTTTAGATTAAATTCTTTTATGAAGTGATACAGCATGGCTGGGATATTCACATTAACAGACAGAAAAAGGCTTTGCACCATCAGAATGCCACTGTCCATTGAATAGCTAGCTGTGGGACATATGTTGAAGGTCAAAGAGAAGAGAAACCGTAGGAGATGAGCTATAGATTAGAAATCTGGCCTAATTAAGTGCCAGATTCATAGTAAAAATATTTAAGAGCAAATAAAAAAGCATTTTTTTCCTCTGAAGTTAAAATGGGAAAAGCTAAGACTGAGACATTTCTTTTTCCACTCCTGAAGGAAATCATGACTAAGAAAGCTTTTTTAATGCAAAACGCACTAATGCAATGCATCCTATTTGCAATGTTTATCAAAGAAAATTGGAAATCATGAAGTGTAATAAGCAACAGTGCATCAAACCTTTCAGAAGAATGTGTTGCCCTTAGGGATTCATAGAAGGTAAAAAACATAATATCATGCAGGATGTTTTTGCTGCTATTTTCACAAAATGACAGCTATGAGAAGCCTGGAGAGAGAAGGAAATAGTTCTTTGCACAGACACAAGATTGACTAGGTGGTTTGTGCCCACATATAGAGTCAAGATAATGTCATATAAATGGTGGATGTGATCAGTGACTGCACAAAGAACAGCCTGGAGAGGAGGTACATCTGAGGAGTTAAAGAGAAATAGAGGGGTGTTTAGCTCAGCTGAATAACCTTTCAGGTCCGTGAGTATTTGTCATAAGAATGGTCATTCAACTCTTTGAACTTTTATATAATGTGTGGATAGAACAGCGTGGAGTCAAGACAATACTAGCTTGAGAGTGGGAAAACCAAGGCTCCATCACTGCCTAGGCTGGATGACTTTGAGAAAGTCACTTAACTTCCTAAGCTTCAGGCTCTTTGTCTGTAAAATATGATGGTTAGAACTAAGTGATTGATGAGTCTAGCTCTGTCAAGTCTAGTAGATGAAGCAAGCCTTGAAGGTAGAACAGGATCTCAGATTTAGAAGTGCATCTGGGGACTAGCTTTTCAAACTTGCTCAATCAACAGATGAGGAGTGGAGGCCAAGAGAGGTGAACCCATGTCTGCAAGGATTCACGACTATCAAGTGACAGATGGGACTATGGCCCAGGTGGAATGACCAACCTTCTCAGTTTGCCTGGGGTAGAGAGATTTCCCAGGCAGTGGGATTTTCAGTGCTAAAGCCAAGAAAGTTCCATGCAAACCAGGATGCACTGGACACATTAGGACTAGATCATTTCATTTCCAACTCCTTGAACCACTTCTATATACCATAAATATATGCTTCCAGTGTCACAACACTTTTGTGGCATATGACATCTGCAAAGACACTCCATACATGACTGGGTCCCATTCCACTGTTGGTGATGTTTATTGTCAGATCTTGCCCTTGAGGTCTCATTCATGTCTTCCAGCTCAGTTCACTCAGCAGGCATATAAAATATTTCATAGCCGACACTCCTTCAAAGCATGAGTATGAAAGGATGCGACTCTGTGACCACTCAGAGGTGAGTGTGGCCTGTGAGAAGTAGTCTGAGGGACACCAAGGGACTCAACAATCTCCTCAAGGCTTGGTTTGCTGTAGTATCTGGTGTTTCCACCATCGAAATAATCATTTGGAGAAATTCCTAAAGATATCTGTCAATCTGCCCCTTTTGTCACCTGGAGCATAGTTTATCAGATTCTAAAGCACAGATATTTTGTCAGGTTTACTAGCTCTGAGGCTTTCAACAACAAGTAACAGAAACTCACCTAAACAATAATGAAATTTATTATTACACATAAGACACTCAGAAGTAAGGCATAATATGAAGAGTTGTAAAATTATGTTCTTAAAAAAAGGGGTTTGGGGGCCAGCCCTGGTGACCTAGTGGTTAAGTTTGGCGCATTCCACTTTGGCGGCCCAGGTTTGGTTCCCAGGTGTGGAACTATTCCACTGTCAAGTGGCCATGCTGTGGTGGTGGCTCACATACAGAAAGAGGAAGATTGGCAACAGATGTTAGCTCAGGGCGAAACTTTCTCAGCAAAAAAATGGGTTTTTTTTTTCCTATCTTCTCTCTATTTTTCCCTTAATATTAACCTCAACTTCACGGCTTCAAAATGGCTGCCTGTGAAAATTTAATTTATGTGCTTTCTTGTGCATGTTAAATAGAAGGCAGATATAAAGAAATGCCCCGTACACATAAATGATAGAGCTATAAATTCCAGGCCCACCTCTAGACCGTGCACCATCACTGGGATATGCCATGTCAACCAAATTGTACCTCATCCTCAAGCCAGGGATGAAGTGGATGCATGAACACAATTAGGGCTCTGTTACAAAGAAGGAAATGAGAAAGTACAATAGGTAGAAAACTTTACTTACAATCTGTTGTCCACTCGGCACCATCGCTGCCCCTGCAACTCTCCCCTGCATTTCAAAGGCTGAAATCCTATCACTACATTTCCCAGAAGCCCTCACTCCTAAGACGCTGGCACAAATTCTTCCAAAGAGAGAGAATTGTGTGAAACATGGAAGGCAGAAGAGAAGCAGAAGCTATTCACTTCCTCTGGCAGCAGCTGGTAGACTTGTAGATGGGCTGCAGTGACAAGGAGTTCCCTGGCTTGCAAGTATTCGGTGAATTACCCACATCAGCAGGCAGCAGAGACAATTGGAGGAAGCATGCTATGATTCCAGTACCATAATTCCTGATTTCCTAAATGTTAGCAGTGGTTTTTACCTTCACTTCCTGAACCTTCCTGATACTTCTACAGACACCTATGTCTTGGTACTGTTTTTTTTTCTGTTTAAAATATCTAACAGAGCGCCAGTATTCATGATACAACTTTACTTCAACTTTATTTCAAACTCAGCATCCACTACACCAGGGAAGTGAGGATGGAGTGTGATATTAAAGAGTGACACCAACCAGCTTAAATGCTGCTAGAGAATTCAGGGGAAGGGCTGCCGAGAGGGAAAGTTGTATTTCTACTATCATTTCTAATCTCCTCCGCAATGCTTTATAGCATTAGTTTAGATGCATAACTAACTTGTCAACATTCATTTATATATGAGACAGATACCCCTCCACATACAACACAAATCTCACATTTGCTGGCTCTGAAATGTATGTTCATGGACTATTTCCGTCATGGAACAAAATAAGAACCACAAAAGATCTAATTGCTAAAAAACACCACCCTTAACTGGATGGGAGCAGTAATAAAAGAAATGCACATTTTAAGAAGTGAAATCTGTTTTTTTCTATGAAAACAGGGATAAAGTTAAATAAATAGTGACTAATACTGCTCCAAATTAAGTACAATCGACTTTCCCAGAAATTGCTATTAGAATCGTGAATTGATCAATACCATCAACTTTACAATTTGGCAAAACATATCAAGAATTTTTTAAATGTTTGTGCTTTTTGATTCAGTAATTTCAATTCTGGGAATCTATCCTAAGGAAGTAAGTCCAACTTTAAAAAGCCATATGCTTGGCTATATCCAGTACACTGTTTTTCATAATAGCCGAAAAGTATAAACAACAGAAATGTTCAGCCAAAAACAAATTGGTTAAATAAAATTATGATAAAATATATCAACCCAACTAAATATTTTGCAGTCATTTAAATTACAGCTATAAACTTTACTAATAACATTAATATTTACCTTATTATGTGAAACGCAAAAGAGTAGATCAAGCTTAAACACAGAATATAATTACAGTTATATAAAATATGTATAGACATAAATTTGCAAGACAAAGGACTGAAAAGAAATAAAGGATTGCTTTCTACAATTTTCCAAATTTTCTGAAATATGGAGATGCTGCTTTTATAGCATAACTCTTTTCTCTACAGTTAAATATTTTCATCATAAAATGATATATGCTCGTTATGAAAAAAATACAAAATTACAATGTGTGTACCAGTCAGCTCAGGCTGCCATAACAAAATGCCATAGGCTATGTGGCTTAAACAACAGAAATTTACTTTCTCACAGTTCTGGAGGATGGAAGTCTCAAATCAAGGTCCAGCAGGGTCGATTTCTGGTGAGAGCTCTCTTCCTGGCTTACAGTCAGCCACCTTCTCAGTGTGTCCTAACATGCTGGAGAGAGAGCTCTGGTGTCTCTTCCTCTCCTTGTAAGGGCACCAGCTGTATTGGATTATGTCCCATACTCATGTTCTCATTTAACCTTTGTCACCTCCTCACAGGCCCTATCTACAAATACAGTCACATTTAGGGGTTAGTACTTCAACATATGAATTTTGGGAGGATTCAATTCAGTCCATAGCAATATGTATATAACAGAGTCAAAGTATCGTCTCCCCACAGGACATCACCTCTAACATACTCGGGTTCATCCTTGCAGACTTTTTTTTCCTTATTTTTGAAAATATTTAAAACTATTCAGCTAATATATGCAAATACCTGTAGAAATGTCAATGTATTAAAGGTTTTCATTGCAAAAGATTAAAACTCTGCCTCTCATTTCCCTAAGCAACAGGAGGATCCTTAAAGTTTGTTATCTTTTTTGCCATTTAACTCCATATTTCTAAACTTTACATTTCTACAACTATTTTTCATATATTTGTTTTAGATGTTGTCTACCAACTTCTAATTATTGTAGATGCACACCTAGCTTCCTTATACAATTTCTCTTCCTAAACTTTTTCTTCACTCCTCCCATACTTAACCAGGTAATTATCTACTTTGACACAATTTCTGAAATTCTTTATTTCCTGCAGACTCCCACCATATTGAAGACAGATCCAATAATGCTGAGTTGTGTATTATCAATTTATAGAATCATAGAAAAATGCTATTGTTCCAAAATATGTGAAGATTTTTAGAGTAGTTTTGTCTGCTGAGGCAAGAAAAACTTGAATGATATCCAATCAATGGTGCTAAAACAAATAAATATCCATATTAGAAAAACTAACCTTGACATCTACCTCACACCATACACAACATTAAATTAAATTAAATTTAAAATGTTGAGATGTATCATAAACCTCAACGTGTAGTTAAAATTTCCAGAAGAAAACATAGGATAATGCTTCTGCCACTTTAACTCAAACAAAGACTTCTTAAATTGGAGAGAAAAGAAAATTATAGATTAGACTTTAATGAGAGGCAGAGATGGTGAGCCAAGAAATGGCTCTTAAAGACAAATATGACATTTACCCACGTTCACTGACGCAGGTAAATCATATGGCCCCTTCTGAATTCAACAGGGAATGTTTAAGCCTCCTGTAGAGAGGGTAACACAAGGAGAGAAAAGGTAATATTTTACCAAGAGAAATGTAATCTTCCAGAGAGAAATCTAGAGTGACAAGAGATAAGATGTTATCTTCTCTTAGCTTCTGTAGGCTTCTGATCTGAAATGGGGTCATTTGGGACACACTGCAAACAAGATTGAAAATAAAAATGGAAGCCCAAATGCCACCCTACTCATGAGACTGTCTTTCTCAAAAATCTTAGCAAATTTTAGAACCTGGAGAAAGTCAGCTGAGAGAAATTTCCAATAAAAAATTATTATTAACTATTTTCTAAGGGAAAAAACAATTTAACACCAAACATGTAGGAAAGACATAATATAAAAATAAAGGACAATTCTTTAAGGTGATTATACTATTTCGAAAAACAAAACAAACCACCTTATCTTTAACCCATTTCTGCACGGAGAAGTGAAGACTTCATTAACAGGGCAGCTGGGTTTTGAGTACATTTGGAGACAACTGTCTTGAGGGGTGATAAAACAAATACCACCTCCTGACAGAGGACACAGATACTATTATTTGGGATGCTCCTTAGCCTGTTTCATCACATTGTTAAAACCTTGCCACCACTTTTCTTTCATAAAAAATAATAGACTATGAAATGAATATCTATATGATTTGTAACTGCTTGGCTATTGGAATAATTTGGTTAAACTAGTCAGTGCTGTTTTCGTGGAGGAATGATCCTGAACTTTATAATCCCTTTCTTAGAATGGTACCATCCAAATTGTATTCAAGAAAAGAAAAAAGATATCAGACATTGTTGTAACTTGCTATTAACTGTTGAAATGTAATATGCACACCAAAAAATAAAATGTGCTTACTGATATATCTTTTATTTCATATGGTGTAATTAAGGAAGCGGTCTTTTCTTTTTCTTTCCTTTTAAGTCAACACACAATTTCCTTCAGCTTCTCCTTGGTTTGTATGACAAAGAAAAATTGCATCACTGCTGATTCATGTGGACCCTGGATAGAAAGGAGAGAGAAGTGGCAGCAGGGGCATTCATGTTTTATTAGAAGTTACTGTTATCTGGTGAAATGGGAGCGCCATCACAGCGCTCCATCTAACTCCTTGGCCTCAGGTGGGAGAATTACATCTGATCACGGAATTTTGTTTTGCTCGTCTGCCTCCTAAACTTCTCCCTTTCAAAACATGTCAAAAAGTGGGTATTGCAAAGGCAGCCTTATGATAAATACTAAAAATGAGCAGAACACTGGAGGCCGTGGTTTCATTCCAGAGCGTGGTCGAGATAAACGGGTTCTTATAGGTATTGTGTTTCTTTACGATAATATATAGGCAATCAATTATGAAATCAATAGTTTACATCTTTACATGTGAATCAATATATAATCTTAACATCAAAATGTTAATCATGCACTTATTTTTAATTAAATATTGAACTTCTGACAAATTACATTTAAATAATGAGGTCTCACAGTGATGGAGACAGCTTGTTTGGGGAGTGTATTGCAGGATGCATTTTTTTACTCAAAGAGAACAGTGACTGAACATCAGCATTGACTATGAGCAAAGACACTGCCGTTACTCCATAAACATTTCTATTAACACGCAACTGCTATATTTCTCTGTTTTAAGAGGCTTCAAAAATCCATATCATAATACCATATGCTCCTACACCATCATATCACTTTGTATAAAGATCGCCTTTTGTAATATATCACTCCTTTGCTTAAAAGCCTCCCACGGCTTTCTTTCTCAGACTAAGATGCAAGGTCTTACAGGAGCTAGTCCCCGATTTGTTGTTTAATCTCATGAGCTCTTGTTCTTGCTTCCCTTGCCGCCTCCACTCTGCCCAGCCACAGTGGCCTGCACACTGTTCCTGGAATGCACCAAGTACATTGCTCCAGCGTGAAGGCCTTTGAACCTGTTTCTCTTCTCCTTGGAATGGTCTTCCCCTAGGTAGCCACGTGGCTCACGACCTCACTTCTTTTAGCCCTCCGATCAAATACCACTTTATCTGAGAGTCATCCCTGATATGTGTGTGTGTACACGTTAGGGACTGAATGTTCGTGTCCCCTCAAATTCTCATGTTGAAACCCTAACCCTCAATGTGATGGTATTTGGAGATGGGGCTTTTTTGAAGGTAATTAGGGTTAGAGGAGGAAATAAGGGTCGGGCCTTGGTCTGATGGATTAGTGCCTGTATAAGAAGAGATATCAGAGAGCTTGCTTTCTTTCTGTCACAGGAGGACACAGCAAGAAGGCATCCATCTGTAAGCCAGGAAGAGAGCTCTCAACAAAACCGAACCATGCTGGCACCCTGATCTCGGATTTACACCCTCCAGAACTGTAGGAAAGTAAATTTCCATTCCTTGAGCTAGCCAATTTATGGTATTTTGTTCTGACAGCTCAAGAAGACTAATGCAGTACATACCCATATATGTGTGTATATATGTATCTATTACCCTCACTTATATTGTTTCCCTTACTTCTGTTATTCTGTATCCATATTACCCTCCTACATTTTCCTTCATAGCAACATCCCCACTATATACACTATGAGCTCTACTTAGTGATTTCCTTGTTGTCTCTTCTCCCCAAGTAGAATGCAAACTGCATGAGAGTCAGGTCATTATCTTGTTCATTGCTGTATCCTCAATGGTTAGAATAGCAATGCCCGATACAAACCAGGCATTCAGTCAACACTCGCCAAGTGAATAAATCACTAGAAAATAAGCTCCTGTACTGAGCACAGTGCTTGGCACATAGAACACCTTGATTCATGTTTGCTGAGCTGAAATGAACTGAACTGAGCTTAACACGCATCAGTTGAGAAGGTGGCATGCAAGACAATACAAAAAAGCCAGGGTGAGAAGCTTTAGTTCAAGCCATCACGGCTTTGCAGTAAATATCATTGGAAACAACACTAAAACTTTTAGACCTTGGAGCTGATCTGACCATGTAAGCACAGTAATGGACCCTGCCTCACCATAGCCCCATCCAAAGGCATATGTATAAGGAAAAAAGCCAGTTTATACATAGGGTGTCAGTTACACGTCAAGCACATAAAATGAAATGCTGCTATAGATCTCATGGATAGAAAAGATTAAACACAAATAACAAGACCAATATTTCTGGTCCAAAATGGTGAACAAGCCAGGATGTTTAATTGCCCACCCCCCAAATCCCCCTTAAATCTCACACACACACACACACACACACACACACGTGAAAGTTCTATATTACGGCTGAAAACTAGCAAAGAGTGACTATCATAAACCTAAAATATAGATATTTTGGAAAAATTAACTGCAAACAAGGAAAAGAGCTACAATCAGCCAGATATTTATCTCATGTGCTATAGGAATCCAGATAAGAATAAATGATTATCAGGAGCAAATTTTAAGAAAAAACAAATGGAATCCCACAACTGGAAGGACCTGCAACTAAGATATACAACTATGTACCGGGAGGGGTTTGGAAAATAAAGCAGAAAAATAAATAAATAAATAAGTAAATGGAGATGAAAACTCTGCTTAACAAATCCTGTGATTTAGACCATAATCAGTTAGTAGACTGGACTCAAATAAAATTTAGATAAAAAGGATCATTTCCTAGGAAAATAGGTTAACAAAACTGACCTCTGAGAACATAGAAAATCTATAGGAACTAATTTCTATGGATAAAGTTGTCAAAACATACCCCCTGCTCCTCTCCCAAAGAAAGTACCTAGGTGAGTCAGTTTCTCAGGTGAATTCTATCAAAACTTCAATGTTGTTAACACAATACTGTTTAGAGATTCCAAATTTTTGTAAGAAATAGTTAAAATATTCCCGCAAACACCACATGACACTCTCAAAAAAGAGAAAATTGCAGACCTTCATAATACACGAGACAGACTTGATGGAGTGAAAGTAAATCACGACTTCATTTTTTCTCCCCACTCTCTGTTCAAACCCTACTCTTGATGTAGCTGTGGCTCATAGCTTTCCTGTTACTTGTAGTCACAAGAATAGCTTCATTTGAATAATTAATTATCGTAATCATAATCCTGAACTGTTCTTGAAGCTTTTCTCTTCCTTATTTGGATACCGCTTGTTGGAAAGTCTGCAGTGCGCTAGGGGTGAATGATCACCGCTCCTTCTCCACTTCTCTCCCTCTTTTGCTTCCTCTCCCATCCTTGCTAGCTACAATTTTGGCTTAGGGCTGTGAAAAGGCGATGAAAAATACAGTAAAACTGGGTGGATGCACTTGGAATCTGGCACTGGTGCCTTAAGACTAAAAGAAAAAGAGAAAGGTTTCTTTCCCACAGTGTTTATTGGATGATATAACTCCTCTCCTACCCTAGCTGTGTCCCTCAACCTCAGCGCAATGTCAGTCACCCCTCTACTGGGTCCCTTTGTCTCTCTAGGCATCTCTCTTGGGTAGAATCTCTTTTAGGCTGGCTTCTTCACCTCTCCCCGTTGTAAAGGTCACACATCGTTGGCCTGCTGCCAATGCATGTGTGGTCTGCTCCTCTGTTCCCCTTTGTAACTTTGCTTTGCTATAAGACTGTAACTCCAGCTTCAGCCTTTCATCTTCAGTGTTCAGGAGACAGGGATCAAGCACGTTTCTCTTCCACTTACTACGACTGTGTAACCAATTACTTAAAACTTACACGTACAAAATGATCATTTATTATACTCAAGGATTCTGTGAGTTGGGAATTCAGACAGGGCATAAGGGGACTATTCTACAGTGTCTGGGGCTCAACAGCAAGACTCAAAGGCTAAAGGCTACAATCTGACAGTAGTTCACTCGTATGTCGGATGGCTAAAGCAGGCTATTGGTTGGGTCTCATTTCCTCTCCAAGTTGCCCATCTATGTGGACTAAGTTGGGCTTCCTTACAGCCTGAGGGCTGCCTTCCCCTGAGGAAAAGTAGTCAGGTGGAGGCTAGATCATAGAACAATTTTATGATCTAGCCTCGGAAGCCACAGAGCATCATTCTTTGCTCTAACAGAGCAGTCACTTCCCAAGCACGTTCAATGGGAAGGAAAAGAGACTCCTCCCTTTCCTGGCAACTGGTCATATTCTGGAAGAGCACATTACTTTGGCCTTTTTAGGAAAATTAAATATGCCAAAAGTCCTTATTTTTCCCAAACTGCTAAGGACAGATGTCACATACCCAAGCCCTTCTCACCTAGCTTGCTGGGAGTAGAGGGAGGAAAAAAATGCCACAAATGCCAACAACACTCTCCAAAGAAATTCTCTTTTCCTTTCTGCTTCCAACATAGCCCTTTTTTACCTTGAAGGTGGGTGTTGGGCTAAGGAGGCAAAACAGGTCTTTAGATTATACAAGATTTATTTGCAAATCTTGTATAAGTGCCCTGGCACCTGAGTTTGGAAGCACAAGGATGCATAAGTTTTTCACCCTTGGCCTTTGGGGAGACTGCTGAAGTGGAGACAGAGTCTCATATAAACATCTCATTAGTTAGGAAGTAGAATCCAGCAGCACAGAAGAGGAATACAGCCAAATTTAGTGGAGTTAATTTTAGACATGCAAAGATGGGTCGATATTTAGAAATCTATTAACATAATATTTGTCACCCATAAAATATAGAGTGGTTCCATAAAACAGTAGAAAAAACACAGACTCTCATGGGAAACAATCTAAGAACTTAAAGTGACAAGTTACACAGACACACAAATGCAAATAACCAATGGACAAATGCATAACCTTATTCGATAAACAAAGATTATGCAAATTAAAACAAGTACTATTTTTAACCTATAAAATCATAGATAATGTAGAATATTACTACTTAGGTTTTCTTTTTAAATTCTCTGTCAAGATTCAGCTAAATAATGCCAACACTTTCTTAAAGCTTTCAATGATTCCTCCAAATGGAAGGAATCCTAACCCTTCTCCCAACCTCCCAAACACTTCATTGATACCACCCTTCTAGCATTTTCTACTATTCATCTTAGCTATCTGTGCATAAGTCTTACCTTTACATAAGATGATATTTTCATGGAAGGCAAAAACCATGTCGTATTAATGTTTTGTATCCTTAATGGCACTTCACTCAATACCTTATACAGCATCTGTTGAATATCGAAGATGAAAACAATGTTACTAATAAGCCTGATATTTATTGAGTTTACTCCACACCCGGCATTGTACAAAGCACTTGATACGAATCATTTAAGCCTCACAACCCCTTGAGACAGACATTATTATTAGTCTAATTACAGGCTAGGAATCAAAGACATAAAGAGGATAAGTAATTTGCCTATACAAAAGCAAATCTCTTCATTTGAATTGTTTTCTTTTCTCTAATGGGGCTTTAATGAATCCTGGAGGTCTTATAGTATTCTTTCAGCACATAATGATAGAGAAAGGCAGGCAGAAAATGAGAAAATCTCCAAGGAATAAAAATA
Source organism: Equus asinus (assembly GCF_041296235.1). Taxonomy (NCBI): domain Eukaryota; kingdom Metazoa; phylum Chordata; class Mammalia; order Perissodactyla; family Equidae; genus Equus; species Equus asinus. Next base: position 11,440,815 of record NC_091808.1, on the reverse strand, counting down.
GAGGCAAACAAATTGTATATACTTTCAAAGGAACCAAGGAGTGGTTTCTAAAGTGATCTGTCAACAAGAATTAGAGAAATGGAAGAATGTAAAAGTCATAAATGCATAGTTGCTACTTAAAGATTGTCATCTTTTTTTAAGTAATACTCTTTTTTTTTTTTTTAGGAAGATTGGCCCTGAGCTAACATCTGTTACCAATCTTCCTTTTTTTTCTCCCCAAAGCCCCAGCACATAGCTGTATACCCTCGTTGTAAGCCCTTCTAGTTCTTCCATCAGGGATGCTGCCCTGGCATGACTTGATGAGTGGTATGTAGGTCCGTGCCCAAGACCCAGGCAGGTGAACCCCGGGCTGCCAAAGTGGAGCACGCAAACAAATACTATGCCACCACCTGGCCCCTAAAGATTGTCATCTTAAGAAAGTAATTGATTATATGACTTTGAAAAATATGTTCTTTAAAATGATAGAAAAAAAAGAAAAACACTAATTTGTGTGTACTTCAAATGTGTGCCAAAATACATTTTGTTTTCTATTTCTGCTTGAATGAGAGTTTCAATGGAATTTCTCTACTGTTATTAATTATAACTTTCTGCAACTCAACCCATCTTCCCTTTTAAAAGGAGTGTTAGTCTGAGAAAAACTAAAATTTTGTGTACTTTTCTAATTTAGTTAGCATTTATTTAAACTCCACAGACTTAGGATGTTGAGGATATTGAATTTGAATCATTCAAGGGTCAAAAGGGCACATTTAAAGAGGTTACTTGTGGCCACAGCTCCTTACTGGCTACAGCACTTCTGTTCCAGAACAATGGAAAAACCTGATTATTTCTGCCTAGAAGTTCATGAATTCTTAAGGCTCCAGACAATATAGTCATTCACCAGGCTCAGATTGTGCTGGATGAAATTGAAACGTGGGTCACAATTGAATGTAACCAAAACCTCTCTGAATACAAGCGGCTACGAGTGTGTAATACATGGCAGAAACTTGAATTTGGAAAAGAGGAATGTTAGAAGTAGTAAAAACAAGAAGAAATGAAGTGAGAATCCCAGAACCTTCCTTGCTTGCCAGAATAAAGTAGATGTGTGTGATAGTCTTTCCTTTTGTGGGTCCCTCCCACACCTGTTGTTGCCTTCCAGAGGAATTAGGCAAAATGATCCAATTCCTAAGCTTTAGTGGGGAGAAATGATTCTGTCCCAGGAACAGGCAGCCAAGGTTCACATTTTCCACCATTCTTCTTTTTTAAAAATATCTTTGAGGGGCCAGTCTGGTGGCGCAGCAGTTAAGTTCGCACATTCCACTTCGGTGGGCTGAGGTTTACCGGTTTGGATCCTGGATGCAGACCTACGCACCACTTATCAAGCCATGCTGCGGCAGGCATCCCACACATAAAAAAGTAGAGGGAGATGGGCTGAATGTTAGCTCAGGGCCAGTCTTCCTCAGCAAAAAGAGGAGGATTGGCTGCAGATGTTAGCTCAGGGCTAATCTTCCTAAAAAAAAAAAACTTTGATATAGGAATATTGATTTAATATAGTGGCTCAGGGAAAGCAAAAGGCCACTATCATCTGCACACTGCACTGGAAAGTTGGTAAATATGTTAATAGATTGAATTACTAATATATCGCTTGTAGCTCCGAGCTTGGTTTGTCTTTTTGGTTGGTTGATTGGTTATTGGTTGAGCGGCTTGTTGGATATGTTGTGTTAGAGAAATGACCCCTGAGAAGTGAGTCAACTGTATGTGAGTCAGGATGATTTCACACGTACTTCATTGAAAATGGCTGCTCTCCTGGACACATGGTCCCCAGACAAAGTGCATGCTCTGATTTTCTTAAAGTAAACAATTCTTATGCAAAAATCAAAGCCCATTTGTCAAGGTTTATAGAAAGAAGATTTTATGCATATACTCATTTGTCAGTTCTGTTTTGAGCACTTATATGGTCACCACTGAGCTTTATCGAAAGACAGTGAATGTCCACAGGAAATCTAAAAGCTAGCATAAGAGATCAAACAATGATGGTAGCTATAAATGGTCTACTTGGAATCACATTCTTGATAAAATATTGTATTACCAACAAAATCACTGTCATATATAAATGTCTTTGTATTCAAGCCGAGTAGATTGATATATTTTTCTTTGTCACTGTGATATTTGAAAGCTCAATCATTCATTCATTCCTAGTTTATAACTCAACACTGCCGCCTTCACCAACTCACTTAACCACACCAAGCCTCTGTTTTGTCCTCTGCCTAAAAATACTTACTTCCTGGAGTTGGTGTGAGAAGCAAATGGGACAAAATTCATCTTTCTAGGGATCATCATAACATAATTCCTTTCAATTATGCAAGCATATCTCTATTAGTAAATCATAGACATTGGCACAATGTAAAATATAATTCTAGCAGTCAGAGGTTTCTGAGACAGAATGAATGGCAGCGGATTGCTGCCGCTGGGGAGTTTTAAGCTTATGATCACCTGTATGCAGTGCTGCAGAAGAGATCAAGCATCAGATCAAGCATCAGATGGGTGGTTGGACTAATTGACTTTCAAGATCCTATTCTCTAACGCTATTATTTTGGCCTGTTATTCACACCTCTTCCCTCTTCCTGGATAAAATTTTTATTTTATTTTTTCCTAGACTGCTACTCTGAGGGATTTTCTACCACCTCTTCCACAATCACTTCCGAGCATAATCTAGCCCAAGTGGTTCCCAAATCTTGTGGTCTCAGGACCCCTTTACACTCTTAAAAATTATTGAGAGTCCAGAGAGCTTTTATTTACATAGGTTATAGTTATCTACATTTAATAAGAAATTAACACTGAGAAAATTTAAAAATGCATATTTATGTATTCCTTTAAAATAACAATAATAAATCCATTACATGTGAATGTAAGCATCATATTTTTATGAAAAAAGCTTCCATATTTTCCGAATCCAAAGCATTTTTTCTGTGAATTTCATTGTTTTATATTTTCACAAATCTCTTTAATGTCTGGCTTAATAGAAGACAGCTGGATTCTCTTATCTGATTCTGCAGTCAATTTGTTGCAATATCCCACATCGTCTGTCTTCTGAGGATCTCCACTGTACTTTTGAGGGTATGAGAGTAAAAATGGAAAGTGCTATCTTAGGGTTATTATGGGAATTGTTTTGAATTTGTGCACCCCTTAAAGGATCTTGGGGCTTCTCCGGGGTCCCTCTCTTTCTTCTCTGAAATGCGTTTACATTAGGAAACTCTATAGCAGAGTTTACTGCGTGAATATTCTCCAATTGTTTATGTCTATTAGATGTGGCTCCCAATCGAAATTGTAAATACTGCGAGGGAAGGGGAAATGAACACTTATAAAATACAGAAGAGTGCAAAGCCTGCTATAAATACAACCACAGAACTATGACACAGGATTATCACGCATTAAAGTTACATTATTTTATAAATAAATACACCATTGCAAAATAATCTAAGCTTTTAAATTTTATCTTGTTCAACTTCTTCCTGTCCCCAGAGGCAACCAGAATAATGAATGAGGTAGTCACCTTTACAGTAAATTTTTATACTTTTACACAAACATATATGTATACAATATTCAGTATAGACTTTTTGTTTTCCTTACATAATTATTGCCTTATGCATCTTACTTCTTTTTAACTCAGAATCCTGCTTTTGAGATCTATCCACATCACTACTTATAAACTTAGTAATGTCATGTCTTATTTGTTTCTTTCCTAGTGGTAGACATTTAAATTGTTCAAAATTGGTCACACATACCAATGATGCTAAAATGCGCATCATTGTTCATGCTTCCTCAGCTGCCTATGCAATAATTGTTCTAGATTAAACTCTTAAAAATGGAGTATCTCATCCTTTGTACGTGTGTGCTTTTCTGTTTTACCAGGTCTAGTCACATTAAACTGTATGCACCATTTTATATTTCCACCACCATTGTACTAGAGTGCTGTCTGCTCATACTTTATATTGTCAGGTTTTATTTATGTTGTATTGTGCCCTTCTGAGCCTAGTACAGTGTTAGGACATAGTGGATCTTCAGCAGTTACTTGTTACCTGAATTAGCTGTAGTCCAAGCCTTGGGTATTTGGATGTGGCCACATTTTACAACAGAAGCACGCTGCCTCTCTCCTTGTCCAATGTGATCCATGCAATGGACTAGTGGGCTGTTTCTCAAGTAGACCCAGCAGGGTATAAAATAAACCCAGAAGCTTCTTTTTTTCTCCTTCCATTCCAAGAAAAACTTTGTGTTCCGTGTTCTTTAAGTACAGTAGCTCTGTCGCCTTTGCCCACATCCTTAGCTTTCAAGGCAGCCAACCACCCTGTCTGTCTTTTTTTCTTTAAGATTGGCCCTGAGCTGACATCTGTTGCCAATCTTCTTCTTTTTTTTTTTCTCCCCAAAGCCCCAGTACATAGTTGTATATCCTAGTTGCAAGTCCTTCTAGTTCTTCTATGTGGGACACCACCACAGCATGGATTGATGAGCGGTGTGTAGGTCCGTGCCCAGGATCCGAACTGGCAAACCCAAGATGCCAAAGCAGAGTGCACGAACTTAACGGCTGTGCCACTGGGCCGGCCCCCATCCTGTCTTTGAGGTCACCATTACTGAAGCCCCGAGACAAGTGCAGCTGAAATGTTTCATCCTGGACAGAAGCTGCCAGAATCCTCTTCTGCAAAGCAAACTTTACTGTGGGATGCATAGCTGTGCAGTGAGAGACCTCTGTCTGCATCCAATTATACTGCTCAAGGCTAATGTGATTATTTCAAGATCCTACAAATTACCACATGTCGACAACCAGCTCAAATGTTTCCCCTTCTCTGTAAGCTGAGGAAAAATGTAAAAATGGGGGGAGGATGGTATCTCCTTAATTGTGGTAATTTCAAATATGTATCTTCTCATTTGAGGGGAGTAGTGGATGTGTGCAAGAGGAAAATGTGATGATAGCACTCTTGTAATCCAGCTTGCCTTAAATACCTGTGACAGACTAAGCTTGCAACCATGTGCACATTTTATGTCAAGAAATACATGCTAGAGATATCAATGGGCCATGTGGAATGACCTACACTAGGTATTCCTATAAATTAGGTAAAACTATGAGTCCACATATCTTTGTGATTTTCTTGTCAAATAAAACTCAATCTGCAATGAAAAATTAAGCTACATAGCATGTAGGACATTTGAAAATACTATTACAATCATTAAAACATTAATAATGGTCACATTTGACAGAAGAGCCAAGGTATGAGGTGTGAAAGTCACTTATCAAGAGAGCTCAGCATAAAGACCAGAAGTGGGTTACCCCTGTCCAAACATAATCCTTGACTATTCCCCCACTTCTATGTTTATGAACAGAACGTTCTGGTGCTTGTTTCTACCAAGCTTCCAGTCCCTTGATCATTTCCAGGACAAACTCAAAGTTCACAGAATTTGCAATTTGACCTGATGATTTGCATGCTGTGAGTACTTTCTGCTTTTACTAAATATTCCATAGCTACTTCTCCAGGATATTCAGTGAATGAAACAATCTCTGGACGTTAGGAATTTCTAACTCAGGACTTGATTTTTGTTTCTTTCAAATTTAAGATTCTCCTTCCCCCATGCTAGCAGTCGATATGTTTATTCAGCCCTTTTTTCTCCAAATCTACTGAAAAGTCTCCTAGGTTTTAAATACCAGGAATGTCAATTTTAGCTCTAGCTACAATTACTTCCAAAGTCAAAGGGCTAATAATTTTTGGTTTTATTAGCTTAGGATATTTACAAATAATTTACCATTCTTTCCCAAGAGAAAATATCTTGTCAGGAATAAGTAAACCTGGAGTGGCTCTACCTTTGAACTTTTTATTATTACATAAAAGCATTTTTTGTATCCCAAATATATATTAATAAAGTGGTTAAAAATATACATTTTTGGGCCAACCTCAGTGGCCTCGTGATTAAGTTCAGTGCACTCTGCTTCAGTGGCCCAGGTTTGGTTCCCAGGCGTGGACCTACACTGCTTTGTTAGTGGCCATGCTGTGCTGGGGCCCACATACTAAAAAATAGAGGAAGATTGCCAGGGATGTTAGCTCAAGGATAGTCTTCCTCAGCAAAAATAAATAAATAAATAAATAAATATATATATATATATATATATATATACACACATTTTCTTTTGGAGCAGGAATTTGAGAAGGTATAGAGTTTTGGTTTATGAACTTCATGATTTCTTTGAATTTTGCGGTAGGCAGTGGTAAGAACACACCTTTTCCTGGAGAGTTACCACAAAGTCAAATAATCTGGGTACATACTATAAATTACATTGAAATACAATAAAGAAATTTCATTTAACAAAAGCAAGCAAGAAATGAAAAGGAACAAATATATCCTCAAGCTGGAGAAAAGCGTCTTAAGCTCTCAAACTTTTGATATTATCTTTCCAAGAATAATGCACCAAAAATAATCACATTCCTTTTCCTTTACATACTTTTGCTCAGAGAAACCAGATGCAGAATAAAGCTTTGCTTCCCTGACAAACTGTCAACTTTGTTTAATATTTAAGTTTCACGCAACATAAACAAAAGAAGCAAAATTATTGCAAGCACTGCGGGTTCTGAATTTGAATCATTTTTAACTGATCACTGTATATTCTGAAAACAGATATAAATCTCCATATTCCCCAGATCTTTTGAGTGTTTCCCACTGTAATTCCAGTGGTGATGAAAAGTGGAGTGGTTTTATAAGTATGGACATGCATACATGCTTTATATAAATTTCAAGTGGTACGGTTTTCCACACTGGAATTTATTCATGTTCTTTCGGAGGAATATCTCTTACAAAGAAATACTGAAAGGCTCTCCAACAAATCTTTTTGTTCATGACAATCACAGTCACGGTCAAAATCATGATGACTAACACTTATTAAGTGCTGACTCTGCACTCAGCACTGAACTTTACCTACACTATTCATTTAATCTTCACAACAACCCTTTGATATAATTGCTCTTTTCATCTTCATTTTACATATGAAGAAACTGAGGCACAGAGAAATTAAGTAACTTGACCAATTTCATATGAATCATGTATTGAGTACTCTTTTTAGCTCCCTCTTTCCCAAGATCCACTAAAATGGTGGTAAAAGGTTATATTATTTGCCCACAATCATTCATCCCTGCCGACTGTGGCCATGCTTCCCCTAGGTGGCGTATGTTTGCCTGCTCTGTTGACTTTGGGCTTGGCTATATGATTTTCTTTGCCCGATGGAACACGACAGGAAGTTTTAATGTCACATTCCAAGTAAAGACTTTCAGTGGGCTTACGCGGGTTGACAATTCCTCTGTTGTGTTCCTGTTCTCTGCTCTAAGAACAGCATGCCCCAGATACATGTTGCTCCTTCACCCTGGGTGCCACAACGAGAAGACGTGAGGAGCCCAGCCAAGCCAGCATTGTCAAGAAGAACAGCAGCTGACCCAGAGCACTCATGCAACATAAGTGGGAAATAAATCTGTGTTGCAGGCCACTGAGTCAGTGTGGTTAGTGGTTACGGCAGCAAACGCTGACTGAAAAATAATAGTAGAGGTGGAAAAACCCTATAAACCCACAACAATAAAAAGTGCTAGAGGCCATCTGAGGATAAAAAGACTCAAACACTTCTGGAAGGTCGGAAGCTGTTGGAGGAGTGTTGACTTGAACAGTTTATGTAAAACCACAGCTTACAAAACATGCAGGGATGCTGCCAATGGGTTGGAAAGCAACCTGCCTTACAGAACATGGTAGAAAACTTGGGCCCTAGAGATACTAGAGAGCTCAAAATCTATGGAGCAACTAAGATCATCTTCCAGTGCTCACACTAAACCTCAGCTCACCTGGTTAAGAAGCCCCGTTTCCTTACGATGCTCATGGTTAGCTATTGCTCTGTTCTTGGCTGCCAAGAGGTATGAGTAATTTAAGTAAAACCTGCAAGAGAAGCAAGGTAAAGACCAATATCATCGTGCATAAAGCATATTCTTAGAGGAAAGAGAGATTATTCATGGACAGAAGATAAATTTAAAATAACTCTAATTAGTATTCACAGAGATGTTTGAGAAGAGACTACACTTATAAAAATAAAAAACAAAACAGTGTCAAAGAAAAAGAAAAATCAGAAAATAATCAAGAGGTCTTGGAAATTCAGGAGATTGTTCCCAATATTGGTGACGCTATGTTTGATTATTTGATTAAGGTGGTAAGCATTGGATGTATCTATTGAGAAGATATATCTTCCCGGATGTGTTTAAGAAATAATCCATGAGGTGGGACTTTGAGCCTGTGAATATTCTGTTTCACAGCCACCTTCCATTCAATCAATGTTTTTAGCATCCATTGACAATCCTTGTCTGAATCAATCATCATACTGAGAGTAACAAAATTATATTCCAAATTCTATCATTCCTTTTACATTTGTTGTGTGGCATGCTCTGTCTCTCTTCAGGTATCATTAAGGACTCATTAAACTTTACTAATTTTTAGTCAATACGTTGTTATCCATTATTATCATTTTGACTTTAGATACTCAGGTTTTCCTAAATTTGACCTCTAGGAGCCCCTACAAGCTGGCTCATTTGAATGATATGTCTTTAAGTTAATTAAATATATTGAATGACTGTAAAAATAAATGAAAAATACAGAAACCTAGGTACATTATTGTAAGACAAAAACACCAGAAGAAAGGAATGTAAAATCTTCCAGATTAAAACAACAGTAAACCTATAAATGAACAAAAAAACAGATTTGTCACCAAGTAATGGGAATAGACATTTTATCAATAATATTTGAGGAAATTTTCTGAGGGAAAAATAGTTTTCAATCTGGAATTTTTTAATCTATCCAAATTATGAATAAAGTGTGAAGGAAAAGTAGAGATATAGTCAGCCTCCAATGACTCAGAAAATTTATCCTGGAAACATCTTTTTTCAGGAAGCTCTAGGAGGATATATGTCAACAAAATTATAGAGGAAACCGAAAAAAAAAAAAAATAAGGGAGAGAGGATCTGGGAAATGATGGCTCCAACGCAGAAAAACAAAGACAAGAAATTTCACTGTGTCAGCTGTGCCACAGGCAAGGAGGACAGTGTGTCCAGCAAAGAGCTGGTGGTTGGAGCCATCCCATGGGCAAAAAGCTGGGAAAGGGAGTGTATTCGTCAGCTGGGACTGCCATAACAAAATACCACACACTTGGTTGCCTAAACAACAGAAATTTATTTTCTCACACTTCTGGAGGCTGGATGTGCATGATCAAGCCACCAGCAAATTTGGTTTCCGGTGAGCCACTCTTTCTGTCTTGTAGACTGTCACCTTCTTACTGTGTCGTCACACAGCCTCTCCTCTGTGTGTGCGGAGAGAAAGAGATCTCTGGTGTCTCTTCCTCTTCTTATAAGAAGTCCTATAGGATTACAGCCCCACCCTCATGGCCTAATTTAACCTGTATTACCTCCTTATATGCCCTTTCTCCAAATACAGTCACATTAGGGGTTAGGGTTTCCACATATGGATTTGAGGGGGGACATAATTCAGCCCAGAATAGGGGGGATTTTAGAGATTTGATACTTTCTTTGAAAAGTTATAATAATAATACCAGCTAGAGCATTGAGTGTGGTGTGTGCCACATACTGCTCTAACAGCTATATAAGTACTAACACATTCAATCCTATGAAATCAGTGACTACTATCATCATTACACTCATTTTCCAGATGAATAAGTTGAGAAATGAAGGTTTAAATAAGTAGCCCAATGTTACATAGCTGGTATCTGGTAAAGCTGGAATTTTAACCCAGACAAATTGATCCCAGTGTACTCTTACTGATTTGATACTGAAAGAGCTCTAGAACACATCTGAAGGCAGGAAACGTGACAATACGAAAGCAACTGTGAAATCCAGGGAAAACAAAAAGGAAATGTAATCCTAGTACATAGTGAATAACATTTATGTGATCATAATAAAAATACTCTTTATGGAATTTCAGATTTTGGAGTGAAGTTATAGACACAACATGGAAGGCTTAAATATGCTTGTAGAATGGGATATAAACTCAATCACTCTGGAAACTTAAAAGTGTAACACAAAAGAGAGATTGTGAGAGATGGAGAGTTTAGGAGAACTTAAGAGAAGAGTACGGATTTTAACAGCGTCATCTTTCAAAGGGGAGCGTCCAGAGAGAATTCTGAATTATTATGGAATGGGAAATAAAGAAATAATCATTGTTATGGATTGAATTGTGTTCCCCCAAAAAGATCCGTTGGAGTCCTAACCCATAGTACTTCAGAATGTGACCATATTTGGAGATAGGGTCTTTGCAGAGGTAATCAAATTAAAATGAGAACATTAGGGTGGGCCCTAATCCAATATGACCAATATCCTTATCAAAAGGAAAAATTTGGACACAAAGACAGGATACGCAAAGAGGGAAGATAATGTGAAAAGACACGGGGAGAAGAGACGATCTACAAGCCAAAGAGACGTGCCTGGAACGAATCCTTCCCTCCCACCTCTCAGGAGGAACCCACTCTGCCGGCACCTTGATTTTGGACTTCTAGTCTCCAGAACTCTGAGACCACAAATTTTTGCTGCTTAAGTCGCCCAAATGATGGTACTTTGTTATGGCAGCCCTAGCAAACTAATACAACCATATTACTTAAAGTTACACATTTATCCAATAGAGAACCTGGGTAGAGTTAAATCCCCATATTACAAAAAGAAGGGAAAAGGGGAAAATACTTTACATTCATCTGATCTTTTTCTATCAAAGCAAAAAGCCAAGAGAGAATGTCTAAAACTGAGAAATAAAGAAGCAGCATAAACACATGCTTAGTGAGATGGGAGTAACTTTCTCAATTATTAGAAACAGATTCAATTAATTTCCTCTGGAGACAGGATGGAGGCGGGAAAGAATGGGACAGGGAATGGGTGCTTTTCATTAAAAGCCTTTATGTATGAATATACTTTTAAATCATGGCATATATTACTTTAATTTTTTACATGAATTAAAAAACATATTCACTTCAGGATTTTTTGGGGGGGGGGTCAACATTTTAGATCAAATCCTATGTAACCTGGCGTCAGTTTTTGTAAGAGAGACCTCTACGCCACGTACAAATGTAAGTTACAGCTTTCAGTTTATCCCTGCTGAAACCTCTCAGAAAATCTGCAGAAAATGATACAGGTTGCCCTCAAATCAGGGGAAATCCCAGGCAAGTGAGGCTCTATAAGTCACAAAGATCTTTAAAATGAACAGTTGGTGTTATCATTGAATGTCTTGGATATAATGAATCATAGTAAGAGCAGACGTAATCTCACACTTGCAGTGTGCTGAAGCTCAGAGGACAGAATAAAATAAAACAGTCTTGAAGGACAAGCACAGGGTAGTAGGTGAAGTGTAAGGTAAGGTGAAATGAAAAGCCAACTTCATTTTATCCCACTTTATAATTTAATCATACATAATTCACCTTCCCACTCATTGTAGGAATGCCGCCTGAAGGATTAATGGGGTCAACGTTCAAAGATTAATGGAACCATGTCAAAAGGACACACGAACTGCTTGCAGGGGCTCCCACTGGCCAAATGGAGGAATATATGAGCATCAAAGAAAATGACAGTGATAGATTACAACACACATAATTTTCAAAAGCCCAGGAGTCCATTGTTATAGTTCGAAAGAGGGGAGTAGAGAGAGAAAAGGACAAGAATGTTTTTCTTTACAGAAGAATATAAAAAGACTCATCTCATTCTCAAATAGAAGAATATGAAAATGTTTATCTTGTTCTTAAATAGGAAGACTCAACATTTATAAAAATGTCAATTCCAGCAGTCTTCATTGTCTTACTCTATGAAGAGAATGTAATTCAGTACAAATAGCTCCATGAATTCATATTGGATTTAGCAACATGATATTGAGTTTTATCTAGAAAAAGCTGATAAGAATAACCTGAAGAATTCTAAAAAGTGTGAGAGAGAAAAGTACATGGTACTAACCCTTATTAAAATGAATTAGAAAGCTATAGAAATTAAAATTTAGAGATTTTTACAAGAATACACAGAGCAATCAATGAAACAGAATTGAGTATAGAAGTACAACTGGAATTTTAGGTACTTTTAAACTTGCATTTAAAATCAGTGAGGAAAAAATAGAATGTTTAATAAAGCGAGCTGAGACAATGTCTAGCTATTTAAGGAAAAAAAGAAAAAGTTGGATTCCCTACCTCAGTTCTCATTTCCAAATGAACTCCAAATCATTCTAAGATTTAAAAGTTTTGAAAGTAAGTAAATAAACCATAAAAATAATGGAATAAAATATCAGTGCATATCCTAAAAGATTGCGTGGAGAAATGCACTGGCCAGAGTTTTTATTTGCAAGTAATAGGAAATAACTGGTCAACTGAAGCTATAAAAGAATGTATGAAAACAGAGAGAATCACTGGGCGGGCTAGAGAAGTAGGTTTGGAAAATGAGCGAGAAGAAAGGAAGAGGAGGAAGATAAAAAACAGCTTCATTCATTTCACAGAACCAGCATGTGAGGTAGCCATTGCAACCACCCTTATCGTACTACAGGCTTCGGGCATGGCTTCTCCCATGGGCACCATTGCCACAGTGCTCCTGGGCTACAAATGTTGCTACAGCTGCTACTTCCCCAGGTTTATGTGCTATTTCACTGGCTTCCTATGCAAAGTCCTGGGCAAGAGACTAACAAGAGTTGAACCTAGACTGAGATGACATCATCAAGATAGCCACATACGTTGTTCCCAATTTCAGTCCCCCTCATAAGGAGATCAACTTGTAACTTTCCATAGACAAGACACCATTGAAAATCCCCAAACGCCAGGGTTAAGCTGAAGCAGCCCCCTAGACACAGAGACAGAAAAAGGTAAGAGGAGAGGTTTTATGTCACATGGCTCCTCCCCAGGCTGGCACAATTAGAGAAAATCCTAACTGTATTTGATCTTAAAGGATAGTAGTGGATACCCAAGAGGAAAAAGTCATCTCAAGCAAGGAAGGAGATGTGCAAAAACATAGAGAAATATACCACTGGAGGAATGGCAAGTAGATGTGACTCAAGGTTAGGAGATGAATGGAGTAAGAGAAGGTGGGCATAGTATCAAAGGAGAGTGAAAAAACAATTTGGATGAAGTTGTCTCAGGGGATATTTTAGCCTGTAGGTCAGAATCATCAGATTCTGTGCATCAGAATCATCTGGAGAACTTGTGGAAACACAGATTGTTGGATCCCTATGTACAGATCCAGAGTAGGTTTGGGTGGAGCCCAAGAAATTGCATTTCCAAAGCAATAGTGATGCTGCTGGTCCAGGACCGTGTTTTGAGAACCACTGTTTGCAATGCTCTAAAAAATTTTGAGCAGAAGGGTAAGATAAGAAGACTTTTGTTTCTGAAAGGTCACTCTAGTGGCAGATTGTGTCAAGGGTAGTAATTAAAGAGAATAATTTGAAGGATTTTGCCAATGGTCTAAATGAGAGATGATTAGAGTCTGAACTGGATCTGTTGTTAAGGGGTATAACAGAGGACAAGCTTTTGACACACCTCCACCCTAATTCTGGCAGACAAGATACACATGTATGGATTGCTATAGGGACAGCTTGCAACTAAGAGTGGAAACTACTGCATTTAATAGAGACCTATCCAGCATGTAAAATAAACAAAAATGATTTCTCTCTCACCAGTGAAAAAGTTTCTATAAGAGGAATAGGAGAATGTGTGAAGGAGAATAAAAACATATGGCTGTCCTCTCCCACTTGGTGATGACGAGGGTGTGGGGAGACAACTGAGAGAATCTCCCTTGATATTTTGGGGTGACGCTGAACATAAGAGACTCAGGATTGCTTCATATCTCAAGTTTGCAGAGTGGTAGGACAAGAGCAATCTAGCCAGTGTTGCTTGGGTATAGGGGACAAGAGCAGAGAAGTGGAAGCGTAACATAGCTAAGTGGGAAAGGGCCAAATCAGGCCCCAGTTTCCATAAAGCTATGTTGCTCAAGCTTCTCATGGGTTTCAGAGCTTTCCACGGGTAGAAGCTGTACCTCAGGAGTTGGCTAAGATCTTAAACCAGTTCACAGGCCTTCAGGAGGCCGTGGGAGGGACTCATTGCTGGGGTGAGAAAAGGAAGCAATTCTTCCTGTGAGGTAGCACTCAGGCAAGAAACTGACAGGAGCCTGGATGAGTGCCAGAAGGTCATTCAAAGTGCCCCGTACAAAAGTGAAGCTCAGGTGCCTTCTGGGTGACACCAGAAAGACTACAGTGGACACTGGCATCTGGACAACACAAGCATAGGTCTGAGAGAGCCAGGAATTGAAAGTGGACTGGAAAAAATAGGTGCTTGAAGTTGAACTTTTACCCACGATTATGTTCTGAAAGTTTTTCATTGCTGAGCTGGAATAGGTGCTTGTAAAGGAATTGAGATCTATGAGCAAAAGAAAAAGTTTATCACCATGCACGTCAACTTTTGACTATACTTTAGTCCTGTGACTTTTCCTTCAGCCCATTTGACCCCTTTCATTATTGCTTCCTACTTGAGTCCTTGTCATCTTACCTCCTGAAAACAGAGCAATACCTTACACTTTGTCCACCTCACATACCTACTGCAATGCCTTTCCCATGGTTTGTTCACAAAACATATCTCCTAAATGCATAAGATAAAGCTACATCACAAAAATAGAAAGGCTTCTCCATGTACACATGTTTACACAAGAATTGATTCAAAGGCTGGGATTCATGTTTCCATTCACTGCCAGGACTGACTTGGCTGGTTGAGCTGAATGGAGGAGATTTTGTCTCTCTTACTCTCTACACTATTTATAGACTCAGAAAGCTGCTCCTCACAAAAAAAAAGAGAAAGAAAAAAAAGGACTCCTCAGTTAAAGAACTGTTCTTCAGTTGAGTGGATTCAATCCCCTGCTAGAACCTCTTAAAATCATTAGATTTTTAAAACAAGTATAGCTTGGAGTTAGAGCAAGTCTGTTACATAAAGTTTGGTTAAATCAACACCTCATTAGTTGTTGCAAATTTTAACTTATCAATGTTATTAAGAAATACCATAAGTGCTAGTTACTTGTGATGACTATAAATGAATGCCTTCTCTGTAATCTGTTGAATCGAAATCATGTCCTCATGATTCACCAGCCAGATGAGGCTTGCTGCAAGCCAAAATGTGCTTAATAAAAGATCATTATAATTTAGTAAAAACATCTGATAATTTAAACAAGCTGAACACCACTGGCAAACGTACGAGACCCCAGTACACAGTCCTTTTTTTCCAAAACATCAGATTGGGAAGATGATAAATATGAAGGATACAATACAAAATACTTCATCATGTAGCTTGCAGATGTGTATCACATAACCCACATTTACAAACAGCCCACAGAAAACATTTTCAGCATCCTGCATTATTAAGAGAGCTTTCAAAAAATACTTTTAGAATACATTAGAAACAAAGGAATTCCAAACAGAGTCCAAATATCAATAGATTCCAGCTGCTTTTATTTTGATGGCTAATATATCAGTGGTAGTTAGTTCCGGCAGTTACAGAGGGGACTCTGAATTCTGATTTGGGTTGCATGCCAAGTCCTTCCTTTGACTTAGAGCATCATGTGGGACAAGTCACTCACCTCTCATGGGTTTCCTTATTATTTAAGGATTTCTGATATTTATGAGCATCTTGACAATGTTAGAACCACAAGGAAGTCTTTCACAGCCTTGGAGATGAGCCCTTCTCCTGTCTTGTATGTTGGCTCTTTCACATACAATTTTTATTGGACATCGTGTTTAGTGAATCTTGGACTGTTAGAACAGGAGGAGGGTTTGGAGATAAGGGAGTCCAGAACAGTCATGTCACAGACTGCATTTAGAATTCTCATACTCAAAACAAGAAATAAACTGATGAGATCAAATTTTCTAGAGGCCAAGAACCTAAAGAGGAAAGCCGGTTTCCCAGCTCTTTCCAATACATCCTTGTGCCCCTTTGATTGGGTGGAGGCTGTATCTGAATTAACTCTGGAGGGGGCATATAAGCTGCTCACTCCCTTTGTATGCCTAGTAGAGTAGTTGACTTAGAGTCAGTTGGTTAACTCAATCAAGGTAAAATAAACCCTGAGTCTACTGCTTGCTAATCTTGGAATCTTAGACAATTATTTAAGCTCAGTGAATCTCAGCGTCTTCCTTTATAAAGTAATTATGACAGCGCTTAATTCACACAAATGTGGTGAAACGAGTTCATGTGTATCAAAACATTGACTGAAATATGATAGTAGGGGAGACATAATTTATTCCCTGCATCAGATTATTAGTCATCCCATGCCCTCAGTGTCTCTTTTTCTAACTTATCATCTCTTCCCACCTCCACTTTTCCCTATTTTTGTCAAAATGCTCTCATCAATCAGGCTCCAAAATGCTGCACCAATGCCATTAATGCTCACTTTCCTTCATACTTCATGTCCAATCAACCTCTAAGTCTTGCAAAATTGTATTTCACGACTTCCTCCACTCCATTCTCATTAATTTGGTGGAGGTGTTCATTTAAATGCAGCAGTTGAGTGCAGAGGAAATAAGGTCAAGAATTGAGATAAATAGGTCCAAAAACATCATGAAACAAATTTGAATCAGGAGCCCGAGTACACCCCAAAGATGACTGGACAGACAGAATGATGAACTCAAGGAGCAGCAGGACAGGAGGGTTGATGGGAAGGTTACCTGGCTGAATCTCAGAGAAAAAGAGCTCATTGCAAGTGTGGATGACTGCTATTTAAAGGGCCAAGATGAAAGCAGAACAAACTGAAAGATCTTTGAAGGTCGGAACTCCATGTATCTTATTAACCTTATCCGTAGTATGTATTCATGAAGGTGAGTTGAACTATATATAAGGTCTGCTTAATATACTGGATTCACCAGAACTCTGCCTCCTTCTTTCCCATTCCTTCCTTACTTCCTTCAATAAAAATTCATTATGATGTGCCAGCATATAATTTGAAAGACTGAAAATGATGAGGAAGAAACATGAGACTTTCTTCCTAACCTTATTTTCAATGTATTTATTCCATTTCTGTTCCTTATCTTTTTGTGTGTGCCTTGAATTGTCAGAAAAGATGATCTTGTTGTTGCCTGTGGACGTGTCTTGCTATCTTATGTATGGGGATAGGATTGCAGGTTGTGGGATGTGGTGGGAACCACAAAATCTAGGGATTGGGAAACTTCTGGGCTAACCCCAAGACCTAGAATGATCTAGGATAAATCCAGCCTAACTCTTACCATTTCAGAGATCTAGCTTCCTGGGGCCCCTGTAGACCTGGTGAAATATTTCTGGAATTGTCATACTTTCTGAGCCTCTGAAGACAAATGGGTGGAAAAAAAAATCAAATGCAAGACATTCTTCCAGAAGCTAGTGTGTGCCTAATTACTTGAAGACCTAAACACCTATGGTACTTCCCTTTTCTCTTAAAGGCCATTGTTTATTCCAGCCCATGTGGCTTGGCTTTTCACTTGAGTGTATGGATCTCCCCTCCTGCTCACTCTATGCCATGGATCTCTCCTTCTTTAAGAGTGCAGCTTAAGCTCCAGTTCCAGAGAAAGTCTTCCTGGACCACTCCACTTTGTAACAACCTCATGCTCATCTGAACACCTAGAGCACTTATTTTGTTTGTATTTCTAAATGACAATAGTTAATATTTGTTGAGTGCTTACTACGAGGACCTGTATTTTATATTCTACGTGAATGAACACCTCTAATTCTCACAACAACCCTATGAAGTAGATCCTGTTACTAGCCTCATTTCACAGATGAGGAAACTGGCTTCAGAACCCATGCTGTTGGACAGAGCATAACTGTCCTGATCTTTTCACAAGTCCTCACCCCACTGAACGACAAAGAAGTTCGACTTGCCGATGTATGCTAGCTCATTGCTTTCTAGTATAATCACTCTTTCTATCTCTTTTTTGGTCCAAAGCAGTCTTTTTTTGGTTCTATCTCCTCCTCCTGTCCTCTCCAGATGATGTGTGGCTGTTTGTGGGAAGTAGGGCTAAGGTTACAGGTGGTGAGAGATACAGGGTAGAAGTGGATCTTGCCCCCACTGGCCTTCTCTGGATCCTCTCTGGTGGGTACTGTGCAGCAACCGGTCTAGTTTGTTCTCTGGAATGGTGAACACTAGGAGGTAACTGGTCAGGGGCTGGCCTTTGAGATATTTTTGATACCCACTGGTGGATTCTGTGGTCCTGGCCATTTGATTGTCCACGTGTAAATTCTCACAAGTGAAACCTTCTTCATCTTGAAGCCAGACTCCTATTTGTCTGCCATCTCTTCTAGCTCTCTGCACCTTCTCACTGAGCAGCCAGTAAATTTTAAGTTCCATGCTTTTTCTGCATAGGCCATGAAGAAATCAGCAGCCTCATCTCAGCCTCATAGTCAACCATCTCTTGCCACCAACCCTCAGTTAATGTTCCTATGCCGCATGTGGTCACTTGGGGCTTCTCCTAAAGGAATTACTTTATTACTTTTTTATCTGACTTTTCTGCCCTACCTCTGTTCCTCTTCTTACAAGATGCCCAAGAAAAGGGGTGAGCTATCTTCCTGCCTCTTGTCTACAGGGGCTGTACCACAGTCTTAATTATAGACAAGGGCAGAGAGAAAAACAACATACCACTAAGAAACATAAATTGGGAGGTATTTTAAATGCAAAATTGAAATCATAATATAACACATCCCATCTTCAGCATCAATTTGGTGTCTATTTTAATGGATTATGCTTTTTAGAATTCACTGAGCACGTAATCTGGACACGAGTTTATTAGATGGGATTTGTAAAATGATTCTATTACTCCGAATTCAAGAAAAGGAGTGTTTGAGGCTTTTCATTTAGTTATTTCCTTTAACTTGATCACTAGGATTCATATCTGCAATGCTAATTCTACATGAAAAAAAGGAAACATAGAGCTATTCATAATATTTAGATGTGATCGCTAATTTAAAACATAGGCTTGAATAGCATAAAAAAATAGAGCAACAGAGAAGAGATCAAAGAGCTGATTGCCTATGACCCACGTACATATTTCCTGGCCAAAAAAATAATATATATGGAATGTAAAATTTCCAAATAATGTCTTGAGACATTTATCTAATCAGAGATAAGAATGGCGAAAAGGAAGACACGGGTGGAAGTAAGAGAATTGTGCTCTCTTGTACAAGATTTGTGATGGAAAACACAATGAACCCAATTACGATGATTTAAGAATATTGCTACAAGTAGGCACAGGCCAGGCATAAAGGGGCTGGTGCTGTACAGCGTCTGACCACCACAAGGCGATGCATTAAATGATGAAAGGTTACCAAGGACGTTTTCTACAGCTGCAGGCCAACATGAAGTTTTAATTCTCCTGAACTCTTTTCTAAAAACAAAACAAAACATTAAAAAAAAATCCTCAGTACACTCCATAAGTTTTGGTTAACTGTTAATTTCAAATACAATTTTTGCTCCAAATGACTATCTTTCTGCCCTTGTTCTGTCTAATAGTTCAACCTATCATTTGCCAAAGGGCCTCTCAACCTTGAAACTCTGTGTTCTCTTTCAGGAGGCCTTCACGTTGGGCCCCACTATTCGTTGAAGGAGCACGGGTGGCTATTCATGAACATGCACTCAGTTAATTTTCCCTTTGAGGGGGCGTAGAATAATAACTATTCTAAATATTGCATTCAGCACCAATCGATCGCTAGTAGCAGTCTGCCATAAATGAATCTGATTGTCAGCTGAGCTTCATCAGGAAATTCACAAAAGCCTGCTTTGCTTTAGAAGCTGTCAGACTGAGGATGTGGTTCAGAAAGATAGAGAAACTTCTCTTCTCCCTCGTATTAAGCAACAGGAGACTAAAAAGGGCCAAATCAGTGCAGAGAGAGTATAACCTAGGACTATGTTTCCAAAAAACCAAGAATTCCACTCAAAATTTGTCTATTGAGTAATGCCTTATGGTTGTTCTTTATTAATTCCTTACTTCATTTCAAATTATTGAAGACAGGAATAAAAGGTTAATTTTAGTTGGACAAGGCTGAAAATTGATCAGGTTCATCCCTAAATGTTCCCTCTTTTTCGTTTTCATAAAATACCCCCTCTCAGCAACCATTCCTCGGATTTCTCGTTTTTTCCATTTGTAAATGGAGTCACAGAATAAATCAGGTAGGGTAAATCTGACTTTTTGTCTTTAAGATTGCCTTGTCTATCTAGGTCTTTTGGAATTGTACATAAATTTTAAAATCAATGTGTCAATTTCTACAGAAGGAGGGCTGGGATTTTTTATTAGAATTATGTTGAATCAAATTGACATTGTAACAATACTGATTCTTCCACCTCACTTCCTTAGGTCGTCATTAATTTTTCTCAGTAATATTTTGCAGTTTTCAGCATAGAGATACAACATCTTTCACTATATTTTTCCTAGGATTTGACTTTTTTATGTTACAGTAAATGGTTTTGTTTTAAAACTTTCTTTTTCCAGTTGTTTATGTACAGTATATAGAAATACATGCTTTCGATTGACCTGGTAGTCCAGGACCTTAGGAAATTCATTGATTATAGTAATTTGTTAGAGGATTACTTTAGATTTTTACATATACGACTATGTGGTCTGGAAATAAATACAGTTTTACTTCATCCTTTTTAATTTCTACGCCTAGTATTTCTTTTACTTTCTTGACTGAACTGGCTAAGACCTCCAGCCCTATTTTAATACAAGTGGTGAGACTAGAAACCCTTGACTTGTTCAAGATCTTACAGAAAACAGGTTCAATATTTCCTCATTAAGTGTGAGACTAGCTGTAGGTTTTGCGTAGATATGCTTTATCACAGTAAGGAAGTTCCCCTCTATTTACACTTTACTGAGAGTTTTTCATCATAAATGGGTGTTGAAATTTGCTATATAGATCTTCTGCATCTATTGACCTGAACATTTATTCTCATTTATTCTGGTGTACATGTGTGTATGTGTGTGTTGTGATTTGAATGGACTGATTTTTGATTGTTAAAAAAAATTCCTTGCAAGAAATAAAACAACAACAAAAAAATTCATTGATGAAATAAATATCACTTGGTCATAAGCTATTACCCTTTTTATATGTCACTAGATTCAATCTAATAATATTTTAAGGGATTTTTGCTTCTATGATCATAATGTTGCTGGCTTATAATATTCTTTTTTTGTAATGTTCTACTCAAGTTTTAGTACCAGGGTTATGCTGTCCTCATAGCTGCAGAGTATTTCCAGTTTTTCTATCCCTAAAAACGATTATTGGTAATATTTTATTGCTGTTATTTTTTCCTTAAATGTGGGGTAGAGACTTCACTGACAAAGTCACCTGGACCTAGAGTTGTCTTTGATGAAAAATTTATTCATTGCAAATGCAATGTCTGTAAGACTGTTCAAAGTTTCCATTTCTTTTTGTGTTAGTTTGTAAGATGGATCCAAAGAACTTGTTTATTTCATCTATTGTTGAGTTTATCGGCATGAAGTTGTTCATAATAGCTCTTACTCATTCTTTTAAAATCTGTAGAATCTGTAGTAAGATCCTTCTTTCATCCCAGATAATGATATTTGTGTTCTCTCTCGCTCTCTCTTTTTTCTTTTGAGGAAGTTTAGCCCTGAGCTAACATCTGCTGCCAACCCTCCTCTTTTTGCTGAGGAAGACTGGCTCTAAGCTAACATCCGTGCCCATCTTCCTCTACTTTATATGTGGGACGACTGTCACAGCATGGCTTGCCAAGCGGTGCTGTGTCCGCATCAGGGATCCGAACCGGCAAACCCCAGGCTGACGAATCAGAATGTGCGCACTTAACCACCGCACCACCGGGCCGGCCCCTCTCTTTCCTGATCACTCTTGCAAGGGATTTATCAACATTATTAATCTTTTCAAAGAATCAGCTTTTGTGAGGTGTTTTTGCAGTTATTTTTAATTTTCTCTAATGTTCATCTTTATTTAATTACTTTTTGCTCTATTTCCTACTTTCTACTTATTTGGGTTTACTTTGCCCTTTTCCTCAATGCATGAAGTAGAAGCTCAGATCTTTGATTTCGGATTTATATTCTTTTCTAATACATGTACTTACAGCTATAAACCTCCCACTAAGCGCTGTTCTAACTGTATCCAACAAATGTTAAAATGTGTGTTTTCATTGTCATCTGTTTAAAACATTTTCTAATTTCTCTTAGGATTTCTTCTTTGACCCACAGATTATTTAGAAACATGGTTTTTAATTTCCAAATGTTGGGTGATTTTCTAGTTATCTTTTGTTACTGATATCTAATTTAATTTCATTGGTCCTGGAATACATATCTACAGGTTTCAATTCTTTGAAATTTGAGATCTGCTTTATAACCAGCGTAAGTTTACTTTGGTGAATGTTCCATGAGCAGGTGAAGTCTGTGTTCTGGATGTGAAGTGTTCTTCCAATGTCAGGTAGATCAGTTTGGCTAAAAGTGTTCAAATTCTTACAGATTTTTGGTGCACCAATTACTGAGATATGAGTATTTCAAGTAAGACTGTGGATTTGCATATTTCTCCTTTAGTCCTATCAAATATTGATTCATTTTTTATAAATTTGTGTTATTAGATACATACATATCTAGAATTTTTATATTTTCTTGGTGAATTTTCCTTCGATCATAATGAGAGTTACCTTTGTTATGATGTTGCTTATCTTGAAATCTATTTTGCCTGATACTTAAAATAGCTTCAGTAGCTTTCTCATGATTAATGTTTCTATGGTATATCTTTTTCCATCATTTTACATTCAATGTAAATGTCTTTATATTTAAAATGTCTCTGTTACGAAGAGCATATATGTGGGTATTTTTTAATCCACCCCCTAAATCTATGCCTTCTGACTGAAGAGTGCTTTGTTCATTTACATTTAATGTGTTTACTGGTATAGTTGAGTTTAAATCTATCATCTGAGGCGGCCCCATGGCCAAGTGGTTAAGTTTGCAGGCTCCACTTCAGCAGCCGTAATTTCGCTGGTTCGGATCCTGGGCGTGGACCTAGCACCACTCATCAAGCCACGCTGAGGCAGCGTCCCACGTGGCACAACCAGAGGCACTCACAACTAGAATATACAACTCTGTGATAGGGGCCTTTGGAGGGGAGGAGAAGGAGGGAAAAACAAAGAAAAGAAGATTGGCAACAGATGTTAGCTCAGGTGCCGATCTTTAAAATAAATAAATGAATAAATCTACCATCTTACAATTTGTTCATTATCTTTCACATTTATTCTCTGATCCTTTCTACCTCCTTCTCTCCTTTTTTTTTTCAGACTAATTATGTATTTTCTTGCATTATTGGACTTCTAGCTTTATTATTTTGTGCTAATTTTAATAGTTTTTCTAGAGATTACAGTATACGTCTTAAATTATCACATTCTACCTTAAATATTGTAACATCATATATGATTTAGAACTTCATAACAATATATTTCCCTTTACTCCCCTCACTCTGCTAGCACTCATCTATTTTACTTCTATATCTTTTAAAAATGCCATAGGACTTTATCATTTTACCTTTAAACAATCAATGGTCTCTTTTAAAAGTTTAACCATTTTCCAACATATCCACTACTTCCGGTGCTCTTCATTTCTTCCTGGAGATCTGGGTTTTCCTCTGGTACCATTTACCTTCATTATAATTCTCTTTCTTTAGCGTTTCTTGTAATGCAGACCTGCTGTCGATAAGTTCTCTTCGCTTTTGTTAATCTGAAAATATTTCTACTTTGCCTTCATAATGAATACTGTTGTTAGGTATAGAATTATGAGTTAATGATTTTTTTCTTTGTACTGTCTTCTGGCTTCCATTGCTTCTGTTGAGAAGCCAGTTGTGATTCTTCTTGATGTTCATCTGAGCATGATGCCACTGCTTATTCTGGATGATCTTATGATTTTTCTCTTTTTCTTTGATTTCCAGAAGTTTTACTTTAACACGTCTAGTTGTAGTCTCTTTATATTTATTTTGACTTTCTAGTGACCTCTCTCTAAGTTCCTGATCCTTTCTTTTGCTGCCCAGAATCATATTAAATCTATTCAATGAATTCTTCATATCGTATGTTTTAATTTTCAGTTCTAGAATTTCCTTTTGGTTTAATATTAGAGTTTCTTTTTCTTGGCTAAAATTCTCTATCCATGTTATCTATCTTTACTCTAAATGTTGTAAGTAGTTCATACTAATTATTTTAAATTCCTTATCTGTTTATTCCAGAATCAGGGTAACCCATGAGTCTGCCTCAGTTGATTGTCTTTTCTCTTGACTATGGGTCCACACTTTCCTCTTTATTTATAAATCTCATAATTTTTAAATCAATGTCAAATATTTTGTATAAAGGAACAGTAGAGACTAAAGTAGATAATATGTTTTTGTTTTGTTTTGTTTTTTTCCAAGATAGAATTCACAATTTTCTTTGCCTGATCATTTAGATACCATCATGGGCCACATCTTTAATTATATATATAGTTTCAGTGTATATAGGGTTTCAACTAGATAACACAAATCTCTCTTTGCCTTACAGTCCAACTCCTGAGTTCATCTTATTGCCTTCTGAGGGGCTCGTGTCTTTACTCTCATCAGAATTTGAGCTAGGAGCAGGTGGGTTAGTCTCAGTCTACCTCTGGATTAAATTCCAGGCTTGTGTGTGATGCGAGATCTCCTCAGCTCTCCTGCTATTTCCCCACTACTGCTTAATCAGCAAGATTCCAAGGGCATGAGAATTTTCAGAATGAGGGATTTATTTTTGCACTTATGCTTCTCCAGACTTCTATCCATCATGCCAAATCATTCTGTCAATCAAACTTTAGCTATTCTCTTTGCCCAGTAAATCTTTCTGCTTACGACAAGCCCCTAGCTCCAGCCAGTACCAAGACTAGGGAATGGTGCCATGTATGAAAGTGGCTGCTGTTCTTTACTCTTATATGAAGGACTTATCCTTGTTAGGAATTTAGTTCATTAAGACTTCTGTTCATCCACCATACTTTGGTGGCTTTTATAAAAAGTGATTTTTAGTTGTCCAGTGTTTCCTTGCTATTGTAGTAGAAGTGATGGTCATGTCATCTTAAATGGAAGTGGAATCCACTGTGTTTTGATTATTAAATGAGATGATATCTGTGTACTGAAATGCGTAAGATTTATGAAGTAAGTAGAAAACATAATAGGAATGGGACTGCTTATGTGGGGATGTATAGAGTAAGATGTGTATAATCTTAAAGTAGCGTCTATATGAATGCAATAAAAAAGAAATAACCAGATGTTAACAAAATGGTGGCATGGGGTTAGGAAAGAATTTAGCGTGTACATAGATAAAAACTAACAAATTTCTTGAAAGAGTAAATCCACTAAAGAAGAATAGGTAAGAAAACAATTACTTGATTTTCAATAGGGAAACATAGAGAAATATTTAGAAAGATTTTTACTGATTAAACTTTAGTTGAATATTAGCAATATTTAGTCAAAGAAGGCTCAAAGTGAGTTTGTTCCAGGATCTCTTGTGTAGCTTGAAAAATAGGCATTCCAACTGTTATAGGCTGAATTGTGTTCCCTAAAATTCATATATTGAAGTCGTAATACCCAGTGTCTCAGAATGTGACTGTATTCGGAGTTAAGTTTTAAAGAGGTGATTAGGTTAAAACAAGGTCTGTAGGGTGGGCCTTAATCCAGTCTGACTGGTATCCTTATAAGAAGAGTCTTTGAACACACAGAGAGAGATACACTAGAAGTGCGCCCGCAGAGAGGGAAGACCAGGTGAGGACAGGCAAGAAGCTGCCCATCTGAAAGCCAAGAAGAGAGGCCTCAGAGGAAATCAAACCTGCTGATACCTTGATCTTGGACTTCTAGTCACCAGAACTGTGAGAAACTAAATTTCTATTGTTCAAGCCACCCAATCTGTGGTATTTGTAACAGCAACCCTAGATAACCTAAACAATATGCCAAGAATAAAAACCGTCATACCTCATTCCAATCTAAAAACCATAGGAATTCTCTCATAAAAATTTCAAGGGTATTTAAATAAAGAAACACTGGAATAATAATTATCCTTTGACCTGGGAGGGAGACTAATTGCCATTTTTCTCCTGAGAAGGTAAAGTCTGTTGGTAATAGTAAAATGTTAATGAGAATGAGTATAAGCTTTGCCTCACACTTATAGCCCAGACAAGGTGGCCCCAAGCCTGGGGTGGGATAGCCAATATCATCTTTTAGTCACAGGAAGAATAATTTATACTGGCTTCAGAGCCAAGAATGCAAGAGCACAGTCCTCTTGGAAATGAAAATAGTAGTTACAGGGCAACTGGGATTGAGCACGGCTTTGCTCTTTCTACCATTGTTTGCACAAAGCAAGAACAAAGCGTGCTTGTCCAGGACAAGTCAAAAGGGTCCCATAGTTTATAATTCACTCATTCAAACGAAATTATACATCATCTAATGTGTGACCATTAGTTATTTCACCATCTCTGCTACAACCATAACTTGTTTGAAAAGTTTTGATTTTATCTATTTTAAAAACTATTCTTAAAGGCTGGAAGAAAGGAAGGCTATCTAGATTCTTCTGTAAGTAGTCAGACAAGACATAATACTCAGATACCTCAATTCAATTATAGCATTGCTAGAAAATACCATCTAAAATTGTGTTACTTAACTTAAGTAGTCCAAGGATTAAAATATATATATATATATATATATTTAAACTTTTGTAACTTAAATAAGACTTCGAGGTTTAATTGTGGTTTACATATCAAGAAATTCATTTCATACTGGAGCTTACATCTCCTTTTGTTGTCCAATATTTTTAGGGTTCAAGTAATATATAACATCAATATAAACTTTAAAATATATCTATCTTTCATGTTTGTACTCTTGCATTTTGAACACATCTTACTAAAAAGTAGAAACAATAGTCTCCATTATACTGCCTTTTACCCACATCAGATGCTCAATGAAGACATGTTAATTTATTCAATTAAATGAATGATTTTTGTTTTAACTGGTGAACTCTGCTATTTTCTGTCCAATTTTAAAAGGGATGAGTTCAGCTACATATCAAGGAATTTATTTTCTCTGGTTGGGAACATATTCCACTACCAGCCATTTTGTGAAACTTGTAGCACATTGTAAAATTTCCTTTCTTTTGGGCTGGCCCCATGGCAGAGTGGTTAATTTCGTACACTCCGCTACAGGCGGCCCAGTGTTTTGTTGGTTCGAATCCTGGGCGTATACATGGCACTGCTCATCAAACCACGCTGAGGCGGTGCCCCACATGCCACAACTAGAAGGACCCACAATGAAGAATATACAACTATGTACTGGGGGACTTTGGGGAGAAAAAGGAAAAAAATAATAAAATCTTTTAAAAAAAAATTCCTTTCCTTTAGTTCAGGACTTATAGTGGAAATAACACGCACTGCAGATTCAGAAATCTGAGTTTAAATTACCCCTTTATTCTGTACCGGCTAAAAGACCTTGAATAAATTATTTAATTTCTGTGAGCTTGTTTTTGCATTTTTAAAATGGAGATAATAATATTTACAAGGTCATTTTGACACTATAAACCATGATCAGCACACACTTCTTGCCCAATAAACGCATTTTCTTCCTAGTTCCTCATATCCTAGGGATCAGCCAATTACATATCTGATTGGCCTTTTTATATGCTCTTAATTCATTATTAAATATCTTATATTGAAACAATCCTGATAGGTCTTTGAAAACCAAGTAAACACACATTTTCCAACTTAGACTTTCACCTCAAAGTATAGAACACAATTTGCCCCTGACCAAAAGGACTTATTTTCCTGAAATCGACTTCCTTTTTATTCTGAGTCACTGTTTACACACTGTACTTAATGTAGACAGCATTGCTTTACACTGTAAAAGGGTGAAGGATCAGATTCTTGAAAACATACAAAGGTAGGATAATGTTTTAATTAGGCATCGCCAATAAATTGATCTCAAAATAATGTAGGACGTGGTGTTACTGCTCTGAAGATAAAACTTCACGTGACATTCTGGAGCTGAGGAGAATTAGCGGGATAAGCCTCCTCCAGAAAGAAATGTGATAGGGTAGCATTAAGCAGCAAAACACAGGAAGAAAGGGAAAGCTTGGCAATTACACTCCCTACTAATAAATTACACTAGAACAACTCAAGATATCATTGTGTACATGAAGAAATAATACTAAAAAGTTCAGCTTGGACTTTCCAGATTAATACATTGGATTAAATATACATATACATTTTATCATTTCTATTGTCAAACAGTATAAACTCATAGAAAAATTTAAGTACAATACAAAGATCTTTCTTTTTCCTGAGCTATTAGGAAGTAAGTTGCTGACTCAATACCCATCACTTCCAAATACTTCAGTGTGTATTTCCCATAAATAAGGACATTCTCCTACATACTGACAATACCACCATCAAAATCAGGAAATTAAGTCAATAAAATCCTGATACTCTATTCAAGTTTAGTCAATTATCCCAGTAAAGCCACTTATAAAAAATGCATCCAGTCCAGAATAATATTTGTGCATTTAGTTGCCATGTATCCACAATAGTTCCTCAGTTTTACCTTCATTTTCATGTTCTTGACACTTTCCAAGATAACAGGATAATTATTCTGTAGAATGTTCCTCAATTTGAGTTTATCTGATATTTTGTCAATATTGGATGCAGGTAACACATCTTTGGCAGTAATATTAGAGAAATGATGCCGTGTCTTTCTGTTTGCATTAGCTTTCTGCTTGTCCCATTACTGATGATGTTCATGAAAATATTTTTCTTCCTCAAATTTCCACTAAAACTACAATGCTGAGCTTTTTTAGGTACAAGGGCAGGAAGAACAGGATTAGAGACAACAGGAACAATTGGAAGCTGGAAACTAGTTGTGCATATGGTATCCAATATTGTAGACCCAAGGAAGCCTAATCCCAAATAAGTAGTGGACAGCAGAGAATCAAGCTGCTTTAGACAGAATAATTCTCAAAGGACACAGGAACTAAAATCACAAGGTACTTCTGGGTCTGAGGTTGAAGAGTGGAGGGCTGAGATTGGGAGAACTTAGTGAGAGCAGTTAGATCCCAAGATCTCCTCCATGACTCCACACTTTTAGGCATCTTCTCTTTTCCACGAACACCAAAAACCTAGAATTTTGTTTTCATGAGAGAATAAAACTGAGAGGACTTGGTGGGGGTTCCAAGCACAGTTATTAAAAAAAAAGAAAATAAAAACAGAAGGATGAAGACATGGTTTACACAATGAATCTCTAATACTGAAATCCTTGGCCTTCTTCCTCACTTGGCTCTAATATCTTTGGCAACCAGACCCCCATCCTTCACACAGGAATCTGATGATCCCAACAGACGGTTTACTGAGATTCCCTTACAATGAAATTTAAAGTTGACAATTCCATCACAAACTCAAATTTTCAATTAGCTGTTTAATAATAAGCAGACAACCAAGGACTACCAGTTATCTGAGGAAACCCACCAGCGTGGGACAAATAGAAAACCAAAAGAAACCTGAAGGGAACTGAACCTACGCATGGTGAAGTATGTGTAATAAAAAGCGACCATTAACATATTCAGAGCAACAAGAGAAGATTGCATTCATGAAACAGGAATAGGATGCTGCAAAATGGCACATTAAGGGAACTGCAAATCATTCTTATAAATTAAAAACACGATAAGAGAATTTTTTTAACACCATCTCTAAGAAGGGTTGCAAAATACATTTCAGGAAATCACCCAGAAAGTAAAGCAAGAAAGAAAAAAAGTGGAAATGGCATAGATAGAAAATTACAGAAGCAATCCAGGACACCAAATATTTGACAAATAGGTGTTCCAGAAAATAAGAAAACAAAAAATAAGGAACAGATATCACCAATTAAATATTTAAGAACATTTATCATAATAGAAGGACTTGAAATGCCATATGGAAATGAGACAGCATAATGGAATGAAACATATCCATGGAAAACAGCATAATTGTGAAATTTCAGACTGGCAGAGAAGAATAAAATTCTACAATTTTCTAGAAAGAAAAATAAAACATTAAATTCCTATAAAGAATTAGGAATTCAAATGACTTTAGACTTCTCGATAACAACAAAAGGAACAAGAAAGTGGAACAGTGCCTCTATGATGCTGAAGGAAAGTTAACCCCAACTTAGTATTCTGTATTCAAACTATTCCTCAACTGCCAGGATGGAATAAAAGATATTTTCTTAATGCAGATTCTCAAAACATTTACCTCCATTGCACCCTCTCTAGAAAGGATACTGAAGGATGGAGCAGACCAAGAAAAAGAGAGGATGAGGGATTCACAGTAGAGGAGATACAACCCAGGAGGGAAGCGATGAGCATCTTCAGGACAATGGTGAAGAGATATCCCGGGGAGACGACTGTGCCCCAGACATGGCATTAGGGGAGCAGTGTGACACAGGAAACAGGTTTACTGAGGGCTGTCAGCTCCATGTCCTGTGCAGAGGCACCATCTTTAACCTGATGAAACTACTGGAGGATGTGCTCCATCGCAAGTTAGTAAACCAAGGAGGAAGGTGTGACATTTAGGAAACAGAGAACCCAACTCCAGATTAGTAATTTCTAAGAACAGCTCAGAGAAGAAATCAGAGGACAAGGTACCACACACCTGGAGCAAAACCAGCCTGGAGAGGACAGTGCGGTCTCCGGGAGAGGTATGGAGATTCATGAAGAAAGAAAAGTCCGCATAGATTAACTATCTTATTGACCTGATGGGAAATTGTCCTGTGAAGTTATTAGAAGGTTGGAAGAGCTAACAATAAGTACAAAGGTAACTAGTAAAAGGAACAAAGAATAATAAACCAACTATTTTAATTTCAAGAAAAACAGAAAGTAAAGAAGGAAAACATAACTCACTAAAATATTCAATTGTGAATAATAGTTGCAAAGGCTCTAAAAGCAACACTGAATATCTGTTTACTAAAAATTATGATATAAATCTATTAGGAAGGGTGTAAAAAGAAGCAGGGAATGGCTGTGGAAAAGAGCTAAACCCTCATCTAACATAAGAGGAAATCAACATGAGATCTATATGATCTAGAATATGGATATTTGTAAATTCCAGAAGGAAATAAAAGAGAGGGACTAGGAGGAGTGAGGAGCAAGAAAGAGATGAACTGCACTTGACTTCCGGGAGCTGGCAGGTGTGGTGTTCTTCCATTGAACACGAACTTCACAGAACATCAACCTCAGACAAGGCCACTCTGTGCCCATGATGGATCCAGACAAAAACAAGACCCTTCCACAATCATGTCTGAACACAGACAGAACATGAATGTTGTTCAAGCCACAAAATGGACCAAATGTCCCCTGTCCTGGGTAAAACGCGTGACTGCTGCTTCTCCAACAATTACAGTTTTAGCCTCACTCTAGTTTTCCGTCCTTCTAGATAAAATTATTAAGATAGCCGATTATAGAATTGCCCTGCTTGCAGACAGTACCTACTTCAGAGCAAAGACCAAATACAAATTAATTTTTAAAAATCTATTGTAGATTAGTTACCAAGGTGGGAAATCATATGTATACTCTAGTTCACGGGAGGTTTTTGTAATTGTTTTAAGAGTCGTCATCTTAAGCAGCAAGTTCAAAAATTTGTGGTGAATGCTGAAAATAAGCAGAACAATAAAAATCCTCCCTGGTCCATGAAGGAAACATTTTCAGATGCTGGACTTGGTCAGCAGCAACCGGAGGCGTTAATTTATAGGACAATTAAAGTGAATCTCTTTCACTTGCTCTACTTTGTAAAGACCACATGTTAAGAGGAGAGAAAAATGAGAATAGTCATTTCACAAAACTTCTATCACTGCTCAAAATAAGCTTGCACATATTTATCCATTAGTGATCCATGCAAATAAAGTATCTACTTTAAAAAAGCCTAATTCAAAATACCAAGCACTGGATGCGCAAAAAAATGGATATATTTTAAAAACATCTAGTATGTGGCAATTTTGGTTGATCTCAAAATCAACCTTCTTTCTAAAAATCCATCTACTTCTGTGGCTAATGGTAATAATTTCTTTTAATTACAGATTCTGACTCCTGGAGGTGATTAAAATGGCCAAAAATTTTTAGCTGCCATTAAAACCTGTCTTAAATTAAGGAGGGGAAAAAAAAGCCACCCATCAACATAATCACTATTAAAACAATCCTTAAAAGGTTTTGCTATATAAAGGCCCATGAGTCAAACAGAAAGTCACGATTTTAGGATCTGCTAGGATATCATAAACAGACTTTGGGAGGAAAATCCCAAATATCAATTTCAATCATCCAGTTTCAATAACTTTCAACACATTGTCAATCCTGTTTTATTTTTACCCCCTGCTCACTTCCCCTACAGCCCAAGAATATTTAGAAGCAAATTCAGGACACCATATCATTTCATCTGTAATCACATGAGAAACCACCTATAAAAAGATAAAAGCATTTCTTTATTTTTAGCATAAACACAATATCATTTTTAACCTAAAATTAAACCAATAAGCCCGTAATATCTTTAAATACCCAGTGCTCAAATTTTCCCCAAATATCTCATAAATATTGTCACATAAATGTTTATACAAGTCATATTTTTTAATTAGGATCGAAAAAATTCCACATGTGACATTTGGTTGATTTGTCTCAGAAGTCTTTTCAATTCTCTCAGTTTATCCTTCTTTTTTCCTGTTTCTGATTTATTATTTGAGGAAACTGGGCTTTCTGTCATAGAATTCCCACATTCTGGATTTTACTGTTTGAATCCATGTGGTGTTTTTTTTTCCCCCTTAACCCTTGTCTTCCCTCCACCCTCCACAATTTTTTAAAGATTAAAATTGATCAGTGAGTTCAGGTGTTGTCAGCTTGATTTATCCATTATAAAGACTTCCATCCACTTCCTAGCTAATGGTTTGACAGCCACTCATGATCATTATCTACATCCATTATCACCTTAGGGGGAGCAAAATGGTTATATTCTAATTCCATTATCACTTCTGCATTTATTAGCTAGAATCATTTTTATAACCAAGACCTTTTCTTTTAACAATTACCATGAAGATAGTTCACATAAGAGAGAGGGTAAATGCTTGATTCTTTCCATTTATTTACCTGATTCTTTCCATTTATTTACCAGTTTTCAGACAGTGCGATTCCTCACTTCCTCCAAAGGTTGTCTAGGAAGTGTTCTGATTTGTTTCTTAAAATATTATTATAAACTCATGCATATTTTAACATAAGTATTGCATTTCAAGCTACTGCAGTAGTCTTTACTGATGATGCCCAGATTTTCCTGTATTTTTCCAGAGGGCATTCTTTCAAGTTGGCTCCAAACCACTCCTGACACAACCCAGAGGCTTTAACAGTGTTTTTCTTTTTTGGGTCTGAAGAGGTACTCCTGGCTCACCTCGCCCATTTCATGTCCCAGACATGGAATCACCATTCTCCACGGTGCTCTGGTTTCTTGTCGAGACAAATAATAGAGATCACAATCTGGGTTCCACAGGATGTTCATTGTTACAGATTAACCATTGTTTCCGTGCCTTTTTAAGGGACAGAGATAAGAAAAAACATCATGGGGGGCCAGCCCGTGGCCGAGTGGTTAAGTTCACACACTCCCTTTCGGTGGCCCAGGGTTTCGTGGGTTTGGTTCCTGGGCGCGGATCTAGCCCTGCTCATTAAGCCAGGCAGAGGTGGTGTCTCACAGAGAAAAACTAGAAGGACCTACAACTCGAATATACAACTATGTACTGGGGGGCTTTGGGGAAAAGAAGGAAAAAAAAGTAGATTGGCAACAGATATTAGCTCAGGACCAATCTTAAAAGAGAAAAAAAGTCATGAAAATGCATCATGAGTTCATACTGTTATTTCCAATCCGAATTTAGGATTAACTGATTCTTACTTCACTTTGATCTTATAACATGTCTCTTTTCTCTTATACTGAAAATCTTGGTTCCTAATAGCAATAAGGCAATTACTTACTTGCTTTATCCTCTGTGTGTGTGTGTGTGTGTATGTTTCAGATTGCATTCAAGGTAATTTGTTTTAGAGGCAGCCATATTTACATGTTTAATATGTTTAGAGATATATGACAAATCAGCTAATTCAAAAATATATATATACTCCCCAAATCTAATTTTATAGAGATTCCACGTTAGAAGCAGAAACCTTATCCCACAGAGAGGCTATTGCATAGAAATTTTATTACTTCTATGAAAAAATGAAGCAAAAAATCTCAAAGTAGATAAAAGCTGTGCCTGTCCAGATCTCAAGCTGGATGACCAGGACTGCTGATCCTTTTCCAGATTACATGGAGATGGACAGGAAGGATAGGAGACTCCATAGGGGAGTTTTTTCACTGTCTTAGAAAGAAGGCAAGTGAAGCGTGCTGCACTATTCTCAGTGACGTCCGAAAATTTCTGCCTCAAGAGGAGTAGAATGAGTCAGGTGACTGGGGAGTAGTCAAAAGGGAATAGTTGAGAGTGAGTAACGACACAATATCTAGGATATATCAAGAGATGGTGAAGGGAAACCTACTGGAGCTAAAGAGGTCAAGAAAATAACAGTCGAGGGTTGGGTGGATCATCTATGTGGGTGTGTCTAAGGTCGACTTAGGAGTGCCGTGATGGACATATGGGAATAAATTATTAGAATTTCTGCTTATACCAGTCAACATCCTTTAAACACTCCTTTCTAGTGCATGTCTTATATTGTAAGTAGAATAACAGTACTCTTCGAGGAGAGACTGATTCACGTGAACAAGCAGCCAATTAAAGACTGGACTTGGCTGGACTCTCTGCATCCTCTTTGTAGCGGCTGAATCATACTCCACGACGTGATTACACTACCGTACAGGTTCCCCTCTCCTTACAAGAATATTTGGTTTGTCTTCAGTCTTCATTATTATAAAAATGCTAAAATAAACACTCTTCTACATATGTTTCTGCCAATTCAGTCAGGATAAATTCTTAGAAATAGAAATGATGAGTCAAAAGTTATGCATTTTCAAAGGCATATTAACTTAACCGATCCATTTAATTGGAGAATGTAAGACATTGCCAAAATATCATTGAAAATGCTACTTGGTTTTGTATATCAGCAAAGTTCTTATTAAGTCATAAATAAAAATGATTAATAGGAGAATGACAGAGAAAAAAATTCATCAGCATAAACACTGATAGATCTGATTTTTAAGAACCTACAGAAATAAATATTTTGTCATAAATTGTATTTTTATATTTAATAAGATTTCTATTTTTTGCCATTTTCTTTTATGTATCTATTTTGTTACATAGATGAGTTTGTGTGACTCTACTAAGTGGCCAGTTTATATCTCCAAAATCTTAGAAATTCACTAAGCAGCATAGAAACTGGCTTCTTTGCCTCTTTCTTCCTGGAGCCTGCAGAGCCCAGACAGATAAAAGGTAACACCACGCAAATCTTGTCAAACTCAAAGTAGCTAACTGATTCTTAAAACCAGCAAGAGCAAAACAAATGCCACCAAAACCTTCAGTCTAGTTTTTATCATTTTTTTTACTATTTTACCATTTGATTTTTTACTCTTTGATACCAGTCAATGTTACTCAATTTCAATTCTTTGCTTTAGTTTCCAGGTCTGGAAAAAATGAAACAACAAGATTTAGTTAGAGAATCAATGACCTTCCCCTTTAATATCAAATTGACCTCTAACAAAAGCACTGGAAATAGTGTTTCCTATAGAGGAGCAGCCATTCCACTCATCCATGTAATAGAATGAGAATTAGCTTCTGTTTATAGCTTTGATTAGGCATGCTCTCTTCTTCCCAACTGACAATGCACAAAGGAGAAGACAGAAATTTGATCATGCAGATGAGAACAGAAGAGTGCTTCTTAAAACATATTAACCAAGCCATGGAATTTCTGTGGTTAAAGTCATAAAAGGTCCCCAGAGAAACCATTGATAATTGCCGTTTTGACTGCATGGGGCCCTGCAGTCAATGTGTGCTGTTTTAGGTTTTGTTTCTTTTTTTTTTAATTACCTAACCGATTCACTGTTTTTGTTGTGGTCCCATGAGGCTTTGCCTTCTTCCGTGGAATTTTCTTGACTAGAGTCTCATTAGATGACAGTGCTTCTAATTAGATTTCTTGGCTGTTAGGGATTATTATGCTGGAAAATCCACATTCCTTCCTCCCTCTTCCCTCTTCCGTTACTTCCATCCTGCTCTTGTGTTTTTATTTATGCAAGATGCAAGCCAGATGTTATATTAATAAGAGAGCTGATTTTCCTCAAGGAGCCATTCATCAGCACAGAAGTAGACCCTGTTGCAATTTCTGGGAATTCTTTAAATTCTTTCCTTATTTTTTCTTCTCATTTTAAGTATTAAGTTTTGGAAGATACACTTGAAAGCAATATTACTGTTAAGTATAGAATTACTTCTGTTTCTGTGGATGTTAATGGAGATTTGGAGGTTTCACAACTAAATTTTAAATTTAAAGAAGAAGGAATTAAAAATAAGCACAATATCTTATTATAAATGTAGGTAGCATATAACAGCTGATGGGTATAAATTTTCTGAAAACTTCATTAAAATGGAACAAAGATGCCTTATCAAAGCAATGGAACCTACAACTAGAATATACAACTAGGTACTGGGGGGCTTTGGGGAGAGGAAGAAAAAGGAGAAAGATTGGGAACAGATGTTAGCTCAGGGTCAATCTAAAAAGGAAAAAAAAAGCAATGGAGTATCTCACACACTGGAGTTCAGATTCTTTGTGGTTTAAGATGTATACTTTAAAACATAGAGAATTAGATGACATTTTCATTTCTGCCCCAAATACTATTTTATAAAAGGAGTGATGTTAAAACAAAGAAATAAAGAGGTCTTATACTCTTCAGATGAATGCATCTTCTAGAGCACAAAAAGAAAGGAAAAAAGACCACACATAAATTCATTATGATTCCAAAAATAATCTCTTCAAACAGACATGAGATCCTTAAACTACCAAACATCACAGGAACTCTCAATAAAAGTTTTGGGAATCTTTTTGAAATCCTCAAAAGGCTTAGTCCTGAGTCTTCCCTCCCTGTTGGTTTTGGTTCTGTAGCTTAAACTAACTGTTGAGACAAAGGAGGTCATCCGAAGTCCATGACCACATGGGTAGAACTTGACCCCAGGGACAAAGCACAACTTCTCCCTGTCAGCAGCTTGTCCAGGCACTCACAACCTGTGTGTATTATTTACAAGTTGAAGCACCACCTTGATTTTTATTTACGGTATATTTTAAAGTCAAAATGTGTGGGTAGCCCCAGCAACTACTACTAGCTCCTCTACTAGTAGAATAGGTAGGAGCCGGTAAGACTCATCCTTGATTTCACTAAGCAAGTTCCAGTAGTAGTTATTCACAACTAAAACTCAAGTCCCCACTGTCTCAAGAGCTACAAGGTTTTTTTCTTGTATCTGGTTGTACTCACAGTCATCAAGGTGGGGTGGCGGCTCTTCTTGCTCATCTTTGGCCCTTCCATACCATTATCCCTCAGTCATCCTTAAAAACTCCAGCTTGGACCTCATGTTTGTCCTCCTTAAACACTTTTTACTTTCCAGGACTCTACACTCTCCGGTGTTCTTCCCACATCGCTGGATGCTCCTTCTCGGTCTCCTTTGCTGATTTCTCTTCATCTCTCTAACTTATTATTGTTACAATCCTCCAGGATTCAGGTTCTGGGCATCTTCTGTAACTACTGCACTCTTCTGGCCAAAATTATCAGCCAGGCTCATATGCCATCTTTACATGCTGACTCCCAAAATTTTTGATCTCCATCCTGTACTTCTCTGCTGAACTCCAGACTCGTATATCCAACTGGCCATTCCACATTCCCACTTCAGTGTTTAGAGACTTCTCAATACCATGCTCTAAATATCACCTGATTGTTCACACTTTCACCTCCTCCATTGATGCCACCCAAGCTCAAGCTATGGATATCTCTTCTTTGGACCATTGCAACAGACTCCCAACCAGTTTCCCTGAGGCCTCATTTCCCTCCTACAGTCTATTCTTGACACAATAGTCAAAGTGATCCTGATAAAAAATAAGATAGATCATGTCACTTATCATCTCAATGTCTTCTAATGCCTCTCAGCTCACTCAGAGTGAAGCCCAACATATTTACACTGACCAAGAAGACCTGACTTCACCCTTGGGAATTCACTGACCTCCTACTACGTTGCCCCTCACCTGCCTTCAGTCACACTGGCCTCCCTGTTATCCAAGATGCTTCCTGCCTAGGACTTTCCCACCTCAAGTCTTTTGCACAGGCTGCTTTCTCTGCCTGAAATGCTCTTCCACCAGTGTCTATGTGACTTACTTCCTCCTCACCGTACTCACCTACTTTTCTTTTCTCCATCACACTTGTTGCCATGTCGTATATCAGATGTTTTACTTATTTATTTTGTTCACTGCCTGCCACCTGCCACTGAAATTTACACTCCGTAAGGGCAGGAATCTGTGCCTTTGTTGTTCACTGATGTTTCACATCTCCTGAAACAGTACCCAGCAATATAGTGCTTACTCAATAAATGTGTTGAATAAATGAATGTCAAATAGCCCTGCAGGCATACGTATTACCAGTCAATCTGTTGGCAAACACACAATGAAAACCCACAGCATTTGTTGTTGTGTATTTAGTGCCATGGTAGACAAAAATAATCAATAACTGCCTGCAAGGAAATTGTAATCTATTTGTGGGGTTTGAGATATCTGTATAGAACCCAAACAACCAAATGCATCACAGAAGAATGACAAATGAGATGAGAATCACAATGGCTTATGTCGCTACTTCCTTTTGAGACAGGACATGCAAATACATCATTCTGAAATCCATCTTTTTAAAGACAAGTTCCAGGTCTTTTCATTTGTCATGAACAACTTCACATGTCAATATACAAGTTAACCTTAAAATAAGTATTCATTCAAATATTCAAACATTTATTCATTCAAGCATTCATTAAAAGAACATTTACTGGGGCTGGCCTGTTGGTATAGTGGTTGGGTTTGCACACTCTGCTTTGGCGGCCCAGGGCTCACAGGTTTGGATCCCAGGCACAGACCTACACACTGCTCATCAAGCCATGATGTAGCAGCATGCCACATACAAAACAGAGGAAGATTGGCACAGATGTTAGCTCAGGGCCAATCTTCCTCAAGAAAAAAGAGGAAGATTGGCAACAGATGCTAGCTCAAGGCCAATCTTCCTCACCAAAAAAAAAAAAAAAACCCAGTTCCTGTGAGCCTCTCACGTAGCAGACACTGCCCAAAAGACAGAGGCGCTAATTGTGGATGAAAAGGGATGGATCACTTGCACTTACAGAGCTCATCACGATTTACTTGGACTTTGACCTAACTGATAATGGAAACTGCCACGTTTTCTCTGTTCTTGGGTACCACAGAAGCACGCTTTCCCTTATACCTGGAAATCCTTCAAAATCTATTTGCCAAATATTGTGTTATATGAAGAAGGGGAATAAGGGCACAAAAACATTGGGGCAGTAAAAGACAGTTTGTGTATTTCATAAAAACGTTAAATATATACTCACCATATGACCCAGGAGTTTCACTCCAGTAGAATGAAAATGACCACAGAAACATTTGTACATGGACTTCATAACATATAGATTAGTAACATCCAAACACTGGGAACAATCCAATGTCCATCAAAGCTTCAACAGATAAACAAATTGTGGTATATTCAAACAATTGAATACCAATAAGTAATAGAAAGGACAAATTATTGATGCATGCAACAATTTGGATGGATCTTAAAACTGTTACGCTAAGCGGAAAAAAAACCAGACACAAAAGTGAATGGTATAATTCCATTTATATAAATTCCAGAAAATGCAAACTAATGCATAGGGATAGAAAGCTAATCAGTCATTGCCTGGAGATATGGATGGAGGAAAAGATAGATTGCAAAAGGGCTGGAGGATACTGTTGAGAGTGATGGAAATATTAGTTATCTTCATTGTGGTGGTGTTTTATGGGAGTATACAAGGGCCAGTACTCATCAAACTGTACTCTTTAAATATGTACAGTTTCTTTTATACCTTAAGAAACTTGCAAAAAAAATAAATAAATAAAGACGCACCATACAGGTTATCCAAAAAAAATTTGGAACCTCAACTCTCCCCGAGAAAAAGCACTGGCTGACATACCTAGAGCAGTGTTTGGTACATGTTAGTGCTAAATGCATCATTGCCAAAAAATATAAATTTGTAAATAATAGTTAGCACTTATGTAATACACCAACATCATTTGTTAATTTAATTAAATTAATTTTAAAAACCTATGTGGTAAATTTTATCATCACCCATAAAAACAAATAATAAGCACAAGTGTCCTTTACTCTAGGTTCGCACACTGACAGACTAAGTTATCAAGGGTACCCAGTTGGTGGCTCACAGATCTGAGACTTCAATGCATGCGGTCTTTCTCCAGGTAGACAACATACTCCCATAGGAAGGGAGGAAAGAAGGAATCAAAGAATTCAGAGAAGAGAGACTCGCTGTCTGCTTGGCAGTTGAAGTCTTTTTAAAAAGACAGGATGTTTTCTGGGCTTTGAAAGATAAGGAAGCTTTGGCAAACGGGGAGGGTAGAAATGCGTCTCCGACAACGCTGATGTTGCCAGGCACATCAGGGCCTGCGGAGGTATTCATCCGGTCTTTGGTGACATTCTTTACAGGGTGAGTTAGATCAAAATCCCCTGACATTTCATCTTATAAATATTGCATATAGGATATAAATAGCTGGATCAGCGGGGTGAAGGACATGAGGATGCGGTTTCTCCCGGCAAAGGTCCCGTGGCAGGAAAAGAACAGAAAATGGAACTAGCTCTGACTGTTTAATGATTAATGAGGCAATCCTTTTATTTAATGTATTATATGACTGAGAAAAGGGAAGCCGGTGAGACTTGGCTGCTCACAGTGACAGGGAAAAGGAACTATTGCTTTCACAGGGTCACTTGCCAACATCAAGACTGATTGCCAGGATTACTAATTAGTAACAACAAAAATATTGCTCTCGTGATTTTACCAAGATGGTAGAGATGACGTTGGCCAGATATCCAGGAGAACAAAAAACAGCACATAGATTCACGTCTGAGGAAACCAAGAGACGTCTCTTACACCGAAGGACAAAATATGAGGAAGAGACAGCCAGACAAAGCAAAGGTCATGCAGTGTTGCTGGAAGAAAAAGAGAGAGGATCAAATGCAGATCTTGAGAAAGGTTACACAGCAAAATCAATAACTGAGGAATAGAGGTAGGAGAGAGGCTTGTGGTGGAGGTTGACCTGAACCCATGCTGATACGAAGAGGAAAAAAGAAAGATGGGCAGTAAGAGACACCACACAGATCCACCCCACCTGTCGGAAGCAGTCTGCCAACGAGGAAGTTGGGGGAGAAATTCTCTGCAATTTGAGCAACACTGCTGCTCCCAATTTTTTTTTCTTTGAGTAAGATTAGCCCTGAGCTAACATCTGTGCCCGTCTTCCTCTATTTTATATGTGAGACACCTGCCTCCGCATGGCTTGATAAGCAGTGCTAGGTCCTTGCCCAGGATCCCAACTGGTGAACCCCAGCTGCCAAAGCAGAGCACGGGAACTGAAGTTCTCCACCACAGGGCCAACCCCTGCTGCCACCAATGTAATGGCTGGGAAGAATAATGCTAAGTTCACCTTCGTATAAAACTATATGTCATGAAAGAATTTCTGCTAGCCTAAGACATGGCTCTTATCCTTACTTCCACAAGCCTCCTGAGGATAGTAGGCCTAGGAGGAATTTAATTTATTCACTTATGTGCATTCATCAAAAAACTATCCACCTGGAAGACATTACATGCCCTTCACTCAAAGGAAAAAGGAATAGGAAATGACAGACAGCAAATTCTGTATAATGTGGATATGGAATAAATTAAAACTGTGATAAATATATCATCACCATGAGCTATAAAAACTTAACAAATAAAACCTTAAATAAACAAACAAATGCTGTCCTAAAATAAGAGTTTAAAGCAGAAATACGAGACACAGACAAACATCTAGGAAATAAAGTTCATTGGAAGCAGTGAAGGAAAATAAACACCACTGAACAACCGATGAAGAACTTGATGGCGTGGATTATGAAAAACAATAAGCAAAGTGAAATCGGAATGAACAAAGTCAAAAATAAAGTGAAAGTGGCAGTCATAAAAGTAATGTAAAGATATTCCTACAAATGGTTACTGAGTATCCTCAATAAAAGAAAACTAAAATAAAGAAACATTTTTTTTTTTAAAGATTTTATTTTTTTCCTTTCTCTCCCCAACGCCCCCCGGTACATAGTTGTGTATTCTTCGTTGTGGGTTCTTCTAGTTGTGGCATGTGGGACGCTGCCTCAACGTGGTCTGATGAGCAGTGCCATGTCTGCGCCCAGGATTCGAACCAACGAAACACTGGGCCGCCTGCAGCGGAGCGCGCGAACTTAACCACTCGGCCACGGGGCCAGCCCCAATAAAGAAACATTTTTTTAAAAAGATATTTAAAGGTAAAATTCAAGAAAACATTCCAGAAATTACAAAAATAAATCTACATCTATCAGAATTCGAATACGTAGAACAAATCTGTAGACATCAAGGCTAAATGATCAAATTACCACTGAGATGAAAAATACCACTAAGATGAAAAATATCGCGCAGACTTGAAAGTTCTCCACAGCAACATTAAATCAGATGAGGCGGTGAACGGCACTCAGGCAGTCCTCAAAGAAGCTTATGCCTATTCAAGCCAATATTCAGGCATGGCGTTTATGAGTCCTTCATAAAGAAACTAAAGGACCACCTTCAACCGTCCGAAAGGAAAACGGAAATGCCATTGAACTCATTTAGCTCTATGAATAAGACTAAAGTAAAATAAATGTAAATAATATGATTAGCAACAAAATAATGAAAAAGCTAATATTTGTTAAGTGTATAATTAGTGCCAGGTGCTGTTCTAAAAACTCATAAAATTTCTGTGAAGTGGGTACTGTTTTTATTCCCCTTATATATGTTTAGATGGTCACCTAGAGGTTAAGTAACATAATAGGTCACAGTCTTTATCTATTTTGATAATGTAGAAATGATTAAAAGAATTAGACAATAAAGGGAAAGAAGTTGCTGATATCCTCACCTTTAGTAACTATAGAGAAAAAGCACAATTTTAAATTGATAAACTAATATTGTTACGACTGTAGTTAGAGGAATTGAAATAATCACTAAGGTAAAAATTATAACCCACTA
The DNA here is from genome assembly GCF_041296235.1 of Equus asinus. Lineage (NCBI taxonomy): Eukaryota > Metazoa > Chordata > Mammalia > Perissodactyla > Equidae > Equus > Equus asinus. The sequence continues at coordinate 11,397,500 of NC_091808.1, read as the reverse complement.
GAATCAATTGATTGAGGATGAATGGGGAAGAATCAGAAATATATCTATTCCAGTGATTGATTATAATAAAAGCTGATTTTTATTTTCTAATGGTAGAATTGTGAGAATTATTACCAAAGCAAAAGATCGAGCTCCCCAAATAATCAGACGAAATACATGTACACAAACAGAATCACAAACCACATACACCATGTAAAGAATGATACAAAAACTAAACAATCAAAACAGAGCACATAGAATAAAATACGCTTCTATGGCTAAACAAATCTGTAATATCATAATTATAAGATAAACCCGCATATTCAAATAAATGAAACATCTCATTGAATCACAAAGTAAAACTATTTTATAGACAAGAACAAAAGAATCAGTGTTATATTCAATACTATATTATATACAAGAAGTATGCAAAATTATAAAACAAAACAGAATTACAACAAAATATTGAAAATAAGAGAGTATTCAAAATAATTTTTGGAAATACAAGGCCAAAGAAGACAAGATTGGTAATCTTCATGTCAGACAAAGTTGAATTCAGGGTAAAGGGAATTAATGAATTCCATTGTAATTAATGAATTAAAGAATATTTCATAGTCACAAAGGCTGCATTCCATAATACATCTAATAGTCACGATTATCTGTAATCAAATAACATATAATCAAAATTCAAAAACAAAGATGACAGAAAATACAAAAAGTATCGGGAAGTTTTAATTCCTCTTTTCTTTACCATGAAAGATTAAACAGTGGAGAAAGATAAGCAAGGATATAGAAGATGTAAATAACAAGTTAATAATATGACCTAACATGCATATAAAAAATTCTGTATTTCACAAATGGAGAATACATGTATTTTTCAAGGACTCTTGGAACATTCAAAATATATTAGGACATAAGAAAACTTCTATAAATACTCAATTGTAGGAACAATTATTTGTAAAAGTTTGCTCATAAAGCCAGAAAATGATAATTTCATATAAAAACTAGGAGAAAAACCTAGGAAAACCTGCCTAAACTTTCAAAAAATAATTAATGCTTACATCAAAAAAAATCAAAACCAAATTTCAGAATATTTAGAAAATAAAAACAATAAAATTAACTATAGGGAAAGATAAAGTGCCATTCAGATGTAAAAGTACATATAAATAAATCAAATTTCAACTTAGGCAGATGAATAAATGCACAAAACAGAAAGAAAGCAGACATGAAGAATTAATGCGTTAAGATCGTTTCAGACGGAGTCCTACCAAACCTTAATTAGCCAACAATTCCAATGCTACTTAAATTATTCTAGAGCAGGGGTCTACAGAGTTTTTCTGTAAAGGGCCAGATAGTGAATATCTTTGACTTTGTGGACTATCCTGTCTCTGTTGCATCTACTCAACTCTGAGTCCATAGAGTATAAAATAGCCAGACAATATATAAATGAATGAGTGTGGTTGGTTGAAATCCAATGAAACTTTATCTACGAAAACAGGCAGCAAGTAACAGTTTACCAACCTCAGTTCTAGAGCACAAAGACTTTTTTGAAAAAAATCTCCTGAATTATTTTTATAAGTGCTCTAATGTTAATAACAAAATATAATAAAGCATAAGAATAACGTAAGCTCTTTCTTATGAATATCTGTGCAAAAATCCTCAATAAAGTATTAGCAAGTGAAGTTTAGCAACACCTTAAAAGCATAATAATACAAAATAATCTAGGAGTCTTTATTCTAGCAATATAAGTATGGCTCAGTGTTAAGAACCTATTAACATAATTTTCTACATTAATAGTTCAAAAGTAAGAACTCAACATTCATTATGCATGAGAAAAAAGGTTTAAAACATATTAATAGAAGAGTAAACCTTTAATACGTCTTTATCAGACTAAAGACCTTAATAAAGCTAAATGAGAAGGAAAGGAAAATTTCTTCTTAAAAACTAAGATGGCCACTATCAATGGAAAAAGAAATGAAGTATAAAAATTGGAAAGGATGAAGATCCAAGTATCATTATTTGCAGATGATATGATCATTTACTCAGGAAACTCAAGAAACTCAACAAGAAAACCATCACAAGTAGTAAAAGAAATCAGTAAAATGGCCAGTACCTTCTGTACTGCATCTGTAGCTAAATCTATATCATATGCAAGAATCAGTTGGTATAATGAAAGAAACAATTATAAATGAGAAGGTAAATTACCAAAGACCAAATGTTATAGGAAATGTGAAAAATCCATATTAAGAAAACTTTAAAACATTACTGAGGTACTCAAAAGACTTAAACAAATAAAATATATACCACAATCTTTGATAAGAAAACAATGCCACTAAGCAATCACCTCTTGCTTACCAAACCTATACATTTATAACTTTCCCAAGAAAATGACTGGGCCTTTAAAAAAATAGACAAGCTGATTCTAAAGTTGATAGAGAAAAATCAATGAGCAAGAATATCCATGCAGTATCTAAGTGGGGAGATTAATGAGTTTAGACTATCTCTACTATAAAGCCTAATTAATTACTAAACTGTCTTACTGTGCATGAATAAATAGACCAAAGAAAGAGTGTGTAAACAGAACCAAATACAAAAATGATTTTCTTTTAAGTAGAAATCAGTAGAAATAATATGTACTATTCAGTAAATGGTGATGACGCAATTGGGTAGCCATCTAAAGAAAATAAATACCGAATAACTGTATCACTCTACAGTAAAATTTAGATGGATCAAAAATTTAAATATATTTTTGGGCTCAATTCTGTTCCATTGATCTGCGTGTCTGTTTTTCTGCCAGTACCATGCTGTTTTGATTATTATAGCTTTGTAGTATATTTTTAATTCAGAGAGTGTGATATCTCCAACTTTGTTCTTTTTTCTTAGGATTGCTTTGACTATGGGGTCTTTTGTTGTTCCATATAAATTTTAGGATTCTTTGCTCTATTTCTGTGAAGAATGTCATTGGGATTCTGATTGGGATTGCATTGAATCTGTAGATTGCCTTAGATAGTATGGACATTTTAACTATGTTAATTCTTCCAATCCATGAGCATGAAATATCTTTCCATTTCCTTATGTCTTCTTCAATTTCTTTCAATAACGTCTAATAGTTTTCAGTGTACAGATCTTTCACCTCTTTGGTTAAATTTGTTCCTAGGTATTTTATTCTTTTTGTTGTGATTGTAAATTGGATTGCAATCTTGATTTCTCTTTCTGCTAGTCCATTATTAATGTGTAGAAATGCTACTGATTTTTGTATGTATGTATGAAACCACACATCTATGTACAGCTAATCTTTGAAAAAGAAGCCAAGAACATACAGTGGAGAAAGGAAAATCTACTCAATAAATGGTGTTGGGAAAACTTGACAGCCACATGCGAAAGAATGACAGTAGACCATTATCTTACACCATACTCAAAAATTAACTCAACATGGATTAAAGACTTGAATGTAAGACCTGAAACCATATGACTTCTAGAGGAAAACATAGGCAGTGCACTCTTTAACACGGGTCTTAGCATTATCTTTTCAAATACCATATCTACTCAGGAAACAAAAGAAAAAAATAAATGGGACTACATCAGACTAAAAAGCTTGTGCACAGCAAAGGAAATCATCAACAAAACAAAAAGACAACCCACTAACTGGGAGAAAATATTTGCAAATCATATATCTGACAAGGAGTTAATTTTCAAAATAGATAAAGAACTCATACAGCTCAACAACAAAAAGTGAACAACCTGATCAAAAAATGGGAAAAGGATGTGAACAGATATTTTTCCAAAGAAAATATACAGCTGGCCAAGAGGAACATGAAAAGATGTTCAACATCACTAATTATTAGGGAAATGCAAATCAAAACTATAATGTGATATCACCTCACACCCATCAGAATGGCTATAATTAACAAGATGAGAAATAATACATGAGGGAGAAGATGTGGAGAAAAGGGAACCCTCATACACTGCTGGTGGGAATGCAAACTGGTACACCCACTCTGGAAAACAGTACAGAGATTTCTCAAAAAATTAAAAGTAGAAATACTATATGATCCAGCTATCCCACTGCTGGATATTTATCCAAAGAACGTGAAACCAATAATACAAAAAGATATCAATGCAGTCTATACAGAAACTGAAATATAATAATGTACATCTGAAATTTCTGCAAAGTTATAAGGCAATATGACCTCAATAAAATAATTTTTAAAAAATTTTAAGTATGAAAAATAAAACCTTAAAATAACTAGTACATACACTACTGGGAAAGGCCTTCACAAAATCCAGGAACCGTAAATAGAAAAGCTGATTACTTTTTTTTAAGTTGAAGTATAATTGACATACAATGTTATATCAGTTTCTGATGTACAACATAGTGATTTGATTTTTTTTATACATCATGAAATTATTATGACATGTCTAGTTACTGTCACTGTATGAAATTATTACAATGTCAGTGACCATATTGTCTCTGCCATACAATACGTCCCTGTGACTTATTTATTTTATGACTGGAAGTTTGTACCTCTTAATCCCTTTTTCCTATTTTGCCCATCGCCCACCTCCTCCCCTCTGGCAGCCACCAGTTTATTCTCTGTATCTGTAAGTTTGTTTCTATTTTCTTTTGTTTGTCTTGTATTTTAGATTCCACATGTGAGTGCAATCATCAGTATTTGTCTTTCTCTGTCTGACTTATTTCACTTAGCATAATACTGTCTAGGTCCACCCATGTTGCCATAAATGGCAAGATTTCATTCTTTCTTTTTTTTTTTGCTTTTTTCTCCCCCAACCCCCCAGTATATAGTTGTATATTTTAGTTGTGGGTCCTTCTAGTTGTAGCATGTGGGAAGCCACCTCAACATGGCCTGATGAACGGTGCCATGTCCGCGCCCAAGATCTGAACTGGTGAAACCCTGGGCCGCCAAAGCAGAGCGTGCAAACTTAACCACTCAGCCACGGGCCTGGCCCCATTTCATTCTTTTTTATGGCTGAGTAATACTTTGACTATATATAAACCCCAAAATGTCTATGTGGCCAAAATTTATCATAACCGAAAGCAAAGACCATAAAAACCCCAAACAAACATTAAAGAAAGCAGTAAGTTTTGGTCCTTAAAGAACATCAATACAAAAATTTCAAAATGCCTAATGAATAGTTTATCACAAAAAGAGAAGTACAAAAGGCCTCTACATATATTGAAAAGATGTCCAATTTCACTTTTCTGTTTCACTGATTATTTTTCTTGTCTTCACTATTTTCTTCATTCTATTTTGAGCTTAGTTTGCTTTTCTTTTTCTAGCTTCTTGAGGTGGAACTTTCCATTATTAATTTTAGACTTTTCTTATTTTCTAATGTAAACATTTAAAACTACAAATTTTCCTCTAAGTACTGCTATAAATCCCTTTATATATTGTATTTTCATCATCACTCAGTTCAAATTACTTTTAATTTCTCATGTAATATCTGCTTTGACTCATAGCTTTTATAGATGTGTACTATATAATTTCAAATATTGAGGGCTTTACAGATCTCTCACTGTTACTGATTTCTACTTCATAATTTGTCAGTCTTTCAAAATTTACTGAGACTTTGTTTTATGACTCTGGATGTGGTCCATCTTGTGAATTTACCATGTGCCTTTGAAAAGAATGTGTTGCATGTCGTGTTCTATAAATATCAGCTAGACTGACTTTATTAATAGGGTTGTTAAGATTGTTTATGCCCTTGCTGAGATTTCGTCTGGTTGTTCTATCAACTACTGAGAGAGAGGTGTTAAAATCTGACTATCATGGTAGATTTTTACATAAATATTCAGAGACTTAATCTTACCCACTTTAATTCTCTCAATATTTACTTCTTAAATGTTGAAACTCTACTAGTAATTAGACACATACACACATATTCATGGTTATCATTTATTACTGATGACACCATTTTCAATGTGAAATATCCCTTTTTTTGATAAAACTCTTTGTCAATTAGTCTATTTTGTCCAACGTTAATATAGACAATCCAGCTTTCTTGTTATAAATGTTTGCAGGATATATCTTTTTTGCCTATTCACATTTAATCTGTGCTGTGATAAAGGGTGCTTCTTGTGAGCCACATACAGCTGCATCTTGCATTTTTAAAAAGAAATTCATTCTGACAACCTCTGTTTTCTAATTGGAGTGTTTAGTTCATTTGCATTTAATGCAATTATTGAGATAATTGAATAAACATACCATTTTGTTATTTGTTTTCTTTTTTTCCCGTCTGTCTCTCCTTTTTGTTCTGTCTCCTTTTCTGCCTTCTTTTGGGTTAATTGAATAACTCTTAGAACTATGTTTTTCATGTCTCATTTGATTTTGTGCTTATTTTTAATGGTTAACTAAGGGATTACAATACTTTTTCTTAACTCTGTATAATCTACTTAGAGTTAATATCACAACATTTCAAGTAAAATATATGTATTTTGTGATCATATATTTCCATTTATCCTGATCCTTTATGCTATAGTTGTCAGACATATTACATTTACATATGTTATATATCCCAAAATGCAATCAAAATTTTTCCCTTTAAAGAGTCATTGTATTTTAAAGAATTAAGAGAAAAATAGTTTAAAAGATATGTACCCACATACAGTCATGCACCACATGACGATGTTTTGGTCAGTGATGAACCACATATACAAGTGTGGTCTAGGAAGATTAATGCCACGTAGCCTGGGTGTGTAGCAGGCTGTACCATCTAGGTTTGTGCAAGTGCACTCTATGATGTTCACACAATGATGAAATTGCCTGAAGATGCATTTCTCAGAACGCATCTCCTTTGTGAAGCGACGCATGATTGTATTTGCCATTTTTGGTGCTCTTCACTCCTTCCTGAAGATACATGATATCATTTCTCTTTAACTTGAAGAACTTCTTTTAGCATTTCTTATAGAGCAGGTAACAAATTCTATCTGAAAAATGTCCCTATTGTGCTTTAATTCTTGAAGGGCATTTTCTCTGCATATATAGTTCTGGATTGATAGTTTTATTTTTTTCTTTCCTTATTTTAAAGGGATCTTTCCATTGATTTCTAGCTTTCATTGTTGCTGTAAAAACAATAATTCTTGGGGCTGGCCCCGTGGCCGAGTGGTTAAGTTCGCGCGCTCCGCTGCAGGCGGCCCAGTGTTTCGTCGGTTCGAATCCTGGGCGCGGACATGGCACTGCTTGTCAGACCACGCTGAGGCAGCGTCCCACATGCCACAACTAGAGGAACCCACAACGAAGAATACACAACTATGTACCGGGGGGCTTTGGGGAGAAAAAGGAAAAAATAAAAAATCTTTAAAAAAAAAAAAAAATAATAATTCTTATCATTTGTACTATTGTTCCCTTATATGTAGTGCATTGTTTTTCTCTTGCTGCTTTTAATGAATATTTTCTCTTTGCTTCTGGATTTCAGTACTTTGAATATGATGTGTCCAGATGTAATTTTCTTTGTGTTTATTCTCTCATATTTTTGATGAGATTCTTATATGTGTAACTTTGCTTTTATCAAATTTTCAAAAGCTTCAGGCTTTATTTATTCAATTTAGTTTTGTCCATTCTGTCTCTCTTCCTGTCCTTTTTGGATGCAGTTTCACACATGTGTCGCTTTGATTACTCCAAGAAGCAGATCACATAACAGAATTAGACAGTCAAGAGAATTATTGGAGGAAATGCCTATGAATGATAAAGAGGAGAAGGAGCAGGAGTGAATGGAGAGAGCCTTCAGACCGTGATGCAGTTCTGACATCTGTGAAGGCAAGGAAGGAGGATTGTGTAGAAGCGGCCTCACTCTGCAGTCTAACTCTGAAAAAACCTCATCCAGGTTGATAGGGATCCCCAGAGCAAAGATTGTTAAAGGAGTCCAATGTTGAACAGAAACAGTCTGGCTTTAGCATCTCCATTGTGTTTAGTCTTTCACTGGGCGCTGGCTGGAGAGAAGTATGGACTCAGGAAAAATATCAGGGCAGATCTAAAGATGAGGTGACTGAGGTTATCAGTCAACTATGCACCTTGTAGCAGGTTCTTGAAGGCAGAGCCAAGTGGTATGTCTTTATGGCTACCACAGTCTATGTTGGATTGCTCAGAATTGTATTGGACGCTCTGTTCTTTTTGTGTCCATCACTGTGCATTCTATTCTTCAGACTGTATCATTACTATTAATCTATCTTCAAGTTCACTAATTCTTTCATTTGCCATCTCCTTCATCTGCTATTAAGCCCATCTACTGAAATTTTAATTTCAGATATTATACTTTTCAGTTTTAGACTCTGTTTGATTCCATTGTTTATTGTATCTTTCCCTCTGCTGAAATTTCCCATCTGTTTATTTATTATAAATATATTTTCTTACAAGTCCTTGAACATAGTTTTAGTAGCTGCTTTATAATTCTTTCTGTATATTCCAATACCTGGGTCATATTGGGCTTGATCTCAGTTCATTTTCTCTTCAGTATGTGTCACACTTTCCTGTTTCTTCATATGTGTAGTAATTTTGGATTCCATCCTATACAGTTTGAAGCATACATTTTAGAGACTGTGGATTTTGTTATGCTCCTCCTAAGAGTGGTGATTTCTTGAATCCGTTGGCAGTTAACTTGGCTGAACTCAAACTCCACACTCTGTTTTCCTTGCAATGGAATTCAGCTGAAATCTCTTTATTGCTTTCAGCCTTAATTGGTCTGCTTGGAGTTTCCTCATGAACATGCAATTAAGGGTCATTCAAAGATTTGAAAATAGCTTATACACAGAATTTAGGGCTCCTCATTCCTGAATCTCTAATTTCCAGGCTTGTCCCCTCTCACTGTCTAGTTGTGATGGTAGTCCCAAATTCTGTCTCATGGTTTGGTTTCTATCCAGTTCTAGTCACCTTATGATTTGCTAACTGGGCCTTCCTAAGGCAAAAAACCCACTAAAAATAGCATACTCATTCAATGTCATTCCCTTCTTCAAAGTGTCCACTCACTTCCAGCTTCCACTTGCTTTTGCTACACTCCAAGGCCTTCAGATAGTTGTGTTATTGTTTTTGTTTACAGATTTCATAATTGTTTTGTCCACTTTATAAGTACTATCTATGGAAAGTTTGGTCTGATATAAGCTATGCTACCACTAGTGGAAGCGAGACTTTGCCACCCTCACTTTTAATAAAAGAAATGGAAATTAAAATTACAATAAAATATTGTTTTGCTGAATCATATTGGAAGGATCAATGTATATGTAATACAGTGTTGGCTGCAATAGGAAGAATAAGCACACTTAAATATTGTTGATGGAGGTAAATTATGATGACCCATTGGTACCTACTCATGGGAAGTGTAAATTGCTGTAACACTTACGGAAATTGAAAATGTACACACTTTTTGAGTGAGCAAAACCAAATCAGGACTGGCCCAGTGGTGTAGTGGCTAAGTTCGCGCACCCCGCTTTGGCAGCCCAGGGTTCACAGGTTCAGATCCGGGGCACGGATCTACACACCACTGATCAAGCCATGCTGTGGTGGCATCCCACATATAAAATAGAGGAAGACTGGCACATATGTTAGCTCAGGGACAATCTTCCTCACAAAAAAATAAAAACAACAACAAAAACCACAGCTAGGAATCTATCCTACAAATATCCACAAACAAGCACCAGCGGTAATAGACATACAAGACTGCAACATTGTAATAGCAGAGGAATTTACAATACTGTATATTAATCAATGGTAAACTAGTTAAATTAATTGTATTACATAAATGCAATGAAATACCATGAAGAGAGCAAATACATATATAATACTTGGTTGAACCACACAGCATTCTAAGTGCTTTACATATCTTATCTCACATAATTTCCCCACAAAACTACTACTACCAGTTTCATGTAGGAGACAAGAAGTTAAGCAATATGCCCAAGATGACACACATAGTGTAGCAGGACTGGTATTTGAACCCAGGGGAATCTGATTCCAAGTCCATGAGCGTGACCACTACACTAGGCTGTCTCATCATAGTATCATAATGAGTCTTACAGTTAGAATGAGGTAGCTCTCCAGCTACTAACACGAAATACTCTTCAGAATGTAAATTTAAATAAAAAAGGCAAGGTGCAGAATATATATGTAGAATGCCACCAGTAGTGTAAAATAATTTATGGACTATAAACACACGCACATACATACATATTTACTTATGCATAGAGTATCCTGGAAGTATACTAAAAAATTTTTAAAACCTAGTGTTTGGGGAGATAACTGGGTAACTAGGGCACGCAGGAGCAAGGGAGACATCTCACTGCATGCTGCTTTGTGTCTTTTTGATGATGTGCCATGTCGTATATTACCTATTGAAAAAATAAAATTAAATCTTCTTTTTAAAACAAAGTATATTTAGTCTTTAGTGTGGTGCATGGTTACTCACTCACTCTCTTTGTAGTGGAAGTGCTTATAGAGAGTGAAATGGCCAACTGCTTGCACACAAGCAAAGAGAGAAGGCTTGAGCCAAATGGTTGTTAGCAGCGTTCCACCTTTCTCCCAGTAACACACAGGCAAGACAGAGCTGGGTCCAGAGTAGACAGTAAGTAAACACTGCCCAGGTGCCAGAAAGCTCAGTGCCCAACTTGAAGTTGACCACACTAACTTCTTTAACCCTTAGGTTGACACACTTGGGTTTTTCTTTTTCTATTGATTCTCATTTTCTGTCTCTATAATATTTATTTTAATGTTATTTCTTAAGTTGTAAACTTCAAATCATTTTGGAGTAAAAGACAGAATACTCATAGTCAGCATATACAAATACACATTTTTAAATGCCTGTTTACCAAAACTTTTCCATAAAATGGAACAAGAGCATTTGTTGTTCTCACCAGGCATCAACACTCAAGTTGTCCATTTAACTTGGTGAAATCACTCACTTGTAATCTGCTATTTTTACCAAAGTGTTTTGTTTGTTTCCAGTGTTTGTGAAACAGTAAATCTCTTCATTTCCCTGAATGTGAACTCTAAGCTAAATGATGGACCAGTGTGTTCCTTAAAACTTAACTTGGAAACGATAATCACTTTCTAAAACCATCACAAAATAAGAAGATGCTGCTTTAATGCAAAGGTTGAAATGTAATGAAGAATCCGTGGTACCATTTGTGAATTGCTTAAGCATCTGTCGCCAGCCTGAGTTTCACGCATTCCCAAGCTGCTGAACTATGCCTTCGTATGCACCAAGAAAGCATGGCTAATATTTTTTACATAGGGGAGATAAACGCTGTTTGTGAGCTCTGCTGTGAATGAGACTGCATTCAATACTTGTTTATGGTCCCCGAGATTGTTCACTGAGCCTGAAATGTATCAAATAATTGCATGGTAGAAATAGAAGCTAGAGCTGTGCTTTATGTGCTATTGGCTCAAGTCAATTATAACTTCTTTAAAACTGCTCCATCAACTTCTGCTGATTGTAGCATATATCTCCATGACAGAGAGGAAGCTCATCTTTCATTTACATTGCATTTTTTTTCCAAAGCGTAAAAGTAGAAAATTCTGCCTTGACTCATAACAAATACCTCTCCCCTTGGGATATGACTGAGAGACGGAAGGATGTCTGCTTTTCTCCCCTTTCATTAAACGGGAATATCGCCATTTAACTAAATTGAATTTTCCTTTCATTTTCTATGGATGAGTTTACTTAATATCTCTGCAGACACATAAATATATCTGGGTTGTTGCCTATCTGGCAACTCAAGGCAGCACCTTATTTTTGCCAACCAAGTAGAAACTTTGGGATCCATCTGGGACAGAGTCATTGAATGTAGAGATTTACAATTTCCCCATTGTCCTCATTCTGCTTTCTAACCACGAGGACGCTTACTCCAGGATGCATTCAGACTGTGGATTGTATTGATTGCTCCTCACCTATGAAAACTTGCCATCCTCGTTTCTCATTCTCTTAGAATTGCTAGATCATGTATCAGCAACTCATTCCACTCTCGCCGAGGTTAAAGAAAGGAGTTAACAGCTTGCCCACTATAGCAACACAAAGGTCTCTGAGTTGTTTTTTTATCAGCCTGGGAATGGATACCACATAAACATTAGAATCCCTGCATTCTGGAGATGGAAAAAACCTTAGAAACTGTGTATTCTCCACATCCCATAGATTAGAAAATTGATGCTCGAAGAGGCCACCTAATGTTACAGAGCTAGTTAGTCGAAAATCTGGAACCAGAACTCAGGGCTCCTTTTCTTTCGGTACTAATTTACTGACCTCAAATCTTCAATAGTTTTTGAGGCTTTGAATTGTAAGATAATCCAAAAGAGAACTATTGCCATTTGAGTCTCTAGGATATAGCTATCAGATAACAAAAGGTAGAACAATAGAAGATATATCTATATGTATATCTATAATCTATCTACATATTTCTACAACAGAATAAGAGAAAATATCTATAAAATAATGAAGAACATTGGGCATAGAGGATTGTCATGCGTCTTCTTGTGGGAGAAGAGGACAGGCAGGAAGTAGGACCTTTCCTCCTTGGTGAGAGTGAGCTCTCAAGGATATTTACACTGTGGATTATCCTCTTATATTTTAACCAGTTAAAATTGGTTAAAAATAACCGACATGCTTATTTTTGGAAAGAGAATTTGTTGGTCTCTCCAAGCATCAACGCTCAGACTGCCCATTCAACTTGGTGAGATTGTTCACCTGTATAGTGTGCAATTTGTAATTTTACAAAGGTAGACTGAAAGAGGAACTATCACAAAAGGTTTAGTTGCTTCTTAAGGAGGGCAGAAGAGCGCCAATTTAAGAACATATACTTCAATGTTAAATAGACCTGGTTTTGAGTCCCAGTTGTGCCATTTACTGACTAAGACATCTTTGGCATTTTACCTTCTCTAGGCCTCTGTTCCATCATTGCTGAAAGAGTCATCATAATGAAAATCACCTCAAAGAGGTTTTCTAAAGATAAAAGAGATAAGAAGAAGTGTTTAGCTCTATGCCTGATTTATAGTAAACCCTTAATGAATGCAGCATATTATAACCAAAGGGGACGTAGGGTAGGCAAGGAGCTGCTCCAGGTTTGTTTGGGTGATAAGGAATATTGGAGAAAGGAGGATGCCTTGAGTAGAGTTTATTATATAACAAGCAATAGCAGATGGGGCTCTAGAATGTCATGTTTAATATCAATAATGGATGAGTCGCCTCCAAAATCACCCTGAGCCCTTTTTAACTTATCTCCAGTGATTTCTCATCAGTGCCTTTTCCCATACTGTCCTGACTATCTGAAATGCTTTCCAATTCTCGTTACCATCCCAACTCTTAGTGAGGTTAGATGTTCTTCAGTTTCCATTCATCCTCCCAAAGCATCTCTGTGACAACACTCACCAATTTGTATTCTTATTTTCTGTTTCCAAATCCATTTCCTCAGTGAACTGAGCTCTTTAAATGAACAGATGATGACAATTGTAAATATTTTAAACTTATTCATCTTTTTACTCTTAGTACTTAGAAGAGTGTCCAATACATTGGAGGTATCCAAACGTTATTTGATGGGTAAATCAAAGAATGAATCACTCATTCCTCAGGTTGCCTAGATTAGGAGCCCTCAAAATTTCTGCTGATGTCCTTCTCCTGAAGTGGAGAGTTATTCAATTTGCTCTTGAATGGATCTGACAAAGCGTTAGGTATTCTGAGTGTCTATTTTTCCAACAAGTATGGCTCTTCCCCAAAAAAAGTAAAAGAAAAAACTGGATGGTCACTTTTTTCACTTAGATGCGACAAAGTGCATTCTAAGAAACAACTCTTTTTAATATAGCCAATCATAGCAGGAAAGGAAATCTTGTGTCCAACCAATTTCAATGATTATCTTGACTCAGTCTCCAGAGTTTACCTACTTGTCTAGATGGACTGTATATTATACAATATTGTTGCAGCGACGTCAAATTTCTGGGATCTAACAGTGTTCTCTATCTTCAAATACACTCATAGCCACGACAGTCTATTCTTAGAGACTCTATCATCTTTGAGTAAGCTCCTCATCTATTTCATGGCTCAGTGTTCTCATCTATAAAATGGAGGTAATAATGGGACCTATTTCATAGAGAGGGTTTGAGGAACAAATGAGTGATACAAGTAAGACATTCAAAACAGCACACAATGAACAATTAATAAAAGTTAAATATTTTACAATAATTTAGTGTGATAGTTACAGGTGTGTAAGTGACTTGTAAACAATGGAAAATTCCTCTGGGAACTGAAGAAATAGGCTTTAAAAATAAACATGTTATTTGCTACACTCCCTCATGCTCTTTGGATGATGAGTCAGGAAGCCCACTCTTTAACCCAGGAAGTATGGGATGGAGGTCTTCCTTTTTGTTAATATTTCAATCTATGAATGGCTGCCTAATAACTTACTCTTTCTTTCTCTCTGCTATTCTTCACCCATGTTCTCTCTTCTTATATTTCTACCACACACGCTTGTTAGAATTAAAATCCCATGTTATCAAGGACATAATGAAATGCTTAGGTTTGAAACTCCTACTTGCTGCCCCTTGGTAGTACATCCTTCTCTCCACACTCTCCCAGCTTCCTCCACCCCTCCCACCCCCAGATAAATTATTCCCTGATCCCCAGCTGCCACCTTGACAGAAACTGAACGTCAGAGCCTTGCTTGTAGACCTATAATTTGCCACTTTATTCTTCAATGTCAGCAGGGTGCTTCCCGTTGCCAAGGATTTCCCACTTTGTAATGAAAGATGAAATAGACACCTGCAGAATCCTCTTACAACTGATCCCTCATCCCGGTGAAGGGCCTGAACATGACAGCGGAAAAGGCTCACAGGATGATAAGGGAATAATATTCGGTGCTAGAAAGAACTCCCAAGGTGAATGCTAAGATGATTGTTTTGTTCAAAGGGCAGTTGTGTCCCCAGGGGAAAGGAAGGACACCCAGTTCTTCAAAGAAAAACGATTTTACTTGTGGATACTTTTTTCAGTTTATTTGACGAGGCCATTTTCTTTCATTTTTTATTTATTTGATTTTTTTTTTTGAGAGATGTGGTTGGTCTATGATGGAAACATATTAAACAATACAATTTGAGGTTCAAATTAGTATAGAAATGACAATTCAGTTTTTCATGAGACCCAACCTCAGAAGAAAACAGCTCTTTACCTAAAGATTTCAGAGACAATTGCCATCTACTTGACTCCTAGAGCTTCAATCCCTTTCAAGCTCTGTCACAACTGATTTTTATTTTTGCAATCAAGTTTACAATCAAAATACCAGAACGCTTTCTTCTTTATTTTTAACACTGGGAAATTTTTCTCCAGGCTCAAAAGCAGGCAGAAAATGAACCAAATGGTTTCAAAACAAAATATTCTATTATACCACAAGCAGTATTGATTCAAACCATCCATCTATCAAGAAAGTTGCTATTATACCATTGTTTTGCCTGACTCAAGGTATGGAAACATGTTCCCCAAGGGAATGCCTTTTGATCATGTATGATAGCAGAGCTTCTCCTCAAAGACATTATGCTCTTGTTAGCCTCACTTCCCACCATCCATGTATTGTTCAGTGCTTTTCTCTTTGGCTGTTTTTCACACCTATCATAGAATGTGAAAACAAGGATACTCTGCGCCCACTCAGTTCAGAAGGAATTGTAAGGAAGAAAGAACACTAGTATGGAAAAAAACTTTGCTTATGTACACAATTTTACTCATTTATTCATTCAGTAAATATTTATGGAGTGTCTCCTATGTCAAGCGTGGTAATAAGTACTGGTTTATATTGGAGAAAAAGACAAACAGAATTCCTGCTTCATGAAGGATCCATTTGTCAGCAGAGGGGAAACAGACAATAAACAAATAAAGGCACGTGAATATCAGATTTCAGATTATAGATTCTCATAAACAATAATAAGCACTATGAAGAAAATACACAGAACGATGTGATGTGGTGGGAGGAGGGAGAGGAACTTTCAATTAGGATGATAAGTCCTCCGTGAGATGATGTTTAGCTGAGACATGAAGGTTAAAAAGGAGCCAAATGTGCAAGATTCAGGCACTGAGTGTTCCCAGTGGAAGGCACAGCGAGTGAAAAGCTCTGAGGAAAGAAAGATCTTGGCCATGGTGTCTGGAGCAGAGCCAGCCAGGGGGTGCGTGGTGTGGGAAGAAATCTGAGAAGTAGCCAAGGGCCAAATTGCATAACTCAAGGGAAGAATATGGCTGTAACTCTCCCTGTTTGTGAAAGGATAGGAGGGCAGAAAATTTAACACTAAGGGAGAGTGTAGCAGTTCAAAGGTGTGTAAAGATCATGCAACTCAGAGGGAAAAATGAGGTCATCAGGTACAGCTCCCACTTTGAATGTGTCTCTAAAACTAGGACATTGATGCCTTGAGCAAAGTCACTTTGCAAATGTGTAACCCTCTTACACGTGTAGGTATCAGCCTTTCATTGTATTAGTGTATTGGAAAGACGATATCCTAAAATACTGTTTGAAAATAATATATTCATTGTGGTTATGATGAGTAAAAATATACATGTAGGAAGCAAAGAGTGGAGGAAAATGTGCAAAACCAAACATTTCATTCAGGTGGTAAGATAAAAAAATATTTTGTTTTCCTCTTTAATGTTGTTATGATAACATTGCCATAGTAAAGAAAATCCATTTTTAGCTTTTCGGGTATCAAAGCATACATTTGCAACTAGGAAGAAACGCTTTCAATACTTAAAAAATAGAAAGCAACTTCAATTTTTATTTAAAGTATTTCATTCTGTCTAGGTAATATAAAACACCCATATAATGCTGGTAATTTGAATTAATAGGTTATCATGTTATAGAAATCTAAGAGATTTCAAGAGAGGAGACAGAATTAAATGAGCATCCAGCTGTTAGTCAGTTAATTGAGTTCTTTAAAATATTCAGTAAGCATTAGATACTATTATAGAGGTTCTCAGTATGGACCAGGCATGGGGAAATGACAAACAAGATCCTTGCTTTATGAATTTTAAGCTCAGCATGTTTTCCAGCTGACTTATATTCCTTAGGAGATGAGTTGTTTCCCAAGTAATTAAACACTTGCATCTTTAATGTGTTTTTGCAATCTGGCCTAATGATGTGACAGAGGGAATGGACAAAGTGTCATATGGCCTATGGAGATGAAAATTCCTCAAGTGACCTGCTGTCCTTCTTTCAAAACTGCTCTAAATTGTTTATCAGCTTGTGTGTTTAGTATATCAGTTTCAGGCACTCTGAATATTTTCAGATTTTTTTCAGTGTTTCTATCAAGAGTAGCAGTTCTTAATCAGCATAAGTCTTTGCACAATGGTTTCTTAGCTATGACATCAAAAGGACAAGCAACAAAAGGAAAAACAGATAATTGGGCTACACCAAAATTGCATTTTTTTGTGTGCCTCAAAGGACACCGTTACCAAAGTGAAAAGACATCCTCAGTCTGGGAGAAAATATTTGCAAATAATATGTCTGATAGGGGATTTGTATCTAGAATATGTAAAGAACTCTTACAACTCAATAATAAAAAGAAAAACAACTCCATCTGAAAATGAGCAAAGAATCTGAATAGACATTTCTCTGAAGAAGATATACAAATAGTCAATAACAACATGAAAATAGTCTCAACATTATTGACATCAGGAAAAGGCAAATCAAAACCACAATGAGATACCACTTTACACTCACTAGGGTGACTATAATCAAAAACACAGACAATAACAACTGTTGTCAAGGATGTGGGGAATTTGGAGCCCTCGTCCACTGATGGTGGGAACGTAAAATGGGGCAGCCTCTTTGGAAATAGTCCTGTAGTTCCTTAAAAGGCTAAACACAGAGTTAGGATACGACCTAGCAATTTCACTCCTCGGTATCTAAGAGAAATAAAAACATGTCCACACAAAACCATGCATGTATATTAACAACAGTATTATTCATAACAACCAAAAGTGGAAACAATCCCAATGTTCATCAAGGAATGAATTGATAAACAAAATGTGGTACATCCATGTAATTGAATATTATTTGGCAATAAAAAGGAATGAAGTACTGATTATCGCACAACATGGACTTTGCAAACATCATACTGAGTGAAAGAAACCAGTCACAAAAGATCGCATACTGCAGGATGTCATTTACGTGAAATGTCTAGAATAGGCAAATCCATAGACACGGAAAGTAGATTAGTGATTTCCCAGGGATGGAGGTGAGGGGATTTGAGGGGATATAGGAAGTGACTGCTAATGGATGTGGAGTTTCTTTGTGGGATGATGTAAAGTTCTAAAACTGAGTGTGGTGATGGCTACACAACTGTGAATATACTCTATGATTATACTTAAAATCATTGAATTGTACACTTCACAATGGTGAATTATATGATTATCTGGTAGGTGAATTATATCTCAATGAAGTGGTTAATTTTTAAAAAGTAAAAGTTCTTAACAAAGACATCTGCACTGTACGATTCCTACCTTTGCACATTTCTCCCCAAAATGAAAGAGTTCTCACATACTAGGAAAGAAATGGTCAAGGAATAATACCAGAATTAATCAATCTCTCATTGAGCTGTATACGCTGCTAGTTAAGCTCTTACCATGAAATTAAGTAATTTTCCAAAATATACAATGGTGGCAAAAGAGAAGTTTACTCTTGCAACATATTAACTCAGTTACTATATTTACTAGGACTCTAGAATTGTAGCTTCAAAAGGCAGCTAAGTAATCACCTGGTCCAACCTCCATTGTAAACAGGGAAAAGGGGTCCAGAAAAGTTAAATGTTTTGCCCCCAGGTCACAGAATAAGTGACAGACTGAGCAAGGAACAAAAGCCAGAACTCCTGAATTCCAAACCAAGAGAAAGTCAATTGGATAACCTGTTTCTTAGCATAAGGATCTGAGATAACAGGTTTAGCTGTTATTTTTAAAAAAAGAAACTATGCCTTCCCTAAAGCAGTGATTTATTTTAACAAACATTAAATTTAAAATTTAATGCAAATAATATATTAAATTTAGTGTGCGGTATTAAAAGAAGAGCAGGAATTTTGTTCTAATGGGAGTGGTCAAGAGTGTTGTCTTGGTGAATTCTGGCATAGGGGATTAAAGCCAAGGATGAAAATTTATGTCCCCAGGCACATGTAAAACACACATTTTGTCTTCTGTTTTCTATGGGATAAGAAACAGGCCGTGAGTATTCCTAGGAAAGGTTCTTTTAGGTCTTGGCAAGTCGCCACTTGTAATCCTTTCATGCTGTCCTGTCCCTACCATCCCCAGGGTTCCCCGGAAACCACAAGGAAGCATAAACATCAGAGGAGACAGGGGCAGGAAAGGCACCAAGAGAGTAAGTTGATGACAGAGAAAAATGCTCTCTTGCCTACTTTGTGGTTGGAGTGAGAGCTGGGAAAGAGTGGCCATGGATGAGCTTCCAGGTTCTTCTATTTCCAATGCTCTAGATTGTTACTCAAAGTGGGGACCTCATTCAAAATTCAGGCCTCAACCCCACCTCATTGCATACCAATCAGAATTTGCATTTTCACAAGATTCTCAGGTGATGGGCATACACATTAAAATTCGAGAACTGCTGAATAGCCAGCTGGTCTCCAACAGTTGTTTCTCTGAAGCACTGCTCAGTATCTGCATCTTGGGGATCCAAGTGCCCAAGGAGACTTAGACAATTGGTTAGCACCTCTACATCCTTGGGGAGTGCTATTTTCTGGGTTCATATGAAAGTCATCCACTTTCACTTCGACCAGAAAAGAAGCTGCGCTCATAATAAATTTAAGTCAGTGGCCTTACTAACTCAACTTCCAGTCCAAAGTTAATTCTCCAGTTTTCTCCCTATCCATGTTGACCTTTAAAAGCTCCTACCAAGTTCCTGTAGCATCTCCGTGAATGCCTTTTCATTACATTTCTTTGCTTTCAGCCATGCAAAATAAAGAAGTTCTCCTTACTCAGAAATTAATGTCATATCTCCTGTCAATCTCTTCATTTTCACAAGTTCAAACTAATTATGGCTGCAGATGGTACTGCTAAATAAAGTTCTCTGTTGTGGACATTTAATCAAATCAGTTTTCCCAACAGAAATGTCTGTCTTGTGGTAGAAACCTGTTGCTGTGGGTTAGTTGAGGTTTAAAGTTATGTTGAGGAGTTCTTTATCCTAATTTTATTTCGAGGCGAAGATTGCTATGGAAACTCATGTGCAGGCTTAGAAATATCTCATTAGGCTTTCTTTTGTCTAACTAGTAAAGAAAATGCTGGCATCGCATTAGCATTTAAACACTACACGGCTTGTACAGAGGAGCAAACAACAGAATGGGTGAAATCACATCGAGGTTCAGCTGACCAGTCACTGTATGGATGCTCACTCTCCCCCAACTGCAGTTGACCTAGAACTCTCTTTCCAACCACTAAACTATCTTGTGACAATCTCATTACCCGTCAGCATCTCCACTAGAGGGTAAGCAGCTCAGAGAAAGGGGAAAAACATGAAAAACAAAAGAAAAACCAGTTATAGTTCTTTGTGAAAGACTGCATTTCTGAGTAATCTTTTACTGCAGAAGGTTAAACCCAAGGGCTAAAATGTATCATTGGGTGATCACAGATTCTCAATGGTTCTTTCTCTCCTCTCATTGTCCACAAAACAATAAAGATCTGTCTTCTGTGACTTAAAGAAAGCAGCATCAGTGGCACTAAAGTGTATCATATTTCAGGGAAGACACTAAGAATTTGGTTTTGGCTTTATATTTTAGTGGCTTATGATGAACCCAAGGAGAGAAAGGAATCTCTGTACCAGTTGGCAGCTCTGTATGAGAAAAGAAAATGTCCAAAGTTTCAACATAGCCAAACAAAAACAGAATTTCCAGATTGAGAAATTGCTGGTCCTTCTCAGACCTTTACTTTCAAAGGGATTGATTTAGATGATGTGAGGGATGAGTGGTAATTTCTAGCTCAGGTGGAGTCCAACTCTGGCCAATATAGAGATCCCCACTATGCACAACAGTCATGTATGTTCTCTCTCTTATCTGAATGACCACTTGTCTGCTGGCTACATCATGCTCATTAAGGGGATTAAGGTTAAACGAGGTCATAAGGGTGGTGCCCTAATCCAACGTGACTAGTAGTATCCTTATCGGAAGAGGAAGGAGCTACCACAGATGTGTATGCACAGAAGAAAGACTCACGAGGGCACAGCAAGAAAGCAGCCATCTTCAAGCCAAGGAGAGAAGCAACCGGAGAAACCAACCCTGCCACCATCTTGACCTGGGACTTCCGCCCTCCAGAACTGGAGAACAGAGCAGAAATAAATTGCTGTTGTGTAAGCCACTCAGCCTGCGGCATTTTGTTAAGGCAGCCCTAACAAACTAATACAGTAGGTTAGCAACAACGGGGAGTAGAGGGAAGAACAGAAGAGGGAGTCCTCTGTTCCAGTACAGACTCAGGGAACAACTCTTTGTGACCTTGAGCAAGTCTCATATGCTTATCAGTAAAATAAAAAACTTGAGCTAAGAGAACTCTGATATTGATTCTTGCTCTTTATTGTTTTTTCCTATAATAATAATAACGATAATAATAAAAGGTAACATTTGTTTGAAGCAGTCTATGATCATGGTGTTATTCTATCAGCGCACTGGGACACAAGGATGCTAAAACCATTGTCCCCTACACTCTCCCAGATTCCAAGGGAAAGACTGGCACTACGCATCAGGGTGTTCCAAGCTTATTGAAGAGAGGAGAATGCTGTTGATCTGATTCTATCAACTGCAAGATCTGTTTACATTGTGTTAGAGTCTCTGCAGATTTATGAAGAGACTTTATGTACATGACGTTGTTTCTTTCAACAACTGTACGATCTTCCTAATCATCTATCCTTCAAAGAACACCAAAAGGTAAGAGTCCGAATATCACCATGTCATGATCTTAAATTTCCTAAGCTCTCACTTATACACACATACAGACTCCCTCACATTGTATAAATATGTTTTTGTTTAATACATTTGGAAAAAATAGTCGAAACTTATTCAGAACAATGATAGCTAATACTGTATGTACTGGAAACTTTGTTAAGCAATTTACATCCATGATCAGTTCTTTGAAGCTTCTGAACAATACCATGAAGTAGGAAGTATCAACTTCATTTTAAGCAAGAGAAACCAGTACTTAACTGGAACATTTAGCTAGCAAAAGACGGAACAAGGACCTGAACCCAGAGTGTCTACTTCCAAAGCATGTGCACTTAATATATTATGCAATTCTGCTTCTCTGGAAGCTTCTAATTTCTGTGCTGGACTGCTTTGGGTTAATATGTAGAAACAAACCTTCAACAAACTCAACAAATTCCATTCCAAAAAGCCTCTCTTCCAAAAGAATGTTCGAGCAAAAGATTTTCCAAGCTTTGACAGTTATCATCTAACCATCTGAAACAGGTTCACGTCTAGTTCCTTCTATATCTTTTGCATACAAAGCCAAGCTCTCTCTGCTCTGATTGCCAACAAAACCTCAAGCTGACAGTTGCATTTAGCACTTAATCTCCATCCAAATAATGTAGGCCCCTCTGGAATGTCCAGTGAAACCAGGTCCAGAACTTGCCACGAAAAACAGAAATTACCCTTCTTTATCCTGCCTATGAACAGCCAGCCAAGATCATATTTGGGGTAAAACTGACACCTGACCTTTTACCATTGGAGTAAGAACTACCTGGCCATGCCTTCTCGAGAAGAAATATAATGTCCCTGATATGCAAAGTGTCCCAGGTTAGCATGCAGGCCATTGGAGGACATTATGTCTCTTTGGCGTCTGAGAACGACAAGCTTGAGCAAATACACTAGTGCAACGAACTAGAAGATTTCATTTCTTTTGAGTCATAAAATTATTTTAAATCTACATAGGAATGCTTTAAATCTGCACAGTATAAACTTCTAATTCACCTGAAAAATGATATCCTCTTAGCACTATTGCCCTTTTTAAATGAAAGTTATATTTGCACGTTCTTTTAAAAATCACATAGCATTAAAAGGCTTATAAGATAAATAGGAGTATCTTACCATATACCATTCCACTCACAGTTTACACTCTACTAAGGAAATCATATCCAGCACCTAACTATCTCTTCCAAATAACAAGTTCATATTTCTAATATTTTTTTATCTTTTTTAGCTGCAGACATTATGCAGGATTTTCTGTTGTCAACTCATCCCCACCACTACCATACCATTTGAAGCCAAGAGGTATGTTTTCGAGAGGCCCCTATCCTATGTGGTCGAAGTGAGAGCCTGCCACCCCATGAGATTTGGAGATCAGAATCTATCATCCTGGGGAGGCGGGGTGTGAGATGTGTGTGCAGACATGAGCTTCCCAGTGGCTTCTTGACATGTTTATAAAAGTTATCAGGTGTCACTCCACTGCTTCAGACACATTCTAAGTGTCACATTCCCCACCCTTCTATGGCGGCTTCTGGAATTTTGGTAGCTTTAATGGTGAGTGCTCTCTCCCGCCCAATCTAGCTCTCCCAACAGAATCTCCTCATTTTATATCACCATTTTATGTCCAGAATTCAGAGAGTGGTTTCTGTTTCTCTGACCAAACCCTGACTAACATGGTTGTTGGCAATGGAATTCCAGGGAGACAGAGCCTTAAGGATGAGAATCTGGGTATGGTTCTCTGATATGACTAGATTCAAAAAGGAAAAGTGAAATATCTGGGGCTTGAGAAGCAAGTTGAGATACATCCCCAAAGAGAAGGGCAAGTTGTCGCATCTAATATCTTCTTCCACTAGGAAAGAGGGACAATGCCTGGAAGGCCTGTTCAAGTTCCGGAGGTAACATGTACTCATATAGGTTGAGCAAGAATCAAATCATTTACCAAGTACTCTGTAAGGCACCGGTTTAGGATGCTTGAGTGGGGCCCAGAGGAAGATGTCTCTGTAACAGGTCCTTACTATCGTGCAAGCTGCTCTGCCATTTGTGCCACATGGCCCAGCAGATGTAATAGTACTTATGATACACATGGCAGATCAGGATGCTGTCTCAGTCTTCTTTTTTTTACTGTTTTTATTATTTTTTCAAATAGTACGTACCATAAAATTCACTTTGCTGTGGTGTACAGTTCCATGAGTTTGAACACGTGCATTATTTCATGGAACCACCACCATGAACATAGAAAACAATTCCATCACCTCCCTCAAAAGGTCTTTTTTTAATTTAAATTTATTTTATTGTATTTTTAAATTTTTTATTGAGGTCACATTGGTTTATAACATTACATAAACGTCAGGTATACATCATTATATTTTGACCTCTGTATAGAAGATGTGGTATATATATATGTGGTATAAATGCATATATAATACAATAATATATATAATACAATATATATACAATAAAATATGTAATATATATAAATAATACAATATAGAATACAATATATATAATATTATATATAATATATATATATTTATATATATACACACACACACATACATGCACATAATGGAATACTACTCAGCCATAAAAAAGATGAAATCTTGCCATTCATGACAACATGGACAGACTTTGAGGGTATTATGCTAAGTGAAATAAGTCAGAGGCAAAAAGACAATTACTGTATGATTCACTCGTATGTGGAAGATAACACAAACACACAAATACGGAGAACAGATTGGTGGTTACCAGTGGAGAAGGAGGTGGGGGAGGGAGGGCGAAAGGGGTAAAAGGGCACATGTGCATGGTGCCAGATGGAAACTAGACTCTTGGTGGTGTTTCAGTCTTTTTGACCAGTGAGGTTAATCCTTTTTGATCCCTTCACTTTCTTTTCAGTGGACTTTTTAGAGGAAAAAAAAGGCTTGTATTCAATCTGTCCTGTGTAGAGTAACTCTGCATCATAGCATTTTACAAAAGAATTGTTCTTATGGGAATGCAGGACTGAGTTAAGTCATAAAACGCTCTTATTTATATTTATTTTTACAATTCTTACAACTCTCTAAAATACAATTCAAATAAGTCATTGGATGAGCCAGTGCTAGCTGTGCCAACTACCCTGTGCTTGTGACAAGCGCAATACTTACCTCTTTTCTAAATGGAACTCTACTGGCTCAACTCAGATTTTGAGAACCTGATAACTAGAGAGTTGGCCTCAGCTTTGGCCTATGAGGTCTCTTATTTCCTTATTATAGGACCCTGGACAAATCACTCGAACTCTCAGAGAACCTCAATTTTCTCTTATCTAAAGAGTGAGTGAAGTATTTGTCTTTGTCTTTACAAAGCTTATGTGAGAATTAATACAAGATAATGCACACGAAACTTTCTATACATACTCGTCCCTCAACTTGGTAGAATTTATGGGGTCTTTGGAATAAATAGGAAATGGCGAACATCGCCATTGAGATGACGCCAAGAGAACCTTTGTTGGTTAGCTACAGCTCCTGGAAAACACCTAAGAAAGACTCAGAATGTGCAAAGCACTCTATAGTTACCATTAATCCTTGGACTGAGCACATCAGCAGTAACAAGAGATCGACCGATAATCCCCAGATGACGCACAATGTGAAACCAAATAGAGACCCAACCCTTCTTGGCTTACAAATAACTTTACAGCTAACAGTCATGTATGCTGAAAAGAGAGAAGTGTTTTGAAGCCAAAAGGTCAGTAGGCTGCCAGCAAATGGGAATTTTGCTTTTTCAAAAGAAAATATTCAGTATTTATAAAAAATTCTCTCATCTCTGATACTGCACTGAAGATGACAAGAACATCACTGCCAAATTTGATATTACAGAAGTTGTAGAGAAGGTTCATGAATATATTTTTGGACAATATAAAATTTTTTTGAGTTTGAAAAATGAAGGAAGACTAATCCATTAAAATCTATTGTTAGAAAAAACAGCTGCTGACAATTTGATAAATTATTCATCCAAGAGTTTCAGTAATCTAAAACAACTTCTCCCACATATGTTGACAGGAGAAGAACTATCGAGCAAAAATGATGAAATGGAATAATTTTAGGATACTTCTAAAATGATTAGAAAACCCGTTTGTCTTCTAAAGCCTTGTTTGCTCTTAATTTTAAGCTAAAATTATTGAACATTTCTGACAAGGACTTGATGCAACTTAAAATATTTGTTATACACAAAAAGGCAATTTTCGCAGCATGGCAGAATTACACATGTGCTGCAGTGATCTTTTGTAACAGAAATAGAAAATCCGGAAGAAAGAGCAGAATGTGATTATGACATTGCCTTGACTAAGGTTTTGGGAAAAGGAAAATGCAGAGACTTGATTGACACAGAGAAGCATAGCCCAGGTCTCTGACAAGGGAGGACATTCTGTCAGTTCCTTGAAGGATTCTCTCAGCTGCAGAAAGCCACCGCCAGGCCACACCTTTCACATACTGGCCCAGGTCCGATGACTAAATAATGGAAAGCAGTTATAAAGGCTCCGCCATTTGAACCCAACATAGGACAACTCTGACGAGCTTCAGAGCTCCCTGCAGGGTTGTCTGAGGTTATCATAGAGTATATATCACGACTTAGCTCTCCTTGGGCCCAATACCACTTCCTGCTCCTCCCTCCCAAGGGCTCTTTCTCATAAACATCCATCTCGTAATCTGCTTCGCAAGCAACGAAGCTTTGCAATAAGGAGTAAATGGCAGAAGTTAAAAATCAACTTTTCCTTCATTCCTTCATTAACTCAACAAGCACTAACTATATGCCAATTAGATAGCAAATTAAATTGTCATCGTTTGCAAGGAATGAAACAGAGTCCCTGCCCCAAGGGCTTCACAATCTAACGGGGAAGACTGAATTGCAGTGGGAACTGTGAGTCAAAATAAAATAAATGCTATAAAGTCTATATGAAAAGACCTCTAAAGACTCTAAAGCATATGCGGAAAGACCCTCTAATGACCTCTAAAGAATGAATGAACCTCAGAACATTATTCGAAGTGAAAGAAGCCTGACAAAAAAGACTTCCAAGTCTTCCAAAGTGTATGATCCATTTATATGAGAGGTCTGGAAAAAGCAAATCTGTGGAGACAGAGAGTAGATTAATGGTTGCCTGAGGCTGGGAGTCAAAATGGGGATTGACTGCAAATGGGATTTGAAGGATGATAGAAATGTTTGAAAATTGATTGTAATGATGATTACACAGCTCTATGAATTTACTAAAATTCATTGAATTGCACACTTAAAATGAGTGAACTTTATGGTATAAAAATTATATTTCAATAAAGCTGTTAAAAACAAAAGGTATTTGACATTACTTTTCTTTAATACCATGCAACGTCAGATGACTTACAAATAATTTCTCATTTCTTTCATCCTCGCCCTCAACATCACTGGAAGAAAAATTTATTTTTTCCAAAGAATGATCTGAGATACTCATGGTCTCGAACATCTAACAAGAAAAATAGCAAGAATTACAAGCTAACCATGAAAAGTCCCTTTGCCTCAAAATTGAGCATGTAATTTACAGACAGCCAATTGTCAATTAGCAGAAAAGACAGTTTGAACATGGTCCAAACGTAAAGACGGTCATGCTGTCTTCCCAGATTAGTTCTTGAACAAAGACTATTATCTGTTCATTAATCTCAGCTGCCATTTCTTTCGGCGTCTCACTTAAGACCTAGCTGAACAAAGATTCTGTCCACCCTATGAGAAAGATTTAAATGAGAAAATTCAACCTGAAGTATTAATTCATCCCACTAGAATTCATGCAGGATTACCTGTGTGCCCGTAATTTAAATCCAATGATAGCTCAGAAAAGAGAGCGCCTTCTTATATATCTAGTTGTCAGACATTTTGTTACTAGACTTAGAAATAACTTCAGGGATGTGAGGATAAATTTCATCATATGAGAAAAGAAGTGTTAATTCTACCTAGAATGTGGTTTTTTCTGATACATTCTCTCTCTCCCTCTTTCTCCTTTCCTCGTTCCTTCCTTTCCTCTCTCTCTCATTTGTATTGACAGCCTAGCATTACTATAGTAATTTATTCCAAAATATTTACTGAATTTACTGAGGTGCTGTCATTTAATACTGAAGGCTTGACAAGATATCTCTGACTTCAAGGAGTTTTCAACTTAATAATTTAATTTATAACCCAAATATTGCTAGAGAATATTCTGAGAGAATGTGTGTGTAATAGATCAATTTAAAATGCATGTCCACTGGAAAGTGATAAATGATCTTTTGTGTTATTGTATTTTTAAGAAAATTTCAAGCTATAGATATCCATGGCTATTTTTTACTAAGAAAGTATTTAGATTTTATTTTGTGTAGATTACACCATTAATAACATCTGACATCTGTATTAGATTTTTCATTTTGCAAGGGAATTCAGTAACGCTTATTTTGCATAAAGCATTATTATTTAACAGCATTTTTCAGATGAAGAAACTGAGGCTCCAGAAATCAGACTCTAAACTCCTGCCCTCGTCCAGTGACTCTCTTGCTCTCCTCACTATTTGGATGTCCTCTGCCATCTTCACTCTCAGCTGATGACATGAAAAATTTAAGCAATTGGGAAAGAATGTCGACAGATTCCACCACCACATCTGCGTGTTTTCAACATCTGTACTCATGAACTCAGCAACCCTTCTGTCGTTAGAGATGAAGTACCCATGCTCCTACTTAAAGCAAATCCCTTGACTCCGTCCCTTCTTGCCATCCCGAGAGCATTGTTCCAGGAACTGTTCTCTCACTTTTCTGTGGTCTCCATGTTTCCCTCTACACTGGATCATTCCATTAGTACACAAACACACTACCGCCTCTCCCATCACTAAAAAAGAAATTTTTCAACCTGACTTCTCCTTCTCACTGTTGTCCCATTTTTCTGCTCCCTTTTGCAGCTAAACTCCCCAATATGTTGTGTATACTTAAATAGCTAATTTTTCTACTCCAATTCCTTCTTTTTTATCCTCACAGCTCCACCAAAACCCCTTTGGTCAAGATCACCAATGACCTTACATTGCTAAATCAACCACTGATTCCAAGTTCACAGCCTACTTGATCTGTTACATTTTACACAGTGAGCAGCTCTTCTCTGACGCACAATTTACTGGGCTATCAAGGATGCACATTTGTTTACAGATTGTTTCTTCTGTGTGTCCTTTGCCCCTGCTCTCCCTGACCTCTCACATGGAGTGCCGCTGCCTTGAGGCACTGTCTACACTCACTCTCTGGTGACTGTGCTGGTTATTTAGTTCCTGGGTCTCACCTTCAAGCTACTCTTTTATACCGGGCTTTGTGATACTGGGCTTGAGATTCTGCAAACCACAGGTCTCCTTGGCCAGCTGGCCCCATTAAGGTTCTACCAACAGGGAGCACAAGAGGTAAAGTGGAAGATTGGAGGATGGAGTAGGAACCTTACTTTACTTTGTCACACATGAAACAGTCCATAACAGTATTCCTGATCAAAGGGCAGTTTTTTTTCTATACTGTGATTCACTGATTGGCTCCTTCCATTCTGTGGCTCCATCATCCCCTAGAGCCTTGTGACTGTATGTATCCAGTCAACAAAAGACAAAATATAGCAGGGTATGGAGGGCCAGCCAGGAAATGGCACACGTCACTTCCTATCACACTGGAGAGAACTTAGTCACATGAGCAGACCTAATTTCAAGGACACCTGGGAAATATAATCTAGCTGTGTGCCCAGGAAAGACGAAAACTTCCAGTGAATAGCTAGGAATCTCTGCCACAACACCTAGTTACTTTCTTAGGTTTATTGTTCAATATTTATCTCCCCTACTAAAATGCGATCTCCATGAGGGCAGGAGATTTATTTCATGAACTTGAACTAGTGCCTGACATGGAGTAGTCACTCAAAAACATTTGTGGAATAAATGTAAGTACTAGATGTTTTGTGGGATAGAAAAGAAGGAGAAAGGGTTATGCATAAACTTGGAGAATTTGTTCTTGTTTTGGGGGGATAAAATATCCCCATAAATATGCAATTAAAAAGATGAAAACCATAAGTTGACAAGTGGTAATGGGGTACACTGTGTGCCTAAGTCTTGAGACAATTCTTAGCCAAGGGAAAGGTCCAGCTTTGGTTTAGGTCAGAAAAGGGGCGTTGGACTTGGTTTAGATTAGCTGCAAAATATAAATGCCATGATGTAGTTTTCAAATTGTCCCGAGAAACTCCGGGGCTTTTAGCAGCTATTTTATAAGTTCTTAAAATAACAAAATATTTCCAGAAAAATGTATTCAGAAGCTTCTCTTTTTGAGTAATTGTTATGCAAGGAACAGTGTTAAAAGATTTGTATACATTATACCATTTAACTGTTAAAACAATCCTATAAAAATAGTAAAATTGTTTCCTTTCTACCTAAGAATTGAGAAAAGAGGATTTTAATTTCAACAGTAAAGTTTTATAATTTTCTCCTTGAGGATGTCTAGGGACTTATTGCTAGATACCTTACTGCTTTTGTTGCTGTTATAAATTAGATCGTTTTGTACTTTAGTTACATTTTTAATTTAGTGACGTAACTAAAGGTATAGAGGTGTCCTACATACGCGTACTGATCTTATATCCAGAAACCCTTTAAGCCAGTTTATGTATTATATTAATCTGGCAATACATTCTCTAACATTTTTCATGCAGATGATCATAATATCTGCAAAAAAATAACATTTTTGTCTCTTTCTACCCAATCCTTACATTTTATTTCATGTTCTTTCCATTTCCTTTTAGATATCTGATGAGATATCCATTAAAATATTTAATACAAGTTAGAAGAGCTGGCTGGCATCCTTGATTATCTCCTGAATGTAAAGGAATACATTTTAAGATATTGAAAGATTCGGAGAATTGGCTTTATCATGTTAATTTCTTTCCCCTTTCTCATTTTTTAAAAATGGTTTTCATTGTTGCTGCTTTTACTCAGGGCTGAATGTGGAAATCCATCCATTGTTTTTACTAAAACTATTAAATTGATTTCATATTTTCCTCCTTATGTATCAACCCTGCTGGCTGTACCCAAGCCAGTATTCCGGGTCTGCCTTACTAAGAGAAAATTGATTTTGTTCAGGTATAGGAAGGTGATGTAGTTCACGGGCTGGACGGCTCCCCAGCCCGTAGGGTGAATTTCGATTAGTCTAAACAAACTATAGTAATTCTATTATCTGTCTCAGTGGTTGCTTTAAACGTGGACAAGTGACGTGCCCCTAGCCAATACATAAAGTGTATTCTTCCGCGGGGACTGGGAAGGGGACATGGCAGGAACTCATCCCTTTTTTCGATATTTTAAGTATTCCTACTACCATCTTGCAACTATGCAGGAAATCAGCCATACACTGAACACTGCAGAGAGGAAAGAGTGGAACCTGGTTCCTTTCTGACACGATGGTCATAAATGCTCCCAGATTAACCCTGAAACAAGCCAGCCTCTGCGCTTCCTGTTTTGTGGAATAATACACGGTACTTTTTTTGTTGGCTTCTCCCTTACTTGAAGCCAAGGGCATTTTAACATGTGGTGAATTACCTTTGTAGGTTTCCTAAAGTTAAGCCTTTCTTGCGTCCCAGAACACATCCTTCCTGATGCTGTTGTGTTTTACTTATTTTATATCACCCAGCATTCAGGTTGGTCAAATTTGATTTAGACATTTAAATCTGCATTCAGTAGTGAGATTGTCCTATAGTTTCTCTTTTTATACTGTCAATGTCATAATAGCGTCATAAAACAAGATGGAAAAATCTCCTGCTTGCTTTATTTTTTTGAAGAGTTTGTATCAAAGCTGAATTGCTTATTCCTTGAACATCTGCTGTAGCTTGACTTACTGTCTGGGGCTGGCGTTCTTTTCGTTTGTTCTGCCAGTTTATGTGTGTGCATTTCCCAGGAGGAGGGGTAGTGCTACTTTGACTACTAATATGATTTTTTTAAAGGATTATGAGACTATTGGATTCTCTGCGTTCTCCTGAATCACTTGTGGTAACATATGTTTTGATGATATTTTTTAGAAAATTATTGATTTTTTCCAAATTCCAAATGTGTTGGCATAGAATGCTTTAGTATACACTCATAATGTTAATATTTCTATATTACCCCTTGTTACGCCCCTTAAATTCTCAATATTTCATCTTTACTTTTTCCTAGATCAATCTTGTTAGATATTTGTGTATTTTATCCATATTTTTAATGCAGTCCTTCTGAGGTTTGTTGATCCTCTCTATTGTTTCTAGTCCATTAATTTTTGCTCTTATTTTTATTACTTTTTTCCTTTTTCCATAGTTTTGCTGTTATTTTTGACTTGAATTCTTTGATCACTAACTCTTGATCCTTTCTAATACATAGATTAAAGACTAAATTTCTACCTCTGTAGCACTTTGGCAGTCTCGCACTCAATTTGATATGTGGTGTTTACATTAATATTCATTTCTGAGTATTTTCCAACTCCCATTATGATATCTACTTTGACCAATAAATCATATTGCAGTCTGATTGGTTTTTAATATTGGAGTGAGGTAGCAAACGGCAGTCAGGTTTCGAACCCAGGTTTTCTGGCCCAGAGTTTCTGTGTCCCTAACCATTGACGACAGTTCATCTCCATCCTCCTGGCTTTGCCTTCCCTCTTCATCTATGGAGCACTGGGCTCTCTATTTCTTTGCTTGAGATGAGACTTACACGTATGTTTCGTTATAGCTTATCAAGCATTTGTACAATGACTGTGGGAGATAGGTTTCTGTTAACTCAGTCACTATGTGACAGAAAGTAGAACTTTCCTTCAACTTATATTTCACATATTAATTTTTCTATGGCTGGCAGAACTTATTATAATTCTAAGTGATCAAGTACTGTTAACATTCTACAATGCTATTGTCTTGAGATAAATTGGATGGACTCCGTGGAAATCCAGTGGGAAACTTGAAGATGTTGATTCTGCTATTCCATTTTCCTTTCATTCCCCTGGAATCTAGGTTAGCTTTCTGTAGGTGATGTTCATGTCTGCTGGCTTGGTGTGGTTGAAAGTCAAAAAAGAGCCTGGCCCAGGTAAGTGTGGGTAGGCCCAATGCCAATTTTGCAGGTCAAATAGAATATACTGGATCCACTAGCTTTTGAAAAGCATCCATGAAATCGATTTCAGATGAACATTCTTTTCCTCCAGGAAATTAAAAACACATCCACAAACCATCTCATTTCCCTTCAGAATTTCTCTACAAGCAGGCACTACAAGGACTTCCCTTTTTCCACTTTATTTTTAAGGATTCTGAGGCCCATTCCCTGATGAAGAATCCAAGGTGCCATTTACAGTACAGTTAATGTACAGGAAGCATCACTCCAACATTGGGTTGTCTTCATGAAACAGACATTCTTCAGAAATATACATGTAAAGAGGCAGAATGTTTCTGGGGGAAAATTTAAACCTCTTTTGGGCTTTATTCCTTTTTCAAATAAGATGCAGATTTAGAGCAGGGCCAGGAAAATGTCACAATCTTTCATTCCAGGCTGTACCATATGTTTATGCAAGTAGTGTTAAGCGACATTGTTGGTAGCCACACAGACAGAATCTGGAATGTTGGGTATATATTTTTTCTCTGAAAAATTTTTGCTCCATTTTTGCTATGAGGATGATATCTTCTTCAGCGACAAAGAAGAGCAATTACATAGTCTTAGAGAAAGTAGAATAAAATCATTTTCAGTATAGTAAAAACTCATTTATTTGGCCTACAAATAATTAGAGAATTTAACGACTAGACAGTCCTTAGCTTGGTGTTTCTTATTCTCTATAGATCAGGAATAATTTTACTAAGTAACTTTAAGATGCAAACCATATGTGGGGATAATATTGAAACTCTGTAGGAAAGCACATTGCTTTCAAATGCTTGATATATAAACAATCAATACTCTAATTGTAAATAAGTCTATCTATTCAAAATGCGCTCCTTTAGAACTATGGTCATCTGGCTTTGATTTAGTGGCTATATCTAGATGCAAATAATTGGGAATGCATTGAAATATGTTATCCTTCAGATGCCTTATGAATTTAAACTGCCTGTAAGTTTGTGAGCTTATATTGTATTAATTGACATTGCTACATTCCTGCTGCCCAATTTCTTTTAAAAAATGGCTGTTCAGTAATTTCTTTTTATAACTCAAAAACTCATTGTGGGGAAGCTGAAGAAAGCTTGGACCCTCACCCAGTATCTTCCTCTAGCTTCTCTCACAATCGACTTTACACATAATTCAGAATCAATACCTAATTAGATCTAGTCAAGTCAGCGAAATAGTGAACACATCATCTCTGCCTTCCAGCATCAGAATGACTCCAAATGTTCCATAAGAAAATAAACCATCATCTTCTCCATTACTTTAAGGGTCTGTTCCCCGAAAATCAATATACATTACTAAAGACTTTCCACCGTTTATCTTTTAATTACCTTTGGAATGCGTAAACACTCTTAAAACAAGACCTAAATGCTTTGCTCAGTGTGTCTCTGCTAAGTCTCATACTACTACTTTTTGGCGAAGATCTTTGGATTTTTGATAGAATTATCACCAACTAATTGCCCTGAGGAACTCAAAGGTGAGTTTGGAAGCATTTAACTGTTTTTCCAAATTATTCTTTTTTTCCTTTTGTTATGTTAAGGCGATGCAATCACCAACCACCCTGGACCAGACCAGGCCTCACCACAAGAGCTATACCTAGGACCTTTGCCTTATTTTTAATGCAAAGATCTCTTCTCCAGGAGGAGCTTAGGCCTTATTACCATCACCTGCAGTGTATGTGGAGGAGCGTTTTCCAACTGAGTCTGTGCAAGTGAATAGCTACCTCTCCCTTTTGAATATTCATTCCCCATCTGAAATAAATGTCCCTGCTTGCCTTTGTTCCCCGACACCATGACTTTGGAAGTGATTCTGCATGGTCTCCTATTTGCAGCAAATACACTTTACTTTGTGAGACGACTACTTCTGGTGGAGAGTCTGACTTAACTCCCCAGGAGGGAACCCACTTTGGTTTCGGTAACAGAATCTCAGATGAAGAACAGTTTTAAAATATGAACCATTTGCCGCCTTTGAAAAAAGTTTCACAAACCACAGATCTGCTGGGATTTGGGGGCGATATTGTATGATATAGGAAAATAGCAGAGCTTTTCATGCTAGCATAGTATTTGGACACATGGCTTATGCCAGGTGGTGCAGAATAAATAAAACAAGACTGATGACAAGAGAAAGATTATTGTAACTAAATCGTGCACTCGTGGAACTTCCGTACCTCATCATGGTAGACTTAGTCTGTTCCGTAATATTAGTGATGTCCATATTTCAATCAAAATGAATAATAATATTTTTGTATCTTCGACCACTCTTTCAGGGATTATAGAAGAAATGGGTAGTAGATATGTTTATTGATCTGTTTAGCTGACTCATTAGAGAGTCATTTATAAAACAATTGAAAGGAAAACTGCAGTCCCTGACAGCAAAGGGTATCAATGTGACTCTTTGCGTTCTAATCATTTTAAATTTTTTAAATGAAGTAACTATACCCCTATTTTAATAAATCTCTCCCCCTTTAAAATATCCTTCTCTGTTCCCCTTTTTTTATTGGATTTATATTTCCACAAGTAAGGAAGAAGCTCATGATACCTGTGCACCCTCCATCAGTGGATTTGCAAATTGAGAACAATCCAACTCGACCTACTCATCTACCCAAAGTGAAGGCTGCAATTTTCTGGAAAGCGTATATTCCAACGTGTGGCTTGGGTTGATTTCATGTGATACTTTTAGCATGACAATAGTCATGAGTAGATCAACTTATATGACTGCGGGAGGGGAAAGAACAAGGAAAAAATCTGTCTTTTGTTCCATATCATAACTCAAAATATCAGCACATTTTATATTTGTCCATGGAAGAGACACGAGAATCAGCCCTATATGAACACATGAACCACTGTTCCCACCAAATGAGGGAGTGGAGGGCAGAACTCTTTGCTTTAGCGAACGAGTCACCTTTGCATTGGTGGCCGGGGCGGGGAGCAACAACAATGCGTCAGTACATAACTTTCATCCCCAGTGACAACTTGATTTGGAAAGACTTGTTTAAAATCATAAAAATGAAGAAGAAAAGAGAGAAGAAATCATATAGAGCAACATAAAAGAAGAGATTAACAGACATTTAAGTAAATTAGATCTGTTTGTTAATTGGGGTGAAGAATTGAGGGTGGAAAAAAAGACTACCCCGTCCTGCCTCTTTCAGCACAGAGAGCCCTAAATGGCAAAGAAATGAAACCACTTTGAGCAGCTAGCAGCACAGAAGTTATGAGCACTGACCCAAGAGGTGTGCAGCTCTGCCATTTTCTAGCTGTGTGATTGTCGCTGGATTGGATGGCCTCTCTAATTCTCCGTTTGCTGGACCAAAGTGGGGGTGATGCTGGCACTAGGGCCTTCTTACCATCACTCAGCCTGTCCTGAACAAGCACCCCCTGTCTCAGGGCTGTTACCCTTTTTTTCTCTACAGCACGGAATGTCCATCACCCAGAGAGCCTCATGATTCATCCTCAGATTTTCTTCAGTCTCTGCCCGAGTCTCACCTACCCTGCCTAAAATAAGGCCTCTGTTTCCTGTAACCTGAATTATGTTTCTCTACAACATTACACATTTGTTTTAGTTGCCTGTTTCCTCTACTAGCACATAAGCTCCAAAGGGACGTGGACTTGTATTCACTGCTGGAACACCACCTGTGTATTTGGTAAATATCTGCAGAATGAATGAATGAAAGGCTCATGGAAGAATGAATGAACGAATGAAAACAGTGTTGTAAGAGAGGAGAGAATAACTTCATTGAAGTCTGCAGAAGTTAAGCCAAATAGACTGTGTAGACAGGTTAAGGAATTTGGCCTTCATCCTCAGAAAAGGAGAGAATGCAATCTCCAAGGGTTGTTGTGGGAAAGCAGAGAGAAGGCAATTTAGCCCCAAATCAAGAACATCTTTACTCAATTCATGTCAATTACCATTGTATTATTAATGAATGACCCAATTAACCTGTTGCACAATGAGATCAACATCCAGATGTTCATGGGAGATGCCACTCCCCCTTCCTGAACCTTAGAGTTTTCATAAGAAAATAGTGTGAAAGCCCCAGGTCAGTTGCCATTCAAAACTTTTACTCATACCCAGCCTCCTAGACCAGCTCACTGGAATGATGGTTTTATAAAACTGCCCTCCATGGTACCTAAAACCTCAGTTGTCATGGTCAATTAAAAGAAGAAGGATTTTGCAGACAGGAATAGACTATTACTTTATTCTTTTTCTTGATAAGCCAGAGTCTGGTAGGTTGAGTAACTGACCAGCTTCCATGCATGGCTCATTTACTGTCAGGTGCTGTGTTAAGCATTTATAAATAGTATTTGATTAATGAACATAGTCCTCAAAAATGTCCTATGAAATAAGCATTATTTTTATCCCCATGTTGTACAAGAAGAAACTAAGGGTCAGGGAGTCTCAATGAAACAACTTGCCCAAGGTGCCACAGTAAGTGACAGAGCCAGGCTTTGGAGGGAGGCTGGCGGCTTCTAGTGCCAGCACTTGTGAGCCCTCTGTTTTCCTGCTCTCTTCTCCAAGGAAAGCGAGAATTAGAGAAGTCAAGCAAATTGTCAAAGGCACAGAGCTATGAAGAGATCAGCCTGGAGTCATGCCTAAATATGCAATACCAAAGCCCATGTTGCCAAATTGCCTCCCGACTGTTCTTCTTTGTTCTTTATTAATCTTTAATGATTTAGATGCATTGGCAGACCTCCCCACTTCAACACAAGTCAGGATGTATGGTCTTCCAGAGAGAATCAGTCTACAGATGGACCCTGGGATCAGAAGGGTGATGGTTAAACTTTTGATTTGTATAGTCTAGCAAGATTTCAAGTTTTCATTCAGTCTCACAGGATATAATGCTTGCACACGCATTTGCAAGTAATCATGCAACTTATAAATACTCATTATTGGTTCCTTTTAAAGTGACATTTCTGCCTTGAACAGGATAATTGCAATTAATCCTCAGCACTTCTGTCTTAGAGCCAACAGAGTATGAAAGAAGAGAGGAAAATACCAATGTTAGGTGACAGAAACTATTAACTCAAGTAGTTCTTTTACCCCTAGAATGAGAAAATTTGAATCTTAGACATTTATATTATCCATATGATAATAGCATTTCTGACTTTTAAGGATCTGGGATGGGATGTTCATTTGGAACTTATCTAGCAAAAAAGAGAAAAATAGCAAGGATCCTGTTTCTTCAAGAAATTACTTAATACGAGAATTGGCTCAAAAATACGATACTTGTGGTTCTCTCTTTTCAAGCCAACAGAAATGGATTATAATCTTAATATCTGCTTCTCAAACACATATGTTTTCAGCTTGCTTTACCAGGCCCCATCTGGTCCTTATTGCTATAAGGTGTATCCTGTTGCTACTGTTAGGCATCCTAGAGTTATGAAAAGTAAAAAATTATAAACCCAAGATGAAAAGATTCTGGTCAATTTTAAAAAATGATACATTACCTCTCCTTTTGATACAGCTTCCTAGGCTCACATCAAGGGTTATTAAGTCATTATCAAACCAAGCCAATGCCTCACAACATTTCCCAGCCATATGCAAACAATTAAGAATGGGTCCTCTCATTACAAACAACTGCCATTACCTCATCCTTGTCCTAAATAGAATGCTGTCTCTTGCTTTGATGAGAATAGTGCCAAGTTATCTTAGTCCAGCAGATAACATTGTTTTCTCACTCCATCAGCTGAGACAACTCTCTATTAAAAAGATTTGATTCAGATTCACAAAACTTTAATATATGTAGCCATCGCTAAACCACAAAGCCAGGATGCCATATTATATATTGAGCTAGTGGGACCCTCTTATCAAGAGTGGTTAACCTCTCAACACCTCAGTTCTCCCCATCACTTTTGTGAATACTTTGGGAGGCTCACGTTAGCAGAAAGGAAGAGAACATGGAGGCATCCTTCACACGTATCAAGGCATGCTTTACTTTCTTGCAAACAGATCCTTCCACAATCTGAAAAAGAGGCATGCAAGCAAGGGAGCTGGGCTCTAATTTTTCTTTGTGGAAAAATCTGGAATTTGGTACTGTTTGTAAGGAATGGGCATTCTATCAGCCCTAATTATTTTTGGAAATGATCTTATTGGGACTAGTGGGTAATTCAATACAGAATTCCCCTCCAGATCACCAGTTCAGAATTGGCTCCAATGAGGAAGAATTCTGAGTTATTATCTGGTGGCGTCTGACTGCCAGAATGAGATAGATTAGGGGAATTGACCAGTCTCCACGTAGGGGTGCAGGGCCATGTGAGTCAAATGTCATTAGGATCAATGCTTCCTCACTTAACCTCTCCCCTCCACCTCCCGCTGTCCTCAGCAGCACCAACCAAGCCATGGGTTGAGATAAAGACTAAATCATTATCTTTGCTCCATGTGTGGTCCTATCTTTCACAGACATCTTCAAGTCCAAGAGAACTAGTGTTAACAGTTATCATTGCTATGTAAGCCCAAGAATTTTCTTCTCCCAAACCAGAGTGTTGGTACTTGCAAGATCAGATGTTTAGATCTCTGGATCTTTAGAGAGTCTAAGGACTGAAAAATTTTACCGTGCCACCCACACACATATCAATCAAAATGAAAACAGACAAAACCATGAAACAAATATAGGAAATTTAACAAAATACAGAACTGAAAACTTTCTAAAATTACCCATTTACAAATATTTTTCTAATTTGTGGGGGACTCCTGCTTTGCTGATGCCCCAAACATGTGCATAAGCTGCATGTTTGGTATTACAACAAAAGATGAGAGACTCATTATGTTGAAAAATTCTGAAGATGGAGTCCAGAGACCTGTGTTCAAGGTTTGACTCTATCAGTCAGGAGCTAGGGACCTTGGGCAAGTGAATGAACTTCATGGCTTTTGCTTTTTCCCATCCTTAAACCAGTGATAATACTTAGTCCTTGGGATGTTGGGAGTGCGATGTGACTTGCCATAAGGGTACATTCTTTGTGCCCTTGTGCCAGACAGTTTTCTTAGTTCGTTACTTATGATATGATAACTCATGTGACTCTCATATAACAACCCTACAAGGTAGATATTATTATTATACTCATTTTTTTAATATGAGGAAATCAAGTTCAAGGGTGAATCTGAGATTATATAGCTAGTAAATGTCAGAGCTGGGCTTTGAACTCAAGCTACTTGATTCAGAATATATATTAGTCAATTATACTGACTTTCCATAAGGTGTGAATTTTAAAAGAAAGAGCCAGGCAGGGAAGGCAATGTTATTTCATGTCTTTATTTTAATGTTTTCATTCATTTCCTCAAGCTTGCATTATACTAGGCACAGACACAGTCGCTTTGCTCTCTCTAGTGGAGGAGATAGACAAGAAACAAGAAAACAAAGAAGAGACATGTGCTACCAGGAAAATGAACCCAGATGCTATGGTAGAGAGTGATTGTTAGTTGGGGAAGACCTCTTCAGGAAAATGATATCTGAACCAAGATGAGAATGTCAAATACAAGTCCCCTAAGAACAAGTCCCCCAAGAACAAGTTCCCCTAGAAGATCTGGACATTCCAGGGAGAGAGATATGCAAGGGCAAGACCCTGAGTTGGGCTTGGGAAATAATCCCCAACGTAGGCAGAAGTAGGTGGATGCTATAGGTTGACTGTGTCCACCCAAAATTCATATGGTGAAAACCTAATACCCAGTGTGATGGCACTTTGAGGTAGGGCCTTCGGGGTGAATAGGTCATGAGGGGTAGAGCTTTCATGAATGGGATTGTACCCTCATAAAAGAGACCCCAGGGAGCTCCCTCCCCTCTTCTATCATGTGAGGTTATAGTGAGAAGATGCTGTCAATGAGGAAGCTGGGCTTCACCGGACACTGAATCTGCCAGCACCTTGATCTTAAACTTCCCAGCTTCCAGAACTGTGAGAAATAAATTTCTGTAGTTTATAAGCCACTCAGTTTATGTCATTTTGTTACAGCAGCCAGAATGGACTGAGACAGTAGGGAAAGGAGGAAAGTGGAAGGAAATAAGGAACAAGTGTAAACTTTTTAAGGAACACAAAGATGGTCACTATGACTGGAGAGTAAGGATGCGAAGAGGCTGGAAGGGCAGGTTGAGACAGACAAGCAGGGCCTTGAAGGCCAAGTTCAGCACTGAAGAATAATTGACAGCCAAAGTAATGTTTTCAGCAGTTGGTGACATAATCAGATATGTTTGACATGTTTTGAAAGCTTACTCTGTCTTCAGGGCAGATAAACAAATGGCAATCATAAGAATGAGAGAGGAGAGAGTAGTCAGGAGACTATTGCAAATAGCACAGGGAAGAGATGGTTTCCTTGTTTCCTTTACTAGAGCAGTGATGATGGAGATAGTGAAATGTGGATGGATTTGAGATATATTTTGGAAGTAAAATTGGCAGGACTTGGAAAGAGTGAGAAAGAAGGAGGTATTATAGGAATTTTTCTGTGGAACTTTGAGGTCAAGAAATGTATACTAGTCAAGGATAAAAAGTAAAAAATGTGATAAGAGTTGAATAAATATTTGTTGAATAATTAAAATAATTTCCTCTCCATTTTTCTGACCATGGATCACCACCCATCACATACACGCTCATACAGTATTTTGACACTGAAAATGTTATGGACTGAATATTTGTTCTCCTACCCCCACAAATTCATACGTTGCAGCCTTTTAAGGCCCAAAGTGATGATATTTGGAGATGGGCTTTCAGCATGTAGTAAGGGTTAGATGAAGTTATGAGGGTGGGGTTCTCATAATGGGACAAGTACCCTTATAAGAAGAGATACCACAGAACTTGGTCTACCTCTCTCTCAGCATGCACCCAAAGAAGAGGTCATGTGAGCACGCAGGCGTGATGACAGCTGCCTACCAGCCAAGGGAAGGGGCCTCAGAATGCAACCTACTGTGCTGGCAGCTTGATCCCGGACTTCTAGCCTCCGGAACCATAATAAATAAGTTTTTGTTGTTGAAGTCACCCGGTCTATGGTATTTTGTTATGGCAGAGCAAGCTGACTAACACATGAAGTCAACTGGTGAAATGGAATTTTATGAATTGACAAATTCCAGATGGCATTTCAGTTCTGATTCATCCCCAGATGATTTTCTTGGAGACACCAAGTGAAACTGCATTTTCTCTACATTTTCTGAACATGGCATTATTCAGAAAATCCCTACTCCTAACCCTTTGGTCCCCACTTCCGTAAATGTCTCAAAACAGATTTAGTTTCTGAGATGGTAGAAGTAGAAAAGACAAATACTCACTGCAATAAGTTAATCTCTGTTTGTCCAGACAAATCTAAAGACATCTTAGCTGTAAAATACATCCTCATATCAATTACCTCTTCTGCATCAGTAGGTCAGCCTAATCATCTGCCTTTTCCTAGTCCTATTTACTGGTTAGAGATCACGCAGTTGAACAAGAAAATCTTTCTAGTGGAAGAGCAGTCAGCAAACCTTTTCTCTAAAGGACCAGATAGCAAATATTTTCAGCTTTTCAGGCCAAATGGTCTCTATCACAGCTACTCAATTCTGTTGTTGTAGAGTGAAAGCAGCCACAGACCGTAAATGAATGGGGGTAGCTGTGTTCCAATACAACTTAACTCACAAAAACAGGCAAAAAGCCAGATTTGGCTCATGGGCTATAGTTTGCCAACCCCTGTGACAGAACATTATTTTGGTCACGTATTATGTTTTCAGATAGTTTCACAATTACTATATACACATCACACATACATAGGGAAAATCGTAAGTGGTTTTGCAATCATTACAGATCATAGCATATTTATATAAATATGAGGCTGTCTGTTAATATCATTCCCAGGATATCATTGATCTGGTAAAAGTCCCCCAGTCTGCCTTGGGGAAACCACTCCTTTTCATTACGTGGATCCTTGTGTGGCTCTCATAGTCTGCCTTCCAATACTCCATGAGTGGCCTACACAGGCCAATCAAAGTGTTCCTTTCTACTATCAAAACAAAAAGAATTAGGTCAAGAATGAGACCAATTTACTAAACTTTGATTATGTATGCATACCTGGAGAGAGAACTTTGGTCTTCCTCTAAAATTCCAGGCCACAAAGATGATGTAACTTGGAACTCTTTATGATCATCTTCCAAGGCCACATGAATGAAGTCATCTGCAG
Source organism: Equus asinus (assembly GCF_041296235.1). Classification (NCBI taxonomy): domain Eukaryota; kingdom Metazoa; phylum Chordata; class Mammalia; order Perissodactyla; family Equidae; genus Equus; species Equus asinus. Next base: position 11,354,378 of record NC_091808.1, on the reverse strand, counting down.
TATCAGTGAATGAGATCAATGAAGCAAGGGGACAGAAAGAACATCCTCCATTTTGATGACAGAATCTGAGGCCCAAGATCAAGCCTTCAGTGACAAAAACAGCAATAAACTCCTCTTTTTAATATCTACCTCAAAGTGGATTTCTAATGCTTGTAAACAAAGGGGTTTGGAAAAATAAAAGTTCACTATGCATATGACAAATCCCAATGAAATCAGGTGATTTCAAAAAGATAGACATGCCATTATCATAATTGATCAATGGTTGACTTGATTAAGAAGGAAAGAAGGAGTAATTTGGGGGCATAGGCTTGTCAGAAAAATTACAGAATGCCAGGCTACTAGGAAAAAGTTTCAGTGTGTCATGACATTGCATCTGAGTTAATATTTCAAAAGTGTAGAATACCGCACAGACTCAATGGGTCACAGGTACATGGGTCATTCCCTAGTGTAGTATAAGTCTATGGGCAGGCAGAGAATGAAGTCTTTTGAAGCATCCGGGAAGTACACAAAACAGAAAGAAAACTCAAAGTGCAAATACACCTTAAGAATACAGAATGGTCCCCAGATATGAAAGACTTCACTGTAGCCTGTTGACTTTATTGACACGTCTAAAAGAAGAATGTTTTAATCAGTAGGGGAATATGACAAGCCATGGAAGCAGAGTAAATGAGAGTCACAGGGGGAAATACTGTCAGATTCCACTAAAGCGCAGCCCAGAGAGAAGGAAGATGTAACCTTGTGTTTTCCATTTTCAAGTCCTTTTGGCAGGCATTATCAATATTGAGATGGTGACGAGGAACTGAAGCCCAATAGACAGTGCAAAGCCACACTTAGGAGATTATAAAATGAGATGAAGCCTGAGGCCACTGTACATTGCCCATCTAATTAATTCCTTCCAACCAAACTCATTTTTTTCTGATTCAGCCTACTAAGGAGACTTCAAATTATGCTCTATATTACTGTGAGAAAGAGTTTGCCAACTGAGAGAGAATTTTCTGATCATTACAGTCTTTGAGTATTTAAATTCCAGTGCCAATGATTTCTTATTATACACTGAAGAATCAGAATTCTAATTTTATGAATCAATAGAATGGGTTTGGCTAATGTAAGTCTGTCTCTGGAAAATGAAACTATTCTCTATGAGCCCACTAAGTTTGGTATGTGAGCCTCTGGAAAGAAGGAAAATCCAGACCCTGAAATGTGATGAATTCTCTGAGACAGTAAACGTCTTCCTTCCACAGTCCCTGGTCCTTCAAAGTCACTTAAGAGGGAAGCTGCCTGATCCATCAAGTAGAAATTTCCCCAGCACAAACACACATTGTTCTGTGTCTAGTCCTGTATCTCTTGGCTCTCCCTTCTGGGCCTTAGTTCCAGGGTCTGGATCATCCTGCCTTTCTTTGCCTTGAGAAATAGCCTGTATTTGTAGAGAGTAGTTTTCTCGTTCTATTTCCTGCCTGTGGAAGTACAGGTGGCAAAGATGTCTTTCATTTTGTACTGTCTCTATCTCTTTTAGCCCAAATTGGTGGTAGTTCTGCCAGTACAATTTCTTTAAAAATTTATGAGGCTTCTACAAATTATTATCTTTTTATTCACTCTATTCAAGAAAACTAAAACCCACGAATCTCTTTGGGATAGTCTTTCTCTCTTCAGGGCCCCTTTGTGAGGCTGCTACAGGATAATTTCCTTAGATTCATAAAACCCTATTGTTTAACAGAGAGGGTCAATGAAGTATATCCGTTAGATGTTTAGAAGAGTTTTGTCCAACTGAAAAGGCCCGCGAGGCTCCATCTTGAGTCTCTTTTACAGTTTACAAAGGATTTCACAGTCACGTCATTGGCTTTAGCTTTACCCTGAGACTATATTTTCCTGACGTTGTTCTGCATTTGATCTCTGCCCTGAGGTCTTTTCTCACTCTGAGAATCTTTTGCCATCTGGAGAGGCTGGGAATGAAAAATAATTAAATTTTCTGACCCAGAAAGTCGTGATTTCTTTATATTTGTACTAAATTTTGCTTGCAAACTAAACATTTCCTTTTTTACTTCATCTCTCTCTCTACATCTTATGATGCATGACTAAGAGATGCATGACTAAGAGAGGCAATTTGAATATTCTGCTTGGAAATTTCATTAGGAAGCCCACAGTTCATTAGGCCTATTTTCTATTTTCTATATCAACACATGTAACCATGTTGTCCAACTTTTTTCCAATCTCTCATAATAATTTTTTTACTGACCTTCCAGCCTCCATCAAGCGCCTCTTTGAAGTCCTTCCAATCTTTCCTAACAGAAGCCTCAAAATCCTTCCACTTCCCTCTTGCAACCTAATCCCAAAAACAGTGACACATGTTTTAAGTTTTTGTTATGGGAACACCCTGATCTTGATATCAAATTTTGTTGCAGTTATCTACTGCTGCATTAAAACCAACTTTAAAACATTGTGGCGTAAAGCAACAACCACTTAATATGCTCATGCATTCTGAGGGTCAGGAATTCAGGAAGGACATAGCACGGATGGCTCTTCACTTCTCATGATGTCTGGACCACAGCTGAGAACATTCAGTTGGCTAGGAGTGACTCAAACGGCTAGGCACAGGAACCAGTTGGAGGCTACTGCTCTTAGATGTCTGACCCCTACGCAGGGGTGACCTGAAGGCTGGGCTCAGCTGGGACTGTTTGCTGGAACACCTATACATGATCTCTCCATGTAGTTGGGGCTTCTTGCAACATAGAAGCTAGGTTTCCAGAAGAAGCATCAAGAGAGGAAGCATTTCAAGAGACCCCCAAGGAAGCTCTAAGACTTTTCTGATCTAGCCTTAGGAGTCAGGTAATCTTCCTTCTGCCACATCCTTTTGTCCATTGTAATCTTAGATATTGTATCTTTTGTCAATATTTTTCTGTAAATAGAATTCAAAGTGAGTTTCTGAGTCCAGCCCAGTTTCAAGGAGAGAAAAATTAGATGCCACCCACTAATGTGAAAGTAGGAAGGTCACATCACCAAAGACAAGGTCGGATGAAGATATTATTAGACCCCCTTTGGAAATATGCGATGGAACATTGAACAAGAAGAAAATATGAGAAAAGTAACCTTAAATGCCACAAGCTTATGAAGAGAAGACAAGCTACTATAGAACCTAAAATGAAGCATAGTATTTTTGGAGACTCACGTTCCCTTTATCTTGCCACAATACTCCATCCTTAGAAAACAAGAATGCTCATAGTATCAAGGTAAAATGACATAACAAGGTCACCACAGAATAATGTTCGGCACCCTATTTCCCACAGAACTAGGCAGATTTTGCCTTTAGTAAGAGATAGGGAAATATAAATTGAACTGGAGTGGATCAACTCCCTGTTTTCTCTCCTGCTGTTGAGATGATAAGAGGAGGCTGGTTTATCTTTCGTTCAAAAGCCATGTCACACATCAAGAACCAAGCAAGATCAAGGTGAAGTCTTTCAGAAAAAGGAGAATGAAATCAGTTGATCAGGCATGGGTCTGGTCAAGATGCTGTGGAATAGAGATAAAACTGTGCAGTGGTAAGGATTGGGGAAGTGTTGAAAGTGACCGTCAGTGATGGCAACATCCAAATCAAAAAGTACATAAACACATAGATATTTGGGTTAAACATTGCCTAAAGTGTCTCCTTGGTTTGTGCTCTGAAAAGCTTCAAGAAAGTTAACCAGATGGCAAATGAGTGCAGTAGAGAGGCAAAGAATTCCCAAGACTGGAGAAGTTTGCCTACATGTGTCTTTTGTAACCGCAGTGCTTACTTAATTATTCAATTGTTTATTCAATGTTTCCCCACTTGATGTTTCCGCTGAACACAAAGGATAAAAGCTGGATTACACCACTGAGGCCAGACGCTTTCTCTAAATCTAGTTACTAAATCTAATTACATAATATCTGAGGAAGAAAGCTTGACCAGTCTTTCAGTCTTGAGCCTTGTATATAAGAACTCTGGTTAATGAAGTCTGACTTCACGCTCATAGGATTCACTCCTAGGGACACTTAGTCAGAACTTCCCACCAGTAACTATTTCCCTACTAGTTATCCTACGGTATAGCTTCCACTCCATTCTTTATACTGAAAAGTGATGAGGATGATGATGATAAGAGCAAAATTGTAGGTAAATGAGAATTTGGACATTGAAATCTGAAATTGTATGCTTTTAGTGGATATTTACTTCTGTAACAAGAATTCTGAAGCCCTTGTTTGCCATAATATTCTGTTTCTTTTTCCATAGAGCATTACATCTCTGAGATTACAATTGGATTTTTGTTTTATTCCGATGCCAAAACTGAAACGCTTGCAAAAAAGCATCGCAAAGTATGCTAGATAGATAAGTTAGCTGAGTTCAAAAGTCAAGCAGCACATAAGCATGACTGTGCCAAAGAAGATGTTTAAAAAATACATAGTACCCCCAAAATGCTATTATCCTTATAGATATGTACAATAGATCAAAAGCATTCTTACCAATAAACTAATTATAAATAATCTCTTGTCTCTTATGAAGGAAGGAAATGTTTTGTTTCTAAGAGCGTCAAACAGTCATCCAGAATTTTATTAAGAAGATGGTTATTTTTTCCATAAGTTACTCATCATTCTTTTTTAGGATGCATGTGCTCCCATATGAACACCAATGCTCATTGGAGTAGGTTTATATGGGAAAGAAAAAGGCAGAGGAATAATGTACTGAAACCCATAGCTGCTATAAGGGCCACACCACATGAGCACATGTGATTCCATATCTTTAAGACCATAGAGATACTGGCCTGTGAACAGCATTTTATTCCAAGCCCTAGTATTCATAGCTGACTTATGAGTGCTTCCCTACCCAACTCCACCTCCAATTTTGTCCTTCCAAAAAGATAGTCTTGAATGAATGTTTTAATAACATAAATAAAATTCCCCACATCAAAGGTAAAAATGACATTTCGAGGTTGTTGGTCCTGGTGTGGTTTCAATGGAAATGAAAAATGCCTGTCAGTCAACAAGCCATCTTGTCACTAAGTCAAAGATACACATGAGTCAAAGGTATAAAAGAGAAACTTCCAGAGACTCTTAAAATTATAGTCAGGACACATACGTGTTCTAGATGTGTTCCTAAATACCTTTGATAAGGCAGTCCAGGAACATCAATGTAAGAAGTGGCCAAGCGTGAAGAGTAGCAAACCTTCCAGAGCCTCACCTATGATGATGAAGCAAGATCAATGGTTATCACACCCTGTGTCCGCTTGGACAGTTTTTAGGTCACTATAGTCATTGCCTAGTCTCTTATGGGCTTGATTTTCTCTTCATTCACTTATTTATTCTATAAATATTTAACAAGTGCCTTCAATTTTTCAGACACTGTTCTAGTAACTAGGATATAGTCAATGGTCAAAGCAAAGATCCCTGTTCTTCTTGAATATTCACAGCTGGATCAGAGTGAAGTGAGGAAGTCAGACAATAAACATAAATATAATAGATAAGTCATGCAGTATTTGAGATGATGACAAACACTGTATAAAAAGGTGTTTGGAAATGCAGGGGCTGGGGGCTCACAGAAATTTTAAATAGAGTGTTCATGACAGACCTCATCGAAAAGGTGAGATTAAAACAAAGATTCCCAAGAGTCAGCAGTAAGCCAAGTGCACAAGGAAAGGTGTTCAACATCATTAGCCTTGAGGGAAATGTAAATCAAAACCACGTGAGATGCTCTGTACACCTACTAGGATGGCTATAATCAAAAAGAAAGACAATAACAAGTGTTAGCAAAGATGGGAAGAAATTGGAACCCTCGTTTACTGCTGGCAGATGTGTCAAATGGTGCAGCTGCTTTTGAAAACAGTCTGGCAGTTCCTAAAAAGTTAAACATAGATACCATATGCCCCATCAATTTCACTTTTAGAGAAATGAAAACATATGTCCACACAAAAACTTGTTCATGAATGTTCATAGCAGCATTATCCATAATAGCCAATAAAAAGAAACAACTCAAACGTTCATCAACTGATGAATGCACAAATAAAATGTGGTATATCAATACACTGGCATATTAGTCAGTAATGAAGAGAAGTACTGACACGTGCTACCACAAGAATGAACCTTGAAAACATTATGCTGAGTGAAAGAAACCAGTCGCAGAGGACCATATATTGCATGATTCTATTTATATGATATGCCCATAATAGGCAAATCCATAAAGATAGAAAGTAAATTGGTAGTTTTCCCTAGGGCTGGGAGTCAGAGGGAATGGGGAATGACTGCTCATCGTTATGAGATTTCTTTTGTTGTAATGGTTGCACAACGTTGTGAATATACTAAAAATCATTGAATCACACACTTTAGATGGGTGAATTATATATCTCAATAAAGCTATTTTGTCTATATATACATAAGTGTGCATATGTGACACACACACAAAATAATCGACTAGATAGATATGTGAGAAGATGAGAAGAATACGTTTTAGGTCGCATGAACAGCTAGAGCAAGGATTTAAGTTAGAGATGAAGAAGAGGGAGAGTGGCCAGTGTGGCTGGTGCAGAGGAAGTGAGTGGGAAAATAGAAGGGGACTCACAAAAAATAGAGTGGGAGCAGGAGCTACATCAAGCAGGCCGGGTAAGTTTTTGGAAAGATTGTGGTCCTTACTCTGGATAAAATGGGAAGCATTGTACATTTTTGAGGAGGAGTGTGCCATGATCTAAGTCACGTTATTAAAAGGGTATTCTTGGTCTCCCAAGACCTTTCCCAGGGGCAGGCATTAGGAGTCAAAGGATAGAAGGAGAGAAATCTGTTGGGAAATTATGAAAGAGCCCAGGTGAGTAGGTAGGATCAATAGGTTTTGCCGATGGATTTTACGTGAGACAAAAGAGAAAGAAGAATCAAGGACGACTCCAGTCTGGGCAATGGGCAGGATGGAAGCGCCAGCAACATTATGAGGAAGGACGTGGATGGAGCAAGTGTGAGGAGGGGAGGAACAAAGAATTTGTTTTAGGCATGTTGAGTTTCATGAGCTCATTAGACATCCAAGTAGAGCTACTGAGTAGGCTGATGTTGAATAAGTTTGAGCCTTACTATATTTTGTCTTTTCATAGTCACGCCAATGCCCAGAAATCATAGTTCAAAATATCTTTAATGATGTTTAAACTTCCTCAAGAGTACAGAACCAATCAACTTGGGTTGCACTCCTACTGCTAAACAAAAACATTGTGCAATTTCAAGTGATGGGAAACATTATCATAGTGATAACATGAGTGCTAACGATAACATGATTTGTAGAGCACATACTATGTGTATTTCATTGACATGGTGTCTAATCCAACAGCTCCCTGGGAGAGTATTAAGAGGTGGAAAATGTCACAAATCTTGCCCAAAGACACAGAACTAAATGAGTGGTCAAGCCATGATTTGAACACAAATCTGTCTACCATTGTCCAAAACCCTCGTTCTTAGACAAAGCAGTGTGGAAATACAGTTTGGGAGCCCTGAGTCTTAGGCCAGAATCCTCCATCACTCACTTGAGAGGCCTTGGCCAAAAAGTGACCTTTTAGGCTCTGTAGTCTAAATCCTCTGCCATGGATATAAAAACACCTTGTTCACTGGTTTTTCTGGAGACTATACATTAAAATACAAGGAAATGCTTTGAATTGCTTTTAGCTGTACACGTGTCCAAACTGTATTCACTGAACTCATCGACCTAGACAGCGTTGCCCTTGGTGATGCCAACAGCTAAATACTTCTCTGACGAAATGTCTGTGTCTGCCGCCACAAGGACTTGGTGTTGAAAAAAGAAAACTTTCAGAACAGCCAGCTCCTTTTGACTTATTGGCTGTAAAAGGGGATTGTTTTTTAATAGTGAATGATAACCAAAAAGAAATGGATAGAAACCAGGGCAAAGTTGAGGAGAAAGAAAAAGTTTAGCAGAAGGACAGAAGAAAACTGGCTGGTCAAGGCATAAAATTAAATGTAAAGTAATAACACGTACAGTCGTCCCTCATTATCTGAGCAGGATTGGTTCCAGGACCCTGTGGATTCTCAAATCTGTGGGTGCTCATGTCCCTTACGTAAAATGGCGTAGTATTTGCATATAATCCATGCGCACGATCCTATATACTTAAAATACCTGTAGATTAGTTATGATACCTAATACAGTGTGAATGCTATGGAAATAGTTATACTGTACTGTTTAGGGAATAATGACAAGAAAAATGTCTGTACATGTTCAGTACAGATGAAACTACCATACGCCTTTCGATCTGCGGTTAGTTCCATCTGTGGATGTGGAACCCATGGATACAGAGGGCCAACTGTATTTCAGGGAAAATACACTTATCTTCGGAGAAAGAGTTAAAGCAATTTTAAAAATTAGCAAGGGAAATGTTTATGCTACTACAGATTTATAAATTAAAGGAAACTGGAAGCTAAGTGTTGCAAAGTTAACATACTTTTTTCTATTACTTTTGGTAGAATATATGAGAGTAACCTTAAACATGGGAAACCAGCAATCTGGAAGGAAATTAAGAAAATAAATGAAAAGGGAAGTTCTTAGGTTCAAAAAGACTGCATGGAAGTAGAAAAGAGAGCCTTCAAGTTTGGAAAGAATAAAAAGAGGATAAAATTACAGAGATAATTATGAGTATAAAAATTATTACTCTCCAAAGCATATGTGGTAGGATAAATATTACTTTAAATAATGATTTAGAAATTTGCTTTTTATAAAGCTCTCGGCTCTTATCTAGTGATTCTCTTTGAAAGTACTCCAAGCATATCCGGGGACCACAAAAACCTACTTGCACATCTAGCTGCTGAACACATCTCCAGTGCGCTTGGCCTCTGAATATCTTCCACAGAAGATTCATCTGACATTTTGTTGAATGATCTTAACATTTATTTTTTGCTCAATAAAATGCAAACAAATTGTCTCTGGAGCATGACAGCTCTCCTAGGATAAATTTGGCCTATTATGCTCTTAATTGAATCAATTTGCCTTTGATTATTTGGCTGGCATTCTCACAGAAAACAAGTCTAGTGCACAGATGACCCAATTCTAAATAAATTCTTTCCACTTGATACAGAGCAAGCTGACAAAACAAGGTTTACAAAGTGTTCATATCGTGGTAAAGTGACAGCAAATCTAGGAAATTGGTTATTGTTATTTTCAAATTATTGTTTGATGATGATTGTGATGGTTTTGCTAATATCTACTGTGCTGGACTCACTCCTTCCATCCTAGCCCAGTAATGTGATGTGCACCTACTCTATTTACTAATGGATGAAGTTAAATATCAGTTTCTGTAAGCATCACTGTGAAAGATGAGCTAAATATAGCAGCCAATTAATTTTTTAGCATTTCAGCTGCAAAAAAGAAAAAAAAAGCCAGCTCTGGTTAACTTAAGCACAAAAGTAAATTATTAGAATGGTCTTACGGTAGTCTTTAGTCAAATATAATGTTGAACAATTAAGACTGGGAAAGATAGGTCCCACCCAGAGCAGCCCAGAAGGTCTTACTTTCAGAAAGTCTGTAGGAAGAGGATGTAAATGGTCAAAATTGGGTCATATGCTCAACCTTGGAGGGAGGAGGAGGAAGGGGAGATAGTTCTGGGATGCTGGCAGAAGAAGTAACAGATAATGGTACCCACCTCCTTTACTCTAGCACTTGAGTTTATCAATGACAGATTCCATCCTACCTCAGTGCCTTTACACCTTGTTGGTCTCCCGGCCTGGAATGCGTATCTTAGCTTGGCTGGTTCCATCACATCCTTTAGGATTCAGGTAAATGTTCCCTGTACAGAGAGTTTCTCCCTAATTATCTTATCACAAGTACCCCCTTTATTCGCTGCACTTATCAACACCTGACATATTACAGTCATGCGCCACATGATGACGTTTTGGTCAACGACAGACTGCATAGACGACAGTGGTCCCATAAGATTAGTACCATATAACCCAGATGTGTAGTAGGCTATACTACCTAGGTTTCTGTAAGTACACTCTATGACGTCACACAATGATGAAATCTCCTAACGATGCACTTCTCAGAACGCATCCCTGTCGTTAGGTCACACATGACTATATATATTATACTGGGATACAAACTCCAAGAAAGCATGGACGGTTCTGAACGTCCAGGGTGAACAAATGAATGAGCAAACACATATGGAAATGAACTATCAAGGTCACTGGATTTGCCTGATTACAGCTTTGTGACTTCTTGGTCTCTTCCTTTGTGCCCCTTCCTCCCCTCCAGTGGGAATAGAGAGAAGCTCTGAAGCCCATGCTCTTTCCTTCTCCTCTGGAGACTTTCAATATGGGCCAGGCTTGCCTCTGAGGTTCTATGCCAGGAGTTCATTTCAAGGGAAATGGTGCCGATGACGGGCCATGGCACTGAGCTGGGGGGCCAACCTGAGCTCTGGCCCTGCCTCCTGGTGTGTCCTGGAGAAGTTACTCAACCTCTCCACAACACAGTTGTCTCATCCCTAAAATGAGGCCTTGGGACAGGCCCAGTGACTCTTGCTGGGAAGCAGTACAGGCCCCTAGGGAATATTTTGTGGAGCTGTAGTGTTTTCTTTTTCATATTCAAGTATAGTCATTCCCAAGCAGTCCTATGTTGAAATATAGAAAATTGTGAGTTAATATCCAATTACGCCTACTGCAAAGTACAGTTAGGGCATTGTGTTGATGTTTGAAATTATGTTTGTGTGTAGGCAAGCTACACAATCTCTTATTTTAATTCAGGAGAGTAGAGGAATGTTCTCAAAATGTGTGTTTTAAAATAGGGAACTCGGGACTTGCGGCCGGATAGCCAGGTGACTTTGCAGTGCACAATCACAAAACACACAACTTCCTACCTCCTCCTCTGCAAGGTCGCCTCAGCGTGGCATCATGGTCCCATCTATTACAAATTCTAAGACCAGACACACCCATGTGCAAAAACAGATGCAAGCACGCCTTCCAAACACAAACAAGGCCGTCCCAAGGGAGCTGTAAGTCTGGTTGGTGGCCTGAGCCTTTGTGCTGCTTCTGGAGGCAGATCTGCTAAGACTCAGGGGCCATGGTCACAAGAGAAGGAGGAGGAGGTGACAGCAGGACAAGTCAGCTAGCTGATCGTGAAATCCTGCATGACATCACGACAGTCCCTTCTCCAATCTGGACCGTCATCTGCACTGTCCTCAGCCCTCTCCCTCCACTGCCGAAATGTGCAGTTTGCTCTGAACTTTATCTACCATTGGGATGCTTGCCACCACTTTATATTTTCTACTTTCAGACCCCTGGCTTGTCTCTGGATAGAATAAAAGTTTTTGCCTTCCTCCAGTCTATTCTTCATTCACTGCCAGAATGTTCTTTCTCAACCGCACATCTCATTTTATCACTTGTTCAAAATCTTTTCAATGCTTCTCATGGCTAAGATGAAGTCCAGTTTCCTTAGATAGCACGATCAGGCCCCATCTATCTCTCCAGAGTTGACCCTCCTGGTGTAAGACTTGAAGCCAAGCAGAGCCTGAAGTCTGAATTTACTTGTAGTCTCAAATATACACAACACGATTCTTTGTTGTGTTCGCCTATTAACTATAATTCCTCTGCTGGTGACATACCCTATGAAAGTCTCTAATCCATCCTGTGGTTTCATATTCCTCTCTCTGACAAGCCAGTGGTAACCATGCCCACTAATCAGAGATTTCTGTTCCATTTTGGCTCCCAGAGGGGGCTAATAAATAGCAAAATCACTCAAAGGAAGGACACTAAGGAAAAAAACAACAACAAAAGCAAAGCATCTTGAGGATCTTCCCCACATAGATTACCTGCCATACACTGATTACAAAGATGATGCATACTCTTGGACTGCTCTGAAGTGGTGGTATTGAATATCACCTGAAAATTTGTGCTTGCAAGTGGCGCCAGGGCTTTGCTTGTCTAGAAAGACTTCCATTCTCATGGTATTGACTGTGCTGTGATTTGATTTGTGCTGTGTGTGAACAGGAGCCTTAGGTTATGGGAATTGCCTGATAAAGACTTGTTGGCTATTGACTGATGTGAGGCAAATAAAGGGTCTCATGCAAGAAGATGCCTTTCCCGAAACATCCCCCAAATTGGTGATATATTTGAAACATCTTAATGTACACCATTTGCCACATATCCAATACTGAACTGAATTATAGACAACAGAGAAGGGGTATAAGGTTCTAATCCTTCAGAAATGCCAATATGGGGTCAAAGTGTATTAGCTAGTCCTCGTCTGCCTGGAGTTTTTTCATCTCGGGACTTTCCTTCTCCCCGTTCCCATGGTGGCCCTGTCAAACATGTGATCCCATGGTCAGTCTCTCTCATCACAGGGATAGCCCGAAGACCCAAGCAGTTCTTTCCTAGGACTGCTGTTAGATCCATTGGGGAAGAACTTCTCCTTTTAATCTGGGATCATGTGTAAAAAGTCTGCCTGAGAATAAGGTCCACCAAGGACAAACCAAAGATGAGTAAGAGAAAGAGAAAGAGAAATTGATGACATTATTTGACCTTCAGATTCTGGCCTTACCTGAAGTCCATGGCCTTTTATATTTTACTTAAGCTAGTTTGATTTAAGCTTCTTTCACTTGCAATCAAAAGTAAACATTAACTAATAAATACGGATTAAATACTAACTAATAACTATGAAGAAATAACATTGACTTTAAACCACTCTCATTTTCACTCTTTATTCTGATGTGATATGAAAAGCGCTTACCACAGAACAGGCGTGGACCTAAGCATTTAATGCATCAATTAATCTTTACTATATGAAGTAAATACTATGATCATCTCCCTGATTACCTGATGCACAGAAATTTACCGAACTGTACAATCTCACATAACTAGTCATTTTCAGAGCTGTGGTTTCTTCTAGCTCTTCAACATTGTACAAATTTGCTTCCTGAATGCCATCAAAACACTGACCTCTTTCCAGAAGGTCAGCAGTCAACGTCCAATGGCAAGAATTTTCCAGCTATGCTACACATGTATTCCACAAATGCATTCCTATAGTAGTCACAGGAGTGTAGGAAAATGGCTTGAAATGTCTCTCCAGAGTTCATTAGATCTGAGTTGAAATTCTGACTTTGCCTTTTACTAATTATTGTACTTGAACCCATGTCTCATTTTCCTTTTCTGAAAAAAATGCCATAAGAATACTACCTACCTCCACAAGAGAGCTAAATGAACTAACGTACGTAAAGTATAGTGCACACACTGGCTGGCATACAGCAAGTGCTCAACAAATGCTGCTATCAGGACCAGGACCATTTCTCCTGCCAGCGCTGCCCATCTCTTCAATATGGTCCATCACACTGGCTTACATTTCAAATACAGTCAGTTATTTCTCCGGACCAGCACCAAGAAGTTACTCCTCCCTGAAGCCTCCTCGTCCATTTTTCCCATCTCACTCAGCCATCACAAGAAACCTCAGTCACTGTACTTGCTGGAAGAATATCCTGGAAGCCTGCCCACCACAGTGCCCATCTACGAATCATCAGAGCTGCCAGAACAAGCAGCTCACACTGGAGAGCCACTGTGCTTCCTCCTCTCAGTGCTTATTATCTGAGATTCTGTTTCCCTTTTGCCAAACACCTCAGAGGGTCTCACTTAAATAACGACCATCTGACTTAGAAACATGTCAGGAGAGGTCCCAGAAACCAAGCTCTTGTAGGGAACTAGATCTTCATATGGTTTCCAACCTTCATTTAGTTGCTAACACTATTGTAAGGTAGGTCAGACCCAACCTGATTAGTCCCTTCAAGTGCAGATCATGGAAACAACCAAGCGATTTTATAGAGTAATTTACTCAGAATAAAATGATGCAACCTCAGCTCGATCTGTAACAGGCTGACAGACACACAAGGAAGGGACATCAGGTGCCAGGCTTCATCTTCCAAAGCTACATATCATCCTTGCAGATGCCCACACCTCCTTCTCCCACAGCCTCCTGCATGATTTACCTTTACAGTGTACAAAGTCTTCCGTCACTTAATTATTCTGTTTAATGCATCTTTGCAAAGGCTTTAAATGAGTGCTTCTGAGAGCTTAGGGTTTACCTGCTTTCATAGCTGTAACCCCTGTGAGGCCATGTTGAGAAAACCTTGCCCCTCCCATGCCCAGTGGCTTCTGGGATTGCTTGCCCTCCTCCTTGGGGCTTGGCTTGTCTTCAACTGCTGGGCCCACACTGTGTGCTGAGATTCAATAGACGTCATCCCATTATGAAGGTTGTCTATACTTTCCCTATTCATGTTGATGCCTCTAGAGTTTGAAGAATCTAACTTGCATTAAATCTGCGAAGAACTTGGACTAAAAATAAAAGACGTTTGTTTCAATAACATAATGTGTAATTCTATTGTATTAAAATATTTTATTATATTATTAAGTACAAATATAATTATGTATTTATGTGATGTAATCATATAATAATAATCATAATATATATAACTATAATAAAAACTAAAATATAAAATAATTATTATTAAATATTATATTAAAATATAATTTTTCAAAAAATTTCTAAAATATATATATTTATTAATATTTCTGAAAATAATAATTACATTCTCTCATTTCTATTAATTTCTGTAATTAATACCAGTATCAGTGATTTTTTTAAGACTTTCATTTTATTTTCCTCTGTACCTCCAAATGATTTTAGTGCCGTCCAGCTATGGGCTTGGGTGTTATTGATATTAGTAATGAATTGTGTTATTGTTTATTATGCTGACTTAAATATTTATGTACAGAATAGATGCTAACAGACTTAGGGGTGTGAGTTAATGAGTAAACAAGGGAACTAATGGTCACCTGAATAGATAAACAAATGAATGAATAAACAAATCAATGAAGACGGTGCCGTCTCAGTTGCAACCCACATTCCACACTACTGCCGGCTTTGATGACTTACACGGACATGGTCTCAATCACTCCGCACATCAACCTCAGGAAGTAGGAAAATTTAATTGTGTCTCATTTTACGAATAAGAACTAAGCCCCAGTTCATTTAAGTTATTTGCAAAATGTCACTTAGCTAAAAACTGGACTTTGCCCACAAGATTTATCTGACTCGGGAGTCTTTGTTTTTTCTACCACTTTCGTGCTTTTCCCAATGTTGAACCAAGATATACATCTCCCCTTTTCCACACCAACAGAGAGTGACTGTGTGTCCAGGAAAGTACTGGGGAAAACAGCTCAAAGCAGCCAGTGTCAGGGTCAATTATCTTTAGAGTCTTGTATTTTACTTAAAAATCCAAGTAAATTTTGCCTTAGATTCCAAAATATGAATGCATTTTATTATTATCAAAAGAATGTGATTTTGTTGTTGCTATTATTTTCCCTCCAAACATTCTAATAAAAATCATTGCTCCCTAAAGAAAAGCCACATTAGGGCTGGTCCCATGGCCGAGTGGTTAAGTTCATGCACTCCACTTTGGTGGCCCAGGGTTTCATCGGTTGCGATCTCGGGCATGGACATGGCACCACTCATCAAGCCATGCTGAGGTGGTGTCCCACATGGCACGGCCAGAAGGACCTACGACTAGAATTTACAACTATGTACTGGGTGGCTTTGGGGCAAAGAAGAAGAAGGAAAAAGAAGAATAAGAAGTTTGGCAACAGATGTTAGCTCAGGTGCCAATCTTTAAAAAAATAAGAGCCGCATTTACACAGGGCTCTGCATATCCCTCTCACCCCAACAAGGTGCACCCCAAGTTGAGAAGCATGTGGTACACCTAACAGTACATTTGATGGAGTATCAAGGAACATGGTAGCATTTCCCAGGGATAACTGGCCTCTATGGGGTGCCACATTCAAGGGTTCTGTGTATCCAAGACCCTACCCAAAGCCCTGAGATCCTGAAAACAACTAAATAGCACAAAAATGGAAGATGAAGACAGCAAGTGTAAAGTGCACGGCAAAAGGATTTTATTTTGTTTATTCATTTTACTGTTGGTAAAGGGTGAGTGTAGGGTGGTTGTCAGGAATATCCTCCTCCCAGCATCTGATGGGTCTGCCCATGCAGAGGGGCTCTGTTAGTGTGACATTCCCACCTTCCTCCTTCCCTACGGCGGGGGGACACACTGATGAGGTTAAGAGAGGAACTGGACATGAATGGCCCTACTTCTTCCTTTCTTTTGCTCTCCAGAACCCTGTGCCCAGGAAACAAATGTTCTGGTCTGTTCCACCACGCGACAAGTGTTACAGCGATAGTCCACTGTGTGAGATACCTCTAATGATCCAGCCCTCCTGCGACTGGTGGATATATATGTCTAATTCTTGGCTTCAGTTTGACAATGCTCATTCGCCCTCAGACAGAAGGCACATTCTCCAAAATCAGTATTATTGGAAATTAAGATAGTATTTTGGTCTACCATCTGCCTTATTTCCCAGTTGGTTCAGAACTCCGGTGAGAAAGAGGGATTATATTCATTAGTCCCCTCTCAAGTTCCAGCTTTTTTATGCAGGGCCAGAAACTTAGAGAAAGAATGGAAGATGTGGATTAAAATAGCTCATAAAGAGATGTGGGTGAGCTCGAGGAGCATGGCTCTGGTCCTTGAACCTCAGTATGTAATGTATGAGTGGGATGTTTAGTCTTTGCAGTTTGGGAAACATATATTGGGCCGTGAGGTTGGATGCAACCTGAGTTTGCAATTGACGTTTTACTCCCGAGACCTGGTGGGTGGGTTTACAGTTAGTTGTGTGTCACTTGAAATTCTCGCCTTAGCAGATCACTGAGGCTGGTCGGTGGCTCTGTTCACAGGCAAGTGGCTGTCTTGATAGAGTTACTGCTATGCACATTAGGCCTAAAGCAAATGCCTTGCAGGCCCCACCTACTTTCAGCAAATTCAAACACTTCAGCAGAGGCTCAGGACCCAGGAATCAGGCCAGATGCTGACTCAGAAGGTGGCCCTTGCAAAGAATAAGGCTATAGCCTGATTTACAAATACATGCAAGGTTTTTCTTAAGCTTTTCTTAAGACAGTTTAGCTAGGCAAAGATCCATTATAGGGAAGAGTATCTTTCCTTATATACGAACCTTTCAGGCATTAGTGAAGAGAAAATCATATGCCATTTTCAAAAGGCAAAGCCATCAAGGTCTCCATGATCTATGAAGCATTAGTGAGGATCAAGTTCAAACTTTTAGCTCTGGGCCCAGAAATCCAGTGCTACATCACTTGCCCCAAATTCCATTCTGCCTTAAGAGCCAAGAAAGAAATGATGGCAAGGCCAATCTTGGATTCACGTGGCTTCTCCACAGATTAAGAAGTTGGGAAACACTCCAAATCAAAGGAAACATATAAGGAAAAAAAGGTGTTCATTCCAGCAAACAGCATCTGTGTTAGAGAAGGGAGAAGACCACCCCAACCAGCAGGTTATACTGTTACCCTTTCATCTGGATCATTCTGAAGGAAGCAGGGAAAGGGCAGAGGCAAATCAAGCCTGAAAGTCACATCCCACTACTACACAAAAGGTGTAGAGACAGAGAGCAGCTGTGCTTGGGAGCACACGCCCACTTGGCTCTGAGTTTCAGAAGCAGGCAGGAGCAGTTTGAGTGCAGGAATCAGGAAATAGCCATTCTCTAGATGAAACACATGTGAGGTTGAGGGGAACCTTCCCTGAGAGGCAGGTGTCACAGGCCTATTCTGTGTCATAGCAAGAGAAGCCAAGGACTGAAGATGCTCACTAGTATGCACTCAGTTGTGTCCCCCACTAGATTCCTAGGTTGAAGTTCTAACCTCATTCTGCCTCAGAATGTGGCCTTACTTGGAGATAGGATCTTTACAGAAATAATCAGGTTAAAACGGGGTCGTTAGGATGGGCCTTAATCCAATATGACTAGTGACATTATAGAAAGTGGAAATTTGAAGATGGATGCACACAGGGAGAAAGCCATGTGAACATGAACTCAGCCACCTATAAGCCAGGGGAGAGGCCAGGAACAGCTCCTTCCTTCACAGCCCTCGGGAGGAATCAACCTGCCAACACTTTGACTTTGAACTTCCAACTTCCAGAACTGAGACAATAAATTTCTGTTGTCTAAGCACAAGTGGTACTTTGTTACAGAAACCTAGCCAAAATAATACACAAGGATGTATGGACATTAGGCCACTGGATTGAGCCTACAATCCATCCAGTCTTTGAGAGCTGAGAAATAAAAATTAAGAGATTTGGGATAAAGAAAAAAAAAGAAATTCAGATTAAACCTTGAGATTAGAGCTTCCACCATTGCAAATTTCTGACCTTTGTAAGAAGGAAGTGAAGTTTGCACTGCCACCCTGTGAAGACATTTGTGTAAAGAGATTTCCTACTACATAAGGTAAATGCCGAGTACCCTAGTTTACCTCTTTCTGTGAAAGTTCCCCCAAATCAATTCCGGTTCACAGGACATGGAGCCCGGCTGGTCACTGGCTTAAACTGACAACCATCGTGAGGAAGCTAAAAACAAAGCTTTCCTCCTTCTACTCTCATTTGGACTTCAATTATTGTTATTATTATTACTTTTTTTCACCTTACCTGCGAGGTGACTTAAGGTTTCCATAGTGAATTAACAACAGAAGAGGATTTATATTCAAGTCTGAGATATCTAATGTTGCCATTTTAATATTGGAATATACTTATAATATGAGCTCTTTGACAATCTTTGATAGGCTAATTTGCAGGTGCAAATATAGACATAATTTGGCATCAGAAATGTAATAGGGAGTGAAATTTTAGCCTTGAGTAACAAATAGCCATGGGATTTGATCTGAGTAATACACTATTCTGACCCATCCTCAGACCTTCTTGGGGGGAGGGGAATCTACACCGTCCCCAGGAAATCTGGGAGAGTAAACGAGGGCAGGGATTGGCAGGGAAGCACACTCATGGACAGTGTCACTTTTCAGAACACACAACACTGGGAGTAAGCCAGCCTCTTTAGATTATTCAGAAGGCACTATTTAAAAAGCCAGGAATGAATTCCATTAGAAGAGACTGTCTTAAAGCGACTCTATTACTGGGAGACAATTAGATTAGACACGCTTCTCTAATCCTCTCCACGAAACAATGGTAACACTCTTCCCAGGAAGCCAAATTGACTCTGTCACCCTCCTGCGTGTGCAGCAGCTGTTTAAATTCACAGCCAGTTTTTAAAGAACCATTATAAGATACACAGAATTGCCTGTGATGGATAAAAGGGGAGATGAGTTACGTCTCCAGACTTCCTGTGCCCAGAATTGAAGCGCACCTCAAGCAACATATGCGACATCATTTAATGCAAGGTCAAGTGTCCTCACTACTCACTGAACCTATTTTCTTCTGGTTACAAGTGTTCCTCTCAAGGAGACATGTCGAAGTCAGCTGGAGCTCTGCCTGCTGAATACAAAAAGCTCAGTTTGCACAGACCGACAAAGGGGAGGGTGACAATCCATCTGAAGCAAAAAATGACAGAACTGTCCCTGGGTCCAATTTTGGCCAATACTGCCTAGCTGAGCTGTCAGGAGACCCAGATGAAAGACCCGTGAAAAGCTGTCTGTCCCCGCATTGGCCCGCCCACCATGGAAATGGCCAAAGCTGTATAGACGTGCATTTCACCAATATTACTCCCAACGTAGGTCAGAACGGAACCTGCATCTCAGAAATACCCAGAGTGTGGATACTTTTGTGTCTGAATATTTGGTGGGGTTGCATGAGTACCTGAGGAAAGATGGAAGGATGTGAAAAGACCATCAGCTTCCAGCATGGCTGATCCAAAAGCAGAGTGAAGGCAATCGTATGTGGGAATAAAAGTGGCCAAAAACATTACATTTCAAAAATGAGTTAATGAAAAGTTGCAAGTAGGAATAGTTCTATTATAACAATAGAACAGAAAATAAAGTGGGGAAATAAACACGTATTTCCCAGAAATCATGATGGTCATGCCAAGCTGCTGCCGACCCGGTGGTTCCAGTGCCAGTCTAATCCCCAAAAAAGAAATAAAATAATGATTTCAGTAACTCTGAATCCTGAACTGAATTCTCTTCTAATCATTTTGATCATCTCATCAAAAGAAAGGTAATAAAAAAGTGAAAGGTCTAACAAATTGCCCTTTTTCAACTTTAATGAGAAAGAGTTTGAAGCAAAATCTAGTGTATACAATGGCAGTGGTGAAACATACACTATCATTTGTGTTTTCGGTTTTTGCTGAAGATTAAATTAGCATTTTTCAATGTTATCTTCCTAGCCATCATTCTTAATGGCAGCATAACATTCCTTTAATAGATATTCCTTAAATTTCTCTCTTATCATATTGAATAACTACTTTTTCTTTCCATATTTTTCTCATTAATAATAATAATTCTGATAAAATTAATAATAATCAACATATATATACTGATTAGTATGTGGGATGCACTGTTCTAAGCATATATTAACTCATTTAATCCAAAGGGAGGGAATCTTGTGAAGTGGGAGTTTCTTAATCCGTTTTACTGATGAAGAAACTGAGGCACAGAGAATTCACCCAGATACCGTAACAAAACAGGGTTTCTAATCCGGGCAATCTGGCCCTGAGCCTATGCTTTTGATCATTATACTGACAATATCTGGACATAAATTTTTTTTCTCTCCTTCCTTAGGATCGTTTTTATTGAGATAGATTTTCTGAGAAGTGGAATAAGTAGACCAGAAAGTATGAACATTTCAAAGATTCTCAAAACATGATTGCTGAATTGCTTCCTCAACTGTTACAAATATTGTACTGATCATTTTCTCCTAAATCTACACATTGTGAAGCCGTGTATTCAGTTCTTGAAGATTCAAGAGTAGCTTATCTTTACTGTGTTTTACTTTGATCAACAGAACACAACTCCTCATTTTTTCTATTAAATGCTTCTCTAGTAATTAACTCTTTGTCCAACTTTTCTTTTTCTTTTTTTTTTTTTTGAGGAAGATTAGCCCTGAGCTAACTACTGCCAGTCCTCCTCTTTTTGCTGAGGAAGCCTGGCCCTGAACTAACACCCGTGCCCATCTTCCTCTACTTTATACGTGGGATGCCTACCACAGCATGGCTTGCCAAGCGGTGCCATGTCCGCACCCAGGATCAGAACCGGCAAACCACGGGCCGCCGAGAAGCGGAACGTGCGAACTTAACCACTGCACCACCAGGCCCACCCCTTTGTCCAACTTTAATGCTATTAGCTTAAATTTGATTTTTCATTGTTATTTTTTATATATTTGCCTATTTTATATTTGTCCATTATTTTACTTTAACCCTCCGGTGTCTTTTTGTTTTTGATGTCTCCCTTATAAGCAGATAATTGTTGAATTGGTTTTAAGAGTCCAGGGAATTCATATTGTCTTTCCACCACTATACCTCTGGTATCATTGAGGATATTATATATGTATTTATAATTAAAATTGTTCTATGGGGCCAGCCTGGTGGTGCAGCGGTTAAGTTCACACATTCCACTTCAGTGGCCTGCGGTTCGCTGGTTTGGATCCTGGGTGTGGACATGACACCACTTGGCAAGCCATGCTGTGGCAGGTGTCCCACATATAAGGTAGAGGAAGATGGGCATGGATGTTATCTCAGGGCCAGTCTTCCTCAGCAAAAAGAGAAGGATTGGCAGCACGTGTTAGCTCAGGGTTAATCTTTCTCAAAAGAAACAAAATTGATCTACAAATTGATTCATTTTCTTCTACTTTTGTCATTTTGGATCCCTGAGTCCTATTCACTTCTTAAAATTAATTTGAAACTCTTTCAGATTTCCTATGTTCTGGAAAAGTTTAAATAGTATGAGAATTATCAACTCACTGAACATCTGAAAGAGCTCAGAGTAAACTTTTCTGCATCCACAATAACTGAAGGAGCGGAGAAAACAGTACATTTTTATAATGGTTTTCAATTTCTTTCATGGTTACATGTCAATTCAAATTTTAAAAATTCTTCTGAAGAAATTTTACAAATTTGAGTTTTTAATAAATTGCCTATTCAACTGAAATTTAAACATGTATTTACATAAATTTTAAATGGCATTCTTTTATAATTAAAAAAAAAACCCTCCACATCTGTGCTTATACCTTCTTTCAAACTTCTAACGCAGAGTGTCAGTGGTTACTCATTCTACCTCTCAGATGTTAGCCCACTTTATTGGATTTTTCAGAGCACTGGGACATAAAATAGTTCATATATTTCAATATTTCTTGTCTTTTATTTATTTGTATACTTCATTAATTTCTGCTTTGATCTATGATGATCCCTTTTTCCTCCCGAGGGACATTCTACTGCTGCTTTTTTTAGCCTCTTGGATTACAAACTTTCTTTCCCTTCATTCTTCTTCATTCTTTCTGGTTAAATAATAAAAGCTTCAGCCACATTCCACAAATGTTGATATGTTATGTGATTATAGTCATTATTTTAAATAATGTCAAAACAATCTAAATAAAGTCAAAAACAGGTTAATGTGGTGCTTTAAAATATATTCACAAATTTTGTGACACTCCCTTCAAAAGGTGGAGCCTAATTTACCTCCTCTTAGCTGTGGGCTGTTCTCAATGAGTCACTTAGAGAGAAGAGAATAAGGTGGAAGGGACAGTGAGTGACTTCCGAGATGGGTCATAAAAGATTGCTCCTCTCTCTCTTTGCTCACTCCCGCTGTGGGAAACCAGCTGCCATGTTGCAAGCAGCCCTATGGAGAGGCCCATGTGGCTTCCTGCCAACAGCCATGTGAGCGCGCCATGTTGGAAGCATATCTTCCAGTTCTAATCAAACCTCAGATGACAACGGCCTTGGCTCATGTCTTGACTGCAGGCACATGAGAAACCCTGAGTCAGAACCGCACATCTAAGCTACTTCTCAGTTCTGACCTACAGAAATTGTGAAACAATAAACGTTTATTGTTTTAAGTCTCTAAGTTTTGGGAGTAATTTGTTATACAGTAGTAGATATTACATCAAAAATCACAGTTTTTTATTTCTTCTTTGACCCTAGATTTGATTTTCTTTGACCCTACAGAACTGGATTTATTTTTGTCATTGTCCTTATTGTAACTCTTTTCTAAGGCCTTTGTGATTGGAAAGTGGAGCTTACAAGTTTCAGCTATTTAGGGTTTATCAGGATTTTATTTATGACAGTATATAATCAAATTTTGTAAATATTGTGTGGATGCTTAAAGCAGTGATGTGTATCCATGTTTATGACACCAATCTGAGAAATTAATCTGACAAAGTATATCATTCCAACCCCATATAAACTCAGGTCTTAGCAGTTATATACTCATGGGAAATTGTTATTTAATATTGTAAGAGAGTTTTTTGAAAAGTTAGTTTAATAAATTTCCCCATTGATCTTTATGATATTTATTGAATTCCTAATATTCATACTGTAGCACTCTACTTTCTTTTGTCGTACATTTTCCTAATATAGCTCTCCTCATTTTTCATATTTAACATTTCAGTCTCTCTTATAAATTTGTCTCTCGTAAGCATTTAATTTCTCTACTTTGATCCGAGAGCCTTTGACTTTCAATTGAGGGATTCAATCAATTTAATGTTGTTATTATAATCATTTAGTTTTAAGCTTTCTTCTTTTCCTTTCATTGTTCATTGATAGCTCTTTTTCTCTGTTTTAATATGTGAATTATTTTCTTTGTTTTTGTTGCTGGTTGTTTTGCCTAAATTAATGAGTATTTTTGAAGGACTATATCCTAATAGTAATTCTAATAGGTCCCTTTAAGTTGTTCAGAAGCCCACCTTAACTTGCACTTATCTAAATATCAAAGACCCGAAATGAAATGCTCACTTGTGGTGCTCTTTATGTGAGACGAATAGTTTAGTACACCTTTAGCTTCCTTCATCGGTTAATCTGCTCGAAGTTTGACATCAAGAATACTGTATTTGCTTCATGACATGGAGCCAAACTGTGCCATAAGATGAAGTTTTCAACAGTTTCTTAACCCACATTTTTCTTCCTTATAATGAGTGTCATTTCTTCCCAGATTCCAACTTTTAGTTTTTTAAAGTTGCTCTTTTGTTTTTCCCACGTCTTGGAAGACATTCTATAAGAAATTAGGAAAATCTACATTGGAGACTGCTAGTGAGAGTCCATTTCCCATTTCCAACCAGATATCTGCTTAGACCTCCTCTACTCTCTTCAAATTTCCCTTCGATCTCATTCTTAGCAGATAAACTCATCTCCTATTTCACAGAGAAACGAGAAATCATCAGACAGGAATGCTTGCTCTTTCCTGTGACCACATTGATTTTTCTGTCTTTTTATGGTTCCTTTTTATGGTTACTTATCACCCTTGTAATAAAGTTATGTTTTGTTTGTATTTATCTTCTGCAAAAAAAAAAAAAAAATCAAAGGGTGAGTTCCTACTGGTATATATATGTATTATTATATATAATAAAACAATATATTTTGACTCCCATTCCCAAATAAAATAATTCAGGGCATTTGGTACTTCTGACTTGGCTTATATAATCCCATCATCTTTAAAATGAAAAGTAAATAATTCAAGTGTGAACACTGCTTGGATATTAGATAAGGTTAAGCAATTACCTTTTTTTTTGGTGTGATTATGCTATCGCTGTTATGTTTGCCTTAAAAATCCTTATCTTGTTAAATATACATATTAAAATGCCTATTAATGAAAGTATATGGCTTTGGATTTGCTTCTAAATAATCCAGTGTTGGGGAGAATGGGTTAGAACATAGAAGAAACAAGATTCAACTTGGCTGATAATTGTTGAAACTGAGTGATAGATGTGAGTTCATTATGCTATTTTCTCTTCTTTTGTATATATTTGAAATTTCCCATAATGGTAAGTTAAAAATAATCACCTTAACAACATTTTAAACTGTTATACTTCTATAATTACGTAAACCCGTATGAAACCGATTTGAGCAATCCCCACCAGTCCTTTTCTGCTACAACTTCTCCTTTTATAACATTTGGTGAACAAGTTCATTTCTTTGGGTAATCTTTTTCAGAAATTATTGTCAGGGGTATGTTTTCAGAAAGGCTGAATAGGAGCCATTTATGAAAGCTAAATATGAGAATACATCTCTTGTCTTCGTCATTTGACCTTGATATTCTCGAACCCAGGAAAATTTTACACTGGCATCTCGCTTACTTGTATCAAGTACTGTGACTTGATATAAAATCTCCTCTGATTTAGACGTAACAGGGACCAGCTCTGATGATTGCTTAGAATAGTGGTACGCACTCAGGTTTGCAAAGTCAAGTCTTGTGAACCACAAAAGTGTAAGCACGGTGACCTTGAGGAGTTGGGGGCATTAGGAGGTGCATTTATTCCTGTTTCTAGCCTCTGCTTGGTGTACTACAACAAGTTGACAGTTTTGTTTTTCTTTTTTTTTTTTTTTGAGGAAGAGTAGCCCTGAGCTAACATCTGCCACCAATCCTCCTCTCTTTGCTGAGGAGGACTGGCCCTGAGCTAATATTCATGCCTATCTTCCTCTACTTTATATGTGGGATGCCTGCCACAGCATGGCTTGATAAGCAGTATGTAGGTCTGCACCTGGGATCTGAACCACGAACCCTAGGCCATTAAAGCAGAATGTGCGAAATTAACCACTATACCACCGGACCTCACCTATAAGTTGACGCTTTTTTCCTGTGATATTATTAAGACTTTCTTCTGCTGACCCACAAATTCTAAAACTTTCATTGACCGGACCAACACAAAGAGTGGGACAATTTTGCGAGGAGCATCATTAGCAAATTATACTTCTTCATCATCTCATTCTATAAAATCTTAGAAATTGTAGGGTTTTTATTTTTTCTCACTGTCCTACATTAGTTTTGATTTTCTAAGGAAAAGTTACAGAAGTTACAGGTGTTACGTGTGTGTATATTGTTAGTGGTGGCATTATGAATTCAACACGAAAATTTGTGTTGAGTCCTACTGCGTCCAGACATCCATTGATCCATTCATGTATTCAAACAAGTTTGTTGAGTGTTCAGCTAACTCTTGGCGATGTGCTCAGCTTAGCGGTATTCTTCATCCCTGCCTTCATGAATTTCCATCTCATTGCCAGTGGTTCCTTTGGGGGAAGATGAGAGGATAAACACCTGGCCTTAGAGTTCAGGAAGAAATTAAGGTCCATCCCTCATATGTCCGGAGAGGGAAACCCAAGCACTTCCCTCCTTGCTTAGGTATGATAAATGACCTAGACCAATTTTTAATAGGGGATTCATGGCCCGCTAATAGATTTTAAGAGGGTCCATATAGCCAATTAGTGCATTGAGTACTCTTCTTGGGAGATAATCTATCCAAAGATTTCTTCAGAGTCTCAAAATAGCCAGTGATATTCAAATGGTTAAGAGCCACTGCCTTGCCAGTCTGTGTTCATAATGCATGAATAAAGACAATTCATTAATGATAATATATAAATTCCTTTTATCCACACTTCATGGGGGAATTCTGGGAGACTGCTAATGTGTTCTAGTAGCAGAATACAAGGAGATCCATTTAGAATGATGGATGGTTTAGTAAGACAAGGATTTGTAATCCATCCTTCCTTGGCATGGCTCATTTTCTTCTGAGGTTTGCAATTAACTATTAGAATTATTGATACTCATAGAACATGAAAGAAATTATGCTTCTTAAAAAAAAGAAGAGGGTTTTTTTGTTTGAAATGTTGATAGCCTGGGGTTAGTGCAATGGTCCCAGAGGACAATAGCTTAGGAGCTTTTCTCTTTTTAAGTTTAATACAGAACATTTATTTGTTATTTAGTTTCTTGAGCTATGGCTTGGCATTATACAAACAAGTCTCAGGCCATAAAGAGCCTTACACATTGAAATCTGATGCCTTTGTCTCCAAATATTTTAATGACCACAAACATGTTTTTAAAATAAACCTTAAATGCATGTTTGAAACTCTAAATTTTGTGTAATCTCAATACCACAAAATAGGTGACCTATATTGTGCAGACGTGGAAAAATCTAGTTGATATATAAACAATACTTTTGCACCATTAACAGCTTTATGATATGAAATACACACATTGCCTTAGAAATCCTGGTTTTGAGCCCCAAAAGTATCTTTGAAATATC
Source organism: Equus asinus (assembly GCF_041296235.1). Lineage (NCBI taxonomy): Eukaryota > Metazoa > Chordata > Mammalia > Perissodactyla > Equidae > Equus > Equus asinus. The sequence goes on along the minus strand of NC_091808.1, from coordinate 11,327,358 downwards.
ATTCTATTACTGCAAATGAAAATTCACAGTACATAATTGAAAAAGTTTTTGAAAATATCAGCTGCCTGGCATTGAGCTATAACCCAAAGCATAAAAGTAAATATCCAGAAGTCCATACAGATAGAAATAAATGTTGCATAAATAAATAAACAAGGGACAAGAGAGAAATCTCCCATGCAGAAGAATTTCAAGTAATTTACCTAGACACTCTGCCCTTAAGGAGGGGAGCATAACTCCCCATTCAAGTATGGGGTCTGCATCTTGACTTTGTTTCCAAAGAGGACAGTATGGGGAAAGGGAAAATCAGAGTGACTTCACCGTGGAGGAGCCCGACCCTCCCCCAAACCCATGAACTCAGACTAATCATGAGAAAAACATCAGACAAATCTCAGTTGAGTCAAAATACCTGACCAGACTCCTCGGAACTATAAAAGTCATCAAAATCAAGGAAAGTCTGAGAAACTGTCACAGCCAAGAGAAGCCTAAGGAGACATATGACTAAATGTAATATGGGGTCCTGGCTGGGATCCCAGAACTGAAAAAGGACATTAGATAAAAACTAAGGAAATCTGAGCAAAGTATGGATTAGTTAATAATAATGCATCAATATCGGTTCATTAATTGTGACAAAAGTACCATACTAATTTAAGATATTAGTGGTAGGAGAAACTGGGTACAGGGCATATAGTACATTTTTTAATTTTTCTGTAAATCTAAAATTAGTCTGGAAAATAAAGTTTATTTTTAAAAATGTCATCTCCCTAAATACTTTGGATAAAAGAAATGTAAACAAACTTCGGATCACATGCAAAACAAAGACATCCTATTAGTCTCCAGAAGCGCTTTCTGCAGAATCAACAAAAGCTTTTAAATTGTCAGTGGTGCTCCCTCCCCTCCAAATCTCTTCCCAAATATCAAACCATTATTCCCCAAGTAATTTTGGTTTTTTGCTGAGGAAGATTGGCTCTAAGCTAACATCTGTGCCAATCTTCTTCTATTTTGTATGTGGGTTGCTGCTGCAGCAAGGCCACTGATGAGTGGTGTAGGTCAGAGCCCAGGAATTGAACCTAGGCCACTAAGCAGAGTGTGCCAAACTTAACCACCAGGCCATGAGGCAAGCCCCAATCACCAAGTAATTTTAATTTCAAATAAGATAGAAGGTTTTTAATAAATACATATGCACATCATTCTCCCTATACATAATTTACTAAAATCTTCCAGAGTCTGGATAGCAATTTCACACCTGTACTTACCGACCCCACATTGGATGTCAGGCACTGCTGCCAATCTAGCCAGCTCTGTTGGTGAGCCCAACCCATCCAGCTCCCAACCCCAGCAGTGTTGAAAACTTCAGGCAATGATTTGTCTAGTGTGTCTACATAATCATGAAATAGGGACATTTCCTGAACAGCAACCAAAACCCTACAGTATGAATAATCATGGCATTAATTTGAATTAAGCATTTCCAAATATATTTTTCCAGAAAGAACAGAACAGGTAGAGAATTCCAATTGTTCAAAGTCCAAAACAAGCCCAATCTGGAAGCATTCAGAGATCCAAACTGAACATCATTACTAGAATTTTCAGGTGGGAGCATTACTGTGCTCATTTGGAGGCATTTGCTTGTTTTAAGAACATCATTTTACGCTTAGCTGAACAACGGTAGAAAAGAGAGGGCGACCATTCCTGAAAGGCAACCTCATAGTGGGATAATTCGCTGCTATTTTAGGTTGCTTAAAGACATACGTGACTTAGTTTAAACCTAACTCTAATGCTTTCATAATCTATGACCAAATCCCAAGAAAAAGAATAGCTTTTGATATTTTTTTCCATTGATTTTCTTGGAGATAGCAAATTCTTTTTAAGAAATCATAGGAGTCATTCTCATAAGAGTTTGTAAGGCCGGCACCCACTACCAACAGTTAATAACTTATTTCTTGTCTCTTGACTTCAGTGTCCAGAGGTCTGAGCTAAGTTTCTCCATTAGCAAATGTTGTGAATGAAGTGCTCATAAACATGGTCAGTTTGGCCTCTTGTCACCACATGGTCTAAGTCACAAAAAGATAGTCATCTCATCTGTTAGGAGTTTTACTAAAGCAACCTTAGATGTGCAACACTGTTTCCTACTGAGGGAGCAATCTACCTCTTCAACACATTAATTCGTTAAGCTGAAATAACATCTCATTTTCACAAGATTAGGGAGTGTAAGTTACAGGAGTCTATCAGGATACAAACTGCTCTGTTCTCCAACTTACTTGGCTGAGTTTCATTTTTATTTTCTCTCCATTAACCATTTGAGCATCTGAGCATCTCTCTTTGATTAGCTATTAAGACCAGGAGGCAAAGAGAGACAGGAGGGAAGAAAGAGGAAGAGAAAGAGGACAGGAAAAGTAAGGGAGGGAAGAGGGCGGAAGGGTGGGCAGAGAGGGGCAAGGGGGAAGCACAGGATACTGAAGGCAAGAGGGCCGGAGGAATCGTTGCACAAGAACTGCAGGATGAACTTCTTAGCAAACTTATTTATTCAAATCAAAAGTGAATGTCCGTGCTCACAAGAATTGATCTATTTAAGCTTCATGAATCAACATGGTATCATTTACTCATATGGCATAAATTCATTAAAAAAAATGATGATACTGCCAAATCCTGCGTTCAGACTTCAGATTCAAATACTTCAGACTGCAAATATTCTACCCGAGGCTGACCACTTACTTAGTTTCTATTCAAAAACATATGGTCACCATATATATATATATATTACCCTTTTTAGGGAGAAAGTGGAAGGAGAATCCTTGCCTCTAAAAATTAGCTTTATAATTTAGAGAACTCGACCACACAATAGATGATAGAATATCAAATAAAGATTCATCAGGGATCACATGAAATCTTTTGATTCCCCTTTCTTCAAAACTTCCATCAATGAACTTGGTCAACAAACCCATCCTTGCCAAATTCACAAATTCTATGAAGCTAAATGATGAGAGCATGTGAGAGTTTTCAGACAAGTTCTAGAATCTGAAATTCTAAAGTCTTTATATTATTATTTCCCTGTCTTTTAAATTAAAACACCAAATGCACTTTTCTGAGGAGTGACAATTTCTTGGCTACTCTTAGCAAAATTTCAAAGACCCAACCCAAAACCTTTAGCCATGGACAATCTAGCTTCTTTTGAAGGGCATTTTCACTTTATTAGCCATCCAAAGAAAGCTAAATATTTATGTTTCTGTGCCTTTGTCTACTTTTTTAATAACCAAAGTCCATGCCACATCAGGCAGACATTCTTCTAAAATCAGTTTGCTCAGCCACAGGACAACAACACAATAAAAAAATCAAGAGACTTTGCTCCAATTAAAAACTTCACGGTAATACTTTTCCTGTGGGCACGTGTATGTTGTCACGGCCCAGGCTGTACTCAACAAAAGCTTGATGTTTCCTTTCCTATAAATCCCTTCCATGTGTGAGTGAAAGAAATGAGCTACAGAGTGGAGAGGAACGAGAGCTGAGGCTGAGGCTGTGAAACTCATAATCCCATTTTTAAGTGGGATCAATGAGACCAAAGGCTCCGTTCAGAGTTGCAAGTGGGAGGCACCATCTGGCCAACTGTGCCCTCCTATCATGGGCGGAATAGGACCAAGAGAAGCTCATATTTAGAATTAAGTGTAAAAGTGACTTAAGTGTAACCAATTATTACTAGGATGAAAATATAGTAACTCTTTTCTTGCCCTCCTCATAATTCCTTAAATAATCTGATGATCTCAATACTCTTTCTGTAGTCCACCAATGTATCAGAGCAAGGCCATATGTGTACACACACAGACCCTCACCAACACCACACACATAGGCAACTTCTAATTCTCCAGGCTCCCTGGAAGCTCCTCAATCGTCCTGCCTGAGGATGAGCTGCTATAGCAGTGAGGAAGCGGGGGGGGTTTCACTGACAACAGGCCAGGCTAGATTTATAGGTGACAGTGTCAAGTCAATATGAAAAGCTTCTTAAATAAACATCGTAGGTAAATGTTTAATTAGTACCTTCTAATTTTTTTCATTCCGATGCTACACTAGTACTCTCCGCAGGTCCCTCAGTTTTAATAAGCTGAGCAAAGTTTTAAGATGACTGCAGAGATTGGTTGAGTTTTTATGACTTATCTAGTCTAGTCCTAAACATACACACACACACACTCACTCACTCTCTCACACACACACACATTTAACCCTTTGAGCATCTGAGCATCTCTCTCTGATCAGTGTCAATCTCTCTGCTCATTTGCAGTAGCTTTCTTGTTCCCATTACATGATTTCCTACCTCATCCCCATTGCCAATCTTTCATTACTTTTATCTCTGCCCTTTACTCTTCTTGTGTTAACAGTTTTTACTTTAATTTTAGTCGCTTTTTTCTTCATTTTAATCCACTTCGATTCCTTTCAGAGATGGGCGTGATATGCATATGTACCTGTGTGCTTCAGCAAAGTGATGCAAACAGGGAAGAACAAATATACAGCATCTTGTTCTAAACAAACCCTAGTGCAGGCAAGTCTGGTCTCTCCTTTCATAATTTATTCTAAGATTTAGTAACCCTCCAAGAACTGAAAATTCTTTTTTACACAGTTTTATTATGACAAAATGAAACTTTTGTAAACAGAATCATCTTTTATGTGCACTGGGGACAGACCCACCAAGGTTACGGGAGGAACTAGAGAGCATTTAGATATTGATCATAACCCCCTATGGAAACAGATTCTTAGTTTCAAATGTTTGCACAGAGGATTATCTTAAAGGTCACACGGCTATAATGTGACTGTACTATTCAGGGCTCTTCAACTGTAAACAACAACAATTAATTCCAACTGAATGTGGCACAGCATTATAATTGTCCCCTAGAATCCATTGTCCCCTTCTTGCTTTTGCAATAGAAGCTTTCCCTTTCCTGAATTGTATTAAGCATCTCACCTAATGGCTCTATTTCCTACCCTCTCTTATAGCTAAGAGTGGTCATGTGATGAAATTCTCAAAAATCAAATGCAAGCAAAAATTGTTTTTGCAACTTCTACATCCTTTCTCTCAAAAGGAATTGTTTGCTGGCGCCAGCCCATTGGCATAGCGATTGTTTGCACACTCCACTTCAGTGGCCTGAGGTTCACAGGTTAAGATCCCAGGCATGGATAGAGCACTGCACGTCAATCCATGTTGTAGCGGTATCCCGCATGAAATAGTGGGAGATTGGCATAGATGTTGGCTCAGTGACAATCTTTCTCAAGCAAAAAGAGGAAGGTTGGCAACAGATGTTAGCTCAGGGCCAATCTTCCTCACAAAAAAAAAAAAAAAGAAAAAGAAATTGCTTGCCCTCCACTCTTCTCTTCCACAGGGTGGAATGTGGATATTGTGCTGGTGATCCAGCTTCAAATATGAAGACCAGAACAACACCCTAGAGATGTGAAGATCAAGATAGAAGGAATCTGATTCCCTGCAAGATGTTTGGGAGATGAGTTGCCTGACAGTTCTGAATTACACTCATCTCGACTCTTACATGACAGAAAAGTGATTTATTTGTGAGATTCTTTTCTATAATAGCTTAATTTGTAAATATGCAATATACTAATTTAATCAGACGTAGATTTATTGGAATTATATTGAATGGCTCACAAAATGATTAGTAATGTTCAAAACCAGGCTTGGAAAATAGTCAGTGAACAAAGGATGCAGGACACGGCCAAAATCCTACCACAGGCCTCTGATGTCATTCCTCTCTTGTGAATGCCTGAGTCTGCGGCAGCCAACCACATATAACCCTTTGAATAGCCTCAATTTTTTAGTCATTATTTTATGATTCAAAGTTTAGTTACTGGGCAGACAAGAATGGCAAATGTCCCCCACAGTCTACCTTTGGACATGGAATAGTCCTACACATCCTTTTCCTCATTGTTACACTTAAATAAAGAAATTCTCATGCTAAAATTCAGCTATCGTTCATATAACTGAAAATATACTCACACTTTCTTCCCAAGGAGAGGATGATAAAGGTTCATAAACCTCTGCATCCTGTTCACAGTCCATCATCCTCTTCAGCTTCTGAGGCGATGTCCATTCCTCTTCTAGTTATAAGGCAATTCCATGATGATAGTGTGCACTTTGAACAAAATAGTAGCATTATTCAAGAGTAAATCCAGTATTAATAGTAAGGGAGAAGGAGTCAAAATAGAAGGGAAATTAATGAAATGTACAAATATATACTTAACACACTAAGGAAGGAAATATGAATTAATGTTTCCGTCCTCACGTCTGCAATTATCATAAGGCCACAGTTGATTATAAAAATTTCCATCCTCCAGTACCCATCGCACATTCCCATTGACATGAAATGCGTTTCTGCTGGTCAAGATGTTTACCTGGGACAAAGCTAAATGGTGTACATAACTCCAAGAAAAGGGAGTCATTCATACTGCTATCTCTGGAAGCTGCTCTTTGTCAGCACAGAAAAAAAATTACCAAATCAGTAGCTTTATGCGAGGTCCCAAGGGCTCTATTGATTTGTTCTAATAAGGAGACCACATACGGAGCAGCAGTTTTAATTGGTGTCAATTCCTGATTAAATTTACAATTACTAATGGGCTCTGCAAGGCCAATCCATCTTTCCCATTGGTCAAGCTGGAAAGTTCAATGGACACATGGTTGTAATTACCACCCATGCAGATTTCATGCCTTGCATCACGTGGCTTCCCTCAGCATCTATCTCATAATACTTATTCCCATTACAAATGTTTATTTTTTCTTCTATTTTTGATGTAATTTTAAAGTTACATACAAGTTTCAAGAATAGCACAAAAGTCCTCTATGCCCTTCACCCAGAGTCATTTTATCCTTTCTTCTCTTTTTTCCTTCTCCACTATCGCTCTCCCATTTTCTTTCTTCTTCTTCTTATTTTCTCTCTCACACTATTATTTTTTCTGAACTATTTAAGAGCAAATAGCACACGTGATGCTCCTTTACCCCAAACACTATAGCATACATTTTCTTAAAACGTAGAATTCTCTTGAATATCCATAGGATAATTATGAAAATCAAGAAATTAACAGGGATGATACATTATCTAATTCCACAGACCTCACTCAGATGTTGCCAGTTTTATAGTGATGACCTCCATGGTGAAAACAACAGCAACAAAGAACAATAGAGCAGATCATTTATTTCACAGACTGCCCCTCAATTTGTGTTTGTTTGATGCTTCCTTATGGGTGGATTCGAGTTACGCCTCGTTGGCAGGAAAGCAATAGAAATGAGACTGCCTTCTTAGTGCATAACATCAGAAAGCACGTGCTGTCAATTAATCCGATTACTAGCAATGTTAATTTTGACTGGTGATAACATACAGTCTATCCTGGAGAATGTTCTATGTGCACTTTGGAAGAATGTGTATTCTGTTGCTTTGGGATGGAATGTTCTGTAAATGTCTGTTGAGTCCATCTGATCTAATGTGTAGTTTAAGTCCAATGTTTCCATATTGATTACCTGTCTGGATGATTGATCCATTGTTGAAAGTGGATATTGAAGTCCCCTATTATTGTATTGCTGTCTATTTCTCCTTTCAGGTCTGATTTGCTTTATATATTTAGGTGCGTCTAGATTGGCTGCAATAAAATATTTACAAACGCTATGTCCTCTTGTTGGATTGATCTCTTTATCATTTTGTACTGACCTTCTTTGTCTCTTGTTACAGTCTGTGGCTTGAAGTCTGTTTTGTCTAACATAGATATAGAAATCTCTGCTTTCTTTTGATTTCCTTTTGCATAGAATATCTTTTTTTATCCCTTCACTTTCAGTCTGTATCTCTTTGAATTCACAGCAAGCATATTTTCTTTTCCATCACTGAGGATACAAACATTAGCTTCTTTAAAATACTTGTATGCTAATTTTAAAATCTGGATAACCTCAGATTTGGTCTACACTGATTGTTTTTTTCTCTTGAGAGTGGGTTCTATTTTCTTAGTTCTTCATATGTCAGGTGATTTTGGATTGTATTCTGGACATTATTAATGTTAAACTGAGGAGATTCTAGATTCAGTTATTTTTTTGCTGATGAATGTTGATTTTAAGTTTTGCTGCTTTTGTTTGTTTTAGTAGGTATTTAACTTGGTTGGAATTAAACTGCAAATGCGTTCCTGGGAGTCAGCTCCAATCTTAGATAATAATTTTTGTGGTTTTTCTTTTTAGCTAAGCTCTCTTGAGCGTGCTTCAACCATTCATGGTTCATAAGTCATCCCGAGATGGAGGCAGACATAAATGAAATGTTCCCTCTCTGGCTCTCTCTCATTAGGAAATATCTCTTCTTCTCTAGTGGCTATGTGTTCCAATCTAAATCCTCGTTTCTCTAACCAAAAAGACTAGTTTTCCACCAGTGTCATATCAACTGCACCTGCCCTAGGCTGAAAGAAGAAACACAGAGAACTCACCCTATACAGCTCTTGCTCCCAAGCTGGACTTCATAAAATATGCCTGCTTCTGTTCTCTCTCTCATAAGTAACTTTTGTATTTTTTCAGAGTTTATAGCTTTTAACTGTAGAAGAGTTTGTCTGATTGGAGCTTCCTTAGTCAGTGAAAGTGGAAACAATAAGTTATACTTTTAAATACAATTTCTGTTCCCTGGTTGTTGTTTTAAAATCTTCTTCTTCTGGGGCCAGCCTGGTGGCGCTGTTGTTGAGTTCTCACGTTCCACTTCTCAGCAGCCCGGGGTTCGCCAGTTCGGATCCCAGGTGCGGACAAGGCACCACTTGGCAAAAGCCATGCTGTGGTAGGCATCCCACATATAAAGCAGAGGAAGATGGGCATGGATGTTAGCTCAGGGCCAGTCTTCCTCAGCAAAAGGAGGAGGATTGGCAGTAGTTAGCTCAGGGCTAATTTTCCTCAAAAAAAAAAAAAATCTTCTTCAGGACTCTGATTATACATATGTTATTTCTTCTTTGCTTGTTTTTCATTTGAACCATTTTCTTTCTGACTTTTTTACTATTTTCTGTATCTGATTTTCATTATCTTCTCTGTTTTCCTTAAATGCCCCTTACACTGTTTTCAATTGCACTTATTCTCCCTTAGGCAACTTGAAATTTAATCTTCATATTCTTGTTTTATTGGGAGACTGTTCCTTAGTTGAATTGTTTGGGTTTTAATTTTCCAGGTTTTTTAAAAAAGTACTCATGGGCACATAGGTAGATGATAGATAGATAGATAGATAGATAGATAGATAGATAGATGATAGACTATACCTCTCTGTATTCCATGCACAGGGCTGGTGGTTGCGTGGTTTATGAGATTCCAGGTTCAAAATCATATCCTCAGTCATTGTAGCAAAGAATGCTTCTTTCCTGATTTGGGGGTGAGGGGCTCATGTGCGAAAGAAGATATGAGAAAGAGTTTTGTATTCCTTCTTACTTTTATTTTATAATCTTTAAAAATACTGAACTTTTTCTCCTCTTGCTTATTTTTCCCTTTTCTGCTCAGTTTCCAAAAGGCATCTCTTCACTCCCTCTAACCATATTTTTCCTATGAAACATAACTTTCCCAAGGCTGACGCCATAGATCATGAATGCACTTTTAGCCTTTTCCCTGTAGACCATGCTCTGAAACAATATACAGTTTCAGTATTTTTGCTTCTGTGTAGACTTTCTTTTCAGTATTGTTTTTCAATCACTTTAGGCTTGCCACAAACTTGCCTATGCTCTCTTTAACGTAGCTTTTCCAGAACTGTCTTTGTGTTACCCAAATTGTGTGGTAGGAAAAGTAGGAGATAGCTTGCTAGGATTTGGTGTTTATTTATCTACTTACAAGTATTTTGAAATTTGGATGTTCTCTGTTTTCTAGTTATGCTGTGGGTATGGGTTTTATATAGTTTTTTGTTTATTTATTTCAGAAGTTAAGACTGCTAGATCTATGTGCCTACCACCGCCTCCACTACTCAGAATTTTGTATTTACTATGTTGGTAAGAAATGAGTGCCTTTGCTACAAATATAATACTCTGTATATCACCAAATGAGTGTGAAAATTCTCATTTGCTGAATATTTGTATATCTACCTTTAGCAATGAGGGAAAGAACTTTAGGATGAGCCCAGAGATGGACCTACTGTGAGACAGACTCAAGTCAAATTTCCACTTATCACTTGACACTTTAAACTTCAACTCTGACTGAAGTTTCTTTCTGGGTCTCTCTGATATTGTGATAAATAAGCCCCAAACCTCTGAGTGTTATCTTGTTAGATGTCTGCAAGTCCCTTTAAAGAAGACTGAATGAAGTTCATACACACACGCACATGATGGTATTGTGAGGTTCTTCTTTATGGGTCCCTAGGCATCTACTTTACTAAAGCTTCAGATCTGTGAACTGACTCATATCTGAGAATTGATCAAAGAGCTGTGTCTCTCAAAGAGCCCTCAAAATTTTTTCTTTGTTTGGATTTTGTTTAAGTTAAACAAATCAAACAGCTACTTACTGAGCTATGGCTACTTCAGTCCCTGAGACTCTGTGAACAGAAATTCATAATTAAAGTTCATCCTGAGTCAGGACATTTAGTTCACCACCCTGATCCTAATGTGTGAGTGCCTTTTCTACTGTGCTTCTAATGATCAGATCCTATTCATTGGTGTCTTACATCTTACACACTTTCACAGCATTGAAATCAGAGAGCCCATAGTGTCATCAGCTTACCTCTGTACCACTAAAATATTTTTCAGAAATGCTAGTGCTTCCCTCACAAATGACTGTTTTTTTTTAAGGCCTTAGGAAAGGCATGTCTTCTCTGCCTTCCCATGGATTATAGACGGAAGGTGAGTGGTGAATGGATCACACACAATAAATTCACGCCAGCGTGTCTCCCTCCTTGTTACATAGAAGACTTTACGGCATCTCAAATTACATTTAAAATCATTTCCACTGCTCTGGCATATTGAATCCAGAATCTCTTGTGCCTTCCAGATTTTAAAATAAATTAATATGATCTATATTTATATTCTTCCCTAATTGTTCTAGAATCTTTGGAATCCGTTCTCACACGTACTGCTCACATTTGTTTTTTGCTGATACAAATTAACAAAGAATGTACTGCTGTTTGTGTGTGAGACTTCTTCAGACCCATAGGCATCCTGCAATCTGACTCTACCTACGGGTCTGGACAAAACAAGAGGTGAGAGGGAAGGGAATGGGGAAAATGGAGGTTCTTTTGCAAAACAGGCAAGGGAAACATGGTGTCTTTAAGCCAAGCTGGAACAGTACCTTTAGACAAAGAAAACTAGCTTGTTTCAGTCTCAGCAGGCTATGGAGACTGGAGAGCTCCAGTTCTTCCAAATGCTACAACGTGAAATAACCATTCCAGTCCCGAGAAGCCCATTCTTTCTCAATCAATGCTCCAAGAGATTTGTAAACATTGTATACTTAACTGATGCTGCAGTTTGGCAAAGCACAGAGTCTTCGCATTTGCTTTTCAGCTCACAGCACTGCAGGTATAAAATGTTTAAAGCAGGTTATTTTAGCAGTCATAGACAGTTCTTGGTTTTCAGTTTGTGCCTTGAGACAAGAATATAGTGATTTGAGTTTATTATTCTTTTTTAAGTTACCCAGTATTGTTAGATTTGAACCCCCAAGCCTGCATTCTTTGAATAATGCGTGTTCTGTATAGTATTCAAGGACAGTAGTCACTTAGTGGCCTTCAGTGGGTACTCCATCCCAGGCCACAACAGGGAATAATTTAACAAACCATGTTGCAGCTATATATCATAGGTTGCCAGATTGCTACCCTGTAGTATACCAAAAGACACCAGATTTCCATTGCCTTAAGTTCTATGCAGGCCAGATAACGATTTGAGATTCTCATGAACTCTACAGAGAAACACAATTCAGTCCTTTAATAGTCTCTGTACTATATATCAAGGTTTTTTGCTACAAAAAATAGAAACAAGCACTAATTCAAGCAGAAATGACTTGTTGGAAGGATATTGAGGAACTCACATGTGGTCAACTGCTTTAATGTTCTCAATTTCTCACCCTTCCCTTAGACTTTGCAGTATCCACTCCCTGTGACTTTGCAGTTCCTTGCACTAGAGGCAGTGCATATTTTCCCACCCTATTGATGTTGGGCTTAACTATGTGATTTGCACTGGCCAATGGGATGTTAGCAGATACTTGCAATGTGCTTGCTCATTTGGGCCTGCTGTCATGCATTCTTGCCTTTTACCATCAGGACATGCCTCCAATAGGTGCCGGTCCGTGGAAGACCAAGAAAATGTGGAACAGACCTGGCTTACCCGTAGCTTGGAGTTGAGCCCAATTAAGTCCAGCCTAGAAGGGCCAATCTCCTTTTAAACTGTATTCACAGGAGTTAGAAACAAATATTCAAGTTGAATGTCGTTGAGCTTTTTTTAGGTGGAGAATTGTCATGCAGAATTATTGTGGAAATAGCTGATAGATACATCATAGAATCATTAGAATGACTAGAGAGCCAAGCTTGGGAATACAGACAAAAGCCAAAGGAATCTAGGAATGGCTAAGACTCCAGCACAGAAATAGTCTATTTACGATGCTACTAGAGGTGCTATTACCACTGGAGACTGGCTACTGTTCTACCATATTCCGCAATCCCCAGGCACACACTGGAAGTCCACAATGACTTCATTCCTAACACAGCCCCAGAAAATAATCTCCAGTGACCTCTTCTCACTCACCGTTCTTCCATATTCAAAACCCAGGCTGGAGCGTTTAATCAGCCAGCCAAGGTCACATGCCTCCACTCCAACAGCAGGAAGTTGGGAGAAGGAATAACTCCCTCCCTGTGGGTTGTACAAATCTTCTGATTCCTGCCAAATATAAAAGGTATTTAAATTCTAGGTAGCAAAAACATGACAAACGTCCATTGCATGTCTTTTTGCCTGAAAGGCAATGGGAATACAATGGAACTCACAGTTCTATTTTCAAGCCGGAGCTTATCTAAACACAACAGCGACAGTAATAGCTAAGATGTATTAAGTATGTGCCAAACACTGTGCTAAAAGCTTGATCTACACTTTTATTACGGATAATATATCCCTTCTACAGAAATGAGAAAAATGAAGTTTAAGAAGCTTAGGTAAGCTGCTCAGATTCACACAGCTCGTAAATGTGGTAAAGTCAAGAGATAAATCAGGCTGGCCAGATTACAGAACCCTGACTCGTGAACACTGTGTTGCACTACTTCTCAAGTATTAAAGGATCATTTCCAGGAAACAATGAGCTCCCTATTTTTTTTTAAGACTAACAGAATTGGTGACTCCACAAGCATCATCAATATCCTACCTTAGGTCTTCATTCCACAGCTAATTATTAATTTTTAATCGCCTTCATGCTATATTTTAAGCCAAGTTCTTTTTTTCCTGCTTGCAGAGGAAATGGGAAATAACTAGTCTTTCCCAAGTATCTGAAAATCTATTATTAAGCTTTCTATCTGCTTCTCCCATCCACGTTCTCACCACTTTTGTCTTTTGATGAAGTATCTACTTTTTCCTTATTTTGTTTGCTTCATTTAATTTGGGGCGGTTAGTAAGTCTACAAAGTTTTTGAAGAAAGAGGAATCATTTTTCATTTTCCCTAAGTCCTGACTAACCAAGAAAGTTTCTTGTGGTTGATAGTGGGGGACGTGAAAGGGGAGGCAGAGGACGGGGTTGGGGGGGGGGCACACCCTATTGTTACTATTGCTGTCGTTAATAGAATCTCTGAGAGCTCTGACCATTACTTAAAATGTTTTCTCTACCCATGCCTTGGCAAACTTACAAAAACGTTGTCATGGTAGAGAGGAGGGTGGAGAAAGCATAGTGGACCAGATCCATATGGTTGAAATGCTTATTTGGCCATTAACTAGCTGTGTGTCATTGGCAATGCATTCAAATTGTCTGAGTTTTTATTCCATAGTTTACATACCAAGATAAAAAAGAAATAATACTGCATACAGCTCAGAGCCTAATGCAAAGTGAGTACTCAGTGTAGCAGCTATCATCAGTATTGCTGTCGCTTTGGTGTTATTACTGTTGCTGTTATTGTATTGATGGGGAAAATAGCTATGGATCTTCCAGACATACCCATTGGAATCCACTTCTTAGAGTTTCTTTTCTTGGACAACTAGCAATAAAAATATTGATATAAAAAAAGTTTCCACTTTTTTCAAGCAGTTAAGATTCCACTGAAGAATATTAGTAATATTTATTCCTGAATTTTTAAATTCATTGTCCTATGAAATCGTTCCCAAGGACATTTTAGGAATTAGAGAAATATTAATGTGAACATTATTTAAGTTATCCATGCGGTAGTTCTCGTCTTACCACCAAATAAGTGAGTAGGTTGAAACCACTAGGAATCTAGTGAAAGCCAGGTCCAGGGTTTAAACATTTCTCATCTTCTCCCTACTTGCCTCATCTCCCTGGTGTTTCTGTCTTAAAGTGGAAGCTCTATTTTGAAGGATTTCTTGTCATGTAAGCACTGAAATATGGCCCAGATGAGGCAGAAATGAGTTCATAACACTTGGGCTAGAACATTTGGGGAGAAATCAGTGAGGAAACACCTACATGTGTCAGCCAGAAGCGCTTTCACATATATTATTTTCATTTTCTTCAGCACCTAAAGCATAAAAAATATGGCGGCTTTAGGACTTGAAGTCAGTGTGTTTCCTGCAACTTTATAAATTATCCTTCAGACAACACATCTTATTAAATAACAGAATTACTGAGTAAATAAGGACCCTGATGACTCAAAGGATTTTATAGGTGGGGGAACATCGTGTCACATTGTGGCAGTATAGAAAGTTAACTTTATGTGAGGTTGGGATTTCTCCTCTTTAAGATATTACCTTACACTTTGACTGCCAAGTCTCAAAAATGCAGGGAATTAGTGATGTCAGATTGAAGAACTGGGGAATGCTTTTCCTTTGAGTTTCATGACCTCTTCATCAGCTGCATAAGCAGGAAGTGAGATAATTTATATTCATGGAGAGAGACAGGATTTCATGCCATAGACAGGGAGAAAAATCGCCATGGCCCGCTTACACTAATAAAGGGTACTAGCTGCCCTGAGCCATTTTGAAAGTAAGTAGGGTATAGATCTTTAACATTATAAGAACCAAAGTGTATCAAGTACTATAGTTAAGTAAAAAGTCACTAAGCAATATTAAAGTGTTCAGGTAGGATTGAGATGAGAACAAAAAGATAATTTTATTATTAAATCAGAAATAAGCTAGTTAGCTGAAGAACTTCGAAAAGGGTCTAGGTGGTTCATGCTTAGGACCAAAAATAACCAGAGAGAGAGAATTACAAATAAAGTATTTTTTTTTCCTGAGTAACATTTTCATTTGACTATATATTACTGTATATCTTTTACTTTTACTTTTTATATAAAGTGGTATATAGTAGAAAAGATGTTCTCAGATTCCATTTGTTTGTTTTCTTCTGTAATATAAGTAACAGGTGAATTTATGCACCAAACAAAATAAAGTTGTTTTCCTCCAACACACATTCCATTAGGCATCTGGAAAACATTTGAGGTCACACTTCACGATCCTCAGATGAAAGAATTGATATGAATGAGAAATGATGGTGCCCCTCCAAGGAATGAAAAGACTGGAAAATGAGTTTTTATCTTCTCTCCTAGATGCATTTTGCAGTCCTGACTGAAGGACGACAAATAGGGCTCAGGACTCAACAGCACAGGTCATACAGAAATGAGCTGGGCTTGGGCTTCTGCAATAGTCCAATAGTCACACTACACTGATACTTCAAGAGAGTCTTCTTGATGCTCACCTTACTCATGCATTTTACAGCCAGTTCTTCAGTACCACCTTCCCAGGAGGCAATTTTGGTGCTTCCATCGCCATCTGGAATTACAGGCCTAGCTGTCAGTGACCTGGCAGTCCATTCTGTTATGACCAGATGTATCAGTCAAGTGTTCCATTGCACATGGAACAAGAGGATGCTGGGGTGGGAGTGTCCGTGACTACCCATCTTGGGCCTCTTTCTTGCATACTCAATAAAGGAAGGTTATCAACCCTTGGGGCTGTCCATGGATAGAATTACATTAATTTAGATGGTAAATATTGTCTCTTCATTTTTTGCTAACTTCTTTGAAACTTAGCAATTCCTTCTATTTTATTTTCATCCTTATAATGTTGTTCTAGAAATTTCAGAAAATGAAGTGTTTTCTTCTACCTGCTTTTATTTTGATTCTCGTTTATATGCTCTCCCCTTTTCTCTTTGTTTTTTAATCATATAATTTCAGCCAAACTGAGGGAACTCAGCCAGTTATGAATTCAGTTCTCCTTTACACTCTCCAAGACAATTGAAATTCCAACGCTTCAGAGTCATGTTTATTTTAAGGGATTTTCTGAGTAAACTCTCTTGTTGCTTAACTTGAATAAGAATATTGTGCTGTGGAATGGCCTTTGACTAACCTCTATCCAAATATTGGTCAACACATTATTATAAGATAGGGTATATGGAATGCATTGTAGAAGTCTGCATCACCAATATAACACGCAGATGAACCATTTGGTGGAAAAGGACAACTGGGCACAGAATTATCTGATTGTTAGTCAGTTACACTATGCAAGAGTCTGTAAAGAAAACTATGATCATGTGTTGCAAAGGGGCGTATTTTAAAGGTACTGCACAAAATGTACTGAGCGTACTAAAAATTATTCTGAGAAGAGGTCAGTAGGATTCATCAGGCTCCCAAAGGAGTCCATGGAACAAAAAAGATTAAGAATTCCTGCTGTAAATCACAGACACTGGTTTGTCCGACACTTTTCTTTGTGGGAGACAGTGGAATGGCTGGTGAGGCCAAGAACATACTTGGGTCAGGGTCAACATCATGATCATGTGACCAGTGCAGTTGTAGAGGACCCCATGCTCAGAAGGGGACCTTGTGCTGGGGCTTCATGCCCTGCAGTTGCCAACTTGAAATTCTTAATGATTTTATATTTGAATTTTAGTTATGTAAATGAAGCCCACTGGGAGAACAGAGCATGTGCCAAGGACTTGGAACCTTAGTTCATACTGGGTCCATTTCCTACCATCTCCTTGCCTTCCTGCTTCCCTGACACAGGTTTTTGTCCACCCATTCCCCTAACCCTATCCTGCCTTTTGAGCAAGGGGTATCAAAATTTTAAAATAAATATTTTATTTTAGAATAGTTTTATTCTTGCAGAAAAATTGTGAAGATGGTACAGGGAGCTCTCATATACCCAACATCTGGTTAAGATAAGTGGTGGAGTTGGGATTAGAACTCAAATGTGTGGGGTTCCAAGACTCATAGTCATATACTTTGATGGAACCATCATTTATTCCTGACCAGGGACATTGGGAGGATATGTCATAAGCTGTCAGTTCTCACTGAAATTTCCATAACTCAGCTTCCTCCTCCACCTAAAACCACCTCATTGCCCTTCCCTTTCTTTCACTCCTGCCTGTGGAGGTTTTTGTTTTCCATAGTCACCTTCATGGCAGCACAGAATTCCAATATACGCAGTGGCCGGGTCCCTAAAAATGTGAACAGCAAACGTTGGATCTAAAGGTGAGGGTTGAATTCCCTAATCCCACTTTTTGGAGTTTCAGAAGTCTCTACTATCCTCTCAAAGAAGGAATGTGACAGGTCCCTTCAAAGCAGGGGCAGAGAACGTTCTAGCTCTGAATGAATCCTTATAGAGAAATGACCCAACCAGTTCCTTCCAACACCTTCTTCTCCCAGTCAAATTGGTTTTCTCTGGCAGGAAATTCCCCTTCTCCAGCTCTCCTAATTGTTGACGCTATCATTTATTTTATTACCTACCTACACCAATAGAGTTGGTCCTCAATCTCATATTTGTGCCTGGTTGACAGCCATCCTAATTAAAAAACCAAATCCAAACTCACCATAGTTGACAACCTCTCCTGAGCTCCCCTTAATGATCAGGAATAAGAAGCATGAACAAGGCTGTCCACAGAGGCCTAAAAGCCCTGCCTGGCCTGTCCCCCATCAAATCGGCAGCAGCCCCTCAACCATGTGTCACTGCCACACAAGAGAACAATGATTAAACAATTTGATTGAATCTCAGCTTGCCACCCATTCTGCTTCCAGTGTAGAAGAAGAGAGATTAATGATGTTCTACGGCTAGATTTGTTGGAAGGGAGGTAAAAAGCAACCCGAAATACAGCAGTGGAAATTGTTCTGCTATGCTAACTCTCCGTTTTTTCACCTGTTTCTGTGGTTGAGTAAGGCTGACCTCTCTCGTGGTCAGAAAAATAGCCAAGAGAGCTCAAGATGTGAATTTGAGCATTCTTCTTGGAGGTTTTCTTTGAAGTTTTTCTAGCATTTCATTATCCTCCAGGGCTCTGAAATCTCTCGTGTTTCTTGAAGCTGCCCTGAAGCTGGAATCCATTACGTATTTTTTTTTTTTTGGTTTGGTGGAAAATCATTTAATAACAGGTACCATTCAAAATTAAAACCACGTTTGCTAAGTCTTAAAACACCAGAGAAAAGCGAAGGTGTATAACCAAGTGAAGTTATTTCGATTAAATACCTTTCTCAAAATCATCCAATTTTTCTTTTCTATTTTAATGTTTCCAATCATTTCTTTTCCATTCTTCATACCTATCTTGCTGGGAGAGATATAGCCCGGATCAGATGAATGATGTGATTTCTGGGGAAGAAAAGGAGATATACAGCTTGGAACTCACACTTGGTAATCTTGGAATGAGGATCAGAAGACAGAGCTTTTTGGAAGAAAATGTTTGCTTTGCTTTGCTGTTTCCATAGGATACACGTGGCTAGACCTAGAGGACAGTGACATAAGCTGGAACCACTTTAGGTCATACATTATGCTTAGTTGGGTGAGAGAAGAGTATCAAGCCACAAACATGATTTCATAATAAGAGAAAATCTCTACATTATTCCTTTCTATGATATCTGTCTATTCAGCATGTCAAAGCACACATTCAGAATGTAAAAATAATGTAATCCATGCATTGTGTTAACACAGAATTTGCTAATATTAAAACAAATGCTTAGTCTAACATGTGGAGTAAAGACTTGTTTGTTCGTCTCAAATTTTCTTCTTGAAAATGTCCCAAAAGTGGCAAGAAAAATGAGAGAATGAGTATTAAAGTAAAATTCAAAATTCATGGTGAAACTGGAAAGAATTCATCTCAGTTCACTAGGAAGGAATAAAACTTAAGAACTCACACACATATTTGGGCCCAGACAATCTGGTCCCAGAGTCCACACTCTTAACGACTGTACCAGCAAATCTCCAACTTTTCAGTCTCAGGACCTTGTCATACTTTAAAAGTTATTAAGGATCCCGAAGAACTTTTGTTTTGGGGGACTCTATCTATTAACACTTACCACGTTAGAAATAAATGCCAAGGGATTTAAAAATTATTAATTCATTTCAAATTAACAGTAATAGACCCATTAAATTCTAACATCAATAAGAAATTTTTAATGAGCTATTACTATATTTCCCAGATCAAGAAAATGACTAGTGAGAAGAGTGACATTATATTACATTTTTCAAATAGTTTAGTGTCTGGATTAATAGAAGAAAGCTGGATTCCAATATCTGCCTCTGCATTCAATCTGTTGAGATGTTATTTTGGTGGAAGTATATGAAGAAAATCTGGCCTTACACAATATGCAGTTGGAAAAGGAGCAGCATTTTAATATAAACCTTTTCAAATAATTGTGGAAATTCTTCTTTAATGCAAAAAACATGACAAAACTTGAAAAGTTATAGTTTCTTAAAGAATAGTTGCAGTGTGGAATACGAAACCACAACAATGAACTTTTCTTACTCTATTCTATTAAAATCCATTGGTCTCACTTGTACTTTGAATGAGTCTTTTACCCATGCATGATTTTGCAACATCATACATTGATCATTTGGTTCACTGAATAATGCAGGTATTTTAAATGTTGACACATTTTGTTGTGCATCATTGGAAGATCATATTGTTAACATCACTACTGAACTCATAAGAAAAGTCCTTAAGTTTTGGGAAGATGTCAAGCTCAGAATGCTGAATAAAGTTTTCCCAAAATTCTAATTCTTTCTTGAAAGTTTGGTTTTTTTCCATTGGCAACAAACATTGTCACTTATCTTCGTTGATGTGACAGGCTCACTTGATTCATTTTCAGGAAAATATCTACCCAATTGCTCAAATCTGAATAACCTTAGTTTCTCTGTCAGTTATTCTTTTATGTGAAGATGGTATTCCACGAACAAGGAGCTCATTTTCTCTGAGACAACCACCATATTTTCATATTCATCAGAAGTGCCTTATGCGTAATTCCCATTTCGTTGCGCAGGCTATTATAAAGACATGTATTCAAGGGACAAGATTTTGTAAAATTAACAGCGATTTCCACTGTATTAGGAACATTCTTATAAAAAACTAAAACTGAGAATTTTTTTAAAGCATGATTTTGTGGCTGTGAAGACTACAAAGACCACCAGTACGTTCTGGTATTACTGTCTTAATTCATACTAAGGCACCAGCAGTTTAAATCACCATTGCTTTTGTACCATTGGTACAAAAGTCAAAGCAATGTAAAAGTAAATAAGACTTTAGCATTGTTATCAAAATAGTTTTAATCTCACAGTCACTCTAAAAAAGTTCTTAGGGACTGCCAGGATTCTGCAAACCACACTCGGACACGTTATACTGTCAATAAAGTTAAAAATGAGTAAGTACAGTGTATATACAAAGATGGTACAAAAGAAAAGAAGGAACAAGTTATGGACTGAATGTTTGTGTCCTCCTCCCACCCCAAATTCATATGGTGAAGCCCTAATGCTCAATGTGATGGTATTTGAAGACGGGGCCTTTGGGAGGTGATTGGGGTTAGATGAAGTCATGAGGGTGGGGACACCATGATATGATTAGTGCCCTTATAAAAAGAGACATCAGAGAGATTGCTCACCCTCTCTCTCCCTCTCTCTCTTTCTCTCTCTCTCTCTGTGCCTTCACATCTTTTATGTCAAGATACAGTAAGAAGGTGGCCATCTGCAAAACAGGAAGAGAGTCCTCACTGGAACTCAACCATACTGGCACGCTGATCCCCACCTTCCAGCCTCCAGGACTGTGAGAAAATAGATTTCTGTTTCTGTTAAGGCATCCAGTCAATGGTGTTTTGTTATGGTAGCTCAAACTGATCAATACAAGCAGGAATAGAGAACAAAAATGGGAGATGAATACACAGTCATCAGAATTACACAGCCAAACAGCATATTAAAACTATAAGTAAACGCATTATCATGAACTTAATAAAAGAAAAACTTAAGCTATTGCCTCTATAAAACAAGATCTCAAAGCTGAGATAAAAGAGTTTAGGGAAAATATAGGAAGAGGAGGAAAAAAAAATGAAGTAAAATTCAAGAAAAAGAAGAACAAAATTAATCCTAAAACGAAGTCCAGTCTATAGCAACATGAAGGAAATTACAGTAGAACATGGAGAACATGGGACTGGGAAAAAACAAGTAAAACAAAATTAAGATGGAGACAACGTTTAAAAAGTTTAATTGGTGTTCCCAAAGAAGAGAAGCAATATGATAAAAGACAAAAAAAAAGTTTAACAATATATTTAAAGAAAATTTTCCCAAAATATAAGAACATATGTCTCTACAGCTTGAAGGGGTTGACTATGTCCCAGTAAACACTAGAAGAGGAAGTCAACACTGAAACTAAGGGTACTGAGGACAAGTTGTTTATCTTTGTAATAAACAAACATGTAGACAGCCAATCAAAAAGTCATATCATCACAAGAGGGAAAATCTGGCTGGCCACAGACCATCTTATCATTCCACATCAGTTCTAGAAGGTGATTACTGCAAGAAGGCAGCTGAGTACTCTCCACAAAGTCCTCAAGGAAAGAAAACATTAAATACACAAAATTTATACCAAGATATACTGCCATTCAAAAGTAAAGGTAACAAAAATCCTGGACATGTGAGAATTCAGGGACTAAAACTCTCATTAACACTTCTTAAAGAAATTTCTTGATTTAAAAAATCCCGTCAGAAAATAATTTATTTAAAGGGAAATAGCATAGGGAAGGAATTCAAGGTGAGCTTTAAATATACTGAACTACAGGACTTTGCCAAAGAGAAATTATGGATGTAGAACAATCTGTACATAGAATAAACCCCCAAAATACGGAATTGAAATAATTAGACAGAAGCCAAGAGCAGAAATTGGAGAGAAGGTGGGATAGTGAGATGAATATGCTGCTTTCCAGTCATTTGATAGCTTGTGTTTGAAGAAGAGTATTTAATAAAACCAATAAATCAAGTAATAGGGGTATAAGGCTGTACTTAAAGATATGAAGATAAAATCTGAGAAAAAGAATATACTCAAAATTAGATGGTGAAGGGGAAGGAAGGAAAGGAGGAGGAACCAAGTGTTGACAAATTTTATTATCATTAAAAATAGGAAGAAATAGTCTTCAACAAGTGTGCCAAGAATACACGATGGGCAAAGGCTATCATCGTCAACAAATGTTAGGAGAACTGTATAGCCACATGCCAAAGGGTGAAATTAAACCTTCATCTCACACCATACACAAAAATCAACTCAAAGTAGATTAAAGACTTAAATGTAAGAATTGAAATAGTAAAACTGCTAGAAGAAAACACGGGAGAAAACCTTCATGATATTGGTCTTGGCAATGATTTCATGGATATGAAACCCAAAGCATGGGCAACAAAAACAAAAATAAGCAAGTGGGAGTACATGAAACTAAAAACCTTCTGCTCAGCAAAGGAAACAATCAACAGAGGGAAAAGGCAACCTCTGGAATGGAAGAAAATATTTGCAAACCACATTCCTGATGAGGGGTTAATCTCCTAAATATATAAGAAACTCCTACAACTCAATGGAGAGTCTTAAAAATAGTTTGTCCAAATCCTGTCACAAATGGATAGAGGTTTTGGGGTGATTTTTTCCTTATTTTTTGCATTCACTACCAGAACACCCAGAGCCAAATATTAAGCCCACATTTAGTAAAGTGTCTGGAAGATTTTTGGTGTTGACCTTATTCATCAATTTTCCCTCCCTCTTACTTATTCAAATATTTTGTATGTGGTATAGTGTGTAAATCTGCAAGTCACTTCAAAACCTTTTGGAAAGGGAGTAATATAAAAAACAAATAAATATAAAAGGTGAAATCCACTTTGTACAGACAATTGTCTCTAAAACAAGTCAGCACAAACTCTGGAGCCAGACTGCTTAGGTTCAAATCCTAGCCTTGTCTCTTAGGATCTGTGAGACCTTAGGTATGACATGTAAGTTTTCTGGGTGTCAGTTCTCTCATCTGTAAAATGGGAGTAAATAAATAATAGTTTTTCCTATAAGGTGCTCAAACTACTTACAATATGTAATATAGAACTGTGTCTAGGGGCCAGCCCAGTGGCACAGCGGTTAAGTTCTCACATTCCACTTCGGCGACCTGGAGTTCACTGGTTTGGATCCCAGATGTGGACCTACACATTACTTGTGAAGCCATGCTGTGGCAGGCACCCCATATATAAAGTAGAGGAAGACGGGCATGGATGTTAGCCCAGGGCCAGCCTTCCTCAGCAAAAAGGGAAGGACTGGTGGCAGATGTTAGTTCGGGGTAATCTTCCTTAAAAAAAAAAAAAACAAGAACTGTGTCTAACATATTGTAAGTACTATATAAATACTACTTATTATTAGCGTTGAACTTGTACATCATACTCTGTAGTATGGAGTTTAGAAAGGATGTTCAAGGAATCACACAGTTTGGGAAGAGCAGAAGGTTGTGTAGAATAACAAAAGATCAAAAATTCAAAAGTACTTCAGACATTATCTAGCGTGGCCCATTAATTTCCATGTGGGAAGTCAAAGCCTGAGATCCTAAAAAGTTAAGTGACTTGCCCCAGCCACCCTTCTTCTAGGTGGCAGGGTATATGAGTGAGTGGCCCCAGGCATATAAACAGTAGACCTGCCATCACAAAAAGCAGGAGCCCAGCCTGACGGAAAGAATGCTGGATTCCAGGCTTGACTCTGTCACTAGCCCAGGGATCATGGGCAAGTCACTTGATTTCTCTAGGTCTCCATCTGGGAAAAAAGTGTTAAGCCATTTCCCAAGGCCTTTCCTAGTTCTGGAAACTTGTAATTCTAGTTCTTACTGTTCTCTTTGGGCACATGCCTGTAACTAAACTGGAAACATTTGCAATGTGGTAGAAACAGAGCTTCATAAAATCAGAACAGAAGATTTAGCGTCTCCTCCATCCAGGCTTTGACCTTCCTCTGCACTCTTGCCCAATCTTTCCCATGAAGGAATCTCTTTGAAGTCATTCTGACTCTGTTGATTAAGGAATCAGTTGTTCTAACCCCTCAGACTTTGATCCCCACACAGCCCAGAGAGTTTCATACAGATGAAATCTCTGTTCCACGGTCACCGACCATGCTTGAAGGCAGCCAGCAAAGCATGCCGTCTCACCAACCCAGCCACGGCTGCTCAGCGAAACTAGTGGTGAACCTCAGGAGGGTGGTCCAAGGCCACACTCATCGCTACGCTAAAGCCAAGTCATTAATTCATTCAGAAACTATTCATGGGTCCTGTCTAAGTGGTAGGCATTGTGGTAGGCACATAGGGAACTTACAATCTAGCAGGGCAGCACAATTAGAACTATGATAAGTGCTAGGCAGCAAATATTCATGGTGCTACACAAGTAGAATTCAATGTGGGACTCTCGACCACTCCTTTAATGGCTGAAAACATATTACCTACGCCATAGGGGTTGGGTTTAAGATTGAGGGACTGAGGACAGGGAGTTGGCAGTGTTCCAGGCAGAGGGAACAACACATGCAAAGGCCAGTGGTGTGAGTATATGAGGAATGATCAGGACACTGAGGTACAGGGAACAATAGGGCTGTGAGTCGGCTCATCATGGGTTTATTTAAGGATAACTTTCCTCAGTCATATGAAGACTCAAGTCTCCCACCATCCCTCTTCCTGCATTGTATTCATCACATAGAAACAGGAGCATGGTCTTGGTTCAGTCTCTCTGCGCGAAGCAGTGGCCAGCAAATTTAACCGAAGACTAGCCATAAGAGTTCTCTCCAAAGGCTCTCTCATTTCCTACTAAAAAACTGCTTCGATGATGCAATTACCCCCACCATTCATCGGGGATAACACAATCATACTGACATGCATTTGCACAAATTTTTTTTATTTTCCAGATGGTATATTTTTCAGTAGAAATGGCTTTGTACATTACCTGCTGTTAGTGAATATTTCATACCATATTGTGTCCTTCTGGGAAAAATTTCCACCAGGGAAATCAACATTATGTTTGTATTTTTTTCCAAAAATTAGAGAGCAACAGAAGTAATCCTTAAATGAATCACATATATATGCATATAATTATATATATATATATATATAGGAAAATATGTAATCATATTATTATGTGTTCTTTAGCAAATATGAGGAAAATTTGGGAAGCAACCATCATTCCCTGATCACATCAACATGAGAAGGTCACCCTCGACCCAATGATTTATTGAAACTACTAGTTTCTTCTCTATTGTAAACATGTTTTCTTAGATTATGAAATCAAGTTATAGAAAAGAATGGCACAAAATAAAGCCGGAGCTGTGTTATCTCCCCCTGGAATAACAATCTGGTTGTAACTATCAACCTTCTCACTTAAAATTGGGAAACAAAAGATGAAATAATGACAAGGAGATAATACTAAAGAACAGGAGTGCATTCTCAGGCTGATATGTACAAAAATGTTGATGGCAGATAGATATAATAGGCCTTGAAAATTGTAGGGTTTTACACACTGAACAATAATTATGATACAATGGCTTACATTTTGAGTGAAGTTATAAAAATTAGAATTATACCATTCAAGGGTCATTGGAGTAAATGTATGTTTGATTAAATGGCAGTGCGTGAAATGACACCTTTATAATAATGACAGAGTCCGGGAAACAATCAAAGATCCAATTGTTAAGATCCAACTGTGCTCATTACAGTTTCAGCATTTAGTATTTTTTTTCTTTTTATATATTCTAGTTATTTGGATAGTAGCACCAAACACGGTATACATATGGCAGCTCCTGACCCTAGACTTCTGATTCATGATGGATTCCGCATTTCCAGTATTGAACTCCTGGATGAGAAATAAAAATTTTAAGGAAACATAAAAAGAATAGTGTATATTAGACACCCATAACCTAATAATTTAGAGATAATCTCCGGGGGGTCATAGAAGATGTCCACCAAACAAAAAATTGGGATGAGTATCTTGAGTCTCAATCTACCTTTAGGTAAAGTGGGAGAAATCATTTAATCTCTCTGGGTCTCAGTATTTTCATCTGGAAATACTTTAACACCACCTCGTATTAAAATAGGTGGTATGTAGAGAGGCCCAAACATTGGTAGATCTTTTTCCTCTTTCTTCCGTCCTTGAAGAATGAAAGCTTTGAAGTGGGCTCCCAGATGTAATTTATTTTACCAGGAAGAAAGATGCTGGCTTCATAGGAGTGGCCTACGAGAGAGCAAGGCTGCAGAAACATCTTTGTGACTTGTCTGGGTTGAGCATGCCTGTCCAAGGCACTGGGTCAAGAACCTTTACTCACTTGAGAGGCTCAGTGAGACATGGAGGCTCAGGAGTCAAACTGCCTCCCCAGGGTGGTGACATTTAGCTAATACCTCTCTAAACTTAACATCCCTCAAGTATAAAATAAGGATAATAAGAGTGGCCTCTGCATATGGGTTTTGCGAAGCATAAAATTAGAAAATTCCAGTAGAAAACTTAAAGTCTGATACATGGTAAGCCCTCAATAAATGTTTCTTTCATTTTTATCTCATTTAAATCTCATACGATTAAGGCTCAAGGTTCAGATTTTCGATGTGGATAGACGGAAAGGAGGAATGAAATGTATTTCCTGATTGGACCAGGGAAATACACTTGAGTGCCAGGGGAGGGACCCAAAAAAAACGATAAAAAATCTTTCAGAGGAAGTTATGTATTGTGCTGTTGTGAAGAGGGGCCCTATTGGGGATGAGCTATTCTGGAGCTCACTGGAAGCACAACTGTTGAGGTTGACGCTGTGAAAAGTTGCTCTTGGCTGGCCCATCAACAACTGCACAGATGTTCACTGTGTTCTCTCTCAGCTGGACATGAGCATGAAGCACTCTGATCTGTTGATAAACTTTCGGATCCAATCTGGGAGACCCAAAGGTCACTGGGTTGGACTGTGGCAGGATGGGAGTGATTTGGGAGTGTGCCCTTGGAGCATGTCCGTAAATCATAGGCTTTGGGATTAGAGTGTCATGAATACAGTCTTAGCTCTGCTTCCTAGAAATTGTGGGCTTCAGGCAACTTTCTTAAACTTTTTCAAAATCAACTCTTCATCTGTAATGTGGGAATAATAATTCTGACCACATAGGATTCTGTGAGGATTAAATGAGATGATGTATTTAAAGTGTCTTGCACCTTGTATATGCTCAAAATTATTAGCTCTTATTACTTTGGTTCCTTCAAAATCCTCTTCTCTCTTTAACTTCCACCCTCACCTCCTTCCCTTGGTGGAGTCCATGCAGCAACCAAAGGACAAAGGACAAAAGTTGAACATGAATTAAATCACTTGTTAATCACCATCTTGCACCTGTCTGTCCAGGAACATTCAGGAAGAACTTGCAAATATGTTTCCTGAGTTCCTTTTCTAGAATATTCTAGGCCTAAAAAAGAAAGCCTAGAACATAGTGCTTCAAATCCCATGTCCTAATGCTTAAATATCTCCTAAGACAGCCACCAATAGAGACTAGCTATATAATAGTGTCAGTTGGATTTGCCTAAAAACAAAGAGAAACTTTTGCACTACCAAAACTATTAAGTTGAAAGGAATTGCAAGCCTCATTAATTTTTCAGAGAAAAGAAGAAAGAAAACGTTTTCCAAGCCCTCTGATGGTAGCCCACTGCGGAGAAAAAGGCAATTTATAAAAAGGAATCTTTAATCATAATATAACAAAGTCTGACCTTTAAAAGAAAGAATCGAATAATCAGCCTGGAAAATAAGTTTTAGTAATAAATTCTCCCAGCTGCACAGAAGTTCTTTGGTTGCTGGCCAGTCGCATACTGGTACGAGCTTATCTTAACAGAGTGGCATTGAAGCTACGTTTTAAGTGCTGGGGAAAGATGTTCTTCCAGAAGGAGGCAGAGGAATCTGATTCTTCAGTGTGGCACAGAGCACATGCTTACAAGACCAAGTAAGATGCAACCACAGGATCTGGAGCTGCAGACGCAGAAATGCACCACAATCCCTGGGTTATTGGCAAATCCCAAATTCTGGCCTTCAAAGGCTTCTTCTCCTTATGATGTGGAGATTTTAGTTGAATCACACTGAGAAGCGTGAAAAACACCAGTTCCCAAGGAAAAGCACAAGGGACTCCATGAGGGGAGTTGTGGCCATTGGCTTAGACCAGGGTTGGCCCAGCTTGGAAAACTTGGTCCTAAGAGTTGGCTAATGTTGTCACACACAGAAAGGGCCATGCTGCCTTCTTCAAATCTCCTTATTTTTTAGTTCTCAAACTGCTTTTCCCTTATAATCTCATTTCCCTCAGAAAACAACCCAAACCAGAGATTACCAGACACCAACACAATAAAAGGAAACAGTAGTGATAGAGAAATGGAAGATGGGAGAAGGCAAATTCAGGGGAATTTCATTTCCTTAAAAGGTGTGTGTACTTAAGAACCATGTTAATTTTATTTTGCAAGGAAATTAAAAAAATTTAAATGAAAATATACTTCAAAGAACTGTCTGTTTTGTCCTTGATAACCCAACCACAACCCTGGTTGGTCAAGAGAAACTAAGCCCAGACAAAGAGGGCTTCCCACAGGGGCAGGAGCAGGGGAAGTGTTGAATTTGGAGTTGAACAATCTGAAATGAAGCCCTGTTCTGCCCCTCCAAGCCATGAGCGCAATCTTACTACCTGCTGTATCATCATGGGACGAATTGTGTCCGCCAACCAACCACTCAAATTCATATGTTGAAGTCCTAATCCCCAGCATCCAGTATCTCAGAATGTGACCTTATTTGGAAATAGGGTCATTGCACATGTAATTAGTGAAGATGAGGTCCTAATCCAATATGACTGGTGTGCTTATAAAAGGGAGAAATTTGGAGACAGACAGACATGCACACACAGAGAGAGAAGGCCATGTGAACATGAAGACAGAGAGCAAGATGATGGCATAGAAGCCAAGGAACACCAAAGATGGCCAGGAAACCGCCAGAGGGCGTTGAATAGATGTTCACTCACAGCCTCAGAAGGAACCAACCCTGCGAACACCTTGATCTCAGCCTCCTAGCTTCCAGAACTGTGAGGCCACAGTTGTTTAAATCACCCAGTTTGTGGTGGTTTGTTATAGCAGCCCTAGCAAACTGATACATCCCAGAAGGAGTTGTCCGTGTTCACCATTTTCTTCATTAAATAAGCATTTATGAGTCCCTTTATATCTCAGTCACTGAGACGGGCTCTGTGGATACAGAGGGGACCCATCCACGGTTCTCACTCTTGGACTGTGCAGTCTCTTGCAGTAGCACTGGTCAGATCTGGCTATGGAGCACTTATGTATTGCAGAGTGTAAAATATATACCAAATATCAAAGACTGTATACAAGAAGGTGAAATATCTCATTAACACATTATACACTGATTACGTGTTGAAATGACAATATTTTAGGTTTTGGGGCTAAAGTGTATTATGAAAATTAATTTCCCTGTTTCTTTTAAATTTTTTAATTTGGCTGCTAGAAAATTTTAAATTACCCACATGGCTCGCGATATAGATCTGTAGGACAGTATTGCTCTGGAAGCTCTCAGGTCAGGGGTGAGGAAGCCTTAAAAGCAAATCCCAGCCTCATGTCAAGACAGTGATGGAGCTGTCTTCACAAGTCTGTAGAGCCTGGAAGAAGGAGCTGAATCAGCAAAGAGGGGAGTATTATGTGACACAGGAGCAGGGCGTGCCAAGGCCCAGAGTCTGGCCCTTTTGGTGAATTGCAAAGAACTGTTTGGGCTATCCAACAGGTCCCTGTGGAGGAGTGAGAGGTGAAAACGAAACCCTCAAAACAGCAGCATTAACTGAACACTTGCAAGGCCAGACCTGGGCTAAGTGCTTCACAGATATTTACTCGTTTAACTCTCATTGCAGCTCTGTGAGTTAGGCATCTATTATTCTCATTTTACTGATAAGGAAACTGAGGCCCAAGATGTTAAGTTCTTTGCCAGGGGCAACACTGAATAAGAATTTAAACTTGAGCCTGGAATAGTAGGTGAGAGCCAGCTTGCGAAGAAGCTTGTTTATCATACTAGCATATAAAACTAAGGGAAGAGGACATTAATTAGTTTCTCCTCCAGACAAGGAGGAGGTCATGAAAAGATTTGAAGCAAAAGTCAGGCATGATAAAATCTGAGTTTCAGAACAATAGGAGCTCTGACCTTGAAGAGTGGTGGGGCTGGAGATTCTGTGTTCAGATAAGAAAGTATTCTTTCCTTGCCTGGAAACAGAAGAGTAACCCAGAGAACTTTCTGTTCCTATGGCCTTTGAGGGATGTAGGGCTCTCAGGAGGCATTTTGTAGAAGTGATCTGAGGGCACAGAGCTGTCTGACTGAAGCAAATTGTGGGTGACACATGGCTCTTTCCTCCTTTCTTTGGGAGCTGCTCTTCTTTGACGTCAGCCCACGCCTGCCATGACACTCCAGGCATGGGGAAGGCTTGTGTCAATGGTAGGGTGGAGATAGAAGAAGAAAGATATCTTGGAGGTCCATCTCAGGGAATGAGAATGTGCCAGGTTTGACCTTCATGTTCCAGGGCTTTCTAGCATCCCTGGGGTAAACCAGAACTAATTTTTCTTCCATTTTTCTGAGGCTGCCTAATGTGTGGGATGCCTCACACCTTTCCTTCAAGAGTAACAGAGAAGAAATGGCTATAAGGAAACAATGATTTTGATTCTTTAATATACGACTTTTCATACAATATCACTTAGAATATGATGACCCAAAGCTCACAACTGTTTCAATTCTGAGTCTAAAAGTTAGGTAACTTTAGATCTGACGACTTTTCTCCAAAATGTGATCTTAAGAGCTACTGATGATCCCTCGGAGGTCACTGGTGGTCCTCATGAGCCGTCTTTTGTTTTGTAAAATGTTTTGTTTTGAAAAGTGTCCAGCGTTTGATATTTCATGGGTCTGAAAAAATACATTAGAAGCCAACATATGGGTAAAACTCATGGCTGCTATTTTAAGGTGAATTGTAGAGAAAGCTTCTACCCAGATAGAAAAATTATCTACCTTCTGGGAAGATAATTACACAAAGACATCTCTCTTGGCTGATGGATTGCTAAGAGGTGCCTCTTCCTCTGGACTGACACCACTCCCCCATGCCAAGCCACACGCTCTGCTAGAGGAGCAGAGGCTGGTTTGCAATGCTGCCTGCCTGGTCCCGTCTATCACATGCTCCTGGGCAGGACTCCACTCTGTGTCCAGTCACCCTCAGCATTTCACACACCATTCGGATGGAGCTAACATGGTGACCAGATTACTTGGTAGTGGATCACTGCAAATCACAAACACATTCACAGATCTGAACAATTGTAAAATGTTCAACTTTAAATATTAACCAGACCACTAAACATAATTCATCACAATTGACTTATTATATGACCTCGATGAGTTACTGAGCTTCTTAAGGTGATCCACAATAATTTAGTCTTGAAAATTAAAAAAAGAAAATTGTAGCAAAGAGAAAATTACTAAAGCTTGAAGATCAGAAAATAATTTCAATTTCAATTATTTTGATAACAATGTTTCTGTGAGAATCAGGAAAAGTTAATTACTTTAGGTTTTTTTTTTGAGGGGGGGCTTATGGTTAGTAACAGCAAACATTTATACTAATGGAAAGTAAAGATGTATGTAAATGGTGAGTATTTTGAAAGAAAAGGAATTTTATTTCTTTCAAGGGCTCTGAATTCTAGAATTGCATTAACCATCTGTTGCTTAGTGGAGAACCGATTTTAATAAATAAGGAAGAATGGCTAGAAACCAGCACATCAAAGCCTCAATTTCAATTGTACCAGCTTCTGCTTCTGCTGAAATTACATTATGTCTAGTAACTGTTATTTTAATACGCGGAAGCAGCGTTTCCTAAGTAGGTAAACACTTTCAATAACAACATTATTCATCCTATTTATTTGCTTATTAAAAATAAGCATAAAACTTGAGCTTTTCAAGGCCAAACCCACAAACTCCTAATTAGTTTTATCTAAATTAATGAGGTTTTACTGTACTAATTTCCAAAAGTGCAATACTAAATTCTGAGAAAAGCTGTTACAATTAAAATAGAGAAAGGCAATAAGATAATTTGGCAAAAGGCTGAATTAAAAGTCTAATTCCATTTTAAGCCACCAATTAAAATGTTTTTATATCCGTAATAGCATCTACATGAAGATAATCCAATTATGAACATAATGAAATTTACTACTGGATTTTGTTTGCTGTGCAAAATTGGAATCAGAACCACTGTGTTCAGACCTATAATGAACCATGGTCTTGGTTGATCCTAAATTTACATTAAAAAGTGACCTTGGAATGGAGTCAACTCTTGGTTCTTCCTTCCAAGTGGGTGTTTCCTTAAATGTTTCTCTTAAGCTTTGCCCCCAAAAGACAAAGAACATTCTAGAATGGTAACCAAGGCCACAAGGCCACATAATGACAGGTTTGAAATCAAGCAGGTCCCATGTATTATTTTATTCACAAATTTTATAATGTTTTCAAATGACCCAGCCTCAGTCTAACATGTAGTTTTAGGTAAGGGGATGAAAACATTTTTATTAAGAAAATCATTGTTAAATGAAGATATAGACATGAAAATATAGATAATTATTGGTAATTTATTATGCAAGGATTGAAAATATGTGCAATACTTCAGCAATCCCATCTTCAGATCACATCAGTACCTTCTTACAGTGTCCTCTAAGCCAACCTATT
Organism: Equus asinus; assembly: GCF_041296235.1. Lineage (NCBI taxonomy): Eukaryota > Metazoa > Chordata > Mammalia > Perissodactyla > Equidae > Equus > Equus asinus. The sequence goes on along the minus strand of NC_091808.1, from coordinate 11,294,307 downwards.
GAAAACTTAATAGGAACTTGAAAATGTTTTTAAGTAAAAGCCATAAATTCTCAAATAAAAACTATTCAGATTATTTTTGAATGATCGATTTCGGGTGCACAACCAAACCCAAGGTAATTTTACCAGGACATTCCAAAAGAAATATTTTCTCCAAATCTGTGAACGTCAGCTTTGCTTAAGCGCAGAAGACCACTTCTTAGGTTCATTTTCAACAAATACAGCGTATTTGTAAATGTTCAAAATAAGATGGTTTAGATTTTTCTTCCTCTTAGCAATTCCCTTTTACTTATCCAGTTATTTTTCTTTCAGAGCTTGGGTTTATGCATCATACATAGTTCTTTTCTGGTGATTATCAGCTGGCACCTCTTTCAGAAGGAGCGGCCAAAGTTCTTAAGTTGAACCATGGATCCCATAAAGTTACTCCAAAAGCCGAATTTTGGCATCTAACAGGAAAGTTTCTTGAGGGTCAATAAGAATTAGACAATTATGGAAATTTCCACCTTCACTCCAGTTTAGTCTAGGGTATATCAGGAGATAAGATGATAACACACATTTTTGGAATGCTTAAGAAATAGTAAGCTATGAAGAATTAAATTAAAGAGTCATCATGTCCCATCTGACTAAAAAATGATAATAATAAATGAGAGCAATTTAGGACAATCAGCAGTGTTCAAAAGTCTCGTCAAATTTCATGGCAATGGATTATGTGATCTCAGATTCAGAGCATATATGCTCTTCCCACTAAAATCAGAGAAAGTCTGCAATGGTGTCATGTAAATAATTAAATAGTTGAAGGAGGAAAGGGGAAAGAAGAGGAGGGAAGGAAAAGGAGAAAAAAGCAAAAGAGAGGACAAAGGAAAAAAATGTTTTCTGAAATATAAACTTGGGGAAAAACCAGTATAATTTACAAGCTTCATACTGTCAGAAAATAAAAATGCCCTCCCCATCACTCTCTCTTTCTCTCTTCTTATTCAGTGATAGAAATAAAGAGAAACAAATGCATGACAAGAATTCTGTAATCTATTAAATGCAGATACCTGGAAATACATTATCTGCCTATTTCCTTGGAATAATGTTGGTTCTATTTCCATCACACAGCTTACATCGAACATTATTCTTCTATTTTTCTTCTTTCTGGAATTAGGTAAGAGACGATGTTTTTCTTGATTAAAAAGCCATTTGTTCACCTTTAGCAAAAGTGGGCAAGAGAGTCTCTAGAGTTCCCTCCAGGGTTACAGGATTCTGTGCTAGAACTTGCAAATCAAAGACTCACATAGTGATTTTTCCTTCTATCGTTCTATCCCTCCATCCATCCTGCTAACAGAAACTTACTGAGTTCGCCCAGGTGCCTTGTGATAAGCTGGGAATAAAATCTGAATAAAAGGGACACAATCTCCATCCTAAAGACACTTACACCCCCTAAACAGATATTTACATAATTATACAAATAAATATATAATTGAAAACTGCAATGAATGGCAATTACAGGAAATTACAGGATGCTATAGAAGCCTGTAATAGAAAGATCTGATTCAGAGTTTTCACATGTCCTGAAGGGGAAAAAAAAAATCTTGGTTCTGTAAGGGTATACAGAGTATTTTGTCCTTTGAACAGAGTCAAATACTTAAGCAAAATCTCCTATTATGTTATTTGTGCTCAAATAATCTTTCTTTGGCCTTTGTTTGCTTTTAAAACTCCTTCTATTGCTATCAAAATGAATAGCAAAGGATGTTTATTTATAGTGGTTTAGTATGCTCATTTAAAATAAGCTAGAGGGTTTTAAGAAGAATGGAAATAAAAAATCTCAAAGAGGTGAATCTTGCCTACACAAAGGAACAGCCCTGGACTGGAAGTCAGATGGTTCTAGTCTCCAGCAAACGCATCCTGGCTGTGCTGCCTACGCCAAGTTGGGTAACCTCTCTGAGCCTCAGTTTCCTCATCTCTATAGTAACTGCCACACCCACCTACAGGATCCTTCTGAGGGGCATATGAGTTAATATACACAAAAGTGCTTTGTGACCACCAGCATAGAATGTATAGTATAGAAAGAGTGAGAACAAAGCATTAAAAAAAATAACGCAAGTCTGAATCATCCCTCTGAGGGGAATTAGTATTGGCTGTCCCAAAAGACTTCATTAGCTATGTGAAAGATGTCGTTGTGGATTTATCTTTAACTTGCTTACTAATCATCTCAAGACAAAGTTCTCGCCAATATTCTCAGAGCCAATGACTTAGCATGTCACACTGAGTACTCTGAAAAAGCACCAGCAAATGCTTTCTGCAATAAAAGTGTGCACTTGGGATTCAACTTTTACTGAGAGAGGAAAACGGCATTGTTTTGAAATATATGCTGGCTGGGTTCTTTCTTTTTTAGCCCCCCTCTTGGAAGCATATTCAAGGACAACGGAGTGAAACCGAAATTGAGAAAAGTTTGACTAGAGAAAATGCCATTTTCATCAAAGGAGTTAGGCAGCAATTCTTCCCTGTGTTCCTCTCCTTAGCAGGAACCTTATTTTCTCTTCAGAAGCCTTTCTGCTTGTTACTGATCCCATGAAGGGCATTGCTCGAGACACGCAGGCCCCATGGCCACCTGCCTTGCCTGATTAATGGGGCTGTTCTGAGAAATCATGGCCTGGAGGAGGCATTTTTAACCAGTCCTGTCAGAAGGAATCATTCGGTGTTTACCTTCCAAGATTTCAGTGCAGATTCTCCCAAGACTTATGTGAGATTTTATAAATAGCAATCCTTTGCAAAATGTTCCAGAAGACTCTCCCTTGAAATACGTCCACCACACTAAATAACTATTTCAACTGTTGACATGCTAGCATCTCAGTTAAGGAGCAGTAATTAAATACAAATTAAGCATTAAGGGCTGGCCCAGTGGTGTAGTGGTTAAGTTTGCACGCTCTGCTTTGGTGGCTGGGGGTTCGCCGGTTCAGATCCCAGGCGCGGATCTACACAACACTTGTCAAGCCATGCTGGGGCAGGCATCCCACAAATAAAGTAGAGGAAGATGGGCACGGATGTGAGCTCAGGGCCAGTCTTCCTCAGTAAAAAGAGGAGGAGTGGCGGCGGATGTTAGCTCAGGGCTAATCTTCCTCGAAGAAAAAAATATATATATATACATATAACTTAAGCATTAGAAACTAAAACAAGATTTTTAAAACACAACCAAGGAACGGGTTCTTTATGATACGGTTTTAACAAATTTTTCGATAGGATTCCCTATTGACTCAATTTGCTCTATTTTGTCCTTCAGTTTTCCATTATTTAAAAAAGTAAAGACATAAAGTATGAAACTCTTCGGCTTTATTAATGCAAACATATTTTTTATTAAAGAATGAATGCATTTACGCTAAAGAATAGTTTACATGTGTGGTAAAGCAGCAAGCATATCTCCAAGAGGCTAATTCTCCTCAGTATGACTCCATGCTTATTCTACATGCCTTAAAACTGGACCCACACACAGGGGGCACACGTACACACATACAAACGCATACACCGACACATAGATGCACAGACCAAAACGCCAACACCACTGCTCTCCTGATTCAATTAGCTCTCATGTAAGGCTTCTGTAAGGCGCCCCAGCGGCCCTAACACGACCAGGATTAAAAGCAGACTTCAAAGAAGGAGCAGCATTACCTGGAAAACTAGCGATATGCTCTCGGCCTTAAATGTATTTTAACCAATACTTGCAATTTCATTCAATGTTGACTCTTTGCGTTGATGATATTTAAAGATCCGTGAAACTGAGAAATCTCAGGCTCTCTTAGCAAGAACTTCTCATTAGAAACAGTGAACAAACTGGCAATTCTGACCCTAGGAGATCACAATTTCAGGTTAACAAGGTCAGATTCACCCTTTAGATTAAGATAGACACAGTTTCTGTAGATGAGCCAAGTTTATATAACTCATTCCCTATTTGAGTGCAATGTTGAGTGACGGGGGCAAGGCTTCCTTGGTGATAGCAAATCATATCTGAAGCTTGCCAGGAAAGGTTCATCAGATAGGACCATCTACTACAAAAGTTACCATAAATCAGGGGTGATGAAAGGACAGCCTCCACGGGGTTTGTTCACTTGCTGATAACTCATTCCCTTTTTCCAAGGTTTCTGTTGTGGTGGTGGTTGTTTGAAAGTCCTACCTTCTTTGATAGTGTATTTCATCTGCTTGGTCATTTTCTTCCCTTTTGGTGTCCTGCAGTGTACACTGAGAATCCATCCCCATAGGGATGTCAGCATGGCTTGGAAGGGGAAAGAGGGTGGATGCAGTGGAGGAGGGAAGGGGTTATTAGTAGTTGCAAGTATTCTAAGAAAATAGATGACGTGAATACAATAAGAGAGTACTACTTGATATATTCATGTGAATAAAAGCATTATCTTAAACTGTGAATTAACTGCCAACTTTCAGGTTGTTAGTTGTAAAGCTTGATAAAGGCTGTGCTGATTTGCTTACTGAGGAGACAATCTGAACCATGCCGTGGGAGAAGAGCTCTCAAGGTCAGCCTGAGGTGTTCCTTTAGCCCTGAGGCCTCCGTGCCGGCATCAGCACTCTCCACCTACCCCCCACGACTAGGGATCCTACAGGTGCATCTAACATTCTTGTTGGGTTTCATAAGGCAAATCGGAATGGTCCATCAAATAACAGCCGCAGTGTATTTGCCTGAGAGGTGAAAATCAGCCTGGAGATCTCCTACGGGAGGCATTGGGAAATGAGAAAAAGAAAAAAAGAAGAGAGAGAATCTAGAACTTTCCTCCCCATCCACATTCCCCCCCCTCCTCACAGTCACAGCAGCAGCAGATTTCAATGTAATGTAATTACTTTAATAATACATTTCTTTAGATTTAGAATTGCTCTTCTGAATTTAAAAAGCTTGGTCGGCCAATAGTTTGGCAGTCTTTTCATCCCAAATTTGAATCGTTGCTTATTCACCTATCATCTGGAATTCCTTGACCAATGCTGCCTTTGCTGAAGCATCCTAAGTTCAGTCAGCCATCATCGGATTCCAATTCCTGGGAAACCTCTTCGGAGGAGCTGTTCCTGTGGATCCGGCCATCACTCTTCATACTGTGGAAAGTCTTCCTGAAGGCCTCCATCATGGCATGGGCCAACTTCTTGGCCTCGAGCTTGCTCTCGCATTCGACAGCGTGGCAGTCCATTTGGTAGGACAGGTCATCATTGATCTCCCTGTAAACCCAGGCGAAGATGTTGGGGCTCACGTTGTGGTCGGCTGTGCAGTAAGCGATGCGGGCCACCTGGAAGGTATCCATGTGCACCGTGGCCTCACCTTTGTGGTCAAGGTGATGGAGCCACACTTGGAATGGTCGGATCTCCAGGAGAGCATTGGCTGGGAAGACATCTTCTCGGGCTAGTGTGTGCTTCTTCCAGAGCTCAATGACTGGCTTTTCTGTGCAGCCTGACAAAAACTGCATGCCTGTGGTGGGAACTTTACCCAGATAGGTAACCTGCAGAGGGAAGAGACAAAGAAAGCAGGAGAGGTCAACAGTAGGCCCTTCATTCTAATTGTTCATTCAGATGTTCTCAACTGATCACCCTGGGAGAGTGAAGAGACTTCTTTCTTGCTTGCTAAAGGAATAATTGTCAACAGAATTTCTACCTTTTGTCCCTAACAAGTGTCCCACTTGGCAAAGGTATTGAAATTCTTTGAATAGAGTTGGATTTTAAAAATCTAATTTCTAGAGAACTACTCTCCCTCTCCCTAACCCCTTTTTTAAAACTCAAATTAGAAGGATCTTTTACATAATTTAGCATTTTGGGGAAATCAAAAAGCCACTCAAAGCTTATTTTCAACCAAACACACCCAGAATTTAATGACAGGAAGGAGTCAAAAGGACACTGCATCTGAAAAATAAAATCTTTATTAAATTCTCTCTTAGCCTGGTTCTTTTCCCAAATCTCTCAATACTTGATTTCACTTAAGCTGCTTGCTTCTAGCAAATGCCACAGATGCAAAAACTGTTCTTTCTAAATTATGGCCTAAAACATGATTGTTTTCCCTCTAAGAGACTTTTTAAAAACACAGCAACGCCCAGGGTCTGGCCCGGTGATGCAGCAGTTAAGTGCGCATGTTCCACTTCGGCAGCCTGGGGTTCGTGGGTTTGGATCCCGGGTGCGGACCTATTCACTGCTTGTCAAGCCATGCTGTGGCAGGCGTCCCACATATAAAGTAGAGGAAGATGGGCACGGATGTTAGCTCAGGACCAGTCTTCCTCAAAAAAAGAAAAAAACCCACAAAACACAGCAATGCCCAGTTGTTTTGTAACCTAAACAATTTTTGAACTGATGTGCATCTGATAATAGTGATAATAAATGAAAGATCTACAGATAAGTTAAGACTAAAATGTTAGCTTATCAAATAGCTAGATGAGCAGTACTGAAACTAAGAAAAATAATTCCAAGTGCTTCAAATAGTGTCTTTTTAAAAACTTGTTTATGATATACCAAAAAGGGATTTTCATTCTTCCATTTTTTTTTTCATTCTTCCAAATGGACAGAACATCTACCACTGGGGCACAGACATTATGGAAATGCATAAATTAGAAATCACACAAAATAGTATATAATTAGGTTCAAAATTAGTGGCACAGATGTAATTACTACGAACTTGAGGAGGAAAAGACCAGAAAAAGGTCCATGGAAATGGTGAGAACTGAGAAAGGACATTTGACCACAGTGATTCCAAATCAGTGTTTACGTTTAGTGGGATTACGAAGGTACAAAAAATTCAGAACATGAAAGTTGAGAACTATTGCATCTTTTTGTGCTTTGTTTATCTCTTAAACCAAGAGTTAACTGGATAGTCCCTTTAAAAAGATAACTTCTTCCCTAGGAGGCACAAGTGCTGCACATTCTAGAAATATTTACTGGGAACCTATTATACCCAATGGCAAAGTGCCAGGTGGGCATGGGGGATGGGGAGGGTAGAGATGGAGAGGTCCAAAAAGCAATAGGAAGCAAGCCATTGGATATCTGTTCAGAGTGCAGTCTTCGTGGCAGGCCAAGCTGAGATTTAAATCCTAGCTCCACAGTTCAGCAGGTGGGTGATTCTGGACACATCGCTAACCCTGTGCAAATACACAGATATAACTGTGATGGAAGGCAGACCGTGAAAAGGACAGGCAAGAGGTACCCCAAGGTACTCTGAGCATTTGGTGGAAGGAGTGATCATGGCACCCCGCTGGTGGAAGGCCTCAGGGACGAGGGTCATTAGATTTCAAGTCATTGAAACCTCAAAAGCCAGGCAGGAGCCCAGCAAGCCAAGGTGATGAGAAGAGGAGAGAGCAGAAAGACAGGGCTGCCACGGGCAAGCCCCCACCTGCTTGAGGAAATAGGCCACTTTGGGCTGACCACACATTAGGCCGTGGTGCAAGACAGCCCCGGAGAGAAGACAGGGTCTGTGACCACTGGATGAAAATAGACTGAACTTTGGGGCTGGTCCTGCATGCAGTCTGAGGAGAAGGGCCTTCTCTGCTCCTGCTGGAATGCCACTGAAGGTCCAGGGTCCTCAGAATGCTAAAATTTGACCGAGGCTGTAAACTTGGAAGACCTGACTGATGCCAAGAGGAAAGATGGATGGCGAGGGTTGCCGAATAGCAGAATGCTTAGGCAGGAAGTTGTTGCAAGAACAAAGTCAGAAAGCAGGAGTGGCCTGCATTAGGAGTGGAGGTAGCAGGAAAGGACAGGAGGAGACAGATGGGAACGATACTACAGAGCTAAGACTGACACTACTTGGCAATAGACTGAAGGGAAAATGACTCAGGCAGATAATGTAAGTGCCTAGACTCTCCAAGGAGGGCAGTGGGTTGAACAGCTCCTTGTCACTCTGGATTGGAGTCAGATAATAAGGATGGATTTGTGAGAAAATGCACACGGTTCCTGATTTATAACACTTACTGAAAATGTGCTTTCTGTATATGGCACTTTATGATAGCTGTATTGTTTTTTCACAGCTTTATTATTATTTTTTTAATCGAGGTGAAATCCACACCACATAAAATTAAGCATTTTTAAATGTATGATTCAGCGGTATTTAGGAGTCAAAATGTTGCATAACTATCAGCTCTGTCTAGTTCCAAAATATTTTCATCACTCCTAAAGAAGCCCCAGTGCCCAATAAGCAGTCACTCTCCGTGGTCTGCTCTTCCAGCCCCTGGCAACCGCCAATCTGCTTTCTGTCTCTACAGATTTACTATTCTGTATTTTCATATAATGGGAATCATATAATATATGACCTTTTGTGTCTGGCTTCTTTCACTTTGCGTAATAATTTCAAGTTTCATCCAAGTTACACCATGTATCAGTACTTCATTCCTTTCCTATGACATCTTTACGTTTGGACCTTGAAAACTAACTGGGAGAAACTAGTTTCAGTCTTTGAAGTAAAAGTGTATTCTTTCTTACTGTCCACTGAAACTAGAAATAGCGACGTTGATACTGATAGAAAAGTCCTTTTGAGGGGCGAATCTCCTTTGATTTGCTCTAAGCTCACACACACACACATACACAACTTTAAAATAATTATACAGTGTCTTCTACTGCCATATAATTAAAGGATGAGTTTAAAGAACTTTATTAGAAGTTGCAGACGATTCATTCCACTGGTAAGTAATTTCATGATAGTAAAATTTTGACATCTAAGAAAAAATGTATTCCTCGCTTTTAAAGATTGATTACCTAAAAACTAAAGATTTCATGGGAAATAAAGTTTTATTTTAGAAGTGTGCTTGAGAGAAGAATGGAACAGAGATGAGTAGCTCGAAGAGTTTAATAAGACAAAAATAAAAGCTACTTAATAAATATGTAGATATTTATAAAAATAATTTTAAAAGACAGGTAGAACATAATACACAGGCATAACCTCTTGGGATTAAATTTACTATGAAAGTAATCTTTATTTAGTGGCCCAGGTTCACTAATGTCACCTGAATAGCACACTACACCACAAACATAAGGTCCCAAATCATTGTTTCATACATCCACAGCCCAATCAAGCCACACAGACATGGAATAGTAATAACTAATATTTGTATCTACTCTTCAGGTAAAAAGCACGCTGCACCTATTAAATCTATTGACAACCCTATGGGTCAGGATGGAATATTATTATCACTAACCCATTTTAAAGACAAGAGCCTTAGGTCAGATGGCGACACTGGGCTACATAGTTTATATGGCAAAGTTACGGGACTTCAGGAACATTTTGATGATTTGTGAGGAAAATCGAATTAGAAAAGACAGCCTACAAAGACACCTGTTGAATTCCTGGACCATTTTGCTACTGGAAGAGAGCCATTTCCATTTGATCTCACTTTTCAGCCATTTATTCATTTTTCCCATCTTTGGACCATAAGAGAAATTTTGGATTTATATGAGCATCCTGGATACACTGGGTCCTCCCAAAGAATGAACAGCATTCTCTTCTGGTGCTTTTGTATATAACACTCTTTTCCATGCCCATACAGGCATAAGCATTTCTTTAAAAATTTATTCTTGTTTTATAACTGCAAAAAGTAAGATTCAGAAAGCTTTTAAAATTCTCAGGTAAAATGGAGTACAAATAATAAAATAATATATATATATATAATATGTACGTATATTATATATACTTAGTATATAATATATATTATCTGTTTATAATATATATTAGGTTTTCTAAAACTCAAAAAGTATATTCTATTCAAGATAAAATCAAAGAAAATAAATTCTAATCTCAAGAACCACAGACTTTTGGCATCTTTCCAAAAGTTTTCTGTGGAAAGAGAATCATAAACATGTTTTACCAGTACTAATCCTGCATATTCCATTAGCTTCATCTTGCAAAGTACTACTAAGCCTGCAGATGGAGGAGAGCTCAAAGTGGATTATGTGACGACTCCTCTCCACCGCGATATTGACAAGGGTCAGCAATCCCATCAAACGTTCACAGGGCACCCACAACCTGTTTCTGCTCTCAATTGGGACTTGCAGTGGAGGCCACAGAGGCTGCAGTGGACAGACGGGCCCTTCCAACAAGCACAGAATCGGCAAACACGAGCCTGAAATGCCAGAAAATGGCGGACTCACCAGTCATAGCTCTCCAGTCCTGCTGCTTGATAGTACCAGGGTCTGCTCACCTCAGGCCTTGGCAGGACTGAGTCTACTCTGGTTAAAATGAGCCAACCCTGCTCAAACCTTCCTAAACTGTCCCAGGAATCAACTGCTCCCTGGTTCCTACAGGATCTGGTCCATAGAAAATACAGAGTTACAACTGGGTGAACAGTGGGAAGTCAATGAAACTTTTGTTTTATTAGTTTTGTGGAGCTGTTATCTGAAATCTCATGGGATTACATAAAGACAAAGGAATGATGTTAACAAGTTGGCACTTTTGTGTGTGTGTGTGTGAGGAAGATCAGCCCTAAGTTAACATCTGTGCCAATCTTCCTCTATTTTATGTGGGGCGCTGCCATAGCGTGCGTGGCTTGATGAGTGGTGCTAGGTCCAGGGCCGCTGAAGCAGAGCTAGCAAACTTAACCGCTATGCCACTGGGCCAGCCCCAAGTTGGCACTTCTTAAAGAGATATAGGAAAAGAATGATCTGAATAGAGTTCCCTAAAAATGGAATGCAAAATGATAAAATTATGTACCAAGACAGCCTACCCTCAGAATCACCTCTTTAAATCAGCCCCGCTTTCACCCATAATGGCCTGTGTTCTGGAATCCTAACTCTTGTCTGTGCACTTTCCCCAATAAGTCAATTATTTACTACCTGCCTGTGTATTTCCTAATTCTCTCATAAAGCTCTCCAGAGTCTGGCATTAACCACACTGTTGACTTACAGAAAAGTTTTTTTATAGAAAAAAACTATTCAGGCTTTAAACAAAAAAAAAGTGAATTTCCTTCTTTAATTTTTTATACAAAAATGATAATTTATACAGTTTAATAGAAATGCACCTTACCGCCGTGCTTTTCAAGGGAAATAGAGTAAAAACTTCTAAAAAATTAATTCTCTCAAAATACCGAAGTTTCAGCTATACTGTGCACACAGCCATGCATTTTGTGGGTATGGGGGCACAGAGAACACGTGTCTCAATAAACAGAAACCCCGAAATACAGGGTGTTATCCCTGGATCCTTCTATATCAACACTTTTGCAAGGATTTACTCTGAATTTATATAGTGAGATCCCTTCTTGCCACAGTCTTCCTCATGTGGGAGACTTCCTTTCCCACCCTTCTGTGGGCACTTCTTCCGTATGAGTAAGAACACAGGACTCAATGTGCAAGGCTGCTTCCGGAGGTTCCACCACCAACATAGCTGTGCAGCGATGTCAGGTCTGGTTAATGAGAATCTTGTTATCCTGCCCATCCATGAAAGAGGTGAATGTTTTCTAGATGAATAAGTCCCTTCTGAGTCTCACCCTTAAGAGCTGTAATCTTCCAGAGCCACAGGGTAGACGAAAAACACGGAGACACTAAATTGGTCACTAAATGTTCAAAATGGTAGACAGATTTTTTTAAGTCGTCACCTCCCAGGGTGTTGGAACAAAGGGACTTGCAAGATGACACGAAGAGTCTTCAGGAGGAGTAACAACCAGTTGGAAATATGTGGTAAATACCAGCATCTTTTCTACAGTTGCAAAAACAGGTATTGGGCAAGAAATTTATTAGGAATGAATCATTCTGAGAGAAATAAACAAACAGAGAAAAAATGAAAGTCTTTCCCTATGTGTCATTCAATGGCATAAATTGATGCCCCAGACACAGACATTTGCAATGCATGTGAATGGGCTTTGCCCAATCCAACTGAAAAAATTAGTTGAGAATATGCATAGCGTGTGAAAATACATAGAGACCATGGAGTAGAGGGGCCCACGAGAGTGTGTGCGGCATTAACAGCATCAGATCAGGACAGATCCATGTCCTCAGAATCTCTCCTTCCCACCCATGAGTTTTCCAACACCACAGCCAGCTCTCCATTCATGAATCACCAATCCATGCCCATCTGTGGCAAAACAAACCCTGGTTGCCTGACACGCGTCCTTCTGGCTGAACCAGCATCATTCTGTTCCTTCTTCTTCGTGGCCAGTCCACATTTCATTCTGGCACGAAAACCCCTTATTTAGGACCCTGACTGATCTCATCCTAGAAAGGACAGTTGGATAGAAAGTGTAATGACAGGGGCCCCTAAACAAGGATGTGAGATGAGATGGTCGATCATGTAAGAACCCAAGCATCTGGTTTCCTGGGAGTCCTCAACCTTCCAAGCTGGATAAACTCAGCTTTATAACCTCACAGGCCCAGTTTGGTTCAGTTTACTGTGGGGTTTCTCCAGGATGACAGATTAATAACAAAGACTCTCCAGAGGCCCTTCTCAGGATATAAAAGGTCTTGGTGTCCTTTCATTGTCTGTAGGAGACTTCCTTTCCCTAGCTGACATAAAATAACATTATGTGAACAAAGGATGGAAAACACTTAACTGGGAATCCTAATAGCCTTTGGGTTACAAGACACAACACGAGAAAAAGAAGAGCAGCTCTTAACCCGGGCCAAATATCAGAGTTAAGCTCTTCTGTTCTCCCATTAACTCCCACCTGCACATTTCAGAGAAAAGTGAAAGGACAAAATCCTGAGATTTATGATCCAAGCTGAAATCTACTCCTTCCTTGCTGGTCACAGAGAAGCGAGAATCCATGAGACACTGTGAACAGTGGGGATGGAGCCACGTGTCAATCACCTAACAATCCACAATGCAAAGACAAACAAAATGCTAATGATGACCTTGAACCTGTATAGCATGCTTTAAGCCATGTAGAAGGTATTAAAGGATAAATGCTGTTCATAGCGAAATCCATGAAATTACCGTGAGAAACATGGAAGTGATAAGCTTTGGGCTTAAAAATTGAATTTCTCATACATTCATTGGATAAGTGGTTTTTGAGCACCTACAGGAACCAGGTCTATTCCTGAACAAAACCAGTAAAACTCTGTGCCCTCTTGGGGCTTACATTGCAAGGACAAGATGACGCTTGCCACCACACTTGCAGAACTCGATATTACATAGGCAAGACTGGTCTTAGGGAGAAGAGCACACACATGCCTCCGTGAGCACTTTCAACGAATCCGGAAAACTTCTCTTGGGTTCACATAGGTCTTCCTTCTCATGTGGCACAACTAGAACAAAAAAAATCTCCGTTTGCAATTCATTCCTTCAATCAAGCTGTGTTCCATAAAGGCTCATTAGTCTACACTCACTGTGGTTTGGCTCCCTGAGATGCTACAGTAGCAGAAGACCAGGCAGTGGAGGGGCTTTGGAAGAGTGCCAAGGAAGAATAAGAGAGAAGTGGGAGCTAGGAAGACACAGAGGTGGGAGACAAAGGCAGACTTTGCCTCCCAAACAAGATGGATCGGCTGCTACAATGCTATCAATGCCTTTACATTTGCCCTGGTGGCTGGACAGATGGGGTACCTGGCCTCGCTCAACACCTGTGTTTTCACTCTCAGGATGTTCGGGCACATCAAAACAATTTGCCTTCGTTGAAATCTTGTAGTAAAATTATAAGCTGTTCTAGGCTGCCCAGCATCTCTTCTACTTTTATTTGATCTCTTCCTCTTTTATGTTGAAGACCCAAACAGCAAGTTTTCCCAGTGTTTAAACTCAAAGAACTGACAATTATATTGCGATAAATTCCTCATGTTCCAAAGGTATATGATCAGGATTACAGGCTTTTTAGAACTAAATGGGCCCATCCACACCAACCTAACACCACCACCTTGTTGAAGAGATGACGATTCTGACACCCAGAGAGACGAGGATACTTTCCCCAAATCACACAGCGAGTCCCTCAAAGAGAAAAACGTAGAAAGCAAGTCCTCCACCCCAAGGCCAACTCTTTCCACTACTCCAATTTCTTCCCCTAGAGAGGATCTGGACCCTTTAGTTTTCATTTTTATATCATCTACCTTCTCTCTGGCCATTTCTTCACGTCTTCACATCGAGACCAGGATCTGGTCAGGGATGTGGCAGGTGGCAGACACTCGACCAGGGCTTGTTAAACATCCTGAAAGGGGTTTGGAGTCAGAGGTAACCTTCCCTTAACCTGAAATGTGCTTGCATAGCCCAGAGATTTAAATTATGATGCCAGCATCTATAATTGAAAGAAGGAGACAGGAAGGCGTACTTAACATTCAGATATCATATTCCTAAAGGACTCTGAAATGGGGCTTTGCAAATCAAACAATCTCTACTTCAAAGAATAATTCCGAAGGGCAAATATTAAACAAGCGCTAAGTTGGCCCCAACCCCGCCCTTGTGAGTCATGTACCAACATGCCAGACAACACGTGATGCGGAATTGCTCTGGAAGTCCAAGGCCATGGTGGGCAGGACTCTGCACATCCCTCAACAAAGGCAGTTGAGAGCCTCAAAAGGCCAGGCTGAGAGGCCTGGACTCAGCTGAGGGCAGACCTGGGCATCCTTTCTGGTTGCAGTAGCTCCAGGGTCCTACTCCTCAGCCCCATGGGCTTCTGTGGATCATCCCTGAGAAGTCCAAATGATTCTAGATCAAACCTAGGGTTTTATTCTCCAGAGTGTTTCTTAGGTTCCATTCTGGGACCCAGTTTTTGGCAGATCCACCTCACCCTCATGAGGGTAGGAGTGGACCCAGCTATCTTGTGGTAGACAGGATGAGAAACAATTGTTGCCATTCCCTGTGAGGCTATCCTCAAAGTCTTCTGCTTTATCTGTTTGGCCATGCTTGGTCTGCTGACCAAGAAGCAGAGAGTGAGGCTGGCTGCCTAGGGTAAGCCTGTTCTAACTTTACAGCACGCTTTTGTTATCCCCAATGGGGACAGTGATGACCCAGAAAGGCTTACGGACTCACTCAAATGTTTTTTTTTGTAGCAGTAATAATGCTAGCAGTAGAATGCAGATTTTCTAAAATGCACATCCTCTGGGGTACATTGATACATATACCTTTGTTTAGTGATATGTATTTATTTCAGTAACTTTCCTAAGATCATAAATGTTGAGAATACTTTTTTTGTTGTTGTTTAGTGGTTCTTCCCAAGTATTTCCATGGGCTATTGTTAATAAAATCTATAAAAATATTAATAGAAATTTTACTAGGAGATCTATCTTCTTTTTAATATGTAAATATATATCATGGGGGTAAAAAAATTTACTAAGACCCAATATCGAGGAATAATTAAGTGCTAACTTTGCACTCTAATAAACAGATGAACATTGCTTCAGCTGTTAAATGCAGCATGTGTCTCAAAATTAGGTATGTAAGTGACAGATTTATTTCTGTTATTCATATTATAACTTAGTTCCAATGATGCAGAGTGATTTGAAATTTTCTGTCACATCTTGCGTTTTTCAAGTAGTCCCAAGGTGCAATTTGTCCTGTCAATTGGCTCTTGGATGTCTGAAGCTGGAAATATTGTCATTGTCACTGTCAAAGACAGAAGTGATTTATTTAGAAGGCACTAAAGTGTGCCCCTGAAGACAAAGTCACTTAATAAAAATGACACCACTTTGAAACATACATTCCCTCACCTGGTCCCTTCTGGTGAGCCGGCCCAAGGATGGTCAATCCTGGAGCTGTTCCACTCAGTGCACAAGAACAATTTATTTCGTGACAAGTCTTATATCTCTTCTTCTGCTTTCTAATCAATAGTGTATACTTGAAAGGGACAGAAATTCAGCAGAGTTCTCCTAGGCCCAAAAATGTTTACAATGAGAAAATTCTGTAAATGATAAATCAACATCAAGCACACTGCTTGAGCGTCATCCTGACAAATGGATTCAAGGGACAAACATGGTGGCAGGTGAAAAATGTCACCAATTTTCATCCTTGTAGCACTTTATCAATTCATTTTCCTTAGTGCACAACTCTTTAAGGAGGACCAGAGAAGGCGCTAAACATTTAGAAAGAATAATGTTGAGACGCCATTTGGTCGGAGATAATAAAATCAGTATAGCAATCTATTGGCTACAAGTCTAGTGCTTTTAACAGAAGGCCAGTGGAGGTTTGAAATGAGAGGTACATGGAGGCTCAGTACACATGGAATTACCATGCACTCCAGAGAAATGAAGACTTACGTTCAAACAAAAACTTTACCTGAATGTTCACAACAGCTTTCTTTGTAACAGGCAAAAACTGGAATCAGTACAGATGTCTCTCGACAGGTGAATGGTCCAGTAAACTGTGGTACATCCATACCATGGAATACTACTCAGCAGTAAAAAAGAATGAACTATTGATACGTGGAACGACATGGATGAAGCTCCAGGGAATACAACTGAGTGAAAAAACCAATCCCCAAAGGTTACATACTGTATGATTCCATGTATATATTATTTTATTATTTTTTTGAGGAAGATTAGCCCTGAGCTAACTGCTACCAATCCTCCTCTTTTTGCTGAGGAAGACTGACCCTGAGCTAACATCCATGCCCATCTTCCTCTATTTTATATGTGGAACACCTACCACGGCATGGCTTGACAAGTGGTGCCATGTCCGCACCTGGGATCCGAACCGGCGAACCCCGGGCCACCGAAGCGGAACGTGCACACTTAACTGCTGTGCCAAGGGGCCAGCCCCCATTATTTTTGAAATGACAAAATTTTAGAAATGGAGAATAGATTAGTGGTTGCCAGGGGTTAGGGATGGGAGAGAAGTGAGTGTGGTTATAAAAGGGCAACACGGGGTGTCATTGTTGTGAGGGATGTTCAGTATCTTGACTGTGGGGTTGGATACATGTGCAAAAATTATAGAGAACTAAATACACACACACACACATGAACAAGCACAAGTAAAGGTGGGAAAATCTGACTGAGATCGGTGGATTATATGAATGTGATATTATACTATTATTTTGTGAAGTGTTATTATTGGAGAAAACCAGGTAAAGTGTATATGGGACCTCTCTGGATTATTTCTTAACAGCTGCATGTGAATTATCTCAATAAAAATTTCAATTAAAAAAGTCATCTCATGCATCTTGAGTTATTTTTCTAATAAAACTACCTTTTATTTATAATTATTTATCAAAATTTGTAATATATTTATGTTGTTCTGATCAATGCATATGCATACTCATTTTAAGGATAACTCAAACCAGAGAAATATTTAAACTAAAAGACATATGGTCACAGTAGAGAATTTTTGAAAATTGCCATTATTTATTCTTTTTCTTGCAGAGGAAATATGACAGGGTGGAAAATAAATGATTAAAAAACAGTCCTGAAGTCCATTCTCTCCCTTTATGGGGGAAAGGGAGAGTGACCCTAGAAAAGAAAGAAATAACTTGTCTAATCTCCTTGTCAACTTGTTAATGGCAGACCTACTGTTTGCTAGCAGGCAAGACCTTAGGATGGAATGCTGTTTGCTGAACGTACCTGTTTGCCTAGAATCGCTTGTGGTAAAAAAAAAAAAAAAAAAAAAACAACGCTGAAACCTGTGGGTTTAGGGCATATGGCTTCCTGGAAAATGTCTCTTAGGCTTTGTAGCTAAGCATAAAATGGAGATGTTTCAGGTTGAAAGGGCTCTCTTCTGCATAAGTGATATAACCACATACAGTATTAGGTATCATCTGTGTTAATTTGGGCTGGACCTTATATGATGCAGCAAAAAAAGGACTGAAAGCTATACTGACAGTCCCAGATCTCACTTGATTTTGCTGGCACCTTCTGATTATTTGTTTCCTTGAAATTAATAGTAAAGTTTGGTACTGGATGAGATTTCGGATTTGAATATCCAATTCTCTGTGCAATCTCATAGGGTAATCAAAAGAAGACTTTCAAGCATACTTCTACCTACATCATACTAGGATGACACAGTGGGAGAGACAGAGAGGACCAGGAAGGAAGATAAATTTTATAAAATTTATGACTCTTAAAGAGGAGCTTGTCCATGATATTTTTAAAAGATATGCTAGTTTGATATTTAGGCTATACTGACTACATTTAAAAAAGAGCCATGGAGTAACTTTATTTAAAATTAGAGCACTTAAAATATGGTAGAAATTACATCCTTTGCAACTGTTTAAATGTATGATGGAAATATTTACTTCATACTTAAAAATGTGTGGTCGACTAGAATAGTGGTATATTTTGTAGAAAACTAAATGAAACCCCTAGAGTATGTCATACCTAATTGATTCTCATTGAAAAGATCTACCTATAATTAGAGAATCGTAAACCAAAACTACACTGAGATACCTGTCTCATCTGTCAGACTGGTGAAATTCAAAAGCATGGCAAAGATTGTGTTGGCAAGGCTATGGAGAAAAAGACATTTATAGATGGTGGATTGAGTTGCAAATTGACAAAACGTTTTTGGAAGAGAATTGGCAACATACAACAGAACTACGCAAGATCAATGAACACCTTGTTCCTGACTCAATGCTAATTTTAATGAAAAATAAAAAGATTTTTTATGAGCATATGTAGTTGACTAAACAACGTTCACATTCTGAAGAGTAAATTTAGTTTTAAGAAACATGCAGTCAAGGACCCGTTTTTGATCAAAATCCACTCCCTCATGCTGATTGGATCAATCTGTTTTAGTGATATGTGACAAATTCTACTCTAATTGCCCTGGTGCACCTGTACGTCTGTGTGTGTGTGTGTGTGTGTGTGTGTGTTTATGAAATAAGACCCTTGGCAATCAAAATCTAATCACTCAAGAGCTTTAAATGTCATATTTACCTTCTGTTTGCAAATAGAACCCATGCACGATGTGAAAGTAATTTTTAATGACCAGCTCCATCAAGTTTTTATATTCTTAGTTAAAAGTCATCCTGGAACCACAGCTTTCTTGCTATTTTTTTAATAACACTTTATTTATTTATTTATTTATTTTTAACACTGGCCCTGACCTAACATCTGTTGCCAACCTTCCTCTCTTTTCACCTCCCCAAAGCCCCAGTACATAGTTGTATATCCTGGCTGTAAGTCCTTCCAGCTCTTCCATGTGGGATGCCGCCACAACATGGCTTGAGGGGCGATGTGTAGGTCCACGCCCAGGATTCAAACCAGCGAACCCCAGGCTGCTGAAGCAGAGCTTGTGAACTTAACCACTACACCACTGGGTTGGCCCTCCTGCTATTTGACACTGAGCTTGGACTGGGGAAATTTTGTGACTACTTGCTCAATTTTGGTACTACAGACCTCCATATTAGAGTTACCACACTGAAAAAAGTTCTACAGGATTCTCCTACTAGATTTCTTTATAACAAAGAAGAATGATAGCAAATATTTAGAGATACAGAACCAAGTCCTTTAATAAAGAAGCTTATGGACTGTAGTTTGAAGGGTGTCTGGTTAAGGTCCCTGCTGATGAGCGGCTTCTTAAGAGAAGAAGAAAGAAAGAGGTTTCTCATTGCATGTTGGGAAAATAAGAATAAGGAAGGAAGCGGACTCAGGAGTTTTTGAGATGAATGACCACTTCAGCAAGCACATTTATTTTTAGTAAGAGTGCACTTGCACTGCAGCAAAGGTTTCAAATCTTGAGAGATTAAAGGAAAAGTAAGAAGCTCTTTCATCATCTTTCAAGAAGCACCTGCTCGGCGGTCCAAAGAGTCTTATTTTCAGCCACAGTAGAGTCCTACTAGCAGTGCAAAGTGGACAATCCCTGTCCAGTAGACAGATTCACAGTCACTTCTCTCTGATTTGCTCAGCAGAAGCAAGAGCCATGGATGCCATCAGCCCAGGGAAACAGAAAATGCAGCTTGGCAGCTTGAGGTGGAGACCCGTGAATGGCATCAGAAAGGAGGTCTCCATTGCCAGAAAATGAAGACCAAGAGAAACGTCTAGTCCACATTCTCTGATGCCCTTTGAAAGGTGACTGTCTGACTCTCTAGCCCCCCGAGACCTCATACACATAAAGCAAAGATACAGAAACCATGACTCACAGATCCAAGCGAAGAAAGCAGATCCCTTTTTAAAAAGAACTTATTTTCATTGTTTTAGGAACTATCTCCTTATAAAGGTAAAAAATTTCCCTGTAAATTCACTGGATCTTTCATACGGATCTTTGTATATTGACTTTTTGATCGAGCCCGCTCACTCTTCTTCCACTGGGCTTCTGTGTGCTTCCATGTTCTCACTTTCTGTCCACCACCAGCCTCACAGGAAGGCTGAGATGCTTAATGTGATAAGATCAACAGGACCTGAAGGACAATACACAGACCTGCAGGAGTACAAAGTCTTGTCACTGACACAGCTGCTGCTGGTTCAGCTCATCCCTCCTCATTCTACCAGGTGAGTAGTTAATTTTCTCTGTCAACGTGACTGGCCATGGAGTGTCCAGATACTTGATTAAACAGTATTCCGGGCGTGTCTGCGAGGATGTTTCCGGATGAGATTAACATTGGAATCATTAGACTGAGTAAAGCAGATTGCCCTTCCTAATGTGGGTGGGCCCCATACAATCCATTGAGAGCCTCCACAGACCAAAAGGTGAAACAAGCTGGGGCATCGGTCTTCTCCTGCCTTTGAACTTGGACTCAGGCTAGAACTACAGCATCGGCCTTCCTGGGTCTCTAGCTTGCCAATTGCAGTTCTTGGGACTTCTCAGTCTCCATAATCACAGGAGCCAATTCCTTGTGATAATAAATCTCTTGATTATATATATAAAATATACGTTCATATATAAATATATAAATGCGACTCTTTATATATACACGCAAATATACACACATACACACCCTAATGGTTCTGTTTCTCTGGAGAACCCTGACTAATACAGGTGGGATCCACCACCCCACCACCCCCTTCCCCCTCTTCCTCTCCCACACCCCACACCCCACAAATTCTCTTCCTCAGTATCCCTTCTCCTTTTGTTAGAGACAGCCCGAATGTTCCTTAATTGTCGCCAGCCCCCAACCTCAAATTCTGTAATAGTGATTCTATACGGAATCTAAGTTGTGAAGTGCAAGGAGGCAGACTAAGAAAGTCAGACTTGATTCCCCTCCAACACCAAGTTATACTTTGGAAAACAATGAAGATGAGTCTTTGTGCTCACGGTTTCCAGAGGGAACAGGCCATCTTAGCCTCACAGAGGAAGGGCACTTGGTTGAACTGTTGGGGAGTTCAGAGCAGAGAGGACCTGCCCAGGAGGTCCTGGCCCCTCTCTTCTGCCACCTCCCTCAACAGACAGCCTCACTCAGCCCAACTCCCCAGGACTTTCTCTTTGTGCATCTTGCAAGCCTCTTCCATTTTTCCTTGTGTAAAAATATCTAGGAATTAATGATAACAGCCCACATTAGAGTGTAGGCTCCCAGAATGCAGAGATGTGTGTCATATTAACAGCATACGACACACAGCTTGAGCCCAAAATTCAAGGAATAAAAAAAAAAAATCAATGAACTCTCCTTAACCTCCAGCGTTTTAATGGAATAATAATATACTCAGCATTATAATTCTCAAACTCTTAAAATTCAGGCTAGTTTCACGTGAAGAGTTTATTCTCCTTTTGGATGCAGGTCCATTTGGAATGGTGAATGAATGATAATTTAATAATAATAATCCTGATTAATACAATGAATGACTATTATCTTGAGAAAATAAAAAAGATATCAAGGAAACTTGAAATACAGCTAACCTGATATTTAAGGGTCTTTTAAAATTAGTTTTCCCTGCTGATTGGTTAAAAGGAACAGGAACAGGCAGAAACGGTTAGGGGCTGGTGGTGGTATTTGTTTCAGTGTTTCTCTTGATTTATTCACGGTTTCTCTGCTCTCAGGTTTCTATTATCATAGTCAGCAGCAATGTCTTATTTCGCTTGGTCAGTGCTTTTCACAAAACCTATGAACATGCTCAGAAGGTAACAAGTGAGCACCAGCATTCTTGGATGGGCTGCACAAAGAAACCAAAAGCTGGAGACCAGAGTTTGGGGTGGAAGTGAGATGACAAGGAAACCTTGCTTTTCTGAATCAGCTATGATAAGGGGTTTCAGGAATCTGGCAGTAGACTTCCATTCAACAGCAAATATGTCAAAACCAAGCCAGATGCCTGCCTGCCTCCCTGGTACCCTCACTCATAGAAGAGATCTTCTCGGCCAACTCCTGTAGCCTTCTCTGTCACTCACACTTTCTGCATCTCATGTCAAGAGCAGCAAACCCCTGCACTGTCACTTAACATGCCTTCAACCTGTACAATCACTGAATTGGCAGATGAGGCTCATTCTGTGACAGGAAGGCCTTCACTGCCTGCCTCAAATGCCGACAGGCCAAATCAAACTTGACGTTGCCCATCTCTGTCCACAGTCATTCTGCTCTGCCGAGTGGCAATTCAACTTTGGGGCTAAAAGAAAAAACAGCTCTTGGAGTTTCTCATTGATTCCATCAAGGAACCCACCAATCCTACTTGGAGCCACATTGCAGCAAGGCAATATTTCCTTCCATTGAACAAATGGATTCAGTTAAAAAATAAACAAGCTTGGAGGGATGTTACATTTGCCCAACAGTCAAACCTTACTGCTAATATGTAGATGTACACATTCTACCAACTTCCTAAGACTCTTTCCCTGCAAAGCTTTGTGTTGTTTGTGAATGCTAAAAGAAACCTCAGCGTCACTAAATTAGAAATGTCTGATATGTTTGTGTGCATGGACACACGCATGTGAGAGAGAGAAGACACTACGAAAGTGCACTTGTGGTACAAGGAAGCATGCCCCAGTTTTGCTTTTTGTAGAGGAAAATAGTAGGGAAATTAATAGACCTGGCTAAATCTTATGGAAAACAAGTAATTTCTTCTCCTTAATTTTCTTTCAGAATAAAAAAAAGAAATAAAAACATAATTGAAGCGCTAGGTAATGAAAAATTATTACTAAACTAACTCACCACCCCCAATCATCCTCCAAAAGCAGAGGACAGGTGAGATTTGTATTCTTCTAACTAGAAGACCAGATTCAAAGAAAGACTCAAAACAGAGTCTTGAAATATTTGATCTTTCTGTTCAATTTTGATCAAGCCAAAATTTCATAATTTGATGATGCCATCTTACTTTCGAAACATATAGGAAATCCCCCCAATCTAAACCTTCTGACCTACAGTCCACTGTCTACTCACCCTTGACTTCACATGAAACTTAAATCTATCAAGCTTCCCCAGCATGTGGTTATAAAAAAGACAAACTCAGCTTATATGCACCCAAATTAATGTGGCGAGATCTCATCTTGATCACTGCAAAATAGCTCCCAGTAAAAGAACAGGCGGTTATTTTGGGGTGTCTCCAAGGAGATGTTCCTTATGGCCCCACAAAGTCTGAGATCAACCACGCGGACCCTGTGTTCGTCCTCCCAGTTCTGGCCCTCACTTGCTTCTATTTGTTGCTGCTCATGCCTTTAGTGCAGCTTCATGTCCATAAGGGTAACACCAACGTCCATGCCAAGGGCACTGCCCCAGCTTTCAATTCGTGGGCTTCCAGAACCAAATAGGGTTAGAACCAATCTGGGAAAAGGGCCTCCTTCTCAACTCTGGGCCACCCTTGGTCGATTGGACCCAACACAGCTACATTTTGTGCCCAGAGTGGTACAGTTTCTCTTGAGTTGATCCTCCCATCTGGCCCTCATTTTTTCAGTAAAAGGAATTCAAATCCAAGCCAAAGGTCTGGCCCGGAAGCAGACATCATGCCTTCCTCCTCCACTTCTTTCTTGGCCACATGCCCAAAGCACGCTTCTCCACCAGACTCCAGTTCCAAACCGGAAGACACTGGGGAGGGCTGGCAGGGAAGAGATTTCTGTACTCATCACTTCTGGGCCCCAGTTCAGCCAGTTATGGATGACCTATTGAGCCCACAACAAGATAAAAACAAAACAAAGCATAATCCTCTTCCTTTGAAGCCAGTACTGCACTAGGCAATGATCTGATTAGGAAAAAAAAGGAATAAAAACAAAATGAAATATTAAAAAAAGATAATATTCACTTTTACATCATGAAGAAATTAAATTAAAGCAAACTTAAGACTTCCAGCTATTTTATTTATGTCTCATCCAAAATATAAAAATAATAATAGCACCTAAATTTATGGAGTGATAACTATCAGGCACTGTTTTACGTGCCTAATGTATGAACTCATTAAATTCTCACAGTAGCCTTGTGAGATAAATACTGTTACCATTCCCAATTTATAGAAGAGGAACTGAGGTACAGAGAGGTTAAGTCACTTGTCAGAGGTCACACAGGAGGTTTAGATTTCAAGCCCAGCTCTTAAACGCCTCGCATATTGCTTCTCTGAATCAAAATGAGGTCTTCATTCACTCTCCTTCTTTGCTCAAGGGCCTGAACAAAGGTTTTTGAATGGCGTGGTTTTAAGACTCTGTTCCACTTCTTGGTGCAGGATCTCAACCAGAGATGGTACAACCACAAGAGGAGAAAAATACACCAGATACTGCATAGTAAGCCTGGGGATGTAAAGAAACCCAAAGGTCCCCTTATGATAAACACTGTTACTTTTTATGGTGAGTCCTATAGTGGCAGATTACTTCTCTGTACATTCTGCTTACGATACACGGAGTCATCACATGATATAACTCTAAGATAGTCTCTTTCTGGGTGTGAATAAAGGAGTTGAAGCCACGTGGAAAAGGATCTAGTGATTTTCCCCTCATTCAAAAAACTCTCCTATTTGACCTGAGTCATGGAGAGTCCTCTAACCTGAGAGCAACTCTTCTGGAAGAGCACCATCACCAACCTCCACCCTTGTTACTAGCACACTTTGTTCCCACCTGCATCGTTTTGCCACTCCTCACCGCAGCCCCGACTCCCCCCAAAAATTAACAAAAGGCTGCATCTGGCCCTGGTTGGGGGGACTCGCTGAAGGGGGCAGATCTTTCGATTGCAAAAGGGACTTAGATCCCTCTTGGGCTGGCATGCATTTATTTTCTCACAAATACTTTTCCTTGGTAGGCAAGAGGAAACAAAGCAAAATTTGCAACGCGAAGGTGCTGGCCAGAGCAGAGCAGTGGCCCAAAGACTGGTCCTGAAAGTCCCCTCCAGGGTGCTAACCAGGGCAGGAAGGGGCTGAAACCCCACCGGCTCCATGGCGGCTGCAGATGTGCTGGGGCAGAAGCCCAAGGCGAGAGCAGAAGCGGTTGCTAACGATGTCAGCAGTGGCTAAAATGATCACATATACGATCTCATTTTTATTATTTCATAGACGTAAGATTTTACTTTATGCTCTATTTTCATAATTTTATACATAAAATGTATTAAATATGGAGTTTCCCAATTTTTGTTTTATGAATTCTTTATAATTTTTTAAAGTAACAGTATTTGGAGTATTATGCAAAATTAATATTGCAGTATCGAGTATTGTCATTTTGCTGAGTTGGGCAGTCACCACGTGACCTGAGAAATTAAATGCAAACTCAATTGTACATTTGTATTTTTCCAAGAGAAGAGTCATCACGTTAATCAGATTCTCAAAGGGATTAGCAATGCAAAAGAAGAAAGACACACCGCCTATAGTAAATTCCTAGGTGCAGATCTACGGCAGTGATGAATACGTATGTTTTTAAGATTTGATGTATATTTTAAAATTGCCTTTCAGAAACATTTTGCCAATTTTTATGCCCCAAATCTACACATGAGACTCTTTCCACATACCGGACATTTTTCAATAATGACGATCATTATTGTCAGCATTTTCGCCAATTTAACAGATGAAAAGTGTTATGCTGTTATCTTCAATTGTTGGTAAGATTAAATTTTTTCATACGTTTATTGACAATCTTTCTTTCTTCCTTGGTGAGTGACCTGTTCAATTTCTTTGCCCCTTTGTGCTTCTACAGAGGGTTGTTTATCTTCTTTCCAATATTTGTATCTCACTCAGTTTTACATCTCACTCCACTGGCCAATATGTTCAGAACAACGATAGATAATGCTGTAGCAATCCTGGTCTGTCGGCTGAATTTACTTGAAATGCTGGGAAGTTCCAGAACATCAGAATATACCCATGAGCAAATATAAGCAGTTGGATGCCTTTCAACAACTTCTGTGTTACCTAGTGATCAATTGCCAACAGCCAGAGAACTGACCAAGAGCTTACTATACTATAAGATGAGACCAGAGGCACGTTCTAGTTTCTTTCCCAAGTTTACATCTCAGAAATCCTGAGATTAATTTCCCAGTACTCAGAAGATCATAAGAAACTTTCTGACTGTATTCATGCTGTTTTAAAATTCAATCAGAGGGGAGAAAATCAGAAGAAGTCATCTACCGAGAAGACACACAAGAACTCTTGGGACCATTTGCTGCATTACAGTGACATGATATTGAGCAGTCTTTTCCCAGAAGCACTTAATTCTCTAATGATCAATTTAGTTTATCACAATCGTAGGAAAAAATTTACACACTGAGATGTATAATATATACACATATAAATATTTACATAGAGACACTCATATCTGCATGCACACATTCACATCTAATTAACCTTGTGCAGTCAGAATCTATAAATACTGATCACGGAAGAGGAAAAATATGAAAGAATGCCAAAATAATAAGCCATTTGGCTATAGCACTTCTCCAAGATGACAGCTCCTGTTTATCTAGGTTATCTCTTTGTGAATCTTTTTGTGAAGTGCATTCCCTGAAGCCAGACGACAGACTGAAAACCAGCCAACCATACAGGAGGCACTGCCGCCATATCTGTGAAGTCCCCCATTAGGGCAGGCAGCCATTAGTTTCATGGCTCCCTCACTTATTACAATGCGAAATGAGGGCCATGACTGATGAAAACCTTGGAGATTTCAACGGGCTGTCAAAATGTATAGCCTCTCCAGCAGAGTTCTAAAACTCCATCAATTCTAAACTGGGAAATGAAGGACTCAGGACTCCTGTGGCAGCAGATCCATTATTCTGAGGTGAGACAGGCTATACGCATCTGGAGAGTTTTTGTAGGCTATGCTGAATTGAGTCATGAGCTCTTAATATATTTCCTTTTTTAAAAAGTCCATTTTTCCAAATATTTACATGATAAGTATACTCTCAGTTCACAGCATGGTAACTGCCAAATAACGGTGGATTTGGAAAAGTCCCACAAAGCCACAGCCACTCTACCTAAGTGCTGTGTGGACACTGGTGTGTGCATACTGTATACGCGTCCAAGACACTTGCAGAGACATACCTGTACTGCCATTAGCCATCTGCCATTCAGTGTCCCACCTCAAACTAACATGGAGCTGGCCCTAAGTCACTGCAGACCTTCTAAAGAATAAGCCATGACACCACTACTTGCCTGGCAGGAGACTAAGGGTCATCATCTAAGACAAAAAGAAAAATCACATGCTTAAATGCCAATCACTGCTCTTCAAAAGATAAATCTTTGAGCATCTTCTAAGATTTTCTATGAAGAAAATAAGCTTTTGCTACTAGGTTAGAAACTTGTCAGGCTAGCAAGGCACACAATGTAAGAGAAACGCTTGAACGGAAATTAGGCACGAAGGCCAAATGAACAAGTGGTCTGATCTAGCGTCCCTGAGTTTCTAATTTTCTTTTAGGGTTCTCCACACACACTCCTGACTATCACCACAATTCCTGGGCTCTCTAGGAACTCTGGTCTCACTTTGTGACTGTTTCATGTGTAAACTCCTCTTCCTTTCCTTGTTCCTACTGCATGGAGGAAATAAACTCAAATGGTCCATAGAGTTTTATAAAAAGGAAAGGCTCACAAAGAAAATTTTAATCCATCTAAACAGAGATAGATGCAAAAAACAACAGCTTTTGGATCCTAAGATATCCGAATCCTTATCCTTACCTTGATCATGGACTTTATAGCAAGTAATTGACCTAATTAACTGACGCACGGTCTTGGACAAATTACTCAGTCTTGGTTTCCTCATCTACAAAATGAGGATTCACTCAACAAACATTTGTATCTCTGCTCTGTCAGACTGAGAACACAGCAGTGAAATAAAAGGCAACTGAAGGGGCTGGCCTGGCGGTGCAGCAGTTAACTTTGCTTTGGCGGCCCGGGGTTTGCCGGTTCGGATCCCAGGGGCAGACATGGCACTGCTTGGCATGCCATGCTGTGGTAGGTGTCCCACATATAAAGTAGAGGAAGATGGGTACGGATGTTAGCTCATGGCCAGTCTTCCTCAGCAAAAAGAGGAGGATTGGCAGCAGATGTTAGCTCAGAGCTAACCTTCCTCAAAAAATAAAAAAAGGCAACTGAAGCTAACAGTTCATTACATGAGAAAAATAACACTACTTACAGTATAGGACTGTTACAAGGAGGAAATTAAATGAGGTGACGTGAACAAATGCCCAGCACACTGTAAAGTCTCCAAAAAAACAGTCGGGCTGAAACTGGTTGCCTTTATGATTGTTACAAACTGATGTGGCCCAGCCTGGAATCTTCTCCTCCAGTTCCTGGATCCCCTCTCCCTGCCTTGGAGGTAACATCTTCCTCCTATAACACTGGCCTGAATCCTTCCCACCCTGTGTAAAGACAGATCGAGACTAAAGAGCTCCCTTCAGAACAGCCTCAGTTGCCTAGTCTTAGGTCAGGAGCATCCTTTAATCTTCAGCTCAACCTCAGGACAGACAAATGTGTGGGCTCAGAGTCCCCCAAAGGCCCAGAATCTTCCCGGCTCCGGCTTTCCTTGCTGCTCACATCTGGAGGACACTGCTGAGCTCCTGCCCTCCACTTCTCACCTCCAAACCATAATTTTGCTAAAGCAGTTCAACAACATTATGATGACAAAATACTCAGTAATAGGAATAGACACCATTTATATACATAAGCTCCTGGGAATCCAAAGTTTACAACTGCCCAGAAGAATGTCCATACAGGGGGTCATCTTCCTGAGGCTACTGGAAAAATCACATAGAAATATGCATACATATGTGACAGTGTTTATGTATGAAGTTCCTGTCAAAGAGGTTTTAGATTTCTTTACCTTGTGGATATGGGAGAAAACTCTCCAATTAAATTTTCTAGTAAGATTTTGTAATAAGTTTCTACTTCTCTAAGGAGCTGATTGACCATTTCTACTTGCTACCAAGGGCCTTCCTCGCTAATTGCTGTGTTAGATGGGGTTTGGCTGAGAGAGGCTCTTTTTGAACAAAGGGAGATCGATAAAGCGCTTGCTGCTTTAAAGACAGATTTACGCGTTGGCCATTTTCTCTTCCAGAAGCTCTCATACATGAAATAAATTTACTTGGTTACCTATTGTCTCATTTGACCTGTGGGAAATGCTCATTTCAAGCAGGAAGAAAACAACTGAATTGAAAACTATCTGGAGGCCACTTGGCGTCTAGTTGACATCAGAGAAAAAGGCATTCAATAATAATTCCAGGAGCTAGTTCCATGTGAATATTGATAGTGGATTAAGAATAAGAAATCGGCAGTTTAGTTTAAGCCATTTGAAATTTTTCTTTGTAAGTAAGAACTGTATGAAATAAAGGGATCCAAGATTGAAACACATCTGCCTCAAACAATTTTTATTCTTTTATGTGTGCCAAATATAAGTATTATGAAAACTGTATTTCAATAAGTAAATGATTTTAAGTGACATTTTACTTAACAATGACTCAGAACAGCAAAAGCCTGTGCCACAAAAATCTAACAGAATACTAGTAAATATAAACATAATATAACCATGTCTAGGTAGAAGACAGATTTCCATCAATTAAAACATCCACGGGGCATATAAATATGCAATACTGTGTGCCATATTTTGGTTCAAACCATATTCACTTCTCTTTTTCTTGACTGTCATTTCTTATAAAACTCAGCTTCTTGTCTGAGTTTCTATATCTATTCAGGGAAATAGTTTAATTTGAAAACCACCAAAATAGGATTTTCAAAAACTGTCAATTCAGAAACTATAGACATGTTACACCAATGAGAGAATGAAAAACAAGCACTTGTTCGTTTAAAAACAAACTTTTTCTGAGCCTCTAAAATATGCCAGATGCTATTGTAGGCATGTGGAGACAGAAGTGAATAAAACAGGTGGAAATTTGCCTTCATGAAGGAAGAGAAAAATCCTATCTTCTCATTTGCTATAGTGCAAGCTAGAACCTGTGGCACCTGCCTCCCCAGGGGTGGCCCCAGCCTGAAAGGCAGGTCTCCCCCAGCGAGCCCAGACAGTAAAGCCTCAGGCACACCCTCTTGTCCTGCAAGGAGTCCAAATCACTTCATTTTATACCAATCGAAGTTAACTTTTTACCTTCCAAACTGGACTATTTGCTTTTGGACATAATATAGAATGTAATTTTGGTTTTATAGCTACCTAGAACAGTTGCTCTAAAGGGGCTTAATTATTAATTGATATTCCAATTGACTGCTCTCAAGAAATACACTTTTATCTAAGGTTAAACCAGTAGTGACAACCCAAGGAATCAGTCCACTCAGACCTATGATCAAAGTTTTGGGATTTCCTGGGAGAAGATTTAAGGATTAAGATTCGAAAAAGTCCTTTGAATCTAAGGACAACTCTAAGAAATGAAAAATTTCTCCATCTCTCCCCATTTATTCAATTCTTGTTTTAATCATACAAATGAGCGGTAACCAAGGATGGGATAATCACAGATCAATAAGTAGATAATGGATGGCTTTACATGCTCATAATGGTGCTAGGCAGGATGGGATATAGCCAAAAAAAGAAAAGGATTTGCAATGAAGTTGGAATCAACAAGCATGAAGTGAACCCTGCCAATACAAGACAGCAGGTAATTAAGTGATAGTTATTCAGTACAACCTGTATACCCAACAGGAGGTCGGAAGAGACAAGGTGTAACAAGGTTGAGGTGAACTCGCCTTGGACAGGTTAAAAAGGAGAAATTCCACACAAGGCTTGGCTTAGGCATTCAACACGTGAACATGTGGAGGGCAAAAGGTCATCTGACTAAAATAGGATTTGTGTTTTGGAGAAAAGTGGCATGTAACGCTCGAGATGTGGGAGATTGTGAAAGAACTTGATGACCGGGAAGGGGTCAGGTTAGACAGACCCAATGACAGGAAGCCGAGGAAAATCCAGCAAGGGTGAGTCAAACGATGAGAACAGAGGTTATGGAAGTTTAATCTGGTGGAGGTGGTCAAAGTCAACCACAATGTAACCAGCTGGTCATAGAGAAGAATGCTGTGCCTCAGTGGAAAACTATGCATTGTCTAGACTCTACAGAACAGCCTTCTGAGTTTTGGGATTTGGTTCTATGAGAGTACTTTACAACTGTGTGAGTCGTAAGAAGCGATAGCAATGCAAAATAATTCTTGCATATAGATGTGCAAATTCTCTCCCATCCAGGAGCAGTTTGAATGGCTCCCTATGTCGTCTTCCACCCCAGCCCCAGCAGGGGAAAACAATTTTGCTTTCATTTGTACATTCATTTCAGTAGCCCTCATCTGTCACTGAGCCTGTTCTTGGAATTCTCTTTTAAACTGGCTATCGCGTCCGCCTGGTTCCCTCATTGATTGATGAGTAGAGCAAAATCTGGATACATGTTTATTTTATGTCTGTATGAAAGTCAGGATTTTGCCTTTTGTGGAAATTTCTACTGGAGGATAAAGTCGTAGTGCAGGTCTGGGTACCCTGACAGAGGTCAGTGTCACTGCAAATGGAGAGAAGGGAAGAAACCAGACTCTCCAAAGAAAATGATGAAAAGACATGGTGACTGGATGCGTACCGTAAATAGCTGCCCAATCATCATCGTGGTCTTTTACACTTATCCTTCATGATTGGTGCTCGTGCCTACAAAGTTTACAAATCTCTAATAAACTGAGAGACCCTGTGTAGGTGCCTGATGCATGGAGAAAGGAAAAGGAGTTCAAGCCCATTAGCTTGCTGACATGCACTCCTTCTGCAACAACCTCCTCGTGCACAGCTGACCTCCGAAGATTGAGGACAAACACCGGTCTTTACCTGTGACTTGTCTCTGCTTCAACCTTCCACGAGAAGGAAGAGGATAAGGAAAACAAGGGTAATTTAACATGTTTAAAAGGCTTTCATTAGAATGGCTGTAATTGCCAAGGCAAAAAATAACAAATGTTGGAGAGGTTGTGGAGAAAACAGGACCCTCATACACTGCTGGTGGGAATGCAAACTGGTGCAGCCACTATGGAAAACAGTATGGAGATTTCTCAAACAGTTAAAAATATAAATACCATATGATCCAGCTAGCCCATTACTGGATATTTATCCAAAGAACTTGAAATCAACAATACAAAGAGACTTATGCACCCCTATGTTCATTGCAGCATTATTCACTATAGCCAAGACATGGAAGCAACTTAAGTTCCCATCGACTGATGACTGGATAAAGAAGATGTGGTGTAAATATATAGGATGGAATGCTACTCAGCCATAAAAAAAGACAAAATCGTCCCATTCACAACAACATGGATGGACCTTGAGGGCATGATGTTAAGTGACATAAGCCAGACAGAGAAAGACAACCACCGTATGATTTCACTCACTTGTGGAAAATAAACAAACTTACAGACAAAGAGAACAGCTTAGTGGTTACCGGGGTAAAGGGGTCGGGGGGTGGGCACAAGGAGTGAAGGGACACATTTATATGGTGATTGACAAATAATAATGCCCAACTGAAATTTTACAATGTTATAAACTATTATGACCACAATTAAAACAAAAAGGCTTCCCTTGTGTCCTGCTAAGCCACACTTTAAACGAGGGAATTAAAATATAAGCAGAGGAAAAATATTGTCAGGAAAAAGATAAAAGGTAGAGTTGCCTCAGATATGTCTCCATTTGATTAATCTACATGGGGATAATTAGAAATCAACTCAGACCATAACTATGGCCCCTCTTGATCATGGACTCAAACTATAAGAAAATCAAATACTGGTGTCTTTTTTTTTTTGAGGAAGATTAGCCCTGAGCTAACATCTGCTGCTGATCCTCCTCTTTTTGCTGAGGAAGACTGGCCCTGAGCTAACATCCGTGCCCATCTTCCTCTATTTTGTATGTGTGACGCCTACCACAGCATGGCTTGCCAATCGGTGCCATGTCCGCACCCGGGATCCGAACCAGCGAACCCCAGGCTGCGGAAGCGGAACGTGCAGACTTAACTGCTGCGCCACCAGGCTGGCCCCATATTGGTGTCTTTTAAGTTATTAGTATATATAACGAATTTTTGGCTCAATACACAAAATAAAGCATGGAATATATTAAAGACAACATTGTGCTCAAATCTAAACAAACCTGTCAATATAGCCACCAATTTTGTTCTAAAGCCCAGGATAAGGCCTAAGAATACAGCCACAGATGCTGGATTTGAACTTTCATAGGCACACAGCCTGATTTCAATGATAACTCATTTGTAGCACTTTAAAAGTCTGCAAAGCATTTCCACACATTATACTCAACTCTAGTCTCGTGAGTCAAGGTTCCCATTTCACACACGAGCAAGTTGAGGCTAAGAGGCTGGCTGGCTTGCCCAAGTGGACACCACTGGTTGTTAAGAAGTGGAGTACAAACCCAGGAAAACCTCAGACTCCAGTGAACTCTTAATTAACCAGAAAAGGCAGGTTATCTGTGTATTGTACACAATCTGGTTATTTTGAGTGGTAGAGCATGTCTATTCACAGACACTGTTCCCTATTCCCAAATGAAATGTCAGTGGCTGCTCTCATGAATCCTTTTCAAAGCTCCTGAATTCAGATTAGCCAAAGAATGCTGTGGGAGCATGAAAGCCACAGAGAAAGACCCACCCTATGGGAGACTGAGCGATTCATGGCGCCAGTTAATGCCCAAACCCTTTGCCACATGTCCACAATATTCCTGTGTAGGCAGCCACCGAGTTTTGGGTGATTTGTTATGCAGCAATATTATGGCCTGGATAATTGATACACTCTGCCTTTTCTCAGGCATACCAGCTAATTTTATCTGTGACCTCGAAACATATCTCTTTGGGAAGAAGGAGGAGTTTGGATGATTAATTGGTCTCTTTTTTGGAAACTGGACTCTGAAATGCTAAATGTAGCACATTAATAAAGCCTCAGCATAATGTAATATAAATAAATCTCTTAAAAAAAATAAATATCTATTCTTGACTACAGACCAGAATCAAATTAATCCTTTTCACCTGATTTGCTACTTTTTTTTTCTTCCCAATACAACCAATAAGCAATCTGATAGTCGAAAGATGTTCATACACTTCTTGCTAAAATCAATTTCCAGGGTAATAAATTGCATTGCTGGCAACATTAAAATAAATTCACACCCGTGTCCCTAGTGGTCTACCCTCAAATATCGTCTAACATTAGAGACCCGTATTTCCTGAATGTTTGTGACCCGAAGCCAAGAAAGGACACATAGAATTGCCTTCTCCCTGTATAGCAGAAGAGAAGCTTTCCCCCACTTTGTGGGAAGAAGAGACAAAGTTGTCTATTCAGTCGAAGGACTGCTGGCTTCACTGGACACGGTATTTTTCCAAGATGTTTTTTTTTCTAAATGGAACGCAATGTACACAACTTTAACATAACAGACAGAAATTATTATTTTTGCTGACCTCAAGATGCGCTGAATACCACTGTGGTAACACCAGAAACGGGCAAACAAAAACAAACCAGAAGAACACGAAAATTAATAAAAACACTCATTTTCCATCTTTGATTCTGTCCAGTGCTCCTTCCTCCTGCAAACAAACTGTTGCGTTTTGCTTCATCTAAATAAAGGTAAATACCGAAAACAGAATTAAATGAGTGAGAAAATGCTTGACATCATGATAGCTAAAACTACTCAAGAAAAAATCAGAATTTAGCAATTAAAATACCTAAATATTATATTAGAAATATCACCAATGAATGAGAGTCTGGTTAAGATGATATTGCAGCTTCCGTGAGCTGGTAGAATTGGTCAGCCTTAAGAACTATCTGTGGGCCTTTGTCTCAATTTTCCAGAGAGAGGTTGAAAAGGCATTTGAGAATTCACACAGAGAATAATGCTCTTCTCAAAATTATCGCTGCACAGAGAATGGGCACAGCCTTTTCGACCCACACTTATTAAGACCTGGATAGGGGCAGAAGACATTTAAAATCAGTTTTCAATAAGCATCGGAAATGGGACAATGATATTTTACTGACCTAAATGTTTACAAAAGAATTAAAAGGTAATTAGAAATGCAAAGCCTTTCTTCCTCAGAGGCAGGATACCATTAGCAAGGTCAATTACGCCTCCGGGAACGGCTATGTGTCCTCTTGGTAAAGAGTAGCCAGAATAAATACAGTTCTCAAGGCCTTGCCAGGGGTGCTTCTCTGCATGGACACCTGAATACGAGAGAACTATTGCCCAATCCTGGTCTACATTACACCATCCCGGGATGAACACACAGTAGAATACTGTTGAAAGTCTCCCTAGGAAATCAATGAAAACACACCAGACATCTCTACCCACCACCTCTAGAGTGCTCGATTTCTTTAGTGGAAAATACCACATTCTGCAAAGGAGAAAAACAGATGAGGTCACAGCAGGAACTCTCCAATGCCCGTCCTTTGTTTATTTGTTTTGGCTTCTGGCAGCAGCTGTTTGTTTTCCAGCAGAGAAGGCACCAAATAGTATCCTTACTGATTACAAGTCAGGTGACTGCTAGGTTGGAGAAAAGGGGCTCTCTTTTGCTTAAATGAGTGCTCAAATTTATGAACGGGTTGGGGCCACAGGGTGGCGCAGCAGTTAAGTTCGTACACTCTGCTTCGGTCGCCTGGAGTTCGCTAGTTTGGATCCTGGGTGCGGACCTAAGCACTGCTCATCAAGCCATGCTGTGGCAGGCGTCCCACATATAAAGTAAAGGAAGATGGGCAGGGATGTTAGCTCAGGGCCAGTCTTCCTCAGCAAAAAAAGGAGGATTGGCGGCAGATGTTAGCTCAGGGCTAATCTTCCTCAAAAAAAAAAAAAAAAAAGAAAAAAAAATTTATGAACTGGTTATACCATGAAGATGCCCACATGACAGACGCTCCTGCTGACATACGTCCTGGAACTCTTTTGGTGGTTCTCGTGAGTGCACGTTTAAGACCTGCACCTCTTTGCCAGCCACTCATCTTCATTCGGCCTTAGTGTCATTACATTTTCAAAGAGACTTGATAAAAATGCCAAGGCAATAGATTTGCCTTTGATCACATTCATTAAGTTAATTAAATTGAGAGTAAGTTAAAAAAAAAAAAAAAGGAGCTCCATGAGGGCAGAGACTGAATCTGTTTTTCCCTACCATTGATTATATCACGTCCTTTAAGATATATTTGTCAATCATGAAATATGCTTACAGAAAAAAAGCTCCATTACCACCACTTCAAAAATCCATGAAAAGTGATGTAGCCAAAAATCAAAAAATGTGATAATATTCCAAAAAGGAGACATGTGAAATTATCTGTAAGTGAAACTAACACTAATGTCTTTCTTCAGTGTCAATATAATTTAAATATAAATTTGAAGATGTTTCGAGATTCCTTAGCTTAACACAAAACAAACAAAACCAAACAAAGCTAAGTTAGAAACAGAGTTATTCTCCAACTTGAGGCTAAACGGTGCATTTTCTATACGATACAGAGGAGAAATGGATAAGAAATAAGCAAATGGGTAAGAAATAGAATAGAACTGATGAAAACGGTGGGGTTGTGTGTGTATTTTGTTAAACTGTTAAAGTTGTATTATTAGTTTTAAAAGTAAAATGAGGACACTAGGACAAGACTGGTAAATTATGTCACACACAATGACTTGAATTCATGTAACCAATAGTGAAACAGCTTGATCAACAGGAAATGTCAGTATATTTTAGTTCTCACTCTTGACAATACATGAAACTAACATTTATAGATACCTACTCTGTGCTAGGCACCAGGTTAGGTGTTTTCAGATATGATCACACATGTAAATTTCAGGATCATTATCACCTCCGTGTAACGGAGGAGGAAACTGACACTCAGAGAACTTAATTGATTTGTCTAGTCCCACAGCCTAAGGGCTTAACCCAAGCATTTTCCGAATCCAATTTCAGTGTGCCTTACATCCCACCAGGCTGAAGGACTTAAGAACTGAACACTCAATCAAATCAAATGGTCCCAGCCAACAAGTTTATTATATAAGTGTCGTGATGCCCTCACTTCGCATGGGGATTCTAGCAAATATAATTCGATAAACCAGCTGCAAAATCTGTTGAATGACATTTTTATCTCACCTTGTAACATCTCCCAAAAGTGAAATTTCCCTTATTCAGTAGATATTTCTGAGTGCATACCACGTGCCAGGCATTTCCCTAAGTTCTGGGGATGTAACTGGGAGCACAGTCCCTTGGTTTCACAGAGCTTACAGTTAGTGAATGACGCAGAGACACAAACACACACTCACAATCAGTGTGTGAGATGCTGTGTTCTGGGGCTCAGAGGAGGGCTCCACACCCAAACTCCGGGGAACAAGGAAGCATCCCAGAGGAAGAGATTCAACAGTGAGACCTAAAGAACTGAAAGGGTGAGAGGAAATGTTGAGGCTGGAGAAGAAATCAGTGTGTAAGCCACATGAAGAAGTTTTTGCACTCTATCCTGAAGTCAATGGTGCAGCCATTCAAGAGTTTCAAGCAGCCAAAGAGCATTCACAGATATTTTTATTTGAAAAGGATGCTTCTGATGGCAATGGGGTGAATGGATTGGGGGATTGACAGCAGGCAGGCAAGGTAAGAGGCTACTGGAGTAATTAGAGTAGAAGAGAGCAGGGGTATGAATTAGGGAGGTGGGGATGAGAAGTTGGTGGGAAGTAAAATCAAGCTGATTCATGACTGACTAGATACTGATGATCATGGGGGTGATGACATTGAGAGAGATGTCCTCAAGGACACTGGACTGAGGAGGGGAGAAAGCCACGCACAGAAGAAAGAACAATTTGGGAAAGGCAATGATGAATTAAGTTTTGGATAAGCTGACTGTGTGTCTCTACCAGGAGGTCTAGAGGGGGGGGATGTTCTAGGCTCTATATAAATTGTTATGCTTTTCAAGAAACTCTTTTGAATGGCAGCGAGCATTGAACTTTCTTTCAGCTTCCTCAGAACATGAGTAATTGTCTCAGGATTGATTCTTTAAATCTGCAAATTCTCCAATTTTTGACAAAGAAAAGTTGCCACTCAGAGGGTGAAAAAATAGCTTCCTTGTTTGATGTTTTTGAAGAGCCATGTTGCCACTGACACTATCATTAATGGCTTCAAATTACTTAGACTGTAGCCACTCTCTCTTTGATTAAGAGGAATTTTGGAAAGTCGCGGGACACGATCATACTAGCTAGACTCTTCTATGCTAATCTTTTACTTCTTGGAGTAAAAACTTAAAGAGAAATAAAACCTACTTTACGTAGATGCTGCTTCCAAAGAGAGCCCATTTAATAATGCAGACTTTATAAAGCCAGGATAATGGAAAATGTGCAGGAGTCATGGAATGCTATGGCAATTCTGTGTAGGGAACAGATGGTGGCTATGAAAACTGTGAAATGCAATGAGCCTAGAGTAGCCTTTGAAGTGAGCTAGGCTCCAGAGAGCCATATCCAGACGCCAATCACTGGCCCCATACTGACAGTTTGCTTTTTACTTTAACGGCTGGCACAGATAACAGCACATTCTCAAGGTGCTTGGAAAGAAAGACCTTGGCTGAGTGGTAAGTACCCGGACTTTCAGAAACTTTGCTTTCTGTTTAAACTACTCATCTGAGTACCTTGAGGCGAACATTTCTCTTGACGGCCAGCAGGAACCCAGGATTCTAGAGTTGTCATCCTTTGAAAAATAGTAACTTCTGGTCTAGTCTTTAATTAAGGCAGGAGAAAAATCCTTTTTCCAAAGCAGAGTATATATGACATATCTGATAAGCAATATTGGTGACTATTTTTCCACTTTGGTGACCAATTAGATCTTGCACAAAGATCCCTTAAAAAGTAGACGTGGTTGGCTTTATTGTGTGCTGGAGGTAGTATCTGCTGTCATAAGGAGTATTAACTCCATTGGTGTTACAGTTTCTTAAATCCTTCCCCATTCTACACTCCCCCTCCAAGTAAAATGCAAATACACACATGTGCAATGCACACACACAGACATACACATGCTCAGCAACTTTTAAACTAAAAAAATTAAAATCATAAGAGACTTTTCCAAGGTTTATTGAGATCATAATTTCCTCTCTAGAAAAGATTTTTTTCATTGTATTTATTTTTAAACTAAAGCTACAAAAGGGTCTTTTGTGAAAAAAAAATGAGCGAAAGTTAGAAAAATCAGAGAATGTATAAGGCATTAACCTGGATGATAAACTCAGCCGACTATAGCTACCATCTTGACCACCTTATAGTCTCTTTCAACACATTTCCAAGGGTTCTGCTCCAATAGTCACACGTATTTGCCAGTGGTTGATGAAAGTAATTTGTATGCTTGACAGTAAGATACTGACATAAGCATAGGCCCCAACTGAAATATTTCATTTTGCACTTTTCATGTAAACCAAAGAAATCCACATAATTCACAAACAACCTTACTATCTCTAACTCCATCGCAACTGAAGGAAAACAAGCATTTAGAACTACGTTTTAAGCCACACACACACACACAGGAAAAAAAACCCTACACAGAACTAAATTGTCAAAATGAGCACAATAGGAGCTGGCATATGGTGGAACCCAAGATTCCATGCATTCATTCATTTATCGAATGCCAACCCTATCCCGGGCACCATCTAGGTGATGACAGCACCAAAATTAAGCAGCCCTGCCGTCAAGGACCTCGCGGTCGATCAGGGGAACAGGCAAATTCCAGTTCAACTTGCTAAATGTTATGTGGCAGAGGGGAAGCGTTTCAGTGGGACTGGAGAGGTCAAAGAAAGCCACTCAGAAAGAAGTAACACCTGAGCTGAAATTTGAAGCATACACAGGAGCTAGCAAGGATTGAGAACAGTGACTTTTTGAAAACCATTCTTGTTTTTATATATAAAACAATGGTCTAAAGCTGGCAACATGACAGTGGCCTTGGTGTCCCAGCTGAAGTCAGAGGCGCCATGATTGCTTCCTTAAGCTGAGTCTTTTTCACAAAGTGTGATGACGCTGGGGCTGCATTCGAACACACTCAGAATTTTTTCTGGCCGCTCCGAGACAGACATTTGAAAAAGAGCAAGTTTCTATTTTGGGGATGTATTACATGCATACTGAAGACTCCTTTCTGAATGTGAAACTTATTATAATCCTTTCTCCATTAAGTAGTCAAATGGCCAAAGTTTCATCATAGCAAGTCAGTTGGAAAATCACTCTTAATCCTCAGTACGGTTTGCCTGACCACCCATATTAAGCCCGTTAACATCCACAAACCTTTCTAAAGGTTTTCTTCTAACACCATAGGAACTGACTATAACCAAATTTTTCAATATACACCATGATTACCTTTAAATAACTCCTTTCTTTTTTCAGTTTAAAGTCATTACAGGAATGACAGGATTGCAAAAGAACCACAAGAGTTTTAACGTGATGTGTCAGGGAGCAGATGAGGAGGGGTGGGAAGGGAGAAATATCAACTTTATTTATTCATTTATTTTTTAAAGATTGGCACCTGAGCTAACATCTGTTGCCAATCTTCTTTTTTTCTTTCTTCTTCTCCCCAACACACCCCAGTAGATAGTAGTATATTCTAGTTGTAGGTCCTTCTGGTTGTGCTATGTGGGACGCTGCCTCAGCATGGCCTGATGAGTGGTGCTAGGTCCACACCCAGGGTCCAAACTGATGAAACCCTAGACTGCCAAAGTGGAGTGCACAACCTTAACCATTCAGGCCCAGGGCTGGCTCCAGATATCAACTTTACACTGGGTTATTCATTTGTGAAATTGAGGCTACCAACTCCCCGCCATTCCAGCACATACAATCCTCTCTGCTCTCAGTGTCCTCTTGCAGAACCTCAGTGGCCCTCATGTGGGGGATAGCCATAGTTTACCAGCTCGTCACTGGTCTCCCTGCCTTCTTCCAACCCACCCCCTTGCCCTAATCAATCCTCCACGAAGTTACCAGGAGAGAGATCTAAAATGCCCCCCTCCCCCAATAGGATAAAGTCTAAGCTCCCTGGCATGACAAATAAGACCTTCCTTAACCCATCTATAACCTACATCCATTTCCTCTCCAAGCTGTGGCTTCACACTGGAAGCTCTACGATGTTCTTCCACCCTCCTGCACCCCACTTCCACCTCCATGCACACACCGTACTGTGCCCCGTCCTCTGGGCCTTTGATCATGCTGTTCCATCTGCTGCAATGGCCTTCCCCACTTTGTGCCACAGGCTCTCTCTACTCATCCTTTTGAAGCAAGGATCAGTTCCAAAGCCTTCCCTGAAATCCGCAAAGGCACTCGGTTCTCCATGTCCACGGAACTTTCAGAGCTAGACGCTTCCACGGCACTGAGCCCGTGCCATGGACAGTCTCTGTCTAGACATCTTTCTCCCACATTTCACAGGGAGCATTTGGGTGTCAGGGTCTGGGCCTTTGTCAACTGTGAAGCCACCCACCGCGATGACCACCATGTCACGTGTACTTAAAGACCCAAGCCAACTGCTGGCCTGGCATTGAGAAGGGGACCAGCACTGGGGACGACTTCAAGGAGGATGTGAGTATGGCCAAGGGAGGTACAGTGTGTCAGAAAGAAGCCTCTGCGGTGTCAGGAGCTAGATGCCTTTACGGCTTGTCTTTAATGCTCAGCGTGTGAAGTTTGTTTCCCCCTTCCACCTTTATTCATCCAAGCGGCACACGGCAAAAACCAAAATATTTTAGAAAGTTACATTATCTGGCTGTCATGAAGCCACTTGTCTTTGACTCATTGATGGTTTCCTCTGGAAGACAAGCATCGTTGATAAAAATTGACAAGTAATTCAATTAAGGTGTCAAGTTTCCTTTCTATTACGTTATTTCTTCAGTTATAGATATTTAAATAAATACTTAGAATGGGTGTTTTTGTTTCTGTTTCATTTTGGGGAAACTGAGTCACAGAGCTTTCTCACTTCATTGAGGTCAAAAGTTCATCTGGGCCTGAATGTGGGCAAGCCCCCACGACACCCGGCACAGAAAGAGTGACAGTAGTTACGTTTCATGGACTCAGGGACCTGCTCTACTGGAAGGAGAGGGCCGACTCTGAAAATCAGGGGCTACATGGGTACCACCCATTTTCCTCCTCACAACAACCCTGCGGGTGAGAATTCGTGTCTCCATTTTGTAGACGAAGACAAGAAGACCTACGCACGTTAAGTAACTTGCTCACAGAAGGGCCTGCTGCTTCCAGTAAAATAAAGACTGGGATTCCAACCCAGGACTCTGGCTCCAAAATTTAAGCCCTGTCCATGGTGGGGGCAGCCGGTACCAGCCAACTCCCTCTCTGAATGTGCAGAAATTCTGCCTGGAAGCCCACTGTCTTCCGCCCTTTCTCTCTTCAAGGAGGAATGTCTTTCTCATACTAACTCAACCCACTTTCAGTTTTAAAACTTTAAAAAGTGTTTTATGTTTTATTTCCTAAATGACCATAATCTAAATTATTTTTCCTTTCTTTAATGAAAGGGGTTTAGATGAGACGAGGGGCCAGGTAGGGTAAGATAGGGAAATTACATAATCTTCTCCCATATTTCATCTTTTCAAAAACAAAGGATCTTCAGGGACCTTTATAATAAACGCAGCTGAATACATTTAAAAAGTCTTCCTTTTGGGGCCAGCCTGGTGTCGTAGTAGTAAAGTTCATGTGCTCCACTTCAGAAGCCCGGGGTTCATAGGTTGGGGTCATGGACACAGACAGATGCACCACTCATCAAGCCAGGCTGCTGTGGCAGCATCCCACATACAAAGTAGAGGAAGATTGGAACAGACGTTAGCTCAAGGACAATCTTCCTCAAGCAAAAAGAGGAAGATTGGCAACAGATGTTAGCTCAGAACCAATCTTCCTCACCAAAAAACAAAAAAATTCTTCCTCTCAAAGGATCTAAGCTTCAGGTTCTGAGATATCAACTTTAGGTAGTGAGGCAGAGAGGTGGCAGGCCACAGAGGGTATGGCTGCTGATGTGACTTGATGGCCAGGAGTGAGTCACCTTTCTAGAACTCACACCTATGAAACTCCAAGCAATGGAGAAAACAGTCCTGTCTTGCTGTAAGGACCAGAGTCGATAAGCACAAAGCAAACAGAATAGCATGGCTCCTGGTGGCTATTTCTCCAAGGTACAATCTAAGTATTTTAGAGATAGCTATTTAGCAACCAACATTTACTGAGAAATGCCCATGTGTGAAGGTTTGTTCGTGCAATAGGTGATTCAGAATTCATAATAATGTCCTCTTCGGATTCTGGGGGCTCACCACCTGCATGGGAAATCAGACACATATACAAATGGGTGTATTCCAGCAGTCTATGACGTGAGCTACCACGGAGGTGTCAAGAACTAAAATATCATTACTGCTTCATCAGGCAAACAATATAGTCCTTTAAGTATGTAATTTTTTCTCCTTTTTTTTTTTGTTTTTTGGTGAGGAAGACTGTCCCTGAGCTAACATCTGTTGCCAATCTTCCTCTTTTCGCTTGAGGAAGATTGTGCCTGAGCTAACGACTTTGCCAAACTTCCTCTGTTTTGTATGTGGGACGCCGCCACAGCATGGCTTGATGAGTGGCATGTAGGTCTGTGCCCAGGATCCGAACCCACGAACACCAGGCTGCCGAAGAGGAGCGTGTGAACCTAACCATTATGCCACCAGGCCAGCCCCTAAGTATGTAATTTTTTAAAAGTCTGCTCTATTATTCAAACTCATTTTTCTGAGAGAATTTCACCCACAAGCACAAATCAGTCATTTGACAAGAGAAGTCAAGAGGAAAAAACCCCAGAAAACAGAAAGCACTCATATCTAAACTTTTGCATATTATTTCACTTCAAGAAACATTTGTTGGCCGCCTGCTAGGCACTAGGTCCTCCCTCCGTGTATAAGGATTTGCCGGAGACCACAATATGAATAGAACTTCACATATGTGTTATAATCTTTTTTAAATACGTGAGGGCTGAAAAGAGGAAAGGTAAGGATGACTTCTCCAATAAAGTGCTTTATAAAAATTGTATCCTATGGGGCTGGCCCTGTGGCCAAGTGGGTAAGTCAGCACGCTCCGCTGCGGCAGCCCAGGGTTTTGCCAGTTTGGATCCTGGATGCAGACACAGCACCGCTGATCAGGCCACACTGAGGCGGCGTCCCACATGCCACAATTAGTAGGACCTGCAACTAAGATACACAACTATGTACGGGGGGGATTTGGGGAGATAAAGCAGGGGAAAAAATTGTATCCTAGGTTTATATGAAAGGGGAGCAACATAGCCATAGCATAGTGGTACTGAACCCACATTGCCTGAGTTCAAATCCTAACTCAGCCACTTACTAGTTATGTGACATTGAGATTGATATTTAATCTTTCTGAGGCTGAGTTTTATCGCTGAAAATGGGATAATAAGGATCAAATGGCTACTGTGGGGATTAAATGAGATAATCAATCCATGTAAAGGTTTGACATGATCCTTAGCAGAAAGTAAGGGCCTTATTATTGTTACTATTATTCCCTTCTGACAATATTCAGAACACACAAATAACATCTAAAATGCAGACATGAAGCTCTGGCAATAAAGGTTATATCCAGTATTGTTGTGGCCACTCAGGAGGAAGACAGTGGACATCCACCC
Organism: Equus asinus; assembly: GCF_041296235.1. NCBI lineage: Eukaryota > Metazoa > Chordata > Mammalia > Perissodactyla > Equidae > Equus > Equus asinus. The sequence continues at coordinate 11,249,656 of NC_091808.1, read as the reverse complement.
ACAATTGGGTTCGAACGTTGAGACTGATGACACCCCCCCACCCACCAAGAGGGTATCAGAAGGTCTTCTGAGGAGAGTAGAGCAGGCTTCAAAAGCACAGCCAACAAGAGCTTGAGACAGCAAGGACAGAGGACTGGCTTGAGGTTAAAATGGTTTAAAATGGTTAGGGGGTGAGACAGGGGTGAAGATTCCCAGTGTGGCTTCCAGGTGGCACTGAAGGAGGTGGGACCTGGCTTTCTTGTCAGCTTACCAAGATGCAGGCAAAAGACTTAAGGGTTGTCAGCAGTCAAACATCAAAAAATGGAGTCAGACTCTTCATTGCAAGTTCATACAAACCTCCCAAAACAATGCAGACAGCTCAAGGAAAAGAATTCCGCACTTCTAGTACATTTCAGATGTTGTAATTTTCAGAAATCTATGCCTACATTTAGACTCACTCATTTCATGAAAGGAAGTAAATGTGTATACGAATGTTTCATTTTCTTGGGCTCATCTTTTTGAAAACAAATAAATATTACTAATCCTAAAGAAGAGTTGAAAGTGATGTTCTTTAAATGCATGGTCACTATGATTTAAAAACAAAAAACTCAGAGCAAGAGGCACCTCTGAGTTGAAGAGTTTCATCCACGGGCTTCCAGATGGATCATCTCTAAAGCAACCCAGAGAGAAGCTACAGCTCCCACCTGCACCAGCCTATTCTGTCACCTCAGAATCCTCGAAGCAGCGTAACGTTTAAGCGACAAGACCATACTCGCTCCAAGTGAGAGTATTTCCCCTTTTGAGATTGTGTTGTTGAATATTTTCTGAGCACTCGCTAAGCACCAGGCCCTCAGTCAAGGACTCCATATGCATTATGTCATTTAATACCAACACTACGAGGTAGATACTATTATTATCCCATTTTACAGATGGGAAAACTGAGAACAGATGGAGTCCAGCTGGCCATTCCCTAACGGCTTCTATATTTATATAACCAGTGGTGTTTTGTTTTGTTTTTTTAAATATCTTTCTGTCATACATGGATTCATAGACATATCAAGTTCTATTTAACGTGATTAAACCCTCCCGGAGGAAATGATAACTCTGACTTTGAAATAATACAGCTAGAAAAGGAGAGTCCATTGAGGAAAGGCCACAGGAAGAGAAAGCAGCAGCTTCTAGTTAATAATCCTAGCCAACTTTTTGAAACTATTGAAATCTATGGGCAAAAGATGTTGTTAAGAATAAATAATGTGAAGAATAAATAATGGCCCATTATAAGAAGCGCTTGTTTTATTTCTCAATGAATGGAAACGTTTTCAACACCATCCTTACGAAAGTAATTTAATTTCTGTAACAGCCATGATATTGAAATTTTTCATTTGATTTTCTCCAATGGTTGGGATCACGCTCTATAGTTTTGAACACCCACTAGATCATGTATAAATCCACCCAAGTAATGACTATACTCTTCTCCTGTCAGCTGAGTTTTCATTTCCAAACACACAAGATGACTGAGTGCATCAATCTAGCGCTAGGAGTGTCAAGGAACCAAATAATGCAACTCACTACTTCATCATGAAAGAGGCATTTTTCTATACTTTTTGAAAGTTCATAAACAATAACAGGCTAATAGAAAATAAGATATAATTGGAAATTGGAGTTAAAAAAAATCTTACAGGGGCCAGTCCGGTGGTGCAGCGGTTACTTTTGCACCTTCCACTTTGGCAGCCCGGGGTTCGCCGGTTCGGATCCTGGGTGCAGACATGGCACCACTTGACATGCCATGCTGTGGTAGGTGTCCCACAAAGAGAGTAGAGGAAGACGTGCATGGATGTTAGCTCAGGGCCAGTCTTCCTCAGCAAAATGAGGAGCACTGGCAGCAGTTAGCTCAGGGCTAATCTTCCTCAAAAAAAAGAGAAAAAAAATCTTCCCAGTTTTACTATTATGATTTTAATATCCAGATGTCTACTAACTTCATATAAAACCATAAGTGTTGGCTCAGATCTCGTGTTAGACGTCAGGTTCACGGAGGTGTGAGCTGTGGCTTTCCTCTAAAGTTGCCACATTAAAAATACATATTCTTATGGATCTGGCAGTTGTGCCTCTGCTGTTTTTGAGCCAATGTACTCACTGAACTTCATGAAGGCTTTCCCACACCTGTGAACACCGAGACAGGAGTTAAATTAGGTGGGAAAGATCATAACAGGGTACAAAAAGATCTTCTGGGAAAATAAGGAGCTTCTAAAAGGTATCAGCGTGCTTGCAAAACCGGAATCCAAGCTTAAAAGATCTCTCCATCATGCCAGTGCTGTAATATGGACAGCACTACTCGTCAAGGTGCTTTGACACAATTGCAGGGCCTAAAATGGGGTTATCTTCAGAAATTGGGTAATTGCTGCCATCTTTAAGCTGGTGTTTCATCAAATAACTATATGTGGCTTAAAAGATAATTTACGGCAAAAACTAAGCTTTATCAAAAAATGAGAGGATCAGGGGGCCGGCCCCACGGTGCAGCGGTTAAGTTCACACGTTCTGCTTTGGCGGCCCAGGGTTCCCTGGTTTGGATCCTGGGTGTGGACCTAAGCACTGCTCATCAAGCCATGCTGTGGCAGGCGTCCCACATATAAAGCAGAGGAAGATGGGCACAGATATTAGCTCAGGGCCAGTCTTCCTCAGCAAAAAGAGGATGATTGGTGGCAGATGTTAGCTCAGGGCTAATCTTCCTCAAAAAAAAAAAAAAGAAAGAAAGAAAAGAGAGGATTGGGCTGTGGTTTCTTGTATTTCCATGGTCTGTATTGCTGAAGTTTGGAATAAACATGTCTCCTCATAAGATCAATACTCTCATCTTTAATTGAGCTAACACCACCCCCTTAAGGTAGGTAAATGACTTGTCCTAACTTACAAATATTCAGTAGGTAGTCTAGACATCCTGGAGCACAACAGAACTGGGATCACCTTTTAAAGAAATCAACAAACACCATCACAGATCCGAACAAACCTCTACTGGATTTAAGCAAAACTGAAATCAACATCACTTGCCCCAAGTTGGTGAATACATTTTTATTATTTAAGGCAATTTTGAAGGAAGCCAGAATATTTGGCTTCTTAAAGACGCTGCCTATTGGGAATAAAGCTTACGCAAAGTAAGTTTGCATCAAAACAAACCTTATTGTCTTCTTTGGGGGCTTCAAAATGACCCAGGGGAATCAGTATGTGTAAGTACACATAAACATATCCCTTCCACACTACTGTAGGAGAAGGCGCGCTCCCCTATCATGCGGCTATATTCCCTCCCCACATCCTCCAAGTTAAATGTCTTGTTGTTAAGAGTCCTCCAAAATAGAAATCATTAAGCATAAATCAATGGCTACAGACTGACAAACTAAGACTTAGATTTAGGTCTAACAGGCTTGTAAATGGCAAATCTGATGGTGAAAACTCTTTATGAAAACAGTCCAAGAGCTTCCGCAAATTCTACGGTCTGGTCAGTTAATGCTGTCTAAGATACTTGATTCCTATCAACAGCTACTCACTCTTCTAGGTTTTCTGGGATACAGACCCAGCCCTGAAAACCCCAGCAAAGTACATTCCAAGAGATTACTTAGAAGAGAAACAATAACCAAAGAAGGGTGGAACCGCAGTAACAGGATGTACTTAAAACTGGAGACAAGTGGAAATTGGGAAAAGAGAGGAAAGAAAGGAAGAGAGAGAGAATGAGAAGCACACAATACAAAATCAACAAACATGGGGCTTTTATATCACTTCTTAAAATATAGTATTGTTTATTAGCAAAACTAATATACATTTGTGTAAGAAACTAATGAATATAGGAGATGATAATTTTCTATATTAAATGCGATGTCATGATTCTTCATAATTCTCCAGTTAAATGTGCCTAGATAGATCCCAAGGGTTAGAAGGCATTTACCTATTTTTACTTAGTTAGGGTAGAAGTGGCTTGATTAGCCTGGTCATAAAGCACAAAGAAGTTTCATTAGAGATCAAGGCCAAGATTATCTACACCCTCGTGTTCCTAACTACTACGTCTGGCATGAAAGCCGAACGGTGAAGAAGCCTGACAGGAAAAAAATGGATTCTTTCGACATCTGGTGTAGAGCTCTAAGGATCCCCTGGACTGCCAGAGAGATGAACAAGTAGGTCCTGGAGCAAATTAAGCCTGAACTATGGCTGGAGGCAAAAAGGATCAAACTGAGGCTGTCCTACTTTGGGCACATCATGAGAAGGCAGAATGCTGTGGAAAAGACGAGAATGCTGGGAAAAGTAGAAGGCAGCAGGAAAAGAGGAAGGCCAAGTATGAGATGATTGACTCCATGAAGGAAGCCACAGGCATGAGTCTACAGGAGCTGAGCAGGGCTGTTGACGACAGGACAGGGTGGACATCACTCACTTACAGCATCGCCAGGAGTCGGAGTTGACTTGATGGCATGTAATAACAACAAAAACATGTCCAGGATATGAAATAGCTTTTAGGAATATAATTTTGATGATAAACCTTGTAAATTAACTGTGAAAAAAATGAACAACTCTATTTTCTATAAATGACCAGTAGCCTGTAAATAAACGACAAAATATACACTGAGAATTCAAGGAGATTTGACCTTGCAGTTGAGGAAATATCAGGAAAAATAGGGAGAAAACTAGTTCAATCACTACTTTTTTAGTTTTAATTTTTTCTGCCCATGTGGCTAAGTGTAGAATTTGTAATTACATAATATACATGCACTGGGAAATTTTATCTATATTAGTATTCCAGTAAAATATACTAATATAATTTTTAGTTACTTTCATATTTTTCACAAAAGCCTGGACCATCTGTTAAGTCTACCAGATATTAACGAACATTGATGGATTGCTTTTATAGAAAAAAACCCCATAATTTTAAGTGTTTGAATTTTGAAGTATAAACACAATGAAACTCTAAAAACTGACTTGAATGACGTCTGCAATCAAGATAGCTACAAGGCTGTGCAAAATGCACAGAGAAGAAGGACTGAACGCCTGCTGTATACAGAGCAAGGGTGCAAAGATAGTAATCACAGGGAAGTTGGTCATTTCCTGATGCTTTCCTCTATTCACTGTCTCTCAAACTGGGCCCCCAATCCTTACTAAAGATGAACTCAACTCCTAAATCTTCTTTTCCTGAGAACTATCTTAAGGACTCACACACATCCCTGCCTTCCGTGGTACCTTCCTCATCTTCCACCACTGGTCCCCACTTCTTTGTGTTTAAATCAGAATCCCTTCCCCCAGGGCTGCGGCTGCATCTTTGCATCACCTTGCTGGTACTTCCATCCAATACTTTGTTTCCTGCCTTCCTTTCCCTGCCTCACTTCCAGAAGCAGCATGATACACTGGCTGCCTCTGCTATGACATTTCCCGAAAAGTGGTCTGCAGACACCTACAATTCAGAAGCAGGAGGAACGCTTAGTTAAAAATATGGCTTCATTAACCAACACCAGACCTCCGAAAGCAGAGTTTCTTTGAGTACAGCCCAGGGACCTATATTTTTAATAAGCTTCCAAGATGAGCCTTAAGTAAATTTTTTTTGAGAACCACTGCTCTCTTTCCTCAGCACCCAATCTCTTCTTAATCCTCCCAAGTGTGGTTTCTATCCCTGAAAAGCCTTTCACTCTTCTCCTCAATCCTCAATAACTTTCCCACTGTCAATCCCAAGCCATTTTTCCCATTCATTCTTCTGGTGCCCTTTGTGAAACTCTCTCCTTTTTCACAGATGACGCCATCCTCACCTTACTTCCCACCTCTCAGAACATCTCTTGTTCTGCCCTTGTCCTTCCACTGTGGGTGGTCTCCGTGGCTGATCCTCTTTTTTCTTCATCCTCTCTCCCACTTGTCTTTGTCATCTAAAATTTTTTTCTCCAAGAACTCAGCCTCTCATGACTTCCAAGACTTGTACATTGTCAGCTCACAAATATGTACGTCCGATACATACAGCCCTTCCCTTAAACTCTAGCTCTAGATCCCAAATGACTTATTTGACTTTCCCTGGTTAATCTGCTGTCCCCTCCTTCTCTCCACGTCCCAAATACATTGTAACTTCCTTCTTCTTTAAGCTGGTTCCTCCTCCGCTGTAATCGAGAACTGTACATATGCAACTTGAGGAAAATACATTTATGAATTCCTCAAAGCAGGATTCCTGAATATCTGCTCGACACAGAGTGCCATGCTGCGTGCAGCCAGTTACCCAAACAGCCTCAGATCTTGTCCTTGAAAAATCTAGGGGTAGAGCAGGAGATAAGCTATAGATGTAACATGAAGGCAACAGAGATGGCAGTACACACTCTGAGACCAATACAAACACACACTATGATTTTCAGAGGCAAAATAGATATAGAGCCAACCAAACAGTCCCTATTTATATGACAGAATACAAAATGTGGCAATACTAAGTTTCCAGGAAGGTGAAACTTGAAAATTCACTTTTTTGGCTGATTGCCAAATTAAATGTGCATTGATGTCGGGTCATAATGAATTGTTACTCTGTTCCTTGACTTTTTGCAAGAAAAAAAAATGCTTTGCAAAGAATAGTGAAGAACACTGGGGAAAATGCTGAGGTAAGTGCAGTTTAAATATAACCGCTTTTATAACATCAATTCAACAAAACAAGCAATGCTGTTTCCAAGGTGGGATGATTTGCAGTATGAAGTGCCTGTGGAAACACCCATGTAAAATAGAAAAGGAGAAAATAAATTGAAAATTACAAAAAGGAGATTATTTAAAGGACCCACTTCCGTGTTTTTTCAAGTTATCATAAATCAGAAAACAAAATAAATTTATAAATCAAAGCCCAGGATGACCATGAGCCTAAGTGAGAGGCAATAAGCTTGGCCTTGGAACTCTATTTTAGCTCCAGAAAAGCCTCTTTGGGACATTTCTTATTTGTCATGACAGCTATAAGGTTTGTTTTATTCAAAATATGTATTCATTATCTCTATTTTTCCCTATATAACAGGATTCTTCAAGAATGTGAGGGTATTTTTTTAATAAAAGATAAACATCTCTATTAAATAGTTTTTCAACTTGCCAAGAATTTATCCTCTGAGGAGCAAAAGATGGGAAAGCTCTAAACATGTTTCATGAAAGCACTTCCTTTGAGTCTGTTTCCTTCTGTTACTATACAATCCATTGTTTCATCTTCTCTGGTTCCTCTTTTTGTTTGTTTCTGAGGAAGATTCACCCTGAGCTAACATCCGTGCCAACTGTCCTCTGTTTTTTAGTACGTGGGCTGCCAGCACAGCATGGCTGCTAACAGAGCGGTGTAGGCCTGCACCTGGGAACTGAACCCAGGCCACTGAAGCACAGTGTGCTGAACTTAACCACTAGGCCACTGGGGCTGGCCCACCATTTTGGTTTTTTATAATCTGTTCCCCAAGTTCTCCATTGAGGCACAGGTACCTACTGAGCACTGATGGCACTCAAGGTATGTGAGGGAAGGTTGAGTACTGGATGTTTCTTGTCCTTCCCTGAAGTTCAAGGTGGATTTTTAGCACCTCCAGTTGTTCCATTTGAAGAGATAAATAGTGGCATGGAAAGAAATAAGATGAGACAAATCTTTATCTGTGTTCTTTCAAGAATCAATAAATCCAGGAGTTGAAAGCACAGAGCCCGGCACCAAAGGATTGAATCTATCACGTATTTATTGTTCCCCAAATGTACTGTGGGGAAAAAAAGAAGACTTGTAAGCAGAAACAGAATTAGATATTTCAGGGCAGGGTGGGCGGTGGAAGCCACAGAAGGTAAGAGAGGAAGGAGATGGATATGGAGTAGTCAGCACAAAAGCTGTGCGGTAGGGTCCAGGCAGAGGTTTGCCTAGGATTTTGCTGACCAGAGGGTAGGAGGGAGCCAAGATGCAGGCAGCTGTGCTGCCCGGCAACAGGGGATGGCAAGGCAGGCACAGTCACCATGGGCCCTGCCCTCTCTTGTCTCCACCTCCTCCAGTCCACCCTCCAAGGGGCACGTCGCAGGGGCATCAAGGAATCAAGGAGCACAAGTGCCTCCAGCCGGCTGCCTAGGCAGTAGCAGACACGGGCAAATTCTCGTCTTCCCATGGCTCATGTGAAAGAATATAAAAAGAAAAAGAAAGTACTCATCTCATCATGTTACTTCCTGAAAACCCTTTCATGGCTGCTTATGGTCTACTGGACAAAGCTCAAGGCATTTGAGGTTTTTTATCATCAGGAGCCTGCCTACCCTTACAGCCTTACCTCCACCCCTGACACTCAGGCTCTAACAAATTAAGTACATGACCTTGATGGCACCACACCTGCACATACCTCTGTGCTTGTACACATCCTGCAATGGATGGCTGGAATGGCTCTCCCATTCCCCATCCTAGCTTTGTAATGCACTCTGTGAGCACCCTCTCATCCGAAGACATGGTCCAAGCATCACCTCCTCCCAGGTGCTTACTCGGGCCTTGCCCCCTCCCACCAGGTGGCATCAGGGGCTCTGACCTCTGTGCTCAATTCTCACACATACCCCAATTAGAGCTCTCATCATAGAATTATCTAATCCATGTCTCTCTCCTGGAACCCAGAAGTCACATCCTTTTCATCTTGCATCTCTCAGCCATTAGCACAGTGCAGGAACACAGTAGGGACTCAATAAATATTTATCAAATAAACTGTTGAGAGGTACTTTCAAATAAGTTTAGCCAATATTTTCTGGCAGACCTGTACAAACTCCAAAGTTATAAAAGGAGATAAAACATGGTTACTATGCTTAAGAAGCTTTGAGTCTTGTAGGGAAGAACAAATATGTAAAGCCATAATTGTAACGCACCATAAGGTGTACAGTGCTAAGGTATATAACACATTCAGAAGGAGTACATGAGAGAAAATATTAAGATATAACCGGACTATAGCAGAAGCTTTAATCTAGGAAACAGAGAGAAATAAATTTGGCTTGGAGGCTTTAAGCCGATTTAGCAGCCAGCAGAGAGCCACTGAAGAGCTTGGGAGAGGAATGGCATGCTGATGCAAATGGTATTTTAGGAAGAACCATTTGGCAGCAGCCTGATGAAACCACTGGAGCGGGGAGAAGGTGCAATATGAGATCCCCTAAGCTGCCTTGTCCTGAATTACAAAATATGACTTTATAAAGCCACCTTAGGTCCTGTCATTAAAGGTGTTTATTTCATCAAGGGAAGGCAAGGAGTGCATGCTGCATAAAGTTAAATGCTGGACAAACAGGAGGCGGTGGTGTGTGCAGACGATGGTGTATGTCGGCATTCACCGGGCAATGAAGCTAAAAGCAGAAGAATTTGCCAAGAGCTCAGAAAAAATACCATAGAATCCTCAAAGCCAGGAGAGTTGGGTAAGAGCACAGCAAGCACTTTCAGTCTGCTACTTCCAGCTGGCTTTTCAGAGAAACAGTTTAATCTCAGCAATACTTAAATGAGGAAAACACAAAATTATAAGCTTAACCTAACAGAAAATGTGCATGAAACCTCAGTACCCTTTAATACGTCTCAAAATTATCTTTCCGTCTCCAGGGCTGCCAGTCAAGACCAGGAGTTCCTGAAAGGTCGCCATGACGCTCCGAGTAACTGCTCATGTCTATAAGCGATCTGAAGCCTCTTTTAGACTCTGGAAGTGAAGAGGAGGAAGCTAAAATGTGGACTGTGATGCTTAAAAGGGGGAACCATATCGTGTAGAGGAATGCACAGCGCTGCCAGTGATTTAAAAAGAAAAACTTCTATGCGGTTAATCTGGTGTTTACCCTCCCTCACTCACTGTGGTAAGCAGACTTCTAATTCTAAGATGGACCCCTGACTTCACTCCCTCGTGCTACTCTAGTAATTATGTTACGTTACAGGGCAAAAGGGAGTTTGCCAATGTCATTAAGGTTACGTTACTTATCAGCAGACCTTAAGAAAGGGAAATTATCAAGGTGGATCTAATCACTTGAGCCCTTTAGCAGAGAATTTTCTCCCACTGTGGCAGAGGGGAAAGTCAGAGGGATCTGAAGCATGAAAAAGATTCCAATGCTGCTGCTGGTTTGAAGATGGAGCAGGCTGTGTGAGAAGGAAGGCAGGTGGCCTCTAGGAGCAGAGGGAGACCCTTGGCTGATAGCCAGAGAGGAAACAAGGACTGCAGTCCTACAACCACAAAGAACTGAACTTTGCCAACCAGAAGGACTTTAAACTCTTCTTTAAGTCTTACAGACAAGAATGCAGCTCAGCTGACATCTTGACTTCTGGTTTGTAAACCCTAAGCAGAGGGCCCAGCCAAGCCCACCAGAACTTCTGACTTATAGAACTGTGAGATAATTAATGGATGCTGTTTTAAGCTGCCAAGTTTGTGCTAATTTGTTATGGCAGCAATAGGAAACTAACAGGCCCTCCAAAAATGATTAAATTGATACATATTAATTGAGTACATGAAGGTCTTGAAATTGAACAAACATGTCATCCTAATGAGATTTCATAAAGCAGGGGAATAGTACAGGAAACAAAAACAATGAGGTAAGAGAAGGAAAGAGCACGCATGGAGGACAGCAAATTTGGGAAACGCATCATGGAGGAAATGCAGCCCCATAGACACAGCCTCTGCCCTGCTGCTCAGAGAACCCATTCCTCGCCATGGTCCAATTTAACACCTTATTGTCTGATAATATGAGCCCCACCCATTCAATCATTCATTCATCCAATATCCATTTGAGTGGCTACTTGATACCAAGTGATGGAGGAACCACCACACCCTCATGCCAAGAGTGCAAGGTCATGGAAGGCTATTTTGCTGTGCTGCAATTCCTCACTGCCCACACCAGGTAAAGAAAAATAGATCCAATGTTACCAGCAAAAACGATGTTCAGTTAGATAAGGGAAAGAAGTCTGAGTCTCTACCCCAAAGCTGAATCAATGCTGCCATAAACACAGGTAGGTAGACAGAAGAACTTCAGGCAATTAAAATTAAAATGAAGGACAAAAGTTTTATTATTTAAAATGGAAGTGAAAAGCATGATACCAGCAAACAAATATTTAATTTAGAACCATCTCTTTGGTTAAGCAGTCAAAATGTGTGGGTGTTTCATCATCCCCTGGTAATTGTGGGAAATGATTCTGCCATGAAAAGATCTCTTGGTCCAGTGAAAGTGAAATTGACCCAGGGAAGCTCCTGGGACCTCAAGGTTATCTGTTCAGAGCTAACGTGTTTATTCCAAATACAATCGCTGCCTATAAACCCAAGCAAGCAGTCAAAGGTAATTCAGATTGCTACACTCTCAGTCACATGCATTAGCTCGAAAAAGCCAGTGTCACGTGGGACCAGCCATGGGGGCAACCCGCATGGCAGAAAGATGTGAAGGGTTGGCTGACTATTGAAGAAGTAGCCAAGAAGTTCAACGGCTGCCAGATTTTGACATTCTTCGTGTTACTTTAGCCAGGCAATGGAGTTCAGTAACCTACCACATGCTGTCTGTATAATAGGAAACATTTACTTCACTGAATGATTATAAACAGAAGTCTCTTGAAACAGCTCACTGCCAATCGGACCCTTTAAATATTTACATTCTGCTGGCTGACACAGACCCAGTGTTTATCACTGTGGTCGCTCCAAGCAAGCTTCAAACTAGGTCTCCACACGATGATGGTGTCTGGTTTTCCTGGTCACGCCACCGGCTATCTTGGGGTTAAGAGGGCACAAGGTCAGACTTGAAGCCAAAGAGTACTCGTGTCTTCCTGCTATTGGCCACTTCCTGTGTTATTTATTATCATCATTATTTATTCAATGCCCGCATGATCATCATTGCATATGAAGTGGAAATATTCTCTTGACCTATCTGTATAGGACACTTTTACTGTTCAGAATGCCAGTAAGTGAGGAAAAAAATCTCTTTTTCTAACTGGTAACAGTGTTGACAGTTCTCTGTTTTGCCTCCAGCTTAACCTCAAATGATTGAATTGGCAATAATGATTTGACTCAGCTGGTAGGTTTACAGCCCTACGAATTGGGACTGCCACATTCTGGCCTGCCATGATAAACGATTTCTTTTTCTTGCTCCAAATATAATTATATGCTTCTGATTAATAACAAATGTGGAGACTCAGACTCCACAGCAAGGTTAAGGCAACCGATTCGCAACCACCCACACATTTGTTTTATAACCATTAGAAAAAGCGTTCACCCAACTCAGAGACGGCAAACCATTCAAGAACAAAGATGAAGATGGGGATTTCAGGGCAAACTCTAACATCACGTTGCATGTTAGATGAAATGCAGAGCATTAACTCTCAGGACTCTTGAGAAAAGCACACATTCTCTCTCTAGTGCATTAAAGCTACATAAGTCACAGCCAGTGAGCAGTTCATTTCTCTCTTAGGATATGGCCCAAGAAAAATATTGCTTTATTTTCCTTAGTAGTTCAAAGCAGGTGGTTCATGCCAGTAGGAAATCAAGTCACCTCTTTTTAAAAAGATGTTTTCTTCTTGCACTTTCCTTTCTCCTTATCATTTCTGGATTCTGAATCTCTCTCTCTTTAAAGAACTTAAGACAAATCTGCCTAACTGGTAAAATGAAATAAAATGATGCACCAAATTTTCTCTATAAATAAACTACCATAATTGCATCTATTTCATTGTGATCATTTTAATGATATAGATAGCTTAAAAAAACCATAACAAGCTTATTGCATACAATGTCTTTCTCATCCTCATACTACATATCCTTGTGAAAAATAGAGTGAGCATTGTCTTCATGCAAATGAGGGAAACTTAATCACCCAATTTTGATGTGACTTCCTCAGTCCTTCAGGAAGTTCGTGAAAGATCTTATGGATTAATTCTAGATTTCTCTGACCTCAGTGAAAGTATGTGTCTTCAAAATTAGGAAAGCTATCTCGTTCATCTTTGCATTCTTGCCAACAATCCCATGCCTTGTACTTTTAACAGGTGTTCAATAAAGGTGTGTTAGATTGAAAGAGCTCTCTGGCCAACCGATCAAGGCATTTAGGAGCTGAAGCGTTTAGCTTTAGGATCATTTGACTGACTGTTGTGGAAACATCAGCCAAATGCTAGTTAGAAGATATCCATGAAGAAATATTGCTTAAAAAATAAATATGTGAAATCTTGATAACACAAGTAACCTGTGACATAAATGGAAAAGCAAATTTCACCAATGAAGCCTGTGCCTTAGTCCTTCAGTTATGAATTAGACACACAGTTCATCAGACCACAAAGTTCACTTCAATTTTAATTGATCTGCATTATACCAAATTGTATTAATCCATATAATACTAAAACTTGGGAAAACTTGAAATTACTGGGAGCATGAGGAGGCCTTCAAAGAGAACTGATGACAGCTTCTGAAAAATCAATTTGCAGCAGAATTGCCTTTTATTTCAAAAACATACAATTGTATTCAAATCAACAGCATTAAAAATAAGAGCTAATATTTTATAGACTCTATAATCCATATACTTTTTGGGCCACTTAATTATATTTCAATTTAGGATGTGGGGGACTGGAATTGGCCACCCCAAGATATGTCTCTTTGGCATGAGGATTAGTTTGGGCTGGTTACTTTTAAAAACTGAAACAGGAAAGAAACTCTGAAAAGTAGAATTTACTTAATCTTTAAGAGATATTTACATTTGTAAAGGAAATCTCCATCTGTAAAGATGTCTCCCTCTCTGTACCAGGAAGAAGGGGGATGACCTTATCTCTAGAAACTCTCATCAATGCAGAAGGCAAGGACTTAAATCTGCATAATAATCTTACTCTTGTTTACTGTGCTTTTCTGGTAATCTCCCGTAACTGACTCCCCCCACCCCCAACATCCTCCTTTGTCTTTAGCTGAAGATGGTATTTAAGGTGGTGGCTTCAGCCATTTTGGCAAGTTGCTCAGGTTGCCTGAACCTCTCCCATGTATACATGTTATAAAAGCTTTGTTTAATTTTCTCCTGTTATTCTGTCTCATGTGAATTTAATTCATTGTCTGGTCAGAAGGACCCAGAACGGGTAGAGGAAATGTCTTCCTCACCTACAAGGACATACTCAAAGATATAGCAGACATGAAAGAACAAAATACCTTTAGTTTTAAAAGATAATTATTTTTGGATTTCTTATGTGCATTTTTCTATTAGGTGAAGTTTTTATTACTTTTAAAGTTTTCATAAAAGTAAAACAAATAAAGAGAGAATTTAAATTACATAATTGCTAATGCAGGAGAAACTGAGATTTCACCTCTGTAAAAAACTTAACAGAGGCCTTACTGGGAGTGGGACGGAAGTCTAGGAAACAACTGAAAAAGATACACTAGCTAAAGATGCCAATTAAAGTCTCCTGGTGCAAGTAGCAGACAGAGATAGTGATTTATACATAGTATTTGTAAAGCCTACTCTTCTAAACAGATGTACCATCTTTCAGGGTAACACATTTCATATTTGCAGAGCATGTGTATGCACGTGATACTCTCTCCCTCACAACACCGTTACTCATGCATGCACGTGTGTATTCACACACACACAAATGCATACTGAGAAGGCAGTCTTGACTACCATGCAATTTCCAACCGCAAACTGCTGTCAGAATGAATACTACATTTTAGCTTTTCAGAGAACTAGAAATAACACCAGATTAAACAAACAAGACAGGTGATGCATTTAAGCTTTCACATATTGAGGCATGCAGATTGTAGTCAACATTGATCAAATTCACTAGATAACTACTTATCAAATTATATTAGGTGTTTTCCCCCTGTGGGAAGAGTCAAAATCATGATATGGTTATCACATCGGACATTTGCTACAAAAATAAAAAATAAAAAAATCTACCATAATCTAAAGAATGCATGCCTTCTTAAAATCAGGTACAGTGGAACTCAGTATTATTTTAAGAGTCACTGTTAAAGACTTGGTGCTAAATAAAAGAAACCAGACATAGGACAATACTTCCTGTGGGATTCCATTTACATGTAGCTCAAACACAGGCAACACCAATCTATCCTGTTAGAAAGCAGCATGGGAGCCTCATGGGTAGTGACTGGTAGTAACAAGAAGGGGCATGAAATGGCTCCTACAAAGATTATAATGTTCTGTTTTTTGATCCCAGTGCTGGTTGCATGGGTGTGTTCACTTTGCGAAAATCCATCAGGTTGTACCCTTGTGATTTCCATACTCTTCAGTATGTATGTTATATATCGAAAAAATCTCCTCAAAAACAGTCACCATTGAGTAACCAAGTCTACTATCTCTCAAGTTTTCCTTTCTCCTTAAAACACAGACACAGACACACACACAGACACACACACACACACACACACACCTGTATGTTCTCGTTGAGCAGAGATTAAAGAAATTGAATACAAAGAGTTTTGTCCTTTACACCTTGATCCTCAATTTGTGACGACCTTAAACATTTACAACAAAGATACATTCAAAGTCAAGTTTTCACTCCTTGTTTAAAATGTTTAAAATGTAACAGTAGCTGTGCAGCCATGAAGGCAGACTCTCGGGAAGGCTAGGAAATTACTGTGGCCTCACAGTCAAGAGGAGAATGAGGAGTTGGGTCTCAGATGTTTCTGACCTCAAAGCCATCAGCTTCGTAGCATTTTACTTGACAGCCCACTGGAAACACAGAGAGAGGGTCAACACCTGCTCCAAAGGAGAGAGCTGTAGAATCCTGGGGCCATCAGTCTAACATCACTCTGTGCAGAAACCCCAGAGTACAAGCTGTGGAGGGGTCTTCTCCTTCCATGAGGTCTATGAGAATAGCCAAGAGTGCGAACTAACACCCTAGAAACAGGACTGAGCTCCTCTCACTACCAGCTTCTTGCAAATAGTTCTGGGAGTTTCTAAGCATCACACATTCTGAAAGTTAAAGATTCTTAATGAAACGAGTGGGTCTCTGTGAGAGCAAAGGCTTCTGGGCAAGGTCAGCAATGATTATTTATCTATTTATTGCTCTTGTACACGTCTTCATTTTGAAAACATTTCTTAAGCAACTACTATATTCCAGTCCTTGAGGATATGATAGTGATGGAGGCAACGCCCTGACCACAGGAATTCTCCCTGTTAAGGGCAGGACAAGAAGATAAAGAAATAAATGATGTAATAAAAGTGTGGACAGAAGACATCTTCCTAGTAGAAACGAGAGCCCCTGATCAATAAGAAATACTCTCTCTCGTTCTCAACTTTCCATCACTAGACAAAGGAACTTAGTACCATAGAGCCGAAATGCAGCCTAAATACATATAATGTCGGCTAACTACATAGGAATTTGACTGTAGTTTTCAAAGTCACACTGAGCCCTTAATTTCAGTTACATTCTACTGTCATAAGCTACAAAAGAAAAATAAACCAGGGGCAACAAATACCTGGAGGCCCACGCTTCCACCCTCCTGAGTAATGACAAAAAGCCGGTTGACTATTTCCCATAATTGCTTCCTGAGATTGTTTTCTTGTCCCTGTAGGAATTTATCTGTGTCCAGGTTCTCCCTTGTTTATATTTATAAGTCATACAGTAGCTTATAATACTAGAACCACCAAAATAAATTCTTTTACCCTTGAAATCAAAGTCTTGTTGACAACGGTGACTTCCATAATTTTCTCAGGAGATTCTTAATCTTTGCTCTTGGAAGTCCGTTTGATGTCTCAATTCTAAGTTCAAATTGACATAGAGAAGACAGACAGGAAAAGAGCCTTAATTTCCGTACTACTATAAGACCTTCAAAAGTAAAACAAAGGAGTGAAGGGAAAAGAGGAGAGAATTCATAGCTGTTCATTCTTTTTTATCCCATCGGTAGCCACAGCTGATCATCAAGGACTCTTTCCCCGGCTGCTTGCCTGCAACTATTACTTAACTGATACCAGTAAAGCTCTACAACTTTAAAGATATCTGTAAGCACTAGCTTATGTATACACTCTGAAAGCATCGGTTAAAATGTATTTCTGTATCTCCCATTCCTCAGAGTTACATTTAGTCCTCAATCAGTTAAGCCCTATGGGTTTAGTCTCTAAGAATTTAGCTGTATCAACGTTGAATAGATGGGACTTCTTTAGAAAGAACAGGTAATAATCAAGCCACTGGAATAACCTTGATCCCTGGACTCTGGCATTTCCCTGGAGTGAGCAATTCTTATTGTCACACTAATTAGGAACATAAAGGCGTTCCCGGTGCTTTTCACAAGGGAACTCTTCTTGCAGTTTAAAATGAATAAAACTCTTCATTTCATTTTATGAAATCTGTAAAATGCTAGGAGGCATATTAATTAACAGCAGCAATGCTAAACATATATGGAATACATAATGAATTACTAAATATGATACACTTAATCCTTGAAATACTAAAGAGGCAATTCTCCGTAATTTGTCTAGGAAAGGAGCTTTTGTTTCTAAAGAAAGGCAATATAGATTTAAGACCGCCCTGGTGATTTCTGTTTTGCCAGCTGGAAAATGTCAGTTATCAGCAACTAAAAGATATATTTCTGTGTGGATTGCAGTAAAACACTCCATGGTGGATAAATGGCAGAAGGGAGAAAGAAGGGAAGTAAATGAGAGAGGGAGACTGAAATTGAGATTGATTGTGGCCTGTGGTTCTCTGAGTAAGTAAAAGACCCATTTGGTTGAAACAATTTTGCACCCCAAATATGTAACATACGTGAGCAGTTCCCACCGCTATTTCCTGGTGAAAGCTTATTATCTAATTTATCCCAGTTAAATCTGATCTCAACTGTAATTACCGTGCAAAGCTCAAACTCAGTCCAGACGCTTCGGTTCAAATCTCCCTAAAATAAAGACAATGACCCCAAACAATTTTCTCATGAGATCCCCAATCAGAATACCTGAACGTTAGCCTACCAGTAATGTATTCCTCATTGTTACTTTATGTCCAATCAAATAAGATAACCAACTTAGAAATAAAGGAACAGGATCTATAATAAACATTCAAGTAAGACAAACTTGGAATCTGTGGAATAACAGACTAATTTAATTAAATTCATTTTAGCCGAGTTTTATTGAATAGTAGAATCCATTCAAGGCACTGAGTCAGGCACTGATGAGAATAAGGTCCTACCAGTCTTTACCTTCTCACAACATGTGGAAGGGAGGTGGAGATTGTGGTCCAGCTGCTTTGGCTGTGTCTCCTTGTCTCCATCTGATGGGAGGTGGGTGTTGTCAAGGAGCAATTATAGTGTCAGTGACTGGCAGCTTCCAGCTTCCTGATTCCTAGATCAGGGTTCTTGAACTCAATAGTACAAGGGGCCTCCTGAATCCCGCTTCTCCAGCCATTCCAGCAATTTTTAAGTACCTAATCCCCTGTATTAAATTCTTTTCCACTTAAAATACTTAGTGCTTTCTGTCTTCTGCAATTAATCCTAATTGATGCACGAATGATGTATTTCAGTAACGTAGGGCTGAAATGGAAGCCAGGCAAGAAATAAGAGAACAGTCAGTTGATGAGCTGTCATCATCCATTCACTCATGCATGCATTCATTACATGATTCATCCATACAAATATTTATGGAGCATCTACTACGTGCCAGACTCTGTGTTACTGCCAAATAGCTTTGACCTTTTAAGGAACTGTGGGGGTGATGGGAGGAAAAGAGAGAACTGGAAGCATCCATTAATGTTAAGGCTCCTCTACTGTGTACCAGGCTTGAAAGTTCTGATAACTGGTTGGTGTGCCTTCATCTCTGTATCTTTTAACCATTCTCTCTGTTATCTACTAAAATTTTTCCTCTGTAGCATCTTACACTAAAGAAGCCCTGTGTAGGATTTTCAAAGAGATATTTCTCTTCTACACTTGAGTATCCATAAATAATTACTTACACTGCATCTCTTACAATACAAAAATAAACATAGTCCCATTTAGACACAATTAACATGATATTATTATTCATTACTGATAAAATAAATTTTTTAATTCTAGAAAATAAGAATTAAATTCTTTTTAAGAACATGTGTTTTAAAATTCATATAAATGATTACTAGCAAAAAAGGGCATGGAATTCCCTTTAAAAACAGCAAGGTATTTAGGCTGACATGAATAAGTAAAAGAGAATCTATTCAAAGCAAGAATCACAAAACTCCCTCTGGTAAAAAAAGCTGATGAGTTCCTACATTTTCAGGAAATATCAACAAACTCTGCAAAATTTATCAGGCAGTCACAGTAATCAGACAACTTAAACATCAGCCTTGATATTCATGGTGAGTGGCAATGCTATGCCTTCGGCTGGAATTCATCTGGATTTTTCATTGGCACCTGTGAGTAGCAAGTGTCTGCTGCCCAGGAGTTATCTTGCTCCTGCTGACTTGCTCTGGTCTTGATGAACCTGTAACCTCTGGTCCAAATACTGAAGATGCGTAATTCCCCATTGCACACGCAGCTAAATCGTAACCCCACACGCATCCAACATCTTCTTGAAATGAATGCAGTTGTCCAGGACTATACAGATCTCTTGTCATTACGAATGCCTATTGCACTCACAGACAGACCTAACAAGTTTCCAACAAATGTTTCCTACTTGATTCAAGTTTGGGTTCATAATTCTCAAGCTAAAGTTTTAATGTTTAAGCATTTATTTAGTGCCTTGTCATCCAAAGGTCTCCACTGCAAGCTGATGGTACAAGGATGGAAAGACACAGCACCATGACTTAAGAAGCGTACAGTCTAGTAAGGGACTCAGACAGCCCAGGACAGAGAGTATCTGTCTGAAAAAACGAAAAACAAGGAGGAGAGAGGCTTAGGCAGTTCAACTAACTACCCAACCCTTACGGTTACCATACTGCAAAAGGGAAAACAGTGATGGGGTGAAACTTATTAAAGGGAAAAAAGAGCCACCACTGGATTAGGTGACCTTTCTTGAGAGTCTCACCTGCCTTCTCTGTCTAGTCTCAGAGAGAGAGTCACTAGGGTCCAAGCTGAGAGGCAATGTATCCAATTTCTCACTCAACTAAACTCCTAGGGGCTGTGCAATGGTAAGACCCAAGAACGCTATCAATTCAGTAACAGTTCAACTTCTTCTTTCTTCTCAGTGCTGACTGGGCGCTCCCAAAGTCACATATACTTTCAGCTCACATATCTGCAGCTAATATGGGTCCCAACAGTGCTCTTGGAGATGCCCAGAAAACCAAGTCACTTAGACTCATGCCTAAATACATCCTTGGATAAAATAAAAACCAAATACTCTGCTCATGACACCATTTCGTTTTTTAGTAACATCTTTTAGTGTCTGTGTATCTTTCTGAGACCCTTTTTTCCTTGCCAACCTCTGGGTAAGAACAGTCAACAAATCCTGTTTAAACTGCTTCACCATTTGGTTCTCTCTCCTATAACTTGCCTTTTGTTCCCATCCCAGTTCTCAAACACCACTGACCACATTCTCTGTCAAGGTTAAAAATGATGCCCAAGTAAACACACTGGAAGTCGTCTTCTCATTATCAGCCCCCTTCTCACAGTTTATGATGTTCTCTCTCATCTTGATCTCCTTTCTAAATCCTGTTTTTCCTTCTGCTTTTCTGGTCTTTCTTCTCCTTCCTTCCTTGTATCTATTCATTTTGCTGTGTAAAAAAAAGTGGACTGAATATTTATTTAATAAGAAATATTTATTTCTTATGCATCTGCTCACTGGGGTTCAGCTATAGGTCTGTGGATCTCAGTTGAGCTCATTCATGCATCTGTGCATTGGCTGGGGACTCTGCTCTAGACTAGGCTTGACTAGGGCACCTTAGCTGGGCAGCTCTTTGCATGGTTTCTCCTCCTCCTCCATGGGACCAGTGGGTTAGTTATATCATAATCTTCTCATGGTGACAGTATCAGTGTGAGAAGGCAAGGGGTGACATGCACAGCCTCTTGAAGCTGAGGGGCTGAACTTGCAATCATCAATTCTACCTCAGAGTCTTGGCCAAAGCAAGTCACCCAGATGAGCCCAGATTCAGAGTAGGGTAGCAGACACTGTCTCTTTAGCAAGAGAAACTGTAAAGTTACATGACAGAGGGCATGGTTATAGGAAGCGAGGGAGAAGTGGAGATCAGTGCTGTTAATACAATCTACCCACTCTTCTCCCCAGTAATTTATATGTGTGTGTGTATGTATTTACGTATATGTGTACATATATGTCCACACTCACGTATGTGCATACACATTCACACACACATTGAGCAGTGGATCTCAACCCAGGGTAATTTTGTCCCCCTCCACCAGGCGACATTTGGCAATGTCTGGAGACATTTTTGGTTGTCGCAACATTGGGTGGTGGTGGTAGGAGGTGCTACTGGCATGTAATGTGTAGAGGCCAGGGATGCTGCTAAACATCCTATGATGCACGGGACAACCTTCCCAACAAAGAATGATCCAGGCCAAAATGCTACTAGTGCCAAGGTTGAGAAACAGGCATGTACACACAAACACACATAGAAAAAGACAGAGAGAGAGATTTTCCTGTCTTGCAGTGATTCTTGGTTATTCCTTCAGCCATTATGATCCCTGGTCTGGGAATGGTTCCTAAATCCACATCTCTCATTGCTGATCCAACTGCCATCTGTCTAATCCCACTATATCGGCTCCTTAAGTCTATCAAGAAAACTGACTCTAACCAAATTTATCTCCAAACCCAAGTCCAGAATCTTGGTTTTTCTGTTTCTATGAGTGGCACCATCATTGTCCCAGTCACCTCAGCATGAGAGAAGGAAAGCACATGTGTTTGGAGTCAGTGGCTCCTAGATGCAGTTCAGTGTCTATCAGTTACTAGCTGTGTCCATTAGCCAAGCATTCAGCATCCCTTGTCCTCATCTACTTCATCTGTAACACTACCTTTCTCAAGGGTGACAAGCATTCAATTAATAGAAATGTATGAAATTCAGTAAATATTAGTTCCTTCCAAGATACGAAACCTTGGGCTCATCTTTGGTCCAATTAATTGCCAAACTCAAGAAAATCAAGAGCTGTCACTGGCAAGTCTTCTCATCTTTGCATCCCACTGCATTCCAGGTACTCACCACTTGTCCCACTAATCATTTTAGGTTACTTAATTGTACCTGCTCCATAAGATTGTTATGAGTATAAAATAAAATGGCTGAAGAGTGAAGAGCCTGATACGGAGTAAACACTCAACAAGTGTGAGCTGCTATTATTTTTCACTCACATTATCATTATTTGTTGGTATGGCGAAAGAAAAAGCACCTATTAAGTTACTCTTTGCTTCAAACTTTTTCAAGTACAATCTTTTGCAGATTTTAGTTGGGTCACTATGTTACCACATAAAGGGCATGATCTGCTCGCCGCGAGGCAAAGGCCAATCATCAAGAGGCACGATGGTGGCAGAGAAAGGGCATTTTATTACACTTTGCTAGCAAGAGGGAAGATGGCTGGCTAATGTCCAAAAGAACCATCTTAAGGGGGCACAGAATCTTGAAGCAGTCATATAGCCCAGTGGTTATAGGGGAGGGGTGAGGAATGTTGATCTAGGAGTCGCCACACCAGATCTTTCAGTTGTCACTGATGATGGCTATCAGCATCAGCACAGACTCTCTGTTTGGGGGTCATCACATTCCTAAGGAACTCAAAAGAACGAAGTTGTCATCTTATGGCAACTGGGAGGAATACCCACAAGCAGGGGTCATAACATCTACAGAGCAGGTGGATCTCCTGGAGGGTGCACATCCAGGTGGGTTAGTTGGTCGGAGGTCATCCAAAGTTCCAATACAGTTTCTTTCCTACAACATGGCTTTCCTCATGTCAACCTGTGCTGAGCTGGTATCAACCATTTACTATGGGCCAGGTGCTATGTTTCATACATTACGTTACATGCATTATCTGATCCAAACTCCACGACAACCTGAGGATCATATCCTACAGATGAAGTCAATAACAAGTTGAGTAATTAAGAAGTCAAAGCCGCACAGCTGGTGAGTTGCAGAGCTGTGACTTTCTCCCCTTTCCCACTTCAAAGGACAGGAAGCTACACTTCTGTGTCCTTCCCTAATCTCTAAATCATACAAACACAGAGAGACCCTGATTTCTCCTCTTAAAGACACAAAAATGAAAAACATTTGGAAAGATTAAAGTAGTAAAGATTTGGTATATTGCCTCTATCTCTTAGGTTTTTGCATCTCAAGGCCCAAGGCGAGAGAAAAATGCTTAACACAAAGGGCTGGAACTTTCAATTGTCTAACAGAATTTAAAGCATCACTGAGGTTTACACGTTGTGGTAGGTAAGCCTCCCTCCAATTACAACATTTAAGGACAATTGCCCATTTTGTATTTTGGGCCAAAAGCGACATGTCTTCATTTTTTGTTGCACAAATTTGGAGTAATTTCAGATTAAAGAGTTACTTTAAATTGCTTTCTATGCATGTTCCTTCAGAAATCCAATTGCAATTCCATTATTGGAAGGAGTAAATTAGAAAGTGAAGAGATGCTTGCATAAAATTTACATACCAATAGCTTTCCTTGCATTGATAAGCAAATTTCCTTTCATATCAGAAACCATTCTCACAAAGATGCTCATTATAGACATTAGAGTCTGTCAGTATATCGCACACTGCATACCCACCCTGCACCCAACATTTGCCCAATTCCAAACAGACTCATCAGTTCTTTCCTGAAGGCTACAGACGGAAAAATCCTTCTTTTGGATATAGGCCTAGTCACGAAAAGTTTTTGATTTATAGCCATAAAGTTACCCTTACTCACCCTTAAATGTGCAATAATTACGGGATTTTTTTGCCACTCAATCTGATTCCAAGTTTTGAGGTTGAGAAGAATAAGTCTTTGCATCAGCACAATGGGAGAGAAAGGAAATTATAACAACTTCATCTTCTAAGTGACTTTTAACACATGGGAAATTTGTAAACCAGTAGAAGGATGTTGGAGAATACACATAGAAGTAATAAAGAAATGTCTATGAGCAAAGTATATAATTTTGTCTATAAATAAAATTCTCTAATTGTCTATAACAAAGTAGCTATATTTATATTAAAATTACTCTTACAAGTTTAAGGAGACACACATTTAGAGGCTGGATCTAAGGAAATATTGTGCTTTTACTTTTTTGCTTTAGAAAAACTGTGATTAGTTTGAATCAGGAAAGGAAATCGCAATGATAGCATTTGCTAATATATTCCTTTATATTCTCATGTTATTGAGTAAATGGATATGGCACTTTTTGGACAGCATCAGCATTTGCCTAATTAATTTGTTTTGGAGGCAATGTCCCTGCTAGATGGAGTAAAGGTAATCTGTAGTCTTCAATCAAAAGAAAGACTCTTTACCCAGCAGTTCTCCCTTAACATATCATCAACAAAGGCATCTTGATGTTATCCCATTGAGGTCCATGTCATGGAGTAATTTCACTACAAGTTGACCACATGACATAAGAAGATAGCTTTACAATTGCACATCTGACTCATGACTGCATTATAGCTCTTGACTTAAGCTTTGGAATTCTTTATCTTTCCCACCCAGTGGTTCAGCGGGAAGATAATGATATGAGGCTCTCTAAAGAGGATCAGACAGTTAATATCAAAAGCACTAGAGCCCGAAGTACTCAAAGCTTTCAGAAATTCAAGTCTCAATTATATCCCCATGGGAGGAAAACATCACCCATATGTTTGGTCAGAAAAGAAAAACAATTTCTGAACCGTGTCTCTTAACCCCCACTAAGGATCTCTGAAATGTGCCCTCGTACTAATAACCCCACAGTTGGATCTCAAGAAGAAGGACTTGCTTACAAGAAGACATTCAGATGTGTCATGAAAAATAAACAAGTCAAGAGTGGAGAGCAAAGTAAGAACATATGAAACACACCATAAATCTCCAGCGCAGGGAACTCAGCTGTGAAAATAGCTTGTTAAAATCACCCTCTGTTTGATTAAAAAATAAAACATTTCGACAAAAACAGCCATGTTTGAAGTCCACCACTGCTACAAGATAAAATGAAGCCTTTAAGGAACTTTCCAGAAAGAAATACATGAAGTCTTCAGGAAAACAACGTTCTGTTGACCTTATGTGTGAAATCTCACTTTACACTGGTATGCAAGTGCCTTACTGAAAACCTCAAGTTTGAGAAGTTTGACTGGGTGAGAGAACACCATAGAAGTAACCAATGCCCCCTGTCTCAAATATTGTCCAGTGTTCTCCATTACAAATGGGAATACTGAGCTTTAAATGCATTGAAGAAAGACAGACCAGATATGAATCAGGGTCTAGAGCATTTTTTTTTTAAACATCCAGGGTCAGGCCCCACAACAAACTAACTGAATCCGAATGTCTGGGTGGGAGCCTGGGCATCTGTGTTTTTTGTTTCTTGGGGGTTTTTTTGGTGAGGAAGATTGGCCCTGAGCTAACATCTGTTACATCTATTGCCAATCTTCCTTTTTTTTTCCCCCGTCTCCCCAAAGCCCCAGTACATAGTTGTACATCATAGTGGCAAGTCATTCTAGTTCTTCTATGTGGGAGGCAACCACAGCATGGCTTGATGAGTGGTGCCTAGGTCCGTGCCCAGGCTCTGAACTGGCAAACCCCAGGCCACGGAAGTGGAGGAAGCAAACTTAACCACATGGCCATGGGACCAGCCCCCAGAGCATATTAACTTAGGATATCATTGCTAACACGGCTGTCTCAGGTTGTCTTTGCAGTTATAAGGGAAAATATATGCCTTTAATTAGAAGTCGATAAGTTTCTTTATTTCCCAATAACATCCACCTACAGCATGAGAACCAGATATTATATGAACACTATAGCTTTTCCACCTAAAAGAATTCATTTAGTTGACAATGCCAAATACAGTTCTTCTGAAAAATAAATTAGCATCTTAAAGAGGGAAGTATAATTAGGAATGGTTTCCAACTAATCGTTATAGCTGCTTAGGTTATATCAAGTAATTCTGGAAAAGCATCTTCTAATGACCATTTTCCCCTATAAGTAACATTTATAACATTTCTTTTCTTAATCTAACAAGCCTAAAGCTTATCTTTTTATTCTTGTTGAAGAGGTAATGAATGGGACTTCCACTGAAACCACTATGGTTTGATTCCACAGAAAAGAGAAGCGATGGGAAGTCCTCAGAAGATCTGCTTCTTGTAATAAGCAAAAACTTTGCTGCAAGTTTGATAGAATCTAAGAGCTAGGAATTCTGTGAGGTCAAGCTCTTGTTATATTGCCAGAGTTTCTGGGGTCTGTTACCACGGGCATGAGCGTTGGGTCCAACAAAAGTTTTGCTCAGTGAAAACCATCCTTCAGGGGCTTGAGGCATGAGTCTACGTTGTATGAAATCTAAAGAGGGCTCCTTTTGGGGGCAAAGACTCACATCAGTCTTAGAGGCCAACAGCTAACAATGGC
This sequence comes from Equus asinus, assembly GCF_041296235.1. Lineage (NCBI taxonomy): Eukaryota > Metazoa > Chordata > Mammalia > Perissodactyla > Equidae > Equus > Equus asinus. The sequence continues at coordinate 11,223,353 of NC_091808.1, read as the reverse complement.
TGGGTTCTGGACAAAACACTGGGATTCTCATCTCAGCTCCGCCCTTCCAGAGGGAACAATCTTGGACAATTACATTTTCTTCTGGCCCATTTCCTCATTTGTGAAATGAGAGAGATACACAAGCATTCCTTCTAAATTTGTTTCACCAACCAGTGCCTGTGTGAAAAGCAAAAGATAAAAGGAAGGGAAAGGGATTTCCTGGTTAAATTGAAAAATGTTGTAAATGGGAATCATTTCTTTATGGCAGGACTTCTCGGAGCCCTTAAAATAAAGTCTGTTCGTCCAAGGTACTCCTGTCTAAACCACATTAAAACATTCTTAAGAAGTTTCCACTTGTTAAAGTTGTAAATGCCCAATATAGGCCTCAAATTTTCGATTTGTCTCAGAAGAAACAACTTCCTTGTGGTTAAAACATACAATAAATGCTCTCTCCTGGGGTTGGCAGAGAAGAAATTGGGATATTAACAGATCCTAAGTAAAATTTAATATGCAAGAGTGAAGTTCCTATCTCCATTCATTGTCCACTCCTATAGCCATGTCCTTGATCTCTGAATTCTTCCCTTTTCTTCATTTTCCCAAATCAAGTGCACTGGGCCTTTCCAAACGTCCACTCCCTCATTCCCTCTGAGACAGCAGCTCTCCCACAATTTGCACCACAGGTTTCCTATTCAAAGTGAGTTAGGAGTTAACAGCCTATTTTCTTTGGCAGCCAGGGGCAATTCGCTCTCACCACGTTCGTGCTTTCTTCTAGTTTTCTTTATTCCTTTTCTGAAAGAATCTCCATCATCAATTTTGGCTTTCTGCTGCCCTGCATTTCTCTGATGCTAACGGGATGCTGAGGACCTGCCCTCTTTCTGCCAGAGCAAACAACTAGAGGACAAGGTCCTGCCCAGTACGCTGTGGCTGCACGGGGCAAGTTGGCTTATGCCTGAGAACTTTCAAGAACGAGAACTCCCTTCCAACAATTTTTGCATCATTCACCCATGGACACAGCTTAAAAGATCACCTCCTCCCCAACGCCCACTCCCCAAACCTTGCGCTATATAATCAGTAAGTTAGAAACCAGATGAAGGATTCTTAGAATATGTGTCTACGAGAGAAGAGAAATTTAATTTTAATTCAAAGATAAGTAAGGGACCGGGATTCGGGGGAGAAACACAGAACTGACTCTGACTTTATTTCTTACTTTCCTATATATGAGGCAGCAGCTGTGGTTTTTATTAACCACTTTACATGGGCAGATTGGCACCCACTGGCTTTGACACAGACCGTTTTGAGGCAGGAAATTGAATACCAGAAGGCAGAGAACCAAAGCTTAACTGATTGCAGGATTCCATGAAAGTTGAACTGAACACGTAGAAAGAGAGATCCATGAGAAATTCAGAGAAGTGGGAGAGTTCCTCTGGTTAGAAACTCGCAGTGAGCACATTAATGTAAAATTTAAATCCCATTTTAGAATGGCACTCTGACTGAATGTGACTGTCCAATCGTGAGTTTAAATTCAGGCCTAGAGGAAATGACACTGAGAGGCACACCATTTGACCAGAGCTTGATATTTTGGGTTCCTTTCTGGAAAACCTGCCTCCTGGTCAAGGAATTCTCTCATTGCCTAAAAGGATCAAATTGAAAGAAGTATAAAATGACTGGAAGAAAAGATTTCATGGATCCCATCCACATTTGAAAGTGTATAATCATCCGTTTTCCTCTTTGTAACAGTTTTTCTTCTTATAGTATAAAACTAGAACATCACACCCTTATATTTATTTTATACTCCAATCTCAATTTCAATAGGATTGTGACAGTGTGCAGGAAGATATACATGTTAACAGTTTAATGAAATGCTTACATGTGCTGGTTTACAATTTAAAATAGGTTCTTTTTATCACATCAAACAACATTTCGAGTAAAGGGAATTAAAAAACTACAAAGGAAATGACAACTCCATAATGATCCAGTGCATTTTTTTCAGAGAATAAAAACTAGGCTTCTCATATATAATAATAGCACAACTCAGGTTAAAAAAAAAAAAGCATCATTGCCTCCTTCTTGCTCTGGTCAGGCAACGATTTAATAACATTTAAAGACATACACACATACCAGATTCTCTCTCTCATCTTCCATCAACTACTTTTATAGAATTTAGAGAAATCACTCTTTATGCCCACTCAAAAAGACGGAGATCCAAGAGCCTTCTATTTCCCAAGATGCTTTAGTCCATTAAAAGTCCTGGTGCTCCGATAAAATCCACGCCAGTCCTGCCATGGTGATGGACAACCCCCAAAACTGGAGGCAGAGTTGGGTCCCCTCTGCAAGGGCTGATCAGCAACAAAAGGGTCCAAGTCGGAAAACCTTCCCTGTACTTACCAGCTCCTTGGCAAGCCAGATGCTCAGGGAAGTCTGAGATCACAGAATAAAGCCTGGCAGCTACACAGCCCTTTTGTTCCATCAAACAGACCCACTGTACGATCCACACTTCTCAGAAAGGACAGCTCATCTGCTCCTACTGGATAAACCCTCAAGTGGTCTGTCACCCAAGAGAAAGTCTATGTTTCGCACAATCCAAGCAGTTGGTGAAACTGACTGACAAGGGCTTCCTCCTCACACAGAAACTGCAGGGAGGATGGACAAGGGATCTCTGCCTTGGTAGAAACACAGGATACTGAACATGGGGTGAAAAAACATCATATCCAGTGGCAAGACAGGGTAGGAAATAGAAACAGAGTTTCTACTTCTAAAAGGGCTTTCATGCTGCCCAGAAGCAAACCTGAAAAACCACTTTGTTTCCACCAAGGAATGGAAAAGCCAATGCAGGCTTGAGCAGAAACTGAGCTGCACGGGACACAGCCATACGAGGGATGATCAACAACAGTAATTCAATAATTACTAACAGCCAGTACATTAGCTCTAACTGTTGCCCAAACACTACGCAAAATGTTGGCATGGATTATTTCACTTAAAACCACAATGACTCTGGGAGAGCAGTCCTATTATCATGACCATTTTACAATTGCAGGGACAGAGGCCCAGAGCAGCTAGAGTTTGCCCAAGGTCACAAAGAGAGTAATTTCTGAAGGCAAGAAATCCCAGGCCCTCTGATGCCAGAGACTGTGTTCTCTATCAGCAGCTTCAAACATCTCTTTGTGGTCTCAAACTGGTGCTCTAAGGCCATGAGCAAAGGGTCTTGAGGAGCCCATGGTAGGCAGAATAATGGCCTCCCAAAGAGGTCCACGTCTTACTCTCCGGAACCTTTAATTCCATCTGTTAACTCCCCTCTACCATGTAATGTAAACTTTTCACAGGTTCTGGATTCACAGGTGGCTAATCATCCAACCTTAAGATAGGAAGACTTTTCTAGATCATGCAGGTGGGCCCACTGTAATCCTAAGGGTCCTCTAATGCAGAAGGGGAAGGCAGAAGAGTGAGTGCTGACGTGATGAACTATGAGAAAGACTTGATTGGCCATGGTTGGCTTTAAAGATGGAGGAAGGGGACACACACCAAGGAATGAAGACAGCCTGTAGTAGCTTGAAAAGACAAGGAAAAGGGTTCTCCTCCAGATCTTCCAGAAAAGGACGTAGCCATACTGACACCTTGATTGTAGCTCAGTGAGAACCATTTCAGACCTCTGCCCTACAGAACTGCACTATGATAAATGTGTTATTTTAAGCCATTAAGTTTGTGGTCACTTGTTACAGCCGCAATAGGAAACTAAGATAGAGCCCAAGGCTCAGTAATTAGGGCCTTGAAGTAAGAAGTTGACCAAGAGGAAGAACCACGTGGTCCTACAGGTAAAGGAGGAGGGTAAAACCTAAGCAGAGACGGTTCTGTCTCAAACTAGTTCAGAGCTTGCACCTTTTCCCCAGGGAAGATGGATATGAGAAACTCTTCTGCATCATTTCTGGTGCTGACTCTAACTAGGCAGGAATATGTTTGCGTTCTCATCACAGACTGAGGGCTCAGCCATTCTCATCAAATCCCGCTGTCATTTTAATAGAATCCATAGGAAGAGAACCCTCCAGGTATTGTTATATATAGCATCTGTCCTTGGAGGCCTCTACCTGACAATTAGAGTCAAGACTGATGCTCAGAGTGGGCAAAACCAGGTACAGAGCACTCTGGAAGGAATCAGGCCAACAAAACTGATTTCCATCTGCCATGCAGCATGTAATGCAGGACGGCTTCCAGTGCAACCTCCAATAAGGGATTGGAGAAAACGCTATCTCTCAGAGACTGGAGCCTCAGGGTTCCTCATAGTTTTAGCAAAGATTTTATCCGGTCTCTTGGAACCAAGGAACCCGAGGAAGAGGGGGCTACCCCGCTGTTCAAACTGCAGATCTGACAGGCAGGGAGAATAAAGTTCATCAGACATCAAATGTTAACAGAGCCTAACCTCTTTAGAGCTAAGATTCCTCACTTTAATCATAAGAGGATGCCGTGGCACATGCCCCAAAGATGGTAGATTTCTATTAAGAAAAAATCCAACCTCTAGGTGTGGGACAGACTTCTGGCACTTACCACCATCAGGGTCCCCTCTTGGATCCATGCGCTCTGCTAGATGACAGTCACCAGCCTCCTGCAGTGAGATGGGATCACGTGACCAGCACTTGCCAATGGGATGAGGGTGGAACTGAGGTAGGTCACCTTTAGAGGAAGCACACAGTCCCCATCTCGTTGTTTGTCAACCAGATGCAAAGGACCCAGGGGAGGAAGCCAAGACCCCTGAGCATGGCGAGTGGAGTGACCAGCTGGCAAGAGCTGAGACCCTGGACCCTGGGGAAGAGCCCCTCATTGACAGTCCACATTTGACTTTGCTTGGTACATGACATAGAGGATCATTGTTTCAAGGCCACTGGTTACAGAAATTGCCTGGACAGATATGCCGGATTTTACAAACCAAGGAACTTCTCCAAGATTGATGATTCAGCAATTCCTGAAACCAATGCCTACCCTTGGATCATCAGAGAAAGCAAGATGCACTCCTATATCAGACTGATATTTGTTATTAGGCTTTTTACCTCCATGTTCAGGGAACTCTACCTTAACAGGTTTATTTATCTTTTCTACAAGACTCTGAGTTCCTAGAGGCAGCTGTCTCATTTATCCTTCCACTTCCTCCTCTGAAGCAACGTTACCAAATGAGTTGGCCTCCATCAAAGATGAATGAATGAATGCATTTGAATCGCCTGCCACAGTCGCTAGCTTATTTGGTTCAGCCTGTCTTATAGACAACCTTTCAACTAAATTGCCTCTGAATGACTTTCACATACTGCTGTGGGACACCTATTAATTAGCCTGGCAAAGCAACACTGTAAATGTACATTTTTTCAAGAAATGTTTCATGTGAGTAGCATATGTGACAGTACAACTCAGAACAGACTGAGAATTGACTTCGTGGTAGAAAATGTATTGGGTTGTGAAGCTATGGGTAGCCAACTATATGTTTTATTTGATTTTTTAAAAACAAACACATTAGACTCAAATTAGTTTGAACTCATATAGCAATTATGGACTGTATCACTCGTTAGGAATTAATCATACACTATCTTACGGCATCTCCCCTGTCGCTTTGAATCCATTGCAGATTGTAATTATTACAGTGAGCTTCCAACTTACATAAACCCAATACAGGCAGTGCTGACTCAGAAATGCCTGCTGCGATTCTCAGATTCTCATTTGTCTCTATTGTTTTCTAGATATGGAAGCTGGGAGAAGTGACTTTCCTCTCTGAGTCGACTTTCTTATCTATAAAATGGGTATAATAGTGCTTAACTCAGAGGGATGGGATGAAGTGAGATAACCCACAGGAAGCATTTCACATCCCCCCGGCTAAGGAGGCCACCCAGGAATCCTAGCTGTAAACATCATGGGTGCGTGATTTTAGGTGGGTCCCCTACTCTTTATAGGCCTGAATTTCTTCACCAAGGAGAATACAGAGGGGCACAGACGCAAATATTTCTCTGGCATCACAGAACCAAGTGCACCACTCTGACAAAGTTCCCGAACAGTAAACAGAATTTTCGGTAAGCTGGTCACATGACCACCTCGACCCAGGGACTGCCTGTTGCGGGTACATTTTGTAGAACAAAGATTTTCTCACTTGGCCAATGGGCTTTTGAAACATCTTTGGACAAGAGAGCCCACGATGTTGTAACATGTTATTGCTTCATTTATCTCAGTTTTAGACTAAGAGGAAGGAATGTCCATAAGCCAGGGAGAGGGGGGGCACCTCCTTCAGTCTGGACTCCAATCTGATCTGGGCCCGCTTCACTGGACCAGCACCACAGGCAAAGGCAGTGTCTCGCCCTCCCGTGGGAGGAGATTCAATCAGGAACAGAGGGTTTCCGGCTGCAAGCAGTTAAAAGCAGACTAACCAATTCAGCCCTCAGGTCAGAAGGAAATAGTCCATTTGAACATGAATTAGGCCAAATCTTCTGGGATCTCACATATGGAAAGGAGAAAAGAGTTTCTATGTAAATGTGTGGGAAGGGAGGGCCAGGGAATGTGGGCTCCAGGCATGTATGTGCTCACCAGATATTTTAATTGTTCAAGGGCCACTAGTGACTTAAACTGCCACAGCTATGGCCAGGCACCAAGTCACCCCAAGTCACCCAGAACCACACACATATATGGTGCCAAGCAGAATGCCTGGGGGGGAGCCCAGACCCTGAGCTAAGTGCTTTATGTCCATCATTTATATCAGTCTTCATAAAAGCCCAGTCATGTATATATCATCCTAGTTACAGAGAAGGAAGCTGAGACCCAGAGAATGCGAGAGAGAAGATGGAGCTGGCACTTGCATGTAGCAAATTTTACTTCTCAAAACATACTCTTTGCATTATCCATCCAGCCTGGTTCAAGAGAGGGCTCAGGAAACATCAGTTTCAGCAACAAAACACACCTCCTTTCAAGAAAAAGACAGGAGTAGTTGGAACCAAAAAAAGACTGCATCGGTCCATAGAATGTCTCCAGGAGATTCCACTGAGGACAGCCTTCTCTCCATATTTTGACATAATTATTAATAACTAAAAGCTCTTCCCTTCCTGCATCATTATATATATATATATATATATATATATATATTATTTTTTTTAGGAAGATTAGCCCTGAGCTAACTACTGCCAATCCTCCTCTTTTTGCTGAGGAAGACTGGCCCTGAGCTAACAGCCATGCAATTCACTGTCACTGTCATATTTGATTCTTATCAGTACCATCGTGAAGTTATTATAGCCGATGGCAACACCCATTTTGTGGGTGTGGTAAAGCGATTTGCCTAGGACACTGGTCTGATGCTTGGTCTGGCCAAAGAACCGGTGAGAAGTGGAGACTGGATTTGCTCCCGCAGACAGAGCCCAGTTTACTCTGAAACCTCACACTGTACAACGTTCTCTTTCTTTCGTGCAAGGAAATTTGGGTAGGGTGGATATGTAGATAAGTAACTAAAGAAATAAATGGCTGTCCCTCATTTTGCTAAAGGATCTACTACGTACACATAAATTCAATTTCATATGTCAGGATCAAATGCTTTGAAAACTTGGAGCAGCCCATTTTCTTTGGTGATGGAATATTTCAATAGTAGCAAGTCTGGCATAAGAAACATATTCTCATCTTTAAAGGCAGCCATTTAAAATCATTTGATTCTGATTTAGCTCTCAATGTCGACCAATGAATAGATTGCATATTCCTTTCTGTGGACACAATTAGAGTCTTGGAATCCTATCCAGGCAATGATATTGATTTGTGGGAAATTTGGTTTCAACTGATGCCAGATCCTGAGATGAAGCCTAAAATAAAACAGTAAATCCCGTGGGATGGCTCAGGGCTGACCAGGGCTCAGTATATTAAGACACAGTGGACTATCCTGGAAGACACAAGGCACTTGCCTTCCATGAATTTCCCAGTAGCTCCTTGTTAACACAATTGTTAACTAGCTATTGCTTTGAGAGATTAAGAACAAATGCTTTATCTATCTAATGACAAACAGTTGAATAATTCATTGACATCTTCAGGAGACTTTAGAGAAATGATACAATTAAGAATTTACTTTAGGGGCTGGCCTGATAGCGTTGTGGTTAAGTTCACATGCTCTACTTCAGTGGCCCAGGGTTGACAGGTTCGCATCCTGGGCATGGACCTACACATCTCTCATCAAGCCATGCTGTGGTGGCATCCCACATACAAAATAAAGGAAGATTGGCACAGGCGTTAGCTCAGTGACAATCTTCCTCAAGCAAAGGGGAAGACTGGCAAAAGATGTTAACTCAGGGCCAATCTTCCTCACCAAAAAATAAAAAAAGCATTTACTTTACATCCACCATCTGGCCCCTATAAAACTAGCTAGCCAAGGAGACAGAGGATGAAATATGAAACTTACTCTACGCAAGATGAACACATCACACTTTGTGCAATCAGCTGGCAACTGAAAAGTTGTGTACAAACTGAATTTTTGATTAATTGAATGATCTTTTTCAATTGTCTTAGAAATACTTTAACTTCACATTAATCAGCATTGGTTTCTAAATTCTCCTTATAATCTAAGTAACTAATGAACAAGAAATCAAGACTCATAGGCACTAATAATCCATGTTCTTAAAAAATGCCATAGTACTTTCTGGAATGAGATGGAATAAAAATAATTGAGTAGATCAGGACAGCTGGGTGGACAGCTAAGTAACTTGGTCAGTCAGTAGTCAGAAAGGGAGGAAAAAAGAGGAATAAAGAGGCTGGTACAGAGGTAGAGAAATATATAAAAAGGGAAAAAGAGGAAGAAACAAATAAATAAACAGGGGCCAATTATCTAAAAGAAAACTTCTTATAAATGAAGGAATCAATCTGCAATATCATTCAATAACGGGTATCTCACAGTTGTAAAGATTAAATGAAAACTTTTTAAAAGTCCTATTTCTCTAATTATCATTAAAGTTACTTGGAGGGCTGGATGAGGGCATAGGCACCTTCCTAACCTGCCTCCTCCGACAAACAGGTACAAAGCACCTCCTACTCTGCTATGTAAAGAACAGAGTGTTTGTGTGTATTATTCTCTGGCACCAACCTTGATATCCAGGATCCACAACGGATTCAGGGAACCAGGGTGCAGTGGATGGAATAGCATCCCCCAAAAAGATACGTCCAAGTCCCCAAGCCCAGGACCTGTCAATGTGACCTTATTTGGAAACAGGGTCTTTGCAAATGTAATTAAGGATCTAGGAATAAGATCTTCCTAGATTTAGGAGGTGTCCTAAATCCCACAACCAATGTCCTTATAAGAAACACAAGAGGAAGATCTGAGAGACAGAGACACACAAGGAGGAAGGCCATGTGAGGAAAGATGCAGAAATTGGAGTGATGCAGCCACAAGCCAAGGAATCCAGGAGCCACCAGAAGCTGGAAGAGGCAGAGAAAGATTTTCCCCTGAAGCCTTTGGAGGGAGCATGGTCACACGGCCCTATCAACACCTTGATTTCCACTTGTGGCTTCCAGAACAGTGAGAGAATAAATTTCCGTTCATGGCACTTTGTTCTAGCAGCCCTGGGAAAGTAATACACATGAGCTTTCTAGAACCAACGGGAAATGCTTCCTAATCTATGGATACAAGAATATTCTACTCCTCACTCAGTGGGGATGGGAGGCAATGAATTAGTTTGGGGTTAATGCCATAAAATGACCAGTGAGCTACTCTTGGTGACACTTTACTAAAGAGGACAGGGAGACGCGCCTCCTTTCGCTCTAAATCTGAGCACCAGAAAAGGAGCTCAAAGTAGTCAGGATGGCGCACATCTTGTTTATGTGACATGAGCTTGCCTAGACTCCAAAATGCCCTGCACAAGCCCAGACAGACAGCAATCTCAGTCTTGCTTAGGTTCAAGTCAACTGTGGTGCTTTTTCATTTGAGCAATTGAAAGAGAAGGAAACACTTTTGCTTTAAAAGTCTCCCCGGATGAAAAGACTGAGAAGTCATCTGCATGCTACTGCCTTGCTGCTCCAAAGGTGGTCCATGGACTGGGAGCACTGATGTCCCCCGGGAGCTTGTCAGAAATGCCCAATCGCAGGCCCCTCACCAGACCTATGGAGTCAGAATCCGCATTTTTAACAAAAGCCCCAGGTGTTTGGTTGGCACGTTAAAATTTGAGACGCTCTCCAGAGAGTATTTACGAGACAACTTTTTCAGTGGCCATGAAATTACATCATCTTAAAACAAGAATGAGCAGAAACTCATGAAACATACACACATGCAAACACACAAATGATTTACCCTTCTCAGCTCTTTTGACTTTGGCAAGAACTGTACACGACCTTGAAATTTAAAAGAAGAAAGAAAGAAAGGAAGGAAGGAACGAAGGAAAGAAGGAAGGAAGAAAGAAAGAAAGGAAACGAAAAAATGAAAAAGAATATTTTATGTGTTTCACTATATCTATTGAACACAATATTTTCTAACTGGATTAGACTCCTAGGAAAGAACTAGACCCAGAAATCCAAGGGATCAGAAGCAGTACATTTTTTACTTATCTTTTCAGCTGTGGCTTTGATCCATTTTTAACTGAGTTTATTAGAAGAGCCCAACGCTCCCATGATAGCTCAGCTGGTGATCACCCTCTGTAGCCACCACCAATGAGCACACCATACCGGGTGACAGACGACACCAATGCAATGGTGAGCAAATGGTGACTCCATCCTGCACAAAGCAAAGGAGACGCAGACACTGTGTATTTCAGCATGGGGACTCAAGTGCTGTAACAGAAGGAGACCCTGGGTGCAAAAAGGGCCACCTGGGGGGACCAGGGAAGACTTGCTGGAGGAAAGGGCATCTGCACAGAGTCTTAAAGAATGAGTTGGAGAGCTCTTGGAAAAGAATGTAAGGAGAGGCAATCTAGGGGGAGGGAACAGCATAAGGCATAGAGTCATGAAAGAATTGTGGCAACTACGTAGCACAAAGTCGGAGTCAGAGAGTGATGGAAATGAAGCTGGAGGGGCAGGTCGAGGCCAGACCGTGGGGAGAGCCATGTTGTCCATGCTAAGGAGCCAGGACACTGCTGTGTGAGTGATGAGCAGCTCATCTTCCTGCTAGTGGTGGCAGGAAATAAAAAGCCTGAATTCTCCCTTTCTGAGGTCTCTCACAAATCAGTTTCATGACTCCATGAAACTGTATGTATTCTTAATATGATATTAGCAAAAGTTGGGACACCTCTAAAAGGGACTCTTCTATCAATTAAATTTTACGGTGATAAAATATAAAACGTAAGAAAGGTTTACGTCATATCACATAGTTAATTCAGCGCAACAATAATAATAATTCAGTGTAATGAACTGTTATGAGAGGAAACTCACTAATATCAAGACTTGTAGGTTTGGGTGATTATACAAGGATAAATGCAGTCAATGGATTCCAATCCTTAAAAACATTTTCTGCTAAAAAAAATCATCATGAAATCACTGCGGTAACTTGGCTGTCAAATCACCTATTGGAGGAGATTCTTAGAACCTTCTTTAGGACAAGGCACAGGAGGCCTTCCGGAGCATGAGCAAACTCAGTCTCCGCAGGCTGCAGAAACTCCTGAGTTCTAATACAGTCTGCATTTGTGTGTTCGTGGCAAGGACTCAGAAAAATAACATGGAATTTTCCAAGCAATTAGGGAAGTAGAAAAGCCTGTGTGTCAGCCACGCACTGGTTGGCAGGTTAACGCACTGAAGGCTGTGGCGCCGAATCCCACGTGGGCCAGTGCACAGACACCAACTGCATCATGACATTCCACCAGCTGCCTTGCAAATGCAGGCTCCCCATCACAGAAGGCACCAGGCAAGAGACGACGGAGGATTCAGGATCTCTGTCAATATCACCCCAAAACTGTGGGTGAGTTACTGAGGGTGGGCCCATGGAATAATCCTCATGAACAGAAAACTGAAGTATGATCTATTTGGGTTGTGATTATTTGACATAATCATAGTTTATATCTTTAATTAGAACACATGCTTCCAAAGGACACAGATGCAATATCTGGAAATCTACTACACCATGGCAAGGCTTGGCGCCCCGGGTGGGTTAAGGGACAGGAAAAGTAAATCCAACCGATCCGGATCTGGTGACTGAACGGCAGCTGCATATACTGTCTGGCCAGGGCTGCAGTGCATCACAAAAGCAGACTCAGTCCTAGCAGCTGTCCTAAGTTATAAACCATATTTTTTCCCTTAAATACCCAAGCTGTTTAAAACACTCCACCTCATCATACAGAACATATGAACTCCAATCGGTTGCCCTGTAGGTGGAGGAGTTGCTTCACCTGTTTGTGTTCCCTGGAAGGACCTGGAGGAGAGTTGGCCGCATCTGCTGGGCAGACGCCTGGATTCTCAACCTACAAGACAAGCTCAGTTGCAAGTGCCTTTGGAACGCAGCAACACTCTCGGGTCGATTTTAAAGGTTCTGTAACTGTGGTAGTAAGAGCCTTTGGTTTTAGGTGCTCTGTATCCTTGTTCCTTGTCCTATGCACGTGCCAGGGATGCCCCAGTCCCTTCCTGGTCGTGGGGGTGGATCAGGACTCAGCGGGGCTGGAGATCCTGGAATGAGAGTTAGGTGTGGGAGTAACTATGGCTCACTCACTGCTGGGAAAGACGAGCCACTGGGAACCAAATGTGGGAGAGGTGAGGACCAGGAGGAGAGTCTCATCTAACAGGAAGAGTCTGTACTGAGGGAGGGAAGACGAAGTGAGGGCAGAGGAGGCAGGAGAGGGCCCCTGAGAAGATGGGAGGCAGAGCCAAGGAGCAGCTCCCTGGTGCAGCCACAGGAAGGACGTTCTCATGGGGCAGAGCCGGCGAGGAACAGTTCCGCTCATTGGAAAAAGCCAGAAGACCTGGAATCAAAAAGCCGCAAAACCTTTTTTTTTAATTTATCAGAGGTGACAACAGAGAAAAAAAATCACTAACTATATGGGATACATAAGGAGCCCTAAATCTCTAAATGAACATGGTTATGTATTATAGTTATTATAAACAATATATGATGACATATATATATAAAACATAAGGTATAATAATGAGATTGATAATTTCTATACAGTTGGAACTTTCAACTTTCCCCCCAAAATTTCATAACTATTATACCTTGTTTACTTTCCCTGGGAATTCAACAAGCAAAACACAAAAAACCTCAAATACACACTAGCCCGTCACATTTTAGGAATAGTCTAGTCCTTGCTGGGGTGCAGTGGGGCGGTGAGGATGGGTGTCAGTGTGATGACACCTCCTCCCTCCTTCTCCCTGCACGCCCTCCCTTCTCCTCCCCCCACCCAGTTCCTGCGAGACTCACTTGGACAGTCAAGAGGGAGCCCCCAAGACAGTGAGGAAAGACAGGGGAGCAGCAGATGCGAGCAGCGGGGGAGGGCCACTCCGTCCAGATATCAGCACCGATGGGGTTCAAGTGCAGAAGAAGTTTCAAATAAAAGCACGGGAGCTCCATGACAACATGGACGTCGGACTAGACTGTAATTTTCACTGTCTCAGAAATTAAACCATAAGAAGCTAGAGTGATAGAGTGATATTTTCTGACCTAGATATCTTCACTTAAAGTGCTGTGTATTTATTTGAAATCTGCCTTTTAAAAAACAACAACAAAAGATGGAGGAAAGATATGGCAAAGGCGAAGGAACTGAAACAGAGCCACTTTTGACCCCCTACCTTCCAACTTAAGTACTAGAAAATGAGTGCTTTTTCTTTTCTTTTTTTTCTGCACAGGTGGCATATTCCATGTCAATGAAACAAAAGAAACAATATTCCAAAACGAGGCAGAGGCTTAAAAGTTTTAATGGACTTATTTCAAATCCTTTTAAGCCTTTTAATGAAGAACATATTGATTGAGAAGCAATATAGATTTAAAACAGCCTGTGCAAGAGTGGCAGTGAGCCTAAAGTCCCGATTATACGATAAATTAAACATCAAAATAAGAACGAAAGTCATTTGAAATAAGTGGGAAATGATCTTTCAAAAATTCTCTCAAAATGTCAGAGACAAAATTCTAGTGAGCTTAGCAAGAAAAGAGAAAAGTTGGCCAAAGGCTTTAAAAACGAATATCATGTTCAAATTGCTGTTCAAATTGCTGAGGGAAAAGACAAGGGTCTGAAGGTCCTAAAGTCGTTAGAGCTGTCTGACAGTCAAGTGCACACCGCTCCAACTACTGGATGCCCCGTGATAACTAATTCAAAAACAGCCACTGGCTGTGTCAAGAGCATCTTATCTGTTATTTCAATGCTAAAGCTATTTCATCAATACAAAGCTTTCAGCCCACATTGGTCCATATATACTTTTTGCAAAACTAAACCAAATAAAATCTCACCCTAGAAAGGTAAGAAAGAACAAAAAGAATTTTGAGCCTATTAGACATTTTCGTAGTTTCTTTGCTAGCAAGAAAATGCTTCTGATGATTATTTTTTCCATGCATATTAGAGTTCACCACTAAAACTTCTATACCTCCCTAGCAATATACTCAGCTGTATCAATGAATTTCACTTCTAGAAATGCTTCCCTTAAATAGGAGGGCTAAAGTGTTTCTAACAGGTTTTTAAGAAAGATAAGCCATTTTGTGGAGCAACGAAACCCTAAAATCAGAAACCCTAAAAGTACAGATGCCACTGCAAAACAAGAAACTCTCTTCCCCGGAATCGGTTAATTCAGCCTCATAATGTGAACAATATTTCACTTTGTCTGTGGTCTTGGAAGATTCTCCATACCAAGGATCTCAACCACAGAACAATGCAATGATGTATGCTAACATCTGAATTCCCACCAGAACATAGGTAAGGGGTCCTTTAAGTAAGAAAGTTTGCCAGCACATTTCAAATATGATTTAAGCTACAAAAACTGGTTTTAGTGCACTTTGGTGGAACATATCTAACCACAGAGCAGGACATCCTGAAATGACAGCAATGGAATCACCTATTTATATGAATTGAGCAAGTCATCCTATCTCTCCATCCATTATATGAATGTGTTGGTATAGACGCCAAAGGTACCTTGCAGATCTAAAATTCTGGAATCTCAAAGTAATTAGGCAACACTCATTTTTAATTCTGTGGCAAAAAAAAAGAATAAACATATTCTTGTCCAAAGCTAGAATGGATCTCAGATGGTATCCAGCCCAATGCCATCATTTTATACAGGAGAAAGCTGGGAAAGGACCAGAAACTGAAAGTAATTTGGCTAATTTTTATATGTCAACTCGGGTGGGCCGTGATACCGGGATATTTGGTCAAACACTATTCTGAATGTTTCTGTGAAGATATTTTTTTAGATGAGATTAACATTTAAATCAGCAGACTTTGAATAACGCAAATTACTTTCCATAATGTGTGTGGGCCTCATCCAATCAGTTGAAGCCCTTATAGAGAAAGGTTGACCTCCCTGAGTCAGGAAGGAATTCTGCCAGCAGACTGCCTTTGGCCTCAAACCACAACATCACTTCTTACCTGGGTCTCCTGCCTGCCAGCCCACCCTGCCGATTTTGGACTTGCCAGCCTCCACAATCACGTCAGCCAATTCCTTTAAATAAATTTCTCTCTCAGATACAAAACTGAAAGCAAAGCCCCGATCATCTATCCTCACATTTGAGGCATGCTTCAGAGACGTGCAGCCACCTTTTCACTGCTCACTTTCTCTTGCACTGTGCCTCTCTGTACTGCATCTGGACCACTGAAATAGCATCTTTTTCAGTTCTCCTGTCTCCAAGCCTGTTCCCCAGTCTAACTCTTGCCACAGATGATCTTGTATGATGCATAAATTACCTATCAAGCAACTGCCTGAAATTCTTCAATAGCCCCTTAACTTGGCTTACAGGTCCTTCACAATCTGCATCCTCTCTACCTTGACATCTTCCTCCATCCCACCAGATGCAACTTTATGCTAAATATGTCAAATGACCCCTTCGGCTGGGTCTTGACTCTTCACGTTGACTATTCAATGGGACTCAGTTCACATTGTTGTATCTTCTGTGAATCCTTCCTATACCATTCCACATTCCTCCTCTGAGTTCCTAAAACACACCTTTGTAATAAAAATTACCTCCTTGCTTTATAACTGTCTGTATACATTTGTCTTCCTCCATTAACTGTGAGCGCCCTGGAACCAGGGTCTGTGTCTTACAACTCTCTAGGAACTTGCACAGTAGGTTTTCCATAAATTTTTGTTGGATCTACAAAAACTAAGTATCCTGACTCTTAGTCGATGATAGATGTAATTTAACATGAAAGGTAAAATCTGGTTATTTCGTTTTGTATTATTTTTTACATGTTATTATATATAGAGAAAAAAATCAGTTTAGAATTGTAGGCATCTTTTGGTATTTTTTCCCCCAAAGCCCCAGTACATAGTTGTATATTCCAGTTGTAAGTCCTTCTAGTTCTTCTATGTGAGCCACCACCACAGCATGGCTACTGACAGATGAGTGGTGTCATTCCACGCCTGGGAACCGAACCTGGGCCGCTGAAGCAGAGCACACCAAACTTCAACTGCTTGGCCATCAGGGCTGGCTCTTAATTTTTTGAAAGAATAATAGCATATCTGGAATTTATATCCAACTGAGAATCCAGTTTCTTATTTTATGCCGCTCTTTTATGTGAAGAACTCAACTAATCAAAACGAGCAGCTACACTCTTCATTCAGCTGTGTAGTACTGAAGAATTAAAGGAGGTTCTAGAAAAGAAACCAAAAATGTGATCATTTTCAAAAATTTACTGCAAACTGCACATTTCAAAGCAGAAGTTAAGAACAGGAAATACATGGTATGAATCCTTCAAGGAGTACTGCTTCCTAATCTGTATTTTTAAAATCTTTCACCTAAATCTTGTTCTTTAGACTCTGCCCCATTCACAGTCAGGACTCAAAATTCTATCCGGAAACCATGGGAACATCAGTTCACAATAATGACACACCAGACATGCCCCACATCACCTAGTAATACTGGAAAGGCTATTTTCAATATTTTATTTTGTCAAGGACTTCAACTTAACAATCCAAAAACATTTACAAAAAGTTACTACGTGGATTTTCTGCTGGCCCCAAATCAAGAGGCGAGTCAACTGAGTTCAGTTTTTAATTGCTTCATGTGTTTCATTCTACCTTCCAACTGGCTTCCAAGTGAAATTCAAAAAATGTAAATAAATCATTTTAATCATTAGAAAGATTCCAGTAGGAAGAATTCTACATAGCTTAGTAATGAGCCATGGAGTTATTATAGAAAAATCAGATCCTGAGACTTGACACTTAGTGTCTAACCCAGATTGAGTTGGGTTGGACACTAATGGTACCTACCACATCCTCCCTACGCCCTCAGCAGCATCCACATACATCTTCCTTTACCTTCCACAACATCACACCATCCTGGGTTTTCACCCACCACCCTAGTTTCTTCTTCTCAGTTGCCTCTCTGAGCTTCTCCTCCTGATCTCTAAATATTGCCTTCAACTCTGCCTTCCCCACCCTAACCCTTCCAGAGATGATCTTCAGTCATGCACATCTTAGCAGACCAAGCAGCTGTTCCCTGGGGCACATCCTGGGCCCTCTTCTCTTCTCATCTGCCTCTTCTCTTTGATGACCTCATCCTCCCATATGGTTTCATACACCATCTATAAGTGGACAGCTCAGATATGTATAATTTCAGCCCAGTTCTCTATTCTGAGCCCTGGAAAAATACAAGCAAGACTAGCATCTCTATTTTAATGGCCCACGTATCAAATTTAGTAGGTCCAAAAAATAACTCATGTATTACTTCCCCCCCACAAAACCTTGCTCTTCTTTTAGTCATCTGCTCATCAATAAATAGAATCATCCCATACCACCAGTCTCCTACACCCTAAACCAACGATTTATCACCTATATCTTCCTCTCCCTCCAGCCTCATCTCCAATCAAGTCCACCTTCGCAATATAGTTCAGATCTACCACGCCTGTCTCCACTGCCAACTCCCCACTCAAAGTCAACATTACTGCTTGCCTGGATGACTGCAAAAATCTCCTAACAGGTCTTTCATGCAGCCCTGCTTTTCTCCATCCTTCCTTTCTCCGCATCCAGAGGGTTGACGCCCCTGTCTGCTAAGAGCTTTTAATAATTTCCCATTGCTGTACAACAGAGTTCAAAATCTTCTGCATTATCACCAAGGTTCTTCCAAGACCAAGACCAAAGATCCTCAGTGGCTTTTACCTGCTTATCTCTGTCATTTCCTTCCATTTGTTCTCTCACTTCAACCTCTCTGTGTCTCAAATATGCCAAGATTTTTGCTGCCTCAGGATCTTTGCTCATACTCTTGTCTTTGCCTGGACTATTCCCACCCTCCCCGCCACCAAGCCTCTACCACCTGCTACAGTCCTACTCAGATTTCTAGTCTTAGCTAAGGGGCACTTCTTCAGAAGACTTCTGGAACTCCCATGCTCAGTCAAGATGCCCTATTATAGGAGCCCACAGTACCCTGTACCTTACTTTCAAGCATTTACCCTCATTGCAATCATAGTCATTGAGCAGTTAATACACTGCCTGTCTCTCTCTCTCAACAGACTGGAAGTTCCATGAGGCTGGAACGGTTCTTGTCGTCTTCATTCCTGTATCTTTCGTGACTCAAACAGAGCCTGGCACATAGTAAGCACTCACAAAATGCTCAACGAGTAAATCGACAAATAGATGAATCAATGAGATTTGTTCGATTTCTTTTCTTGTTTCCTTCTGCAGTCACACCATCCATCTATTTTCATTCTCCCAATGTAGACACGGATTAACAAAAGAAAAAAGAAAGTAGTGGCTTATATGGAAAGTCTTCCCCATTCAGGATTGGTGGTAATAAACAACATTAGTCTACAGAAGCACTAGAATATTCTTCTCCATTTCTGCAGACTTACAGGATTTGTCATTTCTCCTTATTCTCCTTATTGTATGTCAGAAGAAGGCTGAGAGGATGTCATTAGTATATTATATAGTTATATAACTGTATATCATATATTATATATTAGTATTATATTATACCAGGGAAGAAAAACATCCTGTCTGTCACTAACCAGCTCTGAGACTAAGAGTAAGGCAGTTAATGGCTCTGTGTTCAAATCTTTCTACTACAAAGGGGGAAGGCAATCCTATTGATCTCCTATTTTGAGATGCTATTATGACAATCCTTGCAATCAGAAAAGGAATAAAGGAGAGAAACCACTCTCCACCTTGCACAAATGAGAAAGGAGTCAAAAGCCACATATGTGTGTGCTGGCCTATTCAAACAATCTTAACATGTTGTTTGTTTGGGGAAAACTACTAAACATAAAAGGATTTTAAGTCAAACATATCCAGAAGGCAAAATACGCTAATCCTGCTGAGAAAGGCAGAGCTCTGCTGATGAAATGCTGTCTTTTTGAGTCAGTAAAAAACTAAGATCTTGACCAGCGTAACTTTGAAAAGAAATATGGCATATCTCAGGAGCAAAAGAGCCTGGAGCAAAGGTATTTAGTCAATTTTATGAAACTACACTTATCTGCTCTGAAAAATCCAATTGAGACAGACTATTTCTCAAGTTCTTCTCTAACTTATTACACATAATTCGGTTTCTTTACCAGAACTGACTTTTTCACTCCAAAGGGAATATTATTTTCAGAATTTTAGCTACTAAGGAATGCCGTGGGACAGGAAGATTGGGGAACTCACGTAGTCAGTCTCTAAAGAAACCAAACTACTATAAAAATGCGTGCCAAGGCAATGGTGACATTATTTGCACATAGCCTTCCGTATAATAAAGCAGTTTGATATATATTATCTCATTTAATTCTCACTACCCTGTAAAGTATTATTTTCCCTATTTTACAATCAAGAAAACTATGGCTTAAAGAAATCAACGAATTTGTCTAAAATAATATTGTTAGTACACGACAAGGCCAAGATCCCCAAAGTCTTTGTACATTCTATTGTACCATTCATCTCTCCAGCAGTATTGTAGTAAGTTATCAGAACAATACCTCCAGAGTTTAAATATTTTATAAGTTAGCAATCTGGGGCCCACCCAGTGGCACAGCAGTTAAGTTCACGCACTCCACTTCGGTGGTCCAGGGTTCACTGGTTTGGATCCCAGGCGCGGACCCACACACCACTTATTAAGCCATGCTGTGGCAGGCATCCCACATATAAAATGGAGGAAGATGGGCATAGAGGTCAGCTCAGGGCCAATCTTCCTCAGCAAAAAAATGAGGACTGGTGGTGGCTGTTAGCTCAGGGCTGGTCTTCCTTGGAAGGAAAAAAAAAATGATAGCAATCTAAATAGTAGTGGCCAGTGGGGAAAAATAATTCAAATGCTTAACCTCATGTTTTCTGTTCCTTATTTAAAGCCATCACTCATGGAAGTCACTCTTGCCTCCTAAGGGGATGATACAATTTCTCCTTTAGTTGAGCAAAATACCTAGAGAGGCCACTTGGGAACAAGGTAAGGTGGCAAAGGTAGAGCTTATTCAAGAAAAGTCAATGACCTTGAACTAACTGGGAAGAAGTGGGATCACAGAGCCACCTCTCCCTACACCTACAAATCTCTGAAGAGAGTGCCACACAGGAGATGGGGTCTCAGCCAGTGATTTTCAAATTGCAAAGGAGCACGTTCCCCTTGCTGATATCTTGGTTGTAATTATAATATAATATAACCCTCATGGTTAGGAAATATTAGAAGGGCTAAGCATTCCGATGGAACGTAAGTGCATTCCACACATTCTAATTTCAAGAACCATGCATCCAGGAATCACATCATCTGAGGTATAGTCTTTGCCCTGCCACTCACTTGTGTTGTGACCAAGGGAAAGCCTCCTTACCACTTAGACCCTCAGTCTCCTCATCAGGAAAGGGAATTGAATAAGAAGAGCCTTCCAAAATTCTACACTCTCTCTAGTATTTTCTTCATGAGCCTCGGTTTCTGGAAGCTAGGTAATGAGTACTTACAATTGAGAAATGGGTTTCTTCATTTGCTATATGCTCTGTGGGGCTCTCGTTTCTCAAACTACATTTTGAGAAGAGGAGTGTGTGTCTGTAGTACTTATTTATTTATCCAATAAATATTTACTGAGTACCTACAAGAAGCAAGACACTGATCCACATGCTAGGAACAGCAAACAAGATTAACAAAGACCTGGCTAAAGAGGCTTACAGTCTTTGAAGGAAATAAACAATAAAGAAATAAACATAATGGAAAACAGGGAGGGATTTTGGCTATAGAGAAAAACAATGAAGGGTAAAGGGATAGGGAGGAAGAGAGACCCTGTGGTTTTTGACAGGTGATCTGGGGAGGACTCTGATAAAAGGTCCCATCCAAGAAGAGGCCTGAATGAAGTTAGAGAATAAACTGTACAAACAGCTGGACTGTCACTTCTAATACAAATGCAATTTGCATAAACATCTCTAAGGGAATCAGTAATTGCTTTCCTTATATTTTACAGTAAATCTTTATTGAGAAAATGAAGAGATTCTGTGACTGAAAATTTAATGGAAACGTTTATATAATTTATAACAATTCAAGTCTCTTTCGCATAAAGTAGTAGAGAGATGGTTTTTACACCATTATTAATTAATTCAACAAAACTTATTATACGCCTACAATGTTTAAGTAAATGTAGTCCATATACTATTAGGTGTAATGGCTTAAACGATCATATCCACATGTGGCTGTGCTGAAGAAGAGTCCAATGAGACTGTGTGAAGAGTGCAATAGCACACAGCAATGGCGGAACGGTTTTCCACTGGAATTCCAAAGCAGGAAGTTATGCTTCCCTCTGAAACATTTTTGCAACTCCTTTCCCAAGGCCACCTCACCTGGAGAATTCTGACTGACCCTGGGAGTTGTGCCACCCTACAGTGAAAGCAAGACAGACCAAGGGCACTCAGATTAGATAAAGCTCTAGATAGTTCCAGCATCACACAGCCAGTTGTGTTCATTGGCAAAGCAGGCAGCCAGCACTGGAAGAGCATATTGAAGGAAAGCAAGTCTACCCTAGTCACTGGTGGCTATTAGGTTTGAGGGTTTACATATTGTATTTTGAGCAAGTTCATTAGCAAATATTATGAAGTTTTAGGCAACTTTCTGACATGAAGCAAGAAATGAGACATCTCGGTGTAGATGATATGCAATGGGAGCAGGGAGAAGGGCTGAGAATGTGATCATAGGAAAGTTAAGAGCTGTTACCAGTTCCTTAGTAGGTAACTTGCAACCAGAGATTGGAACTCACTATACAGCATTATAGACCACTGAGCCAGCAAACCCTCCCAGGAAGGGTTATATTTCAGTAATGGAGTTGGAGGAAATGTACCTCTTAAAAGAGAAGGAAGAAAAACATCTTTATTGAGATATAATTCACATAACATATTTCACTCATTTAAAGTGCACAATTCAATGGCTTTTAGTATGTTCACAGAGTTGTGCAACTATCACCATTATCTAATTTTGGAACATTTTCATCACTGCAAAAAAAAAAACCCATACCCATTAGCAGTCATATCCACCCACCCACTTCTGCCCAGCCCCAGACAAACACTAATCTATGATTAGTAGACATGTAATGCTGTCCAAAACATCCATAGGGCATTTAGTTCATAAGACATCTGGTCCACGTCAAAAGGCTCTTGCTTGGTCCTGTCCAAAATGTCCTTGAGCACATTTGTTCCATGCCAAATGGTTTTGGACAAGATCAAATATGACCAAATATCAAGGACCTTTCGGTGTGGACCCAATATCTTCATGAACATTTTGGACAGGCTCAAACATGACTAAATATCAAAGACCTTTTGGGGGCTGGCCCTGTGGCCGAGTGGTTAAGTTCACGCGCCCCGCTGTGGCGGCCCAGGGTTCGCATCCTGGCGCAGACATGGCACCACTTGTCAGGGCACGTTGAGGCGGCATCCCACATCCCACAACTAGAAGGACGTGCAACTAAGATATACAACTGTGTACAGGGCGGGTTGGGGGGATAAAGCAGGAAAAAAAAAAGAATGAAAGGAGCTTGTTCCCTTGTGTTTCTTCTGGGTTTAAAAAAAAAACAAAGATCTTTTGGCATGGACTAAACAGCCTATGGATGTTTTGGACAGGATCAAATGTCCTGCAAGTCTAATCTACTACCTGTCTCTATAGATTTCCCCCATTCAGGACATTTCATATACACAGAATCGTATAGTACATGGTCTTGTGTGACTGGCATTTTCACATAGCATGATGTTTTCAAGGTTCATCTATGCTGCAGCGTGTATCAGTGCTTCATTTCTTTGTATTGCCAAATAATTTTGGTTTTATGGATATACTACATTCTGTTAATCCATTCATCAGTTGATGGATATTTGCATTGTTTGCATTTTTTGGCTATTACGAATAACGCCACTATGAACATTTGTGTACAAGTTTTTGTGGGGGCATATTTTCATTTCTTTTGGGATTGTGTCTCTTGGGTATATATTCCTAGGAGTGGAACTGCTGGGTTACGTGACAACTCTAGTTTAACTTTTTAAGGAGCTGCCAGAGTATTTTCCAAAGTGGCTGTACCATTTTACATTCGCACCAGCAGAGTATGAGGGTTCCACTTTCTCCAAATCCTTACCAACACTTGTTATTATGTCTTTTTCATTCTAGCCATCCTAGTGGGTGTGAAGTGGTATCTTGTGGGTAGTGTTGATTTGCATTTCCCTAGTGTTGAAAGACTTTGTGCCTCTTTTCATATGTGTATTGACCATTTGTATATATTCTTGGGAGAAATGTCTATTTAAATCATTTATCCATTTTTTTTTCTTGAGGAAGATCAGCCCTGAGTTAACACCTGCCACCAATCTTCCTCTTCTTGCTGAGGAAGACTGGTCCTGAGCTAACATCCATGCCCATCTTCCTCTATTTTATATGTGGGATGCCTACAACAGCATGGCTTGACAAGCGGTGCATAGGTCCGTGCCTGGTACCCAAACCAGTGAACCCCAGGCTGCCAAAACAGAATGTGCGAACTTAACTGCTGCGTCACTGGCCCCTGTCCGTTTTTTAAATTGAGTATTTTCCTTTTTTATGACTGAGTTGTAAGATTTCTTTATACATTCTGGACAGAAATCTCTTATCAGCTATATAATTTGAAAATATTTTCTTTAGGATGCTAGTGGACAAAGTAGATCAATGCCAGGTCATGAACTTCCCTTGGGGATTGCTGCTGCAGCAGACCAATTTCTGTCAATCTCTGCCACATGTTAAATAGAAGACAGCAAGTCTTGGTGTTGGCATGAGAGACTTTCTCTATACGTGTTTGATAAATTGAAACCTGGGGCAAAGACAACATAAAACTAAATATTTACTTTTCAGGCATCATGCTGAGTTAATTTTATTATTTTCTTTTTGACGTAATGAGGAGTTTCAAAAGAGAAGTCTGGAGTTTTGTTTCTGTTGGTGGCTGAATTAGATGGATATCAGCCAATCTACTTCCCTTATCATAATCTATCCATCTGTCCTGGCTTCCTACAACCTTGGATGGCTCCATTTTATCGCTCTGATGTTCCTTTTGACTTCTCCCAGGCAACCAGTATGTTTCTTATTTGGAGTGAAGAAAATTTTAAAAAAGAATTGTAACAAAAGAAGAAAAAGAAAAAGAAATTGATGAGAGTACCTTACTGCTATAAACAGTTACAAACAAGAAAGAACTGAGGTTGTATCTGCGGCAGTGGTTGATTCTGCTAGCATTATCTTTAATTCCCTATAATTATATGTTTAAAGTCTTTTTCTTATGCTTCATATTTGCCTTTAGTCTGTTCAACAGACCTTGAAAATGAGATTCAGTGAATACATCTCACATCTGTAGACATATTTCTTACTGATATTTGCCCTGCTGTTTAGAAAAAAAGAAAAGAAAACTAAAAGAAAAATCAGGGGCCGGCATGATGGCGCAGTGGTTAAGTGTGCACGTTCCGCTTCTCGGCAGCCCAGGGTTCGCTGGTTCAGATCCCGGGTGCAGACATGGCACTGCTTGGGACGCCATGCTGTGGTAGGCGTCCCACATATAAAGTAGAGGAAGATGGGCATGGATGTTAGCTCAGCGCCAGGCTTCCTCAGCAAAAAAGAGGAGGACTGGCAGTAGTTAGCTCAGGGCTAATCTTCTTCAAAAAAAAAAAAAGAAAGAAAGAAAAATCAAAGTTGACTCTGAGCTGCATCTAATTAATTTGTTTAAGTGAGACGACTAAATTCAATACTCTCAGTTCAGAGAGTACATTGTGCTAGTTCATAACTGAGTCCAGGGTGGAGGAACCGCCCCTAAAACAAAATGCTTTTCCACCACCTGTTGACTGAAGATTCCTGAATCGGGAGAAGAATCTAACTCTGTGTAGCTCCTATTCTGAGCCACATTTCCAAAATTGCCCCTAATGAGACTTCTTCATCTTCCCTTGGGGGCCAATTTCATAACTGGGCTCAAAGTTAAACGTTCATATGTGCGTGAGTGTGTTGTCTGTTGGGGTGGGACCATAAAGTAAATATTACTACAATTTACTGATATCCAGTTTCTATTTCTGGTATTCAGGACAATCACACTGTACTGTCCTTTAATGTTAGCTTTGGCTATAAGACTTGCTCTGGCCAACAAAACTGAGCAAAAGTGATGGGCATCTGCTTTTTGCTGAAGCGCTGAAGAACCCACGTGTGTTTCTCCAAGCTCTATTCCCCATTACCGTGCCCGGGGAAATTCCATAGCGAGGAGCGTTTATCAGCCTGGGTCTCAGAGTAAAGACTACATCAGTGAAAGCCTTCATCCAGAGGGTATGTGGTGTCAGTAAGGAATAACCCTGCATCGCTTTTGGTTACTGACATGCGGGGAATGTTTGTTACGGCAGTATAACACACCGTCCTGACTACTTCAGGCAGCAAAGAAGACCTGCTTTCATTTTTGGTCCAGTTCTTCCTCAACACACTTACAAATTCTCTATTAATTATTGAGGCAACTGACAACCCAAATCCAAACTAATCTGACCATGTTGCAGAACCTGCCTTTTGGAACATGAAGAAAACATCAAGAAAGAAACTGCCTAGAATGTAGGATCTTCTACACTGAGGTGTATAACCAGCTCCCCCTTTCTTTCCCCTCCTGTGCCTTAAAAACATACACTTTCATATCCATGAAAATAAAATAGAAGATGAGAATAGACAACTTTGCCAAAAATCATCCCATTCCTTAAAGATTTAAATATGGGACATCGAGTGTTTACCATACACAGAGTTGGATCCTTCAATTGTCCCTCAGTATCCACCAGGATTGGTTCCAGGATCCCTGCAGATATCAAAATCCACAGATGCTCAAGTTCCTTAGACAAAATGGCATAGTATTTGCATATAACCTATGCACATCCTCTCACATACTTTACATCATCTCTAGGTTACTTATAATATCTAATACAATGTAAATACAACGTAAATGGTTGTTACACTGTGGTGTTTAGGGAATAATGACAAGACAAGAAGTCTGTGCATGTTCAGTACAGATCTAATCATCATAGACCTTTCCATCCATGGTTGGTGGAACCCGCGGATGTAGAGGGCCGACAGTACACTCCATGCACATTTCTCCATGTGCACTGCATGCTTGTAGGAAGCTGGTCTTCATGCGGGCAGCTGGTGTGCCATTGAGGGCTTTCTCCATCAAAGTATATTGAGCATATTGAGCAAAATTTGATCCTTCTGTTTCTCAGCAACAAAGCTCGAGGTACATTCTGAAATGGCTATGGACTGCATATTTTTTGGGTGCTATTAGGGAGCAATATAGGATAATCCACCTCTAATGTGTATACCAGGTCAATTTTCTGCATAGTTACAAAGCTAATTTCTCCTTAGAGCCATCCTACAAAATCTTAAAATGTGACTGCATCACGAGTTTGAAAGACTCTCAAAAAGAGCCACGCCACCCGCCAGATGCAACAGTAAATGTCTCTCAAAAACACACAGAAAAACAAAAAGTTTTCATAAAAAGATGCTCCTGCCCAAAGTTTCTATGAAATAATGATGATGCAGCCCCAAAGGAGGTAGGATTTTGGAGAGAGAAAAAAAAAAGAGAAACACAATTGGAGCCAAGGCACTGAGTTTTTCCCATTGAACTACATGAAAAAGATGGATCTGGAGGCAATTTAACAAGTTTAAATTACAACTTGGAAAGTAATAAGCTTTGGCTCCTGAGATGTGCAACCAACTGGGAACGGACTGGCAAAAAAACTTTGTATTTCGCATTTCTCAGCTAAATCTCAGATTCACATGCAACACTTAGCATTGAGGGGATAATATGCGAATTTATGAATCTTCACGTGGGGTTTAGTAACGTGAAATCATTAAAATGACTGCCGGAGATAAGCTTTTGCCCATATCATGTAAAATATGGATAAAGGGGTTTTAACGGGTGCTTTGATTTTAACACATGATTCAGAATACCGCATGTGCAAATAGAAACACCAGTACATTCAGAAGGGTCATTAATTTTGTGTCTTTGTACAACTGGTTGAGGTGAATTTCTCCACGTAGTCCCAGGAAGATGGCCACAAGCCAAGTGTCCCCCCATGTCTTTCATTGTTTTATTAGAGCAGGCTAACAACTTCTTTAACTAATAACCAACATTTTAGTGGCTCAACAAAATGAAGGTTTAGGTTTTGCTCATGCAACACTCCAAGGTTAGCTTCCTGGTCAGGCAAGCCACAAGAACCAGGGCTCCCTCAACTTGCAGCTCCACCCTCCTCTTGGAATTTGAAGACTTCTGTTTGGATGGCAAGAGGAGGATAATGGAAGATCATCGACACATTTAATGGGCTGGGCTTGGACAAGGAATATATCACTTCTGCCCACATTTCAGTGGTCAGAACTCAGTCACATGGGACACCTACCTGCCGAGAAGCCTGGGAAATATAATCTAGCTGTGTGTCCAGGAGGGGAAGGAAAAAGATTTGGTGACTCCTTTGCTTCCTTGCTTGCTAAAACATAACCTCTCTCTCTGTTTAAGATTCTATAAAATGCACATAGAAATTGTACCTACTTATTATTATTCCTACTCTATTTTTCCCCAGGGACCCAAACTGACCAGACTCAGAACTGACTTAAATTTTAAAAGACTTATGAATGAGCACAATTGCCAGTTTATTTCTGTTGGAGGCTAGAACTTATCAGTCACCAGCTGGGATACCCCTGTTACGGACTGCATTTTTTTTTTTCTGCTTCCTCTTCCCAAATCCCCCCAGTACATAGTTATATACTTTTTAGTTGTGGGTCCTTCTAGTTGTTGCTGGACTGAGTTTTTGTGTCCCCCCAAATTCATACGTTGAAATCTAGTCTCTAATGTGATGGTATGTGGAGGTGGGGCCTGTGGGAGTTAATCAGGTCATGAGGTTGGAGCCCTCGTGAATGGGATTAGTGGCCTTATAAGAAGATGCCAGAGAGCTAGCCTGCTGTTTCCACCAAGTGAGGACATAGCAAGAAGGCAGCCACCTGCAACCAAGAAGAGAGCACTCATCAGACACCAAATCAGCTGGCACCTTGGTCTTGGATTTCTCAGCCTCTAGAACTGTAAGGAATAAATTCCTGTTGTGGATAAGCCACTCTCAATTTATGGTATTTTGTTATAGCAGTCCAAGCTAAGACAACCCCTTTCTTGAGTCAAGGTGTCTAAAGGCAAAATAAGCCATCAGAAGGTGACACTCTGAGCAGAAGGTAAGAGAAAAGGACATGGGCCAGTCTTAAGGTGTGTTTTTTTTCTAGACCAGGTATTTCTCAATCTGGAACTACTGAAATTTTGGGCCAGATGGTTCTTTGTTGTAGGGCTGTCTCATGCATTGGAGGACGTCTAGCAACATCTCTGGCCTCCACTCACTAGATGCCATTAATACCTCCCCAGCTGTGAAGACGAAAAATGTCTCCAGACACTGCCAAAGGTCCCCTAGGGGACTAAATTCCACCCTTCACCTTTGAGAACCACTGTTCTAGATCACAAAAAAGGATAATGAACTAACACAACCCCCTACGTGGCTGGAAAACTCCTATATGCCAGAGAGAGTGCCTATCTATCTGCCTGTCTGTCTTTCTGTCTCTCTCTATCTCTACCTCTCAGACAGTCTGGGCAAACACTACCATGTACCTATTCTGTGGCTTCCCTTTGCCTAGCTTCCATGTGGCTCATCTTCTTCGTTGGAAGCACGCTTCCTTCAGGTGTGTTGGTGCTGTTGATCAGGCTACGTGTCTTTCCTATACAGTGAGAGCTGTCAGGGCCCTGTCTGTCTCCCATTCTCCCAGGACATCGATGTTACACATTTTGTTAGGGAGTAAATTATGAAGCAAGCTTCCAACAAAAGGTAAATGTATTGGGACTTAAACACCAGAGTCCCCCAAATGTCACATATTCTCAACAGCTCAAGGTATTTCCAAGGAGGCACTCAAGAGATGATATCCGCAACCTCATCATAGGGCACTTATTCAAAGCATTATCCAGTTTAGGAAAATGCATTCTCTTTAAATTTTCTCTAGAAACTCAAATAGAAAAATATTTTTAAATCTCGGTCCAAATAGTGTCACTACATTTTCTCCCTCTAACTAGCTGTTGCATTTCACCAATTAGAAAAAGACTCTCTGATGTTGGTGCAACTGTACAAAGTTCCAAGTGTTTCAAGTTGAAATGTGCAAAGGGATTTATTCATTACTTTCATTGCTAAAAGGAGAATCTTTGATAAGGGGGAAAAAAGCTGTTCAAAGCCAAAGAATTCTTTTATTTGAATATAGTGGACTTGCTCCAGGATGACAATGCTCAGACAACCCAAGCTATTTAATGAATATTACACCAACAGTGCAGCAAGAACTGTAAGCTGTTCTTCATTTCAATTTATTTTTAAACTAAAAACTAAAAAAAAATAATAGTTACCATGCATGCATTGAGTGTCTATTATTTCCCAGGCCACTCTAATGCATACAAATACCCTAGTAAGTAGGTATTTATATCGTATTTTTAAAAGATGAACAAATTGAGGCTTAGAAAGGAGAGTGATTGGCCCTGGGATGCACAGCTTGGTAAATACAGAGCAGGGTCTTGAAAACCCAAATCTCTCTAACTCTGAGGCCCTCTGTGTTTGTGCTATTTCCACCAAGCCATGATGCTTCCTTGGGAAGTTCATTTACTGAACATTCCATATTGGCACTCACAAGCATGTCTACACACTGAAATCTAAATGTCACTATGGTAATGGGTATTTTAATTTTCATCTCCTTGCCTGGCAGTTCTCCTCAACAGGAGAACATATTGGGTTCCGCATAAGTATATTAAATTGAATCTCAGCAATTTAGAAAGTGTTTATTCATTACTATCTTGCAATAGTAGCTTATTCAAATAGTATTATTAAAAAGTACACTTCTGACAAAACCTGATTTGTCGTCATCCCCCAAGTAAGTGAGGCTCTCTTCTCTAAGAGTCTGAGCAGAGAGAACAAAATAGAATGCTTCTTTTTCTCCTTTCACCCCGTGGAGTAACTGCATGAGCTAATGAGGGAGGTGGCTCCTCTGAAGAACAGCATCCACGGCTGGGCTGTGGTGTTCACGCTAATTACAATGAAAATCTGTCCTGCTGCCCAGTGGGCTCAAGTAACCATGGCAACCTACCAGCAACATCCCTCACTCATTACGGCAAAGAAGCTACGACCGGCTCCACCCGGAAACTGCAGCGGTCACACAAAGAAGGAAATATTTCTCAAGGACACTTTGCTCTTAGGTAGCCACTGGCGATCCTGCATCTGTTCAGCTTTACCGCCAAAATAAATATCAGTTCACTTTTACCGACTGGTGTTACATGTTGTTAAACATAATACACTTGAACCGTAGTTATGACCGAACTGTGAATCGAAGCTCCACGTCATGAAGGACAGGCTAAGCAGTCATCTCAGAGCTTTATAGCCCTCAGCCCCTCGGGAATCCTGCGGACACACATGTGCCCTCATGTTCCCACGGCGGGCAGAGCTTTTACTACTGGGCGTTCGAGTCCCAGGAACGCGGCCGAAAGATGAGAAGCACGGAGCCATGACAAAAAGGGGCAAAGTG
The DNA here is from genome assembly GCF_041296235.1 of Equus asinus. Lineage (NCBI taxonomy): Eukaryota > Metazoa > Chordata > Mammalia > Perissodactyla > Equidae > Equus > Equus asinus. The sequence goes on along the minus strand of NC_091808.1, from coordinate 11,192,317 downwards.
ACACCTGTGTGATGTTGACAGAAAGAATAGGAAACTGTGCCCTTGTAGAAAGTTCTTGTTTTTTTCTTTATAGAAAAAAACATGACGTGTTTAAAAACATCATCTTTAAGAAATAACATATGAGAAGTAATAGAAAGTCATTTGTCGAGTGGAGAGGAGGACAGCGGTGATGTGAATGGTCACTGAGGAATGTGATTAAGTTCACTAGGGAACTAGTAGGCTTCTCAGGCAACTGCACGGGTCTCTTTGAAGTTGGTGACTATGAACTTAGAGGGACATCCAACTTCCCAATCCATTTCTGTCCAGCTCTACCACAAGACGGGCTTCCTGGAAGGCTTACTTCATTTTGTGTCATCGACATCTAGCTGAGCTTCTGGCACAAAGCAGCTCATAAATGTTAGCGGAACTCACCTACGAATGGCAATGTCCGTAACGTCTGACGTATGAGTTTCCTGGGGCTCCCGGAAGGAAGTGCCACAAACTGAGTGGCTTAAACCACATAAGTTTATTGTCCCCACAGTTCAGGAGGCCAGAAATGCAAGATCAAGGTGTCGGCAGAGTCATGCTAAGAAAAGATCTGCTCCAGGTCTTGCCTAGCTTCTGGAATTTCCCTGGCTTGTGGAAGAATAACTCTAATAGTCACACGGCATTCTCCCTGTTTGAATGTCTGTACCCAAATTTCCCCTTTTTGTAAGGACACCAGTCATATTTGATTAGAGGCTCTCCCTACTCCAGTATAACCTCACCTTAACTTAACTAAATATACTTATAACAACCCTATTTCCAAATAAGGTGCCATTCTGAGGTACAGGGGGAATAAGACCTCAACATATTGATGGTAGGGGGGACATGATTCAACCCATGACATCTGGGCATAAATAAACTTTAAATAAATACTAGATTGTTCCACGAAAAAAAAAAAAATCACGTGAAAAGAGCAAAAAATCTCCATTAACACACAAAAATTACTATAACAGCCAGACTTTAGGAGTCATTTATTTCCTATAAGACTAGACCTCAGGCAAAATGTCCACTCTCCCAAAAGGCACCACAGAATACTCAGGCTAGATGTGAATTTCACTAATTAATCCTATTTAGCAATTAAAAGCCAAGGTCTCCAGTGTCAACCTAGTTCTGAATAAATCACAAGGGTCAATCAAGCAAATTCAGTTCTTAAAGGGGCTCAACGATTTCTGAAAGAGGCAACAAGACTCTTGTTGAAAGAAGTACTAAGTATTTATCTGTCTCAAAATCAATCCTCGCCAAACAACTGCAATGTGAGAGTTGGGAGAAGGTTAGTTATGATCTAATCACATCATCCTTGGGTCTGGGAGCAAACTCTCTCTGGCGGGAGGTTAAGCTATCTTAGAAAAGAATAATTCAGACACTGACATCTGTATTGCTCTTGGATCCAATCCTTGAATATTAACTTCTGTGTTTCTGGGGAATCCAGATGGTGGTCTGTTTTTTATTTACTTAACGGTACTTAGTAGGACTATCTCCTTTTAAAGGTGCACAGATTGCTCACTTCTGGGAGAAGGAAGACTTGAAATTGGCTAATGAAAAAGGAGGATACACTTTATCTCAGAGAATAAAGGATCAGCAGGCAAATAGGGCCCTTTTCCATCTTCTTGGAGTTACATCTCCAATGATCTTCTGAGGACCACAACCCCCTACTTCCCTGTACAACATCTGGAAGACGGAGTCTGCCTCATGCTTTGGCTCCTCTCTGCTCACATGACAGCAGCCTCCATTCCAGAGAAATTGACTGCACAGTCAACGTTATAAAACTGGCTTTTGAACCCACAAGTCAGTATCAATAAATAAACATGAGAAATCCAGCTTTTGTGGTCATTATCACTGTATGCTTCGCTGGACTTGAAAACTGTCACAAATCCTTGTGTTTACTATTGGCATACATTGCTAAAACCTTGAAACAACATGCTAGAAATTCTTAGTTTTTCTCTGATATGTACCATTTTGAATTTTGTATGAGGGAGCTTTTAGATTCGGGTTGCAAATGAATCCAAACTCATTATGTAATTAAATGTTTGATTAGGAGCAAGTATTAACATATTACAAGGAAGCATATAATTTTATGAGACAAACTAGTTAATTCCAATGAAGAGATTCACCATGGTAACAAATTATCTGACCCTTCCAATTCAAAATGTAGTTCAAAATGATTTTTCAAGTTATCTAAAAATGCAGTCATTGTTAAATAGATATATCAAAATATATGTACTCTTCTGCAGAAATTTAAAAAAATGCTTGAGCAAAAGATGAGGGCATTTTAAATATACATTTAAAAATATACAGATAGTAAAGATCAATGCTGGAATTCTGAAAAAAGGATGAAATATTCACAATTTGGCTGTAGCAAATACTATGTGCTTTCATATCTTTTTTCAAACTTGATGACATTTTGGAATGGTGCATTTAATGCATTTTTAATCTTTCTGGTTATCTTGGTAAACTGGGATCTGGCTGAAAGCATTCAAACGAGAGACAGTTTTGTTTTAACTGACAGATACAATCTCTATGAATCAATCTGAAGTCTTTAATACAATTTAGTTTGCTGCTTCAGGAGCCGGATGGCATGCAATTGTTCACAGATGTTTCTAATTACACCTTGATCCAATAATAAGTAAATATTGTTTAAAGTTCTGGCAGTAACTACTTAAGAAGGTGCACAAGATCACTAATTGAAAGTAACACTTCCAGGCATAAACCTGCATAAATTAGGACCTGTAGACAACACAGAGGCAATTCAGTAGGTGGCACTATTCCCTCAGTCAGAACTCTCTCCCTCAGGCATGACTTGAGTACTCTATGTGGCAATTACCTTTATTCATTTCTTCCACGGAATTCTGTTACCTAAATTAGTATCAACATACTAACCTCAAATATATTGCCTGGCTTCCTCTCTTTGAGATAAACAATCCAGATAAAAAAACATCAGGGAGCAGGTGTAAGAGTGGAAAAACAGCTTGATTTCATCTCAAGTCCTTAGATAATTAAGTCAGCATAGTGTTACTTGAAAATAAATTAATTCTCCATATGCATTAAGGACAACTCAAGTGATCTGACCTCTTCTACTGATACAGCCAATAAGCTAATTGAAAATATTTAAACTAGCCAATGAGCTGATTGCGCATCCTCGGCACTACTGAGATCTGGGCCAGGTAATTCTTTGCTGGTGGTGGGAGAGGACATCCTGTGCGTTTCAGAATGTTTAGCAGCATTCCTGACCTCTACTCACTAGATGCCAGTAGCACCTCCCCAGTTGTGACAGCCAAAAATGTCTCCAGACATTGTTACATGTCCCCTGGGGACAAAATCATCCTATGGGAGAGCCGTTATACTAAACACAGACCTCTGGCTTGGTGGCCAGGAGTTCAGATATTCCACTAGCACACTTTCAATAACAACATTTATTATTCTTTTTATCTTATTTCAAAGGTTGATGCACGTGCATTGTTGAAAATTTTGAAGCTATAAAAAGCATAAAGAAGAAAACTAAAAGCCACCAGTAACTGTTCCATGCTATGATAATGACTATTGCAATTTTAAGTGTATCACCTTAATTCTTTCTGCATAAAAATGCACATAAAACTATTTGATTTCTTAATAAATGTATGTGTAAAACTATTTGATTTACTAAAACCTGAAGACCATAAGGTTGCACTATTTTGTAAAAAGGTCTTTTTATCTCTAAATACCTACCCTGTCATTAAATATTCAATTAAGCTGATTTTTAATGGCTATATAGTATTCTTTATAAGAGATACTATTTTTTAACCAATCTCCTATATTGGACTTCTTATCCGATCCCAAAGGTTAATGTAAATTGCTTTTACCACGTTCTTGGGATAAATCCCCACAAATAGAAATTTTGAGTACTAACCTATTTTAGTCCTGCCTTTACACAAAGAGAAAAAAAAGAGGAAATGAAGAAACAGAGAAGGAAGAAAAATGATAAGGGGGAATAAAGAATGGAAGGAAGGGGAAGCAAGAGAGAGAAAAAAAGGAAAAAAGAGGAGGGATGGGGAAGAAAGAGGGTGAGGAGACGTGAGAGAGAGGAGGGAACAATGGAGGGAAGGAGGGGGTTTGAGGAAGGGAAGTTATTTCAGTGGAAGCTGATTTAGAAATGAATTTGCTGGCATCCTTCCCATTTTTCCTTTCTCTGACTTTGGATGGCTCATGTGGTTTGTCCTCATCAAAGATAATACTGCTTTGCCCACCATTCGGAGAGCCTACACTTTGAATTATTTTTCTCATACAACTCTTCCTGTGACTAGCACACACTAGTGAAATGGCTATGTAAAATAAAAGTGAGAAACCTTGAAAATATTACGCTAAGTGAAAGAAGCCAGTCACAAGAGGCCACGTATTGGATGATTCCATTTACATGAAATATCCAGAAAAGGCAAATTCATAGAGACAGAAAGTGGATTAGTGGTTGCCAGCGTTGGGGTGTAGGGAAGGAAGAGTGACTGCTTAATTGGTACAAGATTTCCTTTTGGGGTAATGAGAATGTTCTGGAACTAGACAGTAGTGATGGTTTCACGACACTGTGAATGTACTAAATGCCACTGAATGACACACCTTAAAATAGTTAAAATGGTAAATTTTACGAGGTGTTTTTTAAAAGTCATGAATGAAACAAATAAAAGAGCTTCTTTCTAAAAAGCATTTGAGTTGAGGAGATTATAAAAAAGAAATAAAAATAAAAGCAGGAAAAGTAATAGCTATCTTATTGAGCACCCACCTCCTGTTACTATCTTATTTGGTCTTCACAGCAACCTTGCCAGGTCAGTCTTAGTACCATTTTACAGACAGTGTAAGAGAAACTCAGAAGGTTAAGTTGCTCATGAACAGGCAACTACTGAAAGGTGGAATTAGAATTTGGTTCTGACACCAGAAATCTGTGGCCAGGGAGCAAGACCAGGTTAACTAGGTAGATAAAATCCTTGACAATGGCCTTAGACATGTGTCAGCCTAGTGATGTAACTAGACACAGATCGTCCACATAGTCACTTAGCTAAAGGGCAAAGTCCTATACAATCTGCCTGATTGAAATTTCCCATCTCAATGAAGGCACTATTTCTCAGCAGAAGAAACAGGATGAAAATGCAGAGCAGACAATTCCAAATCCTTTATCCACTACCATTTCATGAGCAGAGTAAAGCCTTAATCCCCCACTTCCGCCAAATGAGACATAATCAAACAAATTAACTAGCTAGGTCATTGGGGCTGCAAGGGAACGTAGTGAAAAAATAAATAGAAAGTTTTATGCATATATGACTGACTTCAGAAATTGTCTTTTTTCTTTTTTCCCCAGCTTTACTGAGATATAATTGACATATGACACTGTGTAAGTTTAAGGTGTACAACGTGATGATTTGATACAGGAATGTATCATGAAATGTTTACCACAATAAGCTTAGTTAACACATCCTTCACCTCACATAATTGCCATTTTGTTGTTGTTGTTGTTGTCACGGTGAAAACATTTAAGATCTATTCTCACAGCAACTTTCAAGTATAAATACAGTATTGTTAACTACAGACACCAAGCTGTACATTACATCCCCGGAACTTATGCATTTTATAACTGAAAGTGTGTACCCTTTGGCCAACATCTCCCTATTTCTTCCACCCCTCCTAGTCCCTGGTAACCATCAATCTGCTCATTTTTTCTATAGTTTGATACTGTTAAATTCCACATATAAGACCATACAATATTGTCCTTCTCTGTCTGACTTATTTCATTTAGCATAATGCCCTCAAGGTCCATCCATGTTATCACAAATGGAGAATGCCCTTCTTTTTTATAGCTGAATAATATTCCATTATATGTATATATGTATACCATATTGTCTTTATCCATTTGTCTGTCAGTGAACACTTAGGTTGTTTCCGTGTCTTGGCTATTGTGAATAATGCCACAATGAACATGGGATATCACTTTGAGATAGTGAAGAAATCCTATTTTTTCATGATGCTCATAGCGAAATAGCAAACAGACAGGGATGGTTCAACATACCTCATATACAGAACTTTCATTAACATTTCATGAACATTTTATTAATTCACAAGAGGACAGCACCTTAATCAACTGCCTATTTTTTGTCCTTGTTACACAGAAAAAGAAATCCAGCTGATGCCTCTGGCAGTGACTGACTAGTTATACATACACTGATATCTATTTCTCATGATTTGAACAGGGTTCTCCAATGTGGTTCCTGTGGGTTCAGTCAATCATGAAATATTTGAAATTATGCAATATGAGATGACGGAAGCTCCACTTACAGAAAAACCATGGCACATCACAGCATCAGAGTGTAAACTGTGTGATCTGCAAATTTAAACCTAAATAGACTGTCTTATGAAGGGGTAGCATCCTCCCACATGGCACTTGATACAAAAGTACTATACAAAGTACAAAAATGTTTAGGATATAATTACCGAAAAACCTAGGGCAATGGAAAGAGCAGTCTCCAGCATGTCCAGCTATTGAAAACAACACTGAACAGGGGTGGGAGTTGGGTGAGTGGTGTAGGGCATGAAAACATCTCATTGAATTAAGAAAGAAACTCAGTTTTCCAGTCCTGCAAAGCTGCAATGAGTTTTATATTTTTACTTCAAAATATTGCAATTAAATGAAATACTGTTCAGGAAAAAAAAAAGAAAGAAAGAAAAAGATGGAATCTCAGATTAGCAAGGAGGACCTGAAGCTAAGGATGGCCATCTTTTAAAGAGGAAAGGGGCAACTGCGTGAAATGCAGAACTCAGATTATTAAACTTGAGCAACAAGCTCAATTTATACTTGTTGATTAATCAATGGAATGAGGTCTGAAAAAGTGGTCGGCAAATGTGGTGGGTAGTCTCTACAATGGCCCCCAACAATCTTCACCTCCTAGTATTCATGCCTTTGTATCATCCTCTCCCCTTGAGTGTGGGCTGGATCTTGTTGTGACTGGCTTCTAAGGGGCCACTTCCAAGTTTACAAAAAGACTCTGTCTTCTGTCTTGCTCATCCTCTCTTGCTCTTTCACTTGCTTATTCCCATGGAAGCCAGCTGCTGCATGGAGAGTTCCCCTATGGAGAGGCTCTTGTGGCAAGGAATTGAGGAGATCTCCAGCGGAGGCCCTCAGTCCAAACACCTCTATGGAACTGAATCCTGCCAACAACCACCTGAGTGAGCTTGGCAGTGGACCCTCTCTCAGCTGAGCTTTCCGATGAGACTGCAGCCCCAGCCAACAGCTGGAGACCCTGAAGCAGAGGCAGCCAGCAAAGTTGCACTCAGCTTCCTCAACCACAGAAACTGTGAGATATAAACGTTTGTTGCTTTAAGCCACTAATTTGGGGGGAATTTTTATCCAGCAACAGATAACTAGTACAACAGAGTTTTCTGATATTTCACTGGCTAAGAAAGAGAATCATTTCAGAAATGTAATAGTCTTTCCTCTCGGACTTAGCCATATATTAATGCCCCCAAACAAATTTCCTACATATTAAAATAGCTTCTTCTGCTCTTTATGTGAATTAAGGGTAATGGACTGTTTACCCTCCATTTAAAAAACCAATTAAGGGTTTGCACTTTCTCTCTTTGATTTAAATCGATTGGCTGGCTATCCTGAACTTCAGGGACCTAAACTGACTAAGGAAACTATTAGTACTATTTGACCCCCCCTGAGAAAATTTAGACAAATATTCCCTCAAAGTTCTCAGCCCTGCCTTAACCTAAAACTACACAGGGCAGTAATGGAGAATAGCAGTGATGGAAAACATTAAATGGCAGATTCACACATCTGATGCCAGAACTTATCACACATCTTTATGGTAAACATGTTTCTCCTAGACAAATGAGCCATAAGCTAAAGTCTGTGCAGCAGAAAAATTCAACTCCCTTAAGGCAAATGAGTATTTCCTACTACTAAGCTTTTCTTATAACACTGAGGGAAAAATGCAAAGGGAAGATGAGGATTTTTTTTTTTTTACATTTAAGAGGTTGAATAAGTTAAGCTCGTGATCCTTTTTCTTTAATCACAAACCTTTGCATATGTCATTAATTTCAAGTAAAATAAACTGCCCGAGGCAATGCCCTTTTCTAATTCCTCAGAAATAGTCGCTCTATTTAATATATTTGTGAAAGTCCCAGAAACAAAAAGAGTAGAGGGAACGAAATGATTTCTGTCAAATACGCTGTACACATTTGTATGGATAAGGAGCTTAATTGTGACAAATGTGTTTTAATGAAAAGAACTGGGGGCCCTGAGTGTGAAAACAAAGCATCATCCTTTACCCTTTTATCATTCTTTACCATAAAACGTATTTAAGTTAATTTCTAACAGTAAAGATGATATTTACCTCTTATCAGAGGACTAAATTTCAAATCAAGGAGATTAAATTCAGTCTGATGTTTCCAATTAGATGTTAATGGCTTAAATATAATATTTCCTGAATGAAGGCAGAGAAATGAACAAAGATTTGAACTCAATACACTGTAAAGTAAATCAATCTTCTAGTGCTGAAAGACAAAAATAAACAAAATAACAGTAAAGCCCAACAGACACTTCCATGCAGGAGGGCATGGAATAGGTGGACTTATGTTAAATGCAGCTGCCTCAGTTACGAAGGCAATTGAAGCTGCATAAACCAGCACTAAGAGTTACACTTTCTATAAATGAAGCACCTTGCTTGGCTAATTTATAAATATATGCACATCAAGGCCACTGAAAGCTGCACTGGACGAGCTCCCCATTTTTCTGTTTGAGGAACTGGAAGGAAGCAAGGGAGACATTTTGCTGGACCACAAGTAAACACATCAGCTGTTTTCCACGTACAGGAGACAAAAGTTTTCCTTTGGGTAGATGTCTAAAAAGAGCCAGATGCAAACACAGGGAAGTGGATCTCCTCCACACTACACTTGGCAGAAAGCACTGGACCCTCTGCCCGTGGAAAGGAGACACCATGTGTCTGGAGGAAGGTAAACAAGTTCTTGGAACCCTAGAGGAGAAGTGACAGCAAAGGGCGTGTTGCTCCCATTGTCCAATCAGAGCAGAAAGCAGCCCTCTCCCTGACCCTCGGAAGGAGGGAGGAAATAGCAGTGATGTTCACATCAGCAGGTGTAAAGACAAGAGCAACCGGTGTACAAGCTGTCTTCTAAAAAACCTCAGTGCTTATAAAAATGTTACTAAACTTCTTTTTTGCTTTATTGAGGTATAACTGACAAATAAAAATTGTTTATATTTAAGGTGCACACCTTGATGCTTTGGTATATGTATACAATGTGAAATGATCACCACAATGATGCTAATGAATATATTCATCACCTCACACAGGTTATCTTTTTGTGTGTGCGATGAGAACATTTAAGATCTACCCTCTTAGTATATTTCAAGCGTACAATATAATATTGTTAACTATAGTCGCCAGGCTGTGCATTAGATCCCCAGAACATGTTCATCTTATAACTGAAACTTCGTACCCTTTGACCATCATCTCATTTCCTCCACCGCCTGCTTCTGGCAACTACCAATCTACTCTCTGCTTCAATGAGTTGGACTATTTTAGATTCCACTTATAAGAGAGATCGTGCAGTATTTGCCTTTTTGCGTCTGGCTTATTTCACTTAACATAACATCCTCCAGGTTCATTCACATTGTTACATTTCTCAGGACTGCTCATGCAGTTTTTCTCCTCTACTGGTCCATCACCAAAAGCCGAATGAAATCCTTACTCTTCAAAATGCATTCCAAGAGCCTCTTGCATAGTCCCTGCACATCGTCTCCACATGCACTAAGACACCCATTTGACTGCTGGCTGATTGTTGAATCAGAACTGGAAAGGAGATAAGACACCCTGTGGCCTAGGCTCTAATATTCTACATTGTCAACTCGCTCTGTATAACTATAAAGAATTTCCTCCGCAGCAACGCAAGGATGCTATTTGCTGTAGACATTTTCAGTTGTTCCATAGTTCCCCCTTCCACAGTCCTTACATATCTGATTTCCCTTTGGGAGTCTAGGTAGTTCTGAGCAAGCTCGACCACAGGAGAAACATCCCGAACTAGTATATTCTGCCCCCGCACCAGTGATTTGCTTGGTCTTGGCAGGTAATGTAAGCCTATCTAATCAGACGCCCTTCCGTGCTTTTGCTGGACAGATGACATGCAGGGTGTAGGAGACAGAAATGAAGTAGGAAGTGGGGAGAGACGGGGGATAGTGAAAAAGGGAAGAAAGGGGTAGGAGAGAAAAGCGACTAAAGAAAAGGGTGAAATAAAGAGAAACAAGAAGGAGACAGGCAAGAAAAAGAAGGAAGACATACAGCTTCACTATACCAAACACTCCCTTGGAATACCTGTCTTCTTAATCTTGACTCAACATCACTGTCAAGGCACTTAGTCTATCTTCATTCACACGTAAAAGAAAAAAGGATATAGTGTCCCAAAGCCCACCTTCTTCACAGTGTGACAGCATAATCATTCGTTAACGAATCAAACACTGAAGCCTAAAGACAAACTACTGTGGACTACTGAGCTAGGAGAAGAATCTATGTATCCTGCAAATATGATAAAAACAACATTCTGCTCCTTTCACAGAATCTGGAATTTTCCATATTTCAGACAGTGCTGATCTTAGCATCTTTCTCTTCCAGGAACCTGTGCTGTGACCTACTGAGCAAGGAAAAAAAAGAAAAAAGAAAAAAAAAACAACTCCTACATCTAAATACTCAGCATTGAGGAAGTCTCTTCTACTGCAAAGAAATCTTGATCGACAAAGGCGGAGTTTGCCCTAGCTAATGAACCATCTCGGCTAGAATAACCAGCTGCTAGTTGTCAATAAATCTCAGAGCTCGGCCAAAGCTAGATGAGCTGCATTTCATTTTGATGGCTTCAACATTCATGCAAGTGATTATGATTTCTTTTTTAATCTCTCCCAGGATACAGTAAGAAGGAGCAGTGTCACCAGAGGATCGGTCCAGAAACGAAGAAAGCTAAATGATAACTCTGATTTTCCATCCATTTGTTAAGAATGTCACTCAGCCTGACAGAGCTAGGTTTTCTCACCCCCCACATGGGGTCCAAGAGAGGAATTTAGTCTAGATCTAAATATCTGACGTGAGCCCATCACTTTCCCCTCCTGAAACAACAGAGCTATCACTGAATGGTCTTGGCATGCCCCTCTGCAACGTCGAAAAGCAGCCTCACTGTCTTTAGCACAGCACTCCAGGTCCTTCGTCTCCAAAGTATGCTACGTACACCCCAGGAGGTACGCAATAGAACTTCCTAGGTTAGGGATAGAATACATTAGAATTTCTATTTACAGTTATTTTTATCTTCAAAATGTGAAATAAATTCAGCATTACTCACGCTTGATAAACAGACTGAGACTGGCACCCTCAGCAGTCCCTATGTCGGATGATCAGTGTCACACAGAGAACTGTGAGTCTCCTAAGGGTGGGATTCTATGGTACAAAAGGAGATCACAGGGGTACCTCACTCATGTGATTGCTGAGGAGCCAACGGGCACCTCAGTTCACGTTTGTCCCATCTCAATGGAGTTATGGGTTACATAATCTGGTTTAACAAAATCCAGCTGAGACTCTTGCAAATAAACCACAGATTTCAGATGGTAAAAAAGAACACATACAGGGCTGCAGCGGTTAAGTTCGAGCACTCTGCTTCAGCAGGCTGGGGTCTGCCAGCTTGGATCCCGGGCATGGGTATAGCACTGTTTATCAAGCCATGTTGTAGCAGGCGCCCCACATATAAAGTAGAGGAAGATGGGCACAGATGTTAGTTCAGGGCCAATCTTCCTCAGCAAAAAAGAGGAGGATTGGCAGTGGATGTTAGCTCAGGGTCAATCTTCCTCAAAAACAAAAGACCACATACACAGCAGACAACAAGAAAATGGTGGAGCTGACACATCTTCTTTTGGCATATGATCTTTTCTACCTCATTCTGGGGTAGAAACAGATGATCTGATTGGATCTGACAAGGTCAGCCAAATCATAATGAAATTATCAAAGCCATTTGAAATTTGGTTTTACACCGACTATGATTAAAGAAAAGCCTTGCCTGAACTAATGAGAATTATGAAGCCGGTGCAATTAACAAGATACAATACCATTTGTTTAAGATTTAGCTCATTCTTCTAAAATTTTCGTATTATATGTATTTTTAAAATATACATAATGTGTTTGTAACGTGTACACAGATTTTACCTATATATTAATAAGCTCATAATCATTGGTAGCGAATGCTTATTTTGTTTAAAAAGATGTGTAATTTAAAAAGAAAAAGTGTGTAAAGTCTCTAGGAAGAGGGGATTTTATTGACCATGAATGAATAATTTTTGCATCATCCTAATGGCTCTAAATTCTCTTCCTTTGACTTTTTCTCAGAATGACTCTAGCATGTGTGTGGCAGGATGAGTTATCTCCCTCACCGTTCTTCCTCTTTTCTGAGAGGTGACCCTTGCAAAGAAGGAGAAATGAAATCGAGATTCTGTTGGCATAATAATTATGAATGAACCAGGTTTTTGCGATACGAAAGAGTCCATTTTTATCATAAGATAAAGGTTTGTCTGTCTTGTAAAAGATTTATGTGGAGGACCCAGAAGCCCCCTCTAGCACCCCTTCTCCTCCCCCAAACCAGATGCTTCTGATTGGCCAGGACCATTGAGGGATGGAGCAGTAAAGAAGAGGCAAGGAGTAAAAGGTCTCTAGGAAACCTTTGGAATGAGAATGAGGAAGAGAGAACAGAGGAGAAGGGACCTTTATACAGGAGAACGGTGGGCTCTGAATGAACCAGTGAGCTCCCTGAGGAGAAAAGGAAATACCTGTTTTGTGACATCCCATGAATTGACTAACAGCAAAATGTCTTTGTGATAACAGACAGCACCTTTCCTGCCCTGACAAATATTATAGGCAGATGATGACACATGAGAATTCTAGCACTGCTCACAAGTGTCACAAAAACAAGTTTTAAAGAGAATGCATGAATCCATCAATGTGGGGGCAAAAATTACTTTCAGTAGGATCTTTAGCTCACAAGGTAGCTTTCCTATTTCCCAGGATGATAAACTTCATTTATCCCCATTACTTCCTGAGTAAATTATTTTATAATTCCTGGATTTGGCTTATGAAGATGCCTGGTGACTCATAAACGCCAATCTGACTAATGTCTCATTTAGAGAAGTCGGTATGCAGAGAAGCCCAGACATCATTTCTCTTGCCAAGAAATGAATGTATAATATTTTCAATAAAAACAAAGAAATGAACAGCCAGCACACCGAGGAACACATCTGCACCTGTTGTCACAGTGGTTTTTATAATTTACTTGCTGGACAGTCAGGAGTTGAAATACGCAGAGATGTAATAAGAAATAGCTGTTCACATTTAAGACAGCAGCTTATGACCTTTTTATGATCTGCGTTATTTATTGCCACTTTGACATCCATACCTTGTCTGCTACCATTCTGTCTACAGTTCATTGACCTTTCCATTCAAACCAAGGGGAGGTGCATTTGAATAACAACAGTATTTTATTTATATAGCTCTGCTCTCGTGAAAAGTTCAAAGCACTTTATAAATATCTCTTTAAACTTGAAAGTAAGTTAAGGACCACCATTTCCATCTTCAATAAAGATATAAAACGAGGAAAGTTCAAATAGCTAAAATTAGCAATTTAGAGAGGGTTTAACAATTCAGAGAGGATTTCTGGATAAAGATGGCAAGTTGACCTTAAATATTTATCTCCTCTTTAAACCCCACTAAATTGATCATCATGGACCTTCTTAAGTTAAAAGTACAAAAGCACAAAATGAATGGGAGAGGAGACACTAATGTACTAGAATTTTCAACAAAGATTTGGAGGCTTTAGAAAACCTAATGAATCTATACCTCTAAGCTACAGCCTCCAAAATAAGTTTTATAAAACTGATATTATTTTCTTATCTATCTGCATCAGGTTTCTTATTTCTCAAATGGTTCCAAAATTGGTAAAGAAAGTAAGAATTTTACTTAAAGTTCCCTAAAATACCCAGAAATAAGAGTCTTCAAATTGAAAAGACCCACCACCTTCCCACTGGATGAACTGGGGAGAAAATTCACACCAAGACACACAGTCATGAAACTTCAAAGGACCAAGAACAAAAAGAAAATCCTAAAAGCCTTCAGAGAGTGGACAAGAAAAAAACTCACACATACAAAAGAACATTGGAATCTGAATCAAATGGGATCAGATTCCTCCACAGTAACACGGGATAGTAGAAGTTCGTGGGCAGTGCCTTGGCAGCTTTCAGCAGAAATTATTTCCAATCTGTATTTCTATACTCATCCAAACTTTCAAAAAGGTGAGGGGAGAATAAAGAAATTTTTAGACACGCAAGGCACACAGTTTTGACTTCTGCAGTACGTGCTCCAGCAAAACAAAGGAGTAAATCAAAAGAAGAAGAAGAAAACAGAAGTATCCACCACAGGAGAGAGAAGTCCCAGAGTTACAGAAGTGAAGATGCCCAGGAGACAAATAGTCTAATCTGGTGCAGAAGGACAAAGGACTCCAGGGGAGAGAAGCCCAGAAGGAGATTAAAAAGAATACACTATCTCTGTGATTGTGGTTGAGCAAAATATTGATAGGTATATGCCAAATCCGATAGAGCATTTGGGGAAAATTAACTATAAGTGTCTATAAAACTATAGCAAATGTAAAAGTAATAAATTATTAATTCAAAAAAATATTGAACAAGAAAGGAAATGAAATCTTGGTGCACTGATGGACCCTTCAGTTATCACTCAGATATTAACTAAAATTTCAGAAGTAACTATATAGTTAGAGTAGCAGATAGACCATTGTTATAACATTTTATTTCCTCAGTACAGATCTCTCTAATGTAAAAGGTGAATAAAACACCAGGAAAAAATGACATAAATAATGTTAAGAAGAAAAAATACATAAAAACTGGAGAAAGTCTTTTAAACATTAACATCTTATATTTAAGCATTCTATTTGCAGAAACCAGATTTTTTTTTTTTTTAAATTATCATAACCTTGTAACCATCTCTAACAAGATGTACAATCTCTGCTGGAAACACAAAGCATATTTTAATGAGTTTTTACCAACTTAATTGGTTTGCTATGTGGTATTTCTGTAGGTGGTCTGGCAAATGAAGTCTACCACGGAGGAACTATATTTTATCCACAGAAGAAATCCAGGAAGACATAAAGAATAACTAACATATTTTCTAAATAAATGAACCCTAAATTCAGATAACGATTAAACTAAATTTTCAGAACGAAACCAAGAAATTGTTTCAAAGACAAACTGTCTAAACAGGAAATCATGAGGGAAAAATAACTTTACAACAAGATACCTCTCTCAGACACAGGTTTTACTCATAATATTTTCCATATCATTTTCGAAATTATTCTTAAAGCTTTACTGGGAATGGGGGAAAACATCATTCATATTCCCTATGGCAGAATTGTGGACGTTTTTACAAACATTGTTTAATATGCCCACTACACTGGACCATAACAAACCGCAGGTGCTCATGACTTTGTAGGAGAAACCTATGATTCCACTTCAAATTTTAAGATATCACTTCTTTTTGAGGAATTCTGATAAAGAAATAAATAAGATAAAGAAATGTGGCTCAACACAGGAGCAAGATACTTCTACAGACCAATCCTCCTCAGTTTTCTATTTTTTAAGTAGTTTTCTAAATTCCAATGAAAGAATAATAAACTCAACCTAAACAACTGATTTACTATATGCATTATATTCATTTTTGCTTGGAAATTCTTACATTTCTAGAAATCCCCATTTATAAGGAAACCATCCATAGTAGGCTGAATAATAGCTACCCAAAGATAGGAGATGCTAATTCCTGCAACCTGTAAATTCTACCTTATAAGGAAAAACAGTCTTTGCAGATTTGATTAAATTAATGATTTTGAGATGAGGACATTATTCTGGATTATCCCATGGGCTCTAAATCTAATCACAAGTGGCCTTATACGAAAAAAGCAGAGGGAGATTTGATACAGATGCAAGAGGAGAAGGCAATGTGGCCACAGAGGCAGAGACTGGAGTGATGTGGCCACAAGCCAAGGAATGCCTGTAGGCACCATAAACTGGAAGAGGCAAGGAGCCAGCTCTGCTCTAGAGCCTCCAGGGGGAGTGTGGCCCTGCTGACAACTTGGTTTCTGCCCACTGAGACGGATTTTGGACTTCTGATCTCTAGATCTGTAAGAGAATAAACTTCTGCTATTTTAAGCACTAAGGTTGCCACTAAGTAGGACTCAGGAAACCAACACACCATCTTCCAAATGCATTTGAGTAGGTCTACAATTATCACACTGAGCACACCAGACAAGCCTGACACCAGACGAGTCACAGGGTGATGGAAAAATGTCACTTCCCTAAAGCTATGGAAATTCTGATTTGGGCAAAGAGAAGAAACAAATGTCTAAGTTGGTGGCTTAGAGGGAGCTATTTTCCAAAATGCTCCACTTAAAATGTAGGAGGGGAGAGAAAGTTAGAAAATTTACAAATCGACAGAGTAAAAATTGCAGAAAAATAAAATCTTGTGTCTCAAACAACAGCTGTGAGCTCATATCATGTTTTACCTTCCTAGATTCGGGGAGACGAGCAGACGTGAATGCGCTTTGATTTGTTTATAGAGAAGTCTGAGAAAGAATGAAGAGAAAGTAAATTAGAATTAGATATCATCCACTCTGAATTTAGAGGAAAATAACCAATAAAGACCAGGGGACTGAATCTTACTTCATGTATTACTATCTTATTTTATTTGCATTCTGTCTTGGTATCAAAATCAGAAATTTATTTTGTGGGAGAAAGTCGGCATAATTGGTTTCATGCAAAATGACTACACCAAGACAGAGCTGGAAAATGCATTTGATGAGGATGACAACATAATACAATCAACGTTTCTCCCTTTTGTCAATGGGTTAAAAAAATGGGCCTTTGGCTAAAATGAGACAAAAACCACAAAACATGACTATGTTTCTAATTAAATACATAACTGATCAAATAAACACAAAGATATAAGTGTAGAAAATAGATGCATGTGATGCTAGTTTTAAATATATTTAAGTTCAGATCGGGAGCTCTTATCATAAGATAAATGGGATTCACTTCTAAGACTGGGCACTTCACACGTGTGCCAAATGGCAGGATTGGACGATCGTCTGCCAAGACTTCAGCTCAGAAACTTCTCTTCTCCGTCCCATGAAGCTATAAATCAACCACATCTTTCCTGAGAGTTAAGGGAGCTCTACTGCCACTCTTGAATGCAAAGAATCTCAAAAAGACTAATATAAACATGCTATGGTTTATGAATAATGAACTCCTTCTTGGACACTAGATTATGCGATGGTTTCTACCCTCAGAGATGGGAAGAGGACAGCCAAGGCTTTTAGAGGGGGCTTCACACAATGCCAGGCCAAGTGACTTACTCAGGAGGAGGTGAGATTCAGAACTAGAGCATCCTGGGTGAGAGCAGGCCCAGGTGAGGTGCTGGCGGGGCCTGCAGTAAAGGGTGAAGGGACAGAGGTAGCTGTATACCCAGCAGGCTGCAGAATGATGACAAGGGCACCCTCGGCATGAGCAATGAGGAAAGGGAAAGGAAGAGGAGTAGAAAGAAATATCACACGCTTAATTAGCCCTCCTCACCAGCAACTCCCACAGCTGCCTGGTGGCCTTCGTCTCCAAGCATCACCCCTGGAGACCATCCCCAAGGATGGAGCTCAGGACCCTGGCTCTGTCCAGCTACACTGCCAATTACTCACTGGATACCCTGGGAAACGCTAATGAACCTCCTTATGCCTCAACCAGCTCAAGTGACTAATAGGGCTACCGGGCTATAGGGCTACAGATGGCACTACAGATGAACCATTGGTTCATCGTGAGAACTAAACAGTTCTATGTCACCAAAAGTGCATAGATGAGTGCCTGCATATTTTATTAATAAACAACAGCTCTTTATTATGATCATTATTTCTGTATTATTAGTATTTTATTACTATTTTTGATCATGATCATCATCATCACTATTATCACCATTTCTTGAAGGCTTTGAGAACTTTGGCGAGTAGCCTGGAAGTGAGTCAATCCAAATAAGACAGTGCTTCCTGTAGGACAAGGTGGCAGATATGGACATTACAGAGCCCATTTCTTGCTTAGACGTGAGCCTCCTGCTCAGCTGTGACCATACAACTGCCAGCCAGCCCCCGCATACCATTTTCCACCCCATCTCCCACCTCCTCAGGCTGTGTGTCCATTTATGTCACTTAGCATTGGTTTCATCACACACCACTCTGTGGTCCACATCCTCAAGCTCAAAGCATGGTCCAGGCACCACTTTCATGTAAATTATGTGGTCTATTGTAAACTGCAGGCTCTTGCTCCCCACCACTAAAGTGTGCCCCTGAATAAAAATCTCTGGAAGGAAGGTCCCAAAATTTGCCCTCTAAGAGTTTCTGATACACACGCGAGTGATTTATTTGATTCGGGCACTCGTCTTATTCGTTCTATTTGACTCTAAGTTCCATTACCCACAACACCTACTTTGATTCCTTTCTTCACAAGTCCAGGTACACAGTAGCTTTTCAATGACTATTAATTAAATGTTTGCCAACAACCTGAAGGCACCTAGGATTCCATCCTGCTGGGCAGGAGGAGAAATGACACGCCATCATTACCGCTGCAAAATTGAACACAGCATCTGATACTCCGAATAGCTCCAACAAAGGTCCTGGTGGGAGCTTTCTAACGGTGTCCAGTGGGTTGTACAGTTAAATAACTCCACTCCAGGAAAAAAAGTGGCAGCAATAGAGGAGAACACACAAAGACCCAGCTGCCTGCAACATGAATAGCCTGGCAGGGCAATCCCATCAGGACCCACAGAGAATACAGATCAGAGGGAAATGGGAAATCTGAGATGCACCAGGGCTTCGACAGTGCTAACCATAATCCATTTTCAGCTCCCTTTTCCTTTGCTTCCTCTGCCTCTCACTCCCTCTCTCCAAACCCAAAGTTATGCAAACACAACTTGAGAGCTGTCAGGCAAAAAAGAACAAGCGCTGTGTAAAGATGGAGGGTCCCGTAGGCTGGCCCTGCAGCTGGGCCCGGGCTGCATGTGCTCATTATTCCTGGCAGGCCTGAGCCCGAGAGAGAGAGTTCCTTCTGCAGCTGGCATTTTGTGAGCTAAGTTACTTGCAAGAATCAGAGAGGAGACACTGCACTTTGTTCCTGTGGATGATTGGAAAAAAACGGGGGAGGTCTGGAGATTCTAAATAGAAATTTCGAGGCTCAAAACTCTAACTTTATTTTGTTTTTTAACAAAAGAATATGACTCTTAACACAAATGTGACAGTGTCCTTGAGAATTAAAGACTGTGACCCTAGGACGTTTACAGTGCAAATTTAAATGTATAAAGTGTATTACAGTATACAATTCAAAGATTGATATATGGCCGGGTTTCTTCCTTCAAATAGAATCATAGAGCTGGAAAGTACTTCAAGGGGTGTTGGCCCAGATCCCTGATTCCAGGATCATGATTATCTACGCCTGGAAATCTCCTCTTCAAGATTTCTAGGGATGAAGAGTTCATAAATTTTTTATAGCCCGGTGGAATGTATTTTTCACCTTGAATCAGAAGTTCTTCCCTGTGTCCAGCTGAAATCATTGCTGATTTCCCTCTGTCTAGCTGGCCCCGCGGACTGACGCCAGGGCACCCCTCGCTCTCTTTGGCCTGCTCTTCTGAATTCCTTCTATTTTTTTCAACATCCTTTTAGCAGTGAAATAAATGAACATGACCTAAGGCGGTAAACAGAAAAAAATTACTCCATGAATCTTGAACCCTATACTCCTTTTCAGAAAAATGATGGTTTTTATTCTCCTAGCAAATCTCTCTCTCCCTCTCTTTCACTGTCTTTACACACACACACACACACACACACCTCTTTCATATCTGGATTGGATTGCTAGCTCTTTTTATTCTGTATTTTTTTCCTCTCTCATTTCAAATACTCCGTAGACTTTATCAAACTAAATTCTCCTTATACTTGTCCCTACTGACTTCATCTTGCTTTTGAGGAATCATTTTCTCCAGCAGGAACGGAATTCAAAATGACTTTAGGAAATCTCTAAAGGATGCACAACCCCATTTGATCTCATATCACTTTCAAATTTAATGAGTACTTTTATAATTCCTTGACATTATCATCTCACCAAAAGCATTGCATACAATGGGACCTAAGCCCAGCTGTGTGGATTCGCTCTCTCCAGTTGAGGCAGAGCCACTGTTTTTTAAAATGGAGTCATATAACCCACTTGCCTAAATCTCTCAGATGGTTCTCCATACTAATTGGAACAAAATCTAAATTCCTTGGCATGAAGACAAGGCTTTCTATACCTGGACCCCCGCCAGACCCCACCACTCACTACCACCTTCTCAGCCTCCCAGTTACACTGGCCCATTCCTTTCCATTCCAAAACACACCAAGACTACATCCACCTCAGAAAAGTACCACTCCCTGTTCCTTCTGCCTGAAAGATTCTTCCATAAGTTCTTCACAGACTGGCTTTGCCACCAGCCAATGCTTGTTTACCTGTATTTTCTCCGCCCTCTCCCTCAACAAGCAGTTAAACCCCATAAAGATGCTGGTGGGTCCTGCTCACACAGCCCGCTGTGCCAGGCAGAGAGTGAGCCCCCAATGAGTATTTGTGCAATGAATGGACGTGTGTGAGGTTTTGTGTACACCACCAGCACTCAAGATTACTGTAGGCTCCAATCTGACCACAGGTATGCAAGAACTGGGGAGGGAAAGGAACATTCTGGCAAAAAACATCAATGGATTTTTACTTCCCTAGCCTGGAAAGCAGTAAGGAAGGGATGCATCTGCAAGGTTATAAAAGAAACCCACATGCAAATATGCATTTTTATTTTATTTTCACTACTCAAAACAAATTTCTGATGACAAAATATGCATACGACATATTTTCTTAGTTCCCTCTAAACCAATTACTATACTCACCAACTCATGTAAAGAATATCATGTGAGACAGAATCCATAAGCTTACCAAAATTATGCATTTCATTTCTAGTTTTCTTTCCATGTCAGCATTATAGTTTACATAAATGAAAAATGCTTTTTGTAATGGATTCTGAGGCATGAATATTGGTATAAATTTTGAGAGCTGAAGCAAAACAAAAATGCAAAATTACCCCCAAAGGACCCAGAGAGTACAACTGTTGAGAAACTTGTTTTGTTTTTTATTCTTTAAGATATGTTTTATCCAGATTGCAAATACAAAGGGAGGAATTCTCATTAAGGACAGAATTTTTCTTGTGAAGAAGCCCAAAGTTCCATAGGCCTACAGAAAATACGGCAAGAATAGGATTTTATTCACACACACTAAAACTTATGTCTTAAATGTGTAATGATGAAGAGTGCTATATCATTAAGAAAAATAAAGCAGGATATGGATTCATACTACCAATACTCACTGAGCTTATTTTTCTCATCATTTTATATTTTCACTCTTTAAAAAAGTTATCATTGTGAAACAAGTGCCTTAAGGCTAAACATCCTTTTGTGTCTCCCACCAAGAGGAGCCTTGCTGGCCAGGTGCCACATACCTTGCAGCCACTGTGAGTCCTGGCCTTCATCAGCGGCGTGGTGGTGCACAGCTCGATGGCCTCCGGCTCATGGAAGATGACTGTTGGGAGAGGTTCCTTTTTCAGTGTTAGCACATTCAATTTAGACTTCAGCATGGTCTGAAAGTGCTGAAAAGCAGAACAAAATAAGCCAAATACGGTTAAATCATTTGGAACTATACATGGCACAACTGTCCAGCAAACCCAATAGCAAAATCTTTGTATTATTAACTCTGACTTACCAGGGGAGGCAAGGAGTGTTTAGTAAAATGCAGGGGAAAAAAACCTTCCAGGACACTCCCAGAATGAAACTCTGGGAGACAGGCAACCTCTACGCAGATACGAGGAATATATGGGCTGATGGGAGAGTTACCCAGGACCTTGGTCTAAGGAGTTCTTACACAGTGATAAATACAAACAAAATTCTAGAGATGTAATCCATGCTGAGTTCAGCTAAATAAGTGAAGATGTTTGAAGAGGATGTTATAGGAGCTATTCTGGTGAAAGTCTAAGATAATGAAAAAGGAGAAGAATCGATGAAAAAGAACGCAAGATTTCTGTTCTCTCCCTTCGCCAGTTCAGCCAAGCATTGGCTGTAGAAGTTTGGGAAACTCACTACTTCTAGACGCACCATTTTATCTACTGTCTCAGGCCAGGACCCTAGGTAAATATCCACTATATATGCAATTCCTGTTGGCACTAGTTTTGAAATATGACGAGAATATACCCAGAATCCAACCATATTTAATCACCACTACCCAGACACCCCGTTCAGGCCCCATCTTTGGTCTACGATAGCAGCTACTCCCACCACTTCCAACCTTGCCCCTGTACCAGAGTATTGACAGAGCAGCAGAGAGATCCTTCTAAAATCTAATTATGGTCCGTCATCCCTCTGCTAAAACTCTCCCAAGTCGTCTCCTCTTCTCACAGAAAAATTCCAAGTTCTCACCTTGACCTTCCAGTCCATGTACAATTCAGGGACCTGCTGTCTTCCTGATCTCATCTCCTTTCCCTCATCCCCTCACTTACTTGGATACAGCCACAGTAGCCTCCTTACCCTTCTCAGAATAAGATGAAGACACATGTGCCTAGGAACCTATGAAGATGCTACTCCTGCCCTAGGTATCTGAAGCCTCGCTGCCTCACCTTCTTGGGTACCCTGATCAAACATCACATTATAAGACAGAACTTCCTTATCAGTGTTATCTAAAATAGCATGCACACACACACATACGCACACAGCTGACTTCATGGGCATGCAACCTGTGCAGTCACACAGGGTCCTGTGCTCAGGCGGGCTCTATGCTTGGTTTAATGTCACCACCTTGAAATCCTTAATAACTTTACCTTTGGACTTGTGTTTTGTAAGTTAAGTCCAATGGGTCAGCAGAGTACATGCGTGAGTAGAGGAGATATGCACAATATATGCATCCCCCGATGTGTAGGAACTCACCAAGACGCAAAGTGAGTACAAGGTAAGCATGTGAAGTCTATGATTCAGTAAGCAGATGCACTGACAGCCCCAAGTGGCCACCCTTAACTAGAATTTGCTTCAAATGCAGAAAGAAGTCAGTTGCGTTCTAAGAAACATGAATGATCAAGGAACCCTATCATATCCTTTTCGCTTGCATGACTTTCCTGAATCAGGCAACATGGTGAAAATGATAACATAGAAGGAAAGGGACAGAGGAAGCAACCACAGCTCCTCCTCCTCTCAGTGCCCCCTCACTAATCAGTAAACCAAAGGTAAAGTGTTGGCAGAATGTGCGTGTTTTAGAAGTCAAACAAAAACAGGTGAGTTCATTTTGTGGCGTGCTTCCACCGTTCGGGTAAAAACAAAATTGAAACACACGTATGAACTAGGAAATGCAAACTGTGTAATTTCAATGATTCAGCTCCTATATTTGTATTTAAAGTGGGCATTGCACAGTATAATGATAAATGGTAAATTCATGTTAATAATCTAAATTTTTCACTTTTCTTTACTTAGGACAGGATTAAACAGCAAAAAACAGATAAGCAAGCAAACGAACAAAAAGCCACCATGACTATTCCAGAGAGAGATTCATGGAAGAAAGGAAAAAGCTTTATATTTTAGTACCTTTCATGGCGAGCACGTTTTTCCTACTTTTTGAACAGAGGACAGTGAATTTTCATTTTGCACTGGGCCCTGCAAATTATGTAGCTAGCTCTGCACACACAGACACTCATCATTGTTTATTACCTTCCTCTGCTTCATTATTCTTATCACCTCTATAAAATTATGTAGTTATTTTGTTTATTTTATCATCTGTCATCTTCCACTAGAATATAAATGCCTTAGGAGCAGAAACTATTTCATCCAATGAAGTATCCCAAGGGTCTAAAACAGTTTCACAAGTCCACATAGAATCTACTAGAACTCCAACTGGCCACCCTAATGGTCAGTTTTACATGTCAGCTTGGCTAGGCTACCAAGCTCAGTTATTCAATGAAACACTAATCTAGGTGTTGCTGTGAAGAGATTTTGTATATGTGATTAAAGTCCATAATCAGCTGAATTGAAGGGAGGTTATCCTAGATAAGCTGGGTGGGTTTGAGTCAACCAACTGAAACACCTTAACAGGTGAGCTGAGGCTTCTCTGAAGAAGAAATCCCACCTGTGGACAGCAGCTTCGGTCCATGCCCAAGAATTCCAGCTCACCCTTCCTGACAGTCTATCCTAAGGATTTCAGAGTTGCCTAGCCAGCCCCCACGAGTGCATAAGCCAATTCCTTGAGTAAATCTCAGTATCTATCTCCTTCCACTTCTGCCTCTCTGATTTAACCTTGACTGATACAGCCACCTCTTAGGATATGAAATCGCCAGCCCTGATACTTTTTTAAATGAGAGATTTGCCCAGTGAGTATTGATCTGTATTTTTTAAAAACATAAGGGAAAGTTTTCATATTAATCTGGAAGTTTCTGTCTTTGTTCTTAGTTGATTCCAGTCCATCAGAGGGTGTGGGGTTGGGGGTTGTCAAGTGTCTGGAAGGAGCAATGCTGGATCACCAACAGTGAGAGCCAAAGTTGGTTTGCCTCTGTGGGAAAGCAGCTGAGGCCACAGAATGAAGAGGATAAAGGGGAGAGGGTCTCAGAAGATGAAGAATGAACAAGAGACGACACTCTCCCCAGGCTGCCATTTTGCTGGGGTTCTATGAGAAGCACATGAAACCACAGCTCAGCTCAGCCTGACTTCTGCCACACAGTATGTTCCTGAAGATGGCACATGACTCCATTCTCATGAGGGTTGGACAACCTCACTGCCCAGAAGTTCTGAGATTGTCTTCCTGTCCTCATTGTGGGACCAAATGTCATAGCCATCGGTTCAGTCACTAAGCACACAGAAAGACTGGAAGTTGCCGACTGGCACACATAGGCACCCTTGATTACTTGGCTGGGGAGCCAAGTAAAAGAAATAAACAAATAAACATTTTAAAAACCCCTAAATTGGGGATAGCAAGATAACGGAGTTCCAATTCCAACCTCATTACAATGTGTTGTGGAACCTCAGTGACCTAACGCTTCAAAGCTTTGGCATCTCCAGCCAGGCAGGTGTGTGCCATGCATTCACTCGCCAATTCACTCCACACACCTTTACTAAACACCTCCATTCAGCCAGCCACTGTGGGAGGCACAGCTGGAACAGAAATAAAATGTTAGTCTCTGCCTGAAAGGGTTTCTCACAGTAGGCGGAGAATGTTAAATCAAACAACAACGGCGAATCCATGTGAGAAGTTCGTCAGAAGAGCTAAAGAGAGAGGCTAAGACAATATTTGAAAGCAAAGTAGAGAAAATGATTTCTTTTTAAAAGAAAGAAAGTATTTTTCTTCTTTAATGGTTTTGTCCTTTTTGCCCACTGTGAAAGGATGAAGGTAAAGAGGGAAATAAAATGTGGGTTATTTGATGAATCATTGGGTCTAAAATAATACATTTATTGGTTGAAAATTAACATTTTATGTAACTCTGAGTTGCTCTTGTAAATCTCTGGGTGGTAGAGGTGTGATAGTTATAGCTGTGTCTGATAAGAACACTCTTCTGCCCCCTATGATGAAACATCTCCACTATCATATGCTGGTTTGTGGAATGGGGTTGTCAGTCACAATTCCCCATTCTCTGACACTGGGCAAGAATATGACACAGGTTGGCCATCTGAGTACCTCACGTCCCTGGCCAAAGGTATTGGTTCCAAGGAAACTCAGGATTGGCTGAACAGACTCTTCTGGGAAATTGACATGGGGTTGTTGTAGACAGGGGTGATGTCAGTACAAAGTTGCTGCTGACCTTACTCACCAAAGTCAGTCTGAGAATGAGACCACACAGAGACAAGGAGAGCTGAGAAATGGAGAGTCACAAACTCAACACTGCAGAACCCCTGGATCCAGCTGCATCTGATTCAGATCCATCCATGGACTTACCAAGAATAGGAACCAATACATTCCCTTTTATGCTTAAGGGAGCTTGAGTTAGGTGTCTGATCCTTGCAACTAAAAGAGTGTCGCCAATACGAATTACTTTTTAATGAAAAATCGTCTGTGAAAATAAAATGGACTTGCTAAGGAAAATTTGAAAAGGACTGCATAAATGTTACACTGCAGGAATGAATACAAGATTATCTTTAAAATAAAAAACCAGTGAGTCTTGCACTTAGTTATTTGAACAGGCTGAGCCTTAATGATAAAGCACCAAATAATAATCTAAGAAGGCATTATAGTCCCCAGGTCATTCATGTCTAAGATAAAAGCCTCTGAGCTACTGTCAAAATGAGATTAATTCCAAATCTCAAGAGATAGCCAAAGATTGTACTTGCAAAGACACCCAATTAGGGCAGCAAGCGCCCTTACTGAGTAGAAAAGACCCAGAAGATCTTGCACTGCCTGTGCCTCCATTTTCTCACACGTCAACTTTATTTTTTTCTCCAGTCAAGCTTTGTTTTTGGGGGGATTTTTTTTTTATGCAGGTAACATTGGTTTATAACACGTAAATTTCAGGTGTACATCATTATATTTCAATTTCTGTGCAGACTACACCATGTTCACTATCCAAAGGCTAATTACCATCCATCACCATACACAGGTGCCCCGTCTCCCCTTTCACCCTCCTCCCTCCGCCATTCCCCTCTGGTAACCACTGATCTAATCTCTGTTATCTATGTGTTTGTTTATTGTTGTTGTTGTTATGTTTATCTTCTATTTATGAGTGAGATCATAAGGTATTTGACTTTCTCACTCTAACTTATTTTACTTAGCACATACCCTCAAGTTCCACTCATGTTGTTGCAAATGGCAAGATTACATCTTTTTTATGGCTGAGTAGTATTCCATTGTGTATATATACCACATCTTCTTTATCCATTCATTCATTGATGAACACTTAGGTTGTTTCCAAGTCTTGGCTATTGTGAATAATGCTGCAATGAACATAGGGGTGCATATATCTTCACACATTTGTGTTTTCGCGTCTTTGGATAAATACTCAGCAGAGGAATAGCTGGATCTTATGGTAGCTCTATTCTTAATGTTTTGCAGAATCTCTGTACTGTTTTCCATAGTGGCTGCACAAATTTGCACTCCCACCAACAGTGTATGAGAGTTCCCTTTCCTGCACATCCTCTCCAACACACGTTATTTCTTGTCTTGTTAATTATAGCCATTCTGACAGGCGTGAGGTGATATCTCATTGTAGTTTTGATTTGCATTTCCCTAATAATTAGTGATGTTGAATACCTTTTCATGTGCCTGTTGGGCATCTGTATATCTTCTCTGGAAGAACATCTGTTCACATCTCTTTCCCATTTTTAATTGGGTTGTTTGTTTTCTTGCTGTTGATATAAATGAGTTCTTTATATATTTTGGATATTAACCCCTTATCAGACATACGGTTTGCAAATATCCTCTCCAAATTGTTAGGTCGTCTTTTCATTTTGTTGATGGTTTCCTTTGTTGTGCAGAAGCTTTTTACTTTGAGGTAGTCCCATTTGTTTTTCTTTTGTTTCCCTTGCCTGGTGAGACATGGTGTTGGAAAATATGCTGCTAAGACTGATATGTCAAAGAGCATACCTTCTATGTTTTCTTCCAGATGTTTTATGATTTCAGGTCTTACATTCAAGTCTTTAATCCACCCTGAGTTAATTTTTTGTATCATGTAAGATAATAGTCTACTTCCATTCTTTTGCATGCGGCTTCCCAGTTTTCCCTGAACCAGTTATTGAAGAGTCTTTCCTTTCTCCATCGTATGCTCTTGGCTCCCTTGTCGAATATTAGCTGTCCATAGATGTGTGGGTTTATTTCTGGGCTCTTGATTCTGTTCCATTGATCTGTGTGTCTGTTTTTGTGCCAATGCCATGCTGTTTTGATTACTATAGCTTTCTAGTATATTTTGAAATTAAGGAGTATGCAACCTTCAGCTTTGTTATTTTTCCTCAGAAATCCTTTGGCTATTTGGGGTCTTTTGTTGTTCCATATAAACTTTAAGATTCTTTGTTCTATTCCTGTGAAAAATGTTGTTGGGACTTTCATAGAGATTGTACTGACTCTGTAGATTGCTTTAGGAAGTATGGACATTTTCATTATGTTAGTTCTTCCAATCCAAGAGCATGGAATATCTTTTCATTTCTTTGTGTCTTCTTCTATTTCTTTCAACAATGTTTCACAGTTTTTGGTGTACAGGTCTATCACTTAAGTTAAATTTACATGTAGCCATTTTATTCTTTTTGTTGCAATTGTAAATGAGATTGTATTATTAATTTCTCTTTCTGCTACTTCATTGTTAGTGTATAGAATGCAAGTGATTTTTGCATGTTGATTTTGTATCCTGCAACTTAACTGCATTCATTTATTATTTCTAATAGTTTTCTAGTGGATTCTTTAGAGTTTTCTATATATAAAATCATGTCATCTGGAAATCGTGACAGTTTTATTTCATCTGTCAACTTTAAAATGCTATGTTATACCGTGTCAAAAATGATATGGCTTGTTCTTTGACAAACAGGTGCAATAAAGACAATGCAATTTAAAATAACATAATCCATAGCATTATAAAAAGGTAACAAAAGAAAATCTAATAGAGGAGTTTGGAAAAGCTACAGCTTCCAAATGAAAGATGCACAGGGTTCCATAAAGAAAATGTGTGATTCATTCTTAAAGAAGGGAAGTGAATAGTGTTGCAGAAAATTAGAGAACCGCCCGGGACAAATTCAACAAAGATCAGCTTTCTGCATTTGGTGCTTTATGTGTGATCCTAGAATAGAGCCTCTAAATCAAGCCCCATTATGTAGATGGGTAATCGCCATGCCCTTTTTACAGTTGGCCTTCCGACTCCTATTCAGACACTAATCTCTGACAGTTTAGAGGGTGAGGATTTACATATTTTACCAATTCAAATCGAGTGTATCTCACCTTTGTATTGATGCTGTATCCAAAATATAAAGCATCTTTGGGAGGCAAATGCTGCTTCCTCTTTAAGATAAACAGAACACTATCCTCACTCAAACTAAAGGGAAGGCATTAAGGTTTTAATCCCTGGTTCATCCTTGCATTTTGAAGGCTGACAATAATGGTCGGTTTTAACTTGCAAATTACGGATTCAGTAATGCCCTCATCAAGCTTCAAAAATAGTGCAAATGTTCTACTTAAGAGAACCACAAGGAACAAGTGGGTGAATCAAATGAAGGGAAAACTTCAGGACCCCAAACAAATGTTAATTTGCACAAGTGTGCAAAAACCCGTAGAGCTTGGCATTCATAAACACACTGCATTTTATTACTTTGGGGGTTTGTAAGAAATAATGGGGGACCAGCCCTGTGGCCGAGTGGTTAAGTTCGCGAGCTCCGCTTCAGCGGCCCAGGGATTCACTGGTTAGGATCCTGGGTGCGGACATGGCACCACTCATCAGGCCATGCTCAGGCGGCGTCCCACATGCCACAACTAGAAGGACCCACAACTGAAAGTATACAACTATCTACCGGGAGGGATTTGGGGAGAAAAAAACAAAAAATAAATAAATAAATAATGGAACTCAGTTGTCATTTTCTTACATTTTATACCACTTATTTTAAAAAAAGTATATTCAGGCCCCAAATATGAGACAAGAAATAATTGTGACATCCTTTTGTGACCTTTCATAAGATCTTTTGCTTATCGTTTTTAATGTAAATTCTTAGATTTCTGCTTGTAAATATTTATTCTAGCATTTCCACACACAAAAAATAAAAGCAAGAAAAATATTTTTTTGTTAAATAAACAGCAAATGATTCGTTATAGGATTAAGAGTAATTATGAGTGAATAAAAGTCTACTTAATTAAATTCAGCTTTTAATTAAACATTTTTTAATGCAAAGTATCTTGTTTGGTTGGTTTTGTCTTTTTAAAAGCAGGACAGAGTTGGATAGCCTCCCCAAATTTAGCACATATATACAAAATTGCACTACTTGATTTCAAAAGCTAACTTTTTTTTTTAAAGATTTTGTTTTCTCCCAAAGCACCCCTGTACATAGTTGTGTATTTTTTGTGGTGGGTTCTTCTAGTTGTGGCATGTGGGATGCCACCTCAGTGTGGCTTGATGAGCGGTGCCATGTCTGTGCGCAGGATCCGAACCAGTGAAACCCTGGGCCACTGAAGCAGAGCACTCGAACTTAACCACTCGGCCACAGGGCCAGCCCCTCAAAAGCTAACTTTTTAATGCAGTTTATGTTGATCTGGTATTTAGAGGAAAGAAAGACCTACACCAATTTGGCATTAACCTTCTTGCTGCAAATTATCCTAGTAACTGCCTTATTCAAAAAAGTTACAGCTTAACTTTAAAGGCCTATATCCAGACACTCATAAATTTAAAAGGCTATCTATATCTATTAAAGTGACAGCTATTATTAAACTAACTGAAAATACTTGTGTTCACACATCCATATTTATTCATGCAGTCTTAATTATGGAAGCATTTCTTTTGAACATCACAGATCCTCTCAAGCTTGATTATGTGGGAGAGGCACAGAAATCACTCCATGCCCACAGAGTATGCGAAAAGACCCCGAGGCTCGTGAAAAGTTTCACTCAGGGGATTTTGTGTGTGTATATTCACTTGTGTATTTATTTTTGTTACTGATCCAAAATACACATGCACACACTGTATTCCTAGCTTAAGTAGTTTCTGTCATCTTCTGAACGATTTTTCTATAAGTTAATAGTTAAACAATTGATTGTTAAACACAGGTTGCAAGCTCTCAGCCTAAAGGCACATCTGGCCTATATATATGTTTTATTTGATTCACAGACCGCTTTATGATTAAAATTTGAAGTAGTATTCAAAAATTGAGATACATGTGATTAAAATTTGAATTTCTATTTCTCTTGAAAGATCAGAAGAGCTACAAAAGCAACTTGCATTCCCTCAGGGCAACAGTTAGCTCCAGCTGGTTGTTGCAACTGCCCTTATTTACTTAGGTATTTTCCTCTGCAATTCCTCTGCATAATCTCTCTCTCTCCCCCTGACAGCTTTCACTTCTATACAGCCATTCGTCGCTTAATATCAGGGATATGTTCTGAGAAACGCATCATTAGGTGATTTCACCGTTCTTGTGCAAACATCATAGAGTGTACATACACAAACCTAGATAGTATAGTCTACTACACACCCAGGCTCTATGGTACTAATTTTATGGGACCACTCATATATGCGGTCTGTCATTGACTGAAATGTTACGTAGTGCATGATTGAACTAAATACCAGTGACTATTTTTATACTCATTTTATGCCTTACCAACTTCACGCTCATACATGACTCGCTTGACCCTTACAGGCATTTGAATGTTCAACCCCTGATGTAAAGTGACAAATGCTAGGAGTATAGAACAAAAACTTTACCCACTCGTGAAAAAAATTCAAGTACAGCGGAATTAACTCATACCAATATTTAAATTTTAAATATTCAAGTAAGAGAGTGTGGGTGAGGGAATTATTGAGAGAAGCAATAATATAAATAGGCCAACATGTCTGTCTTGTCATTTCACATAATGACTATGGGCCAGGAATAGCATTTAAGAATCAAATCTTCTCTGAGTAAGTTATTCCCACATGCCCCTGGTGGTGTAACTTATTGTGCTGAATATAACCAAACTGCTAAAGATCAGTATTTCTGACTTCCACTTTCAATCAAGATGGAATAACAGGGAGCAAATTGACTCTGCCACTAGAAGCAACCAAACAAACTGGAAAAAAATTATGAAACAACAGTTTGCGAGACACTGGATATCAGGCAATGAAGGACAGTGACTCCTGAAAGACGTGGAATAAATGAGGTAGTGGTACGCCTGCCCAGTGGACCACCTTGAGAGAGTTTGCAGGCTGTGGTGCAGGGAGGAAGAAAACAGACAGGGCCCAGCAGAGTCCCTGAGCTAAGGAGACAGATGAAAGCTTGGGGAGGCAAAAAAGGAGAAATTTGCTCAGAGAGAGAACTCTGGAAATATGCAGAATCCCGTTAAATACTCAGATGAGTATTAATCAGCTTGAAAGGACACTAACCAATGCTGGGAAAGAACCATTGGAAAGGATTAGAGATTAGAGCACAGGTGCACATGTGGGGCCAGCAATGTTGCCTGTTCCCACCAATCAGACTGGAGAAACTCATGAGTCACAGGCTCTGGGTAGAGTTCTCAAGGAGGTCTAGTCTCAGTGTCGGGAAGAACTAGCATCAGACTAAGTACCACTCTGGTTCCACCTGCAAATCTTTAAAAGAAGATCTAAGAGCATCTAAGTGCTTCAAAGATACCTAACTGAATTCCACAAAGATAGCTGAAGGATATTTATAGGAATAGAAAAATATCCAGCAACCAAGAAGGTAAAATTCAAAATGTCTCACACCCAATCAAAAATCACTAGATGTGCAAAAAGGCAGGAAAATAGAATCCATAATGAAGAGACAAATCAGTTAATCAAAACAAACCAAGAACTGACACAGATGTTACAACGACCAGGCAAGGACATTAAAACTCTATTTCATATGTTCCAAAAGTAAGTAGAGACATTGAAGGTATAAAAAGATCCAAATCTACTTTCTAATGACAAAACCACAATATCAGAGATTAATAACAGATTTCATTATAGAAAAAAATTGGTGAACTTGAAAACATAACAGAAACTATTCAAAAGAAAAGAGAGCGAAAAAGAGGAAAAAAATGTATCAACAAGCTAAGAGATAACTTCAAATATCCTGATATATGTAAAATTGGAGTCCGAAATGGAGAAGTAGGGAGGAACAGAAAAAATATCTGAGGAAACAATAGCCGGAAATTTTCCAAATTGGAGAAAATTATAAAGCCACATATACAAGAATCTCAACAAGCCCCAAGCACAAGAAATATGAAGGAAGTTACATCAAGGTGCATCATAATCAAATTCCAAAATCATAATCAAAGGAACAAAGATAAAGATGATAGCTTGATTTCTCAGCGAAAATAACACGAGAGAAGACAGTAGAATAACATCTTTAAAATACTAAAAGAAAATTTTAAAAGTGAACCTAGAATTCTGTACTCAGAATTCTGGGGATAGAATGAAGGTGAAATAAATACTTTTCCAGACATATGAAACTTGAAACAATTCATTACCAGTGAACCTTTCCCACAAAAAATGTTAAAGGAAGTCAATCAGGCAGAAAGAAAAGATGAAAATATGGATCTGCACAAGGGAGTGAAGAGCACAGAAAAGGGTAAATACATGGATTAATAAGTTTTTTCTTATTATTTAAAATTCACTGAAAGATAATTGACTAAAAAAATTATTAAAAATAATAACATGGCATGGGGTTTTAGCATATATAAAGATGTATGGCAACACTAATACAAAGATCAGAAAAGGTAAAATGGAAGGATACTATGTAAAGTTCTAAAAGTATATGTAACATGGTTTAGTATCATTTGAAAATAGGTTGTGATAAGTTAAAGCTGTATATTATAAACCATAGAACAATGGTTTATAGTTACAAAATATAGTATAAAATACAACAAACCAAAGAGTTATATAAAACAACAAAGATGGTAAAATAGAATCAGACAAAAAGAAGGCAGAAATAGAGAGAAAAGTTAACCACAAAAAAGATGAGACAAACAGAAAACAAATAATTAAGATGACAGATTTAAAATTAAATATATCAACAATTATATAAACCGTAAATACCCAAATAAAAGGCAGATAGAGTGAGATTCAATAAAAAACAAAACAACTCTATGCTGCCAGTCCCTCTCCAAAACTGACAGATGGAGTTGACAGAAAATCAGCAAGGATATAGGTTTGAATAAAACCACCAACCAGTCTGACATGATTGATATTTATAGATTGCTCCACTCAAAAACAACAGAATTCAAGGGCACATAGAACATTTACCAAGAAAGATCAAATTCTGGGCCATAAAATAACTCAGCAAATTTAGGATCCAAGTTATACAAAGTAACAACAGAGAAACCTCTGCAAATTTTTCAAATATATGGAAACTAAATAGCACGCTTCTAAATAACTCATAGATGAAATAATAAATCAAAAGGTAAAATGGAAATTATTTTGAACTGAATGCAATTGAAAACATATCAAAAATTCTGAGATGCCACTAAAACAGTACTTAAGGGAAATCTTATAGCACAGAATGCCAATATTAGAAATATAGTAGAAAGTTCTCCATTCAATAAACTCAGCTTCAACCTTGAAAAAAAAAAAGGAGGAATAAATGAAACCCAGAGTAGAAGAAACCAAATAATAAAGATCAGAGGAGAAATCAATGAACACAGAAAATCAATACAACCAATACACTGGCCTATCTTCAAGTTCACTTATTCTTCCTTCGGCTGTGTTGAGCCTACCGAAGAGCTCATTAAAGGCCATCTTCATCTGTTACTCTGTTGTTTTTGTCCTTGTTCCCTAGCAGTTTCTCTTGATTCTTTTCTATAGTTTCTACTTCTTTGCTGAAATTCCCCATATGTTCATGCATGCTCTGCACTTTTTCCAGTAGAGGTTTTACTATATTAATCGTGGTTGCTTAAATTTCCATACTGGAGTCATCTGTGACTCTGGTTCTGTTAATAGCTTTGTCTCCTCACACTGGATTGTTTTTCTCTCGATTTTTGTGTGTCTCATATTTGTTTACTGAATTCTGGACATCATGTGCAGTAAAACCTCAGGTATATAGCATTTATATCTGAAATGGACCACATCCCTTCTTCTGCTCAGGCATGAGCGTGGTGTGTCAAGTAAATCAAGTTTGGAATGGATCTGGGTTTGAGTTTTACTGCCGTGCCGCAGACTTCAATTCCTCCAGCATTACTTCATCTTTAGGGTGGGGTCTGGTTTGCTGGAAGGTCTATCTCAATATTCCTGCTCCACCCCAAGCTTTCAGACAGGCTCTGTACCCCTGGGACTCAGAGAGGCTCTCTCTCCTTACTCTTTCCCTGTCCCCAAAGGTTGACTGCAACTCAGTAAGACTAAGTGCTTTCCAGGGCAGGTCTTGTGTCCTTTAGTCTTGAAGTCAGGCTTTCTCAGCGATCTTGACTTCGCTATAAGAGACCTCTACCGGTCTGAACCCAGGGTGGTTTCCTACCTTTCCCTCGGATGTAGAGGATTTTTTTTTCTTTTCCACTCCACAAGTTACAATGGGTCTTCACCTGGGCCCTGAGAGCAACAGGATTTGACACTCTACCTCAGGTCTCAGGTGTGAAGTCTTACGTTCCTTAGGGGAGAAGGGTCCAGGTGGGACTCCATGCGTGGT
This sequence comes from Equus asinus, assembly GCF_041296235.1. Taxonomy (NCBI): domain Eukaryota; kingdom Metazoa; phylum Chordata; class Mammalia; order Perissodactyla; family Equidae; genus Equus; species Equus asinus. The sequence continues at coordinate 11,156,854 of NC_091808.1, read as the reverse complement.
AACTACCCTCCTCCTCCAGGCCTATACCATCAAAGGAGGCTTGCTCTGGTCTCTAGCCTGGCTCCCAATCTTTCTCCTAAGCCTCAGTCGCAGGCTGCTTAGAAGAGCCTTTGAGTTGGTGAGAATTCCCTTTGGGTAGATGGCCACCATGGGTTCTATATTCTCATGCTAGTCCACCAGTGACCTTTAGAAATTTGTTAATAATTTTAGCTGAATTTTTCTTACCCTCTTGTATTAGAGGGTATGGAGACTCACATGTGGTCTCTTTTTGGAGGCCTTGTTCTCAATATATTTCAGGCTAGTTGGATATACTATGACCTTAGCTCTTCGATGAGTTCAAGCAAAGTTATGATTTTGTAAATTATCTAGCTTTTTCTTGTTGATCGGATGAAAGTGATGCTCTTTCCAGTTGTCTATGTCCTAGGCAAAAGGAAAAAGTCAAATTCATATTTTTAGTCAGTTACGAACCAAGTGCACCGAAGAATGCTTCGTGTTTGGAAAATACACAAAAAATGTTATGAAGTGCATATTAGCATTATCTGTCATTTCCAAAGGTCCTTTCCTCCAAACCCTCTTTCTTTCCAGCTCAGCTACTTAGGTCTTCATGGATGCTGACTACTATCTGGTTACAGTTATTTCCTATTTTCCTTCTCAGACACCTCCTTTTACAAATATATTGGCCTATCTTCCTTCATGACTAAATGTAGAAACATAAACCCTGAAACACTCTATAGGAAAAACTACCCAGAAATACGGAATATTAAGAATAGAAGCAACCTTCCAGATGACCTGGACCAACTACCTCATCTCACAGATGATGAAACTGAAGCCCAGAGAAGTGAAGCAAGTGTCCAAAATCACCCCAAGCTACAGGCTTCAAAGACACCCAGGCCCAGAAGCCCAGCCATCCGATGACTGGTTCACTTCTCCACCCAGCACGCCATTCCAGATGACTTCCACACCCCTGTCTAGAACTGATAAGGTAGCTATTATATCATCTTTTAGAACTGCATAATGGACTTAATTTTGTAACAAATAGTATAAGGCATGTAATGAAATGGAAGGCTTTAGAATCAGAAAAACCTAGGTTCAGTCGTGAGTCTAAATAAATGACTCATCATAAAACAGGACCAATAATTGACATAAATGTGTGTATGTGTGTGTGTGTGCGTGTGAGACAGAGAGAGAGAGAGAGAGAGAGAGAGAGAGAGAGAGATCCACATCTCTCATCAAGTGCCAGGCACTTTACAGAATTCTCTCATTTACCTTCCAATAATATTCTACAAAAAGCAAGGTAGATTCACTCTAAGGCGTTCTGATATCAGATCCCAGCTTCTCTAACATCCAGCAACATTCTCCCCATAACATACATTAAATACACAGAAGAGAGAGTGGCATATGTACACACACACACACACATTATCTTTATTCTTTTCCCTCCCTATTTTCTACCATTTAAATTCAGACAACCATTTAAAAATGTCTGGAAGCGTATACATAAAATTGTTAATAATACCCGTTTCCAGGTTGTTGAATTACATGTTTTTCTTTCCTTTGTTCTCTCTCTTCTTGCTAATTTGTATGTTCTACCATTTAAGAAGCCAACTTGTATTCATTTTATGTAAAGTTTAATGTAAGTTATTTGTAATTAAATAGCACATGAGGTGCAGATCAAGCAGAAGCCTATTCATGTCATTCTTTGATGCACACACGCACACGTGTGAAACACAAGGCAGCCTTTAAAAACCTGAGCACAGCAAGTACACAGCAAGAAACACTGAGCGCTTATCTTTCTCCAAAGCAATAAATGAGGGCACAGAGCAGAGAACAGAAGCAAAACAGAGTAAATACACTTTTCAAAGAATGAAAAGCAATCAGACAAAACAATGAAAGATTTGGAAACCAAACTAAATGTTATGAGTCTAAGATTCCAAAGACTGTTTCTCATTTCCCCCCAGGAACTTCATGCAGTCCCCGAGGGTAGCCCAGTTGGGAATGCTGGACTCCATGGGGCCAGTGAATGGTTTGTCCACCAGGGCTTAGCCGATACATTATAAACACACATATATTTATGTCTTCACACATTTGGTTTCATTTTCACTTCACTTTTGCTTAGACAAAATTCTTCTGCAGGACTATGTTTTGGTTGGTGCAGGATTGAACGTTAACTTGGCAGGTTGGAAGAAAACTAAAAAGAATTTTGTCCCCGAGCTTCAAGTGGTCAGGAAGGTGACATGCCAGAGCTTTGGCAAGCCAGAGTTCTCTTTGATCAGGGCTCAGAGGAGAGCACTAGGCTGCAAAGTCACCCAGACAGGACAGAGAATTCATTTGCTACACATGACACCTTTAGGAGAGTTTTTAAAAAAAAGAATAAAAAGTCATCCACCTAAGGGAGACAGCAATGCTATTTTGTTGATGTTCTTCTCAGTTATGATCACACCTATAAAGGGTTTTCTGAAACTCACCTCCCACCTCGGGTGGAACTAACCTCTCGACACTGGCTTCATGCCTGAACCATACCTGGTACAATAATCAGTATTTCATACCACCCATAACACCTAAATGTACTGTTTACATGTTGTCTCTTCTTTGTATCTCTAGTCCCTAGCAAGGCACCTGACACAGAGTAGCCACTAAATGAATGTTGAATGAATAAACGAATGAGTGAGTGAAGAAAAACATTATTGGACTTAAAAAACAATGCCTTCAAACTAAGCACACCCCTGAGTTGCACTCTTCTCAACTTATCTTACTCCCTTGCACTCCTTGCCTATGTACCACTACCTGCTGCCATCAACTAGACTGCTCCATTCTGGAAATCACCGTGGCAATGAGCTCTGGTCCAAGTCCACAATCAGACAAATATCCAACCTCACCAGGTTGCTGACAACTCTCAGCCATGAGGACTATGACTAATGGTCACACTTGGGTTCACTGAAATCGCACGAATTTCCCTAGAAGGAAAGGGCTCCGTGCCTGCGGCCCCACGGGAAGTAACATGTAGGAGATGTGGGCCATCTCGCAGGCCAGTCTCACCAAACTACAACAGCAGAAAAGGCTCCTTCCCACTTAACCGTAGCATAGACAGCAAACCACTGCAATGAGGAAAATGACTCCCTTTTGAGTAACAGCCAGAAGGTCCAAAGATCTGAAGAAGAGCTGCCCGGCCCTCTTCAATTGGTTTAGGAAGGGAACATCCTTCCAGCCCAAGGGGACCCACAGGCAATGTCAAATATTCATCGATGCAGCATACACAGGAAAACAAGCAAAAAGTAGGAAGAAGAGAGAGAGGGAGGGGACAACCATTAGGGAAAGCCTTTGCCAAAAAAAAAAAAAAAGAAAAGTGTATTCCTTTCCTTTCCTAGGGCTGCTGTAACAAAGTACCAAAAACTGGGTGGGTTGCAAGAACACAAATTTATTGTCTACCAGTTCTGGAAGCTAGAAGTCTGAAATCAAGGTGTCAGCAGGGCCATGCTCTCTTTGACGGCTCTAGGGGAGAAGCCTTCCTTGCCTCTTCTAGCTTCTGGTGCCTGCCAGCAATCCTGGGCATCCACGGCTTGTAGATGCATCACTCCAGGCACATGGCTGTCTTTTCTCTGTGTCTTCACATCTCTTCTCTCTGTCTGTCTGTCTCTGGTCCAAATTCCCCATTTTTGTACCCATATTAGATTAGGTCCCACCCTAATGACCTCATTTTAATTTGATTGCCTCTGCAAAGACCCCATTTCCCAACCAGGTGACATTCTGAGGCAGTGGGGGTTAGGACTTCAACATATCTTTTTGGGGGGTGATGTGGATGGGCGGGGGGTTGGGCAGGCACAATTCAGTCTGTCATGAAGAGGAAAGTTACCATGTGGACTCTCCATGGTCGCAAGATGATCCTAGCCCAGAGATTTCACTGGCCACCGCCAGTAATATTGTTTTCACTGCGCCTGAACCCAAGATAATGTTAAATGCCTCAGGACTAGACATCAAAGTGAGAGGGCAGGACATGGCCTGGGCTTGTCTGAGTTCAGTGGACCTGAATTTGACTTTAGGCTGCACAGTCATAAAAATGCCAATGGTTCAATAAGCAGCCTGGGCCATCACAGGAACAAATCCACCTTGTGGTTAGTCTGTTTCGAAGAGTTCTTGAAGGCCAACAGCACCTGACACTTGTCAGCTTTCATTACCACCTTGAGTCTTACCTGCTCTGACCTCCCTTGAACTGGAACACAATAAAGAACACACCTCTTAAATCCTAGTACTGGTTTATCCAGCCATTTACTCATTAATCTTCTTATTTACTGAGTCAGAGACTCTGCTGGGTAAGCAGTGTTGACTAAGACAGGCATGTATCCTGTCTTCATGGAGCTGAACTTCAACCAAGGAGACTGACATTGAGAAAGTTAAGAGTTCCCCCATTTCAAACAAAGACCATTCATTCCTTTCACTTGACAATTTTAGTCATAAGTGCTGAGGAAGTCTAGAGCTGATGCTATTGGTGCCCCGCCCTTAGCCATCAGGCCTTCCCACTTCTGGGTGCCCCGGGGACTTCCACCATCACTACTTGCTTCTCTCTGCCTGGAGCTTTTCCTAAAGCCACAGAAGCAAACTGCAGTGGAGTTAACACTCCTGGAAGCTCTCAATCAATGAATGATGGAGAGTTAGAGTATAAATACCCCAGCTCTCCAGCCCTACAAGTGGTTTAACTCTGAGCTGTTGGGATTTTTTTTCTGTTTTGTTTTCTTTTTCTTTCTTTAATTTCAGAGAATTTCCCTGCAGGACTAAGTTCCATTCACATGTGGTAGCTAGCTTGCTGGCAACCCCTTCATTGGCTTTCTCTCCTTCCCACTCCCACTTCTCTGCTTCCCATCAGTGTTTTCTGCAAAAGGCTACTTGCACTTAAATCCTTATCTCAGGGTCTATTTGTGGAAGAATTCAAACTAAGACAAAATCTAATTTCCCCTTAGTCCAGTGTAACTCAGTTCACTAAATACCAGTTACAGGCATTCTATGGGTACATGGTACTATGTATGTGAGAAGCTCACAGTCAGATAAGGCAGAAGGAGGCACTGTACAACCAGCTTAAACACGTTGCAGATACACAAATGAAATGTTTGTAAGTGTATCAGAAGGGAACAATTAAGTTTGCTGGGATAGGCTTTATGGAAGAAAGGATAACAGATGTGGGCTGACGCACAGCAGTGTTTCCCAAAGATTTTTAGATTACTGCCCCCTCTAAGGAGCCTTTTGCTTCCCTAATTGCCTCTGCCGCCCCAATGAAATTTTAATACCACAGATATACTGTGCATCTGTTTACACCCTGTGGTAGAGATATTTCCATTGTAATATCTAAGATTTTTTTTGCCCCCCCTCCAAAAACCAATTTTTGCCCCCAATGAAAATGCATGGAAAAAAAAAGGAAGAGAAGACAATACAGGTAAAGAAATATCTTGAGAAATGTTAAAAGATATGAAAGTGAACACGTTACAGAGGCAAAGGCAAGCAGTCCAATATGGCCTGTGGTAGACTAAAGATGACTGCAAATTCTTTGACACCCCTCAGCTCAAGAGGAAAGCTCTGTGTCCCTTCCAGTTCAACCTTTAAGAGACTGGCAGGCGCCAGCCAGGTGGCACAGCTGTTAAGTTCACACTTTCTGCTTCAGTGGCCCAGGATTCGCCAGTTAGGATCCTGGGTGTGGACATGGCACCGCTTGGCAAGCCATGCCATGGCACGTGTCCCACATATAAAGTAGAGGAAGATGGGCACAGATGTTAGCTCAGGGCCAGTCTTCCTCAGCAAAAAGAGGAGGATTGGCAGCAGATGTTAGCTCAGGGCTAATCTTCCTCAAAAAGAAAAAGAGACTGGCAGCTTCCAGTTGCTGTCTCTTGCAACAATAAGTCTTGGAACCCAGCCGCCACTCTGTGAGGAAGCTCAAACAGCCCCAAGGAGAGGTACATGTGGCAAGAAAACAGGACAACCCAGCTCAGCTCCTAGCTGACAACCAGTACCAACTTGCCAGCCATACGAATAAGCCATCTTGGAGTGGATCCTTCAGCCTCACTTGAGCTGCCTCAGCTGACGTCACAGAGCCCTGTCCAAATTGCAGATTTATGAGCAAAATAAATTATTGTTTTTGATTGACACGGTTAATTTTGGAGGTGATTTGTTATACAGCAATAAATAACTGGAACCCAATGCTTGTAGACACTACTCAAAGCTACCAAATCGCAAAGCAAAGTCACTAAAAATTCATACACCACAGTCTTAACCAGGCTTTATTCACTGCTTTTGACTGCATTGCTTAACAAGAAACTCAAGCAAACATTGGGTAAACAAGTTGTTCTTAAGTGACTCATTCGTTAATAGGGTCACAGGTCATGCTTTGCTCGTCAAATACAATTATGGTTTTTTTATTTTAAGTAAGGCTGTTCTTGTTTATGAGGCAATTAGCTTGTCAATAAAAACTATCACAAGTCTCTGTGAAGAACAACGTAACTGTATTTCCAAGAAGCAGGAAGACACTTAAATACTTTCAAATAATAAAGAAAATAAACAGCCAGTCCTAAAAGAGTAGTTCGGGACAGGACAGAATCAAGTGGAAAATTGTCTTCAAACATATGTGGTAGGCAAACTGTCCCCACCCTCAGCCTGGAAGACAACAGGATGAGGATGAAGGAAAGGAATAAATAAGTGATTTTAACACACTCCCACACCCATCTATGCTAATCTCTCTCTGAGGACCGCTGGTCTTAAATTATCTTTTCACCTAAAACAAATAAGACCATTTCTTACCATTGCTTCCACACCACGTGCAATCAAATATTGACCTGAACACGGGTCACTCAATATTATGATTCAGAGTTACTAGAAAAGATACTTTTACAGTGCTAACATGAATAATCACGGTACAACTACGTGATACAAATGACACACATTTCACTCATTTCCTCTCTCAGGCCACAGACTCAAATGGACTTTTCCGTATTTGCAGCCCCAAAGGTAATTTGGGGAAAGTCGGCTGCAATTTCTCCCATAAATTCTCCTACTGATGCCAACTGGACTTTGTTGGGGAGAGGGGAATTCTGGGATTGCTTAAGATGGATTTCACTAGCCCCATGCCGGCTGCCTTCCATCATCTGCCTCAAGCTCAACATGGGCTCCCTACACTTATTCCAGAAATAATACTTATCAGAGCTACAAATTCAAAACACGTGCCTATTTAGCATGTAAATTTAGAACAACTTTATATTTCCTTTGCTGCATTCAACATGCCATAAAATCTGGATTTTTGAAGTTCAGTCCAAAGTTCCTACAATCATTTTTTTTTTAAAGACAATTAGTAAAGTAAATTACAAACAAGAAGGATAAAGAAATTTGACTCTCTACCAGTGAATGGGCTTGGTAAACAACCTTAGGTCCGCATCCAAGCGTACGTTAATTGGGCCCACTTGGCTCAGAGCTCCCCTGTCTTGCCTCAGTTCATAGCCTCACACCCAGCAGACTCTGCCCTGGGGGCATACGATTTTTAGTTCCTGGATTCAGCACACATTCCTAATACAGCTTGTGCTATACATTGCTTCTATTAGATAACTAGGCCCCCAAATTCAAAAGCCTGTAGTCCGGCAAGTTTAGAAAACTCCAGTTGACAATGAAAACTCTGAAGATACTTACTAATACAAGATCTTTTCCTATAAAATGAAGTCTGGAAATTAGCCATGCTTGGCTTCAACAGTTTTTGATGGATGTTTACGTCTACTATGTCATCTGTTGCCATTAATGTTTTATTCAACCCTACTATGAAAAAGAGAAAGGAACTGTATAAGCCCTAAGCACCTAAATATTTCATTTATATGACCGACATTTTCATGCGCTTTCTTCCTAACCATGCAACTAACAAGAAGCAGCAAAATAACCTATTGCGGGCCAGGAAGAATCCACTAGTAGGTCCAGAGTGCATTTAAGAAGATCCACTTCCGCCACGACAGTGAGGGTTACCTGAATTTGAATCCTGGTTCCACCTCTTACGAGATGCACGAACTTGGGCATTCACTTGACCTCGTAAGCCACAGTTTGCTCCTCTGTAGATGGGGACAGTTATAGTCCCTACACTTCACAGGGCAGCATAAGAATGAACTGGGTAAAACAGGCAGAGCAGCTGGCACAGAAGAGCAACTGTAATGTCAATCATCACTACATAATTAATGACACTCACTATTAGGATTGTTCTTTTCTTCTGTTCTTCCTTTGGTTTTTGTTTTGTTTTGCTTTTGTTTTTTGCTTTTCTCATTCTCTCAATTCTTCAACACGTTACCTTTCTCCCCTTCCTTATTGTACGGACTGCAACATTTCTTCTTTTCATCTCTCTGAAACACCAAGTGACCTATCCCACTACTGACCTATTTATTGACGGGTGAATTCTGCAGATTGCTGTTTCTAACTCCCGGTAAGAAAAGACTGAACATGAAAAGAAGCTGATCAGATAGGCTAGGGGGAATGACTACCCAATTAAACTCCTGACATCTTACAGCATCATCATCAGCCTCAGCATCATCGCCATTATCTTGTCTCAGACTTACTGAGCTGTCCCATAGGTGTTGTTTTAGGTGTAATGACTCAGGAAATGCTGACAACAACCATCTGAAGAGGAAATTATAATTAAGCCCACTTTGCAGAGCTCAAAACTGAGGAATAAAGAGGTTAAATAACATAGCCCACATGCAGCCCAAAGTCAAAATGCCCAAAACTGGGCTACTTGTCTTCTCCAGGGCCCCTCCCCAGGAACCTTCTCCTCTCTCCAGGGTGCCCATCTCAGCCCCAGCATCAATGTAAAGGTCAAAGTCAGAGACTAAGGCTGCATTTTTACTTTTCCCTCTTTCTTAAACTGCTTATCCACTCAATCAAAATATCCAACCAATCCTTTTTTTTTGAAATTCCTCCACTACTATGCTTTTATTTTATCAGAAGCTAAGGGAAGAAGACAGAACCTCTCCTACTTGAGGGGATCACAAATTTACATACTGATTTCTCCCTCTGGGTTCTCTATCCTAAGGAGAGTGATCACAACGGAATCAAAACATCACAGTGGGAAGGCTGGTCCTGTAGCGGCTCACGAGGGCCATCTCTGTGTCATGCCCCTTCTAGCAAACATTAGTCCTTGTCCAGCCCAAACTAGCGAGCTGATAATCTCAAAAGGCATCTTGCTTAAACAGTGGTATGTAAAGGTTTTACCATATTTGCTTCAATTAGGTTTTGTGAAGAAAAAAACACAGATATTAATTCTTTTGTTGATTATTCTATTTCCTCATTTTAATTTTTATTGTATTGTATACCCATCCTTCTCAGTTACTCAAATCCTCCTTAAAATCAGGCCCTAAGTTCCATGGTTCATTTTCTATAATTGGCCATGATAAAAACATTCTATTCATTTTGTGTATATGTTTATTGATTATATTCAATTAAATGTATTTTATTATTTATAAAGGCATTTTGAATTGCCCAAATTGAAATTAATTTTTACTATTTCCATTTCAAATATATAAAGCCAAACTATGTGGTTGAAACTATGCTTGCTCTAAAAATTCAGAGTGAAGGATCTCTTGTGGTCTGGAGGCACCAGAAAAAGATGTGAGAGGGAAGCAGGGCCATCCATGTGCATTGAGCACAAGTCAGGACAGAGCAGGACGGCAGGACACGTGCATTGACCACACAAATAGCTGAGCCAATTCAGGATGAGGCTCAATTTGACTTTACAGAGAGTAAGACCCCAACCCAAAGCTAGACTCTCTCTGTAAAGGTCAGATGCGAAAACTCTGTCCAAAGGAATGGTATGGAATCCCTTTAACCACTGGCCCATTCACACACTCACCTCTGGTTTGCACGTGTTTGGAAAGAAAGAGTGAAAAATCACTCCCCACTTGGTCCCATGACCTTCAGCAACTCTTGCCACCCCTGAGCTCAATTCGGCCTCTCCTCAGCCTCAGACATCCCCAAATATTCCACCCTATTCACCCAGGGATGGTTTGCAAGTCCAGGGTTTCCCCCACAAGCCAAGGCAAAAGGGAGGGCATTGGTCAAGAACGGTTGGTTCTCGAACACAGAGCCCGCAGACTGGGGACCCTCATGGCTCCTATCAGCCCACACTGGGTCTTCAGAGCTAAGTCACTTATATCTCTTCTAAGACATGAGCAGAAGTCTGGGCTCCTTGGGCTGCCAATCTTATGCCTCATTAGAAAAATGTTCCCCAGCCAAAGCTATAAAGCCAAATGGAGTGATGAACAAGAAACACCAAAAACAGAAAGAAGTTGGGAAAGACAAATGCCTCAAAAGGAAGTTTTAAGTGAAAGATTCCCTTAAATTTTTACAAGATTTATACACAGATGACAGCATCCCTTTTAAAAACCCCAACCACTCTCATTACTAATCTATTGGAAATTGTATTTTCCCTTTAATGCAACATTATTATAAAACTCAATCATGCAAGGGTCCCAGCTTTTTTGTTCTTTGACTCTCCTAAAAGCAAAGGTCACTAGATACAAAGTAAATGCCAGATTTTATCTGGCTGTATGAGAATACAGTCTGCTGAGCTGATTTAAGCAAAGACAGCTGCGTGTAAGTCATTTGTTTGTCTTGGACTTAGCCCTGAACAGAGCAGCATAAAGCCACAAAAGAGGCTGGACCCTTCTTGACCACAGGGACCTTTGCTCAGAATCAGCCCAGTCTGCCTGGGTTCACCTTGTCCCTACTCTCTTCACAGGACATGCCCGTAACCCAAGACCAGTCCAAATCTGAAACCAAACACAAGAGCCAGGTCCAAAGGACTGGCTAAATCTCCTGTAGTTCTAATAAACGCCAAGAGTTACATCCACATGCACTTTGTACACATGTTCCAAATCTGAAGCCGCCTTCGTCTTTTAAATCTCTGCCGTATCGCTTTTACGGGAAGTTCAAATGACCTAATTTTTTCTAGCATACCGTAAAATGGTGATTGACATTCATAATGATACACCTTAGGCAATGCCTAGAACAGAGATGCTTGTGACTCATCCAATATTAAATTATGTTCAATATAATTTCGACTGCTGTAAATATTGTAGTTTGTTGGAAATGAGCAATCCATCGAAAGTGCATAATCTGTGTGCCTATAAAAGGCATCAGATAAATAATTATTGCTTAATAACTATGTGCTAACATTATGTTTGCAGTGTGACAGAATGAAGCTTTAAGGAAAAAGAGTCTCAAAAATGTCAATGTAATTAAGAAAAAGACTTTAAACCTCTAGCACATGGGTTCTCAAAGTGTGGATCGCAGGTTCACAGCATGAGCATCACCTGGGAACTCATTGGCATTGCAGGGTCTCAGGCCCCACCTCGGACCTGCTGAATCAGAAATTCCAGGGATGGGGCCTGGTCATCTTCCTTCTAGCAACCTCTCCAGGTGATTCGGATATGTGCCAATGTTTGAGAATGACAAGACTAAAGGGAAGACTCATAAAGAGGCATCCTCTGATCAGGGCCTTGAAGGTTAGGCGAGATAACAGGATGTTAATAGACCAAGACCAAGGACAGGAAGAGGTCAAACCTGGTAGCAGGAAGCAAACCTTGTATTTGAGGACCAACAAGTTGTCTAGTTTAGCTGAAATATATGGTACAAAAAGGTGAACAGCAGAAGATGATGCTGGAAAAAACAGATATGGGTCAGGTCAGGAAAGACTATATATTCTGCAGACCATGAGAAATCAATGAGTATGACAAGAGCAAATCTACCCATCAGTAAATATCTTTGGAAATCAGATTTGCTACCACATTTTAAATAGCAAAAGATGACAGTGAAGCCAGAAAGTTACACTGATGCCATACCCCCAAATATTCCTCTGAGGAAGGCATCTCCACTGATAATCAAAGGATTCCAATGCATAATTACAATATTCCTAGCATCTTAATTTTGCATTTAGCGATCATGAACCATTGAACTGCAAGGGAAGAGCTCAGCAATGGCATTCTGCTTTCTTTCTTTTTGTAGACATGACCAGCAATGTCTCTTACCTAAATGAGGAAGACAATACAGCAAGCAGCGTGAGCAGATTACGTTTTTTTTTCAAAGATTGGCAACTGTTGCCAATCTTCCTTTTTTTTTCAAGGATTGGCACCTGAGCTAACAACTGTTGCCAATCTTTTTTTTTTTTTTCCCTGCTTTATCTCCCCAAACCCCCCCGTACATAGTTGTCTATCTTAGTTGCAGGTCCTTCCAGTTGTGGGTTGTTGTGGGACGCCGCCTCAACATGGCCCGAAGAGCGGTGCCATGTCCGCGCCCAGGATCCAAACCCTGGGCCGCTGCAGCGGAGCGCGCAAACTTAACCACTTAACCACAGAGCCAGCCCCCAGATTACTTTTTTGTAATGAAAATTAGTAACCCTCTGAATTTGCCTAGGGCAAGGAGATTGACTTCCATAGTTAAAAGTAATCAAAGAGGCTCCCTAGAACAATAGTGGAGAGATTTTAGGAAATGCATTAAAAATCTTAGGGACTTGGAGGCCACTAGTCCACAGCTCCATTTTAAGCTCTGACCGTTATCTCTTATTTCTTCAGCTCAATCCTATGAATACCTTGGACTCCCACCATCTTCAACCAGACAAGGACCTCAACCCATTCATCTACCATCTGCGCCCTATGACCTACTCTCTCACATCTTCACAGCCTTCCTTACTCAGCTTGATATCCAAGATCAGTCATCATAACAACTCCTTTTCATATACCTTTAATGACCACTTCATCAAACTCTCTTGGAAAATCAACTCTAGTAAAACTAACTTTCTGCTCAAGTTATGGCTGCACACAGAGAGATGCACATGGCTGGGAAAACCCACATGACCAAGCTGGCTGGTCTCACTTGCAATTCCTGACCATAAACCCCAAACAGGCAGCTCTGACTGTCAGCATTCTCTCTGCACTTCATTAATCATTTACTCTCCCACTCTCTCATACGACCACTTTACAACTTCTCTCCTCTTCCCCATCCTCATCCTCAGTTGAGGGTCTTGCTTCCTGTTATGGGTTGGATTGGATCCCCCAAATAGATATGATTGAAGTCCTAACCCCTGGAATGTGTGCATGTGACCTCATTTGGAAATAGGGTCTTTGCATATGTAATCAAGTTAAGGCAAAATTACACTGGATTAGAGTGGGTCCCAATCCAACTGGTGTCCTTCTAAGAAAAAGGAAATTCAGACACAGACACATGGGAGTATGCCAGGTGACAACAGAGTTAGAGTTTGGGGTGATACGTCTACAAGCCAAGAAATGCCAAGGATTGCTGGCAACCACCAAAAGCCAGGGAAGGAAGAGGCATGGAAAAGATATTCTCTCAGAACCACCAGAAGGAACCAACTCTGCTGACAGATGAATTTCAGATTTCTAGCCTCCAGAACTCTAAGAGAAAATTTTCATTGTTTTAAGCCACTATGGTGGTTAATATTATGTGTCAACTTGACTGGGCCATGGAGTGCCCAGATATTTGGTCAAACATTATTCCATGTATTTCTTTAAGGGTGTTTCTGGATGAGATTAACATTTAAATTGGTAGACTGAGCAGACTGTTCTTCCCGATGAGGGTGGACATCATCCAATCACTTCAAGGGCTGAAGGCAACAAAAAGGCTGACCCTCCCTTGAGTAAGAGGGAATTCCTCCTGGAGGACCAAGGTACTGAGCTAGGACATTGATCTTTTCCTGCCTTTGGGCTCAAAGTGAAATATCAGCTCTCCCGGGTCTCTAGATTGCTGACTGCAGATCTTGGGACTTCTCAGCCTCCATAATTGCCTGAACCAATTTCTTACAATGAATCTTTCTATATCTATATACATCCTATTGCTTCTGTTTCCCTGGAGAATCCTGACGAATACAGTCACCTAGTTTGTGGTACCTGGTTACAGAAGCCCTAGGAAACTAATACACTTCCTATTTCTTCGAGGAAGTCGATGCACACAGAAGAGAATCTCTCCAAGCTCGCGGCCCTCAGAATCTGTCCTCTGAGACCCTGCCTCGCCTCATGTTTCTATAGATGTCCCGCCTATACATCTAGGCATTGCACCCTGATCCCATCCCTTCCTATCTGCTCAGAGGCATCATTCCAGCAACTCTCCTCCACTTACATCATTATGTTCCTCTCACTACAGGATCATTTCCATAAGCACAAAGCAAGCTATAATTTTCCCTGGCTAAAAAGAAAAAAAAAAAATCCTCTCATACCAATCGCTTCTTCTCCCACCATCTATTTTCCCATTTCTCTCATCCGCTCTACAGAAAAACTCAGTTTCCTAAGTTCCGTTTCCCCTCATTTCCAGTTCCACTCCTTCCAACTTCTCTTAAACCCACTCTAATCAGTTTTGGCCCCATCTCTCCACTGAAATGGCTCAAAAAATATTTGCTGAATGACAAACTGGTACTGTTCCATCCCTGGGAATCTTTTTACCCTTCACGTTCCTATTCCTATTAATTCCTATTGGCTTTTAAAACCATATTACCCCATCAATCGTGACACACACCACAAATTATACATCATCACAACCACACAAGCAGAGCGACTGAGATAAGTCATTCATTCTCTCTAGGTTTATTCATCTTTAAGACAGAGAAGTTAAGAGCTGACACTGAATCCTTCTTGCTTTAATGTTCTACGAATGGCTTCCGTTCACTCCCTGGTGGTCAGCTCTGGTCCACCAGCGCCTTGAGCCATAGGAGAAACATGCGTATGACTGGAGACGTTGGGGTGCATTTACTTCTCCTCTGAGAAAGGAGAGGAGAGGGGAGAGCTGAGGAGGGATGAGGGAGAGAGAAGAGGAAGGCAAAGGAAGGAAGGAGCACCACTCCGAACACCATTCTGCTAAACAAATGTTGATTTTTATATCCTTTCCTACAACAAGAAACGATTATATGAAGTAATTGCTCTTTAAATCTCCTTGGTCTTTAGTAAGCATGTTTTTAAATATTTATGTAGAGTCTATTTTTCTTCTATATTAAATTTCTCTCAGTGATAATTACTGGGAACTGCTCCTTCAGTGCTCCTCAGAACCAAGAGAATACATCAAAGGCATACTGAAAAGTTTGGGCTTCTCTGCTTACCCCTAAATCATGAGAAGAACCTGCGAAAGTCCCCGCCTTATCTACTAACCCACATCTCCTTGACCTTTAGACAGAGCAGCTGGATGTAGTTATGCAGAAGCATCGCTCAGCCAACGGCAGGAGGTAGATGAAATCCACTCAAAGCTCTGCTCACCAAGCACACACCCACGGAGCCGCACCTACTCATACCAACCCTAGTTCACACCAATGGGACCTATGGACAGTCAATGAGGACACATCTTCATTTGATCACGCAAGTGAGAGATAAACCCTGAGCTGCTGCTCTGTGCCAGGCACTGTCCTCGGCATTAGGAACCCAAAGGGAAATAAGAAACCTCAGATGGTTATAGTTGACTGAGGAGGATACCACATGGGGCAGACAGTCAAGGGGAGGAAAGGCGGGGGGCACAAAGTTAACTAGGCTTAGCCTGACCAGTGATCCCAAAATATGGGAGAGATCCCTGGGGTACATGAGATGATTTTAGGTGTAGGCAGATACAGTATTACACAGTATTCAATCACCTGAAAAAGTTATGCCCACTTCAGTTCTCTTTCAAATAATATGAGGGGGAAAGTCTCAGTTTGGTGCCAGTGTATCTTGAACACCTTTCTTACACGCTGATCTTCCTTTTTAGCCCAGAGGGTCCCAGCTCCAACCTGAGTCTTCAGGAAGCAACACCTCATGAAATTCTCCCCACTTCATTTATTTTTATTGTTTCCATGTATTTATGGCCGTGATATTGGTTTCTCATATAAGGCAATTACACAAATATTTCTTTTTAAATAAACTTATCACCTAATAAGATTTGTCAATTGAATGACAATAGGGTGTAAATATTTCGGTTAGCCTCCAGTTATGTAAAAACTGTGGAGGATCATAGGGTATCAAAATGCTGTTGGCTATGTTATGCAAATGACCAGAGCCGGACCAGCACTGGGCTACACCACGGGCTGCAGGTGGAGCAGGTCCATGTCTTCTGCCCCGGTGGCAACCTCAGCATTTGACACATTGTCAGACACATACCAGGCATCGCTAAGTGCTATTAAAATGAACTAAGGGAAACAGAGATGCTCACTCATTGGCCAACTACAGGGGAGATGGGCACGTAGAGAGAGGAGATGAACATAGAGTTTCTGTCTGTAGACTGTGTGGAGGGGGAACGTGGGGGGCTCTGTCGCCTGTTGAGAGGCCGGAGCAAGAGAAAGTGAGAATCTGTTTTACGCAACTATCTACCAGTCACAATTGACTGTTGACGATACCTCATTGAGCGGACATTTTTCTTCCAAGCATTCCCGTTAATTTCCTAGGCATATCGGTTCTTCTTGTTTTGTTCTGCTTGGTTTGTTTCTTGTTCCGTCTCAGTCAAGGATTTATTGTGGATTGGGTTCTTCACAAGCCTCACACTTCCCAAGGTGGTCCACTGGGACATGTACTCTCATTGGGGGCCATACTACCCCCAAGGGGCAAAAACTGTTTTTTGTGGCTGAAAAAACATCTTAGTCTTTTTATGTATAAAGTATAGATGTAACTACAGTACACAAACCATTATATAGTATAATATATTAAAAATCATCGGAGAGAGGATTATTAGGGAAAAAATGCCCAAAAAGACTCTTTGGGGGGGGCATAATGAAAAAAAGAAAAAGGTTGAGAAACCCTACTCTAGTTTCTCAGCCTCAGCACTACTGACATTTGGGCCACATAATTCTTTGTTGTGGGGGCTGTCCTGGAGTTGCTGGTTTCTTGGCAGCACCCCCGGCCTCTACCCACTAGACAATCATTGCATCTCCCAGTTGTCTCCAGAACTGCCAAATATCTCCTGGGAAGAGGGCAAAACTGCCTCCCTCCATTCCAGAACAACTGGCTGGAGGAAACCGTTCACAGGTATCAAATGAAGACAGCCAACAATTCACCATGGCCCAGTGCTCTGAGAAGAGGGACCTTCCAAGGATGTGAACACCCTCTCTCAAGAGAACGGAAGGAAATTCTTATATAACCAGGTTCCCCTTCCAGGGCTCATGTGGCATGGTGCAGAGCCCAGCTCCATGCACAAAGCAATTTCCACTAAATCACATGAAATGATACATCCATCAGTGCTTCAAAGAGATCTTCCCCATGAATAAATGTGAGTTCAACAGCTAATACATACCCTGCAACTAAGGCCTAAAAGGCTTAAGGGTATTTTTCAATCCACTCAGCAAATTCATTCATGAGCTTATATTTAGACACTCTTAATACTTCAACCGAAATTAATAGGTTCAGAGCACCAGGGAATGCTATGCAATATGTGAATCAGCACTCTTAAATTGGATTAAGATTTTTAAAAGAATTGGTAAGTCAAATGTAAGTAAAATAAATCTCCCCAACTAAAGAGCCGGCTTAGGAGAGATAGCGAGGCATATTGTGCATCAGAAAGAGGGCTTTAGAAGATGGATTCAAACTCCAGTTCCACCTTTTACCAGCCATATGGATCTGGAAAATCAAATCAATCTCAAAACTTTAAATGTTAAGTGTTTTAAAATTTAAACCTGAAATAGCATACGTGCTATGCGAATAGCATAAGGGCTAGCACCTAGCAGAATGCCTGACAAATTAGTTACCCAACGAATATTACAGTTTTCCTGATTTCCTTCCTTCCTACCTTCCTTTCTACCTTCCTTCCTTCTTTTCATCCTTCCTCCCTTCAGTGAGCATGAACACACACTCTTTAAAACTACAAGAACAAAGAGAAAGAAAAAATCATTACAAAAAAATAGGGGACATAAAAAAAATCAAAACAGAAAAACTACAAAAAATGTACAGGTAATTTATTTTTCACTAATCATGAAGACAAGGACATAGTTCTTTCTATATACAAGACAGTTCACCAACTGTCCTTGGAGTATCTTATTTACTCTCTCTGCCAAGAGCCGTTTCTATGGACTGTGTGTCAACTGCTCTAACTAACTGACAGGTTTCTATTTGTAAGGTGCACCCCACACTTTCTAGCGTGACTTCCTCACAACATGACTGAAGACCAGAAGAAGAATCTTTTGGGGCCTGCCCGGTGACCTAGTGGCTAAGTTCTCACATTCTGCTTTGGCAGCCTGGGGTTTGCAGGTTCGGATCCTGGGCACAGACCTACATACCACTCACCAAGCCATGCTGTGGCGTCACCCACATACAAAATAGAGGAGGATTGCCACAGATGTTAGCTCAGCAATAATCTTCCTCACACAAAAAGAAGAGGATTGGTGACAGATGTTAGCTCAGGGCCAATCTTCCTCACCAAAAAGAAGAAGAAGAAGAAGAAGAAGAAGAAGAAGAAGCTTTTGATGTTTCTGGTTCTTTCTCTTGTCTCAATATATCAACAGTACCAGAAGAAACTGCACTGAAGACTCTTGCAGTCTCCTTATAGAAGTGATTTTGTACTGCTTTATAACTATGAAATGTGTTTTGGTACAATAAAAAGAAAATGATTCTTGAACTATCACAAATGGGAAACACTAATTCACAAGCAATAATTCAAGGAATCTTAGAATATAGAAGACTAGAGGTTAAAAATATTTTATAGTGCATATATGAGCAGTTTCCTGATTTCTCTAAGCCTGTCTCCCCATCTGTAAACTGGAATTGATAATAATAATACTGATAATTTACAGGGTTGGTGTGGGGATTAAATTAGATAATGCATTAAAACACTCAGGGCAGTGCCTTGCACAACTGCATGCAATAAGTGTTTGCTTTTATTACACAGAGTTACATTGAGATTTATTATTCTTATTGTTGTTGTTATTACTATTACTTAGGGTGATTCTCTTCTTTTATATCTGAAAAAATAAAGTTTATAGAGACCAGGTAATTTGCTCCCAGACACACAGGTTAGCAGGAAAAAACTGGAACTTAGACCTACCTCTCCCCATCCCTAACTCCATGCTGCTTCTTCAATATGCTATATTCACCACATTCAAACCGTATTTAAGAGATCAGTGTATATATTCTATCCTGGTTGTCTCTTACTGCATAACAAATTACTCTAAAATTTACTGGCTTAAAACAACATCCCTTTTAAAATAAATCTCACAATTTGCTTGACCAGGAATTGGACCAGGGTTCAGCTGGGTGATGCTTTTGTTCTAGAAGATGGAGACCAGGATGGCGCAGTGATATTCAGCAGGTGGACAGGCTGGTCAAGATGGCTTCGTTCGCATGTCTGGTGCCGTAGCAGGGATGGCTAGGAGGCTGGCTTCAAGCGGGCATGTCGGCTAGAATTCTTGCACGTGGCTTCTCCAGAATGCATTCAGGGTAGTCAGCCTCCCTACCTGGTGGCCCAGAGCTCCCAGAGAGCTTGTTCCAAAAGGCCTGAGTAGAAGCTGCTGCTGTACAACTTCTGACCCAGCGTCAGAGTCTCAGAAAGTTACTTCTATCATGTCCTGTTGGTCAAGTCAACAAAGCCAACTCAGATTCAAGGGGAGAGGAATTAGATTCTATCTCCCCATGGGAGAAAATAGCAACACATTTGCAGCCATTGTTAGTCTACCACATAAACCCCATGGAAACACAAATGATAATATCGCTGTTCTGGTGAGTCAAATCTTTGGGGTATTACAGAAAAGCATTGTGTTTTGTTATTTGTCATGTTGTGTGCATGCGCGAAGAACTTAATTAGCATGGAATAAATAAATATTATGCACTTAATAAAATGATATTCTAACCTTACTGGAAAACGATCTTTCAGAGTAGGTTTTTCCAGAAATAAAAACAAGCTACAATTGATGTCAAGTACTGTTTGTTCCCAGCCAAATTAAACACTGGTTTCACAAAATGAAAGGGCAGCCATATGTTATTTTCAAAATGGCTTCCCAAGAGGGAAGCGATATTGTGAAGAAGTATGAAGTCGCAGAATGGAAAGATTTTGTCAAAGAGGACTTATTACCTCCACGCATAACAAGGATAACCTCCAGGTCCTTCCACTGTGCTACGGTGCAGGAAACCTAATGAAAATTCTAAGAGGGAATTAAATTTAATTTGCTCTTCTGGGCTTGGAGCAGACCCACAACTCTTCCAAGGGAATAGTAAACCTTCTGAGTTTTCAAAATATAATTTCAAAATAGCTAGTTAATCTCAAGGTCAGAAAAGAAAAAAAAATGATATACACAAATAACTAATTGGATTAAAGCAACAGAAGATCTAAGATTTCTTACTAGCTCAATTGTTATGAATTTAGGCATTTTTCCTAAAAAAAAGGAGAACAAAGCAACACAGAGCCTTTGAAAAATATTCTGGAACAAGAGAAAGAGAATATCATTCTAAAAACTTAGATGAAGAGGCAGGTTTTCATACATTATTTACTATAAAACTTGGAAAAAATTTTAGAAAACCATTTGGCAAGTTCAACAGTATATAAGATGACGTCACCTATAAGAAACAGAGAATTTAAAAACCAAGGAGAATGTGAATTGAAATGGAATGACAACAGGATTACTTCAAACACAGTGATATCTCCCATTCAAATTTAAGATTACAGGGTTTACATTTAATTATTTGAATGCATATTTACTAACATCTTGGTTCCTTAGTGACAAGTAACTAATTTGCTTTATTTGGTAAAGTATACAGAATATATATAATAGAATATATATCCTATTACATATCTGTTGGTGTATTGTGAGTGCAAGTGTGCGAACACCCAGGATAAAGTAAATAATAGAGGACAGGATATTACATGATAGGATATATTAGAATAAAACTGATTATTTAAACATGTATTATGAATATGCACATGCATATATATTATACATATATACATGTAAACATTACACAGACACACACAAATATACATATATGTGGAATCAGCTCGGAATCAATGCAAAAATCATTACTACGAAAAGATCAGTAAAAGTAAATGATTACTAATAACATTTTAAGATACCTTGTGGATTTTCTTCTTTCTCTTTAGGTTACATCTCACTAGTGATGGACGGTCGAATGAACGTGTTTTACAGTCATTTGAAATAATTCTTCTCCACGAGGTTAAATCACCAACTTTATACAGAGTTACCTTCATTGCTTAAATTTTTCTTTCAGTTTTCAGAAATTATATGTTTTATTTTGCTTTAATTTTATCTGTAATTATGCAAAATATTTACACGGTTCCACAAATTTTTCTATATTTAGAAAATTCTAGTTTCTATGCCTGGCTCCCTATCCTATCCCTCCTCCCCCATAGTAACCCCATTTTTTTAGTTCTTTGGTTTAATACATATATATGTATATATATGTATACATTATACATACATTAATACATATATACATATATAAACACATGCACACATATATTCATATTTCTCCATTATTTCCTTAAAAGATAGGATAGTATACACAATATTCCCCACTTTAGTTTTTTTTCAGCTTAGCAGTATGCCCTAGAGATGATTCTTAATTTCTTTTCTTAACGGCATAGTACTCAGAGAGAGCACAGGTGTTCCATACTTTATTAAACTGGTCCTCTCCTTATGGATTTTGAGATATTCCCAGGCTTTTGCTAAGACAGTGTTGCAATAAATAGTCCAGAGAAGGTGAATCTAAAGATTTATTAATATATAGATACAACACCAAAGGTAAAAATCAAAACTATTTCTTAAAAGTGAACATATGCAATGCAAAAATGAGAATTCAATAATAATAGCCTGGGTATAAAATCCTTAGGTTACATTTTCAAATTGGAAAGTAGAAAGGGAGAAGAAAAGAGAAGTTTGCTAAATTCCATTTTATACTTGGAGTAAAAACATACAGTGTCATTGTTAACTTTGGTAAGAAAAGAAATACACATTAAGCTTTTCAAAAACATTCTTCAAAGATAACCAAAGGATCAATATTTCAAAGATATAAAAAAAAATCCATATTTTCCAAATCACTGGAGAAAACAAAATTAAACATAATTAATCAAAACATGCAGTAGAAGGAAGCATAAAAAAACAAATTTCAAAGTAAGATGATTGGAATGGTTATAGGTACACCAGTTGTAACAATAATTATAAATGGATAAAATACCTTGATAAAGTTTCTCAGATTGGGCTACATAAAATTTGGTATCACACTCCTTATAAAACTGCCTGCAGAGACAATGCAGGGCAGACTTTGAGGTCAAACAGACTTGATTTAAAACCCCAGCTCCACCATTATTAATTATTTAATTCTGAACAAGTCATGTTCACACTTTGGGTTTCACTTCCTTTACCCATAAAATGGAACTAATACCTATCTCTCAAAGTTTCTGACAGAATTAGAAAGTATGTATATTATATGTTTTGCTTAGGGTTGATATAGATCTTTTATTGAAACCTTACTATTAGAACATTATAGTAAGTAGGTAACATTGATACACTATTATACAAATGAGTTAAAAATAAAGGGATGAGCAAATAGACAAAAAGTAAGACAACATCAATTGTAGGATACATGACAAGCACATTTATTACTGTATATTGACAAAGAGCATAATTTTTAATTAAACTGAAATAATCATGTATCTTTATGTGTCAAATAACATCCAATGAAAAAATGTAACACAAAATACATTAGAATGTAAAAGAAAAATGACAGACAATTAATACTATGAACCACTAACAAAACACTTTCAGAAATTGAGGAATCAAGTAGAAAAAAAGCAAACAGAGAATTTGAATTATACAAATAATAATGTTGGTTTAACTGATAAAAATCAAAATTGGTAACCTTCAATGGTACATGGAACCTTTGCAAAAAAATTACAATAAAATTACGAAGGAAAAGAAAAAGCTTTTGGAAATTATTTTTGGTTTGAAAGCCCCTGCAAAATTACACCCACTATCCAGTGAAAAATCATTAGGTACTAATATACTAATCTGATTCTAACAAACTCAAAAAGAAAAGATACATTCTAAGAATGTGGCACCCACTTAGCATAATAATTAAGGATTATGCTATAGATCATATATTTCTTTTTTAAGGAACAGATAAAACAAAATTTGCCATTATACATTTCAAACACAACATAATTAACATTATAGAAACAATGAACATTTAGTGTTAAATGTATTGTGTCGGGTGGTAAACAATTACAACCTGGTACCATGATAAGATAAAAATTTCTTACCAAACCGTAACAGAAAACAACTAATAATTCATCTTACTTTTATTTCTGAGATTCATAATTGGGGACGGGGGGGAGAACACCAATGCCTTGCCGAGGCTCTAGATTTTTTTTGTAATTCTTCAAATAATGGAATGTTGATATTTATGAATCATTGTTTTTCCTTTTATGATTCTTTTATAACCATTTCAAATGTGTTTCATGCTTTTTACTAAAAAACAAAAAAGCACTCTGAAAAACTCTATCAATTCAACAACTAGTATTTGCTCAAAACCCAGGGTTATAAAGTGGTGGTAGCACTGAACAACTGAAATGAAATTTTTCTGAGTTTTTGGTGCAAATCCAACCAATAACAAATAAAAATCCCAATAGCTTTCAGATTTAAAGCAACAGGAGGCTATAAAATACTGGCACACTGAGAAAGCAATCTTCACTTTTCAAACAAAGATTTCTTGGAAACTATATGCACAAATCCCCCCCCAAATTTATTATCCTTCCCATCGTACTAGGAAGATACAAAATAAAACAGATGAGATTTTTGCCTGATGATTTCATAATTCATTAGGGACTTATATATGCAGCATAAATAGCTTTCAAACATTCACAAAGTGTAAGGCAATAATCTGTTCTCAACATCTCTCCTCACCAGCAGTTGAACATGGTAGGACAACGTTTCAAGGTCTAACCTAGTAGACAGCTAAGGAGCTCTGTTCTCAGACCCCCTCTGCTCACGCTCTCTCCTGGGTAATCTCATTCTCCTCTATGGCTTCAAATCTCAGCTATATTCCAATAACTCTCAAACACATATACCTAGACAAGACCACTCCCCTGGGAGCCACATTTGTATATACACTTGCCTTCTCAGTACCTTGAATTTGATGTCTGAACCAGTATTTCAAAATTAATATGGCCAGAACAGAATACACAGTTTTTTCTCTAAAAATATGTCATCCCCTCCTTCCTGGAAACCTTTCCATCTCAGTTAATGGTACCACCATTCACCTACCTGTTTAAGCTAAAATCCTAGGAGACACTCTTGATTTCTCTCTTTCTCTGAGAGTCCCCTCCCTACCCGTTGATAATTCTATTAGAGCTACACTCAAAATAGATCCCAAATACAACCATTGCTCGCCATCTCCCAGTAGAGCAGCACTTCTCCCCTAGACTTAGGGCAACAGCCTCATGACTGGCCTCCCTGCCTTCACTTTTGTTTGCTACAATCCATCCTCCAAAACAACAGTCAGACAATGCTCTTTCTGAAAAAATAGATCATATGTCAACTCTCTTTTAAGACTCAACACCAGCTCCCTGTCACTCATGGGATAAAATTCCAAATTCCCTACCATGGCAGGCAAAGTCTAACTCCTGATTCCTTTTCGAACCTCATTTTCCTTTTCTATCCTGTTCCTTCTCAATATTCTAGACACTGTGACCAAGCTAGTTCCCAACCTAAAGCCCTTGCAGGTGCTGTTCCTTTTGCCTGCAATGTCCCTGCCCCAAATATTCATGAGACAACCACCTTTCCATCATTCAAGTTCAGAGGGCATCTTCTCAGAGAGGCCTTGCTTCTCCTCCCGAGCTAAAGCAGCCCCCCACCAAGTATCATGTCACCTCATTTTATCTTCTACACAGTACTAGCACACCTGATGTTAGGTTACACTATATTATTATACTATCTTAGATTACATTTTCAATATTTGTTAGTATATTTACTGTTTGTTTCTCAACATGGGAATATCAGCCCTGGAAAGCAGGAACTCTCTCACTCTCCATCACAATTGTATTGGTACCATTGTGCTAGTACCTACAACAGTGCCTGGCTCAGAGCAGAGTTTTAATAAACAGGCATTTTTGTGGGTGACTACAATAAAACAACGAAGTTAAATTTTTCAAATAACAAGGACACGGATAATAAAGTAAAAATTAGGATTAATTAGGGTATGCTGCCTTAAGCAGCAACCATCACCATCATCCATCTACTCTTCATCCTACAAACCTGAAACTCTGTACCCATTAAACTATAACTCCCCCTTTTTCCCTCCTCCCAGCCTCTGGCAACCACCCTTCTATGTTCCGTCTCTATGATTTTGACTGTTCTAAGTACCTCATATGAATAGAATCATACAGTATTTGTCTTTCGGTGACTGACTTATTTCACTTAGCATAACGTCCTCAAGGTCTGTCCATGTTGTAGCATATGTCAGAATTCTTTTCCTTTTTGAGGTGGAATAATATTCCATATGTACATGCCGCATTTTATTTATCCATTTGTCCATCAATGGACACTTGGGTTGCTTCCACATTTTAGCTACTGTGAATAATGCTGTAATAAAAACAAATGCACAAATATCTCTGAGACTCTGTTTTCAATTCTTTTGGGTATAGACCCAGAAATGGAATTGCTAGATAATATGGTCATTCTATTTTTAATTTTGGAGGATCTGTCACACTGTTTTCCACAGCAGCTGCATCATTTTGCATTTCCATAAACAGGGCACAAGGGTTCCAGTTTCTCCACATCCTCACCAACACTTGTTACTTTCTGTTTTTTAGATAGTAGCCATCCTAATGGGCGTAAGGTGGTAGGGATCTCATAGTTTTGATTTGCATTTCCCTGATGATAAATCATATTCACTTTTCATCAATGGTATTTTTTTCCAACACTGAAGATGAAAAATCTTTCCCATCTTAACGAGCCACTGCAGCTCCCACAGTATTTTTAGGCCTATACTTCCGCCCTGCCACCTGCTATTATGTGACAACAGTAGAAGTGAAGCTAGTACTTAAATTATTTGTATCTTCACTCCCAGAGAGTACCTTGACAATTTCAGGGAACAATTGAAAAATATTTCTTAAAGAGAAAAGTGCATCTAATCCCTAAAGAAAAACTAGCTAATAATTTGACTGTCTGGAAGCACAGAAAACATGTCTGAAGAATATCAGGTTCTTATCACTACTCTGCAAAAAAATTCCTCATTACCAAGAAGTTTTAGAGAACTGACGAGGCTACGAATCCAGGGCAGGCATCAATTTGGCTTTTATTCAATTCTCTCTTTGAAGCTCAAAGTAAAATTTTTCCTGGAATTCAAGTCAATTACTTTGATAACATGATTATTTCATCTACACTAGCACTGTGTTCGCTCTGCGTTATTAATGCCTTCCAACCATTCTATTTCTACGAAAATGAATGGCAGATGAGGCATTTGGCATGAGCACAAAACTCCCAGGGGTATTGGACAGGGCTGGCCAATTGGCTGAAAGGGTCTTCAGGTCACCTGTTCTACTAAAAGAACATTAGGTTGTCTGCACATGCTACCACACCTGCCTCAGGTGAGGGTTCAGTAATGTACTTCTGCATCTATAACCTCAGCTTAATCTTTCTGTTAATGTCACCTGGTCATCCACTACTAATCTCTTTTAAAAGCTATTAGCAAAGTACATAAAATGGGATCCCAAAAGTAGTACTTTTTTTAGTTCAAAAGTCAAAACAGTTTATTCTAATGATGTTCCAATTACACTATGATTTCATCACACTGCTTGTGAATCCACTCCATTTACCTCCGGAGCTCAAAAAGTAACAGGAGTGTGGTTACAATTAACATCCTCCATTCCAGCCACAAGAACAGTGGCTCATAAACTCTTTTTGGATTTCAGATCCCCTTGAGAATCTAAATAAAATGATGGGTCCTGTCTCCCAAAAAATCAGCAGACTCCAAGTGTAGAAAACGGTTTCAGGGGTTGTGGTCATTCCTCTATAAAGTCCACGTACACAGCACATTCTGCGTCAGAATCCTTTGGGGTGATGGTTACAATACAAGATTCATGACTAGGAGAAAGGTATCTCCATTTTTAACAAAAGCCCTTGGTGACTCTAATGAACACGAGTGTGGAGAGCTAGTGTTCTGAGGGTTACAGAATTTGAGGTTCACAGAGCCAGGTGAAAAACTCCTGATACGAAAGGTGAGGCTACAGGCTAATGATACGGGTTTTTAGCTCTCCGCAGAATCAATTTTATTATAATTACATCTGTGGAGGGAGTGAGACAAGGAAATCCTAAAGCCAAATTATAGGAATATAAGAAAAATAAATAATATGACTACATATACATTCTATACCATGCATAGTATGCTATACCACTATAATTTAACATTTCGAGTAAGTGTTCTTACCTTGAAATGTTTAATGTGCTAACCTTCAAAGGATGGCAATGTGAGTAGTGGAATACGAAGGAGACATGCACAGAGGTGAACCCCGATCACAATCCACACATGGGTGCACACACTCAGTTCCCTGAGCATCCGTCCCAGGCCTTGTACATCTTCTGGTCCCCAAGCATGGAGAATAATGCCCTGGTCATGGTCAATGCTCAACGCACACACTTTGGATTTCATTTTAATCTGTCTCTGCTGACAACTCTATTCCAAATCCAACTCTTTGCTTAATGATAACAGACCTCATTGAGGTAGATTACAGCATTAAAATGGAATTTAAGAAAGCTGAAAATTTGACAAACCGTACTTGTTCTTCTCAATTCTGGAAGAGGCTTGATCAATAAATACTCGTCAATACTCAGTCCCTTCTAAAGGGATGAACTTTAGAATGGTCAGAGGTCAAGTCTCCATATCTGTTGCTTATGGCCAGAGCTGGGTTAGGGGTGGAGAACAGTTTACGTAGAGTGTGACCAGAGAGGGATGAGAGCAACTGGGGAGTGAACACTCAGCAAGGTCAATTTCCTAACATCAGAATCACGTTTACTATACAAAACAATGACGGTGATGATGAAAAACAACACGTTCATCCACTCCAGTATGATCAGACACACCCTGAGTTAATAATTTGGCATATGGAAAAATGATCTTTTGTGATATCACAGACCCCTTGAAGAATCAGATAATACCCAAGAAGCACAAGATTCACACAAGCTTTTCATATTGTGTCAAGGAGTTCTCTGATCCCTGGAAGGTCATCCGTCCCCACCATTTTGTTTCAATAGCATTCACTATGTTCATCCACCCACCTACCTAGACAAGCATGATGGCAATACTGAGGGGGTGAGGACCACGAAAAGGGAAGTCACATGGGCTTTGATCCTGTGATATTGTACAATGAAAAGAACGTGAGGTCTGGACCCAAATGGGTCTTCATGACTTCACAGCATTACAACCACAGAACAGCCAGGACTGCTGTAAGGATCAAGTGAATTAACCATTACGGGTGCTCTCTGGCTAGTAAATGGCAGAAGTCACGTTTATTATACAAATAGTATACATTTTTTCTGATTATATAGAAACCTAGATGTTAATATTCTTTGGGTCATATTTGTGGTATGAAATTTCTCAGATTACAATCAGAACTTTACATCAAATTATCTTGGTATTTAAGTTATTAAGACTGTTTGAACATAAGCCAAGAAAAACTTGACTATACTAATTCTATTGCAAAGCAAAAAGAAGAAATTAATCTTTTTTACATAAATAGAAAAACGTTTAAGTTTCTTTTTAAGAGAAAGCCAACATCATCATTCATAAAAAGGTGAATGTTTAAAAAGTAGCTAGAATACATACCATTAAATTACATCGCAAACATTTACACCACAAGCCACACACACACACATCACACACACATATACACACATATATACTTTTTTACATCAATCTATCTGTGTATATATGAAGCATCGTATAATGTTGATTTATTTTTCATTTCTTGTAGTCTACCTGGCAATAATTGACTTTTATCTACTAATTAAAATCTACTGCAAATTCACGTCTTCCACAGATTAACATGCACTTCAAAAAAGAACACACACAATCTGGTGGGTGGGGAGGTGGGGAGATTTTGCTCAATAAGAGATTTAATTAAATCACTCTTACAATCTTTCACAAAAAAGCAAATTAGATTCAATGCTGAAAAGATATTCTTTCTCCATATTATACCAAGAAAATTTAGAGTTCTAAGATCAGCAATAGCGAGCACAGGATTTTATCAGGTAAATGCCACCATTTCAAATCCCAAAGTCAATTCACAGTAGCGATTTAAGAGATGCTAAAGGCCTGGCAAGAGTATTTATTTCCTCCAAGAACCCTCTGCAAGCCAACTGTCCATTCAGCAATTCTGCAGGCTACTGTTTCACCATGCGACAGGCCCACTTATTCATAAACAAATCATTAACATTCTTGACATAAATCCATAGTGGACCATTAATCCCAGCTATGATAATGTTTCAGTACATTTGCTCTGCCCATCATGAATGAGAGTGTTGTTTCCCAGAACCCATCTCTGACAAATAAGAGACAAATTATGCCCCGTGAGAAAACTTGGAGAATGAACGGCTTACACACCAATTACTGTCTCATTATCAGGCTGATGCCGAAATAGATCCTGTGTGCTTTGGGTGAAATGTAGATTTTTCTTACTCAGACCAAAAAATACAAGTATATACAAATCCATTTGCCAAGGTGATTTTTGTTGCTCAGATTGATCTGCAAGCCACCCTCTGGGGACATTCCTCATAAAATCAAATTAAAAATTAATTATTGCTTAAGGAAATAACTATTGCTAATAAGTTATTACTCATATAACACAAAAAATACCAAAGATCCTAACGACTATAATGACCAATGATTAACATGGCTTTTTAGCATTTCAGTGTTTATTATATTCTGTATAAGAGTTATCAGGAAAGGGATCTGAGTAACAGAGAAATAATAATCAGGGTATAAGAGACTTATTTAAGTTAAATAGACTATAACCTGACAAGTCTCTTAAATCCAGTTTATAAATTTTCCCAGCAGAGCTGTCAACAATAATCCTCTTCGTGATCAAAAAGCACTGGATACGAACCCATACATAAGAAGTACCCTCCTGTAGGCTTTTACGTTCCAAGTTAAATGGATCCAATTCTAGCTCTTTAACCCTGACATCATTAGTTAAATAAATATGCTGACAATTCTACAAAAGCAACCAAATCAAACATTTTATCTTCCATATCGGTACCCCTAATTCTACCCTACAAACTGTCTGCTGGCTAAGCCCCAGCCTTGTGCCCGGTCAAACGTCACTTTACACGTTTGCATGGGCAGGGACAAGACTATGAGCCTGCTTACTTCACAAGGTTTCTGGCTTCCAACAGCTGTTGGGTAGCACAGTGCTTCTCAAACTTTATGTGTATAGAAATCACCTGGGGATTCTGTTCAAGCGCAGATTCTGGGTCAACAGGGGTGGGGCGGCACCTAAGAGTCTGTATTTTTATCAAGCTCCCAAGTGATGCTGACACTGCGGTCCATGACCCATACTTAAAGAAGCAAGGTGGGAGAGGACCATATTTTGATTATGCCTTAGTAGATCAACAGCTTGGTTCTCTTTAGGCATGAAATGGAAACTCTTCTGCTTAATTTTGCTTTCCCCATTATGAATATAATTATTAATTTAGATCAATAAATATAAAATTTAAAGCCATGTTTTACATGATGCTCAATTTAGAGTAAGATTGAAACTGCAGAAATCTAGAGACATACTTGTATGGCATTGGTGTGAGGTCACCCTACTGGTGACCTGATTTGAATCTTATTCTGCTCTTTCATTAAACAAAACCATGGGGCCATAAATGCGGTACTGAACTTCTCTTGGCCTCAGTATACCGATCTGCAAAACACAAATGGAAAATACTCACTTCGTGGTACTAACAGAGGATGAAATAAAAACATACGAATAGTGCTTTAGCACAGGAGTTCCTTTTCTTGCTGTCTTTGATTATCATCAAACATTATCAAACAGTCTAACCCTGGCTCCAGTAGAATGAACTCAGTCTGGAGGAAAAGACACAGCTGGGTCTGGACCTGGCTCTGTTATTTATCAGCTATTCATCCTTTGGCAAATCACCTTGCCCGTGGTTCTCAGATGTGGATTGTTGCACCTGCACCAAGCTGGCTATGTAATAATCACTTGATAAAAATTCAGATTCCTCTGCTTGCCAGCTGGGCAAAACTGTTTTCATACAACATGCCTGAGATGGAACCTTGGAATATGTATTATTCAATACTTTCTTAGTGATTCTGATCTGTAGGCAGGACTGGAAACCGCTGCCTCCATCTTTAGAGCTTCAGATACCTTGAGTATGGCAACAGTGCCAAACCCCTACCACTGACGCTCTTCTAACAGGGCTTAGTAAACAGCAAACTCTACAGGACAGAAGACTGTGTTGTTATTATTGCCCTCATATACGGACGCAGAGATTAACTCACAGTGACTTCCCTTAGCTGTGGGGATCGCGTCCCCTGAATGTGTCCTCCATTTCACAACCCTCGCCATATCTTGATCAAAACACTTGCAAGCTCCAGTTCCTGATGTTTTTCTCTTTTAATCTCTGCCACAAACTGGGTCCTGATGGAGATGACTTCACTGAGTCTTCCCACCTGCGAGTCCAACGAGTGAGTCCCTGCCAGGTGACCTCCGACTCTGGCTTTCTCTAACACTTGTTTGCAAAGTAGAAGGACAAGAGCCCCATCACTACCCAATCACTAAGTGCATCTCTAGTGCAGCAACCCCATAAATCCCCATGAACAGCCTTTTCATCAGAAGAGAAGGATTTTCGCTCAGCTCACTGCTATGTCTTGTCTCTTTTACCACTTCCCATCTGTGTATATAATTGGTCCCCGTAACAACTGCCACAAAAAGAAACACACATTCCTACACTCTGGTTTTAGATGATAACGATCCCACTTCCAATTACAACTCTTCGCTAGAACAGAATAGGGCTTATAAAACATATTTATGCAGAAAGCAGTGAGGTTTTCACACAGAGACCTGGAAGTTTTTTGCAAAAACATAGAATGCACTCCTTTCACTGTTTCCTTCATTTCTCTCCCTCCCTCCTTCCCCTCTCCCTCCCTTTCTTCCTTCCAATAGCATTTGCAATTCTGTAAACTCACTGAAATCCTTCCTAACCACCAACCAGAATATTATTTCTTAAACTTATCTACCTTATAGGTGAGCGTCTCCCTTAACCCTCTAGTATGGTATAATAAGAGGGAGAGAGAGAGAGAGAGAGAGAGGTAAGCTATCAGGGCTGTGAATTAGTGCTCTGAAGTCATGCAAGAATTAGAGAAGCAGGCCTGGTATAAGAAGATAAGTGACAACTGATGCTTGGCCTTCTTGGAGGATGACAGGGAGTGGCCAGAACTGTGGTAAAAAAAAAAACAAAGAATACATGTCTGCTCTAAAGGTGGCGCCACCGCTCAACTCTAGACAAGAGAGGCAAGCAACAATAAGATATGAACACTGCCAGGTAGTCACATTTTCCAGGAGAAGCCAGAAGACCAGATATTTACGTGAAATCTCCTGATCTTTTAGTGTTTGCTACAAGTTTCAAATTATACCAACACTGTACTGGTCTAAGGAAATATACCAGCGAGGCAGTGTGGCTCACTGGCCAGTCACTTGCAAACCTTCAGCTAGATACTCTCTGTGGCAGGGATGCTGGCTGGTCACCAGAATCTGTTTCCCCTCCTTCCTGGGTATTCAGCTGGATCACATTTCTCCATCTTCCTTAGAATTAGGTATGTTCCGAAGACTGAGTTCTAGCCACTGGAAGGTGAGCAGAAAGAATATGTACCTCTTATGAGCAAAGACTTTAAAGAAGCAGCTGTGCCTCCTCACGCTCTCTTTCCACTTATACAACCAACAACGAGCCCACAGGGGCAGGGAAAAAGCCTGGGTCCCCGAATCACCACATGGAAGAGAGCCACCAACACAACTTTGCCTGTGACTAGGAAAAACAAACATCTACAGTGTATAAGTATGCTATATTTTAAGGCCTATTGGTTACTGTGACCTAGCCTGACATAGCCTGACTTATTTAACACAGTCTATGGGATCTGTCACCTTTGGCTTTGAAACACGTGATTGCTCATCATCCTTGAGATGTCCTTACTTCAAATGTTTGTTAATGGAATGCTATTCATTTTTCTCTCCTAGATATGTTTATCTCTAATTCTGAGTACAATAGGTCCTCCATGCCTATTCAGATAAATTTAGTTTTTATTTGTTGATTGTTTAACAGCAGAAATTATGATTTTCCAGAGCATTCAGAAAGGTACTTGGGATTAGATTCAGTAAGAGAATGATCATGACACTTCTATTAAGAGAAGGTTACTACAGGAAGAAACGTACAGACATTTTGAAAATCCTCCCACATCATCACTTTTTTTTTTCAAACTAGAAAATACGTCCTAAGGACAAGGTGAATACGTTTTACGTAGTCCCCTTCCCTAAATTTTTACCTATTGTCCTTTCTTCTACTTGAGATGACCTCCCAGAAAGTTTTGTATCAGAAAGGGTATTAATAAACTTTAAAAAAATGGTAAAACTATGGAAAGTATTGAAAGGATGAGCATTCTAGATTGGAGGAAATGGTGTGCCACAAAAATCCAGAGTGGGAGAAGTGAGAAGACTTCAAGGCACTGTTCCCAACATCTTTTGCTATAGAAGTAAAGATGAAATTCAAAGAATGTAGCTTTTTCTCTTATAATTTTATTTCTTATAATTTTATTTCTTTACATGTAGATATTTTGTTGGAACAGGTGAGAAAAAGGACTGAATGCCATGTACCAATATGGCGCTAGAAGCCAACAGTGAACCATGGCTGGTCAGGAAATAAGCTCCATTCCTCCAGATAGACTCCTGTATCTGCCTGCAGCAGCAACCCCTCCAGGCAGGGTAGCTAAAAGCCTGGCGAAAATAGTTAAAGACAGTTAATCATTTTTTCCATTTACTTTCCGCCAATAGGATTTAATTAAGTATACTTTAATTAAAATTTAATCATGCTTTCTGCGGCTACAGAGAGCCTCCGCTGAAAATTTCATTATCTAGCATTTTCTAAAACCCCTTTCCAAATAAAGCTGCCTTATCATGAAGAAATATTTATTGTGGTGATATTGTATTCTCTCCTCAAAAATGGAAGAGGGAGACTAGGGGGCGGTGAAATGACTATATAAAAGAGATCACACAATGAAATGTGTGAACAAATACAGGTGGCTGGTTTGGGGGGAAAACGTTCTCCATTAATCAGAGGTTTGAGCAGAGGAGCATTTGCTAGATTCAAAATTACAATAATGCTTCATTAATGCAACTACTGAGAAATGAGTTGTCCTGCATAACCTAATGTCTGTATTTCTTGTGCCCATTGTTCATTTGTTCATTCAATGTATTTATGGCAGGAACTGTTTGGGGATAGCAGTCTAAATACAAAGCATGTCCCCAAGTGCCAAATCTTTAGTTGACTGTGATGAATGAAAAATCTTTATTTGCATACTTGTGATTTTCCTCAACAGAGGGTATGAGTAAAATTGAGCTGTTTATTGATCACACTTATTACCGATGTGAACATTAATTATATTCCTGGGCTTAAATGGAGAAACGCTCTCACAGGCCATTGAGAAACATATGTATGATTCTCTGTCCCTACACAGAATAGTACCAAGTCATATTTTCGATATACATTGGTGAGGTCTCTATGGCTTCCACAGATTATGACGCATGGCCTTTGTGGCAGCTGTTTGAGTCCCAGGGGGCTGTCTTACCTGCTTCTGGCCAGACACATGGATGGATGAGGTTGTCAGGAAAGTAATTTTTCAAGAAAGCAAGCATCACAATGCAGCATTATCCATACCTTCCACTAGCAACACCTAGTGAAATGTTTGGCACTATTACCAAATTTTGGTTAATCAGAATTTTAAGAAAATTATCACAGTCAACTTGACATTGAATACAATTTGGAAAACAACTGAAGACTTCTCTAACTAACAAAAAAATTAGTGGGCCTCACGGTCATTCTTCTGAAAGAAATTTTAACTTTACAGTTTCACAAATATAGAAATTGTCAGACTGGCTTAATGTATAACAACCTCAGACCCACTAAGTTTGTCATTTAAAGTCAGGCCTTTATTATGGCCTCTTTTTCTTTGAATTTGCATTTTCTGGGGGAAAAAATGGAAAACCAAGAAAGATCTGGTTCAGAGTTCAACCTGCTCGGTTTCTTTTTCCTGTAACAGTGTGCTTCTTAGGTCATGTTTAAAATAGATTTGCCCTTCATGCCCTTGAATCAGGTGTCCAAAAGCTGCTTCTGGAGAAATTTATAATTCCTTTTCAAAGAACAACTTTTTGAAGTTCACCTGGAGATTAGGCAGGAAGCCATCACAGAGAGATGTTTTATAGCTGTCACATGTTGTCAGATTTCTTTGTTGTTCCCTCCTCTGTCAAAAGAAACCCAGCTCTGGTTCCCATCCGGTGGACAAAGGAAACTCCCATGAGAATGTCACTAAGAATTGAACACAAGACCTGAGAAGCTCTCTGGGTTCTACCCAGAGCTGGAAAGGAGGGCTAAATTTGCAGAAGCGTCCCTTCCAACGTGTGATTTTAAGTGTATTTCCATGCAAAGATATCCTAGTAAAAATGCTAATAAGAATTGACCACAAAGATACACCAGAAGGTTTCCTTTTCAAGGGCTGGATCTCATGCTCATTGCTGCCATCTGAAGGCTTACACAGCAGAGTAGGGGTGCAAGTATAGGGCCAGAAACTACACGGGGCATGGGACAGGCTTTTCTGTACCCTGCCAGACAGGTAATATTATTCCCATTTTACATATGAGAAAACTGAGGCTTAGTTACTTACCCCAGAGCACAGCAAGGCAAGTGAAAGAGAGAGAGAATGAGAAGGCAGGATTTCCAAGCCCAGATCCCAGACATTCTCCTTGCCTGTGCTTCCCAGTTGACCCACCAGTAAGTACGCTCACACCTCATCCTGCCCCATGACCTTGAGCTCCTTTTCCAAACTCGCTCTCAAATCTAATCCCCTTCGTAACCAACAACACAAATTCATGACTCCAGGGGAAGGGATTAAGTCTACACACCATGGTTCATGAAATAAAACAAAGTTAACTAAGGAGACTAGAGGGAGCAAGAAAAAAATACATGAGTTAAGGAGTACATCAGAGCTGGGCTCCATCCAATCCAGGCTCTGTGACTTACCAACTTTGTAACTTTGGGCAAGTAAATTAACCCTTCTAAGCCTCCACTCTTCATGGGTGAAATGCCCAACTTCCAAGGTATCTGTGAGAATTAAGTGAGGTATATAAGCCAGGTGCAGGGGCCCAGCAGGCAGGGACCAGCCTTCGTCCCCCCAATCTCCACACCTGACCCAACGACAGCCCTCATTCACCTGATCAGACTCTCCAGCCATTCCGAGCATCACTTCTCCAGAGGGATATGTCTGTCCATACCACCCATCTGCATCAAGAGTTGGCGCTTTTCAATTAGGAAAATGAAATTCAGAGATCTGAGCCAAACACAAAGGAAAACATAGAATCCAGAAAGGTAGAGAAAGTGTTGATTCAGGGAAGGGCAATTTCCACACCTTAAGCGCTAGGGCCCCTCGCAAGAATAACAAATTGCTCACAATTTTTCCTCTGACCGCCTTCTCAGTCAATAACATGTTGACTGACATAGTCCATTTAACAGGTAGCCCTTTCCCCAAAATTCTACAAGTCACATGCCCCAGTGCCTCTCAAGGGTAGACATCATGCTTCCTTCCATTTTTAGTCCTCAGCACAACAAATACTTGACACTACCGGGTACAGAACATATATGATTTCTGTCAATTAAAAATCCCCATAAATCATGTAATGTGCCATCACTTAGACTCACCAAGGACACTTGATCAAAAAATCAAGTCAGAAGTAAATTCACTATAAGATACCACAAACAACTCTACACGATCTTCAGCCACTGAAGACTTAAAGAGAAAGCCAGAAACCCAGGTAATAAATTGGTGCATTTTGAACCGGAAGAGGCAGTCCATTTCATCCTATCCAATGGTCTTAAATTAAAGGTAAAAACACCTAAACAGAGGTAAGGTGGACATGCCTATAAACACGAAATGAAAGAACAATATCCGGTGTGATCAGCTCTACATTCCAGGCTCCCTTCTAAGTGTTTTATAAGTGGGATGACTTTTCATTCATACAACCCACTGCAGTTGGTATTACTAACAGCCCCATTTTACAGATGCAGAGCAGAGGCTGAAAGAGGTTAAATAATCTGTCTGATGGTTTATCTCTAGCAACGAGTAGAGCCAAGACTTAAACCCAAGTCATCTGACTCTAAGGACCACTTTCATGACCATTGTTCTTAAGTGAAAACCTGGAGTATGGATTCCTCCATCAGAAAATAACCTCAGTGTCCTTATATCCCAACCCAACCTGCTGCCAAGCGACCTGTCAGGGCAAGTCAGTCACAATGTAATTACTTCTTAAGAAGTAAGTACATCCAAAGGCTATTGAAGCCTTGGTCAATTAAAAACAAATCTACAAGTATTCAAGTTTTAAAAAAAAGAATCCTAGAATCAGATATGGGGAAGGATTAGGGCATTATTAGAAAATGATTGAGAAAAAATGGAGGGCTTTTTTATGAAAGTTTTCCTATCACTAAAGATCCACCCGCACGGTTTGAAAAAGGAAATTGAACTGACACAGAAGAGCATCTAGTGAAATTTTATAAAAGACCCCTCCTCATTCTCCGAATTTCAGTGTCAAATCCTGGAGTCAGCCACTATTAGCAGAGTTTTTTTTGTTTTGTTTTATTTTTTGTTTTATCTTTGGCATCTCTTTCCAGAAATTTTCAATGCAGTTATAAGCATAAAGAGATTTTTCTTTTCTTTTTTCCTGTTTTTATATAAATGTGATTATATCATAGTACTATTTTACCGCTTACTTTTTTTTTCTTACTATATATTGAACATTTTCCCCTCATAGTAGCACACAGCACATCTAATCACTCTCTACCCGCCGTCCACGCCCACCTTCTCCCTCTCACCCTCTCTCTCTTTCTTTTCTTCAAGCTCTATACTGTTGCATTAAATTGTAGCATGGTACCATAATTCTACTAATCATATATGGATATTTAGGTTGTTTCTAGCAGTCCAGGTATATTGTCGTTGTTATTATTACAAACAAAATTTCACATATTTTGAGTAACCTTGGGATAAAGTTATAGAAAGGAAACTGCTGTGTCAAAAGTGTGCCTTATTTTTCTTAATACATATCACCCAAACCCTCCAAAAAGGGATCTCAACAGCAATTTACACTCCTACAGACAACAATAAAGTAGAAAAGTGACTATTATCCCTTGTTTCAACAGCACTGAGCTTTATCGTACTTTTTAACCATTACCCACCAGACAGGGGGAAAAACATTCTTGCTATTGCTACATTTTCTAGTTTTTTAACTCAATGAGGCTGGACATCTTTTTGCACGTTTACTGGAAATTTATACTTTCTTTCTCTGACCCTATTTACTTAAGTCTCTTGCCCATTTTTCTACTGGAGTGTTTGTCATCTCCCTATTGATTGTGAAAGTGCTTTGAATATTAACCAGATAGACCCTTTGTTGGGCAAATGTTTTACACTACATTTTCCCCAATGTGTCATTTATCTTTTGGTGGTGTTTAGAGTAATTCTGCCTTAAAGTTTTAAATGCTTACCTACTCAAGTATGCTAGATTACAGCATGCTTCTTCACACTCACAAAACCATGTGACCATGAGCAGAGCAGGGACCAGGCAGGTGCACCTGGGCTCTCCTAGCATTCGGTTCAGCACTCAGTCATGTCACAGTCAGGTGGACCTCATGCCAAGGCATATGGACAGGTGTATATGGATGAGCGCAAGCTTAAATTCAAAAAAGAACCATGTAGAGCTAACTTCTAATCAGGCACATGTTTTATCGTAAGTCCAGATATGTTCACAGACAGGACAGGAGAAATTTTATCGTAAAATCAGAAAAAAAATTAAATTAAAAAATTGGATTGTACTTGTAGTCTCCAATTAATGTGCTGGCCTCCAATTAACGTACATGGTCTCCAATGTGTTAGAATATATTCCGTAACACAGTCGACCATTTGTACTCCTTTGTGATTACGGTTTCTAAGAAGTGAAAATATACTTTAAAAATATAATCCAAATCAAAATCATCTGTGGGACACCTGAATGACCTCTACTGAACATGGTTTGGAAATCACAGACCACCAGGAAGAGGCCAACAGAATGCCACTTTTCCTATGTGGAAAGGAAGAGGATGTGCCCCTCAGTGACCAGTCTCTTTCCAGTTTTGACAGCCAGATACTTGGCTTTAAGAAGAGCTCTCTAAAGGGGAAGTCTTTAAAACTTGGCCTTGTGACCCTGATCGCAGGATCCTAGGCAGCAGAAGAACAAAATACAAAGACAGCTTTTAAAAAACGGCTAACAGCAAATATGCTGCCTGTCATGTGGTCCCGCTCAACATGCCCAGGGGCTATGCTCATAAGCAGGTGTGGAGGAGAAGCAGACACTCATATTTATCTGAAGGTTTCTCCTCCAAATTCAGATCATGACACTGCCAGTCTGTTTCTCAGTCCCAACATGCAGCATCCTTGTGCCTTATGGCTTCTTGTGGCTTTAGCTCCCAAAATGATGGAAGAAAGCAACACAGGGACTCAAGGAAGAAGACTATCCCACCACGATGGCCAGCATCTCAATAACCATATGACCCAGAGAAAGGATCAGAAAATTGATGGAGATGTTATGAATTAAAGACTTGGTAGATTAAGGCCTTAGGGTTTTGATCTTTCAAAAAATGTGTGGAAATCCTCAAGTTGTCAAGTTGTTAAAAGGTAAATAACTATAACTCTTGCTGCTATTGATATCTTAAACTGGTTTTTTTAAACAAAGTGTTTATTAAATATTATTCAACTATGGAGGAAAAACACACCAGAAACAAGACCCAGAAGTAAACCCAAAAACCTCGCATGCCACTTTTCAAATGAGGAAACTGATATACAGAAAATAGAAGCAACTGGCCCAGAGGCACAAATGATATTATCACTGTCATTGTCCCTTTGATTGTCAAAGTCCTCTCCTGAAAGAGGCATCTCAAAGTTCTCATTAAAAAAAAAAAATTATTTTCTAAATACCCTTTTTTTTACTTAGAATTTTTGAGTTATAATTTACACAGAGTGAAATGTACAAATCTCAAGAAAAAAATAGATCAACTTTTAAATAGATAAAAACATAAAACCCTATATAACCACAGCCCAGAGCTCCATACCCCAGGTCCTGGCACAGGGTGGCCACAATGTCCTTTACTTTCCATTAGCCTCTGTGCCAGAGCAGTCCCCTGGAGACAGAGCACATTGATATCCAGGATCCACAGGGCAACCCATGAGAACTCCGGGATGACTCCAGAGAACTCTAAACCAGACAGTAAGGGAGAGCATGGAGCACTCCATCAAAATGAATGTCTGCATCAGGTAAGCTCCAAATTTAATTTATTTTATGCTGATGAGGTTTATGAGTCTTAGAAAATATGAAGCTCAGCTGTTTAGGATTTGCTTTGTTTGTTTTGTTTTAATTAATGATAGCGCCTTTCTGCAGAGAAAACAGCACGGAGAAGAAATACTGTCAGAAATGATCTATGCAAAGCCTCTCCTCCAGCCCCAGCTCTGAAATGAACACGATTCCTTAATCTTACTGGGACTCAGAGAATGGGAGGAGCAGGCAGCAGGTGGCTGCACCTGAAGATAGGCAGGCTGCCAAAGAAAAGATGAGACCCCACCCAGGTGGCGGTCCCGCTGGACAAGGTCAATATACGGTTGGTAATTGTGGAAAGGAGCCAGAATTACTGGTCTTATAAACAAGACCTCCAAAAGCTTCAAAATAATACCAAGATACCCAACATGAAACTACCAAGAGTTATTGCCCAAGCTCCTCATGGTCAAATCTCATTAATTTGGACTTAACTCATTCAGATTTTGCAATAATTCCCTATCACCACCAATCTCCTTATGTTAGCATTGCAAGGGACTTCTAAACACGGTCCTGGCTCCATCTTTACAGCTCCATCTTCCATGTGTCCTCAGGTACCCTCCAGTCACCCCAATCCAGCTCCTTTTCTAAACGTAACAGGCAGTCTTTCATTCCTCCAAGCCTTGGACTCTGCTTTTTCCTCTACCTACAACATCCCTCGACATTTGGCCTCAGTGTCACACGGTCTGGGAATAGTCCTCAAGCCCCACTGTAGACTGTTGGTTGTTTCCCCCACTGTGCACTCCAAAACCTCCTCCATAATAGCCCTTTATCTTCATTCCCTGAATATTATTCTCTCCTCCACTAAAGTACTAATTCCTTCTCTGTGGCCAAAAGGGAGCCTGAGACAGTGCCTGGAATATAGCAGGTGCTTGACAAACAAATATTAATACAAAAGTTCATGACACACACTGGTATAGATTCTCTCCTGAAATGCTTATGCTTGATATGAACTTCCCCACAATTTGTTTCCTGGGCAAAAAGAAAAAAAAATCATGACACGAAAAGAAATATAAAAAAAATTGCTGACAATCTTCTGATTCATTTCCTTTGTTCTCATACATCCCATGTCCACACATTGTTGAACAAGTTGTAATCCCAGGGTAACTCTTGCTGCACATAATTCAGAAATCAATAATGGAACCAAGCAGAAGCTGAGGCAGGAACAGAATACGGCAGGGTAGAGGCCAAGATCAGGATCAGCAATATGTGGAGGGTAGAAATGTTAACCAAAGGCAGGATGGTGCAGACAGGTCATTGAGGACAGATGAGCAGACAGACTGGACGTCCAGGATTTGGGACAAAGTGGACGGGTCCA
The DNA here is from genome assembly GCF_041296235.1 of Equus asinus. Classification (NCBI taxonomy): domain Eukaryota; kingdom Metazoa; phylum Chordata; class Mammalia; order Perissodactyla; family Equidae; genus Equus; species Equus asinus. The sequence goes on along the minus strand of NC_091808.1, from coordinate 11,114,931 downwards.
GGATGGAAGGAGATTCTATATACAGAGGCCTGGGATTCAGGGGAGAAGAGAGGAGTGGACAGATGGCCGAGGTCCATTCAGGAGTGGGAGAGGGGAAGCTACAGCAACAAACGGAAAGATGGGGAGCAGGGATGCAGGCAAACAAGCCCAAATTTTGCCCAATATACTGCTGTGCTCAACAGAAGCTCTCTGCATGGATCTAACTTATCTTGATCCACACTCCCTTCTTTGCAGCCTTCTTAAAGTCTTTCTCCCTCGACTAAATTCTCATTTTCAAATGTCAGGATGTGTTAAACTGAAACCTTCTCTTGAAGTCAGTCTCTCAAATCGCCATATAAACACACAATTATTAATTCTCAGTCCAAGCTTCAAACAACACTAGAGAAAATGCATTATTCAAGAGCTGGACAGAATCCTGGAGAACGTCTAGTTCAGACCTTTTTCTGTAGATAAGAAAATCTATGGTGACAGACTAGTCTACGGTCATGTGGCTAAAAGTGATGGGGCCACAAATAATAATAATAAAAATGCAGGCCAGAGACTGTGCTAATCACTCCACATATGTGATCGACTTTAAACCCCAGGATGTCTTGAAATCTCTTTAATAGAGGAAACTGAGGCACAGAAATGCATCTTTTATTCACAAACGTGCTATTTCATTCTAACAAAAGGATTGGACAAGTGATAAGGAAAATGAGTCACAAAGAACCAGAAGCTGGCCCCAAGCCCACAGGGCTCACACCAGGATTCCAATGGCCTACGCGCTCCAGTGAACCACCAGGCAATGAGGCTGGGAGCTGGCCCAGGGGTCTGGAACGCCAACACACAGGAGGTGGCAGCAGTCAGGACCCAGCCTGGCAAACAATGATTCCATACATACAGTCGGCTCCACGAGACAACTTGGGTCTTTTCTAGGACCAAGAGTCTCTTAGTCCTCTATGTCTTTAAACTCAGCACTTTCACTTATCAAACAGCACACCACTTCCCCACTAATGCAAATTAATGAGGTGTTCTTATAGGGTTTTTATTCCCCTTGGTGAAAATTAAAACTAAATAAATAAACGGTAATTGGAAAACTCAAATGAGGAAGCCATTTAGTGTAAAACCGTCAATGTTTACACAGTGCTTTACTTTCTACGGTTGTATTGTACCACTCTTACTTGATTTTTTTTAACTAAAAATTAAAGAGAAAAACAACTTATTTTTCCCGAAATTTCACCAGTTTGCTTAAACCCAAAAATATTTCCAAACTCTCCGTCCCACTAAATTGGCAGCTCGGCATAGACTTATTCCCTTGTGATGCTACTGAACCGCATTATGTATATACATCTGGTATCCTCATCCAGCTTTCATTTGTCTTAGAGGACAGATATTTTTGCTTACACATTTTTGAGTAGGGTGATCAATTTGTCCCAGTTGGCTAAAGATTTTCCTGAGTGGGCACTGAAAGTTCTGCATGCTGAGAACGCCCCAAGTCCCAGGCAAACAGGGACGGCTGCTCACTCTACCTTGGAGCCTCTTAAAGTCTTGAGTACTGTGAGGTCATGCATCTACCTCATTACCTCCCTTTAGCTTCTCACTCCACAGTCATCTGGGTTCTGTCCCCCATCCTTCCCCACCCTATGCTCTAAGTAACCTGTACTGTCCAAGGTCCAATGACCTAACCAAAGGACTCCTATGGGACTTCAGCCTTCTGGACCCAAAGTCTTCTTTGGCTCCACTGTCCACTCTCTCCTTCTTAAGACTCTCTCCTCGTTTTATTTCCACATTTACCTCCAAATGCCCTTCTCCAACTGCTTCGTCAATTCTCCTTTCCATCCATCTCTAAACCTCAGTCCTTCCCAGGGTTCCTCCCTCAACCATCCGCTTTTCTCCTGAGACAAACATTCCCTGGGCATGCTCCACTGTTCCAACTTCAACTATGCAACAAGCCAACATGCCCAAGTTCCACCACCAACCATTCCCTCTCTCTTGAGGACAAGACCTGTTTTCCAACTGCCTGCAGAAGGCACTACAGGATGCCTCATAACAATTGTCCTCCTACCACATTCAAAATGGAGCCCAGCATCTTGCCTCTCTTCCCATTCCTTTAACAGCATCCCCATCCAAGCTAAGAAGGCAGCAGTCCTCTTTCTCTCCTCTCTCCCACATTCCTGCATCTGAGCACTTACAAATGCTGGTGACTCTGTCTCCAACATTTACCTCAGGTTGCTCCTCCACCCGCTCCATCCGCACCATGCTGTGGCTGACTGTGGCTCTCCTTATCTCCTGCCTAGGCCATTAAAAAGCATCCTAAGTACCTCCCTCCCACTCTGAAGCTCTCAGATGCTGTCAGAGTTCCCCAAACATAAATTTATTTATGGCATTTTCAATGGCTTTCCAATGCGTCTAAAGACAAAGTTCAAACTCTTTAAGATGGTATCTGAAACTTTTCCCGACTTGGCTTCAACTTACCCAGTCAGCCTGATCTTGGGACACTCCCCTTCACACAGCCAGAACTCCCCGTGCTAGTGGGTCAACACGCCACATGGTCACAGGGCTCAGATGAGCCACTAACCTCCCCCTCGTGTTACATCCATTATATATATTTTTCTGTATCTACCCTCAATGCTAATCCTTATGTGGACTTTTTTTGCAGTTAAAGGCATGGTACAAATATAATTTTTCCTTCCTTTTCCAACTAACATCATTAGTATCCTTATTTACGGTATAGCTTCCATAATTAATTTGATGGCTATATAGACCCATAATTTACTGACTCATTTCCCTGTTGTAGCATCTTTAGGTGGCTTCCAAGTTTTTACTATAATAAACAGTCCTGCAATGAATATTTTTTTACACATGGCTTTCATTGTCTTTTTAATAATTGCCTCAGGATAAACTCCCAGGAGTGGGATTGCGGGGTCAAAGGGTGTGGAAATTTTATGATTCTTTATAATTGCTGCCAAATTGCTTTTCCAAAGAGGCAATACAAATTCCACTGTCACCACACCAACGACCTTGTAATTTCCCTAGCTTTGGTCTTAAAAAACAAACAAAACTATTATTCATTTGAAACATGTAAAACACCACCTCATTATTATTTTAATTTGCATTTCTTTTATTATTAATAAACAATTTTTTCAAATTTGTTTACTAAGCATATTCTAATGTTTATTCATACCCTTTATCCATTTATCTACATGGTGTTTCTGATGCATCAGTTAAAATAGTTGTGATAAAAGTCACCACGTTGACTGTCAAATTTGAGGCAAATGTTCTCCCAGTTTGTTTCATTGTTTGCTTTCAGCTATACTATTGTTCATGTTACAGAAATCAAACAGATTTTCTAGAAAAGAAACTGCGAATTTCTTCCTTCATGGTGTCCTAATGGTCAGGATGGAAATGATTCTAAGACCCCATGGTGGTTAACTGCACTGAATTTGGAGTCAGAAGGATGACAGCTCTGGGCTGTACCACTGTTGGCCGCAGGGCCACAGGCAGGTTTGGGGACCTCAGTTTTCTCATCTGTGAAGTGGGAAGTAAGACTTTTAAAGCCCCTACCTTGCACCTGGCATCCAGTAAGCATAAGATCCAACAACATTACCCACTTCCATCACATCATCTCCTGGTCGTCTCTCCATACATTAAGCATTTATATCAAACTCTGGAGCTTATCTGGAATTAATTTTGGTATTTGGCATATTATATGACTTTAACCTTTTTCTTCTTTTTAGAAATTGCTACTCACTTATTCAAATATTGTTTCCCTTCCTCTTGTTTTTCATTCACATGTTATTTACACACTTCTTTTATAATTAACCCTCACTGTGGGTGGGCTTTTCAACATGGGCAAAACGAAATGCTGATCCACAAGGCAAAATGGAGAGTAGTATTTCAGCAGAATACCTATATAACATGGTTTTGGTTTTCAGTTTAGTTTTGTTTTTTGGTTTAATTTAACTAAACAGTCGCGTTGCCCGCATTTTCTAGCTAGTAACGTGGTCTACTTGACTTATCCATCAATGGATTCAGAATCAAAAAACCTCCATTCAAATGCCAACTCTGAGATCCTGTTTTGTAGCAAGTCACCTGGCCTGAGTCTTTACGATTTTTCATTTGTAAAGTGAGGATCATAACACCTAACCTTGTTGACCCCCAAGAACATTGTGAGAGTCAAGTGCGACAATGTCTGGAAATGTAAGCAAGGACCTTCTTCCCATGATTATGACTGCTACCATCAGGTTTGGCTTCCACATTTCTTCAACTTCTGATATATCTCCACGGTCCATCTCATAGGTAGAGGTTAAGAGCTTGAACGCCAGACTGTGAAAACAGTTCAGGCTCCAGACTTGGTCACTCACCAGTTGTTGGATTTGGGGAAGTCTGCATAACTTCCCTGAGCTTCTGTCTTCTCATGAATAAAATGGAGACTGTAATGAGGACGGAGCTAGCTAATGTACACACAAGTAGTTTGCAGCCTGCATGCACACAGTAGCATGAGATACATCACAGTAACGTGTTGCTTTTTCTGCTCGGTCCTCAAGAGCCATTCTCCACCCTCTATGGATCGTGTTCTTCACTTGCCCTCAGGCTTCTGAGAGGCGCCAGGCAAAGGGAAGCAGAGGAAGGAAATGGGAAGCAACTGGAGGAAGACATAAGGGTGTTATTTATTCTCTCATCCTTCTTCCAGGACCAAAGTATTCACAGTGGCTGCTCTCCTCCACCCAGGAACGTTAAGTCCTATTCGGTGGCCTCTCTTCGAAGTCGGGGCTCTACCGGGCCCTTTTCAGGACTGAGGGCATCACAGCATCCCACTGATGCTGGTCTCTGTGTTTCATCATCTCCTGCGCTCCCCCTTAACCCGTTCTCCATTTTTGTAGATAATCTGTTCTCAAAATCACCTCAGTTAAGACTTTCACACACCATGTGCTTTTCAGCCAGCTGCTGATAGAAATCTTAGCTTTTATTTTAATGGATGAGCAAATTCTTCAAGTACTTCAAGCACTACAGGTCTGACATCTCTGTGGCAATGTCCCCATCCCACCGAGGCCTGTGGCCCCATCAAGAAGCAAGAATTTCTCACACTTCCAAACTTTCTAGAATTAAATTAATGATTGTTTTTAAGGATATGGAATTTCACAAAACAGAATTTCATTAGTTTTGTCCTGAATATCACAGAAAGCAAAGGATGCATTTTTGCTCAACCTAAAAGGAACACGAACATTCTAACTTGGAGGATAAACTGACTTGTCATATGGCCTGACAAAACTTAGCACAGGATGACATCTCCCCAATCCACGGGACCCCACCCAAGATTCCAGTTCTCCAAGCTCCAGTGATGTTTCCCATTAGCACATCTGAGGTCTGGACTCCTCCGGCTTGGACATGTTCATCCCATCAGAGCTTTCGCCAAAGAGCACTGCCAGAATGCTCACCAACACCCATGCGTTCAAGGAAATCAGAGTCAGGAGGACTCCCAAGACTGAAAATTCCCTGGTCTTCTCTGACATTTCTTTCTCATGAAACTTGCCAGGAAGAAAATTAAATCCAAAATAAACTCACACATTTCAGAAGTTGGGACCATCTCAAGGGGGAAAAAATACACTTACAGTTTACACAACAGCGAACAATAAGGATCTCAACTATTAGAATGACCCCTTTTAAGGATCATTTTGTTCCACTGTTACCACAATAGTGCTGATGCAGATGAAAACGGGCTATTTAGATTTTTTTTTTTATTGGCAGTTGTGTTATATTTCCTTAACTAGAAAAAAACAATCTCCGGAGTAGAAATTTTCTTTCAAAGAAATCTGTTCTTGGTCAGAAAAACTGATCTTTGGGCTGACTTTTTATAAAGCAAAAGTAAATAAATAAATACAAAATAAAGACATACACATGAGGAAATAATCACCTGCAATAGGTATTTTTTTAATAAAAATCACACAATTACAAAAGGACTTGAACTTTCAAATGTTAACATTGCTCCTCAAAATTATTCAAGTAAGTTTAATGGTCAAACTTGTGTTGCCCAATATGGTAGCCACTAGCCTACCACATATGACTATTTAAATTTAAATTCAGTAAAGTTAAATACAATTTAAAAATGAGCCCCTCAGTCACAATAGCTGCCTTTCAAATGCTCGACAGCCGCATGTGGCCATACTGGACAGCACAGATTATTGAACATCTTCATCATCACAGGAAGTTCTACTGGACAGCAATGGGTCAAACTACTTCATTCTATGCACTAGGCACATCTACATTTTCACTGATGGCTGCTCAGTAGCGACAATTCCAATTCACTGGTGTTGCAGACCCTGCTGGTGGCAGCGACCATCCATTCCCTTTTACCTCTCAGCCTTCCGCTTCAGAGGCTGGAAATGCTAAATAGGCTTGGAAGGCTTGTAATAAAATTCCATGTAAACAGAACTCGAATGGGGACTCTGGGGAAACCTTTATTTTTCTCATAAAGGTATCGCACCACGCATCTCCTTCATGGTTGAACATAAATATGATGACTGGAGCTGCAGCAGCCATCTTGCAACCAAAAGGCAAATTCATGAGGAAGAAGGTCAACACATCAAATTTGATAGACTAAAAAGACAGAAAGAACTTGTAATTTTGATGGCACAGTTGATGGGCTAATCAAACCAATACCAGCCATCACTGCTCTCTACACTTCTTGTTACATGAGGACCTGTCTCTCTACTTGTTTAAGCCACTATTAGAAGTGTTTCTACTAGAATCAGCCATATGCCTGTTATAATCATCAGTCTACAATGGTCAAGTTCTGTAAATTAAGTGTCCTAAGATCTAAGAAAATTCAAGTCATTGGAATCATTAAGTCCAGAACAATCCAACTGCTAAAACAATTTATACTTATATTTACTTTCATGTCACGGCTCACATATATTTAAGAAATAACATAATCACAAAAATAAAATTCAATAATTAAATTTTACGCTTACTATTTAATACATGGGTATATATTGCAAATATATAAACATATTTTTTAAAAGTATAATGAGAAATTATAGTTCAATGGGAATAGTTTTAACAAATATCTTAAGTATAAGTATATGGATAAGTTTTCTGCTTTAAAAGTGTTCTTTAATGACCTCATACTTCTTTTGTGTACATATGTGCAATTTATAAACACGCAGGAAACATAAGTGGATAGATATTTTCACACTCTCAAATTTAACCAAAAGGTATCTGTTAAAACCATGTTGGTAATTGTTTTCCTGAAACAAACTCAGAGACTAATAGAAAGACGTTCTCATACACAGAAATACGATTTGCTGGTGCCAGAAATCTCAACTTAAGAAATATCTTTGGCTTAAGCAAGATAGGAGTTTTGAAGCCTGTTAAAAACATAATTCTCAGGACTAGTCCGGTGGCATAGTAGTTAAGTTCGCATGCTCCACTTCAGCAGCCCAGGGTTCATGGGTTCAGATCCCAGGCACGGACCTAAACACCGCTCACGAAGCCATGCTGTGGCAGCATCCCACATATAAAACAGAGGAAGACTGGCACGGATGTTAGCTCAGGGACAATCTTCCTCAAGCAAAAAAAAACAAAAACAAAAACATAATTCTCCTTGAGGAGAGAACACATTCCTCATTGGTCCTTTACATTACTTGGTGTGAGAAAGATATCTTATCTCAAAGAAACACCAGCACTCCAGAGGGCAATGGCTTGGAATCTCATCAAGGTGGAATAAGGGAGAAATATTCTGCTGACTTCCCTTTTCTACCTAGTCCCAATGTCACGTAGGACAGCCCAGGCCCATCACTAAGTTTCTGTGTTTAGTAAAGACTGACTCACAGTGGGAGCTGAGTAACGACTCGTGCGTAAATGAATGAACAAATGAATAACCAGTAATAAAACCCACCCTTTGCTCTGGAACACATACTTGCTCCATCAGTACAACCTCATCTCAGCCTGCTGCCAGCAAGCTAACCTTGAAGCCACCATGGCCTCCTAGACTTCACACTGCACCGCCTTTTTGGAAGCTGTGCTCCACATTTCTTCTTACTCCAACTTGCAAGGTGAACGGATGTTCTTGCATTGTCCCCAACAAAGGTAACGTTTAACCATAACATTACGGTCAGTCTGTAGTGGTAAATAAATTGTCACATAATTTCCCTCATATCAAATGTCCCGCATATAGACAGCTAAAATGTAAGAGAGCCACAGATGTTCAGGTGGGCATCTCTTATCTACCAGCTGACCTCACCTATACATGTCACGTTCCTGGTGGAGCTACATTTCACCTTCAAAACATCAAAAGTTAAAAGCCCTCTTTGCTTCACGTTGTCTATATCACGACATGCTGATTCCACAAAGAGAACATCTAAACTTGGCTTCAAGCAGATGTTTTATGCAATAACTTCACCCAGGTGATCTATTAAGTTTTATTTAGCTCTTCTATTTACACATATGGTACATATTAAGACTTTTATAAAGACACAGGGCATGCTGGGAGAAAGCTCTGCTAAGATTTTATGAAATAAAACAACTGTCTCAGGGCACCCAATCATTTGATACTTTTCTGACATTTTAATTCATTGCTTATACCCTTCTCGGAGTAATTGCAATGCTTAACCTCGGCCTGGGAAAGGGTGCCAATCTAAACGAGAGGGATCATTTCTAATACACGGTCAAGGAGTTTGGGATGTATTGTGGGTAAATTAAAGTTGTTCGGAATTGTTTTTTGGCCCCAAAAGCAGGTACTACCATCAGAAAGAAAGAAGAGAGAGAGAGAGGAAGGAAAGAAGGAACAAAAGGAGGAAAAGAAAGGAAAAGAAAAGACACAAGTAACAATCCTGATCAGTGAAACAGAGACCATTAGGGTTTGAAAGCGCTGAAATTCTTTAGTAAGTCTTGTGTTTTGCAATAGGAACCCCTCTTGGACCTTATTGTACACTTGGATTAAACACCACTCAGACCCAAAGCTTGTTTACCTCTTTTACAATTGGAGGTTTTTCTTGAATAACTTCTACAAGCCCCTTTGGTAAAAAAAATCCCCTTAAGTCATCTGGTCTGTCTGCTGTAAGATTTCAACATTTGTTTCACAAGCTTGGACCCTAATGGGATTCAAATCAACAAGAGGAATTTATTGCTGCCCTTGGGACTTTTGTAATATCTGCTTGCGAAGCCTCGTGTGAGTTACTGGGGACGAAAAAAGTTCATTCTTTCATTTTTCATATCATGTCACACTCTACTTTTCAAAATACAGCAAACTATAATTTCAAAAAGGATATATTTTACACACACAAACATATACACTCTAGAAATATAAATATATATAGACCTTCTTGTGCATAATACATATATGTATAATATACTATCATTTCTCTTGATTTGTTTCTCTGTTTGAGGTAACGCTCAGCAATGTTTATTAAACCGAAAGGTCTTAATATTTCCTCACAAGACAACTGTAAAAATGAGTCAACTCCTCTTACTTTTTTAACAATGAAGGCTGCCCCAAAATGGGAAAACCACAGCCGTGTGAGGCACTGAATCCTCATGCCAGTGTTCCAGCAGAATCCCAACCACCAAGCGTCAGGAACAACGTAGCACCTCAGCCCACCTGTCTGCCTAGCGACTGGCTTAGACGGCACGGAGATGGTGGTCGATGCTCAGATCGCCAGCAGCCAATGAGGCCAAACCATGAGCAGACCAGCTCTAGTTCAGGTAAAGCCCACAGCCCCTAACCCAATAAACTCATGGACCCAAGCCTCTTTGGTCTATGAGGAACTGTCCTCTAAGCCCCAAATGCAGGCTTCTATGTAGATTACACATTCTGATGCTTCCATCCTCCTTAAGGCGGATCCCTTTGTGCATTGTCACCCTGGGATATATCGTCACATGACTACGTCACATCAGCCTTCAAAATAAAACAATATATACCAATTACTTAATACCTACCATGTAGCTGGTAGCATCCTACTTTCTCTAACTCTTCAAGGCAAGTATTACTAGCCCCCTTTCACAAATGAAGACAATGGAGCTCAGGCATCTGAGAAACCTGCCCAAGGTCACTCAGCTGATCGGGTAGGAGAGCCAGAAATAAACCCAAATGTGTGTGGCTCCAAAGCAGCACACTCTCAGCTGAACTGGAATTCCCAAACTTTTGTCAGTTCTCTCCCATAATCATGTCGGTGTAATGCGCGTTGCCATCAGTGTCTCAATAGGCCAGATGTGGGATGCCATTTTACATAACCCACTTCCTCAATCACATACATGGAGATGGAAATCAGAAGGTAGTGCCTCCTGACCTCTCCCCCCCACACCCAACCTCACCCATCCACACTCCACCAACATGAATAAATGTGCATATATATATTCACACATTCGTGAGCATGTACGTATCTACTCACACTCACAGGGAAGAAACAGCTGGGAAAAGTCTGTGAAATACGAAATAAAAACTAAAGCAGAAAATCACTCCTAACTGAGATTGCAAGATATGTTTATTAAGGCTGCTTTTCAATATCATAATACGGCCACTAAAATAAATGTGTGTTCCATGTATCAATAAAGCTGAGCTGTAATTGTTCAGATGGGAAGTGCCAAGACACTCTTATGAACAGGAAGGGCAAGAAGAGAAGGCAGTGGATTTCTTCACAAACCACAATCCCTCAGTTTAATTGTTAAAAATAAGATTTCTGTTACACAACAAAAGAACAGAATGGTTAAAATTGCCTATGAGTCTTTCATAATATAATATGAATTATTCTAATCAGATTACTTTTTCAAAGGTGGAATGTGAGATTTTAGATGTGCAAGGACAGTGAGAGAATGAGAATAATATATTTTGTAATATGAGAACTCTTGGAGGGTGACAGCTGACACGCCATCACAAGGGTTTTTGAACCACTTACTAGTCCTAGACGTACACGAGCAGGGTTGATGTGGAGGGAACGGAGATGGGGACCAAGATGAGAAAGAGAGTTACAGGAATGGAAGGTCCTGGCAAGCAAAGTACCCCCTGTGCTAGATTTTTGATGGTTACTATGCAAGGAGGAAACCTCTACTACCAAGCACATGTCTCATTTATTTTATAGAATAACTGTTAGTCAGTCAATGAGCAAACATTCATTGAGTATGAACTATGGCACATCATGTTGAAAGATAAAAAAAATGCCTTTACTCACAAGAAGCATATACCTTGGAGGCCTAAGGCTTATGTACGAAACACCCAGAAAACAACGTGTGATGTCTAATAAATAAGTTGAACACTATATGTCAAAGATTATAAATACTGGGGCTGGCCCAGTGGTATAGTGGTTAAGTTCAGCACTCTGTTTCAGCAGGCTGGGGTTTGCAGGTTCAGACATACACAATGCTCATCAAGCCATGTTGTGGCAGCATCCCACATACAAAATAGAGGAAGATGGGCACAGATGTTAGCTCAGTGACAATCTTCCTCAAGCAAAAAGAGTAAGATTGGCAACAGATGTTAGCTCATGGCCAATATTCTTCACACACAAAAAACGATTAAAAATGCTATGGGGAGAAGTCAGCATATTGGCCAAAGTTGCCAGACCTTCATGGAAAAGGTATGACGTAAATTTAACTTTGAAAGATGGGAGGGGAATTTGAGATGCTGAGGCAAGACAGGTCAGAGAACACAGCAAGAGCACTCAGCCTTGGAGGACCCAGACAGAAAGACAAGGAGACTGGCCAGACATCACGTATAGGATCCAAAGTTGGACAGATGAGCTTTGACTGGTAGATTTTGAAGCTGGACTTCGGGCTTGCAAGAAAACAAAAGAGAGCTACTGTAGTCCTTAGGCAAAAAAAAAATAAATGGAATAAAAATACTCAGAAAGATTCATCCAGCAGCATTGCACAAGTTGGATCAGAAGCAGTGTTTTTCATTTAACACCTTCCTGCTGCCACATCTCTCTGACTCCAGCCAGAGAAAGTTCTCTGCTCTGAAGGGTTCATTTGATTCATTTGGCCAAAACTGGAGGATCCAGGATCATCTCCCTATTTTGAGGTTCGTAACCTTAATTATATCTGCAAAGTTTCTCTTGCTGTGTAACGTAAGGTGGTAGGCAGAAAAATGCCCCCTCAAAGATGTCCACACCCTCACTCCTGGGACCTGTGCATATGTTACATTACAATAGAAGGAGGAATTAAAGTTGTAGATGGAATTAAGGTTGCTAATCAGCTGACTTTAAAATAGGGAGATTATATCAGGGCTGGCCTGGTGGTGTAGTGGTTAAATATGCATGTTCTGCTTCAGCGGCCTGGGGTTCACAGGTTCAGATCCCGGGTGCGGACCTATACACTGCTCACTAAGCCATGCTGTGGTGGTGTCCCACATACAAAATGGAGGAAGATGGGCACAGATGTTAGCTCAGTGACAATCTTCCTCAAGCAAAAAGAGGAAGATGGGCAACAGAGGTTAGCTCAAGGCCAATCTTCCTCACCAAAAAAAAAGGGAGATTATACTGGACTATCCAGATGGGCCCAATGTAATTACCAGGGTCTTTTAAACATGGAAGAAAGCAGAAGAGTCAGCATCAGAGTGATGCAGTGTCAGAAACACTTGACCAGCTTTGAAGACTGAAAGAAGCCAAGAGCCAAGGAACATGGGAAGCCTCTAGAAGCCAGAAAAGGCAAGGAAACAGATTCCCCCCTCTAGCCTCCAGAAGGACCTCAGCTCTACAAACACCTTAATTTGAGCCCCATGAGACTCACTTTGGACTTCAGATCTCCAGAACAGTAAGATAATGACTCTGTGTTATTTTAAGCCACTAAATATGTGATAATTTATTATAGCAGCAAGAGGAAACTAACACACATAACATTCTCAAGCTTCAGGTATTAGAATATGGACGTTTTGTCGGGGGAGGATGCTATTTGGCCTGCTACAGGTGTGTGCACATCTCTTTTACTGTAAAATAAACTAACAGGACCAGGTAGGCAAGGCTGGAATTTCTAATAGCCATGTTACTGTCAAACAAGGACCTACTTTTAAAAGCCATTATTATTATAACAGATTGGGCATTTTGATCAACTAGGATAGTGCCTGACGGATAACAACCCTCAATAAATATTAACTGTTATTTTTACCTTATTAGTGATTGCAAGTCCCGTTTCCTGCCTCCCGGTAACCCAGTATGCCAAGCTTTTTTTTTTTTTTTTAAAGATTTTATTTTTTCCTTTTTCTCCCCAAAGCCCCCCAGTACATAGTTGTACATTCTTCGTTGTGGGTCCTTCTAGTTGTAGCATGTGGGATGCTGCCTCAGCGTGGTTTGATGAGCAGTGCCATGTCCGTGCCCAGGATTCGAACCAACGAAACACTGGGCCGCCTGCAGCGGAACACACAGACTTAACCGCTCGGCCACGGGGCCAGCCCTGCCAAGCTTTATTTTAAGTACTGGAATGCCAGTTGCAACACTGCTATTTCATTCTCTGATCCACAGCTTCCCTTCCTCCCTCCTTGCCCTCTCCAGGTCTCCTCCTCTCTCCATCCTCAGTACCCTCACTCTAAGCTTTCTCCGCTCCTCCTTACCACTCAGCTGCTACAAGTGCGGAGCTCTACCCCCCATCTGTCATCATCAAAAGGTTGACCTCTGTGGCACGAGGAGCCCTGAGAAGCAGTGACTCTGTCCACTGGAGAAAAGGAAAAGAAAGACCGAGCTCAGGAGGAGAAAAAAGTCCAAACTAACACTGCTCTCCTCAGAGCAGCAGGCAGAGCAGAGGAGCTGCCCAGAGGCTGTGGTCCTGAAAGTTACGCTCAGGGGAGCAAAACTGCAGGGAGTCCTGAAGTCGGGTGACCAGGATGTCAGGAGGTGGCAGCTCCCAGGGAGATAGGGCACGAGGGGAGGATGCAGTAGAGCCGAGAGCAGCCAGATGGATGTTTTCTAGTAGGTTGCTTTTCCATTTGAAATTTAAGATTTATTTTTACTGAGTTTTCCTGACTTTTGAAAGCTTCTTTTTCTCAACGATAATATTCATTCTTGTAATACCTACTGGAACACTGGCATTGTCATTCTCCTCCACTGCTGCAATAATGACCAGTATGATCATTGTTCTTGAGGAGGGGAATAAGGTCATGACAGTGACATCGTAATCCTATTAGGGGCTTTGAATGGATGGGCCAGAGGGATGAGGGATTAAAATCATTCAAGGAAACCAGCTAATAGCCATTCTTGTTTGAAGTGAGGAAGCCCAGGCCAGAAGGCGGTCTGTGAAAAGAGTCAACGTGATGGCTTCCAAGCATCTGGAGGGGAAGAGAAAAAATGACTCACGGTCGGCTGGACACAAGAAGCAGCTTGTGGCAAAGCTGGCAAAATATCTGAGGACATTTCTCCTTCAGTAGTTCTCCTGTATGAAGTGGAAAACCAAAGCCTGTATTTTGGAGAAAAAGGTCTGAATAGCTTTTTGGAACAAGACTCACGAGAGCTGGTGACATCACATCTCCCCAAAGATGACCTGTACAAGGCTGTAAACAATTGACTCTATGAACATACCAGTAATTGGGCGTCAGTCTTTAAGAAAACCGTGTGCATCTAGACAGTCACTGAGGGGGTCAATTCAGGTGTAAACTTTTAAGAAAGAAGCCCTCTTTTAAGAATAGAGGTCTCCCTAACATAAACTCACTCCAAAGAAAAGCAAGTAACAGAAAGAAGAGGAGGGGAAAGCAAGAGGAACATCATGGTGGTAGGTCCAAAGGCTTCAAGGCGACCTGGAAGGACAGATGGAGGCCATTTCCAGACAGAGCGGTCAGTCGGAGCTTCATAGAGATGGTTCTCTCATAAGCCCTGTGGTGTCAGGGAGCAAAACCACCGCTTCTCCCCTTCCCAAGAAATAGTCCCCTTTATCTGAGAAGGTCAACCTTTTCTACTGGGAGTGCAGCTTCAGAAAGGACCTTCTTGGCATGATAAGGAGGGAGGAGAGGTCCCCTCTAGATGGTCAGACAAATGGAATAACCCTTGGTTATCAGTGGGAAATGGAGGCTGAAGCCAGGTCACCTTCATATCCTAGGGACCTTCAAGGAGGAACTTTCGACTTGAACAGATCAGAAAGCATTCCAAGGTGGGAGGAACAGCTTGAGCAAAGATGAAAAAGGAAAGATGAAAAAGATGAAAAGGAAAAAGGAAAGCACATGATCCTCTTCAAGCAGAAGGAACAGGCCAATAGGTTGAAATGGAAGAAGGCAAGTTATAGAGGACAGATCAATCCTCAGCTATTAACATAGAGCAAAGGTCAGCAAACCACAGTTAGGGCCAAATCAATCCACCACTTGTTTTTATATATAAAATTTTATTGAAACACAGCCATGGCCATGTGATTATTGCCTATGGCTGTTTTCACCTTATAACATCAGAGTAGAGTTATGGCAGAGTATGTTTCACGAAGGCTAAACTACTGCCTGGCACACACATGCGTGTGCGCACAGACACACACACACATACATAAATTGCGGAGCCCTAATACAGGTGATGATCTAAGTGTTTTTGAGATATTGTAAAATCTGACCCTAATGTGAAGAAATTAAAAGAAATTGAAGAAGTCAGTAATACGTCATATGTAAGTAAGAAAATTATCCACTGTGGGACCTAAGGTATCCCTTTACATCCAAAGAAGAAGAACAGAAACCCAAGCCAAACTTTCACTCATTCCGTGAATACATTAAAGGACTTAGGAGAAAATATGAAGTCATCAACGCTTGTCAGTGTTGCAGAATGAGCAGTCAATGCACAAGAAAGCGCACCACGGTTCTGAATTACTTGCATGATAAATAAGAAACGTAAATGTTACATGAACACTTCCACCTACCATTTTTATTCATTTAAGAATGTTCCCTGAAACTACTGCCATACCAAACTGACCTAACAAGCAGTACTCTCTAGATAGCACAGAATTTTGAGTGGAGAGGTGGCAATAATTGCAATGACCCACTTGGTACAATAAAAAAAAGCCCAGTCTTTGGTTCTCAGGCAAATGCAAGGCTGTTCACGTGTTTTCACCTGCACGTGGTGAGAAAAAGAGAGAGAAATGGACATAAGTACAGAAGGAGAGGAAGAAGGGAAACTTTCATCATTCTCAACAGATATTTTGCTTAAAATTGAAGGCTACCCTAACATAAACAAGAATTTGGAGGATAAGCGACATTTCTTAAGTAACCATACATTGTATGCCCTTCAACTACACCTCTCGCCAACACAAAGGATTTTCTGAATTCTTAGGAATGTCAGATAAATTCTCAATTACTGAAGCAAACCATGGAAAGGACATCTATGGAATTATTCACACTGGAGTTAATTTATACTGACATTGGAATTAATTTATTCTGACTTACACATAATAAAATTAATCATTCCAATTTTAATTAATGTCCTTCTCTCAGACTCCTCTAGTAAATGGAATCTACATGGTGGGAGGGGTGGGGCTAGCATCAAATTAATTAGTAACTTTGAAGATTCATTTAAGTTTTTACTTTCATGTTAAAAATGATGACGTTAAATTTCAATTTAGAGAGCCCTTTTCTCTCTATTTAATAGGGTTTGTCTCACATCTTTAAAACACTCTATTTCCTTGTTGGTCAAGAAAACAAAAATATCTTGGAGGCAAAACAAATTCCTCAATTACCAGGAATGGAATTTGAAAGCCTGCCTCTAATCATCCAATAAAGTTTTTTGAAAGAGGGGGGACCACAACTCAGTAGCATAAGGAATTCATTGAAGCATTCATTGCTTTCAAAATCATCCAGCTTGATACTGTATTAACTGTTTAAAATGCCAAACCACATCACTGCTCAGTTGATCTTGGAAAGCTCAAAAACTACAAACTAGAGCCCAAAGATAAAAGGTCAGTGAATTGGTTACTTTCAGAATGAGATAAACTTTTGAAAGAAAGCAGGCTATAAAAATTTGTTTGCACAGGGCATAAAATAAAACATTCACTCTCCTTGACCAAAGTAGCTTTGGATGTTAATTTGGGAGAGGGAGGAAGTCACAGAGGAGTAAGACACAAGCTTTTGCAAAGACATGAACTTTGGCGCCAGTTCTTCCACCTACAAATAGCTCTCCAGTCTCACAGGGGAGACACGGGCAGGAATGAGAGGAGCTGGCTTGGTCTGAAGTCTCAGATAGCATCAACAAGTGGGTTGTGGCGTTGTTGCTAGTACTAGTCTGACCAGCATCAGAATCCTAGCCATCCTCCTAAACATCTTGACCTTGGCCATTTTCCTCTCTACACCTGTTTCCTCACTGTAAAACAGCCATCACTTTAGTACTGATCTCAGGAATATTGTGAGAATTGATGGAGATAAGGCATGAAAAGGGCTTGGCCCATAGAAAAATGTTTAGTAAATATTAGGTTCTATTCTTTCTCTATTATTACCACTAATTACTGTTATTGTTATTATTTTAAATATTTCATTTGGATGGAAACGGACTCATCCAATACCCTGCCACTACCACCACCAAGAACTCAGGTTCTGCTTACCTTTATTGTTGAATAATCAATGAGAAGGAAAAACTATTCTAAAATGTTTCCTTATGGTATGGCAGTGGTTCTCAAACTTGAGCAAGCCTGAGAATCTCTGGGAGCGTTTGTTAAAGTGCAGATTTCTGGGCCTCATTGCCAGAGTTTCAGATTCAGTACGTCAGAGGGAGGGGGCAGAATATGCATTTCTAACGAGTTTCTAAGTGAGTGATGCTGAAGGTCTGGGGATCACCAATTAGAGAGCCACTGCTATAGAAGAAGTTTATAATCTTTAGCTAGGAATCTTTGGTTTAGAAGGAAAAGAGACTGAGACTCACAAACTCCTGGAGGAAATGAGAGAGTGAAATAGAGACAGAGAAAGATGAATTTCCATTATATCCTTAGGGAGAAGACAAGCACAATACTATCTGTCAATCAATGCTAACGCAATGGGAGCCTCAAAGTGGTCCATGTGGAGAGTTCAAAGGCAGCCAAGAAAAGGGACTGTGTTAGACTTCTAGAGGAGCTGTGCCTGGACTTAGGAATAGGAGATGCAGACGACAAACAATCCAAAACAAACCTTTTGAATGATGATCTCTTAAGCGTCACTCTCTAATACACTCAAAGAAAAGGTCGTGTCGCACAGAAACAATGAAGTTTAAGTCACTTAATCCTTCTCTGAATTAGTTCAAGAAGTTGAAATTTTATTTTAACTAGATGGTTTAAGTCAAACAATGTACTTCTGGACTATCTTTACGAGTCAATTTTTGGAGCATTAGTTTACAATACTTCATGTTTAAACTCCACATAAGAGTCCAAATAAATACGCACAAACAGAGACACAAAAGATAATGATTTCATTGTAATCCAACTTAACCTATACTCCTGGCACAACTATACTCATAAAATATGCATTGAGAATGCTAGGTGGGAGTTCTATTTTCATCTATATTTAAGCAGTCTAAAGAGGCAATGCTGAACAATTTAGCCCTGCTGGAAAATATTTCACCGGGCAACAACCCAAAGCCACTCAACCCTAAAAACGTGCTATTAGAAGGAAGAAAATGCAATGTAGGTAAAACTTCACATTTTCAATATTACAGATACAGACAGATATACTGCCAATTATTTCCCCAAACTACTTCATCCTGGAGATATTAAAAACATAAAAATGGAGAATAAATAATATCAAACTCCATTCCTGAAGTTTAGTATTTCGAGAAGTATTTTACAAATAAAGCTAATCCCCTGAGACATTCTGAAAAGAAACGAATTATGGTGGGAAAAAAAATATCTGGAAATTGGTGAATGTGATATCCTTTTCACAGAACTTCTCAATTTACTGAGAAGTCATAAAGCACAGAAATCTGTTTAACTTTGCTCAGTTCAGAGGTTCCCAAACTAAGTAAGCAGAAAATTCTATTCTCATATCCATAGTGTATCTCACCTGGCTACAGAGTTCTGGATTGACAGATTGTTCTTTTCTCTCATTCAACACTAAAAAGAAGTCAGTCCCATTGTCTCCTGCCCTCCATTATTTCTGATAGGTCAGTGATGATTCATATCACTGTTCCCCTGTATGTAACAGATTGTTTTTCTCTATCTGTTTTCATGATTTTTCTCCTTATTTTGATTTTCAGCATTTTGACTACAATAATTTGCCTAAGTGTAAGTTTCTTTGAGTTTCTCCTACTTGAGGTTTGCTAAGGTTCTTGGATCTGTAAGTTCATATTTTTACTAAATTTGGGAAATTTTTAAACATTATTTGTTGAAAATTTTTTTCTGCCGAGTCTCTTTCTTCTCTTTTTGGGATTGCAATTACACATGCCTATGCTGCACTTGATGTGTCAAAGTTGCTGAGGCTCTATTAATTTTTTTCAATCTTTTTTATTCTTTTGTGTTCTTCAGTTGGATTGTTTCTTCTGATCTGTTTTCAAGTTCACTGGCCTTTTCTTCTTCCTCCTTCAATCTGCTGTTAAGTTCATAGAGCAAAATTTTCATTTTAGATATTTTACTTTTCAGTTCTAGAGTCTCCATTTGGTCCTTTCATATAGTTTCCATTTCTCTGGTGACATTCTCCATTTGTTCACTCCTTATAACAAAAACTTTAGCTCCTTACAGTAGCTGCTTTAAAGTCTTTTTCTGCTATTCCAACATCTATGTCTTCCAGGGTCTCTTTTTATTGACTCCTTTGTCTCTTGGCTGTATGGTTACATTTTCCTGCCAAGATTTTTTATTTTACACTGAACATGGTGGATGGTACATTTTAGAACTCTGGATTCTGTTATCATTCTACGGTAACAGGAATGTTGCTTCTTGCTTCAAAAAGCAGTTAAGTTACTGACTAATCACCTTGAATTTCTGGAGGCTTGGTTTTTACACTTGGGTAGGATGGCTCTGTTTCAGTTTTGCCCTCAATTCAGGGGAAACATTTATTTTACTCAGAAAACAAAGCCTACAAAATACTGTTTACCTAGCCACAGGAAATCTGAGTATTGCACAAATAAAAGGGAAGGAAAAAGCATTCTTTACGTGAGCACGGATTTTCAAGGTGTCCAATTTTTCCATTATAATTCTGGAAGGTACTCAAACTATATTTTTTCTGAAGAACTGCTGAGCTTTTAAGTACTACAAAAATCACAGCATGTGGAAATCGTTTTCCCCACATGGGCAGAAAAGTTTTAATGCTCAGCCTAAACAACCAAATGAGACCCAAAATACTTTACCATATATCTGCTGCAGTTAAAATAGAATCTTTCTCATTTTTTAACAATTTTCCCAAAAAAGTTATCACTTTTCAAGAATCAAATATAAGAATACACTTGCACACAGGACAGACCTGATTTGATTTTATCTTCATCTCTTTCGGCAAATTCCTTACCTCTATAAGCATCTCTTTCCTCATCTGTAAAATATTTGTAACAACAGGTACCTCTTAAGCACAATGGCAGGTACAGAGCTATTGTTCAGTAAACAGTTATTTTTAAAGACAGAGACTTCCACCTTTACATCATGAGGTGAAAAAAAAATTTAATCCAACAACTAAAATATAGTTTTCCTGTTCTGCCTAATTAGAGGCCAGCTAAAATCAAAACTCACACCACTTGCTATGACTCAGCATACTCCACATAACCACTAGAACTGCGAGCCCACAAGCTAAAATAGCTAGTTACAGGTCTGAAAGGAAAACTTGTGATTCTGCCCCCACCCTGTCCCATTGCCACCTGAAATCTGCCTTTTACTACAAAACCTGGCTGGCTCCCTATGTAGCATGATGTTCCACTCAGCTGCCCAGACAAGGCACCTCAGTATTAAACTAGACATTGCTTCTCCTCCCTAATCTGCCGTCAATCCACTCTGCCTCTTAACTCTCACTTAAACCTTCTGCCACCTCCTCACCCCCAACAGTCACTGCTTTAGGTGATATCTTCATCCCCTTCTTCCTGCATCTTTCCAACAGCCTCTTTGTTCCCCTGCTTTTCATCTGTTTTCTATGCACCACCAATTGGTCTTCCTAAGACCAATATATCTCAGTCATTGGTCTCTTATAAGCTGCCAGTGGTTTCCCAATGCCTAAAAGATGAAGTCCATGCTCACCAATATCCCATATACAAGACCCTTCCCAATTGTGCCTCAGTCACATTTTAGCTTCTACATTCTCTCTCCCCAGTCCCTCTCCCACCATCCAGCCTCACATGGTGCACTCACTCTTGTCTGGACCAGCCTGAGTTCACAGCTCTGCACATGTTCTTACCCATGCTTAGGGTAATCTTCTCTACCTAGCAAAAGCCTTCTCAACCTTGACGAATTTACATCCCCTCCCCTGTAAAAGGTTCCCATCTAGGACAGGGTTCCTAACTGCCCTCTGTCTGTCTGTATTACATCACTTACTCCACTGCACTGTAATTACATGTTTATATGTCTATTACATTCTCAAGACTATGAGCTCCCAGAAGACAAAGACAATGCCCAGCATAGTATCTGACTCATCGTAGGTGCTCAATAAACCTTTGTGGAATTAATAAATGAATATCACCTTTTCATTTCTGTAGCTAACATTCTACAGCTATGTGGCATTTAAATATTAAAGGCCAGAGACGCAAACCAAGAATGGAACTAAATATTAGCCCCACAGCAAATCCCACCACCCAAGGGCAATAATCAGAGAAAATAAAAAACAAGGAGACTTAGTATTAATTACAATCATCTTTATCTGCATTCCTCCAATACCAAGAGAAATGAGGGTCTCTTCTTTTTACAAGATCAGGGTCATGTCTGTACTGGGCAAGGCCCAATTTGGTAAGTGTCAACTGTTTATAGTTCATACATTTTAATTATAATGCTTTCTTTTTAGATCATGTAAAGCAAAATTTAAAAAGTCTTAACTTGGGTTTTGGTAAGCAAAAATTAATATTGGATACTTTAATCACAAAACTCATGTTTAGCATGAGGTCTTGGCAGCAAGCCCCATATGTACTTTCTCTGGGACTAAATTACTCATTTCTAATACAAACATCAGAATAAAGCAAAAGCCAGCATTGTGTAAACAAAATACGTTACTTTTTAGTTCTCAACAGAAAATTAGTGCAACCTCATTTAACCACTATTTTAACGAGACTTGGGATTTTAATGTGAGGCAGAAAAATCAGAATTCCTTGTCATGCATTCAGCATAGTCCAAAAGAACTTCCTACTCAGCAGCCTCTTTCCTGTCAAACTTTTAAGCAGTCTGGCATCATTTTTTCCAATACAGAACCACGTACCCCTGATTCTTACTGTCATCTGAACAAATGCAACCAGCTGTGAAAACTAGAAATGGGAGTCGAGACTGTCTGCAGGGGGTCCCCTCAAAGCTACCAAGCGTGACTGTTTTCATCAACATTCATGACCCTCTTTCACGAAATTCCAACTCTGCAGACCACCTTATTTAAAAAAAAAAACTCAATCCTTCAAAATGCTTTAATTTTTCTTCATTTGAACTCAATCAAAATTATGTAGCCTCTCCTAAGAAAACCAATTATCTTTCCCTCCGTTTGGTTTGTATTTTGTATTCCCAAAATAATGAGTTTATTACAAACACAAAATATCTCTTTTCATCCCCATAATTTCAACATATTGTCTAATCAGCCAAAGAAATTCTCCATTCTTTTTTTCTTTTGGTTGAGGAAGACTGGCCTGCAGCTAACATCTTTGCACATCGTCCTCTATTTTATATGTGGGATGCTGCCACAGCATGGCTTGACGAGCCTTGAGTAGGTCCACGCCCAAGATCCAAACTGGCGAACCCTGGGCCTCGGAAGCAGAGCATGTAAACTTAACCGCTGCACCACTGGGCCAGCCCCAAAAGGAATTCTCCACTCTTTAAAAGTAAAATCACACACTCTTCCTTTCTCCCCTCCTCATAAGAACCTTATTTCCCAGACTTTGCTTTCTGAATTCCCATCAGAAGTTTCCGACATAATCCTCCGCCACCCATGCTTTCCTTCTGGCAACATCAGGTATGACATCTGCCATGGTACCAGCCACTTTGTTGCTGGGAAGGAGAGAAACCAAACTCCATAACCAGAAGCTTCAGGTGATAGAAATGGAACGTTACTTGCTTTTCAATTGTCTGAGATCTAAATCCCACATACAGATCTGTCATGTAACAAAGCCTGTCTCTGCCAGTAAGTATGTTTTTCTTTACACTTAAAAGAACTGTCCAGACTAATTACGGCATTTGCAGCCTCTCTTTGACAACACTCTTAAAAACCCACCTGTTGTTCAAAACTCTTTTGCATGACTAAGCCTCTTGCACTTCACTTGCTCTGTGTTCAGTTGGAACACAAGACTTCCTAAAGCTTCTCTCTTGGACTAATGCCTCTCTATTCCAAACAGAGCCAAGATGAAAATGATGCTTCTTGTGACACCCCCAGCCTCCTAGTAAACGCCACAGTTGTCTACATACATTTAAGTACAGGCGAGAAAGGCAACTTGTTTTTCTTTGCCTAATTTCCCTCTCATAAGCTTTCACGGACAGCAGTAATTCTCAAGGTATGGAAATGATTGTTTTTGTCAGCAAATGTTTTTGCACGTTATATAAAAATTCTGACAAGTTTTTTGTTTTTTTTAAAGATTGGCACCTGAGCTAACAAGTGTTGCCAATCTTCTTTCTTCTTCTTCTTCTTCTTCTCCTCCTCAAAGCCCCCCAGTACATAGTTGTATATTTTAGTTGTAGGTCCTTCTACTTGTGTCATGTGGGACGCCTCCTCAGCATGGCTTGATGTTGATGAGCAGTGCCATGTCCGTGCCCAGGATCTGAACCCCTGAAACCTTGGGCCACCAAAGCGGAGCATGTGAACTTAACCACTCGGCCATGGAGCTGGCCCCCTGACAAATTCTTAATAATTACTATTACCTAGAGCATAAACTACAGTGCTCTGTACCAAGAAAATCAGCACTGGAGGTCTGGGGAAGGGCATACCAGACCTTTAATTAGCTGACTGCTAAAAAACACTTGAACATATTTTCCAGCTTACAAAACACTTTTACATATAATCTCATTTCACATCCAGAAGAACTCTATTATTAGATTCATTTCACTGTCTGGGGAAACTGAGGCTCAGAAGTTTGTATAACTTGCCCAAGGTCATAGGGAGAGTACGTAGTAGGGCTGAAACTTACATGAAAATGTCCTGACTCCTAGTCCTACCCTGGTTCCATTATACCAGACTCATTTAGGCCAGTGGAATATTTAAGTCATTCTTAGCATGCATCCCTCTACATTTTGGTTCTAGTTTGTCTGGTTATTGGTTTCCTTTGGTGTTTTGTTTGTTTTGCTTTGCAGACCAAACTGTGACAGGGGCTTCTTCAGTTGACCCTGGACAAATAAGTTAGTTATTCTCTTTTCTGTAGGAATAAAATCAAAATTTGCATACAATTGCAATCACTGATACCTGTCTAGGCTAGGTGGAGTTTAAAGAGCTGGAAGATGTCACCCATGCCAATTTCAAATACAATCCTTTACGCTCAAGTGATTATCAATTATCTTTCAGGTTCACATCAGCCAGGGCGCCAGTAGTCAATACAGCCCACCAGAGAGAAATTATGCTTCAAACTTCAGAGCCGCCAGGTCATGAACTAACATTACAATGGGAACCATGCAAGTAAATACAATCTTCACTCATGTAACATTCAAAAACTAAATACTTTAAAGGAAATAATCGAAGAGCGTGCAATATCCCCACAAGGTCTATTTTCAAGTTCCTGAATTTCACTGCACAGACACACATACACATAATTGAGGAGTTATGCCCGTTGCTTACATACCAGTCTAACAATAAACAAGCTGGAAGTCAGTTCCTCTATTTATGTTGTGCTGTGGGCACACACACCCATTTATTATCTGTGGGACTGAATGCGCCACAAACCTTAGTGGCAATAAATACTTCCAAAGGAAGAACCGTCTGCTGGACAAGTAAAAACATGAGTGGATTCCAAAAAGTACAAAGATTTGCTAAACAAAACTCACCAGGCAGAAGAAGCACTTTAAAAGCCTGCTCCCATTCCTTCAACTGAAGGAAAATGTTCTTGGCAACTGGAAATAGTTAAAATTTCCTATTTTCT
Source organism: Equus asinus (assembly GCF_041296235.1). Lineage (NCBI taxonomy): Eukaryota > Metazoa > Chordata > Mammalia > Perissodactyla > Equidae > Equus > Equus asinus. The sequence goes on along the minus strand of NC_091808.1, from coordinate 11,089,891 downwards.
GATTATTTCAAGTGCTTACCTCTGCACATCCGGTCTCCAGCTGGGTCTGTCAGGACAAGAAATCTCCTAAGGAAGGCCAGTTCTCACGATCTTTTCAGGCCGATTTAGCAATTTGCAAAATGAAGAAGGTTTGCCGTGACAGGGAAATAAGAGTGCCCTCAGGATGAAAAGTATCTCAAATCACAGATACTAACCCACCCACTCAAGGACAGAAACAGAACCCCAATCACAATAAGAGAAAGTCTACTGGGGAAAACAGAAAGAAGAAGAAGAAAAAGATCAGAGAAGTTCTATAGTCAACGTGTAAATGCGACAAATAATATGAAGCTCCATAGAGGAAGAAAGATTCAACAGTGATGATTTTTAGAAATTACAGTGTTCCATTTAAGATTAGCTTCGGCTGCAAATGAAAGAAAAAAACATAATAACAGTAGTCTAAAGAAAACAGACCTTAGGGGCCGGCCCCATGGCCGGCCGAGTAAAGTTCCGCATGCTCCACTTTGGCAGTCCAGGTTCGTGGGTTCAGATCCCAGGCACAGACCTACTTCATTTGTCAGTCATGCTGTGGTGGCATCCCACATACAAAAAGTAGTGAAAGATGGGCACAGATGTTAGCTCACAGCTAATCTTCCTCAAGCCAAAAAAGAGGAGGATTGGCAACAGACATTAGCTCATGGCAAATCTTCCTCACCAAAAAAGAGAGAGAAAGAAAATAGACATTTATTTCTCTCTCACATAAATGAAGTCTGGAGTAAGCAGCCCTGGGCTAGCACAGCAGCTCCGTGGCATCAAGGATCTAGCTGCCTATCTTTCTGTTCCACCATCCTTAGCACAGAGCTCCCCCGAGATGGTCTAAAAGGGCCTCTCAACCCTCAGTCATTACATTCACGTCCCCACCAGAACAGAAGAAGACAGGGCAAAGAATTGGGATCCTTGCTTTAAAATCCTTTCTGCTTACATCCCACTGGCTACAACTGACTTGTCGTATGGTCATCACTAGCTGCGAGGGAACCTGAAAATAACAAAATATGTACTTACCATTGGCACTTGCAATTATGCAAAAGTCAACATTCCACAGTTCAAGAGATTTCAAGGCCCTGGGACCCATGCAACCATAAATAAATCTTTATAAACTGCCTACTTCGGCCAGGCACAGGGCTCTGCACTGGGTGTATGGTGAGGAAGAATATGGAACAGCTCCTGCCCTCATGCTTGGACAGCTCAGTGACATGTGTGAACATGTATACACAAAGTGTCTAACATTTTATATATATATTTATTTATTTAATAAACTCCCCAAAGTGATTTTTCTGTTTAAGATTGGCACTTGAGCCAACATAACATCTGTTGCCAATCTTCCTTTTTTTGTTTTTCTTCTCCCCAAAGCTCCCCCGTACATAGTTGTATATTCTAGTTGTAGGTCCTTCTGGCTCTGCTATGTGGGATGCTGCCTCAGCACAGCCCGATGAGCAATGCTAGGTCCACGCCCAGGAACTGAACTGGCAAAAGCCTGGGCCGCCAAAGCAGAGCACATGAACTTAATCACCCAGCTACGGGGCTGGCCCCTAACATTTTATTTTGAAATAATTTCAAATTTACCAAGACAAAGTAAGAAGAGTTATACCCTTCCCAAAGTAATTACCTATATTTGCAGAAGATAGAAACTACAGAACTCATCCCTCTTCACTCCTAAAAACTTCAGTATATATTTCCCAAGAACAACCACAGTCTCTTGCACAAACATAGTAAAATCATATGTCACCACCCATCTCAATGAAGTCCCTCACAGCAATTGTGTTCCTGGCCCAGGATCCAATTCAAGATCATGCACTGCATTTGGTTGTCGTGTCTGGAACCGTTCCATGGCCTTTCTTTGTCTTTCTTGGCATTGGTATTTTTGAAGAGCACTAGCCAGTTATTTTGCAGAATATATGCTCCCAGGAAAACGAGGTAGGTGGTTCTTGTCAGTGCATCACATCAAGAAGCACGTAATATTGGTTTGGCTCATTCTGGGTGATGCTAACTTTGATTATTTGTTTAAGGTGATGCCCACCTGATTTCTCCACTGAAAAGTTACTATTTTCTCTTTTCCAATTGATAATTTGTGGAGAGATACTCCAACATTATGTAAATATCCTGTTCCACATCAAACATCTATCCAACAGTTTTGGTATTCACTAATGATCCTTGCCTCAACCAATTATTATTAGGATGGTGGCAAAATGGTGATTTTCTAACTGCATCATTCTTACCTTATTTATTAGTTGACATTGTAGAATAAGGAAGAGCTTCCCTTCCTCACCTACTTATTGATCAGTTTGCTTATATCAGTCTGGCCTCATAAATTCTTATTTTATTAACGGGCTATAATCCACACACTGGTTATTTATTTCGAGGCTAAACATGTACCATATTTGGCCAATGGAAGCCAAGCTGGTTTCTGTGTCTTTTTGAAATAATCCTTTTTTTTGAGAACTTTGTTGCTTTATAGCACAACAAATAATGTGTTTAGCAGTCCTAGAGGCTTCCAGGTTTCTTGATGATACCCAACAGGAGTTCATTTTCTCTTACATAAGGAAAAGCAACATAAAAATTTCTCCCGTCTAAAACTCCACCATAATCAATTACCAAGAAACAGATGTAACTCTAAACAACACAGATTCTACATTTTATATTTTAATTAATTATCGTTTCTTATGAATAGCTCTGACTGTTGACATCTCTCTCATTCCTGAAATGAAATATAACAAAGACAATACCTACGACAGGCAGGCAATAACTTAGGTACAAGATAGATTCAATGTCTGATATTTTGATTTAAATGTCAAGGAGATCCAGGACACATTGCAAAAAGCTTAATATAGACACACAGAATTGTGTGCTTCCCCATTAATAGCTGGTTCTAAAGACAAATGCGAGAGACTCTCTTTCTGTCTCTCTCTCAATATGTCAGTAAAACTCTACTCCTGGGATCCGCACTGATTTACACTGGTATGTATGTCACACTACCTCTCACTTTCCTTCCAGGAAATTAAGAAAGACAGCAGGGGCTGGCCCGGTGGCACAGCGGTTAAGTTCCCACATTCCGCTTCTTGGCGGCCCAGGGTTTGCCGGTTCGGATCCCGGGTGTGGACACGGCACCGCGTGGCAAAAGCCAGGCTGTGGTAGGCATCCCACGTATAAAGTAGAGGAAGATGGGCATGGATGTGAGCTCAGGGCCAGTCTTCCTCAGCAAAAGGAGGAGGATTGGCAGCAGATGTTAGCTCAGGGCTAATCTTCCTCAAAAAAAAAAAAAGAAAGATGGCAAATAAACTATAAAACATCATTAGTTCACTGAAGCACTATATCCATAAATACATTTATTGGGCTTGAATTGTGTTCCCAGCTTTATAGTCCAAGAATTATGCCAGGTGCAATGAGACATACAGTGAGGAATAAAACCCCACGTTCATCCTCTAAGGTGTAGAGGTTTTTGGCAGATGGAAGCCCACAAATAATTTTAATAAACAGGAAAACCAGAATGAGCTAAGTGGTATAACTGTGATCTACGAACAATCTGTGGACACTCAGAACAAAGGATAATTCACTACAGCTGGAGATGAGGGAAAGTTGTGGGGAAGAGGAAAGGCCGTGGGGATCAGGAAAGGCCGTGGGGATCAGGAAAGGCCGTGGGGAAGAGGAAAGGCCGTGGGAAAGAGGAAAGGCCGTGGGGATCAGGAAATGCCGGGGGGAAGAGGAAAGGCCGTGGGGAAGAGGAAAGGCCGTGGGGAAGAGGAAAGGCCGTGGGGATCAGGAAAGGCCGTGGGGAAGAGGAAAGGCCGTGGGGATCAGGAAAGGCCGTGGGGAAGAGGAAAGGCCGTGGGGAAGAGGAAAGGCCGTGGGGATCAGGAAAGGCCGTGGGGATCAGGAAAGGCCGTGGGGAAGAGGAAAGGCCGTGGGGATCAGGAAAGGCCGTGGGGAAGAGGAAAGGCCGTGGGGAAGAGGAAAGGCCGTGGGGATCAGGAAAGGCCGTGGGGATCAGGAAAGGCCGTGGGGAAGAGGAAAGGCCGTGGGAAAGAGGAAAGGCCGTGGGGATCAGGAAAGGCCGTGGGGATCAGGAAAGGCCGTGGGGAAGAGGAAAGGCCGTGGGGAAGAGGAAAGGCCGTGGGGATGAGGAAAGGCCGTGGGGATCAGGAAAGGCCGTGGGGAAGAGGAAAGGCCGTGGGGAAGAGGAAAGGCCGTGGGGATCAGGAAAGGCCGTGGGGAAGAGGAAAGGCCGTGGGGAAGAGGAAAAGCTGTGGGGAAGAGGAAAGGCCGTGGGGATCAGGAAAGGCCGTGGGGATCAGGAAAGGCCGTGGGGATCAGGAAAGGCCGTGGGGAAGAGGAAAGGCCGTGGGGATCAGGAAATGCAGAAGAGCGGCCGTTTCACATTCTATGGGAGGAGTATGATCCCTCAGGCAGAGCATGTGGGTGATGTACAAGGCAACATGAGCAAAGGCATCAAACGTGAAAACACACAAACATTTGGAAATGGGTGCGAAGTGCATTAAAAGATGTTTGGAGAGATGAAGATGGGATGGGATTTTTAACCCAAGCATCAGAACAACTCCTCAGCACCTGATAAGGATGCTTCTTTACAAACACTGACCACAAAATGGAGGAAAGGGACGGTTCTGCCTAATCACTAACATTTTAGTTCATTTGGCCTTGTTCCATACAATCCTTTCGCATCCACTGTGCAAACGACTACAGAAAGAGGAGAAAAGAGAACAAGAGATATCAACTAAATAACATTTTCCCAAATAAGAAATTAGCCAAGTAGCATCTGTCCAAACAAACACAAAAATTCTAAACTTCTGAACACGCAGATGCGATTTTTATTTTAATCACCAAAAAAGTCTCCTTTTCTTAGTACTCTTGGCAATTCCCAACACACGCTATTGGACAAAATGCTTTTTTGAAAGATGAACTAGAAAACCATCTGACACCATATCAGACCAGCATCAAGTAATTGTTGATGTCTGAGGGCTATGTCGATCTCAACATGATTGCACCAAAGCATGGGGGAAAAAAGGTTCTCGGTCAAATAAAGAAACTTACAGAATCTGAGATACCATGTTGTCCACATCTGCCATTATTTTAAATTTAGCACCTATGGTAGAGATGGTGCGATGCCTGTCATTTTCCCCTGTAGGCTTACTAACAGAACTCTGACTCAATTTGCAGCAAACATGTGCCCAGTTAAAATATTTGCTCTCCCAGGCAAGAGACGGCCACATGCCACAGTCTTCATCCCTGAGATGTTAGAATTCTCCTGGGTAAGACCTGAGGGAAAGATTGATGTTCCTAATGAAAGGGGACAGATTACAAAGGCCCTCATCTTTTGCCCTTTGTAGTGTCTTAGGATGGAAGTTTCCTCCATGATAACAATAATCTACTTCATATTTAATTGATTGAAACCTTCTTGAGCACAGGAACCACTTCTTTAGACCCGCCTTATAATTTAGTCTGGCTCCTCATCCAAAAATAAAAGATCGACAAACACTTGGTGAAAGTAAAACCTGTAAGAAAGGCTTGAGAACATGAGAAGCACTGGGACAAATCTCAACCAAAGTGAGTGTATTTCTACACCCTGTAATTAGCATTAATCAAATCTATAGGGCCCAACTCTTTCAAATATCATAATCCATTTTAAATCCAAAATGCTGTTGACCCATGCATAGTACTTCAGTACTCACTAATTGAAAATATGCAAAATTCCAAAAGCCATATTGGATTATGAATCACTAACAATTGGTTTTTTTTTTTTGGTGAGGAGAAATTGGCCCTGCGTTAACATCTGTTGCCGGTCTTCCTCTTTTTCTTTTTCTTTTTTACTTTTTTTCTCCCCAAAGCCCCGGTATATAGTTGTATATCCTAATTGTAAGTCATCATAGTTTTTCTATGTGGGACGCCACCACAGCATGGCTTGATGAGCACTGTGTAGGGCCGTGCCCAGGATTCAAACCCGCAAACCCTGGGCTGCCGAAGTGGAGTGTGTGAACTTAACCACTTAGCCACGGGGCTGGCCCCATCACTAATAATTTTAAATAAATATTTCTTTTAATAAAGCACACAGGATTTGCAAAGCAGTTGATATATTTGCAAGCTACACATTTATGGTCTATAGGAAATGTATAATGCAAACAGGGCACATTGAAATAATCCACGGCCCTCTTGAGTTCCAAGATCCATAGGTTAAGAATTATGAATTGATAGTAAGAGCATTTTGGCTGAGTCTATTCCACTGTCAGCGCACTACCCAGAACCACAAGGATGTGAGTTGTAACAAAGCCACGATTTTGCCTTCTGCTTTGGCCAACTTTAATCTGGTTTCAAATTTCTGAAGCAAGCTTCTGCTCCTATTTATAATGTGAAATTTAAAAAAACATGTTAACACTTATGAAATTGTTATGCTACATAAAAATTCCTCTGAGACTGAGATGCCCACAGAAATGCAAGAGATGACAAATAATTCGCTCTATCATACGTTTTCTTATTTACCAGTAGGCATTAATAGCTTCAAATCAAAGTTATATTTCCTATTTAGAGGGGCCGATGATTGAAATGAAAAAGATAAATAGCATCAGTTCCTTAACATAATGAAAGCAGGCATCTGCTAAGTTCCAAGACAGGCTTTTTAAAGTGCCTTTTATAAGAAATCAACAATATATCAATTTCTTTCAGTCCTTGGATCGAAATGAATCGATCTGTTCTCTTCAGCCACAACCCAAGAAATGAGTTTTGATGACCATCTAATGCAAAGATAATGCCCTCTTAACCAAAAGCCAAAAAAAGAAAGAAAAGAAAGAAAAAAAATCTCCCCGAAAAGCAACAGCTTTGAAGCAACAGCCAAATTTGTTTTTGTCCAATTCAGCTGTGACTTGCAGCCCACCAAGAGCCTACAGCCGCTGCAAAGGAAGATGGGGGAAAGGAGAGGTGGTGATCACGCCTTGGGAAAGCTATAAAAAGTGCCTAAAAGACTCAGCAGTTAGCAAGAGAGTTCAAAGAAATTCAAGGGAAAGAACTTCACTCCCATTAATTGCGAGGAGAGAAGGAGGAGAGAAGCAAGAAAGGAAGAGGGTCAAAAGAGGGGAGAAAACACAAGACGTGGCCCCAAATCGCAGAGCAAGTCTACTTTACATGTAGAGTTGAAATCCCCCCAAATTTAGTTTTATTTCCAAAAGACTCACTCCAAGTTTTCAGTGAATGCTTGCCCTGCTCTTACTACCGTGCCAGCACACGTCCCCTCCTGTTCAGAGAACACACATATCTCATGGGTCAGCCTCTGTTCAACGAGGGCATTAAATTACATTATGAAGAAAGACGTCAGTTCTCTGGGCCAAGGAGTAAAGAGATCAGCATTGAGTCTGTGCTGTTTACCATTAACACAGCAGAGAGAAGGAAACATCAATTAGCGGGTTTTTTAGACTCCATTCTTCATTCTCTAGACTGCCTTATTCCAGAAAACCATTGAGCTGTATCATTCAGGCAGGCTGTCAACATCCTAAAACAGATACTGGCTGTACTCTATACATGAATATTTAAATATAATTTCAATTTCCCCAAGAGGATTCCCACAGGGGGAATACTAATTTGAATTTTCTTTGGTTGTACAACACTCTTCCAAATTTGCACTTTTGCAAAGCCATTCATTTCCTACAAAGCAACAAGCTCCTAGAGGAAAGACATGGGGGTGGGGCGGGGAGGGGGCGGGGGTGCCCAAGCTAACCGATGCCAGATGAACTTTCCTGGATCCAGAGAGCTTTGTTTTGAAGATTTCCGCCTCGCATTAAATCAAAGTGGCAAAGCAGGTCTTGAAGACTAGGGAACGACATTCTCTACCCAGAAGGTCAGGACTGCCAATGTTGGAGGTATTTAATTTTCTGGGCTGAAGAACCCACATTGTCCCAGAGTGAACTTAGGGAATCATTCACATTTTTAACCAACAACTACAAATGTTTCTTAAGAACTGAGGCTTAGACAGCCTGAGACCATGTCCTTTTGGCTATTTTGGCCAAAACAGCTGTTTGCATCTCTGACACCATTTCTACCCTAGACTCAGAGACAAGACGGATTCATGTGTACCAAAATTACTTTATTAGTTTTGGATGTAGTAAAAGCATCATTACTTAAAATGACACTCTGCTTTTTCAGTGCAGAGATTTGGCAAGAAGGTGAGAGCAACATCCAAGTTATAAAAACCTTAAGATTTATAGCAGATGCCAATAGTGGGGCTACACCCTTACAAACAACGAGGACAAAAGTCTGTCTCCAACGATGGGCCAGAACATAGAAGCTGTGAGCCAGGACTATAGGGTAATTAGGATTACTTTTGTTCTGCGGTACTTACTAAAGTAAGAGTATGTGCATAAGACATTCCAGGGGAAAGAATGTTTGCATCCTTGCTTCATCCCCCAGTTAAGCACGCACACTTTTACAAGGAAAATACACCCTTCAGGAAGGACATGTGCACCTCCAAGGGTTTCTGGTTGGTATCCTGGAAATCTTTCATCATGGTTCCCTCACTTTCCTCCACACACATGCTCTGCTCCACACATTACTTTTTGTGAAATAGAATTTGAAGACTGAACATTGGCGGGTTCAAGAAAAATTCTACCTGTATATCAATCAGAGTTTCGTGGTTGCAAGCGATGGATACCAACTCTGGCTCACTTGAGGAAAAAAAATCAGTGACACTGGAGCAGACAGAGGGAAGAAGGACCAAGCTCAGAAAGGACAAGGATTGAGCAGTTCCAGAGGTCCATGCAGCAGGACCACCCTGTCTTCAGATCCTGGAGGACAGAATGAGTTTTGGCTACTTTCAGCCTTTTTCCACCATACTCAGGATTCCAACTCTTGGAAGAAAGTGTCTTGTTAACTTAGACATTCGGGGCACTCATTGACGCCACAGCTAAAGGAAGACATGCTGATTGACAGGCCCCCCCCTAAAGTGAATGGAGTCCCCCCACTGCAGAGGAGAAAGAATAGTTCCTAAAAGTGCAATCAGGCTGCTGTTACCAGAAGATGGGACGTGAAGCTGGGCAGAAAAAACCACAGATGTCCACTTCTACTTCTACATAAACAGTCTTAGCATTCCTACTGAATTGTTTATTTTTTCAACTTCTAGGGACAACTTTGGCAAAAACTACAATTAATCTTATTGCCCAATAGTCTGTGTCACAATGTCCCATATAAAAAGCAGCATGGTCATTTCCATGGTCCTCAATTTAGCAAAAAGTTTGGGGTTCCTGATGAGCTGATGTACATTCTTCTATTAGATAATGAGGGCAAGGAATTCATCATGTTTCTCTTCTTACTTAGGCTGCCAGGAAGCTCAGAGCTAAAAGTTTTAGGCTCAGTTATAGTAGCTATCCGTAGTCTATGTTTTCAGTACAACTAAATCCTTCATTATATGACTGGTATTTGAGGGGTTTTACTTCAGTCTTGTTTTAATGTTTCAATGGTATTTCTATATTTTATTGGAAAGTACTTCAAAAATATGTGAGGGGCCGCCCTTGGGGCATAATGGTTGAGTTCACGCATTCCACTTCAGGGACCCAGGGTTCACAGGTTCAGATCCCAGGCGCGGATCTACACACCACTTGTCAAGCCATGCTGTGGCGGTGTCCCACATGCAGAGTGGAGGAGGACTGGCACAGATGTCGGCTCTGCGACAATCTTCCTCAAGCAAAAAGAGGAGGACTGGCAGTGGGTGTTGGCTCAGGGCCAATCTTCCTCAAGCAAAAAGAGGAGGACTGGCAAGGGGTGTTGGCTCAGGGTCAATCTTCCTCACCCCCGCCTCAAAAAACTAAAAAAGCACTTTTGAAATTTTTTCCTTACTAACCAAAGGCCAACCTTTTCAGAACTATGTAAGGATCCAACGTATAATTATTGTATCCTTCTGAGCTTTTAGATCGGCCAGGATCTTTGTATTCTGCAGCCAGCATCATCTCTTTCCCTTTTTCTCCTGCAGAGGTAACCCTGTACAGTAGAAGCTATTTCAGATGAATTTCTGGTTTTTAAAGGTGCTATAGGAAAAACATTAGATTAGATTAGATTAGATTAGATTAGATTAGATTAGGTAGAAGGGTGGAGAAATAGATTGATAATCAATAGACCTAACTCTGAGTTTGAGTATAGTGTGCAATAATTTTTAGAATAGTTATCAATAAAGTTCATAAAATTTTATGGGGGTCAAGTGGAGAAGCAATAGGCAACTGTTTCAAACCTATAATTAGCCTGACTCTGAGGGATGCTGGAAAAGTGCAGGACAGCACTTGCGTTTTCATGAACCAGGCAGATCGGCTGAGGGTGGAAGGTCTAACTCAATGTTTTATAGCTCAAGCCACTTTCTGGTTCATCCATGTACTTTTTTCTTTTTTTTGAGGAAGATGAGCCCTGAGCTAGCATCTGCTACCAATCCTCCTCTTTTTGCTGAGGAAGACTGGCCCTGAGCTAACATCCGTGCCCATCTTCCTCTACTTTATATGTGGGACGCCTGCCACAGCATGGCTTGATAAGCAGCACCATGTCCAAACCCGAGATCTGAACCTTCGAACCCTGGGCCACCGGGCCAGCCCCCCATTCATGTACTTTTAATGCTAAAAATAATCAGAATCTCCTAACTCTGTGGGAAGCGGGCAGAGTCAAGTAGAATAGCAGACCTGGATAAGCAAGAGAAAGCAAATCTGCTCCCAGGATGATCAGGAAACAAAAGATCTGCAAAGGGCTTTCTAGTGGTTTTTTGGCGGAAATGGAAATTGTTAGATATAAAGGTGTTGCCATCATTGTGAATGTCTTTCAGTTTGGGCTTCCTGAAATAGCATTGGAACGGATGGCTGATAATCCACAGGCTGATCATCTGCGAGGAAAATGTGGAAATCCATTAAGTTAAAAACTATTCTCCACCCTCTAAATCTATCTCTTTCTTGGAAGCAATCTGTTCCAACGTTTGGCAGTAAAAATGCCCCAAACGAGCCAATACCATAACAATGAGAAATTTTAGCTGCCTGGCGTGCGATACGTAGGAAACAGTGATCTGCATTTAGTGAAAAGTCGAGGAGGCTTTCCCCCTCTGCCTGGGAGCCCTCCCGGATGCTCCAGATTGGAAAGTGGATGAGTGATGACCCTTCTAGTTCCTGCACGTCTGTCTGCCCAGGAGAGAAGGGGCGATGGCATGGCCCCCACTCCAGTCACACAAACCCCACCACACAGCTCCCAAAAAAGAGAGGAAAGAAACTGGCCTCCAGGTAGCTGAAGGTGAGCTACCAGAGTTGAGGTTGGAGAGCAACGAATGGTGTTAAACACATAAACTTAGGCACACGATCACTTATCACCCTGGCCCTTAAGAAAGTCAGGAGACCAAAGACCTGGTCTGGTCCCGATTCCAGCACGAACATGAACTTGGGATTCTCCCATGAGCCAAATGAAGGAGCTGAACTACACTGGGGTCCCAGACTCAAGGACCCACAGGGCTCAGCAGGTTATGGGAATTAGTGGGCCGTGCTCTCTCACGCCCGGGATGGACTGGAGGCCACGTCCATCCCAATGGAACAGCGACTGGTCAGTGGTCACTCCGTGAGAATCCAGGCCCACGGTGGTTTTGACGCTCCCATTTTTTGAGAGAATCGGAAAGTCCAGATTTCCTTATAAATTCCTCTAATTTTTCAATCCCGGAGACTAATTTGTAAAGTTTTTATATACACCGAAGGGGCCAAAGGAAACATTTTTGTAAGCCAGAGCCAAACCTCAGGCCCACAGTTTGTCAACTTAAAGGAGTGCAAGAGCTGGACCGCAGTGGCCCGGACTGTAGGATGCTTCTTCACGAGGAGCTGGGTTTATCCTCTCCCCTCGCATGGAAATTCAAGGGGCATTGGCATCTTAAGGGCTACAAGAAGTCCTGCAGAAAACCAGACTCACTTTCTTTCACCTAGTGCTCCTCAAACCTATTTAAAGACGGAACCCTTTGTGGCAAGACTCAAATGAGCAGCTTGCTGAACTTGGGTTCCATGGAACACACTTTGGGAAACACCAAACCTCTATTATCCACATGGCACTAAAATTCTATGCTGTTCTTCCTAGTTAACCCTTGGATCTGAAGCAGGAGCAGAAATTAATATTTACTGACTCCCAATAACGTGCCAGATACCATGCTAAACGTTTTGTATTCCATATTGCAATTAATAGTCAGGAACTAAATTATTATCCCCATTTTTTTTTCTGAGGAAGATTAGCCCTGAGCTAACATCTGTGCCCATCTTCCTCTGTTTTTTTATATGTGGGATGCTGCCACAACATGACTTGATGAGCAGTGCATAAGTCCACACCCAGGATTCAAACCGGTGAACAGCAGGCCACCAAAGTGGAATGCATGAATTTAACCACTACACCACCTGGCAGGCCTTTATTATCCCCATTTTAAAGTTGAGAAAATATAAATCAGAACCCCTGAGGTAACCTCCAATAAGTGAAGCAGCCAAGATTTGTATCCACGGGTGCCCGATTAAAAACCCCATGGTCTTTCCACGATTCAACAGCCTGGATCAGCCACAGGTAGTCTGACTTGGAGCCTAAAGAAATATTCTCTCATCACTTCCCATTTTCCCCAAACTGCCCACCCCGTGGCTTTGGATCTGCTTTATGTTTCCCCTCAAAGCTTCCAGGCTTTTCATCTGAAAAACACTGTTTTTCCGAGAGCCAGATAATCCACCAAAGGACTCAGCACCACTGAGCAGGTGGGAGCCTTTGCTCAGAGGAATAACTTATCAACAGCCAACAGCTGCACTGAACACGTGACAGCTAACTTGTGGAGCACGCATGCGTGCCAGGGACAGTGCTGGGTGCCTGGGTGACTTCCTCCACCCTTCCATTTCTTCCTCTTTTAATATCTGCACATCCTTCACCCCCTCGTCTCCCCAGATTCCCCTCTTCCTGGCTTTCTTACCCATCTGCTGTCTCTCACCTCAACCTATTTCATTTCTTTCCTTCACCCCCAAAGTGAATATAGTTAGGAACAGAAGTCTAGCATTTTTCGTGCCATACTTAGGGGTGACCACACATCCTCATTTCCCAGGTGACTCTTGGTTTCTGCCTGCTGTTTCAGTGAAAAGAGAGAAGAAAAAAGAAAACACGGAGAATCCATCATGCGAAACCATTAGTGGGTCTTGATTCTAGTTTGTGGATGTCGTCTGCCTGGCAGATATAGGATTTCTTCTAAAACAATTCTTTTTCTCAGGAATATGGCAACTACAAAATTTAGATCAGCTGCAACAGCTTTACCAATGGCCACTGAACCTTAGTGAAAAGCTATGGAGACGCATTCACGAAAATAATATAGTTTTAAAATGTTTTTCCCCTCAAGAACGAAAATTTGAGGCATTTGACTCAATCTCTTTTAAAATAAAGGGAAAGGACTATAAGACTTTGTTCAATAAATATATAAGGAGATCATGTGGCACAGTATCCAATCCTGTTGAGGGGATGGGGCCATCGTGAACAAGGAAGGACCAAGGAGGCATCAGCTTGAACTTTCCACCCTGTAGTCTGGATTTCTTCTCTTGCTCAACTACTCATTTCACTAAGATCCTTAGGCAAACAGATTGATGGAAAATGTCATTTCAAGAACTAAATGGGGAAATGTCTGAGAAGGTGAGAATGGAACTGTAAGAAAAATACAAAGTTCATTATTTACATTCTGGGTTAGAATTTTAATTTCCAGTTAAAAGAAAATGAAACCTCCAGAGAATTCGCAGAAATGAGGGCAGAAACTACCTAAGTTTAGTCCTCCCAACACCTAGCACTGTGTCTGACACACAATGAATAGTTCACAAACACTTTCACAGATTTATAGAGTACAGTTGACATATAATAAACTGCACAATTTGTTAAGTTTTGGCATATGTATAAGCCCATAAAACCATCACCATAATACAGATGTTGAACATATCCATCACCCTCAAAATTTCCTCAAGTCCTTTCTAATCCCTTCCTCCCATCCCAGCCTCGGGCAACTACTCATCTGCTTTCAATCATTTTACATCCCCACCAGCAGATGTGAGAGTTCCAGTTCCTCCACATCCTCACCAACGCTCGGTATGATCAAAGCCTTTTCAATTTTAGCTATTCTACTGTTGTGTAGTGGTATCACAGTATGGTTTTAATTTGCATTTCCCTAATGACGTGGAGCATCTTTCCATGTGTTTATTTCCCATCCATATAACTTCCTTGTTCAAATCATTTGTTCATTTTCTTTTTTTGAGATTGGCACCTGAGCTAACAAGTGTTGCCAATCTTTTTTTACTTCTTCTTCTTCTTCTCCCCAAACCCCCCTCCCCCCCCAGTACATAGTTGTATATTCTAGTTGGAGGTCTTTCTGGTTGTGCTATGTGGGATGCCACCTCAGCATGGCCTGATGAGTGGTGCCATGTCCGTGCCCAGGATTAGAACCCTCAAAACCCTGGGCCACTGAAGTGGAGCATGCGAACTTAACCACTCAAGCACGGGGATGGCCCCCTTTGTTCATTTTTTTTTTTTTTTAAAGATTTTATTTTTTTCCTTTTTCTCCCCAAAGCCCCCCGGTACATAGTTGTATATTCTTCGTTGTGGGTTCTTCTAGTTGTGGCATGTGGGACGTTGCCTCAGCATGGTGTGATGAGCAGTGCCATGTCCACGCCCAGGATTCGAACCAACGAAACACTGGGCCGCCTGCAGCGGAGCGCGCGAACTTAACCACTAGGCCACGGGGCCAGCCCCCCGCCTTTGTTCATTTTTTTAAATCAGGCTACCCTAATTATTGAGTTTTGAAAGTTCTTTATATATCCTGGATACAAGTCCTTTACTATAGATATATGATATAATGATATATATGATATATAGATATATGATATAGTCATGTATTTGCAAGTATTTTCTCCCAGTCTGTCTTTTCATTCTCTTCTAAATATCTTTAAAATTTTAAATTTATTTTGATACTAAGTTAAAAAGTTCTTAATTTTGATGAAGTCCAATTTATCCAGTTTTTCTTTTACTGAATGTGTTTTTGCTATTGTTCTAAGAAATCTTTGCCCAACTCAAAGAAACTTTTGGGTGCGACAGAGCTGGTCATTATCGTGATTGCAGCAATGTTTACACAGATGTATACAAAGTCACAAAGATTTTCTGCTGGTTTTGTCTAGAAGATTTACAGTTTTAGGTTTTACATGTAGGCATTCTGAGTAAATTTCTGTACATGGTATGTATGAGGTATGGATTGAAGTTTTGGGGTTTGTTGTTGATATTATTGTGTTTATTGTTTTGCTTGTGGATATCCAATAGCTACCACATCATTTTGTTGAAAAGACTATCCTTTCTCCAGGGAACTATATTTTTGGCACCTTTGTCAAAAACCACATAAACTTTTGATCAAAAAGCAGAACTCTCAAAAAAAATCCTCATTGACAGCTGCTAAAATTTAAGACATGCACACTCTTTGATTCAGCAACTCCAATTTTAGCAGTTCTGTCTAAAGATACATAAGCACAAGGATAATGCTCAGATTCTTATAACAGTATTATTTACAGGGAAAAAAACTAAAGAATATGGACATGACCCTAATATTCCCTGATAAAGGACTGAATAAATTATGGTCCAACTCAACCACAAAATTCTATGCAGATACCAAAAGGAATGAATTTGAACTATGTGTACTGACCAAAAGAGATACCCGTGAAACATTCTGTCAAGTGAAAAAAAAAAAATTAATACATATATATATAATCTGATTACATTACTGAAATAAACGTAAATGTGTCTATATATTTGTATACATTTGCAAAAACCTAGGGAAAGTTGTAGAAAAATAACTACCAGACAGATCACATGAGTTTTCTTTGTGGACAGAATTGAGAATGAGGGAAGGGACAAGATTATTAATTTCTTTATATACTTCTAAGCTTTCTGATTTATTACCTTGTTACCCTAAGCAGATATTATTTTTAATTTTTTAATGAAATCAAGTCTAAAATAGTAGCCGTGACATGTAGCAGAAGGGCCACTCCATCCATTTCACATCTGTACCACCACTTGGAAAAAATTTCCATTGCTTGTGTGTGTGTGTGGTTAGTTCAAGTAGGGACAAATATATTGGTGCATGGAGGAAACTCAAAAGAAAATTCCACACTAAGAGTTATGAGTTCATTGTGTCTCCCCAAAATTCACATGTAGAGGTCCTAACCCCTAGTACCTCAAAATGTGACCTTATTTGGAAATAGGGTCATTGCAGATGTAATTAGTTGAGATGAGATCATACTGGTTTAGGGTGGGCCCCTAATCCAATGTGACTAATGTCCTTACAAACAGGGGAAATGTGGACACAGGGAGAATGCCACGGGAACACTGGAGTGATGCTGCCACAAGCCAAGGAATGCCAAAGATTGCCAGCAAACCACCAGAAGCTGGGAGGGGAGGCCTGGCACAGATTCTCCCTCACATCCTCACAAGGAACAAACTCTGCCAACACCTCGATTTCAGACTTTCAGCCTCCAGATCCATGAGACAATAAATTTCTGTTGCTTCAGCCACCCAGCTTGTGGTCCCGCTATGGCAATGAATATACTAAGCTACCACGAATTTAAGTTCAAAGCAAAGAGCCACCCATCAGTACCATGGTCCCACAACCCCAAGCTCCATTCCTAGGAAACATCACGAGAAGGCTTAGAAAGTAAACAGCAGTTTCTACTACCCATGATATAGGGGGCTTGTACACCAGGATGTCACATACACCTGAGGGAAAGCCAGTTCCTGAAGTAAAGGCATCAAAGCATATGGTGCGCAGAAGGGGCTACAAAATCTGTGTGCTTATCCTCAGACCCGCAATTACAAGGAGACTGTGAGGAAGGACTTGTGATTAAAGGATTAAGATGGATTTATTCTTGAGGAAGGATGACAATTAAGGAGTCCTTTTCTCCTGGCAACTCTCCACTCTTCTCCCTTCCCATGCACACATGCGGTATTCATGCCCCACTGAGGAAGACAATGAAAAGCACGAAATGCAAACCCGAAGAGCAGCTCTGTAGTCATCCAGACTCCTTGGCCCACGTCGGACTGGAAACGTCTCTCCATTGCCGCCACTGCATTGAAAAGAGGAGCTTGCCCAGGAAAGCAAGTGTTGTGACTCCTCGTAACATTTATTTTTTTGTCTTAAAAGTGAGTTCCAGAATAGGAATAGGTTCTCCATTAAAATAATGTGTACAGTTACCAAGTGAAAAATGAAAACAAAACAAAATACCCAACCGGATACAAATAATCAACCATTCATACTATGGGGCCGTCCTGGAGGCCGACGTGAAATGACTCTGAAGTCAACCTAGATGCTGTCTTAGTTGGGAAGAGGCAAGTCCCGGAGGCTCACTACCCAGAGACCCTGCAGAGACTCTGACAACCTGGATTGTCTTGAGGACAAAACCCCAGCCCTCTCCCTTGGTCTCCGCCTGCCTGGAAAAGTGTCGCTGAGATCTGCGTCAAAATGACTTTCACATCCCAGCCTATTATTTCAACGACCAAAGCTAACCATCTCTTGAAGCCCATTTGCAGTGTTTTCCAGAGGCCCTCCCTTGAGCAACACAGCACACGTTACACTCGGTGTTTGCACCTTTTCCCAGGATGCTGGCCAGAAGCAGATGAGGGAGAAAGAAGCAATGGTTTAGTTGTTCTCTAACGTCTGTTTTCATTTTTTTCCAAATCCACTGTAAATAAATTCACACTCAGTACAAAAGGAGCATGCTTTCCAGACACATTCATGTTGTCCCAGGACGTGAAAGTGAGGCATACCTAGACCTCCAGAAACACAGAGACCGAACACAGTCAAAAGGCAACATGGTTTTATTAACATGTTAGGTTCCCAGGGCTGCTGTAACAAATTGCTGGAGATTGGGCAGCTTAAAACAAAAGAAATTCTCTCACAGTTCTGGGAGCCAAAAGTCCAAAATCAAGATGTTGGCAGGGCCGTGCTCCCCGCAGAGGCTCTGGGGAAGAATCCTTCCTTGACTCTTCTGGCTTCTGCTGGTGGCCAGCAATCCTTACAGCCCTTGGCTTGTGATAGCCTAACTCCACTCTCTGCCTCCGTCTGCACATGGCTTCTCTCCTGTGTCTCCTCTGTGTCTTCAAATCTCTCCTGATAAGGACACCAGTCATTGAATTTGGGGCTCATCCTAATTTGGTATGAACTCATCTTAGCTTGATTATATCTACATAGCCTCTGTCTCCAAATAAGGCTACATTCACAGGTACCTGGGCTGGGACTTGAACATATCTTTTGGGAGGGACACAATTCAGCCCACAACAACGAGTAAGACATGGAGAGCAGGGTTTGAATCTGAATCTTGGTCCTTTAATAGCCACATCAGTTAGGAATGCCCAAGGCACAAGTGATGAAAACCCAACTAATATATAGGCTTCAACAAACAGAAGGAGGTGGTATTTTTCTCACTACTGGAACCTCCTTTATCAAACTAAGACCTGACGTGCAACAAATGAGGGAAGAAGGAGGAGGTTGGAGTCATCAGGCATGACAAAGAAGACCTTAGCAGGATGAGGGCCCCAAGGGGCATCAGCATTAAGTGAGAGAGCTTGCTAAGACTTTGGAAGCATTGAAACAGGCCAAAGGCACAAAGCAAGTCTGTGCCTTTTCCCTGACATGTCCTTTTCCAGTGCTTAGCTTGAGGGTTTGGACCTGGTAAATACTCTGATGCTTTATCACTGGTTAGCAGCTAAATTGGGATCAAAACTCTTTTTTTTAAGTTAACACAAAACGATAGTAACTAATTCCACTAAACTTTAAGGAGGTCTTTGGACAAACATCTTGACCATTTCTTCTAGCTCTGCTTATACAAAGCTTCCATTTAGATCTGTGCCCAAGGGGCTGAACAAAGCACAGTGCCGTCATTGAGTGCTTCTGGACTAGTTTTATTTGCTGACCACTAACAAGTCCCTGAACCGCTGCTATTTGAGGAGTCAAATAGCCCTGTGGAAGGGAGCCTGATCTCCAGTCGCCTTGGGGCTGTCCAGGGCACACTTTTCCAGGATCTAATTTGCAGGACTAATTTACATGGTAGAATGGAGCCAGTGCCAGGGGAGGGGGGGAGGGAGAGAGTTAATCTGGAACATCAAACAAAGGCAAAAGTTGCCCAACACTCCAAGGTAACCCAGTACAGTCAACATGAAACGGCCCCATTAGGCAATGGGTAACCAAGGGGCAGAGTCTTTTCCAAGGCTAGCATTTTGCAAGTCACTTGGTAGAGATTTTGCTGACAAACTCGAAGACCCAATGACATAAGATAGCATTTCACTTCTGAGAGAGACTTACACCTCAAATTAATGAAAACTCCAAGCTTTCTTTATGAACGATAAGGCCCAATACTTGGCACTTACTCAACCACAAGGGATGAAAAGAACAGCAAAATCTAGAATCGGTTTAGCGAGAAACCTGTGCCTCTGTAACAGTAGCATTGCTTATCTCAAAACAATTGCTCTTGAACTCTCCAACATCCTGCCTCTCGTCCCTCCATTTTTGGTCTGAGCATGGAATGACTGCCTACGTGATCAAGCTTGATTATCAGCTTTCGAGGGCTCTAGTTTGGATAAAGGCCATGTGCTCCAGTTGAAGAGACTCTTAAGTAGCGCTTGAGAATTCCAGCTTAAGTTTGGCCCAGGAACTTACTTCCCCCAGAGATGCGGACCACCAAAAATGAGGGTAGCCTTTGGTCAACATAGGCAATCACTCTCCTTCAACAAGAAATATGAAAGCAGCCTCTCTGAGCCAATGAGACCACCATTGCTCTAATTCTATTCATTAATAACAACCAACACGTGTACAGCATCCCTCTTTGTCTTATCTTTCCATGCTATGGAGAAGCTCTGCAGCCAAACCACCCGGTTCAAATTCTGGGTCAATTCCTTTCTAGCTGCCTAACCCTGGCCAAATCATTTAAACTCTCTGGCCTTCAGCTCCTTTAGCTATAAAATGCAGATAAAAGCGGTTATGGGAGGTAAGCAAGCTAGATAATTCAAATAAAACTCCTGAGCACAGTGCCACACACAGAGCACGTGCTCTGTAAAAGCGGGTGGTTGTCATTCTCTCCTCCCACCCCTACTTTGTTCTGTGTCCCTTTTGTCGATTTGGTCTGCCTGGAAATGTGTCATCTTTGCCAAGGATTTCTCTCTGCCTGATGGGCCAGGTCGAATGGTCTCTGGCTGATGTTCCAGACGGTTCTTCCGTCTCACTTCTCAGGGGAAAAGTGGGAGTAGCACAATGCTAGAGAAATAAATCCAGAACAATCCACACTCCAAGCCAAGGCAAAATCTACCAGATATGACAAGGCAGAGAAAGGGCAGGGTCATCCTGGAGGAAGAAACACTCTTACCTCCTGAAATCTCCAGATATTATGTAGCTAAAAACGTTAACCTTCTTATCAGCCAAAAGTTTAGCAAGAAACTAAAAGAAAGGTTCTTCCAGATGTGGTTTTCTCCCTGCCCTTTCTCTTTTCACCCTCCTTTGGAAGTTCTAATGGACAGCCATTGGCCAAAATGAGAGTGAAAAAAACATGGTGGAGGACAGAAAATGGCCCAGGCTGAGGAGGCGAATCTAGCTTAATGGACAAAAGCTCTGTGTTTTTGGGACCTGCCACGGAGAAATTTCAATCTTAGGGAAGACAAGCGAATGATTACATTGGGACCTTTATAGAACACCTCACGAGAAGATGCCTGCACACAGATTTCACAATTAGAATTTGCTAGCACTTGTTTCCCATACATTCCTACTAACACATTCCACTCCATCCTTATAATAACTATACCATCAACAAGGGTGTGTTGGCCTCCGTCGTTTCAAACTCAGTTTCCATTCATGTTTCTCCTGTTCTCCTCCTTTCCTGGCTTCCAGAAAAAGGTTTCTGGTAGCCCAAAGACATACGCTCTGGGGAAATCTATGTTCCAATCTATGTGGCTAAGTCCACACTCTTGAGTGGATGAGTCTGTCACTTCTACAGGATCCGCCCAGGCCAATAATTAAGACAATCAGGAAACCCATGCAAATTTTAAATATCAAGGCCAGAGGTAATCTCATCTCTATTTTAAAAAAAACCAATACTCGGCCTTTTTCTACCAAAAAGTCCCCTTTTCCCCTTTACTATTCTGAGAAGAGCCTGTTTCAAATCTGCTTCTTTAAAAATTTATAACTCTCACGAGTCCCTCCAAGAAAAAAAGTCTGCTGTGCAGAGAACGTGAAAAAGGAAGAATTCATACCTATTCATTTTTAAAAGTTGGGGTGGTAATTTAAATCTTCATATCCCTTTTGATCCTATTATATTTTTAATGGCAGAAGCTCCCAGTGAGGGCTCGAGTGGGCTGCAAGAGAAGTTTTAACATTCAAGGGAGCAAATGAACTTGCTGCGGGGTTTGTGCGACTGAATGAGAAATTACCCAGCTCAGCCCCGCTCGGGGCAACAGGTCACTTCGCCTGTACTGGATTTGGGTCAAACCACTAAACCTCAAAGCAGAAAATATCAGCATCATTTTGTTTGGCAAAGAAGTGGGTATTGATAACGAGAATCTAATCTGATCAAAGATGCTATTTCCCCAGTAAAAGAGCTGCTTGCTGGACTCAAATCAGTTAGAGGGTGACCGTCTGGCCAAAAGCAAACTTGTGCCACACTCCCAGGGCCACACACCCTTTGAATGAGCATCAGCTAATCAGAACTAATAAAATCAATTAAGAAAAGCTGTTGTTCTTTTCTTCCCTCGCCTCTTTTGTTTCCAGGTATTTGTACAATAAATGGACTGCTTAGTTCTATGAGGAGGCTCTGGGAACGCATCCTTGAAGCATTTTCTTCACTCCAGTTCATCGAAATTAGAATGTTTGCATTAAAAATTAATGAGGTTATATGAGAAGGTTAAAAAGATCTGTGTAAGGAGGGTGGGGCTCTGACTTCTTAAAGAGTGGGACTCATTTATTTCTTCATCGAACACGATTTCCATCGCCACCTCCAAGGCCACAGAATCTGGGCATGGTAAAGCACCCCATTCACAGAGGAATCGGAAACCAACGTTCCTATATGGTAGTTCCTTGAGGGCAAAAAGGGGAAGAAAAATTCCCAGACAGCAAACAGAGACTCTGACAAAGATAACCACAAGGAATGTAAATAAAATATTATTACAAGCAGCTCATTCAGCATCTCACCCTCAACAACTCCCTCCCCTAGAAGGAAAAAGTAAAAACATACAAATTGTGTGTTTTTAAAAAGAGGAGAGCTGCTATTTGGAAAGAAGCTGTGAATAGGAAGACGATTTTTCTCCATTTGGCTCACTTTTATCATCGCAAGGCTTGAGATGTGCTTTTAAAAGAGAACCCGGCCTGTTTACTAATTTAAATTCGGGGAGCATGAAGTTGAGCCCCGTGTTGATAAGTACCTTCCAATAGTGACTTGATCTCAGTCCGTGATAAGCCGTGTTTACCTGAGCTTTCGAAAGCCAAAAACCCAGGCTCTTTCAACATGACTCTTCAAAATGAAACAAATGCATTGCAAATGCAACGTGTAATAACCCAGACTCATGCCAAATGCACATGTGTACATTTCACAGAAGAGCCAGGAGGACATTTCTCGCAAATGATCGTGGTGTGGAACACAAGCCAGAGCTCCCTCCTGCAAAGAGTCACGTGCTCTGGAGCGCACAGGAGTCCCTAAATGAAACAGGCCAGTAGAAATAACTTCAAGAGACAAAACCCACCGAGTCTGCAGAGGCACAGATCACTGGGCCATAAAGGCCATCTCAAGGAACTCTGGCCTCATCTCTCTAAGGACTTCCAAGAGCTACACTCCTCTCTTGGATGGGGAGCCCTCCATCCCTCCTCTCAGTCACCCCTTCTTTTAGAACAGAATGCATGCCCTGAACGGAAGCAGGAGCTTAAATGCACCACAGGTCCCTGGTGTCACCACCAAAATTCATTTACATCCCCTTTGGCAACCAATCAGAGCCCCATGGTGATAGTCTCTTAATAAGACAAGGAGGGGGTTAGAGGCTGGTTGCCACCACCCCAACTCCAAGGGTCCCTTTTCTTGTTTGAGTCCCTGGGGGATTGGCCTGGTGTCTCAGGCTTTCAATGTGAACCTGCTCCCCACACATCGCAGGCCCAAGAAGGCCTGGAAAAGAGCTCTGGGGCATCTGTTCCGGCTAAATGCAATGCCCTCTGCAGGTTAATCCTCAGTATGAGAACTCACAGGCAAAGGCTAGCCTCTTCCAGCACCTTGAGGTCTGAGACTTTCAATTTTCACCGGGAACCCTCCTGAGTCAGCCAGGGCTCCTGGCCTCCACTGTCCTGTCTACAGAAACACTCCGTCTCCGACGGTGCTGTATTTTACCACTTACACACTTCTTCAAAGTTTACTACGAAGCAGTGTGGCTCTGAGCCTGCCAACAGTTTAACTGCAGCATCCCTTGGATTTTATCTGGCAGAGTAGCTGCCCTCCTTCTGGAGAATATTTACAAGCAAAAGGCAGTCATCAAGCCTTGCAGTGGGGCGATTCCAGGGTCCCAAGTGTCACTGAAAGAGGCCCCTCTCCAAAAACGCCTCTCATTCTCACTTGGACCCCTTTCCCAACTCCCTAGCTTCAGAATCCAGATTAAAGGCAGTTTGGCATTTCAGTCCAGGGCAGTGAAAAACTTTTGATGGGGTGACGCAGGACATAACTATTCCTGGCTGAACTTAACTTTTTGATTTTCAAATATCTGGGGGAGCCTGGGTTCGGGGGAGATGAAGGGAGAGCGCCAACGAATAGGAAAAAATAAAATCAAATAAGTAGCATACCATGACCAAGCCAAACCAAGCTTGATATTTCCAAATTATACTGGCAAATGGATGTTCGCACAAATCATTTGTTCTGTCTTTCCTGGAGACAAAAAGCAAAAAAAATCTGGATGCAAAAACCCTAACCTCAGACCAGTAAATTGTGTCAGTGGAATGCAATCTAAAATTGCTGCTCAGAAAGTCCAACCTCACATATACCAACACCCACATAGACACCCCCAGCCAAAAGTTGTAACGGCGAAGCGATGCGTTCGTCAATTTCCTCACCCCCTAACCCTGCGGGTGCCGGGCGCTGGGCTAAGCCGGCAGGATCATGTTCCTATCCATGCATCTTGCACGATCGCTTTGGGCAAATCCCTGCAAGTGGGCAGAGGCACCAGCTCTGCTCCTCCGGTCCGGGCACCTCCTCCTCCAGGCTGGCCCCCGGCCGCCCGGGTGTCCCTTACCTGCAGGCGCTCTGTGGCCGGCTGCCACATCTTCCAGCCGCGGGGTTTGGCAGAACAGACGCTGGCGAGACTCGGTCGATCGCGCCAGGGGGCGAGGGGCTGCGGTCCCGCTTTACATCTGGGGTCGGTGTCCGCGGGAGGTGCGTCCTGGATCGGGCGACGGCCACCGGGTGGGCGCAAGGGGCGGCGAGCAGGAGGAGGCGGCGCCGCGCTCTGCTGCCGGCAACTTGTGGGCACGGCCGCGCGCCGGCTGTCCTGGCGCAGCTGCCAGAGGACTGCGCAGCTCCGCCCGGGCCCGCGAGCGCACGGCGGCGGCGGCGGCGGCGACCGCTCCCTCCTCCTCCCCCGCCGCCGCCGCCGCCGCCGCCGCCGCCGCCCGGACCTGCGCGCTCTGAGCATGCCCGGGGCCGCCGCCCGCCCAAGAGCCCGCACCCCCGAGCCGGGGGGGGCGGGGGCGCAGCCACCGCGGACCCCACATCCCCTCGAGGGTAGAGAGGGGAGGCCGCAGCCGGCGGCCCTGCTCCCCGCGGAAGCCCCGCGTGGATTGGGGTCTGGGAGAGAGCACGGACTGGCTGGGGAGGACAGGGCCTGGAGAGCGGGGGCTTCCTGGAGAAAGAAACCGTAGCCCCGTTGGGGGGGTCCCAGGCTTCGGTTCAGCAGGCGCCTGTGACTTGCCTGGCACTGTGCTGGGCGACAGACTTCCATTCATTCTTCCCACTCCAGTTAACTGAGCAGCTATTATGCCCCAGCCTCTATGCTGGGTTCTGAGGATACAGCGGTGCAGAATAGAAGAGGGTGGAATGTGCCTCCTCTCCTGAGCTTCCATCCTAGTTGGGAGAGACAATGACCGATAACACACATGAACGAACAGGTGGTGATGAACACTAGGAAAAAAAATAAAACAGCTGATGCACCAAGAAGGGGAAAGGAGAGCTTCTTAGATGGAGGTTCCGGGGAATGTCTGGAATAAGACCCAGAAATGGACTTGGTGAGGATGACGTGTGGGGCAGAGGCCTGGGGCACCTCCACCTGAGTGAGATGGACAGCACTAGGTTCCCCATCCGTCACCCTTCCTGAGATCTGTCGGGCACTGCAGGAGGCTCTGAGAACCAAAGATAAGCCAGGGGCCACTCTGGGCTCCCAGGCCTGAAGGCTTACCAGCTAGTGTTGGCCACTGTGAAATACTACCTTTCCTAAACAGCCCTGGCTCTTCCCATCCTCTTGACCACTGGGCAGGATAAGTATTCATATTCTCATCATATGGACGAAATAAATGAGGCTTGTGCAGTTTACGTCACTGTCCAGGTGACAGAGCCAGTGAGCGGCTTAGATAGGGCACACTCAGCTGACTTTGAGGCCACAGCTCTTGCCGTGTGCCTCTAACTGCTCTGACCATGGACACCTGGGAAAAAGGGCAACCATCTGGGGTTGGGGGCAGGGGGAGTGGCAGGATGGGGATGTTAAGCTGAGTCTGGAGAGCTGATGAAGAGTATGGAGGCGAACAGGTGGGAAATGCTAAGGGACAGAACAAAAAGAGAGGGGGGAATGAGAGCACAGAGTGCATGGGGGCCTGAGAGGCGGGGTCCAGGGAGCATTGGGGCAGCAGGGGAGGGTCCTGAGGACAAGCCACAGTGGGACGTGTGCAAAGTCTGGGTCCTGAGCCACGTGCACTGTCAAAATAAACACCCATGTCCAGAAGGGTCTGTCCATTATCCTGCATATAGCATAATTTCTAGATATCAGAGTGCTCCAGAATCCAGCCCTCAGCCCACCAGAACCTTCCAGCAACTCTCCAAGGGACAGAAACCCGTATCTCTCAAGGCTTAGGGAGTCCAAGATTCACAGAGTCACCCAGAGGAGAGTCATACAGTGGCGATTCAGGTCCATGGCTCCGGCCACCATAATGCTCTTTTCCTGGGCTCCAGGTGGCTCCTTCCAGACCACGCCTTTGGTTGGTGCCACCAGCCCAGGCAGGCCTGAGATCCTGGATGCAAAGCCACAGAGATACTTCTGAGGGGCTGGTCTCTGTTTCTCAAGATGATCACAGGACCCTCTGGCTCCTGCCTGAAAACCACAAGGACGTACTTTTTCGGCTTCTTCCCAGGCCCAGCGACTTGTTCTGGCCCTATCAATCAATCCTTTCTGATGAGGTGTTGGTGTGTCAGCCTTCCTTGGAAATATGTCTCAGATGCTTGCTCCTACGGTCTCTGTTTTGAGATGATATTTTTACTTTTCCACTAACTCATCCTGCACACTTCCCACACCTGGAAATTTTCTGATGAAAATAACAGAGCTTCCCAGACTCCTAGTCCCCTTTTATCAAATCCCAAAGCAGAAAGAGATGCACTTCCTTACAAAAATCTAGAAAACCCAAATGTGCATATTAAACCTCTCAGCAAGCTAAAACAGGAATATTCAGTTGCCAGGACATCTTCAGACTTAAGCTTTGAAACCATCCTTAGCTGCAGATGCTTCCGTGGAAAAACGATTTTTGTTTTAAATAGCAGCGGGATGCGATAACGGCCTAAATTCAAATCACATTAGAGCGTTAAATCCTGTATTCTCACCTCTGAGTGTAATTAATTGTTATGACTCAGTAATGCAGCTTTTAGTTCAGAGTATGATGCTATTTAAAGAGAAAAGCTTCGGCTCTGTGGAGATTGCTTTCAGTTACCAGTCTCACTTTGCAAACAGATTTGGTGAAGTAGAGAATGTGTTTAAACTCAGATGACACTCCTGTTTCAATTACCTTTATGCCATGAATCAGGAAAGTATTGGGGTGGTGGGGGGAGGCACGGACGTGGAGGCTGCTGGAAGGTGACAAAAGGGATGGGACAACCTCTCACGGTCAATTTTGCTCCCAAGCCTTCCCATTCAGGAGGAAACTGCAATAGAGGGTGAATGAAATAGAGACATCTACTGGCTGGAGCTGGGTCGTGCACTCTAATCTCTCCCAGTTCTGTTCTGGGACGTTGCAACTTCACCACCCTGGTGGGTCTAAAAATACTGCTTTACAATGTAAACAGCTTTGGTCTGAGCAAGGGACCGTTTCTGAAACAAGCAGGAAGCGTTCTGGTGCAATGAGCAGAAGCATTAGGACATAAGTAGGTGCCTAATTTCATGTACTTAATCCCTTGTAACTATCTAAGAAGGTCTAATCTTATTAACAAATAACATTTCAGGGAAAATGACCAAAAAAAAAAGATTGGCAAGGCCCACATGGGTTATAAACATAATGTTTTGTCCAGAAAAAAAATTATAACCATCCCTAAAAATGTTTGTAAGCCATATTTTATCTAGTTCATGATTCTGAGGCCCAATGTAAGCAAGCTAGATGTTCACATCAGGAGAATGGTGAGTTAAATTATGGTCCAGCATGACAAAGGAATATTAAAATATTATGCAGCCATTAAAGAGGATAATTATGAAGCTGTGTTATAGCTGAAAAATATGACTATGATATAATTATGGATTTTTGAAAGTAGACTAAAATGTGCATTGTTTTAATATATGTATAAAATCTGGATCAATCTCAATAAATACTAGAAAGGAGCTGGGACAAAGGGGAGACTGAGATTGAAGCCTAGCCTTCGGACTATCTAGGTGACGACTTTTGGCAAGTTATTTGCGTTGCTGAACCGCAAATTTTTCATCTATAAAACAGTGATAATAGTACTTAATACTTAGGATTATTGGGAACCAAAAATGAGTGCATGCGTGCAACATGCCTGGCACAATAGTAGGCATACAGAAAACAATAATTTTTATCTTGTTATTTGTCTCTCCCCTTTTTGATGTTGGGATAATCAAATTCTGACAACGTGGCCCATGTTTCCTGTTGTAAAGTCATTTCCATTTGGAATATTTGTGGATTTAAATCATTTGATTTAGTTTCTCAAACGAAAGTGATAAACCATTTCAAGCTCATTTACATTCCTAATTTAATCAAATGGGCCAGCAAAATTTATTATGGTTGTATATTTAGCAGAGCAAGCATTGGAAAGTCCTTCTTATGGTATCATTAATGCTATTTCAAAATCTCCAAAACAGTTGTAGATGAGCAATATAGAAAAGTCTGACAATTCACTAAAACATTGAAACCTCCCTATGGTGGTGGAGCCACTCCTAGTGATGGGTGCGTATTGGGGTGTTAAGATAACCCCTTTTTTTCCCTTAAAAGGGAATCACAGTTTGTCTTTGCAAACTTGGTTAAAAGCGAATGGTGCAGGACTGGTTAACATCCAGGATACGTATTGTCATTCTCCTATTCAAGACTTCCTCATGCCCTCACCAGCCTTAGAAATGTGGTAGATTACTTTCAAAGATAGCCACAAACATGGCCTTCCCCCGGAAGTCATGCCCTTCACACTGTGGCTTGCCTGTTTCTCCCATCTGCACCCTTTGAATGTGTGCTAGACGTGTGTCTTGCTTTGATCAATACAATGTAACAGATGTGACATGGTGGCACTTCCGATCTTGGACCACAAAAGACCTTGCAGCTTCTTCGGTCACTCTCTTGGAACCTGAGATCATGGCAAGAAGCAGCCCAGAGTAGCCTCCTTGAGATGAGAACCAGGTAGAGGGAGCCCAGTGGACAGTTAGCATGTGAGTGAGTTCATTTTAGAACACCCAGCTCAGTCACATCAATCAAGGACAGCAGCCATGTGGGGGACCCAGGTGAGGCCAGCAGAAGAACCACTTGGCTGAGACCAACACAAATTGCTGGTCCACAAAATCATGAGCAAATAATATGGTTGCTTTTTAAGCCCTAAGTTTTGGGGTGGCTTGTTGGGCACTAGTAAATAACTGATACAGAAAACTTCACTAAGTGTTAGTCTTTCCCACTAAACCTCACATCCTTCTCACTTTTCCCTAACAACCAATTTATGAGTTGACACTAAAGTGAAGCCTGAGTCTAACACAGAGACTTATTTCCTTTTTTGGTTTACTCTTACCTTCCCAATTCCCCCCTGCACACCTCTATCCTACTCTCAGATGGTGTGGGCCATGCTGCCAAGTCATGCCTACTAAACTTTCTAGTAAGTCCTTCTGAAAGGAAGATGGGAAGTGGGCTGTGCTCCAGCTGTATAATGATCAAGGCAGAATTTTTTCTAGCAACTCTGTACTATTCTTGTTCTTTGCAGCCTGGTTTTTCACGGTCCTTCTTGCCCTCTGCCACAGTCCTGACTAACTCATTAGCAATAGGATCCTGAATACATTCTCATGGGGACTCGTGGGAAGCCACACCTTATGCTGTCCTCCCTCCTCATCGCTTCTCCATCTGAGCTGATTTCACACGAAACCAATCTTTCTTTGCTTCTATTTTTTTCCCCTCTTTCTTCCCACTTCCGTGATCAAAGCCAAGAATTACTTATCCTAAAGCCTATAGGAAGTGTGTCTAACATAACTTGTAGAAATTAGGCTATCTAGAAAAGAACATCCAGGATAAGAAAGATGCTTCCTGATCTGCATTGGCCTTTGTTTAACTCAAAGCCTCCAGGTACAATTCTGCCATGCAAAGCCTGCTCTGTTGGACAGGTGGCCCTTCCTGTAGAGATTTCCAGGACTATTCCAATAAGATCATAAGGGAGTGGCATAGATGAAGTCGGTAGCCTTACAGATGGAGAACTGGGAGGGAGGTACGGAGAAACTAAATCTTCACCTTTAACAAACTCTACCCAGAGTTGCAGGTAAAGAACTGCAGAAACTGTGGCTAGATTATCTGTGCTCCATTTTTAC
This sequence comes from Equus asinus, assembly GCF_041296235.1. NCBI lineage: Eukaryota > Metazoa > Chordata > Mammalia > Perissodactyla > Equidae > Equus > Equus asinus. The sequence continues at coordinate 11,059,849 of NC_091808.1, read as the reverse complement.
TGGTCATATTGTAAGTGGCAGAGACAAGGAGCAGGAAAGCATCAATGACCTCTCTCAAGTGTAGACAACACTTGGGAATTCTTTGTTAGTAGTGGAGTTGTGGATGTTTTAATGTGCCATCCACTTGCTCCCTTCAGGATCACTGTGCTCATTGGCTCAGTAGCCCAAAGTATTGGCCGATCTTGGGCCAATGTTGGACGTGTGAGCCAGTGGCCCACAGCTGAGTCGCTCTCTTGGAATTGTCCTCATTCAAAGGGAGCTGACTTGCCCAAGGTTGTGTTCCCTCCCTGAGGGCAGCCCGATTCCAATGACTGGCCAATGTGGGTTCAAGGCCACAATGGGGGACAATCACAGAAGGCCACCCCAGCTCTAGGGTTTCCAGCTGGATCAGCCAAGGCCTTGGTTGTAGCTGCCTCACCGTTCGACTCCTCTTCTTGTCCAAACCTGTTTCCCTCACTTGCTTACAGACTCTAAAGTGGGGATTTGGGAGCCAGACCACCCACTGGATGGCAGTAGATAGAGTCCTGCTGATCTCTGGAACGCTGTAGCAGGGCGATTGTTAAACCTCTCACTGATGATGAACTGAAATAGGATACAAATGGAAGGGAATGTGCTGATGGGAGCAGTGTCTCGAGCATTAGAGTGGTTTAGGGGAAATAATAATTATAAGGATTATGGAGTCAGATGGCTATTGCTGAGTGCTGTGGATGCATTGGAGAAAGACAAAGAGATGCAGCTGGTGATTATGGCAAGGTGTGAAAGCCAGGGTGCCTCCTCGCCAGCATAGAAAGGGACTCACATCTCCTACACCTAAATAGTGGTGAAAGCTGAGGATCAGGCCCAGGAATGAGTTATATGGGGAGTGGAGCTCCAGAGAAGGTTGAATTCTCCGCTCCAGAAAGTGCTGTGCTGAGTTCAGGACCCTGATTGGGAGGGAGTGAGACCCTGAGGCTCAGGTTGGGAACATAGATGGATGCTGCGGGAAATCTTGAATTCCCAGATTCTGTGACGCCCTGAACCAAGAGAAGTGCTGCTCTCCTTGCTCCAAATGTGTTGAACTCTGCTTTGCAAAGTAATTATTTTAATGTAATTGATTTTTATGGAATACTGCATGCAACAAAAGCAGAAATACACATTCTTTTTAAGTGCACATGAATATTCACCCATATAGACCATATACTGCTCCATAACACAAGCCTCAGTAACTTTAGAAGAATTCAAATCATAAGAATATGTTCTCCGACCTCCACAGATTTAACTCAGAAATCAATAACACAGATATGCCTGGAAAATCCATAAATATTTGGAAATTAAACAACACACAGTTAACCTCTGGATCAAAGAAGAAATCACAAAGGAAATTTAAAAATATTTTTAATTAAATAATAATAAACATCAGCCTATCAAAATTGTTGCTTGAAGCTAAAGCAGTCTTTAGAGAGGAATTTAGAGTTTTAATTACCCATATTTAGAAAAGATGTCAAGAATCAATTATCTTCAATTATCTACCTTAAAAATCTAGGAAAAAAGAGTGGAGTAACTGAGACGCTCCAACTGCTTGGGATAAACAATGGCACAACAATTTCAGAAAACAGTTTGGCTGTTTCTTAGAGAGTTGAATATATGCTTATCATATGAACCAGAAATTCCACCATTAGATATATACCCCCCCAAAATTAAGACATATGTCCACACAAAGACTCGTACACAAGTGTTCATATCTGCGTCATTCATCATAGGCCAAACTGGAGACACCCAAATATCAATCATTGGGTCAATGGTTAAAGATATTGGGTATATCCTTGCAGTGGGATACTTCTCAGCAGCAAAAGAGAGCAAACTACTAGAACATGCAGCAACATGGATGGATCTTGAAAACACTTTATGGAGCAAAAGAAGCCAGACACAAAAGACTATATGTTACGTAATTCCATTTACATTAAATTCTAGAAAGGAGAAAGCTTATCTGTAGACATATTAAACAGGATCAGTAATTGCTTAGTGTTGCGAGGCAGTAATTGAAATCAAATGAATACGAGGGAATTTTCTGGCATGATGGAAGTATTCTATTTCTTCATTGTGGAGGTGATGCATCAAAACACATCAAACTGTACACTTAACACGCATGCCTTTAACTTTATGTAAATTATACCTCAAATAGTTAAATTTTTTTTAGTATAGGTGATAGCTATTGCCTAATTGCTTTTGGTTCCACATGCCCAGAGATCAGCTGTCGAGGACAGAGCGTACGCTGCTGCAGGGGTGATTGATTTGCGTTGTCAAGAGGATATGGGGCTGCTCTTACCTCAGGGGCGGAGAGGGATACGTTTTGGCACCATGCAATACTCCATGGTGTCTCTTAGAACACCTCTGCCCAGTTTTAAGAGTGACTAGATAAATGCAACATCCATGGCCTGAGAAGGACACGGTGATCAGGAGCTGACATCCTCTCAGGTATGATGGTCTAGCAGTCTCACCAAGTAAGCCACTAAGACCAGCTGACTTACCAGCCCAGGTTAAATATAGTCTAGAAGAGATAGGAGAGGAGGAGGATGACAAGTATCAGTTCAGCCTTGACTCTGGCAGCATTGACAAGGCTGTGCTTGGTCCCGCTAATCTTTCTCTGGGAAGCTTCCTCAGTGCAAGGGACCTATCAGAAACCTGGAGGCACTCTTCCCAGATGCAGTGAATTTACTGTAAGAGGGAAGTGGAGCTGAGCCATGCAGGATGGACTATGCTGGATACTGGGCACACAGAGGCCTCACATTGCTCTTCAGCTATGACTGTTGACTGTTGACAGCTCACAGCTGAGTGCCACCCTGGGCTCTGCCAATTTGCCCAAGGTTGTGCCCCTCCCTGGGGGCAGCCCCCCTATAATGACTAGTTGATGCAGGGATGCAGAGGCCTGTCTTGATGGGGGCACCTCTGAAGAGCCACCCGGCTCCAGAGCCCCCTGTAGGGTCAGCCAAGGTTCTTTTACAACTTCATCACTGTTCATCTTCTTCCTCTGTCTAGTCCTGTTTCCACCCGCCCCTTCCAGGTGTGGCTCCCTAGAGAACTCCCCAGTAAACCTTCTGCACGTAAATCTATGCCTCAGAGTCACCCAGAGAACCTGAACTGAGATACAAGGTAACCTTGAAGTTACAAAAGGGTAAAAAATATGAATTTAGTGAAATTGAATTCCTCTTGCTCAGACTACACAGGCACTAGCCATTACTGCTGGCGTAGTATCGCCACGTCCTCTCCAGGACAGTGCAATTATTTCTGCCCCATTTCTCTCCCCATACACCAAAGAGCACCCAGGGCCCAAATCAATATTTCACAGAGGATATTTCTGGAAGCTTCCAGAAATTTAAATTTTATGATGATGTGCTTCTAACCTTGTCTTGTTTTGTGTTTTCGAAAACATTTATACCATTTGTGAGATGTTTTCTTACAACAGAAAACATCTGAGTTATTTAATTACAGTGAAATACGTTAATTTCCAAGGTCTTTAAAGGAGATAGTACAGGGACTAGGCAACAAGGCGTTAGCACTGCTAATAGATGTTTTGGGGGATGGTCATCATGTCTGGGAATGTTTCTGAGTATGTGTCATGTAATCGTGTAGGTGCTCACTCCTGAGAGGAGCAAATAAATAGTGAGAATGCTGTCCAATCTCACTGAGAAATCATCAAAATCCAGCTGTCTCATGGGCTAATTCATGGGCCCCTGGGACAGTCGATGCACCTAAGCAACATCCTCAGGGAATGAGGCAGTTTTTGTAAATGCAGAGGGCTGGGCAGTAGCTGCCCCCCCCGCAACCTGTTACCAATACAGGCTTTCAGAGAAATTAGAAGATGCTTTTACAACCCAAGTGCCCCTCAATGGATGAATGGATAAAGATGTGGTGTATGTACAATGGAATACTACCCAGCCATTAAAAAGACAAAATCGTGCCATTTTTGGCAACATGGACAGACTTTGAGGGTATTATGCTGAGCAAAATAAGTCAGATAAAGGAAGATAAATACCGTATGACTTCACTCATATGTGGAAGATAAAACAACGACAACCACAAACAAACGCATAGATAAGGAGAACAGATTAATGGTTACCAAAGAGGAAGTGGGTGGGGTGAGGGCAAGAGAGGTAAAGGGGCACATGTGTATGGTGTTGGAGGGAGACTAGACTATTGGTGGTGAGCACAATTCAGTCTCTACAGAAGCCAAAATATAATAATGTACACGTGAAATGTACATGTTATAATCCAATATGACCTCAATAAAATAATTAAAAATGAAAAAAAGGTGCTTTTAAGATTAACTGTGAGGATTTCCTCTTCTTATAAACCGTAAGAACAATGAAGCACTAACATCTAAAAAATCATTAGAAAAAACTCATTTTTTTCTTCTGATTATGAAAAGTAATACACGTGGAATGTTTAAAAGTTGGAAAGTACAGAATATTGTCACGAAGAATCCAGTCAAGCAAAGAAACCTATTTTTTTAAACATTTTGGCGTATTTCTTTCCAGGCATTTGAATAGTTAAGCAGATAAAAAAATAATTCATATAAATATTTCTGTAGTCTAAATTAAACTATATATGCAGTTTTGAACCCTGCCCGTTTCCCTTTATGCTATGTGTATGCATGTGTAAATACTCGCCAGCAGCACGCCCTGGAGGGTAAGTGTGCACAGGTAATGAACAGCCACTCTTTGCTTATACACCTTGCCCTCGGGCTGTGAGGTTGCAGCCCCAATCTGAGTATTACAGTTTACCTCTGGACACCCTTCCCGCGGACAAACACAGGGCCAGAATTTTAACATACAATAATATTTCCCCAATATTATTCTGCCTGTCTTTTCCAAAATGTTTCTGTGTTTATTTCTCCTAGCTAAAACTAAATTCACACTGGATGTGGAAAAACTGAAAAACAAAATTGAGCCTACTATCGAATCTCCATTAAGGTCAAGAATGTGGCTCAGTTCTGGCTGCTAGGGGGTCCGTTTGGGGCAGGGCTTGCCCCTCCCCTATTGTTCAGAAAAGGAACAGACAGACGCTCATGAAATGAAGGCATGCACATCGACCACCCTCTTTCCATCTGACCCCTCAGGTGTCCCCACTTCCCCTGACTCAGGGTTTTCAACCCATTTTTCACAGGTTGTGAAATAAGTGAGTCACGATCAGCATTATAAAACACAAATGGTATAGGAAAGAGAAGAACAGAAAATATCAAGCGTGCTCACATAATAAAGGTAAGTATTGTTTCATAAAGCATTTGCCTAGGCTGGCTGTGTGTTCTTGCGTGCCCGTGTGTGTATACATAACACATCATGATGCAAAATGTATTCTTACTGTGCGTCATGAAAGACGTTCTCTGATATCTTTCCGTCATAGTTTGCACAACTATTGAAAGGCACCACTTTCAAAAAAGCATTCAGAATGTCAAAGATCCGCATGATCCCCCAGGTCCCCTGCTTCCTACCATCCCCCCACACCACACAAACACATACACACACACACACTCACACAGACCACCTATCTTCATCACCCAGCTTCATTCCTGTCTGCAGTTTTCAAACATTACATAGGAATAGAGATAAGGATGGGGATAGAGATAGAGGTAGAGATAGCCCCAAAAAAAAAAATTTAAGGAAAGGAAAAAATAACAAAAGAAGGAAATCTACCAAATTTTGATAAAAGCTATCTCTAGATGATGGCTCTAGAAAAGATTTTTAAGTTTGTCTTTCACACGTTCTGTAATTTTCTCAACTTTCTCTGGTAGGTAAGAACTCAGGCGCCAAAGTCAGACAGACCTGGGTTCAATTAGGACTCCAAAAACCCGCCAGAGACTAAAACCATAAAAATATTCCCATTCCATCTGTAAATAAACACAAATCAATGAAAATAAACACAACATTCCATAATTTTTATAGTTCTGAATATTTTTATTTAAGATCTCATTCTCTCCCACTGGCAGTGCATAAACGTTGAGAACACCATTCCTGTTCCCTTTGAGGTTGTTACCGTCAACAGACAGTCATTCTTGCCTCTCTCGGGCTACCCACAGTGAGTCAAATTTTTCATCCTCCCTTCTCTGCTATCTAATTTTTCAATGCAGCTAAAAATCAGGTTTTAGAACACTGTGTTGAATTAAGGGATATAGCAGCAATGTTTCTACAGTTTTAGTCTCTGTATTAAGCTTCAGGGCTGATATTCATCATTCCACAATTTTAAGATTCTTCTCCCTAGAGGCACATGAATAATGGCAAGAGTGTGTAACAAAAGAGCCCCTGATTTTTTTCCTATGATATATTTCAAGTGAACTTATAAATTTCATAAACATCTCTTGCTCCTTCGATAATCAGAATACTGTGATGTCATCATGAAATGTAGGAAAGCTCCAGGTCTTCAAACATCCATTAAGACACCAATGTGTGTAGAGCCCAGGACTGGGTACTAACCCCAGCCCTGCCACAGTGTGACTTTGGGAAAGTCACTTCCCCTCTCCTGGTCTCATTTCTCTCATCTGTAAAGTAAATGATTTGGGTTAGTTTACCTCTGAGCTTTGTTCCAGCTTTAAAATTTTATTGTCTTCTTCTCTGGCTAATGACCCCATGAAAAGGGTATAAAGTGGTACATCAATAACACTAATGGAATTCTTTAAGACCCGTGCCTGTTTCAGATTTTTCCACCATCATTCAAATCTACTTTTAGACCAGGAATAGCTGTGTGATTTGCCCTTTGGGGATCCCCAACACCAAATATGGTGGGTCAGGGTGGGACAGGGTGGCAAGGGCAAGAGGAGTGGGATTAGAGGTTATTTTATATTCTAATATGTTGTTACAAGGGAGATGAGATATTAAAACAGGAAACCTCATCCTTATGACCCTCATCCTGTTGGTTGCTGAGAACATGGTGCTACACTGCTAGTGGTGGTAGTAACCAGTTCCAACAACTTTCCCCAGAACTGGGTAATTCCGAACGCACGATCCCACGACAGTGGAATTCCACTGAATAATTTTCATTAGTGACTCCATTTCCGGTTAGTCTGCAGTATCTCCCAAAGGATATTATCACGCTTGACCCTCATTGATACCCAATATCCTTCAACCCTTCCTCTCATACGGTGAATGATCTCTAAGAACAGTAACTTTCCTTTCTGAGCCCAAAATCAGAGTATGTTAGGACGACTCAGAACTCTGAACCTATTTAGTAATTAAATATTTAACTGTAAAAGATCTGAATGCCCAGCGCAAATAAAAGTTTATGTGCATAATGGATAGAATATTTGACTCAGAATGTTTACTATACATCTAACATCCCTACCAATGCCAAAAAATTGTAATAGTGTGATTCTAACTATGCTAGAATTGTAGTAACAATAGCTACTTTCTAGTGACCCGTTCCTACTGCCAGCCGCTCTGCTGTGCACCTTGGAGCCACCACCTCCTGGAAACCTCACAAGAACCCTATGAGGTAGATATTCTTGTGGGCCCCACTTTACAAATGAGGAAACCAAGTCACAGAGAGGTTAAATATTACACCCCAAGTCGCGTTGCTAGAAATAAACACAGCTGGAATTTATACCCAGGTATGTCTGGCTCCAGTGGTTTAAGCTCTTAGGCACTAGGCTACACACGGCTGTCTCATAAATAGAGACCTAGGGCTGGCGGGACCTGAGAGATCCAATCTGGCTCAACTAGATCTGAGGGAATAACTGATGTGCCCAAACTCACCCAGCTAGGGAGTGACATGCTGGGACCAGGTCTCCAGGCTCCAGCAGATGTATCACAACTAATAAGAGCCAAGATTTAGTTCATGATCAGAATCAGGCCCCGAGCTGGGCACGCCTGATGTGTATTATCTCATTAGTCCTATCGACAGTTTCAGGTACTATTTTTATTTCTACTTTATGAAAGAGAAAATTGAAGCACAATAAGGTTGCACGAAGTCACACGGCTGATTAGCCAGGATTTAAACCTTGCTAGTCTGTCTCCAAAGCGCATGCTCATGACTGTGATCTGTGAAGGGCCCGGGAAGGAAATGGGCCCATTGCAGTGATTCTAAAGGCTCTTCTCTTCCTAGGACCTGCATGACACATCTTGGGGCTTGGCAATGACGTTCCTTTCATCGTCATCTGATCTTGCTCTCTTTCTGTGGTTTGGCACTGACCGCAGACTATCCTCTGAGCCAATGAGTGACTGTCCAGAATCCCTTTCCACTTAAGAAATCCCTAAAACAACCTTGACACAAATGCAGCAAAGAGTGCAAGAATAATCATTCCTTGGTTTCCCGACACGTTTTAATCTTTGAAAATATTTCCTGATTGAGAATTATATAAATGAGATGAATACTTTTATGACTCTTGGTACAGGTTGCCAAGTTGTCTCCAAAAAGGATTATAAAAATATACAGTCAACCATAAAGTATGAGAATATCGTATTTTCATTAGTGTTGGGTATTTTTATTTGACTCTATTAGCAACTTAAAAAACAATCTTTCTTTATAGTTTTAGTTTGTATTTTTTTAGTTATAAGTGAAGTTGATTATTTTTCTGTTTCTAAAGCAGTTATATTTCTTCTTTTCATGTAATTGCTTCATATACATTTTGAAATTTATTGGTATATGTAGTATATTCTAAATCTGTAAACTTCTTATACCGTTCCCTTTCCAAATTCTGTTTACACATTTTGTACATTTATTAAGAACGTTCTTCACAATTCTATGGAAACACATTTATTTAAAAATATTTTTAGTTTTCAAATTCTCAAGACATTTAAAGTTCATATTATTTGTTTATTTTTACTGTGTTACAATCAGACAATATTGTAATTATGTTACAATATTATAATAAATTGTACTTTATTATTGGTTTACTTATGTGTTAATATATGGCCTATTTTGAAAATGTTCATATATTCTTCAGAAGAAATATATACTTACTTTTGAGACCACAACATTTAATGTCTTTTAATCCTACTTTGCAGTTATTCAATTTATCTGTGTTCTTATTTTATCTTTCAGAATGACTTTTGGAATTAAAATCTCCCATTTCTATCATCTTTATGTCATTTTCTCCTTATATATTTCAAACAATTTACAAGACATGAACTTGTTGCTGTATTATTTGGAGCACACAGTTTCAGAACTCTAGCTCTTTACCATTTGTTCCAACTTTATCAATATAAAATAATTCTCTATTCATTTTAAGATATTTTGTTTCCATGTAATAATATTTATATTGATTTCTTGCTGTTATTGTTTACAGTTCACTGACGTATTACACTTTTTATTGTTAATATTTCAGTATCGTTTTTATTTTTTTGCTTTTTCGTTAAATCTGAAATGTTTGTCATAGACTTAGTCAATAAATACTTAGTATTGTAGTAGCTACATTTGCTTGACTTCTGTACCCTCTGTTTTCAGCTTCTTTTCTTTAATATTCAATTTTCATTCAATACTTTGTTATAGAGATTCATTTAATTTATTTTTACCTTCTTGATTTTTAAAAGTATAGCTATATTGCTTTTTAATTCTATTTGTAATTTCATGGGAGTTTTTTGCATACATTTTTCAAACCGTGTTTATCTCATTTTTTAAAATAATAATTTTTATTCCATTTATGGACAAGAAGAAATTTAGTGTTTAGGTAACATTTTTCATCTTGATATTCATTAGACAGTAAAATATCTAGTCTTAATTATCAAGTTCATTTGGAAGGGGAAAAAAAACCTAGGAAAATAAAAGATAAGGAGAGAAGTCTAGCTCTGGAAGATATTAAAACATGTGATAAAGCTTCGTATCCTTTAAATTGACTTTTCAGTAGACGAAAATACCAATAGAAAAAAACAGTAAATCTAGGAACAGACCCAAATGCATATAGAAATTTAGTATACAGTAAGAGTGGCATCTCAATTCAGTGGGAAAATGGTGGACTTTTTAAAAAGTGGTGTTAGGATAACTGAATAGTCATACGGAATAAAGATTAAAACTGGATTTATTCCTTTCCCAATATATCAAGATAAATTCAAAATACTTGAAATACTAAGTGTATAAAGCATGAAATCAATATGAATACAGATGAATTCTATCATCAAAAAAATTTCCTATGATTCAAAATTCAGAAAATTTTCATAAATTTGACAACTTAAAAAACTTTTTCAGGGGCCAGCCTAGCGGTGTAGTGGTTAAGCGCATACACTTCACTTCGGTGGCCTGGCCCATGGTTCTCTGGTTTGGATCCAGGGCGTGGACCAGTGCACCACTCATCAAGCCATGCTGAGGTGGCATCCCATGTCCAAAATAGAGGAAGATTGGCACAGATGAACTTTTTCACACCAAAAACATCATAAGCAAAGTAAAAATGACAAATAAAAACTGGAAAACATATTTAAAAATTAACCACAGAAAATCAGAGGGAGAAAGTCAAATACCATATGATCTCACTCATAAGTAGAAGATAAAAACAACAACAAACAAACACATAGCAACAGAGATTGGATTGGTGGTTACCAGGGGGGAAGGGGGAGGGAGGGCAAAAAGGGGTGACTAGGCACACATGTGGTGATGAATTGTAATTAGTCTTTGGGTGGTGAGCATGATGTAATCTACACAGAATTCGAAATATATTATGACCTACATCTGAAAGTTATATAATGTTATAATCCAATGCTACTGCTCTAAAAACAAAAATTAAAATTGAAAATAAATAAATAAAATGAACAAATGATTCAAAACAATGACAAATAAATGTTTTTTTAAAATAGAAAAAAAATTAGCCAGAGAAAAATAGTAATATCCCTAACATATAAAGAACTTATGAAGTAGAGAAAAGACTGACAATCCAAAGAAAATTGGACAGGAGATATGAACAAATTCTTCACAGAAAAAAATTGCAAAAGGCCTTTAAATGTGAAAAGATAGTCAACCTTATAATAAGAAATATTATAAGAACAAGTGATAAGAAAAGAAATATTATAAGAACACATAATAAGAAAAAAGTCAAATTAAAACTACATAAAGACTTCATTTCTCCCGTTAGCTTGACAAAACAGAATATTTTGACAATATATTCTATTAATGAGGTTGTGGGGAAACAATTGTTCTTATGCTTCACTCGTTGGAATGCAAATGGCACAACCCCTATGGACAAAGATTGGGTAACATATACCAAAATTGTGTATGCATATACCCATTGACCCAATAGTCCTACCTCTACTGGAAAAAATACCCTAGGAAAATATGAAAAGGTAGTGCACAGACTCTTCATGGTAGCCCTTTTGTAATAGTATAAGAGAGGAAGCAATTCAAATAGTCATTAAGATGAGACTGGTTAATAAATTATGGTGCATTCACACAATGCGATACAATGCGGCTGCAAAAGGTAACAGAGACTATCTGTATGCTGTAGAATTCTCCAGGATATGCTATGAATAATTCTCCAGGATATACTATATATGAGAGAGCAAAGGAGAAGAATAATATGAATGGTATGGTATGAGTTTTGTAAAAAGGACGTGGGGAATCCACACATACATACATATGTGTATATATATAAATGTGCTTACATTTTTTAATGGAAGATATATCAGAACTTAAGTTACCAACAGAGACAGTGAAGAAACAGATGGAATAAGCAAAGTTTCACTGAACATGCTTTATTCTGCTTATCTGACTTTAGAATCATTTAAATATTCTACATAAATACTTGTATAACAAAAGTAGATCAAAATGTAAAAAGAAATCTCCAAATAGTAAATGCAAAATGAAATGAACAAAATTGTCTATCAATAAAATTTTAAAGCCGGAACAAAGCTTAGAGGTAAACTAATCAAAATCATTTGTTTTACAGATGAGAAAAACGAGACCAGGAGAGGTGACGTGACTTTCTCAAAGTTGCACAGTGGCAGGGCTGGGATGGGTACCCAGTCCTGGGTTCTACACGCATTGGTGTCTTAATGGGTGTTTGAGGACCTTAAGCTTTTCTGCTGGTGTGCGTGTGGCTCCAGGGCAGGAAAGATGTGGAGAGTCTCCTTCCAACCACTACGTAAGCAACAGGCTTGAATATCAGCACGTGTAAATTATTTCTGTAGTTATCTGCAATAGGATGATATGATGACCCCATGTTAGGTGACAGAAGACCTAACATGTCCCAAAGGAATTTGTGCATTTCCGAGCACTGAAATGGAAACTGGGATGTGAAATAGATGAAGGTGAGAATAACAGTTATTACCCACTGCAGGCTACAAAGATTTATAAATATGTAATATTACATGCACTATATAAATTAAAGTGTATAGTAATATATATATTTCAAGCCATTCTCATATTGAAAAAGTAACCTTCAGATAAGCAAAGAATTTTTTTTTTTTTGAGGAAGATTAGCCCTGAGCTAACATCTGCTGCCAATCCTCCTGTTTTTGCTGAGGAAAACTGGCCCTGAGCTAACATCCATGCCCATCTTCCTCTACTTTATATGTGGGATGCCTACCACAGCATGGCTTGCCAAGCGGTGCCGTGTCCACACCCGGGATCCAAACCAGCGAATGCCAGGCCACCAAAGCAGAACGTGTGCACGCAACCGCTGTGCCACCAGGCCGGCCCCACAAAGAATTATTATTATCCATAATTTTAGTTCTGTCCCAGTGGTTTTCAATGTAAAAAAGGGAAAAGACATGGAAATGATCCCCAAAGTGGTCTATTATGGAGAAATTCTTTTCCTGATGAAAAGAGAAAGAATATCAGAATTAATATGCTACAGAAAAGTTTTTAAAGTAATGTTTCATGTTGAATTTACTAGAAATAGTATTGTGGAAGTTTCCGGAAGCCTCCGCTTCTAACCTTCTTATATTAACTTTTATTTCTTCGCTCTGAGATTTCTTTTGTGTAGAGAATTTGTGGAGTTGGAAAAGAGGTGAGAAAGTAGAGGTAGAAAGGAAGTTTCGGAACATTTTGATATAATTTGTGCACATCTCCTCATTGAATCTTCCCCGGGACGCTTTGAGGTAGATGTTACTAGCCCTATTTTCAGACAAAGAAATTCCACTCAGATCAGACGCACTCAAAAGACTGGTTTGCCCATTTTGAAGGAGTGTGTGCAGAAATGCAAATCAATGCACTGCTTCCTTTACTGAGAAAGTCTGACTATAAAAAATGTCCATGGACTAAACAGTGTGCTTAGGGATGAGATTTATGTATTCTGTATCTCACTCCAAGTTGAAACAAACAGTTTCAACTTCTCTTCTCCAGTCACCCTGTGAGTAGCACCCTGTAGCCAGTATGATGCTGTGAAGAAGGGCATCTCCTCAGGCATTAGGCTACCTGGGTTTACCCAGGTTCTGCCACCAAATAGCTGTGTGATCTTGGGCAGCTTATTGAAGCTCTATGAATGTGGTGCGCATTGTATTCTCTACCTTTTAAGGTTGCTGTAAGGATAAATGAGATTTTATATATAAATGCTAAATAAAGATCAACAATTTTTATTATTACATAGTCTGCTGAGGGGTACATTGTTAGATTCACCGTTCTCTGTCTTCAAAGCCTGTGCTCTTCGCCTTTGAGTTACTGCCTCTTAAAATAAAATACTGCATCTTTGAAAGGCCCTAGCTGCTTCTCTAAGACACTGACTCTCAGTTTTGGCCACCCAAAGTTTTCTGAATTGGGGCACAACAACGTGTGTCTAGCCAGCCACTACAGGATGGGGAAACATCTGCGTTTTTCTGAATTTCTTATGCAGAAAGAACCAAGACCACTGGCCCTTAAACAAGCATCCACAGTCTGTCCAAAGGTAGCTTAGGGACACCACTGTGTCTGTTTACCTGCTTCTACTCTAGGAAGGCTCACAGCCCCAAATTGCAAAATAGTCAAATGAGAGAGCTGGTAATCACATTACGAAAGATGTCCTTTGAATCGTCCTCCAGCTTGCATTATCACATGTATTTTCTTAGAAGAAGTCTATCCACAGCTTTCAAAATTTGTGCATACAGTGGTATGGAAAAAGCATAAAGCATTTGTGCATAGAGGAAAAAACAGTAAGCTCTAAAATGGTTAGAAGCCAAAGGTTATCTTTGAGGCATCGTAAGACAGAACACGGGCGGGCCGGTGGTCTGCTTTCATTCTTGCCATCCTCCTCCTAGATGGTGTGTGCCAAGGAGGAAGGCCACCAATCTTTGAAAGGCCCTAGCTGCTTCTCTAATTGAGTGGTGTGGCTTTGCAGAGCCTCTGGCAAGAATTCCCCCCATTTACTTCCCCATGAACAGATGAAGCTGGCTGACCTCAACTTTCCTAAATTGTACTTAACGATGATTTTGAAAGTGAACTTCCCATCCCAAGTGAAAACTCCAAGTAAGAAGAGAAGACTTGAGGCGCTGCCCTGGCCAAATCGCCCATGGATGTCACAAGACTTGGCTGAAATGTGACCATGGCACAGAGCCTGGGGCATCATTATGGTGAACTAACTGGGAAGGAAAACTTTCTTTATTTCACACGTTGTGTTCTGGAGGTGACATTGGTATCCATGTTCTCTCTTTTGAAAAAAGATACTGCATTTAAATGTCACATTTCCATCCTATTTCACTTACTTCAGCTTTTCCTAAATCTTTATTTCACGCCACGGATCTTGAATTCATTTCAATCAAAATGAAGCCAATGACTTGAGAAACAAATTCTCATGATTTTTCAGATCTTCTGCGTCATTGTCTAAGAGGTCAGTATTTTACAAGTGTCATTCTTTCCCTTCAGGCACCAGTAACATGTCTACTACTGTCCATTTTCTAGAATTAGCTAAAATTTACATGTGATGGGTCTTGCTGAAATGCAGGCTGGCTGTGTCCTTTCCTGTGATTCAAATAACAGCAACTTGTTTCCCTTAAGAAGCGTATTTTTCCTCTTCAATATTTTCTTTCATTACACTTGAGAAAATACTGGTCAAAAGAATGTTTAAAAATGGTTTGAGGCCATTCCACCCAGGCCAATGTCTTAGCAAACAGGCTTTGGTTTCTCTGATGAGCTCTCCTCTGTGCTTTCAGATCCTGAGTTCTTAGAAGGAAGCAGTGAGCCATAGCAGCTCTCAGAGAGCCATAGCAGCAAGAGGATGACATGTGAGACAACGAGACGGGAAGAAGCCCGTTAAGGTGTTCACATGAAGTCTTGGGGATGACTCTTTAAAAAGCATCCTGCCAGGTTTCTGGCAAACATCCTTGGGCTTCCTGTTGTTGTCATGTCAACTACATTATCACAGTTCCGTGTATTCAGTATCCTTCAATCACTCATTCTGTTGTGCCAGCAATAAAAGGACTTTCATTCGCTTGGGTTCAATGGAAAATGCAAAGGGACAGAACACAGGGATAGAATTTTCAGACTCTATCTTCCTCATACTGAGCAAAAATATTTGGGGAGACACATTTCAACCAGCTCAACAAAGGATCTGAGGCATCCTGGAGGATTAAACCAGTGTTGGGGCGAGAGAGATCCTGGACTACTGGTCTTGGGGCTGACAACTCTCAGATCTCCATTTCCCCAATAAAAGTGAGAGGAGTGGATAAAATTGCTTCGCAACAATTCTTTCCCAAGGTCCTTCCTATCTGCATGTTTCTTGAGGAATGTGTGTTTGAAAATATTTTTATCACCCAAAGAAGTGCTTATAAAATGACAATTCAATTGTCTTCTCATTTCTTTACTCAGACATATACAACTGTTAATCAGAGTTCCAATCAGCAAGAGATGAACAGGGTTAGCACATCAAGCTGATAAATACGTGCCAAAAGCAAATACGCTGATTTCAGTCAGCCTGCATGATCTTATCCACAGGAAAATACATGGTTTCTGTGAAGTTCTTGGAAAAACTGAAATAAGCTTATGGAGTCCTATTACTATCAAGGCAGAGTCTGAAGCTGGGAGATCTGGGGACAGTTGATTACCATATCTCTCTTCCAGTGATTTCTGCTGTTCTGCGATTCTTCTGTTCTTGCCAAATTGGGCAAGATAAACCAATGGAGACTCGATGAAAACACTGCATCGAAGTTCAAAGTTAAGAAGAATAAATTTCCTCAGAATTTTAAGAAGCTCATTGCATCCATTTCCTTTTATCAACCAAAGGAGACCTCAGAGAGAAAATTGAGCCTCTGAATAAGCCTTGGGCTCACCCTTGACTGATCCTTGACGTTATAACCAATCTTTGAAAATAATATGTCAAGAAAAATAGTGTATTCATGCAAGATACAATGCTGAGTTCCATTGAACTTGAGCTTTCAGATATAACTCTTACCTGCTGGAGGATTATAAGCCAAGACAAATAGAATAAACTGGAACAGAGTGACAGCTGGCCAAAACATGTAATCAGATATGGCAGGTCTCTGATAGATGGCTTTGACTTCCCCACTCCTCTCCCCAGCACACACACACCACCAGAAGACCAACAGCTCATTGTTCCATCTTCCGGAAAGATCCAACCACAAAGTACATAGCAAGTCATTTAGATTCTACTGAAAATTTCACAAAGAGAAGCGGAAGAGAATTTAAAAATAAAATGTAATAAAATTCTCCATTAGACATTTCCATGCTTCCTCTGAACACTTCCTCCAAGTCCTGACACTTCATCTTTCTACCCACCCCCCTCACCATCACCCCTCACAAAATCCACTCCTGTTCTGAGCGCCAGTCTTCTCCATTTGGGAAGGAAAGCAGCCTTATAGTTTAGGCGCTCAGCGCTTTAGAAATCCCTTGAACTTCTTTCTATTACAGAAGCATGCTCCTTTGTCGTTCTTGGGGGAGTGGTGGTGGAGGGGTTTCTCTCCCTTATCAGATTTTTTACCCAACAAAAAGCAGACCAGTTGTAGGCAAGGGGGGCTGATATTGCCTTCTAAGAAAATAAGATTTCCTCCGCACTTTTAGATTCAAAAACAATAAAGACCAAATTTGCTTGGAACTGAAATCTCATCAATCTCTGTAACAAAATGTCGACCAAGCTCTTAGGGCCGAGAAAGTATCGGGCAGTAGGGAATTTCCCTTCCTGGATTTCCTACCCCTGACCTTTGCCTTGGATACGGCTTTCAGGAGCAAGATCCATCTTTCCAGCTTGCCCGAGTCCCATCTCTGAGCTGAACTGACCCCTCAGATACTCGCTGGATGCAACCCCATTGCCCCCAGACTTCATTCCACTCCCACAGTTTGCTAGTGCAGCTGAGCAGAACCACGATGCTTAGAGCATAAAAGAGCATAGTCTTCATAGAGGCACTCTTGTAATTTTCTCCTGCAGCTCTTTATAGTTTCTCCCCTTCCATCTCATAGAGCCAGGAAGTAACACCAGTATCACATGAAACTCGCAGCAACACCTCCCCCTGCCAAGTACACCTATCTCCATGAGTCTAGCCATGCAGCTCTTGGTTCCATTCACAACATCCTCTATAAAGAGAAGGTTAAACCATGAATGTAGTACCGAGTATTATGGCTCTGTTTCATGGTGGTGTTCTCAATATAACTGCATTTCTTCTTCTAACGCTCTAAACATTATGCAACAAGACAATAACTAAGGAGGTGTCATTTTGCAACACTTCACTGGATTTTGTGCTTGGTGTATTCATAAGACGAAAGGTCGCTTTGTTGTGGCTTTGGATGATTCTCACTCCCAGGTGGCACTCCCTCCATTTGTACTCCAACTCTGTGGACCTTTGGGTACAGGAAGGGAGAGACACAAATGGACTCCTGCCCCTAGACTCAAGGAAGGCTGAAATATTCTGACACAGGAACACAGATCCTCACTCAGAAGCCTCAGAAGGACCGAATGTTGTCACCACTGTCCTTGGGAGTTTTTGCAAACACGGTCATCCTAAGGAAAAAGTTTGCTTTGTCCTAAAGCACATGGAGTCACGTTCCAGCACCTAGAACCTCCCAGGGCCTCTGCCGTGTTGTCTCCTGGGAAATTCTGCTAAAATCCAAACCACAGTGAGGAGCACTGCTCCTGTGTGTCTGGCAGCTCAGAGCTCTGTATCTGCTCCACACAGCTGCTCTGCTTGGCATCCAACCAGAGCTGGTTCCTCTTTTTCTCATGCTATCAAGATGTTCCTTGTTTCTGATAATGACTATTAATAATAATATTTACATGAACAAGCTTTTCATTGTGCCAAAAGATCTTAACGTGCCTTAGAACCAGTCTGCCACAAATGCAGGACCAGATGTACTGAGTGGAACATCCATAGTGGTCCCTGAGAGCAGCCAACTGATACCTCATAGAGCACAGCAGAAGGGTCACTTTCTGTCCGTCGGACAGTGTGAGTGGACCAACTGCCAACTGGAAAGGAGCGTCCAGGAGTATTGGAGAGGATGTGAGCTAAAGTATGCGCACACTAAAAATGCGATGCTCAAATGCAGTTCAGCTCCCCAAGATAAAGAAGCTTGGAGTGGCTATTTGTCGCATTTTGGCTGCCAGTCTTCCTTTCCACCTTCTTTTGAAATTTGCTCTCTGAGTTTCTCTTGGGGTTGGGCTCTGCCTCACTGAACACTGTTGGATGGAACTGTTACTCAACGTCCTTTGCCCTCTCCAGCCAAGGAGTGGGCAGGTGCCCCCATACAGGTCAGGGGCCCAATCCCTTCCTAGAACTCGAGTCTTATGAGAGTGATGAAGACACTGAAGCTGGTTGAAGCTGATTAATTCCAGCAGCAAAGCCTGACAAACTCAGACCGTTCCTGTTGTTCCAACCAGTTCCTACCAAGACTCTTTGCAATTGCCTGTTTTATCTTATTTTTTGGTCTGGTTCTTTAGTTGTTGGTTGTTGGTGTTGCTTTGCTTTGTTTTGTTGTGTTTTTTTGCTTAATCTCGTGACCTCCCCACTTTATATATATATTTTGCTTAGTTTTCCTAGAGTAGCATTTCTGTTGCTTGCGTCAAAAAGCCCTAACTGATATAAGGGAGTTAAGTGCTTTAGGAAACACTTGGGAGATATTTTATTCTTACATATTATGGTCTGTATTGATATAATACCATATGCAGCTGAAAGTTAGGACAAGTGCGAGTTGGGAGAAGGAGGTGTTTCAGAAGTGCGGGGTCATTTGTGTTAGGGGACTATGTGCTGGGGGTGGGGCCTCGTTTCACCAAACCTGCAAATGCCTAACAGCTGCAGAGAAACTTCCTTGAGTTTCATTCTCCTTTGGACACATGTTAAACTGAAATAAAAATTGAGACCAAAAATAAACTTTGCAGTTTATTTGGAGTACAGGTGAATTCCAACCCAACACTTGGACCAGCATGGCTTAATACCATGGAGATAAAAGGGCTGAAGTGGTGATTTGATGCGCTGACGCCATAGATGTTGGATGCTCCCCCACTGTCCTGTTCATGCCCACATGCCACATTGGTGGCTTGCGATGGCACTTCTCAGCCACACTGGACCGGGACATTTCACACAGTGGGGCCTCCAGCTTATAAAAGTGCAAAGTAAAAAAGCTAACCCCTTCCAGGTATGCATACAGTAAACTCTCTATGAAACAAGCAATGTTGGTGCTCCAAACTTCTAACATTACTAACAGCAAATTTTTAGTGCTTTAAGCAAGGAATTTTGATTCTACGTGAAAGGAAATGTGTAGACGTGGAATTGGAAGCTTGCTTCATTGAAAACAAGCATCTTAATCACTGTCATAGGACTGGGTAATCTTTCATATACATTGCTTAGAGGAAATAAAATTTCTAGTCCAAAAATTTGAGTTCATTCTGAGTATGGAAATTCAGCTTCATCTAAATATGTTGCATACTGATTGTAATTCAGCCCATCCTAATTGATGGATAAGCCGATCGACACTGGTATGGGTAGTGGGTTAGAGTGCTAGGACTGCCACAGGAAAATAGCACAGACTGGGTGACTTAAACAACAGAAATTTATTTTCTCACAGTTAGGAGACCAAGATCAAAGTGTTGGCAGGTTTGATTCCTACTGAGGCCTCTCTCCTTGACTTGCAAAATAATGTCTTGCTGTGTCCTCACATGGCCTTTTCTCTGCACTCACACATTCCTTGTGTCTCTCTGTGACCTAATCTCTTCTTCTTATAAGGACACGAGTCAGATCAGATTAGGGCCCACCCTAAGTCATTTTAACCTAATTACCTCCTCAAAGGCCCCATCTCCAAATAAAGTCACATTCTGAGGTCCCAGTGGCTAGAATTTCAACATATGAATTTGGAGGGATGACACATTTAAACCCATAACACCACAGAAGGTATTAAAAGAATTTAATATCATGAGCTAAAATCCAGGATCCTAAAATTCAAACAGATTTTTGTCAAAAAAAAATCAGTTTGAATTATGATTCACAGATCAATCACATTAATACATTGTCCGGTTGTAACAAACAAATAAATGGTCCACATGAGAAATTCTGTGGCTCTTGTCATCTATCACCAAGCAATCTGTTGGATTCCACCAATGTCCAGAGAATCTTCAGTCATTATGAAAATCAAATGAAATAAAAGCGTATTTTTTTAAGTGAGCCCAGATTTCTGCATATATATACTCCTCTCTGCCTTGGACTAAACATTTAAACCATATCTTTTAAAGGTACTTATAAACTATTTGGCTTTACAATCTTTATTTTGAATATTCTGAAAGGCAGAATAAAAAGGCATTTTGAATTAGTTCCCATTTGGATGGAGTTTCTTCTGTTTAGCTTAAGTAAAATAACAACCCTGTAATTTTTAACAGCCCTCAATGGCTCTTCATAGTGGCTCTTTATTAAGGCATTTATGTAACATGCCTTTGTAATTATTTTTACTGACTGATCAGCCCCCTAGACGTTGTCTTCTAGAATCAGACCTAATTCAGTACTTGAGGAAAGACCTAAGCTAAGAAAAACAAATAAACAAAAAACTTTATCCTCCTAATAAAAGAAAAAAGAAGTAGAAAATATCCCTTCGCTGATTTAGCAAAATGGAGTAGACAGTCAGCGATGATGCTCCCAGGAGATGGAAACCAGAAACACAGACCAAAACAGATTCAGGGAGAGAAATTTTCAAGCTAATCTGGCCCGGGAAGGATTGTAATTTACCCAATTCAAGTATAAGTTACAGTGACAGAGAAGACAATATTAATCCTCAGAAATGAAACAAAAGCACAAGTTATTTATTAAACTTTTATGAAGGGTATAATGCGTCAACTCTGGAAGTTACATTCTATATATTTAACTTTCAGTTGCTGTAAACAAAGACATACGTGTATATTCATTACATTAATAAATACTCAAACACGAGGAAACTAGAAATCCGACCAATGTTCGCACCTTGGGCAGTGCCTCTAAATTGCAGTGACAGAGAAAGAAGTCACTTAGGTCAAATGTAGAATAGGGGACAGTTTTGTGACAAATCTCCAAATTTCTACAAGCATAGGCACAAAAGAAGAACTACGTTGACAAGTGAGTGTAATTGTGGTGGTTCGTGCGTCATTTGGGCTTTGTTACTTCTGCTTCTGGTGAGTCAGAAACAGCCTCCTAAAAGGTGCACAAGGGGGAGAGGTTAGGGGATTGTCCATCAGTTTAAACCAAACTCAGATCATTCTCCCTCCTTTCGCCTCTGTGAACTGTGTACGTGACCCATGTGGTCCATAAATGCGATGGTAGAAAGCGCTGAACCAAACATGCCCAAGGCATCTTCTGATTAGTTTTTACTCCTTCACTAGAATTATCAGGTATTCAGTAGTCCCCCCTTATCCATGGACGATACATTCCAAGACCCCCAGTGGATGCCTGACGTCGTGGATTGTACCGAACCCTATATATACTATGTTTTTTCCTATACATACATACCCCTGATAAAGTTTAATTTATAAGTTGTAGTAGGAGATGAACAACAATAACTAATAATAAAGTAGGACAATTATAATAATATACTCTAATAAAAGTGACTGTAGATCTCAGCATCTTCAGTATGCAATTTTTTTTCTTTCTCGTTGAAGTCAAGAACTTCCACCCTTTCAATTAAAGGAAGCACTTTACGGCTTCTATTTTGCATATCCAAATTGCCAGCATCACTCCTCTTGCACTTTGGGGCCATTATGAAGTAAAATAAGAGTGACTTAGACACAAGTACTGCGATACCATGATAGTCAGTCTCGTAACCAAGACCATTACTAAGTGGCTAATGAGTGGGTAGTGGATACATTGGACAAAGGGATGATTCACATCCCTTTCACCATCCTACTCAGAATGGTGCACAATTTCAAACTTATGAATTGTCTATTTCTGGAATTTAATATTTTCAGACCCCGATTGACGCGGGTAACTGAAACTTGGAAAGTGAAGCCGTGGATAAGGGGGGACTATTGCACAGTAATTTGCTTTTCTGTTTTTAATTTGATTTGGCTGCTGTGAGACTTACAACGTGTCTTTTCTCAATGGTAGAAAGTTTGTACATCACGTTCTAATGCTGAAATTCCTGTTGCACTAACAAATCCTCCCGGAAGTTTTGAAGAGGAGTGGTGAAGAGAGACAAATATCAACTCATTTCTTTTTCTTGTGTTGTCTTAAACTTTGGAAAGGGCGAAGTGAGTTATTGCTGTGGGTGTAGTTTCTTCGTCTTCAACACAGCGCCATAGCACATCTGATTCTTCTACTAAATGTGCTTTTACTAAAACTAATTACAATACATTGATACTTTGAAAACTTCTAACTGATTAATGACTATTGCAGTATGTAACAGTGAAATCAGAAAATTAAACAAGATTGATTCTTGATCAATTCGGTAAGGGCAAGCAGAAGCATAGCAAATCAGCAATGCAATATATGTATGGAAAAGACACCAGGTGAGCCATCTGTCCACAGAAATTACACCTAATTTTGATAATTTTTCTCACATGGATTCTTGTGGGTGGCACCCAGCCAAGTAGAATTGGGTTTGGCTAAATTCTTTGTGGTCAAAAAAAAAAAAAAAAAATTAAAGAACAATTTCTTTAAGCACAAAAATTTGCAGAACTTGAAAACAGTTTTTTGCAACATTTACCCCCAAGGCATGATGGCAGCAGAGTTGTGAAGGCCAGTTGGGGAAATGAGCTGGAGAACTGGCTTTCTTCCCCCACCAAAAAGAGAAAGGACCAGATTACTCATATGTGCAGTCAGACTCTCTGTCTCACTTTCAAATGTTTTGGCAGCTCTGTGACCCAGCCTAGAGTTCACTGATCGCACTGCATGGAGTCCCAAGAGTAATGGGGTAAAGGACGCAATAGAATTCCAAACTAATAATGGGAACAGAAGTAAGCTAGGCCAAGCGCTCCCATAGGCCAAACTTGTAGACCCATAACAATCAATACACAAAGTCTTGGTTGAATGCACTAGCAAATTAACAAAGAAGAGTCAGCAAAAAGGCAAAAGGTGATGGCCATAAAGGTTCCTGAGTCTTTTCTCCTACTATTTATTCCATCACAGATTAATGGGAAGCTGTATGCAGTTCTCTTCCCGATTCACACATTGATGGAGCCATGAAGTGTGGTCTGCTCTCCATTCCTCATGGTGGTCATCAATGACTACAAATTTATAGAGCAAAGACTCAATAAATATATGTTGAATGAATAAAGCAGAAATGCAATTGAATATTGGACAATGGGCTAAAAGGATATCAGGCCTCAAAGTTAGTAATAATTCTAATAAAAAGGCAAAATGGTACCCACGCTATTAAAAATGGCACAAATTCCATAACATCACACTAAAATTATCTTATTTCTTTATAATCAGAACTTTTGGACCCACAGGTGGAGGAGCATAGAGGGGAAAAATGGAGGACTTGTTAAAGGTGGGATACCTTCTTCCTACCACCTCTTAGTGTGCCGGCTCTGTGCTATCTCACCTCCTTCTAGACATAGTTTCGAGTCCTGAGAGACAGAGGGGAAGAAAGAAGAGATGAACTGCAAGAAGGAGCACAAAACGAAAAAAGAGGTGGAAAGGCACATGAAGAGGCCAACTTTCCCACCCAATATTCAGGAAAATAAAAAGGTAAATTGTTTAAAAAGAACAGCTGCTTGATTCTTTCTCCTTCTTCCGAAACTTCAGCATGGGCCCTGCTTCCTAATGAGGACAATGTCCCAGAGAAGAGTGTTGCAATGTGCATTTGCCAGTTGGCTTTCCAAAATCTATTTCTCTGTTCCTTCTTCCCCAAAGCTGCCTGATTTAGGGCTTCCTATGGTTTAGATAAAGACAAAGCTAGGGATGGAACCGGTGACCCAAGATCTAGATAATCAGTTCGTTCCATTTCCCTGGCCACTTTGAGGATGGACAGGTGGCCTAGGTCATCCAGCAAGGGTACTATCAAGACATTTGCCAGGAAGTTTCAGGAAAAAATTTAAAAGTCATCTTGGGACTATGAGGAGCCATTTCCTCCCTGATGCAAAGTCACTTGGCTCAAGCTTCTAGCAATGGGAAGATAGCAATTCAGAGAATTCTCCTGGCAAGTTCTTCTAAATATCACATTAAATTCACTTTCTTGTAAATTTTGCCCTCAGAGAAACATGGAACAAGTCTGTTCTACCTTCCTCCCTCAGTCTAATCTCTCTTTCTAAGCTAAGTATCCCCAGATCCTCTGAAATTTCCACGTGTGATGTGACATGCTTTCCAGAATGCTCATCTATCTGGACATTAACTTGACTTCAAGGTACGCTCTAGTTAGTACACATATCCCTGAAAATACTTTTGTTCATGTCTGATACTAACAAAGTACAGTGACTAGGTCACTATAATCTGTGACTAGCACGTGTTTTGAGCAGCCCCTATGTGATGCGTCCATTCAGACATGACATATCCCTGATCCCAGTCAAGGCAACAGACTGTGATGAGCGTGGTGTGACTATAGAAAAATATAGAGCATAGTCCCTGACCTCCAAAGAAAAAGGGATGGAGAGAGGAACAGAGGACTGAGACAGGAAGGAAGGACAATTGGGATAAGAAAAGGAAAGAAAGGGTAAGGGGAAAGCAACAGGAAGAAATGTGGATGGATCTGTAAGGACTTTCCTCCATCAAAAACACATTTTCTTTATGGGTCTTCCAATTCTCCCTCTAATGACATTTTCCCTGCCACATATAGAAACAATGGTGAGCTCATACACACACCCCCTTGCCCCACCTAACCTATTACCCTGTCATTCTCTTTCCCTCATTCAACTGTCCACATCTTTGCCTTCCCTGATACTAAGTTTCTTGGTTTACTTCCCACCATACTTCCCACCATGTCCTCGTCTCCATTTCTTTTGCAGCCTCTCTTTACTCTGCCCACAAGTCCCGTGGTTTCCCTCACACTTTAATTCTTAGCTCTCTTCTTCATTTACTCTATACACATGTTTCCTTAGAGATCAGTCACATCTTTGGCTTCAACTTCAATCTAGCTGATTGCTTTTGTGCCTTGGGCCTAAATCTATATTTCTAGCCACTCTGTGGGAGGAAATAGCTTGAAGTACATTCAAATTTTGTATCCAACTTAGAAGTTACCTACTACAGACAAAGGCCCAAACAGAACCCAAGATAAAGTTCAATTATTGAAGCAGGGCCAGTGTAGGAGGTTTGGCGAGTTCCGTAACGTCATCTGTTATGAAGATTCAAATGGGCAAGTGTTGAGCACCTGATTCAGGGACACAACCAGAGAGAGACTGGAGATCAGGTCCATGGCATCTTGGATAAGAGAAAAGGGCTCAGTTATTGTGAATGTTGTATCTAAGTAAGGTTTACAATAATAACCTCAGAGCTGGTCCAACAGCATGGCTGAAAACACTGATAAAAGATTTCTTACATTCCCACTTAAGGTCAGGGCATACCAGTTGAGCAAAACAGCAGCGACACATGGATTCTGTAGTCAGAGTTAGAGGCCGAGGGGTGGGAAATTGGGGCAAGTCATTAGCATTCTGTATCCATGAAGTTCTAAGTATAGAATTTTACATTTGTCCTTGTTAAATTTTATCTCATTGGTTTTTGCCTAGAGTTCTAGATGTCAAAATAATTTGAATCTCAATTCTTGCATCCGTCATTTTAGCTCTTTTGTCACTCCACTTTGTATTATCTGCAAATTTTATGTGGCCTTCTATGTCCTTAGCCAAGCGATTGATGAAATGTTGAAGTCAGCCAAGAATCGAGACATGTGACATTTCTCTTCAGCATTTCCTCCAGTTGACATCAATCTATTAATCAACACTTTTTGGAAGTTACTGTTCAACCCACCACAATTTCACCTGACTGACCCAACATCCAGCTAATAGTTCATTATTGTGTTTACCAAGCTATCATTGAGAGCCTTTGGCAAATGCTCTTTTGAATTCAAGGCAGGATTTTCTAAAGATTTCCCCTAATTTTTCCTGTTCTGCCAATCTAGGAGTGTAATAAAGAAGGAGGATGATTATGAGTTTGGCATGACTTTCCCTGGTGAGTCACTGCTTCCTCTTCTCTGTGCTCACAAGCCATCTGTTTAATATTCTATTTTAGAAGCTTTCCCTGGAATAAAATCAGATTTGCCAGTGTGTAGTTTGCAGAATTCCTCTTTTTCAAAACTGGAAGAGCATTTGTTCGTCAGTAATCGCCCAGCCCTGCTTTCATTCTCCAGGATCAGATGGTTCAAAGATTCCTGTAGTGACTCTGAGCTCACACAGAGGTTTGTGCACTTTAATCCTTATAAAATGAAGTCAGCTGCAATTCCTAAATGCTCTTAATGCTTCCCTACCTACCTTCAACTTTTTTTCCCATCTTATGTTGAGAGTATAGAACAAAGAATCTTATTACCTCTCTTCATGTCGGAGAAGATAGACATGAAAGCATCTCTCCCATTTCTTTGTTATCAGTTGTAATCCCATAGTCTGCCCCACGCAATTGGATTTTGTCCATCTTACTGGCTCCATACATAACGTATACACCCTCTATCCTTATTCCTTTACTCAGACCTCAGCTAATTCCGAGCTTTATTCTCCTGACAGTATTCTTACCATGTTCTGGCTGCCTTATCTACTTCTCAAACAAGTACTTTTTAAATATGATTTTATTCCAAGGCTTCTTGTGTAGCCACACCAACCCATGCTCCTCAATTATTGTGAATGCCACAAATCCTTCTTTAGAGATCTCTTTCTCCCTAAAATAACATTACAGCATTGGCCTAATACCCATGATCTTGTTTAATCCTCTTGGGCCCCTTTTCATCCAAAGAGAATGCCAGGCAAGCCAGGAATCCACTGGGCTTATGTGTGCTGGTGAGTGACGAGATAAATAGCAGTCACATACCATGCCCAAGATGGTCTTCACTGGAAAGGACTATCTCTTTTATTTCCAACCCAAACTCTTCCCCATAGTTTCTTTTCAAACTCCTTCCAAATTCACCTTAATCCTAACTCCAAAGTGGAAATTTACAGCTCTAAATCCATGATGAAAAGATTTTTCTCTGTCAGTGAAAATGATCAATTCCCAAAGAATTAAAATGTCTTATTTTCTATTAAAAGATGGCCCAAAGCTGCATACAAGCATGGACACAAGGCTTGCTGGGAACCCCAGAAGGCTGAGTGAGGAAGACGAGAGTAGCCACCAAGAGAGAAAGGCCAGCAGCTCATGAAAAATCCACTTGGAGCTGGATTGGCATCCATCCATCTGGGGTGATAAGGATGAGACTGGTGAGACTTCCAAGATGTGTCCTAGTTCAAGACTGGGAGAGCCACACAAGTCAGGGTAAGAGCCGTGGAAGCTGGATCGACTTATGAGAAATGTCTCACAGGATGATTTGAGGCACGCAGTTCGGGACTGTGCTCCGTGCTGAAGTCGATTAGGACCTAAACCATAGAGGCATGGAGAAGCGACCTCAGGGCAAACTAGCCTCCACAGTGGGGGGCAGGTAGGGAGCTGGGAGCCTGGAGCCAGGGTGGGCATCACGACACAGGATAGGAGACTATTTCTGAACTTACAGACACTGTCATGAACCCCTGCCCTATTACCTCAGTCCTTAATAAAGGAGCTACTAACACAGTGCAAACCAGATTCTCAGTGGTTCAGACTGGGCAGGCCTGAGCCTGCTAATAGCAGGTTTTTGTAGCTGGAGCTGGGTGAAGCTGGGGCAGAATCTGGGAGAGTTGCTGGAGGGTTCTGAAGCAGCATATCTAGTCCAAATTTCCATTTTGTGCAAGAATGGAACTATTTAAGATTGCATATCTTTAGAAATATCTTCAAATTCAAAATTATAATAAAATTTACAATTGCATGATTTAGCTTTCCGGCTTTGAGTAAATTCATTTCAGTGGTTTTCTTCATTGAATTATCATGCTGATAATTCTATTTACTCAAGCTTTTCCATTTTCATTTGAAAAGCTACAACCATACTTAAAATTTTTCACTCCTCTTTCTTCTGCAGAATTTTAAAACAAAATTAACACATATTCAGACTTTCTTGTGGCTCCCTGCCTTAACAGCTGACATAGTTCTCGCTCAAATATTTATTTATTGGTAGACATTTGTGAACTGCCTGCTGATTCATGACACTGCATCAGGTGTTGAGAGCAACTCATATGAAATTGCAAACATTGTCCCTCTCTAACAGGTTAAATGTCCCCTGTTCATGGTTCCCCAATCTCCCTATTAACATGTATTTTTAAAGGCATTACTCTTTAATCCCTAAGAAAAGGTAGATATCGGCTGCCTTTGAATCAGATTATCCCTGCTATTATAAAAACAAATTTTAAAAAATCTCCAACAAAGATACTATATCACCAGTCAGCGTCAGACATGTATAGCTCTATTAAAATTGTTTGGCCACGTACATTCTATTCTGGAGTTACTCTCTGCAAATTTTCAGAGGCTCTCTATTCTTCTCATCTTTCTTTCATCTCTTTTGTCATTTGAGCTTTGTCTTAGCCTTTTTATGGATTTTTCTTATACCTTGATGTCTTCCAACATGTTTTACCACTTTCCTCCCCAAATTACTCTGTACTGAATTGTATCGAGTGTGTCTTTCCATCACTCTTGAATGTAAAGCTGTATTTCGCTTTTGTTAGCATTATATGTGACCACCCACATTGTGTTCAATATTCCTATTGCCTTCTGCTAGTGATTATACTGGACTATACTGGAGACCTGGTCTTTCTCTGATATGATCCCAATTTCCTTTCTTAAACCTACAAGTCAAAAGCCAGACTCACAAACATAGATGCATGCTCACCCACCTTTTCTGTGGCCCCCAAGTTACCTGCCCCTGGGAAAGACTTCCTCTTCATCCAGCTGGATGAGGCCATGTGGCAACCCCAATACCCTTGTGACAACCCTCTAAGTTCTCTGAAGAAGGTCTCCAAGCAGCCTGCCTTCCCCCATTCCCTTATTGCCTAAATGGGCCTTGTGCTTCGTTCTGCCAGCTAATCTTCCTGGTTTGAGGGAGATAAATGCTTGCAAATATTTTTATAGTCTCAATCCACTGTAGTTAAATAGCCTATAGGGTTTTTTTCCTAAATAAAGTGGGCAACACTCATTTTACTACAGGCTTTGTCATTTCCTCTTTTTCCCAAATTTCATTAAAATCCTTTAACAAAGCCTGGTTTAACCCTCCAGGGAGCCTTTGTACCACCTGGCAAGAAGCCATCTGGTCCAGGAGCGAGCAGTCTTCAGTAATTTTCAACCACCCACGTGCTGACTTCCCGGTAAACCTTTAATTTCTTCTGTTGTCAGAAACAGTTTAAGGCACCCCAGAGACTGCCCAAGCCTTTCTGGGTCCCATTTCCGAGAAACCTCACCAGCCTTATTTCTCATTTTTATTTTGAAGTGATCTTGACGCCCATTTTTTGTCCTCAATTGTTTCAACCACATTTTATACCCTCTGTTTCGTGACATGTTCTTATATATCAATGGGTAAAACTTCAGTGAGTGATAACGTTTGAAAGAGTGCTCACCAGACATAGTTTGGCTCACAGTTTGATTTTTGGAATCAACAGACGGTGGAATTAAAGAAAGAAATCTTAGATCAGCTACATTGGAAGCCTTTTTGTTTTTTATATAAGATAGATGTTGTTCTAATTTATCTTTTTTAACCTCGGCTACTTGTTCAATTTCCTATTGGCCAAAAATATTTTATTTGAAGCATCTTTTCTGTTCTTTAGCTGCGTTCATTTCTCAGTCATCCTGCCTCGTTTCTATTCTTTCTTGTTTTCTTCATCATTACGATGTGCAGGTTTCTATAGCCACATTCCTGAGTTTGAATCCCAGCTCTGACTCTTGTCAGCTTGTGACCCTGGGTGACCTCTGTGCCTTAGCTTTTTCATCTATAAAATGGGGATCATCATAGTACCCATCTCAGGTAGGGATTTTAGCAAAATTCAGTGAATTACTACATGCAAAACACTTAAGGCACTGAGCATGTTCAATAATGTTATTATTATTTTCAATATCTTTTGTAACTGCTACATGCACTGAAAGCTAACAGTAGCTCATATTCTGTTTAACTTCCTTTGAATTATTATTTTATGTGCTAAACATGGTCTCCATCTTTCTGAAATAACTAGAAATATTCTAAGAAGAAATCGATAATTGACACTAAGCAATCTGAAAACTACAGCTTCTTTATGTTTTATAAAGAAGGTCAATCCATTCATGACACAGCATGCTACCACTGCAGCTTAGCGTTGTCCTCTGCCTATCTTTATATAAATAGTCATGTAAGTACTTTAAAATGTAGGTATTTACATAAATCTTTATACAAGCAGATAGAGTCACAATAAATGTTGGCGAACAGCCAGAATTGAAGAAGGTAAAACTTTAACCTTGTGGATTGATCTCAAGAAGGACCTCATGGAGCCCAAGAATTCATCCTCTATCCCGCTGTGGGAGACAGGGTGCTGAAATGGCAGTGCTGGGTGGGCAGCCCTTGTATTCTTATGCCATTTGATTACATCTTGCTAGAAAAGATAGTTGCATTGCTGCTTTCTTACATAAATCATCTTAATATTTAAAATTATCAGCAGTTTTGTCACCTCCTCCTATTATTTCTTATATAATTACCACCACCTCCAAAGTGTCTATTTCTTGAAGCTTGAGGATAAAAATCTATTTCCACTACAAACTCTTTGTCTCATTTCATCTTACAGATCTGTTTACTAACTTTGTGTTCAGCACCCTCCACCTGACATCGAACACCAGGCATCTTTCAGCTTGAATTCTCAAGATTTCACACACCTCTTGCATGTGACAGAAGAAATATAAGGGAAGCTTTATATATCCAATTTCTTCTTACCTTTAAATCAAGACCTTTTTTTTAAACTTAAGAATCAACTATGGGGTTTGTTAATGCAAGTTCTTGCTCCTACTGGCAGCCCGAGAATCCACTAACTTTATTCACCACTATTGGTGAATCTGATGCAGGTGGTCCATTACCACACGCTTTGACAAACTCTGCTTAGGTAAATAGTCTAATCTGACCTACACTCGTGGATGTTATGTTATATTTGAAAGACGCAACTCTGACCTCTCCTCGGAGCTGCATGTTCATTCATCTCCATTTAGGTCTCCCACAAACAGTTCAAACACAATGCATTCAATGTTGAACTCACTACCTCTCTCCTCGAACTAGCTCTTCTGTGCTCTCATCTCAGCTGGTGTCATGACCATGTTTAACACCCAAGCTAAAAACTCTGGAAATCGTCTACACACTTCTCCATGTCCCTCTCCTCCGAACATCAAGTTAACCACTTCGGGCTGTTAATTTTCTTGAATCAGTCCTCTTTCCTGCATCTCCATGAGGTTACATCACTCGAGGCCTGCGTCACTCTCTCTCATTTATTTTTCATTTCTTTTTTTTTTTTTGAGGAAGATTAGCCCTGAGCTAACTACTGCCAATCCTCCTTTTTTTTTTTTTTTTTTTTTTGCTGAGGAAGACTGGCCCTGAGCCAACATCCATAGCCATCTTCCTGTACTTTATATGTGGGATGCCTACCACAGCGTGGCTTTTGCCAAGTGGTGCCATGTCCATACCTGGGATCCAAACCTGTAAACCTTGGGCCACTGAGAAGTGGAATGTGCGAACTTAGCTCCTGCGCCACCCAGCAGGCCCTCTCTGATTTATTGCAGTCAATGGCTGAGTGCTCTCAAGCTCCTGAAAGAAATTTTTCCACTGACACCAGAGTGCTCTTCCTATAATCCAAATTTGGACAGGTAATCTTCATTGCTTTCAGGTAAAGTCTGAAGTCTGTAAGGTGGCATTAAAGGCCTTATGGGAGCGGGTTACTCCAAACCTCTTTTGTCTAATTTCCTGCCCATCTTACCCAAAGATCCACTGTTAAAGCCATCTCCTTTGAAACCAGATGGAAATTTGGAACTACACAAAGAAATGATGAGTGCCAGAAATGGGAAATATATGGATAAATATAAATGAATTTTCCTCATTTTCAAGTTCTTTAAAAGAAAATGCAGTGTTTAAATTTAAAAAAAAGATTTTATGAGTTTAAACATATGTAGAAGTAAATTTTATGACAAGAACAGCACAAAAGCATGGGAGGGAAACCAGAAATACACTATCGTAAGTCTCCTTCATGAAGCAAAGAGATATAGTATACTGAAGATAGACTGCGATTTTTAAAAAGGCATATGATAAACCTTAAAATAAAAAAAAGAAGTAGAAGCCAATACAGGAGACTAAGTGGAATATAAAAAAATAATCAAAAAAGAAGGCAGAAAAAAAGAACAAATTAGACAAGTATCAAACAAATAGCAAAATGGTAAATATCAACACACGATTGATAATTACCTTGAATATGAATGATTGAAGCACTCCAATTAGGCAGCAGTTTGTCATAATGGATAAAAAGCAAAATCTAAATATATAATGTCTAGAAATTCACTTAAACTGTAATTACATAGATAAGTACAAGTTCAAGGATGAAAATAGATACATAATGAAAACACTAATAAAAAGAAAGCTGGAGTGATAATATCAGTGATGAACAAAGTAGGCTATAGAATAAAGAATATTACCAGGAGTAAGAATGGTTCCATGATGATAAACAGAATCAATTTATCAAGCACACATAACAATTCCAACAGGGTATACACCTAACTAAAGAGATTCAATGTAAATCAAGTCAAAACTGACAGAAAAGGAGAAATAGAGAAATCCACAGTTATTGTTGGAGATTTCAATACTGCTCTCAGTAACTAAAAGGACAAATAACCAGAAAATCAGTAAGCACAATCTTATCAAGCAATTTGACCTAAGTGGCATTTATGGGACACTCCATCCAAAGGCAGCAGAATACACATTCTTTCCAATTGCCTAAGGAAAATTCACCAATTTGGATCATATGTTGAACCATTAAAAAATTCTGAACAAATTTAAAAGGACTGAAATTATAAAGATTATATTATCTGACCACAAAGGACTTAAATTAGAAACCAATAACAGAAAGATTTCTGGAAAACTTATCTTGAAATATATGAAAATTAAATAGTACCAAGGCCTAAGGAGAAATACGTATAAATTTAGAAAATATTTTGAATTAAATAAAAATTTAAAGCAATTATATCAAATATTATGGAATATAGTCAAAACAGTGTTTAGAATGGAATTTATAGCTTTAAAAAGTGCTTACGTTGGAAAGGAACAGAGGTCTAAAATCAATGATCTTAGCTTGCACCTTGAGAAGATAGAAAAAGAAGAGCAAATCAAACACAGTAGAAAGAGAAAGATTAGAGCAGAAATCAATGAAATAGAAAATGAACAAATGATGGGGAAATTCAATAAAAACAAAAACATTTTTTAAGATCAATGAAACTGATAAATTTCTACCTAAAGCAGGGGCTCTCTAAACCTAGTGTGCATTAGAATTGCCAGGAATGCTTGTTAAAACAGGGATTGCTAGACTTTGACACCAGAGTTCCTAACTCAGTAGGTCTGGAGTAGGGTCCAAGAATGTTCATTTCTAATTAGTTTCCAGGTGATTCTAATGCTTCTGGGGATTACATTTTAAGAAGCAGAAAACTAGACTGATTAAGAAAAAGAGGGAGAAGATACAAATTGCTAATATCAGGAATAAAAAAGGAAACATCACTATAAATCCTACAAACATTAAAAGGATAATAATAAAAATTATAATATTATGAACAACTTTATACCCGAAATTTGACGATTTGCATGACATTATGACATGAGATTACGTGTATAGAAAATTCCACCAGTCTTCAAGAAAGCTAGTAGAACTAATAAGCAAATTTAGCTAAGCTGTAGCATGAAAAGTTTATGTAAAAATCAATTATCTTTCTATATAACCACAACCAATAGTTGGAAAATGAAATTTAAAACACACAGAACCATCAAAACATGAAATAATTATGGACACATTTAATAAAATTTGTAGAGGTCATACTCTGAAAGCTACATAATATCGCTGAGAGAAATTAAAGATCTATAAAAAATAGAGAGATATACCATGTTCACAGACTTGAAGACTCAATATTGTTAAGAAACCATTTCTCCTCAAACTGACCTATAAATTTAATGCAATTCCAATCAACACCCCAGGAGGTTTTTGTTTTTAGAAATTTGCAACCTGATTTGAAAGTGTATATGGAAATAAAATGACCTAGAATTGCATTGAAAACATAATATTCATAACAATATTAAAAGAAAAGGACAGAGTTGTAGAACCTACACTACCTGCTTTCAAAACAATATTAAGCTACAGTAATAAAGACAGTGTGGTATTGGTATAAGGATGGACATATAGCTCAACGGAATGGAATAGAGTCCAGAAAGAAACTTACGTGTGTGGTCAACTGATTTTTGAGAAAGATACTAAGGGTATTCAAAAGAATTTTATTTCCAACAATTGGTACTGCATAGCCATTTATTAAAAAGAGGAGTTTTGGTTCCTACTGCACACCATTTGCAAAAGTTAACCCAGTCATAAAATTCTAGTCCTAAATGTAAAGGCTAATCTATAAAAACATCTGGAAAGAGGGCCTGGCCCCGTGGCCAAGTGGTTAAGTTTACGTGCTCCGCTGCAGGCGGCCCAGTGTTTCGTTGGTTCGAATCCTGGGCGTGGACATGACACTGCTCATCAAACCACGCTGAGGCAGCGTCCCACATGCCGCAACTAGAAGGACCCACAACGAAGAATATACAGCTATGTACTGGGGGGCTTTGGGGAGAAAAAGGAAAAAAATAAAATCTTAAAAAAAAAATATGGAAAGAAACAGGAGAAAATCTTCATGATTTGAGAGTAGACAAGGATTTCTTGTGTAGGACACAGAACATAAAAATCATAACAGAAAACATTTATAACTGAATGACATCAAAAATTAAAACTTATGATTTTCAAAAGACAGCATGAAGAAAATGAAAAGGTGGGCCACAAACTGGAAAAATATCTGCAAAACAGGTAAATGACAAAAGACTTGTGCCCAGAATATATAAAGAATTCTACATATAATAATAAAAAGATAAGCAACCCAATTTTTTAAATGGGCAAAAGATTTGATCAGACATTTTACAAAATAATATATACAAATGACCAAGAAACAGGAAAAGACCCTTAATATCATTAGCCAAATTAAAATAATAATGAGATACCATAATTGCATACCCAATAGAATGGTTACAATAAAAAGACCAACAGTACCAAATTTGGGGAAGGATCTAGAGCAATCGGAACTCCTATGCATTTCTTGTGGCAATGTAAAATCGGACAATCTCTTTGGCAGTTTCTCATCAAGTTAAGTAAACACTTACCATACAACTCAACAATTCCACTTCTAGGAATTTACTCAAGAGAAATAAAAACATATTTCCACACAAAGTCCTGTACACATGTGTTCATAGCATCTTTGGTAATAGTGAATAAAGGGAAAGATCAAATGTTCATTTGCAAGTGAATGGATATACAAATTGTAGTATATTTGTTCAATGAAATGAAACCTCACGAATAGATTCATTGACACAGAATACATGCTGTATGATCTCGTTTTGTTTAGTATAGAAAAGGTAAATCCAAGCTAAATGGCCTAAAATGGATCAATGATTGCCTGGAGACAGGAATGAGGGTGACTTTTTGAATGATGGCTGCATTCTATATGTTGATTGTTAGTTAAATGGGTTCATACTTTTGTTCAAACTCATCAAACTGCAATCTTAAAATGAGTGCATCTTATTGTATATATATTGTAACTCATTAAGGTTGATTTTATTTAAATGATGGACATGGATTGGTAAAGAGTGTCTTAAGGAAAGATGATCAAGGAACATGGAGGAATGCCAGGAACTTCTGAGAAGGATGGCCAGTGAGGAATCCCATGACGAGATGGCTGCAAGCCCTTTAAAGATAGGACTGTATAATATTACATCATGAATCATTTAAATGTAAAACCCAGGTCCACATACTGTCATTAAAATCAGTTGTACCTACGTTTGCTTTGTGCGAAGTATTGATCTTTAGCTGCTATGAGCCAGCAGCCACAAGAGATTTTTGCAGCCAATGTCCACTTTGACTGGTGGTAGTTCATTCCTATTCTTCAGTGTTCATCTCCAGACCATTGTTTTTTAATATTACCCCAGCTTATGTGAAAGATCTTTGTAGAAAAAAAGTAAGTTCCATATCTGGAAGCAGAGGAAGGAAAAGCTGTAGAAAGTAGGACACATAGTCTCGCGAGTCTGATATCTCTCAGGTTCTCAGAGTCAGAAGGAACTAGGAGCCCATGAGACCCTGGAAATTGACCGACATTTTGGAGAAGCCAATGGCTGTATCCTAATAATGAGCTAGGGACCTGGAGTCACTTTTATTTAAATTTCAAAGGACCAGCGACATGTGAGCTACATTTTTACTGACCCCGTGAGCTATGAAATCACTCTTTGTCACTAAAGCTCCTGTGCCTTGTTCAGATGCGTGTGGTTGACTCTATGGCACTAAATGTGCTGAGCTTGTCAGAGACAGCCCTTGGACTAGGCAGTGGACTTGAGGTCTAATTACTCTTTATATTCCCTGTACCTTGCAGAGGACTTGGCATGGAGGAGTCGTTCAACAAACAGTTGTTGACATAACCTTCTCGTTCTTAGTACAACTAAGACTTCCCATAATTGATCACATCGTGGCCCTATTTAACTGTCGTCAGTATCCAGATCAGGGTTTATTTCAATGCTTCCTCGTCCTGGCTTCCTCATTTCTTTATTTTTTCAGTTACAGATGGTTCTGAGGTTTCACTTCCTATTTGGTTTCTGAACTCTGAGCACGAGACTTGGGAGCCCTTTCACTTCATCTTTTATAACCTTTCCTAGGGCTGATGAGACCGGAGCTGGCACTGCGTAATTGCTGTGTGGGCACTTGACAACTTCTCCACCGGCGCTTTGCTGAGAGCCGCTGCCCTGTTGAATGGTTCTGGCACACGAGGGAGGGGAGAGGGCAAATGATCTGGGTTGGAAGTGCCACATGCAAGCCATGGCCTCTCTCTTACCTATTGTAAGACCTTGAGCAGATTATCGGGTCTGCCCCATCCGCCATCTTCTGATGGACTTTTTGCCCTACCTCCTGAGTAACTCAGAGGCCACCAGAGACCCCAAGCTCTTCCTCAGGGTCTCAGGATTGTCTAAGTCCTATTTTTTTGAACATTATCAAAAGAGAAGGCTGAAATCTAAGTCAGGCTAAATTTGATTCAGACAAACAAACGTGGCATTTCTGTATATGAGTATTGAGGAGAAAGTCATACCTTTCACACTTGAGTCCATGAGAATTGCAGCCTCACTCTCTTTAGAGAGCTTGTTTTCCATGGCCATATGGTCTCCCTGCAGGTGATGTTCCCTTCCTGCCCTCTTTGTGGGCCTGATCTGGGCCTATGGTCCACCTTAGCGGGAGTTCTCTCCCAGCACCCAAAGCACTTCTGTCATCCTAGACCTTGACGTGGAAAGACCAACCAATACTCACCTGTCCCACCAACCACTACCACCTTCTTTCCAGCACCTCCAATGTGTCTGCCCTTGGGGCATTGCCTTCTCCCAACACAAGTTTGGTGGGATAGGGTAGCAGAACTCGTGTCCCCCTCAAGTGTAGCTTCTACACAGGGCTGTACTTGGTTGTATTTTTTTTTTTTTTTTTGAGGAAGATCAGACCTGAGCTAACATCTGCCAATCCTTCTCTTTTTGCTGAGGAAGACTGGCCCTGAGCTAACATCCGTGCCCATCTTCCTGTACTTTATATGTGGGACGCCTGCCACAACATGGCTTGATGAGCGATGCCATGTGCGCACCTGGGATCTGAACCGGCAGACCCCAGGTCACCAAAGCGGAACATGTGCACGCAACCACTGCGCCACCAGGCTGGCCCACGGTTGTATTTTAATTAAAGGCTTAGCTCTCTAACAACTGAGGTTCCAAAGAGGCTTCACTTTCCCTCCAGCTCCAGTCTTCTTAAAAGGCAAATTCAGTCAGAGAGCGAAGTCTTTGCCTATACATAGGACAGGAAACGTCAATACCTATCATCTCAGAGGGGCAGTAGAGGAGACTAAATGCTCAACCAACTTATGATTTTTCTTGGTGGTGATTGGTTTATTATTATTTTTACATGAGTCAGATTTATTTCAAGAAATAAATGGAAAATGTCTCCCATTTTGTCGCAGGCACTGTGCCAAGTATTTCAGACGTTTACGAACATCATTAGGTAATTATCATATTTACTGTCAATAGTACTCATTCATCTCGTGTGCAGGGAGACAAGCCCTTCAGAGCATAATCGCTTCAGGCTGGAGCATCTCTACCCCCAGTGTGAAGCAATTCCATGTCATCTGCACCTCCAGACTGGTGGCGAGACAACCCGTATCCTTCTTTGACTACATTCTCTGTAGCCCCCACAAAGTTCATAACACCACGGCCTTCCCCATGAGCAATGAAAGGTCTCATTCAATTCCATCCAGCCAACCTTATTGAGCTCCTTCTGTGTACCAAACACGGTGGTTGTGATAGAAAGATGGATAACACATGTTCCCTCCCCTCAAAGGAGTTTGCAAGTTAAGGGTGCAGATAGAAAGACAAGAAAATAATATCTACTCTGGGGGATATGTGCAGTAGTAGAAAGATGGACAGATGTGGCTTGGGAAAGGGAAGGAGGAGCTCTCTCTGGACTATTAAAGTAGGCCACAGAGATGGCAATGCCTGGGTTTTAAAGGATGAATAGAAGTTTAGCATGCAGATGGGTCAGAGAAAAAGTATTGCTACATGAGGCTCCATTGCCTCTCTTCCTTCTCATCCCCACTGCCACGTTAACGGGACACTGGGAAGGTGGAAAATAAGAAGATAGAGTGGCTGAGGGATTTTGCTTTGGAAAGGGAGGGCACTACAAGTTGTGGAAAATAGTAGATGGGGGGGGTGTCAAATAAATAATAATAATCGCAAAAACATACCGAGCACTGACTATGTACCAGGCGTAGTTCTAAGGACTTTACATGTATTAACTCATCTAAAATTTGTCCCTATTTTATGGATGTGGAAAAAGTCTAAGTAACTTACCCAGAAACACATAGCTACAAGTGTTGGAGACTGGAACCCAGGCAGGCTGGCACCCCAGTCTGAGACCTATGAAACTACAAAGCCAAGAAATGATCAGCCGAATTTGGGGAATGTATTCATTGAGAGCTGAGAGTGAGGGGGAAGAGATGAAATCCAGGCAAAAGATACTAAGAGTGACAAAAATACCAAGAGGGGATTTTCAAACAACATTGCTATTTCTTTGCCTCCGCCTCACCCCCACCACTCTCAGCTTTAGGTGTTTTCTTAACAGGCTGTAACAAAGATTAAAATTGCCTCTCATGATTTTGTTTTCTGCTGGGCTACTTCTTCTTTAAATATGACTCCCTGTTGAGGTCAGTGCTGGTTGGGGGGCCAAGTATTATGAGGATAACACAAACCTTTCAGACAGAGGTGGCCAGACTGGGGAGAAAGTGACAAAGAGGAAGGAGCAGGGTGTTCCAGGGATGGGGGACAGCCTGTGCGTGGACTTGAGAACAGCCTGGTGTCTGGGGAGGTCATCTGTAACAGATGATGACAGAATTGATTTCATTTTCAGTCCCTTCCAAATTTAGCCCAGCAACTCCATGTCCCAACAAAACCTCAAAAGGTATTCCTGTGGGGCGGGAGCTTCAAGGTGTCTCCAATGACATCTTCTCCATTTCGTTGCCTCTTTTCTCTGCACAAAGCCTTGATTCACACAATGGCAAGATTCTCTCCATCAGTTTGCTTTCCATGCTTTAGAAAGCATGGCTCATTCCCAGGCAATACACCAAAGCACAACAGACATTTACTTTGTTGGAGGGTCGGGGGAGGAAACACAACTTTTTAATATTAAAAGAGCATTTGGGTTTAAACGAAGAACATTCCAATCACAAACCATCGGGTAAAAATAAACACTGCAGAATCAGCGAGGCCAGTGGCTCTCAAGGTGGAGGTCCATTTGGTTTTCCAAGTGTCAACAGACTGGTCATTCCTAGGATCCATGTTTCTTCTGTGGTTGTGTTTACACATTGGTTTCTGGCGAGGATGAAGTGTTTGCATATGACTTTTAGTAAAATGCAGACATCACCTCATTGGGTCTCATCAAAAGCAGAACTTGTCCCCCCATTCATCTTTGTCAGACCAGCAGGAGCAGCCAGGCTAGGTCATCCAGGGCCACCATTTCTTTCCCAATGGAGGCAAAGATGTCATCCTTCATTTCTAACTAGACTTTAACCCTGTGAGCTGGTAACATTCCGTTAAACCCCAGCATCTCCCTTTGGATCCTTTCTCGCTGGGATCAGGGAATCATATGGGCCTT
Source organism: Equus asinus (assembly GCF_041296235.1). Taxonomy (NCBI): domain Eukaryota; kingdom Metazoa; phylum Chordata; class Mammalia; order Perissodactyla; family Equidae; genus Equus; species Equus asinus. The sequence goes on along the minus strand of NC_091808.1, from coordinate 11,019,126 downwards.
TGGGGTAAGTCTGAAGATGGTTCTCGGGTGGCTCAAAGGGTACACCTCCAGGTTTGTTTTGTAATAGTCCATTATTCTGTTTGGAGACTCCTCTTTTCTCTTTAAAAGTGAGGTTCCTGCCGGAGATTCAGGCTTACAGATTTTCTGGTCTCATGTTGTGGCCCTATCTCTGGCATTCTCTTCCTCACCCAGAGGATGGTTTACATGATATGGAAATGCCCAGGGAGAGAGTCCAGTGGGGCTGCTGCCAGTCTGCAAGTCAGAGGAGAACTGTTTATCCTATTAGCAAAACCAACAGAGCCTTGCTTCGTCCTCCGCTGAAAATTCCCCCCAAGCCACTGAGCAGGCTATGACAGACTGTTTTGGAAACCGCTAGAAGAAGGAATCTTTCAATGTTATTTACAATTCAACAAGCCATTGCATTTCCCTGGTCTAGCCAGTTTCCTCAGTGACCAGACCAAACTCCCCAAAGCTTTTCTACCAGTCTGCAAATATGGTCAGCTCACGGGAGGGCTGACAATTCTCCAGGCCAGCATCTGAGCCCTAGTTCATAGCCACTACAGCCCCAAGTGACATGAAATTTACACAACATTATAAGCCAATATGACTTCACTAAAAAAAAAAATTCCTTATTTTAGACACACATGTGTGTAATAAAGAGGAAAACACGAAATTCAGAGGAATTTTCAAGATCAAATCATGGGAGCTCAGAAATGATTTTCACTTGTGGCCGGTTGCTTTGCCCTTTTGGGGTACAGCTCACACTTCTCTGTGCTTAGGAGAATTTAACAGGTAACGCTGAAGATCAGGCATTCTCCTGCCTCCATACCCACATCTACAGCTGAGCAAACTCAGGCTCGGGGGGGCTGACTAGCCCACAACAGCATATTAATTAAAACAGATCATGACAAGAGTCTAGATAGTAAGATGAAAAAGCACACGAAGTTTTGCAAAGCTGAGGACAATTTAGAAGTCACCATTGTAGCCCGGTGGCTCTCTGCATATTAAAATCAGTAAAGAGGCTGTTAAAATCTCCAATGTTTGGGCCCAACCACAGTCAACTAAATTAGAATTTCTTGGGGTGGGACCCAGACATCAGCATTTTCTGCAACTCCTAGGTGATTCCCGTCATTGAGCCAGGGTTGCTGGATCCAGTAAACAAAAGTATAGGAGGTCTGGTTAAATTTGAATTTCAGATAACTAATAAATTTTTTAGCATAAGTATGTCCCAAATATTGCATAAGACATACTTACACTAAAAAATTCTTCATTATTTGTCTAAATTCCAATGTGACTGGGCATCTTGAACCTCATCTGACCACTTGAGTGCAGCCTTGCCTGGGAGCCGGGCTTTAGGGAAAGTGTTTGACTGTGAGGACCTCCAGGCACTTCAAGGTCAAGGTGCCAAGCTCTGCGCACTGATTTGTCACCGTCAATCCCAAATTTGTCCAGTCTCAGACAGGATTCAGGAGCCAAGTGGGTGGCACCATTTGGATCCTCAGGGCCCTGGGCCTGACACTGGTGACTTTTCTCCAAAGAAAGAAACAAGATGTTATTTATGGAAAAGCGAGGGAAGCAGGTGGGATGTGGTTCACGATGCTCTGCTGTGTGTAGTTTGCCAGAGCATCCTTTCTTTGATTGCACACACATACATACAGAGAAAATAGACGAGCCCCTGACCAGTCCCTGACGAAGGCTTCAATGCTCCCAGCAGGGGCAAGTCTCTTCCCATAAACATCAGTTTCCTTCACTCGGGGCCATGAGCAACGAGGCATCTTCTGAAAGTCATAGACAGGTTACTGCTGCAAGCTGCCTTCTTCCCACCAGCTTCTTGTCTCCCAGATCTGGGAACAGGGAGCTGTGAAACCCTGTCTGCTTTTGCAAAAGTCCCTCAGGATTTAAAATGCACCCAAACCAGCAAGAAACAAATACCTGTATCCCAGTCAGAACAGCAAACGGTGAAGTGATGAAAAGAGAGAGAGGCCAGCCTCGGGGACCAGTTGCACTCTCCCGGGAACAGGGAGGCCTATATCCAGGAGAAATGCGGACAAGCAGCAGTGGGAAGCGCAGCTGGTGGCTCGATTTCAGCCACCGCCATGCTGGAATTGTCCAGGGAAATCATCGCAGAGGCCCGACCTCCCAGAGCCCAAGAACTTGTAGACTCACCCATGATTCGCCAACAGTGAACTAATTACTGTGAGCTGCCCAGTTGGTAGAAGTGTGAGTGTCCTTCTAACCTGACCCCACAGTTCCACAAGCAGACGGTCCTTCCCAACAGGCATTTTCCTATTTTGCTACTGGTTTCTAACCCATAAATGGTACACAGGGAAAATAAGGGGCTCAGCTCTGCATGTTCAGACCAAGACTCCAAATCCAAGACAAGCAATGCGTGGGCGAGGGGAGAAAAAAGTGATGACTGGGACTTCTGGAAGAGCACATGTAAAGGAAGTGGGAAGGAGCAGGCATTCTTCTGCACAGGGTCCCAGGCTCCCAGCCCAGGGAGCCAGCGGCTGCCTTGCCAGCCCGGGGCTCAAGCCAGTGTTCAGAGATCTCAGCCTCCCACCAGAAACACACACAACCAATTAGCCCTTGTCTTGTTCCCTGCTGGTGTTCTAGATGGCTTCTGTGATGACGCTTCCGCGGTCTTGCTCCAAACATGATCAATTACAGTCCAGAAAACTGTTGAAGACATTTGTCACCTCTGAGGTTAAGACTATGAGATTCCATTTCTTTACTAAGGTCCCCTCTGATCCTTGGAATCCGCAAAATGCTTCCTGGGGCAAAGAGCCCGCTTCACGAGGCTGCCTGAGCTCCCTGGCTGTTCTTAGTGGTCACAGTGACTCACGTGGCTGCTATCCACCCACAGGCCTCCACGGGTGAGAAGACCATCTGGTCACCAGGCGCAGAGCGCACAGTGCCAGGCTGCCCTGGCCCTCGTGCTCCTGGAGGACCTACGAGACAGGCACCGAGACTCACAGGGGACCAAGCCTCCTCTGGCTGCCCTGCCCACTTACTTGGTTTATTCACCAAACAGTTCTTGAGCTCCCAATACATTGATATATTCTGGACCGTGTGCTAGACAATGGGAGTACCAAATGTATAAGACAGAGTCTCTGCCTTAAAAGATAACTCCATGGCAAGCCTTCATACTCTTTTTATTTTTTCAAGTTTTACAGGCTTTGTTTTTTTCAGTGAGGAAGATTGGCCCTGAGTTAACATCTGTTGCCAATCATCCTCTTTTTTTTTTTTCTCCGCAAAGCCCCAGTACATAGTGGTATATCCTAGTCGTAAGTCCTTCTAGTTCTTCTATGTGGGACGCTGCCTCAGCGTGGCTTCATGAGCAGTGCTAGGTCCGTGCCCAGGATCCGTACTGGTGAATCCCAGGCTGCTGAAGCAGAGCCCGCGGACTTAAGACTACGCTACTGGCCGGCCCCAGAACTTTCATACTCTTACCCACAAGGCCACATCCAGTGATCTGGCCAAAGGAAATCCTCAGTGAAACTGATGAAGATTTAGGTACAGAGATAATCATTGTAGTTTTACTGACAAAAGTGACAAGTTAGAAATCTTTTGAATGTCCAGTAATAAACATATACTTAAAATTTTACAGAGCAGCCATTGGATAGGCTATTATGTAGCATTCATTCATTCATTTATTCATTCAACAAATATTCATTGAATACCTACTCTGTGCCCGTCTGAACGCCAGGCCCTGAGGAGACAGGTATGTGCGTTCCCACAGCTTAGGGTTTAGTGGGCTGTACGTGTGTGTACTTGTAGGTTTGGTGGTGATCAGTGCTTGGAGAAAACTGAGTGGGAAAGATGTCTAGATGTCTAGAGAGGGGTTCTCTTTAAGACAGGTCATGGCTGGTGTCCCCGGGAAAGAAATATTTGAACAGAGACTTTAAAACTATGTTTAATGAATGTAAAATGCTCCTGAAAGAATGTTAAATTGAAAAAAAAGGTTAAAAAACAGCCATCGTTAGGATGAGTTCTGTTTTTAAAGTATACACACTCTACGTGTGCACGCACACACACACACATGCGCTCACTGAACCAAAGCCCAGGAGAGCAACGGAGTTACCCTTTGACACCCATCCTTCCGGTGCCCCCACCCTGTCCAGCTTCCTAATAACCACATGCACCCATTGGTCTCCCCGCAGGCATCACTCCCTCCAGGTGGCCCTCCCGCTCCCTCATGCTTGGTGCGAAGTTTGTCTCTTGTCCTCGGTAAGCTGTGGGTCTTTGTGGGGCAGAGACCTGCCTTACTCCTTGGGCATTTGGCACGTGATGCCACATCATCCAATCCACATGCCTCCTCGCAGAGTGTGCTATAGGATGGCTTCCTTCTCTGGGGTCCTAGGGGTAGCCGAATGTGTCTCTCCCATCATCATTCTTTAATTTGGCTAATTGATGTTTTCTGCTCCATCTCTGGACACATGCCAGCTAAACCTAACTTCACAGAAAGTTTTCTGAAGCCCCTCCTCTCCTCTCTCCCCTCCCCTCCATCAGACTGTGGCCCTTCCAGATTTCAGAGCGGCTGCTGCCCCCCATGAATAGGAGAGGATTGACTTTACCACTCCTGCGATGTCACCATAGCCCCTTGTACTTTGTTATTTTTATAAGCAAAAAGTGGCATTTCACTGTTATTTTACCTTCACTTGGCATTTCCTTACAAGTGAATTGGATGGTGGGGGTTTTTTTTGCATTTTCATTTCTTCTGTAAATTGGCTGTCTTCTTTCCCTACTGCTCTATTGAATTTTTAGGACTTTTCATACGGACTTTTCTAAGCTTTTTATATAATAAGAATATCACCAGGGCTCTAAGGACATTCTGAGAAGCTAAGCAATGGAAGTCGCAAAGGGAAAGATGAAATACTTGTGTAAAATGTAAAGCTTTCTGCATCTTATAGAAAAATCACCTAAGAGTCAAAATGCAAATACATTTGGAAAATATATTTGTTGAAAGCAACTCTTTTAATGTACTCTTTTAAGTGTATCAACTGGCAACGGGCAGGGGATTTCTGGACATTTTCGACAATAAGCGGAAAACAGATCCTAGAACTCAAGGTCCAAAAGCACTGTAAGAGCCACTTGCTCTTACAGAGGAGGAATCTTAAGAGCCAGGGAGGAGATGTGCGCTGTACTCAGCCACACGGCCAGGGAGTACCAACGCCAGACAGGCACCATGACCTCTTCTTGATGAACAAAGTGAAATATTAAAAAGAAGGGGGAGTCGCCCAATAGAAGCTTCTGCATTCTACAGTCTACGAAACCTCAAAACAGGATGCTAATGAAAATGCCAAACTGTCCACAGTGGCTTAAAATGCCTGCATTGTTGCCAGAGCAGAAATCCACACAGGAAGAGACTTGCAACTTTCCATAAGGCAGAGTGGACTTTTATTGACTAATAGTTGTTAGCAACCCCTACTGGGGGGCCGGCCCAATGGCGTAGCGGTTAAGTTCACATGTTCCACTTCAGCTGTCTGGGCTTCGTGGGTTCTGATCCCGGGCACGGACCTAACACTGCTCATCAGGCCACACTGTGGCGGCGTCCCACATAAAGTAGAGAAGGATTGGCACAGATATTAGCTTAGTGACAATCTTCCTCAAGCAAAAAGAGGAAGATTGGCATCAGATGTTAGCTTAGGGCCAATCTTCCTCACACATACACGCACATATGCAAAAAAGACCCCTATTGGAAACAGATGGACTCCCAACAGAAGAGTGTTGGCAGAAGGGTGTTGGGTAGACGCGGAGGATAAGTACAGGACAGAAGCCATTATCAAGATTCCTCGGACAGATTTCAAGCTCTGTCCATGGTAAAAGGTCTATGTGTCTTGACTTTGGAGAAGGTGGCCTTTTGTAATACATTAGCATAGCTTAATACCACAAATCTAAAGACAGAAAGTCAATTCCCTGAAGAATATGGTGATTTGGACAAGTTAGGGCTTGCTGGCTAAGAAGAGCAAAATGGCTCTCCAGAAGTCACCTCTGCTTTGAAGCGTTCTCTGGGGACACTGCTGAATGCTGGAGAATCTACTCAAGTGCACACAGCATGTCCAGTTCTCTTTGCCATTTGGGAGGAAGACTTTCTTTTGGCAGGAGGAACAAAAAAGATGTTTCATTCTGTAGAGCAAAGATAAGATGGGAGAGCAATGGCTTCCAGAACCTTTTATTTAATGAGTAGCTTAAAAATGAACCCACCTCCAGTGCAAGGCTCAGAGAAGCCAAGTGGAGCAGAGCTCGAAGGCACACCTGACTCCCAGATGCCCTCACTCTGTCCTCATGTCCCCAGATTAATTAGCCAATGCACAGTCACCCAAGAGACACTATAAAAGTCTGAGAGAGGCAGACCCAGGCAAGCAGCCTTGTTTCTGCTAAGTTCCCTAGGTCGATCTCCTTGCTACAAAGGGATCTGAAATTAGTTATCTCAGTCCAAGAGCATTTTGAACAGAACATTCTATTTTTTAGTGCACATAAATTAAAAGTACAATTTATAGATTAAGATGTTGAGGGGCCAGCCTGGTTGTGTAGTGGTTAAGTTCATAGGCTCCACTTTGGTGGCCTAGGGTTCACCAGTTTGGATCCTGGGCACAGACCTGCACACTGCTCATCAAGCCACACTGTGGCGTGTCACACAAAACAGAGGAAGATTGGCACAGATGTTAGCTCAGGGCCAATCTTCCTAACCAAAAAAAAAAAAAAAAAAAGGTTGAGATCATCAGAAATGAGAGATCGGAGTTATTTTCTGTAACAATTGGATTTAAATGGACAACTGTGCTGAAAAAAGTCTCCATTTTGTTAAACCTAGTCCTTGGCAGTTTCAAGTTCACTGCAAGTGAGAGAAGACCTTTAAAAATGCCCTGAGAGCCCAGGCGCCTGAGGATAAATTGCTCAGCATGAATTCTGGTGCCAGTCATTTGGCAATACACAAGTTGATGAGCAGGGTTTAAGGAGGGCGGTCAGGACTGCAGTGGAAATAACCAGCAACCGTTTGTTTTATTACTCTCTCCCTCAAAGTAGAAGACCTCCTATGCTGAGCTGATCCAAAGGTCCTGCTCATGGCGCAGGCCCAGGCTTGAGCACACAGAAAGTTGTCTACACCCTCTGCCCACTTCCTACCCAAAGCTTTCAACACACCCCCTTTCCAACTGCAGTTCCTTGAAGACAATCAACCAGAGTCAATATGTTCACCCTAAACTGTTAGAACATGGCCCAAAGCAGCCCTGGAACAGATGTTTGTTGAATCTCTTTCCACTGAAGAAGGCCATGGAGTCTGTTCTTTTCACAAGCATGACAGTGATTCCCATAATCGGGCAAGCTTGGGAAACTCTGATTTGATACAAAGGCATTCATTTGGAATAACGAAAACAAAGGAATCAGAGAAGGAAACATTAGGGGCTGAGAAGAGCTTACTGATGCTCTTTAACTGCCCCAGATGTGATGGGTGGGAGAGGCACATGAGAGAGTGGACAAGGATAACCACTCAACAGATGATGAATACCTTTGATGAGTGAGACAAACATAAAAGATGGAACTTCCACCCAGAAGGACCACACAATCTAGTCAAGTCAGCATCTAAACAAAGCAGAAGAGGCTAAAGGAAAGGCTGTTTGGTGCTTGGAAGCAATGGATCTGGGAATGAGTCCTCCCTAGAAGCTGGAAATTGAAAATTGGTCCTATCTGTGTTAAGTGATGATTGCCTTCAAGGGAAGTGGAGGCATGGCAGGAAGATCACCCATTTTTTATGGAGAGGATCTAAATAGTTGCAGCCTTTCAAGACAGGTTGACTCTGCTGAACCCTGAAAATAAGGACTTGAAACATAACCGACCCACTTGTACAGTAACCATCAACTCAACCTTAGTGCCTCAGGGTTACCCACTACCTCCGAAACAGACAATTCCACATTTAAAACTGTTTGGATAGCAGTTCCTATTCTATTACGTAATGATTTCTCATCACTAGCATCTGAGATTATGTGAGAATTAAGGTAAATCCACGTGCAGCACGCCTTAAAATTCATATAAAGAACAAAGCACATGAGTCATGTCTCTAGCTGCCTGATTTGAGGAAAGGAAGACTTTTCACATGAATATCATCCTGTACTGAAAGCTTTCCGTGCTTAATTCCCTGAGTTCAGAGCTGAAGCCCTTGTGAGACTTCTTAAGGTGAGTCAAAATAACGTGTTTATGTGGTAAGCAAGCAGAGTTTCGTAAAGTAATCTCTCTTGAAGCCAGATTCTGGTCTCTCTACATACCACCCCTTGTCTTCTGTGCACATAGCTGACCTCAGATGGCCCAAGGAGACAAGGGCCCATTAGGAACAATAATGAGTTACCATTTATTGAGTGTGTACAATGTTCCCGGGTATGTGCTGCTCATCCTTCCAGCTACATGAACCCATCTTCCGCTTCTTAATAACACTGGTGTCTCACTGACCTTGGGAAAGTCATCTTCTAGTCTTCTGGGGCCTCAGTTGGCTCGTCTGTAGAGTGAGGGTTGAACAGAGTAATTTCCAAACACACTTCACCTCTCAACCACAGGAAGCCTGAGTCAGTATGAAAAGCTTGGCTGTCTCTCTGAAAGTGCCTTCATATCCACCGCCCATCTCATATAGCCCAGGGTCAATGGCCTAGAGCAACCCAGTAGAGGAACTGAGAGGACAACAGCAAAGGCCTGACATCCACCTGCCCCAGGGAAAGCCTCACTCCCAAGCACAAAGCTCAGAGCCAACTCTTTTTCTTTACCTTCTGAACTGAGACTCAGAAGGGAACTTTCCTGCATCCATTACTGTTACGAGATACAGACACACCATCTTTGATGAAGCTCATGATATCCAAGATTGGTGAGCAATTCCTGGCTGATCTGCTGTCATGGCACTTCTCTTCTTCCCTCACAAAGCAAACTTGAAAAGCCGTAAGGAAAGTGCCTACTGGCACATAAATATTTGTTAATTGGGTGAATTAATTAAGGTCTAATGAATTAGTGATGAGTGGATGGATGGATGGGTGGTTGGATAGATAAGTGGATAGATGGATGGGTGGGTATGAATGGATGGATGGATGGGTGAGTGAATGGATGGATGGATGGGTGGGTGGGAGGATGGATGGATGGATGGAAGGATGGATAACTGGATAAATGGATGGATGGATGGGTCGATGGTGGTTTTGAGCAAGAGTCTGGTTCTATGTCTTAAAACTGATTCCATGCCTTACAAACTGTGAGACTTCGGAAAGCTATTTAAACGCCCTAGGACTGAGTTTCTCTACCTTAAAAATGGCAGTAATAAAAGTTCCTACCTCACTGGATTGTTGTGAGGAGTAAAGGAGGTATAATTTGTACAAACTGATCAGCACTTTGACCAGTTATTTTTATTGGAATCCTAAGTGCAAGTCATCTTATTACAAAGAAAATCTTGAATCATTCTAGATTATGAAAAAGCAAGACATTTACAGAATTCAATACTTTAGAATTAGTAGCTCTTTGTCGGCTCCACATCCCTAGACCCATCCTGAAACACCAGTGTGTCATGAGGAGGTGTTTGAGAACACTACCTATTCAACACACCATGGGTGCTCATGAAGATTTGTAGTATAAATGGATGGAATGAATTGAATGAGTGAGAGAATGAATGGACAGATGAAAAAATGAAAAGCAGTGAGAGATTGTCTAGTTCAAAGGTTCTCAACCAGTGGTGATTTTGTTCCCCAAGGTATATTTGACAATATCTAGACACATTTTTGGTTGTCACAACTGGGAGGTGCTACTGGCATCTAGTGAGTAGAGGTCAGGGATGCTGCTAAACACTCTACAACACATAGGACAGCCCACAACAAAGAATAATCCAGAAATCCAGACCAAAATATGAATAGTACAGAGCTGAAGAAACCCTAGTCTAATTCATTGGTTTTAAAAATCTGCTCCTCCGTAGCAAGTCTGTCTCTGTGTGTGTGTGTGTGTGTGTGTGTGTGTGTGTGTGTGTGTGTGTGTTTTGGTGTAGGTCTGCCTAAAATTCAGCTTGATCTAAGGACCACTTTGTATGTTTATTACACACTTTATGTCCTGAAGGGATTTACATTCATCATCCGGCAAGGAAGATCACGCTGTAACGAGTTAAACTGAAATTCCCCATGAAAGTCACATTTCTGAAAGAGTGCAAGAATTGTTTGGCTCCAATATAACGAAACCACAATATCAGAATTTCAAATTGTTCAGGGGCCTTTTGACTTGGGAAAGCAGGAAATCGCCTTATTAAAAGATAATTTGGCCATGGAATATTTTCCACGTGGACTAGTTTAATAATAAAAGAATTTCAATTTTGGGAACATCTTCTTTAGCAATTTAGAGATTTTCAAAGAAGCCAACAGAAAGATGACAACAATTGGTTGTCTGTCAGTCTCTACTGCCACACAGCAGTCTGGGAATGTATCTTTGGGTTAAATTTTAATCTCTGGATTAGAAATTTTAATAACTAGCATGGAAATTCATCTGAGCAAAGCCCACATTACGAAATCATGGAGCTTCTGATTCAATCCAGAAGCTGAGATTTCTAAGGCGCTCATTGAATTTCATTTCTGCTTGAATCCCGCATGGTTACCCTCCCTCACCAGCACATGACCTCCACTTTCTTCATGTCCTGCCACAAAACCACCATGCCCCCAACCCTAGAAGACTTCTGGTCCCTGCCTACCTCTCCATCTTCAATCCACTGACTCTCCATCTTGCACTTTTTTAAAAAAATTATTTTTAATAAATAAATTTTATTTTAATTTATTGGTCTTATTGGCTTATAACATGTGTAAATTTCAGGTGTCCATTATTCTATTTTAGTTTCTGTACAGACTGCATTGTGTTCACCACCAATAGTCTAGTGTTTATCTATCACCATACATATGTGCCCTTTTGTCTTCCCCCACCCCTTTTCCCTCTGGTAACCACCAATCTGTTCGCCTCGTCTATGTGTTTGTTTGTTTATCTTCCACATACAAGTGAAATTATACGGTATTTGTTTTTCTCTGTCTGACTTATTTTGCTTAGCTTAATACCCTCAAGGTCCATCCGTGTTGTCACAAATGGCACGGTTTTGTCTTTTTTATGGCTGAGTAGTACTCCATTGTATATATATACCACATCTTCTTTACGCTTTCATCTATTGATGGGCACTTGGGTTGCTTCTTCTTGCACTGTTTTAGTGATCTTATTGTTTTTAAAACATTATTGACTTTCCAAAATTTATGTACAGTAAACTGCACAGATCTTAAGTATATAGTCTGATGATTTTCAACAAATGGATACTCTTTTGTTATTATCACTCAAATCAAGATGGACTGTCTCCATTTCCCAGAAGTATCCTTCTGACCCCTTTCTAGTCAATCCTCCCACCTTCTGCACCCAGGGACAGCCGCTGTTTGGATTTCTAGCACCATAAATTGGTTTTGCCCAATCTCATGTAAACAGAATCACGAATGATGTCCTCTGCTGTGTCTGAATTTTCGGCTCAACATCTAAGTGTGAGAGTCAGATGTGTTGCTGCATATTTCTGTACCTCTCTCCTTTTTATTTTTTAGTGGTTTTCTATTGTATTGGGAACTATTATGAATAAAGTTACGATACACATTCTCACACAGGACTTTTTTGAACACAAGATTTTGTTGCTCTTGGGCATTTACCTGAGAGTGGAATTGCTGGGTCAGAGAGTAGTGCATGCTTAGCCTGACCTTGCAGGTGAACGCTCCAGACTGACTCAGTTTTCTTAGTTCTTCAGACGTGTTCACTCTCACTCTTTGAGACTTCACATACCTCCCCCTCCCTTCACCTGGGTAATTTCTACCCAGCCTGTAGGTCCTGACTTAGATGTTACGTATGAAGGAAACTGTCCAGCACTTGCCTCACACATGCTGAATGCTCCACTAACACCTGTTGGATAGAAGGGTGAATTGAGGGATGGGGAGATGAAGAATCTTGGGGATAGATTAGCTAGTCCAGTGGTTTTCAAACTGTCCTCTATGGGACTTTCATGGCTCCTCCCATCCCCTCAGAGATTACTGGGGTGAGGGGGGAGGGTATGTGGGGCCAAATGAGCTGGGGACCAGGGCCCCTTGACTAGTCAGATCATTTTGTTTATTTTAATCTGATTTACATATCACACTTCCAAATAATGTTTCATTGGAAGACAATATACTTAAAAAAATAACTTTTAAAATCATTGATCTAGTCCTAGGCTCCCAAATTCAAATATCCTCAGGGCCCCGGAAGGTAATCTAACACGTAGGAAGGTGTTTTTGCATATAAAATACAGACAGACAGTCTTCATTTCCACAAGGAACCATGCTATCTCATTTTCCTTGAAACACACAGCTCACAGAGTGTCACACTCATTTAACTATTTTGATGGCATGGCTAGACAAAAATGTTTATCCACACAAAGAAAGTAAAGCAAAACCAAAACAAAAATAGCTGGGCAAATAAAATTATAAGTGGTAATTAACATTCATTTTTAGTGTCACTGAGACATTAGGGACTGGTGGGGATTTTGCCCATCTATCTAAAAGGAGCAGCTTCATTTCACTTTCAGCTACCTGCTGCCATATGGTAATATGGACAGTGTGGCCACATCTTCTGAGTTGTCAAGATAAACCAGAACATTGATTTGTGTGAGTGTGTGTGTGTGTGTGTGAGAGAGAGAGAAAGAGAGAGAGAGAGGGAGAGATTCTAATTATTTTCAAATTTTGGTTTACACACACAGTATAGGACAAACAAAAACACATTTGTGTATCATATTTGGCCTGAAAGTCAAGCCATAACCTCTGAAGCTAGTCCAACTGCTCAATATCAAAAAAAGCACAGGTCCAGAGAGGTGAAATGGCTTGCCCAGCTCTGTCAGCTTATTAGAGAAAGAGCCAAGATAAAAATCTAGGTTTGCAAACTCCTGGTCTAATAATTCTTCACCTTTCCCACCCACTCTAGTCACTCCTTTATCTATCTATAAACATATATCTTTATCTTATCTGTAGCTGTACAGGACATTTTAATGGCTGCCTAGTACCACTCTGTCCTCCTCCATCATAACTGCACTTCATTTTGTTCCAGTGCTTCTCCCATCCGCAGCCCTCTCTGTGTGTCCTGTATTCCCAAGGGTGATGACCCTTTTCCCAGCTCCAGGATAATCCTATGCCCATCAACAGTGATCGTTTCAGGAATCAAGGCCTTCACTAGTGCGTGTGTGGTATTCAGCTGGCCATAAGTGATAATTCCAAAGGGTGCACATGACCCAATTTGGGCCAATGACAGTTGAGTGGATGTTTGGGAGATGCTAAAAAAGAAATCCCCTCACTCTTAAGAGGGAGCCTCTGAGTCAAGATATCCTCTAGATGTCCTAGCATTCACTCATTCAACAAATACTTCTTAAGCAGCTATTATGTGCTAAGCATTCTTGCACACACTGGCAATACAAAACATGGAACTCAAGTCATAGTAGGAAAAACAGAAAATAAACAATTGGCAAAATAACTCAATGGCATGTCATATGGTGCCAAGTATGATGAAAAACATTAATGCAAGATAAGAAGAAACAGGGTAAAGTAGAGTTGGGTGAGTGGGTATACATTTATTTAGGGCAGGCAGAGTATGTGAAGACAGAAACCATGATGGCCATTCTGCCATCACAAGAGAAGCAGCCTGATGATGAAGCCAACACACAGAGGAGGACAAGACCAAGGGAACTGCAAAAAATGGAGCCAGAACTCCTGGATGAAGCTGATCCTGAAGCTAATATTGCTTCTAGACTACCAGGTACAAGATTTCCTTATGATTTAAGTCAGTGTGTGTGTTGGGTTGTGTCTTACCTGCAGTCACAGGCATCTCAACAGTTACATTAGACGAAATGACATGTGGAGAATTTAACTTTCTTGGGAGCATTCACCAGAAAGGCCTTTCAAGAAGAGATTGGTATTTGGTTGGAAACATCTTTGATGTGCATTTGAGATAGAGGTGAATTCCTAAGGATCCTGCGGATGAGAACAATTGCTGGGCATGAAACAAAAGAAGGGATGAGTTTTCTCATGAAAAAAATATTAGAAAAATCCCAATAGAGGGACTCTTTACAAAATACTTGGTCAGTACACCTCAAAACTGTCAAAGTTATCAAAAATAAGGAAAGTCTGAGCAATTGTCACAGCCGACTGTTTCCCAAGGATACATGGTGGCTAAATGCCATGCAGGGATCCTGAGACAGAAAAAGTACATTAGGTAAAAGATACGAAAATCTGAATTAAGTGTGGACTTTGGTTAATAACAATAGATCGATAATTGTCACAAATGTGCTATACTAATGTAAGACATTAATAATAAGAAAAACTGGATGTGGGCTATATGGAAACTCTCTGTATTGTCTTCACAACTTTATTTTAAATCAAAATCTATTCTCAGTTTAAAAGCTTATGAAAAATTAAAACACAGAGACGACCACTGTTAGCTTGCCGGTACACAAAAACAAGCTTTGGGCATATTTGGCCCTTGGGCCATAGTTTACCAAGCCCTGCTCTAAATGAGCCCCTTTCATCCTCATTTTGTAGCTGAAGAAACTGAGGTTGAAGAGTAATTCAAATCATATCAGAGTTAATTGGACCCTGTTATGAACAATTTCAAAGTCTGTGCCCTTTCTATTGTAGCAAATTTCCCTTGTTCAAAACCATTTCATGACTCTCCATGGACTCTAAGAAAATGCTCAACTCCACAGGCTGATGACCCAAGCTGTCCACAGTGGGACTCTCACTGGCCTCTCTATCGCCCTCTTTTCTCTCCCATAAAACCCCTGAGTCCGATCTCTCAAGAGAATTACTGGGAACACAATCCATTCCACATTGCCATAAGACTCTGAGTTGTTAACACATATATAACACAACTCCAAAAGCAACTGTGGTGCAAGTGATGGAATACCCATTAAAAATGGCTTAAACAAGAAAGACATTTACCTACCCCAGCACTGTCCAACAGAACTTTCTGTGATGATGAAAATGCTCTTGAATTGTGTTGTCCAATATGGTAGGCACTTGGTACAAATGGTTATTGAGCAGCTGAAATGTGTCCAGTGCAATTGAGGAGCTGAATTTTAATGTTATTAAACTCTAATTAATTAAAGCTTAAATTTAATTAGTCACATATGGCTAGTGGCTACCATCTTGGACGTGCAAAATTAACAAAAATTCCTAAGCAGGCAGTTCAAGGTTGGTTTAAAAGCTCAATTTCAGACCTCTATCTTACATTATACAAAAAATCAACTCAAAATCAATTAAATACTTAAACGTCAGACCTGAAAGTGTAAAAGTCCTTGAAGAAAACTTAGTGGGTAAGCTCCTTGACGTCAGCCTTAGCAATGGTTTTTTTGGATTTGACACCAAAAGCAAAAGTAAACAAGTGGGACTACATCAAACTAAAAAACTTCTGCAAGGCAAAGGAAAGCATCAACAAAATGAAAAAGCAACCTATGAGGTGGAAGAAAATATCTGCAAACCACATATTTGATAAGGGGTTAATATCAAAAAAACACAAGGAACTCATATAACACAATAGCAAAAAACCCCAAATAACCCGATTTTAAATATTGGCAAAGGACCTAAACAGACATTTTTCCAAAGAAGACACACAAATGGCCAACAGGTTCATGATAAGGTACCTAACATCACTATTCATCAGAGAAATGCAAATCAAAACCACAATGTGATACCACCTCATACCTGTTAGAATGGCTATTATTAAAAAGACAGTGATAACAAGTGCTGGGAGGATGCAGAGCAAAGGGAACACTTTTATACTTTTCGTGGGAATGTAAATTGGTGCAGCCACTATGGAAAACAGTGGAGGTTCCTCAGGAAATTAAAAATAGAATGAGCGGGGGCTGGCCCCGTGGCCGAGCGGTTAAGTTCGCACGCTCCGCTGCAGGTGGCCCAGTGTTTCGTTGGTTTGAATCCTGGGCATGTACATGGCACTGCTCATCAAACCATGCTGAGGCAGCGTCCCACACGCCACAACTAGAAGGACCCACAACGAAGAATATACAGCTATGTACCGGGGGGCTTTGGGGAGAAAAAGGAAAAAAATAAAATCTTAAAAAAAAAAAAAAAAAAGAATGAGCGTACGATCCAGCAATCTCGCTTCTGGGTATATATCCAAAGGAAATGAAATCACTATCTCAAAGAGATATCTATGCTCCCATGTTCACAGTAGCATTATTCACAATAGGCAAGGTGAGGAAACAATCTAAGTGTCCATCAACGGATGAATGGATAAAGAAAATGTGATGTGTATATATATACATATTTATAATGGAATATTATTCAGCTACAAGAAAGAAGGAAATCCTGCCATTTGTGACAACATAGAAGGACCCTGAGGGCATTACGCCAAGTGAAATGAGCCAGACAAAGACAAATACTGCATGGTATCACTTACATGTGGAATCTAAAAAAGAAAAAGAAGAAAAAGTCAAACTCATAGAAATAGTAGAAAAGTGGTTGCCAGAGGCTGGGGAAATAGGGAGAGGTTGGTAAAAGGTACGAACTTTCACTTATAAGATGAATAAGGTCTGAGGAGCTAATGGATAATAGGGTGACAACAGTTGATAACGCTGTATTATATAATTGAAATTTGCTAAAAGAGAAGGATTTAAATGTTCTCACCAAAAAAAAAAAAAGTAAATATGAATGTGTTAGTTAACTCAATAGGGGGAATCCTTTCACAAAGCATATGAATATCAAATCATCACGTTGTACACCTTAAATATCTTATAATTTTATTTGTCAATTATACTTCAATAGAACTGGAAAAAATAAGATACTGTTTTAAGAGCCTCCCACCACCAAAAAAAAAAGCTCAATTTCATCACTAAGCACCAGCCTCTTTGCTTCTTTTTTCCATTGCCATGCTCAGAATCGGGCAAAGCTCCCCTTCATGGCTGAGAGAGGTTTGCAGCTATTATAAAAAAGCACACACAGGCAGGAAGCAACAGGCAACAAGGAGTCCAGGCTCAGTTCTCTCTCTTATCCAGAGGAAAAGAATTTTAGGAAGTCGCAGGAGATTTCCTTGAAGGTCCCACTGACCAACATTGAGCCACGTGCTCACCCTAAAAGGAAAGGAAGCTAGGAAAGCTGACATGTGGCATTTTCACTTCCAAAGTGAACTGAAAGAAGTGGAGAGGAATGGCTTTCATGGAGGCAAATAACAGTGTCTGCCAGGGTTGTCACGAGTGGTTACTTAAAATGTTATACTTACTTAATATGAATCTTTCTTACTTTTGTTTAATTTGTCCCTATAAGTAAACTGTATAATCCTTTATCAATAAAACGTGACTTAAATTTATTTGTACCTAAAAAGTTTTTTTTTAACTTGACCCATGACATTGAGAAAAGAACCAGTTCAGACTCCCTGTCACCCTTCAGTTCTTGAAGAAAATCATAGCCAGATCAAACTGTTCACAAAATTACAGCCTCATGAAATGAAGAAGCAGGAGCCACTACAGCAGGGTCAGGGCTGGTGGCCCAAGGCCAGCAGATGCAAGTCCAGTTGTGCAAAGTGGAGACTTTGGTATATATGTCAAGGAAGCCAGAGCTCCACTGTTCAAACCACTTGGAAATAACTTTGCTGTGTGTGCCATTTCCTTGAAAGAATGAAGAGCTCTGAACAAAACTACAAAATGAGCTGGACCATTTCTAGATGGTAGGGAAGCCTCCGGCAGCCACAGAAATGTACTCCTTGGAATACTTAAAATATAAAAAACAGTGGGATTGTCTGTTTGACAAGCAATATCAAATCCAAAACGTTTTATATCATTTTAAAAGAACGAGAGACAAGTGCATCCTTGACTTGGCAACATTTATTCAATATTCTTTGAAATTAGCAAGAATCAGAAGAAGCACATATCAATCAAACACAGCCACAAAAATGTCCTGGGTATAAATAAAGATGCACTGTGAGAAATACTTAGTCCCAAAGGAATCAGTACTTGCGTACATTTACTACCTTTTAGCAACAAACAACTCCAACGTAAATTCAATTTACTCACAATATAAAAACCTTGACATTTTAAGGAAAATATAGATTCAGTTGATTGTAATTTGCCTCCCTAGGCCCTTTCAATATGTATGTTTTCAAGGCCCAGTTTGACAAGTGTTACGAAAATGACAAAAACTCAAAAGAATGTTTCCACGAGGTTCAACGAAACAGGGCAGAAATAAGTTACTTACCCATGCACAGAATAAGGCAAAGGCTAATTTCATTCGGGTTAGGAATAATAAAGGTAACTAGTTTCTTTTTCACAAAACAAACATTTCAGACTTCTTTTTAAGTAACGGGTATACTGTATTATGGGTCATACTCTACACGTATTTCCTAACTCTACTCAGAAAGCCGGCACTCACACATCAAATAGAAACTTCCCCTCTATTAGATTTATTCTGTAACAACCACAGAAACTAATCTGGGTCTCGTGATAGTGTCTACCAGGAAAACAGCACACGCTAGTCGAAGCGTACAGTTTAGAGAGCTGAAAGTACATTAAAACGTAGTCTACGGATTTCATAAATTCCGTTTTTAAAATATTTTTTCCAAACTAAAAGCTGCAGAAAATTAGTTCTTAAATATTCTACTGAAAACTCTTGAGCAGCTAACATTTTAAATTTCTTAAGCTTTTAATTTTCTTAAAAATATTTAAATGAGTGGTGTATCCCATCTTTTTGAAAAATAATCCAAAAAAAGATTACAAATCTTTTGTTTTAATCAGTGTGACCAAGGGTTTGTCGTCGGGGCTGTAATCCTCATAAGCGATGGGAGTCACATCATACATCGCAGGCCGGGATTTCTTTCCAAATCTGAAATCACAGTGAGACAGAATTCTGGTTAGATAAATACTGGATATCAAGCCCCCTTAAAGGCAAGTGGTACGAATAACTTATATGCAAGAATCAAATGGAACTATAAAAATACTCTCAAAAAATATCCTCTCTAGCAAGTACAGAAATTTAAGACTTTCTGATATTAACATTGAACGAGGATAAATATTAGTCTTCTGTGCAGGATGCAAAAGATGGATTTCACAAAGCGTAGAGTCCAAATTAATGTTGAAGCTTGTGGGTTAAATCTTGGCAAAGCAATCGGGCGTGACAGCTCCACAATAGGTCTTAAGAAAACGTGTATCGATTTGTCTTTTTCTTCTGAGATGCAGAACTACTTGGAGAGGCAAGTTTATTTGACATCCACTCTAGTGACTGGAATACAGAATGCCAGGGTGGTCTTCCCTGGACTGTGGACAGACAGCCTCTCCTGTGGGACTTTCAGAAGGGCTGTGAAGGCTCAGAGGTCATCTGAGGTCCCAACACGAGGAGAATGGCAGAGGGAGAAAAAGACTTCAAACTACGAGGTGTTTGTCCACAAACTGTGCCAGCACACACCATTCTATTCCACTCACCTATGACTCCTCAATCCCCACATACACACACAAGCCATTGTTTATTCTCTGAGCACAAAGCCATTGTCCCAACAGATTTGTATGTATCAAAACCCCCTTGAGAGCAGCACTGACACCCAGAAGCCAGAGGTGTTAAAATTCAATTTCAAGACTTCCTGCCAAATGAGTGTTAAGATGGCGATTATTAAAATAAAGCCAATTCAACTTCTGGGTGGTCTCCTCCGATTCAGGACCTTGCTTTCCCTGAAGCCCTGGAATTCAATACGATTTAAACAATCTTCCACACTAACCCACCGCCCCTCCTCCCTCTTTATTGACGACATTTTTTAACTGTTTCAAGTCAAACAGGGTTCATTAAAAAAGAAATCTTAAGAGGTTGCTAAGATGGGCCCCCCAGGACATCAAGCGGCTTATTTCCAGGACCTCCGGCCCACCTCCTCTCCATTCTTATTTCCTTCTTTCATATCTTGGAAAATCTGTCTTCTCACGTACAGAGATGAGAAGTAGAATCGAGTGGGAAATGAGAAAACTGCCTTCTTCATAAGATCTTGTGCTTTTAAACATTCATCCATCTTTTTTAATTCATCCAATTCACTCAAGATTTCCTGCCCTTCAGGAGCACAAAGACACACACCATTTCAGATGGGCAACCAGGCAAAATGCAGAGATGAAGAGCTAAAGCATTAGGACACCAAGAAACCCACTGTTATTCCAGCAATATAAAAAGCCTTCAATAAAATCATGTCTAAAGTGTGAAGCCTTACTAGAGGTGTGGGATTGTGTGTGCATAAATGCAGTCGGACCCCAGCCTCTGGTCTGTTTATCTAAAGTGAGTGAGGCCTGAAACACAACAAGAGGAAAAGGCACAATGGTGTAAAAGCCAACTGGGTCTTACACTGCCTCTCAAGCCTGCAACTTTCAGAGGCTACTTTAAGGTGCAAATATTTTGACAATCTATTTCTCATAAAATAGCTAGATGGATTGGTACAGCACATTAACAAAATGAGGAACAAAAGTCACATGATCATCTCAACAGATGCAGAGAAAGCATTTGAGAAGATACAGCATCCATTTACGATAAAAACCCTGAATTTGGGTATACAAGGAAAACACCTCAACATAATAAAGGCCATATATGGCAAACCCACACCTAATATCATTCTCAATGGAGAAGAACTGAAAGCTATCCCTCTAAGAATAGGAACCAGACCATTATCTTACACCACACACAAAAATTAACTCAAAATGGATTAAAGACTTGAATGTAAGGCTTGAAACCATGAAACTTCTAGAAGAAAACACAGGCAGTGTGCTCTTCAACCTCAGTCGTAGCAGTATATTTTCAAGTACCATGTCTGACCAGGCAAGGGAAACATGGAAAAAGTAAACAAATGGGACTACATCAAACTAAAAAGCTTCTGCATAGCAAAGGAAACCATCAACAAAATGAAAAACAACCTAACAATTGGGAGAAGATATTTGCAAACCATCTATCTGATAAGGGATTAATATCCAAAATATATTAAAGAACTCATACATCTCAACAAAAAAAACCTAACAACCCAGTTAAAAAATGGGCAAAAGATCTGAACAGACATTTCTCCAGAGAAGATATACAGATGGCCACAAGGTACATTAAAAGATGTTCAACATCACTAATTATCAGGGAAATGAAAATCAAAACTACAATGAGCTATTACCTCATGTATGACAGAATGGCTCTAATTAACAAGACAGGAAGCAACAAGTGTTAGAGAGGATGTGGAGAAAAGGAAACTCTCATATACTGCTGCTGGGAGTGTAAACTGGTGCAGCCACTATGGAAAACAGTATGGAGATTCCTCAAAAAATTAAGAATGGAACTACCATACGATCCAGCTATTCCACTGCTGGGTATTTATCCAAAGAGCATGAAAATGTAAATGCATAAAGATACATACACCCTATATTCAATTATTCACAATTGCCAAGACTTGGAAGCAACCCAGGTGCCCATCAAGGGATGAATGGATAAAGAAGATGTGGTATATATACACAATGGAATACTACTCAGCCATAAGAAATGATGAAATTTGGCCATTTGTGACAACATGGATGGACCCTGAGGGTATCATGCTAAGTGAAATAAATCAGAGGGAGAAAATCAAAGACCATATGATCTCACTCATAAATAGAAGATAAAAAAAAAAAAACCCCACATAGAGATAGAGATTGAATTGGTGGCTACCAGAAGGGAAGGGAGGAGGGGCGAGGGTGAAAGAGGTGATTAGGCCCATGTGTGTGGTGATAGATTGTAATTAATCTTTGGGTGGTGAACATGATGTAATCTACAGAGAAATCAAAATATAATGATGTATACCTGCAATTTATATAATGTTATAAACCAATGTTATCACAATTAAAAAAAATAGATGCATTTGTAACAAATTTCCACTAATAAAATTAATTTAATTAACTTTAAAAATTGGGCAATCCCAGTGAAAAGTTCTCAGTATCCTAACATGGCAGCCATGGGACAGTTTCCTGTGGGAACTTTGACAGGAGGGTCAGCCAATCATATATAGTCAATCACAATCAATTGGTTGGCTGAGAAGACGAATCTAAGCATCTTACTAGGTTGAATATGTTTCAAATATTCATTTCATTTGTTATCTGATTTCATAGTTTGAAGAAGAATTTGTTTCCTCAAAATCTAGAAAGTTAAGGTGCCAGCTTGGTGGCATAGTGGTTAAGTTTGTGTGCTCCACTTTGGTGGCCCAGGGTTCACAGGTTCGGATCCCGGGTACAGACCTAGTACCGCTTGTCAAGTCACACTGTGGTGGCATCCCACATAAAACAGAGGAAGATTGGCAATAGATGTTAGCTCAGGGCCAATCTTCCTCACAAAAATAAATAAATAAATTTTTAAAAAAGAAAAAAAATATCTAGAAAGTTAAATCCTCCGTGTTACGCAGTCCATCAACAAGGTATAGCTCAAAGAGCTCTAATCTTCAACTGTTGCCATGGAACTGAACATTGACAAGGTGGGTTTGAGAACGAGTGTTTCAGATCCACTGAGTATGACAAGGCGTGGGCTGAAACCACTCGAGAGCGGCCACACGTCCACCGTATATGTGCAAAGTAAACCAGAGAACTAGGAGCATGCCGTCGTGACTAGACTGGTAACTCAGCTGTGTGCACAGTGCTAATGGGATCAACTCCAGACCAGTGTGGGTCACAAAGTCTAATGCAAGTTACAAAGGTAACCTGGTTCAAGGAGGACTAACACCCCTAGGACTATCTTGGAGCTGGAATTCCTGCACTATGACTTAAGTAGCTGCCGAGAAGCCTGTCCAAACTCCTGAGGTGAGATACAGACATCTCCACCCAAAGTGCAGTATCTACCCCATGGAAGCTAAAATGGTTTGAAAAAACACAATGAAATACAACACACCTATCACAGTGGCGAGCTCACACGTAGTGAAAAATGAATGTGCATTCATACTTAAATTTACAATACTAACAGCTTGCTATATTTCCTTTGTTTCTCAGAATTGGATACATGTTAAGAAATAAGCTAATACCTATAGAATTCCATTTTAAACTCTCAGGCACTAAACCTGTTACGGCAGGAGTTTTATACAACTGTTCTTTTTTTTAAATAACACACTGCTTTTCTTTACCATAATGGTACATTTTAACTGTAAAAAAAAATTACAGAAGCTAGAGAAAATTATAATGTAGACCAGGGATTAGCAAACTATAGCCTGAAAGCCAATTATAGCCTGTTGCCTTTTCTTTTTTTTTTGGTGAGGAAGATTGGCCCTGAGTGAACATCTGTTGCCAGTCTTCCTCTTTTTGCTTGAGGAAGATTGTTGCTGAGCTAATATCTGTGCCAATCTTCCTCTACTTTATGTGGGATGCTGTCCCAGCATGGCTTGACGAAGGGTGCTAGGTCCATGCCTGGGATCCGAACCTGCAAACCCTGGGCGGCGGAAGCAGAGCGTATGAACTTAACCACTATGCCACCAGGGAGGCCCCGCCTGTTGCCTATTTTTTAAGTAAAATTTTATTGGAACACACTTGTGCCCATTCATAATGCCTCTGCTGCTTTCACAAAACAGAGTTGAGTAGTCACAGAGACCCAGAGACTATGGCTCACAAAATCTAAAATATTTTGCAGGCCTTTGAAGAAGACAATAAGAATCACGCATAGCCCCTCTCTCCACAGGGTTTAGCATATGTCTAGCCATGTTAACCATCTGAGAAGCACCAACAGAAGTTGTGGTAGCAGTAGTACCAATATTACCAACATCTTAACCATCATATTTGGTGACAAGTCTTTTTTTTTTTTTTTAAAGATTGGCACCTGGGCTAACAACTGTTGCCAATCTTTTTTTTTTTTTTCTCTGCTTTATCTCCCCAAACCACCCCGTATTCAGTTGTATATCTTAGTTGCTGGTCCTTCTAGTTGTGGGATGTGGGACGCCACCTCAATGTGGCCTGACGAGTGGCACCATGTCTGAGCCCAGGATCCGAACCCTGGGCCGCCGCAGCGGTGCGTGCGAACTTAATCACTCGGCCACGGAGCCGGCCCCTGGTGACAAGTCTTGCACACCTTATTTCACTAAAGAAACAAAAGATACTGTAACCAGTTATAAGGCAGATCAAAGAGTGTACACTCATCTAGTTCACATTCCCCCAGAAGTCGACAGCTAAAACTCTACCGTGGAGAATGTCGGGTGGACCTGACCTTGAGAAAGACCCAAATCGGGAGATGCCATTAGAAAAAGTGACCATACCCTTTCACAGCTCTCCTTTTGTTGTTTTCTGTGATTAGGCAATAATAGCTGGTCGCACAGTGAGCAATCAGCAACTGAGATGTGGCTTCAACTGCAGAACTTGGGGAGTCGTGGTTTCGCTCCCACTGGTCACTTATAAACTCTCTCCAGCCTGAGTGTAAGCATAGCAGCCATAGAACAGATGCTCCTAGGACAGGAGAGAGGGTGCTCCTGCTCAGTCCAGCCTCAGCACCACTGATTGCTCACGTCAAGTCACCAGATACGTCCTCAGTCACTCGTGAATGTCACGGATGACCCACTCAGTATTCGTCCTGCATAGCCACTGCTGCCGTCATTCTGATCCAAGGTCACCTCCAGTCTAACAGCAAGGAGACACGCCATGAAATGGACATTAGCTATAGCCCACTGCTAAAAACCAGGAAGAGGGTAATATCGAAAGGGTTAATTTCTGTCAATGTCTTTCTAGGGTTTCCAGGAAAAGGAAGCAGAGAGGGCCAACCAGCCAGAGACCCAGCCAGGGCCTCCAGAGAGCTACACTGTAGAGGCCACAGGTCGTAGCTGAATAAACGTTTAGAGGGGAACATTCCTGGATATTTGGAAAGGTACTAACTTCAGTGGTTTTATCTGTAGTCACTGGTGCATGTAGAAGCTTGCTGGTGAGGAATTCCGCAGTAAATATTTTTGATAAAAATCGGCACCAAATAAGAACCAGGTTTGTAACTGCTTTCAAGTTTATTCTTTCTTTCCAAGAGAATTCAGTTAAATATCTTCCCAGTGGGCTATATAAGCAGGAAGCTCAGAAGAATCTATCTTAAACTATTCTGAGGCCGAAATATAACACTCTTCCTCTTGAACGCAAAAGGATCTGAGCCAGAGATCCCTCTGGGGTGGAATCTGATTCTTCGGGTCTCCTGATACATCCCTGTATAAAGCCAAGGATTCCGCTCCTTTCTGATGAATGGAGCCCCTCCAGGGTTGGAGAAGGGAGAGAAGACTCTTGAGCAACAAAGGAACTTGTCTGTTCTCTTTTTTACATCATCTACATCTCACCCAATGATTTCAGGATGCTGCAAATACTCCTGCAGGCTGGTACCACTTACTAAGCTAGTGCCTTGAGATGAATCCACCTGTCAGGCAGGTCAAGACATCCTATGCCAACTCTTAACCAAGATCATTCATTCATTTCACACCTCAAATTTTAAGGTAAGGTCTACCACGTGCCAGAACCGACTGGAGATGGAGTAATAAGACCACTGCCTTTTATGGACAGGCTAGTGGAGGAAAGAGTCAAAGAAGCAATTGAGGTGAGATTTGCAGGGACTGGTCTCAGGGCTTCCTGGAAG
Organism: Equus asinus; assembly: GCF_041296235.1. Lineage (NCBI taxonomy): Eukaryota > Metazoa > Chordata > Mammalia > Perissodactyla > Equidae > Equus > Equus asinus. The sequence continues at coordinate 10,993,540 of NC_091808.1, read as the reverse complement.
CGGCGTTGCTGAGTTGACTCTTAAAGGAAGGAGCCAACGATGGGCAGCTGTGTAGACCCTGACCTGGAAGAGGGTTGAATTCTCTTTTTTCCCCTCATAGTTATAGAAATAAGGCTGGTGCGGCTCCACAAAGAAGTTACCCTTCTCCCACCCAGGCACTGGGGCAGATGCTCTGTATCTCCCAATTTCTCTCTCCCACTGGTTCCTCTCCCAGGAAGCCAGGCCCCAGTTCTTGCCTGCACTGGAGTGGCAAGATCTCTGTAAGATCTGAGTCTTGAGCTGGGGGGCTTCCTTTTGAAGAGAGTAAACTTCCTGAACCTCTGAGCTTCTATGCCATTCATACCGAATTTGGATCTGCTTGTGTCTTGATCAATATCAACATACGATGTCCCAACAAAGATCATGCAGCTAAGAGTTCCCTTGAGCCCCAGTGTTAAGACACCAAGCTCAGCCCACTTTTTACTACAGTCATTGACTCTCTGAATTGTGTGCTTTGGCTTGTTTTACCAATTAAAAGAAACAACGGTGTTCTTTAATGCACAACGTCACTGTTATTTTTGTAGAAATATTCTTTGCAAAAGTCAACAAAATGTTAGATTAACTGATTTTTTTTTAGCATTATAAAAGATTTGGAGAAGTAGATATAGTGATATCTGTTTATATGATCCTTTAATATTTGCAATTTAATTTGATTGTCGTAACTCCCTAAATAGGTAGAGTCATCCTTTTCGACAGTTGAGGTGACTGTTCTTGTGGAAGGCTAAATGCTCCGTCTGAAATACAGAGTCAAGTAATGGAGTGGTTGGGCTCAGTGATGTTTGGCCTCAGACACCAAATTCACCCTCTTTCCATGACACCACGCTAACTCCTGTCTCTCCTCCAGAAAATGACACTGTTTTATATTATATGAACTCTTACAGCAGAATCATGGCTGTTCGTCATTCTTTAAGTAAGCCCTTAAAGCAAATGGAATCATTTATATCCATGCTGACTGTTGGAAGAACAACATAGCTTAAGACATTCCAGAAAGAAATCATCAAAAAATGTTTCATACACAGTGAATCAGGAATCAGGTATTTATAGGACAGATAAACACAAATTAAATGAATGAATGCATTCAGTGAACACAGAGCTAGCAGCAAATTCAAAGGAGTTTGTCTATCAAGAGGCCTAATTATCTGTCCTCAATACCACCTTGAATCTATGTTCATTTCTTTGAAATTCTCTTTGTGGATGTAAAGTCCTGTTTATAATATAACCCTGGTACCAAGAATGCAGATGTGAAAGCAGCATCTCCCTCTCCAGCAACGCACCTGGCATGCCGGATGGAAGCGATCGCGTTGCTGAACTCGCTGTCGATGCTGCGGCAATTGTAGAACTCCTCATAGGCTGGCCTGGAAGAGCCCTGGTACTCAATGCGGCTGATGCGGCAAATCCCCACAATCAGGATGATCAGCATCAGGATGAAGGCGACGCAGAGGGCCCCGATGATGATGTAGAGGGAGTGCCTGGGCATGTTGGTGAGACTCTCCGCCATGTGCCCAGACTTCCACTGGAGGTCTGCAGGAGAAAATAAGCCAACGGCTGGATGTGAGCTGTGGCCTTTTGAATGGGAAGGTCTTTCCTGTCCTTGTGTCAGTAACTTAAAAGGGCATACAAACTTGGAAGAATCATTTTCAATGGATTATCCAGACCAAGAGCTAATATCCTTAATATATAAAGATCTCTTACAAATCATTAAGAAAAAACAGGAACACGCTATAGAAAAATGGGCACAAAATATAAAAAGGAATTCACCAACAAAATACAAGTAGAAAATTCTTTAGCTTCATGATTACTTTTTAAAAATGCAATTCCTCGATCAGTTCCCAAATATTATTTAAAAATTGTGATACACATAGTCGAGAAGAGTAGAGAAATGAAGACTGTAAATTGATACACAACCCCTGTGGGGACTAAATGGCATAGCCTTTGACCCAGAAATTCTAATTTTTAGAATTTATGCTGGGAATGGTCCTATAAATGCATAAAGCCCTATGTACAAGAATGTTCATCTTGGCATCACAATTTTTAAATGTGAAATTATCAACTATTAAACATTTAGAAAAAGAATCCAAAAATAAGCACAGACACCAGGTACTCACCACTCAAAGCTAATAAATGTTCATATTTAACCATTTTTGCTTTAGATTTCTTTTAAAGAAATAAAATGCTACAGATATAGCTAGAGTCTCTTGCCCCACACTCTCTCTCCACCCCACCAATAGATAATATAATTTATAAAAGCGAAAAAATGGGAGACAACCTAAATATTCAACTCTTAGCGAGACAGAGAGATGTGCAACAAATAGCAAAAGAATAAAAGAAGGTCACCAAACAGCATGTAGTTGTATAGTACAATCGCATGTGAGCTTAAAATGTCCCTCTACACACTGAAAAGCTCAGAAGGATAGAGTGATAAAATGATGAACATTTTTTTTCTTACTATGCTAAGCTTTTTGAAAGCATCTCATTTAATCATTACAACCACCAGAAGATATATTATTCTCTCTCCCCACTGTATAGATAAGGCCTAGGAAACTGACGTCCCTTCCTGGGTGAGTGCATCGATTGCAATGCTAGATCCAAGTTCTTAGCCTCTGCCTCACACAGCAACGTGCTAACAACAGTGATCTCTGGAAGGCAGGATTACACAGATTTTTATGTCCTTTACACTTCTTAGTCTTTTCCAGATTTTTAAAAGAGAATGATGTATTCCTTTTATAATAATAAAAAAAAATAAGCAATAAGTTATTTGAAGAGAATACCTGAGGGATTATCTTCCAGGACAACCAGCGGAAGGAGTGTGGGCTTTGGGATCACACCAACCTTGCTTTCAATCCCAGTTGCAACAGTTCCCTGACCTCCCTGAACCTGTTTCTTCACTTGTAGGAAGAAAATAGCAATGTATATCCTGTGGGCTTGCTGGGAGCATAAGTTAGAAAACATGTAAAGAAAAGTAAGAAAGCCCACTGCCCAGGACATTGTGGGTGGTCCCTAAGGAGGGGCACCTGCAGTGGTGGAGGAGGAAAGGACAAAGAGGAGGATGCTGTCCTCTGAGGCATGTGCTCCAAGCTGAGGATTATCAAGCATTACCCTGTGCTCCTCCAAAAAGCACCACACCGTATGAGGGGGAAAAAATGAAAGGATGGGACATAATCTCTGTGTCTGGCATAGATCAAGAGTATCAAATTATGTCTTGTTTACAGACCTGCACACAAATGGAATGGTCTGCACAACACGACCAGGATTTGAAAGGAAGCGGTGAAAATTTAAAAAGAGCTAGGTAAGACCAAAGAGAAGCTAAACTCATGTGGAAAAGAGGATGCCTTCTCTACTTTACCCACACCCCCACTACCCCCACCTCCAGGCCATCACTTCCACATTAGGACTCTGGGGGCCTGGAAACGGGATTCAAGGGTGGGTACAAATAGGTCTGTCTTCCTATGAAATCCTCAGGACTCTTTTCACTGGTCCATTTTAAGTGAGAGTATTTGGGACCTCTGGGTCCTCATATCCTGATCTTAGCAACATCTTCAGTGACCATGGAATCCAAGAGTCAGTATTCTTCTTTGGGGGCGGGGGCAGTGAGGAAGATTGGCCCTGAGCCAACATCTGTTGCCCATCTTCCTCTTTTTCCTTGAGGAAGATTGTCCCTGAGCTAACATCTGTGCCAATATTCCTCTATTTTGGATGTGGGATGCCACCACAGCATGGCTTGGTGAACGGTGTGTAGGTCCACACCTGGAATCCGAACCCGCAAACCCCGGGCCACCAAAGCAGAGCATGTGAACTTAACGACTATGCCACTGGGCTAGCCGCAACCAAGAATCAATCTGCAGCAGAACACAGGTAAACACCCTAACAAAGATCCAAACATGCAGACCCCTTTCCTAGAAGCCTAATGGGAAAAGGTGATCTCTGGATCACCTGCCCCAAGCCTGGACAGTTCTTGAGAGTTTGAGAAGAACAGGCCAAATAAGCGACTTCTGAATCCTGTCCACATCTTCTGACCTCTGAGTTTTTCACCAAGGCCCTTGAAGTCTGGTTTTGCCTTTCGAGGCTGCCTGCCTGGGCTCACAAAGGCCATGGAGCAGAAAGACTGACATTTAGTGCATTCACTGCTCCATCTGAGCCAACTCACTTACAGGCAGATGGACCGACATAAATCACTGAAAAGAAATGGTCGGGATGGAAGGGAGAGGTGTTTTGTGAAACTAGAACCAAGATTCAATCCCCAAATCGGCAGCCATTTCATTTGGCAATACCTGATGCATATTGAGAAAGACAACTCCTTTTTCTGGCTGAAAGAGAAGCGTGAGTCACTTGATTTCCAAGTATGTCGACATTCTCTGAAAAATTCAGTGGTAGGCTGGAGTCCAGCGCTCACAGAGTATGCTATAACACCCATTTAGCATCAACACAAGGCCAGCCAGTACTGTTTCTACTCCAACTCAGCAGAGTGCTCAGATCGGATCACTCTGGCCAGGCCACAGGAGTTCTTGATGAGTTGTTATGGTTGATGCATAACCTCATGTAAATAGCTTACGTGGCTTATCCATTGTGTTATGCAGCAATTGTATACCACACAGTCACTACAATGGAAAGACAACTGTAATGGGGGACATGCTCAGCAGTGTCCCAGGCCTGATAAGCTGCCTAAATGGCTTGCATTTCTGACCATCTGCTCTATTTCCCAAAACTCTGCGTTCCAAGCTGTTTAGACTTTTGGGAAAACTTGCTCGAAATTTCTCTGCTTCCTTCCTCTCCCTGCCCCCGCCCTTTGCTTTTTCCACCTAACTGTCATCTATGTCTCTTCTGATAAGTGAATGTGGCTGCTTTACACGCTAATGGGGTTAGTAGCCAGGGTGGATCTGAATAAATCCAATACTTGGCCTGAGAGGCAGCAAATTGATCTGCACCAGGTGGCTGCAGCTGCCATCTCCCAGTCCAGGCGCTACTCTCATAACTCATCACTCTGCCGCATCCTGGGAGTCCCACCGCATGAATCATTTACTATGTTGGCTTCAGCATGGCTCGGGGAAGAATTGTGCACCAGAACGAGCTGGATGAGATCATCTCATCGGCCGCAGCAGGTGCATGAGCAGGAACGTATGCACGCGAACTGTTCAGGAAAAATGTCACACTTACGGATCTGAGGGATCCTTTGTATTTTCGTTTAAACTCAATTTGTTTGAGATTTTGTATTTTCCAGAGTGCTTTCACATTGAACATTTCCATTGGTCCTAAAATGTCACCTTGAGCTGGCTGGACAGACTGGCCTCAGAGCAGCTGCTCAAGGTGATATGGGCAGTCAGTGGCCAAGCCGAGAATAAAACCGGACCTACCAACAACCTCCACTCCAGCAAAAGGAGACTATATTAGATTCAAAAATTTAATTCTAGAATACATTGCCCGCATCTATTTCTTCACTTACCTAGGTGAACGTAGCTAGACAGTTAATTGGCCCACCTATGTTATTTGAAGAGTGTGAAAGTGAGTGAGCGACAGTGTTTTTTGTGTAGATGTCACTCAGATAGTTAGATAATCTTATAAATCATCTGCTGCCTAGAACAAACACAAGGAGGGATTTCAAATTTCTTTATGTTTTCTATAGCTAAAAGTTAGCGGGATAGTCAAAGCAGTCAACGAGATTGAAAAAAGTTAACAACCCTCGTTAATCTTCAGAAGAGCAAGGAATGCAAAGGGATGGAGAGAATAGCTCATCTCCTTCTTAGGGATCCAGTCATGGAACACATCTTAATTAAGCATCTACTGTGTGCCAGGCCTTGTATTGGGAGGCTGGAATAGAGTAAGGGAAAACAGAGAGGAAAGGGGGCTCAGGGAGCCCCCAGTCTTTTGAGGGATGGAGGGATCAGCAAATGATCACAAAATCAATGTAGAAATACAAGTGGGCTAAGCCAGTGAGGGACAAGCTCTGTGGTGCTACCAGAGCGGACAAGGGGAAGCTCCATCTAATCGGGGAATTGGGGGAGCTCTCATGATGGGAGTCCACAGGGAACAGGGGTCTAAGGGAGAGTAGGTGTTAACCAAGGATGGGGCAGAGCAGAGGGAAGACTGTCCCAGGCAAAGACCCAGGAGGAAGTGGAGAGCAGAGTGAGAGACTGAAAGGGGCACAGTGTGGCTGCTTGACGGAGTAGGACGGAGAGTGGCCAAGTGAGGGGGGTTGCACCTCCCTGAAGGACAGGGGTACCTCCCCACAGGATGGGGGCAGCCCTCCAGCCCCTTAGGCAATAGTGTGGGCTTTGGTCTTGTGTCATGAATGTATTTGAATAGGAGCCTGGCATGGGCCGGGATGGAAACAGTGGTGGGAGGAAGGGTCTGAGTGTTCACATTTGCACTTTGAACAGATGCTTCTGCCCTTTGCAACCACATGGATGAACCTGGAGGACATTATGCTAAAGTGAAATAGGCCAGACACAGAAGGACAAACACTGCATGATCCCTTATATGTGGAATATAAAGGGGAAAAAAGCCAAACTCACAGTAACAAAGAATAGAATGGCGGCTACCAGAGACTGGAGTGTTGGGGGAAAGAGGAGATAAAAAAAAAAAACAAAGAAAGCAGAATGGTGGATACCAGGGGCTGGGCAGGGGTCATGAGGAGTTATTTTTACTGGATACAGAGTTTCAGTTTTGCAAGATGAAAAGAAGTTCTGGAGATGGATACTGGTGATGGCCACACAGTATGAATGTATTTAATACCACTGAACTGCACACTTAAAAATGATTAAGATAGTTAATTTCATGTTATCAATACTCTACCACAATTTAAAAAAATGTAAAAAAAAAATTTAAAAGAAAAAAAGCAATATACTTTTAGAAAACTAAAAAAAAAAAAACAGAAAAGATGCTTCTGGCTACAAGTGAAGAAAGGGTTTGAGGACCTAGGGTAGAAGCCATGTGGTGTTAAAAAATGAGACAGATCTGTAGGGGCAGGTCCAGTGGCCTAGTGGTTAAGTTCACACGCTCCAACTCAGCAGCCCAGGGTTAGCAGCTGTGGATCCCAGGTGTGGACCTAGCACTGCTTGTCAAGCCATGCTGTGGCAGCACCCCACATAAAATAGAGGAAGATTGGCACAGATGTTAGCTCAGGGCCAATCTCTCTCAAACAAACAAAAATATGAGCTGGATCTGCATAAGCCAACATAGATAAACATTCAAGATATGTTATTAAGCATAAAAGCAAGATGCTGAACAGTATGTATAGAACAGTCCCATGTGTATGGGAGAAAATGGGGATTTATAGTGACGGAACACATCTGGAAGAATATGCAATAAATGGTTAACGGTTGTTACCTTTGGGGAGTGAAGTGGTGGTCTGGATAGGAAGATTAATTTTATTTTTCAAAAATCCTAGTTTATGCAAAAATGAGAAGCAAAGGGGCTGGCCCCATGGCCGAGTGGTTAAGTTCCTGCGCGCTCTGCTGCAGGCGGCCCAGTGTTTTGTTGGTTCGAATCCTGGGCGCGGACATGGCACTGCTCATCAAACCACACTGAGGCAGCGTCCCACATGCCACAACTAGAAGGACCCACAATGAAGAATATACAACTACGTACCAGGGGGCTTTGAGGAGAAAAAGGAAAAAATGAAAAAAAAAAAATGAGAAGCAAAGAATCCAATCAATTTGCATGATAAGGACTGTCCATATAACATAATCATTTCATGGGTTTCTTCCACCACTATTAAATTCCATGCATTTTGAGGAGAAGAGGCCCAGGACGTCCATCTCTACTCCTTCCACATCCCTTCCCTGGGTCCCCTGAGCTGTCTGTACAAAGCCTCATAGCAACTCTCGTCACATATTATGACTCATCCATGGATTACGGGCTCCTGAGGGAGGGGCTGCTTCATTACCTTTGTCTCCTAGGCACTGCACTCAATGTCTGCCCATAAGAGGTCCTTGATTATTCATTGAACGCATAAATCCAAGACAGTCTATTTGCCTACTTCTCAACTGCACGATATCATTAATTCAATAGTTTAACCATAGATTCAACTGCTTGATATACAGAAGTGGTCAACTGTTAGTCAGCAAGACTGACTGTAACTCTACCTGTATAAACCTTCCAGCTCCAACACAGGTGATACAAAACACACCACTATGTAAAGATTTATAGGAATTTTTAGTTTTAGACCTTGATTCTAGGAAGGCAAAATTTTATTAAAATCAAACAAGAAATTGTGATCAGTCCCAAGATGGTAAGAATGAGGGGGAGAGAACTAAAATCTCACCAGGGTTGTTTAGCTAGTATCCAGAACTTAAGGTCTCATTTGCCTCAGAATATGTATGAAACACCATAGCTGTCTGAATGATCCTTTTAGGATAGTTCTGGATCCATTTTCTTGACGGTTTTGATAAACCTGTGTGGTCTGCTAGATTTCTGCTTCTTTTTGCTGATTGGGTGGCAGATAACTTTAAAGAGGCAAATTTCTAAGAAACATTCATTATTGTAGTAAACACTGGGTGTAGGAGGCAGTCCTGAAATTGCTAAAATGGTATTGATTTGCATGTAAATTCCATTGACATTTCAGAATCTCTAGTGATGGCTGATGAAAAAGTCGATTTGTTTCCACATGCATCACCCTACACTGGGGAGGGCTCAGTTTTCAGTATATGCATGAACTCTAAGTGTGCATTTGTGAGGGTCCCATAAATATTTTATGCTGCATTTCTCTTTTCCATGTGCAATAGGAAACATCCTGCGGTGTTTTATAAGAGAAAAGGCAAGAAGAAGTATCTGCCTTATTATAATTTGTGCTTCCTGGCAGAGTAGGATGCTACTTTGAGGGTGGGTCCTATAATTCTAGAGCTAGAAGGAAGAACACTATTTCATTTAATCTCTCATTTCATGAACGATGAAACTGATTTCCAGAGAGATGAAGTGACTTTCCTCCTTGCGGTTGGTCGGGTGGCAGAAGCCCCAGGCTGGGAACCCACGTCCTTGTTTCTGAGAGCAGCACCTATTCTATTTACCGTATCCTGAAAACTTTAGTTTGTTTAAATCATGTTTATGCAAATACTCATTATAATGATTAGGATGATGCTGTAACAGGAAAAATTAATTCTAAGTCATCCCAAAATATTATAAATTTTAAGAACAAATGAGGGGAGCAATAAGACACTATTGATAGGGTGTTATGGCTGGCCGAATAATATCTCCCAAAGATGAATACATCCTATTCCCCAGAATCTGTGAATATGTTACCTTCCATGGCAAAAGAGACTCTGTGGAGGTGTTAAGTTGAGGATCTTGAGATGGAGAGACTGTCCTAGGTTAGGCAGGTGGACCCAGTGTAATCACAAGGGTCCTTGTAAGTGAAAGGGGGAGGCAGGAGCGTTGGAGGAGATGAGAGAAAGGAAGCAGAGGTCAGAGTGATGTGACTGCTGGCTCCAAAGATGGAGGAAGGGGCCAGGAGCCAAGTGGGACGAAGAAACAACTTTTGAGAAAAACGACTGTTGTTTTTCTGAGTTGTTGCCTAGACATTTTACAGTAGGGTCACCCTGCTCACACCCAGAGTCTGGACATTTAGATAAGGACTTGAGTTTAGGATTCCCATCCTAAGTTTCTGCTTTACTTTTCCTGGTACATCTTTTAAAATAACCACTTAGAGTTGAGCCCATGAAAAGTAAGTGACCTCTGCCCCAACCACCTTATAAATCATAGGTGCTTGCTACCCTGCTCTCTATGTCCTGCTCACTTGTGACCTGAGACAGAGGACTGCCTTTCCCCCAGCTCACGGCACCCCTCGCTTCTGGAATCTGGAAGTAGGCAACCTCATGACTCTATTTCCTTTGTGTGGGTGCAATGAAACATCGCCTTCAATCAAAACGACCCTATGGGTTTCACTTCCACAAAGTGGGGGCTCGGATGCTAGGCAAGCTACCTGCTGACCCTGTATGGGTGGCATGTGCCTCCTCATTCCGCATAATCTGATATTCTTAATTCAATACTCCAGCTCCGGCTTCTCAACACACCAAGCAATATGGGCCGCCTTTAGAAGCTGGAGAAGGCAAGGAAGAAGGTTCTCCTCTGGAGCCTCCTGGGGCCCCTTGTTTTCAGCCCAGGGGGACCCACTTTGGACTTCTGCCCTCCAGGACTGTAAGATGATAAATTCGTGGTGTTGTTTTAAGTCATTAAATTTGTGGTAATGTGTTATGTTACAGCCACAATAGGAAAATAATACAGGTTGTCAGTGAAGGTATCTGAGAAAGTGACACCTGAGCTGAGACCTGAACACTGAGAAGAAGACAGCTGTGTTATAATCTGAGGGGAGAGAGCTCCAGACATAGGGAACAGGACAGGCAAAGGCCCTGAAGGCAGGAATGAACTTGGCCTGTTGGAGGAAGAGAAAGCAGGACAATGTGGCTGAAGAGAAGTAAGTAAAATAGGGAGGCAGGCAATGTGGCCACCAGAGGCAGAGCTCAGGCTAATGGGAGGCTCCTTTACTGCCTTTGACAACTCCGTAGCCCTCCGATGCTATGGAGCTACATGGGCTGTGGCCCTCCTTCTTTTCTGTGTACATCTGAGCTCTCCCGTTGAGATCTACTGACTGGACCTTGTACCATGCAGGCACCTTCCTCTTGGTCTCTGCCCACTGCAGAAGAGCACAGATGTTCAGGGTTAGAAAGAGACCTCACAGGCCATGGGTTCCATAGTTCACACAGGACTGGAGGCCTCTTATATCTTCCCTGCCCACTGACAGGCCAGACTCTGCTTCCACTTCTGGTCTTTGGATCCACTCCATTTGATTCAGACCCAGTTGTCTAGATGCTGGCCACTGGCTCTAGCTACTTGTCATCGCAAACGTCATATGCACATTCTCCATTCTTACATTCAGGTGAAAAATAGAAACATCCAACACTGAGCCTGGCAGAGCCTAATCTGTGATGACATTTATTTTAATGCCTTTGGCCTAATGGAAAGGTGCAAATGAGCTCATTAAATGGAAAGTGCTTTTCTGGGCAAACAGAGAGCCCAAGTGTGGACTAGGATGTGTGGTGGGCCACACTGCTACCATGCCCTGGGCACGCATTGTCTAAAAAGATAACTGCCCGTGGTCAGTCCTCCCCAGGAGTAGCACATAGTATAAGAGCTACGGTAGCATAGGAAGAAAGAGAAAGGGCAACTAGCATTTATTTAGCACCTACTGCATAGCAGAAAACTGCACATATTTGCCTCCCTTATTCTGACAGCAACCTTCCTATTGCCATTTTACAAGTGAAAAAGACAAGGCTCTGAGAGGTAAATTTGTTACTCCAGGTCACACAGCTGGAATAGGACGGAGCCAGAATTTGAAGCCAATTTTTATCTTTGTTATTATTTCATCCTGTATATCTCTTGCCTATACTATCATCACCAGAAGGAAGTAAAATTTTAGATTTTTTATAATTATAGGATTCTACTTCCAAACTTCTTGAGGGCATCCTATGTGTTCCTGAGTTCTTATCCACACTCTCCTATATATTTATCATCACAATTAAGATTTGAAAGTTATTAGTAGGTATTACTCTGCCCCAAAGCACAAAATTATCATTTCACAGAATTACCAAGCTTTAGAACGAAAACTGCTCCCATTTTATGGATAAGTAAATTGAGGCTCAGCACAACTAAATGCAGCCACACAACGCGTGCAACGGCCAGCACAAGAACTGAGGTCCTGCTCACCCAGGTCTGGGGTCCCTTTCACCACCAGATCCCACCATTCTGGACTTGACATCCTACACCAAATCACAGCCCTTAGCATTTGTCCTATCGGAATCCTTTCTGTCTCTTTCTTCAGCAAGAGAGTATGTCTCACTCATCTCCAGCAAGGACCGTTGGTCCTAAGACCATTCTGTTTAAGAGCATTTGGGAAGGTTGAGAGGAGGCCTAACATAATTCCCTTCTTCCCCTCTCAATCTCTGAGCCAAGAGCAAAGACAAAGAGTCAGCATATAAGAGCCCAAATAGCACCTTTGGTACAGGTCATGTTGATGCTGGAGAAGGTGGGCCATATTTGTGGACAAGAAGGCTTTCCAATACTGCCACCCCCCACCTCAGACACACACGAAGAATTAGACAAGCCTGTGCAGCCAGGGACAGTGCAGGGCCACCAGGGAGGGGCCTGCTCTTGAAACATGCACAGCATGGAGGAGTAGAGGCAGCAGACAGGCCAGCCCAGGAAGAAGACAGGGAGACACAGGGCTATGTATATGTATTTGCTCCCTTCCAAACTCACAGCAGATAAGCTGTCTTTTCCTGATCAAGAGTAGAGAAGGGAGTGAGAGAGGCCAGGAGGGAGCGTTTATGAAAGATGCCCCACCGCCTTGACTAATTCAAATGAGAAGAAACCTTTCAAAGCTGAGTTTTTAACAGTTTACAAAACAACGGAAAACCCAATTCCACATCAGTCCTCATCTTCACCTCAATCCTAGTAAACATATTATTTTGATGTATAAAGTCTTGATTGTGACATTTTCAAACTTCTGTTAGCTCATCTTTAGAGAACACTTAGCTGTAAGCAGCTCAGAATGCTTTTCAGATTTTCTTTTATGCCCATCGTCACTGGACGTTTCTCCAGGCAGTTGATGGAACCTAATATGTTTGAAGACACTTGAAGACATAAGTGCAAAGTGAGTTCACATTCTGTGTGTTTTTTTAAGTTTTCAGCACAAAGGCTCTATTTTTTGATACGATTCTAATGCTTCTCTGTTAAGCACATTTTTGGCTGTCTTAGCGGCAGTGAACTCTGGATGACATTGGCAAATTCTCATCCCGATGGAGAGGCTGGATTCCGACTCAGGAAGGAGTGGGAGCGGCATAACGCAGTGAGCGAAAGTACTCAGCTGAGACTCGGGGGGCATTGGTGACTCAGATCATCCCTCTGGGCCTGACCACCTCATCTGAGAGTGACGTGGGGCTGGCTGGGCACAGTCAGCATCCTCTTCTTGTTGAACGAAAATGTGATGTCAAATAACAACAGCTGAGCTGCAGAAATACTTACGGATTTCACAGTTTGCTCCCACCCAGCCGTGTGGGCAATGGCAGGTATAACCATTGGGCTGGTCCAGGCAGGTGCCGGCATGATGGCAGGGGTTACTGTCACATTCATTGATGTCAATGTCGCACTCTTCACCTAGGGAGATACAGAAAAGCAGCAGAGACACAGCTGCACCAGAGGTTCTGTCACGCATCACTTCTCTGGCAAAGCAAAGAGCTGAAGATGGGGTCATGATCTCTAGCAACTGAGCCCCATTTGTTGTTTGTATAAAGTGCAGAACTCTCCCAAAATTCCAGACAAAGATCTTTTACTGAAGGAAAATTTTAAAAGAAAAGAAATGGTACTGGTAAAAAAAAGACCCGCTTTAGGCTATTGAACAAGTTAACTGAAGCCGATTCCCGTGTCTGAATAAACCTTTCAAGGTTTATTGGAAAAGCAAACTTGAGTGCCTGATTTTATTAAAGACATCGATTTTATTTTGGATTTAATCAGCTTAATCTTCTTATTTATTTTTCTGAAACTCCAGAAAGCTGAAAACTCACCAGTTTATGATGTTTTGTAGCCAAGTGTCTGAACGTGTGAGTCTGGACATCTGACTATTTTCTGTAGAGTTCTAGGGCACAGCTGTGTGCCTAGCCTGAGTCAAGTGGGAAAATTTATTCCGTTTTCCAAATCCCTGGATATGTTTCTGGGAGGGACTGAAATGCTCAGGAAGAGCATCAGGCCCACCTAAGGAGAGACGGTTGTGAAGTCTGGGGTTAACCTAAATATGACATAATCTCCCCTGGGTGACCCCACGGAAGCTGACATTCACTCGAGTCCGTCCTTCTCCCATAATAAAAAAGGTGACCTGGAGCTCCTGACCCTGCCTTGACCCAACATTTGAGACATCCTTGCCCCCTTGAGAGAGCCGAGTTTGAACAGACAAAGCAGGACATGGCCTGATGTCACTGTGGTCCAAACATCAACTTCCAGGAAATGGCTTGTTATTGAAAGTTACATGAACAAAGCCATCTTCGTGTGATTTTAAAGCCATACTATGAATCAATACAAAACGGGTAGGCTTCTTAAGCTTCAAAGCATTTCTTCAAAGCTAAATGGAAGAGGAGACTTCAAATTGAGGGAATCTCTCTGCAAGGGCTGAAAATGAGAAAAAGAAATTTTAAAAATATGCCTCCATTTGCTTAGTTAAATGTAAAAAGTGATCTAAAAAAGCTGTTAGCACTGCTAGAGTCATAGACAAAAGCAAGGGAGCAATCAAATATTTTGTCTGTTTTCAAAAGGCAATACTTCAGTGTACCCTACTTCCAGGCTTACTTAACTAGCAGTAAAGTGCTTTTCTATCAGCTATTAGTTTGCATTGTCTTTATTAAACCACCATATGTCATTCACAGACCACTTCAGAGGGGGAATCTCACACTAAAACATTTCACGTCTGTTTCACGTCACATTCTTTGTGTACCTGGCATCTGACTATTTTATTTTTAAATTAAAATCTGTCAAACGAAACATTTGCTACCTCTAGGTGCTACTAGGTTGATCATAATTCTGTAGTGTCGAAGTGAATTTGTTTACTGCAATAAATACAGTCATTTACGTCAATAGGAAAGACACGAAATTGATTGCCTCTTACTCACCTATTTCAAAGGTTATCTTTCTATTAATGAGGCATCTCTCTGAGTGGAAAAGGGTATGACTAAACTATTACAAACAGCATTTCATGGTTGAAAAGACATATAAACAAGAATGTGCCAAGAAACGTTAAAAGGAAAAAATCAAAGGCCTTGACAAATACATACATCAGCACTACTTTCCAACCATTTAGGAAGACAAGCTTAACGGAGATATTGACTAAACAATAGCTTTCTTTAGCTGGCAATCTGAATACTGTGAATTCTGAAATAAGATGCCTTGTTGACTTTGTAGCAATAGCTACAGAAATGGTTACACTTCTACAGTCCAGCAACCCTCCAAAGCCCCATTCTGCTCCAGAAGTCCAATGTCAACGTCAAACTCTTCTAATCCTCTAAATTCTGGGCTGTCCCAGAGTTGTCAGTCCAGTTCATCCAGTCCTGCTGTGGTCCAGAAATTCCCTAGGGAGGTAAATGTCAAATTCAGGGTCCAGAGCACTCCTGATGCATGTTTTGGTTCTTGGAGTTCTAACATAGTTGGGAGAAGTACCAGATCCCTAGAATTGTCTGTTCTTGGGACCAACTAGATTGGAAGGCTTTGGTAGGAACAGAGAACAGCAGAAGAAAATAGGATGAACTCTTTCTGTTGACATTTATCAAATATCTAGGACCCAGGATCCAAAGGACTATGGCCCAGAGAAAATCCCAAAACTATCCCAGTCTGGCTTTCCTCACCGCAATGTTCTGAGAGCTATACTGGGGATTATATGACATTAGTTAAAGATACAAACTTCATGCCAGTCAGGGGTTCAAAGAGCTGGTAGCTATTTCCACATGTGCTCTGGCAGAACCCTGGAGTGACGCCCAGTTCTCAGATTCTTTTAGATGGACTCTAATGGCCTGTTTTACAGACTAACACTCCTACATTGCTGGTTGAATCAGTTATCCCCCCAACTGGCTTGCAGTTTGAAGCCTTCACTGTGTCACATGCTGGTGGTAGGAATACAGGGTGATTCTGATGGAGCCACTCAAAGAAAAATTTTAACCAGTAGACTCCAAAGATGACTGCTCTTCTCTGCCTTATGGTAATCATGCTTTCTACCATCAGTCTTACACAAAGTATTTGAAGACTTATTATGAATTATGGAGAGCAAGTTTGGTTTCATCTATGTTTCCCCATACTCAAGAGTATTATGTTTTTATAGGCATTTCAACACCCCACCATTCTACCTCCAAGCAATATATATTGTAGTTTATTTTAGTAGAAGAGTTCTTAGTTTATTATGTCATCTTTCTTTACTCATAGTTGACTTAATAAATCTTTATGCTTTTACTGGCTTGAGCCAGATGACTTTTTCATTGACTTGCTTACTTTTTTAAAATTTGAGTTGGAGAAAAATCAATTACTTTTAAATCATTGTTGTGCTTGAATAACATTTGTAAAGAGAATACTAAATGAAATTTCTACTTGACTAAGGCTGGAAATCAGAGTCTGAACTTTAAATCTTTCACAATTGCTTTTCAATCTACCACTTTCTAAGAGGCAATATGTATAGTAGGTATGTATAATAGGCATCAACTTTGGCAGTATTTATGCAAATTTACAAGTGTGCTGTTTAATTCTGTATGCATTCCTCAGATAAATTAAAATGAAAAAAGATAAAAATATCAAAAGTCACTGCTGTTAGTAAATCCTTGGGTTAACAGAGCCCACACTGAATGATATTAATGACATTCATTATAATCATAGTACCTTGTATTAAATACATACCTACTACATTATAGGCACTGGACTGACTGATTTAATTATAACTCCTTCATATTTCACAAGCATTTCATTCCAGATGAAATAAAGCTAAAAAAGTATTTGGAACGTCTTCTACCATGATTGAGTAACTGGAACGTATCTTGCCCTCTCACTGTAAATAATTAGACAAGTGGATGAAATATATATTTAAAAAAAAAAACTTTTAAGACATTAGACAACAGGCAGTGCGTGACTGTGATTGCTGAGAGAAGGAAACAAAACAGCTGAATACCATGATCATCCTGGCTTTCTGCCTGGAGTCCATTTAGAACACAATGGCTTCACTGAACCGAGGAGAACTGGAATTTGTGGAGGCTAAGGTAGCTGTATTTTGTAGGACAGACCACCGTAGAAGATAGAACCACTCAGAAAAAGAGCATCAGAACTACACTGCATCTGTTGAGTTTGTTTTGTGTTTCAGTAAGTTGGAACTCCATAGGTCTGGCAACCAAGATGAAAGATGAACAGTTCCCACAGCTCACAGAAGACTGAGAAGTATTCAAACTCTCACAAGTCAGAAAGCAGATATTTCACTGATCACCCAGTGCGTCCATTGAGGAAAAGGTCACAGCTTAGTAGTAAGGCACAACTAACCTTAGGCTAAGGCTACTGTAGACTCACCCCCCAAAATATAAAAACAAACCTTGAAAGGATGGATCACATTGGCAAGTAACTTACCCACCTGCCACCAAAAGGCTAGCACTTTTACAAGAAAGATAATAAATCCAACCACTCAACAGCTTAACTCACAATGTCCAGCATCCAAACAAAAATTATTGGATATACAAAGAAGCAGGAACATGTGACCAGAAGAAAAATCAGTCAAAGACACAATCCAGGACTAACGGATGATGGGAGTAAACATGGATTTTGTTCAAACTGTGAAGGAAAACAAGAAAAAAATGAGGATAGAAATGGAAGCTACAAGAAAGAACTGAATGGAACTTCTAAATGTCAAAAATATATCTGAAATTAAAAACAAAACAACACTGAGTGGTCATAACAGTAGATTAGATGCTGCAGAATAGAAGATTAGTAAACTTGAAAATGGAGCAATAGAAGCTAGACAAAGTGAAGCTCAGGAAAAACAAGTTGTTTTTAAACTGAACGGAGACCCAGTGACCTGTTGTACAATTTTAAGTAGTGTAACACAGATATAATTAAAGTCTCAGGAAACGGAGAGGGGGCAAGGCACGGGGCATAAAATAGTACTTGGTAGAATAATGGCTAAAAATTTTCCAAATTTGATGAAAACAATAAAACCATAGATCCAAGAAGTGCAACAAACCACAAGTAGGATAAACACCAACAAGACCACATTAAGGCACATCACAACCAATTTGCTAAAAGCCGATAATAAAGGAAAAAATTCTAAAACAGCCAGAGTGAGACATCTGCTTCCAAAAAGATGGAGCAGATATATTTTTCCTCGTCCTCCCACTAAGCACAAGTGAAAACTTTGGACCTCATATATAAATCAAACATGAGAAGATTCTAAGAGGTCAAGAGGAGACAGACTGGCTTGGAACCTCAGACCCAAGGAAAAATTTGATGCTGAGCTCCCTGAGTTTTCTTTTGGCCTCATATATTCCAGGCTAGGTACTGAAGAAGCCAGCAACCCAGAAATGCCAAAAGGTGCAGAAAAAAGAAGTCCCAACAATGTAACACACTTAAAAAAAATCCATAGAGGTGCTGGCCCCCCGGCCGAGTGGTTGGGTTTGCACGCCCTGCTGCAGGCGGCCCAGTGTTTTGTTGGTTCAAGTCCTGGGCGCGGACATGGCACTGCTCATCAAGCCAGGCTGAGGCGGCATCCCACATACCACAACTAGAGGCACCCACAACGAACATTATGCAACTATGTGCCAGGGGGCTTTGGGGAGAAAAAGGAAAAAATAAAATCTTAAAAAAAAAAAAAACCCATAGATGAAAGAGAAAATCTAAGGAAACCTAAAAACAAAAACCACATTAAAATGAATTAAAATGAAAATACAACATAAAATGTGTGGGACACAGCCAAAGAAGTGCTGAGGGGGTAATTTATAGCACTAAATGTGTACATTAGAAATGAGGAAAAGTCTCAAATCAATAATCTAAGGATCTACCTACAGAACCTAGAAAGAGAAGAGTAAAATAAACACAAACTGAAAAAGCCGGTCTCCTAAGGTAAGGGTGACATTGGATTGAGAATATAATGAGATATCAACGATTTGCCTAATTCACTCCACTCAGTCAATTATGGAGCTTTTGAGCACTTAATAGTTGGCCAAGAGTAAATCTGGCCAAACCTCAGCTATCCTGAAAGAGTATTTGGTTCCAAGGTAGCAACTCAAAGAGTTAGAGGCACCGTTATTCCTTGCACAGTGGTCGTTAACATTTTATCAGCCTCTCCCATGGAATGCTAGTTCTCAGAATACAATAGCTTCTTTTTTAAGGGAAAAAAAAAGGTTCTATGATCAAATATATTCGGAAAATAAACAAAGGCAAATAAGATTCTTTACTGTAAGACCTTTCAGAGCCTTTAGTATGTGGACATCCTTTATGAATCTCCACACGGCATGTACCAGGTACCAAATCTATTTGGCCACAGGTCTTTTTTCCATGGAGCATCTCATGGGACCAGTGTTCTGCAAAATGCGTTAACAGTACAACTCTCCAAACAACTTTGGGAACTATTATATGGTCCTCCGCAGTCTGAAAAATTACCAAGGCTGAACCGAAATGGACATTTGTTGTTTTCAAAGGCCAGTTAATGTTTGAACCTACTTCAGTGGAAGGGTCCTATTGCTCCCTGTGATCAGAGAGAGTATCATGAAGAAACACCTGTGGTGGATCTGCAGGCTAGAGTGTAGGGTTGGCAGGGTGGGGGTGCAGAGGGGACTGGGAGGCAGGAGATAGAGAAGAACATTATTGAGAAGAGCCTGGCATGGGGTATTCAGGAATCAAGCAGACAGGGGGCCCAGGACAAGACTGGAAAGGCTGGGATCTTGATGATCCAGTGAAGGGTTTTGATCTTTTTTTAAAGACAATGCAGTGGCAATAGGTGATTTTAAGTAGGGAGTGACAGGATTAGATTTTCATTTGGTAGGGTCCCCACAGTGTGGAGAATATATTATGGGTGAAGGGGAATGGGTGTGGGGAGACCAGTTAGGGGAGGTTGTGCTAGTGCAGAAGGGAGGTGAAAGCAGGCTGCTGCTGGCTCTGGGAAGAAGTGAGAGGATCAAGGAGGTTTTGAGGACTCCCTGGATGCAGGTAAGGGGAAAGGAGAGGAGGGTACCAAAATCACTCCCCAGTTTCTGACCAGAGCAACTTGAGGCAGTAAATACCATTTAAAGAGCTAGCAAATACATAAGGGAGGACAGGAGAGGAAAACCTATGAGTCTGACGTGTCTTCGAGAGACATCCAAGAATGAATGCTGACTAGGCAGTTGGAGATTTGCTAAATATTCTGGAGAAAAGATTGCATTTTATCTCCCATATCAAGATAAATTTCAAATGGATTGAAGATTTGCATCCATGAAATTAACTCATACATGATTAGAATAATATAGAAGAATATTTATGAAATCTTGAACTACAGGATCTTTCTAGTAGGAAACAACAAGAAACCAAAAGGAAATATTAAGGTTTAATTACATAAAATTAAAATATGATATATAGAAAACAAAACAAAACACTATATGTATTTAAAAGGTAAATGAGACTGGAAAAATATTCGCAATCTATAGCAGACAAAACATACTATAGTTATTAAAAAGGGCTATTTCAAATCAAGAATAAAGATTAACATGAATAGTCTGGTAGAAAAGGAAACAAAGGATACTGAATAGGGAGTTCAAGAAGAAACACAAATGTCCATAAATATATTTTCAAAGTATTTAATCTCATTAAGAACCAATGATTTACAAATTAAAACAACCCTGAAATGGCATTTTTGGCCACCAGAATGAAAACTCTCAGTATGTGTGTGAGTACAAGGAAATAGACGCTCCTGTGCACTCTTGGTAGAGTGAAATATTAGTACAAGATTTTTTCCTGGAGAGCAATATGGAAATAGCTAAGTATTCTTCTGGACCCAGGGATTCTATTCCTGGGAATTTAGCTTAAAGAAATAATCAGAAAAGTACGCAAAGATGTACATATAAGAATATCCATTGCAGTGCTATTTATAATAAGGAAAAGTTCTCAACTCCTCAAAAAACTGAATTGAGGATGGGTTAAAAAAAAATCATGAGACATCACATAATGGACTACAGGGCAGCCAGTAAAAATAATAAAACAGAAGCATATTTCTTGATGTGGAGTCATTTTTATGATATATTTTTAAGTGAGAAGTAGATTACAATATACTATGAGCAATATGATTCCTTTTATGTTCAAATTTCTGCATTTACAGCATATACTAGTTATCACGAGCACACAGACCCTCAGGAAAACCCCTGGATATACGTATCAAAGTGCTCACAATGGTTGTCTCCTAGTGGTGCAATTTTAAGTGGTGTTTTTTTTTCCTATAGCACTATATTTTCTAATCTTTCTTCCAAGCCTTTTATTATTCAAGGGATAAAAATGTCTGGGGAAAAAAAACAGGATGCTTTTCCAATATTATTTTTGCATCATCCATTGATGAGTATAAATGTCTGTGTGTGTTTATAAACCAGTCAGCAAAACAAAACCATCTGCGAATCATTTTCTGGAGTGAGCCCACTTCCCAGTCCCGGGAAAACCCAAAAGGAAAACACAGGATGTGACACACATAAATAGAAAGAAGATCAGAAGTTGCTTCTCCCACATCTTGACTATTGGCGTCTTCCCTAGAAGCACACATGGGGCTCCCCTGGGATGGACGGGTGGCCCAGGCTCTGTGAGACTCTCCAGGGCTTGGGAGGTGGCCATAGTGGCTTAGTCGGGGAGAGGGAGCCCATAAGGTGCTCTCCAGCCAATGATAACATGTTCTCCTGCAACTTAAACCCCCACTTTCTTCTATGGGCACCTTAAATGTCAACTGTTCCCAACTTGCAAACCAGAGTGACCCCAATGATTCTGTTGGTTGAGCAAAGCTCTGAAAACGTTGTCCTACACTCTCCATTTCAGGACTCCTGGGTTCTGTTGGAAAAGCAAAGGATGGAATCTTTTCTACCCCAGTGGTTCACAGTTCCTTCTGAGAATCTGATGAAGATTTTAGAGGCTCCCCTTAGTAACATTTCACATCTGTTTTTGGAGATTCACAAACTCCCTGAAGCCCATGGGGTTGACTTAGAAGGAGCCCCGGTTAAGCTGGATCCCCTAGTCTAGAAGCGACGCTTCCCATTCAGACCTCAATGGCCACCAAGGCTCCTCTTGAACCCAGCTCTGTCCTGCCTGCCTGCTCTGGCCTTGGGCAGTTGTCTCTCCTCATTCCACTCTCCCTCCCTACACCTGTCATGTCTACCTTCATTAATAATCAACCCTGAACCTGCAGTATTTCCTCCTAACTTCCCATCACCACCACCTCTCTTCATTTTTCAAAATCCGGTCACTGTTATATCTTTCAGTAAAAATAAACGTTGTGGCTGGATGCAATTTCTGCAGAAGACATGACTGATCTTCCCTCTCCCCCTCTCACTTCCATTAACACCGAAACTTTTCAGGTTAGTGTAATGGCTCATGTCTCATGTTTCAAAGCTACAGCTCTGGAATTGTATAGAGAGGCGGTCTCAGCAAGTCTATGTGCAAAGAGTGATTTCAGAAGAGTCCCACTTAACGACAAACAATTGTTTTACAATAGATCTTCATCTGAGCAATGCCTGCTTATGTTTTGCAGCGGTTTTCATATTTTGCAATAATGTATGCCTAGAGGTTTCTAGGCTTATTTTTAACAGTTGCAATCTCAGGGATTTTGTGGTAAATATGAAAACACAGTTTCCAGATCACTTGCCTGTAAACCCTGGAGCGCAGACACATGTGCCATTGAGGCCTTCGCTGTCACAAGTGCCTCCATTCAGACAGCTGACGTTAGCGCAGGGGTCCTTGTACGATTCACAGTGGATTCCTGCCAGGAAACAGACACAGAGGGGTGACTCATTAAGGACGCTCCAGCTCGCATGGCTGGGGACAGGCTGGAACAGTGTAGAAGCAGATCCTGGAGGTGGTGTGTGTATGTGCCTGTGTGTGTGCTTGACTTTAGGTTGTTGTAAAGACCCGCCTTATGAGAAAACAACAAATTTAATCCCTACTCATAGGTCCCACTATAAAGTCTTTTATCTGTACTTTCTCTGACCACATGTCCCAAAGCCTGGAGAACAGAAAGTTAAGACCTTGAAAAATAAAATTTATCAGTGACAAATGCTTTCTAAGTCTCCAAAGGAAACAGAAAATCGCCAGGCGGCCTTCATAAAATGTCCATATAATGGATAAGCAGCTGCCTGAAGGTGAAGATTTAGAGTCAGATATTTAAATGAGCCCCAGTTCTACTTCAGAGAACTGGTGGGGGTAGGGGAGAGAGAGCGAGCCGCTTGGTACTTAGACTTTATTCTTAAAAACCAAATCTGTTCACCGTGTACTAAAGTTAACATGTGTTGTACACGACTATATTCCAGCCCCTCACACTGTGCTTTATGTCTAACTTGACCCTCACAACAACCCCATGAGACAAATACTCTTCTTCCCCCATTTTATGGATGAGGAAAGAATGCAAGGTCACAAGGCTGGTAGTGGAGGGAGCTGAGATCTGAAAGCGCAGGCTTTCTGAATCTGAGTCTGTGCTCGCTAAGTAGTTTCCTGAGAGGGAGCTCAGACTGGCCATGGAAATACACACAATTCTGTGTAACTGAGCACCCGTTTAACAAAAAAGAAGCATTAGAAGAATCTTCATAGCAAAAGCAGTCAGTTTCCCATCAGTAGAAAAAAGAAGTTTATGTGTGCACGTATGAATCTAAATGCCTGAAGTGGGACCGAGGAGAATGGATTACTTTGACTTACACATGATATATTTCTATATCGTTGGAATTTTTTTACGAGTACATATTATTTTATAATTCTATTAAAAACTTTAAAACATACAACGCTATGCCAAAGGTAGGATTTCTGCTGTTGCTCCACTGGAATGCCAAGATGGTTGAATGGATTAATCCCTCTCTCACCCCCCACCGTTTGGAGAAGAAGATAGATTGCAGTATATTCTGTATAAGAATGTGTATAATGATATGCTTGTCCTTCCCGACAGCCTCGCGAAAAACAAGCATAAAGCAAGTTGTAGCCAAATGGGATTTACTTAATGTGCTCTCCACTTACTACTTAGCTATATTGGGCAAAGGAGTGCCACACCCAATGACTCATCATTTAGTCACTGAAATTATTCGTGCTGGGATTTTTTCTCTCCTTTCTTTTTCAATGCCTTAAGAAGTAGGGCTCAAGAAGGAGGAAAAACCTGTAAGAGGAAATAGAAACAGAATTGCCTATCTGTAGTCACACTAATGACTTAGTTGAGTCTGGTAAAGTATTTTAGCACGGATAGCTTTCCATTCCTTTTTACCTTTTGGCCCTCAGAGCCAACCCGAGAATCATATTCGGACAGATATTTTTCTGAAGTGCCTTTCAGATTTCTGTCTTACTTTTTTCCCTGCAACCATGACCCTGATCCCACGGTGTCATGCTGGTGGGACAGGGCCCCTTGAAGCCATGTCCTAGCTCCCTTCCTGTCTCAGTGACTTGAATCAGCCTCCCTGACTTTCACCATCCTTAACCAACCCTCTATTCATGATAATATAAAAGCTCAAACTCCTTTAAAGATTAGCATAAAATTGGTAACTCTTCTTCACTTGAGTGTGATGGCTTCTTCGCCCAGAAATCTCTGTTTTCCCACTGATTCCCAAACAGCATGGGCTCAATTGAAAGAATAAAATGCAAAAGAACCTTTTCTTCTTCAAAGTGTTTATCAAAAAACAAGGATTCACATATTTACAAGTTCCCATGGGGCTCATCAATGAGAAACAGGTGACAAAGAAGGCTTTCAGTTGTAATGGGAAATAGAGCCATACCCAAGGTTCAGAGATGTCTGAAATAAAAAAGGTTTCCATTAGATCTAAAGTAAGAACAATCAAGAATGATCTTTACCGTGTTTCTAGTAACACATTAGCCAGTGTAGCCTGTATGATATTAATATAACTAATACATTAACACACAAATTACCACATTTTTCAAATAAGGCTGAAAAGTTAAGTCTAGGCTAAGTATTTAAACATCTTGACCTTAAAAGCCTTCAATAAGATAGATTTGATGAAAACACCCAAGATAATAAGCAATTTCAACCTTTTGGGTGGGTTTTTTGGCAATAATTTTATCCCTTGTTCCTTCTCTTTTTCAAAAGATAAGATATTCGGCCGCTTGAGATCCACCAAGGGTTTTCTGGCAGCAAGATCAGATACGAGCTAATCTTCACAGAAACACGATGACTATGAGGCAAGATGGTCTTAAAAGTCCCCAGTGAGCACTTTGGTTACTCATATTTCTATACTCCAAGCCCTGCTAATCCCTATATAAAAAATATTTGTCATATTGCTCAGCTTGTCCATTAGAGCTGAACAACTATGAGCTGGAAACCTTAACAACAGAGCACAGACGGTCATGAACACCACTGACGGGCCAAAGGCGCCCTCACTCGAGCCCTCCTCCTCAGGCCCCCTGGGCCCCATCTTCCTGCACTCCTCGCCACTCTCCAGGGGTCCTAGGCCCTTGCACAACACTGAGGGTTGGGCATCCTGTTTCCTCCGACAAAAGCACCCCCCCCGTCACCCTCTCCTGCAAGCTGGTCTTCACCTAGCACATTCTATCTGTCAAAGCCCAACTCAAACACTCTTTCTCTGGAAACCTGAACCTGACTCTCCCAAGACTGGACTCCATTCTTCTGCCACTGTCATCGAGAGCATGCTGAGATTCACGCTGTGACAGAGGTTACTGTGTCACATCAGAATTTAGCTGTTCTCCTGTCTGAACTCCCCACTAATCTCTGAGGTCTTTTAGAGCAGAGGCCATATCTTAATAGTGGAAGAAATTCTGGACAGACCACCAGAATCCTGTCCTTTCAGGAGGGGCGATGGTCAGTGTACTTTGGCTGACACACAGGTAGGACTGCCAGAGTGGGAAGCCATTCCAAATCTGCCTCAAAAACACCCTATTTTGTCAGCGGAAACCAGGTTCACACTTCAGACTGAGTCTGTGGAATGACACACGCATCACCGTTGGCAAGGGACGCAGCACGCACTATGACGAAACTTATGTTTAGTCTCCGGCAAAAATAAACTGTAATTCAGTCAAAGCTAATAAAAATTCATACTTTTTGTATTAAGGGATAGAGAGGCAATGTTTCTGAAAAGATCTCTATTTCAACAGGGCTCTTTATAGAAGTTAATTTTAGAATTAAAACCAGCAAAAATTCAAAGAGTAGTGCGCCAATTATAAATCTTTGTTGTCATCATGATTTAGTCATAATTAATATTTTGAAAACTGAAAATCATTATTTTATCTCCAGGAAAATTAAACCAGGTAAAGAAAACTAACTTGAAGTGTTCTTTGAACTTAATATCTGCCTTAAGACATCATCTTATTTTATTCAAACATTTCCTCCACGAAAATTTTTCCAGTATTTCAACTCCCACAGAACTCAACCTTTCCTAAACTATTTCAGAAATTACAACTGACATCTTGACCTTAGCCTCATTATTCCTCATGGATCCCAGTCTCAGTCTGCTTTTCTAGTTAAATAATAGCCTGAAAAAGAAAGAAACTCTGACTTCTCCATTTTTGTATCTATCCCACTAATTAAGAAGGGCTGGGTGCACAAAATATACAGAAATTCTTGTTCACTGGTTACAAAGAGGAAATAATTCTAGCCAACAAAGAAAGAATTCTCATCTTTTCAACTATAAATTTCTGTAGACTTTAAAAATAAACAATTAGGTATAACGTGATCAAACTCATAACCCAGTGACCTCATTTCTGAGACCCTATCCCCACCAAAAAAATCCAGAAAGTATGAAAATCACGTGAAGAAAGATGTTCATTCTAGAATTACTCATCATAGCCTCACATTAGATGCAACAAGGGAATGGATAAATACTCTACCATGGGAACATTACATAGTCATTTAAAATAGAACTAGGAAGATGTCCTAGCAATTTCTAAATCAAATGTGATATAATGTTAAGTACGAGCAGAACAAAACAAAATTGTAGGTATACTTGATTATAATTCTAAAAACATGGATATTAAACATTAAACACTAAAAAAAGGATGGAAACAACACAGATGATCATTGCTCCTGTATTCTGTTGTATAGCTATGAGCTATCTAGAACTTTCTCTTTTTCCTAAATTTTTACCATTGTTGCTAGGTTGTTTTCATAATCAAAAATTGAAGTATTTTCTTTCTAATGTTTGTTACCAAAAATTCCAAATGAGTGTACTGTTGATCATTTAGTTTGTTCTGCTAGAAATAAAAATCAACACAATATGGGGCAATAACTTGACTTTTCGACAATACGAGGGTATGAACACTAACCAGAGTCTTAAAAGTCCCGTCATGAGCTAGCTCTGAACCAGTCTGGAAGGAAGGACCAGCATTTCAGTACATCTGAAGGAAGGTTACTCTGAGACTTTCTATGCATTTTTGCTTCAAACAATTTCATGATTCACAGTGGAAACTTACTAAGAAAATGTTCAAGTTGGTTTCCTTTACTTAATTAGTGTGTTAAGAAGCAGTTTCAATTCAAGATAGCTATCGAGTATTTTCTTTTGCAAGCCACTGTATCAAGAGATGCTGAGAATTTAAAAAAAAAAAAAAGAGGCTATAGAGTTACTGCCTTTCAGGAGATTATGATTTAGTGTAAAGGAGAGGAAAGTCCAAAGCCAGAAGGAATTGACTACGAGGCTGACCATAATCATCATAGCAAACACAGAGAAAATGCTGGGAGGGTTCAAGGAGGGAGAAACCACATCTCAGACAATGGATGTAGTCACAGGATTGGACAAAGGCAAAGAGGAGGAGAGAAAAAGGAGCCAAGAAGGAAACTCTGGGGACCAACCACAACCATGGTGTCCAGAAGACACGGATTCAGTGAGGGCCAGAGGGAAGAGTCAGAGCGCAGGAATGGAGCTGCAGAAGCTATAGCAGGGCAAGTTTCAAGAGGGACCCAGTGATGAGTGGAGCAGAGAGTCAAGAACCCGGAAATGGAAGCTGAAGGAGAAGGCTTCGGGGATTTCACTGAAAAGTCTTCAGTTAGGTCACCACTAAATCCATTTTAGCAGGTGTGGACAAGACCCAAACTGAAGAAGTTAAGAAAAGAATAAAAATTAAGGAAATAGAGGTGTTGTCTATACCAACTGTAAGGCAACTTGGTTGTAAAAGAAAAAGGAGGAAAGGAGGAAGTAAGTAGAGGAGGAGGTGAAGCCAAAGAAGAGTGGCTTTTTATCAATTCACATGGAATTTATTTACAACTGTGAGTAAGAGCATTTCTTTTTTCTGTTTAGCAGCCCATTTTTTCTAGCACCATTCATTAAAAAAGAATTCCCTTCCCATTCCTAGCAGTTCCTCTTTAAGAGTCATGCACTATTACAGACAATGGTTTCTGGGCCATTATTCAGTTTGGGTGAGCTGTCCATTCTTGCACCCATAACACGTGAATCTAAAAATAATTGTAGCGTTATAATGGGTTTTAACATCTGGCAGAATTTCCGTCTCATTACTTTCATTTTTCAAAACATTCTTAGCTATAATTGCCTGACTTCCTATTGCACTCTTTCTTTTCAGGAAGTTATATTCATTCATTCATTCATTCATTCATTTTTTGCTGAAGAAGATTAGCCCTGAGCTAACATCTGTGCCAGTCTTCCTCTATTTTGTATGTGGGATGCCACTATGGCACAGCTGATGAGTGGTGTAGATCCATGACTGGGACCCAAACCAGCCAACCTGGGCAGAGCGCACCAAACTTCACCACTACACCACAGGGCTGGCCCTCTTATTTGTCTTTTGAAACATAAAACAGTAAAAATCACCACTTAAAAAATACGTATGCTGGGGCCAGCCGCGTGGCTGAGTGGTTAAAATTCCACACACTCTGCTTCGGCGGCCCAGGTTCATGGGTTCAGATCCCTGGCTTGGACCTAGTCCACCCATCAGCCATGTTGTGGAGGCATCCCACATACAAAACAGAGGAAAACTAGCATGCATGTTAGCTCAGGGCTAATCTTCCTCAAGCGAAAAAAAGAGGAAGATTGGTAATGGATGTTAGCTCAGGGTGACTCTTCCTCACCAAAAAAAAAAAAAGTATATAAAGTAAGGAGTTAAAATTCCAACTCTCCCCACAACATATCACTTATCCAAGTTCTAACTCCAGAGGTAAGCACTAATTAGAAATCAATGCCCCACATCTGATAGTTTCCTGAATTTATACAGGCATCCTATATGCAACTAAATGTTGGGAAAAATGCTTCCACAAAGGGAGAGCATGTCCATCTCCCAAGGAGAGAAAGACACAGGATCTTGTGACCTTTCTCCTCCCCTCACTCACTCTTCCTCTGGATTGGAGAACATGATTTAGCCCCCTTCCGCCTCTCTTTTAATTCCTCCTACCCTCTCCCCACCACTCCCCACCCTACCACCACCTCCTCATCAATCTTAGTTTGGAAGTTCTACCACTTATTGCTACTTTGCTAGAGTTTACCTTCCTGTTTTCTGCAGTCTTATTTAAACCTAAACCCAAATGTCTCCATAAATACACCAAAATTAAATAAGCACCTTAACCTGCCCGTTGGGGTAAGATCTTTAACACACTTGTACGCCTTCTAATTCTTCCCACTCCCCCTCCCTACAACCCATGATTAAACTATTGGTTAAAATAATATGAAACTTTAGTGTGGTCATTTAAATTTTTCCTTAAGAACAGGTATGACGGACACACCCTACGGTGACCCTCAATGAATCATACCCTTGTGTAATCCACCCCCCTTGAGTGTGAGCTTCTAACTAACAGCGTATCGCAAAAGTTGAGAGATTTGGAAGATGCAGTTAAGGTCCCTAATCAGTTGACTTTGAGTTAATATTGGGTGTGCCTGACCTACACAGGTGAGACCCTTAACAAGGTTGGGGCCTCTCCTGAAGTTAGAGACTTGAAAGAGGAGAGGGTTGCTCTCATCATTGCCAGCTTTTAAGAAGCAAACTGTCATGAATTCTACAGCCACAAGGATGTGAATTCTGCCAACAACCTGAAAGGACTTAGAAGCTGATCTTTTCCTATTCAAGCCCCAGATGAGAGGTCAGCCCAGCCAACACCTTGATTCCAGCTTGGTGAGACCCTGAACAGACATTCCAGTAAGCCACGCCTGGACCTATGAAACTGTTAGATCATAAAAGGGTGGCGTTTTAAGCCACCACCTTGTAGTAATTCAATATGCAACAATAATAATTAATACAGAAGATATGTCTATCTTTTTCGAGAGACTGTTCTTCACCATTAAATTACCATTCATGAACACATTAATATCATCTATGTAAGTTTATTCCCGCATTTAAAGATAACCCTCTTCCTCTTGTTCTCTTTCTTCCTCTATCTGACTAGCTTTGTCCTGATTTAGTTCCAATTTCATACTCATATTTTTAAAGATAATTTTCTTAGAGAGGGTACATGGTATTATATTTTCTGCATCCTTAAATGTATAAAATGCCTTTCTTTTGCCCTCAAATATAAGTGATCCTTTAATTGCCAGTCCTTTTCATCGAAAAGTCTGAAACACTGTTCCACTATTGCTTAGTTTCGTTATAGAGAGAAGCACCTCAACACTGGTTTGATTCTCTTTCTTTTGTACATAACCTGTACTCCCTGTGTAGAATCTTGTAAAAAAAAAAAATTTCTTTATCCTTAGATTTGGAAATTCTACCAGGAAATCTCAAATTGTGTACCATCTCCATCATTAATCCTCTAGCATTCTATAAGCCCATTCTGTTTGAAAACTTCAACTTTCTTCAACTCATAGACTCCTCCCTTTGGCAATTAGTTGATTCTGGTTTTATTTCCATGTGTTCCTTCTTCTCAAGCATCCATCACTCAGACGGAAACATCTCTTGGATCTTTTCCACATTTTGCCTCTGTTTTCACTCACAGTTTCTATTTTCTCATATTTTTACTTCTATTATGAAATAGTTCCTCCTTTTGCTTTTCCAGATCTAAATTCAATTGTGAGTAGTATACATTACTTTTTTCACTTCCTCTCTTGAGTGTTTGGAGTCATTGGCTGTTGCCGCAATTTTATTTTTATTTCCTAGATTTTTTTCCCCTTTTTGAGTTGCTGGTATAGGCTCCCTGTACTGGCCAGGCTAGAGGTTGGCAATGTCAGGCAGAGACAGATGACATTGGAGATTCTTCTCCAACTGGGCTCTGTCTACTAAGGCACATGGTAGAGGCCTCCCAGTGTGGGCTTCTCAGGGCTCTCCAGGTATGAGCAGGAGACCATTCTCTCCCAGCCACATAAAAATGAAAGGACCATCTCAGCCCCACCATGCAATTATCTTCCAGGACACCCAGTGTCCATGAGATCAGGAGAGCCCTCTACCTCCCGGGGTCACATGCAGCACATTCACAGCATGTACTTCCTCTCCATAAGCTGAGGGGGCCTTAGGGCTCAGCTGGTCATTGAGTCCTCAGTTCTCCCCAGAACTCTATCCCCTAACTCCATCATATGCAAAGGCTCCAAGCATCTCCCTTTCCTTGAGAACCCAAATGCTCACATGCGTTTGAAGTACCCTCCAGGGTCATTTACCTTCTTGAGTCATCCCCAGCAGAGAGTCAGTAATTGATGGAGGAAGGTCACAGAAAGGTAGAAGGGGTGGAATTGAGAGTATACATGGAAGGATTAACCTTGAGCAGGATAACGAGCTCAGGATCCGCTAATATGGGAGAGAATAAAAGTTTACTCGTTGTGACCGCAGGTAAGTTTAGGGGGTGGATGTTCTCAAAGGCTGGCCCACGGGCCAGCACATCAGCATCACCTGAGAACTTACCAGAAACTCAAATTCTTGGGCCCCACCCCAATATACTGAATCAGAAACTCTAGCAGAGGGGTCCAGCAACCTGTTTTGAGAAGCCCACCAGCAGACTCTAACAGATGCCCAAGTTTGAGAACCACTGCTATAGGATGTGCAAATCAAATAAATTTGAAAACTTTTAAAAATGAAAACCTCTCTTTTATGCCATGAAGCTGGAAGTGAATTCAATCATTCTAAGGGCAAACGACTTAATATGGAGCTTGGGAGAAGCGGAAAAATTTGGGAATACCTTTGAGAAAAATGGAAGGAGGAGGGGAAAAAGGCCAGGATCCCAGTCTAATTTGTGGAGACACTAGTGGGTCATCACACACAGGCATGTGCAACTGTATTTTTTATTTCTTGGTCATGATAACATGAGCAATGTCTCAAAGACAGGAACATAAAGGGCATATTCATAATACACTCAATTAATGATTCTGTCATTTATAAAGATGAAATTTCCTTCATAAAATTTTATAATAAACTAAAGAATCTCGGAATTTTCTCATTTTTGAAGCACATTTACCACTACTAATTCTGTCACTGAAGAATCTTGAAATCTCTGTAAGCATTACTGTCCTTACTTTATATAGACAAAATACAGATGAGTCAGTTTAAGACATTTATCCAGGCTCGTTAGGAAACCAGTGGCACAAGTGAGGTGAGCTCCCTCGGTCTCCTGACTCATTGCTCCTTTATTCTTCCTTCCAGCTTGGAGATGACTCCCTATTTCTCAATGCTCTGCTAGACCTAGAACTGAAATCCACGTGGCTGAAGCCAGCACATCTGCCCTTGTGAAGTCTGGCTCTAAATGGGCATCCCACTCGGAAAGAAGCATCAGATCTGCCAAACATAAAGCAGAGGCTTGGCCCAGCTTCAGCCCTTCCATCCAAGAGCTTAATCAGGTTCATCTGCGGGAGCCGCGAGCCTCACCGAAAAGACCTAAATAAAGGTGAGTGCGTCCAAAGAGAAGCAAGGTCGGCTGCCAGGCAAGGTCACCAGGCAGATGGATGGTATCAAGTCAGCGGTGGGGGGAGCAAGAGGTTAAGCGAAATGGCTATAAATAGAGCCCACAAAAGTATTACAAAAATCTAAACCCAGGCCTAAAGTTGTGGCTTAGAGAAATGTGTGCAGCAGCTGACAAAAGGGCCTCCTGGCACACTGCTATCAGAGGGCGGATGGCCACAAAAGAAGCCACACCATCCACCAATGGAGCCCATTGGAGAGGCAGATGAAAGGGCGCTGGGACCATGCTGGGCGGGATCCCAAGGGACACCATTACCTACCACCTCATAGGGTTATTGTGAGGATTTTTACAAGTTAACAAACGTAAGGACTTAGAACAGGGTCCACACATTATAAACACTCTGTCAACATCAGCTATTTCTGCAGAACGCCTTTGACACGCATCCACGCAAATGAACTCACATTTCCTACCAACTGAATGATTTAATGGGAATTAACTTATTTCCCAATACGTGCGATTCCACCTCCAGAAGCACAAAGCACAGCATCCTGTCTTTGACCAGCAAGCAGTGCAGAGCAGCAAGGTTCCCTCTCCCACAGACTGCACAGCCATGTCCTTGATCTACATCTGACAGTCCATTTAATGCCACTTTTTATCATCAGCCTTTTACACATTTGAGAGAAGAGAGCAAGGACACAAGGAGAAGAAAAGGGCAGGAGAGAGACTTTCCAGTTTATTAGGAGGAAACCTGAGACTTGCAAATTGGTCTCCTTGGCCCCATAAATCATCCCACCGCCAGCATTTGGTTTTTATTTTAAATGATTTCATGCTCCAATTAGACATTTCTGCATTCAAGTCGAGAAATCCATGAAGTCATTTAGAGGCACTTTGGTACAAGAAGGCCAAGTGGCCGCTCACCTTTGTATTCTGCCAGGCACACGCACTCATAGCCGTTAACGAGGTCCCTGCAAGTGGCAGCGTTCAGGCATGGAGCAGAGAGACATTCATTGTATTCCTCCTCACAGTAGAGGCCGTGGTAACCTGAGGGACAGAGAGAAAAGCGTGCCATCAAACAAACCCACATGGGACAGACTGCAAAGAAGGCAGTTGGGTGTTCATTGGAAAGTAAGGCAGAGACAGAAGCAAAATCTAAGGAGTCGGGTCTCTTGGGGTATAATTGAAATGTAGATTTTTGGGAAGGCTATGAAGAGTCTGTTCTTATCACCCTTTTTCATGATCCAAGTATAAAAGAAGTGACCCCATTTATCCACCAGATGGTCCCATTATTATGTCACGTCCAACAGTACTGGTGACCCAGAGACACAGGTTACTGAGTGCATCTGCTGTGGCCACAGGAGACGGTGACAGCGGCAGGACTTGTAACATGAGAGTAAGAGCTCCTTTCAAGGATGTGGACCACATTTTCCCTCCAATCGATCAGAAAAATATATCTAGCTACAGAGAATTTTATTAAAGGAGAAGAGGATCAATGTATTTCCTTCGTTTTCCAAGTCAAGAAAGAAACTCAGCTAAGAAGGGCTTAACTGAAATTCCCGATGAAATGTGGGGTAATATTTCTGTTTGTTTATTTAAAATTAAGATCACTTAAATTACAATGTTTTAAATTGTACTCAAATTTTTTAATCATTAAAAATATAATAGCAATGAAGAATAAGAAACCAACAATTTTCTCAATAAAGATGGTTTTCCTCTCCTACTTGCAAAACAGGTGTTTATTCTAAAGGACAAGAAGACAACATTCTTTGAGATTCACTCATGAATGTTATGCTGTTTTTAACTTTCAAAAACATGTGTTACTGCCAATTTGCAGGGAAACCAGGCCATTTTTGTCTGGCCTTGTCCAAACAATGAGAAACATGTGAGCATTTTCAAAAATCACCCTGCCTGTGTTGGTTCTGAATTCAGATAAGCAGAAAAAATAAACCCTTGCTCAAGTGGGAACTAAAACCCCTAGCTTTTTTCCAGCTTTCCAATTCATAGCCAACCCTCAAACTCAGAAAGTCCCATTAGGACATGCTAATGTGTTGAACTGTTTTGTTTCTTGTGCCTATCACAAAAGTAGGTTAAGCTCATATTTGCATTATTAACAGATCACTTTTCAAATATGTTGCATTTCTGTTGTTTCTGAACTGCTTTCCAAATTTAGGGAGTGATAATGGTGTCTTTGAGGAGAGTTCGACCTACCTAAGACAAATATGCCAAGGTTTTCAATTCTTCTCTCTTACTCTACCTTTTGTAATTTTAGAGGAATATTTCCTATTACTCTTCATTAGATTATTTCAATCATCTACATCAGGGTTTCTCATTTAACAGAAATTTCGTCCCCCAGGAGGCAATTTTGGTGGTGGGCAATTTTGAAGACATTTTTAGTTGTCACAGCTATGGAGGAAGGGAAGGAGTTGCTACTGGCATCTAGTATAAGGATGCTGCTAAACATCCTACAGTGTTCAGGACAGCCCTCCACAACACAAAACCATCCCCCTAAAATGTTAATAGAACCAGATAGATTTGGCTCACAGGCCAAATCTATCCCAGTCTGTTTTTATAAATAAAGTTTTTATTGGAACACAGCCCCACCCACCCATTTGTGTATTGTCTATGGCTGCTTTCACACTATGATGGCAGATTGAGTAGTTGCAACAAAGACCATATGGCTTGCAAAGCCCCAAATCTTTACTCTTGGGCCCCTTATAAAACAAGTTTGCTGACTCCTGATCTAGAGTCAACAGAAAATCTTCCTTTTTACGAGAGTGTTGGATATTAATCCCTTATCAAATATACAATTTGCAAACGTTTTCTTTCATTCATAGGTTGCCTGTCACTCCACTGACTTCCTTTGCTGTGCAGAAGCTTTTTAGTTTGATGTAGTCCCACTTGTCTATTTTTGCTTTTGTTGCCTGTGCTTTTGGTGTCATATCCAAGAAATCATTGCGAAGACCAATGTTATGAAGCTTTTCCCCTATGTTTTCTTCTAGGAGTTTTATAGTTTCAGGTCTTACATTTAAGTCGTTAATCTATTTTGAGTTGTTTCTTGTGAATAGTGTAAGACAATACAAATGGCCAACAGGTATACAAAAAGATGCTCAACATGACTAATCATCAGGGAAATAGAAACCAAAACCACAATGAGGAATCACCCCATACCTGTTAGGATAGCCATTATCAAAACAAACAACCCAGAAAATAACAAGTGTTGGTGAGGATATGGAGAAATTAGAACCCTCATACACTGTTAGTGGAAATGTAAAATGGTGCAGCTGCTACGGAAAACAGCACAGAGACTCCTCAAAAATTAAAAATAGAACACTCATATGATCTACAACCCCACTTCTACATATTCATCCAAAAGAACTGAAAGCAAGATTTCGAAGAGATATTTGCATTCCCATGTTCATTACAGCATTATTGACAATAGCCAAGAGGTGGAAACACACTAAATGCCCATCAATAGAAGAATGGATAAAGAAAATGCGATATATATACACGTATACAATGGAATATTATTCAGTCTTTAAAAAGAAGGAAATTCTGTCATATTCTACAACATGGATGAACCTTGACGCCATATGCTAATTGAAATAAGGCAGTCACAGAAGGACAAATACTTCATGATTCTACTTATATGACGTATGTAAAGTAGTCACACGAAAGAGGAGCAGAATGGTGGCGGCAGGGGCTGGGGAGAGGAGGAAATGGGGAGTTAGTTGCTGTTCAATGGATACAGAGTTTCAGTTATGCAAATGAAAATATTCTAGAGATCTGCCATGTGACAACGTGCATATAGTTAACAATACTCTACCATACACTTAAAAAAATTTGTTAACGGTAGACTTCATGTTATGTGACTTTTATCACAATTTTTAAAAATTATATATATAAAGAGTTGTGTCTTTTGGCTCCTTCTCAGTATGAAGTAACAATCACAAGCAGCATCTTTTTCACCCTATTTGTTCTCCTAGCTTTTAAAAACCAAGTTGGAAAGAATAATATATAACCCTTCATCACCTTTGACCTCTGAATTGAGGTGTTATTTACACAGACAAAAATCAAAAGCAAATTTCATGAAATCATCCATAACTGTTCGCATTTTTCGGAAGACAGCATCATTATCTTTTTCTGCTAGCAACATGAAAAGCAAATAAGGAAGTTATTTTACAGAGATAATTAAGCCAGTGATGTTTTTCTTCCTTGGGGGGAAAAAAAAAAAAGATAAAGGTTTCACATTCTAAAACTGTTTCTTCAGAGACGGTAACATTTAAATGTCTTTATGGAAATGTCAAGGCACCCTTCACACTCAGCGCCAAAGAACCTAAATCGGACTGTTTGAACAAAAAGGCATTCCTTCCAAAAGAGAAGGCTTCTGTGAAAATGAGGCTGCCACCTCCTGCTGGTAATTAATTCGGGCAAACAAATTAGCTCAAGGCAGTATGCCCAGGGTCTAGGAAAATTAGGCTAGTCCAAAGAATTGTTAAAAAATAAAAGATCAGAAGGGTGGGATCAGAACGCCCCTTCCAGGGCAGTGATCTTCCTCACCATTGCTCCCATCTTGGCATGACTTGCTCTGATTATTCAGCTGCAATCACTTCCTTAGAATTGACGTGACAGAACAGACTGAATGTGGGGAGTGAGAAAGCGTGGTCAAGATGGCTGCCACGTTTAGGTTGAGTGAGTGGATGATGTTGCCATTAACATGAGTAGGTATGCCCAAAGGAATAACAGGTTTTAGGAGAAGCTGACCAGTTGGATTTGGGGCATGTTTAACTTGGGGCTCCACTTGGGGAGCTCCAGGTGGCAGTTGGAAAAATAAGCTTGAATAGCCTAGAAACAGCACTTTGGGAGTTAGTCGCCTGGAAGTGGTGTTGAAGTTTTCATCAAAGAAGAACATGGAGAAGTAAAAAGAAGGGATTGAGGTTGGATATACATGGATGGGCAAGTGGAGAACAAGAAGCCAGGTCAGGACACTGGGCTTAGATGGGCTGAAGGAGAGGAGGGAAGGCGAGGGAGTGCAACGTCATGGAAGTCAGAGAGGAAAGGAAACCACGGCCGGTTAACAGTGTCAAAGGCTCTAGAAGACTAGGAGGTCACTGGAGACCCTCAAAATCACGGCTCTCAATGGGAGATGTACTGCCCTTTATAGAGTGTTTTGGAAATTGGGAAGAGGGGATTGATTATCACAAAGACTGGAGGGTTCTACTGGAATTCAGTGCATGACGACCAGAGATATTAAACATCCTGCAATGTCTAGAATACCCCTGCACAACAAAGAAGGACCTGGCATCCTTCACAACTTTATTCATGTAGGTGAAAACTCTGTGTCTAACTTTCCAGGTCTAGAATCTAACTGCTTTACTTGTACAGCACAGTTTTTAAGATATGCTGAGTTTTCCTGGAATGTAACTCCTGGGTAAATCAAGAGGAGACTGCGCCATGAGTTGTTCACTATTTTGGAAAATCACTCCACGAGAGCAATAGCTCTCAGGGATTTAAGTCACCGATAAAGCACACCTGTAACAGTAAACAAAACAACAGTCACTTCTTTGGATCATTATCTGACGATGCTATCCAAAGCAGCTCCCCCACCAGTTACTCACCACAACACTCAATTGATTTCCATCATAGCACTTACAACCGTGTGAAATCACATTTGTAACTTAGTTCTTTGCTTGATCATTTCTCTTCCTCCACCAGAATATAAGCTTGAAGGCAGAGGCTGAGATTGCACTGTTCACAGCTGTGCCCATAGTATCTGGTACAGAAAAGATGCTCGAATAACAGTTGTTGAATGAGTACCCAAAATGCCATTGATTAAATCAACACACATTGAAGATGCACCCGCGATGTGCTGGGAGCTTCCAGGCCCCATGGGCACAAAGTTAAATGGCGAGGTCTTCACCTGCAAGAAGCTTAGAGTCTAGCAGCGTGTTAGTGGCATCTGCTCTGATCAGACCCTTTACTTGTGTTTACTTGTTTAAGCCTCATAACAACCAAAAATGATGGATATCACTAGTCTCAATTTATAGATGAGGAGCTAAGAGCCAGAGAGATAAAGAAACTTGCCCAAGACTACACAGCCAATCAATCCTGTGTGTTCTTCCTACTTACCCATGTTGTCCCCAAAACGCATAACCTAGTGTATCAGTAAGTTAGGACCACTATAACAAAATACCACAGACTGGATGC
This sequence comes from Equus asinus, assembly GCF_041296235.1. NCBI lineage: Eukaryota > Metazoa > Chordata > Mammalia > Perissodactyla > Equidae > Equus > Equus asinus. Next base: position 10,954,836 of record NC_091808.1, on the reverse strand, counting down.
CTTAAACAAGAGACATTTATTTTCTCACAGTTCTGGAGGCTGGATGTCTAAGATCAAGATGTCAGCAGGTTTGGTTTCTCCTGAGGCCTCTCTCCTTGGCTTGCAGATGGCCACTTTCTTGCTGTGTCCTCGCATGGCCTTTTCTCTGTGGGCATGCCTCTCTGGTGTCTCTTCCTCTTTTTATATGGTTATAGGACACCAGTCATATTAGCCTAGACCTCATTGAACCTTAATTACCTCTTTAAAGGCCCTTTCTCCAAAAGCAGTCATGTTGAGGATTAGGGCTCCAACATACAAATGTTGGGGGGGGGGGACACAATTCAGTTGATAACACCCAGAATCAGGGGTTCCCAACCACAACACTTTGACATTTTGGACCAGATCAATCTTTATGGTGGGGAGCTGTCCTGTGCATTATAGGATGTTGAGCAGCATCCCTGGCCTCTGCTCACTAGATTCCAGTGGCACCACCTCTCCCCAGTTGTGACAATCAACAACGTCTCCGGACATTGCCATTTGTCCCCTGGAGGACAAAACCTCTTTTTTAAGAACAATGTCCTAGATCCTTTTTATAATATGAGAGAAACTTGAGAAACTGTCTTTGCGAAGAGCGAAAAGGAATTCATCAAGGAAAAGAATTTCTGGGCAGAACCGAGGGGTCCGTCTGCAATTGTGGGTTTGACGGCCTATCCGTCCATGGTGACTCTCTCCAGTAGTATCAACCCACAGAAGAAAAGGGGCACTCAGCTCATCTGGGGTTAGGACATACCAAACGAATGGGATAAGAAGAGGAAAGAGGAGGGAGAGCCACCTGGTGACATTTGAGCTCTGGAGAACGCTGTTCACCATTGTGCCATTAGGCTGGGGTTCGTATGGGTCCTCCCAGGAAGACAGAGGTCCACCACAATTGACCGACTCAGCAAAGGCGTAGTGAGGCCGGATTCCACCCCACAGCATCTGCTCTGTTCCAGAACATGACTGCCGCCTCCAGGTTTCAGGAGGCACTTGATTCCTATTCTGCCCACTGAACAGCAAGGTTTCCGCTGCCTTTTTCTTTGTCTTCTCTCTCAACGCTGTCCCAAGACAACGTCATTTAAATATTAATATCAATATATGACAGGCTCTGGCCCACACAATGTTTCCTCTAGAGTCTTCGTTCCCTTTGCCCATCACATCCCACTCTGAAACACCGCAAACTGTAGGATTCTGTAACCAGATGGCCTTCAGACAGACGGCACCACCTCCAATCCCTTTGGATGGCCTCTGGAGGGCTACCTGTGCTTTCTCCTGCCTCACAAAAAGCACGTTAACAGGACCTTCAGAAAACAAAACAATAGCCATGTGTTCAGGACAACCCAGGGGAGGACGAGCTGCTCCCTCTCCCAGTGCTGGTGGAATTCAAGGCCAGAGCGAATATAAAGTGTTTGGGGGTTCTTGTTTGTTTTTTTGGTTTATTTTAAGGTCAGACTGAAATGAGCAGGGGGAGATGGGAAGTGGTTCCTTCAAGGGCATATTGGAACTCAGAGGATGTTTTCCCCTCATTTCAAGTTGAATGGACAAAATGGGAAAACCCAAGACGCCCCGATTCAAGTCTAGGCCAGTTCCTGGGAGATCAAATCTTCCAAACACCTCACTGGTAGTAGTTAAAGTTGTGCACAAAGAGAAAGTAATCCTATTATATTAATAGGATTGTCTGTGAGCTTTCAAATTCAGCACGGTGGACTGTCAGGCAACGCATTCATTTTACTGCGTAGAGAGCTTAAGTTTCAAGGGAAATTGTGTGCACGTGTGTGTGATTCTCTCTCTTTGCTGGTACGTTCACAGTAGGAATTTTTTAAGAACAGAAAAAAATGTAAGCCAGAATACCTGCTCACATTAATCCTATTAAGAGTTCAGATGCTCTGTTCTAAACAGAGCTGCTGATGCTGATATCTCACAGACTTCCATGGAGTAATTATGCTCCTGTTACACACACACACACACACACACACACTAAAGCAAGAAAAAAGAAAATATCTTGAACATGGAAGAAGTCGTGTCAGTAAATGCAGAGCATTAGTTGGTGTGTGGAGGACAGTGGCCTCTGATGTTGCTTCTTTCGTTTACTCCCTAACTTCTTATCCTTTCATTGTAAGAGCCCCCGGGGTCAGAGAGAAAATAGATGTGAAAAGGCCGAAATCCGTCAATGTTTCCATGGTTGTAGTTCTTATAGACATTAGATTGGAAGAACTGTAGATAGAGGCTAAGTTAACGTCTTAGCTTCTCTAACCTCCCCAGTATTGATGGGTTACTGCACCATTTGCAGATTTCCACCTCACTCCCTGGGCTTCCATCCCAAAGGATGGAAAATGGAGCGCCGGCTCCCAGTCAGATCCTGACTGTTCACACGCTGAGTTTGTATTCTCCGTCACTGCAAAGACCCACTTAATAGTCACGTTAATAGTCACATGGTGATTCTCTGGGTCTCGTGTTTGCCACCTAGATTGATTCATTCTTTCATTCAACAAATAATCATTAAATGCCTCCTATGTGCCCAGGCACTATGCTAATCACGGAGCTATACAGCTGTGTGAAAACAGACAGAACGCCTCTACTAAAGGCATTTAAAGGAGAAAGACACCAATCATCCAAATAAATGTAAAATCAAAACTGGGCCAGAGCAAGCAATGAAGGGTCTGGGGTGCCAGCCAGAAGAAGGAGCAGAAGAGCTGAGCCCGGCTGAGCTCCAGGGAGGCTGCCCTGAGGAAGGGACAGGCATGTGGGTATCAAGGCAGGAAAAGCAGCAAGTGCAGAAGACCCATCCCTGCGGAGGACAGCTCATGGCTCCTTCTGGAGATGGGTTGGGGTCTACTGAAGATCAAAGGGTGAAGAAGAAACAGAGGCAGGCAGGTGCCAGACCACATGATACCTTTAATGGAGTGGGGGGGGGAGTGAAAAAAAATCACATTTGCATTTCAGAAAGATCACTCCAGCTACCTTTTAGAGAATTCAGGAAAGACTTGCAAGACTCGATGTGGAGAGATCAGTCAAGAGGCTACTGCAATAGTCCCAGAGAAACACGGCTTGGATGAGGGTGGTGGCAGGGGCAGCTAGAGAATAAATGTCAAGAGCCATTTAAAAAGTAAAACAGCAATACTTGGAAATGAATAGGATGTGGAGGGTGAGACAGAGGGAGAGGATGAGGGTGAGTTCTGGGTTCCTGGCTGGTCTTATCCAGAGATGCTGCAATTCCTTTCAGAAGCAATGGATGAATTGACATTTATTGAGGTTCCTTCTATGCGCCAATTTCTGTTCTAGGCACTTTCAAATATAATAGAATCTTTTTAACGGGATGGAGCTAGGGAGCGGGGATGGGATGGAAAGGAGTGTGGAACCACTTTCTAGAACTAGATTTTAGTTGAACAGCAGGGACAGACAGTTTCTCCCAGGAAAAGAGGCAATTTGAAGAAAAAACATCAGTTCATTTTAAAGAATATTTGCTGAATTCTGATCATGTTGCCAAGCACTCAACTAGGTACTGAGAAGACCTCTTGTGTTGTAGTTAAAAAAGAAAGGTTATAGGTTAGAAGACACGAGAAGTTGGGGGTCTGGGGGAGAAAGAAGAAGCAGAGAGGGAGGGAAGGGAGAAGAGAGAAAGGAAGAAGGAGACAGAGACTCCTAAGTATCAAGATGGAGACAGGAAAAGAAAAAAGACAAAGAGAAAGAGACACCTAAAAAGATGAGATAGAAGGAGAAACTGGTCCAGCACGTGATGGAATAACAATGGGCAGAGGGTCCCTGCCACAAACCTTGTGGGTTCCCTGTGGAGCCATATCACCACCTGGTGTAATGACCTTGGGCACTGCCCTTGAAGGGTCACCAGGATGGTGGGGCATGGTGGGGGTTGATTTGAGAATTTGATAGACAATGGGATGCTGTAGGAGTCTTGCTTCTCAAATTATCCTTTATTCAAATAAAATGTATTTGACATCATTTTCTTTTCACTAAACTCATTTTCTACCTCTCCAGTATTGACAGTGTTTATGGGGGGAGCTCTAGACCATCCACGTATCGCTGGTTCAAGGCCAGAGAGTGACAGCTTCCATCAAGGTAACTCAGGGGCCCTTGTGGTAACAAAGGTGACTTACGAAGGAGGGGCTCCTGCTGCACCCTCAGAAGGATGTGCACTTGGCATTGCACGTGGGGCGGTAACACAAGAAAAGCATTTAGCATAGTGCGTGGCACATAATAAATGCCTAATAAATGTGATATGTGGTCACCTGGTCTGCTGCAAACCTGATTTAAGAAGACCACATGAGTACTTTAATTCTAAAATAGGTGCCCTGCCTCACATACGCAGCAAAGGCACGGAGCATCATTACCCCAAACAGTGCCATTATCCTGAGTCATTGCTTCACATGGGCAGTGAAGAACACTTTCTGGAAGAACACAAATAGCACCAGCTCTGACTTCCACAGCGCCTAACAGCTTAGCCCAGATGCCACCAGTCAGAAGCTCAAATACCTGAATTTTTCTAATATAAAACAGAGTCTGTTTATGTTTGGCTTTTTCAAAACCTACCCTCCTCCTTTCCTCAGCCTCATCCCGAGACCAACCTCTGTGCTGGATCCATTTCCTGCTGGGCAGTAACTCCTTGATTCACCGCTAAGTCTTTGATGCCAAACTGTATTTTTCTGTAACAACTATCCGCTCTCTTCTCATTTCCCTAGCACGTAGCTCGGTGAAAAGAGAGGATGCACGAGCACAGTGGGTGAATTGAATTTGCTGGGAAAGTGGGCAGAGGGCAAAATAACCTTCGCATCCACAAATACAGCAAGAGTTCCTTTCTTTACAAATGTCTGATTTGTACAAATATAAATAAAAGTGCCTGGGAAAACACATTCCAAACCTGACAGTGGGTTTTGTTGGGCAGTGAAATTGAGGGATTATTTTTTATATTTTAAATAGTATATTCTAATTTTCCACATGGGACTATGTTACTTGGGTAACACAAAGGGATAATATCATAGATGCTCTATATGTATTTTATTTGGAGCATTAGAACTCCAAATCATGCTGCTGATTCCGAGGGAAATGACAGCCACACTGTCTAACACCTGATTGGGCAATACGAGAACTGAGAATATTAGGAAAAGCCTGAAATTATCCAGGGTATTTTTTAGGAGGCGGGGAAGGAAATGAGGGTGATTCTTACGGTCTATAGAGGAAAAAGATTCAGTCTTTATAGAAGCAAAGACTTTTTAAGACACAAGGAATAGGCATCATCATAAGTTGCATTGCAATAAAGAAAATTATTTTTAAAAGGAGAATTGCATCATTTAATATGTAAAAAAGGAAAATCTTTGGAGATGTTAAAAATCCTGAAACACCTCTAGATTTTTTTAATAGAGTGTAAAATCATAAGTAATTCACATCTGAAGGGAAAAAAATTCTTTAAGTATATGGTAGAAAAGCAAACAACCATTCAGAGTTACATCCTCACAAACAGTTAGCATTCTCCTCCCAAAACATTTAAGAGCAAATGAAAGAATGTACCGTAGATGACACAGTTGGATTGTGACTATGTTATGAAGGGCCTCAGAAGTCAAGAGAACGCATCAGTGAATCTGCTTAAACAGAACCACTAGCATATCTAAAGATGTTTTGACCTCAAGCTGGTCCATCATCTGGGGGATGTTTCTAACCATGTTGATCTAAACGGTTCTCGAAGTCTTCTCATTTGCCTGCAGACCTAGGTCACAAACTAGTTACATGAAAAAAAATCAATCGCTTCATAATTCTTCAGCCTTGTCTTACAAATGGCTCTTTTTCACGATGCTTTTGGCCACTAGAGGGTGGATTCTACCTACAATCTAGCGAAAAGAAAAAAATTGTTACTCAGAGTTTAACAAAAGAGGAGCAACACAAAGACGTGTTTTACAGAAGGGAAATATGTGGCATAAGAGGATGCAAATATTTAAAGAAGAAATATTGTTTCCTTTAATAAGAAAGCCTAGCACTCATATATTTCTTCATGGTTTACAAACAAATTCATCAATATGTCCTCTAAACGTAGAGTATCTACAGTTAAAATTATCCAATACAAAGTGGCCTGTTTCTCTTACTGACTCTCTATAAAAATTATTATTATTTTTTTTTGAGGAAGATTAGCCCTAACTACTGCCAATCCTCCTCTTTTTGCTGAGGAAGACTGGCCCTGAGCTGACATCCATGCCCATCTTCCTCTACTTTATATGTGGGACGCCTACCACAGCATGGCTTTTGCCAAGCAGTGCCATGTCCACACCAGGGATCTGAACCGGTGAACTCCGGGCTTCTGAGAAGCGGAACACACAAACTTAACCGCTGTGCCACCAGGCTGGCCTCTAAAAATTATTTTTAAAAATACAAATGCTTGGGGGCCAGCCCAGTGGTCCAGAAATTAAGTTCACACGTTCTGCTTCAGCAGCCCAGGGTTTGCCGGTTTGGATCCTGGGTGCAGACCTACACACCACTTGTCAAGCCACGCTGTGGTAGTAGTCCCACATAGAAAGTAGAGGAAGATGGGCACAGATGTCAGCTCAGGGCCAGCACTCCTCAGCAAAAAGAGGAGGATTTGTGGCAGATGTTAGCTCAGGGCTAATCTTCCTCAAAAAAAAAAAAAGAAAAATGCAAATACACGCTTGTAACATTATGACTAGATCACCAAGATTCAAGATTAAGGATAATGACAAGACAATATTTTACAACTTGATTTTAAATATTATTGTGGTATGTGTGTTTACTTATAAACAATAAGTAAAATGTTTTAATGAAATAATTCCATAACCTCAATCGATTATCTAGCATGTTGACAAATACATGCAAAAATGACTTGGTTTATAGTTGAGCTGAGGAAGATGATGAGGAGATTTGGAAAAGAAAAGATAGGCTTAAAGCCCGCCCCTTGCAGAGGTTTTCATAGCAAAATATACCAAGATGGACACTGAACCTAGCACAGGCAACACATGGTTGTTGGGGCAAAATCAAAAATTAAGGTTCTGGGGCCAGTCCCGTGGCTGAGTGGTTAAGTTCATGCACTCTGCTTCAGTGGCCCAGGGTTTCCGGGTTCGGATCCTGGGCATGGACCTATACACCACTCATGAAGCCATGCTGTGGCAGCATCCCACATAGAAGAACCAGAAGGACTTGCAACTAGGATATACAACTATGTACTGGGGCTTTGGGGAGAAAAAAAAAAGAGGAAGACTGGCAACAGATGTTAGCTCAGGGCCAATCTTCCTCAGATTAATAAACCAACTGTAAAACACACAGAACACGTGCCAGTCACAGGCATATAAATAAACCCACAGTGAAACATATAATCAGATACCTACCAGCCATATACATGTACACTAAATGAAACTACTCTCCTCTTGGGATTTGCTTAAGGAAAGAAAGCAATGCATAGAAATCCCAAACTGACAGCAAATGCTGAATTTGAAAAGGAAGGGCAAACTGAGGAAAGGTCATAAGGATACAGAAGTAGAAAAACATTTATAATTTCTCACCATGTGACTGGAAGTCCTATGTACGTACTCAGAATGAGGAGAAACAAGTTTAAATTCAGATTAGTGAGGGCAATTTTTTCCCACACCTCCGATCCAGCTTCCTAAACCCATAGGCATAACATTTTAGCTGAAAGGAATACTGTCAGAAAATGGTGGACAGAACTCATAGAAACAGAGAGTAGAATGGTGCCTGCCAGGGACTGGGGTTGGGGAAAATGAGGGGATGCTGGTCACAGGATACGAACTTCTAGATGAATACTACAGATGACAGGGATCTAATGTACAGCCTGGTGACTATAGTTGACAATATTGGATTACATACTTGAATGTTGCTAAGAGTGGAGATCTTAAATGTTCTCACCACAAAAAAGAATTGGTAATTATGTGTCATGATGGATATGTTAACCCATGCTATGGTGGTCATCATTTTGCAATATCCGAGTGTATCAAGTCAACATATTGTACACCTTAAACTTACACAATGTACTTGTCAATTACATCTCAATAAAGCTGTGGAAAAAAATGCTTAATTAAAGAGTAAAAATAAAATGGCAATGGATAATAATGATTTTTACAAGCGAAAAATTGAGAAACACGATCTGACAAAGCTGTGCCGTTTCTAGTGATAAGAGATGGCCTCATAGAGTTTGGTACCAAAGTATTTGTGTGATGGGAAACAAAACATTGTGATTGGGATTATTCCAGAAAATGTTGATGCATGGAATCCACAATGCAAACCATAGATTTTTTTCCCCAGGTATATTTATTTTCAGTCTAATATCACTGGGGACATTCAAAGATACAATGGAAAGTGCAATCCTCTAACCTCCCTATTAGTCATTGCCATTCTCAGGTAACTATGCTGACTCCTAAAGATGGTTAAACACCAAGAAAATTTCTCACCGTCATTCCAAAACATCTTTAGAAGCACACTTCCCACTTGGCTACCATCCCTAAGGGCTGTGAACTCATAAGGGCTGAAGCTGATTCTTACAGTCAGGAATTCAGCTAAAGAACTTCATGGAGAAAATTAACCACCAGCGCAGTACCTCAAGGCAATTGGATTACAAAGAAAATTTCAAAATGCAAATAAATTGGAGTCAGAATTCCATTATTTGAGTAAATCCTGAATTCTGTTCCAATTGCTTTGAATGAATATTATGGAGACCTAAAAATAAGCCATTTATCCATTTGAGAGGTCATGAAGCAGTGGAAAATCAAAAGTGTGTTTTTATTTGGTGACTTAAGATCCTAGTAGAATATGTACATTAATCATCTAACATGGAAAATGAAATCTCCTTGAAACGAAGCAGGGACAAGTTTCAGTCTACACAGAATTGTGAAGAAAAGAAATCACCTCCTAGACATGCCTTATCACTTGAGTAGGCAACTGCAGTGGGGCCTCATCTCTCCCCTCAAGCAATCATGACCACACACTGTTTTTGTTTTTCAAATTTCCTTCTCCTCAGATCTGCTCTTACATATATATTAAACTCATTCACATTCTTCACATATTTAGGTTTAAGATTGTGGTAGACTGCCAAAAAAAAAAATGCCACAAATTCTTTGCAGCTCCTCCCATAAGGAAATAGAGTCTATGGGCTGGGCCCTGTGACTTGCTCATGCCAATGAGATATTAGCAAACATAACAGAATAAGAATCTTTTAAAAAGTATTTGTGCATTGAGCCTCGTCTTCTCTTGATGCTTTTGGAACCTAGGTGCCATCTGAAGACATCCAGATTGGTCTGCTGGATGGTGAAAGACATGTGGCCCAGTTGCCCCCATTACTCTAGCCAACTGCCAGACATGTGAGTGAGTTCATCCAAGACCAGTCAATCCTCAGTTCACTTGCTGGATGGCCACAAAAGCATGAGTGAGTGTGCCCAACACCACATGGAGCAGAGAAAAGACATCCCAGCTAAGCCCTGGCCAAATTATCAACCACAGAATTGTAAGCAATAAATGGTTGTATAAAGTCACCAAGTTTTGGAGTGGTTTGTTACGCAGCAATAACTAGCCGATACAAAGCTTTCATTATCAGGGACAATGCGTAACTTAAAGTAACAAAATCACAGAGATAAAACTTTTAGGCATCAGAGAACTGGCAGGAAAGGTATTTTTAGCAGGTAGTGGATGAAGGGGAGTCATCGCAAAATCAAATCACCAGGCACTACATGTTTCTTAGTCCACGCTTCCTTTCAGTTGGGCTTATCCAACCTAAAAGCAACACTTTTACTAATGAATTAGACTTGGGTCATTCTATTTGATCTGTACCATCAGAAAGCATCTTGTAGAGAAAAAACGAAACATGATCCTGGTAATCATCAACTTTTCATTAAGACTTCAGTCCAAACAGCTGTGGATCTCTCTAGGCAACCCCTATAACGTCAAATGGGATTTTAAATGGAGCATTGTGGCATTGCATAAGGAAGCACTCAGCTGAGATGGGAGAGGACGTGCTGATCTGCAAAATCAATAAGTGCTTTGAATTGACAATGTGCGGGAATAAAAAAAGAGGTCATGTATCCATCAGCTTCAGGCGGACCCAAGAGCTCTGAGTCTTCATTAGAACTGAAGCAATTTGTAAAAGCACTCAGTCTATACTGCAACTTTCATCCTGTGCTTTCAAATTGAAAATTAATGGCCGTGAGAGAAAACCAATGGAAGAAATACAGGGCATTGTCCCCAGGTTTTTAATACAAATCCAAATCAAGGAAAAATTTAAAAGCACATTGAAGGCCAGAAAAAAAGGGAGAAGGAAAAAAAGTGAGAAGGCCAGAAAAAAGCAAGACATGCAGACAAATCTCGTTATTATTGGTTGTCTAATTGGGGCTCAGGATGCGAGCCACCACTGGTCACAATATATCTCAGACACCACCTATAACAGCACCTGGTCATAGGGTTTCCAATTATTGACAATGACAGCAAATCACTGCCACTGACTCAGTCCTTCGGGAAGGAGCGATACTGAAAGTGCAGGACATCAGAACTATCTCAAGGCAGAGAACTAAAGAACCAAAAGTCAAATATGAAGCAGAAGGAAGATTCAGGGATATTACCCGAGCCAGGTGCCAAGGAGTCCATGGCATACAATAATCGACGCGAGAGGATTTCAGAGATGCAGGTGGTAATAAGAAAGGTCAAATTACTACTAGGCATTGAGGATGCTGGCCCAAGAAGCACCAATCAAGAGAGACGACCTAAGCTGAAGGATGACATGTCTGTCATGTGACTATGTCTGCATTTCTCATTTGAGTCTTAGGAAGAGCAGTTTCTTTAAATTAGGTGCATCCAGCAGACATCAGGTCAAATGAAATCCTACGTTTCAGTCACAGGTAGCCTTCAGCGTCAATTTCAAAGCCGCTGGATCTTCAGTGAAACAAAAGCAGAAGGGGCCCAGCTGCCTGCAAGCAGTTCCATTTCCTCGGAAGTCAGAATTGTGCTTTTCTGTGCTGGGAAGTAAGAAACTACGGGTCAACAGGGTCACTCATTGACCCATAAGCGAGGGCGCTTTTCAAGCCTGGCTTTGAGGTGTCCACTTACAGACTCATCCCGGGAGCTGTGCTGAGATAAGGGGTGTCTAGAAGCTTGTTCTTGTGATTGGCTCAAATACAAGTGCACACTCAGGTTCATACATAACTTGGACAGCCACAATTAGGCTTCTGCTATGTCTAGCCCATTGGTCAAGAGCTTTAGCGTTAGGCAAATCCAGGTTAGATTTGAGGCTCAATCACCTCTACTTCCTGTTGTTTAGACTCTCAATGTCTCAGTTTCCTCATCCTTAAATAAAAGAATAAGAATACTATAACCTGGGGTTAAGCACGAGACAGTATGAGCCAAGTGTTCTGCACAGAGTCTCAATGTATGAGTTCTCATGGATGGAAGCTAGTCTAGGCAAAGCCAGCATGGATAAGTGCAGTATCTGGGTCAATAGAGCTGAATCAATCCTATGAATAACAATTTTATGTGTTCATTTGAGGTAACTGTTAAGACAACTACCATTTAGAAAACCTGGTTAAATGTTTCATTTTTCAGTCAGTTACTTACCACTGGTGGGTTAGGGTCACAGTCTGACCCCATTCCCTGTTGACTAGACTTGGAGGTAACAGAGGCTCCTGATCCCAACCCCAGCTTCATCCTTAACTAGCCCTGAATTATAGGCAGAGAAATGGCAACAACCGCAGGTCCCGCTTCATAAGAACTATGGGGATTTGAGGAGCCATTCCAGTTAAAGAGCGTTGCCCAGCACCTGGCACTTAAATATTTATCCCTGCAGTCACAAAGAGCCAAGGCAGCGAGCAGTCCCTCGATCCCACCAGAAGCTGGACCTGTCCCCTTCACTCAAGAATGCCCACTATGGCCACGAAACTTGATCCCACGTCTAGTCCAGCTCTAACCTGGAACCTCATATGAAAAGAATGAGAGCACAGATTTAATCATTTCCTCAACAGCCTTCCCAGGAAAAGGAATCTCTGACATTTGCACTACTGCTCCACCATTTTATAGCTTTCAAAACAAGCGCATGATCACAGGCATCATCTCATTTGAGCTTTGGTATGTTTACCCCCATTTTAAAGAAGAGGAAACTAAGGCTCACAGAGGCCAAGTGCACAGCAATTCAGTGATAAAGCTGGGACTTAAATTCAGCTCTCAGCTCAGGCCCCTTTCTCTCACACCTGGTAAGAGAGGCAAGGCTTGCCAAATTTCAATTCCAAATTCCAGATTCCCAGACATCCTCAGCAAGCCGAACAACGTTAGCGATCGTATCATAATAACTTCCAACCACAAAATAAAATAACAGTCAACAGGTTAGTTACAAATAGTCTTAAATAAGTCTTCATCTGACCTCTATGGCCATGAGTTTGATGCGAATTTCCTGAAATTATATGCTGGCCGCGCTTCAAATAGAGCCATCCTCAGAAATGCACTGGTTAGTGACATATGCTGTTATCAGCTGCCATTTCTGATTTTCATTCCAGGTAAGATGATGTAAAATGATTCCTGCTATCCTCACAGACTATGCTAACTCCTACTCCAGTAAGTAGATCCCATACCTTTTCAACAAGAGTTCAGCCAAGAATGAGTTCTGAACTATTTGAATTTTGAGGGGAGCAGTGGAAAAAGAGGGAGCAGAAATCCCTTATAACTAAAGGCCAGTTTATTAACGCTTTCATACATATGGATTAGCCATTTAAAATGAGGTTAAAAGGCTGCCTCTTGAATAGATTTTTAACATCAAGAATCTCATAAAAATTCCATATGCTTCACCAGCAAGCGTCCCTCACTCATTACCGGTGTCCTTCCTCCCGTTGGATTAATCCCTCAGGTCACTAGCCTAAAGAAGACAAATATCACTCATCCTCCCTGAACGTCCCCCAAAATTAGAATCAAAACAAAATGGAGACGAAGGATGGCTGTGGCGGCAGCTGTGAACACCATTAGGACAAGTCCCTAAGTGTCCTGCAGTCTGGGCAAGTCTGACTCATCTGCCTGTGCAGGTGGGGGCTCTTCACACCCTGGGCAGTGCCCTCTCCTTCTCCTCTCCCCTCCACTAACTTCCATGGCACTGCCCTCCCCCAGAGACCCTCTCGACTCAGTGACGCCTCCCCCAACCTCTTCTGCTGCTGCTTCTAGCTCCCACTTCAATGCAAGAACTCTCCAACACTCTCCCCAGATTTTCCCCTTTCCTTTTTATGCTGTCATCTCCATCTATCTTGAGTTCCCTTGACTTCTCTAGCACCCACACACCAGGAGCTCCATCTTTATCTCCCTGGTTTCAGCCTCTTTACCCAGTTCTAGCCTCAAGTGACAACTATTTAATGGCACATCCACTTGGCTGGCCTGCTGGACCCAAAAGCCTAAAAGGTTCCTTTTGCACACTTCCCTATTTCTCTCAGTTATCCAAGTTAAAGCCTTAGAGATGCTTGGACTCCATTCCCACCTTTGTTCCCTACATTCCGCTGACAACCAAACTCTGATGATTCCACTCCTCCCATAGATTTTAGGTCCATCCTTTCCTTCCCACTGCCACACGTTCAAGCCCCCACTTCCACTTGCCTGAGCTCCTATCTTACAGTCTCTTCTTGACTGTAATATCTAATTCTACCAGAATAATCTTTCTAAAAGCCACCCAGTCTTTCTAGAAATCACCCAGTTCTATCAGAATAATCTTTCTAAAACACAGATCAGTTCACATACACCACTAACACAAAATGTCCCCAAGTCTTCATTTCCCAAACTCTTTAGCATCTAGATTCTCCCCACTCTGTCCCAGTGAGCATTTTTGGCCTTATCACCCATTACTTCATCTGATACATCTTATCCTGCAGCCAACTAGATCTACTGTTCTCTGAACTCCCCACCCCAGACCTAGGACTTTAGTTCCATAGCTCCCTTCCCCCATGGATAAATTCACAGAATATTTCAGTGTCCAACTCATTGGAAATTCTGATTGAACTAGAGTACTGGCCCCCATCCATGGGAGATACGTTCCAAGACCACCAGTGGATGCCTGATACCACAGATAGTACCGAATCCTATTTATACTATGTTTTTTCCTATACTTACAAACCTATGATAAAGTTTACTTTCTAAATTAGGCACAGTAAGAGATTAACAACTAATAATAAAATAGTACAATTATAATAATATACTGTAATAAAAGTTATGTGAATGTGCAGTCTCTCTCTTTCAAAATATCTTATTGCACTGTACTCACTCTTCTTCTTCCTGGGATGATGTGAGATGATACAGTGTCTACATGCTGAGATGAAGTGAGGCGATGATGTCGGCATTGCGAGGTAGTGTTAGGCTCCTATTGACCCTCTGACGATATGTCAGAAGGAGGATTGTGGAGCCATGATGATGTCAATGGTTGGATGTCCAGAGCAGATGATGTTGATGGTTGGGGATCCAACAAAGGGATGAGACATGTACAGGGCAGGATGGTAAAAGATTTCATCATGCTACTCAGAACAATGCACAATTTAAAACATGAATTATTTCTGGAATTTTCCATTTAATATTTTTGGAACTTGGTTGATCACAGGTAACTGAAACCATGGAAAGCGAAACCACAGATAAGGGGAAACTACTGTATTGTTAATACAAAACTTCAATCACTTGGAATCCCCAATATTTTGAGCATTTAAATCAGTTAAATTCTATCAATTCTCTCCAACCAAAGGCCACCAGGGACACACCTGTAGTTGAACAAGCGGGTTTATTACTCAGTGCAGCAATGGAGAATGAACACCATGGGGAACCCTGGGGTGTCTCGGTAAGAGGGTGTTAGATGGGACTTACTGTAGGATTTGAACCCTGGTTGGGTGATGGAGGAGGGATTCACTCTACAGTGAATGCTCTCAGAAAGCAGGAGCAATTCTATGCTTGAGTATCTCAATAAATCTTATCTGTAGGGAGGGCAGGCGAAAGCTGTCATTGGTAACGAAGCAGCTGGCCTTCAATTTATTTGCGAGAGAAGGATCCCCTTCTGATATTTTGCAGGTTGCACAGTGACCTTGCTTTCGACTGTACTTAGACAAAATTCTGAAATGGTCTTGTTTGCTTCACTTTATCATGGCCTGTGAGCAACTGTCTGGTGTTGGTGTTCTGTGAAATTATGTTCTCACGTCCAACAGGAGACATGATGGCTCAGATCCTACCAACTCCCAGGTCTACCTGTAAGGGTCCAACAAGCTCCAATGTCAGGGGCTGCTCTCTTTTTCAGTCAGTGTCATCATGATGCTAATGTAGAGATTTAAACATTTTCTTAGGTAGAGTACAGATCATGAAGAGTTGCTACAGGTGTAGCTAGGTAGACAGGATTCTACTTGGGATCCTGATCATATTTTGGAAGATGGCAACAGAAGGGCATGCTGGCAGGATTAGGATGTGGGGAAAGGAGACAATACACCATTCTATACAACTATAATTCTCAAGAATAACGTGATATGCAGCTCAGGAGGAGCCTCCTGGAGTAAGTCAAGCACAGCAATTGTCTTTATCCTCGTGAACCTGATAAAGTTTTCTGGTTAACAAAAGATGAAAGTTGTCCATTGTACTTATCCAAGAATCTAGATACAATTAGGCATTCATGAGTGAGCTAAATGTCTTCATATGTTTGTAGGTGTACTTTTTTCTTTATTGTTGTTGAATTGCTATTAAAATCCTGACCAGTGAGTCTTGTCTTAGATTCCGTCTCCAGCAGACACTATCAGAGTGCTGATATTGTCAAGTCTGAGTTCAACAGAAGGAAGCAAGGCCAGCTGTGTCTTTCAGGCCACACAGACCAGAAAGGCAGCCCACATGGAAGGCACATGTAAAAAAGAGAAAAAACAGTATGAGAAATTCCTATAAATATAATTTCCTTTAAAAACAACGATTCATTTGGAAAAAGTCTAAATTTCCCTCTTTCATAGTCTGGATGATCTAATTGGGTCACCAGCTAGATGGTGGAAAAGAATCAGAAGAAATACGTGGTCAGCAACTTGTTCCAGACCTAGTCTGTGACAACTGATAAGCATCTAAGGTTATTCACGAAAATAAAAACTGATACATGTCTTTCCATATAAAAATCCTCTAACGCCTTAGATGTTAAATTCCTTAAATAGTAATTTAAGGCACATTCTGCAATGGGAGGGTTAATTCAATTCAACAAACAAGGTCAGACTAATAACTCAAGTGTATTAGACAGGTCCAAGGCCAGTGAACTCAGGCAAACCTCCTTCCTTCTTACCAAGGATTACTTCCGGTACTGCTCAGCATCCAAATACCATCTCCAGATGCCACCATTATATTGAGAACACATAAAACACCATGGCTCCCACCTGCAAGGACAATGGCATGCACCTGGTAATTCCACACACAATGGCACTGCTCCCCACAGTGTGTGCAGGTCTGCGAGTGCTCACTTTCTCTGGTCTTCAAGAGATTTCAATTTGCAATCTTCTTAGAGTACGCGTGGCCTATCACTTAAAACTGTCACTGAAAGATAACGTTCCAGTGATTACTCAGTGCTGACATTTTGTTATTGAATATTAAAATCCCATCAGCAATCCTCAGCCTGATAAGCTAAAAATGAGGTTTGAAAATAAGGCACTTGGAGTATCTGTTTTGCAGTCATCCAAATGGTACTTTGTCAGATGGGAACTAATTATCAACCTGACATAACTTCCATCTGCTGCCATTCTAGGCACTGGGATCCGTTTGCTCTCTGTAAAGATGATCAGGCTCGTCGCTCTTCAGCTAGACACCCAATTTCACCTGTTCTCAGGAGATTCTTCTATTATGCAAGCTGGTGGTGAAGCAATTATAAGCTTCAAAAGATAAAGACTAGAAATTTTGCATTCAGAGAATTGTCACTTTCACCTCTCAAAATGTAAATTCTTGCCAGATGTTAAAGATGCCTTTTTTATTTCACACAATGTCACCTGATGATCTGAGGAAGTAACCCCTCTCAAAGCAATTTTCTCTCCCAAGTTCGAGGAGAGAGCTCTGACAGAACACAAGGCTCTACCCTGGAGGAGCGCCTAATAAAGGAAAGGATCATGGTGTGGGGTCCACATTTCTTCAGGCTTTTCAAGGGTACTTAGGGGCTGGACGTTGGCTATTACCAAGCTGAATGCTCCAAATGGACATGAATGAAGTTTGAGCAGAGAACAGCCTGAGGGAAAAGTGGAACTTAAACAGGAGAGAATTCACCCCTCTGTGGCCTGGGGAGAAGTGCTGGAATCTCCAAGGATGGAAAGAAAGAGGAACGGCTCTTCTTACTCAATGCCAGGAAATGGGATACACGCCTCTCATCTGATGCTCTCACTCACAAGACAACATGGTCAGCAACTTGCCCCAGGTCCAGACTGTGACCCCAACTGCAGTTGAATTGACAAGCATCTAAGATGTTATTAAGGAAAATAAAAACTGAGGCCCAGAACTATCCTGTAAATCTCCTCTGGGGATAGTCAGTAAGAGTCAATCAATGGGGATCTCATCAATAGGTTCTCTCCACGACCCTCGGCTACTTCTCCCAGTGTGGAAAGAGAAACACTAAGCAGTGTATTTTCTATTTAGGATCACATAAGCCTCCTCACGTATGTTGAAGAACTCTACTTGATATTATTAAAAAGCAACACTTATCTTTAAATAGCTACATTCCATTTAAAGTTTTAAAAACAAACCAACTAAATATAAGGAAAATTTTAGTATATTTAAGAATAGAAGTCAGAGGAGAAGGGGAAGAGAGAACAAAGCTGCCTTCCAGTCTTGCAATATGTGATTCCTCTTCATGGAGCTGCACTGAGGAAACCAGAACTCTCAGGAGACAGGCACTGAGGAAGCCCCTGACAGAAAGAGTTTGCTTCACAACCCTGCTGAGGGGAATTATCCCACGGGTTATGGCATCCAGAGCAGAGCGTTGGGAGCACTGTGCTCATGAGTCATGACACAAGGAACACTGTCCTCCATAGCACGACTGGAGCTTGTTGAGTTTGCAGACGCAGAGTGGTCTTAGTGCTCTGCCTTCCCAGCCGGCAAGGGCACCACACGACATCGCCTCCTTCCCCAGCAAGCCCAGCGCCACAACACACACTCTGCCATGCATGTGGAATAAAACTGGGCCTCCAGAGGGGAAGCTATTCCCATCTGCACCATGGCTCTGACAGGGGAAGATGGGTGTCAACCCAGAAAAGTCTCCTCTTGTCATACGCAGAGGTGGAGAAACTTCTTCACCTCGGGGTTTACGAGAAACTCAAAAATGTTACTGTGATAGTTAATTTCATGTGTCAACTTGGCTAAGCCACAGTACCCAAGTGTTTGGTCAAACACCAGTTTAGACGGTGCTGTGAAGGTATTTTTTAGATGAGATTAGCATTTAAATCAGTAGTCTTTGAGTAAAGAGATTGCCCTCCACAATGTCGGGGGAGGGGCCTCACCCAATCAGATGAAGGCTTGAAGAGCAAAGACTGAGGTTGCCTGCAAAAGAAGGAATTCAGGCTCAAAACTGTACCAGAGGGGCCAGCCCCATGGCCAAGTGGTTAAGTTCACATGCTCTGCCTCAGTGGCCCAGGGTTTCACCAGTTTGGACCCTGGGCGCGGACCTAGTGCCACTCATCAAGCCATGCTGAGGTGGCGACCCACATAGCAGAGCCAGAAGGACCTACAACTGAAATACACAACTGTGTACTAGGGGGCTTTGGGGAGAAGAAGGAAAAGAAGATTGGTAACAGATGTTAGCTCAGGGCCAATCTTAATAAAAAAATTAAAAACTGTAACAGAGAAACTCTGCACGAATTTCCAGCCTGCCAGCTTGCACAATGGATTTCAAATTTGTCAGTTCTCACGATCGCATGAGCCAATTCCTTAAAATCAATGTCTCTCTCACTCTCTTTCCATATATATATATATATATATATAAAATATCAATCCCATGATTGCTTAGCAAAACAGAGAATTAAGAGTCTAGATGAAAAAGGCTTTTTAACACCCCCCAATGTTGAGTTGCATTTCCCACTAATTCCTTTAATTGATTCATGAGCATGAGATGTGCCTTGAAAGTTCTGGGGCAGTGGAACCTGGGCACCTGAGATGGAATCTGGGCTCAGTCTGCTACTGGCGGTGCGGCCCCAGGGACAGGACTAAGCCAGGGACGGGGCATTTCACACCTTGGTGTAAATGTGGCCCAACAATATTTACCTTGTAGGGAGGGCACAAAAGGACCAGAGATGTAAAGCACCTCAGCTCAAAACCTAGAAAGATTAATGCCCACTAAATGGTGGCTCGGGCTATTATTGGTAGACAACAGTTACCAACACATACTTCCTCCTACTGCCAAGGGAGAGAGACATACATATGAGGATAATTAATATAATGCTTTAAAGACCAGGCAAGTGGATGATTGTTGGAACTCAGAGGAAGGAAAGTGGATGCAGGCCCAGAAGGAAAATTTTCCAGGTGAGATGGGGCGAGAGAAGAGCGGACATTCAGGCGGAAGGCATTGCATGAGCAGAGCCAGGAGTCAGACAAAACCAAGGAACCGGGTGGCCACACTGACGGGTCAGGGGCATGTGTGGGCAATCGTCGTGCTGAGGAAGCATTCTAAAGAGCTAGCTCCATAAAGGATGGAGACGTGAGGAGGATAGAAAAGAGAGGAAAGAAAGAGCTGCCTGCGTGCGTTCTTTTGAGACCACACCAGTAGGTTGTGTGGACACAGATTTTGACGAGTAACCACTCTGACTTCTGAGTAGCAAAACTTACACAATAAAAAATCAGTAAAATGCAGAAGACATTTGGAAAATAAATGATGGAATTTTTGAATGTTTACACAGGCAGTCACAGGTCCTGTAACACATACTGTGCACAGAGTAAGGATTTTAATAGATGATACAATTCTGAATGCATTGCATTCTTCTTTTTATGCACTTTAAAACAGAAAAAGCGTATTCCATTAAACCAACAACACAGCATTAAAATATACGCAGTACAGTAAAAGCCCTGGAATGATCTGTAGTAAATTGTTAAAAAATAATTAAGCTGTTATAAGATTAAGCCTGTTTTTCACCTTCTTCATTTTGCTTACGTGTAATTCTTATTTTTCTGCAATGAATGTTAACTGCTCATGAAAAGGGAAAAGGATATTTCTAAAACTCTGCCAAGGGGCTGGCCCCGTGTCGTGGCAGCTATGTTCACAAACTCTGCTTCGGCAGCCCGGGGTTTGCCGGTTTGGATCCCAGGTGCAGACCTACACACCACTTGTTAAGCCATGCTGTGGTAGGCATCCCACGTATAAAGTAGAGGAAGACAGGGATGGATGTTAGCTCAGGGCCAGTCTTCCTCAGCAAAAAAGAGGAGGATTGGCAGCAGATGTTAGCTTAGAGCTAATCTTCCTAAGAAAAAAAATCCCTACCAAGACTAAGCAGTAAGTCTAAAAGGAAAGTATGTCATAAATGAGTAGAGTTCACTTATATTTACAAGTAAACACATTCAGCAGGCCAACATTTGCTCTGATGCAAAAGAAAAGTGAAAAGTCGTTGAGATTGGGGAATGAAAGGATTTGTGGTCCACGGATGTACCAACCTGGGTCACAGAGGCACTTGTAGCTGGTGCCCACACTGCGGCAGGTGCCGTGAGCGCACGGGCTGAGCGCACAGAAGTCGACCAGCTGGGCGCAGGCCGGCCCCGTGAAGCCCGCGCTGCAGCTGCAGCTGAAGTGCACTCCGTCCGCGTAGCAGGTGCCGTTGTTCTGGCACGGAGATGAGGCGCACGGGTCCACCTTTTCTTCGCAGGCAGGTCCGAAGTATCCTGTGAGGATGCACAGAGGGAGACAGGAGTAAAAAAAGAAATTAAACTGTGTTTGCACAAAATAACTAATAAACTGAATTTGCAGTTCTTAACTTTTTTCCATGGTGAATTGCTTACCGATTAATTCATTGTTTCCAGATACATACAACCCAGCAAGGCTGGGAAAACAGGTTTTCTTAACTTTGGATAAGCGTGGGTTAAAAGATTAAGCCCTGCGATTGATTCCATTTTTGTTGCAGTATAAAATATATGACTGCTTGGATGTGCAGACATGCGTGGACATGAATATATTGACATGCATACATGTGTGTGTGTGCATAGTCGAAACAGAGGTCAAAACTTAATGGTGATTAACCTCAGGAAAGTGGGATTGGGGTCACCTCTTATTTTATATACATTGCTGAGGGGAAGACATTTCTTACTTTGTTTTAATAAAGATATACTCCTGAATTAAAAAAATTAAAACTGTATAAAATAGTAATGAAACGAAAAAATCTTTCTCCTACCCTTATCCCTTTGTCCCCCATTCCCTTCCCTAGAGGCAGCCACTGTTGGAAGTTTCTTAAATATTTACTGTTTTTAAAGTTGGTTATCGTGATGGATTAACCAACTGTGGTTATCCATACAGTGGAATACTATTCAGTAATGAAAAGGAAATAAGTTTTGACACATGGTACAACATGGATGAACCGCAAAAAATTATGCTAGGGGAAAGAAGCCAATCACAAAACAACACAGATTATGTAATTCCATTGATAATAAATGTCCAGAAAAAGTAAATCTATAGATAAAGAAAGGAGATTAGTGGTTGCCTGGGGCTGGGGTAGAAAGAGGGATTGATCCAGATGGCCATGAGGAGTCTTCTGAGGTTGACGTAAGTGTTCTAACATTAGATTGTGGTGATGGTTGCACAACTCTGTATATTTACGAAAAAGCACTGAATTGTACTCTTAAAATGAATGAAATTATGACTATAAATTTTTAAAATAAAGCTTTAAAGTTTTAATAATAAAGCTTTAAATTTTTTAAAATTGTAAATGTGTTTATTGTGTAGGTGATTTTTATTTTATTTTGTGTGTGTTTCAGTATTTCTTAATTGAAAAAATTATACATACATATATGCATGACTCTGTAGGTATGTGCATCCATGTAGCATTTAACAATGCTTTGGGTAAAATCTATTCTTCTTTTAATATTTTAAGAGCAGTTTGAAAATTAAATGAAGATCATTCAAATTTTAGAAACAAAAGTTAAATAATTTTACTCACACACAGCTTCAACTCGATTATTCTATTTCACTTTTCTCACCGACATTTAAGTTTATATTTGCCCATCTTCATACACAACTCCTAGCAATACTGGCCATTTTTGTTCTTATTGTTAAGGACATACTGAATATATAAAATAAACAAAAATAATTCCCAGACTTAATTATCTAAAGCATCACTCACAAATTGGCATCATCAACCTGGTATTTTACTGTATAGAAACAGAAAATTCCCCTAAAAATCCAATGCTATTCAACATTTTATAAAGTTCCTGGTAGTTTTTAAATTTCAGACATCATACTAAAAATGGACCACACAATCAGTTTTAATAACACTTGAATTCTCTAAAGAGTCCCTTCGCAGCCTAGAGTGGAATATGATTCTAGGCTTCATGAGATGAATCCCACTTTACTCTGATTGAAAAGGACATACGTAAATACTTGTCACTGTACGACACACTGAGTGACCAAGGCAAGTCCCAAGCTCTCTAATCTTCTACAGCCTCACCCCAAAAATAGGGCTGAAAGTATTTTCTTCTTAAAGCTGTTGTGAGTTCTAAAAAGATATACATCGAAATTCCTAGGATAGCTCCTGGTCCAATGCTGAATGAATGAATGAATGAAATAAAAATGGGAACGATAACAGCAATAGCTGACATCCACTGGGGACTGATATGCAGCAAGTGGTTCTAAGCCTTCACATATATTACTTCCTTTAAACCCACTGTAATTGTATGATATAAGAATTCTTAGCAGCCCTCCTTCACAAATGAGGAAATGGCAACAGAAAATGTGAAATAGCCTGTTCAAGCCCACACGGCTAGCAGTGGCAGAGCTGGGCTACAAAACCCAAGCCCTTACTACTCTAGTCTACTACACAGAAAAGAAGTGAATGATGAACCAATTAAGATGTCATGATGTCTAAACATAACCAGGACTTATGTTTCTATTCTGTTTGTATCTGGGTGAAAGAAGAAATAGAAACCTTATCACTCAAGTCAAAATCCAGGAAAAAACAAATTTTAGAAAGGTAACCACTGTAGATTCATGCTGATATATTCAGTTACCAATATTAATAACATAAGCCACAGAGACTATTCCAAGTAGAAAGGAAGACGGGTACAAATGCAAGGAGATGCTAAGGGTCATGACTTGGGGAAGAGCCAATATTTCAATAGGGCCAAGAGGGGTGTGGAAAGTGAACATTAATGAGGGCACTGGTCAGAGGCCAGATCACGAGTGGTCTTCTATGCCACACTAAGGAGTTTGCATTTCATCCTGAGGCTGCTGGATATCATCTATTTGCATTTTTTTTGGTATTCCTAATTGCAAGCAATGTGGAGAGTGAATTGGAGGAGGCTGAGCTCAGAAGCAGGAAACCAGATATTCACTGGAGTAATTGAAGTGAGAAGTTATAAGCACAAATTTGTAGCAATAGGGATAAAGAATGTGAGACAGACTGGACACGGATTTTACAAGTAACAGCGTCAGTTCAGGAACCAATTGGATGGCGGAAGAATGAAAAAGAGGAGAGAGCCTAGGAATACAATGTAACAGGAGCCCAAAACTCAGATGCTCCCAACATTATCTGTCAGGCAGATAATGTTGATGAGGGAAGTGGGCCAGTCATAAGACAGTAGGGAGTGGCAGGGACTGTGGCAAACTGGAGAATGCTGCCCCTTTCAAAGAGGGTGGCAGCCGCCCACCTGCAGCCAACTGCTGCCATTTGGAATGTGGGGCCAGTGACCAGATCGTCTCAATTTTCAAGAAATAGTTGAAATCCAGATTCTTTTTTGAACCCTTCCTATTTGAAAATGTCGATGAATCATTCTTCTGGTAAATAAAACACATCTATGGGCTCTGTATATGTGGCTCCTCAGTGCGACTTAATGTTAAGCACAGCTTCTGGATCCAAAGGGAACTGGGCTTGAATATCATGTCCGCTCACTAAACTGTGGGACCTGGGGCAAGTACATAATCGCTGATATTCTGTTTGATTTGATATTCCATGAATTTGATATTCTGTTTCTGCATTCATGGAAGGGGGACAGCAATGCCTACAACATATGGTTTTCATGAAGCTTAAATGCAAAAATCTATGGCAAGCATTTGGCATAATGACTGGCAAATAGTAAGTGTTCGATAAGAAGCAGGTATAATCATAATGTGACTCCCACGTTTCCAGATTGGGGTACGATGTGGATGGTGTTGTCATCAACTGCAACAGAAAACACAGGAGGAGATGCCCAGGGGAGAATTATGAGTTCAGCCTTGTGCATGTGGAGCTGAGGTGCTTTTGTGGTTGTTCAGCAGTCAGTTGATGATACAGATCTAGTGCTCAGGAGAGAGGTATGAACTAGAGGACATGGACTGGGAGTCGTATGCATATGGATGGGAGCTGAATGCACAGGTATAGATGCTGACACTTGAAGCAAGTGAACAGAGTGAGAAGGAAGTTCAAGGCTGCAACTCTGGGCAACTATAATATTTAGGAGTACAAGGAAGAAGAGGAAGCAGAGAGGAGGTCTCAAGGAAAGACCCGTCCTCTGTGGTCTGCAGCTCCCAAAGTATTTCTCTCTCATAGCACCTGCACACCTTGTCAGGTCCTCTGTAATTGGTCTGTGATTCCCTTGAGATCAGGGAACATAGCTTATATAACTTTGTATCCTTGTTGCCTGGCACAAAGCCTTGAAACTGGTAGGCATTTGATGAGGGACAAACAGGCAGGTAGATGGATGGATGGAGAGATGGATGGATAAGTTTTTAAAAAGACAGAAGGGAAAGCAGGAGAGAAAGGTGTCACTGAAAACAATGGAAGCGAGAATACCAAAAAAGAAATTGTCAGAAAATGTAACTGAAGGCTGCCTAGAAGCCATGTGAACAAGCCCAGGCTAGCCTGCTAGAAGATAAGAGACCACATGAGCAAATCAAGCCAGCCCAGACGAGGAAATACTACACTAGTTAGCCGCCAGTCAATCCGGCCAGCGGCCAGCTGAATCCGGCCCAAATTGCCAATGCACAAGGATCATAAGCTAAACAAATGGTGCTTGTTTTAACTACTAAGTTTTGGGGTTGTTTGTTACACAGCAAAAGCTAATTGATACCATGTAATAAGAGATACAAGATACTATCTAAGTGGGAAGATAGGCCAGAGGGAGACTTTTGTTTTGCTTTGCTTTATGGAAAAGACTTGAAAGAGTAATTGACTATATACACTAGAAAAAAATTTCACTAAAGAGGTGATCAACAAATGTTTGTTGAATTGAATATCAAAAGAGTTCACTGATGTTGAATCAGAAATCCTATGTTTTATTATTATTAAAATTTCCCTTTTCTTAACAATTCAAGAAAGTATAAAAGTAAGATGAAAATGCAAATAGCATTTTATATTTTCAGAGAATGCTACTATATCTCAGTATATCCTGAGGAGAGAAAATACCTTTGGCATATTATCCAGTCCAAAAAGAATATAATGTAATATAAAATGCTACTCTGTTATAAAGGATGACAAAGCAAAAAATGAATTTAAGGTGTGTCTGAATATACTTTAAGGAGATGCATGTGATGCAGGGCAATTATGGGATAATTTTCCTGGCTCACAAGATTAGTAATGACTGTTAGAAAAGGGATTCACAGATGTAAATGCCAAGTCAATTTTGAAAATGCCATTTGTTATGGACTCAACATTTATGTCCCCCCAAATTCATATGTTGAAGCTCCACTCCCCAAGATGGTGGCATCAGGAGGTGGGGCCTTTGGGAGGTAACTAGGTTCAGATGAGGTCAAGAGGGTAGAGCCCCGTGATGGGATTAGTGTCCTTAAAAGGAGAAGAGGCACCAGAGCTTCCTCTCTCTGCCACGTGAGAACACGGCAAGAAAGCAGTCATCTGCAAGCCAAGGAGAGAGCCCTCACTAGAAGCCGACCATGCTGGGACCCGAATAGCAGACTTCTCAGCCTCCACAATTGTGAGAAATAAATGTCTGTTGTTTAAGTCACCAGTCTGTGGTATTTTGTAATAGGAGCCCCAACTGACTAGAATACTGTTGCTTTGACAAGTAAATTCTCTATTTCCTTCCATCACCTAAGTAATTGTTATCCTTTCTTGCATCTGTCTGATGTTATCCTATGACATTCTTCTGTAAATGACTCACATCTTCCACACTCACCTCTTAAATGACCTTCCTAAGAGAGAAAGGAACACAGTTTGATAACGCAAAGAACACAGAGCCAGAAAATCAAAGTTTGAATCTTCTTACTAGCTGTGTGACCTTGGGGGAGGTACTTAATCATTTTGTGCTTTAACTTCCTTACCTAAAAAATGGAGATGACCCCTGCTATGTAGGATGAAATAAGATGGCATATGGTGTTCCATAAATGTTGGGTTCTCCTTCCTTTGAGCAGTAGTTCTGGGGAAATTTCAAGTTGCCTATACACCCAGGGTTTGTGGTTAGGAAAACTGGAAGGAAGCTGGCCTGTCAGCCAATCTCTGGAACAGGATCAAATGTCACGTTTGCGTGAATCCTTCAGGGTGGAGCTCTGGATGTAGCTAAGAGGAAGTATTCTGGAATCAGGAGGTGCTCACACTGTTCTCTAAAGACACGCACAGTTGTTGGGCCATCCCAGTGAGGCTGATGAATGGGGGTGAGGTCCTAGGCCAAACAGCTGTGGGAAAAGAGAGGCAGGAGCATCTCTGACAACATTTCTGCACAGGCTCAAAAGGACAGTCTGTTGAAACTACACCTGCTAATGGCAAACACTTGTATATACCAGGCACTGTTCCAAATGTTTCAAGTATAATAACTCATTAAATCATAGCATCAACTCTATGAACTAAATACTATTATTTCCTTTTCAGAAGGAGAAACAGAGGCAGAGAAAGATGAAGTAACTTGGCCAAGGTTATACAGCTAGTAAATGGCAGAGAGAGAATTGGAACTCATGCAGTCTGACTCCTAAATCCAGCTCCTAACCCGTACTCTTTGCTGTAACACTTCATGTCTGAGGTGCAGCAGAAGGGCCCAGAATGTGAAAGCAGGTGATCCGGGATCTGTCAGAATTCTGTCACTTACTGGCGATGTTGTCTCTAACATCTGTCTCCCCTGCTCTCATAGTAATAGAAATTCTGGTCACATAGCTTCACAGAATAATGACTACATTTACCAGCCTCTTTTGTCTCTTGATGTAGACCTGTGATTACATTCTGGATAATGGGATATAAGTGGAAATGTCCTGAGGTTGCTTCTGAGAAACTTCCTTATAAGAGAGGTGGTATGCACCCTTTGTCCCTTTACTATTTTATCCCTGCAACCATCCTACTGTCTGAGCCATAGATATGACGGCTATTTTCCAAATCTGGTGAAAACTATCAACCCATGGACAATAATGCTCAGAAAACACCAGGAAGGATAAATTCAAAGAAAACAAACAAGTATATCATTGCCAAAATGCTGAAAACCAAAAATTAAGAGAAAATAGTAAAATTAACCAGAGGAAAAAGACACAACTTTGAACAGTAAGATCAATGACGGATGATTTTAGGATCTATGGAGGCAAAAGATAACAAAATGATCTCTTTAAAGTACTGAAAAAATCAACCTATCTACTAGAATTCTATTTCCAGGGAGGATAATTTCAAATAATGAGGGTGAACTAAGACATTTTCTGATAAAGAACAGCTCAGAGAATTTGTTGCCAGCAGATCTATCCAGACTACAAAAATATTAAGGAAAGTTACTAAAGCTAAATGGGAATGATAATAGATGGAAACTCAAGTTTACAGGAAGAAATAAATAGCACTGGAAATGGTATATTTGGGGAGAAATACTAATTTTTTTCTTTTCTTAATTCATTTAAAAACAACAAGCCATGTAAAACAAAAATAACAACACTGAATTATGATGTTATACATAGAAGGAAAACACATAACAACAGAAGAAAGAATGAGGGGAGGTAGACAGAATCATACTATCATCAAGTTCTCACATTTTGCATGAAGTGATTGAATGCTAATTCTAAGTAAACTGTGATAAATTAAGGAAGAATACTGTAACCCCCAGAGCAACCACAAAATAAATATAAATCAACAAAAAAACTCAGAGATACAGCTAAAAAGCCCATTAAAGAGAAAAAGGAAAAAAAATTTTAAATATTTCATTTATCCAAAAGAAGAAAGAAAAGGACAAATAAAACAAAGAATATATGAGACAAACAGAGAACAAATAACAATAAGGCAGACTTACATCAAGCCCTACCAATCATTACACTGAAGGAAAATGGACGCACAATGTGTTTAAAGGCAGAGATTGTCAGACTGAATAAAAAAGGAAGACTAACCATAAAAACGAACTCACTGAAAATAAAAAGACGTAATGATTGAAGGTGAAAAAACAGGGAAAGCTACATTAAGAGAAGAGCAAGCATAAGAAAGCTAGGGTGGCTCTCTTACACCAGAAAAGGTCGACTTCAAGACTAGGAGTGTCATCAGAGATAAAGAGGGGCATTTAATAGGAAAAAGTAGGCAATCCATCAGGAAGATTTAACAATCCTAAATATGTAGGCACATCATGACAGAACTTCAAAATACATGAAGTAAAACACTGCCAGAGAGAGAAACAGACCCATCAGAGAAGAACTCCTTTCTTACTTTCTTAGTACCTCATAGAATTGGCAAAATGAGCTGGTATATGCAATATTTAAAAAGTGCTAGGAACCACCTTGACCCAATTAATATTTATAAAAAGCCACACCCAAAGGCTCAGAACACACATTCTTTTCAGAAGCACCTGAAACAAGTCAATCATTTCAATAGATGGGGGAAAATCATTTGACAAAAATCAACACCCATTCATTAATTTTTCTTTCCTTTTTACTTTTCTTGAATGTACATCATATTTCAAATTCTGGATACATCACATCATGTTCACCACCTGAACACTAATTATAGTGCATCCCCAAACATGTGACCCTAATCACCCCTTTTGCCCTCCCCCCTTCCCCAATGGTAACCACCAGTCCAATCTCCAGTGCTATGTGTTTTGTGTGTTTTTTGTCGCCTTTATCTTCTACTTATGAGTGAGATCACATGGTATTTGACTTTCTCCCTCTGACTTATTTCACTCAGCATAATACCCTCAAGGTCCATCCATGTTGTCACAAATGGCTGGATTTCGTCATTTCTTATGGCTGAGTAGTAGTCCATCGTGTACAAATACCACATCTTCTTTATCCATTCGTCCCTTGATGGGCACCTAGGTTGCTTCCAAGTCTTGGCTATTGTGTATAATGCCGCAATGAACATAGGGGTACAAGTATCTTTATGCCTCTGTGTTTTCAAGTTCTTTGGATAAATACCCAGCAGTGGAATAACTGGATCATATGGTAGATCTATCCTTAATTTTCTAGGGATACTCCAAACTGCTTTCCATAGGGGCTGCACCAGTTTGCACTGCCACCAGCAGTGAACAAGGGTTCCCTTCTCTCCACACCCTCTCCAACATTTGTTGTTTCCTGTCTTGTTAATTATAGCCATTCTGACCGGAGTGAGGTGTTACCTCACTGTAGTTTTGATTTGCATTTCCCTGATAGCTAATGATGTTGAGCATCTTTTCATATGCCTGTTGGCCATCTGTATATCTTCTTTGGAGAAATCTCTATTCAGATCTTTTGCCCATTTTCTAATTGGATTGTTGGTTTTTTTGTTGTTGAGCTGTATGAGTTCTTTGTATATTTTGGATATTAACCCCTTATCTGATATGTGGTTTGCAAATATCTTCTCCCACTTGTTAGGTTGTCTTTTCGTTTTGTTGATGGTTTCCTTTGCTGTGCAGAAACTTTTTAGTTTGATGTAGTCCCATTTCATTTTTTCTTTTGTTTCCCTTGCCCGGTCAGACATGGGACTTGAAAATATGCTGCTCAGACCAATGTCATAGAGCGTACTGCCTATGTTTTCTTCTAGAAGTCTCATGGTTTCGGGTCTTACATTCAAGTCTTAATCCATTTTGAGTTGATTTTTGTGCATGGTGTAAGGGAATGGTCTACTTTCATTCTTTTGCATGTGGCTGTCCAGTTTTCCCACCACCATTTATTGAAGAGACTCTCCTTTCTCCATCATATGCTCTTGGCTCCCTTGTCGAATATTAGCTGTCCATAAACGTGTGGGTTTACTTCTGGGCTCTCAATTTTGTTCCATTGATCTGTGTGTCTGTTTTTGTGCCAGTGCCATGCTGTTTTGGTTACCATGGCTTTGTAGTATATTTTGAAATCGGGGAGTGTGATACCTCCAGCTTTGTTCTTTTTTCTCAGAAATCCTTTGGATATTCGGGGTCTTTTGTTGTTCCATATAAATTTTAGGATTCTTTGTTCTATTTCTGTAAAGAATGTTGTTGGAACTTTGATAGGGATTGCATTGAATCTATAGATTGCTTTAGGAAGTATGGATATTTTAACAATGTTACTTCTTCCAATCCAAGAGCACGGAATATCTTTCCATTTCTTTGTGTCTTCTTCAATTTCTTTCAACAATGTTTTATAGTTTTCGGTGTACAGATCTTTCACCTCTTTGGTTAAGTTTATTCCTAGGTATTTTATTCTTTTTGTTACAATTGTAAGTGGGATTGTATTCTTAATTTCTCTTTCTGCTACTTCGTTGTTAGTGTATAGAAACACAATGGATTTTTGTACATTGATTTTGTATCCTGCAACTTGACTGTATTCCTTTATTATTTCTACAAGTTTTTTAGTGGACTCTTTACAGTTTTCTAGATATAAAATCACGTCATCTGCAAAGAGTGACAGTTTCACTCCTTCTTTTCCAGTGTGGATCCCTTTTATTTCTTTTTCTTGCCTGATTGCTCTGGCTAGGACTTCCAATACTATGTTAAATAAGAGTGGTGACAGGGGGCATCCTTGTCTGGTTCGTGTTCTTAAAGGGATAGCTTTCAGTTTTTCTCCATTGAGAATGATATTTGCTATGGGTTTGTCATATATTGCCTTTATTATGTTGAGGTATTTTCCTTCTATACCCATTTTATTTAGAGTTTTTATCATAAATGGATGCTGTATCTTGTCAAATGCTTTCTCTGCATCTATTGAGATGATCATGTGATTTTTACTCTTCATTTTGTTAATGTGGTGTATCACGTTGATAGATTTGCGGATGTTGAACCATCCCTGCATCCCCAGAATGAAACCCACTTGATCATGATGTATGATCTTTTTAATGTATTGTTGTATTTGATTTGCTAGTATTTTGTTGAGGATTTTTGCATCGATGTTCATCAGTGATACTGGCCTGTAATTTTCTTTTTTTGTGTTGTCCTTGTCTGGTTTTGGTATCAGGATAATGTTTGCTTCGTAGAAGGAGTTAGGAAGCCTCCCCTCCTCTTCAATTTTTCAGAAGAGTTTGAGAAAGATAGGTATTAAGTCTTCTTTGAATGTTTGGTAGAATTCACCAGAGAAGCCGTCTGCTTCTGGACTTTTATTTTTTGGGAGGTTTTTAATTGCTGTTTCGATCTCCTTACTGGTGATCGGTCTATTCAAATTTTCTACATCTTCTTGGTCCAGTTTTGGAAGGTTGTATGTTTCTAAGAATTTATCCATTTCTTCTAGATTATCCAATTTGTTGGCATATAGCTTTTCATAGTATTCTCTTATTATCTTTTGTATTTCTGAGGTGTCCGTTGTAATCTCTCCTCTTTCATTTCTGATTTTATTTATTTGAGCCTTCTCTCTTTTTTTCTTGGTGAGTCCAGCTAAGGGTTTGTCAATTTTGTTTATCTTTTCAAAGAACCAGCTCTTGGTTTCATTAATTTTTTCTATTGTTTTTTTAGTCTCTATTTTGTTTATTTCTGCTCTGATTTTTATTATTTCCTTCCTTCTGTTGATTTTGGGCTTTGTTTGTTGTTCTTTTTCCAGTACCTTTAGGTGCAGTTTTAGATTGTCTATTTGGGATTTTTCTTCTTTGTTGAGGTAGGCCTGAATTGCTATAAACTTCCCTCATAGAACTGCTTTTGCTGTATCCCACAGATTTTGGCATGTCGTGTTTTCATTTTCATTTGTCTCCAGGAATTTTTTTATTTCTTCTTTGATTTCTTCATTGACCCAATCATTGTTCAGTAGCATTTTGTTCAATCTCCACATTTTTGTGGCTTTTCTGATTTTCTTTCTGTAGTTGTTTTCCAATTTCATACCTTTGTGGTCAGAAAAGATGCATGGTGTTACTTCAATCTTCTTAAATTTATTGAGACTTGTTTTGTGGCCTAATATGTGATTAATCCTGGAGAATGTTCCATGGGCATTTGAAAAGAATGTGTATTCTGTGGTTTTTGGCTGGAATGTTCTGTATATATCTACTAAGTCCATCTGGTCTAATGTGTCCTTTAAGGCGAGTGTTTCCTTATTGATCTTCTGTTTGGATGATCTATCCATTGGTGTAAGTAGAGTGTTAAAGTCCCCTACTATTATTGTGTTACGTCTATTTCTCCTCTTATGTCTGTTAATAATTGCTTTATATATTTAGGTGCTCCTATGTTGGGTGCGTAGATATTTACAAGTGTTATATTCTTTGTTGGACTGTTCCCTTTATCATTATGTAGTGCCCGTCTTTGTCTCTTATTACAGTTTTTGATTTAAAGTCTATTTTGTCTGATATAAGTATTGCTACCCCCACTTTCTTTTCTTTGCCATTTGCATGGAGTATCTTTTTCCATCCTTTCACTTTCAGTTTGTGAGTGTCTGTAGGTCTGAAGTGTCTCTCTTGTATGCAGCATATACATGGATCTTGTTTTTTTATCGAGTTGGCCACCCTATGGCATTTGATTGGAGCATTTAATCCACTGACATTTAAAGTAGCTATTGATAAATATGTATTTATTGCCATTTTGTCACTTTTTCTTTTTTTTGGGTGTTTTAGTACTTCTTCTCAGTTCCTTTCTTTTTCTCTTGCTCTCTTCACCTGTGGTTTGATGGCTATCTTTAGTAATATGTTTGATTTCTTTTGTCTTACTTTTTTTCCTGCTTGTTGTAGGTTTCTGGTTTGTGGTTACCATGAGGATCCTATTTAATATACTATGCATATAACAGTCTATATTGAGTAGATAGACTCTTTAGCTTGACCTCTTCCTAAAAGCTCTACTTTTTCACTCCCCTCCTCCCACATTATATGTTTTTCACATCATATATAGTCTTTTGTTTAGTGTGTGTCTATCCATTACCCTCTTATCATTGAAATAGGTGATTTTAGTACATTTGTCTTTTAACCTTCATATTACCTTCACAGGTAGTTGATCTGCTGCCTTTACTATACTTTTACCTTACAAGTGATTTTATTGCCTGTTTTTTCTTGTTGTTGTTTTGGGGTTTTTTGATAATTTTTTTCTTTTATCTCTATTTGTGGTCATTACTTTCCCACTTAAATAAGTCCCTTCAGCATTTCTTGTAGAACTGGTTTCTTGGTGATAAACTCCTTTAATTTTTGCTTGTCTGGGAAGCTCTTTATCTCTCCTTCCATTCTGAATGACAGCCTTGATGGATAGAGTATTCTTGGTTGTAGGTTTTTTCCTTTTAGCACTTCAAATACATCGTGCCATTCTATTCTCGCCTGTAGGGTCTCGGCTGAGAAGTCATTTGACAAAAATCAACACCCATTCATTACTTAAAAAAAAGAAAAACAAACTATCAGCAAATGAAAATAGAAAGTCACATCCACCATCTGATAGGGCATATACAAAAAAATTTGCAGGTAACATCACATATAGTGGTGAAATAATGAATATTTTCCCTTAAGACAGAGAACAAAGCAAGGATATCCACCATCAGCACTTACATTCAATGTGTTATTGGAGGTTCTATATGTGCAATGAGGTAAGTAAAAGAAATAAAAAACATAAAATGTGGAAAAGAAATAAGGCATTATTCACCAACTCATTATTTTATACAAAGAATATCCAAAGGAGTCTACAATAAAAACTATGGGA
Source organism: Equus asinus (assembly GCF_041296235.1). Classification (NCBI taxonomy): domain Eukaryota; kingdom Metazoa; phylum Chordata; class Mammalia; order Perissodactyla; family Equidae; genus Equus; species Equus asinus. The sequence goes on along the minus strand of NC_091808.1, from coordinate 10,920,774 downwards.
ACTAACAAGCAAATTCAGCAAAATATCAGCCTACAAAGTCAATAGACAAAAAAATAAAATTTATTTTTATACACTAGTAACAAGCAACTAGAAATTAAAATTTTTAAATAGCATTTACAATATTATTAAAAAGCCTAAAATACTTAGGAATAAATTTAACAGAAGCTATGGAAGACCTCTACACTGAAAACTATAGAACCATGGTTAGAGAAGAAAAGAGACAGGCTACATTCATGAACCAGAAGGCTGAATACCAAGATGTAAATTCTGCCCAAATTGATTTACAACAATACCAATCAAAATCTCAGCTGGCTTTTTTTTGTACAAAGTGACAAGATGACTCTATATAGCCCACCCTCCATATCCTCGGGTTTACCGTCTGTCTGCAGATTCAATCAACAAAGGATCGCCACACTTGGTTGAACCCAAGGATATGAAACCGTGGATACAGAGGGCCAACTGTATTCCTTGTGCTACTACATCTTTTGATATAAGGGCCTTGAGCATCCATGGATTTTGGTATCCCAGGGAGTTCCAGAAACCAATGCCCCGTGGATACTGAGGGACCACGATAATTTACATCAACATGCAAGGGAGCTAGAACATCCAAAACAATACTGGAAAAAAAAAGGACAGATTTGGAGGACTTCCACTAGCTGACTTCAAAACTTAGAATAAAGCTACAGTAATCCAATCACAATTATTTGGGGCATCTATTGTTTGTAACTAAATCAAATCTGATAGATAAACTATGTCAGCACAATCAAGTAACTAGCTCTTGTATGTCTCAGGTTCCTCAACCGTGAAAAATGGAGATCACAGGACAGCTAATCCACATCAAGTAGTTATAGTTGTACTAGTAGAAAGAGGAGGAGAAAGGAGAAGAACCATAGTGTTAACAGTGATAGCAAATATTGAGTTCTTATACATACAAGATACTATACTAAGCAACTGGTATCTATTATATCCTTTATTTATCACAACTGCTAACTCCATTAGGGTCTGCTAATATCCACTTTTACAGAAGAAGACAGAGAGACTTGATATTAGGGAACTAGTCCAGGGACACTCAACTAGTAAGTCAGAAAAGCAAGATTCGTAGTGAGGTCTGTGTGACACCACATCTGTGCTCTGAAGCCCCATGCCAGGCTGCCACACATAAGGCATTTATTTGTAAAAGCACTTGAAAAGTTGAAGGTGCTATGCTAGCATAAGAAATTAGGACCAGCTCAAACCCAGCAGTATCCTAAACTCTTAAATTTAAGATAGCTTTAAAAATCAAACAATATTTAGCAATTACAAATTTTGAACTCTGCACATTTGAAATTTCCTGAGCCTGACTTGTCTACTGGTTCTCAGGATTTCAGTTTGACATGGAAGATATTTTAAAAACACAATAATAAAACTTGAGTCCTAAGGAGTCAATATATCACACGTACTACCAACCTCTTATAAATCAAAGTCATCTTTAAAATATCCAAATAGCAAATTGAGAGCCAAGATGCCAATCAACGCAGGCATGGCCTTCCAATCTGCTGATCAAGGCCAGATGTTGGCCAATTTACAGCTCTTGCTAAACGCAATTTACAGGGGCATTAATTTATATTTTTTAAAAATTTTTTGGCTTTTAAACATGATACTGGTCATAGAAAGCTCGGATATTACACCAACGCAGTTTCAAAAACTAAACTGTAGCCCAGATAAGAAACAATGTATATTCAACATCGAACTATATAAAGAAGTACCTATGGAAGTGATCCCAAATACAGATATAGTGTTCTATGAGTCTGATTTTCCTATGTAAAAAATAGAGAAGTCTGCGACCCAAAGCTAAGGCAAAGATTGGTATAAAGTGCAATCTGTGTTGAATTTTCAGAGTGCAGGGCAGTTCCTTGAGCGCTGGGGGAAAGATTCTTTACAACACAAGGTAGAAAAGGCCTTAGGTCATGTGTAACTGAGACTCAGCCAGACAGATTTCAACTTTCCAAGAAACCTTCTAAAAATGAACCAAGATTGTCATCACTCTATTTTCTCCCCTGCCTCTCCCCGCCTACCCTTTCTCTGAAGACAGACACACAGAAACATATTACACATAAAAAGTTTTCAACTCCATCTCCAGTACTAGGAACTTCTCTGCTTTTTCCTCCATAATGTTATAACTCTAAAAGCAATTATTCTAGATAGCCTTTAGTCAAGTTTCTCTTTTTATTAGCATAACTCTTTAAGAGCTTTCAATCGATCAATAATCATCTCAATCAATCAATAATAATCTCTTAAGGTAAACGTTTTTGAAAATTCTTCTTGCAGAATATACAAACCAAATTAGTTATGGTGGCAAAGGAAAGAGGATTGGAGAACAAAATTTAACATGCTTGGGTTCAGTCACATTTCTGGACACATTCAATCTCCAAAACATGAAGAACTCTGTACCGGAGGAAAAATGGAATACAGTACTGCTTTACGGAACTTTGTATGGTAATGTAACGTAATATAATATAATATGTGTTTCTGAAATGACTTAAAGATTAATAAATTAACTATACTAGAGGAATAATATGTAGTCCTAACTGGAAGCTAATGAGCAAATATATTTGGATTTATAACCCTACTTGAAGGGTAGAAAATGAAAAATGAAGATAGTGATATTTCTTGTTTGGAATAGTTTATTTCAAGCCATATGACCTTCATATGATGGACATTCGAAAATGCTGGAAAGAAAACAATAGCTCCAGAGAAAAACTCTGTCTCAGACACATGGATGCAATGTCAGCAGCCAAGTGATTTAAAACAAGTCATTGCAACAAGCAGAAAGTTTAGAAAAGGATGAAAGATTAAAGGATTAAGATGGAAAATAGAATTATGAAAGAAATCTAAGGAATGAGGGGCTAATGCAAAAAAACTATAATTTTGCTAGTTGATTGTTGATTCCAAGTTTGTATTTGAACCAATATTTATATGAATATGCCTGCTGGACATTTATTACGTAAATGAAAAAGAAATTGGGGCCAGCCTGGTGGTGCAGTGGTTAAGTGCGCATGTTCCGCTTTGGTGGTCGGGGGTTCACTGGTACGGATCCTTGGTACAGACCTAAGCACTACTCGTCAAGCCATGCTGTGGCAGACATCCCACATATAAAGTAGAGGAAGATGGGAATGGATGTTAGCTCAGGGCTAATCTTCCTCAAAAAAAATCCAAAAAACAACATCCTTGAGATATATACATTATGGAAATCAGATATTTAAGACCAGAAGAAAACATTTCTGGAAGATTTTAAATTGCAAGACAATGAAGTCACTGTACCTAGAAAGCTATCTAGATGTCAGAAGTTTCTGAAATATTAATAAGGGAAATATGAAATAAAGTGATACTGGCATTTTTGCTGACAGCGTAAAGACTGTTTACATAGAAGAAATGATGCATGTAGGCATTTAAAACCTAACTCATGATGTCACTGTTTTGGCAAATGGCTCAAGTTAGAGACTTGGAAGCTGTACCCAATTGCCTCCCCTCCTTAAACCCCATATTTAAGCAATCAGTGGATAGTAATAGATTCTCTCTCCAAAATACTTTGTGAACCCAAACATTTTGTTTCATCTCCACTGCCATGACGCTAGTCAAAGCCACAATTATTTCTCTCCTCATCTATTACAATAGTTTCCACTGATGATATTCCCTGTTGTATCTTATCCTACAATCAACTTTCCAAACAGCAAGGAGAATAATTTTCTTAAAACATAAATATTATCAGGACTTCCAATCACTCTTAGAATAAAATTTGGTCTCCTTTCCATGGGCAACAAGTCCAGCGGGTTTTGACTCAACTGACCTCCTGATCCCTCTTTCTCTAGGATCTGGCCCCACTGGCCTCCATTCAGATCCCGAAATAACAAGCCATTCCCCACTTAGAGCCTTGCTACACACCATGTCCACTGCCTGGAAGTTCCAGCCCCTACCTGCTTACGTAGCTGGCTCCTTCTTGTGTTTCGGTTCTCAGCTTCAATGTTAGACAGACAGGCTTTCTATGATCAGCCCATTTTACGTACATATTCCTTTCTTATTCTGTGTGCTAGTACCCTGCTCACTACCTTCAAAGCACTTTCCTGAAATTGTAATGACATAGTTGTGTATTGGTTTACCCATCTATCGTCTGTCTCCCACCCCCAACAAGACAACAGGCTTCTTGGAGGAGGAGCCACGTCAGTTCCCCTCATCTTGAGCCTCAGTATCCAGCACAGTGCCTGAGCTCTAGTGGCCACTTGGTAAATATTTGTGGAACAAATAAATGGATTAATGACTGGATGAGCGACAGAGGACATAGTCTAAGAGTAAACTTGTTACAGAATAGGGCAGTTAGTAAGAGTAGATTACTATGTATTAGATTTGGGGAGTTACAATGAGGGAATATGAAAAGGATGACAATTAGTCACTAGCTGTTTTGATTACAGATACATATATCAATAATCGCTGAATCAAGACAAACGTAGAAAATTTAGTTCATCTAAGTGCTTTGATGGGCAGGAAATGGAAGCCAGCAGCAGGTAGAATCTTGACTCTCAAAGAGTTTATTCTTTAACAGAAGAGGCAAAAGGACATATCTGGTATGATGAGAGAACAACTTAAGGCCACTTTTTTCTTTTTGCAAACACTTATGGAATGATTCCAGCGTGGTGTAAGGTAGGAGGGACCAGCCTGAGCTGTCAACATGGGATCAGTGTGTGCGGCACAAGCTCTAACAGCCGCAGTGATACAAAAAAGGAAGGATTGTTACAGGGGTGGGGCAGGCCAGGAAAACGTCACAGGAGAATTGGGTTTTACTCTGGGCCTCAAAGAAAGCCTGAGATTTGGCTGAGCAGACAAGGAAGAGGAATGATATTCGAATCAGAGAAGAGGGTTTGGCCGACGTCTATGGAAAACTTAATTGGGACCACATTTGTTCTGGTTCTAAGAAAGCGGACAGTTACACAAGATAAAGAGGAATATCTAGGAAAAGCAAATACAAAACCATCAGATGCAAAAGACCTAAGATGATTACGTTTAAAATGTGACATAATTTTTAAGGAAATCCATTTGAGAGAGTAAAAACCACCTTAAGGACTTTTCCTCTAGCAGCACAAAAGGACAAATTTAGATCTAAGGCAGGAAAATGAAAAATAACTAGGAAATAGAGGAATATTAAATCAACTTTCCCCCAGTTTTGACTCAATAGATAAAAGGCAGAAGAGATTAAAACTTAAAGTAGATGAGCTCTATCAGCAAAAATAATTGGCCATTAACAATGGAAATTTAGAGGTTTAGTCAGAAGGTTCTGTGTTTTCCTTTGGGCACTCATTTATCTAACCTATACTAATTGAGACCAACCACGTACCAGCACTGCGTCGAGATCTTACATTTTAGTGAGGAAAACAGACAATAGAAGGATAAGGAAATAGAACTTGTGCTACATGCTACTGAAGCAGGTAAGGGGAAGATGTTAATGGCGGCTGTCTTAATATTGTCGTCAGGGAGACCTCGATGATGTGAGGGGGAGAGTCACATTCAAGCCGGGAGAAGGTTATCAGCACAGAAAGCATTAGGTACAAATGCCCCAAGTCTCATTGTGTTCTGAGGTGAATGGCGCCCCCTGGAGGACAATTCATAAGCCCTTGGTGTGTTTAAAGAACAGGGAGAGACCAGTGGCTGGAAGGAGGGAAAAGCAGAGTAATAAGAAATGAGGCTGGAGCGGTAACTAGGGATGTGTTTGCCCTAGACCACACTTTAGGAGGGAAATCCCCCAGGTTTGAGAGGCAGGGGGTGAAAACATGAAATGTACGTTTTAGAAAGATCACTCTCGCTGTTGTGTGGAGAGTAGACTGCAGGGAGCAAGAGTTAACCAGAAAGAGGAGTCAGGAAGCGACAGGAGGAGGCCAGATAGGACTGGAACCTGGAAGGCCACAAGAGGCTGGGAATCTTGGGCAAACCATATAACCATTCTCTCTGACACGAACAACACAAAATTGGCCCTGGAAGATAGTCAGAGGATTGCCTTCGGCATATAAGATGGACCCTGATGTTTCAGCTCATTGTGGAAATTCTGAGTCTGGAGAAAAATGGAAAAAAAAAAAAAAAAAAGGCAGGAACTAAGAAATGGGAAATGGAAGGGAGACCCAGGGACTGAATCCCTAAGATATATTACCCAACAATTCCATGAGAAAGCAGTGTCTTTTACATATTAGGAAATTGAGGTCCTGGAGGGTTAAGTAACTTGACCAAAGCCATCTGGTAATGAACAGAAGAGAAATTCAATGTAGATCTCTCCTTCTCCAATGACTAGTGAATTTTCTGCCTCAGTTTCTTCATCTGCTTAAGAAAAATGACACCCATTTTCATGGGTTTTAAATATGCTGATGTGCAGAAACATCTCACATAGTCCAGTTTCCACTTCCACACAGACAACATCCAGGGGGTGCTCAGCCATACTGCCAGGCTTGACAATCTGAGACGGCACCAGGAATAGCGCCAGTAGCCCCTTTCTGTGGCGGTCAAGACTTCCACTGGCATGGAAGGCTGTACAGAAACTTTCTTGGGCTGCTCTGTGTCATTAATCCCTGAGAAAACTCTCTAACCACATTCTTCAAGTACAGTGGTTCTTAACCCTGGCTGCACATGGAACCACCTGGAAAGCTTTAAAAAAATTCAACATCTGGTTCCTACCTCTGGAGATAGTTACTTAATTGGCCTGGGGTGTGGCCTGCCACTGGGATTTTTTTTTTAAGGAGAATACACCTTTCCTTTACACAGTTTTTTTCTCTACTGGCAGCCACAGGGTTTCTTTTATTTGGTCCCGAGGAAGAAAATGCACAAACTATTATTAAGTTTCATAATTGTCTTTTTTCTCCCAACCAAGACAGATTTATCTTTGTACCCAGTATAACAGTACTCAATGGCTTCGGTATTTATTTACTACTTTTAGCCCCGCCCCCCAAATTCCATTGCCCTTTATTTTGACAACTATGTACTGATTTCCCTCTGGGAATCAACATGCTTCTATTGCTTCTTTGGATGGAACTGACTCCAAATGTCAGCTCCAAGGGTGACCTTGTGTCTGACACCTGGCCAGTCAAAGCACTCCTTACCATGTCCACAAGGAGTGGTTCAGTGTTGGGCAAATCTCTCAATTCGGAACAATCCAAGTTAATCCCATGGCTTTTGATTTGTTGGGAGAAGACAACTCTGCCCTCACCACCTTGAGAATGGAGCCAACACAGGAAAGCAGAGGTAAGATTGTTGGAGAAATAAAAACTCAGGCTTGATGATATTATTTGAGCCCTGTATTAAGCCATGGCTGAATTCAGCCTGGACATTTGTTACATGAGCCAGTACACTCCTTTTTTTTTTATCCCTCACTAGCCTATTTGACTAGTGACTTGTTGCTTAAAAACCAAGACTTTTTAACAGATGCAGCGATGCTGTAAAAGTTACCTTGTATGAAAAACAAAAGGATAGCACCCTAGCCTAGCCAATCCTCCTGATAAAAATTCATTGAAAATAATAAATGGATGATAAGAGTAAGGGGAAAGACAGACATTCAAAAGCAGCTGTGGTCTGAGGAAAAGAGTAAGGCAAAAAACAGCCTTTCATGGGCGTGTCTGTGAACTGGGTATAATTTAGGATTCTCAAAGACTTCAAGCAGAAGATGAAGGCTATTGCTTTTTTCCTAATTGCTTAGGATTTCTTCAACTTGGTCTCACCTCTGCAACTGGACCACAAGGTTTCCAGATTTACAGAAGTTATATACAACTTTGTAAGCCCTTTAAACCAATAGTTCCAGTTCTAGGAATTTGTACTTGGGGAAATAGATGAGCAAATGCAAAAAATCCATATACAAAATGTTCTCTGCAGCATAACAAAAAATAGCAAAAGAAAAGAACCTAAGTGTCCCCTTCACAGCCTCCTTGTCCTCAGTGATCCTTTAAAGTTGGCATGCTGATTCTCTCCTGGCCCCTCTTCTCTTCCACACTCTGTTCTTTCTCTGGGTGGTCTCCCTCATGCCCATGACTGAAATTAGGACGTGTGGGTGGGAGCCTCCCAAATCGCCCTTTCCAGCCCAGTTTTTTCTCCCATGTTTCAGGTTCATTTGTTCAGGATTATTCAGAGTTTCTCTCTGAATATTCCATAGGTTCATTAAATTCATCCCCCAAATGGAACTTCTCTTCCCCTCCCCTCTCAAAGCTGCCCACCACCCAACAGCATCCCGTACATGAAGTTGCCTAAAACTTTCTGAAACCTGGCTAGTCCTCCAGGGTCCCTCTCCTTTTCCTCCTACGGCCAATCTGTCCACTTTGCTTCAACTCCATTGTCACCACCGTAAAATTCATTCCACCATTACAGCTCACCTAAATCATGGTAACTGATTCCTAACAGGTTTCTCTCTTGTCCTCCTCCAATCCATTCTTCCCCCTTCAGCCACAGTAATTCTTTCCAAATGCTAAAAGCCTGCCCCTCCTGCTAAAACGATTCACATGGAGCCCTCCTCCACACTCATGGGTGAAGTCCAATCCCCTTACAATGGTGTTCAAAGGCCTGCCGGAGCTGGCTCCTGCTTAGGGCTCAAGCTTGGATCTCCCCTCCATTTCATTCTGTGTTACAGCTCTGCCGAACGTCACTTTGTTCCTCAAAGATGCCACTCTCTCTGTCCCCTGCCTTCACACATGTTGTTCATTTTCTCTGCCTGGGAGACTCTTTCCTCTGCCCGCAGCCCTAACTTAGTCATCTTGGTGCTACTCCTCCTTAGGTCTCAATCTAAATGTCACTTCCCTTGGAACACTTCCTGACCTTCCTTCCAGCCCCCAGTCTGGGTGAGGTCTCCCGCTTCTCAACCACCTATATCACCCAAGCAGAGCCCTGTCACATCCCTGGTCATGGTGTCTGCACTGTCTCTCACACTCACTATTCCAGAAGACCCTTGAGGCCAGAGCCACATCTGCCTTGCTCATGCCTAGATGCCTTCTGATTAGTGCAATAACTGCCACAAGACAGGTAATCAATAAATGGTGCGTGAATGATTTAAGCTTTTTATTAAATACATTAAGCCACATTCATAGGATGGAATAAAATGCAGCCATTCATAACAATTCTTTAGAAAAATAATTAATGATACAGGAGAACATTTGGAACACATTGTTCAGTCTAACAAGCTTACTACAAAAGAGAATGCACAGTCAGATCCAATTTTAGTTTTCTAAAATCTGCATTAAAAAACGAGAGTTGTTCACCTAAAATTTAAAGTGATTTCTCTTGGGGATGGAATTATAGGTATTTTTTTTTTCCTTTCAGTTCATCTGAGCACAGATTTCTTGGATAATCAGGGGTAAATGATAAAAATTATTTAAAGTGCTATGTAAAGTTCTAGGCTGTAACAGAAGACAGGGTCATGGTCAAATGAGAGGTGAATGCTCTGGTTCTGGTAGTGACCAGAAGTATTGCTGGTGTAGACTACCAGAGAGGTGAACTGAGCCAGGAACTCAAAAATGAAATTCTTCATATAAATTACAATCAACTATCATGGGGACAACACAAAAGAGCAGGAGGAAAATGCCTCAAAAGGTGGGCTGCGTTAAGAAGAAGTGTAAATATCTATCTTCAGTTGCCTTTTATCAATATGATATTAAGTCACAGGAGATGAGAACCAGGTTGGAAAAACAGTCAAAGAAAGGATTCTTCAACCCAAAATAGAATATGATAAAGTAATTAACAAGTATTCTTTTATTTTCACGTTTTTATGATTGTTCAATTTCTCTTAGGCCTGGGTCTCTGCGAATCCCACCTTAAGATGCTTGTAGGCATCACATCTGAACAGTCACATCGACATCTGAAGGATTCAGAATAAGACCCAGGACTGTATCACATGGTATTTTGGCCCAAGTGAGACAAAATTTCACTCTGGCCTCCTCCAATTGTTGTGGTCTAAAGAGGGAGTATGTATAAGGGGATAAATTCTGCTCCAGGGAAAAGTAAAAATTATATTTATCCTAGGATATTTACATTTCTATTGTAAAAGATCTCTGTTGCTTTTAAGAACAATTATATGGACATTCTGCTTCTGGTATGGAGAAGTTAGATTTGAACAAACAGATTGTTCTACAAATAACAACTGTAAACTCCAGACACTCCCCCCAAAAAATTTATTTCGAGTCTCTGGAAAGTGAACAAAAGCAGGTGGGTTTTGGAAGGGAGTCAAAACATGGAGGCAGCAGCCAGAATGGGGAGGGTCTCATGTTGGGGAAACTCCACCTGCAGGCAGACTCAGCTGTGACCATGGCACAGGCAGACCAAGACGCTAGCATTACACCTGCTCTTTCTGTCCAAAGGAACTCCAGGAAGGAGCCTGGGGAGGAACACCATGAGGAATGAGGAAGGTCCTGGGAAAGAAGAGAGCCAGAGAAGGGGACCCCCAAATTCTGTATATGAACTCTGCTCAAGTCTCTGGATGACCCCCAAACCATGCATGAATGGGGCACTGAAAGCAACCAGACGAGATGAGATCTGAGTTCCCCTCAGTGCTGGCATGACCAAGTTTGCAATGAGAGTCTCCTGGTTCCATCAGTGGACATCGGTTAATCCATCTTGGCTATGGTTTCCTCCCACATGAAATGATAGTATTGCAACAGTTTCAAGATATTTACTTATTCATGCATTCAGCAAATGGTTCCTGGGTACTTAAGTGCTAGGTGCTCTATGAGATACAAAAAAGTTTAGCATCACTGCCCTTAACAAGCCTAGAACCCCACGAGGGACAGCAGACATGCACCCAACCAGCTGTCACGCAAGGCAGAACTTGACCAGAGAAGGAGCTCGGTGCAGCAGTGAGAACATGGACCCTAGAATTAGACAAACGTGGGCTTACACCCACCAGGACCTAAGAGCTTCACGATCTACTTTGTGCCGCTGTTGTGGGGATGAAATAGCAGCATTTAAATTAGGCACTGTTCTAAGCACTGAGTACTCATTTAATCCTTAATTACAACCTGATAAGTAAGTACGAATACTACCCTCACTCAACAGATGCGGAAAATGGGGCATAGAGAATTTAAGTTTACTTGCCCAAGGTCACCAAGCAGTAAGTGACCAAACAAAAATTCAAATTCAAACAGCGGTCCACTTGAGCCCCAGCTGTTAACTGTTAAGTTGTGTTGAATAACTTCAAGTGCCAACACGGCATTGAACCCATGGCAGGCACTCGACAGGTGACAGATACCATCATCATAGTTATTGACACTGCTGATGCTGTTGTGATTACTGAGTCACAAGAGAAAAACAATAGATGAAGTTCAAGACCCACACCTGAATTTTCAAAGCTAAAAAGAATGCCAAATAATTTTCATGTGCAGATCTGGACACATACCTTAAGAAATCAGAATTTTGTTTACCTGGTTAGTATATCCTATCTCTTCTTAAAAAGAAAAAGCACCAAGCTATCATTATCTATTTCTTCACATAGCCATCAAACTGGAACTGCCAAGTGCCATCTGCCAGCACTAAACGGGGCATCAGAATGGTTCCCAAAGGGAAAAGGCCAGGGTGAGAGACAGGACCTGGTCATTTACTAAAGTGGGTGCGGCTGGTCCCCACTGCGAATGGGAGGAGCCGGCAAACAAAATACTTTGTGGCATTTTTATTTAAACAATCTCAAAGAAACGGTGCCATGTGAAAAAAAAAAAAGAAAGAAAGAAAGAAAGAAAGAAAGAGAAAGGAAATATGAACTTAGCTCTAACTGAAAAACTAATCAGCATGTACCAAACATCGAAACAAAATTTTACTTACACTTAATAATTCTCCATACCTTGCTTTGTTTCCATAAGGTGAAACTATATACCACTTGGAACTCCAAGGACCTCAGCTGCAACCATTCCTAAATGAAGTGGTGATTTAGGGATTATGCCAAATTTTAAAAGAATAAGAAGAGTATTTTATTCAGGCCTGGTAATTTTATGAGGACACGCTGCAAGTTTCTTATGTAAATACACGCAGTTTAATACAGTCCTAAGGGAGTGCTTTCACCAAAATCACACATATCAGGATATTGGGGAAAAACAACCAAATCCCTGAACTTTCTAACTCCTAAGTCATTATTGGGTAACATGCCCAGGTTCTCAACAATACACATTATCTCAGAGAATTTTTCTGACATGTGTGGCTATTGCCTGTAAATCCCTTTAAGATGAAAAGCATTACCACTGACATTCGAGTTGGACAATAGGATTTATGTGGCTGGATTACTCAAGGATAGAAAATGCAGAAAAACAAAAATAGTTTGGACAAACCCTTGAAGCCTGTTGCAATGGTATTTAACCTACAGGCTCTGTTCGATACGAAGTTTTTAGACTCAGGACTTCCTGAGAGTTGCTTAGACGTTATGAAACTTTTCTCTGTAAACATTACTGGAAACAACAAGATGGATTTATTGACTCAGCAAAGGGCTCTTAAACTGATATATTTGAATCAAAGACTTTTTTTTTGTTTTTTTTTTTTGCTGAGGAAGATTCACCCTGAGCTAACATCCATTGACAATATTCTTCTTTTCATATGTGGGTTGCTGCCACAGCATGGCCACTGACAGATGAGTGGTGCAGGTCTGCACCTGGGGCCTAAATCTAGGCTGCCAAAATGGAACGTGCTGAACTTAAGCATGAGGCCACTGGGGCTGGCCCTTGAATCAAAGACATTTAGGAATAGGGACCCTTAAAAGTAATAGTCAACCCTCATCATTTTACAACATGGAAATAATGGCTGGAAGATAGCAAAATCATATGCCCCAAGGTGATATGACTAAATCCATCATCGCCGTCACCACCATCATCACTATAGCTAACACTTATTCAGCATTATAGCTAACACTTATTCTAACACTTACTCTTTGCCAAGTGCTGTGTTAAGGGCTTTTTCTGTTCTTCACATCAACTGATAAAGGGTGTACTAGTATCTTCCCATTTTCTGAGTGGGGAAGATGAGCCTCAGACAAGCAAAGAGCTGGAAAGGAAGTGGGCCCAGACTTGAAACCCAAGCAGTGTGATCCTAAAAGCCCATGTTCATAGCCATTCCACTCTCCCACCTCTTTAGGACAGATCAGATCTACTGACCTCCAGGCCAGCGAAGGACATCAGCTCTCCACACTTGGCGATGATGGAGTTCCCAAGCTGCAAGATCTGCATGTCTGGTAGTCGAATCCAGTGTTGCCTTCTGATAGTTATAGGACTTGAAAAAATGAGTCCTCTGCCCAGTTGCAACACTTGGCTTCATAATTTTAGTGCAAGAGCAGTTCATGCAAATTCTATGTATCTATAATCCTATCAGAAGGGGTCATGCTAGAAAATGTCTTTACATTAATGTTTTTAAAATACATTGGATAAAATAACATTTTCTCAAGATAGTCATGAAGCCTCATATTCTCACTTCGGTCTCTGATGACTACATGACTTCTACAATAGGTAGATGGCAGGAAGGTGATTAGATTCTATGAGATGTGCCCTGCACGATGTGGTCACACACATAGAATCAACAAATGTCATTTACTGCTGAATATTTTATCACTATTGATTTCTTTTTATTCCTTATTAAATGTATGTGATATTCTACTTCAAATTCCTAAGGGGAAGAAAATAAAAATTGAGATGCTGAAGCAAAGATGATGGCTAGACAGTAATATTCAGCTTTTATTTATATATGTATTTAAATGTATTCATATATTTAAACATACATCTTTAAATATCAACAGGCAGGGATGATAAGTATATATAATTAGGCACCTTCAGAGTTAAAATGCATTTAGTTTAAAATTTAAGGACCCCAAAGTTCTAAAGCAAACATAAAGATAATATCAATATAAAGGGTAAGTACATAGGCAATAAAACCAGCTTCTAATTACTCATCTTTGTGCTTATCATTCAATAAGTTAAGTATAAAACACTCAAGACATTTTTACTTTTGTTTCTTATCGCCCCACCCTAACCAGAATCTGAAACTGCACTTTTCAAATACGGACCTAGTGAAAGTTAAGTAGAAGTTCAAAGAAAAGACAGAACTCATTGATGAAGGATAAAAATCTAAGTGTAGGAGAAGAGCGGAACTTTCCGGAAGGAGAGTTCAAGTGGTAATTACTGCACAAGCCGTCTCTCAGGCCTGAGTGACTTTGAACTTTCGGAAAGAGGTTAAAAAGAAGGCAAAAGTCAAGCAGACGGGTACCCAGGAAGGAATTCAGCCTCGAAGAACGCGGCCCAGATCAGATGGAAAAGGATCCTTGAAGGAAACAGGATGAAGATGAAAAGGGCAGAAAGAGAAGGATGTGAATGTGCAGTGTTGAAAGCACGATCCAGAGGGAAAGCCCAGTTTTAACAGTTTTCTGGACTAGATTGAGCAATCCAGGAGGGACTGTAGTAAAAGGATTTCACCGTAATCACACACACACAAAAACCCAGAAAAAAACAATTTTTCCAGCTTTCCCCAAAAAATATCCTTCTGGCTTTTTCCAGACTTAAAAAATTTTAGGAGGGACATTTAGAAGTTTTAGAACTCAACAACTCTGCGTTTATTTCACTCATGACTATGGTTACAAAGATAATCTTTAAAAATAAACAAAATGGAATTTATTTTAAAGAATATTCAGAGATGGCATAGGACAATGGTTAAGAATGCTAGTGCCAAGTTGCCTGGATTTGAATCTCTGGCTATGTGATCTCAGGCAAGTTATTCAATCCTCTTGTGCCCCAGTGTCTCAATCTGTTAAGTGAAAATATTAATAGTATCTGCTTCACAGGATTGTTGTGAGCATCAAATAGTGAATGACATCTAAGTGTTGACTTTTTTTTTTTAAGATTGGCACCTGAGCTAACATCTGTTGCAAATTTTCTTTTTTTTCTTCTTCTTCTCCCCAAAGGCCCCCGGTACATAGTTGTATATTCTAGTTGTAGGTCCTTCTGGCTCTGCTACATGGGATGCCGGCTCAGCATGGCTTGATGAGCGGTACCATGTCTGCACCCAGGATCCGAACCAGCAAAACCCTGAGCCACCAAAGCGGAGCGCGTGAACTTAACCACTCGGCCACGGGGCTGGCCCTAAGTATTGACTTTTATAATTAATCTATTCAACAAATATTTCTTGACCTCCTACTAACATAAAATATGGAGCTAACTGTTCGATGGGTAGGGTATTGAGAGCAGGTGAGAGAGAGAAAAGATGAATAAAATATATTTCCCGCCCTCAAAGGATAGCACAGGGAAGCAGGGAGACAGAATCAACACAAACACACAAAGGAGTAAATGAAAAGGGGGCAGATAGGAAATAATACTAGGAAATTATTAATTTTTTAGGTGCGATAATGGTATTGTGGATATGAAAGGAGAATGTCTTTATTCTCAGAAAACACAAACTGATTTATTTTGAGATGAAGCATCATGATAGCTGTAATTTACTTTCAAGTTGCTTTGCCAAAAAAAACCAAGGCCAGCCTGGTGCGCAGCAGTTGAGTTTGCACATTCCACTTTGGTGGCCCAGGGTTCGCCAGTTCAGATCCCAGGTGTGGACCTATGCACCACTTGTCAAGTCATGCTGTGGTAGGCATTCCACATATAAAGTAGAAGAAAATAGGCACGGCTGTTAGCTCAGGGCCAATCTTCCTCAGCAAAAAAGAGGAGGATTAGCGGTGGATGTTGGCTCAGGGCTAATATTCCTCAAAAAAACCCCAAAAAACCCCATATATCAAAATACATACATATAAAGCAAAGGTGCCAAAATGTTAATCATTGGGAGAAAAAGAAAGAAACAAAGAAAAAGAGATAGCAAGTTTCAGGGGCTGGCTCAGAACTCCAGAATATTTTGTGGACTTGAGACACTTTCCAAACTTTCTCACAGTGTGGCTGATAAGAAGGAGCCTGGAGACACAGGGTCTTTTTACAGTGCAAAGTACTCTATAAATTTCAGTTTCTGCAACCACCACCTTATGAACAAACCGGTGGGAGGGGCTGCTTCAAAAATGCCTCCATCACCAGTCAGGTGCTCCCACTAAGAGGCTTCAAAACACTGCACTGAATCCTTCGAAACTCAAACCAAAGCCCCCTTTCCCTGGTCGGACTTCAGTGAAAGTAAATCTCCGAAGGAAAGTCTTCATATGAAGGCTGCTGGGAAATTTGGCTTCCTTCTTTCAATTCTAGATCATAACATTTTCTCTAGGCTTTATCAGGACAGCATGGAGGAATGGACAGGCCAGTGGATAAAGGAGAAGGTCCTAGTCAATCCCATTGATACCCAAGTTTAAATTGCAATCTATAGGCTAATGTCTCTGTGTTCAGACTTGGCCCAGATTTCTCCTCCCACTTCCAGGCTCACACAGCAACTGCCCAACTGACACCTCCACTTGAATGTCACAAGGACCCCTCAAACTCAACAGGTCCAAAACAGAACACTTCTCCTCCAGATTCTTTTTTCTCTATGAATGGTACAACCAACCATAAAATGACAGAAGCCACAACCCTGTCACCTCACTCTCCCTCGCCCTCCGTATCCCACCCATCCCCCGGCCCTTCCAGTTTACTTCCCAAGTTCTCTCAACTCCGACAGCTTCTCTGCTTTTCAAATTCTACCCTGCTCTTCCCAGCAGCCCACACCTACATCCTGGACTCCTACAACAGTCCCCCAAGTTTTCTCCTATCCCCACTCTTGTCTCTCTCTAATCTACATTCCACACTGTTCCAGAATGAAGATTTCAAATTCCCGTTTAAACTGATCAATGGTTCAATAGTAATCATTATTAGGGAAACAATAATGGGAAAGCAGCTAAGATTATTGAGCTACTCTCTGGTAGCAAGCAAAGCAGCAATAACAAAGCACTTTAGAGTTTTCAAAGCTCTTTCACAAAAATCCCATTGGTCCCAGAATGGCCCCGTGAGGGAAGCACTATCATCATCTCCTCCATTTACCAGAAAAGGAAAAGAAGATTGGGTGGGGGAAGGGATTTAATGATTTGCCTGCAGTCAATCAGCCAGTGACCCCGAAGCCCGCCCCTGACTATAGGCACAGCCCACACCCAGAGTTAGGTGGCAGCTGACTCAGCCAGGGTGTGGCAGAGCTGTGAAAAACTGTGAAGTGCTCTATAAGCAAATGATGACTGGCGCTGCTTGCTCAGTCATCAGCTCTTCCAACATTTCCGAGTTTTCCATTTGTTTAACTCAAGTGGAGCATGGAAGTGGGGCTCATCCAGCACATTTAACTCCGCCATTGTGGTAACCACATTCATACACAGATAGAGAGGGGTTAACTAAGCTGGCCACAGCCACACCCCTCCTGCCCCTGCCCAGGTGAGCAGGACCCTGGAGACAAGATTCACTTCTCTAGTTGATGCACAGGTCTTCCAAATATTAAAGAGTATGGGGCACTGCTGATCGCAGGGGCTGCTCCTGGCAACACCCAGCCCTCAGGTTACCTGGATGGTCCGCGGCCTTGTATCAACACTCATCCTTTGTATCAACCACCGCCCTCCTCAGGCCTCTTAGCCAGGGGCAGATCTGGGTAATTCTGAGTACAGACATGTTTCCTGACACACTCAGGCTCTACACTTAACCTCTTCAAAGGATGTCTTTCTACTTTATGCAGTTGTCAATGTTGCTTCTGTGGATCAGGAGCTTACATGCTGGTTTCAAGAGAAAAAAAACCCCTCCAACATCATGTTATTCTTACAACATTAAAGGTTTACAGTAATGCCTTCCATAATGTCCCTCCAAGTGGAAATAGGAACAGGACTTCCTCCGAGGACAAAATCATTCCTTGGACACCAGCCCTATAGCCGTGATTATCTCTCTGCTTCTTCAGGTGAAAATATGCTAACATAAAACTATTTTTAAAAATAAAAGTAGCTTTCTAAAGATGTGGCTTTTCAGGTGACTTGAAGTTTCTAAGACATAAGAAAGCTGATTAAAAACAAAAGCAGGTGAACTTCATGCTGAATTTCTTTTTATGTGATCTGGTTTCAAAACCCAAATAATTTAACAAAATAGGAATCTTAACAAGTGAAATTCACCATGAGAAAGAAATTCCACTTGATAATAGTTATTCGTTTTCCACGTATAAATAAAAATCACAGAAATTCCTAGGTTATGTCTAATGTTCAAACATAATTGTCGAGCCATTCTAGCATAGAGCTAAAAAAAAAGGATCACCATATATTTTGTTTTATAAATAGAACAAAATAGGAAGCTCTCTGGTATAGAGTTTTTCAGATTTAAAGCTGATCAAAATAGTTTATGGTTTAAAATGGAAAATGAAAATTATTCTTGGGGTAAAAATATTTACCTTCTGGACACTGGCAGGTGAATCCACTAAGATTAGAAACGCACGTTGCTCCATTTCTGCATGGGTCTAGGGTACAATAATCGATCTTGGATTGGCAAAGCTCTCCAGTATAACCTGAATAAAACAAGAAAGACATCTCATAAAATATGTTATTCCAAAACCACCATGAAGCGCCCCGTGAACTGATACTCAACTGGTACCCACTCAATGAAGGCAGCATCCTCGAGCTAAAACCTCCCAGCCACTCCTTGATCTAATGTGGTCTTACAATGAGCAGTAACTATAGCAGTTTGGAATCACAGTTCAAAAATCGTTTACTTTGCAAAAATCTTCATTGCAAAGAAAGCCTTTTCTTCAACATTAGCTTTGTGTTTTATTTTGAAATACTAGTCAGAACCTTCAGAAGCTGAGACTGAATGCTACTGTCCCTGTTGACAGCATCCTTCTGACATAAGGCAAACAGAATCGACAGTGTTCTGCGTGATCTGAGATGACAGCCACTTTCCCTAGGTCACTCTATAAAAAAGCACTAGGAAAATTTCTAGGTATTAAAATTTTTTAATTGATAATAGTTTAGACCTAGAACAACCTTCTGTGTTCATTCCATCCCTTATCCCCTCATTTTATAGATAAAGAGCTTGAGACACATGTAATGTTAAGCACATTAATATATGAATCTTAATACTTATTTGAACTCAAATCGAACTCAATGGATTCTCCGTGAAGCAAGCCTCCAGTGGCGATTTCATTAAATAATATAACCACACATGTGTGACGAGGAAGTAAGGACTTCGATCTCCTGGAATACCATGTAGCTAAAAAGCTCTAAATAAACCCAAACTTTTTATTAACTTTGAAAACAAGCCCTCCAGAGTGACAAGTGTAAAAAAACAACACGCTAATATGTTTTTCATTTTAAAGTGGGAAATGGCTATGAAAGAAAATTTGGAAAATACAAGATGTAAAATTTCTAGAAAGAGAAAACAGTTGCTCTTAGTTCTACTACTTGCGTGACAGAACTATTAATACATTGAAGACCATTCCTATCAGAAATGTGCATGCATACGTATTTCCTACACAATTATAATCATACTGTAACATTCTACATCTTTCTAGGATATACATAAAATACATAGAAACTTGTCTTTCTGAATTATTAGTTTTGAAAGACTGTCATTAGCACATTGAAAAATAAATCAAGGATATGAGAAGAGAGATGATTTGCCTGGGCTCAGTTACCTGCCAAACTAGTCTAAATTACAGAGTGTGATTTTAATCACACTGTTTGTAATCCTCCTGGTCCTCATGCGCTTCAGAACCGTCCAGGAGATTCTAGCTAATTCGTGGGTAGGAGAAGATGTAAGATAATCGTACAAACTAAAAATTCAAACACGGGGACAAAAAGCTATTTCAAAATTGACAAAAGAATATCTTAATATGATAATATTACGTTAAGAATATATCTTCAAATGAAAGCTCTAAATTCAGAATGAGGCAGAGAATCATTTTTAAGAAGAGTGCTACAAATAACTTTTTGGCTAGAAATAACAGCTAATATAATAGGGTGCTTTTTTCTCTCATACATTAATTCATCCTCACCGCCACCCTATAAAGTCAGGACTACCATAATCATGCCCATTTTACAGATGAGGACACCGAGGGTTAGAAAAGTTAAGTACCTTGCACCAAGTCACAGAGAGACTCAAACTCCTGAGCCCAAATCTGTAAACCTAACCTTACGCCAAGGCAATGTGCATTACATCATCAACAAACATGCATTCAATATAAAGCAGAAATAACAGAAAATAATGGATATTTTTGAATGTTGTATGTATCTGTAAATATATTCTTAAATACACTTAGTTCTTAGAATTGTCATTGATTTTCTGCTTCAATAGGTGCTACACGCAGGCTCCATTTCCAGGATGTTCTGGATTAGGGCAACAGCATAACACTTCTTGAAATTTCACAGAATCTTCTAGACTTATCACATCTCTAGATAAACATTAAAAGAGATCTGAACACTTCAGTACTTGAAAACAATATGAATCTTTACCATCCTGGAAGTAAACCACAGAATCATTTGTCCTTATTTCACAAGTTTATCCAAAAACGAAGACCTCTATGCATCATGGGATTCATCCTGTATCTGAAATAACAGCCATCTTTAGAATCATATACTTAGTATAATTTTGCAACTCCAAGTGTTCTCAGAAATCCATTAGTCCATTATTTCTGAAACTTGCTTCCAAAGAATATTCATGTACTTCAACACGTTGGTAAGTGTTTGGGGGAACAGCTTCTGTGTTCAAAAAATAATAATAATAACAGAAAATAACAGACCAAAAATACATAAATATAGAGTAAACACCATAATATTCCTCCACAACCTACAGCCTACCTATGGTTATGACTGGGCTGGAGGTGCCAAGAATTACTTTTCCACTATCCCTTCCTTCAAAGGTTCTACAATATGGCTAGAAAAGTACATTTCTCAAAAAGATAACCAATTACAAATGGTAGCTTCTTAGAGGCAGTGTGGTTTAAAGGATAGAGCATTGTGAGTCATGTTATTAGAAACACCTCAAAACGGACTCGAGAATGACACAAAACCATGAAAAATAGCCAGGAGCCACCTAGATATCATCTGTAGGAGGAGTGTGTTCCCACCAGACAGAAAGAATATAAGGAGAATGCAGGATTCCGTGAAGTTCAATATTCTTTAGAGAAATTCTTAACAATCACTTTGAACTTTCTTTTGAACTCTGTTTGAATTTTTTATTTTGGAATTTTAAACATACTTAAACATAGAGAGACTAGTATATAACCTCACATATCCATCATCTAGCTTCAACAATTATTAACATTTTGTTCATTTAATTTCATCTATTCCCCTCATATTTGTATACTTTCCTTATGGAGGTATCTTAAAGCCAATTTCATTTCACCTGTAAATACTTCAATATGCATCTATAACTAAAGGAGATATTTAAAAGATCACTTTTAGTGTCTTGTTTAATTGATGTTTGCTCCCATTTATAAATGTAATTAAACACTCTCAACTATATTTATTAACATCAATAATTTATTTTTAAGAGCCACAATTATCTGATAATACACAAATCTTCCTATGCACTTAATTTGTTCTTATCTAATGGATCTAATAAATTAAACCTATAAGCAAAGTGAATCTTAAATGACATTAAATGCTCCAATACTAATTTAGTAGGATTTCAGTTTAAGAGGCTAATCCACATGTGCAGTGTGTAGGGTGTTTGGGATGGTCATAACGGTGTGGGGCTCCCTTTGGTATGCAGCGGTGGAGATGCTGAATCTTGCATGGCCTGAGATGGTGCAATAGAACAGAGCTGTCTCACTCAAATGCCAACTGTCCCCTCCAGTGAGGACCACTGGTCAAGGATCAGTCACTATATCATGGCTTTTTGTTCCTGAGCTTTAAAGTTTTATATTAAAGATTTTTAAAATGTAAGAAACATAGAACTATAAATAAAAAGGCCATGAGTAATTGGCTAGACCTGTAAAGTATGCATGTATTGGCAGGTCTATGGCTTCAGTATAACTGGAGATGAAAAACAACAATGGGGGAGTGTGGGAGGGAGGGGAGAGGGAGCCAAGGAGGCAGGGTTGATTATGGGATTCCCAAGCATGCTTAGCTGCAGGTGGCCAGTTGACCAGCTACAGGCAATAGCTGCCTATGGATCTGCTAAGGTGTAGTTCAGGACCTAAAGCTTGTCCACACCAAGCCAGGTGTTATTGTTGCCTTCAACAAGTTGCTAGTTGAAAGTTCCAGAAGCACTATTGTTGTGCATTGCTCCCACTAGCCAACTAAGGCCATCTCTGGGAGAGAAGAGGCAGAGAAGAAGGAACCACCAGTCCTGTAGCTGGCTTACGGGGCTCGTAAACCCCAGTGAGTCAGTTCCTGGACCCTCAGAGAGCAGTGACGTACCTGCAGGTGTCACGCAAATAATTGATACTGATCTATATGGAACATTCTGAACTGGATATCTAAGACTTACACAAATCACTCTTCCTGTGTCTTTTGTTTTTTTTACATGATGTCATAATCAAGGAGTCAAAACTAAATGAGTGACTGGTAGGAAGTAAAATGAAAAACAGACCATTAAAGCTTTGCCTTTGGGTTCTTCCTTTCATCCTGCTGAAAGTTCACCTCTTCTATGGGGAATAAAGGAACCACACCAATTGTGAATAACACTTCCTTATCCCACCAAGGTGGTGACAGTCACCCAGAGAACCTGGTAGAAGATGTTCAAGCAAGACAGTGGTCAGGTCAAGACAGTGGATAAGAAGGGTAATAAGTGGTGGCCACTTTGTGTGTATTATGGGAGAATTTCCTCTGGCATATACACATAAATGGGCATTTCAGGCCTTGAAGATCTATGCCAGAGGGCTCCCAAGGGGCATGGAGAAAATCCCATGTCAAGTTCCCATGGACGCAGAAAAGAGCCCATGTAAAGACACAGAAGGATGCAGGAAAGGTGTGAATGCCGTTTAGACCTTCCTAAAAAGGCAGAGTAATGACAAACTTCCTTCATTCTGGTTCACAAATGACAAAAGTCTATAGCTAACTCCGGAGGCAAATATCAGTAACTTTCTAAGTTTCTTTTCCTCTAACTAGTGATATGGCCTCTCCTTAGAGCCAAACCACAAACATTCACGGACCACGTTCCAAATTAGCGTCAGACCACACGACGCCTTTCACATTATCTAGTTCCAGGCATCCAGGCACTGAGTCCAGGACTCAAGGCACGGTCTCCCAGCCCATCTCTGCACCACTACTCCTGCCTTCTGACAATCCACTGTACGATCCACGTGGGAGTAGCCAGAAAGATCGTTTTAAGACATAATTTATACTCTTCTATACTTAAAACCCTCCATTGGCTTCCCAAAGCCCTTAGAATAAAACCCAAACACTTTCCCCTCATGGCTAAAAGACGCAGTGTGATCTGACCCCTGCCCCCTCACCCTCACCCACTATCCCCAGTGACCATCACACTGTGGCCACCTTGGGCCTCGTTCTTGTTCCCAAACTCCCCAAGCTCCTTCTCACAGACTTTAGCATTGTTCTCAAGCTGTGGCCTCAGGACCACACAAAGATGTGAGAGGGGTACAGAATACAACAAAAGCAGTTATGGTCCTGCCCTAAAAAGAGAAGTATGGCATGAATTTAAAACTGACATGTCATGGAGAAACCACTGAAGAAAGCTGGCAATAAACTTGGAGAGGGGGGACGAACTGGTGGAGACGCAATGGAGTTTCATCAGCAAAATGAGGAAATAAAGACAGAGGAGGTGAAAAATAAATGACACAAAAGAGTAAAGGACCTAAGAATGGCATTAAAGTCACCCCTAGAACCAAGCAGGGAGATGTGAACATGTCTTACAGGAGCTAAAGAAATGCAAAATCCAACTACCCAGGGAAGGAAGTTAGCTCCCACCTTAGTGGGGGTTGCAAACAAAATCAGAACAATTAGGTCAAGGTGTCTCTTGAAACCATGGCTGTGCATTGTGAAATCGACTCCACGTGGAGAGAACGAACTGAAGTTTGCTGCAGTTGGAGGCACTAAAGAAGCGGGGGGGGGGCACCTCTGTGTGTTTATTACTGACATGAGAATTGTTCTAGATGCCCGGGTCTGGTGAGACAGCCAAAAATCTCTCTCCCAGAAATAACCTTGGTCCTTTGAGTGCCAACTCTAATTCATTCGGGTCAAGAACTGCAATTAGCTTAGGATAATAAAGCTCTTCCCTTAGTGGTGTGCGTCTTTTAACCTAGAAAGACATAGAGCCAAATTTGGAGATGATGATACGAGGACAGAGATCAAAGGCCTGGTTTGCCACTTGCTCTTTGGTTTAGGCTAACTGGTGCAGACTGTGTGCAAAGAATGTGTCATGATTGGGAAAATACGACGCATGAGAGAATCCATCAAGTTTATGATTCCAATCAAAACGTTTAGTTGAATAATTGATTTTTGATTGATGAATTTAAATTGAAAGATAAAGCTAAGCCAGGACACATGGAGATATTTAGCAGAGCTTGAGAATCACCATAATTTATGTTTAATTCTTGCAAGAGAAAGAACATAAAAGATAATGTCAGATAGTCTTCCATGTACACAAAAGCCACTCTAGGACATCAAAACCTCAGCCCTAGAGGCCCACCATCACTTTGTACAGGCTGTTCCCTCTGACTCTGCACCCTTCCATGGCTGTCCCCTCCCATGAGTGAGCTCTCTGCTCAGAAATCATCAGCTCAGACCTTGGGACTCATGCTCGTCTTTATTCTTCAACTTCCCACTTATCTCTACTCAACAACACATACACACACTTGTTACCTCCCCACCTAGAAGGGGACCCCAAGGGAGCAGGGCTTTGTCTGCGGAGTCTCCTGTTGTCCCCCCCGAGTTCTTTCAGGCTCCATCACACTATACTTATCATCAGTACCTGAAATGATTTTCTTTATTGGTTCCCTTTCAAGAACATAACCCCCCTGAGAATCAGGACTTTGTCTGTCTTGTTAGTTGCTGAATCCTCAACACTTAAACATTTCCTGGCACAAATGAATCAACTTGCTTAAAGCTTTTGCCCTAAAATCAACTATATCTTTCAAGTTAGATTTAGCCTCTCCCTCAGCAATAATACTACTCAGAACTGCATGGGTGAAATGTGCTGGTTACCCTTTTTCCTAATGTACATTAAAATAAATACATAGCTATCAGCATAAAAATCAGCTATCATCTGTTATCTAAAAGATGTGCTCTCTAGGGGCCGCCTGGTGGCTTAGTGGTTAAGTTTGTGCTCTCCACTTTGGCAGCCTGGGGTTCACCAGTTCAGATCCTGGGCACAGACCTAGCACCGCTTGTCAAGCCATGCTGTGGCAGCATCCCACGTAAAAGAGGAAGATTGCCACAGATGTTAGTTCAGTGACAATCTCCTTCAAGCAAAAAGATGAAGATTGGCAATGATGTTAGCTCAGGGCCAATCTTCCTCACCCCCCCGCCCCAAAAAAAAATGTGCTGTCTAAAGTCACCTTGTGTTCTGCAAAGGTCTGTACTTCCAACTTGGGAAACAGCTCAATGGAGCAATTGCCCTGCTAACGAGCCCCTCCCTCCCCAGCCAGACTGGGATGAGTGGTGAGTTATGCTGACCCCCTTCTGAACTTCAATCTTGCTTCTCCAACTAGCATTCAGCACCTTCAACAGGTCCCTGCCACAGGGCAAATCAACAGATCTTTTCTCCAGCAACAGCCCCAATCAGGTTTAATTCCTTAGGTCCGTGCTTCTCCACCAGGGTGACTCTCCCCTTAGAGAATATTTGGCAATGTCTGGGGACATTGTTTATGTGGTTGCTACTGGCATCTATGGGTAGAAGCCAGGGATGCTGCGAAACATCTTACAATACACAAGACAGCCCCCTATGACAAAGAAGGATCCAGTCCAAAATGCCTGGGATGCTGGAGTTGAGAAATCCTGGTTTAGGTCAAAGAGACCTTGGTCCTTCACACTAAAAACCCTTGTTTTTATCCCAGTATCTCTTATCTTCCCTTAAATAGAAACCAATCCTTTATAAAGTAGGGAAATAGCACCTTCAGAACATTTTTAAAAATCAGAATCCTTAGGAATACCTATAACTTCTAGCAAGTTAAAGACCATTTTAAAATAAACTATATGACTCTAAAAACTTTTAAGTTACTGAGGAATTTATAAGTGTGATATTCACTGAATAAGTAAAATACTTGGTTCAAAACTAGATGACTACTGAGGCCGGCCTGGTGGCGCAGTGGTTAAGTTCATGTGCTCTGCTTTGGCAGCCCAGGTTTCGCCAGTTAGGATTCCAGGCGTAGACCTACACACTGCTTATCAAGTCATGATGTGGCAGGCGTCCCCCATATAAAATAGAAGAAGATGGGTACAGATGTTAGCTCAGGGCCAATCTTCCTCAAAACAAAACAAAAAAACAGATGACTATTGGAGATAAGGATCTCTCCTTTTAGAGAATCACAGAGGTTTTATTCTTTCTTTGGAGAACACGCTAATATAACAAAAAAGATATTAGAAAAGTTGTGCCTTGGGATATATAATAAGGATGCCATTCAAGGACATACAGGATGATGGGAGAAAGTTCTGGTCTGAGACTCAGCACATTCAAAGCAGTCTGACCATGAGAAATGATGTGAGATGCAATCAAGTGCATGTGCTGGTAAGTGAATCTGCCAGATGGTAGACGATGTCTAGACACCTTGAAGGAAATGCATTGAATGGAATAATCCATTTGGGAGGTGGGGGGAGGACACTAGATTACATCTGGTCTAATGTAGATTTGGAGTATTGAATTTTACACTATTTTGTATTTAAGTGTAAAATATAATTTAAAATTTATCAGTGTATGGAGATAGAAAAATAGCTAACTTTTGCTGTGAATATCCAAACAGATTGGAGAAAACTATATCCTAGTGGCGTCTTTTGATTGCCAACAACATCACAATAAATGGCACCCCTTCAGCACCCCTAAATCACTCTCTCTACCAGCTACACTCTTCAAACGAAAGAAACTTTCTGGAGTTCAATGGCAAATTACATGAGGTGTAAGCCAAGTTGGCTAAATGAGCCAGACTATTAAAAAATAAGGCAATGACACCAAGGTGGCCTCCCACATGCCACAACTAGAAGGACCCACAACAAAGAATATACAACTATGTACTGGGGGGCTTTGGGGAGAAAAAGGAAACAATTAAAATCTTAAAAAATAAAAAAAATAAAAATAAAAAATAAGGCAATGATCGTTGTTCTTTGAAACATTCTCCTCCCCTGCACCATTGTTTTGCCTGTGATGTTTACTTCATGATTCCTCTACTGAAATAACAGTATTCCTCTGCCTCGCTTCGACTCCCTGAGGCAGAATCTAATTGTTTTTTTGGACAGCTGTCCTCAAAGCTTCCAAGGTGGGAATTGTGGTGGGAGCTATTTTTAACGTTCCTGCTCTTTTAATAGCCTGGCCTGTGCAGCGAGGCGAAGCAGCTGGATTTGTACTGAAAGCCTGATGCCACCAAGAGAACCCACCAGCCTCAGTTCTCGCCCTCGGGGGATCCGAGCAGCTGGGCTGGGGCCTCAGCCGCTGCTGCAGAGATGGAGCGCCTAATATTAGCACACTGAAGCAAGAAATAAATAGCAGGAATCTGTGTGCCATCCAGACGTTCAATCTCAGAGGCATCCAATTTCAAAGTCGGAAGGTAGAAATTATTTAACAGAAAAAATTAGTAAGAGCCACTGGCGGGGAGACAACAAACACATCTGAACAAATGCACACATAATTCAAAAACCAAAGACAAAGCATGGAAGACATAGGAGGCCCATCTGTGAAGGCAATCGATACAGTATAACAAAACAGGACTGTGCGATAGAAAGAAAAGCATAGAAGAAAGCGAACATTCAGCAGAACTAGGAAAATTAATCTCAAGGTTAGAAAAAAAAATAACCACATCTAATCAGTACTAGGCAAGAAGCACAATGGGGCGCACAGTGGTTTGGAGAGTCAAAGGTCCCGGATGGTGATGTAATGATCAGCTGAGTGAGTGCATCAAACGATTGACTTTGACCTTCCTTTCTCTCCTGGGTGAAATGGGGATGATGACGATACCTGGCTCCCAGGACGATGGTAATGACTGAATGAGATCAACTCCCAGCAGCAGGAGGCGTTTCTGTGGAGCATGCCCCTGAATCCACAGTAGCTTGCACCATGCCTAGCACATCACAAATGGCCCGATATTTTTTAATGGATGAACAATTTACCGATTTTAACACCGCCAAGCAATATGCCAATATTGTCTATCTCTCACTTTTTAACCAGCGGTTTAGATCAGTGGTTCTCCAAGTGCGGTCCCCAGACCAGCAGAATCAACATCAGCTGGGAACTTGCTCAGATGCAAGTTCACCAGCATCACCCCAGACCTACAGAATCAAAGACTCTGGGGGCGGGCCCAGCAATTTGAGTGTTAAGGAGCCCTCCAGGTGACTTTGATACGGGGCGCATGCTAAAGTTTGAGAATCACTGATCTGGAAAACTAGCTGCAAACAGTTTTTTTAATATCAAATATTAATATTATTCATTTAAGAGGTACACATATGATGCAGATTACCAAGGAAAAGGTCAGAGAAGGTCAAATACTACATCATATCGCAAAGCCTTTACTGCTGGCTCCGTTGACACACGCTTTTTCCTTCTATGAGTGGGAGCCGCTAGGCTCCATTATTGCACCTGTCATTGCATTGTTTCCAGATCTACTGCGCTCGTCTTTAAGAGCAGGTGGTAGTGATTCTCATCCCCGGCCCCTAGCACAGAGCCAGGGACACCACAGGTGCTCATTATAAAGTAATTAATGACCGCATAAGGCCCATGTCGTGCTATTTTTTAAATAACCCCTTTTATTCCATTTCCCTAGAACTCAAATAAGAATTGTGATATTGATATAGGCCGGACTATACATGACACCCTATATCTTCTAATCTGGTGATTACAAAGGGGGAGAGGTTTTGAGAAAGCTCCTTTCATTAAATATATCCTGATGATTCCCCCTGAGAAACTGAAATCAAAAGGAAGAAAACAATAAATGAATTAAGAACTTATGCCATGCGACAGACAAGTTAAGGGACTGACTTCAAGATATTTATCAGATGAAGTCTAAGTTTGTGCCACAAATCAAACTATAAAGGAGGTATTCATTCATTCTTTCAGAAAGAATTTTTTTGTGAGTGAAAATTCACACTTGGGGAATCCAAAAGACATTCAGACACAGTTCCTGCCTGCAGGGAGCTTACACTCCAGAGGAGGAGGGAAGGCCCGTTCATGTAAGACAACTAAACACATCATGTGAGCAAAAGCAGAGAAACGGCACCAAGTCAGGCACATTTGGATGACAGTGACAGGCTGGACTGACTGGAGTGTTGGGGGAAGAAGCCTGGGCTGCAGCCAGGCTGTGACAGGCCGCAAACCCACGTGCTGAGGAGCTGGGGTTACCAGTGGGCATCTTTGAAAGTTTCTGAACAGAGTGCAGACTTGGTGAAGTTGTGTCATAGAGTGGTCACTTCTTGTTCTCATTCGCTTCAGCTGAGGGGACAGCATAAGTCTCTCGTCCCCTCTCCCTGGGGACAGGTGCTCTGGTCTGGACAAAATGAGGGACCTCCAAAGGGGCATTCAAAACCGGGCATAGGGGGTGGACACGGGCTCTGAGGAGAGAATTCGAAGAATGAAAGCGCTGATCCTTGTCATTGGTCATTCTCTGACTGGTATTTAGCGGCTAACTAGGGGGTAATTTAGGGGGTAAATAGGTGCCCTTTATGGATCAGCTGTTCTGTGCCAGTGTGAAGGTATGCGTGTGTGTAGATATGTGCTTATAGGTGGATATGTGTATGTACGTGTATGCACGTGTCTATGTTTGTCAGTGCATGTTTCCACGTGTGCGTTTGTGTGTGTTCTCTTTAACTCTTACAAGGTCAATATCGTTATTCCATCTCACAGACAAGAAACCTTAGGCTCAGAGGAGCAAGACAGAGTCGGTGAGTGACTCAGCCTGAAACTAAACCCAGGACAGCAGGCTCCAAACCCCATGCTCTTTACTCCCCATGTGTCTTTTCTTTCCCTTTCATGAAGCTTGTTTGAAAAGACTGTGAGAGCTGAGCAAGGCCAGCCCCAAGGCAGGGAATGAGGGCAGGGAGTGGCCTGCTCAGGCCTGGCTCTTCTGGGTCTTAGCAGAGGGGAAAAGGACGTTCTGAGGGTCCCTCGTGGTCCAAGTTGGCTCACCAGAGACGGAGACCACAGAAGGAGTTGGGCAAAATCTTTGGCCAGAGGACAGAATGGTAGGCTCGGTGAAGGGCCTCAAACTGTTGGCTTGACAATAACAACAATGATAATAGCAGCTACCATTTGTCCACTGCTTACTGGGTGCCAGGTACCTTTCTAAGTACACCACGTGCATCATTTTATTTAATCTTCACAACAACCATTGGATGGTGGTGCTTTGGATTCTGTCACCCATCGCAATCTACAGATAGAAAGCTGAGACCCAGTGAGATTAATTTCCCCAAAGTCACACAGAAAATGAATAGCGGGAACAGGCTCTGCACATGGGGAATCTGACTTCTCAGCCCAGTCAGCTCTCCCCAGTCCCGGGCTTCTGGAATGTTGTGCTGCAACCGTAAGCAAGGCAGTATGGGTTGTGGAGACGTGGACAGGCTTATCTCAGTCACTCAGGCAGCAGATGACAACAGCCTGAAGCAGGCGTCGGTGATGGGAAAGGAAGCAAAGCCCAGGGACAGATGGAGGATCATCATAAATACAGCAAGCCTGGTGCCTATCCAAAGATAAACAAGATGAGGGAGTCACTCATCAGGATTAAGCTTCCAGCCTGAGCGATGAGCACGGTTAGGGCACCATTGATAGAAACTAGAGCCATGGGAAAAAGCCAGGCTTGAAAGTATGTGTGGGAGGCAGAGGAAAGGGGACACTGAGGGTCTGCAGTTGAGTCTGAGGAGGGGGATGAGGAGTCAGCAGACACATCAGTGCCAAGTCTAGTGAAAGTGCTGGAGCTGAGGTGACAGGCCAGGCTGGGAAGAAAGAGTCTGGAAACCATCCATTTAGAGGTAACAAGGCAGAATGAGTGAGTTCTGCCAAAGGCAGAGGAAATCGGCTAGAGAGGGCTAAGGACAGAGCTCTGGTGATAGAAAGGAAAAAGAAAGGAGGGGAGGAGGCTTGGAGAGGTCCCAGGAGAAGGGACACAGAGCAGTGTTCTGTAAGCCAGGCAAGAAATGCTTCTGAAGAGATGAGGACAAAGAAAAAGCCCTGGAAATTAGTGAGAAGGACACCACCAACGACCTTGGAGAAGCAGTTTCATGATATAAAGAGAAAGAAAGTGTAACTGAGTGGGTAGAAAATTACGAATTGGATCTAGACCATTGTGTGCCAGTGATGAAGAAGATGAGAGAGGAGGAGGAAAAGAAGGCAAACATGTGGAAGCAGCCACAAGGACCTACTAAATTCTCGCTGGTTTGAGGGACGGGTTTTAAGATGAGACCTTTGAATCCTTGCCGACAAGAAGCCAGGAGGGGAAAGAGGGAGGGAGAAGGAGGATGACAGAGAGAGGAAGCCAGAAAAGGCTGGAAGCATAAGATCCTGGAGGAGGAGAGAAGGGAGATCTCATCAAAGGCGGGCTTCATAGCAGCATCGCTCACAATAGAAACAACCCAAACGTCCATCAACAGATGAATGGATAAACAAAATGTGGTGCATCCATACAATGGGACATTATTCAGGCATAAAAAGGAACGAACTACTGTTCACACTACAACATGGATTGACCCTTGAAAACATGATGCTAAATGAAAAAAGCCAGACTTCAAAGTATCATATAATTCAACTTACGTGAAATAGCAGAATGGGCAAATCTAAAGAGATAGAAAGTAGATCAGCGGTTGCCTAGGGCCAGCGGAAGGGGATAGCAGGATCAGGAGGTGACACCTAAAGGGTAGAGGGCTGCTTTTGGGGTGATGAAAATGTTTTCAACTGTGGTGATGGTTACACAACTCTATGAACACACTAAAAACCATGGAATTGTACACTTCAATGGTATGCAGATTGTATCTCATAAAACCATTATTTAAAAAAATCACTGGCGTCGTCCACAGCTCCCCACTTCCACTCACACCTCCCATTCATCCCATCAGCCAGTGTTATCAGCAATACCTCCCAGTACATCCTGAATCCCAAACCTCTCATCTCTTCCAGTTCCACAGCACTCAAGCTGCCACCATCTCTTGCCAGAACAGGAAATGGCCTCCTAGTGGGTTTCCCAATTCCCTTTCCTTATATTTATTCTTTACTAAATTCCAGAGTGATCCTTCCAAGAGGGAAATCAGATGGCTCACCTCAGTTCACACCCTCGGATGGCTTCCTGTCACTCTCAGGATGGAATCCCCATCCCTCCACAGCCCACTCACACCTCCTTCCCAGCACTAAGACTCATCACTGGTTCTTTTAGGTGCATGCTCTTCAAACACTCCAGACATATTCCCGTCTCAGGACCTTTGCATGCACTGTTCCCTCTGCCTGGAATACTATTCCCTCTGCTATGCACATTGTTCACAAGCTCCTAGTATTCATGTCTCTACACAAGTATTTCCCTTCAGAGAAGTCTTACCTAATCACCCTGTCTACATTCATACTCCCATTTCTCTTGATCTCTTCACCTTGCTTTACTCACTTCCTAGCACCTATTACTACACCTCACTCCTTCCCTTGACCACACACACACACACACACGCTTTACACATATATGCAAACATACACCCAGATGCTGTATACATATATGCAAACACACACACACACATTCATGCAACAAAGAACACACACACACATATTGTTGACTCATCTCCCTCACTAAAACATGACCTCCATGAGCACAGGGACTTTCCTCTTTCACAACTGTATTCTCCGCACCTAGAAAATGCCCAGCACATGGTAGATACTTAGTAAATAATTGTTGAATGAATGAATGATCCTCGCAACAATCGCTTATTTTAAAGATGAGGACACCCAAGAACGGAAAGTTTGGGGGGGGGGGGTCGCACGAAGTTGCTTAACTAGTAAGTAGAAGGGGCTGGAGTGAAAGCCCGAACAGCCATGTTACATTTTGTTTCATCCTCTCTGCCCCAAATGGTGCTTCCTCTGGTCCCAAGGGGGGCGAGCAGCATCACAGGCAACCCATTCATAGCCTGTCAGAGATGTCCACACCTCCTGCTCTGTTCAGAACTAATGGAAAATTCACAGACATGAATATGTGACCGTGAAACATACTCTGATCCAAAGATGGACACAGAGTGAAGAGGCCTGAATTCCTGTTTCTCCATGAGCTTTTAGACCCTGGTCACTCTGGTCAAGTCCTTCAGCTTCACAAAGTCACCATTGCTTCCCACACTTCATGTACAGAGGCAAGTTCTGAGGTTCCTTCCATTCAGAAACACTGAACTAACCTACTTTTAAAAACTGCCTTCATCTGCTAGTGCACTCCTTTGGTGTGTTTTTTTTTGTTTTTTTTTTTTGGTGAGGAAGATTGGCTCTGAGCTAACATTTGTTTTCAGTCTTCCTCTTTTTTTTTTCTTTCTCCCCAAAGCCCTAGGACATAGTTGTATATCCTAGTTGTAGGTCATTCTAGCTCTTCTACATGGGACACCACCACAACATGGCTTGATGAGTGGTGCCATGTCTGCACCCAGGATCCAAACCAGCAGACCCTTCGCCCCCGAAGTGGAAGGTGCAAACTTAACCACTCAGCCAAAGAACCGACCCCCACACTCCCTTTTCGAGTTGAGTGAGACTGGACGTGAGGACTCACAGCAAATTCAACTCAAGATTTGTCTCCAGGAGGAGGTGACCCATCTCTAACTCACAACTCAAAGGCATCTGAGTCTATCCTAGCAACACTCAGTGTTTAAAAGAATAAAGCTGGGACGGAAACCCGCTACGTTCCCCTTGCCTCGGAAACAATGAGTTTTTAAAAATAGGCTGAAATCACCAATTAGTCGGAACAATGAAGTACTCTGAAGCTGAAAAATGCTTTGTACGATGCTAATAATATTTTGGCAGTGGTGGTTGTGAATGTGGATCACAGCTATTCTTTTCAGAAAAAGTAATAGCTCCTTTGAGGAAAAATTATATTCTTGGAATTAGAAGGTTTTTATAAAATAAATCTTGATTAAAGAAGTTAAATTTCAACTTAATCATGCATTCCGTGTCACTATGTGCAAGGCATAGGGCTTGGCACCGACAGAAGATGGAGAAATAAAGACTAATGTCATCTAAGAGTCCCTGCCCTCAGGCCAGCCACAATCTGACGTGGAGGCAAAAAACACAACATGTGCTACAGGGAGAAGCCCAGAGAGGGAGGGCAGAGAGAGGAGAAGCAAGAGTATCGAGCCCCGGCTATGTATCTGCGTGCCTCATATAGAATGCATCTCATTCTGTTCATTCATTCAGGAAATCTTTATTGAGCCAGGCACCAGGATACGTGCCCACAGAACAGACAAGGAGCTTACATTCTCTTTTAATACTCATAAGCAGCAGTGGTGAAGGTTGCTGTAATCTCCTTGCAGAGTCAAAGAAGCAGGTCCAGAGAGGTTGTGTAACTCGCCCAAGGAGCCCAGCTAGAAAATGGTTAAGGACAGAAACAGGATTTAGACCACTGGCTCTGGAGGTTGTGGTCGAGTGGGGTGGGTAGGGGTCTACACTCCAGGGCAGATGGTCCCAGGTCTCCTGCCTCTGGCACTGAGGGCTCATGTAACCTCAGGCAACAAGCAGGGTCTCCAGGAAGCTCTTTCTGAACCAGACAGTCTGATACCAAAGCTAGATGGGAAACAAACAGAGGAAACAGCCCACGTTTCAGGTCTAATTGTGTGGGATTTATGATTGCCATGTGGGCATTCTGGCTTAAACAGTATGCTATAATGTTAAAACACAAAATGAGAACTCTTCCTGATTCTGCTCCTCACATTAATTTTGCCACTGAACTTGCCTTTAGAGCAGTTGTATTTACTGTTCATTCATTCACACATCCATCTACATCCTGTCCACCCTTGTCGCTGCCAACCAGTATCAACTTGGGGGAGTTCGCAGCTTATCAGCTGCATGAAAACCAAGTGGCTGTGACTATTTCCTAATATGGTGTTGCCTTTCAAAGAGTCTGGTAACTTCTAGCCACCTCTCTTGCTTTTGTCCCTATATGTAGCCTGTTAGAGACCTCCAGGCTTCTGATGTAGCCATCACATCAATCTAAACAGGAGCCGCCAATGGCGTTCACAAACCCTGTTGCCAAAATCAATAACCTCCTCTTAGATTCTCCTGCAGTGTTTGATGCTGTTGACAATCCCCTTCTTTTTGAAAGTACTGCAAGAAAGTTAAGAAAAACATCAATCACACTGGATAAAAATTTCCTCCCAAAATAGAAATTTTATTGACCACAATCTATAATTCATCTTATATGGCACGCACACATATATGACATTTGTCAATGTTTTACTATTTCAAAAATCATCTCCTGCTTCCAAGAAATTGCAATAAAAATCAAAATGAAAACTAAAGCAGAGAGTTTATTACTTAACGGACTGAACAGCCCATCTGCCATATTCATACATCTCTAGTTTACCCATGACTCAAAAAATTCTATTGGCACTGCCATTTGACATAGAAATTAATATTAGTAAATTTGGAGCTGAAGCTTCTTTGCTGAAAATAATATTTTCACTTACTGAGAGATGTTCTGCTCTGAAGAGAAATGAACATTGCCTCAAGACAACAATGTCTCCGCGAAGAGACTTTGTGGGGAGTTCTTGTTCTCTGGTGTCAAGAACCTGGTTTGAAGTCATTCATTCATCAAACAAGGTAATTTCTCATGATCAAACTTGCAACAATTTGAGCACAGCAGGATAAATTTTCAAAAGGAAAACACGCTTCCCACTGTTTGAGAGTTCTCATGCATATATCTGGAGCTTCAGAAGTGAATTAATTGATATTAATTAACCTGTAAATAGTTCTTTCACAAAGGAAATGTGGTTTTCCTAGAGAAATATAAGTTTTTCAAAGGCATTCAGAATTAAATTAAGTAGAAAATTCCTCATTTCGAGCATCCAGTCCCTTTTTTGAACAAAAGTGCCTAATATTTTCTCTCTTAAGAGGAGACCTGTTGGGCATGAGAAAGCTGAGAGAAGGACATGGTCTTGAGTCATAACCTTTGAACCAGGAAAGTACTGCACAACTGCGTGGCTGCAGACACAGAAAAGGAGTGTAATAATCAAGAACATGGGCTTGGGAGGCAGGCAGAAGACGCCGGTTCAAATCCCACCTCTGACAGTTACTGGCATGGGCACCTGGCATGACAGAGCCCGTGAGACTGTTGACCCTATTGTCTCCTTTCCTAGTCAGAGCCTCTAGGGACTAAGTGGACTAAGTGACTGGATTCTGGCAAATGGACACAATGAGCTCCGTTTTGGAACGACCGAGCTCAAGGTGGCCTGGGACATCTAAATGGAGATGCCAAGTAGGCAGTTGGATAAATGGGTTTAGAGGGGAGTCTGACCTGTAGGTACAAATTAAGGAGACACACTATGAAACTGTTAAAATGAATGAAGTGGTTCCGTATGTACTGACCTGGAAGGATGTCTGTGATCTACTGGTAAATATATACAGTGAAAAAAGCAAGTTATTGAACAACATGTATACTGTAATCACTTTTTTAAAACATGTAGAAAAACATAAGCATCTGATCTAAAAGAGAAATATACACACTCACACATAGACATACACATACACACATACACAAACACACATGTGTGCAAAATATATACCAAACTATTAACCCGTCCTTACGATTTGATAAAGTGTGGGACACAGGCGTGAAGAACTTTGACTTTTTCGTTTATAAACTTCGGCCATTGTTGGGTCTTATTTCTGACAATAAGCATTTAATCACCCCAAATCCCACTTCACTCCATCCCTCTCTCCGTCTCCAACTCCTACCTCATCCTGAATCCCCACTCAGTGGCAGACGTTGGCAACAGGATGAAATGGAAAAAGAAAGATGATGTCAGTTTGGCACATTGTTTAATAATAAAAAAGGAGTAACTCAGCATTTGCTTGAAGCTGCATCTCAACAGCAGTATGAAAACGTTCACTGGTAAAATGCTATTCCTGCTCCTTGAGGGTTTACCATCGAGCTGGCTGAGCAGGAAGTCAATTAAGATAATTGCCAGAGAATAGAATGTGTGCACAGCGTCCACTGCGCTCTCCTAAGAGTCACTCTGAGGATTTGAAAATCTCATGGAATATCCAGGAAACCCCCATATCAACCAAGGAATGGTAAAGACTTGCCCTTTGTTAAGGGCAATGTGAAGAACAGAGTACCAAGAACTTAAGCTAATGAACATACATAAACAAAAGGAAATTAACGTAAATGGATGGGAAGATTAGCTGGCTTTACAGAAGAACCTAATTTATCCTAGACTTTTCTCAAGTTATTTAGCATAATCACTCAGCACAGCACCAGGCCACATTCAGTATATATTTGCAGAATTGTTTTTGAAACACTCACGTCTCCATTTGACCAAGAATACCATGATCCCAGAACAAAAATGGTGGAATGCTAAGACGGAAGCATCCTAATGTCAGAAAGCCAGCTAAGGGACACCATGTTTATCCCATGTGAACTTCCTTCTTCCATGCCCCAATTAGATAAAGCACAGACTGAGGAAATCAAACGAGATCTTGAAGTCACCTTGTCCAACAGCTGGACAAAGTATTATTTAACCATCACTAATTAATAACCATATACTCTAAAAAGAGACATATAATAACTATTAACAATGGACACCATACCAGCAAGGCAGACACAGGTGAAATTGCTCCCATCTTGCTTTTCATTTGCATCAATACAGCTGGCATTGTTCTGGCAGGGTTTCCTCTGGCAGGCATCAAATTCTTCACAGAAAGTACCCACATATTGGTCATCACAGTTACAGGAAAAAGTTGCCTAAAATGCAAATATATAGTATATGTTACTTGAGTCCTCCAAAATGTATGCTTCGGCTGTGAAACTCAAAGTTCAAAAGCACTACTTCTCTTTATAATTTTACCCACACTGAGTATTTTAATCCTGTCACTTACGTCATGATCTGATTAAAATCATAGCTTTAAGAGAAATAGTATGTATTTCTTTACAGTTGAACTCCAAACATTTATTTTTTTTTTTATTTATTGATATTTATCCCAACCTTTTCCAATCGTATTAAAATAGAAATGGAAAGAATACCTGTATTTTAAGCAAAAAATGAAGTTTTGCTGGCCTGACAGGGAAATGGCAATTTTGCTAGAGCAGATATACTGTGCTACAGCTATTAAATTAGATGTCACTCCAACCAACTAAATCCTTCAGCAGAGACAGTGCTTGCAACAAAAACATCATCAAATGTCATCTTCGGACCACTGTTCCAGTTCCAGAGCACTGACAGCATTTACTGAATCACCCTGTAAATGGGCCTCATTGTGCAGCCATGCCTACAATCTGAGTGCGAGGGAAAATGAAGAGTATATAATTCAAGTAAGCTTTTTGTTTGGTTTATGAGATTAACATTATTTTAGTAAAAGTCCATAACTCAGACCCAGAGCACTGCATTTGATTTAATTCTGAGATGCCTGTAAAATCGAAATAAAAATGAGCCCTCCTCTCTTCTTAACGCTGGCCTGAGGGTGGTGGCAGGTCTAAAAGAAACCCTAAGCTGGCTCCAAAGCCTGTGCAAAGCAATGGACATCGTTAGCGCAGATTTTCATGAGGAGGAAGGGAGGAGGCAAAGAAGGATGGCTTAAGCAAACCTGGCTTCTGAAAAAGTCAAAACTAAACTTTCAAAAGCATCTTTCCCAGCTCTCCCCAAGCCCCACACATCACCAAGTGTTTGAATCTCTACTGCTCCAAAGCCCCGCCCACAGCCTCTCAGCCGGCCCAGACTCCCTCTCTGGGTCCCAGCCTCCTGCTCCTAGAGGGAGACTCTCCTCTCTTCTCTAGGTGTTGTTAACTCAGGATCCCCACCCAGTACTCCCCTCCAAAGGACAACACAGCGCCTTCCTCCCTCCTGAAAGAGGAAAGCGTTGTCCACTCTTCTCTTTAGTATTTTTTTCATCTCTCAATCACGTTTATAGTTCTTGTCCGTTTCTTGATAAATTTACAACTACATATTTAGATTTCTTTGTAGCTAGTGTTAATGAGATATTTTCCTCATCCTTTTCTTGCAACACCCATCATACTTGCTATCGATTATTACTGGTATAAAATGCTAGGCTTATGTTACCAGTCATCACACTGAGCTCTCGCTACAGGTCAGAGGTTTTAGTTGATTCTCTTGGGTTTTCTAGATAAAACAAAACCCCCCAAAAGCACATATCAATTGCAAATAATGATTCTCCAGTCCTCGTGGTTACAATGGTGGCTCTTCCAGAATAATTTTGATTTCAAAGGGAGGTTTGCAGAAGTCCCCACTAAGCAGAAAGCTGGAATGATGACTGAATTTTATCAAATGCCATTTTAGCTTCTGTAAAAAAAATCATCAATTTTTTTATCATTGACCTACCAAGATGCGAATTGAATGTTTAAATTTTCTAGTACTGACTCAGCCTCGCATTCCTGGAAGGAAGACTCATAGAACTCATTATGCAAATTGTTTTATGGCTGCATTCTATTTGTAGGTTTACTTCTAGTGCTTTCCATCTAACTTGCCCCACTCCTAGAAGACTCCTTTTCTAAGAAAAACTGTCCCTTAAACAGTGAGATAATAGCTTACACTGGAACTGGATGCCCCTGGCCACAAGTGACAAACCAGGAGTAGATGGACTCCTGGCCTCAGCAACCAAGCAAGAAGCCAGACAGTCAAACAGGACATTGAGCTCGACCAAAGCGCCAGATTTTATGTGGGTGTGTTTCTTTTGTTAATTGAATATGTTTTTGTTAAAGGAGTTGACAAAATCCTTGTAATCTGCATAATCAAGTCTTCTTTAGCTCAAGAACACATTCTGCAGTTATGTCTTAGAAGCCAGAACAGTTGGAAGAAAAGCAATGGCTTTTTTCTTCTTAAGCTAGAGTTAAGTTTTCTGCCTTCTATTTCTGTCATCTCTCACACTTCTTTGTGGCAAACGGAAATTCCCTCTGCATTCTAGCAATAGTTGACTTCCTATCTGGTTTATCATGATGTGAGTTTTTCCTTTGGTGTGTGTTTGCATAGACTTTGCAGTTGAAAGCTGGGAGAAGGGGCATCAAGGACTATTAGAAAGGCAGACTTTTACATAGGAAACTCCTTTTCTAGAACTGTCTTCTAAGGAAAATCTTGTCCTTGCTCAGATTTACAACAAGGTACACCTTTGATATTTGCAGGGGATGTGTCTGGATCCCTTTGTGCATCTGCAGATTTGTGACTGCCTTTGAAATGTAAATGCTGTGCATGCCCAGCGCATACAATTCCAAAGCGAGTCTCAGCATCCTAATAAATTACCAGGAGTCATTATTTTTGGCAGCTGTCCTCTAAAATTTACTTGGTTTCTATCCAGACGTTCCATATTGCAGATAAATTTCTTTGGCTATTTAGGGACTACATTTTGCATATAACTCATCTGGCGAGTTCCACGGAAAATATGTTGTTTGTGAAAATAATTTATTAAAGTCCCAAATCAAATATCTTCGAGTTAGCTTTGATTGAATTTAAAGCGAAAACAGAAGCTACACATTTTGTTTGGCTTTGTTTTAAGCAGGAACCTTGAAGGAAACTTTAAGAAACTGTTGAAACAATTGCTTTTGACCAAGCAAAACAATGAACTGATTCTTAAACTTTGATTGATGGATGAGGAAGAAGATTAACAAATGTGTACATACCCATGACCATAATCTTTGTGTATTCTATATCATGCTGTCCATAACGTTAGATTTCTTCCTAAGTCTATTTTCTAAGAACTAAGAGCTTTCCTATAATATTAAAAGGTTTGTTTTAATAGTTTCAAGACTGTTGACTTGTAAGAGGCCATGAATATTCATTAGGAAACTATGTTTTTAACATATTTGTTGCAGAAAACTGTGTTTGATCACCGAAAAGTCGTAAACCGTTATACCAACCTTAAGCAGTTTAACCTACTGACTATGAGATCATTAACCTAGGACCAATTGACTTACCAGCATAAGAGAGAAAATGGACTTAAAATTACTAGCTTAACTAAATTACAGGAAGACAAATCTTTGCCAAACTATTGTATATTTCTGTGTAAAAGTCTCTTTCAGGTAAAATGAAAAGTGACCCTCAGAGATTAATTTTAGAACCCAATGCGGAATCTCAATTTTCCTCAAGAGCTTGAAGTCAAATATTCCATTTGTACATTAATGAAACTTTCTCAGATAGTGGTAGGAAAAAAATTTCAGTCAGACTGAATTCAGTTATTCACCCACACAACAAATGTTTATTGAGCACCTGACTATGTGCCAGGCACTGTTCTAGAAGGGGAGACACAAACGGGAATAAGACTCTCTCATGGGGATTATACGCCAGTGGGGGTGGCTGATGATAAACAAATGAACAAGTCAATAATGCAGTAAATTAGGTGATAAATGCTATGGGGAAGCATAAAGTAGGGAAGAGGAAGAGAAGGATCCCATAAGAAACATTCTTATTAAACCTACTATTGCAATTACCATGAGGACATTGGTGGGCACATTATATGCCATACATCATTTTCTGCCTCATTTATAAAGCCCTACCCAAGAAAAGGCACTCATTTAAGTGCCAGTAAAAGTTTTGCTAGTCATGAGAACTGACATTTTGTCCTCAGGAACAATGCAGATCACGAGCCTGCCCATTTTTCTCTCCTTTGGGATTTGGCTGCAGTATGCTCAGAGTCTACTGGAAGTTCAATTTTAACAAGTATCTAGGCTCTGTGACCTATATGACTACGTCCTTCTTCTAACATGGATACTGCTTTCTAATTTATACCTTCTCTGACTCGGACTTACTTTGTGAATTTTTATATTTCAAATGCTTTATGAAATACACAGCCAAATATATGAATAACGAAGTCTAAATTCCCTAGCAGGGCACAGAAGACCCTTGACAATCTGCCCCAAGTTACTTTTTCTATCTCATTCTCTCAATTTTCACCTCTCACGAAAGCCTAATTGTTGTGTACAAATCACCCCAGAGAGAGAAGCTTTCCGAGGAGTTGTGTTTCTCTGTTTCAGAGTCAGGATTTATCCATTTTATTTTACTTTCTCCCTTAAACAAAGCATACAGAAAATATATTTGTCTCTTTTTGATGTCTCGCTGAAATCAGTATGAACATAAAAACCCCAGCTGACTAGACATTGCATCTTATTGTTTACAGAGCTTGCTTATGTTATTTTATCAAATCTTCACCACATCTGTCAGGTGGGTGATATCAGATCCATTTTAGGAATTGAGAACAGACTCAACAGAGAGGTCAGATAAATTATTTAAGGTGTCCCAGATGGCAAGTATAAGGTCAAGGCTTAAACCTATATCTTCCGATTCCAAATCCTTTTCCACTCACAGCTGCATATTGTCCTATCATCGCCGTGCTGGTCAGACACATGTGGGGGTGCCCCTCACGCTTCCTCTAAAATAACCCCTGATGACTGAAGTATTTCATTTCCTGCTCCAGATTTCCACCCCTTCCCCTACTCTTTGGCTGCCGTCCTTATCAGCATCACTCACTGTCCTTTTGCTTCACTGATTCTAATTTCCTGTAGCCTTAAGAACAATACCAAATTTACTCAAATAAGGTATCAAAATAGAGTAAAAATCCCCTTCCTGGGGTTGAAAGCATCTCTTGTACATAAAGTGCCTAATCACTCATGAACGGACTTAGAAACTTTGGGCAATTCTTCGCCAGGATTGGAGGTCCTTGATATCTGGGACTTTAGTTATTCATACATAATAGATGTTTGAGTGTTCATTGAATTGAGCTGATTTTATAATAAGCTGCTTAAAGGTAGACTTGTAGGAGAGGCTGTGCAGGTAAAGGGTCCTCTTCCCCTACTTCCTTGTCTCTGATGATCTTATGTTTTGTTAAGATAGCATCATAGCCACTTACACATCCTTCGACCACACGTTCATACTAAAGGGAATACTGAACAAGGATTAGGAGGACAATCCCAAGCCAAAAGGGACTAACAGGGCCCTACACCTCTGAAAATGGAAAGAAGATTGTTTAAACCACTCCTGGCTAAAGGACTCTCCAGGGCCAATTTTGATTTCCATCATAGACCAGCCTGGTTCCAAGTAACATCTGGGCCATTCATAGTTTAATGTCTGAAAATGTCAAAACTCTGGCTAATGAGTTGACAATTGTTGAAACTAGGTGACGCAGACATGGTGGTTTGCCAAATTACTCTCTATACTTTTATACATGCTAGAAATTTTCCATAATAAAAAATTTGTTATTTTTCTTTTAAGAGTCTGGCTAAGTCCCAAGAAAGGAAAGATAAAACTTGGAAACATTAAAATCACCTGGCAGTGTCCTGTGTCCAGCGCCTCCCTGTGGAATCTGCTGTTGCCTTTACCATAGGCATGTTGAGGAGAACGTGGTGGGCACATCACTGAGTCCCGGTCTAAGAAGTCCTGCTCCAGAAATTTATTTCATATCCAAGTGCCAGGAAAAGCTCTGATTGTCCTAAGGGACTGCCATGTTTTCTCTTGTGGACAACATGAATCATGGAACAGAGCATATTTCCCTCTAAACAAAAGAGTCTTCTTGAAGAGAAGGCGTAGCAATTCCAATGCCAAGGAAAGGCTTGGCTGCCTCTCAGCTTCCCCAGCACACCGGGGTCACAAGCAAGGCACACCCAGCCCAGGCCTCGGCTGGGAGAGAGCAATTCCTGCTCACAAAGCCTATGGGTAAAAATTCAGAAGCCCTCTCTAAACTAGTACTCTGTACACTGGCAGGATCAAGAAGTAGAGTCTGTTTGCTAACGTTGGAAAGCTCTGGAATCTTTTCATTCCTAGTTAATAGACTAGCTCCAGGTGCAGCTGTCCATGAAGATGATTCCCTGACTAAGAGCTTGCTGCAGCCCCTTGATGGAGAGCTTACATTGCTCTAAGCAGACTTGAGGAAAGGAAGGTGGTGAATCCTGACTAACTCATATGACAACACAGCATCGGTCAGATTTTAGACTCAAGCATCGCATCACCCCAAACACACTGACCCTGAATTGACAGAGATGGAGGCCTCAGACGCCTTGTCCCGGCTCCTAGACTACGGGAACTAGACCGAGTAGTCATTCAAGTCCAAAATTACATAGTTGACAAACACTAAAGCCTAGATAAAAAGCAGTAACCATACACACATTTTCATTTGATTAAGCACAGGTGAGCTATCACTAACGGGTCAGAAGATCAGTCCAGCCTGCTCTTCTGGACAAGTACAATTTAGACTTTGACTAAACCCAGATTTAATATTTCAAGACACAGAAAGGATTATCAGCATGTAAAACTTAAGAGACTATCTGAGAATTCTATTTATGATGTAAAAGTGCTTATAAACGCCCCTCCCTGAGCCCAGGCCACACAAGAACACCTGGAACCCAGCCATGGACACAAATAGCTGCCGCTTGCTGGGAACTCAGTGAGCTATCTCAAAGGAAAACTCACTATGAATTACATTTTTTAA
The DNA here is from genome assembly GCF_041296235.1 of Equus asinus. Lineage (NCBI taxonomy): Eukaryota > Metazoa > Chordata > Mammalia > Perissodactyla > Equidae > Equus > Equus asinus. The sequence goes on along the minus strand of NC_091808.1, from coordinate 10,876,177 downwards.
ATTCTGTCTATTGGCTGGGTCTTATTATTCTATTACTCATTACACATGTAATTTAAACACCATACTCACATTGCTTATAATCTTATTTTCCCATTAGTCTTACACACTCTATCACTCATATTTGGGTTCACTAATTGCAAATGTAGTCACTTATTTTTAAAAAAATAAGCTTAGAAACATGCAGATCATCTAAACATTAAATTCAAGACTTGACATTCATGCATTCATAGAATTCATGTCTTTGGCTTAAATGTTAAATTCTAAATAATAGAAACAATAATGAATGAGAGTCCTGCTCTTTCCTTCCAAAGGACATTGAAGTTTACTTTATTACTTAAGGGAGAAGAAAGTAAATGTCTTACAGGAAATTTCGTAAAAGCCTTTCTCCCTAAAATTGGATGGATGGATTGGCAGAATGGAGATGTTCAAAGCAGTTTCCAACCACATCCTGGCAACTTATGTGTTCTCAGCACTCTGAGTGTGGCCATAACTAGACATAAGATTTCCATGTAATCAGCCTTGATCTTCAATTCACTAACATCCATGTACTTATTTGCTTCAATATTCTAATCCATTAGCAAAAGTAAAATTTGACTTAAAAAAAAAAAGAATGTCACTGAAAAATTCATCTTTTATTGAATTTCCCTGGGAAAAAAAAATAGCCTGATCCTACAAGTAAATGACATACCATTCCACTTTCTTATTTTAAAATTCCATTTAGCCTTCTACTTATTTTCTTTGCTATACCAAAAGAAAATGGGAAGAAAAAAAGCTTTAATAAAATGTACATTTTAATAAAATGACATTTGTATGAACTATTGAGGAGAAGGACTCATTGAAGAATAGGATCCTTCTCAACATCTTCCTCAAGTTACCTTAGATGGAAAACTCACTATGAATTACGTTTTTAAATAGAAAGCCAAGATGATAAAGCAGTGGTAACTTTTTCTAAAGATGAAAAGCCAATGGGGCATGGCAGGGTACCAAACCATCATTTACTAAATAAAGCACCTGCCATATGCCAAGTACCATGCAAGGATTCACTTAATCCTCCAACAGTCTCTCTATTTCACCAACGAAGAAACAGAGAATTTAAGTAGTTTGCTCAAAGTCACACAGCTAGTCAGAGGCAGAGGGAGGCAGATTTGGTGTCATTGTAAAGACATTCTTACAGTTTAAGTTATCCAGAAATGCAAGAAATTAAGTTACAGGGAAGGAGGGGCAGGGTTCAAACAACATTCTGAGAAAGCGGATGAGGGGAGCATTTCTGCACTGAGTGGAATTTGAAGAGGATGACTTCCAAAGGCCTCTTTAACTCAGACCTGATGACCTGGGTTGCAGTCCCATATGAGCCACCAATGTCCACTGTCATGATCCTACTGTGGGTGATTTCATGTCACTCTTGAGTGCTAACAACCACCTCATGGTTCCTTTTCTATTCTCACTGTATTAGTGTGCTAGGGCTGCCACAACAAAGGACCACAGACTGGGTGGCTTAAATAGCAGAAATTTTTCAGAAACAATTCTGGAGGCTGGGATAGCCAAGATTAAGGTGTTGGCGGGGTTGGTTTCTTTGAAGGCCTCTCTCCTTGAGTTATAGATGGCCTTCTGCTCCCTGTGTCTCCACATGGTCTTCCCTCTGTGTATGCTGGTGTCCTAATCTCTTTTTACAAGGACACCAGTCATATTGGATTAGGGCCCATCCGTATGGCCTCATTTCACCTTAATAACCTCTCTAAAGACCCATCTCCAAATACAGTTACATTCTGAGGCACTAGGGGTCAAGACTTCAACATGAGGATTTTGCGGAGATACAGTTCAACCCTTAACACTCATTCATCCCTTCTCTGGCTTACTCCTCCAACTATTTTCAGAGCAGTCTTCCTCAAATGCTACTTTCAGTACTTCACAAATACTTGGTGCCTATTCTACTCAACTCATTATCCTAGAGGACACACAGTAGTCACTGAACAATAGCTGTGTGAAAAGGTTGGCATTGCACATACAGAGACATATAAGATTATTGTGCTCTAGGAGTTAACAATCTCACTAGAGACATAAGTCTGTGTCATTGTCATCATCGCTATCATCTTCGTCACGAACATTTATTGAGCACTCAATAAATGCCAGGCACTGTTCTAAGGGCTTTGCAACATGCGGTTAGCCTCATTGCTGTTGTTGTTCCAATTTTATATTTGACGAAACTGAGGCACAGAGAGGGTGAGTAAACTGACCAAGGTTGGCCAGCTAATTAATTGAAGAGTTGAAAGTTGAACCCAGGTAATCAGATTCCAGGACTTGCCCTCTACATGAAAAGAAACTATAGTTCACATGAAAAGTGAACCACAAATGACCACATAGCAGAGGAAGAGAAAACACTACATTGCTTGCTCAGATCCTATTCCTGGTCCTTCTACCTCCTTGACCAGGGGCAAGTAATTTATATCATTTACTACTTTGTTTCCTTTTGGACTTCACTTCAATAGCGGGAGAAAATAAAAGGAGGTATGCTGTACCCCAAAGATTCTATTATTTATGTTGTGATTTTAAAAATTTAACTGTTGAAAGATCTAAAATGATACAATAGATATTCAAGAACACCTATCCAATAGCAAAGGGGTTCTATAATAAATTATTCCATCAGTGACACAGGATGAGGAAGTGGACGGCTGGTCCATCTTCCCAGTTCCTGTCTGAGTCAGGTCATGAAAATGAACAAATTGAATCACAAGCTGGATTCAGGGGCCAGGATATAGGCAGAGGTTAGAAATTAGGCTTGGGTAAAATCATCAAAACTTCCAACTTCTTTTTTCCCATTAAGCTTTCACTGGCCCTTCCCTTCACACATCTTGGAGACAGGGATGATCAAGTGCTCAAACAGACGTAGAGACCAGGCACCAGCTGCACCTGCACCTAGTCCAGGTAAAAGGTAGAGCACCTGATCCCTCATCAGGAACCCCCAGTTCCCTGCCCTGACTGTTTCAAACACTATGACTGCTCTGCGTCCTTCCTTAGGTCAGTCCTGAGTGGCAGCTTTTGTCCTTTTTTGGGATGATCCACTGAGTTCTCAAGACCTTTGTCACTATCTGATACTCAAGACCCCAAGATTGGGAGATAGACCTGAAGAACTCCACCCATGTGACATCCACTTTAAAGACGTGACTTCTCAACCTAGGTGCCCATCAAGGGACGAATGGATAAAGAAGATGTGGCATATATACACAATGGAATACTACTCAGCCGTAAGAAACCATGAAATCCAGGCATTTGTAACAACATGGATGGAACTTGAGGGTATTATGCTAAGTGAAATAAATCAGAGGGAGAAAGTCAAGTGCCGTATGATCTCACTTATAAGTAGAAGATAAAAACAATGACAAACAAACATAGAAACAGAGATTTGACTGGTCATTATCAGAGGGAAATGGGAGGGAAGAAGGCAAAAGGGGTGATTCGCACGTGTGCATGGTGATGGACTGTAATTGGTCTTTGGGTGGTGAACATGACGTAGTCTACACAGAAATCGAAATATGATGTACACCTGAAATTTCTATAATGTTATAAACCAATGTTATCGCAACAAAAAGATAAAAAAATAAAATTTGAAAAACCGAGTTCAACACCCCGCCCCCCCCCCAAAAAAGGTGTGGCTTCTCTCAGAACATCACTCTAGTGTGTGGATCTTCTTTCTTCTCTCCTTCCTCCACCCGTTTCCCGATTCTCCTCATTCCCTTTGGACTCCTGCACTGTGTGGTTTCTTATGTTCATGGGCCACGGCTAAGCAACACATGTGTGTCCCCAGTTCCCATCGTTAGCCAGCACGTGGGCCTTCCTCTACCTTTACAGCTTTTTCTAGACTTACTTTCCTATTGGACCCATAACTCTCCTTTGCCTCGGTCTTCACATCTGTTTTCCTCCTAATAGGTTATTTTATACTTTACGTACTTTTCTGGATAGTCTCAAATCCAACCCAAAGACAGAGAATGTAAATAAATAAAAAAGTAAAACACAGCATAGAATTGATATAAGGGATCAGTTCAGCTTTCCTTACGGAGAGTGAATGCAATTCTCCAGCCCCTTGTTCTGACTGAAATAAGAATATACATGTAAATCGAGAATATTGGCATCATAGCCTGAATTTCAAGAGGTTTGTCTTCATTATATAGTCCCTGAGCCCATGGAATTTGACTAAAAACATTTCTTCAGTATTTGCAGGGAAAAATACTATCTTTTTATTTTATTGTGAAAGATTTCATTTATATAGAGTTCCTGATCTGATGAATGCCTTTCTTTATTGAATTTATACTCACACAAACTGAAGTAACACCAGCAAAGGTGGGAAGGTCCTAGCATTCATTTTAACTAAAGCTTATCTCAATAAATTGTTCGTTGCTTTCATCATTTTAATATTTAACAAATGGCAGGTTATATCTAATAAATGTGTCTCTTCAGGATAATTAGAAAAGGATCATTCTAATAATTTCCAGAGGAAACTCATCAAAACATCTAACTCGGGGTAGCAAAAGTATTAGGTAAATTCACAAGCAAGGTGAATTTTGCTTGCTTTCAAACTGTTTTTATTAATCTACAATATTCACAGGAAGCGATTTCTTTCCATGTGATAATTTAATTCCTCTAATCTTGAGTAGGAGAGAAAAATCTGCATACGAATTTTGAATGTAAGAACATTAACACTGCTCATATCGTCCTTTCAAAAATGTTTTAGTTAATGTATCATATTTTAATCATTTTGATGCTGGTAATTTCTCTTTTAAGTCATTTATGACTCTTAGAATAGGATTTTGGCCTTGGGTGCTTGATTTGGAAAAAAGGAAACACATACTTAATTCCCTAGAGCTCAGAGTGCCCATCATCAGGTGGGGTTGATGAAATCCACGTCACAGAGCTGTGGTTGTGGAAGTCTGTGGGCCAGCACAGATCCATATTAGCGCTGGAAAAATCATTACACTCACTTCCTCTTTCGTGTGCACAGGCTCTGACAAAGGCTGATACACCTAGCAGTGTGGCTGCCCTACACGACGGTCCTCAGTGTCGGAGCCAATCTGAAAAAAGTTTTTCTAATTATAATTTTTAGATGCTTGTGTTGGAAAGAAAAAAAAAAATCCTATAAGCTGGCCCAAATTCCTGTCTTCTCTGAGGGTTGCATAAATGGGCTTTTGCTATGGAATGGGGCTCAAGGTCATTTATGTCATAAGATGAGCACTTCTCCTAAAGCTTCTCAGGCTCCCAGAAAATAAAAGTCATCTTTTTTATTTGGCATAACATCTGTCTCAGAAGAATGGCCCAAATGCCACCAGTGTCTCCTGCTTCTAAACTAGGGAGAAACGAAAACCAAACACAAGGCTCGGATTTGTTGAGAGACGACAAATCCCCCTCCCCAAACCCAGGGCCTTGTTCTCGTGCCCGACACTTCCAGACGGCACCTGGATTCTAGAATTCTCGACTACTCTCTTTCCTACTAAAACCAACCCCTGACTAAACTAAGCTATTTCAGTTTTAATGATAGATAACACCTCAACGTGATACCATCTTAGGGACATTTGCATTTAAATAGGAAATCATGCTTTTATTACATAGGAATTAAGCTCAAATAGCAGGATTCCAGGCATCCCACCAGCCCAGTAGGTCAAGGAAATTTGGGATGAAGGGATTTTCCTAGATACCCTTGAATCTTACAGCAAGTAGGCACCCCCAGCCCACTGCCTTCTGTCTAACAGCACAGGTGACTAGATTGTACCAACGTCACTACTTTTATTTTTTAGAAGCATTTTTTTAAGAAAAGAATTTTCAGTTCAGACATAAAGACCTTCATAATAAATTTTTTTTTAATTGATATCAATGGAACGGATGTCTGAGCATCCTGTGAATTTAAACCAAGCCAAATGTAATGGAATATATTGGATTAAATTGCAAAATGAGTTGTTCCAATGGTAGAAAGTGGAAGTATAATATTATACTAATCTAAATATGGATGCCCATACTTCTTACATTTTTATTTATTTTAGCAACCTGATAAAGCCCTCCAGGCAAAAGTCAGATTTGGCTGCTGCTTCTGATTTTAGATACCACAATATAATATCTTTTTTTTATCTCCCAAATCTTCCATGTGGGGAGAAATCCTAAAAATAGAGGAGCACTCTTTAGTTGAAAAATCAATGAAAATCATTCAAGCTTGAAGAAGAGTGACCAGAGTCCAGGACAAGTTCCACAGTCTGTGACCTTGGCCTGTAGGGCAGCCCTGCCCCTAACCTAATGCAAGTTCAAACAAACCATGACCTTTGCTACTCATCTTGCCAAAGGCTCTTTTTCCATTCTAGACCCCTACAAAACCTCTTCAGTAGACTGGGCATCATCACTTCAACTGGTGCTTTCATGACATATAACTCATTCTTTTAATAGGTTATCCCACTGACCATTAATGCCTCTTGCATCAATGTTTAATTTGCTTGATTTATATGACTTTGCTTAACTCTCTGTTACTGACATCACTTAAGGGTGATTACCTATTGTACTTTCCCTACCAGTGCTTAAAAATATACTAAATCAAACTGAGACCAGAGATTTACAGACAAAAAGAATAAAGGTAAAATATAACAAAGAAAGCATGTAAAGAAATAAAAACTATTAGTAGAAGAAAAAACCCAAACATTCTAGTGAAGTTAGGAAAGCAGTCCTTGAATTCTAATATGGAGACAGAATGAAGAGAAAAAAAGCAAATTCTTTAAGTTTTTCTATAGACATAGACCTAAACACAGGTGCATAATTATTTACGGAATGTACAAATGGTATTGCATAAGCTGCTACGGGCATTTCCTCTAGTCAAGAGCTTCGTTTCCCCCCAGTTTCCTGCCAAAATATTGTGACTGTGCAAAAAACAAGATGTGTACATGAGAATTCTAATGTCCTACATGATTAATGACCTTTGAATCCTGGACAGATCTGGAACATTCCACATTTGCTGGGGCCTCCGCCGACTCTGGAAGACTGTCACGGCAGCATCCTCTGTGCCCTTCCCTCCACACTCAAGGCTTAAATGATGTCCTCCTGCACATATGAAATAGTCATCTCTGTCTGAGGTTGAGACATAGCTTGAGTTTTCTGCCCAGAATCATGTGGAAACCAACTACAGTTGTATAGAGAGAGTGACTCTGTTCATGGCAATGGCCCAAGGTGGCCTGTGGTAACCTTGCTCTATTTATCCATTACTGAGCAGCTGTTGTACTCCAGGGAGAGCTTTCCCATTCCCTTCTGGAGCCAGCTTCTCCATCCCTTGTTGACTTGGAAATATCCTGTTTAACTGCAGAATTACCATTAAACTAGAAATTCTCCTCCAGTGTGAACTTGGAAAGGATTGATACTTGTGGCTCCATTAAATGCTGATCTTAGCCTCAAAATGCCCATTATGTGAAAGAAAGTTGAGTGCCGAATAAGTTCCCTGTGGCTGATGAGTAACAGACATGTAGGTTTGGGCCAAGTTTCTTGGGATTCTTCTTAGAGAACAAGGAAAAGGGAATCTGAAGGAAGAAACCCATAGGATGGCTCATGACAGTCCAATAAGTGTGGCAGTGACATCTGACCTGCCCCTTCCTCATGGAGGTGGCAGGTGCCTGGCCAATTTCTGGTCAAGATTGTGTTAGGGTACCATCTTCTCTGAATCTGCCCAATCTCGCACTCCCTAGAAATAAACCAAGCTTCTAAATGGCTTTCATCCCAAGGATAACCCAGGGATGAACAGATACCCCAGTGCTGACCTAGCTTAGACCAGTATTCTAGGTGACCCAGAAAAACTGAATCTCCTGCCTCCATCCAAAGGCAAGCAATCCAGAATCCCCAAGAGCTGCTGCTCCACTCGGCCATGTGATATCTGCAATTATTTCTTTTTCTGTAAACAAGGTTGTGCCTCCTACAATCTCCTGCACAAAGGGGTATCACTAGAATTCAGTTTTTATGGGAAAATTCAAAGTGTTTTTTTCAAAGACATAAAGCACATATGATTTTACAAAAAGTACTGTCTGATCAACATCATTAGTCATTAGGAAAATGCAAATCAAAATCACAGTGAGATACCACCTCACACACACTAGGATGGCAAGAATCAAAAAAATGAAAAACAGCAAGTGTTGGTGAGTATATGGAGAAACATGAATCCTTGTGCATTGCTGGTAGGAATATGCAGTGGTTCGGCCATTGTGCAAAACATTTTGACAGTTCCTCAACAAATTGAACATAGAATTACCATATGACCTAGCAATTCCACTCCTTAGGTATACACTCAAAAGAACTGAAAACAGGTACTCAAACAAATACTTGTACACGCATGTTCACAGCAGCACTAGTCACAATAGCCAAAAACTGGAAACAATCTAGATGTCCATGACTGGCAAATGGATAAACAAACTATGGCATATCCATACAATGGAATATTATTTAATCATAAAAAGAAAGGAATTACTGATGTATGCTACAACATGGATGAGCTGGAAAACAATACACTAAGGGAAAGAAGATGGATGCAAAAGGTCACATATTGTATGATTCCAGTTACATGAAATATCAAGAAAAGGCAAATCCATAGAGAAAATGCAGATCAGTAATTGCCAGGGGTTGGGGAAGGAATGGGGAGTCACCGCTTAATGAGCACAGCATTTCTTTTTGGGGTGATAAATATGTTGCAGAACTAGATAAAGATGCTAGTTGCACAACATCGTAAATGTACTAAATGCCACTGAATTGTTCACCTTAAAATGGTTAATTTCATATTATATAAATTTCACCTCAATAATAAAAAAAAGGCTTTGTTTTAAAAACTCTGTCACGCCTTGTACCTGACATCACTTTCCTCAGAGAAGGAAGTTTTCGTCCTCTTTTCTGAAGCCCTCCACATCTCTCTCGATTCCATCTCCTCCAGGACTTTCATCCGTTAATTGCACCTGACCAACCCACTCTGTCACATCTGCCAGTTTCTTTCCTTTGGCCTATTTCAATGCAATTCATCCTTTGCTCTAGAAGCAAAAACTCTCTTTTTGACCCAATTTCCTACTCAGGGTACCATCCCACTCGCTCCCTCCCTTCAATGCCAAATTCATCAAAAAGCCATGGCACACTGGTCATCCAAGCTCTTCCTTGCTCTCAATAATCTAGCTTCTTCCCCGCCACCATGGCTGTCCTTCCCAAAGGTGAATTCTCTGCCTCCCCTCTCCAGGGAAGCTGGCCAATTTTCTGAAAGGCAATCTCTCCATTTCCTTGTTCCTGTTTACTATCTAAAAAGCTTGCACCAATGTTTAACAGAAAGATGGGTTTTAACCACTGTAGGAGATTTCTATAATTGTAATTGGCCAGCTTTCATTTTATCTTTTTGACAGGATCTTAGGGACTGTTTCATTTGTTTTTGATTTGGCTCTTTGCTGGCTGTTGGCAGAGAAGGAAGAAGAGAGAAGGAGACAAGAGAAAAGAGAAGGGCCTCTGCCTTGGAGGGTCTCAGGGAGAAGGGGCTGGTGATCCCAGCTGGGCATGGGGGTGGAAAGTGAGGCAGTGGGAGGCGGGGTGGTCAAGGAGCAGAAAAAGATGGAGAACTTGTCAGATTGGCTTTAGAAATTCATCTAGAGCTGTTACAAAGAAGCCATGCAGAGAATCATCACAGATGAGAGAGAAAAGTGGCAAAGTGGTTTTCAAGGTCAAAGAGAGAAAAAACAGAATTACTCAAAACTAAACTGTAGGTGTTTAGAAAAACAGGTTGAAGGTGCAGAAAGCAAATGAAGAGGTCCAGAGAAAGGGCGAGAGGCGAGGCCTAGACCGGGCAGGAGTTCTCAAAATGTGGTTCTGGACCTCTGGTAGGGGAGGGGCCTGACACTCTTTCAGGTGGGTCCATGAGGTCAAAACTACCTTATAAGAATATTAAAACATGATGTGCCTTTTACATTTGTTGACACTGGCACTAAAGATGCAAAAATAATGGTGGGGAAAACTGCTGATTTCTTCTCACAAATCGAAGCAGTGTCTCTGTAGCAGGAATCTTCCGGTCTTCACATTATCAGGCATTTGCAGGAAAAAGAAAATGCCAGTTTTGCTTAGAATGTGCTTGATGAGGCCGTCAAAATTAAAATTTTATGAAATCTCAACCTTGAGTGCACATCTTTTTATCATTCTGTGTGACAAACTGGGAGGTGTGCATGAAGCACTTCCACTGCACACTGAACTCCAATGGTTTTCTCAGGAAACACACTTGTGCAAGTCTTTGAGTCACGACCTAACTAGCCCCTTTTTCATCAAGAACCTTTTTTCCTTGAAAGAACAACTGAGAGACAAACTGTTGGCTATTCAGCAGATATTTTTTCTCAAAGGAACAAAGTGAGCCTGTCACTTCAAGGAAAACACCCAACGGTTTTCGTTGTCAGAGATGACTTGAGCTTGGAAGGAAAAATTAGAATCTTAGAAAACTTTTATCTTCCATTATGAGCTTGACACATTCCCAGTACTTACAGACTCTCCCAAGGAGTTGAGTGGTGATATTAATCACAGACGTGACTTTTTGATAGTATGTAATGAAATGTGACAACATTTGGAAGTTCTGTTTTAACACAGTGATCCAATATTTTCCAAACGACCAATGCGTAATGTTATAAAAAACCATTCATGGGTAGAAGATGCAAAATGCAAGACAGACCAGCGGATTTTAACGTAACAGAGCGTTCATTCATATGGTTTCAGATTCCACATTCAATTAACCTTTAAGACTCTGACACTTGAGTTTTGGAGAATTTTCAAGAAAAATATCCACAATTATCTGAAAAGGCTATTAAAACACTTTTCCTTTTTCCAACTAAATATCTGTATGAGGCTGAATTTTCTTCTGTACTTCATCCAAAACAACACATTGTGACAGATTGAAGGTAAAAGCAAATAGAACTCAGCTGTCTTCTTTTAAGCCAGATAGTAAAGAGATTTGTAAAAATGAAAATGGTGCCTTTCTTCTCACTAAATTCTTTTTGCTTTGGAAAGTATAGTTACTTTTCATTAAAATGGTGCTATTTTTGTTAATGTAATCGATTTACTAATTAAATGGGATAATAAATATTTTTCAGTCCTCAGTTTTAGTTTAATGTGATAAATATCAATAGATCCGGCCCAATAAACCAAAGCTCTTTGGGTCCTCAATAATTTCTAATAACGTAAAGGAGTCCTGAGACCAAAAAGTCAGAAAACCACTGGGCTAGGTGAAGCCAAACAGTTTTGTAAATAAAACTACAAACACTGCATCCAGTAGACAAATCCTCAAGTCAGTCTGCAACTCAGTAGGCAGAAAATGGGGCCAAGCACTAAATAAAAGGCACAAGGAAGGCCAGGAGGGAGCTATTTTTGGACAGGAGGGACAGGAGATCTCAACTAACACCCTGAAGAAACCTCCCAACTCTGCCCGCCATTACGCTGAAGTGAGTAAAGGAAATCTCAACTAAATTAGAGTCAGGAAGACCTGCAGGGGGCGCTCTCATGCCCTACCACTGATTGTCAATTACTTCAACCTGGAAGTGCCCTAGCCTTGCACCTCTTGCATCTCCCACAGGAAGGTTTACTACTTTACTACTGACGAGAAGGAAGGAAGATTTCTCTCCCCACCCAGCAACAGCCCAGCCAATGAGAAATGCTGCAGCTCAGCCAATGAGAAGCCGTCACCACCCTGAACTGTTACTTTCCTCCAATGGACTTTTGTTTAGAAGAGTGCCTCCTACTCCCCCTTCCACTCTAAAAGCAAGCGCCTTCCTTTGTCTCTGGATTTGCTGATGGTCGGCCATAGCATGCACATCCTGAATTGCAATTCTTTTGGCTATTCCCGAATAAAATCGTTTTGTGTGTAAAACAACTGGCCAATTTTCTTTTTAAATTGACAACACGTGAGTAACATATGCCCAGAGCCCATTGGTGGTTCTGTCCAGTTTGGGAAGTTATGTTGTACTATCTCCTAACACACAACTGGTCATTCCAAATCTGCCTAAGGCTTCACAACTCAAAAAGATAAGCTGCAAAGCCAGAATTGACTCTTAAAACCTAAGAGGATGTCACAGAAGAAATGAGGCAAATAGCATAATCATACTAAAGCCCTAACCACGTCAGACTTAGGGGAACAAATGAATCCATTTATACTTTAAAAGCCATATTTGGAGCAGCTGCCGAGCACAAAAGACCACGTGGGGATATATCAAAGGGATTATTTCTTTCCCCTCAAAATCAGAAAGAAGTACCAACGTGCCTCAAATGGGCACTGGCTAGATATTTAATTAGATGCTGAGGAAGGCTGAGGAGGTTGATAATGTTTTAGAGGAGATTTGGACATCAGATAAGGGTCAAGTTCAATAGTTTCGATGCCGGTTTTCTGGCTTTCAACATCAGGAGAGCAGGGACCATGGTGGTCTTCCTCACCCTTGTTTTGCTGGGGTGAAGCTCCACGCCTGCCACCTAGAGATGCTCACAGAACGCTGGGTGAGGGGATGAAAACGTGGAAAAATAAATGAATACCCAAGTTGATATGTGGAATAAACTCCTTTTTTTGTGAGCAAACACGGCTGATGGCTTTCAGATCCCTAAATAGGATCAAGAGGCACTGCCCCACCAGGACGCCCTCCACTGGCAAAGCCATTTAGCTGCCTTATTCCCAGCGGTTCACACTCAGCTCACTGACCTAGGGACTGAAAATTAGGACAAAAGGACAGGTATTCTAGGGAGAGGAAAACAAGCTCACCAAGTTCCAAAGTGATGGTTTTCTTCTCTCGGAAATAAAAGTCTAGTTGGAGGTTTATTTCTCTATTCTGAAAGTTATTAATTAAAATCTAAGAATGACAGTTATCTGTCTCCAACACAGTTACAAAATGAGTCCCTGGCTTCTTTGTAAAGCCTGAGAGTTGTAACGAAGTATAAAATCAGGGGCTGCAAAAAAACAGTTCCTGGAACTTATTTATTTTATACCTGGAAGTTTCTAAGTCCTGGGGATGTGAGGCACAGACTATGGTTAACAATACTGTGTTGTATATTTAAAAGTTGCTAAAAGAGTAGATCTTAAAAGTTCTCATCACAAGAAAAAATATCGTAACTATGTATGGTGACGGGTGTTAACTGAACTTATTGTGGTGATCATTTCACAATATACTATACATATATCAAATCACTATGTTGTACAGCTTAAACTAATGCAATGTTATATGTCAATGATATCTCAATAAAACTGGGGAAAAAAGGTAATAAAAAAAAAAAAAACCCAGTTCCTGGGCTACGTGTAAAAGGTTTCATGCTGCAGCTGAGGGATTTCCTCTTTCCTGTGATGCTCATTTCACCTGTACTGTGATTTTCTCCAACTTTGATCTAGAATAAGAGAGACCCAGAGAGCTTAGTCCTCTGGTACAGTTTATGCCAAAGAAAACCATGGAATGGAGGTTGCCGAATCTTCTAAGTCTCTTTGAAAGGTCTTGACAGCCGCGACCTCTAATGTCTTGGTCTGATGTCTGTGGCATTGCACCATGTTACCTATCTCTTATCTCAGGCCCCGCCCTCAGACCCGCTAGGTCAGGATCTGCATTTTAACAAGACCCCCACGTGATTCCCGTACACATTAAAGTTGGAGAAATGCTGGACCAAAATGCCACAAGGTCAAATGATTTGGAAAGTTTTCGACCCAATGCCTGGTTCTCTTTGTAGTAAGCAGTGAAACTTTCCATGAGAACACTAAACAAGCACTAAAGCTGGCCCTAACGCTGAATGGTCCACTAGAGGTCGCTAAGGGGATGGAAGGGCTAGGGCTGCCCAGCAGGAGGAGCCCCAGAACAAAAGTCCAGAAATCTCCCTTCATTCTTGTCCTGCCTCTACCGTGAATTAGCTCTTGGGCTTTGGGCAAATAGCTTAGATCTTAGACCTTGATTTCCTGGTGTTTAAAATAAAATAGGTGGAGAGGCCTCTAAAATCACCTTCCACTCTAAATCCTGTGACCCTGGAAATGTCACTAGTGATATAATCTTCACTCTAATAAATTTGGAGTGCCACCAACCGACAATGCCACTACAACTATCTGTCAACACAGGGAGACACATCTCAACCTTCTGGAAAATGCTGATGCCAAATAGAAACATGATGAAACACCTATCCTTTGGGAGATAATTTTACAATCATTCCTTAAATAATTTATAATAAATGACTCAAATATGTTATCGTATTTTTGTGCAGTCAATGATATGATCATCCTTCTGTTCTATAACATAAAAGGCAGCAATGGTTTTTTTGTTTTTTTCAGTACCAAGAATTATAATTCAAACAAGTCAGCAAAATTCTAGACGGACTGATCCTTTACCACTGAAAAAGTAACAGCTGGGCTGCACTTACTTTTATGATCTCTGTGCTTAGTATGTTTCTAATAATTATTATTCTACTTTTATTATCCATAAAAGTACTCTCTCTCTCAAAGGTCCACAAAGCTGTTTCTGCAAGTAAAATCTGTGGGAGAGATCATCCATTTTTGATTAGCAAATAAATGTGACTCAGACATCTTCATTTTGGCATTAAATCCAAAGCATCTATTCTCTAGGTCAAAAGTTCTTATTCAGCATCATCAATAAGCTATTCATTCAGTCAAGAGAAAGGTGCCCCCACCACCACCCTTAGAAGACCAACTTCTTAGAACGGATTAGTCTCTTTTCTCTATAATGCCACTAACCACTGGCTCATCAAGTATGTTCCCATCAACTATTCCGCTCTGACCCTCTCTTGCTGTGTTTCCTTCCCTACTTAAAGGAGAAATTCCTCTGCAGCACTGGCAGAACCGTAGGGGACCTAACCCCACCATGCACTGAGCAGAACTATTAAAAAGCAACTCCACATCCTGACCGCCAGCTGCTGTTTTGATGCTGAGAAGGATACAGTGAATGGCTTTCCTTTGATGCTTTGATGGGCATCCTCATCTCCTCTCCCGCTCCACTTCTTTCTCATAACCTTACCAGGTCACAGTTCCTTTTCAAGGTCTCATGAGGGCCTTTATGTTCCCACTAATGATGATGGAAAAATTAGCTCTCAGAGAAGCGATGGATGAAAGGAGATGACGTCTATTCCTGCCCTCTGGCACGTTTCTACTTCCTAACCTAAAGAAGAGTTTGCCGATGGTTTCAAACCAACAGGAGGATGGCATCAAAGATTCCATTGGTTCAAATTATTTCTTTTTGAAATGATAGGGAAAGGATTGGCAACGTTGCTTAAAATGCTCCTAAGGGGTTACTACAACATTCTGGGTCACACTATCTGTGAGATGGCCTTAGGTCAGAGAATGTCTTCCGACTCATTATTTTATAAAACTAAAGTCACCGTGTGCTTTCCATGCTCCCACATTTACCAAATATATAACTCAAATTCATACCTCACTCAAAACTCAGAGAACTGGTTTTCCGTCATATTTTTGTTCTGTTATTTATCTTGTTCATCCAATTCATAGACGGTTTTTGAGCATCTCCCATGCGAAAAGCATCCTGCTAGTTGTTACAGTGGATGCAGAAGGAACCAGACACGGATCCTAACATCAGATACTCCCCTGGGAAACTCCCAGTGATCCCACATGCAAGTGGGAGGCTTCTCTGTGCTCCCTGCAAACCTGCACCTGCAAACCTCTCCCCCAGCACACACCACACGATGCTCTAAGTGATGATTTACTCATCCAGCACTCTGCCTGTGCAACCTTCCAACCCCTTCTCAGTGGCCACATCTTATCTTACCAAATGTGTATCCCCCAGAGCCTCGGGCACTACCAGGCACATGACAAGCAAGAACTCTGTGGTGAATTGGATGCAAATAATAATGGACGTAAAGAAATATATGCATAAATCAAAAGTCATGTGTCTCATAAGAGAAATGCAATGTTACAGGGCTTGAGAGGAGGGAGTTTGCACTGAGGGGTTAGGAATGGCTTCCAGAAGCAAGAAGTTTTTGAGCTGAGTCTGAAATATAGTTAGGAAGATGGGAGGGCAGGGGGCAGAGGGTCGGAGTGGGGCAGTATGGCAGGTAAGCATTCCAGGGGGAGAAAATAGCATGAATGAAACCATGGAGACCTGAGGGAGGAATCAGGGGGATGTGGGGATTGTGGAAGGAGCTGAGGTCAGGAGCCGGAAAGGCTGCTTCTGCCTCTAGCTTATGGCATGCTGGTTACTCGACTCTGAGAATGAGATCTGAAGTAAACAAACCTCAGAAATGAGAATTTACTGGGAGCCCTGACAAAGAGGAACATGCTGTGAAACAGGAAAAAAGATAGGGAGGGGTGCTCATATAAGACAGACAGGCTTCTGGAAGGATAATGTCTCCTACCCAGATCACCTGGGCTGTAGAGCGAGGACAGCAGGTGTCAGAAAGCAGTAAACCAGTTCAGGTCAGTGATTGATTTCCAATAAACCAAACCCAACCACAAGAACTCGGGCTGTAGGAAGGCTAGGACTTGCTAGAGCTTGAGCCCTTGACTTCCCGGAGTAGAGAGGGAGCTAACAGAAGGTCAGGACCCTTCAGGAGGCAAACGGGGTAGTGCTTCTCTCACGTACAGACCCACACCTGGAGACAGAATTAAGACGAAGGCTCTAGAAGGGATTGAGAATGGCTCCTAGCCATGACACCAGCTCAGTTCTCTCTCAAAACAAAGTCTGAATAGTCAGCTTTAGTATCTAATCC
The DNA here is from genome assembly GCF_041296235.1 of Equus asinus. Classification (NCBI taxonomy): domain Eukaryota; kingdom Metazoa; phylum Chordata; class Mammalia; order Perissodactyla; family Equidae; genus Equus; species Equus asinus. Next base: position 10,859,479 of record NC_091808.1, on the reverse strand, counting down.
AAATAGACTAAGGATGATGGATTCTTAAGGCAAGAGCTAAGGGGATTTCTAGCGAACCTTCTAAGAATGGAGGCCTGACCCCATTTACCTGTCAATATGGACCAGGGCCAACAAATACAAAAGCTTTGAGATGTGTGTTGAACCATTATGTCATTACTCAGCATTTATCTTTTTCTATTAACTCCATGTGACCTTGAAATGATAAACAATGAAATCCTTGAATAAAAAAAGTTGCGTATTTGCTTTAGGGAATCAGCAAGAAAAGGAAAATGATACACACTGCTCCTCAGACCTCTTTTTCCAAAATTATGGTCCACAATCCACTCTTGCATCAGAATCACCTAGCTGCCCAACCAAAGGCATCAGAATCTAAATGAGGGGCCTGGAACATGACTCTTTTCAAAGGCCTCAGACAATTCTTAGGCAAACTAAAAATTTTAAAGCTACTCCCTTGACTTTGTGGGCAAGGGATGCAACTGGGTAGAAAGGAAGCAACAATGAATTAGAGAGGATCTTGTGATGGTTAATTTTATATGTCAACTTGGATGGGCCATGGTGCCCAGACATTTCGTCAAACATTATTCTGGATGTTTCTATGAGGGTGTTTTTGGATGAGATTTACACTTAAATTGGTGGACTTGGAGTAAAGCAGATTGCCCTCCATAATCTGGGTGGGCCTCATCCAAACAGTTGAGGGCCTAAATAGAACGAAAGTCTGACCTCCCCCAAGAAAGAGGGAATGCTGCCAGTGTACGGCCTTGGGGCTTCATCTGCAACATCGGCTCTGGTGTGCCAGCAGACTGCCTTTGTACTCAGACTACAACTCCTTCCTGTGGCAGGCTTCTCCCATCAGATCTTAGACTCACGGAGACTCCAGAACCACATGAGCCAATTCCTTAAAATAAATCTCCTTAATTGATTTATATGCATATAAGCTTATATATATATATATATATACATAGATACACACACACACACATATATATATAAATACATATATCCTACTGGTTCTGTTTCTCTGGAGAACCTTAATACAAATCTCTTAATGTTGAAAGACAAGGTCCATGGAACCTAATTTGGTTTAAAGAAGGTTTAAGACACACCAGCAAAGAGCCCTGTGTGACTCCCTGACACTTACCTTTAAGATAATTCAGGAATCATCAAATAGAGCAGCCAAACTTGGTGACAAAGTTCAAAGAGAAATAGTGGCCAACAGTCAATTTTTTTCATAAGAAGAAGAAAAGATCAGAATCAACCCTTGTAATAAAAGTAGTTTTCAAAAATACAGAACTCCTATGGCGTTATAGTAAACATTTAAAAAAACCTTCCCAGGTTGGTGCGATATCCAAGAACAGCAAGCTTAAGCTTTATCACAAACCACCAATCAACTTGGAATTGTGAAATATCCTCTGGCCAAAGTACATTTGACAGAAAAGAAATGAGTCCAATTACCAAGTGAGAGTAGTGTAGAAACAATAGAATTGCTTTTGTTTTGATGGATGACCTAATAAAAAGATATTAAGATGATTAGAAACAATCAAATTAAACCGCTGAATGTAGTTCTTTTTGTTTTGTGCTATGGAGTGGATTCTTACGTTGGGTGGAAGGTTGAACTATAGAACTTCTAATTTTAGGAAAACAGCAAGAAGAAGGAAACTTGAAACAACAGTTGCTGGCAAGCAACTCATAAGTTGCTGCAACAGCCATGACAATGACCACAAAAAGCCACAGGAACTCAAGTAGATGCAAAAAAGATGAACCACCTTTCCATTCCCTCCCCTGCAATAGGTAACTCAACTCCCACCATCTTTTTGAGAACTGTAGGAATGGTTTCTCTCCAAGATAACAATGTGGTGGGTCCATAAATGGATATGCTAATTCCAGCCTAATCATTTGCTTCAGAGTCACCAAAGGTCATTATAGTGGCTCAGATAAGATGACTAGCCACAATTTCCCTAAATTCAGTAAATGCAAGCTTTGACAGAATCAACAACAGCAGAGGCTATACACTTTAGAAGCAACTGTTGTGGAATGGGGAGGTGGGAGCAGAGGGAGGAGGTGTTATCTGGAGGCTGGGCACTCAGCTCTTCAAAGGAGCTGGTACCCATAACAAGCTGTGCTCCCTCTGAAATGATCTGCTAAAATTAGCATGGATTCTTCACTAAGCCTTTTGAGTCATTTTTTCACGGAAAACAAAGCACTTTGGCAAGGTTTGCCAACTACCTGCCAGGTGCTAACTACTCCTACTGCCTTCCCAATGAGTCAATGCTAAACCACCAGGCAGAGCCTCCTAGCGAGAGTTTCATGGGGATGGGACTCATGCAGACAAGGGCTGCATGCCAGCAGCACGCACGTTTTAAGACAACATGGTGACTGCTTCATGGATGAAAAGTTTCCCCAGCTGGGTCATCCATTCTAGGAGAAAGCTCACAAGGAAATTCAATCATTTTCAGTGCAAAATTCCAATAACAGCCCTCCTTTCCTTGGTTAAGACATTTCTCTTTCACCAATCTTATCTTTTTCAGGGCACATGAGGCTGCAAATTGTTCACTGGGAACAGTAAGAATGAATTCGGGGAAGACCAGGGTGTCTCCTCTTTGTAGCCTCACTTGGAAGGTCTGACACTCTTCCATTCCAGCAGTGGGCCTCCCTGAGTCTCACGCTTCATCTCTTCTGGAACCTCCTTATCGAATTGGCTCCCCATTGCTTCCTCATCTTTTCTCAAGTTATTGTACCCCTCCCTAGCACTGAGTGCCAGAGAAAAACACACAATACCCTTGAGTTCTTTTTTTCCATAAAATAACTTGATAAATGAAACTTTTCCTCAGGGAAGAGAAGAGATGGTCCAAGGTGGCCGAGACAGGAGACGACGGGATCTACAGGACAGGCCTGGCTTTGTAAAAGAAATCTCACACTTCACCTTCTGGCTTCACACCACTCACTCTCCCCTCCCCCAGGGATTTCGTGCTGGCTTTGGTTTAAGTTTGTGTTCCTTTTCAAAGATTTAGCACAAATTATTATTCCCACTACTTTCTCCAGTTTCTGACCATATTCTGCCCCCTACAGGGGATATTTTACAGGAAAATGGTATATTTGAGCCACGGCAGTATTATACCTAAGACATGAAAACCACAGGTTTCCCAAGATGACATCAGCACTACTTGAAAGCATCTTCCGATATCCCTTTTGTCAGTTACCCATTCCTTTCACTTGTCCAACTTCACGGCACTGTTACTGAAGGCGCTGACATTACCACGAGGAGGCATCACCAAAGAAAATTTACTGGTGCTACTCTTAAAATTGGTCTAAAACAAATACTGATCTTTGGAGATGTGGGGAACCCATTTCCACTTAACATGAACTCCACTGGAAATATTATAGAACTGGGGAATGGGAGATTGAGGAAAGGATGTCAGAGACAGAAACAGCAAGTGGTGACTGGAATGGATGTCCCCTAATGGAACAGGCTCCCTTGAAAGGTGCAGAGTCTCCCTCTCCTGGGATGCTGAGGGGAGCGTGGACTCCATCTGCCAAAACCATTTCAAGGGAGCCCTATACTGATGGAGATGGGCTTCAATGGCCACTGTAGTCCTTTGCTGGTCTGACTCCTGGACCTCGTCACTCTCCAGAAAACAAAGAAGAAGGACTGTACTCAGTCCCTGCCCCCTCCCTGCCCATGTGACCTCAGCTACTAAAGAAAAGGGGGATAGGGCTCAGGTCTTCCATAGTGTTGATGGTGCTGGTCCACAAAGGTCAAAAGTAATGAGTCGGCCTTCTCGTCCCTGCCTCTCCTCCGTTTCTTCTCCTACTTCTGTAACTCTGTTATCAGCACTGGAGAAATGCAAAGTCTAAAGAGGGAAACAGGCAATAACTGGGAAGTAAATGACTCTGTGCTTACCTTTTCTTTCTTCCACTTCTCTTGATTCTGCTACCAGATATTCTCACAAAATCACTACTTCATACCAAAGCAAAATCTAGCACTGCACAAATTTATTATAATTACTTTAAAAATAATACGATGATTATATATCTATATGTTATATACTAACATATAATTGAAACCAGAAATTTTGGAGGTTTTTTCAGCAAATGTACTTGTTTTCTCCCCTTTCATCCTTGAGAGAGATGTATATGTAAATATATATTTGTATAAATACATGTTATTGGTTTTTTAAATTTATTTTTTTTAATTTTTTTAATTAAGATTTTATTTTTTCCTTTTTCTCCCCAAAGCCCCCTGGTACATAGTTGTATATTCTTCGTTGTGGGTCCCTCTAGTTGTGGCATGTGGGACGCCACCTCAGCACAGTTTGATGAGCAGTGCCATGTCCGCGCCCAGGATTCGAACCGAGGAAACACTGGGCCGCCTGCAGCTGAGCACGCGAACTTAACCACTCGGCCATGGGGCCAGCCCCTAAATACATGTTTTTAAAGCTACCAGTTATCCTCTTACCTCTGATGGCTTCGTGGTGCATTTCCCTTTTCCTGAACACTCCAAGTCATTTGCGTGGCCGTCCCCTGGCACACAGGTGCTGGCCTTCACCACCAGAGTTAAGCGCAAAGCCACAATAGATTTAGCCACGGAATCATTGACAAAACCTAAAAGGAAATGGAATGATAGGAAACGTCAAGTAAAGCTTTACCAACATCCTTTCTACAAGATTATGAATTGGGTTTACACAGCATTCAAGTCTAACAAACAAAGCAAAATGCAGTAAGCTAGGCAAAGGAATAAAGCACATGGCTGGTCACCATTCAGACCTCAGGCCTTTAAGACAGGCCACTCTTCCCAAGCATCAGGAGAAACTCCTAAGACCAATGAAAGGCTCAGGCACTTGAGCCATCACCTCAGATCCTTCTGCTTTGTTCTTGCCCTTCCCCCAAACCCCCAGCCCCGGGAGCCACTTTGTCTCTAAATTCCGTCCTTGAGTTAGCATCTTAGACTTCAATTTCTCTGCTTTGAACCCATCCTCTCCCAGGGCTCCCAGGTGGCTACCTGCCTGCATCTCCCAGCTCTTCCTCCTCCTGGCTACTTCGAAGAGTCACAAGCACTAACTCTCTCCCAAGCCTGCACCTTGCTATGAGCCTCCCTGAGCAGTTCTCAGTGCCCTCACAGGCGGGCAGGCAATACAGGTACACATTCTGTGCTGGGCTTATTCATACATATCTTACTTGATCCCCAACCTGACCATAAAGTATCAAGTAAGTTACATGGTTTTAACCATCTAATAAAACGGGACCAATCACAGTTGAATATTGACCGCAATATCACCGATATGTTGATCTTTATGTCTAGTGTAGTTATTTGTACACAGTAGGTAGCAATAAATATGGAATAAATATAGCCTCTAACTGGAGTGAAGAAATAATACAGTAAGTGTTTTTCCTCAATGATATAATTACTTCACTGAGAGAGTATCTCTTATTGTAATAAGAATATTCATTTATTTATGTATAATTTATAATTTCAAAATGAACAACCTATAAAGACTCCTGCATTACCCATAAAAGGCACTTAAGACAAGGTGGTGAAAATGATTCCAGACAGCCATGCCTCTCCGAGCCCCAATTTTCTCATGTGTTAAGTCAGGACGATAACCCCCATATTGGGTGGCCATAGAATTTATCATCAAAACTGGGACTCTTTTCAGATCAAAAGGGCATGCTTTTTATGATTGCAATGGGACACAGGCATAAAGTGAGACTGTCTCAGGCAATGGGACACTATGGTCACCCTATCCCCATGTCCTGGGGAGCACCCAGGGACAATGGATCTGCAAAGTGCAAAGTACTACATAATGCAAGGGATGTTTCTAAGAGGCAGGAGATGGCTTCAAAACAGTAACATAAGATGTCATGCAATTCACAGGCATAAGGTCACGATGAGAAATTAATGCAAGGCAGAGGGGAGTGGAAAGACTCCTCGACTTCCCATTTGGAATTAGGAGACAAATATCCCTTGGTGCCTCAATAAAACAGGTACCACAGGTCTCACACAGTCATATTTTACATCTACAGAGAATCAGGAGCTTTCTTCCTACAATTTCCTACTGAAAACTCTATCACACGTTGGCTTTAGGAACGAAGGAAAAGGACAGTTTAGGCAAAAGGACGTCCTGTGTTGAGCTTTCTACTTTCTCCATCATGGCCCCTTCACAAGCCCTCCTCACCTCAACTCTGTAAACATTTCCACGATGTTCTATTTGCCTGGAACAATCCTCCTTCTCCCAGTCTTAGGGCTCAGATCTCACCTTATTCCTGAGCTTTTCCTCAACATCCCCACCCTCCACCCCCTCAAGCTCTGCTGTGTCCATCTGTGCACAAGTACATACTCTCACATATGGGTCCCTGATTATTTTACGTCTTGGATGGTTTCTTGTCCTACCACCTTTACTGAAGCTCCCTGGATGGCAAGGGCCAAGTCTTAGAGAAGGAACGAGAAGGAAGTCAGGGTACAGGTACATATGTGGCCAGAGCAGCAAAGACAACTCCCTAGAAAGAGTTTCCAGAATGTCTTGTCATCTGACACGTCCACTTGGAAGAACAACAAGTATTTGAATGCATGAATTCCAGTTTATTAAAGAAATAAATGTTTATCAACTTATGGTTAGCCTTGATAGAGAAATGGAGGCTGTTGCATTGTTGGAATCTTATCAGAGTTCTTATTCCAAAAGATATTTTTACACATAAAATAATGGAGGCAAAACCAGATATCAGTGATTATAAAGGTATTTTTCACATCTTTACTCTGTTCTTTTTTTTTTTAAAGATTTTATTTTTTCTCCCCAAAGCCCCCCAGTACATAGCTGTATATTCTTCGCTGTGGGTCCTTCTAGCTGTGGCATGTGGGATGCTGCCTCAGCGTGGTTCAATGAGCAGTGCCATGTCCGCGCCCAGGATTCGAACCAACGAAACACTGGGCCACCTGCAGCGGAGCACGCGAACTTAACCACTCGGCCACAGGGCCAGCCCCTACTCTGTTCTTGAGTTTCACATTAAATTATTTTTTAAATGTATATCATCTGTCTTTACTAAGTGTTTAGACCACAGAACGCTCTATAATCCTGTAGAAGAAGCCTCCCTATAAAGGTTATTTTAAAAAGTCTATTCAACTACTAAATTTACTTAGCCAGTAGTAATTCAAATGAATGAGTAGTTAAAAATTGACTCGATATAATTTTCTAGGTAATTTGCTTCCATTTTCTCAATGAACATTTCCTGAGCTCACAGCTACAAACCAGGCACCGTATTAGATGCTAAGCTTACAAAAATGAGTCAGCCTTGCTTTCTGCCACTCCAAACTCTTAGTTGAGAGCAGTGGTCCTTAACTTGTTTTGAAACCAGAAGCTTCATAATTTTGCAGGGGCTTTTTCCAAGTACATATTGCCAGCCTCCAGCATAAGTGACTCAGAATCAACAGGGTGGGATGGGCCCCTGGCAGGCATGTTTTTGAAAAAGACTCCCTAAGTAATTCAGACATGAGCTTCTAATTAAGAACCCCTGGCCTGGTAGAAAAACTAATCTAAGTCACTTAAGTAATATTATTATTAAGGTAACAAACACCTTGAATTAGAGGCATGCACGTGAGCCTCTGAAAGCACATCTTATGCATTCAGTTTTTGAAAATCTAGGTGACTCTGTGATATTTGGACAACATTCGTATTTCCTAGCTGATCATAAGTCTCGAAAGTTCTTGGAGACAACTCTGACAAAGGTTTCTATACCAGCCTTAGTTTCCTAATAAGAGTATTTTGAGTGAGTACTCTGGCTCTAAAATCCCTTAGTAAACTAATAAGAAATCAATCTTCACAACAGTGTGTCACACATTACTACGTAATTCTTAAATATGTCGCCTAATGCCCCAAAGTGAGTCAACAGGATAAGCATGCCATTTTCAGCAAGATACTGTTCACACAATGACAACACTGCCTGGTGGCTCCTTCCAGGTAAGAGTGTAATTTCAGTAAGCTGTGTGCACCCCCCTTTGATCATGTCTAGGCAAAAATGCTTGGAGCTCCTCATAATGAACAGTAACACGGACCAATTTAACTTCCATCAACCTGCACCCAGGTGAGGGCAAAGCGCCCTCAGGAAATCCCAGATGCCAAGAGCAGGAGCTGTGTCCTTTACAAACAGCAGCACGAAGAACCTGAAATGAAATCAAATTCATTTACAAAAACAGAAGTTCTTTGGGGCTTTATAAGAGATTGTTTGAGAGCTGTTGAAAAGCCAGTGTGATTTCTTTGACACAGCACTCAAGCTCACGGACATGTCTAACACACTTAGAAGAAAAGCAGAGCAAATGGTCTCTGCTTTTTCTCATCCTTAATGATATGAAATCAATATGTGTAACATAATTCCTGATACAACCTGGGTAGAAACACTTGTCCTCATATTCAGAATTCTAAGATCCGTAGGGCAACTGGTCAACTGGAGACAAAAACTGGCAAAGAGGGAATGAGGATAACACTCCGGTTCTGTTTACAGAGCTTTTTTAGAATGGCTTTTGTCAACACCTGCATTTCCTAGGGTCTTTTCAACACGTAAAGAACTGATGTCACAGAGGAGGCTATGAAGTTGCTCCAACTAAAGCCTGGTATAAATTAAAAATAAGAAAATGAGGACAGCCGGGTGGCATAGTGGTTAAGTTTGCACTCAACGAGCCATGCTGTGGCAGCATCCCACATAGAAGAACTAGAAGGACTTACAACTATGATATACAACTACGTACTGGGGCTTTGGGGAGAAAAAAAAAAAGGCAAGAAAGGGAGATAGAAAAAGGAGATTTACACAAGAAAAGAGAGAAAGAAGGAAGGCAGGAAGAAGAATGAAAAAGGAAACCAAAGCATGAGAGAAAAACTGCATAAGACAGAAGAAAAGGAAACAGTAATACAGAAAAACAAGTCAAGCAGAAACAGAGAAAAGGAAATGAAGGTTTTCCATCAAAAGTTTCAGGGGCTGTCACACCTTTTGTTAATGAAGGACAATTTACCATCTTCTCATTTTCCTGGCCTTATATTCTTCATTCCAACCACAACAAATGGAAAATTAGATTTCTTTGAAAATTTTCATGAATAAGCATTGTTTAAATCTTGGACTCTAGGGGTTAGCCCCGTGGCCGAGTGGTTAAGTTCTCACACTCCGCTTCAGCGGCACAGGGTTTCGCTGGTTTGGATCCTGGGTGCGGACATGGCACTGCTCATCAGACCGTGCCGAGGTGGCGTCCCACATAGCACAATCAGAGGCACTCACAACTAGAATATACAACCATGTACTGGGGGTGCTTTAGGGAGAAGAAGGAAAAAAAAAAAGAAAGAAAGAAGATTGGCAACAGACGTTAGTTCAGGTGCCAATCCTTAAAAAAAAAAAAAAAAATCTTGGACTCTAAATTGTGTAGAGTCCAAGAATGTGATTCTAATTATGAGGTTAAATATTGAGTCATTTTAATTGGCCAGATCATGCATTCCCTGTAATAAACTGATGCTGTGGGATAGGGTGGGATGGAGAGCAGAATAGAGATGGTGGGAGAGTTGAACTCACTCATTCAACATTCAGGAGATGTTTGTTGAGCTCCAAGGAGGAGGCAGCTTTTAGGTTGAGCCCTAAAGGCTGAGAATGAGCCGGCGAAGAGAGCTGAGGAGGTAATGCGTTAGATGGATGAGGACGTCAGTAGGTCAAGGGCCAGAGCCTTGATGAGGATAGAGAGGCAGGAGGGGCCAGATCAGAGGGGGGTCTCATGAACCTTAGCAAAGATCTGGATTTCATGGCAAGCGCAATAAGAATCCGTTGAAGAGTTTTACATGGAAGAATAACACATGAGTTATACATTTTCAAAAATCACATTTTGGAGGTAGAACCAAGACTTTTGCCTAGATTGAATGTGGGATGTGAGAGAAAGGAAGAAATCATACATAGATAGTGTAAGCGGCTTCGTGAGCGGTGGTGGTAGGCACGTCAATCAAGGTTTCCACTGTGAACATATTAAACTTGAGATGCTGATAAGACCCCAAATGGAGCAGTCAAGCTGGTGGCTGGACATAGGACATGGGGAGTTAGAAATGTCACAGCTGAAGATTTAAATTCGAGCCTTATCTAAATATGGATGGTATTACACTATTGGAACAGGGAAAGTGGACTCAGGGAGAGAAGAGAGAGAGAGAACAGGGCCCAGAGCCCAGCTTTATAGGCCAATACTCACAATACACACTTAGTTTTGCATAGATATGAGACCAGAACAGACTCATACTAGAAAAATTAACTAAAACAGAAATAGCCATAGTATTTTTCCATAGTAGGACTGATAAGAAAGATAAGATTTCTGCAACATGAAGGATATAAAGAACTACAAGGGACAGACAATGGTCCCCGACAAAGAAAAAGGTCTCAGGGCTCTACACAGTTCAGCTCAACATTCAGATGCTAGTAAAGGAAGAGAAAAGTGAGAGCAGGAGGGAGGGAGGGAGGAGGGAAAAAGATACTCCTGCGTTTGAGAGCCTACTTCTACTTGCTACACAACCGGGTGATTTCCCTAATGAGTTTTAAAACTGTAATGAAGGAAAACTTCTCCAAAGATTATCCAGGGATCTGTTAACACCCTCAAGTAACCAGCTACGATGACAAATAAAAGTTGAGTTTCCTCCTCCCTCCCCCCATTCCGTCTCCCCTACACCCCCCCCACCCCCCCACCCCCCCCCCCCCCGCTCCCCTAACTCTCCCACAAATACACATACTCTGCCCTGCCCACAGCCCCACACTGTGCTCATTAACACAGCAATAAAATGTTCTGCCATCGTTACAGTCCTTTTAAAACAGTGTCTTTGCCAAACTCACCTCCCTTGGTACCAATGAGAAGTTGAGACCAACTGAGAGGGGGTCCCGTCATTATCGTTGGAACGGAGTGGTCAAGCATCAGTTAGAACATACAAGATCGCTGGCTCCAGGCCATTAATTGTTTATTTTCCCACTTGTCTTCTATAACATTAACACTAAAGAGTCTTAAACGGACTTTGTAGTTAATACCTCATTGGGATTAATAGCAAATGAGATTTGTATTTCTCACTTCAGTGGTTTGGCTAAAGACCATTTTCTTTCCTCTTTAAGGGAAAGCATACATGGAAAATAAAAATCCTGATGCTAAATACTTGAGCAGTAGGTGTTGGAAACAGACGACCGAGTTTGCCTATCAACTCTCATCGAGTCATTTGGCACAAATTTAGAACCTATAAAAACCATTTACAGTCCAGGAAGTCCCACGGCTGGCACCAGATAGGCATGAAAGGTCTGACTATCACAGATTCCAGCTCCAGCTGGAGACCCAGGGGTTTTGCATTAACTTAGGCATCGGGAAGGCAAACACCCCCAATTCCCACGTCTTGTTCCACAGAAGCAGGGACGAGATGGCGTATCTGGGCCGACTGTAAGAAGGTGGGATGGAGGTTAGTGCAAAGCTTAATAAGCCGGCAGGATGCCCGGGGATTTGTGACTCGGTACTTGTGGCATGGGAAGCAAACCCTGAGAAATAAATCATCTTTTTGACAATGTCAGGACAAAGGCAAAAACGGATCTTGATGCAGGGAACAAACTTGAATCCAGACCAAGTCCAGGTAGGTATGATACTAAAACAAGGCTTATTAATACACCTCGGCTCGAGGAACGCAGCAGAACTTAAACTGAATGTATGCAGAATGCAGTCAGACCAGGAGAAGGGGGAGAATTGAATGAGCACTTAGGAAAGCTGTCACTACACCAATGTACTAATACAACGATGCCTCCTTCACTGGCAAACCTGCCCGGCCACACCAACCATCCCAGGACCTCACTCAAGATCTTTTTAGCTTTTCTAAACAAAGCTTTCTTTAGATTTCCATGTAAAGACTGAGTTTTGTTATGGCTGGCTTGCTTGCTTTTAAGTTTTGATGCTTACAACAGCAAATTGCTTTTTGGAAAATTCACCCATACAGAATATCTCATTTTCTTGGGGTTCCTGAGTAAGGTATGGCCAAAGATGCTTTCTGAATTAGGAGACACGATGGCACCTAACAGCAACAGACTAAATACTTTTACCATTGTCACACACCTAAATCATCGGGTAGATTACACTAGGGAATGACTATGAAAAGCATATATTAGGTAATATCATTTGCTCTAAAAAGAAATTGTAAAGATAATTGGAATATATTATAGAAAAAAATACAGGGGCCAGCCCAGTGGTGCAGCAGTTAAGTGCACACATTCCGCCTCGGCGGCCCGGGGTTCACCAGTTCGGATCCCGGGAGTGGATGTGGCACCGCTTGACAAGCCATGCTGTGGCAGGCGTCCCACATGTAAATTAGAGGAAGATGGGCACGGATGTTAGCTCAGGGCCCGTCTTCTTCAGCAAAAAGAGGAGGATTGGCAGCAGATGTTAGCTCAGGGCTAATCTTCCTCAAAATAAACAAATAAAAAGAAATAAATACAATCAACGTGCTACCACCTGAAGAGAGATTGATTTATTCTCAATAAATCTTACTCTCAGGTATAGGAGCCCTTAACAACCACCTCCCGACTTTGTCAGCATCTCAGAAACACCCTCTGTCTCGTCATTCTGTGGAGAAAACTGAAAATTCAATAGGGAAACACAGGCTAGAAAAATGAACAAGAAGGTTTAGATTGAAAGTTCTTAGGTTGACATTCTACACTTTTCCAAAAGAAATATCCATTCCCACAGTAAAGGGTTACCAGCCCAGAATGCTATATTTTTGTTTAATTTTTTTTCCAGGAAGGTGTTCCCCTACTATACTCCTCTCTCTATTAATATTAGACTAAATTATGTGTCTTAAGTAAGACTTGAGTGTTTGATCACGGGAGTAACTGCCAGCTGCCCACTCGTATCCATTCTCCCCATATTACTTCAATGATAGAATTTGGAGCGTTTGTGGAAACTGGGCCACCCAGCTAAAGAGCAGTGAATCAGTGACAGGATGTGTGGCACGTCTGTGGTGTACATTTAAGAAGACCGAGCAAGTAAGTGCTCCCCTGCCCTTTCCCCCTTCCACTGGCCGACATGCTAAGTGATGGTGACAGCTGGGGCAGCCAGTTTGAATCGAGACATGGAATCTGTGTCTGAAGGTGCAGAGCTGCCCGCTCCATCCTGGACGGCTACCTCTAGGCTGTAACTTGAGACAAATTAACTTGGAACTTATTTAGGCCACTGTATTTGAGGTCTCTCTCTTGCAAAGGCTTAGATGCACCCTAACCAATACAAGCATGAAAGGAATCACGTCAAACTCCTTTTTCTGTGCCACATCCCACCCCCTCTGCCACTTGACTCAGAAGCAATCACCATTTAGTTACGACTTACTGTCTCTAACTCACAAAATACTAACTCCATCACTTTCCCCTCTCCTTCCTTTTTCTTAGTACTTACAAAGCAGGACTGGCTATTGAGGTAGCTCACCTTATATCAGACAGGAGAGGCGTGGGAGGAAATTGGGACTTGAGCACCAGCTTGGGAAACATATCTGATGTCATTCCTCTTACTATATAGGGATATATTAAATATACACATTAACAGGTAGGTATAACCTATAACTTGATTTTAACATTTTCCGTATTCTGTATATAGTGTATGTTTCACATTACGAAAGTGGGTAATTGTCCACACTATCCGTTCATTATTTCCAGATGAATACCTCCAGATCAGTGGCTTTACACAGCATAGTAAAATGAGTAATCAGGGCCATGTGCTGACATGAGGGTAACTGGAGATTATTCCAGGCTCTAACACAAGGTGGTCTGAGTTCTCACCAGCTCTGTGACTTTGGCAAAGTTATTGACACCCTTCATGCCTTGGATTCTTTCTCTCCAAAATAGAGATAATACTATCTATTTCATGGGGTGGCAGTTATGTTAAAGGTCTTAACATGGGCAAAGCTTTTAGTCCAGTGAAGCATATGGTAAGGACTCTAAAACTCATCATCATCACCGTCATAACTGCCATGACCACCATCAGCGCCATCATCATCACACCATTATCTCAGTCAGTTTGGGTTGCTATAATAGAATACCATAGGCTGGGTGACTTACACAATAAATCCTTATTTTTTATAGTTCTGGAGGCTGCAAGTCCAAGATCAGGATGCCATTGGTCAGGACTCTCTTCCTGGTTCACAGAGAGCTGACTTTTCATTGTACCCTCACGTGGCAAAGAGAAAGCTCTCACCCTTCCATCTCCTTATAAGGGCACTAATCTCATAATGGGGACTCCACCCTCATGACCTAATCTAACTCTAATTACCTCTCAAAGGCTCCACCTCCAAATACTATTACATTGGGAGTTAAAGTTTCAACATATAAATCTGAGGGGGACAAATTCAGTCCACAGTAATGATCATTACTATCATCATCACCACCATCACCCCCACCATCATCATCACTATCATCACCATCAACACTACCATCATTACCACTACCATCATTATCATCACCCCCATTATTCACCACCACTACCACCCCCATCATCATCACTACCATCATCACCATCATCACTATCATCATCAACACTATCATCACCACCATCACTGTCATTACCACCATCACCATCACTATCAACAATTGCAACATCAACAACCAACATCTACTTACAGTGGGGTCCCGAATGGAACTTAGACTTGTGTAGATCTGAGGAAAAGGCTCTGGGAAAGTATGTCCCCTGAGAAAACAGCAGTGCCAGGATGCAAGCAAGGAGGTCATTTAGAGAGCCCCTAACTCAGCCACTCTCATGTCAAAACTTTGAAATGTAATTTTAAAAAAATTATTGCAACTTTTAAAAATTATGGCCAGAATTCAAAAATAATGTCCCAATAAAAGTACCCCACACAATCATAGTAACAAGACTTTTATTATCTGCCATTTTGAATAATTCATGTCTAGCTTCTACTTTAAAAAACTAGGCTCTAGGCTTTAATTAAATACATAGAAGAAAAAATATGTGAAAACGTGAAGTATGGCTACAATTCATAGGATTAAAAGACATTTTTTTAAAGTATAACCATCAATTAACACAAGAGACACTGGCCAATATAATGGGCATAATGGCATAAAAATATTCAAATTATAAAATCCTTTTTTGAAGCAAACTTTCCAACTAGGCCTGTCAAATCTCTCCACGTGCCTATTTCTGGCATTGAGGAATCTCCATTAAGCAAAAAGAAAATTCCTCATTGCATATGAAAACCACATCCTAATTGGACACATTTTTTAATGCCAGTTCTTCAATACTCATTGGTAGAACATGAAAATTAATTTGCACTTTCCTTTGAAATTCTGTTGGCTCACACAGAATATACAATCAAAATTCTTCATTTATTTAATCTCTTTTTCAATGTCTTTTTGATCACGTTTTCATAATCAGTTAGAATTGCATCACTTCATCTTCCATTAGTGCAGTTTCAACTCATCAAATACTAGCAAATCAATTGCTAAATTACTGTAGAACTCACATACAGTTGCCCACCATATCCAGTCATCAATACCTAATGAATGCATCCTGATTAACAGCATTACTGTGAATGCCAAAATAATTAATCACTCCTCTGTGTTGATGGGAGGATAATGGGAGATTAGAAATGCACAGCTAGTTGGGCTATGGATGGCTTTATAAACATTAAGGAGTCAGGGAACGGGGGCTTCCTTCAGATGAGCTCACATGAAAAGCTGTTGATTGACATGTTTCCCTCCTTGGCTTTTGCAAGCACTGTGAACATGATCTTTTGATTGCCTTTGTTCTAGTACATCTCTTTGCTCTGCTATGATTCAAAATCCCACTATTTAAGCAGCTACCGACAAAACTGTCTGGTAACTTCAAGGTCATGTGAAAGAAGTTAGCTGAATTTACAAATATTTGGTGAGATTCCTAATTTGAGATGCATTTGCTTCTTGATGTATGCATAATAACTTTATTTTTCAGTGCAGGCATTTATTGCATTAAAAGTAGACCTAGCCAATGTATTGCAATGAAGCTCCAATGATGCGCCAGGATTTGAGAGAAAAAAAATGGGAGGTATGGAGAGGCTGACTCAGATGCAGCCTGTTTTGGTTGAGCTATTTCTGGCTCATATATGCATTCTCATCACAAGAAGAGTCATGCCCTCAGCCTCAGTCCTCAGGATGCCCAGAGGCAGCCTTACCTATCTATCTGTTCCACTTTCTGGAGTTCCAGAAGGGTCTCCGCCACTCGGCCCCTCTCCTCTCTGGCTCACAAATGCCTAGAATCAGAATTACCTACAGAGTTTATTTAATAAACTATTATTTTGGCTGTACCTCAAGTGAATCAGAATCTCTGGGGGTGTGGCCAAAGGCACCCGTGGGTTTATCAACTCCCCCAGCTACCTGAATGTCAGGTATGGAAGCTGCTGTCTTAAGGATGACTTCTTTTCTGCCAAGTTAAAATGCATACATTTCAGTAGGGACCTTCCACAGGATAAATGTGTTTATCAGCTCCTTCCCTTAACAGCTCCTCATTGCCACTAGGATCTTAACGGAGCCTCCACAGCCCAGCAAGTCTGACCCAGCCTCCTTCTCCACTGCATCTCCACCTCTCTCACCCTTGCTCTCTGAGCTTCAGCTTCATGGCCTTGTTGCAGTTCCTCTAATATTATGCATTCTCTCTGGCCACAGGGCCTTTGCACATGCACTTCTAGCCTTCTGCCTGGAAGGGTTTCCCCATTTCCTAGTTAATATCTCAACTTAATCCTCTTTCTTCAAGGCAGTGATCCCCACTGCCTTAAAGTTATGTCAGATTTTTATTATCAACTCGGTCACAGCACAGTGTGCTTATCACAATTGTGATTTTCTATTTATTTGTAGAATTATTTCTTTAGTACCTGTGACTCCACTAAAATATAAGATTCATGAGGGCAAAGATTTTTGTTTGTTTTGTTTATTGCTCTATTGCCAGCGCCAAGCAGGTGCCTAACTCAGTAGCTTCTCAATAAATATTTTGGGGAGGGGAGAAGGGAGAGAAAGAGGAAGAGGGAGAGACGGAGGGAGGACAAGTGAGCTGAGGGTGGTGCCTGCAAACACAAGGATACAAGAGGGAGAAAGTAGCAAAGACAAAAAAGGAACCAAGAAAGACGTGGAACCAGCCTACATGCCCAGAAACTGATGATTGGATAAAGAAGATGTGGTATATATACACAATGGAATACTACTCAGCCATAAAAAAAGACAAAATTGGCCCATTCACAACAACGTGGATGGACCTCGAGGGTATTATGTTAAGCGAAATAAGCCAGTCAGAGAAAGACGAACTCTATATGACTCCACTCATAGGTGGAAGTTAGTATATTGATAAGGAGATCAGATGGGTGGTTACCAGGGAAAAGGGGGGGGTGGGGGGAGGGCACAAAGGGGGAAGTGGTGTACCCACAACATGACTAACAAAAATGTACAACTGAAATCTCACAAGGTTGTAATCTATCATAACATCAATAAAAAAAAAAAAAAAAAAAAAGGAACCAAGAAAAGAAAGCTGGCGGTGACTGGAACACACTTCGCTGACCTCCCGCTCTGGCTAACAGCCCTGCTGGATGGAGTAATCAATAACAGCTCTGACCACGGAACAAAGCGACTCCAGCCTCAGCCAGGAGCTGCCCTGAACACAGAGCCCAAAGCCAATTGAGGAGGCCAGCCTCATTATAAAGCATGCCCTGCTCCAGACCACAAACAATACCACCAATCCTGCCTCGGGGGCTTACCCTAAAAGAATGAATTACAGATTATCCCTGTTCCCAATCAGCAATCCCCCAAAATTAAATTCTTTAATTCACTGTGACCGTCAGCTCAGTGGGCTGAAAAGGGTTTCCTTTATCTGTCCAGAACAGATTTGATTTACGATTCGGTCTTTACGAAAGTCCTGGGAACGCTATCTGATAATCGGTTCTTCCTGTACGAGTCAACGCAGCAAATTAAAAATTCTATCCGTCTCCCTTACAACCTGGAACGTCCAAAATCCCAATCTGACTTTGTTTGAACAGACAGCCTTCCCTATTGGAAAATCTAACCAGAATCAGTGAGTAAGGCGGATGTTCAAAAACAAAACAAAACTAAATGAACCTTTGTTCCTATCCTAAACAAAGAAAAAATGCTCAAACACATCAAGTGATGTCACTCTTTCCTAGCTTCCATTTCTAACACTAATTGTAGGCCCCTGGCTTGGTAAAAGGGTGGCCTGCCACCATAAGAGGAGACCCGGCTCCCCAGTGTGAAAGGCAAGCCTTGGAATCACGCTTATTCATAGAAGCCAACCACACTTTCATATTCTGAAGGAAATGCTCCTTAAAATACAACTATCACGTTAATGACAAATTAATTCATTAATTTACTGATTGTCTTTTATTCATGAATATTAGCTGTGCATTATATCCTCCACATAAATACTAGCATTATTGCCAATTCTAAAAACTCCCTTTCTTTGCAAAATAACTGCCCGGCCTTATGCACCCTTACATGCTCACTCACATGCTCCAAGCTATATCCTTTCACAGTTACCTACCTATCAAATCCTTTAAACCATATCTGTGTGTACATGCGTCTGTGCATCTCTGTATGTGCAAATCACGTATGAATGTGCGTCTGTGGACATGTATATACACAAATGAGCATCCGTGTGTGTGCACCTGTGTGTCTGTACACACATATGTGTGTCTATGTGTCTATCTACATGTGATGGATGGATGCAGGTGTATGTTTATCAACGACATATTCTATAAAATAAGATCAGATGCACGAAATCTAAAACCAGCCAAAACCCAATGTTTCCGAGGGTTGTAATTTTCTTGCAGGAAATCTGCCTGATTAAATTTTCTGAGCTACTTATTGAAACCAGATCCACACCTGGACTTTCAGCTGCATGGGACTCTCACCCATAATACTTGCTTGCTGGTTCTTTGGTTGTTTTGCATAAGCAAGTTTAAGTTGCGTTTCCACACTTACAAAATAATCCTCCTCTGATTACTTATCAGTAATTCGATAATTCGATATTGAATTTATTCAGTCATTCATTCACTAAATATTTACGGCCTACTATGAACCAGGCCCTGCATGAAGTTCTTCTGATACAACGTGACCAGGCCAGACACAGTTTCCTGCCCTCATGCACTTACATTCTGGCAGGACAGTTAATAAACATGTAAATTATATTCTCTGTTAGAAAGTGGTAAGTTCTATGGGGGAAAAGGAGGACAGAGTAAGGTCGTGTGGAGTACTTGGGGCACAAACGAAGAGAAGGGAGGTTGCAGTTGTACAAGAGGGTGGTCAAGACAGGCCAAACAAAGAAGGCGGCAGGTAAGCAAGGACACGAAGCAGGTAATGGAGTGAGCCAAGGCGATGGGGCAGCCAGTACCAAGGCCCTCAGAGGGGACGATGCCTGGGAAGTTCTAGAAATAGTTCAGGTGGTAAGAGCAAGAGGGAGAGTTGTAGAAGACGAGGTCAGAGAATTAAAGGACAACCTTGTTAGGACTTTAACAAGGACTTTAACAAGGACTTTAAGTCTTGGCTTCCACTCTGAGTGAAACGGGAGACGCTATGGGGTTGTGAGCAGACAGGGGACAGGATATGGCCCTCCCCAAATATGGTTCCATTGTAGTGGGCAGGGTCAAAACAGGGAGGCCAATCAAGTGAGAGGGGCTGGGGCCTGGGCCAGGTAGAGCAGTGGGGGCCGAGGGGTGTGGTCAGATTCGGGATACACTGAAGTCGGAGCCAAAGGGATGTCCTGGTACACCGATGTGGGAAGTGAAAGAAAAACGTTCAAGGCTGATACCAAGGCTTGGGGCCTGACTCACAGGCAGGAGGAACTGCCTCATCAGAGATGGGAAGGCCACACTCAGAATTTATGGCCACTTAAAATAACTCTGCCTTTAAGATCTGGAACTGTGAAATTCCCCTCTGATTCCCTTTTCCCCTCCCACTCACTCCCACCATTTTCTTCCTGAGTTGCCCTGCTCTTTGGCTCCTTCACTCTCTCCTCCCTAATGCTACACACAGCTAAACACTGGCACTTCCCCATCCCCTCTCCACCTGCACCTTCTCTCTTGACATCTTCCTTCCTGCCCAGTAGCTTCAGTTCTAACCTCCATGCAGACGAGTCCCAAGTCTCCGTCTCCAGCCCTAGATTCCCTCCTGAATTGGGGTTCTGTTTCCCCACTGCCTGCTGAGTGTCACAAACTCGTCTACACTGAACGCAACTGCTCTTCCTGAAAGAGAGTCTTTCTTTCCAACGTGGTATATTTGTATTTAAAACCCCTCCCAACTTGAAACCCTGAAATCTGTCACTTTTGACCCTGCTTCCCTGACATACAACCCCATCTAGAGAATCTAGCTTCACAATGTCTCTGGTACCCACTGTCCTGCTTTCTGCTGCCACTCCCAGAGGATTGTGACCCTTCGTTTTCACCACCAAAAGCCACTCCACAGGACTCATCATATTATACCACCACCATTGTCATGACCTGCACGTCCTCCCCTGCTTAAAACCTTGGTCACCATGGCCTACAAGCTAAATACAAACCCCTCAAACAGTATGAAACCCCCTTTACAGTCTGGCTCCCACATCCTCTCCTCTTGCTAATTTTTTATCACTTGCTTACTGAAATCCACTGCTCAAGCCAAATTTATCCTCTATTATTCTAAAACACATGCATTCTCCCTCCCACATTGCTCACACCACTCCTCTTATGCTGAACGTCCTTCCCTCTCATACTTAGTCTTTAGTTCAAGGCCAAGCTCAAGATACAGAAGTCTAAAGCCTCAACTTTCCTGTTGATGACAATTTTTCCCTTCTGAGTTCATGTAACCCTTAAATTGACTGTACAATTCATCTGATATTTAATATACACTCCTGTGTCTTCTCACTTACCACTTTACGTGCAACACCATCACAAAATCATTAATATCTAACAAGAGTCACATTTGTTATGTGAACATTTACACTCTGCCTTTTACTTCAGCTCCTCAGGGGGAAGGACTGGCTTGCTAGGTCAGGTCCCAGGCAAGTTCTCGGTAGTGGAGAAACGAGGTCATAGACAAGACAGAGAAAAGAACTAAAAACAAACAACAGAGAGGCTACACTGATATACCAAAGAAAGAGCTGAAAGAACAGGAAGAGGAAGGAAGGAAAAGCCTCAAAGGCTGGCTGTTGGGCTGAGGTTTGGGAGAGTCGATGTTGAGTGTGGGAGAGAGAATTTCACAAAGCAAGTGCCAAACACACAGGGATGATTAAGAGATCAGAGGGGGAAGATAAGATTGTTCATGTCTTTGCTGCACAGAAGGAATGCATTTTTCCCACTCCTATTCACATTTCCTCAAAAAGATGAATAAAGTTTAAAGTGGCTCAATTCATTTTTTGGCTACTAGACTATGTTTATTTGAATGTGACTTTATGAACAAGACTGAGTCATGGGACAACAAGATTTATCTGGGTTACGTAATGAGTATATCCTGTCTGCCTGGAAGGTAAAATCTCTCAAAGTCAGGAATTGGGACCTTCTATTTCTTTGTATTCCCAGTATTGAGCACAGCGTCCTACACAAAGTAATTAATCAATAAATGTTTGTTGATGATAAACAGGGATGTGCAAAGATGAGCAGATGATGTAGAGCCTGTTTTTTTAACATGGTCCTGTTCCAGAGGCGGTGCTCTGTTATTAGTGATGGAGCCAAACAGTATTTGTCAGTGTATTTATTTAAGGAGATTTTCCATTTGTCTACCAAGCAAATATAAATTTTTGTAGGTCAAACTCACAATTACAGTGTTAAAACAGGACAGCCAAGAGAGCACTGCTTGTTAAGGATGCATGTGAATACCAAAAATATCATGGCATTCAAAACCCAAATGTCAGAGAGAGCATTAGAGAGGAGAAAGCAAGCGAGTCTTTTTGAAACGTAATCTTAATTATTTATATTCCTCACCAAAAACTAGACAATTTCTCCTGCTGACGTGCCCTACTTCAGTCCACTTACTTGTTGCTCTGAGTTTTATGCCCAAGGTCTTTGTGAAAAATAATTACAACTACCATGATTTTGTGTCAAAATCAAGTGATCGTCTCTAAAGTGTCCCTGACAGGTTTTCAAAACATTTGTCTTTTCTGGAAAATGCTTTGCCCCATTCTCATGGAATAATCCTGACCTCACGAAAAGTTTATGATGGGGGAGGGCAAAAAGGGGTACAAGGGCACATCTATATGGTGATGGATGGAAACTAGACTTTTGCTGGTGAACACGATGCAGTTTATACAGAAGCTGAAATATAATGATGCACAGATGAAATTTACATAATGTTATAAACCAACGTGACCTCAATAAAAACTTTTTTAAAGTCTATGATAAATGGAACTTAAGTATCTATCTTTAGGGTATTTAAGAAGGGAAGCAAAAGAAACTAAGAGATGAAGATGGAAATGAAATCAAGGGTTGTAATCTCCTGGAATATGAATGTTCTTTGCATAAAATTAAATGGTAAAAATGTCACCAGAACTTGACAATGTGATAGGGACCCGACAGCAGCAACCCCTAGTTCATTCCCCATCCTCCTCTCACTATTTTACATTTACTTTGACGTATAAAGGCAACAATACAATGAAACCATTACATTTACCATTACTCTGATGTGTAAATGTGATATTTTGATGAAACCACTTTACATATCTTCCGCTTAAAGAGATGTGTACTGTCATTTTTCTGGAAGCAGTTAGTGACCACTTTTCTCCTTTAGGAGATCCCTAAGAGTTTCAGGTTGTTAAGGAAGTTGCTAAGAGATGAATGTAAATTCCAAGTTAGATGTAGTTAACAGCATCTAGCCAAAGTTACTGGAAGGGGAACAAGCACAATTCCAAAGAGAAACTGGCTGTCGTGAGTACAAATTGGAAGAAAGCTAAGGACAATTTGATAATATACATCAAATTTGTCATTACAATGTTCAAATCCTTTGATCCAGTAAATTCCATACCTGTAAAATTAGCCCAAATAGATTATCAGAAAAGATACAAAGAGGAGTTAATGATGATGTTTGAAATTCTGTCTAATGAGGCAAAAGACAGGAAGAAAGAAAGGAAGGAGTTAATTGTTTAACAAGAACATATTGATTAAATAAATTAGAGTACATTGATTCAATGGAACATCATACCACCATTAAGAAAAGTGCTATAGGTTTATATTTATGAACACAAGAGAATGTCAGTGATACATTAAGTGAAAAAGCAAATAACCAGACAGCATATGAACGTGTTCTTCTTTCCAAAAAAGTGTGTGTCTACAAGCATACACTGTCATACAAAGAAAAGAATCTGCAAGAAAATACCACAAAATGTAAACACTGGTTGCCAGTGGAGGGATGGGGGAATTACAGGAAAGTACGTTTCCATTTTTCTTATCTTTCTCGTATATATTACTTTTATAGTAAGAAATAGACAATAGGGCCTTTTTCTATTTTTCAAAAGAGAGTAACTTGGAAAATGACTTTCTGGGGAGAGAAAACCATAGTCCCAGGGGGTTATGCATTTAGCCTTGCGAACCAATCTCTCTTTCTCTCCTCTGCTCTCTCTCCCTCACCCTTCCTCCTTCTCCTTGCCTCTCTCCCTGTCTCCCTCCCTCTCTCCTTTCCCTCCTCCTTAGGAAAAAGAAAGGGAAGAGATGCTATTGAGCAGCTGAAATTTGACTGTAAAAAAGGCAATTAAAGAAATTACTTTCTTAGTTGAAATTTGCACTGACAGACGCTAAGAAAAGCTTTTGACGGTAAACGGGCAAAGCCCTAAGGTCTGTCTCCGAGTTAAAAGAGCAAGGAAAGTTCTAAAGAAATATTTTAATCAAAATTTGTGGATAACATTTGGGTTAAAATTCACAAGTGTCAGTTAAGTAATAAGGTATTTCTTTCCAGAGTTAACAAAAAATTCTTTAAAACATAAAAATAATTTTCCTTACTATTTAATTTTTCCAAATTGAACTATAAGTAAAATGTGCTATCTTTACTTCTTAAATAAAAGGCTGAGGGAGAGGGAGAGAAAATGAGGCAGAATAGGGAGAGAGAGGGAGAATCTATAGTTATAAAGACATAGCTTGAGTTTGCTTCTCAAAACCAAGCAAACCTTTCCACCTAATGCATCAGGCCCGAATTACGGGAGAATTACCCGCAGTCTCTTTGTGCTCTTAAATTCTGAAACTTGTGCTCAAAGTCTAGAGAGCACCTTAGTCACTTACAGTCAGGCTCATATGCAAGGACTAGGACTGGTTTTACTCTCCCATATGGTTGTCTTTTACTTCTTGATTAATTCCTAGAATTTGCACAAATTATGGTGTGCAAAAGAATGACCTGAGGAGCTTGTGAAGGATTCTGCTGTGGAGCAGTCAGGTCTGTGGGTAGACCAGCAATCCGCCTTTCTATGAAACCAATTCCAGGGACTGTCTTGAAGGGTAGGAGAAACACCTCATTCATCTTTGGTCATCTGCCTCAATTCCACCACAGCCTGGGAAGCCAACACTCAGTGGGGCCCAGTGAACCTTAGACCGTCCACTATAAAGACCACATGGGTCCATAATATAATGCTTTTTTTTAAACAACACTTGGTTTATCACCACAATGAATAGGCACCAATAAATAAATGATGCTGACCATGACAATATTCAGGAAGGTAGGAGCAAAGCATTGATATTCAAAGCCAACTAATTTTTAAAAATCCTAATATTCATTGCCAATAACAAAAAGAAGATTAAAAAAGAATAATCCTGATTGCTGATAATATTGAAGTAAAGTTTAAGTAAAACTTAAATTTATAGAACTCTTCCAACTAGGTAAATGTGAGCTCTAAGAATTTTATCTAAATTATGCTGTTCAGGGCAGCCTTGTACTCCAACAGCTTTTGTTCTCTTTCAACTATTGCTTTCTATTTGAACATTTCCAAGTTCTCTTCCCGCCTCTATTGCAGGGAGTTCAGTAGACCATATTCAACTGTGGTTTTAAGATGACCATGAAAAGGTGAAATATTTGCATTTTCTCTGTTAAATCTTAAACTTTTAGCAAAAGAAGATGTTAATGATTCTATAGCTGGTATCTTTTCCAAGCTCTATTTCACCCGTGGTCCCCAGAGCAAGGTTTCTTAAAGAACAAAATGCAAAATGTAGCATTCCCAAAAGAATGATGAAAAGTTTCTTTCTTTCTTTCTTTCTTCTTCTTTTTTTTTTTTTTTTTTTGCATTTGATCCTCTAAAATACTTTTCATGTAATAAAATGGGGGAAAGTTTAAATGTCACAGAGATGGGTTGTGAAAATTGACAAAGAATTCTTAAGATTGACATTTGCATCTGGAAATTTTCTTCACGTGGCCTTTACTGAGCCAGATAGCTGTTACATATGAACAAAATTTAATCACCCAGGTGACTACCATGTGGCCATCACGATGCAAGGAGCTATGACATGGTCCCTTCTCTCTAGAAGTTTACAGTCTAATCAAAGACATAAAACCAATATACAAAGAAAAAGAGGCGAAGGAACATTCAGACACTGTGCTGTGTGATCCTAGCTGTAAATGCGATTGACAGAGAGAAAACACACTTAAACAGCTAGTAAAGCAAAGATTTTATAATCTTTGGAGAAGACTGGATGTTGGAAGAAGAAGAGGGAGACAGAACTGGGGAAAAATGATGCCAGCTGTGCAGAGAGAGGAACAAATGAGAAATTTCAGGGTGGGGGTGAGATGCACATCTGGAAAGGGTGACCAGCAAGCAATCCAAACCACAAGATTCAGTGTGGGGACAATGTAGCCTCACTTGGGACTGGCATCAGTATAGATGGGCTCGATATGGTCTGAGGCAGAACGGCTGGGGTTATCATGAAGGCAGGTGCCAGACCACAGAGACGGGGGCCTACCATGGGCATGGCAGCTGGACAGGATGACAGCTGTGAAGGTGGAACTAAGGACAGTGGGGCCCTAGACTTGTAGGAAATTAGATTTCACTCCAAGAAGCTGGAGGAGGTTCAGTACCTGTGGGCTTAGAAGGGAAGGTTCCAGATCAATGTACAGCCAAGGGGCCAGAGATCTCGGAAACCCAGATTTAGATGTAAGATGTATGCTCGATCCACCTCCACCAATAAGAGCTAATAAAACATTGCAGGCTCGTTTAAGAATGACCTAGAGACTGAAGGCTTCAGGCAACTAAGCAGATCTGGAGCATGCAGCGTCTGATGTTACAAGAATTAAGGGATGATTTTGGAAAAATAGCCCAGCAGCAGCCTGTATACAAGAAAAACGCGTTAAGAAAGATAAGTTAATATGATTTAGAGAATCAACCCTGCTTTACTCGATCAGAGTTAGGATGCAAATATCTGTCCTTATACTAACTGACCTAAAAAAATATCATCATCAACGAAGATATTCAATATATAATAAAGAATATTCTGAAATTTTAAGTGCTCCAACCAATATCTTCTTTCTTTATATCCTAACTTATTCCACGAGATCTGAAGTGCTTACAGAAAATACACATCTTTAAATAGTGAAATACAAGTTAAAATGGACATCAGAGCTAGGAAAAATATAACTTAAAGAGTGAGTAGAAGAAAGATGAGTTGCAAGAAGTGAATCACTAATTTGATTCTGCATCTCTCAGTGGCCTTTTCTGACAAGTAAGAGGAAAACGAATGCTAAGCAACTTTACTCCACGTGGGAATCCTTTCTTCTGATATGCCTTGGTCTGTACCTGGCCCATGTCTCTTCCCACCCCTGCCTTGCACTCCCATCCCTGAGTCTTCCACAGGGAGCCAGATCTTGGCTGCTCCACATGGTCCTCGTGGCCAGGGAGCAGTCACAAGGAGCTGGAAGCCAGCCGGTAACAAGATGGAGAAAAACAGCAGTTGGGGAAAAGCAGTGTCTGGCTTATCTATCTCCTGGTTCCTTTTAACTCCTAAGCACAATACAAAAGAATTCATCAATAAATGGCTGAGATAAAGTAAGACCCATCTAGAGATCCGATGCCTGAAGTGCTGAAATAGGCACATGCAAAAAAATTTATATTGGCCACTATGCATGGCTTCAGGGAATTCTCCAGCCAAACTGTGACGTTAAAAATCTCCTGTCTCTATGTTTCTGTTGGAACTTTTCCCCTTTGAATACTGCGCACTGCCCTTACTCCAACCAGTACCGTCTTCATGGTGTTCCCTGGTTTTTGGGAGGACTTTTGCCCAAATCCCTCTTCTCATCAAATTTACAAGATGAGACACCCAATGCCAGCTAAACTTTTGAAACTTACATGTTAAAGGACAAGGCTTATAGGAATCATTTACTCAGAAGGGAAGGGAGAGAGAGAGTTCAAGAATAAGAAATAGAGCTTTATTAAAGGGTTCCAAAGGACTACCTGGAAAGTGATGTCAAAGACTAGAAGGTCCTTCCTTTGCCTGTTGAGGATAAACAGAGAACCTAGGAAATAAAATTCACACCTCAAGTGTTGAACTTTATACAAATTTGTTCACATGCAAGATGAGAGGCAGTTGGAGGAGTAGACAGGATTTTCAAAGGTTCTGTTATATGCTTGTTGAAATGATATTCTACTTCCAGTTGCTATAGCTATTAGTCAATTTCTAGCACTATTATTAAATTATCTTAAAGTCACAGACTCCTGTGCCATCAAAATGCCATACACTGACCTTTGTACAGCCAAGGAGAATACCTAGCCTGCCCCACCTCCCCCCGGCAGGCTTAGGTGCTCCCTCTTCGGAATCCCACTTTTGCAAGTCCCCTGTCTCCACCTTTCTTGCCCCATGCACTTAGAGACCACACCTAAATCATCTGCCTTTCCAGACTAGCACAGCGCCCAGGAAATAAGAGGCATGGATGCGTACTTCTAAACGAATACACTGAGTATTTCCTACAGCCTTTCTGCCTAAAAGTGTAAGTAAATAAAACTAGGTTAAGTTCCTTGATATGGAGCCTTGGCAAGTACCGTAAATCCATCAAAGGAAATGTCATTGGATGAGTAGAGAATGTTGAAAAACATACATACTCTCACATGATCACACACACAGCTTGAAGTGGTGATTCTAACATTTTTGGACTCAGATGTCTTTGGGAATTCAATGAACTTTTGGCTCTCCCCTAAGAAATTTGCATAAACATATAAAAGTCTGCAGTGCATCTTCAGGAGATTTATGGGAATCCATGAAGTGAGCTTTGACCCCATGATTGCTGCAAAACCAGAGGCCAATTGAGTCCAGATTAGGAACTTCTGAGTCAGAATAACAGCATCAGTTGGTTGTGTACCGAAAAATTGCATTTTTTTTAAAAAGAACACATCAGTATAAACTGTGAGACTACAAAAGACTATCTCCATGGAGCATCATGATGCCAGTGATGATAAATGTATCAGGTAAGTCCATAAAGATCTACACCCTCGGAGCTGTGACGGTCCATTGCACCAGCACAGTCTTACTACCTCAGTAAAAGAAAGTCTTAACCTTCACTGTACCTACGAAAGTACCACATTATTCCTCCTCCGTTCTCAAGAGAAGACAATAAAGAGAATGCACTGCTTTGGAACTCGTTTTGCATGACAAGAATCTTCTTAAACTAGAAATTTAGCATCAAGGAAACTGAAAGCACTCTCCAGGAGGTACAAAAGGGTCATGGGCAGACTGGGAATGCTTCTAACCCAGTTAAGACATCAGACACAAAGACCCGGAAGTCAGTGATTTTCAGAGTTGTGTGGCTAATTTAGGAGCTATAATCCTGAAGAAGTGATTCCAGCTCCTTCAAGGACATTCGCACGGGCCACAGCTCTCACCATTCATTTCTTCGAGAAGTTAAAGTGAATTTAACATTATCAGAGCAGCTCTTTAGTAGGTCATGAATGAAACACCACTGGCCTGGATTAAACAGAAAAATGCTTATTTTTTATAATATAAATTAGACATTAAAAATATAGTAAAAACTGTAAGAAAGAATTCTACAAATGTGGTAAAAGTGATAGAAAAAAATAGTGGGCTATGAACAGAAGAACAGAATGAGGGAAGAGAAAAAAGCCAATAGGCAGCTAGACCACCGTAAAGAAAGAATAGAGAGAGGAAGGAGCTGGATCAAAAAGAAAATAATTTCAAAGAAGAGGAAAGAGATAAAATACCAGACTGAGGTAGCAATAAACACAGACGATAAAAGAGAAGTGTGAAGGAGAAAGCGGGGATTCCCTGATCAAGTAGGGAGACAGAGTGTGGGTAAAACAGGCAGGCCTTGCTGGGGTTTCTGAACAAAAGGAGAACTAACCACGAGAACACTCCATGTTTGTCTGCGTGTTTGTAAGAGTTGAAGGAGATTTGAGAATGCATGTAGAGTAGAAGCTTTGGCAGGCCCCTTTCTCCCAAACCACTCCAAATGAGGACAGTTTAAATGAGGTCTTGAGGGATAGACTTGGAGGTCTGAGGCATGGAGAGGATGGAGCGGGAGGAGGGGGGCGGTCCTGGCGGGGATGGGACAGGCAGCGGGTGGACAGGGCAGAGGTCCACCGTGTGGAAGAGAGGGGAAGTTATGCCCAAGGGCAGGTGACAGGAGGAAATAAAAGCCTCGCGAAGAAGTCCAATGGGGCTTTCATTCTAAGGATATGTGACCTCCAACAGCTTTCTAACACAGAGGCCACACGCCAGACGGCTGGTTTGGCCCTCACCCCTGAGATCATGCATCACAGCAATGTTTCCAAGCAACCCCAAGTTAAAGAAAAGATTACCTTACATAAGACAGGCAAGCCACAACTGCATTTCATGGAAATGCAACTGGAGCAAGGAATCTCTCCTCTTTGGGGATGCAAACTATTAGCCAATGAATCACTTCGGGAGCTAATGAGCACCTCACATGCTTCCCATGGAGCAGACAAGGCTAAACAAAGGTCAATTTAGCCATTTACCCCAAAACATTGCATAAGGCAAATAATATATTTGGAGGAGACATATTTCAGAAAAACAGAAGGGATAATTCAGGAGAGGACAGAAGAGTTGGAACTGGGTGACAACACAGGAGAAAGAGGTTGCTGCACTGAGGCACAGACGGAAGAGCACACACTG
Source organism: Equus asinus (assembly GCF_041296235.1). NCBI lineage: Eukaryota > Metazoa > Chordata > Mammalia > Perissodactyla > Equidae > Equus > Equus asinus. The sequence continues at coordinate 10,829,414 of NC_091808.1, read as the reverse complement.
TAAAATGTAACATCAGTTCTTTCTTTCTATGAAACATTATAAATATTCACAGGGCAATGGTAATAAAAGAAAACTGTAAAAAGAACTAAATGTAGTGGCACCGAAATAGCTCCAATATAAGTACATTGTCATCACCTGGAATGTGTAGAATATTAGCCTTACGCCCTCAGCAGTAAACTTTTAAAAAAGAATATTTGTGTAAAGCAACCAAGTGTGTTTCTCAAAGACACAGAAGGGACTCCTCTGCTCTGTTGTACCTTTGCATATTAAATATTAAAACACCTTTGGTCATCAGTTATGTCTGTGGGATCCATTGACAGTAAGGGAGAGAGAGGAGACACTTAATTCCTGAAAGTGAATTCACGTTTCTTTCTACAAAGGACCTGTGTGACTAAACACAGCAACACAGTTCTGGAACCTGACTCTCCCTTTGGCATGGAAATTTGGTCCAACCTGCACCAGCATCAGTTTGCTCATCTGTCAAATGAATGCGGTTGTACTCTTCAAAATAGTCTTTCAGTTCTTAGCTAAAATGTATTTATGTCTACAGAGCCCAGGATTGTAAAAGTGAATTATTTTAAAAAGCTGCTTTTAACAAAATTAAACAAAAAGAATGTTAAACACATGTCAATGTAGTAAGCACAAGGCTTCCGCGATGATTACAAAAGATAAATCTTGTTTCTTTAAGATAAAAAGAGTTTTTAAAAGGACTAGCTTGCAGTGTGTAGGCGTAGCCACCTTATCATTGTTAGGGAGCTGGCTATTCTCCCTCAGAAGAGCTCGTGATAAGAGTGTCCGCTTCCTTTAAAAAGAATGACACTAAAAGATTGTGATCTCCATTATAAAGCCACATGAAACACTTAACTCAAGTTAGGAAATTTACAAAGGTATCAAATCATAAATTTTCAAAGTAGAAAATAACGGTTTAGAGAAATAAAGAACGTTGCTCAAAATCATTGTCTCTTCATCATAAACTAATGTATAATTTTTGAGAAAGAATTCCTTAATTTAGTTATTAATATGTCAAATTACATTTCTTTAATTCTTTCTCTAAGGAACAATACATTTCGACCAAAGATACATTTTTTTCCATGAAATTTTTTGCTAGCAAAATGAGCTCAAATTCTGTTGGAGTTCAGAAAATTCCTTGTATCTCAAAAGAATAAATTTATATTAATGCCAGAAAATCCTTCTCTATTAACCTCCAACCCTATCCCCAATATCGGTCTAAAGTCACAGTTATGTTACAACCAAAAGTGGTATAAAATGTAAGCTAACATTTCAAATGGATATCTTCTGGTAACATTAATGACATTTTAAAGAGTAGTGATGGCTCATAAATACTCTTGAAATGTTAGCTCATGTCAGAGAAAGGCAGGTTAATCTACTAAAAAGAAAACTTAAAAGATCACTATAAAATAAAGTTGAAACTGTTTATCAAAATATACAAATTATTTCCTTTTAGATAAATTGTTACAATAGATATGGAAGTAGATAATAGTTACTTGGAATGTACTGGTGAGTAAAATATAGACTTGACTCTTGACAATACCCCATCACACAATTTCCAACTGATAATCTAGTATCCACCTTAAGTCAAACACCAGCCCCAAGGTAAACACCCTTCTATCCTCTTCCAACATATCCATTCCCCAAGCTGACTTCTCCTTACCTTCTCTCCACCTAATAAAATCCCTGCTCCCTCAGTTGAATATCCAAAGATTGGGAAATGCCCTTCTCATCAGAGAGGGTTAGTCAAATATAAAATGCAATACAAATTATATCGAGCTGAGCATTTCATTTTATGAATTTATCTTCATTATGATATTTGCATCAAATATATCTTGGAGAATAAATCTTCATGTATATTTTCCATTTAATTTAGCAAAATATTTAGTGTATCTCAGAAAAAATAGAGAAAGTACCCTAGAATCATCCTTAACGTTTGTAATTTATACTTCCACAAGCATTTTTCTCACTTAATCCTCCCAACTACCCTGAGAGATGGTCCCTCCCTCCTCCCCCCAACCCCATCCTCCAGGTGAGGATTGTTGGAATGTACAATTGGACAGGAGAAGGTATTAACAGCAGGAGGCCAGGGCTGCTTGGGTGCATCGGACTGGGATGGTAGACTCCAGACTCGAGCTTGTGTCTTTGAGTCGAAGCTATACGATGCAACAACCTCCAATACAGCAGCTGATGATACTGACATGCTAATGGGCTAGAGCTGCAAGTTCCAACCGCAAAGGTACTCTCTGCTGGGTGAGGGATGACGACAACTGGCAGGATGCAGTCAGAATGCTGACCTAGGGGAAGGTGGTCCTCTGGAAACTGCCCAAGGAGAGCCCTTGGGAGGAGGAGGTGGGGGGTGAGGGGTCATGCTTTCTCAAGGCCTTTTCTACTCCAGGGCAGAGGAATTGGAAAGCAATTAATTGGACATGTGGCAGTTTAGAGAAGGTTAAATCACAGATGTAACCACGTTTGAGAAAGAGTGAAAAGTCAGAAGTGACGCACAGAGGAGGGGTGGGTGTGGGGAAGAGAGACCCCAAAGAGAGTTGGGATCCCGACTCACTTCTGAGTTGGAGGCTCATAAGTGGTAAATCGTTGGCTGAGGTTCTGTGCCCAGGGGCCCTAGGTCAGGCCTAAATCAAGAGGGAATAGGGTTTTTCTCAGAGACCAACATTCAATGCCTCAAGTGGTCCACAGTTCCGGGAGAAAGCAGACTAAAGAATCAAAAAGAAAACTGAGATTCAGACCAAAGGTCATACACACACTCATGATGCTTTGTTTGGGACTGGGATACAGTCTCAGGATTCCAGGGCCCACGCTTTGTCCACTTTGAGCCACACTAGAAATATTATCTCAGAAGCCAGTTTTGATTACAAGCAAAACCTCACCTAAAATGGAGGGAATGTGCTGATGGCTAGAATTCAGATTATCTGGGCAAAATTCCCTATCCACCATCTCTAACCACCAAAAGAAGATTGGATTGAGTCCGATGTGGTGTTGGGTAGGAGATGTCCTTAACTCACCGATGAAGTGGTTGCTTCCCAAGGAGAGCATCTCTTCCAAGAGGACCAGGCCCCCGGGAGCCTGGAGGAGGGTCATGCTCCGGCCATCTATGAGGGAGCACTGTTGAAATCCTGTGGCCGTGACCTTCCATAGCAAAATGAGCGAAGCAGCAGCATCTTGCAGAATCCTGAAAACAGGAACGATGTCAACGGAAAGTCCCTTTCAGAAAAATTCATCCTTGAAACAGTTCACCAAATTCAAAATAAAGATAAAGGTAACGTGTGCATCCACAAAGGTACTGGGAAATGGGTGAAATGATCTTGTAAACAAGCACCCACTTAACGCACACTCATGGCTGCCATTTTCCACGTTTGTTAGAAATGTCTGTCTCCCACTTGATCAAAAATATACCACAAAATCACTAATAGATAACTCATCTTTGGGTAACGATTTTAATCAATGATAAAAGGGTATATTGAGTTATTTTAGAGACAATGCCTTCCATCTACTCACAACATAAAGAGTTTTGCTTGAATTTATCATAAATGTGTAATGTCTTCTAAAATGGCCACCTGAGTTGTGTACCAACACAGCAAAAGGGTGTTACCTCCCATGCTTCAGGCCTCCCCTGGCTTCTTCTTGTTTTCAATAAAATCCAAATCCTTCTTGTTTGGATAAAATCCAAAGAATGAGATGCCATAAGAGGTGTGATAAAAAGTGTGACCAAGATATTGTCTTTCTTAGGATATTCATATACCTTGAGAAATTGTAGTCAGGAGGTAATCTAATAATTTAATTAACAACAAACAAATGAACAAAGCCTTTTATTAAAAAAAAAAATTTTAATGCTGGCTGCATTGGAGTCAATCAAGGAAGAGAGTGGCCTCAGTTCGCCTCTCAGCCTCAGCTGCAGCACGTCCATCCTTGCACCCAATGCTCTGGCAATAAGGAGTTACTTACTGTCTCTTCCTCAAGCAGGTTCTGTCCCACCTCCCAACCTTTGCCTCCTCCTCCACCTGGGTGTCATTCTTCAAGGCTTAGCCCACCTATCACCTCTTCTCTGAGACCTTCCCTGACTGTCCTCCTGCCACCCAGCAGCCGCCATTCCTTCCTCTGCGCTCCTGGAGAATTGGGTCTCGACCTCGGGAGATGGGGGTACTCAATGCACAAGAGCTGCTCCCTCCAGCGCAGAGCTCCTGGCTTGCAGCAGAGCACTCAATAAAGGTTTGATAAATGATCGAATTCATGAATAAATGAAAGGGTAAGGAGCTAGTGACCCTCACAACTGAATTCAGGGTGCCCGGAGATCATTGGGCACTCCCATCTTACTCAGCCTGGGTCAGACTCTGCTATTTCTGTCCACCTCTGCAGCCTAAGGGGGTCTTGGAGAATTTCTGGTTTGTTGAGAGGAAAAAAACAAAAGCATTTAAAGAGAGAGAAGATGAGAACTATTCAGAAAGGCTTATGCAAGTAAGAGAATATGACCTAGATAAGAAAGAGCTGGGAGATGGTTTCATAAATGTAAAGGAGACTAATGATCCTTATTTCCCTAAAACCAGCTCTGCACGGTGGGGGTTTCATCTTTTTATGAGCAGTGAAACACTTAGGACCGGGGTCCCCCTACTGGTGGAACTTGAAGCTGCCTCGGACGCCACACCGTTCTCCCTACAGGGACTTCTTCCCAGTGCCCAGAGTTCACTGCCCATCCTGGCTCTTCTTCCACTAGTGTGAGTTCAGGGCTAGGGGGAGGGGATGCGGGGGCAATGTAACTGCGTTCCTCTTCCAACAATTTCAGGGACTCCACTGTTTAGAAGGCAAAGTGGGCAAAAATGACCCTGTAGAGATGGAAGACGTCTACAGTGCCCACCACCTCCTAAAGGGAGGTGATACAGCAACTGGCTAACCAGGGCCCCATGTCCCTCGGTCTTCTAAAGTCCCTGAAGACTGGACAGCAAATGCTCATTTGGTTCCATGGAGGGGAGGGGGTCAGGAGCAGTTAATAGCAACAGAGGACAGGAGTAGGAGTTATCAGACAGGTCTGGGATGCTCTCATGCTGGCCCCACCCCTACTCCCAAGCCATGGAAAGCACCTGGTAACAGCAGGTGCTCAGCCCACGCTTCGTCCCTTTGCCTCTTCCCCACCCCCACCATTGACAATGGGCAGTATGCAATTTGGGAGAGCTTAAGTTTAAAACAAAACAAAATATTCTCTTCTCAACTGCTTGTTTTTAAAGAGAAAACTGTAATGTTTGGATTTTAAATTGGGGGTAAATTATGCATAAGAATTTAACCAACAGTCCATTAAAATGTCAAGAGGCTGAAGAATTTTGGAAGGAAAATCATTTGGGAGGTACCTGGTGTGGCTCCGGATCTTATCTAAGGTCTCAAGCTGTGTTATATCACACCTGACTCATCCAATCCAAGCCCACAGTTCCACATCTCCCCCTGACTGGACCCTCTCTGCAATATTCTCCTCCGAAATGGTTCCCTCTGGTTTTTGAGTGACACAGGCCCTCTCTACACATGGAAGGCCATTCATGACTCTCACTGGACTGACCAGTTACACACCAGTTACATGGAGAGACACAACCCACCACACGGTCACAGGAGCAGTTTTTAAGTGAGAATTTACTTACTTGACTGAGGTGTTCTGGGGCACTTCAAAGGACACCAGGCGGCCCCCCGCAGAGCTGTTAGAACTGGCATTCCCACAGGCAATATCTGGGATCACCTGGGAAAAAAACAAGAACCAAAAAAGAAAAAAGACAAGTTCCTGGGGTGGATCACAGTACAGGATAATACTACAAAGCAAAGTTCCATGAGCTGCACCCCCTCCACTCCTTTCCACGACACTGGGGTGGGGATAGAGAGGACAAGGGAAAGCTTAACAAATTTAAAGGAAAATGGAAGCTTTGCCCTTGATTTCCTGAAATGCAAAAGCTTTCCGGAGAGCCATCTACCATTTCCTGGGATTGCTGAAGCTGATAATAGGTTACTGCAGGGAAGGGCGCACATGCTATCTTTAACAAGCAGTCACTGGCCTCTGCTGTAAGCTCAGTCTGGGGTAACTAGGGACTCAGTGCTTAGAGAAGAAGGAGGTGGACTTTAAGGACCAGCTCACACGCGGCAGATAGAAACCTTAATACCAGGAGAGTGAGGCTTCAATCAACCGACAGGCAGGAAGCATCCAGTCGGAATGACCCTACCCTGTGCAGAGGTGGGTCTCAGGAGCATATGCTGAGGCCAGGTAGCTGGGAAGCTGCCTTCCTTCTTTTAAGGGACATGTTCCCAAAAGTATCATCCTGGTGTGTATAAAAAAAGGAATTCAAGAGAGAAAAAAAAAACCTGTGCTCATCAAAACATTTTGCGAACTCTTGAGCTGTGTCCAATGACCAATTTATTCATGTATTCTTCATGCCGTGACCACTGTCCTCACTCCCAAGAGTCCAGACAAAAGGTTATCAAAAGTATTCGTCATCACTGAATTAACTGAGGACAATAGAGAAATTGTCAGCATAATACCCTACACCCAACACTCAGAACTCATTGTCCAGAAGGCCTGATAGTCAAATGCTATAGATAAAGGCCATGAGGGACATTCAAAGATGTGAGTCCAACTTGTTAAATTTGTGTAACAGACAAACGTTACATAAATTTTAGTCCCCTAAGACTCCAAATAGCTTCATGTTTCTGAAGCATCATTACTTCATGAAAAAGAGAAACCCAAACATACCCATCTCTTCCTCGCCATTTCTAACCTGCTTCTTGAACAGCTTAAGGAATAACAGCATTGACAGGAAGATGAGGCATTTCTTTTATGTTTACCGATTGTAGGATAGCATGTCTTTAGATAAACAGATTGAAATGGCTGGTTGGGGAGGAATTTTCTTTAAAGGACACTTTCTTGAGAAACGTGGACCCAAATCTAGTTCACATCCGAGAAGTGAGGCCTTCAGCAAAGAGCTACTAACATCATACTTCAAAGCGTTTATTACAAGTCTGAAATCAGAACAAGTTCACAGTTTTTTAGGTAGGCTAAAAACACTGCTCTGAGGTCTGAATGTGGCCGTCATAAATTGTGTGGCAATGAAAAAAAAAAATGGGTCAACTGGTTAGAACTACCCAAGAAAATAGAAGAAGAAATGCTACCTTATCTCTTTTATAAATGCTGCTTTACCTCATTCATAATAAGGGACATTTCTAGACACAATCCTTGACTCACTTACACAAAGATCTGTGTGTTTTTTTCATTTAAGCTACAAAACCTGTAATCATACGCAACCACGGGTCTATACGGGTGTCCTATAAGATAAAAGAGGTGAAATGGAATTACACTCTATCGATGTCACCTTAAACTCATGATTTGGATTTGTCCCCCAATTCTTCTTGCTACTAAATTTATACTTTATGTCAATTTTTAGGGGTCTTCTGGAAAATTTATATTTTATGTAATGACACTTCTGATGAGCTGGAAAATACAATAAGCCAAACGCAGGCTGGACAAGATTCAACAAATAGAATTTGCTATTGCCAAAATAAATAAAATTTGGAAATTTCATTCTCAAATGCATCCTCAAAATATTTTCAAAATCAATGATAGCTTTTTTTTTTTTCTGAATCTCACTGAAGTGCTGTAAGGTACCAAAAATAGAACCTAAACAATAACCACAAACAAAAAGATGAGTATAATATTCCATGAAGGAAAATTAGGTCAACAATGGAGGGTCCGTGATGTGTTCATTTATATGACTCTTCATTGAGCTGTCTGCCCCAAACTCTAAGATTATCTCACAGAAATGTATGTGGATATCGTTCCAGAAAATAAGTTCATTCATATTCTTTTCCTGGTTACTCTTTTTGTGTTCACGAAACAATCATAATTGAAATGTCTCATTTGTGTAACCAGGAGAGATTTCTCACACACAAGCACAGACCAGAATAAGGCTAAGTGCATTGTTTTTCGTCTAAGGGGTGAAAAGGTCTCCATTTTTACAGCTGATATTAGACCCACTAGAATTATTTTAACTTGTCTGGCTTCTTACATTCAAATATATGCAACCAAACGTTCTCACCTCCACTTGATCCCATTTCATTTCTACAACTTTCTGCCCTGTTTTCGGCTGCCATGTCGGCAGAGTCACGGTTGCCTGAGAGCGGGGCAGGATTATGTCAGGCTCCTGGGTAGCGGGGACAGGCTGAAGCTGTCTGGGTGCCATGGACTCGGTCCAGCCAGAGGCTGGGAGGGTGGGAAGCGCCTGTTCACAGTTCGGACCTTCATAGCCTTCATTGCAAATGCAGAGGTAGCCATCGCCGCTGCCGCTGCTGCTGCAGTTGCCATGGCGACACGGGTTGCTGGAGCAAGGATCCACAACAAGCTGAAACGAGACCATAAATGGGTCAATTATTCCCTCATAAGAAAAGTGGTGCCATCGCTAGGAAATTAGCTCCGTGTCTCAGAGCTGCTGCTCTAACAGAAACGCTGTTCCTGTTGAATACATGTTCTTAATCACTTATGCTCTTGGGGGGAGCCTGCCAAGGTCACCCCAATATTAACCTTTCCACAGGTAACAAGAGGCCAGCGACGAAGTACGCGGTGGAGAAGAACCTCCCTGATCCCAAGATCCTAAATAATGTTGATTTCAGGAACACACTATTTAGAGGAATTTTCTAAGGCAAAAATACTTTAAAGTTGAGGCTGATTAGGAAGACACCAACTTTGATATTTTTAAATGCCAGTCACGACAAGCGATACTACGGATCTAAATTGGATCTCCTTTTTCACATCCTGGACCACCGTTACCTTTCCTCATGAGACATGACTGGCCAGTTTATCTCCCCTACAGATGCACTTACCTATGTCTCCCAATTTCCTACCTGATAAACAGTGCTTTTTAAGGCAATGTTATTTAATTAAAGCCTTCCAAAATGATAGGCTTGCATGACAACTGAGAGCACGGTAGCAACTCATATTAAGCAGAATTTAATGAAAGTTTCTACCTCATTATTTTGGAGGGTGATTACAGAGAAATGTGACCCAGCTGGATGTGGAAGATAAAAATTCAGCTGCATCTCTTTAAACTGTGTTCATGTTCTAAGTAAAGCGTTTATCTCCAAGTCCTTCGCTGACCTCTTAATTGCCATTTGTTATTACTGGGAGATGCTACAAAACAATGTAAAATGAAACAATGCAACAACCCTTCGCTGGAAACAGCTCAAGGGTTCCAGCATGTTCTCAGTTCTTATTCAGTTATCATTTGCTTCTGTGATAACAGAAAATTAGACCTCTATCTGATAGACCTCTGGCTTCTCAGGGCTGGGCATAAAATAGAATTTGGTAAAGAACAGGCTACAGAGAAATGGGACCCTCAATTTCTCTTGTTGAAATGAGCTCACGTATAACAGACATGGACACAATTCTGCATGGAAAAATGGCTACTCATCTTGCGAATTATCCTTAAACAATTTCCAACAAATTCCTTAAGGAATAGTAAGAGATCTGGAATTGAATAAAATGAAGCTCCCAAAATACCACATTGTTAATTCTATGCCATCACCTGGCAATTCCTTCATGGAAGCTCAGATCAAAGGAGATGGATTGGTATCTGCAGAGAATATTGAAACTGTAAATAATTTGAAATACAATCTTTATCAACTCAAAGGAAAACACAAACTCCTTCCGTGGCAGACAAAGCGCTCCCTGAACTAGCCCCTTCCTATCCCTCAAGTCCCCTCTTCCCACACGTGTTCCTCCTCCTGCACTCTCCCCTCCTCGCCTTCTTCCTGTCCCTGGACGATGCCCAGGTCATTCCCACCTCAAGCAAACAACCAACTTTTACTCGGAATGACCGTACCAAGGCGGTTCCCATCTCGGGCCTGTGCACTGCTGGACCCTCTGCCTGGAATGCTCTCCTCTCAGACTTTGCAGGCTCTCTACCCCCTTTCACGAAGTTTTCTACTCAAATGTCACCTCCGCAGAGAAGCCTTCTCTCACTACAAAATCTACAATAGTCCCTTTTGTTCTCTCCCACAAACATGTGAGCTCCGTGAGTGCCAGGGCTTTATCTGCCATGTTCCCGGCTTTATTCCCAGCATGTCGAGGAGCACAGAAAAAGTATTGAGAAGCATTCTATATATTGTTTTAAAGTATTAAAAAAATAAAGACAGATCAATCAATATTTGGAAAGCAATGCATGATGAAGGACAGATGTGAATTGCTCCCTTAGTTGCGATATTATCTTATCTCGTTTCTGATTTATATTTAGGAAGGCATCACAGAGTGGCTGTCACCTCCAGAATTATTTGGCCAGGACCAGAAGGAGAAAGAATTTAATTAGCTAGGATAAAGGGGACAGGGAAGCCATTTTTCTGAAATCAACTTTTAAAACATTTGAGAATGACTTCATCACAAATTAAGGCTTCTAACACGTGCCTAAAAACACAGAAATATACTGAAACCATTGAATTATATTGAAGAGATTATAAAAATGAATTCTAGGAATCCAAACCTCCCTTGTGCAGCTTAGGGAATGACTGTACTGAGGCAAAGACCACCTATCTAATGGCCAGAGAGGCCCCTGGGCTTCTGCTCCATGGCCACAGCCCACTGCTGACAACAGCCAGGCCTCAGAGAGGCACCAAGGCACAGTGTAAACCGATGCCTCCTCCAGACAAAGAATTCAAAGCACAGGTACCCATCCTCACACAGCAGAGGCCACCAGACACCATATCCACTGCCCCCCTCAGATGGCCATGTAGAGCTTTCAAAGAACACTGCCATATGGGATCTCATTGTGCTCACAACAACCCTGAAATAGAGAAGGATTTTTATGAACCAGTATCTCTGTTGGGAAACCAGAGGGCAGAGGGTAGGGTGACCCATCGCAGCCACTACCAAAGAAAGCCAGAACCATGCCACATCCTGCGACTGCCAGCCAAGACTTCTTTCCACCACACGGCACTGCCTCTTGGATATCAAGTTATTATCATGCCCCCCAAAATAATCCCTGTGCAGAAAGCAAAGGGAAGGATGATAGTTGTGTGATAACAGAAAATAACAATTAAGTGTAGGCCAATTAAGACCACCTAAAATGCTTCTTTAAGAATAAAGGTATGATACGATAGTGATAATACACAATGAATATTGGTTGAGGCCTTATTATATGGAATGAACTGTACCAGGTCTGGGATTAAAACACTAAAGAAGAAACAAAAAACTTGGAGTGTCTGCCCCCATAGAGTTTTTATATCTAGTGACCTAGTAACAGCACTAAGAGCAGCAAAACTGGTACTACCTGCCAGTCACTGAGTACTTCCTGCGTGCCTGCCACTATGTTTAGCATTTTATGTTTTTCACTTTAGTTCCTCGTTACAACTCTTTAAGGTCAGTATGTTTATTATTCTACTTTTACACTGAGGCTTAGCGATATTAGGCAAATGACTAACAGTTAACTCAGAATAAAAGCCAAAGTCTTTACAGTTTTCTAGGTCCTATGTGATCTGCCCTGCCCCCAATCTCTTTGGCCTCATTTCCTCCTCTTTCCCTCCATCACTTGGCTCCAGAAACACTGACGTCACTGCTCCCCCAACTCTCCAGGCACTCTCTTGCCTCAGTGCCTTTGCACTGGCTGTTCCCTCTATCTGAACCACTCTCCCTTCTCATGGCTGCTCCCAAGCCTCCTCTGAGTCTTTGTTCAAATATCGTCTTCTCATAAGGACTTCTCTGAGCACACTATTTAACAGTGCAAAATCCCCACATCTTGGCCCGTTGATTCCTCCTTCTCTGCTTTATTTTCCCCCAAAATGTCTATCATTTTCTAATCTATCATGGGAAAAAAGTTATTTATTTATTACATTTATTTTCTATCTCCCCCAACGAGAATGTATACCCTGCAGGTCAGACACTTTTTTCCTGTTTTGTTCTCTCGAGTGCCCCCAGCCCTAGACCAGTGCCCAGCACGTGGGAGCTGCTGAATAAACATTGACTGAACAAATGAGTGACTCAATGAATGACGTTATATACAAGCAGCTGCCGGAGCTGTGAGGTGTGCTGCTATGTCAAGTGGAATCAGGATCTTCCTAGGCCCATAACATAAGTCATAGGCCCTCGAGAACATAAGTCAAAGGGGAGCCTTATGTATTCCCACTACAGTGTTTTTAGAGCGATTAAATAACTTTGTCAGTTTTAAAAGGGGGAAAAGTGTTGACCTGAGAGGTAACAGAACCAGCACAATCTGCAGCCTTTGCTTTGAGGAGGGCAGAAAGAGTACACGGGTCATGGATGGCTCTCCACACCAGAGCACCAGGCGTCCTACTCTGGTCCTCAGAGACTGTCTAGGGGAGCCAGTGGGCGAACCTCGTCACGTGCTGGTGGATAGAGCTGGGGGGTAAGGCAGGTCCCCACGACAAGGCCCAGTTCACCATACCCAGGAGTCAGTCCCATCAAGAGAGGGAATGAAGCGCTGAAAGGAAAATATGATGAAGACAAATGATACCGTTTAAGTGCTGCTGTCTTCATAGAGGAGAGGAAGGCATGAGTAGCATATGGGATTAAATGAAAAATGATTAACATGGAAGGCCAGGGGACATGCCCTTAGTAAAGAAAAGAAGATAAAAGCTGAAAATTAAACTGTCAATTGTATAGATTTCTAACAGGATTGGAAACAGTGACTGACGTGATAGAGCACACACACACACGCCCACACACACTCACACACACAACAATGGCATACAAAGCAGAGAGTTGAAGGCACTACAAGGTCAGTGATCCCGTCTTTAAAATAATCACTTCATATTAATGCTACTTCCTTGGGTTGTATATTAGTTGCTTCATTAACAATGACAACTATCTGCCATCATTTTCTCTAATACTTCAAACTGGTTTTATTTTAAAACAAAAAAAATGCTGTTTCACTTGCATCACAGCAAATATAAGGTAAATGCAATCATTAACCTTTAAGCAAAATCCTGGCATCACTAATATTTATCATAAATCCTGTTTTTCTGTACACAACTTATTGAGTTTTTTTTAAGTGTGTATGTGTATTTTATCTCCTGTGGTAGAGGTCACCACCGCCCTTGAAGTCCATTAAGTTTGAACTATAATCAGGAAATAACCAAACTGCCAAATACCTAATGAGGCAAAATATCATAATTAATAGACCTGACTATGAGGATGCTCAAAATTTAACAGGTGATATTTTCTTGGCTATACTTTCTAGCTTCTAAGGAGAGAGAAAATGATTAAGACTTTGTAATATCAGCTAGAAGAGAGAGTAAAGAGAAAGCCATGGGTTAATGGTTTTCTACTTATAATTAACCAACAAGTTCATTTATTAAATGCTGTATGTTTGTTAGATTAATTCATCAGATTAATTCATCTATTTAAGCCAAATTCTTTCTCCTCATAGAACTAATCTGAAAGTATTCATTTCACATTTTATTTTGGACTTTTCACCTGTGTCAAATAATTCACACAAAATCAAGGGTATTTTGGGGGGTGTGCACAGGGTGACAGGGGAGGCCAGACCAGAGCGAAGATGCCTGCCACCCCCAGGACTCGTGATTTGAAGTCAGTCTCATGTGACACTTTAGCCATGACCTGTTTTCCTTCCTTAAACCGTCTGCTGCCCATGTTTTCAGTAATCCCAATGCCCTCTGAAGCAGACACACAGAAGGATGAAAGGTCTAACTCAAAACAAGTATAAAAGAGGCCCATTTACAGGGTCACTAGATACAGTAAGCCAAAGCTGTTAGGGTTGCTTTCAAGTCTAGCATGTGAATGCTTCATCTGCATCACCTGGCTGATGGTGGGGCCTGGGGAGACACAGAACTTCCTTCCCAGATGAGCCTTCCATCCTAGTCTGGAGAATCTATGGGCTTCGGTGTGACCTCTCCTGTACTTTACAGAAAACTCATTAAGGCCAATCAGTCATTCAGGTGACATTGATGGAGCACCTATGACGTGCCAGGTAGGACGCCGAGAATGAGGGTCAGAAGGATGAAGAAAGCCCAGTCCGTGCCCTCAAAAAGAGCCTGCAGTCCAACAGAAGGGTCTAGTCAGATACTTAGACTCACCCTGAGCAGCCCAATTGTCAATTAATACCCTGCTTCCATGCACGTTGACTATTACGATCATGTGTTTGATTGAGTTCAAGTCCCCCGTGCTGAGACAGAGAATGTGTTTGAGAACCGCAGTTATGAAATGAACTGATTACAAGCAGGGCTCAGAGCCAATCTCTTTTAGATGACAGGGGCCACTCTCAACAAAACCAAGGCAGCAGAAAGGAGTTTTCTAATGGAAGACAGGGCCCGCTGAGCAAGTAGAGTCCTGGTGTCAGCCCTGGTCTGCACAGGAGGCTGAAAGGCTCTGAGCAAGTTGCTTGCCTACTCTGGACACACATTCCTCTTGCATTAAATGAGGGGCTGGGGTCAAAATCTCAAGGCCTCCTCCAGCTTTATGATTTTTGTATTCTATTGACAGCTTTCATTGACGCTGTTTTCAGAGGGTCTGGAGAAGTGCGGAGCCAACCTGAGGTCACCTCCCTCCCTCATTTGTACCCAAGCTCAGTGGGCAGAGTCATCCCAGGGGATGGGCAGGGTGTTTGAGGAAACCAAACCCAACAAAGCCCAGGAGGACAGCCTACAAACACTGATGGAGCACGTTATATGACCCAGGCAACGCAAGTCACCGAGGGGACACAGCAGACTCATGGCACTTACAGAAGAGTGAGGCGTAAGATGTAGGCACAGAAGAGAAATAACTGAGGGAAATTCGTGTGTGGTATTAAGAAAGAAGTAGAATGGGCCATTGTTTTAGTAATTTTTCTGAGCAGCAAAATCAATTAAGGAAGTTCTTCATACAGATTTTGATATAGATATTAGTATTATAGGAAGAAGGAGTGCCTTATTAAGCAAGGAACAAAAGCAAAAGCCTTACAGCAGGATTTCTCAACCCCGGCAAGACTGACTCTCTGGGCAGGTATTTCTTTGTTGTGGGGGCTGCCCCCCCACATTGTAGGAGGTTCAGCCGCATCCCTCATCTCTTCTTACTAGATGCCAGTAGAACCCCTCCCTCCAACAATGACTCTCATAACAACCAAAAAAGTCCCCAGACATTGCCAATGTCCCCCAGGGGAAAAACATCCCCAGTTGAGAACCTCTGCCTTAAAAGAATAGATTTAAAGCATTTTACTCCATCAAAAATTTTTAAAAATCCATCTGACTCCATAAATAAAGTTAAAAGGCAACAACATGATGGAGGGAAATATGTACAACATATTACAAAGGACTAAATCCTTTATTTATTATTTTTGCGCTTGTGTGTATGTGGTGTTGGTGAGGAAGATTGGCCCTGAGCTGACATCTGTTGCCAATCTTCCTCTTTTTTTTTTCTCTCCAAAGCCCCAGTGCACAGTTGTATATCCTAGCTGTAGGTCATTCTAGTTCTTCTATGTGGGATGCTGCCACAGCATGGCTTGATGAGCGGTGAGTAGGTCCATGGCCAGGATCCGAACTGGCAAACCCTGGGCTGCCGAAGCAGAGCACGCCAACTTAACCACTCTGCCACGGGGCCAGCCCCCTAAATCCTTTATTGTATAGATTCCTAGATATCATTAAAAGAGAGATACCTCAATAAAAAGGGCAAAGAAATAAATAAGCAAGATGCAGAATGATTTGTACCGAATCATGTCATTTTTATATTATTGTTAAACACAAAACACGATGTGATGTATTTAGTTGTATGTGTATAAATACACACAGAAATTTTAAAAAGCAGAATAGACCACTGTCTTAATAATTTTTCTGAGTAGGAGAATTGATTAAGGAACTTTTAAAACTAAAGATTCCCCAGCCTCAAGCTATTAATCAAAATCTCCAACGGTGGGGCCTAGAAACCCACATCTTTCAGTGTTTCCCCAGTTGATTCTGATGCACTTGGTCCAAAAACTAAAATTTAGAATTTTTTGGTAGAAAGCAAGTGTTGGCGAACTACAACCACAGGCCAAATGCAGTCTGTGGCTGTAAATAAAGTTTTATTGGAACACGGCCACAGCCATCTGCTTATGTTTTGACTCCACCGTATCGGCAGTTGAGTAATTGCCACAGACACTATCTGCTCCGCAAAACCCATACATTATTTATTAGCTGGCCCTTTAGTTTGGTCATCCCTGATCCAGACGATATGGACTTTGGGGTTCCCAAAGGAAGAAAACAGGTAGGTGGACTCATCTGAGAAGACTTCAAAGAAGAAGATAAGCTTGAACAGGACCATGATAAAGTTAATAACAATTGCTGCTATTTTGTCTCCCCACCCAACTCCCTTACTGGGTTGGCATGCACCAAGTGATTAAATAACAGAAGGACCTTTCAAAATACAACTTAAGGCAGAGAAGGGACCAGATGCTCTTTTAATCATAATTATGTGCAGGAACACGGCAGACTAAATCTTGGCACTAGGAAAGGAATACTTACCTAGATAATCCACCATGAAGTGAGATCCCAATGAAGGGTCATGCTCCCACCTTTCCTTCACTGGAAGAAATGTGGAAATTCTCCCCCTACTCTCCCACCCATCAAGTGAACTCAACAGAAATAAATGACGGACAGCCCACTGCAGCAGCTAAACATAGAAACAGGTGGAACCATGGGGGAGGGTGGGTGGGGAAGAGTCACACAGAGCAAGGGACCTTGAAATAGCAGGAGAGTGTTTACATCCGCCAACAGGGAAAAGAGGACCATGACAAAGATGACTCCAGACTTTGGAGTTTAGGGTTTCTGGAAAAATGATAATGAGCAATTGCCACCCCGAAGCACTGTGATGCAGTAGAGAAGCCCTGGGGTTCTAGTCCCATTTGTAGGTGACCTTAGACAAGGCAAGGAAGTTTCCTGGGACTCAGTTTCCTCAACTCAAAAGGAAGGATGGGACTAGAAAGCACTAATGTCCTTTCCGTTCTTAATAGTGTGTTTCACAGTCCAAAACAGGAATTGCGCTGGTTAGAAATGTCATCTTCATGCTGAAAGACAAATGAACAATCTTAGGGTCCAACTGTCACAGTATTTTTGCCTTGAAAAGGAATTTTTCCCACTTTGCTCAATAAAGTTCTCAACTAAATTCCAACACCAACTGCTTACCCACTAGGAGTAGATGTGGGAAGAAAAAATCACTGCAGTGCTTATGCCAGTAGTAGAGTCAGCCAAGAAACGCATCCCATGAATTTTTTTCCAAATCCAAATAATAAAAATACTCATTCATTTTACTGAATTGAGAACCATAGTGAAACACACATTCCCGTGTTTCCATATTTCTTTACTTCCATGTTAGGCACTCTAGATCTACTTCAAAAATTATTCCAAGACTAATCTGGACGGTCAAATCTTTCCCTCAATTCTACGCTGACATTCTTGAAATCAGCCTGTCCTGATTTTTGCATGTGGGCTGAGTCACTTGGGTAAGTAGGCTAAAAGGAAATTATAAGCAGAATTCAAACTTTTGACTATGAAATGAATCCATTAAAAATAAACTACTACGGGGCCCGCTCGGAGGTGTAATGGTTAAGTTCGCACACTCCGCTTTGGCGGCCCAGGGTTCACCGGTTCAGATCCCGGGTGCAGACGTACAGACCGCTTGTCAAGTCATGCTGTGGCAAACATCCTACATATAAAATAGGGGAAGGTGAGCACAGATGTTAGGTCAAGGCCAATCTTCCTCAGCAAAAAAGAGGAGGATTGGCGGCAGATGTTAGCTCAGGGCTAATCTTCCTAAAAGATAATAATAATAAAAAAATAAACTACTCTATGTCTAATTATTTTCCTACCTTTTCATGATATCTCTTTAAAACATGCTTCATTTGGAAATTATCTTGAAATTGCACTACTGTTGCTTCAGTCTGGCGAACATACGTAGTCAATAGTCATACTGATGAGTCTTTAAGCCCTGCTCAGTGGTAGATATGTCAAGAATTAAATAACTCATCTTCAAAAACCTGGCAAATCCTGTGTCCTTTGGTTTCCACATTTGACTAAATTCTACAGGATAACAATTGCATTTACTGGCACGAGCACACCAGCCTCAGATGAAATGCTTTTTTTCTTTTTTCCTTTTAGTCATTCAAAGACCACTTTCTTGAATCAGAAACTTACAGAACAATTCCAGTGCCTACACTCTTGTTTCGCCTCTCATCAGAAACACTCATACATCCTAGCAAACTCTTTTTACAAAATGACAATGCCATGAATACAGGCAATATGTCAGCTTTTACCTCTCTGCCTACTCAGGAAGAGAAGCCTGCAGCAAACTGAGAATTCAACTTCTTCTAATGAACATATGAGCATCTCAACCAATGTAGGAAAAGCATTTTATCAAATTCAACATCATTTTAGAGTGAAGGCTTTGAGCAAACTAGGAATAGAAAGAAAATGCTTTAAGCTGATAAAGGGTATCTACAGAAAACCTTCAGCAAACGTAATACTTATTGGTGAAATGTTGAAAGGTTTCTCTCTGAAATTGAGAACAAAGCAACTATGTTCGCTATCACTGCCTCCACTGAACATTGCACTAAAAGTCTTAGCCAGTGCAAGGAAGCAAGAATAAAAAGAAGGTACAAGGATTGAGTACAAAAAAACCTGTCATGAGGGGCAGGCCCGGTGGCGTAGTGGTTAAGTTCGTTTGCTCCACTTCAGCAGCCCGGGGTTCGCTGGTCGGGATCCCGGGCACAGACCTATGCTCCAATTATCAAGCCATGCTGTGGCAGGCGTCCCACATATAAAGTAGAGGAAGGTGGGTACAGATGTTAGCTCAGGGCCAGTCTTCCTCAGCAAAAAGAGGAGGATAGGTGGCAGATGTTAGTTCAGGGCTAATCTTCCTCACAAAAGAAAACTCAAACAAACAAACAAACAAACAAACAAAAAACGGTCATGATCCACAGACTATATGATCATGCATGTAGACAAATTATTAGAATATGGAACTTCAGCAAGTTTGCTAGAGACAAGGTCAAAAATTTTTTTTTAACTGCATCTCCATGTATCAGAAACAAACAAAATTTAAAAATAAGATGCTATTTATAATATGTCAAAAAAATAAAAACCTAAGAACAAATCAAACAAAAGAAGTGCATGGCCTCAACAAAGAGAACTGTAACATAGTAAGATAGTACTGAGAGAAATTAAAGAAGACATATATAAAGGGAGGGAGATTCTAGGCACGGATTGGAAAACTCAATATCACAGAGATTCAAACGTTCCCCAAAGTGATCAACAGATTCAATGCAATTGCAACAAAAATCACAACAGTTTTTTGTTGTTGTTGTTCTCGTGTAAAATGTCCCCAAATGGCCCAGACACTCTTGAACAAAAACAATGTGGGAGGGCTTTCTCCATAAGAAATCAGGAACTTTAAAGGTACAGTAATTAGGACAATAGAATAGAGAGTCAAGAAATAGAATGATCATATATGGACACTTCATTTCTAGAACAGAGTAGTGCAATAAATACAGTTTTTTCAATAAACTGATATCCATATGGGGAAAAAAATTAAGCTTGACTCCTCCCTCATACCACACACAAAAATAAATTGCAAGTGGATCACCGATCGAAACACGAAAGGCAAAAAAAATAAAGTTTCAAAATGATAACAGAAGAGAATATCCTCATGACTTTGGAGTAAACAAATCTTTAATAAACAGGACACAAATAGGACTAAGTGCAAAGAAAAAATATTAATAAATTGGACTACGCCAGAATTATGAACTTCTTTTCATTAAACACACCACCTTTCTGAGCCTTAGTTCCCTCATTGAAATATGGGATTTAGGAAGAAGAGCAAGCTTGAGAAGGTTCAGGAAGCCATGGTTTTTGGTTTGGAGCAGAAAGATATTTAGGTATCTAAGGACATTGAGTAGGCAATGTGCTTAAGTGACTGTGAATACAGATCTGGTGCTCAGGAGAAAGGAATGAGTCGGTGCTCCTCATATGAACATTACCAGGGGGGTGGAGGTTGACACCTTCATGTGCACGAGATCATTGAGGGTGAGGCATCAGAGAGGCAGGGAGGGGTCAGTTGGAGGAGGCAGGAAAACATTAGAGGAGAAAAATGAGGAGAATATGGAAAAGAACTAAAATGTGTCAAGGACCCATAAGCATCAGGTTTCTTATATGTCCTAACTCATTTGCTCTTAGTAACTCTCTGACATAGAGAATATCCTAATTTTATCCAGGGGGATCTAGGACTCAGAAAGGTTAAGCAGCTGTCCAAAGCCACATATGGCAGGGATTTGAACCCCAAACTGAATGATTCCAAATTGCATCGCTTTTCTATATTCCACATAGCCTCTTATTTTATCTCGTTAGGTCAAGGAGTGGTTTTTGGAAGGAGAGCATGGCTAACTGCCATAGGCTACTAGACAAAAGTAATACGATCACTGGCAAGTAGACCCTGGATCTGGCACTGGTTACCTAGACGAGAGCAATCTGTGTAAGTGGAAGGGTCAGGCCACCTTCCAGTGGGTAAAGAAGAGTTGGAGAGGACATTTAGAACACAGTGGGATCCGGGGGGGACCTGGGTCCAAGAGCTGTGGACGGCTTCATGGTAAATAGACCCCAAACCTGGGCAGCTCATGAGATCATTGAAAGAACCTGAATCAAGCTCACTCTGCTCAGCGAGAGAAGGCTGCTGCCCAGAGGCCCTGGTTCACGGTTCCGTTGAAGGATCCAATCTTGTGCACATGGGATGAGATGCCTGCAGACATGTCCAGGAGAATGGAGCCCTTAGGAATCTAGAGCCCTAGAGGGGGTCTGGGCAGGGTAAAGAGCTGGGAAACATCAGATTTTCTTCCACACTCATTCAGACAAACACCCCTCTCCGCCAGGAAAACATGGCTTCTAGGAGCAAGTATCTGCTTCATGAAGCACCTGCTGGTCAAGTTTCTGGAATGTGCAGCAGAACAAAGTCTGAGCACCAAGAACACAGGCAAATGGAGCTACTCTACCCAGACAAATTAGGAGGAAGCAGACTATACCGCATGACGTGCCCATAGCAAAGACAGCCAAGGGGAGGGGGCCTCAGGGATTCAACCCGGACAGGCCACACTGGCAGGGGGAGAGGATGTAGGAGAAAGTAATTTTTATCCTGAGAAGAGCTAGCTCACTAAAGTCTTTAAAATCTGGGCTTACACTGTCTACACATGTGAAAGTTGGGACTATACTTTCCTGGGTGACATTTCTTACCAGTCAAATGAAACAAGCATATTTTGTTTATGTCTTTTTTTTAACTTTTCTAGGAATCTCTTTGCCATCTCCCAACTATGGAACCAGTGGCACAACCTGAGTGAGGTGGGCAGGTAGCTGCTGGAGACTGTCTCATCGAAAGCAGTGTCAACTGCACCCCTATTTTGAGAGTTTCTGCACCCAGAGCTCCCCTTCCTGAAAGAGCCATGGAGGTGCTGGCAAAGATGATGAAACCAACTTGTCTTTGCCCAAAAGTAACTGCTCCTTCCTGACCCTCTTCCCAGACAGTGGACACTGTGGAGCGGCTCACAGATTCCATAGAGACTGTCTCACAGCACAGCAGCCACATGAGGCCACAGGGGCCAGCGAAGTCAGCAGGAGCCAAAATACAGTGGCCTCCGTGTTATTCTAATGGGCTTGGCCTCTGTCCTAGAAGCTCTGGGAAGCCAGGGAAACACGTGAAACCAGGCTGGGGACTCAAGTCAGTCTCCCACTTTGAAGAACCTTTCGCTCTTGTTGGGGACCCCAAAGGTAGTCTCCAAATATTAAAATATGTTCATTTCTTCATCTTTTAAAATAGATGTAAATGACACCTATGCGGGGTAGCAGGGAACTGCAAAAATAGGCATGTAGTCAGCACTCAATAAATATTTCTTGTCTGAAACAAAGAACGAACTGTATTGCTTTCTTTTAGACCATCCTTCACTCAGAGCATCTCCCACCAGGCAGGGTGTTCGAGATCTGCTAGGCTTGGTAGCCCAGGAGCCTTAAGAAAAGTTGAGAGACAACTCCATGGATGCCCATGAAACCAAGGTCACCTTGTTTGAGAAAGGCTTTGCTTTAAGCTATAAATGTTTAGTGTACTTGTGTACCTGCCTGGCCCGTTGACTACCGTGACGTGTGTTTTTTCTCTCTGCAGGCACAAAAATTCCCTCTGCTCTCTTTTCAGCTTTTCTAACCTTAAGTGGAAACAGCTGCTCTAATTTTAATATCCATCTGCTCCCAGAGATGAGGACAGGAATCAGCGGCTCGGCAGATAAATCTCAAGTCATCATGTTGTCCAACCTCATTTACCTAGAGATAAGCCTTCTAGAATCAGCAGGCTTCATGTAGGCAGCTTCACTAAGAAAAAAGCTAAAAAGGAAAAAAAATACAATTCAAGCCGCCAAAAGAGCAGGCCCTGGATATCCAGTAGCAATTGCTTTTTAATTAGCAAAAGCCAAAGATTCTCAGATTGCATGGTGCTCAGATTAGTCATCTTGTTGCATGGTTGGAAAGAGGCTCTCTGATTGGCTGACAACATCTACTAAAAAACCAGATTTTTTTTCCATAGAGAAGCTGAGAGGACCTTTGAAGTTATGAAAGGCAAATGAAACAAAAGAAAAGATAGTAAAGGAACAGAAAAATAGGGCTGAAGTGGAAGAGATCATCCATAAAAACTCCACCAACCAGAAACAGTCATGGGTTGTGAAGCACGGAAACAAGGATGGTCAGCAACAGAGATTGGAGTCTCTGCAGTCTGGGAGTTAGGACAGAGAATAGAAAACCACCCCACCTTAATTTTGCAGCCCTGGGGACACAAGACAGGTCTACAAGGAAGCAGAAGACAGAATGTTCTAGCTACACTTCAGTGCATTGTCTTTTAAGACACAGAGGGGTCTCCTCTACCATGACAAGCTGAACCTCAAATCAGTAGAGAGTTGGTGCCCGTATAACTATGTCCACAGAAGCAGGACCACAGAGGTACTGTAGCTTTGAAGATTCTGTAATACTCATCATCCCAAATTCTCTCTTTAAAAACACAAATATTTAGGATTTCCAATTAAGCCATGAAATTAGAAGGGTAGAAAAACCCACCAGAAAAACTGTCAGCAAAGCATAACCATGTCGAATTAAGAGTTTTTCAGCAAACTAATTTTTGAGCACAGAGCATCCTCTGAACTGTTTTAGAATGCTGATGAAACCAAGTGCAGTTAATACAGCTTGCTAACTTGGACCATGTGAATTAAGTTAGCATATAAAGATTATAGACATCATGATTTTTCTTGCATATGTAAACGCCATAGGCATGTAGAAAATAAAAGCTTTATTGACGGAAAATATCATTATTCAGGACTTTTATTATAACAGATTGAACTGAAGGGCAGGTCCTTCTCCAACTAAAACTATATAACAATGTTAGATAAAATAGAAAATGTTTTCATTCAAAGGTTGAGAGGTGAACTTAAAAAGGGGTGGGGGAGAAGGGGAATCCTCAAGTTTCGGAAAATATGAGAAGAGAAACCACCAGAGCCCTTAGCAGATGACACTGCATTGACCCCAGGAATTATGGACCTGGAAGTAAGACCTAAGGACTGAGGGTTTGGGTTCTGGAAATCATACAGGGATGGGAAATGTGGCCTTGAGCCCAGGAGAAGAGCGGGAACTATAACCGAGCCCCCACATAAAGCCTCTAAACAGACAGCCTCTGTCTGTTCAAATAAAGGAGGACGTTCTGGAGATAAATCCGCTAGCAGGCCTGGAGAAACAGCAGAAAAACTGACATCTCTCCAGGGTCTTTGGATGAAAAAAGAATTGCCCATGAGTAATCAAAACCTCCCATATGAATATCCCATAGGATGCACTCTGCTGGCACAGTTCCCGATGTTTTCCATCCATTTCATCTTCACTATAATCCTATTCAGTAAGTACTATTATCTGCATATTGTCTCTGACACTCAGAGAGTTACAGGTCTTTGTTCTTGGTCATTGGCTAGTATGTCATGACAATATTAATACAGGCAGAAAAATACAATTCCAACAAAATCTCATGGCTTTTTTCCTCCTAATTTGTCAAATTGATCCAAAAACTCAAAAGGGAGAGAAAAGGACCAAGTATTTCCAAGATAATCTGAAGAAAAAAAGGACATATTTTCCCCACCAGATACAAAAATGTATCAATGTCACAGTATAGTACTGGCACAGGGATAGACAAATGGAACAATGTCTCAGAGCACAGAGATTTACCATATAAACTTGGTATATAACAGGGAAGGCATGAAAAATTAGGGCAGAAAGTATAAACTATTCAGTAAGTGGTACTTGAATAACTGCTGATCCCTGTGGCTAAAATAAATATGTAATTCATACCATCCACACTCACACAAAAATGAATTCCAGATGGATTTCGCATCAAAGTCTTAAAAATGCAACCTCAAAACTTTCATATCAGGGTTCTGTAAACTTCAGCTCAGAGACTAAATCTGGCCCACCACCTGATTTTGTGAGTAAAGTCTTATTGAAATACAGTCACGCCCATTAGTTTACATATTGTCTATGGTTGTTTTCAGAGTTGAGTAGATGCAACGGAGAAAGTGTAACCAGCAAAGCCTAAAATATTTACTCACTGGTTCTCTGCAGAAAAACTTTGCTGATTGGTTCTCTTGATGAAAATACAGAATATCTTTATGACATCAAGATCAGTCTCTTGAGTGAGACATAAAATAAAAGATGAATACAGTCATGCGCCACATAACAATGTTTTGGTCAGCGACGGACTGCATGTAGGAAGGTGGTCCCATAAGATTAGTACCATACAGCCTAGGTGTGTAGTAGGCTATACCATCTAGGTTTGTGTAAATACACTCTATGATGTTCACACAAGGACAAAATCGCCTAACGACGCATTTCTCAGAATGTATTCCCATCATTAAGCAAGGTATGACTGCATAGTAAACTACATAAAAAGTGAAACGAATGAACTAGTTACATCAGACAACCACAGACAAAGCATAGTAATGAGTGGGGGAAAAAAAGCAAGCTGCAGAAGGATAGCTACAGTGTGACACCGCTGTGGATATTTGATACCTATGTTGTAAAAATATAAAACCACAGACAGAAAGCTTATACACCAATGCAGAATAACAATCATTTCTGGATAGAGAGGGAAGGAAATGGGATCCAGGAGGAGTAGGGGAATGGGGGTGACAGGTGGGCTTTAACTATGTTTGGCTGTTTTATAAAAAAAAAATCCTGAAGCAAATATGATAGCACGATGTTTGTTGCATCTCAGTGGTAGATGCTAATTACATTATTCTCTGTGCTTTTCTATATGGTTGAAATATTTCATAATAAAAATTTAATTTAAAATGTGGTCTTCGTCATTGAACAAATACTTATTGAGCACCTTCTGTGGCTCTAGCCCAGAACTTGGCAAACTATGGCACACAGGCCAAACCCGACCTGCCACCTATGTCTGTGCAGCCTGCAAGTTAAGAATGGCTTTTACATTTTTAAAAGGTTGAAAAAATCCAAGAAAATTAATATTTCATATCACGTGAAAATCACGAGTCAAATTGCAGTGTCCATCAATAAAGTTTTACTGGAATACAACCACATCATTCATTTATTTTTTATTTGGCTGAATTCACCCTACATCAGCAGAGTTGAGTAGTGGCCAGAGACCATGTGGTCCACTGAGCCAAAAATATTTACCGTCTGGCCATTTTCAGAAAAAGTTTGCTGACTCCTGTACTAGGCTCTGGAAATGGGCAGAACATCTGCTCCCACAGTGCTGGTGGAGGGACGCAGACAATAAACACTGTAGATAGATCAACACTGTCACACATTGTCACTTATATGTATCACCTACTGCAGGACAAGACAAAGACAATTTTCTTGCATGGATTATACAATCTACTTTTTATAGCTTTAATAAAAAAAAAAAAGCTAAATAATCGTAGAGCTCCCTCAACGAGGCAGGAGTAATGTCTGGAAACATTTTTACTATCTTCTTCTTCCCCAGAATTATATCACTGATTACAATCATCAGCTAGAAAGATTCAGAACATGAAATTTTATCACATCAGAAATTCCATGAGAAAACTCAATCCACCTTGCAAAAACTATAGTAGGAATTAAAGTAACTGCATAATTGCATAGATGATTCTTTTAATGTTGTTTGTGGCTCCAGTTCCGTTCAGAGTAAAAATATTAAAACCGTGACTTGGTACCATTTGCTTTGATGATGAAAAGTTCCCAGACTGTGGAATGAGCCACACCCAGTAAACCCAAGCACAAGCTCTGGAAATAAACATGACAGATGTGTGCCCCTTACCAATGAAGAGTGACAATGACACAGAAAAGGCAATATTCATGGTCCACTGTATAACGCTCCAGAAATCATACGAAATATCTGAAATAGCCTCAAAGTCAATGGACACTGAAGAAGATTATGGTTTCCTGGACAGCAATAAATTCACTTAGAAGAACGTTATTCAGAAAGATGCCCATTCCCCATTCATATCTGAGATCCTCATTTAGAAGAACAGCTCTTTCAGACCATCCAGAGGCGAATCCACAGCTGACGCTCCAGAGGATGGCCAGGATCCTGGAGAACACTATAAATGGATTTCCATTTGGTCCTTTTGGCAATGCACAAAGAGCATCATTTCCAACAGTGCACTAGAAGACCACTCCTCAGGACTGGGTTCCAGGCTGGGGTCCTTTCCTGATGCTCGTGTACCTTGGGCAACTTTGAGCCATTTTCTTGCCTATCAAACAGCAATAGCAGTGCATATGCAGCTTACACCTGCAGTTCCCAAAGTGTGTGCCAAAGCACCCTGAGGTGCTACAATGAAGGCCCAGGAGCACTGAGAATTATACACACATCTTCAATCTTCAAGGGAAACACAGGGTACACACTTCTGCCAGACAGTGCAAACTACTAGCTAGAGGCAGTTCATGGTTTCAACAGTAGACCTCACTACATTCCTTCTGTTGATATCATATCTCGCCAAAGACTGGGTTTTCAGCCATTGCTGTGATAAAAAGCAAACATTCCATGAAGGTCAATGTGAACAAGGAAATGAGGAGAGTAGTGATCAGTTTGAGGAGCTGTGTAGTACTCAACAGGCACACCCCCTACTCGTATGTAACTGTGGTTATTTAAGAAAGAAATAAAAGTATTATTTTTCCTTTCATTTTACATGCATTACTTTTTCAAACTACCACAAAGTTATTAGAACGTAAGTTGTTGAGACCTACGTACTAACAAGGATTCTCTGCTTGACCAAAGTCTACTCAAGCTACCCCGGATATTCTCAACTAGGCCTTGACTTTTGGACTCCTGTTCATCTCTGCATTGTCCAATTTTAGCAAGAATCCTGTTAAGTTGGTTTAGCCAGAATCCCCCATCCTCCATATCTGATCACCCGCAATATCTAATCAGGCTCCTCATCTTCCACCATCAATGTCTGATCACCCTGGCCTGCCTTTAGCAAGAACCCTGTTAGGCTGGTTTAGCCAGAATCTCCCCTCACCCCTACCATTTCCTCTTAGTAATTTTCCACCCACCAACCCCTACCCTGCCCTTTGGCTACAAATTCCCACTTGCCCATGCTGTTTGCAGAATTGAGCCCAGTTTTATACCGAGGCCTCTTTTCCTCTATTGCAATAGTCCTGAATAAAATCTGTTTTTACCACTTGAACTACTGTCCAGCTCTGATTTTTCTTTAACATTACTTCATAAATGGAACCATTAGCTATTTCTTTTGGCTTGAGGCACTGTAAAACATTTCCTGCGATGTTAGGACCACTGGGAACCAAGAGAGCTTGGGAACCTCTGGCTTCTAGCCATAAAAAATTCTTCATCACATGTATCACTTTATAAATGACTTCCATAAAAAGTAAATTTCTGAAATTCTGTCACCTAAAATTATAGAAATCTCAACAATCTGGAAGCTCTGCTGTTCATTAGTCTTCATCTCCTAAGAAAGCCAAACAGCTGGAATTTCAAGAGAGCAGAATACAGACTGCGGAGAGAACAGGCTTATTGATGGATGATGTAAATCAAGTGGGTTGACAATGCCTGTGACTGACACAGTTCTGAGGGACTACCATCCTCATCCCGCTCACCTTCACTTCATGGAGGAGGTCCTGTGACGTTACATGAGGGTGCAGGGTCCCTAAGTGACAGAGCACAACTAGAACTCGGTTCCCTGAACCTGTCTCCACCAACTCTTCCTCTAAGATGGCTGACAGCAAACATCCATAACATGGTGGCAAGTCACACAGTCTACAGAACCAACAGGTCCCTTTGACGTCCTTATCTTCAAATGCATGTAAAGAGTAGGAAACCTTTGTATTGCTATTCCATCATTTTTATGTTTTGGCAGCTGATCAACGACATTTGGATGAGTCGGTCAGATATTAGTTGCAAAATGAAGTCAGTTTCACTATGAAGTCCCCACAACTAGGCTCAAACCCCAACACAACCTTGAGGAGTGAAAGCAACTTCTCAACCCCTCACTCATGTCAAGCTTGAAATGGGGATAGTATTTTCTTTGAGGGACTGACTGCTGAGGATTCTCAGGGAGTATCTAAACCTCAGATAAAGAATTCTGATAAAAGGAGCTGGGCCTCCTGGTTGCCCAAGTATATGTATCAACGGACCACGTTAGGAATACTGAAGTGTGTCCACTGTTGGGGTTCAGACGTTACATTTTTGATGCACTGGGGGACCCTGATGGAAGCCTGACTGCTCCCAAAGAGAGATTTACCCTAAAGGAAAAGGTGTCTGGTAGGGCTGGCCACCACCAGCAAGGGCACCTCAGGTCAAGGGGAGCAGGATTCTGGGTGAAAACTGTCAGCAGATTCTAGACTTAGGATGACCCAGCCGTCCACAAGGGCTGGCCACTGAGAGAGCTGCCTCTCTGAAGGTTCCAGCACTGCGGCTCCAGCAACCTAACTGTGGGCCCAGAGCTGACTGGAACATTCTGGGCTTGCTTTCCTTTGCACTTTGCTAGAATGGCCTGGAGATGGGTATTGTCAGCACCAATGTGCTCAGCCCAGGTTCCGTTTTGACCAATTCTAGGCAAGGTGAGCTCCAAACCAGTTATCTTTGCTCTTCTGTGCTAACCTCTAGATCCTGCAAATAATTCTATAAAGGACTTTGGTAATTTATTTTCATTATCACATCTATGCACATACGGAGGGAGAACTGGGTGAATTAATAAGAAATCTAAAAGTGGCCCAAGCTATATTACTATGTGTTATCGAGTAAGAACCTAGTCCAATATACAAAATTATTTTAGACCAAAATAAATGTTTGCAAATTTAAGGCAAAAGTACAAGTGACTTGCTAAAATAAAACAATGGCTTAGCTCTATTTAAAATTCAATCACATTGGTGTCCTCATTACAACATTTGCATTGCAAAATATCTGACATGAGAGCCAGTTATCAGTATCTCCATTGTCTTCATCTCTGCAGAGAAGATTTTTGGCAAACAAAGCCATTAAAAAAATCTAATTTTGCTGAATACAATATGGATTAATAGCCAGTTTGTTCTATAAATATCACTTCCAAAAACAGAAGTTTTGCTGGGAAAGAGAAGAAAGAAAATCCAAACAGCATTACCAATTGCTACAGCAGCATTTTTAGTAGCTTGGCAATCAGTGCATATTATTGTAAAGAGCAAAAATCAAGTATTCAAACATATGACTGCAAAAAAGCAGATCACCTGCGTTACAGTCACATCACACTCAATTTAGGGGCTGTGACACATTCAGTGTATTGTGTAGAAAAAAGAACTGATGATAGAAGTTCTCATATATGGAGCGAGTATTCTGTGGCAGTGCTCCAAGCATTACAAACATTATTTCAAAGCCAAAAAATAATCCTGTTAGGCAAGTATTATCAATTCCACTTTATAGGTGAGAAATCTGAGACTCAGAGAAATGAACACATACAGCAAACATAATATACGGTGCAGTGAAGAGTCAGAGCCAGCTGGTTTTAACTATATTTTGCCTTTCCCAAAAAATAAAGAGCCCCTCAATTTTCTGGGTGATTTTTTCTTTTAATCATTCACCTTTCAGGAAGGACAGTCTGATCTCGGTGAATCTAAGCACATATTGAGAAATAAATATCTACATGTACTATTAAGGCCGAAAATCATTAGTCTTCATTTCAGCCGCTCTTCACAACTGCTGAGGCTTAAATTCCTAATTACACATGCTCACTGAAGGACTTTATGGCACAAACAAAGCAAGATAGGAGTAGAGCGAAGATAATTTTATGTTTGGCACTGAAAGGAGTTTGAGATTTATAGTTGAAGACTAGTATCTGGGAGCTCAAGATACAGCAGGAAAAAACATGAAACATTCCAAATGGAAAGTTGGAGTTTTCCCAATCTGCCCAGCCTCTCCGAAGTCCACCACCCCTGGGAACGAGGGCAGCTCCATACTCAGCCTACTCCCGGCCTTGTCTCTGTCCTCCTTCCCAACCTCTTTCCAGACTCTCAATGGGAAATTTCATTGGCAGAGCCACAATTTTCTAGGATGAGGAGGTAGGGCTGTAGGCCCAAAGGACTTTCTTGCAGGTTTTCTGGGGCCAGACTACAGTCATCTCTAAGCTAGAGAACAAGGCAAAGGGCAGAGCTAAGAGCCAGGACAGAGGGGCCTGGCTTCCAGCCCCACCTCTCTGCTGACTGGACAGCAATTCTGAATTACAGTTTCTCTTATATAAAATCAAAAGAACAAACTCCACTTTCCTCATGGCTGGTTGGGGAAATCCAATATACAGTGTAATATGATTTTAAATGATAATTATGAAGTTATATTGGCCTCACCCAAGACACAGTCACCTGAAGGTGAACATTCTGCATGTATAGTTAGCTGTTTAAGACTTCATCTGCTAAGATCAGGACCAGCAGCAACTTGATTACAAAGCCTTACTCTTGGAGTGGAACATACGAATCACACCAGCTTATTCAACCGAAATCGTGTCCCAGCGATCTAGGGAGGCGCTGTGTGTTGGTCATTCTTTAGACACAGATTTCAAACTCTGTCTTCTACTCTCTCTCACAACCTTATGCTCCCCTGTCCGCAAAGTTTTCTAATTTTTTTTAATTCCCCATGAACATCAGCAAAGCTGATGCTTTCTGAGAGCAGAACAGATACCTCAAAACCATTCCCAGAAAGTGGCCGCCTGTTGTGAGGAAGAAACTTTTCCAAAGGGCCATAGGAAATTGGTTTTTGGAGTCACAGTACGTGTGGGCTGAGAATCAAGGCAGCTTCTTGATTTCATCGTGTTTCAGAGAATCGGCCCTTCTTCCGTAGCCTGTAACATCATCACATCTCTCACTCAGTTCGGAATCAAGGAAATGGTTTCAAACAATCAGGAAAGAAGGAGCACAGGTTCACAGTGCTAGTCATCGATATGGCAGGACAGTTAGCCACACTTCCCCACTTCCTGGTATGTCTTCCAAATGGTCCGATGCAAGGGTTTAGAATTGTTCTCTAGAGGACAAATCACAGGGTTTCTTTAGCGGTCATGCCTTCACTATGACACTGGTGGCCAAGAAGAAATTTCTGTCTAAAGTCACTACGACGCAAGCAGCTACAGGAAGAGCAGGTAGGCAGGATGCAGTTAAGAGTCAGGTTTCTGTGGAATCTGAATAAGGTCAGCATGGTATCAGCATGGCACTTTACCCAACTTAAAAGAGAAAGGGACCCCTGTCACTGGCAAACAAACTGCACAGACACTCAACATTGACCTAAATTGAAATTGTTACCCAAATCGATACCAAAAAAATATAAAATAAAATTTTTTTTAAAAAAGGATAAAATTAATTTAATATGGCAGAGAATATTGTTTTGCTGTTGCCAGCTGGCTGTTCACAAGGTGACCATGCTCCACGAAGGTTCTCTTGAGTTTGCCCACCGATGCTACTACTGTGGGTCACCGTGGGCCATGATGGACCATGTGATGTTGAATCCTCCCACATTGTCTCCCCATTCAACTCCTCTTTAAACCTTGGTCATGTGGTGCCATAGTGACTTTTGACCCTTATTTGAAGCAAATACATCATTTATTTATACTGATTTTTTTCTCTCATTAGCCAACTGATGGTTAAGACAAACAAGCCCAGACTCTTAGAGTGATACTCAATTATAAAGTGGTTGTCTGTGATCTAAGGTGATGGTATCAAAATGAGAACAGAAACATTACACATCATTTCAGCCAGCTCACACACCTCCCTGAAAATACACTCGTGGATAGTGTGTGTGTCCTTCCTTCCCTTCTCTGTGCCCAGAAATATTGCTGTAGAAGAGTGAACAGTAGCCAGGGAGTCGAGAGAACAATGGCAATCTCCATCCACTTATGGGAGTCATCCCTCTCTCCGGGTGTCACGTGTAAAGTGAGAGAGTCGTCTAGAATCTAGATAATGTCTCGGGCCCTTGGAAGTTCTGCCATTTATAATGCTTTTAATCTCTAATACCCTGGGGTGATGCCAGGACCAAGTGAACATTCTTGATGTACCTTAAATCATAGTATTTACCTAGACACGTGGCCCATCCTGGCCATTGGGTGAAGGACTTTGGCATGGTTATATAGATGGGAGGATCTGGTGCAGGCTGCTTTAACCACGGTGTGACAACCTGCCATGGAAAGGTTCTGAATATGACTGATAGTTGCCGACACCAGAGCACATCCACCATAGGTATAGGAAAAAAATGAAAAGCAGGCGTTTAAGCCTCATGCTAATTTCAAAAAATGCAAAGCAAATCCAATAAATAGTAAATCCTTTATCCCACTCAATCTTATTGATCGAAGCTAAACATTAAGCTTTGTGACAAATGAAAATCAGGATGGAGAGAATGGTAAATTTAAAAAGAAAGAAATAACTCCCTTTCTTGATTCTATAACAAATTGCATTTTAGACAATGAAAAATTACTTATAATTTTTAAAATTAGCTTTACTTAGACACAACTGTTCTCAACAACTTACAGCTCTCTGAAAAGGGCTATTAAAGGCAGACCCATCAAACACATTAGTTGTATCCCTTTATACTTCAAATTTTCAACAAAAAAATAGTTTGGATTTTTTTCTAATATTTTAAGTAAATTCTTTCTATACTCATAAAGAAGCCAGAGAAAAGGCGTATGTTGTAAGCACAAAAAGGGTCCCAGGTCAAAAATCCAGTCCCTAGTCTTTTGATCTCAGACAAGCCACCTGACTCCTAGGCTTGGTTTCTGCATCTGTCAAATGGAAATAACCCCACTGTTCCTGCGTGAGGCAGGGCTGCACCCAATGGCTTTCAGAGCCCACCAGCCTTATATTCCAAAGGACACATAACACTGCAAAAAGACCACGACAATTCTTTTTTTTTTAATCACACATATTACTGGCTAGGCAATAGGGGATCCAAAATTTTCCAAAATTTCTAGAGGTAGCTGAAAATATTTAGTGTTGTCATATAAAAAGCTTCACGGGGTGAAGGACCCAAAGGAGAGAACACTTTCAGGCTAGAAAAGAGACAAGGCGAGGCCACAACAATTCACTTGGGTAAGAGTTCTTACGAATTCCTCCCTGAGAAAAATATAGGAATGAAAAATGGAACCACACTAAATATTTTTTTAATGTGTATTTTGTATGTGATTCCAGAATGTCAGCTCAGTAATTCTCAACGCAACCTCGGTTGTCTTCATGAAGGCTCGTTTCCAAAGACCCTCTTCTCAGGGGAAAATGTGGCTCACCACACAGCACCACAAAGCTGGTGCCCCAGTAGCCAAGAGAGGACACGCGGCCCACCACACCAAATTCTGACTTAACAAGGCTTAGTTCTTCTGCCGTGGCTCCATGCTCCAGGTCCCTTTCAAATTTTTATTCTGCATATTTTATACTCTCTTTGTGAGCAGACTAAAGTTAACAAAATTAGTAAATTTGCTTAATGTAGTAATTTGGAGGTATGCCAATTCAGTAACTGTCATACAAGCTAAACAAAATGATATTCCCCTTTTTAAACTCTTTTGTGTTATTGTTTTAACACCTCTTCATGGTCTCGTAGTCCAATCAAAATTTTATACAATAGTTCACCTACTTAGCATATGTCATGAACATAGCCGAAAATCCTAACATAATTTAAAATTCTTTGAACAACCATGCATTGTACTCACAGATAAGGCTTTTGATTAGAACGTTTTATTCTCCTTTTGAAGACAAACCCAACAAAATTAGTTACCTGGTTACAAGAGCCAAAATAAATTAGGAGCAGCATATTAGAAACAGAATTTGCTACTACAGATTGGGTCAGTGACATAAGCAGAATGACACCTGGCATGGGAAGAAGTGGGAAAATAAATAAAAGGGAGACACATGGATCACCAAGTTGACCATCTGAGGCCACTGGGTGGAAAGGCAACAACATCCTATGCCTCTGATCACTTGGAGAATTTTGTATTACTGAACAATACATAATTAATGCTCAAAATAATGCCCTTGAGCCAACAAAAAGGCTAAATCATGTTCTGTATGCTCTGCTGATATATATAGTACACTGGGGGACCATTCCTTAAAAATGATTGTGAAGAAAAATATCAGAATTTAAAGAGTAAAGTGCAGGTGGCTGGAAAACTCATTGAAAGTAATATCCTGTGTTAGGTAAATGGCTGATACTGTATTTTTAAATAATTAAATAATAGCAGATATAAAATTACTACAGTGATTTCCAGTCTGATTATTTGGATGTCTATTATTTCATTATACTCTTTCATGGAATACCTGAAATGCACAAAGTCATGCTAATAGCCTATTTGCCTATTAGTAAAACATCTGGTTGCCTCAGCTTGGAACGAGAAGAAGAAAAAAAAAGTTACACTATAATAAGCATGAGATTACCTGCAGGATCTCCCCCAGGCAACCATGCATAAAGAAGAACTAACAGTAATAACAGCAGCTATTATTACTCTGTGCCAACCACCATGTCAAGAACTTTACATACTCTTCCTCTGAGAATGGCACAACTAGCCCAATTTACATATAAGAAAACTGAGACTTAGAGAGGTTAAGTAAATAACTTGCCCAAGGTCTCAGAGTTGGTAAGTGATAAAGCCAGAATTAAAACCCAGGTCTCTCATTCTCAAAACCATCCTCTTCACCATCATGGAATGAATCAATGACAGAAGAGGAAACAGATGGCAGATGACAAGGGGGGAGGAAAATTATCTAAAGCAATCAGAATAATGAAGAAAAATCATGAGCCCTATGAGCATCACAGAGAAAACTGCTGTATATTTGAGCATAGTACCATATCTTGTGTTCATAATATGAACCAAAAGCTTATGTAACAACAGAGAACATTTATGACATGCCGAGTGTGTACCAGGCACTTGAGGTGTATTAACTCATTTAATCCTCCCAACACACCTACAAGGGATGGTTTTTATTATTATCTCCATTTTGCAGATGAGGAGACCGAGGCCATGTGGTTCAACCACTTGCCAAGGGAACACAATTACAAGAACAAAATTTTAACCCATTGAGTCTTGCTCCAGAGCCTGAGATCATACGCAATACTGATATATTCATTACATCATCCACTATTTATGAAATGACAAGGAAGTGTGGACCAATTTAGAAATTGATACTAACGAAAAATGTTTTAACCATGAAGGAGGCAAGCTTTACTTATCTGGAAATTTCACATTCATAGAAATATTCATTTCTCAACACTGTTAGGTCATTTTTTTACAGTTCAAATGGCAAACCCCTTTTCTCCCACTGTTTTGAAAATTCCAAATGTTTTCATCTTTATGCAAGTAAAAATCATACTTTTTAAGAAAAGTAAGTAAACGCAAAGCTTTTTTAAATATCTGAAAAAAAGAAAAAAGTTTTAAATGTCTATTAACCATTTAAGAATGTCTCTGCACTGCAAAGACGATTGGCATGGCATATGATTTCTCTAATTATAATGAGGGAAAGAAGTACACCTTTAATCAGCTTCATAATATATCACACAACTGAGAGTTTTCATAACTAAGGCATTAGTGATAACGACATAGTCACAATACTCTAATATTAAAACTGATTCAAACTCAGAAGATTTTTATCTAATCGGTATTTCATATACATACCCAAATATATTTAAATCCTTTCTCCAAAAGTTTTATCCAAAATAAATATCAACGTGACTTTGAGATTAGCTGAAATTTTAATTAGGTCAAAAAGATAAACAAGCTTCCTATAACTTGATTTGCAATAATGGTACTCAGAAATGAGCCATTTGATAATTCCTGGATCTGTCCATGCAGCCTTTAGAGGCTCGCTTGGTTTCTAATAATTTGGTTTAGTGTGAAATCTTTCACAAAGGACAAGCTTAATGCATGGTCACTCAAAGGGCAGCTCCAGTGGGACACCACCAAGCCTCAAGAGTGCCCAAGGAAAGCAAAATCACGCCAGGTCTTCGAAGGCACAAAGGTCACAGGTGGAGATGTGGTAGTGGACACTCTGCTAGGAGCTATGACTGAAACAACTGTAGATGGTTTAAGGAGCATCTGCACATATTTTATTGAATGAATGAAGTGAGACTTGACAATGTTCGTGGTTTCAAATGTGGTATGCTGTAAAACATGACCCTCTTCTTCAGCATCTCTGAAGAAAACATAATATGAAAACAGGAATTGTTGATAATAATTTGACACTGGTTATTAGCAATTAACAAAGTTACTTCTCAGCAGTCTAATCACTAGGTGGTCTTTCATGTGAGTTTCTCAAAAATGACAGCAATGCTGCTAGACATACTGTGTTTGCTTGTTCTGCATCTGACAGGTTAATCTGGTTTAAAGGAGCAGAACTAGATTTTAAACAAGAGAAGTGGCTCAAGTTTTGAAATCTGTCAGTCTCGGGTTCAAGTCCTGCCACTGTTCCTTTCCAGCTGTCTAATTGTTGGAGGAGGTCAATGAGAAGACGTGACTGCCCGTTGACCCGCAAGCTGGACCTGGGCAATCAGAGGCTTCCCCTGACCTCCTTGTCCTTGGGATGTACACTCTGCCCTCCATTCCCACAGCGGGAGCCATTTTCAAGGATGTAACCTTGAGAGAGTGATGTGTTGTTGAGACCATGTGGACTGAATACATGACAGAACCCAGTTTAGGCCTCTATATAAAGTTTTCAGATTCCGGTGGGCAGGTGTGGAGATCTACACATCTTGCAACCACCCAAGACAAGCCTCTTAAGTAAGTTACCCTTGCTTATGACACCTACCACCTACGAATCTGGAGTGGTCTGCCTCTTTCCTCAGTCTCCTTGCCATCTGCCTATGGGGGCCAGTTTCAGATTTCACCTAAGGAACCCCTGCCCTTGAGAACCAACAATAATGCAAGCCAAGTTTCCCATCCCTTTACACCTTAAATTCTAGCAAATTACAGAACTTAACTCATAAGTTTGTTGGGGATTGCATGAGAGAGTGCATAAAAGGCACTTAGCAGAGTGCCAGGTACAAAGTAAGCACTTAAATATGCCGGCCAACAGTAACATCATTCTGAATTCCAAGAAGGCCTGGATTCAATGGCAATGAGTTTACGGATAAGTAAATTCACTCTCTTTTCCATTCTCTCCTCCCCTGGGTCATTCTCAGCCTGCACTGGTATTCCACCCTGACCATTGTTTTTGAACAAAGAAAAGCCTTGTGAGATCAAGTAATTAAGCGTTCTTCTATGGCTATGAAACTGAGAGGAAGAGAAAAATCACCAGGCTAAGTTTCTCCACACTTGAGAAAGCAGGTTGATGGAGCTAATATGGAATTCATTGGAACGTTTTTCTGAGCTGAAGGGACACAGAGGGGACATACTCTCAGCCTGTGGTGTTGCTGAAGAACAGGATCACCAACACCTCCTGGGCCTGAGCGGGGGCATGAGAAGGGCATTGCTCCCAAGAGATGTAATGAATAAAAATAATAATGCAAAGGGAATAAATCCAGAAAGCAATTAAGGAACTGTCAACAGGAAGGGTTGAGCAAAACCAGACATGAACATTATCATTTAATTTTCTTTTCATGTATCTTTTTTGGCTCAAACTACTTTCATACCAGAATTATAATTATGGATATCACTACAATCCACACATTGGCCTCACTGTTGACACTTTCCTTACCCCAACCAATTAAATGTCATCCGTTGAGCTTCAGCCACCAGTATCCCTTCCTAAAAGGGCTAATGTCAATCACCTTACTGTGTGTGATGACATGAGGCAGAGAAGCCAGGCAGAAGCATCTGTATATGGTGCTGGGGGCTTGGTGTCTTCCATAGATGCCTATAGCTCTCTTTAGCTTTCCTGGCAGTGATCTCTGCATAATCCTGGGAGAAATACCAACCTCATGCTGTGAGGGGGCATCAGTCCCTTGAGAAGTGTTATGGGCTGAATTATGTTCCTCCAAAATTCACATGGTGAAGTCCCAGCCCCCAGTATCTCAGAATGTATACTCCATATATGGAGATCAGGTCTTTAAGAAGGTAAAGGAGTTAAGATGAGATCGGTAGGGTGGGGCCCTAAGCCAATAGCACCAGTGTCTTTATAAGGAGAGGAAGAGACGGGAGGGATGGGTGCACACAGAGGAAGGACCGTGTGAGGACACAGCCAGAAGGCAGCCTTCTGCAAGCCAAGCAGAGAGGCCTCAGCAGAAATCAAACCTTCCAGCAACTCGAGCTTGGCCTTCCAGCCTCCAGAACTGTGAGAAGCAATTTTCTGATGTTTAAACTCTCCAGCCTGTGGTAATTTGTTATGGCAGCCCTAGCAGACTAATACAAGAAAGTTCTATACGTTTCCAAGGATAAACAAAGTCCTCAATGACCACATGACTAAGTGCTTTCACTGTGTTTCAATATTACAGATATTAAAATAAAGTGATAAATAATAACTATGAATACACCTGACATCTGAATTTACTGCAATAACTTTCTAACGTGTCTCCCCACAGTTGTTCTTTCCTCCATTTCAATAAATCCCACATACTACTGTCAAAATAAAATCTTAGCAAAGCACAGCCTTGAAAATTTTATTCACCTGTTCGGAAACTTCCACAGGCTCCTCACTGCTGACCAAATGAAACTCTCATGTGAGGCCCTGGAGATCCCAGCCCCAACACTACCCTTCCAGCCGCATCTACTACAATACTCCCTCCACTTACCACACACTCCCAGCAGGACTGCCTGCTGCCACCTGGACACTGCTGGACTTTTTCTTACTCCTTGTCTTTCTCTCTTTGTTTTTTCTTAACCTGGAACCTATGGACCCCTAGAGCTCAGAAGACTTCTAAAGGGTCTAGAATCCACCGAAATTGTATACAATACTTATACTTCTCTATGTATGAACATTTTTCCAGAAAGAAGACTCATAAATTTTATCATATTTTCAAAGATCTTGATCAAGTTGAATTTTAGCTAAGCCCTGTGCTCCTGGAAAACAGTGATAGCTAAGAAACTCCCCACCCTTTTGTGTTCCAGGAAATGACTTACTGCAAAGAACCATCTTCCACATATGACTTAGATCCAACACTCATCAGTGACCTTCTTATTTACCTCTGACAAGGCCAAACACAGACCCTCCAAATTTCCATTGTTTATCTCATAAATGATTAGCTGAATTGAATTGTCCCCACTGATCGATCTGGACAAAACTACCTTCTATCTTGTCTTGATCAAACTTGAGTCAGGCTTTTCTCCCCTGCAGACCTTTGAACTTTGATGCACTCTCAGACTGAGCCGGCATCAGAAGGCAGAACGACCTCTCCGAGGGCCCCTGACGGCAAGTGTTACGGGTTGAATTGTGTCCCTCTAAAAAGTTATGTTGAGGTTCTAATCCCCAGTACTTTAGAAGGTGACCTTATCTGGAAATAGGATCTTTGTGGATGTAATTAGATAAAATGAGGTCACACTAATTAGTGTGGGCCCTGATCCAATAGGAGCGGCATCCTTATAAGAAGAGGAGAGGAGACCCAGACACACAGTGAGAACACCACGTGAAGACAGAGGCAGAGACCGGAGTGATGCTTCTACAAGCCAAGGATCGCTGGCCGTCACCAGAAGCAGGAGAAAGACATGGAACAGATTCCCTCTCAGGGCCTCCAGAAGGACCAACTCTGCCCGTGCCTTGATTTCAGACTTCTAACCTCCTGACCTATGAGAGAATAAATTTCTTTGTTTTAAGCCATCCAGCCTGTGGCACTTGGTCCCGGCAGCCCAGCAAATGAATACAGCAAGAAAGCTCTGCTCAGCCGTCAGATCACGTGACCTGTGCATCTACTCCCTCACATACAGTCTTTCTGGCCTTATTTACCCTTCCCTGTAAAAGAAAATTCCCTTCTGCCTGGCCTTGGAGATGCTTGCAGATCTGATGGTGGGAGCATTCTCCCTATAGCAATAACCCGCTCCTCTTACCGCAGTACTTCCCTCCCCTACTGCAACAGTCTTTTCGAATAAAGTCTCTCCTTACATAAGCCCAGGTTTGTTTTTTACTTGACAAGCTCTATGTCCGCAAGTGGTTAAGAACTGGCGCCCCCTGTGGAAGAATCTCTATCCTCCCTCCTTGCAGCTTGCCTAAGCTCCAGCCATCCTGTGAGGCCATTTCCCCACAAA
This sequence comes from Equus asinus, assembly GCF_041296235.1. Classification (NCBI taxonomy): domain Eukaryota; kingdom Metazoa; phylum Chordata; class Mammalia; order Perissodactyla; family Equidae; genus Equus; species Equus asinus. The sequence continues at coordinate 10,788,786 of NC_091808.1, read as the reverse complement.
TCCTTGCCTGTCCCCTCTCCCACTAGCAGACAAGAGCCTTTCCATGTCTACCTTTGGCGGAGGAATAATGTCCAAGTATTAACCAGTGGGTTCTCCATCAGAAAACCTCCTTGTATTTCAAGATCTCTGCCCCCAGCCCAGGCAGCTGCACCTGAGCTGGGCCTGAGCCACCCGCCCTCAGAGGAGGGCTGCTCCTGGGAGCCAGAGAAGTAAGGAGCTGACTCACGGCATTCGAGTTTCAAAAGCCATGATAAGGAAGAAGGCAGAAAATGTTGGACAAGTCTTGATCACTCTCTGTACTGCAGATTACAGAAAGACTCCACGGGCCGGGGAAGGAGATGGGTGCGGAGTTACTTTCACTTGAGTGAGCACTGTCGGGTACCAATGTCAGAGGTCGAGTCAGGACCTGGGAATGGCCGGTCCCATTGCAGGCAGTGCAGCCTTAGTGCACTGCTCCTTCACAGTCCCCCAAGCCAAGGACCTCCCTTGGGCAACAGCCAGCTCCTTCATCCAGCAGAAATGATGAAGGCTGTAAAGGTCCCCATCTTACCTGCCCCATGGAGTCAAGCTCCTTTCTGTGAACCAAGGCCCTCCTAACACTCACCCCAAATCCCAGAGATGGGAGGAGAAACCCTCACAACACTAAGTGGGTGGTGGAGGCATGAAAAGGACAGATGAGGCCTGGACAAGGCAGGCCTGCAGGGAACCAGCATGAAATCTAACAAGCACATGTGCAACACACACACATCCATCAGCACAGTGACGGAACACTCCCAAACCCCCTCTCCATTTGACTTGGGTTCTAGTACACTGACCTCATGGAAATTCATCTTAGCTATTTTCTGGCAATAGCTTCACCTGATTGTGGGGAAACTATACTATCCTAAGTTCATTTTAATTATTGCAATGTTTTATTATCAGAGACATCAAATCAAACCCTGCTGTCCACCCACCTCATTTCACCAGCCTTGTCTCAGAGTAAAGCAAGTACATTCACACTCTGGGGCTAAAACTCTGCCAAAGCGGGTGCTTGTAACCCCTCCTCAGTGTTTGTTTGTAACCCATTACTTCTAAATGCATGCTTGCAGTTCTGTGTCAGCTTAAGGAACAGAGACCGGGCAGAACTAGTACACAGTTAATAGCTTTAATATCACAACAAGCCTTTGATTATTTATTTGATTTCACCAATAGAAAATAACTGAGAGAAAATAGAAAAGTTGTGGATGCAGAGGTATTTGTTATATTGGTCGCTCAACTTTTTGTTATTTGTAAATGTCTCATGCTTAAAATTAATTAAGAAAAAGCTAGTTAATAAAAGGAGCCATTGTTCTCTCCCTAGTAGTTTAACAAGGACAAATCCAAATTCAAATTCTTTTTGGCAATATCACACGATCTGACAATGTGGAAAATCTCTCATTAAGGAATAATAGGACAAGAACCTGTTCCAAATTGGGGGAGGAATACCAATTTGGGAGTACTTGAGAAATATAGTTTTCTTAATTTTCAATTATATAACAACACAAATGGCTAACAATGTGAGATCACACAGAAATCCTGACAGTCTTCAAGAAATTAAAAACACCTGGAGTAAGCATGAAGTTAAAATCAATCTTATATGCATGCATCGCACATAAATGCTAAAGTCTTTCAAGAATGCTCAAACTTATTTTTGTAAATGGCCTATATAACTTCCTTACAATATTAGAAACACTGTTACTCTTAACAAGCATTTTCTCATAAACTATAGAAATACAAACTTCAACTCTGCCTGTATTTGGATCCCTATAATGAAGTCCAAATCGTGTCAGCATCCATCAGTCTATACAGCAGTTCTACTCCAAATGAACAGTGCTTCTCCGCCTACACTGCACACCAGATCACCCGTGTTGCTGACACAGACCCCACCCTGGGTCCAGCAAACCAGAATCTCTGGGATGGGGCCCAGACTCAGCATTTTCAAGGCTTCCCAAGTGATTCCAGTGCACAGCCAAAGATCAGAGTACTAACACAGTGACACATCATAACTCAGTGTTTGTCAATGCCTGGAAAGGAAGGTCACCTGAATCAAAACCACCTGGAATATGTATTTAAAATGCAGGTTGAATCTTACTTCGGCCTACTAAATCAGAATCTCTACAGGTGGTGCCTGAAAAGTTGCATTTTAACAAGTCCCCACTGTTCCCCTCCCCCCACCCCATGCCGACACCAGAGCATCTGAGTTTGCTGTTGCCATCCGTCTAGCAGAGACCTAGTTCTGGAGTCTGTTATTAAGAGCTTCCTGTTCACCTGGATATTGCACTGTGGACGTGATTTGCCCTGAATATACCTAAACATCACCTATTCTAGCCTAGTTCCAATTTCCTTTTTTTAAGGTAGAATTTTGTTTTAATTTATTGTGAAGAAAGTTTTCTTCCCATCAATCTCATTGTTACTCACTGAGATAAGATAAAGACTTGAAAATGAACCCTGACAGGCCAACAGGAAGAAAGGAAATGTACAGGCTTCCTTCCCACCCCTGGTCCTTGTCTTGCTTCATGCGTTCATCTCCAGGCATCAGACACTCCATTGCAAAAACGATAATCCTAAACAGATGTCCAGTGCTGTGTGTTATTATCCATTAACCCAGGCAATCAGCTACGATAGGCCTTCATGGAATCACAGTGCTTCTGGGTTAGAATAGACTTTAAAAGTCTTTAAAATTCAACTTCCCAGCCCTCCCAGCTACTTCACGTTCTTCAGACCGTGTTTTAAAAGTCTCTTGAGGGACCGAGTTTGTTGCAGAAGGCTAGAACTCACCTAGAGATTCTTCCTGAGCACCTGGCACGAGAGGCATGTCAGAAAAATGAAATACCAGAGAAGGAAGGTAAGAATATAGCAAAAAAGAAAACACAAGCATAAGTCAAAAGTGAAGTTAAGAAAGAGAAAAAATGAGAAAAATGGAGTAAACCATCAGAGACCTTAAAGCTTCCTAAATCCTATGGGGCAGCCCTGATCTTTCACTGATGGAAGGGAGAAGGTCTGCAGCAGGGCAATTTCTTATCTAGACATCCTACCCTAGAAAAATATTACAGGACTCCAAAAGTTATTTCTCTCTTCAACATTTGACAATTTTTTCTTCTTTGCACTAAAAAATAAAAAGACAACAAATAAACTCAAAATGGATCAAAGACCTAAAGATAAGACCTGAAACCATAAGGCTTCTAGAAGAAAATATAGGCAGTGCACTCTTTGACATCAGTATCAAAAGGATCTTTTTGGACACCATGTCTTCTCAGACAAGGGAAACAATAGAAAGAATAAACAAATGGGACTTCATCAGATTAAAGAGCTTCTTCAAGGCAAGGGAAAACAGGATTGCAACAAAAAAACAACCCACCAATTAGGAAAAAATATTTGTAAGTCATATATCAGACAAAGGGTTAATCCCTATACTATATAAAGAATTCACACAACTCAACAACAGAAAATCAAACATTCCAATCAAAAAATGGGTAGGGGACATGAACAGACATTTCTCCAAAGAAGATATACGGATGGTCAATAGGCACATGAAAAGATGTTCATCATCGCTGATCATCAGGGAAATGCAAATCAAAACTACACTAAGATATCACCTTACACCCATTAGAATGACAAAAATAACTAAAACAAATAGTAACAAATGTTGGAGAGGTTGTGGAGAAAAAGGAACCCTCATACACTGCTGGTGGGAACGCAAACTGGTGCAGCCACTATGGAAAACAGTATGGAGGTTCCTCAAAAAATTAAAAATAGAAATACCATATGACCCAGACATCCCACTACTGGGTATCTATCCAAAGAACTTGAAATCAGCAATTCCAAAAGTCCCATGCACCCCTATGTTCACTGCAGCATTATTTACAATAGTCAAGACGTGGAGGCAACCTAAGTGCCCATCAACTGATGATTGGATAAAGAAAATATGGTATACATATATACAATGGAATACTACTCAGCCATAAAAAGGATAAAATTGTCCCGTTCACAACAACATGGATGGACCTTGAGGGTATTATGTTAAGTGAAATAAGCCAGACAGAGAAAGACAATCTCTGTATGACTCCACTCATATGTGGAAGTTAAACATGTAGACAAAGAGAACAGATTAGTGGCTACCAGGAAAAAGGGGGCGTGGGGGTGGGCACAAAGGGTGAAGGGATGCACCTACAACATGACTGACAAACAATAATGTACGCCTGAAATTTCACAAGGTTGTAAACTATCATAATCTTAATAAAAAGTAAAAAAAATAAATAAAATAAAAAAATTTTAAAAATAAAATAAAAAGACAAAAGTCTCTGGAACAATATAATAAACTAAAAAAGAAAATAGTTAAATAATGGCTTTATGAGACTTTCCAAATTTTTCTCCATAGCCAAAAATACAATAATGTCTTCCCATACCGCTAGCAAATTAACAGAGCATAAAATAGTCCCTGTCTTAAATATAGTAGGGTGTCCTGATTCCAACAAGATCAGGTATGTTTGCTGGCATGCAATCAGCAGTTTCCACCAGTACTAAAATAACCTAAAATCGTTTTTCTCTCTGCATTTTTTAGGCTGTGACATTCAGCCCTTACTTCCAGGCAGTCTTGACAGAGCCAGAGTCGAGCTATATAACACCCCTGTATTTGTGTACATTCCTGGAGGCCACACAAAATTATCATTTCAAATCATGCCCCTTAAGTTTATTCCCGCTGAGGTTAGCTCAATGTACTCAGAAACTCCAATTTCTATTTCTCCTTTTCAGTCCATTTCCTCAGATTTTCAATAAGTAAGCAACTCTCTTAAAGTTCTTCTACGTGAGGGTAAGAAATCCACTATTATTTCATTTTATTATATTGAGGAGAAACAAGACTATATGAGAAGTTTTCTAGGGTGGTGGCATTTCTTTAATATAGACCCCTAAGCCCAAGGCCAAATGGAAATTGCAACCAAACCAAAGAAAATCATATAAAGCAAATTCAGAAAAATCTGTTTCCTTGATGTAGTTCTCCTTTGTTTTATTTTCATGGAAAATCAATGAGGGCTAAGAGAGTGTGGGAGGAGTGAGGGCAGACAGAGAATGAATAACTGAATGCAGCCTCAGCTCTTATTCCTCTCAAATGTCCCTCTCTCCTTCTGATCCCACACTTTCTCTTTTAATACCCCACTTCTCTTACTGCCACCTTCCTCCATCCTCACTAATGTCTCCCCTTATCAATCCAGCCTCCTCCACAGCTCAGATAAAACAGAACTGTCATGGCCAGAATGGAGTAAGAAGGCCACAGTCATTGTCAAAGGCTAGAAGACAAAGGAGATGGAGGGAGAAGAGCCCAAGAGCCCGAGGAAAAGGCCATTTTCTGCCTATGAAGATTCAAACTCTAGAACCGACATGGAGTCTCTTCTCCAAAGGCTTAGAGGTTGTAAGTCAAATAAGTTATCAGTAGGAAACACAAATTATCGAAGAAATGAATCTGAGTTTGAATCAAGAGGAGAGCCTCTGACGTATGGCAGGAAAGTCATCCCACGCACATAAAACAAGTTAAGTAAGGTTTGGAAGCAGGGATGCATAATGTAGCATTGAAGACCAGCAAAAGAATTCCAGCTTGGTTAGACTGGAAGGAGAGAGCTGAAATATCACTGGAGACCAACAGCTCACAGGTATGAGAAGGCTGGAAGGGCTGCCTACCATGTAACTTTGATGACAACGGTTGGACCAGAAGTTTCTGTTTAATCCAAGGGCTGAAGGGACAATATGAAATGATAGAAGAACACATCAGCTATTCAAACCATGACATTCAACTCCATAAAATTGATCAGAAGCTAATATATATTTTGTGCACTAAGCAAAATATGTATAGACTGGTTTTCTAAATTATGGACACGAGAGCTAGACAAAGCACAAATTTAATCGTTTTTCCTATTCACTTGTACAACCATTATTTAAGGCCTTTTCTTTAGACCTTTTAAAAAATTCAAACGCATTACCAAAAGCAGTTACAGAGAATCAAGCGATTACAGAGAATCAATGTTACTTTTATTGTAAAAGCCTAATGATATGGAAGGATCATGTTGAAGCTATAAAAGAAGGAGCGTTTTCTTTTCCCACACTTGCCCGTTTGGGAAATTACAGCAGCTTTCAACGTGTGAGGGGGAATCAGTAAACCTGTACATTCAATAAAAAGGCAAGTGCTGTTATTAGACACTTTAATTGATTAATCATAAAGTCTGGACTTGTTCCAAGTTGTCTTTCCACTTTAAGTAAATATTGAGTAATTCAAGTTTAGAAACTGTCTTTGAATATGGTACATTCAACTTTTTCTCCACATTGATAAAGAAGAGCTCACGTAGAAATGTCCATTTGAGAATAAGAGAAAGCCTACCCAACTCAAACCCCCTTTGAAAAACATGAGAGCATTTTAGAGCTGACGGGAACCACAAACATCACTGGATCCAACCCCATGATCAGGCAGGAAAACTAAGGTCGTAAGAGGTAAAGAACTCACCCCAAATTCCAGAGCAGGAAATGCATTTTTTTCTTTTCACTAAACCACACGGTCCCAATGAATTTATCAGAATATCTCTTTATATACAGAGTAAATCTCCCAGGTACCTCAACTTGGACTTATTTTCCCCTTCAAATTAGCCACCGGAAACAATGTCAGGTCCCAAACTCAGATAGGAAATGGGTCATGTACCCACATGGATGCTACAACTCTTTCAGTTTTTTTCTGCATAAGTGCCTAGAGAGTGCTTCTGCAATTTATCATTTTACCAATATGATTGATTAGTTACAAAATTAAATCTCTCTCTCTCACACAACGGGTCACCTAAAACCAAATGGTTCCATTTATTTCACAATTTTAGACATAACAGGTTTTGGTTAATAAAGCTTTTTCCTAATGTTAATAAAGTCTTGACCATTTGTTACCCAACTCTAGAGGCTTCTGTTATCAGCTCCGGAGAAAAACAATTCTTAAACTTTGAAGCAAATAAACAGGTGTTTATCATTTATTAACAATGAACAATACCAAGGGAGGAAATAAAGATACAAAGATTGCATGAATAAAACCATGATTGAGTAGGATGCCCTGTGGAAGAAAGAGAAGTCTGATGAACAGGTGATGATTTATAAATGGTGTTTGCTCCCTGAAAAGTCAAAGACACTGGGGAAAATGAGCTGCGACCAGACAGAAGACAAGCAATGAGGAGAACCATTCTAGAAGCCATTCATATGCCGAAGTGAGCAGCAAGTTGTAAGCAGTGTGACTAGCGAAAGAGAAGGAGTTTCTCACAGAGAAGAAAATGGGAGAAGAAAAAGGGAACTGTAGAGAAGCAGGTGGGAGAGAGTAAACACCAGTGTCTGGGAGGGGTTAGACTTTGAAATCAAAATGGCACCACGGTGGTGGTGAGATGAGGCTGAAAATATTTTCCAAGATGGTACAACAACAGCTCCCATCCTCTTCTGCAACGTGACCGTGCCTCTCTCCCATCAGGAGATGGAGGCGTTTCTCCACCCCCTTGAATGTGGGTGAGCTCGCAGCCACTTGGTCAATAGAGCAAGGCGGAAGTGACATCACACCAGTTCCAGGAGGCTTTTACCTGGCCAGGTAGGACTGCTTCCTGCCTGTTGGAATGCAGCCACCGTGTTGGAACTCGGACTATCCAGAACCACCATGCTACGAGAAGCCTAAACCACATGGAGATGCCCTGGAGCATGAGACATCAAGGTTGGAGTGGGAGGGGGAAGGGGAAATAGACCAAGGAGCACAGAGGCACCAGACTGATGGGGGGAACCCATCTTCACAGTGGAGCCTCAGGCCCAGGCACTCCAGCTGACACCTCATGGATCACAGACAAATTCCTCCCAGGAGCCCTTCCGAAATTCCCAAAATCCTGAGCAAAATAAAATGGCAGTTTTAAGCAACTAAATTTTGGAATGATTTGCTACACAGAAATAGAGACCCAAAACACGGAAAGCACCAATAGTAATAAGTTAAGTTTTACAGAGAAGCAGTTTTCCATGGATTTTGAACTGCTGGATCGTTTGTCCAAAAAATATCTTATTCAGAATCCAAAAATATGAAACTGAAAAAAAAAACCAGAGCGGTTCTGGTTTAGGGGGACAGAGGGGCAGAAGCCCCAGGACTCTGCACCGTAATGCAGTATGATGCTAGAGCTAATGAGTTCTGACCATGTTAACTCCACAGAGAGGACCCACAACCCTCATACAAGAAGTCCCGCCTGTGAGCCAGCTCCCGAAGGCAGCATCTACATGCAGGTGGAAAGCTCTGAATCTTAGCCTCTACAGCCAGAGGTAAACTGGTTCTAACATTAGGTGGGAGTTGGAACCCAGGACGTCAAAAAGATCTGCCCTCGGACCAGCTTCTTCCCCTGTTTCAGGGGCTGGCCACTGACAGTTCCAGCTCCTATTCTGCTTACTTCCTCTGACATATTTTCAAATAATCTGAACAAGTGTTTAAAAGATACCAGCAATCTCTTACCCTCCTCCTTCCCCTCACTCTTTTTTGCTCTCAGTGACAGAAGGAAGGAAAAGAAATGGAAAATTGTTTTGCATGCCCTTGCATGGTGGTTGGGTGATTGGGCTCTGACACAAAACTCTCTAGATTTCTATCCTAATTTTGCCAATTACTACCTGGGCCCCTGCGCCTCCATTTTCTAAGCTGTAAAATGAGTGTGATAATAACAGAACACTGCTCGAAGTATTAGTGTAATTCTTAAATGATTAATATGTAATGGTCAGGGCTCAATAAATCTTAAGTCATGGTTATTCCCTTAACTAAAGCTTACAGCTTTCAATATTCTAGTAAGGAGGAATTTATAGATAACACCTGAGATGTACCATAATTATGCTTAAGCTCATTTAAAGTACAAGACTTTTTAAATATTATTATTAGCCTTATAAAGGCTCTCTTTACATTTTACTAAGGACTCACTAAGGTGACTCAACAGCACTGTGGTCACTAACAGAGGGCTCACTGGGCAGAAATGCTAAGGAGATCTTTCTGAATTGTTCCCCCACTTCGGGGGACAACTCCAGGGGGCTGGTTTGCATGAGTCAGCCCAGCCCTTAAAGGACCCTCAAGCAATACATGGAGTCTAGTGTATGAGAGAGGCAGAGAGTTGTGGGGCTTCCCATCCTCCCCAACTGAAAGTCTTCTAGATGAGAATACTTGAAAAATGGCAAATGAAGTCAAATGTCTGCGGAATGTCATAGCGTCGATTTCTTTGCCCTGTCTCATAGCAAAGCTGAGAAAAATCAGTTCATGTTTGAAAGGTGTGAGTTGGCCACTCCGGGACAGCACCTGGAATGCAGCGAGGTGGCATTCAAGTGCCTCCCTCTCTATGTCCACACCTATGGGAGCCCTTATTTCTGATATGTCAATCCTTAAAGCAGCGTTTATTGTCATTGCTTCTCGGTCATATGTAGTAGACTCGGGTGTCTTCAGCAAGGGTGATTAAAAAGCATCAAACATGACATTATAAGGGTATAACAACTGTAGAAAATGTCTCAAGAGAGTACAGAATTTATGCCTCTTTTAGCAATCTCATTTATGACCACAATCTCTTATCCCTACTCACTATCCAAGGTTTATTTTGGCAAGCTTTGTCCATCTTCTATTTAACAGGTGACCACATAAAAGCATGTTGAACTTAAACAGAATTTATTCATTCCTTCAACGCCAACTACACCAGGGAACCCTAGAAGTCTTAGAGATCCAAGAGAAAATAAATCTTCTGACCAGATATTTAAAATATGTCTCATTTACTTGTTGCACATAGATTGCAAGCTAACATATGTTTGAACAAAGACTTTTTCCTGATAGCACCTTATTTTCATACCTGCAGGGAAAAATCATTTAAAGCTATTGGCTTGCCTCGAAAGTACCAGCTAATTTACGGACAGGGCTTACCCCAGGGACAGCATCTGGTGGCTGCAGGAGCATCCTGACCGTGTGCTTGCCCCCCAGCGCTTCCTTGAAGCAGGAGCTTCTTTGGGAGTCAATGTGGCACCAAGGAGAACACTTTCCTCAAGTCAGAAGCTCTGCCTTCTACTCTACATTTTGCCCCTCGACCCCCCTGAAATTTAGAAACGCTATTTAAATATGGAGAGAGAATGTCTGGAGGAAGACACTTCAACCTGCTAATGGGACTTTCATGGAGAATAAAATAGAAAGAAAGGAAAATAGGGGAATTCGCACTTTATGCACTTGTACATATTGAGCATTATTGGTTTTCATAACTAAAAAAAACTTAAAGAACTACTGAGACTTTCTGGGCTCTGATTTCCTCACTTGCAAGATGACAAGACTAGACCATAAACTAAATAATATGAAGACATTGCTTCCAGCTCTTAAATTCTTCGGCACCAGAAATGCTTCCTACACAGCTACTTACCAGCACTTCCGTGTCCAAATCTTAGTGAAAGGGCAAAGGAGAAGAAAGGGGAGTAAACTGCTTAATGTCTCAGTGCCTCAGTTTCCTCATCTGCAAAATGGGCATAACAGCATCTATGTCATAGGGTTGTTTTAACAATTAAATTAGCTAAGAAAAATCACTGGCAATTATAAGACATCAAATGTCAGCTAGGATTATTTATATTATTGTCATTAATATTCATTCTATATGAGCCAATAAAATATTTCTGCCAGTATTTTCCCTAACTCTACTAAAAAAAGCACCACAGAACATTTTGAACTAATATAAATTATTCTGTCAAAATATATAGCTACGATTAAGTATATCTCTTTGATCAAAACGTTAGCACCAAAGGCAATGTCACTGAACACAAGATAATGCTTTTAAAGCTGATAAGGATGAAAAGTCAAACATTGTATTACTTCAATACCAGTGTAATATTAAAGAAAGCATTCCAGCATCCAGGGGGTTCTAGAAAGAGCGCTCCTAAAGAAGGCTGTGCAAATTCAAAGTTACTCATGTCTTCTATTAACATTTCACAAACGACTGAGTAGGAGATTCTGACACGTGTCATCTAAAGGTAAATAGACACTAACTAGAATATAGCACTTGATACCAAAACATCCAGCAGCTTACAAAGCAAATCTGGAATTGCGACTGAATGACAGAAGCATTGCAAGAATTTAACTCCACAAACATATACCCAGGCTCATCCCCTTGATAAAGAACTAACAAGTGTCTGTACTCCCAAAATTAACGTGCAGAGTTCACTCCCTCACAATAAAAACCCAAACAGGATTTTGGGAGGTGTAGGGTAGGGGCAACTCACAGACCACTATAATTTTCATGTAAAAGAGGGGAGGATAAGAACATAAAAAGGCTCTCAAAGAATTACAAAGCAGCACTATTCAAATCATGGTATTAACACAGGAAGTCCAGATCACTGAAATAGAAATATCAGTCCAAAAAGGATGTCAAATAGGAAACAAGCCAGTATTTGCAGCAAAGTGTTAAACATTTTTCTTATCTAAAGTAATAAGGACAACATTAGGCCCAAATATTCAAAGGATTTAAAAAGATAATTCACAAAATAAAAGCTCTAAAAAGTGAGCAACCGTGGGGAGATCAAGTTCACCAGTAACTAAAAATGCAAATTGAAACAAGATAGCCTCTTTCCCTACTAAATTAGCAAATAAATTAATTAATAATTATTACTATAGTGAATGTCAGCGAGACTTCGGTGAAACTGCTGTTCTCAACATTGCCTATCGATGACATTGTAAACTGGTAAAACCTTTTAGGAAACCTATCAGGCAGGAAGGAAACAAGTGGCATAAAATTGGTTTAATTTAATATGAGAAAAGCTCTAAGTTCAAAGTTGAATATCAAAGATAGCAAACTTGGGGAAAACTGAATGTGGGACATAAGAGAAACGGTTAGGTCAACTATGTTACAATCACCATGTGGATTACTGCAACCATCAAAAGTCATAAAATCTCTGAAATAATATGGAAAAACGTGAACAACGGCAGGTGAAGTGAAGAAACAGGACACAAAGTGATTCGTAGACCAGGTTTCTGACTTTGTTAAATATGTTGAACATTAACAGGGAATTAACAAATATTACAGGAGGTGTGTTCAAGTGAGGAGTGTTTTTCTTTTTTGCTAAATTTCTTGTAATAGTGTTATCCCACTTTTGCATGCAGAAATAAATAAATAAAAGACCTTTTAAGGCCTAACCGCTTCAAAGAATAGACTTTCTTTAGAAAAGCTAAAATGAACCCAAAGTAATAAAAAGAATGATTTAAAATTTTAGGACATTAAAAATAAACCCCAAATAGTAAAGGTGAGACAGAGACACAATGTGAAATCTAAAGTTGTGAAGGCTAGGGAAGAAAATAGCACGGCTCCTTCCAAGCATGGGTAAGCATGTTTGTCCCTCAGGGACAGAGAGGACAGCAGGAGCCCAAGTCACCCTAGTTTCTGGCCCTACTGGGTGAAAGTGTCCAGGTTCCAGAGAGCGCTCAGTCCATGACTACAGCACCCTCTCTGGGCCAGCTGGTCCTTCCCGTAGATGTCTACTCTCAGGGAACTTAGCTTAACTCAGGTCAGGGGACAATACCTTATCATGTACCTAGCAGAGAGCCTGAAGCAAAGAGAGCCTGAAGCCACGCATATTAGCAATTGCCTTAAAGAATGAGACACCAGAATATCTATCCACATAAAGAGGCTATGAAGACTCTGAGTTTAAAGATTAAATTATAAACACCAACATTCAGCAGGCGGTGACTTCGCCCTCAACCATGGGACAATGCCACACACATACAGCTTATGAAAAACGTAAACGACGGCAGGTTAAGTGAGGAAGCAGGATATAAAATTAAATATAGACCGTGACTACAGCTTTGTTTAAAGACTTTGAACAAATATCAACAGAGATCAAGCAAAAAATTATAACAGCTGCATTTGAGTTATGCATTTCTTTCTCTTTTTTTTTTGCCAAACTTTCTCTGAAATGATGATGTTATATCCCACTTTGTAAGAAGGAAATTGAGAGGCAGCAGGGAAAATGTCCCAAGTTATACACTAGAAAGAGGCAGAACCAAGAAAGGAACTCAAGTCTTTTAGCTCCCAGGCTAAAATTCATTCTAGCCTCCCCACACCGCTGTAGTGTTTCTTACTTAATAAATTTGGAGAAATGATTTTTCTCAAGCAGGCAGGTTGTGCTCAGGCTAATTTTGAAAGTAGCGTGATTCTACTTTTGAATCCTAGAAACATCTACCCAAAGAAGAGAAAAACAGAAAAGCAGCACATTTTATAAGGATATAATTACATTTGTTGTGGGCGAATTATTTTCTCTTTAGTACTTACGATGTAAGATTCAAAGAGAAAACACTTTTTCTACAAGAAAACAGACTGGCATTTACTGCCATTTCACAGTCTGGGCAGAAATGGGAACCACGGAATTGCCCATCTTCTCTGCTCTGGTGGCCTCACAAGGCTGCCTGCCCAAAGGAGTCTGTCATCACCATGGCAACCTGGCACAGAATCCTCTGGGAGGTTGGGAGGAGGGGCCTGTCTCCCTCATCAGGCTCACACTGGCCTGTCTGTTGATTCTGTTCCCTCACCTGAAATGCCTTTGTTCTTTCTGCCAATGGAAACCCTGCAGGGCCAACTCAAATCCTTCTTCTTCCACGAGGTCCTCTCCGCAACTTTTGAGAATAGTAGTGACCCCCTTCTTTGAACCACCTCTTATAACGCTTGATAGTCAGCTGAGTTTCCTCTCAAGCTCCAGTGCAGCCCATGGCAGTGGTGATGTTGAAAACAATTCTGCGCAAGGTTAATATTAAGCCCGTTTGTACAAGAATAATTGTTACCAATTATTAACAGAGTGAAATACTTCTGTTCTTCCATACTGCCCCGAGCACCCCCAGGTCTTCCCTTCTCCACACTTCCCACTGTCCTGAATGCTCTGGCTTTTTCCCTGCAAACTCCCTACAAATCCAACAACTAAGGAGTTAATACCTAGTACAGGAGGGGAGCTCTGACTAGAGCCAGCTCTGATTGATTAAACACTACCAGATGTTAAGTGTTTTGACGTAACGTCTTTCTTTGGAGGCACTGAGGTTCAGCAGGAAAAAATTCTCATATTGATTAGTAATGTCTGCCAAGAGTATAGAATAAGGAAAAGGGGCAGACATGCTGACTGATGCTGATCTGATTAAAATGTCTACAGCTCTCAGTCTGGCACTTTAGGACCACCATAAGTCCCACTGTCATTACTTCTCAGAGGGAAGGACTGAATGAGGGAGGGAAGAAGATGGCAAAGGCAGTAAGAAAGAGAAAAGGAAGACTGCCCACTGCATAAATGGGACAGTTTTGTATTTTTGGTGAACAGCCTACACTGCACTATCAAACCAACTGCCAGTGTTAAAATAACCAGATCTGGACCCTTTTTATTTCCCAGTCACAATGCCCATAAGAGCACCATTTCCTTAAATACTCCATTTAAAAATAATTGTATTAATAACACCACCAAAAAGAATACTTTTTACAGCATTTACCACACAGTGGGCACTGTTCTGTAAACTTTACATGTATTAGCTTACTTAATCCTCAGAAAAACACTCTGAGGGTTATTTTATATTAAAATATTTTTATTTTATTTTTTGTGGGAGGAAGATCCACCCTGAGTTAACATCCATTGGCAATCTTCCTCTTTTTTTTTTTTCTTTTTTCTTGAGGAAGATTAGCTCTGAGCTAACATCTGTGCCAATCTCCTCTACTTTGTATGTGTGATGCCTCTGCAGCATGGCTGACAAGTAGAGCAGGTCTGCACATAGGATCCGAACCCAGGCCACGGAAGCAGAGCATACAGAACTTTAACCACTCAGCCACGGGGCTGGCCCCTAAAATATGTTTATTTCATTTTAATCGACATTTTACAGAGGAGGAAACTGAGGCATGAAGAGGTTAAGTAATTTGGCCTGGGTACACAATTCAGACAGGCAGAGCTGGGATTTGAATCCCGGCTGTCTGACTCCAGAGGTCACATTCTCCTGGGACACACTGTATTTCCTCCAAGACATTGTTTGCTGGAGCAAAATGTTTACACCTGTGCGTCAAAATCAACATTTCCCTGATTGAAGCAAAAGGAGAGCAGCTTCCTGACCAACTCCTGAGCTGGACCCCGCAGGCTCCACCCCAACAGAACAGCTGCGCTCAGCCCCTCAGAAGCCGTGAGTCTGAAGCACCCTCTGCTCCTCAGCCCTGGTCCCACGCCAGGCAGGGGGACAGACCTGCCAGGTCATAGGAAAGGCCAGTTTCCACTGGCAGAAGCGGGTTCAAATAAGGACCAACAGATAAATAAAAGCCACCCCCAGGAGAGGAGGAAGGAAAGAAGCGAGAACAGGGAGTGCTGAGTAGGGAGGATGGAGTGAATTAGCAGAGAGTCACCAAACTGGGAAGGACCTAGTTCAAGCCTGGAATTTTACAGATGAGGAAACTGAGGCCCAGAGAGGGAACTGGGCTTGTCCAAGAGCACAGTTAATTAAAGATAAAACTTAACTAAATTCAAGTTTCCTGGTCTCTAGGCCACAACTCCCCAAATCGTGCTGCATCGGGACAGTTAAAAAAATATGACAGAATGACGTGGCAGAACTACCTGCTCCCCCAGATCTGTTTTGCCTCTCTCCCCAGGCACACCAATAGACTACATTTCCCAGCCTCCCTTGCAGCTGCATGTGGTCAGGTGACTGAGGTGTAGCCAATGGTAAGGAAGAGGAAGGCACAGGTGGCTCTTCCAGGCCTGGCCGTACAAACTGCCCCCACTGCTCCTCCACGTTCAGTCTCCTTCCTGCTGACCGGAATGGAACCCTGGGTGATCTTGGATGAAGCTGCAGTGCTGTCTTTAAGCTGGTCCTTGACTGACTGAGTGGAGGACACAACTCTCAAAAACACAAAACAAAATCAATTATCACCCCCTGGAACTGGCCTGGACTATCGTTACCATATGAGTGAAACAAAATGGCTTCTGGGAGGAGCTATTATGTATTCAAGTCAATTTGTTACCTAGCCTGTCCCAGCCTAATTCCAGCTGATCTTCCCTGACCCACCTCCATCCCCTCAAAACACACACACACACACACACACACGCAGTTGCGCCAATCATTTAATTTATAAAATGGGAATAGAACGTTTACCCAAACTCATTAGTTTAGAATTGAGGAATCAAGGATTTAAAGTTACAAGATGTAACAAGCCTCCTTTCATTTTGTCTTATTTGACAATTAACTCATTAACCATTAGTTCAGTTTGATATTAAACATACTTTTTACTCTTTACCCTTGGCCCACAGTGGTGTGTTGGGCCAGCTCATACCAACTTGCCAATTGCGAAAATTTCAGGAGTTTTGCAAGCTGGTGGTTAAACGCAGACAGTATTGAAATTAAATTAAACAAACTTACAACTAAATTGATTATATTAAAAGCAAAGTTAAAAAATACTCAAATCCCATCTCTTCCTAATTATTTTACTTCTTTTTTTTTCTTTGCTGAGGAAGATTCGCCCTGAGCTAACATCTGTGCCAGTCTTACTCTATTTAGTATGTGGTTCGCTGCCACAGCATGACCACTGACAAGTGGTCCACAGCCAGGAACTGAAATGGGGCTGCCAAAGTGGAGCATGCCAAACTTAACCACTAGGTCATGGGGCCAGCCCTGTATTTTACTACATTTTATTGTCATCTGTGCTCTTAAAGTTATTTACATCCATGTAACTGTATGATGGAAATCCTACTTCTATGGTGTGCTAGTGCATAGCTTTTCCCAAGTCTGTGTTCAGAGACATCACCTTGGTGGCTTGAAGTCAGCTATAGTGGGAGAATTTACACCAAAGAAATTGGCAAATGCTATAAATCAGGGCTTTTTTATTTCTTTCTAGAGAGCTAGTTGTTAAATATTTACCAAGGCTATTAAGAGGGAAAAGTCAAATTTGAAACCATCCTTTTAATTATTTTACATAGACATATTGAGGCATTTGGCCTTTTGGTTAACCTGGAGATACTGTCTTTTGTGTGTGTGAGAGGAAGATTGGCCCTGAGCTAACATCCGTTGCCAATCTTCCTCTTTTTGCTTAATGAAGACTGTCACTGAGCTAACATCTGGGCCAATCTTCCTCTATTTTATGTGGGATGCCACCACAGCATGGCTTGACAAGTGGTGCTAGGTCCATGCTCAGGATCTGAACCTGCGAACCCCAGGCCACTGGACTTATTTATCTACTGGGAACTGCTAAAACTGTGGCCAAAAGTCTAAAATAAAACAAACATACTAATAAAAATTATATCCTGTCACTACTGAGTCATACAGTCATTTCTTTGGAACAAATTATCAGAGACCATCTACAAAATTGTTGATGAAATCATCGAATTCAACCCATTTCACAGATTAAGAAAATAAATTCCAAAGCAATTAAGTCACTAATCCTAAAGAACCTTAAAGAATCCTTAAGAACCTAAAGCCTCAGAGCCAGTCTTAGGCTTCTGCTCCAGGGCTGGATTCCAGTGGGTTTCTCAGAGGCTGTCTGTGACCACCTTGATGCACCTGCAGCAGAGACACCGGGGAATGTCTGTGACACGTGGCTACCTGGCCCCATCCCAGCTCTGTGAATGGCCGTCACTAGAAGTGGGCCTAGTTTTACTCACTGAGCATGCTCTCCAAATGGTCCTAATTTAGGGATCTCTATGACCATACCATGTAGGCTCCAAGAAATGCAAGTGGAAATGAGACAAGGCTACGGGAAAGCAGCTTCTGAAAATGAGAAAACAGGGTTTATTATTACAGCACAAGTTATCTTAGGCTGCTTCCCCTCTGACAGTTTTTTACATTTTGAAATGTTTTACTTAAAGACTCAAGAATATTAAATAAAGAATAAGAACCCAGGGGCCGGCCTGGTGGCATAGTGGCTAAAGTTCGCACACTCTGCTTCAAGGGCCCAGGGTTTGTGAGTACAGATCCGAGATGCGGACCTACACACTGCCCATCAAGCCTGCTGTGGCAGCGTCCCACATACAAAATGGAGGAGGATTGGCACAGATGTTAGCTCAGGGACAATCTTCCTCACCAAAAAAATAAATAAATAAAAATTTTTACAAAAGAATAAGACCCCGAAGGCAATTCCTAAATATATTGTAAAACTAAAAATAAGCTTTTGAGGGTTTATATTTACCTCTGGAAAGTAGCTAAGAGCAAAGCTCTAATAAGACCAGGGCTTCAGGCTTAATCCTCACAAAAACCGAGCAGTTGGCCACCAAAGGACGGTGCCAGGTGCCAAGATGAGTGCTCACATCTCCCAGGTCTCCGGGGGAGGCCTCCGATGACGGCCCCATGTTGGACTCAGGAGTTGACAGAACTTGCCTGTGTTCACGGATAAGTAACCTAAGCTGCAGGCTCTGGCGTCCTCCTCCAAGGGACAGCCTCCATTTGAACTTGGATCTTAATTATCAACATATATTTATGAAAGAGGCGTGGAAGAAAAATTACCCTGAGAAAGAGAAACGTCAGCAGAAGCCCTTCCCCCCAGCCCCAGCCACCAATTTCTTCTCACAGCTTCCATGGGCACTTTACCAATGTACCTCTTAAACTAGAGAACCATGCACAGGCTATTTTAAAAGGTTACAGACAAAAAAAAAGACAAACTATAAATGGCTAATTTCAGCCCAGGTGTGCTTTCATGGAGTAAGGTCAACATATCTCGGCCTCTACTGTGGCAGGTCTTGGCTTCCTTGGTTCCAAGTTCTGATTTGCATGTTTCAAGATTACACTACAGTGTGCTACTTCCCACTCACGAAATCAGAGCTTTGTTGAAAGGATTAATCTAGCATGGTGCCAAATTATTTAAAGATAGGTGAATAATGTGTAAAACATTATCATCAGCTGATTCACAAAGAGAAACTAGCTCAGCACAGCCAGCACGAAACCTTCATAGAAACGCCTTTTTCTCTACTCTTGCTCTCTAGAAGGAGTTGGAATGTTTAAGGCAATTCCAAATATCTGTGATCATCTTGGGAATCAAGAAATATTTCAAATTATTTTATTTTTACTATACTTCTTCTCAATCATGGTAAACATGGAGTGGAAGATAAAGACATCAAAACATGCTCCAAGCATCTGAGGAGGTAATTTTCTTGGAACAATGTGTATACAATGGAATTGAGGCAATAATAGGAACTGAATGGCACAGATGGTCCAGTGGATCCTTGAAAGGCTCTCTGGGGAGTGGTGAGGACTCAACAGAAATCCAAGACTACGAACATTCAGTGGCACCAATCTCCAGGATGGGTGGTTTCCCCTGGCAGAGCTCAACAGCCTGAGTTTGGGACAAACGACAATACCTGAACAGATTTGGGTTGCAATTTTGCTGAGCTGGTGCAGCAGAATGTCCAAAGCAGTAAGATTGCTGAGAGCGTCGGCAAGAGATTGGTTCAAGTGATGGATTATGTGATTTGAACCGGCAGGCAGGAAGGGAAGATAGGAAAGAGTGTCTAGAGTCTGGGAGGGGCTGAGTGGGAGAAAATGAAGCCTTAACAGCCCTGGAGGTCTTCATAAAGTGGAAGGCCAAGTGTGGTTGGAATGAGTGAGTGAGGAGCTGGAGGATGCAAGGCAATGGTATGGATGGGACGCTGGACTTGAGAGTCCGGAAGTCAACAGTTCCAGAGCTGACTCTGTCTAGGACGTGGTCATGGATGAGGATGGCTGAAATGGTGTGGGTGTGAAGGTAGATGCCGCTGGAAGGACAGAGACACAATGAGGCTGGACAGTGAGATGGGTTTTCCGCAAGGGTGTTACCTTGAATCCGGTGACACTGTGACTTAAGGATGGAGAATACTAAATCAGACATGAAAGATTCTGAGGAATGTGGATATGCGACAGTGGGGCTAATGGCAGAAGAAGTCTCCAAGAAGTACAATTTTGTATACAGATGTGAAAGAACAGTATTTTCAAGTTACATTAGGAATCGAGGAGAACGTTCTCCCTCCTGCATCTGCCTGTCTGTCTGTCTCTCACATACACACACACACATACACTTATTCACTTACCAAGTTAATATCAGGCCTCATGCCTGTGATCCTCAGGGCTTTTTTTATTCTAGCTTTATTGAGATATAGTTGACAAATAAAATTTAATATATTTAAGGTGTACCATGTCATTATCTGATATCCATATACACTGGATATGATTACCACAATCAAGTTAAAACATCTATCATCTCACAGTTACCATTTTTGTATGCGTGATGAGAACACTTAAGATCTGTTCTCTTTGCAAATTTCAAATATACAATACAGTATTGTTAACTGTAGTCACCATGCTGTATCTTAGATCTCCCAAACTTAATCATCCTATAACTAAAAGTTTGTACCCTTTGACCAACATCTCCCCATTTCCCCCACCTCCCAGCCTCTGGCAACCACCATTCTACTCTGTTTCTATGAGTTCAACTTTTTTAGATTCCACATATAAGTGAGATTATACAGTATTTGTCTTTCTCTGTCTGACTTATTTCACTTAGCATAATGCTTTCCAGGTTCATCCATGTTGTCACAAATGGCAGGATCCTTCTTTTTATGGCTGAATAATATTCCAGTGTGTGTGTGTGTGTGTGTGTGTGTGTGTGTGTATACTACACCTTTATCCATTCATCCATCAACAGAAACCCAGGTTGCTTCTACATCTTGGCTATTGCGAATAATGCTGCAATGAGCGTAAGAGTGCAGACACCTCTTCAAGATATGGATTTCATTTCCTTTGGATATACTTCATGGCTTTTTAAAACAGACAATCCCACTAGACAGGGAAATGGGGAACTACATTATTAGTCTCCTGATCCACTGGCAATATTGTACCCTTCATATTAGGAAAAATGCAGCAGATAGTTGCATGCTGTATGAACAGTCCTCCAAGAAGAGAAACAAAATCAAAAAGGAAAACACAAAGATGCTGTCTCAGGACATTTAAATTTTTCTTTTAATGGAAATTGAAAAATGATATAAAATTCTTCATTTCTATGAAGAAAGCCAGTTGGTCTGCTCTTTGCTACTCAGCTCCCTCTGGTGGAATAGTGATTTTTACAGCACACCCAAGGAAATCCACAGATTCCAGAGGCCTGGCCCACCTTCCACACATGGAGATAGGATATCAGTGCATGAGGATGGGAGAGAGGAAGCAATCAGAGAAGAGGGAAAAAAGGAGCACAGCTGAGGAAGAAACAGCAAAAACCATAAGGAAATATGACTATAAAAATCTCACTTCTATCATTTTTTAGGTTTTTAATTATATTAGACATAGTTTACTACATTATATTAAAATATTAACTCTATTAAATTACTACCTCATCTTTAAGTAAATTTTCTTAGTATCAGGAATAAGTTTTAATTCAAAAGTCAAAGTATCTGTGACACTTTGCTGTCGCTTTTATAGAAATCACTAGCATTTCCTTAAATTCTGTTTTTTCAGTCCCCACAATTATTTGCATATTTCCCTCAGGAACAATTCACCTAATCCTTCTTCTCCACCAATGAGGACGCCACTTTCACAGAGTTTTTACAAAGTTTTGCAAAGTGCATCAATTCCTCTGCACAGTCACAGACTCCTTTTGAAAATACTATGAAAAAAAAAGCAGAGGAAAATGTTTTATGTTGGTCCATTGGGCATAAATGTCAAGATTCAATAAGGTCAGTGACTTCAGAAAACACATGACAAACTTTCTGGCAGAAACACGTGACCATGGCAGTCTGGCTGACCTCTGCCTCCTGACCAAGGAAGACAGGGAAGCCCTTCCCTCAGGCCCATTTAGTCTCAGAAGGAGCAGGCCCTTGAAGGAACTACCGCCCCTCTTGTGAGGACATGGTATAAAAATTGCCCAAGCCACATGGTTCCTCTGGACAGAACTTCCAGTCTTCCACAGCAGAATTTTGCAATAAAATCAAAAGTTTCTCCCTACATCACACCAAATCCTCTCCAGGGTAAAAACATACCCTATAAATACAGAGAACTGAACTGGAGGAATATTCCCATAGTGATTTTAGTAGGATCAAGCATAGTGAGAACATTATTGATGTATTACAAGGCCATGGAGGGCCACAGAAGTACATAGAACATGGAAGTTTAAAAAAATAATAATAAGGGGCCAGCCCCATGGTACAGTAGTAGAGTTCAGTGGCCAAGGTTTGTGGGTTCGAATCCTGGGCACAGACCTACACCACTTGTCAGCAGCCATGCCGTGGCAGTGACCCACAAGCAAAATAGAGGAAGACTGACACAGATGTTAGCTCAGGGCCAATGTTCCTCCACCAAGAATAATAATAATAATAATAAGGAATTTGAGTAGAGGCTTCAAGAGTGACTAGCTGGGTGGTCTTGGGCAAGTTATATCCTCCATGGGCTTGGTTCCCAGTGAAGAATGTAATGATACCTATCTTGAGACTGCCTACCTGAATCAGAGGAGCTGATGTGTGTGAAGGGGTCTTTGTAGCCAGGACAGTATCAGGCACTGAGAATTATCGCATGGGCCTTGGGGGGTAGTAGTCTGACCTCTGCTGAGCCTTGAACCAGAGGAGGAGGATAGCATATCAGATAGGGCTTGAATCCAAGTTCTGTAGCTTTCTAGCTGTCTAACTGTGCGGGTTACTTAAACTTCCCATGCCTGGGCTTCTTCACTGGTAAAACAAGGATCATGATGCTGAGGGTAACAATGCCGGCTTTGTAGGATTAAATGAAATCCATGGAAAGCGCCTAAGAGCCTGGAAAATAGTTGGCAGTCTGCAAATGTTGGCTGTATGTTATCAAGGTACAAGCAGTGTTGTTTTTGCAATATTTAGCCATTTTCCTACATTTTGTCTCTATACCATTGTTTTCTTCCCTGGTGTATTCTCCAGACCAGTCTCTTCATTTTGCGATTTTTTTTTTTCTAATTTCTCAAAGTCAATTATCTTCTTACCCTCCCAGACAATAGCTGCCCAACCTCATCTCAAAGAACCTTGAAGGGTAAGAGCCACGTGAACGACTCTCATCTCTAGCTCAGTGTTTTGCACAGAGCAGTTGCTCAGAAAATGCTCAACTGGCTTGCAAGCCTAGTGAGCACAGCCTCAATGCCATTCATCATGTGGATTAATGAAAAACAAAACAATGCCAACCCAAGGACCAACCCTGAGCTTGCCTTCAAGTTTCCCCAATTCGCTGATCACTGTTCTTTGTCTAAACACCCTCACTCATCAAGTAGGATGGTTATCTTGATTGCTGAAAAAAGAGGTTATTTTTCAGTATTGAGAAGTCTCCTAACTCAATGATCACCTGAAAGCTATGGCTGCAGGGTCCCCCGGGCTGTTTGGTCCTGATAGCTCAGAGAAGAATGGACTATTACTTGGATCATCAAAAATGACAAAAGAGATGCTTATGCTGAATCTATGGCTCTACTATTTAAAATGTAATAGACCTTTAATAATAATACTATGCCAGGTCCTCTCGAGGATGCCCTGTCAGCTGTAAATATTGTTCTATCAACTGAATATGAGTGATCAGGGACTGTGGGAATCTGCAGAATGTGTTTGCTAATCCAGACCCTAAGTTTGACACTAGCCCATTGTGTCAGAGTTGAAGAAGCCACGGTATTAAGGCTCACAGGCAGGAACATTTTTTAAAGCATTTAGTACTGGACTGGACGTTAAATGGGCAAGAAGCCCAGGACATTTGCTACTCAAGTAGAAAGCTGTAGTTAACAGGGGAACAGGATGGAAGTTGTGCCAAACAACATTGTAGGTCCCTCTCAACCTGTCTACCTGGGATCACTGAAGTGCTTACAGGCCCTAGACATAGGCCAAGAATTTTGTACAAATTGAGTTGCACGTTTTTTTAGCTACTTCAAATATGTTCACCAATCTCTCATATTTAAATGCCCCTGAAATGTAGATAACTATATAAACTACCATCTAAACCAGGGTACTTTTAGAGTAAAAGTGGTGCTATTAATAATTACCAGGAGACGGGGCAGGAAGCCTGGTCACCCTGCATAAATGTTAGTGGAGAGTTAACCTAATCCGGCCCCTTGGAATGCTTTTATTTTGAGCTTCTTTCCTTCATTCAGTGAAACATTTTCTAGGCACTGACCTTATGCCGGGCCTGGGTGAGGCAGAGAACAGGGATGAATGAGCCCCCACTCCTAACTGCACAGCTTCTATTGGTATGCAGAGAGCGCTGTCATGGAGCATTCATGACACAATGTGCCAAGAGCAATCAGAGCCGCACAGACAACTACACGGACACAGTCCTGAAAGACATGGTTGGGAAAAAGAGGGCTGGTCCTCCCCAAGGTAATCAACCAGAAACAAATTACCGGGGGGAGTCTAGTCCTTTCACCACTTTACAGAGAGACCAAGCGGTGGACCAAATCCTTGGTCATGTGGATTCTAATACTTTTTCTGCTGACCCCTGAATCTATAACCGGGCAGCTCCCTCTCTCTCTATTTTCCTTTCCTTTCCAAGCCTTCCACAAAAGCTGCAGTGGGTAAGTAACAACCAGCAATTATGCGCCAATAATCCACCCCGAGCAGGGATTATTTTCACTTGCTAATTCTAAGACATTATTACAAGAAGCTGTGGCGACGAAACAAGTGCAGACTAGTATATTGGTTGGGTTGCCAAGAAAAATCTATACTAAATAACAAAATAGCCCCCAAAAATCTGGTTTGGAAAAGCACTGTAAACAGAGATGGCTTATAATATGAAATAAATCATGCTATCCCAGTTTAATTCAGAATCCCAAATGTCAAAACTGAGAAGTCAGATAACCATAAATTTTTCTCCGTATTTTGCTGATGCCGACCAAGCCCACTACACTTATCCAGGCAATTGTGCAGTTGACATAATTTATGGGGGGAGGCGTAAGCCAGCCTTCTCTGAGTTACTCATAGGATGGACTAAACATGAGACAGTTGCTTGTTATGTAACACTACACTCGGGCTGTCTGGAGGAATAAAAATAAACAACATAAAAGCAACTAAATTCTTCAAGTATTTTAGCACATCCATTCAACATCTGCTTGAAGAACGCACATTTTGTGCTAGGCACGGTCCCCGGCAAAGCAGACAATCTCACTGCCCTTACAATGTTTACATGCAGTAGGCCAGAAATAACAGATAAGTAAATAATAAGGAAATATGCATCAAAGCTATTATAATTATCATAAGAGTTTGATTCGGTAATTCTATTCCTAAGATATACAGTATGAATATATTCAGAAACGTACACAAAGATTTTTATACAAGGATATCTATGGATATCTACAGCAAAGATATCTATAACTTATAATAGCCAAAAATGGAAAACAACCTCAGTCTAACAACAAAAGAAATGTTAAATGAATTACAATATGTCTGTATGATGAAACAGCCAACAATAAAAAAGCAAGGTTTTGTACAATATTTAATGAAATGCAGAAATGTTAAGGGAAAAGGCAGAGTATAAAACTGTGTATGTAAACGATTCCAACTTGAAATCTATGATATATTTACATATACACATAAACAATATTCTTGGGGAAATGTGCTAACAGGTGATTATCTCTGACTGAGATGACAAATGACTTATTGTCTTTACACTTCTCTAAAGGTTGTTATTGTTCCACAAAGAGCATGATTTACAAGAAAAAAAAAGAAATAAAAGTATACAATTTTATATCATTGGTTTTATACAAAAAGGAGGGGCCTGCAGTTAGAAATGTGTTATGTCCTCGGGAAAATCTAGAGTGTAATTTTAGCATAGGGGGAAGCACTGAGTTCTCCACCTTCATTCGTGTGTTTGTATCTTTCTCCTCCCATTTATGGGCCTGGCTGCTTTCCCATCAATTTAGATACAGGACTGTATCATAATCACGTGTGCATCCTGAGGGTCTAACACAGTAGCTGGTACATAGTAGATATTCAACAAACGCAGACCGAATTATGTAAGTGGCAAGTTC
Organism: Equus asinus; assembly: GCF_041296235.1. Taxonomy (NCBI): domain Eukaryota; kingdom Metazoa; phylum Chordata; class Mammalia; order Perissodactyla; family Equidae; genus Equus; species Equus asinus. Next base: position 10,762,831 of record NC_091808.1, on the reverse strand, counting down.
AAAGTAATTAGTCCTTCTATTTAGAATCTTCTATGCACTGCGTAAATGGAGATAATTGTTTTTTATTTAAGTCAAAGCATATACTATTCTTAGAGTAACACTTAAGTTGTTTTGCACCCAATTCAGTATTTAGGGCTCTCTCTCTGCAAAGCCTGTGAGTGCTTGAAATAACTGTATTTTTTATGCTACTTGTAAATGCTACATTGAACCTGTCCAAAGTCACTGTAGGTGTTCCATTTCTCCATATCTTTTTTCATTACTTCACCTCAGAGATATCAAATGACTTAGATGTTTTAGAATATCTAGTTTTCTAAAGAATTCTCTTTTTTCAGTCTTCAGTCTTGCATTGGGACTAAACCAGGAATTCTAAGTATATGCATAATAGTCATTATGATAATAAAAGTGAGTTATAACAGATACTAAATGGTAAACATCTCTACACCTGTGCTCCAACTATCTACAACCTAACACACTTTTTCTGTCTGATCCAAATACAGAAGCTAATAGACATTTCTTCCAATAGTGCACTTTGCCCCAGAATAACTCATCTCCTATGTACTCACTGTTCCAAACACTTTTTTTTTAAAAGTTGCAAAATCTCTGTCTGTTGAAAATGTGCTTGCAATTACAGTAGGCTTCCTCCCACTCAGAGATAATGTGTCTCTGCTAACCTGTGTCAGGAGGCCAAAATCCAGGAGTGAGCATATGCTGTCCTGAACTCATTAGATTTAATAGGTCCTGACACTTGTAATTCTTTCCAGTAACAGACAAGGAGAGAGAAGGAGGTGAGAAAAGGCTAGACAATAGCAGCCGGTTAAAAGGTTCTTGGCTAACAATCTCAACAATTCCAATCCACAGACATTTCACGACGTACTCCAATTGCAATCAGAAAACAGCATGTTCTTTCCTTCCTTTTTTAAGGTTAAAAAGCTAATATCAAAGGTTGACTACAAAGATGCTTTAGAAAGTTTAGCTATACCTTTACACGCTTATCAGGAGTACTTACTAAAATGTTATATTCCATGGGAGGGAGAGCGTTAGATATATAAAAGCATTACTTCCAAATGAATTATATCCAGTTACATGCATATAAATGTTTAATAGCCAACTCCCTGAAAAAACAAATTCCTGCTTCCTAGCATTTCCAGTTTCCATGGTGTAAATGCTCCCACTATGTCCAATTTTCAGCTACCGATGTGATGTCACCAAATGCCAAATTGGAAGGAGATGCACAGGGTCAACTCTTGCGAGGCAGTGCTAGCTGGCTCCAGCGCACCATTGGATTTTAGCTAAGAGCATCATGGAATTATACCCGGCCTACGGCAATTGAGATAATCACAAGGAGGGTTATACTTATATCCTACAATGTGATAACAGAAAATTTCTAACACCTGGGGTCATTATCCTCTATATATAGTGAAGGAGAATTGTCCTTAACTCTTCTTTTTCTGTTCTCCCTTCTCAGATCTTCCCTTAAGGAAGGGCATCAAAATCTTTAGCTTAATTCCCAGGTGAACCCTACACCCCACAAAACAAATGCAGCTGTGACCTCCTCTGACTCAGCTGTTACCCACTCCAGTCTGTGTGTTACCTGCACAGACTGTCTCAGGACGGAACTTCATGGGGAGAACACCAGACCTCCAGAACCAGATCCTCTCCCCTGAAAAGAGGGGCATCTCGATGCTAAATCCCAGCCCTTCGCTCCTGCTATCAACTCTCCACGAACCAACCACCTTCCCACTGGCCCCTAACCATCACTTGCTGGTACCCTTCCCTTCTGTGGTATCTGCATTAGCTGGTACCCCTCACCTGTCAGAATGAGCCCTCCTTGCCTGCCCAGAGTTACTCAATCACTGTCCACTGTTACTTCCAAGCTGGTGCTGGCCTTACCTGGCAGTGTCTGGTCTCTGAGCCCCTTCCTCACTTTACCACTGGTTCTAAAGAGCCCTCGGACCCATCACTGTGGACAGCTGTGAAAAGCTATCTATAGACCCTCTGAAGCCCTGGATAAACAGAGTGTAGAGGACATGTATTGGTTTTGCTTGCCTGTCCTCCATCTGCCCTTCATCTGGAATGAGCACCAAGATTTCCCTTGGGGAGGCTTAGTGGACTGTCAATCTGGCCTGAAGGTTGGCCCGTGACATGGTCGGCCCATTCAGCCTCTAATTCCAGTCGTGAGTCAAATGACTGCAGGACAGAGGCTGAATTGTCCCAAGGGTGGCTTCAGGACAGGACGGTTCCTGCTTCCCAGACCCACCCTGGCTCCCCTTCGTGCCAAGGTCAGTTGCTCAGCTTTGTCTTCAATTCTGTGAGCTGCCCTGCAGCCTCCAGTCAATTCATTTTTTGCTTAAATTAACAGGAGTCCACTTGTGTCACTTGCAGCTGAAGGACTCTTATTGGCATAAACACATTTACAGGTGACTCACAGACAGATAGAAGTCAATCTTCTGAGTTTTCCTGCAGCCCACAGAGGGCACTGGCTTGTCTTCTCCCACGATCTGGCCTTGAGCAAACCCTGGAATCATCCTCATTTTTTGCCCTCTGCAGAGTCTCAAGACATTATCTGGGTCTCAGAGAAAGCAGAATTTCCCAAACGAAAAGTACCCCTTGGGAACTTGGGTGAAGAAGGATCCACTCAGGTCTGTCTGTCCTCAAGCTGAGAGTCCCTCCCTTGGCTGCACTCTGGGGTCTGTTTTAGCATGGGGCAAATGAGGATAAAAATTCAGATGGAGGAGTCTTTTATTCCCAAACAATGAATTAGCACAATATTAGTCGAGGAGTCCTCAGGAACCTTCTGTAGGTGACATCGCAGAGTAAGTCCCTGAGTTTCAAAACGGATCAGGAGGAAGCAACAAGCAATCAGAGACTAGACAAAGAGCAACGTTTGGGTTAGCACAATCCATCGGAACAATTCAGACGTCCACTTGCCAACAACCACGATGCTTTTAAGATTCAGCATTATAGCTGTAAAGCAGTGGTGGGGCAATTAAAACAGGCACCCCGATGGTAGAGAGAAAAATCAGCAGGGAACGTAGTGGATTTGTCTCAATTAGAAAAGGAAAATGACAGGCATTTGACATCGTAGCTATTACTGGTCATTACTGTAGCATTTCAAAAAAGGAAAACTCTACTCAAAGGAGATTTATTTAATGACAGAATCAAAGAGCTAGAAGAAACATCAAAGAAAAATGGAGTCCCAACCCCTGAAGTCAAGAACGGTTTGAAATTAAATCAGTGAGAAAGACGGCAGAAAAAGTAAGTGGAGCATGAGATCTTGAGTCAGAAGAACCCGTGTTCGAACTAAAGTCCTGCCACGATGCACCAGGTCGGCTGAGCAGCCTTCTCAACCTCTCCCAGCCCTTGTCTCTCATTCTTCATCAGTGACATGGACAAAATCACCACCGGGCAGATTTCTTCTGCAGAGCGAATTAGATGACATGGAAAACCACTACCATATGAAGTTCTCAATAGGACATGGCGAGTACACTAGATGCATTTATTGGGACGTCACAGAGGAGAATGGACCACGTGCACATCAATATACGGCAATCAAATGATCCAAACACCTTCAATAGTATGTTAGACAGATGTGGAAGAAAAGCAGCAATTGTTATAAAATGCCATCAGGTGAGCACGAAAGAGGGGCCGTGAGAAGGAGGGGACCTGACTGCTGTCCCTCCAGTGTCTCCAGTGACAGAAGGAAGTGTTAGCAAGAAGCAGCGTGCGAAAGACAGCAGCCATCATGAGCTCAGAGCAGATGAAAAATCAAGTTTTTTCTTCCTTGCGTCTTGTGTGTTTCAGGTGTAAAAACACAGTCATCGACTTTAAGCTTTCAGCGTGTCTAAAAATAGTTCTTCACCTGCTGCTGTTTTTTCCCCTTTAGTTACAAAGGCTATTGTTTATTTCAGCAGATGGAAAAGAAGCTGTGAAAAGCTGTTCACGTTGTGCAGAAGGGGCCACGGAGAGGCAGCACACGGGTAGTGTGTTAATGAGTGGGGTCGGGGATGATTAGCTCAATTGCTAACACAAGATCTTTCTTCTCCCACAATTTGTTAGAACTCTGATCTGTCGACTGGGGTGCCAGCATGCTAATTTGGACCTGCATCTCAGTGGGCACGCGGCGAGCATTTCCATTAGGCCGAGTTTCCATTAGCTTCTAGAGTCTTTCGCATTGCACTCTGAAAACCCAAGGTTTCTTTTCATGCATAACATAGTACCTTAGAAGCACTTAGATCCTGGGTCTGAGGTTTCAGGAGAAAATCGTCTGCCATCTTTGGGTTTAGGGGGTGGTGCCCCTCCTGTTGACAGCTGCCACCCAATCCTGCTGGTACTGGACAGCAGAGGCTGAAGCATCTTCAGAGAGAGCAGTGGGAAAGGCATTAGCTCCCTGGGGCTCCCAGAGCCAGCCATGGAAGCAAATAAGGGTTTTTATTTGAGTGGAGTTGAGAACCATTGGCCCCAGGCCAGTCAGGAGCTCACTGCTTCTCCTGAGCCACTTGCCATGAAAACAAAAAGTAAACAATTCTCCACTCTATAGTTATTGTCCTCTGTGGATGGCCGGTACCTTCCACACTGTGTTCTTTTCATAAATATATGAGCCAAGCCACTGCTAGATCATGGATAAGTGCAACTATAGCCCCACTTTCAATAGCTCCCTGCCTGACCCCAATTTTTTCACTCCTTCCGCACTATTCCTGAGCAGTCCAAATCGATGAGAAAAATATCTTTGAGGTCATTTTACATTAAATTAGCTAGTGAAGCCCCCATCACCAAGCAGTAGATTAAGACCAGCTCCTGTGCAGCTTCCATAGTCCATCTCTTAAGATTGTGATTTCTTTCCCTTTTCAGGCCATGTCTTAACGTTCATAGTCACACACGTGCTTCACAAGCCTCGCACCATCTGGTTATTCTAAGGGGAAGCACACAACATAGGAAAAATATGGAGCATGAGGATGGGCTAATGGTGGAAAATCCTTGGCGTACAATTAGCCGTCCTGCAAAATGCCCAAGGAAAGTACACACGTCATGGGGAGGCTTTGCAAGGTTGTCTCAAATCCACATTCAGAGGGAGGTTTAGATAAAGGATGTGGGAGGAGTTTGGTCGTATTTCAATGTGTTTATTACAAAAATAATAATAATGCCTACGGAGAAAAGTAGTCATCTTGGAAATCCCATCCTGAGGGAGTATTTTGTCTGGTTTGCTCAAAATGGTTGTGACAGTTGAACCCTTTCCTGAAATAGTCCTGAATTCCAACTGTCTGGCCCTTGAGTACTGCTAAGCTTACGTATCAGACGAGTCTGAGATTTTGGAGTGGCATAGAAGGTTTCATTCTCTACAAGACCAAGTATTTCTTTGCTACAGAAACTACTGTCAAATTAACCCATTTCACATCTTTGAGGTCAAATCAGAATGTCCTAGGAAGCCACCTGAAATTCAGCCTGAACACATTACTGAGGTCACCTTAACCAAAACACCTACATGGCACTTTTCACAAGGGAGAAGTTTCATTTTGACCCAACTAGAAGTGTTAACTTTACAGTCTCACGGTCTACAGGGGAAAAAAGTCTACATAAAGAAATTCCAGAAGCATCAATAAAATAGCATCTGGCAATGTTTAGAACCTCTTTCAGACGTTGGTACTGAGATCAATCTGAGAAACTGAACAATTTATTGATTTGGTTTTCAAAACACTGCCCAGATCCCAGGAAATTTCCTCATAATGCTGTGGCACTCACTGAAACGCATGGCAGACATCATCGCCATCAACAACGCTCAAAGTTGCACATCTATACTCAAACATATTAAGGCCATGCAGTCAAGAATACTCAGAAAGAATGGAATCTAATATACAAAAAAAAAAAAACAGAAAGAATTTTTAAGTAAAAAAAATTAATAAATAAAAAACGAAGCAAAAGAAATGAAATCAAAGGAAGGACTCAGAAAAACAGGAAATAAAATGTTAACAACTAGGACCAGAAAAGGATCTTACAAGGACTTCAAGGGGGAAGGGAGGGAACAGCCATTTACACCATCAGATCCAGGAAAAGAAAAGGAATTTCACAAGGTCTTCACAAGCCTAAGATCCAGGGGTGCAGAGGCAAATCGGAGACAGTTCAGAAGGTCTGAATGAATAAACAAAGAATCTATTATTCACAGCAAATAGCACATTTGGTGAGTATTTTTGTTCCTTCAAAAAAATAACTTGGTTTAATTTGGGGTGCATAAAAAGAACTACAAAGTGTACCATAGTAGGTTGAATGGTGGCCCCCCAAAAGGATATGTCCCTATCCGAACCCCCAGAACCGATAAACTGTGACCTTATTTGGGAAAAGGGTGCTTGCAAATGCAGTTAAATTAAGGATCTGGAGAGGCGATCATCTGGATTCAGGTGGGTCCTAAATCCAACAGGTCCTGAGAAGGGAAGGGAAGGAAGAGAAGAAGAGACAGACACAGAGACACGGGAAAGGCCATGTGAAGACCCAAGCAAAGATGAAGGCAGAGATTGAGTGATGCTACCCCAAGCCAAGGAACCCCGAGAACCACCAGTAACCGGAAGAGGCAAAGAAAGATGCTCCCCCAGAATGTTTGAAGCAGCGTGGCCCTGCCCACACCTTGATTTCCAACTTCTAGCCTTCAGAACTGTAAGAGAGTACATTTCTATTGTTTGAAGCCACTAAGTTCATGGTACTTTGTTGCTGTAGCCCAAGGAAACTAATACAGGCACCTTAGCCATTGATGAAGTAATTGTGAAAAGCCATCCTGTGCCTGTGGTTAGTAGTGACGGTCTGCAGTCTGGGGGGAAGCAGGTGTCCTAGTGGCCGGAAGCAGAAGCTTTTGGATTAAAGAGATCTAGGCTGAATCCAGATTCTGTCAGTTACTTACTGTGTGACCTTGGACATGTTTCTTAACCTCTCCATGCTTCAGAGTCATCTCCAAAAAGGTGAGTGGTAAAAGAGTCCTTACGTCACAGTGTTGTTGGGAATAAAGGAGACCATCCCTATAAAAGTGCATCATACAGGGACAGACAAATGGTGACATACATTCCCTCGAATCAAGCACGGGCTGGGCTCCAACTCAGTGCCGACCTCCATGTGAGTGTTGGGGATTCAAGAATGAATAAGAGAACAGCTCACCGCTAATGGCATCTAGCTCTGAGAACCTATTCTTCTCGGTTAACTTCTTGTCCATAATTAAAATAATTCCAATGTCTTGATACCCACACGTCTATTTATAATACTTAAAATTACCAGCTTCCTTCTCGCTATCACACCTAAGCACTTATTCATTAATTCTCACAGGAGGAATATAATTTCAGCAAATGTGTTTCTGAGATATTTTGATGTCCTGGAGCTATGAAACTAGAAGGCAATTCATTTCTTTTCTGAAAAACATGAAGGGAATGATTTTTCAATTTCCACGTTATATTACATAAGTAACAAAATAAAAGTCAGCGTGATCCTGAAGATAGTTACCTCCATGATGCTCTATTGTGGTTACCTAAATAACAGCCATCATTCATTCAAACGTTTGCTTAGAACTCTTATGTGACAAGACAACGGTACGTAAGATCTAGACAACTCATTATTTTTGGAAACATTCCTCTTTCCACCTAGCTTTTGTGTCCAGACCCTCCAAGCAGTTTCTCCAGCCCTGAGAGCTAAAATACCTGCCTGTACGGACAAGCAATTATCCAGAGGCCAGGCAGCACCTTTCCTAAATTCGGAGTGGGGGAGAAATTCATTCAAGAGCACACTGATGGGGTCAGGCTTGCCGCTTCCTAATTTGAGGCATCCCGGCTGTATTAATCAGAGTTCTCCAGAGAAACATAACCAATAAGATATATAGAGAGATCTCTGTAAGAGGAAATTTATTATAGGAATTGGCTTCTGTGGTTATGGAGGCCCAGAGATTCCATGATCCGTCATCTGTAAGCTGGACAACCAGGAAAGCCAGGGGCGTCATTAAGTCTGAGGCTGAAGGCCTGAGAACTGGGGGGAGCCGACAGTGTAAATCTGAGTCCAAAGGCCCAAGAATGGGGCAGGAGCGGGGAAGGTTGGGTGTACCATGGTATATATTCTAGTCTAAGTCCAAAAGCCCAAGAACCAGGAGCGTGGGTGTCCCAGCACAGGAGGAGCTGGATGTCCCAGCTCAAGCAGAGAGCAAGTCACCCCTCCTCAGCCTTCTTGTTCTACTCAGACCCTCAATGAATTGGATGATACCCACCCACATTGGTGAGGGCCATCTTCTTTACTCAGTGTGATTCAAATTCTAATCCCTCCCAGAAATGCTCTCACAGATGCACCCAGAAATGATGTTTTACCAGCAATCTGGCATTCCTTAGCCCAGTCGAGCTGACACGTAAAATTAACCATCACACCTGCATTTCAAGGAAATTTCATGGGAATTGATAAAAACCGGTTCTTCCTTATAGGCCTGAGAAACATTTAAAATTTCCCTAAGCCAATGATTTGGGAAGCAGAAGAGAAAAAAGGAAACAGTAAATTAAATTGGTGTTAAACAGAATGCTGCGAAAGTCAAACACAAGCAGCCAGTCACTCGAAGTTCTAGAAAGACCTCTATGTCTATGGTTGGGGACCCATGTTCAGGTTACCTCAGCTGTCTGGTAAACTGACCCTTCCCAACACATCAGCTATAGATACGGAGGTGTCTGACTCTCTTCAAAAGGTTCCCCAGCTCTCCATTTCTCACCTGAATAAAGGATCTTAACATGCACAAATTTTATCCAGGTGTCTTCTAAAGCAGTTTCCATTTTGTGTGAAGACAAAAGTACATCCAATTGGTATTATTGGTCCCATTTACTCTGGCTGAGGATGCAAGTTGCTCAGGCACCTTGGATCTGGGCATTAATGAACATGCCCTTCCTTCTGAAGAGCCTTAGGTACAACGTGACAAAAACAGCATCCTTGTACAGCTCTGCGAGACCCAGAACCACTCCACGGGAATATCCTGTCTGAATCTTGGAATGATGCTTCCAACAATTCACACAAATTAAAAATGAAGACTTGGCCTTCACTCAACGTGAACTCATTCACTCAGTAAGACTTTCTTAAGTATTAACAATGTGCTTACTCTTTAAGGGTATGGAGGGGTATTTTTATTTCCAACCGCCCGTCAGAAAGACCTTGGATAAATAGATGTATTTTACTCCCTAATCTGAATGACAACCAATTCAAAGAATCAGTGCCCAGACACCAAAAATGTAATCAGAAAACATCTTGCTTTGATCCCTTATTTTTCTAGGTTTAGGAACCATTGGAAACATTCTGGCCGATATCTAAGCCTATCAAGGTTGGGGGAAAAAATGAACATATCTTTTGTAGTTTAAATTGCTCAACACATCATTAAAAATGAAATTATAATGGAGGGTTTAAAAAGTAGACCTTAAAAAAATAGAGCCTACAAAATTAGCCAGCTTTCTATTGAAAGAAATGTGATCCGTTTTTTTTTTTTAACTTATCACTTTCCTACATCTGAATTTTGTCCTGAAGGATGCGATGACCTAGATAGAACTGGGTCTCTCATTATGAGAATTCTGCAGCACCCAGAACTGGAAGTCATTGATGAAGAAAAGCTCCCGCTGCAGAGGCGCCGTGCCGTTTCAGAGCTAAGCAAGAGTGTGTTTCTTTGTCCTAAGATAAGGATGGGGTGTCTTTTCAAGGTCTCTGAAACAAGACTTTAATAAACATTAGAAATGGGAGCCACACAGGAAACTAGATTTTTAAGCCATTAACCTTTTTTTTGAACACTAAGTTTATTCCTTTCAATACTCACTATAGACACACCTACAAATTACTAAAAATTTCAAAAAGATGAAAAGCTTTTCTGAAAAGCTCTGTGAACAGCTTACATTGCAAAAAGGACAGCTTCCCACCTCATTCAGTTGCAAGTCCCCAGCTCCTCAAGTCACAAGCATTTGATATTTATATAGCACAAAAACATTTGACCTAATTTAATGTCACCACCATATAAATATTACTAATTTGTAGTTTGATCACAAGATCTGAAGCTGGGCTCACAAGTCCTGGACCCAAGCTGCCAAAACTGTGTGACCTTGAACAAGTCAGTTGTTCTCTGGGTCTCAATTTTTCTACCACTAAGATCTGGCCTCGGTGAGCATTTCTTAAACGAACCACTTTGAGCGTGTGATGTAAGTTATGGATCCTCTCCAGATAAACACGGCAGTTTATGATCAATTTGATGATGTTCAAAAGCAGCCACAGATCTTAGGGTAAAAACAACTGATCTAAAGGACCTCTATGATCCCTCCAGAGCTGGAATTTTACCATCGTTCAGTAGGGCAAACTGTACTATATGTTACTGTATATGTTACATATTCATATGTTACCTTATTATATTATATATTATGCATACAATATATAACACATTATATACTATTACTATATTAATATAATTACCATATTATGCCTGCATCTTACTGTATTTATTATACCTGTGTCTGTGCCTTAGGTACAGACACAGATAGACAGACTCAGATACAACAGTTGCCCTATGCTCAGTCTATCTTTTCGTGTAGCTGCCATTTTTCAATGACTTATTTTAATGGATCAGAACTGTCCTCCTTAAGGGACCGAGAATTTGGCCTCTCTCATTTATATGAGCTTTTCTAAGGTTCTGGTCCTCGAGTCTGGTGGAGAAGTGGTCGGTCCCGTTACAGACATGGGTGGGCAAAAAGAGAAGTTAACGAAAACAATACCATCAAGCCGCCCTCATGTGAGATGCAACTGCTACATGGGATACTAATGACTTCACGCACCTACCTGAAGCCACGCCCTAGGATGAGGAACAAAAAGTTACAATGTGGCAATTGGTTCTAACGTCTAATTAGTTGGGGATGGGGGAGAGGGTGGTAAATCTATTATTGGTCCTGACCTCTGTTCAGCGATTTCCAGAAACTCAGTCCCAAAGAGGAAGATATGTTAAAACTGCTTGCATGGAGCTTGTTGAAGATTGCAGCTTGTCAGGAGACAGATCACTACATTAAATAAAAATAATTTAAGAGAAACTAAATAAGGAGCTAACACAGGGATACTTCTGGCAACCCTAGTTATTTTGTTTCTTGCTTCTCTCCAACCCACAACCTCTGCACCACCCCAATCCCTCACCCCCTGGTTGAATGTAAGTTCCATCAGAAATGGGATATTTAGGGACTGGCCCCGCGGCCGAGTGGTTAAGTTCACGCGCTCCACTGCAGGTGGCCCAGTGTTTCGTTGGTTCGAATCCTGGGCGTGGACATGGCACTGCTGATCAAACCATGCTGAGGCAGCGTCCCACATGCCACAACTAGAAGGACCCACAACGAAGAATCTACAACTATGTACCGGAGGGCTTTGGGGTGAAAAAGTAAAAAATAAAATCTTTAAAAAAAAAGAAATGGGATATTTATCTGTTGTGTTTATTGATGAATCCTAAGCATGTAAAATGTTGCCTTGCCCAGTAAATACTTCTTGGAAGAATGAAACAAAGCCTTTTTGTTCCTGCTAAAGACATCATGGTGGTTATGGAGGTGGTTATGAGGAGTACTTCATAATTTATATACACATATATATCTATCCATAGTTACCTAGATTTTATAATCAGATACAAAATGGAAAACTGCCTCTCCAAATCTCCTATATACAGCCTAGAAAAAAACCCGTCACTCTCTACAGGGTTCAAGGCAGTTGAACAGTACGTGCTGAGGCTTTCTGTAGAAACCAAGAGCCATCACGTACTAAACCCTAAAGTGCCAAGATCATGAACTATCAAAAGCAGAAAATGAGATCTGATTTTAACTGGCTATTCAGAATTAAACTCTTTATGGACTACCCAAAGAAAGACGACCTGGACCATGGTCCTCATAGTCCTTTGATATTTACAAAACATCAAAGAGATTAAAGAGAAGCCTTCCTAAGAAAGACGACCGTGAAAAGGAATTAACCGTTAAGAAAGTAAATATTTGATTCGTAATGCAGCATATAATCAAACCCATCAAAAGTAACCTTAAAATCAGAACAACTGACATACAACAGCAGGAGTGCAAACCTATTTTTTAGTTAAATGTTTACATGGAACATTCGGACACCATCATTCCATAGCAACCCCCTTTGTGAAAAGTGGAAGAAATGCCAGCCCACTGTATGATTTATTGGTGTCAGGATTCGTAATTCATAACCAATAGAGAAATGAAACTCCACGGTTGCATCCACATGATGCCAATACTGAGAGGCAGAAATGGGAAAACTCAGCTTTTCTTGTCCATGATATCAAATAATTTGACTGTTTTTTTAATTCAACTAATATTTGCTTTAGCATCATACTGTTATAGCCAAAGACCTGTAATAATCAATAGCACTAAATTTAGTCATATTTGCAAGAGTGTGCTATCCCCCAAAGTCCTAGGTTGACAAAAAAAAAAATCAGTAAATCTCCTAGGTTGGAGAAGAACACAATGTCATCAGAGGAACTGGGGCAGAACTTTCAGAGTCAGCACAGCAAAGACGTCCAAGGCCACTTCACCCAGTGAAATGCAGGCTATTCTTAGTTCACTGACTCTGTGACCCAGAGCAGCATTATCCAAAGGGTACACTGTATGACAGACAAAAGTAGACCCAAGGAGAATAATAAGTAACCCTAAGGAGAACTCATTATCTGTCAGGCACTGTTCTAAGGATTTTAAGTGTAATAAAGTACTAATAGTGTTGCTCCCATTTTACAGATGAGGAAATTGAAGCATAAAAATGCAAAATAACTTGCTCAAGGTCATCCAGCCGGTAAGTGGCAGAGCCAAGACATGGAACCAGGGTGTGTCCATCCAAAAACCATATTCTCACACTATACACATGGACTCTGAGGAAGGAGGCAAACACCCATTTCATCTCCTCTCCCACCTCAGGGCCTCCAAGCTAACATGACCTCATAATCTAGAACCAGCCCAGCCTCCTGAAACACCAAGGACAATACAGCTGTCTCTGGCCTTTCCTGATCAGAACAGACACATCAGACTCGTCAGGTCAACAGAGCTAAACCAAACCAGTCTTTGAGCAACCAAGCTTTAAAATCTGCTAGGTAAACCCTACACCATGTTCAGGTAGGTGTAGGGTGTAAGTGATGCAAAGTAGGATGCAAAAGTGATAACCTGTGAAATCAGGTAACCTAGCAGAGTGGAAGAACAATAAAGAAGACCAATGTGTTGAGACTGGACCCAACTAAAATGAGAAACCTCGGGCTGTCTCTGCAGCTGAATGCCCTGTGACCTTGAACAGGTCTGTTCTACCTATTCTCGCCCTTGGTTTATTAGCTTGCAACCTGAGAGGGCTGGACCAGACAACTGGTAAGATCCCCTCCAATTCTAAGGCCCTGTGCTCCTGGCATTCTTCCAAAACAAACTGCACTGGGCCGCCCCAGTGCTTTGCCCAAAAGAGATGCTTGATCAATTGAACTAGATTGAAAGCAACCTTCCATTTCTCTTTTCCCTATCAGAATATTTAGCTTTGATCAAGGAAAAATACAAAAGGAAAAATTCACAACAGTTTAATTCTTAGCTCTTTCCTTGATCCACAAAAACAAAGTGCAATAGAGAGTGTAATCAATTTGGGATTTTGTAAACGCAAGCTTCCTCCCAATTAAAGCACCATTTTATGCTGCAAGTCAATCAGAAAAGAGTTTTCACATAATGCTAAAAGCAAACACGCCCAAATCATTCCGAAGTCCATTTTTTTCTATGACCTGATTCAATTCCAGGACCTGTCATGGCATTCATTTCCTGAGCAATGACCAAACCAAGTCATCATTTATCTAAACAAAATGGTTTGCATGTTGTATTCTTAGGGGAATCATAATTTGACATACCTAGATCCTGCATAGACAATCTAAATGAGTTCAAAATCAAGCATCCATTTCTCAAAGAGAGATTTCCATTTTCAGTGTCATTTTTACATAAAATTTTTAAAATCATACCAAGAAGAGGAAATCTTGCTTGTATTGCACAAAGCAGAAGTGCCATCTGTTTACATCTTACATTGCTATCCAGCATCTTCACTAACGCATCAAGCAGATTAAAGTGAAATGTGTCATGAGGCACTCATTGTAGAGAGGTGTCAAGATTTAAAGAGAGTGTTGGCACACCAGTGGATACAGCTGGGTTTATAAACTTTTTCCTGTGGATTACAGGAAGTAAAAGAAGAGGTGTGTGACATTTCTTTAGCAATACATGACGGTCAGCTTCCCTTCACTGCAACCTGAAGTCCACAGTGCATCCATCTTGTAGTCCATATGCAGCACAGGTGGGGATGGAGGTTGATAATTGGTGCCTCTTTGAAACAAAACTTCAACTATAAACTATTCTCAAAGAATAAATTACCAAGAGACTCCACAAGAATTCTGGGACTAGATAAAGATATCTCCATTTTGACCTCTATATTCAAGATGAATGTGACATTCAAAAAAGTCCTTGAAGTTAACTGGCATTGTACCAGTAATTGCTTCATTATCCCTGCTCACAGTTCAGTTCTTGGCTTGCTTTGATTTTGAGGGGATTCATAAAATCTTGTCTTCTTTCCACTGCAAAAGTTTCTATTTAATACTGATTTATTCCAAACTGAATATGAATTTCCTCCCAATCTACACTTAAAACATAAGTATAAATAAATATGAGTAAGCAATTTGCCCAACTTCTGCAGTCAAAGAAAAATCACTAAAATAAATATAGTTTTCACTTAGGGCCATTCTGCCTACACTGGTAGGATGCAAGCACTGTCCAGGGCATCAAGAATGGTACAGTCAAGGGGCCAGCCCTGTGGCATAGTTAAGTTTACACACTCCACTTTGGTGGCCTGGAATTTTCAGGTTCATATCCCAGCCACAGACCTACATATTGTTCACAAAGCAATGCTGTGGTGGCATCCCACATACAATGTAGAGGAGGGCTGGTATAGATGTTAGCTCAGGGACAACCTTCCTCAAGCAGAAAAAAGCAAGACTGGCAACAGATGTTAGTCAGGGCCAATCTTCCTCACCAAAAAAAAAGGAATGGTAAAGCCATGAACTGAAGCTGGTGGCAGATGAGTTCTCTGGATAGGACCCCATGCTAGAAGCAACATAAAAAACTGACCAGAGACCAATTTGTTATGTTCATTTCCATTCCCCAGATGAGTAAATGGAAGAACAGAGAAACTCAATAACTCACCTTTAAGCTGATAAATCAAAGAGCTAGGATTTGATCCCAAAGTCCATGATAAGTCTATTTCACATTACCCTCCTTCAAAAACATTAGCATCCAAAGTGAAAACAAGGCATTCTGCAAAGATTACTATATTCCTTTACCTGGGCAGAAGGAAAGGTACTTTCAGAGCATGCTGACCTGAGGCCATGTGCAATGCAATGCAAAGGATCTGTCTGGTCCTATGTTGGGACACTTGCTTTCTTACTCTGTCTTACCAGCCTCTTGACATTAATTAATTCTTTCTTGGGATAATAATGTGTTGAGGACCAGCCTGGTGGCATAGTGGTCAAGTTCTCGTGCTCCGAATCAGCAGCCCACGATTCACAGGTTCAGATCCCAGGTGCAGACCTATGCACCACTCATCAAGCCATGCTGTGGCAGCATCCCACATACAAAACAGAGGAAGATTGGCACAGATGTTAGCTCAGGGATAATCTTCCTCAAGCAAAAAGAGGAAGGTTGGCAACAGATGTTAGCTCATGGCCAATCTTCCTCACAAAAATAAAAATAACGTGTTGAATTCTTTGGCTTTAATTTCCCTCTTAGCACTAGTAACATATAAGTCTGAATTTCTATAAATCAAACGGAAAATAAAATTGGACCCTATGCAAAAAATAAAGTTATATTTCACTCTATTCCACTGAGCAACCTTCAGAATTCTACATCACAAGAAGTAGTAAAACAACTCCCTTTTAGTCAAATCACTTAAGCAGCTTCAGGTCAGGCCCTTTAACTTGTGGAACAGCCCCTAAGAACCAGTTCTTCAGCTCACATGTTCTTGAGGAATATGAATCTCATTAAGACTAATTTCCTCTTGCAGGAAATACAACGGCTAAGGCTAATGCCCAGCTACATCTGAGTCTGAAAGCCTGTGGACTAAGAAAGAAGCCACCACAAGATGACCGAAGTGGAGATCCTAAGAAAAGTCATCAAGGTAAGAAAATGAATTCAAGAGAGCAAATCTTGCCAGATTTAAGACGCTAAATTAAAGACAGATCCAAAAGAAAGACAGTTGTAGCGCCAGGGGATTCCAAGAAAGCCAGTCGTTGTTCCAAGGGTTGATCAGCAACTCCACTCATGTTCAAGCCAGATGAGAGATTGGGCAAGCCGACCCCAAAGCTCCACAAAGAGCTGAGGAAATGTGCATGTAACTGGAAACAGAGATTTAAAACAACCAACAACACTAGCATTTTTTAAGTGAGTCTCCAAAGCATCTATCAGAAAACAGAAATTTTAGGAGGATATATAATCAGCAGTGTAACAAAAAAAAATTAAATTTACAATTAAATGTTAACCTCAAATAACTATAACACAAAATTAAAGCAATAACAAAGAATGCCAAAATGTCAGTGTTTAATATTTTCACTGTACCCAGTATTAAATATAAAAAGTTTACCAAAGCCATGCGTAGCTGGATTTTAAGTCAAACTAAAATAGGGCCTATATAAATTTTTGACACTGTTAGCTCTGGGCTCATCTTTGACACAGGTTTGAAGGAAGAGTCAAAAATGCTCTGGGTATTTCTTTTTTTAAACCTTATAGCTTAGAGTTCTTTCCTTCTCTATCTCTGCAAATCTAGGCTTTTACCAAGCATGCCTGAATTTCTTGCAACCTCTGATGAGCTGATCTTTCCAGTGTAATCTCAACTCAATTCCAATCATTATGCAGGACAGATAAATATTCTACAAGACACTTTCATCTTATCACATCTCTACTCAAAAACCTAAATTTCCACTTATAAATATATATGTACCCAACACAGGAGCACCAAAGTACACAAAGCAACTATTAACAACAACACAATAATAGTAAGGGACCTTAACACCCCGACTTACATCAATGGATAGATCATCCACAGAAAGTCAACAAAGAAATAGTGGATTTAAATGAAAAACTACACCAAATGGACTCAGTAGATATACATAGAACACTTCATCCAAAAACTACAGAATACACATTCTTCTCAAGTGCACACAGAACATTCTCAAGGATAGACCATAAGTTGGGAAACAAGGCAAGCTTCAATAAATTTAAGAAGATTGAAATCATATCAAGTACTTTTCCAAGCATAATGCTATGAAACTAGAAATCAACTACAAGAAAAAAGCTGGGAAAGTGACAAACATGTGGAGACTAACCAACATGCCACTTAACAACCAATGTATCATTAAAGAAATTAAAGGAGAAATCGAAAAATATCTGGTGACAAATGAGAATGAAAATACACCAAACCAACTCATACGGGATGCAGCAAAAGGGGTCCCAAGAGGGAAATTCATAGCAATACAGGCCCACCTTAACAAACAAGAAAAATCTCAAATAAGCAATCTTGAACTACACCTAACAGTGTCAGAAAAAGAACAAACAAAGCCCAAAGTCAGCAGAAGGAGAGAAATAATAAAAATTAGAGCAGGAATAAATGAAATTGAAATGAAAATAACAGTAGAAAGATGAATTAAACTAAGAGCTGGTTCTTTGAGAAGATAAACACAGTTGATAAACCCTTAGCCAGACTCACTTAGAAAAAAAGAGAGAAGGCTCAAATAAATAAAATTAGAAATGAAAGAGGAGAAATTACAATGGATGCCGCAGAAATACAAAGGATTATAAGAGAATACTATGAAAAACTATATGCCAACAATTTGGACAATCTAGAAAAAATGGATAAATTCTTAGACTCATACAACTTCCCAAAACTGAACCAAGAAGAAATAGAGTATCTGACTAGGCCAATCACAAATAAAGACATTGAAACAGTAATCAAAAACCTCCCCAAAAATAAACGTTCAGGACCAGATGGCATCTCTGGAGAATTCTACCAAACAATCAAAGAAGATTTAATACCTATCCTTCTCAAACTATTCCAAAGACTGAGGAAAATGGAACACTTCCTAACACATTCTATGAGGCCAACATTACCCTGATACCCAAGCCAGACAAAGACAACACAAAGAAAGAAAATTACAGGCCAATATCACTGATGAACATCCTCAACAAAATATTGGTGAACCAAATACAGCAGCACACTAAAAAGATTATACACCATGATCAAGTGGGATTTATACCAGGGATACAGAGATGGTTCAACATCTGCAAATCAATCAATGTGATACACCACATTAACAAAATGTAGAATAAAAAGCACATGATCATCTCAATAGACACAGAGAAAGCATTTGACAGGATCAAACATCCATTTATGATAAAAACTCTCAATAAAATGGGTATAGAAGGAAAGTACCTCAACATAATAAAGGCCATATATGACAAACCCACAGCCAACATCATACTCAATGGGAAAAAACTGAAAGCCATCCCTTTCAGGAACAAGACAAGGGTGACTACTTCCACTACTCTTATTCAACATAGTACTGGAGGTTTTGGCCAGAGCAATTAGGCAAGAAAAAGAAATAAAAGGAATCCAAATAGGCAATGAAGAAGTAAAACTCCCGCTGTTTGAAGAGATGATTTTATATATAGAAAACCTTAAAGACTCAATCAGAAAACTATTAGAAATAATCAACAGCTACATCAAATTGCAGGATACAAAGTCAACTTACAAAAATGAGTTGCATTTCTATACTCTAGTAACAAACTAACAGAAAGAGAACTCAAGAATACAATCCCATCTAAAATCGCAACAAAAAGAATAAAATATCTAGGAATGAATTTAACCAAGGAGGTGAAAGACTGATACAATGAAAACTATGACTTTATTGAAAGAAATCAATGATGACATAAAGAAATGGAAATGGATACTCCATGCACATGGAGCAGAAGAATAAATATAGTTAAAATGTCCATACTATCTAAAGCAATCTACAGATTCAATGCAATCCCAATCAAAATCCCAATGACATTGTTCACAGAGATAGAACAAAGAATCCTAAAATTCATATGGGGAAACGAAAGACCCCAAATAGCTAAAGCAATCCTGAGAAAAAAGAACAAAGCTGGAGGCATCACAATCCCTAACTTCAAAATATACTACAAAGCTATAGTAATCAAAAGAGCCTGGTACTGGAACAAAAACAGACACACAGATCAATGGAACAGAATTGAAAGCCCAGAAATAAATCCACACATCTACGGACAGCTAATCTTCGACAAAGGAGCTAAGAACATACAATAGAGAAAGTCTCTTCAATAAATGGTGTTGGGAAAACTGGCTAGCCACATGCAAAAGGATGAAAGTAGGCCTTTATCTTTCACCATACACAAAAATTAACTCAAAATGGATCAAAGACTTGAAGGTAAGACCTGAAACCATAAAATTCCCAGAAGAAAATATAGGCAGTGCATTCTTTGACATCAGCCTTAGAAGGATCTTTCGAATACTATGTCTACTCGGACAAGGGAAACAAAAGAAATAATAAACAAATGGGACTTCATCAGATTAAAGAGCTTCTTCAAGGCAAAGGAAACCAGGAACAAAATGAAAAGACAACCCACCAACTGGGAGAAAATATTTGCAAATCATATATCCAACAAGGGGTTACTCTCCAAAATATATAAAGAGCACACATAACAAAAAAAAAAAAACAACCCAATCAAAAAAATGGGCAGAGGATAGGAACAGACATTTTTCCAAAGAAGATATACAGATGGCCAATAGGCACATGAAAAGATGTTCAACATCACTACTAATCAGGAAATGCAAATCAAAAGTACACTAAGATATCACCTTACACCCATTAGAATGGCTATAATCACCAAGACAAAAAATAACAAATGTTGGAGAGGATGTGGAGAAAAGGGAACCCTCATACACTGCTGGTGTGAATGCAAATGGTGCAGCCACTATGGGAAGCAGTATGGAGATTTCCCAAAAAATTAAAAATAGAAATACCATATGACCCAGCTATCGCACTACTGAGTGTTTACCCAAAGAACTTGAAACCAACAATTCAAAGAGACTTATGCACCCCTATGTTCATTGCAGCATTATTCACTATAGCCAAGAAGGAGAAGCAACCCAAGTGCCCACTGACTGATGATTGGATAAAGATGTGGCATATATATAGATATATATATATACAATGGAATACTACTCAGCCATAAAAAAAAGACAAAATCGTCCCATTTGCAACAACATGGATGGACCTTGAGGGTACTATGTTAAGCGAAATAAGCCAGATAGAGAAACACAAATATTGTATGATTTCACTCATATGTGGAAGATAAACTAACACACAGACAAAGAGAACCGTTTAGTGATTACCACAGGGGAAGGGGGCTGGCAGGTTGGCACAAGGGTGAAGGGGTACATTTATATGGTGACTGAGAAATAATAATGTACAACTGAAATTTCACAATGCTATAAACTATTATGATCTCAATTTTTTTTAAAAAACTCTAATTTCTTAGAGCCCACCTAACCTAGTCCTAAATGGACCTGGTCTCCAAATCCAGACTCCTGGACCCTGCCCTATCTCATCTTAGCAGGGATTTCCTATCTTATTTCCCATTACTCCTCATCATGGCCCAACTGCTCACCTCATGACCTCCAAAAGTCCCACCTCCTACCTTGGTTCATAATGTCCTTTAATTATGTTACATCCTCTTCCCTTTGCCACTCAGAACTCCTCCTCCTTTACCTCCCCTTCTCTCCCAAACTAATGGCCATCACATCACATGGGCAACTAGAGAAACTTTAGAACAAATCATTGGTATCTCTCCCATCCCCATTTCCAAAAACAATTTGATATGGCACATCATAAAAAGCACAGCTGCATTAGAACAAACCCCCAAAATATTTTATCAGTAACCCAAAGACAAGACACAAATAATAAAGGTGAAGAAGGTGGGAATCATATTTTAAAAAAATTAAACTTAGAAAAGTTTCTACAACTGGGCACAAAAATTATCTCTGAGATTCACAGTAACCAAGGCAAAAGATGAAACATGATACATTAAGTAGTTTTTATCTGACTTTAATCATCCAAATTGATCAGCAGAGATACAATTTCCCCAGCTCTGAATAAAAAGGAAATTTCCATGTGTATCATTATATTAAAGATAGTTAACATGATGGATAATATCCTCAACAGATGTTTTACAGAAAATATAAACCCAGGTAGCCATTTCTTACCATGACCCTCAATAAAAACTGAGGGAAAATATTAACCTTGTTCTATCAGTACAATTCTGTTGAGAGCTAGAAAAATATAGTCCAGGTGTCTAGCTTTATGGTTCTATGACTTGGGATAGGAATAGCTCCCCTAATATCAGTTGTTCTGCCTGGAATTATACATGAGATGATTCAAAATGGCAGACACCAGCAAGCACCTGAAAGGAACTAATCGAATGCTGTTCCTCCGAGGATGAAGTCAGCAAAGGCCTTATTTGGCCAGGAAAATATAGCTGTTGCCCTGATGGAGGTCCACCTGATATCCTTGGGGAGATATGCCACAAGAAAAACCTGAAGGTTAAACTAAGACTGTCTCTAAGATAGCTCTGTATCATGTCAAAGTCTCAAATGAGTATTCGGCCGCCCATGACTTGTCTTCTGCATCAAAGACGTAGAAAAGGGTCCTTGGGCAGGATTATCCAAACATCCGCTCTGTCACAAATGGCCTAGATAATGGTTCCTGTCCAATATTTCTTTTCAGCAGCACTGTAGCATCCAAAGGGGCCCTCCAGGGTTCACTGGCAACAAAATGCTCATGTGGGTAACTAATGAGTTGAAAGGATTGTACAGCACTATTCATCTAGATGCAGAAATGCGTCTGCCCAAAATAGCATTTTTGTTTGACCGCTGTGCAAAGTGAACAAAGGAAGCAATGTCTGAGGCTGCAGAGAGTTTCTGACAAACCAATGCCTTTGGGAATGCTGAGCATAGTATTTTAATCAAAAAGCTATTGGGAGCAAACCAACGTCTTTAATGACTATTACATAAATTGCCTAGGGTCACGTGTTCCTGGGGCTGTGGATGCTCACCACTAGCATTTTTATTCTTTAAGTTTCTTTGGTTTTATGCTTCCAGAATCGAGGGCACAGTTACACAATAGCATATGCCCCCAAAAATAACAGCCATTTAAGAACTGTGTGTCCCCTATGCTTGTTACTGTCTCCAATACATTTTCTGGCAAGGGTGTTGTATATTAAAGTGAAAGCTGGGATACTTCCATAGGGCTTAATTCAACAACAATACTATATCAAGTTTACAATAAAAAAGAGAAAATAAAAATTTAATGTAATAAGGAAGGAGGAGGGAAGGAAGGAGGGAAAGAGGAAAAAAGAAGGAAAGAAGGAAGGAGGTAGACAGGTCCAGACAACAGCAGAGACTGATAATTTTCTCTCAGATAGTCATGGTAACAGTAAGCTCCAGCCTCCACCTGGGAATGTGAACAGACCCATTCGTTAATTTGACCGTGAAGGGGCCCATTGGAGATTTCACGTCAGTGGCCATGCTTTCTGGGGTTCACACATTCAGAGAATTCACGCCACATTGTAGCTAACAAAATAGATGAGTTGTAGCATTGAGAGTTTTTAAGGGCCAAACACATCCAGTGTGTCTCTCACTTCACCCAGATTAGCACATTTTACAGAAGTGAGAGAATTTTGAGGCTGCACGCTCGTGAGCATGTCCATCACCATTCCGACGCAAAGCTCTTACCATCAGAAGGAGCCAGCTAGTGGAGGTGCTGCAACTTCAATTGTCTTGGCCTCCTAATTAGAGATCTTTCTGAAAAGCTACCCTGTGGGGTGATGTCAGTTCATGATGCCTCAACCTAATTTGCCTTTTATACCTGCCCAAGGAACGATTATTGCCAGGGAGGCTGTATGCATCATTGTCTCAAGAAGCTAGGGAACAGCTTCTAACATCTCAGTCAGGAAAGGGTATACAAGATCAACACAAAACAAGACCACACCTGAGACATGAAAGGAAGAAATGGGGAAAGGATCATAAAATTGTCCTAAAATAAATGTCCATAAACATAGGTGGCGAGTTCTTCCTGAGTACAAGAACACAGGATATGCCCATTCCAAAAAAGTTGTAATCAGCTCAAGCACACCAAGCCCTGTTCAGGCTGCAGAGAGCTGCCTCAATACTCTGCCTTCAGAATAAAGCTTCTAAGCTAGACTCTGGTGGAGGAAGGGCCCCTGGAGACCCTACGTCATCAGAAACCGTTAAAGTTCTGGAATTGGTGTTGCAATGATCCTCACCAGACATCAGGAAATCATGGTTATTTATGGACAGAAAAGAACGACATCATTCAAAGGATCCAGGCCAGATTCATGGACCTGGTGCAGGGTTTGACTGGCACTGTGAATGGCCACTCCTTTGGAGTGGAAGCTGACTCCAGTCTGGTTCTTTCAGGGAGGGCCTCTCACCAAGTCTGCTACAAGGTCAAGGTTGAGGAGGCCCCCAGGCCTTCTCATGATTACACCTGTGTCCTCGGGATTCATGCTATTAGAGGCTTCATGTGGCAATGTTGTGAGAAAACCCAGCTAAGCCTATTCATCATCGCATGACTCTGGGGAAGGAGTTGGTTCACACCCCTGGGAAAATATATCTGGGGCATTCAAAATATCAGACAAGCCTGACTGTAGGAATGAAACAGATTTTCCATGAGGTTCTCCAAGGAACTGGGACCTTATAAACGGAAGCCGATGTTAATGCATGAGCCACTGACATCTAAATAAACAGTAGGCAACATGGATTCTGCAGTAAGAATCTTTGTAGAAACCACAAATGCACTAAGAAAAGACACTTACACTTAAACACACAGAAGCGGGATGTGTCTAGAACCACTCTCTCCATAGGAGTTTCCATGATGATGGAAATATTCTATTCTGCATTGTCCATTGGCAGCCACCAGCCAATGTGGCTATTGAGCACTTGAAATGTGCCTACTGTACCTGGGTGACTGAGTTTTTAATTTTCTTTTCCTGCAACTCTTTTAATATTAAATAGGCATATGTGGTTACCGGCTACCATATTGGACCGTATAGGTCTGATCTCAACTATGAAAAGAAGGCACAGTAGAAAGACTGGTAAAATGTGTGAAATTTAATAGTGGTTGCCTCCGGGTGAATTTTTTCTGCTTTTTTATACTTTTTCTCTATTTCCAATTTTTTAAATAATAAGCATGTGTTACCTTTAAAGTCAGAAAACTAAAAATAAATATATGCTGAAAATATGAAAAGAAGGACAAGACAGGAGAGTTTCCATAGTTCCCGTATCCAGTGCCTGCCATTCTAGCTGAGAAGACTATTGTGAAATTGGGGCTTGCTCAAGCTGATCAACACCCAATAAATGATGAAACCACTGCTGATGTCCAAAACAACCCTCACTCATCAAGGGGTTCCAGGTCCAAATCTGCCTGTAGGCCATTCTGCTCCAGCCATACTGGCTTTCCTTTGAATACTTGGACATGCCAAGCTTGTTCTTACGTAAGACCGTGGAAGCTGTTCCCCTCGCTGTGACAGATCTTCCCAAATCTCTTCTTGCTGGCTCCTTAAAATTCACTTCTCAGGTTAAATGTTGTCTCCCAGCCAACGTAGCCAACCAGTCACCTTGTCTGTTGTCATGTCATTTAATTCTCTGCACGGCACTTCTCACTATCTGCTACTTTCTTGTTTATATACTTGTTTATTACCTGTCTCCCCTGAACGAGGATATCAGCTCTGAGAGAGCAGGAATCTTGTCGGTTTTGTTCACTGCCTTATGCCCACCACCAGCATCGTGTCTGCAGTTTATTGGTGCCCAATACAGAAGCATTGAACGAATGGCTGCAGCCTCTAAGCTTCATGGACGCTCTGCTTTGTAAGCTTCTATATGTGAGAAATGGATGGGCTCTGGGGTCAAGTTGCCAGGTTTGATCTGGGTGGATAACAACAACCCTTTTTTCTACATCAGCTTCCTTGTTTGCTATTCTAGAGGGCCGTAAGAGGACACCTCACAGAGCTGTGAAAATTCATAGGCAACAACAGGGGAAAAGCACTGAGTTCAGTGCCTGGCACGTAGAAATCCTCAAAAATTATTAGCTGTCATTGAGCTTTGAAGTTCTGTAGTTTGTGAGAGGAGAGTAAGACAAATCTGCAGAAATGTATCATTGAAATAAAAGAAAAGATCAAAACTTCAACTAGCAGCTTCTTAGGCTATTCTTTCTATTATCAGTTGCTGTGTAACAAACCATGCCAAAACTCAGAGGTTTAAAATAATGACAGCATTGATGTTGCCCATGAATCTATAATTTGGGTAGGGCTTAGCAGGAATGGTTCACTTGGCATCAGAGAGATGGTCAAAGTCAGGGCTGGAATCATATGCAAGGTCATTCAGTCTCATGTCGGGGGCAGCTGGAGCAGGACGATTCCAATATCTGGGACCAAGGATAGCTGGGCCCTCGGGAACCTCTCTCTATCTCTACGTGGTCTCTCCAGCATGGCGGCCTCAGAGGAGCCAGACTTCTTAGATGGCAGCTGGGGGTTCTGAAGGTGCATGGAGAGAAGGAGAGAGAGAAACAAAGAAACAGAGAGAGTGAGAGAAAGAGAGAAAGATTGAGAGAGAAGTGGAAGCTATATCACCTCTTCTAACCTAGCCTCAGAGGTCACGCCGTGACACTTCCACCATGTTCTCTTCACAGAAGCAGTCACAAGTCTTGCCCATGTTTCAGGGGAAGGGCCATAGACTCAACCTCTCAATGGAAGAGTGGCAAGTTTCCAGAAGAGTCTATGGGACCAGAAATATTGTTGCGGCCACTTTTGGAAAAGAGCATCTCGCAGGACTACCAACAATTTGCTAATTATTCCTTGACCCAATGGCCACATATTTTGGAAGCTGTGCTGTGGTGACTTCAGGAGCAGGAGGATCTTTTGGGAAACCCATCACTGACCACTCCTTAGTTCAAAATGCGGGGCCAGTGCTTAGGACAATGCCAGAGAGACTGAGGCACCAAATGCCAGCTGCTCAAATCCATTGAAGACCGAAGAGAGTTGTGCACAAACTGACAGACTGTGCAGGAACCGCTCTCCATCCTCCCACCCCTGCTCTGAGCCCTGTGGGCTGACACGTATGGGCTCATCCACAGGCTCCCTTGCCTCTGGCCACTTTGTGCGTTCAGCCAATAGGGTGCACTGGCCGGATACTGCAGGGAGGGAAGAGAGCGAGGACACTGTCACCCCAGCTCCTCCCTGCAGGTCACACAGGCTGGCTGCATCCTTCCACTGAAGGTCTCCAGTCCTGTCCTCTAACACAATCTCCTTGGTCTCCAGGTTCCAAGAATGGCTCTTCTGTCCTCTTACCCCTTCAGGCCTAGGGCAATAAAGGTGCTATTGTTAGTCCTGGGGCACTTGAGCATCCTTTGTTGGTTTTTCTATGCCCTGCCCATTCCTGTGTAAACAGATCCTTTGTTAAACTCTTGTTCTCAAATTACACAAACTCGACAAGGTCGCCTGTTTCTGGATGTGATCCAGACTCGTCCAGAACCATTCCTCTTATGAACTAATATGTGGCATAAATCCCTCTACCACCTTCGTGTTTTGCTCTCTTTGATGACTGTTCACTAGCGTTATGCCTTAATCAGATCACTATTCATTCACTGATCCACAAATAACCATGAGCTGTAACAGTCATGGTACTAGCTAGATTCAGTGGTGAGGGTAACCCCCAGGGGTTCTTGCTTTCATGGAGTTTACAGTCCACCTGCTATACTGGATTTTATTTGGCCAATATTTGTCAAGAAGCCAGAAGGAGTGCCTATTTCCAAAACACTGAGACCTAAGGTAATGCAGATTGCAAATGGTGCCTTCTGTCTTCACTCATCACTTTGAAGATAACAGGGCACTGGAAGGTGCCCTCTCAAAGGGAAGCTATCTGAAAAATGAAGGACAGTCACAAGCCATCAGCATTAGTCACTGCCCATAAAGGTCATCTTTTATATAAAAGTCACATTGTTCTGGAAGGTGTCAATCCTGTTAGGTTGTTCAAAACATGGGCAGCATATCTGGGAATTATTGACACAGAGGTTGACATGTGTGTTCACGTTGTGGGAGAGAAGGACCACAGATACCTGCTAATGATTCTAACTTTGAAATTACACTGAAGAGTAAGACATACACCATGCTACACAACATAAGCCACCAAAGACACCTCCCTCCCATGAGGACAAGTCAAAAAGCCTGTTGAAAGAGCTATATTGGCTTCACAGGACCAATCAGAGGGAGAAACTTCTGAATTGCTGTTGCTGACATCAGCATGAGCTGAAGCGGATCCAGCTCCAAGCTTCGCCTCCTTTTCAGCAAGCCTTGCTCCACACCGCCCCCAACACTCACAAATTGCCAGGCACTGTCAGCTCTAATCCTGGGCCTGCATTCACTTTGGTTCAGTTCAAAGAATGTATGGACAGGAAGCTTCTCTGGGCTGTCATGTTGACACCTCACTACTATCCAGAAGACATCTGGACTTAAAGGTGGCACAAAGCACAAAGAATGGGCAAAAGTGGATCACTGGCAGACACAGGCTCTCCTGATTTCTCATTGCTTAGCCTGTCCCTCTGGGCTAATCACTGGGGACACAATCTTGTTATCTTACCAAAGCAATGGCACTTACATCCTACCTCAGCCATCTCAAGGTCACACTTCAAAGAGGAAATGACCAACAGGCCCCTGTTCTGGCCACCACTCCATCTGCATCTCCTGTTTACTCTTTTATGAGTGGGTATAGCATAGCTGCACATGGAAACTGGACCCAACTCCTTCAGGCCTGACAAGTTCCCAGGGCCTGGGCCCGGCCTGCAAATGGGCCAGTAAAATCCAGGCGTGTTGGTGAGCTGAGAACGCCACCTTCCAGGAAGGGCCGATACAGCGGGCCTCCAAGAAGCATGACTTCAGGGCTGCCCTGCTGGGATTTCAGGAACATCTCAGGAGACTTACAAAGTGAAGGAAGCTACAGTTCTCTTTCAGTAATGCTGCTGCTGCTGCTGTGAAATCCCCATTTCCCACACTCACTGGTACCATCACAGAGACAGCCTCAAAAGTCAGTGGCTACGTTGATTGGAAGAGCTGGCTACGTTGCGAATGATGGCGAGCTCTGAACCTGCACTCAAAGGTCCAGGCTTCAGCCCCATTGCTAAAATGCACCTATTGTGAGATCCCAGTCAAGTTACTCACCTTCCTGAACCGCAGTCTTTCAATGGCTATACTTATCTGCTTCAAAAGGTTGTTGTGAGGATTAAATGCTTCCAAAAATATGTCTGACATTTGGTAAATCATAGTTTAATAAGGTCAAATGAGCCTGAAAAAATAGTCACATGGGCATATATGCTGACTGGTTTGATGCTAATCCTTTAGATTCCACATTGACATGCTGCCATGACTTTTGAGGGGTCCATGTTTGCTCCAATCAAGGACTGATCTTTCAGGTCACCATCCCTTCCCTCTTTTCAGCCACTTCAACAAGGTCCTCCTCCCTAAGCAAGAAAATTGGATGAGAGATGTTTTTGCACAGGACCTACAGACATTTATCTCTAAAGGAGAACTCCTGAGATGGTCCCAAAAGGATTTCCAAGTCATTTGTGTGCATGACTGATGAGGTACTGGGGGAAGTCTGCATATGGGGCCATAGAAGGCTGGGGTGGGAGATGAGACTGGGTCTATTTTTTTTGCGGACTCACTTCAGGATGGACTTGAAATTCTCATGCAGAAATGTTGCCCCTTCATTTCATGAATGATCATAGAGCCGTATAAAATAGAAAGGACACATTACACATTCCCCTCACCCCCGATGTAGAGTTGGGTGCCATGTTCACAATAATTTACAGCCTGCACCTGCTGTTTGATTCAAGTGGGTGTACAGGGATGAGCCTCACTTCTGCTTTTCCTGAGCATGATTTCCTATGAAACCTCAACGCTGGTCCACTTAGTATGTAGTGTGACCTACAGAACTCTTGTTCCTCCCTACTCCACTTCCTCGATGCCTCAGGGCACTGGGGTTTCTCCTTCGTTGTCTTCTGCTTGAAGACCATCGTTATTACCTTCTCTCAAGATTCACCATCCTATCCATCTAATGTCGTCTTTGAAATGTTAGCCTCTGTTGTTGCTGGTCTTCTGCCCTCTGGGATGACTTCCTTCACTGGCACAGCTTTCCTTCCAGGGTCTCTTTCATGTCTAAGACATTTCCTTCTGGCTCACCAGGCCAGGAATAGTTTCTGCTGCTGGTAGACAGGGAATTGCATCTCCACCCAACAACACATTTCACTCTTGTCTTAAACAACCTGAACTAAACCATTATGGTGATTTAGAAAAGAAAATCTAAGACGGGGGATGCAAATTCAAGTTCTCCCATCATCACAGATTTCAAGGGCTTTTTTCTTAAACTTCCAAATAGCTCGACTCTCATTTTATACAGAACACAGAAAATCAGAACTGAAAGAGGGAGGGAGTAGAAACCAGATGTGAGCCTCCACATCTCAGAGCTCCAGGCAGCTATACTTTGATGAGCAGAGCCATTCTCTTCTTTTCATAAATAGGGTAGATGAGTGATTATAATGATTTTTTTAATCTACATTGTCTGTAATATTCAAAGAAAAGTTTCTATAGAGTGCGACGTTTCAAAGTGTTATTGTCTTCAATCCATCAGTGAAAGCAAAGATGCACATTTTTGGGTTTAGAAGCAACAGCATCATCACATTTGTGCCTTCAATATTGTAAAATTTTTGGAAGGATTAAAGTGATAACTAGGTGTCCATGATCTCATCATGATTGTTCCCTGACAGATGAAAAAAAAAATTAATTCTGACTTTAATATTACGTAGGCTGAGCAAGAACTTAGCCCTGTTTTCAGTCTAAAGGTAAATTTAACTGATAGCTTTCATCCTCCTTTACAGTTCTTAGCGCATGGAAAAGGAGTTCGTAGGTCCCGAAAAGCCAACAACTACACCCATATTTAACTCTTGTTCTCACGTCAATTTGGGAGCTGAGTTTCAAATGGCCCCATAATGAGTTTTGCAGACAAAATAGCACATGTCAAAACTCATGCATGCCGGGACTTCTCATCCAAGACCATGCATGACAACGATCAAGTCTGAGGCTTGCGTCATCCAACACGTTGACAGCCATTCACTCCTCTCCAATTATTTCCGTAAAAATCATGGGCAAATGGTCCCTTCATACTTCCCAACAGTTTTCCCAGTCACTCCTGGATTCCTTCCACCACATAATGGAAATACTCCAAACAGTTCCTTTAATCTTGATGTAACTATAATTGGGAAAGTGTTATGGATTGAATTGTGTCTCCCAAAAATAATACGTTCATTGAAGTCCTGATCCCCTAATACCTAAGAATGTGACCTTATTTGGAAATAGGGTCATTACAGAGGTAATTGAGTTAAAATGAGGTCATAGGGTGGGCCTCATCCAGTATGACTGGTGTCCTTAGGAAAAGGGGAAAATTGGACACAGAAACAGATATGCAAAGAGGGAAGCTGATGTGAAGAGACAGCCATGGGAAGGCGGAGGACTGTAATGATGCATCTACCAGCCAAGGAACGTCAAAGATTGCTGGCGACACAGCAGAAGGAGAAGCCTGGAACAGATTCCCCGTGACCACCCTCATAAGGAACCAACCCTGCTGACACCTTAATTTCAGGCTTCTGGGCTCCAGAATTGTGAGACAATAAATTTCTATTGTTTGAAGCCACCTAGTTTAAGAAAGTTTTTTGTTTGAGTTTCAATCTTGGCTCCAACATATAAGAAGCAAAATGCTGTTTACAACCTTGCAGTCAGTCCATCCTTGAGCTCCAGGGCAGGGTCATGGCTGCACAACAGAATGTCCAGGACCTGCCCCAAAGATTCAGATTTAATTGGTCTGAGATATTTGAGGCTCCATGGGATTCTGACATGATTCTAATGTGGGTTCCCCAGGTTGCATGGAAAAACCCACACATCATGAATTCTTTGGGGAAGCAACATTGCATCTGGAGACCCCCAAGTTGCTGTATTTTCTGACTCCTCCTTATAAAAATATTTTTTAATGTAGAAATTAGCTTCATATCAAGTGAGTGAATACAAAAGTGTCCTGGGACTGAAGGAAATTTGGAGAAGTCAGTAGATGCAATTGGAAAGATTGAGCACACGAGGCTGAGGAAACCATGTCACCTATGATGTATTAATAAGCTATATGTGTAGTGCAAAAGCTAAACCAGGGTTCTTCAATCACGGAGAGTCAAATTCTCTCAACCCTCCCTGCAGAACCTCACACAGAGTTGACAGCTCGTACCACTAAACCAGATCCCATTCCCTCTGAAAATCAGAGCCTTAAAAGAAAAGTACATCAATATATTTCAGTATAATAGGCAGTATGTCATCACACAAGTGCTCTGTATTGACACTGGGCGGGAAA
Source organism: Equus asinus (assembly GCF_041296235.1). Taxonomy (NCBI): domain Eukaryota; kingdom Metazoa; phylum Chordata; class Mammalia; order Perissodactyla; family Equidae; genus Equus; species Equus asinus. The sequence goes on along the minus strand of NC_091808.1, from coordinate 10,731,244 downwards.
GTCATAGCAAAGGGGGAAGTGATTGACAGGAAGATACCAACAGACACAGTTAGAAGGACATAAAATGTGCTTGACAGCAAATGACATAGAAATACATCTACCTCTCTTCCAAGATGGCTCCACAGAGCAGGAGACCACAGTGCATGTTCTCAAGTGGTGGTGAGTATTTTCCAGGTTCCAGAAAGTTCCCTACAGAGCCTCTGAGGATTTCAGCCTGACTCCACACATGTGGCCTAAGAAAGAGTCCTCATATGTGAGAAAGACCCCTTTTTTATACTCACCTGTCCATACTCCCCACAGCGGTCCTTTAAACACTGGTTATGTCATTGTCTGCACACCAAGTACAAAGAACCTGCCTGAAGTTTATTCCTGAACAAGAATATTAAAGGAGAAAGGAGAGACAAAATTACTATGAGATTTAAGGATCCAAATCACTTTAACCATAATTTCTCTCTAATATAGTCCAAGAATTAATCTTCACCTCTTGCCAAAACAGCAAGGTACACAAGGGCAGAAGGAGGGGGATGCACAGTTATAAAATGGACTAAATGATATTTTTTAACATATTTGCTACAAAAATATTATTACAAAAGAACTGCATAGATTTTCAACTTCACTTGTGCAAACTTTATCTTTGGAACTTCTCTCTCTACTATCCTATTCCACTCCATTTTGTTTCTTTCTTTTTTAGATTGAAAACAGAATTACAACCATTTGCTATAGCTTCTAGAATAGTCTGACAGTTAAAAACAGTAGTCTCAAGAGACATAACGGGCACTTCATCAACAATAACCTTGTTGTCCAGTTGTTCATAGCAGCAGAAATGTCAAGATGAAAACCACTAATGGCCTGCTCTCCACGTGTAATGGTCCATTTGGTATTTGATAACATTTTGCAACTCTGTCTCCATGTTTACTTTTGGTCCTTCTGCATTTGCTCACCCACCTGCCATTCAATCTAAACTGAGCTTCATTACATGGCAAATAAATACATTGGCCACCTGTCCCAGAATCTTTCACATCAAACTGGAGGTCAAGTCCATCATTCTTCAGGAGCACAGCTGGCCCAAGCTCTCTCACATAAAAAATGGGGTGATTCACTCCACTCCAGAGGGTCAAGGTGTGCAATTGCTTATAATTCTATGCAGTGAAAGCAATCCGACTCATTTGAAGAAAGGCTGTAAAAGTTAGATCTCCCCAAACTGCAAAGAATCCGATGGCAACCGATTCAAACCTACATGATCATGAAGTAATGATTCTGGATTCATTCACCAAATCCTAGGATACTAGAACAAGGGAGGACCCTCTACAACTCAAAGTATACGACAAATAAAAGGAAGCCCAAGGTTCACAGAGAGTAATAATAGTATGAAACTCATTTATCTCAAGATACGGTCCAAGATATGTAAGCAAAAGGGGTGTAGAAAGAGTCTGGACACATTAATATGCCACTGAGTCACAGATGGCTTCTCAGAAAGACCTAACCTGTAAAGATACAGCAGGGAAGAAAGCCTCCCTCACATGGTGCTTCCTTTGGAGCCCCATTGGCCAACTCCTGTGTTAAATGGACCATGTTGTCCTCTTGTTGGTGACTCCCATGTTCCTGCATAGCAGACTAGATGCAGCTGGTAATCAGTAATAATCAGAGAAGAACCAATGACCCTTAGATGCCCACGGGTTGCTGACTTCATCCTTCCTCAGAAGCTCAAGGATCACACAAGTGCAGAATCTGATGGGCAACTTTGTCCTGACACTGGAATGCCAATGTCAGGCTGGAGCCTACAACTTCCCCACCAAAGGCAACAAGCAGGCTCTGCATGCCCTTTTAAGCACACCGTGTTTTAGAGTGTGCAAAATTAAAGAGTGAGAGGACTCATTTTTTAAGCTGTTTAACAAAACTAACAATTAACTTTTCATATAGCTTATCTTTCTAGTAATATCATTTCTCTTGAAAATAATGGTCACATAAATTCTCTTTCCAACAAGTGTCCAATTAGTAGAATGTGTAGAGAGCAGAGAATAATTCCAAAAGACATGTATATATTCAGCCAATGAATATCCATTTAACACCAACGATGTGCTAGAACATCGTGGTAGTAGGTAAGGACAGGCTGATGAGGACTGGCTTCGTGAAGAGGCTAGCTTTGGCAGGGGGTGGGTGTGGGGAGAACAGGTAGTTATCAAGGAATTGAAGGAAATATTAAGCCCCCCATAAGAGGGTCTCCAACGCAGAGGTATATGTACTGGTGTGCTGATAGAAGCTTGACAACCAGCTCTCTGAGAGCAAGGAGCTCTGATCGGAAGCCTCTGCTAATATCTACGGTGCAAACACTCCCACCACGACTGATTTCTAGTACCAACATGACATCAAATGACATGCAAAATTCCCAAAAATGTAACAATCAGTTTTCACAGACTGGTACAAGCTGGCCCCAGAAAACCACTGATAAAACTATGAGAGGAAACTGACCCACACAAAGATACAGGATGTTTGAGAAAAAATAGACCACTCCCTGGTTGTAACACTAAGTCATAGATCCCAAACATCCCATCGCTGGCACCGTAATAGCATAACGGTAGACCGGGATGCACCTGGTAATTAGTAATAACCAGAGAAGAACCACTGACTCCCAGGTACCCAGCTAGTCGCTGTAAGGGGCAAAATGATAGGTTAAGGCCACTCTTTATCAACCCTGATGTTACTCCTTTAAGTCAGGGATGTTCTAGAAAAAGGAGTTTTGTCCCTCGTAGAGGAATGCATCCAAACTCACAAAATCAGGTATTCTATAGAAAGCATGATTTATAGTTCCCCTCCAATAGTAAATTCCTTTAGTCATCCGTAACACCAAAAACCATCATCAACATTTTCAGTCATCTTTAAAGCAAATCCTACATCCTTTACTATGGGTACTCAGCTCAGTTCCTGAGTCCTGCGGAAGCCATGCATTGCCGTCCTAGTAAAAGGAGAAAGATTAAACAAGGTTTCTCTAGGAAGCATTATTCTTTCAAGATTTGTGAATTATTACCCCAAATCCTCATTCAAATTCGGTGGAGCTCATTAAGCAGATTAGAGAATATTACACCTCTCCTAAAAATCATGCATGTAATAGGTTTATAATTGTACAAACATAATTATATATTTTTTAAATTTAGTAAATGTCATATCAAGAAATTAGAAACAGGCACGACAGACTGCCAGATGCTACACACATATTCCAGAGAAAACCATATTAAAGGAGAACAGAAATCATCCAAAACGTAAACAAGATGACGGGTAGGGAGATGGCACGCGAGAAGGGAGGAGAGAGTTCCAAGAATTTCAAATCTAAAGGTCACAGCTGAAGGCTACATCGCATTTAGAATCATAATGACATTTGAACAGGTGAGGACATATTTCAAGACTAGTTTACAAATTCATCCCACATTCTTCTCCCCAATCCCAGTATAAAATTCAGCAGACTATAGACTGAAATTTCCTAAAACCTTATCCAGGGGCCAGCCCCGTGGCCAAGTGGTTAAGCTTGCACGCTCCGCTTGGGTGGCCCAGGGTTTCACCGGTTCAGATCCTGGGTGCGGACATGGCACCACTCATCAGGCCATGCTGAGACAGCATCCCATACAGCACAGCCAGAGGCAGAGGCACTCACAGCTAGAATATACAACTATGTCCTGGGGGGCTTTGGGGAAAAGAAGAAAAAAAATGAAGATCGTTAACAGTTGTTAGCTCAGGTGCCAATCTTAAAAAAAAAAAAACCTTATCCATAAATTTTTAAATTAAAATTTGGTTGGTATTTATTCAGCTCCTAAGAACTTTGGCATAAAACTCAATATTTTCTAATTACTTTAACTAAGGGAAACTTTCTTTTGCCTGAGAAGTCTGTTTACCTACTGGTAGTGAAATATTTCACTGAGGTTATTAAAACACTCCTGAAGCTTCCACTAATCTTATTTCTTAATACTTCTTACTGAGATCATGAGCTAAGCAAGTGGCATTTTAAAAGTTACCCCTGCCATTTGATCTCAAAAATCACAAAGCAGGCTAGAGAAGGAATGAGAGGTGGATGTGATGGTGACAAACGTCAACCACAAGGAGAAGTCAAGACTGTGGTTCTCAACGAGGATGAGAGAGTGGTTATAAATGTTGCTGCTTTCCATAAGACTGAACTACAAATCTGAGAAGATGGGCAACAATTCCCAGGCAGACTAGGGAAATAAATTTATTTTCTGAGGTAGCTAATTAATTAACATCTTAATCGTAAGATTTGATAGCATGAAGTTTGATTCTTACCATAAGTAAACAGATACAAGAAAAAAAAATCCAGACTGATGACAATAGCTCCACCAACTAAATATCTACCATAGGCTAGGAGAGGAAAACAGTCCGGTTATTGGGTCAGTTCACAAAAGCTAAATTCTTAATGATGATGGTGATGATGGTGATGATGATGGTGATGATGGTGATGATGAAAATGATGGTGATAATGATAGTGATGACAGTGATGGTGATGATAGTAATGGTGATGATGATGATGATGGTGGCGATACAAGGATGTACGGGCACTTACCCTGTGCCAGGTACTCTGCTAAGTACCCTTTACAACCACACTGCTTATCCTCAGCCCTTCCTATACAGACACAACCAGTGGTTCTCAACCAGGTGCATTTGTAACGTATAGGTATGATTTTTAATTGTCACAATGTGTATGTGTGGGCAGGGGAAGGGGGCATTTGATGTCTAGAGACCAGGAAGCTGAACTCTGGTAACTGCAGGATGGTTTTGGTGGACTGTTACTTTGGTGGCAGTCAATGAACCACACCTTCCATGTTCAAGCCCTTGCGCAGACCCCTCCTCTCAAATCTGGACTGGAGCTCTGACCAGCCTTGACCTATAGCATTCAGTGGAAGTGATACTGTGCCAGTCCTGGGCTTACACTTTAAGAAGTCCTGGAGGTGTCTGCTTTTTGGCTCTAGGGAAAGCCAGCTGCCAAGCAAAAAAGTCCAACCACCTTTAGATGGCCATGTGAGAAGCCCAATCTAGCCACATGGAGAAGTCACGTGGAGGAAAACGAAGGTGCTGGCCTACAGCCCTGGCTGAGCTTCCAGCCAAAACCCAGGACAACCTGCCTTTCATGTCAGACACACCCTGGAAGTGGATCTTCCACCCAGTCACACCGTCCCAGCCGACACCAGTGGATCCCCTTTGAGCCCTGCCCGAATTACAGATTAATGAGCAAATAAACAAAATGGCTTTCGGCTTAAGCTATTATATTTTGGAGTAGTCTGTTTCTTGACCATAGATAACCAAAACAATGAGTCCCAGAACCCAAATGATCTTCCATTCATTAAAGGGGGGCAGGGGGAAGGGAGAAAAGGGGTCTCTATAAACACTCTAAAATCTCCCCAGTGTCCTCAGGATGAAATAAAATATTTGCCCACCTATACTACGTTATCTGGCTACATCTGACCTCGCCAACCGTATCTATTACAGGAGCTTCCCTTACAAAGAGGATGCTATTGTTGCTCCATTTTATAGACAAGAAAACTGAGGCTGAGAGAGTTTAAGAAATCTCCCCAAAGTTGCCCAGAGAGTGACAACATTGCACTGGGACCTGTCTGACTCCACACGTACCACCCCGACCCAATTTTCCTGGGCCACAACGTGTGGTAAAAAAAAAAAAAAACCATCAAATCTGATCTTCATGATTCTGACCTACTTAAAGCCCAGAGTTCACCACAAATCAAAGCTGCATGGGCTATTTTCCAACTGAAACTAATTTAAAATAATTTACTTTTTGAAGAATTATAATGAGAATCCACAGTTAAAGATAATTTAGATGAAAGCTGTTCCCATGACCTAGTAAAAATAAAGAGACTAGCATATGGTTTGGAACAAATGTGATTCTCTAGAAGGCAATCAGGATAATCACTGAATTATTATAATCATTCTGGGGCATGTTTTTATCTTTGTTGATTTTTTCCTATCCACAGGGACTGTGGTTGTTTAACAATAACACAACAAGTTCAGAGGACTCTGGTCTTCAGTTGCTTAGCAACCCACAGCTCTGGAGAGAAGGAAAGATAAAGGGTCCATTGGTACAATAATGCTGTTTGCAATTCAACGGTTATTTAAAAGTTTTAGAATTATTAAAACTCTACTGTCTAAATAAAGTATGCAAATAATACTTCACAGGATCAGTCATCATTTTTATTTCTATCATATCCTGAATTAGAAGTTGGAGTCAATCACTGAATGGATGACACAAATTTACTAATTTGAACAAAAATGTGATGAGAACAGTGTTTCACACGTCTGTTTCAAAGGCAGAGCGTCACTGTTCCTTCTGTGGCAGAGCTCTTAACGTTGTTGGGAAAATTAAATGAAAAAATGCATGTAAATTACAAAGGACAGTGCCTATCCTGTAGGGCCCGCCCAACAAACGTTAACTGTCATCATCATCATTATTATCATCACCAAAGAGGAATGGATAGGCTGGCTTGTGCAGAGAATTTAGCAAATAACATACATTCCACAGTGAGCACTTTTCCATTCATTTCAGTGATTATGAATATAAAAGTCAGGTTCCATGTTCTTCATTTGTTTACAATTTATTCATTCAACAAATGGTCATCAGGTAATTATAAGTCATGACAAGAACTGGAAAGGAAGCAAGCAGGAGGCTAAGACCAGTATGAGGTGGTCAGAGGAGGACTCTTTCAGGAGGTGACATTTAATGGTTATGTGAAGGATGCAGGGGTGCCAGCCATGGACAGAGCCAAGGGAAGAGGAGCTTTCTGGGGGAACTTCACATACAAATGGCCTGAGGCAGAAAAGAGCCTATAGGTTTGTGTTGTGAGCTTCTCCTGGGATGGGATGCACATGGTAAGCCGGGGTAAGAGGGAGATGGACCTGTGTCCTTATGAAATTACTAACTATTCCAGAAGTAGTGGGACCTCCAAAAGTCACATTATATCAGGAAAATACACCTACATTTCACTCCCCACAAAATCGAGGGCCTATTGGTGAGGATGGTTGCCATTGACTATTCACCTGGCACAGCTACTGTCTTGCCCACCATTCCCAGCCCACCACTACCCAGTCAACCTGGGGCTCTCCACCCAGGCTCTGAGCCAGCTCTCACCACCATTACCACACCCCACCTGGGTATGGAGAGATGGAGTCCTGGAAAGCTGCAGGTCAGCGTCCCCTGGAACAGTCCATGGAAGACGGAAGTCTGGGCCAGCTTGACCTGGCCTGGGGGCCAGGAGCAGGCATAAATTCCAGAAATTCAAATAAGCCCATAGAGGCAAACCCCAGAGACATTCACCACCATCCTGACCCTCGCTCAGGCCACCCTCAGTGTTCGTTCAGGGACCACCAGACCCCCTCTCACCTACCAAGAAACAGGGCTTGGGCCTGCCCTCTCCTGCTGCCTCCCCACAAGCTGCAGATTCCCACTCAGCCTGCCTCCCAGCACCCGCTCAGCTAGAAAACAAATTCCTGTTAGTAGAATGATGCCTGTTGATGGTTTAATGCCATATCCCCGCTCTGACAGTCCAGATATGGACCTTCTGTCGTCCTTACTACCTCAATCCAAATAATTAATGGTAGAAACTCCAATCACAGAACACAGTAGGGAGGAATGTCTTTCATGGTCTTTATCATCAACTCTCTCTGAATGACGATGAAATGTGGACAGACACACTGCAGATACAGCCAAAATTTTTAAATAATTTAAAGGCATAGGGTCCAATTGTTTTTAATGCCACTCTGTCAAAGGATAGACCGTATTTTCTTCCAATTTTATTTTATGCAGCATTACCTAACCGTGATTATAGCACTGGTTCCATTTATCTTTTTTTTTCCCTTTCATTTAACATCATAAAGACAAAGTTGTCTTTCAAGATATCTTTTACAAGGGCTATCTACAACTCTATCATAGAGCTATGCCATTATTTAACCATTTTCCTATTAACTTGACATTTGGGTGTTTTCCAATTTTAGACTGTTGTAAATAATGTTATGATCACTATCTCTGTTTATAAAATTTGGTTCAAATTTCTAACTACTTTCTAAGGACAAACTCCTAAAAGGGGTAGTACAGAGTCAAAAGATTTTAAGGTTCTTGATCCATATTATCTACTTGCTTTCCAGAAAAATAAACCCATTTTCAGATTCAACATTGATAAAAGTACCTATTTCACTACAAGGGGTATATTTTTAATGAAATTTTAAATGATTTTAATCTGTCACAATATTGCAATATCGGTAGCTGCCAAATTCAGTCATAAGGCTAATGGAGTAATTTCACATAACATTTGTATATCTGGCATTGTTTGGTACCACAACGATCTCCAGATGGCTTCTCAGTTAACTCTATCTTAACCATCAGCATTTCTTTCTTTGTGTCCTCTTAATCTGGCTGGTAATTAAAATTGACTAGCAAGAGTTTGGCAAATGTTAGTATGACAGAGAATCTATGCCAGTCCTCTCCTACAGTAAACGCAGGTAGGCAAACACAATGGCTAGAAACTTTTCCTCTCTCATCAAATTCACTTAAAGAATAGTTTTCCTTAACATATTTCACCAGAATAGTACAAGGTAGGAGTTGAGATCACCTCTCGTGTCAGGATACACCAAATAGACCTTCCTAGAAAAGTCTGGTCCTGTCCACACAGGCACAGTCATGTTAAGTCACCTTGAAATCCAAACTTCTCCCAAATAATTATGGATGTCTACACTGGTGCTTAACCCCACCACCCTAGACTTCTTGGAAGCAATCATCAGATGGGCCCATGGCATTTGGTAACTTTGAATTTTTGTAGCCTCCCAACATTGAACAGGCCACTCTCCTCTTATTTAACTATGGAAATTTGTGGAGAGGAAGAGGAATTTCTCAAGCATCAACCTGAAAATTAAGATTCAGCAAAATGTGGGTTGTTGCAGCAGCCAGACACATCCTGTAGGAACCGTCCTTTGTTCCTGGGATCCTATGTCTGTAGTTTATAGCAGATGCCACTAGATGGTAGACTTGACTCTCTTTAGCACCTTGACCCTCTAGGCAGCAGGGTGAATTCTTAATGAAATAGTGTTTCTAAGACTATGACATTTAATAGCACCTATGAGGATCTAATCTACAAGACTGATTCCCAGGAGATATCAGAAAGCATATGTCACCTGAGCAGATATGAAAAAGTAGATTCAAGAGGGGTTGGTCCAGTGGCAGAGTGGTTAAGTTTGTACACTCTGCCTTGGCGGCCCAGGATTCACCAGTTCAGATCCTGGGCACAGACCTACACACTGCTCATCAAGCCATGCTGCGGCGGCATCCCACACAGAAGAACTAGGATGACTTACGACTAGGATATACAACTATGTACTGGGAGAAAAAAAAAAGGAGGAAGATTGGCAACAGATGTTAGCTCAGGGCCAATCTTTCTCAAAAAAAAAAAAAAAGAGAATCAAGAATCTAAGTTTAACCTATAAATTGTAGCCTGTGGTCTCTATAGTCCCGCCGTTCCTCCCTGCTTCGCCCCTCCCCTCCTTGGCCCGGGGTTAAAGGTGTCTTTTCACACCACATAGGGAGGAAGCTGCTTCCTACCTGGCTTCTACCGAAACCACGAAGCAGGTGGCGGTGGCAGTCACGACTTTCCAACGATGCAAAAGTTTAGACATATTTCTCCTGTTAAAACCATTTAAACATGTGCAAAGTTTAAACCATTTAAAAATGTTTCTTCACACAATTTATTTTAGCCTTAAAGTGTACAGAAGGAAAAGAAGCAAGATGACATCAGCATACTAGAAAGCACTGGAGATGGAACTGGCAGGATAGCAAGTCAGAAAAAAAATGTGTTGGACTCATTGAACTCAAACTGGATGAAGAGGAAATGCACCACCTACCCGTGTGAAATCCCTTGCAGCTTCCTGCATTCTAAAAGCATATACACACACGTGCACACAGTGCGGGGGGAGTGGAGAGGGCCAGATACCACCAAGGGCCCTCTCTGGCTCCACGGAACAGATTTAAGAGTTCCTACCATTGAAATGATCACAGCCATCAAGGGGACCTCAGAGAACCTGAAGGCCAATCTTCCATCATTGAGATGATGCAACTGAGTCTCAGAAAGCCTGGGTTATTTGCCCAAGGTGCTGCTGCAAGCTAATGACAGTCTGACTTTCAAATTCCCCATCTAGAATACTTTCCAGCATACCACCCTGGTACCCAAGGCTGGTAGCACTTAAAAGTTTGTTCTGGGGCCAGCCCAGCAGGTAGCAGTTAAGTTCGCGCACTCTGCTTCAGTGACCTGGGGTTCGCAGGTTCAGATCCCAGGCATGGACCTAGCACTGCTCATCAAGCCACACTGTGGCAGTATCCCACATAAAAGAGATGAAGCAGATGTTAGCTCAGGGCCAATCTTCCTCATTAAAAAAAAAGTTTGTTCTTCCATTCAAATGCAAGATTCCTAAACACAACAACCTTCAGCCAGTGTAATTTGAGTCATTATACCTGAAGTCTGCAAAAACTTCCCTTCAGTGGGTCATAGTAGCCTGGGAACATTTACAAGTAAATCTTCCAAATGATCAACCTCGTGTGAAGGTTTTCTCCCACGTTCAGAAATCAACTAAGGAGTCAAGCGTGCAGCCAACTAACTCCAGTAATTTCCCCAAAGAAACATGTGCAAGACAAGAATGTGTCATGGTTATTAATTATTTGTCAAGTTCTATCGAAAATAATGCAAAGAGGGAATAACCAGGCAAAACCTTACTGATCTGACTTAGGCAAAATAAGAAATATCTTGATTTCTCTCTAGCAAGAAAAATTGAAATTTGGGGGCTGGCCCTGTGGCCAAGTGGTGGCTCCTGGCTGTGGAGGCATCCCACACACAAAAAATAGGGGAATATTGGTACAGATGTTATCTCAGAGCTAATCTTCCTCAAGAAAAAAAAGAGAGGAAGATTGACAATGAGCTTAGCTTAGGGCAAATCTTCCTCACCAAAAAAAAAATTTAAAAGTTGAACACAATAAAGCAATGGATCCAATCTTGAGTCTTGAGGGAGATCATTACAAGTGATGGATGCCTTAGCAAAATGCTTCGTTTGTATTATAATAGTGGCCCTGTGACATATCTTACTCACCATTAGACACCACAACTGCCCTCATCAGGGTGAATTATGAACCACAAAGTACACATTCAGGACTTAGTTTGAAGACAACTGACCCTCCACTACGATGATTGTCATTTCAAGTCAACACAAGGGTGACAGAGACAAACAAAAGTCATCTTCACTAATCTATTCCAGTGACCCCTGCAGAGCAAAATGAGTAAAATTAAACTTCTTTTCTAGTTGCTCTTAAAGGAGTCTAGACTAAAGCAACCAGGAAAAGTAAATCCTTAGATGCCTTGTAAAAAATATGTCAGATGATTCTGCAAACATCTGAGGCTACTTCCTACAGGCTTTAGGGCCAAATGTGCAGGGAAATTTATTTAAAAAAGAAAAAAGACTTTGGGAAATTCTTCCCCACAGAGATCAAAAGGTACTGGTGGACAAAAAGGGGATGACAAATGACTGGACAAAGCCTGCCATGTGTTCAGCTGGTACCTGCATTGTTGTCGCCTTCACCACAACCAGAAGAGAGACACTTCATTAGGCCTCATTTAAAGATGAGGGAAATGAGGCTCAGAGATGTTAAGTAACTCGCTCAAGGCCACAGAACCAAGATTCAAATGCCTGGGTCCAATGAGTGAAGGGACTGGATAAGTAACGTAGACTCTCACAGACAGGATAAATATAAGGACAGGACGATAACGGAGAACTGCCAATTTGAACTTGATCAATGCCCACCATAACCATGCCACACTTTTCAGCTAAGGCTTACTTTTTCTTGGAGCAGACCGATATCAGTGGAAGAAACCAAACCACACTCTCAACCAAGAAAGTAGAAAAAAGATGATATTCCAAATAACACAAAAATGCATTATATGAGCTGCATGAATAACCTGGGCCAGTGGCCCCGGGTCATAGCTGCCCATTAGAATCACCTGGGGTGGGGGGGGGGGGGCTCCTTTTTTAATCTGATGCTCAGACACCACCCCCAAAGATTCTGGTGAAGGAGGTCTGGAGTAGGACCGAGGCATCTGCATTTTTAAAACTCACCTAGAGCTCACCTCATATATAGCCAGGGATGAGAACCACTAACGGAGGGGGTTGCGATGTTTTTTCCTCTTTTGCCTATAAAGCAAAATACGTCTTACACATTCAGTTTCAGAATCTCAAGGAATGACAGGACTTTGCTCTTCTACAATCTGAGCAGCTTTGGACAAGTCACTGAGCCTCCCTGAGCCTGTTTTCCCATCTAGTGACGGCAGTGTGCAGAGAGCACATCTAATTCATCTTGGTCTGCCCAGTGCCAGGGCGTGAATGGAACCAGCATTTGATAAAACATTTTTTGTTGAAGTGAGTGAAGTTCATTTTGTTTTAATAAACTCTTTTATTTTATAATAGTTTCAGAATTACAGAAAAGTTGCGAAGCTAGGACAGAGAGTTTCCATATACCCCAAACCTTGTCTCCCTTATTATTAACATCTTACATTAGTATGGCACATTTGTCACAATTAATGAGCCAATATTGACACATTATTACCAACCAAAGTCCATTCTTCATTCAGATTTCCTTAGGTTTTTTCCTAGTGTCCTTCTTCTGTTATGGGACGCCATATTACAGTTAGTCATTATGACTTCTCGGCTCTTCTTGGCTGTGATAGTTTCTTCCTCAGGCTTTCCTTGTTTTTGATGACGTTGACAGTTTTGAGGAGTACTGGTCAGGTATTTTGCAGAATGCCCCTCAATTAGGATTTTTCTGCTGTTTTTCTCATGATTAGACTAGGATTATGAATTTGAGGGAGGAAAACCACAGAAGTAAAGTGCTATCTTCAACACTTCATGTCAACAGTACACGCTATTAACATGACTTACCACTGTTAATAAGTTGATGTTGAGGTTGACCTTGATCACCTGGCTGAGGTAGTGCCTGTGAGGCTCCCCCACTGTAAGATTGCTTTTCCCCCACTTTGCACACTGTATGTTTTGGAAGGAAGTCACTATGTACGGTCCTCGGTTAAGGAGGAGGGGGTTGGCTCCCCTCCTTGTGGGAAGAGTGTATCAATCAATTACTTGAGATTCTTCTGCACAGGAGAGTTGTCTATTCTCCTCCATTGATTGACTGATTGACTTGAAGTCCTCTCTTCTAGTCAGCTGTGTGAACTTCTCTCCTACAACACAATAAACGCTCTCCCCATCCTAACAAGTGGCCAAGCCAGCAACTGATTCCAAGTCTTATGCCCCCTACTACGTCAACCACTGAACAGATTCCAATCCCTGGAACAGTCACTTCTGCTTCAGAGTCCCTTAACTGATGAGAGAACTTCAGCTCATTATCACCTGTGATCGTTTCGTCAATTTAAATGTGTGTGTCATCAAAGTGAAACGGCATATCAGATAAACAACTCTGGATAGTTCTGGAATATGAGATATTGAAACACATACGCATTTTCTAAAATTATGTCAGTGTTGTGTGTATGTGTATGTGTGAGAGAGATCACTCAATACTTAGAGTCCTCCTAAAACATATATTACAGTATTTTGAAACTACTTTATCCTGATATGCTCTCCAATAGATTATCACTTAAAATAAGAACAACGGAAATTAATATGGGCAATGAAATTTACACACAGCCACCATAAAAAGTGCAAGAAGTCCCAACAGGACAGATCAATGGATGCAAAGAGGCAGACAGAAGGAATTCATTCTTGAGACACCATTCGAACATAAGGAATAGCCACAAAGAGAAAGGCAGTAGCACATATTTGGAATCTGTTGACTTCATTCTCAACACCTATTTCCCCTTGTTCTAAGGATAGTATCCCAATTACCTTAAGAAAAGGGATCTTCTTCCAGTCTTGGTCCATGTGGTTTGACCGGGCTAGTCCAATGGTGGTCACATGACCCAAGCCTGGCCAATCAGCAGAATCCAACCCCCAGCCTCAATGATTGGTTCAGAGATGCACATGACCCAAGTCAGTCCAACCAGAGCTAATCTCAGGACTTTCTAGTGCAACTGGAAAAGAGAGGTTCTCTGTTCCTCTGGGATTGCTGGAAGGAAGGATAGTGTGAGCCTGGAGCTGCCAGGGGTCACCATCTGGAATCTGAGCATACAGCCAATACAGAGGAAAATGGGGCTGAGAGACGGAGAGACTCGTGGCCCGGGCAACATAAGCTGAGCCCCCTGACACCACAATGCCTATACTTTTCAGCCACATGAATCTACAGACCTCCTTTCTCACTTAAGCTATTTGAATTGAGTTTTCTGTTGCTTGCAATGCAAAGAGCTCTAATTAATATGTACAGTGTGGAAGATGTTTCTCTGGTCTTCATTTTTCTCATCCATAAGATGCAAAAATTAGACATAACTTAATTACTAAAGTTATTATAGGAATGCTTAATGCATTCATATGTAAGACACTATATGTCTACTTAATAAACTCAAATACTTCATTATATTTCTGGTCTGTTCATACTCACGCAAACATAGAAATCAGAATCGTCTTAAAATCAGTACTTCTATTGGCTTTTAGCTGTGATTAACCAAATTACTAAATTTTATATTACAAATGATTAAGCAAGTTAATTACTATTTTAATAAAACATTTTATCTTTAGAGATTTTCTGTAAGTTAAAATACAAAAATCACACTTTTAACAGTTATTTATGAAGGTACTGGGCAAAATCATTAAGTTATGCAGAAAAATTGTTTCTGATCCAGATGAAAATGGTTTTACATTAGGAGTCTTCTCTTAAAACAATGGCCTGCCCATTGAAGATATCTCTTAATTGCCAAAAAATAAAATGATGCAAGGATTACCATCCCAACTCATTCCACATAGTGTTCAACTGAATGGAATGTATTTCGGAACGGTGCTCAGCATCTTGTAGAAGGAATTTTTCTTATATGTTACAGGGATGAGCAGACAGCTGTGATAATGTGAAGAAAGCACCGCATTTGTAGACAGGGGATTATAATCTCAACTCACCTGCTGCATAGGCAAGTCACCAAGAACCTCTGTCCATTCCAGTCTCCTCAACCATCAAGTAGAGGAGATGCCTCCTCCAAAGAAACATGAGGATTAAAGAAACATAAAATAAAGGAAGGAACCTCACACACAGCCAGGCATGTAAGTAACTGAATATTTGATTTGAATCTGAATAAGAACATTTATATTGTAAAGCCCCACCTACTCCCACCGGCCAGAAGACTGTCATCAGTGTTAGGAATGTCTGAGCTTAGATGCTGTGGTGAAGAGAGCCCTGGATGGGGAGTCAGCAATATTCCACTCCTGACTCTGACATTTGCCTCTTTGGCCTTCACCTTCTTCTGAAAAGTTAGAGAACTGGCCAAGACAAATTCCAGGATCCCTCCAAGCTCTAAAAGTCTAGGAAATGTGTTGCCATTTGTTGGTTCGCAAACTCGGGGGCTCCCCGGGTGAAATCTGAAACAGGTCCCCGTAACCAGAGGGCAAGGAGGGACCGAAGAAAGAGGCAGACCACTCCAGTTTGGTAGGTGGCAAGTTTAATAAGCAAGGGAATTTACATACAAGACTTGTCTTGGGTGGCTGCAAGACGAGTAGATCTCCACACCCACCCGCCGAATCTTAAAAGTTTATACAGAGGCCTTAACTAGGTCCAGATGTTCTCAACAACACCTTTCTCTCTCAAGGCTGTGTCCTTGAAAATGGCTCCCACCGTGGGAATGGTGGGCATAGCATACATTCCAAGGTCGGGGAGGAGGTGAGGAGCCTCCAATTGCCTGGGTCCAGCTCACAGGTCAACTGGTGGTCACGTCCTCTTGATGACCTCTTCCAACACCCTTTTAGTCAGTGCTCAGAAATTGCCAGTGGAAGGGTGAGTTCCCCAGATCGTTAGCCTTGCATTGAAAAGCAAAGAACACCACCCCTTCCCCTCTCCCAGTGTTCTACAAAAAAGCGCCTCCCTGTCAGACTGTGAGTCGGACAGGCCTGGACGACTCCAAGTCATGGGAATGCAGGGAAGGATGGTCAGCAGAGGCTCACGCCGAGCCCTTGATCTGAGGATTCAATTGTTTTATGAGCTTTTCTGAGCCACAAACTATCCAGAGTTGCCAGCAGCTGCCACCTCCCTGAAGGTGGCTTGTTTTTTGGTTTGTTTGTTTTGGTTGGGGGGAGATCTGTGCAGTAGGTGCCATACTGAGCCTACAAAACAACCCGTTCCCACTCCTTTCTAATCCACACTCCCAAATCCCAGTCCCGTAGGACATGAACCAGGTTCAGGTTGTAAGAACCAAGTAGCTTGGCAGTGGTTGCTAAGCAACCAGTGATCTCCAGGCCTGCAGCCCCGCTTGGCTCATCATCATCAGGGCAGGGGGTCCCACCCCCTAGCCCACTCGATTTCTCAATTATACTGAGCTCATTAAAAGCTAGCAATATAAGTGCTAATATAAGTACATAAACCCACATGAGCTAGTTCTTTAACAAACAAGTCGCCTCAGACGGTATTGCAATCCACAGTGATTATTGGGGAGGCTCCATTTCTCCTTGTGACGTATTGAATGTGCCTGATGGGTGCCAGGGCCCAGGAGAAGGCGACTGCATAGGACATCTGGAGGCCACCCAACCAGACGCCAAAGACCTTTCTCAAATGCTGTGCGGCCACTTATGATCTGGATGGCCTTGCACAACATTTTTCAGCTTTCTGGTCCTCTCAGTGAAATAAGGCAATTGGACCAATGACATCTAGGGTCACTCATTCACTGTGGTTCAAATGCCCCGGCAAGCTCACTGTTTCTCCCAAAGGAGCTCAGCAGACAACAGGAACTAGAATGAGGCATGAATCATTGGAATGGAGGGGGCAGTGCTCAGGGCCTGAGCCCTGAGGGCTGAGCTAGAGAACAGAGCTGTCCACTGGGCAGGCCCTCCTGGGACGGAGCCACGGGAGGCTGGGCCTGTACATGAAGAGAACACAGATTTGGGCAAGCAGAGTGTCCTGGGGAACCAGGGCCACAGACCAGGCCAGGAAAGGAATATCTGGGACGCTGTGTGCCCAGGTAAGAAGGGTAGCAAGAAGACATCAACCTGGCAGTGAGCAGAGGCTGCAAGTAACCATCCCAGGAGGATCCTGGGGCTCAGGATATGTAAGAAGATAATATGGATGGAAATCCATTGGGCAATTCCTCAAAAAGTTAAATATAGAATTGCCATATGACCCAGCAATTCCATTCCTAGGTGTATACCAAAAAATATTGAAAACAGGTACTCCAACAATTAATTCTACAGCACATTTACAGCAGCACTAGTCATCATAGCCAAAAGGTAGAAATAACCCAAATGTCCACCAACTGTTGAATTGACAAACAAAATGTCGTAGATACATGCAATGAAATATTATTCAACCATAAAAGGGAATGAGTACTGATAATGCTACAACGTGACTGAATGTCAAAAACATGATGCTGCGGGACCGAAGCCATGCATAGAAGGTCGCATATGTATGACTCCATTTACGCAAAATATCAAAAATAGGTAAATCCACAGGGACAGGATGTAGACTGGTGGTTTCCAGGGACTGGGGGGAGCAAAAAGTGGGGAGCATCTGCTTAATGAGTGGGGAGTATTTCCTTTTGGGGTGATAAAAATATTTGGGAACTAGAGAGAGATGTTGATTGCACAACACTGTCAATGTACTATATGCCACTGAAATTGGTCACCTTAAAATGATTACTTTTATATTATGTGAATTCACCTCAATAAAAAAAAAACTTTTTAAGATAGCACAGATCCCATGGATATACCTGGGATGGCATAGGATACAGGCTGTATGGGATATGAGAAACCACAGGACCTGTCAGGACTTTACTGTCTATCTACCACAATATATACAACATCCACTGATGTTCATTCCTATGCATTAAGTTTCTAACGCGCTGTGGTCAGAGCTCTAAGAATGGAATGCTAGAACTCTCCAGTAAGATATGCTTCTTTCCAGGTTTCTGGCTAGGAGTTTACGTCAAAAAGCAAGCAGCTCTTGATTGGGAGGAACCACAAAGGAAGCAGGTCTGTTGGTGAGCTCTGACAAGAATAAAGACTCTCCTTTCTGGGAAAGAAGGCCCATCTTCACTGAGGAGGCCGTTTTTAAGGGAATCACAAACATACGCATATACTAGTAGGAAAGACCTCAGCTAGGAGAAAGAGCTCTTGACTTTGCCTAAATTCCCTCAGGCTCTGCTTGAAAAACACCTCTTTTAAGCATACAGAACATCTGTAGGGTCCACTGAAGGGGAGGGGAGCAAGGGAAACTTCACATCAAATCTGATCATGATTTTTAAAAAGGTGCCAGCATCATTTTTAGCATCCTTTTTTTTTTTTTTTTTTTTTGGAGGAAGATTAGCCCTCAGCTAACTACTGCCAGTCCTCCTCTTTTTGCTGAGGAAGCCTGGCTCTGAGCTAACATCCGTGCCCATCTTCCTCTAGTTTATACGTGGGACGCCTACCACAGCATGGCTGCCAAGCAGTGCCATGTCCGCACCCGGGATCCGAACCAGCGAACCCCGGGCCGCCGAGAAGCGGAACGTGTGAACTTAACCGCTGCGCCACCAGGCCGGCCCTTTAGCATCCTTTTTAAACACCATTCAGGCTGAAAATAATAATAGCATTTTTTTTCCCTAGGAAACAAAAAGGAGAGTGACTTCCCTTTGTCAGTATAGTCCAAAATCCCCACCCCACCTCTGTCCTCCTCTCCCTTTGTAAAAGAAAAAATAATAATATGAAATTTACTTCTCTCCAGCTGAGAGTTTATTTTCGGCCTCATAGAAATGCTAATATCAGTTCTCATTTCTCCGTCTCTCTCCTTTCTCTCATTATGAGGCTTTTCTACAGAAATAAAAGAATTCCCTTTTGCACAATCAAAAAAGCCAATAGCCAATCTTAAAGAGTGCAAATGAAGATAGCGGACCACAAAAATCCCTGGTCAGGAGAAAAGAGGTCGTTCTCAAGGGGAAAAGAGCTAAAAATACAATATGGAGATTAAAGCATAAGGGAAATTTGCATTTTGCTGAATATTAAGATGAGCCTTTTTCTGCCCAAGCCTGTCTGGACACTTTTTGAAATCAGACCATTACACCATCAAGAACTTTTAAGAACTACTCCATTATCCAATAATGCCATTAAAATTAACTTAGTGATTTTAACAAATTACTATGGAACCCATGCCAGTTATTAAAGGAAAAAATATGCTGAATAGTTCTTTTGAAAAAGTAAATGAAGTGGTAGTGTTCCAGCCTCAAAAAATGTCAAGATAAATTATAAAGCATTTAAATATGATTTGAAAAATCTATGCCAACCCTTCTTAAAATAGGCACAAACTGGGGCTATATTTAATGGTACATTCTAGAGACAACAGGATCAGTCTTATCAATGTAAATCTTGGCCAAAATGGACTTCTTCAAAAGCAAACTCCTGGCTCAAATGGGTAATTCTCAAAATATTGTACAGTATAGTATTGGTATCAAACATTAAAGCTCTAATTAAAATGTATCAACCACTCCATTGATGAGTTTGGCTACATAAGAACCAAAAGATATAAGCTTCAAAAGGGCAAAATAATGAGAATAAGCAGAATCAAAAGAAAAAAGACAAATGGAAAAAAATACTTATACAAAAAGGACAAAGGGCTAATTTTCTTCATTAACAAAGGGTTATTACAAATCAATGAAAAAAAATGAGAAACCCAAAAGAAAATTAGGCAAAATAAGAACAGGTAATTCATAAGCAATGCTCTCCCTCAGTCACAAATTTTAAAATGCAAAGAGAACCAATGAGATACCATGTTTTATCTACCAGTTAACATAAAAAAATAGAATAAAATTTGGAATACCAGATTGACAAAAATGTGAGTGAACAGGCATTCTCACGTGCTGGTGGTAAATACACAAAATTGTCTAACCTTTTCGGATGGCAACTTAGCAATATTTATTAGAATGTTTAAAATGTGTAACTTTTGTGGCTGGCCCCGTGGCCGAGTGGTTGGGTTTGCGCGCTCCGCTGCAGGCGGCCCAGTGTTTCATTGGTTCAAATCCTGGGCGCAGACATGGCACTGCTCATCAGGCCGCACTGAGGTAGCATCCCACATGCCACAACTAGAAGAACCCACATCGAAGAATATACAACTATGTGCCGGGGGAGCTTTGGGGAGAAAAAGGAAAAAATTAAAAAATCTTTTAAAAAAAAAAAAGTGTAACTTTTGACATACATATACATATATATGTGTGTATATATACATTCATTGCAACATTTTTTTTTTTAAAGATTGGCACCTGAGCTAACAACTGTTGCCAATCTTCTTTTGGTTTCTTTTGTTTGTTTTTTGTTTTGCTTTTTTTCCCCAATCCCCCCAGTACACAGTTGTATATTTTAGCTGTGGGTCCCTCTAGTTGTGGCATGTGGGACACCGCCTCAGCATGGCCTGATGAGCAGTGCCATGTCCACGCCCAGGATCCAAACCGGTGAAAGCCTGGGCCGCCAAAGCAGAGCGCACGAACTTAACCACTTGGCCACAGGGTCGGCCCCACAACATTATTTACAATGGAAAAAATGGAAACAATGTGCTTCAGTAAAGACTGAATACGAAAGTATTCACACATGGAATACTACTTAGCCATCAAAAAGAATAGGTTGGCTTTCATGTTTTAAGACATAGTAAGATGTTCAACGTAGATTGTCTAAAAGATTGCAGAACAGTACATATAGGATCATTTAATTTTTGTATAAAATAGTTGCAGGTATATATGAGTATTGACATATGCTTTGTATATGTTTACATACACAGAGAGGAAAATGTAAAACTACACATCAAAATGTAAACAATGAGTACTGCAGAGGCATGAGGTAGCAGAAGAGGTGGGAGAGGGTAAGATAGGTTTACCGATGGGCCTTTCTCATCACATTTTCACAGGTTTTTAATGCCCTAACACAGTTTGACAGCTGCACTTAAAAGGGCCCATGAAGATGTCAAGCTATGAGCTAAATTAATATTTTAAATGCAAGTTAATACCATTTGCCTTATGTAATTATTTGGCAAGAATTCAAAGTGCCATTGATGAACCCTTCAGAAAAAAGCTGGGAATCAGAGCAAGGATTAGTCAAGCTGTGGGGGGAGGGTTGCCAGGTTTAGCAAATTAAAAATATAGGACTCCCAGTTAAATTCGAATTTCAAAGAAAACAATGTACAATATTTGGGACATACACGAAACAAAATTCATTGTTTATCTGAAATTCAAACTTATCTGAGTATCCTGTACTTTATCTGGCAACCCTACTTTGGGGCCACTTCATGGTCCCAGGCTGGCTCTTGGTCCAATGCCTTAGTCTATGTCCAGAAGTCTCCCATGCATTCCACCAGCTTCTTCTACCCCCGTTCCAGTGGTTCTTTTATAGGTGGATGACTTCATCTAGCATCTCATGAAACTTGTGAGCCATTCCCCAGGGTAACGTATCCATACAAAATTTGGCTCTCAGGGCATCTCAAAACCATCCGTAGATTCTAGTTTAGGAACCCCAATTTCTATCTAGGCATGAAATGCCATTCTGATTCTTGGAGTCCCTGTCATCTCAACATGTGCTTGGGAGAAGTGTGTTTCCCCAACTCCCTCTTCTATGCTGTTCTAGAAAGCAAGTTCCAAAGGATCTAGAATAGCCAAAACGATTTGGGGAACAGTGGGGGTGCACAGGGAGAACAAATTTAAAGGGCTCACTCAACCTGATTTCAACACTTACTATAAAACTATAGTAGAGAAGGCAATGTGGAATTGGCAAAAGGATAGATATACAAAGCCAATGGAAAACAATAGAGTTTAGAAATAGACCCACATACGTATGGTCAAATGATTTTCAACAAAAGTGCCAGGATAATTCAGTGGAGACAGACAGTCTTGTCAACAAATGTTTCTGGAACAAGTGGATACCCACATGCCAAAAATGAATAAAAGCTACCCATACCTTGCACCACATACAAATATTATCTCAAAATGGGTCAGAGAACTAAATGTAATACCTAAAATGATACAATTTTGGAAGAAAACATAGGAGGAAATTTTTGTGACCTTGGCTTAGGAAAAAATTTCTTAGGACAAAAAGAAGCACAAATCACAGAAGGAAAAAATTGATAAATTAGACTTCAGCAATATTAAAAATCTGCCTTTCTAAAAATACTGTTAAGAAAATGAAAAAACAAGCCACAGATTGGGAGAAAGTATTTGCAAGTCACATATCTAATAAAGTATTTATATACAAAATGTAGAAAGAACTCTCCCAACTTATTTGAAAAGACGCTTCATCAAAGAGGAGCTATGGATGGCAACTAGCACATTAAAAAAATGCTCAACATCATTAATCATTATGAAAATGCAAATTAAAACCGCAATGTGATACCACCACACACCTATTAGAATAACAAAAATCTAAATCATCAATAAAGCCAAGAACTAACAAGGATGCAAACAACTGCAACTCTCATTTATTGCTAATGGGAATACAAAATGGTACAGCCATCCTGGAAAATACCTTGGCAGCTTCTTATAAAGTTTAATATGTACTTACCATATGGCCCCAAAATCCCACTCCTAGGATTTACTCAAAAGAAATGAAAACATATGTCCACTTAAAGACCTGTATGTGAATGTTTATGACAGCTTTATTCATAATCATCAAAAACTGGAAACAAACCAAATGTCACCTATTGGTGGAAGGGTAAATTGTCATATATCCATACAATAGAATACTACTCAGCAATAAAAAAAACACAAACTATTGATACGTGTCACATATTGACCAACCTCAAAAGCATTATGCTAAGTGGAAGAAGCACACATGTTGTGTTATTTTATTTATACGACTGTTAGCCTAAAAATAAAGAGCCAAAATGAGAGGCAGAGAGGCACTTATTTGGGGATCAAAGAATTACAATTCCAGGGACAGATTCAGGTAGAAACCCAAATAGTGTCCTGATTACAGAAGAGGGGCTCAGGGTTTTTAGGGGAAAAGGGAGGATGAGGGAAACTGAGCTAAAGAAGAGTTCATTGGCGCTGGATGAGCTAAGGCTGGGTTTGTCCTTCAGAGATTGGCTTCAGACTCGGGCATCAGGCAAAAGGCCAGACTCGTACTTCATTGGTTGGTCAGCTGTTTGATCATCAGCAAAGTCCAATTTCATCAGTCTTTACAAACAGGACATTCTTGTCCTTATTGAGTTCTTAGATGGTTGGTAGTTTGGTCCAGTTTGGAAGATAAAGAAAACAAGATGCGCAAGGCAATTCCTCTGAAACCGCTATTCTGGCTCCATTTTAACATGGCTCCACTCATGTCATCTTTCACATGACATTCTGGAAAAGACAAAACTATAAGGACAGAAATCAGACCAGTGGTGGCCAGGGGCTGGGGAGGGGGTTTACCCTTTATACAGGGACATGAGGAGATTTGGGGGGGTGATGAGCTGTTCTATATCTTGATTGTGGCGGTAGTTGTACAACTGTATATCAAAATGCATAGAATCGAAGGCTCAAAAGGGTGAATTTGACAGTATGTACGTTAGACCTTAATAAAAAGAAAAGAGTCTGGAAATCCTTCGTCTAAGGAACAATAGGGGAGGTCAGTTGGAAATAAGGGGTTTGGGTTTTCTTTTCATGCTCCCTATATTGTCTTCCCTTTCTAAGTCAATATACTGAGGATATGTTTAACATTTTTCCTGTTCTAATATATTCCATTTTGCTTGAAGATTAAACAAAGGACTTGGCTCCAAATAACATTTTTCAGAAATCTGACCTGAACACTGTAGCAAACTGGCAACCATCCTTATTGGGCTGTCTGTCCTTCCTCTCGGCGGTTATCAACCCATTTACTACAGATCTGCGGTTCTGATTTCCCAGGGAACAGAGGGACAGCATCCTCCTCCTCCCTTGTGATTACTCCCGCCACAGAATGCCTTCCATAAAGGAGTTTCAACCCACCTCTGAAGCCCGAAAGTAATTACAAACGCTCCTGTAAATTAACTACAAGCAGCAGATAAGTGCCAGCATTGAAATTCTAAAGGATGTGCTGGCTTTCAGGAAGTGTTAGCAGAAGATAGCAGACACGCTTCTCTTTTCAAGCGCCTTTCTTTTAAGGACTCTGACGTTGTTGCTCAAATCCTCAGTCTTTTGCGAAAGTCCTATGCCTTTTCTCTCTCTTTAAGAAAGAAAAACCTTAAGATTACACAAACGCAAAGCATCCCTACAGAAACTAAAACTGCCAGAACTGGAACCCATTTTCCTTTTTTCCTCCGCCGTTCCCCTCCAGCGCTGACTCTGAAAGCCATAAACCACGGAGCAGTTTAAAGCAAGTGCAAGAGAATCACAGTAATAACACTACGATCAAAGCCACAACGCCCGGGCCCAGATCCCCAACTCCATCACCGAGCTGTACAACCCCAGGCATGTTTCCTTGGCCACAAAAAGGAGAATCACATCCATTTTTATAAAAATAGCAGGGTGTATGCACAGAGGGCCAACTCTGGGCCAGAGGTTTTACAAGCTGCTCTCTTTAATGCTTCTCACCGTCCTCTTTACGCATATGGAACTGGAGTTAAGAAAGCTCATAAGCTTGTAATAACTGAGTGGAGATTCTAAACCTCTAAATTCACACCCCAAACCCCCACAGCTAGCATTTCTTTTCCCTACTTGCACACGCCTCCCTGGAAATAGACTATAACTGGTCTCTGAACACACTAAACCAACGCCCGATGTACAATGAAAAGTTAAAGTCTGACTAGGATGACTCTTGAGATTTAAGCAATTGGAAGTCAAGGGCTCTGTTTATCTGTCCACATATCTCCCATAGAGTCCGGCCTTAGACACCCTTCAAGAAGAAGGGATGGAGGGAGAAGAGGAAAGGGGAGCAAAGGGGACCAGCCTTTAGCTAAGTCAAATAAATAAAAATGGAAAAATAAACTCTTTCCACCAACGTTGACGGAACTATTCAGCAAACTTCTTCCTTTGTCAAGGGTCAGATAACAACTGTTTTCAGCTTCGTGGGCGATACTATTTCAACTACTCAACTCTGTTGTTGGGGCACATAAGCAGTCACAAACAGGACAAAGAAATAGGTGCGGCCGTGTCCAATACAACATTATCAATGGACATTGATATTTGAATTTCATATAATTTTCATGCATCCCAAAATATAATTTTTTCCAACCATTTAAAAATGTTAAAACCATTCTTAGCTGGCCGCCTGTCTGCTGTCTGGGTGCCTGGTGCTCCCGTCGTCCTGGAGCACGCAGTCCGGCTGTCCTGCTCCACTCTCACCCACCCCAGGGAGCAGGGAGCGGGAAGTCAGAGACAACTGCCCTAAGACTCACCCATGATTGTTGACTGAAGACAGGTTAGTGCTCAAATAAAGCGAGGAACGATTCCATAAGAGGCTAGGCCACCAGCACACGCTCGGTTCACCTTGTTCTTTCACCGTTCTTGGCAGCCCGTGGTAAGAATACAGAGGAGGAACTAATGGAAGTCAGTGCTGTAGGGTGTCAGCACCACAACCCAAGTCTTCTAGCATCTGACACATCACAACCACAGAAATGAATCTCTACCAACGGAATTTTAGTCTCTTTGGCAGTCAGGTAGGAAAGAAACTATTTTTTTTTTGTTTTTGGTCCAAGAGAAAGGGCTTTCTAGTCCCCCCATTCTTGTAAAGAAAAGCATGAAATTAGGGCCAACCAACGTGACTTAGCAGTTAAGTTCACACGCTCCACTTGGGTGGCCTGGGGTTTGCGGTTCGGATCCAGGGCAAGGACCTACACACCGCTCATCAAGCCATGCTATGGAGGCATCCCACATACAAAACAGAGGAAGACTGACACAGATGTAAGCTTAGGGATGATCTTCCTCAAGCAAAAAGAGGATGATTGGCAATAGATGTTAGCTCAGGGCCAATCTTCCTCATCAAAAAAAAAAAAAAAAGCATGAAATAAATAAGATTCCTGATATAGCTATGCCCCATGGCTACCTTTTATTGAGTGTCTCCTAAGGGCCAGTCAGTGGGCAGGACACTTTTCTAAGCCACGACAACCTTCAATATTGGCATCAGGATCCCATCTTCACAGGTGATGAAACCAAGCCACAGGAAAATTAATTACTTATCTGAGGGCACTCAAAGTTGGATTCCAACCCAGGCCTGGACGCTTTCCACTCCAGCACACACCACCCATCAGTCCCCTTCGTGGAGACATCAAGTCCACTTGGAGATGCAAAACCTATGCCACTCGAGGAGGGTGAGGGCCAGGAATTCCAGGCCCTTCAAAACTGGATGCTCTTCAGGTGAATGACCGAGAGCAGGTGCAACTGTGTTCTTTTCCTATGCCACGTGCTCCCTGCTGAGAGGCTGCAGGGGGAGAGAACAAAAGTCTAGAGGGTGCTTCTCAGCCCTGGCCATACAGAATGACCTGGAGAGCATATAAAAACTACCAGTGCCCAGGCCCCACCCCAAACCAATTAAGTCAGGACCGAGGGGATGGGAGACGGTAGGACCCCGCCACTCATGTTTGCTAAAGCTCTCAGGTGACTCTAAGAAGCAGCCAGGTTGGGCACCAATTTAGGTGAAGAGGAGAAAGGGTAAATATAAAGAAATTCTGTCCATATAACTTTGATATGCTATTGGGGTTCTGTTTGGGGGGCAAGATTCTGTAGTCCGTGCCTCTGGATTAAGCTGCTCTGACCACAGCTGCCTGCTGAATCGGTAAGGAGATCTAAAAATACAACGCAGCCATTCTGCTCTCTGACTCAGATACCCTTCAGCTCCAGATAGGTTTTCTTTCCTGTTTGACGCCTGTGAAGTGAGGGCGCAAATAAAACCATTTTGGATGGTACCACGTCACATGAGAAGCTTAAGCAAAGAAGCTTAAGACAGAAATGCGTTTTTGTCAGGTGGCCAAGCAAAGAAAGTGATGTTTCCTAATAACGCACCGAATAAACAAAAGAAGAAAGTCACTTCATTTTAATAGCACCAAGAAAAACATCTATGTCTTTTATTAAAATGGTTACAAGAATTTTGACAAGCTTTTTTGTTCACTTCAAAGGAAAACTTGAAGTCATTGAGAAGTTTCTGAGAAATTATTCATTTATTTTAGAATAAAAAGAACCACACATTTATCAAAATGTTAATACAATGAATTTTTCATTTTTAAAACTTATGTTGTACATAACTCATCCGAGTAGGGAGAAAAAGCTGAGTCTGTTCGTTGAAAGAAAACAATCACAGACACAATAAATTGGTGTAATCGTATTTTATACAGGAAGCATAATCCTTTCCTAGTATACTTTGCATTTACGCAATATTTTACTTTTTAAAAAAATGTTTTAAAATTCATTCTCCCGTTCTTCTTTATACTTATTGAAAAAAAAACTTGACTATGTTCCCATGGATGAACTGCATCTTTTCTATAAAGAAAATAAGACAAGCATTATTAGTCCATTTTAGAGATAGGAACACTGAGGTTCTGGGATGTTCGATTACTCTCCCAAGGTCACAAAAGTTAAGAGAAAAGCCAGAGAAAGAAGCAATGTCTCTTGGTATCTCAGCTAATATTGGACATTTTTTTGCACATATCACAATGCAAGTCTGTATGTGTGTGTGCAAAAAGTCCAGTGGAGGAGACTAATGCTATGCAAAGAACTAGAGTTCTTTGTCGTTGTTTGTTAGCCAACTTCAATCCAGAATGGATTCATCTGGAGCAGAACCATTGTTTCAAGTTGGCATGTTTGATCAGAAGAGAGGATTATAGAATCAGCTTAGTGAGTAAAATTAGCTTGCATCAAAGGCAGCTACACAAGCCCTCTTTTCTCCAAGTGCAGAAATTGACACATTTTCGTTATAATCTCGAAGGATAAGATTCCTAGGGAACAAGATATGAAAAAACAAACAGGTGTCTGCTTGCTCGAATATTTGGCAAAGAATTATTTCATTAAAATAAAAAAGCTTTAACAGCAAAATAATACAAATGTAAACAATCCCCACCTTTGATGGATGGCCCAAGAGAAGGGAGGAGTTCCTGCACTGCGCGTCGGCAAAGAAAAACCAACCCAGCAGAAACCTGCCCGCTTCCCCAAATGAACCAGAAAGCCAAGAAGAGCAGGCTCTACTTTTTAAAGTTGAAGTTTTTTCAAAGCCACCAGAAATATTTCTATTTCTTCTCTTTAGTGTCCATGTATTTGCTTGTCGTCATGGTAAAAATAACCTGAGCTAGGACCCAGAGTCCTAACGCGGAGGGAAGGTCCTGCTTGGTATGTGGTGTAAAGAGAATTGGCTATGTTCTTGTCATTTCTGAGCCTTTTTACTCCAGCTGAGCACAGCCATACAAGCTGAGCGTTTTAGAGGAAGCCCCAACTCAGAAACCACTTCGGCCCCTTTTTACCGATAAGACTCAAAGAGGTTACAGCTCTTGCTTCAGGTCACGCAGCTAAAAATAACAGGGCCAAGGCCGGACTTTCATCTCAGCATCCTTTAGACTCTACAACTCTGCATCAAGCCAGGCCACCTGGTTCAAATTTCAACTCAACCACTTCCTAGTAGAGTCACCCTGGGCCAGTCATTTAACTTGTCTGTGCTTCCTCTGTATGATGGGGATGGTTATAGCACCCAGCTCATAGGCTACTGGGAGGGTTGGTGAGTTATATCTATAAAACCCTGAAAATAGTGCTGGCACATGGCACACAGTTGCTGAGAAAAGAGCTAGCAACCATCACCAGCAACATAATCATCATCATCATCATCAACATGTCTCTGTAGGTTAGATTTCCACACACATTTTTAGAATCCATTGAACCCTCATGATTTAATATGTTTAAGTGTGTTAGAGGACTTAGAAAAGATGTATTTTAAGTGTTGCACAATTTTTAGGGCAGTATCAAAATGTGAGAACTTGTATTAGTCACTCAATTAAAATGAGCTTCAGTTTTTACATCTGACAAAAGGAAATGATTCTACTTGTTCTGTCGACCTAATGCATTTCAGTAACGAGCATATGAAATGTGCACAAAAGTTTAAAAAGATAGAAAAGAGAAGAGGTCACATTTATGGAGGCACCCCAGGTGATCAGTGACTTACAATGCTCAATTAATTTAATCCTCCCAAAAATCCTGTGATAGACACCCCACAGGGACAGGATGGTCACCGACCCAAAATTTGGCTTGGATGTCCAGGCTAAAAATGTCACACACACACCAACAGGGTATGAAAAATTTTCTTGCTCACATAATGAGGCTCTCTGGGGAATGCAGGCAGCTTGCAAATAGGTCTACAGTGGCTTGAGAGAGCAAGGGAGAGACTGGCTTGGGGGTTTTACTGCAGATGAGGGTGGTGCCAGTATAGCATGGGTGGGGGCTTGCATGGCCCACAGCAAAGAAGGAGCACCCAGGCTTTCTTATCAGATGCCTAGATGTGGGGCAGAAGGGGAAGACGGAGTTGTGAGGCTTAAAAGCTGTCAGTAGTCAAACATCACAAAGAGAACCACACTCATACAAACCCTGTTCAGTAGATCCTAGCCTTGAAGTTGAGCAAATGAGACTCAGTCCGTTTAGATCACCTGTCACAGCAGGTTTAATGAGAGCATCCCAGCTTCAAATCCCACACATTGTCCCTTCACACTACACAGTTCCCAGATCCTGTGAGTTCCTGTCACCTCGAGATACAAGAAGCACCGTCTCGACCCAGTCTGGTTGGCTTGCCCAATGTCAACCAATCACAGAAAAACTGAAGACAGTCTTAATCCATTTTAATCCCAATTAGTGGTTTATGATTTTCTTAATCTTCTCCACAAAAAAAAAAAGAAAGAAAAGAAAAGAAACTTCAGAGTTAGGTCCTAAGGTTTCCATTGCTAACATTACTGTATTTGTAGTTGGGGGAGGGGTAGCACTCTCCATGCAAAGGATTCTCTTCACACGCAGGTAAAATTCCATTTTCAGTTTACCCAGCGAGCATGAGGTTCTGTTTCTGCCACCACCCCCCCGTCTGCAATGGCTAACAGCCATTTCCTGGATCTATAATTGAGTATGTGTAGGGGGTTCTTCTCCTCTCTGTTCAACTTCTCTACTGAGATTGCCTTTTTTCCCCCACGGAAAATGAGTCTCGAGTATGACTGCAAGATCATGAAAGATTAAATTAAAATGATCGGGAATCAATTTTTTATGGGTTGTAAGGGTCTGAATCATCTCAGTAAGTTCTGGGTAACCAAGCCGGGTCAGGTTCCAAATTTGCTAAGCGTTCCTGTTAGAATTACAGTGACTTTAGCTTTCTCCTCAACTGCGAACTCAGAACATCCAGTTAAGGCTGCCTCGACTGGGAGCTGAACAGGAAACCCGAATCTATTTTGCACCAGTTGGTCCTGCAGGATTATATATTAGTTCATGACCCTTTTCCGAATGAGTTACCTTATCTATCAAACCACTAGTTAGGACAAAAAATATTTATGCTTCTCTGTGAGTCACCTTTAGGAAGCCCTACAGAGGTCCTTCCCTTCCATAAAGAGTTCTTATACCTATTTTTAAAGTCACACCAAAAAAAATCTCAGGTTAAATTCCCAATGTCCAGTCTTACTTCCCATTGACTTAAACAGATGTGCACTCTCACCTCCCCACTCCTGGCCATCCCTACCACACTTCAAGTCCAAATCAACTATTTCTTTCCAGGATGGAATTCAGAAGTAAATAGAAGAGCAGTTTGATCGAAGCATTCAGGCAACTCAGTTCTTCAGCAGAAGTCATATAGATCATCAATCAGCAGGGGAAATTAGGAAGCAAGATTTCATCCTAATGATTAGAATGCCTCCAACAGGCATTTCCTCAAAGAGTCATCATGCCCTAAATGTACTCTACACTCACTGTCATCACTATGACCCCCTTTAAGGGAGTCAAAGCGCAGCGGAACCAGTTAACAAAGAAGGGGAGCACAAGACTGAAAAGGTAGATTCAGGTTGATAATTTGCTAGTAAAGAAAAAATAGATTCTGGGAAATAGTGAAAATTCTGGCTGTCAAGGTCAAGCTTCTCAATCCCATTTACCTCTATTAAAAAAATTAAACCCTATCATATCTTATCATATTATATGTGGCTTTTCTTCTCCACAGAAATGAGTGCATTTGAGCATTCTCGAAGTCAACTCTTGCAGTATTTTCATCATTTATTTGAAACACACTCCTCCACTCTAAATGTAAGAAAGAAAGCATCTGATCCCAGATATGTTCCATGTACACTTGGTTTAATTTAATCATTTCTAATAAATTCGTTATTTGCGCCTGCCCTGGAACAGACTTGAAGATTTTTACCTGCACACACATCACTACCAAATCGCCTATTGAAAATGTTGATGTTAATAGGATAATAGGTTTCACTGAGCTTTAGCATTCTGTAATCCAGCCTCATCTATTATTTTCTGCCAAATTCTCTTGGAAATCCCAAATCGACGGGCGGCCACCGGCCAGCTCCCATCCCTCGCACGGCCCCACGCTTCCTCGAAGCTCCCCAGCGCCCTGCTCAGGCCCTGGCTGCCCGCCCAAGCGTGCGACTCGAGGAGCATCCACCCCGGAGGGCGACACACGAAGCCCCACGCGCAGCGTCCTCTCGAATGCCTCCGACTGTTCCAACATTCCCTCCAAAGCTCAGAAAGGGTTGGTTGCAGGCCGCGGGGAGGCAGCTGCCCTCTCGGCCTCTGGCTGCCTAGTCAGAGCCCTCGAGGGTGGAGGAAAGAAAGGAAAGTGCCCGACCGCTTAGCACGGAGCCCGCCATCATCTGCCGCCCACACCGCGCACCCTCGACACACACAGGGCCCAGCAGGACACTGAGCAGGGGCCACCTGGACACTTAACACCTCCCCGGGGACACTCAGAACTGGCTCCTCTCACTGCCACGGCAGGCACTGAGACCGCGCTCTAGCGGAGCGCGGCTGGGCACGGGCCGGGAGGGGCGCGCCACTTGGTGGCCAATGGTCGTTCGTGCCAGGAGTACCGGGACTAGGGTCGCTGCCAGGCCCTGGAGCGGCGCGCCCCAAGAGCCGCGGGCTGGCACGGCCGGAGAACAAGTGTAGGCAGGGAAGCGGCACTCGCAAGGTCGGCCAGGGGTCCGCGTCCACGAGGGCCGAGAGGCTGGGTCCATCCCCTTCCAGAAGGGTTGAAGCGAGTGTCAGGCAAGCTGGAGCCCGGCGCCGGGCAGCGCGCAGCGGACGGCGGAGAGGTTGCGGGTCCCCGGCCGCTGCCCCGCCCCGCGCCCCCCGCGTCCACTCACCTGGCAGTCGGCGCCGGAGACCCCGGCGGGGCAGGTGCAGCTGTAGCCCGGCTCGCCGACGGGGGCCGGGGACTGCAGGTCGGGCGCGGGCCGCGGGGTGCACACGCCCCCGTTCCGGCAGGGCTGCGCGGCGCACGGCCCCGGCGCGGACAGGGGCGCGGCGGGTACCGGGCTGGCCAGGCAGCCGCCGCGGGGCCCCGCGAGCAGCAGGAGCAGCAGGGCCGGCGCGGGCAGCAGCTGCGCGCCGGGTGCCGGGGCGCGGCGGGGCGGCATGGCCGACCGAGTGGGCGCTGGAGCGGGAGCCGGAGCCGGAGCTGGGGCGCGGCGGCGGCGGTGGTGGCGGCAGGAGTGGCAGCGGTGGCGCGAGGGCTGCTCCGCTGGGCCGGACGCCTCCCGCAGAGGCTAGATCCGCGATTCCCGGGGCAACGGCGGGCGGGGCCTGCGGGGCGGGGCAAGTGGGGGCGGGGCAAACGGGGGCGGGGCTCTGGGGGCGCGGGCGGGGGAGGAAAGGGGCGGGGGAGGAAAGGGGCGTGGGGACCCTTCCCCCACCGAGAGTTGGGGCCGGAGGAGCAGAAAGGCGGCCCGGAGCCCCCAACCCTGAGGGGTGCGGTCAGAGTCGTGGGTGTGTCCAGAAGAACCCCGAGGGGGCAGCGGTGGCGGCGCGGGCCTGGCGGGGAGCTGGGCGGGGCTCGGGAAGGAAAGGAGGTGGAGGGGTCAACGCTGGCGTAGGGGAGGACTTGACGCGGCCTCCCGGTGCGGAGCAGCGGGGGCGTCCCCCGCGGGCCGGACAGGGCGGCTGGGGGCGCGGCGCAGCGAAGGGAGGGGCGGCCCCGGCTCGCAGCAGCCACCGCGGCTTCTTGGCGCAGAATCTGTGAGATCGCCGCGGGGACCGGCCTTACCTCATTGCCCGGGGCTGCTCCTCCCCCTCCCACAACACTCCCCCCAGGACACACAGCCCTCCCCGCACCCCCACCGCACCCCAGAGCCGGAACACTCAGCCGGACCTGCTCGCAAGTGACCTTGCGTCTGCGCAGCTGGCCCCAGGGCCCTTGTCCTTGGTGCTGACCGAGGAGTCTCCCTGATCGCGGGCCCTTTCCTAAGGGCGGAGCGGGCCGCGCCACTCAGAAATGTGCGGCTGTGGCGTGGGAGAGCTGAAAGATGCCTCGGGGTCAGAGTGTCCAACCCTGTCGTTGAACTGAGGAGGAAACTGAGGCCCCGACAGGCTGGACTGGAACCCAGTGGGTCAGTTGACTCCCAGCCCAGAACGCTGTCAGACTCCTGAAAACGCAGTTCGGAAAGGCAGCTTCGCAAGAGCCCGGCCAGCGGCAGGATTTACTACGGAGCTCGGTATAAAAGGAACGTTGACCGTGACCTACTTTGGAGGGGCTCTTCTAAACGTCCCGGTTAGGCTGGCTCGTGCTTTGACAGCCAAGGAGGTCAAGCTGTGCTGAGTAAATGCAGCTTCCTTTGTTGCCGCCATCTGACCTTTCACATCCTTTATTAGATATAGACTCCCAGGTCCTTGTGACCTTGTTTTTAAGGTGGCCATGTGAGAAAAGAAACTGTGACTCTCTTGGATTGACAGTCTGGACAAATTTTGCAGGGCACACAAAAACAGTTTTGTAAAAGCTGGGCAAATAAGAAAAAGTGGAGACTCTACGTGAACCCATGCATGCGGGTGCCACAGATGAGCAGCCAGGGGCTGCTAAAAGTCTGCCGTGAAAACAGGAGGCAAACTGCACAGCCTCTCCCGGTCCTGCTCAGACACAGGAGCAGGTGTCAGATGTTTGTGCTTTAGGAGATGCCTAAAACTCATGTGGCCATTGCAAGAAATCACCAAAACCCAGACGGATCTGCCTGTAGCAGGGAGAACTCAAACCTCCAAGTAGGTCCAAACAGTTATTACATTTTCTCTCACACCTGCTGTCTCTTATCTGATACCTCCTTTTTCTAACAAATCTTAATTTTGTGCCCCAGCAGCACCATCTGCTGGTACTAGTCTCATCATTCAGGTGTTTCTTCCTCTTTCCGTGCTCTTGGAGTGTGCATTCTTTCCTGAAACTCCCTTCTCTTACCTTAAAATCCCAGAATAATGGACTAATGCTGCTCACTCTCTTCCATCAACACACACACGGAGCAAAATGAAATGTAAGAAAGGTTGTGAGCTGATTAAAATCACATTTCAGTTCACTATATTTTTGCCTGAGCAACCCCCTGTGTGAATTTCCTATTGCCTTGAAACATGGAAGAACTAACAGTGGTTTTATTTTCTGGATGTGATTTCTGAATTTTCCAGATAATGTTCAGCTTTTTAAAAAAGTATTCTCCCTGTCTTTAATCTTTAAAAGGCATATTATGGAAGACACAATAGAAGACCATTTCATTTTTCTCCAAGCTAAAGCAGAAGAGTCAATCTCCCAGCCCCCTTTCTTATAGGTGGAGCCATGTAATTAGTTCTGGATGATAGAACATGGTATCGTCTGCTCTGGCCCCAAAACATCCGTGCACCAAGTACCATGCAAGTGTTCACTTTATTAATGCTATTATCACTTTGGGAGAATTGTGTCTTTTCTTTGGTTCTGAAGGCTGATTTGGTACTTGGCTGACAGCTTCCAACCGTCTGCAAGACCCCCAAATACCCAACTAGAGAGTCCAACTGATATATTACCTTGTGTCACTAACAGAAGTTATTAAAATAATGTTGGCTCTATGTTTAAATAAAAGCTAAAAATTCACTTATCCAGACCTTCGGTTCATAATATTCCAAACTTACAGAACATCAAATATTCATCTTAACTCATCTCATCTCCTTTTTTGATAGAGATCCTACATTAATAAGTCAAGGGCAAGATATCCAAGTAGTATGCCTTGATTTCAGCAAAGAATGTGATAGAATTTCTTATGATCGCCTTATGGAGAAAGTGGACTTGAAACAATCGAATGACTGTAGTCTTAATACACTGGTCAGTGGATCGCTATCAGGCTAGGGGAAGTTCTTAGGGAAATGCCATAACTCTCAAAATTTAGCAGCTAATAAAATTCATACCAGAATCAAGATGTAAAATTATCTCAACCAGTAAAAATGCTGAACTAAAATAAATACAAGGGGATATGAAATAAATGATAGTACATTTGGCCTTACTGCTATTTACCAATATTTCCACTTCTCCTTCCAAGAACTTCTCTAAAGGACTGTACTTTCCTGGCTCCTTGAAGTTAGGTGTGGTCACATGACTTTCCTTGACCAATGAAATGTGAGGGGAAATAGCATGCACCACTTCCAGGTGGAAGCCTTTAAAATCCAGTGCATGACTCATGTGACCATGGTGACCAGCAAGATTCCAAGATGTGGAGGCTCTTCCAGCCCATCCCTGAGGGAGGACAACATGGTGAAGCAATGGGAACCTGCAATGGACATAAGGTGTGAGTAAGACATAAACCATTGTAGTTTTCAGCCACTGAGTCCCAGTGATTTTAAATAACTGCAGTCACACACTAGTAAGTGGCAGAGCAGGACTGATGGTTCCCAATGAGTCACGCAACATGACCGGCTATCTCAGGTGTACTATTTCTGTGGAACAGAAGGCTGGATCCAATTAGGGATTCCAAGGCTTCTGGACTTGATGCAACAGAAAAATTTCAAGAAACAACATGGCCTGTTCCTTTTCATGGATCTACTCCAGAGTTATAACTCAACTGCGTTATACTGTAGGATGCTATGAAAATGTTACAAACCAATGCAAATGTAATTGTCTTCATTTTTTGCATTTTGTCACAACAGGAGAAAAACATCTTCCCTGGCCAGCACAGGTTCACAGGCAGGCATTGGGGAACCACCAGCCTCAAGGAGAGCAACACTCCTCTCAGTGCTGAGGTCCTTACACTCTATGACCTCCAGAGCATCCTGTGGGAATGCTGGCCTGGATGCAGTGTGTGATGGTCCACAGACTTAGAATTTCATATTTAGAACACACTGCAAAAAGGTTACGTGGTATGATCTCCCAAGGTTTGAAGTAAAATGCAAACTGGAACACTTATATGGAATGATAAATCACCTTCAGCTTACCTGGAGTTACACAGGTGCTAATATATGCGCCTATCAGTGACTTAGCGCTCACCTTCTCCCCTAAACCATCTAAGTTTTCTGCAGCCCTTGGCAAGTTGATCTCTATACCTCTCTCTGCACCCAGAGCTGTCTGTGGACAGTGAAATCATTACTGCTGCCTCTTCTCCCATTCGGTTACCCTTTAAGAGTGTAAGGGAACATTCCTGCCCCCTGCAGAAGGCGAGCCTGGATGCTGGATTGAAGCTGGAGTCAGCTTGAAAGAAGAAGTCAGTCACACAACCAGAGAAAATGGACACACTGCCTGGTGACAATTTTCTGCCATGGAAAACAACACCAAACAGCTTACTCTGACCAGAACAGTTATATCAGGACCCATGACATTGTTGGGTAAATTACTCAGTCTCTTTGACCTTCAGATGCCACAAATATGGAGATAAAAATCCTTCTGTTGGAGGAGGTCATCTAGAGTATGTGACCGCTGGCTGACCCTTGAGCTGGACCTGGACCATGAGAAAGCTCCTCACCCCCTTCCCTGTCCTTGGCATGTACATTCCACCCACCGTTCCCATAGCCAGAGCTCTTCCAAGCATGTAGGCTTGAGAGAGTAAGGTGTTGCTGAGACCATCTGGACCAAATATGTGACTGAACCCATTTAAGACATCTATATAAACTTTTAAGATTCTGGCAGGCAGGTGTGGAGATCTACACGTCTTGCAACCACCCAAGACAAGCCTCGTATGTAAGTTCCCTTGCTTATGACACCTGCCACCTACCAATCTAGAGTGGCCTACCTCTTCCTTCAGTCTCTCTTTTTGCCTTCCGTGTACAGAGACAGTTTCACCTGCGAAGCTCCCAAAGTTGCAAACCAACACCACCCTACTTTATAGAGATCTTGGGAGAAGTAAGTAGGATGATACTGGCAATGTGCAGAGTATTTACAATGTACCAGGCACTAATAGGAGTATACTTTTTTACGTATTATCTCATTTAATCCTAAAGCCAGCACCATGAGGTAGAAACTATGACTTATGCACATTTAAAAGACAAAATTGAGGTGCAATGAGGTTAAGTAAAAGGTCTAAAGTCACCCAGCTTGCAAGTAGAGTAACCAGGACACAAGCATGGAGAAAAGTCCAGCTGAAGAGATTGTACTTTGAACCTCTGCTCTGTATCTGCTATATGAATCTCCTACAGTGCAGAGTCTGCTACTTAGTAGATACTGCACATTATATATACATATATGATATATGCATCATATCTATACGTATGTGTGATGTGTGTTTCTTATATGTATATGTGATGTGCATCATATATGCATGTGATGTGTCATATGTGTGTATGGCGTATGTGCTGTGCGTGTATGTAACATATGTATTAGATGTGTGTGGATGAATATATGGTACGATGCGCAGTGCCTGCTGGATTTTAGTTTATTGTCAGGGGAAGCACTTGAAAGTTTTAGTTTTTTTGCTCACTTGTTTTCTTTGTAAGGTGCACCACTACTCCTGACTTGCAGAATAATAGGATGTGAAAATGGGAAGGGACCAGACAATTTTTTCTGAGGAAGAAGATGAGGCATAGAGGAGGTTAATTGCTATCCAGGCTGAGTAGCAGCAGAACCAGAAAAAGATTCCAGTCCTCCAAAACCCCGAGTTTATGCTCTTTCCACTTCCCCATAGTGCCTTTCCTCCACTCCCAATATTTCCTACCTAAGAGGCAATCAGATCAAAAGGCAGTGTAAAAACATAAATACTAAGTGTATGGAAGTTTTAAGTGTCTTTGAAGAGGCTTCACCGAGAATAAATATCATTTGCATACGTCCCAGCCACAAGCACCAGAACTATTACCTTATTCCTTTAATCAGTAGTATCCTTTTTTTAATTATTTATTTAAGTGTCCTGGAGTGAATATCCAGTTTATTTTACTCTGAATTATCATTGAACAATTCCTAAATGCTGTGCTTAAGATAGGTTCACATTTACTTCCTTCCCCCTAGACTTGCTCTGATTTGAATTAAGCTACTCTTCTAGCAGCTATTTAAAACAGTTTTAATTTCTTTTACATTATCGCTCTAATATTGATTTGATCTAGGGCAGGTTTAAATGAGAAACCTTAGATGAAAAGACAGCAGGAAGCATATCTTCTCTATATAAATATTTCATAAAGCACTTGAACTACCACCAAATGGAAATCAGATCTTTTCACAGAGACTTCTGAGAACATGAGAATTGCGTTAAACTCAATAATAATTGTTTTTAGTTCCAACATTTTGTTATTATGAGGAATGTACAATACTGGGACATAGGAGTGTTTTCAAGAAGGAATCCACATCAAGTGGCTTGCAAATAAAAAGATTCCGTTCAAGGCCTCTGCTTTGCTCCTGAATTCATTCTGGGGCTTTGAAACAGAATACCATGAAATAGTTCTAGTCCTTGAGTTTTCCAGTGGCATTAGAAATGCTCACGTTGGCTTTGCCAATATGAAAAATATTTCATGTTTTTATTTCCACATGGAAGATGTTTCTGTTAACGGCTTAAACAAATTAGAAGTTAATTCTCCTGTATAAAACAAGTCTAAAAGTTGTTGGTCCAGGGCTGATAAGAGTTCTCCTGATGTCCCACACAATTATCAGCAGGGAAACTTCCTGCCTCCACTGCTAATGCAGTTTGAAATATTGAAGCTGGATTATCACCAACTCTGCCAATGGTGGGACATCTGTTGTTTTCTCCACCTCATATCCCTCCTTTTGATAACTGAGCCCCAATTTTGCTTTGGAGGAACCACCCCTATACAACTCTCAGCCCATGCACTTCAAGTGAAACTGGCCCCAAGAAAACAGAGGAAAAGCTTCTTGACCTTGGTCTTGGCAATGACTTCTTGGATATGACACTAAAAGCACAAGCAACAAAAGAAAAAATAGACAAGTGGGACTTCATCAAACTAAAAAGCTTCCTCACAGCAGAGGAAACAATCAACAAAATGAAAAGGGAACCCATGAAATGGGAGAAAATATTTGAAAGCCATATATTTGATAAAGAGTCAATATCCAAAATATGTAAGGAACTCATACAACTCAATAACAAAATAATAATTATAATAATAATGCAATTAGAAAATGGACAATGGAATTGAATAGACAGTTCTCCAAAGAAAACATACAAATGGCCAACAGGTACATGAAAAGATGCTCAACATCACTAATCATCAGGGAAACGCAAATCAAAACCACAATGAGATATCACCTCACACCTGTTAGGATGTTTATTATCAAAAAAAACAAAAGATAACAAGTGTTGGTGAGGATATGGAGAAAGGAAAACATTTGGACACTGTTGGTGGAAATGTAAATTGTTGAAGCCACTATGGAAAACAGCATGGAAATTCCTCAAAAAGTTAAAAATAGAACTACAATATGATCCAGCAATCCCTCTTCTGGGTATGTATCCAAAGGAATTGAAATCAGGATCTTAAAGAGATATCTGAATTCCCATGTTCATGGAAGCATTATTCACAATAGCCAAGACATGGAAGCAACCTAAATGTCCATCGACAGACGAAGGGATAAAGGAAATATGAAATCCACATGTATACAATGGAATATTATACAGCCTTATAAAAGAAGGAAATCCTATCAGTAGCAACAATATATGTGCAGCTGGAGGACATTATGCTGAGTGAAATGAGCCAGACACAGAAGGACAAATGCTACATGATCCCACTTAAATGGAGAATCTAAAATAGTCAAACTCATAGAAGCAGAGAGTGGAATGGTGGTTGCCAGGGGCTGAGTGTGAAAGAAACAGGGCAGTATTAGTCAAAGAATACAAAATTTCAGTTATATAAGATAATAATTCCTAGATCTACTGTACAGCGTAAAGCCTATAGTTAACAATACTATATTCTATGCTTAAAAATTTGCTAAGAGAGCATATCTTAGCTAAGTGTTCTGATCACACACACACACACACACAAATAATAATAATAATAAAAAGAGGACAGGAGAAAACTTCTGGAGGTGATGGATTGGTTTATGGCATAGATCATGGTGATGGTTTGGGGATATATACTTATTTCCAAACTCATCAAGTTGTATATGTTAAATATGTATGACTTTTTGTATGTCAATCATATCTCAATAAAGTGGTTTAATAAATAAATAAGAAACTGAGTAGGCTCCCAGATCCAAGAGTGGTCACGTGACCTAGGCTTGAGCATCACCCTGGTGACAGAGATCAGTTCAGAGACGGGCATACGACCCTAGTCACATTCTTGTTTTTATAAAATATATTAACTACTGACACCAAAACTCAACAAGCTGGCAGACACATACAAAAAAATTGACGTAAAGATCCTTTAAAAATTAGCAAAATAATCCAGCAAATGATTTAAAAGTTAATATATAATGACCATGTAGGGTTTATTCCCAGAATAAAAGCATGATTAAGTATCAGAAAATGTATTCACCTCTGTTAATAGATTTAAGGAGGAACAATCCTATGATCTTCTTTGTAAACGATGAAAAGGCATTTGATAAAATTCAACATACATTCTTGATAAAACATTTCATAAAATTAGGAAAGGTGGGTACTTCCTTATCATAATACAACGTATCTATCACAACCCAAAAGTCCACATCATGCTGGATGAAGGAATGCTAGACACAATCTCACTAAAGTTGAAAATTCAAGACAATAATACTCACCATCATCATTACCGCTTAATATTGTTTTTTTTTTTTAAAGATTGGCACTGGAGCTAACAACTTTTGCCAATCTTCTTTTTTTTCCCCCCGCTTTTTCTCCCCAAATCCCCCCAGTACTTAGTTGCATATTCTAGTTGTAGGTCCTTCTAGTTGTGGCACGTGGGACACCACCTCAGCGTGGCCTGATGAGCAGTGCCATGTCTGCGTCCAGGATCCGAACCGGCGAAACCCTGGGCCGCCGAAGTGGAGCACGCGAACTTAACCACTCTGCCACGGGGCCGGCCCCTTAATATTGCTCTTGAGGTATTAGCCCAAGCAAGTATTCAAAAGGAAATTTATACATATAAAATTGGAAAGGAGGTAAAGTTATCATTATATGCAGACAATATGATTGCACACCTAGAAAACTCAACTAAAATATTACAAACAATAAGAGAATTCCATGCATGTCTGGCTACAAAATAAATGCGTGGAATCAAAAACCTTCAGATATACAGAAGTTCTCCCTTATCTGTGGTTTCGCTTTCTGAGGTTTCAGTTACCCACAATCAAATGTGGTCCGAAAATATTAAAGGAAAAGTTCCAGAAATAAACAATTCATAAGTTTTAAATTGCACCACCCTTCTGAGTAGTGTGAGGAAATCTAGCACCAATCCGATCTGTCCTGCTTGGACTGTGAATCATCCCTTTGTCCAGCTCGTCCACACTGTATCCACAACCTGAGGTTAGTCACTAAGCAGCAGTCTCAGCTATCAGACTTCTCACAGTATCGTGTTTGTGACTTGCTTGGGTTCAAGCAAGGGTGTTCAAGTCACCCTTATTTTCCTTAATAATGGCCCCAAAGCACAAGAGTAGTGATGCTGACAATTCAGATCTGCCAAGGAGAAGTTATTGTTAATCTCTTATTGTGCCTAATTT
Source organism: Equus asinus (assembly GCF_041296235.1). NCBI lineage: Eukaryota > Metazoa > Chordata > Mammalia > Perissodactyla > Equidae > Equus > Equus asinus. Next base: position 10,689,178 of record NC_091808.1, on the reverse strand, counting down.
ATAAATTAAACGTTAGCATAGGTAGGTATGTATAAGAAAAAATATAGTATTTCTAGGGCAATCCTGTCCATAGTTACAGGCATCTACTGGGGGTCTTGGAACATATCCTCAGAGGATAAGGGGGGACTATGTACCAACAGAAAGCAGATAATAGACATGGAGATGGAGAATTCTATTTACATTAGGAACAAGAAAGAAAAAAACTAGTAATAAACATAACAGGAATGTGAAATACCTATTGAAGAAAACTTTAAAATTGTACTGAAGGAAACAAAATAAACTTGATCAAATATAAAAACATACCATAAACTAGGAAGATTTAACATCACAAAATATAAATGCCCCTAGGCTAGTCTGTAAATTTAACACGATAAATAAAAATTCACCAATGAGATCTGGTGGAAGAGGAGATGGAATTAGACAAGCTGGTTCTAAAGTTCACATGGAAACTAAAGAATCTAGAAGAGCCAGGAAATTTCTGAACAAGAAGGCAATGAGGTGGGACTAAGTCTACTTGGTCTTAAAACCTAATACAAAACTGCAATAATTAAAACAGTGTAGTGCATTAAATGGACAGAAATTTATGCAACAGACTAGGGGGTCCAGAGAAAGAACTAAATATTTATGAGAATTTAGTATATGCTAAGAGCTGAATAAATCGCTCCATAAATTGTATTGAAACCACTGAGTCGCCACATGGAAAAATAACAGTATTGAATATATACCTCACAACTTACACCTCCATAAACTCCAAAAGGACCAAAGACTTAAATGTAACTCAAAAAAGGAAGCCAAAAAAATACAAGAAGAAACCATATTTTTACAACCTTGGAGTGTGACACAAATCCAGAAGCCATTAAAAAAAAAGATCAAAACATTTGTCAACAGAAAATTACAAAATTTCACATGACAAAAATCACCATATGCAAAGGGAAAACACTGAGAAAAACATTTGCAACTCTTATCAAAATCAAAGGGCTAATTCCTATTCTTCCAAGCAGCATCTCCCAAAATGTGTTCTACAGGACACTGGGCCCTTTAGATATTAGCTGACTGGTTGGATAAATACTTAAAAGTGACCATTTTCATTCTGCACAGTAGATATGTGCATTTATAATTTTAATAGATATTTCCAGATTGCCCTCCTTATGGATTCTACCAGTTTACATTCCCACCAGTAACACATAGGATTCTCTGTCTTCCTCCCCATCATAAGGTTTTATCAAACTTTTTGATCTTTGAAAATCCAATATGTGAGCAAAGATATCTCAGTGTAGTTTTCAACTATATTTCTCATCGTAAGTCAAAATGAGCATCTTTTTATATACTTCAGAGACATTTGTATTTTCTTTTCTGTGGACTCAGTGTTCTGAGAACCAAAACCATCCACCTTCATACACAGTTTGGACCTGAGATCGAAACTACCCCACCTACACACACACACACACACCCCACACGCACAGCCTATCATCTACAATGTAGAGTCTACATTAACAGGACTTCACTATTTCGTTGTCTTCCCCATCATCGCTTTACTACTCCAGGATACTCTTGCCCAGGCAAATAACTTGATTATTCATTATAGAAACTTCCCAGAAGACCTATCAACTCTTTGATAAAAACCACCAACCTTTTAATCCCTAAAACCCTTTGCCTCAAATACTTACCTTGCTGTTTCTACCAATCCAAATCCTGGTGTATCACGATTCTTACTCAGTCTTCATCAGGCTCCTGCGTTAAAAGTCCCAACTTAAACCAAACTTCCAGTTCACAATGGAACCCAGCTTTGCCTTTACCTCCCTGAGATATTGCCAACACTGTGGAGCCATCAGCTCAGTCTCAGAGTCACTGCTTGTTTTTCTATTGTGTTCTTAGCTTCTTTCCTATTGATTTGTAGGAGCTGGTTCATGAAACTGAAATAAAACTAACCTAGTTGCAGGAATATAAGCAAGAGGGAGCTAGAAAGGAAAAGGGTTGTGGGCTCCTATACGGTGCTTGGGTTTTTTTCTGCTTTTTTTTTTCCCAGTGGAGAAGCTAGGAAATGATACAATTGAATTAACATTATAAGATTACTGTGGTTCACTGTGGGTGAGTGTACTGTGAAGGAGGGTAGAGGGGGGAAGTGATCGTAGGCAGCTTAAGCCTGGGTGGTGGTGCTGGAGGTGGAGAGCAGTGGTCAAATTTGGCATGTGTTTGGGGGATGGAAGTAACGGCAGATGCCCTGGCCAGGAGATGTGGTTGAGAGAGAAGAGTCAAAGACAACTCCTAGAGTTGGGTCCTGAACCACAGGATGAGTGGAGCTGCCATTTTTCTGAGATGGTGAGGAATGGGGAGGAGCAGTAGGTGAGAGGAGAGGTGTGTTTGTGGTAGAAGAAGAGAAGCAGTGACTTCAGTAGGGCGATGGTGGGGCCACCTTTACAGGCAGGGCTGACTGACAGGTGACAGGATGGAGCAAAAGAAAGGGGAAGAGTGATTCAACAGAAGTGATGCTAAAGATGAACTTATATTTCAAATTCTATACAAAAAAATGATTTGTTAGCTACTGATAATTATTTTATCAGCAAAGACAAATTTGACACCCAAATTACTATTTTAAACCCATAAAATCATTTTATCTTATTTGGTACATGTTGTACACTCCTACCATACATTTCCAAAAACAGTGCCAGTGTTTGGGCTCGCGTCCTCACTGCACAGCAAGCCCTGTGCTCCTACTGAAAGGACAGCACGTCCCTTCACATATTTGTTATAAATCTTTCCAAAGACACTAATGAAATAAGAAGATGCTGATTTAAAAAAGAAATCTAGAAAATGTTAGGCTTAACTGCTCTCCGAATAAAAGCAGGAACTCAGAAGACAGGTTGTGCACATTCTGTTTTTGCTGACCATGCACAAGAGAAAGCAGCTCTATTTTATGGACTCTAATTAAAATCCAAGGAAAAGCTAAGGGGTTGGTAAGAGGCAGAAGTTTTCCCTGAGAGTCTTGAGTGCTCCAGCTTTCCTAGGCTGGCATGCCACTCTGCCTTGTGATTAACTGAAGCATTGGGTCCACGTCACCAACAAATGTCATCACAGCATCATGTGGCCTTTTGTGCGTCAGGGGGTAATGCGTAGTCTGAACATCCCTCAAAGGATGGGCTGTGAATACGAAAGGGCACTCATGTCACTGTGAGCCATTCCAACTGCAATCATTTATGTCAAGATGAAGGCAATTTATTTAGATGCAGATGTCACAGACTGATTAAAAGGTACTCAGTAGCAAATTTTCCATTTGCTGCTGAGATGAGAATTAATAGACACAAGCCAGACAACGTTTGTATACACACGACAGCACATCAGGGGAATGCAGCGCATGCTCAGCCATTTTTCTCAATACGCAAATTAGCCCAAGGTGAGCCCGCCGCCTCTCCTACTGAAAATTATTGAAATGAATGCTCATAATTTCACCTCTTTCACTACAGTGCATTATTAAGCTATCGGGATTTTGCACCATTGTCCTCATTGTGAACTAAGACGAATTTTAGAAATGAAATATTTGGGAATGCTTACCACATAATCCAGGGACCACAGAATGTTTTGTAATTCCAGAAAGAGTAATAGATTTTGTGATGCTGACTCAGGCATGCATTCTGGGAATAAATTCCAAAGGACCATGGATGGAATCAAATGCTTTGGAACTGTGGGGTCTGGGCAGGGCTCAGGGGTGGTGGCAAGAGGGACATTACCAGCCCACAAGCTACAGAGCCAGGAACTAAAGCTGGGCCAACAGACAGAATCCAGGAACAAACAGTCCAACCAAGGGGTCAGCTCAAAGAGGCTGAGCAGGAGACGGGGTCCAGACGCAGGGGAGGATGGGGACCAGGGACAACAGGTGAAACTTGATACAGAGCCTCTGGGAGGGCTGTTCATCGCACACTTCTATCACACTTCCGAATGTTCTAAATCTGCACAGCATTTCGATTCTCTCCAGATCCATTCCTTTAACCTGTTTTTACAGGCAGCTTACCTTAGTTCAACAAAAATTTATAGAAGGCCTATTGTAGGCCAGGCACTGTGCGGGAATACAAAGATGAATAAGACAGGTTTGTGACTTCTCAGGGGACGCATAGCCTAAAGAGGCACACTGCTTTCTAATCCCACACTCTACCACAAACACTTTACACACATCTTCTCCTTTAACTCACATCTCCTCGTTTAATTCTCTCAGTAACTCATTCCAGAAGTTAGTGGCAGGGCTCATAATCAAACCCAATTCTAATGAACTGCAGAGCAGATATCTTGCCTGTACACCAGATGTGGCAATGTGTCATGTTTACCATCGTAGCTCCTGCTCGCCCACAGCAGACATCACTAATCAATCAGGATACTCCTCTCTCCCTGCTTCCATGTGGCCTCGCAATCCTCCCCCCTCACAGCTCCCTTGACAATCATGACAGAACAATGAAGATCAGCCCATGGGGTGCCATATATCTGCTATTCTTGCATCACAGCATTGGCTGCTTTGTCCCTCATCATTTGTAAACACCCTCGGGAAGAGCTGTAAGCTGTTATCAGTCATTTGCTTCTGGTTATGAATGGTGAATTTGAGAGTAGATTTGGAGGCAAGGGAAGAGCAGAAAGCACACAATCAACAGAGGTCTAGAGCTTTCTGGGAGCACAGCAAGATGGTTAAGGCATGCAGAAAACTTGCTTTTATCACTATTTTGCCTCGAGTGGAACTAGCCTTGGTGATAAAATTAACTGATAAATTAACTCTCCTGGAAAAAAGGGGCAACTGAGAAATCTTGAGATCACCAACGTGAATTTCAGCTCACATTACATACAAATATTCTGTGGTGTTTAAAACTTAGCTCCTGGTCTCAGCAGAATCCATGATCAGTTCTCAAGTAAGAGGACTTATCAACATGCTCTATTTGTTCCCCACACAACCATTCATCTCCCATTATTAACGCTGGTGACAGTGACCCAATCCTGTCTATGTGTAATCTGAACTTGGCTGAGCGAGAGCTGCGTCCTTCTCCTAACACCATCCTCTGTTCCCAGAAAGAAAGGCCATGTTGGAAGGAGCTCCTGGATCAGGGCATTTGTTCAAACACTAAAGGTAAAAAGTGAAGATGTCACAGCCTAGTGTGAGAATCAGTAGTTCTTCTGTTTCATTACGTATATAAAAGGGGAAAATACTTTTTAAAAAATGAGCTCAAAAATGTTTCAAGCTCTTACTGCCTTACTTTAAATATGGTTTGCTGTATTTTGCAGGCTTCTAAGTCATAGAACTATAGAATTTCTAGTCAGCAATATCGTAGACTAACTCATCAACACTGTTTTCATGGACGTTAAAACTGAAGCAGAAAGACGGACCCACCCAAAGAGATGCATGACTTAGATAGAAGAGCGGGTTCCTGCCTTCTGACTACCAGTCCAAGAGTAGTGTTCTACAGCTCCTCATCTCTCCCACAATCTTCTAATCACAAACAAGCATGCACACACGAGCATAGACACACACACAGACCTCACCCCCAACCCACATGGAGGGACTTTTCAGGAAATTTGGAAAATAGAAGATCTCTCTCTTTGGTGCCTCCGTCTTCCTTGGGGCTCTACTCTCTAATCCTTCCTTCTCCCCAACCCCCACTTCCTTTCTGGTCGAGCTCTCATTCTGAGCACTTCCTTCTGGCTAAGAAAAGAAGCAATTTGATGAACTCGATCTCTCTCTCCCCCATGGTTATGTACATTTTTTTAAAAAAGTCAGGTAGAGTTATTTACATACACACACACATTACCCCCACTAGAAGGACAGCTCCCTATGGGTAGAATTTTAGATACAAGCAAGGAAGTAATTACTTTTATAGTGAGGTGGGGGTAACTTTCTACAAACTGAAGCTACCGTGATGGCCTTGGTCTACAGGTTAACCTATCCTCACATGGAACCATGTGGCATACCTCTCACCTCTCTCTCTCCCTTACACACACACACACACACACACACACACACACAAATGTCTATTACATAACCACTGTGAAAACACTTCTGAAATGGTAGAGTAAGGACCTCCAAAAACCCACTCCTCTATGAAAGCAGTGAGAACATTGGAAAAAATTGTCAAAAACAACTTTTTTAGAATTCTGGAAATTAACCAAAAGTGTGGAGTCATTTGAGGAACACTCACTCAAGAAGACCTGCTGAATCTCAGTAAGAACAAGGAAATTTGTGGTATTTTAACTTGCTAGTCTCCTTCTCAAATCCCTAACTCCATGATAGCCTTTAAAACTAACAGCCCCACAACTATGGTAGCTGTGAAAATCATCAGCCTACCAGCCCCTGGAGGGGGAAAAATGAGTCTGGAGTTCCCCAAAATCCCATCCCCAGAGCACTGTCACTAACTGACTTGTCTGACAGCATACTGAAAAGCTCAGGGTTGTCATTATATGACATTGCTCAGAGCTCACTTTGAGCTTGCCTTTGTAAAAACAACAAACAAACAAAAAATAATACATGCCAATTTTTTAATGTTACAGCTGCCTGAAAGACTGAACAAAAAACTTAAAAGAAAAACTTAAAAGAAAAAGCTGGGGACTGAGATGTCCATCAGGGACTTGAAAAAGCTCTGACATATTCCTGGGCATCTAGAAGGCCATGTGCATTTTCAGAGCTGTGCACATGTCCAGGAAAGACCTGAAAAGGCCCTAATGTCTCACCTCTGGCTGACTTTGAGGCTCTGCACAAGCCAGAAGCAAAGGCTAATGTGGAGTTATAAACTACCTGCCAAAGCAATGAAGGCATGCCCCAATATCCATACATACACATAGAGTCCCGCAGCAAAGAGTAGACTTACTGTTTCATACATTTAAAGAAATCTATGTCCAATAATTAGCTGTCCACCAAGCCAATTAAGCAGAGATTTCACTGGCCACATATGACAAAGAATACAGATTTTACAGAATTTGGCCAGAAAAGCCGCTAAACAAACAACAACAACTAACAGTAACAACAAACAAACTCTTGGCAGAGGGGAGGCTGATTTCCAGAATTGCAACGATGATACCCTGTGGAAACGTAACACCCCAAACTCTTGGCTCAGAAATAAGCTATTGATGCCCCGACACACTGCCTGTGAAGATGGTTGTCTCCACTCACAGCTCTAAGAAAAAACACAAGTGACTATTATTTCCATTCTAAGCTTTACTATTTTCTTACTTCTGTTTTCTTTGGGTTTGGGCTGCTCTTCTTTTCCTAGTTTCCTAAGGTAGAAGATTAGTTTATTTATATGAGATCTTTCTTCTTTCTTTAATATAGGTATTACAACTACACGTCTTTTTCTAAGTACTGATTTCTGTCCATCCCATAGCTTTTGCTATAACATATTTTTGTTTCCATTAATGTCAAAGCATTTTCTAATTTTTCTTATGATTTCATTTTTAGCCCATTGCTTATTTAGTAATGTGTTGTTTACCACATATTTGTGAATTTCCCAAATTTTCTTGTGTTATGGATTTCTAATTTTATTTTTTGTGATCAGAGAATATACTTTGTTTGATTTCAATATTTTAAAATGTATTGTGGCTTGTTTTATGACGAGCATATGATCTATTCTGGAGAATGTGTCATGAGCACTTGAGAATAATGGGTATTCTGCTGCTGTTGGGTAGAGTCAGCTGTTAAGTCTAATTGGTTTATAGCATCGTCAAAGTCTTCTCTTTCCTCGTTGGTCTGCTTAGTTGTCTATCCAATATTAAAGTGACGCATTGAAATCTCCAACTATTATTGTTTAGTTTTCCCTGGAATTTTGTAAGTTTTACTTCATGTATTTTGGGGCTCTATTGTTAAGGGCATATATGTTTACAATTTTTTATGTCTTTCTGATAGATTCACTCTCTTATCGTTATAAAATGTCTTTTGTCTCTGATAAAAATTTTTGTATTAGTCTAATTTGTCTGATATTAGTATACTCAATCCTGCTCTCTCTTGATTATCTTTTGGCAACAGTTGTTAGCTCAGGTGCCAAACTTGAAAAAAAAAAGACGTTGGCCAAAACCTTCCAATATGAGCAATGTCAAATAAGACTTAAAATGCAGAACAAGCTGAGGCGAATAATGAGCAAAATTCAATGAAGAGTGTTTTCATTTCTTCCTTTCCAATCTATATACTTTTTACGTCTTTTTCTTGTCCTATTGCAGTAGCTAAGACTTCCAGTGTTATGTTGAATAGGAGTGACGAGAGAGGATCTTAGTGGGAAAGCATCCAGTCTCTCACCATTTACTGTGTTAGCCCTGAGCTAACTACTGCCAATCCTCCACTTTTTGCTGAGGAAGACTGGCCCTGAGCTAACATCCGTGCCCATCTTCCCCTACTTTATATGTGGGACGCCCACCACAGCATGGCTTGCCAAGCAGTGCCATGTCTGCTCCCAGGATCCCAACTGGCGAACCCTGGGCCACTGAAGTGGAACGTGTGCACTTAACCACTGTGCCACCAGGCTGGCCCCGGAAGAAATTTTTAATAATTAGAGCTTTTAAAGAACGGATCGGCTGGCCCAGTGGCACAGCGGTTAAGTTTTCACGTTCTGCTTCAGCTGCCCAGGGTTTGCCGGTTCAGATCCCGGGTGTGGACCTATGTCCTGCTTATCAAGACATGCTGTGGCAGGTGTCCCACATATAAGGTAGAGGAAGATGGGCATGGATGTTAGCTCTGGGCTAGTCTTCCTCAGCAAAGACAATTGACAGCGGATGTTAGCTCAAGGCTAATCTTCCTCAAAAAAAAAAAAAAAAAGAATAGATTGAGGAGCAGAGGGGGTCAATGGGTGAAGAACAGGATCCTGGTTGAGGACCCTGGGAAACAGATTTTGCGTTAAGTGGGCGAGGAGGGGAAAACTCTACTGCTCCATCCTGAGCTTTCCAGGTGTCCAGGTGTAGTAAAGAGAGCCTGGGCTCAGAGTCTTGGCGTCTATTGATGGCTCTGCCACTTTCCAGCCACATGATCAAGTCTTTGGACCTTTCCTAACCTCTTTCTTCATCTGAAACATGAGAAAGCTGGACCAGAGGATTGTTAAGAACTTCGCTAGCTCTAAATAGTAGGATTCAGAGAGAGTTACCAAATAGAGACCTGCTCCATACGCCTTCCACACCCATTTAACAATTAAACTGGACGAACGCCGAGACAATTGCCATACTATCAATCGTAGAGATATTTTAAGAGAGCAGATATACCAGGATAAAATGAAATTCTATATGAAAACGTTTACACATGTATTCAAAAGTGATGCCACCCAAGAAGGGAATAAGAGCCAGCCAGCCAGCTGACATCCACCTGAAGTTACAGAGGTAACCGAACTCTTTAACTGAATAACTTCTCTTTTTAAGCTATCAGTGATTCATAGCACATTTTGTCACCTGCACATGGAGAAAAGAAAATGCCTCTGAATATTTCAATGTGCTTTTAAAATATTAAGCACCTCCCAGAGGCAGTGGAAGTGATACATGTATTTGTCTGGTGTCGTTCTGTCTCCAGCTCTGCCCGCACCTGTTTGTGACCTGCAAACTCGAGTTCAATGTCCTTATAAGAGAAGGAAGATCCCAGGGCACAGCTTCCTTCCACTGGCCTGGGCTGCTGCCTGGACCAGCCGGCAGCAGGCAGTGGACAGTTAGGAGCCGACTTGTCACGTCCTGAGACACACTGCCCCCTCCTCTTCTTTGTGGGTCTGAAGGAGGAAACTGGAGAAGAGGTTCTGCCCTCTACTTTTTCTATTTCAGTGTGAAATATTATTTATTTTTCCTCTCTAGGTTTTCAATAAACCCCTAAATGAGGCTATTTCCTTTTCTTCTGTAGGAAAAATGTAGAATGTATTCATTTTTGAACTTAGATGATGCCAAGTTGTTTTTTAAAAAAGTCAAATAACTGACCAGCCTCACTGGTTCTGATTGTGGACCTGGCAACACTCAGTACCGTTCAGGTAGGAAGGCCTGTCACGTGGTTTCCTGTGGCTGTGACTTGATTTATTTTCTCCTTATTGTTCTCTTTTACACACACACACGCACCGATACAAAGAAATACCAGACATATGCAGCTGCCTTTTCACTTCAGGATGCCTGATGCCACTTACTCGCTCAGGAGGATGGGCAAATCACGTAAGGCTTCAAACCAGTCTTCTTATTTTTGAGATAGGAATAAAAACGTCCACCCTGCAGGCTTGTGTGATACCAAATGCCATTATACAAGTGAAGTGCTTTGCAAAGTGCGAAGCAGGGGGCTGTCCACATTCTCCGACTTCGTCACTGATTGGGTTGGCTGGGTGGTGTGGTTCAATGAGCCACAATCTCCTCCCTCGAGTGAGGTCTGGGTTGCAACCCCAGGCAGCCACTGAGTTCAGGACAGAACCGGGTATGCGGAAAGCACTCAGGTAATCCTAACCAGTAACTACAGTCATTGCTGACAGCAGAGTGTGATGCGACTATTTTTCTTAGATGATTTTATTGGTTGTAAAACGAAAGAGAACTGAGACTTTGGCAGTCAACTCAGCTACATCAGACAGTTTTAGTTGTAAGTAGAAGTTGCCCCAGTGAATGAATTACATCCTTCCTTTGCCAGTTAACTCTCTTTTTCGTTGAGAAATACTGTCAACTACTTTGAGCAAAATGCTTAGTCAGAATTTCCTTCCATTGTTAAAATGCAAGAGATGTAGCTATATTTGTCATATTATCTCTCACACTCATAAAGGTGGGTGTACATATCACTAACTAGCCATGACCTTGGAAGAAAGCAGGTATTATTAGAATAAAAGCTTTAGGGGACAGCCCAGCTGCAAAGTCATTAAGTTCATACCCTCCGTTTCAGCAGCCTGGGGTTCGCAGGGTTGGATCCTGGACGCGGACCTAGCACGGCTCCTCAAGCCATGCTGTGCAGGCAGCATCTCACATACAAAATAGAGGAGGATAGGCACGGATGTTAGCTCAAGGTCAATCTTCCTCAAGCAAAGAAAGGAAGATTGGCAAGAGATGTTAGCTCAGGGCCAATCTTCCTCACAATAAAAAATAAAAACAAATAAAAGCTCCAGAAACAGAGAGATGATTTATGCAAATAAAATGTGACAAGAAGAAAAACAACGTGTTTGCCAAGTGTATGGAACAGACCATGTGTTTCACAAATGTTATCTCATTTAATCCTCACAGCACTAAGAGATGGGCACTATGACTACCGCATTTTACAGAGGGGAAAACTGAGGCTCTGAATGGCTAACTAATAAGCCTTTATCCATATTTAGAAAGAAGTGGGGTTGACTATCCACTAAAACCCCTCTGGCTCCAAAGTCTGCTCCTCTCCTGTCCCTTTTGTCTCTGCTGTGAAAATATAAGGCACAGGTCAAAGGCTAAGTGCTCATCTATCTTCAGTGAGAGAATGTAATTATTTGTATGTTTGGGAAGACTTGGATTTCGTTTTTTCCGGTAATCAATGAAACTTCATTGCATTCAGTTATATAAATTCTCCCTCTTATTTTGCCTGCTATTTTCCTGTACAGCAAATGTTATAACTTTTTGAGGTCTTGACTCTTTTCTTCAATAGAAATCCCTTTGCTCCCTAATACCAATAGGAAACAGTCATAAAGTTAACTGGATGTTAGTCCTTTTAATTTTGCTCCTGCTCTTTGTTCTATCCCGTTTTCTGAAAAGAATTTCATCCAAGAATTACAATGGAAACATCACATGATCATGTCCTGGTTGGTGCCTTTGCAATAGAGACACAGAGGAATTTTCGTTTAGAGTTTTCCTTCTTGGTGAACAGAACTGTAGAAAAATTCTCCCAATGTGCATTTTTTCACTTTGTCAGGACAAAAAAGCAATTTAATAAATTCAGCTTAATTTTCAGGCCCACTTGGATCCAGTTTTAACAATAGTGGGATTCTATACATTGTAGACCTTAGAAATAACATTCTTAGGAAGGAGGGTGGAAGTGAGGAGTCACGGGCAAATGGAATCACCATCCTCTGATTTTCATCTCAGCGAAATTTGCTAAAAAATAATTAAAGAAGACAATTTAGGCAATACAAACTTTATTTAACACTTCGTGAAGCAAACAATGTCCATTCAGAGAGCTGCAAAATGGGGTGGAAGGCAGGGAACTTTTAAAGGATAAATAGAGAACAAGGAAGAGAAAAATAGAAAGTATCTGATTGGCTGGGCCCACATAGTTAATCTTGTTTGGGGTGAAAAGGAACAAGGAGTAAATATAGATCCCAGAGCTGCCTTGGTGTCTGGGGATTGGCTGACTGGATATATTGCATTTCTTATCAGGCAGAGAATTCACAGGGACCTGGAAGTCATCTAAGTTCCATTTGATGACCTGGCACTTTGGCCTGGAGTGGCACCATCTTGGGCCTAGAAATTTATTTCAATAACCTTTAATGTGCTATTATGGGTTGAATGGGGAGTCCCCAAAAGATGTCTACATCCTAGTCCCTAGAACCTAGGAAGATTACCTTATATGGCAAAAGCTAAGGATGTTGAGAGGAGGAGATTATCTCGGATTATCTGGGTGGGCCTTAAATGCAATCACAGCTATCCTTGAAAGAGAGAGACACAGAGGAGGAGGCAATATGGCCAAGGATGCAGAGATTGGAGAGATGTGGCCACAAGACAAGGAACACCTGAAGCCACCAAAGGCTGTACGAGGCAGGGAAGAGTTGGGCCCTGGAAAGTTCTTTCTTAGAGTCTTCAGAGGGAGTGTGGCCCTGCGCACACCTTGATTTTGGCCCAATGAAACTGATTTCAGCCTTCTGGGCTCAGAACTGTGAGAGAATATGTTTCAGAATATGTTTCTGTTGTGTTTAAACCACCCAGTTGATGGTAATCTGCACTCAAGATTCTCTACTCATAATTGAGTAGCAAGCCCATGAAACTAATACATATGCTAAGTTAAGAACCACCCCTATCACCACGTGATGAGCTCGTTGTTGGGCTGTGTAGAACCCTCCTGGCTACCTTGCTTCCTGAACCAATGTCGTGGGTCTCTTCCCCATGCAACTGTTTCTTGAAAGTGTGGGACAAGGCAAGTCTCTGGACCCATCCCTTGAAACTCAAAGATGAATCCTTCAGGCTTCATAAAAGATAAACATTGGGACTGTCAACTTACAGGAATCATGGGAGGAAATATCTTGGTTTTGTGGAAGGGCCACTGGGTGGAAGTCAGAAAACCTATGTTCTAATCGAGACAGGGTGACCTTGAGAAGGTCATCACCTCTGTGAGCTAAAATTTCCTCAACTAGGAATGGAGAGGATTGATAAGGGATACCTTATCATTACCATATATTTCCAACATTAGAAGTCATTTAGCTTATAAACCTCACTCCGTTGTTAGCATAATAAGTATGTGATCTTGGGTGAGGTACTGCAACTCAATCATTGTTTGAACAAAAGCTTGGTGTGTCTTTCTAATGGCCCTTCCAGCTCAGAGAATCTGCCACACCTCTAAGTTTTGGGGTAAGGAGAATCTGACCAATGATAGTGGTTATTGACAACCCAGTCCTACCCAACCCCCCTCCCAAACTTGAAAAATGGTAATTGAACAAGCCAACAGAAAACCCACTAGAAATAAACACTATGATGGATAAAGAACCAAGGCATAGAATCAGAATATTTATTTCCTGAGCCACTTTAATACCTGATGTTAATAAGTGACCAAAAGCAGCTTAAAGTATTTCGAAAATAGACCTGCACTTTTCTTTTGGCAAATTAAAACTATGCAAGAAACTGTTCGATTATTTTGTTCCACTTGATTAGGAAAGGACCTACGTACACTATTAAATCAATTGAGATGATCTGAAAAACACAGTCCAAAGGACTGTGACTGAAGCTTAGAATTTTAGAGCAGGGAGGAAATTTAGAGTTACTCTCATCTCTTCCCATAATTTTACAGATAAGAAAATATTCAGTGAAACTTAATCAAGGTCAAATTCAAAGAACAACCTCAGCTCTCAACATTCTGAGCCCAGCCAGCTTTCTGAACTACCGTGACAGTTACACAGAAATGTTCATAGCAAATTTTATAAACAGTGGGAAAGGCTTTAATATTGACATTTCACAGTATTTTACCAATATTACAAAACTCTGAATTGAAACAAACAGTAGCTTAGAGTTTAAAAAAACATTTATCATCAAAAAAACAACATAAATGAAGTTAGATGAGACTCTGTAAATGTATTGGCGATAGAAAAAAGTCACTGTTCGTTGACTTTCCCTTTTTCTACTTGTAATCTTCAAGTTGATTTAAAAAAATGGTTTGTTTTCAAAATGGACTTTTTCTTCCCCTGTAGCATACCCATTCTGGTGATAGAAACATTGAGGGTTTTTTTAATTCATTAGTTTTGTTATAACAATGCCTTTTTATTTTGACCGACACAAATATTCCTAATAGTCGTTAGCTCATCCCACTTGGTCGTCAATCTGTTTCCTTCCTTCCTGAACAATCTCCGGTTTTGTTTGTTTTGTCTATACTGGCCCAAGTGAACTATTTACCAAAAAAATACACAACGCCTGCATCAATGGCACATTTTGGTGGAGAGTAAAGTATCACCTGTGGTTACAGACCTGGTTGTTCCTGCCCTTGGTGGCGGCGGTGATGTTAAGAGGTAGGTTTTCAGAGCCCGTGTAATTCTGACTGTTGATGACCCTGGCTCTCCTTCTTTGGATTTTTGCAAATCCACACAGTTCAGCCCTTAGCTCTATACGTAATTGTTTTGGTTCCACTTTGCTTTCTACCTGGATCCTGAACTCCTTGAAGTCAAAGAGCAGATTACACAAATGACGTGACCGACAAAGAGGAGCAAAAGCAAGCGCAAAACTCTGCTGTCCTTCCCTCAGGGATCCTTTGAGGACCACCCGAGGCCAGGCGTTATGCCAGGCACCAGAGGTAAGGAGACGGAAGTATGGCGTCTCCTGCAGATGATAAAATAGCAAGACCGAACACATGACACTAAAATGTTTGTCCTATGCTTAATTGACCATGAGATCTTAATGAAAATCTCCACGTAAAGGGAAAAGGATGGTTAAAAAAAACCACGAACTTATATTTTGTTAATTCATTCACTTTGTGGTTAACATCAAATTGATCAGTGATAGAAGAGTTCCCCATCCCACCCTCACCCATCCCCATGGGCATTGTGAGATGGGCAAGGAATGTTGGAAAGACCACAAAAATCCCAACTGTTTACTTCTGCTTGTCAAAACATCATTTAATGCTCTGGGAGGAAATGGGTTCTGCATCCTCTCCATCCATCCGGAATGCTAAGTCTCAGAGCAGTGAGAGCAAACGAATCTATTACAGCACTAAATTACACACGGAGGAAAGCAAGCTCTTCTCCCTACCCTGCTTGCCTGTAACGCTTAGAGACGAACTTTAGTTCTAGAAAGTTGAAAACCCTGGCTTGAATATTTACTTACCCTCTAACATCAGTTAGTACTGAACTTTTATCAAGGAATTTAGTTAAGGCTGTTTTTAAATTGGAAAAAGGGACGATCATAATGACATGTCCTGAATTTAAAGTTCTCTTAAGATTATATTTTAAACAAAAAGAGGAAATCCTTTTTTCCAACGCTGGGGAAGTTCTCACTTAGGCTGAAGGTCAGGGCGGCAAGGATGAAGTCCTTCCAATAGAAGAAAGGAGGGAGAGGGAGATGCAGTCTGTGGAGTAGGGGTGGACAGAATCGTGACTTTTTCTGACCAAATAAGTAATTTTTACATTCTTTTTCTTATCCCTATCTTGTGCCTGCCCGAAAGTTCTGCAAAGTTTTGATTTGTTAACTACAATTATTGGCTGAATATAAAATCTGAATGCTTTCCAAAAGCTACGACACATGATCACTGTTTCTCAACCAACGGGATAACACCCTGCTATGTGGAAGTATTAAAGGGCACTTTGAGTTGTCAAAATGACTGGAGAGCTGCTGACATTTAGAGCCAGGAGCCAGGGAAGCCGAATGTTTTGCAGTAGCCCTCTACTGGGAAGAACTGTGCCAACCAAAATGCCTATGTGCCTTCACTGAGCAACACTGGAAGGCAAGTCCAAAGAATCACACCCAAGATTTTATGACGCGGCCTTAGAGATGACTGAACTGGTGTGACAAATGCAGAGAATAGCAGCTAGCATGGTAGCGGTTATGGCTCCAGCCAGGAAGAGTGGGGCAGGGCTGTGTCAGGCCTGGCTGTCCAGGGCTCTTTCTGCTCCACATGCCGCCTCACAAAGCCCTTTACACAGCTCTGTGCAAGTCACCATGATGCCTCGACTCCAAGAGCTGTGTGTGCTCTTCCACTAAGTGATGTCAGCACACACTGTGGAAACAGAACTGCAAGAACAGGTCTTAACAGAGGCCCCAAATTCCCTCATGAAGAAGGGAACACCAAACGGAGCACATTGGGCTTTCCTTCCATTACTTTTTAGACAATTTGGGCTTTCCTTCCACTGCTTTTTAGACAATCATTTCAAATAACCCACTTCTTTATGGCAACTACCTATGTCACATTAAACAGTATAAACACTGACCTGTCTCTTTAGTAATCTCCACTTGTTTTCTGCCTTCATATTCTTTAGAGCAATTTTCTTGATAATAAATTCTTAATATGTGGCCCTAATGAATGTTTCAATATGTCAGTCACACAGAGGATATTAAAATCTATTCCTGAAACCTGAATTCCCAGGGAGCGTGCAATCATCCGTGTGTGGTTGGGCCTTGAAGCCACAACGGGGTACTTGAGGTACAAACATCTTAGTGTCTACCAAGGTTGCCTTAAATCCCAAGGCAAATTCTTGGGGACCAAACACGCATTTGGGGTTCCGGGGCCTGCCCCCCTTGCATAGGTAGGATAGCAGCATTTCAGCCAACAGCACTGCCTCTCTTCCAGTCCTTCCCACACACAGTGGGAGGAGCAGGAACATAGACCAGTTAACCTCGAGGTTACTACCTGGCTGAGAACAAGGAATGGTATAGGCTTCAGTAAGCATGTGTTAGGAGAATTGTAAATAAAATGGCCTCCGCCAAATGCACTGGTCTCCAGAGGGCCTAAAGGGACGCTGTCCTCTCTATTGGAATACTGGCCCAATAGCTGCCATAATGATTTAAAACCTCTTCTATACAACCCATTAACATACCAACGTCAATTCACAGAATTACATCAACCAAAAATGTGATTGGTTTTATTACCCCAAGAATTGGTAATACAGACAGTTCTGTATTGGTTACAAACTTTACACACGTACAATTTGTGGTAGGCTTGTATTCAGTAGCACCTTTCATCTGTAGTTTAAAGCCATTTTACAGACCAAGGGATATATCAAAGGGAGAATGTGGTTTTATTCTTAGGCAGTTATACCAAGACAATACTTAAAAATGTATGTGTGTGCACATATGCATGTGTGTTGTGTATCAGTACATATAAAGGTATAATTTCTTTCACTTGTTCTTTTAAAAATAGCAACAAAAAAAAATCCCCTAAATTGACTCATCACTCAAAAAAAAAAAAAAAAAAAATCCACCTCCTTTGCTTTCCTAAATCAATTCTACTTTTCTTTTTCAGTGAAATAGACTGATCCGGACATTTGTCAGGGGCTGAGCAGCCAGTCATGAAAGCCAAGAACGGGACTTGACTGTGTTCCAACCAGGAGGCTCGGTGCTCTGTGCATTGTCAAGTGCCTCCTAACTGCAAGGGCACCACCTCACCACCGCATGGGAGCATCTTAGAAAACAAACGTAAATCTCTCTTCCCCCAACAAGCCAGCACTAGGGTCATCTCTCCAAATATTTCTGTCTCCTATAACTTTCTCCACTATCTGCCTCCGAAAAAGGCTAAGATTACTGTGTTACTTACCACAACAGGAAGCTGTCCAAAAGCCACCCATGCAAGCACACCACTTCTCAGAAGAACCCTCTGGTTGTGCATAATTTAATAAAACTGACCATGTAGGATAATGCTGTTTATTAAAAATATATTCAGGGAGAAGGAAGTCAGTGCATTTATGCAATTTTACATACACATCTGTAGTTTGAGGTTCCATTATTCCAACAGTTCATATAAATCACTGTTTCAGGTAAGAGAAAAAAATGCTTTACACAGGAGATCAGCAATTGGTTATAGGTTTGGTAGTATGAGTAGGCTTGTTGTAAAAATAAAACCACCTCTTCCATTATTAAAGAATGTCTCCTTTACGCAGAACAAGTCTTTAGAGTTAAGAACTTTTTCTTGCATAAGAATTAACTTGAAGTTCTTGGAAAACAGCCAATCCTCTGTTTCCTATAAATATAAATGCTATATTTTGTCTGGAATTTTTTTGAGGTAACAAAGGAAGCATTCTCCGTGATTTGTCACTAGGTTATCCTTTCCCATGTATGCCAACTACTGCAATGTCAACCCTAAGACTCAAACATACGCATTTCTCAGAGAATTGGAAATACAGAGTATGACATTTCCAAACAATGTTCTCATTACAGTAGGGAGAAGAAAATGGGTCCAAAAAACAAAGCCTAAGATAAATGAATTAAAGGCTTGATCATCTTTGCTAACGATGAAGCGCACCATCCAGAATCCCCCAGAAGGCTTAGGTTTCTGAATGCACTCTGAATGTCTTTCCCAGCAAGGCTCCTTTCTCAATCACATTTTCTTCTTGGAGTGTCAGTGACATTCCCTTTTCCTGAGCTCATGCTCCCTGGCAGGAATCGGGAGCACAGCCTCAACACCTGATGAACTAGAGGGAGGACAGACTTACAATTTGCTGGCAATAATCCTCACTGAGGAAAATCAAGAGTTGGATCTAATTTCTTGGATGTAGAAGTTGAGGCTTTGTCCTTCAGCTGTGTGGCCTTTATGCACAGGATGCCCTAGGGAAGTAACTCCAGAACAGGAAGCGACCGTCACAGTTGGTCAGCTGCACCGCTCCTTTTCATGTTATGTTCCTAACAGCCAAATGCAGGAAAGAGGGACTTAAGGACATTACCTTCTTCACTGAATGCTAAGGTGAAAGAAAGTTCACTCTCACTACACACCAGAACCAGAGCTGAAGCACAGGAAGAGAGAAATCTGTATCCTTACAATGAGGAGCTGTGCGAAAGGTTTCTGCTGGGTTTGGCTAAGGCATCTAGAACTCTGTCCATGTCTGTTCCCAATTAGACTACCTAGAACTTACAATTCACTTTTGTGGGACTGGGAGGAAGGGATTACTATATTTAACTACCTCTTCTTTCCTTCTTAAAGTGAAATAGTTAAAAATATGTTCTCATATACAAAGCAGATCAAACTGGAACTGTCTAAATGACACCACCACACAGTTGGCGTCAGCTGTGATGAAGACCTGTTCCATCTCGGCAAAAACTGCAGGATGACAAAATCTCAGTTATGACCCAACTGTCTATGTGTGTGAAGCGTGCTGAGGAATTAGTGCTTGTTGATAGGATGACTAAGCAAACAAATTTAAGGCATAACTGGAATAATAGCAAATGAAGTATATGCTTTTTCCCTATGATGCAATATTAAGGCCTCTGCCAAGAGACATTGCTTTAAAATGGGAAAAGTCTTCCAGCCCCTAATTAACCAAGGGTCCCACATATTAAGGAGTAAGCTAAAGACTGAAAACATTTAAACAGATAACTATTGATTTTGAAATACTCAAGCTCCAGGGTTTGATTCAAAAACGATCAAACGTACTCATTAGATGCTGAAATCAGCGAGGCCAAATCTGCCTGGGCCACCATATGGATAAAATGTCAAATACAGATATTTTAATATGAAACATTACTTTCCTTATACATATGTCTAAATTTTAACAACAGGACCCTTTAAAAAAAGTGAGGAACGAAATGCTATGTTCACGCAAAAATCTTTGTGCTTAGTTTGTAAAAAGGTATCAGAACAGTTTAAAACAAACCGGCTCATTCTTTAGCACTAATTTTGCCTGATTCAACTGCTCCGCTCCTAGGCCGTCTACGTTAGAACTGCAGAAACGTAACCCCCCTTCTTTGATTTCAAGGCAGAGCTGCTCACTTGCCAGAGCCTCTGCAAAGACCAGGGAGACGCCCTCTGAGCTCCTCTCACTGCTCCATCGTACTTCGTGGGGCACCGCTCAAGTTCACTGTGAAGAAGTCATGCTCCATATAAGGCCATTTAAGTGTAACAAACAAAGTAATGTAAATAAAACACGCCACCAAATTTCTTTTTGGTGGTAGGATAGGGAACAAGGGGCTTTTACATCAATTAAGACTTTGGAACAGTCAATAAAACAAAATTGATTTCTCAAAGTTCAGTAGAAAAACAATTAATTCATCTCATTATTTTAAAAAAGATGAATTATGGAAATTCTCTCCAATTTATGCAACAGGCTTAATTTAGAACCTTAGAAAGGAAGGTATCTCCTCCCATTTTCTTTCCACGTTTCATGTTCTTCAAGTTGCTATTATAAATTCTCGGAATAGTAAAATCAGCCATGACTCAAGTCACGGAGACGTGATGATTTACGTGCACTGAAATACATCTACACAACTGAAGCGATGCATACAGCACAGAACTATAAACAAAAAGGTGAAGCAGGCTTTTTTTTATTTTCAGGTAAAATCATTAACCTGATGGATTATTGCAGATTTGAGAAATCAGCACATAAGACAAGTGGACAGAGAATTGCTTACAGGTGCTTTTATCTGTGTTGAGGCAAAGGCTGAACTGTTTGTCCCAAGTTAGTGCTGGGAGGAGGGGGAGAGAAGAATGGAATAAAGAAAGAAGATTATGAACAAAACCTTAAACCAAGAACAAGGGAGAAAATAATTCTTTTACTCCAATAGGGAATGAAAACTGCTAATTTTGCTTAAAACTTTACATCAAATCAAAATGCTATGGCCCAAAAATAATAAATACCGTGAGCCCAAGCTGTAGACTTTTAACCTACACCAAAGAAATGAATGAGCTTTCCTTGCCTCCACTCCAGAGGCTGATGTTGCCAGAATCACCGTGTAAACATCCCAGTGTGTCACTGGTAAAAGGCCAGTAATACCCTACAACTATGTTAAAACTAAGCTATCAGAAAAGTCTACCTAGTTACAAAGGCTGAACTATATTGACAATATATTTCAGTTCAATCGATTTTAAATTATATCTTGAGAGAGAACATGGAACAGAAGCCCATGGCTGACGAGAACGTAACAATTCTGAGTGCTGTATACAAAAAAACCATGTGAACTGCACAGACAACACATGGACCAGGGAGGGAAAGTCAGAGCAAGTGAAGAGCACACGGAGCTAACCTCCCACACTGGATTTGTCAAATACACGGGAGCTTTAATTTCTGTACTTATGTACAAGAGTTGTCTTTGGAGGAAACAAAACTGCAGACTTAGCTGGATGGATACACACAGCCCAGAATTAAACTGCACAGCGACATTTATTGTTTTAGCCTGGAAAAACATCCCTTTTTTAAATTTCACACAGCAAAGCAAGTTAAAAACTTCACTCATCAAATAAATGATAACTTAAACAAGAACTTGCTAAAGAAACCTCATCACAACAATGTTTCAGGGCCTGATCACTTTAAGTCCACGGGGCCATTAATGAATATCAACCAAGTGTCTCTTTTATAATCTGCAAGCCGTTTTTCCTACAACAAGAAGGCGTAACGTTTCCTTGACTCAGGTGATACATTTAGAAAAGAAATCATGATTTTTTTCTTTTGCTGTAACAGGCAGACACTGCATTTCTCGTTGTGATCAGGAAAGATGGAACGATTGCTGCCCTTCTCTTGCTGCTATCAACAGTTTTTCACGCATTATCTCAATGCTTGAATAGTCCGGCAACTTAAGATAGTTCACACAAGTCATTACAGAGGGCAAGAAGTCGTCTGGGTTTTCTGTTGATTCAAATGTCTTCCGGACAATTGTCAAAGGTGGATTCAAACTCCGGAAGCCTGATTGAGAGGGAAGGAAGGAAGACCAAGGCACTCAGTAAGTGCACAGGACACACACCAGCTAGCTCAGAGAAAAAACGTCTTCTCATCTGTGTGGAATCGCAAGGATCCCTTTTTTATGCTATTATCAGAAACATTACACTACTGCGCTGTACAATGTTCCCTCCCCACAGGTATTCTTTCTTTCTTGGCAATTACACCCACACATTCAATACACATTTGGTGTATGGAATCTGGTATCTGCTTTAACATAAAAAGTCACTGTATAAAATGGAGGCAAACAGTTCTTTATGTCTTCTGACTTTCAAAACAGAGTACCAATTCCACTCCTATTCGGACTCTAGAATGCATTCTCATCTAAGTTATCTAAGAGTTTACAATGTACAGATGCCTGAGAATTTGGATTTTATCTAGAAAAGCAGCATTACATATGCATTAGTAACCCTACTTCAACGTATTTAAGGCAATTCCTATGAATTTCCCTGCCAGTGATCTCTCTCAATACATTGTAAAACAAATTGAACACTTAGAAACACTATCAAATTGGAATAACTAAGAGGCACTCTAAGTCGAATAAAGAATACCCTGCTATTGGTACTGAAGTTTCACACACACACAGACACAGTGAGAATAAATCCCGGGCATCAACATCATACCCACCTCCAACAGGCAATCTGGGGCTACCTGTCACAAACTGGAGAAATAACCTCTGCTGCTCATTATCAAAACTACTGAGAATCTCAAACAAGAACTTCACAGCCCGACTGCAACAGAAAGAAATACATCAAAATTACTTCCTCATTTTAAAATGCAATTTTGAATCACACATCGCTGACCTTCACAACTAGCTAGAGACTATCACATTTAAATATGACTCTACATACAAATTCACATTATAATGCACTTGAAATCAAATTCATTTCTTGTTCTTACAGCTGGAATTCAAATGGAATGACTACTATTGTGATATCTAAGACTTGTCTGGGATTGCAGATATTTCTATTTTACTATATATAAAATGGGTAATGAGGTTATACCTTATTCTCTCCCCTTTCCCCCTTCTCACCCATTTTCACAGGAATACTTGAAAAAGAATCCCGTGGGACCTAAAGTTACAGTCTTGAGAGAAAAAATGCCAAACTATCAGAAAGCCTCTTTTAATAGGTAGGCAAATTTTAAAATGACCCTCCCCCCTTGTTATTCATTAAATCTATACACACGATCACACTCTTGACTATAAATTGAAAAACGGGCGGCTCCCAGCACTGACCTGTCATGAGTATAACCGTGATCAGGCCTGCAGCATTCCATCAGTGTCTTTGCATCCCAAGTGTCTGCTTTACTGCCACACAGGAGCTGATCCAGCTGTGTGTTCACATAAGGGTAGTGAGTTATTTAACATACAGCTGCATAACTAAGCCAAAATGCATACAACATGGTCTGTTTTGTAGAATGTCATATAAAGGTCTACATGTACCAAATAAAATTATCATTATCCAAAACTTCTGCTTAGGGCCTCCTTAGGCAGTGTGCTCCTCTAGTGCATTTACAGACTCAACCTCCTCTTGGGTTGCACGGTAAGCAGTGCCCTGCCCATGTGCAGGAACTAGGTCCCATAGAAGCCTTCAGCTCAAACCAAACATGCGTGAGACAAACTCTTGATTGAAGTTTTCCTAACTCTTCTCATTTCTTTAGAGGCTTTAACTTGATAGACTACTTTTAACTGGGAAGATTTTATAAATCCTGGCTTTTAGAAACACAAGGGTACAAAATAACAGACACCAAGAAAAAGAATACCACACTGGAGAAAGAAGTAGGAAACGCAAGCCCAACTGAGACATAACAAATGGGTGGGTTTTCACACTTTGTAAAGAGAGGCACATCTATGCCATATGGTTGTTTAGGGTTGGATGGGGACCAAGCTAGCCATTATAGAATGAACATCAGAAAGCAAGAAATGCTTGTGTGTCCTTGGAAAATCTATCATTTTCAAATTAAAACATCTCTTCTCTGGTTAACTGCCCATTTGTGGAATTACTGTGCACACTGAAAAAATCCAATTCAGGGCATGCGAAATTTCACATCTAATCCATGTCACTCACTGTCAGGTACTTTATGTACCCTCTTCAGTAAGACAGAGGTTATCTCAATTTTATGAATGAGGCAGTCAGATCAGATGCCAACAACTAGGATAAGGACATACAACTAGGTAGTGGGGACCAGGATTCAATTCCAGGAGCAACACTTAATGCCGCAAAGTGCCAGATACACCACATGCTTCAGTAGGCAGCAATTCAAAGTAGCCATAAAAACAAGAATTGAGATTAAAACACTAAGTCATTCAAAGATTTCTAGATTCAGCCAGTAATGAATGTGTATTCTAAAGTGAGCATTCAAAAACTAAACAAAAAGGTTTCCAAATTGGGGAAACCTAACACATTCTAGACACCCCTCTTTTTTTGTGCAGGGGAAGATTCACCCAAGCTAACATCTGTTGCCAATCTCCCTCCTTTTTTCTTCCTCCCCCGGTCCCCAAAGCCCCAATACACAGTTTCGTATAGCTGTAAGTTCTTCTGGTTCTCTATGTGAGCTGCTGCCACCACAGCACGGCTACTGACAGACGAGTGGTGTGGTTCCACGCCCAGGAACGGAATCTGGGCCATCACAACGGAGCATGCCGAACTTCAACCACTAGGCCATCGGGGCTGGCTCTCTAGACCCTTTCTATGACATCTCACTACCAGCAAATAATTTTTTGAGATTCTTATATGTTAAGTAAAGATGGCTGGAAAAAACCATTCACATAAACTCATTTTTTCCATTCTCACAAGTATTCTCTGAATATGGCAATTAGCTAATTTGCAACACTTCATGAAACAATGTCTCATCTAATTCAGGAAGTTTAGTCAAAAAAAAAAAAGTGCAACCTCTTCAGTGTCACTTTCATTACTGTGGACCCATGGCTCTTCCTGCCAGCTACAGGAGTACAGAAACACAAGTCCATTCTCCACTGAACAGCACGGAGGGTCTCAGTTGACAATGATGCTATGCTTAATCACACAGGGACCCCTCTCCCTCTCTAACATTTAATACTTATATTTAGTATTTATATTATTTATAAGATAAAATGTTATATTTATATTAAATTTAATTTTAATATTCTTCCTTGCTCAGGAAATGATCTTATCTTTCCCAAACATCCACCCCTGGCTCCCAAACTGGTTTTTTCCATTTGTTTGCAGCAACGGGGTCTTTGATGAAATAGCACAGCGATATTCCACTAAGATAATTACAGGTATAGAACTAGAAATGACCATTTCTTCCAGACACAAACTACTCACTTCTTCCGGGTAGAAATACTGAAGATGACTGAGTGGGAAGACTGATTCAAATCCATCTCTGAATGAATCAAATTGCCTGGAAACGCCTTCATTTAGTGCCCAGAATATAACCAGCTGCAAAAAGAAAAGTCTTCTAAAAACCGTGACAAGTTTTCAAATCTCTTTCCTATTTAATACATGGCAAAGTACAGTGAAACATCCTCCCTGATCACTTAAAAAAAAAAAAAGTTATTAAGTCTTTAAAATATCTCCCAGAAAACTGAATAAGTAAAAGATCAGCCAGGCCAACCTCTAATTCAGGGCCAGGCCAGTAAGAAAATGTAAAAAATGCCTTGTGCTCTTATATTGATGGTGTTTTAAAAATTCATTTACATAAAATAGAGCTGTATATTACCTTACCAAATGAGAACTTCCCAAGAGGATAAAAAGTTCTTGAGAATTGAAGATAAAGTTACCAACTGTTTAGTGTTCTTAATTTTTAACGTGAAATTTTTAGTTCTAAATCCTGTTTAGTTCTTAGAACCCCACCCTTCTGCAGTGTGCGTCTCCACTGAGAAAAAGGTAAATTCTGGAAATGCAGCCACATGAACTTGAAGGGTAACAGAAAGCATCTGTTATTGGCCCAACATTATCCAGTCATCACTGACTTTGGCTAACCCACTGGATTAAGAAATGGAAGACATGTTCAGATAAAAATGAGAACAACAGTGTTTTGTTGATAGAAAAATACAAGCATTATAACAAATTATTTTCAGAGAAACAATTTGGATGTTAACTCATCGTTTGCTAGTAAGCTGAAAGATTACTAACTCAAAGTTAGGAAAAGAGGCAGGTACTGTAAGAAGAGAATCCTACTGACTATTAGAAGAATCACCGAACTGTCAGGTAGACTAAATAGTATCTGAGGTCCTCTTCTATCTTCTCTCTCAAACTGATGAAGAAACCAGAGCAGAAACTTTTCAGAGGTCCTATCTAAAGTCTCACAGTAAGTTAGCAGAAAAGTCAAGTCTAGGTGTAAGCAGTATTTTGTCTGGAACCCAATGTTTTTTCCACTCAACGTCAGGAATAAACCAACTTTTCAAAAAGTAGTAATAAAGATCTATACAGGTTATAATTTAAAATATAATCTGTATCCAATACAAAACTGTTTTTTCTTAATTTAGCAAATATAGTCAAAGACCATGAATTAATAATTTGAAAGGCCTCACCAAACTCATAAACATGTGTGTTGGAGCAATTCTGTCCAGTTAGCTGGCTTGACAGAAAGGCAGAAACGCAGTTTAGTGAGAACACAAGTAATGGTTCCTTTTCACTGATTTCTTCTTAAATTAAGAAAATGTGATGTTATCAGATAGTATTCAAGCTTGAGGATGCGAGTTCAAGGTTACATGAGGCATCATGAAATATCTGACATGTTCTCTCAAGAGCAAACAGAAGCTAAGGCCTGAAAAAGTGGCCTTCACGCAGTGGTCCCGGGTGTCGACGGTCTCAGAGCAGTCTCGGCAGGCAGCTAACCGTCACCCGCCTGTGCTTCCTAGGACAGGTCCCTTCCCTCTCCCTCAGAGAAGTACCCACAGGCAAAGCCCTCCTCGCCACAGCTGGCCTTCTCCCAGACAGCACCGCCAATACATACCCTTAGATACTCCTCTAAATTGTGGATAGTGACTGGTATATCCTTTCCTCCTTTCTTCAGTTCGATGTTGGGAAACCCTGGCAGAGTGAAATCCAATCCGAGATCTT
This sequence comes from Equus asinus, assembly GCF_041296235.1. Lineage (NCBI taxonomy): Eukaryota > Metazoa > Chordata > Mammalia > Perissodactyla > Equidae > Equus > Equus asinus. Next base: position 10,662,177 of record NC_091808.1, on the reverse strand, counting down.
CCACTGAGCAGCCATTCATAGTCAGGGTTTCTAACGCATACTGTAGACTCTCTTTGGTCTAAAAAAAAGGGAGGGAGGTTGTCAAGCACAGTAATTCACTCAGTTATGTTTTTTGTTTATAAAAGATATACTAATAAATTTTATGGGTTCCTTTAGCTCTTGGTCTATTTCTTTTTTCTCTTTTTTGGTCACAATGTACACATGAACAAGGTTCTGAGATCACAAAGGAAATAACCTTAAACGCTTCAGAATCCAACTGTTTTTATATGGGGAAACAAGATGACTTGAGTGTTCCTCCATAATGAGATGGCTGCTACTCAACTTGACCTTATGTACATCAGATTTCACAGAAAAGCCATAATCGCTTGCATAATGGTCAATTCCAGAGTGTGGGCTCTAGAGGCAGACAAACTTTTCATAAATTCATGGCTAACCTTAATGAATCTACTATATTCATATAGCAAATACTGAGTAATACAATACAGTTAGGAAACTGTAAATACAAATAATACACTATCTAGTAACAGTAATTAACTTTTTTTTCCCTGCAAAGCTCAAGTCTACAGAATACCCTGGAGATTCTTCATTTAAAATCTTGAGGCCTAGCCTAACAAATGTGCACTCACACAACACTGTGATGAACAAAGGCTCCAATGAAGCCCACAGAGAAGTCAGCTCATACTCTAAAGACACGTGTTAGAGCAGTTTGCATTACTCACTTTTGTAAATGTTTAAGATTATAAAAGGCTTGCACATCCCACAACTAGAAGGACATGCAACTAAGATATACAACTGCGTCCGGGGGGGCGGTTTGGGGAGATAAAGCAGAAAAAAAAAAAAAGATTATAAAAGGCTTATATACAATATTACTTTTTTTTTAGATGAAAGATCAAAGACCAATATGCAAAACTGCATATTCTATCTGAAAATGAAGGTATCCAGAATAGGAGAAGGAAAGCGAATGGTTTTCTGAATTGGAGATGCCCCCAAGCGTGAAATTCCTAGAGGTTAAACAGTCAAGGTGCAGAAAATTAGTCATTTTTTTAAAGAGGAAAATGAAAGCTTCTTAGGATTCCAGATAATTCAAAATACAGAGGAGATGGCAGCATTAAGATTAAGGTGAAATACAGCTGTGGAGGATTATGTCCACTGTCACTTCTCTGCAAAAACCCACGTTGAGGTCTCTCTCTGTTTCAGGTGCATCATCTGATGACACCCAAAGGAAGGCTTTTCAATTTTACATTTGAAATATTCTTCAGCAGAAAGACTAAAAAAAATACTAATTTAAAAAAGCTCTCAATTTTAACGCTCTCCCACTGGAAGGCTCTCAAAACTGTTCCCTCACCTCTTGCCACAGATCAAGGCAATCACTACTATGCTGATGGGAAGTCTTTTCTCCCACAACTACTTAAGAAGTATCTTATTTGTAAAGGACTCCATTACGAAATGCACCCTTGATAGGAATCTAGAATATACAGTATGTCCTTGAGATGTTTAAAAGGAATTCACTGTTCGTTTCTCTAGACCTTACATATTAAACTGAAAGCTAAGCTTTAGCCCATTTTCCATGTTATCTTTCAAGAATTTAAACTACCAAGAGGAAGCGCAGCCAGGACAACTTGTTCCACCCACATGCTTTATAAAATGACGAGCTGGGTGTTTCAGAATACCACCATTCCTCATGCTCTGGTTGAAAGCTGATTATTACAGTAAATAAGTTTCTGGAGTGCAGTTTCTGCGCTATGCACTTTATACATTTAAATGGACAACTTCAGGAATAACAAACGCTGGAAGAACAAATCTCAAGAGATTTGAGGAAGAGAACGGTGGCGACATACTGCACTGCAGACATGGATACAAACAGAACTTGCAAAATGTGTCAGAGCGCGGGCTCCAGAACACACAGCCTGGGCTTGAATTCCAGCTTTCCCATGTTCTAGATACGTGACTTGGGCAGGTTACTCAACCTATCTGCCTTGATTTTCTCATGTGTAAAATAGGGATAACAGAAATACCTAAATCTCGCGGGGTTGTTACAGATTAAATGTATCAATATATGTAAGGCCACTGGAACAGTGCCATGAGTTTTACCTTCTTTCCTTGCTTTTTTTCTTTTGGGGTGAGGGGACAGCATTTACCTAAGAGATGATCCTAAATATGACTGTAGTAGTTTAAAATTTACAAAGTTGGTAAGCATAAACCTAACTGGTTCTAAAAATCCTAAGACAACAGATCTTGCATGGAAAAGATGACTTCTGCCTGTTTAAATACCAATTTCTCTTAATAAACTTATTTTTCCAAAAATCACCAATCAATAATTACCAATTTTAGAGATAAAATGAATTCCCGTATAAATTATCTTCTTCTCAAATAAAAAGGCATTCTAAACCCCCATCTACTGTAAACTCCTATCCATTTTATCAAGAGACGTGATACCTTTTCTCACTACAGAATCTCTTTCTTGATTCTTACTTTACATAATTTAGACATGGGAGCTGATTTAATATTCATCCATTTCACCTGTCCAAATATAAGCTATTTGAATCTATGCCATGGTTTTTAATACAACTTTGTCTTCTTTTAATGTCAGATACAGAACCACTATTAGTCTCAGACTGAGTCAAGGATCTTTTAACCTATTCTTAACATGTTAAAAATATACAACAATGATATAAAGCTCAAGATTACCTATGAGAGCTAACAGAGAAACCTCAACAAGTGTTACCAAGAAATAGTGGACACTTACCATGACCTTTAAAAATATCTTCCTGAGAACTCTCTAGAAAACAAATGTGCTGTTCCTAAATTAAGTTAGCTTTCCAGAAAAATCAACCTGTCCTGAGATTAGTTTTACTGATTCAAATGTTTACCAAAAAAAACTCAGTAGTATCTGCCTAGACACACACTGTCCACCTAAAATTAAATAAATGAGAGCCCTAGGGTTTCAGTTAGGAGTGTATTTTATTTGCTAATCATGCTCTCTATTCATCACCTATTGTTATTACAGGTCATCTTACCCACTGTAAAATCATGTTTCAGTCATTCTAATAAAAAAGTTAAACTCATCTAAAATAAAACATTAATAACTGGGTCAAATACAAAGCATTTAACAAAGACCTCATCTTTCTATACTAAGAAACGGATCCACTTGACCATTTCCTCATCTTCTAAGCTTACCTGGGATTTATCTTGTTCAAGTCTCTTCTTCTGTCTGACGATGTCTTCTAGGTGATACACTGATCTGGCTACAACTGGGTCAATGTCAAACAAATCATGCGATGTCAGTGAAGTTTCTTGCCGTAGCATCCACTTATAAAAGGGTAAGCCAAGGGGAAGGTCCACCTGAGAGGGAATATGCAAAATATCTTGCCAGTCACACTAAGCTTCTACAGTCGCCTCAATTATAAAACTGACACTTAAAAAGGTCAAGCAATCCCCAGGAAGAAAACATATTTAGGAACCGTTCTCTCATTACATGAACCTACCCCCATTCAAACTCCATTTGGGGCCCTAACATTGTGAACAATTTAGAATACTGAAGAATCCTATTTAAACACCGACCCTAAAAACGAATTTTTCAATGATGGACATATATTCTCCATAAGGGCCTCAACACCAAATCTTACTCTATTTGGGGCCAAATAAATTTAATTCCACTGTAGTCTGTATTATTGCAGATTCAGAAGCAAGAGGTTAAAATGAAGAACCAATTAAGGTCAAAAAATGGAACTTCTAAAATAACTGACCAACAGCCCATTCTTCAGTTACAGTGAAAGTGTAAGCTTGTGAATTTGACATCAAATGAAAATATCTCCTACATACTGACAAAGTAGCTCAGAAAATGTGAGAGGAGAAAACGAAGAAAAGTCCAGAAATACTCAAACCTCCCTGGACTGATTTTGGTTATTTTTACTCCAGCATTCTAATGGCAATTTACTGTAGTTTAGCAACATGCTCATGCTCTTTCCTACTGAATTAAAAATCTAACGTCAAACACTTTAAAACCACCCTCACCATTACCTGAATCTCTCTACCCTTGCTACGAAAAGAATGACTCATATACCAGCACTTGGGCATCACCTGGGAGCTGGTAGGAAAATGTGGAATCTTGGGCCTCACCATTGAACTACTCAATCAAAACTGACTTTTTAAACAAAAGCCCCAAGTAATTCATATGCACATTCAAGTTTTGTGAAGCACTGTTTTAAAATACAGCATTAAGTGCAGTGGATTAAAGTACTTTCACGGAACACAGATACAAAAAAACTGCAGAAAAGCAAATAATCTTCAACTTACCAATCTGAAATCCATGATAGCCTTGGCCATTAATTTTCCTAAGAAGCGAAACTTCATCTTAACCTTTGCGATATGAGCTGGCTTAGCTGTCCTACCAAAGGGAAGCGCAAAGAGGCCCTGGAGGTTTTGAATATACTTGGTCCCTTCTTGGCTTCCTGTAAAATGAGCAAGTCACCAAACTTTAGAGGCTATTTCCCAAAACAAGACAAAACCTGGTAACTAAGAACATTTAGGAAACTGAGTATCCTTGACATCAGACAGCAGATCACTGAATAAAGTCCTCCAGAGCTGAGAGGGCCTCCCTTCTTTGACAAACGAGAAAACCAAGGCTGAAAGAAATTCAGGTCAGAGAGCACGGTCCTCCACCAGAAGTGAAAGATATCTGATGAACTGTAAGGACCCTTTAGCTGATCTGAATAACCAAACGGACTGACTAACTCACATATTAATATTACCTTTTGGATTGCTAAGAGTTACTTCTTCACCTCTCCAGAGACCCAAGTCAGCTCTCTGTAGTTCCTGAGATACAAGTGCATAAAACTCCAGTGTAGGCCCAAGACCTGTACCAACCTACGCAAGAACAAAAGGAGAACAATTACAAATTTCAGAATTTGTGCTGCTTTTTTTAACCTGCTAAACTCTTGGCACTGTGGGTACTAAAAGCATCTGTTTATCAGGATGCATTAGAGATTATTTCCCAAAGTGACCTGATTGTACTCCTTTGGTCTTGGTCACCTGGAAGAAGAACTAGCAACCTTCTATTTAATTCCTACTCCCTACAGCCCCAACACCTTAATTGTATGCTTCAAGCTTGGATACTGGTATCAGTACTGCTGTAGCTACATATCCGATCCTCAGGGAATAAGATGGCATCGTCTATGTATGGATCTCTTCCTTGTTCTGTTACCCTGAAATCAGCTCAAAGGTCACCTCCTCAGGAGGAGCCTCCTTATCTGCCTAAACAGCTACCTTGCTCCTTTTTTTAGGACGTACATTTCAGCTACTTTTAAATACTTCTCACATCGTACCGCCAGGATTTCATTATATGCTTGCATGCCTCACCTGCAGGTAACTTTAATTCACCTGTGTATCCTCTATAGTGCCTGGCACACACCAGCCATTTAAGAGGTTTGTTGAATAAAACTCAATTAAGGGAAGGTCTGAACCCATATAAGTGCCCACAGGGCTAACTTAGCCTCAGAGAGTCCATCAGCACTTCTCAAGCCCCAGGGTTCACTGGAATCCCCTGAGAGCTTTGATATGCAGACATGGGGGTGGGCATGCTGTGAGATTCTGATTTCATAGGTGTGCTTTAGAACCTGGGTGCCAGCATTTTCAAACAAGCTCCAAAGGTGACTGTACGGGCTTGAATGAAAACCCCTCCTCTGTGAGAGACACGATCCTGGGGCAGTGTCCACAGCCTGGTTATTCCTTCATTTTCTATCAAGGCTCTACCTGCTCAGACTATAAATTACATATGCAGCTAATGGCAAGTTAACACCATAGTTTATAGGTGAAATCTAACCAGAGTCCTGTCAAGAAGGCTATGTTTCACTTATAGATTATTTGCAAATAATGGGCATTATTTTACCATTTCACACTTTTCAAAGTATCCACACTAGCTTAAAAGATCAGATGCAGTCCACCAAATGTTTAACTCTAACTTTCCAGACAGTGATCTGCTTGGACCTGGTGGTGCTTTCTTGATCCATCTCCATCCCTTTGTTGTTATTCCACAGCAGCAAATGGCATCAGCATTCATGCCATGCTCCAACCAAAATCTTGGAACCATCCGTGGCTCTTCTCTTTCTTACTCCTCACACTCCAACCCACCATTAAACACTGTTCACCCCACCTTCAAAATATTCTCAACTGCTTACCACCATCATCTCTTATCTGGTCTATTGCTAGAACCTCCTAAATGGTTTCCGCAATAGCATTCTCGGCATCTCCTATCCTAGTCTCACAGCGCCAAGAGTGATCCTTCTAAGATCTAAGTTCCTATCATTCCTCTGCACCCTCCAAGGGCTTCCCGTCTCACTCAAAGCAAAGGCTCGAGCTCTTAGCACAGCCTGCGTGTCCTATATGATCCCTCCCATCCCTTGACTCCTAACTTCTAGCCACAGTCACGCCACAACAGGCCAGGAATGCTGTCTCAGGGCTTTTGCATCTACGTTCTTTTGCTGGAGATACTCTTCCCCAGACAGTCATGACTCACCTCTGTCCAAATGTCACCTTAGACCACCCTATCCCCTCCCCAATAGACTCCCAACTTCTTATTTTGCTTTATTTTTCTTCATCACACAGCTTAACACACACATGTGCTTGAGTATGTGTGTATCAGCCTCCTCAAACTAAAAGAAAAGCTCCATGTTGGTAGAGACTTTGTATATTTTGTCCTTGCTAAATCCTGGGCATCGGGGGAGGGGGAGGAGGGGAAAGAAGAAGGAAGCAGAGAAAAAAGAAACAACTGCAGTAACAACTGGTATCCACAAGATGGTGCTTTAAAGCCAGTTAATTCTTCCTTTAGCATAATTACGTATCTGGAAATCACAGATCAGATCAGTCTATTTCCTTCATCCAAATATTGCTATTTCTAATGGTAAAATAGACTTAACATATTTAATGACATGAATATCACTGTAAACACTTTCATCACAGAGAGTCTCTGTGAGGGTGGAAGGACCAGGTCACTGCCCTGGCAATTCACCCCTACCCTGGGCTGGCCAGCAGCCCTGCAGGTCAACCTCATCTATTCAGAGATCTTCATTCTACCCAGCCACTCTGCTAAAAAGGTATGTACTTTGGTTTTGCTTCATTTGTTTTTTAAAGGAAGGAAAAGCATAAAGCTCTAGAGACAAAAACACAGAAAAACAAGTTTGACAACCTGTCTTATTTAAAACTTTGAAAGTCTTTTTCTTTCAAAAACATACTTATATACTAGCACTTATCATGTGACAGCCAATGTTCTAAGTGTTTTACACATTTCAGTGCATTTAATCATTCTAACAACACAATGAGGCAGGTATATTTATTATGCCCCTTGCTGAGATATCACTGAGGAGTTTACACAGCTAGTAAGTGATGGTACCAGGCTCCATAGTCCAAGCTCCTAACCTTTCACCATCCTAGAGGTTGGGTCTTTTGTAGCCCTAGGCCCTGGGGCTTGGGTGGCTTTCTGAGCCCAGAGACTGGTTTAGTTCTTTCCTGGCTTACGGATCATCTCTATTCAAGAGAGAGTCCATTTTGATCAGACATTTTACAACAGGATTCTTCTAAAGGTAATAAGAAAGTCTTTCTAATGGACACCAGCTGACTTGAATGGTTGACTCTGATTTACAACCTGAGGCCCTATGCAAATATAAATTCAGCACTCCTCCCATCCCTTCGTCTCCAATGAAGTCAGCTCCTGGAATCTCTTCCAGAATCAACAGGTAAGACTCATCAATGAAGATCGTAGAATTGCGATTTCTGTATCAGCAATTCAATTCTGATCCTTAGAACACTGTGATGCTATTCTCTACTCGTTTAGGTTTCACGTATGATGCAATGTGAACAGAGCCATGAAGGGTGAGAGAGAAGACAAATGACAAGAGAAAAAGACGCTGGACTGAAAAAGCAGAAAGCATGTTTAATAAACTAAGCACCACCAAGTTGTCTACAGCAAAGGTCTTGCAGTTTTAGAAATGAGAAATTTGGGCATGTAAACATACAAAAACTGCATCCTCTGAGCATCAGGCATGATCAGGGTAGATTCAAAAGATGGGAATTTCTTATCCCAAGCAGTCAAGGCCTCCATTCCATCTCTCATCACTTCCAGAGCAGTTACTCCCTTCTGGCACTTACTACCAAGCCTGATCCTTTGGTCAAGCCACATCCTTTGGTCCCTTAACTCTGTCCCTCTCTTCCTTTAAGGTCTAACTCAAGGGCTTACCTCCCCTCCCGGCCTTCCTCACACATCTGGGACAGCACTCCTTATCTCAAAGCCTCATTCACTTGCAACCTATACCACTTATTTGCCACACCTGTTTGTACATTTGTCCTTGTATCTCCCCAACTATGACGTAATCTTTTGAATGCAGGAACTCTGCCAAAACGTGGATCCTAGCACATTGCATACCTCCCAACTAATTAAAATTTTAATTTTGATAACTGAATACTCTTAACTTCTCAGAAGTCTTAATGAGAAGGAGAAAATAGTTAGGAAAATAAATGAAAAATCCAAGTCATGCTTAAAATTACTCAGATAACCACAAATAGTATCGTAGTTTACACTGCCTCATCTATAGCCGCTGTTCTAACTCTTCACAATACGAACTCAGTCACACTGTGAGGTTGTGCTTATAACCCACGTTTTAGAGATAAGAAAACTGAGGGGCAGAGTCATGGGCTATTAGAAATAAATAATCACTATAATGGAAGGTTTGGAAATTGTGTCTCCATAAGAGTTTCGTAAATCCAAAAACTCAAGTTTTATCTTAAAAAAAAATAGGGAAAAGAGACAGGAAAGTATCCCCAAGAGACTCAATACTTCAGAGTTAAAATACATAGAAAGTCATTATTTCAATCTTTTGATGTACTGTCCTGGCTGTTCAAAAGCATCTCAAAAGAAATAAAAGACAAAGATTAGAAAGGAAGTAAAACTTTTTCACAGACGACACAATTGAGTACAACATGAGCCAGCACACTACAGCTCTGGCCACTGCCTGTTTGTGTATGCTCTGCAAGCTACGAATGGTTTTTACAATATTAAATGGTTGAAAAAAATCCTGAATAATACTTCACAATGTGTGAAAATGATATGAACTTCAAATCTCAGTGACCATAAATAAAGTTTTGTTGGACACAGCCATGCTCATTCATGTTTGTATTGTCTATGGCCACTTTCACGCTACAAAGGCCAAACTGAGTAGCTGCAATAAAGACTGTATGGCCCACACAGCCTGAAATATTTACTATCTGGCCCTTTACAGAAAAGCTTCCCAAGTCCTGGATCCACAATAATCCTACCTGAGCCATTAAAAAGTTATTCGAACCAATAATTAAGTCCATCAAAGTCAGAGAAAACAAGGCCAATATACAAAAGTCAACTATATTTCTATAAACTAACAGCAATTGGAAACTGAAATGAAAGAATATTTTCAGCACCATCAAAAAACAGGAAATATTTGAGGAGAAATTTAACAAAATATATGCATGAAAACCCCCTAGGACTGAAGTTATGAAGCATACTGAGAGAAATTAAAGAAGACCTAAATAAGTGAAAGGCCACGCTGGTCACGGATTGGAAGGCTCAATAATTCATCAAGATGCAACCTCAATCAACCCCAATCAATATCCTGCGAGAAGTTTTGTAGACACTGACAAGTTGATTCTCAAATTTACATGGAAACATAAGGGATTGAGAATAACCAAAACAACTTCGAAAAAGAAAAACCAAGTTGAAGGACTCACACTACTTGATTTCAAGTTTCATTTATTTAACTATAACAATACCATAAATCAAGAGGGTGTAGATTAATAAAAAAAGAACAGAAAACCCGGAAACAGATCCCAACATTCATAATCAACTGATTTTCAACAAAGATGCCAAGGTAACTCAAAAGGGGAAAGTATAGTCTTTTCAAACAAATGGTGCTAGAAATATTGAACAGCATATGTTTAGAAAAAAAGAACTTTAACCCTTATACTTTATACCACACAAAAAAATTAACTCAAAATGGAGCAGAGGTCTAAATATAAGAGGTAAAACTATAAAACTCCTAAAAACCACACAGAAAAAAATCTTTGAGACCTTGGGTTAGGGGAAAATTTCTCAGGATACAAAAAGCACAAATTAGAAAAGAAAAAAATAGATAAAACTGGATTTCATCAAAATTAAAAACTTCTCTTTCAAAGATATTTCATAAAGAAATGAAAAGACAAACCACAGACTGGAAGAAAATATTTGTAAAACACTTATAAAGAGCTTGTATCCAAAATATATAAAGAACTCTTAACAACTACTCAATGAAAAAGTGTGCAAAATTCTTGGATACTTCTCCAAAAAATATGTGGATGGACAATAAGGAATAAAAAAATAATCAATAGCATTAATCATCAGGGAAATGCAAATTAAAACCACAATAAGATACCACTGTAAACCCACCAGAATAACTAAAACTAAAGACTGACAGTACCAAGTGTTGGTAAGCATGTGAAGCAAGTGAAACTCACACACTGCATTAGTGGTGGGAGTGAAAAATGGGACAGCTACTTTGGAAACAGTTTGGTGTTTCTTATAAAGTTAAAACATATCTTATCAAAAGATTTAGCAATTCAACCCTGAAGTGTTCACCCAAGAGAAATAAAAACATATGTCTACACAAAGACTTGTATACAAATGTTCATAGCAGCATTATTCATAGGAGTCAAAAACTAAAAACAACTCAAATGTGCATCACCTGGTGATCAGATAAGCATACTATGGTATATCATACAATGGACTATTACTATCACTCAGTAATAAAAGGAGACAAACTGATACATGTAACAACCCAGCGGAATCTCAAAGCATCAGACTCAGTCAAAGAAGAGTGACACACACATCTACACACTGTGTGATTCCACTATTATGACACCGCAAAAAGAGAAAGCTACAGGGACAGAAAACAGATCGATGGTTGCCAGGGACTGGGGGCGGAGGGTGGGGACTGACTGCAAAGTGGTCGGAGAGAACTGTTTGTGGTGACAGGATTGTTTTTAATCCTGATGTGGTAGTGGTTACAGTCTGTATTCAGATGAGAACTGTGCATCTTAGAAGTGTGCATTTATTATAAATAAGTTGTATCTCAGTAAGCCTGATTTTTACAAAAAGCAGTTCACACATTTTGAAAGCTATGTTTAAGACATCCTTTTACTTTATCAACCTAAAGATTACACAAACATTTGCTCTTATGCCAGGAAAAACACCTGGTTTTTATGATACAATTTAACCTCAAAAAAATGGAGAACTTAGAACAAATCATTCAGGAGAAAAAAAGAGCAAATCTCAAGTTTTTAGATAAAATTCCCAATAGTCCTTTAGGATTCCATAGGACCAAGAAACTCTAATAACATCTTATCAGAAGCACAAGTCAAGCTAAAAACTGTCACAGATTCACTAAGCTCACCTCATTTTCATACTGGATTTCTAACATGGCCCGTGAGCTGCCAAGATCCTGCATCACAGACTCAGCTTGTTTCAGCAGCTCCTCTCTGTTCACAGTACGCTACAAAAGAAAGGACAAATGTGAGGAAACTATGCTCAATCACACTTTAATCATCAGGCAGCATTTCTTGAAGTGCAAAAAAATCAATTCAACTGTTAATTTCTTTAAAAAGGCACACCTCAGGAAAGGTTAAGAAATAGCTGCATTACTACAAACATCGACAGCATCCTGGTGTACATGAAGAAAAGCTAGATGTAAGTCTAACTACTATCTGGAGCCCATGGCAAGTTCAGAAATTTCAAGCTGGGGAAGAAAGGATCTCTGTAACCTTGCCAAACATCAGTGCAACTCAAGGCTGCAGCTTCATGAAACCTCCCTGGGTACATTTACAGATGATGGAGAAATAGGGATGGAGGTGACAGGTGAGCTGGAAGCCTACTGGCTCCGACCTACAGAGACCCTGCAAGCACTAGCAAACATCTACCAAGGAGATTCATGGGGATGAGAAGGGTCTTGGTAGATTTCCAAATTCTACCAACACCACTGTTCATGGAATCCTAATGACACAAAAAAAGAAAGGAATAGCAAGGTTTTTTGTTTTCTTTTAAAGTACGATGTTTTTCGTTTTGCTTTGTTTCTCATTCCTTCCACTCCCTTTTTTTTATGTCATTACTACTAATGGCTCATATGAGACTTCTGGAGATAAAGGGTTTAGGAAGACAGACTTGAATACGAACCCTCAGCAAGAAAGAGGCAGATGAACAGAGAAATCGTAAGTAAAAGGCAGCACAGCATCAGAAGGACAGGACTGGGTCTCAGATACACACAGCTCAGAGTGGTGTGGTTTAGAGCCATGAATGAGGAGCCAAGATTAGAAGCACAGCAGACAAAGTCAGCAACACACAGGCTGACTGGCCTAGAGACGTGAAATACACCAAGGGTTCTGTTTCAGTCTCTTCTGATTGGAGCGATTTGCTAAGGGAATGAAGTGGATCTGATTAATTCTATCTATTGCATAGGGGATCAATTATAAAAGGGAGTCTATAGTTTGAGTTCCTAATTTAGAAAGAAAAGGAAGACAGCTTCAGTAAGAGAAAACTTCTTAGCATAAGAGTTATGGTAACTAAAAGAGAAAAAAGAATTGTAGGAATTATTTCAGAAACTGGGAAAAAAGGACTGGAGGATGAAGAAGAATCACACAGAGCCCAGTTCCAACAGGCTGGCAGGAAGATCCAGCTAACAGATGCTAAAAAGATAAGCAAAGAGACGACTATGACTAAGAGAGGCCTCCAAACCAACAGGCATAATTAGACGCACCACATTTCTAGTCTTCCCATTATTTTGAAAAGCTCAGTTTGATTTATCTTTAAATATTTGGGGGAGAAACTTACTTTTTTTCTATCCAATCTAGGTGCAACTCTGCTATCTTGAGAATCAGACTGGTTGATTTCTGGGTTGGTATCAAGTAATCTTTGCATTGCTCGGTCCCGATCAAATGCAGTTACATAAAAAAGCATTTGCCGGGTATCAAAAGGGAAGAAAAATGGGCTGTAAAAAGATGCGATATAAATTTATTATCTGAATTAGAATCAGAAACCACAAAAAACCCTACATTAGAAACAACTTTTGATACGATACAGAATAGTAATTATAAATGTAACCAATAAAAATGGTCTAGGCAAACTAATTCTGAAGAATTTTCCTAACTCTTGTATGAAATTTCTAAGTGATCAAGTAATAATGCATTAAGTAGTCTTTCACTGTAAAATGTGAAATTCAACCATTAAAATCCTACACTGAAATCAAGTCTATCCAAGATCATCTTTAATCTACCCAAAGGCCTTTAGGAAGTATACCATGACTAGCAAAGGTTAAATTTGAAAATATGATAACCACTTCACGAGGCTGCCAACCCATCCCCATTCCACATATACGCAAGCAATGGCTTTACTAATTCATGATTTTCCTCTTAGCTTTGGCATTTCTAATTCACTCAAAACTGCGAAAGGCAGCTGCTGATTTTCAAAGAAAAAACGCTGCATTAACACAGGTCCTACTGCCTCTTGATGGATGCTTTGGTAGTGCTTGACACAGAGCTGCTAAGAGCACTTCCGGTGATAATCCAAGTGTTCAATATCTATTCTGTTCGATACAGGTAGCCATGTGAGGGTATGGCTAGTTTGACTTAAAAAACTCAATGTCTAATTTTATTTAACTTTCATTAGCCTAAATGTAAATAGCCACATGTGGCTAGTGGTTACTGAACCCATCAGTGCAGTTCTAAAGTTTCTGAGTTGTACGTCTGAACCCAAACAGGCTCAGAGAACCAACCAACTTCCCCTTTGGAGTCAATTTCATGATGGCAAAGAATGTGACACTCCTCAAATATCCTTGTGTACTTTCTTATTTCATATACAGACACATACTATCATGTAGATCTAGCACTGGCCCCAGCTTGCTTAGTCTGTTTGAATGTTAAAGGTACACTATTAAGCAAGCTGTGATCAAACATGACAATGGTAGAAAACGCATTTAAATAGGTTCACTAAAGAGTATGTTTTTATAACAAAATATATAAAGACCAACACAATAATAACGCTCCCAAGGCCACCATTAAGAAGTGATTATCTTACCAGGTTTTTCCTAGTTCAGTAAGCCATGTTGGGATGTTTCCTGTCATGATTACTAAAGGATCTTGAAGCTGCCTATTTGCTTTTGCTGTTAACTTACTGTTAATAAATTCACTAGTTGGAATAATCTCCTTGCACATTGCATTCTGTAAAATGTTAAAAAAAAAGTCTACATGTAGTAAAACATTAGGATTATATTCACTCTCTCTTCCTTTATTCTCAAACATGTATGGAGAGCGCCTAAATTTCACATTTCCATCATACAATATACAGCTCCTCATTGGTAGGTCCCAACCCGAATGACAATTTTTACAATGCGCAGCTGAAACACCCCAACCCCCACACGCCTCTGGTACTGGCTCAATCACCGATGTGGCACCTAATGTTTCATGCAAGGCCAACTCCTTCATTCTTCCCTACATTACATAAACATCAAAGACAACATTCAAATTTCACCCTATTTTTTACTTAATATACATCTTAACTTAGATAAATGAACTTTTGATTCAATGAACCTAAACAATTTTAACTACAATAAATTCATGTTCAATTTTCATGTTGCAGCTAATAAATTTACAGGTAGAGAATATTTGACAAGTCTGCCAAGAGAACTAATCTAAGAACACAGGCCAGGAAAAAGAAATAGGGGAGAAGTTTCCACTGATTATTTCACTGGGCTAGGATCCCTGCATTTAGCTGAATCATTGCTTCTGTTCCTAATACAACAGGAAGCTCATCAATCACCAGACAGAAACTATGAGGTAACAAGTAATGAACAACACATCATGGAAAATTTCAAAAGTAGGCAACATTACTCACATCATACAAATAATACCAGTATCGACTGATGGCATGTAAAACCCTTAAAAGAAGAATCACATCTAATGATGGGTCTTCAAAAGTTATATTTTCAGGTGGTGTGGGGATGAGGTAAACTTCTAAAGGATTTGATACTGATGGGCACACTCCATCTAGAGGGCAAAAGATCAAAGTTAAGTGTAGATCAAAGTTAAGTGTTGATCAAAGTTAGAAAGGCTAAGACAACAGAGCCAGCGTCATCTTAACATGCCTAACCACAAGTTGTTAAGATTTAATGCTTGGTATCTTAGTAAAGTATTGATTGCTTGAACATGGTTTTTTCCTTTTTATCTTATATATAAACCATCCAGGCTTATGAAAATTTCACTTTTGTTCAGATACTCAAACATTATAAAAGAGAAAAACTGACTCGTTTGCATTGCTCCTTTATACCACAAACAATAGCTAACAGTAAAATGGCCAGAGAGGAATAAAGACAAAATGTTTAAATTTTAGTTCACTGTTGTAGAAATTTTCTGAATTTTTAAAAACATCCAGCTTAAAATAGCCATATAAGATAGACAAATACTCCCAAGTTGTAAATCTGATAAAAGAGATTTGGCTATTTAACCCAAGGCTTAGAGCAGGATAGACTGCGATAGGATTGGAGTAGGATCTCTAATTCCTTTGTTCTTGGATTTCACTAAGAGCATAAAAAAACGTGAGCCATTAGAACTGTTACCATTTACTTTTACCAAGCAAAGGAATAAAAAATCACAACACTATCACTGCATAAAAGAAAGGGCAAAATTAACACCAAAAACATAGAAATGAAAATCTCAAAATAAAGACCCTTTTAAACAGAACTAATTTAGCTTTTTGAAGAAAAACTGCTACAATGCCCTTATTTCTGGACCAGGGGAAATTTCGCCAACTGAAACCACTGTTTGGAAATCCCTGATAGAGGGTGGTCCCCATGGACCGACAATGCAGCCTAATGCTAAAGCACTGTTAGCATCTTATAAAGACAAGGGCAAGGAAATGAGCAAAACTAGCCTGGAAGGAAATACTGCAGAGGAAAAGAAGGCACCTGGGAGGTGTTACCACCTTCTGTAGTCATATTACCTGGCAAAACTTTTTATTCCTTCTCTGTTAGATTATACTATTAATAAATGACCATAAAAATTAAGGGCCAACCTGCCAAGGACCAGTCTCTTCTTTAGTGAATGTGTTCTACTAATGAAATTTGTTTTAGCCTTCATGAAGACATGAATTCTTCATGGAAAGAAGAGTTGTTCCCAATTTTCTTTCTAAATTTAATTTTGTAGATACTTAATTTTTCATAAAGTCAAAGGTTCAATTAAAACAATCACGTTTGTAGTAATTTCATTTTTTCTCAATTATAGTCACAGATTTTACTACTAGAGTCCCTCCTTTAAAGCCTCGCAGACAGGAAGACTACAGCCCGTGGCACTGTGTCTTCCCCTTCACACGTCGTCTTACCATGCCATAACTCATCGTGCTTTTTTGCATTTCGAGGGGAAGTTTTTGTTGGAGCTGTTTGGGCTCTTCCTCTTTTACCACCAACACAGTCTTTATTACTTTCTTCATCCTCTCTCACGGGTTTGTACCTAAAGTGATAGGAGAGTATGTAAACCAAAAGTAGATTTTAAAACTGCAAGTTATTCTACAAGGCAGGCCAAAGTGCAAGCCACAGACGTCACAGAGGTACCAGAACAACTCTCTGAGGTCTGTCCTCTCTCCCTACTTATGGATTCAGATAACAGCACTGTGTCCTAGAAGAGACCCCTATCCCAGGAGGGGCCACCCGAGAACCTCCGGGCTGGTTCTGAGAAGAATGGCTCTCTTTAAAAATGTAAATAGCAGACATTCACAAACAAAGCAGGAAGCTGTTTCCAAATGCATCGAAGGGCTGAGAGATGCTAGTACCTAAAGGAACATCATCTTATGGAGACATTTTTGTCTTATTTAAAGACCTGAAATGAATTTAGAAAAGTAGATGTAAACTGTGATTACTGCCTATGAATACATGTTTTCTAGTAGACTTAATGAGAAAGCTAAATACACATGCATGTAAGAGCACGCAATAAAATGTAGGGTTTAGGGTCCCCTCTCCTCATGAATTCAAAACAGACGAACAGTACCAAAGTTGATGAAATATTGAACAAAATCATTTTCAGACTTGCCATATCGTATGAGTCTTTGTCCAAATACCAGCTCTTCCTAGAGGATTGCTCTCATCATCGGTGGATTCCCTTTCATCTTCAGCCTGTAGACTGAACTGCCGTACTGCCTGATACACAGTCATGTTATACGGTAGCAAGTGTTCTCCGATGTAAAATTGTAGCCTGTGTCTTACATTTCCTGAATTTAGGAACTGAGCAGCCTGAATAAAGCAAAACGAAATCTATTTAAGCTATAGGCCCTGAATTTCATACATTATATAATGTGGCGGGAATAATATCTTACCAAAGACTCGTCTATTTCCTCATCAGAGCCATCATCATCGCTGTCTTCATCATCTTCTCTTACTCTCCCATACCCTAAGGACCCAAGAAAGATGTTAAACTCCTAGCAATTTTACATGGCAAAGAAAAGCCTGTACATACTGGTTAAACTGACATAGTCTTAGAAAAACATCTATGTTACGCCTTCATCTGCGAGGCAGAAAGATCTAAGAAAATTATCAACTGCCATTTCTACTACATTCCAACAAGATAAATTAACTCATCAACCAAGTAAGCTTATGAAGTCTAACATATTTCTACATATTATATATAAAATAAAGATGGGAATATAGGTTCCTGATGCTGGGTTTTAACAGAATTTATATCCCTTAATATTAATTTCATCCCAAACGGACATATAAACACACAATATACATAGATAGAAAGTACCTCTAACTACAAGGTATCTCTCGATAGCTTGTACCAAAGCCAGGGGGTCAATCTTGACAGGTCCACCCTTCCACTGCTTCACATTCGCACAGTCTGGGTGTCTTTGTAACTGGCATTTTAACTGATGTGTGTTGAAAAATTTTAAAGCCTGTGATCCTCTGTTGAGAGAAAAGCTCAAGATAATTTGTGAAAAAAAAGTTATTCTATTATTTTCAAAATCAACATCCATTAACTCAAATAAAAGCACGATAATACAAACTCGGCATTTTCTTAAGGCACAAAATAAGCACTTACTTACTAGTTATGTAAACAGTAAAGCCAGCAATTCAAGTTATGCAGTAAAAGTTCTTATAAAATAAGAAATAAAAGGTGTGTACACATGCATATGAAAACGTTAAATTAACATTTGATTTCTATCCCACCATGAATCCACAGGAGCAGAAATACCTCACCAATGAGATTTAATTATTTCTCTGGAATAAAAATTCCTCAACCATTTGAGCATGCTCACTTCTGCAATATTTTGCCACTGTCTACTAAATTATATTTAAAAACAAAGAAACCTTCTCTTTTTTTGTTTTCAAAGATTTCAGCTACACTATTACTTTAAAAACTTTAAAAATTTACTTTGCTATACTCTTTTGAATGAAGCAGTTTAAGAGCTACACCAGTCTAAACTTGGTAATGATATTTCATTGCTCATTCCTGAAAAGGGCTGACAAGAGTAAGATATAGACAAGCTTAAAATGGGTTATCTATAGAAGGTTCCCTAAAGCATGCAAACAGGGGTATGGGAAAAAAATATTCCATTATACTAATATATACATGTTAACATACACATCTTAAACAAATTTGGATGAAAATGAGAAACTTCATGGTTTTCTCAAGCATAGCTGAAAATGTCCCCTTATTTCATAAAATACTCCAGGATAGTATAATGATCAAAATTGAATGCCACACTCTACATTAAATTTCAAAGCAGAAAAAACCCTAGTTCACAATGATCACTTTATCTACTAAATAATGCATACTGTTTTAATTCAATCAAAATTTTTAATGTTTTTACAACTAATCAGACTGTGTATTTTAAAACTAATTTCTTCTTTTCCAGGCTGCTAGTCATAACAATCCAGCAAGCTTACAACATCCTGTACAACAATGGACTTTTACAATGAACTCTTCAGGATTGCTGTAAAACTACTATTAACAGAAAAAATAGAAAGTTTTATTGAAACAGCAAAACTTCAAAATAAACACTTGTTTGTTAAAATCCATCCAAATGCAAAGTTATACCCACTTATATCACATATGAAATTACATTACTGCAGAAAATATAAATATTGTTCATATCAACAAAATTCCTGGAGAAACATTTTATATAATAAAGTATATCAATTTAAAGAAAACTAAGTCCATTACAAGTTGCCAACAGTCATCAGGTTACATATTTTCAAAACATCATATATAAGCAACATGGTATGATTTTAAAGATAGAAAAGTATTTGATTCACTTTTTAGAGTTCAGTCATTATAAGCCTAATGTTCTTCAAGCAGACCAAGACATTACCAGACCTCTTGCCACTTCATCTGAACAAAACTAAGCACGAAGTCCAACGGCAAGGGCATACCCAGGCAATGATCCTTACCTGCCTCCTGTCCCATTTCCACTGGGGAAGTCATGCACTTTGACTGGAAATTGTTCCATCTGGCTGAGGCAGTTGTTCATCTTGTGAACTAACGCCAACAAAGGTGCATTACCCACTGGTTCTACTCTTCCAATGGGCTCCTCTCCAGGAAGCTGAAGTTATAAATAAACCCACAGGTTCAGCAAGGCCTCTTGAAAGTGGAACACTCAACAGGAAAATTTAATGAGCAGTTTCACAAAAGAGCTTCATTCCTCTACTCTATCTTTTTTCATGGATTTGGTTAGAACAATGTTGCTAAATAAATTATTTCAATAAAGACACTCTTCTTGTACAGGCCCACAATCCCTCCTTCACAATTCCTAAGTCCAGACGGCTTGAAAACACAGCTCATTTGGTGGTGAAACCTGACTCAGACAGACACGAGGCTATCTGCAGTCTTTATTTATCTTTATTTAGTAGGAATATTCAGAAGTTTTGCTGCAAAAATATTTAATGCACATGGAGAGTTATTTAGAATCCACTGGGGATATCACATAACATATGGTATATGTACTGTATTGTAGGATCCTTGAAACTCATCCAGCCCCAGGGAGTTTCAGAAGAGATTACAGACCTGTACAGAATCTGAAGCATGGTATAAAACTACATCAATACTGCTACACATCTAATGAATCTAACAAATATCAACTCTGCTTTGGTAGCCCCACAAGTTAAAATAACACAAGCAGTGCTCAAATGCCTGCAAACACTAAGACGACAAGGTGAAGTAGTTTCACGAACACAGAGGAGAGTTGCCCTTAGCCCTATTACCCAAAGACTCAACATACATCAACCATAAAACTGTAGCCCTGGCTTCATTAAATCACCATTTCAATGTTTTACGGTTTAACTGATATATAAAAGACCAAAAAACCAACTGTGTATAAGCAAGCTAGAAACTTTACCTCAATATCCTCACCAACAACCTACTGGACAGTACTATTGGGATGAAAATATATACATTAGTGAACAATGATTCTTATCATAAGATACATAAGCATTATTAGATAACTTACTGGAGAAGAAAAAAATACATGAAGGAATCTCTTTAATCTGATCTCTCTGTTCACAGCATCCTTTTCACTTTTAGATGTCAAATAAAGCAGCAGCTGCTTCACAAATCCACTGTGTTGGATTTCAAATGATGAAACATCTGACTCTGAGACTATGCTACGGATTTCTACAAGGCACTCAGCTCCACCATCCACCTGAAAGATTTGGGAACAGCATTTCCATACTGATTGAAACAGCCCTTACCAAATGCACAATTCACATTTCTCCAAAATGAAATGAATACATTCTCAACACGTTTAGAAAAGAAGGCGGGGGGGATTGGTGCCTTCTTGGTAGATCCTTGGAAAATATAATCTAATGCACACTCATTCAAAAACGTTAAGATTTCATTATGGAAAATCAGTGTCCAAACTGACATAAGAAAGAAAAATCTTCACACTCAAACAATGTAGCTTTATCAAAAAAAAAAAAGACAAAGAATGAGAATACAAATTGAGGAATAAAGGGCTATAACACCAAAATAAAAAGATAAAATAATACAAGGTGTGGCTTTAAGTACATTTAAAATCTAAATGAAATGTACAATTTCTTGAAAAATGAACTATTCAAATCGCTCAAAGTACATCAAAAACATAAACAGACTAAGAATCGGATAAACTATAAAAGGCTTATTAAACCTCTACCCTGTCCGACTGCCATCAGACCCCAGGTAGAGAGGGGTTAAGGAAGGTCCTAGCAACTCAAATATATGCAGTTAGAGAGGACTAAAGAAGGGGAGATGTGCTTGAAGGACATTTCTGAAGTCTCTTCCTTTGTCAAGGAAAGAAAGTCAAACATGAGATTTCTAGCATGTTCAATGATAAAATGAGGAAGAACGAAAGTCAAGGGCCAAGTTAAAGAACATCAGTGCTAAAGGTACGTGGTCTGGCTACAAAGTTCATCTAATAGCTAAATCAGTGGAAAGGTAGTCATCAAGGAAAGGGAAGAGCAAGATGAAAGCGAGGCTGGAAGAGAGTGAACAGGACCAGCAGGATGCATGGACGCAGTACCTGGAGGTTGAGTTGTTCAGTTGCAGCACAAAGTCTCTGAAGGACATTCAGTGCAGGGTTGCTTCCGTCCATGTTCTCAGAACTGAAATAACGCTCCACAAATTTATGTGCCTGCTCCTTAATCCAACCTTTAATTTTTTCTCTGAGAGAAGGAAAAAGGAGATATTGACGTCTCAGTGGATTTCAATTATAACCTCCAATCAAAGGTAAATAGCTGCTACATTTAAAACCCCCTTTGCCCTATGCTTATAGACTATTAGTCAGACTCCACATTAACCAAATTAAGCCTCATTTTGAAAACGGGCTAAGATGTACCTAGAGAAACGCAGACACTTAAAATACATTTCAGGTCATTACATGAAGAGTAAACAAAAAGTTCTAACTTCTTGGGACTCTACAACGTAACAGTTTCCTAAGTGTTCACCTGCAAGCAATTTTATATGACTGTTTTCTAACGTACAGATATAGCATACCTGTTCCCTGGGGAGCTGAAGTAAAGACCCACACACCAGAAACATGCGCCTGTTAGGTGCACAAGAAGCTATGACCAGTGAGAACCGATTGTTTAAATTACAAATACTGATGGTTTCAGAAATACATTTGCTCAATTATTTCATTCACTGAAATTCAGAAAAACAATAATCTACCAACGAATCAAACAAAAAGAGCCTGTTTGTTTTCCCCATGGCATTTGATTTTTAAAGATTTCTTATTTGCAGACAAAGTAATCCTTGTTGGTATGCTACATCCAGAGCCAAAAAACAAAACAATTCTCCAGGATTTTTAAAGAAATAATTTTTAAAAGCTATGAACTAGTATAAAAATAGTTTAGCTGACAGAGTTCTAAGTTCCTAAAAAAAGGGATCTACTCTAGGATTCCTAAGTTCCAGTGTAAAGGGTAGAGGCAGGGTATCATAAAGTGTGTTTATGTACAGAAAATATGTCAGTTTTCCCTTGTTGAGAACAAAACTGAGAACAGGTTCCATGGGGAGCATAATTTGTTTGATTTTGAACACACACAGCTCCCTGCCAGAAGTGTCAAAAGGAGTTTTCAAATATAAGATGGAACTGAGGACAAAGCCAGACCCAGGTTCAAGAGCTGAGACTCTACCCGACCCTGAGCTCGGCCACGTCTGAGCAGAAAGTAAAGGTCTGCGGCCAAGTTTCCTCTCCACGCCATCAATGTGCTGACTGAAATAACACTAAGTTTTTCTAATGTGAGACTAGTATGGGGCCAGCCTCATGGCTGCGTGGTTAAGTTGGTGCACTCCGCTTCAGCGGCCCAGGGTTTCACAGGTTCGGATCCGGGGCGCGGACATGGCACTGCTCATCAGGCCACACAGGAGAACTACAAGGACCTGCAACTAGAATATACAACTATGCACTGGTAGGTGCTTTGGGCAGAAGGAGGGGGGAAAAAAAAGACTGGCAACAGATGTTAGCTCAGGTGCCAATCTTAAAAAAAAAAAAAAAAAAAAAAAGAATAGTAGTAATAGAGAATCCCCCGCTTCACCTATTATTGGATATGGTGTCCTTCGAGGCGGCCCTGGCAAGACCACTAACTCCTGCAGTTCGGGCCGGTTCAATGTTGTTGCTGTTGGACTGTGCGCTTAACCTTCCCCACGTTTTTGGATTCAAGCTTGCCAGGAAAGAAGATTTAGGTGACTGAGTAGTGGTGGGGCTTTTAGCTATGAAAAGAAAAGAGAATGACAGTTAAATCATTTTAGCATAACTGATTAAAATCAACTGAATTCTAAGATTCTCATTCTTAATAGATTAATTAGCTGAAAGAACTAAGAACACTGGGCATTCAGGAAACTCAGGTATACTTCAAAGCCCTCAGCAGTCTTAATGAAGTACCTATCTTTCACTGCGACCATCTTTCCCTTTACCTCCCCATAGTTTCATCAAAGGAGTTACCTTGATTGTCTACTTTGTCATCATCTCTTGGAGGTGAATACTTTGGCCTTCTTGGCCCTCGTTTTGGCAGTCGTTTTCTCTTTAGAACATCACTTAATCGACTATCACATGAGAAAAGATGGGACAAGTTTAGCATTATTATGTTTTATTATCATCACTCATTGAAAAGCAAGCTAAAATGGCAAAACAAGTTATAAAATATTGCCGCTAACAGGGCACTTTCCATTTAGCAATTATTTAATATCAATTCTGTGCCTGTCATGTTCTAGAGGTGTACAGACACAGAAAATGATCAGTTCAGAATAGCTAGCCATTTAACTATACTGTCTAAAAATAAAACCAAGTAAACAGAGTATCTGCTTAACCCTGTGTTAAACCCTACTATAAAATGTAGTACATACTGAAAAGTACATAAAACAAATACACAGTGCAAGAACCAATATTAAAAAGAACTATGCAATCACAACCTAAAAAAAGAATCTATTAAATGTGAGTTCCATATTTCTTCCTTAACCTAAATGACAAGTAAAATACACATGGCACTGACTGTCAATATCAAAATATCACCCAAGGTAATTTCACGGTGTGCAATGGCAGTAAAATCTTAAATGAATGCATTTAAAAACACTTTGTAATATTTTTTAAAAACTCCAAATTACTTATAAACAAGTCTAGCAAGCGACTTTTTGAACTAGAACTATTTTGAATTAGAATATATGAAGCAGAAAATACGTGGCCTTTGTGTGTTCTTCTCCTTATCCATAACAATACTAGAAATAGTTTGAAATAGCATTAATTCTACATAAGATGGAAAAGATGAAAAAAATGTTCTGGGTCAGTTGGTCTATGACCCAAACAAAATTTTAAAAATTGACATTTTTTTTTTACAGGAAGATTAGCCCTGAGCTAACATTCACGCCCATCTTCCTCTATTTCATATGTAGGACGCCTGCCACAGCATGACTTGATAAGCAGTGCGTAGGTTTGCGCCCAGGATCAGAACCCGCAAACCCTGGGCCACCAAACCAGAGCACATGAACTTGGCTGCTGTGCCACAGGGAGGCCCCCAAAATTGAAAAATTTTTGAAAAGTCTTCCAACATCTGATATGTCTATTGAAAATACTTAATAATGTGTTCAAATATGCTTGACACTCAGGCCAAGTGAACTTCCAAAGAATAAAGAAATATAATTGAACAATTTCCCCTTTACAAATTTATACAAACTTCTCATTTGAAACCATATTAGAAGGGAATGGAAGCATTCAAAACTCTGAAAATATCTTAAGAAAAAGGTCCTTTCCTCTTTGTTTAGAATTATCAACTATTAGCACCTACAATCAAGTCTAATTCCTTAATTTACAGTGCTTCAGAAACAGCATTGGTCTAACTGCATCACATTTCACCAAGCACCTATGATACCGCAGGCACCATGCCTGAGCTATATATATAGTAAAACTGCGATAAGTTAAGGTTACTGCAGCAGCTGGGGGACAGAGTGGGGCTGGGGAGGAAGCAGAGGCAGGCAAGCCTAGGAGGGAAAACAGCAGATATATTCAACTTGAGAACAGGGGAGGTAGAGGGTCCTGGTATTCTCCAGGCCCAATCTCCTTGGACTGGGCCCACGACATGGGTACCACCCAAACTCAGCAGCTTCCTAAAATAACAGCCACTGTGTCAGAAGTCCTGGTCTGTGCCCCAAGTCCCAGAATTGCCAAATTCACATTTAAGCTAGAGTGGACAACTGCCACCAGGTGGCACCAAAAGCAGCTAGGATGGTGAGCTGGCTAGCTTTGTAGGACAATGCTACCTTGCAGTTTACAAGATTAAATTTAGACCCCACTTATTGAGTATTGCATGTTTTATCAAGATCTACTTTTCAGCTTAAAGGAGTATTACACTGAGTACACTCTGAATTCGAGAACTGAGTTTGATTCATCATGTGCCATTCATAAAGCAATATTAAGCTTCTAACATCAAAGAAACAAAAACACTTTTACAGTATGATATCTTTCAACACAACAAAATGAAAACCAATATGAGCGTTTGGTAATGGTCTCAGTAACACAGTACAATAAAGGGATTAAAAACAGATAAAGAAGTGGAAGCAGAGAATTTTCTTTAAGAACTCTCATTTTCTTTTAAGAGCCAAGTTTCCATCTGCTGATTAAAGATAAATGGGAAATCAGGGTGTTTTTTTCTTTACATTCTGAAAATTCTAATTTTTAATATTTTCCACTACATCAATATCTGGATGTCTCAAAACTGGCATGTATGCTGCAATACAGTAAATAATTGCAGAATTATGGAATCAGAGATGAGAGTTCAAATCCTACATCTGTAAACTAACTGTACACCACTGCGCAAAGTCATTTAACTTCTCTGAGCCTTAGTCACCTGTATGTCAATGGAAATACCATGCATCTCTTGTGGTTCCCTAAACCTGGCTCAATACAGCAGGCTTCCAATAAAAGTTCAGTTTTCTTCCTATTCCCATTAAACATCTAACAAAATACAGATGGAAAAATATAAAGTGTACATGCTCTCTAATATTTTACCATTTTACTCCCTGTGTGAGTCTCAGGTACCAGGGCAGAGTTAAAGGTAAAGAACACAAAAATCACAGCCAAACCCAGACTCACCCTTGAGGGCTCAGATCTAAAGAATCATCTCTGCTGTGCTGCAAGCTGGGGGACCCCAAGTCAGCCGCGGCATTCGTGGCAGCCGTGGCTGTTCCACTGCTGACTGACGTCGTGGACCCCAAGGATCCTGACCCATTCGTACATGCCTTTGGTGGACTTGTCAACAAAGACTCTGATTCTGCTAAGTGTTTTACTTGATGCATTACACCTACATAGTAACAGAGATTAAAAAGAGTTAGTTTTAATCAGGACTTGCCTCCCTCCAGTACAAAATCCCTAAATGCCAGCACTGACTTACAGGGAATGAATGAAAAGTACACAGCAAACAGAGAAAAAATTTAGGTGCCAGAGTTTTCAACTTGATTCCATTCAGAAAAGTAGTAGGCAAATTCAAAATTAGAGAAAGATATTCATACTGAAAGTCTTCTAATATTCAAAACCCAATCATAGGAAATTTAATACTAGAAATTCAAAATACCCATTATAAAAACAATAATCAATTACAGAAACGCACAAGCCACAGTGCACCTGTGGTTTGATAGCCAGAAGGGGAGAAAAAGACCTATAATCATTAGTTAACTTCAAATGCTACATGAGACAAGATCACAGTAACACTGCGAGTAACACCAAGAAAAAGAACACCAGCTATGGAAAGGTGGTGATTTTCACATCCTTGGAAGTGTGTATGGAGAACTAAACAGGAAACTTATAAGGCTGGGGGTTCATATCTGGGCTAGGATCACGGGAGGACGTACATAGGTGGAGGGTGGGGGAGGAGGTCCAAGAACTATCAAATTGTATGCGAAGTTGTGTGTCTGAATGTCAGTCTCTGTAAACTATATGCAAATCTGTGTGTCTGAACCTATGTGAGTGCATGTTCACACATTCACATTTTTCGTGGGAAAAATCCAGAGCTTTCTTTCCATCAGATCCTTATTTTTAAAAATGCAAACTGCAAAAAAAGAGATGTCCAAATGAATTTAAACTTCAGGCATTCGTTCCACAATTATTATTTGCAGCAATCATATGCCAGACTATACTGAGGTCATACTGAGGTCATACTGAGGATACGACCATGGATAAGAAAAATGAACCCAGAGCACTTACTGAACTAGTGAGAAAGATACATTTTACAAGAAATTACAAATAAAGAGTAAATTGCTTATAAGGGAGAAACTATAGCGCTGCTGGAGTAGGAGGATCTAACAGAAGCCAGAAGTAAGGCAAGATCTTCAGGAATAAATGACATTTAACTGGAACCTCTGAGAATAGCAGGCCCAGCCAGACACAAAGCAGTAGAACAAATCAAGATTCCTCCATAAACCTCATAATGTATATGCTATATAAATATTCTGAGATGGGAAATTCAATCTGATGGCATAGTTGATACTCATACTGATTCATAGTTGATACTTTGAGTAAAAAAGTTAATACTTTACCTTTTTTCTCAAAGTAAAAAAAAAAAAAAAAAAATCACTTTCGAAAAAAAGACCGATTCTGATATACTTCCAAATCAGAAAGGCTGAACAACTAAAAGTAAAAAACAACAACAAAAAGAACACCAAAAGCAAAATTCAAGATAATCTAAGGCTAAAAATAAGAACGCATATTAAACGTTTACGTGAGCCGAAAACACGTCTATTTGTAGATACACCTGATTTGTTAACCTCAGTTATTATCTCTGGGAAATGGACAGTCTGCCTTCTATTTCATATAAATACGTAGTATTGGATTTTCTGAAAACCCATTGTTATTTGAACAGAACTAATAAATGGTGAAAACCTCTTCCTATTTGATTCAGTACTACCACACTAATATGTCTATCGCATTCTCAAGACGTGAAGAGATACAGATCCAGCATAAGAAAAGGTGAACAGAAGAATAGAAAATAGACCACATGCAAAAAGAACTAGGATTGTTGAAAAGATGGAAGATAAAGCTAAGGATTACTTCAGGGGAAAACATCATTATTTCCTATATCCTCAGAAGACTGAAGTATCCTAAAAGAACAAAAGAGATTTCTGTTGATAACAACGAACTTGCTTTAATATCTTGGCAGGTTTAAAAAGGATAAAACACGTGAATGAGTGATATAGTTGCATCTCTGAGGTCTTCAAGAAGAGAATGGAAAAATACCATGTCCCCAAGACTGATTTCGACATTGAAATTCCTCAGATTAGAGGACTAAACCAATTGCATTCTGATTAATCCAAGCCTTAAAATATTCCATTATCTACATAACCAAGTATAAAATAATCTCTTTTACAACTGTTCTGATCTACTAATAGGATTCACTGGGAAAGAAAGTGACCTGACTTTTTCAAGGAATCTTTATGGGCAGATACATATTATTGATATGAAAAGAAAAATCAATGATTTCTTCTAAACATGTCAAACACACATCAACACCCAAATCACTGAAGCTTGCTAAGTGTTCATCAACTGACAGTGAATCTCACACAACCCATATTAATAGATTTATAAAAGACACACTATGCGTACTTGAGCTATAAGCATGTAAATATCTTACATAAAAGGGAAGTTGAATTTTGTTCTATAGATTAAAACTATACCTCTACGGAAACACTATTCAGACTAAAAGATTAGCCATTAATTAATTACCCTGAATGACATTACCTTCTCTTCTGAAGTAAACACTAAAAATATCAGGTAACTTCTGCATTAGGATTTCTGCCATCTGAAGTGCTCCAACTACTATCTTCAGGTCTTGGCTTGATAGCATGGAAGCAATGTGACTAAAAAAAGAAAGTATTTGTATATAAAACATTTGTCTGAATTTGATAATTATTTTTGGCCAGACTACTTTAAATTTGAGAGCAAAATATATTAATTGTGAAACCAGTTCACTGCAACAATTTTTCTTAAATGCTCAACTTTTGCACTTAATCAAAGGTATGTGCGAATACAAAAAGATAACAAAGGGCTCAAGATACTCCAGATAAACTGTTTTGTGCATAAATTTTCTATATTGTTAGTTTAAAAATTTCTGAAATTACTTGGAGAGACTTGAAATTCTAAAATGTTTTCACTATTTTCATGAACACACCTTGAAACAGCGTGATTTTTCAGGACATCCTTCAGAAGTTCGGCATCCGCAAAATAAATTATCCTAAGAATTGCTCTAAGGCACTTATGTCTGACCGCAGGTCCTGCTGAGGAACTATACACTTCATAAAGAACACCAAATAATGTCTTAATGAAAGACTTAGCCAGTTCCGGATCCTCTTTCATAAGCTGTGCTCGAGCATCATCCTTCTTTAACTCTGAATATCCACCTGTCATCAAAAATGTACAATCCTAATGTTACAGACTTTAGAAACAAAAAAGCAAACACAAAGCATTTAAGTTGATTTATTTGAAATGCTATAAAAAATTTTTGGTTATAAAACAAATGAACTTATCTAATGTGATCAACTGGCATCTACGAAGATGCCAAAGGCAGCATTAGGACAAAATTTAGCCGGCTAGAAAACCACCAACCATTCTGGCCAGCTGAAGAGAACAAGGCACCACCACACTGTACCTCTTATTTTACTAATATATGTTCAGTGAAATGCTGGGGATATTTCAGTATTAACCAGCTAAAACCACTGGTAAGAAATAAACAAGAGTTCAAGAAGTGGACAGTTGAGTATTTAGCTAGAAGCAATGGAAAAACAAGATGATCTGTCACTTTGGTTAGAAGGAATCAGGGGGAGGGGAAAGGTAACTGATGAAAAGTAAGCTCCAGACCAGGGGTTGGCGAAGTATAGTTCAAAGGCCCAATCCGGCCCACCACCTAATTTTATCAATAAAATTTTATTAGCACGCAACCATGTACATCTGTTTGCATATTCTATATGGCTGTTTTGGGGCTACAAGAGCGGTGTTTAGTACAGGGACTGTACGGCCCACATAGCTTAAAATACCTACTATCTGGCCCTTTTCAGAAAGCTTGCTGAGCCCTGCACTCTAAACCAGAGCTGTAAAAGCAACGGACTAAATCCCTGGGGAGACGGATAAATGTCTCCTGAAAAAAATCACAACCATCTATTCTTCATTAGTTACAAAGAGTACTCTCGGGAAAGTATAAAATAAACAGTTGGAAAGAACTAGTGTGATGGGTGTGGGTGGATCTGAAGGTAGAAAAGGGATAATAGGATCAGACAAAAAACCCACTGGCAGGGGCCAGTGGGAGGGGCAGGCCGGCCCTTGGCCAAGTGGTTAAAGTTCTCCACACTCTGCTTCGGCAGCCTGGGTTTGTGGGTTTGAATCCCAGGCACGGACCTACTCCACTCATCAGTCATGCTGTGGAGACATCCCACATACAAAAAAATAGAGGAAGACTGGCATAGATGTTAGCTCAGGGCTAATCTTCCTCAGGCAAAAAAAAAAAAAAGAGGAAGGCTGGCAAGGATGTTATCTCAGGGTGAATCTTCCTCACACACACACAAAAAAAAGACCAACCTGCTTAGGCCAATTGTGACTGGGGTCCAGGACACTGCAAATCATGTTAAGTAGAAAAATCATGGGGAAGATACCAGTTAGGCAATACTGGCTCATTCATCAATAAAAGCATATGAGAAAACAACAACAAATTAATTACTACCATGCACCTGTCTTAAGCTTAATAAAGACACTCAGTGAAACATTATTGCAAATATTAAGACAACACAGTACTACTTTTAACTCAAAAGGTACTTACTAGTGTTAGTATTGGCTAGGGGGTTAGGTTTTCTCTGAATGGCACGTGCTGTTCCCGTGTCCTCATTGATTTGCTGCATAGAATTAAAATCAATAGTATAAACTCGTCCCAGAGTGGACAAGCTTATCTCATCCTCACCGACCTGATGGGCTGCCTGAGAGCAAAGAGAGAGAAACCTTGAATATAAACATGGAGAAATTTATTAACTTAAGACACAGCAGGGACCCTCCATAAATGCTAACTTACATACTTATTTCATCAGGTTTTAGATGATGAAGTAACAGAATATAGAAAATTTAATAGTGCGGATGTGACAAAACTCATTCATTCAATAAATCTTTCTTTCTTAATTAAACACAAATATACACAACAGGCCCTATCAGGTCCCCCAAGACATAAATAAAAGGAAAATCCTGATGAAAGATCCAATCATGTAGAATTAGTGACATGAAGAAGACACTATTTGTATTAAGAACGATTTTAAGACTTTGCTGATAGAAAAAAATTTGTTATCCATAAATCTTAGTATCTAATTCTTAGGTTAAAACATTATTTAGATCACAGATTCTTAGTAGTCCACCAAAATCCTCATTTAAACAAAACGAACCTATAAAATTATCCCTAGGTTAACAAAAAGACTTTACATTTAAATGATACTCTAAGACTGAAAGGGACACAAGTGAAACTGAGAAAGTAATCTCTACAGGTTGCATGCATTATACAACACACACTAAAATAAGACAGTTTGATTAAGACTGTTTGCTTGATTTTAGACAGTCTAAAGAAGTGACAAAATATTCATTCTTCTAACAGCCCCATCTATGGAATTCCTAGGTTGAATGGAAAACAGGACTCTTAAGAAATACAACAGAGTAAGCTAATCATGAAAATGTAATTATCGGGAAAATGCTAAAAAGAAGAATACTTAAGAGTTAGAGACCATGACCTGCTTACCACTGAGGCTAACAATGCACACAAGACCAGTCACAGTTAACTTCCTCAGGAAAGCTGGCTCTGAATTTAGATAACTTCTTAAGAACTTCTGACTTTATAACATAAATCAATGGTTTCAAAGTTTTTCAAAATTTCATTTCCAGAACTAAACGTTGGAAGACATCTTTAAAGAAGAATGTCTACTTAAGAGTGATGCTCTAAAAACTCAAATATCACAGGTTGGAATTAGAAAACATATTGACTTAAAGGTATCTTATATTGACTTAAAGGTATCTTATATATGAAAATATTAGTAAATGATGCACGGCATCTCAAATAATGCAGAGACCTAAACTTCCTAGGGCAAATATAGTCCTGAGAAATTTTTGAAATATTTCAGTGCAAACAATACAGACGTAAGGAAATATCACACAGAAAACCACTGTCAATATTTTTGAGTATTTCTTTCCTTTGTATTAATCCTCTTTTCTCTTATTTTGCTGAGTTCCCAAGAATCACATAATTCTGAATATTGTGTTTTCATTTATCATATCCCATTTTATGTCATTAAAACTTATCCCATTAATGTCTGAATTATATACAAGCCTATGTATGTATCACAATTTACTTAGTTGTTTCCATGTTTTTGCTCTTAAAATAGCGAGAAGCCACTATTTGTATGTAAATCTTTGCTTTTGAGAGATTTTGTTTGGATAGGAGATAGAAGGGACTTTCAGAAACAAATAGCCTAACTCCTCCAATGTTTCCTTTCAGAAATGAGGAAACTATGGAACAAAGAACTGAAATTACTTGCTCCAAGTCAATCAGGTAGTTAGCAGCAGAAGCAGGACTACAACATCATGTTTTCTGACCTGAACAGAAATGAGGACCTTGTTCTCAGGAGACAAAATGAGAGAATCTTGAGTTAATTCAAAATTGAGCACATTTAAGTACACATATCCACCTCCCCACTCCATCCCTACACCCACTCTCCACCAAAATAGACCTATTTAAACGGTACGATGAAACTACTACCTCAATGATCCGGCTGTCAATCCTGTTATAGGGATGCCAGAGGCCTCGGTCGTCGCGCCACTGCCAGATCGCACCATCTGTGTTCTGCGCGTTTCCCTTCTTCAGCATGGTATCAACTGCAAAAATGCCTTCTTTTGGTAAACATGGCATAAGTTCACTGAAAACAAAAAAGGTAATTATTTTAATAAGTAGCTTCCTAACCTATTAGTAAATGACAGGTCTCTAAGGTAAAATACCCTCATATAAAGCACAGTTATTGTTGGCCCAATCTTTACCAAATCAGCGAAGTCAGTTCATACAGTTCTTGAGGACTTCGTGGAACAAGATCGATCTGTTCCTGACAACTTCCATTGGAGGCACCACAGAGGAGGAAGTGAAGCGTTTCTGCAATGTCTGCAAAACCAAAAACAAAAACCAAAAGCCTAGGAAACTCGTTATATTACCTGATTTAAAAGGCAATCATTCCCTAAGATGGCAAAACAGTAAGAATTATTTTCTTGTAAAGCAATATACTACAGAAAGTAAAATTAAAATCCAAGTGAGTTGTAATAAAAACTTACTAAGAAATTATGAAAATTTTTAACAAGCTCTTTCTAAAGACTTCAGCCTGAGTCCTAACATTCTAGCTGGACATCTAATCACAAATCCACCCCAGAGACTTCAGGAATCTTTTATCACTTTGCTTGAGGAGCATGGAGCTTTGGACAAAAGTACATTCAACATACACTTTAATCCTCAATTCAAGTATATTCGTATGTTTGTCTTTAATTCAAATATACTGAAAATGTGTGGTCAACAGGACAAATGTAACAATTCAAAGCATCTGAATAGTATCATATTGTGATTAAGTCAGTCATTACCTTACAGGACATTAAACACGCCAACTTAATACAAAGATCAGTAAAACTTAGGGTAGAGACCCTAAGTTTCCATTCCCAGAAGACATCAGTTTATGAAGGAAGTGGCATGAAAACCAGTCTGATGTACTGACACTGTGAGCGGAGGAAGCTCCCAGCCTCCAGAGGTTAAACTAAAAATAGCTGAAAGTAAAGATAAGGCTGCATCTTTGTTGGCTGTGGTTGCGTGTGTTCCTCTAAACACTATACATATGCAAAATATACATACACATTCCACTGAAATGTTTTGCCAATAATCATTAAGTTCTGTTATCAAGAAAAGTATTCACCATTGATTTGGGATGAGCAGTGTGGATAGTTAAATCTCTGCCTCATAGAAATTTCAGTTTGAGTAAACATTTTTAAAATTTCTTTAAAAAGTATAGTTTTGCCAACTTTCCTAAGAAATGTGAGTACATGGCAATGGTATATTATAAGGATTCTTTAATTTTTTTCAAGAGATCAGAGGATGACGACACGTTTCCTGTGTGTTACTGCTGTAAAAGGAAAACACAAGTCCAGTGGCCTCTATATGATGAACATGTTGGCAGACTTCATGCAGCATGCAAAAGAGGTGAAAATATTCACCCTATTCAAAGGAAAAGAATCCAAACTGTTAAAGCAAATGAAAGTTAGGCAGTGTTTTCCCAACCTGGTATTTAGGGAAATGCTGTGACATGTAGTAACAAGAGAGAAACTGTATTCAAACTTCAGGAAATGGTGGACTAGGCAAAATTCAAAGGGCTCCTAGGGATTTCAATCAGCAAAGTGCACTGAGATGACTCAAGAAAGAGTTAAACCTTTCCCAAACTTATCTAAGGCAGAGAGCACTTTGTTCATGACACAAGCAAACAGTATTCTCTGGAAGACCAAGTTTGGGAATGACTCAATGCTTTAAGAGGAATCTTTTCAATGCTGAGGAATAAATCACCTCAGCCACAAGATTTTTCTCCAAACTTCCGTGCCATAGTGCTAATTCGCAAGAAATGCAACTAAATATAAAACTGAGTTTCCCCACAGAAAAGTAATATTATACTACTTAACATTCTATCTGAGGCAGTGAGACCAAAGGCTATTTTGTCAGTAAATATCATCACTGACTTCCAACATAATATCCTTGGAGATTAGAATTATGGATACGAAATTACCCACAATTACAGGTGTTCCATACGAAAGTGATCAATACTCTTTTAGCAATAATCACAACACATAGATGGTTTTCTGAGGCCCTACGTCTTTGGACATTAACTTGTGAAAACTAAGGTTTAAGAGAGGAATGCAACAGCAATACAGCAGCGTGATCAAACTATCTCCTGCACCTTGGGTAAGGGTGGGAACGCTTTAGAAATATTAAAGCAGCAAAGATGAGAGACAGTCATCTATGTAAGTAAATTTCAGCTTTTTGTGAGAGGAAAGCATTGTGGAATCAGATAAGCTCCTGGAAAATCTAACACGGACAAAAAGGACTACCGACAAGCAGAAGACAAGCAGTTACTGGTAACATAAAACTCCAATTTTCCTAATGAAGCATCATTACATAATTGATAGCATACAGAAAGCAATGATCTTGGGTCTTTAGCCCTAGAACCACCAAGGGTAAATTTTAATACACTATCAACTTTGAAAATCGTACGTAGGAAGCATCGCCATGTTGTCCTAACACAAATTTATTACGTTGACATTTTTCTTCCTCTATTATCCAGTGGCTATGATATTAGCAATCTCTTCTACTTGCTTGACTTTTGTTGACTTTACTTATTAAAGAATATTTTAAAAAGAAGCCACTTTTCCTGCTTAAAGTAGGATAATAAAATAGCACTTACTTTGCTTCATAAGTTGTACAGCTAAAGTTGGACAGTTGGAACACATCAGAGAAAACATGCGGACCACCATTATAAACATCCCGGAACTTAAAATTGGTGGAGTCACTACCAATAGTTGTTGAACATTTGTAAGCAGATCTTTGGAGGCAACCTGCTGGAGTAAATTCTTGACAAACATAAGAAAAGGGAAATTGTTAGATCACGATTCAACAATTTAACAAGGTCATGAAAATACCACCCAAGACTAAGTGCTTACCTCCTCATGTTGGAAGTTGTCCACTAGGCGTGCAAAACAAAGGCAAGTGCTTTCTACTGACTTTTTGTCCTATTTTTTTAACAAAGGAAAATAAAGTTTATTAATATAAAACATTTTCACTGTCTTACATCACCACCTAATCTTCTTCCTAACCCCAAATTCTTCAAGGCCAGCTCAATCAGGTATAAGCTTTGAAAATGCACTGAGTCTAAGCAAGGTACAATCAGTAGTATCATGATTTCAAAGCAAAGAGAATCATACTGATAGAGCCTCTCTCTTCCATTAAGGCCCCAACAGATAAAAGCAAAGACACAGAAAAGGAACAATGTTTGGGCTTCTGTAATTTCAATACCTAAACAAAAATTATAATAAAGAAGAGAGAAACTTCCTACCATTCTAAAAGGCATTCCCAGGAGAAATGTTTAAAACATGCATACACTAAAAAGCCAGAAATACTTAAGTATATGTGTGTGAACCAGAAGTTTACTGATAATGGGAAAAACTAGGTGTAGATTTGCTATATTTACTATTAAAACAACCTAAAAATACTATTAGAGTGGCCTCATTGAGAAAACATTTGAAACAATCCTCATAAGAACGAAAAGAACAATTTAATGGTTTAACAAGAGTTTTGATGGAGCTTGTTTTTTCCTAATTGATAAATGGGCTTCAGATATAAAAACCAGACCTGCTTGTGTAAAAATGAGAATAATTCTGGTATTATAAAAGCCCCATACTTTTGCAGTCACTGCTTCAGTCTAGAAATAGAGTGCTACAAGTAACCGTGGCCAATTATTTAACTTCTGATTCTCATGCCTTATTTCCAAAATAAGGTACTGAAATCACAGCTAACTAGAGAACATATTTATAGCCCTCATAAAGCACAGGTTATCTCGGCCTACTAAGTTTTAAATAAATAAATAAATAAATAAATAAATAAAGTATGGCACTACTTCTGTCTTGATCATCAAAGTAAAACACTCCAGAGTGACCCAATAATCATTATTATTTCTTCTATCTTAATTCAAATCTCATACTTGACATATTCTATGTAACAAATTTTCCCAAGAAGATTTTAAGCACACTTTGTAAAGGTGATTTAAAAGTCAGTTTTCTAAAAATCTCTTTAGCAATAACAACACTTTAATTCATTAATTTATAGTAAAAGAAAATTCAGTTTCTCTACAACCTTGAGGCTTAACTCATGACCTGTCCTCCACCCCAGCCTCTGTAAGCCCTGCTTCCCACATTACAGCACCAGGTCCACTGATTCCGTTTCCTAAATGATTGCTCCTGCTCTTCTCCAAGCTGAGACAGCTGCAGTCTACATTTTTCATTTCATTTCTACTTGGGACACATTCTTGTCTCTCTTCTGATCTTAACCCATATCCCCCTTAGTCTTGTCTGCCTAACCCAGTGCCTTTCTAGAAAGCGTGATCTTTCCAAAAGAAAGTTCTGATCATATCACACAGTAAGCACTGTTTGCTGAAGTAACAAATTTATCCCTGAAAGTTAAAATAGTTGAAGATACCAAACACATGAAATACTATTCATTTCGGTAAATCCACCGAAATTTTATAAAATAATCTAATATGGTACATGACTGGATAACAAGGGAAAGAACATGGATCAGAACGTTTCCAATCTATATATCCAGTTGGAAGATTTAAAACTCTCCTTGAAATTGGCATTTTTAAAAATGTTTTATGACACATAAGATAGGTTGATATTTTACCTGATGGGTTAGCCTTTGGGTAAGCAATGGGAGGGAATCTGCCACAAAATGAAATTCATCTGGCGTGATACTCTGGCAGCAATTGGCTGCAATTGCTAGTGCATTTCTTTGGGCATTTATGCTGAAGAACTCTAGATACAGCAAGCAGTCTGCCAAACCACCCTAAAATATAGAAAACTGTTAAAGTGAAGAAATACCTTCTTATCAGCAATTTAAAAAAAAAACAGCAGCACTAAAAAGTCCAGCACACCCCTCTGGAAACACCATGTGTACACACAGACATTGCAATCTAGGAGCTAGTACAAACGTGGATCCAGAATCCAACAGTAACAACACTTACCGCCTGTAGAATGGCTTTACTGTGTCTACGTGATAACATCTCCAAGGCAGTCAAGGCTTGCTCTGCCACATCAATACACTGAATAACTTGCAGCTGGGAACACACAAATAGGTAACTTAAGGTTATCATTCAAGTTCTTTTCATTTATCTTCCACATGAATACACAGAGGATTTTCTCTAATTTCCATCAATCTATACTGCCTCTAACAAGAAACCCACCATGGGAAACCAGTGATTTATGAGCTTAAGTTATAACGTATAGCCAATATCATTTTCCTTCCAACTACTGTGCTCTGTTTAAGACAATAAAGAATGTTTTATATAGAGAATAAACTAAACGCAATTACATAACCTTAAATCTTTATATTTAAAACAAATGGGTTGTTTTACACAACAAATTTAAATGAGGTTTTAAATTTTATACCATATTCCAAGGTTATCACATAATGCAAATTTTATTGTGCATTAAAAAGAAAAAGGCCTTTAAGACAGACCAAAAACACAACCTACCACAGACCATAGGAAAAAATTTCCTTTCTTGATGACTCACTTTGTGACTTTGAGCAAGGCACACTGTCTCAGCCTTCTGAGCTCTAAAATGAGGGTATAAATAGTCATCTACCTCATTGGGATGTTTTCTGGAAATAATGAGATTATTTATAATCAAGTGCCTTTAAGTTCTTCTCCGAAAGACTTTATATTAAGGTGATACTAGCTATTCTTGAA
This sequence comes from Equus asinus, assembly GCF_041296235.1. Classification (NCBI taxonomy): domain Eukaryota; kingdom Metazoa; phylum Chordata; class Mammalia; order Perissodactyla; family Equidae; genus Equus; species Equus asinus. The sequence continues at coordinate 10,623,588 of NC_091808.1, read as the reverse complement.
AAGCATAAAACTGAGTTGATTTTTATAAATGCTTCATTAGCATCAACTTTAAACCACTGGTCTGCTAAACATGAAATATTTTTCTCAGATCTCAGCTAAACAATATACTTTCATTAAATAATAAATACTAACAAATGTATTTTAAGGTGGCCTTATAATTTGATGTACTACCTTAGAATTCAGAAGTTAAGAGTTCTCAACTTGATTCCCCTATGCCTGCTTTCCACAAGTTGAGCACAAGCAGGATTACCTTTTCTAAAAAGACAGGAATTGCGTCTACGACAACAGCAGACGATCGAGGAAGTGCTTCCATCATGTATGTTAAGGCTCGACAAGCATGGTTCATCTAGAAAACAAGAAGGCATTTTTATTCAATAATGAATCACCATTTAAATTTGGAGTGTTTTAAAAAATACAGCATATACTTACAATATCAAAATTATGCTCCATCTGCAGTAATGTTATCTGTTAAAAAAGATTATAATAAAGTATTTTTAGAGAAAAGTCCTAGAAGAAGTATTTCTTCCTCTACTTCAACTGAAATGGAACCTATTATTCAAGACTTTTACCATACAAAAACAGTATCAAGTTAAAGCCTAGCATGCATACACAAGAAATGATTCTATTTATTAAGAGGGCATGGCTCATCCACTGTAGCTCTTGACTTGGAAATTTTGCTAGATAATCATCACCTGATGATCCAGGTCAAAAAGAAAGCCTTCCTGTCACCTCCAACCAACCCTTCTGGTACCTCTAATCCCCCTTCAGAAGCCCATTAACATGTCACTGAGGACTTAACAGGTGTTAATAAACAGGTAATACATAAAGGAACACACCAGCAATGCACTGACATTTGTTAACAACTGTCAGTAGAGATTCAAGACCATAGCTTAAACTCTTGTGAATAAGCTTCTCTAAAAGTTGAGCTAAGCATCACTTAACTCTGCTGTAAAATACACAGTAGTAAAGGATTTAAAAATATTGGTCATATCAGAAACTAATTATGCACCAATTAAAGCCCAACTTAATATAATTATTCTACAAATCCATGAGTGAGTTAAAGATAATATAAAAATATACACAAATATAAATATCTGATTTCATTTTATTTTAGTCTGTCTTGTGGAAAAGACCTTATGCAGATTTCAATGATGTTTTTCAAATGAGGGAATGCAAAACTGTCAGGGGCATACACTCCATTCTCCTGAAGCAGCCAAAGCTACCAAAGAAATGTCCTACTTGGGGAAGCAGACAATCATCACAATCTTCTGGTCTTCAATGGAAAATTTTAAATGCACTAACTTAAGCTATTAAGTACCCTTCAACTAAATGTCTATCTATAGTAATAGATATAGGATATTCTAATACAATACTCAAATATTTAATATGAGTGTCTTCTCAGCTCTGAATTATGCTGAACAAGTATATCTATATACCATAGTTTCTCCAAACTCTTTTTGTTAAACAACACACACATACACACACACTCATCCCCACATACCCCATTTCGGGGTTGAACAGTGCTCCATGTCTCAAATCACCTGCAATCAGTGACTTAAAACACCCAAGCTAAATTGAAAGGGCTTGCTAACAGAAAAAGGAACAAATTCTCTAGTTCTTAAGGGGAAATGTAACTTATAAGACCACGTTTGGGACGGACTGCTGTAAACAGAATCCCTTTCACCAAAATGACTATGGTCACACAGGTGAATGGTGACAGACAGATATATAATCACAATATTCACTTGTGATGAAAGATAAATCTGGACAACTCATTAACAACCGTCATTATTAATAGCATGAGCTGATTTGTGCAGGTCTATTAAGTACTTAAATCTAATCAACAAGCAGCAAATTAAGTAAACTGGACTATGGGTCAACATTTCTGCCTGTATTTAATAGTATCTTTATTTAACTAATAAAAAACTGCATTTTAACAGTAGATAGTATAAGGTGGACACGTTCTTTGTGGCTACCTATTTTTTAATGAACAATAACAACAAAGTTTAAGTCAGATAACAGAAGCCAGCTATTGAAGAAATCAGTAATTTGAGCATGAATATTAACATAGGCAAAATGTCAAAGTACAAAAGCTAACATTGCTTTCATAAAACTTTCAGAAATTAATAGAGTGGAACTGGTAGGATTTGAGAGCTGGCTTTCATTACACGGAGGTCTAACAAGTAAAAGGTGAAGAAACTGTTCTATCCTTTATCACTCCCTGCCAAAGCCAAGCCAAGCCAAGCCATTCAATAAGTCAGAAGAGGCAGAATAGACTATGTCATCTTGTATTTGACTGGTCTTCATTCAGCTCTCTCCTTAACACTCAGCTCTCTCCATAATTCGATAATGTGATCTAATGAGACAATCTGATATACCAACCATAATTTCATTTTGTCAACTTTACGGATATATAAACAAAAACATGATATTTGTTTTTAACTTCAAGGTAAAATATGCTATGAATAAATTCATGATGTTTATGTTAGTCTTTTGTTAGTATTTCATTTCACACTTTAATTTTAATCTTAAAGTCTGGTCAATTTCTTTAATCTTGGACTAAGAATATTACCAAGTCATTATGCTCATGGGTCTACATTTCGTAATGGCAATTTATCTTCCTGTCTTCATATTAAAAAGCTTAAGCAATTAAGACATTAATAAATTCTAAATATCAACACACAACTGAGTTGAAAATCATTAAAAGACTTTTAAAATTGTTCTTCTATTATAAGTATTGCTGTTTGTTTTAGTTTGTCTTTGCTTAAAATAAAACATTTTAAGCTGGAAGGATCCGTATGGTATTCCGGCTCAACTGCTTCGCCATGCACAAAATTATCAAACATGAAATCTTTAGGGCCCAAAAATGCAACCTACCAGTGAGTTGCTTATTACTGCCACACGTCTCACCAGTTTGAAAGAGAAAGCATGTAAGGTTTGGCATAGTAAGTCAGGGTATTACCTGATGGGGCTAACAACTTAATTTAAATACAATCATTTAAGTATCAAAGATGGGATAAGTAGTCACAAAGGAATGGTTTAAAAAGTAGTACTAACGCATCATTAGCAATCACTCACAGTATTTATAAGCATAAAATAAAAACACTAAGCCACATTCTACAATCTCTTAGTTCTATCACATTTTAAAATTCATAAGACAATAATCATGCTTTCAGTAAAAATATTGGCAGCATTCAAAGAAAAACTGAGGGAGATAAAATGAGGGGAAAACTCCATCTTACCAAAGCTGGAACAACACTCTTGACAGGAAACCCTCCCAGTGTCTCCTCATTTCCCATGACCAATAACTGACACATTTCAATAACTGCTTGGAGTTGCTGACTTTCATCACTTGCTTGTAGTCCCTGCAGAAGCTGCTGGGCCTTAGAACCTTCACAGGGGAAAAAAGAAATCATTATTTTTAAACATTTAAGAAAATTGTTTCTAGGTACAAGGTTAGACCCTACACGGTAGCTGGCTCCTTATCTTTTCTGGATCCCAATTAAAGGGTAGGTCTATACACCAGGGTGAAGACAGGCTGCTAATAATTCAAGACAGAATTAAATCAGTTCGATTTACTCTGCCTTAAAGTGATCTCATAGTTATTTATACATTTTGTCTTCTAATTCTTATCTTTTTAAATAAGACAAGTTGATTGGTTTTTAATAGCCATGACAAAAAACAAAATCCCTAAGATTAACATATACTGTTACCTTTAACACACCTGCTTTTAAAAGTGTATATATATATATATATATATATATATGTATATATATATAGTGAGCCAAAGTTTCTGTAACAATAAAAACCTGTTAAACAATGATGCCCAGACTTCAGAGGAAATGCCTTATACCCCTAAATACTTGCATTAGAATGAATGGAATCCAAGTAACAGTGAAAGGGCAAGTAAATGAAAACAGAATAATGCATCTAACAAAAGAGAATGGAAAGAATGTAGTATTTTCTAAAAACAGCCAAAGATTGGCCTTTTCAGCTCCTCTCATTTCATGTGCAGATGCTGCTATCCCAGTTCTTTAGAGGACTTTTATGTTTAAGGCTCAATTTCATTGCCCAAACAACTGAAAAATGCTAAGACCCAACTCTCACAGGGAAGTTGTGCTGAACAAGACAAAAAAAAAGTCTACAGATGTTTCAAATTTTCATGGACACCTGTCTACTTGTAACCATGATGAACTCAATTAACACTTAACAAATTTATACCTGACGTTACTTTCAAGCCCTTTCTCTTCTTACGCCTTTTCAGGGTATTCTTTGTGTATTGGATTTTTCCACTCCCACATCATTAAGGATTGAAACGCCTAGAAATGACCTATGTTTGGAAACTATCAATAAACATGGAATTCATAGGAAAACCAAAGTTTTTTATTTCAATTAGGTTCCTGAAGGGCACAGGCCATTCAAAGTGATCCTCACAAGGCTTGTTTTCTCTATTATTTAAGACTGTGGCTAATGAGTTGCACAACTATGACTGCCTATCTTCCTTTAACATAATTAAGAATCTATCCAAAAATATACTGCAAGAAAGTCAAGCTTAGAGTGATAGCATCTTTAAAATTTTCAGCCTACATCATATCAGTTCCTGTTACAGCAGGCTTATCATTTTTGTGTTGAAATAATGTGGAAGACAAAACAAAATAAAGGAAAAGTAACTTGTGAAAACAAAAGAATCTTCAGTTGCTTCCAGATTCGTTTCGAAAGGATGAAACAGTTCATATAAAGTATGTACACCCTAATAACACAACCACCTAAAATAGGAAAAAGTGATACACATGCCATCGGATGTCTCATAAACACTGTGGCTGGCAAGTCTAAAGACAGGGACCATTTCAGCACAATCATCACTAATACCACTGAACTTCGGGGAAATTCCTAAAAAGACCTTATGCCAAACTGAAAATGACAACAAAAAGCCAAAGCCATAATTTAGTCTCTGATATATGAAGAGAAACCAGATCCTAGATGAGTTGTTTTGATTTTAAGACCATTTTATTCCCTTAAAATTACTGAGGAGCCCCAAAGCACTTTTGTTCATGTAGTTTAAATCCACTGATATCTATTAAATGCATTTGGAATTTTAAAACTTTTAAATATTTTCTGATTCATTACATATTAATATTAAAAAATCTGTGTGGAAAATGACTATATATTTAAAAAACAAAACCTTAGTGATAAGTAGCATTATTATTTTTTTGTTGCAAATTGTTTTAATGTCAGGATTAATAAAAGACAGCTGTATACTCACCTCTGCTTCTACTCTTAATCTGTAGCAGAATGTTATCTGAGATGAAGTATACCGGGGAAAAAAATAGGCCCTATTTCATCACAAAGATTATTAAAAAGATATCTTGATCAGTATAGACAATAAAATGAATAGCTTTGTTTAGCAAGGGCATCCTTATGTAAAAATGAAATTATTTTTACTAGGAGCATGTGGCAGGGAAGAACAGAACAACTGCTAGTTTGGTGCCACTGTTTCGATTCTTATTTAAGGTATTAGCAGTTTTACCCACCACAGCTTTTGTACTACCAGTTCAAAGATCAACAAAGAAGAAACGAAAAATGTTAGTAATTATTATTAGTTTTGACCTTATAGATTCAATGTAAGGGTCTCAGGAACTCCGCGGGAGTCCATGGACCACACTTTGAGAACCACTAACACAGATCAGAGGTTGGTAGCCAACATTTTCTATAAAGAACCAGAGAGTAAGTGCGGGCTTTGCAAGCCATAGGGTCTCTGATGCAACTATGCATCTCTGGCACCATGGCATGAAAGCAGACACAGATAATACGTAAATAGATAAGCATGGTTGTATTTCAATAAAACTTTATTTACGGTCAGTGAAATTTGAATTTCATTTAATTTTATAGGCACAAAATATTACTGTGTTTGAATTTTTTCTGCCATTTAAAAGTGTAAAAACCATTTTGAGTTCACAGGCTCGGGCTGCATAAAAACAAGCAGGAGTCTGGATGTGGCCCTCGGGTAGTTTGCCGACTGCTGATACAGAGGGGAAAGAGAACCCACAGTACTGCAGGGAATCACAAGAAGCTGATGCGTGCAACTGGATTGGCCCCACTGGACATCTGCTGAGTTCTGGAGCTATGAAGAGGGCTGGGGACTGAGTCACAAGTTTCAGTAACAAAGAGTAAGAATTCCTGCAGTCTCATGGTGCTCAGAAGACAAAGTCCCCGTGGAGGGAGGAGGCCTGCCTCAAACACACTCAGCCAGTGTCCCTACCCCAAGACAACCGCCCCATTTTGAAACTGCATAATGAATAAAGTCCAAGTAGACAGACACTTGCAAGGTTCTGAATCAAAACCCTGGGAGGTTCACAACAAAGAAAGAAGGATGAGCCAGAGGTGGAATGAGTCATACAAAAATTATAACTCTGTTCAAAACAAGTTAAGGCTCTGACTGGAGCAAAGTGATCAGCTTATGACCCTTCATGTTTAATACAGAAAAAGACAAAACCCTCCCTGGTAGAAAACACTACTTGAGGCTCTTCGCTTCATCTATACAAAATGTCTAAGACATCATCAAACAATTACCAGACATATGAAGAGGCAAGAATATGTGACTGATAAGAAGGAAAAAAAGACAACAAAAGCAAATCAACAACACGAAAATTAAAAGACATGTATTTTATAATGATGATTAATAAAATGAAAATAAAGGATGGACAAAATGGGTTAGAATGTAAAGAATTTCAACAAAGAATTAGAATCTATAAAAAAATCAAATAACTGGCTAGAACTGGAAAACAGTATCTAAAACCGAAAACTCATTGATGGGTTTAACAAAAGACTGAAGAAGACAGCAGGAAAAAAATTAGTGACTTTGACAATTGGTCAAGAGAAAGTTTTCAAACTGGGCAAAAAGAAAAAATACTGGGAAAAAAAAGAACAAAAATAAAATAGAGCCGGAGAGGCATGCTGGATGAAGTCCAAAGTCTGAACATGTAGGATCTTGATACGCCCCAAAGGAAGGGGAATATTTGAAGAGATAATGAGATAACAGAAACAATATGTGAAGAGATAACGACCAAGAATTTTGCAAAACTGATGAAGGTATCAACTTACAGATTCAAAGGCTCAGTGAAACCGACACAAATTAAAAATGAAAGAAAAGATCACATAGGCCTAATACAGTCAAACTATCAAAAATTAGTAATAATTTGAAAAAGCACATCTTAAAAGAGGCCGGGGAAAAAAGACGGTGCCTTGAGAGGGCAACCGTAAGACTTTTAAACAGAAACTATGGAAACCAGAAGACATTACAAAGTGCTGAGGATTTTACACCTGGGGAAAATATCTTTTAAAAATTAAGGCAGGGGTCGGCCTGATGGCACAGCGGTTAAGTACCCATGTTCTGCTTCGGTGGCCTGGGGTTTACCGGCTCAGATCCTGGATGCAGACATGGCACCACTTGGCAAGCCATGCTGTGGCAGGCATCCCACATATAAAGTACAGGAAGATGGGCACGGATGTTAGGTCAGGGCCAGTCTTCCTCAGCAAAGAGAGGAAGATTGGCAGCAGATGTTAGCTCAGGGCTAACCTTCCTCAAAATAAATAAATAAAAATTAAGGCAAATCACGGGCCAGCCCGATGGCATAGTGGTTAGGTGCATGCACTCAGCTTCAGCAGCCAGGGGTTCATGGCTTTGGATCACGAGTGTGGACCTACACCCCACTCAGCAAGCCATGTTGTGGCGGTGTCCCACATACAAAATAGGGGAAGATTGGCACAGATGTACGCTCAGGGCCAATCTTCCTCACGAAAAAATAAATAAATAAAAAAATTTTTTTTAAAGGTTAAGGCAAATCAAGGATTTTCAAAAGCAGTCCTTCACTATATGGAAAAAAAGTTCTTCAGGCTGAAGGGGAACAATCCCTGATAGAATAAAGGAACCACAGGAAGGAATTAAGAGCACTGGAAATGGTATATTTGTGGGCAAACATAAAAGAACATGGATGTTCTAAAACAATTATGTCTTACTGTGTTTATAACACACATTTAAGTAAAACAAACTAAAACAATAGCATATATGATGGCAGGAGATAAAAAGAGTTAACTTGTAAGGTTCTTGCACTGTTTGGGATATGATAAAATATTAATAAAAGGTAGGCTATAATAAACCAAGGGTATGCATTATAATCTCTAGGGTAACCACTGAAAGAAGTATACAAGAATATATAACTAAAAACCTTAGCAGCAGAAGAAAAAATGATGCCATCTTGTTGTGATACATGATGTGGAAATGCAAAATGGTCCACCTCTAAAAGAGGCTGGTTTACAACATCTGCCAAAATGTTGTATGCATTTACCTTTTTATACCTCCCTTCTAGAAATCCCTCTTCTAGAAATCTACTCTAAAGATAACACAGCAAAAAACAGGAAAGCAGTATTTCATTGCAGCACAACCGAGACTAGAAGAAACCACAACGAAGAAAATACAACTATGTACCGGGGGGCTTTGGGGAGAAAAAAAAAAGAAAATCTTTAAAAAAAAAAAACATTTACTACCCATATCAAGAATGGCAGTGTGTGTGGAGTAGATAATGCTGATGTTTTTATTTTCTGAAGTAAATAACAGATGGACAAGCCATAAAATTAACAAAGGTTATTTGTGTGGGAGGACGACACAGAGTAAAGAGATAGAAGAAAAGACTTCTCTAAATATACCTTATTTGTAGACAAACTTTTAGAATCATGCAAATGTCACATAATTATAAGATAAAATTAAATTTGAAAAGCAATCTTTAAAATTTAAAAGCAAAATGAAGCAAATGGGCCAAACCAGGTTGGTGGCATGAACAAAGAGAAAAATTACTTCAAATGACTTTAAAATATAAAATTTGACCACAAAGTGAGACATATCTGAAGAACAGAAAAAGAACTGTTAAAAAAATCAAAACTTTTTCAAAGTACTACTTTTGATGTTAAGTTGGAATTTTGTACTATAGGATAAAGCAAAGAAACGATTAAGTTATTATCATCGGGAACTAGAACTTTGGGTAAGAGAGAAAGGAGACACAAGATAAATAAAGATAATTAAAAGTCCTGCAGCCCTCATTTTGAATTGGCAGTATCAGTATGAACTCATGATTTTAGTTTTAAAAGATAAAATACAATTATTTCCTAGGTTTCTCCTTTAAAAATGTCTAACAACAATCATCAACCCAGTAGCAATGAACACACCTAGAGCCTAGACTGTGGGCTCTAAATACCATTTCATACAAAAGAAAGCAGGGGTCTCTGAGGAAATGCCTGATTTCAGGTATTGGGCGGGGCGGGGAGGGACTGAGCTTGACACACCAGAAAGCAAGGAAGTTATCAAAAACTACTGAGATCATTATCAAAAAGATTCAGAAGCCATCTCAAAATGATCTCATCATCCAAAGACTGGGCAGTTTAATCAACAAAAATCACTGAAATGTCTGAAACCAGTCTCAACTCACTTGACAATGATACTTCAACAACAACAACAACGGCACTTTGGACGATGCAAAAAACAACTATTTTGAAAACTGGTAAATAAAGAGGAGAAAATAATTTTTCCCACACCAACTATTCTCCTGGGTAACTAAACAGAAAGGAGAGATATTCTTTATACAAGTATATTTCCACTAACCTACTTCTTCTTTTACTTCTGATAAATGAACACTGATCATTAAGTATGGAGTATTGTCATTTCGTAATCCCTGTTACCTAGGCACTGAGTTTTGAAGGCTTAAGAGACAATTAGACTTTATGCGCTGCCTACTACTACCACTTTTGCACAGTCTTTCCTCACCAGGGGAAGAAAATAAAGAATCAAACTCTAATCTGAAAAAGCCTCTAGATCCAACTACCAGTTTACAAGAAATATGCTCATGACATATGAGACAACAGAAATCTGACACTGAAGGACTATCTACTATTAAGCCTTGACACTAAATGGATATCTATTATTGAGAAATTACCGGTTTATTTTTTAGGTACAATAATAGCAGTGTGTGTGTGTGTGTGTGTGTGTGTGTGTGTGTGTGTGTGTGTGTGTGTGTGTGTGTGTGTGTGTGTGTGTGTGTGTGTGTTAAGGGGCATTATCTTGAGCTACATGATGTAATGCTTATAGATAAAATTGTATAATGTCTGGGATTCATTTCAAACTACTACGAGAGGAGGGATGTGAGTGAGGGTAAAGATAAAGATTGGCCATGAAGTAGGTATTGCTGAAGCTGGGTCAAGGGCATGGAAGGGTGGAACACTGTTTTCTACCCTGGTTCTAGTCTACAGTTTACATTAATTTCATGTGCAACAGTCAACTCTTAATATGGATTTGAGATGTTTTAATGGTAATACCCCTAGGCAGCACTGCAAAAACTTTTCTTCCCAGCCTTCTCCCCAGAAATAAATGAAGTGGTAAAAGAAACAAAATCAAATTTCTCTTAAAAAAAAAAAACTGATGGCAACGTATACACCAGATTGTGATCCTGATTCAAATAAACAAAATTTTGAAATGGGCTTATGAGAGGGCTGGAACATTGGAACTCTGAACAGATACGGACTGATAATGATGGGTTCACGGAGGCTATTATACTACTATGCTCTCAAATTTTGCGTATGTCTGATCTTTTTCATGAAGATCACTTCATTCCCCTTTTCTAAATCCTTCCGTGGTTCCTGATTACAGTTAAGTTAAATCCCACACTTGCTGCCGGCCTGCCAAGGTCCTACACGACCTGGCAAGTGCCTACACCTCTCAGATTTTGTCTTCTAACACTTTCCCTTCACTCTTCCCACAGGCTCCTCTTGCTGCCTATTTCTCAAACATGCCAAGCCCATTTCCACGGCCGGTGATGCACTTCCTCTTGCCATCAGACCTGTGCAGAGCTGATTTCCTCACTTCATTTAGGTCTCCATAAAGTCACTGGACTGTGCCTCAGAGAGGGTTTCTCTAACCAGCCTATCTATACCTCCCCGCCCCCCCCAGCCAACCTACATCCTTACTCTGCTCTGTTTTCCTTCGCTGCACTGACACTACCTGAAATTTTACTATGCGATAATTGTTTTGTTTGTGGCCGGGTGGTCCTCTAGTATGGAAGCTCCACGTGGGAAAAAATTCTGCTTACTATCCTGTTTATGACTCAGTTCAATCCCAGCACCTAATAAATGACACTAAATAAAAATCCAGTCGAGGGTTCACGAGAACTTCGAGACAGGGCATGTTTTATCTGAGAGCTGAGTGTGGGGGCAGCAAAAGTAAAACAAAAACAAGAATACTAGCTGCTTCTTACGTTTCCTGTCAAATGTAAAATGCCAGAACTTGAAAAAGCCTCAAGTACAAGTACACATAAGTGATCACACATACGCACATTGTACTATTTCAAAAAAAAGCACATATTAGTAAGGTCAAAGTTAAAAGGCTTCAGTAACACTTTAGGAATTTTGAAATTAATCAAGACTGAAGTCTACGAATAGCCCACTAATTCTCTGGAAACATTATTGATGAAGTTACTTAGAAAGACTTAAATGTAAATTTTCCTTAAGGAAGCTAAAGACAGTATTCTATACCACAAACAATTTAAATGGATTTGTAATTATGCACAAGTTATTCTTAGTTACAAATTGAGACTGCAAGAGTCACTATTGTGTGTACCACATATGACAAGATCTCTGGATTATAACAGATTAATTTGATTACTTGAGTCTAGCGACTGGTAATTCTGCTGAGAAATCTTTCTTCTCAGACTCATCTGAGGATTGACTGTCTAATGGGTTAAACTGTACTATACCATAAAAAACTCAAGATTCAAATCTATGCGAATCATGCAATCAGATACAATAATAATCAATGTCATCATCTGAGGTTCTTCACTCTTTTATTATAGTTGTGGTTTTCTAATGACTCCAATTCAGTAATCAAAAATAAGAGTGCAGAAGAAAATCTTAGAGCTGCTGTATTTAAGGCAAGAATGTGCACAAACCTTATTTTTTTAAAAACAGGTTAAATTAAAGTTCACGAAAATTTTCTTCCATGAAAACTTACTTACCTCAATAGTTAAACAGTAAAAACAGCACTCAACTAATTATTAAGGGTTTGCAGGGAGGACAAATTTAAAAGTATTCACTTACTAGCTCCACTTCCAATTGTTCTATGGAAAAGCTGTGACATCCGAGGACCAAGAGGGCCAAACAGGTGAGGAGGAAGACCCCTGGCCTCTAACAGAGCTAAAGGAAAAAGAAGGGCAGGAGTAGTTGTTACTGTAACTGATCTTATCTAAAAATCTCAAGCAACTGATTCACCTCACATAACAGACTTAGGCAACGTTACTCTCCATTTTGAATTTAAGAGAAATGTAACTAATGTAAGTCATCGCACCCATACGCCAGCTCCAAGGCAGCTCAAGGTTTTATGGAGATATTAAATATCAGCGCCAGAGGGAACTTGTGTAAGTGGTCCAGGAGAACTCAAAGCAAATACTTTATTTGGAAGAAATTATATGTTAAGCACCCTTGTGTTGTTTTCTCTGATATTATTTCCCAATCAGATATTGGTCATGAGGTCCTCTAAAAACCTATGAAAAATTACTTTTATCAATTCCAAAAAGTGAAAAAGACTGTGTTCATGAGATTTCTAGTCAAACAGAGACTGTTATAAGTTCCTTCAGGAACTTTAAAAGCAATCTGAAACTGATTTATAAATAATATGTTTCTTGTGAGTCTCTCATTGGGGATCTATTATATAAATCAACCATCTGAAAACAATAAATATACATACGCATATGCTTGTAAAGAAGTGTATACACAATACAAGGCTGCTTTTTAAAAAGCACTTACAACATTAAAATATCTGGAGTTTATGTATATACTTTACATTCATTTTGAAATAGGTGATCAAGAACACAAAACAACAAAAAAACACCCTACTAGGTGCATTACGTTATTAGGTACCAGAGAACAATATATTAAGCAACCCCTTTTTCAAGATCTTCCTTAATTTATTACCAGGTACACATGCAATCATAATGAGGAAAATTTTTAAACATAAAAAATAAATATATAAGATTTTGTCTAAAACAGTAAAAATGAAGAGCCAGGCACATCATCTACCAATTCCTAATCATCAGATCACCACTAAATAAGAAGCTTTTTCGCAGTGCAAGCATTGCTAGGTTATGTTCAAATAGGCTTATCTGAATTAATTTCAACAAAGAAAAGCAGTAACAGGGAGCCCATGCTAATGATTTCTTGAAAGCTCATAATCGTCTTTACCTTGTAATCGTCCCATCTCGGAATCATCTGATTCACTCTCCCCAGAGGTGGTCATGCCCACAGCCCCTGCAACAGAACTAGAGGCTTCAAAGGGGGGGAAAAAGGGAGGTGAGGGTTAGGAGAGAACATTTAAACTCATTATGTCTGGTTTATCTTAAAAAAGAAAAAGAGTTTTACAGACAATGCAAATTTACAGTGAATAAAGGCAATTAAACGTGTGCCCATTGCACATTCAGCTGTTCTTCTGGACTGCATCCTGGAGCTTTTATGAAAAGAGTCTGGTTCAACTATCTTAGTATAAAACAAGCATAAAAACACCACCTTTGCATTTATTCATACACAGCTTTGAGAAATTCCTCCTGTCTTTGAAACTGTTCCCAAATTAAGTCTTATCCTGAACTTTTCTACCAAAAGTCTATGGAAATAACACTGCTAAAACCACTGCGATATTTAATAGATGATTAATTAGTCAGAAACCTAACAGAATGCAAAGTTGACATTTGGGGGAAATGTCCCAGGTCGACGTGTCCCTTCTTCAATCCGCCTTAGGCCTGAATGATAGTCTTCATACGATCATTTCTCTCTTAATTTCAAGAGTGTGCAAAGATTATCATCTTTCATTTCCAAGACAAAATATTGAAGATACACATTACAACTAACAGATGACTGCAAAACCCACTGAAGTACAAAGGAGAGGGCAGCTAAGGTGTCAAAGCCAGTACAGAATGAAGAGTTCAGATTCAGAAAGTTCTACTCCCCAAAATGCTAACCTGAGCAACACTTCAGTCTAAACAAACAGAGGTTGATTCTATTACACATCTGACCAGGAGACCAAACTCTATTCCTGCAAATCTAGCAGTTTGCCAGTTCCTCTTCTCTGTGTCTGTTGAATCCTAAAGCATTTTTTTACACTTACGATCTTACGATTAACCTATGTATGACCACATCATCCACAATACTTTAAGCCCTGAACACTGGACAGATAATGACAGAACGCAAGCCAGGAAGAATATTTTTGTCATTACTGTTAAAAGAGGCAAGGGGATAACATACAGCAACTTAAAAAGCTTTTCTGAAGAAAAAGATGCTAATGCTAATATACCAGCCACCAACTCTGTATTTTTATAAAACTTTTCTTCACATCTCATTAAGTATTTTCTATCATTTCACTGGAATTTAAAAACAATTCATAGAAAAATGTATGCTTTAGAACAGGAGTCAGCAAACTAGGGCCCGCAGGCCAAATCCAGTCCAACACACATCATTTTATGAATAAAATTTTATTGAAATATAGGTGAACTCATTCATTTGCTACTCTAACGCAACAACAGAGCCTGTATAAAGCCTAAAACATCCACTATTTGGCCCTTTACAGACAGCGTTAGCAACCCCACGGTTATGAGTTACAGGTTAACCAGAAATGCTAATACTAAAGGGTATCAGAGTTTAGCAAAATCCACACTGCTGGTGAAGAAAAAGGAGATAACCAATAACTGCAGTCTATAACGCTACTTACAGGTGGTGTTTATTAAATGCTTCCTATATGCAGGCTGCGTCTACGTGTTTCTTCACAACCACACAAAGAGGTATTATAATCAGGCACATGAGGAAACTGAGGCTCTGTGTCTCTGAATGTACTTGAGATTGAACGTGTACTTGATCTGAGATTTGAACCCTGGCAGTCTGACTTCATAGGTTGTACTCTTACAAACTGTACTCTATCAGCTCCTTAAACATATTCCTCAGTACTAATTTTTAATTCAAGTACAGCTGCTTCTTCACATTATATAGAACCCGCTAACAACTACTGTTATTAGGTCCCAATTACGACTGAATTTGTTAAAGTGGCTCTTAAACTTGCTTTAAAACTCTTCCAATTATGTGGAAAGCAAACACAAAGTTTTGACAAATGAAATAGATCGTTTTTTAAAGCACACTCCACAATCATACATTTTTTAAGAAAAGAAAAATTCACTTGTTAAGGTAATGCTTGTTTTTTAAGTTTATCAGAGGGTCTACTGGTTTTACTTTAAAACATCCTACAGATCTACAACCTATGATTTTTAAAACTTTAACTTACTTCTTAAACATATTATTCTAATGACTTAATAATGAATAATGAGCATCTCAAACTACACTGTCACAAAGACAGTAAGCAAGACATAAAACTTGTAAAAGTACATAATTAAAAGAGCTGCTAAGACTGTTATGGTAGGATCCCGTCTTAAGGGAGCCACAGAACCACTACAAGAAGGGGCAGGGATTTTCCCATTTTTAATGGAGGTGGTGTGCCTGTTTTGACAGAAATCAGCTACTGGACCCAAAGAAAAGGATTCTTTGCCAGTCCTGTGGTGGCAAAGCTCCCTGCATATAAGTTTTACAAACTTAGATACACCAAACTAGCCTAGCCTGTAGGTGGCTGTTTGCAAAGTCCTGCAGGTAAAGAAATGTAATCAATCAATAGGAGTTAATGACAATGTTCTTCAGTCAAGGTGTCAAACCTCCTTAGGGAACATCCATAAGCTCTGTCCCCGGATACACATATAAAAGTAAGACTATCAAGCAGAGAAAATCCAATGCCAGATTCTAAGAGGTGTCAATCTTTGTTTAAACCAGTATCTCTCTCATCTAGTTTTAGCATATCTCCACAGCACCATCTAGTTTCCAATATAGTTGAATGAAAACAATGAAGGAAATATTGATTAAATTAGAACAGAAGAATTTTACTGGGGAGCTCCAAGTTTTTAGACTTTAACCAAGCCAGCCTCTTACATAGAAAGCAAAGATAAAGTATCAGAAAGCTGATAAAACAATTTTTACTTGACAGGAACCACTAAGGGTTTATCAGATACCTAAGTATTGAAGGCAACAGAAAGATTTCTCTAGTGTCATGAAAACTTTTGAGCAAGGCCAGGAGAATGGTTGTCAGGAATGTAATTATGCCTTATATGGGCCCTGGCATCAGGTGATACGGTAACAATCTAATTTGTAGTGGTATTAAACACAAGTAATTAGGGAGAGAAAAATTTACAAAACTGGGCTTTCTTTTTATAATCTGACCCTATTCATTTCTGGTGAAATTAAGATGGCCAGAGCAAAATGTAGGTGCCGGAACATTTTTTTCTTACCATTTGATTGTTTTGCAGGTGTGAAGAATACTTGATTCTCCATTTTAGTATCTCCAGTATTTGCAAACCTTTATCACCATGATAAAGGGATGCACAGCTCTGATGAAGTCCAAAACTAAATCCCTGACTCTTGGGACAACGTGGGAATCACTTAACTTTCAACTTTAAGAGCTGGCATTTCTTCTAAGAAGAGCTAGAAGGGCTGAGCTCCATATCACAAGATACTTCAGAGTGACCCAGCAGAGACATGATTATCAACAAACTTTCCTAAGTGTCAACAACACTGGCAAAGTCAGGGTGATATAAGCAAGTTTGCCAAACATGGAGCAATGTTTTAATATCTACATGCGAAAAAAGAAATACCCTTATTTCAATGATTCTATTGAAATAGGTCAGGAAGATACGATCTTTAAAAATAAGTAACACTAAAAAATGAATATTTAAATAATACTGAAGATGTTAATTCAATTTCTTTAAATTAATAAAAACACCGTTTCAAAAAAAATGTTTCAAATGAAGGAAGTCTTACACCAAGTGTATAAGAGCTGTCTAACTACGGATACTTGCCAAAAGATGCACTAAGTTACCACCATCAATTTATACCCTACACTAACTTAGAAGGTTTTATTTTTCTTTAAATTCCAATTTTACACAGTGAGAAACTAAAGCACCTTACACTGAAGAACTTAATATAAAGCCACTAAGAAATTTGCCTCTTTCCCCAGAACTACTTTAGCGAGCTGGCAGAGGAATTCCTGTAGCATTCCTAAGGGATCCAGCCTCCAAAATGTAATGAAGCTAGTGCTGCTCTAATACCAGTCAACGTGCCACATGGATCTTTTACACAGACTCGGAAAATACCTAGATCACCCAGTGATTTCGATTATGACTGAGGATGAAACACAGGCGAGTGCTTAGAAGGGCATTCTCATAAACCTACTCCCTTGAAGCTTTTATCCTCCGAGGAAAATATACCAGGGAACAATTTCACACGCCACCCCCTCATTCTGGCCTCCAGTTATATCCATATGAATTAAATAAACTCTTGTAACTGTAGGGAAGCAGACAACACAGCTGTTATAAACGTGTACTTCTTTTCTAAGACCTGGATTTAAGAGCTACACATCCTAGTTTGTAACCCTGGGCAAGCGTAATCATTATGTGTCTTGGTTTTTTCTCATTTATAAATGAGGATAACAGTACTCACACCCCAGCAGGTTGTTCTGAACATTAAATGAGAATGTACGGAAAGCGTTTTTAAAAAGTGCATTGAAGTCTGCAACGGCGCGTGCACTCTGTCAGTTATTCTAATTACAGTAACGGGTCCACTTTAACAACACATCCAACAGCTCCATTTCTGTCATCCATGTGGATATTACCCCACTTCCACATTCAGACTTGAAATACACATTACAACACTGGGAAGGATAGGCTGTGCGTCATAAAGAGCTTCAATGAGTTGCACGTGCAATCAACTGTATTTTTCCAAAAATCTACCATTTAACCCTTCTGAAAAACTATTCTAGGAAAAAGGCACGGGAAAAGAGTCTCCTCCCACCAGAAGAGACACTGGAAGTTCACCATGTAATTTATCACATAAAGCTGGGAAAGATCGGTGGTAAACATGTTAAGCTGGACAGAAAGCTGTGAGACAAAAGGCATAAAACATGGACAGGAGTGGGCAAACCAGAACCTTCCTGGCAAACTAGAACATATGATCAACTACGGGCATTAAAAAAAACTAGCACATATTCTAATATTAAACAATAATACACGAAAGAGCTTTGTTCAAAAGTAAAAATACATATGCCTACACCTAAACTTACATGTATCATCCTGATTAAAGGGACTCACACCCATATGTTCATAATGATGAACTGTAACATTTTTGCATCTGTTCTTAATGTTAGTGAGAAATGTTACGGACAAACTTCATTTTAAAACTTGTTAGCCCCAATTAACCACTGAAGTATTGGTCTTCTTTTGGGATTAGTAATGGATACACATTTAAAGCAGATGGGAAGGGGGCTTAACTTTTGCTGTGCTAAGCTATTAAGAAGAATAAAAACAAGAAGTCTAGAAAAATATAAATAGCATTCTCAAAGTTGCTTAGATTCAACCTGAATGAATACTTATTATTTTTTAGGGGTTACAAACTTCTAAATTAAAATTTGCACATTTGAAGCATTTTAAGCCATATCCTTACATTCTTATTATGAATTTAAAGTTTTTTCAATCAACAGGCAACTATTATGTGTACTCATCAATATATAAGAAGATTAAACAGAAACGGATACCTTCCTAAAAGCCCTTTGAATATAATTAGCACAAATCTGGACTTGGAAAAGAATTAAAAAATAATGACAAATAAATCCAACCAATCAAACAACCAAACCTATAAAGCAAAACAAAAGAGAACAAAAAGTTATTTGATGGTAACATCTAAAATATTTCTGTCCCCTCTCTTCCATTATATTTGGTATACTTAGAAAGTAATTTCTCTCTAAATAAATCTGTAGGATACATATATGCTTTGTAGGGCTAAGAAGCACCAATCTACCTGCAGCTCCTTGGGGAGTCTCGTCTGTCCGTGCAGCTGAAGAATTTACTGTCTCCTGGTTGCTTTCAGGGTCGGCCATTTTCTCCTGTCGACGAGCTTCAGCTGCTCCTCTTTTGCCCAGGCCAGAGCCCCGCCGACTACAAGAGAAAAATGCCATCACAGGCTGCACTACCAGTGACCAGGAGCAATGTACACACAGCACAAAGCTCCAATGCACAGAGCACAAAGCCAGTTTCTGCTTTTTACATAAAAATTGTTGCAGAAAATCACTATGGGTAACAACCAAGACTTTGTATATTTAAAATTCTTCCAAGTTTTATCACATTCACAATATAAGCTTTTGTGTTGCTGCTATGAGCTGTTGTCATCCTTACACACAGAAATGACTTTTTAACACTTTCAACTAAATGGAAAAGGGACTCTTTCTGCAAAGACAATTCAATTCATTTAAAATAGATCTCTACTTCCCAGGTAAATAAATAGTGGATCAATATACAGACTTTCAGACTGATACTTGACAATGGGAGGTGGGGGAGGGCATGAAGCAAACTACATTTTACTGTTGATGACTTTTTAAAACTTTAATAGAGAAATGAGCGGGCAAATCAGGTAGAAACAAAAGACTTTCTCAAATTATTACAACTTAATATTGTTTAAACAGTAGCTTCCCAAATTACCCTAGGAAACACAGAAATCTACTACCAAAAAAATGTTTCGGACTTAAGTCAAACTACAGTGACATTAGATGCTGCCTAATAAAGAACTAGAAAGAAGCAGGCATAAGCGACATGCAAATGAAGGCTCTGAATTACTGGAGAGTACTTAAGAGTCTGTTCTTCCAATTAGTAAGAATTCGTCCCTAAACAGAGATTTGCTTAGCCAATCTTTCCTTCACAAGGAAACAGCTCATTCCAAACCCAATTTACCAAGCTACAAATTAGTGGGATTCAAATTAATTCATGTATTTAACATTTAATTTGCACCAACCACATGACACACTGTGCTAAACACCGGTTGCTGCCCTCAAGGAGTGTCAGTCTAAAGAGACTTTAAGACAGCTGTAGTAGGCTCTGAGAGCACTAAATTTAAGAGGAATCTCAACTAATTCAAAAAACGTTTGAGATGAAGAGTGCTCAAGGCAGGTGTCTAGACAGCTTGTGAACAGTACGACCATGTTTTCTGTAAGTAATTTCACGTGCGCTAAGAAAGAGGCCATGAGTACAAGGAAAGAAGATTGCAGAGAAAGACAGGACACTAGATTACCTAACTTCACATACTGCTTAAAATTAATTTCAACCACAGTGAATTCAGTTCAAATCTCAGATTATAAAATGGATTCAAAATTTCGCCCCATACAGGAGAAGAAGCTCTGAAGGGCTAAGGAATTTTCTCAGAGGTCCTTCTAAAAATATTGCCAGGAAACCTCAAAAGCAAACAGGTGTACTAACTCCAGATATTTTAAACAATCCAGACAGAACTGGAAAATAAGTGGAAAAGTAGAGATTAAAGTGGTATGAGTCCTCTTCTTATGACTTATGGGCAAAAGTAAGACGGTCTCCTTATGTCACTATTGCTCCTACTGCCAAGAGCAGTCCAAGTCGATTACCTTAGAGAAGAACCAAAGGAAGTGCTAGAACCTTTCTACTTCCCTGAGTCAGAGCAGGGAAAGGCAAACAAATCACTGGCCCCTATCAGTGGTTTCTGGGACATTTAGTAGACAGAACAGACTGCATTTAAAAGAGGGAAAAGTCCTCCATGGCTGTGAATAATTAGTAGCACAAGGGCACTGGACCAACTAACCAAGCCTGAAAATCTGAGATGAAAGTGCAAGAAAAAGATTTTGAACTTTAACCGAAGATTCTCAGTTAATGAAAGTATGTGAAAGAACATAGTGCGTCACATCAAAGGTAGTTGATTTCTGAAAACAAGCTCCAAAACAGCAGCCAGAAGAAATGGGAACTGGAGATGTGAAAGAACACAAACAAAACCTACATTTTTTCTTGAGGGGTAGGTGGTGTAATACAAAACGAAAATTAAGTACATCTCTTCCCCTCACCCATTTACTCAGTCACTGGTGCTAACACTTTTAGAAACTAATTAGGTAATATTACAGCCATTAAAACAGGCATCCCTTCTGATCCGTTAATCACACTACAGGGAAATTTAGCTCCCTTTAAAAAATAACCCAACTCTGCAGAAAGATGCTCATTAGAGATTTATTTGGCAGACTGAAACTGAAAACAACCAAATGTCCAACTACTGGCACTAACTCTGAAAATAATGTAGCAACAGAGAAAAAGGTAAAGGATGGAAGTGTTGTCAAAAACCAGCATGATTAAAACTTAGCAAAAACATGTAATAAATATTGGGGAAGAATTCACAAGGAGAATACTACTAGTTATATTAGAATAAATTTCTCTACTCAATATTCAAATGAAAACTTTAATAATTTTTAAAAACTTTAGAGTTAAGCATTTTGATGAAAGTTCAACACAGATAACGAACTAACCATAAACTGGAAAAACCCAAGTTATTACCTGGCACTAGCACAGGAGCCCGTGGTCTTTTGGCGTGTGCTCCGCCTCAAACTGGGGAGCTCAGCAGGTGGGGATTCACTGCGCTTCTTAGTAGATTTCCTTAGACCTATACATGTGAAATGCAAAGGTAAAATTTTAAAAAGAGAAGTTATCTTAAATTAAAAATGACAAAATTCTTCAGGTCATCATTCTGGTCAAAAGTCCATGGAATCTTCCCACGGCCACTGTAGCAGTCTGCTAGGTTGACTTTCATAGTTTGCCTTTACTTAGCCCATTCATACTGGGAGAGTTAATGGGGTACTTGGCATTCCAGCTCAGGATAAATCTCACTTTGGCCCACCCTTGACTCAAGCTATCCTACAGCATCAATAATGACAGTCCCTCTTCTCTCAAACCATCCCCTTTAAAAATTCCTTTCACATCTCTACTCCTCCACTATTTCTCTCCACTAACTAAAGGAAAAGAGATTTTTTAATACATACTATGTATCTCAGGACTCTATGAAATTTCATTTAGCACTTTATTACATTGTCTTTACACTGTCCCATTTCATCTAGTTTATACAAAGCTCATCAATAAGGCTATGAGAGAACGAAATGCTTTATTTTCCTTACACCATCCCATCAGCAAGGAATATACATTTTAACTGAAGGTTATCAGAACATCCAATTTACAGAATACTGCATAATTAGGGAGAAAAAGTCAATCAAGCACACTTTATGTGTTATTCTGGAAGCTAATACTTTTATAGGAGTAACAGATTCTAAAAAGGTATAGCAATTAAGTTTATTACTATTCTATGAACAAGAGAGAAGCAACAGGAGTATCCGTCTACCCTCCTCCTCCCCAAACAATGTTATCATCCAGGATGACATACTGGGTGGTGTGCTCTATCTAAACAAAGACCTCCAACAGCGAAAGTCTCCACAATCAAGCGTATTTCCATTAGAATTACAGCATCATCTTAAATAGATGTTAACTTTTTCAGAGGCAAATTATATAGTAACAGTTCTCCTGATCACTTGCTTTTTCCCAGGAAGTTTCAGTTTTTGATAATTTCACTGCTCTAAAGTAGAAAGATAAGAAATTCTTTACACGTGACTTTGTTTAAAATACCAATTAAGGGTCTGGGAAGGAGATGGTAAAAAGAATTCTAGACATCATCCTAACTTTCAGACTCAATTTAAAACTTCAGTTGATTCAATTTGGGATGGTACTTACACCACACATCATATGTAATGAAGCTGCTAAGAAAAAAAGCAAGCTATTGAAGAATTTTTAAACACGAAACAGAAGTGATAAAGATGGAAATCTATGTTCAGACTGGTATTACCATTTAGAAATCTAAACCATACCTTTTGGGCTTTTTTTCCCCCAAAATAACTTTTGTGACAGATTATCTAGACTCTTCCAACTGGCATAAAAGGATCAAAGAACGAAACTTTAAGTGGGGAAAGGATTGGCCAAAGGGTTTCTTAAATGTCAATTTTATTTTTAGGTTAATTTTCTATATAGCATATGGCCAGAATTATCTGATGTGATCAGGATTCTCTGCCTGATATCCTATATTATATTATCTTTGCCTAGATCCATACCCCAGTCACCTGAAAGACAGACATAGCATATGAACAGATTATAGAGCTAGCTTAACATATTGGGCTAATGAGTATCACTATTTTTTAATATTTAAAAAATTCAGAAATTATTTCTAAATAACATTTCAGAAAATATTAAATTACCTATCTGAATTGTGTGACTAAGTCAGAACAGACCAAAAAATGTACAGTTTAGAGAAAGAGAAAAAACCATGAGTGCACATTACATTAAAACACTCCAAAAAGCATAAAGTGCTTTCCCTTACAAAGGACTTTTGAAACCCTTGTATTTTTGTCACTAATATTACTTAGTCCACGTAATGCTAAAGTGTCTTTATACAGACCACAATACAGTAATGGACACTAGCACAAATTTTCAAATCTATTCAATGACAGTCAAGAGAAAATATTTGGGGCTGGCCCCATGGCCGAGTGGTTAAGTTCATGTGCTCCGCTTCGGTGGCCCAGGGTTTCACCGGTTCAGATCCTGGGTGAGGACATGGCACTGCTCATCGGGCCATGCTGAGGCGGCGTCCCACATGGCAGAGCCAGAAGAACCTACAGCTAGAATATACAACTATGTACTGGGGGGATTTGGGGAGAAGAAGAAGAAAGAAAGAAAGAAAAAGATTGGCAACAGATGTTAGCTCAGGTGCGAATCTTTTTTTTTTTTTAAAGAAAAAAGAAAGAAAACATTCAACTTAATGTATTGTGGGCTACTGCTATATTACTAATTTGAGTGACAGTATACTTTCTGACCAAACTTTTTTACACATTCACTACTCATGTCCTATTTTAGAGTGTGGTGTTTAACTGTCTTTCAAACAACTTCACTCAAAGATAACTTCCATATGATAAAATGTACTCAATTTTAAGTGTATAGGGTTCAACGAGTTTGACAAACGTATTCACCATATAACCAACACCACAATCAAGACACAGAACATTTCCATCACTCTAAAAAGTTCCTTCCTGCCTCTTGCAGTTAATCCCCTCCCCCATACTTTAGGCTCCTGGCACCCATTGATCTGCTTTTCTGCCACTACTGCCCATTCTAGAATTTCATATAAATGGAATCACACAGTGTTTTGGAGAAGAACTCATATTGCTGCACATATTAGTAATCCATTCCTTTTGATCGTGGAGTGGTATTCCTTTGTGTGGATGTGCCACAACCTCTTTATCCATTCTTGGTGTTAAACTTTAAGAGAACTTTACTAAGTTACAGAGAAGTAGGGATAGAAAAATATTTATAACTGATGTTATAATCACACCATAATGTAAAATGACTGTTAGGCTAACTGACGGAACTCCATCTAGCCTGATAAACTAGGAGAGAGAACCGCAGCATTTTGTTGCCCAAGGTAAAGGAGCTGCTACTCATAATGCTTGGGAGTGAAAAAGAGGTCTCACTATTTGTAACATGACCTAAGCCCAGGCTGGAAGACAGTACTAGCTCTTATCCATACATCTCTGCTCCAAAAACTGCAACAGGGGAACACCTTACTTGTGGTGAAGGTTGGTAATTAGTAACACAGCATTTCTAAACAAAGCAAGCCAAACTTTGGAAGAACTACATAAGTTCCTTTGAATTAATCAAGTTCCTCTGAATTCTTTACAGAAGAACTATATAAATTCTTCCAAAAGTCTAAAACATTTTTAGAAGATTAGAAATATCATACATTCTGGGGAAACAGGAAGTTGAAGCTGAAACAGTTTGATAGATCAAGTACTTCCTAGAAAATGGGGATCGCTTAACCTTCTTTTGGTCATTCAGAAAACTGACAATGCTAGAACATACTAGCTTCAAAATTTTAGACTGGTCATAGAGTTTTTCAAAAGCACTTTCAGATATAAAGTTATGATAATTCTTAAATTTTAAGACAAAAAATATTAACTGACTAGCTTATAGGTGCATAACCCAAACAACTACACAATTCCTAAGCTTACTTCGAAGCAGAACAGTGTACTACATCTTCAATATACTTCTGGAAAGGTGTTAAAATTTTGCTTTACTGGTTTGTATAGAAAACTTTCACTCTTCATAAAATTTGTCTCCTTCCATGTTACTGGTCAAAAGGAATACTTTAATAGAAGAGGAAACATGTTAAGTCTAAACCTACAACCTACTAAAAACCAATTTAAACACACATGCATGGAAATACACTCACATACAGACAGACCTACCTCTCTTTCCCAGGCTCTGTAATGCAGCAAAACCGCATTTTTCACTTATTTTTATGATGCCACTCTGAGAAGCGACCAGAGCATACTGGTCAGATTAATATACTCTTATCCATGAAGCCTTTGTGTGATGAAGTGAGGAGTGAGGTATAAATCTAGACATACTACTTTTATCAAAGCTCTTGACCTTATTATGCTAGTATAAGAATACATGCATTTGTGCCTACAAATATATTCCTATAATCTCTATGCCTTTGATAAAGAAGAAACTGGTAGTTAGAATTCTCTTAGGAGGTCTGATCAATTTTTCTTCTACAATACAGGTATGTCTTACTCTCAAAAGTCCAGAGCTTCATCTTTAAAAAAAAAAAAAAACAGTCCTTTTGCAAAGTGTGACATTTGAAATGTGAAATAATTAAACCTCCTAGGTGTCTAACTTTAAGCTTGGATTTTTACAATATAACAACATTTTAAAAGAATCAGCAGATTGTGGGCCTTAGATACTTTACTTTCTGGACCCTTGCTAATGCAAAAATAGTTAAGACGTTCTTAAGAGGGCACCTTCTACTTATGATTGATTTTTCTTTTCTACTTGAAATTTAAAAAATATTTCTCATTACATTATAGCACTGTGAAATGATTCCAATTTTGTCATTCTGCAGGAGAAAAGGGCACTAGAGTAACAGGATCTGCCTACTTCTCTACTGGAGTCACCAAAGCTAGAACAATTCCAATCCTGGAAAGGTATGGTTTTCACTCTTAATTGTGTTAAGTTACTTAAAAGTAGCAATAGACAACCGAACAATACATATTCAATGTCATGCCTTTATCCTATTTTTAATTCTTACATGATCTGTTATAGGTATGCTAACTTTGATATGGTGTACACATTTATCAGACCTACTACATAGCCCTACAATGAAAATATAACACTCCCCTCCAATGATATATAGTATTCTAGCAATGCAATAATTAAGTAAACTTTCAATTTCCTAAAGATTCCTTCTGTCGTATAAGGAGTAAAACTAAACATGAATATGAAATATATTTCATAAGATTGTTTGAAAGCAGAGGGGAAGACTGACTTAACACCTTTATTCAATGAATAATGACTTCATTGAAATACATGAATGTTTTTACTCTCCAACTTGCGTATTCACTTTAAAGTGATATTAAAAAATAATCAAAATAGACATCTATTGTATAATGTCCAGTAACTCTTTCTCTGAGCACTCTTTTTTTTTTAAATTCTCTGGGAACTATATCTTACCCCTTCCTTCATGTGGTATTGATGGAAGTGTCATTCAGAGTACACTCTCACTATATGAGAGAGACTCAGGCCAGACTATTTCCATCATCTCCAATTACAACTCTACGACCAGCATCCCCTCTCCCCTCTGCCATAGTGATTCCTTCAAGGATAGACCTATGACCCGAGGAAATCAGGGACTTTCTTACAGATTGATATACAAATGATTGAATAGTGTCTTTGGGGTGGGTGGCTATGAGGGGGTCAGAATTCACAAGGCTTGGGAATGACAGGGTCATATTCATTGAGCTCCTGAATCCAGCCACGCCTGAAGCTAGCCAATCTCTTGGCTTTACCAGTCAAGTGATCTGATTTCTGTTTAATTTTGATTGAGTATCCATCACACATAACCTCAAATCTTCGGACGATACGTCATTACTGTATTAAAATTTTTACTCTAGAGTAGGTGTCAAGAAACTGCAGCCTGTGGGCCAAATCTAGCTTGTTAGCCCACTAGCTAAGAATGGTTTTTACATTTTTAAAGAGTTGTAATAAAAGAAGAATATGTGACAAAGGCTGTATGTGGTCAGGAAAAGCCTAAAATATTTACTATATGGCCCTTTACAGAAAATGTTTACTGACCTGGACTTCGAGGGAAAAAAGGAAGAATAGTATATGGACTCAGCTAAATTCCGAAAATCAGTCAAAAATTTAAAAAAAAAAAAAAAGGCTCTCCAAAACATTCAATAAAAACAAAATCCCTTTACACTTTAAAAAGAAAAACAAGAGCTGATCTACACCATATCTTAGTAACAAAGTTTCAGTACTAATTTTTCTAGAACATTATCTTGATTTTTTTTACCTATAGTTTTTGTCATACTACAGACAATAAATACATCTCCATTTTAAAATGAAGTACACGAACCAACATGAATAAAGTACACAAACCAAAACCTCAAACAAGGGTAGAGAACAGAAAAATCACTAAAATTCATTTCATATGTAGGTATCAAAGGATGACTATGATTGATCTTTAAAACACAAATCCCCAATCTATTTATATATTAAAAAGAGCTATCAAGTAACTACAGTAAGTATCTATTTATTTACAGGTCAAATCTGTTTCAAAGGGTTTTCAAAACCACTCGTTTTTCCTTCATAAAAGGGGAAAAAAGCACCAAATAACATGACTATTACCGCACATGAGGAGTGCAATTCAGAATCATGTAATAGGGCCGTTTTGCTACTGTAAAAATTGGATCCAAAGAAGAGAATTAATGAATGATGGCTATATTTTCAGTAACTAGCTCTTGACTCCTTCAGCCAGCAGAGAATCGTGAAAACCTGGTATAACTTGATATGGTTGTGTGTCTACTTTCAAGTTTATACATCTTTATTAATGGATACTTTGCTAAAATCAATTCACAAAATGGAAAGTAACTTATATAAAAAAGGATCACTCATGTTTATTTTAAAATCACTGAGTAATAATAATAGATAAGTCTGGCAGATGGCAGTGAGCCAAATCCCAAATGGAATTTTCTGGGCCAAATTTTCATTTCCTAGTCAATACACAGCAATTTCGTGCATTAATTTGGCAATACAAATTAAAAACATTAGAAATGTGCGAAGATATTCATCTAAGCATTGTTATTTATAATACTGAGAAACTGGAAAAGAGCTAAATGTCCAATAATAAGGAATAGTTAAATAAACATCAGTATGGTCATAAAAACTGCAGGAACACAGTGTTAGCTAATAAGGATGTGAACAAATTGGCATTTTTACACTGCTAGTGGGAATGTAAATTCACATATTTCTAGGGGCAATTTAAAACATACATTAATATTTAAAAGGAACACAACCAGTCACCTAACAAGGAAATAATGATGTAAATTACAAAGCTATAGTCAATTAAAAAATTTAGAACAATGTAAAGGCCCATTAGCTGGGAATGGGCTATATTAAGTTACATTACATACAGCTATTAAAAATGATATAACTTATAGGCTTTTTGAAAGAAAAAAAGTCTGTTAAATGTTCAGGCAAATAAAGTACTTTGGTTTCCTCAGATCTAAACCACAGATACTACCTCATTCTGTCATCATGAGGATGAAACAACGTATGTGAAGCGTCTAGTACGGAGCCCGGCTTATAAGAGATGCTCAAAAACCAACACCTACTGGCACAGAGAGCAAGCTCCTACTTCTGAAAAAGTATGTGCTTATACACAGAAAAGCGTCTGCCATGTGGGCAAAGACAGAAGACTGGACACACGCGCACTCACTTCTCTCCTCTCCTGAAACTCAACGAAAATAAACTACTATCACAACACAATTTTAGAAAGATGAAAAGCAGAAATTGCAGTGCTAAATGCACTGGGAAGTCCACAAAACTGAAGGCAGAAGACTGAGATAAACTACCAATTAGACTGATACTCAGAATCCCACAAAGGTTCGGGAACTGATGGTACCAGGCACCTCTGGGACGACTTTGGAGTTAAAACTGAGGATTGGCTGATAGGCTGTTTATGAAGCAGTCAGATCCCCAGATCCCCTCCCCCACTTGAACAGCTGGATAAGTGCTCCTTCTCCTGAGACAGGAAACACAAGACTTTCATTCTTTAGAAAGTACAAAATAAAGAAATTCTCAATTTAAGTACACAGTTGCAAATAGGTGCACCACACCACAAATGGGGGGTGGGAGAGATAAATATAAACAAACATACTGGATGACATATGGCCTCCTTCCTAGGCCTGTTCTCCCATTCAGCCCCCAGAACGCTGGCAGTTAGGCGTTTACTTCTAGGCAGGAATCTGAAAGAATCTTCCCTGTGGAATTTCACCAGCCAAAGAAACAAGATCTAAAAACAATGATAGAGGAGGTTTCGTAATGAATAGCCCAACCAGATTACTAAACAGCTAATCTCAGTCAAATCTCATCTATGTGCTCAGAGCTTATAAATTAGATTTTTGGTCCCCTTATACTTGAGTATGAGGAAACAACCAGGAATTACCAGAATCTGAGAAAAATTCCTAGTATGAAAATCAAAACCAAACCAAATCCACACCACTGTCTTAAAAAAACCTGCATAAGATGACTGTGCAAGCAAAGAAAACTCACTATTAATGTCCTCAAAAAAAGAAATGCAGCCATAATAAAAAAGGAAATGAGAACAAAAGAACCTTTTGAAGATTAAAAACAAGAAAGCAAACACACACAAAAAAAATCAATAGAAAGATTTAGAAGAAGTTGTTGAAATCCACCAGAAAGCAGAACCAAAAAAAATCAGATCAGAACTTTCCAAGAAGACAATCACCCAAAATAACAGGAGATCCAGAAAGAGAAAAGAAACAAGGACAGGGTGACCAACCATCCTGGTTTGCCTGTGACTATCCTTGTTTTAAGGCTGAAAGTCCTGAGTCTTGAGGAATGCCCAGACCCATGGGAAATCAGGACTGCTGGTCACCTAACAAGGAAGGAAAACAAGCCCACAGCTAACGCAATACCATCACATTTCTAAATAATGGAGGTGAAGATCTGCAAGCTTCCAGAAATACGGGTTATGTGTACAACAGATCAGGAATCAGAATGGTTCCAGTATCGAAAGCTAAAAGTTAATGTAATTCTTCAAAATTCTGAAGGAAAATAATTTCCAACCCAGAACTTTATATTCAACCAATCTGTCAAACAAGTATCAAGACTGTATATTTTCAAACATTCAAAAACTGAAAAGTAAGTAAAAAAGCTTTTTAAAATCTCATAAGCACTTTTTTCTTAGAAAGCAAATGGACGATACGTTCCACCAAAATGAAATAGCAAACCAAGAAAGATAATGTGGGATATGGAAACAGGAAACTGAGCAGAAGAGAAGACTGAAGAAAATCCTGAGGCTAAAAGCAGTGTAACCAGGCATAAAGAGTAGCCATCTCTGGATGGCCTCATTTCTTCAGGAAAATGAAACAGATGCATGTAGACAGCTTTTTGAGAAAAAGACTTAGATAATTAGTAAAGAGTTTGGAGTTGAGTGATAAGTTCATAGAAAAGGAAAACAACAAAATAATAAAATGCAGGAAAAACAAAAATGTGTAAGAAAGGAAACACTGCTACATGATTACAGTGTAGATAGCATGTATGTATCCGTATACTGAGCACCAATCTGACCCGGAAAATGAGAAGCATGTACAGTATGCGTTCCCTGGGTGAAGAGGTAGGGTAACTCTTCCATAAGAGGCAGGTGATAGTGCTCAAACTGAAAAGTATCGACAGACACACATATCAGAACATAATTCATAGACAAAGAAACAATGTCCAAAATAAATCAGCTATGAGTAAGGGCAATGTGGGAGGAAGACTGCTTTTTTTTAATAATAAACTTATAAGTAAGTTTAGTAAATGTAACTTCTAATTAATTCTTATTCTGAACTGGTATACAAAAATACATACCACAGTTGTTTAAAATTCACAACGTAAAACAAAACAAAGCCTTCTAAACAAGAGGCCAGTGATATTTGTTTCCATTTAATGTTCCTTTTTTTAATTTGGTAACTCATTTTTTAAAATTTAACGTATTTTTTTTCTTGTTTTGTGTGTGAGGAAGATTTGCCCTGAGTTAACATCTGTTACCAATCCTCCTCTTTTTTTGCTTGAGGAAGATTAGCCCTGAGCTAACATCTGTACCCATCTTCCTCTACTTTGCCTGTGGGATGCCACCACAGCATGGCTGATGAGTGGAATGGGTCCTCACCCAGGATCTCAACCCACAAACCCCAGGCCGCCGAAGCAGAGCACACAGAACGCTAACCACTTGGCCACAGGGCCAGCCACATAATGTACTTTTTAAAAGCCTCAAAATATTAGGAATCATTGTCGGTAATTTCTCAAAGTGGTTACACATTAGAACTATTAAAGTTTTAAGTTGCTAAGTTATTTTAACAGCTGCCTTATAACAGAAAACTCTAAACACTCAATCCTTTTCCCTTTAGGCTCCCCACTTAACACCTCACGAGGCTAAAACATAATTCAATTTTTTAAACTTAGTATGGAGGATCCTTAAGACGCAACTAGGTGAAACCAAGAGGTTAACTTAAATTCTTCTCTCCTGCTCAACTCATTCTTATTTCCTTCCTCCACAACAGAGGTGCAAAGCACCATGTCTCGGACTGATGAGAAGAGTCCTAATCTAAGCGGAATTACCGTCCCAGAATTCAGCATCTGCCTGGTTCTTGTCTAGTTCTAATAATGGCCACAGGCTGCATGCAAGTCACCAGAAGAGTATGAAACTCAAGCTGGAAAAGTAAGGTGGTAACTACTGCAGACTATGTTATTAATAATGTGTACATAATGCCCACTTTAAATAATGGAGAGGAAAGTCCATCTACAAATAGACACATCAGACTGGAAATATAAGACCTTTACATTTTTCTATAAATAAGTTCCATAAAAATCCAGATTTTGATCATAAACTGTTTCTTCTATTTCTATGCTATCTATCATCTTCTACTATTCAGGCAGTACATACTTTGAAATAGTCAAATTATTTCAAAATTAACTTACTTTAAAAAGAAAGATTAGCAAAATGTTATTTTGAAGCCGAATTATATAGGAATATATTTAAATATATTACAATATTATAAAATGTTTTCAGAAATCATTTGTTTCAAAAATCATTTGTATCATTACATTGCTGCACTGGTTTTACATTAATGCTACACAAATTTCTAAGAATGTGTTTGCTTAGGTTAAACAACACATAGCAAGAATAATTTCCTAATGCATATTAAAAATTGCGACATAACATTATCCTTTCTGGAGTATTCTCAAGACTTCCATCAACTGATACAGGGTGACTTCTGTCGTAGAGCTATTTTGATCAGTTGCAGCTGGCAAGCCACAGGCTTCAGGAAACCCATCACAAAAGTGGCTGTTTCACTAGTTCTTTGCCACCCCTAATTCCTCACCAGACCCAGTTCACCAGGGTATTAATAGTTGCCAAAGCAGCACACTAGGACAGGTCCTTCTACTGAAGCAGCCTGACTAAATGTACTATGTCATTTCTCCAACTGTGTTCCTCAGACCACAGTTGTCTCCCAAGGTAATAACAGGTGCTCAAATTAATTTGTAAAATACTGGGTTAAGCAGAAGTTACCGTAAAATTTCTTACAGCTTTCAATATGTTAATGCATATCCTGACTCTCCTTGAGTAATACCTGACTCGGGGAAATGAGTTTTCACAAAGCATCATATAAATACTGTTATTCCTACAATTTGGAAAAAATTTCCTTTACCAGGAAGTTTCACTGATCAATCATATCTTAGAATGAGCCTTTACCCAAAGAAACACATGAAATTCTGTTTAACAGGTTCACCGAATCTTAAAAGTTGAAGAAAACAACCTAGCCAATCTGGAATGCTTTCTATCTCACAGAATCATCTACTCCATTTTCCAGTAATTTATAGATTTCGTTTCCATGAGATATACTAATCAGAAATCTGCCTCTCAACTTCCTCCCAGTGAATTTATTCAGACCGCTGTATTAATGTTAAACACACACACACACATCTCAAACAAATTCCTGATGCGTGCAGAAGCCCTTCAAATAATACAGCAACAACTCTCAACTCACCACTTTATGTTCATACGGTACTTTAATTTTACAAAGTTGTTTTCACATATATTCTTTCATTTATGCTTCATAAGAATAAGTAAAAGATATCATTTTGCAAATAAGATTTGAGATTAGGCTGCTGTCATAACTACAGCTGAATGATCCATCAAACTTCGGAAAGCTATCAGGAGATAACAGAACTTTAAATCAGGGTCTTCCAAATCTAAGGAGAGCTACACCTGGAATTTATCAATCATTCTCAAAATGCTGCTCTGAATATGTATTCTGTCTTAAGATACTCAACTTCTGTTGTGCCTCCTAAATATTGTGATGCATCCTACGCACTGAGCACATAATCATTCACTTCTCAAATAGTTACTATGCCCATTTTCAACGAAAAGGTTAAAAACTTTCCCACAGTCACCAGCTGATACATGGCAGAACTAGGATTCAAATCTAGGCTTTTCAGCTCTCTAATAAGAGCTCTCTCTCCCCAAAATATCATTAGCTGAAACCCAAAGATTCCCATAAGATACCTCATTTTGCCCCTATATTCTTAAATAAAATTACCAAATACTGCCAAATCTCTTGCAGTATTGCTTCTGCCGTAAACTCTTTCCTGAAGCGACACATTTAATCATGCCTAAAATCCACCCCGCCCTGCCTGCCTTCAAGAACCCTTCCTGGATTTAGCTCACCCAATCTACTGAATTCCATGCATCCAGTCTCCCCACTGATTTCTGGAATCAGATGGTTAGAGTTTGACTCTTGGCTCTCTTAGTTATTAGTTCTGTGACCTCGGACAAGTAACTTGACCAATGATCCTGCGTTTCCTTACCTGTAACATGGGAATAATAGTCCCTGTGACACAGGGCTGAGAGGAGTAAATGAGATGATCCATGTAAACTATTTACAAGTTGTCAGGCACTTGTAAGCACATTAAATGTCTGCTATTATTTTGTTCTGCAATGTTTTACTATTTGAAAAGAAGCAAATATGCAGTGAATCCCTGGGTTCCAAGACTATTCATACCTAAAGCTGAATCACTACCAACAAAGATCAAACAAAATTTCATCTTCTCTGGGTCTTAATGTCTAATGATCCAATAAGCTGCAACAGTAAAACACAGAGAGGTAATACAGGTGAAAAATAAGTGCCACAGCGAAGAAAGCAACATCCTCAAAGTCAGGCATACCCCATCTTCGAATCTTCACTCCACTCTGCCTCTGCCACTTATGAAATATGTTACTCAGGCAAGTTATTTCACCTCTTTGGAATAAACTTCCTTAATAACTATCAGAAAGCACTCTTTTTTCTTATAAATTAAATGGGATTACATATGTCAAGTACCTGGTACTTACTAGATGCTAAGCAAACACTGGTTCCCTTCTCTTGTTTCAACAGCCCAGGCTATAATTAGAGTGTAGAACTAGGGTAGTGGCAGCGAAAATGGAAAAGCAATTAATGTGACCATGAAACACACACACACATTTTGTGAAAGGAAGGAAAATAACTATGAAGTGCGTTTGTGATTACTACTAATAAATAACTACTAAGTCAGTTTGTGACCATGTGCAGAGCGAGTTTAACAGAACATCTGCACTGGTTTTATTATGGCACAGAGGCAGCATTAGAACTCCCAGTGCTTCCTGACTGACAGCAAGCTCACAACCAAAGAAACCACTGACGAGTCACTGGGTAGGGTCGGGTTTTCTTTTAAAAAATCATGTTAAGGAGCTGGTCTGGTGACAGAGTGGTTAAGTACACCACTCTGCTTCAGCAGCCGCCTGGGGTTTGCAGGTTCAGATCCCTGGTATGGACCTACACACTACTCGTCAAGCCATGCTGTGGTGGCGTCCCATGTACAAAATAAAGGAAGATGGGCACAGATGTTAGTTCAGCCACAGTCTTCCTCAAGCAAAAAAGAAGAAGATTGGCAATAGGTGTTATCTTAGGGCCAATCTTCCTCACACACAAAAAGATCACATTAACAGACTTGGTAAGAAAACAAAGCTGGTCTCCGAAAAGAGTCCAGGACACGACAGTGAAGAACAATCTTCTCTCACCTGGCCCTGGACCCTCCTAGAAATAAGAGATGACCTCTTCAAGTGAGGTAGACTGGAAGGCAGAAAAGGGAGGAGTGAGTCCCATGGAATGTGCTGTAAACTCAACCTGGCCTGCTGGCTGTGCAGGTCACACAGCTACTATAATGACACACACAGATGCACACTTGCTTCTACTTCACTTAAAAGCAGAGAGGAAGAGGTACAAAAGCGATGATATGTAACTCCAATGATGAAGAAAACCTTAGCAGGACCAATGGACAATTGGCTGTCCATTTTCAACCTGGCCCTTTATTTCATTTTGACTTAAAGACACCAATCTTAATCCAGTAACTGTACCTTCAAATTCAAAAGATTTTATACAAATGTACTACATATTTAAAATATCAAATAGAACAAAATTCTACAATCTAAGAGTAAAAGCCATTACCTTAACAATAACCCTATGATACAGGTTAAACTTAAGATTTTATCTAGTGTCCACCGGCATTCTTGTCAAAGTTTAGC
The DNA here is from genome assembly GCF_041296235.1 of Equus asinus. Taxonomy (NCBI): domain Eukaryota; kingdom Metazoa; phylum Chordata; class Mammalia; order Perissodactyla; family Equidae; genus Equus; species Equus asinus. The sequence goes on along the minus strand of NC_091808.1, from coordinate 10,587,882 downwards.
TAATACTGAAGGAAATCAAAGTAGTTATAGATTGTAGGGCTGAACCAAACAGAGCTAACAGTTAGCTCTGATTCAGTATTAGGTTAAGGGGATTCAACATTAGCTAAGCTTTGACAATACTCGTAGATATTATAGGAAATCTTTCAATAACAAAGAAAAAGTTCTAGCCCTATCAAAACATGGATCTGGGGGCCGGCCCTGTGGCCGAGTGGTTAAGTTTGCGCGCTCCGCGTCGGCAGCCTAGGGTTTTGCTGGTTCAGATCCTGGGTGTGGACATGGCATCACTCATCAGGCCATGCTGAGATGGCGTCCCACATGCCACAACTAGAAGGACCCACAACTAAAATATGCAACTATGTACTGAGGGAATTGGGGGAGAAAAAGCAGGGAAAAAAAAAAGACTGGCAACAGTTGTTAGCTCAGGTGCCAATCTTTAAAAAAAAAAAAAAAAAAAGTGGATCTGAAATGTTCTATGAGGGAACAAAAGGAGAAAAGATAGTCAAAAAACAAGCATCCTGGTTAGATACTACAAAAATTAAATGCCTAAAGAATTGTAGTTAAGTGTTGTAATATTCTGGGCATTTGTGCTTTTTAGGTTTCTCAAAATAGAAAAAAGGAGAAAAACAGAGAACACTAGCAGTACACCAATCACATAACTGAAGAGGGTCCTCACTAGTTCTAATCAGCTCTAATGAGACAACATTTGGCTTCCTGAAGAAGTTTTTTGGAACAGAGAGGAAGAAAAGTGCCTCGAGATCCTTTCTCTCACCTAGTTTGTTTCTTTGCCTGAATGTATTATTCTCAAACATTTCTACTCCATTGTAAGCTTCAAGACGGCAGCACTCTTTCCCATTTACCTGGGACCCAAAGCCCAGTGGGTGCAACACAAGAGGTATTCTTCTTTAGACTAAGCTCCTTAAAGGCTATAAAATATTATATGTGAATAAGGTTTAATATATACATACCAGGGTACATTTATTCTAATAACTTAACTCAGTGTTTCCATACATCACAAATGCACAAAAAAAAGAACATCTGATCTCTGACCCTGGTTAAGAGTAACCTGTAACTAGAACAACTCTGTATCTGGTTATAGAAGGAAGCTCAACGTGATGTCCCACCTCGACATTAGGAAACAACTTTAGCAGATGCTGCGGGGATAAAGAAAGATACAGGCACTAAAACATGATGGTTTACTAATACACTAATGCATCGCTTAATGACAGGATACCTTCTGAGAAACACCTCGCTAAGCAATTTTGTCATTGTGTGAACATCACAGAGGGTACTTTCGTAAACACAGATGGCATAGCCTACTACACCTAGGCTATATGGTACTAATCTTATGGGACCACCGTGGGAATGCGGTCTGTTGTTAACTGAAACATCAGGTGGCAGATGATTATAACAAGAAGAAGGCAGCATTCCATAACTGCCTTCAAAAAACTAAATGTGGGCTCAATTATTATGTACTATTACGTACAAATACAAGTACAGTAAGACTACCTCAGACTGGGGAAAAAAACCAAACAACCTGACTACTTTGAAAGCATAATCACTTCTGACAAACCCAGAGAAATTTTAATTTAAAAAAAAAAAAACATCTTTCTGTAAACTTACTTGCTAATTTGGCCTGTAATCCAGAAGGTCCAGGTTTTGATGTCTCTGACTTAGAAGACCCTGGAAGAGACAGTTTTGTTTTAGGAAGGCTAACTTTAGGGCTGAAACGGGCAGCCCAATCAAATTTTGAAGAGCCACCAGTTTTACTCTGTTCCTTTTCCCTGCTACTTCTTCTGGGACTGGGACTGGACGCCGAACGGGAATGCCTGGCCTTGTTCTGGTCTTTTCCTTGTTTCACCCTGGCACCTGTTGGTACAGTAGAGGAGGCCGAGGCTACAGCAGAAGACGAGGAGGAAGTCGAGGCAGCAGCAGAAGAATCAGTGATGGTGCTACACCCAGCTTTGGCTGAGGCGGCTGATTTTGAAGCCAGCTTGGTAGGTTTTGCAGATCTCTCTTCGGCACCAGTGGATTCAGACACAGAACCACTCTTTATACAGGAACTCTCTGTCCTCTTTCTTTTCTGACTCCGTGAACTACCAGTGGCCCCACTCCTTCTGGTATGAGCCTTGCTTGTTGATGGCGATTGTGCAGATTTCAGTTGTTGCTCCTGGTCTAAAGGTCTCTTCTTTGACTTACTATGTGGCTTAGTCGTTTCTGAGGGAGATTCAGTATGCTGAAGTGCTTTTGGTTTTTTTGCAGAGCTAGGAGAATTGGTCCTGTTGTAGTCTGGACTAGCACTGCGTTTCACTCCTTGAGAATTGTCTTTCTTAGGCACCTGCCCCGTTTTTTGCCTTTCTGAAGTATTGGCTCTGTCTGGATCCTGTGGTTGTGGAACTATGACAGCAGATGATGAACTGCAGCTTCTAAGAGGTTAGATAAAAAGAGAGTTAATATCAGCATGCCATCATTAAACCTGTCGTACAATACTTATTTACTAACTTCTCAAATCTGTGGAAATAAGTGTTTTTTAAAAAAAAAAAGTGCAAAAACTTTCCTGATTAAGTCTAGAACTACATAAACACAAGTTTTCAAATGGTTCAAGATTGGAAAAAAAAAAAACAGGAGGTATGACTGTGGATGGTAAAATATTAGAAGATCATGGTAATTCTTTAGCCCAAGGATTACTGACACTAACACTCCTAATCACAAAACAAGAATTAAGATTACAAGAAAAAGAATGCTTAACAGTTCAGAACCAGTTGAAACTAGAATATTGATGCTCTCGGTTCACAAACACAACTTCTTTATCAAAGCCTAAAATAAACAAACATCAACAAATGCACTTTCAAAATGAAGGTAAGAAATTTTTATATGGTATCATTAGCAAATCTTCACAGTTACATTCTTTTCCAAAGACTCCCACCAATTAGATCTTATGAAATCACTGACCCCTATGGTTCTGACAACAAAAAACTAAAGGAAATAGTAAAATGGCATTTCAGATGGTTTGTTAAGCAAAAGAAGACTCTCACAGCTCTCTAAGCAAGGAAAACAATGCACTGTCTCGGGCATATGGCATTGACATCACTATAAAGGTGATAAACCACTAATCCTAAAAGTTACACTCAGAGAATGAAAACACATATCAAAACATTCTGGGATAACCTTGCAAGTTTTAATATTATGCAATGATTCAAATGCAAATAATTCCGCCTTGAAATTGTACAAGCAATGTGAAGATTTACCTTTTAGAAAGGTGTCCCCTTGACAGTTCAGAAGTAGTATTAGACTGCACTTTGGGTGCCTTAGAATTAGATTTTCTACTCTCAGGAGGGCTATATCCCTTATGTTTTGCCTGCCCTAAATGTGACCTGTCAGCAGAAAATCAAAACAGAAATCTATCAGGAAAATGAGATGCAAATACAATACTGAAAGTGAAATACTTTTTCATTTAAAAAAAAAGTCTCTCAATCCTTTGTTATTGACCCTACCCTTTTTCCAACTATTTCTATAATTATTATTCTATTATAGAAATTGCCTCTTAGAACCAACCCCCTTAGTACTCAAGATTTTTTTTATTACCAGTTGTCATAACTGCACAGCAATACTATGGTTGCTTAAGCAATAATGAATTGTCAGCATTTTGACTGTAGACATTTAAATATGCTAAATTTTTACAAAAAGCAAATCCAGACTTTAGATCTAAAAACTACTTTTAATTGACAATGTGACTGTAACAGTTTAAAAGGCAATTTGTGATCCCTACAATGATACTGATCCCCAATTTATACATTATAATTCAGGTTAGCACAGTAAATGTAACAGATGAAATCAACTGTGAAGCTGATTTTACACAGAAAATCATTAGAAGCACTAAATAGTAAATAAACTTACATGTAATCAATAGAGTGGTATTTGCCAAGAATTTAAAGCACTAATCAATAGAAAGTACACCAAAAACTAAGTCCTAAAGAAAGAGATAAAAAATTTACCACCAAATATTCCAAACACATTCAAAAGATTGCATCATCGATACATGGGTTAGGTTATATTTATAATAAATCAAATCCCTATGACAGCATTGTTCTGAGACGAAGTTTGTGCAACATATATAAATTGTTTTCAATTTAACCTCTGGCAACAGTTAACAGTGAGATTTACATAGGCAATAAAAAGGAGGCATGCATTAATATATACCCAGAGAAGCTGGTGTTTAGAAGTGAGATATTAATGTAACAGATACAACTTATGTAATTCACAGGGACCGTTGATCCTTCACGTAAATAACATAAAAGCATATTCTAATGAGAATAACAGTTTCATTAATACCAAAGCTTTTCACTTTGTTTAAAAAAATTTGTAAAGACTTTCATTCTGAACACCATCTTAAAGGAACTTAGAATTAAGTCTTTGAAAGTCCTACACGGTAATTCTAATTGATGCCATACAGTTCTTAACATATCAAACAAGTTCTACCATCTCTTCAAAAAGATGCTCTAAAGTTTCTCATCTCAGTATCTTTATTTTTCCTTCTCTTTTTCCAGAAGAATTCAATACTGGATTCTTGAAAGAAGATAGGAAATTAGCTTGTCAATAAAAGCAAATATTTCTTGGATCCCTACCATCATTTTCATTTTTAAGGTTCTGATCTATGACAGCATAGTACTTTCTGAAGACTTAGAATAAACTACTAAAAACTTTAGGGTAGTCTTTCAAGTGTCTTAGTCTTCACTTTAGTAATGAATATATACATGTATTTTTCAAGGTATATATTATATTTTCTCTGGATGTAGTCACGCTGAACCATGTAAGGTTTTTATACACTATGATTTAGTTTTTATTTTTCCTATTCTTCTACTGCAGTCTTAATCCATTTTAGCTTAATTTTAAAACCCAGCTTTATCCCATGAATTTCTTACTAGAGATTAATTTCTAGAAATTGCTTTTGTTTTTGTTACATTTCTAGTAAAAGATCTGAGAGTTCCTTTTAAAAAAAAAAAAGAGAGACGGAGTAAATTTTCAAATTATTCCATAGTTTATTTTTTTTAAAGAAGGTATAATTTTCTGTTTTAAGGGCATACAATTTAATATGCATGGAAGAATATTTATTATAAATTATGTTATTCAGGTTCTCTACATTCTTATTTTTGTAAAGTTTGCTATGGATTAATTTTTTTAACTGAATCACACTTTCTACTTCATTTCTTTGCAAAATTTAAAATATTCCTTGCTGCAGGCCGGCCCAGTGGCACAGCGGTTAAGTTTGCATGTTCAGCTTCTCAGCCGCCTGGGGTTCACCGGTTCGGATCCCAGGTGCAGACATGGCACCACTTGGCAAAAGCCATGCTGTGGTAGGCGTCCCACATATAAAGTAGAGGAAAATGGGCATGGATGTTAGCTCAGGGCCAGTCTTCCTCAGCAAAAAGAGGAGGATTGGCAGTAGTTAGCTCAGGGCTAATCTTCCTCAAAAATAAAATAAAATAAAATAAAGTAAAATATTCCTTGCTGTATTCCTTGATAAGTTAAAAATCATTTTAAAACAAAACTACCCATTCAAAGTTAGACAACTTTGTGATAATGTTCAAACAATTAAATATTCAAATGTCAACCCTAAAAAAAAAGTCTATTCCCAGTAAAAATTTAAAAACAAAAACAAAAAAAACTCTAAAGATTCAATCTGTCAACAGAAATTGACCAATATCAACCTAATGTTGATCCTCCTATAGAGGTAGCAGTCCTCTTCTTTTTAACCCAAATGAATTGTTCTTTGGTCTTAAAACACATGTAATTTTATATCCTCCTAAATCTATTACTGCATTTTTCATGTCCTTATTAACACCTTCAATGAGCTAAAGAATCTAGCAAGCAAATACAGAAAAGGTAAACAATATCCAATCATCTTAGAAACTGAGGCTCACAAAACTGTCTTAAATTCAACAATGCCACACTGATCTGATTCTACCTTTTCTAAAATTATTTTTAAGTGTGATATTCTGAGGACTGGTTAAAAACATATTGAAAAATCTTTAAAGTACTGATCATTACTACCCTATTGTTCACCACAGTCTTAAGACATTTTCTGTAAAGGGTAGTAATACTTTCAGCTTCATGGGTGATACTACGCGTCACTAAAGCAGGTATAAACAATATTAAAACAAACAGGCATGACTGTGTTCCAAACAAATTTTTATTTACAAAAACAGGCAAAGGGGGGCCACCAAGTGGTGGAGTGGTTAAGTTCCCATGCTTCACTTTGGGGGCCCGGGGTTCGCCAGTTTGGTTTCTGGACACGGACCACTCATCAAGACATGCTGTGGCAGTGTCCCACACAGAAGAACTAGAAGGACTTACAATTAGGATATACAACTATGTACTGGGGCTTTGGGAGAAAAATAAAAAAAGAGGAAGATTGCAACAGATGTTAGCTCAGGGCCAATCTTCCTCAACATAAACCAAAAAAACAGGCAAGAGGCTGGATTTGGCCCATGGGTCACAGTTTTCCAACACTTGGCTTACTACAAGAGGAGGCAACCAGATGGTACCATACAGTAAGAGTATGGGGCCTCTAAAAGTGGGGCTCTATTTATTATGCTCATTTATAAATTATTAACGCTCAGAATACTGTAAAATAAATCTCCATAGAATAATAATGCCCAATCTAGAACAGCTAATTAGAATATCAGTAGTTAGCACTAAGTGAGTCTTGATGCCTCTTTTTAGGTCATTTTACCAACTCTCCCATTTATCAGACCTCAATGCTCAATATTAGTTCTTAGTAAAAAGCATAATCTCTTTAAGACCCAGTAAAACTTATATGCGCTATAAATCAAATTTGCCAAGAATAACAGTAAAATTCTGGACAAACTCTTTTTAAGCAGCACCAGAATGAGCCCACTCAGTAAATTATAGACCAACGACAGGTGTAGGTGTGTGGGTGGGTGTGGGTGTGGGTGTTAAGGAGCCTCTACATCATCCTCTGAATGTTCATGAAAAAAAACCTCACGTCCTGCAAAATCACCCACTAAGAATAACTGGGCCAGTGACGAAAATAAGATTGGGCACAGAGTACTCAAACCTAATGTTATTTCGTAACAAGTCCTAACAAACACATCATCGATTTTAATGAAAGATTAAATCCCCACTAACATGTGCACCAATAATCAGAGTTCACTCTGTGGAGTCTTACTTTTGCACCTTCTCCTTAAGCGTAAATTTTTAAAGACATTTTCTTTTGAGACCAGCTTCAACAAAATTAAAAATACAGTTCCGCAGGAGACTCCTTTTTGTCATTTTCTTTCTTAAATGGTTTTGAACTTCCTGAGAGTCTTTAACACAGCGCAAAGTGTGGTGGCCACTGAACTAGCTATTTCTGGCACTAAAATTTTCACTTTTTTGGTAAGACTTTCATAATTATCAAATCCTCCCCCTTAATTGAAAGATCTGTCCCCATTTTAGGGAAAACTGCCTGTGAACCAACACTACACTACTTCCTCATTATACTGAAATCATTTCCCTATTTACTAAGTATACGTGGGCCAATTCACATTAAAGAAACCCACATTGCCAGAGACTATAATCAACTCTGGGCTATGTGCTTTCAAGACTAACTTGAAGGCAAGTCTCAAATGCCTCTTGTTGACTTTTGGGCAAATCATAGTGACTGTCCCTTCCAGGTACTTTAATTTACTTCTACTGCTGTTTAGTAAAATCCTTGGTAGTCCAACGAATTTAAAACCATCCCTAGTCCAGAGGACATCTAAAAGAGGTCAAAACCTTGAAGCAAAGAGCACATTCTTATCTTAATGTTAGGCAAAATGAAGAAAGTGGCTAGTTACAAGTAGCTAGTTAATTCCCTATATTACACGTCTTAAATTTTGTTTGAAATTAATTTCTAAGCCAGACATGTTCACAACCCAAATACAAATAGCTATTACCAAATATAAAGAGTTTGGGGCTTAATTACATTTCCAAATTTGTTTGTGTATGTGTTTATAGATGTACACATATTTTTATCCTTTTATATATACAACAACATTATAGTTTTGTCTTCCAAAAATTAAATGCTTTGCTTATAATGCTATAAAATGCATGTTATAAATAAGCCATTGATTTTCAACAATCAAGGTGGAAAGTTCACTTAAATCACTTTCATCAAAAAAATTCACTAATGTTCTCTGTAAAATGTACTGTTTTCTATTTCAATCACAAAACAGAAGCCGATTAGTCTGATCAACGTTCTTGTTTAGTCATAGCAAAATGCTAGCCCAAATGACTCTAATTCAGAGTAAAGAACTCCTTATTTATCTTCCAATGCAGTGTTTTTAAACATCAGTGGTTCCTCCTCTGGGGAGCACTTTGAAAACACATGTTGGGGAACAGAGGCGCTGTTGGCATTTAGCAGGTATGGACTAGAGGTAGATGATGCCATGCAATATACAGAACAGTCAGACACAATGAAAAGCTGTCCCATGATCCTTATGTTTCAAATAGCATTGGTAATATATGAAGACCTCGTAAAAAAAAAAACCTTGAAATCTGGCCTTAACATAAGTGGAAAATATGCTTATAATGTCTCAGCTTAGATTTGTTTTGCATAGCTTTATTATATATGTTAGATTTTCCAGGAATGCACGAGAATCAACATAAGATTATATTTGTTTTCTGCAGCTTTACCAAGAGTCACGCATCATTTTGAAAAAGTCTACAATGAAAACGCTGCTTATAGCATTTAAGTCTGTTGTAGCTGTCACATTCACTAAACTCAAATACAGATATAAGCATCTGAACACACTGTCATCTTGTGTCAATGTACCCAAGTATTTACCTACTGAGGTTGTTTTGTTAACTGTTTTCCTTTCACTTATTTTTACCTTTGTAAGATACGTAAAATAGCCTTGTACATTACACTTCCATTTCTAAACGGTGTAGGCAGGCATTTCATATACTTCTTAATTCATTTCAAGATACTAAAGGGCATCATAATAAAGGTATTTACATTATACGATACACATTACAGAGTGGGATCAAAGGATCTTATAGAGTTTAGAACCACTGTATCAAGCTACTTGCTTCAACAGATTTTTTAGATTTATCAACTCAAATATATGCAAGCCACGACGGGGCAGATAAATATGCAAAATACACATCTAGTCCCTATCCTTAAAGAGGTCAGAGTCTCATAGAAGAAGGTAATCCACCAGGTGCTATAAAAGTTCCCCAAAAAGGAAAAAGTTACTTCCAGCAGGAGAATACAGGCTTTAGAGAACACACAGCATTTAAACCACATCCTGAAGGATGAAAAGCTGAGGAAAAAGAGCATTCCCGTCAAAGGCAGAGGATGGGCAAATGTAGAGGCAGGAAATTATGAAACCCACATGGCACCCGGCAAATGATATGAATTTCCCTGGACACAGAGATCCAGTAGGGAACAAGGATGAAAGGACACGCTAGGGCCTAAATGTCTGTGGAAGGATCTAGATTTGTCCTTAAAAATAGGTTGCAGTAAGAGATTGACAGGATCAGAAGCAGTGAGGCAAAAGGAAAATTGTGTATGTTGAATGATCCGTGTATACTGAAGAGGGGTGAGTAAACTACAATGCTTCGCTCACTGTGTGAAGAGGCAAAGCAGACAGACTGGATGTAATGAAGGCCAGAGGAAAAAGGTCCCCAGAAGGGAACCTTACAGCTCAACTTACTTTCGCCCCCACATTTCAAAAATAAAATAGTTGTGTAAGGACTATAAACACCAAGATAATCAAAAGTAAACTAGTTGGGGCTGGCCCCGTGGCCGAGTGGTTAAGTTCGCGTGCTCCGCTTCAGCGGCGCAGGGTTTCACTGGTTCGGATCCTGGGCGCGGACATGGCACCGCTCATCAAGCCATGCTGGGGCAATGTCCCACATGTCACAACTGGAAGGACCCACAACTGAAAATATACAACTATGTACCGGGGGCTTTTGGGGAGAAAAAAAGGAAAAAAATAAAATCTTTAAGAAGCAAAAGTAAACTAGTGATTAGCGATAGATTAGCAATGCAGTACTGAGTATTTCATGAACTGCATTGGCTTTTATCTATACCTGGGTAAAAACTTAAGATGACCACAGAAAAAAGACTTTGAAAGGTTTGATTATGTGATAAGCATTATGTTAATTCTTTAAATACATTTTCCAATTTTATTCTCAAATGAAACCCACAGCAGGTATATTTCCATTTTAAAGACGTAGGCAATGAGGCTTGCCCAAAATCATACAGCCTCCAGGCTGGAAAGGTGAGACTGAGCCCAGGTATTCCGACTCCCCAAATCTGAAACCCCGCAGCTCCATCCAAGGGCTCAGTGGTCAAAGTAAAAGGCCTGCATCTATAGGTATTAACTCATCCTATCCGTGCTGGTATTTCTGTCCCTAACTGTACAGAGGGTAAAACAAATGACTTAAGGTTTTGGAGATGGCATATGAGAAAAACGAAAGAAAATACCATGTTTTCTTTTGAATCTTCTACAAAGGAGAACTCCTGCTTTCTTCTCCTTTCTGTAGCACAAAAAAACCCCAGACTTCCATACGTGATGCTACATCTTGCTATTCAGTTATTGAAGAAGCATTTGCATAGATTCATTTTTTCAGTCACACTGATAGTCTTCTAGGAAAGCATTCTGAGACAGAGAACACACTTGTAAAAAAGTGGTGTGGAACATCAGATTCTCTCAATAGTGAGGGACAGAAGAATCAGAGCGAAGCCTCCGTTAAGGATATAAAACAATCTATGGCAGCTGACACCTTATAGCTTCCCAATATACTTATGATGTGACTTTTGGACAAAATTTCACACTTGATTAGAGCAAGAAATATATAGTGCAAATAAAATTATAAAATATATAAGATATTACTTTGGTGGTCCAAAAAGAACATAAAGGGGTACTATTAAGAATCCAAGAGCCGGCCCTGTGGCCGAGTGGTTAAGTTTGCACACTCCGCTTTGGTGGCCCAGGGTATTGCTGGTTCGGATCCTGGGCGCGGACCTAGCATGGCTCATCAGGCCATGCTGAGGCAGCCTCCAACATGTAGAAGCACCTACACCTAGTATACACAACTATATACTGGGGGACTTTGGGGAGAAAAAGAAAAATAAATTTTAAAAAATAATCAAAGAAAGAAAGAAAGAATCCAATGTGTATAATCCAACAAGAAAAAAGCAGCCTCTGTTCCTCCTTAGACCAAGGCAAGGATGCCACTGTTCACCATGACACTGTAAATCCTGCCTCCCACTATCAACCAGCCCCAAGGCCTGACGGCACCGACTAGCCTCAGTATTACCAAAGCAGCACTCAAAGTGGAAGAGCGTGCACACGTGGCTCTGCAGCTAAAACTCAAGGTGCATAATTATAGCAGTTAAGATCCACCAACACCAAAAGGAGCAAGTTACAAGTTACCTGGCCAACTCTAGTATAAATGGTTTTTAAAAGTGGTTTCAATTTAGTCATAAGAAACAGTGAAGTCATTTTCACATCACACCATGTCTCCGCCCTTAACATTCTTCTCCTCCCAAAGATGATGAAGTCTGAACTTCCATCTGACTGAGCAAAAGTCAGGATAAAAAAAAAGAGACAGAAGGAACACAAAATAAGGAATATAAAAAAGGCATCCATATTGGCTAACTAAGCAGGAAAAAAGAATGGTCATACCCATGGCTATGTTGCACTAAGTGGGATTTAGGGAAACAAATGGTCTGTTGTAGACCTGGAAGTAACAATAAAAAACCATGTTTAAACAGCATGTGAGAGCTACAAGGTGCTGTTTACAAACATTCTATTCCTCCTCTTTCCAGACACATGCTAGGATGGTACTTGCTGAACTACTGTTAACTCACTCTGCTCAAGGGAATGTGACCGGAAATGAATCACTTCTGGGGAAGCCCTGGAGAGCCAGAGGGCAACTCACCATACTCTCTTGCCACACAGTAAGGGTACCGGAATACGTGAACGTGTTGACAAGGAGCAGAGCCTGTAGCTGACTCAGGATGGATAAGTTTTCTAGTGGCTAGGCTGTTATAATAAACTAATATTTAGGAGCTATTTGTTACTATAGTATAACCTAATCCACCCTGTTACATAGCCCATTTGAACCATGCCCTATCTCAACTCTTCTTTCACTCCAATCTTTTCATGACCAGTTCCATAAAAGAAAGTCGCATTTCTGTGCCTAGAAATGCCAAGGCAGTAAATCTCCTTATTTCTACCCCACATTACTACTTTTTGAACACCTACTACTTGCATGCAAAGTTAACAAGTGACACAAAAAAATCAGAAATAAAATCTCAACTCTGGAAGTAACTAATGACTCCACACGTCAAGTAGTGACAAAGATAGTTGACGTGTACCATCTGCTTTGCAAGTGCTTCTTCAGCCTTCAGAGCTCGGAACAATGGGGTGATCTCTAGAAATGTTTCTCACCTGACTCTAAGGATCACCTACGTGCCCATTTCCCCTGCTGAGTTGGAAGTGCCTGTGACAAAGGCTATTCTACTCTCATTTTTGTAACTACCATCTAGCATGGTGCTTACTAGCATGGTGTTCTACAAGTGACTGAATACAATCTTGTACTGAGTTTGTATTAAGGTACACTAAGGGAGGACTCTGAACTCCAAAGGCAAAAGAGGCTTTATTAAAATAACGATACGTATCTTCAAAGTCAAACAGCAGCTAAATAATTAAGCCAAGGCAAAAGTCAACATAGCTCTGAAAACCTAAGAAACTGAAACTTGTCAGAACTTTATTACACACATATTCTTTATCTATTTGCTTCTCTCTGATTGTCCATCTTCTTCCATAAGGTAGGAGACGAGCAGTCGGCAACTTCAGATTCACATCTTCCCTTTGCTACCAGAAAGGAAAAAGTTCCCACTTTGGATCATGTGACCACCCCAGTCCCATCACTGAGCTCAGAAAGATGGGCAGAATCTCCCAGCTCCGGCAAAAAGCCAGGCAATGAGTAGCCAGGAGGAAGAGTAAGATCGCATTGGAAAAGAGTAACTACCATTCAAAATGCTTGACTGAAGAACTGAGCGAGGTCAGTCCACAAAAGAGGGTTCCTGCTACAAGAAGACGGGCTAATATCAGCTGCACAGCTTTCCAAGGTCGGTTCTCCTGGACAGCGGCAAAGGGAGATTAACAACATATGCAAACTTATCAGTACATTTACAAAAACTATGCTCACTCACGTCTCACTCCTTAAACCTATTTTTCCAATGTTTTACCTCATTACTACAGAAACACCAATAAAATAAGGTTAACGTGAACTTTCCTCTTCAAATTAGCAGGAAAAGGCAAAATGGAGATAACACTAATAAAATGATGAGAAAAAGCATTTTTCCTGATAGTGATAAGCAAACCAGAGGAAAAAAATTTACGTGAAACAAGTTGACCATAAAAAACTCCTTTTGACCAGGCAATTTCACTCCTTAAGAGATATCTGAAATACAAACATTTAAGCGTAAGCAAAAACTTTTCTCACTGCAACCATCTAACCATCCAAAAACTAATAAGTAATCAGGAAAATATTGTCTATTGATTTAGCAAATCATATGACCATTTGCAAACAATTAATAAAAAATCATAATGACAGGAGAAAATGTTTAAGTTAGGATGCTGAGGGGAAAAAGCAGGATTCAAATATGTATTTACAGTGTAATCAGCTACATGCTAAATTGTATTTTAAAGATAGACAAAAAACAAAATGTTAACACAGACTTATCTCTGAATGATACTTATTTCCTTTTTGTGCTTTTCTGTATCCCATCCCTCTGAAATAGTTTTTCAAGCAAAATATGAATCTACTTCTTTCTTGTAATTAATGCTGGCTAAAAGAATCCCTGCTCTGACAAGGTTAATAAAAAGCTATAACCTAGACATCTCATAATTTTTTATTCAGTATTAAATAACTAAGGGCCGGCCCCATGGCCAAATGGTTAAGTTCACGCGATCCACTTCAGTGTCCCAGGGTTTCGCCGGTTCGGATCCTGGGTATGGACATGGCACCGCTCATCAGGCCACACTGAGGTGGCATCCACATGCCACAATCAGAGGCACTCATAACCAGAATATACACTTATGTACTGGGGGGGTTTGGGGAGAAGAAGAAGAAGAAGAAAGAAAAAAAAAGATGGGCAACAGATGTTAGCTCAGGCGCCAATCTTCAAATAAATAAAAACTTTGCAGACAAAGTTTTAATGGGGGGCTGGGGGGGTAGGGTGGATTGGATTCAAGCATTTCCTCACACCATTAAAAAATTTGACAGATTATAGTAAAATGTAAAAATGGAACCATAACCGTATTAAGAAGAAAAATTAATCCTTGGGATGGAGAAGGTAAAGGAAAAAAAGAAATAAAGAGTTGACAGACTTGACTAATTTTTAAAACTTCTATAAATTAAAGCAAACCACAAGTAATAAAACTAGCAAAAAATATTTGCCCATGTGAGTGGATTGATATTCCTTCCATAAAGGACTCTAATAAAAGAACAAGCATCTCCAAAATTAAAACAGAAAAAGGAGACTAACAAACAACTCATAAAATAAAGAAAAATGGCCAACATGTGGGAAGATCTTCAACTCCAGTAACCAAAGAAATGCTAATTTTAACCACAGGAATTCTTTTTTCCACAAACTTTACTAAAAATGGTATGCTGTATTGACTAGGATTTGGAGAAAGGGGCACTCTCACTAAATATTAGTATGAGTATAAATTGGTCCAATCAAAAAAAAAGATAAAGTGGTTTGATCTTTCTGAAAGACAATTTAGCAGTCTGCTACAAGTTATCAAAATATGCATACCCTTAGGTCCTATAAACTCACTTCCATTTCTGTTTTCTGCTTATATTTTTAAAATACATAATACAACTTTAGTCATAGCAACATACTTTACAGCAAAAACATGGGGCGGAGTGGGAAGGGGGAGGACAGACTAGAGGCCCAAAATTAAATCATGGGCTTTCAGAGCAAAGAAAATCATGGAGTAGAAATATTAACCATCATTATCTCTGGGTGGTCAAATTAAAATTATCTTATTTTCTTTAATCTTCCTGAAGCTTCTCATTTTCTATTCTCAACATGCTATGTTTTTATAACAAAAACAATGTTGAAGAAACTATCACTAGAGCAATCTTAACCAAAATTGCTATAAAATTTAATTGAATCCCACCACTGCCATTTGAGAAAAACAAGAAAAAGCAAATGATAGAATGAAAATGCCACTGCACAGCCCGAGGGAGGGGCAGCCTACAAGGACCTGTGCTAGAAGTGGGAAAGGCTAGGAGCATCCCAGAGAGCAAGGAACAGAGAAGCAGGGGAGTGAGTGATTTCCTAAAGAAGAAAACCAGAAGTGAAAAGAGAGGAACAGATCAGCTATAGCCCCAAAAATTACGGAAGAAAAGAAAGGAGAAAAATAATACAAGAGGAGTAAGATGTCTAGTTTAATTATGGATAGAGACAAAGGATGGGTGAAAAAGGGCTGAGGGAATAATCAGGAGAAATTAAATATATCTTAAAGATCCAACTTTCTTTTATATCTTAAGGATGAACAAAAACTCTTATTCTAAAAAAAGAAAAGCTAGGTGACCTTGATTTGGGAGAAGGGAAGAGTGGTCATAGGAAGGAAGCTACACAAAGAAGATAGCTTAACCCAAGTTTAGAAGAAAACAGAGTAGATCAAAATGAATGAATTTAAAAATCCTAGGAGGGAAAAACTGCTACTTATATTCTAAACTGAATGAGTTAATATTTTCAATTATAAGTCCTTCATACCCTCTTCTAAGTCCTTCATTATATGGATCAAGTGGTTTGTGCAGTAAAAACAGTTAGGCAGAACGTAAAGAATCACTGACTTTAGAGGCAAGGTTGAGAATCAAGGCCTGACTACATACCAGCTGTATAAAGTCGAACAAGCTACCACACTTAGAAAACAAAGATTACCTACTTAGCACACAGTTTCTGTGATTCGCAACTGAAAGAACATGTACAAAAAATTTTTAAACTTAAAACACTCCTCCAGTACTGTTATAGTGGATGCTGTTATTTATTACCATTATCTGAATCACTGTATCACTACGAATACATCGACAAGACCAAGTCTGCTGTCTTTTGAAACAAAAGCCACAATAACAGCATTTTACTTAGGAAAGTTAAGCAAGAGGACTCAGATAAAGAGAATGAAAAGATAGAGTTGTAACTGCTCTCAATTCTAATCCTCTTAGTCCCAAAAATCACAAGAGGTTTCTCAGAGGTTAGATCATTGCTGGTACAGCATACGACACCAGGGTTTCAACAGTCAGCCTGGGGTCTGACGAAAAGGTCCCTTCCAGTTCTGAGATTCTGCCACGAGCAAAAGAATCAAGCCGTCCAAGAAGGCAAAATGAAATTCAGATGAAAAAATATCTAAATTTGCATTCTTAGCCAAACTAAGGCAAACTTGAGTTTTTGACTCAAGTTCTAAATTTCTGTGTCCTGATCCTAATTATACTTATCCACATAAAAATAGTTAAAATCCATATACTCAAAGTTATTAGTAAATTACAGTATAGCCACACAACTGAACATAAAGACTTTAAAAGTCACGTTTTTAAACAATTTGTAACACACAGGAAATGACACCTGAGACACCAGGTTAAAAGAAAGCGAAAAGGCCCTCTTTTGTGTACTACCTTTTGTGGGGAAATGCTTTTTGAAGACATGTAAAAGCTGAAATCGTGAGAACTGAAATGGGGCTAAATTACTGAAAGGGAGAGGGGATGAAAGCTATAAAAACCCTAATTACACTTTGGTTTATAGTCTTTGGCAGGTTTTCTGCCATTCCAAACACATTTTGAAATTTTATTCTTTTCCTTCACAATTGAATATACCATTGGTTGGCTTAAAGCACATGAACTAAAGTGAAAGATTTGCCATTCTACAAATCTAATTGGGTTCCATCTTGTTTACAACTTTATTAGGTTATTTAAACCAATGCACCTCAACCACTAGTATTAACTACTTCCATTTCTGTGTACTGCTTATACTTTTAAAATATATAATACAATACTTAAATAATTTTACCTAACACTGATGTGTAGAAAAGATAAAGGTGCTGAAACATCACTGTGGATTTTAGAAGCAATATACTGTGTGACAGCCCAAAATGTGTCAGTCATGTGCAAGAATCCAAATATAACCTTCGGATTACTGTGTATGAAACTCCGGTTGTTCAAGAGGTTACTTACATGTGCATATGTGCACACATATACACACATACACGCAAGTAAAAAAAAAGACGAAGGAGAAACATGCCAGTGTTAACGGCGGGTATAACTGGATTGTGGAATTGTAATGTTTTGCTTTATACTTTTCTCTATCTTCCAAATTCTCTAAAGTACGTAACATTTTTATAATGAGGGAGGGATAATTTTTAATCAACAGCATAAGCAAAGTTAAGGGTGGCTGCTCCAAAGAATAATCTGAATGTAAAAAAACAAAAAACGGGGCCAGCCTCGTGGCCGAGTAGTTAAGTTCTCATGTCGCACTTTGATGGCCCAGGGTTTCACCAGTTCGGATCCTGGGCATGGACGTGGCACTGCTCATCACGCCATGCTGAGGCGGCATCCCACATGCCACAACTAGAAGGACCCACAACTAAAACTACACAACTATGTACCGGGGAGCTTTGGGGAGAAAAAGGAAAAATAAAATCTTTAAAAAAAAAATTTTAGAACACAACTCTGTACGAAGCATTGCACTAAGAGCTTAACATACTACTGCACTGAAGTTAGCCAATAACCCTATAAACTAAGTATCCCACTGTGGACTAAGAAATTGTCCTGGTGTCTTGAAAAGATTAACAAAGGACACACAGCTATTTACTGGCAGAGGCAGAAATCGCACACAAAGCTGTCCTCGTCTGAAGTCCATATGCTCAACCACTAAAATAGCCTGGCGTGAACATGATATGTTTCAATTTACTCTTTACATTTGACATTTAAAATTTTTTTATAATTTACTACACAATATATACATGGTAATGCCTCAAAATATTGCATTACACAATCAAATTGAAAATTAGCCATTATTTATTAAAAGATAAGCATAATTAGCGCAAGGATTGTAGAATTAGGCCTTTTAGGTAAAGCTCTGAGTACTTTATACATAAAATGACAGTCCCTGGCTAACTCAGACACAGAATTTTACATTCAAGAGAATGCAGCTGATTCTTCACATTACCTCCTGTACAAGTACCCCAACTAAAAGACCAGCTGAACACCAGACTTAGACTAAGGAAATGACGAGAACTGACCTGCTAACAGTCAGACTGTCTCACCAGCCTGCCAGCATGCACAAGTTGCCAAAAAGTAGGATGAGAAAAAAACTCAAAGCTAGGTATCGAAACTCAACATCTTAAAACAAATGAAGCTTCCTTTTAGTAAAGTAAATAAATTAGTCACGACATACATAAAGGGCCCACGAACAGCTGAAGGACATGTTGTAGCACGCGTTTAGGGAAGTAAAGAGAAAGAGGAAGGGCAAACAGAACACGACACACCACATCTAACAACCCTTAAATCAGATCTCCCATAATGTCAATGACTGAGAACTATCTTTTGAGTCTAGCATATTTGGGGAATGATTAAAGAATTGCTTTCAATTCCAGTTTTATTTGTGTCACTTGGCTCGAAAATTAGGAAAAAATTACCCATTTGTAGTGCACCGTTCGAGTTTTGGTCCTTATAATTAGGTTTAAAAGAATATTTTCATTTATTCCCAATTCCTTTTAAAAATACCACTAAATACATACCTTCCTCCTATTGAGTCGTCTTGTGGTTGGGCCCCGGCAGTGTTCCTCTGTGAACGTCGCAGTGACCCCCCTGGATTGTTATTAGGCTGGTTGGACATTGGCACCTCTCTCTTGAAGGGACATACCCTTTCTAGACACTACCATTCACTGAAAAAGAAAAGGAGAAAAAACAAAATATCAGCTATACATGTACAACACAGAAAACAAATGAGGGGCACCAAAGATGAAGGCAAAATTCCATGTAAACTGTTTGATGGTATAGCCTTCACCAATGCCGCAGTGTCTTCAACTGTGAAGTCTGATTGATTAATGTGTTATAAAACACCAGGAATATACCAAATTCAAGGCATGTGCTCCAGAACCCAGCACATAAAATTAACTTAGATTTCTCATGGAACACCCAAGAGATTCCCAATTCAAAGAAAACAGAGCACAGCAGAAATGTGTCTTTGTTTCCACATTTCTAGTACTGTGTAGAAAAGGGCTTTGCCAAAGTCAGAACATCTTGGCTCAAGTCCTGTGATACAACAGGTATTAAAGGAGTCTGCCTTAGCACAAACCACAGCCTCGAGCCTTGGATTCCTCAACCACAGAATAAAAAACACTGTATGACATGCCTACTTCACAATACTGCTGTGAATAACAGATGCAATCATAAATACAAAGAAAACTATAAAACCATAGTATCTCAATGGAGAAAAGAGGAGAAAGCAGCTCAAATACAGTAAACTGAGAAACGGTTCCAGACAGCCTGAATTTCAACATCCGCTGTGCTGATTGTGACCATGGATAAGAAATTTAATCTCTAGATTTCATTTACTTCTGTAAAATTATATTACCTACCTCACAGAACTGTCGCAACAAGAAATTGTGAACATAGTTCATATGTGTAACAATTTAGCTCAAAATGTACTTCTTAATCAATTTGAACTTTCCATCTTTTCTGTATGAAATTTAATTATTATACAGAGAAAACAATGATACGAAAAGAAAATCAGTTTAACTGAAAAAACAGGCCAATATTACTACTATAGAAAGAATTACAATCTATCAAATCCTTCACAATTTTTCTTAAGCCCCCAATCAAACTTCAGGTA
This sequence comes from Equus asinus, assembly GCF_041296235.1. NCBI lineage: Eukaryota > Metazoa > Chordata > Mammalia > Perissodactyla > Equidae > Equus > Equus asinus. The sequence goes on along the minus strand of NC_091808.1, from coordinate 10,567,979 downwards.
AAGTTCTTTAATTACTTCAAAGGGAAGAGAACAAACAATCATATGACATTACAGAAACTGGTGCCAAAGAGAATGCAAATTAATCATAACTAAACCTATTACTGGATTTTAAGAGACTTCCATGCACTAACAGGAAAATGGTTTTCTTTCAAATTACATGTTGACCCAATTCAGTAGAAAAGGATTGTTTTTAATGTCACCTATGTCCTAAATATATACTAAATAAACTGTGATCAGAAAGTTCAAATTACTAATGTAATTACTGTCACTTTTAGAAAGAAAAAAGAGGAAATACTACAAAAACATTAAAAGAGAGAGAAAGAGGAAGGTTCAATTTACAAGTACTGACATGGAAAGATCTCCTCAAGATGTTAGGGGAAACAGTATAAAACTCCCGTCTGTGTGTGTGCATATTAAAAAGGCTTGCAGGGCCGGCCTGGTGGCATAGTGGGCACAGCGGTTAAGTTCGTGAGCTCTGCTTCGGCAGCCCAAGGGTCTCGGGTTTGGATCCCAGGCGTGGACCTATGCACCGCTTATCAAGCCATGGTCTGGCAGGCGTCCCACATATAAAATTGAGGAAGATTGAGGCACAGATGTTAGCTCAGGGCCAATCTTCCTAAAAAAAAAAGCTTGCATACGTGTCTTTATCTATTGTCTACACAGTGAAAACTGATGGAGGGCTTCATAAAACAGACTTTGTTAATACTGACTGCCTTTGAGGAAAAGAATTAGGGATCTGAAGTTTGAGATAAAAGGAGTCCTTTTTGTTATTTACCCTCTGTAAGCACTTCGGGCACTCTAGCACAGCAGTTACAAATGTAGAAGCTCTGGAGTCAAACTGCCTCTGGTGAGTTCGAATCCTGACCCCAACACCAACAAGTTGTATAACTTTATTATTTATATACTTCTCTGTGTTTCAGCCTATCAAATGGGGAGAAAGAACTTCCTTCACAGGGCAGCTGTGAGGATTACATGAGAAAATCCATGCAAACCACTGAACACAGTGCCTATCATACAGCAAGGGCTCGGTACATAGTAACTATTATTGTTAGTACTATAAACATCTATTTATTCAGAAGAATAAAAAGAAAACTTGTGATAAAATAAAATATAGTGGAGGAAACTTCACCATCAAAACCACTGTCTACCCACAACATTACTAACCTCACAAGGTTGTAATCTATCACAATCTTAATAAAAAAATAAATAAAAGAAAAAAAAAAACTGTCGACGTGAGTCTTAAATTTCTAGCAATATAGTTTCAAAAGTAAATTTTGCTATAAGAAAAACACAAAAGAAGTGTTTTTAAGGAAGGCTGGGAAGCGTTGTCAAAGTATGAATGCCTGGTCCCCGCCTTCCGAGACCCTGATTCTGTGGGTGCAGAAACTGGAGACACGTCTTCAAGACCTCTCCTGGTTGTAGTATAACAGAGAACAAGCGCACCCATTAGGGAATTACATTAAAGGCCCGTCTATTTCAGAACTCATCCACGAAGTTTTACTACTTCAAACACAAACCCAATGCCATTTCACTGGGACCCTAAACAGCATGGATACGAGAGAACAGCATGACACTGCTGCTTTCACTTTGGGCAGCAAAGACTACTACTATTAAACAAGGCTGGCAGATCTCATCTGCCCACTTGCTGCTTAAATGACTACCATACATCACGTGGTGGTAAGTCATTCAAACGAATATAAGTGACACTGGTTATTTTGGCCTATAGTTACCAAAGTAACCTTAACAATGTTCCCAACATCTTCAGATGTCAAACAGCACCATTAGCAGCCAACGGCAGTCAACCAGCCATGGATAATTCCTGAGATTTAAAAGAGGAAGAATGACAAGCAAGAAGATAATTATTTATCAAAATGCTACCGCTTTTAAAGCATAAGTTAATCTTCTATAGAAGAAGGCCAGACTCTTAAACTTTGAATTCCAAAAAAGTAAATGTAAGATTAACATGAGATACATATTCCCCCTCTCTGCCAGGTATCAACAAATCCAGAGCTGAAAGGGACCCTCGGGGATGATCAGGTTCAATCCCTTACATTACAGACAAATCCAAATGAAGAAAGTTCAAGTCATCTCTGGAGAAACCGGTCCTCCGAATCCTGACCCCCTCCAGAAATCACACTACCAATTTCAACCAAAATTTAACTCCTCTTTGACTCCAGGTAAGAGCCCAAAAGTTTTCACCACGCAATGATTTCCTTCTTGTTATACGAATATTCTGTACTGACCAATTCCTTACGTCTACTATTTTATTAATTAAATTTTAAAACACACACAAAAGTGAGTTATACTAATATAAAAACTCTATTGCTAGAAATCATGTTTTAATAACCTGAAATGAATGTGAACTCAAAGATTCCATCTTAATAGGCTATCTCATACTGTTGAAACCAGAAGTTTTAAGTCCAGTCTTTTAATAACCTGACTCTCAAATCCTGAAATATTACTATTCTAACCATGGATACACCTTCATTTCTGTGAAAATAATCAAGATTTTTCACAGAAAACCTTTGACATTAAGTCCTAAAGCAGTGAAATAAAATAGCATATTATGTGACTTTGAACTCAATAGGAAAAGCATAAAAACATTAATGGATATGTTCAAGTTTGAAAACAAACTCATGATGACTTTCTTTACAGCTCTAGGTGTCCAACAAACTTACTCACTGTTCAGGTTAAAAGGCATGTGAATTTTATGTGAAAAAGTATTTAGTTCTTCAGGCAAACAGAATTTCTGCAGGAAAAACAGAATTGTATATTAATCTACATTTGAAAAGTCAACCTTTAAATTTTATAAGGAGGATATTCTTTCAAGGAAACTTCAACTGCAAACATTTTGGAAATTGATTTTCTCTAATTTCGTAACTCAAAAGTCATAGAAGTTAAAGCTAGGGAAAAAAACTTAAAAAAACAAATTCAACCATTCATTTGGTACAAAACTTTCGGAACATCAAGAGAAATCAATTGCAAAAATTAACTGTAGGGCATGGTAGTTCTTCCTAGTGAAATGGCCAAAAGTATGAGAGGAAAACAGACACAACAAAGGTTAGTATTTATGCAGATTTTTTTCACATGAAGGAAATTTGATAGACTGGAGAACAAATCTCCAATTTAGTAACCCACAAGAGAGTCATGTGAACGCCCCAAAGAAAGCTAAGACGTTTACTCATGCAATCACTACCTATTACCTATTTGATAAGCAACTCTAAAGACTGAAGGAAAGTTGGATTATTTTCACAGTAAAGATAACATTAGAAAAGAAAATAGCTAATACTTATATCCCACGCAGTGTCTGCAGAAAGTTTTCAGCTTTCAGAACTGACATTTAAAGTGAATCTTATTTATCCAGTGTGTCCCCCCTGATTTCTTATGCACTCTACTGAGGTGTGGTCCTCCAAGGAGACTAAATTGGGCTTCAGACTATGAAACTAGAGTTTAGTAACAGTAATAAACAGTTTGCATAGGACTTTACTCATTTGTTTATTCTAATAAGCAAAATTTAAATGTGCCAATGAGCCTTATAAACTGTTTTATTACAATTAAGGAAACTGAAGTGTTACAAAATTAAGTAGCCTGCACGCAACAAGTAATGGCATCCGGACCTGCAGATGTGAACAAGTACACATTCTAGACCAAAAAGGAAATGACCAGACCTTAGCAGTACGGCGAGTTAAACATCCAGAGGCAGTACTAAACAACTCTTGTAAAGTGGACTAGAAGACACCCTTGCTTATAACAGAAGTCATTCTTGCTTAAGTCAGAATGGCAAGGACTTCAAACAAGACTATCTTTAAAATGGGAATGCATAACCTTTAGGCTTCCCTAAGAGCACGGGATTGAGGTGCTGACACAGAGGCAAACAAGACAATCCCTGCCCACAAGGAGCTCACAGCTCCGTATCCCTGCTGCTAGACCCTAAGACAGAAACACCGAGGCTCAAATCCTCGTTCTGCTATTTAATCATAAGACATACAAGTACCTTACCTTCATCTCTGTTTCTTTCTCAACTACACTAGACATAATATCATTAACTTTAGGGTTTAAGTATTAGAGACAACGTATATAAGGCTCTTAAAACAGGCCTGACACGTGCCATTTAACGAGTGCCTGTAGTACAACTAAATGACTGGTGAATCTGGAAAAAAAGGAGCGGAGTCGTCAGGTCCACCATCCTGAGTAAGAAAGGAACTGGAGGGGGAAAAGTGACAAAAAAACTTCTGCAAAACCATTTGGTACAGTTTATATTTCACTTTGATTTAGGAAGGAGGTAATAAAAAACCAGCAGTTGGGATGTATGGTAGAGTTACAAGTCAAATGTCAAACTGGAAGCAGTTCTATCTGTTATAGAATAGTGCAATGTGGTTCATTAACCTTTAACAAACTAAACATTAGTTCAGGAAACTAAACATTAGCTTGCATTAGGGAAACTGGGAGAAATTTACTGTCTTTTCCTCCAGTTAATCAGAAAAGTTCTGTAGAGAAATTAGGAGAGTCAGAGCCTCTGAGTACAGGGAAAAGGGCTAAGTTACCTGAGAATGAGGTCTGGTAAGCATTTAACTCAATTTAGGGGCATCAAAACCATTCCAATCTCATGATGGAATATTATATAACACACACAAATAGTATTTTCAAATTATATTTTTGTAACACTAGAAACACTATTTAGTGGAAAAATACAGGTTTCAAAGTAAAGATTAAAATAAAAATGATTATAGTTAATGTTTACTCTGTGCTTACCATGTTATCAGGCAAAGTGCTTTATCATTTAATTTTCACAACCTTACAAAATTGGTACTGGAAATAACCTTCCTTCAGAGAAACTGAGCACAGAGTAAGTTAAAATAACTTTAAGACCACAAGGCCAATAGGTGACAGGGCCAGCACTCAAACACAGGTTTGACCCCAAGTCCATCCTCTTTATGACCATGCTATATGCCTGACCAAATAAAGAAAAATTATACATTCACCTTTTGTTAAAAGTCAAAACATTAGAGAACAATGACATTCCAAGTGTGGGGGATTATCCAGAGGATTCTAATCCTTCTATATTACTTTGAGAAAATCAGTTTGGCTCATCAATCCTTAAATAAATAATTATCATAAGATTTACTAAATGATATGAGAAGCTGCATCAAAGGTAATATTTGTAAACAAAGAAGAAAAGATGACTTAGTTTTGCCCTCGGCAGGCTGAGAAGGTCCGGCTTAAAAAGGCTAGAGCTGTGAGGAGAGGCACCAAGGAAGGAGAGGGGAAGGCACAGCGAGGGATGCTGCATGGTTCATGAGGGCTCAAACCGGGGATGTGGGAAGAACAGGGACCCGGAAATCAGTCTGAACTGTATTATGAAGGGCCTACAACCAAAAATTGTGATTTTAAGACCTACAGATAAGGAGGCAGACCGACTAGTAAGCTACCAAATAGACATAAGGATGGATGAGGGTCTGATCACAATGCAAGGTAAAATGGAGAGATGGGAGTCAAGAAACATTTAGATGATACAATCTATAGTCATAAAGGAAAAGTCTAAGACTGTGGTTACCAAACTTCAGCATGCATACGAATAGAAACACTATCTAAAACCTCTCTCAAGTTTCTTGCTCTGGTGACAAAGGTTAAGAAAAGTTATCTAAAACATTGTAAAGGAAGAAAGATGACTGCATACCCTTTCAATGTCATATGAAACACTATTTAACAGGCTCACCTGGGAATTACTTAATTTTCTAGAAGATAATAGGTTTAACTTTGTTATTTATTAATTAGGGGTTCAGATAATGAATTTACATGTTAACTTGGCAAATTTGCATCTAGCAGAAATACAGGTAACTTCCGTAACAGTAGACAAGACAACCTCCAAAATTGCAGTTTGCTGTCCTATAGGACATCAGCAATCTCATTCTAAAATTCTTTTCTTTTTTTGAGGAAGATTAGCCCTGAGCTAACTACTGCCAATCCTCCTCTTTTTGCTGAGGAAGCCTGGCTCTAAGCTAACATCCATGCCCATCTTCCTCTACTTTATATGTGGGACGCCTACCACAGCATGGCATGCTAAGTGGTGCCATGTCTGCACCCTGGATCCAAACCAGCGAACCCTGGGCCACCGAGAAGTGGAACGTGTGCACTAAACCGCTGTGCCCCCAGGCCAGCCCCTAAAATTCTTTATTAAATTGCCTACAAATATCTAGTTCCTGAAATGCTCTTTGAACCAGCTTTACCCGAAGAGGTTCTTCTTCATCAGTGAGTTGAATAAAAAAAATATTTACTATGTGTTCACTCTATAGTTTTAAGTTATGCTTTACCTTCAGAAAAATTATACAAAAGAGATGGTTGTAACATTACCAAATGGTACAAATGGGGCAGAAAAACAAAGTTTAATAAACATGTCAAATTTGAGTTATTATGTAGGCTATCTAGATAAAGAGTTCCAGTAGGCACATGGAAATAAAGATCTAGAATTAAGTAGGTAACTGAAACTATAGATGTGAGAAATGATCAGCATGCAGGAGGTAAGAGAAACCAAGATAATCAATGAGATTTCATTTCTTCTAGGGAAAGATGCAGAATAAATAGAAAAACAGGCCCAGGATGGAATCTGGGAAACACTAATACATAAGGAAAACAGAAAAGAAAGAAGCCAGTTGAGCCGATTCCAGGACTCATTATGGGGAATAAACATTGAAAGTATAAAACAAAACAAAAAGTATGGGAGAAAAAAATCAGGAAAATAGTATTGCAGACACCAAGAGGAATAAAATGGATAGGCAGAGTTCAAATGTCACAGAAGGACAGACACAAGACTGAAAAGCATCAACCAGATTTAGCAATCGGTGAAAGTTTTTCCTAGAACCAGTGGGAGAGGAGAGTGTACAGGTAAGTTAAGTGGACAGTAAACAGCAACTCTCATTTGAAAATCTGGGCTAAAAAGAAGACAAAGACGAGACAAATGCCAACAAGGTAAAGGGAGGCAGGATTGACAAGGGCTGTGGGCTGTGTGTGCAGAAGTGTATGTGATTGTCCTGGTTTTCTTTTTCTTTTTTTTTTTTGCTGAGGAAGATTCACCCTGAGCTAACATCCATGCCAATCTTCCTCTATTTTTTAGTATGTGTGCCACCAGCACAGCATGGCCACGAACAGAGTGGTTTAAGTCAGCGCCTGGGAACTGAACCTGGACTGCCATGGTGGAGTGCCAAATTTAACCACTAGGCCACTGGGGCTGGCCCGTTTTTCCTTTTTAAACAAATAAGACTTGAGAAGGTTTATGTCTGTAAGGAAAAGAATTACTGAAAGAAAAGGGCTGGAAATAAGGTATAGGTCACGAACAAGATCCTACAGGAGGGGAAAAAAAGAATCGAGCATAAACCTTAGATAACAAGATTCATCAATCTCCAAGGCAAGAGAAGATGACAAATGGCAGCAAGGATGTGCATGCCTAGCTTGACTGAACCTGTGGTTAACAGCAAGGAGAACCAGAGAGAATGGAGAGTTTAAAGAGTAACCTAACGTAGAACAGGGAAAGGAGCTGACTATGGGCAAGGAGGACTGCCCAGCGGCATGAAGAGCCTACATGCACCTACATGCGAGTAGAAACCATAAACTTAAGTGCCAATTCACACCTGATGTAATTATCTTATTTATGTAAGACAAATTTTCATGCACAGTGAACTGCTCCAGAGCATATATGCACTCAGGGACACACCTAACAGCTGAATCCAGCTCTCCAGAAGGCCAATGTAAATACCCTTTCCATTATGCTTTTCTACTCCAAAATATGAATCCAACCACTTTCTGTTTATTGATCTGTTGACAGCTAATCCATTTACAGAGGTGGAAATAAAGTACAACTGAGCCACCAGAGTCTGAACTCTGAATAATTTCTATACTATACCTTCATTTACAAAGTGCAAATTAAAAACTAAAGTGCCTACGCAAATACGTGATCTTTCAAGTATCACCGAACACTTAATAACTAAATTCAACACTGGGTGCACAAATTGTTATCAGCATGCACATTTTATGACTGTAATATGCTTTAAGAATCTACTTCACATGCCATCTAGCAAGAGTCAACGAGATTAACTTTGACGTTATTTTCACAAAGCATGTTATTCTTCTGAGAGTTAAGCAAAGCATTTACAATATACAGTTTGTGCTGCTTAAAACTCAGAAATGTCCTTTTTCTTGTTCAATAGAATTTGAGATTCACATATGTCCCTATTAATACATTAATTATCAATGACAGAGATTCCAATATTTCTTGAATCTAAGCACACTTGTTCAAAAGATGTTTGGATTTCACCCAAACACTTATTGCAAGCCTGGAAATAGGAGACAGCATAGTAAAGCCTCTTTTTCTGTATCTCCCCTCCATGAAATCAAGCAAAATGAATAATAAATGCTTAAAAAGTCAGGAGAAAACCCCAACTTACAATAAAACTAGAGAAAAGCTGGCTACACCCTAAATCATAGAAGAAAATCTGCCAGATACGATAAAATCTGTACCAAAAACAGGGAAGAGGTAAAGACAATGGAGTTTTTAAAAAAGAAAAAGATAAGATGATCTTAAAGGTTCCTATCAATGACTCTTTCCTTGAAAAAACTAGGAAATGTGGAGCAGGGGCAACAAAAGATCAAAGTACCTCCTCCTAGGGCTCAGTTTCACAGGAGGAATGCCCAGGGAGGAGCAGCTCCTAAAAAAGGACGCAGGCACCAGCCATTTGTATTTAACAGTGCCCTGATTAACCAAGACAAAAAACAGCCTAGAACCAGAGGGAGACGCAGGTAAGGAAAGAGCAACTCCGAAATTAGGATCAGCTGGACAAAACAATCACTAACCCACCAACCAAAAGTACCACAATGGCTGTCCACCAAGATGATCTGTCCTGCTCAAAGGGAGAAAATAACCATAAGCAAAATGGAGAACTAACCATAAGGCAGAGGAAGGAATTCGAATTGGTGAAAAGATGTTCTGAAACAACTGAAGGAGACAAAAAAGGGGACACGGTTAATAAAAGAAACAGAGGAAAAAATAACACTATTGCACAACTGTAAAAACAAGTTACAAAACGGGAAGAAAACCTTCAGAGTTTTGTTTAACTCTACCAAAATGAGAAGGAAAATACTCTATGCACTAAAATGGAACTACTGGGGGCCGGCCCTGTGGCCAAGTTCGCGCACTCTGCTGTGGCGGCCCGGGGTTTCACTAGTTCGGATCCTGGGCGCGGACATGGCACCGCTCATCAGGCCACGTTGAGGCGGTGTCCCACGTGCCACAACTAGAAGGACCCACAACTAAAACATACAACTATGTACGGGGGGGATTGGGGGAGAAAAAGCAGAAGAAAAAATAGATTGGCAACAGTTGTTAGCTCAGGTGCCAATCTTTAAAAAAACAATAAAATAAAATAAAATGGTACTACTGGCAAGATTTTGTTAAGCAAAAAAGGGAGGAAAAGAACGCTGGGCACAGTATATGATATACTTTGCAATATATGTAAATAATCATTAGCTTAAATTTTATCAATAGAGAATACATTTAAAAAACTATTTAAACTAGCTTGTTAGAACAGGACCCTTTGAGGTCTTTCACATTTTGAATCATTAAATATTTCCCTACACAAAAAATTTTTGAAACAATTATGTATGATGTAATTTTAACTCTATAGAAGACAACACTTAGTGGGTAAAAATAACCTGAAAAAATACCTCAAAATACTAGCCATTTTTAGCAGATTTTTCTCATTTTCATTTTTTTTATCAAGTGGTCTCATTTCTAAAGCCTGGAGAAGACCTCAAAAACTGATTATTTTCAAAGTTTTTTATACCCCAGATACGTGTTCATTAAAAAAAGGAATTTTGTAATCCAAATCCTGTTCCCAAGAAAATAGAGTTCTTACTGCCTAAAACACAGCCTATAGAGAATGACATATTGAATCAGCCAGAGATCTTGTATCCATCACTGGCACCACAAGTCTATTTTGTAGAATACTATAATATGATCGTCAATCAATTTATCTCGAACAGATACAGCCCAGACAACTACTCTAAAATACAGCCAACTCATTCCCTCATATAAATCCTGTCTTAGCTCATACAGCTTATATAATCCTTCAGAATACTAACTGCATTTAATAGAATATTTTTTCTTCTTCTTAGGGTCTCAAGGATTATCGAGTCAGCAACTTTTAGCCCATACGCCAAAGATGGCTCATAGACCCAGTTTTAACAGGTCCCAATCCTGTTGGTTAGGGTAATTAGCCAGTCAGTGGGGTAGAAGGTCAGCTTATCACTAGCATTTTTAGTACATCCTCTTAAAGATGTTCTTTTCTACCTACCCAGGAATAAAGAGACAAAAGGAAAAGGTTATTGGATGAAATAGTGTCTAGAATCCGATTCAGCTCGAAATTTTATACAACTCTAAACTAACATTAACTTTAGCTTTTCTTAAATGGAGCACTTTTTAAATTCTTCCTTATAAAGACCTAGTAACACCACTATTGGACATAATGATTATCCAAAAGCTATTGCGGGAGGGAGGAGAGAATGATTTCTAAATGCCTCTCTCCACCAAGGGACAGAGAGACGCCTGCTGGGTAAGAACCACTGTTATTGAAAATAAAATACAAAGTACCCTATAGGTTACACCAAGGTGCTCCCCATGGACAAAAACAATTCTATGTTTGCTAAATGATCTTGAGAGCATGAGGACACGCATAATAAGGCAATACTTGCAGAATATTTTCTTCAATATGTGTTCTTGTCCCTGCCGTAGTCAAGGGTCAATTTCTTTAACATAGCTTCTATTAGAAAGTCTATGCCTGCCTTGTAACAATAAAAAATATTTCAATACTGTGATAATCAGGGATTTGTACAAACTTTTTGAAACAACAAATATGCAGCCTGTCATCAACAGTGTTAGAACCTGGAGAATGTTCAGGAACAAATATTACTAAGTTTGTGGTTAGGCTTCGGGGAAAGTAAGCTATGAAATGTTATTCAAAGTTGGAGAGAAAAGACACCGACTGTAACTTTAACACAAGATGAACAATGCACAGTGCCACATTTTTAAGATCATGTATGTCACAGGAATTGTACCTAAATTCAGAAACAGTCTCAGAAAATACTTTTCAAAGGTTAAAAAAAAAACCCTGGGGCTGGCCCTGTGGCCGAGTGGTTAAGTTCGCGCGCTCCGCTGCAGGCGGCCCAGCGTTTCGTTGGTTCGAATCCTGGGCGCAGACATGGCACTGCTCGTCAGACCATGCTGAGGCAGCGTCCCACATGCCACAACTAGAAGGACCCACAACGAAGAATATACAACTATGTACCGGGGGGCTTTGGGGAGAAAAAGGAAAAAATAAAATCTTTAAAAAAAAAAAAAAACCCTACATTTAGAATGTCATATTCTACAGACCAGTGCCCCATATTTCCACAAATAGTAGCATTTTTACCAAAAATAAGTAGGTGCTAATGACTGCCTCTAAACTGAGCCAGAACATCTACAAACCTATAGCCAAGAAAAATTTTAAAGCTGTTATTCCCAAACCTAAGATTTTTTTTAATACAGATTCTTCGGCGCTATCAGAATGGGAGTAAGAAAAAATCAACCTATTCTTTAAAAGCCCTTTACATTATTCTATTATCAGCTAAAGTTGAGAACTTTTTTTGCTCTCATTACGTATCACCTAATCCTTTGCAATCTCTCCATGACTCTCCCATATCCCATAAGTAAAACCTGCCACTCATGCCCTTAGAATACACCAATTCCACTTCTAGGAATCTTCTAGGAATCTAACCTAAAGAAATACTTGCACAAGTATGCAAGGATATATGTAACCAGGATGCGCGCTGCAGTACGTCAGTGGAAAAAGTGGAGAAGATCCAAATGTTCTGAGTAGGGGAAAGGTTAAACAAGCACCAGTCACAATTCCGGGGCATGCTTGGACATTCTTAAGAACAAAGAGGAAGATTTGTATATACTGCGCTGAAATCGAAGGGCAAAACATCACGAACTCCTTCAACAAACATTAGAGGGCCTATTTGACAGGCATCAACAGGAATAATCTTCACCTTGATGAAACTTACCCTCAATAGGGAAGACAGAAAATAAGCTATATGCACACTGTGGTAAGTGCATACAAGACAGAATAGTGGAAAAATAGGAAGTACAGAATAACAGGAAAGGGGAAGGAGAAAACTAAGCTACTTTAGGATGACTTATCAGGTAATACCTAAGAGATATTTTAAGCTGAAACGCACGGGAAAAACTATATGTATTTGTCTGTATATGGATAGAGGAAAAAAAGTCCAGAAAAACACACCTAAATGTCAACAGTAGAGAAGAGAGGGGAAGTGGTAAACAGCACCTATTTCTTACATCAGTTCAAATCCTGGCTCCACCACAAACCATGTTACCTTGGAGAAATTTCTTACCTATCAAAGCCTTAGTTTCCTCATCTATAAAATGGAGATAACTATATTTAAGTTATGAAAATTCACTGAAAGTAAAACGGTTAGGAAATATAGTAAGCTAACTGCAAGAGGAAAAAAAGAAGAGAGAACCAACATATTAAGTCTTAAGAGACATATCAACAAAACGCAAGTATGGAAAATATGACCACCAACTGGAAATTTACAGATATTAAGGAACTGTATTTTTTATTACACAATCATGATATTAGTTTACGTCTGTAAAAAGTTCTCATCTTTCAGAGAAGCAGACTGAAATATTTACATATCAAATAACAACTAAAATTTGCTCCACAATTGGGGTGGGGGTAAGAGAGTGAAAAAGAATGGCCAAGAGTTTTGATGACAGAGCTGGGTCTTGGGTACCTGAGGTTCGTTACATAATCCTATTTTTGTATATGTTTGAAATCCTCCATAATAAAAGTCTTTTATAAAAAGAAGAGGCACTCAAATATATGTTATTATCTTTGGAGGGGGAAGAAGACTATTGCTTTTGTTTGTTTTCGAAGAGTCATCACCACTTGCTTTTCTAAAATCTATGTCCATAGAGATTTCACTTTTATCAGAAATGAGAAAAATTAAGCTTCTGGATATAGAGCAAATCATCCTTGACCTAAATGTGTCAACCTACATTTCATTAATTCAGCCTTTAAATTCCTTGTCTCTCAACTCTAACACAGCATGAGATTGTCAAAAAAAACATTATGCCTTTCAGAGATAAAGATACAAAAGAAAACAAACCCTGTCCCCCATCCCTTTGAGAAGTGGCCACAGTGACCCTATACATCTTCCCATGGTTCTGTTTTCAGAGTTCTGGAGAATAGAAGAATTCCTTCCTCATATATTATAAGAAGTTGGGAGCAAGTCTTCCAATAATATGGGATGCAATCACTTAACAGCGAACTTCAGGGGATGCAGAATCAATTTAACACTTGACCCAACTCTCTGCAGAAGAGCTAAACAGCTATCATACCACTCCATTCTGGCAAAAGACAAAACATCTCCACTTAACACTCCAAGCCTTCTGTGAAATCTTAAGTAATGACTAACAGTGCCTTAAACATTTCACCGAGTATTGTTAAGACATAACGTAAACATGGACTACTCTGAAAACAAAGTCAAACTAGCCAGGAACAAACAAATCAAAGTATATTAACTAAAGTCTGTCTCCTCGGGCTGGCCCCGTGGAAGAGTGGTTAAGTTCGTGCGCTCCGCTGCAGGCGGCCCAGTGTTTCGTTGGTTCGAATCCTGGGCGTGGACATGGCACTGCTCATCAGACCACGCTGAGGCAGCGTCCCACATGCCACAACTAGAAGGACCCACAACGAAGAATATACAACTATGTACCAGGAGGCTTTGGGGAGAAAAAGGAAAAAATAAAATCTTAAAAAAAAAAAAAAAAGTCTGTCTCCTAAACCGAGCACCAGATCTTTCACTTATGTCTACATAAGTGGATACAGACAGCAATAATGATGAACTACAAAGGGTCTTTGGCACACTAAAGTAGGATCAGTGGTTCTCAAGCTTTCTAGCCTAAAACAAAATTTTCTCAGCTGAATAATCAAACTTTTAAAAAAAATTTCAAATCAACAAAACTACAGTTACTGTTCTTAAAATGGCACAAATATAAATTGAACAAAATTTGTAAAAGTACAAATCCAATTTCCTTCCTGAGTTTTTCATTTTAGTTCCTTTTTTACATCTCACCACCTTCCCCCCAACATTTATTATGAAAATTTTCAAAATACAAAAAAACAGGAGAACTGTTACATACACACCCATAATTCCATCACCTAGCTTTTACAAGTAACAGTGTGTTACATTTCCTTCATCACACATGTATCCATAACGACTCCTCTATGCATCCCTCTGTCTGTCTGTCTGGCCAAATGTCCATCCTATTTTGTGATGTATTTCAAAGTAAGCTGTAGATGTCATTACATTGTGGGTATATCATTAACTAGTGTTCAAATTTTATGTTTTCAGTTAAATTTACATACAGTGAAATGCACAAATCTCAGGTATAAAATTCGATGAGTTTTGACAAATGCACACACCTGTGTGACCTAAATCCCTACAAAGATATACACTATTACCCAAGAAAGTTTCCTTGAGCTCCTTCCCAGTCAATCCCTGCACTTCTCTCAACTCGAAAACCACTGCTGATTTTTCTCACCAGAGATTAGTTTTACTGATTCTAGAACTTCATATAAATGGAACCATAGAGTATGCACTCTTCCATATCAAGCTTCTTTGATTTAGCATGATATCCTGAGATTCATTCACTCATGTGGCTGCGAGTATACTTTCTTATTGCTGAGCAGGATTCCACTGTATGACTACCACATTTTGTTTATCCATTCTTCTGCTGATGGACACATGGACTGTTTCTAGGTTTCGGCCATTATGAATAAAGCGGCTACAAGCATTCTTCTAAAAGTCTTTCCATGGACATATGCTTTAGCTGTCTTGAGTAAATACTAAGTTAAGTGAATCACTAGATCATTAAGAAGATTATAATTAACTGTTAAAGAAACCACCAGACGTTTTTCCAAAGCAGCAACACTATTTTACAGTCCTAACTCTAGGTATAAAAGTTCCAGTTGCTCCATAACCTTGCAAAAACATAGCGCTGTCAGTCTTTTAAATTTTAGCCATTCTGATGGGTATGCAGTATCTCATTGTTCTAATTTATATTTCCCTAATGACAAGTAATGTTGATCACTTTTGTCTGAAGCTCTTCCCAGTATATTCTCCAAACCCAAATACTCAAGAACCTAATTTTATTATTCAACCTGTTTTCAGTCTTTATCAACTCATGAAGTTTAAAAAAAAAACCACCACCACCATGAGGTACACCTTCAGGATTAAGATGACCAAGTATAAACGTATCCCCACATCACCCTACTGCTAAGAGAGCTGCTTTGTCGCTTAAGAGCGAGGGAGACACTAGAAGAGAAAAGAGAGGAAAGAAAACCTTCACCTAAAAATCTGTACATGCCTGGCCAAGATTTGTAGCCATATTTTGAATAATCTGGACGATCCAAGAAACTTCAAACCAGAGTATTTCAAATCTTACTAATCTCTTACTGCACAGCTGCTCCATATTTAGTATGCCTAAGAACCACATGGGTATCTTGTTAAAATGCAGAGTCTTATTAAAACACAGGTATTGGACCTGAGGGGCTGCATTTTTAACAAGCTCCTGGCTGGTCCAAGGACTCCACTTCGGGTAGCACCTAAATACCTGACAAGCAAAGTACATCTTCTCTGGATAAAGGCACCTTTATTCCAGGCCTCAGGAAAACTCTACAAATAAACTAAGGACAGCGAACAGCACACACAGAACACATAAGTAAACAAGGCACCATGAATAAGAACTTGCAAAAGCAAACAACAGAAACAGTCACACAGATTTCAGATACTAGAATGGATCAGACGTCTTAAAACAAAATGCATACTATGTTTAAAGATACAAGGGACAACCTTGAAAAAGCTAAAGGAAACAAAAGAACCATAAAAGTGACAGATTTGAAAAGGAACCAAACTTGAAAAATAAAATATGAAAAATAAACTTTAATGGACAGATCTGGCAGCATATTAGTCAAAGAAGAAAGTTAGTGAAACATAAAACAGACCAGAAGAAATTATGCAGAATGCGGCACAGAAAGGCCAAAAAGTTAAAAATAAAGAAAATATACAGAGGATAAAGTGAGAGATCAACCATATGTTTAATCAGAATTTCAGAAGTACAAGAGTGAAGACATGGCAGAAGCATATCTAAGCATTTAATGCCTGGGAATTTTCTAGAACTGGTAAAAGATACCAATCCATAAATTCAAGGGGTCCAAATGATCCTAAACAGGACAAATGAAATTTACTCCTAGATATGTCATAGTGAAACTACAAAGTACCAAAGATACAGAAAATCTTAAAGCATAAGCGGAAGAAGGTCATCATTTGTTGAGACTATCAGTGGACCTCTCAACAGCAATGATGGAAGCCAGAAGACAGTGGAATTATATTTTCTTCAGCACACTAAAGACAGGTGTCAACTGAGAAATAAACCAAATGAAAGTATCTTTTAAGAATGAAGTTTTTGGGGCTAGCCCGGTGGTGAGTGATTAAGTTCATGTGCTCTGCTTTGGTAGACCAGGGTTTCTAGGTTCGGATCCTGGGCACAGACCAACACACCACTCGTCAAGCCATGCTGTAGCGACATCCCATATACAAATAGAGAAGGACTGGAACAGCTGTTAGCTCAGAGCCAATCTCCTGAAGCAAAAAAGAGGAAGACTGGCAACAGAGGTCAGCTCAGGGCCAATCTTCCTCAAAAGAAAAAAAAAAAAAAGGATGATGTTTTTATCAGACAAAAACCAATGTTTTTCCACCAGTAATAAAAGGAAAGTGACCCCAGATATAGTATAGAGAAGCAAGAAGAAATAAAGGTGACATAAATGAACATTAACTATAAAATTATACTATCTACTAAGGATTTAAAAACTGATTAAAGTAAAATAACAACAATATCTTAAAGTCAAGAGAAGCTTGGTAAACTGAGTTACTATTCTAAGGTCTTTGTATTTTCCACAAGAAGTAAAGGTACCAGTTAAGCATAGACATTGTTAGATATCCTGTTTTAGTTTCTGAAATAACCACTCAAAGACTAGAATCATACCTCTATCAAAAATAATAAACTCAGGGCCAGCCCAGTTGTGAAGTGGTTAAGTTCTCATGCTCTGCTTCGGCAGCCCAGGGTTTGCAGGTTCGGATCCCAGGCGCGGACCTAGCACCGCTCACCAAGCCATGCTATGGTGGCATCCCACACAAAACAGAGGAAGACTGGCACAGATGTTAGCTCAGGGCCAATCTTCCTCACACACACACAAAAAATACTAATCCACAGAGTGAATTTTAAAACACCTCTCTCAGTAATGGATAGTAATGTGACAACCAAAAAATAAATTAGTAAGAGTAGAGATAATCTGAACAATACTCTTATCAACAGACTTAAAGGACAACTGCAAATACATATTCTCTTCAAGCGCACACAGAATATGGACAAAACTTATTCATACACTGGGTCTCATAAAGTAAATCAACAAATTTGAAGAACTGAAATCATACAGAGCATATTCTTTGTCTACAATGAATAGAAATCAATAGCAAAAAGATAACCAGAAAGCTGGAAAGCAAGCACACTTCTAGAGTACTACCTACCTTTACCAGCCAAACAGCAATTAACTCAGCGTTCACTATCCATTTTCCCTAATTCATTACCTTGCACTTGCCCCAACTAAGTTCACCTGAAATCTTGTTTTCTCTATTCAAGTTTTACAAAATCTTCTTGCTTTATATTTCTCAATATTTCTGCATATCACAACTCTGAAGAGCTCAAACGCATTTTGCAAAAATTAGCTCTTTCATTAGAACGCTCCTACAGGTGTAATATGCTACTACAAGTGCAATAAAGTGTTTGCAGTCTCATTTTCTCTAAGAAATTCCCTATGGATGTCATAACTCTTTGAACAAGTATTTATATTTATGTAGTTGCATAACACCGAAATTAAAATTTAGCATGAGGGGGCCGGCCCCATGGCCGAGTGCTTAAGTTCACGCACTCCGCTTCAGCAGCAAAAAAAAAAAAAAAGGATTGGCAACAGTTGTTAGCTCAGGTGCCAATCTTTAAAAACAAAAAAAATTTAGCGTGAAAAGAAAAAAACTACTTGTATTCAACAATCATTTATAAAATGCTATATATAACCATCTGTCGCTTTCTATCCACTGTATTCCCACAGATCCTATGGAAGCAGTCACACACTACATGACAACCTCTTATATCCCACAACACCCACCACAAGTTAACTAGGGTTCAGAACTCTGCAAATGACCTATGACAGACCAATAAGAGTCCTTCCCCCAAGACTTTTCCAGTACCTAGATGGTTAAGTGTAAAGTTTGGCATTATAACAGCTATGTTTAACACAGCCACATTAGGAAGCAGTCTTAAGAGAGAGAAATAAAGCAGACACACACAGAGTAGAGACAACAGGTAAGAGTATCTGAATTGCTGGTTTCAGTTCAGTGTTCCTAAGGCCCAGCTGCCTGATTTATCCTTTAAGATTTCATTAGACACACACGGGTAGTCAATCTCAAGTGTGTCCAATTAATGTCTGCAATTTTTTTATGCCTACTTTACTTTTTATGCCTCCAAAGTGAGATGGATGCTCTTTTAAACCTGACACATTCCTGGAGATTCTATATTTCCTCCAATAACAGAGACAAAACTATTAAGTCTTTGTATATTGGTGTTCTATAAAAACACTCTGTATTCTTCTGACATGTGTCTCCCTCTTTAATCCTACAACCCCAGAATTATAGCAAGAACACAGTTACTCATATGTAACAGAAGAGATGCTCAAAAGAACTTCATCTATGCTCAAGTACCTAAGTTTAAAATCAGATTAGCAGTCTCCTGACTCACACCAATTTTCTAATACACTGCTCTTTAAAAGGATAAATTCATACTTATCAAACCCAGTTTACAAATGTCCATTTGTAGCATACTATATATAACCATGAATTTTTAAAAATTAACATTTTTAAGTGATAACATATCCAGTATCACTAAAATAAGATTCCATCCAAAAACTGTAAACAGCATTGTTGAATACACTAAAATCAGTATCAGGAAATCATAAAATTTAGTATCTTTTCTCATCCTTTACTGAAATTTGAAGGAGAAAAATATGACATGAAACACGTCTAACATGAATACCACCTGTAGCAGTAACGCATGAGAAAGAGCACGGAACCAAACCAGAGCCACCAAATCTTTATGCTCAATCATTTCTCTCCTAGAGGTAAGAACAAATAACCAAAACAAACTACAGGGAGAGGTAGAAAGAGAAGGTACTGCTACACCTCCAAAATGTAAAATAGACAGTTAAGTTTTTCCTGGAAAAAAGAAGAATCACAAAAAACAGCAAGAATAAACTAGAAGGGAAAAGGGGTTAAGAAGAACCCATGATGTACCGTGCAGAGACATCAGCCCGCTCTGGCCCTCTTTTATTTTTTTATTTTGTTTTTTTAAAGATTGTCACCTGAGCTAACGTCTGTTGCCAATCTTCTTTTTTTTCCTCTTTCTTCTCCCCAACGCCCCCCAGTACATAGTTGCATATTCTAGTTGTGAGTCCTTCTGGTTGTGCTATGTGGGATGCCACCTCAGCATGGCTTGATGAGTGGTGCCATGTCCACACCCAGGATCCGAACCGGCAAAGCCCTGGATCACCTAAGCGGAGCATGCGAACTTAACCACTTGCCTGGTCCTCTTTTAAAGACAACTGAGAGGTGAGTAGATACTGGTGCTGTTAGAATCTTCCTAGGATGCATACAAGATTTAAAGGAACTATGTGAGGCTCACACCAAGAGAAGACCAAACCACAAACAAATCACTAAAGTAAAAGGTGAGACAACTACTTTAAGTCCTAACACACAGGAGCATCCCAAGCCCTGAGGGGGGCAACACACCTCCCAAGGGTGAAATATGACCACCCTGATGGAAAAAAGGTATGTGCCCAGGAGAGAAGGGAGCTGGTTGGAAATGCGATGCAAAAGGGGCATTCCACATAGAGAAACAGCTTCAGAAAGAAAGGCCTAGGGGCACGAACGAAAGAATTGAACAGGAAATAGCTGGAGATGGGTCTGAAAGCCTGAAAACATCTTAACAAGTGAAATCACAAAACACCCCAAATACATAATCCACACCAAACTCTTCCAACCAAACTGCATACCAACTATAACAATGCAGAAAGTGCTAATAGGTCTTTTAAAACAAAACATTCCATATAATCTTCTAAATAAGAAAATGGATAGAAGTTTGTAAGAGCCAACCACAAATTTAATTTCTACTGTTAGCTGGACTTGTACAACATTGGAAAATCAAAAAGAACTGGTAAACTGCTCCCTGACAAGTAGAACCACTGGTTCTGAAGTGCATTTGGCGGCTTCCAAGGACAGTTTCCCATCCAGCCTTCTTCAAGTGACACTGTCACAACCAAGAAATAAGCATTTTTCTAGTAAACAGGATGTTTAAATCCAAATAATAATTTAAGTAGAAAAAGTCAAAAGTGCCAAAAGGGAAGAGCCCCCTAGGAGGAGAAATCCAATTACGAGGTACGCAGTTTCGGTCTGCAGCCCCATACTACACAACGGGCAAGAATTTTTTTTTTCGGATTGGTAAGACTGACTAACAGGAAGACAGCACATCACAACAGTAAGTGCCAATTCTAAAACTTAACCTGAAAGTCTGTAGACTCCAACGTGCACAGGGTTTCTTTTTGGAGTCATGAAAATGTTCTGAAATTACATAGTGGTGATGGCTGCACAACTCTGTAAATATACTACACACACTGTATACTTTAAATGGGTGAACTGTAGGCATATGAATTATATCTCAATAGAGCTGTTAAAAAAATTTTACTTCGCTCTGAAAATGTTTCCTGCCTTCCAAAGTACTGTAAAAAAGGAAAACCTTGAATCTGTTGCTTTTAAACCTTCAAATAGGCCAACAAATAAAGTGTAAACTCTTCCCCAATAGGTGCTGGGAGGTAAGGTAAACCAACCGACATTTGGAAGACAATCATCATCTGTTAAGAATGAAAAGACTCCTAAACATAATGGAGTGCATTTTCTAAGGTAGTTACTAAAACCTGATAAGCTAATTTCCTTACTCCTTATACCACTTCGTCCTAGTCTCCATTCTAAAGCAATGACAGCGTCTCCACTTCACAGTCATTACACTGGTTAGAAAATCAAGTTTTTTCTTGATTCCCAACACTGCCATTAAATATAAAAATAAAATGAAAACCAAAAGTATTTACATAGAAACTAACAAACACTGTACTGTTATATTCCATAACACCTAGTGTTGGATGAATGCAAGCATTATAACTTTTCTAAAGCAAACAAAACAATAATAATTAAATCCAGCATGGATAATTATAACTTATCTGTTCCAAAAGAAGTTCTTCTAGCACTCACAAAGCCCAGTGATCCAAAAGGAAGTACTAGTTTACCTTTCAAGAAACCTAAAGACTGAGGCGTAGATATTCAAGATAGTCATGTGGACCAGATAAAAGGTAGTCTATCAACAGATGTTTGTGTGCCAACTGTGCAAAAGGCACTGATGTGTCTTGTAAGTCAGAAATACTGCTTTAAGAAAACTTTAAAATGAAATGTGGTTAACCACGAAGTTAAAACAAAAAATCAAATTAATGTTAGCAATCAAGTTTGCTGCATTTTAAGTAAACCTACTTTAAAAAGGAAAATGGGCTGGCCACGTGCCAGAGTGGTTAAGTTTGCATGCTCTGCTTCAGTGGCCTGGTGTTTGCCAGTTTGGATCCTGGGCACAGACCTACACACCATTCATCAAGCCACGCTGTGGCAGCATCCCACGTAGAAGAACTAGAATGACCTACAACTAGGATACACAACTATGTACTGGGGCTTTGGGGAGAAAAAAAAAAAAAGACGAAGATTGGCAACAGATGTCAGCTCAGGGCCAATCTTCCTCACCAAAAAAAAAAGGTGGGGGGGAGACAAAGAATGTCTGTTGAAGGGAAAGCAGATGGGGGTGGATAAAGCACAAGGTGGGGAAAACGAGATGGTTAGGGGAGTTGGGATAGGGAACGGGCAGGGGAGGCCAAATGTTGGCTCCAAGTAGATTTAATGTCCTTAGTTCCTTACTTAGAGTAATTTTCTTTCTATTCCTCCTACACAAATTTTTTAAAGTATCTCTGCTCCTGGTTTACAAACTATTTGAGATATATCCACACTTCTAAAAACGCAAGTGGGGGAACCACATGAACACAAGTCATTTTACATGCATCCACTAAGGAAAGAACATCTCATTTGCATAGCACTTCAGAGCAGTGACTTTACATGAATGTTCCCACTTTTAGGCCTTTACCTCAGCTGTATCTATTTCGGAGGGGTGGGGGATTGAGGGGACACCCAGGTCCAGTCTTATTAGCTGGGATATGAGAGTGCCAGGTCTTATTCAGCTACCCATTTACTTCACAGCTATTTATGGATTATCCTGCTTCACAGGTTTTAGGCACTGGGAGAAAGGGATAAATAAGATTTTCTCTCTCCTTGCAGAACTTCCACTCTACTGCAGAGGCAGACAAACAGCAAATAAGAGATAGTACTGTGATGAAACTCAAACAATAGAGAGAGAGAATAAAGGAGGGGGAGATCACAGTCAGGAGAGGGCAGAAGATAATGTTCCCACCCAAATTCCATCTACCCCACCTCTCTTCTCTGCTGGAAGAATCCTGCCTTTTAGGGGGTACAAATCTTGTCACCTCCCAGGAAGGAGGCGTCTCCCCTGGCGCCAGGGGATGAGTCATTATTGAGCTAAAGCCAGTTTTT
This sequence comes from Equus asinus, assembly GCF_041296235.1. Taxonomy (NCBI): domain Eukaryota; kingdom Metazoa; phylum Chordata; class Mammalia; order Perissodactyla; family Equidae; genus Equus; species Equus asinus. Next base: position 10,545,071 of record NC_091808.1, on the reverse strand, counting down.
TCTGAAACTGCAAGATTAGAGACTTGCAATCAGTTTAAATCAGGGGTTCATAACCAGGAGTTCGTGAACTTGGATTGAAAAAACTAATTTCACTAACCTCTAATGGAAACTTAACGTTTCCTTCTACCATGAGTTAGGCAACAAACCACAACATTTTTGGCTGTACTTGTGACTTTGCACCAGGAGAATTCACAGATATTATCATATCACATTACAATTGTTGCAGATACCTCAAAATATCATTTACACTCATCACTACTTTGAACAGCTGCTATAAGTACTAATAAAGAAACATATTACTATATTATCACAAACTAGTTTAACAGTTTGAGAGAGAAATTTCAATATTCTGATATATTTGGGTTTTTGTCCATGAGTTTAAAAATATTATTTTGAGGAGCTTCAGACTGCTAAAAGGTCCACACGACAAAAAAGGTGAAGAATCCCTGGGTTTAAAAGGTCATAACTAGAAGTTCTAAATGAAATAGAGAATAGAAAATAGCAGCATGCAAAATGATTAGATATTGTTTGTGAAATTTATTTCAATTACATACATCTATCTACACATATACTGGGGATGCAAAGTAGGGCATTTCTTATCATGAATTGCAGATCAAAAGAATTTAAAATTTAAAAGCCAGTGGTCTAAAACCATCTTTGTACAAAATACCATTACTAGTTTATTTTTGCCAGAGGTACGACCTAGTTTTCCCCAATAAGACATATGGTAAAGTGTGCTGTGCATCCTTTAGGAATACTTTTGCTTTCTGGATTAAAAAGACCCCATCTTCTCCTCCTTCCTGCCTCAAATGTGATGGACACAATGACTTCAAGCCATGACAGTTATCTGGTGTCTAAGAGAACCACTTGCTAAGAATGGGAGAGCAGAAACACACACAGAGCCTGGTCCTCGCTGGAACCATTGTGTGCCTGAACCACACTGTGTGAGGAAAAATAAACCCTGATCTGTTTAAGGCCATTAGTCACGTTTTCTATTACTTGCAGGTGAAACGTTCCTATCAGATAAAGGAATTATTACGGATAGGGTGACCAAGGAAGGCCTCTTCGAGGGGTAACATTTGTGCCAAGACCTCATGCATAAGGAGACAGCCATGTAAGATCTAGAAGAAGAGCACTCCAATCAGCAAGAAGAGTCAATAAAAGGAAGAAGAAGTAGGAGATGACATCAAAGAAGTGGGCAAGAGCCAGACCATGTAGGGCCTCGCAAGTCTTAAGGAGCCATCTGACTCTTCCCATGGACTACCATAAGTGTGCACACACCCCTCACACACATACAAGAACATTTCCCAAGTCAATACAAAAGATAAGGGAGGGGGACACCACATTTAAAAACTTGGCTTTAGGTACAAAGCTGCTCCTTGAAGCATTATAAATAACAGTTTTTGAAAAATCTAACAAAGGATTAGAAGATTAAATTACGGTTAAGTAAACATAAAGCAAACATTAATAAAGAAATAATAATGAAACAGGAAAGTGTTCATCATAAAACAGCATGAGGAAAAACGTATAATATGGGGGCTGGCCCCAGGGCCGAGTGGTTAAGTTTGCATGCTCCACTTTGGTGGCCTGGGGTTCACAGGTTCAGATCCTGGGCACGGACCTAACGCACCACTCATCAAGCCATCCTGTCGTGGTATCCCACATAGAAGAACTAGAATGATCTACATCTAGGATATACAACTATGTACTGGGGCTTTGGGGAGAAAGAAAAAAAAAAGGAAGATTGGCAACATATGTTAGCTCAGGGCCAATCTTCCTCACCAAAAAAAAACCACACAAAAAAACAAACCAGATAATATGGATCCATTTTTATTAAAACAAAAGCTAGAAGAAAATACAAAAATGTGCATAGTGGTTCTATCAGGTGGTGAGATTATAGATGGCTCTTAATTTTCTCTTTTACTTATTATCTTTATTCAAATTTAATGTCACTCTACACTTTATAATCAGAAATACATTCCTCAAAAATTACAAGTTTTTAAAAGTTGCTCACTAAATGTAATGTGGCACCCTGGCTGGGATCCTGGAACAGAAAGCCACTAGGTAAAAACTAAGGAAATCCAAAAAAAGCATAGGCAGTAATAATGTATCAGTATTGGGTCATTCGTTGAGTCAAATATATCATACTACTGGTAAGATCTTAACAAAAGGGAAATTGTGTGGGTAACTATCTTTGCAACCTTTCTGTAAATCTATTCTAAAATAAACCAAGTTTATCTAAAAAATGTTTAAGTCCTCTTAAGACTTCAAGCGGGCAAGGACAGAGAGCAGGAGTTATTACTAATGAATAGCAAGCAAAGGGGAAAAGGGCATTCAGGAAGAGAGAAGATACCATATGCTGAAAGTTAAGGGGCAAAAGGTTTGCACAATATGTCTGCCTAGTACATAACAGGCCCTCACTTGTTTTACTATTTTCAGAAACAAGAGTTTTAAAGTACAGACTTAAAAAGGCGTTATTGATCCCCTCAACTAAGGAGAAAAGTGCTGAGAACTAACACAACTTTTAAAATACCTTTGAGCTACCAGAATTATCACTCAAAGCCATGTGACGCAAGCCTTCACTCGGAACTTACCTACTTAACACACAATTCTAACAAGTAGTTTTGCAACTCAACACATTAAAAACTGAAGGGAGTATGGTGTGGCACACATGGCGCCTAAACAGACCCAAGCCCACCAACTAGGGGTTGGGGGCACTCACTGTACAAAGCAAATAAGTTCGTTAAAAAGCAGGCCACTTAGGAGTGTCCAGCTGCCAACGAGGGCCTCAAGGCTCAGTGTCATAATTTCACTAATGATGGCCAAGAGTCAGGAACAAAATGTTACAGTGCATTCACAACACTGAAAAGTCAGCAAGTATATAATGACGTAAAGAGCCACATGAAAAAAAGCACGTTCACTGTATTTAACTTTTCTCAGTAGACTTTACCACATCTATTTCTTTAAAAAAAAAAAAAAGTTTCAGGCCAGCACCAGTGGCCTAGTGGTTAAGTTTGGCACACAACACTGTGGCAGCCTGGGTTCAGTCCCCAGCACGGACCTGCACCACTCGTCTGCCAGTGGCCATGCTGTGGCAGCAGCTCACATACAAAAAGACGATGACTGGTAACAGATGTTAGCTCAGGGCGAATAGTCCTCAGCAAAAAAAAAAGGGTTTTCATTGATTAAAAAAGTTTTAAAAAACATAACAAATTTATCCTCTAACAATAAAAACAAACTTGGCCTTGAAACTGGGTAAAGGGAATATGGGATATTCCTTATATGACTTTTACATTTTTATAAGTCTGAAATTACATCAAAAAGACATCAAGGGGGCTGGCCCCATGGCCAAGTGATTAAGTTCTCATGCTCCACTTCGGCGGCTCGGGGTTTTGCTGGTTCAAATCCCGGGCGCAGACATGGCACCGCTCATCAGGCCATGCTGAGGTGGTGTCCCACACGCCACAACTGGAAGGACTCACAACTAAAACTACACAACTATATACCAGGGGGCTTTGGGGAGAAAAAGGAAAAATAAAATCTTAAAAAAAAACCCTCTGTTTCCCAGTCTTGATTGCAGTTAGAGGTCTAGCCAATATGATGCAAGCAGAAGTCATTATGTGGGGTTATGAGGAAAGCTCCTTTAAAAAAAAAAAAAGGACATCAAAAAAACTTAAGCCATATCACACATCTAACACTGACCTTATTTATTTAAAACTATTAGTAGTAGTCAAGGAGACTATAATTAACAATGATAAAACCTTTGAACCTGAATCAAATGTAGAAAGTGCCCCCCAAAAAACTTTTCAGAACACTTAATGTTAGTCCAGGTCAGGAATATTTTTCCTTTCAATCTTTAAAGTTTCATTTTCACTGTCCATTATATTTACTCAACACCTAATTCTAACACCTTAAAAATAATAAATTCACACACTGTCAACTGTAATTTTATACACTTATACCAACTGTAAAAATAAGTCATCATTTAAAAGAACTATTAGAATAAAAGCTACTATTAAACTTCTTCTAGGAGCCAATATTCTGATCAAAAAAACTAATACAGCAACTACTATTTGATCACTTAACTGCAAACCAGGCACTGTGCTCAGACTCCACTCTCTCATCAAGAATTCAAAGGAATACTGCGCAGTATATATTTTCTATAATTTACACGTTAGGTAACTTGGCCAAGGTCAAACAACTAAGAAACTAGCACCCAAGTCCATCTTGCTGCAGAGTCCACCAATACCCTCAAATAAATAATCTCCTCTCCATCCGTGTACTACACCACTCAGATAATACCAGGTTGGTATCAGAGAAATCCATCTTCTCAAATCTGTCTTTTTACATAGGCTGTTAGTACAAGAAAGGAAAATAAAAATGCTTCCTCTCAAAAAGAGTGGTTACCAATAATAATAGCTAACATACTGAGCACTTATCCCATACCAGGCACTGTTCTAAAAGTTTTACATATTAACTAATTTAATCCCCACAACAAACGTAGCACATAAGTACTATTACTATTCCCATTTTACAGATGGGGAAACTGAAGTCAAAATAAAGTGACTTTACCCAAGGTCACACAGCTAACAGTGTTAAAGCCAAGATTTAAGTTGAATCCTAGTCTTTGCTCTTAGCCACTTACACCAAGCGCCTTTATCACTTAGACATTATCACATTATCTTTAAAACATTTAGACAGCATTTCAAATCCTTCGAACAAAATAAAGGCAGCCAGTAATATTCTAGAGAAGAGACTGGCGAAGTACCACCAACGTGCAAAATCTGGCCCACCATTTTGTTTTGTAAATAAAGTTTTATTAGAACACAGTTGACAGCTGATTTTGCTGCACAATAACAGAATAATTACAACAGAAGTTGCATGATGTGCAAAGTCAAAAATATTTACTACCTGGCACCTTGCAAAAAGAGTTTAATGACCTCTGTTCTGAAAGATGATACTGTGTGAACTCTTCTCAGAACTATTCAAATTAATATACATTTTTCTGTATCACTATAAATAAAAATAGCAAATATCAATTAACAATATATACTATTTATGCATGATCCTAACAGTAACCCATTTTATACCCAAGTAAACTAAGCCTCACAGAGTTTAAATGACTTGCCCAAGATCACACAGCTGGAACATGGGAGATATTGTCTAAACAGAGTGTCTAGCTTCATAGCTCATATTCTTTCTAGATGACACTGCCTTCAAAATATATAAATGTGTATAGCCATAGAATAGCAAAGCTTTTGGGGCCAGCACCGTTGCCAAGTGGTTAAGTTCTCGCGCTTCACTTCGGCAGCCCAGGGTTTTGCCGGTTCAGATCCTGGGCACGGACATGGCACCACTCATCAAGCTATGCTGAGGCAGCATTCCACATGCCACAATTACAAGGACCCACAACTAAAGATACACAACTACGTACCCAGGGGCTTTGGGGAGAAAAAGGAAAAATAAAATCTTAAAAAAATAAATAAATAAAGCTTTCTATGAAAAATGACTAAAGTTACATGATAAAAATGCCAACTTTAAGGGAAAATAAAATGTTCATATAAATGTACGCAAAGGGGCCAGCCCCGTGGCCAAGTGGTTAAGTTCGTGCTCCACTTCAGCAGCCCAGGGTTTTGCCGGTTTGGATGCTGGGCATGGACCTTGCACCACTCATCAAGCCATGCTGAGGTGGCGTCCCATATGCCACAACTAGAAGGACCCACAACTAAAATATACAACCACGTACTGGGGGGCTGTGGGAAAGAAGGAAAAATACAAAAAAATAAAATCTTTAAATGTATGCACAGATATTAATTGGGCCACACTTTCATCTTATTTTCTACTATATTTATATTTTCCCTATTATTCCAATTGGGGTTCTGAATAACCCAGGGATACTCATAAGCAGCAAAGGAAGCATATGGAAGAATACAGTATATCTTCCTCATATAAATATAGGACAAAGAACTCATTAAAATAAAAACAGGCAAGAAAATAAACACAGAATGTAGACTGTATTTACTCAGTTAAGCCCCCTCTGCTACTGAAAAATTATATCCTCTTCTGACACAGACTCTCATCCACCCTCATCACACTCCTTGTCTAGAATGTCCAACTCTCTTCAGTTACCCACTCCCCTATCCATCTCCACCTCACCCCAGCCCCCAAGATTCAGCTAACCTCCATGAAGTAGCACTGAGCCAAGGGAAGGAGTGAGTAAGTTAGCTGGTGTTGCTATTACTATTACTCAGGAAGCCTTTTCTGGTTATTCCTATCCCATTCATCTCCCACACCACTGGGCTGATCTAGATCGCTACTGGACTGTATTATACACATTCACAGTGAAAGGCACATCAGAAAGGTAACAAGGAATTGAATTTGGAATTCCATGTGGGCAAGTATTCACGGATGCAGATAATACAACTATTTCGAGAAACATCTTAGTTAATTTTTTACCATATTCGCTAATTCTAAACAGCTAGTCACCTGATGAGGCATCTGAGTAATGTGTAAGAATCCAGTTTGAGAGGTTTTTTTATGGTTAATTTTGTCCCCAAGTTTACCACCCCCTAGGAGAATATAAACTCTAGGCCAAGAACCACATCTTATATATCTTCATAAGCCCTAATCTTGACCTAGGACTTGAAATAAGAAGAGTTCAAAAACATTTATAATAATACATACTTTGCTTATTATTCATATACATTATAATTCCATCTCCACTGTTAACTTCAGACTAACTTGAGTGAGCGCAGAGATGTCTTAGATGATTATTTTTCTAGGTTTGAGAGTATAGCTAACATAAATCAAGCAAGACTTTTAAGAGAGAAATGCAGCAGTTGTTGAAACCAAGATAATTTCTTCCCTTGTACCATGATTCTAATACTAGCCCTTAAAACAGAAGTGCAGGGGTCAGCCCAGTGGCACAGCGGTTAAATGCACACGTTCTGCTTCAGCAGCCCAGGGTTCGCAGGTTCAGATCCTGGGCGCGGACATGGCACCGCTTGGGAAGCCATGCTGTGGTAGGTGTCCCACATATAAAGTAGAGGAAGAGGGGCACGGATGTTAGCTCAGAGCCAGTCTTCCTCAGCAAAAGGAGGAGGATTGGTGGCAGATGTTAGCTGAGGGCTAATCTTCCTCAAAAAAAAAAGAAGTGCAAAAATTTTTAGAACCATTGTTAAGTCCTTGACTTTACATTCCTTAAAAGAACTATAGATTACGCTATTCCTAACTTTAAAACTCTCTTATGTAATATGGAAACTTCCCAAATCCTTTACTATCACATTAAAAATATAAACAACCTCAGCAGGCATCCTGAAAAAGTTCTAAGTTTTTCTAACTATAGTAAACTTTCAAAGGCTAATCGTGCAATTATGAATCATCATAAATTTTTTCCTAACAAGAAACAAAGCATTAATATGCTGAAGATAAGTAAACATATGAGTAAAGTAGAAGGCCCATCCCACAGAAAAGAAATGTCACTATTCAGCAAAGGTTAAGTTTACTGTTTCCTAGCCTACTCAAGGAAGAGAAACTGACTATCATTTAAAACTGGTGCTACAAGGAAGATCCCAAATGATGGGTCTATTATCTCTTCAGTAATTCCTCTCAGTAGCACTTGGTTTGTGTAATGGGAAGATACCTGGAAAAAAATGGCATGGCCTAACATACAGGCAGCTGAAAAGTAATCCTAGATGGCTAGAAGAGGCAGGAGCAGATTGTCTTACAGTGCCACCCCAAAGGCTGAAATTCCCCAGGTCTTACCTCACAGCAGCAACTGGGAGGGCAAAACTTTTCAAAAGGCAGGGCAAAGGGCAGAGTAAAAAAGGAGATGAACTCTGCCATTAACAGTCTAGCTTTCTGAGAAAAGTATTTTGAAGGCACAATATGAAAATCAACACTAAAGTTCCTAACAACAATTGAGAAATAATTAGCCAACAGGTCTGATCACAAAGTTAACTACTGAATCTTCTCAAAAATCAGCCCAATTGTTGCCATCTACTGGGAAAAGGGTACAAACGCTTTTAAATCTGGGGTGGAGGGGTAGAGATGGGGTTTAATTTCCTCTTGAGACTAAGGTGCTTTCCCTAGGGGAGTAGAAGAGATGGAAATATACGCTTCATAGAAGGAAAAAATAAGAAGATGCATGACCGTCTTGCAGAAAAATAAGCACTCCTGCCTGCTGCAGCAGTAAAATACAGACTTCACAAATGTTTTTAGTCTAAAGTCTACAAAACCCCAGAAATTTTGGACAATACAGCCTTAACAGGTACTATTTTAAGTCATAAACTTGCACTAACAGCTAGCAGAACTGCTGTCTCCACATAAGGAAGAATCAAATTAATTCAAACTGCAGTTAGCAATCTACAAGAATATGCTGGAAACAAAAACAGCTAAAGAAAGCTAAATATTACTGCTACCCGACCCCTGAATAAAACACTATTCTCTTCATCTTTATTTTCCCTTCAGCCACCACCTAACCTCATTTCCCATTTTCGCCATCTTGTTGTATGTATTTTTATGAGAGTAAAAGGGATAGTAAACAGTCTACTATGACATGACGCAGAGTGCTAGGCAAATATTTTATTAAAATATTTAACTTGATCAAACTGGGTAAAATTAATCTGCACTTTTTAAAAGTATGTAAATACTTAAGCCACAATTTGCTTTTGTTTTCAACGTTTTTTGACTGTTTTAGACGCTAGGCAGAAGTTTCTCCTCTAAATAAGACTGACAAATTACTGAGTGAGTAACTCACAAAAAACCACATACTAATTCTCAAACAGTACTCTGAATTTAAAAAAAAAAATCTCCGAATAAACAATAGTTGAATGTGTTAAGACAAAATGACGGCCAGCGTCCACTAACGGAAGGAAGAATTCTGTGACTGAACAGAGGAGAGGGGCAGTGGGAGTCATTTAGACACTTAACCAGCTCCTGTTTACTGAACAAAACTTTTTAACTCTTCGGTGGGGAAACTGAACAAGTTTTACCTCACTGCTTCTAGAGCCCCAAAACTTAGCACAAAAACCCTTATATGCAGTCCTAGAAAGGGAAGCAATTTCATAAAAAGATAAATAAGATCTAAAAGCATTTTTCTGTTTCTTTTCAGCTCATTCACAAATTAAATATTTTTCTCCACTTTTCCCATGCCTATTCAGGGATCAGTAACAAATTCAATATGTCTATTTCTTAAATCTAATGTCTTAATCTCCCATTTAAGAACCTCAATAATCTCAGCCCAAATTTCCTGTTATTTCATAAATGAGGACCCTCTGCTCCAGAGGGCCAGTTTACCACACCACTATTACACCTGCAAGCTCCCCATTCTTCCGTACATATCCAAACAATCAGGGCCAGTTCAAGTCCGTCCTCTCTCCATGAAGCCTTCCTCAGTAACTTCAACCCAGGACTGAATCTATCTCTCAACTTCTGAGTACTCGCTGTATAAAACACAACTTCAGGCTTACTAACAAATATGCACAATGTTCTATGTTGTGTTCCACTGTCACAGTTTGAACTCATCTGCAATGAAGTACACTTCAAGATAAGAGATCTCAGAAATCTCTTCTTTCTCCTCAGCGTTCTCCAAGAGGGAAGACCTTGTATGGAACTAGAAATGCACAGAGATCAGTTGCTGATGAAATATTTGTATAATGAAGGTGCTTCCAACAATTTATTCAGTAAAGCCAAAAATCATGCCCTAATTTATCTGTTTCTTAATTTAGATTCTCATATCAGGTTTTCTAAATGCAGAAAACTTGCATTTAGAATATCTACAAAATACTTGTCTATGCTAAATACTATCCTATATATAGTTACCAAGTAAGTTTGACCAGAAAAGTGATTATCAACTAAATGAAACGTAACAGTACTCAGAGGACAAGAACTACGTCTTAAATTCCTTTTGCATTTCTCCCAGCACAACCCTGCTGCACAGTAAGCACTTGATAAGTACCTATTGATACATAAACTTTTATCTACTAATAAACATAATCCCCAGATGCTAAACCTGGAGTAACTAAGTTACTAAAATAGTCTAGAGCCTTCACAATCCCTTAAATAGCTGATTTTAATGAGCCTAATTCTGAAAAATTTATATTCTGGATCCTACACTCAGCTACCAAACCCTGAAAAACTAAAATAAGCAAGTTGACAGTAAATTATGGCAAATGATGCAGTAAACTATGACAAATGATGCTAAAATTATTTCACAATATAGTTTCTTAAGGTGTCACCAAAAGGAACTCTACCAGTCAGCTACCACGTACAATGCATTATGTTAGAGCCTCGTGCCAGCCACTGTGGGGAGAGAAGAATGAGACCTCTACCTCAAGAGGCCAAAGATCTAGTAAAGAAGATCTAAACAACTAATTATATAAGACAGACTGTAAAAGCTATAACTGAAACAAAATGTTGTAGAAGGGGAGAAGAGAATGCAGAGTTAAAATGTCACAGGAGCCACTGGAAAAGTTAACTGTGTGTGTGTAGCTACAAGAGTTCTAAGATGAAGGAGGGGCTCCAACCCAGGGAGACAAAACAATGAAAGCCAGACAAGAATGCTGAAGCTCCTGGGTGTGTTCAGAGAGGAACAAGCAGCTCGATCTAACTGCATGCAACCAAGGGTGCAAAACAGGATTACAAAATACTGGGGCCAGAGCAGAAGTCGGAGCGTTTTCATAGATTTACTATTTACAGAGCAACTACAAGCATTTAGTTTTGGAGAATTTAAAAAAAAAAGGGAAGGGAGGCCCTCCACATGATCTCCACAAACCTGCTCTCTAAGGACACAAAGCAGCTTCAATTACAACTCAACAGTGAATTTCAGATGGGCTATCTGTAAAAACTCACTTTGGATTTCCAGGGCATCACACATGTTTACCAGTATAAGGACTTCAAATTGAATTCATCTGACCTCAAGAAGACAGTGCAAGCTACGTTTACGTATTCAGAACACTCCCACAGGTGGAACGAGTAGGAGTCAGGGTAGAACTCATTGGTTATGACAGCCAACAAGCTGATTAAAATATACACTGAAATGCTCTAACTTCAAGTCTTGAAGGCTTGCTGATAGATACTTCAGCTTATAAACAGCCTTCAAAATCCATGTATGGGTAACATCATATTTATAGAAACAAACAGATTCTGTCTAAGAAACAGAGAAAAAACTAAAATGACATATAAAACTCAATTTTGTACTCAACAAACATGCATACTTTATCAAAACATATTCAGCTCCTCAATGTATCATTTAAATGATCAACTATTATAAGCTAATAATGATCAATTAAAGAATATGAAATGGGCCGGTCCGGTGGCACAGCAGTTAAGTGCGCAGGTTCCACTTCAGCAGGCCGGGGTTGGCTGGTTCAGATTCCGGGTACAGACATGGCACTGCTTGGCAAAAGCCATGCTGTGGCAGGTGTCCCACATACAAAGTAGAGAAGATGGGCACGGATGTTAGCTCAGGGCCAGTCTTCCTCAGCCAAAAGAGGAGGATTGGCAGCAGTTAGCTCAGGGCTAATCTTCCTCAAAAAAAAAAAAAAGAATATGAAATGGCTTGCCCTAATTTTTTCTTTAATATGCACGATTTAAAATAACTTGCAGTCTCTCAAATATATACTGACAGATTAAAAAGAAAACTCCTCAAATCATTTTAGCATTAACAATGACCCAAAATGTTTACTAAAACAAATAAAATAGGACATTAAACACCATTACAAAATATTTTCACTTACAGTTTCATTTTAGAAGACCTATTCCTTCAATAAACATGTAAAGAATCCCTATTATGGGGCAGGCACTGTGTTAGATACTAGCGATAAGAGAGGGGAAGACCGACATCAAGGAATTCATAACTGACTAAGGAATACTATAGTATACTCAAATATTTCCAAGGAGGATACCTACACATACATTAGAAGTATGTTCTAGGCAGGAAGGTGTCAACAAATGAGGCAATGGTCAAGGCTGCCAGGAAGCAGTGGAGGAAGGGCCCTGTGCTCCAATCCATCTCTGCGGCCTATTCTCCTAAATACAGTGTCTAGCACAGAAAGGACAATTAAGTCTAGGTTAGGTGGCAATAACCACTTTTTCAGATTAGGCACCTGAAACTCACAAAGGTTAAATTATTCACCCAAGGTCACAAAGACAGAAAAGGCATCAGGACAGGATAGATAGAAGAGACAGTGGAAAGATAGAAAAGGGAATTAGGTCTGGAACTCAAGTCTTTTACCACCTTCAAATCAGATACTCACTTGAACAGCACTGTTCACTTATGAAAGAGCACGGAGTAGCAGGCAGTTTTAATTCTAGGCTGCTAGAATGACTTCTTAAATCAAGCCCAACCACAAAACTATTACCAACAGCTTCTGCATGCTGAAGACAAAATAGGTAAGTCTGAATAGTGGACAAGTTCCTTTTTCTTCTGGCCAATCCAGGATAATGAAACTACGAGAATCACAATGAAAATCTAAAAGGCCTCAAAGAAAAACTATTCAACAGACTTATTTCAGTCTAGGAAACAGCTTCTTTTGCCAATAACCTAAACTATCAAAAGTTAGGATATTAGACTTAACTAGAGAACTGCATTTTAAAAAATCCAGGACATTAGCCAAATTAAATTTTCTTTAAAAATCAAGAGATGACAGCATCAATATATTTATCTACTTACCACAAATAACAGCAAGCACCTACTACGTACAGAGTAACCTAGCCGACAAGCTAGAAGACGTAAAGGACAAGGGCTAGGGTTTCTGTCTTCAAGAAATCTGTAACATAGCTGTTGGAACTATACTCAGGCACTAAAAGAAAATACACAAATATAAAGCTAACATTACATGTTAAGAACTACCAGCATCAAGATTACATAATCCACAAATTACAGCATAATATCCACCGAATTCTCACTCTTGCACCCTGCACCCTATGCAGGAACTCTGATGGCACATTAGCCAGGAAGCTGTGAAGAGGCAGTCATCATCACTAAACCAAACAGCATCCTGAGGAATCCGCTGGCACCAAGAACCTTTGCGAGCAGGAAGACTGGTTCCATACTGAGCAAGACCAGGCTGACATCACTGGTTTGGAGTGGGAAGGAAAATGGATATTATTTCCAATGAGGTTTATGAGTGTACCTTCATTAGATATGAGATAACCCTTGCCCTCAGGAAGCCTATAATCCAGATGAGGAAACAAAAGCAACACATGTCAACAAATTGAGTACTATAATCCAAAAATGAAGGATATAAAGTTAATCAAGAAATAAAAGGAAAAGATCACGGGATAGAAGTTTTTGAGGAAGTGACTTGAAGGGGTGAGTTGAAGCGAACCTAAAATGACTTAAATGGAAAAGTCCACATCACGCTGGCAGGAACAAGAACTTAAGTGAAGATGAAAAGTAACAAGCAGGATGCTTTTCCAACGGGAGTCCCTCAAATTACTTCTCCAAACAGGGAAAAATAAAGGTGCAATTTGTATCACATTTGCTCAAAAAGATCCCCACCCATCTACTTAAAAGAATTAAAAACAAAAAGCTCCCTAGATTCTATAAACAGATCAAGATTCAGAATTGTTTTTCCTAGTCTCTGATACTAGAAAATCAATTTCACACCAGAACAGGCACAAATTTTTGCAATAATAAAAGCGCAAAGAAATTTGTCTGAAGTTACTTTAAACAGAATTAACAAATTTATTCAGTAGGATGTATACTGAAAAAGTATCTAGCATGCTGATGCAAAAAAAAAATATATTTTAACAGATAAAAATTGGGCCCAAGTTCCACCACCAATTTAGCAGCCATTTCAAATTATAAATCGCTATAACTTCGTATCTTCAACCCACCTTACATCAACGCCTCCCCCATCACCACCACTGGTGAGAAGCCGTATCTTTTTTTAATGACTTCAAAATAGATAACATAATTTTCTAAAACTAATGATAATATCTTACCCTTATTTAGTAGTTTTTCACAGTCATTATATCCACTGGGTCTCACACCCAGCCAGTGAGGTAAAACAGGAAGTACTCAAGCCCATTTTACAGATTAAGTAACTACAGACCAGATAGGGTAGGTGAATAGCTCAAGGTCACACAGCTACTAACTGGCAGCATGTGAATTCCCAGGCCAGTCTGTGTCTCTTTGCTGGGATGCTGTCCTTAAAATAGGATCATAAAACCTTATCTAGATAACATAAATCCAGCAATCTTAAAAGTTAGAAAGGAAAAGTAAACATTACTTCGAATTTACTTTGCTGGGGGAAAGGACGGATTTTACGCTGGCCTAGCAGCCCCTTCATTTGTTAAACATAATTATTTTAGTTTAGCACCTTCTGAAACTCTTACTGCAAAAAGTGTTCTAAAACTTTGAGAAAGTAAATGAAAAACTGAAACAGAAAGCCTGTTCATGGATACAAACTAAATTGTAAATGTCAGCTGAAGGGACTTAAAAACCACTCAAACTCCTGAAAAACTGGGGAGTGAATGGAAACAATGATAATCTTAATTACAGTTCTTCAATTCTTATGGATATTGGCACATTCATAGAAAGGCAGATGTGGACAAAGGCCACAAACCCCAACCATGTTAATGTGCTCTCTTAAGCTTAAAAGAAATGAAATAAAAACTCCCCAATCTCACAGAGATGATATAAAAGCCACACTAACTCAATATTTCTGAGACTGAACATGGAGGAAGGAGTTTCAAAAGAAAGAATTAGAAATTGTGTTTACTCTCAAATTCCCACTTAATATCCATCTCTTTGCATGCTATAAATATGAAAATAAGCCTCAATAAAACCCTCTGCAATCTATTGTCTCTAAACCTCTGATAATTCAACTCCTTAACTCTAACTGCTTCCCCCCCACCCCCCCCACCCCCACCCCGGGTGTAAATGCGACACACACAGGCCTCATATATAGGCCTCTTGCCTCTTTCTCCAACAACTAGGACCTTTGTTCCGAGCGTCGGTTTTTTACCCCACTCAATAGCTCTTTCAACTTTCTACCCCATATTTGTTTTGTTTTGTTTTTAGAGAGGAGATTCTGAGCCTCAACTTTCCAGGTCTTTAAAAAATGAAATGCCAAAAATGTCTAAAGAGACTGGAGAGGAATAGAAAGTTAACCACACAACGAAACGGCCTACAAAACGGAGGAAAGCCCGGGGATCGGGTGATTTAGCAGCCCAGGCAAGATCGGAGAAGGCCGACTAGGGAGAGGGACAGTAGGGGGGCAGTTACACGTCCCCTCGGAACAGATTCACTGCGCTATTAAACGTACCCCCACCCCCACCCCACACGAACGTTTACACACTGACACATTCCCTCCCCCAATTCACTAACGAAGCAACTAAACTATACCCCCTACCAGACCCGAAGCTTAAGCTAACCCTCCCCCAAAGTAAAACGGCATTATCAAAAACAAACAAATCTGTCTTAAGGGTTTGGGAGCAGCCCCTTCCGTTCTATCCTCCCCACACAAGGGGAATCAATTCCCTCCCGTCCCCCAGGAGGAATTCAAACGGGTAAGTTAGTTCCCCACGATGTGCATGTGTTTTTTTAATGTTTATTAATTTTTTCCCTCCAGCAAATTAAGGATTTCTCTTACTCTGAGGAAGGGAACGACACGGGGGAAGACAGGATGTGGGATTTTACTTCGTTATTAGAACTCCCCCCAACTTGTTTCTGAACCAGAAACCCACTCACTCTCGAGAAGGATGGAGGAGTGAGGGTGAACTGAATGGACACACGTTATAATAGGTTTTATGTAATCCACATATAAATAAATTAATCGCCTGACTCGCTTTGAATGCTAATACGATTGGAGTGACAATTGGTCCACCTCCCTCCTCCAAGTCCTGGACCCCCTCCCCCTCAATTTCCATTCAAATCAATTTAGAAGGATGCTCTGCTCTCCTCTCGGCCAAGTTTCTCGGCCTCTTCCATGCCCCCCCTGCACGCCCGTCTCGTTGTCATCCTCCCTAAGCCTCAACTTCCCACGGCTAGAAAAACTGCCCGGCGCAGACCCCGGCTCCGGCCTCGCCCGCCCTCAACCGTCCCCCTTGGCAGGAAACCCCTTACTGCGGTCTAAAGTCACTCCGGCCTCTCCCTCCTCTGACCCTCGCTTCCCACAACTGTTGTCACTCGAGCTGCTCCCTAGTTTCCATTTCCGGGCCGTCCCTGGCCCTGGAGCCTCCCCTCTCCCGGTTTCCGGGCCCCCCATCCCATTTCCGGGGAACCCTTGCCGTCTTCACACCCCCCACCTGCACTTCCGGCCCCCCACTTTCTCTCTTCCTAGACGCCCTCCAAGCTCCAAAGCCCACTTCCGGCCCCCCCGACCCCCGCGGGGCTCCCCAAGACCCACACGCCTTACCCCGGTTCCGTGAAGGTCCCTCCTCATTGCGGGGGGCCAGAGGGGGGAACCCAGCGACCCCCCGCTCCCGTCCGGCCCCGGTCCCTCCGGCTGCGGTCTCCCTCGAGCGCCTCGCCCGTCAACCCCCGGCCCGCTCCTTCCGCGGCCCCGCCGCCGCCGCCGCCGCCGCCGCCGGGAGCAGGCCGAGCGGGGGCTGAATCGCGGCGATGACACAACCGGGCTTCCTGGGACTTTCTGTTCCAGCTCCTCCCCCTCCCCCCGCTGCCCCCCCAACTCCTCAGCACAGCCCCCTCCTCCGAGGCCTGGCCCCGCCGCTCGGAGCTGCGCCCCAATTACCTAGTTGGGCCCCAAAGTCTCCGGTCCGGACTCGGTGGCGCGGCAGTAACTTCCACTCGCTCCCCCCACCCCCCCCGGCGGCGGCGGCGGCGGCGGCGGCGGCGGCTCCTCGGTCCCTTCAATTATCAGCTGAGCCGCAGCACCGCGCCCGGCGTGCGCCTCCGCCCGCGCCGCCTCCCTCCCTGCCCGTTCCAACACCCTCCGGGAACTACTTTGCCCTGCGGTTCCGGCTGACGGGCTCGTCCGCGGGACAGGCCCCGCTGCCTATTCGCGGCCCATCACATCGCCCTTCCGTCCCCCACGGCCCGGCTCGACTCCCCCAGCGGCCTGCGATCTCCTCCCGATCCCTTCGAGGGACCAGGAAGGGGAATATGAGCTTCGCTTGGTATCCCTCCGCCGGGGTCACCCCCTCCCCTCCGTAGCAGCAGGAACTAATTCCCCTTCAGGTCACCAGGGACCTGAAGGTGGAAATTTCACGGATCAGGGTTCTCTGTGACCCTTGGAAGATGGGATGATCACCCCACATTAGAAACCCCCTGCCAGCTCAAAAGCAGGGTTCAGTTTAAACCAGGTCTTTGGCCCCATGACCCCAGTCAAGCCCCGCCTCTTCCTGGTTGTCTTAGCGACGGCGGTGGCGTCCCAAGATGGCGTCGTGGCTGCCGGAGACTCTGTTCGAAATTTTAGGACAAGGCCCAGCGCCGAGCAAAGACTATTACCAGTTGTTGGTCACCCGGTCACAGGCAAGTGCGAGCTGCGGTTTACCCTCTTTACTAACTCCCTGCCCGCCCCGGTGGAGCCTGGAACGCGAGCCGCGCTAGGCTGAGAGCGGCCGGGGCCCGCCGGAAGCGCCCTGTGAGCCGGGAGATGTCCCTCGTCACCTCGGCCTCCTCGGCCGGCCCGGCGGCCCGCATGTCCCTTCTCAACCCCAGCCCGGCCCGTCTCCGGCGAGCCTCCTTGGCCTCCCCACGGCGCCGCCCGCTCCCATCCTGCCACCCGGGCTTCCTACCCGCAGAGTTCCCTCCGCGCGAAGAGAAAAACAAGGCGTCCCTGGTTTGCGTGCAGCCTCACCTCAGCGTGGGAAGGAGGGAAAGACAGACTCAGCCAAGTGTCCCAAGGAGGAGCCGGCAGGGGAGGGAAGAAAGGGACGATCTCTTTTCCAGGGTAGGACTTAATCATGGGAGATTTGAAAAATCTCATTGTGGTCTTTCCGTGTACCACGACCACACCAAAACTTCCTTATTTCTGGTAGGGACTCATCGTGGAGAGCTTTTCCCTTACCTTTTCGGAGTCCCTTCTATCCCATTGAAAGTGTGCGGGGGGTGGTCCAAAAATGTTTTCAGCTGCTCGGCCCGTCAGCCCCACCCATCATGACATCTGCTCCACAACAATAAGACCGAGGATTATGCTATCGCTGGACTAAAGTAACCATCGGCCTATTTTTATGACTACTTTAGCTATGGAAGGTGGGCTTTTGGATGATTTATTGAGCCCTGGAAATGATCAAGTTGGACTGGGCCGCCTCCACTCGGAACACGTTTCGGAACACGATTCCTGGCCGAGCGTACGCCTGTCATTGAGATATTCATGCACCTTGTACCTTAATAGATGGCATTCCTATAAAATCAAATATAGAACTTCATATATATTTGTTTTGGTGTAGATATTGAACATCGCATCAGTTTTTCCATGAGCCCTTAAATAGGCAGAGAATAATTTTTTTATAGCCTCAAAAGCAACTTTTAAAATAGATTTATTTTTTAAATTTAAAATTTATAAATATTACAAATGTAATATCAATATTACAAGCATGGTAGACTGTCAAATTCTTATTAAACACTTGTTTTAGGAATTTTTACACAGTTACTTGGAATTTCTTAAATGCTGAAATTGACTTTTTTGTGCGTTTTTAGGACTATTTTCCATTTGCTTTCCGATGTATGATCCTAACAGTTCTTCCGTTTCTAACGTGCATAATTGAAAGCAATAATATCTTACCATATCCGTACTTCATTTTCTGTTCTCATCTACCTCAAGTAAGTTAGAATGTTCTAATTTTTGCTTTACAACCTTTTCCATAATTTGTCTTTAAAAATTTTTTTTCAGCATTTCTTTTTCTTGAGGGTCTGGTATTACAAGTGTACTATGTTCTGATGTTGTAAGCCTCAACAAGTTGAATACTTGTTTACCTTTTTGTTTTAGTAAATTAACCATAGGAGGGCTCCTGGCGTTCATTTTCCCCAAGAATGCTTCTGTTGAGGTTCTTCAGACTTTGCTCTCTAGTCTAACTCGGGCACCTGCCTTCCTCCAGCTCCTCTGTTTTATGAAGTACCCCCCCACACTCCCCGTCAAGTATTCTTAATTCTTTCTTTTTTCTTTCTTTCCTTTTTTTTTAAAAAAAAAAACCCCGAAACTCTCCTTTATTTCAGGCCCTATTCTTTCTGTCATCTGCTCATATATAAAATCCTCTTCAAGATCTGATCTATTTTCTTTTTTAAGCAGACTGAATATATCCACTACAGTTCTACCAGCGCGAGTTAATTTCAAATCTGATTAATTCACTCTCTTTTTAAAGTAAAATTTGTTGTAAAATATAGTAAGCCAAAAAAACCAGTCTTTTCTGTCAACTGTCTTGAGAATATGCTATTTTCTAACCACAAGATAATTTTTCTAAGTCTCAGCACAGGAAACCAAACATCCAGTAAGAGGTGGTCTGACATAAATAAGTACTAAAAGACTAGAATTAAATTGTGTTTTATAAGATGGACTTTTTTCTGGAGTGACTTTCTAAAATTGATTCTTGTACATTTTTAAATCTTTCTTTCTGCCTCTATTCCCCAAAATGTTGTATATTATCCAAAATATGCCCCAGACTTAGATGGATCCTTTTTTCACTCTGATTCCTTTTTTAATTCTTCTTCACTGCTTTTATTTTTATTGGCTTTAAATCCAAATAACTGCACATTTGACATGGATTTGAAGGCAGATATCTCTCATTAATGTCATACCACCATTGGCCTAGTCCAGAATATAAATATAAATATAAAAGCTTCTTTGCCTTCTTGCTTATACAGCAACATTAAAAATATATTTTCATGATTATGGAGGCATTTCCACTTAACAACTTGATGCCCTGATTTTTTTTTTTTCCTTCAAAAAAGGGACTTATGGAATATAGCTTGGAGTCAATGAAGTTTAATTCTGAAATCTGATCTTTATAATGATGATCGGAAGGCTTAGAAAAATCAGTGCACTGCCTTCTAAATCAAACATTTACCCAATAGTCTCACTCTAGTTTTAGTAGTATATATATTATATTAGATTCTAATTCTTTGAAAACTAGTAGATTTATAGTACATTAGGGTTGGAAAGAATCTTTATTTTTTATTGAGTTAATGATAGGTTACAATCTTGTGAAATTTCAGTTGTACATTAATGTTTGTCAGTCATGTTGCAGGTGCACCACTTCACCCTTTGTGCCCACCCCCCACCCCACCTTTCCCCTGGTATCCACTAGACTGTTCTTAGTCCACATTTTTAAATTCCTCATATGAGTGGAGTCATACACAGATTATCCTTCTCTACCTGGCTTATTTCACTTAACATAATTCCCTCAAGGTCCATCCGTGTTATTGCAAATGGAATGATTTTGTTCTGTTTTGCAGCTGAGTAGTATTCCATTGTATATATGGGAAAGAATCTTGAGTATTATTTAGGCCAGTGATATTTCACATTTAGCTTCTAGGGAAGTCTTATTGTGTTCCTGAATGAAGATCCTTTCCTTAATTTTAATCAGCAAGTTGGCATTTACCATAGGGATGCAAAACTGTAAGAAGATGCTTGACTTCAAAGAATTTATCATTCAGCAAATAGGTATGAAATGCCGTATATATGCAGGCTGCTGTTGTAGATGCTGGAGAAACATAAGTGAACCAAAGTCCCTTGTCTCATGCAGCATAGATTCTAGTGGGAGGAACATAGTGATCTGATTTATATAAACATTTAGATGGTTTAACTTTTGTATCTTTTGTTTAAGTCCAAAGGATGTTCATTGCCAACTTAATGAATAGCACAGACACTTTAAAATCTGAATCCAGAGGAAGCAAAAACCACTTTAGACTAAGAGGTGCAGGAAGGTACTATTATCAGTATTTTGCTCTTGAAATTCTCTCTTCTTTGTCCTTTTATCTCTTTCATAGACGTGTTGCTTAAAGTAGTCAGAACTAAATACTTAGGTTTAATGTCACAAATACTAGAAAACTGCTAGAAACAGTAACCGTATGCTAAGTAGATGAGAATTGGCAGATATGGCCTCTTGCAGCTAATAACACAGGTGGTTGTCCCAGGAGTACTGACATGTTGTAGTCACTCCAGGAGATGAAAGAAGGAAGAGTTGGGTAATAGATTAGTCTTATTTTGTCTATCTTAATCCTCAAAACTCCTAAAAGATACCTGAAGTTAACATCACCTGAAAAAAAAAAATCCAAAAACTTACTCCCCAAAATGGCAAGTATTTTTGACATGCTTTCGAGTCATGTAGCTCTGACAAACTGAAAACACTGAAAAAGGTCGCCTGCCAGCTGTGATGGGAAACTCATCTCAGTGACTTCTGAAAAAGGAATTAGAAAAAACTAGACTTGGTGGCCGTTCTTTGAAAGACTTTGCAACAAAGAATTGTGCCGATGCCATTTCAAACTACAGACCAATTTTAAAGAATTAAAATTTGGAGACCGGCCCCGGGGTGTAGTGGTTAAGTTCACATGGTCTGCTTAGGCGGCCCAGGGTTCACAGGTTCAGATTCCCGGCGCAGACCTACACACCGCTCACCAAGCCATGCTGTGGCAGCATCCCACATACAAAATAGAGGAAGATTGACACAGATGTTAGCTCAGGGACAATCTTCCTCACCAAAAAAAAGAATTAGAATTGAAGTATAGTCTAATAAAAACGTTAATACGTGCACCTTTTGACCCAGCAAACCCATTCCTAGAATTTTATATCCAAAAACTGCTTTCACATGTGTACTAAGATATGTGAGCAAGAATGTTTACCAAAGTAAAATAATGGTAAAAACATCTTTCCATTAGTGGAAATTTCCTTAAACTGTGAATCATTCATACCATAGAATACTATGCAACCTTTTAAAAACAATGTGATGGATCTCTTATTTATTCAGTAGACCAAATTAAAACTTAGGCAAGAAAAGCAAGTTGCTGGGTTAAACGTAGGATGATCCCATTTTAAAAAACCACCACCACAAGGGTTTTATTTTGTTTTAAGTAAATGTTAGTGACTTTTAAATAAATGTTAGAGGCAAAACCTGGAATGATTTGCTCTTACGGCTGGAGTTATGAATTACTTTCACTTTCTGAATTACATATTTCTGAAAGGTCTGAATTTTTCTACAATGAGCATTTATTTTTATAATCAGAGAAAAGCAATAAAGATTTAAAATGAAAATGTAAGTGGATAGCCCTTCCTCTTGACACATCACCTTGCTCTGTGCCTCAGCATCCGCCTGTTTCTTCAGCGCCACCTTTGAGCCACCTCTCACATTAAATCATGGGCAGCATTAGTACCCATGCCACCAAAGATTCTACTGATTTTGTTGTGTGGGGGGAGAACAATTCTAATTCAACAGATTTAGAGAGGGTGCATGTGGGTGAATGATTACTTATGAAATTTTAAGGAGATTTTAAGAGTCTAGAAACCCCTTACGTTCTTGCTTTTTTTGTTGTTTTTAATGTAGATAATAATTACTTTTGAGAAACTAAATGATTGTCCTCTTTTGCCTTGTTGGGCATGAGATAGCACTGATGAGCTAAAAGAGAGATATGGAGAGTGAAATGAGGCAAAGGGGATCCACTGAATAGGTTTATTTGCCCCCCAGTAAAGCTTAAAGAACAGAATTCTCAAGAAAATTGAAATCATATTAAGTAGGCACCAGATTGCACATTTGGGGAGCTGGATGGGGTGCCGTCAACTTGATATGATGATGGTATTTTCCCAGGGGACCCAGGATCCCCTTAATCATGCTCTACTCTAGCCCTGCCCACGTAAGGTCCCCAAGAGTCATATACATGGAAAAGATAAAGCAGAGGACAGCAGACATACTTTTCCCTTTTGCTTCTGGATGCTCTTTCCTTGTCCCCAAGGGAACCTTTCCTGCTGATGGTATTGAACGTTTCTGCAGACTTCAAAGCTATGTTGCCCATTCTGCCCAGTGGCCATCAGCCACAAGCAAAATGTTTCCCCCAGAAAGGACTGCTGCTGTTCCTTTAAAGTCCAAATGGAATACTTGTGTTCATTTATTTTCCTCTTCCCTGTCGTTTACGTCTTGACTTACCCTCCTCTTTTTCAGCTGTCTCTTTATCTGTCTCCCAGGGTCCCTTGTTTTTCCCTCTGCCCTTATAAGATAGGCTTTTCCCTTCTTCACTACATCTTCGAGCCTTCAGCCCAACCCTGCTCAAGGCCCTCATCAGGGAGTGTTTGGTTTCTCCGCCTGCTCTGACAGCAGCACCTGCAGTAAACATACCCTTCCCTGCCCTACAGGTTTAGCCAGGTGGATGCTTACCACCTTCTTCTTCTAGTCCTCGTATCTGACACACTTCAGAGAAATGATGCCCAACCTGTGACACTCCAGGATGTGCCCCATTAGTGCTGTGAAATCACTCTTCATCAGAAATTCAAATTCCTATTAAAATTTCTTAAAGTGGTATGTGGCACTTTTTGGAAGAGAGAGAGAAAATAATACAAATGAGGTGATTAAACTCTTAAAAATTACAGTATTTAGTGCTTTATCATATTATAACCTAGTCCACAAGTGGCTCCTAGATCCTCTTTCAAAGTTGCAGGACAACTTGACATAGCTCCGGTATCATCTTTTCCCAGGTAAATTGTTCTCTTCAGCACCTGTGAGCGCCTACTCAATCTGGGCAGTTAATTTGGTCTCACCCTCCACTGACACAGATTTGCCTCCTAATTATATGGGGCAGTAGAGCACTTACTTGGGAGTCACTGAGTCATGGGTCCTTTTGTTCCTACTGCTAGTCTGCAAGCTCTTGTCCTAGGGCAAGGCACTTAATTTGTCTGGGCCCCAGTCGCCTCATCAGCACAATAAGGTTACTAGTCCAAGAGATCACTAAGGTTTATTCCATCTCTAAAATGTTATTTCATATGAAAGTAGTGTTTTACCTGGAAAAAGCACTGGATTTTTTTTTTTAAGAAAAATTGAGTTTGCATCAAAGATTCTGTATTAGTAACTGTATGACCTGGTGTCGGTCTTCACCCGCCTGAAGTTCCATTTCTTCATCTGTAAAATGAACAATTCAGCCCTTGGCTACTTCACGGATATGGTGAGAACCAGATATATGTAAACAGCACTCCAGGCCAGGGTTTCTCAAAGAGAGGCTTCATGATCAGATAAGACTGGAAAATCCTGGGTTAAACATAATTCTGTTTACTTCTCTTCTCTGAAATTTCTCAGAGCCTCTAAAATCCTACTGTGCTTCTGAATCTCCAGGAGGAGACTGCGGCGTGAAGCTTCTATGGGCTTGTGACTACCAACCTCTTTCTCCGAGCATCTCAGGAACTGAGGTTCTGTGGAATGCTCTTTGAACAACACCCAGCAGAGTGCCTGGTACACAACAGCAAATACTGAAGAAGTGTTTGTTACCTATTCATCTTGCATCGTCTTCGTCCAGTACCAAACCGGTCAAACTTCAGCTTTTCCATGAAAGTGATTGTCGTAACTCTTTACTCATCTCATGCCTATTTTTTTTTTTTTATTTTTACACATCAGCTTACATTTCCACAAAAATACCTATTGGTGTTTTGATTGGGATTGCAATGAATGTGTAGATCCCTTCGTGGTGAATTGACATCTTGACAATCCAATCCACAAATAGTGTATATCCTCCCTTTTAGAATTTTTTAGGTATTCTTTCATTTTGCTCAATGATTTCTGATAGTGTAGAAATCTTATATATATTTTTGTTGGATTTCTGGGTGTTTGACTTTTTTACTCTGTTGTAAGTTATATTGGGTCTTACAATTGTATTTTCTATTTGTAACTAGTAATAAAAACACAATTGTGTTTTGCTTCTAGTAAATTTCCTTCTATCTAGTGATCTTGCTAAGTCACTAATTCTAATCGTTTGTACTTCTTTTAGAGGTTCTGACACATTCATGTCATCTGTGAATAGTGACATATTTATTCCTTTCTAATCCTTATATCTTTATCCTTGCCTTACTGCATTGGCTAAGACTTCCACTAAAATGTTGAAGAGAAATGATGACACCAGGTATTCTTATTTTCTTCCTGGGCTTATGGGGAAGGCTTTCAGTATTTCACCGTTAAGTGCAATGTTTGCTGTATGTTTTTTCAACTCAAAGATGTTTCCTTTATTTCAAGTTTGCTGAAAGATTTTACTTTGAATGCATAGTGAATTTTATTTAAAAAAAACAAAAAGTATATATCTTTTAGCTGTATACAGGCATACCTCGAAGATATTGCAGAATTGGTTCCAGACCACCACAATAAAGTAAATATCACAATAAAGCAAGTCACACGACTTTTTGGTTTCCCAGTTCGTGTAAAAGTTATGTTTATTCTATATTGTAGTCTCTTAAGTGTGCCATAGCATTATGCCTAAAAAGACAATGTGCATACCTTAATTAAAAAATACTTTATTGCTAAAAATGCTAACCATCACCTGAGCCTTCAGCGAGTTATAATCCTTTTCCTGGTGGAGGGTCTTGGCTGCCATGCAATATCTGTGAAGCTCAATAAAGCAAAGTGCCATAAAATGAGGTATGCCTGTATTAAAATTTTAGTTTGCTATTTTTCTCCAAATGATTCTTCAGATCACTATAAACTGTGTACTTTCTGGGTCCAGGACCACCAGACTCACCATTCCTTAAGGAACACTCATCGCTTTCCCATGCTCTTGCTGTACACTTAGCCCTAATCACCTGGGTAGCTTCCTGTCTGTCTCCCCACATCTAAATCCTCCCGCTCGTTTGAATCTCATCTCAAATGCCCACTTGACATTTCAAATCAGTGGGGAAATGAAGAACCATTCAATAATTATTGCAACAGTCGGCTATTAAAATTGTTAGAAAAAATTTACTGAATCCCTATCTTATACTATATACATTAAAAAAATTTTTATGTGGATTGAAAAGCTAAGTGTTATACACACAAACATACTCTATGAAAGTTCCATAAGAAAACAAGAGAGCCTGGGCCAGCCCAGTGGCCGAGTGCTTAAGTTTGTGCACTCCACTTCGGGAGCCCAGGGTTTGTGGGTTCTGATCCTGGGCGTGGACATATACAGCATTCATCAAGCCATGCTGTGGTGGCATCCCACATACAAAAGTATGGGAAGATTGGTACTGGTGTTAGCTTAAGGTAAATCTTCCTCAGCAAAAGAAAAAAAAATGTTCATACGACCAAAAAGTGCTGTACAGATTCAATGCAATCCCTATCAAAATCCCAATAGCATTTTTCACAGAAAGAGAACAAACAGTCCTAAAATTTGTATGGAACTATAAAAGACCCCAAATAGCCAAAGCAATCAGGAGAAAGAGCAAAAAAACTGGAGGCTTCACACTCTCTGATTTCAAACTATGTTACAAAGCTATAGTAACTAAAACAGCATGGTATTGGCATTAAGACAGACACATAGATCAATGGAACAGAATACAGAGCCCAGAAATAAGCCCATGTGTGTATGGCCAATTAATTTATGACAGAGGAACCAAAAATACCCTATAGGAAAAGGACAGTCTCTTCAATAAATGGTGGTGGAAAAATTGGACAGCCACGTGCAAAAGAATGAAACTCGACCACCGTCTTACCCGTACACAAAAATTAATTCAAAGTGGATTACACACTTAAATATAAGACCTGAAACTATAAAACTCCTAGAAGAAAACATAGGTGGTAAGCTCCTTGGCATAAGTCTTGACAATGATATCGTGAATCTGACACCAAAAGCAGCAGAAGCAAAAATAAACAAGTGGGACGACACCAAATGAAAAAGCTTCTGCACAGCAAAGGAGACCATCAACAGAATGAAAAGCCAACCCACTGAATGGGAAAAAATATTTGGAAATCATATATCTGATAAGAGGTTAATATCTAAAATATTTAAAGAACTCATACAACTCAATACCAAAAACCAAACAATCCGATTTAAAAATGGGCAGAAGATCTGAATAGACGTTTTTCCAAAAAAGGCATACAGATGTCCAACAAGTACCTGAAAAGATGCTCTAGGTCGTTAATCATCATGGAAATACAGGGGCCGGCCAGGTGGGGCAGTGATTAAGTGCGAACCTTCCGCTTTTCAGCGGCCCGGGATTTGCTGGTTCAGATCCCTGGTGCGGACATGGCACAGCTTGGCAAAAAGCCATGCTGTGGTAGGCGTCCCAGTATAAAGTAGAGGAAGATGGGCATGGATGTTAGCTCAGGGCTCAGTCTTCCTCAGCAAAAATAGGAGGATTGGCAGTAGTTAGCTCAGGGTTCATCTTCCTCAAAAACAACAACAAAAACCAAAAAGATAGGTGCACCCTCCTGCTCATTGCAGCATTGTTTATAATAGCCAAAATGGGAACAACCTAAGTGCTCATTGATGGATGAATGTATAAAGAAATTATGGTGTGTGTGTGTTTAGCTACCTACCTATCTCTATATAGTAGTTAGCCGTAAAAAAGAGTGAAGGGGCCAGCCCGGTGGCCAAGTGGTTAAGTTTGCGTACTTTGGCAGCCCCAGGTTTCATCGGTTCAGATCCCGGGCTCGGACATGGCACTGCTCATCAGGCCATGTTGGGGCGGCGTCCCACATGCCACAACTAGAAGGACCCACAACTAAAATACACAACGATATGCTGGGGGGATTTGGGGAGAAAAAAAAAAAGAATGAAATCCTGCCATTTGTGACAACATGGATGAATCTCGAGGGCATTATGCTGAGTGAAATAAGTCTGACAGGGAAAGGCACATACTGTATGATCTTTCTTACATGTGAAATCTAAAAAAACAACCAAACTCATAGATACAATGAACAGGTTGGTGGTTGCCGGCAGGGGCGGGGTGGGGGTGCAGAATAGGAGGAATGGGTGAATTTTGGGGGGGGGGGCGGTTTGGTTTAAATAAATTGAATTTTTTTTCAAAAAAGTGAATAACTATGCTAGTATCCTAATATCTACATAATATTTAGGAATTCTAAATGGCTTATACAATCGTTCGGGCATTTGGAGGGATTGGTTGATGTCTTCCTTTTTAAGAATCTTCACTGTGGTGTTAAGGTATGATTCAGTATTGAAAAAGACTTCCTAATTATTTAAGTAAATGAGATCAGTTTGGTTTTTTCTTACTATAGCCTCAATGAGCAATTATTTACCTAAGAACCGTCTTACAACCTATAGTCAATCAAATAGAATTTGCTTGATCCATTTGTCACATCTTTTTAATAATAAACCTAATAATTATAATAAAACTAAACATCATTGAATGCTTACAACAGGTGTGGCATTTAATCCTTACAACAAGCTTATAAGATGGGTACCATTATTATATAGATGAGAAACGGATTTCGAGAGCCTAAATGAACACCTGGGATCCACTCATGGCCAAGCAGAGAGTAACCTTCTTTGGCCAGCCGTACTTTACACTTTTTCCAAATGCCACAGCTACATCTCTGTTTCATTTCCCTAAAAAAAAATGTTTTAATTGTGTGTCTTCCTACAACGCAATGAAGGAAAATGTCAAAACCAGGAACAGGGGCCGGCCCTGTGGCTGAGTGATGAAGTTTTCACACTCTGCTTAGGCGGCCCAGGATTCGCCAGTTTGGATCCTGGGTGCGGACCTAGCACCACTCATCAAGCCATGCTAAGGTGTTGTCCCACATAGAGGAACTAGAATGACCTACAACTAGGATATACAACTATGTACTGGGGCTTTGGGGAGAAAAAGAAAAGAAGAGTAAGATTGGCAACAGATGTCAGCTCAGGGCCAATCTTCCTCACCAAAAAAGCATATCTTTAAAAAGAAAACAGGAGCAGAGGGAGAGGAACCACAGTCGTGAACTTAAATAATTAAGTACAGAACCTTCAGGAGCTGTGAGCATTCAGGAGCCTGGTTCACTTAAGTGGTACAGCTCAATGGCAGGTCTGACATGTGAGCTAAAGAATAAAAGATAGTTGATACTCAGTACTTTCAGAAGTTTGGATATGATACTTTGCAGCTATAAAAAGCAAAAAGTTTCCTGCTGTTTAAGAAGACAGGACAGATCTTGGAGGAAAAATATTTGTAAATGGAAGTAATGAGATAGAAATTCAATGAAAACAATGAGTGACTCAGAGGTTAATATACGATAAATTGCTCTTGAATTACAGTTTCCCCTCAAGTTGCTCTCTTCCAAAAGAAATCACATCCTTGACCCTACATCCCTTCCTATCTCTCATCTTTTACTCTTTTCCTTCACAAAGTATTCACTGCCTGCATGACCTTTTCTGTCATTCTTCCTTAAGCCATCCCCTACCTCCCTCTCACTCCTCCTAGTTACTCAGTGACTCTATAATTGCTAAATCCAAAGGAGATTATGTGACCTTGGCATGCTTGACATTTCATGCTGTTGATCAGGCTTTCCTTGAAATGCTCTTCTTCTTTATAGCCCATGGATTTTTTTTCCTGGTTCTTCTATGTTTGTGGCAACTCAAGTGCTTCTTGCCTTTATGACCACATTCATGTTGGTATTTCTCAGAGCCTATATTTGTGCCTTAGCTCTTCTTTTTTTTTTTTTTTTGAGGAAGATTAGCCCTGAGCTAACTACTGCCAATCCTCCTCTTTTTGCTGAGGAAGCCTGGCCCCGAGCTAACATCCGTGCCCATCTTCCTCTGCTTTATATGTGGCACGCCTACCACAACATGGCTTTTTGCCAAGCGGTGCCATGTCAGCACCCAGGGCCGCTGAGAAGCAGAAAGTGCGAACTTCACGGCTGCGCCACAGGGCCAGCCCCACCTTAGCTCTTCTCAATCTATTCTTCCTAAAAAAAATTAATTAATTAATTAAACAAGGTCTGTGGGGTTGGTCCTAATCCAATATGACTATTGTCCTTAAGAGATTAGCACACAGATATGCACAGAGAGGCAACCATGTGACCACGCAGGGAGAAGATGGCCATGGGAGAACCAAGGAGAGAAGCCTCAGAAGAACCAAACTAATACAATTTTTTAAGTTAAAAAAGGGTGACCTTAATTAAAGCTTTTTTTTTTTTTTTAACTTGGACAGATTACTGAATACTCACGAAGACAAAAGCCTTGTCAGACTCGTTCATTGTAATCTTGAGCAGTGCTTTTGGAAGACTTGCTGCAGTCTATTTTGACTTTCAGGGTTTAAAATTATGTTCTCTAGGAAACCCTCATCAGTCTATTAGGGAATCAGATTACAACCATCCTATGAGGCTCGCTGGACAAAGAACCAGACTCAGAGCGTGGTTATGAAAATACACGCCATCTGGGAAGATGGGTGGTCAGGACTAAGTGGCCAGCAATCTAGGAAAAACAAAAAGAAACATATTCATTAAATTTGCTGCTTATAATGATATAGATCTTAGAGGATAGGATCAGCCTTATTAATGTAGATTCCTTACTAACATGGTAAGAGATTGACAGAGAATTTTGATTTAAGAGTGTCAAATACTTAGAAAGCAATAATCAGCTAAAAGAATCCTTGCTCTGAATCCCCCTCAGTCTGGCTGATGGATATTTTCCGGGTGACTATCAACCAAGGAAACAAGAAAGTAGCTGTGTAAGGGGTAAAGGCACCATAATGAGAGGCAGGAATAGGAGTGCAGAAATCAGGAACCGTGAGGTCATCTTCCAGTTGTGCCCACCATGAGCCAGTCCCTTGTTCCCATTTTTAAGCTCTAGATTCTGCACTAAAGAACGTAGAGGACTTAGAGTTTAGTAATGAAGATAAAAATAATTAGGAAATAAGATCTATGAGTAAAGGTTGAAATAACTATGATTATTCAATTAAGCAACAGAGGCCTGGGTTATTTAATAGTACTTTTTTTTTTTAAAGAATGATTTAGTCATAACTGATGATAATCAACTATTCTCCATTTACACAGCAGGGGTCAAAACAAGAGGAAGTGGCCCCAACTGCAGTGTGTGGGATTTAGATTAAACAGGGAAGAACTGGCTGAGTGTGATGAATTACTATGGAAGGCTATGCAATTTCCTACTTGGGAGAGCTTTCAAAATAGTCTCTCAGGGCCAGCCCGGTGGTGTAGTGCTTAAGTTCACGCGTTCTGCTTCAGCAGCCCTGAGTTCGCAGGTTCAGATCCCAGGTGCAGACCTAGTGCCACTCGTCGAGTCGTGCTGTGGTGACATCCCACATAAAATAGGGGAAGATTGGCACAGATGTTGGCTCAGTGACAATCTCCCTCAAGCAAAGAAAAAAAGTGTCAAGGCAGGAAAAAAAAAAAAAATCCTACAAATGAATGAGATAAATAGGCTCATGGAAAAATAGGTAAAGAATATGAAGAAACAGTCACCTAAACAAATACACAAGTAATAAACATGGAAAGATGCTTAAACTTACTAGTGATCAAGGAAATACAATTTTGTTTATTTTTTATTTTATTGAGGTCATATTGATTTATAACATTGTGTAATTGTATAATTTCAGATGTACATTATTATAGATCAGTTTCTGTGTAGACTGCCTCGTGCTCACCACCAATAGTCTAGTTTCCATCCATCACTATACACCTGTGCCCCTTTACCCCTTTTGCCCACCCTCCCACCGCCTTCCCCTCTGATAACCACTAATCTGTTCTCCCTTATCTATGTGTTTGTTTATCTTCCACAGATGAGTGAAATCATATGGTGTTTGTCTTTTTCTGTCTGGCTTATTTCGTTTAATATAATACTCTCAAGGTCCATCCATGTTGTTGCAAATGGGACAATTTTCTCTTTTTTATGGCTCAGTAGCATTCCATCCTATGTATATACCACATCTTCTTTATCCATTCATCAGTCGTTGAGCACTTGGGTTGCTTCCACATCTTGGCTCTTGTGAGTAAGGCTGCAATGAACATAGAGGTGCATAAGTCTCTTTGAATTATTGATTTCAAGTTCTTTGGATAAATACCCAGTAGTGGGATAGAAGGATCATATGGTATTTCTATTTTTAATTTTTTGAGGAATCTCCATACTGTTTTCCATAGTGCCTGCACCAGTTTGCATTCCCACCAGCAGCGTATGAGGGTCCCCTTTTCTCCACATCCTCTCCAGCACTTACTATTTCTCATCTTGTTAATTACAGCCATTCTGAGAGGTATGAGGTGATATCTCATTGTAGTTTTTGTTTTGTTTTGTTTTTTGTGTTTTGTTTTTGTTTTTTTTTTTTAGGAAGATTAGCCCTGAGCTAACATCCATACCTATCTTCCTCTATTTTATATGTGGGATGTCTGCCACAGCATGGCTTGACAAGCTGTGCATAGGTCCGCACCGGGGATCCAAACCAGCAAACCCCAGGCTGCTGAAGTGGAAAGTGGGAACTTAACTGCTTTGCCACTGGGCCGGCCCCTCATTGCAGTTTTGATTTGCGTTTCCTTGATGATTAGCGATGTTAAACATCTTTTCATGTGCCTATTGGCCATCTGAAGGAAATGCAATTTAAAACCACAAGATAGAAATGTTTCCACTCGCAAAAAACTGAAACTATCCACGTTGGCAAGGGTATGAGAGAAAGGGCTTCATTAAGCGTTTGCTGCACACCAAGCCCCAGACCAGGCCAACCAAGCAAAGATGGAGTGCCTTCCCTCTAGAAGCTTGCAGTCTGGCAGGAAACAAACACAGACTACAGCAAGGTCATGTGCAGTGGATGAGAACCGCCTGGTGAGAGCACTGGAGCAAATCCTGAGCTGTGGCAGTGGTCAGAGAAGACCTCACGAGGACTAGATGTGAGCTGAGACCAAGACAAAGAAGAGGTGGGGAGTGTCCTCTGGGCCGAGGGCGTGTGAGAGCAGGACTTGTTCCAGGGCCGGTGATATGTAACGTGCTGTCGTAGGATGAAGAGCTGGGTGCCAGGACCACTGAGAAACAGCCAGGGAGTAAGCAGGTCAAGAAGTGCCTGGTAAATCAAGAATTAAGAATTGACTCAGCCAGCCAGTGGTTTTCAGATTACCCTTTGGTTTTTCAAATAACGTGCTTCTGAGGTTCCACAAGCATCTTATTCAAATCTCCTCTTCAGGAATATTTTCTACTAATTTAAAACCTGCAATACAAAAGAAATACCTACCCTCTGAAATGTTTTATATACCACAGTTTAATGCCTTAACTTGTGCTTCCAAAATCTAGATGAACATGTTTTGGTGCAGGCCAGAGGAAAGCATCTGTCATCGCTGCGAACACAATAGAATTTCTGACAAATGTGTCATTGTTTGGGAAGGCTGAGCGCTGCCCAACCCTCTTTGGATTCGTGCCTGTACAAGGCAGGTATAATCAGAGCAGAGAGGAGGCCTGAAAGTCAGCAGAAGTTCAGACACATCAGCTCAGCACAGAATCTTGGAACACTGAGAGTTCGCGAAAGCTCATTGACCGCCTTGTGGTAATAACATCAAGCCAGAGAGAGTCTTAACACATTGTAAGTAATTTTCAATGCATTTTGTCTGAATTTGGTGTTTGTGATAAGGAGACAAGAATTTGGTAGATATTGTTAATGATTCAGCTCTGAAATAGAAGCCTTAACTATTCTTACATTTTTGGATCTTCTGGATCCTTTGAATTGAAGAGTATTCTCAAATCAGCAATGTGAATTAAAAAAAGATGATTTAAATTCATTCATTCGGCAAATGTTTGAGTGCCTCCTGTGTACCGGGTGATACTGGGTGCTGTCCCAAGCACTAAGGATACAGTAGGGAACAGAAGTTCCCTGTTCTCTGCCCTCATGGAGCTAGCTGCTGATCAAATAAACATATTAGCCAAGCCAAGATGTCAACCCAGCAAGATGTCAGCCAGGGTTGAGTGCTGTCAAGGAGCGACACCCACATACTTGAGGATGTGACCTGGTCAGGGAAGGTTCTCCAGAGGAAATGAAGCTTCATCTGCGACCTGGAAGATGGAGTGAATGAAAAGAAGGGCAGTGCAGATGGAGAGTGGGCTGGTGAGGCCATGCAGGCTTCTTAGGATATAATCAGCTTTGTCCTGTTACCGAGAGAACCAGGAGCCGTTGGTTTTTAAGAGGATGAAGTGGCTGGCATACTGTATCCCAATGATTGTGAGACACGCTTTTTTTTACATCTTAATATCTCCAAAACTCAAAGTTTAATTAGCATTTTTTCGTTCTAGGCTATACATAAAATAATGATTCAACTTACCGTCGATGGCATTTTAAACTTTGTGAAATGTGGTGATCGCATTTGCATTTTTAAAAAATCACTCTAGATGTAATGTGGCAAACAGGTTTATGATCCTCCGCATGGATCAGGGTTTTCCCTGTATTATTTTATAATAAATGCAAAAATTAATTGACTACTGGTGCTGAGTAACACTAATAATATTCATTCTCATCTATATTTCACTGCAGAATTTCAAAGTTCTCTTTTTATCGGAATAGTTTCTTTATTCTTGTTAACTTGATAATAAGTGCTATTAATCTGAACTTATTAAAAAACTTCACAAAATACCCCTTTCATTCAATAGATAAACATAAATTGACATAGATCTATACAAACAGATATAAATAAAATCTGTACCGAATTTCCCTTAATAAAGGGGTTCTGCTATGAAAAACTAAAAGTTTGAATACTGCTGTTCTAGGTAATAGGGATCCACCAAGGATTTTTGCAGAGAATGACATGACTGAAGCTGCAGGATGGAACTTACTCTGACTACAGCAATGTGGAAGACAGGAGGGAGAGGGAGGAAGTTTCTCTGAGAATGAAGGAGGGGAGATGAGCCATTGAACTCTTGAAATGGTCTCGTTTTCTTTTTCTTTTTTTTTTTTGCTGAGGAACATTTGCCCTGAGCTAGCATCCGTTGCCAATCTTCCTGTTTTTTGCAGAGGAAGATTCGCCCTGAGCTAACATCTGTGTCAATCTTCCTCTCTTTTGTATGTGGGTCCCACCACAGCATGGCCGCCAATGAGGGAGGTAGGTTTGCGCCTGGGAACAAAACCCAGGCCACTGAAGCAGAGCATGTCAAACTTAACCACTAGGCCACAGGGCTGGTCACTGATCTTGTTTTCTTACCCAGACAAAAGTGGAGATAATACTTTCTACCTCCTAATAATGATTTAAGGATTTTATGAAGTAAGACATTCAAATTATTGGCACAATTTCCTTCCCTACCTTA
Organism: Equus asinus; assembly: GCF_041296235.1. Taxonomy (NCBI): domain Eukaryota; kingdom Metazoa; phylum Chordata; class Mammalia; order Perissodactyla; family Equidae; genus Equus; species Equus asinus. The sequence continues at coordinate 10,510,000 of NC_091808.1, read as the reverse complement.
CATTTTTGTTCTGGTAAGTTCCTTTAGTTTCAAGATGAGTCTTTCTCCTCTACAAAACTATTAAAATGTCTCCTTTTTTCTTCTTCTTTTTTTAATTGCAGTAACATTGATTTATAACATTATATAAATTTCAGGTGTACATCATTATATTTTGAAATCTATGTAGATTACATCATGTTCACCACACAAAGACTAATTACAATCCATCACCACACTCATGTGCCTAATCACCTCTTCCCCAGCTCCTTCCCCTCTGGTGACCACCAAGCCAATCTCTGTTTCTATGTGTTTCTTTGTTGTTGTTGTTGTTTTTATCTTCTACTTATGAGTGAGATCATATGGTATTTGACTTTCTCCCTCTGACTTATTTCACTTAGCATAGTACCCTCAAGGTCCATTCATGTTATCACAAATGGCCATATTTCATCCTTTCTTATGGCTGAGTAGTATTCCATTGTGTATATATACCACATCTTCTTCATCCGTTTGTCCCTTGATGGGCACCTAGGTTGCTTCCAAGTCTTGGCTATTGTGAATAATGCTGCAGTGAACATAGGGGTGCATGTATGCATTCGTGTTTTCATGGTCTTTGGATAAATACCCAGCGTGGAATAGCTGGATCACATGGTAGATCTGTTCTTAATTTTTTGAGAAATCTCTGTACTGTTTTCCATAGTGGCTGCACCAGTTTGCAGTCCCGCCAGCAGTAAAGGAGAGTTCCCTTCTCTCCACATCCTCTCCAATGCTTGTTGTTTCCTGTCTTCTTAATTAGAGCCATTCTGACAGGAGTGAGGTGATATCTCATTGTAGTTTTGATTTTCATCTCCCTGATAGTTAATGATGTTGAACATCTTTTCATGTGCCTGTTGGCCATCTGTATATCTTCTTTGGAGAAATGTCTGTTCAGCTCTTTTGCCCATTTTTTAATTGGGTTGTTAGTTTTTTTTGTTGTTGAGATGTATGAGTTCTTTGTATATTTTGGATATTAACCCCTTATCTGATAGATGGTTTGCAAATATCTTCTCCCAATTGTTAGGTTGTCTTTTTGTCTTCTTGATGGTTTCTGTTGCTGTGCAGAAGCTTTTTAGTTTGATGTAGTCCCATTTGTTTATTTTTGCTATTGTTTCACTTGCCTGATCAGACATAGTACTTGAAAATATGCTGCTAAGACCGATGTTGAAGAGTGTACTGCCTATGTTGTCTTCTAGAAGTTTAATGCTTTCAGGTCTTACATTCAAGTCTTTAATCCATTTTGAGTTAGTTTTTGTGTATGGTGTAAGATAATGATCTATTTTCATTCTTTTGCATGTAGCTGTCCAGTTTTCCCAACACCATTTATTGACGAGACTCTCCTTTCTCCATTGTATGTTCTTGGCTCCCTTGTTGAAGATTAGCTATCCATAGATTTGTGAGTTTATTTCTGGCCTCTCGATTCTGTTCCATTGATCTGTGTGTCTGTTTTTGTGCCAGTACCATGTCGTTTTGGTTGCTAGAGCTTTGCAGTATATTTTGAAATCAGGGAATGTGATACCTCCAGCTTTGTTCTTTTTCTCAGGATTCCTTTGCCTATTTGGGGTCTTGTGTTGTTACATAAAATGTCTCTGTAGCACTTTTTTTTTAAGGGAAAACTTCGCATTCAGCAGGAAAAATTATTTACACATTCATACCCTTTTATGCCAAATTCTGTCTCAGTGGCTGCCTCCAGCTCCTCAGTTACATATATACTCTAAAAAAATTTTTCAGAGTGAAGAATACATAACATCTGACAGGACCAAAGGCCCCCTTCAGAATTCAGCAGCTTGCTCAAAGTCAGGTCCCCTTCCAGACTTGGTTCTTCATCTTTCTAGGCTCAAGCTACTGACTCCTCCCTCCTCCTTGACATTGCCGTCTTCTTCCCTTCATATCCAATTGGAAATCAAGTCTCGTCCTCCATTCCTTTGGATTCTCTTGTGTTCACCCCTCATGGCCTCCCTGTCCCTCCCTCAGTGCCTCCCACCAGTGCTGCTGCTTCTCTCAGTTGGTCTCCACATCTGGTGCCTTCCTCCTTCCTGCCCACCACTGCTCGATGAATCTTCCAAAATAGTGAGGGGAAAATACAGTCAGTCCTAATTATTCACACTTTCTGTATTTGTGAATTTGCCTGCTCGCTAAAAATTTATTTGTAACCCCAAAATCAGTATATTCTTGGTGCTTTCCCAGTCATTCCTGGACATATGCAGAGCAGAGAAAAAATTGAGTCTACCCACTGCCAGATTCCCAGGTGAGGTAGAACAAGGCAGCCAGCTGACTTCTTGGTTCAGCTCTCATTCTGTAAACAAGTCTCCTTTTCGTGGTCTACTTAGTGCCACGTTGTTCTCATTTTTGTGCTTTTTGGTGGTAATGTCACTGTGTAAAATGGCCTCCAAGGGCCGGCCCAGTGGTGCAGTGGTTAAGTGCACAATTCCACTTCTCGTGGCCCAGGGTCGCTGGTTCAGATCCCAGATGGGGACATGGCGCCGCTTGGCAAAAGCAATGCTGTGGCAGGCATCCCATGTATAAAGTAGAGGAAGATGGGCACGGATGTTAGCTCAGGGCAGTTTTTTTTTTTTTTTTTTTTTTGAGGAAGATTAGCCCTGAGCTAACTACTGCCAATCCTCCTCTTTTTGCTAAGGAAGATTGGCCCTGAGCTAACATCCATGCCCATCTTCCTCTACTTTATACGTGGGATGCCTACCACAGCATGGCTTTTGCCAAGCGGTGCCATGTCCGCACCCGGGATCCCAACCAGCAAACCCCCAGCGGCAGAGAAGCAGAACGTGTGCACTTAACAGCTGCGCCACCAGGCGGGCCCCAGGGCCAGTCTTCCTCAGCAAAAAGAGGAGGATTGGCAGTAGTTAGCTCAGGGCTAATCTTTCTCAAAAAATAAAAGTAAAAAAATAATAAAATGGCCTCCAAGCATAGTGCTGAAGTGTTGCCTCGTGTTCCCAAGTGCAAACAGGCTGTGATGTGCCTTATGGAGAAAATATGTGTGTTAGATAAGCTTCGTTCAGGCCTGAATTACAGTGCTGTTGGTTGTGAGTTCAGTGTTAATGAATCAACAACATGTGTTAAATAAAATATCTTTAAACAGAAACACACATAAAACAAGGTTACGTGTTGATCCGTTGATGAAAATGTGACCAGAGGCTCCCAGGAACCTACCTGGTTTTCCCCTAGGGCAGTGATCCGGTGTTCGCTAATTCAGCATCGGCAGCGACTTTCTAGAACCTAAGTACTGTGAATAACGAGAATCAGCTGTGCACAAGCACATACATAGACTTTTCAGGAGATCTGGTGCTCTGCTTCGCTTACAGGGTGTTGAGCTATACAATCTGGCCCCATTTCCCACTCCTAACTTTTCTCCTGATATTCTTTGCCACAAAGTCTCTGTTCCAACCAAAACGACAATTTATTTTCTGCCCGGAATTCATTCCAGCCACTGCCCCTCTCCACTCCTTGCGCCTCCACTCTTTTGAGGGATCCACTGGGGGGCAAGCACAAAGATAAGCACGTGAGCCAGGCCTGGCCAATCATTAATCCCTCTGCCTCCAGGATGCATGTGGGTGGTTGACACAGACTGGACCACTACAATCATTCCCTGGGATTTTTCAACTTCAGCTGAAGAGGGAGAGTTAGTTTCTTGTTTCTCTGGAGATCCTCAGATGTAGGCTTGGAGTTTCTAGCTGCCAGGCTCCCCCCTGCATGAGGGACATACATCTGCAATAGAGGATAATGAGGCCAACAGCAGAGAGGAAGAGAAACAGAAGGAAAGAGAGGAGGCTGATAATCTGATGCCTGAGGCCGGCCACACTACTGCCTTTCCAGGTTACATAACCCAACATGATTGCTTTCTTACTAAATACTCAGGATTGATCCTGAATAACACACCCAGACCTTTCTTGATCTATCTGAAATGCACTGTGTTATGCTGCTCTACCTCACAAGTTTCTCCTTATCTTGGATTTCTTTTGGGGCAAAATTTAGTGTACCTGGATTTCCTTCTGTATATCTTCTCTTTCCTTAAGGTTTTTTGTCCAAGACTATTCCTGTTGGCGATAGATAATAAAAGAGGAAACTGGAGATTGGGAAGATGAAAAGGAAGTAGAATGCGAGCAGAGCTTTTGCAGAGCAGCCGTAGGAGGGAGAAGGGCTGCAGAGGCAGAGCATGGAGGCCTCAGACCTGCTCTTCCAGGGGACATGTGTGAGCCAGGTGGGCCAAGTACACAGTGCTCTGCTGTGACCAAGGTGTGCTGTGAGCTAAGCCTCTGCAACCTTGTTTGTGGGGGTCCTGTCCTCACATAGATGTCATCTCTTGAACTCACCCAATGTCACGTCTGTCCTTTAGTCTTTGTTTCTGCTACCCCTCCACCTGGAACACCTTTTCCCCAGTCTTTGCTGAGTTATTCATCTTGTTCTCAGGTCTACCTTCATCTCTGCCAGGATTCCCCTTAACCTGGCCTTTTTCAGGGGTAAATTTGAGGAAAGAGCTTGAGAAATAATAAGTCAAATAAAGGTTACCTCAAATTTTCCTATCTTAAACATCCAAATGACTCTTGATAGTGGCAGCCAACAGCATGGAGTCATAAAAGCAAAAATAAATGAACATTTGACTAAGCGACAAGACACTGAAGAAAATATCTCTTGACGTCTTCACCAACAAGGCAACATCAGCTTCTTAGCATCTCATTGAGATTGATAGGGAAGGAGAAGTTCTTTTCTAGCAAAGAAGAGTATAGACTAAAGGCGGCAGCAGCCTGAGGTCCATGTTCAGCTTGCACATGGTCCTGGATCCAGCTCTTAGCATAACGCTAAGCACGCAGTGGGAATTCAGTAAATATTTGTTGGATTAATAAATGTTGATCCTTTTTGCTATAATATTTTAGAAGCAAGTACAGAGCACAAAAATGGCACAAAGCAAGGAAGTGGCCCACATGTAGGGGATTACATCTTAGGAGGGGTTTTCTTCAGGATTTGACTATAGCATCTGAATCTTTAAAAAATGGAATAGATATTTTCCAGGGACTGAAGTGGGGAGCAGGAAGAATTCTAGGAAGGTCCATCTTAGCAAAGTCACTGAATTATGATACTACAGTTGTGAAACTACAAGCGATGTGTTGAAATGTGGGGTGTAGTCATGGGCCTAGCGTGAGATGATGCTGATGAAGAGGCGGGCAGGGGTCACTGTCTGGGGGGCCAGGTATGCCACACTGAGGATTTTGGCCATGGAGAGACTTTAAAGGATTTTCAATTAAGAGAAAAAAAAAGATCACATTCATGGTAGCATTTTAGTACGAAGCCTTCACCTGCCGTGTTGAAGACAGCCTGCTTCATGCGTGGAGGTGGAGAGCCCTCTTAGGAGATTTTATTGTGATCCTCAAAAGCACAGTGGAGATGAAAGGAATGTCAAGAGTTGTTAAGAAAGTGCAATTGATATAATTTGGTCGCAGAGTCAATGTTTTTTAATCACAGAGAGCTAAGAGTCTAGAATGACTCAACTAGTGCCACCAAAATAAGGACTGCAGGAGGAGGAGTAGGTAGGTTTGTAAGAAAAGAAGATGAGATCGATTTTTGAAGTTGAGCATAAGATGCCAGTGGATTACCCAGGTGGATGTGCACAGGAAGCAGCTGGATAATTTAGTAGGACTCTGGAGATCAGAAATGAAAATACAGATTTTGACTCGGCAGCATATAAAACTATGGGTTAGATTACCGAGAGGGAGGACAGAATTTTAATGTTGAAGCACAAGTCAAGGCAGAGGAACTCTTGTGTCCCCATGTTTGCATCTTCTTTTTACTTTCGGAGGGGAAAAGTATGCATCACTGGTATTGGTGGCATAAGCTACACGGCTTATTTGAGGATGGGTTAAGTATTTTTCCTTGTAAGTAATGAAAGGCATTTGCAATGAGAAGAGGCTGATAGAACAGCGTGGGTAAAGGCATGGGAAATGGCTCCTTTTATGTGATGCTGACAGGTGTGCAAATTAGTACATCTTTCCTATGGCAGAAACCTTTACTTGTCCCTAATGTCTTTTTTCCCCTGTCCTTAGTAAAAGATTACCTGACTTTTAGCTGAACATATGGGCATCCCAGAAAAAAAGACGACATTTCTCAGTCTCCCCTGCAGGTAGATGTAGCCACACGACCAAATTCCGGCCGATAGGATGTCGGCAGAAGTGGTGAGTGTGACTTCACAGAAGAGTCCTTGGGAGTTAGACCCTTTTTGTCCCTTCCTCCTTCCTGCTGGCTGGAATGCAGATTTGATGGCCAGGACTTGAGCAGCCATCTCCCCCCGTGCAGAAGAAACCAAGTTCTGAAGATGATGGAGTACCAAAATGGAAGGTGCCTGGTCCCCAGGGTCAGGGACTGCCTCCTCTCTTACAGAAACACAAAAACTGCTGTTTTGTGTAAGCCAGCTTGTTGGATGTTCTGTCATTTTCAGTTAAACCTAATCCTGACCAATATACTTGCCAAAGGCAATTCAGCAAAATTTAGTCAAGTAATGTATGTGTGTCCTTTACCCTGGCATCCCACCTCAGGGCATTTACCCTCAGGAGATAATTACATAAATTTGAAATGACACGTAAACTGGATATTCATCACAGCATTATTTATAATAACCAAAAAGGGCCGGGGGGGGGGGGGGGACGACAAATTAAAAGTCCTTCAATAGAGAATTCCTTAAGGGGCTGGCCCTGTGGCCGAGTGGTTAAGTTCGCTCGCTCCACTGCAGGCAGCCCAGTGTTTCGTTGGTTCAAATCCCGGGCGCGGACATGGCACTGCTCATCAAACCACGCTGAGGCAACGTCCCACGTGCCACAACTAGAAGGACCCACAACGAAGAATATACATCTACGTACCAGGGGGCTTTGGGGAGAAAAAGGAAAGAAAAATAAAATCTTAAAAAAAAAAAAGAAAATTCCTTAAGAAAATTACGTATACTTCTGTATAAGAGAACACTGAAGCCACCAAAACAATGTTCTATTTACGCATCAGATGAATAGATGTCTATGACATAGAATGAAAGAAGAGATTACAAATGAGCATGTTTATTATTATCCTCTTCATGTAAAACTAATAAATATACACACACAGAAATCAATCTATAAATGTGTATATAGACTCTGCAAAATATTTGGAGAATGTGAGAATACTTTTTAATGCCTGGAAATGGGATTTTAGATTTTTTTTTTTACTTTTTCATCACATTTTTATTATTATTTGAATTGTTTCCTATCAACCTTATCATTGTTGTGAAAACTATAAAGCCTTTTTAATGTTTTTAAGTGTTCTCTTTAGTTTTTTTTTTAAAAGATTGACACCTGAGCTAACAACTATTGCCAATCTTCTTTTTTTTTTCTGCTTTTTCTCCCCAAATTTCCCCAGTACATAGTTGTATATTTTAGTTGTGGGTCCTTCGAGTTGTGGCATGTGGGATGCTGCCTCAGCATGGCTTGATGAGCGGTGCCATGTCCGTGCCCAGGATCCAAACCGCTGAAACCCTGGGCCACCAAAGCCGAGCATGCGAACTTAACACTCGGCCATGGGGCCAGCCCCTAAATGTTCTCTTTAAAAAATCAAAATCATTAAGAAAGTAATGTGGAGAGTTTTGCCAGCTAACAGTTCAGGAAGAGGTGTGGCCATTGTTGTTAAAAGTCGAGTAAATGCAAACACACTCCAGGAAAACTGACTCACCTTTTTGTGGTAGTCCATAGTGGGTGGAGACATCCTAATTGGCAGGTTTTTAAACTTTCTGCTGAAAAAATAATTGGAACTTAGATGATCACCTCAATGGATAATATATTTCAATTCTTTCATTTTATTTTTTATAAATCTGAGGAGTTGGGTTGGGGAAAGGAAATATATTTATGGCTTCAGAGTAAATTTCAATCATTTAGGACTCCTCATTTTTATTTTTTCTTCAGAAATATGTCTACAGTAATTATCAGCAAATCTAGCAAGATATTATTTACGCACACAGTGTAAGAGCTCATTTATGTCACTGAAGTTTTGAGTTTTTAAGGATTGGCTTCTCCCCCACAGCAACTCTACACAGCTTATCTCCCCACCCCAATCTCATCATTTTTTGTTTTTGTTTTGGTGGGGAAGATTGTCTCTGAGCTAACATCTGTGCCTCTATTTTGTATGTGGGTCACTGCCGCAGCATGGCTGACAAATGGTGTGGTCCCATGCCCAGGATCTGAACCCATGAACCCTGGGCCACCGAAGCAGAGCACACCAAACTTAACCAGTACACCATGGGGCTGGCCCCTATGTAGTATTTTTTATGTTTTATTTCATTTTAATTTTTGTTGCAAAAAGCTTTATTTACAAAGAAATGAGATGCCTTCGTGCAATTCATAGCAGTTAAGTGGAAATAAAATTGTGGTGCACCTTGAAGAGATAAGGCTAATTATAATCTATTTACTTACAGACCTGTTGACTGTAGTATTTCCCAATTTTAAATTTCGAAAACATGTCACCTCCCTTTTTTGTTTTCTAATTTGTAGGATTGCCCGCCAGTTTGACTAGAAATAGCCTGAAGCCCAACCTGCAAAGTTTTCAGAGCTTTTGTGGAGTTTAATATCTTCTTCTCTTTTATGGCCAGTTAAGTAAGGCTGCCTGAGAATTCTTTCTTCATTTCTATCAAGTTGGTTTCCCCAACACCTGCCCTCGCTTAGCATTTCAAAAAAGAGGCAAAGCAGCAGGCAACCATTGTTTCGCCCCTTTGTTGTGGCCCCTTATCTACTGTAAAATCAGAAGATGTGGCTGAATCGCAGTCTTAGTTTTTAAATGTATTTAATGTGATTAAAATACTAAATTTCACATAACAGTGGAATACTCTGCTGATTCACAGAAAAGTGCTTTCGTGGTCATTTCATAACAATAAGGATTTCTCAGCTGTTTAGATTGCTTAGCATCTTTCTTCTTTTTGACTTTTAAAATTAATACATAAATGCATAATTAGTATACATAAAATATGTGTTTAAATAGAAATAGTTGAAGTAAATCTAAATTTATATTAATAGAAATCTATAAATGTAAATTAAAATATAAATATTACTTACATAAATAAAATTTTGTATCTTTCAAAGTATTGATTTATTTAGTTTATATCCCACATATTGATGAGTTCTAATACCTAGAAAACTTACTGTTGTTTTCAACAGTATAGTCTACTGGAAAAATCTCTGACCTTTCTTGATTTGATGTCTGCCATTTACTGGCTATGTGCCACTGGATAAGTCAATGTATTAATTTATTCAACAAGTACTTATTGATTTCAACTCTGTGCTTTTCACCATGGGCACTCTGCAGGTTAAAAAAAAAAGTCTCTAACTAAGACTTGGAGATTGCTTTGGAAGCTAGTGGTAGTCATAAAAGATAAATAGTTATAGTTCAGTGGGCTACATGCCCAGTGAATAGAACTCTCCAGTAGATACTGTGAAGCTTGGGTGGAAATTGGGCCATAGAAGGTCCAACTGGGATGTGAAGAAGGGATTCTAGGTCACCCGTGCAAATGCGGGAAGATATTGTAAGGCAGGAAATCCTTAAAGAACTTAACCTTGGAAATCTGGGAAAATTCTGGGAAGAGGAGGAAACCAGAGAAGGAGTCAAATGCTGCAGAGTATAGTAAAATAAAGACGTGTGCCCTTAGATATGGAGGTTGGGTGGATCCTGGTAACATTTGCAAGATGGATTCAGTAACATGATGTGTGTGAATAAAAAATGAGGAAATAAAGATAAGGAAAATGGATGATTTTTCCAAGAAATTTGTTATAAAGGGAAAGCTCAGAGAAGGTTCAAATTGTAGGGAGTGCATGGTCAAAGAATTCTAGTTGTTGGAAGGGAGAGGTTTGAGCATGTTTAAGGCTAAGAGGAAGGAGCTAATGGAAAGGGAGAAGATGACAGAACAGGAGGAAGGAGATGTGGTGTAAATGAAATAACATGAACTTTGGTGTCAGACAGACCTCAATTAATTCTTGTTGTGCGAACTTGGCCAATGAAACTCACCCTCTGAATCTCACTTTCCTCAACTGTAAAATGAAAACCTGATACTTGAATGAAGTTTCTTCATTCATTCATATAATTTTTACAGAAGACGTTGGACATGCAGAGAAGAGAAGACACTTGTCCCTGCTTTCTAGGATCCTACAGCCCCTTGGATGTATTTGTAAATAATAGAACCAAACTCAAGGGGCCAGCCCAGTGGTGTAGTGGCTAATTTCACACATTCCTCTTTGGCGGCCTGGGGTTCATGAGTTCAGATCCTGGATGCAGACCTACACACCACTCATCAAGCTGGTGAGAATTATTTTAGGCAGGTTAATTTTGGAACTGCAGATGAGGACTGGAATTTGCTTGCCCTTTGAGAGACATTTGCATTTGTGAAGGAAGGGAGATGACGTCTCTCTAGAAACTCTTAATGGGGAAAGCAAGAACTTGGGTTGGTTGCTGTCTGGCAATCTCATGTAACTGATTTACGGTGGTGGCTTCTGACCTTTACTTAATCCGATTTGATTCTTGTCTAAAAGTCATGGGATCACTCAATGACCAGACCCCACCTGCACTGATACCATTTTAACTTTTTTTCATGTTCTTTCCTTTGTCTTGTAAAGAGATGACTCACATACGCATGCCTTATAAAATTAGCCCTAACCCTCAACTCAGTGCGGCAGCGGCTCCTCCTGCCCGTGGGCCCTGTCCCCATGCTATTCCACACTATGCTCTAAATAAAAGAGCACTACTGCAAGATCTTGAGAGTCCAAGAAATCTTTCTTTCAGCTCCTCGGCTCACCGACCCCACATCAAAGCCATGCTGTGGTGACGTCCCACATACAAAGTAGAGGAAGATTGGCACAGATGTTAGCTCTGGGTCAATCTTCCTCACAAAAAAAAACAAAAACAAACTCAAGAGATATTTAGGAGATAAAATAATTTTGAAGACTTGCTTAGCATTTGGATTTGGGGTGAGAGAGAAAGTTATTTAGTAAACAATGGGGTAGGCATGTGTCCTAATTGGTTCAGTCATATAGGCAGGACTTCCTCATATCCCATGGTTGAGGGAGAGCTTTTCTGTCTCTCTCAGCAGATGTTAAGGAGAACTTATGTAACACCAATTGCCACTGATAGTGAATTTGTGATCCTGCAGGAACCAGCCTTTAGTAGAAGCCGATACTGCCTGTGCTTGGGAAAGCAGAGCCATGGAAGAACCTAGGCCCCTGATGACATAACTGAACACCGATCATGCTATGCCTGAGCCTTCCTTATTTCTAGACTCCATTTCAGCCAGTTAATCAGGGTTTTCTGTTAAACGTAGCCAAAAACATCCTAACAGTTATAGGTTGATAGAATAAAATGAAATATGTAGAACACCCAGTGTTTCAACACAGTAAACTCAATTTTTGCCAATTATTACTATTAATTAATTAATTAATACCACTACTGATTCCTAGGTTCTTTGGCAAATGGCAATATCCATAGGTTGGCAAACTTTTTCTGTAATGGGTCAGATAGGAAGTATTTTAGGCCTTGTAAGCTACTGTCAGGAAGGGGAGCATTCCACACTTCCTTTCTTGGTTCTTTTGGTGGTCAAATAATCAAAATGACATAAGACAGATTAACAGGAGAAAATCAAATTTAATTACATATGTATGGGAAATTCACATTAACTTGAGAGAATGAAAAGACAGTCAGGCAAAATGAAGTATGTTCGTCATTCTTGACTAAGAAGAAGAGGGCAAGGGTCTGGGGTTTCAAAGGGAAGGAAGGTGACTCACAGGAAGAAAGAAAAGAGTAAATGTTGTTTGGTAAACAAATGTTTGCTAGGCCATCCAGAAACAATGAGAAACAGAGAGGACTTTGATCCAGCAGGCCCTGCTCAGTTCCTCCCTGTCTACAGCTCCTAGTTTGAGTTATACTGTAGTTATCTATAGTGCTATCTCCTTCCTGGAGCAGTTCCTCTATCTAAATTCTTTCAGGCAGCTAGGGAGAAGGTCAAAGCTTCTTCCTCAGGTTTTTTGTTTCTTAAAGACAGTCAGCCTAGGGCTGACTAGTATCATAGTGGTTAAGTTTGAGCCTCTGCTTTCGTGGCCCAGGGTTCGCAGGTTCGGATCCTGGTTGTAGACCTCTACACCGCTCATCAAGCCATGCTGTGGTGGTGTCCCACATACAAGGTAGAGGAAGATATTGGCAGCAGATGTTAGCCCAGGGCTAATCTTCCTCACCAAAGGAAAAAAAGTCAGCCTAAAATAATCCTTATGCCAGAGAGACATATTTTGGGATAACAAATTCTGCTCCCCTACACCACATATGGTCTCTGTTGTATATTCTTCTTTATGCTTTTGTTTCTGGGGTGTTTTGTTTTTTTCCTTTTTAAAATTCTAGAAACCATTCTTAGCTCAAGTTGTGGGCATATTTGGCCTATTGGCTAGAGTGTGCCAACCCCTGGCAATGCCATTCACTTACATAAGAACCCAGGAAGAGGCGGCTTGGAGGAGAAGATACCGAATTTTGTTTTAAATATATTAAGGTGGCATGCCCAGGTAGAGATGTTCATTCAGCCAAGAGATCTGGGCTGGAGATATACGTGGTGAATCACCAGCACGTAGACGGTAGGAAGCCAAGCGAGAAGTCTCAGGGATGGGTGAGATCACCCAGGAAGGCTGTGTAGTGTCTTCCCAGTGAGGTGAGGAAAGGGCCAAGAACAGAAGTACAGAGAGCCCTGTGCTTCTCCAGGGTGGGAGGGACGGTCAAGGTTTATACACAGCGCCAAGGCCTTGAAAGGGATGGGGAGCTCGGAAAGACTCTTAGGCAGAGGGTTGACATGATCACATTGATGTTTTAGAAGGAACATTCTTGCAGCAGATGTGTAAAGAATGACTTCCAGGAGGGTAAAACAAGGGGTGTGGAGAACAGAAAACCTCTGTACCGGTTCAAGGGGAAAAGATTTGAGGTCCTTAATCAAAGTGTGCTGGTAAATGCTTGACAAATGGCTCTCCAGGGGAAAAAGCCTGACTTGTAGCAACTGCCAGTTTCTATGGTGTAAATATTTCCATCATGGCCAAACTAAGGGAAGTAGTGGGAATGTGGAGAAGGGGTGGATGAGAGAGAGATTTGGGAGGTGAATTGAGGCTTAAGTCACTGACTGAATGAAGGGTGAAGACGTACAGGCTCTTCCACATTTCTGTCTTGGGGGGTTGGGATAAGCTGAAATGGGGACAGTAACAAAATAAGCAAATTTACAGGGTCTCTCTCTCCCAACTAGAACATAAACTCCATGGAGACGGGGCCTTTTGATCATTTCATACACTGCTGTGTCCCTAGCACGTGGCTGACACTCAATAAATATTTGTTGAATGAATGAATGATTCCCAGTCACATCCCTGAAGACTCACTGCTGACATAAGCAGTAGCAGAGTCCATGTAGCAGTGTGGAGCCAGGCTGCAGGGAGTCGAAAAGTGAGGAAATTGAGACAATGCACAGACTGCACTTTGAAAAAGCTTGTCTCTGAAACACGGGAGACACATTGGACGGCAGCCAGCTAAAGGAAATTTTACATTACTTTGTCTGGGGAAAAATGAATCGTAGCATGTAGCTTCCGGGAGCCACTGGGAGCCCTAGGACTGGCTCAGGGGGAACTGACAGGAGCTGTGAGAGCAAGAACTTGCATTCAAAGCACTAAATGGAAAATCAAGAGCTGAGTCTGCAGGACAGTGAAGGAAGGACGGGAGGTGTGGAGATAAGATGAGTTCTGTCCCAGGTCAGAAATCAGGGACCTGAAACCAGGAAAGATCTAGATTGTAGCTTGTCAGATGCTGACAAACGATTTTGCTCAATTCCCATTTAGCTTAACCAGAAAGGGCCATGGGATGGTTTGGCCAGCTGTTACACTTGAGCCTGACGTCAGAACTCTCACCAAATTTTGCATTGTGGTCATGGATGTAACTTGGGGAAAAAAACCTCTTTGAATAAAATGCGTTTCAACTTTTTTTCAATGAAATAGTTTTCTCCCCAAGAGAACATTTCATAAATGTTCATAGGTTTATAAATAAATAAATAATTGTAATTGCTGTACCTACTATAAATACTTTTAGGTATTGCTTTATTTCCCCCCCCATTTTTTTTTATTAAGATTATGATAGATTACAACCTTGTGAGATTTCAGTCGTACATTTTTGTTAGTCATGTTGTGGATACACCACTTCCCCCTTTGTGCCCTCCCCCCACCCCCCTTTTCCCTGGTAACCACCGATCAGATCTCCTTGTCTATATGTTAACTTCCACCTATGAGTGGAGTCATATAGAGTTCGTCTTTCTCTGTCTGGCTTATTTCGCTTAACATAATACCCTCGAGGTCCATCCATGTTGATGCGAATGGAACAATTTTGTCCTTTTTTTATGGCTGAGTAGTATTTCATTGTGTATATATACCATATCTTCTTTATCCAATCATCAGTTTCTGGGCATTTAGGTTGGTTCCACATCTTGGCTATTGTAAATAATGCTGTGATGAACATAGGGGTGCATGGGACTCTTGGGATTTCTGATTTCAGGTTCTTAGGATAGATACCCAGTAGTGGGATGGCTGGGTCATAAGGTATTTCTATTTTTAATTTCTTGAGAAATCTCCACACTGTTTTCCATAGTGGCTGCACTAGTTTGCATTCCCACCAACAGTGTATGAGGGTTCCTTTTTCTCCACAACCTCTCCAACATTTGTCACTCTTGGTTTTGGATGTTTTTGCCAATCTAACGGGTGTAAGGTGCGTATTGCTTTATTTTAAACTGTGTGTTTGCAAGTTTATGCTGTCACACGGGGCTGCAAGGCCAGACCAAACTTTAGGTTTGATCGGGGACTTTCCCTTGAATTTCCTTATCTTGTTTTCCCTTCAATATCTGCTTTCCTCCCTTAAGTCAGCTTCACTCATTGCCTTAGAGGAATGTCCCAAGACCAGGTTTTCAGAGGCAAGGGTGTAGGATTTTAAATTTCAAAAGCCCAGACATTGGCTGGGGGTGGAGGGCTTCAAGTTTACAGCACAGACAATAGATTGGTGAGGACATGCAGAGAGCCCATCTCCCGATTCTCCAACAAGCAAACCTCCCAGGTTGCAGGACGGCGGAGAGATTCAGAAAGGAGGGCAAGAGGACTGAGATGCTGCCGGTCCACAAGAAGAGCCCTCTGCCATTTCCTTCCAAGCTGGTTTGGGGGTGAAGATAAAAAACTCAGTACACTCCCCAGGTATATGGACTCTCTAGTTGCTGAGCAGCCCTGTGCCCTCCCCCTCCAGACCAGGTGAGGAATGGGAGAGGCAGGTAAATAGACTCTGCTGAGAGGTCTCGGGCACCTCCCACCCTGGGCATGTTGCAAGAGGAGATGATGGCTGGACTGGCCTGAGACAAGCCTCCCAGCCCCCTGTGCCTCCTGCAGGGCACCAGTGGAAATGTTGCCAGGAGGCAGGAGACTGCTGCAGCTCTTACCTCTGACCTGTGGGATGGTAACCCAAGAGCAGATGGGACGGGGGCAGCTCAGCTGCTGCTGGCTTGCACATAATGGCACAGAGGACTCACTGCTCCCCCTCAGAAACTTGGACTCAGCTTTCATAGAGAGAAGAGGGAGGTGCCAGAGTGACTGAGATTAGGTTTAGGAAACATTCACTTGGCATTGGGATGGAGAGAGAGGCTTTTCCCTGTTTACCTTGTTCATGTTACAACAGGCATTTATTACCTATGAAAATGCTCTAATGTTCCCTTATAGAAAAAGTTTTATTTCTTGCATATCCTTGTTAGGGAAGTGAGAGTCTTTTTTTTTTTTTTTTTGAGGAAGATTAGCCCTGAGCTAACATCTGCTGCCAATCCTCCTCTTTTTTGCTGAGGAAGACTGGCCCTGAGCTAACATCTGTGCCCATCTTCCTCTACTTTATATGTGGGATGCCTGCCACAGCATGGCGTGCCAAGCAGTGCCATGTCCGCACCCGGGATCCAAACCGGTGAACCCCGGGCCACCAAGAAGCAGAACGTGCACACTTAACCGCTGCGCCACCGGACTGGCACCAGGGAAGTGAGAGTCTTATTTACTATGTTAGTATAACAATATAGATTCTAAGTAAAGCCATGTATTTCTTTTACAAGTCAACATAAATAATTGTTTTATATTACTCTGTAGTATTCGTATTCTGGCTCTACAAATATGATCTTAAACCAGACTAATTGTTAATTTTTCACTCTCCTCCCGTGCATGACAGGTGCCTGACTGACTGCCTTGCAAGTAGTAGGGACACAACAAATATTCATTTGATTGACAAATGTGTTGACTCAGTAATTAAGTGGATGATGTGACCATGACTACAAACTGAAGATTTGATTCCAATCATTTTGGGAAATGGATCATATATTGAGGGCTAAGTGTCTTGCAGAGAGAATGGAGAATGCTTGTTAAGCCAGCAAGTCATTTGAGTGGCAGACAAATAAGAGCTTTTAGTGACTGTCGTGATACGCTAAAAGTGACTCAAACTAAGTCTTGAAGAAAGAGTTTTTTAGGAGGACAAGGCAGTGGAGGACACTCTGGGCAGTGGAAATGCATGTGCAAATACATGGTGCTACCATCAAAACATGGTACTTCCGGATAACTCACTAGGGTGATGATGAGAAATGTTACTTGGACAGGGAGATAGGATGCTGAGCATCCAGATGCCAATTTCTTATCGTGTTTGCAAGCATCTTCTCCATGGCAGATAACATTGAGTTGCACAACCAGGATGCTCCAGACGAGAGCTCTCAAGGAGCTGGCTGTAGAAAGCATACAGACATGAAAACAAAAGCATGAGTGAATATCAAAGCATTTGAAGAAAGTGTTTGTGATTGCTTTTTGCTCTTATTCTTCCTTATAGTCTGCAATTTAGCAGGAAAGCCTATTAGATGTAATCCTGGGGTTATGATATGCAATACAGGTACCATTTGTCTCGAGTGAGCAACTCAGCTTTAGGGTAAGATGCTAAGAGGGGATCCTGCTTATCACCTGTGTGCTTGGAAGGACTCCTGTGTCTCCTCACCTGGCTTCTGAAGGGCTCAAATGACACTTGCCCTGGCCACCCTATTTTAAATGGAACCCTCATCCCCCATCCAGCTCTCCCTATCTTCTTTTCCTAGTTTATTTTTCTTCACAGCATTTATCACATTCTTACACACTATGAAATATATTTAACTTGTTTTATTTATTGTCCATATCCCTCCCCTCCTCTGTCCCCCCTCCCCCATAGAATGTAATCCCCATGGGAGCAGGGGTTTGTTTTGCCAAGAACAATGCAATGCCCTGTGTGCTTGTGGAATGTGGAATGAAGGAAATACTGTGACTTCTCAGGACATCAGTCACACCCCCATCAAGTGTAAGAACCAAACCCGTCTAATGCCAAATATAAAGGATTTGTGGATTAGCATCATTAGGATGACAAACACCACTGCTTCCTTCCCTTATCATGGACATTGAAAAGTTAAGGCTTTTTGTCATTCCAGTGAGGCAACATGTCCAACAGGTTTCACATGTTTAACAGATTTAGAGGTTTGGGGTCAAACAGACCTGGATTCAAATCCCGCTGAGCAGTGAATGAGTTAGGGCACATTTTTCTAAACTTCCTTGAGTCTTAGTTTATTCATCTGTGAAATGCACAATGATACTAACGTCCTGGGATTGTTGTAAGAATTAAATGGGAGAGAGTCTAAGGCACACTGCACATGGCACACGGTGGGCACACAGTAGGCACTCAGTTAAAAACTGTGACTATTTTATCGTTATCATTATGCGAGTTGTGTTAGTCTGCTAGGGCTGCCACAGCGAAACACCACCCACTGGCTGGCTTAAACAACAGACAGGCATTTTCTCGTAGTTTTGGGGGCCGGAAGTCCCAGATTGAGGCGTTGGCAGGTTTGCTTTCTCCCGAGGCCTCTCTCCTTGGCTTGCAGACAGCTGTCTTCTCACTATGTCCTCACACGGTCTTTCCTCTGTTCATGGGCATCCCTGGTGTCTCTTCCTCTTCTTATAAGGACACTGGTCATATTGGATCAGGGCCTCATCCTTATGACCTCATTTAACTTCATTACCTCTTGAAAGGCCCCGTCCCTAAACACAGTCACACTGGGGGTTAGAGCTTCAACATAGGAATTTCGGCAGGGAAACAATTCAGTCCATAACACAAACTAACAAAGTATGTCCAATTTTTATATATTTAAAAATTAAAAAATCTTTAATTCCCAGAAACAAAAGTCCTTTAGTGGTTATTCTTTTGAGCAGCAGATAAGCACTGAAAAGGGCATAGATGTTAAGTATTTGGTAGGAGGTGTTCACTTTACAAACAAGAGAAAGGGGCCCCTGGGGAAGAGGGAACATTACATGTGGAGAGAGCCTGAGAGAAGCACAGAAATGAAACAATGAAGTGGCTTCCTTCTGAGTGGTCAGACTCTACCCGAGGATGCATTTAAAGAGGGCAGTATTAGGGAGTGGGTAAGTCACAAGAGTAAATGTAACTAGTGCCCACTGTTGAGAGAAAGGAAAGAGAGAGAGAGAGGCCATGTTTCTGATAGCAAATGTTTCTCTAAACAAGGGAGAAACTGTCAGCTTCTCCACCATTTGGCTCTGATGTTCCCTCACTCCCTGCCAGGGAATTAAGCACAGGCAGAGCTACCTCTAACTGGAGCCTGAGAAATTTGGGGAAAATTTTGAAAATAGATGTTGTATGAGTAGATTGCTATTTTGTACCAGAAGCAAAAGCACAGACACCTTCGAGTTGTCAACAGTAATTTTATGGGGAAGCAGTTTACAGGTTCAGAGGCAGGGACATCCCGAGATATGCTCTGTGAAGTGGAGCCATAGACACCTGGGCCTTCATACCTGCTCAGTCACTTCTCCTGCCATATCCAGGAAAGTTTTGGAGAGACAGTTCCAGATTGTATTACTTTTTCCAGGCATCGTTCCAGAAGATAATATTCTACTAATTCCAAAAAAAAAAAAAAAAAGCTTCACTTGCATCTGTGTTCAGAGCCTTTTTTTGTTTGATCTTATTGTTTGTAGAGTACTTTGAATTTCTTTGAGATTTTTAGCACACCCATCTGGCGGACACCCTTAGTGTTTTGGGGCCAGGCCTTTGCAAAGTGTGTGTTAGACTTAACTGTCGTGGCCCTGACTCATACTGTCTGTCTACATTTGGGAATGGTCCCACTGTCTCCAGACTTAGAAAATTGTGGGTTTCATCAAGTTTTTCAGCTACAGCTGCAAGAGTGGATCTGTGCTTCTTTCAAACCTAAGGCACTAGCTCTGTATTCTTGACCTGTTACGTAAACAAATTCCAATAATAATTTGATAGGAAAGAAAAATAAAAATGTATCTGGTACTCTGCTACATGCATTTACATGTATCACTTCATTTTAGTCCTCCCGGAAGATATGAGCGATAAGACCAGGCAAACAGAGATTATGAGACTGGCCCAAGGTCACCCTGCTTGTAAGTCCTTGAGCTGGAATGTCCCTTTGAGTCCAAACACCTGCTTGGACACACTTGAAGCCCCATTTGTGCCATCCCATCCATTGGTATGACAAACGCTTTGTCTTCTTATTGCTTATATGACTCTTTTCCCATGAATCCTAAGTACTCATGTTGGATTTTGCCCTGATTTTCTTTTGGAAAAATTGCTATCATCAGTATGTATAGTTTTCTTACGTATGCTTCTTCCCTTGTGCAAAATCTTGTGCGAGTTTTGTTTTCAGAAAATCTGCCTAATGTGAAATTGTGTCTGAGGTGCAAGCGTCCAAGTCTTTATGCATGGTAAGGAGAAAATGACAGTAATCATGAATTCTGTAGGACCTCTGATTTATGGTAATAGAATGTTTTTCTATAAAGAATATTGCATAAATTTACATTTCTGGATCTCAAGACCTAGGAGAGGAAGCAAAACTAATACCTACCACCTCTGTAGTGAATTATCAGGTAAAAATAATAGCTTCTAACCACTCGCCTCTAGAATTCTGATTCCAAGATCTCAGCCACAGAATAAGGATGGTATTAAAAGCATGCATAATCATTCTTAGTGTGTTGCTATCCCTGGCCCCTGAACCATATTCTAAAATGAAATGATATTATTATTATTGTTGTTTTTAAAGTAATACTTTTTTCTAAAATTTTACAGTATTACTTTCTGCATTTATCATATTAGTCCATCTAGATTTTATTTTATTTTTATTTTATTTATTCATTTATTTATTTTGAGGAAGATCAGCCCTGAGCTAACATCCATGCCCATCTTCCTCTACTTTATATGTGGGCCGCCTGCCACAGCATGGCTTGCCAAGCAATGCCGTGTCCGCACCCTGGATCCGAACCGGCGAACCTGGGCCGCTGAAACGGAGCGTGTGCACTTAACCGCTGCGCCCCTGAGCCGGCCCCTAGATATTATTTTTTGAATGCAGTTGGAGGTAGGATCTTAAGTTTATTTCTTTTACATGGATGGCTTATCATGTCAACACAATTTATTACATAAATCATCCTTTTCTTCCCATCTGTAATTTTTTATTTAGATCATGCTAAATTTCCCTCCATAGCTTTTGTACCACAATGATGAAAGTGCCTGTTTCCCAACATCCTTGCTAACAGAGCGTATTTTGAGCCCCTTGACTTTTCCAGTCTGGATAGATGAGAAATGATGTCTCAGGGTTTTAATATGCTTTTCTATTATTATGAGTGAAATTGAGCATCTTTTCATATGTTTATGGACTATGTGAATTTTTTTTCCTGTGAACTTTGTTTTTGTGTCTTTTGCTCATTTTTAAAATTAGTTTGTTGATCTTCCTTCTCTTTCTATAAACTCTTTAGGGAGATTAGCCCTTTGTTGTAATATTAATTTCAAATGTTTTTCCCAGTTTATCATTTTCTTTTGACTTTGATGTGTTTTTTAAAAAATCAGGCTTCTTGAGCTATACTTTTAATATAGTGAAAATCATCCTTTTTAGGTTCCATGAATTTGACAAATGTATAACCACCACCATAATAAAGATATTGAATATTTCCATCAACCCACAAAGTTCTCTCATGTCCCTTTGTGGTCGGTTTCCTCTCCCACCCCCACCCCTGATACCCTTGACCTGATTTCTGTTCTGCCTTTTCCAGCATGCCCTAAATGGAATCATACAGTGTGTGGCCTTTTATCTCTGGCTTCTTTCACTTAGTGTAATGTTGTTGAGATTCAACCATGTTATTACAGGTATCAGCAGTTCTTTTTATTGCTGAGTAATATTTTGTCATATGGATGTAATTATCATTTGCCAGTTGATGGATATTTTGGTTGTTTCCAATTTGGAGCTTTCATGAACAAAGCTGCTTTAAACATTTCCATATAGGTCTTTGGAGACTTTGCCATGAAGAGGTTCTTTTATAGTATTTATGTAGTTTAACTTAGCAATCTTCTCTTTTATGGTTTTGGGATTTTGAGACGTAGTTAGAAAGATAATAAAAGAATTCACCATTTTTTCCCTTCTAGTAATTTATGGTCTCATTTTTTTACATGCAGACCTTTAATATACTTGGAGTTTATCCTGATGTGACACGAATCAATTTCCTTTTCCCAAATGGCCACCAAGTGGTTCTCAAATTCCTAAATCAACCTTTTTCATCTGATTTAAGAAACTCTATTTTACAATTATTTGCAATTATTTATCATTTCTAATTTATTACAAATATTTTTAATTTATTACAATTTGTGTTCATCGTTAATATTCAATTAAAGTTAGAAATTAAAGACCTATTTCTCTTTAAACTTTCAAACAACTTATGAATCTAGTAAATTCAATTATAAATCAAGTAATTTTGTGTTAAATTTAAAAACACTCATTTTCATTGTTCTTTGATTAATGTTTAATTAGCTTATATGTTTAACAAATTATAATCCCTTAAACATTTAAGACTGTTTACAAACTTAATCAAATTTATATTCAAAGTTATAAATTAAAGCTTCAAAACTTATAAATCTAATAAATTAAATTCTTTTAAATTTAAATACCATTTGCAAACTTGATTAAATCTTCTTAAGCATTTCAATGTATATCATGAATTTAATATATTTGATTTTCTCCAGCATCTCTAAAATCTAAAGAGACAGAATTACAACTCTAACAAAATCAAACCAAGTGTTTAAAAAGTTGTGCTGAAACAAACTTAAAGATGTAGAAGATTCCAATTTGTGTGTGTGTGTGAGGAAGACCAGCCCTAAGCCAATGTCTGTTGCCAATCTTCCTTTTTCTGCTTGAGGAAGATTGTCCCTGAGCTAACGTCTGTGCCAACCTTCCTCTATTTTTGTATGTGGGTCACCGCCACAGCATGGCTTGATGAGCAGTGTGTCGGTCCACGCCCAGGATCTGAACCTGTGAACCCCGGGCTGCCAAAGCCGAGTGCATGAACTTGACCAGTATACCACCAGGCTGGCCCCAATTATAGGTTTTTTCCAAAGCATAAATCCACTAAGACAAAGAGAATGGAAAGATGACAAAGGCAGCAATTGTGCATGCTAGAAAGCCCATGACCTGCTGATAGCTGATTTAACAGCCCTGAAAAAGCTGAAATCTCAGCTAGTGGTGGGGAAGACAAGACATGATCTGATTTGCACCCCAGAAACTCAGAGCAAGGCAGCTCAAGAATGGGTGAAAATGGGTTCTTTTGAAAGCGAGAATATAGAAGGACCGGGAAACAGTAGGAATGGTTGAAATTCTGTTTCAGATGTGGTTAAAACTCCCTTGTTCTTCATCTTCTCCTCTCCTCTGCACAACCAGCAACAGCTTTGCCTCCAGGTGAAGACTGGAAGTTTGGTCTCTGGATGGCTAAGGTAGGGATACTATGGGCTCAGGACCCCAGGCTGCTGGAGACAGAGGGACTCAGTGCTGAATGTGGCACTGGATTAAGTGAAAATCCACATACTGAACTGGGAGACTCACGCTAACTTTCCAGTGGCTCAAAGAATGCTGCAGGCAGCCAGGCTCATCTCCTCCAGGCAGAAAGCTGGAAGATTCTTCTCTGTGGAATCAGACCGGGCCAAGAAAAGAGAACTCAAGATATTAATAGTCGGGATCCTCCAACCAAAGAGCCCTAGCAGATCCATCTACAGGGAGGCCCTCCTCTGGACAAGGGCTGCTCGAGTGCCAGTGCTCCCAGTCAGCTCCCCGCGGCCCACTCCTGATCACACAGGGACAACTCAGAATGTGCGGCTTTTGAGGAAAGCCAAAGCAAATCAACAACAACAACAACAACAAAACGCAGGAAATATAATTTTAGAGAAAATAAAAACAATGCACGAAGTCAAAACAAAATACTCTTCAGTAATATCTTCAGAAGCATACGGAGAGATATTGTATCCATCAGACAAGAACGGCCCACAATAAAAAGGTAACGCTCAGAAAATTAAAAAGAACTTTTAGAAAATAAAAATATGATAAGAAAAATGAAAAACTCAATAGAAGGCTTGGAAGATAAAATTGAGACAGTCTTCTAGAAAAAAAGAAGCAAAAGTAAGAGATGGACAATAGGAAAAAAATAATAATAAAGGAATTAGACCAGGATGTCCAATATCTAGGGAAAAAGAATTCCTGAAAAAAATTATACAAGAAAATGTCCTAACATGAAGAATCCCCAGATTTAAAGCTCTCCCCTGGTGCCCTGCATAATGGATGACAAAAGATTCACACTGAGGGGGCCAGCCCTGTGGCGCAGCGGTTAAGTTCACATGTTCTGCTTCTTGGTGGCCCGGGGTTCGCTGGTTTGGATCCCGGGTGTGGACATGGCAATGC
Organism: Equus asinus; assembly: GCF_041296235.1. Taxonomy (NCBI): domain Eukaryota; kingdom Metazoa; phylum Chordata; class Mammalia; order Perissodactyla; family Equidae; genus Equus; species Equus asinus. The sequence continues at coordinate 10,486,167 of NC_091808.1, read as the reverse complement.
TTGGCAAAAAGCCATGCTGTGGTTGGCATCGCACATATAAAGTAGAGGAAGATGGGCATGGATGTTAGCTCAGGGCCAGTCTTCCTCAGCAAAAAGAGGAGGATTGGCAGTAGTTAGCTCAGGGCTAATCTTCCTCAAAAAAAAAAAAAAAAAGATTCATACTGAGTCTCTCAAGCAAGGTCCAATGAGGAGACAGAAACCATACTGTTACTTTACCAGGAACAATTTACTATAAAGAACTGTTAACTAATAGAAGATGGTTAATAACTTAAATGGGGTAAAAGAGGGCAAAAAACCTGCCCACAAGTGTTTATAGAAACTTTATTCGTAATAGCCAGAGACCAAAAACAACTCGAAAGCACAAGCATGAAAGCAGCAGCTCAGAAGAAAATCCGGAGGCTGTAGGAGAGCACATTTTTAATCCAGGTTGCAAATGGGAGGGAGTGGGGATGAATCCAAGATGTTTGCAGCCTTCCCAAAGTAGAAATGGAAAGGGTGCTAGCCCTGCATAACTGTAGAGCAGGCTTAAGAGCCCAGGACCTCGCTGCTGTTATCACCAGGCTCCTGATGGCACAGAGGACAAGATTCTGAGTGAAACATTGAAGATGCTCACTCACGAGGTGATCCAGCAGACTCAAACTCTGAATATGGGGAAGTTTTAGGATACTTTCACCCATTTATTCCACTTATATTTTTGCTTTTTTAGGTATATACAAGGGTAATATAAATTTATTATATTAAGGTTAATAAATTGTTTACATCATTTATAAAATTAATGAAGTAATATAATTGCTACAAATAATGTCTAGTGAAGAATGAAACAGTCTTTAAATAACTATAAAATAAGTGATAAAATACCATTGTGTTTCAATGTCCTGGACAGTTTCATTTCTTTTTACGTGGCACACAAAATAGTGCTGTGGCATACAATAGATAACATGTTAGATCTGATGAAATACGGCATTGTTTCACATAAACGCATCCAAAGGAAAAGAGGATCCAGACATAGTGACAGTGCCCTGGCTCCTCCTCTCCAAAACCTGTTGTTTCTGTCTCCTCCAGGTGACTGCTGCCACCTCCGGCTGATGCCCTGAGTCACGAAATGGCTGCAGCAACTCCAGCTATCACATCAAAGCACAACAGCCACTACCCAAAAAGGGGCTGTGTTTCTCCGTATAAGTGATAAAATCTTTCCCAGAAGCTCCTGCAGACTTCTCCTGCTGTCCCACTGGCCAAAATTTTATCACATGCCCCTTCCCATACCAAATCACTGGAGGGGCAGAAAACCTATCAAAAATGGCTTAGACCAATCATGTCCTGCCCCCTGGAACTGGGGATGAGGCCTATGCTCTGAGCACGAGCTATGCAGAGGAGAGAGGCTCCTGGACAAGTCAGGGCTCATCGAGGAAGGGCAGGTGGGCAAATGAATGCTGGGTGGCAACTGACAACGTCTGCCACCAATTCCTAATGACATCCATTGTGTTTGAAGTTGATTAATTTGACTCACCCAGGGCAACTTCATTTCTGAATTATTGAAGGAAAGAAACATTTCAGTGTAGTCCGTTCTCCCTTATTAAAAACTTGTTTATTCAATTCTCATGTCAGCCTCAGACTCAACATTATTGGTAATGTTGCTTTTATTCCTAATGTATAAAAATCACTACCATTCCAAACTAAAATTTTCAGTAGCTGAAACTCTAAGTTTTGTCGTGTTTAGATAAATTGAGCCAAACATGGATCCATAGAGGAACATGAATTTGATGTTGTAAATTGTACCAAAAACATATCATTATTGCTTATAGTTTAAATATGCAGTGAAATAAAATAAATTATCTTCTTAATTTATTAAAAAAAATAACATCTTTCTACCTTGTGGAACGCCAGAGCTTTGTGAAATTGAAAGGTAAAATTACATGCAGTTTACCTTGGCAGTCCTTGCTTCTCTGTTTCTCAGTAGGCTGTTCAGGTAACAAAATCCTTCTCCACCTAATAAAAGCTGTAATTTCATAAACTCTCCATGACACAGTATCTCAAGCCCACCGTGTGAAATCCCCTAATTATATATGATTTCCAAAAGAGGGAGAAATTTGATCTGCTAGAATAACAATGGTCTGCGGGAGAAAGCAGAAACAGTTGTGTGCTAAATTACACACGTGATTCCTAGACAGATGCTTAGAAAGATTCAGAATGCCCTGTTTAGTAGGGGGTAGCTGGCAAGTCCCTCTAATCCTTGATGAGCAACTTTGTTTATTAACCAGACAGAGAGATGACTCTTCTTAATGATGCTGTTGAGGAAATACTGATAGCAAAGAGTATGCAATTCATAATAATTGGAAAAATCAAATACCAAGTCAGAGTGAAAAGCTGAAATAAATATCTTCGAAGAATATGATGGAAAAAGCAGAACTTGATGAAGTATAATTGAATATTGTCAGATAACTGAGAAGAAAGATATGGTTCTGATCTCTTGGTATTTGGGGCTGAGTTTGTTGTTATGAATACAGTGAGTGAACATGAGGGAAAGGGAGAAGGAAAGAGGCAAGGACCTACCTCTGTGGAGCATGCTCCGTGGGTCTAGCATCATCCAGGGCACTTTGGATTTATGTCATGTCCTCCCTGCAAAATTCGGTGAGATGGGCATCATCATTCTTTCCATTTTGAAGATGAGGAAACTGAGGCCAAAAGAGATTAAGAAATTTGCGCAGAGACCCAGGATTAAACCCAGACCTGTCTAACACTAGAGTGTCTGCTTTTCTTTTTTCATGAGGAAGATTTGCCCTGAGCTAATGTCTACTGCCAATTTTCCTCTGTTTTGTATGTGAGCTGCCGCCACAGCATGGCCACTGACAGACGAGTGGGAACCAAACCAGGGCCACTGAAGTGGAAAGCACCGAACTTAACCACTAGCCTGCTGGGGCTGGCCCAAGAGCCTCTGCTTTTTATCCCAATAGCAGGATTTTTCACCTGGGGGTAGTGGTGGAAGTAGCACGGGGCAGGGGGCCGGGGTGGATGGGGGTGTGTGTTGCCCAAATATTGTCAAATGCTGAGCTGCCCAACTGGACCGGCTTTTTCCCAGTGCCCCTTTAAGGGCTGCCTAGTGAGTTGCTGTCCCAGGAGGGAAAAGGACCTAAGCTTTAGGGGCCTTCACTGTGTGAATGATAAATGCCTCATCATTTTGACTTAATAATTTGTGCAGAAGAGATGCCAGGAGGATTACTGAGAAATCTTAAACTTCTCTTTTAAAAGTAAGCTCAATTTTCAAGTTTCTTACAAAGATTTACTGGAAATATATAAGAAATCTAAAAATATGCTAAATATAAATAAAATTTTTTAAAGAATTCTGCCAGTGGTTACATGATCTCTGTTAAGATGCCAAATAACGGTGCCTATCCTATAACGAGGCCGACTGCCCATCCTTCCTGGAGCCAGTATGAGGCAATGACAAAGAACTAGGCTTGCAAGGTCAGCTGCTGCCTGGGCGAGAGGAGCTGGTACAAGTTATCTAACTAGTCCGCAGTTGGTTTCTTCATCTGTAAAAAGATAGTCATGCATGGCTCACAGGTGGTTGGAAGATTCACAAAACCTGGGGAAAGCACAGTGAAACCCACACTGCAGCCAGATCCGAACAGTCTCGCAAAAGCCATGGGAAGCTCTTCTGTAGTGTTTCTTGCAGGCATAGTCATCACAAAACATTCACAGTTCATCAGAGCAAGATGTTTAAAACAGTATTTATAGATTTTAAGGTTTTCAAAATAGTAATAGATATATAACAATACTTTATATGTATATATGACTTAAGATAAGCTAATGTCATAATAGCACCCAATTCACAAATATCTGGGGAATACATCGTGGCTCTGTCTGTCATATGAAACAGTCGCATGTACTGCCAGGCTGAAGCGGCTTCCCCCTGCATATATAAATATTTTCTTTCAATATTTGGATCAGTGGTGTATACACTTTTGAGTCTTTTAACAAATGATCGTTAATGTTCTGTGTTGTTAATTATTTTTTCATAAATTATTGGCTGCAGAGTATTCCATCATCCAAATGTGCCATAATTATTTAACCAGTCCCAACTATTGGACCCTTAGGTGGTTCTGATTTTGCATTATTATAATTAACCTCTGACAAACGTTCTTATGTGAAAAACGTTGTACACGTCTCTGATAAATTCCTTAGAATAAATTCTTAGAAATAGAATATCCGGGTCAAAGGGCATGAATGACCTTAAGATTTTTGACAGGTATTGCCAAACCAATTTACACGCCTTTCAATGATTATTAAGGATTCCTATTTTTCCTTGTCCTCACCAATTTTGGGTTTTGTCGCTTACAAAAAAATCTTTACCAACCTGAGAGACAATAAGTGGTAGAAAATGTATTTTCTGTTTTATATTTTTCTGTTTTAATAAGTACGGTATGTGGAACATAATCGAGTCCTGCCAAGGCTAGGTTGTGATTCGGAATGTTCCATTTCTGTGTACTGTCTGCAGCAGTGGCCTGAGGGGTTGTAGTGTAAGGGTCGTAGGTAAAGAAAGCTTGTGCCTCTGAACAAGCCCTGTGTTTATGAGTTCGGGTGAGGAGGCTTGGATTCTGGTTTTAGCCAGCCATGTTTCCTCAGGCAAGTGTTAGATTCTCAGTAATTGACTTCAAATACCTCAGAGGAGCCAGGAGGATGTGTATCTATGTGCAAGTTCATTTGGGTCAGTGTCCTGGCAAGCGCTTCAAATATTGCCTTCTAAATCAGTACCATAGGGTTCATTCATTAGTATAAGGGACGTCAGACATAATTTTTCACTGATGAAATGAATGACATGCAAGATATGAGGCTGACAAGTAAGACGGAGCAAGCGTCCCTGCCTTTTTTTCAACGAGAGAAGTGAGCTGGGTAACATCACGTTTTTGGAGTAGCTCCCTGAACAGAATTCCATTTGTTCCGAATCCTCCACTTAACCAAGGATTTAGTTGCTCGATCTGGCTAGAAGGGTAGCTGATGATGTCGTTATAATATAGGTGCACTCGACCCTAAGAGGAACTTTCCTGGGGAGGTTCTTGCAGAGCGCCCACGTGGACGTCAGGTGGGGAGCTCCACTGAGCTTCCAGAAGTTTGTTTTGGACTCCCGTGGTGTCTGTTTGGTGATAAATGTCTTTGTTGTGGCAGAATTCAATCTGAGACCAGCTGTCGTTGTAATCTAACAGCTAGTAGTTAGGTTGTAGGGAAGGTGACCTATCACTTCTAACGTGACTTCTTTGAGATGCTTTGCTCATCTGTATGACTTGCGGAGATGGACTGAGTTATTCCTGACTTCCCAGTTAGTTCTCAAAGTTCTACATGATGTGGTATAAAGAGCGTAGCATTAGATTCAGACTTCCCGGCACCTTCATTCAATAGAAAGGAAATATTACTTATAATATTTCGTATTAATTTTAGTGATATTTAACAGAAAGGCAATGAAAAGGAAAATACAAGTGCAGAGAGACCAAATAAACCAGCTAGGCCTGTCTCACTCCAAAATTCCTGCTCTTTCTACTGTAATGCTGGATCCTTGATACCCTTCTGTGATAGAGTGAATTGTGCGCCCCTCAAATTCTTATGCTGAAGCCCTAACCCACAGTGTAACTGTATTTGGGGGTAGGGCCTTTCAAGAAGTAATTAAGGTTAAATAAGGTCATAAGGGTGAGGCCTTGATCCAATATGACCAGTGTCCTTGTAAGAAGAGGAAGAGACACCAGGGATGTGCATGCACAGAGGAAGGGCCACATGCAGACAGAGCAAGAAGGCAGCCATCCACAAGCCAAGGAGAGAGGCCTCAGCAGGAACCAAACCCGCTGACACTTGATCTTGGCCTTCCAGCCTCCAGAACTGCGAGGAAATACACTTCTGTTGTTGAAGCCCCCAGTCTGTGGCATTTTGTTATGACAACCCTGTCAGAGGGATCTGCCCTCACCTCCATGGAGTTGGTGCAGGAAGATGCTGAAGAGGACGATTTTGGTGAGCCTCATGCTCAGGAAAGTCCAAAGTGGCAAGATGAGGGATTTTCTGACAGGAGTCAGCTGCTATGATTTTGTGAGATTGTGGAGTCTTGTAACTTAGGTCTATATTTTTTTCTCAGCCCCTATAGTGATTAGCAACCAAATCTGAATGAAAAGCACCCTTTAATTCGCTCAACAAGCATTTATTGAAGACCTGCTTTCTCTTAGGCAGGGCATTAGGTAAGATGGTGTAAAGTCTCTACTCTCCTGCGAGTTCAGTTATCTTTCAGACTTCAGGGAAGGGGAGTGGCGAGGGAGCAGGGAGGGAGAAGGGCCTCAAGAGGTAACAGGCCAGGGGAAGGCCGCTCTAGAAGGAGAGGAGAGCTAGCTGAGGCCCCGGCCTTCAGGCAAGGGGAAAGGAGTGAGGAGGAAGGAGGGGGTTGTGCAGCTCAAAGGCCACGGGGCTCCTAGACGAGCACCAAGAAGGGTCTAGGAACAGGGGCGGAGCAGTGGTAGAGACCAGGACAGTGGCTCAAGAAGATGCACCCAGGACCTGTGAGGACCCCAGGGATCCCTGGGTGGGTGGGGATGGCGGAGGAGGAAACTGTAAATAAAGGAAGTCACCGATAGCAAGTTTGACCTGTTTAACCATTTTGCCGTGGGCAGATCCTGCCTGAACACAATTTTAACCTTGCCTGGTAATGCTTGCCAGAGAAGAATCTAGAACTGGGAAGCCAACCAGTTTCTCTGCACCGTCTGTCTCCTTAATCATCTTCCCCTGCAGCCATAGTACAGAAATAGCTTGGTTTGTTTCTCAAGTTGGTAGGAGTTTTGTCATCTCAAATAACTACCCAGTTTCATTACAGGTCCAAAAACGTGAGATAAGTTGGATAAGCTTCAAGGGCTTCTCATCAGGCCCCGTAGTTGACATTGCCATGAAACCAACATAGAACTTAAGTGCGGTCCATAACCATGGAAATGAGGTTTGCTTCCGTAAACCAAAGTGCTCCCAGAAGTCGAAGGGACTATCAGCAGGTCCGTTGCCCAGAAGCGTCTTGTGTCATGACACTTTCATGCATCAAAGAAAGCATAATGGTGCTTTCCCCGGCCCTGTCCACGTAACTGTCATCTCCATGAGAACAGCATCCACTCATCTTGTCTGCCCTGTAGACGGGAAGGGACTCAGGGAGTGGAGGAATTACTCTGCAATTTGTTCCCCAGGTTAGTTAGTCTCTATCCTCAGAGATCTTCAAGAAACAGATATTTGGCTCTGGGTGATTTTTGCGTCAATTGACTTGACAGATTTTTTTTTTTTTTTTTTTGAGGAAGATTAGCCCTGAGCTAACATCTGCTGCCAATGCTCCTCTTTTTGCTGAGGAAGACTGGCCCTGTGCTAACATCCGTGCCCATCTTCCTCTACTTTATATGTGGGATGCCTACCACAGCATGGCTTGCCAAGCGATGCCATGTCCGTACCCAGGATCCAAACCAGCAAACCCTGGGCCGCCAAAGAGGAACGTGCTCACTTCACCGCTGCACCACCGGGCCGGCCTGGACTTGATAGATTTTTAAGATTCCCTTCGGCATGTTGATTTTGTGACTTTAATCACTAAGGGAAATGTTCACTGATGCACAGACCTAACTTCAAATCTGACGTGGTGCCAGATTGGGAAGCTATAGCTGACACTGGACACACAGGCTCATGTGCCTACGACAGTGACTCTTGAAGACCCCAAACCTAAATGGAGCTGTTGGGATGGAAATCAGTTTTATTCCTCTCGCCTTCTGTCCAATCACAGGTAATCTTCAGATGGTGGAAGATCTCTCTGAGGAGTGAGTATCGATCAACAAAGCCTGGAGAAATCAAAGAAAGTCACGAAGACTTCCTGGAGAACTCACGGCTTCAGGGTAAAGGGGGGAGCAGCTCACGTGCTCATTGCTAAGTTCTCTTTACTTAGTGACAGATTTTGTCACAGAAGTATCAAATAGATCATCATTTGAAATAATGACATGTAATTATGTAATTAGACATAACAGATACAATAGAATATTGGGTTCTTAAACAGCAGAAAATTGTTAACATATCCTGAAATTTCTTTTGGGAAAAATTTAAACTGACTCAAAACATGAATCTTAAAGTGTTCGCGATTCCAGGTTAATGTGTAGATTCCATTAATAACCTTAAATTATGTAACTATAATGTTTTGCTATAATATTTAATTAAAATGGGTTTACTTTAGTTAAAAATAAAATGTTATGGGGCCGGCCCGGTGGCGCAGTGGTTAAGTTCGCACGTTCCGCTTCGGCGGCCCGGGGTTTGCCAGTTCGGATCCCGGGTGCAGTCATCTTAATCAAGCAGTACTTAGACTTAAAAGTAGAAATTACCCTCCAATTTCTTGTTTACTTTTTTCCTTCTCAGTATGAAAATCTCATACATAAAAAGTAGACAGAATGGCTTTTTTAAAAACTCCCATGTACCCATAACCCAGCTTCAGCAATATTCAAAATATGGCCAAAACCTACATACAAACCCACTGTTGCCACTGGATTATTTTGCAGCAAATCTCAGTTGTCACATCATTTCATCCTAAACTTCTTCAGTATGTGTCACTACAAGGACTCTCTTTAAACTCTTTAATAATTATTCCTTAATAATAACGTTTTAAAACTAGAAGGTGCTTTAGAGATTATTTTATTTGTAGTTAACAAGGTTATTAATATTAATATCAAGTACTTCATATACATGCTCTCATTTTATTGTTACAATATCCTTCTGAAATAAACAGTATTATCCTCATTTCACAAATGAGATTCAGAATGGATGTGAGTTTCCAGGGTCCCACAGCCAACTATTGGCATTGCCAGGACTAAGCAGTGAGAGTCGAAAAATCAAATATGTTAACCTTCTTTTTAAAAGGAGCACTCTGGGTGGATCTTTGATAATCAACAGTCTTTAAAGCCTTCTATTATTTAACATTGTAGCATGTAATAGTTGTTCTTTTAGAGAGAGAAAGTTTTATTTTGTTTCCTCAAATAGTTAAAAGTCTAGATTGATTGCCTTCAATCCCTGAGACTGTACGCATCTTATTTCGTTAACTCGTTTATAGCAAGTAGTTATAAAATTCATTACCGGTTTAAAAAGAACTGTACTGGGGAAAGACTGTCCACTTTTCATTGAATAAAAATCAGCTCAGGCCACGCCTACTTATTTAATTGTGGAATAGACATGTTTCTGCACAGATAGTTATAAGGTGAACTGCTATAAACACATTTCATTTTCAAGTTAGGATCGGTTTTATTTTCTAAGCCCTGTAGCACCTACCTCAAAACTATGTGTAGTGAGTGCTAAATATTCATTGACAGACCATGTGATTTTCGGATTGACTTCCACGAAAACCTGGCCAGATGGATTGGAGGTGATTGTCTTCCCACCCCTCACCTGTCCCTTGCTGGCCCCAGCACCTCCAACACCCCTGGCCCCTGATAAGATCCTGGGGGTGGGGACAGAGCAACACTAAGCTTCAGGATAACCACTTGTGGGTTTCCTGATCCTGGAAGAACAGGCAATAAGGTGGGAATTTATGAGTCGAACAGAAGCCTGGCTCCCTGGTGGCCCCTGCCTGCACAGGGGCAGTGGAGGGACTCAATCAAGGAGGGGACCAACCAGGCTTTTTAAATTGCAGTTCTGAGAGCTGCCGTCTCAGGACTGCCTGGTGGCCTCTTGCCAAGAGCAGCCCTAAGATGCCAAGTTAAATCACCTGGCAAGTAACAATTTTCCTGTGTCTCACTTCTTACCCCTACAGCATCAGAGTCCCTGCAGAGGGGAAAACTCCAAGTTTTGCTGCTGTTTGTCCCCCTTATCCCCCTCGCTTCTCAGGGACTCCCCCAGAAAGGCCTGTTTGCCGCAGAAGAGGGGTGCCCCGGGGCACAGAGCTGGATCAGGGGCCATGGCCACGGCTTGAATCTCTGCTGCCTCTACCCAGCTGGGTGACCACGGGTCGACCCTCACCTCCTCCGTGAGCCCCTTTCCTCCTGTCCCTGGGGATAAAATGGTTACTCTCTGTGGTTGCTGTGAGCATTCACCGACACGAACCGTGTTTAGAACCGTGTGTGGTGCGTAATCAGCTCTTAATCACGGTTTGCTGCTGCCGTTAAGTATATGATGTTTGACTGGGTTTATTTTTTCCCATCCTCTCTTTGTCATATTCCCAAGATGCCCCCATAGATTTTCTCATCCAAAGGTCCTCTCCCACTTATGACCAGTGACCGGATGTGTCACTGGTGACACGTCTCTGGAAATCTGGGTCACCTTGGTGACGGTCCTGGCAGAGGACCAGAACCATGTTACTCTTGCTCCCTTGGCCTCTCAGCAGCTCTTTGCTCAGAGGTGACATTTTCTTCCCCTGGTTTCCAGGAGTTCCTTGCTCTTGGTTCTTCTCCTGCCTCACTGGCCCCTTCTGCGTCTCCTTGCTGGCTCCTCCACATCTCTCCAGGTCTTGGGGCCCAGTGTTCAGCTCTGTGCCTCTTCTCTTGCCAGGCTCTACTTATTCCCTGGGGGATTGGATCCATGCTCTGGCCTTAAATACCACCCATAAAGGGACAAGCCCCAGATCGATATGTCCAGCCTGCACCTCTCCCCGAAACTCCACTCTCAGATATTTATCTAGCTGCCCCCTTGACATCTCCACCTGAGTATCTAATAGGCTCTCAAACTTAACAGGCCCCCAAATAGCTTGGTTCCTTTCCTTCTCTCACGTGCTATATGTAATCCATCAGCAAAACCAGAATCTGAACTGTGGTGGGCAGCCTCCAAGATGGCTCCCAAAGATGCCCACCTCCCAGTATGCAGCCTCTTGTATAATCACCTCCCACATTGTTCCTAGGTCAACCTGTGTGGCCAATAGAATGCGGCAGAAGTGACGGTATGTCCCTTTGGAGATTAAGTTACAAATGACGCTGCAATGTCTGTCTTTTCTCCATTTTCTCCCTTTTTCTCTCCCTCATCACTTGCTCTGGGGGAAGCCAGCTACTATGTCTTGAGGCAGCTGGGGAGAGGCCGAAGTGGTGAGGAGCTGAGGCCTCCAGCCAGCAGCCGTGTGCATGTGCTTTCCTTCCTGGAAGCGGATCCTATAGCCTCACTCAAGGCCTCAGGTGATACAGACCCAGATGACGTCTTGACTGTAACATCATGAGAGATGGACTCTGAGCCAGAACCACCCAGCTAAGCCACTCCCAGGTTCCTGAACCTCAGAAACTGTGAGATGATAAATGTTTGTTGTTTGAAGCCAGTAATTTTGGGGATAATCTGTTATGCAACAATAGATAACTAATACGGGAATGCTTCTCATCAACTACAATTCTAGTCCGACCAATGACAACCTCTCTCCCAGGTTAATGAACTAGCCTCCTAACTAGTCTTACTCTTCCCACCCTTGCCCCACAATAGTTTGTTCTCAACACGGCAGCCAGAATCAGCCTTTCAAAACAGCTATCAGGTCACGTTACTTCTCCACTTCAGACCCTCCGTGGCTTCCTGTCTCATGTGGGGTAAAAATCCAAGTCTTGCACTGATCTTCAGCCCCTCTCCCTCTGGCCTACTCTGCTTCAGACACACTGGCCTCCCTGGTGTTTCTTGCACAAACCAAGCATGCTCCCACCTCAGGGCCTTTGCACTTGCTATTTCTTTAGTTAAGAATGTGTTTTCCCAGATTCCCCATGATTTGCTCTTCATTCAGGTCTCTGCTGAAACCTCCTTCTTAGCTAGTGCTTCCCTGACCACTGTATAGAAAATCACTGCCTCCTCCTTTACCCTGGAATGCCATGCATCCCCTAACTCTTGTCACCACATGATATACTGTGTCACTTGTTTACTTATTGTCTGTCCCCATCACTAGAATGAAGCTCCCGTATGGAAGGGCCTTTGCTTTGCTCACCGATGGCACCTGCCTAGACAATTCCTGGTACACGGCTCCACAAATACTTGTTGTATGAAGTATCTGAGAGAATTCTTAGAGAGTGGGACAAAGGTAAATTCTAAAACCGAGCCTTCTACATTGTAAGTCTAGTCCTAAGAGAGTTCAGGTTTCTGATCAATAGTCTGTTTCAGGGTATGGGGAAAATCTTACACCAAGATTAAAATCACACTACCAGATTGATAATTTTTTTTTCTTAAGGAAGATTAGGCCTGAGCTAACATCCACCGCCAATTCTCCTCCTTTTGCTGAGGAAGATTGGCCCTGAGCTAACATCAGTGCCCATCTTCCTCAATTTTATATGTGGGACGCCTGCACAGCATGACTTGATAAACAGTGTGTAAGTCTGTGCCCGGGATCTGAACCAGGAAACCCCAGGCTGCTGAAGTGGAGCGCATGAACTTAACTGCTATGCCACTGGGCTGGCCCCCCAAATTGATAATTTGAAGACGGTTTTTCAAGCTCAGAGACCATGTCTCATTAATCATTCTGTTTCCAAGATCAGGTCCATGGCAGGCACTTAGTATATGTTTGTTAAAATAGATGAAGGAAGGAAGAAACATTTTCTGATAAAGTAATAATGTTTAAAATAATGTAAATAAAATCACTGTGCTCAAAATATATTTTCATGACTCTAAATTCATATAAGAGTACAAGGAGTATATTTTAGTGCTTAATGGTATTTTTGTACTCTGGGAGTTGTAAGTGGCACTAAAGGAATAAATCATACAAATCTGCATTAGTTGGCTAGGGCTGCCATAAGAAAATACCACAGACTGGGTGACTTAAACAACAGACATTTCTTTTCTCACAGTTCTGGAGGCTAGAAGTTCAAGATCAGGGTGCTGGCACAGATGGTTTTTCCTGAGGCCTCTCTCCATGGCTTGCAGGTGGCCGCCTTCTCTCTTGCCCTCACACGGCCTTTCCTCTGTGTGTGTGCTGATCTCTGTTGTCTCTCTGTGTCCAGATTTCCTCTTCTTATAAGAATACTGGTCACATTATATTAAAGCACAGTCACATGACCTAACTTCACCTCATTACCTGTTTAAAGGCCCTGTCTGCCAATACCATCACACTCAAAGGTTCTAGGGTTTAGGCCTTCAACATAGGAATTTAGGGGGAGGTGGGGAGGACCCTGTTTAGCCCACAACAAAATCCAAACATTCCATGTAGAGACTTTCCTATAATCTTGTAAGTAGAGTATATCTTTATTAAATTAGTAGTTAGTGATTGTAGTGGTTTCCCATTGCTGCCATAATAAATTACGACAAATTTAGTGGCTTAAAGAATAAAAATTTATTATCTTGCGTTTCTGGAGTTCAGAAGTCTCATGGGGTAAAATGAAGGTGTTGGTGGGACTACAGTCCTTCTGCAGGTCCTACGGGAGGATCTGTTTCCTCGCCTTTTTTGGGTTCTAGAGGCTGCCTGCGTTCCTTGGCTTGTGGCCTTGTCTTTCATCTTCAAAGCCAGCAATGGCCAATCTGGCCTTTCTCACTCTGACACTGATTGAGTGTCAAGATTTCTTTCTTTTTTTTTTAAAGATTTTATGTTTTTCCTTTTTCTCCCCAAAGCCCCCCGGTACATAGTTGTATATTCTTCGTTGTGGGTCCTTCTAGTTGTGGCATGTGGGACGCCGCCCCAGCGTGGCCTGATGAGCAGTGCCATGTCCACGCCCAGGATTCGAACCAACGAAACACTGGGCCACCTGCAGCGGAGCGTGCAAACTTAACCACTCGGCCACGGGGCCAGCCCCTCAAGATTTCTTTCTTTGACTGACCCTCCAGCCTCCCTCTTTCCTTTCTAAGATCCTTGTGATTACAGTGCCGCCCCCCACCCCCCCAAATTAATCCAGGGTACTCTCCCTATCTCAAGATCTTCCATCACATCTGCAAAGTCCCTTTTGCCATGTAAATTCAGTGTATTCACAGGTTCTAGGGATTAGAATATAGGACATTTTTAGGGGGGCATTATTCTGTCTACCACAATGATATATGTCACAACAGCCTAAACTGCAAAATCAAAATTGTTGCTGAATTTTTCCAGGTTTGTGTTTTTAAAAGACAAAAATTCATATGTTTATATGTTAAGAGTTATTCATACACTACAAAGTATAGAGAGCTGTTATTATGGTGATTAAGAGTGTTGTGTAATACAGTTTACCTCTGTTCGAATCCTGGCTCCCAAACCCACTAGATAGGTGACCCTGGGCAAATTGTTTAATCTCTTCGGATCTCAGTTTCCTCATCTGTTGATAATGGAAAAAATAATGATAGCCTCTACCTCATAGGGTCCTTATGAGGATTGATTGAATGAAGTGCTTAGAATTTGCCTAGAACATAAATATGCAGTAAATTCTAGCTCTTACAGTTTTTAAAATTTAAAAGTGAAAATTCCTTCTGTCTTCCTCTGAACTCCGTTCCCCAGCGATAACTACTATGAGTAGTTTCATTTGCATTTGAATTCTTTCTGTTTTGGATTTTACGTCTGTTTGTTTACAAAAGTAGAATCTTCAGTTCTTTATTTTTGCATTTAAAATATTGTGGGGGCCTGCTCCATGGCCAAGTGGTTAAGTTCATGTGCTCTGCTTTGGTGGCCCAGGGTTTTGCCAGTTTGGATCCTGGGTGAGGACATGGCACCACTCATCAAGCCATGCTGAGGCAGCGTCCCACATAGCACAACCAGAAGGACCTACAACTAGAATATACAACTATGTACTGGGGGGATTTGGGGAGAAGAAGAAGAAGAAAAAGAAAAGATTGGCAGCAGATGTTAGCTCAGGTGCCAATCTAAAAAAAAAAATATTGTGAATATTTTTATATTAGTATACGTAAAGAGGTACCCCATTCTTTTCCAAGACTATATGGTATTCTGTTACACAAATATACAATCCCCAATTGATGGGCATTTTCAAAAGCTTTTTAGGTGCATTCTGGGACATGTTTATCTTTGCACAATTACATGAGAATGTCAGTAACACAGATTCCTAGTCATGGAATTGCTAGTCCAAAGATGTGTACATTATACATTTTGATAGGTATAGAGTATTTTATTTGAGGGGTGAATTCTTGAAAACCTTGCATAAGTCAGGATAAACTTGACAAAGTATGGTATTTCTGTTCTGCAGCTTGAGTAGGGCCACCTTGGAACAAAGCATCAATGCTGTCTACAACTCATTTGACCTTTACAATTATGCCAACTTTATAGTGACACTATTTTTGAAAGAATTTTAAATTGGGTGATTCAAGTTATTTCAACATTTGTTCATAAAACAAGACTTCATTAATATTTTGATGTCACAATATTTCAATTTTGAGTAATTCAAAACTTACATAAAATGCCAGGCACTTCCCCATACTCACAAATTGCCCTCCGAAAAACTACTGTATTCATTACACTCCATCTAACAGGATAGAGGCGTTTTCTTACACCTCTGCCATCACTGATTAGATTGCTGCTCTTTTTCGTCTTTTCCAGGCAGATGGCAAAAATAAAGCCATGATTAATTAGCATTTTCCTGATTACTAGTAAGCTGAGCATCCTGTCCTGTTTAATTGCCATTTATATTCTTTCTCTAATTTCTCTGTCTGTAGTCTTTGTCCATTTGTCTATGAAGTTTGAATTTTTTTTTCTGACACCTTTAAAAATCTAAAGAAACATCTATGGATTTTTTCCCCTAAATTAAATACATAAGAATAACCAGAAAATTAGTTATGGGAAATACTTTTTTTTAAATTTAGTTTAAGGCAAAAATGTGCCTATATAAACTCAGTCGAAAGTGCTGGTTCGTGAGTTGAGGTTGAACCCAATCTAAAAATAAGTTGTTTTCCAACTTATGTCCATTTTTAAGTTGGTTGCTTAGATCTTTGAATGAGTTATAAGTAGTGGTTAGGTATTTAGGCCAACCCACAAAAATCCCTGTGATAAAACCAAATGACTTCAACAACCATATTTTCTGAACCAAACGACAAAGGGTTTTTATTTCTGCTATTGCACGTGAAAGGAAATGTGGGAGATACAGTTTAAGTGTCAGAGTATTCAAATTCTCTTGGACATTTAGATGATTTATGGGGAGAGTGGGACTAAATGTTTGAAATGGGGACTAGAACGGAAAACTGATAATACTAATAAATACTAATATCCTGAAATATGGGCCTGAGCTCTGCATCCTAGGAATATAGGTACAGCAGAAATCAGAAAGTGGGAAAGAATAGTCCTTACCTTCTTCCCAGTCCTGGGCCAGCCCCATGCCATGGATTGATCCATAATCCATCTTCTCAAGGTCCTTTCCTCAGGCCTCTGTCTCAACCTTTGACCTGGGACTTCATCTTTTCAGGCCTAGTACCACCTCTTAGTCTACTCCTCTCCTGCTGCCCTCTGTAGTCAGCCGCTCTGTGTCCTCAACATGGATCTCTACAGTTTCTGCAGACCTGGGGTAGGGCTCTGGGGTGGGGAGTGGGGTGGGAGCACGTAGGAGGCAGAAGAACTTCCAGGCAGCGTGGGAGCCCGGCTCTGGCCCACAGAGCAGGGAAGGCAGATCTAAGTAAGATTGTTGTATTTTATCCTGTTTTATTAACTAATTTTTTGATTTGCAAAAAAAGAATCAATGCACATAGTAAAATAAGTTAAATCGGTTTAAAAAGGTTTTAGGATAAAATTAAGCCTCCTTCTTAAACCCATGTTCCCAGTCCCCATAACAACCATCATGAACAGTGTCTTGTATATCCTTCCAGAAATGGTCCATGCATATTATAGACAAAATACCTTATGTTAATGCAAAAAGAGGAATCTTATACCTTGTGTTCTATACCTTTTCCTTTAAAAGTTTTTAAATTCAGAAATATCTTAAACCTACAAAAACAGAACAGAAGATAATATGACAGATACTCAAAACCACTAACAAAAGATGTTAACGTGTCACATGTGCTTCATTTCATCTAAATTACCATTGGGATAAAATTTGGATGTTGGTGTAAGTTGCTTATAAGATCCTGGTCTTTCAATGTCTGTGGTGTCTGTAGTGCTGTTCTCTTTTCAGCCCTTGATAATGGTAATTTGTGCTTTCTCCCTTTTCTTCCTTGATCAATCTTTCCAGGGATTTATTCATTTCGTTAATTTTTTTCAAGGAACTTTCAGCTCTGTTGATTTTCTCTATTTTTATTTATTTATTTTTATTATTGATTTCTAGTCCTACCGGTATTATTTTCTTCCTACTACTTTCCTTAGGTCTGATTTGTTGTTCCTTTCCTAGTTTCTTGAGATAGAACCTTAAATAATTGTTTTCAGCCGTTTTCCCCCCTAAATTTTCTGTAAGTGCTGCTGTAGCTGTGTTAGCTAAGTTTTGATAAATTCTGTCTTTATTTTCATCCAGTTTAAAATATTTTCTAAGTTCCATTTTGATTTCTTCTTTGACCCATAGGTTATTTAGAAACATTTTCTTTAATTTCCAGGTAGTTGGGGATTTTTTGGGTTACTTTCATTTTTTCCTGATTTCTAGCTTAATTACATGTAATCAGAGCATCTACTCTAGATGTTTTTCATGTTTTGAATGGCTTTAATTTTTGATTCATCCTTTCTCGGGGCCATATTGATCTTCTCTTTATCATCTCAGTTTGATTATATATGCTAATGAAGTGAGCTCCATGTTTACTTACTATCTTTTAAAAACAGAAAAAAACTTACATTTATTATCAAATTTCTACCTCTCACCTATTTTCCTTCCATTCCTTTCTACTAACTGTTCCAAAGTTGGTATCATTTCTGAGCATATTTTATTATGCATAAATAATATGCACTGTTTTTATATGTGTAAAATTTTATTTTGCATAAATGTTCTCATCCTGTATCATTTTTCAACTTTGTTTTATCATTTAACACTTCTTGAGGTTTATCCATGCTGATATATGTAGTCCATCCATTTCAATGGCTTATAGTATTTTATTATATTATTAACCAGAGTTTGTTCAATCCCTTCCCCTACTGAGGATAATTGGGTGGTTTCCGCTTTTTTTTGAAAGAATAAATCTGCTTTATTTATCCTTGTGCAATGTGTGAGGGTTTCTCTAAGTTGGGCGTGTAGAAGTGTGTTTGTTGAGTTGTATGATATGTGCCTCTTCAAACTTACTAGGTTTTGACAATCTGCTCTCCAAATGAGTTGCCAATTTGTACTCCCGCTGGCATTTTATGAGAGATGCTATTTCCCTTATTCTCACCAACATTTGGTGAAATCAGAGATTCATGTTAATTTTTGCCAAACTGGATGTGTAAAGTCCCTGATTATTAATGAGGTTGAATATCTTTTCTGACATTTGTTGACCACTTGGGTTTTCCCTTCTGAGAACTGCTAACTCATTTTCTTTGCCTATTTCTTCTATTTGGTTGTCTTTTTTTGTATTGATTGTAGAAACTTTTATATATATTTTGAGTACCAATTATTTGGTTTGTTTATATGTGCTACAGATATTTCACCAAGTTTTTGGTATCTTTTCATCTTATGTGTTTTTATCCCTATAGAATTTTATAATTTTAATGCAGTTCAAATTTGTCAATCTTCTAATATGTGACTTGAACTTTTGTGTTTTGTTTAAGAAATCTTTCCCTACCTTGATTTCATAGGGATATACTTCTATGTTTAATTCTAAATATTTTATGCTTTTCTCCTCATATTTTGGTCTTTAACTTATCTCAGGTTTATTTTTAGATGTGACGAGATGAAAGGCTGTAGGGCTTTTTCCGTATGGCTGGTCAGTGTTCCCAGAATCATTTACAGGATAGTTTAGTCATTCCACACTGTTTTGTAATCCCATCTTTTACACATTCCAGGTTCCAGTGTATACCTGTGACTTTCAGGAATATTTAGTTTTATTAGTCACTTGTGTTTTGTACCAATACTACACTGCTTTAATTACAATCCTTACAGTAAGTTTTCTTACATGTTAAGATGAATTCACCTTCCTCCTGCTCCTGTTCTTTACGAGGAAAGAACTGATTGCCTGTTCTTGACATTTTACTCTGCATATGAGTTTTATTACAACTAGTAAAGCTATCCCTGTTGAGATTTTAACTTGAATTGCTTGAATTTCTAGATTTTTTTTTTTTTTTTTTTTTTTTGGTGAGGAAGATTGACCCTGAGCTAACATCTCTGCCATCTTTCTCTGTTTTGTATGTGGAACACCACCACAGTATGGCTTGGTGATCCATGTGTAGGTCTGTGCCCAGGATCCAAACCTGTGCACCCTGTGCTGCCAAAGTGGAGCACACCAACATAACCCCTGTGCCACCAGGCCAGCCCCAGAATTTCTAGATTTTTGAGGAGAGAATTGCCATCCTTAGGTCTTCCCAACATGAGCATGGTATAACTCTCCATTTATTTAGGCCTTCTTTTATCCTCTTCAATAAAGTTTTAATGTTTTCTTCATAAAGATCTTATTTGACCTTTAAACATCTTTTGTTCATATTCTTCCCAGGCACCTTATGATTTTTCAGCTAAGAATAGAATCATTAAAAAATTTTTTAAATTCTGTTTTAAATTTTTATTATGTAAAACATGCATTTCCAAAGTCAAAATTGTAAAACAACACACATTCAGAGGCTTGCTTCTATCCCCATCTGCTCCACCCTTTCCTTCCCCAGCTCTACAAGTAACCACTTATATTTGTTCTTATATGTATCTTTCCAGCAGTTCTTTCTGCAGATATAAACCCATTCATATATATATTTGTGTCCCCCCTTCTTTTACAAATGGTAGCATTCTACTCCTACTGTTCAACTCTTTACTTTTTCCACCAATATAGTCTAGAAACCACTTGATGCCTTTAGAGATGTTTTTTTTTCTTTTTGTTCATAGCTGTGTAGTATTTCTTCGTGTGGATGCACCAGAATCCTAACGATGAAAATTTGGGGTTGTTTCCAATCTTGTGGTGTTACAAATAATGCCAAAATGAGTAACCTTGTGCATGCCTGGGTCATTTCATATTTAGTCAAGATATATTTGTGAGATTCCTAGGTCAAAAGACAAATGCATGTGAAGTCATAATTTTGAATTAACTGTTGCTGGTATATATAGAAACGATACTGATCATTTTCCCATAGAATTTCTTGACTTTTGTATGGCGATATTTAGATCATCTGCAGTATTGGCAGTTTTTCCTTGCTTTCTGACCCCGATACATTTTTATATCTTTCTTTTTTTTTTTTTTTTTTGGCCTCCAAAACAATGTTGATAGAAATGGTGAGATTGGGCATTCTAGTCTTACACCTGACATTAAAGGCCATATAATATGATTAGGAGATGCAGTATGGAGCAAACTGCTTGGTTCAATCTTAGCTCTCACTACATGACCTTTCTCACTGTGTGACTTTGGGCAAGTCACTTAACCTCTCTGTTCCTCATCTTTCTCTCTTTAAGAAGGGAATAATAGGGTCAGCCCTGGTGGATTAGTGGTTAAGTTCTACCTGCTCTGCTTTGGGCAGCCCAGGTTCAGTTCCCAGGCATGGACCTACAGCACTCATCAGTGACCATGCTATGGTGGTGGGTCACATACAAAAAGAGGAGGATTTGCAACGGATGTTAGCTCATGGCAAATCTTCCTTAGCAAAAAAAGAAAAAAGAGAGAGAGCAAGAAGGGAATAATAACAGTACCCATCTCACAGTTATTGTGAGGATCAAATGACTACATATATATATATCTACATGTATATATACATAGTATATATATATATATGGATACACACATACTGTATATATACATATTGGAGCAGTCCCTGGCATATATTGAATACTGGATTTTTGGTAACTAGTGTATATCAGGTTATCAGGTTAAAGTAGTTCCATTTTATTATTAGTTTTCTAAGAGTTTCTATTCATAAATAGGTGTTAAAATTATTTAAAATAATTTTTCTACACTTTTGAGATGATCATTTTTTTTCTTGTTATCTGTTAATAGAGTGAATGATATTAATATATCTTCCAAAGTTACTCCATCCTCGGATCATCCTGGGATCCTGAAGGATGTCTTTAGTAGTTCAGAATCTCATCACGTAAATCAGGTCCATGTGTGGGTGGGGATCCTCAGGTGTAATGCTTAAGTACTGCTTCTCAAGGATGGTCCCTCTGGATCTGAAGCCTGTGAATGAGACAAGTTTTCTGCCCCTCTCCCACCCAATACGGAAAGGCATGAGAGAGCCACTGTATACCCTTCTCTTAAAACAGTGGGGAAATGGGAGCCCCCGCTGGAGTCACTGGTCCATAAAAATTTTGAAATCCAGCAAGGCATAGGTTATTAGTTCTTGATGAGAGCTCAAGGCCTAGCACTAGATTCTTCACGGCTCTTGGCTCCGCCTCTGCACCCTTGGCTCCATCCTCTGAGTCATCCTTTCTTTTTGGCAAAAGGTAGTCCGTGTTTGCAGGCATAGTTTTCTCAGCCTGCTTCCTGCTTGTAGAAGTTTGGGTGTCCAGAGTCTTCTTTTCCTCTTGTACTGCCTCTGACCCTTTCAGTTCCAGCTGGCAGGTAGTGTTTCCTCTGATATAATTCTCTTAAAAACTTCACGTGTTGTCTGTTATTCTTATTGAGGTTCAGTCCATTAGACAAAACCACACCTACGCATCTTTTTTTTTAAAGATTTTATTTTTTTCCTTTTTCTCACCAAAGCCCCCCAGTACATAGTTGTATATTCTTCGTTGTGGGTCCTTCTAGTTGTGGCATGTGGGACGCTGCCTCAGCGTGGTTTGATGAGCAGTGCCATGTCCGTGCCCAGGATTCGAACCGACGAAACACTGGGCCGCCTGCAGCAGAGTGTGCGAACTTAACCACTCGGCCACGGGGCCAGCCCCGTACACATCTTTTTGAGATAAGCCCTTCTCTACCTTGGGTTTCTGCCCTTGACTCCTGAGTGACCATACCCTTAAGCTTCTTGGAAGTTCTAAAATTTGACTGAGTGGTTCTTAACAAAGCATTTTACAGCGTACTCTCCACACCATCTTTATACCATGTTTTCCTGACATTGTGCTGGATTTGATCTTTGCCTGGGAGTTGTTTCTTTTCTTTTCTTTTCTTTTTTGGTGAGGAAGATTGTCCCTAAGCGAACCTCTGTGCCCACCTTCCTCTATTTTGTATGTGGGATGCCTCCACAGCATGGCTTGATGACCAGTGTGTAGGTCTGCACCCAGGATCCAAACCCACAAACCCCAGGCCGCCAAAGCAGAGCATGTGAACTTAACCACTACACCACTAGGCCGGCCCCTCATTTCTTAATTTTGGCATTGTTTGCCATGTGAAGAGGCAGAGAATATTCAAAACTGGCAAATCCTGGCTTCTTTTTAAGAGACCTTCCTTTAGCTTATGTTTTTCCACTCATGCTTTACTTTAAGCAGCAAGAAGAAATCAGGCAGCACGTTCAACACTCTGCTTGGAAATCTCCTTAACTAAATCACACACCTGCCCGCTGGGTGTATTTCCTACTTTCATAGTACAGTAGGCAATAATGTTGCTAAACTTTCTGCTGCTATATAACAAGGATCCCCTTTTTTTCCAGTTTTTTCTCCCTTTCCCCCAGTTTTTAGGAATATTTTTCTCACTTTTCTTTAAGCCCTCACCTTTGTAAAGCCTCCTGGGAGCCTGTCAGGCTTCTATGGCAGGTATTTATTTACTTATTATACTATTCATTGAGGACTCTTCAGGCTCACACTAGCACCCTCCTCACACTCATTCAGATTTCCACGTACTTTCCAATTTCAAAGCCCCTCCCATGTGTTAGGTTTCCATTATGGCACCACAACCCTTGAAGGTACTCAACTCTTATTATCTATTGTTATGTAACACATTACCCCCAAACTTAATGGCTAAAACAATAAAAAATGTTTGTTAACTCAAAGAGTTTCTCTGGATGCGGAATTTGGGAGCAACTTAGCCAAGTTCTTGTGACTCAGGGTCTCACGTGGTGTTGCATGGAGCCCCGTCATCTGAAGGCCAGACTGGGGCTGGAGGACCCAGCTCCGCAACGGCTCATACACATGGCCGACAAGTCAGTCGTGGTTTTGTGCAGCAGGTTTCAATTTCTTTCCCCATCGACCTCTCTATAGTGCTGCTGAGTATTGTTACAACATGCCAGTTGGCTTTTCCCAGAGTGAGTGATCCAAGAGAGCAAGACAGAAGCCCCAATGTCTTTTATGACCTAGCCTTGGAATATTTCTGCAGCATCCTATTGGTTACAGGAGTCAGCCCTAATTCAGTGTGGGATGGGAACACACAGGAGCATGAATCCAGGAGGAAAGAATCAGGAGCCATCTTGGAGGCTGGCTGCCTCGTAGTCCAACATGAAGGCAGTGATTTTACTTTTTAAAATAGAGTTTAACATTTTTTCCCCTTTATTTCAAAAAGCAATAAATGTTGTTTACATAAAAAACAGAAACAAGCAAAAGTTTTTTTCTAAATACCCCAATATTTGTAAACCTTGAAACTATCACGTTACCTACCTTAGACGTATATGTTCTTTTATAATTTTTACATTTTAAAGATTTTATTGGTAGAGACTTCCTGAAGTACATCTGAGCATGCTTTGAGTGTGTATTCCTGGCATTTAAAAATGTTCAAACAGCTCCAATTGTATTAAGGGATTTTTATTCTAAGGCTTTTTTTTTTTTCTTTCAAGAAATAAGCACTTCTTCTGCTGCTGCTGCTGGGGGGCTAGGCGTTCTCCATAATACCTACCCTTTAAGGTTGGGTTTTTGACAGGGGTATTTTTCCCCCAAAGAAGATTCTTGGACTTTAAAAGTGTTTTGAATTGGAAGCACTTGGAATTTAGAAGCAACCAAAACCCTGAATGCCTCTAGAAAGCTGGATTAACCAGTTTTGGAGAGAAATCTTATACAGCTGGTTCTTCCAAGTTAGCACAACTGGAGCTTTTACATAAACATAGCCCATGCCTTCCATCCATTCTAAAATCAGAGATCCATCACCCTCTAGCATCACAGTTCTGCTGGCTTGTGCAGGGGCCCGGTGCTCTTGACAGCTCCATCCCACTTACTCCAGAAGGAATGAAGCTGGTCCCCAAATCTTGGATGTTTAGTCCCCTGTAGAGAGTACACACTGTCTCTTCTAAGAGAAGTTCTTTGGAAAGGCTAGCTATGATGGTGCTTTCAGAGTCAGAAGGGAAAAAATGAGCTTCAAGAAACTGAGAAAGTCCCCAGATTTGGGGCGACTGGAGTCCACAGGCATGCTCCATCATCACCCCTTTTGCCTGTCTGATAGAAGGAGGTAGCCTTCTTTCCTTCCTTCCTTCCTTCCTGATTTTAAAAAATTACACTAGTAATACAGGTTTATTGTGGAAAGATTAGAAAATACAGATAAGCTAAAGGAAGAAAATGAAAGTTACCGCCCAGATTTAACCACCCTTAAAATTTGAATATGTATCCTTCCAAACTTGTTTTCCTGTTTATTAGCCATTTCTTGGTTATTCAGGGAGCTAGGGTAAAACAAACAAACAAACTTTGGTTTTTTTCCTACATTGAACATGTTTAGATAGACCATTGCATTGGTTGATTCTTTGTGAATTATTTCCTAGTTTGGAAATAACTGAAAAGATATGAAAAATATTAAGCAAAAGTTAACACACTTTTCATGAACTATTTATCTGTTTTTCTTTTTGCCTCTTCCTATTTTTTTCTATTATGTAAAGATTGGGAGGAAAGAAGGTAAAGAGGAAGAAAGAAAGTTTGGTAGAGAAACAATGTATCACAATAAGAGAACAAAAATCAACTAAAATTAAGAGATATTAATGTGTTTCACATCAATCTGGGGAGAGGAGAGGGTGGTAGAAAAACCACATGGACCAGCGTCTTTGCCCAGTTGGGGAGATTGGAAGGATGAGGATGAGGGTGACACCGAGACTAGTTAAGTCGATTTTCTGGACTGGAATTTGGTGTAGTCTGTCACTGTGTTAAACAGTCAGTGTCCCTAGGAGATTCTGATCTCAAGGCAGCGACAGCAATTGAAAACAAATGCCTGCCATCGGTCCCAAAGGCAGCTCGGTGAGGGTAGGAATGACTCAGCATAATCTAACATCACTCCCAGGGGGAAAAATGTCCCAAAGCTTGTGTCTTACTGATAATGATCATAGTTTTTATGTGACTGTGCATGATAACCATGTTGATCTGTTGGTGTCTTTGAATTACAGTGCAAGTTGCCTTAATATTTGGCACGAGAATATTAGACTATGTCTTCAATTTATGTGAAGGTAAATTTGACTTCCTTGAGCGGCTCTCAGACAATTTGCTCCTGAGTATCATTTCTTATCTGGATCTTGAAGATATTTCCAGGCTTTCTCAAACGTCACACAGATTTGCAAAGGTAACAGTCAAGTATTTTGAACCTTTAAAGAATTTTCCCTGCGCTTTCTCAAAGTTGTTTCTTTCTTCTTTTTAAATATAGTG
This sequence comes from Equus asinus, assembly GCF_041296235.1. Taxonomy (NCBI): domain Eukaryota; kingdom Metazoa; phylum Chordata; class Mammalia; order Perissodactyla; family Equidae; genus Equus; species Equus asinus. The sequence continues at coordinate 10,460,794 of NC_091808.1, read as the reverse complement.
GTGGTTTATTATTTGCATTTATTTCAGCAAGCATGTGTTAAATACTTACTTTATGACAGGCACCATCCTAGGCATGGAAGCAGCAGAGATGAAAAGATATTACTCCTGCCCTCAAGAAACTTACAGTCTAATAGGAGAGATCCATATGGATCCAAATCGTTACAATACAGTGTGATCCATTCAACAAGGGATGTGTGTACAAGGTACAAAGACAGGGCAAAGTGATTTCCTCTGCCTAGCTTTACAGAAGTGGGTTACTTTATTTGGGTTTTGAAGGGGAAGACAGGAGTTTGCCAGGTGGTCTGGAAGACAAAAGGCATTGTAGGTCAAGGGACATTGTAGGTCAAGGGGCATTCTAGGTCAAGGCAACAGCTCAGGCAGAGGCATGGCAACAGAAGAGAATAAGGCAGGTAGTGATTACCCCCCACCCATTTTCATTTCTTCCAATAAAAAGCCTTTTGCAGAATGATCTATTTCCAAATATGGGTGATTTTGAGGCGCTGTTCATCATAGTGCCCCATCTTATCCCATGCCCTAAGCTGACCAAATGGACTCTCTTTCACTGCTTTGAATCCTCAACAGAATAACACAAGAATGGAAAACACAATTGGAGCTAACTGTAACCAACATTAGGGCCTTGATGCAACCATTGTTAGTTCCTCTCCCTGGATTCGGGAAGGTGCCCTGGTTCCTGCCCCTTCAGCTATTCCTTCAATTCTAGAGCCCTGTCTTCCTCCAACACACACATTATCCTTCCATTAAAGCCCTTTTGACTTAAGTTAATCAGAGCTGGAGTCTGTTGCTTACAACCGAAGAACCCTAACTCAGTATTTAGCTGTAATGTACTGGGGCAATGTCCATTTATAAAAGAACATGCGACATTTGCCAAGATGATTCAAATCATAATCTCAGTATCTAAAAAGTCAACATTTTTTCACAATAATGCAATAAAATTTCTTTCTTTTATTTTCCCCCCAAAGATTGACACCTGAGCTAACATCTGCTGCCAATCTTCTTTTTCTTTTTTTTCCTTCTTCTCCCCAAAGCCCCCTAGTACATAGTTGTATATTCTAGTTGTAGGTTCCTCTGATTGTGCTACGTGAAACCCTGGGCCGCTCAAGTGGAGCGCATGAATTTAACCACTTGGCCATGGGGCTGGCCCCCTGCAATAAAATGTCTTGATTTCTACATAGTAATTTTGAGTAATAGAGTCTATTTATTTTTTTATTTTTTGGTGAGGAAGACTGTTCCTGAGCTAACATCTGTGCCAATCTTCTTCTATTTTGTATGTGGGATGCCTCCTTAGCATGGCTTGGTGAGCGGTGTGTAGGTCCACACCCGGGATCCAAACCCATGAACCCTGGGCTGCCAAAGCAGCATGTGCAGCCTTAACCACTATGACACCTGGCTGGCCTGTTAATATATCCCTTTAGGGTATAAAAACATATATATTTTGGGGCCGGCTCAGTGGCGCAGCGGTTAAGTTCGAACGTTCCGCTTTGGCGGCCCAGGGTTCACCAGTTCGGATCCCGGGTGTGGACATGGCACCACTTGGCAAGCCATGCTGTGGCAGACATCCCACATATAAAGTAGAGGAAGATGGGCACAGATGTTAGCTCAGGGCCAGTCTTCCTCGGTAAAAAGAGGAGGATTGGTGGCAGATGTTAGCTCAGGGCTAATCTTCCTCAAACCACCCTCCCCAAAATATATTTTTTTACTTAATTTTTCCCCCCTAAAAATGGAGGGCCAGAAACAAGTATTATGAGTAATCATTATATATTTTTTGCCAGTAAAAAAATGTATTAAAGTTAAGATTTTGTACCTGCTGCTGATAAGAAGCTGTTTTAAGTAAATAAATATACTAGTGGGGATCTATTAAAAGCTTCTGCTGCGGCCTGGGTTGGTTCCTGAAAGGAAATGGAAGGAGGCGATAGGAAAAGGCAGCTACTGCAGCGTCTTGTGGCATTTATTCCTTACATTGAGCAACTGTCTTCTCTCCAGATTTTGTTCATTTCCACTGTCTATTACTCTCCTTCACAATGTCCTGCCATTATTTTAGTGCAGTCTTGAAAATATCCTCCATCACTTACCCAGTGCTCTCAAGTAAGGCTTTTCTAGGTTGCTGATCTCTGTCCTCAGTATCCTTGCCAAGCAGAATTGTTAGAAGATGGAACATGGTCCAAGGCTGCTGCCTTTTTCTATGTAATATTAACCATTCATTTCTTTTTCTTTTAAATTTTTTTAAAGATTTTTATTTTTTTAATTTTTCCTTTTTCTCCCAAAGTCCCCCAGTACATAGCTGTGTATTTTTTTATTTGTGGGTCCTTCTAGTTGTGTCATGTGGGATGCCTCCTCAGCATGGCTTGATGAGCGGTGCCATGTCCGCGCCCAGGATCCGAACCGAGGAAACCCTGGGCCACCGAAGCAGAGTGTGCGAACTTAACCACTCAGCCACGGGGCTGGCCCCCATTTCTTTTTTTTAATCTAAATTTTACCTATGTTCCACTTACCTGTTTTTTTCCTTCATTAATAAACTATTTTCATTTACCTGTTTTGTCCTGTCATTTATTAAATTATTTTATTAACAAAAAGAAAAGCTTCCATTTCAAACTTCTGGGGACAAATTTATTAGCAAATTATTTGTGTCCATGTCCAGCCCTTTGCCCTCATCTCAGGAGGGAGGTGTTCCTCTCCTATTCAAGGCCAGTGCCACCTGCCACCTGGCTCCAAGGTCTAACCTGAGGGACTTCAGTCTGTCACTGTCTCCTTTCTCCTTCACTTTGTTGTTATTGTTTTTAACTTTTTATTTATAAATAATTTGAGATTTATAAAGTGTTGCGAAGAGAATACAGAGAGTGTGCATATACCCTTCAGCCGGGTCCCTGAATGGGAACATCTTACATAATTTGGGACATTTATCAAAAGTAAGCAACTAGGGGCCGGCCCCGTGGCCAAGTGGTTAAGTTCGCACACTCCACTTCGGTGGCCCAGGGTATTGCTGGTTTGGATGCTGGGCAAGGACATGGCACCACTTGTCAGGCCACGCTGAGGTGGCATCCCATATACCACAACTAGAAGGACCCACAACTAAAAATATACAACTATGCACTGGGGGGCTTTGGGGAGAAGAAGAAGAAGAAGAAAAAATAAACAGAAGATTGGCAACAGATGTTAGCTCAGGTGCCAATCTTAAAAAAAAAAAAAAGCAACTAGTATTGGTGCAATACCATTAATTAAACCACAGACTTTATTCGTATTTCATCAGGTTTTCCACTCCACATCCTTTTGCTGTTTCAGGATCCATCTGGGGTACTACATTGCATTTAGTCCCAATTGTGAAATCTATCTTTCAATTATTTTTTTCCTCTCAGTACATTGACTTTCTCAACTCAGTCTCTTCCTTCAAAAACCAAACACTCTTGACTTTATTCTTACCCAATCTCTTTCCTTACCTGCTTGAAAATAAATGGTTCACACCACAGTTCACACTCAGCAAGCCAGCATCATCAAGGGAAGTGAGAGTTTATAATCCATGAGGAAATGGGGACAGTGAGGGTGAGATGAAGAGTTTGTCATCAGGCTAAGTTTATTCCATTTAAATGACCATCTTTTATCAGAGGTTAAGCCTTCCTATTTGAGGTAGGATTAAAATGCCCCTCCTTTTATGAAATGTTGGTATTAAAACATGATAATTTTAACAAATTATCCTTACTTGGCAAATTAAAAAGTCAGCAATCTTATTTTGGTTCTGAATTTTCATTGTGTTTGATTTCTAAAAATTTCACTGGTCTTATGACCTCCAAAATTCCAAGAGTCACTGGCCTTCTGTCGGTCCACACCTCCTCTCCCATCGCCCCTGTGTCCATGCCTCCCAGTTATCCCTGACCTCGTTTACAGGATCCTATTGGTTGTCGCATCTAAAGGACAAGGCCTTCCACTTCCTGCCCCGTCTCTGCTCCCAGGATCCTCTGAGGGTTTTCTCCTGGCTGCCTCTTCGTTGGTTTATTGGCTGCTCTGCCACATGGGCTGTGGGTGGCCTTTCTAAAATGCACTCTGGTCCTGTCACTGCCCTGCTCAGTGATCCTTAATGACTTCCTGTCATTTTCAGAATGAGATCCAGAGTCTTAGCTGGCACATCAGGCCCCCGTGCCCTGGCCCCGCCTCCCACCCGCCCGCAGGCCCGGCCCGTATACCAGTCACAGCTCTCCTGCGTGCTGGGCTCTCTTGTGCCTTTTGGCCTTTGCTTATGCTGATCCCTTTTTGAAGAATGCCCTTCCCTCCGACCCACCACTCTTAACTCCCAAACACCTCTGATTTGGGTTTTGTGCTAGCCTGCTTTACCTCACTTGATTGTGGCGAATGATGACTTATCATCTCCCCACCAAGCTCCAGGGCTAGGAGTGTGTCACTTTGTATCCCCACTTTGACAGAATGCCTAGCCTGAGTCAGCTCCCAGGACATAGTAAATTGAATGTTTAAATAAAGGAGGGGCTGTATCAATTATATGTTTTTTAAAAAGAGAATCAATTTGCGTTACAATAACCAGGTTAGAAATTTTTAAAAATTGTATATCTTTGTTTATATAGTAAAAAATAATCCTCCCTCCCATTTCTGACCCTGAGTCTCTACTTCTCATGTCCAGTGGCCATCACATTGCCAGGGTTCCGTATGTCCTTCAAGAGATGTTCTCTGCACATATAAGTGTCCACGTGTGTGATCTGTGAGGATGTATACATGTACACACACCCTTTTAAAAAGCATTTGGTAGCATGTTATATATTGTTCTTTCACTGGGATTTTTCTACTTCACAATGTATTTCGAAGACTTTTTTATGCCAGTCCCTATAAATCTTCTTCAATTTGGAAAAGTGTTCTAGGTTATTATGGTACAGACAAATCATAACTTTTTAACCAGGTCCCTATCGATAGGCATGTGGGCTCTTTACCCTCTGCTATTAGTAAATAATGCTCCACACTTCTTTGTGCACGACATGCATGTTTATCTGCAGAAAAAAATACAATAAATGTAATTTAAAATAATCAAATAAATCTATAGAATTATGCAAGATACAGGTAGTAGACAGGGGCAATGACGTGTGCCCCATGAGTCTGGAAAAAAGGAAGTGTGTACTCTGGGAAATCGGCCATAACAACATTTACGGTATGTCCGGCAATGCAGCCAGCACTCTAATTACATTATTTCGCTTAGTTTTCAAAAAACCTTACAGTGTAGGTACTATTTATTATCCTTATTTGATAGATAAGGAAGCTAAGAATCAGCAAGGTTAACTGACCCGCCCAGGGTCCCACAGCCAGTGAGGGTAGAACTGAGTCCCCCAGGGTTCCGACTGCGGGGCCTGTGGGTGGACCAGTGTCAGGTACTTTCCACTGTGTGCGGTCAGTGAGTCATCACTGAGCCCCGGCCGTGGGCCAGACACTGTGTTGGGAGCTGGGGACTTGAAGGTGGAAAGAGTCCCATGGTCCCTGCTTTCAAGGAGCTTACACTCTCGTGTGAGGGAGAGCAGCGGTCCACGATGAACTCTGCAAAGAGTTGTTCTGTGACAGCCGTGATGAGCGCTCGGGGGACAGGCACGGCGTGCTGTGAGAGATGTAACCTGCCAGGTTGAGAGTGGGAAGCGCCTCCTCTAGGCAGAGGGAGCAGCATGGCCAAAGACCCTGAAGAGTGAAGAACAGAAATGAGGCCGGTGCCGCTAGAGCAGAGGGATGGAAGATGGAATGGCTTGAAATGAAACTGGAGAGTCTGTGTGTGTGTGTGTGTGTGTCTGTGTGTGTGTGTGGTAGGGGAGATTGCAGATGTCCAGGGATGTGGTCAGGTGCTGTTTTAATGGGTCCTATCGAAAGTGAGAGCTGCAAGGTCACCTTTATGAGACAGAAAGGTTCCTAAGGCCAGGCCTGACTCCACAGTAATGGAGACACAGTATGTGGACTCTGGGGTGGAAGGGGCCCTAGCCTGGGAGAGCCCATGGTGCCATCCCATGGTGGAGGATGGAAGTTTCCACTTACCAAACTTCATGCCACCAGCGATCGGGACCTTCCAGCAGCCTGCTCTGGCTCTGATTCCATGTTCACCAAGCTATGGAGCCTCCATGGATGAGCTCCTGCAGGTCTGGTGGGCTGGATGGTTGTGATTCTCAGGGTAAACCAACAAAGAGGATCCTCTGGGAGCCTGGCTGCCATGAGCACACCCCTGGAAGCTGAATGCAGTGTCACGTTGTACTGGAAAGTCAGAGCGAGGGCCAGCCCTGGAACTGTGGTAAACACGCTAAGGGAATGCTGCATGTGGGAACCTGCCTGGGGGCCTGCTGGCTTGCGCCTGGTGGCCCCAGGCCTCAATGCTGTCTTTTTCCTGTAAACTGCAGCAGAGGAGACCTGAAGAAACCTCCACGGCAGCTGGATGAGAAGGCTGTGGCCCAGACGGGGGAGGGACGATCATGACTGGTATATAAACATAGTCATCTTGGTCGTGATGCAGGAAAAAGCTCAGGAACCCACTGAGGAAGAAAATCTCTGTCACATTTTGGCTGTGGAGAAACAAACTTTTCCTCATGTCCCCAAATTCCCTGTGACCAGGTCTGGCCTAGTGGGCGAGGCACCTAGGGAGCAGGTGACAATAGACATGCCAGGCCTGGGCCCTGAGCGTCTGATTTGGTCGGTCTGAGGTGGTCCCAGCATCTGTGCTCTTAGAGTGTTTTCTTGTGTTTACAGCAACCCAATTGTAAGAGTCCAGTCCAGAATTGGAAAGTTGATATTAAAATTGTACAGACAAAAGACCGCAAGAGATTCTAAAAGTCTGGACGCTTGGGTGGGTGGGGCAGCGGTCGGATCGGGGCGGGGGGGGGGGGGGGGGGGGGGGGTGTTCCTGTCTTCACTGTGTACAGGCTGTGTGGGGTGTTTAAATCGGACGAGGACGGAGAGCTGGGTTCTGTTCGTAGGTCAGCCACACCCCACCGTGAGCCTTGGGCAGCACCTTTATCCTCTCTGAGCCTTAATTTCCCCATTTGTAAAAGGAGAGGTTTTGAGCAGATAAGCCACGCCATCCCCTTCGACTTCTACGAGAGCTTCTGTATGCTAAGTTCATGCACCACCACCAGGGGGAGCTAAGTCCATGATTAGCTGTGCTTCGGATCAAAGTATGTAACCAAACAGTGGTCAGGACGGGTACCTTGTGTGTTTCAACCTGGCATCTACCTAGAAAAGAGGCCCAGGGTTTGAGAATCTTAGATGGGGGTATTTTGTAGACCAATTTATAATGTAAAATAAAATTGTAAATATTTCCAGTATAAAATAGGATAAGTTACACTGGTGGAAATTTCAGCTGTCTTTTGAGAATTCTTTCCTCCCCCCCCACCCCAAACTTCATGGTTTTCCTCCATAATGTCTCTTATATAAGACCCACTGATATCCTGATACCACTGATACCCTGTTGCTCAGGGGGACATCTGGGATGGGCCTTACCTACAATACTGTGCCCTGTGAGAGTATGAGTGGGTTTGGTTCTCTTCAGTCTGGTCTCTATGATCTGGAGGGATAAGACATTCTCGGATGGTCAGAATGGTAATTGATACAAGGTTTTGTTTGAATTCAACTTAAGTTTGGGTGTTTTAGTTTCATTCTACCATTAACACAGAGCATATTATAATTATTTAATTGTGACTCTGTCTTCTTCAGTATTCTCTTGGTATTCCCTATGTCTGGCAAATATAGGTTCTGAAGAAATATCTGCATAGATGGATAGAGGATGGATAGATGGTTGGTCCTTCCGGCCCTTAAATTCATCTAAATGACTAATTGGAAAGAGAAAGTACATTTTCTCTGGTCTTAAATTCTGTGAACATGAATTCAGTAGTCACATTATTCAGTTGTCCACAATGGTGTGGTTCCTCGATATCCCCGTATTCCTATTTGACTTCTGATTTCCCCATCCTGTGAACTGATGGTCTTTCCTGGCCTCCCTGGACCCAAGCTGTGGCCACTTAACTATCCAGTAGTACCTAACTGCCTGTGGGGTCTTTCTTTCTGGTGTCTTCTGAGAACTAGGTGAGTTAGTAAGATGCTCTGTCTCCCTTCCCTGCTCATTAATTACATATGTTCCATGAGCTTTACATATATTATCCGAAATCCACACTAAAAGTTGAGTATCATTTCCATGTAATCATAGTAACTCCATTTATTGATGCCTGCTCTGTGCTAAGCCTGAATATACAAAATCCAACACAATCTTCCTAACAGTCCCGCGAGATAGATGGGTAGAGACTATCTCTTCCTGATTTTTATAGAGGAGGGACCAGCAGCTCAGATAAAATATACAGAGAGTGAGCGGTAGAGCCAGGTACTGTGCCTGGGCAGTCTTAGTCCATAGCTGATGTTCTTAAATCACTTTATTCTGCTTCTCAGATGACCAACACACGATCGCATGTGGAGACAGGCTCAGAGCAATTAAGTAGAATGTCTAGGATTACGTAATTGTTAAGTGGCAGGGGCAGGATTCAAGTCAACTGTGTTTGCTGGTTAACTTATCTATCTTGGTACCTGAAGGCTATAAAGGCAAAGTTCTGTCTTTTATAAGACAGAGTTAAGTACGGGAATGTGTTTTTTCCCTCTGTGTACAGGAACTACAGCGGGTAGGTACCACGATCCCAGGCCTTCGCTTTCAAAGTATTTTCTTCCTCTGGCCACGTGGAAGCATCCATGAGCAGAAAGGTGGCAGTGGGGTTCTCACCCCCTTAGGACATGTCAGATTTTTTCAACCAGTCTATTTCAAAGTCTTTACTATCCTTACTGCTATCTATGTAATTGTGATCACTTAGATTTCTTTTCCATGTATCTTTTAAATATTTGTCTATAAGTCATTTCCAATGACCAAGTTCACAACCATGGAACTTAAACTGACAGAAGGGATAATGTCAGAAGACACTTGAGTCTATACCAGTTATTCATTTAACCGATGGCATTACATAAAGGCGATTCCATTTTGAATGAGTCTTACCATAAGAAGGACCCCGTCATTATCTTGTGAAGGACTCGAAGCTTGTAATCATCCTTAAATTGAAATTAGATATTATATATCAAATATACTAGAAGAATTCAAAAGCTTTCCACAATCGTGATGTCAGGATAGACGAATGTAGAGATTGCGGCTTGGGATCACAAACAACCCCAAGCCCCAGTGGCTTAACCCAGTAATAGCTGTTTTTTCATTCACAATTTATACCCGTTGTGGGTGAATGGGAGGCTCTGCTCCACGAAGTCCCTCAGGGACTCAGGTTCTTAGAGACTCCATCATCTTGTAACTGCACCTTCTGACCCGTGTGGTCTCCTTAGTCCACAGTGGCAGGAAAGAGACAGCATAAGGTCCATGCACTATGTTTTGCTAACATCACTTCTGTTCATAGTCCTTTGGCCAGAACTAATTACACAGCCCCACCCAACTGCATGGAACAGGGAAAAGAGGTAGAACAGATGGAATGTTTGGTAGCACCACTCTCTCTGCTACAAACTAGATATTCGGAATAGAGCAATGAGTATATCAAGATTCCTATATCTGAAGGTATCATCGTAATAGTATGTTTGCTTGAATACCTGCTTTAACATCTTCAATACGAGAAAAAAGAAGCCTTCGTCCTTTCATTTCTCCTCTTTTCTATGTTTCTTGGAACCATAGTTTTTGAACATGTGTCTTTGGTATTAAAAACCAACTCAGAGCCAAAGACTACATTATACTTATAAAATACCTTTTGTCTAAGGAACTGAGTTTCTTACTTTCTTTCGCCCTCCAAGATGTCTATTTCACACCCTCTTCTCTCTCCCAAAGTCTCTGACACCCTTCTGTCTTCCTCGCTCCTGACTGATGTTGTATCTTCTTGTTTCACTGAGACCTGTGGTTATAAGAGAATTGCCTCATTGTCCCTTCGCCAGACCTGTCAGTGCCTCATCCTTCTCCCCAGTTACTCTGCGTTACTTCCCGTTACAGGTGGTAAATTCTCCTTGTTGTTATCCATGGCCACATTTCCACTTGTGGATTTCAACTACTCCCACCTGTTCAACAACTTTGCTCACACAGTTATCTCCTTTTTATCCTGCAGCGTTAGTTTTGCCTCCTGTATTGGATTTTTCCATCAGCGCATGAACATAAATTTTTTAAAAAAATTGCCTCGACCTCTCCCTCCCCACTCTGCTCCTAAAGTAAAATCCCTCAAAAGAGTACTCTACTTACTACATCGACTTCCTCTTCTGTTCCTTTTTGAACTCACTCTAGCCTGGCATTCATCCCCACCATGCCACTAAAATTGCTCTTGTCAAGGTTGCTATTGTATATCATCTTGCAAAATACACCAGTTTTTAGTTCCCGTCTTATTTGACTTTTCAGCAGCATTTGACACGTTTGAGTACTCTCCAGATTTTCCTCCTTCTTCTTAGTCCCCCGTGCTGAAAGCTTAGTTCTGTTTCCTGGTTGCTTAATGTTGGAATGTCCTAGAGCTCTTCCCTGAGCCATTTCCTCTGTCTACAGTCATACCCAGATGATAGCATCTAATCCCAGGGCTTTAAATATTATTTACATACTGATAATTTTCAAACATATGTTTCCAGCCCAGGCTGCCCTCTTGAACTAACTTTTGTAACTAATTTCACGCTCAACACTTCCACTAGATGTAGCAGAGACATCTCAAGCTTAGCATGTCAAAACCAGACCTCTGAATTTCCCTACCCATGTACCTATTTACCTTCTGCTTCTCCCACAGTCTTATTTTTCTCAGTCATTGGCAACACCATCTACCCAATTGCTCAAGCCAAAAATCTCGTCCTTGATTCTTCTCTTTCCCTCTTACTCTCATCTAGTTAATTAGCAAGTCCTATGTGCTCTACCTTCAAAATATATCTACATTCTGACCCTTTCTCACCTCCTCCGTTGCCACCATGCTATTGCACACCCTCGTCCTATCTTCCTGGATTTTCCAATGAGAACATCTCAGCAGATTTGCTTTCGGTGATGGGGAGAGCATTATACCTTCATCATTTTGCCTCAGGCTTATCGCATTTCTCACCCAGTACAGCTATGGGTTGTACTTACATCACAGATATTGATCCTGTCACCTTCCAACATGACTTCCTGCTGATGAGCAGGAAGTAGCAGACCATCAATATGCCTTGGTGAGATACATATATGTCAGAGAGTTGGAGGTGAACTCCACGGAAATTGAGAGGCCCGCCATCTCAATAAAGTGTCTAGGATCCCGTGCCTTACTTTTACTTTCTACCTTAAGAAAGCAGCACAACTCTTCGTGGATCTTTTTTGGTTTTCAAGGTAACATATACCACGTTCGAGTTTGCTTCTCTGACTCATTTGCCAAGTAACCCCAGAGCTGCCAGTGTTAAGTGGGGCCCAGCCGCTGGTCCAGACTGTAGTGTAAGCAGCTGTGTCACTTGCTCCTTATGATCTAGCAGATTCAGGCGCTGAGAGTGTTTGTGGCCTACAGGGCTAGGGCCTATCTGGATGCTTGCCGACACCTGTGGCATGCCTCAGTAGGAAAATTATAGCTTGCACCTCCAGGGTTTTTGAGAAAAGACAGGATGCATTTGCAGAAAAGTGCTCTGATTTTGAGAAACAGCTCTTGGATTTCTACTGGGCAAAGGCTACCGTTTTGGCTAGAGGCTCCAAGTCTTGCAAAGAACGAGATTTGGAGATCAGTGACGAGTTCTGGGGAAGAGGTATTTGGATGGACTTCTCAGAATAAGACAAAGGACAAAGATGTTTGTGTTTCATGTGACTGATCACCAAAGGGCACTCAGTGCAAAGGAGGTTTTCAGTAATTGGCTGGATGAGATGCTCTCCTCTAGGGATGTCAGTCAGCTTCTTTCCCTGGCCCCCTACTGCTCACTGGGTTCATAGACAAAGTGCCCAGGTAGCAAGGATGGGGGCTGTGCATGGACTCAACAACATGAACCTCCTCTTAGCAAGATTAATCTGCCTACTTCACAGGGGAGAATAAGGCTGAGCCCCCACTGAGGTGCCATGCTCCAGGGGGTCCAGCAGTAACCTGGAGGCAGGTCAGTAACACTGGACTCTTCCCCATGGAGGAGGCAGCAGTTTGTCCTCCCCGGATTAGGCACCTATTCTGAATATGAACGTGCCTTCCTTGCATGCATGCTTCTTCAGCAACATTGTGTGTAAACTGACTGAATGCCTTATTTTCCATCATTGTATCCCATACAAGACTGCTTCACATTATTTCGCTATAACTAAATTTATTTATTAAACAAATAGACATACATAAATAAGGTAAAGAGCACCAAATTTCCTTCTGTTAGCATACACTCCATCATCTAGAAATAGATGTCCTTAGAGAATGAGGGGGTGCCCTATTGGAGATGTTTGTTCCCTCATTAGCTAAGAGACGACACTTCACAAGGTCGGAGTGCAGTCTTACGAGATGTGATATATGCTCGTAATCAGTGACCAGTACTTGGTCCTGTTTCTTCTATAGCTGGAAGCAAAGGATGGAAGTGGGAGTAATATTTCTTAGACTCACACATCACCAACAAGAAAAAAATGTTGCTTTCTTTCCACAACTTTGGGTTCTACCAGGTTAGAGATCTTGATAGTCAAAGAATGAATGCTGTTACCTGAAGGACAACAATGACTCATGAGCTAGAAATTCAGATTGCTCCTGGGCTATTTGGGGCTCCTAATGCCACTGGACAAAAAAAAAGGCATCACTATATTGGCTCAGGTGATCCATCCTGTTCATCAAGGAGAAACAAGAGTTGCTGGTTCCTAGTGGAATTAGGGAGGAGTATTTCTGGGACCCAGGAGATCCCTTCAAGTGCCTTCTAATACTGGCATGTCCAATGGCAAGAATTAATAGAAGACTAAAGCATCTTCTACCTGCAAGGCCAGGAAGTGCTCACGCCCTGCAGCAGTTGGAGGAGGTTTGGATCATAGCACCAGATATAGAATCTTGATGAGTTGAGGATGAAGGGAAGATGGAATGGATAGCAGAGTGAGAAAGTTATAAATACAGCTACTACCTTGTGACCCACTGCAGCATCCAGGCCCGTAGTAGCTACCCATATTTTCTTCCTTACTCAGTTGTGAATACATTTATATGTAAACCAATATTTACCCTCTCCTTTTCTCCTGCTATTTTAGATAGGGCAAATTGGTACCAATTTGCCTTATCATTCTGGTGCATAGGTTACAAAGATGAATTGGGATTGACTCAAGGGAAATATCACCCAGAGGCGTATAGAGACTGCTGAGAATTGGCAGGAGTGGGTGGAGGAGAAGGCAGAGAAGAAGCACGCTTTCACCCGTGTGAGGGAGAGTTGCCTTGTGTTAGGTAGGCTGTGTTGTGCTACTACTGTCATTTGGAAGTTTAAGTGTGGGAAGAAGGGTATGTGTGGATGAGAATAGCCGGAAGGTCAGATGGAGGAGGATGCTGTGGATTGTTTTGCTCAACACTCATTTTAACGCCTTTATGCTAGATGGACTTGCCTTTGTGTACTGTGGAGGTTAGAAAGATAAAAACGGCCTTTGCACCTGGTGTGTTGGATGTAGCGTAGGCTCTGTCTAGTAGACCTACCTGCAAGAGTCTTGGAAGGAAGAGGTGAGCAAGGTGAGGCAGCCTCCACACATATGGAGACCAGCCCTTCCTGCAGGCACAGCACTGGAGGCATATGGAGGCGGTCCTAGAGTCTTCTCCAAGGCATCGTTGCGCCCTAGGTGCTGAGTGCTGGGAAGCAGAAGCAGTGGGATTTCCACCAGAGCAGCCTGGGGGTTTTGTTTCTAAATCTGGCTGCTGACGTTCCTGGCTCTGTAGCATTGAGCCTTCCCCGTGGTTTTAGTAGATACTCTGTGAGCTGCCTGTTGCGTCTGCTGAGCCCTTTCCGCTTAAACAACCAAGAGGACTTTCTGTGGCCTGAAACCAAGAGCCCGTTTGACACAATAGGCATTCCAGACCGTTTGGATGGATGGGTGAATGAATATGCGATGGAAAATTGGGGGGCAGCTTCCCTCCCAACTAAATGGCCCCAAACTGCAGTCGTTTTAGTTTGTGTTTCTTCTTCTTTTCTATTAGTTTCTCACCTTCCTTCTCTGCCTTCACTCTTCTGCCTCTGAGAGTGCCAACCACCCTCATTTGCGGTGGCTAAACTGCTAAGAGCTAAAAGCTGTGCCCTAAACTGAAGCGAATTCTAAGGAAAGGAAGATTGGGCCATGAGCGAAGGCCTTTCCCACAGAACAAAGCGCATGCGTTTCAATGCATTGGTTCCTGACCACTGTGTTAGCCATTCGGGTGCCTTTTTGGCTCTTTGTCAATATGCGCTGATGTTTCTAGAGGTTCAGTTACCCCAGACCCTGACACCTTCCTGAATGGAGCACAGTGGGATTCCGTGTTTTCGAATTGGACGGATTTTTCCATGCCTGTCTGTTTCGCCTATTTAAGTGATAAAGTTGCCGCCTAAAAAGGAATTTTAAATGGTGAAAATAATGGGTTCAGCCTAATTTGTATTGTATTAATTAAGTTAACTCTATTATTGATAGGCACTTGATGTGCACTGATCATTATCCTTAGATAATCTTCTTTCCCACCATTACTGACCTTTGAGGGGCCCATCGGCTTCTTGCCTTTCTCCACCCCCTTGTGGGAGAAGTCTTTGTGGGAGCTCCCACACAGGGGCATGGCTGAGAGGGTCGCAAGCATGAAGGAGGAGCGTGCTCTGGCACCACTGGTTCAAGGAACCGTGGGCTCCTTACTCATCTTCCACCATGCCCTGCTCTTTGCACTTCTGGATTTCCACATACGACGACCCTTGAATGGAACTGATGAAAGGGGAAATCAGGTTGGTGATGAACTTCCCTGAGCACACAATTGGCACAGGAAGGATGGAGCCGGGAAGTGTCCGTCACGGAGGCCCACGCGGAACCCTTCCTAGAGCTTATTTTGTGTTGCTGGAGTTACCGCTGTGTAACAGCAAGTATCCAGGCGCCTCTAAACGTTCCTGTTCTTGCATATACCAAAAAGCCATGGCCATCGCCAAGGTCAGTGATACTAAATAAATGTAATGGAAGCTTTAACTTCAGGGAGGACTCGGGGGGCAGGATGGGGAAGGGGGTCAGGAAATCTCCACAGTAACAGTTTTTAGTAGCAGGAGACTGATGAGAGTCATTGCCGGAAAAAATGGTATGAATTGAAAAAGTCATATAAGGAAATGTTGGGTAAACGGAAGCTGAATTGTGGCAGCTTTGAACTTGGAGGAGGGACACAATGGCCTCGTACAGATGTGGGGTCTGAGGGGTCCTGTCTGTCCTTAACCTGCTGGCCCTCTGTTAAAGCCCCCAGACGGTAGGGCGTCTCAGAGAAGATTATTCCTGGAGAACAGCTCACTCCGCCACGTGCCAGGTGGGCTTGGGGAGTAGACCGAAGCTTGTAGGCCACTCTGGTGCATGGTGTGATGTCATGAGTGCAAAGGACTCGGAGCAAAACTTGCGGACAAAACCCTGGAACGGGTGGATTTTAGACGCGCTGGTTGGTGGTCTGGCTGGGCTGCTTGTTCATTTTGATGCAATTCACTACCGAGTGGCTTGCTGTCAGCTGTACAAGCCCAGGAGAGAGGCGGCTTAAGCAAGGGTTTAAAATGACTGCAACCTTAGTGAGTGTAGCAATGTCCCCAGTGGAGAAGCTCCTGCAGCGCGGGGTGGAAGGTCGGTTGACCACACCCTTATCAGCCTCTGTTATGTAACTAATTGGAAACCAACTATGTAATGTGGTATATGTACTATTATAACTGTCTTCCATTTTGCATCTTAAATGAGACCAGGACTTGGTTTATTCCGTTAGTCAAATATTCCTTTGTCCTTTAGATATTTGTGCACTTGTCTCTCTCAAAGAGGAAGTTTCTGGAGGCACGCACTGTGTCTGGCACATTGTCATGCACACGTGGTGTCTCCTCCAGTGTCTCAGAGGCAGCAGGAGCTGGTCGGTGATTTGGGGCGTGAGTGAAAGACTTTTACTTCACCCATGGATGACGTAACGCCCCTCTGGCTTTTCCCCCCTCTAGTTGTGCATGTCCGACAAACTGTGGGAGCAGATAGTTCAGTCCGCCTGTGACAACATCACCCCTGACATGCGGGCCCTGGCCGAGGACATGGGCTGGAGACAGATGTTCTTCACCAACAAGCTGCAACTCCAGCGGCGGCTCCGCAAGAGGAAGCAGAGACAAGAGAGCCAGAGGGACGGTCCACTTTAGGAACACGCTCTCCTCCCTGCAGGGAAGTAGGGGCCAGGCTGGCTTTCTCTTCTGTGTCCAAATCCCTCCTGTTGCCTCTGATTAGGAACGAAGAGGTTTTGCTGATCCAAGGTGCCATCTGGAAAGCACAGGGTATTTGCACACTAACGCAGTGCCCTGCCTGAACCACAGTCCCAAAGTCGTGAGGATCAAATCATGGCCCCAGCACAAGGGCTGCAGGACAGGAAGCCCACAGTCCCCATCTTCCCCTCCCCTGACACCCACAGGAAGAGAGGCTTCTGCTGTATGGAAACAAACAATAAACCATTATTAGCAGGTTTTTATTACATATCTGTTTTATCCAGGCATTGGAAAGGATAGCTGGGTTTTTGAATTTTTTCCTGGTGTTGTGTCATCTGAGTCCATCCATGGAACAGGTGGCTGCTGGTCCCCACAGGGGACTGTGAGGGACAAGGCCCTCCCGGTGAGGGCAGCTGCCTTCCCAACTCTGTCCCGCTAAGTTTGTAGTCAGGGCCCCGTCCTGTGGGCCCAGGATGCTAGGCTCCGTCCCCCGCAGGTAGACTCCCTCTGACCTGGCCCTGGGGTGTGGCGAGAGGGAAGTCCAGGCATCTTGTTCGCAGACCTCGTCCAGAGTCCAACTTCCCAGGACTTCACATTATCAAATAAACCCACGAACATTTCTCAGACGGATGCTGCTTCCCCAAACGCATGTGGACAGCTACCACTTTTATTACAAGGGTTTTAAATAACACAGGCTATGGGTAACAGTGAAAACTCGAGTACCGTCTGTGCTCTGCAACCTGGCAGAGGGGTGAAAACAGTACCCTTTTGGGGAAGGAAATTCCACCTCCCCAAGATGGGTTATTGACAAATTGTTTGCTTCCTGCACTCTCAGGATGAGTAAGTTTCCCCAGACATGAACTCACAGCAACAAATCATCTGATGACTCCTTTCAGGCTGCAGTGCAAATGAGTTTTCAACCTCCTGTTGCCTTATTAACCTTATCATTTCTTCTTCTCTGCAACCTCCACTTCGCTATCTAGAAAAAATAATACGTACCTCCCTCCCCCTCCCCATGCCAGAGAAATTTCCTGTGATGCAGCAGGACCTCCCGAAGGGTGCGGAAGAGGTGGACTCTGGCTGTTTTCTCCACCTAAGTCCTTCTGGAATGGCTCCATAGCCATGTCTTAGCGATAGATTTTTTTTTTTAATTTTACTAAACCTGTGTTAATATCAAATCAGATTTTAACCCCCATGCACACACCATTAACCCTCAGTCGTAGATTTCCAGAGACATCCGGGGAGCCTGTCATGTTGTATCTCGATTTAGTCTAAGCACAGGGCAAAGATTTACCTGGGGAGGGCCCCAGGCCGCCTACTCTGCCCAGGAGAGAGCCTGCCAGGGCAGTGCAGGGTGACTGGCAGGCAGTCAGGGGACACGTGTGTTTGCACCACCATGCTTCTCCCTGAAGTTCCAGACTACACTCCTGGCCAGGTTTTCAGTGACAGAACATAGGGAAATGCCATGCGTGCACAACAATTGTGTGTATGCACAACAATTGTGTGTATGCACAATTTGGTCTGTTGAAGTAACTGTGTAAATATAAAATTACAACTCATTTGCAACATCGATGTGAAATGTCGATAGCTTAAAAATGTCCTGTGCCGTGTTTTATCAACTAACCGAGACTCTGAAATCCTATGGGCATGCCTAATAATCTAGGTTCAGCATCAATCAGTAAGAACACAAATGTAGCCATTTGAAAATTGTTACTATCTCTATAAAATATTCTTAAAATAGATGCTGAAGGCAAATAATTAAAAATGAGTTATTAACATGTTGACTGTGTTAAATAATAGTTAAAATAACATGGGTTACTAGATTATTTCCTTAATTATTTGCCCTAATAATCTGGGTGCCTTATTACTTGGTTGTAATTATTTTTGCCAAACTAGGAACCGTATCATCAGCCTAAAATCTTGCATGGCACCAGCGTCTTTGGCAGTGGAAACATTTTACCCATCTCTGCCTGGCCTCATTTCCTGTGTTAGATCCCACATGACGATCCCATCGGATGGGAGTAGGCAGGATGGTCTTGAGTCTGCCTCTATCGACAGCTTTCATACTCATAGATAAGTCTCCTTTGTCAATGACATACCATTTCAGAGTGAAATGCTGCAGCATTTTATCGTCTTGCTTTTTCTCATCTTTTCAGTCAAAAATGTTTCTACTCTGTTATCATTTACCATTGTAGTTGGAAAAATAGAACACTGTTATTTTCTGATGGTTTATATGTTTTGTGTTACAGAACCATTTATTAACAACAGCAAATGTGACTATTTAATTTATGAACTGAAAGAATAAATAGATTTTACTGTATGTCAGCTTCTATTGCTGCTTTTTTCCTGAACAGGTTGGCATAGGATGTGCATTAAACCTTGGTTATATGGAATCCAGAATGTTTTATTTTACTGAGATTATGATGGGGGACGGGGGGATGCAGGGGTTGGGACAATGCACTAGTCACCACTTATTGTTTTCCGAGCTGCTTGTGTCCAAGATGGTCATCAGCCCTCACTGCTTACCCCAAACGGACTTGCAAGATGCTGAAGAATAATATAAAGCAACCTCATTAACAAACAGAAAACTTCAGTGCAGCATAGTTTTTTGCTCTGAGCTTTAGTGTAATGACTTTTATCTTCAGTTTGTATTAAGATGGTAGACTGTGAGAGAGTATCCAGGCTTTTCAACTCTGAATGGTTGGTTTCAACTTGAAATGAATGTCTTTGGATGTTAAAACGTTAAGTAGAGAAGGTACCACCACACTAAAGAAAATGTGCACTCACAATTAAAAGCATAACGTTATGTACTAGGTCATTTTACAAAGTAAAATTAATATCTTAGTTTTAACTACTTATTGTTTTTCTTTTTGTTTTTCTTTTTTTGGTGAGGAAGATTGTCCCTGAACTAACATCTGTGCCAATATTCCTCTGTTTTGTGTGTGGGATGCCCGCACAGCATGGCTTGATGAGTGGTGTGCGCCCGGGATCCAAACCTGTGAACCCTGGGCTGCCAAACCTGAGCGCATAGACTTAACCACTATGCCACTCAGCCAGTCCCTATTGCTTTTTTTTTTTTTTTTTTGGAAGATTAGCCCTGAGCTAACTACTGCCGATCCTCCTCTTTTCGCTGAGGAAGACTGGCCCTGAACTAACATCCATGCCCATCTTCCTCTACTTTATATGTGGGACGCCTACCAAAGCATGGCTTTTGCCAAGTGGTGCCATGTCCGCACCTGGGATCCGAACCGGTGAACCCTGGGCTGCTGAGAAGTGGAACATGCGCACTTAACCGCTGCACTACCCAGCTGGTCCCCACTATTTATTGTTTTGAAATGAGATCTTCCACGCATGGGGACAGCATGAGTTTGCCCTTGCAACGTGGAACCCTCAGGGTTGGGAGCTATAGAGGACTTCCTGATTCTCATGTTCCCTCAAACATAGATCTCCATTCAGAAAAGTTATTTTCAATTGGGAAATCTGTTCTACCCATCCAGAAAGCCTTAGAACCATAGATCCATGGTCACAGACTGAGTTGGAATAACCTTAGAAATAACAATAATAAGAGCAGCTTCCATTTATTGAGTGTCTACTGCATACTAAGAAATAAACAGGTAGTAACGAGTTTAATTTTTGTAGCAACTCTTGAAGGTAAGTGATGCTATTTCTGTCTTATAGATCAGGGATCTAGAAACTATGGCACAGGTCTCATCTGACGAGCTTCCTGTTTCTGTATATAAAGTTTTATTGAACCACAGTTTATATATTTTCTATGGCCACTTTCATACAATGACAGAGTTAGATAGTCATGATACAGACTGTATGGCCTGAAAAGCCTCAATTATTCTCAGAGAATAAGTTCATTTTCCTGAGGTTTCGTAATTAATAAGTGGTTTCATAACTAATAAAACCGAGAGTCAAGTCTGTACTTCCTGAGTCTGTGTTCTTAATCACAAATGTCACACCACTTCTCCTCTCAGAGCCAACACCACGTTTGACCAGTGGAACTTGCAAAGGTGGTAGGGTTTGCCCAAAGTCACATTTGACATGATAAGGGAGAAGACTTTGAGCGTAATGTCAGAGACCATTCTAATCTAGTTGTCCAGAGAATATCCCAAGCTCTTGATGAACTAAATTATTGCTAATATTTTTAATGATCAAGTATCTTAAGTTCATTTAAGTAATAAGTAAGGAGTAAATTCTTCTTCAAGACCCTCACACACTCTTAGGGAAAACTATGGAAAGGATTGAGTAAAGGAGTTGAATAAGGCACTCTGGTACTTTCCTAAACTCCATCCTCCCTTCTTCCTGCCTCTTTCCACCACTTGGGAACCAGTCCCTCCCAGAGAACTCTTACCTCTTTCTACTTCACCTGACAACAGAAGAGGCTCCCCAGCGCCAGTCTGAGACCGGCAACCCAGCCCCCACTGCTTCGCATTATTGGCAGTCCACGCAAGCTCACCTGTAGCATCTTCAATGCATTGTCAGTGATCTCTGCTCTCTGCCGTGACTCAGTTTCCCTTTCCGAGATGTCAAATGCTGCTGCTTCTCAGTCTCTGCAATGCAACAGCAGCATTCTCTCCCCACCTTACTGATCTCTGAACATCCTGATTCTGGAGACCTCCAGTCCACGTAAGCCACACTCCATCCATTATTATATTTAAGGATAGATCACTAGCTTTAAAAAGGAACATTAGAAATCTTGCTTTCTTTAAAAAGAGAGATTAGAAATCTTGCTTTTTTAGCCCACAGCTGCACCATGAAGCCCAAAGATGCTGAAAAAGACAAAATCGAAATCGACCAAAAAAAAAAAGTGTCAACATGAACCAAAATATGACTCAAAAGGTATCTTTTCCTTGGCTTTATGATGTTAAAATTTTACCTTTCTGGTACCTCTTAAGGTATGGTATCATTTTGAGAATAATCATTCGGAGTTCAAAGAAAAAGGAACTGAATATTTTAACTGTAGATGTGATGAGTTCATTAAAAGCCAAAAAATTACTCATTACAGCTTTTCCAACCAGATGCAAAAGCCACTGAAGTGCCCTGCAGGGTGAGTGACCATACTGTACTGGAGAAAGGACAGAAGCCGGTACAGCTGGCAGTGCTGAATGTCTCCTGGATGGAGAGTCAGCAGAAGAAAGCACAGCAGCGCCACTTCCTAATGATACAGTAGCTTGTCAGATTAAAGATTTAGCTGCAAATGTGAAGGCTGAGCTAATACCTTTTCTGCAGAATTGTACTTTTGTCTTACAAATGGACAAGTCAATAGATGTGGCTGCACTTGCTGTTCTGCTTGTACTCATCGAGTATCACACCAGCTAGTCAAAGATCTTCTACGTGAAAGCTTGGAAGCAAACACAAGCTGTGCTCAAACATTCAAAATACTGAATAACTTTATTGACCCTCATGGGTGTTGATGTTTGCTCTGATGGTACAAAAGCAATGGTGGGGAAAGCAAGTCAAAGCAATGACGCCAAAATGTACCGGAAGTCATTGTATTTTTCCCCACTATGTGCTGTTGTCAAGTAAGGGCCAGATTCACTTGATATCCTTGATGAAACAGTAAAAATGATCACCTTTTATCGAGTCTTTACCCTTGAGTCCACATCTTTTTAATATTTTGTGTGACGAAATGAGAAGTATGCACAAAGTACCTCGCTGCAAACTGAAGTCCGATGGTTGTCTGGAGGAGAAGCACGTGTGTAGCTGAGTTGCAAACTGAACTACTGCTTTTTTCGTGAAATGCTGTGTCTATGTTTGGCAGACACGTTGAAAATGAGGCTGTCACTTCAAGGAAAATGACTGCAGTCTTTGTTGCCAGTGATAATATTTAAGCTTCCAAGAGGAAATTAGAATTTGGGGAAATTTATATCAAGCTCTGTGAGCTTGTCTGTCCACTTCTCAATTGAGATTTAATTCACATACCATAAAATTCACGCTTTTAAAGTATATAATTCAGTGGTTTTTATATATTTACAAATTTGTGCAACCATCACCATTATCTAGTTCCAGAATATTTTTGTCGCTCCAAAAAGATGCCCCCTGCCCATTAGCAGTCACTTCTCATTCCCCTCTCCTCCTGGGCTCTGGCAACCACTAACACACTTTCTATCTCTACAGATTTGCCTGTTCTGAACATTTCATATAAATGGAATCACACAATAACCATGTGATTTTTAAAAAATATTGTATGAAATATCAAAACAAAAATATCCACAATTATCTGAAAAGACTATTAAAATACTCCCCTCCTTTCCCACTACATATAGGTATGAGGCTGAATTTTCTTCATATATGTCAATTAAAACCACGTATCACAACAGATTGAATGCAGAAGCAAATACGAGAATTCAGCTCTTTTCTATTACGCCAGATATTAAAAAACCTGTCAAATATAAAACAATGCCACTATTCTTACTAAAATTTTTTTGGAAAATATGGTTACTTTTCATAAAAATGTGTTATATTAACTCAGTAGGCTCATTATTGTTATTTTAAAATGAATACATAAGTATTTAAAAAATTTCTCAGTTTTGCTAATATGGTAAATATCAATAACGATATAGTCCACAAAAACACAAGATCTTGGGGTGTTCATAGGTTTTCAGGAGTATGAAGGGGACCTGAGAGCAAAGAGTTTGAGGACTATAAATCTAGCACGTGGAGTGTGTATCTTTCATCTAAGTAGACACACCCAGAGATAGTTCTTCAACCATTTCATTGAACGTCTCTGTGTCTTTTATTCTATCACAGTTTCATTTAAACAGATTACGAGTCAAATTTCCTTTAGCTTTGTTATCCCATTGCCACTTTTAGAGCTCTGCGATAGCAGCGTCCTTCTACATGCAGACTACTGGAGGGCGAGCACTTTGCATAGCCTACCTTGTTCTTATAGAAGCCCAGCTTACACCTGTTGACTGGAAAAGGACCATGGAAGCAGAAAGACTTAGTAGAATAAAAATATTATTATACACTGTGAGGGCTCCATAGATAGTAATTGACCAGAATGTTGTATAAAAGGAAACGATCAATGCAAGAGAGTCAGGACAAGTATTTGAAATTGACTGGACTATTTTACTCTTCAATATGTTGAGTGGGTTTCCAATTTTAGTGTGCGTAAGAATCAACTGACAAGCACATCCAAAAGGCAGATTTATTGGCCCCATCCCCCAAGATTCTAATTCATTAGGTTTTAAGTAGCCCAGGAAGGTGCATTTAAAATAATTTTGGACACAAGTTTTAAATGAAAAAACCATTATATGCATAAGGAAAAAAGTCAGACCCACCCCATGCCCAGACTTCCCTCCCCAGAGCCAACCACTGTTAATGTTTTCTTGTTTCCTTCCAGAAATGTCTATACAGGTAGAAGTCATACGAATAAGCTTTTTTTTGTTGTTAACAAAAACATAATTGGGAGCACATTCAACATCTTTCATCTTGCTTTTTTCTTTTAGCCATATATCTTAAACAGTGTTTTCCAATTTTACGTATGGATCTGTCTTTTTAAAAAAAGTTGTTGTGTAATAGCATACTTTAACAGATCCCTATTGATGGGCATTTAAACTGTTTCCAGTCTTTTATATAACAAACAAATCAAATGATCTTTGTTTGTTTGTCTTTGTTCATATGTAGGAAAAAATTTTAGAAATGTGATTGCTGGATTAAAAGGTATGTGTGTTTTGAATTTAATAGCTGGACTTGGCATTTCAGTTGCCCTAGATGCTTCTCTCCAGGTGGTTCTCTGACCACACCTGGAGAAAAACTCTTCCAGGGGAAAGAACCAAACAGATAAGCATCGGTTGCATTTTAGAAGTTTTCCCCTTAAGGCCAAGAAAATAGAGATTTTATACAAAAACTCACCGACCATCTTTAAAGAGAACAAAATTTATTTAGTTGTATGTAAACAAAAATTACTTGGATATGTGAGGCGAAAACTATAAAGCACATAATATAAATATACAATTAACCCTTTCTAAAATCTCCAAAGAACTGTAAATAATAACATTTTGAACAGGAAACATTAACATATCTGCCGTAATTATAGCATTCTCTTTTATTCTGTTGTCAACATGAATATTGCAAGCAGGTTTTACTCTATTTTTGTAAAATGGGAACTTATGATTTGGTAGAAACGATCACTTCCATAAACACAGTAAATCAACAAACAACGGCATAAACCGAAAGTGAGCAGGTCTAACTTGGGTATAACTAAAGCCAGGTTGTTGGATAAAAAGTTCATATTTATGACACACAACCAGCAGGACGAGCATCAAGACGCGCTGGCTTTAGCACCATTCAAAGTATGTAACACCGCCTCTTGTTAACTTGGTGTTGTCAGAAAACGAGAGTAATGAAGTAATGTAGTCAGTTTTAAAACACACAACATGTTTTTCAATCTACTCATCCTAATTTTATAGTAAATAGAGAGAGCATCGCCTTAGCTTTAAAGATTTCCTTTATCAAACTAGCAAGCTGGGTTCTTTAACAGCAGCCAAAGCAGTGATGATAACAAACAAGTCATTGTTGAACCAAATGGAGTATGACATGCAATTTATTATCTATAATAATTTACAGGCAATTCTTGACTCATTGGAGGTAATATCAAGGGTGTATATTAGCGATGCTTTTGTTTCTCCTTTCCATTAGCTGCCTGTTATTATTATTGTTATCTTGGTGGTCCTTTTCATTACACAACCCCTCCCACTAGACATTACGGCAGGAAATAATGGAGATGAAACAGAATGGAAACTTGTCCATGCAATCACTTGTTAACAGCTCTGAAGAGTTTGGTGGAGTAAGACTGACGCCGCTGGATAAAATTAGGCTTGGGGTAACATTCTGTGACTCCAATTACTAGTATCATTTCTGCCTCTAATTACCAAGGATAATTGAGAATGGTCTGTGCTCACTTTAGATAAATTTGACCCAAGACACTAGCAACAATATTAAAGGATTTTTGTGTGTATGTGTGATGAGAAAATTGTGAGCAGAAATTTAAACAGTTCTAAAATACGTGTAAACAAGGAAGGCAGCCAGGAATTTCAAAATGATTCTGGGAAGAACATTCTGCAATCTGAAAAATGTTTGGCTTAGAAAAATAGAGATCTCAGATAAAGGAAGAGCATCATTTGACGTCATGAGTCACAGTTATCTTCTGGATGAAATCAATCAAGAGAACTATTTTTAAACTGTGCTGAGCTCAGGCGGATGAGTTATCTATATAACAACAAGAGGGACTGGAGAAGGGCTGTTTGTTACCACTACTCCAATGTCAGGTGCAGACATCCAGACCAAGGGCATTCTGGTATTACCCTCACAACTTGATAGTCTTACATTTTGGATTAGTTACCTGCTTTACAAATGATTTAACCACCAACTTTATATGTCAACCAGCAGTTAGATCTCTCTTTTATTTATTAGGCAGGAGAAACTCAGAAAATTTTTTTACAGGCCCCACATCATGCTCATAAACTAAGAGGCCGATGATATGAATAAAAGTGCTCGAATCATAGCCCTTGACTCACCGGTTGTGTGCATAAATATGACTTTTGCTAAGGAAATCATTAGTATTATTTATTAAGGTTTTGCGTCAAGATTCAGTTTACAACTGGAAAATATTGTATTAGAACTGATAGCAAATGCTTTTCTTAGAGGAAGATTTAGAAATTGTGCTCCCTAGCTGCTGAAGTCTTGCATAAAAATATAAACTGTGTTTCTTTATTTGTACTAAACGTATTGCCTTTGAAATTAGAGCCCGCCTTTGTTTCACACCAGTAGATTAACAGCTCCCTGGAGCAATTCCTGAAATCTGGTCACATTCTTATTCTTAAAATCCATTTATCTGTAATCTTTCCAGGAGAAGTCAGATACTTTACTATTACCTTACGAAGTAGTCAGGTTGAAAAGCTTTTATTCCTTGTCTCTGTTTTAAAAGCTGTATCTAAAACCCTAGTTCCAGGGGACAACAAGAGAGAATAGTTTTTATAAGGGCATTTCTACCAATTATGTAATGGGCTGTCTTCGAAGGACACTGCCATCTCTAAAACGTATGTAGTCCTTATACCCTCCAGCATTGCTCCTCCTCAAACAGAAAGGCAGTGCAGCTTTCAAATGACAATGACAATGACATTTACAAGTGGCAGTGCCAGTTACCGTACAAAGCACTTTCCCACGATACGTCATAGGTCCTCACAGCAACCATGTGAGGTAGCGAGAGTATCACAAAGAAATCTTACAGGAAACATAACAGGACACTAAACATGTGCACCATCCATGTATTTTTTTCTGGATTGTTCTATAAATCGAAGACATGGCTGAATGAGTAAAAAGAGTATCCCCACCATGTAAAGTAAACCACACATATAGAAGGAAAAATCATACTTTTGAGTGATGTCGTAGATCCACCCTACAAAACAAAAAAGAATATATTTAGTGTAACGTCATTGATAAAAGTCAAGAACACAAAGCAGGCATTTATTGCTACTACAAATATTTCTATAAGAATTTATTTATGCATCATTTAATGCCCAAAACATTTCATTTAGCTATTTTTAAGTCCAGGCAATGTACGCTACAGTTCCTGTGCCTGGGGATGGCTGCATTTATCTTTTAAGCCGCTAGGATACTTCTTAAGGCACTGAAACAGTAGCTGGCTGATCCATGGAAGGAACCTTCTGGTTCTCAGCCCTCTGAGGTAACTCTCAGGCTGGCACAAAAAGCCAGCAGTGAAAAGTAAATCTAATG
Source organism: Equus asinus (assembly GCF_041296235.1). Lineage (NCBI taxonomy): Eukaryota > Metazoa > Chordata > Mammalia > Perissodactyla > Equidae > Equus > Equus asinus. Next base: position 10,433,722 of record NC_091808.1, on the reverse strand, counting down.
ATTTCCTTTTTTCACAAATATAAACACGAATCTTTTCTAAAACCTTCAAAACTCTTCTGAAGAAGTTTCTAGTACGTATTTAAAATGCTGAGCAGAAGACATTTGAACTTTCATTCATTCTGAAGTATTTGAGGGTCAACATCTGTTCTAGAAAGAATCCAATTTTCCAGGTTTTATAAAATCCACATTTACAGCTATAAAACTTTAATATTTATGTTTATAAAACTTTAAATTGCCAAAGCTATAGGCTTAAATGTTGACTAAAGTATCAGTTCTTTTCTAATATTTTAATATCATAATCTAATACTGTCATAGAATAATCTTACTAGGTATTCTATAAAATACTACTATATTGCATGGATTCCAAGATACCATAAATTATATGATGCACCTTTATCTTATGTATCAATAAGAAAGACACATCCTTGTCAAATAAAATATGACTCAATGTTTTCTTAGGCTTTATCAAATGCATTCCAAAGTCAGAGATGTTAAAATGTGAAAAAAAGTCTCAGAAACTATGAAATATGATGTTTCTTTTACTTGAGTGATTAATTCTAAGAATCAGTCCCATAGCATCGTCCCCACATAGCCTATCATGTGAACTGAGAGCATTAAACCAAACATTTAATAGCATTAAAAATTTATAATTTTTTTAACCACTCAAAAGCTATGAACTGGATATACTTTAAAAGTTAGTCAAGACGTTGAGTTTGTTATTTGATATAAAAAAGAAGAAAATATCGGACTCTTTAGATGTGGCTTAGTAAAACGTTCTATAATCTTTTCTTAATCTTCAATTGGAGATAAAAGGGACAAATAAGATTAAACATACAATCCAAAAACAATGATTCACCTTCAGAATTGAATCAGAGAGGCACAGTGACATTGACACATGAACAAAAATACACTCAACTTCGGCTCAATGTCACCATTTGTCAACTGTGGACCAACTGTGAATGAGGAGGAAGTGAATGATGCACTTGCAGATAAAGCAGAGTGGTCTGTATCTACAGGCAGAGTATATTAGGGGACTATCTGTAAGCTACAATTTTTTTTAAAAAATCAATAAATATAAATGAGGTTCTCACACTCCACTCATCCCACATGGAAGCCGACCTTGTCATTTTAATAGTTAAATCCTCACTTTTCATGTGATCAAGTACTTGAGAGTAGAAATGATGGCTCTAAATAACAAACACCGACAGCTGAAACAAGTTGGACTACCGTCGCTGCTGAGCACGGATCCCAGAAGCAGGACAAAACCCTAACTGATTGGAAAATTTACTTGTATCTGGTTCAGACTATTTACTGTCTCGTGTGAAGTGGTTGAGTATAAGCTCCAAGGCTCTGTGATGTGGCCCTTCCCATCTCTCTCCCTTGCTGCCCAGAACTTAGCCAAGAGCACAGCCATAGTGAATGTTTTGGAGTTTCAAACACATTTCTCTTGGCTCCTTGTCTGTACATGTACTAGTCCCTCTTCTGGGGGACAGGAATAAGCACCATCACCCTTAGAACACCCTAGCATCTCTTTCCCTCCACTCCATCCTCCCTCTTGTCTCTGCTGACTATAGATAGCCCCCAACTTACGATGGTTTGACTTAGGATCTTTTGACTTTACAGCTGGGTGAAAGCAATATGCATTCAGGAGAAACTGTACTTCAAATCTTGAATTTTGATCTTTTCCTGGGCTAGCGATATGCAGTACGATCCTCTCTTGGGATGCTGGGCAGTGGCAGCAACCCACAGCTCCCGGTCAGCCAGGCGATCATGAGGCTAAACAACTGATACACTTACAACCATGCTGGACCCATCCAACCATTCTGTTCTTCGCTTTCAGTACAGTACTCAATCAATTCCATGAGATAGTCAACACTTAATTATAAAATAGGTCCTATGTTAGATGATTTTGCCCAACTGTAGGCTAATATAAGTGTTCTGAGCACATTTAAGGTCGGCTAGGCTGTTATGATGTTCAGTAGGCTAGGTGTATTAAGCGCATTTTTGACTTATGATATTTTCAACTTACAATGGCTTTATCAGGACCAAACCCCATTGTAAGTCCAGGAAGAGCTGTATAGAAAATGTCTGCTAAGTATATTACCTATTACTACAACCTCAAATTGAATTGATTATATTTTAAAGTCTTGCATCTTTCCCCTAAGAATAGAAATGTTTGTACAAGTGTCTTCACACATCCCAATCTTGAAAAGTAACTCATACGTCAATTTTTTAAAAAGCGCCCCCAACTTCACCAAATACTTTAACAGTACAAATTGGAGGAGCAGTCCTAAATTTTATGTTAAATTAATCCCATAGGTTTCTCCAATCTACCTTTATGGTTTATTTTTAAGTGATTCTGGATCCTGCCATCTCTCTTTGGCGCCTGTTTTAACATTTTCCACTAGTCTGAACTCAACCCAGTCCTGCGTCAGATGCCAAGCTGGTCAGGAGAGAGAGCCCTTTACCACACGCTCTGATCCTCAGGACATGTGGACACAACTCTTCAGAGAAAAGACGTTTCTGACAAGCTGCCCACCTCCATCATCCTTCACCACCTCTCCCTGCAGGTGTGACCTCGGTTCCTTGGTTTGGAGCCTGGGATCCTTGGCAACCCAGATCTAACCATCCATCAAGTCAACAGCTTCCAAGTAAAATCTGGTTTCCTATGAAAATGCATTTCCTTTCCTTTGAGTCTGTCCAATGAGGAATGATAGTTGTTTTTCTTATATATTAAATAAGTGTTCTTAGCTCTTGGTGAAAAACATTGCAAATTGTTGTTAGGGCTTTATATTTTATATGAGTGGAGGAGAGATGTGTAGACTCTTGGTCAGTCCAATCTAGTGGCCGAGTTTCGCTATATTTTACACTGGAAACATCTAGAAACGCATCTACTATTATTACACCTTTAAAGGAGATGGACTGAATGCCTGGCAATATTATAAATAAATTAGATCAAGCAGTTCATGTTGCTAAATGACTTGGTTGAAGTGTCTGTTCAATGTCTTTGATTGCATATTTTTCTCCTAAATGGAATTGTGTGATTGTCTAACTTGCTACTAAATTGTACCAGATTTTTTCATTCCAGTAGAAATTGCTTTGAAAAATGGAAAACACATTCATTTCTAAGCCCATTGAAAAAGAAAAAGGTAATGTGAACAGTAATTTTCCTTGTAGCAAAGCCAGCTAAGTAATCATTTCTAGCCCATCTCGAATTTCTAGCAAGAATTTAATGTGGTTATTTAGTCACTCATATTGCCAGTCACTTCTGAACAACAATGCATAAAAGCCTGATGCATCTTACTGCAATGCTGGCTCCTTGGCCTGGAAAGTCAATGAATTAAATACAATGCACTTAGCCAATGACGTGGTTCAGCATTTCTTAGTGCATGAGTTCAGTGGAAGGAGAAGAAACTAACAAACAAAAAGAAGGAAAGGCCCCTTTAGGTTGCTGGCCTGGAGATGCACAGCAGAACACTGATTTTAGTGTCCCCATAGCAGCATCAGATGCACATTCATAGAAGGTTCTTAACCATTAACACCGTGGTTACTACCAGCCATGTGGATCACATTCAGCTACAGAATCCACTTCTAGGGAGGAACCTTAAGCAGGCAGAGATAAGACCTGAGGACGCAGGTCTGGGTATAACCCCCTCTCTTCTAGTTGTAATTCCTTTCTCTTCCACTCAAGAAAGTGCACTAGGATGCAACTGAGTGAGAAGCACAGGACCACAGGAAGGGGATAAGGAAACCATGCTGCTAAATGTCGGTGTTTTAACTAACATTGATCATGAATTCCTTACACCGCACCTCACAGCTGTGTTTTGATGCTGCTATTGAAATCTGATGGATCAGCATAAAAATAACCCTAGACTGACTGTTAGAAGCAGAAAGTACCCCCGGATCATGTGAAGAACCATCAATGACACATTCTATTTCCACATACAATATATCTGAAGGACCTCCAACAAAAGGGTAGATGAGCCACTGATAACGTTCCCGTCCCCTGAATGGATATTTCAGTTTAACATCTCTGGAAGGTACCATTGGTTGACTTTTGGTTGGTACAAAAAAAACCTTTTGGTTGTACCAACCAAAAGTCAACCCCCAATCCAATTCTTTTCTCCTTTCCTTCCTCTAGTACAGAGGCTGGAAAGTAAAATGCTCCAATTCTCAGTTCCCCTTCAAGCTTGGACTAGCTGTGTGACACAGTTTTGGCCAATCAGATATAAGTGGAAGTCTGCTGGGACTGAGCCTTTCCTTATCTCCTCCCCCTTGTTATAAATGAGGATGTAGTGGCTGGAACTACTGCAGCCTTGTGTGACCAGGAGGCAACTGGCATGAGGAAAAGGCCAAGAGGATCTTGGAGACATGGTCCCAATACTGTCTAGTCCCTGAACTCTAGATTTCTGGTTATGTGACACAATTAAGTCTCTTTTAAAGCTACCATTGGTGGGGTGTTCTCTTATAGCCAAATGCTTCCCTGATACAGAATTCTATACAGTGAGATTACTGAGCAAGTTCAGACTTTTCAGATGCCAATATAGTTTGTCTCAGTGCTATACTTATTCACTATTCACTAGAAATGCCGTGCCTGCATCTCTGTGTACGGGCAGAGAACAGGAGCAGCTTGACCCAAGAGATGCCCCATATGTAGCCGCTGGGTTTCCTAAAGTGATTCTGGCCTTAAACCTTTAGTCAGCCCATGCCCGTGTCATCAGCTGTATAGGCAAAAACCCACGATTTCTTGAACTTCGAATTCTAGAGGGACTTAAAACCGAGTGTGTTGACACAGGCCCTCTGCCAGCAGGGTCCTAGGACAGGAGATGACCGTAGGATCTCTACAGACACTGGGAAGGAAGGGTGGGGGGAAGGCTTTGTCCCGCATCCATGGGGTTCCCCAGCCACAGGAAAGAGTTATTCCTGCAGAGGATATGAGACTAAAGGACCAGGAGGGGCCATATGAGCAAGGGGTGGGGGCATCTGAACCGGTGAGGCTCCCCCAGGTTAGCTTAAAACACTGCCCAGAACCTCTGGCAGCTGTGACAATCGCCACCAGCCCTGGCCTGGCCGCCCTGGCAGCCCTCTCCAGAGAGCATCTCTGTGTTGAGTTTTGGTCTCTTCCACGCTACGTGGGCTCCTGCATCCTATCCTTGGACAGAGGGTAGACCTGTCACCTTTGCCAAGTACCTGGCCTCTTGGGGATTGAGTCTACCTGCCCAACCCTGATGCCTCTTTCCACAAATAACAGGTTCAGAGAGGTACCCGGCCTGACACAGGACTCCTCAGTGCCTGTGACTTCTGGTGTGCCCAGTGGAAGAAGCAAATTCTCCATCGGACTGAGGTGAACACATGTGAGAGATCCCCGCTGGCAGAAGGCTTGTGTCAACACAGTCATTTTTAAGTCCTCCTCAGAATTTGAGGTTCAAGAAATTGTGGATTTGTGTTTTTGAGGAAGATTAGCCCTGAGCTAACATCCCTTGCCAATCCGCCTCTTTTTGGCTGAGGAAGAGCGGCCCTGAGCTAACATCCATGCCCATCTTCCTCTACTTTATACGTGGGACGCCTGCCACAGCATGGCTTGCCAAGCGGTGCCACGTGTGCACCCAGGACCCGAACCAGCGATCCCCAGGCTACTGAAGCAGAACGTGCGAACTTAACCACTGCACCACTGGGCCAGCCCCAAGAAATCTTGGATTTTTGTCTATACAGCTGAGGACACTGGCAGCGGGCTGACTAAAGGTTTACAACCCAAGAATCACTTTAGGTGCTATATGGGGCACCTCCTGCGTCAAGCTGCTCCTGTCCTCTGCCCACGCACAGATGGTACCGACTGGTGGCCACTGGGCCTGTGGTAGGCAGAATGCCCCAGCTCTCCCTAAATACCCATGTCCTAATGCCTGGCACCTGTGCATGGTGCCTTATGTGGCAAAAGGGACTTTGTAGGTATGATTGAGTTAAGGACTTTGAGATGGGGGATTATCCTGGATTATCTGGTGGACCCAATATAATCACAGGCCTCTCTACCCATGAAAGAAGGAGGCGGGAGCATCAGAATCAGAGAGAGAGGAGGAGATGCTACGCTGCTGGCCAAGAAGATGCAGGAGGGGCCAGGAGCCAAAGACGCAGGCAGCCTCGAGAAGCTGTAAAAGGCAAGGGCATGGATTCGTCCCTAGAGCCTCTAGAAGGAGCGTGGTTCTTGATTTTAGCCGCCGTGACCCAATTTAGCCTTCTGACCTCCAGAGCTGTAAGATAATAAATCTGTATTGTTTGAAGCCACTAAATTTGTGGCAATTTGTCACAATAGCAATAGGAGACTACCACAGGGATAGGTCCGGCCATGGATGTGTTGTTGGACCTACGCAGCTTTGTTTTAAAATTCTGGAAATGTCACCTAAGAGCCCAGAGTCTTAGTTTCTCTTGGGGAAAAAAAAATCCTAACAATAGAAGATCTGGCAACCATTCTCCATATTTCTTGGTGACAGAAATCAGCTGGAGCTGTGCAGACGCTGCCTCCTTCAGACAGGGCGGGGGTTCCACACTATTCCATTGTCCACTTTACCGTCTGGCCGCTTACCTTGCAGATAAGGATCAAAAAGTCATCTACATTCTACATGAAAGAATGACCCTTGACTTGCTAAAATTTAAAAAAGAAAAATCGGGCGGCAGGAACAGGAAGAAAAGGGAGCATGTTCACAAATGGAAACTTCTTTCTTATTTATCTTGGAGTTCATCACATAAATGAGAGCACAACCTAACGATCTACATGCACTGTAAGCTCTTAAAGCCTTAACCGCACGGTTTACCTGCAAAAGGTGGTCCCAGCAACGCGGAGATGCCGTTAGCACAGATGATGATGCCGTAGGCGTTGGCCAGGTGCTCAATCCCCACCAAGTCTTCAGTCACCACGGGCATCAGGGAGAAATAACCGCTGGAGAATCCTATCAGGGCACAGATGACCGCCAGGCCGGCGTAGGTGTGCATCAGTGGTAGAATAAAGATACTGAGGACCAGGGTGAAGTTGGCCATCAGGAAGACATTCCAAACGCTGATGCAAGGCAAGTCGGCCACAATGCCCAGGATCACCTTCCCGAAGATATGAACTATTGCTATAATGGAAGTCAGAGGGAAAACATCGTTTTGCTCCGATAAATTATACAAATTGACGATTTCTGGGAGGTGAATGAAAGGGATGACAAAGCTGCTGTATGCAAACAAAGCCCAGAAAATAAAGGCTACAAACATTCGATTAGTGAAGAGCGAGGCTGCCCCAAAATAGCCAGAGTACCAGTCGCGGAAGCCCTTCCTGACTCTCAGGGTCAGCTGGCTCACCGTCTTCAGAACCCGAAGGGCGCACATGTTCTTTCTGAGCCCGGCCTTCTCTTGGCACGCCTGGGCTGCGAGGTCACTGAGAGTCTCCTCGTTCCCCGGCGGGTCCCCCTTCTCTTCTGCTCTGCCCACTGGTCCATTCGACTTAATAGATTCAGTGGAGGGAGCCGGGAGGACTTGTGGATCTCTCCCTCCTGGGTCGTTTCCATCTTTCCCAGGAGAGAGGGGCCTCATGAGCGCCCCACAAACACACAGGTTTAGGGAAACGGCGCCTTGGATGAACATTGCGTTCCGCCATCCGTACTCTGCGCACAGGTACTTCAGCAAAACCGTCATGAGGAACGCGCCAAAGCCCGTCCCCGTGGTGCTCAGCCCCTGCGCAAGGGCGCGCCTCTTCTGAAAGTACCTCCCCACCATGACCACGGCCGGCAGGTAAGCCATCCCGCTTCCAAAGCCTGCGCGGGAGGGAAGGGGAAGAAAAAGCACACAGCGTGACATAAATGGACATATCAGAATCTGCAACATTTAAAGATCATCTGCATTTCATTATATTAGTCTTTTTTTTTTTTAACAAAGAAATAATAATGATGGTCGAAAAGAAGCTCTGTGGGTAAGCACCAAAAGGGTCATCCGCCGAAGTTTCTAGCCCGTCACTTCTCCCAACAGGCTTTGCAGCACAGGTTACTCCAGCAGTAAAATAAGTCTGCATTCTCACATCAGATGAGCTCCAGGAGGACAGGGCTGTGTTCTTCTCAGCCCTGGTATGCTCGCCTGGCACTGCCCAGGACACGCAGTGTGCGCGTAGTGATTTGCTGCAAGAGTGAATGGATTCTGAGGACTCTGCTGTCAGTGCTAATTGCACTGAGTACCCGGAAAAGTATTTATGTACAAAGGGATGAGGAGCGACTGCAGACAATTTGCAGAAGCCTCAGGAATGGGCCAATTTGTTCACAGATTAATTGGAAGACTAAAAGGGGTTATAATGTACCCATAAATATAGCAACTACTGGATATCAAAACCACATAACACTTATTGGTATCCATGATTTTTAATTGTATCTTTCTTAGAAAATTGGAACAGTTTGTGATTGACGTGGACAAAATTAAAATGCTGGTGGGGGAGGTTGTGTGTGTTGGGGGCAGGGGTTTGGGGAACTTTCTGTACTTTCTGCTCGATTTTGCCGTGAACCTAAAATTGCTCTAAAAAATGGTCTGTTAAAAAAGTGAAATAAAATAAAATAAAATGTTGGTCAAGAGGTTGGGGATTGTGTTCTCAACTTCTAGGTACAAACAGAGGGAAACCATATACCCCACCTCAGATGATCATGGGGCCCCATCTGGACCTCCTGACATTAGGACAGCAGGGGGATAGTATGAAAGAGACTTGCCCAAGATCGATCCTCAAAGCTGAAGCCTCGCTAGTTCAGCATCATTGAATAGTTTCAGAATTACTTGAATTTGGAAGGGGACCAGAGCCATCACACGTGCAAATACAGTAACGATTACCACTGACTGAGTGCCGGTTATGTGCTAGTTGCTTACAGGCTTTGTCTGATTTAGTTTTCACAATAACCCCGAAAGCTATGCCTAATTTATAAAAGATGGGACTGGACCTCATGGAGATTGAAGTGCTTTCCCAAGGCCCTGATGCAGGTGAGTGGAGAATCTGGGTTGGAATTCAGACCCAACAGCAGAGCCTGGTCCCCTTCCGCGGCCCACACTACCTCTCACCCTGTACTGCTCATCTCCCCACCTGCCAGCAGGAAGCCACAAGAGGATTTGATTCAGCCGGAGTCTCTAAGATGATCCCCAAGAAGCAACCTGCCTCTTTTATTTACCTTAGAGCAGTGATATTTACAGCAACTGTCAGAAGCCAACGATCCCCAACCAATCGCTCTTCAGGCGATGCCCTTGCTTTAAGAACAATTAAGCTGGCCTCTAAGCGACTCTCAGCAGAAGTGGGAGCAGGTCCCCACGCCTTAGTGAGGGAGGCCACATTGCCATAATTTGCATTATGGGAGAAATGAGCCTAAGAAAATGGCTGTCCTTGATTTCGAACCAAACTCCGAATTAACCTTTATGACTTTTAAGTCCAAAAAAAGGCAGAAATCTCTCATTTCCTAATATTCAGGAGGTGGAGAAAAATAGTCAATAGTCTGTAAACCAGGCCTGCACCATGACAAGTTGGTTGACTTTCAATTACCTGGAATATCTGTATGCTGTTTGAGAAAATTAATATAATCCCGAAGATTTCAATGGCTAATAGGAATTTTGGGGACCTTGTGCCTTTACATAAGATGATTGTTTCTCTACTGGAATGTTCTTCCCCTCAGACAGATCTAGGGCCCAGGCCTCCATCTCCTGCTCATTTCTCACCTTCTCAACAAAGCCCATCTTGACCCCCCTATTTTAGAACACAACCCTCCCTCTGCCCACCACTCCCCTCCCCAACCCTCTTAATCTGCTCTACTTTTCTGTTTTCCTGTAGTAAATGCTTAACCGTCTAATTTACTTGTTTATCGTGTGTTGTGGTTATGGTCTGACCCCTTCTCCCCTTTGCTGCACTATGAGCTCCATGAAGGCCAGGATCTTCTGCTGTGTGGTTCACTGATGTCTCTCTCCTAGTGCCTAGAACAGTGCCTGGCATAGAACAAAGGAATGAAATGAATGAAAGAAAGTTCTCGGGGAAGATAAAATGGTCCTATTTTGAAATAATAGCTACCTTTTTCATACAAGGCTAATTTTACACTTCCAAGGTTAAGGCAGAAAAAAATTCAGCTTTTAAAATAAGTACACCGATTAGTATTTTGAAAAAATAGTTATTTGTCAAAGAACCAAGGAATTCTTCGATCTTAAATATTGCGGCACAGTATTATTGCCCTTATGATGGTATTGGGGGGATGTATCGTAGAAAGAACTCAGCTGGCCTCAGGTGTAAATCGTGGCTCGGCTCCCCATAAGTACCGTGTAACTTTGATCACACAGTTGAACATGCCTAGTTTCAGCTCATTGGTAAAGCAAAGACAACACCCCGTGCTGTATTGTGTGGTCCTGCTGTATATATAAAGGTAATACACCTGTGTCACAGCACGGCTGTCAATTAACGTTACTTTCTTACCTCTTATAATAGGCCATTGGCTAATGAGACAGTTTAAATCAGATTCAAAGTAAGCTTTTAAAAAACAGAATGGTTTGGGGCTGGCCCGGTGGCTCAGGGGTTAAGCGCGGCACATTCTGCGTCAGTAGCCTGGGGTTCACCGGTTCGGATCCCAGGTGTGGACATGGCACCGCTTGGCAAAAGCCATGCTGCAGTAGGCATCCCACGTATAAAGTAGAGGAAGATGAGCATGGATGTTAGCTCAGGGCCAGTCTTCCTCAGCAAAATGAGGAGGATTGGCAGTAGTTAGCTCAGAGCTAATCTTTCTCAAAAAAAAAAAAACCCAGAACGGTTTAATGAATATCCCCATCATCCGGCTTCAATAGTTATCAACTCTTGACCAATCTTGTCCCTCCGCACCCCACACACTCCCTCCTCCATATTATTTTTTTTGCAAATATAATACATATTATATTTGAAGCGAACATATCCTCCATATTATATTTGAAGCAGATCCCGAATGTATCATTTCATGTGCAAATATTTTAGTATGAATCTCTAAATAGAAGACTTCTTCAAACTGCATCATCATATCATTATCTTATTTGAAAAAATGAACAATTCTTTGAGATCATGAAATATCCAAAAGGGGTTCAAATTTCCAACTGTCTCATAAATGACTGTATTTGTAAAAAACTTGTTTAAATCAGGATCCACGTAAGGCCCACACATTGCTATTTGTTGATATATATTTTGTCTCTTAATTTCTCTCTTTTTTTTCCCTTGCAATTTACTTGTTGAGGAAACTAGGTCATTTGTCCTGTGAAATTTGTCATAATCTGGATTTTGACACAAAAGTTTAATTTTTTAGAAATTTGATTTGTCACTGATAATAACCAATATCCTAAATTTAATGTGGTTATGGATTTCTAAACAGCAGAATAAAATGACTAAAAGGAACAGAACTGAGGGACACAAGCATAAGAGTAGCATGAATTCTAACTTAGTTTGAATAATAAATGCTCTCATGTGTGAGAAAAAAGAAAACCCTGTGCCAAATGCTACAAGCATCTATTTTTCTGTTACACTATCCATGCCTCTAACAGCATTTCCCCTTCCTAATGTGAGCTTGTTACCCATAATCAGCACAATTATTAGAGGAGCTTATAGGACAGGCCTTGGGGATACTCAGACTCAAGTCCAGTGGTCAGGCAAGGCTCTGCTAATGTCCAGCCCTGTGCAGGGCCCTGGAGCAATTCTTCACCACAGTCAGGTTTAGAGGAGGAGCTTAGAGCCCAACAGGCTGCATAGGGGAAGGAGGTTCAGATGAGGAGAGAAAATCCTGTGGTCCTCGGTCAGCATGCATGGGGGAAAAGGTGTCTTTAGACGCCAGGTTGAAGAGAATGGGGCTCTGGCAAAGCTGAAGAAATTTGTCCAGACTCCCCTGGCTAAGTAAGATTGCTCAGACATTAATTTTCTGCTTAATAGGAGGACACTTCCACGCGATTTTAATTGCCTAGGTGTTAAGAAAAAAAAAGGTGTAAACAAATTTGCCTCAAATGCTTTTTGGAATGAAGAAGGTATACAATTAATAAAACAAATTAAATTGGACTCTGGCAGGGCTGTAAGGGGAGCTCTCACAAGAAACAGATGCTTGCATCTTGGACTGGAAGTAAACCTACTTTACTACTGAAGGAAGATTTCTCCCCCCACCCAGCAACTGCCCAGCCAATGAGAAATGCCACAGCTCAGCCAATGAGAAATGCCGCAGCTCAGCCAATGAGAAATGCTGCAGCTCAGCCAATGAGAAGTGCCACAGCTCAGCCAATGAGAAATGCCACAGCTCAGCCAATGAGAAATGCCACAGCTCAGCCAATTAGAAGTGCCACAGCTCAGCCAATGAGAAGCTGTTGCCACTCTGAACTGCTACTTTCCCCCAATGGATTTTCTTTTAGAACAGCCCCTCCCTACTCCCCCTTTTTCTCTATAAAAGCCACTCCCCACCTTTCTTTTCCAGATTTGCCTAGGGTTCGCCATAGCATGTGCATCCTGACTTGCAAGTCTTTTGGCCATTCCCAAATAAACTCATTTTGCGATAAAATAACAGGCAAGTTTGCTTTTTAAGTTGACAAAGGATATGAACAAAGTTTCTTTCAAACATAAATAGTACGGTGATATATATAACTCTCTCAACCACTTGCTTTTTGCAGTATATCTTTGCATCTAACTTTTTCTTTTCTATAAAGTGGGGGCTAGATTTCCACTTAGCTTCAATATGCCTCACTAATGACAGCTCAAAAGCATTTTGCATTTACAAGCTAATTGATTTAGCTGGAGTTTCCACTTAAATATAGTCATATATATATTTGTGGGGGAGGTGGATACATTTATTTTCAGAGACTTTCTTTGGGTTTTTCCTGTATAAAAAGAGCGAGTGATAAAGTGGCTCAACACTTTCCTTTCACCAGCTTCCTGGGTTTCTTCCTATTTCCTTGGATCCATAAATATTTGTTGAATAAATAAGTGGATGAATGAATAAATGAATGAATATGGAGATAATATTATCTGAGAATCAATAAGCAATTAACCGCAAAAATAAAATTCCGTGTAAACAGAGTCTAACCATAGAAGTCTTAAAGTGATGAGAATAAATCTCAAGTTCCAGTTTTTAGGATCGAGTCATAGCCCATACAGTCAAACACCACCAGATCAAGTTGATAGGGGGCCCCACGTGTCTGCCCAGAGACTCCCGTGTGGCTCCTCGGTCTCAGCTGGGGTGTTTATTTCCTCAACCAGGACACAAATATCCCTGTGCTAGGTCTATTCATTGGACTGTCACAGGGAAAAGTTTCTGAAACACGCAGGGAAAACATCTTAAGTTGTTCTTTAAGACTGTCCTCAGGTCCTTCAGATCAATGGTTTTCAAACTGCGCCTTAAAGGATACGGAAGTGCTTTAGGTGTATGTGTGGATAGACGTACATTATAGAGAACCAACCCGTCGACTTACAGGGACAGTAGGTTTCTGTGTTCACCGTCTCCTGCTATCGTAAAGAGTTTCTTAAGCTAACAATGTTATGTCACATATAAAATAACAATCAGAGATCAGCTAATACCTACTGAGCACTTTTGTGCTAAGTGTGTTATACAGATCATCTCACATGGTCATTTCAACAACCCTGTAAACGAGGCACTCTTAACTATCCCATTTTGCACAAGCAGGTTAAGTAATTTGCCCAAAGTCATACAGAGAATAAGTGGGGGAAAAAAACCCTAGCAAGAAGTGCAAACTCTCAGTCTAACACTGCTGCCAATGTGTCATTTATTGGGATTGTAACTCTGAACTCAAAGAAGTCAGGCTGGATCTGGTTCATTGAAATACAATTGTACAAGTAAGAAACGACTTGTCTGTGTGACTTCTGCTACCTGTTGATAAAGGAAAATTATGGCTGGGAAGATATTTTGCAGAACGGATATGCAAACCGTGCTGCCTGGCAGCCAATTTTAACCTTTTCTCTGGGGACCAACACTGCACTCCACATTTGCTTCTTAGAGTCTCTGCACGTGTGTGGGTTTTGCTGCTGTTTCATTAATCTGAACGGGGCTGAAGGAGAAAATGATTACTCTGTGACTCACGCTCAATTCTGCAGTTATTAAATGAGAGAATTTATTAATTTCCTTATTATTTGGTCTGTTCACCTACGTCTGTATTACTGCCTCCTTTTCCTGTTCCTCATAAGAGAAAGGACTAGCACTTCGAACCAGGTACGGAAAATTTAATTAAATTCTATTAGGGAAGAGAAGTAGAGTTGTTAGGTTGTTTTCCCACACTTAACGTGTATTTAATATCTTATATTAAAAAGTATTTCCTGGAGGATAGGATGGGGTTGGGGTGGGTGGAGGAGACAAAAGGATAAAATATTTTAGGGGGTCTCTTTTTCCACAGTTAAATGCATTGCCTAAATGCCCAAGAAAAACATTTAAAATCAAGTTTAAAAAACTCAATATGCTTACCAGCTGTCACTCCAAAGGTAATAAAGAGATAATGCACATTCGCAGCGTAGGCGCTCAACACCCAGCCAAGCGAGTTCACCAGCCCTCCAACTATCGCAGTCCGGCGGCAGCCACAGGTGTTAATGAACAAGCCAATGAAAGGCCCTGTCACAGAACATCGAAAAAGGAATTGACTAATGGGGTTTTATTTTCATGCTTTCTTAGTAAATCCTGATATGAAGACAAAAAGTAAAACATTACTAGAGGTGTTAAATAAAATAAACAAGCTCCCCCCCATTTCTATGCAAAAAGCCTTTAGCAGGCAAAGACGGATTTCAATAATTTCACTGGACAGCAAGTTTCTAGGTTTTCAAGGAAGGCAGACCTGAAATAAACGGATAAATAAATTGGTTCATTCTCTTGTCTACAACAGAGGTCCTAAACTAGTGGTCTACGTCTCTGTTTGGCCTGCAGATGCATTTTCTTTACCCCAAACAAAGTTTAAAAAACATTTTGAATCAGTTGCTAACATTTAAAAATTAAGAGAATTCACAAAAAAATCCAGTAGCAGCACAGGATATCTTCCCGCACAGCCCAAATCAGCTGAAGCTGCCCAGCAGCTGATCCCTTCTGGCTGCGTTGCGCCCTCACTCACTGCTGCACTCTCCACCCTGCCCTTTAGTCATATATCTGGCCCCCTGCCCTCATTGACATTACTTGTTTGGCTTCTGTACACATTTGAGTTTTTGACTCCAGACCTAAAGGGAGTACAGGAAGGGGGTTCTGAGGACTCCCACGCTTCAAGCAAGGAATCCAGAGCCTGTTTTCATGAGGACACCTAGATGGAAACCACATTGAAAAGAACTTGTCATTGCTTCATACATATTTCAGCCCCTGCTGACTCTCAGGCCCTGACTGGACCCACTTGGGACACTGTGTGGAGCTTCAGCAACACATTTGGTTGTGTGAAATGTGCCAGTACCCCCAGCAGCGCAGTATCATGTGATACGCATTCTGACTGCTTACTTTACTAGGATGCTCTAGTTTTTGTCAACCTTCTTTGTTTTCTTCTTCATTTGGGGGTAATTTCTGATGTCATTGAAGGTAAATACTTGTCTCGTGATCAATGATTCCTTGTCTAAATAGCAATCCAGACTTCAGCCATTCAGTATGAGGCTGTACTCAACATTCAGTAAGATGGCGCATTTTCAACATTGTCTTATTTTTGATCATTATTACTTTACATAATTATGAAACCCCATATTCAGGTGGGACTATTTCAGGTTAACTTGTTGGACTCTAAGGAGCTTCCCTTTCTAGCCCAAACTGATAGAAAACTTTCCTGTAACGTTCCAACTATATTCATGTGCAAATTTGGGTACGTAAACTGCTACGAGTCTTTTCTTTAGTCTAATCGTTTTGAGAAAGCGGAATCCTAAAAATTATGAAGGCAAAGACTTATTCATTTAATTAACCGTGTCGCATTACAGAAAATAATTCAGTAGATAATAATAATTTACTTTATATAAATATACTGTTATATATATTATAAAATAAGCACATTTATAAATAATATATAAACTAAGCACATTGATAGAAACACCTGAGGGAATTATTGGGGGCAACTGAAATTCAGAAACCATGCATTGAAGATATTTCCTTAGTTTCTTTACAGGTATTTTTATTTTTCTAAACCCCCATGGTTACTTCACTACTCGAATCTGAGATGAGTGGATAAAAAAGAGAAAAATGCATGGCTCATCAGTTTGCTGTTAATAGGCCTTTTAAGATATGACAGGTCAACAGATCACAGTGCAGTAGCACGATCATATTTTCCACGTTACAGAAAGGGCCCACAAGCAAGTTTTTCTGCAATAGTGCATGTTTATGAAACATCAAATTAAGAAAGGATTTGAGGAAAATGGGGGAAATTCCCAAGTAAGGGCAGATATTCGTGTCTGCAGGAATGTCACATATCAAAAAGAGTATTAATTGCTTTCCTGATAAGAACATTCGGTTGATAGCGCTGTCTGGCTTCTAGTTCAACAACTCCTGTGCCAGTCGTGCTGGAGCTTCAGGCATTTACGATTCGCAGACGGGCAAAGTCGGCCCCGGAAATGCTGTGACTCCTCCATAGTTACAAAATACAGATATGTCAAAAAAAGGAAGTCAGAGCCAAGCTTTCTGGCTCTGTTTCACTTTCAACCATTGTTTACTGATGGTCAGTTGGCATCTCCAAGAGTGAACTGCCATTTCAACAAAATGAAAAGAACTCCCCACACGGTCTAAGGCGAGGGGGAAAATAAGATTGAGGTACGGTCCTTTGGCTGTGATGCCCTCTTTTGTAGAGGAATTCAATGTTTTGGAATGAAGTTATACACATTCTCAGACTTTCTCCTCTTCAGAAGGAATCTGAATCTTGCCCCATTTCCCACATAATAAAGTGTCACGTTGGCGCAGGGACACCCTGAGGAAGTCATAATTTCTTGCCCATCCCAGTCTCTCATAGGTTGAAAACAAGTCAGGTGAGGAGAGAAATAATCGGAGGTGAGCCTTGGCATACAGTCCTGGAGGAAAGTAGGTGGTTTATCGAACTCCCGGTCTCTTGGAGTAACTCCTCACTGTGATAAGGAGTTAGAGTAAGAGGTTAGTTAGGCTCCTAACCTCTACGTCAATGGCTCTCTGCCCTGGCTGAACACGGGAGTCACTTAGGAGCCTTAAAAAAAAAATCCTGATGCTTAGGTCCATCCCAAGAGAGTCTGATTTAATTGTCCAGGTGCAGCCCAAGTGGCAGGGTTTGGAACAGCTCCCCAGGTGGATCTGATGTGCAGCTAGGGTTGACAACCACTCAACTCTCATCTACCTGGCAAGCAAGTAACCTTCTGCAGCCTATAAATTCCCCTAACAGCATGGCTTCCACCAAGAATTACTCCAAGAGCGATCACAAAGGCTGCTGCAGCTACCACTGAGCTGATTACATTTTGTGAAAAATCGGGACCTTCTGCAGGAAACGAGCAAAAATTCATGCTAGCAAAGAATGAAACAAGAATGAAATTATTGAATTGCCCACGTCCAAGTCATTGCCCAAGAGAGAGATGGCTTTCAACTCCGTAACACAGTTCATGGATTTTTTTCAATTTAAAAGAGGTAACCCAAAGGTGCTCACAACACTTCAAAAATGAAAACAATTTATATTTATTCACTTCAAACATATTTTCAGTTCCATTTGATGTAGTGGCAGGCACTGTGGTATAGTGGACACAATTTTGAAGCCCAATGGACCAGGCGTGAAGCCTGTCCTCCACTTACTGACTGGTCAACCTTCAGTAAGTTACTTAATGTCTCTGAGCCTTGCATGTTCTTCCTCTGTCAGCTAGACATGATGGTCTAGCCCGCAGAGTTGCTGTAGGGTCAAACGAGATCATGTACATAACATGCACTTAGCATGTTGTGAGTGTTCAATCGAGGAGAGCTGTTCCTGCTGGCTTCTGGTTGGAAAATCACCCAACATATCTGCGGCCACCCCGTACCAGGCAGCTTAAGATAATGGACAGCAATTTAGGGTGATGACAGGCATAATAAAAGACCTTTCATTTATATAACTATGGGCCTTGCTGTGTTATGATTTCTCAGCCCCAAGATAAAAGATGTTGATCTGGCAGGCGCCTTTCCCCTAGAAAGTTCAGTCTACAGACAGACAGTCCACTGTCTGGCATTTAAGGACTCTCAAACAGAATTCCAAATACACAGTTATCTCCCAATTAAATTAGAGACGACAATCACATTTCACCATCATTAGGAGTTCGGTGTTCTTATTTTGGGGATCATCTTCAAAACCATATCCGATAATTTCAAGGCTGGTTTCCATCGCATATTTCTGTAGAACTCATGAAACACATAATGATCTCTAAGACAAACTTATAGGATGGTTTGGAAAATATGGGGACATTTTATATCCTGGCCTTTTTCTTTTTTGTTGCAGGCACACACTTCCTAGTTTGAATCTGTAAGTGTTTTGTTCTATCCCTTAAACATTTATTTTTAAAAAGGTAAGAAGCAGCCGGCCCTGTGGCCTAGTGGTTAAGTTCAGCATGCTCTGCTTTGGTGGCCCAGGTTCAGTTCCTGGGTGCAGACCTACACCACTTGTCAGAAGCCATGCTGTGGCGGCGACCCACATACAAAATAGAGGACGATTGGTACAGATGTTAAGCTCACCCCAAATCTTCCTCAAACAAAAAGAGGAAGATTGGCAACAGATGTGAGCTCAGGACGAATCTTCCTCAGCAAAAAAAAAAAAAAAAAAAAAAGAAACCTGGATTTTAATGGCTTATAGAGAAGGTAGGATTGCAACTAACATAAAACTACACATTCCCTACACTGAAGTACACCTACCTGCACTTTTCATATGACAAACAGTCCTAGTTTATCAAGGCCAATGCAGGGTCGAAGGAATCAGTTCATTAATGTTATAGGCAAAAATGATTTATCAACAATTCTCTCACACACATAATGGTGCCCTTATTTAATTTTAAAACTAGATCAGTATTAATTCCCTTTGATAAATACCAGCCCCCCAACTTGAGAAATAACACTCTGTCCTTGTTTTCTATCATTAGTATCACCACTGTTATTAATGTTGCATGGATTATCCAAAATCACATTGATTGAATGCCAGCCAAGATCAACACATCTCTGAAGTGGATTCAAGCAACTCGTTACTAATGTGGAAATCGCTGAAAAGGCACAGTCTCCATCAAACACACACATGCCTGTCATAGATACACGCTCACAAAACCAGAGAAAGATCTGAGGCCATTTATGTTTCCTCTACAAAATATTTCACAACTAGTTTAAATGAAAAAAAATAGATATAAAAGTATGGTTTTTTACTTTCAAGTGAAGCAACTGAACAGCATGATGGCACAGTGGTATTATCTCACAGGATTTTTAAGAGAATTAAATAAAATTAGATGAGATAATATAAGGGAAAGCTCATGGTATATAATAAATGCTTATTAAATATTAGTTGACAGAGAATGTTGTTTAGTTCCCAAACTGAAACACATTAGCCATAATGACATATTATATTTATAATAACTTTCTGATTTAGTATCTCCGACTGGCTAAGAGTTGGTTTCATAGATTGCTGTGTGGTGAGGTTTAACTAGAAAATACAAAAATGTATTATTATTCCTTCCTGTTAGCTGTATCAGTAACCTTTCTATGAACAGGTTAATAGATTTTTCAATAACATATGATCAATATTTGAACTTAAAAACATTAGAACTCTGAAATAAGATTCTTACTTGACTTTTCTAGTGTTTTCTCTAAAATTTTTATGTCTCTAAAATTATTCATAAATGTTAAATAAACAGATTTGTAATGATAGATAATGAATTATAACAGTTAAGAAAACCAAGTTTGGGGCAAAAGAGAGTTTTTTCAATGATCAGTTTTTAAAATACTCTAAATGTTTACAATATCCAAATAGTAATACACAAAAGGACAAATATTGTATGATTCCACCTATATGAGGTCCTTAGAACAGTTAAATTAATGGAGACAGAAAGCAGATTGGTGATGGCCAGGGGCTGGGGGAAGTGGGAATGCGGAGTTATTGTTTCGTGGGTGCAGAGTTTCAGTCTGGGAAGATGAAAAAGTTCTGGCGATGAATGGTGGCGATGAATGTACTCAATGGCACCGAACTTTATATCTAAAAAATGGTTAAAATGGTAAACTTTATGTTATGTATATTTTACCACAATAAAAAAATAGTAACATCACTAACATCTAATTTTTCAATAATATAAAACACGATCTACAGCAGGGAACTGTCATGTCATAATTATTCAGTTTTACAACAGGTCACACGTGAACATACCCACGATCAAGGTGATGCCCATGCTAAGGGAGCTGACCCAGGCAGTCAGGCCGCGGCTCTGATGGAATTCTTCAAGCCATTCCACATTGAGGACTCCCAGGGCCATCTGCGAGCCCATGATGAGGATGTGTACAAAGAATGAGGAAAGGACCATCATCCACGCCCAACCACCATCAATGTTCGGGTGGGGTTTAAGCGTCTTCTTATCTTTGGGGTCATCTTCAAAATCATATCCAATATCTTCATGGCTTGTATACATTTTTCAAGATTTTCTGAAATACATAGGACAAATCATTTCATTGAACATCACAACAAAAAATATCTTCATCTTCTTTGGACAGCTCTACCTCCCCATCATAACCAAAGTGGCCCCATGATCACATCGGAACTTTGGATTAATCTTTGTCATCATGCAGATTTGGGAACATTCCTCACTTTTTCACAGGACCAGTGCTTTTATGAAACCTGTTTCACTTTTACAGTCATCTTATATGTAAGTATTATGATCCCTGTTTCAAAGAAATGGAAACAGACTCAGTGAGGTGAAGGGCCTTTCCCGAGGTCCCACAGACAGGAAGTAGTGTGGCTTGACAGGAACCTGGGAACTGACCCCAGCAATTCCAGACTCCAAAGCCCATGCTGTGTCCCTTATGAGATGGATACTGACAGGCGACAACAAAGATGTCAGAGAAGGAAGACACTTGTCCTTAGGCAGCCTTCCAGGGTAGCTTCACTTTGGTGGGGCCCCCGGCAGAGCGTCTGATTCTCAGTTTTGTGGGTCCAGGTGTTCAATTTTCAGTACAGCCAGAGTGAATTAGCTTCAGGGGACTGACTCATACGAACCCAACTCAGGAAAGACTGATAAAGTAGAAGGCCAGGGGCTGGCCCCGTGGCTGAGTGGTTAAGGTCATGCACTCCGCTGCAGACGGCCCAGTGTTTCATTGGTTCGAATCCTGGGCGCGGACATGGCACTGCTCATCAAACCACGCTGAGGCAGTGTCCCACATGCCACAACTAGAAGGACCCACAACGAAGAATACACAACTATGTACCAGGGGGCTTTGGGGAGAAAAAGGAAAAAAATAAATAAATAAATAAAATCTTTAAAGTAGAAGGCCAATTTATTATTTTTATAATGGGAGATACAACTTTCTAATAACAGTGGTAGTTATGTTTGATATACAAGACACCCACATCCATTCCCACTATTTACCTGGGAAAAGTAATGAGTTACTAGAAAATTGTTTGGAAAATAGGAAATCAGATGAAAAGAATTTGGATACTACAGTAACGTCCAGGTTACTAAGTGAGGTTCCTGGGGAGCTAGAAGCTGGATCATGCCTGGGTGCCAAATAAGGAACCTGGAGTTTTATCTTGTACATAATAAACAGCCAGCGGCTGAATGTGCACAAGGAAGAAACGTGATGAGGCCTGTGCTTTGCAAAGCTCCATCTCTCAAGATGTGCGCGCAAGAGGAGAGAGGCTGGATGGACCCAGACGGGGGATAATGCCAGGTTAGGGGAGGACTCTGGTTTCGTTTCTTATTTTTTAGGATGAGAATTAAGTGTGTGCATAAGAATTGAGGATAAGGAGCAAAAGAGGGAGAGAGAGAGGATGACTCATCCTAGAAGGGGTGGGACAGAGTTGGTCTAGATTAGGAGGAGCCACCCATCCTCTGAGACTGGAGGAAGCAGGGGCCTGGATGGAGGTAAGATGGTAAGTAGTGAGATGGAAAGTTACACCTGTTGGTCTAATTTTGTTGGCGAGGTAGGAAGCTAGATCATTGGCTGAGAATGCGGAGGAGGGTGGTTACAGAGGGGCCTCAGTGTTCAGGATAATGGAAGAGATTGTTGCCTACAAGTGGAAATGATTGTTGGGAAGTTCCAAAGGTGGAGCTGAGCCCTGCAGGGCCACGGGCAGTGGAGTCCCACGGACAGAGTGATGGGAGCACTGTGCCCCAGAAGCAGGCAATCAGGTGGGGCATCGTCGCTAGAGAACTTTAAAACAAGAAAAAATGCTTGAAAGTTGGTCTGCTTTTTTTTTTTGGAAGTTTAGCCCTGAGCTAACATCTGCTGCCAATCCTCCTCTTTTTGCTGAGGAAGCCTGGCCCTGAGCTAACATCCGTGCCCATCTTCCTCTCCTTTATATGTGGGACGCCTACCACAGCATGGCTTGACAAGCGGTGCCACGTCTGCACCCGGGATCTGAACCGGTGAACCCCAGGCTGCCAAGAAGCAGAACGTGTGCACTTAACCGCTGCACCACCAGGCCGGCCCCGGTCTGCTCTTTTATGATCACCATGTGCCAGCAATTCTAGACAATGTCACTAATACTCCTCTCCCAAAATATCTTCTGCTGGTCAAAGTTCCAAACAATTATGTTTTAATGTTATCCCTGTAAATTTCAAATCAGCATGCTTTTACTACTCATCCTTTCGTAAATATTGTGTTCTACACGGAAGTTATTTCAGGAGAACTCCTGCTTACACTTACAGTTGACCCTGACGTGCTTGTGGCCGCAGCTCCATGCAGTTGTTCTGAGAGTAAGTTCCTAAGAGCTCAGAATTGTTGGAGCTCATCTCCGCTCACTTTGGGTCTGCAGCCTCTGTGGTGCCACACACATCACTGCTTTTAGCAAGACATTCCAGATGGACTGTGACAGCGCACTTATCATAGAGATGAAGACCCAGAACTCGAGGTACTTCACTTCTGTCACTCTTGGAGATTGTACTTTTTTTTTTCTGTTGCCAAACTTCCTCTTTTTTTTTTTTTTTTTGCTTGAGGAAGATTAGCCCTGAGCTAACATCTCTGACGATCTTCCTCCACTTTATACGTGGGTCGCTGCTACAGCATGGCTGATTGGTGGTTCGCACTCAGAATCTGAACCTGCGAACCAGGGCTGCCGAAGCGGAGTGCCACAGGGGCTGGCCCCAGAGATTGTATTTTTGTTTAAAATTTAAAATCCTGAAACAGAGTGCAAGACTGCGAGGTGCAAACCTTTGGTTTGGAAAGTGAAGTCTGTAGTGAATACATGAAATGTTTTATTCGATTTGAATAATGTGTTTAAAATGGAAACTTATCCTTTTTTCCATTAATCATCTTAAAATAGAAAAACGAGTAAGAAAATAATGATAACGACTGATCATTACATATGATTATCACTGACAATAATGTTGTTGCACTAGAGGAAGGTGGTGTAAAAAATGACCCCAAATACACCGGGAACACCTCCAACTGTGGGGCTTCTTTCTCAGCAGTGCTCTCATGTGGATGCGGAGGACAGACACGCAGATTCTGGCCAGTTGCACAGTGCCCGCAGCCTCCTTCTGTACACCCCCGAGCTAAGAAGTGTGTTTACCTTTTTAAAGGCTCTGTGGCCCACAAAACCTAAAATACATGCTCTCTGACTCTTTATAGGAAACGTTTTCTGATCCCTGGACCAGAGCATTGGTTCTGGCTAAGAGCGTATTGGGAAGAAATGGGCGCCGGGGAACCAGGATGCCAGTGGAAGAGCAATTTAATGGATCTGTCCTGAGGCTCATCTTGATTTTTCCTCTCTCTCATACTTCATTGTTGTTATTATTTTTATCTTTTAAATGATTCTTTCTCCTAAATAGCCATCTGGTTCTCAACCACTACACTTCCTGCCCACAGTGCTGCTCTCTGCCTGGGTCCTTTCCACCTCTCTATTATCCAGACTGCTGGGAGCGATAAAATGTATCTCGCCCTGTAATTTCCCCACCATGTCAGTTATCTTTAGAATCAAGTCCAAACTTCCCCTTGTCACTGCCAAGTTCTCCTCTCATGTTATCTGCGGCCCCTCCATCCCTTGTCCCATCGCCCACCTTCGCACCTTCTCTTCTTCCTCTTTTGGGACCACACCTCTCTCCTTCTAATCTCCTGGTCCTCTTCTGCTCATCCTTCAAGATTCAACTAATCTGTAATAGGAAAACCTTGAAATAGCGAGAAAACGCCCCCCCCCCCACAAACATCTCTTATATTCAACATTAGAGTACATGCTCAATCAATCAATCATAGCACAGCCGTGCAATGCAAGTCCACCGTCAAGAATAAAATCATACAAAGCTCCTTGAAGATATGGCAAAAAGGTCACACCAAGGTGTGAATTATACATGGTGGTTACAAAATGGGATATGTGCAGTAATCCCTTTGTTGTTGTTTTATTCCTAAAGATTGGCACCTGAGCTAACATCTGTTGCCAATCTTCTTTTATTTTTCCTTCTTCTTTTCCCTAAAGCCCCCCAGTACATAGTTGTATATCTTAGTTGTGAGTGCCTCTGGTTGTGCTGTGTGGGATGCTGCCTCAGCATGGCCTGATGAGTGGTGCCATGTCCACACCCAGGAGCCAAACCAGCGAAACCCCCAGCTGCCGAAGCAGAGTGCGCCAACTTAACCACTCGGCCACAGGGCCAGCCCCTGTTGCTGTTTTTAAAAACACGTAACCATAGGAAAAAAGACTGGAGTCAAACAAAGAAAAACGATGGAGATTATTCTTTGGGTGATGGTCTCAGAAGTAATTTTCCCACCTTTTTATTTATCTTATTGGTAAAAAAAAAAAAATCTAAATGAACATACACTAACTTTGTTATAAGAAAATAAAGTTCCCTCTCTCTATGTTTTAAACATCATCTGGATCAGCTTCTTGCCTCCAGTAGATTAGTGGCTAAATTGTAAAAGAGAAAAAAAGAAGAGGAGCCACCTCTCTTGAGAAGTCTAGTCTGCAGTGGGCTCTAGGCTTGTGTGTGCATCTGCCACCACCCTTTTTTCCCCCAACAAGAGGACAGCCTGCCGGGGGATAGAAAGGGATGGGGCAGCCCTTGCTTTCCAAAGCTCGCAGCCCAGAAAAGAGCAGCACCGTCAGCAGCACTAAGAGGATGAACCTGGAAAGGCTTCAGAAGAGGTGTTTGGTGCTCTCTTCCTCCACTCTAGGTAGTCATATGCAAAACTAGGATAATTTCCAAGGAGCCAGAAAGAAGAGAGCCAGGCAGCTTGGCAAGGGGTGTGACTTGCCCATGTGAGTAATAATGACATCATTTTATAATCCATGGGACAATGCTCCACTATGTTTAAAGATTTTATTTTTTTTTCCTTTTTCTCTCCAGAGCCCCCCAGTACATAGTTGTATATTTTTAGTTGTGGGTCCTTCTAGTTGTGGCATGTGGGACGCCACCTCAACATGGCCTGATGAGCAGCGCCATGTCCGTGCGCAGGATCCGAACTGGCGAAACCCTGGGCCGCCCAAGCAGAGCGCGCGAACTTAACCGCTAGGCCTCGGGGCCGGCCCTTCTGCTATCTTTAAGCAGATAAACAACACAACTTGGCATTTTCCTCAGGTCCATCTACATCCAAGAAAGCTTCTGAAATAATAACACAAAAGTTATAGTTTTTCAACCCATGAGTTGAAATAGCAAGCATTTTTCTTAGCAATGTTAAGAACTTTATATTCCTACTGAATTATTTATTTTGTGGGTTAAGAGATGCAGTTGCTATTGAACTGCTCTCGAAATATGAATATTTATTCATAAAAAATGACGTTGAATAGCTTTTAATGGACAAGTTTTATTCAAAAGGCGCAACCGTGCCTGTAGAATACAGTACCAGATGGAGAGCACTGGCGGGGGTGGGTGACCAGAAGTTCCAGCAGGTCCCCAGGGGGTCCCTAAAGATCTACCACGAAATAGAATCATCTGCAGGTCACATGGAAATCTCTCGAAAAGTAATTCCTGTTTTGACTAATCGCAGTTAACTTATTGGCCAACCAGATTAACTAAAATAAACAATATACAACAGAAAAAGAAATGTCTGTTCCCTCCACCCCCAAGTTTGCTTTTAGCCTTTATATAATTGCAAGATACAAAATAATCATTTGGGTATTATAATCCCACACTGCATCTGGGGAATGAGAGGGAGGATCGGGAGAGGGTTTCTGGGACCCTCCACCCCAGGCTCCAAGTCTTTCTCCATCATACGCCTGCTCGCTCCCCCGCCGTCTCCACATCCTGACGCACGTGTGGTGCACGGGGGTAAATAGAGGCAGTGAGCGTGGAACTTCTGCTAAGGATCACTGTGTAAAATGTAACCCATTCAAGGCTCGCCTGTTGGAAGCTCAGCACGTAACATTAGGGCCTCGACCTGAAGAAGGTGGAGAAAGGAAATGGGTGGACTATGGGTCCAACAGCCAACCTTCCATTCTCCCCAAATCTGAGTCAATAAACGGTGAAAAAAGAAATCACAAATGGAGTGAAATGAACTAACTCAGGTAGGCTATGAAGTGGAGGCTAGCTGCATATTTACCTGCTAACAGGCAGAAGCGAAAATAACGTAGTGCCTACTGGAGTGTATCAGAGGTTAAAACTAAATTTAATTTTCCACAGTTCTATTATGGGAGTGAGTTTTATAAGCAAGCTGTTCCTTTTTAATTTGGCTATTGTAATTATGTTAGCATGTGGTGAGCTCTTTATAAATGAGAAGCAAACGGGAAAACGGCAAAACTCAAATTACAATCCTCCCCAAGTGCGGACCGGGCACGTTGGTAGCAGGCTCTTCATCAGACGCAGGCGTAGTGGGTCCACCTTTAACTTGGCTCTGTAGATACTTTTGCCCTCTGGACCCGGGGTGCACAGGAAATCTTGGGCCCTTAGAGGGCGCACTCGAGGCCAACGGGCTGAGGAGGTTGGAGCAGCGAAGGTTAGAGCGAGCCCAGCTAGTGCAGAGACAGCGCAGGAGTAACCTGGACCTCCAGCCGGGTCCACGCTGTATTGGGGGGGATAAACCTATAGATGCCTTCCAGGGGTCAGGGACTGTGCTGGGGCCTTCTCCACAACGATCCTGTCCAGTTGGTATTAATGTCCCATTTCACAGATGGGGAAACCGAGGCTATTTGTCGAATGGAGCCAACAAAGCTTAGGGAGGTCAAATTAGCAGGTGCTGGAGCCAAAATTTGAACGCAGTCCTGAGAGATTCCAAAGACTGTTTTATCCCCTCCTTCCCCCCAACTAATATACTTTCTCTGTCTCTGTCTCTCTCTCTCACACACACACACACGCGCGCGCGCGCGCGCGCCAGATAAGGCGAAAAGGAATCTTTCTAATCCCCAATAATAACCCTCACTCATCCTTGCTAATGAGCCTGAATCAACTTTTCCGCGGAATGAAACGGCCTAATTGGTAAGCAGAGTTGAGCCCCTAAAACATCCTCAATGGCCTTGGTGGCGTTTGGCTCCGAAATGGCCGCCCCGGGTCCCTCGCCCCATTTCTGTTCAACCCTTTCGTCCCTGGAGGAGGCTTGATCAGAACCGCTACGGGGGGAACAGCATCTGCACGCCCGAGTCTCGTCCCCGCGGGGTCCGGCCTCCGCGCCCCAGTCTGAGCTCCCGCCCCCGCTGGCCCAGGGCACCCTCCCGGGCGCTCCGTTCTCCCCTTTTCCCCCGCACCCCGAGACTTCCCCTCCTGGGCACCCCGCGTCCCCTGGCGCGCTCGGAACCCGCCAGGTCTGCGGGGAAGAGGGGCCGATCGCAGTCCCGGAAGCCTGCGCGGGGAGGCATCTCGCACCCCTAAACGTCCCCTAGCCGCAGCCTCCCAGTCTCCCCCTCTCGACCTCATCACTGGCTAGTTCGAGTCCCACTGGGGCCATGAGAGAAGGAGGGGAGCTAGGCTGGACGCGGGGCAGTGCGCGCCTCTCCGACCGGGCGGGGTTCCGAGGGGCGCCGTGCGCCCTGGATGACGCGCGCCGGGCCCTGGCCGCCGTGGGAGCTAGGTGAGCGTCCCCACGCTCCGCCCTGGACCGCGGTTGCCCCGCCCGTCCTGAGGTGGCCTCGCCCGCAGCTTGGGGGCTCCCCGGCGGGCGGCCTTGGGGCGACCACCGCACCTCGGCGCAGCCCTGCCCGCGACCGCCGGGACTGCCTTCCCCGACCCTGCCCTGGGCCCGCGCCGCCCCTTCCCCAGCGTCTGGGTGCAGCGGCCACCCGTAGTCCAAGATGCCCGCGGCGCCGCTGCATCCCCCGGGCCCGCCGGCGCCCGCGGCCTCGGGATACTCACCGTCCGCAGCCCCAGGGGCTGCGGCCTCACTCGGCTCCTGGCCTGGATCCCCGAACTTGCTGTTTCCCTCGGAGCCCCCTGAGCGGCAGGGCGTCGAGATCTGTTGCAATGTCGCCTGTCATCCTGGAGATGCCGGTGCCTGCGGCTCGGCGCTCCGCCCGGCTCCGTGCGCCGGGTGCGGGGCTCCCGGGCTCCTCGGTCCCTCGCTGCCCGGCCGGGAGAGCGTTTTGTGGAGCTTCGAGCTCGAGGCCCCAGTCCGCGTTGGCTTTAAAAAGGGTCCGTTTGGAGGTGCCGGAACCTAAGCTGAGCTTCCTTCCAATCGATGCAATTTCAAATCCCCACGCTCCTTCATTCCTATACCGGCTAATTCTGGTTTGGCAGAAAAAAAAATTGCAGTCACCTCACGCGCACACTCTGGTGGCCGGTCGAAGTTTACAGCGGTGGCTGAGATTCGCTCACGTTCTGCAGCTTTATCGCTGGGGGAGAGGGCCTGAAACCTAACCCCAGCTGCAGGTGAAAACAGAAGTGTCTTCCATTTCTCTGAGATAAGAGAGAAGCGAGGGAAAAGACCCTTAGCCGAGTCTGGGGCGCAAAATATGGCAGTTTGTAGATAAAACAGCTGCGCTGTTTTATTCTTGCAATATTCTTGGCCAAAGAGGACTGAAAATGCATTATCCTTGGTCCCATCCTGGGTCCCACCCCTGTGCTCTTTCTCTGGTATTTGATTGTTGTCTGTTACCTTCGTGGGCACCAGGCACACGTTTCATTTCCACGTGTACCTACCCTGTTCGCAGCATAATGCTTTGCCGTTGGAACGTGTTCAAGGTTTGCTAGCGAAGGTGTGAATAACTGAAGCCAGGGCTTTTTTTTTTTTTTTTTACCGCACCTGAAGGATTTTGTAGTAGTTTTCCATTGCTATTGTAATAAATAACCACAAACTTAGTGGCTGAAAACGACACGGATTTATTATCTTACAGTCCTGGAAGTCAGAAGTCTGAAATGGGTCTTACTGGGCTAAAATCGAGGTGTTGTCATGGTTGTGCTCCTTCTGGAAGCTCGAGAGGAGAGCCACCAGCTTGTAGAGGGTACCCACATTCCTTGGTTCATGGCCACTTCCTGTCTTTGAAGCCAGCAATGCTGTGGGATTTTCATATAGTCATATCACCTCTCCCACTTTTAAGGGTCCTTGGAACTACATTGGGCCCACCTAGTAGTAATTAGATTATTAGATAATCCAAGTATCTCCCTGTTTTAAATTCAGCTGATTAGCAATCTTAATTCCACCTGCAATCTTAATTCCTCTTTTGCCAGGTAAGGTAATGCATTCACAGTTTCCAGGAATGAGGATGTGGACATCTTTGGAGGACCATTATTCTGTCCATCACAGATTTCTTTCTTTCTTCATTCTTTTTATTCTTCCTTCATTTCTTGTTTCTTTTTTACAAAAAAAGAATATCCACATGTATTTCACATTGCCGTTTCTTACATCAAATCTGGATTAAGAAGTAACTGAGAACATTGTGAGAAGTGGCAGTTAAGTGAGGACATTTTGGTGAGGCAATAGGCTTATGTGGTCCAAATATTTCACTTTTGCTAATCAGACATGAACAAATGGATGGCTAGTATTCCCTCGGGCTGTCCTTCTGAGATATCTTAGCTCATTTCAACCAGGCTTTTTACAGCAAGTCAAAATCGGGGTTCCTGGCAAGCGCCTCAAGTACAGATGACTCATCTTATTTGAAAAGAGATCTGTAAGATTTTTAAGTCTGCTTTTGCTTTTTTTCCTCTGAAACCTTATAGATTTATTGAAGTATAATTGATGTAAGTATGAACTGTACATATTTAAATGTACAATTTGATGAGTTTTGGTCTGTGGAAACATCATTTGAATCAAATAACTCCAAAATTTCCTTGTGCCCTTTGTAATCGGGTCCTCATCTCACCCCCACACCCCCAGACAGCCTCTCATCTGCTCTCTGAGAAGCTTTTTCTGAGATGCTTCTTTTCTGGACTATGTGTACTTCAAATCTAGAATGTCCATGAAAGGTTTTTCTTTTCTTTCTTTTTCCGGCATTATTGAGGTATAATTGACAAATACAGTTACACATATTTAAAGTGTACAACGTGATGATTTGGTACATGTATGCATTGTGAAATGATTACCACAATCAAGTTAATTGACACATCCATCATTCCACATTGTTACCTTTTTTTTGTAGTGAGAATGCTTAAGATCTGTTCTCTTAGCAAATTTCAAGTGTACAATACAGTACTGGTAACTATAGTCACCATGCTGTACATTGCATCTCCAGAACTTATTCATCTTATAACTGAAACTTTTGACCAGCGTCTCCCCATCTCCTTTAGCCCTCAGCCCCTGGCGACCACCATTCTACTCTCCGTTTCTATGAGTTCAACTTTTCTTTTTAGATTCTACATATAAGTGGATCATGCAGTATTTGTCTTTCTCTGTCTGGCTTATTTCATTTAACATAATGTCCTCCAGTTTCATCCATGTTGTCACAAATGACAGGATTTCCTTCTCTTTTTTTAGCTGAATAATATTCCACTTTCTTTAGCCGTTCGTCTACTGACGGACACTTAGGTTGTTTTCACGTCTTGGCTGTAGTAATAACGCTGCCACGAACATGGGAGTGCAGGTATCTCTGAGATACTCATTTTGTTTCCCGTGGAAGGCTTTCTGATCAACCATTTTGTCTTTGCAAGTGTCATGGCTTTTACCTGCCTGGAGCTCTGTCATTGACACAGGTGGACTGACAGCAGGCCAGATCAAAGGGGCCTAATTATGATCCAAGGGTTGGTATGTCTGAGTTAAAAGAATAGAAATCTGTTCTATATTAGAATGTAAAAGACAAACACTAATCTCTTTTCATGTATCTGAAGTAGAGGAACCTGACATTTTCTCTTGATTTTCAGGCACATTACATATTGTCCCACAATGGCAATCTTATTGCTTTTAATGAGTCATATCAAGTAATAACCTTGTCCTTTAAGAAGATAAAATGACTCAAGTGCCGCCTCTAAAAGTCTTTCCTCTTGGTTTTAATCATGCTTTCAACTGACTTCGTAGCTTCATGTTGGAGTTGGGGTGGAAGTAAGAATCTGGACAATCTATGCCTTATTTTCGGTGGCTTAATTGTGTGGATTAGGCATAGAGCAGGATAAAGTCAGCTTTTGAGAGAGTTGCTAGCACAGAATATTGAAGTTTTAGGGGAGTACCCTGAAGGGTCACCTTGACTGCCCCATTTTTATAGCCAGGCCAGAGATGAAGATAATCTGAAAACCCTGTGTTTATCCCAAAGACATTGTTCTGCCCATCTCTCAGTGTAGAAGGCAGCCCCACCCACACCCCTCCAAGTTTAGTGCAGGGAGACTGTGATGGTTAATTTTATGTGTCAACTTGACCAACAAGTGTTGATGAGGATGTGGAGAAATTGGAACCCTCATGTACTGTTGGTAGGAATGGAAAATGGTGCAGCTGCTACGGAAAACAGCCTTACAGTTCCTCAGAAGTTTAAGCCTGGAGTTACCCTATGGCCCAGGGATTCCACTTCTAGGTAGATATCTAAGAGTAGTGAAAACATTTGTCCACACAGAAACTTGTACATGAATGTTCATAGCAGCATTATTCATAATAAGCAAAAAGTGGAAACAACCCAAATGTCTGTCAACTGATGAATGGAGAAACAAAATGTGATATATTCCTGTAACGGAATACTATTCAGCAATAAAAAGAAATAAAATACTGATACATGCCACAACACGGACAAGCTGGAAAACATTATGCTAAATAAAAGAGGTCAGTTACAAAAGACCAAAAGGCCACATATTGTCTGATTCCATCTATATGAAATGCCCAGAATAGGCACATCTATAGAGACAGAAAGTAGATTAGTGGTTGCTGAAGGCTGGGGATTTTGGGGGAGAAAGAGAGATTGACTGCTAATGGGTACAGGGCTGGTTTGGGGTGATGAAAATGTTCTAAAAGTGATTTTGGTGATGGTTGTGTAAGTCCGTGAATATACTAAAAACCATTGAATTGCAAAAAAAATTTTTTTAATTAAAAAAATTTAAAATGTCCCCCCAAACTGACTCGAGTGGACCATATATGAACCAGTGCTGAGAATGGGTTATGATCTAAGCATAATGATGAATCCACTGCTGTGTATCTGAAGTCCAAGATATGTTTAACTAATCTCTGTTCTTTAATTCAACTACTTTCCTTAGCCTCATCTTAAACAATAATATCCAGGAAATCATGGTTGTGATGTTCTGATTATACATTTGTCTAGTGTGTAGTGATAGAAAAGCCTAATTATTTAGAAGTTTATCAGCCTATGTCCTGCCTCGTGGTTCCTGCCAGCTCCCCCTCCGTCTGGCTGCCCACATATACTTGTCTGATGTGCATGCTGCCACGGAGCCCTACTCTTTCCCTTCAGGTCTGACTCATGAGATCACATGAGAAGACCATGTGCTTCTCCAAAGAGATGTGATAAGCAAGGACAGGAGAGAAATCCCAAGACCTTCAGGTCTGAATTTTCTTCCTGGTCTAAGACCTCCCCAGACTTTATCCCAAAGCACCTACAAAACATCCCCTACCCCCGATGGTTTCCACCTTACATTTACCGTGAATTCAAAGAATAGGTGAAAGGTGAACAGATACACAGCAAAATCAGCAACATGTTTTCGTCTTTACATTAGTCTTCCAAATTTCTTACATTGTCCTTTCTGATAAAAATAACCAATCTCCTCATGGAGTAGCATATGATTTCATAAGAGTAGAAGTTCTAAAAACACCAGTTCTGTCACTAACTTGGAAATTAAGCACTTTCTCACTCTTGTGTCTTAAAAAAAGTAATGTTTGGTTTGAGAGGGTTGTGTGATAGTTTTGTTGGTTAATATTATATTTTTTTAACTTTTATGAAATCAGCAATGTTAGCAAATCATTGACACTTTTTCTTGCAGCTGTAGGTTTTCCTCTTTTATTTAATATCCATTTGCCTGAAAAATTGCATGTAAATCAAACTTTATTTTAAATGCTCTCAGGATGTTCCCTAATGGAAACGTGCGGTGAATTCTTCTAAGGCTGGAAGAATCCTCACATACTGATATATTTATATACCAACTTTGCTGTTTTATAGGTTTGGATTTAAATTGTATTGTTTCCCGTAAAGCAGAGCACACTTGTAACTTATACTATTTTTGAAATATTTTCAGTGTCCAAAATGGATCGTTGGCCTTTAACATCCATGTTGCATATTAAAAAGTCCACATCATATTCTTTGAGAAGATCACCAATGAATAGGACTAAGTCTGGGACTCCATGAACATGGATGAGAAAGATCTAGCACTTTCTCTTGTCAGTCGTGACCTCAGTGTGGCTTTATTTGTAGGAGCAAATGTTTCTGATGAAACCAGTTGAAGATATGAGATGTGGAAGCCATGAAGCTGAGAGGAAAGGAGTTGGGATGGAAGCACGTGAACCACTCTCTTCTTGTTGGAAAAATGTGTTATCTGATAAAATTAACACAAGCTATTAAAGGACAATGTATAATTTAAAGGAGAATCAGTAGACAGATTCTTTTACTTTCACGGGAGGAAGATGGGTCTCTTTCCTATGATCATTTTTGGTGGATCTCTTATACTTTCTACCCTGTGCCTCTAAGCCCGAAAGACAAACCTGGGAAACCCATTGGCCACAGATCAGTTAGAATGGGCTGCACTCTTCAGCCCTGTTGTAGCAGTGTTCTTGGACCTCTTTGCTCTGTCCTGCCCTTGACCTTGGGCCCGCCTCCATTCTGTTTTCTACCTGACTCTTGCTCATGTTCACTCAGCCTTGTGTGTCAGGACCTCAGTTTTTCTCTTCATCTTGATGACAAGTTGGACTTTCAGTGCTCTCTCTGGGACACCCCTGGATCTTCCAGCCTCAGGCTGTTTCTGTAGTCTTGCTCGCCAGCCGGTTCCCCAGCTGGACCTAACTTGGCTCCTCTGCAAGAAAGGATCAGATAATTTCCATGTATTGTGAAGGCCAAGGCCAGCATTAGGAAACTGTTATGACTGTGTAATCAGTGATTATGAAAACCAAGGACTGTTTGCCTCCTGGCTGCAAAGCAGCAGAGCATGTGTGGCCGGAAGCCAAGATCACACAGCTCTTAGGTGTTTAGATTGTGAAGTCAGTCAGACCTGAGCTGGAAGCCCTGCTCCTCTCCTCTGTGTCTGTGTGGCCTGAGCATTCACCCTAGAGTGGGTACAATGACAGTATCACATCAAAGGGTTATTGTGAGGGTTGAATAAGAGAATGCATGTAGAGCACTGTGCTCGGCATACAATTAGGAGACTTCTTCTAACGTAGTGATAATGGTGTCATCCCGACCCATTCCACTTGGGAGAGAAAACTGCTTTACAGCAGAGCTCTTGTGCAGCATAAATGAGTGGTTAAGAGCCGATGCCCTGGAGCCTCATTGCCTGGATTCAAATCCCAACTTTCACCGCTTATTTCAGCTCTTAATGAGGTTAATTAGCATCTCTACATCTCAGTGTCATCTTCTGGAAAATGGGAAGAAGAAGGGGAAGGAGAAGAAGAAGAAGAGGATTCAGGTCTGGAGATTAGGTAACAGTATCACAACTTTGTCAAATTTTTTATTTTGAAAATTGTTCCTGTGATTAGGTAAGACCGTGTCCTTGCTTTTAGGAAATATTTACTGAAGTACTTAGTAGCAAGGAAGAATTTAGGAAGTATGTAAAGTCCTTAGAACAATGCCTGGCACATAGCAGGACATGAGTGTTTGCTGTTATTTGCTAACTGAATATTTCGGTGTTGAATTCCAGTTGGTATCAAACAGCGCTATTGTGGCCTTCATTAACAGTGTTGCAGGAAACCGGCTAATCTCAGAGCTTCTAATCAGCTTTCCAACAAAGAACCGAAGGAAGGAAGTCCAAGTCTGCACATGCTACGTTAACTGAGTTTTAAGAAGTTGGTTACAGCAGTGAAAGTGGAGGGACGGTGCAGTCATGAACTAAGGAGGTCACACAGCAGTGGTAGCTGGTAGGTGGTGCCACTCAACTGGCCCACCATTGGTGTGTGCTGGCGAATAAGAATCATCATGGTGCTTACAGTGAGCCTGGCACTATTCTCAGTCTTTATGTACTATTTTACTCAATACTCCCAACACCTCCATGACGGATTTACTATTATTTCTCCATTTACAGATGAGTCAGCAGAAGATTAGAAAGGTAAAGGAACTTGCCAGCTCCACACAGCTGGGATTCGGATCAAGGCAAGTCGGGTCCAGAGTCCCCGGACCCCACCACGGCCTCATGCTCCAGAGTCCCCGGACCCCACCACGGCCTCATGCTCCAGAGTCCCCGGACCCCACCACTGCCTCATGCTCCAGAGTCCCTGGACCTCACCACGGCCTAATGCTCCCTCCAGTTGGGTATACATTTCTAGATCAGGGACGCACCCCCTGGTTCTTGCAGGCTACGCTCGTCTTAAAGAACAGGTGTCCCAATCTCCCTAACCAGCTGTTTAAAGGCCTCCTCGATCCAACCCCAGCTCACTATTCTGGTGTCATCTCCTACTACATCTCCGTGCCATCCGTGCTCCAGACTAAGTGGGTTTTCCTCGGTCTGTGCCTTTGTGTTTCTACGTGTTTTTTTCCTTGGCCTGGAATCCCTTCTACTTCTTCTTCTTCTTTCTCTTCTTCGTCGTCTTCTTCTTCTGTGTATATACCACATCTTCTTTATCCATTCATCCCTTCATGGGAACTTAGGTACCTTCCAAGTCTTGGCTACAGTGAATAATGCTGCAATGAACATAGGGGTGCATGTATCTTTACACATTCATGTTTTCATGTTCTTTGGATAAATACCCAGCAGTGGAATAGCTGGATCATATGGTAGCGCTATTCTTAATATTTTGAGGAACCTCCATACAGTTTCCCATAGTGGCTGCACCAGTTTGCATTCCCA
The DNA here is from genome assembly GCF_041296235.1 of Equus asinus. Lineage (NCBI taxonomy): Eukaryota > Metazoa > Chordata > Mammalia > Perissodactyla > Equidae > Equus > Equus asinus. Next base: position 10,397,376 of record NC_091808.1, on the reverse strand, counting down.
TTAGCAGTGTATGAGAGTTCCCTTTTCCCACATCCTCTCCAACACTCGTTATTTCTTGTCTCGTTAATTATAGCCATTCTGACAGGAGTGAGGTGATACCTCATTGTAGTTTTGATTTGCATTTCCCTAATAATTAGTGATGTTGAGCATCTTTTCATGTTCCCATTGGTCATCTGTATATCTTCTTTGAAAAATGTCTGTTCAGATCTTTTGCCCTGTTTTAATTGGGTTGTTTGTTTTTTTGTTGTCGAGATGTATGAGTTCTTTATATATTCTGGGTATTAACCCCTTATCAGATATATGGTTTGCAAATATCTTCTCCCAAAAGTTAGGTTGTCTTTTCATTTTGTTGATGGTTTCCTTTGCCATGCAGAAGATTTTTAGTTTGATGTTGTCCAATTTGTTTATTTTTTCTGATGTTTCCCTTGCCTGGTCAGACATGGTAATTGAAAATATGCTGCTACAACTGATGTCGAAGAGCATATTGCCTAGGTTTTCTTCTAGAAGTTACATGGTTTCAGGTCTAGAATTCAAGTCTTTAATCCATTTTGAGTTAATTTTTGTGTATGGTGTAAGATAATGGCCTACTTTCATTATTTTGCATGTGGCTGTCCGGTTTTCCCAATACCATTTATTGAAGAGACTTTACTTTCTCCACTATGTTCTTGGCTACTTTGTTGAAGATTAGCTGTCCATAGATGTGTGGTTTTATTTCGGGGCTCTCGATTCTGTTCCATTGATCTATGTGTCTGTCTTTTTGTGCCAGTACCATGCTGTTTTGATTACTGTAGCTTTGTAGTATATTATGAAATCGGGGAGTGTGATATCTCCAGCTTTGTTCTTTTTTCTCAGGATTCCTTTGGCTATTCGGGGTCTTTTGTTCCAGATAAATTTTAGGATTCTTTGTTCCATTTCTGTGAAAAATATCCTCGGAACTTTGATAGGGATTGCATTGCATCTATAGATTGCTTTAGGAATTATGGACATTTTAACTATGTTAGGTCTTCCAATCCAAGAGCACGGAATATCTTTCTATTTCTTTGTCTTCTTCATTTTCTTTCAACAATGTTTTATAGTTTTAGTGTACAGGTCTTTCACCTCTTGGTTAAATTTATTCCTAGGTATTTTATTCTTTTTGTTGCAATTGTAAATGGGGTTGTATTCTTAATTTCTCTTTCTGCTACTTCATTGTTAGTGTATAGAAATGCAACTGATTTTTGTATGTTGATTTTGTACCCTGCAACTTTACTTATTCATTTCTTATTTCTAAAAGTTTTTTGGTGGATTTTTTAGGGTTTTCTGTGTATAAAATCATGTCATCTGCAAATAATTACAGTTTCACTTCTTTCTTTCCAATTTGGATCCCTTTTATTTCTTTTTCTTGCCTGATTGCTCTGGCTAGGACTTCCAATACTATGTTAAATAAGAGTGGTGAAAGTGGGCATCCTTGCCTGGTTCCTGTTCTTAGGGGGATAGCTTTCAGTTTTTCTCTATTGAGTATGATGTTGGCTGTGTGTTTGTCATATATGGCCTTTATTATGTTGAGGTACTTTCCTCCTACACCCATTTTATTCGGAGTTTTTGTCAAAATGGATGCTGTATCTTGTCAAATGCTATCTCTGCGTCTTTTGAGATGATCATGTGGTTTTTACTCTTCATTTTGTTAAGGTGGTGTACCACATTGATTGATTTGTGGATGTTGAACCATGCCTACATCCCTGGAATAAATCCCACTTGATCACGGTGTATGATCTTTTTAATGTATTGTTGTATTCGATTTGCTAGTATTCTGTTGAGGATTTTTACGTTGATGTTCATCAGTGATGTTGGCCTGTAATTTCCTTTTTTGTGTTGTCCTTGTTTGGTTTTGCTATCAGGATAATGTTGGCTTCCTAGAATGAGTTAGAAAGTTTTCCCTCCTCTTCAGTTTTTTGGAACGGTTTGAGAAGGATAGGTATTAAGTTGGATAGAATTCACCAGGGAAACCATCTGGCCCTTTTTTTATTTTTTGGGAGGTTTTCGATTACTGTTTCAATCTCCTTACTGGTGACCGGTCTATTCAAATTCTCTATTTCTTCTTAATTCAGTTTTGGAAGGTTGTATGATTCTAAGAATATCTCCATTTATTCTAGCTTTTCCAATTTGTTGGTGTATAGCTTTTCCTAGTATTCTCTTATAATCTTTTGTATTTCTGAGGTGTCTGCTGTAATTTCTCCTCTTTTGTTTCTGATTTTATTTATTTGAGCCTTCTCTCTTTTTTTCTTGGTGAGTCTAGCTGAAGGTTTGTCAACTTTTTCTCCTTTTTGGCTCCAAAGCCATGCTTTTTTTTTGGTGAGGAAGATTGGCCCTGAGCTAACGTCTGTTGCCAGTCTTCCCTTTTTTTTTCTCCCTGAAGCCCCGGTACATAGTTGTATATCCTAGTTGTAAGTCATTTCGTTCCTCAATATGGGATGCCACCACAGCAAGGCTTGAGGAGCAGTGCCAGGTCTGCTCCCGGGATGTGAGCTGGTGAAACCCTGGGCTGCCGAAACAGAGTGTCTGATGCTAAGCACCCGGCCATCGGGCCAGCCCCACCCCATGTCTTTTGACTGGAGCATTTTGTCCATTGACACATAAAGTAGCTATTGATAAGTATGTACTTATCGTCATTTTGTTACTTTTTTTCTGGGTGTTTGAGTAGTTCTTCTCTGTCTCTTTCTTCTTCTCTTGCTCTCTTCCCTTGTGGTTTGATGGCTTTCGTTCTTGGATTCCTTTCTCTTAATTTTTTTTTTGTGTTTATTATACATTTCTGGTTTGTGATTACCATGAGGTTCGTATATAATACCTTATGTGTATAGCAATCTATGTTAAGTTGATGGTCTCTTTAGTTTGACCTCTTGCTAAAAGCTCTCCTCTTTCACTCCCCTCCTCCCATGTTTTATGTTTTTGATATCATATTTAACCACTTTTGTGTGTATGTGTGTCCATTAACCTCTTAGCTTAGAAATAGATAATTTTAGTACTTTTGTCTTCTGACCTTCATATTAGCTTTGTCAACGAAAATAATCCATAACCAATCTATAAATGAAAATTTGGGTGAGTTTATTCTGAGCTTAAATCTGAGGATTATAACCCGGGGCCTTTCTTCCCAAAAGAAGAAAGGGCACCAAAGAAGTGGGGTGCACAGAGTGGTTATGTACCCCCAGAGAGGATGTTTCACATAGGATTGAAATGTCCCTTTTACAATAGTCGTGAGACTGCTCTGTCGGCACAGCGATTGATGGAAACAGCAGGTAGGTCTTCTGTCTCAGTGAACACAGCAGGGTGGCAGTCTGTTGTCTCCAGCTGAGTGGTCACAGGTGAGCTGAGTGGTCACAGGTGAGCTGGGTGGTCAAAGGTGAGTGCAGCAATCAGTTCCTAACCTAAGGAAAGATGCTTATCCCTAAGGAAAGGCCAATGTGGGAGGGGGAGGGAAGTTGCACCTTTATCTCAAGGGCCTTTGTTCTGGCCATAGGAAATGTCTGAGCAGATATACAATGTGTGCTCAATAGCCACAGTCAGGCCCTTTGGAAAAATAAATAAATAAATAAAGTTAGGCCGAATTAGGTTTATACCAAATGGCTTCCTCATATACTCCAATATATCCTATTGCTTGCCATTTTTATTTGTCAGCTTCATAGGTGGTTGATCTGCTACCTTTACAGTATATTTACCTTCACCAGTGATTTAATTATTATTATTTTTTGATAATTTTATTATTCCAATTTGTGATCTTTTCTTTTCCACTTAAATAAGTCCCTTTAACATTTCGTGTAAGGCTGGTTTCTTGGTGATAAACTCCTTTACTTTTTGCTTGTCTGGGAAACTCTTTCTCTCTCCTTCCATCCTGAATGACAACCTTGGCAGGTAAAGTGTTCTTGGCTGCAGGTTTTTTTCCTTTCAGCACTTTAAGTATATCGTGCCACTCCCTTCTAGATTGTGAGGTTTCTGCTGAGAAGTCAGCTGATAGCCTTGGGGCTTCCTTTGTATGGAACTTGTTGCCTTTCTCTTGCAGTTTTTAGGATTCTCTCTTTGTCTTTAGTTCTTGGCATTTTAATTATAACATGTCTTGGTGTGGGGCCCTTTGAGTTCATCTTGTTTGGTGTTATCTGTGTTTCCTGTACCTGGATGTCTGTTTCCTTCCTTAGGTTAGAAAAATTTTCAGCTATTATTTCTTCAAATGGATTCTCTGCTTTGTCTCTCTCTTCTCCTTCCCAGATACCTAGAATACAGATGTTAGTGCACTTGATGTTTCTGAGAGGTCCCTTAGCTGTCCTCATTGTTTTTAATTCTTTTTTCTTTTTCTGTTCGGCTTGAGTGATTTCCTCTAGTCTTTCATAGCTTTCTGATCCATTCTTCTATATCATCTACTCTGCTATTGATTCCCTCTAGTGAATTTTTAATTTCCATTATTGTATTCTTCAGTTCTGATTTTTTTTTTTTTCGGTGAGGAAGATTGGCCGTGAGTTAACATCTGCTGGCAATCTTCCTCTATTTTGTATGTGAGATGCCGCCACAGCATGATCTGATGCGCAGTGTGTAGGTCTGCACCAGGGATCTGAACCTGTGAACCCCGGGCTCCTGAAGTGGAGTGCGTGAACTTAACCAGTGTGCCACCGGGCCAGCCCTGATTGGTTCTTTTTTATATTCTTCCAATTCTTTGTGGAAGTTCTCACTGTATTCATCTATTCTTCTCCCAAGATCCAAGTCATCCTTATGACTATTAGTTTATACTCTTTATGATGTAGATTGTTTATCTCTGTTTTGTTTAGTTCTTTTTCTGACGATTTGTCCTGTTCCCTTATTTGGAACATATTCCTTTGTTTCCTCATTTTGCCTATTTCTTGGTGCTTACATCTATGCTCTTGGTCAATCAGCTACATCTCCCAATCTTGGAGAGGTGGCCTTATGTAAGAGATGCCTTATGAGGCCCAGTAATGTGCTTTCCTCTCTTCACCAGTTCCAAATGTACCAGGAGTGTCCCCTGTGTGGGCTACATGTGTCCTTCTGTTGTGGTACATTCCTGCTGGAGTTTTTCCGTTGAGTGAGTAGGCCTCCCATATGGCTGGCTGCTAGGCTCAGGGGCTCACAATTGCTGTTGGCTTCTGGCCTGCAAGGCTGTTGTCAGCTCTCTCAGGATTGCAGCTGAGAGGGGCGAGCCCCAGGCATGGGACCACCCAATTGTTTCAGACATTGGAAGGTGGGGCAGATTGCCTATGTGGCTGTTGAGAAGTCTGCAGCAGCTAACAAGCCCCACTGTCCACAGGCCCACACACCTGGTCCACGCAGTCCTGCTCTGTGTGCACACCCCACCCCAACGAAGTGGACCCACTCACCTTGCTGCAGAGGCCCCACACACTCTGCCAATGCAGGTCCACCCCTCACACTCACCCTGCCCTGCACAGGCAGACCCACTTGCTCTGTTGTTGAGCTCCCACACATGCCCTCTATGTAGGCCCACAAGTTGCCTGAGGGCTTGCTGGTGGGTGGAACCCATCCCTAGGGTGGGCTGCCTGCCCTGGCTGAGCTGGATTAAATTGGTGTTCTACTGGGCCGGGCAGACCCCTGGCCTAATAGGCCAGGGAAGAGATCCAATGGCATCTGCCAGTGTCTGTGTCAGCACACCTGTACTATGTCACAATAATGGCTGCCGCCAAGGTCTTAGTCCCTGGAGAAGTGGTCCCAGCCCCTACTGCCTCCCTGAGATGTTCCCAGAGCCTACCGAGGGAGTCCTTTTTGCCAAAGGACTGTGCACGTTTCTTTCTGGTGATTGTGTTGCTTTCTAGAATGGATGAATTTGTGTGTGGGCCTTTTAAGAGCAGGCTTTTCGGCACTGGCCTGGTGGTGCAGTGGTTCAGTTCCCATGTTCTACTTCTCGGTGGCCTGGGGTTCGCCGGTTCAGATCCCGGATGCGGACATGGCACTGCTTGTCAAACGCCATGCTGTGGTAGGCGTCCCACGTATAAAGTAGAGGAAGATGGGCATGGATGTTAGCTCAGGGCCAGTCTTCCTCAGCAAAAAGAGAAGGATTGGCAGTAGTTAGCTCAGGGCTAATCTTCCTCAAAAAAAAAGAAAAGAAAAAAGAGCAGGCTTTTCTTTCTCTTGTGTCCAGTAGCTTTTTGGGGGGTATGCACTTTGTTGTTAATAGCCAGCAAAATCAGATATTATAACACTTATCTTGGTTGTGCTGAGTCCCGAAGCTGCTTCTTGCGGCAAAGCTCTCCCATTCACATCCCCTGCTCCTCCAGGGACAGCTACATACCTTAAGATTCCTCCTGGCCGTGAAGCAGCAGCTAGGATGTGGCTTTTTCTCTCCAGGAAGGTATTTCTGCCTCTTCCACCTCAGTCAGCACCATCCCATGTGATGCGGGGTCGGTGAGCTGAGGAGTCCAAAGAAAGATTTCTTAGACTCTTAAGATCTGGCAGTAGTGCTCTTTTATTTAGAGAATAGAATAGCATGGGGACAGGACCCATGGGCAGTCAGAGATGCTGCTGGCATGGGGAGCTGCTGCTGCCGCCGCTGGCATGGGGACAGGACCCATGGGCAGGCAGAGCTGCTGCCCGCATGTTGCTGCTGCCACTTCTGTTGCCTCTGCTGCTGCTGCAAAGTAGGGTGGAGAGTAAGGCTAAATTTAAGGCATAGGTACGTGAGTTATCTCTTTACAAGACAGAGAATATGTAAAAAAGTTAAAATGGTATCAGTGCCCATTATGGTCTGGCCATTTGGTGGTCCCACAACTTTTAGATAAGAATCAAACCGGATTGAGTAAATGGTAGAAGTCACCGCTTGAATTTTATCCTCAGCTAAAGACAAAGGAGGATTTGTGGGGGGTGGGGGGGGGGTCAGTTACATGAGGTTGCCAGACAGTAACCAACTTAAGTTCTTGCCTCTGGCATTGATTAAGAGCTTCTAGAGATAAGACCATCCCCCCTTCTTCCTGGCACAGAGAGGGAGGCATCTTCACAGATAGAGGTTTCCCTTAGAAATGTAAATGTTTCCCAAGAAAAGGGCAAACAAATTCCACTCCTTGGAGCCTGAATCTCATCTGTAGTTTTAAAACTAACCAGCCTAAAAATCCTCATCATAAGCCATTTTAAAATTAAGCAGCCTAAAAATCCTCATCACCATGTGGTAGGGGTTCTTTTTATCCAGTTTCCAGTTCTCTCTCAGGGGTAATTGTTCCGAGGGTGGTTGTAAATTTGTTGTGTCCATGGAAGGAGGTGAGTTCAGAGTCCTCCTGTGCCACCGTCTTCCCAGCCTGGCTCCCTTCTACTTCTTTACATGTCATAATGCCTTTTTAAATTTCTTTTTGTTGTGACTCACTCAACCGAGCTCCTTCAGATCAAAATGCCCAGGACCTGTTCTGTGTCCCCATGGGATCTGTGCACCTCTGGGACTCTGGAGGGCACCACTGCTGTCTTCACCCACCCCGCCATCTGTCCTTGCTTCTGCTAAGAGCAGCTTGGTTTTCCTTTGGTGAGCTGTCTCTGGGGAGAGTTGAGCTGCTCTTCCAGGATCCATGCCCATCCTGTCAGGGCATGCTTGCTCTCTGACCACAGAGATTGGCTTAGGAATGAACTCAAGACTGAAACCATGGCAATCCCCCCCAATCCCAGCACGTCGGCTGTCACTGTTGGGAAAGAGGCATTCTCTGCTGGACTTGAGAACCTGGTAGGATCCAAGCCTCAAACTGCTAGGGGGAACTTTTGCTACCTCTCAGGAGCATGGTGGGGTGCACTAGCTAAGCTTAAAGTCAGCACAAAGAGAACAGAGCCAAGAGTTGGAGAAAAAAAGAAATGAATGACAAAGAAATGTGTGCTCTTGACCCAGTTTGAGTTGCGATCCATTCCTTGCAAGTGGGAGGATTCTGAGTCCCACACAGTCTGTGTGCCTTGTATTACCATCGATTCCATGGCTTTCATGTGTGATTGATTCCGGGTGGCGCCAGCACAGAGTGGGCCTTTGGTAATGCCCACAGCGGGTTTGGATGAGCTGAACTCCTTGCTGTTGGTTGTGTTGGAGTGTCCCACTCTGTTCCTAGGTACCCTGTGTAGGGGAGGAAGACATTTCCTCTTCCCAACTGTGGGTTCGTCTGGCCGGAGAATGAATTAAATTCACATGAGACAGAATAGCAAGAGAAAATTAAACAAAGCTTTATGAGGAACCATGGCCCGGGGCCTTTCTTCCCGAAGGAATAAAGGGCACCGAAGAAGTGGGGTGCACATAGTGGTTATATACCCCCAAACAGGGTGTTTCACATGTGATTGAAATGTCCCTCCCACAATAGTCACAAGATTGCCCTGTCGGCACAGTGCTTGATGGACACAGCAGATAGTGGTCTGCTATCTCAGTGGGCGTAGCAGGAGGCAAGTCTATTGTCTGGAGCTGGGCAGTCACAGGTGAGCGCAGCAATCAGTTCCTTCCCTAAGGAAAGATGCTTAATCCTTAAAGAAATGCTAACGTTGGGAGGGGGAGGGAAGTCAGTTACAGGAGGTTACCAGACAAGCACAATAAAATGCAGATTTAAGTCCTTGCCTTTGGTATTGATTAAGAGTTTCTAGAGAGAAGGTCATCTCCTTTCTTCTTCCTGGTACAAAGAGGGAGACATCTTTTACAGATAGAGATTTACCTTACAAATGTAAATGTGTCCTAACCAAGGGCAAGTTCCATTCCTCAGAGCCTCCTTCCCTGTCCCAGTTTATCAAAAGCAATCAGCCTCAAATAATCCTGATTCCAAAGAGACATATCTTGGGGTGGCCAATTTCAGGTCCCCACACCTGCGGAGCATTCTCTGGTTTGCTGCTCTTGTCTCACTTCCCTCTCTGGAAGTCAAACTTTCCCTAATTGCTGACAGCAAAATAGTTGCTGTAGGAAAACAAAAATAGTTGCTGTAGGAAAACACGTTTTCACTTGTTCAGTCCAGAAGCGTGGCTCATTCTCTCCCTTTTTCTTAGGAAAACTCCACCTTGGGAATTAGAAGGGTGTGCTCCTGTTGTAAAGTTTGCCTCAGGGCATTGTAAACAGCATCACAGATCAGCAGGAGATACCTCTATGTGTTGTTTAAATTTAACACAAGACCCAAACGCAGGAGAAGCGTGGAGAGGATGGGATTTGTAGGGAGCAGTTTCTTGAACAAGGGAGAAGAAGAAAGGAAAGAAAGTCTCAACATGAAGCCCTGGGGTTCAGAATTGAAATGACGTCTAGAAACAGGGATAGTCCAGAGCAAAGTTGTCGTGGAAATTAAGTCTCTTTGGAGCCTACCTGTTCCCAATTCATTGGCCCATCTCTCCCTTCCTGCTGTTCCTTTCCAGCTGGCTTCTTGCCCATTAAGCCACTGAGGTCAACACATCCTCTAATTGTGTCATCTGCCTCTCTCATACCCTTTACCTTAGACGATTGCAAATTACGTTCCCCATCTTTGGGCCAAACTGCCTATCTCCTGGGACCCCATGTCTTCATGACCATTATTCCTGGTCACTGAGCTAGAACAGATGGACATTTCAGAAGTAAGTCTTGGATCTTGTTACACCTGTGTAATCAAGCCCTTCCACTCAAAGCACCCACACCCCACCTCCTCCTCTCCTAGCTTCAGCCCCACCATTTGGTCCTTGTGTCTTTGCATGTCCTGGGCTCCAGCCAGACTGGATCCTCCTTCCCTTACTAACACCAGTCTCTGAATCTGGCCTTAACATCTTTCTACCTCTGTGCCTTTTGTCATACAATTCTCTTTTCCTGGGATGACTTTCTGCCCCCTCTTTTCCTGTCCCTCTCCATACCTCAAGTGCACCTTGACCCTATTCTGTCACTCAGCAGGGATGTTCTCAATACCCTTTGAACTGACTCATCACCTAGTCTCTTCCTTCATGGCATCTATCACATTCCATCTTGTGGTATAGCCATTCATCTCATGTTTCATGTTCCCCACCAGACTTTTTTTTAAGGAACCAGGTCTGCATTGCTCATCTTTGCAGAGCAGGGCAGTGAAGTGGTTATGATCATGGGCTCTGAAGCCAGGTTGCCTGGGTTTGAAATGTGGCTCTGCCATTCACTAACCGTGTGACCTTGGGCATTTACTTTCTGGTCTCCATTTTCTGAGTCAATGTGAATAAAAATAGCACCTGCCTCATTGGATTGTTGTCAGGATTAAACAAAATAATATATGTAAGGAGACCAGAACAGTGCCTGGCAAAGAGTAGTGTTAGCTATCACAACCTTCAGCATCATCTTATCTCATTCATTCACCAAAATATTCATGGGATGCTGTTGTGTGTCAACACTATTCTAGGCAAGAAATTACAGTGATGGGCCAGATCAGTCTCTGCCCTTGTGAGGTTCACGTTGGGGGAGGAAAGAAAGAAGGCAAGCCAACAAGTAAACAAATAGATGACCTAACTTGAGATAGTGATAAAGGCAGAGAAGAGATAAGTGAAAAGATGATGTGATACAGAGGGGCTTGGAGGCTATGAGATGTATTTTTGATCACTCTTAAGTCATACAGATTGCAGATGTCTTGCGTATTCCCAATGCTCAGAGTATTTGGGAAAGACGAATAGATGAATAAACAATGAGTACAACATTTCCCCAAGGGCTGTGTTCATTCTCATCGGGTCTGGAATCTCGAGAATCTCTTGTGATTCAGTGGATTTCAGGCATCTGACAGAAGGTAGGGTGGGAGGAGGATATTCTGAGACAGGGGCCTCTTCTCTGCTCCTCCCACCGGCCCCCTCATTTCATAGGCTATGGGCTCCGTTGATCTCAGGTCACGTCTGCATTTTGATGAGGCTGCCCTCAAGTTCAGACACTTGGTTCTTGCTAAGTGTCACAGCTCCAGCCAAATGAGTTAGGTCTCAGCAGTTAGGTGGCCAGGGGCAGTGAGGTACTGCTTTGTGGGCCGTGAAAGGGGGTATGGCCAGAGAGGTACCACTCTTATTTATTCAACTCAATCCTACAAAGCCCAGTAAGGATGCGTTCCTGAGAATCAGGGCCAACTTTACATGCAAGACATAGAACTAACCCCCTCCCCCGACTACAGAGCACACTTTGAAGCTTTTCTCCCCTAAAAAATTGCCTCCATGGACTCTGTTATAGGAAAGGCATTTTGTTATAGGGTGACTACATCAAGAGCATGAGATGCTTCTCAGTCCAATGGAGGAACAAGTGAGCAGAGGGCCTGGGAGTGAAGGAGGCCAAGGCCAGGAAAGAGGGAGTGTGCAGAGAGGGGAGTGACATAAAGGAGCGGCAGGGACAAGCTTAGCCTATGTCCCATCTTGCCTGAGGCTGGCTAAGCCTGAGGGTCCTGTGCTCAGGAGCTCTGTTGTGAGCCAGGTACTGAGATGGAAAACAGCTTCATACCATTTACCCTTCTGAAATAGTTCTTCGTGCATTGGGGAAGTGCTACTTAATGACAAGTTTTAATGGCACATCTGTCCCAAACTGCTTCTGGTCCATTTTGGGGACAGCAAGGCTGATGTTTAGCTGGTATTCCCGGTATGGTCATAGAGGGTGTTAAAAGGTTGGCACATTTCTATCGTGGTTGGTAAATAGGAAAAGAGCTCTTCCTGACCCCTCCTACAACCTCCCAGCCTCCCGTGAAGGCTGGGTCCATCCTGATTGGCAGGTCACTTTGCCTTTCCTGATATGAAATATTTTGAATAGCATGCCTGGGACACCTCAGAACGCTGCATGAATGAGCTATTGTTCTATATCATGCATTGAGATATTTAAAAGTATTAAGTTAAGCCATTTGCTATATATCCACGCTTTTTGAGTGTCTCCTATTCGTAAACATTCTGATGAGGTCCACATGCTAGACAGAATGCAGAGAGGCCTGTGCACGCCCACAGGGACACACTTCACCCCACAGAACCCCAGATGCTTGCATGCCTTAGTTTCTTGTTTCCCGCAGTGAGGAGAAGTAGGAAGAGGGAAGACAAAAAGTGAATGCTCTGATGAGCAGCCCAGACAAGCTCTTCTCTGCGCCCTCTGCTCTCAGGGGGACCAAGCAGGGCCCTGGTCCCGCAGAGCCACATCACAGGCAGCTCGGGAGCAGGTATCATGTGGTTCTGCCCTGTGTAGGCCCAGAGCTTCCGAGTGGGCCTATGAGGCCACTGCATGGAAGAATAAAATCTTCAAAGGATTTAACCCACGGGAGAGGCCACTGGGACCAAATTCTCGGGGTCTGAGTGATAACAGGCTTCGGGGGTTGGATGGCTGCATGGCAGAGACTTTGTCACATGTGGCAGAGTCTACAGGGTGGTGGCACCTGAAATGGCAGCAGAAAATGGGCCAACATGACTCAGGAAGAGCCTCCTAACACCCAAAGCGTTTGGGAACAAGATTCTCTCTCTGATGAGCGCACAATATCCTTGTAGCTATGGCTCCCTCCTGTCCTGAGCTCTCTGTTGTCCCTAAAATGCACAAGCTCTCCTTGGATGATTTCTATGACATGCACTCAGTTCAGAATGGCATAAAATGAAGGCAATAGATGGAACGAATGAAAAAAGGCAAAGGAAAAAATGCTGAAGTTCTCTTCATTTTGTTCCTTGTTCTTAACCTTTTGAAGGTTTGTTTTGGTCCTCCCTCTCGGTGCCTCTTAGGCTTTGACTTTCAATGTGCTCACCACTAGGATGTTGCAATTGGCCTTTCCTCCACTCCTGCTGTGAATGTGCATTAATGTCATTCACTTCAACATGTGGGCAGTTGAAGCAAGCAGCACCCTCCTTGTTCCTGATCTCTGTCTGCTGGGGGGCGGGGAGGTATTAGGGAGGGGGGCTCCACCAGCAGCTGGCCCTGTAGGGACCCTCCCTGATTTTAGGTCGTCTACACTCTGAAGGTCAAGCAGCTCCAGCATTTTCGGCAGCCCTCTCCCCTCCTCTGCACGCTGACCTCCCCCTGACCCTCCCTGGGGCCCATCCATGTTCATTCCCGTGGGCCTGGATCAAAATCTAATTCTAGGCTCATGTTCCAACAGTTGAGGGATCACTGTTGAGGGTGTTGGCATTTTGAAAGTTAACTTATGAGAGAACCTGAGGGTTGAAAAAGATATTGGAGATTATCTAAGCCAGGGATCAGCAAATTGGGCCAAATCCAGCTTGATACCCATTTTTGATAAATCAGGTTTTGTTGGAATACAACGCCCATTCATTTATAATTTTTTTTTTTTGCACTATAAACAGCAACAAAGGCAGAGTTGAGCAGTTGCGACAGAGACCATATGGCCCACAAAGCCAAAAATATTTACAATTTACTCCTTTACAGACAAAGTTTGCCAATACCCAATCCAAGCCAACCCTTTACCTCCCTTACAAGCAACCAATTCTTGAACACCTTCTGTGACAGTGGGCTCACTTCCTAATGCTGCCCGGCTCTTTAATTCTAGAATGTTCCTTCTTATGTTAAGCAGCATTCACTTAGTTGGTTTTCTTTTTTCTTTTAACGGAAAACTAAAAGTCAGATAACCCCAAAGAGCTAACTTCTGCTCATAGAATTACAGACACTTTTGCAGACTGATGGAAGAGATAGTTGCTGAGAAGGGGCTGTAAAAGTGATTATCTTTCAAACCTCCTGACCTAGGTATTTATCTCTTTTCTGCCCACTTGCAAGGTCCACCCTTGAAAATCTGAGGATTCAGTCTTGTGGTAGGCTGAGCCACATCAGCCTTTAGAGGTAGAATTCACCACACACCCAGCATTCCCTTTTCAGCCCTTTGAGGGGGGTCAGCTCGTGACATCCCGGTCTGTGAGCCACACACACAGAGAGTGTGAAATAATAAAAGAGAAATAACTATGCAAGGGAAGAAAAAGAGTCTGAGATTTTGTAATTTCAGGATTTCACGTATCTGCTATTCCCTTTCCTGTTGTATAACACATCACCCCAAAATTTAGTAACTTAAAATAATCATTTAGTTTTCCTCATGATTTAGTGGGTCAGGAACTCAGGAAGGGCTCAGCTGGGCAGTTCTGGTTTGAGGCTTCTCATGTGGACACAGTCGGATGACAGCCGGGATGGACATGCTAGATGGCACAGCTACAAGGCTGACAACTGATGCTGTTTGGCACTCCACTGGGATGTTGGCTGGAGCATCTCCACATGGCCTCTCCAGCATGGTGGCCTCGGCTTAATTAGACTACTTACACAACAGTCCAGGGCTCCAAATACAAGTGTTCCAGAACATGGTGGAAGTGTTCTTTATTGGTTAAAGCAGTCACAAGCCCACCCGGATTTGTGTGGGTGGGTGGGGGTGGGGGATTGGCTATGGACCCCACCTCCTAATGGCAGGAGTGGTAAAGTCACATTGTAGAGGAGCAGGTGGGATGGAAGACATAGTTGTGGCCATCTTTGGAAAATGCAATCTGCCACAGATATTGTCCTGCCGTTGTATTCCCTGCTTCTTCAGGAGCCTTGCCACATCCAAAATATGATGCGTGAGGGAGGAGCTTTAAAAGAAAGTTTCCTCTGCTTTCGATTTCTTGGCCCTTCTCTTCTCAATTGCTTCCCGGCCCTCCGTGCTTAAAAATGGTTCAGATGAACTATCTGGCACACCCTGGATTGATGTCGTTTTGGACGTCGATGGCAGTGCCATTTGGTTGCACTGTGCTTTGACACTAAATTGATGGTTTTGCACAGTCATCTTCCCTATTGCGTTGCTTCACAGCTTTGTTTTCCTGATTTTTTTTTTTTTTTTAATTTTTTAAAGATTGTCACCTGGGCTAACAAATGTTGCCAATCTTTTTTTTTTTTTCTGCTTTATCTCCCCAACCTTCCCCACCCCACCCCCCCCCCCATACACAGTTGTATATCTTAGCTGCAGGTCCTTCTAGTTGTGGGATGTGGGACGCCGCCTCAACATGGCCTGACAAGCCGTGCCATGTCCGCGCTCAGGATCCAAACCCTGGGCCACCGCAGCGGAGCGCGCGAACTTAACCCTCGGCCACAGAGCCGGCCCTGTTTTCCTGATGTTATATTGTGGTTGGATGACAATAAAGGCTATTTTGGTCATTTTCTGGAAGGTCTTTTGGAAAATTTCCAGAAGGGTCAGACCACCTGTTGTTCACCTCTTCCCTCACTAACCCTCTGTAGGAAATTGTCTATCTGCTCCAAGAAAGTCACCTGACTCTTGGGAACTCTGGATAGCATGGCCTATGTAATCTTGCTTGGCACGGCCCATTATACACTGTCATAAGCCATGTGCCTGCCTTCCTCCCCTTTCTCCATTTTCCTAGGCCTCACAACCATTCTATTGGTTATTAAGAGTTTTTGAGTATAGTCTGCCCTCCGTATCTACGGGTTCCACATCCGCAGATTCAACCAACCATGTATCATGTATGTACTGTTTGGGATTTGCAGTTGGTTGAATCCGCCAGCGCAGAACCACAGCTCCAAGGCCCACTAAGGGACTTGAGCTTCTACGGATTTTAGCGTCTGTGGGGGTTCCTGGAGCCAGTCCTCTGTGCATGCTGAGGGACGCCTGTAGTTGCTTTGGGAAAAAACAAACAAACAGCTTACTAGGTGAAATATAGAAACACAGGAATCACATTTAAATATTCCTAACCAGTACAGCAGTTCCAGTGTTTGGCAAGCTGTTTAGGAGAAACAGGTAAGAGCCCGTAGCGGCGGGAAAAGTGGATTACCGACAAGTATCTTACTCGTCATTTGTATATGACTAAGCTATTTTGTAAGGATACAATTAAAGTCTGTATCAAAATTAAAGGGAGATGGGGCCGGCTTGGTGGTGCAATGGTTAAGCGTGCACATTCCGCTTCGCTGGCTGGGGTTTGCCGGTTCGGATCCTGGGTGCAGACATGGCACCGCTTGGCAAGCCATGCCGTAGTAGGCATCCCACATATAAAGTAGAGGAAGATGGGCACGGATGTTAGCTCAGGGCCAGTCTTCCTCAGCAAAAAGAAGAGGATTGGCAGTAGTTAGCTCAGGGCTAATCTTCCTCAAAAAAAAAAAAAATTAAAGGGGGAACTTACCAAAGATAAATAAAATTTGCAGTATTTTGTGAAGGCATTAGGCAGTGTGTGTATAATCTATGTACACCCACCCCATCCCCTTCACTGTTTCCATCCCCTTCACTGTTGGAAACTCACTGTATGTTGACACGTGTCCTTTAAACCTCAGCTAGTCCACTTCTATATGATTTTCATTCATACCTTCCCTTGTGGTGGTGAGCCAGTCCTCCTGGTGTTCAGACAATCTGGGCAGCAGGTGGAAGATGTAACTGGGGGCCTGTCACGTCCGAAATCTAATTTTCCCTCCTGGAGTTGAAGAGCCATTTTCTTATGGTATGGATGAACCCAAACTTTATTTGCATTAAAATCACTGCAGGTGTTTGTTAAAACACAGCTTCCTGAACCCCATCCCTGAAGATTCTGGTTGAGTAGGTCGGGGGCGGGGCCCAGAAATCCTTTAACATGCACCACAGACCACACTTCGCTAAGCGTTCTGCGCATTCTAGCTCTCTCACCTTCTGCCACGCTGACCCTCAGTGAGGTCCTGCTTTCTGCTGAGTTATGTCCTGAGTGTTTTGAACAGAAAGAGAAAGAGAGCTCATGTGAGACACCTGAGGGGCAAAGACATAAGCCCCTTCTCTGTGGCCTTCATTTGGTGGAGCATAAACCTGACTTCTTTGCCTGAAGGGCATCTGGCCACTGGTGGAATTAGGCTAAGATAAGAATTTGCCAAAGGAGCCCTTCTCTTCCTTTTTTTCCTCCATCCTCTTGCTGAGCAGGCCTCATGCCACCTGTGAAACAACTGGGCAGTGAAGACAGCCACCTCAGGGGCACACCTAAGGAGGAGAGGAGATGGAGCTCTCTTTTCCCAAGCCTGAGAGGCGAGCAGTTTCTTCCACCTTTCTGAGTTCAAAGAGGGAATTAGGATCATCGTGAGAAAAATCTCAGTTGCCTCTGGGACTTTCACGTGCATGAGTTGCCTGGGATCTTGTTAAAATGCGGAGTCATTCACTGGATCTGGGGTAAGGCTGGAGATTCTGTGTTCCTCACAAGCCCCCAGGTGCTTCTCATACTGCTGGTGCCGGGACCATGCTTTGAGCAGTAAGGAGAGTGAGCAAACACCGGAATCTCATTGGAAGAGAATACCACTTCAGCCCAGGAAGCCTTGTCCTGAATGGACTGTCCATAGGGGCGGGCAGGTAATTAAATGAGTTTGGGAGCTGAGGTTCCCCCAGAAATGAAGGCAGGTGAGGGATAGCAGAGGACCCAGCCAGCACACAAAGGGAAGCAGGATGAAGTGGAGAAAATAGTCTAGGGTGGGAGAGGGCTAGCTCCCCAGGAGGGCTTTCTATCAGCTCCGTCTGAAGGGCTCACGATGGACTGAGGACACCACTCTCCTCAGGACCCTGCTCCCAGGTGTAGGGACGCCAGATTTAGCAAACAAAAACATAGGATGCCTAGTTAAATTTGAATTTCCAATAAGCAATAAATACTTTTAAAATATATGTCCACAATATTGCATGAGACACACTTAGATGAAACAATTATTCATTCTTCATCTGAAATTCAAATTTAACAGAATATCCTGTGCTTCTATTTACTAAATCTGGCAACCCTATCCCTGACCCCCTTATTTTCTCCCCTCCTGATACTGAATTGCATGCCCATCACCTGTACTCCCAGAGTGACGTGTGCATCCATCCGTTCTATTACCCATTGTTACTGAAACCAAGTTCTTTTTTGCCCGTTGCCCAGAAAGCCAAACACCAAGATGATGAGATCGCAGCAGAGAGAGGCAGCCAAGTGAGGAAGCCAGAAAATGAGTCTCAAATCCGTTTCCCCCAAAATGTGGACTTGGATATTTATGGGGCAGGGGGGCAAGGTGGTCTGAAATGTGGAGATAGATGATTGGAGGTGGGGACAGGTGAGGTAATTGATGATCTGCTACCATGCTTCTTCATAGGACACATGTTCACAAAATGGCGGCATTAGCCTGATCTGACGGTGGAGTTTTTAGCCTGTTGATGGCAAAAAATTGCTTATTGGACATCTGCACGGGCTCAGTGGATGGGTTGGTGGCCTCAAATGGCCTGAAGTGGTCAAGGGGTGCTAATTCCTGAAAACAGCTCAAACACCCATTCCCATGGTGACCCAGGCTCCAGGGAGAGGTTATCTATAGGAACCCAGTGGGAGTCAGATAGCATATCGCCTAAAGAGCACAGTTAACAATGAGCAGTGGAACAACTAAAAGCTATAGTCAGTAATTTCAAAAAGGAAAAAAAACTTTAGTTCCTAGCTACTTAATCATCAATGGCTAACTGTTTGCTTGTTTCACCATAACACTGTATTTAACAAAGTCACTGCTTCATGGTGTCACTTCTCCACCCACCTCCTTACCAGACTGTACACTCTTTGAGGGCAGAGATTATGGCCAGTTCACCTTTGGATCGCCAGTGCATTGGATATGGTCAGTGTCTCCCACATGGGAGGCTTCAGCATTTGTTGAATGATTAATGCCTAATTCCTGTTCCCTCTGTTCTCCATCCACTGCCCCAGGTAAGAAGCCACTCTGAGACCCAGCGGAAAGCCCAAGTATCTCTACCCTGAACCCCGGAATCCTGGGGTTGGAAAGAAAATGCCTGAATTGGGTTCCAGGAGTACTCCTGATGTCAAGCTGGAGGGACGCGCCACAGTGCATCTTCAGAGCCAGGAGGGGCCAGGGTGGGATAGCAGGGGCTGAGAGGAAGAGGCAGGAATGGGGAGAGTAGGAGGAGAAGATGCAATCGGAAGGAGCGGGAAGTAGGTCTGCGTGAAATCTGCAGGGAGCGTATCCCAGGCCAGGGTGGTGATTTTAGTCCCTCCATGGTGCACTTTTGGGACTGGGTGGAGCTATTTTCGAGGACTAGCACTTGACAGGCGTCTCAAATGTTGCTTGGGGCTGGGAGAAACAGGAACAACCCTCTGAGGCTCTGTGTCCCTGCAGGCTTTGTGGAGCCACCAGAAAACTTGCACCTGTGCAAGATTGGCAAGGAAGGTCAGAGTTCCCAACCAGGGAGAACGGGGGAGAGAGAGAGGTTTTAAAAGTAGCAAATCTCTTTGGCGTCCATATTTGAATGAATAAATAAGCGAAAATAGATGCTCATTTCTTCCTTTAAGTTTATTTTAATAAGAGCTAAGGAAAGCAAACAATACTGGTTGATCCAAGATAGACTTCTAACAATTGGCAATCTTTTTAAAGTTGATTCATTGCCATTAAGATAAAGTGAGTAAAAGGTGTTTGACGTTGCCCAGAATATGGCTGTGGCTGAGCATTGTTTTTACTGGCTTCATAGAAGATTGTTTTGGTCTTAGACGTCTTTAAGGTATAAAAATGGATCCTGGGGCTGGCCTGGTGGCGCAGTGGTTAAATTCTCCCGTTCCTCTTCGGCGGCCCAGAGTTCGCCGGTTTGGATCCCGCGTGCGGACATGGCACCATTTGGCAAGCCATGCTGTGGCAGGCGTCCCACATAGAAAGTAGAGGAAGATGGGCACGGATGTTAGCTCAGGGCCAGTCTTCCTCAGCAAAAAGAGGAGGACTGGCAGCAAATGTTAGCTCACGGCTAATCTTCCTAAATAAATAAATAAATAAAAATGGATCCTTAGTCACATTAAGGGTACTTAGTCACATTTATACTAAAGGTAAATTTATCAGGAAATGATATACTTATTGATGCTTTTCACTGCCTTTAAACTGTTGGTCTTAAAACAATCAGCAAGACCAGATGAATCTAAACACGATAACAATACCAAGGACGTTTAAAAGAGAAAAATCACATACAAATTGCTTTTGCTTGTTAGTAAAATATCTCTTCAGAGATTTCTCTGGGTTCCTTACTGCAGCCACTCAGGTGAGACAGAGGACAAGCAAGAGCCCTAATTGGAGACCGAGTTTCTGTTGAGAGGTTCAGACCGGATCACTGGTGTTCAAAGAGGAGCAACACAAACAGAGTTTTCTGACATTTCTGCACGTTGCTGCACTCTGGCACAGAGGTTAATTGATGCTCTGAACCCCATGTCTCTTTCCAATGCATTAAACGATTATGCAGACCTGATATAAGAAAAGCTGCAGCTGGGTACCCGAGGTGACGAGATCATGAAAGGCTTTGGGATCTCAAGGAAGTGACAACCTAGTTAATGGAGATTAGCTGGTACCAGACAGGTTCCAGGGGATTCTTTGATTTCTTTCACTTCTCCTACACGTCCCACCTCTCCCCATCAAATCTATTAGCAATTGGAGCTCAAAAACTGACCCTGAATCTGTCCGCTGTGCTGTTTCTTCGCTACCACCATCCTGGTCCACGACATAGGCATCTCTCACCTAGATATGGGCAATGGCTGCCTGCGGTCTCCCCAGTTCCACTCTGTGCCCATGTGGTAAGCTGAATAACGTCCCCCAAAGATATCAGGTTCCTTTCTTTGGAAACTGTAAATATTACCTTGTTTGGAAAAAGGGTCTTTGTAGAGATGATGAATCAAGAATGTTGAGATAGAGAGATTATCATGGAATATCAGGGTGGGCCGTAAATGCAGTCACTAGTGTCCTTATAAAAGAGAGGCAGAGGGAGCTTTGACACATGGAGAAGAGAACAATGTGATGGCAGAAGCAGAGGTTGTAGTGATGTAGGCACAAGCCAAGGAAAGCCAGCAACCACTGGAAGCTAGAAGAGACAACACTTGGCTTCTGGCCCAGGGATACTGATTTCTTTCTTCTGGCCTCCAGAACCATGAGATGATAAATTCCTGTTGTTTTCAGCCACCAAGTTGGTCATAATTTGTTATAGCAGGCCCAGGAAACTAAGATAGCGCCTCAATCCATCTCCACACAAAAGCCAGAGTGAACTTTTAAAGGTGAAAATCAGACCATGCCAGTCTTTTGCTTGAGCCCTATTCATGAATTATCATCACATTTAAAATAAATCCAAAGTCTGAGAGAGATATCTGTTAGGCAACTGGGGAATCTGAATATGGAATGGAGTTAGATGATATTGCAGAATTATTGTGAATTTTTTCATTATTGTTATGTAGGAGAAGTTCCCTATTCTTGGGAGATGCATGCTGAAGCATTTAGAGGTGAACTGTCTTGCAACTTACTTTCAAGTAGTTCAAGAAGAAAATATATATGTTTTGGAGTAGCCTGGTGGGTTGGTTCTGGCTCAGAGTCAGTCAGTCAGATGGTGCCTGGGACCACAGTCATCAGAAGGCTTTCCTAGGGCTGGAAGACCACTCACATGACTGGCAAATTGCTACTGGCAAGTTTGTTCCTCTCCACATGGGCCCCTCCATGAGACTGCTTGAGTGTCTTTCCAATATGGTGGCTAGCTTACCTCAAAGTGATCCCAAAGACAAAGGCAGAAGCCACAATGTCTTTATGACCTACCCTTAGAAGTCATGGACTAACCACCACTTCTGTTTTATTCTATTGTTCATAGAAGCCAGCCCCAGGTCAGTGTGGGAGGGAGTTATACATGGGTGTGAACACCAGGAGGTTAGGATCATTGGGATCCATGTTGAAGGCTGGCTACCATATTGGAAAAAAAAATCAAACCAAATTAAATTATAATCAAACTCCTAACTCTTGCTTAAAAAGTCCTACATGTTCTGGCTCCTCTTGCATATCTTTTTACATAATTCTTCTCCAAGTCTACTCTGTTGCAGCCATACTGATCTTTCAGTGCCTTGAAATTGCTAAGTCTCTTCATGTCTTAGGGCTTTGCACTCTCTGTTCCCTCCATCAGGTATGCTCTTCCTCCTCCTTATTACATAGCTGAAGTGAGTCAAATCTCAGCTTAAATGTCACCTCCTTAGAGAGATCCTGTGCTATAGACAGAATGTCTTTGTCCCCCTAAATGCATATGTTGAAACCTATTCTTCCAATGTCATGGTATTTGGAAGTAGGATCTCTGGGAGGTGATTAGGTTTTGAGAGTAGAGCCCTCATGAATGGGATGCCTTTAGAAAAGAGACCTTAGAGAGCTCCCTTGTCCCTTTCAGCCATGTGAGGGCATGGTGAGAAGGTGGCTATTTATAGACCAGGAAGTCCTCACCAGATACCTAATCTGCAGCAGCCTTGATCATGGACTTCCCAGCCTCCAGAACTGTGAGAAATAAATTTCTGTTGTTTCTAAGCCACCCAATCTGTGGTATTTTGTTATAGCAGCCCGAACAGAGTCAGGCATCCTCCCTCACCATTCATTCAAAAGTCCCTTGCTGTAACCGCACCCCTTTTAAATTCTCTACATAGCAGTTATTTGATATATTTCTTATATATTTGTTGGTCTGTTTATTATGTATCTTCCCCACTTATCATATGAAGTCTGTGAAGAACTGTCTGTTTTGATTATCTTTTGATCCCCAATGCCTAAATTATTGCCTGGCACATATGGCACAATGAATATTTATTGAACGACTATGAAGCGGAGAAATAATGTTCTAGCAGTAGTTAAAAGAGTGTCATGGGAGCGCTGAAGAGAGGACATTTTCCAGCCTCATAACCTTGACACTCTATCAGGTAATTGCTTCCTGGAGCTGTCACATGGACGTGATTAATGAATGGCCCTTATGTGCTCTGTGACGTGGCCTAACAAAGCAATCTCCTGACAGAGCTTAAGGACACAGCAGTCTCCCTGTCAACAATCATCTGTTGCCAGTTGCCACCAGAATTCTTTTTTTGTTTTTGAAGTGGTCTAAAATGCACCTCAGCTCTCTAGCTGTCAGGCCCAGCTGTATCCTTCACAACCTCACCATGTGTTCATGGCCCCCAACTTCCCTCGCCCACCCCTCCCCCACAGCTCAAAGGCACGTTGCAGATCATTGCTTCTCAGTAGTCAAGGGAGCAGGAATTTCTTATGCCTTTCAACCCACAAATACACTTCCATCACAGGAATGCCAGCTGAATTCCTAAATCCTGGCGTGCTTCTAGAACTTCTTGGAGATGAGTCCTTCTGTAGCCTGCCTAAGGAACCACATCTTATCCACATTCTGTCTCTGGAGTATTTACTCTTGCTTTAGTAGACCAAGAAGGGTAGATACCTGTTGTCTTTGGCTAGATTCTGTAGGGAACTCTGAAAAGAGACCCCTGCTGCTTCAAGTGAGATCTGTGGATGGCAGCATTGGCATCAGCTGGGAGCTTATTAGAACTGGAGGCTCGAAGACCTCCTGCATCAGATTCTGCATTCGAACTCAAGCCCCAGCCAATTCACATGAGCATACACAGTGTGAGAAGCACTGGAGTGAAAAACACCTTGGCGTTGTCTTCATCAGGTGCTAAAGAGCTGGGGTATTTAGACTCCTGTGTCTGCCAGTCACTAGTTACGGGCTGCCCCAGGGGGAGCAAATGCTTCCCAGGATCATCTGGTTTACCAAGTGCAGCAGGCAGGTGATTCTGGCAGCAAAGAGCGGTCCTCCAACAAAGAGAAGCAGACGCTGGCTCCTGGGAGGGAGAGCATACAGTTAGGGCACATGGAAAAGAGATCTGAGGGAGTGTGGGCGGAGCCTGGATTCCAGCTGCCACACCTCAAGTATGAGCAGATTGGATCCAACTTTATCTCTCCTGATTTTATCCACTGTTGCCCACAGTAACCTTCTCTGAGAGGAAGTGAAAATACCTGAAACAAAGTGTCCTCCCAACTAGCAGCCAGGCTGCCAGCCTTAAAACAAGTGTGACCAGGCTGGAGGAACAGGGAGAGACAATCTTAGCAAAGTTAATTTCTTTCTCAAAAAAGTAAGTAGTCTATTGCTAAAAATTTTTTGAAAGCTGATGATATGTGAATGTTCCTAGGTGCTTAATTGTGTTTTAGAAAATGGAGAATCTAACGTTTTTGAGGGAGTAAATATACCTGGCTTTCCTTCCTCTTTATGGGAATCTCCCCAAAATAAATTTCAATATAGTTTCTTTTTTTGGAGAGAGGAAGTGGACTAAGCTAATGTTTTATTTTTTAAAAAATTGGATTTATTGAGGTATAGTTTACATACAGTGAAAAAATCACCCTTTGAAGCATACAGTTCTCTGAGTTTTAACAAATGTTGACAGTCATGTAATCTCCACCACGATCAAGACATAGAACAATTCCATCTGCACCTTGGTAGCCATCCCTTCCCCTCCCCCTAAATCTTGGCAACCACTGATCTGACTTGTCTCCATATTTTTAGCTTTTCCAGAATATCATATAAGTGGAATTATGCACTTGGTGACTTTTTGTGTCTGATTTATTTCACTTGGCATAATGCTTTTGAGATTTACTCACATTGTGTCAGTGTGTATTCCTATAGCTTAACTATTCCTTTTTATCACTGAGTAGTATTCTTGGTATGAATTTATCAAGATTTGCTTATCCATTCACCAGTTAATAGACATTTGGATTGTTTCCACTTTTTGGCTATTCTGCATAATTCTGCTATGAATATTTGCATACAGGTTTTTCTGTGAACATATGTTTTTATTTCTCTCGGGTCAAAACCTAGGAGTAGAATGGCTGGGTCATGTGGTAACTGCATAAATTTTTAAAGAAACTGCCAAACTGTTTTGCAAATTGATTATACCATACCGCATTGCCCCAGCAGAGTGTGACAGTTCCAGTTGATTCACGTATCTGGAGCATTTGGTACCGTCAGTTTTTCCCCCTGCAACTTTAGACATTCTAATGGGTGTGTAGTGTCTCATTGTGGTTTAATTTATGTTTTCCTAGTGACTAATGGTGTTGAGCATCTTTTTATTGCCCATTGGCCTTTCTTCTATCTTTTTTAGGTAAAGTGTTCAAATCTATGATTTTTTGAGTTGGATTTTTTTAGTTTGTTTTCTTAATATGGAATTTTGAGAGTTCTTTTCTATTCTGGTTACCTTTCTTTGTTTTTTTTTCTTTTGCAGGCTTTTGTTTGGTGAGGAAGATTGGCCCTGAGCTAACATCTATTGCCAATCTTCCTCTTTTTTTTTTTCTTCCCAAAGCTCCAGTACATAGTTGTATATCCTAGTTGTAAGTCCTTCTATTTGTTTTATGTGGGGTGCCGCCACAGCATGGCTTGATGAGCGGTGCGTAGGTCTGTGTCCAGGATCTGAACCGGTGAACCCTGGACAGCCTAAGTGTGCGTGAACTTAACCACTATGCCACCCGGCAGGCTCCTGGTTACCTTTCTTTTATCACATGTGTGTTTTGAAAATATTTTCTTCTGGTTTCTCGCTGGTCTTTCCATTTCATTAATGTCTTTCAAAGAGCAGAAGTTTGTCTTTTTTTAATTTGCTTCTTTTAAAAAAATGAAGATATATTTCACATACCATAAAATTCACCCTTTAAAAGTATACAATTCAGTTGTTTTTAGTATATGCACAAAGTTGTGCAACCAACACCACTATCTAATTCTAGAACATTTTCACCACCCCCAAAAGGAAGCTCATATCCATTAGCAGTCATTTTCCATTCTCTCCTCCTCCTAGATCCTGGCAACCACTGATCTACTTTCTGTCTCTATAGATTTGCCTATTCTGGACATTTCATGTAAAAGGAATAATACAATTTATGGCCTTTTGTTTCTAGCTTCTTTCACTTAGCACAATGTGTTCAATATTGTAGCAT
Source organism: Equus asinus (assembly GCF_041296235.1). NCBI lineage: Eukaryota > Metazoa > Chordata > Mammalia > Perissodactyla > Equidae > Equus > Equus asinus. Next base: position 10,371,800 of record NC_091808.1, on the reverse strand, counting down.
GTATCATTCCTTTTTATAGATGAATAATATTCCATTTTATGGATATACTCCGCTTTGTTTATCTGTTCATCAGTTGATGGATGCTTGAGCTGTTTTCAGTTTTTGGCTATTATATGCATAATGCTGCTATGAACATTTGTGTACAAATTTTTGTGTGGACGTGTTTTCATTTCTCTTGGGTATATACCTTGAAATGAAATTGCTGAGTCATATGGTAATTCTATGTTTAACATTTTGAAGAACTGCCAAAGTTTTCTACAGCAGCTTCATCATTTTGCAATCCCGCCACCAGTGTATAGGGATTCCGATTTCTCCACAGCCTCGCAAACACTGGTTCTTGTCTGTCCTTTTGATTCTAGCTCTCCTACTGGATACAAAATGCTATTTCATTTTGGTTTTAGTTTGTGTTTCACTAATGACTAGTGATGATGAGCATCTTTTCATGTCCTCTTGGCCATTTGTATTCCTTCTTTGGAGAAATGTCTATGCAAATCCTGTGCCCTTTAAAAAATTGTGTTATTTTACTTATTATTAAGTAAAATAAGTAAAGTGAGAGTTCAAAGAGCAGATGTTTTAAATATTGAAAAAATTTTGTACTTTTTATGTTATGGTTTGAGCTTTTTGTGTCCTATGTAAGTAACGTTTGTCTAATGTAAGGTTGCAGAGATTTTTCTCCTATGTTTTCTTCTAGAAGTTGCATAGTTGTTGGTTTTACATTCAAGTCTATAATCCATTCAAGCTGAATTTTGTATATGATTCAAGGTTCATTGCACACACACACACACACACAGATAAATTGTTTCAGCACTATTTGTTGAAAAGATTCTCTATTTATTATTGATTTACCTTGACATCTTTGTCAATAATCAATTGACAATGTATGCATGAGTCTTTTTCTGGACTCTATTCTGTTCCATTGATCTATAGGTCTGTCCATGCACCAATATCACACTGTCTTAATTATTGTAGCTCTTATAGTAAATATTAAAATTCAGTAATGTTATCCCTCCAACTTTGTTCTTTTTTGCCAAAGTTGTTTTGCATATTCTAGGTTCTTTGCTTTTCCATATGAATTTTAGAGTCAACTAGTTAATTTCTTTTTCAAAAAAGCCTGCTAGAGTTTTGATTGGAATTGCATTGAATCATTGAAGGCATAAATCAAATTGGGGAGAGCTGACAATTTAACAATAGAGTGTTCTGAACTATGAACTTATCCACGAACAGATAGTTTTTAGGAAGGCTTATTGCATTGTCCAGTTCCTGTATGTTTTTCTCTCGTGGTTGACAATTAGCCTAAGTCCAACGTGGCAATTCCCCTCCTCTTGCCAAGGTTGGTTCAGGAAGGGGCTGTGACTCAGTTCTGGCCAATGAGGCTGGAGGGAAGTCGGCTTTGAGAGTTCTGGGAAAGGTGTCTCTGATCTAAGAAGAGGACACGGAAAGAGAGGCCCCTTTCTTTCTCCAGATTTCGTAATGTCTAGATATGATACCAGGAATTATTGCAGTCATCTTGTGAGAGGAACCAGAGGGAGGGCAAACAGCCAACATGCAGATGACAAAGCAAAAAGACAGAAAGACCTAGTCCTAGACAACCACACTGAGCCACTGAAGCAACCAACCTTGATGCCCACACAGTGCTTCCTTGTTACGTGAGAAAAAGGTTTTCACGACTGTTCCAGTCTATTTGAGTTGAGTTTTTCCATTACATGTAGTGGAAATTCATCTTATCTATTATATCTCTTCTTATCAAGCAGCTAAAACATCCCTGAAAAATCACAAGCTATAGATTTTTCATTTAAAGAGTATTTTTAGTTTATTTTTCCCACTCTTTACTTAAAGCTTTTATATAGTTTTTTAAATTTATAAATTCAATATATGAATTCAGTCTCATTGTAAAAGTACAAACAATACAAATTTGATTAAATATAGAAAGTCAGAATTTTCCTCCAGGTCTCCCGCTTCCCCAAGCTAACCCAATACCCTTACTGGAAAAGAACCATTGTTATCAATTGGATGTGCATCCTTCTGGATATTTTTCTATGCATGAAAGCAACATATATACATATATTTTTTAAAACATAACTTATTTGAACGTTTACAGGCTCAGGTGAATGACTACTTAAAACCTACGAGGAATTTTTAAATATAAGAACTTGTCATATGTGAATTGAAATTATTTTAAATATTTTTCCTTTTGTGGGAATACTATTATTTTCCTTTTGTGGGAATAACTTTAAAAAGTAGGACTATACCTTTAAAAAACATAAAAATGCACATCTAAAAAGAAGTGTACTGATGTCATTCAATAGTGAGCCACAGTAGTTATAAAACACATGTTTACTATTAATGATACAGTGCCAATCTCAACCAGTCCTATTATAATTAGAGACTATTCCAACTATCATAATTTTTTCACCCATCCCTCACTTACACTTTTTTCCCCCACCCATAGAGCCTACGACTGTGACTTGAAGTGAAAGAGGCTATTTAAAAAAAGGAGTTTGCCCAGGGTAGTGTGGGTTACTGAATGAGAGCTAACTGGATTTTTAAAAGATTTTTAAAAATCAATATTAAGGGAAAAGTTCATAATTTCCCCCCAAACTCCTACAATCGTGTTCTCTGAGTTAATTAATGTGAACAGTTTGATATGTAATTTTCTTTATCATCTCTTATGCCGGTGTGTGTGTAAAATGGGTCCATGCATTACTGTTTAAGTTAGAGTATAGGTTGGACTCTGTAATAAAGATCCAAAATAACAGCGGCTCCCACAAGAGAAAATTTTATTTCTCATTCACCAAACAGTCCGGTTATAAGTGGTCTAGGAGATATGGACTCTCTACTGTGTCAGGGACCCAGGCTCCTTCCAGCTTCTTGTGCTATCATCCCAAGGTATTGTACTCATCTATATGTTACCATCGTTCCTTCGCTCCAACCCAAGGAAGAAGCAAAAGTCAAAGGGGAAGGCACTTCCCTTTCTAAAGGGCACAATGCGGAAGTTGCACACATCCCAACCCATTGGCCATAATTTAATCACAAACCACACCTCACTGATAGGGAGGTTAGAGAGAAGCAATCAGGAGTGGAGCAGTTCAGACAACTCCCGGGCTGCCTCACAAGGGTCCAGAATCTCAGGCATCCCAACCATCGATTTTGCTGCTGTTTGTCCCAGATCATCTTTACTAGTAGAGCCTGAACCTGGATGACTGTGAGTTCTCTGGTTGGAGAATGGCACAAAAAGGGCAGAGACAGCAAAGGGAAAGCTTGATTGATTTAACTAAAATGTAAAACTTCAGGACAGTAAGAAATACCATAGGCAAGTTAAAAGGCACGTGGCATACTGTAAAAACTATTTGCAACACATATAATAGACAAATGCTTAATAATGTTAACAGCTCTTACAAATCTGGAAGAAATAAATGTTTCAGTTAAAAATGGGCAAAGGAAGTCAGTGGCAATTCAGAAAAGGAGAAATACAATAAACAAATAAATATATGAGAAACACTCCAAGCGTTCTATATGGTTTTTTAAAATGCAAATTAAACAGCAATGGAATACCATTTATCACATAGAGACCTTATTTGTGTTGAAACTTTATATGTGTTAAGAGTTCTGGGCTGGGAGGAGGGAGAGAATTTTTTGGCATTCTCATGCTCTGCTGGTTGAAATATAATTGAAATAAACTTTGAAGGAGCCATTTGGCAATATGAATCAAAAATCTTTTAATATTTAGGAGACTCAACACAGAATTATTTATATAATATGGGAAAACCTGGAAACAACAGAAATGCCTAATAATAGGGGATTGGGATAAATGACTTAATGTCTGTCCACATAATGGACTATGCTGAAGTAATTAATAATTTGTAAAGGTATATTTATCTTGAAAATGAAGGATGGTTGTGATGTATTTTTACGCAGGAAGTTATAAACAATATGTACAATATGGACCCATTTTTATAAAAATATCTATGTGAGTCATTTAGGATGCCCTCAGTTGCAATTAATAGAAAACTCAATTCAAACTGACTTCAACAAGCAAATTTATTGTTCATATAACCAGAACTTCTAGAAGTAAGACAGATTTTGGTTTGAGCTTAATTTAGCAACTCAGAAAATTCTTTAAAGACCAAATTTCTTTTTATATCTCTTTTTACCTTCCAAAGCATCTGCTTCATCTGAAAGTGGTTTGTCTTGTGGTGGCAAGATGGCTGGCAACAGCTCCCAAGATTGCCTTGTCCCAACTCAGAGAATGAGTGAGTGTCTCTCCCCCAGACTTTAGCAGGAGACCTAGGCTTCCCTCTGATTGGACCATCTTGATCATGTGCTTTTCCCAGAGGCCAGGGGAGTGCTTTGTAGTGATTGGCTTAGGTCTGGGTTAAGTGCTGGTCCCCAAAACAAAAACTGCAGCAAGAGCCTGAGATTACTGTAATTTAGTTTAGCTGGACCAGGATCTATTCTGGAACTAGACATGGGATAAATCCCAACAGAACTGCATGGATGTTCCACAATAGTGTGGGGTGGAATGGATGTTGAGAAGCTCATCCTAAGATCCACCTCACCACAGGAAAAAGCCTGGAAGGATGTACACCAAAGTGTCAACAGTGGTTATCTTAGAGCAGTGGAATTATGGGTAAATTTTATTTTCTTTTGGATGCTTATCTGTATTTTACATTTCTGACAACAGATGTATTACTTGGGAGATGGTGCCAAGATGAGGGTTTAGGAGAACTCTGAGCTCACCTCCTCCCATGGACACAACAAATTTACAAGTACTCTTGGAACAGTTACCCCAAGAGAGAACTGAAAACTGGATAAAAAGAACCCCCACAACAAGGGACAGTGCTGACTGAGGTGGAAGAGGCAGAAATTCCTTTCTGGGGAGAAAAAAGTCACCTTCTAGGTGTGGGGCTTCATGGCTTGGAGTAATCTTATGGTACGAAGCTTTTCCTGGAGGAGTAGGGGATCTAGGTGAGGGAGCATTACCACAATAAGCAGCTTTTGGACTCAGCACAACTGAGAAAAGTGTCATAATATCTAGCTTTACTGGCTATTAACTACAATGAGGAATACCCCCAGAAAAGCTATTGGACATAAGGGAGAAAAAAGCCTGCTCTTAAAGGGCCCATGCATGAATTCACCCATTTTGGAAAGCAACCTAAAATCACCAGAAAGAAAGGTACACAGTCCTTTGGTGAAAAGAGACTCAGTTGATAGCCTCTGAGCACATCTCAGTGAGAGGTGAGACACCCCCCCTGGCTGGGACCACCTCTCCAGGGACTGAGACATTGGCAGCAGTCATTATTGTGACCTAGTACAGGCATACTGACCCAGACACTGGCACACACCACTAGAGTTCTTCTCCTGGCCTGTTAGTGCATAATACTCCCCACTAGGGCACTGATTTAATTCAGCTCAGCCAGAGCAACCAGCTCACCCTAGGGACTGGCCCTACCAATAGCAAGGCCTCAGGCCATTTGTGGGCCTACATAGGCTGGGTGAGTGAGTCTGCCTCTGCAGGGCAGAGCACGCCTGAGGGGCATGTCTGCATTGGTGGAGTGTGTGGGGACTCTGCAGTGGGGCAACTGGGTCCACTTCAGTGGGTCAGGGTGTGTGCACAGGGCAGGACTGTGTTACAAGGCATGTGTCCCTGCAGGTGGTGGGGCTTGTCAGCAGCAGAAGATTTGTGCTTCTCATACAGCCACATATGGGATCAGCCCCACCTTCCAAATCCTGAAACAGTTGAGTGCTCCCATGCCTGGAGCCAGTCCCACTCAGCTACACTCCTGAGTGAGCTGACAACAACCTTGCAGGCCAGAGACCTACAGAAATTGTAAGCCCCTGAGCCTAGCAACAAGCCATGTTGGGGGCCTACTCACTTGACAGAAAAACGGCAACAGGAATATGCTATTAGACCTTGCAGCCAACTGTGCTGGGGCTCCACATGCTTGATAAAGTGACTGAAGGGACAATAGCAGCCACACATAACTGAGCATTACAATCAGCCAGCCAGGGAGACATCCTAGCCTCCCTGGGAACCTGCAGCAAGAGCAATCTTGCCACAACAGAAGGACACACATAGACAACAAAAAGGACACTCCTGGAACATTTGGAACTGGTGATGAGAGGGAAGCACACTTCTGGGCCTCATAAGGCATCACTTACATAAGGCCACCTCTCCAAGATCAAGAGATATAGCTGACCTACCTAATACATAGATATAAGCACTGAGAAAGAGAAAAAATGAGGAGACAAAGGAGTACATTCCAAGGAAGGGAACAGGATGAAACCCCAGAAAAAAAACTAAATGAAACAGAGATAAACAATCTACCTGATAAAGAGTACAAACTAATAGTCATAAGGATGCTCAGTGATCTTGGGAGAAGAATGGATGAACTCACTGAGAATGTCAACAAAGAATAAGAAGTTAAAAAAAGAATCAATCACAAATGAAGAATACAATACTGGAAATGAAAAATTCACTACAAGGACTTATAGCAGAGTAGGTGATACAGAAGAATGGATCAGCAAGCTGGACAAAAGACTAGAGGAAGTCACCCAAGCTGAACAGATAAAAGAAAACAGAATTAAAAAGAATTAAAAAGAATGAGGACAGTCTAAGGGACCTCTGGGACAATATCAAGTGCACTAATGTCCATATTATAGGTGTCCCAGAAGGACAAGAGAGAGATAAAGAGGCAGAGAATCTATTTGAAGAAATAATAGCTGAAAACTTTCTTGTCCTAAGGAAGGAAACAGACATCCAGGTACAGGAAGCACAGAGAACACCATACAAGATGAATACCAACAGGCCCACACTGAGACACATTATAATTAAAATGTCAAGAATTAAAGATAAAGATAATCCTAAAAGCTACAAGAGAAAGGCAACTTTACATACAAAGGAAGCCCCATAAGGCTATCAGCTGACTTCTCAGCAGAAACCTTACAGTCTACAAGGGAGTGACATGATATGTTTAATGGCTGAAAGGAAAAAACCTACAGCCAAGAATAAAGGAGAGATAAAGAGTTTCCCAGATAAGCAAAAACTAAAGGAATTTATCACCACTAAACCAGCCTTAAAAGAAATTCTAAAGGGACTTATTTAGGTGGAAAAGAGAAGACCACAAATAAGAATAAGAAAATTATCAAAAAACCAAAATAAAACAATACAATCACTGGTGAACACAAATACACAGTAAAGGTAGCAGATCAACCACCTATAAATCTAATATGAAGGTCAAAAGACAAAAGTACTAAAATTATCTATTTCCATGATAAGAAGGTAACAGATATATACACACACACACACACACAAAGAAGTTATATCTGATATCAAAAACATAAAATGAGGGAGGAGCAGAGTAAAAGAGTAGAGCTTTTAGCAAGAGGTCAAACTAAAGAGACCACAAACATAACATAGATTGCTATATGCGTAGGTTATTATATATGAACCTCATGATGATCACAAACCAGAAACCTATAATAAACACACAAAAAATTAATAGAAAGAAACCCAAACATAATAGTAAAGAAAGATATCAAACCACAAGGTAAGAGAGCAAGAGAAGGAGAAAGGAACAGAGAAGAACTACTAAACACCCAGAAAAAAAGTAACAAAGGGCCAATAAGTATATTTTTATCAATAGCTACTTTAAATGTCAATGGACTAAATGCTCCAATCAAAAGACATAGGGTGGCTGGCTGGATCAAAAAACAAGACCCAAATATATGCTGCATACAAGAGACACTTCAGACCTAAAGACACTCACAAACTGAAAGTGAAGGGATGGAAAAAGATGTTCCACGCAAATGATAATGAAAAAGAAGCTAGGGTAGCAATACTTATACTAGATAAAGTAGACTTTAAAACAGAAACAGTAACAAGAGACAAAAAAGGGCACTACATAATGGTAAGGAAACAATCCAACAAGAGGATATAACACTTGTAAATATCTATGCACCCAAAATAGAATCACCTAAATATGTAAAGCAATTATTAACAGGCATGAAAGGAGAAATAGACAGCAACACAATAATAGTAGGGGACTTTAACACTCCACTTACATCAATGGATAGATCATCCAAACAGAAGATCAATAAGGAAAAATTGGCCTTAAATGACACATTAGACCAGATGGACTTAGTAGATATATATATAGAACATTCCATCTCTAAACTGCAAAATACACATTCTTTTCAAATGCACATGGAACATTCTCCAGGGTAGATCACATATTAGGCTGCTAAAAAAAGTCTCAATAAATTTAAGAAGATTGGAATAATACCAAGCATATTTTCTGACTACATCTGTATAGAAATCAGAAAAGCCAGAAATATGTGAAGATGAAACACAATGCTAGTGAACAACGATTGGGTTAATGAAGAAATAAAAAAATATCTGGAGATAAATGAAAATGAAAATACAACATGCCAAAATTTGTGGGATACAGCAAAAGTGGATCTAAGAGGGAAGTTTAAAGCAATACAGGCCTACCTCAACAAAGAAGAAAATTCTTAAATAAGCAATCTAACAGTGCACCTAAATGAATTGGAAAAAGAAGAACAAAGGAAGGAAGGAAGGAAATAATAAAAATGAGAGTGGGAATAAATGAAATAGAGCCTAAAAAAAAAAAATAGGAAAAAGCAATGAAACTAAGAGCTGGTTCTTTGAAAAGATAAACAAACTTGACAAATCTTTAACTAGACTCACCAAGAAAAAAAGAGAGAAGTCTCAAATAAAATCAGAAATAAAAGAGGAGAAATTACAGCAGACACCTCAGAAATACAGAAGATTATAAGAGAATACTGCGAAAAGCTATATGCCAACAAATTGGATTATCTAGGAGCAATGGAGATATTATTAGAATCATACAACCTTCCAAAACTGAATCAATAAGAAATAGAGAATTTGAATAGGCAAATCACCAGTAAGGAGATTGAAGCAGTAATCAAAAAACCTCCCCCAAAATTAAAGTCCAGGACCATACAGCTTCCCTGGTGAATTCTACCAAACATTCAAAGAAGACTTAATACCTATACTTCTCAAGCTCTTCCCAAAAATTGAAGAGGAGAGAAAGCTTTCTAACTCATTCTATGAAGACAACATTACCCTGATACCAAAACGAGACAAAGACAACACACAAAAAAAAGAAAATTAAAGCCCAGTCTATGCAAAAGTCCTCAACAAAATACTAGCAAATCAAATACAACAATACGTTAAAAAGATCATACACCATGATCAGGTGGGATTTATTCCAGAGATGCAGGGATGGTTCAACATCCACAAATCAATCAATGTGAAACACCACATTAACAAAATGAAGAATAAAAATCACATGATCATCTCAATAGATGCAGAGAAAGCATTTGACAAGATACAGTATCCAGTCTGATAAAAACTCTGAATAAAATGGGTATAGAAGGAAAGTCTTTCAACATGATAAAGATCATATATGACAAACATACAGCTAATATCATTCTCAATAGAGAAAACCTGAAGGCTATCCTTCTAAGAATGGGAACCCAACAAGGATGCCCACTTTCACTATTCTTATTTAACATAGAATTGGGAGTCCTAGTCAGAGCAATCATTCAAGAAAAAGAAATAAAAGACACCCAAATTGGAAAGAAAGAAGTGAAGCTGTCATTATTTGCAGATGACATGGTTTTATGGATAGGAAACCCCAAAGGATCCACCAAAAATCTTTTAGAAATAATAAATGAATATGGCAAAGTTGTGGGATACAAAATCAACATAGAAAAATCAGTTGCATTTTTATACACTAACAACGAAGTAGCAGAAAGAGAAACCAAGAATACAGTCCCATTTACAACTGCAACAAAAAGAATAAAATACCTAGGAACAAACTTAAGCAAAAAGGCGAAAGACCTCTACACTGAAAACTATAAAACATTGTTGAAAGAAATTGAAGAAGACACAAAGAAATGGAAAGATATTCCGTGCCCTTGGATCGGAAGAACTAACATAGTTAAAATGTCCATACTTCCTAAAGCAATCTACAGAGTCAGTGCAATACTTATCAAGGTTCCAATGACATTTTTCACAGAAATAGAACAAAGAATCCTAAAATTTACATGGAGCAACAAAAGAACCCAAATAGCCAAAGGAATCCTGAGAAAAAAGAACAAAGTTGGAGGTATCACACTTCCCAATTTCATAATATACTACAAAGCTATAGTAATCAAAACAGCACAGTACTGGCACAAAAAACAGACACATAGATCAATGGAACAGAATCGAGAGCCCCAAAATAAAACCACACATCTATGGACAGCTAATTTTTGACACAAGAGCCAAGAACATACAATGGCAAAAGGAAAGTCTCTTCAATAAATGGTGTTGGGAAAACTGGACAGCCACATGCAAAAGAATGAAAGTAGATCATTATCTTATGCCATACACAAAAATTAACTCAAAATGGATTAAAGACTTGAATGTAAGACCTGAAACCATGTAACTTCTAGAAGAAAACCTAGGCAGTACGCTCTTCGACATCAGCTTTAGCAGCATATTTTCAGCTACCATGTCTGACCAGGCAAGGGAAACAACAGATAAAATGGATGGGACTGCATCAAACTGAAAAGCTTCTGCACAGCAAACGAAACCATCAACAAAATGAAGAGACAACCTAACAATTGGGAGAAGATATTTGCAAACTATATATCTGATAAGGGATTAACATCCAAAATATATAAAGAACTCATACACCTCAACAACAACAAAAACTAACAACCCAATTAAAAAATGGGCAAAAGATCTGAACAGACATTTCTACAAAGGAGATATACAGATGGCCAAGAGGCGCATGAAAACATGTTGAACATCACTAACTATCAGGGAAGCTCAAATCAAAACTCATGCCCATCAGAATGGCTATAATTAACAAGACAGGAAGGAACAAGTGCTGGAGAGGATGTGGAGAAAAGGGAACACTGATACACAGCTGCTGGGAGTGCAAACTGGTGCAGCCACTATGGAAAACTGTATGGAGATTCCTCAAAAAATTAAGCATAGAACTACCATACCATCAAGCTATTCCACTGCTGAGTATTTACGCAAAGAACATGAAAACACGGATTCTTAAAGATGTATGTACCCCTATGTTCACTGCAGCATTATTCGAAATAGCCAAGACTTGGAAGGTGACTAAGTGCCCATGAAGGGATGAATGGATAAAGAAGATGTGGTACATGTACACAATGGAATACTACTTAGCCATAAAAGGATGAAATCTTGCCGTTTGTGACAACATGGATGGACCTTGAGGGTATTATGCTAAGTGAATTAAGTCAGAGGGAGAAAGTCAAACACCGTATGATCTCACTCATAAATAGAAGATAAAAACCGTAACAAATAGAGACGGGGATGGGATTGGTAGTTACCAGAGTGGGGGGGAGGGGTGAAAAAAGGGCAAAAGGGGTGATTAGGCACATGTGTGTGGTGATGGGCTGTGATTAGTCTTTGGGTGGTGAACATGATGTAATCTACAGAGAAATTGAAATATAATGATGTACATCCGAAACTTATATAATGTTATAAACCAATGTTACTGCAACAACAAAAATAAATAAATAAGCAAAAATAAAAATCAAAGATTGCCTAGAAGCAAAAAAAAAAAGTATTACTTGAATAGCTTCCAAAAGAAATGAAGGCTATAAATACGAGACAGAGCTTGTGTATCACACTTGCGGCGTAATTAGCAGTTCGAGAGATTTAAAGCAGACATGTTGGCAAACAGGAAATAGGAGTTTTCAGAATGATACCAACTGTGCCATGCAGAGGTTTCTAACTGCCTTTGTTATGAAATGTGGTCATTTCCACAGGCGGAATCTGAGATCTTTGAAGGTCGGTCTGGCTTGAAACCATTGGTGCAGTGGCTTGAATTTTTCCCTTATGTTAGGGTGGGAAACTTCTTAATTTTCTCTAGAGACATTTCTCCTTGTCATCTTTAACGCCATGAAGTGGGTCCCAACCCCAGAAAGGATGCAGAGAGCACACATCTCTTTGCAAAGGGACCCCTGTGTACAGAAGGAGATGCGCTAGCCCAGGGTTCCTCCACTTCCTTTTTAGACAGAAGGAGTTCAGTGTTCTTTCAGGAAGTGGCCACTGCAGAGTTCTCTGCTTTCTCTGACATTTCTTGCAGCTTGCTATACTGTGAATCACGTGGCTGCAGGCACCACGGAAGGGGCCCCGGTCTGAAGGCTCAGGGTCCTGGGAGAATGTGAAGTGGAGCGTGTCCTTTGACTTCTGTTAGATACTGGGTATTGGGAGTTCTTCCTGGGATTCATGAAGAAACTCCTGCTGCTCTTCCACACATTTTTTCCTGGAAAGGAGAACTCCTTGTTCCATTGGCAGCAAAGACCCTCAGTGGTGAAGTAAGGTAAGGATTTCTCATGTCATTCTGGGCATCCCATTTCTCACTTTTACTTTTCCTTGAAATCGATTCTCAGCTCTGCATTTTCAGAAACTCGATTTCATCTCATCGTGCCCTTCTGGAATTATTCCATTGTGATGGTAAGCAATAAACTGATTTCAGTTTCATGATGAGAGCTACACTTACCAAAAGGATTGAAATGCTCCAGTTTGAGTGGTCAACGCACTCTGGTCTTAGTAGGAAAATACATGTGGGCGATGAAATGAGGCCATAAGGTGGATATCGGATGATCTTAAGACACCATTCTGTGTTTCTCCTGGTAACGTCATCCATTCCCACCAGAATGTAAACTTCACTGGAGTAAGGACTTTGTCTGTCTTGTTCAATGTTGTGTCCACCCATCTAGAACAGTCAGAGGTACTCAACACATACATGGTGAATGAATGAATGGCTAGCTGGCTAGGTCAATGGATAAATCCTTATTATTTTCTAGAGTCACTGTCCTATGAGAAGTTTTCCCTGACCTTTCTAGGAAGATTAGACTCCCTCCTCTGGGTTTCCGTGGCATTTTGAATTAAAGCACTTAACTCATAGTATTGAAAGTATCTGCTTATATATGTTTCTGTCTTCCCTGAAAGACTGTGAGCTCCACGTGCAGGGATTCTGCCTTATTTTTCCATTTAACTAACTAGAGACACTTTTCACAGTTCTCGGGCGTATAGTTGATGCTCATTGAATAAAATAATACTGTGGCAGCCTCATGACTCTCTCTCAGCCTATGGGATCTACTTGTTAAGTGGATCAGTGGATATTACATTAATTGGGCCCATTTGCTTCTTCAGTGTTGGTGACCCATCATTAACTTCTTATTCTTTGCTTTTCATTGCTTCCAAGGGAGCTAGCATCCTTTGATTTTCTGCTGTTATTTCAGTATCCTTTCTGTTGAACCTACGAATATGCTGAATGGTTCCCATAGATTCCATTTCTAGGATCAAATTAGTCACCTCCTGACCTTATACAGAGAGGCACCTTAATCTCATCAGCAAACTATCTCCAAGTCTTAGTGGGGATGTGTTGTTTCTGGGAGGACGACCTGGAGATAGCGCATCCCTCTTGGGTTTTGTAGATACTTACAGCTCTGGTCATACAAACTAAAGTCCCCAGTCTGGTCCCAACTCACTTTTGGCTCTTGTCTTTTATGGCCTATGGTCCTCTCTCTGGAGACTGCACTTCCTGCAATAGGTACACTTGCCTTCTGACCAGGTCACATTTCCTTGACATCTAGGTGGGGATTGTATGGCACCACTCTGATGACTGTGAAAGAGCAAATGTCCTCCTCTGGCCCCCAGCCAGTCCTGGATCATCCAGAGATAATACTCAATGTTTTGAGACCAGGAATTTAGAAAGTCAAGACAAAGATTAAGTGGCAAACACACATTTAAGATCAGGGCAGGCTGAAAGTCTGGAACAAGGTAGATACTCAAGTTAGGTAAAATTGGCAATAACCAGAGAATGGTGATCTGGGCCTGATTCATGGGCAGAGTTTGCTACAGCCAAGGAGTCCACATTCTCTGTTAATTTGTGTGGGCCTGAATCCATGGATGTGGATGGTTTAAGTGGTCAAGAAGGTGGTGAAAAGGAAAGCGGACAATTTTAGTTCTATTGGAAGGTTCTTTGAGTGCTCAAGCAAGTCTCACTAGACCAGAGTGACATAGCCATGCATTTTTGGGTACACACCGCAGGATTTATACATCTCAGCCATGGTTCCCTTATCTAACGCCCACCCTCACCTCCCAGGAGGACTTGCATCCTGCACTTGTGTTGTCACCAGGATCCATCCAGTTGTGTCCTACACTGAAAATTCCCATGACTGGTTGTTTGTTCTTTAATAAGAGAGCTTCTCCACATGAGTGCATTCTGATGACTTTGAAAGCCTTTTTGTCATTTGGGTCAAACCTCGAAGTTGGACAGTATCTAGATCTAGCTATCTGTACCCTTCACACATGTGTTTCGTTAAATTAGATTATTTCTCGACTGTTTCCCTTCTGTAGGCATAATTTATGTCTGCCTTCATCAGATTTTCCCTCATTTCCTATCCACAGAGCCAGCCTCTTTTGCACAGTTGTGGTTTTCTAGAGGGCTTCTTTACCCCTTCTGTCTTCCTCAAACAGCCTGACTCAACTTTCTGTGTCCTTGCTTTTTCCAGAAGGCTTTTCCTGCTAGCCCCATGTCAGTACTTCCCGGGATTCATCTCAACATCACCTGCCCTGGTGTTTCATGCAAAAGAAGGAAGAATACCTTCCCCAGATCCACTTCTTGGGAAAGGAGAAAGGAACTCACCTTTCTCTAACCAAAGGTTTGTGGTTTTCATACATTTTCTCCAAAAAATGTGAAATTGATCTAAATGTTTTTGCCACCCTGCTCATAGACTATACCAGTGTTCATTCTTGCTCCCACTTCCAAGTCAGTGAAGTAAATGTCTTGAGGACAGAGGCCATATTTCATTCATCTCTGCAGACCCAGCATTTAGTGTAGTGCCTGACACATGGTAGGTGCACAATCCATGTTTATTGAATGAATGAATGAGCAAATGTATAAATGGAGAAATTGGGATATGGGCATGAATTTTAAAATTCTGATTACAAATTTTTTGATCACTCAAAAGTGATTTTGTGATAATATAGCAGGGGCTTTCAAAGTTAATGATTTTCTTTGTCACCAATACTTAGAATGTAAATTCTTTTGAGAAATACAAAATATAGTTACAAATAATGTGTGCAAAAGTAGCATTAATGACAATAATATATATTCTATTTGGAAATAAGTCCATTAAATAGAAAGATGACTATAATGGTCATATTTTAAGGTAATCACAAGGATGGGTATTGAAACAGCCATTTGCTCTATAAATATGATTCAAAATTCTATGCCAATTCTAAAAGGCAAATATACATGCTAATGAAAATAACGAAGAACTTTATTAACTTGGTATAAGTGGACTTTGTTATGGAAAAATGCAAGTCCATCCAAATGTTAACAGAGAATTGACTGTGATAAATGGACTTACATCCCTGCCACAGGAACTTTATAAATATATAGGTTCCAACAATTGAGAGAAATCAATGATACAATAATTAGGTAAAAGGTCAAGTTGATAATTATGTGCTGAGTAAAAGTTCTCAGAGCAAGCAAAACGTTAAAGTGTTCCATGAAATTTCACTTTCAATTATAAGATTTATTTAAAGATCACAGTTTTCGGGTCTAGAGAGTCAACTTTGCATGACATGTATGATATATATGGTGCAAAGATGCCTTATAAAGATAGGAGCATTTAACCAAGCAGTGCAAATTATAACCAGATTTCAAAACTAAGGAAACTCTTTTTCATCAACAAATCACAGCATATAATAAAGGTCAGTAAGAGCAGCTATAATTAAATTGTACCTTAATTTGAGGAAACAGAATTAAACTTGATGGAAAGTTTACAAAAAATCTCCGATGCTGAGTGAGAGAGAGAAACTAAAGCACTTCGTGGATACTGCTGATTTCAGCTTTGCCAAGATTGTCCTGATGGAACATCTGGTTTATGCTAAAGCCAGGTGTGGTCTGCCGAGACAGAAAGGGTGTATCTTGTTCCTTAGGGTGGCACAACTATCTGAACTGTGCAATGAAAGAAAACAATTGACCAAGGCTTTCAAAGCCATCAGAATGCACTCATGTGGAGAAGCTATCTTATTAAAGAACAAACATTGACTAGCAAAACACAAAACTCACCATCTCGGCTGCTATGTGCTATTTAATTAATGGATTAATTAATTAATTAACTAAATTGAGGTCGTATTGGTTTATATGTGTTATTTTATAAGCTTTAATCATGTTAAAGTCATACACAGGTAAATTAACTTTTAACTAGCTTCATAATTACAATAATGCAACATTAAAATAGTTAATAGTATTAACTGGAAAATAGTGTTAACTGGGAAATAGTATTGGCAATGAATCATTTTTCTCAGCAACATACAGAACACCGTTTGCTCTTTATGGTTTATCGACATCACATGGACCTTTGGCATCTGGACAGATAGGGAGGAAGGGAGAAATGACATCTGTTTACCACCTGCTAGGTAACTGTCAGAAGATTCGGGATTGTGTGAGCTCCGTGATGTCAGAGACTTGGTATGTGTTGGTTACTGGGTATCTCCAGCACTTGGATCCATGCCAGAGACACATAGGTAGCTGGAATTCACCAGCTGATTGAGTAGATGTCTATCTGTTGAGCCTGACACTTTTGTTTGTTGGTTAGGCCCATGCCGATGCAGAGAGCTCTATCCAAAGGGAATCAAATGACAGTTTTATTTTAGCCAGTGTACCATAGTTTCATATAAATTCATTATTGAAGTTTCTAAAATTCATGAAAAATGTTGTTTGTTACATATGACATCATTATAGTTAGTATGGAACCATCTTTTTCTGAAATCCTGGAATGACTCCTGTGCCATATTTCTATCTGAAGATATATATATAGGGCAGTGAAGTGTGTCATTAAATTGTGTCCTCTTTGTTCACACACATGTCATTGTTACTATAGTAAGTCAGATCACACAAATTTCTCATTAAATTATAAAATGAAAAGAGCTTTGTCACCACTCTTTCTTTTTTTTTAAATATTGGCCCCTGTGCTAACATCTCTTGCCAATCTTTTTTCTTCTTCTTCTTCTTCTCCACAAAGCCCCCCAGTACATGGTTGTATATTCTAGTTGTAGGTCCTTCTGGTTGTGCTATGTGGGACGCTGCCTCAGCATGGCTTGATGAGCAGTATGTAGGTCCATTCCCAGGATCTGAAGCCCTGAAACCCCAGGTAGCCAAAGCAGAGCATGAAAACTTAATCACTTGGCCACAGGGCTGGCCCCTTTGTCACCATTCTTATGGAGCTATCTTCTTTCCAATACTTCCTTCTTAAATATTTATTTATATTCCAGCTTTGGGGGTTTCCTTCACCCTGCCCTGGCCCATGGAAGGCCTGGTGTTTCAAAATCTTAAGGTGTTTAGTAAAGATGCTTGTGCACATTGCTTTCTAAGATGTGTGTGTTTTGTTTTTTTTTTGAGGAAGATTAGCCCGGAGCTAACTACTGCCAGTCTTGCTCTTTTTGCTGAGGAAGACTGGCCCTGAGCTAACATCTGTGCCCATCTTCCTCTACTTTATATGTGGGACACCCACCACAGCATGGTGTGCCAAACGGTGCCATGTCTGCACCCGGGATCAAAACCAGTGAACCCTGGGCCGCTGAGAAGTGGAACCTACGAACTTAACCACTGCACCACTGGGCCAGCCCCTCTAAGACGTGTTTTTAATCATTAAGTAGTTTAGAAAAGAGCAAGTTTCTATTAAAGCAAGGTAGTGAGTCTCTAGATTAATGAATCCTATGAGTACTTAGAAGAATGTCTGTGGATCAAAATTTTGATCAGAAAAAAAAGGGGAAGGAAGCTGGAGAATTTCCCTTTTTATTAAAAAAGGCAGGTTAACACTCAGAAAGTTAACTGCCTGGGAAAACACTCATTAGAAAAATGTGTAATTTTTCTGTCTTCAGAAGTCACAGGATATACCTGCAGAAGCTGCATGATTTCACCCAGTTCTCCACGTCACCTCTGGGAGCTGTTTCCAGATGATTAACACAGCTAATATTTAGTTAAGGGCCTATTCTTGATGAGCAGTTCCTGGCACTCAGTAAACACTGGTTTCCTCCCTTCCTTCCTGCCCACTTTGAGAATAGGAGAGGAGATGGCAGAAGCTTCACAGACTGGAGTGGTTTTCAAAATACCAAAGAAGTAAGGCCACAATTAGAGCAAAGGGGAAGATGCTTTTAAAGAGAAGAGGGCGTGTTAATGGTGGAAGAAGAGAAGGTCTGATCATTCCGGGAGGGTTGCAAGAACCATTCTGGAAGTACCCACTTCTTCTCACTGGCCTTCTGCCAGCAGCCACTGAGCACTTGAAACCATTTCTGAAGTTTGTTCTCAGCTGATGAGTTCTTCCCATTGGTGGTAAGTCGGACACTGGCCCTAACCTTGGCGGACACTGCCTGACTGACAGTGAGCACCCAGGAAGAAAAGGCCCTCCTCCCTCTCACAGATCAGAGACCTTTCCTCCTTTAGACATTCCTAGGTGTGGGTTCTGGGGGGAGTCTAGCTGGACCCACAGGAAGCCATTCTCAGCTACCTGGAAATAAAGCGGTAGCTGGTAGTTGTTTTTCCTGGCTGTATCAGTCTGCTTGTGCTGCCACAACAAAGTACCACAGGCCGAGTGACTTAAACAACAGAAATTCAATTTCTCATCATTCTGGAGGCTGGAAGTCCAAGATGAAGGTGCTGGCAGGGTTGGTTTCCTCAGAGGCCTCTCTTCTTGACTGCAGATGGTCATCCTCTTGCTGCCTCTTTCTATGGTTTTTTTCTCTGTGCACACGCATCTCTAGGGTCTCTCTTCATATGTCCTAATCTCCTCTTCTGACAAGGACACAAGGGCACCAATCAGATTCGATTAGGGCTGCCCTGATGGCCTCATTTTAACTTAATTACCTCTTTAAAGACCTTATCTCCAAATATAGTCACATTCTGAGATTCTGGGGGTTAGGGCTTCAATATATGAATTTGGGGAAAGGGGCCATAATTCAGACCATACCACCTGCTCAGTCTCTCTTTTTACAGAATTCAATTCACGTGCATCAATATGGTACTGTCAGGAAACAATTCAACAAACACCAGTATCAAACTGTCAGAAGAGCTGGGTTTGAAGGCAGACTTCACCGTTAACCAGCAATCCCCCCAAGAGGAAGTGTGGGGAGACAATTCACCACCTTCAGTATCAGCCTTCACTGACGTGGGGGCAGGTGGCCCAGTGGTTTAGAGAGTGACCGCCTGGTCCAAATTCACTGTCACGAGCCAATTAACCCTGGCTGAGTTTCTTCCTCCCTCTATCCCTTGGTTTTCTTTTCTGAAAAATGGGAATAATGATAGTGCCTCCTTTACAGGCTTGTTGTGCGGACTGAAGGGGTTGGCCCTTGCTACAGCCATGTCCCAGTGAACAATCAACACATTATCTACTATTAGATTTTGTCTGCATCATGATCCCTTTTCTTATGCTCCCTTCCAGGCCCTCCATCACACAGGCACACATCCAATGATCCATTGATTTTCTCCTGCAGTGGGGTATCTATTCTGGAACGGTTGCCTGTGGACCCTCAGAGGTGAGAGAAGTGGGAAATTCCCCCAGCCCAGTGACCCAGATCTCATGATGAAGCCAAGGTAGCAGTTGCCTTTCCGTCAAAGGAATCCGTCTCACTCAGCCCAAACTCCCCAACATGCCCCTGCAGCTGACCAGGAGGGGCACAGGATGGAGAGGAAGAGTGGGCTCCCACAAGTTCATGAGCTCCCTGGAGAAACAGCTCAAAGCACATGTCCTGTGTAGAGCCACGAGCACCATGTTTTCACATCGATGTGGAGAAAAACAAAGACCAACCAAAGGAGAAAAGCAAAGGCTATTTATTCAGAGCTCGCCATAGCAAGGGGGTCGGCCACCATCAACTGCGTTTTGGCAGAGACTCAAGGCAGACAGAGGAGTGGGAAAGCTTTATGGTGGAAAAAGGGATGGAGCCAGGTGTGACCTGATGGGAGCCTGTGGGGCCTGGGGAAGCTGTTGATGGGCTAACCAGAAGCGGGGCATCCTATGTGACTAGTTAGGGGTGTATATTTGGCTTTCTCTGGTTGGTCCGAAGTTGGAAGAAGGGACGAAAATTAGGGAAGCTGTCAGTTTGGGCCAGTTGTTACGGGAGCTATCATCTGACTTCCTGGGTTGTCAGAGAGACAGCAGGCTGCCTTCCGGGCTCAGTTACTGTAGATAAAGGGTTGGTTTCCTGGGCAGGTTGCTGAAGGTTGTGGGTCAAGGTTCTATTTTTATATACAGTCTGGCCACATCTGTTTGTAGATTCAGTCCCTCACCGAGGGCAGCAGGTTGTCCTCAGGGCTTTGCCCTAAGCAGGGCTCTTAGGACGAGACCCCGGGGCTTCGTTGACCTTGTAAGTAACCAGTCCAGCCCTTCTCACACATCTGCTTCCTACAGGATTTTTGCAGGAGTCGTGGGGGCTGGTTCTGATTTTATCGGGTCGGTTGTGAATATAATGTAATTCTTTGCTGAAATCTCTAAACGCCAGGGTTTTATTTCAAAGCTCAAGCCAAAGTAACATTTTGGGCTAGAAGGAAACAGGTATTTCCATTTCAGAATTTCAGGAGAAGAAAAAGGCTCTAAGAGCTGTTGTTAAGTGGAGGTAATACAGATAGATGGGGGCTAAGTATATGGGTTTGGTTGCCATGAGCTCTTGAAATGCAAATATGCCTCTAAGGAAGAATAAGAATTTGGAGACTGGGAGATTCTTTCTGGCTGCATGATCCTGAATAAATTGCTGATCTTCCCGAGGTCTTATAATAAATTAAAGGCAGTAAAACTTGCCCTCATTGATTTTGCAGATTTGCAACCCTCCTGGAGATTTCATGTGTACAAAACTTATTCTAAGCCACTCATTATGGTGGTAGTGTCTTTGTTGTGCAAATTTCTCCTCTGCTGGGGTGCCTGCTCAGCGGAGTTCCTATAAAATAGCACTGTGCAAGCAACGCTGGGCATCTCATGTTGGCTCTTAACCTGTGGCATGTGCTGCTCCTAATTTTAATCATGCAAGGCTCCTTATTGCCTAGAAAATGAGTCTTAACCCTTGGAATGGTATCAAGGCCCTCCAAATCTGGTTCTGGTCTTGGTCTGTCCTTAGTCTTCTAAACAGGCCTTCACTCCACCGAAACTGATCTGCTCATTGTCTCCTGAGTAGCAGGTATGGTCCTCCCTTGGCTCTGTCTATTCTCTGTGGCCTGGAATCTGTACCTCTCCTCTCCCCTCTGCACCTCACCCTTGACCTGCTTAGTTTTCCTCCTTGTAAGGCTGGATTCAAGTCTTGTCTCCTTCAAGGAGCTCTCTCTCACTGCCTCAGTTATCCCTTCTATTTCTAAACAATCCTCCTGTAGCACACCCAGCTTTCTTACTCATTTGGTAAGTGAGAGAAACTAGACGTGATGTTGTTGGTTACTATTACCTAATTACATTGTATTTTGCATCTTCCACTGGACGAGAAGTTTCTGTATGTTAGCACCTGTGTTTTAGCGCCTGGTAACCTCCCTGCTTAGGATTCTGCATTGTATGTTTCAATGCTAAGTGAAGACTGGTGGAGTATAATGATGAAAGAACACGCCACGTTGATTAGTGTGTTCAACATATTAGAAAAAGAAACTGGCCCTTGCCTGGTCTCAACAATAAATAGTTCCCTGAAACCATCTCAGATCCGGAAGGAGGCGGGTTGGTGGTTTAGTCTTTATTATAGCTGCAGCTGCAGCAATCAGGAGAGACAAAGAGCAGCTTTTAAAATTTCATTCTAAAGGAAGCACAAGGACAGTCACTCCTGCCCTATGTATGATTTCAAGTCTTAGAACAAGGCCAGGCCAAGCCCAGCTCATTGCCGCTGGGGAGGTGCTGTCAAATGAACTAGAGCAGGGGTAGGGGGTGGGGGCCCGGTGCAGGTGCAGGGAATTCCTGCTGAGCAGGAAGGAGGAATCCAGTGGGGGTGCTCCAGACATGACTGGGATTCCGTGCAGAATGAGGGGTGGGGAGCAAGACCGAATAATGGAAAATAGCCCGTATGCTAGGCCAAACCCGGCAACAGGGAGCCCAGGAATGGGCATTATTGGGAAGCTCAAGCAGACAGGGAGGCCATCACCATGTGGCCTGCCAGCAGCAACCACCCTAAGTCAGGCTCAGAGGCTGGGTTTCAGGTCTTAGGAGGTGGCCTGGCAGGACAAGGCAGGACCTGTCCTGGAGAGCCAGGGGTTCTACTCAAGGCTCAGCCACAGAGAATAAGATGAGGATGTTCTGGATTGGGGGTGGGGGCAATCTTGTGCTCAAAAATAAGATAAAGCTCAGATACTCCAGGCCCAAGTGAAGAGTTGGCCCCTGAGGATGTGAGTGAGGAGGACTCTAGATAGAGAGAGAAAGGGTGGAGCTTGGCGATGCTGCATGGCCGTGATGTAAAGAACCACGGACCAGAGAAGTAAAGTGACTTCAGCACCCAAAGTCACATTCCTTGTTAGCAACAGATCTATGCTTAGAACCCAGGTCATGGGATTCCCCCAATCCAGGGGTGGAGTGTTTGTTCTAACTTACCAGCATTTGCTTTCTTTTCTTGGCCATTTGCGTGGAATATCTTTTTCCATCCTTTCACTTTCAGTTTGTGAGTGTCTTTAGGTCTGAAGTGTGTCTCTTGTATGCAACATATACATGAGTCTGTCGGTGTCGCAATCCAATGTACACATCAGGATAGATGCAGAGAGGGCTGATGGCCACTCTGAGTTTATTATAACCAGCATTTCAATATATACATAGCTTACATCTGTTAAGCATACATAGGTCTTCTGGATGAAGTAATTAGCGAATGCCAAGAATTCTTCGTGATTTCTCAAGGAGCCCTCCCTCAGCCTCTGTTTTGATATTATCATGTTATTGCTGTGCTCATATATTTTTATCTCGGAGCAGGCAAGGCCTCCTAGGCAACGGCCCCTCCTGCTCCCGATATCGATATCGATATCGTGTCTCCATCTGTGCCCCCAGGTGACCGCGCCTGTCTTAGGTTGCCCTGCCCTGGAGGTCTTACCCATCATTGGCTGACTTGCCTTCTCACCTCTGGGTCACAGTTTGTTGGCCAGCCTTTTCCAGTGATTATTAACCCTTCCTGTGTCAGGGGCAGCTACAGTCTTGTTTTTTTATCCAGTTGGCCACTCTATGGCATTTGATTGGAGCATTTAGTCCATTGACATTTAAAGTAGCTATTGATAAATATGTATTTATTGACATTTTGTTACTTTTTTTTCTGGGTGTTTTAGTAGTTCTTTGCTGCTTTCTCCTTCTCTTGCTCTCTTCCCTTGTGGTTTGATGGCTATCTTTAGTAATATGTTTGACTTCTTTTGTCTTACATTTTTATTTATTATAGGTTTCTGATTTGTGATTACCATGAGGATCCTATTTAATATTCTATATACATAACAGTCTATATCGAGTTGATAGTCTTTAGCTTGACCTCTTTCTTAAAAGCTCTACTTTTTCACTCCTCTCCTCCCACATTTTATGTTTTTGAAATCATATGTAGTCTCTTCCTTAGTGTGTGTCTATCCATTACCCTCTTATCATTGAAATAGGTGATTTTAGTACATTTGTCTCTTAACCTTCATATTATCTTCACAGGTAGTTGATCTGCTGCCTTTACTATATTTTTACCTTTACAAGTGATTTTATTGCCTGTTCTTTTTTTTGTTTGTTTGTTTTTTTGATAATTTTATTTGTGGTCATCACTTTCCCACTTAAATAAGTCCATTCAGCATTTCTTGTAGAACTGGTTTCTTGCTGATAAACTCCTTTAATATTTGCTTGTCTGGGATACTCTTTGTCTCTCCTTCCATTCTGAATGACAATCTTGATGTATAGAGTATTCTTGGCTGTAGGTTTTTTCCTTTTAGCACTTTAAATATGTTGTACCATTGTCTTCTTGCCTGTAGGGTCTCGGCTGAGAAGTCCGCTGATAGCCTTATGGGCTTCCCTTTGTATGTCACTTGTGGCCTTTCTCTTGCTGCTTTTAGGATTCTCTCTTTATCTTTAATTTTGGACATTTTAATTATAATATGTCTTGGTGTGGGCCTCTTTGGGCTTATCTTGTTTGGAGCTCTCTGTGCTTCCTGTACTTGGATGTCTGTTTCCTTCCTTAGGTTAGGAAAATTTTCATCTATTATTTCTTTAAATAAATTTCTGCCCCTTTGTCTCTCTCTTCTCCTTCTGAGACACCTATAATCCGAATGTTAGAACACTTGATATTGTCCCAGAGTTCCCTTAGACTGTTCTCATTCTGTCTAATTGGTTTTTTTTTTTTTCCTGTTCAGCTTGGGTGATTTCCTCTAGTCTTTCATTTAGCTCGCTGATCCGTTCTTCTGCTTCCTCTACTCTGATATTGAGTCCCTCTAATGAGTTTTTCATTTCCAGTATTGTATTCTTCATTTCTGATTGGTTGTTTTTTATATCTTCCAGTTCTTTGCTGATGAGCTCACTGTGTTCCTCCATTCTTCTCCCAATATCTGTGAGCATCCTTATGATATTTTGTTTGAACTCTTTGTTGAGTAGGTCGCTTGTTTCTATTTCATTTAGTCCGTTTTCTAGGGTTTTGCACTGTCCCCTTGCTTGGAAAGTATTCCTTTGCCTCCTCATTATGCCTCTTTCTCTGTGCTTATTTCTATGTATTAGGTGAGTTGGCTATGTCTCCTGATCTTGGAGAAGTGGCCTTATGTATGAGATGCCTTATGAGGCCCAGCAGTGTGCTTCGCTCTCGTCACCAGTCCAAATGATCCAGGAGTGACCCCTTTGTGGGCTACTTGTGGCTTTCTGCTGTGGCAGGGTTGCTCTTACTACAGGTACCCAGGGGGTCTAGTCTTTCCTTCCCTGGCCAGCTGTTTGTAAATCCAGTTTGGGGAGGCTAAGCACCATTGGCTACAAAGTCTATCAGCACACTCCTATTGCAGCTTTCCTCTTAATTGGGTTGGTACCCAGTGTAGCTTGTTGCTAGGCTCAGGGGCTTATAGTTGCAATAGGCCTCAGGCCTACAAGGCTGTTGTCAGTTCTCTTAGGAGTGCACTGAGTGGGGCTGGCCCTAGGCTCAGGAGCACTCAATTGTTTCAAGCTTTGGAAGGTGGGGCTGATCCTTTTTATGGCTGTTTGTGAAGCACAGGTCTTCTGCCACTGATAAGCCTCACCCTCCACAGGAACACACACATCATCAACACAGTCCTGGTCCGTGCACACTTCTCAACTCCCTGGAGTGTACCCTGTCGCCGCACTACAGAGGCCCCCACCTCTCCACCAATGCCCCCCACAGATCAACTGGTCCTCACAGAGGCCCTGCCCCACAGAGGCAGACACCCTTACCTGCCTGTGGAGGATCAAGGCACCCAGTCAACACAGGCTGAAAAGTAGCCTGAGGGCTTGCTGTTAGATGGGGCTGGTCCCTGGGGCAGGCTGCCTGCCCTGGCTGAACTGGATTAAATCTGTGCTCTAGTGGGCGTGGCAGACCCCTGGGCTAACAGGCCAAGAGAGGAACCTCCAGCGTCTGTGACAGCACACCTCGACCAGTTCAGAACAATGGCCCCCACCAATGTCTCAGTCTCCGGAGAGGTCCCTCCTCTCACCAAGATGCCCCCAGAGCACCCAGGTGAGTCTCGTTTCACCAAAGGATTGTCAGCCTTGTCTCTGGTGATTTTAGGTTGCTGCAATGAGTGAGTTTGTGCACAGGCCCTTTAAGACTCAGGTCTTTTTGGCTTTCAGCCGATAGCTTTTCTTGGGGTATCCTCGCTGCAGTTAATAGCCAGAGAAGCCAGACAGTAAGACCCCCGTACTGAGACGGGGCTGAGTCTGAAGTATGCTTTTAGCAGTATCGCCCCTGCTCCGGACCTCACTCCTCCAGGGAGGGCTGCGTACCTTAGGGTGGCTCCCGCCTGGCCAGCTGAGAAGCTCCACTGCTCCCAAAGGTGGCTTTTTTCCTCTCCAGCAGGAATTTCTGCCTCTTTTGCCTTAGTCAGGACTGTCCCTTGTTGTGGGGGTTCTTTTTATCCAGTTTTCAGTTTTCTATCCAGGGTATTTTTTCCAAAAATGATTGTAAGCTGATTGTGTTCGTGACCACTACAATTTCAATTCCTCTCTGGAGAGCTGGAGGGTAGAGAAAATAAATGCCTGGAATTTAACAGCACGACAATGGCAAGAAAATCTCCACAAAGGGTGACAACATAATATGCAGAGAAAAAATTATACTTGCAGCAAGAGATTTCATAAGGAGTGATGGCATTTAGATTCTCAGGAAGTTGCAACAGTTGTATCCCCATTGTGATATGCCCTTTAGGAAATCAATACAGTTTATTCTGCCTCTTCAGGGTCCGTTTCATTTGCTTGGAACTCAAGGGTACAGAATAAACGAATGGAAACCCACCTAAGCTAGCTCAAATAATAGAGGGGTGTGTTATATTTTTAGAACCCAAGGGCAGAAAACGTAAAGCAGCCCAGTAGAATCAGAAATTCAGAAGCCAAGGGTGTTCTCTTTGTCTTGCAAGGGCTTTTGTGGCCTCTGAAGGGCATCATGGTCTCCCTCATCTGTGCTTCTCTCCTACCTCTCTCTGTCTCTTTCTTCTACTCACCTACACTCCACCATGACTGGCAGGCCAATTACATGATGTCGCTCTCGGACTGCATTCTCTGTGTGAGAATCTTTGGGTCTGATTTTTAAGAGATAGACTGATGGACTCACCGCAGTCTACAGGATGATTTTCCGTGGATCAGGTTTACTCCCAGTGCAATGAACTTTGATCAGGGAGGTGGTGATGCTATAGGTCATGTGGAAGCGAGGCAGCAAGGCTACTGTGGGGTTGATCACCTTGGATAGGGTGTAGATGGGGAGGCAACAGTTGGCATCTCTACAGTAGGTTTTCACAGAGACAAAAGTCATGCTGTAATTTGGGGGTTCCCCAGGCTGCCATTCACTGCTGTGCACACTTGAGAAGATTTGATGAAGCTACTGAGCATGACTTACCATTTCAGTGGGCACATTCCCTGAGGAATCCTGAGATCTCAGAACCTTCCTGAATGTGCAGTCTTCCAGCTTCCTAACAAGAGAAACGATATTCCTACAAATGGGGTCCAGGTGGCTGGTCAAATGACGTTGGCCAAAGAAGAACTCAGAGAATGCATTCATTTGGCCTTGCACTTGACACAAACTTACTTGTAGTGGTTGAGAGGATGGGCTCTGGAATGGTCCTCCCAAATTCAAACCCTGGCCCTACTATGCAGTAACCACAAGGCCTTGAGCAGGTTACATAGCATCTCCAAGTCTCAGTTTCCCCATTTGTGAAATGTGCATAATAAAACCATTTGGTGGAAAATAAAACGTGCCCCAGGGTTAGTGAGGAATATGCTCTAAGAGCTTTTGATCCCTAGAAAGTACTCAGTAAATATCACCCAGGATTGTCGTCATTATTGTTAATCTCCCTTTCATGTCTTGTGGACCCAAATGAATTCCAGTCTTGGCAGCAACTTCTTCTCATTCCTCACAGCTCCTGCCCTAACTTCTTCCCCAGACCTTTGCATGAACTAAGTGTTTGGTGGTTAATCAGTTGACTTTTACAATGTTGTGCTTTGTGCTCTGAATTGAAAAAGTTCTCACAACCAAAGATGGAAAACGATGCGTAAGGCGTACAACTGCGACCTGATTTTGAGCAATTTGCTAAGTACGGAGGGCACATCTTTCAAACCCTCCTTTCAGATGATTTGAGTATATGCCCGTCCTCTGAAATAAAGAGAAGACCCCAGATGACTTCTCCAGTTCCTTTCATCCACGTCAATCCTATCTAAAATTGTCATCCTCTGTAGCAAAAATCATGCAAGCTGCCCCTTGAGGCTGTGTGCAAGATCAGAGAGCTGGAAGACCACCCAAGAAGCTTTAACATTCGGCGGCCGAGGGTTCACTGGTTCGGATCCTGGGTGCGGACATGGCAGCGCTTGGCAAACCATGCTGTGGCAGGCGTCCCACATAGAAAGTAGAAGAAGATGGGCACGGATGTTAGCTCAGGGCCAGTCTTCCTCAGCAAAAAGAGGAGGATTGGCGGCAGATGTTAGCTCAGGGCTAATCTTCCTCAAAAAAAAAAAGGGGGTTCCAGCACGGTGGCATAGTGGTTAAGTTCACACGTCCCACTTTGGTGGCCCAGGGTTCACCGGTTTGGATTCTGGGTGCGGACTTATGCACTGCTTGTCAAGCCATGCTGTGGTAGGCATCCCACATATAAAAAAAGCAGAGGAAGGTGGGTAGGGACTTTAGCCCAGGGCCAGTCTTCCTCAGCAAAAAGAGGAGGATTGGAGGTAGATGTTAGCTCAGGGCTAATCTTCCTCAAAAGTAAATAAATAAATAAATAAAGGCTAATCTATAGTTTGTTTTTTTTTTTAAAAAGGAGCTTTAATGCAGATTCACTCTTTCTTGTTCTTTAATCCTGCAGGAGCCAAGTTGCCCTGAAGATCATGAACTTGTCTTCTGAGCATTGCAACATATCGGATTGGCTGAGGCTAGAAGCCACAGTGAAGGCCTCTTTGTACGTGGTTTCTTTCTCCTTTGCCACTTTCATCACTGTCGTCATTATTGCCATAGTGACACAGAATTCGAAACTGAGGAACGAGGTCCGATACATCCTCCTTTGCCACCATCTGCTGTGCATCTCCTCCTATTGTGGTCTGGGGGTGGTTTTCCAAGGGATGCGGGCTTTGCTGGCCAACAGCCCCGTATTGATGTGCTGGGTGGTGTTTGGGGCCCAGCTAAGTGTTGGAGAAGGAATCCTCTTCACTCTGGCCTTCATGGCTTTCAATACTTACCTGGCCATTTGCTGGCCATTGAAATCTCTGTCCTTTGTAGATTCAGTCAAGTATAGGATTCTGGCTGGGACTTGGATGATCATTATACTCAAGAATATTTGCTTATTCCTCATAGAGAGCAGTAACTCCACTCAGGCTGCTATTTTTGAATCTGAACCCCTTTGCCCAGTGGTCTTGAACGGCACTCCTGCCAGAGCCACTGGCATGGCTTTCCTTTTCCTTCCTCTTTCTGTCATTCTTATAAGTTACTCTCTGATATACCAAGAAGGAAAACGGGCTGGCCATTTTAACAGGTCAAATATCAAAGCCAGGAGAACAGTCCTCATTCATTTAGTGCAGTTGAGCTTGCACGTAATACCAACCCTGTTATTCATAGGTTTGGGAAAGATGTGCGGAGCGTTTTTCTTTGCTTTAAATCTGGTGCTCTTTGGAGTCTTTGCCTTTGCCCAGTGTTTTAACCCTCTGATCTATGGGCTCTGGAACAGAGAGCTGCAAAGCAGGTTATACCATTGGGTGTGCTGTCGGCTGTGGTGTGGTCACGTGACCAACAGCAGAGGTCCAGTTTAAACAAAAACCCAGCCATTTTGAATCTATAACTCTAGTCCTAATGGACCACCAGCTAGGGTTGAGCACTTGCCTTTTACTCAACCTAAAATGGGAGTCTTGATTTGATTTTGAAAGTGATATGAGTGAATCAAAGTTATTCATCCGGCTTACAAAGTTGGCTGTTGCGTATGCTGGACTGGCCTCAGTGAAATCATTTTATGCCTTTGTTTCTAAGCCCGGATCAGCATTTTTGGCAGCATGCTTTACTGTGTTTCAGTAGTTGGGCAGCTTTTGAGAATGCACTTGTTTTTAGAAACTGAGAAATAGTCCATGGTTGATAGGGACTGAAGT
This sequence comes from Equus asinus, assembly GCF_041296235.1. Lineage (NCBI taxonomy): Eukaryota > Metazoa > Chordata > Mammalia > Perissodactyla > Equidae > Equus > Equus asinus. The sequence goes on along the minus strand of NC_091808.1, from coordinate 10,341,986 downwards.
TTGGCTATTCCCCTTATATTAATTAGGGGTAGGTTTAGCTACATATAATAACAAAACAGCAATAAAATAACAGTGACTTTAAAAAGTTAGAGACTGATTTTTTTTTTTCTTATGTGAAAGAAATCTGGAGTTACAAAATCCAGGCCTATGTGGCAGCTCTGCAGGCAACAGGCTCATTCTCTTCTACTCTGCCATGATTAATGTACCACCTCATGACCCAAGATGGCTGTTGGTGCTCCTGTCATCACATTCACACTCCAACCAACAGGAAGGAGGAAGGCAAAGAAGACTCTGAACCCACCTTCTAAATATACTTTCTAGAAGTTACACTAAACACTTTTTCTTACATCTAACTGGCCAAAATTTAACCATATGGCCATATCTAGCTTTAAGGGAGAGTGGGAATAAACTTTAGCTGGTTAGCAGTATCTCCAGCTAAAAATTGAGGTCTTTGATACTAAGAAAGGAAGGAAGAATGGATAATGGGAGGCAAAATTGTTTCAGCGACCATTTTCCTCTCAACCAAATACAGTGTAAAGAAAGACAATAGATAAGTTATGATCATCACAAAAACATACTCTGCCTTCAATATGATATACAAATACAGAGTTAACATTCAGAATCCCAGAAAACTTTGTGTTATGTTAACAGATCTCAAAAAAAATGGCATCAATAAGGAGAACACTGAACTCGCTTAAACATGTCAATTAACTCATAATTTAAATTTAAGCAAGTTTGAGGCAGCAGTTAGAAATAAAGTCTTTTTTTTTTTGCTGAAGAAGATTCACCCTGAGCTAGCATCCATGCCAGTCTTCCTCTACTTTTTAGTATATGGGCCACCAGCACGGCATGGCTACCAATAGAATGGTGCAGGTCCATACCCAGGAACTAAACCTGGGCCACTGAAGCAGAGCATGCCCAACTTAACCACTAGGCCACTGGGGCGGGCCCCAAAATAAATTCTTTCACAGAAGTTTACATATGATATTTCTTTAGATGAAATATCCATTCCTGAATCAGTCAGGATTTAGTTCTAGAAACAGGAATCATCACCCTAGGTATTTTAAACAGAAAGAATTTCATACAGGAATTAGATGCTTACAAAGTCACTGGAAGGGCTTAAGAAGCTGAAATCAGGGGCCCCCACTGATTGATGTCAAGGGCAAACCACTGCAGTGTGATCTGAAGGTCAAGCAGCTACTTGCACCACAGTCCCTGCTGCCTCATGCCATTCATGTCTTTGTGACGTTGTTTGCAAAAGAAACAGCAACAGGAAGATGGCTTCCACCTCCTTCCATCTTCCAAATCTCATGTGATTGCCTCCAATTGGTAGACCCTAACTGGCAACTAGACCCTAAGAGCAAAGGAGTCTGGGAAATGTAGTTCCTAGTTTCATAGACTTGGCAATACAGGAAGTTACTCCAAAAGGAGGGTAAAATGAGGCTTGAATGAGCCAATCTATGGGAACCATCATTATGATATTTACTTTTATTTACACGTAATAATAACAACAACAAGAAAGGCAATAGATACCATGTATTGAGCAACTATTATGCTCCTGACACTATGGAAATCCCCACAACGATTTTATAACATAGATATTATTATTCTGGTCTACAAATGAGAAAAGCTGAGGCTTAGAAAGGCCTTACAGAACCTTAGGAGATCAGGACCTTTCCTTTAACATTTGCCATACAGATCATCCTTGGCTTACGATGGGGTTATATCCTGATAAACCCATCATAAGTTGAAAATATCGTAAGTCAAAAATGCATTTAATACACTTAATCTGCCAAACGTCACAGCTTAGCCTAGCCTACCTTAAATGCACTCAGAACACTTACATTAGCCTCCAATTGGGCAAAATCAACTAACACAAAGCCTGTTTTATAATAAAATGTTGAATATCTCCTGGAATTGGTTGAATACTATACTGAAAGTGAAGAACAGCATGGTTGGATGGGTCCAGCATGGTTGTAAGTGTATCGGTCATTTACCCACGTGATCTTGAGGCTGACCTGGAGCTGCGGCTCGCTGCTGCTGTCCAGCATCCTGAGAGAGCATCATACTGCGTTTGCTGGCATGGGAAAGCAGCAAAATCCAAAATTTGAAATATGCTTTCTATGGAATGCGTATCACTTTCCCACCATCGCAAAATTGAAAAATCATAAGTTGAACCATTGTGAGTTAGGGACCATCTATACACATAACTTGGCCCAAGGTAATCATTTCATCACCGTTAAGAGCTGGGCCAATTGCCTGGGAAATTCAGACCTCAGTTCTCTACTTTGCTTCGGGTGTGGACACTTGGCTTGCGGAAAAAAGCTTCTTTTTCACCCATTGCTTTGAATACACTGTCCCATCCTTAGGCCCCACCTCATCTCCTTGTTTTCAGATTCTAGTGGCTTCCATATCGTGTCTAGACACCATTTTGGCTCAAGTCCTCCTTGCCTCCTCTCTAGGTGTTGAGTCTAAGTCTTCCCTCTTCCTCCAACCCCAACTCTGAGAATTCAGAGCACCACCTTCTCTTTTCCAATGTGCAAGTCTCCCTCCCAGGCAGGCCCCTGTGTGTCTCCTGGCATCCAACACATTGCATGGCAGATGGCAAGCACTTGACAAATGATGAAATGGATTAATTGTCAGTAAGACATGCCTTTCCATGACCTCCCTTCCCACAAAAACCAAGCTTTCTCTTTGTTTTTGTTGCAATCTTGAGCAATCTGAGAGCAGAGAGTAGAAGAAAAACTCAAAAAATTTACCAAACAACTCAATTATAAATCTTAGATCTTTTATAGACACAATTCAATTTGTCCTTAAGACTTTGAAAACTCTATTTTCTGATTTCAAAAGGTAACTTTTACTTGTAACATTGAGTGTTAGAATGGTAGTTTTTTACTTTCAAATGCAAATTATTATTTTTAAAATAAAATGTTTTTTGAATTGAGAATATATAGTATAAAATTCAAAAGGTTCAAAATGATATTTAGTGAAAAGTCTTTCTCCTCCCCATTTTCCCAGGTCCCCAGTTCTCATCTCAGAGTCAACAATTGTTATCAGTCTCTTGTATTTTCCCGAAGAGATGACCTACTAAGGGCAAATTATTGAGAATTTCTCATTTGTAAGAGAATTTTGGTTTTGATATCCTGATCTTGGATTGGAAAGTTAAGTTGGTATTTAGAATGATAGCTTATGTCATGAATGGCATCAGCAATAATCTTTCTCATGATGCGAAAATTCTTTGCAAGCCCTAGAGAACCTTATGCTTGGGCAAGATGGGGAAAGGATGGGGACAGCGGAAGTGGTCGTTAAAGTTACCCATGATTAGTTAAGAGAACTTGTAGACTGTCCTTTTCCTTATAGAAATGTGCAATGGTATTGAATTTAAAGTCAGAATCGGTAGAGGTTTGGGGGAAATGTTCAGAGAAGACATACTTTACAAATAGCTCTATGAAAATAGATTAGTTAAGGAAAAAATGTTTATTATCTCAAAATTCCCAAGTTCTTATGGAAACTTTATTTACTGTAACTGCAACCATATTATCACTACATGAGACTATTTCTGGCTTATATGCTACATAAATACATATCAGCTAACTAGAAATGAACTTCAGCGAAATCTCTAAAAGCAGAACAGAAAAGTAGTTCCTAATGCTCATCCTAAGAAAATGTTGAATGAATGCAGACCTTTGTTTCGAAGAAGTTGAAGACTGTAAAATCAGCCACATTAATGAACTTCAATAATTTTATTTTTTTCTCTGAAAAGATCAAAGTCTGCAGTTAGAATTGCCTGCCTGGTGGCCAAGCAAAGAGCTCTACAGTTGTCCCTCAGTATCCATGGGGATTGGTTCCAGGATCCCATGGGTACCAAATCTGAGGATGCTCAAGTCCCTTATATAAAATGGTGTAGTATTTGCATATAACCTGTGCGTATCCTCCCATATACTTCAAATAATCTCTAGATTACTTATAATACCTAATACAATGTAAATGCTATGTAAATAGTTGTTACACTGTTTAGGGAATAGTGACAAGAAAAACAGTCTGTACATGTTCGGTACAGACGCAACCACTGCAGGCCATTCCATCCACGTTGGTTGAATCCACAGATGTGGAACCCATGGATATGGAAGGCTGACTGTATGGTATATGCACTGGAGAGAAAACTGCACATGTGCCCCTGGTGGGGCTGGGGGAGGATGCCAGAGTGTTCTTGTGAGCCGAGAGGACTTGTGGGAAGGATCTGGCCTTGGAGTTGTTGGAAAAGACCTGTCCAAAAAGGCTTTGTGCCAAAGGAGAAGGGCCCTCAGCAGCAAGAGGCTGTAAGCTACTATTTGCTGTGGAGGATGAAGATGAGGTGAGAAGCAGCTGGCCACAGACAAGAATTGCCCAAGGGCGCAGAGGGGATCACTTTGATTGAGGATCCCACAAAGTGCTGAGGAAGAGAAGGAATCATCATTGGGAATCTGCCCCACACAGAAGTTACAAACATCATACTATATCTGCCTTCGGTAAGCATGGTCTCTCCCGCTGCTTACCTCTCCTCCTAGCCTCCGTCTTTTCTATCCCTGGAGGAGTCACAGGCAACCTGGGAGTGGAGGAAGCTGATTAGAAACCTTTATTTCTGTCTGCAACTTTAACTACCCTTTGTAATATAGCAAAAGATATCTACAGGTTCCAGGGGTAAGGGCATCTTTTGGAGGGAGGGAGTTATTCTGCCTCTCATATTTCCTAAATGAGATTGTTCTTTGGCCCTGAAAATGACCAAAGGACTTTTTATTATTTAAGAGGGACTAGACAAACACAAATCAAAAATGTGATGAGATAACACCTTACACGCATTTGGATCACTATTGTCAAAAAAACCCCCAGAAAATAACACAAAAAGTTGATGAGGATGTAGAGAAATTGGAATCCTTGTGCACTCTTGGTGTGATTGTAAAATTGTGCAACCGCTATAAAACAGTATGAAAGTTCCTCAAAAAATTAAAAACAGAACTACCAAATGATTCAGCAATCCCACTTTTGGGTAGATATCCAAAAGAATTGAAAGCAGGGTCTAGAAGAGATTATCTGCACACCCATGTTCACAGCAGCATTGTTCACAATAGCTAAGAGCAACCCCAATGTCCCTCAATTGGTGACTAGTCAATAAACAAAATGTGGTATATACATACAATGGAATATTATTCAGCGTTCAAAGGAAAGAAATTCTGCCATATGCTATAATGTGAAAGAAGCTTGAGGACATTATGTTAAGTGAAATAAGCCAGTCACAAATAGACAAATGCTATCTGATTCCTGATATATATGAATGCTATATGAAGTGTATAAAGCAGTCAAATTCGTAGAAGCCGAAAATAGAATGGTGCTTACCAGAGGCTGGAGGAAGGGGGAAATGGGCGTTGTTTGACGGGTATAGAGTTTCAGATAACTTTTTTTCAGATGAAAAATTCTGGGGATCTGTTTCACAACAATGTGAATATACTTAACACTCCTGAGCTGTACACTTAAAAATGAGGAAGATGGTGAATTTCATGTTATGCGTTTTTACCAAAATTAAAAGAAAAGAGTGATAAAGAAAAGCACGGGATCCAAGAGTTCACCCAAGATTTCATCTAGGAGGAAGTAAAGGTTGAATCCACAAGTGGGATTTGAATTGGTCCTGGGGAAGAAATCCAGTTGTCTGCTTCCATCCTATCATGTCCTATTTCAATACAGGATTGCCAGTTAACTACAAACAAGGCCAGTATTCATTACTAAGAATTTGTTAAAGGCTAATTTTAAAGGAAATTTCATTTCTAGCTATGACACATAGGTACACGTTACCTAAGGCTAAGGATACTATATATACTGTGTGTGGGTGTGTGTGTGTGTAGAGAAATTTACATTTCTCTCTATATACATGAACAGTTATAGGACTTTCTTGGCTAATTCAATCTGGTGTATTTCAACCAGTTGGGGTTAGATTGACCTTGTAATCATTATACCTATAGTTTATGTTGCATTGCAAATTTTGTGTGTGTGTGTGAGGAAGATTGCCCATGAGCTAACATCTATGCCAATCTTCCTCTATTTTGTATGTGGGACACTGCTACCATTGCATGGCTTGATGAGCAGTGTGTAGATCTGTGCTGGGATCTGAACCCACGAACCCCAGGGCTGCCAATGCAGAGTGCATGAACTTAACCTCTACGTCCCAGGGCCAACTCCCCAATTTTTTTTTCTAATTCAGAGAAATCACTCAATCATTTGTGTCACAGACTGAATGTTTGTGTCTGCCTAAAATTCATATGTTGGAACCTCATAGCCAACAGATGGTATTTGGAGGTGGGGCCTTTAGGAGGTGATTAGGTCATGAGGACAGAGCCCTCATAAGTGGGATTAGCGCCCTTAGAAAAGAGACCTCAGAGAACTCTCTTGGCCCTTCGGCCATGCAAGGACACAGTGAGAAGACAGCCACCTACAAAGCAGGAAGAAGTCTTTCACCAGACACCAAATCTGCCGTGCCTTGATCTCGGACTTCCCAGCCTCCAGACTGTGAGGAATAAATGCTTGTTGTTCAAGCCACCTTGTCTATTGTATTTTTTTTAACAGCAGCCTGAATGGACTAGACAATTTGCTTTGCTTTGGATATGGGGACTTTCTACCCATGTTCCCATTTTATCTCCAAACCAGCCACTTGGATCTACCAGTTAAAGGCAAATAACCACAAGGCAGGCAGAAATAAGAGAGCGTGTGACAGACAAAGCAGTGATATGCCATTTCCATTAATTCCAAGATGCTTATTATTTTTGCATTTTAATATTGCTGAAATCTAGATGTGCGTTTCAACAATGGCATTTAAAAATTTTGTATCCATTGTCTACACATCTATGAACTTGGATATTATTCCTGGTGGCATCTTGGGACAAGAGCAATCCCCTGATGTTTCAGACAATAACCATCTATGAACCATCGGAGGAAAGAATCTGAGTCCCGGTTTTTGTCTGAAAACTCCTCATCGATACCTTCTGATAAGATCAAGATGTTTGCCAATAACAAGTTTCTCCCATGTTTGGGCCAATGGAACACTTGAATTTCCCCATCCCCTTGAGATTAGGTGAAGCCATGTGTATTGGTTTTCTATTATTGCATAAGAAATCACTCCCCAAAACTTAGTGGCTTAGAACAGCAATAATCCTTTATTATCTCACAGTTTCTATGGGTCAGGAATTCAGACAGGACACAGCCCTGTGACGTCTGGGGGCTCGGCTGGAAGACTTTAGTCCTACAGGGCTGGAATCATCCAAGGGCTTGATTGAGGCTGGAGGATGCACTCACTGGTGGCAAGTTCGTGCTGGTGAATTAGTTCCTCTCCACATCAACTTCACCACACATGCACCTCTCAAAGGTCTGCTTGAGTGTCCTAGTGACATGGTGGCTAGCCTTCACCAGAGTGAGCTATCCAAGTGAGAAACAGAGAGTTCACCAGGTGAAGGCATCCTTTTTATGACCTAGAGCTATGGTCTGAATATTCGTGTCCCTCCTAAAATTCATATGTTGAAATCCTAATGACTCATGTGACGATATTAGTAGGGGGGGGCCCATGGGAGGTGGGTAAGCCATAAGGGTGGAGCCCTCGTGAGTGGAATTGGTGCCTTATAAAAGAGGCTCCAGAGAGATCCCTGGCCCCTTCCACCACATGAGGATACAGAGAAGACCATGAATGAAAAGTGAGACACATAACTTCTGGAGGAAATCCTCTAAGAGCTGGTGCGTGATTTTCCACATTCTTGTCCTCTGCCAATATTGAGGAGGCCTGTGTTCACCAGGAGGAGTAAGGCATAGTCATTGCGTGGGGGACGGCTGCCCTGGAAAGTAGCCCTGACCTCCAGGGGACTTTGCATGAGTGAGAAATGAAGCTTTGTCATTTTAAGCCACTGAGATTTTGGAGTTGTTTGTTAATGCAGCATAACCCGGCCTATCCTGATGAATATTCTCCAGCATCCAAATTTACAAAATGGATGCTTCAAAGACAGTCCCAGAGACCAGAGTATATAATTTTCAAAGACAAAATCATCCTATATGCAACAACATGAGTGGACCTTGAGGGTATTACACCAAGCAAAATAAGTCAGACAGAGAAAGACAAATGCCTTATGACGTCACCATTTGTGGAAGATAAACAAACAAACATATAGATAAGGAGAACAGATTGGTGGTTACCAGAGGGGAAGGAGGTAAGGGGTAAAGGAGGACATATGTATGTATGGTGATGGATGGAAACTAGACTTTTAGTGGTGAACATGATGAAGTCTTACAGAAGCTGAAACATAATAACGTACACCTGAAATTCACACAGTTATAAACCAATGTGATCTCAATAAAATAATTTTTAAAAAAAGAAAAAAGAAAAGAAAGATATACTGCATTACCAGTGTTCACAATGGCGTAGAGCAGGGGTTGGCAAACTGGTGGCCCAAAGACCAAATCTAGCCCACCGTGTGTTTTTGTATAGCCTGTGAATACGAATGGGTTTTATATTTTTTAATAGTTGAAAGAAATCAAAAGAATAATAATATTTCATGACATACGAAAATTACATGAAATTCAAATTTCTGTGTCCATGAACAAAGATTTTTTGGAACACACCCACATCCGTTCATTTAGTACTGTCTGTGGCTGCTTCTGCGTTACAGCAGCAGAGTTGAGAAGGTGCAAGAAAGAGCACATGGCCTGCAAAGCCTCAATTATTTCCTATCAGGCCCTTTGCAGAAAAAGTTTGCCAACCCTGGTCTAGAAGACAATAGTCTCGCAAAACATAAAATTTGATGACTTTGAATTGAAATGTGATTCAGAAAAATAGGATTCTGAATAAATTTAAGGAACACGCTAACCAACGAATTTTCTTTGCATATATAGTTTCATGGGCCCATAGGTGATATAGGATAAAAAATCTGTCTAAATAAATTTAATAGATCTTTTTATTTGCAAATTTCTTCCCCTTCTTGATAATCTATGGTGTTTTAGACTCAATAAAATATGGTAGCATGAAAGATAAAAAGTGAAAGAACAATTCTCTGGAAAAGCCTTTGAAAGGCTAATGATGATTAGCAGGCTTTCTGAGCCAGTAGGTCTTTCTTGCACTTACCTCACCCCAGGAATTTGGCAGAATAAACATAACACTGTGGCTGGGACTTCTTACAGAGGCTTAGATGTCAACTGAGAGCATCAGGATCGAGGAATCTTAAATCCAGTGCGTTCTCTGGATTTATTGATAAATTTAGCGGCATTAAGACAACACAAATTTATTATCTCACAGTTCTATAGGTCAGAAGTGTGGATTCCTTGACTGGTTTCTCCGTTCTGGGTCCCCCAAGGTCAAAATCAAGGTGTTAGTTGGCTGGGTTCCTATTGGGATGCTCAAGAAGAATCCACTGCAAGTTCATTCAGGTTGTTGGCAGAATCCTGTTCCTTGAGGTTATAGGTCTGAGGTCCCCATTTCTTTGCTGGTGTCAGCTGAGACTGCCCTTGGCTCCTACAGGCCTCACTCTGATCATGGAACAGGAGACCCTAACTCTCAAAGCCAGTAAAAGCACTTGGAATCCTTCTCATGATTGAAATCTTTACTTTTCCCTTCTGCCGCAGCTGGAGAAACTTCTCTGCTTTTAAGGGTCCGTGTGATCAGATTAGGCCCTCTTGGATAATCCAGGATCCTCCCATATTTTAAAGTCTGTAACCTTAACTGCATCTGCAAAGTCCCCTTTGTCATATAACATAACATAATCACAGGTTCTGGGGGCTAGGGAGTGGATATCTTTGGGAAAATCATCTTGCTGACCAGTCTCAAATATTTCTTCCCATGTTTCTTCTAGAAGCTTTATCATTTTAGTGGTTACAAGTAGAGCTATGATCCATTTAAAATTAATTTTTGCATATGGCATGAGATTATGGTTGAGGTTCCTTTTTCATTTTTTCGCATATGGATATCCAATTGTTTGGGAACCATTTGTTGAACAAGTTAGGTTTCCCCGTAATGAAAACTACATCCAGGGACACGAAGAACAAGAGGCAGCTGCTCTCTGGAATTCCACCCTCGCCGCTTCCCTCAGACCCACGTCACCTACATGTCCCCCAGCATATAGCCTCCCCTTCCTTGGGCACTGTTCTCTTTGGGGATCCCCCTGCCCGACCTTAACTGGGGTCATGGATGCTGGCCAGCACAACGGAAGCTGGTCACCTGTGCTGTGCCCAGGCCGAAGTGTGAAGCATGATGGGACCTCAGCTTCCTGGGAAACCGACAGGTAGAGAGGTGAGGGAGGACCTGGGACAATGCAGACCAAGGGCAGGTAAACTCTCACTTATCTCAGGCAACGACAGTGACTTAGCTTTACTGAGCCGCCAGTGTATGCCAGGCATTTTGCATAGGTGGTTGGATCAAATGACACTTCTTCTTTCCTTCAGAGAAATTAGGATGATGAATGTTGGATTGGGCACCCTCCATGCCCTGTCAGTGAAAGAAAACTCCACGTACTTCAGAGCTGAAGGCAGGTGTTCTCTTAGCAGAATAAAGCCCAAGCCAGGCCTTGTAGTTCACAAGAACTGACTCCGTGAAATGGACCATGTTAAATACTAGCTAAACAGAAATTAGGTGGAAGGACTTTGCCAGCTAAATAGAACTATGAATCTTTCCTGGGGATCAGAAGCAAGTGTCGGAAGGACATTGATTCTTCAGGGTAAAGAGTGTTTTGATTTTAGGTCAGAAGCTGAAGCCTAGAGCAGACTCCTCCCTCCTCTGGGTACAGTGGTTCCTTCTCCTACACCCCAGCCTCACCCCTCGAACAGCCTGGATGTTGGGAACTTGATCCTTTGAAGCTCTAAGAGGGAAAGAGTGGTTACACCAACGGCACACCTCCAGCCCCCTCCTCCACTTCCTGTCTCACCTTCTCACCTGGACCCTTAGATGGTGGATGTCGCCAGGGTTTCTGCCTCCGTAACTCCTTGGGGCCTGTGGCCCTCAGCTCAGGCCCCTCCTGTCTTCACTTTTTGCTTCCACTTGCAGCCATTGCAGGAAGTCGTTTCACCCTGGGACCTGTCAGCAGTCTGAATTCCTTGCTTTTTACAACTGCCGGTAGCCCAAATATAACAGGGATGCCTGGCAGCCACCTCAGGGAGATTTCACACTCAAATGTAATGCCAGCCCAACCTCCAAAAAAAGCTTCCGAATGGATCTCAAGGAATCATCTTAAGTCTCTCAAGGTTGAGCCACAGCAAAGCATCTTAAGCTGGTGGGAGTGCAAACTGGTGCAGCCACTATGGAAAACAGTATGGAGCTTCCTCAGAAAATTAAGAAGAGAACCACCATACAATCCAGCTGTTCCACTGCTGGGTATTTATCCAAAGAACTTGAAAACACAAATGCATGAAGATACCTGCACCCCTATGTTCATTGCAGCATTATTCACAATAGCCAAGACTTGGAAGCAACCTTGGTGCCCATCAAGGGATGAACGGATAAAGAAGATGTGGTATTTGTACACCATGGAATACTACTCAGCCATAAGAAATGATGAGATCCAGCCATTTGTGACAACATGGATGGACCTTGAGGGTATCATGCTAAGTGAAATAAGTCAGATGGAGAAAGTCAAATACCCTATGATCTCACTCAAAAGGAGAAGATAAAAACAACGACAAACAAACACATAGCAACAGAGATTGGATTGGTGGTTACCAGAGGGGAAGGGGAAGGAAAAAAAGGAAAGGGGTGTTTAGGCTCACATGTATGTGGGGATGGATTGTAATTAGTCTTTGGGTGGTGAACATGCTGTAATCTACACAGAATTCGAAATATATTACAATGTACACCTGAAAGATACATAATGTTATCATCCACTGTTACCGCAACAAAGAAAAAATACTCTAACCAAATAGAATGAAAATGTTCTATATTATTTTTTTTTTAAAAAAGATCATCTCCACCAGCCATCTCTCTGTAAGTCCTGTTGACAGCTGCCCCATAACGACCTTTTTCTCTCTCATATGCTTACCCCCCAACCCAGCTTTCTCTGCTGCTTTTTCTCTTAGTCATCCCTTCCCCCTTAGTTTCAACTCTTTTCTCTTCCCAGATTAGTTTTTTCTTCTACAAATAGCTTTTTTCTTTTCTTATCATTGTTTCTGAAAACCCGCTCTGTGTAAATAAACTAAAAAACATTAAAGTTAAACAAACAAACAAAACAACCCCAAAATTAACCAAACCACAAACACAGACCATCTTACCCAACAGGGCTGGGGCAGCTCTCGCTATTAAGTTGCAGACACTACTGCTGCCAGCACTGTGGATGCATTTAGTTAAATTTGTTCCTTCGTCAAAAGATAAAAGACCTGTCTTACCTTAGGGCAATGGATGGCAAATTTAATTGTAGGAAAAACTTCAACCTAGAACACTTGTTGAACTTGTTAAAAACACCACTTCCTTGGCATCTATCCTAGAGATCCTCATCCTGGGTCAGGAACCCTGCAATCTGCATTTTAACAAGCTCCCTGGTGATTCTGAAGCGGTGGTCCATGGACCGTTTCAATGAGAAGCAGGCAGATGTACAGCCATCTCAGGGGACCCCTCTCTAAACACTGGTTGGTCAAATTTGCTTTACTGGGACCAAAGACCCCTCTAGTGGCACAGCTTCCTCACTCATCCTCTGCTTTGGCTTCCTGGAGAGCAGGTCAAGTGGGGCGTTCTTGCAAATAGGAGGGTCTGTAATCCAGGTCCAAGTAAATGAAAGATTCCAGAATCCAGGTCTGAGTGATCACGGCCCAGATACAGAAATAGCCAAATCTGTCCTGTGGGCTCTGTCTGGGAAACTTTAGGCTGTTTTGGCACTTTAGGTGCCTAGGGGTGGCCTGCTTCCCTCTGCCATACTCACTGCCCCATGTTAGGACCAATCTTCCACCTTACTTCTTAGGAGGATGGGCCTCTCACATTGGGCTACTCAGACCCCCAGGATATGAATGTACTGGAGCGTCTCTGGTTTTTCCTGCTGGTCAGTACTAACATGTGCCCGTTAACCTCAAGCCCACCTTGCACTGGCTTCCTCATTCACTTGAGGGAAGAAAGACCAGGCTTTCGTGCCTCCCAGGGTACTTTTAGGGCCCATGAGTCAGCTCAGGACCTAGTCATGGGGCCAGCTGTGCCAGTCTCCCTTGTACGGGCCTTGACAGCCCCGAGTCTGAAGGCTAGATCTCTGCCTGTGGGGCTGTGGAGCCTGGAGAAGCACTGCTGTGCCTGAAGACTAGAAACCTCACTGTTACCCTTGTGAAATAAGGACCTTTCTGCCTCATCTCACCCCCTAGGATGCTACAGCATTCAGTGTTCATTCCACATCGAACAGACCCTGCCTCAGAGAGTGTGACAGCTAAGTTCTGGTGTCAGCTGATATTCTGGACCTGCAGCCACCCCTTCCTGCTAATATTCAGGCCTCCTGTTCAGGTCTAGGTCAATGTCCTCACCACTGAATTCTTGCTTGAGGCCTCCATGTCTTCTGGCAAATTGGCTTCTGTGTCACATCTGGACTCAACCTCTATATAAGCAATCAGATGCCAATGGCTATTCATGGGCCAATGCATGCTAGCTCTGGTCTTGTCCAATAGGGGCACCCGTTGGCATGCTGCCTGAGGAGGCCTGTGCTGGGGGGACCTTCACTGAGTGGTATTCCCTTGTCTAGGTGGTTCTAGAGATGCAAATGGCCCCCTTGAGACCAGGGGGAAAGTGACTAAGACAATGGCTTCTTGGATTTCATTGTTTCAAGTGTTACTTCACAGGGGTATGGCTGTTAAAATGAATAGGGTCTGCACTTTTCTTTTGGACAGCTGTGAATCCTGAAGCCCACACACCCAGTTCCAGGAGGAGAGGAATTCCATGGGATGGAGTGGAAGCATCTTTAGGAGAAAAGAGAAGCAGTCAGGTTCATCAGGGCTCAGAGAAGGGAAGAAGAGAGGCCAAGACGCCCAGCAGGACTGACCAGGCAAGCTGGAGGCAGACTCCACAGCCACCTGAGGGACGCAAGCTTGTTCTGCAGGGTTCTGCCAGATCTCTGAGAAAGGTACTCACTCCATATTCTGATTGTCAGTTAAGTCTGCCTCTCCTGAGGGTAGGTGTACTTGACCAGGAGACACGCTTTCCCAGCTCCTAAGAATGAATTTTCCAATGTTCAATTTCTGGTATCACCTGGAAGGGGGAATATATTTTTATATATAATTCCTCCACCCACTCTGATACGAAGCTTTTCTTTGTTCCATTTTTGCAGCATTAGCCCTGCCCAGCTTCAGGGAACCATTTTAGACTCATTTATAACCTTCCGTGTCGTAACGTGGGTGGAGCCAGTCCTGAGTTGACCTGGGCTCTCAGCAGCCCTGGCCAGTGGTGGGAGGGGGAAGGATTGGGCCTGAGTTGACCAGGAACAGAGAAACAGCCTGGGTGCAGACTTGAAGGGGTCCCTGGGAGAGGCAATTGGCGTTGTCTCAGGGGTGTCACTGACACAGATTTATTAAGAGTTCTTAATGCCTAAGGAGGTGGGTGCTGAAGGTGGGTGGGCCCAGCCAGCAGGAGACCAAAAGGAGGGTAGGCCTGAGTCTGTAGCACAGAAGGACTGGGAGAAAATAAGGACCAGCTGAGCTAAGCAGAAGGAACCAGACTCTTGCTCTTGTGGATAGAAACAATTTGAAAACTAGGCAAGCAGGGCAGCAAAAAAAAGGGAGGCAAAGGGAGAGAAGGTTCCGGGGATCGGGGTCTTGTTGTCATGGCAACCGAACTGATAGTGGTTGAAACTTTCAACTTGAAAGAAATAAATGACTCTAGTGGGTTTTTTTTCCCTTTCAGTAATAGAGTAACCCAGAGCCACGATAAGAGAGAGAGAGAGAAACCTGATTCAGTTTACAAGTGCCAGAATGAAAGAGTGGGTCACAAAGGGATGCAAGATCGTTTAAAACACAGCAATCCTGCTCACTGGGAAACCAATGCGGAAGGGGATCTTTCATCATAATGTATTGAGATTACGCTAGGAAGAGAGACCTTCGGTGCTCCCTTCAGAAGGATTTGGAAATCCGAAGCCTAGAACAATGGAATTATCATCTCTAGGACCCACCATTCCCTCCCAAAATGGCACCAGGAGTAGCAGTGTCTATGGCCATATTTATCATCTTGTATTTCACTACATGCTTATCTTAAGTGCTCAAACTGCCTCCACCCTTTTCTGGATCACGGTGAAGTCAGTCCATTTCACAGCTCACACTATTGTCGAGACACTGGGAAATAGAAATGAAGGAGACCTCTGTGCATTTTCTGTTTGTTAGTCTGTGACGCTAGGTACCTAATTGGAAACTCCAACACCCTCTTCTAATTCCTCACTGGGAAGCTGGGAGATCCTGTTGAACAGTTTCTGCCTCGCTATGGAGGAGAGGACGGGGGCTGAGATGGTGTCACTTACTCCTTGTCTTAGCTCATGTTGCCATACCAGAATCCCACAGACTGGGTGGCTTAAACACCAGGCATTTATTTCTCACAGTTCTGGAGTTTGGAAGTCCCAGATCAAGGTGGCAGCGGAGTCAGTTCCCGGTGAGCACGCTTACCTGGCTTGCAGGCAGTCTCCTTCTTGACGCTTCCTCACACGGCCTTTCCTCTGCGTGTGTGGAGAGCGAGATCTCTGATGTCTCATCCTCTTCTTATAAGGACACTAATCCTACCTGATTAAAGCCTTATTCTTGTGTCCAGACTTAACCTTCGTTACTCCTTATATGCCCCATTTCCAACTACAGTCACACATGGGGGTTAGGGCTTCAACAAAAGATTTTGGGCCGGGACATAGTTTAGTCCATAACACTCCTCCACTGGCACCAAATAAGAATGAAAAATCAGAAGCACAGATCAGGACAACTTAGTAAGTGGCAATGACTTTCTGCTTTTGTCTTGAGAAAAGTATTGTGATAAGAAAAGTTTATATCCTTCGAGGCTTGGTTAATAGATGGCAATTAGCATTATTAAAATGCTAAAACATCTTTAAGTTTCAAGTATTGACCAGAGAATTGCAATTGTATCCAGTTAACAAAGTTAATTCTTATCCTAATGACCTAAGAGGAGGAGTGCTTTCCAGAACTTTTTTTCTGTTTTGAAGTGATAAATACGGAGGACAGAGAATGGACAGCTAGCATGTGGATAACAGATGTTCTTGAAAGTGGGCCCAGAACAAATGAATCAGAAAGATTTAATGCAGCTGAAAAAAGAGCCAGGGAGGTGTATCGAAAGGGCAAGATCAATGATAAGATACTACATTGAATCCTACCCTGTCAAAAAAAATAATAAGTCTATAGAGATAAAGGGGGAAATCCTATATGTGTCCACATGCTAACAAAGAAACAGAATTCTGGTTAAACTCAGACTTCAGAGTTGTAGAATAAAATGCCCATGACAGCGGGACAAAGTCTAAATCAATTTTGAAGGTGAGAAGGTGGATAAAAGATATATGGTAGCACAATATGTTGTTAATTTATGAAAACAACAGAAGACACTCTGAGCTACACAAGACTCAGAAAACATACCATTTATGTACTCTTCTTTTAAAATTACTTAAAGATACAGTCCAGTTGACTGAAAGATGCAGCAAAAAAAAAAAAAAATATGGAGAAGTCACGGCAAAAAAAGTTCAGTGGGAAACTCAAACAGTGAAAACAGAAATACATTAATATGATTCGCATGAATATGGATTATCATATAACACAAATTTTCCATTTTTGCTTTTCAATTATGTTACATGATATTTGACCAAATAATCTGTATAATATAAAAATAACAAAATAATGCCTTATATAATTGAATAAAATTAAAATAACTAATATAGACTAAAAGATAAAAAATTTAATAATAATAATGAATATCCATATTATGAAGTAGTGAATAGATAGGATTTAGGGAGATGAGGGATATAAAAGTGACAAGCCTTTTGACTTAAATATGTTGCACATTAAAAATATTTTGTTTTTGGCTCTGACATTCAAAACCAAGTTAAAAGTAAATTTGGAGAACTCTCAGATAAATGTTAGAAGAATTAAAACCCGTTACAATGCCTTCCAGAATAGAAGGTGAAAACAAGGAAAATATAGACAAAAATAAGATGAAAGTTTTCAAAAGAGAAAGAATAAAATAATACGACAGAAATTAGACGAACCATAAACAACAAATGCAATGGATGACTTCTTAGAAAAACATAAAAGTGGAACTGATTCAAAAAGCAATAGAATATCTAAATAGTCTAATCACTATTGATTGGACAGTGCAACAGCTACAGATCAATCAACGTGATACACCACATTAACAAAATGAAGAATAAAAATCTCATGATCATCTCAATAGATTCAGAGAAAGCATTCAACAAGATACAGTATGCATTTATAACAAAAACTCTGAATAAAATGGGTATAGAAGGAAAGTACCCCAAAATAGTAAAGGCCATATATGACAAACCCACAGCTAATATCATACTCAATGGAGAAAAACTGAAAGCTGTCTCTTTAAGAATAGGAACCAGGAGCCAGCCCTGATGGTCTAGTGGTTAAAGTTCAGCATGCTCCACTTAAGCGGCCTACGTTCAGTTCCCTGGTGCAGAACCATACCACTCGTCTGCCAGTAGCCATGCTGTGGTGGCAGCTCACACAGAAGAACTAGAAGGACTTACAACTAGAATATACAACTATGTACTGGGGCTTTCAGGGGGAAAAAAAAAAAAAGGAAGGTTTGCAATAGACGTTAGCTCAGAGTGAATTTTTCCCAGCAAAAAAAAAAAAAAGAGAAGAACAGGAACAAGACAAGGGTTCTTACTTTCACCACCCTTATTTAACATAGGATTGGAAATCCTAGCCAGAGCAATCAGGCAAGAAAAAGGAATAAAAGGGATCCAAATTGGAAAGGAAGAAGTAAAACTGTGATTATTTGCAGATGACATGATTTTATATATAGAAAACCCTAAAGAATCCACCAAAAAACTTTTGGAAATAATAAATGAATACAGTAAAGTTGCAGGATACAAAATCAACATACAAAAGTCAGTTGCCTTTCTACACACTAACAACAAAGAAGCAGCAAGAGAAATGAAGAATACAATTCCATTTATAATTGCAACAAAAAGAAGAAAATACCTAGGAATAAACTTAACCAAAGAGGTGAAAGACCTGTATACTAAAAACTATAAAACATTCTTGGAAGAAATAGAAGAAAACACAAAGAAATTGGAAAGATAGTCCATGCTCTTGGAATGGAAGAATTAACATAGTTAAAATATTCATACTTCCTAAAGCAATCTACAGGTTCAATGCAATCCCTATCAAAGTTCCCATGACATTTTTCACAGAAATAGAAAGAAGAATCCTAAAATTTATCTGGAATGAGAAAAGACCCCAAATAGCCAAAAGAATCCTGAGAAAAAAGAACAAGGCTGTAGGTATCACACTCCCTGATTTCAGAACGTACTACAAAGCTATAGTAACTAAAACAACAGCACAAAAACAGACACACAGATCAATGGAACAGAACTGAGAGCCCAGAAATAAAATCACACATCTATGGACAGCTAATTTTCGACAAGGGAGCCAAGAACATACAGTTGAGAAAGGAAAGTCTCTTCAATAAGTAGTGTTGGGAAAACTGGACAGCCAAAGGCAAAAGAATGAAAGTAGACCATTATCTTACATCATACACAAAAATTAACTCAAAATGGATTAAAGACTTGAATGTAAGACCTGAAATCATAAAACTTCTAGAAGAAAATGTAGGCAGTATGCTCTTCAACACCAGTCGTAGCAGCATATTTTCAATCACCATGTCTGACCAGGCAAGGGAAACATCAGAAAAAATAAACAAATGAGACTACATCAAAGTAAAAAGCTTCTGCATGGCAAAGGAAACTATTAACAAAGTGAAAAGACAACCTAACAATTGGGAAGAGATATTTGCAAAACACATGTCCGATAAAGGGTTAATATCCAAAATATATAAAGAACTCATATATATCTCAACAACAAAAAACTACCAACCCATCTGAAAAATGGGCAAAAGATTTGAACAGACATTTTTCCAGAGAAGATACACAGATGGCCAACAGGCCCATGAAAAGATGTTCAACATCACTAATTATTAGGGAAATGCAAATCAAAACTACAATGAGATATCACCTCATGCCCATCAGAATGGCTATAATTAACAAGACAAGAGATAACCACTGTTGGAGTGGATGTGGAGAAAAGGGAACTCGCACACACTGCTGAGGGGAATATAAATTGGTGCAGCCACTATGGAAAACAGTATGGAGATTCCTCAAAAAATTAAGGATAGTGCTACCATATGATCCAGCTATTCCACTGCTGGGTATTTATCCAAAGAATGTGAAAACATGAATGTGTAAAGATATATGCACCCTCGTGTTCATTGCAGCATTATTCACAATAGCCAAGACTTGGAAAGAACCTAAATGCCCATCAAGGGATGAGAGATGTGGTATGTATACACAATGGAATACTACTTAGCAATAAAAAAGGATGAGATCTTGCCGTTTGTGACAATATGGATGGACCTTGAGGGTATTACGCTAACTGAAATAAGTGAAAGGGTAAAAGTCAAATACTGTGTGATCTCTCTCACAAGAAGAAGATAAAAGCAACAACAACAACAAACTAACACATAGATACAAAGATTAGATTGAAGGCTACCAGAGGGGAAGTGGGGAGGGAGAAGGGCAAAAGAGGCAACAGGGCACATGTGTATGGTGATTGGTGATGGATGGTAACTGGTCTTCAGGTGGTGAACATGATGTAGTCTACACTGAAACTGAAATAAGATGATGTATACCTGAAACTTACATAATCTTATAAACCAATGTGACCTCAATTAAAAAAAAAGCAATAGAATGTCTAAATAGTCTAATCACCATGAAAAAAGAGAGAATATGGTCAATATTACCTCCCCAAAGAACTCTAGGGCATATAATTTTATGAGCTAGTTAATTTAAAACACTATAAACTATTACAGGATATATAAAAAGGTGGAAATTTCTGTGTTATTTACCAAGCTAGAATAGCCCTAAATCTGACTACGGCAGTATACTGAAACTTACAAACCAACCTCATTTATAAATACTAATGCAAAATTCTGAAAAATACTCTCTGCAATGGTATATTAAATATACAACAGAAACAAAAATAAATTCCATGCAAATTTAGAATTCAATTTATTATATTTTTCATAGTGGCATGAGTATAGAAATTCTGAAACTATTGTTGTAGTTTAGAGTTGAGCAAATGAGTTAATACACTGTGAGAGAAAAGAGACATAAATATTGACTGGAGGAAGACAAGGAAGAAGCTTGTGTCGGATGGGAATTAGAGGTATACAATATTTCTATATCATAGGTATATGACCCTTATAGAGGAATGTGCTTTGTTCTGGGATTGGGAGAATTGCTAACTTGTGCCTACCTGGATCTCAGAATTGCTGTGGACTAGTGATTGCTATGTTCTTCCCATTTCCCCCTGTTTGAATGCAAGTGTCTACAGTATTTATTCAGTCCCTATGTCATCACTGAACGTTGAGAGTGAGGGAAACATAACTTGTCTTTCAGTTCACAAATCTCTGGTTCTAGAGGAGGTGCCCCTGAGAAGCTGCACCCAATGAACCACACCCAAGGAACCATATCTGATCTGAACCTGATTTAGATGATGAGGTCCTGGACTTTGCTCCAATGGTGCAATGAGCAAGGCTTCTTGGGTGGGAGGTGAGTGTCCTTTGCATGTGGGAAGGATATGAATTGTTGTGGCCAGCGGGTGGACTATGGTAGGGTATTTCTGAAGATGGTGGCAACATGTCTTCCAAAGCTCCTTTGAAATACGACTTGGCCACTCATCCCATCAAGAGGTACAGTCTATTTTCCTTCCTTTTGAATCTGGTCCTTGGACCAACAGTATGGGGCAGAAGTGATAGGGCGTAAGCATGAATGGGCTTACTCAGCACCATGTGGAGCTCAGATAAGGCATCCTCACTGAGCACTGCCTGAATTCCTGACCCAAGGAATAGTGAGCAATAAAATGCTCATTCTTTTAAGTCACTAAATATTGGGGTCATTAGTTACACAGCAATAAATAGCTAATGCACTATCAAAGAGAGCTGGGATCATTTCAAAACAACTCAGGAGCACACTTGAAGAGACAATCACTGAAGGTGGGCAATTCAAGCAGCAATAAAGACATTAACTGAAATGGTGTGGAGAACATTAAATATATTTAAATCCATGAGTTCAAGACACTTTAGAGAAAAACAATACCTCCCTGGTCACCTTTAGAGGCTATTAGGGAACAAACTCATTATTTTGAACACTGTTAAATAAAGAAGCCAGCATTTATCCTGCCTTTCCTATACAAATTGTATTTCAAGGTAACCAAATATTGTTGGTTACCTTGCCCATCTTCCTCTATTTTGTACATGGAATGGCACTACAGCATGGCTTGATGAGCAGTGTGTAGGTCGGTGTCCAGGATCTGAACCCGCAAACCCTGGGCTGCTGAAGCAGAGCATGTGAACTTAACCTCTATGCCACTGTGCTGGCCCTGAGGTATAATTTTTTATATTAAAAAGGAACAATAAAAGGAAGTAGAAGGTGTGATGGTGATACGAAGGGCCTGGGTTTGAGTCAAGAGGGCAGCCAATAACATCCCTAACTCACTGGATGGCCAGGGTCACACCATCTGGATCCTGAAGTTGAGGTGCCTCCGTCCTTCCAGAACAGGGTCAACCATTCTGGAAACCATTCTCATTTATGAAAAATAAGCACATCTTTGAGATCCTTTTCAAATTCTGCCTCTAAATCCAGTCCTACCTGACCAAAGCTGGAAGCCTGAAAGAGAAAAAAGCAAATAAAGAGAGGTCTAAGGACAAAGGATTAGGACCATCAAATCACTGGTAACTTTTAGAATCCCCACCCTTCCCTCCCCGAATGCCGTGTTTCCCCAGCAGTGAGACAGAATGGATGGGAGATGCTCCTGTTACAGTATTGGAATGGACGAGACCAGCCTGGTTGTTAACTTGGACCTGACGGGTGGTCTGGACTGAAGGGTTGATTTTAATTGCTACAAAACCCGAACTTGGTGCAAAATAGATAAAGAAAAAGCATTTCTTTAAAGCCCATTCTTGAAGGAAGGATGACCCTCCTGTTCTCCAAGGATAAGACTGTGCCATTGAGGGGATCCCTGGCTCAAATTCTTTCTCTCCCCAGCTCCACACGTGGACACCAGTGTACAATTTGTGGCTCATGAACATGCCAACGTGTGGCATGGAGGAAGGGAGGGAGGCTAGGTGGAGATGAAAACCTTCCTTAGATATCCCCACCAGGAAATATCTGTATAAGAGTGAAAATCAGGATAAACTTCAGAAATTAAAGTTAAGAATGTCTTGAATTGCAAGCTAGCTAGTTGTCTCTCCTTCCTATCGAAGGATGAAGCCAACACTACCTCAGCGCAATTCCGGATGTTTGAGTCCACTGGGAAATTGAGGTGTGACAAAATCCCAGCATGAGCATCCTGGAAGTTTAACTTATTTCATTTTGTTTAATTAAGTCATTGACTTCTGTATTTCTTAGGCACAAAGAACAATAGAAGCGTGAACTGCCCTTCCTTCCAGTTTGAACAAGGAGGCAGGACGAAATTGATCTCAGCGGGGGAGCAGCCTACATGGGGACCGAGGATGGATTTTTTTTCAGGTACCATTTACAAGGATCCTTCCTGTCCTGCTTGTTGTTCTTTCTGACATCCTCCTCTCCGCCCCTGGAATGCAGAGGCAGTTTTCTTCTGTAATCCTTGTCTTTTTGAGCCCTCTCCAGGAAGAGACTGGGTATAATTCTTGCAAAGTTCTGCGGTCCCAGAAATCAGCGGACAGTAGAAAGGATGTGAAAAGGAAGCAGGAAATGCCTTTTACCTTGTAAAATGTCTTATGGTTGCGAAAGATCAGGCGCATGTCCCGTACAAACCATTCCACTGTGTATATCTTCTCAGTCAGCCTTTCCTTGACCAGGTCCAACCACATGGCTTCCTTGAAGGGCTCACCATAATCTCGAATCTAGGGACGAAGCCACCAAAGGGTGATGTTAGCAGCCACCGCGACTGGAATGGATCCAACTGAAATACAATACAAGGCTTTATTTCCAGGGTAATAATGATAATAACACCTGACATCTATATACCAGGCTTTGTTCTAAACACCACCACTGTGTTAACATATGAGCTCCACAACAACCCTTTGAGACAGCAACTGTAATTACCCCCATTTTATAAACGGCGTGACTGAAGGATGGAGAGGTTAAGTAACCTACCCAAGATTTCACAACTAAATAGTGGTAGAGCTGGAACTTGAACCCACAGTTTGGCTTCTGAGTCTGTGCTCTAAACCATATGTTATCTGGCAGAAAGACATTCCCACCTAAGAGAAGGGGAAACTGAGACCTGTGGGAGGTGAAGCAACTGCCTGGTGTCCCAGAGCTAGTACACAGTGGGGTGGAGTTTAAACCAGGTGGTCCCACTCCACGGTCTGCAGCTAAACCTTCTGCTCTCTGCAGACAGTGGCAACCACAGGACTCATACTCCAAATTTCTAGAGTTCTACATAGGAGAGATGCCCAGGGGATGAGAATCATCAAATATGACTTACGTTACATGGAGTCTCTGCAAAAAAGGAGCTTTGTGGATGACAGTAGGCCTTCAAGAGGAGGAACTCACATTTCTGTAAAATGTGAATAGGGCTTTAAAGTGAAATACAGCTCGGAGAATGTGAAGCCAGGCCTGGGCCTGGACACACGCAAACAAGAGCAGCCAAACACAGCCAGCCTTCCAACCATGTTTGCCAAAGAGCCATGGGGTCGGTCGGATTCTGTTAGGACGCGATGTTGGGCACTGAATCACCAGCCTCTGAAGCAAGACGCCAAAGGTTCCCTGTTTGATTCTCACATGTGAGGGGAAAGGAGAAAGCTTGGTGTTCACACCCAACTCACCAACTGCTCCTCAGGCCGCATCCTTCTCGCCAGGACCTCAGATTCCCTGTGACACTGCTGGCTTCCTGAAGACTCCCTCATCCTGCAGAAGGTGCAACTCCACGGGCTCCTGAGAGGTTGGGCATAAGTGAGCAAGGGCAAGGCCCCTGGAAACAGCCACTGTTCCTATGGCTGCCACTGTCCTTCTTTCAGGAATGGCCTATAGACACAGATGGAGGACAAAGGGGACACCTGCTGGATTCTCCAAGCACCCCATGTGAGGTCTGAGCCGATGACCTTCCTTCCATCGAGGGAGTTAGCAGGGGGTCAGCGGGTGGAGGATGGTGTCAGGGTGAGTGGTGGGCCCTCCTTTCCCCGTCTGAGCTGCTGGGAGCACAAGGAGCCTTGCCCACCATGCCTAAGTACTGGAAACT
Source organism: Equus asinus (assembly GCF_041296235.1). NCBI lineage: Eukaryota > Metazoa > Chordata > Mammalia > Perissodactyla > Equidae > Equus > Equus asinus. Next base: position 10,317,524 of record NC_091808.1, on the reverse strand, counting down.
GGGCCTCAATCCCTGGGGGTCCCAGGCCTCCATCAGCCTATTGAGACTGTGGTGAAATGCAAGAACCAGGCCATGTTTCCTGCTTTTTCTGAATAGGCGTAGAACACAAACAACTGGTATTTTCTGTCCCCAACCCCCTTGGGCAGTAGTCTGCAAACCTAGGAAAGGATATCTCTCTGGGACGGTGGCAATGTGGGGGTCCAGACGGCCCAGCTGCAGACTCAGAGACCCAAGACTGTCAGTGATCCCAGATGGAGCAAAGGCTGCCACCCCTTAGGCTGCTCTGGGCCCCACCCACACCCACGATGCTCATGGTCCCGCTCTTCCTTCTGGAGACAAGGAACCAGACACGGAGCCTGCACAGGGCATGCGTAGACGTGGGGCTGGTCTCACTAACCTCTCAGCCTCTGCAGGTGGGATGTGACAGTCCTCATGAAAGGCTCTCAGACAAGTGTCACAGCAGAGCAGTGGTCCCCCTCTACAGCACACCTCACATTCCTTGGAGTTTTCCCGCTAGAAGGGGAGATAATGTGGGCATCGCTAGGATCAGCGAGACCCACCGAATGCTGACGCTGCGGGGCTCAGGGAGACGCCGTCCCTGTGTGTTCCCAAGTGGACGCTTTCAACCCCACTGACCATGGACCTCGTGGAGAATGTTGAGGGAGGACCAGCCTGGCCTTTCACTTGTGGAAGAGCAGGTGGCAAGAATCGTCAAGGCTCCACCTGAACCACAGACTGTCAGAGCCAGAAGGGACTGGAAGGTCATTTAAGCCCTTTTCACATAAAGTGTGGTCTGAGGACCAGCGGCATCAGCATCATCTGGGAACCGATTAGAAACACAGACCTACTGAATTGAAACCCACATTATAACAGGATCCCAGGTGATTTTTAAGTACATGAAATTTGAGAAAACATAGCTTTGGTCAACTCCCTCATTATACAGGCCTGCAAAGATAAAAGGCGCTTTTTTTTTTTTTTTTTGCATCAAAGAAACGTAGTATCTGAGCCAGACTGGCACCAGGCTGCCCGTGCCTGGGTTCAGAGACGCTCCATCCGTTGCGTGCCATCCCAGGTGAGCATGTGGGCAGACTCACAGAACAGTGCCTGATGTTACGGCTGACAAACAGAAAGAAAGATTCACAACGACAGAGAGCTGCTGGGTGAATGGGTCATTTTGTGGGCCTGAGAAACCATATGATGGGTCTTTCTCGCAGCCTTAAAATGTGATCCAGTAAATTCTACAAGTGATTTATGTGAGAAACACAATCTTTACTGCCGGATAAAGACCCACAGGCGGGAGCACCCAGTTCCACTCCCGGCCCCACCAGACAAACAGTGTGGGGCTCCACACGCACAGGGAGCGTTTTCTCTGCACTGAAGGTAGGAGGCAGGAAGAGGCGTCCTTCTGCCTCTGCCCGTCTGCAGCACTACCCCTCCAGATGGATGGTGGGTGGTGAAAAGGAGGGAACTAGACCATCGGGAGCTGGAGAAAGGATTGAAGGGGCTGGGAATCAGTCACATCTAAGGAGAGAAACTCTAGTACTACCCTCAACTGTTCATAACAAGCAGGAGGACCTGGGGGAGGGCACAAGGGGTGGAAATGTTTTGTCCAGTCTCAAAACTAGCCACTCAGCCAGAGTAAAAATTCCCCTTGATCTGGGGAGTTCATCTCTGTCTCAACTGGGAAGGCTTCCTGGGCCCCAGGGCTTCATAAGGAGGGCTCCTCCAACTCTGAAGTTCAGGGCGTCTTTCTGGCCTTCCCATCCTGAACTCAGCTTTCCATCCTGAACTTGCAGGTATGCCCTTCTATGTCCTTGGGGCTGACATTCTTTGGCCATTCTTGCCCTCTGACTGGACACTTGGCCTTCTCTCGTCCAGGGTACAGAGGCCAGTTCCCCAGGTAGCCAGACATACCCACTCCTCCTGGTTGAGACCCTGGTTGGATCCAGAGCCCTGAGTCCCCACCCCCATGATCTAGAGGGGAACAGTTTCCAACCCTCATGTTATGACAGAGAAATGATAGAGAAAGGACATACAACCCGAAAAGATAGAGAAAGGGCACAGAGCTCCACAATCACGTTCTGTAATAGAGTCTGACTCTGGATTTTACGTTTAGTGCTGACAGCTTCCAGCCCCACCTCTTTTTCTTCCCTTCTTGCCACATCTGGGCAAGCTGATAAGAAAGCTCATGAGCTCCCTCCCTCGGCCCCAGTGAGAAGTTCAAACCAGACAGGCCTGGCCCCAGCAAGGGACTCCTCACCTTGGCCCCACCCTTAACCATAATAAAACCTTAGGCTACTCCCTCTCTCCACTCAAGCCATTTCAGACCAGCTTGGGTACCTGCCCTGCTCTCCCCAGAAAGCCTCAGTCTGTGAGTAATAAATCTTTTCATACTCTCCTGGCTCACATGTTGCATCATCAGTTTTGATATCTGAACCCATTTTTTGATGGAGCACTGATCCCACTTCCCTGCAGGCAACCACAAGACAATGGGCTCAGCACGCATGGAGTCTAGATGGCCACCACTGCCAGGGTCTTTCTTTTCTTGCTTTGGTTTGCTCAGTGGCTCTGCTTCCTGCTGGCACTTGCTTTGAGTTGTGTTACTGCCTGCTGGGCCACAGCACTGAGGTTTCAGTAATTCACCATGAGGCACCTTTCCTTCTTTTCAAGTTTAAGAACAGGTCAAATTGGGAGGTTAAATGGAGAAACAGAAGAGAGAATCACTCCTGCTCTAAATGGTGCTTGTATAATGAATTTCAGTCCTTGAAGGCCCTGTTTGAATTTATTCTGGATTCTATAAACTATTTTAACAGAGGGGAAGGTCCATGGGTTCCATTTTATAAAGCTGATTGTAAGTGCTAAAGATTTAGTTTTATTTTAATTTATTATTCATTGGGTCAGATCAGTCACGCTCACTATGGAATATTTTAGGGCAATGGGTGTTATGAGCATGGGGCATTTAGATAAGGCAACAATTTCAATGGTCAAGGTGAGGTATACCTGTCTGTCCTCTATTTTATGTTTGGTAATTCCCCTAAATTATAGATGGTACTTTGTTTAAATTTAGTGGGATACAATTATTCGCCAAGGGGCCCCACCCATTAAAGTCTCTATACCCAATATTATTGAAATTACCGACGCCATCCACCTAGTAACTGGTAAATAATTGGCTGTCACAGATTTCACTAATATGTTCTGTGGAGTGCCCATTTCAACAGCATCTCAGCTGCAGCTTGCCTTCACCTCTGTGGGGATACAACATATGGCTACCTGGCTTCCGTGAGGTACCTCAACAGCTTTGCCACTACACTCAGTCTCTGCAGGCAAGATCCTAACTGCATCCGACTTTCCCAAGGAGCACAGGGACGACACCACACCGATGACACCCTTCTCACTTGACATACTCATTAAGAAGATACAATTACTCACAAAGGAGCTCACAAAAAGGGATGAGCCATCGCCCCAAACATAATACAAGCCAGCTCGGCAAGTTCTGGGCAATATTTGGTCAATTGAGGGCTGTTCCATCCCCGACACTGTCAAGAAACAATTACTGACCCTCTCAATACCCGCAACAACCATCCAGTGTTTCTTAGCCTTTTGAGTTCTGGAGGTGACATCCTCCTCATTTACAGATTGTACTTATGCCCATTTAAACTGATACTTACAAATTGGCCCACTTTGAATGGGGCCCCTCCAACAAAAGGCTCTAGAATCTATCCAAAAAAATTTTAAAAACCAAAAAGCAAAAACCATTCTCCTCAGTCCAACACTACACCATTAGAACAGCAACTGCTGGTTGCATACTGGGTCCTTCTGGAGATGGGGCCTCTCACAGGCCCTGAGCCCAGGACTCTCTGTACCGGCTGTCCATTTTGCCTTGGGTCATGAGAGAAGCACCCTGCAGGGCAGTCACGAAACACATATTTGGAGTATCAGCATCAGGTCTCTTGATGGTACACACATACAAAGCTGGACACCAATGGAGACTGGGTTTATTGCAGGGCAGCACTGCCGTATTGGATAATGTGGCCTACATTGGGCAATTTGTAGTCAGAACTGAACCTCATTCTCATTATGCCAACGTGGCTTCTGATGGCTGGGACTGAAAGGTCAGGTCAAATGTGCCCCTGGCTATCATGTGCTAACACGTGGCGTTATGAGTAAGAAGGAACTATCATATTGGGGCCATTAATTAATGATCTGGACTTTAAATATCTTTATTGTTCTTTTTTTCTGGTTACAAAAGTAATAAATGACCATTATAAAAATTCCACCTGTACATAAATGTGTAATATGGGAGGCAAACGTCCCCTGTAATCCCATCCTGGAATAACCAATTCTTTCAGATATTTTTTTCAGTCATAGACCTACATATTCACATAAACACAATTGGGCTCCTTCCATATATATATTACTACCAGGTTAAGCTTCCTGAAGCTTTCCTGATCTCAAAATCCTTGAGTGGTTTTCCATTAATTGAAGGATGAGTCTACACCCATGAACCCATCCATTTAAAAAAATACCATTCTGTAGACATATCAGTTTATTTTATAATACCAATGGATATTTATATTCTTCCCTAACTTTTTGCTATTACAAGGAACATCCTTGTACATATCAACGTGTTTCAAATCAGCGTGGAAAAGATGGTTTACACAATAAACAGAATTGAGGACCATTGCTTTATCAACTTTGAATGAATCCAGCCAAGGGGCAGGCCAGCCTTCAGGGCAAGATGGGAGAGGAACCGTTGCCTCTGCTGGAGGTTCACATCTAACAGGAAGCTCATGAATGGGACTTGTGTCTGGAGCACGTATCTAAGCACATAAAGAAGGGTGAGGAGGAACAGCTGGTGCAGCCAATGGATGACTGCCATTTTGACCTGGAGGGAGGTGCTGCAGAGACAAAGCTCAGTTCAAACAATTGTTCCATTCTGCTGCTACTGATAGTGAGCATGTTGAATTGAGGTATACTTAATGTTCAACCAAGGATGATCTTCTCGCCCTTTCACATACTGTTCTTGTCTATTTCAGTACCATATTTGCTTTTCAAATCAGAGTACTCTATTTCTGACACTTTTGGTTTGTAATCATCCAAACATCAAGGTCTTTTTCTGAAACACGTGTACATCATTGGCTTTTGTTCTAATCTTTGTTTTAAAGAGTTATTTGCTTCCCCATCTCAAGTTAACTACGAACATAATGGCAGCATGTACATGTACCAGTGTGCTACAGTAGTCGTCAGGAAGATGCCGTGCCTAATGTGAAGGTGACTCGGGGCTGCGAAACTCGAGGACTTGAAGGCAAGCCTTTGGACACGGCAAGTCTGCGACACGGTGACTGAGAATGTGGTAGAAATTCACCTGCTATTTACCTCTCTCTTGAGACTTTTTCTTGAAGGACAGTGCAAAAGCCTTTTCTGAAAGAGAGAAGGGGTGAGTGAAGAGGTTATTCTGGAGGCTCTTCTCTTGTAAACATTGAAGTTCCCACTTCCTAGTGAGTACTGGTACCTGGGCATCCTAATGGGTCTCAAATCTAAGAGGTCTCAAAGAAAAATTGGCTCCTCCCTCCTCCAGTCAGTTCTTCTACTGGACTTCGGTTAAAGATAAAGTCATTTTTTTCTCTGTTACTCAAACCCAAGAACTGTTAGTTCTTCTTTCCCACCCACTCCTTTTCCTTTCCATTCTCTCTAGATAAAATGCTTATAATTTCATCCCAGTGATAATTTTTTGAGTATTATCAAGAGACTTTATGTTGGGTTCTAGGATCACAAAAACTAACACTCTTGCTCATTGCTCTGAGGATGGAATAGTGCGCTGTGGAAGTGCAGAGGAGAGACTGACCATGGACAGAGTGGCTTGGAAAGGCTTCACCAAGGAGTCCAGATGGAGCAGGGTCTTGAGGAGGCTTTATCTGGTGGGGGACCCAGGGAAGCTGCTGGGGGGGGTCTATGTCTTCATCTAGTTTCCTTCCATCCCACACTACCCAATATCACCAAGCTGAGCTTCTTAACTCTCTCCTGACCTCAAAACTCTTGCTCACACTCAAAGTTCTCCACCATCGGCACCAATATGTGTTCCTAACTTTATCACCCACAACTTTTTTCTATGAATGTTTTCCCCCTTTTCAATCATGCTGTTGAATTGTAATGGGAATTTCTTCAGACTTCTGTTATTGAAATTCCACTCATCCTTCAAGGAAATAAACTCATCCCCTATCTGTTTTTTGTCATCATAATACCTTCAGCAGCTGTTCTAGAGTCTTTCCTCCGCAATGCACACTCCGCTTCCAGTTCTTTGCATGTGCCCGTTTTCCTTCAGCTTCAAATTCTTTTGGCGTGAACCAAACTCCTTTCTCATTCTGAATGCACTTCTCTGAGACTCCTGTAAGATAAAGACAGCCCCTTCCAGGATTCATTTCTGTCCTCTGTGAATTCATCCCAAACCTCCCAACCCCTAATCGTTGTGTTCCACCTTTCTGGGTCCAGAGAGACTCCTGGTGAGGTGGGAGCAGTAGCAGGGGAGTGTGGAGTCCTCCTCTCTCAGATTGAAAGAGGGCCCTAAAACCAGCATGAATGGCGGGCGACTGGGAGAGAATATGCAATTTACGTGACATCTACATGTGGCAAGGACATGGCGATCAGTGTCATTGGGCCCATAGACAACTTCCATGTGGGAACAGAGTGGCCTGGCTGCCAGGTGTACCATGACGTGGAAAAGTTGGAAAGTTCCTCCTTAACAAGTGCTTTCTCTTTTTTTCAGCAGCCTAGCTTGTGGAGTCCATTTCCTGAACAATTACATGCGAGGGTATTTTTCTCCCTTCTAGTGATTCCTTCATCTAGAGGTTCCAAAGAGTAGAAGATCGAGGAACTCACCTTGTTCCAGTTTCTCCTTATATAAGATCCCTTTTGCCTCACCACAGGTCACAGGAAGTTCAGAAGAGTGAAAATCCACAGTTTCATCTTCAAGTTGTTCTGAAAGTAGAAGAGTTTAGAATTACTCAGTCTTCATTCTCTCTCCCTCATGAATTCTCCTTTCCAAGAATTCTAATAATAGTAATGATAATAACAATATCAATAATGCAAATGGCATAGGCAAGCTTTCTCCGGTTAATTTGCAGGAAGTCTTCCATTTTGAGTGGGAGATTAGATATATGTGTAGGGTGGTCACTAATAAACAAAACCAACACCACCACCACTTCATCGAACAAAACATTTTACGTAAAGCATATGGGGCTTCTTTGGTGAATGTGCTCTAATTCACAAGCTAACTGGCCATCACCTAAGGATCGTTTATTCCATCAGCATCCTGCTTATCCCTCTGTGGCAATGGAAGTTGCCTGCCCCAAACATTTCTTTGTGTCCATGTAGCTGGAGAAAAAGTCCTCATCTATGATCTTACTGCCTGATTCAAACCAAGGCAAAGGTAAATGAGGTGGTTAGCATTGAGGGGATGGCATCAGTTTTCATTGTTTGCTGTCCTTTTTCATTTTATGGCTTCCCTGTTTCTTCTTCTAAGAATAAAAGAAAACCCTGAAGAGCTCGAGACTAATCTGGAAATTGCACATGGAGAGATTTGGCCACTCAGAACCCCTGAGTAGAGGTGTGGGGTTCCGATTCGGGAGAAACAGCTGTAAAAGGGTTTAAAATAAATACAGGCAATTCCTGCTTTCCCTTTCCCAGCCTCATCGTGGATGAATTCATTTAGGACAGACTGCAGGAGCTGTTTCTTGAGGGCGAAGGGAAGGGCTGTCCATGGCTTATGTTGATGATAGAGGATGTTACATCTGGAATGAGGCTAGGAGAACATCTTGTCCAACTGACTCTCCTTTGCCTCAAACAGTTATTGAAGGAGCCAAAGAAAAATGTATGAGATAGCAAGAGCATCATTGGAAAAAGAACAGAGCAGCATCAGTGGCAAAGAAGTCACTAGTTACTCTGGAAAGATATGAACTAGACAGAGTCAGATTGAGACAGCAGAGATCCCTGAGAAGTGAGGGTATGGCTTCTCCCACAGAATCCCGGAGGATGCCCAGCCCTGCAGGACCAGGGACTATAGGCTAAGTAGGAAGAAGGGGTGGGAAGACCTTTGTTACAACAGCTGGCTGGTGCTCTTGCGTGGGGTGGCCAGCTCCACCACTTGTCTCCAGACTCTGCCCACTAAATATGGCCCAGTGGATGAAAGCACAGCCATGGGAGGCAGACTGTGTGGGCTTGTGATCCTGGCTCTGCAACGTATTAGTGAGGTTCCATAAGTGTGTATTATTGTTATCAAAGTTGAGTGGGGGCTTTGCCACTGCAGCTTCCTAACTTGGCTGACAATGTAGAGCCACGGGTAACTCTGGACCATTATTGCAAACCCCAAGGGGGGTTAGCATGACAACGGGGACCTTCCATAATTCTCTGCCTCATGGAACTGTCTTCTCTAATTCCCTGGGGTAGGTGTAGGTCCAATGAACACAGATGTCCCATACGTGCTCGCAAGCAGATGCGGGAGCAGTGGGTGGCTTTGGGAGCTGCAGGCAGCAAGCCAGGGTGCAGAGTCGTGGGCAGAAGGGGCACTACCTCCTTTAGCTCGTCCAGGCAGCTCACCGAGTCAGGCAGGACCTTGTGTCCTGAGTATTTCTGAAGTCACTGCCCGGACCCTAAGGGAGGGAGACAGCTTTCTGATCTGTTCCTCCAAATCCTGCATTTGGCTGAGCCCCACCTGCTCATCTCAGCGAACAGGGCTTTAAAGATGGAACCTTGAGAGGAATGCCTGCTTGGAGCCCTCTGACATCTATCAGATCACCATTTATAAGTGTCAGCAAACAACAAGGAGCCTGCTATGAAAAGTGAGCAATTAAAGAACAAAGAGAGTTCGTGGAAATGGAAAGCCTGGTGGAGGAAATGAAAAGAAATACCTAACAGAGACAAGGAAGAGCAGAATGGAAAAAACCCAATTAGTGACGGGGAAGACCAACACCAGGAATTCTCACAGGACACAGGGAAAAGGCCCAAGGTGAAAACCGTGCCTGGAAAGACGTGGCCTGGGGGAAGATCTGGGAGCTGTACGATCCGTACAAGAAGGGTCTGTGGGGAGATGGTGTGGCCGGAGGAAAAGCAAGCCAAGGAATAGGAAAAGCAGCACACGCGTTGTACCTTTATTTTCACAACAACCTGTAAGAAAGGGAAGGCAATGATGATGAGCCGTATTTATAGACGGAAGACTCAGACTTGGATCTGGAGAGTGAATTCCTAGTGGTCATCACACTGTATAAGGTGGAGCTGGCATTGAAATCCAGACGTGCTGGACTTCTGGTCAAGTGCTCGTTCCATAGCATCAGAAATGCATCAACAAGATGCTACTTCATTTGCTCGATAACAGCACAGAGACGTCCTTCGTTAAACTAGAAGGCATGATGAGGGCTAAGGAGGCAGAAGAAGCTGATGCTGATGAACAACTGTCAGCATTCACTTGGACTCTTGCCTCCTACTAGTGTTTTCTAAAAAGACCAGGGGGTATTTTTGTTTTTAGTGTAAAGAACAAAGGACTTGGTATTAGAACACCTGGGTTGATTTTAGCTCATGCAAGTCTTTTACACTCTAACTGAATCCGTAAAATCAGCTGAATAATACTTATTTGAGGACTATATGGCAAAATGTAGAAAAAAGTGCTTTTCCAACTGTAAAGTGATGTACATTCTTATATTGTTATCAGAGCCTCTGCAGATGGTTGCGTGGGTTGTGCACTGAACAAGGATTCCACCTTTCCTGGAGGTGGAGGGGCTCTGATTGACATCAGAGACATCTATTTGTGCGCTTCTTACAACAATCTTCCAGCAGAGGGCAGCAAAGGCCTGGTTTCAGGAGTCAGCTCTACACATGTAGGGAAAGCGTGTTGAGAAAGGGGCGCTTTTTCTAGTTCACATGAGCGCACTGCATGGGTGAATGGAGGCCCTGATCTTGGTGCTCATACTTGATGAAGAAGGATGAATAATGTATCGATCTGACAATCATGTAAGCACAAACTCCGCGAGGCACGGAGGAGACAGAGCAATGAGCAAGACCAACCCACTTACTGACCTCACTTGACTTGCACACAGTGAACAGGACGTACACAGACAGTTAATTACAGTTGTGAGAAGGGCCATGGAGAAAAAAATACCAGACTCCATGGAGGCAGGTCAGGGAGACCTAGCCTTGCCTGTCGGGGCAGAGGGTGCTGTGTTCAAGGTGAGGCCTGAAGACGTGTAGCAAGGGGAGTGAGGAGGATGAGGGAATTCCCTTTGGGGAGGGACTGTGTGTGGGGGACGGGGGGGACACACACTCAGGAGGGTCTGAGCAGGCAGGGGGCTGAAGCGTTCAGAGGCAAAGTGGCCTAGGCTTTGAGAATTTGATGGCGGCCCCTGGCCTGTGGGTAGGGATTGGAAAATCCACGTGGATTGTGTTCTGCTTCTTGACCTGGGTGCTGGGGATGTGAGGGATTTTCCCTTGTGTTAATTCCTCAAGCTGTACACTTAGGGTACGCGCCTCCTGGGGTCACCGTCCTGCTCTCCTTCTTCTTGCTCTTTCCTCTCCTCCTTCTCTTCTTGCATTTATTTTTCTTCTGCTTTTTAAACTTACTTCTTCAGCATTACCTTTTGGCACTCTCTCTGCCCTCTTTAGGCACCAGCCACATTGGCCTTTTTTGCCCCATTAAATTATTATTGAAGTCTAATAGATGCTACTCCAGGGTCTATAGACTGGTGCCATCTACAAGCCTGTTTGTTGCAGGTCTACAAAAATAAGGAACTTGTTGAAATAAGTCAGACGGAGAAAGCCAAATACTGTATGATTTACTCGTATGTGGAAGATAGAACAACAACAACAAACAAACACACAGATAAGGAGAACAGACGGGTGGTTACCAGAGCGGAACGGGGTGGGGGAGGGCGAAAGGGGTAAAGGGGCACATGTGTACGGTGACAGATGGAAACTAGACTTTCGATGGGGAACACGAGGTAGTCTATACAGAAGTTGAAACATAATGATGTACATGTGAAATTTCTATAATGTTATAAAATAATGTTACCTCAATAAAAAAATAAATAAACCTGCTATAAACACTCAAAAAAATACGGAGCTTGCAAGTCAATGGTGACACTGAGCACACTGTTTTCATAGCAAGACCTCTCAGTGGGGACAGCAGTGCTTTGATTTCTATTCCGGTCAAGCTCCTGTCGCGTGGTAGGCTGGCCTGCTGAGTAGCATTGGTGCAACATGCTTACAGAAAAATGCATGTGTGCTTTCTTTGCCTTATGTTTGCCAAACATAGAAAAGGCTTGTTATTTCTGGTGTTGGTGAAGATGTAGGGCAAAGAGCACCCATTCCATATGGACAATGGTGCTCACATAAGACACATAAGGTGTGTAGTAGGAGCTACCATCCAGGTGTGTGTAAGTTCACTCTATGATGTTCACACATTGACGAAATTGCCCCATTGTTAAGTGACACATAAATGTAATTACACCTTTTCTTTACTGTGTGTAACTTTCTTTCTTTCTCCGCCAGACTCGCAATCTTCCTTCCTGTTTCTCTCTTTCCCCTTCAACTCCTCGTTTTGTTCATTAATTACAGGCGTATCGAGGGCAGGGGTTTTGTCTATTTTGCTCACAGCTGAGTCTCCAGGACCTTTGACAGGTGCTTGGCACACACCTTCACTCAATTCATCTTTGTTGAACTAATATATAACAGACAGATTTTTGAAAATATTAGGATCATGTTTTTGTCATCCTTATAAATGGTAATGCCCCAGAGTTCCCTCATTATGAAATTGGTAACTTCCAGGGGAAAGGCAGTTACTGGCCAAAACTGAGAAGTCACTGCTCAGTTGAGACTGTTTTGGATATATTACACAAAATATTGAAACACAGAGTTTGTTGGGAGCAAAAGGGGATTTCTGAGTTACAAAAATTACCTTTAAATGCCAAAAGGAAAAGAAAGGCTTGGAGATCTGAAAGTCAAGTTTTCCTAGAAGCCACTGGTACAGAAAACTCAGCCTATGACGGAGTAAGTTTCCTCCAGCCAAGGAGGGCAATGGGTCTGGGAATTGAGAGGAAGAGACAAGGGGAGGAGAAGGGCATGCAAGGCGGTCTGAGTCCCCTCCCAGGTCAACCCCGAGGATTGAGGGGTGCTGGAAACAAGCAGGAAACTCAGAGGTGTCCAAAGCAGTGACACTCACGTCGTGATGCATGTTTGGGAGCTGAGAGGAGAGGCCCTCCCAGGTTGCCCCAGACCCATAAGGGCAGGAAATTCAAGAGAACCCCACGGACTGGCACACCAAGAACCACAGAAGAAGGAAGGAGAAAGGAGAGGGGAGAAGGAAGAGGGAGAGAATGCAAAGAAGAAGGAAAGTGTGATGAAGACCAAGAGAAATAAAACAGAGGAGCCAGAAAGATGCAGCTTCATAAACTGCTCTTTCCTCTGCTGCAGATAACACTGGTTTTGTGCATGCAGTAGATGCACGGTGAGCAGGCATTGGTTGGCTGAGGCAGTTTTGAATGCTCAGTGACTCCACGTCTCACTCCCGTTCGGGATCGGGAGTCTGAATCCTGCCTGCCCATTCAGGTTTGCCTTGTCTGTTCCTCCTGGCTCTGATCCTGGACTGGACACAGTCCTAATCTGAAAGTGGACTGGTGCCTCCTGTCCACCCCCACCTCCATTCCTTCCCAGTGATAAGAGAAAAGATGCTTGTTTGAGCCAGCATGGCATCTGGGTCGTCCTTCTTTCGTGAACAGGAGTCCTTTGACTGGGTGGCTTGGGGGCAGGGGTGGGGCTGCCGTGCTCCACTGATACCCGGGTGGCCGTGTGGCTGGAGAGGAGGCCACACTGGTCTGCCACGAGATGACCCAGATGAGCACCGAGGCAGTAAGGACCTCGTGCTTTGTGCTTACCTCTTGACAGCCCTTTTTGTGGACTTGACTGGCTACATTTTTCTCTCAACTTTTCTAAAACAGAAAAAGAAAAAGTCATGTCTATGGCTATAAATATTGATCTACAAGCTTGAGATTCAATACCTTTAAGTAAATTTTTTACTGTCTTTCCATCCCTTTTGAAGGCAAGAAAACCATCTTGCCTTATCTGAAAAAAGTACTCCATTTTACTTGGAAATAAAGAAGGACTGAATAAAGAAGTAACAGAGATATACTTAATTATTAACATTTAAAATATGCCACTTTCCAAATTAATAACTAGTTTTTTCAAGACTAGGAGAAAATTTAGAGAAAGATTGTTACAAGCCATAAATATAAAATATTTTTTTAGCTGAAATTCAAAGCCAGAAATCATACAGGTAAAAAATGAACAGATTGACTATTTAAAAAATTATAATGTTCATACTTTGAAAAACATCCTTACAATAGCAACACAAAACAGAAAAATTTCAATATGTAACATTAGAAAGTTAATATTTTTAATAAATAAAGCAAAAGATGATTAGTACACTAGGAAAGTGGGCAAAAACATAATTTGAAAATGCTCAAAGAGAAAATGCAAATGAAAAATTTATTTAAGAATCATCTTTAGACCACTAATAATCAAAGTTTTTGATTAGTTTGACTAATAATCAAATATATTGTTACAGGGAATGTAAACAATTACATTTTCTGCAGAACAGTTTATATAATATAATACATATAGTATATAATATAAAACTTAAGATATATAGACTCCGACCAAGTAATTTCACATTTAGAAATTAATTCTGAGGAAATTATAGGACAAGTGTGCAAAGATACAAACACAACCAAATACGATTTCCATTTTCATACAAAACCTGTAAATAACTGTCCATCAGTAGGTAGTTATTTAATTACATTGTGGTTAACCATACAATAATGCACTACGTAGCTAAAAGATAGGGAAATAGATAACATTGACATGAGATATGTGTGTTAAACACTAAAAGAAAAGCAGTTTCACTATTAAAAAGATGTGTACTCAAGGGCAGAAATCCAATAAAATTAATAACCTTTACTGGTTCATTAAGAACATTCTTATGTGCAACTAGCTTTTTTTTATGGTAAATGGTGGGGAAGAAATGCAATGACTACTCCTGAGTGTCAGGGACACTGCTCTGATTTGTACTAAGGCACCAGCAGTTTTACCTGCTGTGGGTCTTGCTCCATGTGTACAAAGGTCAACATAGAGAAAAAGGCAAATAACATCTTTTAATGAAGACAGTTTTGACCTTGAAGATCTACTGAAAGGGTTTCAGAGACACCCCCCAGGGGTTCCTAACCTCACTTTGAGCCTCTGGTCCAGGGGCTCAGATAACTGACTCCCACTAGATGTCCTTGGGAGAAAGTATTTGCAAATCATATCTATGATAAAGGGTAATATCCAAAATATATAAAGAACTAATACAATTCAACAGCAAAAGACACAAACAATCCAATTTAAAAAATGGGTAGAGGATCTGAATAAACACTTTTCCAAAGAAGACATACAGGTGGTCAATGGGTGCATGAAAAGGTCTTCAACATCACTACTTATCAGGGAAATGCAAATCAAAACCACAATGAGATAGAGCTTCATAGATGTTAGAATGGCTATTATCAAAAAGATAAGAAATAACAATTGTTGGCGAGGATGTGGAGAAAAGGTAACCCTTGTGTGCTGTTGGTGGGAACATAAATTGGTGCAGCCACTATGGAAAGCAGTATGGAGGTTCCTCAGAAAATTGAAACTAGAACTACCATACGATCTTGCAATTTCATTTCTGGGTATTTATCTGAAGGCAATGAAAACACTAACTTGAAAAGATATATGCACCCCCATGTTCACTGAACCATCATAGCCAAGACATGGCAGCTAGGTAAGTATCCATCAATGAATGAATGGATAGAGGAAATGTGGTGTAACATACAATGAAATGTTATTCAGCCATGAAAAAGAAGGAAAGCTTGCCACTTGTGACAACATGACTGGACCTTGAGGGCATTCTGCTAAGTGAAATAAGTCACGCAGAGAAAGACATATACCATGTGATCTTGCTTTTACGTGGCATCTAAAAAAAACAATGAACTCATAGATACAGAGAACAGATTGGTGATTGTCAGAGGCAAGGGGTTGGAGTGCATGAAATGGGTGAAGGGGTCAAAAGGTACAAACTTCCAGTTATAAGACAAATAAGTCACGAGGATGTAATATGCAGCATGGTGACTATAGTTAATAACACCGTACTGTATATTTCAAAGTTGCTAAGAGAGTAGATCTTAAAAATCCTCGTAACAGGAAAAAAAATTTTAACTATGTGTGGTGACAGATGTTAACTAGATTTACTGTGGTGATTATTTTGCAATATATACAAATATTGAGACCTTATGTTGTGCATCTGAAGTTAACATACTATGTCAATTATATCTGATTAAAAAAAGCACCCAGCTGTCTTTGATTAAGCTAGACATTAAAGAGATGTGCAAAAATGTAAAATGATGCCACTCTTCTCACTAATTATTTTAAATTTGGAAAAGATAACTTATTTTTCATAAAAAATGTTTTTATGTTAAGTGATTGATTTAGTGTTACTCTTAAATCAATTAATACCTAAATATTTTTAAACAATCGGTTTTAATTTCTAATAAGGTTCATACAGATAGATATAAAGAACATGAAAAAAGCTCTTTGAGATCCTCAATAATTTCTAAGATTGTAAATGAGCCCTAAGACCAAAATGTTTGACAGCTGCCGCCCAGGCCACAGCTGAGGTCAGCAGGACCCTAGGAACACAGCTGCTTCTGCGCAAAACCTCCTCAGATGCAACAGATCTTTGTTCCCTCTCTGTCCCTCTTGTCAAACCTCACCATCTTTCTCTGCACTTCTCCCTCCTTCACTATTAACTTTACATGTCCACCCAACCCTGTGCCCGCTCCATGACAGACCCTCCCACACTGAGCATTCAAACGGCAGATTCCATTACCAGCCTCATCCTCTGATGCAGACATTTGGACACATCCAGTCCTCGCTTTTTGGACCCTTGCCATGACCTCTGAGTTCCCGGTTGAGTCATCCATCCTTTGAGTTGCCTGATCCATGACTTGGAGCTTCTGTTGGATTTCGTGTACAGCTGAGGATGTCCCTGGGCCAAAGAGTGATTTGTGAATAGTTTTAATTGGGTTCCCAGTGAACCCCATCTCCCCCTGTTAGTGATTTCTTTCTCATGCTCCCAGTCCCTACCCTTTCAGGAAATCTTTGTATTCCGTACCTCACATATACCTTGCTATTTCTCTATAACTACTGCTCTCTTTTCTTGTGTGTATCTTTCTTTCTCCCCAGACTCGCAATCTTCCTTCCTGTTCCTCTCTTTCCCCTTCAGCTCCTCGTTTTGTTCATTAATTACAGGCGTATCGAGGGCAGGGGTTTTGTCTGTTTTGCTCACGGCTGAGTCCTCAGGACCCAGGACAGGTGCCTGCCACACACTTCACTCAATTCATCTTTGTTGAATGATTGGATAACAAGCAGTAGATTTTAAAATATTAGAATCATGTATTTTTACCTTTATAGATTTCAATGTCCCAGGATCCCCTAATTATGAGATCGGTAACTTTCAGGGGAAGAGCGGATGCTGGCTTGACTCAGGAAACCACTGCTCAGTTGAGACTATTTTGCATTCACTACACAAAATCTTGAAACGCAGAATTTGTTGGGAGCAAAAGGGGATTTCTAAGTTCTAAAAATTACCTTAGAGCCCACAAGAAAAGCTTGGAGATCTGAAAGTCAAGTTTTCCTAGAAGACACTGGTACGGAGAACTCAGCCTATGACAGAGTAAGTTTCCTCCAGCCAAGGAGGGCAATGGGTCTGGGAATTGAGAGGAAGAGACAAGGGGAGGAGAAGGGCATGCAAGGTGGTCTGAGTCCCCTCCCAGGTCAACCCCGAGGATTGAGGGGTGCTGGAAACAAGCAGGAAACTCAGAGGTGTCCAAAGCAGTGACACTCATGTCGTGATGCATGTTTGGGAGCTGAGAGGAGAGGCCCTCCCAAGTTGCCCCAGACTCTTAAGGCAGGAAATCCAAGAGAACTCTACGGACTGGCACACCTAGAACCACAGAAAAAGGGAAGGAGGAAGGAGAGGGGAGAAGGAAGAGGGAGAGAATGCAAAGAAGAAGGAAAGTGTGATGAAGACCAAGAGAAATAAAACAGAGGAGCCAGAAAGATGCAGCTTCATAAACTGCTCTTTCCTCTGCTGCAGATAACACTGGTTTTGTGCATGCAGTAGATGCACGGTGAGCAGGCACTGGTTGGCTGAGGCAGTTTTGAATGCTCAGTGACTCCACGTCTCACTCCCGTTCGGGATCGGGAGTCTGAATCCTGCCTGCCCATTCAGGTTTGCCTTGTCTGTTCCTCCTGGCTCTGATCCTGGACTGGACACAGTCCTAATCTGAAAGTGGACTGGTGCCTCCTGTCCACCCCCACCTCCATTCCTTCCCAGTGATAAGAGAAAAGATGCTTGTTTGACCAGCATGGCATCTGGGTCGTCCTTCTTTCGTGAACAGGAGTCCTTTGACTGGGTGGCTTGGGGGCAGGGGTGGGGCTGCCGTGCTCCAGTGATACCCGGGTGGCCGTGTGGCTGGGGAGGAGGGCATGCTGGTTGGCCAAGTGATGACCCAGATGAACACCAAGGCAGTAAGGACCTCATGTTTCTTGCTTACCTCTTGAGAGTCTTTCCTTCTGTCTTTTTTTTGAACTTGACCAGTTATATTTCTTTCTCCTCTTTTCTAAAACAGAAAAAGAAGAAGTCGTCTCTATGGCTATAAATATTGATCTAGAAGCTTAAGTCAACATCTTTAAGTAAATTTTTTTCTGTCTTCCCAATACTTTGTGGAGGCCAGAAAACCATAAAATCTACGTGGAAAAAGTACTCCGCTTTACTCGGAAATAAAAAATGATTGAGAAAAGACGTAACAGAGGTATACTTAATTATTAACATTTAAAATATGCCATTTTTCCAAAATAATAACCAGTTTTTCAAGACAACAAGACTATAAGAAAATATAGAGAAAGATTGTTATAAGCCACAAGTATAAACAATTTTTTTAGCCAAATGCACGGCTAGAAATCACAAAGGTAAAAGATGAAAAGTTTTGACTGTTTACAAAATTTAAAATGTCCGCACTTCCAAAAACATCATTCACAATATTAAAACAAGAAAATGGGGAAAAAATCCAATATATTTAACATTAGGGGATTAATATCCTTAGTAGATAAAGCAAAAGATGAACAGTACACCTGGAAAGTGGGCAAAAAATCATAAACAGAAAATGCTCAAAGAGAAAATGCAAATGATAAATTTATTTAAAAAATCATCTTTAGACCACTAATAATCAAAGTAATGCACTGTTTAGTTTAAGGATACCCAACCCTTTAAAGAGTTTTATCATGTCTAGTGTTGGTGAGCATGTAGGAAATGAGCACGCATGTACTGTTAAAAGGAACATTAAACAATTACATTTTCTGCAGAACAATTTGGTAACATATATAAAATTATACAGTAGGGTGCTATGTAGCTAAAAGAAAGGAAAATAGATAATATTAACATTAAGACGTGTGTTAAATTCACAATGAAAAAAGGTTTATAGAAGAGACTATATAGTATGAGTGAGTATATATATATAAATATACAATAAATATATAAATGATAAATGTATATGCATATTTGTAAGGTGTATAAATACAGTGGGGGCAGTTTAAATAGGAATTTAACTTTCTGATTAATAATTTTCTGTACTCTTTGCACTGTATCAGACAGGATAGGATAGGCTATACATTAACTAACAAAACCAAATCTTGGTGGCTTAATATACAACAGTGCGTTTCTTCATCACGCAGAGTCCTCTGCAGGACCTGCAGTCTCCAGGGCAGCTGTCCTCGGCGTGGCGGTGCTGAGATTCCCACTGCCTTAGCCTCTGGCATCTCCCTCTTCCACACACAGGAGAGTAAGGGATGCTGTGCAGTGGCTCTTAGGTGCTTTGACCCAGAAGTGAAACCCATTGCACCAGCTCATTGGCCAGAACAATGGCCATGGATCTGTCTCCTGCAAGGGGCTGGGAAACGTAAGCTTTCCAAGTATCCAGGAAAAGCAGGGGAATTGGAAAGAGTGGAGAGCACCAGTAACGCCCACTACAATAGCGTGCAGAGCGAGTACTGCTGGTTATTCCCCTATCTCTTGTCTCTCTCTTTCCTTAGCAGTAAAACCCCTGATTTTGAGCTGGATACCTGTCCTTCTAGAACAAAGACTGCATTGCCCAGCCTCCTTTGCGGTCAGCTGAAGCCATGTAACTAGTCCTGGCAATGAAGTGGTAACAGAATTACTAAATGCAACCTGCAGATAGCATCCTACAATAGAGCAGGAGGTGTGCCCCTCCTTGACCTTGCCTCTTTCCCTGGAGGAATGCAGACTTGTTGACTGGACGTCAGTGAAGGGGATGCCACATGCTCAGGATGGTGGAGCAACAGGTGAAGATGAGCCTGGAATTTTATGGTGTATGCAAGCCCCTGACCATCTATCTCCATAGAGGAGAAGGAAAGAGGCTCTCTTATGTTAGCTACTATTTTTGGGGGCGTGGCAGGAGCAAGCAAATCATAATGGCTGCCACAAGTATGGAAAATTTTCTATGCTGAAAAAAAGTGAAATCACTGTTTTAAGAAGCTCTAGTCTTTTGCTGGCTTGGATGTCTTTTGTAGCCCAAAGAGCATAATAACCACTAGGAGTAACACCAAATCCACTCTAACAGAGACCAAATATGTCTTTACACTTACGCTTTTTCCCGGGAGATATTCCCAAAGACTGTTTACTTCCATTATCCATGGGATCTAGAAAGTAATGAGAAAGAAAGCAATTCTGAAATAAGCAAGATTTACATTTTGTGACCACACTCATGTCAGACAGTAATGAGTTGGCAAAGCTTTGACAGTATTATTTCTGAGTCCCTTCCTTTCTGGAATTCAGGGACCAAGATGCTAGTCCTGTGCCAGCCAACCTTTATCCAAGGGATCTTGGGAAAACCCATTGACCCTTTACATGTCTCAGTGTTCTCATTTGTAAAATTGAATAAATTACTCAACCTTCTCCAAGGGCTGCAATAAAAATAAATAGAATTTATCCATGAGAAAATTTGAAATATTCCTATAAAAGTGAGTACAATGTAGGAGAAACTTAAAAAATAATAATTTCTATTTTAAGGTGGTCAAATTTAACCCATTGTTTCTTACAATAATTTGATACTTGTCATTTGAGAGTCACATTTGTCATGTGAGAGTTCTGTGAATTTGTAACACAGTGACCAAATCACGAACAGACAGAAGGATTCAGCTTTGCCCCCTCCAAGGGTAGTGGTAGCAATGTGCATAACAGTAGCAATGGTCAGAAGTGAGTTAACATGCACCGTTTTAGCCAGGCATGCCCACAACAACACTGTCAGTTACGGGTGCTCAGTCATACTATTCTATTTGTGATTAAGGTGATCTGTTTTCTTCCTTTCCCAGAAAGGTCATGTGAGAAAAATGGAATTTTGAGCCTTAGGAAAAAACTTGATCCATGGCTGGGCACTTTCAATAGAGCACCATGAATACACATAGAGCAGGAACTCTCAGCAGTGGTGATGTTGCCCAAAAATTGGCTCCTGGGGGAAAAAAATCTTATTCTTCTTATGTATAAAGCACAAGTAAATATATGCAGTCCATAAATTGATATATAATGTATTTGAGATATTAAAATATCATATGGAGGGGTTTGTGATTGGAAAAAATCCTGAAGTGGACTCCTTAAGGAAGTGATAATGAAAAAAAGGTTAAGAAACTCTGGTTTAGAGTAAAACAGCTCTGAATTTGGGCTCCTGATGACCACACTCTGAGACTTGCAATCCCTTATCTGTACCGTGCATGATTCCTGGTGGTGTGCTAGGTGGCTCCTGGGGTCTCCTTCCTTCATTCACTTCTGAAGCGTCATCACTGACCTCTGAAAAAAGAAACAGCATTCCTCTTAAATCTCAGAAAATGCCTTCTGGAAAGCTCCATGGGGAATCTCCCAGAGATCTCAGAAGGCCGTTGCACACTCTGGAGCCAAAGGCTGGAGGCTCCAGGTCATGCCTGAGCCTCCATGATGCCCTCCTGAGAATGCATCTACCTCTGAGTCTGTCTGCCACTTAGGGGAGGAGCAGAGCAAGGCTGGTCGGCAGTTCCCCTACTAAGGGAGATGTCTAGTGGGAGTCAGTCATCTGAGCTGCTGGACCAGAGACTCACAGTGAAGTCGTGAACCTCTGGGGGGTGGGGGTCCCTGAAACCCTTTTAATAGATCTTCAAAGTCAAAACTGTGTTCAGTAAAAGATATTATTTGTCCTTTTCACTATGTCAACCTTTGAACACATGGAGCAAGACCCATGGCAGGTAAAACTGCTGGTGCCCTAGTACAAATCAAAGCAGTGTCCCTGAACCTGTCATTGCATTCTTCATCATCACTTACTCACCATTAAAAAAAAAGCTAGTTTCGCTTAAGAATGTCCTTGATGACCAGTAAAAATTATTAATTTTATTAAATTTCTACCCTTGAGTGCACATCTTTTTAACAGTCTTTGTGAAAAACTGGAGAGTACATATGAAGCCGTTGGCTGCATCTCGAAGTTCATGGTTGTCTCAAGGAAAATACTTGTGTGATTGTTTGAGTTGTAACTCACTGTATTATTCAGTGAAGGAATATTTTCCAAATGTCCATGATATTATAAAATCTTACATGAGTAGATCTATTCAAAATGTAAAGTAGCATAATGCATTTTATTGTAACAAAGTATGAAAAATTCATAGATATGGTTTCAGATTCTATCTTACAACCAACCTTTCAGAAACTAGCCCTTGCAGAGTTTGGGTGTAGTAGCAAAGACGAATATTCACGCACATCTCAAAATACTGTTGAAATACTCCACCCTTTTAAACTATAGATCCAGTTGTCTTTGCATAAGCTAGACATTGAAGAGATTTGCAAAAATGTAGTGATGCTACTCTTCTCACTAATTTTTTAAAATTTGGAAAAGATACTTATTTTTCATAAAAGTATGCTGTTTATGTTAATAGTAATCAGTTTACTACTGACACTTCTACTGGAATGAATAGACAAATATTTTTAAACAATTAGTTTTAATATCTAAGAAGGTATATATGGCCACATATAAACAACATAATTTTTAAGAGTGTGAAGGAGTCCTGAGACCGAAAATTTAAGAGCTGCTGCCCAGGTCACAGCTGAGGTCAGCTGGACCCTGAGAACACAGCTGCTTCTGCACAAAAACACCTCAGATGCAACAGATCCTTTTTCCCTCTGTCCCTCTTGTTAAACCTCACTGTTTTTCTCTGCACTTCTCCCTCCTCCTAGTATTAACTTTACAAGTCCACCTAACCCAGTGCCTGCTCCATGACAGACCCTCCCACAGTGAGAATTCAAATAGAAGATTCCATCACCAGCCTCACCCTCTGGTCCAGATGTTTGGGCACATCCAGTCCTGGCTTTTTGGACCCTTGTCGTGACCTTTGAGTTCCTGGTTGTGTCATCCTTCTTTTGAGTTGCCTGATCCACCACTTGGAGCTTCTCTTGGATTTCATCCCCAGGTGAGACTGTCCCTGGGCCAAATAGTGATTCATAAATAGCTTTGACTGGGGTCCCCAGTGGACCTCCTCCTCCCCATATTAGTGCCCTCCCTTCTCCTGGTCCCGGTCTCCACACTTGAGATCTCTGTACCCCTGTGCCCTGCTTTTCTCCTGCTGTTTCTCTCTGATTACATGTTTCTTCTTGTGGGCACCTTTGGTTTTCCTTCAAACTCACCATCTGACCTCACCCTCTGTACAACCTGTTGGAAGCAACCAGATAAATCTGGGGGAATCTCCAAGCCACAGGGCTTATTTCTTGATTCCTGTCTATGTGACCCCAGCCACCAGGAGGTGGCCAAATGGAGTAGAAATGGCCATGTGGTCTGTTTCCGTAGAGTAGGGACCTTATAAAGTATCTCTCCAGGTTCCCTCAGGGCCTAAGTGTGATACAGGAGCGATCCAAGGGTCCCTACCTGCCTCCCGTGGGGAAAGTACAAGGTATTGAAGAATTAAGAGGCAAGGGCCCTGGGATTGGGGGTGAGGTTGACACTAAGAGCATTTGCAATGCCGGTGGAGGGTGCCCAGTGAGTCTGCTTCATCGTGGAAGGAGGAGATCACAATTTTCACCGGCTGGGGACCTTAGGAGCTGATCCCCATAGGATGACCGTTGTCCAGTGAGCAAGGATATCTCTAGGACACCAGGGAGGACATACACGCAGCACAGCCATGCCCCTTCATGGCAGGTGAATGCCTGAGCTTCTCTCTACTCCCATGAATCACTTCCAGAGGAGGCAGGAGCTAAATGTTGGGAGGAGGTACCCAGAAGCGGCAGGGAGTTTAATCACGGAAATTACTGAATATTTACATAAAAGAGAATGAGACAAACTAAAAGAGCCTGAAAGTTGCCTTTAATTGGCACGTTTAATCTTGTTCCTGAATCATGAAAGTTTCAGAGAAAATGAGAACTCCTACAGAAAATAAAGAATACCTCTTTTTTTTTTTGCGTACAAAAAGTGTGGTATGTATATTTTCAGCATGACAAGTCGGTGTTCTTTTTTCCTTCAAATTTTGTCTCTCTTTCTAGTTGTTTTCAGCATTTTTAATAAAGGTGATTAATTAAATGTAAAATAATGTGACTGTTAAAAATATCCCTGTAAAAATTTTCATTTAAATACAATAGGAAGAAAGACAAATCTGGAAGGGCCTGGCATCTCCTACTCCTCTTGGTCACTTAGTGGAAGGAAGTCTCAGCAGAGCGGAGCTACACCAACAGAGCAGGCTGGTACCAACCCCAGAACCCCGGGGGCTCCCCCTTTCTAACAAGATCATTTATCTGACAGGGAGCATCTGCTGTTGCACAGTCACATGAATGTTCCTGCCCCCAGACCTATAAACGTGTAGAGCATTATGGGAGTGAGTGTCTCAGTACCAGGATGCTGGCCGTAGGGCAGACAGATCATCTATGCCTGCTCTAAGCTTAGAGTAATAAGAATTTGGAGGATGGTGTGGATTCTACTTCTCTGCTGTGAGATTCTCCTCCAATAATCCTTAGTTTATGTTGGCACCACGTGGTGCAAGTGGTATCTGTGACTCCTTTGCATAACACAATAATAAATTCATAAACTTTCATTTTTTTTTACTCAAGAAATAACTAATACCTCGTTTGTGCCTGGAGATTATCATCCAGCCAAGAAGAGACACATTGCGTAAGTAATAACAATAGAGAATGTGGAATCTTCCAAAAGGGTCAGTTCTGGGGGCTACAGAAACACACAGTGGGACCGACTTAGCTAATTGAAGGGTCAGGGGATGTCTTTTGAAGTAGACATTTAAGCCAACATCAGTGATGAATAGGAGATAGCCAAACATTTATGGGAAGTAGTGTAGGGTAAGACTGTTGCATTCAAAGAGAACAGCACATGCCAAGGATCAAAGGGAGAGAAATGAAATGAGAGGAATGGAAGTTTAGTGTGCTTGGCTGGAGGTTTGGGTGGAA
This sequence comes from Equus asinus, assembly GCF_041296235.1. Taxonomy (NCBI): domain Eukaryota; kingdom Metazoa; phylum Chordata; class Mammalia; order Perissodactyla; family Equidae; genus Equus; species Equus asinus. The sequence continues at coordinate 10,292,935 of NC_091808.1, read as the reverse complement.
AGAAGACAGAATTGGAGGGAAAGGGAAGGATTGGATTGGAGAGAGCTTTGACAATCACATGAAGAACTATGAACGTTATTCTGAGAGCCATAGGAGGCCATGTACAAGTTTTAAGCATGGGAATGAAATCACTAGACTGTAGTGTAGGAAGGAGGAGATAGAATCAACAGAACTTTGTCAATATTCTGAGGTAGATTATCAGGTAGTCAAGGATGACTTAGTTTTTGGCTTGGCAACTGGGTAACTCATTTCAAGTTCAATAAACTCCAAATTCCTGCCAAGAGCCTGGGGGCCTTACATGTTCTGGCCCTCTCTACCATCTCACCTTCTCCTTGCTTCATCATCACCGAACAACACCAGCCTTTCCCCTCAGCCTCAGTTCCTTCACACTGGTGAGTTCCTCTGCCTGGATCATCCAATCTGAAGGGACCTTCACTCCAAAGTGCAAATCACTATTGTAATCCTATCCTTTATTTTCTTTCATCTTCTCATCACTGTCTGAAATTACCTTGTTTATGTGGTTTCTGGCTTATTTTCTTTCTCTTCCTCAAACAGGATGTAAACTCTAGGAGCTTTCTTCTTTCTTTTTTTGCTTGATATCTTGCTTTCTCTCCTTTTAAAAAACTCTATTGGGGGCAGTTCCCATGGTCGAGTGGTTAAGTTCTCGTGTTCCACTTTGGCGGCCCAGGGTTTGCCAGTTAGGGTCCTGGGTGTGGACCTAGCACCACTCAACAAGCCATGCTGAGGTGGCATCCCACATAGAAGAACAAGAAGGACAAACAACTAGGATATAAAACTATGTCCTGGGGCTTTGGGGAGAGAAAAAAAAGAGAAAGATTGGCAATAGATGTTAACTCAGGGCCAATCTTCCTCACCACCACCACCAACAAAAAAACCACCTCTATTGTTAGCTCTCAGAATGGATATACACAGAATTAGTGTTCTCTGCATGTTTGTTGAGCAAAGATCTGAAGACTAGAAGACTAGGTTTTAGGGGAAGAAGATGAATCAATTTTGGACATATTTAGATCAGAGTGTCTATAGGAGACTTGCAACAAAGATGACCAGTAAGCAGTTGGCTGTATGTTTCTTAAAGACAAATCTGAGTTGGAGGTGTAGATTTGGGAGTCATCAGCATAGAGGTGGTGATTGAAGTCTTGAGAGTGGTTGACAAAGCTCATGGAGTGTGAGTTGAATAACGTGAGTAGTTTATACTAAACCAAGAAGGAACGTAGAGAACACACACAATGTGGCAACAGGCCATTGACTTAAATGTGGAATGAGGGAGAGAGCAGCTTGTCTTTCCTCCTTACCCAGGAAGACCACTTACCTTTGGGTAAAAGGCAGAAAACTAAAATATTTTTATGAAATACCTTAAAAGGTACTGTTGGTACAAGGCACCAACTCTGTGATTTTGGGTGCTGGAATCATGATAAGGGTAAACCAAGTCAGGGAAAAGGAGCTTTATGCCATTGACTTGGGCCGCCACCTGTTGCTCCGTGTCCTCCTTTTAGCAATAATGTCTATGTATGCTATCACCTCCCTTTCATTATTCAACCCACTGCAGCTGGCTTCTTCCTCCATTACCACTAAAAGTGCCCTTGAGTTTTCCAGTGACACCTTGTGGCCAAACCCAAGGTCCTCTTCTTTGAATTTTGTCTTGATTTACAGATGTGCTGTCTCCTGGCGCACCTCCCTCCTCACTGGTCTCTTCCTCTCAGTCTGCTTTGCTGGATTCCTCTTCTAATGGGATTTCTGAGAGCAGGGCTACATCCTGGGTTCTCTTCTCTCTCCCCATGGATCTGGATACCTTCATTTTGCTGATGACTCTTATATTTCTATCTTTGGACCAAATTTTTTATTGAGTGCCAGATTGGCATATTGTGGGGAAAATTAAACTTCCCTAAATCCTCAGTGCTTCTGTAAAAAGCCCTAGCCTTCTGAGATACAGAAATGTGTACAGAATAAAGATAGGGGATGTTTGCTTTCACTTTCCTTAGAAACATTTTACTTTTCACATACCGTGAGAATTAGATCTGTAGCTATTTGCCTAGTTAATTGCTCTGAGCTAAAAGAATAACAAAACTTCTCCTCTCCTGAGATTGCCAAAAGGTTACAGCCAGGGCTAGGTTCCTGGGTTAAGACCCAAAGTGTAAGGAATATTGGAGCTTTCTCTCCTTAGGTAATTACATGTCAAAAGGAATGAAGCCCAGAACTTGGAGACATCTCTGTAAAAGCCTGAGACACCAGGGGTTTCTCTGGCTCTTGGAAAGCTGCATTTAAATTCCAAAAGATTAGGGTGAGAACCTAGGATCTTTTCAATCCTATATCAAAGCAGCACACTTATTTAAAAATTTTAATCCTTTCAGGAGGGGAGGAGGATGGCTGTCCTTGTTCTGTATATAAACAGAAAATCCATCATTCTCCATTCCTTGTCTATGGGCTGTAATCTGCCCCTCACTAGAGAGATTCCATCAGCTCTCTTCTCGTTGCCTACTGGTCTGTGTGTAGGGGATAGATGCTGCAATGTTACTCTGGCTATTAAGCTGATTGTGAATATCAACAAAGAATTCTTTTCTCTGACCCAGGTGCCTCGTGTTTCTACAGTAGTCATATATATAAAGAACATGACAATGCAAGTAGGGTAACATCTCAGGCCCTCCACAGTTCTTGGCAAAGCACATACCTGGCACAACAGCATAGATGGCTAGCACAAATCCTGAGACGGACAGGTCAAAAGTGGAATTCTAGAGTTTCCTCCCAAATATATTTGTATCCCACTCAGCAATGGGCACCACCATTCACCCAGCCATTCAAGCCAGAAATTGAAGAGCAAGCCTTGATTTCTCCCTCTCTCATCCTCAGCTTCCAACTTATCAAGTCCTGTCAACTCTACCTCCAAACTGATCTTGGGTTGGCTCTCTTCTCTCTATCTCCACGGCCAGATCTGACTCCAGGTTAGTATTAGCTGTCATGGCATCTGCCCCCCAAATGGTTTCCTCGCTTCCCTTCTTTTCTATTTCCAACTTGTTCTTTACACTGCACCAAAATTTGGCTTGTCAAGTTTAAAACTGGATCATGCCACTTCACTGATTAGATCTCTTCAATGGCTCCCCATTGCATTTAGAATAAAATTCAGCTCCCCACACTGACCTACACGCATGAGAAGTCTCCAGTCTCCTCTTGTAGTCTCGTCTTACCTTTCGGGAGGCTTTTTTTCTGATATCTCTTCTTTGGAATTGACCACACATTTCTTTTTCTTTTCTTTCCTAAAAAGAAAGGATACAGATCATCTTTTATAGCTACAAGCATAGATCTGCCAAACTTATATGTCAACAATTTTCGGTTTTTACTTTTGGTCTTCAAACCATAGTGGCTAGGAAGTCATTGGTGACCTTAGGTGATGCTGCTTCATGGTGTAATGAGGGGAGAAGAAATTCTAAAGTGGCAGAGGAGAGAGACATGAGGAAATGGAGACATTGCGTTTAGGTAACTCATTTCTAGAAGTTTGGTTGTGAAATGGAAGGGAGAACTATGGAGGCAGTTGAAGAGAGATGAGGATCAAGATAAAGTCCCTTTTATGAGCTATAATGGGCTTAGGCATTGGCTGAATGCAGATCTTTGTGAGAGGAAGATGTTGAATTCTCGAGAGAGAGAAGGGATCATGGATACTATCAGGTAGAAGTAGAAGGATTGCCTTGGAGAGAAGGACAGTACTGGAGGGGAGGGGACAGGTGCAGTTAGGGCTTGTAGGGTTGGGAGCAGCAAGTGATTCCCATTTGATGTCTTCCTATGAAGTAGGAGGAAAAGTCATCTCTTGAGGAAAAAAGAGGTGGTGAGGGGTTCAGAGGTTTGAAAAAAAGAGCTCAGGGTCTGAAAGTATCATTGCACTTCGTGGAATTGTCACACACGTGGAAGGATCATTTTCGCTGGAATCATGAAGACACAGTGGGTTCACTCTGCCCTACTATGCGACTCTCCCCAGCAGTGCCTGCTCTCAGATACAGTGTGCAGAAAGTAGATAATAGATTCTTCCACACTGGCCAGAGAGTTATAGGAAAAGACAGAAAGGCAAGGCAGCTTAAGATATTGGCAATGGGTTACTAAAATGCTGGATCTTGGACTCTAAGCTGGTAAGAAGGGGCGTGAAGAAAGGCAGATGATGGATTGGAAAAGGGAAAGGCCAGTGGTCATCTAAGTGAGGTTAATGGACAGCTACAGAGGGAATAAATTATAAGGAAGAGATCAGGCGCGGATATTTTTAAATTAATTTTTTAAGATTGGGCTGAGGAGGAGATATCAGAAGTTGAACGATAGCTGCAGAAGAAGCAAGCTTCAAGGACAGGTGTGAAAAAAATGAATTGTTAAATTAATTATTGGGGAGTTGAGCCAGGGTTGAATGAAGAAAGGGCCTGTGGATTGCATTTGGGTACAGAGGCCAAGAATGGGTGGAGGAAGGAGTCATTGGAATGAGATTTGAGAGGTCAGGGTATTGGATGGGCCTGTTACCCACGTATACCTCGAAGGTGTCCAGGAAGATGGCAGGACTTGAAGTGACAGAAAAACTCTAAGTGAGCCGTGAGGTCTGCTGGGGCATGGAGGGGAACAACAGATGATAGTGATGAAGAGGGAGTGAGTGTTTCACTTGAATGGTTAAGCCTCAAAGGAGAGGATCAGGGAGCAAGCGGCTGGCTGGGGGCAGTGGGTAACAAGGGGTGGACATCCAACCTACCTTCTACCATGAGGAGACTGATAGCAGAGAATATGCAGCCTTGTCTTAAGAGGAAGCAGAGTCCTCTCTGGGAAACAACTTTCAGTTAAAGAGGGAGGAGCAACTAACCCTCCAAGAAGTTGTGGCTATAGGAGACTTTGATGATTTCTGAACAGGCAGTTCCAATGAGTGCATATTTCAATGGTCCTAAATGCCTTCCCACTTCCCTATAATTTTCATGAAGGCCTTAGAGGAAGATGCAATGAATCGGCATTGCAGAAACAAACTGTACGGGCATCTTGACAATAATCACATAATGGGTACATATGACAAGATATAATCGGAAGAACAGAATGCAGCTCCAAATTCACCCTCCAGACATCTCCAGGACAAAGGCAATCATTACCTTTCTTTGTGGGAGGTGTGCTGGATGCCTCCTGGGGCTCTTCTGCATCATTTGGTTCAGGAGAATCATCTTGTATCACTGACAGAAGAAATAGAATTCATTTCAGAGCTCAGAAAGGGCTGGAGAGAAAGTGCCAAGGGAGATCAATGGGAGACCCAGGAGGGTGATGAGTGTGTGTAGACAGGGCTGGGAACCTGCCAGCTTGCAGGGTTGCCTTGATTTGACCAACTTGTGTCATCGTGACCTGTGTGACCATCACAGTGAAACAGGGAACAATTGCTCCACACAGAAGGCTCAGTTTGGCCCATTTAGAGAGATTCCTCTTACTCAGTGGAAGAGAAGTACAAGGGCTGTCAACAGCCTTCACTCAGGGAATGAAGCTGAGAGCAGTGTGTGTTGTGACCTTTAATTCTGATGGCCACAATGAAGGGAATGTCTCTGCCACATGAAAAATACATGCTATTGCCTAGATGTCTGTGAATGGATATTTGCTGTATCTGTGATTATTTAATCTTGAGAAAGAGTGAAGGAGGCTACGTGCCTTACATGTTTGCATGTACAAAGACTGATGAAGAAAGCAGGAGCTAGCCTGTAGTTGCTAGCAAGTGTTAACAGCAAAGGTAGACAAAGTTCGGCTAGTTTTTGCTGCACTAAGAAAGTCAGAAGGACTTGAAGCCATAACAAATAAAGGCCATCTCACAAAAGGCTGTCACCTTCTTGTTTACACAATGCTGTGAGATCTGTTTCAAATTCTGGCCTGCTTAGGAACAGGTCCCTGAGACAGGTAGCAAGCAGTCATTACACCTTTTAAATCATTTGTCGCATTTCAAATTATTTAAATAATATCTACTGATAAAAATCCAAACCATTTAGGGGCTGGGCTGGTGGTGTAGTAGTTATGCTTGTGCACTCTGCTTCGGCAGCCCAGGGTCCACAGGTTTGGATCCTAGGCATGGACCTAAGCACTGTTCATCAAGCCACGCTGTGGCAGCATCCCACGTAAAAAATAGAAGAAGATTGGCACAGATGTTTGCTCAGCAACAATCTCCCTCAAGCAAAAAGAGGAGGATTGCCAACAGATGTTAGCTCAGAGCCAATCTTCCTCGCACACACACACACACAAAATCCAAACAACTTAGAAATGACGAGAGATGAAATTTCCCCACAGTCAGGGTGGGGGCTGGGAAGGAGGACCATCCATGTCAGGGGCAACAATTCAGTGCGAGGGCCACACCATGTTTTTGTTTGCTTTGCATTTTGATGGAGCAGTTTTGAGCTTTATCTTATTGAAGTGGCCTCCGAGAATGGCTGAGTCAAACAGTCCTGCCCTGACTCGATCCCTCGTCCTTTCCTTGACATCCTCCTGGCAGATGAATGTTCTCCCTTTGCAGACCCTGTAGTTGTGTTTGGAGTCCAAGTCCAGTGGATACTAGTGGGGCTCCCATCCCTTATCATCGGTGCTTCCCTCTCAGTCTACTTTTCCCGGACTCATCTCCCTTACCCTTCCTTGTGACTCTGTCTCCACTCAAGAATTCAGGTTTCCTGCTTGTCTAAGCTCTTGAGGACTAGGTGAGCAGCCAGAAGCTGGGCAAAGATGGCAATAGAGAGCAGAGAGCACTGTTCCTAGAAGGTCAGCATGGCTTCTGCTCTTGGAAGACACAAAAACTAAGGCGAACTTAACTCATCCAAATCACGTTTACCTTGCACTGGGCCTGAGGGAGCACAGGGCATTTCTTGAGTGTCTTCTTTGACTTTTATTTGGGGTTTCAGGTTGTCACTGGATGCTGAGCAGAGGAAGAAAGGAAATGTCAGATCCCAGGACCAGCAAGGAGGGACCAGAGGTAGAAGGAATGAGAACAATCTATTCCAGCCAGTAAAAATGATGGGGCCAACTGAACACCAAGGCCTGGTAAGGGTGGGAGAGAGTGGGAGAGTAAACAATCATTTCCTTTCAATTAGCTACTTATTAATTTAATAATGGTACTTATTTTTTTCTTTTGAAAATCTGGAAGATGGAATCTTCCATTGTTATTGGCTTCATGATTATGTTAATCTTATTTGGATGGTATGTATTAGAGGAGTGGAGGAAACATTTGGACCAAATAGGGCCCTTTAGTCTCAGTATTGAAGAGCTCAGAATCCATGATACCATTTTTGACAGCACCCAATAATCTTCCACTGTCATATTTAATGTAATCATAGTCTTTTATAATGATGGCTTGGGGGAGCTAAGGGACACAGTTTTAGAAGCTAAATCAGGTCCAGCAGACCTTTAAATATTTATCATCTTTTCCAATAATTTCAATAACATTATTCTTAGAATCCAAACCATATAAAAATGAATATGGGAGAAACTGAAAGGCCCCATAATCAGAGGGTGAGCAATCGGGTAAGGGTCACGATGAATGTATTGCAAAGTTACTTGCCAATTCAGAGCAGTGTGTTTGGTTGGACATGGCTGTTGGACATCCCAGCATCAGACTGGCTGTGGTGGTATCCTTGACAAGCAGTCCTGTGCCCAGTCAGTGCATCAGTCCTCTTCTGTTTCTTTCTTTTTTTTTTATCATACCCGGTTCTTTCTCCCAGGGTTCCTACCACAAGCCTCTAGGTTTGTGGGTGTGTGTTTTCCCTTCATGACCACCTCGAGCTAAACTAAGTCAGCCCCAAGCAACATCACCTTGCACAGTGGCAGGGGGAGTGCCAGGCATCTTGTGTGATTCTTCTTCATCATTTATGTGGGATGTTAGATTGTCATTGTTCATTGAAGAGAGGAATAAAAATCATTACAGGTTACAGGGACAGGGCACCAGGGAGAGGAGTGAATACTAAGAATGCCTGGGGCAGACAGAGCACCAAAACCCAAGGGCAGAGAGTACGGCTGTTCCAGGGGTGGGAAGCAGATGTTCTGGGCTCTAGGCCTACCCAGGCCCCTGGCAGTGCCTGTAATCCATCTTGGACAGGGCTGTGAATGGCAGGTGGGTGCATGGGAAGGACCAGATCAACAAAAAGATGGGACCCTGTGGTTCTAGACATGGTCCCAGGCACTCTAGGTGGGAGATGCACAGGTGTTGGACACGGTCTGTTTCTTACCTGGAGTGATCCTTTCTTCTTGGGCGACTTTTGGGCGAGCCACAGCAGGGCCAGAAGGGCTGGGTGGCTCATCCGGAATCTCAACACTGTGTTGTGTGGATGCTCCAGGCTCACTGACTCTGGGCGCACAGGGTGGGCCTTTCGGTGGAGGGTGTTGAGTTGGGGGCAGCGGCAGCAGGGCCTTGTGGGAGCTCCTTTCTGCTGGGTTGGCTGGGACTTCCAGGAGGATGGGCGTGGTTCTGCTCCCTCCTCCATAGGAAGTGACAACTGGGATTGGCAAAGGAGCACACATCAACACCCTGGAGACTCAGAATTATTTGGGGAAGGGGTTTGGCGTCTTTACTAAGCATGACTTCCAATAGGCCAGGGCATAGAGTTATTTATTGTCCCCCGGGTGCATAGATCCAATTCATCATCATCATTGTCCATTTTTGGCCTCCTTCTATTTTATGTATTTGATTTGGGCATCCAGTGCTATAGTAACGGCGTCTAATCTTGATCTAATACCAAAGTGGTTTTATATACAAAGTTGAGTTTGACTCTGTACCTAGGGATTTAATTTTCTTTAATTTTGGTTTCAGAATTTAGCCAATTATGTACAATGTTATAATTTTAACAGATGCCCCTGTTTAATAAATAAATATATGTATCACACCTTCCTGGAGCAAATAAGATAAATATAAACCCCTTAGCATGCTGTATTAGGACATTAACATTCTGGTTTCTGTTCATCTCTGCAGTCAGACTCCATGCCTCCAAGCCTTGCACCTTATGATCAGGCCACACCAAACTTTCCTCCCATCCCCAATCCCCAGGCCTTTGGCTTTCTGTATGCTGTTCCCCTGCATGGCCAGTGCTGGGCTTCTCTTATGATACTTCTCCATCATTTATTTCAGAAGTAAAATGGTCTCAATCAGTGAACAGAAAAAGGAAGGTAAGTTGGATTTTGGAGAGGAAGCCAGAACAAAATCACAGAGTTGCAGATCTGGAAAGATGCTTGAGCTCAGCCAGGCCAGAAGGGTACATCAGAGTGTGGTTCCTCTGGCTCTCAGACTTGCTTAGCTCTGCCTTTGAGAACACATTTCTCCCAGCACTGTCCCAAATGCTGCCAGGAGCATGGGCCCACATGCAGCTGTGCCTGCCTGGAGGAGGACTTTACTCTTTGGCTGCCCCTTTAGCTCAAGGAATCATTTCTTCCTTTTGGGAGGAGCCTCTTGATGGTAAAGTGTCAGAAAGCAGATGAAGAGCTGTCAACAGTGGTGACTACACTAATATAACATCTCAATCCAGTGCGATCTGCTCGTCCTCCCCCTGTGATTCTCAGATAACTGAACCATGTGCTTTGGCCAAAGTATTGTTCCTCAAACCTAAAATGATTTTAGTGCTGGTGTCTCATACCATTTTTGAAGCTCTCGAGAATTGTCTTCAGTTTGGGGTATTCACACAGGTTAATTCGGCTGAACAACATCTCCAGAAGTGACAGATTAAACGTCTTCTCCAATTTGGTGAGAATGTTGTACACCAGTCTGGATACAGGAACCTGATTGCTATGGGCTTCCAGAGATTCCTTAAAAAATGGAATGAAGGATTATTAGAAATGATTATAAAATGGAATGGAGGTTTATTAGACATTTTTGGTTTTCTAAGTTCTAAGAAGGCTGTTTTGCTCTTTTAAGAAGGAATTTGACATAAATTTATAGTCAACTTCTCTGATGTAGAGAAGTCTCAGTCCCACACATTTAATTTTGTAATTGCTCATATATTTGGATGGTTAGTCATAGGAATAAATAATTTAGCCTTCTTTAAAATAAGTCTGCTTTGTGAATCTTATTTTAGGTACATTTGAGGGAAGAGAGAAATTTTAATGAAGAAAAGGGGAGTCAGGGGCTGTGCTGTGTAATTAATTCTCTAAGGATCTGGGGTGGACTCCTCAGCAATGGACCTAATGGTTGGTCACAAGTGCCAATTCTGGTGATTGCTTGTTAGCCTCTGCTCTTTTTCTCTCTCTCAGACTTGAGATGACCTGAATGGGTTCCAGCCACAGAGAAATTATCCTAATAATTCCTCTTGATGAGAAGTTGGCCAGAAGAAGAAGCATGGCCAAAAGGAGAATTGATTGCAAAATACTTATTGAGTGCCTACAAGGCTCGTTGAGCTAGTCCTTGGGTACGGAGCAATAGATAAGATCAACATGGTGCTACCCATATTGGAGGAGGAGCACTGTCAGGTGGAGAAGATGGGCATTAAATAATAATCACTCAATTACCATTGAGAGAAGTGTTAGGAAGGGAAAGCACAGACTGCTATGAGAAAGAATATGAGGGGGTCTTAGTTAGACAAGTGGGTCAAGGAGGCCTCTCTGAGGATGACATCTGGGCTGTCATCTGAAGACAGGTTGGACTCAACCAGACCAAGACTCAGGGGAGATTGTTCTACCACTGTTACCCCTTCCCTTGGCCTGCGGCTCAGGAAATGCTTTAAAAAATCCAAATTATAGGAAAAGAATATCATTTTTGTTCACATAGCCATATCTCCCAGTGCCTGCCTGGCTTCACATCAGAATGAACTGTGAGTGACAAGCTCTTAGGAATTGGGATGGTGCCCTTAGTGGGTTGAATGGTGCCCTTCCTCCCAAAGATATGTCCACTTGAAACCAATGAATGTGACACCATTTGGGAAAAAAGTCTTTGCAGGTACAACTAAGTTAAATATCTTGAGATGAGATCATCCTGGATTAGGTTGGGCCCTAAATCACAATGACAAGTGCCCTTAGAAAAGAAATGGGGAATATAGGAAAAAGAGAAGGCAATGTAGAGATGGAAACAGTGACTGAAGTGATGTTTCTATAAGCCAAGGATACCAAGGATTGCCAGCACCAGCAGGAGGTAGGGAAAAGTCAGGGAATTGATTCTCCCTCAGAGTTTCTAGAAGTAATCAACCTTACCAACACTTTGATTTTGGACTTTTGGCCCCCAGAACTGTGAGAGAATACATCTCTTTGGATTAAGCCACCTGGTTTGAGCCATCCTCTTTCTCTGATAATAAACATTTTGGGCTGGGCCTTCCAAACTCTAAAAGCCCTGGGGTTTGTGGGACTTCCATAACTGGGCATTCTTGATGGGAGCTAGGCCGCCGTGGCAAAGCGATCAGCATGACTCACCCTGTACATTCTCTCGGTGATGAAGGAGCTGTCTCGGAGGCCTTCGAAGAAGGGAAATGTCTTATCTATGGCATAAGAAATCTGCAGCTTCTGACATATGAAGTGCTGGAGGAGAGCCTCTTCTAAGGCCCTAGTCATGGTGAACATCCTATGGAAGAGGCGTGAGAAGAAAAAGGAAGCAAAGACTCTGAGGAGCTTGGGGAGCTGCGCGTTGTGTTCACTGGGCATCCACAGACAAGCATTCTTGTCCCAAAGGCATCCCTGAGCAGTCTGCAAAGCAATGTCTGCCTCAAAGACTCATGGATATAGGAAGCAATGACAACACCAGCAACAATGGAGGCTCAAAGAGACCGAAACTATGATGCAAAAATCCCAAGGGGGCTGCTGGTAAACATAAGGCAGATATTAAAAAGAGCTGATATTTATTGATTGCTTCCTGTGTGCCAGATGTTTTTTCTATGGGTTTACATGCAGTAACTTATTTGATCTTCACAAAACCCTTGCAAGATGGTACTATGATTGCTTGCATGTATGTTGTCAAGGACACTGAGACATAGACAGGTTTAATAAGTTGCACAACTTGGAAGTGGTAGAGGGGAACAAATTCTTACTTTGTGGTTCCAGGCTTACAGTCTGTGTAAGTCTGGTTATAGCCGTAAGTGCTGTGGTCTGTGGCTATATTGAACTGAGGTAAACAAGCTTGCCTGGACTGCAGGTTAAGGCAGAAACTAGCATAGCTAGTGAAAAAGGGACCACCTAAAAACGGTAAAAAGATGGAAACCTGATAACACTTAGTAATTTTAATAAGCCACCTACAATTGTAAGTGAACATAAATGAGGCCATCTTGTCAGGCTACATGACCCTTTCCTAGTTAAAACCCTCCTAGCATGTAATCATTATAAATTACTACATGATTTCATGATTTTCACATACCCCTGCTGAGGTTCTGATAGCTTGGTTCTTAACAATCTTAACAAATTTCCTCAAGGAACAAGAAGGCCTCCAGGAAGAAGGGACACCTGTAGGATATTCATTTTCACTGACAGAAGAACAACGAGGAACCCCGGAGTGGGTCAGTTCTGAAGGCCGACATTTCTAAACCTCCTCCTTACCGCCCACTTCCCCTATATAACCGCCTCAAGATTCTGTAATTCTTGAAGACTTTTTTGAGACATTAGTCTGCCATCTTCTGGTTATGCTGTCTCATTGAATAAAGCTTCCTTTCTTCATCTCTAACTCATTGTGGTTAATTAGCTCAGATCTCGGCAAGCAGAGCGAGCTCATTGCTTGGTAACACCATCTTCGACACATAAATAGGCCAAACATAAATAAAGACAGCAAGAATGTGAAAGACATGATTGGCAAAGTTGACTTAACTTATTTATTTTATGTATCAATTTTATATTTCAGAAGAGACGTGCTTTTTCTCATGCCCATGCAACATTCATAAAAATTGACCATTGATAGGCCATGAGAAAATATCAATATTGTAATAGGTAGGAAATTTACAGATGACATTCTTGGCAAATTGCCAAAAAAAGAAAGTGCTAACAAAAAATTCAATCACCTAGTGATTTTTTAACAAATAAAACAAACAGGGACCCCATTTTTCCAACTTCATTTTGTATCAAAGAGAAGATTGCACTGTAATTAATGAGGATTTCTAGGGGTTTCATCCCAGCGGCAGATTGAAAACCCCTGTCTCTCTCTCATCATTCCCAAATCCTTTAAGTTTGACAGAAAAAAATACATGTTGTAAAAAAGACTAATCCACAACAGTCTTGGAAAACAAGAAAAGATGCCATAGGGAGTCTATAGTCGTGAAGAAATCCTGGAAGATAGAGGACAGATGGGAGAGAAATAGAGCATCCATGATATGGACAGGGTAAGGACCGAGAAAGACATTGCAAAGATCAGCACAGAGCCAGAGAAAGCGAGAGTGAACACACGATAAGAAGAGGAAGGGGCCCTGGGGTTACATTTAGGATGATTAATTATACAACAGAATTCGGTGCAGAACATTCTCCAGGTTCCTCACTCTTCATCTGTTACCATTCCGAAGAATGAAAGTGAGGTACAGAGAGGTTAAGTAACTAGCCCCAGGTATTCAGTGGCAAAGCAGAGCTTGTCTGACTAAAGCTCCATTTCTTACTGGTGTGTGACATTAAGTGTCATATGCGAGTGTTCAGATTTTTATTCTGTAAAGGAGTCTTAAAAATGAATGAGCAAAAGACAAACATCTATGTAGAAAAAAAGCAAAAGATATAAACAAGCAATTAAGTCAAATGCATAATAGATTAAAAAAAACAGTAACTCACTAGTAGGTAGAACAGTGCAAAGGAAGACAACTTGATAACATATTTGCCTATCAAGTTGGCCAAGATAGAAAATACTAGAAATAATCGCAGATGCTCTTGGTGGAAATGTAAACAGATCCAACGTTCTGTAGGCTAATTTAGTAATCAGTGTCAAATACTCTAAAATATATGTTCCCTTGAGTCCCAAACTTGACTTCTAGGAATTTATTTCAAGGAAATAGTCATGAACATGCTTAAAGAAAATTTACAAAAAGTTCATGATATACTAGAGAGGAAATTAACTGTTCTCTTCTTATTTTCTCTTTTCCACCAGCTCCCCAGCTGCCTCTAGTCACTTACACAGTGGATAGAGAGTGAGTCGCCTGTTTGGGGCAGAGTGCAGGATCACAGAGCATGGCCGAGGGGGTTAGAAGCAATCTCACTCCTTCCACAACAACAGGCTAGAATTTAGGGAAAAAAGAGTTGAGCTGTGTGTCTGCTTCCCCCCTGCGTCTGTCCTTCTTTTTAACAAGCTCCCATTAGATCCCACTTACCCTCTCTACCTCTTTAGAAAGCACTATTTTGTGAAGAGAGAGCCTAACTTTAAATAGCTGAGTTCCGCCCTGCAGCTGCTGCCAGGAAATTAATTGTGAAAGCCCAATTACCAAAAATGAACAAAGCAGCTGAGCCAAAAACCCACCTGGATGCTGTTAGCCAGCTGCTCTTGCCCCTTTCCAGGTCCAGCGGCTGGGCCCGGGATCACTCCTGGAAGACTGAGAGAATAGCAAAGAGATGAAGTGGGTGAAACCGGAAGTCTGTGCTTGGCCACAGGCAAGGTGGGCGAGGCTTCTGAGAAAAGAAAAGTGAAACTATTTGGAGCACGTTGGGCAGGAAGCTGAAGGCAGGGCTGGAGTGTCTGCTGCCTCTCTCCCCCTCTGGACGCTTGTGAGATCCCAGGGGATTCAGGGATTGCGGGCGGCGGGGGGGAGGGGGAGGACGGGGTACTGCCAATCAGGACCAGCCTGGGAGGGGTGTACAGAGAGGAGGAGGCATAGGGGTCCAGCCCCAGGGTCCTGGGAGTCTGGGAATCCACCATCTGCCTGCTTCCCTACCCATCTCTATTTCCCCATCACTTGTCCTCCTTTTATACCCTTTGGGGTGGCGAATATGTTCCCAAACTGGATTGTGTTGATGGTGATGGTTACATAACTGAATAAATTAAGTAGAAATCATCAAACTTTAAAAAAACAGGAAACCAAAGTGGAGGTGAGGCGACTCAGAAATGCCTCTAATTTGTCAGGATAAAATTATTACCTAAGAAAATTGAAATAAAAGGGAACCTAAATACAATTGAAATCATGCAGAGGTCGGCAGACCTTCAGGTAGGAAAGTCACTGGGAGTCAGACAGGCAGCTGAGAGCCGGCTGTGTGTGGAAGTCTAAGGCAGAGCCAGGGCCAGGGGAAGATTGTAGGACAGCCACTCCAGGGGAGATGGGAATGCCTCCTTCTGTAGACCCCCTTTTAAGAGTCCTAGTGTACATTGGCATGTAGGTCCTGTGAGAAATCCTAAAGTATAGAAATCTGATTAACTTTATTTAAGTAAATAATTCTCAAATGTATTCAGCTTGAGTTTCCCCTAAAAAGATACCCATAAACCACTCAGTAAAAAGATGGGAAACACCATTCTAGGCTCTAGGAAGCCTTCCATGTTCCCTCTGGAGGCACCAGCAGAGCCCGTCCCACCCAAGCATATACCCCAGCAGCAGGGCACCACCGTGGGGATGGCAGAGGCGCGGAAGCCACAGTAAGACAACGGTGATGGAGGGAGGTGCAGGAAAAAGTGTGATGCCAACAGCCGAGGAGAGGGTGCAGTGTTGCCTCAGTGCTTGGTGACACTCAGCACTTCAAGCCCAGGGGACATCAGCGGTTAAGAGGGATTAAGACTGTTTCATGCAACTGTCACACTTCGCTTACCAGAATCCCTCCACTTAACCTGGAGGATCCCTCTGTGGATCCCAGAAGCCTGGGTACGAGGAACCTCCTGTTTTAGACCTGCCCAGAGATATCCTGGGCAGATGTAAAAACAAAAACAGAAAAAGGGAAAAGAAGGCAGGAGTGGGAATGTAATGTCAGACTGGACAAAAATCATCAAACTAGAAAAAGATGTGAATAAGGACAAAAGATGCTTCTCAGTGACACACTTGAGGACACGCTAATAATGGGAAAACCTTAGTGTTATTTCACACACAAGTGACATATGTACTGAGAGACTAAAATTATGTACAATTCGTTTTTAGTTCAATTTTACGGAGGTATAAAATGCATTCAATTTGTGCACATTTTGATGAGTTTTAACAAATGCAATCATAACCACAGTTAAGATATAGATGATTTCCATCCCATCGCTCTCAGAGAGTCCCCTCCCAAGCTCCTCCCCAGCATCAGGCAACCACTGATCTGCTTTCTATTACTACAGAGTTGTTTTGCCCGTATTAAAGTTTCACGTCAGTAGAAACATACAGCATGTGCTTTTTGGCATCTGGCTTCTTTTGCCCATCGTAATGCTTTTGAGATTCATCCCTGTTGCTGCGGCTCAGTAATTGATTCCTCTTTAGCAGGTGTGCTGGCCACCTCTTGCTCATCTGTCTGATCACCATGATGTCACCAGTGTAATCCATCAGCCTGATGTTCTATGGGATGTCCAGGCGATCCAGATCTCTTTGGACTATACTATGACAAAGGACAGGTGAGTTAATATAACCCTGAGACAAAACTAAAAGTGAATACTTTTTATCATCATGTGACATACGAAAATTGTTTCTGATCTTCCTTTCTAATGAGAATGGAAAGAACACATTTGCTAAGTCAATGGCTGCACACCGTATACCTGAGGCCCGTGGAATGACGTGGGCTGGGGATCTTACTGTCCAGACTGCCTATTTTCTTATCCTGCTCCTTCAGCATTCCCATGAATTCTGTGAGCTACCCAATATACTTCTAAGAAATGGATTTTCTGCTTGGGTTAGCCAGAGTCAGTTTGGGCTACCTGTACCCCCAAACCCCAACTGATTAAAAACTTGGTGTCAGAGAGTGAATTGTAGACAATGGACCTGCAAGGAAATGTGATCAATCTGGGATTGATTATCTGACCTAATTGGACATGAAAGTAGTGAACATCCTGTTAGTGTCTCAAGATAGGCGTTTGGTAGACTTTGGCAAGCAGGGGCAAGATAGCAAATTAACATTTAGCACTGGACTGTGGCCAGGACTCTACAATTCACTCTTGATTCCAAGCGTCAGATCTCAGCATACTTAGCAAAATGGAGGGAAATCTTTAAGGTAGAAAGAAAGCATCAACTGGCTTTCAGAGATTATCGCCTACTTGGCCTAAATCTGGGTGGAGAACAGAGCAAGGAGGCAGGCCATATCTTCTTACATCATGGGTCATGTGAAAGAAAAAGAAGACTGCTCCACTCCTGCACTAGGAGTCAGGCACCACCTGATGGTCATAGATGGTCTTGATCCAGGCATCCTTCATCCCGGAGAGATTGATCTCTAGTGAACATAGAGAAAAACACGACAGTGGGAAATAGAAGGTAAAATTCCAGCCTATTGTTTTATGGGCTAATGCATGATGTTGCAAACTTGTCAGGAATACCCCTTAAGTCTCAGTCCTACCACAAGTCAGCTGAGGGACACCAAAGACTTTTGCTTGTAAGCAAAAAAAGCTGACACATCTATATCGGCATCAGCTCAGCAGTGGTCTGGGTCAGCCTGCTACCTATGGGAAGAAAGAGGAGAGAGAGGGCAGGTGTAGTCTGTGCCAAGCCTTGTCTGGGCCACTGTGCTCCCATGGAGGCTGAGAGCAGAGGGCAGCCATGCCCAACAGAGGCTCAGCTTTTGAGCCTCTTTGCCCCACAAAGTGAGGGAAGGAAAAAGAGAGGCAGCTAGTCCTATGTGTGTGCAGCACCTGGCAGGCACACAGACCAGGCCCACTGCTAATGATGTCCTCATCAGTGTCCTTGGCGTCTGGAGTCAGTCCTGGCCAGACTGGTGTTCACTTCTGTGGGGGAAGGAAAGAGCAGAAGTGGGCAGAGAGGTAGAAATCTCTTGTCTTCTATACTTTACAAACATATTTATGCAAATATGCCAGCACATCTATAATGAGCCAGAAGTGGATTCAGTGAAACATACCTTGGAAACATACTGCTTTGCTTCTGGCTTCCGAGGCCTCACCTGCTTTGGCCCACGGCTCTGATGGAGGCCCTGGATTCTACAGACACTCTGCCTCCCATTTGCCTTTGTCTTTGACCCATTGTCCTGCCTGGATTTCCAGCCCTCTGGTTTTGCTTATTTCATTTATTTGTACTTTACTCCCATTTCTTTATGTTTCACCTTTGTGCTGATGTAGTGTGTTTCTGTAAGTTGCCTCAAATCCTTTACAGAATGAGGGCTGGGTATAAATGAAAAAATTATGTGCAAACATAAATGTAATGCCCTTGTTAGCCAGCATCACATTGTCCTGTAAGGTCTAGGTCATCTCTGTTTTGGACCTTTCCCCATCCAAGAGAAGCCTGTTGCTCTCCTCGAGATTTCAGCAACTAGTTGAAGCTCATTTTTCCCCAATCACTCCTGGTTGCATTTGTAAAGTGCCCACATATTCAAGAAAGCTTGGAATTGCACATCAGGCTTCTCTGACCAAACCTGGCACTTTCCTCTGGTTGCAGGATTTGGGAGAGTTCTCTCTTAACTCTGGCTGCTCTCCAGAAATTTGAAGAACAACTTCTCCCCTTATAATGCCAAGCATTTCAGCTCTCTCTAGCTCTGCGTCTGAACACTGGGCCTAACTCGTTTAGTCCGGGCTCACTGCTGTGCCCAGCCAGCCCATGGGCCTGAGAGAAGATCTGAAATGTCTGGCTTTCTCTTTTCTTTCTCACAACCACCCCACAGCAATATAATTCCTTCCCATATAAACTACCTCAAACCCTACCTCAAAACAGCTGTGATCTGTCTGAGTTAAGGGGACTTTTCTGCCCTTCCGCCTTTACATGAACAAGCAGCCCGCTCTCTTCTGTGGATGCCTGGGACTGGCCCTGCTCCTCCTCCTCGGGGCTGAGACAGCCTCAGAGATTGGGCAGAAGGAAGGCCAGCCTCCTGGTGCAGCTACGTCACGCTGTTCGGCAACTTCATTTTTCTTTTACCCTTTGGGTGGCACACTCAAGGAATTGATCCACAGGCAGACGCTCTCGTCAGATTCTAAGAAGGCACAGAGGCAGTGAAAGTCTGACCAAGTGTGATCCTAGGCCAGCTCCGTGGCCCAGCGGGGCCAGGAATAGAAGATGGCAAGTGGAGGCAGCGACTTCAACTGCAGGTTAGTCCTGGCCTCCTCTTCATGTCTTTCGTTTTTCGTAAGGTCGGTGTGTACATTTGTTATTTCTGTCTACCCAGCCTGCTTCTCAGATAGAAGAGATTACGCATAAATAGACAATGAAGAAATCAGAGTTTTAAAATTGCTGTGGAACTTGAGGTCACCCTGACTCGCTTCGCCTCCTTTTTGTGTAAATGCTATGCAGCTGAGCGGCGCTGTTGGAACTTCCTGGTCCACGTGAGGCTGTGCTGCAAGGTTGGATGATTCCTCACACCCTCTGAAACCTCTCACTTCCCCAAGCCTCCTCTATCCCCACCCCAAAAGACAGCTCCGTCCAGAAAAGGTCTTTTTTAGAAAGATTAACATTCAAGTTGAATGTCTGACTATTGTCAAACTTTTTCAAGATTCTGGGTAGTTGGGGGCCAGTTCTGCTCAGAGACCATCTATGTGGCCCTGAGCCAGAGAGTGTCCGTGAGCACTTGATAGGTGGAAGTGAAAGTAGATGGTACCCAATGTGAACAACGTAATCAGCTGGGTGATGAGCGTTGCTTCTTCTCTTCTGGGATGTGTTACATGTCTGGTTAGAGAATGATGAAAAATGTCTTCTAAAAATTCAAGACAAATAGATCAATACATTTTTGTTGGTAAAAATTAAAGCAATATAAAAATGTGTAGAAACTCCTCTGACCTGGAACTCTGAGGTGGTGCTATTTCTTTTTTCTTTTTTTTTTTTTCCGGTGAGGAGAAATTGGCCCTGAGCTAACATCCGTTGCCAATCTTCCTCTTTTTGTTCCCCAAAGCCCCAGTGCATAGTTGTACATCCTGGTTGTAAGTCATTCCAGTTCCTCCACGTGGGGTGCTACCATAGCGTGGCTCAATGAGGGGTGTGTAAGTCCGTGCCCAGGATCCGAACTGGTGAACCCTAGGCTGCTGAAGCAGAGTGCATGAACTTAACCATTCGGCCATGGGGATGGTCCCAGTGGGGCTGTTTCTGGTGATGGCAGGGCTCCAAGAAGCCAGCAGCATTGCTACCACCAGTGGCAGCACCAGTGGCGGGTCCTCAGTGTCCACCACCTGTTGCTCCTGGCAGCTGAGAGTGCATCTCCTCCACTGCTCCCTTACCTGCTCCAAGAGATAGGAAGATGAGTGAGTGAAGCTTCAAGTCCAGCCAGCCGTTGGCCTCCAAGCAGGAAAACGAAGGCACTGAGAAGTGAGGGTGGGGTAATGCTGGGCCTTATAGAATGAGTTAGGGTGTCTTGCCTCTGCTTGTATTTTCTGGAAGAGGTCATAGTTGAAATGGTTTGGTAGAATTCACTAGTGATACCATCTGGGTCTGGTGCTTTCTTTGTTGGAGCACTATTAATTATTGATTCAGTTCCTTTAACAGATATGGGCCTATTCAGATGATCTCTCTCTCCTTGTGTGAGTTTCAGTAGTTTGTGTCTTTTAAGGAATTTGTCTGTTTCATCTTTTATCAAATTTGTAGGCATAGAGTTGTCCATAGTATTGTTTCTTTATTATCTTTTTAATGTCCAGGGGATTAATAGTGATGACCCCTCTTTCATTTCTGATATTAGTAATTCCTCTTTTTTTTTTGTTAGCTTGGCTAGAGGTTTACCAATTTTATTGATTTTATTTCAAAAAATCTTTTCATTTCATTGATTTTCTCTAATATTTTCCATTTTACTGATTTCTACTCTAAGTTTTATGATTTCTTTTCTTCTGTTGGCATTAGGCTTACATTTCTTTTTTTTCCTCCAGTTTCCTCAGGTGGAAGCACAGATTTAGATTTTTCTTCTTTTCTGATATATGCATTTAATGCTATATATTTCCCGTGAAGCGCTGCTTTTGCCGCATCTCTTAAATTTCAATAAACTGTGTTTTCATTTAGTTCAAGATATTTTTAAATTTCTCTTGAGACTTCTTTGGTCCTAGAAGTATGTTGTTTAATCTCCAAGTATTTTGGGATTTTCCAGATGTCTTTCTGTTAGCTCTACTTTAATTCCATTGTGGTCTGAGAACATTTCTTTTTAATCATTTCTGTCCTTTTAAATTTGTTAGGGTGTGTTTTATAGCCCAGAATGTGGTATTTTTGGTCAATATTCCATGTGAGCTTGAGGAGTATGTTATTTTGTTGTCGTTGAATGGAATAATCTATAAATGTCAATTAGAGCAAATTGGTTGATGGTGCGGTTCAGGTCATATATATTCTTACTGACTTTCTGCCTGCTTGATCTATCAATTACTAGAAGAGTACTGAAGTCTCCAACAATAGTAGTAGATTTGTCTATTTCTCCTTGTAGTTCTATCGATTTTTATCTCATGTACTTTGATGCTGTTTTAATAGTTGCATACATATTAAGGATTGCCGTGTCTTCCTGGAGAATTGACCCCTTCATCATTATGTAATGCCCCTCCTTGTCTATGACAATTCTCCTTGTTCTGAAGTCTGCTTTGCCTGAAATTAATACAGCTGCTATAGCTTTCTTTTGATTAATGTTGGCATTCCTCCATCCCTTCACTTTTAACCTATCTATGTTTTTATATTTAATGTAGCTTTGTTATAGACAACATATAGTTGACTGTTGTTTTTCACTCTGTCAATCTCTGTATCTTAATTGAAGTATTTAGACCATTCATATTTAAAGTGATTATTCATGTGGTTGGGTTAATATCTACCATGTTTCTGTTTTCTATTCATTTTACTTGTCTTTGTTTCTATTTTTTCCCTTCTTTTTCTGCCTTTTTTTGGTTTTGATTGAGCATTTTATAATTCCATTTTCTCATCTCTCTTCGTATGTCAACTATACTTCTTTTAAAACATTTTTATTGGTTTCCCTAGAGTTTGCAATATATGTTTACAACTAGTTATATCCACTTTAAATTTAAATATTGTTTTGTGTTTAGTGTATGCATCTTATAACAGAATGTCACGAACTCCTCCTCCTCTGTCCTTTTGAACATGGCTGTCAGCCATTTCACTTATCCATATGCTATAATCACATAGTTTCTATTATTGCTTTGAACAAACACCTATCTCTTAGATCAATTTAGAATAGAAAACAATTTTTTAAGTTATTGTATCTACCTTTATTCCTTCTCAGATGCTCTTCCTTTCTTTATGTATATTTGAGTTTCTGACCCATATCATTTTCCTTCTGCCTGAAGAACTTCTTTTTTTTTTTTTTAGTTTTTTTTGAAGATTTTATTTTTTCTTTTTCTCCCCAAAGCCCCCAGTACATAGTTGTGTATTTTCAGTTGTGGGTCCTTCTCACTGTGGCATGTGGGATGCCACCTCAGCGTGGCCTGATGGGCAGTGCCATATCTGTGCCCAGGATTCGAACTGGCGAAACCCTGGGCGGCTGCAGTGGAGTGCATGAACTTAACCACTCGGGCATGGAGCCGGCCCCTGAAAACTTCTTTTAACATTTCCTTCCGGGTACATCTTCTGGCAATGAATTACTTCCTTTTTGTTTGTTTGAGAAAACCTTTATTTCTCCTTCTCTTTGAAGGTTAATTTCAAAGGATATGAAAATCTAGATTAGCAGGTTTTTCCCATCACTAAATATTTCTATCCACTTTCTTTACTTGCGTGGTTTCTGATGAGATATCTGATGTAATTTTTACCCTTGTTCCTCCATAGATAAGGTCTCACCCTCCACCACCCTGGCTTCTGTTAACTGTGTCTCTTTTTCTTTGGTTTCCTGCAGTTTGAATATGAAGTGACTCAGTGTAGATTATTTGGTCTGTATCCAGTTTGGCATTGGTTGAGATTCCTGAATCTGTGATTTGTTGTCAGTTAGTAATTTTGGAAAACTTTTGGCCATTACTAGTTCAATATTTCCTCTGTTGTCTTTTGTCTTTCTTCTCCTTCTGGTATTTCTCTTACGCATCTATTTCACTTCTTGAGATTGATCCAGCATTCTTGGATATTGTATTCTGTTGTGGGGTTTTTTTTTCTCCTTATATTTTTTTCTCCTTGCATTTTAATTTGAGAAGTTTCTATTGACATATCTTCAACTCACTGATTCTTTCCTCAGCCATGTCCAGTCTACAACGAGCCCATCAAAGGCGTTCTTCATTTCTGTTGGAGTGTTTTTGATTTCTAGCATTTCCTTTTTCATTTATTTTCTTGAGTTTCCATCTTTTTCCTTACTTAGCCATCTGTTCTTGCATGTTGTCTGCTTTTTCCATTAGACCCCTTAACCTGTGAATTAGTCGTAGTTATTTTAAATCCCTATCTGATAATTTGAAAACCTGTCAAATCTGAGTCTGGTTTTGATGATTGCTTTGTCTCTTCAGACTGTGTTTTTCCTTGTCTTTTGATATACCTTATAATTTTTTTGAAAACCAGATGTGATGTTATCAGGTAACAGGAACTGAGGCACAGAAGTGTTTAATGTGAGATTTTATGTTAATTTGGCCAGGAGATGGGCCATGTTTAATGTTTCTTCTAGCTGTTAGTAGCAGAAGATTCAAATTTCTCTGGTGTTCTTGTTTTTGTCTCACCTATTTCTTTTGGCTTTCCCTAAGATCTCCTTAAATAGAGCCTTCCAGCTCTTTCAGCTATAATCCTCAGTTATTATACTGGAGCCCTGTTGATGTAGTGGTAAGATGTTGGGGCGGGGGCTGGGGGGGGGAACATTCTTTAATCTTATGATTAAATCTCAATATTGTATTGGAACGGTGTCCCCTGACTGTGACTTTTAGAATGGTTTCTTGACTATTTCCCCTTCCCCCTTCATTTTGATAAGACAGGAAGGCTAGAAGGGGCTGGATTTTGGTAATTGGGCTTCCTGAGGTCAGATAGGCTTGGGCAAAGTGTTTTCCTCTGGAGAGCAGCCCTTAGTTATGGAAAATACTTGGGGCTGTTTCAAGTTTTCTTTTCTCTTCCCCCTCTGCCGGAAGACCAAGAGAGTTTTTCTCAGCTCTTCACCATGAGTACCTGGTGGGGCTCCTAGAAGTAAAACCCACAAAAGGTTGGGGACCATCCTAAGACTGTGGTCCCCGGGAGTTTCTCACTCTCATGCTTCCAGCAATGCATTAAACTTAACCATTTAAGTGTTGCTACTGGTCTGTGACTCTAGTGGCTTCTGCTCTAGGTAGCTGATCTCATCTGTGATTCTCCAGATTTGTCTCTCTCTCCAGATTTGGGAGTGGCACTTTTCCCTGTGACCTCAGTTCTCTGATGGGTACATGAAAAGTCATTGATTTTCAGTTTTTTCAGCTTTATTCTTTTTGTAAGGATGAGAGTGATGATTTCTAAGGTCTTTGCACATCAATGCAGAAACTGGAAGTCTGGTGAACTTTTACCATCTCCATGAGTCTAGATGTTTTCTTAAAACAAACTTTCTTTGTGTTTTAAAATTTTGGTTTTATTGTGATATTATCTTACCTCCAGAGCATGTAACTTGTTCAATTTCTCCTTATTATTATTTATTTAGATTAATTGAGGGTGAAATACTTGGTATGTTCTTGTGTATTTAAGACCAACAGTTATTAATAAATGTAGTTTGATAATTTTTAAAACTTATAACCCATATGTCTTCATTTTTTAAGATATGTACTTGAGGAGTTAAAAACAGAAATATTTTTTTAATGACCATGAAAGATTTGTCTATTAATAATCTTAAATTTTACTTTTTAAATACAGATGTTGTGAATTTTGCTTTTTATCTTGTTTGCGTTTGGCTAATGTAACTTGCCCATCTTTTGACTTTTAATATTTTTTACTTTGTCATAATAGTTTACAACATTGTGAAATTTCAGTTGTACATTATTATTTGTCTGTCACCATCTAAGTGCTCCCCTTCATCCTTTGTGCCCACTCCCCAGCCCCCTTCCCCCGGTAATCACTGAACTGTTCTCTTTGTTTGAGTGTTTGTTTATCTTCTACATATGAGTGAGACCATATGGTGTTTGTTTTTCTCTGTCTGGCTTATTTCCCTTAACATAATACACTCAAGGTCCATCCATGTTGTTACGAATGGGACGATTTTGTCCTTTTTTATGGCTGAGTAGTATTCCATTGTATATATATACTACATCTTCTTTATCCAATCATCAACCAGTGGGCATCTGGGTTGCTACCACGTCTTGGCTATTGTGACTACTATTGCAATGAACATAAGGGTGCATAAGTCTCTTTGAATTGCTGATTTCAAGTTCTTTGGATAAATACCCAGTAGTGGGATAGCTGGGTCATATGATATTTCTATTTTTAAATTTTGAGAAATCTCCATACTGTTTTCCATAGCAGTTGCACCAGTTTGCATTCCCACCAGCAGTGGATGAACTGGGGTCCCCTTTTCTCCACATCCTCTCCAACATTTGTTATTTTTTGTCTTGGTGATTATAGCCATTTTAGTGGGTATAAGGCATGTCTTAGTGTAGTTTTGATTTATATTTCCCTGATGATTAGTGATGTTGAACATCTTTTCATGTGCCTATTGGCTATCTGTATATATTCTTTGGAGAAATGTCTGTTCATATCCTATATCCTCTGTCTAGTTTTTGATTGGCTTGTTTGTTTTTTTGTTATTCAGTTGTGTGAGTTCTTTAAATATTATGGAGATTAACCCCTTGTCAGATATATGATTTGCAAATATTTTCTCCCAATTGGTGGGTTGTCTTTTTGTTTTGATCCTGGTTTCCTTTGTCTTACAGAAGCTCTTTCGTCTGATGAAGTCCCACTTGTTTATTTTTTCTTTTGTTTCTCTTGTCTAGGACATGGTATTCAAAAAGATTCTTTTAAGACTGATGTCAAAGAGTGTACTACCTATATTTTCTTCTAGAAGTTTTATGGTTTCAGGTCTTACCTTCAAGTCTTTGATCCATTTTGAGTTTATTTTTGTGTATGACAAAAGATAATGGTCTACTTTCATTCTTTTGCATGTGGCTGTCCAGTTTTCCCAACACCATTTATTCAAGAGACTTTCCTTTCTCCACTGAATGTTCTTGGCTCCTTTGTCAAAGATTAGCTGGCCATAGATGTGTGGTTTTATTCCTGAGCTTTCAACTTTGTTCCTTTGATCTCTGTGCCTGTTTTTGTACCAGTACCATGCTGTTTTGATTACTGTAGTTTTGTAGTACATTTTGAAGTCAGGGATTGTGATGCCTCTAGCTTTGTTCTTTTTTCTCCAGATTGCTTTAGCAATTTGGGGTCTTTTGTGGTCCCATATGAGTTTTAGGATTCTTTGCTCTATTTCTGTGAAGAATGTCATTGGGATTCTGATTGGGATTTCATTGAATCTGTAGATTGCTTTGGGTAGTATGGACATTTTAACTATGTTTATTCTTCTGATTCATGTGCATGGAACATCTTTCCATTTCTTTATCTCATCATTGATTTCTTTCAGTAATGCCGTATAGTTTTCATTGTATAGATCTTTTACCTCCTAGATATTTTATTCTTTTTGTTGTAATTGTAAATGAGATCATATTCTTGAGTCCGCTTTCTCTTAGTTCGTTATTAGAGTATAGAAATGCAACTGATTTTTGTAAGTTGATTATGTACCTTGCATCTTTGCTGTAGTTGTTGATTATTTCTAAGAGTTTTCCAATGGATTTTTTAGGGTTTTCTATATATAAAATATCATCTGCAAATAGCGAGAGTTTCACTTCTCACTTCTTCATTGCCTATTTGGACTCCTTTTATTTCTTTTCCTTTCCTAATTTCTCTGGCCAAAACTTCCAGTACTGTGTTGAGTAAGAGTGGCAAGAATGGGCACCCTTGTCTTGTTCCTGTTCTCAGAGGGTTGGCTTTCAGTTTTTCTCTGTTGACTATAATGTTGGCTATGGGTTTGTCATATATGGCCTTTATTATGTTGAGGTAGTTTCCTTCTATACCCATTTTATTGAGAGTTTTTGTCATAAAGAGATGTTGGATCCTATCAAATGCTTTCTCTGCATCTATTGAGATGATCATGTGGTTTTTATTCCTCATTTTGTTAATGTGGTGTATCACATTGATTGATTTGCAGATGTTGAACCATCTGTGTGTCCCTGGTATAAATCCCATTTGCTCATGGTGTATAATCTTTTTAATGTATTGCGGTATTTGGTTTGCCAATATTTTGTTGAGGATTTTTGCATCTATGTTCATCAGTGATATTGGCCTGTAATTTTCCTTCTTTGTGTTGTCTTTGTCTGGCTTTGGTATCAAGGTCATGTTGGAGTCATAGAATGTGTTAGAGATTTTTCCATCTTCTTCAATCTTTTGGGATAGTTTGAGAAGGATAGGTAATAAATCCTCATTGAATGTTGAGTAGAATTCTCCAGAGAAGCCATCTGGTCCTGGACTTTTATTTTTTGGGAGGTTTTTGATTACTGTTTCCATCTCTGTACTTGTGATTGGTTTATTCAGATTCTCTATTTCTTCTTGGTTCAGTTTTGGGAGGTTGTATGAGTGTAAGAATTTATCCATTTCTTCTAGATTTTCTGATTTGTTGACGTATAGTTTTTCTTAGTATTCTCTTAAAATCCTTTGTATTTCTGTGTTATCCATTGTAATTTCTCCTGTTTCATTTCAAATTTTATTTATTGGAGCTTTTTCTCTTTTTCTCTTAGTGAGTCTAAGGGTTTGTCAATTTTGTTTATCTTCTCAGAAAACCAGCCCTTTGTTTCATTGATCCTTTCTACTGTTTGTTTGTGTGTGTTTCAATTTCATTTATTTCTGCTCTAATACTTATTATTTCTCTCCTTATGCTGACTTTAGGCTTTGTTTGTTCTTCTTTTTCTAATTCTGTTAGGTTTAGTTTAAGACTCCTTAGTTGAGACTTTTCTTATTTGTTAAGTTGGGCCTGTATTGTTATGAATTTCCCTCTTAGGTCCGCTTTTGCTGCATCTCATATGTGTTGGTACAATGTATTTTCATTCTCATTTGTCTCCAGATATTCTTTGATTTCTCCTTTAATGTTTCCAATGATCCATTGGTGGTTCAGTAGCGTGTTGTTTAGTCTCCACATGTTTGCCACTTTCCCAGCTTTTTTCTTGTAGTTGATTTCTAGTTTCATAGCATTATGGTCAGAAAAGGTACTTTTGTTTTTTTCTCTCTATATGTATCTACTAAGTCCATCTGGTCTAATTTTTCGTATAATTCCACTATTTCTTTGTTGACTTATTCTGGATGACCTATCCATTGATGTAAGTGGGGTGTTAAGGTCCCCTACTATTATTGGATTCTTGTTAATATCTCCTTTTAGGGTTGTTAATAATTGCTTTATGTACTTTGATGCTTCTGTTTTGGGTGCATATATATTTATAAGTGTTATGTCTTCTTGGTAGAATGTCCCTTTTATCATTATATACTGCCACTCTTTGTGTTTCGTTACCTGTTTTATCTTTAAGTCTACTTTGTCTGATATAAATATGACAACACCTGCTTTCTTTTGTTTGCCATTAGCTTCAAGTATTGTCTTCCATCCCTTCGCTCTGAGCCTGTGTTTGTCATTGGAGCTAAGATGTGGTTCCCGGAGGCAGCATATTGTTGTGTCTTCTTTTTTAATCCATCCTGCCACTCTGTGTCTTTTGATTGTAGAATTCAATCCATTTACATTTAGAGTGATTATTGATATAGGAGGACTTAGTGCTGCAGTTTTATCACTTGTTTTCTGGTTCTCCTGCATTTCCTTTGTTTCTCGTCCTATGTATTTTGGACTTCCAATTCCGTTTGGTAGTTTTCTATGCTGGCTTTAATAGTTTTCTCCTTATTTATGATTTATGTCTCTGTTCTATTTATTTTTTTAGTGGTTACCATGAGTTTTGTATGAAAAAATCTCATAGATGAGATCCATTTTCTGATAATCTCTTATTTACTCAGACTAAGCTGATTCTATCCTTTCCTCTTCCCCTCCTAAGTTGTTTTCATCATGTCTTACTTCATCTTGTGTTATGAGTTTGTGGTTAAAATGACAAGATTATATTTGTTTTTGGTGTTTTCTTTCCCTTTATCTTTAATGTTATAGTTGTGTGTTTGCTAACCTGTTCTGATGGATAGCTAAAATTTTCTGATTTTGTTTACCTATTTATATCCTTACTCAGGGTTTTGTAATCCCTTTATTCTTTTTTTCAACTATGATGACCCTCTTGAGAATTTCTTGACAGGGAGTCTTGTGGCAATGAACTCCCTTAGCTTTTGTTTATCTGGGAAAGTTTTTATTTCTCCATTATATCTGAAGGATATTTTCACTGGATATAGAGTATTCTCGGCTGAAAGTTTTTGTCTTTCATAGATTTGAATACATCATTCCACTTTCTCCTAGCCTGTAATGTTTCTGCTGAGAAATCTGCTGACAGCCTGATAGGGGTTTCTTTGTAAGTTATTTTCTTCTGCCTTGCTGCCCTTAGTATTTTTTCTTTGTCATTCACTTTTGCCAGTTTCACTACTATATGCCTTTGAGAAGGTCTTTTTACATTGATATAGTTAGGCAATCTATTTGCTTCTTTCACTCGCATTTCCATTTCCTTCCCCAGGTTTGGGATGTTTTCACTATTATTTCTTTGAACAAGCTTTCTGCTCCATTCTCTTCACTTTTCCCTCTGGAATACCTATAATCCTTATGTTTCATTTCCTAATTGAGTTGGATATTTCTTGGAGAATTTCTTCATTTCTTTTTAGTCTTAATTCTCTCTCCTCCTCCATCTGAAGCATTTCTGTATTTCTGTCCTCAATATTACTGATTCATTCCTCCATAATATCAGCTCTATTGTTCAGGGAATCCATATTCTTCATCTCATCCATTGTGTTTTTCATCACAAATCTTTCTAATTAGTTCTTCTTTATAGTTTCAATCTCTTTTGTGAAGTAGCTCCTGAATTCATTGAACTATCTATCTGCATTTTCCTGTAACTCTTTGAGTTTTTTTATGATAGCTATTTTGAACTCTCTGTCATTTAGATTATAGATTTCTGTGCCTTCAGGGTTGATTTCAGGGTACTTGTCATTTTCCTTCTGGGCTTGAGATTTAATACATTTTTTTCAGACTGCTAGACAGCATGGATTTGTGCTTCTGCATAGTGGTGGTATTTGATTGCTGCTTCCACCACCACCACTGGGTGGAGGTCAAGACTGTGTATTCTGAGCCTGCTGTGATCTGCAGCTCAGCTCCCTGCTGCTGATCTGGGGTGCCTGGCAGTGGGGAGGGGTGCTTTCTTTCTCCTGCATGATCTTGGGGGCTTCTCACTCTGCCCTCGCTATCTGCTTTCCTGGAGGGTTAGCTTGATGAAGACCCCCCTGTGATACCTAGTCACCTCTGTGTGGGGCTTTCCCCCTGGCTGTGAGGGACCTCGGAGAGCGTTGGCATTCCCATGGAGGGCTTCCTCCTCCCGCCTTTCCTCTTGGAGCTGTGTGCAATCCCTGGGTTGCTGCACTTCAGGAAGATGAGAAGATTTCTCTTACCTTGTTACACTTCCTTGTGGGGGTGGGGGCAGCACCTCCACCTTCTGACATATGGCTTCATGGGTCTCTCAGATGTCTTTTGTGTTGTGTGGATGTCCTCTGTTGGCACATGAATATCCTTTCCATTGTATCTTAGAGGGGAGAGTTTACAGGGAGAGCTCACTCCACCATGATGCTCCTTGACTTTTAACATTTTTAATCTCACTTTATTTTCATTGTGTCTTTTGTAGTTAGATTCTATTTTGACCATTTATACTTTAACATAGTAATTTAATCTGTTTTAAATGACATATATCTTCTTGCTTGTGAATTTTTTAGCACTTCTTATATATTATGCCTCTTCATTTTCTTAAGAAAACAGTATGTTTTATTTACTGTTATCCTTTTATGAGCTTTACAGTCTCATTTTGACTCTATTTGTTACACTTAGATTTTCTAGTTAATTATTTAATATATATTTCTCTAACTGATAGCATCAAATGTGCAACCATGTCATTTGAGTTTAGTGTTTTTGAAATAAATCATTTAACTCAGTTTTTTTCTTGCCCCCATTCAATTTGTTAAAAATTTTAATATAATCTGAAGTTTTAGATTAAAATTATTATAATTTTGCCATTACATGAAGTATATATCCTTTCTTTCTAGAACAGTGCTTCTTAAATTTTTTGGTTTCAGGATCCGTCTATATTCTCAAATATTATTGAGAACCCCAAAGAGCTAGCTTTTGTTCATGTGGGTTATATCTATTGATATTTATCACATTAGAAATTAAAAGTTTGAAAACTTAAAATACTTAGTCATTTAAAAATAATAATAATGAACTCATTACCTACTAACATCAATGGCATATTTTATGAGAAATAACTATGTTTTTCAAAATAAAATAAATTAGCAAGAAGATTAGCAATGTTTCACATTTTTTTCAAAGCTTTTTATAGCTGGTTCAGTAGAAGACAGCCAGATTCTCCTATCTGCCTCTGCATTCGATCTGATGTGATACCACAGGCCATAATTCTTTGGAAAATCCCACTATATGCTTATGAGAGGATGAGAGAGAAAAAGAATAAATAACTTGTTAGTATCATTATGAAAACTGTTTTGACTTTGATGCCACCTGAAAGGGTTTTGCATAATCCCAAGGGTCCTTGGCCTACACTTTGAGAATCACTGTTTTAAAGTAATTTTCGAGATGTACTTTTGTTTTCAAATAAAGTTTACAGTTTCTGGACTTCAATATTTTAACTGGTTTTAGTGATGCTTTCTACTGCTTTTACAGCAGAACTTTGCTAGTATTGATTTCTTGATTTTCTTTTTCTAGTACATCATCAAGTAATTTGTCCCAGAGAGTATGTCAGTAAGAATGGGGTAGAATATCCTATTGGAACAAACACTTCCAAAATCTCAGTGGGTCACTAGCCTCTGCTTCAGGGAACCATCACCCTGGACTCTGTCACTGGCTGATGAGCAGTCACCATCTGAAATGACAGCCTCTGTAGCAGAGGGACAGTGAGCATGGCTAACCATGTGCTATCTCTAAAGTCTGCTAAAGCCATACACCTTAGCCCAAGGAGACAGAAGTAAAGAAGATTGAACATTGAAAATTGTGTGGCCGACACAGAGGGTACATGAGTGGAATGTATTTTCTGAGCACTTACACAACTATTTTGCCTTCACATATGAATAATTGAATAATGAATAACTGAAGAGGGTGCACATTTTTTGGTTACTTCTTTTTACCTCTGGAGCTATAGACTTGCATAACTATTTTAGACATTTAGGGTTTCAAATTTACTTTCTGTTTTTTCCTTTAGAGTTTTTTCCAGCTATGTTCCGGGGAAATTCTCTCTCCTTTATTTTACAACTATTTTAGTTAAGCTTTCTTTTTTTTTTTTTTTTTAAAGATTTTTTTATTTTTTTTCCTTTTTCTCCCCAACGCCCCCCGGTACATAGTTGTGTATTCTTCGTTGTGGGTTCTTCTAGTTGTGGCATGTGGGACGCTGCCTCAGCGTGGTCTGATGAGCAGTGCCATGTCCGCGCCCAGGATTTGAACCAACGAAACACTGGACCGCCTGCAGCGGAGCGCGCGAACTTAACCACTTGGCCATGGGGCCAGCCCCAACCTTTCTTTTTTTTGTTGTTAATTTCAGCAATCACTTTTAATTCCCAGCCTCACTGTCTTATTTTCTGGTCTTTTCTTCATGGCATCCTGGGCGCAGTATATTCTCCTATCTGTATGACATTTGTCTTTCAGAAACTCTCTTCTGTTCTCCATAATATTTCTATTGATGCCGGAGTCATTTTTGCTCTTTGCTCATCTTGGTTCCACTCCTTCATCTTGTAGCTTTCCACAAATATCTGTGGCCTGTTATTGTTTGTTCATGCTTAAGAGCGAGGCACTGAAAAGCTAGCTTGGATCTCCATTTAATGGGATGAGCTGTAGGCTTTGCCAAGAGAATCTAGGATTCCTGAAGGTGAAGGTCTTTTTTCTGAGTCATATACATTTTCCTTAAGAAGAAACTTCTAGTCTCCTGCCTGGATGCAGGTGTTCTGTGTGGTGGGGTCACGGAGGAGTTGGGGAAGAGATTGTTTTGTATTTCGCCTTTCAAACAAGCCTTCTGTCTTCAACCTCGCGTCTCCCTCCCAACCTCCATGACCTCTCCAGGGGTCTGCAAGACACACTGGACCCTTTTGGGAGTCTGGGAGCACCTTCCACCAGCAATAGCAATTAGCACTGTTACCACTTTTTCTCTTTCAGACTTTGGTTTAAATTTCTCATCCAATCCGCTTCTCTTTGACATTGCGACTTTAATTCGTTTACTATCATTTTAGGGTACTCTCTAGTGAGAGGATGAAAACACTTGTCTTCAATCAACTATCTTTAACCAGAAGGCTTTCTATTCTTTACAGGGATTCAGTGAACAAATGGGTTTGATTCTATCCCAATGCATATTTAGAAAATGGGAAGTCCCAATGACCCTCTTATGGTGGGATGAAAAAGCCCTACAAGTCTTTATATCTTTTAGAAATTTACCAAGACATTATCAGCAAGGGGAACAATTTATCAAGTAAGACTCAGAATTACAAAGCTTTTTGAGTTTAAAAATTACTTTTCCCAGGCATGGCCATAATATTTGAAATCCAAGGGTCTTACAGGCCTCCATGTAAATAACACTTCCACAGTCCAGGTTAGATACAGAACAATGTGTTCTAGTTTGGAGTATTCACACAAGTCTCTATATTAGACCCAAAAAAAGACATATTCTTCTGACTATCATTAATTGAAACCTTACCAGAGGAGAGTCCTGGAGCTAATTTTATAATGTGGAATGCCATTCCTGCCTCTGCAGTTACAGATGGGAGAGCTCTATCTCTTTTACATCTTCCTGAGATTTCTTCTAGTTGTTATTAACCAAGAAGACTTGCGGTTCAGTGGTAGGTTCCATAATATTATCTCAGCTGATTTTTTATCTCTTTGTCTATAAACTTTAAAACAAAAAAATCTGTATTAGGTTTCTCCAGAGAAACAAAACCAATAGGATATGTGTTATATATATCCTATTGGTTATATATATCATATATATATATAGAGAGAGAGAGAGAGATTACAAGAAATTGGTTCCCACAGTTATGGAGACTGGCAAGTCCAAAATCTGTGGTGTGGCAGGGTGGGCCAGCAGACTGGAGACCCAACAGAGCCAATGGTGCAGTTCCAGTCTAAAAGCAGTCTGCTGGAGAATTCCTTCTTACTCAGGGAGGCTGGTCTTTTGTTCTATTTAGGCCTTCAACGGATTGGATGAGGCCCACCCACATTATGGTGGACAAACTGATAACTCAAAGTTTACCAATTTAAATGTTAATCTCACCCCAAAACACCTTCCCAGTTGACACATAAAATGAACCGTCCCAATATCATATCAATTCCTGTGAAGATTTTAACATTTTTAAATTCAGTGTTTTCCCTAGAGGGTTCAGGTGAAAATCTTTTTATAGTAGTTTTGATTAGCACAGGGTGAGCTCTTTCTCTTCTATGTACAAGTCTTTCTTAAGCTCAATGTTTTCTCCTATTGTACCCCTGATTATTCTCTAAGTAAATAAATTATATTTATTCTGGTCCTTCCACGAGAACACTATTTTACATGTTGGTTCTCCACTGACGATCTTTCATGTGTAAAATCTTCCAGCCAACACAAGCCTCTCGGAAACTCAACGTCTACTTTCATAACATATCTTTGTTTCTCAGGATGTTCCCAGGCGACCAGAATCCAGAGGACCAGAACTCTGTGGAGCAGTTTTTCTCTGAGCTCATTTTCAGGCTATTCAAAGAAAATAAGGTGGAGATTGCAAGCGCAATAACGAAGCCATTTCCTCTCCTTATGGGCCTCCGGGACCGCGGCTTCATCCCTGAGCAGATGTATGAAGTAAGTGAGGGGAATTTCCTCATGCTAACCAGCCCCATGCTATATTGTGCCAACTTCAGGATGCCATAAATAGGCTAAAGGGCCTCCAATGAGTGGGGACCTTCACCATCCTATAAGTTAGTGGCTGACAGGAGAAGTGGCATCGCAGAAAACATTCCTTCTTCTGGAGTAGATGTTGGTGGAGGGCCATGGTGATGGAGATGTGGCAGGATTGGAAATGGGAATACTACATAGGTACAGAGCATCTTAGGTACATAATACAATATAATAACAACAACTGAAAATAAAGTAAATAAGGGGCTGGCCCTGTGGCCAAGTGGTTAATTTCACACACTCTGCTTCGGCGGCCCAGGGTTTCGCTGGTTTGGATCCTGGGCCCAGACCTAGCACTGCTCATCAGGCCATGCTGAGGCAGCATCCCACATAGCAGAACTAGAAGGACCTGTAACTAGACTACACAACTATGTACTGCGGGGCTTTGGGGAGAAGAAGAAGGAAGAGGAGGGGGAGGGGAGGGGGAGGAGGAGAAATTGGCAACAGATTTTAGCTCAGGGCCAATCTTAAAAAAATAAATCAATAAAGTAAATAAGTGAGCCAGGCTACATTCCATTACAAAGCCCTCTCATTTTATACACTTGAGCCTGAGATTATTGAAACTCATAGAGAAGTTGTGCCACGTTAGGATAAATTTGGAAGCAGATGCTTGCTGCTCTCTCTCCAAATTGTTTCTTGTTCTTTAGACATTTCTGGAGCCCTGGAATGCAGGTAAAGTTTAGTGGGAGGTCTTCCTGGGGATGCTGAGGACAAGGTTTCTCTTTGTTTTTGTGGACTTTCTTTGCCCTTTGGCCAGGTCTACAACAGGGGAGGGTGAACGCCTGGTTTCCTGGAGCCCTTCAGGCAGGAGGCCAGTGATGATCGTCTAGTCAACAAAATGGCCCCTCATACCAGTCAGGACCACTCTTAAGGCATCCTGGCCAGGCTCTTAAAGCCCCCACACAAAATTCAACTCTGAACCCAATTTTATTCTTCAAAGTTGCTCTCTCAAGTGTACATCAATGTCAGAGAGTCAGGTTCACAAAATAAGAGTCTGTTTTTATGGCGGAGGCTATTTAAGAAGTAATCAGAATATATATAACATTCTAACATTTCAGAAGAGAACAAATGATCTATCTACAATCTGAATCTTCTATAACCTGTAAATCCATAGCTACCTAATTCTCCATTCAATATTTTAAAGGATTTTCGAGAAGCTTGTAGAAATCTGGTCCCGGTGGAGAGAGTGGTATATGATGTTCTCAGTGAACTGGAGAAGAAGTTTGACAAGAATGTTCTGGATGCCATATTCAGCAAGGTTAACCTGAAGGCCTATCCTGATTTAGTTGAGATTTTAAGACACTTCCAAAATGGTAACTATAGCTTTCAACAACTTTTGGGGGATTCAAGTCCATTTCGTTTACTGATTCTTTCATTCCCTTTTCATTAATATTTGACAATTATTTTATTGAATGACCACTCTGTGGCAGGCACAGAGAGAATACCATGGTGAAGAAAACACACATAACCTGTGTCTTTGTGGAGCTTACACATAGCCAGGGGGACAAACGTTAAGCCAGTAATCCCACAAATGATTGCTCAGCCAGGACCGGAATTTGGTTCTGCGAAACATAGGATTTCCATGTTTTGGGGAAAAGTATGAACTATGCCCCTTTTGCAGGAAAGGAGGAAGCCCACTCTGATACTTGCAGACATGTTCAAAAATGAAAAGATTTTCTTTGTATTAGAAAACGTCATTCAGTGCAGTCCTGTGCCAACTTACTTTTCCAAACAAAGAATGGAGAAGTCACAAGAAAAGCTGAGCACATACTCATGCAATGGGGAGAGGACAGCATGTGAAAGCTACAAAGTGTGAAAGGAACGGTGGAACTGCAGAATGATGTGGCTGAGAATAGAGCATGGGAGGGAGTATTTGAAAACTAATTCTGGAGAGGCAAGTTGGAGGGAATTTTGAGGGTCTGAGACTCTTGTGCCAAGGAATTTGAAGTTTATTACTTGGGAAATAAAGAGGCAATCAAGGATTTTTAAGCAGAGAAAAAGTGAAAGAAGTCAGTACAAACAATGAGATGTGTTGATTTGTGAAGACCCTACATTTATTATGTTTTTCTCATGATTATGAGATATATGGATATCTTGGATGTATCTGTATATATGGATATATGATTATCTCATTTCCACATTATGATATATCCAAGTAAGAGAAATGACAAAGTCAGATACTGGTCACAAATTTCAAGTCAATATTATATTTGTAACCAGGACCTCCTCAGGCCATAGATATGAAGGGAATGGCGGTTAGCTTTACTGCCCACATCTCAGGAACTCTGATTCTCTCCATGGACCATGAGGATCCCCCTCCCCAGGCCACAGCACCCACATCACATGTGTTAGTTTCCAGAGCTCCCTGAGCTGGGGTGACCCCACATTTGAGTCTTGCCACCGCCCAGGAGCTGCACTGCCTGCTGCCTGGCCCAGTGCAGCTGCTGGCGCCTCCTGAACCCTGCTGTCCACAGGAGCTGAGAGTCAGAGGTCCAAAGCCAAGAAGCTGACAAGAGAGTGATGTGCCCAAACCTTCACTGAAATGTCTGTGCTTGGGAGGCTCCTTACGTTCTCTAGATCTGACCCATACAGTATTTACTCCCCCATGTCCTCCTCCAGACTTTGCCTGGACATGAAGTCAACGTCTTCATGAGAAAAACATCTCTCCTCCCCATAGGTCCTCTCTACCTTCACCCCTTCCCTACTGTTGGATCCCTCAGTGGGTCTTGCCCCCAGGAGGTGTGCCACCATCACCTATCCTTCTTGCCTGGCATCTTTCTATATTTCTTGGGTGTTTTTCCTCATGTCTTAGGAGATTTGCTTTTCCATCTATGTTTGTTGAGTCACTTTGGAATGCAGCTCTCAAGCTGGGGTGCCCTGGGCTGCTTTCCTGCACTTTTCTTGTTACCACTTCCCTGGGTCACTGGTACAACTGTGAGATTCACTTCCTGTTTGTGCCTTTCAGAGTGTCTTTTCTTTGTTTCTCTCACCACCCACTCACCCCGGGAAGCATTTGTTCCTCTTTAATGTCTATCTCTATAACCAGATCATCTTCCCTGACACAATAGACCAAAGATCCCCTTCCTTTTTTCTTTTTTTCTTTCTTTCTCTCTCTCTTTCTTCTTTTTCTTTTAAAATCTCCATGCCTAAAAGATGTTGGGGCTTTCATTTTTTCTTATGAAGGTCTATTTCTCTATAAACATTGCCTTTCTCCTGAAGAAATCCCTCTGCTTCTTCCCTATCTCTGCTTGCATGCAGAATTTACAAAAGACATTCCACACGTATTACTTATTTTAAATTGTTTTTCACTATTCTCTGATCAATTTGAAGGGGGTTAAGCACTGTTGACAATGTTTCTCGTATCCTTCGTTTTTTAAATCTTGAAAGGTGCATCTCTATGTGGAACAGCTATAGGATTCCAGGAGCAACATCAATTCACAGGCTACATGAGACCCACTGAAGCCCAGGGTTCCCTGAGGGCTGGAAGATTCCCTTTGAACTACCAGAGTCAAAGATGTGTCTGGATGTGTAATTGTGAGATGCAACTCCTGGTCACTGCCTGAGATCTCTAATTGCCTTTTACTTTCTCTTCTCAGTGATACGTGACAACTTTCAATACCAAATTATTGATGAAGAAGAGACAAAGGGGATGCTCAACTTCCAATTAAACTATGAACAAGGTAATGATGACTTGATAGAAACTTGTTTTCTCTTCTGCTAAGAGGAAAGGAGATCAGAGATCAAGAGACTGAGCTCCTGAGTGATAAGTATGTCCTGGGGAAGGGATGCAGAAGGACATGAGGAAGCCAGAGCAGGGGTGTGTTGTATGGGTTCCCAATGAACCAACTGGATGTGAAATCCAAGAATATTGCCAGGCATATATGACAACTAAGAAGATGGAACATGAACCCAACAGGGAAGATCTCAGTGTGACCATGAGCCAGAATTAAGGGGAAGAGCTGACTGCAGTAATTTTGAGTTAGGAATTCAGTGGATCTGGGAAGGAGTAAAGGTTTGGTCCTATGTGACAAGTCCAAGTCCAAAGAGGGAGGCTTTGGTTTGTCAAAAGAAGGGACTGATGTAAATATTACTCACAATAAAAGATAAGAAGAGAATGAGCAGTAATTGTGTGTAGAAGAGAATGTGGAAGGGGTAGTGCTGTGTAGAAAAGAGAGAAAAAGGAAAGTAAATAAGAGACGAGAGAATAGAATCGAGGGCAGTAATAAGACTAACAATAACATAGTAACAACTGCTTTCATGGACCACCAAGCACAACGTCATCACTTCACGTGGATCAGTGTCTTTAATGCTCATATATGAACTATGTCCATTTGTAACCAATAACCACTATTTCTAGCTTTTCAATCATCTTCTCATTCATATTATTACTAATAACTAATTATTACACTACAACACGTAAGACGTTAATCCTGAAAATTATGAATTCCTCCTCAGTTACTATAACCCAGATATCGCTTTACAAGTAGCATCTTACTTAATCTTTGTATCAATTCTATCATAAGGGTTTTGTTATTCCTATTTTTCAGGAGAAGAAACTGAGGTTTGAGGATAGTTAGTGAGTTGTGAAAGGTTACACAACTAGGACTTGGCCTATCTGGGACTCACACCCTCTCTTCCATACCAGCGAAGAGCAAAGATTCTGAGGCCTCCTTGCTGGGTTTCAAGTCTTGGCTCCACCACTTGCTTGCTTGGGCAAGTTACTTAATTTCTGTGTTTTAATCCCCTCATCTACAAATCTATATTCATATCTATATCTAAAATAGGGTTGTTATGAGAATTAAATGATTTAATTTATGTGAAGCACTTACAGTAATTCTGATGGAAAGTAATTGCTGTTTACGACTATTATTATAATGCTATCTGACTCCAATAACTAAACATTTAGTCAATGCTCTAAGTTTTTCAATTTTGCTCCTTAGACACCCACTGAAAAGAAAGTTATTTCCTAGATTAGAGTAGCAGTGAGTGAAACAGTCTTTAAGCTCAAGAAAAGGTCTCCATCCTTAAGCCAAATGGTTTATAATAAATTTATTTACTTGTTAAATATTGACATTTTTTCCTTGGAAATGACCAAGGTAAGAAAAACTATAAGAATACAGCCAGTCTTGTAGAATGCTATCAATGGGTGTCCTTTAATTTGCATTTATAGCTCAGGTGTTCCATATTTTAAAAATGTATTACTACATTTGTATAACATTTGGATCTATTTTAACAATCATACTTATTGTTTTGAATAAAGACAAATTGCTAAAAGTATAAAATGTACGTTAAAAAGTACAAAGTAGGGGGGGTCA
This sequence comes from Equus asinus, assembly GCF_041296235.1. Lineage (NCBI taxonomy): Eukaryota > Metazoa > Chordata > Mammalia > Perissodactyla > Equidae > Equus > Equus asinus. The sequence goes on along the minus strand of NC_091808.1, from coordinate 10,252,678 downwards.
AGAGGTAGAAACTTCTAGTTATAAAATAAGTCATAGGCATGTAATGTACAGTATGGTGACTGTAGTTAATAATACTGTGTTAGGTATTGGAAAGTTGCTAAGAGAGTAAATCTTAACAGTTCTCATTACAAGAAAAAAATGTTTAACTATGTATGATGGATATTAACCAGACTTGTGATCATTTCACAATGTATACAAATATCAAGTCATTATGTTGTACGCCTGAAACTAATATAATGTTACGTATCAATTATACGTCAATAAAAAAAAGTACAAAAGTGGGAGCCGACCCTGTGGCCCAGTCGTTAAAGTTCCGCACGTTCCACTTCAGTGGCCTGGGTTCACGGGTTCAGATCCTGGGCACAGACCTACTCTGCTCATTGGCCATGCTGTGGAGGCATCCTACATACAAAAAATAGAGGAAGATTGGCACAGATGTTAGCTCAGAGCTAATCTTCCTCACACACACACAAAATGTACAGAGGCTATAAAAAATATATTTGGAGATTGATCTACTCTTGAGGGTAGTGAGAATGAGAATGGGGTGGCGGAAGGATTAATAACAGTTATTAGTAAAAAGTAAAAGAAGGTCATCATGAAGGGAAGGGGAAGAAATTCTACAACCTTTCTAATGTGATCTAGACGACAGCCTACCTAGAGATAGAATCGCAGCGCATCTCAGTGATGGACAGCAGAAGAGTATAAGGGAAGAAGATTCATTTTGTGACCCACATGGTACAATAAAAACCCAGAAAATGACAAATGAATGTGCCCAAGAATCTGAACAAGCAGGTAAGGTTGACTGACAGTCCAGCATTTGCCTGGATGACTTTGAGTGACTGTAGCACATTCAGAGAGAAAAGGGCTGTGTCATGTGTTCGTAGTTCAGAAAGGAGGCCCCAGGAAGCCAGGAATAAGGGCAGAGGAGTAGACCAGAGCTTGAGGCAAGGAGACATTTATTTACCAAGAAAAAGTGTCTGGGTTCCATGGCAAAGGGGAAATGGGAAAAAAAACACAAATAGAGAGGGTAGGACACTGGAATAGCATAGGTATAGAGAGAGCCAGAAGGGAAAAACTAGACTGAAAAAGGCGAAAGAGATGGAAGGGAAAGGCAGAAACACAAGGTGACAAGAGTAGCCAAGGAGAGAGACGCCCTCAGAATCAAGGATGCACAAATATTTTGTAGGGTAGAGGCAGCAACGGGGCCAAGACAAGAAGTAGAAATGTGAGAAAGGAGAGAAATAGAATGAGTTCTGGAAAGACCTGAAAATAGGCAGAGAAAACATGGAAAAAACAAACTTCCACTCCTACTTCACACCATCCACAAAAAATAATTCGAGTTGGATCACAAAGCTAAAAGTTAAGGCTAAAACTGTAAAGCTTCTAGAAGAAAACACACGAATGTATCTTTGCAAATTGATGGTAGGCAAAAATTTGTTACAGAGGACACAAAAAGCATGAATTATAAAAGAAAAACTTAGTAAGTTGGACTTCATCAAAATTGAAAACTTCTGCTTATCCAAAGATACCATTAAGAATAAGAAAAGGTGGAGGAAGGGCGGAGCAAAATGGAGGGGTGAGCTGACCCAGGATTCTCTCCCCTCCAAAATACAACAAAAGATTGGAAGAACTGAATTTCAGAGAATAAACATAATGCCAGCTCGTTAGAGACCTACAATACCAAGAAGGTGGAGATCATAAACCTAGCTTTACACCCTCGGAGGCACTGGAACGGTAGGAGAGAACATCGCTCCCTCCCCTAGAGTCTGCGATCTCTGCGGCGTGGGTCGGGAAGGAGCGGGGGAGGGGCCGCGCGACCAGGGGATCATCCAGGACTCCTGCCGCTGATTCAGTGGAGACCCGCTGACGGGGGGGAAAGCTTCCGTCCGTGGGGACCCCATAAATCAAGGGCCTTGGGAGACCAGAGAACAGAACTGATCTGAACCCAGACCGGCGCGTGTGAGTTACAGCCCCTCCCCCACAGCAAAGCCAGTGGGCGCAGCCATCTTGCCCTGAAGGTGGAGAGCTAACACGCCGCTCTCGACCCCATCTAGTGGCGACAGGCTGTAACTGCAACTGAATTCTACCACCATGAGAAAAAACCGCTCCTCTACCATCCAGCAATTTATAAAAGCCCCAGACCAGAAGGAAAACAATAAAAACACAGAATTAAGTCCTGAGGACTTGGAATTAGGTAAACTAAGTGATAATGAATTCAGAGCAGCTATAATCAAAAAACTCAATGAGGTAGAGAGAAAGATAGAGAAACAAGCCGAGTTCTGGAGTTACTTCACAAAAGAGATTGAAATCATAAAGAAGAATCAAACAGAATTACTTGAGATGAAAAACACAATGGACCAGATAAAACAGAATACGGATTCCCTGAATGCCTGTGTAGACAACCTAGAGGAGCAAATCAGCATAATCGAGGACAGACAGGCTGAATGGCGCCAGACAGAGGAAGAAAGAGAACTAAGAATTAAAAAAAATGAGGAAAATCTCCGAGAGATAATGGATTCAATGAGGAGTAAGAACATAAGGATCATAGGAATTCCCGAGAATATGGAAAAGGAAAATGGAGCAGAAAGTGTGCTTAACGAAATTATTGAAGAGAACTTCCCAAATCTAGGGATCAACGGAGAAATGTGTGTAGAGGAGGGTTTTAGATCGCCTAGATTTGTCAATGTAAAAAGACCCACCGCAAGGCACATAATAGTAAAGTTGGCAAATAGGAATGATAAGGAAAGAATACTCAGGGAAGTAAGGAAAAAAAAGAGAATAACCTATAAAGGAGCCCCTATCAGACTGTCAGCGGATTTCTCTACAGAAACCCTACAAGCTAGGAGAGAATGGAGTGATATATTCAAAGCTTTAAAGGATAAAAACCTTCAGCCAAGAATACTCTATCCAGCAAGAATTTCCTTCAGATATGAGGGAGAAATTAAATCTTTTCCAGACAAACAAAAGTTAAGGGAATTTGTAACTAAAAGCCCTCCATTACAAGAAATCCTCAAGAAGGCTCTCATACTTGAAAAAAGAAAAAAGGGAGAAAGGGGACACAAGCCACAGACTAGGGAGACCGATGGATAGAACCAGAACAGGATAGCAAATATTCAGCTATAGCATTAGGGTAAAAATAAGGAAACTACCAAAACAAGGACGATCTTAGCACTCTAACTACAAATTAATAAGACGAATTGGAATAAAAAATGAAAATAATTATTTAGGAGGGGAAGAGCAAAGGGTCTAAATCAGTATTGGTTGAGTAAGTAAGAGACCACCAGAGAATAGACTATATTATACACGAGATTCTAAATACAAACTTCAAGGTAGACACTAAAATAAAGCACAGAACAGAGTCACAAATCATAGATAAGGAAAAATCTAAGAAACCCAGCATAAGAAATTGCAGTATTAAATGGATAGTCTAAAGCACACAGGAAAAGAAACACAGGAAAACAAGATAATGAGCGACAGATTGACAGCATTAAGTCCACATGCATCAATAATCACTCTCAATGTGAATGGATTGAACTCTCCAATAAAAAGACACAGAGTGGCAAAAATGGATTAAAGATCAAGATCCAACAATTTGTTGCCTCCAGGAAACACACCTCAGCCCCAAGGACAAACACAGACTCAAGGTGAAGGGGTGGAGGACGATACTTCAAGCAAATAGCAAGGAAAAAAAGGCAGGTGTTGCAATTCTCATATCAGACCAAGTGGATTTCAAAATAAGACAGGTAAAGAGAGACACAGAGGGACAATATATAATGATCAAAGGGACACTTCATCAAGAAGAAATAACGCTTATAAATATCTATGCACCCAACACAGGAGCACCAAGATTCATAAAGCAACTATTAACAGACCTAAAGGAAGATGTTAAAAACAACGCAATAATAGTAGGGGACCTCAAAACCCCACTCACATCAATGGACAGATCATCCAGACAGAAAGTCAACAAGGAAATAGTGGAGCTGAATGAAAAACTAAAACAATTGGACTTAATAGACATATATAGATCACTCCACCCTGAAGGAGCTGAATACACATTCTTCTCAAGTGCACATGGAACATTCTCTAGGATAGACCATATGTTGGGAAACAAGGCAAGCCTCTACAAATTTAAAAAAATTGAAATAATAACAAGCATCTTCTCAGATCATAGTGCTATAAGGCTAGAAATTAATTACAAGAAAAAAGTTGAGAAAGGCAGAAAGATGTGGAGACTAAACAACACACTACTGAACAAGCAATGGATCATTGAAGAAATTAAAGAAGAAATAAAAAAATACCTGGAAACAAATGAAAATGATAGCATGCCATACCAACTCATATGGGATACAGCAAAAGCTGTATTAAGAGGAAAATTCATTGCAATACAGGCACATCTTAACAAACAAGAAAAATCCCAAATAAGCAACCTTAAAGCACACCTAACTGAACTAGAGAAAAAAGAACAAATGAAGCCCAAAGTCAGCAGAAGGAGAGAAATAATAAAAATCAGAGCAGAAATAAATACTATTGAAACGAAAAAGGCAGTAGAAAGGATCAATGAGACAAAGAGATGGTTTTTTGAGAAGATAAATAAAATTGACAAACCACTAGCCAGACTTACAAAGAAAAAAAGGGAGAAAGCTCAAATAAACAAAATCAGAAATGAGCGAGGAGAAATAACAACAGACTCTGCAGAAATACAACAGATTATAAGAGAATACTACAAAAAACTATATGCCAACAGAATGGATAACCTAGAGGAAATGGATAAATTCTTGGACTCCTACAGTCTCCCAAAGCTCACTCAAGAAGAGGCAGACAATTTGAACAGACCAATCACAAGGAAAGAGATTGAAACAGCAATCAAAAAGATCCCAAAGAATAAAACCCCAGGACCAGATGGCTTTCCTGGGTAATTCTACCAAACTTTCAGAGAGGATTTAATACCCATCCTTTTCAAGCTATTCCAAAAAATTAGGGAAGATGGAACACTTCCTAACACATTCTATGAGGCCAACATCACACTGATACCAAAACCTGACAAGGACACCACGAAAAAAGAGAACTACAGGCCAATATCACTGATGAACATAGATGCAAAAATTCTAAACAAAATTTTGGCAACCAGAATTCAGCAATTCATCAAAAGAATCATACATCAGGATCAGGTGGGATTCATACCAGGGACACAGGGATAGTTCAACATCCACAAATCAATCAACGTTATACACCACATCAACAAACTGAGGAATAAAAACCACATGATCATCTCAATAGATGTAGAGAAGGCATTTGACAAGATCCAACAGCCATTTATGATAAAAACTCTGAACAAAATGGGCATAGAAGGAAACTACCTCAACATAATAAAGGCCATACATGACAAACCCATAGCCAACATCATACTCAATGGGCAAAAACTGAACGCCATCTCCCTGAAAACAGGAACGAGACAAGGATGCCCTCTATCACCACTCTTATTTAACATAGTATTTAACATAGTACTGGAGGTCCTGGCCAGAGCAGTCAGGCAAGAAAAAGGAATAAAAGGAATCCAAATAGGGAGGGAAGAAGTGAAACTCTCGCTGTTTGCAGATGACATGATCTTATATATAGAAAACCCCAAAGAATCCATTGGAAAACTGTTACAAGTAATCAACAACTACAGCAAAGTTGCAGGGTATAAAATCAATTTGCATAAATCAGTAGCATTTCTATACTCCAGTAATGAACCAACAGAAAAAGAACTCAAGAATACAATACCATTCACAATCACAACAAAAAGAATAAAATACCTTGGGGTAAATTTAACTAAGGAAGTGAAGGACCTATATAATGAAAATTACAAGGCCTTTCTGAGAGAATTGGATGACGACATAAGGAGATGGAAAGACATTCCATGTCCATGGATTGGAAGAATAAACATAGTTAAAATGTCCATTCTACCTAAAGCAATCTACAGATTCAACACCATCCCAATCAGAATCCCAATGACATTCTTTACAGAATTAGAACAAAGAATCCTAAAATTCATATGGGGCAACAAAAGACCCCGAATTGCTAAAGCAATCCTGAGAAAAAAGAACAAAACGGGAGGCATCACAATCCCTGACTTCAAAACATACTACAAAGCTACAGTAATCAAAACAGCATGGTACTGGTACAAAAACAGGTGGACAGATCAATGGGACAGAATTGAAAGCCCAGAAATAAAACCACACATCTATGGACAGCTTATCTTTGACAAAGGAGCTGAGGGCATAAAATGGAGAAAAGAAAGTCTTTTCAACAAATGGTGCTGGGAAAACTGGAAAGCCACATGTAAAAGAATGAAAATTGACCATTCTTTTTCACCATTCACCAAAATAAACTCAAAATGGATCAAAGACCTAAAGGTGAGACCTGAAACCATAAGGCTTCTGGAAGAAAACATAGGCAGTACACTCTTTGACATCAGTATTAAAAGGATCTTTTCAGACACCATGCCTTCTTAGAGAAGGGAAACAATAGAAAGAATAAACAAATGGGACCTCATCAGATTAAAGAGCTTCTTCAAGGCAAATGAAAACAGGATTGAAACAAAACAACAACCCACTAACTGGGAAAAAATATTTGCAAGTCATATATCTGACAAAGGCTTAATATCCTTAATATATAAAGAACTCTCGCAACTCAACCACAAAACATCAAACAACCCAATCAAAAAATGGGCTGGAGACATGAACAGACATTTCTCCAAAGAAGATATACTGATGGCCAATAGGCACATGAAAAGATGCTCATCATCGCTGATCATCAGGGAAATGCAAATCAAAACTACACTAAGATATCACCTTACACCCGTTAGAATGACAAAAATATCTAAAACTAATAGCAACAAATGTTGGAGAGGTTGCGGAGAAAAAGGAACCCTCATACACTGCTGGTGGGAATGCAAACTGGTGCAGCCACTATGGAAAACAGTATGGAGATTCCTCAAAAAACTAAAAATAGAACTACCATACGATCCAGCCATCCCACTACTGGGTATTTATCCAAAGAGCCTGAAGTCAACAATCCCAAAAGTCCTGTGCACCCCAATGTTTATTGCAGCACTGTTTACAATAGCCAAGACGTGGAAGCAACCTAAGTGCCCAGCAACAGACGAATGGATAAAGAAGATGTGGTACATATATACAATGGAATACTACTCAGCTGCAAAACAGAACAAAATCATTCCATTTGCAATAACATGGATGGACCTTGAGAGAATTATGTTAAGTGAAATAAGCCAGCGAGAGAAAGATAATCTGTGTATGACTCCACTCATATGAGGAATTTAAAACTATGGACCAAGAACAGTTTAGTGGATACCAGGGGAAAGGTGGGGTGGGGGGTGGGCACAAAGGGTGAAGTGGTGCACCTGCAACATGACTGACAAACATTAATGTACAATTGAAATTTCACAAGATTGTAACCTATCAATAACTCAATAAAAAAAAATAAGCATAAAAAAAAAGAACAAGAAAAGGCAAGTCATAGACTGGGAGAAAATATTTGCACTGCACGTATCTGAAAAGGGATTGTACCCAGAATATATAAAGAAATCCTACAAATAAATAATAAAAAGACACACCATCAATTCAAAAAAAGCTCAAAAGACTTAACAGACACTTCACTGCAGAAGACATAAAATGGCCAATAAGAACATAAAGTGTAGGATGTCATTAATTATCAGGGAAATGCAAATTAAAACCACAGTGAGCTACCATTCATCCACTAGAATTGCTAAAATTAGAAAGACTGACAATGCCAAATATTGGGGAGAATATGAAGCAATTAGAACTCCCATATATAGGTTGCTGGTAGGAATAGAAAGTGATATGACCACTTTGGAAAACCGATAGTCTCTTATAAAGTTAAATCTAACCCATAACTCAGCAGTTCCACTCCTAGGTGTCTACTCATGAGAAGTGAAAACATAACTTCACACAAAGATTTATACAAAAAAATTTATAGTAGCATTATTCCGAATAGCTAAAATCTAGAACAAATCTAAATGCCCAGCAACAGGAGAGTAAATAAACAAACTATGATATATATATAGACTTGAATACTATTCATCAATATAAAGGAATGAACTACTGATAGATGTAATGACATGGATGAATCCCAAAAACATTGTGTTGAGCAAGAGAAGCCAGTCACAAAAGTACAAGCTGTGTGATCCTATTTGTATGAGCGTCAGTACAGACAAGTACAGTACCAGAAAGAAAGGACTTAATGATGATGGAAATCAAAACAGTGCTTGCTGATAGCTTAAAATCATCACAAGAGAACTTTCTGGTATGGTGGAAAAGTTCCAACTCTTAACTGTGATCTTGGTTACACAGCTATCTTGCACTTAGGATGTGTGCATCTCAATGAAAAAGGTGAACAAGGCTCTGTTGGGGCTCAGTTGGGGGTCCTTGGAGCTTGAACATCAGAGTTCAGCTTGAGTACACAGAGGTCTTTTCTCTGGTCACTATCCGAGTTCTGTCATCTTCTTGTCCCTCCAGTGTCCTGTGAACACTTACCTCTCCCAATGGATGTTAGAGGATTAGAAGATAGACCCAGCTTATTGCCATGTGATATACAAGGTAACTATCATTTAATTGATCAATTCCATATTAAATCTTTGTTTCCTTGTCTTGATGGAAACAAAGCCTACATTCTGTCTCCTATCCTAGACCTCTGGTAGCCCCCATTTCTACCTGTTCTTACCTGCCCACAGATGTGAGAGAGACAATGAGAAAAGGAATCTGAGCTCCTGAGTGATAGAGTATCCACTGATGGAGAATATAAAAGAGAAAACGGAAAAGATAGACAGGAGTAGATGACAAATTACATGAATGGATCCAGTTTTCATAAAATCCTATCTCCTAAGTTGGCATGGGGGATAATTTTCAATTAATTTCGCATAACAATTAAGAGGAACTTGGAAATAACATGTTATGTCAGGTTCATGTGGGAGACCTTCATTACAGAGCTGGCCAGTTGAAGGTCCCTGGTACTACAGTCAACATCCAACAGGAAAGTTTTGGAGACGATGAGAGGGGGGAACCTGGAGGATGAAATCACAGTGAGAGACAAAATTTGAAATAGTATAGGCATTCAGAAGGGAAGGTAAAGTGTGGGAAACAGAGAAGGCGGGGCAGGAAGTGTAAGTCACAGCAGAGAAGAAATAAACTGAAAAACCTTTCAAGGATCAGAGATAAAAACTGAGAGAAAATATATAGAAAGAGAAAGATGGAGAGGAAAATAAATACTGAGAAATGGGCAAAGTCAGGGAGAGGTACAAAGGCAACTATGTAGAGAAAGTTAAAGGAGAATGGATGGAAAATAGGTTGAGAGTAAAGAAGCTAAAAGGGAGAGAGGAACAGACTGGGGCATTGTAGGTTTGAGGTAAGAGCACTGGATATAAGCAGCTTTTGGCACAGGCATTGACAATGTTAGCTGTGAGTTTTCAGATTAAACTGTCCCTTATCATCCAAGTGGCACTTGCAAAATGCTCAGATTTCAATAGGCTCTCCTTGAATATTCCCATGATTCCCAAGACCATATCTCCACCCTAGATTATCTTCAGAGTCCATTTATCCATGAACCTGAAGACCATGGGTCTGATAGATATCTACACTTGAATCCTTTCAAGAACCTTAAACTCGGCACTTCCAGAACTGAAAGCAGCATCTTCATTGCTCAAGCTGGATCTAACCTCTCCTCATTCTTTCCCTCAGTGATAGATCACTATTGACCCATGGTTTTTCAAGTTGGAAACCTAGGAGTCATCTATGACTCATCTTGCCCTCAAATATATGCCAGTTACTCATGGTACATAGTCATTTCTCCTTCAGAATATCTCCCACCTGTCAATCTGTCACATCCCCAGGGCCAAATCTCCTATCCAGCTCTCTGTCACTATGACGGTTCTCGGAGCAACAGCCTTCTGCTCAGCTACTCCCTCTAATCTTGCTCCCATCAACTACATTGTTTGCATTTCAACTAGATGAGGCATCTGAAAAGAAAATTAGACTGTATTACTTTCCTACTTAGCTGCTGCTTCTTTTTTTTTTGAGGAAGATTAGCCCTGAGCTAACATATGCTGCCAGTCTTCCTCTTTTTGCTGAGGAAGACTGGCCCTGAGCTAACATCCGTGCCCATCTTCCTCTACTTTATATGTGGGATGCCTACCACAGCATGGCATGCCAAGCGGTGCCATGTCCGCACCCAGGATCCGAACTGGCGAACCCCAGGCCGCCGAAGTGAAACGGGCACACTTAACTGCTGTGCCATCGGGCCGGCCCCCTACTTAGCTTCTTACTACACTCAGGATTAAATAAATATTTCTTTTAGAGGCATCCACTGTCATCCACAATACACCACCTATCTATTTCCCAGCCTCATCACCTGCCTCCTACACTATTACTTCAAGATAGAATAAACTTTCTTTCCCAATAATTTTAATTGTTAAATCTCTCTTTCATATCTGAGCCTTTTCATATACTTTCTGCCTAATTCAGAACTGTCTCTATGTTCCACTACTCTCCACTTACCCTTCTCCGATTTGGTTAAGCCCTCTTTAAAAGATACTGTCTCAGGAAGGCCTTTCTTTAGAAAAAGCTAGAAAGGACCAATTGATAGACAAAGAATAGGAAAGAAAGAGCAGCATTAGAGAAAGCAAGAGAAAAAGTTGTGGGAACTGATAAGAAGAGAGAAGCACACCAAGAGAAAGAGAAGCTCCAAGAGACACCAGCACAAAGAAACAGAGGCAGAGACGGCTCAAATGTACAGAATCAAATGGAAAGGGAAAAAGGAGAAAGAGAACAAGGTGTAAGAAAAGGAAGATTCCCCATGATGGATGAATTATTCTCAGCCTGTAGTGAAGGCTGTTGAAGCAAAGTTAACTTTCAGATGAGGTTGTTTTGAGGAGTGGGGCATTCCAGTTTCTCAGGCTTTCTTTGTTTTCTTACTATTTTCTATCTGTGCTTCCTTCTTGGTCATAAATTGAGATATTTGAGGGATTTCATTCCTTTCAGTAGAGGACAGAAAGGGCTGTTATGAAATCTGTGATAGAGAAGAGCCTCAGGAAGCCTTGAGCTCCCTACCGAGACATGGTCCAGGTAAGGAAGTGAGGATGGCCAGCCCTGGGCTGCAGGGTGTCAGGTGGCTAAATTCAGAGCTGATGTTTCCTATGTTTTACTCCACTCATCCTCCACATTCAAAGGATCCAACGTGTCCTGTAATCCATGAGTCACATAAATGTTCCTAAGTGCATACTCCAGTAGAAATATGCTAAAGAAAGGTGATGTCTTTCATACCTATTAATCTCAAAGACTTGAATTTATACCTACCCTACTTTATTTCCTCTAGAGAATGAAAACTGTTTCATTCTTTTTTTTAAAAAAAAATAATGTTATTATTTTGTGCCTAACTTTGGAAAGCCCCAAAAGAAACATGGTCCTGGAGATCAGCTGCTCTGAAATCTAGATTCGAATTTTTATCAAATGTTTTTCATTACGTTACTGTTATTGTTCAAAGAAAATTCAAAGAAAAGAATTTTGGCAAACAAGATGTCATTTTATCTCTACAAACTTATGAATTCAGATGGATAAACTGTTGCTTTTTCCTATTTTATAAAGAAATAGAAGCACTGAAATGTATAAGGGTCTTTGACTAGGTCAAATTAGCCAAGCAAGTGAATCGAGCAGCATTCTTGATGACTCACTGCGATGATGGCCATGAGGGGCTGGCAGAGGGTTAGGGCCAGGGACACCTGGGCAGAATTCACACAGGAGACCCCAGGAGGTCTACACCCAGGGGAGTGGATCAGGGCTCAGTGTAAGGAGATTCTCATCCAGCAAATATATTTTGGTGGCAGGAGCAGGGGAAAGCACAAAGAGATGGTAGGATTGAGACTTGCCATGTGGGATGCAAGAGATCTAGAAAAGAGATAGAAAGAAAAACTGAGCCACAAGTAGGAAAAGTGATAAAGAGCATGGAAGACCAATGAAGAAGAAAAGGACAGAGAGGGAAGCCAGAGAGTCAGAGAGACATACGATCTTTCAGCATAGAAGCAATAGTGTTTGGGGTCAGAAAAGGAGAAAGGATGTGACTGAGGAAGAACAAGAAGGAAAAGAGGCAGAGCCCGGCTCTGGTGAATCTTAGGTGAAGTCCTTGGAGCAACTGTATCTTTTTCCCAAGGAGAAGCTCACCCAAGTGCTGAACACCAGAACTCAGCATGAGCACCCTGAGGTCTGTTTCCTCACCACCATGTCTGGTTGGTCATTTCCATGTTTCTCTTTAGTTTACTGGGAGCACAAAGCTCTCCAAAGCACTAATGGAAGTGATGCTGAAGAGATACCCAAACTGCTACCAGGTGATGGGGAAGGTAATTATGATTTAAATGATGAGTTACCTCATTAAATTTGTTTGCCTGTCTGTATGCAAAGGACATTTCCCTTCCTTCCTCCCAACATAAGCACACACTTTTTCTCAGCTTCCAGTTACTTTTCCCAAGTGTGTGGGAGGCAAGGGGGAAAAAGAGGGCTAAGCACCTTAATGGAGGAGCTCCTCCATGGAGAATTTAAGGGCACAGAATATAAAATGTATATTGAGGTACCAAATGGAGTTGCCTAAGGGGGCCCAATTTTGTCTAAATGTGCATGGAACCTAAATACTACCAAGTTGGGATTTGCGAAGAGAGAGAGAATTTTAAACTTGCTTCCCAGGGATTCCATAGGAATAATGAAATACTATGTACATGAAAGACAAAAAGGAAGTGAGTTAAAAGAATGGAGCAAAGAGGTAAAGAACATCATGGAGGAAGAAGACGACAGAAGTACAAAGAGATGGTAGAAGTCAGGGAGAGAATGTCACAGTCAAAGAGATTCCCGAATAGCTTCACGGTACAGAAGCAGAAATGCGTGGAAACAGGCTTAGAGGGAGGGAAAAAACAGAAGGAGAGAGAAGGAGGAGGGGAAAGGGCCTAGCAAGGTGCTGAATGGGGCAGAGCAAAGCTCGGTTGATGCAAACCTACTTTTATTCCCCAGGAGCAGTTCTCCTGCACTCTGAACATCAGAGCTTGGCTGTACTCTGAATATTGACCACATCCAGGTAGACTCTAGGTCATTCTCAATTGTCCCTCATGTTCCTGTTTCTCTCTTCAGTGTCCTGTGAACTTGTAAATCTACAAATGGATGAAGGAGAAGAATCAGAAGAAATGCCCAGTTTACTACCTTATGATGGAGAAGGTAATTAGGATTTAAATGATAGATTATCTAATTAAAGCTTTATTTTTCTATCAATACAGAGAAACACCTATTCTTCCATCTCCCTTCCTGTTGCCCCACCCACCACCCACCCATCCATCCATCTGTACACCCATCCATCAGTCCATCCAACCACACTCATATACACAGATAGACAGACTATGCCCAGCTTCTGGTTGCTTTTCTCGAGAGACAGAAGCAGTGAAGGAAGGATGAGCTCAGACTGGTTGAAGTTTCCTGGATATAGGCAAAGAGAGGGAGAATGAAAAATATTGATGGAGTTATTAAATGAAGAGAGACTGGAGTGGACTCTCAATTTCACCTAAATAAAATTTGAATCCAAATATTACCAGGTTCGTATGTGTTATTAAGAAGGAGAAATAATTTTCAATCTACTTTCCCCGAGATTGTGCCAGAAACATAGGCATAATGAGTGTAATTGCAATATAGAAAACTTGTGTGAAGGACTTTTGAAATGGATCTGGCTTTGGGAAGGATCACAGCTCATTTGTCAATGGCAAAGACAAGAATCTTAATGATATGGGAGAAGAAATATGTGAGATGAACAAAATATACGGAAAGGCTGAAGTTTAAATTTTTAGATTTAAATTTTAGGTTGAAAAATTAGAAACAGAAAGTTAAGAAATAGAACAGATAGAAGCAGGGAAACGAGAACCACAGAAATGAGATAAGCTCAATAATCAAACAAGTTGTAGAATTAAAAAGGTAGAGTACATGATTTAAGAGAGAAACTCAGAGAGGGAAATGCTAAGGAATGGAAAGAGTGGGTAGGGGCATAAAGTTATACCTAGAGAAAAAAATAAAGGAGAACGAACAAAAAGTCAATAGAGTAGGGACACTGAGTACAAGGGATAAAGTCAGTTTGGATATTGTGGGAATTAAGAGAAGAGTTGGTGCACAGAGGCAACTTCTGGCACTAGGAGTGGAACATGGTAGCAGTGAGTTGTCAGATTATGGTGTCCTCAAGTCTCAAAGTGGCACTTTTTGGTAATATATTTAGAGGCAATGGGACTTCCCCCAGCCATTCTTGTCTACACCCATCTATAACTTAATAATCCCAAAGTTCCTATCTCTGGCCCACTTGTCTTCTAAGCTCATTCACCTGAGTGCCTGAATAAGTTTGTGCAGGGATCTGAAAGCCATCTCCATCTGGGCGTTTTTCAGGAACCTCAATATGAGACACTTCCACAATTTCAGAAGCCATCTTTGTTGACTCCATATCTGCCTTCTTCCCTGATGTTCCCTATCTGAGTGTAGAACACTATTGTTCCATTCTTCAAGCAGAAACCTGGGAGTCATCAGTGACTCATCCCCCGCCTCAACTCACACACCTCATATATCATCTGTTTTAGTCAACTATACCTTTAACTTGTCTCCACCTGTCCATTCCTTTCCACACCCAACACAAAAACTGTATACAAATATCTCTTTTCTCTGGAACTAAAGCAACAGCCTCTAGTCTCATATCTTCCCTTAATCACGCTCCCATCACATCCGTTAACTCCCATCACATCCTCTAACTCAACTAGATGACTCTTTGAAAATGCAAGCTAGCTAGCTTATCTTACTTTTCTACCTTAAATCAAGAACATCTTGTTGTCATAAGGATTAAATCCATTTTCCTTCCCATGGCTCCAGCCTCATGTCTGCCTCTCCTGCAATTAATTCAAAATCTGCATAAAACTTTGCAGTAATTTTAATTTTTTGATTATTCTTTCTCATCTAAACTTCTGCACGTGCTTAACCCCATGCTTGGAACAGCTTTCTTGGCTCACTCTGCTCTCCATTTTGCTCACTAATCTGGTGAAACATGTGGAAATTACATACTTTTCCAGAGCGCCAGCTCTAGAAAGCAACAGGACCAGAGACAGGGAGAGGACGTAAAGCAAAGCATCAAGGAAGCAGGTGGGAGAAAAGGGGGGTGGGAATAGACATGGGAAAAGAAACAAATCAGGAGATTCCAACAGAAAGCTACATGGGTAGAAACAGAACAAGTAGAGACACATGGAAAGGGTGAAAATGAGAAAGAGAACAAGGGATGGGCGACAAGATGTGCAAGGTTTCTGACAGTCTCCATCAGATTATTGGATTGTCAAGAGATCCTTTTACTTCACAAAACCTTAAGATACAGGCATGCTAACTGTTGTAACCTCTTTTATGGATGGGGAGATAAAGACAAAAACGAAGGCAGATTATTTTTGCAAGGGCAAAGTAGCAAATTTGAAGAGGAAGCACATCCTGGGTGTGTTGCTGAGCGTGACGGTTGTGTGAGGCCAGCTGGCAGTCACAGCAGGGTCATGTGGCCAGAAGATGAAGAGGAAGCCCAAGAAGTTCTGCAGGTTCCCAGGGGGTGAACCAGGATCCAATATAAGACTTTAAGAAAGGAAAACAAATAATATTAGTGGGGAGGGAACGGAGACTACTGAGAGACAGAGCACATAGGCATGGACCCAAGCACTTGGGCTACAAGAGATCTAGACTAAAAGAGCTAGGAAAGATAGTAAGAGAAAAGAGATACAGTGTCACTGAAAAAACAAAACAAAACAAAACCAAAAACAAGACCTAAAAACAAGAGACAGGAAAAGCTGGGGGAGAGAAGTTCAGACAGTTAAAGAGATGCACAACTAGGAAACAAAAGAAGTGTGTGGAGGCTGAACTGTAGGTAGGACACTGAGAAGTAGAGAGAAGGAGAATGAGGGGCAACAAGATGGGAAAAAAGCAGAACAGTTGGTGTGGGTCCCAGGGACAGTGCTTGCAGCAGACATATCGCTTTCCCATTGTGGTTGGCATGAGCACGCTCAGGTCTGTTTCTGATCACCCTCTGTGGTCCATCATTTCCTTGTTTCTCTGCCATGACCTGTGATCCCAAATCTCCCCACATGACTCACAAAGGAGAACCAGAGAAGGTGTTCAGCCTACTGCCAGCTGAGAGAAAAGGTAATTATGATTTAAATTCCCAACAACCTCAATAAATCTTTGTTTTCTGGTCAGCATGGGGAAAAAAAAAATCTCCCTCTTCTCCTGTCCTACCATTCTCTTCTTCATATTCACACCCATACAAATAGAATTGTGTCCGTCTTTTGTTTTGATTTTTTTGAACCTGTGAGAGAGACAAAGGATAAAAATGAGCTGAGCTCCTGAGCAGAGAAAGTATCTGTGCATGGAGAAGGTAGGGAAACAGAATATGCCAAAGGCAGCTGGGGCATGAAAGCAGAGTGCCTGGGTGAATTTATAAAGGCACACAAAAATTCAAACATCAGCAGGTTATGGAAAGTGAGGCAAGGCGATTATTTTCAGCCTACTTCCTTAAGTAGCAGGAACACGGAAATAAGCTTTGTGAATTGATTGATAGGCTTACAATTTAGAAAGTTCACATGGGAGACTGTTAAGGTAGAGCTGATGAGGGAAGGCTCTCTGGGGTGGTGGTCCATGTGAAAACGGAAGAACTTTTGTCACTTTGGGAGAAGGGATCTGTGAGAATGAGGAATATATATAAAATAATGGAAATTTTGTAGGCACCCAGAAGGATAAGACCCAGAGGAGCAGAGATAGAAAAGGAGAAAGTGAGAGGCAATGTCGAAAAGGGATAACCTCAATAAGAAATGAGATACAGAGATAAAAATTAGAGAAATTATATAGAGAGGCAAATAAATACCAAAAAAAAAAGCGTTGAAGGAAATTATGTAGAGAAAGAGTTATATCAAAATAATTCAAAGATCAGTAAAGCGTGACAACTGCTGTATAGGAAAGAGAGAAGAAAGTTGGGATCCTGTAATGCTGAAGCACAAGTCACTAGACTGGAGCATCTTCCAGCAAAACGGGTTTATCTCAGGAGTGAGTTTTCAGATTAAGGTGTCCCCAGTAGAGAGAGGTGCCCATAACATACTCCAAGAGTAATACTCCTCTCCCTGGGCAGTCTCATCTACTCTCAGGTGACGAGTGAATCTCAAGTGCATGCCTGCTAGGCAGACCTGTCTTCCCAGGTCATCCACCTGTGTACTGAAGACATTTATCCCAAGAACTTCTCCATGCCTTTCAGGAACTGACACTTCCAAAATTGGAACCAATATCTTCTTCCATGAAACTGGAAATTCTTCCTTCTTGAGTTTACTCATTTTCAGTCAAAGGGCATGAATGTCCCATTTTCTGTTGCTCGCATCCTACTCATTTTCTTCACTTGAGTACAATTGTTGTTTCCAAGATGTAAATCAGATTATATTACTTACCCACTTAAAAGTGGTGGTAATCTTTATTGCCTTAGGATTAAATCAGTTACTTTTCCTGTGGCTTTCTGTGCCTTCTGTTCACCATGGGGCCCCAGGCCATTTCTTCTGCCTCATCTCTGACGATAGTGTAAATATTTTCAGTGATTGCAATGTTCTGATCTTTCTTTTATATGTGGGCCTTTGAGCAGCTTTTCCCTGTATTTGGTGGTGTTGCCTTGGCCCACTCTGCTCCTTAACCCATTCCCTGATCAGGGTATGTTATACTATTTCAGAGATGTCTCTCCTGACACCCAGTATGAGAGAGGGAGCAGGAAGGAAATAAGTGAGATGGGGAAAACAGATAAAGAGCAGTGTCAAGGGTGCAAGAGAAAAAGAGACAGGAGCAGAGGAGATAAAAACACATCAAAACAAAGAGAAGCATCTGGAGATACTGGCAGCAGGAAACAAGGGCAGAGACAGAAAAAACGTGCAGAGCCAACGGGGAAGGTGAAGAAGTAAAGAGAGAATTAGACCTATGGAGAAAGGGGGAGATGGTGGATGGTTCTCAGCCTCTGGTGACAATGATAGGAGTGAGTCATCCTGGAGGCCAGGTGAACCCAAAGGGCAGACCAAGATGGTCTGGGACAGGCACAGTCCCATCTAAGGAGATACTTCAGCTTCCCATGTCTTCAGTAGGAGTTTTCTTGCCATGATGTTCCCTTGGTTGTATGCTGAGACCTCCAATGGATTTCATTCCTTTCTGCAGAGGACAGCAATGCCTGTTCAGAGACCTGTGATGCAGAAGAACCCCGGGCAGCCTCAAGCTCCCCACCAAGATGTGGGCCAGGTAAGGAAGGGGGGATTGCCAGTGCTGGGCTGCAGGGTGTCAGGCAGCTGTATTCAGAGCTGAACAGCATGACCCTTATTCTTAGAATAAACTTGTTCCCTCTTTGTGTTGTAGTAGATAAATGCCAAGAAAAGAGCATCTTTTTTCTTTTAGTCTTTATGCTTATTTATACTAAAGACTCAATATTGTGATCTTAACTCCTGCCCACCTCTTATTTTCTATAAAGAATAAAAGATACTTATCTAGTGCTTAGTAATAACATTATTATATTCTCATAATCTTGGATAGGTTCAAAAGAAACATGGTTCTGAGATCTACTTGTCAGAAGGACAGATCAACAACTCTCAAGCCCAAATTATAGTTTTTGTCACATGTTGGTCATCAGGTTATTGGATTATATGGCACTTTTTTCTTTTCAAAGAACTTTGGTGAGTGAGGCTCCCTCACAAAACTTTAGGACTTATCCAGGAAAACTGTTATTATCTCTCCTTAGAGATAAGGAAATAGAAGCACAGGAAAAAGGATACTTGTTTTTTCCTGAGATCAAAATAGGAGGAAGAGCAGAGGCCCATGTCCTGAGCATCTCATTGCAGGTGATAGCTATGTGAGGTTAGTAGGAGGCCGATGTGGTCATGCAGTCAGAGCCCAAAGGGAGACCTTCAGGCTTCCAAGGGAAATAGAACAGGGCCTGATGCAGATAAGCTTCCGCTTCACAAATAAAGAATGCCAGCAGGAAAGGGAAGAAATCAAGAGAGACAATGAGAGAAGGAATGGATCCTGCTAGAGGGATTGGAGAGACTTGGAGGGACAGAGCTAGAGAGAATAAGGAGAAAAGAAATCAAGACCACCATCATTTGATATCTGCAAATCATATATCCCATAAGGAGTTAATATCCGCAATACGTAAAGAGCTCATTCAACTCAACAACAAGCAAACAAATAACCTGATTCAAAAATGGGAAGAGTATCTGAAGAGACATATTTCCAAAGAAGATATACGGATGGCCAACAGGCTCATGCAAAGATGTTCAACATCACTAATCATTAGGGAAATACAACTCAAAACCACAATGAGATATTACCTCACACCCATCAGAATGACCATTATTAAAAAGACAAGAAATAGCAAGTATTGGAGGGGATGTGGAATAAAGGGAACCCTCATATGCTACTGGTGGGAATGTAAATTTGTACAGCCACTATGGAAAACAGTAAGGGGATTCCTCAAAAAATTAAAAAGTAGAACTACCACATGAGCCAGCTATTCTACTTCTGGGTGTTTATAAAAGAACATGAAAACTCTAACTCAAAAAGATATATTCACCTCTATGTTCATTGAAACTTTATTTGCAATAGCCAAGACTTGGACACAACCTAAGTGCCCCTCAACAGATGAATGGATAAAGAAGATGTGGTATATATATACAATGGAATACTACTCAGCCATAAAAAAGATGAAATCATGTCATTTGCAACAACATGGATAGACCTTGAGGGTATTATGCTAAGTGAAATAAGTCAGATGGAGAAAGCCAAATACCATATGATTTCATTCTTATATAGAAGATTAAAAACAACAACAAGCACACACGTAGATGCAGAGAACATATTGGTGGTTACCAGAGGGGAAGGGAGTTGGGGAGTGGGCAAAAGGGGTAAAGGGGGACATTTGTATGGTGACGGATGGCAACTAGACTTTTGGGGTGAATGTGATGTAGTCTATACAGAAGTTGCAATATAATGATATACACCTGAAATTTATATAGTGTTGTAAACCAATGTGACCTCAATAAAAAAACAATAAATAAATTTTTAAAAAGATCATCTTTGAGGAAAAAAAGATAGAAAAGCAAAGAGATAGGAGAAGTCAGGGGGAGCAGAGCCCACAAAATGAAAAATACACAAATACTCTCCGAGTGCAGAAGCAGAAATGTTCGGAGGCAGAGCTACAGATAGGAAACTGAGAAGCAGAGAGCAGGAGAGCCAGGTGAATGAGATGGAAACAGGCAGAGCAGGGCTCAATTGGATCTCAGGTGCGGTCCTTAGAGCAGATGTCCATTTTCCCAAAAGCAGCTCACCTGTGCTCTGAACAGCCTGGCTCAGCTCATTTCCTTGTTTCTCTTCAGTGTCCTGTGATCCTGAAGCTCCCCAAAGGACCAATGAAGAAGAACCAGAGGAGGTGCCCAGCCAACTACTATGTGATGGAGAAGGTAATTGTGATTTCAATTCCCATTTAACTAGTTGAATCTTTGTTTTCCTGTCTATAGGGAGGAGAATCTCCCCCTTTTTTCTTCCCTTGTCCCCTGCTCCCCTTCAAATACCCATACAGAAGAAATGTGTAAAGCCAAGTGGAAAGGATCAAGAGTAGAGAGAGTATTAGGTGTACGGGAGGCAAGTGAGATGGGTTGTCTGTTCTCAGTCTTTGGTGATAGTGACAGGAGCCATGTTAACCTCCAGGTCAGGTGAACTCAAAGGCAGGAGGGTCTGAGGGCAGGGACATTCCCAACTAGGAGATACTTGAGCCACCTTGGTCTTCCTGGTTGTCTTGAGGTGGGTTTTCCTACTATGGTTTCCATTGGTCATACATTAGATCCTCTAAGGGATTTCATTCTATTCAGCAGAAGGCAACAGTGCCTGTTCAGAAATGTGTGATGAAGAAGAGCTCCAGGAAGCCTTGAGCCCACCACCAGAAAGTGGACCAGATAAGGGAGGTAAGGATTGTCTTGGCTGCAGGCTGTTTCTTGATGGATTTTATTCTGAGCATATTCTACAATGAAAGGTCCAGTTAATTCTCACATATAATTTTTCACATTTATCTTGGCCCTTTGGGAAAATTCAGGGAGACTGCTACACAAGAAATATTTTGGAAGAGCTGAATTACAAAGTTAGGGTGGTGATCATCCTAAATGAAGTTAGTCCAGGAAAGCTGTTACTAGTAGTAAAGAGAACACTATGGGGCTATCAGAGGTTTTGAACATTAAGCCAGTACATAGAAAAGCTAAAGTTATAAGGATAAGGGTGAAAGTGCAAGGGAGAATGTGATGATCGGTGCAACAATCCAGGCTCCTGTTTAATGGATCCTCCTCCATGAAATAGTCTTTAGGGCTGGCTTGGATAGGGGACTTATGAGGTCTATGCCTCTATCTATTTGCTTTGGATCACTTTCTTATAACTTTCAAGAAACACAGGAAAGTCAGGAACAAACAAACACACGTGAGACAAGACTTTTTAAAAATAGAAAAAAGAACAGTGAGAGTAAATGAAGTAGTGAAGTGAATAAACACATTAACAGAGTATTTGCTAAATGCTGCACCTCCAAACCAAAATGTCTAACTATTTTGTATCTAATTGTGTATGCATCTTTAGATAGTAAGATGAATTCAGAAATAAGAGCTCAGTGAAACAAGTCAGAGCTCAAGTTGTTGTTGCAACAGATTCACTTGGCAGTGGATCAGGAAGACAGTCTGAGTTGGGCACAAGAGGCCCGTGATTTACACCTGTTGGTCCAAGGGTCCTACAGGACACTCTTAAGCAAGAGTCTTCAAGATGATCTCGGTGGGAACTCCATTTTTGAAGGGGTAGACCATCATGCAATATCTGAAGCTAAAAGAAGGATTTATTGCTTGCTAAGCAAGGCACGTGGTGGGAGGAGGCAATACTTATAGGACACAGTTTCTTTAAAAGAGGAAATTACTGCTTTTACATAGAGCTTTGGAAAGCTTATACTTCAGGACCTGCAGACTTTCAGAAACAGAAGTATTTGTGAATAGGTTAGCATTTAGCCATAGACACGGGCTTTCTGGAGTGTGGCTCTTACTGATTGGCTGATTTTCAGAAGTGTAAGGCTGCCACTGATTGGCTGGCTTTAAATGTGGTTAGTGATGTAAGTAGTCATTGGCCAATTGAGATGCGTTTAAAACTGGTTCTGGTTGTTACTTTTTACAATTTTCAAAGAACCGTTAGTTTTTTCCTGGAACGATAAGATCTTTTTATTTTATTCTTAGGGCTACAAGTGGAAAAATAAAAGTAGAGAAAGCAGAATGAGATGCAAAAGATAAGAAAAGCATGGCTCTGTGAGATCTCAGGTGTGATTATTGGAGCTGGTGTATTTTTTCCCCGAAAGCAGTGTATCTTAGCTCAGAATATCAGTGTGCAGCATGAGAGCACTGGGAACTCTTCTCTAATCACTGTCTTTGGATCCATGGACAGTAATTTTCTTGTTTCTCTTTAGTATCGAATGAACTAGAAGCTCTCCAAATGCATAGAGAAGGAGAATCAGAAGAGCTTACTTCTAGCCTACTACCCAGTGATGGACAAGATAATTATGACTTAAAAAATAATTAAAGCAGAAACAGAGTTCTGATAAAGAGAAAAAGACCAGAGAGGGAAAAAGGGAGATTTAAAGGAAGAGTCAGATAGAGGAAGAATTAATGGAAGATTTCAGAGAAAGAAGTAGATAAAGGGGGATCAACAAGGGTACAGAAAAGAGGATCATTGGGACAAATGAAAAGTCTTCATAAATCATGATTTTGGCCCAGGAGCAGAGCCACCAGCACGTGGAAATGAGAAATGTTCCTGTGTTATGTGCTTCTCAAAAGATGTGCCAGGAGATCTGGAATCAAGGGTTGGAAGTAGCCAGGGACGTGACACAATGGGTAAGGCAGCCTCTGAGGGTCATGGGATGGGAGTGGCTCCATGGGTACCAAATATCTTGGTAGGATGGTGGAAGGGGGTCCAGTCCATCCCACTGTCCTGTTCTCTGCATTTGCTTGAGCTGACTCTTTTAGAAGAGCAGTAGGGCAAGAGATCATTATAAAGTTATGTTTATAGGCTGGGCTTTGTTGATTATATATGGATGATGTAGTAGAAATGCACTCTTAAAGATGGCACTATTTGTTCATTACACTAGTATATCAATAGTAAAGTCTTGTATTTATACAGTGATTTTCATCCCTGTCACACCCAATCTTCAGTGGAACCCAGGAAAGCCAAGTGTACTTCTACTAGTGGATAATGGTGTCATTTTGTCACAACTGTAGAAAAGCCTCAAAAGACAACTGATTCTGCCCCTTAATTGTTCGGAGGAAAGACTTCAGATCAATTATTCTTAACCCAGTACATATTTTTGGTGGATGCCCTCCAGCATGTCACTGGTTTATATAGTGATTTCTTGTAGACTTTTGCACATAGGATCTAATTTAATTCTCATAAAAAATTTTCAGACCTAGGCAGGATAGGATAACTGTCCCTGGGCCTGAGTAAACTAAAGTGCATAGGTATTTAAGAGTGTTTTTCAAAGTCCTATTGAGGAATAAAGGAAGACCCAGGGCCCATCCTGGACTCCTACCTCTCAGTTCGGTAAGCCTTTAGTTCCTTTACAAGGAACAGAGAAATGATAACCTAAACCTCTTTATAAACTGAAGCCTTCTGCAATATTATCCTAAGATTTGTAACTTCTGTTCATTTATGTTTCCTCACCTTTACCTGTCATTTTCTAGATACTGTGGATATTGGAAACAACTCTAGTTTGGGAAAACCCAAGAGGAAAAGAAGTAAGAGTGCATAAGATTTTACTTGCTTTTGGTGTTAAAAATAAGATTTTTAATGCCAGAGTTTCATTATCATTATCTACAATAATAAGTAATAACAATATGATGGCCTCTCAAAGATGTCCATATCCTAATATCTGGAACCTGTGATGCGTTATCTTACTTGGGAAAAGGGATTTTACAGATATAATTAAGCCAGGGACCTTGAAAGGGGAGATTATCCTGGATATCTGGGTGTACTCAACATAATCAAGTGGGCCTTAAAAAGTGGAGAACTGTCCCTGGCTGTGGAGAGAGGGGAAGTGACTGTGGAAGATAATAACAGAGAGACGCAATATTACTGGCTCTAAAGATGAAGGAAAGGAACAAGAAAATAGACCTGTAGAAGTTGGAAAAGTCAGGGAAACAGATTCTCCTTCATAGCCTGAAGAAAGGAATGAAGACCTTCTGACACCTTCATTTTAGCCCAGAGTGACCCTTGTCAGACTTCTGACCAACGAAACTGTAAGATAATAAATTTGCATTGTTTTAAGCCACAAAATTTGTGATCACTTGTTATGGCAGCAATAGGAGAGTAATATAGATTTTGGTTATCAGAAGTAGGATGCAGCTATAGCACATTCCTAAAATTTGAAAGTGATTTTGGAATTGGGCAATGGGCGGTGGGAAATGGGCAATGGAAAGAATTTTAAGTAAAATGATAGAAAATGTCTACAGGGCCTTGAGCAGTGTTAATAGAAATATGGTGCCAAAGGCTCTGCTAGTGAGGACTCAGAAGTGAAGAACATGGTAGAGAAAACCTATATTGTCTTAGAGAAGACGTAAATCATGCAGAACAGACTGTTAGTAGAAATATGGACATTAAAGGTGTCAGTGGTAAGGGCTCAGAAGGAAATAAGGAACATGCTTTTGAAAACTGGAGGAAAGGGGATCCTTATTAGATAGAGACAGAAGGCTTAGCAAAATTCTATCCTGCAGATAGGTAGAAAGCAGAACTTTCTGGATATGTAGCTGAGGAGATTTCTAAGCAAAGTGACAAAGGTGCAGCTGGTTTTATTTTATTGCTTATGGTAAAATGTGAGCAGAAAGAGGGAAATTGAGGTAAGAATTGCTAAACAAAAAGAATCAGGACTTGATGATTTGGAAAATTCTCAGCATTTCCAGGTTGCGAAAGGTGCTAAAATTAGGAGATTTACTATCAGGAAACTGTGCTCTGTAGAAGGGACCAAGACTGTGGCTGTACGACTTTTTGAGAAGTAGCTAAAGGTCACATAAAAGGTTATTTGGAGAGATTAAGTGTGTGACTCTAGATTCCCTCAGCCAGCACAGCAGAAGTAAAAAATAGGTATATAATTACACAGGAAAGATCTGTGAAGGAACCTCTTTTCTAATGAAGTAAATCTCACATACATGGGAGAACTCTATGATTCTTGAGAAGTTTATGCCTGCAGAAACAGAGATGTCCGTGTTCTAGTCCCTGGAACCTGTAATCTATCACTTTATTGGGCAAAAGAGACTATGAAGATGTGGTTAAGTTAAGAATATTGAGATGGGAAGATTATCCTGTATTATCTGGGTAGCTGCAATCAAATCACTCTGGTCCTTAAAATCAGAAAACTTTTCTTGTTGTGGAGAGAGGGACATGTGACTATGGAATTATCATCAGAGAGACACAATGCAGCTGGCTTTGAAGGTGAACATGGGGGACAATGAGCCAAGAAATGTGGGCAGCCTTCAGAAGCTGGAAAATGTAAAGAAATTATCCCCTACTGCCTCCAAAAAGGGTAGCCATAGCCCTGCATCAGAATCATGGCATCAGCCTCCATCAGCCAAAAGCAGGCACTTATGCAGGAGTTTCCATGAGGGGCCCAGACCAGTCAGTCAGCACCACAGTTCACTTCTACAGTCACGGCCCCAGAGGTAGGGTCTCTTTAATCTGCCAGTCTGTCCTTTTCCATGTGGCAGACCAAGCATCTAGGCCATGTACAGAAGCCCAGCTGTCTGACTTCTGCTGACCGGAGGAGTGACCACATCCACTTTCTGTTCTGCAAAGCTGGCTCTAAGGCTGAGCAGCCACAGGAGCCCAGTGGACATCGGTTGTCAACTTAGCCAAAAACTAGGGCACCAGGCCCCTGCCACCAGGGGAATCTTGGTGAACTGAGGACCGCACTGAGGCTGAGGTTTGCTCCAGGCTGTGAATGGGAATAAAAAACCAAGGTGCCAATAGCACCATGTCCCTGCATTTGTGAATATAGCATTTCTGTTTGAAGAGAAAAGCTTTTAGACCCTCTCTGCTTTGTATGTCCTCAAGTCTCAGTTGACCCACCTCAAAATGGGAATCTCAAGTGGGAGAGTCACAAGGCCTCCCTCCATGGATTGGGGCTTTACTTTTGGTGGTAAAAAATCTAACAGCTGGCTGCTATTACGTTCATGAGAATGATAACAAGATACCATCTCTTTACCCAGTGCCATGGTCTTCTCACATTCGCACATTTTCATATCATTCCCAAGAAAGCAAAAACACAACACGGAAACCTCCAGGAACTCCAGGTGCCAGATTAAATGTAAGTGAGAGGATTTGTATTACAACCTGAAGTACAGAGATTATTTAATGAAAACCGTCGACGTCCAAGTTGAGGCTGCCTCCTGACTTCAGCACAGTATTTTACCCATGATGTTATTCAGCTATAAGGAGTATGCCTCCTCAGTGCACACTTGAATTTACATGAAAACACTTGAAAAGGGAACATACCGATATATAACCACGACAATTATCATTCCATCTGAGGTACCAGCAGGAGTTTATTTTCTAACTTTGTTTTTTAAAATTTTCTAAGGAAAGTCATCTCCTATAGTCTCCAAGGTCCATGCAGAGTAAAATACAACTCTAATAATCAGCCTGACACTGCTACACTTGGAGTTAAGAATTTTGCCCCATTCTTGGGGCAAGTCTGAAAAGAACACTTGAAAACTACTGACATATAAGGCTTTGAGAATTATATTTACAGCTCTGAATAATTAACTTTAGTCCTTTTTTTTTTTTGAAGAAAAAAAGAAAGGGCATTCCTGGACAAGAAATAGAAGGAAGTGGCAGAGAAACACACATCAACAAGGTAAGCAGGCAAAGTGAAGCAGTCACACCTTTTGAGTTTGCGAAGGCAGCACATCTTGTATTCTTGCCACCTGCGGTCTCCTGAGGACCATGACAGTTTCCTTGTTACTATGTCACTTAGGACATAGGAAGACGCTGTAGCAAAGAGGCCCCCCAGTACAGTAGCTTCAACATAATGGTTTAATTCTCATACATGTAATAGTCCAGAGCTAAATGATCCAGGGCTAATAGGAAGGCATGGCCATCCTCAGTATGTGGATTCTTTCTTGGGTCAAGAAATTTTCAGTAGTTTGGAAAGATGTTCCAAGGAGGGTAAACGAAGAAAGCAGACTGGATGTGTATGTGTGTGTGTGCCTGTGTTAAAAAAAAATATATGTATAAAATGTATATTTGTATAAAAATGTTTTTATATACGTATACATCTTAATTTATACATAATTTCTCTATATAGAGAGAGACATAGATATATAGAAAAATCAATGGCAGTTCATCCACAAAAATATGTGCGGTGGTTATATTTGGTCATTGGTGATGTTTATATTTTTATTTGTGTTTTTAAATGTATATTCAAAGTATTAAACATGTTCAACTTTTGTAATGAAAAAGCATTATTTAAATAGTAACCTATACAAAGAGAAAAGGCTAGGAGGATATATTTTAAAAAATTTTTTTTATTGCAGTAACATTGGTTTATAACATTATATAAATTTCAGATGTACATCATTATATTTTGATTTCTGTGTAGATTACACCATGTTAACACTCGAAGACTAATTACAATCCATCACCACACACGTGAGCCTAATCACCTCTTTGGCCCTCCTCGCTCCCCCCTTCCCTTCTGGTAACCACTGCTCTAACCTCTGTCTCTGTGTAATTGTTGCTTGTTGTTTTTATCTTCTATTTATGAGTGAGAACATACGATATTTGACCTTCTCCCTCTGACTTATTTCGTTTAGCATAATACCCTCAAGGTCCATCCATGTTGTCATAAATGGCCAGATTTCATAATTTTTTATGGCTGAGTAGTATTCCATTATGTACATATAGCACATCTTCTTTATCCATTCATCCCTTGATGGGCACCTAGGTTGTTTCCAAGTCTTGGCTATTGTGAATAATGCTGCAATGAACAAAGAGGTGCATGTATCTTTATGCATTTGTGTTTTCAGGTTCTTTGGATAAATACTCAGCAGTGGAATAGCTGGGTCATATGGTATTTCTATTCTTAATTTTTTGAGGAATCTCCATACTGTTTTCCATAGTGGCTGCACCAGTTTGCACGCCCACCAGCAGTGAATGAGTGTTCCCTTTTCTCTACATCCTCTCCAACACTTGTTTCCTGTGTTGTTAATTATAGCCATTCTGATGGGAATGAGGTGATATCTCATTGTAGTTTTGCTTTGCATTTCCCTGATAGTGATTTTGAACATCTTTTCAGGTGCCTGTTGGCCATCCATATATCTTCTTTGGAAAAAAGTCTGTTCAGATCTTTTGCCCATTTTTCAACTGGGTTGTTAGTTTTATGTTATTGAGATGTATCAGTTATTTATATATTTTGGATATTAACCCCTTATCAGATATATAGTTTGCAAAATCTTCTCCCAATTGTTAGATTGTCTTTTCGTTTTGTTGATGGTCTCCTTTGCTGTGCAGAAGCTTTTCAGTTTGATGTAGTCACACTTGTTTATTTTTTCTATTGTTTCCCTTGCCTGGTCAGACGTGGTACTTGAAAATCTGCTAAGACCAATGTCGAAGAGCGTACTCATACTGCCTATGTTTTCTTCTAGAAGTTTCATGGTTTCCGGTCTTACATTCAAGTCTTTAATCCACTTTGAGTTAACTTTTGTGTGTGTTGTAAGATAATGGTCTACTTTCATTCTTTCACCTTTGGCTGTCCAGTTTTCCCAACACCATTTATTGAAGAGACTTTTCTTTCGCCATTTTATGTTCTTGGCTTCCTTGTCAAAAATTAGCAGTCCATAGATGTGTGGGTTTATTTCTGGGCTCTCAGTTCTGTTCCATTGATCTGTGTGTCTGTTTTTGTGCCAGTACCATGCTGTTTTGATTATTATAGCTTTGTAGTATATTTTGAAATAAGGGAGTGTGATTCCTGCAGCTTTGTTCTTTTTTCTCAGGATTCTTCTGGCTATTCGGGATCTTTTGTTGCTCCATATAAATTTTAGGATTCTTTGTTCTCTTTCTGTGAAAAATATCATTGGAACTTTGATAGGGATTGCATTGAGTCTATAGATTGCTTTAGGAAGTATGAACATTTAACTATGTTAATTATTCCAATCCAAGAGCACATACTATCTTTCCATTTCTTTGTGTCTTCTTCAATTTCTTTCAACATTGTTTATGGTGTACAGATCTTTCACTTCTTTGATTAAGTTTATTCCTAGGTATTTTATTCTTTTTGTTGCAATTGTAAATGGGATTGTCTTCTTAACTCTTCTTTCTACTCCTTTGTTGCTAATATCTAGAAACACTGATTTTTGTATGTTGGTTTTGAATCCTGCAACTTTACCATATTCATTTATTGTTTCTAAAAGTTTTTTGGTGGATTCTTTAGACTTTTCTATACATAAAATCATGTCATCTGCAATTAGTGACAGTTTCACTTCTTCCTTTCCAATTTGGATCCCTTTTATTTCTTTTTGTTGCCTTATTGCTCTGGCTACGACTTCCAATACTATGTTAAATGAGAGTGGTGAAAGTGGGCCTCCTTGTCTGGTTCCTGTTCTTAGAGGGATAGCTTTTAGTTTTTCTCCATTAAAAATGACATTAGCTGTGGGTTTGTCATATAAAGCCTTTATTATGTTGAGGTACTTTCATTCTATATCTATTTTATTTGGAGTTTTTATCACAAATGGATCTGTATCTTGTCAAATGCTTTCTCTGCATCTATTGAGATGATCATGTGATTTTTATTCTTCATTTTGTTAATGTGGTGTCGATTGATTTGTGGATGTTGATCCATCCCTGTATCCTTGGAGTAAATCCCACTTGATCATGGTGTATGATCTTTTTAATGTATTGTTGTATTCGATTTGCTCGTATTTTGTTGAGGATTTTTGCATCAATGTTCATTAGTGATATTGGCTTATAATTTTCTTTTTTTGTGATGTCCCTGTCTGGTTTTGGTATCAAGGTAATGTTGGCTTCATAGAATGAGTTAAGAAGCTTCCCCTCCTCTTGAATTTTTTTGAAAGAGTTTGAGAAAGATAGGTATTAAGTCTTCTTTGAATGTTTGCTAGAATTCACCAGGAAAGGCGTCTGGTCCTGGACTTTTATTTTTTGGGAGATTTTTGATTACTGTTTTGATCTCCTTACTGGTGATTGGTCTATTCAAATTCTGTATTTCTTCTTGATTCAGTTTTGGAAGGTTGTATGATTCTAAGAATTTATCGATTTCTTCTAGATAATCCAATTTGTTGGCATATAGCTTTGCATAGTATTCTCTTATAATCCTTTGTATTCTGAGGTGTCCGTTGTAATTTCTCCTCTTTTGTTTCTGATTTTATTTATTTGAGCCATCTCTCTTTTTTTCCTGGTGAGTCTAGCTAAAGGTTTGTCAATTTTTTTTTATCTTTTCAATGAATCAGCTCTTAGTTTCACTGATTTTTTTCTATTGTTTTTTCTGCTCTATTTCATTTATTTCTGCTCTGATTTTTATTATTTCCTTCCTTCTACTGATTTTGGGCTTTGTTTATTCTTCTTTCTCCTGTTCCTTTAGGTGTACTGTTAGATTGTTTATTTGAGATTTTTCCTGTTCATTGAGATAGACCTGTACTGCTCTAAACTTCCCTCTTAGAACCACTTTGGCTGTATCCCATAAATTTTGGCATGTTGTATATTCATTTTCATTTGTCTCCAGGTATTTTTTAATTTCTCCTTTGATTTATTCATTGACTCAATTGTTGTTCAGTAGCATTTTGTTTAATCTCCACATATTTGTGGCTTTTCTGATTTTTCCTGTAGTTGATTTCTAGTTTATACAGTTGTGGTGAAAAAAGGCGTTGGCATTGTTTCAGTCTTCTTAAATTTATTGAGACTTGTTTTGTGGCCTAATATATGATCTATCCTGGAGATTGTTCCATGTGCATTTGAAAAGAATGTGTGTTCTGAGGTTTTTGGATGGAATGTTCTGTATATATCTACTAAGTCCATTGGCTCTAATGTGTCATTTAAGGCTGATGTTTCCTTTTTGATCTTCTGTTTGGATTCTCTATCCA
Organism: Equus asinus; assembly: GCF_041296235.1. NCBI lineage: Eukaryota > Metazoa > Chordata > Mammalia > Perissodactyla > Equidae > Equus > Equus asinus. The sequence goes on along the minus strand of NC_091808.1, from coordinate 10,221,420 downwards.
TTGATGTAAGGGAAGTGTTAAAGTTTCCTACTATTATTGTGTTACTGTCTATTTCTCCTTTTATGTCTGTTAATAATTTCTTTATATATTTAGGTGCTCCTATGTTGAATGCATAGACATTTACAAGTGTTATATCCTGGGAGGATAATTTTGAACAAGTTAATTGTGGCTATCCCCAGGTGATGTTTCATATAATTTTTATTTTCTAAATTTCCAGTAATGCATATATATTACTTCTAAACAGGTGCCTGAAATCTTGTTTATTTAGTAATGGTTTAAGGAACTCCCTTCTCCTAGACAATGAGGGTGAGCCCTCATTTTCCACAAGATTGACGATTGAATCAGTAGCTCTATATAATAAGATTTTAGAATCCAATTAAAAATTATTAATTTTCAGCAATTTAGGTGTATTATGTTATCACCAAATTACATGGCTGCCCTGTTTGGTGAAAGTGTACAGATTTGTTTGGAAAGAAAAAAAAAAGGATTGCATCCATTTTAAGAATGGTTATTTTCAAATTCTGAATACTTGGATTTAATCATAATATTTTTGTTTAGGTTTATGTGTTTGTAGATAAATTCTAAATCACTTCTTTTCAAGGTACAATGAAATCTCGTATGTAATTTAAAGACTGTCCCTTCTAAAAGTAGAGAATGCTCTGGTCACCTGCTAGAGATCCTTTCCCACTAACTTCCTTTCTTGTCTGAGTGTATGGTGAAACGGAGTTCAGAATTGAATCCAGCATTCCCTCACTTGCTTTTGGTCTCACATGTCATCTGCTGTTTTGCTCAACTTCATATTTTCCCCTGCCAATCCCCAGACAAGAGAAAAGTTGGTGGCCAGTTGGTCTCAAGTAGGGAGAATGTGAAAAGGAATCTGCAAGACCCTGCCAAGACTAGGGGTAAGATAAAGTTTGTGTCACTCCCACTTTGCCCTGCAGGTCAATACAAATTTTGCTAAGGTTTGGGGGAATATACATCCTCATTAGTTTTTTGCTAGTCAAGCTTACCAGTCAATTTGAGGGCTGTGGAATCTAGAAAGCAAACTTGTTTGGAGCCACGATTATAAATTGTTTGTATTTATATCATAGTTCTTATCTGCCCAAGGCCTAAATCTTTTTGCTCTGAGTTTTATCTCCTTTTCCTGGAAATTCCTTTACCTTATATCATTGGTTTATTAAAATGGCTGGCTTGGAGAATCCAAGTGGAAAGCAAGTTCATATTCTCACTGACCTTTCAAACCTATCCCCTAGATGAGTTTCCTGTCTTGGGCAAGCCTTGTAGCCTTTCTTTTTCCTTGTCACAAGAGTAAGAATCTCTTTCCAGTAGTTGAGAGTCCTTTCTGGCCTAATATTAAAACTTCATTATTTTCTCCGTTTCAAAGCACCTCCCCTCCTTCAGTCACCATTTAATCTAAAGACCAGAAAGTGGGATTATTTTACCAAGCAATAGGTCCATTTTGGGTTTGATTGAAGGAAATATTCTTTTAATTTTGCTATTTTAATATGTTCATAGTCTGCTTAGAGTTTACAGCATTTAGGACTGGGTAGTCTGGAAAATATTTCTTCATGGGGTCTACATAACCCCACCCAGCACTACCAGATGGTAGTCATTTGATGGTGGGCATTGAATGCAGAAAGAAGGAAGTGAATTTGTCTTCTTGCCTTAGAAAATAAAACACATTTGAATGATAGCAAACGCTGAGATGCATATCCACAGTCGATTAACTTGCAAATGGAGGAAGTTTCTTTGCTGTAACATCTACTAACTCAATCCTTAATTATTCTTTGAAACTAAGGTTTTGGAGGACTCAATTCTACCCATTTCTCTTGTTTAGCCTTCTTCTGGTTAGTTTCTTAGATTCTAATATCTTTGTCCAAACCCAGGTGAACAAAATCCTTGGTCAAATTTACTATCACTTTCAGCACAAATGTACAAATAACTTCATTCAAGGTGATGTGTATCACATGTGTCTCACCTGTGAAGCCCACCAGAAGGTTTCCTTTAACTCAAAGACCTTCTATTTATTCCTGTCTCTCCACGAAGAGAAATCGGAAATGCCCTCACTTAATTTTGTGGGTTTTGTCTCAATTTTCTTTGAAAATGTTAGTTTCTGTAATGTGAGTAGCCATCTTGTTCTCATATATTTGTTGGAAAGACTAAATAAATTAGTAGGTGTACAATTGACATCTATCAGGCACTCAACACATGGCTGACATATAAATGAAATGCTGATTTCAATTGTGTGTTTTATTAATGTGGGGTTATGAGAAATAAAATAGAAGGTGAGCCTAAGATTAGCCATCTAATTCTTGGTAGTTTAAAGACTAGGGATTATATATTTTTCTTTATACGTTAGACTTTTGGGAAGTTACATTTAAACGGAAATTTTGGAAATCACTAATATATACAATGTAACTGCATGTCTGTGACTGTCATTATATTTTTCTATTTTCTCAGGGAACATGAGAGGCAGATCTAAAGTCCACTTGACTGCTAGTGACAGAGCCCGAAAGAAAAGAGTCCAGTCAAGAGGTAAAGAAGAAAAGGGGAATACATTTTCAATAACTAAATAGCTCATTTCTTGTGCTTTACTCTGTGTTTTTAGTAATAACCCATTTCTCTAATTGCTTTATATAGCTTTACTAACTGTTGACAAATGTATACAACTTAGTCCATTTTCAAAATGTGTTATGGAGAGAAAGAAGGAAATCCCACAAACACGTAACTTGGTGATAGGCCTAAACCAGACCCCATGGATCCAGGCGTCACTTCAGTGCTGCTGTCTCCACTGAACTGATAACTTTCAAGCTGGAAATAGTCTATTGCCATATAAAGGGTATACATAACCCACAAATTATTTAGCTGACACTTCTCTTGCTGTACAGAGAGTCACAGGTTGCATATCACTGGTGACCTGGAGTCGTGGTCAGAAGACTATATCTGCCTCTTCTCTTGACTGTGTGGGCTTAGGCATGTCACTTGGCCACTTTTACGTGTATCCTCAACTGTGAAGCAAGAGAGAGAATTAAGCTAACCATTTTTCTCAGTCCATCCTAGTTCTAATAGTCTACCTAACTCAAAACTGGTCTCAGGACCACGGACAGCTCCCCCTCTCCCATCCTGGCTCTGAAACGTCTGCTGAAAGGGCAGCATCAGCTACAGATCCTCCTTGAATTAGTTCATTTGAACACCTATACCCCTGCTTCTTTGGAATCAGGTCTCCAGCCTCCCTCCCTCTATGCAATTTGTAGATTATTCTAGAGCTTCCTGAGCTCCTCTTTCAGCTATGGAGAAAGCTGAAGTGAGGGAGAGATAAAGCAAAGCAGAGAACAAACAGAAGGCAGACCCTATATCCATTAGGTTTACCCTATCATTATCCTCTCTCTGCTTGCTCAGTCAGAGCTCAAATAGGAAGGTAAAAGTGTGGTCTCTCACTCTGTCTCCAGCTACCTAACTGGAGGGAAATAGGATAGATGATGACTTCCCTTCTGAACATGACAGAAGCTGTATGTTTCATTGTCATGTAAGAATCAGTGAGGCTGACTAGATTGGGGGTTAAGATAGTTTTATTGAAGCCTGATTTCTCTTCTAAAGCCTTCTGTCTGTGTGAGATTTGAAAGGTGAGATAGAGGTAGACATTCTGTAGTTATATATCAAAAATACCACTGGAAGAAAGACTTCGAAATTCTAGAGACTTGTGGAATAGTTTCCTAAGTGCCCCTGTGCCTTTATAGGAATGACCTCAACAGGGGAGGAAGGATGCATGTACAATCGCAAAATGAAACATAATGAAGAAATCTTCTCTTTCAGGGTCAAGAAACTACACAGATAAAAGTGTAGATTTTCACTCTCAAATACTTCCTGTGACTTGTGGTCTGGTGAAGGGGATGTTATATAAGAGGAAATTGAAACGAGGTGGGTTTCAAGGTCCACTTTAATTTGCAACTTCTATCTGAAGGAATCACAAGGAGTGCTGGAATTACCTATGTGAATTACCTATCATTCAAGGAATTGGGGCCACAGTTTGGCTTGAGAGAAGAAGGAAGTGATCCCTAAGATGATATTTTCACACGTTAAGAAATCATACATGTTGAGTGCTCAGTCCCACATGGAAGTGTCCGTGGCGATGCTCAAACAACCAAAGAGAAGTGAACCAGAAATAAAAGGGAAGAGGGCCACAGCCTCCACCTTCATATCCTCTTTCCCTTCTGGATCAGCAGCAGCAGCACCAGGGAAGGGTGCTTCATGTAGTGAGAAGATCACAGAACTTAGAATCAGAAAGCCTGAGTCCCAGCCTCAGCTATGCCAAGGGTGACAAATTCATCTGAATAGAGAATGGGACCTTTCTGAGCTTGAAATTTCTCATTTAAAAAAGAGATAATTAAAAATCTACCTCATGGGGTAGCTATGAGAAATTAATTTACCTAATTGATGTAAAATGTTTAAATAGCTTAAGTGAAATATAATTCACATATCATACAATTCACCACTGAGAGTGTACAATTCAATGTTGAGTTTTGTTTATATATTCACAGGATTATACAACCATCACCACAATCTAATTTTAGAACATTTTTGTTCACACCACACTAAAGAAAACTCCACGTCTATTAGCAGTCAATGCCCATTCCCACCTCACCCCACCGCCTAGTCCTAAGCAAACACAAATCTATTTTCTGCTTTATAAATTGGCGTATTCTAGGTATTTCAAATAAATGGAATCATATGATATGTGGCCTTTTGTGAATGGCTCCTTCACTTAGCATGATGTTTTCAAGGTTCATTCATGTAATAGTGTGTATTAGTTCTTCATTCCTTTTTATTGCCAAATGATATAATGTTTCATGGAACCATATTTTGTTTATCCATTCATTAATTTGGGTTTTTTCCACTCTTTGGCTATTACGAACAATGCTGTTTTGAAATTCATGTACCAAGTTTTTCTGTGAACATATGTTTTCAATACTTTTGAACATATACCCAGGAGTGGAATCACTGGTTATTATGGTAATTGTATGTTTAATTTATTGAGAAAACACTAAAATGTTTTCCACAGTGGCTGCACTAATATATATTCCCACCAGCAGTGTATCCTTGCCAACACTTTTTATTGTTTGCCCTTTTTATCATGTTCATCCTAGTGGGTGTGAAGTGGCATCTCACTGTGGCTTTAGTTTGCATTTCTCGAATGACTTATGATGCTTAGCATATTATTATCTTTTACACATAAATTAAATTTTTCACTGGATAATATTTCACAATTATTTTTGATATCACCTATCCATGATTTCAAGAATGAGAAAATCTGTGCTCAATAATGCCATTAAACTGAATGAAAAATGTTGTAATAAAGGGCACAGATATTGCTGTGGTACCATTCTGAGCCACAGGGCACCCACCTGAGATCTGAGTGCAACTTGAGGTTCTGCCTCCACATTGCCCCCAGGGTCATCTGCAGACTGTAGCCTGTTCTCTATCCCCAGGAAATTGAAATCCTCTCATCCTTCAGAATCACTTGCTTTTCTTTCATAGTTGATTTTTAAATACTTCTAAAAGGTTGATTTTGATGATAATTATCACTTTTTTGTTGCACAAATGTTAAAGAAATGTTATTACAAAGCAGGAAATCTCCTTTAATGGGACTTAGAGGCTGGGTTTTGGAATTCTCAAGTCTGAAAGGAGAGGACAGACTTTCCTGCTTTTGATCTCGAGCCCAAATTGGGTGTCTCCAGATCTGGTATAAGGCCACTGTCTGAGTTCTGAGAACCAAGAATGCTCAGGATCAACTTACCCTGGTCTTACAGGAGCCTTGGTGAAGAGCATACAGCGTGAAGATGGAAACTGGCTGACTCCCAGGGAATTTGAAGTCAATGGAGGCTTCGCAAGATCAAAGAACTGGAAGCTGAGTGTACGCTGTGGTGGGAGGCCCCTACGATGGCTGATGGAGGTATTCCAGTGACAGGGGCTGGGAGATCTGACTTTCCTTGCTGCATCCTAAGGATAAGATCACTATTTGCTCACCAAATATTTGTTGAGTTATAGCTGAAGCTTTGATGCACCAGAGTTTATCCTCTCACCCAGGGAGAGGTGTCCCACATGCATAACCTCAGTACAATGCATCACATCGGTGTGGTACAAGGGGCTCTGTCAGGGTAGATGCAGGAGCTTGGAGGAGGGAAAGGTCATTCTGACTAAGGTGAATGCAGACAACTTTATGCAGTGAAAGAAGAAGACAGTGTACAGTCAAACCAGAGGAAAAAAGACACTTCAGAGAAAGAATGACATGGAAACCAGGACCACGACTAAAGTAGGTCTGTGGGTTGAGGTAGACGGATTGTGTGTGATGAGGCATAATCCATCAATTGGGGTTGTTTGTGGAGAGATTTAATGCCAGGCTAAGGAGTTGAAATTCATAACATAGACAATGCAGAACCAGGGAAGTCTTCTGAGGTGTGAAATGACATGTTTAAAACATTATCTTAGACAGTCATGGGGCCTTGAAATGACTTCAGTGTCTTTCAGCCCAACAAACCTATAGTCAACCTACAATGCTCAGCTCAAATGTCACCCCTCTCTGCATAATATTCCCTGACTGATCTGGCTCGTGGACTTCCTGAGCTCACTACTAAGGTCCTTCTCACACTGTTTCATGCTTATCCTTCCATGCATTCTTTTTTTCTGTCTAGACCCTGGTAGAGTTTCTCCATATTTGTGTGCCCAAGATTGTCCAGAGTGTGTGACACTCAGTAGGCATGGGATAAGTGTGTGTTGATTGAATGGCTCTGCTGTAAGGACTCAAGCTGGAGTGGCACTTGTGGGAATGGATAGGAGGTGAGAGATGTCAAAGGGATGGTGAAGAAAAACCTCTTAAAACTTAGGAAAAAAGCACAGGAGAAAGTAAAAACGTTCTAAAGATTATTTTCCAGCTACCATTTATTGAAGTCTAGGAGAAGTTGAGGCAAGGAAGATGGTTTCTCATTTAGATACTTTGGCTTTGAGCTGACAGTGGGACATCCAGGTAGGAATTTTTGAGAGGGGGTTAGAAATGCCAGATTCAGAAAACAGAAGCACAGGCTAACCATATACTTAAATCTTTTTATCTTTCAGAAAGGATTTCTACATAATCCTGAAAGAATTTGTGGCAGGAGAAAAAAGGTGATTATTATATAACTTTCTATAAATTCTCATCACATAACTAATTTTATGTATAGCATGCTATTTTATGGTCTCAGTTGGGTAATTATAATTAAGCCTCCTCTTCTACCTCCACCCCCTTTTTGGGGGGAAGCTTGTGCCTTCAGATTTGCTACTATGAACAATATGTTGTATATAAGGCAAGGTCTTCTTTGAATGGTAATCCATTTGAGATGGAGATGATGAGGCATGAAAATAGACCTCATGGATGTGCTTTAGTTATAGATGCAGACGTTGTGTGGGTGTCAAAGTTGTAAAAGCAAACATGATTATGGAATACATAAAAAACATTTCATAATAAGGTGATAAGATCTTCTTCAACTCAAACCCAGATTTTTTTTCATCGATGTTATTATTTTCTAACTTTAGTGAAATCTGATGGAGCAAAAGTTTATTTACAGTCATTTAGATGACCCCAGTCTAGTAGATAGTCTTATCTTGGAACATATATGCAACCATATATCATTTCATAAGATAGGCAAAAAAACATCTTTCTTTTCTGATCCTTTACATCCCCTTACACCCCCCAATAAAACAAACACATAAACATGCAGAATTCTTTTTCAGGGGGAAATCGTTTGTCCTTCATGAGGAGGATGCTGTTGGAGAGGAAGCTCTTGGTAGATTGATGCATCATATAGAAGGGGATGACCTGGAAAATTCTTTACTTTGTTCCAGCAGAGGGGCTGTGCAGACCTCTTTCTATCTGAGAAAGTGATTTCCCCCTCTATGGAAAAAGGCTATGGAGGCAACAAACAAATATGTAAAGCACAGTGTACATTGAGGACAAGGTGATAGTTTTTCCAAGGTTGGGTATGAAGGAGAACTTGAGCAAGAGGGGAGGAAAGAAATGCGATTCTTATACACTTTAGGTAGAAATGGCCATCCAAGACATTCACAGACGTCTAAAATAGGTCACCTATAGCTGGCCAATGGAACTTCATCTTCCGCTGGGAATTTGAGGTCCAGGCCTTTACATTATCTGATGTTGTTGGCTGGTTTGAACTCTCATTCCTTGGGACATTTCATCCACTGGATTTCCTAAAGGGAAACTATTATTTGACCTATTTATTATGTTAAAGACCAGCAGCTGTACCCATTCCCCAGGTGTCAAGAGTTGGTCTAGATTACCCAAGTGAGCTGGCAACTTCCTATCAACAGGATCTACCCTTATCCATGGGTGCGACACCTTTTAGCAACAAGCTGCTGTTGCCTCTATATTTGTGTCTCCCCATGAGCAAGAACAGAAGCTCCCCAAATTGGCAGATCCCAGGATCCATTATTACTCTGTGAGTCTTATGTGACTCTCAGAACCTCTCCTGTTGATGGAGCCCCTTGATTTCTGGGATCTTCAGTGTCACTCTTGGTACCACGTCACAGCTTCCTGGCTCCTGACAAGGGCCACTAAAAGTTTTGGTGACAGCTGCTGTGTTGTAAAATAATCTGATATACTCCTCCAGAGCAATCATTTATTGTACGCTAATATTTTTGCTTCAGAGATAGCAAGTAGTCTCTTCCTAAGCAAAATAATGCTGAGTTATTCACTCATTGAATATGCAGTCATGTATCAATTAGTGATGGGGATGCATTCTTAGAAATGCGTTGTTAGGCAATTTTGTTATTGTGCAAATACCATTGAGTGTACTCACACAAACCTAGATAGTATAGCCTACTACACACCTAGGCTATATGGTACTAATCTCATGAGACCAACATCATATATGCAGTCTGTCATTGACCAAAACGTTGTTATGCAGTGCATGACTATATAATTATTGAGCACATACTAAATGCCCAGAGGCCATTAAAGAAGATTGAAACAATATCCCAGACCTCAAGAATTGCTTCAACTTCATTGTCTAACATGGAAGAAGAACTAATGGGGAGGGGCGGGAGATTCTAGGCCACACAGAGAAGTGGGCAGTGACATGGCCACCTCTCAGGTCATTGTCCAGTGGATCACTCTGTCCTTGGCTGGAGATAAAAGCTGAGGTTGCCTGATCCCAGAGGGGAAGGAGGCCAAGTCATTCTATTGAATATGAGAAAGCAATGTAAGTCCAGTGGGTGGTAATCAGTTACCTCTGAAAAGTCAGCCACCTGGCATCTTGGGATTTGGATGGCAGGGAGAGAAGGGTGAGCTTCTGGAAGAAGAGCCGCAGTACTGGGGACTTGGATGCATTTTATCTTCCTGACTATGCCCTAGAAGAGCTGCCGAAGGTGATGGAGCTCTTCTGTGGGGCATTTGCAAGGATTCCAGGACTCTGGGCTCTGTGGTCTCTGAGCGCTGTTGGTGATGAGGCCTCAGCCTGATACTCTCCTTGCAGCTTCTCTAGGTGGATGACACTTTTTAGTATAGAGAAAGATGCCTGAAGTCCACTGCAAGTAAGAGAACCAGAGGAGTTTCTCCAATTCCATCCGCGAAAACCAGGGCCAGACTCCCTTCATGGCTTCACAATGGCCCACCTTGGTTCTGAAAGCCAGGGATTATAATTACATTGGGCCAAACAGTGGTGCTTTGGCACTTAATTCTCCTAGTAGATATGAAGGTCCGTAAAAACAGGTATGAAGTAAAGGGTAGAATGTGGCTTGAATCCCTCAAAAGATGTATCTTTAAATAAGTGGTGGGTGCAAACATCACATTCAATAATGTCACTCAATCATTCTCTCTTTTCAGCAGACAATACTGAAGTCTCCCAACAATGCCTTAGTAGACCCCTATGTAAGTACTCCCACCTGTAACCCCAGAGTAATCCAGGCCTTCTCCCTCGGTACATTATCTGTGTCATTGCTGCTTTTCCCTGAAGCATGCTCACACACTCAGTGGGAGCATGTTGCTGTGTGTAATGAGCAGAGACTAGTAGATGCATCACCTATACCAGGTAGATGGTTCTGGGGTTGGGTATCTCAGTGTGAAAGCATCCTTTCCATTTGTTCAGTGGAAAACTTCCAATTTCCTCATTTCCCCTTGAAAGTGAGTACGGGAGGCAGAGCTCTAGACCACTGGGGTCTCTAGAGATGGGGCTTGAAGTGGTAGTGGGCGGGGCTGGCCTGCAGATTAGAGATAAGGAGCAAATTTGAGAGTATAACAGCATTTTAAAGAAGGCAAGGGAAGGAAAATCCCAAACATCCACTCTAAGGTGCAGGCAGAGCTAAGATGGTTTTAAGCATCACCCAGAAGGAACAAGCCAGGCCAAGCTGGTGAATTCAAGGTGTGGACCCTGTTGTGAGTCCTGTAGAGAAATGTATGCAGGGCAAGTGGGTCCTTTATGGAGCCCCTGTAGCCATCCGGAGGGAGCCATCAGGGTGCTGAGCTGGTTAGAACTGAAACCATCACCACTTATCAAAACTGAACATTTTTACTCAAACTGGTGCCATGTGTCTGCCTACTTTAAGGTCTGCCAAAATTATAGATGGCTCCACTCTCTAAGGTAAATCATACTTTGATTCCTTTCATTGCAACAAGATGGAGATTTTGAGCAGAGCCACCTTTGCACAACTCCAGGGGGCAGGAATCACATGGGATACTATGCAGTAGTACTGATACATGACATCCCACAGAGGAGGGATAGTCAAATAATTTTACATACACTTTACCTCCAAAGCAATGCCCAACAAGATTTAGATCTTATCCACACTGATTTTGACCCTTGCACAACTGAGGAAGTCTTCAGTCATCTAAGCAGTGCTGGAGTTGAGTGTTTATGTGGCTTTTTTGGGACGGATGTAGACACAGAGGGTCAGGTCTCATAGTCCATGGCCAAGAGTCCATGGGGAGGAGACATCAACCATTCCAGCAAGAGTATCCTCAACCCTGTTAATAATCTTTCCTAGGACAGATATTCCAGGCCAATTCAACATTGATTTATAATATGCCTATGCCTTAATAATCAGACTTTGCTCAGGCTGAATAACTGAGGCCACACACTGGAATCACATGAAGACCCTGGAATAGTACCATTGCCCAGATTCCACCCTAGAGGAAATTCTGCCTTAATCAGTCTGAGCTATGACTTGGACATTAGAATTGTTTAAAAGTCCTCAAGATGATTCTAATACACAAAATTACCCAGTCTATGAATTAATGAAGAATACCAATGCCTGTGCCCCACCCAGACCAAACAATTCAGATCTCTGGCATTGGGAACAGGATGTTAGTATTTTATATATTCTGCCCAGATGATTCTAATGTGCAACTGGCTTGGGAAACAAAGAGCTATAGAAATAAATCTGTTGAAAAGAATATGGATGTGAGATTCTTAAACATTGGTTATGTTTGTTATTTCCTTGTTCTTCTGAGGAGAGGGTCATCACTTTCTGGAGAACGATGATGGTAATTGGTGAGTGTCTACACCGATGAGAAGAAAAATGGCCCCATACCTCCATGCCAGAGCAGTCTCAGTCCCCAGTTGGGGATGTCCTTGAGGAACCCCCAGATCAATGAATCAGAGCACTTGGCAGAGGTGTTCCTTGGGGCCGGCACTTCCTTGTATAAGGCCATTTTTAAAAACAAGAAATAACCAGAATCCCGATTCACCCAACATAAGCATTTTCACCCAAAGCCCAGAACAAGACTCAAAATAATTGTTAATTAGTGACATTTCGTCTTTTATTACTTTCCACTGTAAGAAATTTATTCCATCGTATTAATTCCCAGTATATCAAGCTTGTGCAAGTCAATTTAGTCATTGTGGTGTAGCCAAGTGGATTTAAAACTTTATTTGAGGACATTGTTTTATCTGCAAGGAATAAAATTATTCAGATTCCTATAAAATCATCCTTTGTTGCTAGTCTTTCTGTGTTAGAATCTCTGATCTTATGGATAAAACTTTTCTGGTCTGACACACAGATCCCTCCTCCTGAACTTCCCTGCAGACCATGATTTCTCGTTCCGAAACCTCCACTCCATGCTGTTCCTTCGTAGCTCAGGGAGAAGCATATAAGTGACCACGCAGGTTCACACAAAGGCAGTGAATTCTAGATTCCCATAGTGCTGGCCTTTTGGGGTCTCACATGGGATTGGACATTGTTCTATCTTCTAGCTGGGAAACTCAGATATATGTGAGATGTGCCGGGATGGAGGATGGCTGTTCTGCTGTGATACTTGCTCGAGATCTTTTCATGAGGACTGTCACATCCCGCCTGTGGAAACTCAGAGGTTCGTGCGATGCAGCCCCCGTCCGTCCTATTAGCAATGCTTCTTCTTGCCATGCACACTGCCTTTGCGGTGTTCCTACTTGTGTCTGTATGAGGAAAGAGCAGGGCCGTAGATACGAGTCCAGCAGTGTGATCCAGAGACCTGTTTAACGATGCTGGCACAGGGGCTCCTGTTCTTTGCTCTCCTTGGGGATGCTGAGGCCGGTTATTAGATCCTTTGCCTACATGCTGCTGCTGTGCTTTCCTAGAAATTTTCTAGCATAGACTCCTGTTCACAGGGATCGAAATGCCAGTGGTTTCTATTCTGTGCTTATTCTGAAAAGGCAGGAAACCTGGCCAGGTTCCCTCATCTTGCCACATTCTCAACAGGCTAATGGAAGCCCCAGGCCCCCAGGGGTTAAGGCCCAGTTTCCAAAATTCAGGCCTGGCAGGCAGCTCAGACGGGGAAAGGAGAGCCCACCACTCACCCTGACACCCCCCTCCACCCACGGACTCCCTGCTAATCCCTCAGTGGGAAGAGGGTCATAGGCTCAGACCCCATGTGAGGGGCTTGGGGATGCTGGGAGGTGTCCCCTTCATCTTCCAGCTGTATCCATAAACCATTCCCAAAAGGAGGACAGGGACAGCTGTAGGAACAGTGGCTGTTTTCAGGGGCCTTGCCCTTGCTCACTTATGCTCAACCTCTCAGGAACCCGTGGAGTTGCACCTTCTGCAGGATGAAGGAGTCTTCAGGAAGCCAGCAGTGTCACGGGGAGCCTGAGGTCCTGGAGAGGCAGATGGGGCCTGAGGAGCAGTTGGTGAGTCAGATTCAAACTCCAAGCCTTTTCCTTTCCACACACAGGAACGTTCAAACAGGCAAAGGGTGGGGGGAAGGGAGCCTGCTCTTTGGAGCCATGCCACAACCATGCCGAAACCACACCAGAACTTGTTCACAGAAAAAAATAAGCCATTACATGTCTGTTTCCAAGAGCCATAAATACTCAAGGAAACTTCCGGAAGACTAGTGTAGTCATGCCTCTCTGCCTGGGCATGTGTATGGGCTCCTTCTCCCCGAGCTGCTTTTCATTCACAGCCTCCTTCTTTTGCAGAAATGTGAGTTCCTCCTCCTGACGGTCTATTGCCATTCAGAGAGCTCCTTTTTTGCGAAGATTCCATATTATTATTATGTAAGTAACAACAGAAACCATGATTACAGGCTGCCATGATGATACCTGACCTTGAAATGAGCTCCTGTGGCATTTGTGATCTGAATCCTACGGGAATGAGGGCACGAGCTGTCGCTATCTTTATCTCAATGTAATTCTGCTAGATTTTATGGGAATCCATAGAAGGCAGACATTGAATCATTCCAATAATTCTCCCACTGATTTTTCTTTTCTTTTCTTTTTTTTTTTTTTATACCAGATGAAAGAGGTTTCTGAAAAACTAAAGAATCCCATGTGGTTGGACAAAATCAAGAAGAGACTAAATGAACAGGGCTACCCCCAGGTGGAAGGGTTTGTGCAGGACATGCGCCTCATCTTTCAGAACCACAGGGCATCTTACAAGGTAGGTGGCTCTGCCTGCTTCCATTTCATTTTCTTTCCATTGTGTCGCTCTGCCCTCATTTTCAGGTGCTGGGAAATTTTTCAGTTTCCTTCATCCCGTGACAACCTTGCACAAACAAGGATTCTGGAAGTGAGTGACTTTTTCCATTCAGGACTTAAGCTCACTTTGGCAGAGTAACGGAGTCAGAAGGTGTCCCTGCAAACAGAACCCCGAGCCCCTGACAGCTCGTTCCCCTCTGCAGAGGAGACAGGGGCCCACAGAGAACAGTCAAGTCTTGCTCTAAACTTGAGGAGAAGAGAATGATATCTAAAAGTTCTGGTGTGCTTCTTATCTCTCCCCAAATATACTCACCCCAACTTCTCAGAAATCCCAGACTCCAGATTCCTTTGCATGTGAATGGACCCTATAGTTAACAGGGATCAGCAGAGGGGAATAGAAGTGACACAGGAGAGGAAGACCACCCATAGTACTTAGATACTTCTGTACTATTTGAATGGTTACAAAGAACATAGATTACTTTTCTAACCCTCACTAAAATACCCAACCGCTAAATTAGAGTCCCCAGGTGTGATAATGATTTCCCATTTCGTTCCAATAGTAAGAAATAATCATGCTCTTAGGAAAGAGAAGTTACTCTTAGCTGCATAACCTGGTTAATGTAACTTAGGGTGTTTAAGACAAGAGTCTTGATCATTCTCAATTGCATAGTATCTAACACTGATAATGAGTTTCATTATTTTTTTTTCAGTACAATGACTTTGGCCTAATGGGACTTAGACTGGAGGCGGAATTTGAGAAGAATTTCAAGGAAGTGTTTGCTATTCAGGAAGCAAATGAGAACAGTTCACTGGTGTAGTGGATGCTGGTGGTGCCCCTTTGGGCAGGCTTCTCATCCCCAAGTTGCTGTGAGGGTTGGCTGCTGATGCCACCCCTCCCCAGAATATTGCCTTTGGCCAAATGGACCCACCCTCACCTGCAAGTTACTCCTCCCGGGATTGGAGCCGGGCCCCAGCCCCAAGGTGGAACCAACCATGTGGTGTGACTCATGTTCCTGTGCTCCCCATGGGATCAGGCTGGAGCTAGTCTCCAGCTGTCACCACATCCTTGCTTAGCTTTTCCCACCACACTATCCTGCTTCCCCCACTTCTAAGAGATCTTTCATAATAAATCACTTGCTTAAGAGACTTTACCTCAGCCTCGGCTTCTAGGGAGCCCAACATAAGACAATGGACCTAACAAGCAGGCCCTAAGGATGGGGTTCTGCAGTTGGATCACTGTCTAGCAGATGGTGACAGGTGGAATACTGATGTCCTGGGATGCTGTAACAGTACAGTTGCCAAACTTTCACCTGTAGGAAACTGGATGAGATAAAGCGGAAGAGGTATAGCAGCCGATGCAGTTGTCTGGCATTTACAAAGGGAGAAATGGTAACTGTAAGAACTGTGGATTTGGGTGACTGTTGCTAAGTGCCACTAATGTGTTGAAAAGAGTAAATGGCAGGCTTAAATCTATTAATCACCTCCTAAAGCAAAGAGACCTTCATACCTACAACTAGAAGGCAGATGGTAATGAAGGCCTGGCACAGGCCCTAATTTTAGGCATGGCATAATTTCAGAGATGTCTGCATTCAAGGCTCAGGATGGTCACTTGTGCGAAAGTCAGGGCCCCAATAAAGAAGGAGTGAAGGTCTGAAACTCAGAATGGGGCTTTCTATGCAGATGCACATGAGAACTCTGAACTCCAGATCCCCCTGAACCCACTGGGCCTGCAGAAGAGACTCCTACCCCTTGTTTGAAGACAGATACCTACCTTCCCAACCATCTTGCCTGAATGAAGACTATGTGGAGTCCTCTCAGCATGACCCAGCTGGGCAAGTTCTGGGTTGTCCTGTTGCCAAAGAGAGGGTTTCTACTCCAATGGAGCTCCAGTATTGGCCAACATGGCTCTTTGAGGCTTGGTGTAAGCCACAGTACACACTAGATGAAGTGGAAATAGAGATACCAGATGTGCCAGGGCAGATTATGGAAAAGGGGGATCCAAAGGCCTAGGGAAGTTGGCATAGGTCTGCTTTCCACAACTGGAAAACCCACCCATAAGGTGAACATGTTCCTCAGCAGGCCTCAGAGATGCTAACAAGGTGATAAGGACTGTATTGGTGAGAGGGCACCAGCATCCTTGAGATGCTCAGTGGGGGCTGTCCTCTGTAAGTTGGAATAATATAGGAATGTTTTACAGAACTGGATTCCCTAGTCACAATGGGAATGATAGGATTCCAGAGTAACAGGAGTCAGGTGGCAGCATTTACTTGTCAGAGCAAGATAAAATAATTTCTATGATAGGCAGCAAGGTTAGAATGACAGCCAGGGTGGACTGGCCCATAGATGTTTATGGAGATAGGTAATAGGACACAGTGTTCTTACAGGAAAGACAGATGGGCAGCTAACAAGGACATTGCTTCACATACATAATCAAAAGAGATTAAAAATAGATGGGCAGATGGCTAAGATCAGCTACCCCAATAAAAAGTGAAGAGCCTAGTTTTGAGACCTGAGCCATTTTTTTAGACTCAGAATCTGCTGATGGAAATGAGAGCGTAGAAACAACTCTGCCAATGTACATGTAGTGATTTCCGCAGTTCTTCACCTAAAGCACCTATAGGCATTCGTTCAGGTAAATGTATGTTAGAGAAAGGAAAATACACAGGTCTTTGAAAGGTTGTTGAATGCAGCATCTGAATGATGCTCTTCTGGGGACTCAAAGTACCATCAAGGTTCCTGTTAGAGTAGAGTGTATGGCGGTCAGGTAACGTCCACCTCACAAGGGGTCCAATCAACCCACAGAGCCACCCAGCAGTCATTTCCCCAGTTTCTGAATATAATCAGGACACACATAGCAGTTGGCTGAACTGGTTCCTTAACCTATGAAATAACGACTGTCTTAGGAAAAGCCCAGTGGAAGGCCCTAAAACTGAAGTTTCCCATGATGAAAATAGTAAGTTGAAAGCAATATCATATTCCTGGGCTGGGAAATGACAAAAATTAGTACCACCTGCAAAGACTTAAAAGATGCAGTGGTTGTTACCCTATCACCTCTCCATCGGATTCAGCAGTCTGGTCTCTGCAAAAGCTAGGTGGTTCATGGCGGCAAGATGACTATTAGAAACTTACCCAAATAGTAGCCCCAACTGTAGTCAGTGTGCTGGATGTGGTATCTTAATTAGAGCAGATTAGCATGGACTATGGTACATGTCATGCAACTGTTAACATGGAAAATGTAGTTTAAAAATATCCAGTAAGGGGGCTGACCCCGTGGTGTAGTGGTTAAGTCTGGCACACTCTGCTTCGGTGGTTCAGATCCTGGGCACACACCTACACCACCTGTCAGCCATGCTGTGGCGGTGACCCACATATAAAGTAGAGGAAGATTGGCGTGCATGTTAGCTCAGAGTTAATCTTCCTCAAGCTAAAAAAGAGGAAGGTTGGCAATAAATGGTAGGTTAGGGCTAATCTTCCTCAGCAAAATAATATGTATATATCCAGTAAGATGTAGGATGAGAAGCATTTCACATGCACATGGACCGGACAACAGTACACATGTACTGTCTTGCCCCAGGGCTATGTGAATTCTCCTGCTCTCTGTTGCAATATAGCCTGAAGGGACCTAGCATGTCTGGATGTTTTGCAATACATTACCTTGCTCCACTATATATATATATATATATATACATACATATTAAATTCTTTTATTGAGGTCATATTGGTTTATAACATTGTGTAAATTTCAGATGTACATTATTATGTAGCAGTTTCTCTATAGACTGCATCATGCTCACCACTGATAGTCTAGTTTTTATCCTTTACCACATATGTGCCCCTTTACCCCTTTAACTCTCTCCCTACCCCCTTCCACTCTGATGGCCACTAATCTGATCTCTTTATCCATGTGTTTGTTTATTTGCCACATATGAGTGAAATCATGTGGTGTTTGTCTTTCTCTGGCTTATTTTGCTTAGGATAATACCCTCAAGGTCCATCCATGTGGCAAATGGGACGATTTTCTCTTTTTTATGGCTGAGTAGTATTCCGTTGTATATATATACACCACAGGACCTTTATTCATCCGTTGTTGGGCACTTGGGTTGCTTCCATGTCCTGACTATTGTGAATAGTGCTGCATTGAACATAGAGATACATAAATCTCTTTAAATTGTTGATTTCATGTTCTTTGGATAAATACCCATTAGTGCAATAGGGAGATCATATGATATTTCTGTTTTTAATTTTTTGAGAAATCTTCATGCTGTTTTCCATAGTGGTTGCACCAGTTTGCATTCCTACCAGCAGTGTATGAGCATTCCCTTTGCTCCACATCCTCTCAAACATTTGTTGTTTTTGTCTTGTCAATTATAGCCATTCTGAAGGGTGATAGGTGATATCTCAATGTAGTTTTGATTTGCGTTTCCCTAATGATTAATAATGTTGAACATCTTTTCATGTGCCTGTTGGCCATCCATATATCTTCTTTGGAAAAATGTCTGTTCATATCTTCTGCCCACTTATTGATCAAGTGTTTTGTTGTTGAGTTGTATGAGTTCTTTATATATTTTGGAAGTTAAGCCCTTGTCAGCTACATGATTTGCAAATATTTTTCTCCAAGTTGGTGGGTTGTCTTTTCATTTTGTTCATGTTTTCCTTTGCCTTGCAGAAACTTTTTAGTCAAATGTAGTCTCATTTGTTTATGTTTTCTTTTGTTTCCCTTGCCTGAGTAGACATGGTATTTGAAAAGATGCTACTAAGACCGATGTCAAAGAGTGTACAGCCTATATTTTCTTCTAGGAGTTTTATGGTTTCAGGTCTTACATTCAAGTCTTTAATCCATTTTGAGTTAATTTTTGTGTGTGGTGTAAGATAATGGTCTACTTTCCTTTGTTTGCATATGGCTGTCCAGTTTTCCCAACACCATTTATTGAAGAGACTTTCCTTTTTCCATTGTATGTTGTTGGCTCCTTTGTCAAAGATTAGCTGTCCATAGATGTGAAGTTTTATTTCTGGGCTTTTGGTTCTGTTCCGTTGATCTGTGTGTTTGTTTTTGTGCCAGTACCATGCTGTTTTGATTACTATAGCTTTGTAGTATATTTTGAAGTCAGAGATGGTAATAATTCTAGCTTTATTCTTTTTTCTCAGAATTGCTTTGGCTATTTGGCATCTTTTGATGGTTCATATAAATTTTAGATTCTTTGTTCTATTTCTGTGAAGAATGTCATTGGGATTCTGATTGGGGTTGCATTGAATCTGTAGATTGCTTTAGGTAATATGGACATTTTAAGTATGTTTATTCTTCCAAGCCATGGGCATGGAATATCTTTCCATTTCTTAATGTCCTCTTTGATTTCGTTCAATAATGTCTTATAGTTTTCAGTATACAGGTCTTTCGCCTCCTTGGTTAAATTTATTCCTAGATATTTTAATCTTTTTGTTGTGATTGTAAATGAGATTGTATTCTTGACTTCTCTTTCTGCTGGTTCATTATTACTGAATAGAAGTGCAACTGATTTTTGTATGTTGATTTTTCACCCTGCAACTTTGCTGTAGTTGTGGGTTATTTCTAACAGTTTTTTGGTGTAGTCTTTAGGGTTTTCTATATATATAGAATCACGTCTTCTGTGAACATTGAGAGTTTTACTTCTTCCTTTACTATTTGGATCCCTTTTTTTTCTTTTTCTTGCCTAATTGCTCTGGCCAAAACTTCCAGTACTATGTCGAATAAGAGTGGTGGGAGTGGGCACGTTTGTCTTGTTCATGTTCTCAGAGGGATGGCTTTCAGTCTTTAAGTCTGATGTTGACTGTGGGTTTGTCATATATGGCCTTTATTATGTTGAGGTACTTTTCTTCTGTACTCATTTTATTGAGAGTTTTTACCATAAGTGGATGTTGGATCTTGTCAAATGCTTTCTCTGCATCTATTGAGATAATCATGTGATTCTTATTCCTCATTTTGTTAATGTGGTGCATCACATTGATTGATTTGCAGATGTTGAACCATCCCAGCATCCTTGGAGTAAATCCCACTTGGTCATGGTGTATGATCCTTTTAATGTATTATTGTATTCGATTTGCTAATATCTTGTTGAGGATTTTTGCATCTATGTTCATCAGTGATATTGCCCTGTAACTTTCCTTTTTTGTGTTGTCCTTTTCTGTTTTTCATATCAGAGTAATGTTGGCCACATAGAATAAGTTAGGAGCGTCCCATCTTCTTTGATATTTTAGAATAGTTTGAGAAGGATAGGTGTTAAATCTTCTTTGAGTGTTTGGTAGAATTCACCAGAGAAGCCATCTAGTCTTGGACTGTTGTTTTGGGAGTTTTTGGCTTACTGTTTTGATCTTGTTACCTGTGATTGGTCTATTTAAGTTCTCTATTTCTTCTTGATTCAGTTTTGGAAGGCTGTATGAGTCTAAGAATTTATCCAATTCTTCCAGGTTGTCCAATTTGTTGGCATATAGGTTTTCATAGTATTCTCTTATAATCCTTTGTATTTCTGTGGTATTGTTGTAATTTCTTCTCTTTCATTTTTAATTTTATTTATTTGAGACTTCTCTCTTTTTGTCTTAGTGATTCTGGCTAAGGTTTGTAGAGTTTGTTTATCTTCTCCAAGAACCAACTCTTCGTTTCATTGATCCATTCATTGTTTTTTTTAGTCTCTATTTCATTTATTTCTGCTCTGATTTTTATTGTTTCCCTCCTTCTACTAACTTTGGACTTTGTTCTTTTTCTAGTTCTTTTAGGTGTAGTTTAAGAATACTTATTTGAGACTTTTCTTGTTTGTTGAGGTAGGCCTGTATTGCTATGAATTTCCCTCTTAGCATGACTTTTCCTGCATCCCGTATGAGTTGGTATGTTGCGTTTTCTTCAATTGTCTCCAGGTATTTTTTTATTTCTCCCTTGATTTCTTCATTGGTCCAATAGTTGTTCAGTAGCATGTTGTTTAGTCTCCACATATTTGTGGCTGTCTCAGGCTTTTTCTTGCAGTTTATTTCTAGTTTCATAGCATGATGGTCAGAAAAGATGCTTGCTATGATTTCAATCCTCTTCAATTTATTGAGGCTTGCTTTGTTTCCCAACATATGGCCTACCTTTGAGAATGTTCTAAGTGCACTTGAGAAGAATGTATATTCTGCTGGTTTTGGATGGAATGTTCCACTTATATCTATTAAGTCCATCTGGTCTAGCATTTCATAAGCCCACTGTTTCCTTGTTGGCTTTCCATCTGGATGATCTATCCATTGATTTAAGTGCGGTGTTGAGGTCTCCTACTATTATTGTGTTGCTGTTAATTTCTCCCTTTATGTCTGTTAATAGTTGATTTACATACTTTGGTGTTCCTGAGTTAGATGCATATATGTTCATAAGTGTTATGTTGTCTTGGTGGAATGTCCCTTTTATCATTTTATACTGTCCTTCTTTGTCTTTTTTATCCTGAACTCTGCTTTATCTGACGTAAGTATGGCAACACCCACTTTCTTTTGCTTGCCATTTGCTTGGAGTTTTGTCTTCCATCCCTTCACTCTGAGCCTATGTTTGTCTTTAAAGCTGACATGTGTTTCCTGGAGGCAGCATATTGTTGCATGTTGTTTTTTAAGCCATCCTGCCGCTCTGTGTCTTTTGATTGTAGAATTCAATCCATTTACATTTAGAGTGATTATTGATATATAAGGGCTTAATACTGCCATTTTATGTCTTGTTTTTCAGTTGTTCTATATTTCCATTGTTTCTTTCCCCTGGTATTTCCGACTGCCATTTCAATTTGGTGGTTTTCTCAGTTTTCTCTTCATTTATGATTTGTGACTCTGCTCTGATTTTTTGTATTGTGTTTACCTTGAGGTTTCTATAAAAGATCTCATAGATGAGCTAGTCCATTTTCTGACAGCCTCTTCTCTCCATTAGCCTAAGCAAGTTTCATCCCTCTCCCTTCTCCTTCAGAGTTATTGTTGTAACAAATTATTCTTTTTTGTGTTTTGATTTTGTGGACTAAATTGAAGTGTTTATGGTAATTTTTAATGTTTTCTTTCCCTTTATCTTTTATGTTATAATTAAGTGTTTGCTAACCTATTCTTATAGAGAGCTGCAATTTTCTGACTTTGTCTATTTATCTCCTTGCTCAAGGTTTTGTAAACCTTTGCTTTTTTGTTTCAGGTAGGAGAGCTCCTTTCATCATTTCTTCTAAGGCAGGTCTAGTGGCAATGAACTTCCTCAGCTTTTGCTTATCTGGGAGAGTTTTTATTTCTCCATTATTTTTGAAGGATAATTTCACTGGATAGAGTATTCTTGGCTGATGGTTTTTGTCTTTTAGTATTTTTAATATATCATTCCATTCTCCCCTAGCCTGTTAGGTTTCTACTGAGAAATATGCTGAACACCTGATAGTGGTTCCTTTGTAGGTTATTTTCTTCTTCCTTTCTGCCTTTAATATTTTTTCTTTGTCATTGAGTTTTGATGATTTTAATATTGTTATGTCTTGGAGAAGGTCCTTTTTGCATTGATGTAATTAGGAGTTCTATTGGCTTCATGTACTTGTATGTCCAGTTCTTTCCCCATGTTTGGGAAGTTCTCAGCTATTAGTTCTTTGAAGAAGCTCTCTGGTCGTTTCCCCTCTCCTCTCCCTCTGGGATACCTATAACCCTTAGGCTACTTTTCCTAATTGAGTCTAATATTTCTCAAATAATTTCTTCATTTAAAAAAAAATCTTAGTTCTCTCTCCTCCTGCACCAGAAGCATATCTAGGTTTCTATCTTCAAGGTCACCAATTCTCTCTTCCATAAGATCTACTCTATTTTTTATGCTTTCTACGTTATTTTTTATCTCATTCATTGTGTTCTTCATACCAAGAATTTCTGTTTGGCTTTATTTTTTAGAGCTTCAACCTCTGGTGAAGTATTCCTTCTGTTCAGTAACTTTATTCCTGGGCTCCTTAAACTCATTCCTTGTGAGTCATTGAGTTTCTTTCTGATAGCTCTTTTGAATTCTCTGTCAGATTGTAGTCTTCTGTGACTTCAGGTTTGGTTTCTGGAGAGAGTCATTTTCCTTCTGTTCTTCAGTGTTACTGTAGGTTTTCATGCTGTTTGATGAGTTGATCCTCTGCTGGTACATTTGTGGTAGTAATCACCTTTACTTATTTGGGTACAGCTTTGGTTACTTTGGTTCTGGTCACCTGGGTCTTGTATTCTTCCATCTGCTCTCTGTGGTCTCTGATGCTGCTGTCCAGTTCACCACCTGTACTGCTGTTTCTGGGTTGTCTTGGGGTGCTTGTTGCAGTTGTCACTGTCATTGGTGGGAGACTGGGGACCCGGGGACTTGCATATAGACCCCACTGCTGGTGAAGCTGGTGTTGGGATTGCCGCCTCTGGGGGCTGCGTCATTGGTTCTGCTGTGGTTCTTGTTGCTTCTGGTCACAAATTTCACCTGCCACCCAGGCGGGGTGCAAGGGCTGTGTTTTCTTTTCCCACCCTATCTGCTCATAGCTATGCCAGTCGGCCACTCTGCGTTTGTGTGGCCTGGGTTGCAGCTACATGGCAGGCTCAGCAAGATGAGCCTCTGCCATTTGGTGGGCAGCATTCATGCCAGTGAGGCCACCACAGCAATGTGGGTGCTCCCATAGGCTGGGCTTCCACTGCTCCACAAGCATTCACATGTAGGCCAGGCTGCCCCCGCTTCCACTCACAGTCTTGCTAGCTGCAGTGTGAGGATCCACAACCTAGATCACTGCCACTGGGGAGGGAGATGGTGCCATTTCCACTGCTCCCTGGGGGTCCAGTCCACCTGCTTTCAGGTGTATAGCTGCATGGATCTCTCAGGCATCCTCTTGTGCTGTGTAGGGAATCCTCTGTTGTTAGTGGATGTCTGTTTAGTTGTAACTTAGAGGGGAGAGACAAAGGGGACACTTCACTCCACCATGATGCTGATGTCACTCTGCTTCCACTATATTGATGACTGTATTGATAGGGGTTCTCCAGAGAAACAGATCTAATAGTTCCAGAAGCAGAACCATATATGTCTATGGGGAGGACTTATTATGTGGAATTACCTTATGTGATTATGGAGGCTGAGAAGTCCCACAATATACCATCTGCAAGCCAGAGACCCAGTAAACTGAGGTGTAATTCCAGCCCAAGTCTGGAGGCCCAAGAACCAAAGGAGCCGATGGTATAAATCCCAGTGCAAGAGCAGTAGGAGACCCATGTCCCAGGTCAACAGGGCAGGCGTGAAAAGAACAAATTTCCTTTTCTCCACTCTTTGACCTACTCAGGCTCTTGACAGACTGGGTGATGCCCACCCACATTGGGGAGGGCAATCTACTTTACTGATGCAAATGCTAATCTCATCCAGAAACATCCTCAAAGATATGCCCAGAAATAATGTTTAATCTGGGCCTCCCCCACCATGACCCAGTCAATTTGACACATGAAATTGACCATCACAGTGACTTGCTCTCATGGGAAGAAGTGTTGAGTATTCTGAAAGCTGGACTAAGTCACATGCATTCCAGATGATGAGAAAGAAACCCTACGAAGACTCAGAGACATGCCATATAGGTTTTTAGGGGTTCAGGGTCTGCAGCAAATCAAGATATTCCCTCCAAAGCTCCAAGCTATTGTTCCTTGCATCTCCTACTCCTAAGAAGCACAATGCTTGAGAGTCCTCTCCAGGTAAGGTGAATATGCATGGTTGACAACTTGATGAAAATGATTCTAGGCTTTGTAATGTGCATAGAGGGGGAGGGCACAGGGGAATGATTATACCATTTTAATAATAAAATGGATTCTAATCATCGTTTTCCACTTAATAGTATATAATGGCCATTGTTAAATGTCAGTAAATACAGTTCTATATCATCCCTATATAGCTTTTATTTTTCATCAGGTCTCCATTGCACTTGGCTCCTATTGATTACTTTGGTGTTGTGAACAATGCTAATTTGTTCTGAGAGACAGCAGAGCCTAGAGGACAGAGAACAGGCCCTGCAGTTAGTCTGTGTAGGTGGAAACCCAGCTCCCCATGTACTGGCTGTGTGTCCTTGGGGAAGTTACCTACCCTCCCTCATGCAGTGGTTTCATCTATAAAATGGAGATACTAGAAGTACCTAGTTCACTGGATCATTGTTAGGATTAATGAGTTAATATTTGTTATGCACTTAGAAAGTGCCTGAACCTGAAAGCAATAAGGAAATAAGCTAAGAAAACTTACACACAAACGTCCTCGTATCAATTAGGGCTCTTTGCCAGCAAGACCAACTTTATCTAGATTAGCCGAAAAGAGACTTCATGGATGAGATGCACAGTGACTCACAGAAAGGATAAAAGGGTGGCCACTGAGACCGCAAACAGCCCCAGAACCAGAGAGGGAACCAGAGCAACTCCAGGAATTCACATCAGGAACAACTGAGTCATCTCATTAAGGAGCTGCCACAGAATGAATGTTATGCAATGGGTTTTTTTAACTCCTTAACAAACATCACTCCAGAGTCCAACTCCCCAAAGAGAGTCCGGCTGGCCTGGCTTGTTCAAGGGCCAGCATCTTGATCAGCAGTCTCTCTACTCCTGCACACAAAGGGGAGAAGTCATCCAGCCAAAGAGATCCGAGGTCTGTTAGGAAAGGGAGGAGGAGGCTGGATGCCCAAGGAAACATGCTGATGTATGGAACCCACCCGGGGGTCTTCCAGAGGTGGGACCTGCTGTCTAACAGGAGGAATGGGGCCCAGAGTCCAAGCCCAGCCATAGGGACCTCGGAGCCTGGGGGTTCCTTCATGGAGCAGGTTGACTGTGTTCCCACTGCTCTGTGCTGTGGAGATAAAGGCTGAGTTGGTCATCATTCTAGAAGGGAGGGCATCCACCCCATCCCACTGGACAGCCAAGGGCAAGGAAGGTCACTAAGCCTATCACCCTTGTCAGCCCTGTTTACCAGGACTCAGATGTGGGCTGTTTCTTGCGATGCTGGGCTGCTGGGCTGTGGTCTTAGCTAAGAGAGTGTGCCTGTGTCTGGGAGCAGCAGGAGGGCCTGGTGCCCCTGATGTCCTGGGGCTCTTGGTAACAACCCCTCAGCCTGAATCTCCCAGTGCGGCTCCTCTGGACGTCAGCACACGCCCTGCTCTGCTGTGCTGGAGAGAAGCGCCTTCTGCCTGGGAGGAGGGGACTGGACCTCCCCACGCTCTCCGTGTAAACTGGGTGGGGAGATGACCCTGAAATGCTTCATAAGGCCCCAGATCAGAGTCCAGGAACCGAAACTGTCTGGTTTTATGTCCTATTAGGCCGAGCTCTCACACACACACAGTTGGGTGGACTTTCTTCTCCAGTTACATGTATAAGGAAGTTAGAGCAGGAAGGAGGCAGAGGGAAAGCTGTGGCCCTAATCCTTTGGAAAGAGACAGATGTATAGACAAGTCCTTGAAGCAAAAACCAGGTTCAATGCTGACTGCTCACTACTCTCCTTTAACAAAAAATATTTATGTATTTTTAGGCTACTTGGCAACAACTCATATGTCTCATCTGTATAGAATGTTGTAAGTATTAACTCCAACTGAAATTCTAGAATAATCTGTGTCTTTTCGCCAGGCGTATTATTTGCTTTTATTTTGTTTCTTGAAATAAGCCCACTCTAAATAGGTGTGTATTTGTGCTCCCATGAGCACAAAAGTACAAACTGCGCATAGTTCCGGCTTGTGCATCTCCTGATGAAGGTGTGCTTTCTGTTTGATCCACTGCACAGTAGCTTCTTTCTTCCTTGAGCAGGGGGTCAGGGGGCTCCGGAACCACTGGGGTCTCCAGAAGCAGGGCTGGGTATGGGAGTGACAGGGCTGGTCTGCTGCTTAGGGGTGAGGACAAAGAGCTCTGCTTTAGATGCGCAGGAGTGAGCCCCTAACCAACCGGCCTCTCACAGAAACTCTGGACCATTCTCAAAGAACAACTGTCTGGGGCTTCTGGAAAGGGAACAAGAGCAGGCTGACTTTGGAGGAAAGTCAAAACTCAGGGGAAGCAGCCAGAGTGAAATGTTCCCTGTTTATTATAAGCCCGGCTCTGAGAGCAGCCCCAGACTAGTATGGGGAGACCCAAACTTTGGCAGAAAGCCCACCTTCTTTCCGGTCAGCAGAGCCAGGGAAGAAGCCCAAGGCTTTACAGGGAGCAAGGGTGGGGGGAATCCCAGAAAGGAGATAGTCACAGAGGAACCCCAATTTCTGTGTATAACCCTCCATGTCTCCTCCACTTGAGTTCCAAACCAAGTGACAGGAAAAAGGCGAGACAGATGGGGATCAAAATACCAACTTTCTTCCTGATAAAAGAGGGATTGGGGGTCGTGGTTTAGATGTGTAACAAAAAAGGGATCCTTAAAACTGAACCCCAGAACTGGGCTTACGCACATGGCCTCAGGCTGCTTCAATCAACCACAGCCCCGCAGGCCCCTGTCCCTGTGCACTTGACCTTGGAGGAGCCGACAGAGCCCTGGCCTCTCTAGGCAGGATGAGCCCAGGGAGACCCACCAAGGAGCAGACTCACCCCTTCCACTGGACCCCCAACCAGAGAGTCTCCCTAGGGAAGAGAGGGGCCAGGGGGACCAGGCGAGTCCCGTTGATTGATGTGCCACCCCCGGAAGGGGACATTGCAGTGGGGCCTGGGTGTCCCCACTTAGGTCCCAGCCACCACGGTCCCTTCCGTTTCTGCATCCACGCAGGGTACCCAGGGTCTGGTCCTCTTGCCCCAGTGGCTGCTGTTGCTGCTGCTGCCACTTCCTCAGGTCTTTCAATTCTCAGGTCCAGGATGCTAGTGCTTCATCTCAGGGACAAACCTCCAGTCCCCACAGGGCTCTCCCAGGGTGCAGACTCAGCCCCACTACTGAATCTGAGAGGAAGCTGCTCCGAGTGAAGCTGATGAAGTCTGTCCCCTTGGTCAGTCCTCCGCCCCCTGGTCCCTCCTCAATTTCAGCCTCTCTTGCTTTCCAGGTTTCAGGTCCCAGAGCCCAGCTACTCCTATGACAGCAAAAGTGGTCTCTGTTCTCAGTGCTCCTTGTAGCCGTGGAGAATGCCTCAAACATCCCCTTATTTCCCTGAAGTCAGTCCAGCAGGACTTTTAGGAGCTCCACCTGCTTCTTAAGTTGGCTCTGTCCTTTCCTTAACCCAGGCAGGCCTGACACTGTTTCCTGGTCAAAGAAACTTTGCTTTCCCCACAGAGGCCTCCTGATTCCTCATAAACCACCGCTGCTCTTGCAGAGCGTGGTGCGTGCCCAGCTTTCTCCAGCCCCAAAGGAGCATCTCCCCCCCTTCAGCCAGGAGCAGCCCCAGCGTGGGAGTGCCCTCCCCAGGAGGGCGGGCGTCTGCGGATTTCCCACCCAGCCAGCTCCTAGTTGGCATCTTGGTGACCCTAAGCAGACCCATGGAAAAGCTGGCACATTTATGCCAACACGCAGCACTATGGGTGCCTGGGTCAGCCTGCTGCCCAGGGACAGAGAAGGAGAGAGACGGGATACTGGAAAAGTATGGTGTCATCTGTGCCAGGCTGTGTCTGGGCCACATGCCCCATGGAGGCCAGGAGCAGAGGACAGTTGTACCCAACAGAGGTTTAGCTTACCAGCCCTTCCACTCCACAGAGTGAGAGGGGGAGAGAGAGAGAGAGAGGTCCAGGTGTGTGTAGCAACTGGAACACACAGGCCTTGCCCACAGGTAAAGACGTCTCATCAGTGTCCTGGAATCTGTTCCAACCAGGTTGATGTCCACTCCTTTGGGAGTAAGAAAGAACGGAAGTGAAGAGAGGGAAGAAAACTTGCCCTGTATCTTCAAATGTAATTGGGAGAGCCCTTATTAACAGCCAGAGGAAGCAGGATTCAGCGGAACGTAACGTGGAAACCATCGCCCTAGATGATGCCTGCTTCTCCAGCTTTGTGTCTGCATGCTGGGACCTAACTCGGTCAGGTCCAGGCTCTCCCACTGGCCAGAGAGATTGAAGTTCCTGTCTTTCCCTCTCCCTCACAGCCACGTCGATAAGGGGAAGGGGCAGGCACAGAGTTCTCCCCACCCCATGTAAACTGACACCCTCTCAGAAGGCAGAAGCAACTGAGGAAGGCGGGGGGGGGGGGGGGGGGGGGGGGGGGGGGGGGGGGGGGGCTGGGGGGGGGGGGGGGGGGGGCGGGGGGGGGGGAGTCCACACACAGGTTTTTGGTGTTTCTTCAAGAACAAGTGACTCCTGGGGGCTGGCCCGGCTCCTCCTTCCCAGGCCCTCCAGGCCCTGGCAGTCACTGCTCATCCTCCATTCCCGCTGCCACGTCATGACTAATGCTGGCTGAGCGCACGGTGAAGCTGCGGGAGGAGGGAGACACCGTCTGCACGGCACGCTGAGATGCTTTCACTTTTGTTTTCCCCATTTGGGCGGAGCTCTCTCTGGCTGAGTCGGTTTACAGATTTCTCGCAGGATTTCTTCTGGGGATGCTGGAGGGATAGGACGCCAAGCTCCAGGGCCAGGCAGGGCCCGGGGGCGGGAAGATGGCCGGTGCCGGCAGCGACTTCAGCGCCAGGTCAGTCTTTACCCCCCTTTCGTTTACCTTTCTCTCTGGCCACGCTGCTGCTTCAGAGGCTGCTGTTTAGACACTAAACTAAACCTGTTCTCTAGACCTGCTTTACAAGAACGCTCACGTGCAATATAATGAAATGCAGGCACATGTAATGAGGACATCGGAGTTTAAAACTGCAGCAGGCCGCCTGCTGGTGTGAGTCCGGTTGCCACAAGGCACGTGACTGTTGTTTTATAACTACCGCTCTGCTGTCAGGCCTATCTGAAGTCAGCTGTCCTTTATGAGGCTTTGTGGCAAGATTTCTTCTTCCTCGCGACCTCTGAATCCTCTCATTTTCCTCAAACCTCCTCCACCTTCACATCGGTCATTTCAAGGAAGGGAGTTTAGAGAATATAAAATTCAGGGTAAACCCCTGACTTCTTTTCAAACACTGGGTGCTGGGGTCTCGTACCTGTTCCGTGTGCCAGCCTCGGTCAGCTCCGGGCCTGTTCCTGTCTCTGGCTGGGAGTCTGGGCTCTTCCTCCACTGATCTTGATGGAAGAAAGTAAAAGGAAGAGAAAGGCCCAAGATGCCAAAGACTAGTGCAGGCTGGGTGTTTTCATTTTTACTTTGATTTTTTGTTCTAAAACGGGTTATACTTCTGACAAGGAAAATGGTAGAAATCTTATCTTTTTCTCTAGTATTGGCTGATAAATAACATTACTTAATATTTTTAATCTGTTGATTTTTTAATACAACAGAAATGCATTACTTTCTTGTTCATAAAATTTCAAGTGACATGGAAGTATATAGAGGGAAAAATCTTGTTCACCACCCACCCCCCAGCAGCTTCCACACCTCGTCCTGCTAAGGGTTGTAGGCATAACCTTCTTGATCTTATCTATTCATTTCCATATATAGCTCATTTTCCTAAATACATAATTTGTGTGCTTGTATTTAATAAATGGGACTATATTGTATATGCTGTTCTGCATTTTACATTTTCACTTATTTTAATATTAAAAATATTCGCGATCTTTTCACTTTAATAAACATATTGATCCACCTCATTCTTTCAACAGCTACATACTTCTCTGTGGAATCAATACAACATCATTTTTACAGCATATCCCCCTCTATTGACTGACATTTGTTATCTTCAGTTTTTCACTTTTACCAAAAAGCTGTCATAATAGCGATTATATATTTGTTTGTGTTTACGCACATATATGTGTTCGTCTTGTGTTAAAAACCAAAATGTGGAATTGTTGAGACAAAGAGTACTAATATGTAATTGTTCATAGATCATTCAAAGTTGCCTTCCTAGTGACTGAACCAATACAATCCCCCCTCCAATGACAAATGAGACAAGTCCTCTCCCCACACTCATTTTTGCAAAAGTGGTAGATAAAGAGATGCATCTTGCTAATTTGCATTTTCTAACTACTTGGGTGGTTGAACACATTTTCGTGTCTATTGGCCATTTAAATTTCCTCTTCTGTGAATTGGTGTTTTATTTTTTGCCAGTGTTATTCAGTTGAGGTGATTGTCCTGTCTTTAATGATAAGGGAGAATTTACTACATTTTCTGAAAGTTATCAATATACTTTCCTTGTCTTTTAATTTTGCTTCTGGTGACTTCAATCTTATTAAAGCTTGAAATTTAGAGTATAGACTTATTATAGTATTGATTTTATGAGGTAGATGCACTCTTATTATGAATAAATAATGTGATGCAGAAAGTTATGAGTAAATAAGGTGATGGAGAAAGATGATGAATTCCATGCACATTGTCTTTAAACACAGTTCTTGTGTTCTTCAGGGTGGCAGATTCGATTCTGTCTTTACTTCGGGGAAGGTTTCTTCTCTAATATCTCTGAAACCTTTCATTTTTCAATTTTGGGACAAAATAATTCTTCCACTGGCACAACTTTAGTCCTCACGACTTTCATCTGCTCACTAATCTTTTCATCCCTTTTGTTTTTTGTTTTGTCTTCATAATGGGTGTCTCAAACTTTTCTTCCATGACAATTATTTAATTTTCAGTAGTTTTGTTTATCTCGTTATTTCTAATTTTTAAAGTTTATTGTGTTTATTTTAGGGGGCATCTTAATTTGTTTCTACAGCTCTGCAAGCTCCACTTTTTTTGGATATTTCTCGAACAATTACTTCATTTTTAATTTTTTTTTTTAAGATTTTTAATTTTTTTCCTTTTTCTCCCCAAAGACCCCAGGTACATAGTTGTATATTCTTTGTTGTGGGTCCTTCTAGTTGTGGCACGTGGGACGCTGCCTCAGCGTGGTTTGATGAGCAGTGCCATGTCCGCACCCAGGATTCAAACCAACGAAACACTGGGCCGCCTGCAGCGGAGCGCGCGAACTTAGCCACTTGGCCACGGGGCCAGCCCCCATTTTTAATTTTTTTTAGCTCATTATTTTTTAGCTCACTAATTGTGTTCTTCATATCTAGAATTTCTATTTGGTTTTTTTTCTTAGAGTTTCAATCTCTTGGTGAAGTGTTCCTTCTGCTCATTAATTTTATTCATGAGCTCACTGAACTGTCTTTCTGAGTTTTCCTGTAACTCATTAAGTTTTTTTATGACAACTATTTGGACTTCTCTGTCATTTGGATTGTAAATTTCCGTGACTTCAGGGTTGGTTTCTGGAGATGCCATTTTCCTTCTGCTCTGAAGTGTTACTGTAGTTTTTCGTGGTGTTTGATGAACTGATCCTTTCCCAGACATTTGTGATAGTGTCAGGCCACAGATTCTACCTGCCACTGCTGGGGGGGTAGGAATCGTGTTTTCTTATCCCACTCTGTCTGCTGGAAGCTGTTCCAGTATGGCTGGTCTGCATTTGTGTTCTGGCCACAGCTGCTTGGCAGCTGACTCACGCACTGGCGGGTGGGGCCTCTGTGCTCTGTTGATGGATTGCTCTGGTGTGGGACTGCTGCGTTTGGCAGGGGACCAGCCCAGCTGGTGCACTAGGTGGGAGAGGATGGGCACTTTCCTTCACCTGCCCAGGCTGGCTGTGCACTCACAGGCGATTTGGCTGAGCTGCTGTGCTTGATGGGGGCTCCTTCATGGGGGCTGAGCCATACTACTCAGTGAGGAGCGTTTCCATGAGTGTGACCACAGCGGCATAGGGGGCGCTCCCGTGGGCCGGGCTGCCACTCTGAAAGTGTTCACATGGAGGCTGGGCTGCCCCCACCTCCTCCTACAGTCACGTATAGCCACCATGTGAGGACTCGTGACCTAGATCGCTGCCACTGGGAAGGGGAAGGGTCTGCTCACCTAGTTCCACTGCTTCCTGAGGATCCAGTCCCCCCACCTTCAGATGTATTACTGGGTGGATCTCTAAGACATCCTATCGTGCTGTGTAGGGAACCCTCTGTTGGTTAATGAACGTCCGTTTAGTTGTAACTTAGAGGAGAGACAAAGGGAACAACTCACTCTGCCATGATGCTGATGGATTACTTGGGTGGTTGAATACACTTTTGTGTCCATGAGGGTACTATTTTATACGGATTTCATGTGAGGACTTAGTGAGGGGTTGATATTTGATGAGAGCCCTGAGTAAATTGATAAAAAGCACCAAACAGATTTCCAAAGAAATCATATTCTAAGCAGAAGAAACAGCCAATGAAGGGTCAGGTATAGAAACATACTTGGACTATCTGAAGAAACCTAGGAGGTTAGGGTGCCAAAGGGCAATGATCTAAAAGAGGATGGGTAGGAAATGAGGTTGGAGAGTTAGCAAGAGATAGTCATGTAGTTTCTTGTAGGTCATGGTCAAGACTGTATTCAAAATGAAATGGGGAGCCGATGAAGGTTTTCAGTAGAGTGAAATGATCTGATTTCAGTTTTTAAAACATCTTTGCTTATATTTGGTGTTTGGAGAACAGCTGCAGTGTGGCAAGAGTAGAAGCAGGGAGGCTGGTGAGTACCTATTGCAATAGTCCAAGCAGGAGATGATGGTGGCTGAGACCAGGTTGGGGCAATGGATGTAAAGAAAAGGGATGGGATGCTGGATCGAATTCTAGGTAAAGCCAGGGGAAATTGCAGATGGATTAAATGCTAGGTGTGAGATAAAAAGACGTGTCGTAGAAGACTCCAAAGGTTTTTTCCAAAGAAATTGAAGGATAGAGTTGCCATTTGCCTAGATGGCAATATTCTGTAGTGATAAAGAACCTGAACTTTGGTCCAAAGCTTCATTCTGTTTTTTTAACAGTTATGTAGCTCTTGGAAAATTGCTTAACATCTCTGTGCCTTGGTTTCTTCATCTGTAAAATGGGATAGTAATAGCATGTACCTCATAGGTGCTGTCAGGATTTGATGGGTTAATATATGTAAGTGCTTGGAATGACATTTAGCATTTAATAAATGTTATATGTATTTGCTAAGTCCTTTACATGGAAAAACTAGAGAATGAGCAGGTTTCAAGAGGTGACGAATCAAGAGATTAGTTATCAGTTCTTGCCTGGCTGAGTGTGAAAAGCCTACTAGTGTCATCAAAGTGGAGATGGTTGAATATAAATCTGGAGTCCAGGGAAGAGACGTAAGGTAGAGATGCACATTTGGGGATTTTCCATGTGAGGCTGATATTCAAAACTATGGGAATAGATGAGATTACTTAAGAAGGGAGCACAGATAGGAAAGAGATCAAAGGACTGGCCCTGAGGTGGTCCGGTGTGTGCAGGAAGAGCAGAAGAAATAGCCAAGGAGGTACCAGGAAAGCCACAAAGTCATGGCATAGCATCTCAGAAGCCAAGTGAAGAAAACATTTCCAGAAGGAAGAAGTCAACGATGACATCAGTGAGGCTGAGGAAGAGGTGGACTGAGAATTAGCCTTTGAATTGGAAGTAATACCTTCTTTTATGAGTTAAAATTAAATTTTTAATAAACATAATTAGGCTTACATTGTTCTCAATGTCTGGAGTTATTTGGTATCTTTTCCTAAGCTAAAAACTGGAACTTAATTTTATTTCTCTCCTCCTTTTTCCTATTCCCTCCATAAAGCTTTTGGTCACTATAGTCTGAAAATATCTTCATTTCACTTTCATACATGAATGAGTATTTGTGTGTCTTTAGAATTAAGGTTCATAATTATTTTTTGCTTAAAAATTTGGACATTTTTCTTCCTTGTCTTCCTCCACTCAGTATTGCATATGAAAACTGAAACTTCCATCAGATTTTCATCCCTTTGTAAGTTGCTTTTACTTTCTGGAACCTTTATGATTTGTTTGTTATCCTCAATGTTCTACATTTTCACTATGATATATCTAGTTAGGTTTTAAATACTCATTCTCTGCACTTCATGTGACATTTTAATTAAGGTTCTAGCTGCCAAACTGAGACATTTTTTTCCTTCCTTTTATTTGATTTCCTTGTTTCGTTTTTTTCTCTTCTCTCTTCCTGGAATTCCCATTGACAGAATGTTGAAACATCAGATTATGCAATGTTTCTTAATTTTTTCACATTTTCCATACGTTTTATTTTCTTGCATTCCAGAAAGAAAACGTGGTTAACCAACTTACTCTTGAACTGAGGCTGTTCAGCTATTAACACTCCTACCTTTGCTTTTTTAAATAGCTTTAATGAGGTATAATTTACATGCTATAAAATTTACCCGTTTTAACTGTACAATGCAATGACTTTTAGTAAATTTATAGAGTTCTGCAACCATAACCACAATCCAAAGTTACAACATTTTTATCATCTCAAAAAGTTCACTCATGGCTGTTTACTGTCAATTCCTATTTCTATCCTATAGCCCCAAGTAACCACTAATCTACTTTCTGATTCTGTAGATTTCCTTTTTCTGGACATTTCATATAGATGGAGTCCATACGTTATGTGGTCTTTTGCATCTAGTTTTTTTCACTGAGCATGTTTTCGAGGTTCATCCATGTTGTACATATATTAGTATTTCATTCCTTTTATTGCTGAATAGTATTCCATTGGATGGATCCACCACATTTTATTTTTTCATTCACCAGTTGATGGATATTTGGATTGTTTCCATTTTTTGGCTATTATGGAAAATGCTGCCATAAATATTTGTATTTGTATACAAGTCTTTGTGTGGACATATGTTTTCATTTCTAGATAGATCCGTGGAGGAGAATTGTTGGGGTCATATGGTAACACTATGTTTAACTTTTTAAGAAACCATCTTACAGTGTTTCTGAAGGACCCCTTTACATTCCTTCCAGCAATGTATAAGGGCTCTAGGTTTTTCACAATCTTGCTAATACTTATCTTATATCTTTGTAGCCATTTCAGTGGGTATGCATTGGTATCTCATTATGGTTTTAATTGCTTTTTCCCTAATGACTAATGATGTTCAGCATCTTTTCATGTGTTTATTACCTTCTACTTATCTCTTTGGAGATTTATCTATTCAAATCATTTGCTCATTTTTTAATTGGGTTGTTTGTCTTCTTACTGAGCTGAAAGAATTCTTCATACATCTGGATGTGTCATTCACTAGAAATATGATTGGCTAATATTTTCTCCAAGACTGTGACTAGTATTTTCATTTTCTTAATGGTATCTTTTGAAGCACAAAAGATTACATATTTTTAATTTCAATTTATTCTTTTATGGATCATACTTTTGGTGTTGTAGCTACCTTTTTGTATAACCCAAAGTCGTAAATATTTTCTCCTATGTATACTTTGAAAAGTTTTATCATTTTCATTCTTTCACAGGACCAGCTACATAATTTGTGAGATTCAGTGAAAAATGAAAGTGAGAGACCCTTGTTCACAAATCATTAAGAATTTCAAAACTATGAAAGCAGAGCATTAAACCAAGCACAGGATGTATGCCCATCAAGCTGGCCCTGCTCTCACATTTAGGGCTATGATCCATTTTGAGTTGATATTTTTTTAAGGTGTGAGGTAAAGGTATAAAGTAATCTTTTTGCGTGTGGTTATCCTATTGTCCTAGAACCCCTTGTTGAAAAGTCTATCTTTGGCAGCTCTTACTGCCCATAGGTCCTGTCCTCATGCCTGCAGCTCTTCACTGCCCCTGTGTCCTGTCCCCATGCCTGCAGCTCTTCACTGCCCATGGTCCTGTCCCCATGCCTGCAGCTCTTCACTGCCCCTGTGTCCTGTCCCCATGCCTGCAGCTCTTCACTGCCCATGGTCCTGTCCCCATGCCTGCAGCTCTTACTACCCATGGGTCCTGTCCCCATGCCTGCAGCTCTTAATGCCCATGGGTCCTGTCCCCATGCCTGCAGCTCTTTACTACCCATGGGTCCTGTCCCCATGCTATTCTCTAAATAAAAGAGCACTACTGCCAGACCTTGAGAGTCCAAGAAATCTTTCTTTTGACTCCTCGACTCACTGAGCCTGCATCATTTCTTCTGGTGGCCCATACGGGGGTCTTGCTTCATTGGCTTGTGAGCTTAAGTTCTGGTAAGTGCTCTTTTCTTCCTTGGGCCTTTCCCCTTTTCAAGGATGGATCTAAATTCACTTCTTCATCGGGAACTTTCTTGGACAGCAGTATGAATCCACGTTTGCTGCCCATGGCTACTCTATGGGGCAAACTGTGGCATTCAGCTTGAAGAGAGTCAGTACCTTAAGCCTCAGGGTGATGAAGAATGAATTAATCCATTCCTTCCTAATTCTATCTCTAATATATAAATTTTACATGGGCACGGGTCAACCACTTAAGTCATTAGGACGGTCGCCAATCTCCAAGACTCCCATGGCAGGTTTCTTTTCCTAAGGCTGGATTGGCATCCCTCCCTATGGCTCCTGACCACACTCCAAACTGCGGGAAAGTTCCAATCGGGACTCCAGGTCAAGGAAAGTACCAAACTTTAACCTTTAGTTGAGTGTGGGAACCCCTTCTTGGGAGAATGGCTACAGGATGCAATTGCGTAGAATGTCCCCCAGACCGGCGGAAAATTCCTCACTGTTTTTCTCTATTCTTTTACCTCTGGGACCATTCACCAGGCACCTATTACTGCCAGGCATAACAGGGAAGGTATACAAGGGATACAATGCAGGGGGACGCCCCCATCACCCCTTACTATAGGGACCTCACGGGAGGAACAATGGGTAGGACGCTGCCCTAGGTTCAGGGGGGATTTTCAAGGCAATGGACCCTTTTCTTTTATCTCTCTTAGAGTTACAGTGGCCATTTTGGTCTCCTTTTGAGCTTTGCAACCAGGAAACAAAGAAATCTTTAAAGACTAAAAGGCCCTACCTCTGGGAGCCCCAACTTTGGGTTTCCAGGCCTGATCACCCTGGCGACCCCAAGTGGCGTGCCTTCTCTTGGCGGTTGACTCCTTGAGTATTTTAGTCACCTACTGAGTCGGTTATGAGAGTAGGAGACCTGTAATTCATTCTGTGAACTGTCCTGCTGGGTTTGTGTGCCCCGGCACCGGAACTATTCTGTGACTCTTATCTTGATAACCCTCTAAAAGAGGCCATGAGTGCGAGGTCTGATCTCTTCTTTTCCTTTCTTTGTTTCATTCATCACCTCCTCTGTTGTCACCAAGCGGAGGTTAAGTTCAGACTGGACCTGAGCAGAACCTGGACCTTCTGTAAAATCGAAAACTTGAAAACCTTTTTGCCAAGGACTTAACTCTCAACCCTGGCTCTGGGAGCCCCAGCCTCCAGCCAGTTCCAGGCCTTTCCCTCCTGCTTTCCTGCCTCACCTTGTGCTGGCTCAGGGACTAAGTGCCCCGGTTGAGCAGGACTTGATTAAATCTTATAACTATATCAATGCCCGCAGTTGGACTCTGCACCCTTTCTCCAGCCACAGTCAGTCGGACACCATGGGGAACGCCCTAAGCATCCCTGGAGACTCACCGCTCAAGTACATTCTAACTAATTAGAAACACTTTCAGTTGGATGGGTTATGCCCCAGAAACTCGAGCTGGGAGAAAACTTGAGGGGTTTCTCTGTGCCTTTATGATGCAGTTGAACAGGTAGAGCAACCTATAATGTCATTTGAGTAACAACCCAGTTTCTGAGAAATCAAAAGCAACTGTCCTTGGAAAATCCTTGTAAGGCTAGAAAAGCAGCTTTATAGGCATTCAGGTTCCACCCATTTCCCTTATCTCAAAGAGCTTGCAAATCCTCTGGGGACTACCTAGCCCATCATTAATTCCTAAGACTGAAGGAAAAACAAAAAGGCAGAGGAAGGAAAAAACGGCCGTTAAGTGTGCCCTTGCCAAAAAATCTAGCATCTTGAGTGTCTTCTCCACAAATATTGGTAAAGAGGCTCAAAACAAAATTTGGATTCACAACTAGGGCGCTTTCTTTTATTGTACCTGATTCATGTCGGTAATTTTTAAAACAATAGCTGTGGAGATTCTGTGTATGTATGTCTATGGATGTTATATGTGTGATGTTTTTACCTCCGGATGGTATGGCGAAAATTAAGAGCTCTGTTTAATTGGCTTAAAGTAAGCACTTACATAAATTCTAAACGTAGTAGAAATTAACCCAATGTCTTTCAAGTTAACGTGATGTGAATTAGCCTTTGGTAAATGAAAGCTTGTTTGTTTGTTTGTTTGACTGAAATAGTCTTGTTGTCAAAATTGTTGGTATTTGGATATGATTCAGGCATGCAGCCTGGGTTTACTAGTCAAATAAGTTCATACCGTCTGTTAAATTCGTCAGCAAAATAATAGCTTTAGATGATGGCTAATTTTGTCTAATGTCTCATGAAGTTTTCGTGGGCAATGTGAACATAATTGTTGGAAACAAATGGTTTAAATAGATAAAAATGGATGAGAGTTTGTGGGTACAATAACTTTTATGGTTTGTATACTTGGGGAAAAAACAGCTTCCAGATTCTTTTTGGTAACAATCTTGAGTTTTGCCAAGTTAAGTTAAATGATAAAAATCTGAGTATCTGGGTCGTTTTTGGATTGGATAGAACAGTGAAACCTTATTGCTAAATGTCTGTAAGTTATCTACTTTTGGCTTCTTGTTGCAGAGAGGCTAAAAGTCTTTGGGTCTATTACTGTAAAGTGGCGTGTTTCTAGAAATTAGGAAAAGTGTTTAGAATGCTGAGATAAAAGACAATTCACTAACTAAAACTTCTAAAAATATCTGTAAAATAATGCTGGTAATGGTAGGCTTTGCTGTCTTTTTTTCTATTTGAGTGACCTCATCATTTCAATGTTTGCTGTAGTATTTGCTATTTTTTGAGACTTTATATTGTGTTAGCTTTTGTCTATTTCATATAGTTTTATAAAAATAGCTGCTGGGTCTTATTAAATTTCCTTTTAAAATTGTTTACAGATATAATTATATACTTTTTTCTCCTTTTGTTTGTTGTTGTAATAAATTATATAAAGACATCTCGTAATATTTTAGCATCTTGACTTTACTCACTCTCATTTCATTATTTTCCTCGTTTTTTCAAAAGAGCCTCCAACTGGAAGTTTTATTTCATCTGTGACCCAAAAAAGTATTTTTTGTTTTGTTTTGTAAAATCTCTGGGTGGTTTATTTTCTTTAACATGCAGCCTGTTTCGCTTCTGAAAACTTTTTGAGACATCTTTTGTGGCCAAGATTCTGATCTATATTTATATACATTTCAAGAATATTGGCAAAAATCATGTGGTCTCTGTTTTTAGGTTACCAAGTTAAATAATACATCCTTCTTCCTAATTTCTCCAGAGCCTGTATATTTTGATCATTTTTTGCATATGTGTAGAGTCAAAAACTAGAGATGAATTGACCTTCAATATCCTAGAATATTTGTCTCATTATTTGTTTCTTGAATTTTGCTTTGTTGTGGATATGAACACCCTTACTTTTTGTTTTGTTTAATTTGAACACCATGACTTCTGTATTTTTGATTTTAACAAATTTTGTGGCACTTTGTCTTCGTTGCGTCTTTTGTTAGATTGCATTTTTGATTCTGTACCTTTCAATATCGTCATTGTTTCATTTACATTCAGTGTTTTAAATAATGTATTTTTTTATAGTTTTCTGTTTTAACTTTTGGAACTCCTTATTGTTTTCCTTCTTTTTTCTCTTGAAAAATACAAGCTATATTTCCTTCTCATTTTATTTTCAGTATTTCATAAGGCTTTTTAGGACCTGATTTCACTCAACCAGTGGTTACTTTCAATTATTCAAATTAATTTTGAATCTATATTTCTGTAAGTTTTAGCGTTGAATTTGAAACCATATTGTTCAGATTTTTCACATTTAAAACAAATTATTTAACTCAAATTTGCCTTTACCACTCAGCTCAACACTTTGTTAACGTACTTTGAAGCTTTACATCAAGATAGTTACTGCTATTTTGCAAATAAAATTCTCCTCTTTCTAGAATAATTTTCTGCATATAGATCCTGTCCACACTTTGTTAGATATATAGCTGGGTTTCTCATATTTTTGGTGCTATTGTAAGTGGTATTGTTTTATTTCATTTCAAATTCCAATTTTTTGGTGCTGGTATACACACAAGCAATTGATATTTGTATGTTACTTTGCATCCTGTGACCTTGCTACACTTATCATTAGTTCCAGGATATTGTTTTGTCAATTTTTTAAGACTTTTTGCATAGACAATCATGTTGTCTTCAAACAAAGACGTTTTAGTTCTTCCTTCCCACCCTCTATGCCTTTAATTTTCTTTTCTTCTTTCTTTACTATTTACTATGCCTTCCAGTAACATGTTGAATAAGAGTGGTAAAAGGGGACCTTTTTGCCTAGTCCCTGATCTTACAGGAAAGCATACAGGTTCTCAACATTAAATATATTAGCTATGAGTTTTTTATGGATGGTCTTTCTCAAGTTGATGAAGTTTCTCTCTTTCTAGTTTGCTGAGAACTTTGACATTAATGGATGTTGTATTTTGTCGAATGACTTCTGCATCAATTGATGTGATCATTCAGTTTTTCCTTAGCCTGTTGATGGGTGAATTACGTTTGATAGATTTGAAATGTTGAACCATCCTTGCATGTCTGGAATAAACTTCCCCTGGTCATGTTGTATCATTTTTTTATGCATTGTTGGGTGCAATTTGCTAAGATTTCATTGAAGATTTTTGCATTAATATTAATGAGTCATTGGTCTGTAGTTTGTCTTTATCTGCTTTTGGTGTTACAGTAATGCTGGACTCATAAGAGGAGTTAAGAAGTATTCTCTCTGCTCCTATTTTCTGGACAAGATTGTAGAGAACTGGTATCACTTCTAAATTAAATGTTTAGTAGAATCCACCAGTCAAACCATTGGGGCCTGATGCTTACTTTTTTCCAAGTAACTAATTACTCATTCAGTTTTTAAAAAATGGAGACAGGCCTATTCAAATTATCCATTTCTCCTTGTGTGAGTTTTGGTAGTTTGTATCTTTCAAGGATTTGGTCCATTTTATTTAAGTTATCAAATTTGTCAGCGTAGACTTGTTCATAGTATTCCTTTGTTATCTTTTTAATGTCCTTAGAATTAGTTTTCGTGATTCTACTTTTACTTCTGGTACGATATTTTGTCTTCTCTCTTTTTTTATTGGTTAGCCTGGGTAGAAGTTTATCAATTTTATTGATCTTTTCCAAGAACAAGCTTTAGGTTTTGTGGATTTTTCTCTGTTTTCCTGTTTCCAGTTTCATTGAATTCTTTTGCATTGTTTTATTTTTTAAAGATTGGCACCTGAGCTAATGACTGTTGCCAATCTTCTTTTTGTTTTTCTGCTTTTTCTCCCCAAAACCCCCCAGTACATAGTTGTATATTTTTTGGTTGTGGGTCCTTCTAGTTGTGGCATGTGGGATGCCGCCTCAACATGGACTGATGAGCAGTGCCTTGTCCACGCCTAGGATCCAAACCAGCAAAACCCTGGGCCACTGAAGCAGAGCATGTGAACTTAACCACTCGGCCACAGAGCCAGCCCCTCATTGAATTTTTCTCTAATTAATTTAATTTTTTTTCTTCTATTGGATCAGGGTTAAATTGCTCTTTCTTTTTTCTTTTCTTTTTTTCTCTTCTTTTTTCTAGTTTCCTAAGTGGGAAACTTAGATTTTTGAATTTAGAACTTTCTTTTTTTTTAATATATGCATTTAATGGAATACGTTTCTCACTAATCACTGCTTTTTCTGCGTCCCCAAATTTTGATGAGTTGTGCATTCATTTTCACTTAGTTCAAAATATTTAAAAATTTCTCTTGAGACTTCTTCTTTGACCCATAAGTTATTTAGAAGTGCATTTTTCAATCTCCAGGTATTTGAGAATTTTCCATCAATCTGTCTGTTATTGATTTCTAGTTTAATTCCTTTGTTTTCTGAGAACATACTTTTTATGATTACTGTTCTTTTAAATTTATTAAGGTGCATTTTATGACCCAGAATGTCCTCTGTCTTGGTAAGAGTGAATTTTCCCTGTGATCTTGAGGAGTGTGAATATTCTGTGTTGTT
This sequence comes from Equus asinus, assembly GCF_041296235.1. Lineage (NCBI taxonomy): Eukaryota > Metazoa > Chordata > Mammalia > Perissodactyla > Equidae > Equus > Equus asinus. Next base: position 10,178,607 of record NC_091808.1, on the reverse strand, counting down.
GGATGGAGTATCCTATTTATGTTAAATAGACCAAGTTGATTGGTAGTGATGTTCTGGTCAAACTGTATTAGTATTGCTTTTTTACCTGCTTGATCTATAAATTATTAAAAGAGGATTATTCAAGCATCTAACTGTAATAGTGGATTTGTCTATTTCTACTCATAATTCTATCAATTTTTACCCTACATAGTTGATGCTGTGAGTTTATGTAAATACGTGTTAAAGATTGTTAAGTCTTCCTGGAAAACAGACCCTTGTTTCGTATATAATACCTTCTTTCTCATTCATAATTTTTCTTGTTCTGAATTTTCTTTGTCTGAAAATAATATAGCTGCTCTGTCTTTTGATTAGTGTTAGCATAGTATCTCTTTCTCCATTCTTAACCTGAGTCTTCACATTTAAAGCTTTTTTCTTGTTGACAATATATAGTTTTTTATGTTGTTTCTTCAGTCATTTTTGGCAGTCTCTGTCTTTTAATTGGAGTATTTAGACCATTCACATTGAAAGTAATTTTTGATATATTGGATTAATATCTATCATGTTTGTGACTGTTTTCTACTCATTGTATTTGTTCTTTGTTTTTTTCTCCCTGTTTTTCTGCCTTCTCTGGTTTTAATTTAGCATTTTATATGATTCTGTTTTATCTCTTCTGTTAAGACATCAATTGTACTTCTTTTTAATGTTTTTAGTAGTTGTCTGGAGTTTACAATATACATTTTATACTACTTCACCTGTAATACAGGTACCTTATAACAGAGTATTCCCAATTCCTTCCTCCCATCTCTAATCACATTGCTGTCATTCATTGCACTTATCTATATGCTGTAATCATCACGTGTTCCAATCTGGGATGTTTGTGTTCTTGGTCTGCTGCCAGGCTCCCATTCTGTGCTTCCCTTTACTGTCTCATGGGTTGGATCCATTGGTTTCCAGTTTTCATGTCTTCCTCATTGCTGATTTGCATCCATGTTTTCTGCAATTCATCCTAATGTATTTTCCTAAGAGTATTTGGGTTTTGCTGAATATTATACATTCAATAAATAAATAAATAAGCAAACAAATAAATAAACTAGAACCACACTAGATGACTTAGAGATTTTTTCAAGGTACTAATATATAAGGCAAATTTGGTGCATAAAAAAGCATATAATACAGAAAAAGAAAATCATATAATATTATAATATAATATGATGACAAAAAGCTCTGTAAGTATGAGTAAGGTATAGATATATGTAGATAGAATTATATGCTTACCAGGAATTTAGGGAAGAATACATGCAAAGATATCAAAATGGATTATGTGGGAGCGGTGGGGACAGTTGTATGAATAGAAAGGAAGGAGGTATCTAGTTGGAAATAAGGAAAAAATAAAAAGTAAAATAGTGATTGCGTGCATATTTAAGAGCATGTATAAAATTACATTTTAAAAGCTTTATATGTGTGGATTGGTATATACATAAAGAAAATTTTAGGAAAAGCACCCAAAATGGATGTTTGTATAGTAAAATTTCTCAGCCCTATGTGTCTGAAGTTATCCTGATTCACTCTGGGTTTTGAAGGGCTGGCTCTACAGTCACTGTTATTGATGAGGTATCTCAAGCTCTTCTTGCCATCATTCCTCCATACGTAACTGGTTTCTTGATGCTTTCTGGAAGCTTTTAAGTTCTTCTCTTTGTTTTTTAGGTGTTGTTATTTCACAGTTATCTGCCATGGTGATTCTTTGAAAATTCATTTTTCTAAGTACCTAATTGTGCCCTTTCAAAAAATACATGTCTTTCCACTCTGAGATATCCTCTTTTTCCCTGTCCAGCTGTCTTGACTCCAGTTATGAGGCTATCACTTACCTAAATTAATCCTTAATCTCTTCTATTTCTCTTGTTTACTTTTTTTGCCATTTAATCTCTTTATGTTATTTTCCTCAGTTTTATTTTAGAACCATTTTAATAATTTTTTTATTTCTGAAATTATTTTTTAAAAATATCTAAGAGTACTTCGTATTTCTCTGGTAGTTCTTTTTTCTTAGCATCATGGAGCGCAACATGTATTCTGAAATCTCTCTAAAAATATTGGTTTGGGGGATGTTTTCTCCTTTTTCTTATATTAGCTCTGTTTCTTCTAGGGTAACATTTTTCTCTTTTTTATGTTATTCTTTCATTCTGATATTGGAGAATTTCTTCAAATGTCTGTTGACTTGTGGTTATCTGTTCCTATCAAAGAAGAGGCTCCAGGGCCCACCCCATGGCTTAGTGGCTAAGTTCGGTGTACTGCACTTTGGTGGCCTGGTTGGTTCCCAGGCATGGACCTACACCACTCTCATCTGTCCGTGGCCATGCTGTGGAGACATCTCACGTATGAAAAGAGGAAGATTGGCAGCAGATGTTAGCTCAGGGCAAATCTTCCTCAGAAAAAAGAGAACCAAAAAAAGAGACTCCAGAAATCAATCAATATGATTCACAAAATTAAAGACTAGAAAAGGAAAACGATAGGAAGATCTCAGCAGATACGTTAGATAAAATGCAACATCTGTTCATGGTAAAACTCACAACAAACTAGGAATAGACAGAAACTTCCTCAGTCTCATTAAAAATATACATATATATATATATATACAAAAATGTAGAGAAAACCTTGTATTTAATGGTGTTACTGAAAACAAGACAAAGAAGTCTGCTCTCACCACTTCTCTTCAACATTGTATTTGAACTCATAGCCACTGCAATAAGACCAGAAAAAGAAATAATTGTTGGAAAGGAATAAATAAAAGAGTTTTATTTGCTTATGATATGATTGTTTTCTATAAAAGCCAAAAGAAATCTACAATATTTTACTAGAACTCACAGGTGAATTTAGGAAGGTTATGAATACATTGATAATATTTTTCCAAAACCATTCTATTTCCATACAGTAGTAAGAAGCAACTTAAAAATCAATACCATTTAAAGTAGCCTCAAAAACAATGTAATAACTAGGAAGAAGTTTAATGAAAGATGCACGTGACGTCTGCGCTGACAACATAAACACTGAGAAAAACGACATAAAAGAGTACACTCAGTATGGTTAAGATGTCTGTTCTCCCTGAATTTATCTATAGATTCAATAAAAACCCAATAAAAATCCAAAAGACTTTTCTTGTAGAAGTTGACAAATTGATTCCAAAAGATATATGGAGAACCAAAAGACTTAGAAAAGCAAAGACAATCTTTTTTATTGAGTTCAAGACTTTCTGTAAGTTATAGTTCTTAAACCAGTGTGCTATCAACACAAAGATCGATGAATAGATCAATGATATAGAACAGAAAATCCAGAAGTAGACCCATTGCTTATTGAATATTTTGCATACTTTCATTAATTTAGGATAGGTAAAGGTTTCTTAGAGAGTACACTAAAGTCATTAACCACAAGAAAAATTTTGATAGATTGAACTTTATCAAAATTAAAAATTTCTCCTCATCAAAAGACATGGTTAAAGAAATGAAAGGCAAGCCATGGATTGGGGGAAACTGTTCACAATATATACATCAAACAAAACACTTCTATTCATAACATGTAACAAGCTCCTACACATTAATAAGTATATAATTATATTATTACTATATTACATATAATTATTAATTATGTATGATACATAATATATTATATAGTTATATATAATTATATTGTATAATTATGTAATAAATATAAATTAAATATATAAATATAAATATTTATAATTATAAATATATATAATTTATATATAAATATAAAATATTATTATAATATATTATATAATATATTAATAGAGATATTTTATTCCATGTATGAAATCCAGTAACAGGCAAAATTAACATATGGTGCTAGAAAGGGCAGCAATGTTTGCCTTTGAGAGGCTGCCTGGCTCCAGGTAGTCACCTTGTGGATTAAGGAGTAGAAGATGCACTGTTCTGTTCTTCGTTTTTCAAATAACGCATTAGTTTTCAGCATCCTGACTCCCTTATAATCTCCACTGCCTCTTCAGAATTCCACAGGGCACATTGGTTGCTTTGTGACTCCTGGGAGCATCCTTCACCTACAACAGCAGTTAGAGCTCCTTTGACCACTTTTTGTCTTATAGGTTTGGGTTGAAATCTCTCATCAACTCCTTGCCCCCTACCATTCTCTTTGTTATTGTAAACCCAGTTTCTTTATTAGCATTTTAGTGGGGTTTTTAACAAAAGAAAAGACAGACACTTCTTTGCAATCTGTAAAATTTAACCAGAAACTTTTTTTTAAATAGAATTCAACACAATAATATGACATTATTTCCTGATGCATGTTGGGTACTGGGAAGTGCCAATAATTCCCTTCTGGTTTGACAAAGAAATCTTACGAGTCTTCATAATATTTAGGAATACAAGATGTTGACTAAAACATTATTATCAGAGCAATAAACTGATAAACTAAGAACCAGAATTACAGAGTCCGGTTTAAAATTACTTTCACAGGAAAGAGCAGCAATTTCTGAAGTCCAGATGCCTAAAAAGACTCGCTATATATGACAATAGCACAGACAGATTTATGTTAACACAATTCAGCAGTCCCAGGAGAAATAATTGATATTCTTGTGAAATTCTCCATGTACTACCATACCATATCATTATCAAGTCACATCTTTTCACTTATGAACCAGTTTTTTTTTAAATTTTTTTATTACTTTTTCTCCCCAAACCCCCTCGGTACATAGTTCCACATTTTAGTTGTGGGTCCTTCTAGTTGTGGCATGTGGGATGCCACCTCAACATGGCCTGACGAGCGGTGCCATTTCCGCACCCAGGATCTGAACCCTAGGTGAAACCCTAGGCTACCGAAGCAGAGCGCACGAACTTAACCACTAGGCCACTGGGCCGGCCCCTATGAACTAGTTTTACAATGTGGGATGGTATTTCTCTTAACAGCTACAAGTTATGGAGGGACACCTTGTTTTTATCTTTATGTGATTTATTTTTTCTTAGTTGTTAACTAAGATGCATTTTCAAGTTAAATCCTATTATTATTACATTGTTTTTATTCCTCTGTGGATGGCTTTACTCCATCTCGGTTTTGCACAGATTTTTAAAAAATGTTAATTAACAAACTATTCCAGATATGTTTAGAAGATATCTTTACAATGGCTTTGATTGGAACAAATGACTTTTTCAATGCTATAGGTAAGTCTTTCTTAACGTCCATGCTTTCTTCTATTATCTATTTGCGTATTGCTTCAGTTCCACTTATTCTGGTCTCTACTCAGGACCATTTATTTTATATACATTGGTTCTTCACAGTCTGTCCTTCATATATAAAATCCTATGGCCATCACAAACATCTGAAATCTTGATGACCATTTTCTCACGGTGTCTTTTGTCCCCAGGATGTCCACAGAATACGAGAACATAGAAGAGAGGCTTCTCTATGAGGCTATATTCAGGCACTTCAGAAGACATAAGGTGGAGATTTCAAGTGCAATAAAAAAACCATTTCCTTTCCTTGAGGGCCTCTGTGACCGTGAATTCATCACCAAAAAGATGTATGAAGTAAGTAAAGTTTGTTATGTCCCAATCTGGTTAAGCAGCCCCAGACTAAGTTATGCTTTGACATCCTGGACCCAAACATCAGGGCACAGCTAGCCAACCGAGGAGCCTCCTATGACTGGGGGACCTTTTCAATTATTGCTGTAAGTGTTCGTGTATGTACAAAGGGAAAGGAGAAGCAGGCATCACCAGAGACAGTCCTGCTTCTGAAGGAATGGTGCTCCATGGTGCCCACTGGAGTTGGGGTGAATAGCAGTGGAGATTGGCTGGATCTGAAGCAGGTGTGTTCCATAGATGTATAACGCCTTGCAGGAATGCACACAATATAGCATAAGCTAAGAATTAAAAGTAGTTTTAATTGATTAATAAATTTAGTGAATTGATTTAATGAAACAATATTTGACACAGCATTTCATTTCAATGAGCTTTGGTTTAAATGCTTTGACCTGAGAACATTAAAGCACACACAGAATTGATGTCTTCTTAGGACAAATTTGAAAATGGATACTTGCTATATTTTGCCCAACAGTTTTCAGTTTTCTTCTCCTTTCTTTTCTTTTTTTTCTTTTTGGTATTTCTGGAGTCCAGGAATTTGGGTTATTTTAGCAATAGGCATAGCTGGATATACAGAGATGCAAGTCTTCCCTTTGCGCTGTGAATATGCTTTTTCTATGGTCAAGTTCACAAAGGGGAGAACTGTCACCTGGCTTCCTGAGTTCTTCCACGCCAAGTCAGTTCAGAGCTTGTCCAATCAACAAAGCAGCTGCTCATCATCTGCTAAGTCTATTCCTAAAACATATGACCAAGTTCTTAAAGGGCCATGCAACATTTAACTTTGAACCCACTTTTGTTCTTCAAAATTGCTTCTTCTTACATCTAATCTAAATGAGTGTGAGAAGATCTTATTCACAAATGGGTATTTTTAAGGAGGAAGGATTTACTTGTTTCACTTAGTAGCCATGCAAATATATAGAAATCCTAAAACTTGCCCTGAGAAGATACCTAGGTAGAGAAATTGGAGTACATTACCCATAAATTCACTTTCAAGGGCTCTTCTATAACTTGGAAGCCTGTATTTATATTTTCTCCATTCAATATTTTTTTAAGGATGCTCAGGATTCTTGTAGAAACCTGGTCCCTATACAAAGAGTGGTATACCATGTGCTCAGTGAACTGGAGAAGACTTTTGACCTGCCACTTCTGGAAGCCTTGTTCAGCGAGGTCAACATGCAGGAGTACCCTGATTTACATGGCATTTATAAAAGCTTCGAAAAAGGTAATTAAGTTTATTAGTGACCTTTTGATGTCCAGTTTTTTTCCAACATGTATATATTAACCTCCTACCATGTGCTACACATGGTGCTGGGCAGTGGGGATTTAGCAGTTTACAAAACACACACATCATGAGCCTTTTCAAATCTTAGGGCATAGTGGCTATGGCATGCAACACCCACCTGCAGGTCTGCTTAACTAGGCATTTAGACTCACAGGACAACCAGAGCCACATGGCATCAGATTTACTTAGAAGGCCAAATGACAGGAAACACAGCATCCCAATGGGGCAGTATCAGTTGTTCCTCTTCTGTGGGACCCCTTGCAGTGGCTAACACAGCAGTCCACCCAGTTGTCTACTACCTGGCTCAAGTGACAGCTAACTGGTGAATGCAGAATCCACACTGGTTTAGTAGTACCATGTTCTTGGGAGTCACCATCTCGTTTGACAACTCCAATAGCCATAACTTTTTGGGACCCCACCTTCTGTGGATGAGACAAGTTACAAGAATTACCACCCTGAAGGAAGACCAAAGTATGGCTTATAGTCCATAGGTAGTCCCCCAGTTCACATGCAATTTACCACTCATGGGTCATTTTTAACCCTAAACCCAGTGTTGACCTGGTAACACAGAAGAGAGGCCACCTTCATCAGGTTTCCAGAGTAACGAGCAAGAAAGTTAACCCAACGTCAAATTTGCCCTTAAAGAAAGAGAAATCATTTTATTAACCCTTTCTCCACAAGGAGTGAGGCAAATATTAGTCAAATAATCCCAAAACCAGGGCCAGCCCCGTGGTGTAGTGGTTAAGTTCGTGAGGTCTGCTTTGGCAGCCCGGAGTTCCCAGGTTCAGATCCAGAGTGCAGGCCTAGCACCGCTCATCAAGCCACGCTGTGGTGGCATCCCACTAAAATAGAGGAAGATTGGCACAAACATTAGCTCAGTGACAATCTTCCTTAAGCAAAAAGAGGAAGAATGGCAAGAGAGATTAGGTCAGGGCCAATCGTCCTCACCAAAAAATAAATCACAGAACCAATTGCTCTGCCAGAGGCGGTTTTTGATCCTGTGCAAAACTGATTTCATTCTCCTCTTTTTTCCTGAGACGCGTGATTTCTCATTTTTCGTTGGTACACAGGAAAGAAGATATACTTGAATAATTTTTGTTTTGACTTGCCTAGGAAACATTTTATTCCAACATAGTTTGGTCTCAACCAAGATTTCCAAATAATGATGGAGAATTCACAAGAACCATGATTAGATGAACTGAGGAAGGTGGATGCTATGGGAGCAGGCACAGGGTGTAAAGTGGTCTAGTGTGTCTGCAAAACAAGGACAAAGCCGATTTGTCTCAGAGAGTGAGAAGCAGACTGCGGGAGCTGATGCAAGAGGGACAAGTTTGAAAAAAGATTTTGGAAGGTCTGGGAAGGAATTTGAGGTTTATTTACTAGATAATAATGAGATAGTACAGGTTTATAAAGTTTGTAAGTACACATTTATTCTCCCAAGAGGAGCTCCCGCCATCAGTCCTGGGGCAGCACGGGCCCCACCACCTCCCACAGTGTCTCCTCCTCCCTGGACTCCTTGCAGAGACACTCCCCAGGATTTCTTATTTAATCTCCTTCCTCCTATTTTGCTGGGTCACCTACATGGAGGAGCTCCAGGGTGGTATCCTAGGCCCCTTGTCCAGGCAGCTAGGGATGTCCTCCAGTGTGGCAATATGCACTCTCTGCTTGTAGCTTCAGGAAGTGTCTTTCCTTTGTTCCTGGGATCTGGGCCACCCCTAGGAGCTCTGTCTAGTTCTTCCCTGTGTCTTCTGGCTTATCACTCATCGTCCCTGACCCGGTTAAGCCAAACCCTCCTCTTCTCTAGCTGCCTCTTTCAGGCTGGTGGGCTTTCTCTTCTATATACACGGATCTCTCTAGGATCGTAGCTCTTCTTCTGAGGAAATCCCTCTGTTTCTTCCTTACAGTCTGAACAGTTCAGAAAACACATTTCATTACCGTTATTTATTTTGATACATGCTTTCCTGGCCATCTGAAAATTTTTTATGTGAGTAACAGCCTCATGATGTTTCCACTACACCTTTACCTTTTACGCTTGAGTAGCTCCTTTCTGCATGGGAAACATAGAGGCTCCCTTGTTGGGGGTTCTCTTTTCTGTCCCAGGGATGATGTGGGAACTTTACCATGAGGATCAGACCCACTGAGCTCTGAGCGACCTGAGGGTCGGAAATTCCTAACCGTGTAATTTTGAGGTGTTGGAAGATCTCTAATTGCTTTCTTCTCTCTTGCCTTCTCTCTTCAGTAATGTCAAACAATATATTTTCCCTGGAAAATGATGGAGAAGGGATGGTGGAGAGGCCTAATTACCATCTAAGCCTTGAACAAGGTGATTGCAACCTGATAAACACCCACTCTCATCTGCTACAAGGAAAAGGAAAAAAAGGAGATGGGGACTGAGCCCTGAGTGGAGATTGTGAATCAGGGAGACGTTGAAGGAGAATGGAGAAGACAGGAGGGTATTTGCATGAACATCTAACCTGAGGCCAAATCCTGGAGGAGGAGCTCTGACAAGAGACTGTCAACAGGTCCAATGACCAAGACAAAGGAAGAGGAACCCAGTGTATCAGTAAACCAGATTTAAAGAGAATGACTACCTGGAAGTAATTTCAATTTGGAGAGGCCCCTGTAGGAGAAGATCAGTGTGAAGCTGTGAAGGGCTAGAAATATGGGTCGAAGGTCAATTTCAAAGAGAAGACCCATGTTTATGGCAGAAGAAAGGGCCAATTTAAATGTGGGGGACGTTGTTCAAGAACAGGAATATTCAAGGAAAATGGCAGTCGTATAGAGAGAAGAGAAAAAGTAGTTGAGACGTGGAGAAGAGGATGTGGGCACTTTGACAGAGAGAGAGAGGAGGAAAGAGGGGAAATGACAGAGGAGAAAGGGTTAAAGGACACAATAAAAACAACCATATTATTCATATCTCAGTTGACTGAGCGTTTACTCTGGCACTTGTGGGTTCAGTGCTCATGGCTGCCGTTGGAGGGTAGTATCACTTATGTGCCCATTATGCAGATAAGGAAGCTGAAGTCTGGAGACCATGTATGTAGTTGAGCTGGGGTCAAATGAGCAAGGATGAAACCAGGAATTCTGAACCCAGAGCCCATGTTCTTAACCCTGTACACTACCCAGATAATCTAACAGAAAAGACAGAAATATGAAACAAAATAAGGAAATATATGTGGAGAGAAAAACATGGAAAAAAGAATACCAGGAGCTGGAGGAAGTGGAGGAGAATCAGGCACTGAATCCTCATGGAAAGGCCAACAAGACAGAGTGAACAGATATGTAGAAGGAGGGTATGGAGTAAGAGGGGGTGAGGACAAGGCACCCAGACTTTGTAGGAACTGAGGTAAGGCTACTAGTCAGGGGCAGCTCTGGGGACAAAGGCAGGTTCACTATGGCTGTGGATAACAGGAAAAGCCATCAGCAGTTACCCAAGTGCCTCGTAGAGGACACACAGTGAGAGGCCTGGCGGAGCCCTCTCAACCAGGGGTGCAGCTGACCCCAGTCCCCGACTCTGGGGGATGGAGTCTGACTGTAAGAGTTGGGTGGGATCTACCAGGTCAGATGGTCTCTGTATTGACTGATGGGCTCTGTACTGATCGTATTGACCCCTAGAGGGGGTCTTCAACTCCTACTTTATAAAAAAGGGATTAGCAGAGAATGGTACAGCCCATACTTCAATTTCTGAAATTAACTTCTAATCTCTTTCCCCTAGGAACTGGTGAAAACTTGCATCAAATCCTGACCTGGCCCTACACAGAATGCTCATCTTATAATGGTTTGTTCCTTTGACCGTTCTGTGATCCTTTGCTGTTCTTGACGCATTCTGGGATGTGCTGTGGTGGGGCCTGCTTCTGTGTATCACTGATTGCCCAGAATTGTCAGTCTGCCTCTGCAGTTTCTCCAAGGATTTAGATAACAGTCTTCATACTCTGGGTTGCCTGGGAGGGTCGCTGCATCTATACCCCTTAAACACTCTTGCTGCCAGCTCCCGACAGCTCCGGGCCTGGACGTTTTGCCCATGTGCCTGGCTTCACAGTTCTGCTTCTGTCTTGCTTGAATCTGATCACTGCCTGGGTGCTTTGAGGTCACATCCAGAGGTGGCCAGTGCTTGGCGAGAGTGGTGGGGGCAGGAGGAGATGAGCGTTCCTCATATGGACAGGGTACCTCCCAGGTTGGGTCCCTACACAGGACCATGGACACCATGTGCCTCCCATGCAAACCCTCTCCCGTCATCCCTGGACAGCAAGCCAGGAGCTGCCCTCCAAACACCAGACGGGTCACCACAAAAATGCCTTGTTACTTTAGCAACTACTAATCGCTGTTTACAACTCTTGACTCTCCTTAATCCATAACACTGTTAATAATTTATTTTTATAAATTATAATTTAATATGATTTAATATTATAATTTAATATAATTAAAATATGTTATTTTAAATATTATAATTTTAAGACATTAATCATAATAATTTAGTTTTCTGATCAGTCACTATATCCGATACAGTGACACAGGTAATATTTTATTTGATCTTCTCAAACACCTTAAAATAATGGTGTATCATCTCCATTTCTCAGAGAGGAAAGAATCAGCTTAGAGAGTTTGGTTCTTCGTGCAAGTTCACGCAACTGAGAGCTGGGACTGAACTCTGCTGTAAGGTTGTGTCAGAGCACAGAGTCTGGACGCCCACGACCCAGCTCCAGATTCTCCCTGTGCTCTGGAGGAAGTTACTTCTCTCTTTGTCCTTCAGTTTCATCTATAAAATGGATGAGTTAATAGTACCTACTTCACAAGGTGACAGCTTTTAAACAGTTCTGTCATGTGAAGCATTCACAATCATGCCTGGTACTTCATCAGTGTTCTGTGAATTTTCTTATTATTGCTGTGTTTTAATTATCATCATAATTTATGTCTGGTGCCAGAGTCTAAACTTTTAACCATTACAGTAAACTTTGGGATTGTCTTCTCTCACAGATGTCCATTGTGGGTTTAATTATTCCCCAGGGTGTAGAAGCAGTGATAAAAGTAATACCAACCTCTGGCCCATGAAGGTCAACTGAGGGCCACAGTTTGCCTGCCCTTAGAACGCACTAGTCTATAGTGAATTTCACGTCTTTATTCCATGACTCTGCTTTGGAAATGAGTAGCATGAAAGAGTCTCAGGGAACTTCCCGCACTGTGAAAGACTCTTATTATGTAGCTTCCAGTTGGGATATGTTGTTTAAGAAAAGCTATACTAAATTAGTAGTACTTTTTTATAAGAGAAAAAAAATCAGAGTGGTTTTTGAAAGCATACTTGTACTTTTATCTAATCACGTTTATTGAGAAAGTTATTAAAAAATTTTTTTAAAAACATTCCGGAATCCACATTCTCAGGCATTCATCTATTAGTGCAGCCGGTGGGAACAGGAAAAGGTGAGTGGATAGAATTGTGACTAGAAATGAGCAGAAGAGAAGGGATTCAGTACATGTATAGGGAGTGTAGGGAGGAAGCAATGAAATTATACCTCACAATGTGGTCTCGGGGCAGCTCTGCCTGGAAATGGAATCCCAGAGCATCTCAGTGATGGGGAACAATGAAAATAAAGACAGAAGTTTCAGCCTACAACCCAAATGATGCCCAAAAGCCACCATTAAGTGTGTCCAAGAGTCTGACCCAGCAGGGACGGCTGCAGTGACATGCACAGGTGATGGAAGGGCTATGTCTCATGCCAGCCGCCCCAATGGGAGACTCCAAGGAGCTGTGGATGTGGCATAAAACATGCACCAGGGCTCATGTTCTATATTAAAACTTTGGGAATTATTTTTAAATCATACTTTACATAAATTACTATGTTCAGAAAAATCACATTAAATGAAAACAATGCAATCTACACTGAAATATATATTTATCCTTTCATACTCTATGGAGGCTGGTGGAACAGAGTGGGATGGGTTGGTGGAATCCATAAAGAGCAGAGGAGGTTCGCCATCGGGGAAGGGGGATGTGCTGGTCCTGGTTTCTTTCCCAGGAATTTATTCCTTACCCTCATCTGCTCCGCTCTGCCCTCTATCTCTGGCCATTGACCCCTGCAGACATGCTGGCCAGCTCCCTCACTGCTGGGTTCCTGCTGGGTTCCTAACATGGAAGACGCTAGCAAGAGATTGGAGAGTGGGAGCAAGGGAGAAGCCAGATATTGCCCTGTCCCTAACTCCGGCAGCAATTCTGGCAGCGGCTGCCTCTCACCCATGACTCCAACTCTCAACAAGCAGTCCAGCCATGGCCCAGCTCCTACTCACCCAGTGACCCTGGCCCCTGGGCTCACCCTCAGTCCCTTCCATAGCTTCCTGTTGACAGTTCTTCTGGTTGCTGCATTCTTCCATTTGGACTTCTCAGCTCTCCCATCAACTGTATAACTAATCCCCTGGATTACATTCCCTCTACTTTAAAAGCTTAGGGTGATTTGTATTTTCCGGTTGGATCCTAATTGATGCAGGGGGAAAATAAAATAACTGTGAATCAAAACATGGTTTAGGTACAACCCTACCTGAAAATGGATTCTCAGAGCCCCTCTGTGAAACAGAACAGATAAGTGCAAAGAGAAAAGATACAACCAGTGACAAAAATGTAGCACTAGACAGCCAACAAGGAAATGAGCAATGTTCCCAGGAGTCTGAGCCATAGTGTCAGACTGACTGATTGTGTTTGATGCTGCAGGGAACAGAACTGGCAGGTGGAAGGACTCGGTGTGAAGGACAATGACACAGGAGAGGACTCTTGGTAATGTTGGGAATGCTTGAGATGAAGAAAATATGTAGAAAGACAAAATTGATACAGAAGAGGCATACAGAGGTCACATCAACAATAAACAGAGAATAGGAGAAAGTGGGAAAAGTAACAGAGAATGGATAAAACGAAAAATCAGGCTGAGGACTTAACTTACAGCCCTCTTAACTTATTAGTTGGTTAGGCTAACAGCTGTAACAAATAAACCCAAAGAAGTCAATGACTCAAACACAATGGAATATTAATTTTTCTTCTCAAATGAACATTCCAAGAAGTTTTAGAAGGGGGACAGGTGGGGCTCTGTTTCTTAGAGTCATTCTGGAAAGCAGCCAAGTGGGAGATCTTCCTTCTTCAATATCAGACTTCTAAGGCTACCCTGGGAGAGAAGCAGACCTAAAAACAGATACAAAACAGATACAAAAACAATGACAGCACATCCATAAAGCTCTAAGTAAACGAAGAGAATCTTGTATGAAAAACAGAGGGCCATGACAAGAAGAAATGGCTACTGGGAGTAAAACTGACCTACAGATCAAGTGAGTACAAAGGCAGATCATGGAGTTCTGAGTGAGGGACATTCTTGCCTTGTGTTATCAGAGCTTCCCAAGTTTTTGCTATCTTGATTCCTTTGTCATACACTGAGACCTTCAAGGGACATTTCCTCCTTCTGTAATGATAAGACAGGATGACTTTTCAGAGTCCAGGGAAGATGAGTTGTCCCAGGAGCCTGGAGCTCTGCACTGGGGAGTGGTCCTGATGAGAAGGGTAAGGGCTCCAGGACATTAGGAGTCTGAGTTCAGAGCTCTTGTTTGCTGCTACATTTTACTCGGAGCACACTCCACAGCCCAGGATCCCATTCTCTGCATTTATCTCATGCGGCCATTTTGAGAAATGAAAAGAAAGAAATCATTATAAATTCAGGCTTAACAAGATGATTCTAGTTGAATGACAGTGACATTTTTACTACATGCTATCAAACATATTATTGCCCAAAGTATTGGATTATGTAGTGATATCCACCCCTGCCCACCGCGTATTTTGTGGAAAGCAGAGAAAGTGGGGTAGTCTGTCATTGCTTGATTTTGTCACAAACTTGTTCAAAACTTAAAAGACTCTGATCATACTCTCTAGTTATTGACAGAAAGAAAAGCTTCTGGTTATTAACATCAAATTCAATTTATAGCTCTTGACAGATGATCCCCAATGTGACATTGGCCTTTATACTGACATTTGACAATATCTTCACAAATAAGATATCCTTTTATGTTTACAACTACCTAAAAAGTAGACCAGATAACTGTTGTTCTCGCCCATTCCACAGACGGGAAAACTCCCATACATAAATGCTTGAGGATCTTTTACATGCCTTCCATGGAAAGTCAGCAGAAGAGGGAGAGCTGACAGCTAGACTCCTAGCAACCATCCATACTCCTTTATTCAAAACGTTTGAAGCCAGATGTAAATTAGTAGTTTTATTGCTTTAGAAAGACAATGTGCTGTATATCCTGTATGTTATAAAACACCTGAAGACAGTCTAGGGCAGAATCCCATTCTCAAATATACTAAATTTGTGTTCCTGCAGGAAATAGTGTGAATTCACCTCAAGTGTGATAAAAGATTTTGAATGGATTCATGGCAACTCAAGTCCAGAGTCACTGCCAAACCAGTTAGCTGCATGCCTATGAGAAAACCCAGGTTTTCAAAACTCCTTTAACTTTGCAATTATGACTAAAGAAAAGTGGGTCTTTTGTCCACTGGGTAGTGATCTATTTCCTTTAAATGGGAAGAGACAGAAATGATTGTCTAGCATCTTTCTAATCCCTGGGTGGAGGGGTGCTCTGGTCCACACGATTATTGAGGGCCAAGCTGATGGAGGCTCTGACCTCTTGAAAATGTTTCTTCCATGGTCCCCCTGGACAAGAAACAGAAATGGAAGCAGAAGAAGTACGTGCGTACGAGTGAAAGGGTAAGAAGTCTAAGACATGGCAACGAGAAGGACTGCCTTCCACGGCAAATTATCTCCAGTCCTTGGGGATGGTTCCTGGAGCAGCCTTGAGCAAGTCAGATGGAGCCACGGGGTGGCCTGGTAGTAGGAACATTCCTACCCCTCCGACACAGACTTCTCTTTTTCAATTTTCCTTTTAAAGATTCCCTGCTGGGTTGGTTCCTAGGACACAGACTGAGACTGTAAAGAAATTTTGCTTCTTTTTGCAGGGATCAGCAGCGGCGACTTTTCAAAATCGAGTTTCAAGGAAGAGCCTCAGGAACCTTCTGTCTCAGAACTAAGCAGTGTGTCAGGTAAAGTAAATTAGGATGCCAGGTTTTGGCCTGTAAAATGTCAGTAATCTGACTTAAAAGCTATTGTTTCAGATGCATTTTATTCTGAGCGCTTTGACTACCTTGTGCCCAATTAATCCTGGGAAATCCTTTCAGCGTTTTAGAAAATGGAAGAAGTCAGGACATTATTATGAACTCATGTTTCACAGGATGAATCCTATTGATTAAATGTGTGTAATTATTTATTGCTGTCAAAGAAGAAATAAACAGCAAAATGATAGGATGTTTCTTAATACCTACTGTGATGCCCACTCACACTAAGATCTTCAATTTCTATTGGTTGACATTGATGTCATTTGTAAAGGTAAAAGCCTCAAAAGAAAACTGGTCCTGCTTTGTAACTATTGACAGATATAAAGCTCCAGATCAACCACTCTCAAACTTTAGTATAGATTTTAACAGATGTCCTTCACCATGTAGTAAGATTACATTGTTTTATTTCAGAGTGCTTTGGCAAATAAGTTCTTTTTTCATCATCAAAAAAATCCCTTAAGACAGACAGGCGAACAATCACTACCCCCATTTTGAGTTGAGGAAATAGAGGTACTAATATGCAAGGGTCGAAAAACTGAAGGAACAATAGAAACAAGCAGCTCAGATGTCTCATGGTGGGTGACTATTATATGTAATAGGCAGGAGCATAAGAGCTGTGTCACATGATCAAAGTTCAACGAGAAGATACAAGGAAACTGATATATTCATATGCAATGTATCAGTGTCTAATGCAAGAAAACTTGCATAGATATATAGATATATAGAGATATGGGTATAGATATAGGTATGGATCTTAATGGAGCAGGAAAAATGAAAATCACAAAGAAACAAAGAGAGTAGGAGTGGAGCCAGCTAAATGGTATATGAAATACCTAGAAAGACAGGGCAAAAAGGAATGAACACAGAAATAAAGAGGAACAGAGATTATGAGCAACACTGATGAAAAGAGAGAAAGCAACACAGGATACAAGAGAAATTGGGCAGAGAGAAGCTCACAGAATCAAAGCAATAAAGATAAGATGTATAAGGCAGAACAGTAAGCTGAAAAGTGAGAATTAAGGAGAATGAGATGTAGTGAGATACAAAGAGACAGAGTGAACCTCTGTTGGATGTGAGGTGTAGTTAGGAGGGTGGATGTATTTTTCTCTGAGTTCATCTGAGCTGTGAACATAGTTCAGCAAGATCACATTGAAGTGTGTTCCCCAGTCACTGTCTATAGGCTGTCATTTCCTTTCAAAGTTCTGTGAATTCAAAGCTCTTCAAATGAATAGAGGAAGAAAAAAGAATAGAGGAAAAAATCAAAAGAGATGCCAGCCTATTAGCATATGATGAAGAAGTCAATTATGACACAAGAAGTCAAATATGATATGATTATGAGAAGCCAATTATTAGTTCTTTGGTTTTCTGTCTGCACAGAAGAAAAGCTCTTCTTTGTTTTCCCTACCATTCTCTCACAACATTGCACATACATGCACACACAAATGAACACACACTCATATACACAGACAGAGACTTGTGCACAGACTCAGGCTGCTTTCAACAGGTTTGAGGGAGCCAAAAGAGAAAGAAGAGCTGGGCTCCTGAATGGAGGGCGGTGACACTGAGTGGATAATGTAAGGAGAAAGAATGGAGAAGGTAGGCTGAGGTCTCCAAATGAAAAGCTCTCTGAGTAAGTGTCAGGTTTTTCCAGGGGACATGGAATCCAGATATCCCAAGGCTGGGAAGAGCGATGATTTTCAAGATAGCTCTCAGAAGTTGTACCAGAAACATGGTAATAAATTCCATGACTGACTTACAGCCCTGCAATGTAGAAAGCTCCCAGAGAACTGGCAAATGTAATAATGGTCAATAGTGTGGTCAGTGTCAAAAGAGCAGGCATTTGGTGGTGATGAAAGTGTTAATCTGTGAGATGAAGAAAATATAGATAAAGCCAAAGATTGTAATTGTGAAAAAAAAAACCCCAAAGATCAAGATAAGATTGAAAGAAACAGACTAGAAGCAAAGAGAAAATAGAAAGGGAAGTGATAGTAGAAGGGAGATTACTTCAATACTAAAACTAGGTCCAGAGAGAGAAGCACAGACAATAGATGAGAATGAGATATGTACAAGGGGTAATAAATGGGGAGGAGTAAAGATGAGGCACAAAGAGAACTATGTAGAGAAAGAGTTAAAAGATGAGGAAAAAATGGTAAAGAGAGGGGACAGTGTAAAAGGGAGAGAGGAGAGAGATGGAGAAATTGTGGAATGTGAAAAATATCCTGAGACAAAAGCAACTTTGTCACAAGGTTGTTATTCACAGTAGCAGTGAGTTTTCAGGGTAAGTTGTCCCCAGGAGTCAAAGTGGCCCCTGTAACTCACCCAGATTACAAGAGACCTCACCCCAGGCATTTTATCCACTCTTATGCCTTCAATCACCATACACAACCTAATGGTTCCTAAACATGCATCTCCAGCTCAGCCCTGTCCTCCAAGAGACTAAACTCATTGTTTTAAGTGTCAGAAAGACCTCTGTCCACGATTCTGAAGGTCCTAGCCTTATCCATTTATGTAGATGTCTCCTAAAAGCTTCCAACTCAACACTTCTAAAACCAAGCACATCATCTTTTCCCCTAAAACCAGAATCTGCTCCTCCGGTGTTCCGTATCTCTAAAACACACTGTTAATTGTCTCATTCTTTCAAGTTGAAATTCTCAGAGTCATCCATGACACCACCATCTTCTCAATTAATATACCCTACCTGTCATCTAACTCCATCAATACTTCTTTTTAAGTGTCTCCAATCTGTCCATTTATCTCCATTCCCATTGCTCTCACTTTAATCCATGTCTAGATCACTTCTCACTTTAACTAGAGCTCCAGGCTCCTATTTGCCCTCCTTCTAACTTGCTCCCACCGGTTGTATTCTAAGTGATTTAGCTAAATTGGTCTTTCAAAAATGCAAATATGTTTGTACTACTTCCTACGTAAAATACAATGCCTTTAAATTTCCTTTATTATTAAGTTGATTCTCCCTTGTGCGATCTCCAAAGCCAGCTAGCTTGGGGCTCCTGCCTCTTTCTCCATCCTCATCATTGCCGCTCACTCCCTCACTCTGTGTTCAGACATGCTAAACTCCTTTTGGTTACTTGCATTTGCTGAATGTAGACCTTTGCACATGCTTCTCCATCTATTTAGAACTATCGTCTTGGCTCCCTTCCTTCCTAATCTGGCTAACTTCTGCTTCCATCGTACATCCTCTGGAAGAGATCCCTCATCCCAAACAAGGCTAGTTCTTCCTGCCTTATGCCCGCCAGAGTATCCTGTACAATCTGTATCCTAACATTCTTCATGTTTCAATATATTCACTCATTTATGTGTCAACTCCTCATTTGTTCATAAGATTGACAAACACCAACACTTCAGTAGTCTTGTGCCCTACATTGTTATCAGCACCCATCTCAGCACCTGGCACATGAGAAAAGTTTGGCAAATACTTGTTGAGTGAGTGAAAAGAACTGTTAATTTTCTATATTCTAACATTTGGAAAATTACCCATAAAAGTTATTCTATTATTGTATTTATATGGAATATTCCACAAAAATTATTTTAAGAATTGAATTCTATATATACAAATATATATACATAAATATAATAAATAATATGTCTGGAAAAGAACATCACCACAAAGAATTACATACAAAATTCTGTAAAAAATATTGTCATCTACAAGGAGAAGTAGGTCAAGAAAAAATAGAAAACAAAAATACATTATTTTGGCAAAAAGAAAAGGATAAAAGAGAAAATATGGATTGAAAGGAAAGGACAGAGGCAATGAGGAACAACAAAAGAGCAAGTTATTGCAGAGATAGAGCCGTCCTTTGTTGTAGGAGTGGGGATGGGAGAATCAGTAACGTTGGGAGAAAGGATCATTGAAGGGCAGATAGCGCAACTGAAAGTTCTTTACAAATTACAATTGAAGAGCGGGGCTACCAGGACCTGAAAATGAGAATTGTTCCTGTGTCATGTGTTTTTCAAAAGGTGTACCAAGAGGCCAAGAAGCAAAGACTAAAAATAGCCACGCATCTGACATGATGGGTAAGGCCACCCAAGGATCTTGGGGTGGGGGTGGTTCAGCAGATATCACAGACTCTGGGTATGTGTGTGGTAGGTGGGCAGTTTTCAAGGAGAACATCAGGCAGCTCACCAACAGGGAATGGACCAGTTATGAAGGTGAGAGTCACAGGTCCCCGGCTACAAGATGTCGGGAGTCTGAAATCAGAGCTCTCGTTTCCTGCTGTACTTGACTCTGAGCACACTTTGACAGGGAATGGATCCAGTCTATGCTAGAATCCCATTCTCTGCATTTTCTTGATCTGACCCTTTTGGGAACTAGAGGCAGGCAGGAGATCATTATAAAGTAACGTTTAACCAAATGGGCCCTGTTGATTATTATATGGATGAAGTAGTAGAAATACACTCTTAAAATGGCAGTGTCCAGTTTACTATCATCGTATTAATAACAAAGCCTTATTTTTACACAGTGATTTCCATCCTGGTCACACTCAATATTCTATGGAACCCAGGAAAGCCAAGTATACTTTTGCTAGTAGAGAGTAGTGTCATTTTGTCACAATGTTATCAAGGCCTCAAAAGACAACTGATTCTGCCTCTAAATTGTCAGAAGGAGGTACTTCAGATCAACTATTCTTAACCCAGCACGTATTTCTGATGGATGTCCTCCAGCATGTCATTGGTTTATATAGTGATTTCTTGCAAACTTTTGCACATAAGATCTTATTTAATCCTCACAAAAATCTTAAGACCTAAACAGGGTAGGATACTTGTTCCTATCATTGAATAAACTGAAAAACATAGGTATGTATTTAACAGTGTTTTTCAAAGTTCCATTGAGAAATAAAGGAAGACCCAGGGCCCACTCTGAAAGTAGTTCTCAATTCAGTAGATTTTCGGTTCCTTTAGAAGGAAGAGAGAAACAATAAATCAAACATCTTTGCAGACTCAAGCCTTCTGCAATAGTAATCATCCTCAGAGTTGTAACTTTTACTCATTCATTTCTGTTTCCTCACCACTACCTGTTGTTTTCTAGATACCGTGAATCCTGGAAACAACTTTACTTTAGGAAAATCCACGAGGCAAAGAAGTAAGAGTAAATAATATTTTACTTGCTTTTGATGTTAGAAATGAATTTTTTAATGCCAGACTTTCATCATCATTATTTACAATGCTGCAGTAGGCAGAATGATGGTCCCCCAAAAGTGTCTGTATCCCTGGAATCTGGAATCTGTTATCTTACACAGCAAAACAGACTTTACAGATGTAATTAAACTAGGGACCTTGAGATGGGGGAGATTATCCTGGATTATCTGGGTGGGCCCAATATACTCCCATAGGCCTTAAAAAGTGGAGAACCTGCCTTGGGTGTGGAGAGAGGAGAAATGACTAGGGAAGAATCATCAGAGAGATGAAATATTGTTGGCTCTGAAGATGGAGGAAGGGACTAGGGAGCGTGGGTAACCTTTAGAAGCAGAAAAAGCAAGGAAATTTATACTCCCCTACAGCCTCCAGAAAGGAATCAAGGTCTACTAAAAGGTTGATTCTAGCCCTGTGAGACCCATGTCAGAATTCTTACTATAAGAGAAATTTGTGTTGTTTTAAGCTACTCAGTTTGTAGTAAATTGTTGTGGAAGCAATATAGGAATTCACATTCCTGAAAGTGTGGAAGTGTCTTTGGGCAGTGGGCAGAGGCTGGAAGAGTCTTGAGTAGAATGATAGCAAAAGCCTAGATTGACCATTTTGTTAGTAGAAAGGTGGATGACAAAGACTGCTAGAGAGGACTCAGAAAGAGGTGAAGAATGAAGTAGAGAAAACTTATATTGTTTTAGAGAACACATAAATCATCCTAAATAGTAGAAATACGGAGGCTGAAAGTGTGACTGGTGAGGGAGTGCTCAGAAATAGACATATTTTGGAAACTAGAGGAAGGGGATCTTAGTCATATAGTGACAAAGCTTGGCAAAATTCTGTCTTGCAGATATGTGGAAAGCAGAACTCTCTGGATATATATAGCTAAGGAGATTTCTAAGCAAAGCCATGAAAGTGCAGCTGGTTTCTTTTTGCTGCTTAGAGTAAAATGAGAGAGGAAAGAACTGCTAAACAAAAAGGAATCAGGAATTGATAATTTGGAAAATTCTTAGCCTATTCAGGTTACAAAAGATGCTGAAATTAGGAGATTCACTGTCAGGAAAGTATGCTCTGTAGAAGTGACCAAGAATGGGTTTTACAACTTTTTGCTAGTTCCGTGGAAATAGCAAGAGGTCAGAGTATTCAGTCACATAAAAGGTTCTTTGAGGAGATTAACTATGTGACTCATAGATCCCTTCAGCCAGCACACCAGAAGCCAAAAATAGATAAATGATTATATAGAAAAGATCTGTGGAGGAGCCTCTTGTCTGATAGAGCAAATCCCATGACAGACATGGGAGATCTACAAGATTCTTGAGAATTTTATGCCAACAGAAGCAGACATGCATGTCCTGATCCCTGGAATCTGGAATCAGTGACTTGACATGGCAAAAGAGACTTTAAGGATGTGATTAACTTAAGGCTCTTGAGATAAGGGGATTATCCTGGTTATCCAGGTGGCCCCAATCAAAACACATGGGTCCTTAAAAACAGAAAACCTTTCCCGCTGTAGAGAGATGGATATGTGACTATGAAATAATGATCAGAGATGCAATGGGACTGACTTTGAAGATGAAGGCAGGGGACAATGAGCCTAGAAACACGGGCAACCTTCAGAAGTTGGAAGAGGTAAAGAAATTATCCCCTACAGCCTCCAGAAAGGAAGAAGGTCCTGTGGACACCTCAGTTTTAGACTAGTGAGACCTGTGTCAGATTTCTGACCTTCAGAACTGTAAGATAATAAATTTGTGTTGTTTTAAGCCACAAAATGTATGGTAATTTATTACAACTGCAATAGAGAACTAGTATCTTTCATAAGACTAAAAAGAAAATAAAATCCCCTTTATATTATTAGATTACATATTTTAAAATAGAAATTTATATTTTCCCTTTCTTTTTTATTGTGTAAGTTTAAGGTGTACAGCTTTCTAATTTGACGTCTGTATACGCTACAAAGTGATCGCCACTACAAGCCTAGTTACCATCCATCACCATACCATTGACTCTCTTGAGTCATTTCACCCATTCCCCAATCCCCTTCCCCTCTGGTAACCACTGATCTGTTCTCTGTGTCTATGAGTTTGTTTTTGTTTTATTTTGTTTGTTCATTTGTTTTGTTTCTAGATTCCACATATGAGTGAAATCATGTGATATTTGTCTTTCGCTGTCTAACTTATTTTGTTTAGCATAATGCCCTCAAGGTCAATCCATGTTGTCACAAATGGCACAATTTCATTCTTTTTTATAGCTAAGTAGTATTCCTGTGTGTGTGTGTGCGTGTATCTCACATCTTCTTTATCCATCACCCACTGATGGACACTTAGGTTGTTTCCATATCTTGGCTATTGTAAATAATGCTGCATTGAACATAGGGGTGCATAGATCTTTTTAAATTAGTGTTTTGGTGTTCTTTGGATAAATACCCAGAAGTGGAATTGATGGGTCGTATGGTAGTTCTATTTTTAATTTTTTGAAGAACCTCCGCACTGTATTCCAGTGGCTGCACCAATTTGCATTCCTACCAACAGTAAATGAGGGCTCTCTTTCTTCCATGTCCTCACTGACACTTATTTCTTGTCTTCATGATGATAGCCATTCTGACAGGTGTGAGATGATATCTCATTGTGGTTTTGATTTGCATTTGCCTGATAAGTGATGTTGAGCATCTTTTCATATGCCAGTTGGTCATTTGTATGTCTTCTTTGGAAAAATATCTATTCAGGTCCTCTGACCATTTTCTAATTGGATTGTTTGTCTTTTTTGATATTGAGTTGTATGAGTTCCTTATGTATTTTGGATATTAATCCCTTATCAGATATATCATTTGCAATTATCTTTTCCCATTCAGTAGGTTGCCTTTTCCTTTTGTTGATTATTTCCTTTGCTATGCAAAAGCTTTTTAGTTTGATGTAGTCTCATTGGTTCATTTTTTCTTTTGTCACCCTTGCCTGAGCAGACAGATCCAAAAAGCTATTGCTGAAACTGATATCAAAGAGCTTACTGCCTATGTTTTCTTCTAGGAGTTTTATGGTTTCAGGTCTTACATTCAAGTCTTTAATCCATTTTGGATTTGTTTTTTTATATGGTGTAATATAGTGGTCGAGTTTTATTCCTTTGTGTGCAGCTGTCCAGTTTTTCCCACACCATTTATTGAAGAGACTATGTTTTCCCCATTGTGTATTCTTGCCTTCATTGTCTGGGTTAATTTACCATATAATCATGGATTAATTTCTGGGTGCTCTATTCTGTTGTGTTGATCTGTATGTCTGTTTTTGAACCAATGCCATAGTGTTTTGGTTACTATAACTTTACAGTTTGAAATTAAGGAGAGTGATACCTCCAGCTTTGTTCTTCTTTCTCAAGATTGAGAAACTATTTTTTTTGTAGTTTCATACAAATTTTAAGATTATTTGTTCTAATTCTGTGAAAAAGGCCAATGATATTTTGATAGGGATTGCATTAAATCTGTAGATTGCTTTAGATAGTATGGACATTTTAACAATATTAATTCTTCTAATCCATGAACATGATAGGTCTTTCCATTTATTTGTGTCATCTTCAATTTCTTTTATCAATGTCTTCTAGTTTTCAGAGTACAAGTCTTATACTTCCTTGGTTAAATTTATTCTTAGGTATTTTATTCTTTTTGAAGCAATTGCATGGGCTTGTTTTCTTAATTTCTCTTTCTCATAGGTCAATATTAGTGTGTAGAAATGCAACTGATTTCTGTATATTAATTTTGTATCCTGCAACTTTACTGAATTCATTTATTAGTTCTAATAGTTTTTTGGTGGAGTCTTTAGAGTTTTCTATATATACTATCATGTCATCTGCAAATGGTTTTACTTCTTCCTTTTTACTTCTTCCTTATCAATTTAGATGCCTTTTATTTCTTTTTCTTGCCTAATTGCTATGGCTAAGACTTCCAATACTGCATTGAATAAAAGTGGTGAGAGTGGTCATCTTTGTCTTGTTCCTGATCTTGGAGGAAAAGCTTTCAGCTTTTCACCATTAAGCATGTTGTTAGCTATTGGTTTGTCATATATGGCCTTTATTATATTAAGGTACATTTCCTCTATGCTCACTTTGTTGAAAGCTTTTATCATAAATGGGTGTTGAATTTTGTTAAATGGTTTTTCTACATCTAATGAGATGACCATATGATTTTTACCCTTCATTTTGTAAATGTGGTGTATCATGTTGATTGATTTGCAGATGTTGAACCATCCTTGCTTCCCAAAATAAATCCTACTTGATTATGATGTGTAATCCTTTTAATCTATTGTTGAATTCAGTTTGCTAATATTTTGTTAAGGATTTTTGAATCTACCTTCATCAGGGATATTGCCCATAATTTTCTTTTTTTATAGTGTCTTTGGTTTGGTATCAGGGTAATACTGGCCCATAAAATGAGTATGGAAAAGTTCCTTCTTTGATTTTCTGGAATAATTTTAGAATAGGTATTAACTCTTCTTTAGATATTTGGTAGAATTTACCTGTGAAGCCATCTGGTCCTAGACTTTTGTTTGTTGGAAGTTTTTTGGTTACTGATTCAATTTCTTTACTAGTAATTGGTCTATTCATATTTTCTATTTCTTCATGATTCAATCATAAAAGATTGTAAGTTTCTAGGAATTTATCCATTTCTTCTAGGTTGTCTCATTTATTGGTGTATAATTGTTCATACTATTCTCTTATGATCTTTTGTATTTTTGTGGTATTGATTTTCACTTCTCTTTTATTTCTGATTTTATTTATTTAGGCCCTCTCCCTTTTTTTCTTGATAAATTTGGTTAAAAGTTTAATGATTTTGTTTATCTTTTCAAAGAACCAGTTCTTTGTTTCATTGACTTTTTTCTTTTTTTTTCTTTTTAGTCTCTATTTCATTTATTTCCACTCTGATCTTAATTATTTTCTTCCTTCTATTCACTTTGGGCCTTTTTTGTTCCCTTTTTTCTGGTTACTTTAGATGTAAAGTAAGATCGTTTTGAGATTTTTCTCCTTTCTTGAAGTAGGCCTGTATTGCTATGAACTTCCCTCTTAGTACAACCTTTGCTGCATCCCAAAGATTTTGGAACATTGTGTTTCCCTTATCATTTGATTTATTCTTTGATTTCTTCATTGATCCATGGGTTGTTTAATAGCCTGTTGTTTAGTCTCCATATGTTTGTGTTTTTTCTAGTTTTCTTCTTGAAATTGATTTCTAGTTTTACATCATTCTGGTTGGAAAAGATGCTTGATAAGATTTCAGTCTTTTAAAATTTATTCACACTTGTTTTCTGGCCCAACATGTGATCTATCCTGGAGAATGTTCCATGTGCATTTGAAATGAATATGTATTCTGCTCTTTTGGGATGGAATGTTCTGTATATATCAATTAAGTTGATCTAGTGTAATGTGTCATTTGAGGCCAATGTTTCCTTGTTGATTTTCTGTCTGGATGATCTAGCCATTGATGTAAATGGGGTATTAAAGACCTCTTTTATTATTGTGTTGCTGTCAATTTCTCCCTTTACGTCTGTAAATAATTGCTTTATATATTTTAGTGCTCCTATGTTGAGTGAATAAATATTTACACATATTATATCCTCTTGTTGGATTGGCCCCTTTATCCTTATGTAACATCCTTCTTTGTCTTTTGTTACAGTTTTTGTTTTAAAGTCTATTTTGTCTGATATAAGTATTGCTATCCAAGCTTTCTTTTCATTTCCATTTTCATGGTATATCTTTTTCTATCCCTTCACTTTCAGTCTGTGTGTGTCTTTTGGTCTGAAATGAGTTTCTTGCAGGTGGCATATAGATGGGTCTTGTTTTTTTATCCATTCAGCCACCTTATTTCTTTTGATTGGAGAATTCAGTCCATTTACATTTAAAGTAATTATTGATGAGTGTATTTATTACCATTTTGTTCATTGCTTTCTGGCTGTTTTTGTGGTTCCCCTCTGTTCCTTCCTTCTCTTTCTCTCTTCCCTTGTGGTTTGATGGTTTTCTTTAGTGTTACGTTTAGACATCTTTCTTTTTTTCTTTTGTGTATTTACTGTAAGTTTATTCTTTGTGATTACCATGAGGTTCACATGCACCATCCTGTGTGTATAACAGTCTCTATTAAGTTGATAACAGCTTAAACTTGAACACATCCTAAAAGTTTACATTTTTACTTTCCTCTTCTGTTTTTATATTTTTGATGACACATTTTACATCTTTTTATTTTGTGTATCCTTTAATTATTGTAATTTTAGTTAATTTTGTTTTTGTCCTTCAGTCTTCAAACTTGGTTTATAAGTGATTGACCCACTACTTTTATTATTTATTTACCTTTTCCAGTGAGATTTTTACTTTTCTATGTTTTTGTATTATTAATTAGTTCCTTTTCTTTTTAGCTTAGAGAAGTCCCTTTAACATTTCTTGTAAGGTTGGTTCAGTGGTGATGAACTCCTTTAGCTTTTGTTTGTCTGGAAAACTTTTAATCTCTCCTTCAATTCTAAGTGATAACCTTACCTGGTAGAGAATTCTTGGTTGGGAGTTTTTTTCCTTTCAGCACTTTGAATACATAATCCTATTCCCTTCTGGCCTGTAAAGTTTTTTCTGAAAAATCTGCTAATAGCCTTATGGGATTTCCCTTGTACATAGTAAATTGTTTTTCTCTTGCTGCTTTTAAGATTCTCTCTTTATCCTTAACTTTTACTATTTTGATTATAATGTGTCTTGATATGTTTCTCTTTGGGTTTGTCTTCTTTGGAACTCTCTGGGCTTCCTGGATCTGGGTGTCTGTTTTCCCAGATTAGGGAATTTGTCACGTATTATTTCTTCAAATAGTTTCCCTGGCTCTTTCTCTCTCTCTTTTCCTTCTGAGACCCTTATAATGCAAACATTATTTGGCTTGATGTCATCCCACAGGTCCCTCAAAGTATCCTCACTTTTTTAAATTCTTTTTTCATTTTGCTGCTCTGTCAGGGTGAATTCCATTGTTTTGTCTTCCAGCTCACTGATTCATGCTTCCATTTTGTCTGTTCTGCTGTTGAGCCCCTCTAGTGTATTTTTCAGTTTAATTATAACTTTTTTTTAAGTGAGGAAGATTGGCCCTGAGCTACCATCTGTTGTGAATCTTCCTCTTTTTGCTTGAGGAAGATTGTCTCTGAGTTAGTATCTATGCCAATCTTCCTCTATTTTGTATGTAGGATGCCATCACAGCATAGCTTGGTGGGCGGTGTATAGGTCCATGCCGGGGATCCGAACCAGCAAACCTTAGGTCACTGAAGAGGAGCATGTGAACTTAACCACTACACCACAAGGCCAGCCCCTAATAATAACTTTTGTTTGGTACCTTCTTATATTTTCTGTCTCTTTGTTGAAGTTCTCATTGTGTTCATCCATTCTTCTCCCAAGTTCAAGGAGCATCGTTATGGTCATTACTTTGAACTGTTTATCAGGTATGTTGCTTATCTTTGTTTCATTAAGGTCTTTTTCTGGGGATTTTCCTTGTTCTTTGGTTTGGAACAAATTCCTCTGTCTCCTCATTTTACCTGTCTCCCTGTGTTTGTCTATATATATTAGGTGAAGTAGCTACAGCCTTCAGTCTTATATAGATGTTCAGTGTGGCCCAGAAGCACAGTAACCCTTGATCACCAGAGCCAGGCACTCTATGAACCTCCCTCTTGTGGGCTGCATGTGTCTGTCATCTGTTGTAGGGCCTTGGCTATAGTGCAGGGTGGGCGGGGTACACAGCATTCACCCAGCCCAGTTACACCCCATTGTTATGCTGGGAGGTTGAGGTTGTGGCTCAGCTGCAGTGCTAGACGGGAGGAACTCATGCACCTGCTTCGTCTAATTGTGACTCAGCTGTGGTACGGGATGGGCAGGACATGCCCTTTGGTGCTAGTAGGTAGAGGGTTGGCCCAAAAGTGGCACCCTTGGTTCCAGCAACAGCAAGTTATGATGAAGTTGCAAAAATGGTGTCCACCAGTGCTTTCTTCCCCAGACAAAGTCCTAGCAGGGTCCTACCTCTCTAGCAGCTGCTTTCAGTTTAGTGAGTGGGTCTCCCTCCTTTATGGTCCAGGCACTTTTCAAACCATTGCTTTTGTGCTGGATCTCAGGTTAAGTGGATCTCTGCATGAGCCTTTTACAAGCAGGCCTCATTTTTCTATAATTCTATGGTTCTCCTGGTCTTAACCATCACTGATTTTCAAAACCAGACATTTTTGAGGGCTTGTCTTTCTGTTGCTGGTCACAAGGGTCTGGGTGCCTGATGTGGGACACTATCCCTTTACTCCTTGAGTGAGCCTTCCATGGTTTTTGGGGGTTGCCCCCCAATTGTGGGTCACTGTGCCTGGGATGGGGTCCCAGGTGAGGCCATGTCTCTGCCTCTCTTACCCTTCTCATTATATCTCTTTTGTTTTCCATCATGGAGGTGCTGTTCATCTAGTTCTCAGGTCCTCTTCAGAGGAAAAGTATTCCATACACAGCTATAAGTTTGTTGTGTCTGCAGGAGAGGATGAGTTCAAGGTCCTCCTACACCGCCATCCTGAGCTCTTGCCCTGTAGTTTCATAGAATACTCACATCTTTAAGTTTTGTTTTTCGGATTTTAAAAAAAAATATCTTTGTAGGGAATAACCTGGTGGCACAGTGGTTAAGTTCACATGCTCCACTTTGGTAGCCCGGGGTCCACAGGTTTGGATCCTGGGCAAGGACTGAGCACTGCTCATCAAGCCATGCTGCGGTGGCATCCCACATAAAATAGAGGAAGATTGGCAAGGTTTTTAGCTCAACAACAGTCTTCCTCAGGGCCAATCTTCCTGATACACACAAAAATATATATCTTTGTAAACTTTGATGTATTTTTTCTATGCATTTATTAACACATTTGAAATTGTCATATACCTAAATAAATCTATTCATACTGTTACATTTCCCTTACTTTAAATCAGTACATTAATTTACATTACTATAATTTTTTGCTATGGTTGAACATTTTTCATTGGTTTTTGGTCATTTGTTTTTCTTCTTCCAAAAATGCGTGGTATATATTGTGCCAGTGTTGCTGTTATGTTGGTGGTTTCCTGGGTTTTTTTGTAACCAAGCCGAATATGAATAGAAATACTAATATATAATATATATGAAATTTTGCCTATATGTGTTGTTAATATTTTGTCTCACTTGATGTGACTTTTTATGTTTGTCATTGTATATTTCATCCTAGAGAATTATGAAAATTTTGTGCATTCAAATCTATCAGGCTTTTCCTATATGGATTCTAGGTTTTATATAAAATTTATAAGGATATTTTCCACCTCAATATTTTAAAAATACTTTATATTTGCTTCCAGAATATTTTAAGTACTTAATACTTTTTAATGTTTAAATCTGTAATTCCCATGGGATTCACCTCTTTGTGAGTGATGTGAGGTAGTAATTACTAGAAATCACCCCAACACTTTTTTCTTCATGAATTGCAATGTCCTTTTATGTGCCTGTCCTGTATTCATGGATCTGTGCCTGCACTCGATTCTGAAACACTGCTCTGTTTATTTCTATTCCAGTGCCAATTGCAGTTGGTTTAATTACAAACTTTACAGTAAATTTTGCTGTTCCTACTCAGTATATCTTCTGTTGCAAAGAAAAAAAATAAAAGGCACAGTGAGGCACAACAGAAAAAAAGATTTCAGATTTTCAGTAATTCTGGCTCACTCACTGTGGATTTAGAATCAAATCAAGACTTTCTCCTAATACCTCCCCAATTCCATTGGGACTTTGAAAATATAATGAATTTGCAGATTAATTTGGGTAGAATTGAGATTTTTACAAGGAAAATGAACTATGCATTTATTTAGGTCAACTTTTCTGTCCTTCAACAAAGTTTTATAGTTTTCTTTACATAGATTGTGCATGTTTTTACTTTTCTTGTCAACTTTATTGAGATATAATTTACATACAATAGAATTCATCACTTTAACCCTTCAACTGGATATGTTTTAACAAATGTGTATAGTCATGTAAATACTACCACCATCACGACATAGAACATTTCCATTGCCCACTAAGGTCCCCTTGTTTCCCTCTTCCCATTCTGGCTCTTGACAGCAGCTGATCTGTTTTTATCACTAGTTTTTTTCTGGAATTTCATATAAATGAATCCATACAATATATAGTTTATTTATGTCTGTCTCCCTTCACTTAGCTTAATGCTTTTGAGACATATCCAGATGGCTGTGTGTATCAGTAGTTATTCCATTCTTATTGCTGAGAAGTCCATTATATGGATATACAGCAGATCGTTTATCTAGTCCTGTTGATAGGCAATAAGCTGTTTCCACTTTGGAGCTATTACAAAAAAACTACTAGGGACATGTTTATACAATATTTGGGTGGACATGCTTTAATTTT
Organism: Equus asinus; assembly: GCF_041296235.1. Classification (NCBI taxonomy): domain Eukaryota; kingdom Metazoa; phylum Chordata; class Mammalia; order Perissodactyla; family Equidae; genus Equus; species Equus asinus. The sequence goes on along the minus strand of NC_091808.1, from coordinate 10,147,087 downwards.
TCTTGGATAAATACCTAGGATTAGTACTACTGAGTCATATGAACATGAGTGCATGTTTAACATTTTCTGAATCTGCCAAAATGTTTTTCAAAGTGGTTTATACTTTTCTACATTCCCACTAGCAATGTATTGAAAATTCCAATTGCTTCACATACTCACCGGTACTTGGTATTTTTAATTTTAATTTAATTCTTAGTGTTTTTAATTTTAGCCATCCTTAGTGGGTATGTAATTGTATCTCACTGTAGTTTTCATGTTCATTTTCCTAATGATTAATAATGCTGAGCATCTTTTCATGTACTTACTTGCCACCCATAGATCTCATTTGGTGAAGTGTCTATTCAAATCTTTTGCCCATGTTCAATTCAGTTATCACTTTATTTTTTTAGATGAAAGCACTATTTATGTATTCTGGATTCAAGTTCTTTGTTAGTTATGGTCTTACAATCTGTAGCTTACCTTTTCATTTTCTTACCGGTATCTGTTGAAGAGCGAAATTTTAAAAATTTTGATGAAGTCTAATTTAACAGGTTTTTCTTTTATAATCTGTAATTTTGGGTTTTATTTAAGAAATCTTTGCCTAACTCAAGAGCTTACGTTTTGTCAAGAAGTTGTATGGTTTAGCTCTTGCATTTGGATCTGTGATCCAGTTTGAGTTAATTTTTACATGTGATGTAAGGTAAGGATTCTTTATTTTTTGGCATATGGATATCTAATTGTTCTAGCACCATTTGTTGAAAAGATTATCCTTTCTACATTAAATTAATTGCTTTCACATCGTTTTTGAAAGTCAGTTGGCCTACGAGTCTTGGTGTTTTTCTGGACTTCCTTTTCTGTTCTATTTATCTATATGTCTATATATCTTTATGTCAGTATGACACCATTTATAACTATAGCTTCATAATAAGCCCTGAAATCAGGTAATAAGGCCTCCAATTTTGTTTCTCCTTTTCAAAGTTGTTTTGGTTACATTAGGCCCTGTGCATTTTGAAACTTCTTCTATCTTTCAGTTAGCCACTTTCAAAACCACGTCATTGTCCAAGGTACCTGCTGAGCTCCAGCCATTGGTCCATGTTCCAGGCCCCCAAAGGAGAAATGGTGAAGGGCGAAAGATATCTTCCCCAGAGGTCTATCCTTTTTGTGAAGCTTTCCTAGAGTTCCCTCCCTCCCACACAATATTCTGCTCTCATCTTACTCATCAAATCTTAAACTGGTGGTCATGCCAGTTATAAAGGAAGTTATGAACTATGATATTTTGTCTAGATGTCTCCAGAATGCAGATATACTGTTAGTAAATTAGGAATGGAAAATGAATATCTGGAAAACAATATGAAGAACTGACCTCATCAATTCTTTAAAATTTGTTAAAGCCTTTTGGAATCTACCATGTGATCGATATTTGTAAATATTCTATGTCATTTTAAAATAATGTACATTTGAACTATTCGTTGGGCTCGGGCTTCTCCTCATATACATCTTCTTTATTAAGCACAACTTTGTTGTTTAAATCTTCTATATCCATAGTAAATTAGATTGTATTTGTTCCGTCAGGTATGTATAGAGATGTGTTAACTTCTCCCATGATTTTGTATTTACCAATCCCTCCATGTTCTGTTGTTTTACTTTAAGTACTTTGAAGCTATCCACGATTGTTATAACAGTGGATTTTTTCTTTTATTATTAGACAGCGTTCCTCTTCATTCTTATTAATGCTTTTTGCCTTAAAAATCTCTTTTTCAGAGTGCTAAGATTTTTGCATTAACTTTTATGTTTTTTGCTCCCTTTTCATAAAACCCTCCTATGCAGATTTGTTTTATGTCTCTTGTGATATTCAGTTTTTTGTAATCTTCCCTGATTATCCTAATCTTTTAATAGTTAATTTTTATTTGTTTCTTTTATTATGATTCCTGATATATGTGAACTTACATATTCTATATTATTGCTGACCATTCTTTTTCTGTGTTTTTGTGTCTTTTTCCTGCTTTCTGATGGATTGAGATCGAATTTTGTATTCCACCGTTTTCCTCTGCTGGTTTGGAAATTGGAGATAAAATTTCAGTAATCTCTTTAACCACGCCCTGACCTCAAAAGATGATGCGGGTCTTAGCATAGATTCCCTACAAATTGAACATCTCATTTCCATACTTAAGCTATTTTTCTTTAACATTTTCTTATTAATTTTCTTTTAATTATAAATTTTGAAACTGTTATCACTTTTACAGTCAATAATTATTTAAATGATTTTTTTATCATCATTGTTTCTTTTCTTTGGTTTCACTTTTTGTCTAGCTGAATTAAATCACTGGTTCTTTTAGTGAAGATCTCTAAGTGGCAAACCCTCTAAGTGTTGCATATGCAAATTTGTCTTTATTTTGATAGAATTTTTTTAACAAGTTTAAAAATTCTAGGTTGACATTTATTTCTCCTCGGTACAGTAAAGTGATTACTGGAAGGTCTTCTGTAATGTATTGTGTAGCTGATGAAAATTCTTCTTTTACTGTGACTGTCATTTCTTGGTTAATAATCTTTCCTTTCTCTCCGAAAGCTCTTTTCCACATCACTGAATTATTAAAATTTTAAAGGTATGGAAAAATTGGGAAATTTTACCATAAGCCCCATTATACTTTTACATAGATTTACAATTAACATTGTACCATTCTTGCTTTACCACATTTCTGCCCATCTATCCATTTCTCTACCCATTCTCTAACCCATCTTTAAGATGGAAATATTACAAAGTTGCAGACATCAGTACACTTCCCCCCAAATACTTCAGCATGCCTATCATTAATTGGAGTTCAATATTTGTTCACAATTATTTATTTTCTTTTTTAGCTAAAATTTACAATGAGATGCACAAATATTAAGTATATCATGTTATGAGTTCTGATTAAAGCATTTCCCTGTAGAATCTAAATCTTTATCAACATACAGAACATGACCATCACCCTGGAAGTTAAGCAAATCTCCTCTGAGGATCCGAGAGAGACTTTATTATCCTGATATATTTCTAAGGAGGGAGACGTTCTCTATTTTATACTGGTCAGGAAACAAATCTGCCATCTGACCTGGAGGGCCACATTAATTCTAGCTTCCAAGGCTGTTTGCCATTCAAACATCCTTGAAAAGATACTCTGAGGCATGTGGAAATGCCATGAATTGCCTCCCAACAAATTCACCTCACACAGCAGATTGTGGCAAATTTCCCCATAAAGAAACCACTCCAATAGCCATTCTGATTAATCTGACCAATGGAGGCCGGGACCAAATCCATTCAATTTGTTTCCTGCAGCCTCTAATAAATTTCATAAACCGTAAATGGTTTTGGGTCTTTTATGACCACCCTTGCTGTGCAAGTCACGTGTTTGCATAAAGGAGGCAAGTGAATGCCTGGCTTTCACACAAGAAGTACAATCCCAAGGGCACACATGGTGCTCCTGAAAGGGAAACATTTACAATTGTTGAGGTCCCTAAGCAGACAGACATCAGCCAGGGTGAAGGTAGACAGTACCTCCAATGTGGGCCCTTGGCCAGCTGTAGAGGCTTAGAGTTCCTAGCTCCATTTATTGGATCTAGTCATTGATTGGGGTGGGGCAGGGAGGTGGAGGGAGGAGCACTGCCTGAGGACAGTCTATCCAATCTGTTCTTTTTGCCCATGATACCCACCAGAAGGCGTTCTTCCCCCTGCAACCCTCCACTGGATGACTAAGAATCAGGGTGGGGACAATGTCTGGAGGTATTCTGCATGGAATGTGCAGACACTGTTTCTAGTGTCTGTTTTCTTGATTCTGGTACAGAATGGCAGACTCAGCATCTCCGTGGTACAAGAGGTGTACCAGGGCAGTTTCCTTCTGAAAGAGGGATTCAGGGCAGTTCCAAAAGATAGATGTCATTAACGTTCCTCCATTTCCTGTCCCTCCTAGGGTTTAGGGTGTTCCCTCCTCAGATACCTGGATTTTTGCTCTTCCTTCAGTGCCACAAAATCTGTGTGTGCCATTCCAGTGCCTATAACTTCATCTTTCTTTCCCAATCATCTCCTATTCTCAGCTTTCATCCAGAAGGGTCAGATATAAGCAGAGCAAAGGCATTTCCATAAAATATAGTCAAATTTAAATATGAATCCCCCAGGCACTCTGAAGGCTGTGCCCTCTATGCTGGTTGGGGAAGCAACCATCATTTCCAGCAGTAGTCAGAAAAGAATCTTGAATTTTTGGAACTGGTCTATATACCATTAATCCCTCACCGCTTTTGTCCTGATCACGATTCAGGAAGGAGCTGATTCCTTCCTGGGGACAGCTGCCTTCGGTGACCAAAGAGCTGTACAGAAGAGTGTGGAAAGGAAGAGATGAGGATATAGAGTCAGACAGTCAGTGCATTGGGTGTAGCTCTTGATAAAGGGCACACCATTGTCAGTCTGCAAATGATCTAGCCAGCCATGCAATTTGCAGATTGTTCTAGAGCTTCTTGAGCTCTTCTTTTAGCTATGGAGAAAGCTGATGTGAGAGAGAAATGAAGCAAAGTAGAAAACACAAATAGAAGGCAGACACCATCTCCATTAGGTTACCCCATTATCCTCTCTCTTCTCACTCAGTCAGGGCTCAAATAGAGAGATACAAGTGTGGTCTCTCACTTTGTCTCTAGCTACCTAACTGCAGTGAAATAGTATTGCTGGAGAGTACCCTTCAGAACATGACAGAAGCTGTATGTTTTGTTGTCCTGTAAGAATCAGTGAGGCTGACTAGATTGGGAGTTAAGACAGTTTTATTGATGCCTGGTTTCTCTGCTAAAGCATTCTGTTTTGTGTGAGATTTGAGAAGTGAAGTCAAAGTAGACATTCTGTCTATGTATGTTATGTACCAAAAATACCACTGGAAGAAAGACCGAAATTCTAGAGATTTGTGGAATAGTTTCCTAAGTGCTCCTATGTCTTTATAGGAATGACCCCAACAGGAGAGGAAGGATGCATGTACAATCGCAAAATGAGGCATAATGAAGAAATCTTCTCTTTCAGGGTCAAGAATGGACAGAAATGAAAATGTGAATTTCCACTCTGAAATACTTCCTGTGACCTGTGGTCAGGCAAAGGGGATGTTATATAAGAGAAAATTGAAACGAGGTGGGTTTCAAGGTCTACTTTAATTTGCAACTTCTATCTGAAAGAATCACAGAAGTGATGGAATTACCCATCTGAATTACACATCTTTAAGGAATTGGAGCCCCAGTTTGGCTTGAGAGAAGGAGGAAGGGATCCCTAAGAATAATATTTTCATGCTTTAAGAAATCACACACGTTAAGTGCTTCCTCCACATGGAAGTGTCTATGGGGATGCCCAAACAACCAAAGAGAAGTGCAAGCACTTCAACCTATAGATGGAAAATATTGCATATTTTACTTTGAATCAGAAACAAAAGGGAAGAGGCCCTCAGCCTCCACCTTCATATCCTCTTCCCTTTCTGGATCATCATCACCAGGGCAGGGTGCTTGATGTAGTGAGAAGATCACAGAATTTCGAAGTAGAAAACCTCATTCCAGCCTCAGTTATGCCAAGTGATGGATTCATCTGAATAAAGAATGGGCCCTTTCTGAGCCCAAAATTTCTCAACTAAAAAAGAGAAAATAACTAAAGACTTGCTTCATGGTGTGACTGTGAGAGTTAATTCACATAAAGAATGTAAAATATTTGCCTTTTTAAATTATAAAGCTTCACAAAAATTGTCTATTATGATGGATGTTATATCAGACATCTCTTAATATGGGTTTGTGGACACCAATTAATCAAATGTTTGCATCATGTCTTTTTTAAGCAGCTTGAGTGAGATATAATTCATATACCATACAAGTCATCACTTAGAGCGTACGATTCATTGTTGGGTGTGTTTGGGATTTTTTTGTATATTCACAAGATTATACAACCATCATTAAAATCTAATTTTAGAGCATTTTTGGCCCCCACTAAAGAGAACTCCATGTCTCTTAGCAGTCAACGCCTGTTCCCATCTCACCCCACCACCCAGCCCTAAGCAACAACTAATCTATTTTCTGCTCTATAAACTGGCCTTATTGAGGCATTTCATATCAATCGACTCATATAATGTGTGTCTTCTTGTGACTGGCTCTTTCATTTAGCGTGATGTTTTCAAGGTTCATCCATGTAGTAGCAAGTATTGCACTTCATTCTTTTTTATTGCCAAATAATTTAATATTCCATAGTATAGATATGCCATATTTAGTTTATCCATTCATCAGTTTGGTTTTTTCCCACTCTTTGGCTATTATGAATAGTGCTATTTTGAACATTCATGTACAAGTTTTTGTGTGAATATATGTTTCCAATTCTTTTGGGCACATACCCAGCAGTGGAATTGCTGGGTTGTATGGTAATTCTGTGTTTAACTTATTGAGGAAAAAGCAAATTACTCTCCACGTTGGCTGCACCAGTTTATATTCCCACCAGCAATGTACGAGGGCTCCAATTTCTCTGCCTTCTTACCAACACTTGTTATTGTCCGTCTTTTTTATTATGGTCATCCTAGTGGATGTGAAGTAGTATCTCACTGTGATTTTGATTTGTATTTCTCTAGTGACTAATGACATTAAGCATATGCCTGTCTTCTTTATATAACTTAAATTTTCCACTGAATAATATTTCACAATTATTTTAATGTCAGCTGTCCAGGATTTCAGGGACAGAAAGATCTCTGTTCAATAATGCCATTAAATTGTATAAGAATGGTTGTAATCAAGGGCACAGATGTTGCTGTGGTACTATTTTGAGCCACAGGACACCCACCTGAGGTCCAAGTCCAACTTGAAGTTCTGTCTCCACATTGCCCCCAGGGCCATCTGGAGACTCTGTATCCTCAGAAAATTGAAATCCTCTCACTCTTCAGAATCACTTGTTTTTTCTTTTGTGGGTGATTTTGGAATACTTTTAAAAGGTTTATTTTGATGATAATTATCAATTTTTTGTTGCATAAAGGTTAAAGAAATGTTGCTACAAGGCAGGAAATCTCCTTTGAGGGGACTTATAGGTTGGGTTTGGGGTTTCTGGAGTCTGGGAGGAGAGGCCAGACTCTCTGGCAATTGCTCTTGAGCCCAAATTGGGTATCTCCAGATCCAGTGTAGTGGGAGGCCACCAGCAGAACTCTGAGGACCAAGAGGTCTCAGGATCAACTTACCCTGGTTTTACAGGAACCTTGGTGAAGTGTATACAGAGTGAAGGTGGAGACTGGATGACCCTCAGGGAATTTGAAGTCAATGGAGGCCACGAAAAATCAAGTAACTGGAAGCTGAGTGTGCGCTGTGGTGGGAGGCCCCTACGATGGCTGATAGAGGTATTCCAGTAACAGGGGCCGGGAGATGTGACTTTCCTTGCTGCTTCCTAAGAATAAGGTCACTATTTGTTCACCAAATATTTGTTGAGTTATAGCAGAAGCCACGATGCACCAGAGTTTATCCTCTTGCCAAAGAGAGGTGTCCCACACTCATAGCCTCAGTGCAATGCATCACATCAGTGTGGTACAAGGGGCTCTGTCAGGGTAGATGCAGGAGCTTGGAGGAGGGAAAGGTCATTCTGACTAAGGTGAATGCAGACAACTTTATGCAGTGAAAGAAGAAGACAGTGTACAGTCAAACAAGAGGAAAAAAGACACTTCAGAGAAAGAATGACATGGAAACCAGGACCACGACTAAAGTAGGTCTGTGGGTTGAGGTAGACAGATTGTGTGTGATGAGGCATAATCCATCAATTGGGGTTGTTTGTGGAGAGATTTAATGCCAGGCTAAGGAGTTGAAATTCATAACATAGACAATGCAGAACCAGGGAAGTCTTCTGAGGTGTGAAATGACACATTTAAAACATTATCTTAGACAGTCATGGGGCCTTGAAATGACTTCAGTGTCTTTCAGCCCAATGAACCTATAGTCACCCTACAATGCTCAGCTCAAACGTCACCCCTCTCTGAATAATATTCCCTGACTGGTCTGGCTCCTGGTCAGCCCTTCCCTGGGCCCCCTGAACCCACTACTAAAGTCCTTTTTACACTACCTTATACTTATCCTTCCATGCATTCTCTTTTTCTCTCTAGACTGCTCTAGGGTCTGTGTGTGCCCAAGATTGTCCAGAGTGTGTGACACTCAGTAGGCATGGGATAAGTGTGTGTTGATTGAATGGCTCTGCTGTAAGGACTCAAGCTGGGGTGGCATTTATGGGAATGGATAGGAGGTGAGAGATGTCAAAGGGATGGTGAAGAAAAACCTCTTAAAACTTCAGAAAAAGCACAAGAGATGGGGAAAAGTTTCTAAAGATGATTTTCCAGCTGCCATTTATTGAAGTCTAGAAGAAGTACAGGTGAGGCAAGGAAGATGGTTTCTCATTTAGACACCTGGACTTTTGAACTGATAGTGGGATGTCCAGGTAGAAATATTTGAGAGGAGGTGGGAAATACCAGACTCACAAAACAGAAACCCAGGTTAACCATGTACTTGGATCTTTTTATCTTTCAGGAAGGATTTCTGCCTAAACCTCCAAGAATATACACCAAGAAAAAAAAGGTGATTATTATATAACTTCTTACAAGTTCTCATCACCTGACTGGTTTTACGTGTATGGCATGTTATTTTATGCTTTCTCAATTGGGTAATTATAATTAAGCTTCCTCCTCTCATCTCTCCTGCTTTTTTTTTTTTTCACTTGTTTCTTCAGAGTTGCAATTTTGAACATTATGTTGTATGTAAGGCAAGGTCTTCTTTGAACAGTAATCCATTTGACATGGGGATAATATGGAGTCATCAAAATAGACCTCATGAATGTGCTTTAGCTATAGATGCAGATTTTGTAAGGATGTCAAAATTGGAAAAGCAAATATGATTATGGAATACATAAAAATATTTCATAATAGTGTCATCTTCAACTCAAGCCCAGATTTTTTTCATCAGTGTTAATATTTTCTAACTTCATTGAAATCTGATGAAACGAAAGTTTTCTCATAGTCATTCAGATGACCCTGGCCTAGTAGATACTCTATTTTGGGATATTAATGAAACCATATATAGTCACGTGTCACTTAATGATGGGGATATGTTCTAAGGAATGAAACATTAGGCAATTTCATCATTGTGCAAACATCATAGAGTGTAGTGTAGGGGATCAAAATTTGTCACCCCAAAATGTGTCCCTTTAACATGAGGATTATTTCAGGCTGATTATTTTTAAGAAATAAAAGACTCAGAAAGTTTTTCTTCTTATCTGCCCCTTAAGTGCCTAAAAGAATTCAGATTTTAAAAGAACCTGTCTCGGGAAGCAAGCTATCACTTTAACATAACATGAACTAGGTGGTAGACAGTGAGGAACCTAGAAAAGCATGTTTGCTGGGCTCCCGTCTGTGTTCTTCTATTTCTGTGCTGCCCAAACACACACTTGTTTTCCAAATGTTTGCTCCTTTCACCTACCTGTGAATTGCCTTCCTTCCCTTTGAAGTCCCCGACTCTCCCCACCTCAAACATCTTCTTTTGTTTTTAGTTGAAAATAGTATTTAAGGTGAGGCTTTGGCCATATGGTGAGTTACTCAGTTTTCCTGGGTTTCGCTTATGTATATGTGTTACTAAACTTTTGTTCGTTTTCTTTTGTTAATCTGTCTCATGTCAATTAAACCTAAGACCAACAGAAGAACCTAGAAGGATAGAGAAAAATTTCTTCCTCCTCTAAAGTACTTACACAAACCTAGATGGTGTAGCCTACTACACACCTAGACTATATGGTACTAATCTTATGAGTCCAGCTTTGTATATGTGGTCCCTTAGACTGCAGCGTCATCATGCAACATATAACTATATCATTTCATGAGATAGGCAACTAAAATCATTTTTTTCTGATCCTTTTCATCCTTTTCTACATTCCAATAAAATGTACACACAGAATTTGTCTCAAGTAGAAATTATTTGCCCTTCATGAGGATAGTGCTGTTGGAGAGGAAGCTCTTGGGAGACTGATGTATCCTATAGAAGGAGCTGAACTGGAAAATTGTTTACTTTGATGTCACTTCTTTGGATGCCCTTTGGCTCCATCAGAGGGGCTGTGAAGACCTCCTTTCTATCTGTGAAAGTGACTTCTCCCTCTGTGGAAGAAGGTTATGGAGGCAACAATCAAATAGGTTAAGTGCAGTGCATGGATTCCACAGCCCTAGCCCTGTGCTCCTTTATTTAGGATGGACGTGGACATGGGGTCACATCACACAGCCCATGGCCAAGAATGCATGGGGAGGAGACAGCAACCATTCCAGTGAGAGTGTCCTCACCCCTGTTAATAACTTTTCCTGGGACAGATATTACGGGCCCATTTAACGTTGACTTATAATATCCTCGTGCATTAATCATCAGACTTTGCTCAGGCTAAATCTCAGCTTGGACTACACACTGGAATCACATGAAGACCTTTGAAAAGTACCATTGCCTGGATCCCATCCTAGAGGAAATTCTGCCTTAATCAGTCTGGGCTATGACTTGGACATTAGGATTGTTTAAAAGTCCGCAGAGGATTCTGATACCAAAATTAGCCATTCTATGACTTAAGAATACCAGTGCCTGTTCCCCAACCCAGCCCAATTGATTCCAAATCTCTGGTGTTGGCACCAGGACATTAGTATTTTATATATTCTCCCCTGAAGATTCAAATGTGCAACTGGGCCAAAAGACAAAGAGCCAAAGAATTAAGAGCCTAATCTTGTTAAAAAGGTCATTCGTGGCCCTCTCAATTTTACCAAATGTCAAGGTAGCACATAATATTGAGTTTAATTTTGGTCCTTATTCCATCTTTTCCTTGCATGACAAAGGGCTCAGTCACAGACCAGTTCTTTGTCATGATTACACATGTATTTGTGTACAATAGAGTATATCTGTACTGGTCTCTTTATATTTGATCTACAAATTCTCTTGGTTTTAATGATTAGGAGTTATTCTACAAGATTTGGATGCAAATACTGTCAAGTTTTATCTTCTCTAAATGAAATTAAACCTGGTTAAAGTCCTCACATATTGAGACTGGTGAGAAATCCAGTATCAGTTGATTCGGGGAGTGCCTCCCCATTCTTTCTATAGAACAAAGCAACCACCACACTCCATGGCCATTCAGAGATGGCTCCTCCACATCTTATATGTCAGGCTAAGTCATGGGACATCTTCCCTCAGGCTCCTAGAGCCAAAGAGATCCATCCGCCCTGGCACCCACCTGCCCATCTGTACCCATGGGTCTTTCCAACCCGAAGGCACTGTCACAGGCCCAGGAGCCCTCCAGGCACAGAATCCACAGTCCAGAAACTCCTACCAGGCCCTTCAGCTCTTGGGGAGCCTACAGCCAAGAAAACAGTATGCAGTGCTTTCTTAGGAGTTTATTCCATCTTATTAAATTCTCAATATATCATCCTTCCATGAGTCAGTTTAGTTATTGTGGTGTAGACAAATGGACTTAACACTTTATTCAGGAACTTGTTTTATCTGCAAGGTAATAAACTTATTCAGATTCCTGTAAAATCATCCTGTTGTTGTTAGTCTTTCTGTGTTAGAATCTCTGATTTTATAGGGAAAAGTGTTCTGGTCTGATGGACAGATCCCTCCTCCTGAACTTCACTGCAGACCACGATTTCTTCTTCTGAAACCTCCACTCCACGCTGTTCTTTCATAGCTCAGGGAGAAGCATATAAGTGTCCAGGCAGGTTCACACAAAGGCAATGAGTTCTAGATTCCCATAGTGCTGGCCTTCTGGGATCTCACAGGAGATCGGACATTGTTTTATCTTCTAGCTGGAAAACACAGATAAATGTGCGGTGTGCTTGGATGAAGGAAGGCTGTTCTGCTGCTATAGTTGTTTGAAAACCTTTCACGAGGACTGTCACATCCCACCTGTGGAAACTCAGAGGTTCGTGAGATGCAGCCCCCTCTATCCTTATTAGTAATGCTTCTTCCTACCATGCACACTCCCCCTGCTGTGTTCCTACTTGTGTCTAGATGAGGAAAGAACAGGGCCATAGGCACAGGTCCAGCAGTGTGATCCAGAGAGCTGTTTAATGATGCTGGCAGCAGGGGGTCATGTTCTTTGCTCTCCTCGGGGATGCCAAGGCTGGTGATTGGATGCTTTGCCAACATGCATGCTACTAGAAGTTTTCCCGTGTGGACTCCTGTTCACAGGGGTGGAAATCCCAGTTGTGTGTGTTCTGTGCTTATTCTGAAAAGGCAGGAAACCTGGCCAGGTTCTTTCATTTTGCCACGTTCTCAACAGGCTGATGGAGGCCTGAGGCCCCCAGGAGTTGAGGCCTAATTTCTGAAACTCAGGCCTGGCAGGCAGGGCTTCTTGTTCTCCTAGCAGCTCAGATGGGGAAAGGAGAGCCCACCACTCACCCTGACACCACTCTCCACCCGCAGACTCCCTGCTAATCCATCAATGGGAGGAGGGTCATTGGCTCAGACCCCAAGTGAGTAACTCTGGGAAGTGTCCTCTTCATCCTCCAGCTGTGTCTATAGGCCATTCCTGAAAGAAGGACAGTGGCAGCCATAGGAACAGTGGCTGTTTCCAGGGGCCTTACCCTTGCTCACTTATGCCCAACCTCTCAGGATCCTGTGGAGTTGCACCTTCTGCAGGATGAGTATGTCTTCAGGAAGCCAGCAGTGTCACAGGGAATCTGAGGTCCTGGCAAGGCAGATGGGGCCTGAGGAGCAGTTGGTGAGTCAGATTCATACTCCAAGGCTTCTCCTTTCTGCACACATGTGAGAAGTCAAACAGATAAAGGGCAAGGGGAAAGGCATCCACATGGAGCCTGCTCTTTGGAGCCATGCCTCAACCACTCTGAAACCTCACCAGAACTTGTTTACAGAAAAAAGACTCAGCTAATACTTGTCTGTTTCCAAGAGCCAAACATGCTTGAGGAAACTTCTGAAAGACTGGTATGGCCATGCCTCCCCTTGGGCGTTCATATGGGCTCATTCCCTCCAAGTTGCTTTTCATTCACAGTCTCCTTCTTTTGCAGAAATGTGAGTTCCTCCTCTTGAAGATCTATTGCTGTGTAGAGAGCTCCCTTTTTGCAAAGACACCACAAAATAATGATGTAAGTAACAACACGAACCGTGATTACAGCCTGCCGTGATGATACCTGACCTTGAAACAGGCTCCTGTGGGATTTGTTATCTGAATTTCATGGGAATGAGGACACCAGCTGTCATTATCTTTACCTCAATGTAATTCTGCTGAATTTTACAGGAATCCACAGAAGGCAGACTTTGAACTATGTTAGTAACTCTCCCATTGATATTTTTTTTCAAAACCTAAAGGAACTCATGGGTTTGGACAAAATCAAGAAGCAGCTAAATGAACAGGGCTACCCCCAAGTAAAAGAGTTTGTGCAGGACTTGCACCTCATCTTTCAGAACCACACAGCATCTTACGAGGTAGGTGGCTCTCCCTGCTTCCATTTCATTTTCTTTCCATTGAGTTGCTCTGCCCTCATTTTCGGTGCTGGGAAATTTTACAATTTCCTTCTTCCCATGACAAGCTTGCACAAGCAAGTGTTCTGGAAGTGAGTGACTTCTTCCATTAAGGACAAAAGTTCACTGTGGTAGAGTAACTGAGTCAGAAGCTATCTCTGCAGCCAGAACCCCAGGCCCCTGAGAGCTCGTTCTCCTCTGCAAAGGAGACAGGTGCGCACAGAACAGTCAAGTCCTGCCTAATCCAAACCTAAGGGGAAGAGGATTTCCATCTAAGAGTCATATTGTGCTTCTTATCTCTCCCCAAATATATTCACTGAAACTTGGCGAAATCCCAAACTCCAGATTCCGTTGCATGTGAATCGACCCTATAGTTAACAGGGATCAGCTGAGGGGAATAGAAGTAATTAAAGGAAAGGAAGACCACTGATTGTACTTAGACATTTTTGTACTATTTGAATTGTTACAAAGAACACAGATTACTTTTGTAACTCTCACTAAAATAAATAACCCAGCCATTAAGTTAGAGTCCCGAAGTGTGATAATGATTTTCCATTTCTGACCAATGATGTGAAATAATCATGCTCTTAGGAAAGAGAAGTTACTCTTAGCTGTGTGAGTTTTTAAGCTTAACCTGGTTAATGTAACTTAGGGTGTTTAAGACAAGAGTCTTAATCAATCTCAATTGCAAGCTGTCTAACTGGTAATGGAGTTCATTATTTTTTCTTTTTTTTTTTTTTGTTCCTTTTTTTTTTCTGTATGACTTTGGCCTAATGGAGGCTGAATTTGAGAAGAATTTCAAGGAAGTGTTTGCTATACAGGAAGCAAATGAGAACAGTTCACTGGTGTAGTGGATGCTGGTGGTGCCCCTTTGGGCAGGCTTCTCATCCCCAAGTTGCTGTGAGGGTTGGCTGCTGATGCCACCCCTCCCCAGAATATTGCCTTTGGCCAAATGGACCCACCCTCACCTGCAAGTTACTCCTCCCTGGATTGGAGCCAGGCCCCAGCCCCAAGGTGGAACCAACCGTGTGGTGTGACTCATGTTCCTGTGCTCCCCACGGGATCAGGCTGGAGCTAGTCTCCAGCTGTCACCACATCCTTGCTTACCTTTTCCCGCCATAACATCTTGCTTCCCCCACTTCTCCTAAGAGAACTCTCACAATAAATCACTTACTTAAGAGACTTTACCTCAGCCTCTGCTTCTAGAGAACCCAACATAAGATAACGGACCTAACAAGCAGGCCCTAAGGATGGGGCTCTGCAGTTGGATCACTGTCTAGCAGATGGTGACAGGTGGAATACTGATGTCCTGGGATGCTGTAACAGTACAGTTGCCAAACTTTCACCTGTAGGAAACTGGATGAGATAAAGCGGAAGAGGTATAGCAGCCGATGCAGTTGTCTGGCATTTACAAAGGGAGAAATGGTAACTGTAAGAACTGTGGATTTGGGTGACTGTTGCTAAGTGCCACTAATGTGTTGAAAAGAGTAAATGGCAGGCTTAAATCTATTAATCACCTCCTAAAGCAAAGAGACCTTCATACCTACAACTAGAAGGCAGACAGTAATGAAGGCCTGGCACAGGCCCTAATTTTAAGCATGGCATAGTTTCAGAGATGTCTGCATTCAAGGCTCAGGATGATCACTTGTGCGAAAGTCAGGGCCCCAATAAAGAAGGAGTGAAGGTCTGAAACTCAGAATGGGGGCTTTCTATGCAGATGCACATGAGAACTCTGAACTCCAGATCCCCTTGAACCCACTGGGCCTGCAGAAGAGAACTCCTACCCCTTGTTGGAAGACAGACCCCTACCCTCCCAACCATCTTGCTTGAATGAAGACTACACAGGGTTCTCTCAGCATGACCCAGCTGGGCAAGTTCTGGGTTGTCCTGCTAGCTGAACAAAGCTTTTACGGCAATGGAGCTGCAGGACTGGCCAACATATATCCGCAGGATCCAGGAGATTGTGTCTGGGAGTGATCCTGGATGGAGTAAGGTGGAATGTGAAACTGGAAAAGAGAATTGTCGATACAGGTGCACTCTCCTGTGCCACAGAGTTTAATTATGCTGGCAAGGGCCAAAGATTATGACTCTAATATGCCCCTGGGTGGCTCTTAAAGGCTTGGTATAAGCCACAGTACACATTAGATGAAGTGAAAGTAGAGATACTTCATGTGCCAGGGCAGACTATGGAAAAATGGGATCTGAACACCTAGGAAAGTTGGCATGGCTCTACTCTCCACAGCTGGAAAACCCACCCATCAGGTGATTATGTTCCTCAGGAGGCTTCAGAGATGCTAACTTAATAAGGTGATAAGGAACATACTGCTGAGGGGGCACCAGCATCCTTGAGATGCTCAGTGGGAGCTGTCCTCTGTAAGTCAGAATAATGTAGGAATGTTTTACAAAACTGGATTCCCTAGTCACAATGGAAATGATAGGATTCCAGAGTAACAGGAGCCAGGTGGCAGCATTTAACCGTCAGAACAAGATAAAATAATTTCTGTAATGGGCAGCAAGGTTAGAATGACAGCCAGGGCGACCTCGTCCATGGATGTCTATGGAGATAGCTAATAGGACACAGCGTTCTTACAGGCAAAACACATGCGCAGCCAACAAGAATATTGCCTCAAAATATCACCAAAAGAGATTAAAAATAGATGGGCAGATGGCTGAGATCAGCTACCCCAATAAAAACTGATGATCCTTTGCCTGGTTCCAGACCACAACCATTTCGTAGACCTAGAACCTGCTGATTGAAATGAGGGCAGGATTAATAAGAAAGAACTTTGCAAATTTACATAGTGGTGATTCCCTCAGTTCTTCACCAAAGAAACCTATGGATATTTATTCAAGTAACCATATGTCAGACAAAGGAAAATACACAGATCTTGTAAGGATTGTTGATATAGTATCTGAGCTGATGCTAATACCTGGAGACCCAAAGCACCATCATGGCCCCTGTTAGAGTACAGTGTATGGAGGTCAAGCACTGTCTTGCCTAAAAGTGAGTCCATTCGATCCACAAAGCCAGCCAGCAATCATTTCTCCAGTTCCTGAATGTATATTCTGGACACACACAGCAGTTGGCCAAACTGGTTCTTTAACCTAGTGTTCCTTAACCTATGAAATAACAATGACCACCTTAGGAAAGGCCAAGTGAAAAGCCCTAAAACTGGAGTTTCCCATGGTGAAAATAGTAAGTTGAAAGCCATGTTGTATTCCTGGGGAGTGAGGGAATAACAGAGATTAGTGCCATCTGCAAAGATTTAAGAATGCTGGGGTTGTAATCCCTATTACATCTCCATTTGATTCAGCAGTCTGGCTTCTGCAGAAGCTAGGTGGTTCATGGCTACAACACGAATGACAGACAATAATGTACAACTGAAATTTCACAAGATTGTAACCTGTCATTAACTCAATAAAAAATTTTTTAAAATGCTAAAGAGTGTTCTTCAAGCTGAAATGAAAGGATGCTAATTAACATCGTAAAAACAAGAATGTGAAAACTCACTGGTGATGGTTAATATACAGTCAAAGTCAGATTCTCTGATATTGTAATGGTGGTATGTAAGTCACTACAGCTCCACTTTAAAAGTTAAAAAAAATGTATTAAAAATAGCCATAAATACAACTTGTCATTGGATACACAAAATTAAAAATATGTAAATTTTAAACGTGAGAGGGAAAGAAGTAAAAGTATGTTATACTATCATTGATGCAAATAATCAATAATCATTCTATAGTAAATAACAGAGTTCTATTTGAGCCAAACTGAGGACTGTAGCCCAGGATTCACAGCCTTCTCAGGGTAAGAAAGCACTCCAGGGAAGAGCAATTTTAAGCACAGTTATATATCATTTCTAAACAAAGATGCGTATACCAAATAAGACAGGGGTACATTTCTTCAGGGGTTCAAGGAGATGTTTGTCACAGATTAGTACATACACAGTGGGTCAACATGACCCTGGCATCATGGGAAGGAGACATCTTCAAAGAGTACTGGTGTAATAAGGAGGATGGCATTAATTCTTATCTTCAAAGAGTATATTCTTTACTTTAAGGTAATGACTAAAGGAGATGTATAATATATGTTTGACAAGCCATAAGTCAGGCTTCTTTGGTTCAAATAAAATTTAGGGCAAACTAGAATGGCTTTTCCATATTCTTCAATAGATAAAAATTTTCTTATATCACTTTTGAAGTTAAGTTGTTACCAGCTTAAAATAGGAATTATAAATATATTTTGTGTAAGTCTCATGGTTACCACAAAGGAAAAATCTGTAGTAGATATACAAAAGATTATGATAAATGAGTCAAAGCCTACTGCCACAAGTCATCAAATCACAAAGAAAGACAGCAAGAGAGGAATCAAGCAACAAAGTATGTAGGAACAGTCAGAAAAGAATTCACAAAATGGCAATAGTAAGTTCTTACCTATTGTAATTACTTTAACCATAAATGGATTAAATTCTCCAAACAAAAGACATAGAATTGATTTAAAAAACAAGATCCAAGGAGAGAGACATCTGCATCATGGCAGAGTGAGCTTTTCCTTTAGTCTGTCCCCCTAAGATACAATGAAAAGGGCATTCACAAACCAACAAAGGATATTCACACAACTCAATAGACATCTGAGAGATCCACACAGCCATATGTCTAAAAGTAGGGGTGCTGGACCCCTCTGGGAGGTGGTGAAAGGAGGTAAGCAGATCTCCTCTCTCTCCCCCAGTGGCAGCAGGCAGCAATATAGGGCACCAGACTTGCATGTTGGCCATGCAACTCTGAGAGAAGGGGGAAACGGCAGCCCTCTATGGGAACACTCTCACTCTCAGAGTTGCCTCCCAACCTGTAGGGACACGCCACACCAAGGCAGCTAAGCAATCGTGGGGGCATCCCCACCAAGCTGAGCAGCCCACACAGCCAGACAGTGAGTGCAGAGCAGGAGTGTGCAGAATCAAGCATGCCAAAGAAAGAACCCCTCCTACCTTGCACACCAGCTCAGGTAGTCAGCCAGAGCAGGTGACACCTGACAGAGTGCCTGTGCATACATGTGTAAAGCAGTGGCAGCCAGAGGGCAAATGCAGACAGGCCCTCTTGGCACAGCTTCCAATGGACAGGCACAACTGCCAGTTGTTGCAGCAGGCTCAGAAAACAGCTCCTGCCCTACCCCCAGTGGTGACAGGTGGAATCTGCAACCAGATTCTACTAAAATACAATGGCAAAAGTCTACTCCATCAAATAGCATGAAGTGTATTAACACTCCAGACCAGAAGGAAAATGACAATGACCCAGAAATCAATCCTGAAGTCACAGAAATTTACAATCTCAATGAGAGAGAAGTAAAAACAGTTATCCTAAAGACACTCAATGAGCTACAAGAAAACTCAGAAAGACAGTTCAATGAACTGAGGAATAAAGTTAATGAACAGAGGGAGTTCTTCATAAAAGAGATTGAAACCATAAAAAAAATCAGAAATGGTGGAGATGAAAAACATAATGAATGAGATAAAGAAAAATCTGGAATCCTTAAAAAGCAGAGCTGATCTTATGGAAGACAGAATTAGCAATTTAGAAGACAGAAATATAGAAATGCTTCAGATGGAGGAGGAGAGAGAACAAAGGCTAAAAAGAAAGGAAGAAATTCTCTGAGAAATATCTGACTCAATTAGGAACTGCAACATAAGGATTATAGACATTCCAGAGGGAGATGGGAGGGAGAAAAGAGAGGGTTTGTTCAAAGAAATAATGGCTGAGAACTTCCCAAACCTGGAGAAGGAGCTGGAATTTTATGTAAATGAAGCTAATAGAACTCCTAATTACACCAATGCAAAAAGACCGTCTCCAAGGCGTATATCAGTAAAACCAGCAAAAGTTGATGACAAAGAAAACATTATGGGCAGCAAAGTAGAAGAAAATAATCAACTAAATAACCCCTATCAGGCTCTCAGTGGACTTTTCAGCAGAAACCTTACAGGCTATGAGAGAGTAGAATAATAAATTCTGAAGACAAAAACTTTCATCCAAGAATATTCCAGAAAAGCTATCCTTCACTGGAGAAATAAAAGCTTTCCCAGATAAACAAAAGCTGAGGGAGTTCATCAACACAAGACCTCCCTCGCTACAAAAAATGATCAAGAAGACCCTCATACCTGAAAAAGAGAAAAGAAAGAGTTGACAAAGCCTTGAGCAAGGAGATAAATAGACAAAATCAGAAAATCACAGCTCTCTATCAGAACAGTTTAGTGAATACTTAATTATAACATTAAGGGCAAAAGGAAGGAAAGCATCAAAAATAACTATAATCAGCATCATGGCAGAGTAAGTTCTCCAGGTAATCTCTCCCCTCCAAAATACAACAAAAAGGACATTCATACTCCAACAGAGGACATCCAAACAGAACAAAAAAAACCTAGGAGAGACCACACAGCCGAACAACAGAGGGTGGAGAGGCTGGAGCCCCCCTTGGAAGAAGTGGAATGGTAAGAGAAAACTCAGAGAGGGAAGGAATGGGCAAGGGGACATTCCTTCATGGAAACATCAAGGATCCCCTGAGGACCCTTGCAACCTGGAGGGAAGCCCTCTGCCAAGGCAAAAGCTTTGGGGAGGGGGTGACCTCATCAAGCCAACACCCCAGGAGAGCAGATAGCAAGAACACAGCAAGAAAACCTGAAAGCACACAGGAGAAAGCACCCCTCTCCTCACCTGCCCAGCAGCTCCAGTGCCTAGGATCTCGGCAGAATGCAGAGGGCTCAGAATACACAGCTCTTGACCCACACCCGAGGCAATAAGCAGTAACTGTGACCAAATAACACCAGGATGTGGAAAAAACAGAGCCACTCCCTCTAGCAATAACAAACATTATATTAGATCTCCAGACGAGAGAAAATGACAAGAACTCAGAAAGCAGTCCTGAGGACACAGAAATATGTAATCTAAGTGACAAATAATTCAAAATAACTATCATCAAAAAACTCAATGAATTAAGAGAAGATGTAGAGGAACAATTCAATGAGTTCAGGAGCTACTTCACAAAAGAGATTGAAACTATAAAGAAGAAGCAATCAGAAGTATTAGAGATGAAAGACATAATGGAAGAAATAAAGGAAAATATGGATTCCCTGAACACTCAAGCGGACATCATAGAAGAGTGTATCAGCATAGTCAAAGATAGACATGTTGAAATGCTCCAGATAGTGGAGGAAAGAGAACTAAGACTAAAAAGAAATGAATAAAGTCTCCAACAAATATCCGACTCAATTAGGAAATGCAACATAAGAATTATAGGTATTCAAGAAGGAGAAGAAAAGGAGAATGGAGCAGAAAGCTCATTCAGTGAAATAATAGCAGAGAACTTTCAAAAACTAAGGAAAAAGATGGAAATCCATGTGAAAGAAGCTACCAGATCTCCTAAATATGTCAATGTAAAAAGACCTACTGCGAGGCATATAGTAGTGAAACTAGCAGAAGTCAATGACAAAGAAAGAATACTAAGGGCAGCAAGGCAGAAGAAAATAACCTACAAAGGAACCCCTATCAGGCTTTCAGTGGATTTCTCTACAGAAAACTTACAGGCTAGGAGAGACTGGAATAACATATTCAAATCTTTGAAGAACGAAAACTTTCAGCGAAGAATATTCTATCCAGCAAAAATATCCTTCAGATATGATGGACAAATAAAAACTTTCCCAGAAAAACATAAGCTAAGGGAGTTCGTAGCCATGAGATCCCCCTTGCAAGAAATCTTCAAGAAGGCCCTCCTACCTGAAAAAAAAAAAAATGGAGAAAGGGATTACAAAGCACAGAGTAAGAAGATAAATATGTAGACAGAATCAGAACAGGATAGCAAATACCAACTATAGCATTAAAGGCAAAGGGAAGGAAAACACCAAAAACAAAGATAATCTTGTCATTTTAAGCACAAACTCACAACACAGGATAGACTAAGATGTGAGAAAAAGATAGGAGGGGAAGAGGAAAGGGACTGAATCGGTTTAGTCTAAGGAAATAAGAGGCCATCAGAAAAGGGACTATCTTATCCATGAGATTTTGAATACAAACCTCATGGTAACCACTAAACAAAAAAGCTGAACAGAGACACAAATAATAAATAAGGATAAAACAAAGAAACACAACATAAAAACCTATATAACTCGACTGGTAGACCAAAATACACAGGACAAGAAACAAAGGAAATGCAAGAGAACTGGAAAACGAGTGATAAAATGGCAGCATTAAGCCCTCATATATCAATAATTACCCTAAATGTAAATGGATTGAATTCTCCAATAAAAAGACACAGAGTGGTGAGATGGATTAAAGAACTAGAGTCAACAATATGCTGCCTCCAGGAAACACATCTCAGCTCCAATGACAAACACAGGCTCAGAGTGAAGGGATGGAAGATGATACTCCAAGCTAACAGCAACCAAAAGAAAGCAGGTGTTGCAATACTTATATCAGACAAAGTGGACTTCAAGATAAGACAGGTAAAGAGGGGCAGTATATAATGATCAAAGGGACCTTCCATCAAAAAGAAATAACACTTATGAATAGCTATGCACCCAACACAGAAGCACCAAAGTACATAAAGCAACTATTAACAAACCTAAAAGAAGATGTTAATAATAATACAATAATAGTAGGGGACCTCAACACTCCACTCACATCAATGGACAGATCATCCAGACAGAAAATCAACAAGGAAACAGTGGAATTAAATGAAACCTTGACCAGTTGAACTTAATAGACATATATAGAACACTCCATCCAAAAACAGCAGAATACACATTCTTCTCAAGTACACACAGAACATTCTCAAGGATAGACCATACGTTCGAAACAAGGCAAGCCTCAATAAATTTAAGAAGATTGAAATAATAACAAGCATCTTTGCTGATCACAGTGCTATAAAGCTAGAAATTAATTACAAGAAAAAAGATGAGCAAGGGACAAAGATGTGGAAACTAAACAACACGCTATTGAACAAGCAATGGATCATTGAAGAAATTAAAGGAGAAATCAAAAAATATCTGGAGACAAACGAAATTGAAAACATACCATACAAACGCACATGGGATGCAGCGAAAGCCATATTAAGAGGGAAATTCATTGCAATACAGGCTCACCTTAACAAACAAAAGTCCCAAATAAGCAATCTCAAACAACACATAATTGAATTCGAAAAGAGGAACAAACAAAGCACAACATCAGCAGAAGGATAGAAATAATAAAAATCAGAGCAGAAATAAAGGCCATTGAGACAAAAAAAAGGCAGTAGAAGGGATCAGTGAAACAAAGAGCTGATTCTTTGAGAAGATAAATAAAATTGACAAACCCATAGCCAGACTTATAAAGAAAAAAAGAGAGGAAGCTCAGATAAATAAAATTAGAAATGAAAGAGGAGAAATAACAATGGATACCACAGAAATACAATGGATTATAAGAGAATACTATGAAAAATGATATGTCAACAAAATGGACAATTTAGAGGAAATGGACAAATTCTTAGACTCTTACAACCTCCCAAAACTGAATCAAGAAGAAATAGAGAATCTGGATAGACCAATCACAAGTAAAGAGATCAAAACAGTAATCAAAAGCATCCCAAAGAATAAAAGCCCAGGACCAGAGGCTTCCCTGGGGAATTCTACCAAACTTTCAGAAAGGATTTAATACGTATCCTTCTCAAGCTATTCCAAAAAATTAGGGAAGATGGAATGCTTCCTAACACATCCTAAAAGGCCAACATCACTCTAATACCAAAGCCTGATAAGGACAACACAAAAAAGGAAAACTACAGGCCAATATCATTGATGAACATAGATGCAAAAATCCTCAACAAAACATTGGCAACCTGAATACAGCAGTACAACAAAAAGATCATACATCATGATCAAGTGGGATTTATACCAGGGACACAGGGATGGTTCGACATCCTCAAATCAATCAATGTGATACACCATGTTAACAAAATGAGGAATAAAATCCACATGATCATCTCAATAGATGCAAAGAAAGCATTTGAGAGGATACAACAGCCATTTGTGATAAAAAAAAAAAAACCTGTTAACAAAATGAGGATAGAAGGAAATTATCTCTACATAACAAGGGCCATATATGACAAACCCACACCCAACATCATACTCAAGGGGAAAAACTGAACGTCATCTCTCAGAGAACTGGAACAAGACAAGGATGCTCACTAGCACCACTCTTATTCAACATAGTACTGGAGGTTTTGGCCAGAGCAATTAGGCAAGAGAAAGGAATAAAAGGAATCCAAATAGGGAGTGAAGAAGTGAAACTCCCACTGTTTGCAGATGACGTGCTTTTATATGTAGAAAACCCTAAAGAATCCACTGGAAAACTATTAGAAATAATTAACAACTACAGTAAAGTTGCAGGGTACAAAATCAACTTACAAAAATCAATTACATTTCTCTACTCTAATAATGAACTTACAGAAAGAGAACTCAAGAATACAATTCCATTTACCATCACAGCAAAAAAGAATAAAGTACCTAGGAATAAATTTAACTAAGGAGGTGAAGGACTTATACAATGAAAACTATAGGACATTATTCAAAGAAATAGACAATGACATAAAGAGATGGAACGAGATTCCATGCATGTGGATTGGAAGAATAAACATAGTTAAAATGTCCATACTACCCAAAGCAATCTACAGATTCAATGCAATCCCAATTAGAATCCCCATGACATTCTTCACAGAAATAGAATGAAAAATCCTAAAATTCATATGGGGCACCAAATACCCCGAATTGCTAAAGCAATACTGAGAAAAAAGAACAAAGCTGGAGGCATCACAATCCCTGACTTCAAAATGTACTACAAAGCCATAGTGATCAAAACATCATGGTACTGGTACAAAAATAGGCACAGAGATCAATGGAACAGAACTGAAAGCCCAGAAATAAAACCGCACGTATACGGACAGCTAATCTTCAACAAAGGTGCCAAGAACATACAACGGAGAAAAGAGACAGTCTCTTCAATAAATGGTGTTAGGAAAACTGGACAGCCACATGCAAAAGAATGAAAGTAGACCATTATCTCACGCCATACACAAAAATAAACTCAAAATGGATCAAAGACTTGAAGATAAGTCCTGAAACCATAAAACTCCTGGAGGATAATACAGGTAGTACACTCTTTGACATCAAACTTAAAAGGATCTTTTCAAATAGCATGTCTTCTCAGACAAGGGGAAAAAAAGAAAAAATAAACAAGTGGGAGTTCATTAGACTAAATAGCTTCTGCAAGGCAAAAGAAACTAGGATCAAAGCCAAAAGAAAAACCACCAATTGGGAGAAAATATTTGCAAATCATATATCCAATAAGGGGTTAATCTCTATAATATATAAGGAACTCACACAACTGAACAACAAAAAAATAAACAGCCTGATCAAGAAAAGGGCAGAGGGTATGAACAGACATTTTTCCAAAGAAGATATACAGATGGCCAATAAACACATGAAAAGATGTTCAACATCACTAATCATCAGGGAAATGCAAATCAAAACTACACTAAGATACCACCTTATGCCTATTAAACTGGCTATAATCACTAAGACTAAAAATAACAAATGTTGGAGAGGGTTTGGAGAAAAGGGAACCCTCATACACTGCTGGTGGGAATGCAAACTGGTGCAGCCACTATGCAAAACAGTATGGAGATTCCTCAAAAAACTAAAAATAGAAATATCATATGACCCAACTTTCCCACTACTGGGTATCTACCCAAACAACTTGAAATCAACAATCCAAAGTAACACATGTACCCCTATGTTTATTTCAGTATTGTTCACAATAGCCAAGACATGGAAACAATCCAAGTGCCCATCAACCGATGATTGGATAAAGAAGATGTGGTATATACATACAATGGAATACTACTCGGCAGTAAAAAATAAAAAATTATCCCATTTTCAACAACATGGATGGACCTAGAGGGAATTATGCTAAGCAAGTTATGTGGTGACAGACAAGAAATAATGTACATCTGAAATCTGTCAATGATGTAAACTATTATGAACTCAGATTAAAAAAATTTAAAAAATAACTGTAATCACTTCATTTTAATCACAAACTCACAACACAAAATGGAATAAGTTGTGACAATAACTTAGAGAGGGAAGAGGAAAGGAATGGAAACTGCATAGACTAAGGAAATAAGAGGCTATCAGAAAATGGACTATCTCATCTACGAGATCTTTTATATAAACCTCATGGTAACCACTAAAAAAAAAAATCAGAACAGAGACACAAATGATAAATGAAGAGAAACCTTAGAAAACCATCTAAGAGAATCACCAAACTGAATTGACAGTCAGAAATACATGGGACGAGAAACAAGGGAACTACAGAACTAGGAAACGAGATAAAATGTCAATATCAAGCCCCCATATATCAATAATCACTCTAAATGCACATAAGTTGGATTCTCCTCTCAAAAGACATAGAGTGGCTGGATGGATTAAAAAACAAGACTCAACAATATGCTGCCTCCAGGAAACATATCTCCCCTCCAAAGACAAACACTAGCTCAGAGTGAAGAGACAAAAAAAATACTCCAAGTTAAGGGCACACACAAAAAAGCTGGTGTTGCCACACTTATATTAGACACAGTAGACTTTGAGATAAAAAAGGCAATGAGAAACAAAGAGGGGCAGTATATAATGGCAAAAGGGACACTCCACCAAGAGGACATAACACTTATAAATATATGTTCCTAACACGGGAGTACCAAAGTACATAAAGTAACTATTAACTGGCCTAAAAGGAGGAATTAACAGCAGCACAATAATAGCAGAGGATCTCAACACCCCACTTACATCAATGGATAAATCATCCAGACAGAAAGTCAACAGGGAAATAGTGGAATTAAATGAAAAACCGGACCTGATGGACTTAATGGATATATATAGAACACTCCATCCAAAATCAGCAGAACACACATTCTTCTCAAGTGCACATGGATCATTCTCAAAGCTAGACGACATGCTGCAAAACGAGGCAAGCTTCAATAAATTTAAGAAGATTGAAATTATATAAGGCATATTTTCCAACTGTAATGCTATGAAACTAGAAATCAACTACAAGAGAAAATCTGGGAAAGTGACAAATGTGTGGAGTCTAAACAACATGCTACTAAACAACAAAAGGATCAATGAAGAAATTAAAGGAGAAATCAAAAAATATCTGGAGACAAATGAAAGTGAAAATACACCATACCAACTCTTATAGGATGCAGCAAAAGTGGTCCTAAGAGGGAACTTCATAGCAATATAGGTCCACCTTAACAAACAAGAAAAATCTCAATTACGTAATCTTAAAATACACCTAATAGAACTAGAAAAAGAAGACCAAACAAAGCCCAAAGTCAGCAGAAGGAGGGAAATAATAAAAATTACAGCAGAAATAAATGAAATAGAAACCAAAAAAAAAAAAAAATCAGTAGAAAGGATCAATGAAACTTAAGAGCTGGTTCTTTGAGAAGGTAAATAAAACTGACAAACCCTTAGCCAGATTCACTAGGAAAAAAAGAAAGAAGGCTCAAATAAATAAAATTAGAAAGGAAAGAGGATAAATTATGATGGATACCATGGAAATACTATGAAAAACTATATGCCAAAAAACTGGACAATCTAGAAGAAATGGATAAATTCTTAGACTCATACAACCTCCCAAAACTGAACCAAGAAGGAATAGAGAATCTGAATAGACCATTCACAAGTAAAGAGATTGAAACAGTAACCAAAACCTCCAAAAAACTAAAAGTCCAGGACCATATAGCTTCTCTGGAGAATTCTATCAAACATTGAAAGAAGTTTTAATACCTACCCTTCTCAAACTATTTCAAAAAATCAAAGAAGATGGAACACTTTCTAACTCATTCTATGTGGCCAACATCATGCTGATCCCAAAGCCAGTCAAGGACAGCATGAGAAGGAGAATAAAAGTTGATGAACATAGACGCAAAAATCCTCAACAAAATATTGGCAAACTGAACAGCAATACATTAAAAGGATCATACACTATGATCAAGTAGGATTTACACTAGGCACACAGGAATGGCTCAACATCCACAAATCAAATAATGTGATACACCACCTTAACAAAATGAGGAATAAAAACCACATGATCATCTCAATAGATGCAAAGAAAGCATTTGACAAGATCCAACATCCATTTATCATAAAAACTCTCAATAAAATGAGTATAGAAGGAAAGTACCTCAATATAATAAAGACCATATTTGACAAACCCACAGCCAACATCATGCTCAACTGTGAAAAACTGAAAGCCATCCCTCTGAGAACAGGAACGAGACAAGGGTGCCCACTCTTGCCACTGTTATTCAACATAGTACTGGAAGTTTTGACTAGAGCAATTAGGCAAGAAAAGAAATAAATGAAAGGCATCCAAATTGGCAAGGAAGAAGTGAAAGTCTCACTGTTTGCACACGACGTGATTCTAGATATCGAAAACCCTAAAGAATCCATCAGAAAAATATTATAAATAATCAACACTACAGCAAAGTTGCAGGGCACAAAATCAACTTACAAAACTCAGTTGCATTTCTATACTCTAATAATCAACTAACAGAGAGAGAATTCGAGAATACATCCCATTTACACTCACAACAAAAATAATAAAATATATAGGAATAAATTTAACCAAGGAGGTGAAAGACCCATACAATAAAAACTATAGAACATTATTGAAAGAAATCAATGATGACGTAAAGAAATGGAATGCTATTCCATGCTCATGGATTGGAAGACTAAACATATTTAAAATGTCCATAATACCTCAAGCAATCTGCAGATTCAGTGCACTCCCAATCAGAATCCCAATGACATTCTTCATGGAAATAGAACAAAAAAATCCTAAAATTCATATGGGCAAAAAAAGATCCTGAATAGCTAAAGCAATCCTGAGAAAAAAGAATAAAGCTGGAGGTATCACAATCCCTGACCTCAAAATATACCTCAAAGCTATAGTTTTTGTACTGGTACAAAAACAGACACACAGATCAATGGAACAGAATTGAAAGCCCAAAAATAAAACCACACACCTATGGACAGCTAATCTTTGACAAAGGAGCCAAGAACATACAATAGAAAAAGGAACATCTCTTCTATAAATGGTGTTGGGAAAACCGGACGGCCACATGCAAAAGAATGAAAGTAGACCATTATCTTTCACCATACACAAAAATTAACTCAAAATGGATTAAAGACTTGGAGGTAAGATGTGAAAACATAAAACTCCTGAAGAAAATACAGGCAGTATGTTCTGTGACTTGGGTCTTAGAAGCATCTTTTCAAATACCATGTCTACTCAGGCAAGGGAAACAAAAGAAAAAATAAACAAATGGGACTACATCAGACCAAAGAGCTCCTGCAAGGCAAAGGGATGAAGACACAAAATGAAAAGAGAATCCACCAACTGGGAGAAAATATTTGCAAATCATTTATCTGACAAGGGGTTAATCTCCAAAATATATAAAGAACTCATACAACTCAACAACAAAAACAAAAAAACTAATCAAAAAATGGGCAGAGGATATGAACAGACATTTTTCCAAAGAAGATATACAGATGGCCAATAGGCACATGAAAAGATGCTCAACATCACTAATCATTAGGGAAATGCAAATCAAAACTACAATGAGATATTACCTTATACCTGTTAGAATGGCTATAATTACCAAGACAAAAAATAACAAATGTTGGAGAGTATGTGGCAAAAAGAGGACACTCATACACTGCTGGTGGGAATGCAAACTGCTGCAGCCACTATGGAAAACAGTATGGGAATATCTCAAAAAATTAAAAACAGAAATACCATATGACCTATCCCACTCCTGGTTATTTATCCAAGGAACTTGAAATCAACAATTCAAAAAAGACTTATGTACTCCTATGTTCATTGCAGCATTATTCACAATAGCCAAAACGTGGAAACAACCCAAGTACCCAAAAGATGAATGGATAAAGAAGATGTGGTATATATATGCAATGGAATACTACTAAGCCATAAAAAAGGTAAAATTGTCACATTTGTGACAACATGGATGGACCTTGAAGGTATTACATTAAGCGAAATAAGCCAGACAAAGACAAACACCATGTGATTTCACTCATATGAGGATGATAAACAAACACAAGGACAAAGAGAAGAGATTAGTGGTTGCCAGAGGGAAAAGGGGCTGGGGGTTGGGCATAAGATGTAAAGGGGCACATATGTATGGTAACTGACAAACAATAAAGTACAACTGAAATTTCACAATAGTATAAGCTATTATGACCTCAACAAAATAGTTTTTTTTTAAAGTCTTTGGGGAAAAAAAACCACAACAAGATCCAAGTATATGCTGCCTGTAGGAGACTGACTTTAGCTTTAAGGACACACATAGACTGACAGTGAAGTGTTGGAAAAACATATTTCAAGCAAATGGTAACCAAAGGAAAGCAGGGGAAGTTATACCTATGTCATAAAAATAGACTTTAAACTAAAAATGGTCAAATGAGACAAAGAAGGTCATTATATAATGATAAAGGGGTCAATGCGTCAAGAGGATATAATGATGATAAATATTTATGCAACCAAAACCAGAGCACCGAAATATACAAAGCAAATACTAATAGAACCAAAAGAACAAAAAAGTAACAATACAATGATAGTTGGGGACTTTAATACCATGCTTTCAACAATGGATAGATCATCCAGACAAAATGAATACAGAAGCAGTAGATTTGAACAATGGATGTAACAGATATACACAGACGAGTGCATCCAAGAGCAGGAGAACACACATTCTTCTCAAGCACACTCAGTATTTTCTGGGATAGATCATATGTTAGTTAACAAAACAAGTCCCGACAAAGTCAAGAAGATAGAAAGTATATTGTGCCTTTTCCACCCACAATGTTATGAAACTAGAAATCAGTAACAAGAGGAAAGCTGGAAAATTCACAAATACGTGGAAATTAAACAACACACCCTTGAATAACCAATGAGTCAAAGAAGAAATGAAAAGGGAAATAAAAAATATGTTCAGACAGACAAAAATGGAAACACAACATATTACCCAAAGCCATCTATAGATTCAATGCAATCCTCATCATGATTGCAATGGAAATTTTTTCAGAAATAGAAAACTAAATTCTAAAATGCCTATGGAACCACAAAAGACCCTAAGTAGCCAAAGGAATCCTGAGAAAGAAGAACAAAGCTGAAGGCATCACATTTTCTGATTCAAACTATATCACAAAGCTATAGTAAGCAAACAGTATGGTACCGAGATAAAAAAACAGACACATAGACCAATGGAACAGGTCAAGAGCCCAGAAATAAATCCGTGCATATGTGGTTAACTAGTATTTGACAATGGAGCCAAGAATACTCAACTGGGAAAGAATAGTCTCTTCAACAAATGGTATTGGGAAAACTGGATATTCACATGCAAAAGAATGAAACTGGACCATATCTTACACTACTAAAAAAATTAACTCGAAATGGATTAAAGACTTAAATGTAAGACCTGAAACCACAAAACTCCTAGTAGAAAATGCAGGGGAAACTGTCCTTGGCAATTGGTCTTGGCAATGATTTCATGTGTGTGGCACCAAAAGCACAAGTAAGAAAAGCGAAAATAAACAAGTGGGACTACATCAACCTAAAAAACTTCTGCGCAACAAAAGAAATGATCAACAAAGCGAAAAGGCGACCTATGGAATGGGAGAAAATATTTGCAAATCACATATCAAACAAGGGGTTAATATCCAAAGTATATGAGGAGCCCATATATCTCAATAGCAAAATACCGAATAATCCAATTTAAAAACAGGCAAAAGATGGGGCCGGCCCAGTGGCGCAGTGGTTAAGTTCGCACGTTCTGGTTCGGCAGCCCAGGGTTCACTGGTTCAGATCCCAGGTGCGGACATGGCACTGCTTATCAAGCCATGCTGTGGCAGGCATCCCACATATAAAGTAGAGGAAGATGGGCACGGATGTTAGCTCAGGGCCAGTCTTCCTCAGCGAAAAGAGGAGGATTGGTGGCAGATGTTAGCTCAGAGCTAATCTTCCTCAAAAAATAAATAAATAAAATAAAAATGGTCAAAAGACCTAAATAGAAATTTTTCCGAAGAAGATATTCAACAGCCAACCAGTACATGAAAAGGTGCTCGATATCACCAATCATCAGGGAAATGTAAATCCAAACCACAATGAAATATCACCTCACACGTGTTAGAATGGCTATCATCAAAAAGACAAGAGATAACAAGTATGGGGGAGAATGTGGAGAGAAGGGAAGCTTTGTCCACTGCTGGTGGGAATGCAAACTGGTGCAGCCACTAGGGAAAACAGTATGGATGTTTCATAAAATATTAGAAATAGAACTACCATACGATCCAAGAATTCCACTTCTGGGTATAGAGAAAGGAAATCACTACCTGAAGGGATTTCGGCACCCTGCGCCCTTCCGTGTTCACTGCAGCATTATTTACAACAGCCAAGACATGGCAACAACCTAAGTGTCTATCAATGTATCAACGGATAAAGAAGACGCGGTAATAATGAATAATGAAATGTCGTTCAGACACAAAAAAGAAGGAAATTCTGCCATTTGCACCAGTGTGGGTGGACCTTGAGGGTATTATGCTAAGTGAAATAAGTCAGACAAGAAAAATAAATGCTGCATGATCTCACTTATACGTGGAATCTAAAAACCCTAACTCATAGAAACAGTGAATAGATTGGTGGTTGCCAGGTGTTCTGGGTGGGGGCTGGAGAACTGGTGACGCTGGTCAAAGGGCACAAATTTCTAGCCATAAGATGAATAAGTTCTGAGAATCTAATGTACAGCATGGTAACTACAGTTAATATTGTATTGTATATTTAAAAGACGCTAAGAGAGTAGATCTTAAAAGTTCTCACACACACAAAGAATTGCTACTATGAGAGGTCATGGATGTGTTAACTAACCTTGTTGTGGTAACCATTTCACAATATATACATATATCAGATCATCACATTGTACACCTTCAACTTACACAGTGTTGTATGTCAATTATATCTCAACACACCTGGAAAAACGAGTTTTCCACATAGTATGTAATGGACATTGTCACATGTCAGTAAATAAAGTTCTACATCCTTCCTATCCTAGTTTTTATTTTTCATCAGGCCTCCATTGCAGTTGGCTCCTATTGATTACTTTGGTGTTGTGAACAATGCTAATTTGTTCTGAGAGACAGCAGAGCCTGGAGGACAGAGCACAGGCCCTGCAGTTAGTCTGTGAGGGGGAAACCCAGCTCCTCATGTACTGGCTGTGTGTCCTTAGGGAAATTACCTACCCTCCCCATGCAGTGGTTTCATCTATAAAATGGAGATGCTAGAAGTACCTAGTTCACTGGATCATTGTTAGGATTAATGAGTTAATATTTGTTATGCACTTAGGAAGTGCCTGAGCCTGAAAGCAATAAGGAAATAAGCTAAGAAAACTTACACACAAACGTCCTCGTATCAATTAGGGCTCTTTGCCAGCAAAACCAACTTTATCTAGATTAGCTGAAAAGAGACTTCATGGATGAGATGCACAGTGACTCACAGAAAGGATAAAAGGGTGGCCACTGAGACCGCAAACAGCCCCAGAACCAGAGAGGGAACCAGAGCAGCTGCAGGAATTCACATCAGGAACAACTGAGTCATCTCATTAAGGAGCTGCCACAGAATGAATGTTATGCAATGGGTTTTTTTAACTCCTTAACAAACGTCACTCCAGAGTCCAACTCCCCAAAGAGAGTCCGGCTGGCCTGGCTTGTTCAAGGGCCAGCGTCTTGATCAGCAGTCTCTCTACTCCTGCACACAAAGGGGAGAAGTCATCCAGCCAAAGAGATCTGGGGTCTGTTAGGAAAGGGAGGAGGAGGCTGGATGCCCAAGGAAACATGCTGATGTATGGAACCCACCCAGGGGTCTTCCAGAGGTGGGACCTGCTGTCTAACAGGAGGAATGGGGCCCAGAGTCCAAGCCCAGCCATAGGGACCTCGGAGCCTGGGGGTTCCTTCATGGAACAGGTTGACTGTGTTCCCACTGCTCTGTGCTGTGGAGATAAAGGCTGAGTTGGTCATCATTCTAGAAGGGAGGGCATCCACCCCATCCCACTGGACAGCCAAGGGCAAGGAAGGTCACTAAGCCTATCACCCTTGTCAGCCCTGTTTACCAGGACTCAGATGTGGGCTGTTTCTTGCGATGCTGGGCTGCTGGGCTGTGGTCTTAGCTAAGAGAGTGTGCCTGTGTCTGGGAGCAGCAGGAGGGCCTGGTGCCCCTGATGTCCTGGGGCTCTTGGTAACAACCCCTCAGCCTGAATCTCCCAGTGCGGCTCCTCTGGACGTCAGCACACGCCCTGCTCTGCTGTGCTGGAGAGAAGCGCCTTCTGCCTGGGAGGAGGGGACTGGACCTCCCTAGCATTCTCTGTGTAAACTGGGTGGGGAGATGACCCTGGAATGCTTCATAAGGCCCCAGATCAGAGTCCAGGAACCGAAACTGTCTGGTTTTGTTTCCTATTAGGCCGAGCTCTCACTCACACACACACAGTTGGGTGTGCTTTCTTCTCCAGTTACATGTATAAGGAAGTTAGAGCAGGAAGGAGGCAGAGGGAAAGCTGTGGCCCTAATCCTTTGGAAAGAGATGGATGTGTAGACAAGTCCTTCAAACAAAAACCAAATTCAATGCTGATTGCTCAGTGATCTCGGTGATGCCAGGGGCAAACTGAAATCAGTCTGAACCAAGGGCTGAGCTGCCCCACTGCAGAGGACACAGGATGTGAAGTTTGAGCCTAGCCACCTGCTAAGAGGAGCTCATCCTGCTCTGATTCTAGAAGAGTCAGCAATTAGCTGCCCGTTTGGTACATCGACACTCAGCCCGGACACAGGGTGTCTACAGAACAGTGTGGTTAATCGGATGCCTGTCAGACCTTCGGTTGGCGCTTCTCACATCCTCTGGTCTGAAATTTCTCATCTGACTTGAAACCACTTTTTCCTACATTCCGCTGAGAACCCTAATGGTGGAGGAAGGTGAAGACAACCCCCCAGGGGCAGTGGGGGGCATTGCCTGAAGATCTCTGCGTGAAACCCACAACCTCTTCGAAGTCACGTCTTCTCTTAAAAATTCACTCTGGGGCCTGGCCCCCTGGCAAAGTGGTTAAAAGTTCCCCGTGTTCCACTTTGGTGGCCCAGGTTCGCGGGTTCGAATCCCAGGCACGGACATACTCCACTCACCAACCACGCTGTGAAGGTGTCCCACATACGAAAAAAATAGAGGAAGATTAGCACAGATGTTAGCTCAGGGCGAATCTTCCTCCGGAAAAAAAAAAAAAAATCATTCTGTGCCATGCATTCTTGTAGCTTGCTTAATAATTACTCACCAACAAGGAAAATCAACATCCCGGGAGGGACCTCAGGACAATGCTGCAGCTGTTGCAGGCCCTGGGAACTCAGGCTTCACGGTGAGGAGGGGCAGCCTTGAGCCATTCTGCCTCCAGAAAGGTGGAGGGGGCAGGGTCACCTCGGGGGTCCGGGACAGAATGAAGCTCACTGGGAAGACCTAGGGCTGTGAGGGGATGCAAGGCCAGCGCCACAGGGCCTCCCCCGCAATTTAAACTGTGACTCCCTTGTCCAGGCCATAAACTCGTTGTGTGCTGATGTATTGCGAAACATCAAAACTCAATCCTTAAGTCGGTTCACCTTAATTTAGAAGGAAATAATGGTGCTTCTACTACTAATTTTGAGGAGTTTGTTACAATCTTGAGACGAGAGGGACTTTCGGTTTTAGTTTCTCCGCACAGGTAACAAAACCCAGTTCTAAGGAGACTGTTATACCAAGCACAACCACTAGAGGGGAGTGCAGACGTGGCTGGAGCCGAGCCGGGGAGGACAGCGGTACTCAGCCCACGGTGATGAAGACGCTCGGTACTAAAAGGAGAAATGTGACGGCGGTACCAGGCTCCTTCCTTGCTTTGTGTCCACACGGTGTATCTGGGGCTGGGTGGTCATGGGAGAAAGGCATGAGGTGGTTTCAGTGGTCGCAGGGCATGTGATACTGTCCAGCAGGGTACAGGGGTAATCAGTCCTGTTGAGTTGGGGATGCCGGGTCACCAACTTCCCCTGAGGTCCAGCCCGGGGCTCTAACTGAGGGCTGTGGGTGATGGGGTGCAGACTGCGGGTCGGGACCCTCCTTGGACTGTACAAGGACTATGGGCTTCCTCGAAGGTGTTTCTCAAGGATGGCCCCCGGACCTAATGACAGTAGTTCAGATGGACTGCCTGTGTTCCTCAATGCTCTCCTTCTCCTCACTCCTCACAACTCTCACCTCTTAACTTCTTCCTTCTCTGCCAAGATGCCTCTTCCCATCCCCTTTCCAAACATTCACCCCCTTCCCTATAGAAATAATCACATTTCCACCCCCAGCAATCCCCCAAGCTTCTTAGAAACTTTGCAGCCTCGGGAGTCCACAGCTCTACCACCCCTTAGCCCAACCACTGAGGTTCTACTAAGGGGGAGAAGGTGGCTCCACACCACCCCTGTCCCTAAAAGCTGAGATGTTGCCATCAAATGTCCATTGACTCCAACTGCGGGACAATTGCATCACAACAATGCAACTGCGTGCATGCCTCAGGGTGTATGACTCGGAGCCTGTTTACCCATCTGGGGCACAGGTGGACGAGAACTCAAGGACAGACATATACACGTGTGCTGGACCCAATTTAGGGTGCTAGTGGGCCCCACAAAGTGCATCCCTTTCCCTCACTGGAGCTCCAAACCAACAGACAAGTAAAAGGTGAGATAGATGGGGATCAAAATAGCAGCTTTCTTCCTGATAAAAGTGGGATTGGGGGTTGTGGTTTAGTGCGTAACAAAAAAGGGATCCCTAAAACGGAACCCCAGAACTGGGGTTATCCACATGGCCTCAGGCTGCTCCAATCAACCACAGCCCCATAGGCCCCTGTCCCTGTGCACTTGATCTTGGAGGAGCCGACAGAGCCCTGGCTTTTCCAGGCAGGACGAGCCCAGGGAGACCCACCAAGGAGCAGACTCACCCCTTCCGCTGGACCCCCAACCAGAGAGTCTCCCTAGGGAAGAGAGGGGCCAGGGGGACCAGGCGAGTCCCACTGATTGATGTGCCACCCCCTGGAAGGGGACATTGAACTGGGGCCTGGGTGTCCCCACTTAGGTCCCAGCTGCCAGTTCCCTCTCGTTTCTGCATCCACACAGGGTGCCCAGGGTCTGGTCCTCTTGCCCCAGTGGCCACTGTTGCTGCTGCTGCTGCCACTTCCTCCTGCCCTTGAGTTCTCAGGTCCAAGATGTTACCGCTTCATCTCAGGGACAAACCTCTGTTCCCCACAGGACTCTCCCAGGGTGCAGACTCAGCCCCACTACTGAATCTGAGAGGAAACTGCTCCTGGTGAAGCTGATGAAGCCTGTCCCCTTGGTGGGTCCTCCACCTTCTGGTCCCTCCTCAATCGTGTCCTCTCCTGCTTTCCAGATTTCCAGATCTGGGAGCTGGACTACTTCTGTGACAATAGAAATGGTCCCTGTTCTCAGTGCTCTTGCAGTAGTGAAAAATACCCCAGCATTTCCTTCAAATCAGTCCAGCAGGACTTTCAGGAGTTCCACCTGCTTCTCAAGTTGGTCCTGTCCCTTCCTTAACCCAGACAGATCTGACATTGTTTCCTGGTCAAAGAAACTTTGCTTTCTCCACAGAGGCCTCCTGATTCCCCATAAACCACCACTGCTCTTGCAGAGTATGGTGCCTTCCCAGCTTTCTCCAGCCCCAAAGGAGCATCTCCCCTCCTTCAGCCAGGAGCAGCCCCAGCGTGGGAGTGCCCACCCCAAGAGGGCGGGTGTCTGCGGATTTCCCACCCAGCCAGCTCTTAGTTGGCATCTTGGTGACCCTAGGCAGACCCATGGAAAAGCTGGCACATTTATGCCAACATCCAGCACAGTCATGACCTGAGTTGGCCTGCTGCCCAGGAACAGAGAAGGAGAGAGAGGGGACACCGGAAAAGTGATACCAACTCAACACAAGGTTGACATAAGGGAAGCTATATTGTAAAAAAGAAACCATATTGTAACTTTGAATGACCTCTCATTAACTAACCCAGACATGCTCTGTAGATTTTATGGCCCCTCCCAGCTGCTATAAGTTGATAATTTTGTTCTGTTGAGTTTCTTAGGAATGTGACGACCCCAAGGTGGAGAGTCTATGCTGAAAGCCAACATCAATGACAACTGAAAGATCAGGGTATAGGGCATTGCTCCAGTCTCTGACGCATATCCAGTAAAACAAAGACTTATCAAGAACTAAGACCAGTTGTCTGCCCCCTCCTGGAGATCAGATGGAGGCCCCACTGGGATTAGATCTGTTTTTCAGGGACTGGTAAAATTTGGATTGTCTATACTTCTTATCCTTCTGGTCCAATCCTTGATTATAAAATATGTCTTTAGGTGTTGTTCCAAAGCTGTTGAGCAAGGTACAAAATTCTAATAACGCGAAATGTCAACCTAAAGCCAGGAACAAGAGAATATTTCCTAATGAGTGCTAAATGGTTTTATTCCTCTAACCCAGATCTCTGCTCCAATTCAGCGGGAAGTAGCTAGATCGGTCATCACCCCAAATCCCTCAAGAATGAGGAATGACCAAAGAATAGGGAGGATTGAAACTGGCAAAGAGTTAACCATTGATAATTAAGCAGCTAGGAACTACAATTTTTTCCTTTCTGCAATTACTGATTACAGCTTTTAGCTATTTAACCCACCGATTGTTAACTGTGCTGCTTAGGCAATATGCTATCTGACTCCCACCGGGTTCCTATAGATGACACCTCCCTGGAGCCTGGGTCACCATGTTAATGCATGTCTTGAGCTATTTTTCAGGAGTAGAGCTCCTTGTCCACTTCAGGATGGTTGAGACCACCAACCCATCAACTGGGCCCACGCAGATGTCTGATAAGTGATCTTTTGACGTCAGGAGGCTAAAAACTCCACACTCACATCATGTTAACACTACCATTTTGTGATCATGTGTCCTATGAAGAGGCATGAAGTCTAACTACGCTTGTGCAGATCATCAATTACCTCACCTCTCCTCACCTCCAATCACCTCTCTCCACATTTCAGACCACTTTGCCCCCCTACCCCCTAAATATCCCTGAGTCTCCATTTTGGGGGAAGCTGATTTGAGACTCATGCTCTTGCTTCCTCACTTGGCTGCCTTTTGATTAAACCCTCTCTCTGCTGCAATCTCATCATCTCAGTGTTTGGCTTTCTGGGCAGTGGGAAAAAATGACCCTGGTGCAGTAACAAGACTCTGGCGTCATCTGTACCAGGCTGTGTCTGGGCCACATGCCCCACAGAGACCAGGAGCAGAGGACAGTCATGCCCAACAGAGGTTTAGCTTATCAGCCCTTCCACCCCACAGAGCGAGAGGGAGACAGAGAGAGAGATCCAGGTGTATGTAGCACCTGGAACACACAGGCCTTGCCCACAGGTAAAGACATCCCCTCAGTGTCCTGGAATCTGTTCCAACCAGGTCGATGTCCACTCCTTTGGGAAAAGAAAGAACAGAAGTGGAGAGAGGGAAGAAAACTTCCCCTGCATTTCCAAATGTAATTTC
Organism: Equus asinus; assembly: GCF_041296235.1. Taxonomy (NCBI): domain Eukaryota; kingdom Metazoa; phylum Chordata; class Mammalia; order Perissodactyla; family Equidae; genus Equus; species Equus asinus. Next base: position 10,107,913 of record NC_091808.1, on the reverse strand, counting down.
CTTTTATACTGATGTAAAATATGTCTCTAGGTCACTTCTCATCCTTTCTGGAATAATGACTCAGAAGGTGAGTGAAAAATCCGTGGACAGATACAACCCCACCAAGGGTCACCCTCTCAGGTGGGGTCACCTGCCCTTTCATTTCTAGATCATCTCAGTTCCAACCTCCATCTCCATCCAAAGAGAAGCCTTTGCCCTCTCGGCATTCCAGTGACTTCTTTTGAGGTTTCTCCACACCATTCCTGGCTGCAGTTATGAAGCAGCCCCAGAGTCAGGGCACCATAAACCCCTGCACTGAAGATGTTCACCATGATGTTAACCATAATCACCAACTTGCTCCAGCCTCTGGCCCCAGGGCCTTGAAGATTTCTCTTCTGATTTCTAGGAACACTGAGAACATTCTCCCCAGGTTATGGTGCTGAGCATTTGCGCTCTCTCCAGCTCTGTGTCCACACACTGGGACCTACCTCTGTCAGGTCCAGGCTCTCTCACTGGCAAGAAGATTTGCAATTCCTGTCTTTCCCTCTCCCCAACAGCCATGTCGACAAGGGGAAGGGGCATAGCCACCCCATGTAAACTCTGACACCCTCTTAGAAGGCACAGCAGCTGAGGACAGGGGGCTCCATACAGGTGTTTCTGGTGTCTTTGCACAAACAAGTGACTCCTGGGGGCTGGCTCTGCTCCTCTTTCCCCAACCCTCCAGGCCCTGACTGTCACTGCTTGTTCTGCATTCCTGCTGCGACGTGATCCACGTGATCGCTGAGCACCACGGTGAAGCTGCAGGAGGAGGAAGAGAGCCTCTGCACCACACACTGAGCTACTTTCACTTCTCTTTTTCCCCATTTGGGCGGAGCTCTCTCTGGGTGAGTTGGTTCAGACTTCCTGCTCAGGGCTCAGCAGCCACCCTGGACCCAGGCTGGGGAGACTGCAGGTTCAGAGGCCAAGCTCCAGTCCAGGCAGGGCCCTGGGGCGGCAAGATGGCCAGTGGGGGCAGCAACTTCAGCGCCAGGTCAGTCTTTACCCCCCTTTCGTTTACCTTTCTCTCTGGCCACGCTGCTGCTTCAGAGGCTGCTGTTTAGACACTAAACTAAACCTGTTCTCTAGACCTGCTTTACAAGAACGCTCACGTGCAATATAATGAAATGCAGGCACATGTAATGAGGACATCAGAGTTTAAAACTGCAGCAGGCCGCCTGCTGGTGTGAGTCCGGTTGCCACAAGGCACGTGACTGTTGTTTTATAACTACCGCTCAGCTGTCGGGCCTATCTGAAGTCAGCTGTCCTTTATGAGGCTTTGTGGCAGGATTTCTTCTTCCTCGCGACCTCTGAATCCTCTCATTTTCCTCAAACCTCCTCTACCTTCACATCGGTCATTTCAAGGAAGGGAGTTTAGAGAATATAAAATTCAGGGTAAACCCCTGACTTCTTTTCAAACACTGGGTGCTGGGGTCTCGTACCTGTTCCGTGTGCCAGCCTCGGTCAGCTCTGGGCCTGTTCCCGTCTCTGGCTGGGAGTCTGGGCTCTTCCTCCACTGATCTTGATGGAAGAAAGTAAAAGGAAGAGAAAGGCCCAAGATGCCAAAGACTAGTGCAGGCTGGGTGTTTTCATTTTCACTTTGATTTTTTGTTCTAGAACGGGTTATACTTCTGACAAGGAAAATGGCAGAAATCCTATCTTTTTCTCTAGTAATGGCTCAGAAATAACAGTACTTAATATTTTTAATCTTTTGGTTTTTTAATACAAAAGAAATACATTATACATTCTTGTTCATAAAATTTCAGGTGACACGGAAGTATATAGAGGAAAAAAGCCCTGTTCACCAACCGCCCCCCAGCAGCTTCCGTGCCTGGTCCTGCTAAGCATTGTGGGCATAACCTTCCAGATCTTTTTCTATGCATTTACGTATATAACTCATTTTCTTAAATACACAATTTGTGTGCTTATTTTTTTAATAAATGAGATTATATTGTGTATGCCATTTTGCATTTCGAGTTTTCACTTATTTTAATAGTGAAAATCATAGAGATCACCTTAGTAATCGCAGAGATCTATCTCACTCTTTTAACAGCTACGTGCTAGTCCACAGAATCGACAGACCATAATTTTTAAACCATTCTCCCGCAGTAATGGACATTTAGGTCATTTTCAATTGTTCACTTTTACCAACCAGCCATGATAACAACTATATATTTCTTTACATTTTTGCACATATAAGTATATTTGTCTTGTGTCAATAACCAAAAAAGTAGAATTGTTGAGGCAAAGGATACTAATATATACTTGTTTATAGATCCTGCCATGTTGCCTTTCTAAGTGGCTGAACCGCTATATGCTCCTACTAATAGCAAATGAGATGAGCCACCTCGCCGCACCCAAACTTTGCAAAGGTGGTGGATAAGGAGCTGCTTCTTAATTTGCATTCTCCACATTACATGGGAGGTTGAACACTGTTTATTGGCCATTTAAGTTTCCTCTTCTATGAATTGATAGTTTATTTATTGCCAGTGTTATTCAGTTGAGGTGATAGTCCTGTCTTTAACAATAAAGGAAAATTTGCAAAATATTCTAAAAGTTATAAATATAGTTTCTTTGTCTTTTAACTTTATCTTTAGCCCACGGCGAATCTTCCTTAGCAAAAATAAATAAATAAAAATAAAAAATTAAAGTATAGTCTTATTATAGCATTGATTTTATAAGGCAGGTGCACCCTTGTTATTATAAATAAATAAAGCCAGGCAGAAAGTTACTGGTGAATTCCATGCACGCCATCTTCTTCAGGGTGGCAGGTTCCATTCTAACTTTACTTCAGGGAAAGTTTCTTCTCTAGTATCTCCAAAAACTTTCTTTTTTGATTTTTGGCTAAAATTATTCTTCCGTTGGCACAACTTTAGCCTTCACAGCTTTTATCTGCCCACTAATACTTTTACCCCTTTTGTTTTCTGTTTTGTGTTCATAATGGTTGTTTCAAACTCTTCGTCCATGACAGTCATTTAATTTTTAGTAGTTTTTTGGTTTCTTGCTATTTCCAATTTTTTTAAGTTGATTGTGTTTATTTTAGGGGTGATCTTAATTTGTTTGTACAGCTCTGCAAGCTCCGCTTTAATCCACACTTGTTACTTTATCATCCCGTCTTCACACAGCTGCTCTATTTATTTAGGTTTGTGTGATGGTGAGTGCTTTGGGGGTGTCTTCCTCGCCCTCTGGGTTATTCTTCCCGGTTGATTGTGTCTGCGGTTTGGTTTCTGTGTTGCGTTACCTTGTTTTTCACCTGCCTGCCATGTTCTACAGCTCATGTCACTCATGCTCGAGCTGGGTAGCTCTCCCCTCACCCACTGTTTACACGTCTTCATCTGGGGAGATGTTTTTTCACATTTCCTTGCCATATACGCACGTCTGTTTCTGTCTCTCTCTTTGTGGTTGCCTAGGAGAGCCCCTCCTTATCCCAGTACCTCACGGTCGTAATGACCACCTTCCACATGAGCCCTTGATAACTGGGGAGTAAACCTTCCGTCCTCTTTTCTTTTTCCAAAGCATCTAGGCCTTTGTGTCTCCAAATCAGCTCATCAAAATCTCGCTGGGATTTTGTGTAGGATTGCCTTGAATCTATAGATCAATCTGAAGTGAAGTGACAGCTTCGTGATATTGTGTCTTCTATCTCATTAACATGGTATACATATATTTCTAATTAAAAATATTTTTAGTAAAATATACGTTTTTCTTCCTAGAGGTCTTGTACTTCTTCTAGATTTATTCATAGAGATTTGATATCTTTATGGTATTAAAATCAACTTTCTAGCTGTTTGTTACTGAGATATAAAAATAAATTGAATCTTTGCCAAACTCTTTTGTTTTTTAAAGATTGGCACCTGGGCTAACAACTATTGCCAATCTTCTTTTTTTTTTCTGCTTTTTCTCCCCAAATCCCCCCAGTACGTAGTTGTATATTTTAGTTGTGGGTCCTTCTAGTTGTGGTATGTGGGATGCCGCCTCAACATGGCCTGATGAGCGGTGCCATGTCCGCACCCAGGATCCGAACCAGCGAAACCCTTGGCGGCCAAAGCAGAGCACACGAACTTAACCCTCGGCCCCAGGGCCGGCCCCAAACTCTTTTTAATTCTAAAGACTTACATGGAAATATAAGCCAGCCCTGGTGTTCTAGTGGTTAAGATTTGGCGCTCTCACCGTGGCCCGGGTTGATTTCTGGTCAAGGAACCACACATGCCATGCGTCTGTCAGTTGTCATACTGTGTGGCAGCTGCGTGTTGCTGTGATGCTGAAAGCTCTGCTACTGGGATTTCAAATACCAGCAGGGTCACCCATGGTGGACAGGTTTCAGTAGAGTTTCCAGATTAAGACAGACCAGGAAGAAAGACGTGGCACTCACTTCCAAAAAAATTGGCCAAGAAAACCCTATGAATAGCAGCGGAGTATTGTCTGATAGAGCACCGGAAGCTGAGAGGATGGCACAAAAAGACCGGGCAGGGATCTGCTCTGCTGTACAGAGTCCAATCGACTTGGGAGATATAAATGCATATATACAAATTTACATAATGTTTACATAATGACAGTTTTGTTTCTTCCAATCTAATCCTTATATTTATTACTTCTTTTTCTTGCCTTATTGTCTTGGCTGGGACTTCTGGTGTTATGGTGAATACAAGTAATGATAGTCATCATCTGTATGTTGATCTCAATCCCAAAGGGAAAGCTTTTGTCGTTGCACAATTATGGATGATGTTTGCTGTAGGTTTTCTTTCCTAATAAAAGAGTTACACAGGTTAAAGAAGTTTTATAGTTGGCATCTGATGCTTTCAATATGGCCCTGTTTTCTGTTGTTTCTCCTGTTCTCACGCATAAAGTTTTTTTTAAATAAACTTTTTACTTTGGAATAATTTTATATTTATGAAAAAGTTGCAAAGATAGTACAGAATTTTCTCTATACTGCACACCCACTTTCATTTCCTGTGATTGATCCTCTTATGTCACTGTGGTACATTTGTCAAAACTAAAAAAACAGCGTTGGTACATCACTCTTAACTAAACCCCAGACTTTTTTCAATTTCATCGGTTTTTCCACTTTTGTTGTTTTCTGTTCCAGGATTCAGTGCAGGGTACCACATTGCATTTAGCCACCTTGTCACCTATTCTCTTCTGGTCTGTGACAGTTTTTCAGTCTTTCCTTGTCTTTCATGACCTCAACAATTTGAAGAATACTCATCAGGCATTTTGTAGAATGTCTTTCAATTTGGGTTCATCTTGGTGTTTTTCTCGTGGTTAGACTGGGGTTATGGGTTTTATGAAGGAATACCACAGAGATGAAGTGCCCTCCTTGTCATATTTATCAGGGGATATGTCAACCTGACATCACCAGGGATGGTCACCTTGATCATTTGGTTTAGGTGGTGTTTGCCAGACTTTTCTACTATAAAGTTGCTATTTTTCCCTTTCCACAGTCTATTCACAACGATTGTTTTGCTTATTTTGCTGATTATCTTTGACTGGGTATTGGAATTGTATTTTAAAAATTGTTTATGGCAGGGGGCGGGGGCCGGCCCGGTGGCGCAGCAGTTAAATGCGCACGTTCTGCTTCTCAGAGGACCGGGCTTTGCCAGTTCGGATCCTGGGTGCGGACATGGTACCGCTTGGCAAGCCATGCTGTGGCAGGCATCCCACATATAAAGTAGAGGAAGATGGGCATGGATGTTAGCTCAGGGCCAATCTTCCTCAGCAAAAAGAGGAGGATTGGCAGTAGTTAGCTCAGGGCTAATCTTCCTAAAAAAAGTAAAATAAATAAAATAAAAAATTGTTTATGGGTAAAATTTAGGCCTGCAGTGGAGGTACAGTCTTTGGAAAGGATTTCTGTTTGCTGGGCCCAGGTCCAGGTGCCTGAGGGCACAACCCGTCCAGGAACACTTTATCACAGGGTCAGGGCCTGAGGGAAGCTGGAGGAACCCAAGTGGTTTACTGGGGAGCAATTCCAGGTCAGAGCTGCCCCCTCTCCTTTATCGTCTGTGCAGATGTGATGGTCGTGGTCTGGACTCCTGTAGGTCTTCTACCCGGTGTGGACTCTAGACTTCATCTCTGTCCCTCTCGCCCCTTAGGGCTGTCAGATCTGAGGACCTGATTCTCTGGGATCAGCGAATGCCCACGATCAAAACTGGTTCTGTGCGTGCTTACCTGTTTCTGCTTCCTCTTTACTTTTGCATTATAAATCCTTACCGCAGTTTCATCTCTTCAATGATTAATAACCTTTTAAAATGCTTTTTCCAACTTTTAAGCTTTTTCGACAGAAAGCTGCATTGCTTCTGGGAGTTGTGAGGTATTAAGGTTTTTGGAATCCTGCCCCACCACACCAGAAACTTATGGTCATTGACTGACTGGTCGATTAACTGCCATTTTTCAAAGTTTATGGCTTGAGGTTTTGTTTTGGCTCGTGAAGTATTTTTCCGACTGCTTCTAAGATTTTTCTCTTAGCATTTATAGCGTAGTGAGTCTAAATTTGTTTGTTTGTTGGGAGGTTTTTTGATTGTTTTTATTTTGCATTTATCCTGTTGAGGTTTTGAGAGTTTCTTGAATTTGCGGTTGATGTTTTTTATCCGTTTTGGAAAATTTTTCACCACTAACTCTTCAAATATTTCTTCTGCCCTCCCCTCAGCTCCCTCCTCTCCCTTTCTAGGACTCAAATGCAGATTATATTAGACTTTTTGACTGTTTCTCACATATTCCTTACACACTTTTCTGGATTTTTCCATTTTTATAGTTTTCGTACTTCAGTTGGATATCTTCTAGTCAGTTAATTCACTAATTTTTTTAGACCAATCTTCTGCTGAATCTTTCCACTAAGTTTAATTTAAGAAATTGTATTTTTCAGGTCTAAAATTTTCATTTGATTGTTTTCTATGGGTTCCAGTTCTCTGGTGGAATTGTCTAACTCTTTATTTTCTCCATCTTTTCATCCATTTTCTTCACCATTTTAGTCATAGATTTCGTGTGCTAGCTCCCATCTCTGAATCATCTGGGCATCTGCTTCTATCATGTCTCTTGTGTCCTCTAGTCCTATCTTTTGACATTAATTATTTCTGATTGAATGCCAGACATTGTGTACACAAGATATAGACCTCCAGATGTCGTTCTCTTCCACATGAGGGTAAGCCCCACGCCTCTGCTAGGCAGGTAAAATAATGAGGCAAATTACCTGAAGCAAATCAGGGCAGGAAATGAATCAAGATTAGTTTGCATTTTTTTGATAAGATTTTAAATAGCTCTGGTTTGCCCTGATCCCAGATGAGGACATCCTGGGCTTTCAACTGAGAGACTGCAATCAGATTTCCTCTGCTTTTCAAAGGTTTTGTCATATTTTCAGCCTCTTGCTTCATGCAGCTTTACAACTGAGAAAAGTTCTTGAGGGAAAAAAACCAAACAAGTTTTTGTTTCCTTGGTCTCTAATTTTGCATTCCAACGACACACAACCATCAAAATTCTATTAGTTTCTTTGTCCTCCAGCCACAGCCCTTTGCCTGTGCCAAGTTCAGATTCTCAGCTTTTAACTGTGTCCAGAGTTACAAGTGCCCACAGGGGACAAAAAGGCTACAGAACCCATAGCCAGATCACCACCCCCTGCAGGGACTTCCACTCTCTTTCTTTCTGTTCTCTGGACCTCATCATGATGTCCTTGTCCTTTCTGCATGGTGAGCCTGCAGGTAATTCTGCTTTGCTTTTTAAAGATTTTTGACATAGTTCCTCCAGCCTCCTGGCCTGAACAACTTTATCTTGGGAGGGGTAATTGTCTGTGTGTTGGGGCCCCTCGATTCTCCAGGCCTGCATGGCCACCTCAAGCTCTTCTGTTTCTCTGCTCAGAGCAGCACTCCTTGATCTTGGCCAAGCGCAGAATCTCAGCCTCTGCTCCCAGAATCAGCAAATACTCCCCAGAAACACAACTTTAGCCCCTCAGCTCCCAAAGTTCTCCTGTCTCTAGAATCTTAGTCTCTGTCATCTATGTTGTTTCTGGAGCTCTCTAATCCCTTTCAAAATAGTTTTTTTGGTCTTCTATCCAGCTCTTCTATTGTTCTAGATGGGATTTCTGGTCTACCTCAAACTATTCCATCCTACTGTCTGATGAATTTTTGTTTAGATTACTTTACATAGGTACTAAGTAAGCTTTAGTCTATAGTCTAGTTTCACTTTCACATTTTACTCAAAAATCACATTAAAATTTTTTTTAGATACTCAAGTTTACCAATGTTATCCCTCTGGTGTCTTATTTAAGAACACCTTTCATATACTCAGAATTCTAACCATATTCTGCTACATATTATTCTAATACTTTATTCACTCATTCACAAATATTTCCTGACTCCATGTTTCCAGCACTTGATTAGGTGCTGGAATATAATGGTGAGCAAAGCAGACCAAGTCCTTGCTCTAACAGGGATGACATTCCAGTGAGAAAGACAAAATAAACAGACGAACAAATAAACATATAATGTAATGGCAGAAAGTGGTGGGAGTATAAAGAAGAAAATCTGTGAGATATATAGATAGATAGAGTGTAACGGGAGTGCTATTTTAGACAGGACGTCCTAGGAGGGCTTTCTAAGAGGTTGATATTTGGTAAAAATCCTGAATGAAGTGAGGAAAAGCACCAAGCAAATTTCTGAAGAAATGTTCCAAGCAGAAGAAACAACCAATGAAAGGTCAGATATAGAAACATGCTTGGAATGTCTGAAGAAAGCTAGGAAGTTAGGGTGCCAAAGGGCAATGATCTAGAAGAGGAGGGGTAGGAAGCGAGGTTGCAGAGTTTCTAAGAGATAGTCATGTAGTCCCTTGTAGGTCATGGTCAAGACTTTAGATTTTATTCAAAATGAAATGGGGAGCCATTGGAGGGTTTTCAGTAGAGTCAAATGATCTGGTTTCAGTTTTTAAAAGGTCTCTGCTTATGTTTGATGCTTGGAGAACAGCTGCAGTGTGGCAAGAGTGGAAGCAGGGAGGCAGGTTAGTAGCAATTGCAATAGTCCAGACAGGAGATGGTGGTAGCTGAGACCAGGTTGGTGCAATAGATGCAAAGAAAGGGGTTGGAATACTGGATAGATTTCTATGGTAGAGCCAAAGACAACTGCAGATGGATTAAATGCTGGGTATTAGAGAAAGAGAGGTGTCATAGAAAACTCCAAAGGTTTTGTCCAAAGAATTTGAAGGATAGAGTTGTCATTTGCCTAGATGGAAAAATTGTGTAGTTATAAAGGGCCTGGACTCTGGTCCAAAGGCTCATTCTGTTCTTTAATAGTTATATGCCCTTGGGAAAATTGATTAACTTCTCTGTACCTCTGTTTCTTCATCTGAAAATGAGATAATAATAGCATATACCTCATAAGTGCTGTCAGGATTAGATGAGTTAATATAAGTAAGAACTCAGAATGAGGCTTAGCATTTAGTAAGTGTTATAAGTATTTGCTGAATCCCATAGATAAGAAAACTGAAGAATGAGCAGGTTTCAAGAGGTGATTCAAAAGATCAGTAATAAATTGTTGCCTGGCTGAGTGTGAAGAGCTTACCAGTGTCATCAAAGTGGAGATGGTTGACTATGAATCTGGAGTCTGGGGAAGAGATGTATGGTAGAGATGCACATTTGGGAATTGTCCATGTGGCTCGTATTCAAAGCCATGGGAATAGATGAGATTACATAGGGAAGGAGTGCAGATGGAGAAGATGTCAGAGGACTGGCCCTGAGGCAGTCTATATGTGCAGAAAGAGCGGAGAGAATAGCAAGGAGGCAGCAGGAAAGCCACAAAAGCATGGCATCTCGGAAGCCAAATGACGAAAGCATTTTTCAGAAGAAAGAAGTGAACAGTGATGTCAATGAGGCTGAGGGATGGAGGAAGGGTAGGACTGAGAATTGGCCTTTGGATTTAGTAGTGTGGAGGTCAGGGAAGATATAAACTCAGGGTATTAAGTATAGATTATTGGTAGGGATAAAATTTGAATGGGTTCAAGAGGGAATGAGAGGAGAGAAAGTGGAGACAGTGAATATAGGCAAAAATTTCAAAGGGGAAACAGAAAAGGATAATTTGAGTGGGGAGTGGGATGTAGGGAGATTTTTAAATGGGTAATATTGAAGCATGCTAGTGTGTTTACAGGGATATTCTAATAGAGAAGGAAAAGTTGATCAGGTAGGAATGAGAGGGGACAATTTCTGTATTCATTGTACCTGGGTGATGGAAAGCAGTGCCCAAGTGGGTGGATTGACCTTAGATTGATGTGTTTCATGCACTGAAACAGGAGGGAAGGCCAACGGGTACAGATATAGACAGGCTGATGTATTTCATGGTGGGAGGATACAGTTTCACTCTGGTTTCATCTATATTCTCAGTTGAGAGGACAAGGAAAGGAGGGAGAGGGGGTGGTTGGAGTTTGAGGGTGGCAAAGCTGTAACACAGTCATTCACTGAAGGAAAAGTGAAATGAATAGCAAAATGTATGACCACTGAACAACATTGGGAGTCCATTTCAGCTTGATGGTCATAAACTTAAAGAGAGCGTACTTAGCACCATTGTGTTTTTCTCCACAGCTTGGGTGTAGATGAGTGGAAAGGAGCTAATCTGGTATTAGCCAGGCTTAATGATTTGTTAGATGAATTCAGTGGAGGGAGATGTGAGCAAGGAAGTTGAGGGTGAATTTAAGAGGCAAATTTTAACAGCAGTTCTAGAACTTGACCACATGATGAAGGAGCTTTGAACTTATTGATCCCACTCCCAGTTGCACCTGGGTATCAGGATGTTTTAAATCTCCTTGAGTGATTCTAATGTACAGCCAAGGTTAAGAACACTGGATTGTAACAATAAGCCGTGAACTTTAGCTGGGTAAGAAAAGAAGTGAAGACATGGAAGTGGTTATGGTTAATAAAATGATAGTAGAATTGAAGGTCTGAGGGGAGGGGATCGAAGATATGTTGGAGTTCAGGAATTAGAAGACATGACATGGCTGTATGAGGTGGTGGTCACATTTGAAAGTGAGATTTTGGAGGCTGCACAAATTGAAGGAATGATGAGGTATAAAATATGACCGTGGAAGCAAGTTGCAGAAATGGAGTAAACGACAAGATTATTAGAGGTAAGAAGATCAATAAGTTGAAAGATCACAGTATTTAATGGAATTTTTCTGTGGATATTGAAATAATCAAGAAATTTGTAAGGAGCTCTGATAAGGCACATGCTAAAATCTTCATTGAATAGGGAGTGGCCAGTGGAATGACAGATAGAAGGGAAAGACAGAAGATTGTATAGTTTGTTTAGTTGGTTGGTTGGTTTACATTTCATTCTTAATTCCATGGGAAATTTATTTTTGCATGTGAAATGAGATACAGAACTACCTTTTTTTTCTTCCCCAAAAAAGGACCATTTATGCAATAGTATTAACTTCGTAGCTTATCCTTTAACTACTGATTTGAAGTAACATCTTTAATATATACTAGGTTCTCTTTTATGTATAGGTGATCTCTGTTCTGATCCATATTCCCATTTTTTTATTAATGTTATGATAGATTATATTCCCATTTTTTTTAAATTCCTTTTTTGATACTGAAATGTTTTAGTTACCATGGCTTTACAGATAAACGTCTTTATCATTCCTCTTTTCAAAATATTCCTAGCTATTCTTGAATATTTTCTCTTCTAAATAAATTTTAGAACTAGTTGTTAATATTCTGTAACCTATCTTGCTGGGATTCAATTAACAGACACTGAATGAACAAATAAATTTAGGAAGAATTTACATTTTTAAAAATTCTGAAGGATCCTAACTAGAAACATTCTATTTCTCTCCACTGATTCAAGTGTATAATCAAGTTCTACAGTACATGGTCAAGTTCTATAGTAAAGTTGGTTTTTAATGAGCCTTGTGATATTCCCATTGGGTAAATGTCATGCTAGGCATTTTACAATTGTATTTGTAAATGGGAACTCATTTTTCTTTTACATTTCTAACTTTTTTGGCTGGCATAGAGAAAATCTATTGAGTTTGTCGGTCTTATGGATAGAAATCTTACTAAGTGGCCCTCTCCCTTCTAATGTTGTCTTATATTTTCTAGATAAATAACTACATCTTCTACAAATGATAGTTTTATTTCCTTTTTTTCAGAATTTACTCCCCTGTATTTTTTCTTTTCTTTTTTTTTTTTTTTTTTTTTTTTTTGCCTCAGTGCATTAGCTAGCGCATTGCCAGAGCAATACTGAATAGCAGCAATAAGAACAAGCATTTTAAATTTGTTTCTGATTTTAGGAGGATGTTTTTTTTTTTTTTTTAAAGATTTTATTTTTTCCTTTTTCTCCCCAAAGCCCCCCGTACATAGTTGTATATTCTTCGTTGTGGGTCCTTCTAGTTGTGGCATGTGGGATGCTGCCTCAGCGTGGTCTGATGAGCAGTGCCATGTCCGCGCCCAGGATTCGAACCAACGAAACACTGGGCCGCCTGCAGCGGAGCGCGCGAACTTAACCACTCGGCCACGGGGCCAGCCCCCCAGGAGGATGTTTATAATGTTAAATTGAGATTTTCTGATAGACGCTCTTTATCAAGTTAAGGACATTTACTGCTAGTCCTTGTTTACTAAAAGTTGTTTCTTTTTTTCAGGATCATGTTTTGGATATTTATCAAAGTGATTTTAATAGAATCTTTTGAGATGATCATATATTTGTTCTCCCTTAATTTGTTTAATCCATAGTAAATTATATTGAAATATTTTACTAATTTGGTTGCTAATTTCACCAAAATAATACATACACATATATCAAATATGTATATTTGATATATTAAAATATCAAATAGTCAACAAGGCCTTTAAAAAAACCAGCAATCCTTTCCTGCATCCCTCCTACCCTATGTCCAGCTGCTCAGATGGATTCTTTTTAATCTCTTAGCTCTTCTTTACGGTATTTACATCCATAATTCTAAATGATATGCTGATACAGCTGTTCTGTGATTTTTTAAAAAATTTCAGACAATCTATTCACATAACACTGCAGAAGAAGGAGGTTTCTCTCCTAACGCTCCTTTCCGTTCCCCTTCCTTTCATATGATACATCACAGTTTGGGGTTAACCATGAGTATTACCATTATTATGACAATCTAAATGTTCCTTCTAGCTAGATCATGTGATATATTACAATCGCATTTCTTTCATGTGCAACACTCACCCCTCCCCATAAACAGCTATTGCTTTGTTATATCTTTGCCCACATTTTGTGTGCTCATTACCAGTTCTTCCCAAACTCACTACAGAACTATAAAACTCTTATCAATATGGGGAAACACGATTCCTCTTTCTTGTTCTACTCTCCCATTTTGATGTAGCACATTATCCATAGCCTCCCGAGTAAGAGTTCATAGAAGACATACATGTATTTTTAAGATCATGCACGTACTTAAAAAAATCTTTATTTTTTATCCTCACACTTACATGAAAATTTGTTAAGTATAAAGGTCTATTTTGGAAATTAATGTAGTCCGTTGTCCTGCAGTTTCCAGCATTGTTGATAAGTCTGCTGCCGTTCTAATTCTCGATGCTTTCTCTGTGTAGCACCTGCTTTGCCTCTCTGAGACTTTCTGGTTCTTCTCCTTGATTTCTTAATTTCTGAAATTTAATGATTTCTGAAATTTGCCTTGCTTTGGGTGCTGGTTGAATTCTTTGTTCTGGGCAGTCCAGGGCCCTTTCAAATGGAAACATTTGTTTCGATTCACATAATTTAGCTTATAATATTCCTTTGATGATTTTATCCCTCCTGCTTTCTCTCTTCTATCTTTTTGGAATTCCTTTTAGTTGGATATTACCTCTCTTAGGTTGATCCTGACAGAAAGACAAACAAGTGGGTCCTAGAGCAAATGAAGCCTGAACTATCGCTGGAGGCAAAAATGATCAAACTGAGGCTGTCCTATTGGGCACATCATGAGAAGGCAGGATGCTGTGGAAAAGACGAGAATGCTGGGAAAAGTAGAAGGCAGCAGGAAAAGAGGAAGGCCAAGTATGAGATGATTGACTCCATGAAGGAAGCCACAGTCATGAGTCTACAGGAGCTGAGTAGGGCTGTTGAGAACAGGATGTCGTGAACATCATTCATTCATAGGATTGCCAGGAGTCAGAACTGCTTTGATGGCATGTAACAACATAAGGTTGATCCTCAACAAGCTTCCTGGTTTTTGTTTTTTCTTGGCAATCTTTTGTGTTTTTTCTTTTGAACCTACCATCTGTGAAATCTTCTTAGCTCGTTACTTCCCTCTAGTGATTTTTAAATTTCTGCCATCATACTTTTAGTTTCCAACAGCTCTTTTTAAAAGTTACTTCTTTTTTACACCATCTTTTTTTCTTTTTTTAATGAATCCAATATTTTCTCCTTAATAATGAGGATGATTTTTTTTTATTCCATCTGTTTCTTCCAAGGTTCTTTCAAGAGTTAGTTTCTTCCCAGCTCCTGCCTTGTTATTTGTTTTTCTCAAAGATTCTGTCAGTTGTCCATTGGGTGTCCATCCACATTTGGGAATAAGACGTGAAAACCTAATTAGGGATCTGTGTAAAGGGATGCCTCTAGTTGACTGGTGAGCTTCATTGTGCCAGTTTTTATTTTTACCTCCAAACCTGTCTTCTGAATTCATGGTGCCTCTGATTCCGGACCTCTTCCACAATTCGGAATCCCAAATTGGTTTGCCTCTTGTCAGTTGCCCCCTGTGTAAGTAATTATATTTTTTAAAGATTTATTGAGGTATAATTGATATATAAAAAAATTGTACACATCTAATGTATGCATCTTGCTGAGTTTGGACATATGCATACAACCATGATACTATCACCACAACCAAGGCAGTAAACATATCCATCACCTCCAAAATTTTCCTCTTGTTTATTAACTGTAGGTACTGTGTTTTAAGCAGGTCTCTAGAACTTACTCATGTTGCATAACTAAAACTTTTTACCCATTGAAAAATAATTCCCCATTTCCTCCTCCCCCAGTCCCTGGCAACCATTCTATTCTCTATTTCTATGAGTTTCACTATTTTAGATACCTCATATAAGAGGAATCGTGCAATATTTGTCCTTCTGTGACTGGTTTACTTTGCTTAGTGTAATGTCCTTTAGGTTCATCCATGTTGTTGCAAATGGCAGGATTTCCTTCTTTTTTAAGGCTAAATAATATTCCATTGTAAGTATATTCCATGTTTTCTTTATCCATTCATCTGTCAATGAACATTTGGGTTGTTTCCACATTTTGGCAATTGTAAATAATGCTGAAATAAACACTGGGGTGCAGATATCTCTTCAAGATTCTGATTTCAATTCTTATAGATAAATACTCAGGGTAAGATTGCTGGATCATATAGTAGTTCTATTTTTTATTTTTTTTTTGAGGAATCTTCAAACTGTTTTCAATAGTGGCTGCCTCACTCTTTTCCCTCTAAAAATGTACACAAGTTCCAATTTCTCCACCTCTTGGCTGGTACTTGTTATCTTTTGTGTTTTGTAACAGTAGCCATCCTAACAAGTGTAAGATGATATCTCATTGTGGTTTTGATCTGCATTTCCCTCATGATTAGAGATGTTGAGCGCCTTTTCACATACCTGGTAGCAATTTATATGTCTTCTTGGATAAATGTCTATTCAAGTCCTTTACTTATTTTTTTGTTTGTTTTTTGGGACTTTTTGCTATTGAGGTGTAGGAGATTCCTATATATTTTGGATATTAACCCCTTTTCAGATAGATGGTTTACATACATTTTCTCCCATTCCATAGTTGCCTTTTCACTCTGTTGATGGTTTCCTTTGCTGTGCAGTGCTTTTTAGTTTGATGTAGTCCCACTTGTCTATTTTTGGTTTTGTTGCCTGTGCTTTTGATGTCAAATCCAATAAATTCTTTCCACAAACAATGTCAAGAAGGTTTCTGTCCTATGTTTCTTTGAGAAGTTTTACAGTTTCAGGGGTTTATGCGGGTTTTTATGTTTTATGTAGACCTAAAGAGCAGTTTAGATTTACAGCAAAATTGAGTAGAAAGTAGAGATTTCTCCTATATCTTCTCCCCCAAACATGTATAGCCTACTCCATTATCAACATCCCTCACCAAAGTGGTACATTTTTTACAATTATGAACCTGTATTGACACATCATTATCACCCAAAGCCCATAGATTAATTAGGATTCCCTCTTGTGCATTCTATGGGTTTGGACAAATATATAATGACATGTATCCACCATTATAGTATTATACAGAGCAGTTTCTCTGCTCTAAAAATCCTCTGTGGTCTGCCTATCCATCCCTCCCTTTAACCCTGCCGGTGGTTGCCAGACCACTGATTTTTTGACGGCCTCCCTAGTTTTGCTTTATCTCGAATGTCATGTGATTGGAATCATACAGAATGTAACATTTTCAGATTGGCTTCTTGCACTTAGTAACATGCATTTAAGTTTCCTCCCAGTCTTTTTGTGGCTTGATAGCTTATTTCTTTTTGGCACTGAAAAATATTCCATTGTCTGAATGTACCAGTTTATTTACCCCTTCACCTTTTGGAGGACATCTTGGTTGCTTCCAAATTTTGGCAGTTATGAATAAAGTTGCTATAAACATCCATGTGTGGGTGTTGGTGTGGACATAATTTTTCAATTCCTTCCTTTTGGTAAATTCCAAAGAGCACTATCATGGGTTATATGATAAGAATATATTTTTTGTGGGTTTTTTTAATTTATGAATTTTTTATTTAGATACAATTGACATAACATTATATTAGTTTCAAATGTACAACATAATGATTCAATATTTGTATATATTGCAAAATAATCACCACAATAAGTCTAGTTAACATCAATTACCATACACAGCTACAAAATTTGCTTTGCTTGTGATGAAAACTTTTAAGGTCTACTCTCTCAACAACTTTCAAATATACAATACACTGTTATTAACTATAGTCCCCATGCTGTACACTACATTGCGGTTTCAGGTCTTACGTTTAAGTCTTTAATCCATTTTGAGTTGATTTTGTATATGGTGGAACTCAGAGGTCCAATTAGGCTTCTCATGCCTTCACTCTGTGAAACTGGCTCCTGTTTATACATCCACATGCCGTGTTCTGAAATATTTGCTTGAAATCTGGTGTTTGATGTCCTTTCCTCCCCTGTTCTCTCACCCTGGCTACTTTCTGCCATGTAACTCTCTGACAGGCATTTAGAAGGATTTCAGAGGGTGTGCAGATAAATGCAGATGTATTCAATCTGCCAGGTTTAATCAAAAGCATGGAGAGAGTTTCTAACGTGACCTGTCCTAGAATTCCCGAGATAACACCGACTTGATCACATCATACTACTTTGTCATCCACTCTTGGACTGGACTCGCTAATATTTTATTAAGGGATTTAACCTTATGTGTTAAGCAACATTAACCTACAATTTTCCTTTATCTTGTATTTATCTCGTCTTGATAGCAGACTTAGAGTAGTTTCCTGATGTTTTGGGATGATTTGAAATTTTTTTAAAAAATGTATTGGAATGGTTTATTTAATATGAACATTTTATGTTCCTTAAAAGATTGCTGGCAATTGTCTATAAAACTGTTTGAAACTGTGTGTGTGGGTTTGGGGAGAGGGCAGGGTTAGGGTCGGCCTGCAAGTACCTTGTCCATTTCTTCTGTTACTTCCAGTTCTTAGTTCTCATATTAACTCTCAGTTTTGACCATTAGTATTTTCCTAAAAGGTAATCATTTTTCCTAGATTACCGTATTTATTGGTAGAAAGTTATGCAAGGATTTCTTTTATAAAGTTTTAATCTTTTCCTTAACTGGAGGCATGTCTTTTTCTTTATTCCCAGTATTGTTCATTTATATTTTCCTTTTGTTCTGTTGATCAAATGTTCTATTTATTCTCTTCAAAGAACCACCCTTTGGTTCTGTTAATCCATTACTCTCTCTGTTTTGTTTTTTGTGAGGAAGATTGGCCCCAAGCTAACATCTGTTCCCAATCTCCCTCTTTTTGCTTGAGGAAGACTGTCACTGAGCTAACGTCTGTGCCAATCTTCCTCTATTTTGTATGTGGGATGCCGCCACAGCATGGCTTGATGAGCAGTGTGCAGGTCCACACCCTGGATCCAAATCTGCAAACCCCAGAACGCCAAAGCAGAACGTGTAAACTTAACCACTATGCCACCGGGCTAGCCCCAGTTACTCTTATTTTTTGTTTGGCATTTAATTAAATCCTGCTTTTTTCATTATATTTATATATTTTTTTCCTTCTGAATTCTTGTCTTCAATTTTCTTGGGGGGATTACCTTGATTTCTTTATCAATACCTTGATTTAAAACTTAATTTACTTTTCAATGTATCTTGTTTTCTAGTAAATGCATTTTAGGCCATGAATGTTCACCTCTGTGCCACTTTGGGTATGTCTGTGGTTTTTATACGTAATGTTTTCATAGGAGTTTATTTCTTAATCACCTGTAATTTCTATTTTGATTTGCTCTTCAAACTAAGGACTGTTAGAAGGAGCTTTGGAAATTTCTCAGTGGATAGACTGGGAGAGGCCTTCCTTTTCCTGATTGTTTATTCTGATCTTATCATATGTGGTTAGGAAATGTGTTCCTTAAGATTTTTTAACTTGGGAGTCTATTATGCTTTCTTTTGTGGCCTAGTGAATGTCATTCTTGAGGCTTCTCCAGTTTGAAAGGCAATATAATGTAGTGATTAATAAGGCACCATCTAATGCCAGTCAGGAGGAAGGGTAGGAGGTGAGAGGGTGGGTAGGGAGATTAGGGAGGGGGTGTTCTGGCCCCAACTCTGCCACTACATAGCTGTAAAATATTTCCCTTCAATATTTTAAAGATACTTCCTTACAGATCATGACTTCTACCATACAGTCTGGTGAAGTGGACATTTTATCAGTATGAAATAAACTTCTGCTTTCTTTGTAATACTTTTCAACCTAAATTCTATTTGTTTCTGATGTTAGTTTTGCTACAGAGCACACTGCACTTCCCATTAGTGTTTCATGATGGTCTCAGGCTGTCCATAGTAATGCCCTCTGCTAGAAATGCCTGGGGGCACTCACATGGGCTCCTGAGCTTCCCACACATGCCTCCTCTTTCCAAACCAATGTTATGGCTGGACCGAATCGACTCTTGTGGTTCTTATTATGATTGCAAGACACCCTTCAGCAATAACAAAAGGAGAATTTTTTTTCCTCTTTTTATTTGATTTCCTTGTTCTCATTCTTTCTCTTCTCTCCATCTAGAATTCCCATCAGCAGAATGTTGAAACATCAGATTACACAGTATGTCTTAATTTTTTCATATTTTACATATCTTTTTTTTCTTGCATTCCAGAAAGAAAATGTGGCTAGCTAACTTTTCTTCGAGTCTATTCAGCTAACACATCTGCCTTTATTTTTGAAACAGTTTTAATGAGGTATAATTTACATACCATAAAATTTGCTTATTTTAAGTGTACCGTTCAACGATTTTTAATAAATTTATAGAGTTCTGCAACCACAACCATAATGCAAGTTTAGAACATTTTCATTACCTCAAAAAGTTCGCTCGTGGCTATTTCTATCAATTCCTATTTCTATCCCCCAGCCTCAGGCAACCACTAATCTACCTTCAGTCTCTGTAGATTTTCCTTTTTCTGGACGTTTCATATAGGTGGAATCATAAGTCATATTGGTGTTTGCTTCTTGCTTCTTTCACTGAGCATAACGTTTTTGAGGGTCATCTATGGTGTAGCATGCATTAGTATTTCGTTCCTTTTTATTGCTGAATAGTATTCATTGGATGGATCTATGAAATTTTATTTATCCATTCACCAGTTGATGGATATTTGGATTGTTTCCACTTTTTGAGCATTATGGAAAATGCTGCCATAAATATTTGCATACAAGTCTTTGTGTGGACGTATATTTTCATTTCTAGGTAGGTACCTAAGAGTAGGATCATTGAGTCATATGGCAATATTATGTTTAACTTTTTAAGAAACTATTTTGCAGTTGTTCAGAAGGACCATTTTACGCTCCTACCAGAAATGTCTAAGGGTTCCAGTTTTTCCGCAATCTTGCTAACCCCTGTTATTTTATGTCTTTGATTGTAGCCAATTCAGTGTTTATGCATTGATATCTCATTTTGATTTTAATTTGCTTTTTCCCTAGTGATTAATGATGTTGAGCGTCTTTTCACGTGTTTGCTACCTTCCATATATCTCCTTGGAGAACCATCTGGTCAAATCATTAGCCCATCTTTTAACTGGGCTGTTTGTCTAATTACTGAGTTGTAAGAACTCTTTACATATCTGGATGCAGTCATTCATTAGAAATATGATTGGCTAATATTTTCTCCCAGACTGGAACTAGTCTTTTATTTTATTAATGGTGCCTTTTGAAACACAAAATATTTAAATTTTGTGTAATTCCAATTTATTCTTTTATGAATCATGCTTTTGGGGTTGTATCTACCTTTTTGTTTAACCCAAGGCCACAAATATTTTCTCCTATATTTTCTTCTAAAAGTTTTATCGTTTTCCTTCTTACACAGGACCAACTACATAATTTGTGGGGCCCAGTGAAAAAGAAATTGGGGGGCGTCTTGTTCACAAACCATTAAGAATTTCCAAACGGTGAAAGCACAACATTAAACCTGGTACAAGAGCTGTGTAAGTGCGTAGAATGCATGCCCCTGAGTCTGGTCCTGCTCTTCCATTTAGATCCATGATCCATTTTGAGGTGATTTTTGCAAACAGTGTGAGGTAAGGGTATAAATTAATGTTTTTGCATGTAGATATCCAAATGTCCCAGCACCAGTTGTTGAAAAGACTATCTTTTCCTCATTGAATTGCCTTGGCACTTTTGTTGAAAATCAACTGACCCCAAACAGAAGGGTTTATTTCTGAACTCTCAATTCTGTTCCTTTGATCCACATATCTATTTTTATGTCAGTACTATAACTGTCTTAATTAACGTAGCTTTAAAATAAGTATCAAAATCAGGAAGCATAAGTCCTCCAACTTTGTTTTTCTTTTTCAAGATCGTTTTCACTATTTTGGGTGCTTTGCATTTCCACATACATTTTATAATCAGCTTCTCACTTTCTGCAAAAAGCCCTGCTGGAACTTTGATAAGAATTGCGTTGAATCTATAGATCAATTTGGAGAGAATTGCCACCTTAAAAATATTGACGCTTCCAACCCATGAATGTTTCTATTTATTGAGATCTTTAATTTTTCTTAGCAATGTTCTGTAGTTTCAGCATATGTCTTGTGTTTCATTTGTTAAATTTATTCCTATATATTTTATTATTTTGCCTACCTTTATTTTTGAATCTAAAAGCAAAACTCTTAATTTCTAAGTTTCCTAGTTAATTATTTTATAAAAACAATATTATCTCATAAGCTGTGGTAGTATTAAATATACTTACTCTAACATCTTGTTCTGTTGGCTCTACTATTTCTATTTCTTCTGAGGTTGCCAGAAAATAGTAAAAGAAGGATCTGAAGGGAGCTGGGTGGAACTCTGGCACTGTTCATTAAGCCAGTGTTAACAGCCTGGGGTGTAGAGTTCCATGCTATTCCCAGTATTTGTTCCCAACTTTACACACAAATAAAAGATTTTTATTACTTTGGTTTGAATAAAAATGGATGAGGTCGTAACCTGTCAATCTGAACTTGATGTTTCTATTCGTCAATGAAACTGCCCCTCCATCTAAGTTACTAGAAATAAGCAGCTGTATAATATTCCAGCAGTATAGATTTGCCATAATTTATTCAATCATTCAGCCAACTGGACAGTCAGGTTGTTTTCAGCTTTATGGGTCAGTGTTATGTTGTTATTGTTGTATTTTGCTACAATAAAACTTTTGCTTCGATAAAAACTTTTATACTTACGGGCATCCAACCAACAAACATTTATTAGTGCTTTGCGCATATCAAGTACTCAAGAAAAAATCAAGGAACAAAACACAAAATCCCTGTGCTTATGGCACATGTATTTTTGAAAGAAGAGAGACAATGAATAAGACAATAAATGATAAATAAAATAAATAAGTAATTAATTTAATATGTTAGGGAGTGATAAGGACGTGGACAAAAAATAGAGCTAGATTAGAGGGTTGGGAGTATGGGGGCAGGGTGGAAGGCTGGGGCTATGATTTTAAGCAGGTTGGTCAAAGCAGGCCTCCTTGAGAAGGTGAGATGGAGCAAGGATCTTAAGGAGATGAGGGAGTTAGTTCATGACGTGAATCTCTGAACAAAGAACAAACCAGGCAGAGGAGACAGCCAGCACCAAGTTCCTGGGGCTGGAGTGTGCTTGGTGTAGTCAAGAAACAGCAAAGAGGAGGGTGTGGCCAGTGAGAAGCGAGCTGGGAGACAGGAGAGAAGGGCTGGATCCTTTTGGGCCCTTTGAACTCTGTAAAGACTTGGCTTTTACTCGGGGGAAATGGGGAGCCACTGAAAGTTCTGGAGCTCTTGTTTCTATAAGATGCATATTTGTGTTTTTATTTCCATAAGATAGGTTCCAAAAGTGGGACTATCTCCGGGTCCAGCTGTAGTGTATCTTAAAATTTAGCAGATATTGCCAGATCTTTTCTGAAAAGACTTTAGCAATTCACGTTCATACCAGCAATGGATGTCTGTTTCTCTGAACCTTCTCCCCACTGCAGTGTCACTTAAGATATTGTATTTGCCAATCTAATAAGTGAGAAGCCATTTCTCATTGATGTTTTAGTTTGTGTGTATTCACATATTCATTGGACATTTTCATTTTCTCTTCCCTAAGCTGCCTGTTCAGGTCCATTTTCTTTGGGGTTATTTGTCATATTTCATTAATAAGCTGGAATCTTTGTATATCAGATATATTTACCCTTTGTCATATGTGTCAAAATATTTTTCTACATTTCTTTTCATATCTTTTACACTTAAATCTATTAAATCTTCCTCTACCTTCTTTCTTTTTATATTTTTCTTGGTTTGACTCATATTTGTTCTATCATATAAGTTTTTACATTATCTTACCAGTTTCAATGGGATTGCACATTACAAGTGCACCACACTTACACAGTAATTTCAAAAGGATGGATGTTTTAAAATCACTATGTTTTCCTAATTGGGAGTACCTCATTTATGTCTGTTTATTTAGATCTTGTTTAGATCCTTCAATAAGATTTTAGAGTTTTCTTCATTTAGGTCCATGTTTTTCAGGTGTTTATAAATATATGCGTATGTATTTGCTATTGCTTCTGAAGTATTATATTTCTTTTCAATTTATGTTGTTCCAAATAAAATCTATAAGTTTTATTTATCTATGTTTTTATTCATGCATGTTGGCAAATTCTTCTTCTCGTTTTTATGGGTTTTAGTTAGGTCTCTGGGGTTTCTATGTATATAATCACAGGACATACGATGTTGTATCTTATTTTAGTATTTATACCAGTGACTTCATTCTCTTATTCTATTGCATTAACTAAAACTTCTAAAAATATATGTAAGACAATGGTAGTAATAGTAGGCATTGCCGTCATTTTTTCTATTTAAATGACATCATCATTTCCATGTTCACTGTAATATTTGCTATTTTTGAAGACTTTCTATTGTGATAATGTCTATTTCATATAGTTTTTAAAAAGTAGCTCTTGGTTCTTATCAAATTCCTTTTAAAAATCATTTAGGGATATATTTATATACTTTTTCTTCCTTGTGTTTGCTGATGTAAGAAATTATATAAAGAGATTTCCTAATGTTGAACCATCTTTATTCATTTTCATTTCATTTTCCTTTTTCTTCTTTTTTTGAAATACCCTCGAACAGAAGTTTTATTTCATCTTTGGCCCAACACAGTACTTTTTTGTTTTATAAAATCTCTGGGTGACTTTTTGCTTTAACGTGCAGTCTGTTCAGCTTCTGCTGGTTATAACTTTTTGAGACTTCTTTTGTGGCCAACGTGATGATCTACATTGATATACATTTTAAGGACATTGGGAAAAAATAGTGTGTTCCTTGTTTTTAGATTACCAGATTAAATAGCATATCATGCTTGCTAATTTCTCCAGAGCTGTGTATTTTGACCATGTTTTTAATATGTGAAGAGTCAAAAACTAAAGGGAATTGTTTTTCCCATCCATAAAACATTTGTCCCATTATTTGTTCTTGAATTTTACTTTGATATGGATATGAACACTCTTATTTTTGTCTTGTTTACATTTGAACACCATAACTTCCCTATCTTTGAATTTAACAAATTTTGTGTCACTTCGTCTTTCTTGTGTCTTTTGTTGGATTCCATTTTTGATCCTGTGCCTTTCAATATCATCGTTTCACTTACATTTAGTGTTTTAAACAGTATATTTTTCATACTTATTTTTTTCTGTTTTAACTTTTAGAATGCCTGTTGTTTTCGTTGTTTTTTCTCTCAAAAATGCAAGCTATGTTTCTTTTTGATTTTGTTTTTTAGTGTTTCATAAGGTTTTATAGAGTCTGATTTCGCTTAACCAGTGGTTACTTCCAGTTTTTAAAAATTATTTTTAATCTATATTTCTGCAATTCTTAGCATCGAATTTGAAACTATATTGTTCACATTTTTCATACTTAAAAGAAATTATTTAACTCAAATTTCCCTTTACCACTCAGATCAACACTTTTTTAATACAATTCGAAGCTTTACGTCAAGATAGTTGCTATTATATTATTTAGCAAAGTAGAATTTTTCTCTTTCTAGAATGATTTTCTGCATATAGATCCTGTACACATTTTGTTAGGTTCATACCTGAGTATTTCATGGTTTTGCTGCTACTGTGAATGGCATTGTTTCATTTCATTTCAAATTCCGATTTTTCAGTGCTGGTATATGCAAAACCAGTTGACCTTCATATATGAATCTATGTCTAGCGACCTTGCTATACTTACCTATTAGTTCCAAGAGTTTTTTTTTTAATTCTTTGGGATTTTTATACATAGACAATCATGTCATCTGCAAACAAAGACAGTTTTATCTCTTCCTTTGCAAACTCTATACCTTAAACTTCCTTTTCTTCTTTTTTTACACTAGCTATGCCTTCCAGTACCACATTGTATAGGAGTGGTAAAGAGGACATCTTTGCCTTGTTCCTGATCTTAGGGGGAAAGTGTGCAGGTTCTCAACAGTAAGCGTGATATTGGCTATAGGTTTTTTATAGATGTTCTTTCTTAAGTTGAAGAAGTTCCTCTCGGAGAGATTTTACATGAATGATGTTGGGTTTTATCAAATGACTTTTCTGCATCAATTGATATGATCATTCAATATTTCTTATTTAGCCTGTTGTGGATTACACGGATTGATTTTGAATATTGAACCGGTCTTGCATATTTGGAATAAATTCCACGTGGTCATGCTGCATAATTTTTTTTACACACTGTTGAATTCAATTTGCTAAGATTTTCTTGAAGACTTTTGCAAGTATTTTCATGAGAGATACTGGTCTGTAGTTTGTCTTTATCTGTTTTTGGTATTATAGTAATGTTGGACTCATAGAAGGAATTAAGAAGTGTTCTTTCTGCTTCTATTTTCTAGACAAGATCGTGGGTAATTGACATAAATTCTTAATGTTTAGTAGAATTTACCAGTGAAACCATCTGGGCTTAGTGCTTAGTTTTTTCTAAGTTATTAATTACTGATTCTGGTTTTTTAACGGACCTACGCCTATTCAAATTATCCATTTCTCCTTGTGTGAGTTTCAGTAGTTGTGTCTTTCTAGGATTTGGTTCATTTTATTTAAGTTAACAAGTTTGTAGGAATAGATTTGTTCAAAGTATTTCTTTTTGTTATTTTTTTTAATATCCATGGAATTAGTTGTAATGATTCTGCCTTCACTTCTGATATTGATAATTTGTATCTTCTCTCTCCTTTTCCTTCTTGGGTAGCCTGAGTAGAAGTTTATCAATTTTATTGACCTTTTCCAAGAACCAGCTTTGGGTTTTGTGGATTTTTCTCTTTTGTGTCCTAGTTCCAATTTCACTGATTTCTGCTTTAATTTTTATTTCTTTCCTTCTAGTGCTTTAGACTTAAATTGCTTTTCCTTTTCCAGTTCCCTAAGCAGAGAAATGTAAATTATTGATGCTAGATCTTTTCTCTGCTTTTCTTTTTAAACTTTGTCTTCAAGTTTGGCACCTGAGCTAACAACTCTTGCCAATCTTCTTTTTTTTTTCTTTTTTCCCTGTTTTTTTTTTTCCTCCCCCAATCCCCCCAGTACATGGTTGTATATTTTATTTGTGGGTCCTTCTAGTTGCGGCATGTGGGACGCCACCTCCACATGGCCTAGTGAGCGGTGCCACGTCCGTGCCCAGGATCCGATCCCAACCCTGGGCCCCCGAAACGGAGTGCACGAACTTAATCACTTGGCCACAGGACTGGCCTCTTTTTTCTTTTTTTAATACATACATTTAGTGGAATACATTTCTCTCTAATCACTCCTTTTTTTCTGCACCCATCACATTTTGATAAGTTGTATGTTCAGTTTCATTTAGTTCAAAATATTTTTAAATTTCTCCTGAGACTTCTTCTCTGACACATCTGTTGTTTAGAAGCGTATTTTTAAATCTCCAAGTGTTTGGGTATTTTCTACCTATCTTTCTGTTATCAGTTTGCAGTTTAATTACTTTGTTGTCTGAGAACATACTTTTTATGTTTTCTATTCTTTTAAATTTGTTAAGGGGTGTGTTATGGCCACAGTGTGGTCTATCTTGGTGAAGGTGATTATTCCCTCTGATCTTGAGAAATATGTCTGTTCTGCTGTTGTTGGATGGAGTAGTCTAAAGATGTCAAATAGATAGAGTTGATGGGTAGTGATGTTCTGGTCAACCGTATTCTTATTGCTTCTCTACCTGCTTGGTGTATAAATTACTAAAAGAGAGTTGTTCAAGTATCCAAGGGTATTAGTGGATTTGTCTATTTCAGTTGCAGTTCTATCAACGTTTACCCCAGATAATTTGATGCTGTGTGTTAAGGATTGTTATGTCTTTTGGAAAACCAACCCCTTTGTCCTATGTAATGCTCAAGAGATGATTTGATAATTTTTCTTGTTCGAAAGTCTTGTTTCCCTTGAAATACTATAACTATTCCATCTTTCTTTTGATTAGTGTTAGCATGATCTCTCTATCTCCATTCTGAACCTGTGTCTTTATATTTATGGGTTTTTCTTGGGTTGAGTCTTGTTTTATGAGTCATGTTGACAATCTCTGCTTTTAATTGGAGTCTTTAGACCATTCACTGAAAGTGATTACTGATCTATTGGATTAGTATCTACTGTGTTTGTAACTGTACCGTGTTTATTCATTGTATTTGTTCTTTGTTTGTCTTTTTCCCCTCTTTTTCTGCCACCTCTGGTTTTAATTTAGCATTTTATATGGTTCCATACTATCTCTTCTGTTAACATATTATTTGTACTTCTTTTTCAATGTTTTTAGTGGTTGCTTAGAGTTTGCAAAATACATTTTATACTATTTCACCTGTAGCACAGGTACCTTATAACAGAGTATTCCAAATTCCTTCCTCCTAGCCCTTATGACATTGCTGTCATTCATTGCACTTATCTATAAGCTGTAATCATCACCTATTCCAATCTAAGATGTTCATGTTCTCAGTCTGATGTCAGACTGCCATCTTGGGTTTCCCTCTAATGTCTCCAGGATTGAGTCCACTGGTTTCTAGTTTTCACATCTTCCTCATTACTGGATTACTTCCCTGTTTTTCTAGAATCCATCCTATTGTATTTTCCTAAGGGTGGATGTGTGCTGCTCAATGTTATACACTTACAAAATAAACAAATAGATAAACTAGAACCATACTAGAGGACTTAGAAAAATTTTTTGCAAGGTATTAATGTACAAGACAAATTTGATGCAGAAAACTGTCTATAATGCATAGAAATAAAATGATATAATATTACAATGTAATATGATGAAAAAAACCCTGCCAAATGTTGGTAGGTTATAGATATAGGTAGATGGAATTATTGGCTTAGAGAGAATTTAGGGACGAATACATGCAAGTTTCCTAAAATGAATTATGCAAGCGGAGTAGGAACAGTGATGTGGATGGAAAGGAAGGAGAGACGTGGTTGGAAACAAGCAACACATAAAAAGAAAAATACAGTCATGCATGGCATAATGACATTTCGGTCAACAGCCCACCACTTATACAATTGTGATCCCATAAGATTAATACCATACAGCTTAGGTGTGTAGTAGGCTATACCATCTATCGTGTTCACACAATAACAAAATCGCCTAATGACACAATTCTCAGAATGTATCGCCATCAAGTGACAACAAATGACTGCAGTAGTTGCATAAAAATTTAAGAGCATGTATAAAATGCATTTTTAAAACTTCATATATATGCATTGGTATATACATGAAGGAAATAAAATTTTAGGAAAAATACCCACAAAGGGTGTTTTTAAAGTAAAATTTCTCAGCCCTACATGTCTGAAGTTGTCCTGATTCACTCGAAGTTTTGAAGGGCTATGTACAGTTACTGTCAATGACGAGATGTCTCAAGCTATTCTTGCCATCATTCCTCCACAGGTGACCGGTTTCATAATTCTTTCTGGAAGCTTTTAAGTTCTCTTTGATTTTTAATTGTTGTCATTTTATAATGATGTGCCTTTGTTTGGTTCTTTTAAAATTCATTTGTCTAAGTACCCAATTTTGTCCTTTGAAAAAATTCATGTCCTTCTGCTCCATAGTATCTCCTTAAAAAATTCTCTTGATGTGTTCCTCCTCTGCATTTTCCTTGCACGTTTTCTTGACTCCAATTAGGTGGCTGTTAGACCACCTAAATTAATCTTTACCCTCTTATATTTTCTCTCAAATTTACTCATTTTTCCTCTGCTTAATCTCTTTACTTAATTTTCTGGGAAATTTCCTCGATTTTATTTTATAACCATTTTAGTAAATTTTACTCAATTTCCAAAACTCAGTTGTAAAAAATATCTAAGGCCACTATCTGTTTCTTTGATAGCTCCTTTTTCATTGTATCTTGGGGTGCAATATGTGTTCTCCAATCTCTCTAAAAATATTAGAGGTTTTTAAGTTTCTCCTGTTTCCTATAATATCTCTGTTTCTTCTGGAGTAACTTTTTTCTCTTTTTCATTTTATTCTTTCTTTCTGCTGTTTGGAGAATTTCCTCAAAAGTCTACTGACCTGTGGTTATCTGTTCCTACTTAAGAGGAGGTTCTGGAAATCAATCAATGTGATTCACCAATTTAAAGAATAAAGAAGCAAAACCATATAAATGCATTTGATAATATTCTACATCTGTCCATGGTAAAACTCTGCAAACTAGGAATGGGTAGAAACTTCCTCAGTCTCATTTAAAATACATATATTTAAAATATATATATATGTGCACGCACACACACAAGTGTACAGCAAACATCCTACTTAATGGTGATACTGAATGCTTTTTCTCTAAGATAGGAAACAAGCAAGGAAGTCCACTCTCACCACTTCTCCTCAATATTGTATTTAAATGCCTAATGGAGCAATAAGGGAGAAAAAGAAAAGGAAAATTGTTGGAAAGGAAGAAGTAGAAAAGTTTTATTTACTGATGACATAGTTACTTATTTCTATACAATCCAAAAGAAATCTATCAAATACATTACTAAAATACACAAATTTAGCAAGGTGATGAATGCATGATTAATATTTTTGAAAACCATTCTATTTTCATACAATAGTAATAAGCAATTTAAAAAGCAATACCATTTAAAGTAGCACCAGAAAGAATGAAATAACTAGAAGTAAGTTTAATGGAAGTTGTACCTGACTTCTACACTAAAAACTACAAGCACTTCTTAAATTAAATTAAGGAAAACCAAATAAACAGAGAGCTATACAATGTTAACAGACTGGAGCTCAATATTGTTAAGACGTCAGTTCTCACCAAATTTATCTATAGGTTCAATGCAAACCTAGTAAAAGTCCAAGAGGTTTTTCCTGTGGAAATTGACAATTTTATTTTAAAAGATATGTGAAAAAACAAAAGACCTAGAAAAGCCAAGAAAATCTTTCTCTAATGACTTCAAGACTTTCTATAAGCTATAGTATTCAAGCCAATTTGCTATTGGCATAACGATAGACAATCAGATCAATGATGTAGAATAGAAAATCTGGAAATAGACCCATGCTTATATTGTAAATTGCTTTTTGAATATTTTCGTTAACTTGGGGGAGGCAAAGATTTCTTAGATAGTACACTAAAGTCATTAAGCACAAAAGAAAAAAAGTTGATATATTTGGCTTCATCAAAATTAAAAATTTCTCCTCATTAAAGAAATGATTTAGAAAGTGAAAGACAAACCACAAGTTGGGAGAAAATGTTTGCAATACGTAAATCAAACAAAACATTTCTTTCCTAATTTATAACAAACTCCTACACAGCAATAAGTAAAAGACAACCCAAAAATATAAATGGGCCAAGACTTGAAGAGATACTTCACAAATGAAGATATATGAATTGCCAATAAGCGTATAAAAATGTGCTCAACATCATTACTTATTAAAGAAATACAAATTAAAACTATTTGAGATACCACATCACACACACTGGAATGGCTAAATTTAAAAGGCTATTCCTAATAGACTTTGAAAGCAGTTTGGCAGGTTCTAAAGTGGATAAACACTCCTACACAATGACCCAGCAATTCTACTCCTAGTTATTTACCCAAGAGAAATGAAAAAAGTCATGCCACAAAGAGACTTGGGCAAGAACAGTGATAGACCCACACAGTGGAATACCCTCGACAATAGAAAGAAAGAAACTTCTACTCATCCAACAACATGGATGATGAGCAAAAGAAGTAAGGCACAAAAGCATACATGATATACTATTCCATATACGAAATCCAATAACAATCCAAGTGAACATACGGTGATAGACAGGACAGCAATGTTTGCCTTTGAGAGGCTGCCTGGCTCCAGGTAGCCACGTTATGGGTTGAGAGGTAGAAGATGCACTGTTCTGTTGTTCGTTTTACAAATAACACATTAGTTTTCAGGATCATGACTCCCTTATTATCCCCCCTGCCTCTTCAGCATTCCACAGGGCACACTGGTTGCTTCCTGACTCCTGGGAGCATCATTTACCTACAATAGCAATTAGAGTTCCTTTTTTGTCTTATAGGTTTGGGTTGAAATCTCTCATCTGCTCACTGCCCCTGCCATTCTCTTTGTTATTGTGAACCCAGTTCCTTTTTTAGTATTTTAGTGGGCTTTTAATAAAAGAAAAGACAAACACTTCTTTGCAGTCTGCAAAATTTAACCAGAAACTTTTTTGAAAAATAAAATTCAACACAATAGCGTGACATTATTATTCCCTGATGCGTGTTGGGTACTGAGAAGTGCGAGTAATTCTCGTCTAATTTGACAAAGAAATCTTCTGAGTCTTCATAATATTCAGGGACACAAGATGTTGGTTAAAACACTAATATCAGAGCAATAAAATGATCAACTATGAACCAGAAATACAGACTCTGGTTTAAAATTACTTTCACAGGAAAGAGCAGCAATTTCTGAAATTCAGATGCCTAAAAAGATTCACTATATATGACAATAGCACAGACAGATTTATATTAACAGAAAGCAGAAGTCCCAGGAGAAATAATTGATATTACTGCGAAATTCTCCATTTGTACCATAGCATATCATTATCAAACCACATCTTATCATTTATGAACTAGTTTTATTATCCAAGATGGTATTTCTCTTAAGAGCTGTAGATCAGAGAAGGGACACCTTGTCTTTCTCTTTCTGAGATATTTTCTCTGAGTTGTTAATTAAGGTGCATTTTCAAGGTTGGATTCTACTATTATTCCATTATTTTTTATTGTTCTGTGGATGACTTGTTTACTCCATCTCAATTTTATACAAATTTAAAAAAATTTTAATTAACAAAATATTACAGATATGTATAAGAGAACATATCTTTACAATGGCTTTGACTGGGACGGCTGACCTTTTCACTCCTGTGTATAAATCTTTCTTAACCTCTATACTTTCTTCTATTATATCTCCATTTATTGCTTCAGTTCCATTTATTCTAGTCCCTCCTCAGGACTACTTACTTCATATATATTGGTTCTTCATATATAAAATCCTATGGATGAAATAGCCTTCAAATATAAAATGTTTCCTATATAAAATCCTATATTCTCCATACATAAAATCCTATGGCCTCCACAAGCATCTCGAAGTCTTGATGACTATTTTCTCATGGTGTCTTTTCTCCCCAGCATATCCACAGAAGACAAGAACGCACAAGACAGGCTCTTCTATGAGACTGTATTCAGGCACTTCAAAAGACATAAGGTGGAGATTTCAAGTGCAATTAGAAAAGCATACCCTTTCTTTGAGGGCCTCCGTGACCGTGAACTCATTACCAATAAAATGTATGAAGTAAGTAAATTTGTCATGTCCCAATCTGGTTAAGCAGCCCCAGACTAAGTTATGCTTTGTTATCCTGGACCCAAACATCAGGGCACAGCTAGCCAACCGAGGAGCCTCCTATGACTGGGGGACCTTTTCAATTATTGCTGTAAGTGTTCGTGTATGTACAAAGGGAAAGGAGAAGCAGGCATCACCAGAGACAGTCCTGCTTCTGAAGGAATGGTGCTCCATGGTGCCCACTGGAGTTGGGGTGAATAGCAGTGGAGATTGGCTGGATCTGAAGCAGGTGTGTTCCATAGATGTATAACGCCTTGCAGGAATGCACACAATATAGCATAAGAATTAAAAGTAGTTTTAATTGATTAATAAATTTAATGAATTGATTTAATGAAACAATAATTGATACAGCATTTCATTTCAATGAACTTTGGTTTAAA
Organism: Equus asinus; assembly: GCF_041296235.1. Lineage (NCBI taxonomy): Eukaryota > Metazoa > Chordata > Mammalia > Perissodactyla > Equidae > Equus > Equus asinus. The sequence continues at coordinate 10,075,062 of NC_091808.1, read as the reverse complement.
TGCTTTGACCTGAGAACATTAAAGCACACGCAGAATTGATGTCTTCTTAGGACAAATTTGAAAATGGCTGCTTGCTATACTTTCCCCAACGGTTTTCACTTTTCTTCTCCTTTCTTTTCTTTTTTTTCTTTTTGGTATTTCTAGAGTCTAGGAATTTGGGTTATTTTAGCAATAGGTGTTGTTGGACATACAGAGATGCAAGTCTTCCCTTTGCGCTGTGAATACGCTTTTTCTATGGTCAAGTTCACAAAGGGGAGAACTGTCACCTGGCTTCCTGAGTTCTTCCACGCCAAGTCAGTTCAGAGCTTGTCCAATCAACAAAGCAGCTGCTCATCACCTGCTAAGTCTATTCCTAAAACATATGACCAAGTTCTTAAAGGGCCATGCAACATTTAACTTTGAACCCACTTTTGTTCTTCAAAATTGCTTCCTCTTACATCTAATGTAAATGAGTGTGAGAAGATCTTACAAATGGGTATTTTTAAGGAGGAAGGATTTACTTGTTTCACTTAGTAGCCATGCAAATATATAGAAATCCTAAAACTTTCCCTGAGAAGATACCTAGGTAGAGAAATTGGAGTACATTACCCATAAATTCACTTTCAAGGGCTCTTCTATAACTTGGAAGCCTGTATTTATATTTTCTCCATTCAATATTTTTTTAAGGATGCTCAGGATTCTTGTAGAAGCCTGGTCCCTATACAAAGAGTGGTGTACCATGTGCTCAGTGAACTGGAGAAGACTTTTGATGTGCCGCTTCTGGAAGCCTTGTTCAGCGAGGTCAACATGCAGGAGTACCCCGATTTGCAGTACATTTATAAAAGCTTCGAAAAGGGTAATTGGGTTTATTACTGACCTTTTGATGTCCAGGACAAATTTTTTTTTTGATAAATATATATTGAGCTCCTACCATGTGCCACACATGGTGCTGGGCAGTGGGGATATAGCAGTTTAAAAACACATGTATCATGAGCCTTCTCGAAGCTTATGGTATAGTAACTATGGCACACAACACCCACCTAGAGATCTGCTTAACTAGGTATTTAGACTCACAGGATGGCCAGAGCCACATGGCATCAGATTTACTTAGAAGGACAAATGACAGGGAACACAGCATCCCGATAGGGCAGCATCATTTGCTCCTCTTCTGTGATACCCCTTGCAGTAGTCCACACAGCAGTCTACCTGGTTCACTACTGCCCATCTCAAGTGACAGCTTACTGGTAAATGCAGGATCCACATTGATTTAGTAGCACCATGACCATGGGGGTCGACATCTCATGTAACAACTCCATAATCGTAACATTCAGGTACCCCATGATGGACAAGCTGAGTTTCAAGAGTCACCACAATGAAGGAAGACCAAAGTATGACTTATAGTCCATACATAAACACCCTTCCTTACCCCCATCTACATGCAATCTACCATTTATGGCTCATTTTTAACCCTAAACCCAGTGTTGGCCTAGTAACACAGAAGAAAGGCCACCTTCATCAGGTTGCCAGAGTAAGAAAGTTAATCCAACATGAAATTTGCTCTTAAAAAAGCAGAAATGGTTTTATTAACTCTTTCTCCACAAGGAGTGAAGCAAACATTACTCAAATAATCACAAAACCTCTTGTTCTGCCCAGGACTATTTTTGATGCTATACAAAACTAAAGGTTTGACTCTTGAATTTTTCCCGAGAAGGCATGATTTATACTTGTTTAACGGAACACAGTTAAGAGAATGCTCTACTACATAGACAGAGAGAGAGAGAGAGGCACTTGCCTAGAAAACTTTTTATTCCAACACAGTTTGGGCTCAGTGGAGTTCTCCAGATAAGATAAGAAAAACGGTCACATGTCCTGAGGAGGGTGGATGCTATGGATCAGGCATGGATTGTGAAAGAGTCTAATGTGTTTTCAAAACAAGGACAAATTCCATTTGGTTCAGTCAGAGAGTGAGAAGCAGACTGTGGGAGCTGATTCAAGAGAGAGAAGTTTGAAGAAGATTTTGCAAAGTCTAGCATATAAAGCTAAGCAATTTGAAGTTTATTACTAGGCAATAAAGAGACGCTAACAGGTTTATAAGAAAGGGGAAAAAAGTAAGCATAAAGCTTGTGTCTTGTTGATTCATGTCAATAGCAATCTTATCTAATTAAAAACAAAATTTCTGGGCCAGCCCCATGGCTGAGTGGTTAAGTTGCGTGCTCTGCTGCAGCGGCCCAGGCTTTCACTGGTTCGGATCCTGGGTACAGACATGGCACCACTCATCAAGCCACGTTGAGGCGGCGTCCCACATGCCACAACTAGAAGGACCCACAACTAAAATATACAACGATGTACTGGGGGGATTTGGGGAGAAAAAACATAAAGAAAAGAAAATAGATTGGCAACAGTTGTTAGCTCAGGTGCCAATCTTTAAAGAAAAAATTAATTAATTAAAAAATTTTGAAAAATTTTAAAAATTAAAAAAATATAAAAACAAAATTTCTACAGCAAGTCATTCAACTCAAAAAAGGAATAAAGGAAGTCAAATACCTAGTCACAAATTTCACGTCAATATTACTTTTGTAATCCAGATGTCCCCAGGCCATGGGTACGAAGGGAATGGCAGTTACCTTTACTGCCCACATCTCAGGAGCTCTGATCCTCTCCATGGACTGCCAGGATGCCCCTCCCCGGGCCCAGTATCCACATCACACATGTTAGTTTCTGGGGCTCCTCATGCTGAGATTACCTGCACCAACACTTGCTGCCACCCACCTGCCCCTAGGGGAGATGGCAGTGGCTGACTCCGGGACCCTGTTGTCCATGGGACATGTAGGTCAAGAGCCCAAAGCCAGGAGATTGGGGAGTTTAGCCCAGGGTGGGACACCTTCTCCTGCTGACTGGCCCCCACCTTCATCCAGTGCAAAGAAGCCCTCCACTACCACGCCAACCCCAACCCCTCATAGGAAAACCTGTGCAGAGGACTCCTCCACCTTTCTGGTTTGTGCCCTTTGTTCTCCTCATCTTCTACCTGATTTTGCCAGTATTTGAAGATGTGTCCTGGGATGACAAAGCATCTGTGGTCCCCACAGTCCTGTCCATCTCACCTCCTGCAGGCATTGTCCCAGGAGGAGCTCCTGTCATCAGCCCTGGGGCAGCACAGGCCCCATCACCTCCCATGGCATCTCCTCCCTGGACTCCTCACAGAGACACTCCCCTGTGCTTCTTAGTTTATTTGCTTCCTCCTACGTTTTCTGGGTCATCCACATGCAGGGGCCCTGGGTTGGTGTCCTAGGCCCCCTCGTTGGCAGCCTCCCGGGCCCCTGATCCACACTCTTGGGGACGTCTTCCAGCACTGCGATATACGCTCTCTGCTTGTAGCTTCAGAGAGTCTTTACTTTGTTCCTGGGATCTTTCCCCCATGGAAGCTCTGTCTAGTTCCTCCCTGTGTCTTCTGGCTTGTCACTTTGAGAACATTCATAGTCCCGGACTCAAGTAAGCCAAACCCTCCTCTTCTCTAGCTGTTTCTTTCAGGCTGGTGGACTTTCTCTATTATACACATGGATCTCTCTAGGATCTTACCTCTTTTTCCAAGGAAACCCCTCTGTTTCTCCCTTACAGCTTGAACAGTTCAGAAAACATATTTCAATTCTACCGTTTATTTTGATGTATGCTTTCCTGGCTAGCTGAAGTTTTTTTTTACACGAGCAACAGGCCCATAATGTTTCCAAAACTCCTTCATCCCCACGTTTGAGTGGGAAACATAAAGGCTCCCTTGCTGGGGGTTCTCTTATGTTTCAGGGAAGATGGGGGGTATTTTGCCATGAGGATCTGAGCTCTGAGTGACCCGAGGTTTGGAAATTCCTAACCGTGTAATTTTGCGATGTTGTCTCTGGTTTCTGATGGAGATCTCTAATTGCCTTCTTCTCTCTCACCTTCTCTTCAGCAGTCCAAGAGAAAAGATATCTCCAGGAAAGGGAAGGAGAACAGATGGAGGAGAGGCCTAATATCCAGCTAAGACTTGAACAAGGTGATTGCGACCTGATAAACACCCATTCTCATCTGCTATGAGGAAAGGAGAAAGGGAGATGGGGGCTGAGCCCTGAGTGGACACTGTGAATCAGGGAGATATTGAAGGAGCATGGAGAAGACGGGAGGGTGCTTGCATGAGTGTCTGACCTGAGGCCAAATCCTGGAGGAAAATCTCTGACAAGAGACTGTTGGTCCAATGACTAAGACAAAGGAAGAGGAACCCAGTGTGTCAGTAAACCAGATTTAAAGAAAATGACTACCTGGAAGTAATTTCAATTTAGAGAGTCCCCTGTAGGAGAAGATCAATGTGAAGCTGTGAAGGGCTATAACTATGGGCCAAAGTTAGCATCAAACAAGAGACCTTTGATGATGGCAGAAGAAGGGACTGACTTAAATGTGGGAGACGTTGTTAAAGAGCAGGAATATTCAAGGAGAAAGGCAGTCATATAGAGACAAGAGAGAAAGTAGTCAAGATGTGGAGAAGAGGATGTGGGCACTTTGAGAGAAAGAAAGAGGAGGAAGGAGGGGAAATGACAGAGGAGAAAGGGGTAAAGGACACAATGAGAACAACCATATTATTCACATCTCAGTTGACTGAGCGTTTACTCTGGCACTTGTGGGTTCAATGCTCATGGCTGCCATTGGAGGGTAGTATCACTTATGTGCCCATTATGCAGATAAGGAAGCTGAAGTCTGGAGACCATGTATGTAGTTGGGCTGGGGTCAAATGAGCAAGAATGAACCTAGGAATTCTGAACCCAGAGCCCATGTTCTTAACCCCATACTCTACCCAGATAATCTAACGGAAAAGACAGAAACATGAAACAAAAATAAAGAAATATATGCAGAGAGAAAGAGAGAAAAAGAATACTGGGAGCTGGAGGAAGTAGAGGAGAATCAGACACTGAATCCCCATGGAAAGGCCAACAAGACAGAGTGAACAGATGTGTAGAGGGAGAGTGTGGAGTAAGAGGGGGTGAGGACAGGGCACCCAGACTTTGTAGGAACTGAGGTAAGGCTACCAGTCAGGGGCAGCTCTGGGGACAAAGGCAGGTTCACTATGGTTGTGGGTGACAAGAAAAGCCATCAGCAGTTACCCAAGTGCCTCGTGGAGGACACACAGTGAGATGGCCTGGTGGAGCCCTCTCAACCAGGGGTGCAGCTGACCCCAGACCCGACTCTAGAGGGATGGATTTGGACTGTAAGAGTTGAGTGGGCTCTACCAGGTCAGATGGTCTCTGTATTGACTGATAGGCTCTGTACCGATCTCATTGACCCCTGGAGGGGGTCTCCAACTCCCTTTATAAAAAAGGGATTTTGTAGAAAAAGGGATTAGGGGAGAATGGCACAGCCCATACTCCAATTACTGAAATAAACTTCTAATTTCTTCCCCCTAGGAACTGGCGAAAACTCACGAAGCCCATCCTGGTCAGGTGAAGAATCCTCGTCTTATCACGGTCTGTTTGTGTTGACTGTTCTGTGATCCTTTGCTGTTCTTGTGCCATTCTGGGATGTGCTGTGGTGGGGCCTGCTTCTGTGTATCACAGATTGCCCAGAATTGTCAGTCTTTGCCTCTGCAGTTTCTCCAAGGACTTAGATAACAGTCTTCCTACTCTGGGTTGCCTGGGAGGGTCGCTCCTTCCATCCTCCTCAAACACTCTTGCTGCCAGCTCCTGACAGCTCTGGATATTTTGCCCATGTGACTGGCTTCACAGTTTTCTGCCTCTGTATTGCTTGAATCTGATCACTGCTTTGGTGCTTTGAGATCATGTCCAGTGGTGGCCACTGCTGTGGCGAGAGTGGTAGGGGGAGGGGGAGATGAGTGTTCCTCTTGCAACAGGGTACCTCGCAGGTTGGTTCCCTCACACAGCACCATGGCCACCAAGTGCCTCCTGTGCAAACCCTCTCCCATCATCCCTGGGGCAATGGGCCAGGAGCTGCCCTCCAAACACTAGATGGGTCTCTGCAAAAATCCTTTGGTACTTTAGCAACTAATAATCACTGTTTACAACTCTTGACTCCCCTTAATCCATGACACTCTTAATAACGTTACTAAATATTTTAAATATTATAAATTTAAGGCATTGATCATAATGACTTAATTTTCTGATCAGTCACAGTATCCCATATAATGACACAGGTAATATTTTATTTAATCTTCTCAAACACCTTAAAATACTGTTATATCATCTCCATTTTTCAGACAGGAAAGAATCAGCTTAGAGAATTTGGTTGTGCAAATTCACTTAACTGAGAGTTGGGATTGAAGTCTGCTGTAAGGTAGTGTCAGAGCAAGGGGTCTGGATGCCCACAACCTGACTTCAAATTCTCCCTGTGCTCTTGGGGAAGTTACTTCCCCTCTTTGTCCTTCAGTTTCATCATCTATAAAATGCATGAGATAATAGTACCTGCTTCACAGGGTGATGGATTTTAAACTAGTTCTGTCATGTAAAGTATTCACAATCATGCCTGGTTTTTCATCAGTGTTCCATGCATTTGTTACTATTACTACATTTAATTATCATCATAATTTGTCTCTGGCACCAGAGTCTAAACTTTTAACCATTATAGTAAACTTTGGGATTGTCTTCTCTCACAGATATCCATTGTGGATTTAATTATTCCCCAGGCTGTAGAAGCAGTGATAAAAGTAATACCAACCTCTGGCCCATGAAGGTCAACTGAGGGCCACGGTTTGCCTGCCCTTAGAACGCACTAGTCTATAGTGAATTTCATGTCTTTATTCCATGACTCTCCTTGGAAATGAGTAGTGTAGAAGAGTCTCAAGGAACTTCTTGCACCATGAAAAACCCTTATTATGTAGCTTCCAGTTGGGATGTGTTATTTAAGAAAGGATGTTCTAACTAACAAAACATTTTTATAGGGCCAGCCCTGATGACCTAGTGGTAAAAGTTTGGCACGCTCCACTTTGGCAGCCCAGGTTCGGTTCCCAGAAGCAGAACCACACCATTTGTCTGTCAGTAGCCAGGCTGTAGCAGTGGCTCATGTAGAAGAGCTAGAAGGACTTATAGCTAGACTATACAACTATGTCCTGGGGCTTTGGGGAGGTAAAAAAAGCACAGGAAGATTGGCAACAGATGTTAGCTCAGGGCAAATCTTTCCCATCAAAAAAATAATAGTATATTTTATAAAAGAAAAAAATCAGTGATTTTTGAAAGCATAGTTATAATTTTAGCAAATCGTGTCTATTCAGAAAGTTACTTAAAAATATAAAAAACAACATGCATTAATCCAAATTCTTAGCTGTTCATCTACGAGTGCAGCTGGTGAGAACAGGAGAAGGTGAGTGGAGGGAATTGTGACTAGTAATGAGCAGAAGAGAAGGGATACAGGGTGTGTGTATAGGGCATGAGGGGAGGAAGCAATGAGTTATAACTCACAATGTGGTCTGGGTGCAACCCTGCTTGGAAATGGAATCTGAGAGCATCTCAGTGATGGGGAGCAATGAAAATAAAGAGAGAAGTTTCAGCCTACAACCCAAATGATGCGCAATAAGTGTGTCCAAGAGTCTGACCCAGCAGGGAGAGCTGGCTGTGACAGGCACAGGTGAGGACGGGGCTGTGTCTTGTGCCCACCATGCCAAGAGGAGGCTCCAAGGAGCTGTAAATGGGGCACAAAATATGCACCAGGGCACATGTTCTATAATAAAATTTTGGGAATTATTTTTAAATCATACTTTACATAAATTACTATGTTTAGAAAAATGGCACGAAATGAAAACACCCCACAGTGCACTGAAAAATATATTTATCCATTCGTACTCTATTGAGGTTGGTGAGAATACAGTGTGATGGGTTGATGGAACCCACAAAGAGCAGAGGAGGCTCACCCTGTGGGAAGGAGTGTGTGCTGGTCCTGGGTTGTTTCCAAAGAGTTCATTCCTTACCCACCCCTGTTCCACTCTGCCTTCCATTTCTGGCCACCAACCCCTGCAGACTTGCTTGCCAGCTTCCTCAATGCTGGCTTCCTAATATGGGAGACAGTAGGAAGAGGTTGGAGAGCGAAATCAAGGGAGAAGCCCTCACCCCATCACTAACTCTGGCACAATTCTGACAGTGACTTCATCTCACCCATGACTCTATCTCCCATCAAGCAGGCCAGCCATGGTCCAGCTTCTACCCACACAATGACTCTGGTCACTAGGCTCACTCTTGGTCCCTCCTATAGCTTCCTGTTGACAATTCTTCTGGTTGCTCTGTTCCTTTATTTGAACTTCTCAGCTCTCCCATCAACTGTGTAACCAGTACCCTGGATTAAATTTCCTCTGCTTTACAAGCTTAGAGTGATTTGTATTTTCTTGTTGGACTCTGATTGATGCAGGGGGCAAATAAAATATCTATGAATCAAAATGTGGTTTAGGTACAGCCCCACCTGAAAATGGACTCTCAGAGCACCTCCGTGAAACAGAACAGATAAATGCAAACAGAAAAGATACCACAAGTGACAAAAATAATGAACTAGAAAGCCATCAAGCAAATGAACAATGTGCCCGAGAGTCTGAGCCAGCAGGTAGGACTGACTGACTGGGTTTGCATGAGTGTGGAGGGGCCAAGGAGTCCTTGCTGGTGACAGAGAATGGAGTAATGCATAACTCAAGGAGGCATCTATTAACAAACAAGGGGAAAATCACACAGACACATAGAGGACAGGAATGGAGCCTGATACATTGATGGGAGAGACCTGGAGGAAGAAAGTCAGAAAGGAAGAACTAGGAGACAAGGGGAAAGAGTTGCAGTGACTCATTAGGGAGGAAAGACAGAAAGAAAAGTCCAAAGATATCAGGGAGAGATTGGTTGCAGAACCATGAAGCACCAACACTTTCATGGGGTGAAGTTGGCAATATTTGCACAAGCTATAAGTGGAAATGTGAGAAGGAAAGTGAAGCTGAGTGAGGTGTAACAAAATGGAAATAAGGCAGAGCAAGGCTTTGTCGGATCTCAGCTGTGGTCTTTTTTGTCTTCAGAGTCCTGTGAACAAGCACCTATCCAAGAGAATAATGGAGATGCAAGAAGGGAAACACCCAGCCCAGCGTCCTGTGATGAAGAAAGTAATTATTACTTACGTTACCAATTTTTTAAATTATTTCTTCATTTTTCTGTGATAGCAAAAGCTTTCCTTTGTTCTCCCATACTACACCTTGCCTCCACCCCAGCCCTAACACCTCCCAAGATCCACAACCTTGTGTGTAGCCTCTGGTTGCTTTTAACAGGCATGAAGTGCAAAGGGGAAAGAGAGCTGAGCTCTTTAATGGAGGGGCTGTCCCTGGGGAGAGAACATAAAGAGAGAGAATATGGGAAAGGTAGACTGGGGACACCAAATAACAAAGTACACTAGTGAGATAGGTTTCAGATAAATTGACATGGAATCTAAACAGTGCCATGTTATGGAGTTGGGGAAAAGAAGTAAGTTGCAACTTGCTTTTCAGAAGTTATAAGAGAAACATGGAAATCATGCATGATGCTCCTGGTCAGACTTGCAAGTAAGGAAGCCCAGATGAAGGACCTTTAGAAAAGAAAGTGGGAGGTGGAGGGACTCAGTAGGGTAGACAAAGGCACAGAGGGAGAACTTTGGTGATGATGGGAATGCTTGAGATAAGGAAAATGTATAGAAAGACAAAAATTGATTCAGAAGAAGCATACAGAAGGTCACATTAACAATTAAGAAACAGAGAATAGGAGAAAGTAGAAAATGTAACAGAGAATGGATAAACCAAAAAATCAGGCAGAGGACAGCAGGGCCAGGTGTAGCATGAGATAGGGAAGCCCGAGGGCACATGTAAGGAGGATCTCACTCTCTGCACCTTCTTGTACCCTAAACCCTGCTGGACACTGGGGGACAGTGATTTAAAAAAAATGTAGAGTAAAAGAGTGTGAATAGAGAAAGATACAGAGGGAAATGAATATGAACAAATAGAAAAAAATGGGAGGAGTCACAAAGAGAACTACGTAGAGAATGAGATAACAGTTAATGAATGAAAAATCAGTAGAGAGTGGACCAAGTAAAGAGAGAGAAGACGAATCAGGACATTGTTCAATTTAAGGAGACAGTCAAGGAAAAGAAGGCACAAGAGGCTGTTCCTACTATGATTGACAAGGGTAACGTGTCTGCAATGATCAAAATGGCTCTGTAACCCTCTCAGATAAAAATAGGTCTCTCCCCAGGTGTCTCATCTTCTCCATGGCTTCAGCCACCATCGATAATCTATTAATTCCTAAACACACATCTCCAGCCCAGACTTGTCCTCTAGACTCATTCCTCCAAGTGCCTGAAAATCTTTATTCAAAGATCTGAAAGACATCTCTATTTGGAAGTTGCATCAGTTATCTACTGCTGTGTAACAAACAGTCCCATAATTTAGTGAATGAAAACAACCACAACTTTGTTTGCCACTTCTGTGAATTCCAACTTTAAAATATCTCCAACCTGTCCATTTCTCTTCATTCCCCTCATGCTCTCTGATCCAGCTCCCTATCACTTCTCACTTCAGATAGAGGAACAATCCCCTGCAGGGCTCCTCCATCCTATCTTGCTCCTGGTTCGAGTATTGAAGGACACCTACCATGCAGTTGCATATTCCACCATCACTTGCCTCTCACTCCCTCACACTACATTCCCATCACACCAAACTCCTTTTAGTTACTTGAATTTGCCAAGCTCTCTCAATTGTATCTCTGCCTTTACACGTGCTTTTACAAAGCAGTTTGATATGATCTTCCAAAGTTGAAAATACATATAGCCTGTGACTTGAGAATTACATTACTCAGCAGAAACCAACAGAAATGCATGCTATGTTGAAAAAAACACATAGGAAAGCAGCATTATTCATAATAGCCAAAAGCTTGAAACAGCACAAATAGATTTTTTATGGTTTTATTTTTTTAATCGTCCATTTCTACAATGAAATACCATACAGCAGTGAAAATAAATATACAAAATGGTTACAAATAACTTTAATAAACATAATGTTGAGAAAGGAAGCCAAATTCCCCCCAAATGACAGAGACAGAGAGAGAGCAAATAAGAGAAGGGGGCATGATTCCATTTATACAAATTTATATACATTTCAGAACAAGCCAAATTAATCGCTGATGGTATCAAAAATCAAGGTGGTGGTTTACTTGAGCTAGGTGGTGGGGAAAGTTCGTGGAAAGCATCATTAAGAAGCTTCCGGGGTGTTAGTAATTTTGACCAAAGTGATGGTTACCCAGGTATGCTTCCTTTGTGATAATTCATAATTTACGATTTACCCGTTTTTATCTATGTGTGTTATACTGCAAATAAAACTTTTATTTTTTGAAAAGCAAAAAATTATTCATAAAAGGACGAGAAGAGTAAGTAAAAACAAGCAAAAAAAAACCCGGAATTAAGTAAAGCGCAAAGGAAGGAACAGAATTGAGCAGCAAGAAAAGAGAAGGGAGAAAGGGTTAGCTTCACCCCTGCAGTGGGATTACAGGGAGAAGGACTTATTAATGGTAACGAAGGGTGATTACTCCTTTTTGGGGAGACAAGTGAAAATTCTTTGTTCATTACCGTTTGGTCCAGCAGCACAGCTACTCAGCCATGGAATCCAACTGAATTCCTGTTCTGTACATCTGGTGGATATAAAGAAGGAAATTTTTAACCCAGGAGATGAAAGGCAATCCCAAACAAGGGCTAACTCTAACCAGGCATCTGACGTAATAGGTAAGGCTGACTAAAAGAATGTGTAATGTGAATCACAGGTACCAGGCAAGGGGCTGGAACACGTTATCAAAGTCCAGGGTCCTTCAAAGTAGTCCCGGTGGCCTTGCATAGAGGCAGGAAGGGGAGGAAACCAGCACCTTATGCAGTGAGCTCAGCACAAGAGAGTCCCCAGGAATTGGAAAAATACCAAAAGACAGAAATGGTAGGTTTAAGTATTGATGTCTGAGAGACTATTTCTAAAGCAAGAGAGGAAAGTATGGTGGTAGGAGATAAAGAAGAGGGAAAAAATTGGTGAAACAAAATAGTCGTGAGAGGAGATGGAGAAAGAAATGAAGACAAAGAAAGCTATAAAGAGATACCACCACCAGAGAGACTTAAGTAGAGGAAATGGGCCAGGCCAAGGGGACAGCAAAGAAAGAAAGAAAGGAAGGAAGGAAGAAGGAAGGAAGGAAAGAAGGAAAGAAGGAAGGAAGGAAAGAGAGAGAGAGTGAGAGAGAGGGAGGGAGGGAGGAAGGCAGAGAGGGAGGGAGGGAGGAAGGAAGGGAGGGAGAAAGGAAGGGAGGGAGGGAGGAAGGGAGGGAGGGAGGAAGGAAGAAAGAAAGAAAGACAGAAAGAAAGAAAGACAGGGAGAGAGAGAGAGAAAGAAAGAAAGGAAGAGGTGGGGGAGGGAGGGAGGAAGGGAGGAAGGAAGGAAGGGAAGAAGAAAGGAGGAAAGAAAGAAGGAAAGAAGGAAGGAAGGGAGGAAGAAAGAGAAAGAAAGAAAGAAAAAAGAGAGAGGGAGGGAGGAAGGAGGGGAGGGAGGAAGAAAGGAAGAAAGGAAGGAAGAAAGAAAGAGGTAAACTGAGTGTGAGGGTAAGAGGTAGAATGAGGGTGGAGGTAGGAAGGAGAATGAGGGTGGAGGTAGGAGGGAGAACAAAGATGGGGGTAAGATGTTGAGTGAGGGTGAAGGTAAGAGGTAGCATGATGGTTGGGGTAGGAAGAGTCTCAGGGTGGTCAAAGCTGCCCTCTGTGCATGAATTTTATCACCTTTTGTGTAGGACCTGGAGCAACCTGCAGGCCACACACATTCAAGCACAGACCAGGGGGCCCTGAGTTAAATTAGCTTCTAGGTCTTCCTAGTGCTCTCATAATGGGGTTTCCTGCTGCGTGGGCTCCTTGGCCCCATCCTGAAACCCTAAGGGGTTTTGCTCCTCTGTGCAGTGATCAGCAGTGACGACTCTGCAGAATCCAGCGATGGAGATGAGTTCTCAGAAGCTTCAACCTGGATACTGAAAAGTTGCCCTGGTAAGGAAGCGGGAGGGCAAGGCTTGGGCTGCAGGAACCTGAATGAAGAGCTACTGGTTCCTGAGGCGTCTTATTCTGAACCCATTTTGTATGATGGATCCAGTTTCTCCTGTAATCCCACTCTCAGCATTTATTTTACTTAACCTTTTTGGGATATGCAAGGAGATAAGAAACTATTATATTTTCTTTTTGAAGAGAAGACGCATTAATGATGGCTTCTATTAATCAATATATGCACCCATATGTTGACTATATAGTAGAAATAGGATAGCAAAATAGTGAGCTTGGGGTTTTTTTGGTTTTTATTTATTTATTTATTTATTTATTTATTTTTTTGAGGAAGATCAGCCCTGAGCTAACTGCTACCTATCCTCCTCTTTTTGCTGAGGAAGACTGGCCCTAAGCTAACATCCCTGCCCATCTTCCTCTGCTTTATGTGTGGGATGCCTACCACAGCATGGCTTGACAAGCGGTGCCATGTCTGCACCCAGGATCCAAACTGGCGAACCCCGGGCCACAGAGAAGTGGAACATGCGAACTTAAGCACTGCGCCACCAGGCCGGCCCCATGAGCTTGTTTTTAAAACTGGTTTCTATGTTTATAGCGTTGGATTTATACAGTGATTTCTATAGGGAACAGAAACTTAAATATTCCTTTATTGGAAGGTCATATTCTCATATTGTCATAAGATAACTCATCCAGCTATCTAGTGTTAGCCGTAAAAAGACTTCAGATAAAGTATTGTCTTTTTCCTTCTTCTCCCCAAAGCCCCCCAGTACATAATTGTATATTCTAGTGGTAGGTCCTTCTGGTTGGGCTGAAGTATTGTTTTTCACAGAAAGTATTGTTTCTGACATAGTTCTTCAGCAAGTTGTGTCATAATAGTGATTTTTCAAGGGACCTTTACAAATAATATCTTACTTTTTCCTTTGCAACAACCTTAAGGGGTAAGCAGGATGTACATTGTTATTCTTGTTTTCTTGATGAGAAAACACAATCACATAAATGTTTCAAGGTCTTCCGAAAAGTCTCATAGACAATTAAAGGGAAAGACAAGACGAGTGTCCTGCATTCTGCCTTATTTCTTTTGTAAAATTGGAGGTGGAAATGACTATCAAAATGTTGTGTTTCCTCAATCTTATGGGTACCATGAGTTGTCATAAGATTTGTAGCTCTTTAGCGTACAAATCGGTGATTTGTTTTCCCTTTCTACTTTCTAGACCCAGAGGATATTAGAAACCTGCCTATTTGGGGGAAAATACTAGGAAAAGACCTAAGAACAAATAAAAATGTTACCTGATCTTGATGTTACAAAAGAACAATATTTTAAATAATATGTTCACTCTAATTGCTCGGTAGATCTGTCAAAGTAAAATGTAAGCCTGCTTCAGTTTTTAGAGAGTGCACATTCTAACTTTTGTCTTAGTGTAGGCAAACTGCTCTAAAAAGTAGTCCTAAAATATGTCTATGGCTCAAACACAAGAGAATATTGTTTCTCAGCCTTGCGAACAGTTCAAGGAGGCACCAGATTGGCAGGGGGTAAATGAGGCTCTTCCATCTTTGACACAGGAGTTTTAAGATCTCCTGGCATGAGAAACAGCAGAAGTGAAGGAAGTGTGATATGACAAGTAGAAGGAATAAGAAATAGAAGAGAGCGAAATGTAGGAAGGCAAGGTTCCAACAGAGTAACGTTTCCCCTTGCTGTGGGGACAAGAAATGGAGCATCACTAACCTACAGGACAGATGACTTAGAAAGGCAGATCGGAGTGGCCTGAGCACAGGCCACGATTTCCATTGGTTTTCAAGATTTTTCCAAGTTTCCTTAGTGGGGAATTTCCTGCTGTATCAGGTCCTCGGTCACACACTGAGACCCTTAAGGATTCCTATTCTTTTGTGCAGTGGTCAATAACTTTGACTCATTAGAATCAAGAGAAGGAGGAGAGATCCAAGAAGCCACCTGTTCACGATCTCAGCTTACACCAGGTAAGAATATTAGGTTTGCCACCTTGGACAACAAATAACCGGAATCGAAATCCAGGGTTCTGTTTTCCTGATGAATCTTATTCTGAGCATTCTCCATATGCCTTGGTTCCATTATTTCTAGAATACCAATTTCTGCATTTAACTTCTCTGACCCTATTGAGAAGTGGAAGGAGGAGAGAAGGGTTATAAATGGTTGTTTAACTGCATGGGCCAATCGATTGATGGACAGAAAATGTAGCAAAAATATGCTAGTAAAAGGACAGTATCTTTGACTACACTCTATCATGTCTATTAACGCTAAAGTGTTGAAACAATGTGCTTATTCTCTATCAGTATGCTTTATATTCTATTGATCATAGGTAGCACAGTAGTCCTCTATTTGTTGACAATATTGTCATTAGTCCCACACTTAGAAAGTCTTCAAAGAATAATTTGTGCTGCTATTTAATTATTATTGGAAAAATAGTTTGTGATCAACTACTCTTAAACCCAAATTAGTTAAACCATTGGCTTCTATTGTGATTTTTTCACAGGGCTTTTGTAAATAAAGCTTTACTTTGTTTTCACAAAAACCTTAAGAGGGAGATATGGTAACCAGGTTATCCTAGCCTTATAGATGAGGAGCTGGAGCCAGTGGTGTGTAAGCGTCATTCACAAATTCACATGGAGAGTAAAAGGGAGAGTAGGGCAAGAACCTGGCATTGTGACCTCTGGCCACCAGAACTAGATTCAGTTGAAGGAAAGAGAAGGAAATGATCATCAAAATGTTGTTGCCATTGCAAGCCCATCTGCCGTGTGAGTTGTCATAGAAATCATAAGACTTTTGCAAACAAATAACTATTTCCTCCATCTTACTTTATAGAGCTCATGGATTTGAGAAAATTGCCAACATGCAGAAAAGGCCCTCGGAAAAGATGTAAGAACAAATAAGAGCTCTTCACAGTTGTAAACGGACAGTGTTTTCTACAAAAGATTCATCCTAAACCTTTGGTATATCCTTAAAAGTAAAATACAAATTTGTTTTAATTTAAGATAGTTTGTATTTTAATTTTTGTATTAGTTAGACTAATGACTGTAACAAGCAAACCCAAAGAAGTCAAGGACTCAAACACAATAAAATTTAAAATTTCTTTCCCAAGTAAACATTCCAAGGAGTTTTAGACGGGGGAGGGGTGGCACTCCGTTTCAAACAGAGTTTGGGAAGCAGCCAAGGGGGAGATCTGCCTTCTTCAAAACCAGACTTCCAAGGCTGTCCTAGAAACGTTCTTGCCTTGGGTTTTCAGAGCTACTGGGGGTTTTCCTATCTTGGTTCCTTTGTCATATACTGAGACCTTCAAGGGACATTTGCTCCTTCTGCAGTGATGGCATGTAAAGACTCTTCAGAGTCCAGAGTGGATGAGGCACCTCTGGGAGCCAGGAGCTCTGTCTGGCGAAGAGATCCTGATGAGGAGGGTAAGGACTGCCATTACTGGGCTCCAGGACATCAGGAGTCTGAGTTCAGAGCTCTTCTTTCCTGATACATTTTACTCTGAGCTCATTCCACAACCTGGGAGTCCATTCTCTGCATTTATCTCATGTGGCGATTTTGAAAAATGCAAAAAAAGGAATCACTATAAATTCAAGCTTAATAAGATGGCTCTAGTTGAACAGCAGTGCTGTTTTTACTACATACTGTCAGACACATACCCCAAATTTTTGGATTATATAGTGATTTCCACCCCTGCCCACTGCCTTTTCTGTAGAGAACAGAGAAAGTGGAATAGTCTGCCATTACTTGATTTTGTCATAAACTTGTTCAAAACTCAAAAGACTCTGGTCATACTCTCTAATTATTGACAGAAAGAAAAGCTTCTGGTTATTAACATCAAATTCAATTTATTACTCTTCACAAATGGTCCCCAACATGACAATGATATTTGAAAATATCTTCACAAATAAGCTATCCTTTTATGCTTACGAAAACCTAAAAGGTAGGCCAGATAACAGTTGTTCTCCCGCATTCCACAGATGGGGAAACTCCCATACATAAGCATTTAAGAATCTTTTACACATCACATACGGAAAGTTACTGGAAGAGGCAGAACTAACAGCCTGAACTCCTAGCAAACATCCATAATCCTTAATTCAAAACCTTTGAATCCAGATGTGAAATAATAATATTGTGTTGTTTTAAAATACAATGTGCTGTATTTCATATATGTTACAAAACACTCCCAAGAGGGTCTGAGGCAGAATCCCATTCTCAAATATACTATATTAACGTTCCTGCAGCAGATTGTGTGAATTCACCCTCAGTGTGATAAATAAAGATTTTACATGGACTCATGGTAGCACGGGTCCAGATTTGCTGCCAAATTAGTTAGCTGCAAACCTATGAAAAAGTATTGGTTTTCAAAACTGCTTTGATTTTGCAATTGGGGCCAAAGGAATGTGGGCCTTTGCTCCATTTGGTAGCGACCTATTTCCTTTAGATGGGAAGAGACACAAATGATTATCATTGCATCTTTCTAGTCTAAATCCTGTCTACAGCGTGAATAGCCGTAAGATTTACAACGCTTTTAGTTATAGATTACTCATTGTGTTTTCCTTTTCTTTCTAGATCCTGCGGATATTGGAAGCAAATCTATTCTGGGGATAAGTAATACGAAAAGATGTAAGAGCAATTAAAAAATCTTGATGTAACAAATGTCTTTCTTTGCTACAAAGGCTTCATTCAAATTTTTTGTTATACCCTTTAAAATAAGAATATTTAATTTGTTGAAATTATACATTTTTAACTAGGTGGGATGGGCTAATTGATATAACACATAGACCTCAAAAAGTTCAATGATGCGAGTGCAATACAAGTTTATTCTTCATTCGCATAAGTAGGGTAAATTATTTCCCAGGATGGAAGAGTGCTCTGCTCCACGTGATTATTCAGGGCCCAGCTGATAGAGGCCTTGACCTAACATCTTGAAAATGTTGTTTCCACAGTCTTTCTGGATAACATACAGAGCTGCAAGAAGAAGAAGTATGTGCATACAAGCGCAAAGGGTAAGAAGCATAAGAAATGATGACAAAAGAGAGTGTCTTCCATGGCAAATTTTTTCCCAGCCCTTAGGGATGGTTCCTGGAGCAACTTTGACAGATAGGTCAAATGGAACCACAAGGTGGCCTGGTGGTAGGAAGATTCCTACTGGTCCTACATGAGCTTCCATTTCCAATTTTCCTTCTAAAGATTTCCATGCTGGATTGATTCCTAGGACACAGACTGAGACGGTTAAGGAATTTTACTTCTTTCTGCAGGGATCGGCAGTGATGACTTTTCAGAATTGAATAATGGAGAAGAGCCTCAGGAAATTTCTATCTCAGCCCTAAGAAGTGGGTCAGGTAAAGAAGATTAGGATGCCAAGCCTTGGCCTGCAGAATGTCGGGAATCTGATTTAAAAGCTACT
Organism: Equus asinus; assembly: GCF_041296235.1. Lineage (NCBI taxonomy): Eukaryota > Metazoa > Chordata > Mammalia > Perissodactyla > Equidae > Equus > Equus asinus. Next base: position 10,056,649 of record NC_091808.1, on the reverse strand, counting down.
GTTTCCAGATGCATTTTATTCTAAGCACCTTGACGACCTTGTATCCAGTTAATCCTGGGAACTCTTTTCCAGCATTTTAGAAAATGGAAGGAGGCAGGAAACTATTATGAACTCATGTTTAATAGGATGAATCCTATTGACTAAATGTATGTAATTATATATCATCGCTGTAGAAGAAATGAATAGCAAAATGATGGTATATATTTTAATGCTTGCTGTCATGCCTACGAACACTAAGATCTTAGATTTCTTTAGTGATATATTGGTTGACATTAATGTTATTTGTAATTGTAAAAGCCTCAAAAGACATTTGGTCCTGCTATGTAATTATAGACAGAAATAAAAGCTTCAGATCAACCACTCTCATACTTTAGTATAGTTTTTGACAGATGTCCATCCCATTGTAATTGGATTATGTCATGTTATTTTACAGTACTTCAGCAAATAAGAGCTTACTTTGTCATTATAAAATTCTTGATACTTAGGCAGGCTAACTCTTACTATCCCCATCTTGGGATGAGAAAACAGATATACAAATGTATATGGTTAAAGAGAATGACTGTTGTATGTAACAGGCAGGAAGATAAGAGCTGTGCCACAAACATGATCAAAGTCCAAAGAAGAGGTACAAGGGACCTGGCATATTCACAGTGGAATGTATCAGTGCCTGATGCAAGAAAACTTAACACCAATAAATAAATCTATATGTATATATACACATAGACACATTCAAACATTATATATATACATTATTCGATATATAACCACCAATATTGGTGTGAATATTGGAAATATAGATGATAGGTAGATAAAAATAAAAGTCATAAAGAAACAAAGAATATAGGCATGGAGCCAGCTATATGGCATATAAAAAACCAGAAAGACAGAACCAAAAATGATGAACAGAGAAATAAAAAGGAACAGAGATTAAGAGACTCAATGATGAAAAGAGGGAAAGCAACACAGAGGACACAAGAAATCAAGGAGAGAGAAGCTCACAGCAATGGAGAATCAAGTGATGGAGATAGAAATGTGTAAGTCAGGGCAATAGGCAGAAAATTAACAAATAGGGAGGAGAATGAGGTGTGGCTAGATAGGAAAGGACAAAGCAAATCTTTGTTGGATATAAGATAAAGTCATTGGAATAGGTATCGTCTCAGCTCGTCTGAGTGGCAAACATAGATGAGCATGACCACACTGAAGTGTGTTTCCTGATCACAGTCGAAAGTCCGTCCATTTCCATATTGTCCATCAGTGTGTTGTGAGTTCAAAGGTCTTCAAATGAGTAGAGGAAGAGAATCAGAAGAGATGCCATCCTGTTAGCATGTGATGGAGAAGCCAATTATAATACTATCAATTATCTTTGTTTTTTGGTCTGCACAGAGGAAAAGCTCTTCCTTCTTTACCTTAACTCTCCCTCTAGACATTTCATGTACATGCACACACACTTATGTACACATATAGAGACTTGTGCACAGACTCAGGCTGCTTTCAACAGGGTTGAGGGAGCCAAAAGAGAAGAGCTGGGCTCCTGAATAGAGGGAGAGGTCACTGATGGATAACATAAGGAGAAAGAATGAAAAAGATAGGCTGAGGTCTCCAAATGAAAACCTCTCTGAGTAAGTTTCGAGTTTTTCCAAGTGTATGTGGAATTCAAATATTACCAGATTGAGGAGTTTTGTGGGGGAAGAGAGGTAATTTTCAAGAGGGCTCCCAGAAATTGTACCAGAAACGTGGTAATAAAGTCCATGACTGACTGACAGACCTGCAATATAGAAAACTCCCAGGGAGCTGGCAAATGTAATAGTGGCCAAGAGTGTGGTCAGGGTCAAAAGATCAGACATTTGGTGGTGATAAAAGTAGTAATCTGTGAGATGAAGCTGAATATAGAGGAAGGAAATATAAAGACCAAGATTGTAATTGTAAAAAAAAAAAAAAAAAGCCAAAGTGTCAGATAAGATTGAGAGAAATGGACTAGAAGGAAAGAAAAAACAGAAAGGGAAGTTACAGTAGAAAGAGGTTTACTTTGATACCAAAACTTGATCTGGGGAGAGAAACATAGGAAATAGATAAGAATGAGATACATACATAAGGTAATAAATGAAGAGGAGTAAAGATGAGGCAGAAAGAGAACTATGTAGAGAAAGAGTTAAAAGATGAGAGAAAATGGTAGAAAGAGGGGACAGTGTAAAAGGAGGAGAAGAGAGAGATGGAGAAATTGTGGGATCTGAAATGATCATAAGACAAAAGCAACATTGGCACAGAAGTGGCTCACAATAGAAGTGAGTTTTCAGGGTAAAGTGTCCCCAGGAATCGAAGTAGAGCCTGTACCTCACCCAGATTACAAGAGACCTCACCCCAGGTGTTTCATCCACTCTTATGCCTTCAATCACCATCCACAACCTAATGCTTCCTAAGCATAGATATCCAACCTAGCCCTGTGTAAATGTCTAAACTCAATCATTCAATTGTCGGGAAAGTCTTTGTCCAAGGTTCTGAAAGTTCTAGTCTTCTCTGTTTACGTGGGTCTCTCTCAAGACCTTCAAACTCAACACTTTCAAAAGTGAGCACATATTTTCCTTTAAAACCAGCATCAATTTACCCATTCTTTCAAATTTAAATTCTCAGAGTCATCCATGGCACTGCCATCTCCTCAGTCGATATACCCCATCTGTCACTAACTCCATCAATTCTTTTAAGTGTCTCCAACCTGTCCATTTATCTCTATTCCCATAGCTATCACTCTAACCCATATCTATATCACTTGTTACTTGAACTGGAGCCACAGTCTCCTGTTTGTCTTCCTTCTAACTTGCTCCCACAAGATGTATTCTAAGTGATTTAGTTAAATTGATCTTTCAAAAATGCAAATATGTTCATGCTGCTTCCTACATAAAATGAAATATCCTTTAATTTCCTTTAGGATTAAGTCAGTTACCCTTTGTGTGGTCTCCAAAGCCACCTACTTTGGGACTCCTGCCTCTTTCTCCATCCTCATCATTGCCCCTTATTCTCTCACTCCATGTTCAGACATGCTAAACTCCTTTTGGTTATTCACATTTGCTGAACCCTGACCTTTGCACAAGCTTCTCCATCCATTTAGGATTATCGTCTTGACCTCCTTCCTCCCTAATTTGGCCAACTCCTGCTTCCGTGATACATCCTCAGGGAGAGGTTTCTCATCTCAAACTAGGCTAGTTCTTCTTGCTTTATGCACCCCTGTATGATCTGTTATCATATATCATATTTCAATATGTTCACTCATTTGTGTGTCAATTCCCTGGTTGCTCATAAGACTGACAAGCACCAATGCTTCAGTAATCCTGTGCCCTGCATGATTGTCAGCATCTGACACATAAAAGAAGGAAACTTGCTGAGTGAGTGAAAAAAGTTTTTCACTTTCTATATTCCAACACTGGGAAATTTGTCTGGCAAAAGTTAGTTTATTATAGTATTTATACAGAATATTTACAAAAATTATTTTAACAACTGAATTCTATATATATGTACTGCATATACATATAAATGTAATAAATAATATTTCTAGAGAAGAGTAACATCACATAAAGGTGTACTCAAAATATATAAAAAAAGTCATCAATGAGTGGATGGAGAAGAATATAAGAAAAAATAGAAAAACAAAAATACAGATTTGGGCTAAAAGAAAAGGATGAAAAAAAACAGGTTGAAAGGAAGGGACAGACAATGAAGAGAAAACGATTTCAGAGGTAGAACCATCCTTTGATGTGGGAGTAGAGAAAAAGAGGATCATCAGAAGGGAGGAGGTGCAAATGAAAATTTCTTACAGATCACAACTTAAGAGCAGTGCTACAAGAACCTGGAAATGAGAAATGTTCCTATATCATGTGTTTTTCAAAAGGTGTTCCAGGAAGCCAAGAAGCAAGAACTGAGAATAATCAACCATCTGACATGATGGGTAAGGCTGCCCATGGGCCTTGGGGTGGAGGTGGTTCAGCGGATACAATAGAACCTGCGTATGTCTGTGGTTGGTGTTCAAGGTTCAAAAAGAACATCAGACAGCCCATCAACAGGGCGTGGGCCAGTTATGAAGATGAAAAGTGCAGGGCCCGGGCTGCAGGATGTCAGGTGTCTGAAATCAGAGATCCTGTTTCCTGCTGCATTTCAGTCTGAGCACACTGTGACGAGAAGTGGGTCCAGTCAATGCCGTAATCCCACTTTCTGCATTTGCTTGATCTGATCCTTTTGGGAACTGCAGGCAGACAAGAGATTGTTACAAAGTTGTGTTTAATAGAATGGGCCATCTTGATTATACATGGATGATGTAGAAGAAATACACTGGCAAAAACAGCAGTATCTCATTTACTATATTGGCATATTGATACTAAAGTGCTGGAGTTATATAGTGACTTCTACCTTTACCCGTGGAACAAAGAAATCCAAGTGTTCTTCTGCTGATAGACGATAGTGTCACTCTGTCACTACCTTGGAAAGGGCTCAAAAGACAAATGGTCCTGCTAACTGTCAGGAAAAAAGACCTCTGAGAACTATTCTTAAACTCAACGTTTCGTTTTGAAGGATGCCCTCCAGCACGTTATTGATTTACATAGTGACTTCTCATTAACTCTTGCAAATAAAATCTTACTTCATCTTCATAAAAAAGTTAAAGCCTGAACAGGATAACTGTTGTTATCCTTGTTTCGTAAATGAGGAAAGTGATGCACATAGGTAATTAAGAGCTTTTTCAAAGTCTCAGAGAAATAAAGCAAGACCTTAGATAGCACTTCGTTACCTGTCTAGTTCCTTTAGAATGGAGACAGGGAAATGATACTCAGAACATCATTATAAATTCACGCCTTCCACAATAACATTTGTAATTTTTATTCATAAATTATGCTTCTCTGACCTCTGCTTATTACTTTCTAGATACCATGGATATTGGAAACAATTCTACTTTGGGAAAACACAGTGGGAAAAGAAGTAAGAGTGATTAAGAATTTACTTGATTTTGATGTTACAATTGAACTATCTTTTAATGCTAAAGTTTATTAGCATTTTCTATAGCTTTCATATGACAGAAAATGAATGCCTTTAAAGTAACTATTTTTTTCAAAATGCTCATGTCTTCCTGTTGCTTTTTACTCTGATTTTAAATATATGTTTCTTATAAATGTTGGTATATATCTTTCCCCAGTTTTTCATGCATGTATTTATACATTTTGGAATATATTTTTATTTATCTAAATACAGTAATTCTATATATACTTTCCTTTTCTTGCTTTTAAAAATTAATGTACTATACCTAGATGATAAAAGCATTTAACATTTTTAATTGAACTATAAAAAGTCTTATTTAAGGACTGCTTTAACATGGCACCCTTCATTTTTGGTGTGATTGAGCATTTTTAGTTTATTGGTCATTTGTTTTTCTTCTTCATAGAATTCTCTGTCATAGAATGCTGTGTCAGTGTGTCCTATTGTGGTATTTGTCTTTTTCTTACTATGCTGAATGAATATAGAAATCCATATATGATATATATGTTAAATTTTGGTCATATATGTTGTTAATATGTAACCTCATTTGTTGTTTTTCTTATAGGTTTGTTATTAGAATCTTTTGTCTTAGAGACGTTATAAATTTTTACATAGTCAAATTTGTCAGCTTTTTGCTCTCTGGGTCTTGGGTTTCCTATCATTTGCAACAGCCATTTCTAACTGAAGACTTTTTAAATATTTTTCTGTATTTGACTCTAGGGCATTTGAAGTACCTGCTCATTTTTAATGTTTACATCCACAATCCCGTGGATTTTGCCTTTTTGTGTGTATGTGAGGTGGAAATTTTAAAGCGATTGCCTACGCTGCTACATTGTGATTTGAATTATCACTTTGATCACACAGTGTCTTTACCTGTCTATATACTGGTTTTTCTTTTGTGATCGAAGGAGCTACAGAAAAGAAAGTGGAGCTCAGAATCTGCTCAGGAAGCTTCCTCCTACCTCCTTCCCAAGTTCATTGGAAGCTGTGATTAGAAATGCATTGAATTTGCAGATTCATTTGAGGAGAACAGAGACTTTTGTAGACTTATTCACACCTTATTTAACGTTCTTCTGATAAGAATTTTCCTACACTTCTTTTTGTTTTATATGTTGTGCAAATTTGTCTGTGACTATGAATATCTTTTTTTCCCATTGTATTATAGCTGGAGTGAATTTAAATGAGACAAGAATCTCAAAATCTTTATTTAAATAGGAAATCTGTGGTCATTTGATTACTACTTGCATGTGAGGAAATCAGAATGCCATGGATCTATTTCTGATTTAACATTAAAATCTTACAAGTGTCTATACAATTTAGAGACGTAGACATCACCTAAAATATTATGACCAGGCCCAAAAGTTTTCAAGACAATCAATCAGAATTAAAGTTTCTTTGGAAATTAGCTTCATGAGAAGTGGAAACAATTTCTAATTTGGGGGAGTGTTACAAGATCCCTTCAAATAACTCTTCCAAGGACAAATTTTTGTTAACAGAGAACAGAACAAATTGGTAATGGTTACGAATAGACACATCTCCGTATTTTTCAAGAGAACAAGACTTCTCTTCTTATGAAATTTCTCGTTTTGACACTTTGTCAAATCAGATTCTTTACATTAGTTTTATGGTATAGAACGGTCTCTCTCCTTTCACAGCTATGAATTGAGAGGAATTTCCCTCCATCTTTTCCTGTAATTTTGTTAGTTATGAAGACTTACATTTTTAAAGTCTGGTCTCTGGAATTTCTTTAGTTTTATAAGAAACACAGACCCATAGAGTTCAATTTTGTTGGCAGAAACAGAGAAGGGCCTGAAAAAGATTTTACCTAAAAGCAGTAAAATAGGATGTATATAGATTTTTCTACTACAGCCACCCATCTTGTCACTTAAATCTGAATCAGCCCACGTATAATTCATTCTCCACTCAATAGTCTGCCACCCAATTACTTCCACCCTTTCAACGGTTTCCGGTTGAACCTAGACAAAAGTTTAACCTCCTTACCATGCCTACAAAGCATTACATAAGCTGCCCCTTTGATCACCTCTTACCATTCTTTCTTTCACATACTACTCTGGCCTCTTTGAACAAACTGAGTATGTTTCTGCCTCAGGAAGTTTGCACTTGATGTTGACACTACATAAAATACTTTTCTTCTCAGCTCAACTGTCTCTTCCTCAGAGAGGCCTTCCCTGGTCTCCATTTCTTAAATATCCCCTCCAGCTTCTTTTATATCACCCTTTGACCTGTCTTTTCACCTGTTGTATCATGTTTTTTATGTATGGAAGATTTTATCTTTATGTAATCTAATTAGTCTATATTATCCTTGTGCTTATGCTTCTCTATCTTATTTAAGAAATCTTGACCTAACCTGAAGCTACCTTTCAGGTTATCTTTTCATATCTTTCCTCTTTTATGGGACATCTTGACCAATGGAGGACAGGATCCAGTGATTCCATTTTTAGGATGAACAGTTTGAGAATCATTTTTTTATGGCTCCTCAAGGGATCCCCAGCAGGATCAGGAACCAGTTGACCACAGTGGCAACCAATCCAGTTGGCTTTCTCTCTGACTCTTTCCTTCTTCCCATTTCTCTATTCCTGAAGCTTAAGGTAGTTTCAAAAATAAACTTACTGAGCACACACTCTTATCTCAACATTGGCTTCTGGGAATACCAGGCGAATACACTTATTTCTTTCCTCATTTAGATCTTTAATCCTTTTAGAATTGATTTTTGTGTGTGTGATATGAGGTAGGGGTCTAATGTTTTCTGACATAGGTAATCAATTGTCTCAGCTTCTCCCATAATGTGTAATGTCACATATGGCATGCATCAAACTGCCATATATGTATGGATTTATTTCTGGGCTTTCTAGTCTGATCCATTGCTCTATCTATTCTGCATCAACACATAGTATACCCTATTAAATATTAAAACCTTATAATATCTTGATATCTGGTAAAGCAAGTTTCTCTCAATTTTTTTTCTTTTTCAGAATTGTCTTGGCTATTATAATCATTTGCTCTTTCATATAAATTTTGGTATCATCTTATCAAGTTCCCTAAAAAACCCTGTTGAATTTTTTATTGCAATTGTATAGAATGAATTTGGAAAGAAATGACATCTCTAAAATATTGAGTCTTCCAATTCATGAACATGATATATCTCACTACTTATTTATTCTCTTTTCTTTTTAGATTCTTCATTCATTTATTCAACAAATATTTATTGTCAAAGCCACTCAGTAGAGATAAAGAAGTGAACAAAATTATATTGAGTTTACATTCTAATGGGGGGATATAGGCAATACACAAATAAGTATAAAATAAGGAGTAATGGAGATATAGAGTAAAAGAAACATGCCATCTTATATAGGGTGTCCAGGGAGAGCCTCATTGGCAAATTGAAAAATAAGTACATAACCAAATGAGATAATGGACTAAGCCACAGAGGTGAGGCTGAGAAGACCTTAGTGCAAAGCCCAAGACAGAATGTGCATGGTTTTTTGAGAAAGTGGCACAGAGGCCACTGGCTGGGGAAGTAGAGGGGATGGAGGGGGAAGTGGTTTGTCAGGATCATGTAGACCTTATAGGTCATGGTAAAGACTTTAGATTCTTGTCTTAGTAAAAGGAGAAGACGTTGGAAAGTTGTGACCTGAGGAATGATATGATCTGAATTATGTTTTTAAAAGATTGCCCTGGAATTCACATGGAAAAAGACTTTAGGAGGGTGTAGGATGAGAGATCATTAAGGAGGTCATTATAATGGTTTGGGAAAGTATGATGGTGGATTGGACTAAGCTGGTGGCAGTGGATGGGTGGATTCTGAAAATACACATGTGTATAATACTCTAACATATATAAATACATATACTTTATATATAAATGTATAATTATATATTATATGTAAATGTTTATACATAATATAGAAATATGCTTATGTAGATATATAATATAAAGATGTTACATATAAATATATACAATTATAAATTATAATAAAATATATTAAATATATAAATTATATATAAATAAATATTAAATTATATATAAATAAATATTATAAAAAGTTATATTTAATACATATATATTTATATATAATAAGTGCTATATATATAATAAATATAAATACATCTATATATAAAACTCGAACATGTTTCTGGTCATCTAGAAGGCCACACACATGTCTAGGGAAGTACACGTACCCCGGGCTGTGCGCACACTCAGGAAAGAGCTAAGAAAGACCTGAGCTCTCACCTCGGGCTAACCTTGAGGTTCTGTGCAAGAAGGAAGTGAGAGCTAAGGTAGAGTTGTAAACTGTCTAGCTATTTGTTGAAGCCATGCATCAACACAGGCAAAGACCCATTGGCAAAGACTGGGAAACTTACCAGTTCCAGATATTTAAGGAAATCTCTTTCTAATCATTAGCTGACTACTAAGCTAACTGAACAGAGACTACAGTGGCCACCTGGCAAAAAATACAGACTTTACAGAATTAGTTCAGAAAAAAAAGCACTAAATAAACAATAAAAGCTAGCAGTAACAACAACAAACAGCAATAGCAACAAAATTGGGAGAGAGAGGAGTATCTGATTTCCAGAGTTACCATATTGTATTACATAAAATGTCAGGCTTTTTAAAAAAATTACTTGACATGCAAAGAAACAACAAAGTATTTTCCTATACTCAGGAAAAACAGAAATAGTCCCTAAAGAAGACCAGATACAGGAATTACTAGATGAAAGTTTTATTTTTTTATTTAAGTATAATTGACATACAATATCCTATTCATTTCAAGTGTACATCAGAGTGATTCAATATTTATGTACGTTACAAAATGATCACCACAATAAGTCTAGTTACCATCTGTCACCATACAAAGTTATTACAATATTATTGGCTATATTTCCTATGCAGTACATTACATACCCATAACATTTATTTTATAACTGGAAGTTTATACCTCTTAATCCTCTTCACCTATTTTGCCCACCCTCAACCTCTTCCCAGCTCTGGTAACCACCAGTTTGTTTCCTGTATCTATGAGTCTGTTTCTGTTTAGTCTTGTTTGTTTTTGTCTTTTAGATTCGACATATAAGTAAAATCATGTGGTATTTATCTTTCTCTATCTGACTTATTTCACTTAGCATAATTCCCCCCTAGGTCCACACACATTATCACAAATGGCAAGATTTCATTCTTTTTTTATGGCTGAGTAATGTTCCATTGTGTATATATACCACATCTTCTTTATCCATTCATCTATTGATGGACACTTAGGTTGCTTCCATAGCTTGGTTGTTGTAAATAATGCTAAAGTGAGCATAGGGGCGCATATATCTCTTCAAATTAGGGGGAGGTTTTCGGGGTTTTGTTTGTTTTGGTGAGGAAGCTCGGCCCTGAGCTCACATCTGTGCCAATCTTCTTCTATTTTATATGTAGGACGCTGCCAGAGCATGGCTTCATGAGCCATGTGTAGGTTGGCACCTGGGATGTGAACCCACAAACCCTCAGATGCCAAAGCAGAGCACATGAACTTAACCACTACAACACCAGGCTAGTCCTTCAAATTAGCGGTTTTGTTTTCTTTGGATAAATACTCAAAAGTAGAATTACAACCAACATCATACTGAATGGTAAAAAGCTGAAAGCTTTTCCTCTAAGATCAGGAACAAGACAAGGATGACCACTCTTGCCACTTTTATTCAACATAGTATTGCAAGTCCTACCACAGCAATTAAGTAAGAAAAAGAAATAAAAGTCATCCAAATTGGAAAGAAAGAAGTAAAACTGTCACTATTTGCAGATGACATGATGCTATATATTTAAAACCCTAAAGACTACCTCAAAAAAACTATTAGAACTAATAAATGAATTGAGTAAAGTTGTAGGATACAAAATTGAAATACAGAAATTGGTTGGGTTTGTATGCACTAACAACAAGCTATCAGAAAGAGAAGTTAAGAAAACAACCCCATTTACAATTGATCAAAAAGGATAAAATACCTAGGAATAAATTTAAACAAAGAGGTAAAAGATCAGTACTCTGAAAACTATGAGACATTGATGAAAGACATTAAAGATGACACAAATAAATGGAAAGATAAACTGTGCTCATATATTGGAAGAATTAATATTGTTAAAATGTCCATACTACCCAAAGTAATCTACAGATTCAATGCAATCCCCATCAAAGTACCAATGGCATTTATCACAGAACTAGAACAAGGAATCCTAAAATTTGTATGGAACAAGAAAAGACCCTGAATAGCCAAAGCAATCTTGAAAAAGAAGAACAAAGCTGGAGGCACCATGCTCCCTGATTTCAAACTATACTACAAAGCAATAGTGATGAAAATGGTACAGTCCTGGCACAAAAATAGATACATAGATTAATGGAATAGAATAGAGAGCCCAGAAGTAAATTCACACATATATGGTCAATTAATCTATGATGAAGGAGGCAAGAATATACAATGGGGAAAAGACATCTCTTCAATAAATGATGTTGAGAAAACTGGACAGCTATACACAAAATAATGAAACTGGACCACTATCTCACACCATATACAAAAATAAATACAAAATGGATTAAAGACTTGAATGTAAGACCTGAAACTATAAAATTCCTAGAAGAAAATATAGGCAGACAGTTCTTTGACATCAATTAAACAAAGGCTTTAAATCAGCTGTTTTAAATATATTCAATGAACTAATGTAAACCATGTGAAAAAAGTAAGAAAATGACTTCTCACCAAATAGTAAATATCAATAAAGAGATAGAAATTATATTAAAAAATAGAAATCTGGATTGAAAAGTACAATAACTGAAATAAAAAACAAGGAAGGGGCCGGCCCCATGGCCGAGTGGTTAAGTTCGCACACTCCACTTCGGCAGCCCAGGTTTTCGCCGGTTCAGATACTGGGCACGGACATGGCAGCACTCATCAGGCCTTGTTGAGGTGGCATCCCACATGCCACAACTAGAAGGACCCACAACTAAAAGTATACAGCTATCTACTGGGTGGGGGGGTTGGGGAGAAAAAGCAAAAACAAAAAAAAAGAGAGATTGGCAAGTTGTTAGTTCAGGTGCTGATCTTTAAAAATAAACAAAAAAATAAACAATAAAAAAAGTGGGTGGATTCTTAAAATACACTGTGTGTTATGTATTTATACATGTAAACATATATATACATATACAGCTGATTCTCCTTATTCTTGGTAGATATGTTCTGTAAAGCCACCCAAACACTGAATCAGCTAATATTGAACTATTGCTGCTAGAGGAAATGGAGGGCTGTGTTCCTGCAAGCCTCTGTTCACAACATTTTTGTCAACTGATCAATACATACCTTTGTTTTATGAATGTCTCTGTTTAAAGATGACTTAATATATATGAAGATTCATTAATGTTGAAATCACAGCCAATAGTATTATAACTCATGCCTGAATGAAGTTCTCTAACACACATCTTTTCTCCATAAGGCACAGCCTTTTTGTGCTTAGGAATGCTAGATAACACTTCACCACTACACTTGGGGGCCTTTTTTTTTTGGAGGAAGGTTAGCCCTGGACTAACATCTGCTGCCAATCCTCCTCTTTTTGCTGAGGAAGACTGGCCCTGAGCCAACATCCATGCCCATCTTCCTCTACTTTATATGTAGGACGCCTACCACAGCATGACTTGCCAGGCAGTGCCATGTCCGCACTGGGGATCCAAACTGGTGAATCCCAGGCCACCAAAGCAGAACATGTGAACTTAACCACTGCACCACTGGGCCAGCCCCTTGGGGGCCATTTTAAAGAGCAAAATTGGAGACGGTGTCAAGATGGTGGGTAAGAGGACTCTGAACTCACCTCCTCCCACAGACACAACCAATTTACAACTACTCTTGGAAAAATTACCCCTGAGAGAGAACTGAAAACTGGATAAAAAAGAACCCCCACCACAAGGGACAGTGCTAAGTGAGATGAAAGAGGCAGAAATTCCTTTCTGGAGAGGAAAAAAGCCACCTTCAAGAACCACAGCACTTCACAGATGGCCAGGAGCAACCTTAAGGTACGAAGCCTTCCCTGGAGGAGCAGGGGATCTGAGCAGGGCAGCATAACTGCTATAAACACACATTAGACTCAGCACAACCAAGATGAGTGTCATAATATCTGGCTGTGCTGGCTACTAACAACAATGGGGAATACCCCCAGAAAAGCTATTGGACATAAGGGGGAAAAGGCTGGCTCTTAAAAGGCCCATGCACAAATTCACCTGTTTCAGAAAGCAACCTAAAATCACCAGAAAGAAAGGTGCACAGTCCTTTGGTGAAAAGATTCATCTGATAGGCTCTGGGTGCATCTTGGTGAGAGGTGAGATCTCTCCAGGGACTGAGACATTGGTGGCAGCCATTACTGTGACCTAGTACAGGGGTGCTGACACAGACGCTGGAAGACACCATTGGAGTTCTTCTGCTGGCCTGTTAGCCCAGAGTCTGCTGCACCCACTGGAGCACTGATTCAATCCAGCTCAGCTAGGGCAGGAAGCCCACCCTAGGGACTGGCCCCACCCAACAGCAAGCCCTCAGGCAGCTTGTGGGCCCACATAGACAGGGTGCCTACAACCTCTGCAGCCAGGCACAAAAAAAGAGGTTAGATATGATATCAAAAAAAGCCATCAAACCACAAGGGACAAGAGCAAGAGAAGAAGAAAGGAACAGAGAAGAATTACTAAAACACCCAGAAAAAAAGTAACAAAATAGCAATAAGTACATACTTATCAATAGCTACTTTAAATATCAATGGACTAAATATTCCAATCAAAAGGCATAGGGTGGCTTACTCGATTAAAAAAAAAACAACAAGACCTATATCTATGCTGCATACAAGAGACAAGCTTCAGACCTAAAGACACTCACAAACTGAAAGTGAAGGGATGGAAAAAGATACTCCATGCAAATGGCAATGAAAAGAAAGCTGGAGTAACGATGTTTATATCAGACGAAACAGGCTTTAAAACATAAACTGTAACAAGAGACAAAGAAGGACACTACATAATGATAAAGGGAACACTCCAACAAGAGAATATAACACTTGTAAACATCTATGCACCCAACCTAGAAGCACCTAAATATATAAAGAAATTATTAACAGACATAAAAGGGGAAATAGACAGTCAACAATAATAGTAGAGGAATTTAACACTCCACCTACACTAATGGGTAGATCATACATATATTAAATTTTTAAAAATGCAAAAAACACGGCACTCCATAGATCACAAAAGGACGCTTGTTTATAGAATGAGATCTGAGACAAGAAGGCAGAGCATCACCTTATTCAACTTCAGCTAGGAAAGTGTGCATCCAGCAGTTCAAATCTTTTTACTACTCTGCACATGTCTGTGAATGACCTTGAAAGTGCCATAAGTGATTGATTTGGGGATTACAAATAAAGTTTAGCAAGAGAGTTCACAAATATGGAACCCATGAATAATGAAGATTGGTTGTATATTTTTTCATTCTTTCTAAAATCAATGTTTTTTAAGTTAGATAATGCATAGGTTCTCACAGGCAATATTTTTGCTGTTGTTACTTGCTAGATAGCCTGCCGTTTGGATTTATATTTCCTCTTTGACCCAAGGGTTGTTTAAGAAAGGGTGGGAAAAAAATGTGTATTCTCTATTTTCTCAATATGGAGCTGAATATGTATCAGTCATATCAACCTAGTTAAATGTATCATAGCTTCCTCATTTTGTCCACTTGATCTCTCATGGACTGAGGAAGGTAAAAATAAAGTTGTCTACTAGTAGTGTGTTTCTACCTATTTCTCATTGTATTTCCTGTAATTTCTACTTGCTTAAAACTTTTTGGCCTGAGTTATGTTTTCTTTTGCTATTCATATCATGATTCCCTGGTTTGTTTCAGCTGATGTAGGCTGAATATACCTTTGCCTATACATTTATTTTCAATATTTTAATGTTTTTACATGAGTCCCTAACATGATTGAAAGTTGAGATCTACTGTGTAATTTAATCTCAAAATCTTTTATTTAAATGAGTTAAGCCCATTTGCTTTTATTGATAGGACCAAAATGTTTGATCTTATTTCTGTTAGATGAATTTGTATTATATATTCTAGTATCTTGAATATTAAAAATGTTGACTCTCTGCATTCTGTCTTCTATGCATTTATGTGCGTGTGTGTACTTCTGATATTTAAGATTTGCATTTTCGTTCTAGTGGTTACAGCTGGTCACATGGCTACAGCTGGTCACATGGCTGCTTAGCTAAGGCTAAACCTCTCAACCTTCCCTACAGTTAGCCCTGGCCACATGACTAAGTTCTGGTCAATAGCATCTGAGTAGAAGAAATCTGAGCCACTTTTGCGTCTTTCCCTTAAGAGAAATGAGTGGTTGAGCCCCTGCTCATGTCCCATATTTTCATTGATTAGGATTATATATTTCTGATATTTAGAAAGGTTTGTATTTTTGCTCTAGTGATTACTCTTAGAATTACCTTGGGGCAGCCTTGTGGCCGAGTGGTTAAGTTGGCGTGCTCCACTTTGGTGGCCCAGGGTTTCACTGGTTCGGATCCTGGGCGCAGATGTGGCACCGCTCATCAAGTCATGCTGAGGTGGCATCCCACAGAGCAGAGCCAGAAAGACCTGCAACTAGAATATACAACTATGTACTGGGGGGGTTTGGGGAGAAGAAGAAGAAAAAAAAAGAAAAGAAGATTCTCAACAGATGTTAGCTTAGCTCACGTGTCAATCTTTTAAAAAAAAAAAAAAAAGGATTACCTGTATGTGACACTTTTGGTCCTCTATTTTAGACAGTATTCATTAGTTTACCACCCGAAAGATTCATAAAATCAGCATATGTCGTTTTCCTCTGTCCAGTCTCTTTCCTCTCTTATCCAGTTTAGGCCCTGATGTTCCCTTTATGTTTACCTCTCACCTATTAAATGTCCTTTATGTTTACCCCTTGATTTGTCCAAATAACACCCTTTGACTTCTGGCTATATAACAGACGATAACCTTGCTCCACCACCCATATTTTCCCCTTCCTCCTACTTTTTGTTTTTCTTTTTGCTATTATACTATTTCTATATTGCCAGGGGATAACTGTTGATCATTCTGGTATGTCACCTCACTCCACACTTTTATTTGAATCCCTTTCCCCAAATTTTCCGATTTTGTCTTGGTTTGCTGAAGTGGATCCTTCAGTAGTTTTCTCAATATATGGACTCATAGGAACGATATTTACACAATTTTTCTATTCAAAAGTATTTGTTTTTGTTATTTATACCTGAAAAATAATTTGCTCACTATTTATTTCTAGAAGTATCTTGTAGATTTTCATCCACTGTCCTGTTACTGTGGAAAATTCTGTAGCCAATAAGGTCCCCCTCCTTTGAAAAATGACTTAATCTTTTTGCCTAGTCTGCCCATTTAATTCTTTCTTTACCTTTAAAGTCCAGTAAGTTTTCTGGAATGTATTTCAAGGTTAAATGTTTGAAGTCAATTTTCTCCACTACAGAGTGAAAATATATGTATTTATAATATGTATATTCAAATTTTTGTTATAATCTCAGCAACGTTTTTCTTGAGTTTATCTTTAAGTATTTCCTCCATTACTTTGATTTTCTTCTTCAAGAACTCCAGTGATTCTTCCTTATTTTCTCTCAAAGTTTTCTTAATTGTTCTTAAACGTCTTTGTTTCCTTTTCTACTTTCTATAATCAATCCCTTCACTTTAATTTCTGAAACGTCTAATCTCTTTTATTTTCCTTCTAAACTTGTCTTCATTTCTCTGAGGGGCTTTTTTTTTTCTTTTACTTCTTTCTTAAGTTTTGGTATCGAGAACATGGATGATAGCCTTAGCTTTTCATGGCAAGGCTCTAAATTCCAGGATGTGCACTGTACTGGTGAAATCTACTGGTCCTTGACCCCTATGACCTTCCTTCTCTTCTGTCAGCTTCTGCTGATTTCTGTTGCTTTTTACGTTTCCTTTATTGTGAATGAGAACACCTCATTGAATATGTAAAAGCATACTGTAAATGCCAGGTACTGTGTAAATGTTTTCATTGCTATTATTTTCAGTGTAATGACAACCAAGATGATATGTTGGTAGCTAGGGTGTTAGCCCAAAAGTGGAATGAAGACAAAAATAAAGTTCTTGAAGGTTACTGACACATAAAGCTTATAAATCTCTGTTTATATTTCTAAAGGATTATTTTCTTTTCTATTTGCAGGAAAAAAGAGAGGTTGTATGAATAAAAAAAACAGTCTCCGAAAAGGTAAGAATAAATGTGAGGATTCACATGTGTGAGCTTACTGCAGCACTGATCTTCCTGCCAGACCCCATCTTTGCTGCAGCCCAGAAACCTCCTATGGGCTTCATCACTAGTGGATTATTTAGAGTAATACAGGCTAAGTCGTTGTAACAAAGAGACACAAAAATACAACTGCTTAAATCACATAATTTGTTTCTCTTTCATCAAATAGTCCAGAAATGTTAGGAAGAACCTGCCTTCCTCAACATATGGTTTCTCTCTCTGGGCCCAAGAAAGTTGATCTGGTTACCATTGTCTCTCAACCAGTAGGAATGGGAGAAATGGACAAGGAAATCACCTATCTATTTCTTTTAGTGGAAAGACCCAGAGTCTTCAGCTCATATCCCATTGGCCAAAACTTAGTCACAGGACCAGAGCTAGCTGCAAGTGAGTCTGAGAAATATGATCTCTAGTCAGACAGTCTTAGGTCCAGCTGTAACTCTATTCCTATGGCAGAAAAAGAGAATGATTATGGGTGACAAATAGCAATCTGCTTACTTGCCCTCCATGTTTTCATCCAAAGTCACTGATTTCCTCAATCAAGGAGGAAAATTCAGACTCTCCATTGGCCTCTGACAAGAAAAGGAACTGGAACCCAGATGCAGCACAGAGCTATGTGAACAGAGACAAGTCAGCCTTGAGTGGGAAATGAGGGACAAGGAGAAAGCGTTGGAAAGGTTTGTTGTAACTAAGGAGCACAGCCCTCAACAGAATAAGGAGAAACATACACAGGGAACTTGAATCAATTAAGCAGAAGACAGAGTCCTGGTACCACATCAGATCTAAACCTGGGAAACACAGTTATTTAAACCTCAATCAGAACAGACATCACACTGTTTGTGCAGTAGAGGATGAAAGAGATGAGTGGCGCTCCATTTTCTGCATTAGGTTCTGCAATTTTTCATTTCTATTGCATTCCTTCTTTTCTTCCTCTTCCTTGCCTCTCTTCTTTTTCCATTCCCTCTGCCATTCTACCTATGTTTCTCTCGTAGACTTTATTTCTTTTGTTCATTCTTTAACATCACATTATATAAAATACTGCTACTAGGTTTATATGGTACTGTAGAGGTGGCAGAGCTTCTTCCTCTAGAGTTAAAACGTATGTGGATACATCTTATTTCCTTTCCATTTCTTCTGACTAATTCTATCACAAATACATATTCATATAATTGTGTAATATAACAAAAGTATAAACACATTTAAATATAAATAAATATATACATATATTTCTAGCATCTCTATCATTTTATCTCTATGCTTATCTTTATCATCTTGGTTATTTCCCAGGTTATACTTAACCAGGTCTAAGATTTTTTTTCTTCTGAGTTTTTGTGAAACCTTTCTACCTTAGCTGCTTTATTAAAACAGTGGGAATTTGTAGTCTAAGTTCAAATCACATTTGTTCCTTCTCCTGCTTTCTTTTCAAATGTGTTCTCTCAAATAGTATTTTTTATGCCCCAGGATGAAGTCTTGGGTAAGCCCCAGAGCTATGCTAGTCCCTTTCAGCAGCAGGGATATTCTTATTCATTATTAAAAAGTCGGAGCTGATGTAATATTAAAACAGGCAACTATGTAGTGAGGAAGTTGGTTGAGGCCAGCCTCTTCTCTCATCCATTCTTCCTCTCTAACCCCATCAGTATTTACCACTTTTAGCTAATTCAAGTTCTGGGAGGAGAAAGAGAAAGAAGTGCTAAGGAGTAAGAGTGGCCCTCTTACGATGGATCCGTCATGTCTCCCAAATATGGGGGATTCATTAGCAACATTTATGAGTTCTTCAGAGACCCCTTCTTAAGAAAACTGAAGTTCCCCTAATATAGGAACTCCGATTGACTGCTTACCACTTCCGTCTTAGTCTCCCAGCTTCTAGGAGGTCCACACTTCTGCTGGGGTCACCTTATCCATCCAAATGATACTTCTGGACAGAGCATCTCTCAAGAAGAACTAACTGAGCTCCTCCCTTCCTCAGGGAGGCCCATTAGAATCATGCCTCTTCATGGTCCTATTGTCAGTGGGCATGTAGCTGGTTCTCAACATAGTCAACAAGATAAGCAGAGCATCTAGACTCTCCAGACTTGAGTCTTTAAACTTCTCTGCCTCCCTCAAATTCCTGGAGACACAGATCAATTATCTTAAAGCTGAACCTTCTCACTTGCCTGGAGGGGAGGGGAGCACTTTACTCAATTTCTATAGCAAGTCTGTGATGTTCATAGACAATATTTGAACAGGAAACCCACTAACAGCCACTCCTACTTCCTGTGGCATATTTGAGAAAGAAAATTCACAAGAACAATTATAAAGTAAAGTCCAATAGCTCTGTATTATTAGCAGTTCTTAAACATCGAATTTTGCAGTAAAGAAAACTCTGGTAATCTGAACTAAACTACTTTTATACCCATAGCTCATTTTGCCTCAACAGGCTTTGGTGAAAGGTGAATCCAACAGTAGCAGAGAAAGACACAGAGGGACAGAAAAAGAATGTGTTTGTCCAAGATGTCTTTGGGTGAACAAGCCTCAAATGTAGTCCAGCCATAGAACTGAAGACAGACATAGAAAGAGGGAGGGAGGGAAGGAGTAAAAGAGGAACAAGGGAAGAGAGGAAGGAAGGAAGGGTGAGTGAACACTTCATGGCCCTGCCCTGGAGATCAACATGTTTGAACATGGCTCTCAGGAGATGTACTTCTTATGCCTCATCATCTTCCACCCACAACTCATCACCTGCTGAATCTGAGAGCATATTCCCCTGAGATAGGGTTTTAATCTACCCTTCTTTGTATCTGCAACCCTAAGGCTTTCTAGGACCTGAATTTCTAATTCTATAAATTCCCCTTGGGTGATATTCTCTTGGTTAACTTCTTAGATCCTAATTTTCTGTCCAAACCCATGTGGACAAGATCTTTGGTCATTTTCACTATATTTTCACCCCAAAAGCCTTCTCTCAGGACTAAGATGATGGCCAGTGTTTCAACTGTGCAACTCACCATCACATCTCTCTAGATAACCTAAATTCTTGCATTGCTGCTATTGATGTCTGCCTCTCAACCAAAGGAAATCTGCATTGCTTCACTTAATTTTTACATTTCTGGATGCTTCAGTTTCTTCATTGGTAATGGGGATAGTAAAAGTCCCTATCTCATAAATAAATTTATAGATTTAATTGTCTTGTGTTTGTATCAAGCACATAATAAGCACTTACCAACTGTTAGTTCTCATTATTATTCTCACAGTGTTTCTTGAGATACAAGGAATGAGACTCTGACTTAAATTCTTTTTTTTATTATTAATGTGGATGTAAATGAATTTGAATTAATGTGAGGGTAAAGAAAATGAACTATAGGATGAACCAAGGTTAAGTATCAAAGGCTTGGTAAGTGCAAGACTACGGGTCACATGTTTTTCTTTATGCATGAGGCTCTTGAAAAGTTACAGCAAAGCAGAATTTTTAAAAAGCATTTCTATATACAATGAAACTTTTCAGCAGCATCTGTTTATATATTTTTCTATTTTCTCAGTGAAAAAGAGAGGTGTAAATAAAATCCAAACTCGGGTGAGAAGAGTGTCATGGAAAAGAGGCAGACCAAAAGGTAAAAAAAAAAAAAAAAGATAGATTTTCAGTAACTAAACATCTAAATTCCCATGCTTTAATATATGCTTTTAGTAACAAACCTATTTCCCTAACTGTTTTATGTAGCTGTGCTAACTGTTGAGAAATGTCAGATTTAGTCAATTTCTAAAACATGACAGGAAAAGGAAGTTGATAATATCACAAACAGGTAACTTAATGATGAATCTGCAGTGCTGCCTCTGCTGAACTGATAGCTTTCAAGGCTGGAAATAGTTGTGGCCATAAAACACTGTGTAACACACAAGGGCTATAGCTGTCCTTCCTCACATCTCACCACCCTGGAACAACCATGTGGATTTGGGCCTGTTGCCTCGCCTCCTCTGCCTTAGTTTACTAATCTGTAAAGTGAAATAAACTGAGATCATAAGTAATAATAAATAGGCTGACTGCCCTCCAAGGTCCATCCTAGCTTCATATACAGCTTTGCATCCTGTGGATCTCCCAATGGACTCAGGAAGGACCATGGACAGTTCTCTCTTCTGCATTGTGAACAGGGAGTTTTTAATGGAGTCCCTAGATCTTTAATGGAATCCCAATTTTGCTGACTTGAATGGCAGAAACAGCAGCTCATCGTTCTGAAGTTCATTTCAAGACGTTTACCTCTGTTTCTGTGTAGTCAAATTCTCAGTTCCTGGCCCTCCCACCACCATGTAGAGCTTCTAAGATGGAAAGCTTCCTCTGTGTGCAATTTGCAGATGACTCTAGAACTCCACTGAACTTCCTTCTCAGCCAGGAGAAGGCTCCTGTGAAGGAGAAATGAAGCAAGCAGATAAGACAGACACCACCTCCTGCTAGGATGCTCCATTGTGACCCTGCTTGCTGCTCAGCCAGTCCCTGGCTCAAATCTACAGTCAAACTTATCAAATTATAGACAAATAACAGTGTAAATTCTCTCTGGGCACATAATTGGAAAAAAAGATTTGACTAGAAATTCCCTCCAGTAGTATAGCAGAAGCAATATATTTTACCGCCTCTCAGTTGTTGATGGTGGCCAACCTACTTGGGAATTATGACATTGGATGATCCTTCTGGAAGATGCGCACCCCAGCCGCAGTTACCTCATCAATCCAGGTGTTTCTCCTGGGCAGAGGACCTCTCAAGAACATCCATTTCAGTTCCCATCCAGAGATCCTCCACCAAGCCATGGAAATCGTGCTTCCTCATTGATTCCTCTGCTGGCTCCTGGTTTAGCCCTTCTTCCACCACAAAACACCCTAGCCATGACCTTCACCTTTACATTTCTTGGGGACAAGACTGATAGGCTCTCCTTCTCTGACATTGCCAAGGACAGAGGTCCATCTCCTGTGTGGATCTTTTAACACCTTCTCTCTTAGCTCAGAGGGTGGTGTCTGATAATTCTCTCCAAAGAAAGGTGGTGTCTCTCATAAGGCCTGGAGGTGGGGAAAGCCTATGCTGGCAGACCCAGCCTCACCACCCCCTACAATGATCTGTGCAGCAGGGTTAGACTAGCACTTTGCTTTGGATATAGGCATACTGGGTTCTGATTGCACTGTTCTTGAATGTTGAGGACTCTGCTGATTCTCTGAGGCAAACAAAAGCCACCTAAACATTCTGATATACCTTTTTGCCCATAATGATTTGTCCCAACTATTCAGAAAATTATTTCTGAACAACTTAATTTTTCTGACCACATTATTATTTATAAGGGTTAACATGAGGTTTTAGTGTTGTTAGGTGGTTATTAAGATGGCAGACCCAAGAATAGTTAAATCCTGCCTTGCCAAGGCATTTTACTTCCTGGATGTAAGATAACAAGAAGATGCTGGAACAAGCTAACACGCGAACGACCGTTGTAAAGCAAAGCTCAGCAACAATTTGGTGCATATGATCTGGTCTTCAGCCCAAATTTCTCCATGCTGAGAACTAAGCTGGAGTACAATGAGTTTCTGTTTGTTTTCCCTGAAGTTGTTGGTCTGCAATAGGTTTTGACAAAAGCAGAGCCTGGCTCACACACTAGTCCCAGAAGGATTTGAAGAGAGAGAAACTGAGAGCAAGAGAGTGTATATTTGCCAATAATGGCTACTGCTGAATGAACTCAGCTTACAGCCAAGGCTGCGGTTTCGATTTGGTCACTTAATGGGAAAGAAGAGGACAGACAGAGCAAGGAGGAAGCCAAAATAAGCACAGGTGTCTTCTCAGGGGACAGTGGGCCTTGACCCTTGGAGGAAAAGAGAGAGAGAGAGATAATGAGAACTTGCCAGTTTTCCTTGGTACACATATCACTCAGCATCATGAGTGACAGGAGAGGACTGATCCACAGAGAGCTACACCTGTGTGGATGACCTTTTACACCTGGCAACCATACCAAATACTGTACTTGGCACAATCACGTTCTTTGCAATTTTTTGAGAAAACTTCATCTACTTATGATTCTTTCAGGCAGGTTTAGCAATCTCTCCTTCTAGTGCACCTCAATAATATCTTGATAAACTTCTTAAAGATAACACCTTATAAAGTAGAATGTGCTTGATCTTGAGATGTGATTCCTCTTGGCAGGGAATCATCAATAAATGTCTCATGGGGCCATTTTTATCTTGATGGGGTTAAAAACAACAACAACAACTTTTGAGTAATTGTTAGGGAAAAGACACAGACGATGAAATAACGTCACCAATTCGAAAATTTTTCCTGCTTGATTGAGGGAAAGATTCCTTTCCAGCCTCATCTGATCATAATCTGCTTAAAGGAAAAATCAGTCATGATTGAGTATCTGAAGGAGATTTTCTTCTAGGACCTGCACTACCCAAATTAGCACACCAGGAGGACAACCATGGGTACAGAATGATACGCACAGACCTGTAGAAAGAAAGAGCATCCACTGTGGGTTCCTAACTTCAACATTCAAACGCATTCGGATGACGGCAGACCTAAACATGCAGGTGGACATGACTCGCTCTTTTCTTGGACATAATCAACACATAAATCAGATGCTACAATCTTCCGAGACATCTTTTTGTCAACACTTTGTGTTATCTCTAACCCTACAACTTTTAGAGCTTAGGCGTCAGCTTCTGTAAATTCTCCTTCATTGGGTTAGTTTTGAAGTCTTTGTTCATTTTTGCCACGATCTTCAGTACAAAAGTCTACTTTCAAGTTTAAATTTGTGGCAGCTTTCCGATCAGTAGAGTCTACCATGTGATCTCCCTTGAGACTTTATATTACTGCCTCTTATTTCTGTCTCTTTCTCAAAGAAAATCTTCAATACATTTATTTAATTTGTATTTTTTATGTGTGCACCTCAATTTCCTCATCTGTAAAAAGAGGATAGTATTTAGTCGCTAGTTAATAAATTTGTTCTAAGGATGAAGTAAGTTAGTAGAGGCAAGGTCTAAGGATAGTTCCTGGCACACAATAAGCACTCAATAGACGTCTAATTTCATTATTCTTCTCGCCCTGTTGCTTGGAAAATACATAAAACACTGTTTCGTATTTATTTGGAATGATTTGGAGATACTCATAAAAGAAATATAGGGTGAATCTCAGTTAAGTATCATTTTTGTAACTAGTCTAGGCCAGGCTTCAGCAAACTGGGGCCCACGGGGCAAATCCAGTCCACTGACTGTTTTGTAAATAAAGTTTTCTTAGAACACAGTCACAGCCACATCTTTTCGTTTACGTGTTATCTGTGGATGCTTTCACAATGCAACAGCAGAGCTGAGTAGTCACAAGAGAGATTATGGACCTTGAATATTTACTATCTGGCCCTTTATAGAAAAAGTTCCTAACTCCTGATTCGGGCATTTGATACTTTTCTTGAAGTACTAGACAGGCTCCTGAAAAGTTACATTTAAATGGTGTTTTTGCATTACTATTTGCAATGCAGTGTTATCAACAAGAGACATTTATGTTATTTTTCTACTTTCTCAGGGAGAAAAACAGTCACCACTGGGCCTTTGAAAAGAGGCAGAAGAGGTAAAAAGAAGTGATTAATATACTTTTAATAATTAAGCATCTAAATATTTATTTTATAATCTGTGCTTTGAGTGATCAATCGATTTTCTTAATTGGCTGGTAGAGCCAGTAACAAACATTGGGATATTCATTGGCCTTGGTCAATTTCGACAACTGATGGAGTGGTAATAATACCCACTCCATTGATTAGCCAGTTGATCTGTGAGAGACTCCAGGCCTCCTTGGGCCTGTGCAGGGCACCCTTCACTACACTGATGACTTTCAAGGAGGAGAATGTAAAGAAAAAAATATAAAGTGTATGACTCATATGATATTTAGCTGACTCTTCTCTTGCCCACATAAAAAGGTCTCAGATGGCCCACCAAGGGAGACCCTGGGTAGTAATACAAGACCTGTATCCTAATTCCTAAACTTCCTTTGATTGTATGACTTTGGCTTGTCATTTGATCTTTTTTGCCACAATTTCCTCCTCTGTGAATGGGTGGGTGGCAGGGGAATTAGACTGAGTGGCCTCCTAGCCATCTCCCCACCGACCCCCCACCACTCCCAGCGCTAATGGTCTATGCATCTCTGAACTGACTCTGGAAGGACCACGGACAGCCCACCACGCCATCCCGGAGAGAAGCCCCACATGTGTCTTTAATGGATCACCCTCAGTGTTGGCCAGAAGAGCAGGAGCATGTGCTCCGGCTACCGAAGTTCATTGTAAGACTTTCAACACCTGCTTCAACAGAATCAGATCCAGGTGCCTCCACCCAAAGGTGCAGAGGCCCTCTTCCTGAGCAATTTGCACTTTCTTCTAGAGCACCCCACCCTGAGCTTCCTATTTAGCCACAGAGAAAGCTCACATGAAAGAGAAGTTAAATAAAGCAGAGAGCAAGGAAGGAAGACAAACACTGCCCTCACTAGGTGCCCCATTGTAATTCTGCTTTCTGTTTCTCTAGTTGATACCTCCAGTCAGGAGACAAAGCTAAAATTTGAGGGTTTTTTCTCCATCGACCTAACTTCAAAGCAATAATATGACTAGAAATCTCCCTTGAAAACATCAGGAGGAAAATCATTGTACAATAGGTATTGTAGCCAACAAGCTTGGGAATTCAGATCCTTCCACATGAGGATTTTGTGTGGGATTTTACAGGATAGGAGTGGAGAATATTTTCTTTATGTATCTAATATGCCATAAAAGAAAGACCCAGAAATGTAACCAATTCATGGGGGAAATCCCTCCAATACATTTTAAGTTATAAAAGAAGAATCTCAAGATGGGTGAGGAAGGCCAGTGCACATTTGTAGAGAAAGATGGAATGAAAAAAATAATGCTTTCTTGCAGGTCCAAGAATTCCCGGAGATGAAAACATAAATTTTCGACTTCCTGAACTTCCTGTGACCTGTGGTGAGGTGAAGGGAATTTTATATAAGGAGAAAATGAAGGAAGGTAGGTTTCATGGTCTCCTTTGCTTTTCAACTGGAAAACACTCATGTGAATCATATATTGTTCAGGGAGTAAACATCTGTGTTGGGGTCTCCAAGACCATCCTCAGGTTTAGTGATTCACTAGGAGGGCTCACAGGACTCAGCATATGGTCGAACTCATGGCTATGATTTATTAAATTGAAAGAATACAAAGCACCATCAGCAAAAGAAAAGGCACATGGGACAAGGTCCGAAGGAAACCAGGTGCCAGTTTCCAAGAGTCTTCTCCAAGTGGAGTCACACAGGACACACTTAATTCTCCAGCAACAAATAGTAACAGCATGTGTGAAATGTTGTCCACCAGGGAAGCTGCCCTGAGCCTAGGAGTCTTTATCAGGTCTTTATCAGGGGTTAGTTACGTAAGTACCCTCTGCCTAGCACATGCCAAAATTCCAGACTCCCAGAAGGAAAGCAAGTTTTCATCACAAACCATACTGTTTGAATAAACAGTTTAGGCACAGTGAACCACTCTTTAAGTTCTGGGAAAGGTAGGCCCTTCCCAAAATCTAAATTCCAACATGCCAGCCAAGGGCCAACCTTGCAAGCAGAACTTTCTAAAGATTGCAGTCTCAGTTCTGCCCTGTTAGCTCATTTCTGCACAGCATCCCAGATAGACTGGAGGAAAGATGGCATTTCCACACTTTTAAAAATTTATAAACATTAGCCTACCAGGCCATCTCTGCTTTCCCCCATGGGAAAGGTCCACAGGATGTCCATCCAGCATCCGACACAAGAGCAAGTACTTCAATATCAGTGTGGAAAGTGGACACATTTGAGAAATCCAACAACAGCCTTCACAGCCCCATTCCCTGTAACATCTGATGGCCTTGCACTAACCAGGAGGAGCACAGGATGTAGAATCGGAAGACCTGGATTGAAGTTGCAGCTATCCCAAGAGTGGCTGTTTTGTCCGGGCCAAGGTTCTTGGTCTTTCTCATCCTGAACTTCCCCCTCTACAAAATGGGAATGGTAATAAAACTTGCATCCCCGTTTTTTGTTTGTTTGTTTGGGGGTTTTTTTGCTGAGGAAGATTGCACCCTGAGCTACCATCTGTTGCCAATCTTCCTCTTTTTGTATGTGAGCCACCCCCACAGTATGGCCACCGACAGACAAGTGATGTCGGTCCACACCTGCAAACGAACTCAGGCCGCCTAAACAGAGCACGCTGAACGTAACCGCTAGGCCAGCGAGGCTGGTCCACCTCACCGTATTATTATGAGAAAAAAATGATAGATATAAAATACTTTGAAAATTCTAATTGTTAAAGTACAGTACAAATGTTCATCTGTCAGGATTGATTCCTCCCTCCCCAAATACAGTTCTTTGGGCACCAACAAGTATAAATGTTTGCCCTATGACTATATTGCATGTGTGTAATTTAACTCTTCCACTTGATAATATTTCCATAATCACTTTTAACATAAAATAGCCACGAGTCAAAATATGAGGAATAATTGATCACTGTTAGCTGGATGATCAACATTGTACAAGAGGTGGGAGATATGGCTATGGAGGCAGCTGCCACACAGCCACCTGTGGCCCTCATCTGCAGCCCCCAAAACTCAGCCTGGCTCTATCTCAGGTGACAGAGAAGGGAAGGGAAAGAATCCTGTTCATTCTTCTTTAGAGCCTTTTTTTTTTTTCATTTTTTTCTTTTTTTTTTTCTCTTTTGAGTGTGGTGAAATAATTTTTAAAAGTAAACGTGGGTGGTAATTATTGCACAAAGGTCAAAGAAGTGTGCACACACGGCAGGAAGTCCCCTTCCACCTCGCCTTTCAGGCTGCTGTGGGGCCCCTGATGCGGAACTCAGCTCTCTAGCTGTTGATTCTGAGCCCAAAATAGGTGACCCAGATCCACGTGGTAGGAGGCCGAGTTCTGGGGTTTTCACAGTCAGGGGCACTCCCTGGTGACAAAGGGAGCTCAACTTGTCTTGATCTCACAGGAGTCTCAGAGAAGTGCATCCAGAGTGAGGGTCAAAGCTGGTTCACCCTGAGGGAATTTGAAGTCAAAGGAAACTACGGACCATCCAAGAACTGGAAGCTGTCTGTGCGCTGCGCTGGACGGCCCCTGAAATTCCTGATTGAGGTATTCTAGTGACAAAGGGCTGAAATCAAGGATTTAGTGTCACAATTCACCAACTCCAAGCATTAGCAGAATTTCCCAGTGTCCAGAAAACCATCATGACCCGCCTCGCCCACGTCACAATGCATATGTTATTACTAACATTCCACTCAGGTGTTATCTTGACTGGCTTATAGTATAGCTAAACCCTTTAAATGCATGAACTGTTATCCTTTTGAAGGTAGAACAGTAAATCGGGGCCTTGACTCTGCCACTAATAATTGCCATTGTGTAATTTGGTCACAGGAGAGTAATTTAAATAGGGGGGGAAGGTCTTAGATTTTTGGGGGCCAATGTTTAAAGTAACACAGAAGAACTATGATTCTGAAAATGATACAGCAGTATGGGTGTTTCCTGGATTACAGAATATTTCAATATTATTTCTTTTGATAGCCATATGAAATTCATTCTTGAAAGAGGATATGAATAAATTGCACTTTAAAATACCTCCTTTTGCCCCCTGATGTGGACAAAACAGGTCGGGTCTTTGTTGCTGATGAACCCGTGCCTTCTGACTCATCACATGCCCCAGACAGCCCTTTCTTGTGCCACTTGAATGACCATGAAAACTCTGTGCTCAGCAAGTATCTATTGAGATTATCAAAGCTGCAGGGACTACTGGTGCAAAAGCCCGGTCCCTAACCAGGAGGATGGCTGCACATTCTTAACCATAGGACTGCACAGCACATCAGTGCTTCAACAAGAGATGCTGGCAGGAACAGATGCAGTAGCTTGGGGGAGGGAAGTCATTTCTGGCTTTGAGGTTGAGTACAGTTTCCTGGAAGAGTTTGCACTGAGCTGGGTCTTAGAAGGATAGTTCTGACAAACAAAAATGAAGGAACAAGATCCTATATGGAAAAGGATGGCATGAAAATCTTCCCCGTGATTTCTCAAGAAGTTGTAGGTAATAAGGTTCAATAAATGGCCTGGGCTGATTGTAGAGGCCCTGAGGCCAGAGGAAAGAGTCTGCATCCTTCCTTTAATCATGGGGGGGATCACGGGAGCTTTGAGTTAGGGACTGACTGACAGAGTTGGAATAGTGCTTTAGAAGTGTTAATCTGATGGGAGAATGCAAGATGGATTGGAGGGTAGAGCACTTAAAGCCATGGAAACCTCAAATGACCTTCTCCGCCTTTCTGCTTGGTACACTGTCACTCAAACTGCAAGGCCCAACTCAAATGTCACACTCTCTAAAGTCCTTTAAAACTCACTATATTTGTTTCCTGTTGCTGCTATAACAACTTTCCACAAGCCTAGTGTAGCTTAAAAAAATACAAATCTATTACCTTATAGTTCTGGAGGCCAGAGCCTTAAATCAGTTTTATTAGTCTCAAGTCAAGGTGTCCGCAGGCTGGTTCCTTTTGGAACCTTCCAAGGAGAATCTATTTCATGCTGTTTTAAGTTTCTAGATGCCGCCTGCATTGCTTGGCTCAAGGCCCCCTCCTCGCGTCATTCCAACCTCTTGTTCTATAATCACATCTCTTACTACTCACTCTGATCCTCCTGCCTGCCTCTTATAAGGATCCTTGTGATTACCTTGGGCTCCCCTAGAGAATCAGAATAATCTCCCCATTTCAAGATTCTTAATTTAATTATGTCTGTAAAGTCCCTTTTACCACATAAGTTAACATATTCACAGATCTGAGGATTAGGACTTGAATGTCTTTGGGGGAACATTATTCAGCCTACCATTCTCACCCATTCCTGGATCGCAAAATACTCTGTGAAAGCATGATTTACACTTTATTGTCCTTACCCATTAAATGCTAGCCCTTCCCACTTGTCTCCCCAAAGGCCTGGACACCTTTGTGTACCCAAGGCCACTGAGGGGGCCTGACACCAGTCACTTACCAGGTGTGTTCCAATGCAGCAGCTGTAGTATGCGAGGTATAAAGTCACAAGCTCCAGGGGCACTGGGCAGGGGGCCGGGATGGAAAGGAAGCAGTGGGTGTAGAAGAGGTTGTGAAGGAAAACCTGGCAAGACTTTATAAGGAGAGCAAGGGAGAGGGTGTCATTTTTAGAGCTGAGTCTGGATAACAGAGAGCAGCATCTTACAGATTTGGAGAGAGGTTATTTTCCATGAAGACACCTTGACTTTGTGTTGACAGTGGGACATATCTAGAAGGAAGCTGGCAATGCCAGCCTCACAAAAGAGAAGCAAAGACCCATCATTGCATTAATTTCATTTCTCTTTCAGAAAGGATTTCTACCAAACCCACCAAGAAAAAGAAAAAAGGTGATTATCAGATGACCGTCTGCCAATGTCTCATCTCTCATGTTGTTGATTTTCCATCTCTTTGACCTTGTTTTAAATAGTTTATAAATTAACCAATTATGATTAAACTTGGTTTATAATATGGTGCAGTTGCTGCTTCCAAAAATTACAGTGTATGAGGCCAGGACTTCTTTGAGCATTAAAACGTTTGAGATAGAGGAGGGAATAACCTTTATAAGTAGATAATATAACAGAGCTGACCTTATATGTTTGTTTTAGAAAAGGATATATATGCCATACTGTCTTAAAATGAAACATAAAAGTTGGGGCTGGAGTTGGAAAAGCATGATTTTGAAATGCACAAAATGATACGTTTAATGACTATTGCCTTAGCAACACTGATTGTTTTTTCGTTGGTTTTTCTGAGATCTAGCTTTAATGAAATAAGAATGGAGCAAAACTTTCCCCAGAAATGTCCCATGGTCACTCCAGCCAACCTAATGTAGAGAATTCCCCCTTAGAATGGATATATAGCCCTAAGTCACCCAGGGAAGCCAAGAACGAAAAGCACGTTCTCCCCTTTTCTTTTGCATCTTTCCTCTCTTTCACACACACAGACACACACACACACACTCACACTAAATCCTTCTTCAAGCAATCCTTCTTCAAGGGAATTTTTTTTCCTTTATGGAGATGACACCTCAGAGAATAGAGTGGGTAGGAGGTAGATGTGTCGTGTGGGAGAGGCTGCTGACCTGGAAAATCTTTTCCATTGTGGAGAAGCACTTTGGCTCCATCAGAGGGGTTTTGCAGACTTTGGTTCCATCTATGAAGGTGACTTCTCGTTCCTTCAAAGTAGTATGTGGAGTTCAGGGCCCAGTGGCTTCCCTGCTGTGTGGATTCCAGGGAAGGTGGTGAGATAGCTGATGCATTCCATTGCCTCCCCAAGACTGGATGTGAGTGAGAACCTGTGCAGTGAAGAAAGAGATGGAAGAACTTCCATTTTCCTAACCTCCAACATAGGTGACCCTGGCCATCTCTGCCACACCAGGAAGTTGTGGTCTTCCCAAAACTGGTTTCTGGGGCTACCTGCCCTACTGACTTTATGCTAGAGACTCATTAACTAGGTTAGGAATCCACTGGGTTTTCTGAAGAAAGAGATGTTATTTGATCTGTTCACTAAGACTGAACATCTCTACCCGGTTCTAAGGAGCCAAAGGTAACTCAGTCTGTTAATTGAATTGGCCTTCTCCCATTCTTTTATCACAGGCACCTTCTTGTGGCTCCCTCTAGGCTTACAGCTCCTAAGGCATGACCACCGCAGTTCTCAGAAGATCTCTCCAGAGGGTCTCTTCCTTCCTCAGCCCCTTGGCTTCTGTTGCTTGTGTCACTCTCAGCACCAAATGGCAGTGACAGGTGGTGCTGTTGGCAGCTTCCCTACTCATAAGTTTCCTGTTAAACTCAATAGTGATAGCTGAGGTGCTCCAAGATAGTAAGATATAAAACTCCAAGCTGATAATTTACTGGTTGCTAAGAAACCTCTTCTCCTGAGTCTCAGCTGTTTTCGTTTGTTTGTGCACTTGGGTATCCACTTAACAAACAACTGTGGGGCAACTGCTAAGCATCGGATGATGTGCTTGGCCAATGGCAATGCAAAGGAGACCAAAATGACAGACCCAAAAGATTGTTTCAACTTCATTGTCTAACATGGGAGCATAATTAATGGGGTGGGGGATTCTAGGCCACTCAGAGAGGCCGGCAGTGACATGGCCACCTCCCAAGTCATTATGCTGTGGAGCACACTGGGTGGTTTGTTAATGGCCTCTCTGTCCCAAGCTGGAGATAAAAGCTGAGGCAGTCATTGTTCCAGACTGGAAAGAGGTCAAGTCATTCTACTGATATCCAAGGTCAATGCAAGTTCTTGGGATTCAGGAGAAAGAGGAGATGTGTTTACCTTCAGACAGCACTGAAGGACCTTGGACCCATTCTATCTTCAGGACTGTGCCCTAGGAGAGCTTGCGAAGGTGGTGGAATTCTCTGGGACACATGCATGGCATCCAGGACCCTGGGTCCTGTGGGCACTAGAGGCTGTGGGTGGTGAGTCCTCAGCCTGATTCTCTCATTGCAGCTCCAACTCCGTCTGTGGAATCCAGGGCAGCCAGACTCCCTACATGGCTTCACAAAGGCCTGCCTTGAGTCTGAGAACCAGGGAATGGAAGTTGCATAGGGCCAAACTGTCACTGACACAAAATTTAATGCTTTTTTACTCTCTATTAGATATATAGACCCATAAAGGCAGATATGAAACAAAAAGAGGGCTCTGGCATGAATCTCTTACATGAAGAAGACTGCTCAGATGTATGGTTAATGAAATATCATATTCAACATTGTCACTCAATCATTCTCTCTTTTCAGCAGGCAGTACCAGGATCTCATGACGATGCCTTTGTTGACCCTTATGTAAGTACTAAGTCTCACCTGTACCCCCAGAATAATCCAGGCCTTCTCCCTCAGTGCATTATCTGTGCCATTGCTGCTTTTCCCTGAAGCATGCTCGCACTCAGTGGGAGCACATTGCTGTGTGTGATGGGCAGAGAACAGCTGATGCATCACCTACGCCAGGTAGATGGTTTTAAGGTTGGGTGTCTCAGCATGAAAGCATCCTTTCCATTTGTTCAGTGGAAACCTTCCCATCTCCTCATTTCCCCTCGAAAGTGAGTACAAGAGGCAGAGCTCTAGACCACTGGGATCTCTAGAGATGGGGCTTGAAGTGGTAGTGGGCGGGGCTGGCCTGCAGATTAAGGGAAAAGAGTAAATTTGAGAGGATCACAGCATTTTAAAGAAGGCAAGGGAAGGAAAATCCCAAAAAATCCACTCCAGGGTGCAGGCAGAGCTAAGATGGGTTTAAGCATCACCCAGAAGGAATAAGCCAGGCCAGGCTGGTGGGTTCAAGATGTGGACCCTGTTGTGAGTCCTGCAGAGAAATGGACACAGGGCAAGTGGGTCCTTTATGGAACCCCTGTAGCCCATCCCAAGGGAGATAGGGTGCTGAGCTGGTTAGGATTGAAATCATCACTATGTAGCAAATCACAGGCATTTTTACTCAAACTGCTTGGCTGGTGCTCAATAATGTGCAGACCATTCTGATCCTACAGGTCCTGTCCATTCGCTGCTGGCCATATGGCTGCCTGCTTTAAGGTCTGCCAAAATCGTAGATGGCTTCTCTCTCTAAGCTAAATCATACCTTGATTGCTTTCACTGCAGTAAGATGGACATTTTAGGCAGTCACCCTTTTGCACAATTCCAGGGGGCACTTCTCACTATAGAATGTTGTTCAGCCGGACTGATACCAGACACCAAGAGAGAGGAGATAGAAAAGAGTTGCCATCCCTCTGGTTTTCTAGCAAATGCATTGCCCAGCAAGATCTAGATACATCCACAATTGAGTAGTGGAAGAGCTCTCATCTCTGGTGTCCATGTAACTTTACTGATGACTGAAGTGGACAAGGAGAGTTATTTCTCACAGTCCACAGCCAAGCCCTCTGTGAAGATGAAAAGGCAACTCTTCCAGCAAGGATGTCCTCACCCTTATTCATAACTTTTCTTGTGTCAGAGCTTGTAGGCTAATAATGACTCTACTTACAACCCCCGGCCCTTGCTCGGGAGAAATTCCTCTAGATCTTGGGATCTCAATCTTGGCTGCACATTCCGATCACCTGGGGGATCCCACTCCCAGAAGTTCTGATGTTATTGTTCTGAGGTGCCACCTGAGGATGGAGATTTTCCAAAGCTCCTCTGGTGCTTTGAATGCACAAAGTTGTGGGCCACTGTAGACTGGTGCTGTTCAACCTGTAGTGTCCATCAGAATTTCCGGGGCTTCTGATTCAGTAGGTAAGGGGTGGAGCCCAAGAATTTGCATTTCTAACAAGTTCCAGATGATGTTGATGCTGCTGGTTCAAAGACCACTGCTTTAGAAGCCAGAGGGCTCAACTAATGACTGCACATTAAAACCATATTGCCAGCACAACCAGAGGCACTCACAATTGGAATATACAACTAGGTACTAGGGGACTTTGAGGGGGAGAAAAAAAAAGATTGGCAACAGATGTTAGCTCAGGTGCCAATGTTTAAAAAAGAAAGAAAGAAAAAAGAAAAAAGGAAAATCATATTGCCTATCCCCCAACTCAGGGTAACTGAACCAAAATCTCTGGGAAGGGGACCCCGGGAGTCAGAATTTCTTTAAAGTTTCCCAGGTGAGTCTATTGTACAGCAGGTTGAGAATCACTGCTAAACAAAAGGATAAATTTCTTGCTAAAAAGATTAAAGAGGTATACATCAAGTTTGCAGGCTTCCTAGACAATGGAACTTCAAGCACAGGATTCACGTGTTACTTACTCTTTCTCAGGGCTCACTTGCAGTGTACTTTATAGCATGATGTTTAGAAACCTTGACCCAGCAGCCTAAAAATAGTGGTCAGCATACATGAGTCTCATCTGTTATGACAAAAAGGAAAAACAGTTACATGGCCCCGTGCCAGGGCAACCCAGGCCCATGTGGGGATGTGCCCAAGGATGTCCCTAACAGGCCATTCCACAGTTGTCCTATTGAAAGGTAGCACATGGGCAAGATACATCTTGCAGCCTAGAATTTCCTCATATATGTGACTTTTGCGTCTCTTCTTCTTATATTAAGTTTATAAATGAAGAGAATTTACAAATTGAGATATCCCAGTTCACCTCAGCTCATTGGGCCCAGGGATGGTATTCTGATCGTTATGATTTGTAACCCAAATAGCAGGCCATTCTGCTTTGGCTCAGAAGATAGTATTATAAGTAGTGCCTCTGCATCCTTATAGCAGCAGACTGCACAGAAGCACTGAGAATGAGATGAGATATTTAAAAATTGGGATCAGCAGGACTGGAAATGGATTGGATATCTGGAATGGGGCTCCTGGGTGGATAGTGGGATGCTTGGTGAGACAGGAAGCACTAAAGGAGGAGCAGATTCAAGACAGGAAGACAAGGAATGTGGTTGGAAGTAGGATGGGGTTTAGGTGTGAGCAAAGACATCTAATTGGATCTGAGGGAAAGTAGAGTTTGGATGTTTGGAGGCTCAAAAGGAGACCAGAGATACAGGTCTTAAAGTCTGGGGATAAATGTGGTAGGTGTGGTCATGAAGTAGCTGTGGTCATCCAGGAAAGTGAAATGAGCAGGGGATATAGGACAGAGCCCCAAGGAATTCCAGCATTCTAAGAGAATATCCTGAAAATAAAGAGGCAGAGTGTTAGGAGAAAAAATCCAAGAGAGTGGAGTGTCACAGAACAAAGCATAAGAGTGCTCCCTGTCACCTCCCAACTTCCTGACCACCCACCAGAGTCCCAACCACCCATCAGTGGGTGGGCCAGTCCCCAAGTCTGTGCATTATTTTGTACCTAGATTGTCACACCAGGATGTGAATTACTCCTTCCAGCCCATGGTGTAGACAGAATGTTTTCATCTAGGTGTAGAGCTGCTACCCATTGAATGAAATGTTTACCCACCACATAGTTCTCCTCAAGCTGCTCTCTTTCTGCTCGGGTGGTCCCAGGAGAGGAGCAAGGTACCCATCCTTCTGAACATTTATTTTTTTAGCACAGACACACTACCCTCATACATGGAGATTATAGCATGTAGGGATTCACATGTTATTGCTACATAGATTATCACCAAAAAGGAAAAAATCGTGACTTCCCATGCCTACCAATAGGCTCATTCGTTGACCAATTTTTATTTTGGTCTATAAATTCTGTTTCCTTTTTTTCCTTTTTTTAAAATTCACCCTGAGCTAACATCTGTTGCCAATCTTCCTCTTTTTTTTTCTCCCGAAAGCCCCAGTACATAGTTGTGTATTCTAATTGTAAGTCCTTCTAGTTCCTCTATGTGGGAAGCTGCCACAGCATGGCATGATGAGCAGTGTGTAGGTCTGTGCCCAGGATCTGAATTGGCGGACCCCAGGCCACTGAAGTGGAGCACATGAACCCAACCACTACACCACTAGACCAGCCCCGAAATTCTACTATTTTTAACATGTGTTTGTTATTCTACAAAACTTGCATGCAAACACTGTCAAATTTTTAACTTCACTAAATGAAATTAAATCTGGATAAAGGTCTTACATATTGAGATTGGTGAAAAATCCAGCCTCAATTTTGTGGACTCCTCCATCTTCCTTACATAGAACAAATCACCAGGTCTTCTTCCATGGGCTCAGAAAGTGAGGATAGATCCTGGGCCTTCAACCTTAGTGGTTGCTGTTACTACACTCCCTGGCCATTCAGAGATGGCATCTCCACACCTTATATGCCAAGCTAAGTCATGGGGCATCTTCCCCCAAGCTCCAACAGCTGAGGAGCTCCATCCTCCCTGGCTTTCACTTGGTCATCTGTGCCCATGGTCTTTCCAACCTAGAGGTACTGTCACAGGCCCAGGGGCCCCCCAGGCACAGAATTCATAGTCCAGGAACTCCTTCCCAGGTCCTTCAACTCATGGGGAACTCATGGCTGAGAAAATGGGATGCGGTGATATCCCGGAAGTTTATTCCATCACATTAAATTCTCAGTAAATCACTCTTCAATGAGTTAACTTAGATGATGCAATGTAGACAACTAGATAAGGCACTGTATTCATGAGCCATGTTTTGCCAGCAGAATGGTAAGTTTCTCAGATTATCTTTAATTCATCCCTTTTTAGTTGCTAGCCTTTCTGTATCAGAATCTCTGTCTTCATAAGGAAAACTTTTCTGTTCTAAAACACAGCCACTTCCTCCTGAACTTTGCTGCATACCAGAATGTCTTCTTCTGAAATCTCTGCTCAATATTGTTCCTTAATATTTTGAGGGGAGAAATTTACAAGTGTCATCTTGATGCTACAAGCAAACGCTGTTTCTTCTAGAGTCCCAATATGTTGACCTTCCAGGGTCTCGCTAATCCCAGTGATGTCTGCCTTATCTCCCCTTCCAGCCACAAAACTCAAATGAATGTGAGGTGTGCTGTACAAGGGGACAACTGTTCTGCTGCGATACGTGTCCAAGGTCCTTTCACGAGAAATGCCACGTCCAGCTTATAGATGCTGACAGGTTAGTGAGACCCAGCCCCCTCTTGCCCTTCCTTCTTGTGATACAGCTCCTCCCACCATGCACACTCAGCCTGCAAAGTTTGTCTCTGCTTATATGTGTCTTGCTGCAGAAGGAGTAGCATCCTTAAGTATTAGGGTCCAAAAATGTGATCCAGAGCTATTTAAGTGCTGGCAGCAGTATATTAATAGGTAGCAAAAACTCTTCAGGTGGTTTTTAGGTGTAGTATAAAGAGGGGTCACCACCACCTTTCCCACTTGGTTCCCAGACCCATGCACTTTGATGAGGTGATGACACCATACATTAGCTTCTGGCTTAAAGCATATTCGACCTGCCATGGGAATATCACACAGCAGACAAAGCTGGGGCTGTGATGAGCCTTCAGAAGGTCATCCTAGTAGCCTATCAAGTCAGCTGAACTTGAGTCACAGGGTATATGATAAGACCCTGAATTCCACTACTGTATTTCCACTTCCGTAAAATGTGTCAGAGGTGATGGTATGTGGGATAACATGGAGACTGATCAGGCAATTCTATAAGTGGTGGTGTGGGCAGAGGATGATGTGTACCAGGAATGTGTCTGTCCTTATGAGGACAGAGCATTGCCCCTCCATAACGGGAAGAATCTAACGTAATCCACCTACTCTCGGGTAGCTCCCAGATAATGGTACCATTTCAGGGATTCAGCATAAACCTCTGTAGGTGGGCAATCTGCAACAGCAGAAGGCAAATTTGCTTTTTTGTTAAGCCCACATATGGTCCCCATCCCTGTACCAGGGGCACTTTGTAATGGACTCCTTGAGCAAGCACTGGGGTGGCCCAGGGGAGAGGCTAAATGACATCTCTAGGATGGATCACTGTATCCACCTGATCATCAAAGGCCTCCCAGCACAGAGAGCCTGGTAGAGAACAGTGGAGAACGAATCTAGGGACAAATGGAAGATATCTGACACTGTGTTGGTAGACTTCCTTTCCAAGAAGTTTCTGTAGCACAGATTCTAGGTATTGTTATGGCAGTGCCAGAGGGGAGGATGCTTGTAGCTTGTGCTCAGTGCTTATTCAGTAAAGTTGATAAATGAGAGCTGGATTCCTGATTTTTACTACGGTCTGATGGTTCATCGAGGCCCAAGACTCTGGTGCTTAAGGCATAGACTTCCAATGCTCAACTCTGCAAAGTCTCATTACCAAGCTCACAGGGGCTCATAAGGGAAGCCTAAGCTTTGAGGTGAATGATAGTCCATCACCCACATGGCACTCCACTCAATAGACTGTCAGCCCTGCTACCACTATTGATGGGAGGGGTGTCGTTGGCAATTGAGCCCACATAGGGCTCTAGTGCAGAGGCACCTCCAAGAGAGAAGTTGGATACAAGGTGGAAAGCACTAGTCATTCTTGAACAGAACTCTTTAGCAGCTATAGGAATGGTGGCTGATTCACAGAGGACCTGCGCTTGCTCCCATTATGTCTTACCTCTCAGGAACCCATGGAGTTGCATCTTCTGCAGCATGAAGATTATTCAGGAAAGGTGCTCAGAAAACCAACAACGTCATCAGGAATCTGAGGTCCTGAAGAGGCAGATGCTGCATGAGGAGAAGTTGGTGAGTTGAAATGTGAACCTGGAGCCTCTTCCTTTCTGTTTAGTTGAAACAAGCAGCACAGGCTTGCAGGGAGCTGGAGGAATGGTGTCCAAAGGCAAATTGCTGTCCCTTTGCTGTGCTTTGGTCACATGACCTAACATCAAAATTAGTCTTCCAAAGAAAATCTCCATTCCATGTTTGTTTCACGTCTACAAGTTTGGGAGTTGTGTGTTCTGTCTGAGCATTCATAAGAGTTCATTCTCTCCAAGCCACTTTTCACTTAAGATCTCCTCGGTATTTTGCAGAAATGTGAGTTCCTCCTCTTGAAGATCTACTCCTGTTCAGAAAGCCCCTTTTTTGCCTCAAAACCATACTATGTAAGTAACAGCAACAAAGCCCCAAACTGGCATTTGTCGAATTTGTCATATGAATCCAGAGGGTACAAGTTGCCATTATCTTTGCCTTACTGATGGATGTCCTAGTCAACTTAGGCTGCTATAACGAAACACCGTAGACTGGGTAGCTTACACAACAGAAATGTATTTCTCACAGTTCTGCAGACTAGAAGTCTCAGATGAGGGTGCCAGCATGGTCCAGTTCTGGTGAGAACCCTCTTTCCAGGCTGCAGACTGCCAACTGCTCGTAGTATGCTCACAGGGAGGAAAGAGAGAGAGCACACGCTCTGGGATGTCTTTTATAAGGGCACTCTACCCTCATGAGCTAATTATCTCCTGAAGGCCCCACTTCCCAATACCATCACATTGGAGGTTAAGATTCAACACATGATTTGGGGAGAAGGGTAGGAATACGAACACTCAGTCCATAACAAAGGAAGCCTGTAGAAGGTAGAACCATGCTAAGGTCCTGCCCTCTGGGACTTTCGTCAACAGAGTAAACAGGCATTCTGGAGCCAGAGGAAGCCCATGTGGTTGAACAAAGTCAAGAAAAAGCTGAATAAGAAGATGTACGCCCGAGTGGAGGGGTTTGTGCGGGACATGCGCCTCATCTTTCAGAACCACAGGGCATTTTACAAGGTAAGCGTCTCTACCTGCATCCCTTTTTCTTTCAATTAAGTCACTTTGACTTTCAGTTTCTTGTCTCAGGTAAATGTTACAACTTCTCTCATGATGTGACAAGTAATCATTCTAGAAGTATTCTAAAAGCCCTGTGGTCTACAGAGGGGAAAATAACAACAAACCAGAAAATGTCATTGCAAACGTTACCCTAAACGACCTCAGAGCTTACTCTCTTCTAGATAGTTGATTTTCTCCCATAGAGAGCAGTAGACTGCAGACCTACTCCATTCAACAAGAAATAGAAGTGCATTTTAAAGGCAACCAGTGTTTCTCTTCTCTAAAGGAAGATACGAAATTGAATTTCTCAAATTTCAAAATCTTGGACTTCTTTAGATCTGAATTTCCTAGTGCTGTGTCAAAAAATTAACAGAGATTACCTCAAGGGGTGAGAATGAAGGGAAAAAGAAGACACCATGAATTTACCTTAGACATTTCTGTGCTATCGTATTGTTACAAGTAGTATGTGCTGTGTTCAAAATAAAAAAACTAGAATTCTGTAAAATCAAATCAATCAAATTTCTTATGAAAAATTAGATGGCAGTTATGGCACTATTTTTGCTCTTCTGTCTTCTGGATAAAGAGAAATGATCAAGCTATCAGGGAACATAAGCTTCTCTTCACTGGATTAATTCTCACAATGTTTGGGGTAGTCTAAAATGAAGCTCTGGATTTTCTGAAACTTTGGGAGTTATTGTTTTTGTCTTTGCTTTTTCAGGACAGGAAATTCGTCCGGCTGGGACTTCAACTAGAGGACAAATTTGAGAATAATTTCAAAAACATTTTTGCAATTCAGGAAATAAGTAAAAACCAGTTCTCAGTTTGAGCCCATAGTTTTATAACATACCTCATTTCTCCCACCCCTTCATGATGTTGTGCCTGTGGCCTCACTGAACACTTTGCCTGTTGCTGCACAAACAACCTCATATTATACTTCTTTTTCAAACTCACATGGCCATATATGCTCATTTATTTTTCTAAGTAAAATTTAAAACTGTCTTGTCAAGTTCTCTTATTGACTAACACGGGGTTAAATTTACAGTAGAAAATATCAAGTCTTTCTGTAAAGGATCATATTTTGTGCTTTCATTTATTTCAGTCTTTTACTAGGTTCTTAAGTAAAGTTTTCTCTTCTCCTCACACAAGACTTAACTTATTTCTTTTTTTTTAACTCTCGCATATTTTATACTTTTTGCTCATTATTGTGAAAGCGACCTTTTCCCATTATATTTTATTATTTTGATTATTACCCTTTATAGAAAGCTATTGTTATTTATGTATTTTGGTCACTGATTACCTTACTGAATACTGGACAGCATCCATTTTTGGCTCATACCCAGTGGCATCAGGAAGCCTGTCATGGTTGCATATAATTTCCAATTTTCAATTCATAGAATCATAATTGGTACAGCTGATGGAAGCATTCTTCACTTGGGCACTAAAACCTCTGATAATTCTTGGTTCTGTTGGGGAATAGCTCTGCTGTGGCATCGTGGTGACCTTGCATGTCTCCGTATAGATCACACATGTAAGACTCAACTGCAGATGAGCTGATCTAATTGGGTCTTGGCAGGATGCCCTGTGATCCTCCCAGAACACGAGAGCGCAGGAGGCTACACATAGTAGGGATTCTGTATTCAAAATGATAATTCAAGCAAAGGGGAGCAATTCTAGTGTCGACTCAGCTATTTGATGGAAACTGAGACAAATGGAGGCCATAAAAACCAGCGTTGAGGGGCCTGCCCGGTGGCGCAGCAGTTAAGTTTATACATTCACTTCAGTGGCCTGGGGTTCACCTGTTCGGATTCCCAGTGTGGACCTATGCACCATTTGTCAAGCCATGCTGTGGCAGCATCCCACACATAAAGTAGAGGAAGATGGGCATGGATGTTAGTTCAGGGCCAGTCTGCCTCAGTGAAAAAGAGGAGGATTGGCAGCAGATGTTAGCTCAGGGCTAATCTTCCAAAAAAATAAAACAAACCAGGGTTGATATGTTTCTTAACCCTTCCCAGAGAGACCTATGTCTATTTCCCAAGGTTAACTATACACTGGAAAAAGGAAAATTCCCATGTCCTTAAAGGATCATTGAACACTGACCCTCAGCTAATTCTGAGAGCCTGAATCACCATGATTAACTGTCTGACAGAAGAGGTTTGGGTAATAAATGTAGTTTCCATCTCATGGTAGACCTAGTCAAAAAAGTTTCTTATTATAATTGATAAAATTATTTAGGGATGATTCAGAAACAAATGTATCCAAAGCTCTATCTTCCTTTACTGATTTGATGACTGAAAAGAGGATGGTCTCCTAAACAGGTCAAAGGTTCAGAGATCCTGCCAGAAAATAAGCTTTCTGGGACTACAGCTACCCAGAAAAATTGACCAGTCCCATCGCAGACCAAGCAAAATATTTTATTCTTGAGCACTCTCTTGTAGCATATTCTGTTTTCAATCCTTTGCCTCGTGATAAAGTTATATTTTTCATTTAGATTTATTGTTTAAATTTTGACTTTTTTTTCTTTTTAACTCCCTTTTTGTTTGCTTTGTTGAGTTAGGGGATTTAGTAATGTGGCTTCATTATTCCATCATTGTCTAGAATCGGTTCTTTTCCAGTCTACCATTTTTATTTGTGGCAGAAACAGTAGTGTTCACCAGATATCACATATATATCCTTAAACTTTCCAACCCCTTGCATTAGGCAGGGTCAAATGACCAGTACACTGACAAATGGATACGATCAGAAGTGGCATGTGTCATTTGCAGGCCGATTCTAGAAGAGCAGTGAGAATTTTCCATGCATGCTTTCTCCCACCTCATTGATTATGGAGGCCTTGTTTTGAGATGGCAGAGCCTACACATTGAAACAGCTTGGAATATATATTCACTACCACCCTTGAGAGGCTCCCAGATCCACTGTGGGCTTTGAGTAAGTGAGAAGTAAACTCTGTTGTGTAAGACATTGGAACTTGAGGGTTGTTAATTGCCACAGCATAACCTAGCAAGACCTGGCTAATATTTATTAGAAACAACAGAGAAACACTTGTAGGAGTAGATTTTTAGGGTGTTGGACCAGGAAGGGTAGAATATAAGATTGGATAATGGAGACTTTTTTTGACCTTGAGGCCTTCTCCTCTGCGTCAAGGTATAAGGTACTGGCAAGGACACCTGGAGCTGGTCCTATCTATGACTGAGTTGGCTCCTTGAAGCTTGGAAAAAAGGATGGCATTTTGTAAATGAGGTGGACATGCCCCAAATGCCTTGGCATAGTATTGAAGGAGTCAGAAGGCTCAGGAGGGTAGGAATGTTAAAATGGGTATATTACATGAGACAAGAAGACATGCCCTATGGCTTCATTACGCCTATAAGCCCAGAGGATATTTCCTTCACGAAACCAATAAAAAATGCACTTGTGCAGGAGTGCTGGCACTTTTGAGAACCCCACTTTTGCCTCTCCTCTGTAAACTGGAGCTGATGCTACAAGATGGTACCACGTAATGGAACTTCCTAGTATGAATGGGCCTGATGGAATTCTAGAAGGGAAATGCCAGATACTATGCCACATAATCAACAGGGGCCAGGTGGATGTAATTACAAAAATAGGCAGCAAAGGCAGAATGGCAATTAGAACACCTTGACTCATGGGCATCTAAAACAACACAACCACAGTGTTCCAAGAAGAAAGAAAGCTTATGTCCACTACCACAAAGGGAAATTGAGAGTACTTACCCAGTTTTTGTATCTAACCTAGTTCACAGACTTGGAACCCCTTCATTGAAAGACTCTATATGCCACAAGTATATACAATAAACAATCCCCAGTCTTCTCCAAAGAGACCTGAAGTGTCTTTTACCAGAGTCCCTG
Organism: Equus asinus; assembly: GCF_041296235.1. Lineage (NCBI taxonomy): Eukaryota > Metazoa > Chordata > Mammalia > Perissodactyla > Equidae > Equus > Equus asinus. The sequence continues at coordinate 10,012,337 of NC_091808.1, read as the reverse complement.
TGCAGCTGCCAAAGGTAAATGCCAGCCCATTCAAAGGCTGTTGAATAGAGGGCTCAAGGTGACAATGACATAAAGAGACTCAAAACACCATCATGACCATAGCAAGATTCTTTTTCTTTTTTAATGCATACATTGCAAAATGATACCACAACAAGGTTAGTTTATCCATCACTTCACATAATTACAAATTTGTGTGTGTGGTGAGGACATTTAAGATCTGCTCTCTTAGCAACTTTCATGTATATAATACAGTATTGTTAACCATATTCCCCATGCTGAACATTAGATGCCCAGAAGTATCCATCTTATAGCTGGAAGTTTCTATCCTTTGACTAATATCTCCCCATTTCTCCGACCCCCTGGCATCCACCATTCTACTCTCTGTTTCTATGAGTTTGGGGTTTTTTAGATTCGACACGTAAGTGAGATCATATAGTATTTTGTCATTGCCTGACTTATTTCACTTAGCATCATAGCCTCAAGATCCATTCATGATGTCACAGATGGTAGAATTTTCTTCTTTTTATTGCTAAATAATATTCCATTGCATATCATACCACATTTTCTTTTTCCATTCATCCATCTAAGGACACTTAGCATGTTTCTATGTCTTAGCTATTGTGACTAATCCTGCGGTGAACAGGGGCATGCCGATATCTCTTTGAGAGAGCGATTTTCTTTCCTTTGGATGTATACCCAGAAGTAGGATTGCTAGATCACATGATAGTTCTCCTTTTACGTTTTTGAGGAAGCTTCATACTGTTTTCCACAGTGGCTGCACCAATTTGCACTCCCACTATCAGTGCACAAGTGTTCCCTTTTCTCGGCACCCTCACCAACACTTAGCTCATCTCCTTGACAGTAGCCATTTTATCAGTACAAGGTGATATCTCATTGTGGTTTTGACTTGCCTTTCCCTTACGATTAGTGATGTTGAGCACTGTTGGCCATTTGTATGCCTTCTTTGGAAAAATGTCCATTCAGTTCCTCTGCCCACTTCTTAATCGGACTGTTTTTTTGCTATTGAGGTGTATGAGTTCTGTATATATTTTAGATATTAACTCCTTATCTGATTTGTGGGTTGGAAATATTTTTCTCCCATTCCATAGATTGCCTCTTCATTTTGCTGATTTTTTTTTTTCTGTGAAGAAGCTTTTTAGTTTAATATAGTCCCACTGGTTTATTTGTGTTTTTCTTGCTTATGCTTTTGGTGTCATATTCAAAAAATCATTGTCAAGACCAATACCAAAGATCTTTTTCTCTATGTTTTCTTCTGGGAATTTTATGGTTTCAGGTCTTACATGTAAGTCTTTAATCTATTTCAAGTTAATTTTTGTGAGTGGTGTAAGATAGGAATCCAATTTCATTCTTCTGCATGTGATTATCCAATTTTATCAACACCATTAATTGGAGAGACTATCTTTTCCCCACTGAGTATTTTTGGCTCTCTTGTCAAATATTAGTTCACTGTATATGTGACAGTTTATTTCTGGGATCTTAATTCTGTTTTATTGGTCTGTGTGTCTATTTTTATGCCAGTACCATACTTTTTTTTATTACAATAGCTTTGTAGTATAGTTTGAAATTAGGAAGTGTGATGACTCCTCCTTTCTCAGGATTGCTTTGGCTATTCAGGGTCTTTTGTATTTCCATACAAATTTTAGGACTGTTTTTTCTATTTGTGTGAAAAATGCCATTGGGATATTGATAGGGATTGCATTGAATCTACAGATGGGTGTGGGTAGTATGGACATTTTAAGAATATTAATTTTTTCAATTCATGAATACAGGATAGCTTTCCATTTGTTTGTGTCTTCTTCAATTTCTTTCATCATAGTCTTGTAGTTTTCAGTGTACATTGTTTACCTCCTTGGTTAAATTTATTCCTAAATATTTATATTGTTTTTGATGAAGTTGTGAATGGGATTGTTTTCTTTATTCCTTTTTCAGACATTCCATTGTTATTTTATGTTGATTTTGTATCTTGCAGGTTTACTGAATTTGCCTATTAGTTTTAACAATTTTTTTGTTTATAGGATTTTCTATATATAAGATCATGTCTTCTGCAAATAGATACAATTTTACTTCTTCCTTCCAAATTTGGATGGTTTTTATTTCTTTTTGTTTATTTGTTTGTTTTGCCTGATTGCTCTGGCTAGGACATCCAGCACTATGTTGAATAGGAGCCGCGAGAGTGGATACCCTTGTCTTGTTCTTGATCTTAGAGGAAAAGCTTTCAACACGTTACCATTCAGTATGATGTTTACTGTGGGCTTCTGATATATGGTCTTTATTATGTTGAGGCATGTTCCTTCTATATCTGCTTTGTTGAGCATTCTTATCAGGAAAGGATGTTGTATTTTGTCAAATGCTGTTTCTGCATCTATTGAGATGACCGTATGATTTTTATCTTTCATTCTACTAATGTGGTATACCATATTGATTTATTTGGATATGTTGAACCATCCTTGTATCCCAGGGATAAATCCTACTTGATCTTGGTAGATATACATTCTTTTCACATACACATGGAACACACGTAAAAATGACAAATGGGGGGCCATGAAGCAAGTCTTAAATTTTAAAAGACCAAAATAGTACCACGTATATTCTCTGAGAGTAATAAAATTAAGCTAAAAGTCAATAACAAAAAGGAAATCTCCCATCTAAATGGAAATTAATAAATAAACTTGTAAATATCTCATGGATCGAAGAAGAAATCACAATTGAACTTAGAAAAACTTTTCCTGAATTATAATAAAAATGTCACATATCAAAATTCATGGAATGCACCTAAAGCAATACTTAGAAGGAAAAATTGTATCCATCAATGCGTACATTAGAAAAGAAGAAAAGCTGAAAATCAATGATCTAAGCATCTATCTCAAAAAATTAGAAAAAGAAGTGCAAAATAAATTCTAAGAAAGTAAATAAAAGAAAAAAGTCAAGATGAGAAAAGAAACTAAGGATATAGAAAACAAGCTATTTCTTTCTCTAACACAGGTATCAGTATAGAAAATAGATTACTCTTATTTTAATCAACGTACTATTTTCACAAATCAATACACTCCATACCTTATATTAGTGTCTTTTGATTTTTTTTTTCCTTGCTTAAGAACTTACTCCCCTGTTACTGTGAAAATAAAATTCCTATCCTCAGTTTAGGACGTCAGAAACTGCCCAGTCTGCCTCTAACCGACCGTCGTGTGCAGAGTCAGCTCAGCCTTCTAGGCTGAGTGGGCTCTTACAACTTCTCTCTTCTTTATTTGGAGAGCTAATTTTTTGCCAAACTGTCTCAGATAAAGTTTTATATGGAAATCAACGACACTCTGGTCACCTTAAAATAAACGTCACAACGTGTCCAGGAGCGCCTCCTCTTTATCAGGCACCTGTGAAAGAGGATAAATCACACATTTCCAGAAGAAGAAAAAAGGACATAAGTAAACCCAAAGTAGGGCCTGGCAGAGTAGTCGTGTGACTGATCATTTCAGTGACGAGATCAGAGAACACATCGGTTTTGTTACTTACACCCACACTGACTAGCACAGGGCCTGGGACATGGTAAGTATTTCATAGATACTTGTTAAATGAATGACTGAGTGAATGAATGGGAAGTAGACCTGGACCCCAAGAGGGAAGAGAGAATTGATTACCATTTTTGAAGCTTCTGTGAACCTGAATTAAGTCAGGATACTCCCTCAGATGTATCCTGCTGCACAGGGCCTGTAGAAGTCACCTATCAAATGCCTTCTCAAGGTGACAGGGTGCATGATATACCACTCTCTCTACAGGAACCAAGTTTCTACAGGCTTCTTGAGAATCCTTTTAGAAAGTGCAATGGAAAAAGTATATAAAATAATAGTTGCAAAGTTAAACAAGCATCTAGGACCTAATTGCATAGAACACTCATTCTACTTTCTCAACGTACATAGACTACTATTTTTCATGTCATACTTTAGAGCTTCTTAAATATTTGATCAACTGCTTAAAATAACAGAGGAACTCTTTCTCTTAACTTTTGAGCTTTCATCTTTCCAGGTGGTTTCAAGAATGGATCTTATAGCAATTCTGTCAACTGCACAGCAGCTACTGCCCAACCCCAGGTGTGAGAAGTCGTGAAATAACTCTAGGAAGTAGGGAGATGGTCGTGCCCTTGCTGTAAAGTGCACAAAGGAACCGCGCAGTTACACGGTGGAGAGATGGCTTCCTCCTCTATTTCTCCATGAGATAAATCACATTTACTTGAATTCTGAGACTCCAGAACCACCTAACAAAATTTGCACACTTTGTAGGAGACAACAGCAGGCAGAAAGTGCATTTATAATAGCACAGATTCTCTGGAGATATCATATGATGTAAGTGGATATTATAATGGAATACTGCCCAGTTCTCTTAATTATTTTAATTTTGTTTTATTTTGTTATGCGGTATAAATTGCCGTCCATTTGCAAAACCTATCCGTTTCAATCCAGCCATATCACCATTACCATCTACCCCCACTCCAGCACATGCCACAGAAGAGAAAGTCTTCAGCGAGAATAGAAATATCTTTAGTGATGTCCGCTTGCGATGTTACCCTCCACCTTACAGGATGATTAACTTAAAAGAGTCTTCCCGTGAAATGCACAAAAGGACTATCAGCCCATTATTGATATACTAAATTTTGAATCCAGGGTGCCAGACATAAATTAATATGGGGCTGAATTACCATGAGGAGATATAATAAACTTCACGTACATTATAGATTTTTTTGATGATGAAGGCATGATCTCTGAGGCTCTCAAGGAAAGGAAACGGCTTTGTTATTGCATTTGCCATTTCCACCTTATTTTCCTTGAAGTGACTCAGAAAGTTCTTGTGGAAAATCTTCTCCTTGTTCTGGACTATTGCGAACATCCTAAGGGGGGGAAAATGCAATAAGTAAATAAACATCAAGATTTTGAGATGCCCTTCCCAAACAAACAAAAAAAGAAAACAAGCAAACAAAAAAAATCCAGGCCCAGATGACTTCACGTGTGAACTCTTCAAAACATACATTTAAGGAAGGATTATTACCAATCTACAGTGAGTAAAAAAAGAGAACACACCCCCACTTGCCGAAGGAGGGCAGCAAAATCCTAATAAAAAAGACATTATAAAAATGAAAATTATAGGTCAGTATCTCTCATAGACATAGATGGAGAAACTCCAACAGAACATTTAAAAACCAAATCCAGCAACAGATAAAAAGAATAACACATCCTGACTAAGTGGGACTTATTCTAAAAATACAAGAATTCTTTAATATTTAAAAATCAAGGAATGTATATCACTACATTGACAAAGGAGAAAATCATATAATAATCTCAATAGATCCAGAAAAAGCACTTGATAAAATTCAACATCTGTTCATTATTTTTTTAACTCTCCAAAAATGAAGGATAGAAAGTAACTTTCTTACTCTAATAAAGTAATGTATACCAAGAAAAACCCAGCAATTATGCCTAACATCATACTTAAAGGTGAAATATTAACTACTTCTCACTCAATCTGAAACTAGACAAAGATGTCTACAGTCACCATTTCTATTTAACATTTAGTGGAAATCCTAGCCAATGCAATAAGGCAAGGAAAATAAATTTTTTAAATAACGTAAAAAGAAAGAAATAGAACTACCATTATTTGCAGATGATTGTGTAGAAAATTTTAAATAATTTATAGACAAACTATTAGAATTAATTAGTAATTTAGCAAGGTAACTTTAAAGAAACAGTTTATTTTTGCATATTAAATTTTTATGTATTTGTAACAAATAAGTTGAAATAAAAATAGAAAACAATACCACTTTCAAAAGCTTCAAAAACTGTCAATAATAAACATAAATCTAACAAAAGATGTGCAAGAATACTACACTGAAAATCACAAAGCATTTTCTGAGATAATTTTTTAAAAGCCTAAATAAATGGAAAGGTATACCAAGTTTCTGGATTGAAGACTAAATATTGTTAAGATGTAAATTCTCTCTGGTTGATCTATAGATCTAATATAATTTCAAGAAAATTCAAGTAAGGGTAGACGATATGATTCCTGGCTCGAGTGCTACAGACGCTGCCACCATCACTACCAACGCAAGAGAAGAAATGTCTCAAGCAGGCTCCCTCTCCAGGGACCTCTTTTTGGACACCTTCCTGTGTGAGCATGTTCTGGAACCTGAGGAGGTTCCTGGCACGATCGATCTCACGGACTACGTTGACCGTGAGTCCTCCCCCAACAGTGACAACCCCGACGACGTTGCCCTGCAGCTGGCCTTCATCATGATGAGAAAGAATTGTCATGGATGCTGCTCACCTTGCTCAGCTGCCCCAGATGGCCATGTACAGCTTGGCTTTCACTTACAACCAGACAGATGTGAAAGGTGTTTTTAGAAGTTTTATCGATAGTCTCACTAACCTCAGGGAGACCATAAGGTTCGGGAGCTTCCTGACTCTCAGAAACTAGGGTGTCCCCCAACCACGGAAGGAGCTGGTGCTGCCTGTGATGCTGCCGCTCAGTCAGGGACTCCTCCTCCAGTGACGCCCACTGCCGGTCAGCGCAGAGGATGGGACCCGCCCTTCCCCATTGACCACCTGGAGGTGGCCCTGTTGGTTTTGTTGTCTTTTTAATTGTTTTGTGATCCCTTTTTTATATTTAAACTCTGAGTGCTAGGATACTACTGAGGTGTCATACTAGTTTTTTCTTGTTTTTTTGTGAAAGAAATTAATTGATTATCTCTCTGGAGTTGTTATGAGTTAACTGTTTGACCCAAGACTGGCAGGGCCTGCTCTGCTCCTGACCCCAGCCCACTTTATGGTTGCCTTTCCCGGAGAAGGAGTCCTCCTCTCCTGGGTTGGTCATATGGCAAGCACTGGGAGAGTCTTGATCACACCTCCCTGTCTGTAATGCCCACAACAAAAAGAAAATCTGCTGGAATAGATTTCCGAGGGGTGGAGAGAGCTCAATAAAATGTTGGTTTCCAAAACTCAAGTAGGATTTTTGTGAAAATTGACTAACTGATTCTAAAATATAAATGGAAATGCAAAAGACCAAGCTTAGCCAAGACAATCTTGAAAAAGAATAACAATGTTTAACTTGATGTAAAGTTTTAGTAATTAAGACAATGCAACATGGACACAAAGATAGGCATATAGATCCATAGACTAGAGAGTGCAGAAACAGACGCACACACGTGGTCACCAGATTTACAGCAGAGACACTGATGCGTTTCAGTGGGGAAAGGAAGGTCTTTTCACTAAATGGTGCTGGAGGAATTGAATATCCTACCTCACACAAAAATTAATTTTAAGTGACTCATAGACCTAAAAATGAAAGGTAAAGCAATAAATCTTCTAGACTATGTAGGATAATATCTTCTTGGCTTGAAGAAGGCAAAGATTTCTTATACAAGACCCCAAAACACTAACTATAAAAGAAATCATTGATAAATTAGACTTACCTAAAATTGAGAACTTTTGTTCATCAAAAGACACCATTAAGAGAGTGAAAAGACAAGCCTGGTGCTTTTGTGTAAAACCATTCAGTCTTTTTCTCTGTGTGGCTCTTAAACAAGACGGCAGGTCACCTATTTGCTGCTAGTAACCGTCTTATGACCACGAGAGGGACCAGCAGCCTTAGGGTGAAGTTAACGCTGATAGCATCAGAGCATAAAGATGGAAAGTACCCAAGGGCCTGATGACATCATTGGGCGACTGAATCAACCAAGTCTGACACCTGTGTCCTACTGCTAGACTTTCCATTATGAAAGATCTCTCATTATCTCTCATCTTCTCATTATTTAGGCCAATTTGAGCCAGGGTATTTGTTAACTTATGAAAGAAAGTTTCCTAACTTTAAAAAATCCTCAGAATTCAGTATGTGAAGAAAAAAGGTTTTGGAAGAAATAGAGATGGGTTTAAGAACTAGGTTTTGGTCTAGTGATTAAGACAAAAAGAGTGAGAAAGAAAAAAGATTTTCTGATCCTAGAAACAGCATCCTACCCACATATAGAAGAACAAGGGCAGAACTAACCTAAGAAGCGGGCTGAACTTTGAGAGATCCTGCTGGAACAACTTAAGGAAGTATGTAATAACAGAGGCCTTTTCATGGCTTCAGGGAAAGGACTGAAACATGACATTTCTGCTCCCACAGAGACAGCTCAGATTATTCAAGGCCTACAACACTCAGAAGTAGGGGACGATTTGAGGCTGGGGAGAAGCACAGGTCAGCAGACACGTTGGTCCTTACTGGACCACTGAGGTAACTGTCTTTGTAAGCGTCACCAAAAACAGCTTCAGCTCAGGATCCTGTATTGAGGGAGGAGTCAAAGCTGACACCAGGAGTTTATCACCCAGAGGAGTAGGGTCCCTGGGCCCTCAGAATTCAGGGGCAGGAGGCAGCAGCAGCAACAGTGGCCACTACGGTTGAAGAATGAAGAGCCCAGGCTTCTTCCTGTGGATGAAAATTGGAAGCAAAGAGCAGGAGGCTGAGAACTTTGGGTGGGAACATTTATTCCCAGCTCCCAATGTCTCCTTCTCAGAGGGAGGACATCAATCAGCGTGACACTCCTGGTCCTTCCCTGCATCCTCCTCCTCTCCATGAAACATAAATTCTTAGATGTTTCTGGAGAGGGAGCACAGGCTGTGAAGTATGGGCTCTTCCTGCCTATCTCTCCGGAGCCATCCTAGGGGCAGAGAAGAGGCTTCTAGACTGGAATAGGCATTGCGAGAGCAGGTCCTGCCTGGCTGGGGCAGGTTCCCTAATCATGGCGCCCAGTATGAGGAAATCCATTGTGGTCACATATCTAAGCATGTCCCTCAGTCAAGTTTTGATTAGTAATAAAGCTGATGTTATGATCTCCAACTACCTGACTTCTTATCTCTCTTAAGTGGCTCTGAAATCAAGCACATAAAAGGTGTTATTGTGGGGGCCCCTCAAATCCCCACAAATGCCAAGAGAGCTACGTAGCTATAGTCTTTGCTTGGAGAGGGGCCTGCTGGAAAAGAAGCTGCTTCATAGATAGGTCCAACACTGACTCACCATTGGTGTGCCAGAGCACAGGGCTCAAAGGGCAAATGGAAATCAAGAAGCTTTAAATATCCAGGATGGACGCTGTGGGAGAAAAGGGAGCCACAAGAAGCCTCAAGAACAGGGGGCGCTATTACTGAAAATTTACAACATTTGTGGAAGACAAATACCACTCTGAAGAAGGAAGCCATTGAAATAGGTCTTCTCCAGGATGCAGAAAACATAGGCCACAATTGACATTCAGATGGAAGCCAATCCCAGTTAAAATGAAGATCCACAATGAACAGTAGACACTGACTGATGATTTTTCCTCCCTCTGTGGTTTGATCTGTCTGTTCCGCACCCCAGGTAAGAGGAAGTCTTTGCTAGAATCTATGAATTTAGGGGTCCTGGGATCAAGGAATTGTCATTGCTAGGTTGGCTACAAATTTGCTAGTGTTTTTTTGTTATTATTTTGTGGGTTGGAACCAGACTAGTGATATTCTTATCAATTCTGGTGACCCTCTGGCCTCTTGGACTTAGAGAATGTGGGACACATAGAAGACCAAGGGTTGGATGAACCTGGGTTGGTAGTACTAGCAGAGCCACGTATCCCAAGGGTCACCGGCTGCTGTGGACAGGGCAGTAAGAATCTAGACTGCGCTCAATTCTCTGCAGCTAAGTCTGAGCAGAACAAGGACATTGTTCAGCCAGAGGGGACCTTGGGGCTACAATTTCTTTGGGAGCTTAACCTACAAAGAACGGGAGATTTCATTTTCGTCCCTTAATTTTATTATGGGGCTTAATAATAGGAGGGGACATCAGGGAAGACGGCAGAGTAGGAAGCACCAGGAATCTGTGTCATCCCTTAGACAACAACTAACTAGCAGAAACTGTCTGAAGTCCCTGTTTTGAAACTCTGGAGTCTATTTGAATGCTTGCAGCTTCCAGGAGAAAGCTCGACTGGTAAAGTGTGGCTAGTTTTGGCCAATGTCAGCCTTGAGCACTCTAGTGGCTACGTATTGCCCACCCCCCAGCCCGGTGGCAGACAGCTGTGCCCATGTTCCTGAGGTGGCTTTCTAGAGCCAGGATAGGCAATAATGAACTGGTCCTCCAAATCTGGGGTTCTGTGATCTTATCGCTGATTGCTGTTTTCGTTGCTGAGGTGCAAGCAGCCATTGTTGCAACCCCCGCTGGTTGAGGTGGTTTCCTGGGGATTTAAAGCAGCTTCACTTGTTTTGGCGTTTTTATTTCTTTTTTCCCTTTCTCCCCTTTTGGAAGCCAGACGTTTAAGATTAGGACACTCAAAAGTAACCACAAATACAGGGGAATTTAGAAAGGCATCACACAAGCCCAGGGACAGATGTAGGCTCAGAAAAGACCTGAAAAAGATCTCAAGCTTTCTCCTCGGGCTGATCCCCAGCCCAGAGATATTCTTCAGCAACTAAAAAAAAATTAAGCAAGCAATTTCATCTACATTCGCATCCGAAAGAAGTAAATAGTTAGGAATAAATCTAACCAAGGAAATGAAAGACTTGTGTGCTGAAAACTACAAAGCATTGCCGAAAGAAATTAACGAAGGCCTAAATAAGTGGAAGGACATCCCGTGTCCATGGATTGGAAGACTCAACATTGTTAAGATGCCCATACTACCCAAAGCCATCTACAGAGTCATCACAATTCCTACCGAAATTCCAACATCCTTTTTCACAGGAATGGAAAAGCCGATCCTCAAATTTATATGGAATTGCAAGAGACCTTGAATAGACTTCAGAAATAAGCCCTCATCTACATGGTCAATTGATTTTCAACAAGGGTGCCAAGACAAAGGGATGGTCTTTTCAACAAATGGTGCTGGGGAAACTGGATATCCACATGCTAAAATGAAGTCGGACCCATACCTATCCCATACACAAAAATTAACTCAAAATAGATCAAAGACATAACATTAAGAGAAAAAAAACTGTAAAGATCGTAGAAAGCTGGGGAAAATATTCACGACACTGGATTTGGCAATGATTTCAGGATACGGCACCAATAGCACAGGCAACGATTGAAAAAATAGTTAAATTGGATTTCATCAAAATTAAGAAATGTCGTGCCTCAAAAGACAATATCAAGAAAAGTGAAAAGACAACCTACTGAGTGGAAGACAATATTTGCAAATCATATGTGATAAAGATTAATATTCAGAATATGTAAAGAATTTCTGAAGGTCAACAACCAGGAACCACAGACAATTCAAAAACGGGCAAAGGACTTCAGTAGGCCTTTCTCCAAAGAGGATATACAAATGGCCAATAAGATTATGAAAAGATAAACATAGAGCAGAATGAAAGAAAAGACTCTACTACCCGGATTATTGCTTATTCTAACTTTAACAGTGAAACTTTTTCTTTTACCTGCTGGTCCTCTGATACCTTGCCTCGCTCAAGAATCTCCAGATAGTCTACACTGCCCTCTGGTGACATAATGTTGCTATTGCACAGACCTCTTTGGAAGCGTCTTGTACCTTTTCCTCTCCGAACTCATCCTGCCGCCCATCCTCGAAAAGCAGAACTCTCTTCTCAACCCTCCAACCAAATAGTTCAAAATCAAGGTTAGAAGTACAATTATTTCCTTCTAAGTAAGAGTGAATTAACATAATGACTTGGTGCATGAGATGGTTTTCCTATATGGACATTCCTGTGCCTATAAATGGATTTATGACCTAGACCAAGAAATCTCAGGTCAAATTGTGAGGAGACCCTTGTGTCTTTGACTCTTTTCCGTCTGCTTTCTGAACTGTCCACTGTCCTAGGTCTCTGGGGCCTTCATTGGGCCTAGGAGTCCCCAAGGACCAGGAATGCTGCCCTCTGGATTTCCCCTTAGACTGCAGTGCTCTGAAGTGAGCTCCATGCAGAGGACTCAGGCAGCGAGCCGGGAAGGGGGGAGAGTGGTATATGAAGTCACCAAGCAGTGAAGTGGCATTTGGATACCCATCTGGACAGCCTCCACCAGAGCACAATCTATTGGCTTCCACTGGCTTGCCCTATGGATTCTCCGTTCCGTGAGTGCCTCCTGCAAGTGGAATCTCAATGGTGGCTTGAACAGAGAAGAAAAAGCTGGGTCTTAAGGTAAGTATAACCACAGCAGACAGTTGTCTTTCAAGGGGAGACATGAAGTGGGTGGTTTTAAGTGGATACCATCATGGGGAGAGCTTCATCCCCCAGCAGTGTGAGTATTTTCTAGCAGGAGTTCATAGGTAGCATCTGACCACTGCTCTGGAGGCAAGGTGTGATGGAGAAGTGTCTCCACACCAGAGGTGACATAAAGAGGACCCTTCTTACCAATGGGAGCTCTCTGTGAAATGTGCGGTTGGTAGACAGAAACATTGTGTGTATTTGTGAGGGGCCCCATATGGAGAAGAAGATGTGTCTTCTCAGACTGACAGCCTTAACTAAGATGGCATCACCACTTGGCCCCAGGAAATAAGATCTACGTAGAGCAACCGCTAGGGGCAAGTAAGACTCTGGAGCAGGTGCGACAGCAAGCAGAGTTTCCTGTTTTTCCTGCCTCGTGAAGAGGAAAACAGCCTCCATTAACAAAAGAGCTTCATGTCACAAATCCTGAAAGTTAAAACCCCCAAGTAACAAACAAATCTTCAATGTTTCTCCCCTACACGAGTATGAAGAACCCTTTAGAAATCCTAGATGTTTTACCGGACAAATACGGTGACCTCTTTCAAATGTTTGTTATCAGCACTCTTTCCATATGGCCTTTTTGAAGAGGGCTAACTCTTCAAAAGTGGACCACAATGTCCCACTGTCCTCTCTCTTGCTAAGTGTCACTAGGTCTCATCTTCCTTACCTGTGTGTCATGAGGCTCTTCCTGCCCAGCTAACCCCAGAGCAATCCATGGATGGGTCAATAGGTTGCATTCATGTTATAATTTTCCAAAAAGCTAAAAACAACTCTCACACAAATATAAAATGAACACATGTCAGTGGTTTTATTTAATTCATTAATTAATGAGAGAACCAGAAAGGTGTTAAAACTAGTTGAAAGGAGATTTTGAAGAACTGAGATTTATGTTAGTCAAGTCAAAGGAATGCTGAAATGACTTTGCTAACATATGCAAACCTGGTTAATATCCATAGACTGTTTTTCCCCCATAACACTGTTTTTTGCTCAGATGTGTTTATACCAGCTTTGGGGCCACGTGAATCCCACTGCGCCAGGCTGGCATCCTAGAGCGCCTGGCACAGTATAGCACAGAAAAGCATCTGGATCTGGCCTTCCTGGAGACACATCCGGGGGGGAGGGCCTGGAGCAAATTTTTTCTATAAGGACCAGATGGTAAATATTTTAGGCTATGCAGGCCAGAAGGTCTCTGTGGCAGCTGCTCTACTCTGCCACTGTAGCACAAAACCAGCCGTAGACAACACATAGCAAATACTGTGGCTGTGTGCCAATAAAACTTTATTTACAAAAATAGGTGGCGGGCTGGATTTGGCACATGGGCTGTAGTTGTCGCCTCCTGATGCATGAGTCTGCTCAGGCTGCCATAACAAAATGCCACCAAATAAGTGACTTAAACAACAGACAAAATGCCACCAGAGAAGTGCCTTAAACATTTATTTTCTCGCAGTTCTAGAGGCTGGGAGTCCATGATCAAGATGCTACTAAATTTGGTTTCTGGCGAGAGCTCTCCTCCTGGCTTATAGATGGCCACCATCTCCATGTGTCCTCAAGTGGCCTGCTCTCTGTACAGGCATGGAGAGAAAGAGAGAGAGAGAGAGATCTCTGGCATCTCTTCCCCTTCTTACAGGGCAGCCAGCCATAGCAAGTTAAGGCCTAACCCTTTTGACTTCATTTCACCTTTATTTCCTCCTCCATATACAGTCACATTGGGGGTTAGGGCTCCAACACATCAGTTCAGCCCACGACCCCTGGTATTAAGAATACAAGGACTTTCATTCACTCACTCAATAAATATTAGTTGTGTTCCTAAGTGAGCCATCCCCAGACAGACCCAGCCCCTGCCCTCACCAAGCTCTGGGGTGGCAGAGACAAGAAATCTTAATGAACTGTAATGGCAGAGAAGACAGGCCAAACCAACCTAGCCCAATGAGAAAATGGCACTTAATTGAAACATAAACGTTTATTAAGATGCTGAGTTTGAGGTCCCGGTGATATATCCGAGTAGAGATGTCATTTGGACAGGTAGATAGACTGAGTGGAGAGCTCAGAAAGCAGGTCTGGGCTGCAGATATTTGGAAGTCGCTAAAACTATTGGAGTGGTTGAGGTTGCCTAGGAAAGCAAGTGGGGCAAGAGGAGTAGTCTACACCAGCAAGATGAGTGTCTACACCAACATGCTGAGTGGCTACAGCAGCAGTTCTCAAACTTGAGCTTGCATCAGAGTCACCTGGAGGGCTTCTTACAGCACACATGGCTGGGCCCCACCCCCTGAGATTCTGATTCACTAAGTCTGGGGGGAGCCAAAGAATGTGCACTTCTATCCAGTTCCAAAAGAAGAAGGTACATCGGGAACATGGTCTGATTTTAGAAAAGGCTTTTAATTACAAACTGAGTGTAACCAGGAAAGATAGCTCCTTGTACCTTCCAGAGGAATTAAAACATCTTATAAGAAAAGTCCAATTTGGTTATGGAGTCAAGAAATAAGCCCAGACTTAAAAAATCATCATCATCATCATCATCATCATCATCATCATGGATCCCAAGTCCACTTCTTTAACATTAAGTGTCTTGGGCCATCTAATGCAGAGCAATAAATACCTTCCATGGTGCTGGGTATCTCTTGGGCCTCCATGTAAATAATTTTTAAAGAAACAATCTCAATGGGCACTGATCAATGAAAATAAACGTTATTACAGCACAAGAGATAGAAAGGTATTTCTGAAGGTAGAAATCCCCCGTCCACTGGGCAGGGCTGTCCTTGAGTTAATTTCATCTCCACTAAGGTGAGTGTGGCTTTTGTTATTGGTGCTCCAGCCTTGAAAATAATTTGGTTGCAATGGACCCTGGCAGAGACAGATCTCGAAATTTAGTGAAAAGGTTAGAAGCGAGGACTTTGGAGTCTGCTAGCCCTGCCTTTGATTTCTAGATCTGTTATTTACTTCCAGCGACCTAGGGCACATTCCTTTCTGTGTTTGTTTCTTTATATGAAAATAGAAATAATTCTAGTGCTGTTCTGAGAATTAAATCTAAAAATATGTGACAAGAATAGAATACCTGACCTGGACTCAATAAAATAGTAACTATTTTTTGTCACTACTTCTGTTTTCACTGTTGTTTGGAGAAGAAATGAGAAGTTGAGTGTTTAATCAGCTCATAAAGTTGTTAAGGGATTTTAAGAGCTCTCTCTGGAGTAAGGTGATAAAACAAAAATTCTCCCAACCCTAGGGAAAAGGCTTAAGAGAGTTGCAGAGGAAGTTGAATGGCCTTTATATTGTTGTCTAATGAACACCAGCCACAAGAAAGGCACACACACAAATTCCTTCCCACTGCAGCTGAACAATTAACAAAACAGGAAAATGCAAAGGCATCTAGTGGAGAATGCTAAGAGAGAGGCGGAGAACCATGCAAATAGGAAAAAAAATCATTTCCAAATTTGTAAATAACACACAAGAGGTTTTACAGAGAGCACTGGAGGAAAACACTCTCCATCACAGTTGAAAAAGAGTTTGATTTCTTTTGAGGCAGCTGCAGGTGGAGAGACTGACATGTTCCTGCCATTGAGTAATGGAGTCCCCAGTACAAGGAAGCAGCTACACAGGGCAGAAGAGGCCAGGACAATGTCTGTGAAGGACACACAAACAGAATTAGCTAGCCCGGAACAGGATCAAAGAGAAATCCGAGTGAGACCAGAGATGTGACAATTCCAGGGCCCTGTTCAGGTGAGTTTTCACTCAAGAAGAGGAACAGGAAGTTTGTCTTAGGCCTGTCCATATCCATTAAATCGTTTGTTGTCTTTCTGAAGTCTTGAGTTAGAGGATCCTCCATAATATCTGAGACAGCCGTGTTGACCAGAGATGCCATCAGACACTTGCAGTCAAAGCCATAGAATCATTTCAATAAGATTCCCAGGGACTGCTTGGCAAATGTCTTCCTTTACCCATTCACACACTTTCTTCTTGTAAGGAAAGACTTCACAGTGAAGAAAAAATAACTTCACTGACGTCATTTTTGTCTTCTAAGATGTGTAAGGTTGTCGAGGAGGAGTGAGGAGATGGGAATCAGAGTAGCAACTGTGCCCACAAATTTAACCCTGCCCATGATGGAAAGAAAAATTGCAAGGTTTCTCCTGGTGCACCGTGATGGTCGAAGGTGCTAGAAGATGCTATGTAGAGAGATGTCCTTCGGGCAAGGGGGTACATTAATGAGTTTTTGGCTATAGAAAGATGATGTCCAGGCTAGTTTGGTGGGCCTGAAAAGAGATAAATTGGAGGAAAACATTTAGTTTCTTAAAAAGCAGCTGATGGAGAAGAAAAGGAGGATAGCAATGACCCTGCAAGTTGGAGATCTCTACAGAGGGATAAATAGGAAGATGCTCCTAGGGTCAGGACCTGACAGAACTCCCCTCCACTGCCTCAAACCATCAGAAAAAGTTTGGTATATGCGGCATCATGGGCAGTTTTCAATAAGGAAGTGCAGGAGACATACAGAATGCCCAGTGGACAAACAAAAAGAGAGGAGACAGAGGGTTAAAAGGTAACAGGAAAAATATAAACCTTCCAAGAATATCCAGAGGCCTATCTTTAATGGAATCATGGCTCAAGCTAATGATAATTCACCTATTCTTTAACTCAACAATATTTACTGGGTACCACCTAGGGGCCAAGCACAGGGCAGCTGGCTTGTACCGGCTCATGAAAGCCAATTGTGCGCATCTCTTTCCAACTCCACATTTGGTGATGTTGTGTGGGTAGCTTGAAATTGGCCATGGTGGGAATACTTACACCACAGTAATTGGCAAATGCTACAAATTAGGGTTTTGCTGTTTTTTGAATTTTTTTTTCAGAGAGTTGGTTTACCAGTGTACTATTGACCAACTACTATTTTTTGGAGGACAGCAATGAACAAAACAGTCAAGGTCATAACCCTTGCAGAGTGTATGTTCTAGAATGTAGAGATCAAATAATTAATTGATTGATCGATCGATTAACAAGCGCTTTTCAGATGGTGAATAAGGCTGTGAAGAAAATAAAATGGGGTGATTTGTTAGGAAGTCTGCTTTAAGGAGGGAACACTTGAGTTGTGTTCCTGTGTAAATTTTCATGTGCAAAATCATCCCCAAAGAGTCAAGTCATCCACAGAGCGAACGGCTCTGATACCTCTTTTGTTCCTTTTTTGACATGCTGTTACAAGGTCTACAATGGGGCTATCAGACGCAATATCCTATTATATTGCCTGGAAAGTTACCATGGATGATTCAGTTGGGCCCTTGGCTAAGGCCACAGCTCCCATTTGGACAGTGGACCCCGTTCTTTCTCATCTACTCAAAGGCATCACTTCAGGATTCTACCCTCCACCTCCTGCATCATTAGGTTTTCCGCTATATGAGGTCTTTCCCAGCATCATGAAAACACAACTATTTCTGACATCCTAAAACACCTTTGCCTGTCCCATTACCGCCTCCAACTACTGCCCCATTTCTCTCCTTGCCTTTACAGCAAAATTCTCCAAAGAGAGGTTTCTATTCATTTTCCCCAATTGCTCTTCTCCCTTCTCTCTTGAACCAATGCAGAAAGGTTCTTTTCCCACCACTCATCAGGACTGCTTTTGTCAAGGTCAGGAGCAGACTTTATGTTGCTGAATCCAACAGTCAACGTTCGTCTTAATCTAACTGAAGCTTCCGGCAGCATTTGACAAAACCAGCCACTCCGTCCTCCTTACACGCTTTTTGCAGTGACTTCCAGGACTTGACCCTTTCCCAGATTTCTTCCTACCTTACCAGCTGCTTTTTCCCAGTTTCTTGCCAGTTCCTCCCCATCTCCCTGACCTCTAGAGGAGGATGTGCCCCAGGGTTCAGTTCTTGGACTTCTTCCCTTTCCTAACCATACTCATTCCTCAGAGAGCTAACCCAGCCTCACAGCCTCAGATACCATCTCTGAGCTGATGACTCTGAAACCCTATCACCTAGCTAGATCTCTGACTGAGCTTATTTGAACATCCGTTGCCTACTTAACATCTCCTCCTGGAGGTAGCATGAGCCTTTAAAGTATGAGTCGGATCTTGTTACACTTGTGCTTGAAATCCTCTAATGGTTCCCTCCTTGCTCAGAGTAAAAGCCAAAGTCATCGGACTGGTCTACAAGGCCCCCTCCCCGGACTTCCGTGAGCTGCCTGGAATTTATTCTACCACTTGCTTTCATTCTAAGAGGTTTTGGGGGAAGTGGGGGAGACCCGTGGCCCCATACTAGTTCAAGTTCCCCCCGAGGCAGGTATGGAAAGCAGAATAAGTCACCTCAAAATATGCCTCTTTGGCACAAAATTTATTTTGAGCTGAGGGCAATTAAGAAGCAGCAAACACAGGAAAAGCTCTGCCTTCCCTTTTCTGCCTACAGGCAGGACATACATTCTCCTCACCCTGGAGACAGACTCTTATCAGCACCAGAGGAATCTGCACACAAACCTTACTCCATCAGCTGCCTCCTGTATATTTACCTTCCCACAGTTTGCCGTCCTCGGAAGCCTAAAACTGCTTTCCTTTGTCCTGTCATTTCTCTGCGAGCTTTTGCTCTTTGTTGGAGATGCGCATAAGCCAGGGTTCCAAGCCTCTGCTTTGAGTCACTTTCCGCTGAGGTTTCTCCTGCACCATGTGTGCTGCACAAGTTAATAACCTGTTTTTCTCTTGTTGATCAGTTTTTGCCAAAGAGCCGCAGACGAAAACCTCAGAGGAGCAGAGGTAAGGTTTTCCCTCCCCTACTCAAGACTAAGGCAAGGACACGGGGGTGGCCATTTATTTGAGAGGTGGGCTAGCACACACATATGATGGACAGGGTCAGACAGGAGAGGGAGAAACGCCAACAAACGGCCTGTTCCTGAAGGAGTGGGCATCTGGGAAGTGGACTCTCCGTCTAAGCAGAAAGTCCAGAAATAGCCCCCAAATGCATATGGAATAGAGACAAGGGTGAGCGTGCATTTCAGATTAGTGGCGTGAGATAGATGATCCCATAGATAGTCTCGGGGTGACCGGCTACCTTTTTTCCTTATCCCTAAAATAAACTTAAGATAGATTTTTTCTATATAATATAAAAATTAAACCATAAGAGAAGAAAACATGGATGAAATTAACTATATCCTTGGCATAGAAAAGGCCTTTATAGCATGACATATCCAGACACCATAAACAGAAAAATTGTTTTAATTTGTGTCTAAATAAAAGATTTAATTTCTGCAGGGAAAAAGACAAACAAAGAGAAAGTATTCATGGAGGATTTAAGTCCAATGAGATTGTAATAGTCAACAACATAAAAGATAACCCAACAGAAAAAAGATGGGTAAAGGAGATGAACGTTTGATAGGAAAAAAGAAAAACAGCCATTGAGCATGAAAAAATGCACAACTTTACTAATATAAGAAACACAAATGAAACCATTGGATACTATTTTTCTTAAATCAGATTTGCAAAATTTAAATATTTTATTGGTGAGGCTGTGGGAAGAGAGAGTGGGAGACGTAAATGTGACAACCTCCTTGGAGGGTAATTTTGCGATAACTCCCAAAAGTGTCACTGCATATCCTCTGATTCGCCAACTCCAATGCTTTGGGGTTTACTCCAGGAGTCTACTGAGAGGTGGTATAGAAATGTCCGTGCATCGTTGATTGTAACAGCAAAAATGCGGAAAGAGCCAACTGCCCATCTATAGGGTAATAGGTAAGTCTATGCACCGGACAAAAAACGGAGTGGATCTACATGTGTCATGTGGAAATTGTCCTAAGATATATTATTAAGTGATGAAAGCAAAGTGCACAACAATGTTATTACATAATCCAATTTGTGGTTTTTTTAAGAATTCACAGGTACTAAAATATACATAACCACCTGTGAAAGAACATTTCTTTATTTTACATACTTTTGCATTCTTATTTTTAACCACAGGAATGTAAAACTTTTGTTTTTAAAAAGTTCTTCCTTTTTAATGAGAAAAATGATGGGATAGATATAAAATTACTGACATAGGGCGATATTATTAAGTGGAAAAGGTCAGGTTATAAGACAGCATGTTGATGATAATCGCATTTCTTTCTTGATACATCTGTAATCATTTCTGTATGTATCTTTACCCATAAAAAAAAATCTGGAAGGATTTGGCCAAAATGTTAATTGTGGACATCTCTAGTGGTAATTATTTTTCCATTTGTTTCTTTGAATTTTCTATGGTTCTATGGCAGGATTTTTCAACCTTAGCACTATTGACATTTGGGGCCAGATAGTTCTTTATTGTGGGGCTGTCCTGTGTCTTGCAGGATGTTTAGAAGCATCACTAGCCTCTATCCTCTAGATGCCCTTAGCATCCCGCAATTGTGACAACCAAGACATCTCCAGACATTGCCAAATGTCTTCTGGGGAGCAAAATTATGCCCCCACCCCCTACCCCTACCCACTGATCTGCGGTAAACTTGATTTATTTATGTAATTAAAAAGTTAAATATGTGTAGATCGAATTGAAATATAGATAGTAGGTAGAAAATGATAAATAGATGATAGATAGACAGGTAGATATAGACATAGGTATGAGAGAAAGAGTGGGATATATACAAGACTCACAGAGTAACCCTTGGGAAGCAGATCAGTTGAAAAGCACGTGGGATATATGAGCAGCTGAAAAGATCACTCCACTGAGATTTTATTCCTACCTTTTTCTAGGTTCCTCTAAGAACAAGATCATGAAAGTGGCTGTTCCCCCAAATCCCCAAAAGGCGTTCATCCCAATGAGTGAGCACCAACAAGACCATCCTTCAGAGGTTTTGCCTACCTTCTAACGATGCTGCCAAGATACAAATATTTTTGGTATTCCTTTTTGGCATTTATTTTCCGAATAGGTAACATGTACTTCTGAACAACTTCAGAGAGGGTCAGTATTTCCCTTTTTTTTTTTTTTTTTTTACTTTTAACTGAAACTGCTTATAAAAAAGAGACAAATTTAATTTTTGATTCAAGTGTAATGAATAAGTTATATGATCACGTTAAACAATTTTGTGCCAAAATAAGCTGTGAGAATAGTTTTAAGTAAATGTTTGTTGTTGTTACAGGTTGAATTGCGTCCCCCAAAAGGATATGTTGAAGCCCTAATCCCCAGTATCTCGGAATGTGACCTTATTTGGAAATAGGGTCATTGCAGATTAGTTAAAATGAGGTCACACTCTTGTAGGGAGGGTCCTTAATCCAATATGACTGCTGTCTTTGTAAGAGAAGAAAATGTCTTGTGAACGTTGACATACACAGAGAGAAAATAATGTGAGGACACCCAAGGAGAAGACCACCATGCACCTGCAGCGATGCATCTACAAACCAAGGATGCCAAGGATTGTCAGCAAATACCAGAAGCCAGAAGAGGCAAGGAAGGACTCCCCTCTAGGGCTGTCAAAGAAAGCATGCCCTCCTGACATCTTGATTTTGAACTTCTAGTTTCCCCTAGAACTGTCAGACAATAGATTTCTATTGCTTTAAGCCACCCAGTTTGGGGTACTTTGTTACGGCAGCCCTAGGAAATGAACACAGTTGTCTACTCAGCATCCACTCCCCTCTTCCTAACAATACGCAGAGTTTCATTTGTGCATTTTCCCCTTCTGCACACCAACCACGGACTACAAATGAAGTGACCTACCTCCAAACCAAGTTGGATCCATCCTTTCCCTCACCCATAAGTCATTGGTTCAGGGGTGGACATGTATCTTAAACTGGGCCAATCAGATTGACTCTCAGGACTCTCACTTAGAATGGTGGAACAAGGGATCCCCTGAGAAGGATGGGAATCTCTAGATGTTGACCAGAAAACACGAAGCCTGGACTGCATCTGGCAACAGCCATCTTCAGATGCAGCCAACAGGGTGAGCAACAGAGGACAGAAACGCAAAGACCCTGAGTCCTTGTAGATATCTTCAAACCGCTGGATCAGTCTGTCTTGGAACACATTAATCTTATAGTTAAAGGCTTCCTAGTTTAAGCCAGTTTGACTTGGACTTTGCGTTCATTGCAACTCAAAGCTTCCTAGCTGACAAGCTGGCATCATGAGGCAGTATGCACACTTCAAGCCAGCGACAGGGGCTTTAAGAGAACCCCTTGGAGAGCTGGACATAAAGGATACAAGACTAGAACCACACCCACAGAGTCTAAAGTCTGGAGGCTGTGGCTGGAACTCACTCTGTGAGTTGTAGGAAGCTGGCAGCTATAGAAAGAGACATGACTAGTGGAAATGGCCTGTACTTCAAGAGCCTGATGAGACAAGGGTGGATATGCTCCTCCTAAAGGCCGGAGGTGGGCTTGCTGGAGGGAGCTGGACCAGGTCTTCCTGAGAGAGACCGTGCTCAGGAGGACCACACGGAAGCACAGCAGGGGAGGGAAGCAGAAAGCAGAAAGCAGAAGGGAGAACCTTGCTTTGGTTATCAGTTGGCCAGCAGGAGGAGTCATTGCTCGCTTTCAGGGGAACTGTAGTTGCAAGATATCAGCGATGGTAGAATCCTTGAAGAGCCCCCAAAAAATGTTTCCCGACAAAATATTCCACCAAGTGGGCATCTGCCTCAGTCAGAGAACACCAGAGCCAAATTACAATGGAACCAGTCAAGCAAAGCCTTTCCCGCCCCTTACATCTCATCCCCTGCCCACTCCAGACCTGCAGAGACCAGAGAGAGCAGGAAATAAAGGAGAAGAAAAATGAGTCAGAAAGAAAAGTGATCAGACCATTTTCCTGCTGGTCCCCCGACTAAGGCAGGGCCCCGCTGAAATAAGGAGAGGGCTTAAGTACAACAAAATATTGAATATTAGAGCAGATAAGCCTTTTTTGACTATTAAAAGGAGTTTTTTGCTTGTGACTAAAAGGGCCTGGAAAGCTATGGGTCCTCCCAGGATTCTAATCAGTTTTAGCAGACGCTGGTGTGCCCATGTCCCTTGGCATTAACCCTCTGCAGGCAGGCTGTGTGTTGCGGATACATGCGACTCTGGCTGAGGACTTTTATCTGGCCAGGGAGGGTGCCCAACTCTCAAGCAAGACAAACTACAGTTGCTGCAGAGCTCGGGTACCTGGAAGCAGTCCTCACCCACTAAAGGGATAGAAGGTTATTGGTTCAGTACCACAGCTTCCTGGACCCCTAGTGGGGATAGCTCTGTGACACCTGCCTGAAAACTCACTCTTCTTTGGCTCATTCCCTTCCCTATCTCACTTCCTCTCTCCCCCTACCCATATGTCCCCTCCGTATAAACTGTTTGCTCTCAAGTTCACGTCTCAGAATCTGTTTTTGGATAGACCCAAACCAAGACACCAGGAAAAGACAAGGTGATTTCAAAGGGCAAGTTGGATTTGGCATCCAGAGAAAAAATGATTTCTTGTTGCTCATCCATTCAATACACACTGGTATTCTGGTTTTACTCATAATGAAGTTTCCTGCCTAAAACCTGGGGACCTGGGGCAGCGGGGCTTTCCATTCTCTTCTGCATGTTCATCATATCTTGAAACTGAATCTAAATAGAGTCAGATACTCATCACACAACTCCTCTGACTTCTTCCTGCCTACTGAACTTTCCACTTCCTCCCATGATGCCCTCGGAATGGGATGACTTGTACATAGCGGGCAGAGGTCGTAGGATGCACAGTTCGCAAAGTTGGGGTTGGTGACTGATCTGTGTCAGGGTGGCTCACTTCCTACAGCTCAAAAGCATTACTTACTTTGTTTTTCCATTCTCTTATTAAAGTGTAATTTATACAATAAAATGCAATCATTTTCATGTATGGTTCTTACACTATTTTTTTGCTTTTTAAGTAAATTTTATTGTGAACTATAATTCAAAATTAAAAGAGTATAAAACGTAAATACATAGCTGGATGAATTGTCACAAAGTGGACAAACTTCTAACAAGTTCATATAGTCATATAACCGCCACCACAGTCAAGATATTCCATCAGGCTTATTGTTGTTGTTGTTGTTTTTAAAGATTGGCACCTGAGCTAGCACCTGTTGCCAATCTTCTTTTTTTCTTCTTTTTCTTCTCCCCAAAGCCTCCCAGTACATAGTTGTGTATTCTAGTTGTAGATCCTTCTGTCTGTGCTATGTGGGACGCCGCCTCAGCATGGCTTGATGAGCGATGCCATGTCCACGCCCAGGATCTGAACCAGTGAATCCCTGGGCCACCAAAGCAGAGCGTGCGAACTTAACCACTCGGCCATGGGACTGGCCCCCATGCTTATTGTTTTAACGTTCACATTGAGGATGACAATCCATCTCAAACTAATTATTGTATATTGTGTGAGGTAGGGGTCAAGATTAATTTGAATGAACATCCATATGAATGGTCAATCGACTCACATTTATTGCAAAAAAATTCTTCCCTTACTGACTTGCCATGGAACTTTTGCCATAAATCCAGAGACAGTTTCTTGACTCTTTCCCGTTCCATCAGTCTGTCTATTCTTGCGCCACAACCAGACTGTCTTAATTACTGTAGCTGTATAGCGTGAAAAAACAAAATTCAACCGAGGAAATTTGAAGTTCTAACTGGCTTTATTCAATGATTCATGAATTGGGCAGCATCCCGTCTAGCAAATAGAAGAGCGCTCCAAGGAGTTTTAGAAGATGGAAGGTTTTACGGGCAGAAGGAGGGTAGGGTAAGGAAGTTATTAGCATAAGAAAAGAAAGGATTGTTTCAGGCCGGGACTCTTCTTTTGGGTGGAAAGGAACGGCTGGGGTTCCACCAGTGCTAATCAGGAAATTTCAGATTGACTGTTTAAAAAGTCGCATTCCTGGGATAGGTTGAAACTATAATTAAATCTCGGTTTGCTGTCATAGGGGCAAATGACTCCATTTTAGGCCTATTTCTTCTTTGTTTTGTTTTGATTTGTTTTGTTTTTTTGAGGAAGATTAGCCCTGAGCTAATATCTGCTGCCAACCCTCCTCTTTTTGCTGAGGAAGACTGGCCCTGAGCTAACATCCATACCCATCTTCTTCTACTTTATATGTGGGATGCCTGCCACAGCATGGCTTGACAAGCGGTGCCATGTTGTCACCCGGGATCTGAGCCAGCGAACGCTGGGCCACAGAAGCAGAATCTGCAAACTTAACCACTGCACCAACAGGCCAACTCCCTTTCTTTTTTAACAACAGTAAATCTTGAAATCAGGTAGCATAAGTCCTCGATTTTGTTTTTATTCAGAATTGCCTTGGCTCTTCTAAATCATTTGAATTTCTATATAAATTTCAGAATCATCTTCTCAATTACCACAAAGTAACCAGCTAGGATTTTTACTGGGATTGCCCTGAGTCTATGGGTTAGCTTCGGAAGAACTGACGTAAACAAAGTATAGCTCTTCACATATTTTGGCTTTCTTTAAATTCTCTCCATAGTGTTCAGTGTTTTCACTGTAGAAATGTTGAACATCCTTCATTAGATTTGTTCCTTGCTATTTGATAATTTCTGATACTTTCTTAAGGCTAGGACTAGGGTTAGGCAATAGAAGAGAAAGAGAGTGAATACTTCCTTAAATTTTGCATCATAGGTGCTTCTCTTTCCTCACTCTAGCCCCAACCTTGGCTGTTCTACACGACACTTATTTAAAATTTTTATTTCTACTAGTTTGCTTCTAGTATGTACAAATTCAGTTGATTCTTGTATACAGATGTTGTATCCAGCAGCATTCATAGTCCTGACTCTTAATGCCCAGAGAGGAAAGTAAGGCATCATGGCTTGACTCATGCCTGTTCAAGCTCAGTGACAGGCATATTCAGAAGTGTGTTTCCAGGGGTCTTTGGGCTATCCCCCAAAGTTCTCTATTGCGTCCTTCCCCTTCTGAATCACTCACCAGGCTCCCAGTGCATCATGGGCAACTGGGATTCCAGGAAGTGGAACCAGAAATCAGAGCCAGATGGCTGGGAAGGACAAGCACAGGAGTTGGAACAGGGGTCCAGCTTCTGTGAGTCCAGGGAAGCCAGGAGTCCACCCACCCGTCTCCCTACCTACCACCTCTTTACTTTCCCATGCTTTGTGCTCATTACAAACAGGATAGGAGGTAACTCACAAAACTGCCTACAATTTGGCAAGATGAAATTAATATATAAAGAAATTGAAGGGAAAATGGGGACATGGACATACACTGAAATCAGGCAGGGGTGAGCAAAACCGTAGGCAGAAAAACAGATCAGAACCAGGGAGAGCCAAAGGTAGTGCCAGGGCCAGACCCACTGATTTTAGAGCAGACCCAAGGCTCTGCCTTGTACCTGAGCCAGAATTTATTTTGACCACCATCATCTCTTGTCTGGATGATTGCATTAGCCTCCTATCTGTTCTCCCAGCTTCCAGCTTTGCCCCCTCCCCACAATCTACTGTCAAAATAATAACTAGAGTAGTGTTTTGAAAACACAAGTCGGCCCCAGAATGGGGGAAAATATCTACAAATCATATCTGTGATAAATGTCTAGTATCCAGAATATTAAAAGAATTCTCACAACTCATCAATAAAAATGACAACTCAATTTAAAAATGGGCAAAGAATTTGAATAGACTTGTCTCCAAAGAGGATATGCCAATGACCAATAAGCACATGAAAAGATGCTCAATCACAATGGCCGTCAGGGAAAAGCAAATCAAAACCGCAATGAGATACCACTTCACACCCACTGGGAGGACTATAATCACAAAGGCAGACAATAACACGTATTGGCGTGGATATGGAGAAATTGAAATTCTCATACTTTGCTGGTGGGAACTTAAAATGGTAGAATCACTTTGGAAAACAGCTTGGCAGTTCCTCAAGAAGTTAACATAGAGTTACCATGTGGCCCAACGATTCTACTCATGGGTATGTACTCAAGATCACTGGAATACTATAAAGCAGTTAAAGCAAAAAAAACTACTGTTATGTACAACAACGTGGACGGATCTCACCAACCTACTGTTGCGTCAAAGAAATCAGGACAAAGGAGCACAAATTGTATGCTTGCATTTATACAAAGGTCAAAAATGGGCAAAACTAATTTTTTGGTCCATATCAAAAGTATGGAAGGGACTGGAAGCCCATGGGCCTTGGGGATGGTAAGAATCAGGACCTCAATCATTACCTGGACTCGGAAGCTTTCTTTGCCTCTTGTCTCAGCTTCTATGTAGAAGTCAGCTTCACACCCTCCCAATGTCTTTCTCTGCAGTGCAGAAACCATGGCCCCTGGCTGACTCTGGACACACACGTTTCCAATGCCCTTACCTGGAACAAGACTTCTCCTCCCTTATTTCTCATTCAAAAAATGCTAGGGAAGGCTTCTAAATAGCCCGAGATTATATTTACTGACCCCTAGCCAGGCTGGCAAACACAGCACAGGTGACATCTACTAGAACCCAATGGCTGGAGTTGGGAAGCAGAAAAAGGTCTCTCCCAAAGGGGTGGGCTATTTCCAAAAGATAGATGGGTACTAGACAGACAATTTCATAAATGGCCGTGTCATTCAGGCCCCACCTTTCCTGGAATTCACTCAACCAATCACTTTTGTCCTTTCCAGACCTGTAGTTTAGGCCTCTGTCCTCTCCTGGGTTAGTCCTCCCAAGCAAAGATGCTGCAAGTGTTGCAACTGAGGAAATGCTGGTGTACACAAAATGAACCGCCACTTCTTGTTGCTGGCACTGGCCCCCTAGGTTCTCAGTGGCATTCTCTACATTCAAGAAATCCACAAACTGAATCATTCAATTTGGCAATGCCTACTAAATTTTAAGGGTTTATATCTTTGACTCAGCATTTCTGCTTTTAGAAATGTACCCTATATTCATAAAAACACTCTCACAAGTGTACAAAAACATATGTGCAAGGATATCCATTGCAGTATTGTTTATAGAAAGGAAAAACGGTGTTGGAAGAGGCTGAATTCCAAATATTTGCCAATAGGAAACTCATTAAAGAAATGATTGCTCATAGACACAACAGAATACAACTCTTTAAAAAATGAGATCTTGATACTGAAAGAAGTTCAAAATATGTTAAGTCAAAAAGCAAGTTGCAAAAAAATATCTATGGTAACAGCGATGATGATAATCCCACTATCTGTGTTAGTTAGGTGCAGAGAAAAAAGTCTGAGCAATACACACCAAAGTATTAACAATGGTTTTCTGGCATTGAAGGAGGGGAAAGGGTGGTGCAGGTTTATGCAGGACTTTCATCTTCCAAAGTATATATTTCCATAATATTTTAATTTTTAAAAGAAAATATATTTCTTTGGGATCTAAAACATAAAATAATGATTTGTTTTTTAAGAAAGGGTCTTGAGAGTTGGGGACAGTGTGACAGATGTTCGATTGCCTTTCAGACAGATGTCTTGCATTCACAAGGTTGTTTAAGAATGCCCACTTATCTCCTTGCTCACTGACCCATCACACGACAGACTAAATGTTTGACATGGGAAAATTCTCTGGGACAAAAGAGCTTATTCAAGCAGACCTAACAGCCGTGAGCTATCTCATAATCAGCAGAGAGACAGACATCCTTGTGCCTGTGCTGGGGGTGGGGAGAGCGGGGGGAGAGGCTGGGTAGGGACAGCCACCGACTGGAAGGGTGACTAATCCTTTTCCCCCAATACCCGCTCCGGTGGCCTTGGCTTTGCTGAAAACGAATGGTGTCCAGCTAGGGAAGGCCTGTGCTGGTCTGAATGTTGGGGAGCCTGGCTGGGAGGCCCCACAAGGAGGAGAGTCAGGAAGCTATTGCAGAGAGGAAGGAAGCCATGTCTTTCAGAGGGCTTCAGAGGCTGAGCAATCATAGCTAGAGAAAACGCAGAGGGTGAGATGCCTTTTGAAGGTGGGTGACTGGGGAATTGCGTGCCATTGAAAAGAAAGCCTGTTTTAGGGGGACCAGCATGGAACCTGCATCCTGAGATTTTCTGGCAAGAGACAGATTATCTCTGAATCAGAAGATGGCAATAACAATCGTTGACTTGCAAGCTGCCTTCTACTTTTCCAAGTTATGTTCCCATCTAATCCTTATCTCATTTGATCATCACCATCTTCCAAGAAGGCTTGGCAACTATCATCTGCATGGAGAAGGAAACCACGGGGTCAGGTTCCTGGTGTCCAGCTCCCTCATCCCTCACAGTGTGGCGGTCCCCCTCAAGACCCATGTGACCACACAGGTCACCATAAGACCATTTCTGCCTGAGTTCTGTGTATATGCTGCCCCTTCCTTCTTCAAGTCATCTGGGGGGGCTGGGCATTGGTTTCCCACCAGTCTGAATTCCATTAAAGCTCATCAGAAATTCGCTTACACATTTCATTTGGAATAGATGATTTCGTCCCAGAAGGAAATTGTTAATTGCATCACACACAAAAAGTTCTGTCCAAGACCAGTTTGGGGACAATTTTTCTTTTACAGAATGTAGACATACATAAAAATCACCCAAGGTGCTGATTGAAGGGCCAATGTGTTCATAGAGGAGGGTGGGGAGTTGACCCCACCATACCCCAGGTTTGTCCAAGTGACCTCGCTCCTCAAAGGTAACCCCTTCGCAGAACCTTCTGCTCCAGTGGGGCTGCTGGTCACACCAGGATTACAGGCTCAGAGGAAGTATGGCTCCCTCCCCCAGGGCCTCCTGAGGGTGAGAGGGTGGGAGTTTGGATGTGGGATGGAAAGACCTTCCCTTCTGTTTCCAGGGTGAACACTCCAATTTGGGTGCAGCCTGCTTTATTGAAGGTTGGGGGAGACAAGCAGGGCCCACCTCACCACAGTGACAAAGTAGGTGTTTCTATTCTTACAAAGTTCCTTGGCTGATTGGCCAGCAGTCACTCTACACCCTTCACCACCCGCCACGTCCCCTACACCTCCACCCTCCCACCCCCATCCTCTTTGTTGATGCCTCACCCCCACCCCCAACTCTAAAAATACTCCCACTTTATTATGCAGAGCAATTCTATGCTCATTACTTCCTACTACCAACCTGGGCCCCAAAGGGCTTTTTGCATATTCAAAGACTCATTACTGTGTTCTTCCAGATAATGGGACATCTTCTCCAAGTCCCACCCTCTCTTCCGGCTCCTCCCACTTTTGAGGAAGAAGGTGGGAGGTCAGTGGCTACATTACTGCATATCCACCCCTCCTCTAAGGCCCTGTTTCTCTAAGTAGCATCTTGAGGTTTGGGATTTGCAAGGGGGAAGGGGCTCTTTGACATGAATGAAGCCACCAGGCCCACACTCAGTGGGTTGTCCCCTTCCATCTTCTGCCACATGCTGAGAACGCATCTCTGAATCAGAAGATGATAGTAATAATCACTGACTTGCAAGCTGCCTTCTACTTTTCCAAGGATGTTCCCATCTAATCCTTATCTCATTTGATCATCACCATCTTCTAAGAAGGCTTGGCAACTATCATCTGCATGGGACCCATGCTGACTGCAAGACAAAGGACAGGGTTGATGCCAACAAGGCTTCAGAACGCCCCCCAAGGACCCACCCCTTCCCCTGCAGTGTCTGGACACTTCAGAGAGGTACTCCAATTTGCATCCTGCCGCAGAAGTGAGGAGGAGGAAAACGGAATAAATCGAGCATACGTTGGACTGTGGGGGAGAGGGGCCCTAGAAGGGGAGCATTTCCTGGAATTGGCTAACGTATCTGCCAGGGGCAAAAAGGGGGCTCAAGACAGAGATTAAGTTGAGTTGTAGAATAATGAAACTCTTTTTTGATTTGCACACTTGGATCTACAGCTTTGAAATAGAACTTGCTACTATACGAACTGAAGATAATTAATGTCTGTATTAGGCACCTCATATAATTCAGGAACTGCTGGGAACCAAGGACGAAACACTGAAACGGGCAGAATGAACAGACAATTACATGCAGGCTACCTGTGTGCTCATCCGAGGCGCCAGGGAGCACTCATGAGGGGCACCCAGACAGTAGACGAGGAAGGGATCCCAAGGCAGTGATCCCTGAGCGGAGTGGTCATGCACTCCTCCTGTAGCCAGCAAACACCATAGACATTTCCACTTAAAAAATCCAAAAAAACTGGAAGATAGTGATATAAACATTGAAAATAAAATTCAGGGTGAGTAGAAATTAGGGAAGAAAAAAAAGAGTTTGTGGTGAGAAGGTGTTCCAGGCAGAAGGAGCAGGTAGAAAGGTGTGGGGGTTCCCAGAAAGCAAGGTCCACACTTTCAGGAGGAGACTTCAATGGACCTGGACCTCAAGTTCCTGAGAAGCGGACAGGTAGGAATGAGAAGGAGGAGGGCCTTGTTTGCTAAGGAATTTGGCTTTATCTTGAAGGTAATTGAAAGCCATTAAGGGGAACTCAGCGGCGGGGTTTGCTTTTCTAAAAGATTCTTATTTAGCTCTTTGGAGAATGACCCAGGAGAGGAGTGCCTGGAGAGGAGCCAGACATTGAGAGGCTAATGTAATAACAGGCAGGAGAAGATGGGGTGCGGGGGGGGGGGGGGGGGTGTGGAGCAGAGGGGTGGTATTTAGGGAGTGTCTGGGTGATTCGTGGTCAGTTGAACGTGTGTGGGAGTCATGCACGAAGCAGGTGAGAAGAAGATTAACAACTGGCTGAGTGACACAGCCACATCTCCAGATAGGGAGCAGGTAGTGAGGCACAGATGGTCATTTGAATAATGCCCTGGCTTCTCTGGGTTGGGGTTGGGGTGGGGATTCTTGAACACTCCCCAAAGTGCCTAGGGGTCACCCTCGTAGTAAATGAAAGACACCCAGGATCCTGCTCCAGGGCAGTGCAGGCATCTCTTTAGAGGCCTAGGCAGCCCCCAAGCTTCCAGGAACCTGTCCCTGACACCCCTTCCTGCTATCACCCCCTGTGGAAATGGACAGGTGAAGGTGAAAGACCGTCTTAATCCACTGTGGGGTGGGCCAACTCCGGGGAACGGAGGATGGAGCCACACAAGGCAGTGGGTCTGCTTCACCATCACGCAGGGTCTCAGCTCTGACCGACCCGGCTCTGGAGGGCCGGGTCCAGCCGTGCCTGTGGCAGGGAAGGGGTTGAGGGGCAGAGAGGGTGCCCAAGGGCACCCAGTTTGGCCCCAAAAATAGGCTGACACTCAAAACTCAGGCCAAGCTCCCATGGACTCAGTGCTCGCACGGAGCCGGTACTTCCGAACATCTTGAGTTTGTGCCTATAGCGACTGGGGGTACAATTACTAATGCCTAATTACTGTTAGCTGCTGTCATTTTTATTGTGACTCCTCAGCCCACTCTCACACACCCGTCCGCACCCCCAGCCCCCCAATGATCCTTGCCCTCTGGTTTCCCTGTCTGTGGCCCACACAGGCCTCAAGACCCAGTTCACGGCCACTTGCTCCAGGCCCGGACCACCGTAAAGGTCCCTCCTCCGGAGCCCACATTCTGAGTCTTTGCTTCTTCAGATGCATGAGCCTGTCTGCTTCATGCTTGGATGGAAAACAGGACTCTGCCTTGTTCGCCTTTCTCTCCCACGGTGCCCTGCACATGTCAGGCCTTTTGTGGGCATCTGGAATAAAGGGAATAAGCCAGCCCTCCCCTGGGTAGAGGGCCCCAAAAGGGAGAGGTGGGGAAGTGATAGCCTCTGCTCCCCAAACTGGGGCAGCTGTCCTCTCAGTGGCTGTTGTGTCCCAACTACGGACCTCTGCCACAGCCCTGCGGTGACCCAACGGCAGGATGCCCCAAAAAGCCCCTTTGCTGGACGTGCTGGACATCCCTCCCCCGGCCACCAGCTTCTCTCCAGGTGTAGTGCCCATCACAGCCTCGGGGCATGGGCAGCAGCAATGCCCACTTCAGGCTCCTCCGAAAGGAAGTGTGTGGTCCTCCTGTCTCTGACCCTGCCCCAACCTGCACACCTGCCCCGCTGACTGACGCTCAGGCCACCCGCTTCCTCCTAGGCCTCCAGGGATCCCTCAATAATCTTAACAAGAAGCAAATAGCACCTGCTCTGAGCAGGCCTTTCATAAGCCATAGCAGGTATGTCCCCGGAGCCCTTGGCCATAGTCCTGGTGAGCACATGCCCTGGGACAGCCCCCACCTTGAAACCACACACCACGCTCCAGCTCCACTGAGAACAGCCCTGCCAGCCTGGTGCATCACTAGCATCCTTAGCGAGGCCTCTGCTGCGAGCCTGGATTCCCCTCGCCCACCCACTCCTGGTGTCCCATCTCTCTTCTACCACCTCCCACCCCTAGTGAGGAACACACCAGTGCTCCCCACCCAGATGCCTCCCATTTCCCCCCGTGCCTGCCCAGCTTTCCTCCCAGCCCCCGCAGTTGTCCCAGGAACCCCAACCTGCCTACCGAGTCTAGTTCAGGTCCTGGGTCTTCTCATTCTACCCCTTTCAGCTGTAACTAGCCAGAGGTGTCCTGTGGCATCACCGGGTATGTGTCACCCACTTCCCAGGGGCAACAGAAAGTATTTTCTCAGAACATAGCAGATTCTCATTTCTAGAACCACAGAGTCATCCAGAAAATGAGAAAGAGGCTGTTGGGTGTCTGATAAGTGAAGATAGGGGTTTAGAGGGGTTGCAGGCTATGGGGGGCTTCAGAAGGGAAAACAGTTACACTAATTTTTCTAAGGAAGAGCCCAGAAACCAGCCCACAAAGTAGGATAAGAGTGGTTGGGAGGTGAGGGCTCTGCCAGGAGAGCCCACCAGGATGCACAGTAGCACCCCCTCCGTTGTGGCCCTCCTCCATGAGATGGTGCCAAGCCTGGCCCTGGAGGCTGCAGCTTGAGAGGCCCTGAATGAGCAGCCAAAGGCCTCTGCCCAGCCGCAGCTGGCAGGCACCCGGAGCTGGGCCCTGCCGCTTCCTCAGACTTGGGCAAGTAGGCATGGCCTTGTGCAGCCTCGTCATGCCCTCTGGCTTTCCCCCAAGGCCATCTGGTCCTCCTGCCTCTGTGTCCCGGCCCCTTGACACCGCTGGCCCCTTCCTATGCCAGGCACCTTCCTGTCTACCGCCTGGGCACTGGCGACAGGAGGCAGTCCCGCTAACAGACACAGGCTGTGCCCCTGAACACGTGCACACCACTCCATGCCCCCCCTCCCACCCACACACACAGAAGGCACATCAGATAAGGTGGGCACAGCCCCCCACACCAGATCCTGCCACACTCACACCAGGAAGAGGTGGCTGGGTCACAGGCAGCTGCCCTCTGGCCCTGGGGAGGGAGTAGAGAAGGGCCTGCCCTGGTTCACCTTCACCCAGATTCTGACCTACAGAGACTCCAGGCTGTGAAGCCAGCAGAGGCAGGCAGAGGCTCCCAGCCAGACTCCAGAAGCCAAGCTACATGGCGAATGGTCAGGAGGCCCCTCCTCGGAGCTCTTTCAGCACAAAAGGAAAACGACTCCACACTGTGGCTGGTCAGGGCCCTGGTGGCCAGAGGGAAGCGGTCTTGAGAACAGAGCACAGGCAGGTCACCACCCAGTAGCCACGGGCCTCGCTTCAGACTGTCTCCAGCCTGTCCTCGTTCCTCCAGGAAGGGCCTGGACAATTCTAGTGCCAGGGAAATTCCCTCCCCGTCCCTTGCTGCGGACTGACCAGGGGTTTTCACAACCAGCTGCTGATGACAGAGAGCGCCGGTGGGAGGGGCCACCTCTGCCTCCCCTCAACCTGGCTGAGATGAACACAGGGTGTCCTTGAAGGGGAAAGAGTCAGACGGAGGGGGGCCATCTCAGCTCCCAGGTACAGGCGGTGTGGGGGGAGGGAGAACAGGCAGGAGAGGTTACTGACCACGTGCTCAGGAGTTCAGATCTTTGTCACGCTGGTTGGCAGAGTTTCTGTTCCCTTCTCCACGAGCTGCTTTCCTAATTCTCTGCCCAGCACAAGGGATTTGGGGAACATACCCAACCAACCATAGCCTAAGGCAGCACGGGGCAGGTATACAGCCGGTGTCAGTTCATGGGGAATAGAACCAGCACTGGAGTCAGACAGGATCCCAGTCCCACCACTTACTGGCCAAGAGGTCAAGTCACTTGAGCTCTCTAAGCCTCAGTTTCCTCATCTGTAAAATCGTGATAATACCAGTGACCATCTCTTAGGGCTGCACAGAGGATTAAATAGGAAACTCTCAACAATGCACTTAGGGCCTCCATAAAGATGGAGGTATTCAAAAATAAATACCACTACTGGCGTCCTGTCTAGGAGTAGCAGCTGAAGAACCAGTGGGCTCCTCACGCCCTTGTCTGGGAGAATCTGCCTCCCTGGGCAGGCCTGCGGGTCAGTGCACGAGGACTAGCTGCTTTGAGGGACACTGAAGAAATGTTTCCTGCCCAAGGCTGTCTTGCTTCTCCTCTGCCCATTGGCCTCAGGGTCTGAGCTTGCATCACAGAGATTCATCCCGTTGCATAGCGCCCGGCAGCGTCTCAGATGCCCCAGCTCTGCAGAAGTGGCTGGTACAGCAGGGTGGGTGTGAGGAGCCCAGCACAGGACTGTTTAAGGGTGGGGTTGGGCGTGGGACGGGTGGAGAATAGGCCTGATTGCCTGAAGAACTCCAGATAAGGAAGGGGCTCCCTCCCCCCAGCCCTGTGAGGCCTAGCATCCCAAGATGTAGCTGCCCCAGGCCCCTATCATGACTTCCTGGGTCTCAGTTTCCGCATCTGAGAAGTATGTACTTATCTCAGGTTTGTGGTTAAGATCAAATGAGACAACCCGTACAAAACCCTTCAGAACCAGGCGTGGTTGCTGTATTCATTTGTTGGGACCGCAGACGAGGGGGCTGAAACTACAGAAATGTATTTTCTCACCATTCCGGAGACTAGAAGTCTGAGGTCAAGGTGTTGGCAGAGTAGATTTCTTCTGAGGCGTCTCTCCTTGGCTTCTGGTTGGCCACCTATCTTCACACCGTCTTCACAAGGTCTTTCCTCTGTGTGTGTCGTTGTCTTCATCTCTTCTTATAAGGATGTGAGTCCTATTGGATTAGGGCCCACCGCAATGACCTCATTTTAACATGATTGCCTCTTCAAAGACCCCATCTCCACATCCAGTGCTGAGGTTCTGGGAGTTAGGACTGCAGCATATGAATTTGGGAGGACACAACTCAGTCTGTGACAGTCGGTGCTCAGGGAACATCGCTATTTAATGCAGTTCAACAAATACGGACCTTCTTCGTGGCAGCATTATTCTAGGCCTTAGAATGAGTGAACAAAGCAGACCAAGACCCTTGTCCACGTGGGGTTTAATCCTGGCGGTAGGGGGAGGGGAGACAGACATCATACAATAACAAAATGAAAGGAAATTATGCGTGTGTTCAAAGGTGGTCAGCTCTATGCGGGAAATAAAATAGAACAAGATAAGAGAGAACAGGGGATCAGGGTCCAGATTTTGAATAGACTGGTCGGGGAGGCCTCACTGAGGCAAAATTTGACAAAGACTTCAAAGAGGTGACCTATTATTTACCATTATTATTATTATTATTATTATTATTATTATTATTATATTCCTAGAGAATCACATCAGATTCGTTGGGCTGTGAACCCCCACATCTCTGCCCACCCCCACCCACTTAGTATTGGAGATGAAATGGTGCCCCTGAGACAGAAGATCTGACTTTGACATTTGACTCTGCTCTTTACTAGCTGTGTGATGTGGGGCAAATCTCTAACCTCTCTGAGCTGCGCCCCCACATCCTGCACTCCTCTGGGCCACCGCCTCTGTGTGGTGGGGTCGAGGTAGAGGCAGGGCCATCCACGGGCTGGGCTGCTCCAGGGCTGGCTGGGGTAGGTGCTGAGATTTCAGAAGGCGCTCGCAGATTTTGTGCAGGATGGGTTGTGTATCAGCTAGGACTACGTTCACCTGCAAGTAACTGAAATCTGGAGGGATGGGAGCTTAAACAAAGAAGGGATTTTTTTTCATCTTGTGCAGAAAAATTTGGTTCAGAGTTGGCTGTTAAGGGCTGGTACCACTGCTCAAGGGTGTCAGGCAAGATCCAGACGCCTTCTACTTTCCTCCTCCACCAAGCTTAGCTCCTGGCTTTATCCACACGATTGAAAGATGGCTGTTGCACCTCAGGCATCCAGACTCTCTGCCAGGAAGGTAGAAGGGGACAGGGTGCAGTTGGTGATCGGAGATAAAGGGCTGATGAACACGCCAGTTGATTCTGTTTCTTTTTCAATATCTACCCACTGACTTCCTCTTATTCCATTGGGCGGAACATGGCCGCCGCTAGCTACAAAGGATCCTAGGAAGTATTTTAGCTGAGCACATTGCTACCCCCAAAATCAGGGGCCTGCCAGTAGGAAGAAGGGGAAACACGGCATTGGACAGGTACCCAGCACACTGCTCTCAGCAGACCTCAGTACAGCGAGGGTGGGTGGTGCATCGGACCCCTAGTGAGGTCAGCTCTGGAGCCAAGAGCCTGGCCCAGGACCACCCCCAGCAGCAGCAATGGCCCCAGGACTGGCAGGAGAGTCCATAGCTGAGGTGGGGCAGAGCCTGGGCTGAAGGTCTGGATGGCCTGCGTGGTGTGAGCAGGCCGATAGTCAGTAGATTTTTTTCCTTTTCTAACAACGGACCCTCTGGTTTCATTCACACACAGGAGGCCCATGAGCACCAGCACCCGTTCTACAGAGGCTACTGCTCTCTTGTCTCTCTCAGACACTGGTCCTCCCTTCTCCTTGACCCTAGGAGCATGGTGCCCATGGGGGCAGGGATGGCAATTGCCCCTCGTGGCTTCTTCTTGGAGGTTCCCCCCCCGACTCTGCCAAAGAAGGGATGTGAAGTTGGGGAGTGGGGGCTGCATGCTAAGCTTCCTTCCAGCTCCCAAGACCTCCCCACCACCTCACAGGGTAGGGGCTATGGAGCATCCTAAGGGCTCTCAAGTCCAGAGTCTGTGGGCTAAAGCAAGTAAATGCGATGATTAAAGCAAAAAGCAGAACATGAGGACAAAAGCCTGCCCTCCCTGTTGCAGAGACACTGTGGGATGAGCGCAAAGACGAGGCCTGGAGGGGGGGTGTCCTCCTTGGTCCTCATCGGAGCTTCCGCCTACATGTCTAGTTTAACACATGCAAACCAAACGCTTGATTCTCCCCCAGGGGAGCCTGCCCTCCCAGTCTTCCTGTCTCAGTCAGCAGCACGTCCATTCTGCACAGTGCTCAAACCACAAACCTAGGAGTCCTCCTCGAGGCCTCTTCCTCTCCTGCTTCCCCTTCACATCCGATCCATCATCTTCCTTAGACATGCATCTGGAGTCTGAAGGCTCCTCCCGCTGCACGGCTACCCCCCTGGTCCAGACCTCATCCTGACTCACGGGGATCACGCAGGAGCCTCCTAACGGGCATCCTCTGCTGGCTTAGCCATCGCCCTCAACCCTCAACATAGCCGCCCCAGCTCCTCCTCGGCTGAAAGTCCTCGGTGTTTCCTAGCTCTTCCTGGTGGCTCACAGGGTCCCACGTGATTCCTGTCCAACCTCAGGACCACTCCAGCCGCTCGGGAAGTGTGCTCCTGCCTCAAGGCCTTTGCACCTACCGGACCTTCTGCCTGTGAAACCTTCCCCCTAGAGCACGAGGCTGACTGCCTCTCTCCTTTGGGCCCTGGCTAACATCTGCCTGAGAGGCTCTCTGACCTCGTGTGTTAATAGCAGCTGCTCCCCAGCCTGGTGTACAGCCTAACCCCTGGCCTGCTTTCTTTTTCCCACCGCATGGTCACCACCAGACAGAGTTACAAGCTCCCTGAGGGAGGGACCAGATCTATTTTGTGCACTGCCATAGCCCCATGCCTAGAACTGTGCCCCAAGTGCTCAACCAGTACGTGCTGAACAAATGAGTGAAAGAATGAATGAATGAAACCGAGGCCTCCGAAACAGGTGTCGCGAACATGATCTTACATTGGCTGCCTTGGCACGTCCCTCAGACTTCCCTTCTCAAAATCATCCAGGGAAACGTGGAGAGACTCAGAGTGAAATCTTCAACATAGGCTGAGAAAGAGGAGGGTGGAGCCGGGGGCAGTGAGCGCTGACAGAGAACGGCGATAGGGCTCCCAGGGGGCTGCAGTTGGGGGCAGCCTCGTGGAGACTGGCCGCTCCAGTGGCCAAGGCTGCAGGAGATTTGGCTCCACTACTTCCTAGAAGCGAGAGCTTGGGAGACTGAACTGCTCCAAGCCTCAGTTTCCTCATCTGTATAATGGGGATAACTCACACACTCTATTGCCTTTAGATCAACTGATTTCTGAGGCTGACCCTGCTTTGAACGGCTGGCCTAGGTTTCCCTTTCCATCCACACTGGGACCTCCTTTCCTCCCACCAGAACCCAGGAGGCCTTGTGGGTCCCTGAACACGTGACAAAGGCCCGTTGTCTTTTGCACATTGAGGTCACCTCTGGCTTCTTTGCTGTCCAAGCTCAACGGGTGTGGCTCCCCAGTGCCCAGGGCCCTGAAGGTTGGAGATATCAGGCAACCCTGGGTACCAGCCCAAATGCCCCATCTAGTGCCCCCCCAAATGCCCCATCTAGTGCCCCCCCCAGGTATGGCCACTTCCTCTGGCTGCTGTGGGGTACTGGGGTCCTTGCTGCTCAGGGACCCCTGACACTATGTCCCCTGAGGGCTGGGCTCTGTGCTGCTCTCCAGGCCACTTTCCCTCCTGTCCTTCCTGGACACCTAGAATGATCGCATCAACATCTGGCTTAATTTATGGGTAACTTACTGCAGGTGAAAACCCAAATGCCTCCCGGGGCCAGGCCAGGGCAGTTGGGTGTATAAGCCGCCAAACCACAGGAGTGATGGGGCTGTATCCGTTGGCTGCGGCTGCCATAACAAAGCTCCACAAACCGGGTGGATTAGAAGAGCAGAAATCTATTGTCTTACAGTTCTGGAGTCCAGAAGTCCAAAATGAAGGTGTCAGCAAGGCCATGCTCTCTCTGACAACACTGGGAAGGGTCTGCCCCAGGCCTCTCTTCTGGCTTCGGGTAGTTTGCTAACAATCTGTGGCATTCCTTGGCTTGCGGAAGCGTCACCCCGACCTCTGCCTTCATCTTCACACAGCCTTCTCCCTGCCTGCATCCCTCTGTGTCCAAATTTCCCCTTTTTGTAAGGACACCAGTCATACCAGGTTAGGAACCCACCCCACCCTCTTTGACTTCATCTGAACTAGTTACATCTGCAACGATCCCATTTCCAAATAAGGTCACATTCTAAGGTGCTAGGGGTTGAGACTTCAATGTAGGATTTGGGGGAGACACAATTCAACCCACAACAGGGCCGATAGACCTGGAGAGAGCGGGTGAGAGAGAGGGTGAGAGAAAGCCTGGTTAGAGGAACAGCCCCCACCTGCGGCAGCCCAGCGTTGCCTTATAGGACTCTTGTACTTGTCCAGGGTTTTCTGGAACACGGGACTGTCAGTGCCCAGCCAGGATGGTTGGTCACCCTAAACGGAGGCCCCATACTATTTCAAGAGAGGTCAGAAATTCTGATTTTATGTGAAATCTCCCAATTTTAAATGGTGGCAACTAATTCAAGGAATTGAAAAATCCTGTGGGGCCCCAACCGAATGCGTCTGTAGCCCGCATGGGGCCAATTTGCCACGCACTGAACTCTGTGGTAGACAGACCATTCTAGGCTCCACCAATTCTCGAGGACAGGATGTACAAAGCTTGGTGTTGGTGCTTTGTGGGGACAAGGGGGCAAGGCAGGTGTGTAAGGAGAGGATATTTCAGTGAATTAGTCTGTCGGCCATGTGGTTGCCTAGCAAAGTGCAGGAATACCGTAAGCTTCCAAAGACTGTAAAGAATGGCTCTTGTTGCTGTTAGCTCAGGCTGAGCAGTTCATGATGGGGCATTAGAGGCTCACTCTCATAGGAAGCCTTCCTGGGCCCTCCTGTCCAATGCTTCATTCTCCAGAAGCTTCTAGCACAGCTGCAGACAAGGAGACTTCACGACCAGAGGCGGCATTTGCAAATTGCCTTTGAGCCATTTGAAAGCTAGAGCTGATGACCCAGGAGAAAAGATCCCAGACTGGAGGAAGATGAGAAGAAAGAGGGCACCAGACAGGGCGTCCCACGAGAGGGACCTTGTTAGTCTGCCAGGGCCCCATAATGAGCACCACAGACTGAGTGGATTAAACCACGGAAATTTCTTCCCTCGCAATCCTGGAAGCTGGAAGCCCAAGATCAAGTCGGCAGGGTTGGTTTCTTCGGAGGCGTCCTTTCTTGGCTTGCAGATGACTGCCTCCCCCCGTGTCTTCCCATGTTCTTCCGTCTATGAGTACGTGTGCCCTAAACTCCTCTTCTTATAAGCACACCAGTCATATTGGGTTAGGACCCAGCCTTATTTTAACATAATTACCTCTTTAAAGGCCCTATCTCCAAACACAGTCACATTCCAAGGTACCAGGGGTTAGAATTTCAACATATGAATTTGGGGGAGATGACACAATCCAGCCCATTACAGGAACCACGTGTGGATGTCTGATGGGGGGATGGGCACCACCTCAGAAGCTGGTGGGGAACACTGAAGGGGCTGGCAGCTACCCAGCCCCCACTTTCGCCACCACCACT
This sequence comes from Equus asinus, assembly GCF_041296235.1. Classification (NCBI taxonomy): domain Eukaryota; kingdom Metazoa; phylum Chordata; class Mammalia; order Perissodactyla; family Equidae; genus Equus; species Equus asinus. Next base: position 9,970,694 of record NC_091808.1, on the reverse strand, counting down.
AGGCTGGGCTGTCTGCTTCCCACCTCTCCACCCACCCACTCACACCATGCTACACATTGCTCCTTACCCACTCAGACCAGTTTCAGCACCTTCTAAGGCAAGCTTAGCTTCTCAAACAACTTCTAAGGCTTGCTGACAGCCCCTCTCTTTGCTGGTGGTGACTAATGGAGGGAATTTCAGGCAAGGTCAGAAAGGAGCTGGCACAGGGTACAGCGGGTGAGGATGAGGTTTCCGGGTGGCTCCTCCCCCTGCGCCCCAGGAAGTTGCCTGTCCAGGCCTCTGCACCCTGGTTGGGCTTGGCCCCGCCGCAGTCTCTGGTTTGCTGGCACAGGCAGGGCTCTGACCTGCCCCTGGCCACTCGGCCAGGGCCTGCAGATTTGGAAGGAGAACGAAGAAGTGAAAGGGGAAGCCGTGTCAAGAAGGAAAAGAGAAGGGGGGGCCTCCCCCTTCCCTCTTGCCAGGCCCTGCAGGATTGGGGAGCCCCCCTGGGAGGCCACATCCCTGCCGGGAGCTGCACCCCATGCCCGGCCCGGCCCCGGGTGCCCTGTTCTGCCGCCAGTGACCTGGGCAAAGCACACTGTTCCTGTACACACTCGTGCTTTCTGAAACCCGAGGAGGCCAGGGGGGTAAGAGGGAGTCCCACACAGGCCAGGCCCAGCTGGTCAGGCTAATTTTAGGTTTTTCCCAGCCTGACTGAGGCCCACTAATCTCCATCCACCCAGAGAATGCACATTGATCAGATGGTGCCTTCACTCATGGGGGCCCCATACCCATCCCCCAAGATAGTACCTCCCTCTGTCTAATTTCAGCCCCTCTTTTACCTGCCCCAGTCCCACCCCTCCAAGGAAACCTGCCCTGGCCACCCCCTCCCAGAGAGCCCTCCTCCCCCAGCGCCTGGGGCAACTGCAGGCTGAAGGCACAGCGGAGCCCTGTGTCCCCAGAGCTGGCACAGTGCTGGGCCCAAAATAAGCACTCGGTCAGTATGGGTGGAATGAATGAATGAATGAGCACTTTATTACAGAGTGCATCGCATGCTACATGGAGGTCAGATCTAAAGTTAGCAAAGAAGGTCAAAAGACCTTGGAGTTCAAATCACCCTCAAAACTATCAGGAAGGCATAAATCTCTCAATAAGTCTGGTGCAACCATATTTCCTCCGTAAGACCTGCCTTCTCAGAACCCCCCAAGCAAAAGAGAGGGACCTGGTCCTCTGCCCCCACCCCCAGCCCTCTGCCCAAGACTTGAGGCTGACAGGTGCTTGTTCAGGGCTTCTAGAGGTTTATGCAACATGTCCCCGAAAGAACCCACATCTAGAGATCTTAAAAGAGGCTCTCTATCCTCTCCCAGCCTCCTCTAGGGCTGCTCATCTGTTGCCATGGCAGCCGGGACAGGGTGGGGGGATCCTCAGAAAGTCCAGCAGGCTGAGGATGAAAGCAGCGAGAGGCAGAGGTGACCTCAGAGAGCAGAAATTGGAGGCCTGTGGTGAACAGCCGGAGCACCCGAGTTTTGAAGAACCCTGAAGCATATGGGAAACATTCTCCAGGGCCAGTCGCAAAAAGGGAAGTGCCCTAAACCAGATCCTAAAACAACCAGCCACGAGGGCACAGGATTCCTCTTACCTCATTTTTTCCCCTGTAGTTCAGTGGGTTTTCCCCACCTTCTTTTTTGTTTTTTTTTTTTTGAGGAAGATTAGCCCTGAGCTAACATCTGCTGCCAATCCTGCTCTTTTTGCTGAGGAAGACTAGCCCTGAGCTAAAATTCATGCCCATCTTCCTCTACTTTGTATGTGGGACACCTGCCACAGCATGGCTTGATGAGCGGTGCCATGCCCGGATCTGACTGGGCGAATCCCTGGCTGCCGAAGCAGAACATGCGCACTTAACCGCTGCACCACCAGGCCGGCATCTCCCGCCCCCACCTTCTTATTTGACAATTTCCAAACAGAGAAAAATGGAAAGAATAGGACAAGAAACACTCATGAACCTTCCATCTAGACTCAACAGTTGCTCAGGGCCGGCCCTGTGGTGCAGCAGTTAAGTTTGCACGTCCTGCTTTGGCAGCCTGGGGTTTGCTGGTTCGGATCTCAGGTAGGGACCTACACACCGCTTGGCAAGCCATGCTGTGGCAGGCGTCCCACATATGAAGTAGAAGGAGATGGGCACGGATGTTAGCTCAGGGACAGTCTTCCTCAGCAGAAAAAGAGGAGGATTGGCAGCAGATGTTAGCTCAGGGCTAATCTTGCTCAAAAAAAAAGAAAAATTTTTTTAAATTGCTAATATTTGCTCTATTCTCTATTTATCTATCTGTATTTGAAACATTCGGGAGTGAGCTTAGACATCATGACACATCAGCCCTAAATGCTTCATCTGCACCTCCTCAGTCGTCCATTCTCCTCCTCGACCACAAAACCAAGGGTAATGAGCATTTCAATTTAAAAAAACCAACAATTTGTAACTAATATTTTTCTAAATAAAGAAGCTTTGCATGACCAGAAAAATAAGGGAGGGTCAGGGATTATAGAGTAGAATTGTACCAAACCAAGCCTAGATTTATTCTGAAAAACCTTCTAAATTGGGTTCTCATCACAGAAAAACAAGTGAGCTTTTCAGCTCTGCCAAACAGCTACCCAGGAAGCCTCTAGGTATATATTTAACAGTATGTCTCCGAGTCATATATTTATACTCCCCAAAATAATGCTTTGTGAAACTGAGCTGCTGTAGAAGTGTAAGCTTATCACATAGTAGGTGCTTTATCAGATCCAAGTGTAAACTGCCTTGGGGCAGTCGAGGGTCTTCAAAGCCCACCATCTGGGCCCACAGGAGGCTGGCTCAGCCTGAACCAGCCCTAGCTCTGCCTCGCAAGAATGGCCTTCACTTAACCAAAAACGACCCCTCTGATCCCCTCGCACGCCAGCTCTAGCTGCTCCGAGACCTCCTTTGCCACACAAACCCTCCTTTTTCTTCTTATATAAATCCTTAATTTATTTGCGCCAGTTTCACAATTTAGCTCTTAATTTGTCCTCTATTTCCTCCCAGTGGGTTAGTCTTGTTTTCCCAACCGGAGCCGAAGACCCTCCGCTTCCTTCTGTTGCAGCTTGAAACTCACAGATGAAGTTTGTCATGGGTTCCGGGCAGGTGATGCTCAGATGACTCTGATCACAGAACCCTGACTCTTGGTGCCCCAGGGACTGAGCTGCGCCCCGTCCCAGCACGATCTCATTTAATCTTCACAAAACCCCGTGACGTAAGTCCTAGTATCATCCCCAATGTACAGACGAGGAAACTGAGGCTCAGAGATTAACAGAAGTCACACAACTAGTAAGTAGCAGCAGCAGGATCTGAACTGGTCACTCAGGAGCCAAGTCCCAGGTTTTTAAACACTCGGCGCCAGAGATGGGATGTCGGGCAAAGGGGCCTGCGGGGGTTCCCATGCAGATTGGGGTGAGTGGGGATGACGAAGAAGACGACTGAGGCTCCCAGGATGGAGCCACTATGTCAGCATCGCTGTGGTTCTCTTTTCCCAGTGCGAGCTTTGCATCCTCTTACAGAGGGAGTCCCACAGAGCAAGAGATGACGTTGTCTCTCCTAGTCCTCTCTTTGGAGGTCACACAACAGATGCTCCATAAATACTCAGTGAATACGGCAGGTATGAAGAAATGTGACTTATTTCACCTTTATCATGCCCCCAGGACATGTCCAGATGGCAGAGTGCAGGGGAATGCCCTGACCCACCCATTTGTGGCCCCTTGACAACTGCAGGGAACGTGTCCTCCACTGTTCAGGTTGTGCCCTAAGATCCTGGCATCATCACCCCAGGGAACGGTTTTTCCACAGCAGACAACCAGAGGTAGATACCCCACATTCTTCTGTAATCTGCAGGACAGCTGTGGCCAGAAATGGAGTGGAGATGGTGGAACTTGAGACGAGTAGCGTCCCTCATTGTTTGACTCATACATTATCCAGAAAATATGAAGAAGGAAACAAAGAGGAGATCTCAGTTCTTTTCCTCAGTCAAATAAAACCTTTTGTGGGGGGAGGGGCAAGAACTTTGTCTTTGTATGAGAGGAACGGATGAGTAGAAAGCATGCAATGGGTCTAAAAAATAGTAATGAGACCTTGAACTTCCACCTTAGTCTGTGCTCTATCTACTGTCTGGGGAAATTTTACGATTTGTTACAGAAGTTAAATTAAGAAAAAAAATCTGGGGGCCGGCCCAGTGATGCAGCGGTTAAAGTTTGCACTTTCTGCTTCTCGGAGGGCCAGGGTTCGCCAGTTCAGATCCTGGGTGCAGACATGGCACCGCTTGGCACGCCATGCTGTGGTAGGCGTCCCACATATAAAGTAGAGGAAGGTGGGCACGATGTTATCTCAGGGCCAGGCTTCCTCAGCAAAAAGACGAGGACTGGCAGTAGTTAGCTCAGGGCTAATCTTCCTCAAAAAAAAAGAAAAGAAAAAGAAAAAAATCTAGGTGCCGTTCAACTTCGATAAGGGGGAAAAAAAGCTTTGCAAGTCACTATAGCCTTGAGAAAGATATTCTAAACTATTTCATCTCCCAGCCCTCCCCCACAACAACTAGCCTCCAAATTAGCTTTTAACAAAATGTGTTCTCCCCATCCTGTGTGGAAGCAAGGGAGGAGCTGGCCCCTGCAGCCCAGGAAATAGTGAGCAGCCAAGGCAGAGAGAGGAGGAGAAATGCATGTCCCCGGCAGTGGGAGGACAGGAGACGAGGTGGAGTGTAGAGGGGACTGTTCGTCTCCTCCCCTCCCCCCCATCCCTACTCCCTACTCAGGCCTCTAGGGAGAGGCTGCCTGTGCCTGCCTGGGCTGCAGCCACATCGTGCCAACCTGAGGAGGCATTTGGTTAGCTGAGGCCCACCCCACATTTGAGCTCTGCCGAGCCACCCTTGGAACCTGGGCCAGGGGCTGGACTTGGAAGGAGCTGCGAGTCTAGATGGGGAGCATCCCAGAGGGAGCTATCACAGCAGAAGAATTAGGGTGTAAGTGGACTGCTGACAGCAGAACCAAGTACAAGCTCCAGGCAGGCCTCCTACACTCCCAGGCTACGGGAGCTGGGTGGGGCAAGTCAGTGGTGCAGCGACGCTGGGAGCATCGCGGTGCCACAGAACGGTCTCCGAGGATGCATTGGTCACACTGTTCAGGGCCACCACCCTGTCCGCTTGCTCTGCAGAGCTGGCCTGGGACCAGGTGGGCACATTTGCATAGAGGCCAAGGAGCCTCCCAGAACAAAAGCTACCCAGGCCCTGACCCCAGGCCTCTGAACTTCAGCATCGTAAGAGCATCTCTGATGAACTGAGACTGTCCCAAACGAGGACTGGTGGCAGGAAGGACCTCAGAGGGAAGCTCATCATGAGGATGGATGGTGACTTGGGGTCCAGGTTCAACAGGAAGGCTTGGAATGTGGGGCTCAGCCTGCGAACTGACCTGGCTTCCTCCAGAGACCGAAGCAGAGCGTGAGACTGTCAACTGAACATTCATACCTCGGGAAGCCAAGGGTGGGGCTCCTCTGCCATCTGGGCTAAAAGCGGAACAAGGGCACCATCCCAAGCAGAAACAAGGAAGCCTTCTTCTGCACCGGACCCTGTCCCGGCAGCAGCTCTACGTGGCGGGGGCAGGAGCAACGACAGCCAAATTGCAGTCCCCATCCATTCACTGTCCCCCTGACAGTGGAATCCTGTGTCATTTGGGGTGCTTATCTCCAGGTCCTAGCCCTTTCTGTCCCTCTGCTGATCCAGATCCTAAGCCTCTCTCTTATTACAGGCTGAGTCCTGAAGTGCCCCCAGGACTCTGTGGTCCAGTGTGGTTGACCGCAGAGGGGTTTGGCTGTCCCCTCCTTATGGGAAGGGCCCACCACACGCCACGGCCCCCCTCCTGCTCCTACACTGAGTCCCAACACCAGGGTGAGGGCCTGTGTGTCACCCAGCCTTACCCACCCTAAAGAGGGACACCTGTCACTTCCTCTCTACTTTCATCCTGATAGTCAGTATCCGCCTGGGCCCCTGCCCCGCTGCCCCTGCAGCTGTGCCCACATCCAGAAGTCTTTCTGCCCTGAGGGCAGCCAGGCTGAGCACACACCAGGCTGTTCCCTCCTTCTGAGGCTCTGCTGGTGATGTCCTCTTTCCTCTTCCTGCCCAGATTCACCTGGCTAACACTCAGGGATGCTGCTTAGGCACGCTGGCTGCAGAAAGCCATCTCTGAATCCCTAGTTTGCCCTAAACTTCTTCAGCACCCTGCACAGTCCTTGCTCCTAGTATTTCATTCATTCATTCATTCCTTCAACAAATACTTAAGTACCTACTACGCACCTGTCCTAGGTCCTAGGGGTGCAGCATGAACAAAAGAGACGAGAAAATTGCTGCCTGTATGGAATCTATATTCTAGAGTGTATTGGAGGGAGAAAGAAAGAAATAAAATAATAAGTAAACTGCATGGCATGTCAAATTCAAAGTTCTGTGAAGATAGACAAAAAAGCCAAGGGGATGAGGCGAGTCGGGTGGTGGGGAGACCATCGATGTGTGTGTCTCTCACACTGCATGCTCCAGAGGCCATGCATTCGGTTGTTTCTCTTCAGGCCCCCGGCCTAGCCGGGCTCCCTACAGAGTGGTCCTCTCCACTAGGGCTGGCACATGCAAGGCCACTTGCCCCTTGGGGGCCCAGAGATCCTTTGGGTGTATGAACCCCTGCTTCCCTCTCCCCAGATCACCCAATCACCTTGGAGCTCAGCCAGTCCCCAAGGAGTGAGGGCCCCAGAAAGCAAGGCAGGTTTCGACAGGATTCCAGCCCCGCCCAAGCAACCCTCCCCAGCTCAGGGCCTCTGGAAACCAACCTGGGGATGGAGCCAATACTGCTTCTGTGAGCCTTAAAGAAGAGGACCTCGGGCAAAGAATCAATGGACATGCTGATTTTCAACAAACGTGATTCACGATGCATCCTCAGCAGCCAGATGTCCTGGAAGACAACCCTGCTCGGATAGGTTCATAGGAACCATACTCCACTCTGCTCAGAGTGGCTGGCTCTGGGCATGTAAGAGGGACCAGCTTTAGTGCTGCTTTCTAGAAGTATCTTTTCATGTTTTGTTAAAATCAGTTTTACTAGAGATGAGCATCGTTTCCTTCTTGGTCACAGCTCGGATAGTCGGTTCTGTGTACCAGGAGATCTCTCTCTTACCCCTACCTCCAGTTTGCCCATGGATCATCCCTGACGCAAACTGGCCCAGTCACTTTCTCTCAGGGATGCAGAAGTGAGTCCAGAATCCCAGAGGTGCTGCTGCTGCTTGGAAGCTGGCTCGTGGGCACTGCAGCTGGGAGGTGACATAGAGTTGGTGTCTGTGCCACATGCAAGGCAGAGCTCCCCCAGCTGTCAACTGGAGAGTGGGGCAAGCATGCAGAGGGGTGGGAGCTGTGTGAGAGAGACAGAAACAGAGAGATGGAGAGACAGAGAGAGACAGACAGAGACTGGGTCTGGCCATTTGAGTTACCGCGCTGCCATACGTGCCATGGTAGCAGAGGGGCATGTGGCTCTGCCTGAGGGCACCAGGCAGGTAAAGCTTCCTGGCAGAGAGAGGTGATGCCCAAGATGAGCACTAAGGATGAGTAAGAATGAGGCAGAGAAGAAAGGAGCGGGAAAGGAATTTCAGGCTGCATGTATCAAAACACAGAGGTCTGAGGCATGATGGCGTGTACTGGGAAGTCCTGTGAGTCTGGAATGACTGGACAGGGAGTAAGACTGAAGAAAAAGCAGGAGCTGAGACCCGAGGGCACATATGACACATGTCATCGTGAGGAACTTGGACTTGCTGGCCAACCATGTGGCGATGTCCGTGGTGCAGCTAGAGACTCAATCCATAGGCGACAGAATAATTGTTTAAACCTTGGAAGCAGTATCAGGGCTGCAGATGTGTATCAGAGCATTGGCAGCATAGAGATGGTGGGAACGCTAAGGTGGATGAGAAAGGAGGCAGAGGGTAAAAGAAAAGAGCTCTGCGCTGGGCACAGAACCCCAAGGAGCAAGACTCGGGTCTCAAGACCCCAAGTTCCCATCAAGGAGTCTCAGAAGAATTGGTTGGGGAGTAGAAGGAACACCAGGTGAGAGGGTGTCTTGGAAGCCAAGGAGGTGGAAAGTCTCAAGAATGAGAGTGTGGCCATCATGTCAGATCAACAAAACGGTCCAAAAAGATAAGGACCGAAATGTATGTAGTGGGCTTGATAATCTGGAAGTCACTGGAAACTTTGGTAAATAGTTACAGGGAGTGGTAGGGACAGAACCAGAGTGCCAAGGGCTGGAGAGAGATTGAGTGAGGAGGGATGGAATCACTCAGTGAAGACGGTTCTTGTACTAAGCTTAGGGCAAAAGGAAAGGAAAGAAGGAGTTCAGGGTCAAAGGAAGGTTTTGAGAGTGGGGAAGCTTGAGCATGTTTCCCGGTGGAGGGTAAGCAGGCAGAGGTTGAAGAGGTCAGAGGGAGATAGGAGTAGATGGAGCGAGTCCTGGAGGCACCTGGAGAACAGAGTCAAGAGCCCTTGCGGAAGGGCTGACGTGATCATGAGGAGAGATGCCTAATCCTTAGAGACAAGGGGCTGGTCTGTGTGAAACACAAGCGTAGGCAGCGCTCAGTCTAGAGTGAACCTTGGAAAGAAATGCCGATGAGAGCTTACCTGCAGATCCTGACCCTTCCGAAAGGGAGCCCAGAATAACTTTCCAATTCCAAAGGAATAGCACTCTTTTACAGTCACCCCAGGAATAAGGGAGGATCAGAGTTTGGGTCAGAAAACGAGCAGTTGGTATCAGATATTTCAGGCATAGAATAGTCCTAGGTGATAACAAGGTCCTGAAGTGGAATGGAGGTGAGAGTCACTGGAATTGAGGAAATCACAGAAATCTGAGGCTAGGATCCTGGATAGGTGTATCAGGCAGGAATGACATTCAGCTGCAAGGAACAGAAACATGGCTACAGAAGCTTTAATGAGTAAGATGTATACATAAGAAGAAGTTCAGAAATAGACAACTGTTGCTTATGGTTCAATAGCCTTTAGATGACAGGGTGGTCTCATGTCATCCATTTCCTCAGGGTTCAAAGATGGCTGTCCCTGCTCCAGCCATCACATCTGCAGTCTAGGAAGGAAGAAGGAGGAAAGGTGGTACCAGCTGTATAAATCCCCTGTTATCAGGAAAGCAAAATCTTTTCCAGAAACCACTTCCTTACTCCCAGCAGATTCTTACTTTGGTCTCCTTTAAAGAACTAAGTCATATGGCCTTCCCTGACTGCAACAGAACTGCGAGGACTGGCAATGAGACTGCCATGACAGATTTAAGTCCTGAAGCTGGGCACACTGCTGCATGAAACTAAATTCAAGAAAGAAAGGGAACTGGATATTGGTTAGGCAAAGATGAGATCTCCCGCAGTAGGTCCTCTGCGTGATGAAAGCAATCTTGTCCAGCCCCAGAGGGTGGGGACTTGAGCCAGTGAAGGACAGGACAGTTGTTAGGTCCAGATGAGAGAAAGATTGGGAAGGTGGACAGAGGCCAGAGTTTAGGGGTCCTGGGACTCCAGGCCCCAGTTTACTTTGTGCTCAAAGGGGAGCTCTTAGCAGGTTTTGAGCAGCTGCGACAGGCAAAGCTGCATGCAGGACAGTGGAAGACACAGCGCTGGTCAGATGAAGCTGGGCCAGGAGAGGACGATGGCACCAGTTTGGGTGGGAGCAGCGGCTGCCCAGCCTCAGGCCCCCCTCTAGGCCTCTGGGAACCCCAGAAACGTGAACTGGGTAACCCAGCCTACTACATCATCAGGAGAGGAAGGCGTGGCCCCGTGGCACCCCATGAGAGGTGAGCTCAGGTCAGAATGGCTTCCACAGCCTCAGAGCTCCCACCCCCAAGCCTCTTCCCCATGCCCTGTGGTCCTCACCATGGTCCTCTCACCTGATGCTGGTCCTCTTGACCAGGTACCCTCAGTCTCCTGCCGCAGTATTCTGGTTCCATCCCCCAGCAAAGCTGAGCAAGAGCTTCCCAGGACTCCTGCCTCTACCCCTTCCCCAGGGCCCTCTGGTCAGATAAGCAGAACTAGACAGGGCAACACAGAGGGGCAGGCCGTGGGCCAGACATTGCCCAGGTGGCTACTAACTGACTGTGATGGCCTGAGGAGGGTGTGAGGGCAACGTCGAATCCCCATTTCAAGCCTGGGTGATCCATCCTACTGCCCATGGCAGTCCAGGGGACTTGGGCAACAGTGGCATCCCAGTGTGTGGCCTGATGTCAGATTTTGTCTCAGATCATCCAGAAAGTGAGTGGATGAGCCCCTCAGACTGAGCTCCTCCTATCCCTCTGCCCTTTGTCCGTTTCGTCAAACGTGTCCTGCACCTCTAACCACAGGGCCTTTGCACAAGCTGTCAGGCTGCCCAGAATGCTCCTCCCCACATTGTTCTCCGAGTTAACTCCTACTCTTCCTTTGGACCCTGACCTAAATATCACTTCCCTAAGGATGCCTTTCCTTGCCCTTTGCCTGACTAGTTCTCTCTTTTCCCTCATAGGAGGATATGATTCTGTATTCCTTAAGGTAATTACCACCAACTACCAAGACAAACTTGAGGTCTCAGTGAGCAAGCACAATAGTTTATTTCCCCTCCACGTAAAGTTCAGTCTGGGCTGGGGAGCCCTTCCTCGTCTTGTAGCTACACCACCAGGAACGCATGGTGCCCAAGGTCATCAAAGCAGAGCAAACAGGACTGAAAGAGACACGCCAGCCCTTGAAGCCTTTCCCCAGAGGTGACACAATCACGTCCAGAATTAATCATATGGCCCCAACCTAAACTGCAAGGAGGGGGTGGGAAATGTGAGGGAGACCACAGAATATTTGGGGAGCGTTACCTCTCTCTGCAGCAGCTTCTCCTGAGATCTTTTTTCTATTACAGTGGCCATTTTACAACAATTTACAGGCTTCTTTGATGACGTCTGTCTCTCTTGATAGGCTGTGAAGCCCAGGAGGCCAGAAGCTGTGTGTGTGTTGGCTTATCATTGATCTTCAGAGTACTTGTATGCAGTGGGTGCTCACTAAATCACCAAATGAATAAATTGAGTAACCGGTGGGCTCAGCAATCGAGAGTTCATCCCAGGAGACACAGAAAGACCTACAGCTAGAGCATGCAGCTCTGTACCGGGGCTTTGGAGAGAAAAAAAAGAAAAGAAAAAGAAGTGCAGCTCATTTGGACAGAGAAGAGCCCGAAGATCAGACAGGAGACGCGGGGCGGATTTCCCCAGTAGCTTCTAGCTCCCTAAATCAGCTTTTATTAAGCCACTTGCAAGGGCTGTGGTCCACCCGGGCTGCCCCGGGGCAAGAAGGAGAGAAGACAGGCGCTGTGGGGGAGGAGAGGAAGGATGCAGAGCCATCGCCAACACCCACTCCTTCCCCTCCGACCCACCGCCGCCAAAAATAATGTAGCAACAGCAGAATGAGCGCCTATAATTAGGCGCCATGAAGAGGGGAAACAGTCTCAAAAAGGCAGTTGTTTTTGCTCTGTTAGCAGTCCGGGTAACTTAAAGGGGAGGACCGGTTTTCCAGGACAAGTGGCTTAGAAACTGGTTTCTGAGAACAGCAGGTGAGGAAAAAGAAACTACTCTGGAAAGAAAAGGCTTCAAACCTCTTGAGAGGCAGTGGACTCTGGACCCATCTAAACCTAGCTGTGCCTCTTATCAGCTCTGTGGTTCTGGCCACAGGACCCAGCTTTTCTGAGCTTCAGCTTCCTTCTCTGCAAAATTCCTCGTCATCAATTCTAAGATGCATCTCTTTTTTTTCACATTTTAATGTCTCTGAAGTTAGGATGCAATTTGCAATCAATGGCAGGTTACAATATCATTGATAGGGTGTTCTTTTTTCCTTAACATTACACAAAGTGACTGGTGAGTCTTACAACCAAGGTGTCTTAGATTCCATGAAATACAGTATTTCCCTGTTGCTTTAGGATCAGCAAGCCTCTAGGCAAAGACTCTAGTACAGGGCTTGTGCATAGTAGAGTCTCAAAAAAGATCGCTATTTTAACTGTTATTTTAAGATATTAAAAAACGGTCTTCAAAGTCTTTGTGAATTGTTGGATTTTTACCCTCAGACTCTGTACAACTGTTATTATGGGCCTTAGGAGGTGCCCTTGCAAGACATGTTGGGTGAAGTGCTCTGACTTTGCAGGTGGGACTGGAATAGTGGAATAAAGGCTAGAAGATGGAAGGGAGAGAGAGAGAAAAAAAAAAACACAGAAGGATTTTCAGCGGGAAAAATTAAAGGTGAAATAATAGTTGATCACCTCACTGGAACTTTACAATGGCAATTGAAATGAAAGAGATGCCATTCCAACCCTGGGAAAGGCAACTGAGCCAGGAGGAAGTGATGGAGCCTCATGAATGATTCAGCAATGAGCAAGGAACATCCAGAAGAACAAATAATCCTTAGCCTCAGAACCAGAGGCCTGAGGGAATTGAGAAGCCATGAACTTTGGTTATTATAAAGCTGGAAGCTGCAAAGATGAATATAAATGTTTCTTTTCTTTTTCCTTTTTAATTGGAAAGATAGTGACCATTGTTTGGTGCCAAGCTTCCTACGGACTTTTAAAGAAATGAAGGCACACTGTTAGGTACCTGAGAAGATCTGGAAAGAATGCCTAAATTCACCTTTGGCTTAGAATCCAGCTCCTTCCCCCTGTTTGTGATCCCCTCCCCCATCACAAGTGATTAATTCCGTATTAACTGTATGAATTTTGTTAGAATTCTGTTAGTGTGTGACTATCCGGGTATTTGTACTTAAGTTTAATATTTGAAAGTTTAGTTTGATTTTTGAAATGCTTTTTATAAAAGGATTTCATTATTTAATGGAGTGGGGCGGTATTTAAGGAAATATCAGGGTTTGATCCATATTGATCTGGCGAAGTTCTGCAGGATGTCAACGGTTTATGGTTTTGCCGGTCCCAATTATAAGAATCAGGGAAGGACATGAAAACATCAAGATAAACGAACTTGCGAAAAAATTTGTGTAAGTAGTGACTCAGGACATTCATTATTGTAGGGGAAGGGAATTATTAATGAATTACTTTTGGGGTAGAATCGCCAATTGTTATGTTAACTTTACAGCCAAATAAAGCAAATGTGAAGATGCTCAGTTTTGTATATAATTCAGCATACGATTATGTAAGTGGCCAATTCTGCTAATGAAAGTATAAAGTTGTTATCAGATTTATATTTAGAAAATACAGATCACACAAAAATGCAGAACTGAGTTTTCGATCATAAGATAGCTTGGCAAATAGCAACATGTTTACAAATATTTTCTATGACGTTCTGTCCTTTAATTTAATCAAGATGACTTTTCTTTAGAGATAATTTTGGTTAAGACAGTCAGTGGCGGAACTTACATTTGAAATGCTGAGATAAAAATTGGGTTGTTTTAATGCAATTTTAATTAAAAACATTTCACAGTGTTAGGGTTAATTTGCTTGGTAATTTTAATGAGGGCATGCAGTGGTTATTGGTGAACTCAGGAGGACTTTATGTTTTGAGAGATATCTCATCCACCCATAACCTGGCCTGTGCTCTGGGGTGATTTGTGGTGTAATCACCATAAAATTGGCCTGGAGCTCTGAACACTAGAGATCAACTCAGACCTACAAACAGACTACAGACACTTTTTTTTTTTTTGAGGAAGATTAGCCCTGAGCTAACTGCTGCCAATCCTCCTCTTTTCGCTGAGGAAGACTGGCCCTGAGCTAACATCCATGCCCATTTTCCTCTACTTTATATGTGGGACGCCTACCGCAGCTTGGCGTGCTAAGCGGTGCCATGTCTGCACCCAGGATCCAAACTGGCAAACCCCGGGCCGCTGAAGCGGAACCTGCGCACTTAACTGCTGCGCCACCGGGCCAGTCCCTACAGACACTTTTAATGAAGATGTTACAGTGTTGATACCTTATATATTTTGAAAATAATTTTTATCTCTTTTAATTTAAAATTTGTTTACTACATAGTCAGTCCTGTCCCTGGGCTGGTTCCAGACAGGGCTGGAAATTTATTTGCACTCCTGGGAGTGGCTAGTAGAGTGTGCAGTGAATGTGGAATTGGGATGGCTGGACGCACTGGGGGTTTGCAGAAGCTGCACTGAGATTGTTACTATACACGTGGATCCTCAGCCTGGAAGAAATCAAGTATAAGTTTGATGGAGTTAATCTGGGCCATCTCCAGCACACTTTATGTACCTTATGTACTGTTACGTACTGTTCCTCAAGAAATATGGCAATACAAATAACACCTTCTGGGGGCCAGCCCAGTGGTGCAGTGGTTAAGTTTGCACGTTCCGCTTCGGCAGCCCAGGGTTTGCAGGTTTGGATCCCGGGTGCCGACCTATGCACCACTTGTCAAGCCATGCTGTGGCAGGTGGCCTACATATAAAGTAGAGGAAGATGGGCACGGATGTTAGCTCAGGGCCAGTCTTCCTCAGCAAAAAGGAGGAGGATTGGCAGCAGATGTTAGCTCAGGGCTAAACTTCCTCAAAAAAAAAAAAAAAATCTTCTGCGTTGATCCTAAAATAGCTGGAGATATTGCAGCTCCTTCTAGGGGGCCCTGCTGGCAAGTGCAGGCCAGGTGCCAAGTCCATTAGCTGCATCCTAGCTGCACTAATCCAGGCATATACCATGGTGTGCTGTCACCCAGACCTGCTTGGGCTGGAGAGAGCCCATCTTCTCCACCATTCTAGGTCTGAACAATCCTTTCTGGAAGCAGCAGGACTAAGCCACAGTGGCTGGCAGCATCCCCGGGCTCTCTTCCACTGTAGCAGAATCTTGAGAAGGCTGGATTCTAGCTAAGGCTGCTGCTTGAGTGTGGGCCTGGTGCCTCTGTCCTGTTTCCTGGATGGCCCTGACCCCTGGATCCATCTTCTTCTTCCAGAAGGTAAGCAATTGCTCATGCTGGCAGAGGTCACTGGTTGCCCTTCAGTGGGAGGTCAGGAATGCCTGTACTGGGGTTTGTCCCACTCAGCAGACTCAACTCTCTTTTTTTGGTACAGAATGGACTGGGTGGAGATGCCAGGTTAATAGAGCTTTTCAGCTTCTTGATTTCCTGACCAGCCCAGCATGCACCGCCTGGTGTGAGTCAGTGGGCCTCCTATATAAGTGTTACAGGCCACCTCCTTCTGTACCTCCCTCACATTTATACACATTCATGCTCACTCTCACACACACTCACTCACCTGTATTTACCTCACACATACAGACACACTCCCTCCAGCCAAATGGGCAAACCACGCAAGGGAACCATGGCACATTCCTCAGCTTAATAGATGCTTCTTTCCAGCTATCCCCTCCCAGCTCCCAAGAATGATATCATTCACCAGGAATCAAGACTCAATCCTCCACCCTAAAACCCCGGGCAGAAAGGATCTGGCTACACCTGTGGAATTGCAGGTAACTATGATCTTTGTCATGGCAGATTACAGGGTGTCAAAGAGCCTTCTGACTTACACCAATATGGACAGACTCACAGGCAGCACAGATAAGTCCCTGCTACTGGGGTGCCCCACTGATGCCAAAAGCATGCCCACAAGCTCCTCAACTGCTATCTGTAGCCCCTGGTGGAAGCCCCACTGCTTCTGGCCCCACCTACCTGGAAACCTGTGGTCTCAGCCTCACCTGGATACTTGGGCATGGAGTCTCATCTAGTTCCTGCAACCAGCACTCTCCTAGGCAGGCGTCCTCCATCCAGATCACACCAGAAGCATAGCTAAATGTGTATGTTCATTTTTTGAAGCTCAGGTGTTCCATCCAGGACAATCGAGAAGAAACTTACTACAGGGAGTTAGCAAATCCTTGCCCACACCCAGCAAGGACTGATGTCTGTAAAGAAGGAAAACTGGGAGCTCCAGCTGAAACAGGACTGTCCAGAATCAGGGCTGGGGCCACGAAGACAGGAGAAGTCAGTCTAGAAGGGAAACTAGGATCTAACTACATTGCATATTCATAAACATCCCATGTAAATACCTTTAGCCATCAGATCTTCACCTCTATGTTTTCTTACCAGGGCCCAGATCCAGTCTTGGTGGCCCTAATCAGGATCACCATAATAACAGAACATTACTCTCTTCTGATCATTTTCAACTCATGAAGCCGACTCAGAGGAGCCAGTCCATTCATAAAGCTGGACCTTCCGAGGATGAACAGTTTAGGTGTGGGCCTGTGGGCTAGCAGAGAAGACCTTTGGACATGCTTGGACCAGTCCAGGTACTTGGTGATACTCTGAGTCCTGAGCCACCCACAAGGATTCTGAGGACTGAAGGGGTGGTCTTCCAAGGCCTCCTGGCCATGGGTGAAGCCCTGCTTGATGGTGTCCTGACCCACAGTTATTTCCTGGACACTGTCTCTGTGACACGTGTGGGCCAGTGTCCCCTCCCCCAAATATGTATTCAAAATACTTGAGGTTGACTTGACCGGGTTTCTGCAGTTAAGCAGAATAATAATTCTTCAAGCATAATTAAAATTCTCTGGTTATCCTAGGTATTCAAAAAGTCACTTTTCCATCACCACCTTATCAGTGGACTTCCTCAAAATAAAAGGAATACTCTTCGCACCCCAAAGTGAGCAAAAATTTCCCAGGAAACCACAGACTTGCTCTCATCCAAGCCTATCCTAACTCAGCCCACCTATGTCCTCTTGGCTTGGCAGCTTCCAATCACATATATGGGACCACCATGTTGCTAGAGGGACTTCTGCTCTTGTGCCTGTTTTTTGAAGAATCTAGTTCTGTCCGAAGCCAACTGCCAGGACACAAGCGACATTAAAAGAAGCTTTAAGGCTTGGAGAGATGAATTCAATGGAAACCGGCAGCAGTAGGCCTTGAAGGCTGACTGCTGTGGCTTGAAACAACTCTAAGAGATAGGAGAACTTAGCCCTGGTCACTCAGAGTGTGCACTTGACTTTGATGAGAGTTTTCAAACAACTAGCCTAGGCAACCACTTGGCTAAACCTTTGTCATACAAGCCCAAATAACAAGAGCCAGCCAAGGCCGTGCTAACTTGAGGAAGATGCTCCATTCTGAAAAATATTGTAGCCAAGCACTCTTAGAACCACAAGCATGATAGGACACCAGCAACAGACGAGGGAGCTGCATTCAGCAGACCCTGGACAAGGTCCTGCACCATTCTGCAGGGACTTCCAGGGTGCAGAGGACAAGGAAGGCTTGCTCTGCCATATGATCCTTCAAGCGTGTTCCTTGGGGAAAAGTCAGAACACAGGTGTGTATTGCTGCCAGGGCACCTAATCCAGAACCTTGTGATACTGTAATTAAATATATATGTGGTCTTCATCCCCATTTCTTGCACAGAGCTCCTAAAACCCTTGGAATCTCCTAAGTGACAAGAGCAATGATATATCTTAATATTCACAATAAACCCCTTTCCTTCACAGCCAAGTTTCTATTAACGAGATGACTTCTGGAAAGCTCCAAAGGATGGAGTCTTAATGCCAGGGGAACCAACCACATGATTGGAGGATTGGAAGTTTCAGTTCCACCCCCTGACCTTTGGGAAGAGGAGAGTGGCTGGAAGTTGAATCAATCACCAATGGCTAATGATTTAAACAATTGTGCCTGTGTGATGAAGCTTCCATAAAGACGCCAAAGGATGGGGTTTGGAGAGCTTCCAGGGTTGGTGAACACATGGAGATTTGGGAGAATGGCACACGTGGAAAGGGCAGGGAAGCTCTGCACCCCTTCCCCATACCTTGCCCTGTGGTCTCTTCCACTCAGCTGTTTCTGGGTTCTATCTTTTCGTAATAAACCAGTAATCCAGTAAGTAAAACATTTCTGAGTTTTGTGAGTCGCTCTGGCAGCTTGAGAACCCAAGGAGTGGGTCATGGAAACCTCCAATCCACAGCCAGTCAGTCAGAAGCACAGGTGACAACCTGGGTTTTCGACTGGCATCTGAAGTCGGTACAGCCGGGCAGTCTTGTAGGACTGACTCCTTAACCCATGGGATCTGACACTATTTCTAGGTAGATAGTGTCAGAATCAAGTTGAATCAGGACATCCAACTGGTGTCAGAGAATTTCTTGGTGGTGTGGGGAAAAAAACCATACATTGGAATTGGTGACCAGAATCATAGATCCAGCTATCAGGTCTTCTGGCAGGACATGCTCAGGTCAAGATAAAGCCAAGGAAGACTCCAAAAACTCCTTTATTCATCTCTGTTGCCAGAGGCCCCTGAAAAACTGGACTATGTGGTCTTTATCCCCATTGATGAAGTCTTGGCCTCTTGAATTGTAGGTGTTATGGATGATGTTATCAAGATAATGCACATGATCTCCTGGACCAGAACCCCATTTCCAGTCATCATAGTCCTACTCCTCAAGGTTGGGTTCTAATCCATTGACTACCCAGTGGCCTCAGTTTGCACCCCAATTCTGGAGACACAATTCAAAGCCAAATGTGTGCCAATCCATCTCTCTATCCCTCTTTTTTGTTAAAAGAATGAGTAAGCCAGACCCCAGAGAGATCCTATCACTGCTATACACAGAACTGATTTTCAGCCAGAATCCATTCTGCTTAGTATGTGCCTGTGTAGTTCTGACTATTAAATATTTTTAATATCACCCCTGGCTACGTGTCATACAGTCAGCATGACTCATTCCTTTACCCTGCGTCTGATGAGTTTTCTGGCTTTGTCAATCTTTATATGACCCAGCACACACTCTGCACAGTAAGTATAGATTCTCCAACAGCAGGAAATGCCTCCTCAGTCCCTGGCACTGTGCTAGGCCTGGGGACACACAGGGACTATCTAAGGGCCCTAAGAATTCTCAGGGGCTCCTTGATTACCATTGGCCTCTAGGACCTGGCCCCAGATATGCTTGCTTTACCAAGTGGGATCACATATCTGACACATCAGAGAAAAACCTACGATGGATGGCTAGAGCCCTTAGGCTACAGAGAGACAATTCCAGAATGGAGACATCATCTGGACTCCTCATCCTTCTCGGCAACATGCCCTTGCTGAAATTGGGAAGGCCATTTTCTGATCCTGTAAAGATGCAGGGGTGGTTAATCCTGTCATGTGCTGCCTTCAAACACCCTTGACTGTGCACACTCTACCCAGTGGAGCCCTCCCTGCCTGCCCCTGCCGCCCTGCCAAGAAGGGGAAGGAGACAGGCCAGGGCTGGTTAAAGGCTTACACACCTTTTATTTTTTGGCATTTTATCCCCTGAACTTTCCCTCTTTGGGGCCTCCCCTTCCCCCAGCTTTTAGGCTATCCTCTGGCATTTCTGACTTCTAGGTTCACCCTTGGCCTTCATACTGGTCACTCTGTCAGCTCCCTGACCTGAGCGGTACCAGCTCTGGTCCAGCTCTGCCTCAGCCTGCCCTCTGCCCAGCACTTGTGCAAGCTGGGACATCAGCTGCCTGCCCTGATATCATTTCCTCTTTCCTTTAAAGGCATAACTGGGTGTGTTTACCTCCAGCTCAGCTCAGAAGCGTCTCAGACTGATTTCTTTCTGTCCCAGTCAAGATAGGATGTGGGAGTTTCCCTTCCCCAACTCCACCACTGCCTGAGGTACCTAGGGCCGTGCCATCCTTGTCTCAGTTGACTTACGTCTTGAGCTGTGGAAAGGGTGGCTGTCCACAAGGTTAAGTCACAGGAGGGCATCACAGAGCCTCAGGGCACAGGTGACTGTCACTCTAGCAGGACAGTCAGGAGTGATGTGTCAGCTGCCATCAAAGAGAGGTCCTCACTGAAGCTGTGACAGACAAAACTCACCACATAATTAAGGAGATAATTTTATTCAGACTATTGCAATAGGGAGGACATTCATTAATGAGGAACGTCTCAAAAAAAAAGAAGGGGACCTGGGGGTTTATAGAGGCAGGTAAACAAGGGAGTCATCTTCTGGGAGTCATGAGGGGAAAGATGTAGATCAGACTTCTCTTAGAAACTCTGAGGGCAGTGCGGTCCTTCGTGGTTAGCTGGTTTGTCATTTCTGAAACACAAAAGGAGGGTAGATTTCTTAATCATCAGTGCTGAGGTTGCACCCCTTTTGTTCAAGATGAATATCGTTCATCGTTGAACAACTCAGAGGCAATCACAAACCTCTCGAGTGGGATGAAGCAGGGCCTAAGAAATAATTTCTCTAGGATTCTTGCTGGTTGTTTCTATAAAACCAGTTGAACCATCTGTTGAGAGGTGGTGGCTAAGGTCAGTTGTTTTAGGGTCCTGGAGATCAGACATCTTAAAAGAGGGATGCCTAAAACAGAGAAATAATACTACAAAAGTTGTATTGAAGTAAAGAGCTAGGAGTTGAATGTGGAGAATTAACTGGTCCAGTGGGTTCCAGAGGTCAGCTGAAGAAAGTCTTGCAGCACCACTCTTGGAGTTTCCTGAAGCTAAGATGTCCCTGCTCTTGGTGGCGTTGTCCACAGTCTTGGCTCTCTCTCATACAAGGGCATGCATGACCTGAACATTTTGCTGGACTTCCTCAGTGGTCCGGCAGTGGCTTGTCCGGGGAGAATTCCAGCCCGTGCACGGTCTGCTGCAGTGCTGGCTCCTTCGAGGTTAACGCCAAGTCACCGGGCTTCAGCCTCCAGAGCTTCTTCAGATTCTTGGGGGGGAAAGGCCAGCTGCAAGGTAAGCAGGAGTGCTGATAGGGATCTGAGCAGTCAAGTTTCAGTTCTTGGTGATGCTGGGGCAGGCAGGAGGAAGAAAATTTGAAAGTCAGTTCGGAGGATTGCAGTCAGAACTGCAAGAATTGAAAATCCGGTAAGGATTGACAATCAAACAAGGCAACAGGATCCAGTCCAGTTTAAAGGTAGGTACCAAAACTGTTTTTTCCATGAGGGGAGAGGGAAGAAAGTCAATGAAATCTCATCAGACAAGACAGTCTGCTCAGTCACCAGGTACCTGCAGTTTACAAGGAGGTGCAAGAAGCTCCAAGGCAATGTATAGGGTGGGAGTCTAAGAAGCTAGAAGGGTGCACTATATCTGAAAACACAAAATTCCTTTTTAGTCACCCCTCTTTTGACAAAGATAATCTCGAAGAAAGATTTTTGTTGATCACAAAATAAGGCTGGTCTGATTTTGACCTGACTATTCGGATTTGGCCTGACTCTTTACCTAGGTGCAGCAAGAAAGGCAATTTACCATGGAGGCCTTCTTAAGTTCGCTTTGCTGGAAGCTTTAATAAGGAATCTCAGATTGGATTTTTGAAAGCCTCTTGAGGCTAGGAAGCCGAGCTAAGAACTTACTGTCAAATTCACCTGCAAATTCCTCTCTTATAAATTTGAGCAAATTCCTCTCTTCTCGAGGTCCTCCAAATATCACAAGGTTTAGGGGCCTGTTTTCTACTCACCTGTAAGACTGGGAACTTTGTAAGACAGGTACCAGGACAGTTTTCCCAATAGGGCTTGGTAACCATTGGCTCCATAAAATCAACCTTAGTTCCTTAAAAGTGTCAGATCATTTCTGATTAAATGAGAGTCATTTTCAAATGTGATAACCCAGGCAAAGCCTTGAGTGCATAACCAATGTTTCCAATTCTGTTCTGTTAATAAGGAAGACAAATTCTTACTGAACCTATGCAAATAATTATATTGCTATGAAATTAAGAATACTCATGAGAGTTTCTGAATTTTGGAGGAGTCAAGGAGGGAGAATGAAATAGTCATAAATGGTTCATTTATGGTTAGCAAAGCAGTGTCAACCAAATTGTTATGAGGTACAGATAGCTTAAGAGAAAAGAGAATGAGGTTCCTTATATATCCAGAAAACAGAGCACTGAAACAACATCAATAACATTCCAAATAAAAGCCACCGTCATCCCCGATCCATTCATTCAGTCTTAGGTAATTAATTCTTGGTCCACTGGATTTGGGGTTAGCACTCTCATGAACTCATCTGTGTCTTGATTAGAATTCTAGAAATCCTGATTCAGTCCATTGGTATGGTCTCAGAGTTGTTCAAATGAGGCCATCGGAAGCCTGCACCCAAAAATACCTAATGCAGTCCTCTTCCAAAGGGCTCTGAGACCGGTCTTCTTTGTCAAAGGCACTCACTCTAGTCTGCAGCCGATTGCGAGTGCTCTCAGGGAAGCATCAGAGAAAAACAAAAACTATCTGCAGATGACAAAATAAAATGGCTGTGGTAAGCCTGTTACTGTCAATTTTCAACAGTGAAAGATCTGCTGGGAGTTCCTAACAAGAATAGTACATTTGACACGGAAATTTGGTTGTTTCTGTGGCATCCAAACCAAAATAATACAGTCAATCCAGAAAATGTTTTAGACAAAATATCTAACAGAGTAACTGTATTTTCAAAGAAGACTGGACATTATATCTAATTTATAAAAGTGGAGGAATACAATCTTTACAGAGAAAAAATCTTCAGGTATAACATATAGTAATCCTGATATAATATTCCATGAATTTATTGAATATATCTTAGAATACACTAAGAATATATAAAGAATATTAAGTAAAGAGACTGGAAATCTGGAATAGGTCCTAAATATTTGCATATTCATATAACTCCATGGTTAAGGGATGTGAGTTTCCAGCTGAAAACTGCCACCCTAGTAGATGCTAGATTCAAATTAAAGAAGTTGTGACTGAGTTACCATTTTAAGAAATAGCTGAAGGGCTGGCCCAGTAGCATAGTGGTTAAATTCTTGTGCTCTGCTTCGGTGGCCCGGGGTTCACAGGTTTGGATCCCGGGCATGGATCTACAAACGGCTCATCAAGCCATTATGTGGTGGCATCCCATATACAAAAAAAAATGCAGGAAGATTGGCACACATGATATTAGCTCAGGGCCAATCTTCCTCACCAAAAGAAAAGAAAAGAAAAGAAATAGCTGAAATTATGACTGACAACACCTACTGTGGTTGTCTACTGTCAGGTACAGCAGCACCAAAAAACATCAGGGCCAGTGAGAGCATTGACAAAGCTCTAGAAATTTCCCACAAAGCATACAGTCCCAGAAATCTGAATTTAATTACATTTTACCATGCCAGCTGATTGAACCCAGGGAAGACTAAGCAACGTCTCTTCTGATTTAACAATTCTCCCCATGAAACTCATCAATAGTAACCATAAAATAAACCTAATTATTTCCTAGCATTCCTCTTTTAACAAGATGAAAGAACAAATCCTTCGTGATTTTTCCCCAGGGAAATCTCAAAGACAGTTTTAGGTGCCAAAGGTATCATTTAGGATCAGTTTGGGGAAGGCAGAAAATCAAAAGTCGTCAAGAGATTTGAATAGCTGATTAAGATAGGATCATGAGGTCCTGAGAAACAATACTCAGCTACTTACTTCAAGTGATAATAAAGGATTTTTACAAAAATAAACATAGGAGGTAACATGATTGTAAAGAATCTTAGCTCTTTCCTAAGTGATAAAATTTTGTTCTCTTAAATAACCAAGACACAAGAAAGTCAGCATAAATCATAGAAGGTTGTTCTGGTAAAATACAGCATCTTTGTTATCTAGGCAAACCACACAGAAGGTAAAGAACAACATTTTACAACATTGTATTCATTTCCTATTGCTGTTCTAACAAATTACCACAAATGTAAGAGCCTAAAATAACGCAAATCTATTACCATTTGGTACTGGAGAGCTTAAGTCCAAATTCAGCCTCATTCAGCCAAAGTTAAGGGGTCAGCAAAACTGGTTCCTTCTGGAGGTTTCAGGAGAGAATCCATTTCTTTGCCTTTTCCAGCCCTTTTCATTGCTGGCTCATGGCCCCTTCCTCCATCTTCAAAGCCTCCAGTGAACTAGCTTCCAAACTCTTTCTACTTCTGTTGTCATATCACCTTTTTCTCATTCTGACCCTCTTACCTCCCTCTTATAAGGACCCTTGTGATGACATTGAGCCCACCAGATAATCCAGGATAATCTCTCCCATCTCAAGGTCCTTAACTCAATCTGCAAAATTCCTTTTACCATGTAAGGTAACATATCCACAGATTCCAAGGATTGGGCTATGGCCCTCTTTAGAGGGCCATTATTCAGTCTACCACAAACCTTTTATGAAGGACCAACCAATAATTTTGTCATTTTAACAGACAGAAAACCAGTTTCTAGTTTTGCATCAGTATATTTGATACTAAAGCTCTTTTAGAAAATCTTGTAAGTAAATCTATCAAACCTTAGCCAGCATTGACCATAACAAATATAATTCCCTTTTCTAGAACCTTCTATAATTTTCTATATCCATTTATGTTGTGTCTTACACTTTCCTCTTTCTCACTCTGGAACAACCAGCCATTTTACTTTGGGATAAAACTACTCTCTTTTTTAACAAAACACATCCTGCTTACACCTCGACTCCCAGGAACTTCCCCACTATTTCACTTGGTCACCCCCTCCCTGGACCTCTATCCTTTTCTTTCTCTATCACAAAGAGGGAGCCCTCCCCTTCTCCTGCGATCCCACGAAGGCTCCTACCACCTTACAGACCTCTAGGCACCTGTGACCCCTTCTCTTTCCTGTATCTTCAACTTCCTCTTTAATTGTTCCTTTCCAGCAGCCTGTAAGCATGCTCAAGTCTCTATCTTCCAGACCTTCCTCTCCACCTTCCTGTCTAGAAAGTGCCACCTAGCATCACTATTTCCACTTCAATATCTTCCATTCACACCTTAAACCCACTGCCCCCCAAGTGCTACTTCTCCCATCACTCCACTGGTACAGCTCTCTCCAAGGTCACCAAAATCCTCCTACTGCCACATCCAGCTGATAACTTCCAACCCTGTATTATTTGATCCTACTGCAGCACTAGACTGTTGACTATTCTTTCTCTTGAAATGTGCCCGTGGGACATAATGCTCTCCTGGTTTTCCTCCTATCTTCTGATTGCTCCTAAATGGTGTCCATCTAAGCAAATAGCCCTACTATCCAGCCAGTTACCCACGTCAAAAGCCCAGTTTTCAACCTCTATTCCTCATTCTCCACTACCGTCTATATCCATCAAGTCACCAAGTACTACCTTCTAAATATTTTTTTTTCTAACTGATTCCCCTTTCTCCATGCCTGCTGCCACAGTCCTAGCTCAGGCCCCATTATCTCTTGCCGGACTGAGAACAACCTCCAGCTGGTCTCACTTCCCCTAATCTGACCTGCTTCCCATCCGCAGTGCACACAGGATCAGAGTGCTGTTTCTAGATCTAAAGTACACATCTCAGCTTGTCACTTCATGGTCTAAAGTTTCAATGCCCACTCCACACAATCTATCACCACTGACTTCATATTGAAACCCTGTCTTCTTAACCTGGATGACATGGCTCTTCATGATTGGACCTTTGCGTATCTCTCCGGCGTTATCTGGTGCCAACTCCCTTCCTCAAATCTTGCCATTGGTGACAACATGGATGAAACTTGAGGGCATTCTGCTAAGTAAAATAAGTCAGAAAGAGAAAGACAAATACTGTATGTTCTCATTTATATGCAGAAAAAGCTGAACACATAGAAATAGAGAGTAGAATGGTGGTTGCCAGGGGCTTTGGGTAGGAGAAATGGGAAGATCTTGGTCAAAGGGTACCAACTCTCAGCTATAAGATAAATAAGACCTGGGGATCTTATGCACAGCATGGTGACTATAATTAACAATACTGTATTGTATATTTGAAAGTTATTAAGAGAGTAGGTCTTAAACGTTATCACCACACACACAAATCATTAATTTATGTCAGGGGATGAAAGTGTTAACTAACCTTATTGTGGTAGTCATTTTGCAATATGTACACGGATCTGAGCATCACATTGCACACTTTAAACTTCCTTATGTTATATGTCAATAAGATCTCAATAAAGCTGGAAAAAATAGCAATAAAAAATAATTCCCCCTCCCCAAACTCTAAGCTCTATATACTGAGCCACTCATATGCACTTCTCCCAATTCACTGTGCTTTCTGTTTTTGGTGCTGTTCACATGATTTTTCTTGAACATTTACCCCCATCTTCAACTGGCTAAATCTTATTCAGGCTTCACGTCTCACTCTTCCGTAACTGCCTGTTGACTGGTGTGTCTCTCCTGAACTACAAGCTCATTGAGAGCAGGGTCCATGCATTGTTGAATGTCTCCTTTCCACTGCTTGTGCCCAGTCATTATGTGCTCTCAAGAAGTATTTGCTGAATAAACAAAGTTTCAATAGGATTTAGAGCAGGTTTGGTGGGTGTGAGTGTGTGGGAAGGGTGGGTGGATGGGAGGAGCAGTGGAACAGAAGAGTCGCAAAGTTCAGGCTTCAAAGGGCTCACCAAGTGGCGGTTGAAGTGGAGTGGAAGTGAAGGTCACTGGGGCAGAGAATACGAGGGAACTATGACCCAACATATTGGATGAGTGGCACCTATATTGCCTGGGAGAAGTCAGATATGGGGTGGGGTGCAGAAGGAAGCCATGAGTCAGGCTCCGAAGTCCTTTCATAGATGGTGTGATTAAGGCAGGGAGGTGCCTTCACTGATGTCCCAGCTTCATCGGAGGAGAGGAGAGGAAATGAAAGTGGTGTAAGATTTACGGGATTTACAGGACCAACACTGACTCCAGGACTCTAACGACCCTGCTTTATGAACCTGAGATCTGCAGAGGCTGCACAGGAGAGCGAGGGGCTTCTGTGGAGAGGGTTTCAAGATGAAGAGGGGGAGGGATTTCCCAGGAAGAGGTTGTTCCTACAAAGAAATATATTAATAGAAAGGGCTTTCCAGAAAGCCCAGTGGGAGGATGGAGAAGGGGTCTCCCCAGTGTAAATTCAAGTAGGCTAATGATGTGGCTCCTTCTACTTTGGCTTCAGAACTTGTTACAAACCCCTGCTCCAGAAATTGGCTGCTACAATTCTCAGCTGTAGTGGGCTTATCCCAGTTAAGAGATTAACCTGGAATCCTGCTCTGACCCTTTAAGCAAACCCCTGCATATGGGATAATCCACCCCCGTGCATTCTTTTATTCCGTGAGAAATTGGGCCCTGACTTGTTTTTGTGGAATGTCAGGACAATAAAGGCCTCCCTTTGGGACTATAATTAAAAAGACCGTTGGTCTTTTCAACAACAAGAAAAAGCTGTGGGAGTAAAAACTCTTATTGAACAAAGTGTCAAAATTAGATAAAACTTGCAGTCGGCTCACTGGAGAGGGCCAGACACCTCCCTCCCATGGTTGCTAGAGAGGAGCAAAAAGTTCCACCAACCAGCCTGCTCGGGATTTTTCGACCCATTTCTCTGTAAGCCTAAACAGTCCCTGGACAGCTATGGTTTTTCTAACAGCTTCTGCTTGAGATAAATTGTCCTCAATTGGAATGGACTTTTTCAATTTTATTTTCTGCTTTTCTCCCCAAGCCCCCCACCCCAGTACATAGTTGTATATTTTAGTTGTGGGTCCCTCTAGTCGTGGTATGTGGGATGCCACCTCACGTGGCCTGATGAGCAGTGCTATGTCGGCGCCCAGGATCCAAACTGGCAAAATCCTGGGCCGCCAAAGCGAAGCGCGAGAACTTAACCACTCGGCCACGGGGCCGGCCCCATGGACTTTACTTTTAACACACTTTTATTTTACTTCTATTTCATATGTTTTATTTAGGTTTTTCATATATATTCTCTAGCAAGATTAGTCTAGCTTTCTTTTGTGTGTGCGTTGTATTTACTGAGGTTTTGGTATCATGGCAATAACAAGAATAAGAATTATCAGCATCCCATCCACCCTCAACTTGTTAGAAATGCAGAATCGTGGGCCAGGATCCTAGACCAACGGAATGGATATCTGCATCTCAACAAGATCGCCTGGTAATGCACATGGACATTACAGTTTGAGAAGATGCCCCAGGTCTTACTTTTTACTGAAAACGGCTCCTTCCGTAATCTCAGTGTAAGCAACGTGGCTCTCCAACTAGCACCTTCTTCTTTTGAGCTCATTCCCCCTACAGTGCTGAGTGCAACAATCCTTTCATGTTCATCCCCTTGATCCTACCTCTTTTACAGGGTCTACTGCCTCCATACCCACCTGCATTTTCTCACTGCCTCCTCGTCTGGCTTGGACTCAACAGTCAGCCATTATTATTGTTATTGCTTCCGTATATATACCCTCGCCTTCCATTCCCCTTTCTCTCTCCATTGAGCTGTCTAGCAGAAATAACCCTGGTTGCATCCAACTCCTCACCTTTCTGTGCCTGCACTTTCCCAGCAAAACGTGGCTGACAAGAAACAGAGAATAACCCTGCTGACTGGTCCTTCTTTACGCCTTCTCCCCTCCCCTCAAACTTCCAACACCTCCTCCCCCTCCACACCCTGAGCTGATGATCTTGCTCTCTGCTTCCCCAAGGAGACAGAAGCCCTCAGAAGGGAACATCCACATGCCCTGGCACCTTGTCCAGCAGGCCCCCTGCCTCTCTGTCCATACTCTGCCTGCCCTCTGTTACTGTGCAAGGATGGCGCCCAGCTGGAACCCAAGGCCAGACCCTCCGCTGTGCACTGCAACCTTCTCTTCTTGCTCACTCAAGGACAGCTCTCCAGAAAATGTCATCCCCCTGTGCCACACGCATCATCAAATTTTCCCTCACTACTGAATCGTTCCCATCAGCACTTAAGCCGGCTGTAACAGCTCCCATCCTAAACGCAAAACAAAATGAAACAAAACCAAAAAATCAGCTTTGACCCCACATTTCCCTCCAGCTACCATCTCATTTCTGTGCTTCCCTTTAGAGCAAAACTTCATGAAAAAGTTGTCTACATTCGCGATCTCTCTTTCTAGAGCCCCGTTCTTTCTAGAGATCTTTCTAGGTCTCATTCTTCCTAGAGATCACTTCAACCAGGCTTTCCCATCCACCTCTGCTGAAGCAGTTCTTCCGAAGGCCACTAGTTACCTCTACGGTGCTGACACCAACACCAACCTTCCTTGAACTACAGCCAAAATCGGTGGCATGGATCCATCCTCCTGGTTGTCCAGCACATGAGGCTCTCATGGGTCTCCTCCTGCCACCTGTTCCTCAGAATCCTTTGCTGGTTCCTTGTCATCTCCCTGGCCTCTCAGTGATGGGGGCTTCGGGCTTGTCCTTGGCCTTGCCCTGTATTAACACTCACTCCCTTAAATGACCTCATTGAGTTCTGCGATTTTCCCTTCTCTGAGGACTCCCCAAGTTCTCTCTCCAGCCTGGACCTCTCCCTAAACCCCAGCCTTCTATATCTGGCTTCTTACTTGGGTATCTAACAGGCAGCTCAAACTTCATATGCCCCCAAATGAACTCCCCCGATCCTCCCTTCACATCTGTTTCTTTTTGTCTTCCCCACTTCACCAAATTGTATCTTCCAAGTTGCTTGGCGAAAAAAAACCCCAAAACACAAAAACTTAGAAATCAGCAAAATCCTGTCAGCTCGACCTATTAAACGTGTCTAGAACTCAACCACTTCTTTACTCCTCCACCATGACCACCCTGGACCAAGCCTGTCTTCTCTCGACAGGATTATTTCAAAAGCCTTCTAATTGGTCTCTGGGCTGAAGCCCTCAGGCCCTCCAGGCTGGTCTTCACGCCCGAACCAGAGTGATCCTTTTGAAATGTCAGATCACATCCTTTCTCTGCTCAAAACCCTCCAAAGAGCTTCCCATCCCTGTTCAGAGTAAAAACCAAAGTCCTCACTTGGGTCTTCAGGGCCCCCATTCTCACCTCATCTCTACCCTTTCCCCTCCCTCAGGGCTCTCTTGCTGGGCTCCACTGCGTCACTCAAGCTTCCAGAGCACAATCTCACCTCAAGGCCTTGGTCCTTGCTGTTCCCTCTGCCTTTCCACGCACATAGCTCACAGCATGCTCTTTCTTCTTGTAGGTGCTCCCTGTAGGAGTGCTATAAATAGCAGTACCCTGCACTCTCTCCCCTCTTTAGCCTGTGTTGGTTTTTTCTCCATAGCACTTAAGACCATCTAATATGCGTTGGTTTATTTGTTTATGGTTTATCTCAGGAGCAGAGACTGTTTCCTTCGCTGCCCTACCACCTAGAAAAGTGCCTGACACACAGCAGATGCTCAGAATACCTGTTCACTTACAAATTAAAAACAAAGCAAAACCAAGAAACAAAAATATACATGTATGGCATTTTTCTGCACCAGACTCTGTTGTCAGAGCCTTGCAATGCATCATCTCCTTCATCCTCATAAGCCTATGGTGCTCTGTGATTATTATAGTTGCGTGCGTGTGAAGAAACCCAGGCCACGAAACAGCCCGTGGATACGAAATGATGGAGCTAGGATTTAAATCCAAGCTGTTGAGTCCTATTAATCTGGATCATTCCATCACTTTCCACGCTCTCTCACAGAGGATGCTAAAATGAGAGTTAGTTCCCTCGAAAGTACGACACGATCGGTCTACACAAAGTCAGCTGCTGGCCTTTAGCAGAAACAAAGCTTTGTTAAGAGTCGAGGAAGTGGTCGTAGAAAGTGGGCGTGAGACTCCTCCAGGAAGAGTGCTTAGACAGACGAGAAGGGGCTGAGCACTGACATTTAAGCGGCAGACGACAGAAGAGGAACTCCGGTACTGACTTCTGCTTTTCCCCGCGTCCACTCTCTCCTCGGCCTGGGCGCGGATTCCAGCGCTGAGTCCGCCCGGCCGCCCGGGGGCGCCCGAGGCCGAGGGGGGCGTTGCGGCGCCGCCCGACGTCGCACCCTCGGCGGCTGCGCAGTGCGCACGTCAAAGCCGGGCTCGGGCCGGGAGCGGGGAGCGGCGCGGCCTGGGAGAGAGCGAGCCTCCAGGAGCCGGGGAAGGCGAGGGCGAGGGCGAAGGCGGCGCCGGGCCCCGCAGCACAGCCGCAGCCGCAGCCCGAGCGCGCGAGCGAGCGCAGCAGTGCGGCGGCCGCCGCGGGAGCCCCTGGGCCGCCGTCCGCCCGCGCAGCCGCCGCCGCCGCCGCGGGAGCCCGTCGCCGGGAGCAGGAGCGGGCGGAAGACAACGGAGGGGCCGAGCGCCCGAGCCGCGCCGCGGGGACCGAGCGAGCAGCCCGAGGCGGCGGCGGCGGCCGAGGACGGGGACGGCGACGACGCTGAGGCGGAGAGGGAGCCGCCCGGCCCAGCCCCGTGAGTGACCCCGGCCCGGCCCTGCTCGCGGCGCGGACGCTGCCCGGCTTCCGCCTGCCCGGCCCGGCCGGTCCGCGGGCCCCGGGGCTGCCTCCATTTTCTCGGGCGGTGGTGGCGGGGCCTGGCCGCCCCCCGGCCCGGGCCCCTCCGGAGCCTCCCCTCCCGTCGCCGGCGCGGCGCCGGGGGCCTGCGGCCGGGGCTCGGCGGCGCGGGGGCGTCCCCGGCCGGCGTCGGGAGGGCGGGGAGGTGCGGGCCGGGCCAGCTGTCACTCCCGCCGCCCCGCTCCCGGCCGCGGGTGAACTTCCTGTTCGCGGGAGGCACGGTCGCATCTCTGAGATCTTCATTTCGGAAAAATGTCCAACCGATTTCCGGTCGGGAGCGGCGCGGCTGGAGCCTCCCCGAGTTCGGTTGGGCGCCCCCTCCCCTACCGAGCGGTCCGCGCCCGAGGGATTCAGAGGTGAAGCGGGGCCCGCGGTCCCCTCCCCCAAGGAGCTAACGCTCTGGTGTGGGAGATAAGACGAGTACTACACAAATAATACCATACCAGGAAGGAGGTGATAAGTCCTGGGAAAGAACTGCAAGGTGCTAGCAAGGCACCCAGGGAAGACCCGACCCATCGATCACTTCCGCCCGGCAGAAATCTGGAAGGCTCCCTGGGCGAGGCGGTGCCAAGCAGGGCCTTGAAGGCCCAATGGGATTTGGGAGAGGAGGGTTGCAGAAGAGACGGTGTGTGGAGGGGCAGCAAAGCTAGAGGACAAAGGTAAAAAGACGTAGTCTAGCAATAGTGGATAATTCAGTTTGTTCCCTGGGGCCGTGGTGGGTCGTGGGGGTGGGCTAAGGAGATATTTGGGGGCCAGATCCTTGAATGCTGTAGAGGAGCTGTTTGAGTGGCGTTCTAAGGGAAACTTAGAGCTCATTGCTCAGTGACTCATGAGCCCGGAAATGTAAGCTAGGGGATGTTAAAGGCGCTCTTGTGAAAGAAAGGAGAGGAGGCCCAGTAAAGAGTTGCCATTCTGTGCCTTGAATATGATGCAGTTTGAGATCGATTTTGACAGCTTCCCGGATATTCAAGTAAATCTATGTCCAGCTTAAGCAAAGTACGTTTTGCAAAAAGCTTCCTTAGATGTTAGGCTCTTAAGAGTTAATGGAAAGATTTGTATAAAATAAGGTCGTCTGCGCAGAAGGCGTTTCTGTTGATGCAGTTCACTAAAATGCAGCAAAAGTTCTTGTGCCGGGTATTAGGTGTCTACACTTGGGAATTACTGAGCTGAACATGACTTTTTTCAGATGGCATTTGTGTAAAGCAATCTAAATTGATGATTTTAAGAAATCAGGTTGTTACTGATATTCTGGGATAGGAAGTTGGATATAGAACGTTTTTGTAGAAAGGTAAAAATTTCTTATGAATTTTTAGTTATGAAAATCTTTATAGGAGAACCAGAAGTGAAAGTCTTTAGCTTTGTTTCGTACATTTTTTCAAACTAGTAGCAAGTAATTAGCTGTGTTTGCAGTCTAGAGTATATGATCTATGGGAGCAGCTTAGAATCTTTGCTGGTTTCCTTTTAAGTCTTTTTTTTTCTTTACATAATGAAATAAGCTGCATGCATATATATATAATTTTTATTAAGCTTTTCTTTTTTGGTCATTAAATATAATCATATAAAAATATTTTTACCCAAGTAAAGCAAGTCTTAAATGTATTACTTTTTGCACAAGGTTGCATTATTTACATCAGATAAAATGCAGTAGTCATGCTTAATAACTTATGTGGACAGAACTTTTGATAAAGGCTTCTTGTTTGAAGTGTATTTATTAATTTCCCTGTAAGATTTGGATCCTCTTGTTTGTTGAATAAAGAAAGGTTTTATTACTTGGGATGCGTGTTGTCATCAGATATGGAAGCATCTCACATCTCTACTGTATGTGTGGATGTACTTTTAAAAACACTATAAAAAGATTACTTTCAAAGCTGGTGTAATATCTCCCATACACTGTGGTGCACCTCCCCTTCCCATTTCACCCCAACTCCTCCCCTAAAAAATAGTCTTTATACTAGGGCCATCTGTATAGGTGAATTACTTTTTGATCATGACATCACAGAGATTCAGGCTAGATGTATTTAGTTTTTCTCTTGGTCTTTCTTTAGTGAAATATAGATATTTGTCATGAAATAATTTGCTGCTATAACAAAAGGGACTTTCTGGTTTTTGATTTCAAGGCAGTTTACTTTAGTTCTTTGGCACTTCAGATTGCAGGTTCTTGTTTAAACCAGTTAGTTTTTTCCCCTGTGCTTTACATTCTAAAATGTATTAATGAGGTCTCTGTTTCTGTTTCTAATGGCGTATAAAGTGAGAACCTGAGATAGACTTATAAATTTTCATAAAGTTAATATAAAAGAATAGCTAAGAAAGTCCAGTTTAAGAACGGGGTTTGGTTTTATAATTTGATTTTATTTGAATCTTTATTTGTATTTGCACGTGTATACCACAAAGCATCCTTTATTAATTTTGAATATTTACTGAAGTTTTTCGTTTTGATCAACTTTTGTAGGTTATAGATTTCTGTCATTACTGCCTTTTTTCCAGGAGGGGTTGACCACTGAGCATTCTCAGTTTTGCCACCTGCCATAAAAATACAGACACAAATCCAGATCGTGCCCCCCTCCCCGCCCCACCAGCATGCAAAAATAAAATCCAATAGGGCAAAATTTCACTTCAGGTACTGTCTTCTGGTTACCTTTCTGGTGGTGTTTCTATTTTAAAAATCCATTTTCCTTTTTTCCAAAGCTCCTTGTAATTAGGTATTTGATGTTATGTATGTTGTCTGGTGTTATAGAAATAGAAATGTGATGGGTGCGTTAGTATGGATATTGGCAAAAGGTTGGTAAAACTTGGTTGTGTGATGAAATTGTGTGAAAGAAGATCAAATCTCTGAACCTCTGGGTTACATTGCTTGTGACTTGTTTTGTTGTTTAGTTATTGAGGTGTAAAGATCTTGTATTTGAATGCAGATCAAGCCAAGTAACCTAACAATTTAGTGATTAGTCTATATTTTGGTTTTTATTGGAGAGAAGACTAGTACTGGAGCCATCCTTAATTAAAGAAGGAATTGAGCTGTATGAGAGTTCTTACTTTGGGTGTCTCACCGCTCTGAGGACTGTCCACCTGGACCCTAGCCACTACCTTGAGTAGTCCGGAGGATAGGGGCAGAACAGAGTGAGGCAATATTTCTACCAGTCTGGGAGTAAACACTAAATGTTTGTTCTTCTGTTTCTCAGGCCTTCCAAGGATGTGAGAAGAGTTAATGCAGGACTGGGTGGCGGATGATAGACTGATGGTGATGAAATTAAGGTTAACAGCTGGTTGCCATCAGAATTTTGTCTTGCAGTGTGTGTGCGCATGTGTGTGTGTTGTCCTCTGACATGCCATTTCTACCTCACTGAGCTTCCTACCCCCATTGTGCTTATAACTTTTCACTTGAGATAGAAGGGGTGAGAGGATGGCAGAATTGTGTTTTATTAGCTACTTCGATGTTAAACTGGCAGAGGAAGGAAGAATGGCATTCAGAGAATTGCAAGAGGTCAGTCAGGTGTGAAGTGGCCTCAAAGGAGCGAGGTAGAGCCTGCCCCAGCTGTTTCTGTTGGCAGTGTCCAGCACATACCTATTTGCACAACCCTTAATTCATTGTGTCTAACTTGACACACTAACTTCACAGTACAGTGTTTAAGTTGTAGATCTGTGTTTGCTTATTTATATGTATGTATGCATTTTCATATGCATGGTTACAAAGACTGAGAAAATCTACTTAACCGATATTTGTGGCAGTCTGATTTTACATGATAATTATTCCTTGGGAGCATTATCTAGCAGATAAATTTGATGATGAAGGAAGTATGATAATGTTAAAACATCACAGCACCTTGATTATTGTGATAAAATGTTTGTCCGAGAAACAAAATATACATTTTCTAGCTTGGTCTTAATTAACTTGCTACTTTATAACTTTGTGTTGTAAACTGTCTTGCTCTTTTACAGGTACTGTTAACATGTTAGTCACCATTCTTTCCCTCCACAGTAGATTATGGATCAGCCATATTTAGGCACAGGAATAAAATAGCATGAACAGATTTCTGTTTACGTGTCTATAGATAAGGCCCACTCTGGGCTTTAGGGAATTCTGAGAGGCTGTATTGCTTGTGATTAAAAGCACAGGTGCAGCCAGACCGTCTCCCTGGATTGTTGAATCCTCACCCCTCCTGTGGGCTCTGCAGCTTTAGGCAAGTTCCTTCCCTTCTCCCTAGCTTAGATTCCTTGGATGGGAGTGATATAGACCATTTCCGAGAATAATGTAGGGGGATGAAATGAGTCACTCTGTGTAAAGTGCTTAGAACAGGGCCTGGCACATAACAAGTGCCGGACATAATAAGTTTTATGATGATGCTGATGCTGATGATAGACTTTCGGGTGGAAGAAATGTGAGAACTTTAGAAACCTTCTGGTCGGAGTGGTTCTCTGAAGATGGGAACACTGAGGCTCACGGTAACCAGAGCAGTGAGTGGCTGACTTTGAGCCGTGACTGGTGGAAGTTCCTGTGAAGTAGAGTTGCTTGCTTAGGGTCCTGTGCCTTATCCGCCGCAGGACTGGTCTAGAGCCTAGTTATCTTCATTCTTTGTCCAGTTTGTTTGAAAGAAATTTTTATACTTTATGCAGTAATGTCTTTTTGAACCTTTTCGCTAACATTTACAAAGATTGTATTCACATATTAAGTGCTCTTTGGCATATAATCCCTTTTTCCTTTTTTTTAAAGGTGTTTAGTGTACTAATATTTATAATTGTGATGTAGCGGGCAAGATTTTTGGAGGCTGGTTGTATGAAGCTAAAAGTTGAAAGAGAGAATCAAGGGAGATGGACAAAAATAGACTAGGGGAGAGAATTACTCTTTGAGTACCATTAAATGTTGGGCAAACCTCTGAGGTAGGTAGTTCTGCCCCCCAGCATCGTTACAGATGGGAAATCAAAGTGAGGAGCGTGTCCAAGGTCATGCAGAAATTGTACGGTTGAGCTAGGATTTGAACCCAGATCTCACTTCGAAATGTGTGCACCCTGGAATAGTGTGTGACTTTCTCATATGAAATAGTTTTATTTTCCTCTATAGGGTCTTGGTTTTTTTGCTAACCACTTTTTACTTAGTACTTTAGAGTGAAGATTTATAAATATAGCCTAATGAGGATTTTAACAGGTTTCCAGACAGTGACCACATGTTATAATACAAAACGAGGTGGTTTATCCTAAATGCTCTAGTTGTACAGAGTCATAATTTGATTAGTGGTTTATAGTTTTAGTTAGGCCAGAGTGTTTCTTTTCCATGTTAGTCTTGTAGAGAAGATAGGAGACCTTGTGTTGCAGTAGGAAGTGCAGAAGCCTGGGTATTGGAAGGTCTGGGCTGGGTCCTGACTCGATGACTAATCGTGTCATGCTGGTTAAGTCACTCCTCTCTGGGCTTCAGTCGTCCCAGGATTATACCAAGGGGACCAGATTGAAAAACTCTTCAGTCTCTTCTGCTCTTACTTTCCGTGATCCTAGGTGTAGGCTTTCTGACTTGCCTTTTTGTCCTGTACTGGTACCTCTCCTTTTGCCTGTGGTCTTGAAGTCAGTTTATTTATGAGAGCTTTATGGCATGTAACCGTTTTTTCCCATTTTTTCTCCTGGTTGGTTAGGTGCCTGGTGTAATTTCACAATACAGTAGTTCTCTACTTCACATAATGTGAGTAACATCAAAATGTGTATTTTCAAATTTTTGCTTTTGTACTCATGAATAAATGGTTAAGAAGTAAATGTTATGTGTTGTAAAGTACAACCTTAATAAGTCAAGTTGTTGATTAACAAATCCTCAAGCCTCACACCAAGTTCATTGTCAGCTTCTAAGTACTGAATGTTGTGAGGTCTATGAGCTCTTTGTTTTGGGGGAAGGAAAAACATTAACCAAAGGCAATGGGAGTGGACAAGAAAGAACCAAAAATGTAGAATCAAATTTGAGGATGTGAAGAATATGCTTAAGATAGTATTCTTTGGCTATATTTGGTACTAATTCTCTACCTACATAAAGGTGGTATGCTGGCCTTGATTGTAGGAATTGCTACCAAAAAGCCAAGGATTCTGTCACCGATAAGAGATGACGGTGCGATTCACCACCCCTGAGCATCCCTGTTCCTCAGCCATCTGTTATGAATTAATTTGTTCCACAGTTTTATTGCCCATTACACGGGGTACTGTTCTTTATGCTGGTCTCAAAGGGTTCCTGGTCTAAGTAAACAACTCTTGCCCTCTTTGATGGCATGTTATCAGCCACTTCATTTACTTCTGGATTCTTCAGCAGGGGGACACAAACTCAGGCCACTAACATGATTCTTGTAGATCTTTTGGCTCTCTCTTTACAGTATGGTTTCATTCTCTCTTCAGCCTTTGATTGTGAGTTGTAAGTTTTTCCTGTGTACGTAAGTTTTTGTCTCAGTAGATTTCCTCTGTATGTAAGCATTGTACAGTAGGTTGTAATTTATTTGAATTGCAGATTTTTAAAATTTTTTTCCTTTTTTCCTATCTCTTCTCTCCCCTCTTCCCCACCTCTTGTTATCACAATATAATACATTGTTTCTGCTAAGTATTTATTAAATGATACAGCTATTTAATATTTGGATAAAACCGCTCAGCAGAGATGAAATACTTAACCAGAATAGAATTTTTGGTGTATTTTATTTGTCTTTGCTATGTTTGTGCTTATTTGAATGAGGTTTATATACTATAACAGCTGGTGCTTATTAGGATCTCCCTTTTCTGGATAAGTTTGCAAAAAGCAGTGTTTCCCAAATTGTGTTTTGCAGAATACTAGTCTTATGAGAGATTAATAGTTGTTGGTGGGAGAGGTTCCGGAATGAACTTTAAGTTTGGGAACACACTGGGTTAAAAACAGTTAATCAGATTTTTAAAAAAAATTTTTTTAAAGATTGGTAATGGCACCTGAGCTAACAACTGTTACCAATCTTCTTCTCCCCGCCCCCATCCCCCATATTTTCTTCCCCAATCCCCCCAGTACATAGTTGTATATTTTTAGTTGTAGGTCTTTCTAGTTGTGGCATGTGGGATGCCGTCTCAACTTGGCCTGATGAGCGCTGCCATGTCCACGCCCAGGATCCAAACCGGTGAAACCCTGGGCCGCCGAAGGCAGAGCACATGAACTTAACCACTTGGCTGGAGGGCTGGCCCCCAGATTTTAATTTTTGATGGTGGTTATATTACTGCTTTTCTGCAGAGCTTGTCAATGTTTTTAATACTGTGCATTGTGTCATGTGTCCAGGAAGGAAATCTAATGTGCAGTATTTCCCATTTTGCCAAGCTTATTTGGTCACAAGAACACCCCTTCCTCCAGGAAATACCCACAGACATCTTTTTTTTTTGAGGAAGATTAGCCCTGAGCCAACTACTGCCAATCCTCCTCTTTTTGCTGAGGAAGACTGGCCGTGAGCTAACACCCGTGCCCATCTTCCTCTACTTTATACGTGGGACGCCTGCCACAGCATAACTTTTGCCAAGGGGTGCCATGTCCGCACCCAGGATCCGAACTGGTGAACCCCGGGCCGCCAAGAAGCGGAATGTACGAACTTAACTGCTGCACCACTGGGCCGGCCCCACCCACAGACATCTTGAAGGAGGGCTCTACTGGAACAGTATTTGGGAAACCCTCTTTTTTACATGCCTATTAGTCTGGAATTAGTGTAGAAGTCAAAGCATTGACTTTTTGATTGGGATAATTCCTTATATCAGGTTTGAAATTCAACTAAGGTTGGAATCATTTATTTTCAGATTTTTTAAGTAAAAGAATGAACACTTTAAGTAAGTGGCTTTTTAAGCACCCCCAACCCTCCCTCCGCCTTTTTTTAACCCCAGCCTACAGTGAGAAATTACATTTTTGATCAGTGACCCAGTACATGCATAAATACACTGTCAAAACTGAAAAAGAAGCTTCATGAAACAATACTTAGGCATCGCTACAAGTGAGAAAACCACAGCTCAGCGTAGAGAAGAGGAAGGGCTCTGGCCTTGGAATTCCTGGGTTTAGCTTCTGGTTGTGTTTTCCTGGGCGGGGTGTTTACTGCCACTTCTGCCTCAGCTTTCTCATCTGTGAAAGGGCAAGAGTAGTTGTGAGGGTGCGCTGAGAAGTGCTTTGCCCAGTGTGCCTGATACGCTCTAAGTGCCCCATGCATTTTAGCTTTCATGATAACTGAAGCTCTGAGACTTCCTGCTGCGCTGTACGCACTTTCAAAAATATTTTAAGACTTTGAAAGTATTGAAGCAGCCTTCAAGTGAAGCTGGACTCTTGATCTGTGGCTGAATGTGTCATTTGTTGTGATATCAGCCCTCTGGAATACTAAGTTTTAAAATAGCCAAAAAGACCCACTTAAAGTTGATTTGCCTCATAGTTGCAAATGGACTCATGGTTGCTGAGCTTTGTGCTATATTATTGTCTATTTTTGAAACTATTTCTAACAATATCTTAAATTTAGAATAATCTTTCATTATAGCATGTAATTAAATGCAGATATGTACCTACATCAGTGATTAATTTGGCTTTCTTTAGTTTTAATTCAGTAAAAG
This sequence comes from Equus asinus, assembly GCF_041296235.1. Lineage (NCBI taxonomy): Eukaryota > Metazoa > Chordata > Mammalia > Perissodactyla > Equidae > Equus > Equus asinus. The sequence continues at coordinate 9,931,002 of NC_091808.1, read as the reverse complement.
AAGAACAAGGTAAAAGTTACTCTTTTCTGTTTTATCCCTGTTTCTGCAGTTTTTTAAAATTCCCCATCCTCAGTATTTTATATTGTTATTAGGAGTTTGATTTTGTGTCCTGACCTAAGAAAAGGGACATTTAGAGGAGATTAACAATGGTGGGGTCCATATGCAGTCTGCGTCCTGTTATCCTGAACGTAGCTGGCTACCCCACGTGTTTATGCTACCTATGGAGGCGGCTGCGCTGTCTTGCTCTGATTAAATTTTTCTCTGTTTCTTTTACTATTGTCCATTTGTCCTCGGTGTGGCCTGAAGTTGCTGAAATGAGAGGTTCTGGTCAGCATCACTGGGACTTACCTGTTCAGTATGAAAGTAGCATAAAGATTCCCTTCTTGTGTGAGCAAAAAAGAATGAGGTAAAAAGAATAAATAATTGCTAATATGGCACCTATATGTTACCTGCTGGTATAAAGTTTAAGGCTTCTATATGTATTTACCTCATTTAATCCTATAATAACCCTGTCTTCATCCCCATATTTTCACGTGAGTAAACGAAGAAAAAGAAGCTAAGTAATTGGTTTGAAGTCATACACCTAGAAAGATTCCTGAGATTTGACACCCTCATCCCAGAGCGTGCTCTTGTAACCCACCATACTCTGTTGCCTCCACCGCAAGATACTGGAGGGGTGTGGACTCATCCTGGAACAGAGGAGATTTCTCTTACAGAGACAGATGAGTTCAAGTCTCCTGGTCAGGACGTGTGGTATCCTAGGACGCTGAGAGAACTTTCGTGTTGCTGAGTTACTGGCAGTGGTCTGAGGAGCTGTGAAGAGAGGGAGCCTTGCAGGAAGAATTAGAGAAGCTAATGTACTGTTTTTCCAAAAAAGGAAAAGGTAGAATCCACAAATCATAGAGACTGAACTTGACATTGATTGCTGGACAAATTCCAAAAGGGAGTGAGTCCTTTTGCAAAGTATTGATTTCTAGAAGCTACCATCCATTTATTAACTATTTCCTTTCCTATTAGGATTCTCTTAAGTGTATTGGATAAGAGGTAGGATACGGATATCTGGAAGGTTTCAGTCTCTTTAATATTTGAGATTATATGAAAATGTTAAATCATAATTTAAGTTGGAATATTTTCTAGGACTTAAAAGTCATTTTGATGTTTTTACAAGGTCATTTCACTTATGTTCGTTGTATTAGAACATAGCTAGATAATGTGCTTTTCCTAAGCTGTATATGACAAACTAGTCACAGGTACAGTGGCCCACATCCCTGTGCCCTGCCTTCTCAAGTAGGCAAGAAGGAACTAGAACTGGTAACATCTTCCTGTATTGCACACAGCAAAGCAAATACTTCCTACTTTTAGATTGTTAAAATCCTTCATCCCTGTCCTTTAAGATTCGTCATAACCCATTTGTTTACTCCAGAGCTGATCTTGCTCTTGTTCTTGAAGACTCCGCAGTGGGTGAGTAGAAGCTGAGTTCTTGGGAAGAAGGCCAGAGAGTAGGAGAGGGCACTCCTTCCTCACAGAAGCTACAGACTTGAGGAGGGTGACGAGGGTGGAGAATGTTAGCTTTTTCTTTTTTATCTTATGAAAGCTCTCCCACCTTTAAAATTAAATGTAGTAAAAGGAAGACAGAGGGATGAGTATGTTTAGCATAGGATTGGATACAGGTGCCCCATAGGTGTTTGGAAAGGGCAAAACTATCTTTTACAGAGGATTTTGTTGTTGTTGAGAGGAGGAAAGAATAAGAAATAGGCAGGAGGAACAAGACAGGAGTACATGCAGAAGAAAGTGACGAGAGAGACACTGGGTCTAAATTTATATGTCATGTACAACTTTGAAAGATCTAATGATGAAAGTGGAACTGATTGCTTTTCAGAATAGTCTTAAGAAGTAGAGCACTTGAATAAATTGTTAATCGTGGAATACATTAAATGTATATTAAAAGCCATGGCCTCCCAACCAAAAAAGGGAGAAGAGCTGCAGACCTACATAGCATAGAAATTAGATGTTCTTTTTTTTTTTTTTTGCTGAGGAAGATTTGCCCTGAGCTAACGTCTATTGCCAGTCTTCCTCTTTTTGTTTGAGGAAGATTCGCTCTGAGCTAACATCTGTGCCAGTCTTCCTCTATTTTGTATGTAGGTCGCCGCCACAGCATGGCCACCAATGAGTGGTGTAGATCTGCTCCCGGGAACTGAACCTGTGCTGCTGAAGCAGAGCATGCCGAGCTTGACTACTAGGCTGCAAGGCCAGCCCCTGTATGTTCTTTTTAAAAATTTGAAAAAACTTATCAATAAACTATCTTACTTATCCTAGATCCTGTAAAAACACCAAAAGAGAACAAATACGTGTTCTGAAACTACCATAAACTCTTAGAACCCTAACAAAATATGAGGCAACCTGGTAAGGCAGTGCAAAGGGAGAAAACTTCAAATTTCACTTATGGAAGTAGCCATGAAAATCCTAAGTAAAACACCGACAAATTTAAATAAGAAATTCTCTTAATTAAAGAGGGCAAATAACAAGTAATACTTGGTATTTATTCTGTGCCAGGCATTGTTGTAATACATTATCTCAGTTAATCCTCACAACAACCCTAAGAAAGAGATTTTATTATTATTATTATTACCCTCACTTTAAGGATTGAGAAATTTAGGCCAAGAAGTTAAATAGCCTGCCCAAGGACAAATTGCTAGTCAGTCGCTGATCCTGGTTTTGAACCCATGGAGTCTGGCACCAGCATATGTTGAACCTCATGCTGTATCTTCCCAGTATGTGCCAAGATAACGTTAATTCACCAATTCTTCCTGATTATGAACTCTTTAAAAGCTGGTAGGAGATACAAGAATATCTGTCTTAAATCAACAGCAAACAGTCGACTAATGGGAAAACACGGGTGGAATTCCCCTTGAAATCGGAAAATGGAACAACACGCCCAGTAACACTTCCAATGTTTGATGCTATCCTGGCCATTGCAAGAATACATCCTGTAAAAGATAGCCCTGTTAGGAAAAAATGGTAGAAATAGCAATATTTGCAGGTGTGACAATCTTAAGCCTAGGAAAACCAACAGAATCAATTGAAAAACTAAAAATAAGAGTTCAATAAGATAGCTATATACCACATAAAGATATTTAAAAATTGGTAGTGTTTTTCTTGCCAGCAATATCTAATTATCAAAATATTAGGAGAGGGGGGGCCGGCCCCGTGGCTGAGTGGTTAAGTTCGCGCACTCCACTGCAGGCGGCCCAGTGTTTCGTTGGTTCGTATCCTGGGCGTGGACATGGCACCGCTCATCAAGCCACGCTGAGGCGGCATCCCAAATGCCACAACTAGAAGGATCCAAAACTAAGAATATACAACTATGTACTGGGGGGCTTTGGGGAGAAAAAGGAAAAAATAAAATCTTTAAAAAATATATATATATTAGGAGAGGGGCTGGTCCCGTGGCTGAGTGGTTAAATTCGCGCACTCCACTGCAGGCAGCCCAGTGTTTCGTTGGTTCGAATCCTGGGCGCGGACATGGCACTGCTCATCAAACCACGCTGAGGCAGCGTCCCACATGCCACAACTAGAAGGACCCACAACAAAGAATATACAACTATGTACTGGGGAGCTTTGGGGAGAAAAAGGAAAATAAAATAAAATAAAATCTTTAAAAAAAAAATATTAGGAGAAAAATCTCATTATCACAACAAAAAATGAAATGCCTAAAGTGAAGGAGGATCTATATGAAATTTTTGGGATATCTATGAAGAAAACTATGAACTTAATTGCGTGAAAAAATAGTTAAGAATGGAGAGTTACCATGTTCTTCAATGTGAAGACTGATGGTTATGAAGCAAGATAATTCCCCAAGTTAAATTACCATAGTGTTGGCCAGAGAATATGTCATAATTGTAAAAAGTCAACTTAGGGAGCTCAGTAAAAGCCTTACATGCACCTACTATGTGAGTGACATCACATCAGTGGGGAAGGAGGAACGATTATTTACCAAGAGATTTTTAGACAATTCATCATCTATTTTTTGGGAAGACAATTTTGATAATTAAGCTACCCTTTATGAAAGTAAATCTGATGGAAGAATGAATTAAAAGCATCACTTAGAAGAACATTTATATGAATATTTATCAGACCTTTGCATGAGGAAGCAGGCTTATTTCCATCCCTGTCAAGTGATGGAAAGAAAAAAACCTTAAGATAAATGTGTGAAAAAATTTTCCATGGTGGTGGACAAAGGGTTAATATTTACCTCCATATAGTAAAAACTCAGACAAACCGGTAACTGCCATTTATTAGTAAGTTCCTCCTAGGCTTTAAATGCTACTCTGGGCATTTTATTCATGTTAAAATTTTAACAATCATCCATCATTTTATCAGTAATTGAGACTCAGAAGGTAAATGTTTTGCCCAAGGGTGTCGGTCCACACCTCTACTAAATAAACTGGGCAGATTCAGACCTGAGTCTGAAAAGAGCTGGTGCTCTCAACCCTTAAAGCATGCTGTTTTTCAAACAGGTTAAAGGCTTAAACACTGGGTAAGTGAATAGTCAGTTCAGATAGTGGCTAAATAAAAGAAATGCAAATAAACAATGAGGGAGGACTGTTAAATAGAGATTTTTAAAAGTGGTAGTGCTTGTGCTCAAAGGGATGCCTTAAGACACAAGAAAAGGCATTTCATATACTGCCCATTGGGCCTTTCTGGGAAATAGTTTCGTCCGATATATATATCCAGAGTCTAAAATGTTCATTTCATATAAGCCAGGGAAAAATAATATGTATTTATTTTTTTTGTCCTTACTGTAAGACATCTCCAGTGTCTTCAAAAGAAAAAAAAACCTAGCTACTTTATTGATTGTGGTGATGGCTGTGCAACTTGGTGAATATACTAAAAACTATTGAATTGTGTGCTTTAAATAGGTGAATTGTATGGTATATGAATTAAATGTGAATAAAGCTATTTTAAAATATCTAGCTGTTTTAGCTATTGGATAGAAGAGGGTAGAGTTTGCTTCTCTGAATCTTTGAGTTGTTAAAGATATTCAGACACATTAGATTCTTCCAATTGACGTCACACTGATTTTATTGGTACAGCCTACTTGATGCAGCATCGTAAGCCTAAAGAAGGTGGAGTTAGTGCTGAGAATATCCTAGTGGTCAAAGGAGAGAGTTGGTAGCCCAGTGAGGTCATCTCTTAGCAGAGAGCTCGGAAGTGTTAGAGTTTCAAGGTTTATCACAGTCAGTCTTAAAACCCCATACTTGGGTTTGAGGAGACACCTTATACCTCACCTTCTTTTAGAACTCAGATATGCACACAAACACAATCTCCCTGCTGGTTTTCCTTTAGTGTCCCACCTTGTGAGGAGTGTATGAAGATGACTCTTGCTCTCCAGGGCCATGCGTGAAATGTATTTTTTATCATTTTCAGAAACAAGAGTGCATAAGCCAACGTAAAATAGTTCAGAGGTTCAGTAGGAGGAAAAAAGCTCACACTGAGATATTGGTCTGTTGGGGAAATTAGATCAGTTAGCTCAGCCCGTTCTGATCCTGACAGCAATGAGCAGGGTGAGATGAGTCAGGATAACATTTAAGGGTACGCCTCTAGGGGACCTGGCAGCTCATTGACCACCTGGCCTGGAGGAAAGAGTAGTTGGTAGGGGGTTGGAGAGTTACAGTTATTCCATGATGTGGGCATGTTCCTGCATAAACCTAGTAAATTGTAGATGTTTATTGATTTGAAATACCAGATATTGCCAAGAGAGACTTATTTTCATCACCACTAACAAATACTTATGTGCAGGTGACCCTGCTAGGCCCTGCTGTAAGTGGAGGGGCTTTGCCCTTGCCAGGTCGGGCGAAATGAAAGAGTTTACATGCACAGAAAAGTTGGTTGTTCATCGGGGAGGCGAGGTAAGCCACAGTTTAGGAGAGGTGACCAGGTGTCCTGGTTTGCCAGGGAAAGTCTGGGTTTATGCCCATTGTTAGTGTGTCTGCCTTCACTCCTCAAATTGTCCTTGTTTGGATGATGAGTTATATCATGTAACATTTAGTAATTGCAGAGCCAGCTGTTTCTTGACCGCTTCCTCTCATTTTTTTTGATGCTTAGGGTGCAAGGCTGTCTGTGAGATCCTTGGGTGTCTTCCCCTAAGGTAACTTGATTTTGAGGTGCTAATTCTGGCAGCTACTGGTCATTTGGAACCGAAAGAGTTTTCAGTAGGTTGCCATGACTTTTCTCTCTGAATGGGAACTGTGATGCTCTAACTTTAAAATGTTCTGCTTTGTCTCAACTCACACTCTTGAAAGGAGAGATTCTAAATGTAAACACCTTGTTTTCACCTGAATTCCCTCTTTGATTTGTAGCTTCTGAGGAACTACTCAAGAAAGAGAAGTTGGGGAATTCTAGTTTTTAAATGGTTGTTGGATGCCGTATAACTCTTAGGACTGTCTAGGGAGATGATATACCAATATTCATACACTTACACAGTATATTTATGTAGTCTTTAATTCTTAATACTTACTTTTGCATATTTCTTCCAAGTTTTAGAGCAACTGTATCCAAGGGAAAGATCAGGACTTTCACAAGATTGTCTTGGGAGTTCAGTTTACGATGGCCAGGAAAAAACTATTTAACTTGCCCTTGTTTATATAATCTTGAACTTTATTCTCAATTTGTGAGAATAAGCCGAGTTACCTGTTTTCACATTTTCATTTTTTTTTTTATGTTTCTTCCTTTGTCATTTAATGACATATTTCAGATCTCCAGCCCCAAAATTAGGTTTTCAGAGTACGTGGAAGAATAAAAGGTGGTGCCACTCAGTCTCCACGAGGCCAGAGTGGGCCCTCTGCAAGATTAAGAGGGGAAGTGTCTGAGCCCTGCCCTGCAGAGCTGCCTTTCTGGGGCAGAGCACGGGAACAGTGACGGCCAGAAAGTAGCCCCTGGTTTACCTGGAACTCTCCTGTTTCTTCCAACAAGGCAGGGCTTTAGTGAGAGTTTATCCCAGGGAAGAGTCAGTCACTCAAGGTGTGGGAAAAGGCAGAGATGCACCTGGGCCTCACCAACAGCCAGAACCAGGAACCAGACTCCATTATGACTGTCTATTTGCTGCTCTGATTCTCTGCTTCCTCCCCCAGTCCTCTCTGCAGACCGGTTTCTCCACCTGAGAGAGAGCCTGGCCACTTGCATTTCGTGAGTGTTCTTTCACACTTCAGCCCCTTGAGAGGTCTCCCTGTCCCTGTAGGTTACTTTGCTGGGGCCAGCAGAGGTATGGTTCCTGTAGGACTATAGTGCCTCCCATTGGAGCTGTGGTAATGGTGTATGTTGGGGGAAGGAGATGGTTCTGGGATAGAGAGTGACCTATGATCTTCCCGACTATGAGGATTGTTGGGGTTCTTACCCTCTTGTCTGATTTGTTTAGTTGTCCAAGATATAAGTTCTAACGATCTTCTTGGTTTTTTTTCCTGCCCTGAGGCCATATATTCCTTCTTATTGTGTCCTTTGTCTCTCATTTTAGCCTTAAAAGTAGGCTCCGTTTTAGCTCCTTTGGCCATAGATATCCTCAAGGCCCAGAGGAGTGTGTAAAGGACTAGCCCAGAAGATCCCCAAGGAATTCCATCCCTGTCTAAAAAGTCACTGCACCTAAATTCACTCAACAATCCCGGAAATACAGAAGGAGGGACTGAGTGTTTGCTACCCTCAGGTGGAACATTGTTCTGCTTTGTCAGCATGCCTTTAGTCTAAACTGCCAGCATTTGTTGATTGGCTAGCATTTTGGTTTATCTCCTCGTTCTCATTTACATTAATGAGGTGCCCTTCCCCCATTGCCTCCCCCACCCCCCTCACCCCCAGGCATCTTCAGTTGTTTTCCCTAATTTCCCAGAAGAAACTGGAGTAGAGTATAGAATAGAGGTTTGGAAGTACAGCTCAGCTATTAATTTATGAATGATATTTTTTACACTAGTCGAATAGAATACGTTTTGTATAACTGGTTAAAAATATTTTTCTATAAGAGCAGCCATTTAGACCTTAATGTCTGTAATGCCTCCCACATAATAGGGACTTGAAAAATATGTTCTATAAACTTGAAATATTTTTGTTTATCCTTTCTTAGCAGAAAGGAGAATAACAGGGATTAAACAGGCACTGCCCGCTGGGGTAGGCCCTCTTTGAGAGATGGAGGGCCGTGGTGACCATCTCTCACATTACAGAGGAGGTTGGGCCATTGGTATTCATAGACAGAAATCATTTGACTCTGAAAAAAGAAGATGGTAATAGCGTATTTTGCCGTGGAAATAGCGTATTTTGCCATACACCATACATGTTGATTGTGTTGATACACTTTCCCTGTTTGCCTTTATTTAGTATTCTCTGTCCAGACAGGATGTCTCCTTAGCAGTGTTACCTACTTCCACCCAAGCAAGAAGATCGACACACTGGATCTTACAGTGTTTAACAGATGTATCAGGGTGGTAAGGTTAAAAGCCATACTCTCATGCTAAAATTAGCTAATTATTTTTTTGTGTTCCTTGCCTTCTATTTTAGAGAAATGGAAAAAATTGGGGATATCTTTCCTTCTCTGTTCTTCCCTTTTCTGTCGCATCCTTCCCCTCACTCCAAAGAATTAGATAAGGAGCAAAGGAAAAATAAAGAGAAGTGATTTTGGGGGCAGGTTTAGTACACAAGTAAATGCATGCCTTTTTTTTTTTTTTTTTTTTTTTTGAGGAAGATTAGCCCTGAGCTAACATCTACTGCCAATCCTCCTTTTTTTGCTGAGGAAGCCTGGCCCTGAGCTAACATCCATGCATATCCTCCTCTACTTTATATATGGGACGCCTACCACAGCATGGCGTGCCAAGCAGTGCCATGTCCGCACCAGGGATCCGAACTGGCGAACCCCAGGCCACTGAAGCGGAACGTGCACTTAACTGCTGCCGCCACAGGACTGGCCCAATGCACGTCTTTTATACTAGCTCGATGGGGACCACACATTTGGTTTGGAGTAGCCAGAACAAAGAAGAAAACAAGATGAATTCCAAGACTGTGTTCATGAGGTGGAAAACAAACGAGCTACTTAGGAGAAGCATAATTTTTCCAGGAGGTGAGACCCGGTGGATTCTTTATTAGTGTGGACTCGGGGGTCCTTAGTACAATGCTCTGAATTCTCTGTAGTGTCTGTAATGGTGAAGTACTTGAGTTCAAGTTTAAGACGTCTTAGTACAAGACATAAGGCGTGATGTTAGGCTGGAGTGCAGTTGAATTAAGTCAGTGCTTTCCTGGTGCTCTGGAGCTTTGGAAGCCGCCCTCTGTAATTATTCGTACCACTGAACTTTCTATTAAAATTGGGTACCAGAGAAGTCCAAGGTTAGAGTTTCTCATAACCCCTCTGCTTTAACAGTTAGCTGGGCTGGTGGGCAGCACTAATACCTGCCTTTGAAAAGTGAAAAGCTTAACTGGGACTTGATTTTATTTCATTTATTTTTTATTTTTATTTTTATTATTATTATTTTTGGTGAGGAAGATTGGCCCTGAGTGAACATCTCTGCCAATCTTCCTCTATTTTGCATGTGGAATGCTGCCTCAGCATGGCTCTGTGAGCTTGATGATGATGTGTAAGTCTGCACCTGGGATCTGAACCCGTGAACCCTGTGCTGCTAAAGCGGAGCTCCCGAACCCGACGACTATGCCACCAGACCAGCCCCTTGATTTTTTTAATTTAATAATTAGGGCAAAGCTATTTAATAGTAGTTAGGACAAAAAACAGCAAACAAAACTAGTTTGCTCTGTAGGGCTTGATTTTTAAATCTAGTTGTATAAATTGACTTGGAGCCCAGGTCAGTGTTTTCCTCAGAAAATAATCCTGTGTTCAACATGCAGACATGTTTAATGGACCTTGTATTATGTCATAAAGTAGTCGTTTAAAAAAATTTGTTAAATTGCTGACACAGAAGCCCAATATAAAAACCTGATAGGAGGGAGGTGTTCGGGCTGGAGAGGAGGTGGACCCCCACCTGCTCTAGACTTCAGAGCATGATTTTAAAGCCACTGTGAGAATCAGTCATCCTAGTCTGGAAAAACTTCAAAGCCTGCATCACTTTTATGGAATGAGCTCCACCTCTGCACCCGCTGCTCCCAAGAACACGTGGAGAAAACCTAACTTTAATTAACATTAATTTCCTTTTTGAACCACTAAGATTCTGACAGTTTGGCAGTTGATTAGCAGTAACTCCAACATTTGGGAGATCAAGTTAAAAACCAGGAAGGTAGATTTTTGAGACCTGCACAGAAATGATAGTCTCTGTTTGTATGCCATTTTGCAGATTACAGAACACTTTCACATATATTTTGTTTAGCTGTCACATTCACTTGTGTTAGTAGCATTCTTCTGCTGAAATAAAGGAAAAATGAAATCCTATGTTTAGAATTTGTATAGAAGGAAAGAAGTTTTTAATGTAAGTAAGTGTATCCATTGTAGCTCCTCTGAATGTTTTGGGGCCTCTACCTAAAGCTTTGTATGTTCCCTTGGTTATAAGCTGCTTTTGCTGTACATTTTACACACAGCTTTCAGATTAAAAGGCAAGTTTTCCATGGTGACTATATTGTGATGTCAGCACTCACCTGGAAGGCAACACTCCATGAGGCATGGAATGTTCTTTGAGCAGTAAAAGAAGGCATGTGATTATTCTGTAAACAGCACGTGGGTTTACAGTGAGTTTTTCACCTTCTGCCTTCCTTTTCACTCGATACTTTATTACCCACCAGAGCTTGGTGGAATTACAAAATAATTTTTGTTTCTTTATCATAGTTCAGATTGTTGCATAAAGCTCTCCAGTCAATTGTAATACATTTTCTGACTCTTAGCCAAATTTTTCCTGTCGACACCACGCAGCTCAAGAAGCATCTCCTCGGTTGAAGTCTGAGGCCTTCAGCACACAGTGCTGACCCTCTGAACTTGCCACTCATATCACTCATTTGGGTTTTTCATACAGGATCTGGTGGCAGATGTTAGTCTCCCATTGATTTCAGTCTTGCTGTGTGTGTGTGCCTTGTCTCCCAGCTGTGTTCTAAGTCCTGGAACAACTCCCAGTGTATGTGTACTGCAAGATGAGACCACATCTTTTGTCCACGAGCTGAGTTTTGGATGTATGATTGGGAACTTTTTTCCTCCAAAAGCGCAAGCAAGAGCTTTTACATTGGATCATGCCAATCACTTGACAAATAAACTTCAGTGACTTCCTCTGAGATGAAATGTTTTTTACCTTCATTATTTCATCTAGAATTTTTCTCTCAACCCAGCATCAGGCCTCCATGTGCCAGTTAGGGTACTCGTATGGAAGGGTGGAAAGGATATGTTGACTGGTTAGAATTCTCAGTCATCCTTGGGTTAAAAGTTCTACGAGATCCTCTAAAGGGCCATGTAATTGTGCGTTCTGTGACTCTAAATACTTCTGCTGGAAAAAGTCTATTTACACTAAATACCACCATACAATGGTCTTTGAGCAGTTTAAAAAGAAAACAAACCTTCAAATCTCCAACTATGGTGCTTCGGCTCAGGCTGGTTTTGTGGCGTGTTTGTGCTTTTGTGGGCCTTTGGCCAGAACAGAAATAGCAATACTTGGACCTTGAAGGAGAGTGATTTTCCAGGTTTACATCTGATCCTCTAGAAATAAGTTTTAATGTTGTAAATTTAAAAAAGGAAATTGTCGCTTCAAAATAATAGTTCTTCGTTGGAATGACTGAAAAGAAAAGATGAAGATCATTTCACTGTTCATAGGTGTAACTTTTTAGAACCACAGCATTTTCTTACTTTTTCAATCTATCTTAATTCTTTCACACGAAAATAATTTTCTGAAAAGGGTTTCTTTAAAGTTGAACTTTTTAAAAATTTTCCCACTTGTTTACAGTTCAAGTTTTGAATCACACATTGATTTGAAGGAATTATCTTTTTAAAAGAGTGAGATTGACTATTTGCTTTCCTTATTTACCAAAACGTGGGTGAGGCTGTGATCTTTGTCCATGATCATATGGACTGTGTTTACACAATCTTGTGGTAAAGTGAGGAGCAAGTTTATCCAGAAGAAAAATGGATTTATAATTTCATCCTTTGATGGTTTCACATTTTCAGATGTGGACACTGATTAACCTTTCGTATTATTAAAATACAGTTCTAATTTGTAAAGAAATGGTTGAAATTCACATTTTCTGAAACTGATTCTAAAATTATGATAATGTAACTCTTAATTCCTTAGAATAAGGGTGGATAAAATTAGAGATGGCAGAACCATATTGATATAAGACCTTTCACATTTTCGTGGAAATCAGCTAGTAAGTCGTGTATTAAAGATGTTTCTAAATAATGATTTGTAATATGTAACTGATTACAAATCTTAGACCAAGTGGTGAAATCTTTTTGCCTTGTGATAATTTGAGAAGTTTAGCATTGTGAATAAGATACTATCATAAGTAAAAGAGTTACTCAGATTGATTATAAATGTGTTTTACAAACTACAGGTCCCATGCTATCACTTGGCTGTGAAATCAGCTTAGTGGGCTGTGAATAGCATTTTAAACAGGAGGGAAGGAAGGGATCAGTGGACTTGGATAGAAGGAAATAGAATAGAGAATATTGGTGTAATTTTACATAGTAAAGTTAAGTGCTGTTTGGTGATACTTTTTGTGTGTGTGATACTCATTTCTTATATATAAATATATGTGTGTCATGAAGTCAGAGAAATCTGTACACCATCGCTGCTAGTGGTAGTGCACTTAGGTGGCCTGGTGGCCTTATGGTTGTTTAAATGACTGTACCCACAGTGCATATTTATGACAGGCTTTAATTGGGAAGCTCCAGTATTTGTACTTTTAACAGGGAGTAAAGGAAGACCTCTGTGACTTGATCAGCTTTATAGTTACAGGAATCTGGTAGGGAAAGCTAATAATTCACTGAATGAGAGAATCAAGATCCAAGAAAAAATTTTAAATGTCATACTCTATGCTGAATCTAAATCAGAAGCAATTTAATAGGAATGATTGTTCAGTTCTGCAGGTCTGTCCCAAAATGCAATGGTAAACGATGGGTGAAAATGTGGCTCATATATGTAGAGAAGATGTAGATCAATTAAATTGCTCACTAGAAAGCAGCCATGTAATGACACTATCAAAACTACTAATGGAGTTTAAGACTACATTTATGAAATATATGGATAGGTAGTCTTGGCTGATCAGGTTACATATGGTATGGAGTCCAGTTTGAAACACCATACCTTTTTTTTTTTTTGGTGTTGAGGAAGATTTGCCCAGAGCTAGCATCTGTTACCAGTATTCCTCATTTTCCCCTTTTATGTAAGCTGCTTCCACAGTGTGGCCACTAACAGACAAGTGGTGTACGTCCATGCCTGGGATCCAAACCTGGGCTGCCGAAGTGAAGGGCAGCACTCTGAACTTAACCAGTAGGCCACCAGGGCTGGCCCTGAAACCCCACACTCTTGAAAGGGATGGTGACAAGCTGAATGCCTGGAGAATAATTGAGGGGGTTCTCTTACTGAGTCAGCTCCCCCAAGATTCAGCTTTACCTATAACAAAACCACAACTGGATACATTTTATAGGAATTTGGTTGCTAACAAGGCTAAATGTAGTGCAGATTGAATGTGAATTTATGGCTCTTGCTCCCAGACAGATCACAGGCTACTGTAGTGATGGTAATTTATATGTTAATGTATCTGATTGGACTGTTCAAAATGCTTTGAGCTCTCTCTGCATGACGTCTCTCACTTCAATTTATGATCCTGCGCCGCATAACAATGTTTCAGTCAACAACGGTCCACATATACGATGGTGGTCCCGGAAGATTATTAACGTGTAGCCTGGGTGTGTAGTAGGCTATACCATCTAGGTTCGTGTAAGTGCACTCTGTGATGTTCACACCAGAAAGAAGTCGCCTAATGACACACTTCTCAGAACGTGTCCCTGTTGTTAAGCAACGCATGGCTGTACTCCAGTCGTGGAGGCCTCACTGCTTAGGACGTGAGGATACAGATCTATCACAAAATTTTCCTATCTGATGCCCACTGAAATTGCTGCCTAGGTTGTATGGTATGTTCTGTCAATTTACTTCTAAATCCTAGTATTTGCCTCTGGCATGGCTTAGACTGAGATGAAGTCTAGGAATGAGAAGTCTGTCATGGTATCGGTTGAATCCATTTCTAAAAGGTGTGTCTATAAATTAATTTTTTAAAATATCCTCAAATCATAGACCTATAACTTTGGAAAATACCAAATTTACATAAATTTATTTAATGTCATACTTATTTAATATGTATTTAAATATAGTTACCATATATAAAGAGTATATTCTGCCCCCCAAAATAATTTAATTAGTTGATTAACTGAAGAAAGGTCATGAATTCATGTTACAGTGGGTTTTTTGATTAACTTTTTTCCACAACTAAGCACTGCTGGTGTGAAAGTTGCTACACTTTGTCAAATTGGATAATGTAGTGAGGTTTGTTAAAATCGATTTTACTCAAACTTATTTCAGAAAAGGATACCTTTGTTTAATTGTAAATAATGTCTGATATCTATAAATAAGAAATCTTACATTCGTATTCAACATCCAGTTACAAGCCTGATAGGAAATCCAGAATTCACAAAGAAAAAGATGATAGGCAAAGCTATGAGAAAATGAAAACTTTGTACATTAAGTGACAAAGTTGAAAGTCAAATGGCAAACTAGAAGAACATATTTGCAAAAAATATGAGCCAAAGGGATAAATATTCGTAATTCTATAATGTCCTTCAAGTCAATAAGAAAAAGGTAGACTCTGAGCCCAGTAGACTAATGGGCAGTAGAGATGTACCAACAGTTTTACTAAGGAAATATAAATGGATAATAGACATGAAGATATATTCTTGTCATTAATGATCAACAATTCAAATCAAAAGAATTAAGTTGATGAGGGATGGGAAGAGGAAGAGGCCAAGAAAATAGCATTTTTAATTCGACAGATTGGTAAAAATCAAAAGGATTAATCGGGTTTAGTGTTGCTTAGCTAATGAGGAAATGGCTGCCTTCATGTGCTGTTGGTGGTGGTGTAAATTGGCATAAGCTTTGGTACAAGTTAAGAATCTTCAGGTTTTGACTCCCAGATTGCTACCTTACCTGAGTCACTCAGAATTTCCTTGGCTTTTTTTGCTCTGGTATCTGGTATACAGAACATTGTGTGCTCTTTTTGTGGCCAGCGCAGCCCTTTATGATGAAAAATTGCTTTATTTGGTGGGCAGGTCAGGGATCATTTCTTCAGTTTTTATAAAGATGAAGAGCTGACACTTATGTTCAGTGACTGTCCTGAGTCAGATAGGTCTGGCTAGTAGAGAGAAAGATAAGGGACAGCTGGGCTGATCCTTAAGGCAAAATAAAGCAGGGCAGGTCCTGCACAGAAGGGAAGGGACGTGTAGTAACACATTAGAAATAAGACCCAAAGCCTATGACCTGAGTATTTTTGCTGATATAGTTACACAACAGCCTGTCCTTTGGAGAAATGCTGCAGTGACCCCCTGCTGACTCAGAAAAGAGCTGTGTTGGTCCAACAATTTCAGCTATGAAGAAAGTGTGTCTTTAATTTACTTTTATAATGAATTTGAAAAACATTGTTAAAGGCATATTTTATGTGGAATTATGGATACAAAATTAAAAGTTTTGCCAAGCTATGTTCATACAGAAAATTGAAACCTAAGGACGTGGACCTTAATTTTTAACACTTTATTTGTAGTATTATTAACCTGATTTAGAACTTGATATTTATTTAGTCACAACTAGAAGAAAAACATTTAGAAGAATACTCCCATTCATGGCAACTTACTTCAGTCCTGAGCAAACTACCTTTCTTTGAAACAAGAAAAGACATTTGAAAACTTCTACTGGGGCCACTACTCAACTGGAACAAATAACAAATATATAAAGAGCAAACTTTTTTATGCAGAAGTCAGAAATCAAGTTAGTATGTGTGTGTATATATATGTTTGTCAAGATTATTTAAACTTAAAAGAATGAAGTAATAGAGCTCTGATACATGATACATTCTTAACTCCTGAGAGTTTCTTAGCTGTGTTCAGTGTGGTTAAAATACTTCCGATCATATCTTTAAGTGAATTCTAAAACTGTTTAAGTGGTTGTGTATACATGCCCCACCTTGTTCCAGAGAGGATTTAAGGCAGCTTGAAATATTCTGATGTACTTAGTTATCATAACTTTAGTCTTAAAAATCCATAATGACTGCTTGGTATGCTGAAATTACCACAGTAAAACTTGACACTAGTAGTATGATTCTTTCAATTAGTGTTGTGGTTTAACATGAGCTTCCTGTTTGTAAAATTAACACACAGCTTTGTTTTTACCAGAGCTGGTGCTTTAAAAAATCCTGGTAAAGTTACTTTTGTCTAAAAATCAGCTACTAAAGCAGAGCCCTGTCCTATAAGCAGGTGTCTCTTGCTTTGTTGCTTGAATAAAGAATGAACTATACCATTAGAGCATATTTCATAAGCATTCATAATTTGATACTCTCATGTTTAGTGTGAGTAAAAGAAACTTTGAAGGATTAACAGAAGGCCTGTTTTAGAACACCACCAAGTGAAGTTATTTCTAAACATCATGTTTACTAAGCTCATTTCATTAAGTACTTGTTCTGTAATTCATTCAGAATAAAAGCTATTAAGATAGGATTTTTTGTTCTAAAAATTTAAACTTGTGAGAATACTATTAAAGATAGATTCACATAAGCATTATTTAATACTTCAGATGACAAAAATGGAATTTACGGTCCGTATGACATATATAACAGTTACCTTTGGCATTAGGATCTAGTGGAGAATGTTCCGCTAACAGTAGTCTACCCTGACCTACACCTTTAAATTCTGAAAATGTTAAGAAGATGTGAAGTCTCTGAAAATCTCTTTTTAAAAAATGTTCTGAAAAAATGTAGGAATATGCCTAAAAGAGTTTTGTTTTAGATGAGACCACGTTTTCCCAAAGGATGAGCGGATGGAGAAGCTGATCGTCCCTCAGGCCTGTGCCTGTGTTTGGGACACTTGGTTGGAACTGGAAAGTAGTAGACACTATTCGTAGCCCAGCTCTCCATGCAGCGCATTTCTGAGATTTAACAGAGAAGGAACTTGAGTTGTCAACCATGAGCAATAAAGTAAGAATCCTCTTAAAAGCTATGAAACAGAGGTGTAGGCCAGTTTGGGGGTTTTTTTTGAGGGGGTAAAGGAGCATTCAAGGGTGTCTTTTTCCTATTTATTTAACTCATAATCTTAGAAATTGCCTTTTGCCTATTTGATGAGAATTTAAAAATCAGTGTTCTTAGGAAGTCACTCAGGGGCCAGCCCTGGTGGCCTAGTGGTTAAACTAAGGGTGCTCTGCTTCGGCAGCCCTGGGTTCAGTTCCCAGGCATGGACCTACACCACTCTGTTAGCTGCCATGCTGTGTTGGTGGCCCACATACTAAAAAAATAGAGGAAGATTGGCACGGATGTTAGTTCAAGGCAAATTTTCCTCAGCAAAAAAAAAAAAAAAAGTCTGAACATTTATTTCTGGTTACTATGTTTGCTAATTGAATCATACTTTTATGTTTGTACATTTTTGTAATGCTTGATCTGTATATAAGGTGACAGGACAAATAAATACAGAGAGTAGAATTTGGAGTCAAGAGATTTGCCTTGAATCCTGATGCATATATTCAACATGAGATCTCAAGGCCAGCCTTTTATGTGAATCCATACAGGAAGTATTTACCATAGGAGTTGGAGAAAGTGAGCAGGGGTAGTTTCATGGATAGAAAGTGTTCATAGACATTGAATTAGAGAATACACATCACAATATAATGCCCACATCATTGGTGCTATTAAGTGCATTCTAACTTAACATTAATAAAAACAGTCAATTTGAAAAAAAAATCCAAAACAGGATGATTCTTCACGTTGTGCCACAGTCTTGGGAACCCAGATCAACCCTTTCAGTATTCCATCTTGGTTAATTACACGAATCCATCACACTGTAGCCAGAATTTTGCTATGTTTATATTCATGGCACAAACAGCCTACTGGTGGACAAATTAGAGTTGCTCAACAAGTATGAGTCTGGCTCTGTAGGTGCTTTCTAGATTTCCTGTTCACCTACCCTCCCAGACCATCTAGGTAGGGGCCCCTGATTTCTACCTGGTTTCAGGTGAAAACTTTCTAGTTAACTCCTGGTTATTTATGTATCAGTCATTTCTGTGGCCTTGTTTGTTTGTTTTTGTTTTGAGAAGTCTTTTTTACTTCCAGTCAATAGATGTGTCTGGAGTCTTATGCAAAGCAGCATGCCAAATGTTAAGAGCATCTAACATGATGGCGAATATTCAGGAAGCCGCTACCAAGGGGCTTCCTGACTAGTTGGGGGTGATAACATATATAAATAATAATAGCACACAATAAACAAGATTTTAAAAGCTTGGGAGTGTGAGGAGGGGGATTTCTTTTACTGTGGGGGTCTTCGTGGCAGAGCTGGTATTTAAAAGCAGAGCTAGAGATGGGCAAGACTTTGGACAGGTAGAGCAGGGGCTACCCATGTTGGCATTGCCAAAGTTTTCCAAGAATTATTTCAGAGAGGGCATGACAAGTCAGCTGTAGGAGGCATTGCCCATATACCTATTTCCTCTATAGATATTCTTTATCTTCTTTGCCATCAACAGATAAGTTTGTTTATTGAATTGTACTAGACAAAATGAAAATATATGTAGATTGGAACAGTTAAGAAAAAGAGCGACACACTGTAGCAGAGGAAGGGTTTTAAGTCAGAAACCTGGATTAAGGTGGTCATTTTGCAGTTACAGATACATTTAACTTTGAACGTTTGGGCAAATGAGGGAAAAAAGCAAAGCAGAAACACAGTGGACATACCGATTAAAAGAAACATACCAATTCTTCAGAATTGAAACTTTATTACTAATTTTTAAAAATTATGAAAATACTCAAGCATGTACAGATAGACTCTAATATAGTGAATTTCCAGCTTTAACATTTATTCATATTTTGCTAGCCTTGTTTCATCTATCCCCCCCGACCTTACTCTTAGGGAGGGGTCATACTAGAATATTTTATAGCAAATTCCACATCACTCTACTTTAGTATGTGTGTCTAACTGATCAGGACGTTGTTACATATCTACTACTTCTGTTATAATACCCAACAAAATTAACAGTAATTCCTTAATTATCATACCTAGTGTACAATTTCCAACGTATCTTTTTTATTGTGGTTTATTTGAATCAGGTCCTGAGAGGCCCATATATTTGACTGTCTAGTGAGTCTCTTACCATGGAACGTTCTTTGCTGCCTTTTTCCCTCTTCTTGTGCTATTTGACTTGTTGGAGAAATGCACTATTTGTCTAGTCAAGTGTCCCTTGTTCTAGGTTTGACTCACTGCTTCCTTGTGATGTTGTTTAACTTGTTTCTCCATCCCCTGTGTTTCCTGTAGATCGATAGATCTAGAAGCTTGATTAGATTCAGAATTTTTTTTCTTTCTTTTTTAATGAGAGAAAGGAGGTCAAATATTTTTATGGATGGAGCTTTGTACTTCCTATTGGATCATGTCATGAGACACATTGATGTCTGGTTGTCCTATTTTTAGTGATAGATCAGTGTGTTCCAAGTTGTCAGCTCCAGTGTATCCACTATGAAGTTCTCCATCAACATTACACCTACTGGTTTTAGTGGCTGTTGGTGATTGTTTCACGAAGGATTACAAAATGGTAATTTTCTATTTTTCTTTCTACATTTACTAGCTATGTGAATCTTCTATAAAGAACTTTCCCTTATCTGTTTGATTACCCTCAAATACAGGCTATACAGAAAAAACAGGATAAATGTGCCTTCCTTTCCGTTTATTTACCAGTTTTTAGGATATTGAGCTGTTCCTGTATAGTCCAAGATGACCAATGAAATTTATTTTAGTATTATAATTTTTTCATGGATTTTAATGTTTTACTTATATTAACTATATGATATATACTTATTGTTAGTAACTATACATAATAATTTGTATATCATATATATGCACATATTTAATTTGCATGTCAGTTTCTTGTGATCATTTTCCTTATTGTGTCCAAATTGTACCATCTTAGGCCTGTGGGAGCCTTTCAGATTGTCTCCTTTTGTCTTTCTTGGCATGACCACATTCATCTTTGCTGTGAGGTAAGATGTCCCAGGCTCATCTTGTATATTTCCTGCTCCTTCATGGAGCCCTGGTTCTTTATAGTGGGAATGATCTTGTGGTAATTTTTTAAATAGCACTTTCATAAGCAGGAAAAAACAGTATTACACACACATTGTAAATACTTAACCTTAAGAAAAATTTAATATACATTTCACATTCTCACTATCCATTATTAACTTTTGATATATATTTTTTCTTTTTGGTAAGGAAGAGTGTCCCTGAGTCAACATCTGTGCCACTCTTCCTCTGTTTTGTATGTGGGATGCCACCACAGCATGGCTTGACGAGCAGTGTGTAGGTCTGCACCCGGGATCTGAACCCACGAATGACAGGCCACCGAAGTAGAGCGTGCGAACTTAACCACTACACCACTGGGCTGGCCCCTAACCTTTGATATTTTTTTTCTTGATCAGCATATGTATCTGCATATATAGATCACACATGAGATTATAATATATATTTATGCACCTTTGTATCTAACGTGTTTTCACTTAGGAATTGTGGGCATTTTTTCATGTCAGAAATCTTCAGAAGCATTGATTTTAAATGACTTCACCATGTTCAGGTATATTGTCTGAGGATTTTGCTGTTTTCCCTTTTTTCCACCGTTTTGAGTAACTGTTCACTTGCCATCTTGATACATAAATGGTAGAGAAGCAAGTTTAAACCGGCTGATACATAAGGAACATATTCATTGTAACATGGAAGATACTAGGTAACCTAATAGATAGTAGATTTGGAGTCAAAACCTTGCTTGGAGTCCCAGCTCTTCCACTTTACTAACTAGCTTCATGGTATTTGAACAAATTGTCCAATACTTTTGAGCCTTAGTTTACTCATCTATAGAAAAGAAAAAACTAAAACTTCTCTAGGAATGAAGGATCAGAAGACTTCTACTGTTTCTTTGAAGATCAAAAGAAATAGTTCACTCATTCTAGAAATATTCTAGATGTGGCACGCGCTGTTCCAGATTCTGGGTATACAGCACTGAATGAGTGAAACCAACGAAGTCCTTGTCTTCATGGAACTTGTATCAATAGAGAAGGGAGCAGATAAACGTATGTCAGGGTGTGGCGATAAGTACTGGAGGAGCAGTGAAGCAGGATAAGGAGAGAGTAGGGGGAGGTGCTGTTTTGGGAACAGTGGTCTGGGAAGGCCCTATTGACAAGGTGTCACTTGAGTAGAAGTGTGAGTAAAATGAGGAAGGAGCCATGGTGCTTTGAGCTGCGAGCTGTCTGTGAACAGTGTGGGGAAGGTACTTAGGCCTGGCCCTGGACTGTTGAGTCCAGGAAGTGTGGCTGAAGCCTAGAGTAGAAGAGATGACACCAGAGAGGAGTAGGTCCCAAGGAGCCTTGTAGGCCACGGTCAGGAGTTTGGATTTTATTCTCAGTGAACTGGGAAGTCACTGGGGGAGGAAATGAACAGAGAAGTGACAGTGCTTTGTAAACTGTAAAGGGTAGTTCTACTTGAGAGACCTTACGTTTTTTTAAACACTGCTACTAGTATTACACCACTCCAACCATCTGGTTCACCATCTAGGCTATAAAAGAATTTTAGTATGACTCCTGCATAATATCCAGTGTGGAATATCACTGGCCCCTGAAAGTCTAGTCAAGATTTATTAATTGCAAAACACACTGCAAAGTCTGGTATGCACTTAAACCTTAGCTTTTGGTTTTGCCGTGGTTGGTGAGGAGCTGTGTATTTGGTAGCTTTGGTAATTGACCAGATACTCAGCTGCTGCTTCAAACTCCTCGTGGTTTACTTTACTGGAGCTGAGTGATTGCATCTTATTTGTGGCTAAGAAGGGCATGTATCCTGTCCATTCAAAAGCTGAATCAAGACTTTTAGATAGAGATTTAAAAGAAGAATAAGATCACTCATTTTATATTGCTGTCCAGTCTGTTTAGATACTGTTTTTCCCATCTTGGTTGTGGAAATAGTAGTCATGCATCAGATTTTAGAAGCAAAAAAACCCCCACAAAACTACCCTTTACTACTATTTCTTGGGATTTTACCCTATGCAGATACTGTGCTAAGCACTTTAAACACATGTAATTTAATTCTTAGACTACGTTGTGAGGTAGCTATCATTTTTCCCATTTTAGAGCTAAGGCATGGTGAAGCCAGGATTTGAACCCAGGCTATTTTTAAAGCCCATGTAATTAACTGCTGTGCTTTATATAATTGCCCTGCACTGTTAAATCGATAGTCTAGCACTTAATGCAGTATCTGGCATATTGTAGATATTCAGTATTTATTTTAATTAAGTAACATTAACCCTAGAAGCAGGAGATTAGGTCTCAGAGCCGGAGTATCTAAAAAATGTGTTCAAGTGTGTACTGCATTTCACCCTTCCCACAATTGCTTAATTAAGTACCTTAATAGTCCTTGTGTGCAAGTCTTATTATTGTATGTGGGGTTTTTTGTTTGTTTGCAGTTTGCGCACTTGACCACCAAGTTTATGAGTCAACTCTAACAGGTATGTTAGTGTAGAGTCTCATGAACTCAACTGTCTAGGAATGTGTTGTCATTCAGCAGCTTTTCATTATTGTCTTTAAACACATACACCCACATCCATACACACCAGAATGTTGTCTTCTTGAGAGCAGGCGCTCTTGATGCCTTAAGTTTGTGGCATATAGTGAGCCCACCGTTGGTATTTGAGTGACTAAAAGTCGTAATGACTGGCTTATGGACCATTTGACTACTTTTCAGTATTTGTCAATACATAAATGAATAGTTAGTTACCATTAGGAGTGTGTCGCACAAGCCAAAAGCACTTGGATTGTCTAAGAAGGGTAGTACCAACAGTCCTGACTCTAATGACATAACAGAGCAGTGATTTGAAGTTTTTGTGCTTTGTAAGATGGATGTGATCATTTCTAGTATCTCTTGGTCTCCATCTGTTTCAGAGAAGAGAGTAGGCTCCCTGTGCGAAAGACCACAAATATAGAGCATGTAATAAAAAGGAGAATATATACCAAACTGTTAATACCAGCTGTCTCTACAAGCTTTACAGGTGATTTTCACTTTCTACCTTATGTAGTCCATTAAAGTTTGGATTTTGCACAATGAACAACATAATCATTTTTTAAGAGCCAGAAGTTTAATTCTCAGTGACAGACTTAGATGCAATAGTAGATAGACTTTCATTATTCTGACCCTTCAATCCCTCCCAGCCACAAGGATATAGAAGCCAGCAGAAGGCTATGCTTAAGTAAACAAGAGCACAAAAAGCAATGCTTTTTTTTAAAATGATTTCAACAGTTAATAAATGTCCCACTCATTGCAACAACTAAATTTTCTAGAATATCCCCTAGGGGTGATATTGGCCCCATTGACAACAACTGCCCTGTGTGGAGAATAGTGAAGGTCTTCACTTGATGTCTGTAGGGATAGAGAGATTCAGAACGTAGAATTGACTGAAACTGTGAACTGATGATATATGGAAGAGTTAAGGAGTAGAAAGAGTCTGGTATGATGACCAGGTTTTGTGATTGGGTGAACAATGGATCCATTCATCGTGAAGGGGAACTTAGAAAAAGAAGCAGGACTTGGGGATGAGGTCTGAGTTGCCTGGAGGATATCTATAGGGAGCAGCAGTTGACATGTAGGCCAAATGGTTGGGGCAGGAGATAGATTTCAGGTTGTTGAAATTGCAGGTAGATGAGATCACTCAGACAGAATATAGGGTAAGAACACAGCCAAGGATGGAACCTTAAAGGACTCAACATTGGAGTAAAGATGAGTCATTGAATTAAATGCAGAAAGAAGGGCATTTGGAGAGAGAAGAAAATAATTAGGGGAGAGCAATGCATGAAAGCTAAGGGGGTGTAGAGTGCTAAATGTTCGTGCAAATTTAGCATGCAATTCCATAAATGTTAATTTTAATAAAAAGTAGGATATTAAATTATTCCCTGCATTGTCCTTTCCCAACCCCCCAAATTTTCAAGTTAAGTTTCCCTCCAAGGCTTCTTTATCTTTTGGATTTAAGCATACATCACTGATTACCATCAGGAGCAAGTTTACCCCTAGTTTGAGAGATGAGGTATGGGTTTCCACAGCCCTCTTTAGAATCTTGACCATGGCTGGCTTTATCCCAATTGCATTAATAATTTTGGCTCAGCCCAAGGAATCCTGCTGAGGTTTATTATGAACCAAATTTCTTTTTTTTTTGAAGGGACAGGGGGAAATTAGTTGTATTTGAATGCTAAATGAATTTTTTCAATTGTAATATGTATCTTTGTCCATTTCCTTCATGAACTCCAGTTATGTCCAAAACATAGATTAGGCAGTTTTGAAACATGATTAAGAAAAATTTTGAAAATACAGAGAAGTTGAGTAACAATGAAAACCCATATACACACCATCTAGATTTACACAGTAAGATTTTTACCATATTTGCAAATGTGGTACTCTGCCTTAGAAGTCCTTGGCATATTCAGGAAACGGAAAGGACATTGGTGTGACTGGACCTCTGTGATAAAGGCCAGAGCCCTGGGCTGTAAGTTGGAAGTGAGTAAAGCCTAGAGCACCATGGTAAGGAGTTTGGATTTTATTATAAGGGCGATGAGAAGTTACCAAAGGGCTTTAGTCAGTGAATTCTTCTTGTTCCCGAAAATTCCCCCAAATACTTCTAACTAAATACTGCTGGTAGTAAAGGAGGAAAGGGGAAAAAGAGAAAGGCAAGCAGATTGTTATGGTGAAAGGTGTCTTTTAACCATCTTAATCTGTGCTTAACCATTGCTTCCTCCAGCTTGGACATCTCCATATTCTTGGGATTGTCATTTCCAAAACTCAGATATATACCTACGTGTTTCACATCCTTCAGGATCACAGAGCGGACCAGGCCCTTTTGAAAGCACTGTCTCCATGCCTGGGAGAAAGCAGTGAGGGCTGAAAAGTCCACTCTTAGTGGTTCCTTTGCCGTCAGCATTTGAGCCTTGTTGGAAGGTCATATGTTGCTCTGTGAAGGGATTAACTTCTGTGGGTTTTTTGTTTTTTGTTTTGCTGAAAATTTGCTCTGAGCTAGCATCTGCTGCCAATCGTCCTCTTTTTGTATGTGAGCTGCCACCATAGCATGGCCACTGACAGATGAGTAGTGTAGGTCCATGCCCAGGAACCAAACCTGGCTGCTGAAGCAGAGTGCACCGTGTTTAATCACTAGGCCACCGGTGCTGTCCCTTAACTTGTTTTTTGTGAGTAAGGATTAACGTAAGGGGACTAAAGCAAGAGTTGAAGCATGAAACTCAACTCTTTAAAATGTAGTTTGTATTTGGTTCCAAATCTTCTTGTTCCTCTTTGTTATCACTAAAATCGATTAATGATTCATAAAATCTGTTCAGTCACTGTATTTTTTAAAAAATAGATCCTGAACACAATCATCAGTTCTGTTGAGATGACCATATTTTTCCTAGTTTCCTATAGATTTAAGGTATAAAATGTTTAAGTTTCTTGATAGTAAGCAACTCTAGCATTCTTGGAAAAAGGCTGTTTGATTGTTTAAAAAAAAGGAATAAAATAGAAATTTTTACCTTTGTGTGTATGCACGTGTATGTAACATTAAGTTGTTGCTTATAGATCTTGATCAAAGTTTGAAAACACTGCTGGTTCTATGGGCTCTAATTTTCAAAGTAAAATTAATAAATTGGCAGTCTTACTTTTCTCTGTCGTTCAGCCTTCCATTCAAATGTTTTATGGATAGTACTCTTTGTGTATTAAGCATAGATTGTTTTATATCATCCATTGATTTCTTTAAACTCAGTTTTTGTGTTTATCAAAGTTATACGTGTGTGGGAGCTGGCCCTGTGGCCTAGTGGTTAAGTTTGGCCCACTCTACTTTGGCAGCCTGGATTTGGTTCCCTGGTGGAGACCTACACCACTTGTCAGCAGCCATGCTGTGGTGGCAACCCACATACAAGATAGAGGAAGACTGACACAGATGTTAGCTCAAGACAAATCTTCCTCAACAACAACAGATTATACATGTATATAATTGAAGGAAGCAAATAGTTACAAAAAGGGCTTGTAAGAAAAAATACTATCCCTTTACCCTTTTTCTGCTCTCCAGAGGTAACACCTTTCAATTCTTTTGGCCCATTGTTTTAAAATCTTTCTCCACATCTTTAATGAACATACTTATATGACACATCCATGATTTCACCACGCTACTTGTAACATTTGCCTCAGTAGCTGCTTTTTTCTTTATTGTGCTCATTGTAAATTCAGTAACACAATAAATACTTAGTAGCTCTATGCATATTAATTTAACGTGTTTATTAAGAACTTTCTTTTTTTCCTATATTTTCAATTAATTACTTAAAAAGTGGATCACTGAGTGGCATACAACATTGGTATATGATATTTAAGCTTAATACATAGCAAAGACATAAGACATAGAAACAGAAATTCTAATGCAGAAGTTTCAAGGGGTGTTATTTCTTTATTTTTGCCCCTCAAAATGTTAGACAGTTGTGTCGCATAAGAATTGGTGAATTTGAGGATGTACATGAAAGAAATAGAAGAATTTGTTTAATTGCTGCACTCATATGTTAAAATATCTATACAGTTCTTGTCTATATTTTATAATATAATAAAGTTATATACTTTTTTATTCTTTTATTTAATGATTATACTCTGCATATTAAAACAATACATCATGAAAGAATGCATAAAGTGTGTGTATGAGAGAGAGAGGGCGGGAGAAAATATGAGCATGTCGTGAATTGCTTCGCCACTGTGATCGGATCCTGCTGAGGAGTGTCCACTTCTTGTTTGGGGGTACTTGTTACTAACTGTATTTCCTCAAAGTACAGTCTTATTAGTTTATATGTTCTGCAGAATCTTGGCTGCCTAGTGTACTAATGAAGAGGAAGGATGGTGTCATGCTTCCCCTTTCCTTCGCAGAAGCATTTTGTGTATGTGTCCTCTTCAACAGCTGTGCTCTTTCTGCTATGACCAGTATTTGGTGTGTGGTAGGACTTTTTTAAACCCCCTTTGCCCTGAAGAGTCACTTCTTCCACCGTAGAGCCAGAGCTGAAAATATCTCCGTTGCATAGCACTGTAACACTTCCTGCAAAATACCGTTAAACATTCCCACCCTCCACCCAGCAGTGACTTGGAGCATCACTGCCGTTATTTGCAGAGTACGAATAGGAAGGATTATATTTCAGAGGATTTATTGTGAGTGTGAGTCCACTCTGTTTATGGAGAAGCAACCTGCATTGCTCTCCACGTCCCTCAAAAGAATAGGTTAAAAAGAAAAAAGTAATGGAAAAGAATGGTCCACTATTTGTGTTCCATCTAGCTAGGTAGTCAGAGAGATGATGTAACAGCTACTTGGGAGTCACTCGCCTATAGTTGATCCAAACTTCTCGTCATAGAAAAGATATTTAGAAGTAAATATATGCATTTTTGAATTTTTCCAACCTGTGTTTGAGGAATTTTCCTTTGGTTGATGAAGATCTGGTTTTAATTTGATCAAAAAAGGATTTCAGGCTGACAGGAGGTGAGCTATATAGGTGATACTTGGGTACAGAGATTGGTCAGAACTGACCATATTAAAACATGTCAAGAAATAATATATCTGTTCATGATTTAGTTGTAGGCTTAGCATTAGCCTTCATTTGCACGCTCTTTTCCCCTAATTGTTTATTTGTGAAGAGGTACGCAGATCACTGTATCTCAAACTTTAGAGGAGAAAACGTTCGAATTTTTCAAATGAAGTCTTAGGCAAAGTTCAAGAGAAGTGTTAACGATGCTCTGCAGTGGAGATATTTTATGTTGAGTGGGGAAGATGACAAAGTAGGGTTGAGTTATCTGAGACTTCTCTCCCTGCTTTGGCAGAGGTGGGGAGTAGACGCAGGGGCAGTTAAATAGAAGAGTTTGGAAGTCACAACCACTGATCTAAGTGATCGTAAGGTTCTTCTCAAAAGTGGTATCTTTTGGTATCATATGAAGTTGTTTAGTGCCTACAAGTATAACTTCTTTTAGTTTATTTAGTGAAGGAAATTGTAACTTCCGACATGTTCCCAAGTTACTTCTGTTGTTTGTCTTGTTAACTTTGTTTTTTCATGGTGACTTCTTGGAATAGTTGATGTCCTCCTTTTTTGCGTGGTGTAAGATTGTGGTTTCTGTGGTTGAAATGTCTTCTGCTACCCACAAAAAATTAAGAACTTCCAGAAGTTCGTTATCGCCAGGGTTTTATCCAGTGAGCTCCTTCATAGGAGATAGTCACATCCAGGCAGAAAGAGCGCACAGTGAAACTGTCGCTAGAGGGATTGGAGGATCTGATGGGAGATTTGTCCAAGACTCCGCCCAGGATTCTCTCCTGCTCCAAGACCCTCTGACTGACTGAAGAGAAGCATGGGTGTGCTAAGGAAGTGTGTGCCCACCAGGGTACTTAGGAGTACACAGCATGACACTGTTTTGAAAAGGAGCATCTGGAGAGGCCTAGATAGTGGGCTTATTGCTAGTGCTGTTTAGCTAAGCTCCTGGCCTACTTTTTGCGTCAGTTTCCTTGACTGTGAAATAGAGATATCTCTTAATTGGAGGTGCAGTGTGGTGATGAAGGACAGTTTGGATCGAGACAGACCTAAGCTGATTTTACCACTTAGTACCTTGAGCCAGTTTCTTAACCTTGTTAAACTTCTCCTGTAAGTGAGAGTAATAATGTCCCTCAGGGAATTGTTTGAAAAGATCCCATGAGGTGATGCTTAGCATGGGGCCTGGCACTATTGGTTGCCTGTGAGTAGTAGCTGCTGCCACCTGCCTCTTCAGCACCAGCATGTTCCTCCTCAAATGGGTGGTTAGGAGAGCAGGTGATAAAAAAGACGTTTCGAAAAGGATAAAGTGTTCTGTAATTCTAAGATATATCTCTGTATTATCATTTCTCATGTATTTGTGGGTTTGCCTGTTCCTCCTGATTTTGAAAGTCATGTAAAATGACTTTCTCAAACACTAGTTTTCTTCCCAAATTAAGAGTTAGAAAGTATGTCTTCTGTTGACCCCACTTTTTCTCACTCATGCCTTGTGCTGTGTCCCCAGGTGAAGCAGGCGGAGTGCAGTGAGGCGTCTGTCGCTGCCGCCATGCCGTTCCCGTTCGGGAAGTCTCACAAATCTCCAGCAGACATTGTGAAGAACCTGAAGGAGAGCATGGCCCTTCTGGAAAAGCAAGACATTTCTGACAAGAAAGTAGAAAAGGTATGTATTTGGCACTAACATCTGTTGCCAATCTTAGTGGCATTTGCTGCTACCTAAATAGAGTTGTCTTCTGTACAACTGTCTAACAAATATGTTTCTAACTTTTTTCTCAGTTTTTCATTTGAGGTTTTCAGGTTTATTTAAATTTTGGGTTTTTTCCATTGTTGAAGTGGTTTGTCTGATTCCTGGAAACAGTATTTCCACCGATAGTCTTCCTGAGGATATATACCTCTCCTGGTTTTCTTTCTGTGTTCCGTGTATCCATGATGAGCATCTCTCTATCCAGTCACCACCGTCCAAAGCCTGTCTTTCATCCCAGTCTGTCTCCTCCCTCTTCTCTGTAACACTATCTTTCACTAAATAGTATGAACCTCTACTTCCTAAGGGGTTTGTGAATTGACCCTGACTTCCATTCCTACTTGACAAAGATCCTCATGACCTTTCTTAGGCAGCAGCCTCCTTAGTGCTCTTTCTAAAACACTGCCCCTGCTTTCAACCTTCAGTGCAGACTCCTCACGTGGCACAGAAGACCCTTTGTGACCTGGTCTCTGCTTCTGTAGGTGAATTTCAACCCCTCTCTCCCTTATTCTATATGCTCTAGTAATCTCAACCTGCCTCTATTCATTGAAAGCAACTAAAGCAAAGAATCAGCTATATGTACTGTTCTTAATGCCTTTGTATCATTCTTCCCCACTCCAATTCCACTTTAGTCCCCATTTATCTTTCAGAAACACCCTATACCTTTATTTTTCCTAGATGGCTTCCCAGAATATTCTCTCTCCTGCCCCTCCCTTGTCCCTTAAAGCAGTTCTCTGCCATTTGGTCACCTCTCTTGGAAATGCCAGGACTGCCCCCATCTTCAACCTGATTTTGTTCATGTTGTATTTTAGTCTCCCTTACTAGACTATGAGCTCTTTGACCCATGTATCATTTCTGGCTCACCTATGTCCTCCACAGTACCTGACTCCTGTAGGCTGGATGCCGGCTATTTATTGAATGAGTGTTTGATTAGAATGACATTTTCCACCTTATCTTTTCTTTGAGAAGGTTCTTTTCTATTTTGGGTTGAAGGTTAGACTGCTTAACTGCTACCGTATTTTTAAGTCTAAGACTGTGGTTTACCTGTGTTCTTACAAGGAAAAGTTCACCCTCAGTGGGATTAAGATTCGTAATTAGAGGCTATTGAGTTCTTATATCTTTCTGTCATTGGAAGCAGTCTACAGTTAGTAAAATTTTCTGTAAGTCAACTTTACTTTAGATCTTCCATGGAAACTTTAGACGGTGTCTTGCATACCTATAGTAAGAGATGTGGATAAATGTTACTATGATGAAACTTCTTTTAAAAATGTCTAGCTTAAGAGAAGACAGCTGGATTTTCATATCTGTGTTTGTATTTAATCTGCAGTCGTATGTTATTTTGGGTAAAGTATGTAAAGAAAATCTGACCTCATACAGCTATCTAGTTGGAAAAGAGAGGAGTATTTTAATAGCCTTTCAGATAATTTGAATATTTTTTGATACCACACAAAAATGTGACAGTTGATAGTTTCTTGGTTGTAATAGGGTTTGAAACTATATGAATGAACTGTTCATACTCTGCCCTTTAAAAGGATCTTTTCTCCGTGTATGATTTTGCAGTGTGCATTGGTCATTTAGAAAGTATCGCATCACTGATTTGTACACATCTTCCAAGTGTTGACACATGATACAGTATTGAAAATTCACATCTTTAAATATTACCACTGATCTCATCAGAAAAATCTTAAGTATTGGCAAGTGGTCAAACTTTTCATTTTGTATTTAAATTTCAAAATTCAAATTTGGCAGCAAATACTGTTAGTTGTTTCCCTTAAAGTGACAGGTTCACTTCCTTCATTTTTGAGAAAATATCTGCCAACTATACAAGCCTGAATAATATGTCAGTTTTTCTTTCCAGTAAAAATGACGTTCCATAAAAAACCAACTTGTTGAGCTCATAGCCCAATCATACAAGTACTTTTCCTTAAGACAGTCAGTCATATTTCAGTAAGGGGCAGAAGGTGTTTTATGCATACTTCCTGTTTATCACACCAAATGTTAAAAAGATGTGTGTCATCTTTTTAGCATTTTAAAGGTCAAGATTTAATAAAATGAATATTTTTTAATGCTTCCTCATGACATTCTTAAGTGAAACTGGCTTGCTTGCTTTTTTTTTTTAACTGAGTTTATGATAATGAAGATTACAACAATGGCTAGTACATTTGGTGTCACTTTGTTGACTCATGCCAAGGGGTCAGCACCATCAGTGCAAATGGCAATACAGTGGAAAAAGGCAGTTAATGTGTTAGTATTAATATGAAAACAGCTTTGACCTCAGGGATCCCCTGAAAGGGTCTCAAGAGACCCCCAGGGGTCCGCACTTTGATCTCTACTGTGATAGCTAATGGAAGATGTATGTATGGGTGGTGTCAGGTAGGAGGAGTATCCTAATTTAGATGGGTTATATGGGGAAGTCTTATTGAAGAGGTGGCATTGGAATCCTATGATAGAACACTAGTTTAGTCTCTGATGGAATCCATATCATCCACTTGATTAAATCAGTAGTTTTCAACCAAGGACAGTTTTGCCCTCCAAGGAGACATTTAGCAATGTCTGCAGACTTTGTTGGTTCTAACACTGGGGGGAGGGCTACTGCAGGCATCTAGTTAGTAGAAGCCATACATGCTGCTAAACAAGAGACAGCCCCCTACAGCAAAGAATTATCTGACCCAAAATATCCAGAACACTGAGGTTGAGAACTCCCACTTTACACTTAGCAAGAATCGACCTCCTGCTATTAGGATAAACAAAGCAAAGAAAGATAGTTGAGTTTATGAAAAATAACTTTCATTTCAAAGGAAGGGAACAACTCTAAAGAGCAATCCACGCAAACTACTTATTCTGAAATAGATCAAGAATAGGGAGAAAAACCTTGAAATTTCTGATTCACTTTCTTATCAAGATTTAAAAGGAAGTAGCAACTAATACACATGGTAAAGAAGAGGAAACTGAGACCTGAAAACAATGGAAAGATGAAAATCTAATCACTAAATTAAAAACCATGGAAAACAATTCTGACATACTTGAGACTTAAAACTTGAAGGTCATCCCATTAAAACCAGAGTGCTTGCTGTGACATTATTTGGCATTGTCCTGGAAATTCTGGCCAATGCATAAAGAAATGGTTTAGAAATTAAAAATGTAGCTATTGCAAATCAAGAGGGAAAATTACAGTGTTGAGATGGTCATAAATCTTTACAAAACTCAAGAGCATCAATGCGAAAATGAGAGTTCACTAGGGCAGCTAAATAAATAGAAAATTCATAGCTTCCCTAAATACCAATCAGAGCTATCTAGACATTGTAACTTTTAAAAAATATTTCATTTACAGTAGCAACAAAAAAACGTATAAGATGTCTGGAAATACCCTCATCAGGAAGTATGCAGAACCTATATGAAGAAAACCATAATACCTTGCTCAGAGGCGCAAAAGAATACTTGGCCCATGTTATTGGATAGAATATAGTTAAGATGTCATTTCTTCTCAAATTAATTTTTAAGCTTAATGCAATTCCATTTAAATCACTGCAGGATCTTCTTGTAACTTGACAAAAAATGATTCTGAAGTTCTGGAAGAATAAATAACTACAAATTGGGGCTAGGTATTTACCCAAGAGAACAAGAAATATATGTCCATACAAAGACTTGTTCCTAAATGTTCGTAGCAGCTTTATTTGTAATAGTCCAAAACAGGAAGTAGCCCAGGTACATGGATAAACCAGTTGTGGTACATCCGTAGAATGGAATACTACTCAGCAATAAAAAGGATGAACTATTGTTATACACAACAATGAATGAATCTCAAAATAATTATGTTGAGTGAAAGAAGCCAGACTATAAAGAGTACATAGTGTATGATTCTATTTATACAAAGCTCTAGAAAATGAAACTAATCCGTAATGACAGAAAACAAATCAGTGGTTGCTTTGGGATTGGTGGGAATGTAGAGGGTTAGAGTGGGGCTGGTGAAGTACAGGAACTACAGAGGGGCCTGAGGAATTCTGATGGTAATGGACATGTTCACTATCTCGATGGCTTCATGGGTGTATACAGAAGTACAAATTCAATCAAATTGTGTGCTTTAAATATATGTGGTTTGTTGTGTGTCAATTTTAACTCAATAAAGAGAGTCAGAAAAGAGTATGTACAACTGAGATAGAAGCAGCTTAGAAACCACGTGTGTATGCCCTGAGAATAACTATTTAATAAAACACCCAAAAAGACTATTGAAAGCCGAAGTTGAAGTGATAGAAATACACTAATTAAATTCTAAGTGACCATCTTCTGCTCTGTGTAGACAAGTCCATACTTGAGGTTGTAGAAGAACTAGAGTGTGTTGAGAGAGAAGTGACTAGGCTGGCACAGAAATTCAAAACTCTGCCATGAGGAATAATCGAATGGACTGAAGATATAGAAAGAATAAAATTTGAGCAGTGTAACTTTGTAGGATGAAGGGAAGCCCTAGATCTCTGAGTAGAATGTTTTTAGGGGATCATCTAATACGAGGAAAGGAAAAGTTCCAGACAGTGGCAGGAGATAAAGTTAAGACCTATGAGTGGAAGTACAACAGGGAGTCCAGTTTCGTCTTGATGTTAGGAAAAATAATAAGTGGAAGTTGGGAGCCAGCCCCGTATTAGTGGTTAAGTTTGGTGCATTCCACTTCGGCGGCCCAGGTTCACTTCCTGGGCACAGACCTACACCGCTTGTCAGCAGCCATGCTGTGGTGGTGACTCACATACGAAATAGAGGAAGATTGGCACAGATGTTAGCTCAGGGCAGATCTTCCTCAAGCAAAAAGCAGAAGATTGGCAACAGATGTTAACTCAGGGCCAGTCTTCCTCAGCAAAAAAAAAAAAAAAAAAAAGCAAAAGTTGGGTTTTTTAGGAGATAGCAAGGTTCCCGTCACTGGGTACATATTGGCATAGGCTAGGTGACCACTTAGGTATTGTAGAAGGAACTCAAGCTTTGTATAGTTGATACATTCTTACATTGACACACCATATTTTGCATGGTGCCTTGGAATAGGCCTCCACCTTATTTTTAGGTAGAATAGTTTCCTGGTGTTATTCTCATGATCCACATGAAAAAGCTATTGTTTCCTAAGTAATCTATTATGTAGAGTCAGAGATGAAATTCACTCCTAGCACTGCCAAACCCATGGTAAAATTATGCCTGTTTCTGCCTTATTCCTTATATCCATGGGCATTTTCTCACTTGTTTCTTGTGATCTTATAGACAAAATCATAAAAACAACATTTAAATGTTTATTCCTTTATTTGTAATGTGTTGGTGGTTTTACTTGTTTTATCTGGTACACAGTTGCCATATTAAGAATTGTGTATAATACAAATAGATGAGTCTGTTAGGAGCTATGCAACACCTCTTAGAAAGAATTTGAAAACTACTTCCTTATATCTTTAGAAAAAAGTGGTTTCTCTTCGCATCCTTATTTTTAAGTAACTGGGGCATGGGGGTGGAGTGGGGTGGGGTGGAATTTGTTCTTTCGTTGCTAACAGCCACACAGATCTGGTGTACCTAATGACTGTTTACACACTCTGTGCCCGCTGCAAGCTATATAAAGAAGGCATGGCTGCCTCGCTCCACTTATACTTGGTTCCCTTCATTGCTGTGAATGCATGTGTTCACAGTGTTGAATAGCTATATTCACTCATTTCATGAGAGGAATAAGTTTGCTGGCGTATTTAAGAGGGGGGAATGGATAGCCTTTTCATAGCATAGCCATTTAACAGTGACTCATGGTTACTAAACTTGTTTAGAGTAATCTTTGACACGAGGAGGTTATTAATAGGTTTTTCTTAGTCTGTGATCTTTCAGTTTAGAAGACTCAGGCATTTTCTTTAGAGGAGAGGGGTGTGTGTGTGTGTAGGATTTTTTTTTTTTAATTTAATACAGGAATTAATGTGATAATAGGTTATTATCAAATATTTGGCACAACAGTATTTGTCAGTTTACTTTTAGATTCCATCTCACATCCTTTATCCTAGTTTACTTTGATTTATGTTTACTTTTTTCTGTGAGGTCATTTAATCCCTTTTTGAGAATGAATTGATATTTAAGGCAGTAAATATAGGTTGGTATATATTTAGAGGACTCTTGTTTGAAATTATTTGTTTGCTGAAGAGTGGGTCTAAAGAAACTCAAAAAAGAAAAATGTAAGACAAAGTAATAAATGATACAATCCTCCCCCCCCCCACCAAAGAAACCCTGGGCTTTTTGAGGCATTTCTTAATACTGATAACTAGTTACTTATGTATAAGTTACAATAAACTCAATTATGTAACTTAATGGTGAACAGAAAGAAGCATGGAAAATTCTGCTTAATAGATCATTTTAAAATTGTTTCTAGGGGCCGGCTCCGTGGCCGAGTGGTTAAGTTTGCATGCTCCGCTGCAGCGGCCCAGGGTTCGGATCCTGGGCGCAGACATGGCACCACTCGTCAGGCCAAGTTGAGATGGCGTCCCACATCCCACAACTAGAAGGACCTGCAGCTAGGATATACAACTATGTACGGAGGGGTTTGGGGAGATAAAGTAGAAAAAAAAAAAAAAAGAAGATTGGCAACGGTTGTTAGCTCAGGTGCCGATCTTTAAAAAATAAAAATAAAAATAAAAAAAATTGTTTCTAGAAAAAATGACTTTATAAACAATGATTCCCATCTGAATTACATTTTTTTTATTCTGTATTTCATGTGCACAATAGTTGGCAGGACAATCTTTTGCAAAAGATGACAGCAGAAGTAATTACTGGCATTATTTCTGTTGTCATATTTTGCAAAAGTTTCCCAACTTGATTGAATCCACAGACATGTTAGTGCCTTCATATGTGTAGACAGATAGACACACATATGGATCAGATTTGTCCCTGTTCTTAAGGAGTTTATAGTCTGGTAGAGGAAATAGGTATGTAAATAATGTACTATAGAGATACTTGGGGATATTAATGAAATTCCTTAGGAACCAAGAGGATAAAGCAGTTACTATCTCTGTCAGAGACAGGTACAGAGATAGCATTAGGTTTGAAGTGACATTTGAACTGGTTTTTAAGGTGTTTGGCAGGCAAAGAGTGAGAGGGAATGGAATGTGAAATGACCTAAAGTATGGCATGTTCAGAAAACTGTGACAAGTTCAGGGTGCCTTTATAAGGATGGAGATAGAAGGGAATTGTGAGAAGTGAGGCTAGAGATGTAGGTTGTGGTAGATTGAAAAGGGCCTTGTATACAACCTAAAAATACATTGAGGGAGCCAAAGACATCTTTTGTTGTTGTTGTTGTTGTTGTTTTGGTTTAAATCTTCATTTTTAAATAATTATTAATTCATAGGAAGTTGCAAAAAAGTATACAGGGAGATCCCCTGTACCTTTCATCCAGTGTCCCCCAGTGTTAACATCTCACAGGACTATATGCAATATCAGGATCAGGAAATTGACACTGGTGCAGTCCACAGGCCTTATCCACAATTCACCAGTTTTACAACTGTGTGTGTATGTGTGTGCGGCTCTATGCAGTTTTATCACTTGTGTAGCCATGTGGTTTCTTAGTAACCACCACCACCACAATCAAGATACAGAACTGTTCCATCACCACAAGGCCTCCTCTTGCTATCTCTTTATTGCCACATCCATCTCCTCTCCCCCATCCTTAACCCTTGCTGGCAACCACTAATCTGCTCTCCAAATCTATAATTTTATTTCAAGAATGTTTTATAAATAGAATCATACAGTATGTAACCTTTTGAGATTGGCTTTTTTTCACTCAGCTTAATTCCCATGAGATCCATGCAAGTGGTAGTGAGTATCAATAATTCCTTTTGGTTGCTGAGTAGTATTCCATTCTGTGAACGTACCACAGTGTGTTTAACCATTCACACATTGAAGGACATCTAGTCCGTTTCCATTTTTGGTTGTTACAGTTAAGGCTACTACGTACAGTTGTGTACAGGTTTTGTGTAAACGTAAGTTTTCCTTCCTCTGGGATGAATGTCCAAGAGTACAGTTCTTGGGTCATATGCTAAGTGCATGTTTAGTTTTATAAGAAATCATCAAGCTCTCTTCCACAATCACTGTATCATTTTACATTCTCGCTAGCAATGTTTCATAGTCAGAGATTGGGTGAGATTGGAAGTGTGTTTGGGAATACGGACATAATAGCAGAAGATGAACTTGGTAAGAGAACTCTGGTGATAAGAAAAGCTTAAGGGTAAGGAGGAGAAGCAAGACATAAGGCTACATTTTTTTTTTTTGAGGAAGATTAGCCCTGAGCTAACTACTGCCAATCCTCCTCTTTTTGCTGAGGAAGCCTGGCCCTGAGCTAACATCCATGCCCATCTTCCTCTGCTTTATACATGGGACGCCTACCACAGCATGGCTTTTGCCAAGCGGTGCCATGTCCGCACCCAGGATCCGAACCAGCAAATCCCGGGCCACCGAGAAGCCAAACGAGTGAACTTAACCCTTGCGCCACCGGGCTGGCCCCAGGCTAAATTTCTGAGGGAGACTTAAGAGTATGTTAACCTACAGTTAACTCCAGGTTCACATACCCCCTGGCCTGTCTTTTACCCACCAAGTATTTTCTAGAGCATGAGTCAATAAACTGCGGCCTGGGTTGACCCATTACCTGTTTTATAAATAAAGTTTTATTGGAATGCAGCCATGCTCATTCGTTGACATATGATCTCTGGCTGCTTTCCGGCTGCAGTGGCAGAGTTGAGTAGTTGTGACAAAGGCCATGTGACCCACAAAAAGTTTGCTACCTACTTATCTAGAGGAAGTCGATAGATACCTGTGATGAGATGGATTATAGCAGGGATTCTTATTTTGTTTAGAAATGGGGAGAGGAGCAGGGCAAGTGTGTGTTTTATGTGTGTGTTTGTTTACTTGTGAACTCAGTGTTCCACATATGTGCAAAGCGTGCTCTGGAGAAGCACGTAGGCCCTGGTTTCAGGTGCTCTTTCTCCATTCATCCACTTTTTTAGTTTTACTTTATCCTAATTTGTATTTTGGGGTTCTACGTAAGTTTTTATTTTGATAAGTGGTGGCAGGCAGAACTAAGGGTATCACTGGCTCCAAAAGCATTTAAAAACCACTGATTTGGATGACCTCTGACGTCTCTTTCAACACTAAGATGCTGGGATTCCATCTGCGGCATCACTTCAGACTTAACATTTCAACTCAGAATTCATTTTCTCTTCCCCAGAATTGGTCTGTCTCTTCTAGATTGACTGGGTTAAGAAATGTTGCCTTTATATCCCTGGCTCAAGACCTAGAAGTGTAATGGGTGATTCAGAGGAATTGCACCTTTTAAAGCTTTTTGATACATCTTGCCAAATTGCCCTACAATAAAATTGTACCAATTTGTTTTTCTACCACCAGTGTGTCTTCTAGAAGTCTTTGCCTGTGATAGGAGGGAAAAAATATTTTATTGTTTTAAATTTATTATTCTTATTATGAAGTAGAATACCTTTTTTTAAGGTTATTTACCTTTTAATTTGTGAATTAGCCATTTCAATACTTTAGCCATTTTGCTCCTGCTATGTTTATCTTTATGTGTGCTTTATATATTAAGGTTGGGCTTAACTAGTAAACTGTCTATTAAAAATTGGGGGGTGAGGGAGAGGGCCGACCCAGACTTGTACCCCACCAGATAGAACCTTGTACCTCCATCTTTGAGTAGCCACCTTGTCACCTTTCACTTCCTGCCATGAGGCTGCTTTGGGATCTACTGAGTAGTTGAGCTTTGTTGGGTCCAGAGGTGGAGTGGGTGACAAGGGCTGTGAGCACTCCAGGCACGCATGGCGCAGGATTAATATGCCTCGCCCCCCTGGCAGTTAGGGACAGCGCTTCTCAACTCAGAGCCTTGACTCTGAGAAGCTCTGCCAAGCCCCAGACTCTTTCCTCTGTGACTCTGCTCTGCCAGGTTGCCCCTAACTCCCACTGTGTATGGCTGTTTAGTAGAATCACACAGAATAAAACACTCTCAGAAGCCGCAAGACGACAACTAAGAACTTAAAATTCTGTGCCTCTCAGCTAGACAAGTCAGCGGAGAGTGAGTGAGTGAGGTACGACCCACGTCACTTTCCAGTCAAGTGAGTGGGCTGTTGTGTGGGGGCTGTTTGCTCACATGCCTCTCTTCAGGACCATGTATTTATAACACAGTTGGCTACTGTTAGTAAAGCAGTCTGTGCCCATGAAACGTAATATGAGGCACACTGGCCACACGAGTATAGCATCTGTGTCTCAGAACACCATGTTCAACTGACGAAGCATCCTAGACAATTCAGTCAGTTAACAAAATCATGAAGTCAGACTGTGTGTAAATCACTGTCGTAGGTAAGGGGTGGGGGGAGTATGAAGAAGGTAAGCGAGCCCTTTCCAAAGCCCTTGAGTACACTGAGGGAAATGAGAGAGACAGATGAGAAGATAACACACTACCAGGCCAGGGCTGAGACAAGGTAACAACGTCTGTGGCATAGAGGAGGAGAGCGCGGGACTGAGGGAAGGGTTCACGGATGCGCGGGCTCCAGAGCAGAGAGGAAGAGTGTAAGTATCCAGGCTTTCAGGGTCGCCTGAGCAGAGACAAAGATGTCCAGGGTGAGAGAGTGAGAGTAGATGACGGGACAAGAAAGAATTGGGAGACCTCTATTTGGAGTCTGAGATCCTAAGAAATGGAATGGATCTCAGCAGTATCTGGCCTAGCAAGCTTCCATGAGGCCACACGCCTGGCAAAATTGCACAGGGGACTTGAGGCGGGCCAGCCTTCTTCTTGCTTGGGGCCCTTTCTCCAGCACACATACGTAGAGCCATCAGTCTTGGAACTAAGGAGGAATGCCTCTTACCTGTGAGGCAAAAGCAACGTAAGGAGAAATGATGAACTTTTTAGACTCATAAAATGGTTCAAAGAGAGTACCCTTCACCCAGCTTTTCCAAATGTTGACATTTCACATAACCACAGTACAGTGATCAAAATCAGGAAACTAACATTGATGATAATACTGTTAACTAATCCACAGACCTTTTTCAGATCTCATCAGTTGTCCCATTAATATCCTTTTTCTGGACCAGGATCCAATTCAGGATCACACATTGCATTTAGTCGTAACATTTCCTTAGTCCGCTTTAATCTAGAATAATTTCTCAGCCTGTTTTTGACTTTCATGACCTTGACACTTTTGAAAAGTACTGGCCATTTATTTTGTAGACTGTCCCTTAATTTGTGTTTGGCTGATATTTCCTCGTGATTCAATGCAGGGTTTTTTTGCATTCCTTTTTGGTGAGAAAACCACCGAAGTAATGTTGTGACCTTTGCAGTGTGTCCTGTCAGGGGGCACATGGGGTCAATGGTGTCATTACTGTTCACTTTGATCACATGGTTAGGGTGGTGTCTGCATGTGAAACTACTATTTTTCCTTTTTTCATTTGCATATCTTTTGGGAGAGTGGGCATCTTCCTTTTAAGTCCCCCAAGTGATTCTGGTGTGCCTCCAGGGTTGACACAGAGGAGGATGGCAGAAATGCATCAAGGTGGATTGAGAAGTTGAGGATATTTTCATCAGAAAGTCTTATCTCAGTATGAAAGGAGTGAAGCCAGGTGCTCAGATGTGGAGCAGAGAAAGAGAGAGACTAAAGGCTTTTGAGGGAAGTAGAGCAGTTTTGAAATATTTGCTTCTAGTAGTTACTGGTTGGAGATCAACCCAGTTTGAAGGAATGTTTCTGACTGGATTGAAGGCAGTTGAACAGCATGAGTTTTGCGTACACCAAGCCTGCACCAGTGCATAGGTTCCCTCACTTTTTCTACAGTGCTCAGAACCCTGGGAGCTGAAGTAGAGGAAGTTTTCAGTAAAGGACATCCAACATTGTTAGGGGAGCAGGAGACCTGGAGCTTCAAGCATGGGCAGCACTCACACATGCAGTCTTTCGCAGGATAGGTGACATGGTCATTAGGGAGCCCAGTGGATTAGGTGACATGATGATCTCAGCAACTTGAAAAGGGTACAGCGTTAGGAGGAGCTATATGTGTGAATACCTTACTCAGGAGGTGTGAGGGGACAGACAGGGAGGTGGCAGATAAGGAGGATGTGGTCAGAGAGGCAGAGAACATACTGACATAATGCAGGCAGGCCAGAAATGAGGAACTGGGCATGGTCACTAATGTGAAGGCTGATAAATGGAACCAAGTCAAATCTAAACAAGAGTGGCCGAGTTTATTTTTCTGTGTGACATCTTCATTCAATAAATACTTGCATTGCCTTTTCTGGTGAAATACTTGACTTCATAAGCTCTTCTGATCATCTTTTAGTAATATTTGAACATATTTCTTCTTTTTTTCTTTAAAAGCTTTTGTTTAGGGGCCGGCCTGGTGGCGCAGTGGTTGAGTTCACACGTTCTGCTTCTCGGCGGCCCGGGGTTCGCTGGTTCGAATCCCGGGTGTAGACATGGCATCACTTGGCATG
The DNA here is from genome assembly GCF_041296235.1 of Equus asinus. Lineage (NCBI taxonomy): Eukaryota > Metazoa > Chordata > Mammalia > Perissodactyla > Equidae > Equus > Equus asinus. Next base: position 9,889,012 of record NC_091808.1, on the reverse strand, counting down.
CCATGCTGTGGTAGGCGTCCCACATGTTAAAAAAAAAAAGAAAAAGAAAAAGGTAGAGGAAGATGGGCACAGATGTTAGCTCAGGGCCAGGTTTCCTCAGCAAAAAAGAGGAAGACTGGCAGTAGTTAGTTCAGGGCTAATCTTCCTCAAAAAAATAAAATAAAAGCTTTTGTTTAATTGACTTGTAATTGTCCATGTAATGGGGAACAGAAATCAAACAAATAGTTGAAATATGCATGAAATTAAAAGTCATCAATTGAAATACGAACTTAACCTCTCATCAGGATTGCTAATAAATAATAAAGTTGATGAATTTTAGCTTTTCTTTATATCATGCTGCTGATTATCATATGTAAATGGTAACTAACCATGGGAATGCCCGGGTTTGAAGTCTCTTATCCCCAGTGCCGTTCTCTACATCTAAATAGCTGAAGACAGCCTTTTATCTGTTAAGCCCCAGTCTAGGCGTTAGCCTTTTATCTGGCTTTGTTTGTGGCACTGTTTTTCAAGATACGGTTGGTAGACCTACTTACATATGTAAACCTATATAGTTAATTATTTATTAGAAATAAATCTTAAAAATTTAGGGGGAGTGTCTTGTGGGGAGGAGTAGAAAGGTAAAACGGAATCAGAAATAAGAAGATAAATCAATTAGTACCAACATAGTGAACACTTGGATCTATTTATCTCATTCTGTTTATTATTTTGCTCTTTTAAAAAAAAATAAGTAAAATGTGAGTCATAAAAATTCATGCAAATCTGAACTGGAGCCAGTGCTCCTCCCCATGGCAGCCTGTGCTCATTTGCGGGGTGCTCTTCCAGACTCTTCTCTTTGAGGCCGCAGGGAGTTAGATTCCTTGCTCACTATAGTAACTGTCAGGTAGATCCACTTCACTTTCTTGTTTCTTGGTGAAGTGTTGCAGGGCGTTCTTCCTTCAGGTCCCTGCACTACAGTTTTAGGGATTCCTTGACTTTATGGTTTCACGCATTTCCCTACATCCAGTGTTGGTCTGGCTTTTGTATCCCAGTGATCAAGTGTGCTGATGTTCAACCATTCATCAACCATGTGTGGAGTACCTGCAAGCACTGGGCTTCTAATGGAGCCGAAGGAAACAGACATGAGTTACAAATTACAAGGAAAAGCAGAATTATATACAACTGTGAGAAACACTCAGAAGAAGTACATGGTAGTAGGAGAAGGTATGATAGAATTTACCCAGAAAGACTTCTCTGAGGAAGTGATCACTGAGCACAGCAATGAAAGAAGAGTGGGAGTTGGCCAGGAGGTGGGGCAGAGTGTGGGCACAAAGAGCATTCCAGGCGTAGGAAACCACTTGTGCAAGGACCCTGTGAGGTGAAGAATGGACTGTAGGAGATTCAAGGAAACCAGTCAGTGGGCTAACTCAAGCAAGAGTTCTGGGGATTCTGTCTTGGGTGGTGATTTAGAGGGTGGGGAGGGATACGTGGATAGATTTGAGAGACTGGGTGATGAATTAGATATTGGGGTGGGGTGAGATGGAGGGAAGAGGTGAGGATGACTCCTAAGTTTCTGACACGTGTAAGAGCATCAGTAGTAGAATCATCCCCTGAAATAGGGAACGAGGGCAGAATAGCAGACATGGGGCAGGATCCCAAGTTCTGTCTTAGATGCATTAAGTTTCAGGTGCCTTGAGACATCTAAGTGGAGACATTTCCAGTAGGCTGCTGAGTGTACTAGTAAGAGAACTGGATTAGAGATAGGAATCTGTGAGGCATCTGCATTTAGCTGTTAATTAAAGCTGTGGGTGTTGATGAGATCACTTAGGGAGAGATGATAGAGAAGAAGGGGACCTTGTACCCTGCCTTGAGGAATTCTCAATATTTAAATGGCCTAAGCAAGGAGGATGAGCCGAAAAGGAGACAGAGGGAGCAACCAGGGAGACAGGAAGGAAAACATGAGGGTGGCAGTGAGTCACAGAGGACAAGGGAAGAGCGGTTAAAGGGGGTGTAATCAGATGCTGCCAAAAGCTCGCGTGTGATGAAGACTGAAAATTGTATTCACTGGCAGGCAGCTCATTGGTGACTGGCTAAGAGCTGTAAAGTACATGGGATTGCGCTGAAGAATGAAGAGCAAACAGAAGTGGATCTTTTGAGAGGTTTAATTATGGGTGGGCAGTAGCTAGGAGGGGGTTGTGGAGTCAAGGGAGAGCTGATTTGATTTTGTGAATGGGAGTCTTGATCATACTAAAACTGATTGAAGGGGGAAACAAGTGTGAGGGGAGTTGACTATATGGGAAGGAGATGAGCTAACAGATGGTAAGTTCCTGAGAACGCAGGAGAGTATGGTTAACAGATGAAAGAATTCCATCAGTGTCTCCTCCCCGCCTGTAATGTAGGTGACAGCATCATCTTCTGAAAGAGGAAGGCTTTACCTGTGAATCCAGGTTCCCTTTCATCTCAGAAGTACCACACTGTCCATTTCCTTGCTTTTCTCCTCCTTGTTTTTTTTTTAAACAGTTTTTTTTAAAGATTTTATTTTTTCCTTTTTCTCCCCAAAGCGCCCCGGTACATGGTTGTATATTCTTAGTTGTGGGTCCTTCTAGTTGTGGCATGTGGGATGCCGCCTCAGCGTGGCTTGATGAGCAGTGCCATGTCTGAGCCCAGGATTCGAACTGACGAAACACTGGGCCGCTTGCAGTGGAGCGCACGAACTCAACCATTCGGCCACGGGGCCAGCCCCTTTAAACAGTTTTATTGAGCTATAACTCACATATCATACAGTCCACCCTTTTAAAGTGTACAATTTGCTGAGTTTTAGTTTATTCACAGATAATGTGCAACCATAGCCACAGTCGATTTTAGAACCTTTCATCACCTCAAAAAGAGACCCCATACCTTTAGCTATCACCGCCTACTTCTTATTCATCTTTTGCTGTCAGAAGAGAGCATGGATTATGGTCTGAATTCGGATTTAAAATCATGTCGTGATTTCAAAGAAGAGTAGGAACGGTGGCATCTGAAGGATTGCTAAGGGCCTCAAAACTTTGATCGAGCCAGAGAAGCAAAAGGGGCTGAGGCTGACGACTTAGGGTTGCTGGTATAAAGCAACAGGTGACACACACAGAAAACTTCCCAAATGTCAGATTCTTCCCTGTCAGAATCATCTTAAGAATAATAATTAATTAAGAATAAAAATTAAGTACGTTCTGAGATACTTAGAATTTCTTTGTGGGATGACAAACTGCCATCAGAAATCTGAGGCATTCACAGAATAGGGGAGTAAGAGCAGACTGGAAAAGGAAAAGAGATTCTGCTTAACATTGATAGTGATTAAGGTTTCCTAATGGGATTATTAGGAAGATGATCTATAAGCATTTAGAAAAGAAAGTAGTAGTCAGTAGAAATCAGCATAGGCTTAGTAAAAAGGTCAGACCAAATTAACTTTATTTCATTTTCTTATCTTCAGGTAATGCGAAAGAAGTAGTATATTCTTATTTTATCAAAGTATTTAACCAGAAGTCTTTTGCATATGATTTGGAAATAGGTGCATACGTAAGTGGCTGAGCAGCCATGCCCAAAGATGATTAGTAGATCATTACTGAAAGAGCATGACGAGTAAAGCATGATAGGCTCCATTCATAGTTATTTCCTTTCAGCATTTTGGTTAATGATTCAGGCCTTGGGAGGCATACCTATCAGATTTTCAAATAATACAAATATGAGGGCAGTAGCTGGTGTATTGGATGTCCTTCAGAATCCAGAAGTACCTCCACAGTGTTGAATGATAGGCTGCTAATGAGGTTAAATTAAATAGTGAGACAAGGTAAAGCTCTCCTTGCAGTGTCATTCAAAGATCTGGCTTTGAATGAATGATGTGCTATAATTGCAAAAATCCTTAAAGGTGGCCTTGGACTACATTAAAATTTGCAACATTTGTAGGAAAGTGGTGGTCTAGTGTCTTCTGCGCTGTTCCATTCTGCATAGTGTTGGAACATTAGCCCTATCTTTTTAGGAGGATAGTTCAAGAAGCTGAGTGGAGGTTTTCTGGAAAAGGCTATTTAGGGAAGACAAGCAAGCTGCCTTGAAAGAGGAGCTTTATGTGGAAGAGAAGTTAGGATACTGCCTGATCTGCAGTGCAGACCCAGGACCAGCAGACACTATGGTGAAGCACTGTTTGTCTCGTTATGAAATTTTCTAACAGCTATCTGATTCTGAGATCTGCTAGTACTGCATGACTGGAAACTGGAAATATTTAAGGCGAAGCAATGTGATCATTTGGTGAGAAGGTTAGAAGCTTGTGAAAGGGAGTACTGTGGATTAGATGATTCTTTAGGTACCGTTAAATGCTGATGTCCTATGAATCTGCTAAGTAATCTCCTTGAAGTATATTTCTGATCATAAATACTTGTGTTTGTATAGCCTTGATATTTTTCACATAGCCTTAATATTCTACTTAATATTCTCCTTTGTTGGTTAATTAGCTATAACTCTTTGTTTTGAATTTTAGTGGTTCCTTTAGGACTCAGAGTATATACCTTTAATGTACTGCAGTGTGTCTTCAAGAGATATTGTACTGCTTCACAGATAAGAACCTTACAACGTTGTACTCCATTACCCCTCTTTGAGCTATTGTTACCACATATTTTTGTTCTACATGTGTCATAACCCCAGAATATACTTTTGTTTATGCTTTAAGCAGCCAATTATCTTTTAAAAACATTTTTTAAAATAATAGAGGGAAAAATATTTTATATTTATCCTCATAGTGTATGTACAGATTTTTGTGTCTATACAGATGTTCATCTTGAATCATTTTCCTTCTGCCTATAGGAGTTCCTTAGGCATTTCCTGTAATGCAGATCTGCTGGTGATGAAATCTTCCAGCCTTTCTGTCTCTCAAAAACTTTATTCCTCCTTCAGTTTTGAATGACATTTTTGCCAGGTATAGGATTTTAAGGTGACGGTTTTGTTTTTTCCCAGAACTTTAATGATGTTCCTCCCGTGCTTCTTCACTCACATCAGTTCTGTCAGGAAGTCTATAGTCATTCTTTGATTCTTTGTCTGTAATGTTTTTTCCCTCTGGTTGCTTTTAAAATTTTCTCTTCATTGAATTTAACCAATTTGATTCTTTCATGCCTTGGTGTAGTTTTCTTCTTGTTTCTTGTGCTTAGGACTTTTTGAACTTCTTGGATCCATAGGATTATACTTTTTGTCAAATTTGCAGCCACTGTGTCTTCAGTGCTTTGTCTGCCTTTCTCCTCCTGCAGGGCCTGCAGTCACACACACTAGTCTGAGTGCAGCCATCCTGTCACTCACTGCTATGCTGTCTTTTTCCCCTCTCTGTGTGTTTTATTTTGGATACTTTTTAATGCTCTGTCTTCATGTTTACTGACCATTTTTTCTGCAGTGTCTAATCTGCTGTTAATCCCATCAGATGTAATTGTTGTTTTAGACATTGTAGTTTTTGTTTCTGAGTTTTTGATTTATGAGTCTTTTTTTATATCTTCCATACCTTTACTTAACATGCTCATTTCTTTCCTGAACGTACTGACTATAGTGATAATAACTTTTAATGCCCTTGTTTAATAATTTTTTTTATCTGTGTCATTTGCAGGGCTTTTTCTGTTGATTGGTTTTTTTCCTTGTTATTGATCGTGATTTCCAGTTTTGATCCTTTCCAGGCTTGCTTTTAAACTTTGTGAGGCGAGACCAAAGCAGAGTTTAGTCTAAGGCTAATTTTGTATAACAACTGAGACAAAAACCTTTGAGTGCTCTGTTGATGCCCTGTGACTAGGAGGTCTTCCATAAGGTAGATGGGAACAAGAACTATTTCCAGCCTTGTCTGAGCTCTGTGGTTCTGTTCCTGGCCTTGGGTTCTTTTCTCACACTCACATGCATGTACTTATCGGTTCTCAGCTAAAGAAGTGAAGTGAGTCTTTGCAGATCCCTAACACTCTCTTTAGTGCAGCTGTCTCCTCTCTGGTACTCTGCCCTGTGAATTTAGTCTCCTTGGCCTCTGCAGCTTCCCAGCTCTAGCTCTGTCTCCTCAACTCATGGAGACCACCTCTTCTGCCTGGCTTTCCCCTCCCTGTGATGTGGCCTGGAAATTCTCTCCGGGCAGGAAGCTAGGGCAATTGTGGGGTTCACGTCATTCGTTTCCCTTCTCTCAGAGATCACTCTTCTGTGCTGCCTGAAGTTCAAAGTTTAAAATTCATTGTTTCATGTATTTCCTCCTGATTTTTAGTCTTTTTCATGGGGGAAGGTAAATCTGGCCCCTGTTCCTTCATCTTGGCCGGAAGCAGAAGCTCTTGAGTGACTTTTTATTTATTGCTAACATTTTAGCTTTACATTCAAAGCCTCTTTCAGCTTCATTTTCTGCTATCACTTCCTCATTCCCTCCATACCTTTTCTCTCACAGACCCTATGCTTCTTCCTCTCCTGTATATCCCGCTCAAGCCATTCCTTTTCCCTGAATCTCCTTTTCCCTGCTACTTGCTTATCAGTGTCTCTCCATTCTTAAGGTCAACTCAGGTACCTCTGCCATGTTGTTTCCCTCCCACCTGAGGAGGAATTGAACCTTTGCTCCCTGTTCTGTTTCTACCATAATAACATTGTTTTCAGTGTTCAAGCGCACATGTCGTACACTTGCAGGCCTTGCATGTTGAGCACGTTATGTCCATCCCCATGAGAACACACCCCTGCTAGATAAAGTGTTTAACAAATATAGGTATGTTATATTTGTTTGTTAAAATGAGTTGTTTTTCTCCTCTCCCCCAAAATCAGGCTACAGAAGAAGTTTCCAAAAATCTGGTTGCCATGAAGGAAATTCTATATGGCACAAATGAAAAAGAACCACAGACAGAAGCAGTGGCACAACTCGCTCAAGAACTCTATAACAGTGGGCTCCTTAGCACCCTGGTAGCTGACTTACAGCTCATTGACTTTGAGGTAAGAAATGAATTTCTTGTTTTTCGAAAACAGTGCCTTATTCATAGTCTTTTTCCGTGTGTTCTCTTCTTTGAAACATCTTAAGATTCCTGCCCGGCTTGGCTCAGGGGTTACTGACCTGTAAGCATGTCCAGGCTGCATGCCTAGTTGGTGGAGCCAGGGCAGAGACTCAGAGGTGTCTCAGGCTCAGGCCAGGTTTTCTTCCCCCTGTTTCACTGCATTGTATATGAAGTTTCTTAGGTATTCATTGTGCCCTTTCATTTAGGTTGTATTTAATGAATAGTTAACTGTTTTACAGAATTCACTCCTCCTTGGCTCTCAAGGAATAAACAATCTAAAAAAGACCATAGAATGTTAGAATTTTCAAGGTCGATGAGATCTTAGAGAACGTCCAGTTATGTCTTGTTTTTTTTTTACCTGTTGAGAACTCATTATAGCAGAGGTCATATGTATTTTGTTTGCTTGGCACTGCTTTTAAATGTTTAAATTAGGATAACATTTAAGTAGTGGGAGATTTTATACAAAATTTTGAATTTCTGGCTTCTCTTGAAAAATTCGACTCTGGCAACATTGGGCCTGTAGTCCTCTGTGGCCCCTGAGCTGGAGCAGAGTAGCAGCTACCCCATGATGCAGGGCGCCCCACGAGGGTGTGCTGCAGATGGCACAGCTTGCTTTTCTGTCTCAGGGCCTGCATTACCCATTTGCATCTCCTGCCTGACCTTGGTAGGTATTTGAGATTATTGGCCAAGCTTATACAGTCAGATCATGCCATGTTGGAGATTTAGTGAATTGAACAGTGAAAATAATGGTTATTGATACCAGACTGAATAAACTAGTCTGAGAAGTGTGTCTGATAATGAAGGGCTCTGGCATGGTCATGAGCGGTCTCTTCTTTGACTCTTTGTCATGGGTGTGCTTTCTTTTAAGCCCCAGTGTTTATCATCCTGAGTGAGTGGATATCTGTGCAGGTGCTTGAAAAACCACAGGACAAAATAACAGACTTATAGCCAGGTTCAATTTTGGAGAGGGATGGGAGGGTGTGGTTCATATGTTACTTGAATATAATATTGATAATAAAAGAGAACTAAAATTTATTTCTATCCTAGATAGATCCAGTTAGAACTGATATTTCCATTTATATAGCTGATTTCATGTATTTTTAATAGTGTATCAAATTCCAACAATAACAATTTTTATTTCCTCTGCAAAGTTGGGAATGTACTGAAACATCTAGTTCTTTCTCCTTTGTCCACCCATCCCACTCCCCAGCCTGGACATTGAATTGAATATTCACTTGGGACTTTAAAGACATAAATTAAAAGAAGTGTATGCCCTTGAGACTTGTTCTTGGAGGTTGCCATACTGCTCCTGACCTAACCTGGTCCCCAGGATGATCTCTGTTGCTGGAAAGCGAGTGTTTTACTCATTCTGCTGCAGGCTTGACAGCCTTGTAACAAGTAGCCATTCTGAAACATCCCTTGGGGTGCAGTTCTCCATTTGTTAATTTCTTGTGCAACTTTCTGATTGTAAGGTTCACTGTCTGACAGTGATGTCCAGTTGTTTTGTTTAGGGGAGTGCAGTGGTATAATTAAGTTCTGATCTCTAAGCCGCTGCATCATGTGATATTTGGTATCTTCAGTATTAATCTATACAAAGTCTTTCCTGAATAGACCTAGTTAATAGGAGGGTATGTCTACTGTAGTGCCGTTAAAGCTCAGCTTCTTACAGAATTCCTTCATTTTTATATTCCTAGAAGAGTACAGTTTCTTTTCCTTCCAACACTGTAGAAGGAAAGTATACATGTTGTTTACAATACAGCATCCTGTTTGAAGCTGCTTGTTTCATTTGGGTGGGAATGAAATCCCTGAATATCATAAGCATATAGCAAGGATTTGTTGTTCATGTCTGAGTCAGCATGATTTTCAGAGTTAGAAATAGTGGAAATTATATGTAGTAGGATTTCACTTCATCAATGCATTATTCATGTTAAAAATAGTATACTATTAAAACTTAGAATTTGCAATTATAAATGAATAAATAAAGTAAGAAAATGTGATGTCTGTGAACATTTTAAAGTCAAATATTCATTCATAATTAGAAATATGCAATGCCTTGATTTAAGTTTATTTGGGAGGGTGGATGGGAATTTTGATATTTAGTCAGGTAAATATTTTAATGATTGTATTCCTAATAGGGCAAAAAAGACGTGGCTCAAATTTTCAACAATATTCTCAGAAGACAAATTGGTACAAGAACTCCTACTGTTGAATACATCTGCACCCAACAGAATATTTTGTTCATGTTATTGAAAGGGTATGTACGATGTACTAAACTTTATATTTTCAGTTAAAAAAATAAAAAGGAAAAATGGTCTTGAGCAAAAACAGGATGGTGACTGTGGGAAAGCATTTTCTCTAGTTTAGTCAGCTAATATTTCCGTAGTTCTTGAACACATTTCCCTCCTTAAAATTCAACCTGTGAGCTAAATTGAATTTGAAAATGCCCATGGGAGTTTAAAGGTAGGTGAATTGTGAGCCTTTAAATTCTCAAATCACAGATGACTAAAGAAAAAAGTAAGTGCTTTGTGGTCTTAGTTCTGTTTTCTAGGGTTTAGAAGGTTTAATTGTATGAATTAGCAGTTAAATCATGTATTTAAAGCCATCTTCTTTGGACAAGATGCACACTGTAAGGCAGTGAAAGCTGCCTAGTAAACGGAGCCTGGACGCTCTGTAGCTTCAGTTAACAAAGTCCACGTTTATGAAGTACAACACTTTGCTTTTTACCTGTGTGTGTCTACTCACTAACCCACTTAATTTAGTAATTCACAGTGCATCTTCCTGGAATTACTGTTGGACTAAGCAGGCACTTATGTTTGGGTAGTCTGTCAGTTTGGGAAAAAAAACCAAATAAGTCTAAAAAGTGAAAAAACAAATCTTCTCCTCCCTTATCACTGAGCCTCCCTGACTGGCAAGGTCACCTCCTCTCGTTTCACACCAGAGTCTTTGCCGCCTCTGGGTATGGTGAGCATCTGTTTGTCCCAGCATTGGTGGGGTTCTTTTAAATTGGCGGGCGAGCATTTTACTGGCATGACTGTTGGCGTGAATCAGCTCGCTCTCCTGCCCCTGGCTTTATAGCTTGCCTCACTCTGATTCATATCTCTGTGGTTTAACACTTCCCCCAAGTTCAGACTTGTTTAGACAAAGCGTGAGTCAGTGCGTGTGTTGGATGCCAGCATTCTATTTCCTTCTTTCTATTTCTAACTATCTATGTTGCTTCTTCAGATGTTGCCATACAGAATTTTTGGCATCTGATTTTTTGTTGTATCAATCCAGAGTGTGTATGTAAACATGTAGTGAGTAGTCTGAAATTTTGGCGTTCTTAGAGCAGCTTCCAGATGCCTTTGTGTATTTTTAAAGCCAGTATTTCCCTTTTCCATAGAAAGCAGTGGTTATTAATATTCATAAATTAGTTAACTCTGTGTTTTCACTTTAGAGTAGCCAGGGGTATGATAAGAACGTTGTTAAATGTCATGTAAAGTAAGACTTTTGAGATACAATTGAAAGAAGCAATTTAAAGCTCTAATCTGATCTGGCCAGAGCAGAAACCTCAGCTAGGAGGAGAAGCATGGAGAACACATTTGGTGTTGGGATCCAACAGAACCGCTCTCTCCCACTCTTTTTAGCCTTTATTGTGGAAAATGTATGTAAAACTGGAGGGAATAATACACAAACCCGTTCCTACCCCTCCCTAGAGTTAGCAGAGGTGAGCATTCTGTCGTCGTTTCATCCGTTCCTTGCCTCCTTTTTTCCCTCCTCACATATAACATCGCTTCAATACATAATACATAAAGGATTTTTAATGTAATCACAATACCGTTTACAAACCTAACGTTATCTATAGATAATTCACATATGTTCAGATTTCCTTGATTTTCACCAAAAATGCCGTTTTTCAGTTAGTTTGTTTAAATCAGTTCCAAGCAAGATCCACAAACTGAATTTGGTTATTAGGATTCTTAACTCTCTTTCAATCTGTAATAGTTCCTGCCGTATCTTTTTCTTTTAATACAATTCCATTTATTTGTTGAAGCAACTACGTCATTTGTTTTGTAGAAAGAATCACATACTTTGGATTTGTATCCCTCTTGTTTTACAGGTGATGTGTGCCTCTATCCTCTCTTCTTTTAAATTAGTGATGAAGTCTAGAGGTTTGATTAGATTCAGATTCTGTTTGGGTGGCAGGAATTCTTCATGGATGGTACTGTGTACTTCCTATTGGGCAACACTGGTTGTCTTTCTTCAGTAACGTTTGGATTGATCAGTGGATGCAGGTGTTGTCAGTCTAATCTGTCCATCATGAAGTTCTCCATCTACCCTTCACCTGATGGTTTAGTATCCGTTGAGGATCATCCCCTGGATTCAAATGGAGAGTTCCTAGTTCTGTTATTCCATCTCAGTATATTCAGTATGTTTCTTTCCTTATCAAAGACTTCGTTATCCCAAAATACAGTCTGTCTGGGAAAGACAGAATAAATGCTTGATTCTTTCACTTTATCATTTTTTAGTATAATTAGGTGGTGCCCTAGTCAATTCCTTAGAAGAGCAGTGAGTGTTATTCTGTAAGCATCATTATGAACTCAAGTTTTGGGGTTTTAAAAAACATTTGATGTGTCTCAATCCATTGCAGTTGTTTTGTCCAAATTTTTATTTCCAAATTGCCCCATTTGGGCCATTGGGAGCTCCTTCAGGATGGCTCCTATGACCAGTTGGCAAGACCCCATCCGTCTTTGACAGCTTCCTTCCTCTCTGGTACAAGATGTCCCTTCCTCATTTTGTATGGGTTCCTGCCTCAAAACTGGCAACAGCCATTCTTCAAGGAGCCCTGTGAACTACCTTTTAAAATTTTTGTATTTTGTTGATTAATTAGTTTAGACTCCTTTCATACTATGTGCTTATCTGCTCAGGCTATAAGTACTTTGATGTTAGACATTTGGGGGAGTTATGCTACCAATATTAGTATGCATTTGGAAATAATCTTGTTGCTAGTGTTAGACTGCATCAGGAAGCAGACATTTTTTCACTGGCAATTTAAATGTTAATGTGCTCTCCACTCTAGTGCTAACAGGTTGTACAGCGTAACTGTTTGCCGTGTACTTATTGGTTTATGGTTTAATCATTTAAGACAAACTTGACAAACTGCCATCAAAACCTGCCCAACTTGTTGTACCAAACTGTCTTATCCTTGTCTTCCTAGTCTCTGCCTATTAAAGATCAGCAAAAATGAATTGTATCATGAGGCGTTTTGTGAACAGAGGTTTTGGTCATCTAACAGCCAGTCAGCATTCTAGCTACCAGACCATAGGTGATACAAAGGAATGCCGTTTTGATCTTGTTGAGGATCTGTGATGAGCATAGGTACCACAAAAGGATAATTCCACTAGGTAGCAGTTAGTACTGTAGGATTTCAGGGGATACATATGGGCTTCGTAAGGCAAGGCTTGCTAACAGAGATGGACTTAGGATGGAAGTTCCAGATGGTTTAGAGTTTGCATAGGCAGAAAAAAGAGAGTAGGTACAAGACAGGAATGAGCACAGTGATTGGCAACAATAAGGAGATAATGGGAGTATTTTATGGCAGAGTGGGAGATGGTGCTGTGCAGAGGGGCAGAGCTGATGAGGGCCAGGACACGAAGCCCAGCAGTTTGTCTTTGTTCGATTAGCAAGAAGAAATCGTTTTAAGCTCCTAAACTAGAAATGCTGTTGATTCACTTGTGTGTTGGGTAGATTTGTTAAGACAGAGCCTGAACAAAGATGCAGGTTAGGGGACACTTGCAGTTCTCTAGGTGTGAGTTCATCCAGCAGTGGGAATGGATAAAAGGAAAGGAAATTAAGGTGTTTCAAAGAACTATTACAAAGGACTAGCGAGACTGAAGATGGGAAGATTGGAAGTAGATAAAGAGGTGGGAGGTTTAGAACTGCACTGTCCAATACAGTACCTACTAACCACATGTAATTATTTCATTTCAAATTAAATAACATTTAAAATTCAGTCTCTCAGTCATACTTCCCAAATTTCAAGTACTCAGTAGCCACATGTGGCTAGTAGCTACCGTAATGGCCAGCACAGACATAGAACATTTCCGTTATCAAAGAAAGTTCTCTTAGACCTGTTTTAGAGTTGTGTATCTTTAACAAAATAGTGATGCCAAATCATAGAAACAAGGAAGCAGAAGGTGGGGGGGTGGGTCTAGTTTGCAGGGGGAGATGAGATTTGATTTTAGACACAGAGTTTATGGTAGATCTTTACCTGAAGTTGTCCGGAGGCCACAGAAGATGCCTAACATAGTTCAGGAGTAGACATGAGTGAGGGAAATTTAGGACTCATGGTGGGAACCAGGAGATGCTGTGGGCAGTCACTTGCAGGCCGGAGGCAACGGAGGAAAGACCTCAGCCCGGCAAGAACTAGGCACAGTCTGAGGGGTAGAAAGGAGAACTGGGAGAATTTTTTCTTCTTTTAAAGAGAGATGCAAAGATCAGCACTCTCGGGACACTAAGTAGTAGAATTTGTGTTATGAGAAGAGACCTTTTAGCCAAGAGAAGGTCTTTGCTAGTAGAATGTTGGGAAATGGAATTTGATTGTAGGAGACTGAGAGTGGCAAAGACATTAAAGCAGTGCATGCAGCTTGAAAGGCAGTGGAGGAAAAGAGTGATGTGTTTGAGCAGAATGGCAGAGTCCACCCTGAGAGGTTGGTGCATATCAGAAGGGAATATGGCTGAGGAGAAACGAGGTTTTCTTTCTGCTCACAGGGAAGGGAGAGGTGAGAGATGCCGAGATGAGTGCAGAGGAAGGCTGTGTGGAGAGCTGATGCTCAGGAGTCCCCAGTGCTCCCGGGAGAACCCCTAGGGCTTTCCTTGACAAGATGCTTGGGAAGCCCCCAAGGCCAGCCTTTCAACTTGATAGGGTTTATGTGTTGCCAAGAGTCTTGAAAGTACTAATTTGGAGTATTGAATTGAAGCAAAAAAATATAAACGCTGTGTTTTTGATAGACTTATTTAGATACTACGAATTTGAGAAACTATTTTGATTCAGCTTCTGGTTTTTCTGAAGTGTTGAAAGCACCACATGTAAAACTAACCCCTATTTGGAGGTGTGACCCTAAATACTTCTCTTGAAATCTTTTAGCTTAAATAATGAACTAATGTTCACACGCTCATCCTCGTGGCTATCTTTCTTTGGGTTCAAGCAGTCATCAACGTGTGTGTGTGTGTGTGTGTGTGTGTGTGTGTGTGTGTGTTGCGTGTGTGTTGCGTGTGTCCTCTAGAGTGGTCCCCCTGAGCACAGATTCTACTGTGAGAGAGACACCTTTTGTAACCTGCCCTGGTCACTTAGGATATGCCTGAAACTTCCTGTTCTAAACATTTGAACTGTTCAGTGTTGGAGTTTTAAAAGAGCAGTTGTATTTGTTTTTTCTTTTTGCAGATATGAATCTCCAGAAATAGCTCTAAATTGTGGAATAATGTTAAGAGAATGCATCAGACATGAACCACTTGCAAAAATCATTTTGTGGTCAGAACAGTTTTATGATTTCTTCAGATATGTGGAAATGTCAACATTTGACATAGCTTCAGATGCATTTGCCACATTCAAGGTAACATAAAAACTACAGACTTGTGAATATACTTGTAAGTCAAACTAACAGGTGTGTTGTTTTTCCTAAACCACCTCTACCCTCCTTGACTATACACGGCTGCCCTCTAGCGGGAAGAGAAGATATATTTTATATGTGTGTGAGTGATTTAGGTATGTGTGGAAGAGTCACAGCTTAAACAGGGTGGAGAAGTTAGATTCTAACATTTGTCTAAAAAACGAAAGTCCTGTGTGGTCAAAAATACACTTTTCTCTTTGGTTACCCATCAAGTACAATATATAGATATACAGTAAATCTGACAACCGGGTTTTTCTCCTGTGTTGGAACATACTGCAGTTTCTTTGGTTAAGCACCAGATGAAGTAGTTGGCTTCTTGTTAGGACCATGTTAATTTGGAATACATATATCTTTAAGTACTCGGACCACATTTAGGACAGAGGTTTCCACATTGTGGACATCCCTGGGGAACAATGGACTTACCTCTCCCATCTCATAGGTGGGGCAGGGTGAGAGGTCGGGGCAGAATCATCTGCACTAGTCAAAGCATTATGTGTCCTCCCATCTCTGTACACTTTATCTCCCTGTTGTGTATTTGTATAAATTAAATACACGTATGTTGTGTTACCACTGTACAACATGCACATTTGTGTTTTGAATTGCAAGGTTCTGTGCTGTTTAAGGTATACAAATAAAGCAATAATCTCTATTAGTGTTTTTCACAATGAGAGTAAGCCTTTATATGTTGCATTCCCTTATAAAATGTCTGACCTTCTAAGTGAATATTTAGAACTGCTATTTTAAAATAATCAGAGTTAGTATGCTAACCTGCAGACTACTGTGTTCAGAAACGGTAAACACCGTTACAGTGAGAAGTGGCAAATTTTCTGTTGAGGGTTCAGTTTTATGATTATAAAGAGCTCCTGAGATAATGAGTACATGCCATTGTCTCTGGGTAAAATGTGTCCCTCCGAGCAAATGAACACCCTTAAAATAGGATGAAAGCCTGGGGGACCTAGCCATTAGGGTTTCACATTAAGTGAGAATAAAGTAGTAATGGTGGGAGAGGTGCCCAGGGATTTATTTTCCTGAAACCATTAAAGAAGATGTCCGAAGCCTTAGGTGAGAACTCAGATACTTGTATTCATGTACAAAGCACAATGAAATGAGTTTGAGATTATAACGTAGTGGTAAATATGAAGTCTTGGGTATCACTGCACTTGGTGGGACAGGACCTAGGGGACGGGTGTGCCCCACTCAGAAGTAGCAGACCTGTAATGAAGGGAAGTGTAGTGCACCATGTGGAAGAAAGCTGTGGGCCTGAGAGTGGCAGCACTCTGGAGCAGGAGGGTGAGGGACGAGGAGAGGAGCAGCAGTGTACGGGACAGTGCACCAGACCGCCCAGCCAGTGGAGGACATGGGTGACGTGCTCCTGGCACAGATGGCAGGACAAAGAGGTGAGAGAGATGTGCTAACTACATGCCAGAAATGTGACTTGCAGAATCTGACAGTCTTCACTGGCCTTGCTGATAATTTCTCTCAGTAGGGTTACTTGTCTGAATTAATTTCTCACCCAGGAGAAAACGGTAATGATGGCGTCACTGGGTTAAGCAGCCCTGTCAGGTCATGGTAGCCAGATAGGGAAAGGCTGGGCAGAGCCAGGCAAGTTGTCTCTACCTAAAGCAAGGAAACTTTAAAAAGCAACATAGGATTCTAAGGATGAGCTCTAGAAGAGAGAGCATTGAGAAGCTGGCTTAGCTTCTGTATCTCAGCCACTTCTGATCACATAGAAAGAGGGGAGCTAAAGAGGCCCCTGAACAGAGAGCTCTCCAAGAAATAAGAGAGAGACCCAAACGAAGATAATGTATGGAGAGGCCCAGACCTTGCAAACAGACCGGAGCCACCTCCTCACCCTCCCTAGAGGAAGCTCCACTGCGCAGGGGACAGATGGCCAGGAGCCGTCTCACAGCCTCACGCTGAAGGCGCTGACCAGGAGGCGCAGACAGCTGCCCCTCCTGGTTTGCTGTTGTCCTCTTTGCAGAGAATATTTCATAATGGGAAAGGAGACCAGATCCATGGTTCGTGCTTTCCTCTGAGAACGTGACCAGCAAATGCACCCTGTGCACAAAACCTGAAACAGATGCAGCTCATCCCTAACCCTGAGTTTAAAGCCCCTGGAACAGGTGCTGAGTCTTAAAAGGAAATGAAAACTACTTGCTCTAAATGTGTCCAAGATTCATAGCTCAAATGAATGGGTACTGAGACAGTTACGTCAGTAGCGAAACTTTTGTTAGTGAGGTTTTTTGTGTGTGTGGTTTTTTGGGTTTGTTTTTTTGGGTTTTTTTTTGAGGAATTACAGAGATGGCAGGGGCATCAGAAGGCCAACAAATATATTTCCAATTTTCCAGAGTAAAAGAAGGTAGATTCCCCAGAGAGGCTGGTGGAGCTTGGAGCTTGATGTTATCCCTGAGTAAGGTTCTAGAAAGTATTTCTAAAGAGATGATTTCTGAGCACTTTGGAAAGGAAACCGTGTACCCACAGCCAGCATGGATTCACTACGAGTAAGTTCAGTCACATTCATCTCTTAGCTGCCAGTGGGTCAGAGGCTCAGCGGCGTGGCCGCCGGGGTTCGCTGCCCAGCTCTGCTGCTGATTTGACTTGACTCTTCACCAGCTGAAATGTGGGTAATAATACTAGTATGTTAGGGTTATTGTGCCACTCACAGTATGTGTGCAGTAAATGGTAGCTGTTAGAATGATTTGTTTGTGACAATGAGGGTATGCCAGATGTTGGATAATTGTACAGATCTATTTCATGGAAACAATGAAACGATGAGGAGCTAGATGAATTTTCAGCATAGTGATTCACAACTAATTGAATGCATAAAGTGCTTCAAAATAGATTGCCATCACCCTGAGAGAAATTTCCAGTGGATATCCACTGGGCTTTGCCTCCACTCAGTCCAATTGAACATTTTTATTAATGACTTAGATGAAGGGTGACAAGGCATACTTATCAAATGGGTAGGTGATAGCCACGAAGGGAAAGATAGCAGATAGCAGTGGTCCTACAATAAGGCTTCATAAAGATCCAGAGAGGCCAGAATATAACAGGATGAAATTACAGATAACTGAGGTCTTCCACTTGAGAGGACCCAACTGTATAAATGTGGGCCGGAGGAATAAAGCATAATAATAACAGTTAACACTAAATGTAATAATTACTGAGTATAATAATTACTAAAATGTAGGTAACTTCTTATGATACTCAAACAACCCTATGAAGGAGGTACTGATATTATCTCCTTTACAGATAAGGACACTGAAGCCTAGAAATGTTGAGTGAAGTCAGACAGTAGATGGGGAATCCAGAATTTGAACCCAGACAGTCTGACTACAGAGCCCACTCTGAGTAAACAAAATTCTGAATACATCCAGTAAAATTAAACAGTATGATGATGCTGCCACAAGGCTACATGTGACCACATAGTGTGTGACCTAAGGAGCTGTTGATGGTCTCACCCCACTATAAGCTTATCAGGTAACAACACATAAATGTGTTCCATTCCAGGCACTACCCTTTAAGAGGCACATAGACAAATAGATGACTTTCAGAAGACAGTAGATGGTGAGGGGGACTCAGAACCTGTCATTCGAGGAGTGGTTAAAGGGACTGGACGTATTTAGCCTGGAGAAGAGAAGACTCGGTAGGGACTTGCCATGAGAACACTACTTGGATTTGAAGTGGGGTCCTGTAGAAAATGGATGAAACCTATTTCTGTCAGCTCTGACAGCTTCTGGAAATAACATGGGGATAGGATTTGACTCTAGCACAGGAAGGACTTTCTAAGTCTAAGAGCTCCGAAGGTGAACCACACGGTTAGAAGAATTGAGTTTCTTGTCCTTGGACATAGTCAAGCATCAAGTGGAAAATTAGGCCAATCAGCTTGCCAAGGCTATGTGAAAGGAAGCCTTCTGGATTAGCAGCATTTCTTCAGGGATTCCAGGACTATCTTGTCACGTGATGTTTTGGGCTCAAACTCACGTAATTTTTAGGAATCTTTTTTAATTCAGCCCACCCTAAAAGTTGGCTGCTCAATCTGCTGGACTTGGGAGATGATCCCTGGCCTTTCTCCAAGTTATGCCAGGGCCTGGGTGTACTGGACTTTAGACAGGCGGGAAATCAGGAGTCCTGTTCTTCTCCCTGCCTCTGGCAGACTAACAGCTCTGCTGGTCTGGGACCACATGTACCCTGTATCCTTTGCAGGTGGCTGACCAGAGGCTACTGCATGACCTTTTTCTTTCATCTTCCATTCTTTTGGTTTCTGTCCCCCACACCGTGGTTTGAGCTCTCCAAAGCTCCTGGCTCTAGTCCCTGGAGTAAAGTTCCTTCTTATCTCTCAGTAGATTGAGGCTCTGCCCAAGTCCGCACCTCCCTTTTTCCCAGCTTAGTGTCAGCCTTTTTCTTGGTGCTGGCTCTCCACAATTGTTCGTTTCCTACCAATGTTTTATTCTCCCTCCAGGCCCTGGCATGGCCCTTCTTAACAAACGACTTCCATACTCTCATGCACTGGAGCCTTGTCAGAGCACCTCTTTTCAGTCTCTCCTACCCCAAGGCCATTAAGATTTGATTCCTAGATTGGCAGTGGTTTCCTGAGTGTCCTGGTCTCTTTAAACTAGATGATAACAAATAGGATCTCCCATAGATGGGGAGATGTTGGAGGCTTTCCTTTTCCTGTGTTGCCAAACTAGGAGCCTCTTGCTCCTACTTGAGATATCATTCAGAGTAAATAGTCACCTTACTCAAACCTTCAGTAAAATTCTGTTGCACAACGTGGTTAGGACCTTTGCTTTTTGGAGCAATACTTTCTACCTGCCTGTTCCTAAGAATCCAACCCCAGTTGAGAGCCAGTGTCTCTGAGACACCCTCCTTTCGCACTCTCTTCCGTCAGATTATGACAGAGTGGTGAGTGCCGCAGTGGGTTCCTTTCGCTGTCCTTCCTCATATTGGCCTCAAGAGTGATTTAGCCACAAAAAAAGTATAAGAGATACTTAGTCTCACATGGATCCTAACACACAAATCCCTTAATCTGCTTATTCATTAGTTCATTCGGTTCTTTCCGCAAGTCTCTAGGAGCCTGCCCTGTGTCGGGCACTGTTCTTTAGGTGCTGAGGTTCGGCAGTGACCATAGACAAGCCCTGCCCTTGAGGCTCCTACGCTGGGAGACCGCCATAAACAGACCGCACTGCGTGTTAGAAGGAGGGGAGTTCTCCTTAACACACACGTTTACTGTGTTCCCTTAAAGTTCTCAAGTTTCTCTCTCCCTTACATCTGACCCTGTGGACCAATATACTAAGATAATATAAATCTCCTATCCTTGCCATCTCCTCCTTCCCCATATAGAGAAGCTTCATGGCACTTCTTTCCACATTCTTGAGGATACTCAAAATAGACTCCAGATTTCTGATTTTGCCTGTTTAATCCCCAAGGGAGATTGGGAAATAGTTGGGCAAGTCTTTCCTGGACATACGACATACCCTGCCCAGCAGTTTGAACACCTGTAAGTCTTTGGGGTGGAGTTAGAAGCCGTTTTAAAAGCATGCTTTGAGGACTGCTTAATGTGATGTTTTCCCAAACATGTTCCCTGATTGTGTTGGTTCATTCATTTAATAAGACTATGCTCTTACTATGTGCTGGGCACTGCATAGGTGCTGGAGATTCAAAGATTAGTAAAAATAGACATAACCCTTGTATTTATAGAATTTACAGTCTGGCATGAGAGACACATTAATCAGATAATCCCACAGATGTGAAGTCACAACTGTGATCATGCTTTCGTGCCAGTGACCTGTCAGGAGGGATCCCTACGAAGTGATACTTGAGTCGAGGTCTGAAGGTAGTAGGTAACTGGGCTGAGGGCAAAGTTTGTGCAGAGAAGGCCTTTCGAGGCAGGATGTTAACAAAGTAGGCAACAGAAGAGCTCCCTGCAGAATCTCTCGAGACTTCAGGGATCCCCATGAGGGAACCAGAGCTGTAGCGCTCTCTACGTCTGTTTGACCATAGGACATTTCTTAGAGCACTTCTCAGGACCAGTATAACCCTCGGACACACTGCAGGAAACACCAGTTCACCATACCCTGGGTAACTTTCACATATAAACCTTAAGAAAACAAGTCAGGAAAAGTTGCTTCAGAGGAAGGAGATTATTGGCATCAACCTGTCCAGTAGGCAGCTCTAAAGTGTTACTCATTAATTCACCAGATATTGACTGGCCATCCCTGCTGTCACATGTCCGCGTTCTCATTCCCACCTGGTGAGACCAAGGCTGGTCCATTGCTAACTTCCAGATCCTCAAAGGCAGGGACCACATCTTTTTTCTTTGTAACCCCAGCACCTAGAACTTTACCTGGCACATGGTAGATATTTTCTGAATGAATGATCCTTGAGTTCTTCCAGGAAAATCCATGGGGTGAGGCATAAGCTCTGTTTCATAGTTATGCAGAATTGGACTCTAGGGCATACTGATTTTTGATTCTACATTTTTGCAGCATTATTCTGCTTACTTAGAAGTTAATGTTTATAATATGATGGGGCTTTTAAAAAACATTCTATGTCTGTAAGAGATTGCATTAGATATGAAACTGTAGTTGAATTTAGGAGGAAGAAAATGGAACCTCCAATACATTTTCTAATAAAGGAAATTTCCTCTTTCCCCACCAGGAGCAGTACTCTATTTGACATTTTACCACAGCTGTTTACTTTTATTTCACTTCAATTCTTTATTCCCTTTGTTTGAGTTGGTATTTCCCTTGCCTTATATGTTGTTTTTTTAAATTTTTCCTTCTAAGAACTGTAGACATGGGACTAATCATAATCATAAAATCACAATTTTAAGTTATTGATTGTATTTATTCTGATATAGAATCAACATTTTTAATATGATTCATGCTCAAATGTTTTTAAGTATAGTCATTTTTAACATCAGTTTTTATCAGGTAAAATGGCGTGGAATGTTTTAGGATTCTCTTTTCTAAAAGAACCTGAATGCAAAACAACTATAAAAATATATTTTTCTTTTTTTTAGGATTTACTTACAAGACATAAATTGCTCAGTGCAGAATTTTTGGAACAGCATTATGATAGAGTAAGTACATGAAATATTATTCTGAAATAGAAAATTGTAATTTTTGTTACCAGAAATGAAAGATTTAGATTAGATTTTGTGCCAGAATATCTTTTTGCATGTGTAATGTTTTAAGATAGTGCTAAAGTCATTGCTGTACTGAAATGAGCTATATAGAGTGTTCCTTGGTCAGAAGCAGACTTTTTTCTTTGATTGACACACTGCCCTTTGCATCTTTTCTTGCTTTAGGAGAGGAAAATAAAGCACTTTGCTGCTGAATGATAATATACAGTTAAGATAAAAGGAAAATTATTATCTGACTTCCTAACTCTCCCTTCCTTTCCGTCAGTTGTTCACATTCCTGCTGCTTACAAATAGCAAGAAAGGGAGGCAGCAGCCGATAGGATGAGAAGAGCGCTAGCCTAGAGGAGGCAGGACCCAGTTCTGCCCCAGCTCTCCTGCCGACTCCTTCTGGCCACAACCAAGGCCATTACCGCTGGAGGACTCAGAAGTCTGTCCTTATTTGTAAAATGAGGACATTGGACTAGCCCAGCAGTAAGGGCCTTCCAGCTTGAGTCGATGTCAGACTTCCTGGTAATAGAAGGCCAGAGGTTTGTAACTGATTCTGAGTGCTCTGATAACCTGATTGCCCTGGACCCTCAAGCAACCTGCAGGCCAGTGTCAGATGTTCTCTTCCACCACGTGCCGGCTCTGCTCTCCATGATGCCCATGAGCAAGTCCTAATGCCATGCTAGTTTAACTTACACGTTTTCCAAGATCTCAGAGGTGCTCTTAGAGAAGATTTGATAAGAACAATCCACTTAAAATTCCTATTTCTCCCACAAGATTTGGCTTAGGTTTTCATTCTTCTACTAGTGATTTGAATTTTTGAAATCCTAGATGTTAATACTTCATTGTTTGCTTTGCTCTTCAACTAAATTATAAGATTCAGTCTTATAAACATCTTATGAAAGTGAAAACCTCTGCTTTCTGCTTCCTTTGCGTTCCTTTTTCCCATCTCCCCTCCCGGTAGCACTGTAACGCACTGCTGAGTGCGTAGTGAGTCCCTCAGAAAAGCCTCAAGTGAATTTCAACCTCGCTGGCCATTTATTGTTATTTCTGCCCGTGTGCGTTTGGATGTGAATGTGTTTGTTGGTTTAAAATGACAGCACGGTCATCTTGTTGGTGCCTTTCTATAGTAGTTAAAACACATGGGCTTGGGCACAAGACTGCCTGGAGTCTGGCTTCACGTCCTACACCGTGTGCTGCCAGACCTTGGGCAGCTGCTCTCATTCACCCTCTGTGCCTTCAGGATCTTCAGCCCTAAAAGAAGGCTCATGATCGTACCTTACTCCAGGGTTGTTTTGAGGATTAAATAAGAATGTGTGTGTCAAGTGCATGACCCAGGGCCTGGGACAGTAAGCATCTAGTAAACTTAGCTGTATTATTTTTATTAACACATGGTCTCAAATTTTTCTAACATACCAGTACCTTAATTTAAAGTCTACCAAAGATACAAACTAAATTTCTAAGAAATTTACTGCAGTGACATCAGTTTAATTTTGCCATAAAATATTTTCCTGCATGTTATTAATGGATAACATTGATTAATAGGATTTTAGAAAAATTCGTGTGAGGCAACTAACAGAAATGTATACATTAAAAGATTGCAGTATCTGTAAAGCCAAATAGATGCCCGTTACTCAAAGGAAACCACCTTTTCTAGTCCTGGGACCTGAAACAAATTTGTCCCACTGGCACTCTTAGAGGGGAATTAAATCACGGTGTCACGTAGTGGACACAGTCCTCAAGGTGACTCTGCCATCAGTCAAATGCTCAACTGTTGCAGTTCCCTGAGAGCAAATCCTTGAGGAGCCCAAACAGTGCCCATCCTCTGTCCTAATCCTTATTCCTAAGTCAAGGACAGGATCTGACCCATCTGGAGGAATGTTATGGACATACTCTTTGGGCAGTTCTCCGTGAGAAGAATTTCTTACAACTAAGACTTATGGAGCAGAAAATGTTAACTTGCATTTTCTGTCAAGAACTTGGGGTGTACATATTCTGTTACTGGTTAAAGACAGATCCAATTGTTTTGATCATCAGTTTGATGATCATTTGAGGAGAGGGTAGGGTTAAAAGTCTTCTCTGAAAAGAGAGAAGTCTAACTTGCTTGCATACTAAATAAATACTAAATAAATTGCTCACCTCTGCCTAGAGGTGAGCAAAAGGAATAATGCACAGGCAGTGCTGGGTTAGCTCTAAACCAAGGGTCAGAAAACCTTTTCCACAAAGGGCCAGAAAGTAAGTATTTAACGCTTTGTGGGCCGTGTGGTCTCTGTCAGTTCTCCTGTCTGTTGTACTGCAAAAGCAGCCGTAAACTTCATAAAATTCATAAAGGAATTTGTTTACAATAAATGAATGAGCATGTGTTCCAGTAGAACTTTATTTATAAAAAACACACAACAGGCTGAATTTGGCCTGTGAGCCATAGCCTCCCCTAACCACAGATGATTGCTGGCCTGATAAGGAGCCGTCATAAAGCATAGGCACTACGAGTTTCAGCGTGTCAGACTGCAGAGCAGGCTTCCTTACCACCAACCACGACCAAGGAAAGCCTCAGTAAAGCACTGACAGCCAACACAGTCATACTAGTACTGCAAACTTTGGGAACTCCAAAACCTGTTCAGAGTTAAAACAAAACGTATATATGTCTATCTGTATTTATATATGTAAATCTTAAAGCTGACCAGCCTTCTCTCCTAACTTCTCGAAAGTGTGACCTTGGCCTCTGTGCGTCCTCATTTCCATTTCCTACTTCACTGCTGTAATCCAGCTTCTTCTACCCCTTAAATCCCAGTGACAGGGTTCTTGGCAGTGAGCACCGTTTCGTACATCTAGTGCACCTTGTCAGTTCTTACATCGGTAGCATTTTGCATTCTCCAGGTCTTCATTTGTGTGTTCTTCCCTTTTTATCCCCAAAGAATTTCTTTTCTCCTCCCCATTTCTAAATGGTATTCCTCCCATTACTCAAGTTTGAGCCCAAGTCGTACCTTCTCTAGGGCATCTGCCTATTTAACACAGCGCTGAATTTCGCCTCTGTTCTATTTTAATTACTTTCTCTCCTTGCTTGATGCATTGAAAGAGCAGGTAACTTTTCTCTTTGTGGTTGTGTTTTGGACTAGTTTAGTTCTTGTCTGTAAATACGAATTTTTTCATTTAACACCAAGAAATGAGAGCTGACTCAGTGAGGAAACAGTGAGGGGAGGGGAGTGATAGTTTGTGCATATGGAGTTTGGGTAATGGAAGAGGAGCAGATTTAAGCTCTCTATGGGCCTGGCTAGCCCTGGGAGGGGATTGGTCCCAGGAGCCGTCTTCATGGAGGTAGTCAGCGTGCATCCCCCTGGGGGTCTCTGAGCACATCGGAGGAAGGCGTGAAACAGACGGGAGGAGGTGAGCTTGGGCACCGGTTGGACTTTGCAATGTTAGAAGTTTGTACTCAGCCTTTATGATGTGATCTACCAAACTTTAAAAAAAAATAACCCTAACATGTTTTCTTATCTCTTAGTTCTTCAGTGAATATGAGAAGTTACTTCATTCGGAAAATTATGTGACAAAAAGACAGTCACTCAAGGTATGATGGATCGTTTATTTTATGTGGTTTATTTCTCTTCACCCTATGTTTGAATTTTGGGTTTGGGGAAAGGGAGATATGCTGGTATGGTTCTTAGACCTTTGGGGGAGAATACATTTGTCCGTGGTCAAGATTTCTCTGGAAAGGAACAGGGTTCAGCAGTGGTCCACAGGGCCACTACCCACCTCTTTGTAAGTTAGAGTTACCAAAATGGGGGACACAGCATTTTGAAGAGGACTTTCTCTCTCAGCAGTGCAGTGTTTTAGATTTTGAAGTGTATTTTTAAACTTAGAATCCTATCAACTAGATAAAGGCAGTGCAGTTGTGCACTCCCCAGATGCTGCCTGAATGGCACAGGCTTGCCGTGGGGAGGGGGGTGGGGGATGGGTGCGGGTGATGAAACTGGGGACCATAGACGGGTTCGGTTGCTTCGTATCACAAGAGGATATGGACAGTTCCATTGGAAACTTAAATTTAAGACTTAAGACTCTAGAATAGCGGTTGGCAAACTACAGCCCATGGGCCAAATCTAGCCCACTGCCTATTTTTATACATAAAGGGTTTGGGTTTTTTTTCTGTATATATAAAGTGTTATTGGAACACAGACATATTCATTTATTTATGTATTATCTATGGCAGTTTCAGGCCACAACAGCAGATTTGAATGGTTGCCCTAGAGACAGTATGGCCTGCCAAGTCTAAAATATTTACTCTCTATCCCTTTACAGAAAGTATGCTGACTCCTCCTCTAGAAAATTCTTAGTTAATCAATGCGTACCCCTCATTGTGTCAGTAAGTGGTCCTGACGGGAATTATAGATGGAATCAGAAAGGATTTTGAAAAAAAATCATAATTCCATTTATATTTTTTGCCAGGTCCACTTTAAATTCTATTCTGCCCAGGGTTCTTCCCCTCAGAGGTGTCTGAATCCATTTGGATCAAGACTCCATTCCTACTTCCCTCCTACCTGGGGCCATCACCCTAGAAGACCTTATCTTTCTATGGAAATTGACTAAAGGACATCAGCAGCATCTGTTAACTTGTGTCCTTTGATAAGAACACTCTCTACCATCTGAATTTCCAAAAGAATCCTTTCCTTCTGGCCAGTTACTTCCTTCTTTCCTCTTAAAGCTGTAACTCCCACAGTCGGGGCTAATAATAGCCACAACCGGAAATGCGTCATTACTGAAATAGTCCAGTGAGGTTGGGGTGCTTTCCACTCATTGCTATTGCTTGGGCCTAGCCTCCCAGCCACCCCCAGTCCAGTGTCGGGGATCCTTAATCTATTTCCCATCTCCAGGTCTTCTGGCTAGATGACCGCTGGTGAGTCTAATGGCTGATAAGAGCAATCTTTTCAGTTTCGGGGGTGGATGCAATCCTTCTGGCAGCTGTTTAAGGAATTTTTCCTCTCGGTACGTCAGTGTAATATAGTGTAGGCTCCCCTGTGATCCTCAAAGTGAAGTAGACATATGCCAGGATCTTCTTTTATCCAAGGGCCAAGACGTCCGGCGCTCCCCAGCAGTCACACAGAGCAGCTGGGAGGAGTCATTGTCTTCCAAGGCCAAGGAGGCCAGACGGGATTGCCTGCAATAGTAGCTTCCAGGGCTAGGACCGCCTCACAGGGGAGAAAATGTTTTTTTATTGGCAAATCAGTAGACTTTGACCATATTCTGAATTCTTGGGCTGTTTAGATAAGGAGAAAGGCTTTCGAGACCTTTCTGCCACTTCAGAATCACCAGCCTGAGAAGGAAGCTTGAGGCGGCCATGTGTGAGACCTTGGTGGGGGGCATGAGCACGTCGCCCACTCACGCCGCTCCCTGTAGCTCCTAACACCTGGGGAGCACATGGAGCGGCTGGGAGGCCCCGTGGTGCTTTAAAATGGATTTTAGTTAGTACTTTCTTTTCCGCAGCTGTGTGGGCATTTATTTATTCCTATATTTATTTTACTGACAAATTTGTATTCCCTGTGCAAGACTTCCAATTTTTTATTTTTACGTCAAAAGAAATGTAAAGAATTATCAGTCATCCTCCTCCAGACAACCAAATTGAAATGAGCCGTTTTCAGTATTTCTTTGGTTTCTGTGACAGAAAATGAACACAAATAAACCCATAAAACTTCACATACTTAATACTAACTTTCGAGGCTTCAACAGAGTAAATGCTGGTTGGTCCTTACCTTGAAAGTTACAGATTTTGTGATTCCGATTGCTGTGAAGCCTCTCTGCTTTTGAGTTCTTCCTATAAATTCTTTATAAACCCTAACTAGAATAGATTTGTTTTCCTGCACACCCGGTTGTTTTTTATTTAGTTTGATGACATGTTACTTACCTAGAGATGAGTTATCTGGAAAGTTCAGGGATCTAGAACATAGCCAGGAACCCATAAGGGAATTAACAGAAGCAATTAAACGGTGGCAAAGTAGCTCTGTGTGCACATTTTCCTTCCCTTAGAGCCCACTCCGGGCCTCTCTAGACTCAGGTCTAACCTGCTTCACATGATTCACGCTTTACTTCTCACTACACTCTCATGAGAGGTAGGTACTGTTTATACACTCCCATTGTACGGACGATGAACCTGAAGCACAGAGAAGTTCAATAATGTGCTCAAGGTTACATAGCTCACAAGGAGTGGAGAGCCAGCATTCAAAGCCCGGCAGGGGGTGCCAGGCCAGGCTCTGCCCCACTGTGCTGCTGCCTCCGTTCACAAGGACCACAGCCTGGCTCCTCCCCGCTGCATGTTACACCGCCTGCATGCTCAACCTCCACTCGAAGCTGGCACACTGGCAACAGGAAGAGGGGACTGCTGGTTTCAGAAAAAGAAAAATCTAGAACAAGCAGTGGCGGTTTAAAAATTAAGGGCTGATATGGCATAATCAGCTCTTGTAGAACTCAGTAAGCCCTGAAGGCACAGACATTTTTTTTAATTAACATCATTAACGAGGAGGAGTCACTAAGAAAAACTTGGAGTATCTTCAGGATACTTTGCTTAAGAAGGAACAGAAAAGTATTTGTTTTTATAAACCTTTCTGAATCAAATATAATAAAATGATAAGTTTGGCATGTTCAGGGGTAAGTGTATAGAAAACTTTGGACATGAAACCCTTTGTCCTGTGAAGTTCAGATAAATCAAAAAAATATTAACACTTTTTACTTAAGCTAAAGTTTGTAGTTAGTTAAACAAGAAATATCAATGACTTCTGACTATTTTCTTGGATAGTTTCTTTTTAGTGAGATAACATAAATGCATATGTTAAGAGTAGGCTCTGACAGGGGCTGGCCCTGTGGCTGTGTGGTTATAGTTCCACACGCTCAGCTTCGGTGGCCCAGGTTCAGATCCTGGGCATGGACCTAGTCCACTCATCAGCCATGCTGTGGAGGCATCCCACACACAGAGTGGAGGAAGATTGGCTCAGATGTTAGCTCAGGGTGAATCTTCCTCACACACACACCAAAAGTAGGCTCTGACAGTCTCAGATTCTGGGCCAGGTGTGCTTTGAATGTCCTCTTCAGAGAGCAGTGCCGACTCACCATCGGCTTAAACCCCAAAGGGAAGGTGGGTGTTCAAGTGGCAGAGAGTGGGCACTCAGTAGTCTTTAGGTCATAATTCAGTTTAGTCCACCTGTCTTTTGAGTGCCTACCAGTATTCTGTGCTTAATAATGATAATTATGAAATGAATTATTTTGTAAATCTTGGTTTTTACTTCAAATCTTAATGATAGTTTAAGAGTAATTGTTTAAATGTCTTCTCAGCTTCTCGGTGAACTACTATTAGACAGACACAACTTCACAATTATGACAAAATACATCAGTAAACCTGAGAACCTCAAATTAATGATGAACCTTCTGCGAGACAAAAGTCGTAACATCCAGTTTGAGGCCTTTCATGTTTTTAAGGTATAGTACTAAAATCATAGACAGTATTTCCCTCTGGAGTTGTTAGTCTCATTTCATTTACAAATTACTGAAATATTACTAGCCTCATTTTGGTAATCTAAGTGATACAGTTCAGTTAATTTTCATATTTGTGTGGTACAACATTTAAACAGAAAAATAGACCCAGAAACAGTGTGTACCACTTGGATTTGGGAACAAGAAACGTTTGTTTATAGAGGAGTGTTATTTATCTTTGGTGTGGAAGATTATTAATCACAAAGTAAAGGGTAATTCATTTCTTAATGCTTTCCATGGAGGTTTTTATTCTTAAAATGCATTCTGACCTTCTGCACCCAGAAATAATTTCTGCCCATTTTTATCCTAAAATCAAAGTCTATATGTACGTATAAGACCGACTACTAAGTTTCAGAGCATGAATGAATGTGTCAATCCTCTTTGTGCTAAAATATGCAATTCTTTTTTTTTTTTTTTCCAAATTGTAAAATAAGGTCTTCTAAAGCAAAAACCTCTGGAGTAATTGTCCTGGCCTCACCACAGGCCCGGGGGCACGGATTGTGCACTGCACATGCCCTGCTCGCTGCAGCGCATGTGGCTTGGTGTCGGTCTTCCCTGTGACTGATGTTGATTTCTCTCCGTGCAGGTGTTTGTGGCCAATCCCAACAAGACGCAGCCCATCCTCGACATCCTCCTCAAGAACCAGACCAAACTCATAGAGTTCCTCAGCAAGTTTCAGAATGACAGGACCGAGGACGAACAGTTTAACGATGAGAAGACCTATTTAGTTAAACAGATCAGGGATTTGAAGAGACCAGCTCAGCAAGAAGCCTAATTTCCAATAAACATCTAAAATATTAAATCCAAATTCAGCATTTGCTGTTAGCTATTCAGCATCAGGCACTCTTATCGATTCATGAGGAACATTACTGCTAATCTGCTGTTAAGTGAACGGTTTTTCATTTTACCTTTTTTGTTTATTTTAGTCCAAGTTGGAGAACTTAGCTGCTGCTTTCTTGCACACTAGAGCACACGTGGACTTTCTCTTGATCTTTGTGTCATTTCAGAATTCAAAGACTCCGTTGGCCGTAGGAGTTCTGAGCACGGCTGGGTTCATGAAGGCAAACGCAAGGATGGCAGTGGTTTAGGGAAGGAGGGCCTTGGTGTTGTCAGATGACACCCACGTGTTTGCGTTTATCTCTGTTAAAGGTCTGAGCGAAGATCCTTGGTAAGATGATTGCCTTCACTAAAGGAAGATTGTGCAGAGCTTTGTTTGAAATCCGAGGGGAACTGTATCCAAGATGTGAGCTTTTGGGGCGGATAAAGTTGACATGCGAATAAATCGATACTGAAACTTAGCAACTTCTCAAAAGTGTGAAGCTTCATAAGGTCATAAGGAAAATGTATATATGCTTTTCACGGCTTTCTAGAATTTTTTGACATTTGATTTTCTTGAGACTTGTAAACCTGGATATGTCAAAGGGTATTTGTTAATTTTACTTTTTGAAGGTATTTTAAAACAGTAGAGCTAGCAGCGACACCTCGCATTTCATTTCAACGATGCTTACAGGTTTCTTTTGTATATAATTCTTAGAGTGCTCATTTCTTTTAAATGATTTAATTTGTACAGCAGAGGAATGTTATTGTATTAGTATGTAACTATTACCTAATATTGAGTTTTTGCAAAAAATGAATGCTCATATGTAATTGAAATACTTCAGATCACATGAAAATGCTGATTTAACGTTTAAGTATCACAGCATTAAAAGAAAAAAAAGTAAACCAATCCTTTGTATTCAGTTATCTGCTGGGGTGCCATCAATAGGCTAAGATACAGACCTGGAATTCAATCAGCTACACTCTCCTGCGTAATATTGGCCTTATTCCTTTAAAATGAGTCAGGAGTTCGCCAGCTCTATGGATGATACCGATTATGCTAAATTAATGCTGATTCTTTGTGTGTGTGGGAACCTCTGTAGAGCACCTTTTCTTTCTTAGAGTAAGTAACCCAGTACAATAGTTGTGAGACTGAATAATTAAAACTTTGGCTTCTCTTAGGAAAAGAAGAGTTTCTAGTCATAGGTGTCCTATGGGGAAATTTATTTTTTTTAATGTCCTGTTCCATAATGCTGCAAATTATCAGTATTTATAAAGTAACTGATTTTGCACCACTCTTTTGTTACTGTGACCACAGCAGAACAACGTCTCCTAGAATCTATGTGTCAAGTTCTTAGAATGGTGTCTGTTCATCTTAGTGATGCGAAGATCACAACTAACAACTTACAAATCCAAGTTTGCCAGTTCGAGTTCAGCATGGCTGTAGCTGATTAAGAAATTTATATAATTATCCTTTGCTAGCCTCTCTTACTAACTGAATTATGCATCAGCCAGCAAAACGAGACTCCCAAGTAAGGTTTCAGGAGGTTTTAAGACCTCCTTCTAGGAACACCAGTTAGAAAATAGCTCCCGAACATCTAGATGTATTTCATTCTCTTTAATTAAGATGACAGTCTACATTATCATTGGTTTTCCTGAGGCTGTCTTTACCAAAATCTGAGTAAAATAATTCATGTTTTTCTATTGGAAGTAGGGAAAGTGATCCAAGCTCCTTTGAAATGCAAACATCCAGTGTTTAGGAAGGCAGACGTGGCCGTGATGAAACGCTCTGGGTCTGGCGGTCTAGCGCTGTGATCTGGATGTGGTGTGAGCACATCAGTTACACCGAGCGGAAGAGAGGTTTCCGTGCCAAGCTGGGTCTTAGAACTTGAAACAACAGAACAGCTTCCATGCTGGCAGTGCCATCAGCACTAGAGGCCTTTGTGTGGGGAACACTCAGGGGTGCAGCGTGTCAAAGAAAACATCGGTGTGTTACTAGCGCATTGGAATCTGGAGAAAGTTAAGACTTTTTTTTGGTTACTTTGTTTTTAAACAAAAATGTGAAAACATTCAAAGTTGAAAAGTTGCATTTGAAGTTATGATCATTTAATATATTCATATTACCAAAACTATTATACTGGAAGTGGTTTCTTTTTGTGTTATAAAGGTTTAATTTTACATAAGTCAGTTACTCAATGTGATTTTTAACCCTTAAAAAAAAAAATGAGATGTATACACTTGTTAACAATGCCATGAAAGCATTTCCTTTCTCCCGAGGAAAAGTAAATTTCTTATCAGAATATCTGGCTGGCCCTGTAATTTAAATTAAAATAAAACTTTGGAGAAACAGCATGGTCCATTTTTATGACGTCTTATGGCTAGTTGCATTTCTGTCACTATGAACAGCGCCATCAGGAGATACACCAGCACAAATTTTGTCACAAACTGTAACTGGAGACAGTTAACATACATGCCTCTCTTAAGTCTTTTTTCCTGTTCAGATTTTTTTTCTTGGTGTCAAAAGTGCAATTTCCCTCTGCTTTGGCGGCCCAGAGTTTGCTGGTTTTGATCCTGGGCGTGGACCTACACATCGCTCATCAAGCCATGCTGTGGTGGTATCCCACATAGCAGAACTAGAATGACCTACAACTAGTATATACAACTATCTGCTGGGGCTTTGGGGAGGAAAAAAAGAGGCAGATTGGCAACAGATGTAGCTCAGGGCCAATCTTCCTCACCAAAAAAAAACGTGCAATTTTCACTTAGCTTATGGGACTCATAGCTCCCTCACCCTGCCTTGTTTCACAGCTAAGTAGTAGTATGCCTTTTAACAGCATCACTTTTTAGGCCATAACATTTGGGGAGTACGTCCTTTCTCTTTGGTTCTTTGACCCTTTATTATCAACAGTCTAAGATAAACTAAGCACTTGGCAGGAGTATTCGTCAGTTACTAGAATGAAATTATGATGAAGGTGAAAGAATTTGGAAGCACCATGTTAGACCGCATCCGGAGAAGGTCTGTCCTGCAGGCCATCTTGGAACACGTAGTACAAACCCTGACGTCGATTTTTATTTTAATCCTTGTCGGTAAATGGGATCTCCGTTCTCTGGGGTGATGGCAAGGGACATGCTCTTGACAAAAAACGCTACATCTGAATGTTCGTCTGAAGAATAAACATCTTGTTATCATCTCTTCTAGGTAGTTCAGTCTGCTTGTGTGTTGTGGTTCTCCAGAGAGGACGGGCCCCCTAAGGTCAGAACTCGTGACTGCCCCTCTGAGGGTGAACACAGTAGTCACATCAGACAGGAAGCAGCGGCCGCACTGAGGCCCAGATTCATGCTTTAGTACAACTTCCGCTTCCTCCCGGTCACCAGTGGGTGTCCCCTCGCTCCGCCAGAAACTCCCAAAACTTTGAGTCTAGGGCTGCTCGAAGCCTGAGACGGGGTGATGGCTGCGACAGCCCGTGGAGGGCGGCAGCGTTCGACGGCTGGTTCTGGAGGGCGGAGCACTCGGAGGCAGTGAGCACTCCCACCTGAGGATTCGCCAAGAGTGCCCCTCAGAGGAACGGGCCGCCAGCCCCTCATCTCCTCCTGGGTCTGCCGGGGCTGTTCTCCGCGGCCACTTCCGTGTCCTCACCGCATCCTTCAGAGCCTGCCAACCCGCTGACCGTCTGGTTTCCAGAAGGTGCGAAGGACAAGGTAGGACTCCCCACACTGCAACGTCAAAGCCTCTGGTGGCTTCCCGAAACCGACCCCAGCAAAAGACGCCCTCAGGGGCAGTCTGAGCACCCCCTTCACCTCTGCCGGGAGGGGGCCGCCAGCATCTCAGTCCCCACAAGCGGGGTTCCTCCGCCCGGCACTGAGCACCCCAGACACAGTTCACAGGGACAAAGCCCTGATCCTCCTCGCAGGGACTCCGCCTCCCGGAGGTCCCCTGGCCGGGCAGCGCCCATGGTGCACGCGGCCTGCGCTTCACAGCGTGCGCGGCGTCCGGATGAGGCTGCCCACGGGGCCTCCAAGGCCTTGCTAACGCTTGCTCACCCGGGGGGTCCGCCGAGAGCCAGGGGCGTCCGTGCCCGCCCCCGCCGCGGCTGGACGACGGAGCACACGCACCGGAGGGCAAGTGCCCGGCGCGTCCCCGGGGTCGAGGCCTCCGAGGGCCGCGACCCAGGTCTCCGAGCGGCTGACGTGCTCCGCGCTTGGTGGAATGGGCTTCTCCAGGTGGCACTTCAGGAAGACAGACGCCAGAGGTTTGCGGGGAATTTATGTTTTTCAACATCCTCCACAAGATGAGCTTAGCTCATCAGAATGCCCGTTCCTTGCTAATAAATTTTTACCGCCTAAACACTTGGTGTTCCGGGGCAGTAACGTGGCCCCGCCGCGGTGGCCGGCAGCCGGGTCCTCCGTGGGTGGAGGTCCGGGCGCTGCTGCGCGGTGGTCGGCCGTGGAAGCTTCCAGACAGGGCTGCCCCTCGGCTGCGCGCCCTCCGCCCTCCGCGGTGCGCTGCCCACGCCCTCCCTGCACACTCTGGAGACCTTGGGTGTCTCCCCCTTACAGAGTCACCCGTGTGGGGAACGCAGCGAGGGTCCCGTCACGGCGGCCCCCACCCCTACCCCGCCGCCTTGGGCAAACAGCGCCGCCTGCTCCGCTGCGTCTCCGCCGCTCTTGTGCTCCCTGCAGCGTCGGGCTGTCCCGCCGTGCGCCCCTCCGCTGCGGAGGACGGGGGTGGGGTGGGGTGGGGTGGGTGCCGACGCTAAGAGGACCCGGCAGTGCCCCACCCGGCCCCTTGCCCCCGCTTCTGCTCTCCTGAAGCCGCTCCGGAAGCGCGTCAGTTAATGTCCCCAGAAGCATCCTCGCCCCCGCGTCCCGGCCCCTCGGCTGGGATAGGCGCTCCCCAGCACGACTGAGCTCCGAAGCCACCCCACGAATGGTTCGATGACAATCACTTATCGGATTCCTCCCGTCCCCCCGCTCACGTCCCACTCTGTGCCAGGGCTTCCTGGGATGAAGTCCCGAATGAAAGACCAGCGTTCGAACCCTGGCCCCAGGCTCTGCTTCCGGGGAGACCCAAACTAAGACGCGCCTGTCATGTTTCTTCTGGCGCAGACGCGTGACCGGCCACACCTGGCTCAGCCACACGCGGGGCCTCCCTGAGAGCAGGAGGCCGCGGGACGGCGGAGCAGTGCCGCCCGCCCTCCGGGAAGCACCCTTCTGTCCCTCTCGCCTCGCTGGGTAGGAGAGACGGTGCCGCGGTGTGTGTGTCAAAGCCTGACACCAGGTGCCGTGTGGCCCGCACAACATGGCCGCTGGTGACCACAGCTGCCGCCGCCTGAGGCCCCAGACCCCTGAGGTCAGCTGGAGCTTCCAGACGCATCCTTCACAGGCATCTCAGCAGGCCACGCCCACTGCTCCAAAACTGTTCCTGATGGTCACCAAAAATGTTAGCAACACTGGAACACGCCCAACGCCCTCAGGTTCTGCCCCCTTCCAAAAGAGACTTTTTTGAGAAGTATAGTATAACCCTACAAAGTGATTGCACAGTTGGGATTTGGGGCCAGAGTTAGGAAGCGTCGAGGTCTCCGTGAGAAGTGGGATGGGGATCAGCGGAGAAGGGGCTCCGGTCACGTCCTGAGCTCAGAGACCTCCCAGCCTCCAGCTTGGACCGCAGGCAACTCTTTAATTAAAAAAAAAAAGGTCCACTAGGGGGCAGGAGAGCTCCTCCATTTTAGCTGCAGCTGGGCCTCGGGACTGGGACATTTCAAGAGCAAAGCCAGCGGGACAAAAATGGAAGGACCCGGACACCCTGGGTGCTGAGTGCGGGCTACCTGGGCTCCCTGAGCAAAAGGGAGGGAGTGGTCAGGAGAGATGATAAAACAAGAGACAGAGGGATAGATAAATTTGTGATAAAGAGTAAAGCGTGAAGGGTAGAATTTAGGTGGTGGATATAGGATTATTTTGTTTTGTTTTTTAAGAAACTTTATTTTTTAGAAGAGTTTTAGATTTACGGAATTTCAGAGTTCCCATATACACGCCCCCAGCCAGTTTCTTCTGTTATTAACGTCGTAAATTAGTACTGTACATTTGTCACGGTTAATAGGCCAATATGCATTACTGTCAACTAATGTCCACACTTTATTCACATCTCCTCATCTTTCCCCTCACGCCCTTTTTCTGCTCTAGGATCCCAAATGACATTTCGTCATCACCCCTCCTTGGCACCCCTTGGCTGTGGGGTCTCAGACTTCCCCCGTTGAGGAGGACAGTTTTGAGGAGTTCTGGTCAGGCGTGTTGTAGAAGCTCCCGCAGCCGGGGTTGGTTGTTTCTCTCATGATTAGAATGAGATTGTGGGTCTGAGGGAGGAAGACCATACAGATAATAGGATGCCATTGTCACCGCATCCTATCAAGGACAAACAGTATCTTGGCAACTGATCCCTGTTGCTGTGGACCTTGGGCACCTGGCTGAGGTCGTCTTGGCAGGTTCCTCCACTGTAAAGCTGCTGTTTCATCTCCCTCTTCCAATTCTGTCCTCTCAGGAGGGAGTCGCTCTGTGCAGCCGACCCTCAAGGAGTCAGGGGGCGGGATAGGCTCCGCCTCCTTGAGAGAGAGTACCTACCTATGTTGTTATTTGGAATTTTTCTACATAGATTTGTCTCTTCTCTCCCATTCTACCGTTCTCCCCTGTAAAAGTCTTTCCATTTTCTGTACGCTTGAAATGTTTCATAATAAAATGGTAGAAACAAAATAAGTGATCAAAAAACTGCCTGGAGGGAGGGGGAGACACACGCCCAGCACGTGTTGCTGAATACAAGGCGAAAGGCCACGAGCTTTTGCAGGGTGGGGGGACCCGGCAGCGCGCACAGCTGCAGAGTCCGCTCTCCGACTGCGCAGCGACCACGGCACGTGCTGTCCCACAGCAAGCCCGGATGCACGAGGTCCGGACCGGAACCCACGCAGGCCCACCCGCCAGGGCCCCCCGGGCTCAGGGCTCTGGAGTCTTAAGCCAACCATGCAGCGTCATCCTCCGTTCCTTACCTTGTCTCCCGCCGTCTCCCCATCCAATCGACTGCACATCCTGTTCGTTCTGCCTCGAAACGCTTTAGTCTCAAGGTTGCAAGCCAGACGTCCTTGGAACGATTATAACAAGGCTTCTAAAATTATGAGAACGCTCTTTTCGCTTCTTAGGAAACAAACAAATTCAACTGTGTGATGATGCAATACAG
Source organism: Equus asinus (assembly GCF_041296235.1). Lineage (NCBI taxonomy): Eukaryota > Metazoa > Chordata > Mammalia > Perissodactyla > Equidae > Equus > Equus asinus. The sequence goes on along the minus strand of NC_091808.1, from coordinate 9,851,698 downwards.
AATAAGTACCGATTTAGTTTAAATTTTGTAGTAACTGGTAGGTAATTTGCTAACCTTCTCCTTGTTCATCTAAGAAATCCGTCTAAGTCTTCCTAAAGCATCCTTGTCAACAGATCCCCATTCTTTCAAGGTTCGTCGTTAATTGCCAGCAATCCTCATTAATATTGACTGAGTGATCACCAAGCACTGTACAAGGGCTAACTCACTTAATCTTCATGACACTCAGATGGATAGGTCCTCTATCGTCCTGATTTTACAGATGAGGAAACAGAGGCACAGAGAGGTTAAGCCACTCGGCCAATGCCACACAGTAATAGGTAGCAGAGTCAGAAGTGGACTCGGCAGGCACCATCTCTTTTCTTTAGTCTGATACTCTATACCCTCTTCTAACTGCCTGCCTTCCTCCGAAGTTGTCTAGAGCAGATCATCGAGGCCCAGTGAACAGTAGCAAAGGGGGTCTCAGCATGCTGCCCACTCTGATCAACTGTTTACATTAAATGCCCAGGAGGAGAGGCTGTTTGTCTGGTACCCTCCTCACATGTTAGAACTGGAATATTCTACCTTCCTAGACCCCTGGACCCAGCACCCAGAGGTGGGTCTGTGTGGCCACCCAGAAGAGGGCATGGTCTGGGCCTGGCTGAAGAGTGATGCTGGGCTCCCACAGTTTGTTGTCCATCCCTCGCCTGTGGTATCACTGTTTATCTGTGTGCGTCTGCCCCGCTCTCCCCCAGACCATAAGCTTCTCAAGATCAGGAATCAGGTATCACTCACTTTCATGTCCTTGAGTAAGACAGCCCTTCCTCAAGGCTCGGCTGAGTGCTACATCCCAGCAGGGCGGCCACAGCTGCACACTTCCAGGGGCGCCGTTCACATTTGACTCATTTCCAGGTTTGTCTATTTAATTTGACAGTTTTCCAGCAGTCGGGGCTGTGTTGGAGCAGGCTGTGAATGCAAGCCTTAAAGATGGCCCACGCTCTGGTGGTGAGGACAGGTGAGCACCCACTTTGCCATCAGAACTCCCAAGAAGGCCTGCAGCACATGGCCTGTCCCTGCCCAGAAGGACTGAGCATGCGAGAAGGACAGTCACAGGCTGCCTCTGGGGCTGGCTGGTGGAAGCTGCCGTGCCTGATAGGGTAGCAGTCATCTCTGTGTCCTGCACTAAATGCAGGCAGACGAGACTTGAGACAGGAGCACGGCTTCCTCCAGGCTTGGCCATGACCCCTGCAGGCCTGGTTCTGCCTCCTTCCTCACCAGCCTGTTTGGGTGCAGTGCAGAGGGGACATCACGGCTGAGGGCCCTAACTGAGCCCAGGGAAGAACGGGAGGTGCTTCTGCAGGAGCAAGTTGCTGAGTGAGGATGGCATCCTAGGGAGGGGTGGGGACATCACTGTGCAAACTGTAGCATCCACACTGGGCACAAGGCTGGGCTGCATCCCCTGAATGCATCAACCCAGAAGCAACATGGCAGGGGGGATCCATTACTGAGGCTCACCTTGCTCTTTCCACCCCACAAACTAACCCACCAGCACAGCAGCCAGGATCTAAGGATGGCGACGGAGGTGAAAGGGTCCTAGAGCCTCGGTGCCTCCCCAACGTGTCCCAGGTCCTGAACCCACAGTCCCCCTGCCCTGGAATGTTTGTAAAGTGAGAAGACACCATTGTTTGATCAAGCCACTGCACGGGGTTCCTGTCACATGCGTCCAAACACTACCCCTAAGGAAAGGGTCCCTGAGACCCCTGTAGGAGGGAGTTCAACAGGCCACCATAGGTAGGGTAGGGGGGTGGATCTGGATGAGTGGGCTGTTCCCCACGGATACCCGCCAGGTGACTTCTCCATCATTGATGGGAAGGTCACAAAGGCTGGTGTAACTGAACATCCTTCACTCCGCATGCAACGTGTTGGACTTTGATCCAGATATCTTAGTCCCTTTGGGCAGCTGTAACAAAATACCACAGACTGGGGGCTTATAAACAAGAGGCATTTATTTCTCACAGTTCTGGCGGCTGAGAGTCCGTGATCCGGGGGCAGCACGGACAGGTTCCGGTGAGAGCCCTCTTCCAAGTTGCAGACAACCACCTTCTCACTGTGTCCCCACATGGTGGAAAGAGGGCAAGGAGCTCTCTGGGGTCTCTTCTATAAGAACATGAATCCCATCAGGAGGGCTCCACCTTCATGACCTGATCACCTCCCAAAGACCCCACTTCCTAACACCATCACCTTGAGGGTTAGGACTTCAAGATATGAATTTTTAGGGGCACACAAACCTACAGTCCATAACACCAGACTTGCAGTTGTGAAGGACAAAGTTTTAATAACCGTCTCTGTGAAAGGATCTGTCAGTTTAAATATTACTGTATTTTGAAAATGTATAACACAAAATGTCAAGTTCATACAGGAGTTTAAGTGAAGTGAAATTGCAGGATGTGCATTTCCTCTCTCCTTTGTCTCCTCACCTCTGTATAGGAGGGAGAGAGTAATACCCTCCTCTTAGACTTTCTACAAGGATGAAACAAGCCAATGTTTGTGAGGACCTAGGAGTGTGCCCAACACACAGTAGGTCCTCAATAGATGCTTGCTTGGAAAGACCATTAAGTGTCCTATTTTTTGCAATGTCCTTCAGAATACTGCCTTCCTTTGATTCATCTCCCCTATGTGCTGGATAAAAGCAAATGCACCACATTGGCATTTGCTCTGCTAGAAACATCAGGCACCTGTCCTACCCAAGACCACCAGGCTTTGGAATCACTGTTGTAGATATTGATTGTTGAGCACTGACTGAGGGTGTATGTGCTTCTGCTCATGTAATCCTCACAACAGTCCTATGAGGTCAGGACTGAAAAGACAGGAAAACAGCATGGTTGAGAGCATTCATTCAAACATTCACTACAGCTGAGTGAAAATCCAGATTTGACCTCTGCTCCAACCAGGATGTAGTAGGTCACAAAAGACTTCATTCCTGTGGTAAGAAGAAAAAAAACCCAACCAAACAAAATTGAAATAATATGTTTCTATGAAGCTAGCAAAAAGTGGTGGACACAGGGAAGCCCTGGTGAACTCACTTCCTGAGAGAACTGAGGCTTTTGTAGGTGAACAGGAAGCTGAGGCAGGTTCCATAACCTGGAGGTGATGCTTGGTCTTGGAAAGAGCAATCGTACCACAGATGGAGAGACTTTGCAAGGATATGGGAAAGTCAGCCAGATCTTGGGAAACAGAGTGAGTTTGCAGGACAGATTGGAGTCTGGAAGAGCCCCAAACACAAGAGCAGATCACTTGCCCAGAAATTTCCTCCTCTGGGTCTTGCCAAGAAAACAGCAGTAGGGTGGAAGATGGTAAGTAGAGGGAAACAGCATAATCCCAAATATTTTGTGGTGACTGGATTCTGGGGCTCCTCCAGAGTTGAATCCAAATGTGAATCAAAAATATCTGAAATCAAAGTCAACCAATTCCTGGTTCAAATGATAAGAGCAAAAAGGCAGTGGTTCAGGAGATTGGGGTTGGGGCTAAGCATGGAGAACACAATTGAATTAAAACTGCAGCCCAGTCAGATCTCATCCTGTTCTAGGAGGAACTGGAAAGATCACCTCTGCACCAGATGAAGGAAAGGGCTTACACTCAACATGGTTGCATAGCAACAACATTGTTCCACAAATCCAAGAAACTCAATGAACCCCAAGCAAGATAAACACAAAGAGATCCACATAGTAAGGCCTCAACTATATTGAAACCAAAAGGAGAAAATTTTTAAAGCAGCAAGAGAAACACAACTCACCAGTAAGGGGAACCACAATACAATTCATGGCTGACTTCTATCATCTACAAGGACGAAAGCCAGAGGCAATGGAATGACACATTTAGAGTGCTGAAAAAAGAACTGTCAATCAAGAAGTCTGTACCCAGCAAAATGATCCTTCAAAAAGGAAGGTGAAATAAAGACATTTTCAGATAAATGAAGACTTGGAGACTCTATTGCTAGCAGACCTGCCTTAAAAGAAATACTGAAGTCCCTTAGAGTGAAAGGAAGTGACACCAGAAGCTAACTTAAATCCATAGGAAGAAGTAAAGAGTATTAGAAATGGAAAATATGTAGGTTTATATAACAGATAAATATATTTTTCTCTTATTTCTTCTCTAAATTTCTAAAAGACATGTTTGTATAAGGCAATAAGTATGACACTGTAGTGTTGTGTTTGTTAGATTATCGATTGATAGATAGGTAGATAGGTAGGTAGATAGGTAGATAGATAGATGATAGATAGATTTTCTATCTATGACAATAATAGCACAAAACAAGTAGAAAACAAATAGCAAAATGGCAAATATAAATCTAAACATATTAATAATTACATTAAATGTGAATGGTCTAAACACCCCAATCAAAAGGCAGCCATTGTCTGACTGGGTTAAAAAGCAAGATCCAGCTAGATTCTATCTACAAGAGACAAATGTTAGATTCAAAGAGTCAAATAGGTTGGAAGTAAAAGGAGGGAGAAAGATACACCAGGCAAACAGTTAACATAAACTCAGCATATCACTTAGCAATTCCACTTGAAGGAATCTTCCCAAGAAAAATGAAAACATGTACCCACATGATGCCATGGACCCGAATGTTCTTAGCAGCGTTATTCATAATAATAAAAACCTTGAAACAATCCAAATGTCCAACAACTAATGAATGTATAAATAAAACATGATAGAGCCATCAATGGCACACTATTCAGCAGTGAAAGGAAAGAACTACGGATACAGGCTACCACATGGATGAACCTGCAAAATGTTATGCTGATTGAAAGGATCCTGACACAAAAGACTACCTATTATATTATTTCATTTACATGAAATACCCCAAGATTATGAGACAGAAAGAGATCAGTAGTTGGTTAGGGGTGAGGTTGGGAGCAAGGATTGATTGCAAATGGGCATGAGGGAACATTTCAAGATGATGAAATGTTTTAGCACTGGATTGTGAGGATGGTTGCTCAATTCTACAAACTTACCAAAAATCATGGAATTGAAGAAAAGTGGTACATTTAACGCCCCAAAAAAGATATTTGACAGAATATTTCACTTCTATTCATTTGCCTGAAAATTTGGAAACACTTTAGCATAAAAATTGTCTCTGTTTTTTTCTATTGTCTAAATATAATCCATTGAGAAATAAAGTCACTATTAATAATGCACTTTTCCGAGCACAGAGGAATGGTAAAATATCATCGTAATATGGAAATAAAGAACACTTCCGTTTCTATCATACCAAAAAAATTTTAATGAAGGTGAAATAGAGACATTTCCAGTTAAATTATAGCTGAGAGATTTCATAGCCTGCAGACACGCCGTACAAGAAATGCTAAAGGGAGCTCGTTAGGCTGAGGAAAAATGATACCAGATGGAAACTCAGATCTAATGAGAAGGAATGAAGAGTGCCAGAAATGCAAATATGTGAGTAAACATAAAAGACTATTTTATCACTTTCCTAATTTCTTAAAAAGACAGTTGACTTTTTAAAGCAAAAGTAATATTCTATTGTGGGGTGTATGACTTATTTAGAAGCAAGATATATGACACCGATAGATCAAAGGCAAAAAAGAAGTAATTACACGGTTGTAAGTTTCTTGTGTTATACAGAGTGGTCTAATATTAACTAAAAATAGACTGTGATAAGTTAAGAATACATGCTTTATGTAACCTCTGAAACAACCACTAAAAAAAATAATCAACTAAAACAAAATGAAGATGTAGAGATGTAAAGTCAATAGAGGAGAAAAAATGGAATATAGCCATGTGTCACTTAACGACAGGGGTCTGTTCTGAGAAGTGCGTTGTTAGGTGATTTCATCATTGTGCGAACATCATAGAGTGCACTTACACAAACTAGATGGTAGAGCCTTCTACACACCTAGCCTATACGGCACTAATCTTATGGGATCACCATCGCATATGCGGTCCATCGTTGACTGAAACATCTTTATGTGGCGCAGGACTGTAATATAACATACTTCATTAATTCAAAAGAAGACAGAAAAAGAGGAACCAGGAGCAAAGAACAGATAGGATAAATAGAAAACAAATAAAAAGATAATGGACATAAACTCAATCATATCAATACTTACATTAAATGCCTTGTAAGACTGCATAGCAAAGCAAAACTCCACTATATGCTCTTTACAACAGATGACCTTTAAATATAAAGATACAGAGAAGTTAAAAGTAAAAAGATGGAGAAAAAAATCCCCTGCAAACACTGATTACAAGAAAGCTGATCTAACTATATTAATACCAATAAAGTAGACTTTCAGGCAAGAAGTATTACCAGAGATAAAGAATATTTCTTAACGACAAATAGATCCATTCGTCAAGAAAACATCACAATCCTATGTGTGTCTGTACCTAATAAGAGAGTTGCAAAATACACACACACAAAAATTGGCAGAACTAAATGGAGAAATAGAAATCCACAATCATGGCTGGATAGTCAACACTCCAGTGGTAGATTGCCTCCAACGATGGCCACCACCATTTCCTCCATCCTCCAACTATATGCCACACCTTCCAATAAGTGATGGAGTCATTTCTTTTCTCCTTAAATTCAGACTGCTCTTGTGACTTGCTTTGACTAACAGAATGTAGCAGCACGGACGCTGTGCCGGTTCCAGCCCTTAGCCCTTAAGAGGCGTGGAGGATTCTCTTTCACTCTCTTGGAAGCCAGCTGCCATGTAAAGCACCTTGGACTAGACTACTGAATATTGAAAGGCCACACGGAGAAAGGGAACCCACATGGAGAACTGACACAGCCTAGCCGACAGCCAGTGCCAAGGCCCCAGATACGTAAGTGAGGCCAGAACAGGCTGAACTTCCAGATGTTTGCAGCTGTACAAGTGGTACCAGCTGACACCTCAACAAACAGAGCTGCCCCACAGACCTACAGAATCGTGGGGAATAATAAGTTCTTGTTTTAAGCCATGAAGTTTGGGGCTGGTTTGTTAGGTGGCAAAAGGTCATTGAAACATGTTTTTCTCAGTAATCGATAGAACATGAAGACAAAAGCCAGTAAAGGCAGTAGCTTTGCTGCACAAGGACAGCGTCCTCTGTACACCTCCTGCACTTTGCTGCAGCTGCCCAGCCCAGGCGAGGGGTCAGGAGAAGTTCCCAAGGAGGGCCAGCAACTCAGAGGTGGAAAAAGAGAAGTTGGAGAGCCAAGGGTCCAGTTGGCTGAGATTCTGGAGCTCTTGTTGCAACTCTTCTGCCAGGGCAAGAATTAAACCTTGTAACCTTTGGACAAGGTGTAGGAGGGATGACTTGGTGCGTCAATACGTGCAACTTTGATGTGGACGTTGAGTTACTCTTTCATGAAAACTCTGTCATGGTCAAAACCAAGCTCTATCAGGAAAAATGGTCTCAGTCCTGCCAAGGGTGAAGTGTCCACACTAGTTGGAGTCCCACCAGACAGGGGATTTTTTTCACATGTATCCTATTGCTTAGTGGCTGGTTGAGGTAAAGTCAGCCACAAAAACAAAAGAAGAAATGGGTCTAAACTCATCAAATTGTATACATTGAATATGCACAGCTTTTGTATATCAACTACACCTCAACAGATTTATGAGGAAGAAGAAGGAGGAGGAGAAGGAGAGGAAGAGGAAGAGGATGATGAAGAAGGACAAGAAGAAGAAGAAGAACAAGAACAAGAAGAAACGGGCAGCTACATCTGCTCCTGCTCTATGTCAAGATGTCAGTTCTTCCCAACTGGATCTGTAGATTCAATACAATCCCAATCATTGTAACATTCTTAAGTTTTTATGAAGAGGGAAAAGACTCAGAATAGCCAACACAATATTGAAGGAGAAGAATGAAGTTGGAGGACTGACACTACTTGACCTCAAGACTTACTACTGTATAAAGCTAAGTAATCGGGGCTGGCCCTGTGGCCCGGTGGTTAAGTTCCTGTGCTCCGCTTCTGTGGCCCAGGGTTTTGCTGGTTCAGACCTGGGCACAGACCTAGCGTGGCTCATGAAGCCATGCTGCAGCGGCGTCCCACATAGCAGAAGTAGAAGGACCTACAACTAGAATATACAACTACGTACTGGAAGGGGCTTTGGGGAGAAGAAGAAGATTCATCAAAATGTATCCAATATCAAATACCTACAACCAAAACAGCCTTCAAAATACATCGGAAGAACAAAAGAATAGCTTTAGACAATACGAAAAGATGCTCTGCATGAAAATGATGTGTCAGGGATGAACAAAGCTCCTTTCACAAGAAGCCAAAGAAGAGAAAGGGAGAGTAAACATATTAAATGAAATGAAATGTGAGAGAACTCCGAGGAAAACCAGATCAAGCTTCTGGATGGCCACTGGCTAAAGAAGTGTAACTGGATGGTGTTCCTGAAGAAGAAAACATGGATGGCGGGAGCTTGAAGTTTGGTATAATGAACACACGAGAAAACAGAGACTTCCTAGAAGATGAATCAAAATGACTTTATATTTTTTTTGCTGAGGAACATTGTCCCTGAGCTAACATCTGTTGCCAATCTTCCTCTTTTTGCTTGAGAAATATTGGCCTGGAGCTAACATCTGTGCGAGTCTTCCTCTATTTTGTATGTGGGATACCACCACAGCATGGCTTGACAAGCGCTGTGTAGGTCCACACCTGGGATCGGAACCTGTGAATCCCATGCTACCGGAGCAGAGTGCAGGAACTTAACCACTATGCCCGCCACTAGCCTGGCCCCTCAAAACAACTTTTGAAGAAACCAATCAATGCCACTCAATTAAAGCGTTCTTTTAAAACACGTTAAAAGAAATCGAACGTCCACCAAATTAGCTGAAGAAGATGAAATCATCGAGCTCCTCATATTTAAAGTCTTCAAACGGAGAAAACTTCGCTGAAGTTAGAAAAACACAGAGAGAGACAAGCAGTGCCACCAGCAGAAATTTCCAATTCTTCCTGAATTACAGCAAGAAAAATAAATGAATGTTCACCAAATATCCGGTCTAGAGAGAATCTGCTCCGTAACGGTACAGGAGAATCTTTCTGAAGCAGATGGCGAGATCAGCTGTGCTGGAAACCTATGGCTGAGAAGCCAAAATCCCATCAGAAAAATCGAAAGAATCATGGGCTGTTACTGAAGCCAGCTTATAGCTTCCTTCCCATGAGAGGAAAAGCTCATGATAATGGGCTGAGAGCTCTGTTGGCTGAAAGAAACGTTGACAACTTAAGGAAGGAACATTCATACATCAGACAAAAATTGTTGAGGAAGAATTCTTCAATATTTGGAAGAGTATCTTTACGTCCCTGATGTTAAAGGGACCTCCGGCAGAGGCCAAGAGGATCACTAGAGAGGATTGCCAGATAAAACACAGTACGCCCAGTTAAACTGACCAACATTACCTCAGCCAGGTGGTCAGGTCAGCACCAACACAGATAAGTCACATTGATATATGCACCTTTGATAAGACGTGATCAAATGGCCCTTTACCTCTGTGGTCTCCCCAAAACCTATAATGCCAATCTAATCATGAGGAAAACATCAGACAAATCTCCTTAGAGGGATGTTCTAGAAAATATCTCAAAACTGTGAAGATCATCAAAACAAGGAAAGTTTGAGAAACTGTCACAGTCAAGAGGAACCTCAGGGAACGTGACAACTAAATGTTGTGTGGGATCCTGGGTGAGATCTGGGGACAGAAAAAGCACATTAAGTAAAAATCAAGGGAATCTGAGTAAGTATGAACTTTAGTTAATAACAATGTATCAATATTGCCTCATTAAAATACCATACAAACATATGACATTAATAATAATGTAATGAATATATATAATAGTAATATATAGAATATATGTAATTATATACATAATAAAAATATATATAATAAAGATAACATAGTTAATGATAAAGAGAAATTGGGTGTGGGGCATATGGGAGTTCTCTGTATTATATTTGTAATCTTTCTGTAAACCTAAAACTGTTCTAAAAAATAGTTAATTTTTTTAAAAGTCAGGATATAGGAGATTTGAACATTATCAATCAACCAGCTATAATTGACATTTATAGAACTATAAGCCACAAACTGCAAAATACACATTTTTTTCAAGTTCAGATGGAATGTTTGTCAAGATCGACGACCTGCTGGGCCAAAACACAAGTTTCAACAAATCTGAAAGGAAAAGGATTGAAAATATATCTAGTATGTTCTCTGAGTACAGTGGAAATAAATTAGAAATCAATTACACAAAGGTCTCTCTCAAATCTCCAAATACTTGGAAATTAAAGAACACTCTTCACAAGAATCCATGTATCAACGAAGAAATCACAAGGGAAATAGGAAAATATTTTTATATAAATGAAAATTAAAGCCTACCATATCACAATTTATCCTGGCCCTTTGGCTTCTCCAACTGTGGGATATTCCTAGGTGACCACATTCCAGTCCCATGACTTCAAATTCCATCTAGAGGCTGCTGAATCCCACATTTACATCTCCAGCCCAACCTCCTCCCAGAATCACATATCAAACAGTAGTTTGATGTCTCCCGGATGCTTAAAGAGCACCTCAAACCCAATACGACTAAGAAATCTCTAGTCTTCTCATTTCACCACCATCCATCGTGCTCCATAGCCCCTAAACCTGGGAGTCATCCTTGAGAGCTCTCTTCCCACCTCCCCACACACCCCATCCCTCTCCAAATTCTTCTGACTCTATTTCCAAACCGATCTGGAATCGACCCACTTCTCTCCATATCCCAGAATATAATCCCCCCTCACTATGTGTCTCAGTGCCTGGCACGAAGTAGGTGCTCAAACAATCAAACTGGGGGCAGGTGCTGGACACCTCTTTCCCAGGTCAGGGGACTTGGGAAGCTGAATTAGAAAGCGGAAGGTTGCTTGGTGAGCATCCGACAGGACGGGAGGGCGGGTCATGGTAGGGATGACGTGAGAGACTCTCCCAGCAGATTACGGGAAAACCTGAAGACCTCTCCCTGGTTCACCACAGTCTCTCTCTGTCGTCCAGTTTGCTCCTAACTTCGTGAGTCCCTTCCTTGGGCTTAATTCTCTTCCATCCCCTAGCACATAGGTGACGTCTAGTCATCCTTGGCTGAATGAACCAGTTTCGGAAAGCCACCAGTCCCTGCCCTTTGAGCTCCTGTTCGGCCTCCTTCCTGTTAACACATTTGTTCCTGGAATTAGTCTGGTCACAGCTTTCCCAGGTTTTGTCACATTACAATCTCAAGGCCCCGACTGCAGTAAGGGGCTCCCAGACCTTCTCAGCCCATATTTACAAATTATTTCTTCCAGGAAGTCATTTATGTCAACCATTATATTTCAATTCTTTTTTACTTCATTCTGAAGATAACATTAATCTAAGTGTACTAGTTTGCTAGGGCTGCCATAATAAATATCCCAGACAGGCTCACTGAAACAACAGAAATCTATTTTCTCGTAATTCTGGAGGCTAGAAGTCCAAGATCAAGTCGGCAGGGCTGGTTTCTTCTGCGGCCTCTCTCCTGGGCTTGTGGACAGGCATCTTCTCCCTGTGTCCTTCCACGCTCTTCTCTCCGTCCATGTCTGTGTCCTAATTTCCTCTCCTGATAGAGACACCAATTGTACTGGATTAGGGCCCACCTTAACGACCTCATTTTAACTTAATTACATCTTTAAAGGCCCTCTCTCCACCTCCAGTTCTATTCTGAGGGATGGAGGTCAGGACTCCAACATCCGAGCCGGGGGCATGATTTAACGCCTAGCGGTGTGGGTTATTCATCTCTAGACTTGCTGTTCTGTATTGACAACAATAATGACGGCAGAAAAAATGTCCTTAAGCACAGCCCGAAAGGCAGCTCAAGGTCTGGAGAGAAATGCCTGCCACACCCAGGCCACAGCTGCCGACATCCAAATTCCCTAAACAGGGACAAATTGCTGGACTGCAGACCCCTCCTCGCCGCGGACAAATGGGAACTTCACTCTTGCCTTGTGGGTGGAATGTAAGTGCATCGTGAAATATGCATGTGACAGAACGGACAAGGCAACAAGGATGCACATATTCCACTGTTTTCCTGATGGAGAGTCCCCTAGCACACTGTCCTCAGGCGCCGACTCCTCCTCGTCCAGCTCTGCTCTTCAATGGCATCTCCCCAGAGAAGCCCACCCTGGCCTTAGCCAATGCTGGTCACCCTCACCGTGCCCTCCGTTCCTGTCACATCACTGTTTTATTTTCTTCAAAGCACTTAACACTTATGGAAATAATCACATTCATTTACTTGACTCTTGTTTGTCTCCTTTCACCAGAACATAAGATGCAAGAGAACAGTGGGGCCCTGGGCTGTCTTGGTTCACCTACGAACCCCCACAGCCTGGCCCTTTAAGATCCCCTCCATCAGCAGGTGTCGAGCGAATGAATAAACAGCTGCTACATTTCTGAGAGTCGATTTGGCGTTAGATTGACTCATATTCATCTTCCAAACTGTACTTTGCTGAATCTATAGTGCTGAGAATCCTTTGCCTTCCTTCACGGGGGCTGACTCAAACGTCTAGCAGGAAAGGAAACTGAAGGGAGGCGGTGTGAAGGTGGAATTGAAAACTAGCAGGTGAGTGACCCCAGAGGTGGCCACCAGGGGGCGCCATCGAGTCGCCCCGAGCCGGCGGGGGAGGCGCGGCTGCGGCCGGGGGTGGGCGGGCCCCCAGCGTGGCCAGCGCGGGGCTCCCAGAGGAGGACCCCCGCCGCCTCCAAGTTCTCCGGCCGCAAACATGCCTTTCGCTCCCTCCAGGTCCCCCCACTGCAGGAAGAGGGGCCGGGCCTGCGATGGTTTCCCCAGAAAGAAGGCTGGTCGCAAAAATATGCCCTTCCCAATAGCAACCACAAGTAGAGAATTCCTAGGAATCCATTTTATGAGCGATGTAAAGAAAAACTACCGGGGGCCATAAAGCTTCAGGTAATGGAGAGACAAACCAAATTCCTGGATAGGCATGTCGGCTCTCCCCCAAATGAAAGCAAATCCAATAAAAATCCCAATAGGTTCTTGCAAACAAGTAGAAAAATCATTCTAAAATTTGTCTTGAAAAGTCTATGCATTATAGTTGTCATGAAGTTTAAAAGAAAAAAAATAAAGACTGAGGATTTTGTTGTTCTATATATATAACAATGCTAGAAGAAAATATGAATTTAAAGAGGAGAGAGTCTTTCTAAGTGTACAGGGAAAGATAAAGACATATGGAAAATTTGATGGATTTATATATCAAAACAGTCCATGAATGCAATAAAAAGGCAAGAATCAAAATGGAAAGGAAAAAAAAAAACCCAGTGACTTCTGACTGACAGAGCTAACACTCTTAATATACAAAGGGGTCTTCTCTGTTTTTCCTGAAGATAAACACTCGAAAAGAAAAACTGGGAAAGGACGGACCCAGGAAGGGCCTGATGGAGCAGCGTCTGGAGCCCCCTGGCCAGGACTGTGGGGTTTACGGTGAATGAACCGGGAAGTGAGAGCACAGGCAGCTCACGGTGTGATTTACGTTTTAAAGGGCGCCCTCTGGCGGCTGCAGGGAGAACAGACTTGGCGGGGCGGGCGGTGGGGGCGGAGCCTGCGAAGGTCCCGCTGAGATGGTCCAGGTGATAGGATGGTGTGAACCAAAGTGGGAGAAGCCATCCGCTATGGACAGACTTTGGAGGCAGAGCCCAGGGAACCTGCTGATAGATTCAGTGCGGGATGTGAGACAAAAACTGGCAACAAGAATGACTTCAAGATTTGGCCTCCGCTGCTGTAATGGAGTTGTCCTCGCTGAAGTGTTGGAAGGCTGGGGAGGAGCAGGTGTGGGAGAGAAAAGGCTTTAAGGGCCGCAGTGTAAACCTGAAGGGCAGGTTGTCAACGTGTGTCAAAATATTTTGCAAGATGCAGACCATTTGAACCGGCAGACCCACCGGCAGCAATTTATCTTAGAAAAATAGCAAGCTGGGAAGCACACTGCATATGAGTGTTTTCATGGCTGCTTTGCTCGGAAGAGCAAAAATTTGGCATTTTCTTCAATCAATAAATATTCTTCAATCACTAAAATAAGGTGCATCAGAGAATAGAATCCTATACACTCATTAAAATATAATCTGTATTTGATGACATGGAAGTGTGTTCAGAACATTTTGTTAAGGGAAAAAAGCAGATTAGAAAACTGTGTCACCCCATTTTTTTGCAAAATAAACTTTGTGAGTGTACATAGGCATGGGAATACATGCCAATTGCACGTTGATATTGATAACAGCACTTATCCTAGGAAAGGGTGGTGTTTACATTGAACTGTGCCCCCTCCCCAAATTCTGATGCTGAAGTCCTAACCCCCAGCACCTCAGAATGGAACTTTCTTTGGAACTAGAGTCATTGCAGATGTAATTGGTTAAGTTGAGGTCTTTAGGGTGGGCCCTAATCCAAGATGGTGGGTGTCCTTCTGGAAGGGGGAATTTGGACACAGACCCACACAGGGAGAACTCTGTGTGAAGATGAAGCCAGACATGGAGTGATGCTTCTACACACCAAGGAGCACCAAAGATGGCCAGCAGACCAGAGAAGCTGGAGGAGAGGCTGGAACAGATTCTTCCTCAGAACCCTTGGAAGGAACCAACCCTGCCAACACCTTGATCTCTGACTTCTAGCCTCTAAAACTAGGAGACAAAAAATTTCTGTTGTTTGAGCCACTCAGTTTGTGGTACATTTTTTTTTTTCTGTATCTGGTTGATTTCATTTAGCATAATGTCCTCAAGGTCCATCCACATTGTCACATATTGCAAAATTTTCCTCCTTTTTTAGGGCTGAATAGTATTCCACTGTATGTATATATGTGTGTGTGTATATATATATATATATATATATATATATATACACACCACATTTTCTTTTTTCTTTTTTTTAAAATTTTGTTGAGGTTATATTGGCTTATAACATTGTGTGTGGTCCATTTTTATGGCAGCCCAAACTAATATGGCTGACTTTCTATATTGTCTGAAATTTCTACACTATGCATATATTTAATTCATTCTGTTGACACAAATAATCAATAATCAATCTATAGATGAGAAAGATAAGGTGATATTTGTCTGAGCCAAGCTGAGGACTAGCCTAGAAGTGCTATCTCCCCCAGGGAAGAAAGCACTAGGAGAGGCGTGGTTTACAGCATGGCTATATACCATTCCAGAACAGACAGGACAAGTGTGACAGGAATGCAATTTTTTCCCCCAAAGTCACGGGATATTTTGTTGCAGTTTAGTATGTACACAGCAGATCTACTTGACCCTGGTTTTCTGGGAAGAAAAGCTTCTCTTCAAAGAAGTACTGGTATTGGTGTCAAAGAAAGGGAGACATTCACCCCTATCTTTAAAGAGTGCATTCTTTGCTTTAGGATAATGTTTGAAGCAGATGTTCAACGCATGCTGGGTAGGCCATAAGTCAGGCTGGCCTGGGAAAAACAAGTTTTAGGCCAAATCAGGGTTAAACTGGAACGGCTTCACCATATACCTCAATACATGAAAACTTCTTCATCTTTTTATTATTTTCATCAATCTTCAGAAAAACAAAGTATTTCCACTTTAAATAAAAACGTTTGTGAAAAATCAAGAATCTGATGTAACCTGATTGGGTAAAAACAACTTGCTTCAAAATGTATTTGAAATCTGTATTCCTGTTGATGCTACTTTCGTTTTCTGAACAGTATTCATAAAAATGCAGATAAAACAGTATTACTCTTTTTTTTAAAAAGATTTAAAGGGAAAAGAAAAATCTCCCTCCCTTCTGGGGAGGCTGTGGGAAGGAAGCAGCAATAACAGCGGAGCTGGTGGGTGTGAACTTAATGCCCTTTGTGAAGAGCCCTGAGGATGTCCACTGCAGCGCTGTTTATCATAATGCAACACTGGAAGCATCCGACCAACCAGAAGTAAAAGGTGGAGTTACAACACCTCCAGATTCTGTGCTGTTTATTATCTCATTTAAGCCTAATACTATCATTTAGTCATTATTACCTATGAAATGGATAATATTTTCCCCAATTTGTAGACAGAGGCATCAGGACTATGAGGAAAAAAAAAGTTCCTCTTCACTAGTAATGAAAAAAAAAAAGTTGGGAAAGGAAGCACAGAACAAACATGAAGAAAAGAGAAGGAAACTAATTTTTGAAAGGCAGAAATAAAGCAATTCGAAAACAGAAAAAAAATGGAATTGATAAATCCAAGAGGTAGTTCTTTGAAAAGAATGCATAGTTAGCAAATATCTGACACTTTAAAATTTTTGAATGAAGAAATTGACCAAATATTATAATATCGAGGTATACATTTTTGCTTATTAAATTAAAGGACATGTTTTCAACGATTTCATCAAATGCTGGTAAGGGCATGTTGTAGCCATTTCTCTCAAATACCACTCGTGATAAATTGAAAAAAAATTTCCAGAGAGGAACTTGGTAATATTTATTAAAAAGCCTATGAGATGGAGACAAAGATTTACACACAAAGATGTTCATAAATGTGAGACCATTTTTAATGGTGCCAGATGTATCCTCTTTACATTTCTGCTGTAATGTGTTATCATCAATGTAGTGGCAACAGAAATTCCTTATCTCCGAGCTCTGTAGGCTGGCAGTACAAGTGGGCTCTGCTGTCTCCTTTGCTCCTGGTCTCACAAGGTCAAAAGCAAGGTGACAGCCAGCCTGGGCTCCTTATCTGGAGACATCGGGGAATGAGCTTCTAGGCTCATTCGGGTCGTTGGCAGAGTTCAGTTCTGTGTGGTTGTAGGACTGAGGTCTCCGTTTTCTTGCTGTCAGCTAGGAGCACTTCAAGGGCATCTGCAATCCTTGTCACGTTGTCCCCTCCCCCATCTTCAAACCAGCAACGCCTTCTCGTGCTTCAGATCCCTCTGAATTCTGCTTCTGCCACATCTCCCTCACTCTAGCCAGAGAAAGTTCTCTGCATTGACCAGCTCATGTGATTAGATTGGGACCACGGAGATAACACAGAATAATTTCCCTATTTTAAGGTTTATAACTTTAATTACTTCTGCAAAGTTCCTTTCACCATGTAAGGTAACAAATTCATAAGTTCCAGAGATGAGGGTTATGGATATCTTGGGAGATATTCTGCATGCCTACCATATGAGAAAATGCTGAAATTATCTTAAAGAGAAAAAAAATAGGATATTAATCAGTTTCTCAACTTTGACGCTATTGACATTTTAGACTGGGTAATTCTTTGCTGTGAGGACTGTCCTGTGCATTATAGGATGTTCAGCCCCATCTCTGGCTTCTCTCACTAGAGCCAGGAGCACCTACTCCCCCCCAGATTGTGACAAACATCGTCAAACGTTCCCTGAAGATCAAAATCGCCCCCAGTTGAGAAGACACACACACGCGCACACACACAAACACACACACACACACAATGTTCCAGTTTTGTTATAAAACCACAGCACACACACATATACTCATTTATAGAGTAAAGAATATTGGAGGAAAAATAACAAAATATTAGCAGTGGTCATTGTGGGTTTTGTCATAATAGTTGTTTTATTTTCTTTATGCTTTTCTACACTTTTCAAGTTTGAATAGCTATTACTTTTAAGCATTATTTTACAAAGCAATTTCTCCCTAAATAGATTTTCAAACATGAAATCTGTGTCTTTATTCCTCAGAGAAGTTCTGCTTGATGGCACTTCACTGCTCTTCTGATGTGCTGTTGAATTTTTGTATCTCTATTCATAACTAAAATCATGCTTCTCTCTTTTATTTGTCAGATTTGCATGTCAGAATATATAGTCTATGCCCACAATTGATTGAAGCATCAGTAGAATTAGCTGTTCCTTTAGTTTGGAAGATCTATCCAGGTAAGTGGTCAAAACCATTTTTTGAGATAATTCCTTGCAAACCTTTTTCAGTCCTTGATTATAGAGGATTATGATATGTGATGTATACACAATGGAATATTATTCAGCTACGAAAAAAAGAAGAAATTTCTGCCGTTTGCAACAACATGCATGAACCTGGAGGACATCACGCTTGGTGAAATAAACAAGGCAGAGAAAGACAAATACTGTACGATCTCATTTATACGTGGAATCAAAAATAGCAAAACTCATGGAAACAGAAAGTAGAACAGCAGTTACCAGGGGGTGAGGGGGTGGGGGAAACGGGGAAACGTTGGTCAAAGGTACAAAGATCCAGTTATAAGATGCGTAAGTTCTGGGGATCCAGTGCACAGCATGGTGACTATAGTTAATAATACTGTATGATATACGTGCAATTTGCAAAGAGAAGAGATCTTCAGTGTTCTCATCACACACAAAAAATGGTAACCTTGTGAGGTGGTGGATGTGTCAATTAACTTGATTGTGCTAATCATTTCATCAATATATCAAATCATCACGTTGTACACTTTAAATATATACAATGTTTTATTTGTCAATTACACCTCAATAAAGCTGGGGAAAACAAAGACATTCTAAAAAAAGAGAGAAAAAGTAGATAATTATCAATTCTTCCATGTTTCCATTTTCTCATTAATTAATTTCCTCTCTTCTGTTTTCTTCAAGTTTGTTTTCCCTCTCTAGGTTCTTGGTGTCAATTTTAAGCCATTCTCTTTTCGAAATTATGAATTCTTATTTTTTAAATTATGTGTTTTTATGGCAGGATTGCTGATTCCCAATATCCACTCTCTTTTTCTTCTTTAATGATAGAAACTCATTTAACTGAGCTACTTAAAAAAGACTGCATTTCTAGCCTTCCTTGCATCCATCAGAAGTCACTAGAAGTTTTCCAGTTTGACATCCGCCTCTTTATTTCATTCACAGTATTTTCACATATGTAAATGTATCAAATTTTCCATCATGATTTCTTGCTTGTGTGCTTAGAAAGTCTCCACATCAAACTTAATAGTCACCAGTATTTTCTTCTAGCACTGTTATTTCTGTTATGTTGAAATCTTTAGTCATCATTACTTTTCTCTTGTAAAGTTCTTGGCAACTGCAATGCCTTGGCTTTTCAAGGCAAGTTTTGGAATGGTATCTCTATGTGGGGACCTGAGGTTGGCCACCCCAAGATATGTCTCTTTGGCATCAGGATTATTTGAGGCTGATTGCTTTTGATAAACTGGGACAGGGAAGGAGGCTCTGAGGAATGGAACTTGCCCTTTGTTAGGACACATTTACGTTTGTAAGGTAAATCTCTATCTGTAAAGGTGCCTCCCTCTCTGTACCAGGAAGAAGAAAGGCGATGACCTTCTCTCTAGAAACTCTTTAATCAATACCAAAGGCAAGGACTTAAATCTGCATTTTATTGTGCTTGTCTGGTAACCTCCTGTAACTGACTTCCCTCCCCCTCACAACGTTGGCATTTCTTTAAGGATTAAGCATCTTTCCTTAGGGAAGGAACTGATTGCTGCGCTCACCTGTGACCACCCAGCTCGAGACAATAGACTTGCCTCCTGCTACGCCCTCTGAGACAGCAGACCACTACCTGCTGTGTCCATCAAGCGCTGTGCCGACAGGGCAATCTTGTGACTATTGTGGGAGGGACATTTCAATCACATGTGAAACACCCTGTTTGGGGGTATATAACCACTATGTGCACCCCACTTCTTCGGTGCCCTTTCTTCCTTCAGGAAGAAAGGCCCCGGGCCATGGTTCCTCATAAAGCTTTGTTTAATTTTCTCTTGCTATTCTGTCTCATGTGAATTTAATTCGTTCTCTGGCCAGAGGGACCCACATTTGGGGAGAGGAAATGTCCTCCTCCCCTACATCTACTTGTCTGCAAAAACCTATTAGGATTTTGATTGGATTTGCTTTAATTTGGAGGAGAATTGACATTTTCATAATCTTCCCATTCAAGAATATGGTGGGTCTCTCCATTCACTTAAGCTTTATGCCCTCAGTAAAATGCCGTGCCTTCCTTTACATAGGTCATAAAATTTTTTTCTGGGAATGTTACGTTTGTAGTTGCTCTTGTGAAGGAACTGTCTTGCTCATTATATTGTTGGTGGTATGTGCCTAAGAGACTGGGGGGCGTGATGGTCTGCAGGTGGCCTTTGTAGCGGAGTCGTAGAAGGCCGGTCTGCTCTTCCTGCAGCCCCGGTACCCACATGGTCTTAGGTATGACCCACAGAGCTGGATTTGTGCTGTTAAAACATTTTGGCGGAAAGTGTTTCTTGGAGAGAGGCGATATAGTAATTGGAGTCTGGAGACACACCCCTTAATGTTGACTCTCCATTGCCACCATTACCTAGCTCAGGGGCCTCCCCAAACAAGCTTCTCCCCCTCTCCAGTGTGGCAAGATGATAAATGACAGGGCTGGCAGAAGATTCTGAGCTGATCAGGAAGACCTTTGTTCCTCATCCTGTCAGGCACACGTTACCCAGGGTGGTCCCTGAATGGAACATTCCTGCTGCTGGCAAAGACTCACCTTCCTGTCTGTGACGTGAAAAAGACACATCAAAAAACGACAGTCCCCAGGGATGTACCCAACAGTGGTGGGGACACACATTCACTGAGGAATGTGCAAGAATGTTCATGGCACCACTGTTTGTAGCAGCCTTAAACAGGAAACAACCCAAGTGTCTATCAACAATGGAATGGATAAAGAAACGGTGGGCACAGTAGAACACCACACAATCGTGAGAGCGAGCCAGCCACCAATACTCACAGCACGGACGACTCTTACAGTCACAACGTTGAGTTACAGAAGAGAGACAGAAAGGAGCACATATTGTGAGATTCATGTATATAAAATCTTAAATACGGGGAAAGCTCCTTGCTGTGCAGGAAATGAGGATCGTGGCTACTCTTGGGTCTGAAGCAGCAACAGGAGGGGAATATTAACGTTCTATTTCCTGATCTGGGTGCTAGTTACATGTGTGTGCTCATTTTGTGAATGTTCATTGAGCTACACACTTATAATTTAAGAATATTTCTGTATTTTTGTTACATTTCAATAAAATGTCTTCCCCCCCAAAAAACTGTCTAAATCAGAAGTTCTCAATGTTTTGGACTCAGGAATCCTTTAAATTCTTAAAAACATCAAAGAGCCTAAAGATCTTTTTATGTGGGATATACATTTAATGGTATTTAACATATTGGAAATTAAAAATAAGAAATATACGGAATGTTTATTTATTAATTCATATAAAAATAACAATAATAAACCTATTACATTAACATATATAACATTTTTATTTTTAGAAACTATATTTTCCAAAACAAACAAAAAAGTCATAGACACAGTGGAGCATTTTTGCAAATATCTTTAATATCTAGTTTAATAGAAGTGTTTTCTCCCATCTGCTTCTGCTTCCGATCTGTTATGATTTCACGTGTCATGTAGCTTCTCAATAACTCCACTGTACTCTCACGAGAGAGTGAGATTGAAAAAGGCAAATCATACCTTAGTATTATTATAAAAATAGCTTTGAATTCCAGACTCTCAGAAGGAGTCTTGGGGATGCCCAGGGGTCCCCAAACTGTACTTCGAGAACCAGTGATCTTCCTAGATTGAAATTTATTTATTTATTTATTTTTGGTCCAAACCTTTACAACTTTAAACCGAGCTTATGTGCACATGATTGCTCCCTTTTGAGAATTTTCTGGTGGTCAATAAACTGCCAAGGATGTTTCACCTGTTCTTCCTTCACAGACGGCATAAGGGTCCCCAGGCTAGCTTTATCTGTATACTCTCCATAGTGAGCTGGAAAGGTCCAGGCAAAGACCTTGGTTTAGGGTTCTCTCTTCTGGTCTGCTGAGAGTCCTGACCTTCCACACTGACCTCTCCGCTTAAAATGTCACCACCTTGACAATTTAGATGGCATGGGTAAATCCTTTGAAAGACACAACTTACTAAAACTGACATAAGAAGAAATACAAAATCTGAGTAGCCCTCCTTTTGTTAAAGAAATTGAATTCATAACTGAAAGCTTACCCGTAATAACAACTCCAGGTCTACATGGCTTCATCAGTGAATTCTATCAAGTATTTTAAGGAAAACATAATACCAATCTCACTCAAACCTTCTCAGAAAAAAAGGGGGGGGCTGGAAGACTCCCCAACTCATTTTATGAAGTCACCATAACCCTAATAGCAAAAATTGGCTTCATAAGAAAATAAAATTAAAGATTGATAGCCCTCATGAACACAGATGCAAAAAAAAAACTTTAACAAAATACCAAGGAATTGACTCCAGCAATAAAAAGAACAATACATTACCACTAAGTGAAGTTTATCACAAGAATGCAAGGCTCTTTTAACATTCAAAACTCAATTAATGCAATTCACTACGTTAACATAATAAAAGAGGAAATCCATATGGTCACTTCAACAGACGAAGAAAATGTATTTGACCAAATGTAATACCACTCACGATTAAAACTCTCAGCAAACTAGGAATAAAAGAGAACTTTCTCATTCTGATTAAGGGTGTTGTGGGTTGAACTGTGCCCTCTGAAAAGATGTGTTGAAATTCTAATACCCAGTACCTGTGAATGTGACTATACTTGGAAATAGGGTCTTTTCAGGTGTAATCAAGTTAAGATGAGGTCATTAGGGTGGGCCCTCATCCAATATGACTGATGTCCTTATAAGAAGAGGAACATGTGAAAACAGAGACACAGGCAGAGGAAAGCCATGTGATGACGGAGGCAAAGATTGGAGTGGTGTATTTATAAGTCAAGGAACGCCAAGGATTGCCAACAAACTCCAAAAGTGGCAAGGAAGCATTCTCCCCTGCAAGTGTCAGAGGGAGCACAATCCTGCTAAAACCTTGATTTTGCACTTCTAGCTTCCTCAACTGTGAGATAATAAATTTCTTGTTTTAAGCCACCCAGTTTGTGGTATTTGGTTATGTGATCCCTGGGAAGCTAATACGAAGAGCATCTACAGAAAACCTACAACTAAATTACATTCATGGTGAAATATTGGAACACTTCCCCCTGAGATCCGAAACAAGGTGAGGATGTCTACTCCCACCACTTCTATTCAACACTGTATGGGAGCCCTAACCAGTAAGCCAAGAAAAAGAAATAAAAGGCATAAAGATTGAGCACAATATGTAAAACTGTCCTTGTTCTCAGATCACATAAATATGTATTAGAAAACCCAAAGAATCTATTAAAAAAATACTGTGACTAATGAATGAATATGTTAAAGTTGTAGAATACAAGGTCAATTTTCCAAAATCAAGTGTATGTGTATATACTACCAGTAAAGAATTGGAAAATGACATAAACAATAAGTGTAATAGCATAAAAAAATACCAAATACTTAGCATAAATCTATCAAAAGATATGCAAGACCTCTACCTTGAAATCTACAAAACATTGGTGAGACAAATTAAAGAAGACCTAAATAAATGGAGAGATATACCATGTTCATGGATTTGAATCCCATATTGTGTTGACATCAGTTTCCCCCAAATTGATCTATACATTCAACTCAAACCCAATGAATATCCAACAGGTTTTGTTTTGTAGAAATTGACATGCTAATTTTAAAGGTTATATGGATAGTCAAAGGATCTGGAAGGGCCAGAATAATCTTGAAAAAGAAGGAAGACAATTCACACTACCTGATTTCAAGACTTACTAGAAATCTATAGCAATTGAGATAGTGTGGAATTGGCATAAGGATAGAAAAAATAGATGAATGAAACAGAACTGGGTCCAGAAATAAACCAAATATAAATATTCAACTGCTTTTTGACAAAGATGTCAAAGCAATTCAATGGGAAAAGGAGTTTCTTAAATAAATGATGCTGGAACATCTAGATAGCCATAGAGAAATGAAATTAACCTCAACTCCTACCTCACACCATACACAAAAATCAATTAACAGTGGATCACAGACCTATATGTAAAGTGTAAAACCACAAAACTTCTAGAAGAAAACATGCTGGAATATCTTGACAATTTCAGGATGGACAGAGATTCTTTAGACAGGACACTAAAAGCACTAGCCATAAAATTAAAATTTGGCACATTGAACTTCATCAAAATTATAAACTTCTGCTCATCAAAAGACAAAGTTAAGAAAATGAAAAGACCAGCCACAGTCTGGGAGGAAATATTCACAATAAATATATATTACAAAGAATATGCATTGAGACTATACAATTAAATAAACATATATTACAAAGAATGTGTATTCAGACCATACAATGAACTCCTACAAATCAATAACAAGAAGATTCTTTGGGGGTTGGCCCCATGGCCGAGTGGTTAAATTCGCGCACTCCACTTCGGCGGCCCAGGGTTTCACCAGTTCGAATCCTGGGCACGGACATGGCACCGCTCATCAAGCCATGCTGAGGCGGCATCCCACATGCCACAACTAGAAGGACCCACAACTAAAAAATAAACAACTATGTACCGGGGGGCTTTGGGAGAAAAAGGAAAAAGATAAAATTTAAAAAAAAAAGGATTCTTAATTTTAAAATGACCAAAAGAATTGAACAGACACTTCACAAAAGAAGATACACAAATGGCTAATATCATATAAAAAGTTGTTCAATATCTTTAGTCATTGGAAAAATGCAAATTAAACCCTAATAAGATATAAGTGTTATATCAACTAGAATGGCTAAAATCAGAATGACTGACAGCACCAGTGTTAGTGAGGGTGTGGAGCAACTGGAATCTCATACATTGCTGGTGGGAGCGTAAAATGGTACTATTCCACTTCTAGGCAGAGGCGTACCAAGTCAGGGGAGAGGGTGAGATGAGTGGTGGCGAAGGAGGGGTACAATGTCTGTGGAGAATTTAAAAACAAAAAACCAACTTAAAATTGGTCCACTTTATATTATCTCCATGTGCTGGTGCATTCTAAACAATGTCCTGTGATAAAATATGCCTATGTGCTGTGGTGGACCATTCCCACCTTGCCGTCCATGATGCTATTTACTCAAGAAAAATCAAAACACATATCAACAAAAAAATGCTGGGTACAGGAATGTTCGCAGCAGCTTTATTTATTCTAGCCTCAAACTGAAAACAACCCAGATGTCCATAACCAGGAGAATGGATAGACAAATTACAGTATATTAACAAAATGGAATATTAGCCAGTAATAAAAAAGAACAAAATCTTGTGGATAAATCTCATAAACATTATGATGAATGAAATAACCAGACACAAAAGAGTACATATTATAGTTTTATTTATACGAAGTTCAAGAACAGACAAGACTTAATTTCTTAATCTACAGTAATGGAAATCAGAACAATGGTTGCCAATACAAGGAGGAGGGTGGGGGTTTGCTGGAAAGGACCGAGGAAGCTTTCTGGGATTAGGGATATGTTCTATACTTTGGCTGGGGTGTTGCTTACGTAGACGTGTATCTTCGTCAAGATTGTTTTTAATTTTTACCTAAATTTTTGAAAAAATCACTTCCAACCCAGTTCCCAACTAGCGCCTCAGTAGAAAAGAGAGAGTATTGAGTGGGGCAGAAGGAGAGGTGCTTCTGGTTGTCAGAAGATCAGAATCTCAGACCCACCCAAGCTCTTACTCAGGATGCTTGCTGGAGCGCCCCTCTCTTCAGGAAGAACTCCAAGGGTGGTGGGTACACCCTTGTCTAAAGCCATTGCATTTTCAGGAAGCTGCTCACTGACCCTCTAGGGCTTAGTTATAAATGTCTTAAATAACCAGTGCTTTACAATGTAATAAACTAGATATCTTTTAAGAACAGCACTCAAGCACTAAATTTGGAGAAAGAGGTAAACACACGTAAAAGTTCACATTTGGGGTTTTAGTTTTACAATGAACTGTTGCAGGGGTTGATTCCAGGACCCCTCCCCACGGGGGCCAATCTCTGCTGCTCAACTTGGCTTGCTGGGGACACGGGAGGGCGTGGCTGAGCAGCTCAAAGGCATCCCAAGTAACACGAGGGCTGAGAAGGGCTCCTCTGAGACATTTCAGGCAGGCAGAGGTGTGGGGATAGAAACCAGATTGGGCTAGAAGAAGAGTGGAGGGTGATGAAGAAATGGAGACAGAATTTTCAAGAAGTTTGGCTAAGAAGAAAATGAGAGAAATAGGGTGCCAAGTAGAGGAGACATGGGCCAAAAGAGGTGTTTTGTTTTCTTTTAAGGTTAATACAAGCATATGTCGGAGCTGACAGGAAGGAAGGGAGAGGGAAGCTGGAGTAGGGCAGTGGTGGGTTAGGGGGCGGCGGACGACCTATGCCTTAAGGTATCTGAGATGATGAGAGGGGTGGAATCCTTTCCTAGAAAGTGGGATGGGCCTGAGAGAAAGGCAAAGGCAGACAGACGCCTCCTTCAACCTGAAGGGCCCGGATGGGGCACAGCAGCCAGAGGAGGTAGCTGCTGGTGGGTGGATGCATCTGCGGGCTGGCCATGAGGGTGTTCTCACAGGATGGCCTCCAGATTCTCTGTGAAGAAAGAGGCCAGTTCAGCTGCTGAGGAGGGGGGAAGTCTGGAGAAGGCAGGAGGAGGCTGAAGGAGTGTGAACCGCGTTGACAAGAGTGGTAGTTTTCAAACTTGAGTCTGAGAATGACTGAGGGCTTGTTAAAACACAGACCATTCCCAGAGTTTCTGAATAAGAGAATTTGCCTTTTTAACAAGTTCCCAGGTGCTGCTGGTGCTGCTGGTCAGGGTCCTCACCTTGACAATGAAGCCACACCCATCCTTTGCAGAGCTTCACGGGGCACCGTTCATAGGGAGTGCGGTGTGACTGTTCAGCAGCACCGAGTGCCAGGAAGAGAAGGTAGCATGGTGGTTCCAAAGGGTGTGATGGTGTCACTTTCCCTAACAGAACTCAGCGGCCCCTAAGCTGACCCTGGAACCAGGGAGGGGGGCAGGAGGAGCTCTGCCAGGTGGGATGAAAGGACAGAAGGACAAAGTGGATTACAGTGGCTGGGTGAGGTCTCCCAACCCAGGCTCACTCTCTTCCCCTACTCTGTATGCCTCTCACTTCCCTGACACCTGTCCATACCCTGTCTTTCCAGGTCCCTCCTAAGTCTAGTGTCTTCCACGGAGTCTTGGCTACACTTCCCCTGCACAAGCTCAGCCTACCATCCTTCTTACCTAAACCCATAAAACACAGTGTGTGACGATTAACTTCATGCTGCCTCTGGGAGCCCCTTGGGTTATGGACCAGTTCTAGTGCACTCCATCAGCTCTAAGACTCTGTCTATAGTTAGACATCCTGTTGCTTTAGGTACATTAAGAAAGGAAAATCACTGCCAATTATCATCATAAAAGACATCTTGATTTCAGAGATCCAAGACATGAAAAACCGTGTGTCTTAGAATCCCTGGAATATGGATTCTTCAGCATCTACCAGAGCAACAGTTCTGCAAGTGTGATCCAAAGATGCCAACTGTCCCCAAGACCCATCCAGAGGGTCTGCAAGGTTAAAACTATTTTTGCAATAATACTAAGACATTATTTACCTTTTTCAATCTCATTCATTCATTAGTGTACAGCAGAATTTTCCAGAGGCTGCACAACATATGATGACATTCCTTTGATGGATAATTGAATACGAGTATTCTTGTGTTTTAAACTTTTCTGAGTTTTATTTATAATACAGTAAATGTTGATAGAGAAACCCACATAAACAAAAGCTCTTTGAGGTCCTGGGACCAAAAAATTTAGGAATCACTGCAGTAGGATGCGTGCCAGGCACTTGGCTGGCGAGGGGCCCATGGCCAAAGATAAGGAGAGGTACAAGGGGGGTGCACACAGCACTGAGGGTGCACAGGGTAGAGGGACTTACCCCAGGCCAGAGAGTTCAGAGAAGACGGGGTTCATGTGGGCCAACCTCAGGGACATGGATGCATCAGCCACATCCTCCTGTCTTGCCCAACAGAGATCTGCCCTCTACTGGCTCTGTGACCCCGGGTTTAGTCTTCCTCATTTCCATCACTAACATGAAGGCAATGTATAGGTCACAGGGGCCGTGATGACAATGAGACCTGAAGACACTGTGAAAGCATTTGGCAGATGGAAGGTTAACGTGATCAGGTCCTTGCTTGCTGGGTTGTGTCTTGGGCCTTTCTATCTTCTGCCACAGGGCTTAACACAATGCTTGGCATTCAGGGGCGCTTGGAAAACACTTTCTGAGTGGAAGAATGAGTGTTGGGGGGCACTGGGTGGGAATCTAACCAAGGGCTTGGAGCTTATCTTCTCCCAACACCAAGATTCACCCAGGAGGTCTCAGAGCTGATTAACAACAGTCCACAGCACCTTCCTCTGTGGCTCTCATCCCAACCAAATGCCTCTGTACCTCCTCCAAGGCATCGTGCTCCACCTCCCCATTCCCTCTCCTAGCTCCCGACGCTGGTGGCCTTAGCGTCATTTAGACCTTCTCCTTCCTGTCCTCAGGGCTGATAGTTCATCCAAGATCTGAGCCAGGGTGTGAGGTCTGGGATGGGGACCCAGGGCTCAAGGCAGCCAACCAAGACCTGACAGGTAGGAGAGGTCAGTGGAGGACTGCTGACTGCCCTCAGCAAACTCTCAGACTCCCCTGCCTTCCCCAGGCAGCCCCACTGCAGAACCAAAGCTGATGTTCAGCCCACGGCTGTGTGGTTTGTTGGGCATTCTCTGAAGTCCAGCCTGGAATAGGGGATTTAATCCAGGGCTTTAGTGCCACGAGATGCCCCAGCAACAGAAGACCCTGTTCCTCCCTAATACCCATGTTCTGCGGGGGCAAAGTCTTAACTGGAACCCAAGCCTCCAGACACTTGCCCTCTGGATCTTCCCATGACTTTGGCCAAAATCTTCCTAGATAGGTGAGAAACGGGCAACAGGGGCCCATTACTCAGTAACTGAGGCCACAGCTAACACAAGGAGTCAAAGAGCAGGGGCTACCTTCATTTCTCTGCTCCCAGCATCCTCAGCACGAACCCTCAGGGGTCATCAGGAAGGTTCTGCAGGAACGAAGGATGGAGGAAAATGGATGATAAAGAATGAAGGAGGTGTGGATGGATGCAGGATGCAGAATGAAGGCAAGCAGTTAGGCGCCTGGCCCTGAAGCCTCCCCCCAGGGCCCAGGGCAGGTCAGTGGAGGGAGCTGTGGGAGCAGGTACGGTGGAGGCTCCCGCGTTTGAGAGTATGAAGTGGGGTAGGGGGTTGGGGAACTTGTCTCAAAGCTGCATTGGCCTGGCAAACACTGTTTTAACAAAGACTGTGTTCAAGAGATGCTGGTCTTGGACAGAGAGCTGGAAGGGATAAGGCTGCGAAGGGGGCTGAGTCTATGCCTGGATGGATGGATGGATGGATGGATGAATGGATGGAGAGAGGGAGGCAGGGAGGGAGGGAGTGAACGGTTGAGGAAATCTCAGACCTCCCCAGGTCGGAGCAGCGCGCCCGGCAGGGGTCACTGCGCCTCGCGGGCGGCAAGGGGGCGCAGGCGCGGCCGACGCCAAGGCTGTCCTGTAGGGGGCGGGGGCGGGGAGGGCTGAGGGTGGGGTTAGAGAAAGAGAAGCGAACGGGATCCAAACTTCCGGTGCCTGCAGAGCGCGGAGCGGCGGTTGCACAGAGAGAGGCTGCACAGGCAGAGGCTGCAGGGCGGACGCACGGCCCGGCGCAGCCATGGTGAAGATTAGCTTCCAGCCCGCCGTTGCCGGCATCAAGGGCGACAAGGCCGACAAGGCTTCGGCCTCGGCCTCGGCCCCAGCGCCCCCCGCGGCCGCTGAGATCCTGCTGACGCCGGCTCGGGTGAGAGGGGCCGGGGGGCTCAGGCAGGGGGTGGGGGACCGAGGCGCGCCTCGCCGCCCGGGGACTGCCCGAGGCGCATCAGGGCCCTGGAGTCGTGAGGGGGGCCGGGGTGGGAGTCTGAAATGGGTCATCCATCCCAAAGTGGAGAGGAGGCTTAGGTCCTGTCCTAAAAGCGGGAGCCGAAAGCGTAAGTCCGAAGAGTGGGAGGGGGTCCGAGTCGCTGGTCCCCAGGTGGGAAAGCGCTCAAGATCGCTTCAAAAAGTGGAGGGGGTCCTAGGCGCGGGCCCCAAAACAGGGGGAGGAGGCTGGTCCGAAGAAGTTTGAGGAGTGTTGGTGAGGGGTTTGCGTCTGGTTCCAATCAAGGGGGAGGAGGGGCTGCGAGTCGGGTCCCCAGGTGGGGGATGGGAGGAGGGTTAGACGTTGTTTCCCCAAAGTAGGGCGGTGGATCGTGATTGGTGGGGAATGGGGGGAAAGGAGTCCGGTGCCAGCGAAGGAGGAGGGACCATTGATTTCATCCCAAACCAGGGACTGCCGGGGGCTGGGATGTGCTGTTAGTCCGCACCTGAGTTGGTGGACCAGAAAGTGGTGAAAGATGAAACGGAAATAAACCAGAACCGCCCGGCGGCACGTCTGGGATCCGAGTTCGGGGTTACGAGGCTGGGCGTCCTGATCCTACCACCCGCTGCGGTCTGGACCTCCCTGCTCCCCTCTTTCTCCCTCCCGGCTCTCGCTCGGGCTGCCCCCTCCCTCCCCCGCTGCCCCGGTGCCGTCCTGCATCCCGGCGGCGCTTCGCGGGGGCTGGCCTCGGTGCACCCCGCCCCCTCCGGCGTCCTCCCCTCCTCCCCTCTTCCTTCTGGCCTGGGGGGAGAGAAGGCATTTCCGCCGTGGAAAACTGTCTGAGCTGCGTGCAGTCTGACCCGGGGAGGGCCCGGAGTGGGTAGGACGCGTGGCGAGCAGGGAGGCGAGGCGAGCGGAGGCAGAGCTGGTCCAGCCAGGCTTTATAGTGCCCCGGCAAAAGTGTCCACGAAGCAGGGGGTCTTGGGGCGCACCACGCCACCCGCTATGGAGACAGGACTTCGAAAGTCTTTGTCCACTCGCTTTTCTCGCTGCTCTTTAGAGCTCCTCAGCGCCGAGGCCCCTCCCCAAGTTTATGGCTCAGACTCAACCTTGCCAGGACTATAACGGGGGGGGGCGGGGTCGTAGAGGATGACCGGTGCCGTGGAAGAGGGGACGCTGGAGAGGGGCCTCAGAGGTGGGTGTCACAGCCCGAGCACGGACCCTGAGTGCAGAATGTGGGGAGCAGCCTTGGTGAGCTCCCCTGCCCTGGTGTGGTAGCTGCAGCGACGCCCCGCCATCCCCACCCTCCTACCCCGGCGAGGTTGGGGGGTTGCTGTGCATCCACTATCAGAGCAGCTCCATCTTCATCTGATACTTAGATGGGGAGGGGGCACTTCATCTTTGAAGACCGTGGTCTGCAGCTTTAGAAGTTTACAAGGGGTTCCTCAAGGATAGCCCCGGGGAGGGTGTAGAGATGGGGGCCCAAGGCAGCGTTCTTGTCCCTTTCTTCTCCCAGGGCCGGGCACATTGCTCAGGCCTGGAAATCAGGACTGTGCCTCCTCGAGCTATAGGATTCAGGTAGGAGGGAGGATCAGCCAGACAGTAGGAGGATGTAATTCAAACTCCATCAGAAGGTCCACCGAATTTCGCAGGAGCGGCACATTCTCTGGCAGCAGCCAGCTGATGGTGTCAGGCGGGATGGCAGATGCCAGCATCGTCTTGGCAGTAACTGACATCCAGCTTCTGGTTCCAAAATCCAGCATCCTCTCTTCCCCTTCACCCAGCGTGAAATGGAAATATCAACATCTTCCTGGTGCCAATTGTAATGGCCTGGAGCCTGCTGAGCCAGCCTCCTCCCCCAAACCTTGTTAGTTGTTAGGGTCCCCTCTGTCTCCTAATTGGCAAGGGAGAGCGATGGGGCCCAAAAGGAGGATTAAAATCCTAGCCCCTTTAGGGCAGATCTGCAGTTAGTAAACTTTCTTAGCTCCCCGAGGCCCGGAGGTGATACACAGCGGACTTTGGGATGTTGCCTGTTGGCTCTGCCAGGTGTATACTGGAGTTGGAGCCTGGGGAAGAAAGTTCTCTTGTGTGAGCCTCTTGTGGCCTCACCTGGCCAGTGGGCACATTTTCCACATCCAGTACCTGGTCCCTCTCCTGCCTCGGGCAGTGAGCACAGCAGGCGCCCAGCTTTCATAAATGTAGCCCAGGAGCGGAACATCAGCCATTTGTTAGGGCACCGAAGGAGAGGACGAGTGGGACAGGCAGGCAGGCTAGGAACTGCTTCATCTAGAGAGCGTCTGTCCCATGCTGATGGGGCTGCAGAGGAAAGCTTATTAGAAGGTTTCTTCTGGCTGGGGGTGGACCTCGAACCCTTCTTGGTTACTGAACTAGACCCAGAAGTAAGATTTAAAGCCCTAGAAGGACTTGGATGGACAGATGAGTTTGCCAGTGCCTTTCGGCGGGGAGCCATCTTCTGGCTGTTATAATAAGATGTCCACCCGTGCTCAGGCCTGGGGGCCAGGGTAAGGCGGCCGCCGCACCCTCCCCGCAGGGCTCCCCCTGCTTCTGAGGGGAAAACTGAGCACAAGGAGGATTTTGTCCCCAGACCTGCTGCTGGAAGGAAGTGCCTTGGTGAGCCGGCGGGAAGGGGTGGGGGCGGGGGCCCAGCTGGGCCTCCAGCTGCCCACCCTCCCCATGTGGTGTTTGTCTCTGAGATCATGAGAAGCCTGTGCCGATGGGCAGCTTGGAGAGTGAGCTGGACGGAAAACACCCCCTTAGTACCCTCCAGAGGGGTCACTCTTCCCCTTTGGAGGCCCACTGGCCAGCCCTGCGCCTCTCAGCCTGGCTCCCCCACCCTACGATCTGCCTGTGCCTGTGTGTGCACACTCACACACACATACGTGCACACACAGCCAGGGCTGGGCATGTACAGACTTGAACGGGCTGGGGGCTGCAAGAGGAGAGAAACGTGTTCCATAGGGTCATCTTAGCGCTGCAGTTTTCTCCTTGGCTTTCCCCGTTGATTAACGGCCCCAGTGTCGCCCCCTCCCCCAGCCTGCATACCTGGGGATCAGATTTCACTTTCCGTGTCCTGGCCTCGCGCCCTGGGCAGGAGGAGCTGTGTTTCCCAGAGTGGATGGGGGCGGCTCCCCTGCCAGCCGGGAAGCCGGCTCAGAGCCCTTCTGCCCCAGTGCCCTAGTACCCGCCAGCCCTACTCAGGGCTGAGAGGACCTTCGGGACGAGGAGGCCCTGCTGCCCGTGATGGGTGGGGACTTCGGAATGCCCCGTTCCTGGCCTGCCCCGGTCTTCCAGAGGGCTTGGGGGTTTCCGCACGCACCACAGTAGCTTTTCTGCTTTCTCTCTCTGTTTCCCTCTCTTTTCTATTCTCATGGCCGTCCTTGCGTGTTTCGAGGCTGTCAGCAGACTGCCAGGGAAGCGTGGCCAGCTACCTCCCCCTGCTGCAGCCTCCCCCAGGAGAGCTATCCCAGCAGCCAGCCTTGCTTCTCTCCTCCAGAGCCTTTGTTCTCCAGAGTCTCATCTTGACTATGAGGAACGGAACCGAAGAGAATCCGCCCGGCTTGGCCCAGCCAAGCAGAGCAGAGAGCTGGGCTGGAGTGTTCTCCGGGGACCCACGCTGTTCTTCCTCATCCTGCCCACACCTAGGGCACCGCTGGGCCACACGACACACATGGGGTTCCACTGATGGCCAATTCATGACCCTCTGTCAGCATTTCCCCAGCTGATGTCTGTATGTCTGAGCACAGCTCTGCGTGCTCTGGTGGGCAGAGGGCATTTGCTCAGTCCCCCACCCCCTGCTAGGCTTCTGTCTGTCTCTCTCACACACGCACACGTTGATGCCCTTGCCTCTGGTCTGCAGCCTGGGAAAAAAGGATACTGAGGAGGTGGAATGGTGCTGGGGAGGCTCAGCAAGACCCCTTCCCCCCAGCCGTCTGCAGTGAACGCATTTCCGGCTCCCCTGCTAGGCTCCCCCAGGCAGCCTGCAACTCTAGTTTAATCCTCTTGCAGTTAATTTGGACATTGTTACCCAGGGAAGGCAGCTGAGGAACTCTCTCCATGAGCCCTGAGGGTCTGCTGAGTTAATTCTCCAGTTGGTTGGGTTCCCCCCCTGAGTGTTTTGGCCCTGGCTTTGCTAAATCATTTAATGAGCGCCATCGCAGGCCTCAGTGAAGCAGGCAGGCGGAAGCCCAGGCCCCTCTTTGGTCCCTTGACGTCTGGCTCACATGCCCCACCCGAGGCACTTTGCTCGGAAAGCCCAGTTGCCATGGAAACAATATGCAATATATTTTTGCTTTCTAAGTGGAAGCCCTTCCAATGCCTGGCTGTCAGTAACTGCTCCATGTGGGGGTCAGCATTCGCCTGGGTCTCCCACTTGACGGGTGATGCAGCTTGGGGGCTGCAGGAAGCAGGCCCCTCGGCCCTCATTCTGGGGGAGCTGGGCAGCCAGGGATCCCAAGAGGTGAGGCCCCAGGTTTTGCCCAGGCTGACTCTGCTCCCCAGAGGCCTCTGATGGGCTGCGGCGAGGGGCTTCGAGTTTGAGGGAACTGCGCATGTACCAGGGCTCTGGAATTTGAGCCTTGGTCTTGTGTAGTGTTGGGCCCAGTGAGCAATGGCAGCACAGGGGCAGGATTCCGGAGCTCTCCCTCTTGTGTGGGACCTTTCATCCGAAGTGCCTTTTATCTCTAAGCAAAAGCAAGGACATCCCTGGTTTCCCGTCTGCCTCCTGGCAGCCTCTGGTCCTGCTTTCTCTTACAGCCCCGCTGCTAGACTATCATGCTTCTTGGGGTTTGGCCCCTACAAGCTGGAGGGGAGCAGGGCGTGAGCCCCAGGTGTGCACTAGGGGGTGTCAGTAAAGGCGGGATAGGGAGCCGTTTGTCTACCCCACATCTAGGAAAGGTAGGGGGATCCCCAACCTTCACAGTGACCCCGACAAAGACGTAAGGACACAGGGCAGAGTCCGGGGTTCCTGGCTGGAGGCTGTGTCCTTCTCAGCCACATTAGCCACCCCTCACATTCAGCTGAGGCCACTCAAGCCCCAGCTCCTCCCTCCCCTGTCCTTGCTGACCTCTCCCCACCTCCCTCTGTGGCTGCCAGGCCCAGCCCCTCCCCCAGGCACTTTGGATCACCTGAGCTGGCCAGAAGCAGGGCCTGTAAAACTAATAGGCCTGGGCTTGTCCGTGAACCTCATCTGTGGGGCAGGCCCTTGGCCTCCCACTGTAGCCCCTTGACTTTTTTGTTGTTTTTTAAGCACTTCTCACAAGCTTGCTTCCTGAATGCAGGAGCAGAAGCTTGGCCACTGCACAGCCTCAACAGCTGTCCATGGCAGTGGCCCTAAAAAGGAAAGGTTCAGCTGATAAAGATCTGCTATTTTTATCCAGCACTTTATCCTTTGCAAAGGCCTTTCGGGTTCTTTATCTCCTTTAATCCCTAGAAAACCCCGTCAGGAAGCGTCTCTTCACATTTTTCATGAGAACCCGCTGAGGGGCAGGTTGCAATGCTCCCCATGCGTGGGTCCCAGCCCCTGCTGGGGGCCTCTGGGCCCTGGCAGCCCCACGTGTCCCGCTAAATACAAACGTCATGCCTCTAGGGCAAGATTCACGGCTGGTGCGGGTGGCCTGGCCTGCCTTCTGGGCCACCCATCTTTCCTTGGGACCCACTCACATTGGCTGGAGCCCCTGGGGTGGCTTGTCCTTTTGAGACGCTGGCTGGGCTGGGCTGTCGGGTCATCCCATCCTGTGCTGCCCCTGGCGGTCCATTGGAAGTTGAAGCCATGGTGGCCCCCGGCCCCTCCAGCTGGCGGCTGTCCCTGGGGGCCCTGTGGGCAGTGGCTACGTGTGCTAGTGACCCTGGTTAGTGCCCCCAGGGTGCTGAAGAGATGCAAACCAGGTGGGTGGTCTCACAAGCTTGTTTCTCTGGTTTTGATCACAGGACCCCCTCAGCAGGGCCAGGATGGGGAGAGGCCCCAGGTCTGCAGATGGGCCCAGCCAATGGGGGGCAGCGGTTTGACCTCCTGCCTCTGCCAGGTGCTCCCTGGAGGGCAGACCAGGGTGTAGGGGGCAGGATGAGCCAGGGCACCTCTCCATCCTGTGCCTCCACCCCATGGTGCTGAGGCTGGGAGCCGGCTGGCCTGGAAATGATATACCCAGTGAGGGGGAGGGTCCTTCAGGCATTTTCTGCTTTTTTCCTGGGGGTAGCGGGTGAGGAGAGCCCCAAGCTGGGAGGCGTCAGCCTCTCTGATGAGACTTCTCTCTGCTCCCTGAGGCCCAGGCCTCACACCTGCTGTGTGCACTAAGCCAGGGGGCCTCAGGGGAGCGGACCTGAGGGGCAGAGCTGGCCCCGCACCCCACCCCTATCAGGCTGGGCCCCCTGTGCTGCGGTGGGAGATAAGGACCTGTCCTGGGTAATTTGGGCCTGAACCGTGTCCCCACCCTCCCCCGACCGGCTCCAGGATGAAAGGAGAGAGGAAATATGGCAGGAAGAGGGCTAAGCGGGCAGTTAGTGGCAGAGCTGTGGGTGAAGCTCCAGGCTCCCCGGCTGGCGCCTCCCGTACCCAGACACCACTCAGCTCCTTGAGGTCTGCCCTCTGACTTCACTGGCTGTATCTGGACACCACGGAGGATTGAATGGTGGACACTAGAGCAGAGATAGGCTTGGGGCCTTCGCACCATCTCCCAGGGTGGATGAGGGCCAGGGTTAGGGCAGGGGCAGTGGGGAAGACAGGCATAAAGATGAGAGATGACAAGGTCACACAGCTGGTTAGAGCCTGAGTTGCCAGACTCTCCGTCCGGTGCTCCGGGTAAGGCAGTGTTCCTGAGTTTTACATACACGCCCTCATCCACCAGCCCAGACACGTGTGGCCTGGAGTTGGGTCACACTGGTTTGCTGCTTCTTGGCAGCCCTGTGGCTACTGTCCTGAGCCCAAGTCTGGCTCCCCAGACCAGGTTTTTTCCAGGAGCCTCCTGCCCTTGCCTCCCTGGCAGCAGCTGCTGCTGCCACAGCCACGTTTCCCTCCTGGCAGAAGGGCCCTGGCTTCCGGAAGCCTCCAGACTTCACCCTTCAGGCTCCACTCCTGACAGCCTGCTTGACACGATGGGCCAGTGCCTGCGGGGGCCATTGCTGCCCCCAGGAGGCTGAGCTCTGCCCAGCATGGGTCACAGGCCCAGTGCTGCCTGGCAAGCACTGTGCCCAGACCCTGTGGGCCTCACTGAACCCCTGTCCCCATCGGTCAGTGACCGCTCCCTGCCACGGCCTCCCTCCCACTGCCCCATTCCAGTTCATGCTGTGCGTTCCAGCCTTCCACTGATCTTGACGCTCCCACCTCAGAAGCCTTCCCTGGCTCCCCATTGCCCAGAGCAATGGCTCCCAGCCCAGCCAGTGCATCCCACTTCCTGTAGGTTCCTAGGCCAGGCACAGTCACTAAGGGTATATTTGTGCTTCCTCATTCTGTGTTGGAAAGAATACCCTGTGTTCACACTTGGTATAATGAAGGGAATTAATGGTGTGGGTCATTCCAAATGCACTAGCATAATCCCGATAGGTCATTTTACAGCTTTGAGGTGGGTCTCAGTTTCTTTTTAGATGGGAGGAGGAGCTGGGGAGACCCTGGCAAGGCTTTCCTTTCCTCCCAGAAGATGCTCTGTGTGTCCTGGGCGTTGACCTCCCCTTCCCTTGCCCCCAAGGCTTCCTCTGGGCCCACAGGGTGAGGTCTCACTCAGGGAAAGGAGTGGGAGGTTTCCCAGGGGTGTGGGACCACCCCCTAGCTGACTCTGACACTGCTGTCCACAGGAGGAGCGGCCCCCCCATCACCGCTACAAGAAGGGGGCCTCCGTGGGCGGCGTCTGCTACCTGTCGATGGGCATGGTCGTGCTGCTCATGGGCCTTGTGTTCGCCTCTGTCTACATCTACAGATATTTCTTCCTGGCTCAGGTGAGGCCGGGCAGGGGGAGGCAGGGCCTCAGAGAAAGGGCAGCACTTAGAGAGGAGGGAGGGAAGTGTGCGAGTTTGCAGTGGGTGTGGGAGCTGGCAGGAGTGGGCAGAGTGCGCAGGTGAGAGCCAGGTGCGCGGGCCTGTGAGGAGAGGGGCGGCCGGAAGCCCTGGCCATGCCCCCAGGTGGGAGGAGCACCCAGGCAAACCCAGAAGACCTGCATCCTCCCTCCTTCCTAGGGCCCAACCAGCCCACCCTCAGCCCCTCATTCTGGGGCTGGTCCAGGAGACAGGACTGGGGCCCTGTCCTCTGACTCTCATGGACCCTGGAGGAGTATCCTTAGCCGTTTCTTCAGACACACCTGAGGCCAACAGGGAACTCTCCCAGGAGCACAGTCAGTGATGGGGAGCCAGGACTGGAATCTGTGCCCGTGTGGCCCCTTTCCACAGTGTCACCCTGGCATCGTCACCAGAAACTCAGATCCAGGAGAAGTTGGAACTCTGTGATCCCTGCAGAGCCCGGATCCTGTGCCCACAGCTCATGCTTTAGGGAATTCCATTCCCTGCTTGGACATTTGGATTACAAAACGAGAAAGGTGGAGGCTGGGCATAGCCAGATTCACACCGCCTCCTGTAAGGGGCGGCCTCTGCCTACCATCGCACCCAGGTTATCTGCCCACACAACCAGTCGGCAGGAAGCTGGGCCGAGAGGACTGGTCATGGTCACAGCGACCTTGTGATCTTGTGATCAACACAGACTAGGGAGGGAGACGGTGCCCCCCCACTTCTGGGAACTGAGGGCAGTACAGTTAAAGGCTGTTCAGAAGAACCATCAGCGCAATGAAGGGGGAATCTCAGGATGACAAAAAGGCTGGGAAATGCCAGGCATTTATGACCCAGATGATCTCCCATCGTCCAGCATTGGGCGGTAACTGTTGTCACCAAGTTGTTCAACGATGGAAATTACTGAAGAGTTTGTGTTCCGGGGGCTTTCCCCTTGAAACCTCAGTTCCCACATGCCTGCTGACTTTCCTTTTTTGTTCACTACTCTCTGTTCAACTTCCCCTTTTGTTGGCATCCCCTTGCTCTCCCCACCGTCCCGGTCCCTCCTGCTCCCACAGCCTGCTCCCCAGTTGTGCCTGGTTCTTACCTTCCTGTGTGGGGCCCTCTCCAGCCCTTTTCCTGATGCAGCCTCCCCACTCTCCCCTGGACCAGCTCTGGCTCCTGGTCCCCTCTGTTCCCAGCCCCCGGTCACGCCCTTTTGGGGTTCCTTACCCCACCCCAGTTCCGGGGTCACGGGGCACCCCAGACCAGCCCTGGGAGAGTATGGTTCATGTGTGATGGCGCACCCTTCCGGGAGAGTTTACCCTCTAACAGAGAAGGGGAAGTTCTGCCGATTGCAGGCCAGCAGCCTGGCACAGATTGAGAGGAGCCCCTGGAGAAGTACGAGTGGGTGTACTGGTCCCCCCCGCTGGGTCACTCAGCCTCGGTCGTGTCACACTGCCTCCCTCCCCTTATGGTGAGGCTGGCCGCTCAGATAGGGGACACAGTGTTTGTCAAGATTTCTCATGAGGCACGGTGTCCAGGGAAGGTGGTGGGACTTCGGTGAGGTTGGACGTGCAGCCGGCTGTGGTGGTAACCCAGGATCTAAGGGACTGCCTCGCAGCTCCCCTTCCCTCCTGTGCCCCTTAGGGTCTGCAGGGCGCCACAGCAGGCGGCAGGAGAGATGGGCAAGCGCCCCCTGGTGGTGGCGGAGGGCAGGACCCCTCCCACCCCAGGGCCCAGCCTGTCCAATCCAGACCTCCTGTGTTTGCCCCTCAGGACCCTCTTTCTCAGGTGTCTGTCCCTTGTGGAGGTGGCTGCGTCCTCCCCTTGCCAGTCCACCCCCATTTCACAAGCGTAGACTCATGGATTTGGAGAACAGAAGAGGCCTGAGAATTTTACAGATGGCAAAACTGAGACCCAGAGAGGTCGTCCACCTAGGAACTGGTAGACCCGGCTCCCTGACTCCCGACGTTCCTCAGTTTCTGCATCTGTGAAACGGGCCTCACGGTCCCACGTGTCCTGCTTCCCCAGGCCTTCAGAGCAGGAAGCGGCTGGGTAGCTGTGCCGAGGGCGTTGTGTGACCAGTCTGTCTCTCTCTCCCCTCGCCTTGCTCAGCTGGCCCGAGACAACTTCTTCCACTGCGGCGTCCACTACGAGGACTCCCTGTCCTCCCAGGTCCGCACCCGGATGGAGCTGGAGGAGGACGTAAAGATCTACCTCGAAGAGAACTACGAGCGCATCAACGTGCCCGTGCCCCAGTTTGGCGGCGGCGACCCTGCAGACATCATCCACGACTTCCAGCGGGTGAGGCCGGTCAGGGACTGGGTGGGGGCCGTGAGAGGGTGTCCCAAGGACCCAGAGCCCCCTTTCCACCAAGAGTCCTGAGAAAGTAGGACAAGAGTGAGAGGAGAATGCCGCTGTCCCTTTACACCCTTTGAGAACATACTGTGTAACATAAACCGTGTGCAGTAGATGTCCACGGTCTGGTTTCTCTGGGTTTTAAAGACACTGCTTCTGTTATGTAGGTAATGTGGTTATCACTGACTGTGAACTAGCCATGGTTGATTTTCTCCTTGGCCATCTGACAGCTGCAGATACTGGCTGTCACGGGTGTGGCCAGTATTCCTTTTTTGAGGTATTTCCGTGTTGACATTTGATTGAGGTGTAGCACACACAGGGCCTGGGGTGGAGCGTTACTGAGGCTCCAGGCTGTCCACAGCAATGGCTGGACCTCGCAGGTTTGCTGAAATGCACAGCTGGCACATTACTGTGTTCCCCAGTCATGCGCTCTGTAACCCCATGAGAAGACCCTGTAATAAGTGAGGCGTTTAACAGCTGGTGTCTGTCATCTAGTAAGCGGAGGCTCCTACAAACATAGGCCAGGAGAGGGGTGCGCCCGCCCAGGTGTTCAGGCATCCGGGGTGCATTGCACTGGCGGGGTGGGGTCATGCCTCTGCTGGCCGAAGGCCTCTCGCAGCCCCGCCCGGGCCAGGCCCTCGCCTGCAGACTGACGTGGCCCCCTCCTCCTGCTCAGGGTCTCACTGCCTACCATGACATCTCCCTGGACAAATGCTATGTCATCGAGCTCAACACCACCATCGTGCTGCCCCCTCGCAACTTCTGGGAGCTCCTCATGAATGTGAAGGTGAGCAGTGGTCATGGTGGCCCACTCTTGTCCCCCTCTCCATGGAGGCCAGGCCTGGGGTAAGAGAGGCTTCTGTCGCAGAGGGTAGCAGTGCGCAGGGGCATTGCTGTCCCCAGTACCCCAAACTGGCCTCCTCCTCCATCCCCCTTCTCCCGCATCCCGGAGTCAACGCTCTCCTTTTCTTCTCCCTCCATGCTTCTGCCTCCCTCACTTGTGAAGGAGCCTGAGACCAGCTTCCTTAGAGTTCACGGCCACGCCCCAAGTCGGCAGAGCCCCCAGGAGCACTCCCCCTAGGGTGGGAGACCAGACTTGCACACACACATGATTCACAGCCGTGCAGGCGCTGGGCACAAGCGGGAAGTGCCTGGGGACACTGTGGGGCCTCTGGATGAGAGAGGTGGGAGTCGGTGGATGGGCATCTCAGGTGTTGGGGGGAGCCAGCTCAGTGAGCAGGAGGATGGTGACAAGCGGAGGGGCCGGGGGACAAGCAGAGACCTCGGGAGGGGAGCCCTGGTTGCTGACCCAGCGCGGTGGCTGTCCCTTCTGCAGAGAGGGACCTACCTCCCGCAGACATACATCATCCAGGAGGAGATGGTGGTCACGGAGCATGTCAGCGACAAGGAGGCCCTGGGCTCCTTCATCTACCACCTGTGCAGCGGGAAGGACACCTACCGGCTGCGGCGCCGGGCTACCCGGAGGCGTGAGTGGCTGGCTCCACCTACCTTGGCCCTGGCCCTTGGCCCCATAGCTGGAGATCAGCTGTCAGGGCTCGTAGAGCAGCAGCAATAATAACAGCTAATGTTAATTAAGCATTAACTATGTGCCAGGCACTGTTTTATGCTCTTTATGTCCTTCTTAAAGAGTGTAAGTTATTATTATCATTATTATTATCATTGCCCCCCCCCCTTTTAAAGCTTTGGAAACAGGCACAGAGAGGTTAATTAACACCCCTAAGTTCACACAGCAGGAAGATGGCAGAGCTGGGCAGTCTGATTCTAGCTCCTGAGCTCTCACCATTTCACTGTTCTGCCACTGGGTGAATCGGGGTGTCGTTTCTGCCCCCCTCCCACCCCCGGGTTCTGAGGTCCCACTCGGGCTCTGAGGCTGGAAGCCTTTGTGGCCCAGCCAGTCCCGAGCCAGGACCCAGGCCTCACTGGGGTTTCTCT
This sequence comes from Equus asinus, assembly GCF_041296235.1. NCBI lineage: Eukaryota > Metazoa > Chordata > Mammalia > Perissodactyla > Equidae > Equus > Equus asinus. Next base: position 9,809,678 of record NC_091808.1, on the reverse strand, counting down.
GTTCCCTCCCAGGGATCAACAAGCGTGGGGCCAAGAACTGTAATGCCATCCGCCACTTCGAGAACACCTTTGTGGTGGAGACGCTCATCTGCGGGGTGGTGTGAAGACCCCTCCTCCAGGCCCCGGCCCTGTACCCCTCCTCTTCCGGCCACTCTCTGGCCCTCCTTCCCCTCGCTTCGCTTGTACCCTGGATGCCTTTCCATAGATGTGACGTGTCTCCGTTCCTCTCCGGCCCCACCCACCTCCCTGTACCAGAGCCGTGACCTCTCCGGGCCCCCACCCCTGCTGACCTCCTGGGTCTGGGGATGGAGGGGGCGCCCTAAGATGGTTTCTGAGACCACCATCTTGAAGTTGGGTCCTCTGGGCCCGGTCCACAGCTGCACTGGCAGCCCTGGGGAAGGACTGGACAGAGGAGCCAGGCATTCTAGGGGGGCCCTGGGCAAGGGGATGGGGCGGGAGAGGGGTGTGGAGTTGGGTTCAGAAATGTCTGCACAGTCGGGAAAGTCCCAAAAGGCTTTTTCCTTGGGTGGCATACTTCCTCCTGTGTCCAGATTCCCAGGCCTGGGCTGAGGATGGGCAGGATGTGCCCGGGGTTGACCCACCCAGAGCACAAGGGAAGGCTGCTGTCCTGGGGTCTCCCCAGGCCTCCTGTCAGTGCCTTCAGCCCACCTGCAGGAGCCTGGAGTGTGGGGGGTGGGGATGAGTCTGTCAAGCACAATCGTTCGTTGTCCCAGTGGAACCAAAGAAAGGAGGAGCTGGGGCCCCAGCCTTGGCCCCGCCAGGAGCACAAGCCGGGGCCCTGCAGCTGCGGCCACAGAGGAGGAGGCAGGGAAGGGTCTCTTCTCGCCCTCGCCCTGCAGGGGGCTGGGGGCTGAGCACTGAGCGATGAGCAGTAGGTCCTGCTGAGGGGGTGGGGCCCATTGCTCTCCAGGCTTAGAGCTGTTGTAAAGATAACGTCGGGGAGGGAGAGCCACCTGGTACTTGTACACCCTGCCCCCTCTTTGTTCTGAAATTCCGTCCCCCTCTGCTTTTGGGGGAATGCAACATTTTTCCTTTTCCTTCTCACTTTTGCATGTTTTTACTGATCGTTCAATATGCTAACCGTTTCTCAGCCCTGAGCTTTGAAGAGGAGGGCCTCGACGCCTCCAGTCAGACTTAGGTGCTCTCTGGAGATGAAACTCTTAAATGCTTTGTATATTTTCTCAGTTAGATCTCTTTTCAGAAGTGTCTGTAGAACAATAAAAATCTTTGACTTCTGACTTTGACTTGGGAGTGTCTGGTGGGGGTGGGTGCAGGGCAGGGGGTGGGGGGTGGTGCCGGCTGAGTGAGGGCCCCTCCTCCATCCCGTAGGCTGGGCATGGTGGGGGGCGGCGGGCAGGAGAAGTCTGCAGGCCTTGACGTCTGGCCCCTGAAGAGGTGGGCCCGTTGCCTGGTTCATTCTCTCCCTCCATCCTCACCCCACTCAGCCTGGGAGAGTCACGTCTTACAGGTGAGGGAGAAGGAAGGGCTCAGAGCTTACGCAACTTGCCCCAAGGTCATGCTGCTTTTTAAGTGCCTGTAAACCATCCCGTTCTGTTCTACACAGGAGATGACATCATTATTGCTTGTCCTTAAGCACAAGGACGGTGTCGTGTTCGCCACAATATCTGGGCAATTAGTAACCATCTTGGTGGATCTGAGCTGAGGTTTGGCATGAGTCACACGGTCACATTTCTGCAGAGAAGGAAGTGAGAGGAGAGCAGCTCAGCGCCTTGGCTGAGTGGACCCCAGAGGTGGGACCTGGGTCCTGCCCCAGGGACAAGGATGGGTGCCTCCACCCTTGGTTCACAGGTTCTATAATCTAGTGAGGAACATAAATGACTCCAATTAGTGCAGACACGCCTTGTTCTCAGATCCAAAGACAATCTTGCAAACATGTTGGGTTTTGTTAGATTGCCACTGTAAGTGCAAGACAATCGCAATTAAAATGCCAAAAGGGTTTATTTTTTTTAAACTTGATACATTCACTTGTTTTGGGAAAGTGAAAATGGGGAATAGCCAGGTAAATCCTGAAAAGTGGAAAGAACAGCCTCCAGATACTAAACTTTATAAAATAGTGTAATTAAAGAGTTTGGTGGAGCAAAGGAAAAGATCAATGGGACGCAATGGAGGACCCAGAAGTTGACTTCAATACAAGGAGATTTACTGGAGGGTTCTTTTTAATGGAACAACTGGGTAGCCATTTTGATAAAAAATTAACCTGGATCCCACTTCCTTGTATCAAAATTACTTCTGGATGGATCAAAAGTTTTAAGTGTGTAATGAAACCATAAAAACTTCAAAAGAGACAGTTTAAAAGATAATCTTGGAGGAGAAAGACCTTTCTGAGCATGATCCCCATCAAGAAAAACTTGGGACTATGAAAAACTAGAATTTACGTACAACAAAACAGACCACAAAGTCAAAAAGTTCTAGAAGCAACAAACTAGGAGAGATGTCTCTGAAACAGGACATAAAAAGGGCTATTTTCCTTAATATCAAAACTCTTGTGAAAAATGAACAACCCAATAGGTAAACAGGCAAAGAATATAAACAGGCAGTTCACAGAGAAATACAAATGGATCAATGCTTAAACATGAAAAGGTGTTTAATCATAGTTACATAGAAAATAAAAAAACTAGGGAGATGGATTTTTGTACGTCGTCAGGGTTTCGAAGTGGTTTTTTTTTTTAACATATTTTATATTGTGAAACATTTAATATATACAAAATACTTAAAGTAAATCACTGGTATGTAAGTTATAAAGCATAATGACCCTTGTATATCTGGAAACTTACCAGCCAACTTATGAAATGAAAGATGCCAATGCCACTGAATCCTTGCACACACCTCTCCCTTTGCTGCAGCAGAACGGACCGCTCCAGAACTTAACGGCCTAACAGCAGTTTACTATTTTTCCTGAGTCTGCAGCATGACGGAGTTTGGCTGGCTGACTGATGCTAGTAGCCCTTGTGGGCTAGCTGCTCTCTCCTGCTTTGCATTCAGCTGGGAGCTTGGTTAGGCTGCACATCCAAGACGGCCCCTCCTCTCCAGGGCCTCCCTCCACCGGCCTCCAATCAGTGTCTATCCTGGCCTTCCTCACGGTTTGGCCACTGAGCTGCGTGAGAGGGGAAGCCGAAGCTGCCAGCCCTCTTAAGGCCTGCAATCTGCAGTTCCAGGATGTTACTTCATTGCATTGTTGGTCAAAGTAAGTCACAAAACCAACCCAGATACAAGTAGAGAGGAAATAGACCACCTGTAGATGTGGAGAGAATCAGGTATACTCAGGGATGCAAGAAATCATAGGCTCCCATGTTCACAGACTCCCACATCATCCCAGCCCCTACTCTCCATCCCCACCTCACCTCAATATCCTTTGGGGGACATTAAAGACACACCTATTCTTAGGTCCCTAGACAACTATGAAAATTTGTCAATTTTCTATATATTACCAATTCCTTTATATTAATTAGCCAATCCAGGTAACTCCCACCCTGAATTTCTTTGTTTTGCTTTAGAATTCTACCACATATCTATGAACTCCTAATGTAGTTTTGCTTGGATTTGAACATTATAAAAGTTGTAATAAAATACGTGTATTATTCTCTGACTTGCTTCTCCCCGCCACCTCATATTTCAAAGATTCATCCGTGTCAATGCCTGCAATAGTATTTAATTCCCATGTCCATTGTGTGAATATACAATTTAATTACCTATCCTCCTAACAACAAATATTTAGATTCTTCCTGATTTTTTACTGTTACAACAATGCTTTAATGAACTTATACAAGGCTTCTGGCACATCTGTGCAAGGGTTTCTCCACTATGTTCACCTAGAAAGGGAATCATTGGCTCACACAGAATGTAACGCTCAACTCAGAAAATTCTACCAAATTGTTTTTTAGGAGGAGTTGGACCAATTTACACCCCCACCTGTGTTGCATAGGTGTTCTTGTTCCACGTCTTTGTCAATACTTAATATTAACAACCCTTGGGATTTTTTTGCCAATGGATTGGGAGTAAAAGGATATTTCACTATGGTTTTAATTTTCATTTCCCTGATTACTGAGAAAGTGGAGCAAGTTTCAAGTTTATCAGATCCTCAAATTTTCTTTTCTGTAAAATGCCTATTTGTGTTCTTTGGCCTATGTTTCTATTGGATGCTTTGTTTTCTTCTTATTGACTTGTAGGAGTTCTTTACATATTTAATATAATCTTTATATATTTCATCATTGATCTTACCCAAGTTTGTGACTTCTCTCCTTATTTTCTTTGTTGTCTCTTTAATGAGCAGAAATTATTGGTTTTAATGTAGTCAAGTTTATCCATCTTTTTCTCTATGGTTAGGGCTTTTTCGTTCTTGCTTCAGAAATCTTTCCTACCCCAAGACTGAAGAGACATTGTCCTATATTTTCTTCTAATTCTTTTAAAGTTTTATATATTACATTTAAACATCCCCTGGAGTTGATTCCCTGGTATGGTGTGAGGTAGGGAGAACCGCTGAGCGGCAGCGTCTGCAATGATCAAGTTTCCGTATGCGTGAGGTCTGTTGCTGGGCTTTCTAATCTGTCCTAGTAGGGCTGTCCTTTGAGCCATAACCACACTTAAAATAAGTCTTGATGTCTGGTAGTCCCCTACCTTCACTGTCTCCAGCAGTGCCTGCCTGTTCTTGCCTTTTGTTTTCATGAGCATTTTAGAAACAATTTATCAAGTCTCTTGAAAAACTCTGTTGAGGTTTTTCTTGGACTTGTATTAAATCTATAGATCCACTTGGAAAGAATTGAAATTGTTAAGATATTTAGTGTCCTGATCCATAAACACAATATTTTAAAAATTTATTTGGATCTGAATATCTGCCAGTACAGTTTTAGACTTTTCTCAATAGAGGTTTTGCAAATCTTTAGTTAGACTGATTCCTAAGTCTCTTATATTTGTTATTATAATTAATAATTATAACTCTTTGTTGCTAGTGTGCATAAATGTAATTTATTTTTGAGTATTGATCCAGCAAACTTGCCGAGCTGCCCTTCTTATTCTAAGAGGTGATCTGAAGATTCTTTTGTGTTTTCTACATCAGCAATTGTATTGACTATGAATAGATTTTGTTTCTTCCATTCAAATAATTAAAACTTTCATTTCTTTTTTTTATCCTACCACATTGACTAGAAGCTCTGGTGCCATGGCGATCGTCACAAATTTTGCTTTATTCTTGATTTTAAAAGGAATTCACCCTGAGAATGGTTTTAGCTATACAGATTGGGAGGATACTCTTTTGAGGTTACGGTTGTCTTCTATTCCTAGTTTTCATTTTTAGCTCGGGATAGATGTTGAATTCTTTTGCCAAATGTTTTTTTCTGTATCTGTCCATACGATCACATGTTTTTCCCCTTTTAATTTGTTAACGTGGTGAATAACATTAATAACTGTTTTGGTCATGATGTATTATTTGTTTCTACACTATTAGATTCTGTTTGCTAATATTTTGTTTAGGAGTTTTAGATACACGTTTCTTAGTAAGATTGGCCTGTAATTTTCCTTTCTCATACTCTCTTCTTCAGGCTTTTGTGTTAAAGTTTTACTGGTCTCAGAATGAGTTGGGGAGATTGTTTTGGTGGTTTGGTTTTCCTTCAGTTTAATAATACGCAGTCTTCTCAAGTGTGTACAACCCGCTTGTACCAATAATGGCCGTAAACTGGTTCGACAAGAACCAAATTTCAGAAGTCCAAATTTTAAAATGCAGTGTGCTTGACCCAGCAATGTCACTGCTGGGAATTTGTCCTATGGACGTACTCGAACATGTATACAAAATATAGGTACACGGATATTTATTGTTGTAACAGCAAAAAACGGAAAACAAAAGTTCCTCAACTGGGGACTGACTTTAAACAAGGTGCAATATTTCCTTGCCATTCCGAAGAATAAGGTGGATCTATTTGTGCTGATGTGTAGAGTTCTCCAAGATCTATAATTAGGGTGAAGCAGGTGGCAGAGCAAGAATACATCCCTCATTTGTGAATTTTCTAAAAGATAGCTCCATGGATGTGCATGTGCTGCTTCTGGAAGGCTCGAAGTCAAGCAACAGCAGTTGCCTCTGGAGAGTAGGGATGGCAAGGAGCTGTATGACTGTGTCTCTCCGAGTCATGAAGATGTATTCTTTCTATAATTTAAGCATGTGTATGTCTCGGCACATCTACACCGCGCAGCCGAGACGGAGGAGGGCCTGCTGGCTGAGGCGATGTCCTCACTTTCAGCTATCTGCCCACGGTGTCACCCATTTCCCCTCTGGCCTTTGAGGTTTGTCACCCATCCTGGAAAGGAAGCCGCATGTTAAGCCCAGGTTCGGCCTGAAGAATGGAGCGGTTGGAAATGTTAAGTTGACATAAATAGGAAGCTCGGTAACCTGCTGTAAGTGTTGCTATGGAAACCAGAGCCTGGGCGATCTCCATGGAAACTGCTCTCAGCCTTCTGCCTGAAGGAGTTACCACCCACTGGTGTGGGAGTCTTATCAGGGACCTCAGAGCTGAAATAATCTTAGGGAGCAAATGGTGGACTGGCCCCTGCCCACCCCAGGGATGCCTGGTGCGCTGTGGGTACCACCAGCTGCCTGCCCAAGGAGAAAGCCCATCGCCATGGGACATGCCCATGTCGGGAGGCATAGCGCATAGGAAGCAGACCCCTGAGGCAGCATCCCAGGAGGGAAAAGAGGGGCCTGTGTCTGGAGCTCCAGGGAATCTGGGCTCTGCCGTTGACCACCGGTGTGCTGTACAGCTGTGATGGGCTAACATGGGCTCTGGGCTCCAACGTGCCCCTCTCTAAAATGGAGAATTTGGACTAAGTTGTTCTGAAGGTCTTTTCCAGCTTCTTTGAGAACACGTGGTTTGCATGTGGCCTGGCAGCATGGGCCTCAGAGCAGGGAGAGACCAAGCAGTGACCAGAGCAGGCTTCCTGGGGATTCACCTGAGCTTTGAAGGAGGAGGAGGAATGGCAGAAGGTGGGGAAAATGCAACAGGGAAGAGAAGTACGCCCTCTATGGGCCAAAGGACACAGGGCAGGATGTTAGAGTCTATGGTCCTCTTGGGGCTGAGGCCCCTAAGGGTGCTTGGGGGCTGGAAGGGAGGCTTGGAGCCCAAGGCTTGGGGGCACCAGGGATAGGTGGTGAGTCCAGAGCATCAATGATGCCCTGACACTGCTGCCCACCACTGGCGTCTCCTCGTCCCTGCTGTGCGTCTCACAGGTTCCAGCAGCCAGAGTCACAAGAGCAGACGAAGGTCGCTGTGCCAGCCTCCCACCTGTTAAAGGAAAAGTCCTGTCACTGGGAGTTAAGGTGTCCTGTCTGGCCCCCCTGAGCAAGGGCTATGCACCTGAGGAGGACTGACCAGACAGGGAAGAGGGGCAGCAGTGAAATACTAGGGGGAGCAGTAAGAGGGGGATGGAGGAAGGCGGTGGGCGACTTTGACTAGCATCCTTGTCAAACACTGAGTGGGGCCAGTGTTCAAGCATATGCCCCAGGCTTTCATTGATTTATTTTGTTCATTTCTTGCATTATCTCTGGGGTGAGTGTGAATTTCATAGCCACAAACTCAGGAGTACAAAAAAAGATGTCTTTATTTTGCTGTAATAATCTATTTTGTGTGACAATCTAGTTTTCAAATCCCCATTTAAGCCTGGTGGCAGAAAATGTAATCTTGGTCATTTTGGGGTAAACTCAGCCATTACTTAAGTTTTAAGCTCAGTCAATTAAGGGGTCATCCTTTTAGTAGATGTTAATTTTTGCCAGCTTCTCTGCCACCCCGTAAGGCCCAGCATCTGAATCATGTTCCTGTATTTGGGGTCTTCCCCATCAACAGAGATTTGTTTTTTTGGTTTTTTTTTTAAGGATTTTATTTTTCCTTTTTCTCCAAAAGCCCCCCAGTACATAGTTGTGTATTTTTAGTTCTGGGTCCTTCTAGTTGTGGCATGTGGGACGCCGCCTCAGCATGGCTTGATGAGTGGCGCCATGTCTGTGCCCCGGATTTGAACTGGCAAAACCCTGGGCCGCCGAAACACAGTGCGCGAACTTAACCACTCGGCCATGGGGCCGGCCCCTCAACAGATTTGATGGGAGACAGTGGCTGCCTTCTATTATAATTTCAAGAAATATGGGGGACACGGGACAGTAAAGACCGCATTGCACAGAGCCCTGTGGACAGAAGGAGGTGGTGGCATCCTCTCCATGGTTCTGTTGTCTACTTTAGACCATTTTCCCTTTTTGCCAATTGCTGGAGCTGCTTCTCCAGCCCACCAGTGATTCTCTGAGCCACCCAGTGTCATGTCAATAAATCCCTTTCTGTCGAAGTTAGCCAGAATTCTTCCTGTTGCTGGTGTAACGGCTTTATTAAGCAAGAGAGCCATGTAGGATATAATCAGAAAACGACTTAATCCTTTCTTCCTCACTCCTTTTTCAAACCTGCTCAGTGGGGTTAATTCTCCCCTGACCTTGGATGAAATCTAAGGTAGGTTTCTTGATTTTTCAGGTCAGTCCAAGATAATAAAAATTCCTTGGGTCACTTGTAGCCGCAAAAATCCGATTTCAGTAATTACAATGTCTAGTTATGAAAAATAGTCGAGATTCCAAAGTTCATTTGAAGCGGAAGCTGCTCCCCGCCACCATTAGAGGACTCCGCCACACAGGAAGCCGGCCGGGCAAAGGAGAGCTTGCCCAGCTTCTTCTCCACTCCCCGACCTCATGCTGCCACCCTCCTTCCTCCTCAGCAGGCCACTCAGATGATTGGGTCGGGGGTGGTGCAGGGGGAGGAGAGAGGGGCGGGAGCATTTGTGTTGTCCGGCACCTGTGGGAGTCTTTGATCCAACCCCCAGCCTCACCTCTCGCTGCACCTCCACCCAGGTGAACGCTCCACTGGCTCGTCTTCTTGGGCTGGATCTAAGTGACCCCGCCCAGCTTCTGAACCATTCGCATACCCTTTGATGCTACCGGTTGCAGCAGCGTGGGCTGCCCCTGGCACAGCTGCCTCTCCTTGCTCTGTGGTCCAAGCAGGCAGCTCCAGCCACTATGCTCACCATTAGCTTCCTCCGGAGCTTGTCACACACCGGATCCTCAGGGTCCTCCGGCTCCCAAGAGCAGGGGACAAGTATCGAGCTCTCTGGCAGTGTCACGGAAGCCCTTCTCACCAGGCAAAGGCAGAGGCACGTGATGGGGACTCTCTGATTAGTCTCTCCTTAGAAATGTTCTGTCCTTTCGGCGAGCCTGGAGGGAGACATGGGCAAGAGTTGCAGGATGGATCTGGGGTCATCTCCTTTATAAGTCCATTATTTTGGAGTCCCTGAAGGGAGCTAACAAGTCTCCTCTATGGAGTTAACCTCAGGGGATAGAGACAGGAGGACCCAGGGCCCCCTCTCTGCGACCTCACCTCGCCTCACTGACCTTTCTTCCTCTCAGCTCACGGGACCTTTATCTACACCTCGAGGAGAGATGTGGGGAGAAGGGACAGGGTGTAAAAATTTCATTAGGTCTACATATTGTTTAGGCCTTGCAGGCCCCCCGTGGGCATCCCGGGCAGCTGATTCTATAGCTGGGAAGGGGCTAGAGCGATGAGTCTGACCCCGAGGCCAGCTCTGCATCCTCTGGCTGGGCTGGGAGTTCAGGGAGCTGTGTGAGGAAGAATGTTCTGATGCTCGAGGGTTCCTGGGGACGGAGATGCCCAGCCTGCATCTTGGACATGAAAGGAAGGTTGCACAGCCTCATCTCGGGAGAAGGGTCAGAAATTTGATCATATCCTATACATCAGTGGTGGCAGTTCAGCCCCGGGGGACGGTGGTAAGAGAGTGGACTCCGGACTTCCAGACCTGGATTTGAATCCCATTTCCGCCACGTACGGGCTGTGTGATTGTGTGGGTTATCGATTGCTGCATAATAAACACTGCAAAACCTGTGGCTTAAAAGAGCAGGTATTTGCTCGAGATTTTACAGTTTGAGCAGGGCTCAGTGGGGACAGCTTGACTTTGCCCTGTGTGTCATCAGCTGAGTTGTCTTTATGGGGGCAAAGAAGATCTCCGTCTAAGACAGCTCCACATCAGTTCAGAGCTCAGCTGGGCTGGTCAGCCGGGAGCCTCGATTCCCCTCCAGATGGGCCTCTCCACTCGACTGTTTGGGCTTCCCCACATCATGGCGGCTGCTTTCCAAAAAGGAGGAAGCCGAAGCTGCCAACTCTTCTCAACGCCTGGGCTTGGAGGTCCCAGTACATCATTTCCTCTACATTCTATTGGTCAAAACAGTTCTGGGCCCAACCCAGATTCAGGAGTTGGGGGTGTAAGTTCCACCTCTTGAGGGGAAGAACGGCATGTGTGCACAGGAAGGGGCGAAATTGCTTGGGGCCATCTCTGGAGACCAATTACCCCAGTGAACTTGAACAAGCTATTTAATCTCTCCAAGTCTCAGTTTCCCCTTTTGTAAACTGAGGATAACAATATATATGTCACTTGGTTGTTGACAGGATTAAATAGGCTCTCTGTTGAGCTTACAACTGTTGGAAGAATGTATAAGGACAGTCCACGGCTCAAAAGAATTCAATATTAGTATTAGACAATCTAGAACACATACATTGTCCAGAGATGGTGGAAATTTTTCCCACCGTTCGTCCTTTCAGCATCTGCCTCTGACATCTCTCTCTAGTCTCCCCGTCTGCATCTAGTGCCCTCATCCGAGATGCCCCCAGCCTCTCCTCCCCTTCTTCTGGAGATGCAGCAAAGTGCCCAAGAGTCTTTCCCAGGTACCCCTGGAGGGCCATTTAGGCCATCAGTTTCCCTGGGTTGGGACACAAGCCCCCATCCCGAGGAACAATGCTAACATTGCCCACCCCTCCCAACATGAAGCCCCTTGCTACCGGCTTCCACTAACTGGGAGCGATTTAATGTTGTAAAACTGTAGCCGACCTCTGGGTGTCTCCTATAGCTCTTCCCTTCATGATAACATCCACCGTGCAGGGAAAGGGTGAAGCAGGAGAAGAGAAAGAAGTGGTGAGTCCAGGCTTTGAAGAGGAGAGACCACCCCCTACCCCACCTCTGCCTGAGCAGCCCCAGCAACAGCAGTTCATTAGTGCAGCGGCCGTGGCAGGCCTGGGGGCCCACTCTGCAGGGGCCTGGCTGTGGAATTTCTGCAGGAAACAGGGGAGGGAGCTGACGATCCTGGGGGATGCCCAGGCCCCTCTGGATTCGGGCGGTTAGAGGCAGTGAGCAGCCATCTGACAGAGCACCATGTAATTTGGGAAATGAGGCAGCTCTAACCGGTTCGGGGAGCAAAGTCCTTTCTTCTCATTTCAAAAGACAGAACAATCTGATTCTCTAAGTGTTCACAAATGCCCAGTTCAGAGACGGCAGGGCAGCCTGGGATATGGTGGTTGGGAGCCTTGCAATATGGGGTTGGAGCAATGAGACGCATCCTGCTTTAGGAGTGCCCTCTTCTCCCAGGCATCACAGGGCGTCCTCGCCCCTGACCAGCCCAGATGCACCCACCTCCCTGGCCTGCAATGGTGGTGGACCCCAGCGCCCACCCAGGTCGTTTCTCCCCTAGGTGAGCCCCTCAGTGGAGCTGCCCCACACAGCCCACCCAGCTGACTCCAGAGACCCCCAGCAACGCCTGAGCTCCCCATCTGGCCCACTGTTGCCAGGAGACGGCTGTCACCAAGGCGCCCGGGGCAGTTTGCCGAGCCGCCGAGCAGAGATTGTGCTTCTGAGAGCAGGGAAGTTTCCAGTTGGACCTTCTCCGACTCTCTTTGTGTTGTTGCCTGTTGTTGTGTTGCTGGTGATAAAACGCGCATTTGCCAGAACTGGGGCAAACACTGGGGGGGAAGAACAGGTTTTCAGTGATTTGTGCCGAGTCCCAGGGCTTCAGTGGCCCTCTCGGGTGGCCCAGAGCCTGAGGAATGAGATGCCCTGGCTCAGAAGTCTGCATTCCCCCAGTGTCATGGGGCAGCCACACGGCCGCCCCTCCTCAGGGCAGAGGCTGTACAGCATGTGAAAACACCACACTTGTGTCCTGGGGAGGCAGGAACCATGAGGAAGCCCCCTCTTCACCACCTCTGCTCCTGTCTCTGCTCAGAGAGGCTGTCGTCACAGTTTCCCAGATTGTTAAGAGAAGTTCCTTTGCACATCACTGGGTTCATCCCAGCTGCAGACTGGGTTGGAACCAAAAAGGCAGTGAGTGAGGAGGTGATGTCAGTGATTCAGTCAACAAGTGGTTTTAAGCCCTACTATGTGCTGGGTCCTGTCTCGGGAATGGGGACAGAGATGGCAGGACTCCAGCCCTGCCCCTTAGGAGCTCACAGACCTGATAGCCGGCCTCTTGGCCTGGGTAGACATGACATGTAGACCAAGATAAGAAACAGGGGCTCTTGAAGTATGGCTGAGAGCCTGCAGCATGGCAGGCCCGTGACATGGGCTGGGAACAGGAAGTGGACCCTGCCCTCCCAAGATCACCGTCAAGGGGCTCAGAAGAAGAAACCGGAAGTTATGGGATGGTGGGTTAAATGTTCTGACAGGTCCTCCAGGGCTCCGTGGGGGAATGGGTGTCTGGGCCAGACAAGCACAGCTGGGGACCTGTGTGTTGGATTCATATTAAATGTCATCTTCTGTCATCAAGGTCACGCGTTTTAACAGTTTTGTGATGCCCCTAGCTCACTTCTCCACTTTCCTTTTTGACGTTGGCCAAGTTCGCATCCAATTACAGAAGGCTTGATCATCCCTGCACAGGTAGATGGTGACTGGGCCCCACAAACAGCCACCAAGGGCCACTCTCTCCCTCCCCTCCCCTCGAGGCCAAGGGATGGAACCCAATTCCTTGGATTCCATGACCTTCTGGCTCCCGCAGAGAGAGGAGGGCTGGGTGTGAGCAGGACACGGTGAGATGAGCAGACTCCTGCACAGTGGAGACTTGAGGCCGTGGGCTGGGGCTGGGGGACCCTGGTTCCTTCAGGATGTTCTGCCGCCCGTCTGCTTGCCGCCCCTCCAGGTCCTTTGGCAAACCTTCACAGCCGGCTGTCTAACTTAGGGTTCCCCAACCGCCACAGCGAAGCGCTCTGTTTCAGAACTTCTCTAGACACGCAGGAAGACAAGGGTCCTGGTGCTTACTCCTTCTTTTAGCTGAATTAGATATTTGCTGAGCAACCTTTTTTTATTTATTTATTTTTTTTTTTTTAATTTTTTTTAAAGATTTTATTTTTTCCTTTTTCTCCCCAACGCCCCCCGGTACATAGTTGTGTATTCTTCGTTGTGGGTTCTTCTAGTTGTGGCATGTGGGACGCCGCCTCAGCGTGGTGTGATGAGCAGTGCCATGTCCGCGCCCAGGATTCGAACCAACGAAACACTGGGCCGCCTGCAGCGGAGCGCGCGAACCTAACCACTCGGCCACGGGGCCAGCCCCTGCTGAGCAACCTTTTAAGACCTCTCTGGACTCCACAGAGAGGAGCTCATTTCTTTTCGGGGGATGCAAGACTGTCCCTTGGTTCTCACTAGTGACAGCTGACCTTCCCGTGACCCAGTGACCGCCCAGCCCTGGGTATCTCTTTGTGCAAATGCCAGACAGTCCTGGTCGCAGCTTCAGTTAGAGGCAGGAGACGGGATGGTCTGGAGGAGGACAGTGGCCACTCTAGTCTCCTCTCGCCCCACACTCAAGTTCCCTCTGTGTAAGACACCTCTGTGTGCCACTTTGGACCCTCTCATTTATCTTTGGGTCACTGACCCCCAGTCCCAGCCACTGCTGAGACCACCACCTCTGTGAGGATGTGGACTGGCTTCATCCTTGCACAATCCAGCATCCTCTGGCCTCGGGTCCAGGCTGTGCATCTCTTGCCTTTGGGGCTTCCCCGGATGTTAGAGAATGAGATGGTGCATCCACCCATGCACAACCGTGATTTCCGGGCAATTAACGGCCTATGGGTGAACCTGGGAGCCTGTGGACAAACACTTCTCACTTTCTCCCCCAAAGCTCTGTGCTGAGAAACAGTTATTTATACAACTTCTAGGAGGATGGTCCCTGGAGACTGAGCAACCAGTTACGTTGTTGCCTAGCCAGGGCCGGCTCCATAACCCACTCTAGGACTGGCTCCCCTCCTTCCAGGTCCCCTTTTCCACTCTCCTGCTCCCTGTGGTCACCAACCCCAAACGAGGAGTGGCCCTTGAGCCTTTGCCTCCTGCTCTGCTTTCCAGGGAACCCAAACCAAGCCCCCTTGATTTCCCTTCCAGAGCTCCTCTTCCACGCCATGCGATGTTCTTCGTGCCACCGTTGGCACCCCACTGCGCCCTCTGAGATGGGCACATGACCCAGGCTGGCTGATCAGCACCTCATCCCCTGGTCACAGAAATTAGCTCAGGGATGGCCATGTGACCCATCTGAGTTTTCCCTGGAAATTGGCTTATGGACATTGAGGGCCTCACACACCAATAAAGTCACTGCCTTCCTTCTTCTCTGCCAGTGATGGACTCCTCTTCATTCAATCGCGTCCCAGCTGGATGCCAGCTCCCCAGGAAGCCTTTCTTCATCTTCCAGGCCCAACGAGATCTCAGCTGCCTTCCAGGGTAGCACCCCGAATCCCCATGGCAATCGCCTCTCCAGCCCCCTTGCTGCTGTCAGGCACAGCCACTCTTTGACATGGTTTTTTGACTCTGTGGCTGTTATGCAGCTGCTTTTGTACGTGCTTGTTACTGCTGGGCACACACTTCTACAAGGCAACCCGTGCTGGATTCATTGGCCCAAATGGGGCAGGCAGATGCTTCCATGTAGAAAGAGGCCAAGCTGTTCAGCATAAGGTGACCAAATTGTTTGGGTTGGCCCAAGACTTTCCCAGTTTTCATTGATGGTCCCCTGTCCTGAGAAACCCACAGTCCTGGGCAAGCTGGCACAGTCGGTTACTCTGTTCGACGGACAGAAGTGCGTGAAGGGTGCTGTCCAGGTGAAGCTTCATTCTAAAAGGAGGGGCACACCCCGCAGAGATTCAGCCCAGACACCATTTGCTGATTCCTTTAGCACAGTGTACTGAGCTTCCGCTGTGTGTCAGGCACTCTGCCAAGTGTCGGACGGAGATCAAGTGAACGAGACTGAGTCCCTGCCCTCAAGAGCTTACAGCTCAGAGCAGAGGTCAGGAAGCTTCTTCTGCAAAGGGCCAGATCAGAAATAGTTTTAGCTTTGCAGATCCTACAGTGTCAATCTTAACTACCCGACTCTGCGGTTGTAGTTCGGAGGCCGTCACACACAGTCCAGATGGGCATGACTGTGTTCCAGTAGCCTTCACAGGCATGGCCCCAGCTTATAGGTAGAAACAGACACACAAAGCCTCAGAACGCCCATCAGGCTCTGTAGATGGCCAAGTGGTGCATTGTGTGGCTCATGGCCCCCACCATGGTTGACTGGACCAGCGGTGAGCTAGTGAGCCCACCCTCAGGCTGCCAGTGATCAACAGAGGTGGACTGGCCAGCAGAGACAGTGGCCAATAGCTGGAACAATGGTGGCAGGAGACGGAGCTGAAGGACTGGAAAGGGAGTGCAGAGTCAGCGGATGTTGTGGGGCCTTCCAGCCTCTCCAAGCACCAAGCCACGTTCCAGGCCTCAGAAGGCCCAGCCCAGGGATGCCTTGCCGTGGGCCCGTCCGGGCCTCCCAGGCAACCTTGCAATGGAGCTGAGAGTCTTGTTGTCTTTATTTCCAGTTCATCTTTGCAATGAAACAGGTTTTCCTCCTTCGTGCCTTTCTTCTTTCCTTTTTCTTTCTTTGTTTCTTGTTTAACAACTCAGTGACTTTTAGTAAATTTGTAAAGCTATGTAACCATCATTATCATCCAGCCTCTGTAATAAATCTGTTTTTCCTGAAGGGAGCGGAGTGAATTCCCTGCAACCAAAAGACCTCACACACTCCAGTTCTGTGTGAGAAACCAGAATACAACAGGAACCCAGAGGAAGGGCCTAACCAGGGCGTGGGGGTCAGGGAAGGCTTCCCAGAGAGAGGGGCGTCTAAGCAGAGACTGAGGGCGGTGAGAATTTCCCAGGAGATATGGGGGAGGGGGAGATCCCCATCACCTCTTCGAACTTCAGCTGGCAGTTGCCAGGTGTCAACATCTGGACCAGGTGCCCCCTACAACAGTCATGGTTTAGACAGGACTCTCCATCGGATGCTGCTTGGGAGCACCCAGCGGACTCAGAGCAGCTTCCCTGTTCCCTCCACGCCCTCCTGTGGAGACCCCTTGGGCTCCATGGACAGGGCCCTGGGAGGTCTCCCAAGCCCCACCTCAGGCCTCTGCCTCCCAGGAAAAGGATGAATCTGCACCCGTGCCCCTGGGCAGCCTATGGTCGCTGTGCTGCCTGCACCACCCAGAGAGCTTTCATCCCAGGAAAGACCCTAACCCGGAGTTTCCCAGGGAATTGAGGTGAGATTATCAAAAAAGACTTACACCTGTAGCTCTGAGGCTTGCGGGAAGGGCCTGTCCATCCAACACCCCCCTCCCAGCCCCTATTAGAGAGAAGATCTCCAAGTCTCACCCGCTCCCCAGAGCCCCCGCTCTCCCCTCTCCCCACAGCCAGGCTTTTTCGTTCTGGAGCAGGAAATGCCATCCCCCTAACAGGATGGTTCTTGGTTACCTGTGAGAGAAACTAACCCTGAGCTGATTCAAGTAAATACAGAGCAGTTCCAAGTTGCAAATGAGGTGCTGACCGACCCAGAGCTCAGGCCCCTCTCTCCAGGTAACTCCAACCACCTTGGGCCTCCTCTGGCTTCCCACCAAGAGAAAGAACAGATGACAATTGGGTGCTGGAGTCCCTGGCCTTGGGCCCTTGGATCATTCAGTTGTGGCAGGGACCCAGGACATTGGCCCGGACATTGCCTCCAGAGATATGCCACCCCAATCTGCTTCCAAATCCCATAGAAGAATCTGGACCTGCTCTACCTCCCCAGGCCTGGGTTTCTCCCAGAAGCAGGAGCACATGCCATATATGCCCAAACCTAAGGCAACCCTGAGTTGATGTATGATGTATGAGCATGAGGCACCTCCCACTTGGCCATTAAGAAGATGCACACACAAAAGAAATCATTTTTCTGAATGAGAAGATCTGACCTGAGTATACAGACTATTAGGGGTGTGCATGCAATTGTTTAAATGTTTCATGTAGTAATTCATGTATTCATTTTTAAAGACCTATTTTAATCGCATAGCGGGTTACTAATATGTTAATTTGGAAATAGTGCTCTTTTCCACTTTCACATTTCTTGGAGCATTTTTATCTCAACTTTTTACCAGCATCTTGAGTGTCTGTGTCTTCATCATCCCTTGGGCCACAGTTTAAGTCACCAGGGGCTTCCAGAGCACGTGATCTGCCCTCGAGTCTGCTACTCAGATTCACCACTTTTTGAATCCCTGCGTGACACCATCACTGGGAATTTTATCCCAAGTCTTAAGTGTCCCTTCCCGTAATGTTGGGGGCTTAGAATTGTTGCTTGAACCTTAAGAGAAATGGGACCTTATTGGCAACTGGTGATGTGGGACATATCAGTTACTGCAGCATTATCACCACTCCTATCAGGGTGACCAAGGCTCCCTGTCCTCAGTCGGGGATGAGTGGCTTGGGGCAGGATTCCGCCCCTCTGTTACCTCCAGCAGGTGCTGTGGGGCCCGGGATCCAGGGGGCAGTCAAGCCTCCAGTTGCTCACGGGTTTGAGGCGAGGGCTGGGGTACTGGTGATGAGCGCAGCTGTCAAGCACTAGGTATTTACTTGGGGACAGACAGGGGATGTGAGTCCTCGCTGTGAGAGACCATTAAGAAGGACCATTTCTATTTAGAACGCCATGCCTGGTGCAGAGTGCAATGGAAGGCCAAATGAGGTAGAACAGACAAGGAGAGAATAAGTCCACTCTCGACCAGGTGCAGATTGGGTGGAGGCTGGCGGCTGGGCTTGTACCAATCTCTGTTAGGGAGCAGACAGGTCACCCTGTGATGGCTCAGGGTCTATGAAGAGCCTGGAGAGGATGTTGGAGTGGGGAGGGACAGCCAGGCACACAGACCCGGAGTGGTGTCTTGCAAAGAGCACTCACCTGGGAGTCAGAGAGCTGTTGTCACTGGTACCTCCGTTCACATCTGTTTCCACATCTGTAAAACAGTTCCCTTGGAAGGCAAAGTCCTGAACATAGCTATTTCTAGCTTATGGAGTCACCCTTTCTTTAATCCTTATGGAGTCACCCTTTCTTTAATCTCCAAACAAAACGGCTTAGGCTTTCATCCCACATTCAGTGGCATCTCCTGCAATAGACCCAGGGGTCTCAGGGGAAACTGCCCCAATTCTCCGTCTTAGCCCTGGGTCCTATGCATCTGTCTGTCTGACCCCACATGGAACACCTCCCTGATTCTTTTCTCCCACAAAAGACAACTGCCACAAGGCTACTGAGTGTGGGAGACTTTATGAAAGGCCGGGGCTAACGGAGATGGATTACAACACACAGCAACTTAAAATGCACCCGAGTATCTTTCTCTGCAGAGGGATTTCTCATCTGCCTTATGCTACCCCCTCCCCAGATTTGCTGATTCCAGATGCTCCACAGCCTTGGCAAGTCCACGCAGCACCCCACCTGTGCAGGCTGTTGGTTGCAATTTCAGATGCATGGGGGATATTTCTCCCCTTTGCTCTTTCGATTCCTCCTTTGAAGTACAGCTTTCTCTCGGTTTCATTGAAAATGTCCCAAGACAGAAGAACCACGTGACCAAGCACTTATATCAGTAGTAACGAGTCCTAAGACAGATGATGAAGAGCAGGAAGAGAGCATACGGCCTTGGGGGGAGGGAGGGGCGGATACTGGAGAACAGAATTAGGAGCTGGGAAACTGAATTCACAGTCGTGCCAAAGGCTGGATCTGTTGGTGATTGGGCCTTGGAGATGCTTTATGGGGTGACAATAATGTGCCCCCAAGAACTTTCACATAAGGTTAGGTAAGGTCATCCTCCGAGAGTTGAACTTATTATATCAACACAGTGGAGGAACAGGAATAATAATAACATATGACATATAATATGATGAGGATGATGTCGCTGGATGGCCTCCTCCATAACTTAGATTACAAACGTGTTCACATCTCTTTTATCTCCCCAATTCATTGCTTTAGTCCTCTCGTGTCTTTTGGGCAGGAGGGTTGCCCCCCAGGGTCCTCCTTAGTCCAAAGGGAAAGTCAGCTTTGCTTCCCCTCCCCAGGAGAAGAACCAGAGTCCCCAGAGTCCATGGCTACTGTTGCTCCTCCTGTCACAAGGTGTCACTGTTGAAGCTTACTCTTTCACAGAGGATGCTGCGGCCCCAAGGCTGGGATGCCCTTGGTGGTCTAGGTTCAGGCCTACAGCTCTTTTTAGTGCATTTTCCCACACTCAGCCATCATTTCCCTAAGCACGGCCCCTGGGGCAGGGTGGCTGGGTGGGAAGGGGCATCCAGCATCAGCCACATTGCGTGCTGGCCCCAGCCGTCCCCTTTGAAATGAGACAGCACATCAGCCGGGGTCCACAATCACTCAAGGTGATTTACTTCGAGGGCCTCTCTGCTCCTCTCTGCCTCTGCTCCTTGGATCACACCCAAGCATGCCTGGACAGGTGTGCCTGACTTTGCATCTCAGAGATCAGAGTTGGGATGCGGGTGTCTTTGCTTTCCGAGAGCCTCCGAGAGCCTCACCCTATCGGGCTGCAGCCAGCAGGGGCGGGCCAGCTTCTGCTAAGCCCCACAACCCACACCCCAAGAGGAAGAGGCTGGCACCCTGGTGGCCCATATGCACGTAACCAAGAGGGCACACATTGTTCCCAGATATCCCTCTGTCTCTGCCTAAACCAGGAGTTAACCTGGGGTTCAGGAGTGGAATTCAGGGGTCTCAAACTGGTTGGGGAAAAACATTATATACTTATTTTCACTAATTGCTAATTGAAACTAACATTTCTTTCCATTGTGCGTGTATGTATCACACCACAGTAGTATAGATGGTTCTTGGGACTCTGTCACCAAGAGACGTCAGCTATTTTCATATCACACCGCAGTTACTGCAGATATTTCAAATATCATTTTAACTCAGCTCATCACTAGCTCAAGATTACGGTAGATATTAAACCTGTCACTAGACCTTCTTATATAGAAGAAATAAAGAAGGACAAATATTATGATATCACAATTTCTAAATTTTGATCATTGTATTTCAGTATATTTGATTTCCTTTATAATCCTATGTATTTTACTTTATGCCATTAAAACTATTATGCTGGGGGAATTCCACAGGCTTCCCATGGCGCAAAGTCGATTGAGACCTGTGACCTACACAGAGAGCCACTGGCCAATTCTTTTGCTTTTTTTTTTTTAAAAAGCAGCTCACCACAATTCTAAGAGTCAAAATTTACTGAGCCCTTGCCATCTGCCAGACATTTTCTATGTGTTGTGGCATTGTCGGTAGAGCTGTCATTTCTGTTTAAAGGTGAGGCCGGTACCCTGAAATGGGTCACTTAGCCATGGGCACACAGCAGTCAGGGTTAGAGCCAGGACTCAGCCTTGACCTTTCAGCCCAGCGCCTGAGCTTTCAACATTCTCAGGCAGGCTGCCTCTAAGGCCCTGGGAGCCCGACTTGAGCATAGCTCACACTCATGGGGCCATGGCCAGCTCAGGCCAGGGAGGGAGGAGGTCTCGGGGAGTCCTGCATTCACCCCACTGAGGGTAGCCGTGGCCTGCTCTGATGCACAGACATCAAGCAACCTTCAGCATCCCAGGGTCACCCCCACTCCTTACCCCTTGAAGACCTGGATAAGCCTGACCAGAACCCCAATGTCCCAGCCTTCAGGAGCAACAGAGCCCTCCCCAGGACAACCACGTATTATGGGGCAGACATCCTTCTGCATCTCTCTTTCCTGGAGCTGCCTTGGGCTACAGACTGCCAAACTTCCCTTCTCTGTTTCCAGAAGGTCTGCTCACACCAGGCACTTCACAATTTTCCATCCCTCACTAGAACTTTTCCAGGTCACACATGCCCCCTGCCATCCTTCTGGTTCTTTCCAGCTCCCTGACCTCTCTGGTCTCCCTTCCTCCTTCCTCCCTTTCTGAGGCATTGGATTCCGGCCCCCTTCTCTCTTGGAACAGTTCCTCCCACGTTCATCCCCAAGGACTTTCCCAAATACTTTCCTTTCAGAAGGGGAATTTTGGTAAATAGCATTTTCTCAATCTCACTGACAACTAGTTACTGAACTGGGTCCTGTCTAGTCAGTTCAGGCTGCTATGACAGAAGACTGCAGACTGGTGAGCTTAAACAACAGACATTTGTCTCTCACAATTCGGGAGGCTGGAAGTCCAAGATCAGGGCGCAGCATGGTCAGGTTCCAGTGAGCACCCTCCTCTTGTTCCTGGAGAGCTGATTTCCCTCTGTGTCCTCATGCAGAGGAAGGGGCAAGGGAGCCCTCTGGGGAATCTTTCGTAAGGACACTAACTCCATTTATGAGAGCTCTACACTCATGACCTAATCACCTCCCAAAGGCTCCATTTCCTAACACCATCACATTGGGGGTTAGGACTGCAACATATGAATTTGGGGGAAACATGAGCATCCCGTCCATAAGAGGCCCCAAGTACCCCAAATGAGGGAGGAAGGAGCCCTGGGTGGGTGATGTGTGCTCTTGATCCCTGGAATAGGACATCATTCACTCACATCATAGGTGCCCAAGGCTTTCTCAGCTGGTCCTCTGTGCACCCCATACCAGGAGCCACAAAGCAGCATTGGGTGCCTAGAAAGCCTACTGCCCAGCCCCAGCTCCATGCACCTGCCACTCAAAGTGGGGGTCTGCCCTGAACACACTTCGTGCCCTCAACAGTCTCAAAGACATTCCAAGGCTAAGATGCTGGGTCTGACTTCTCTAAAGACTTTGCATCTGGGAACCAAGGTCTCCAACTGCCTCTGCTTCTGGGAACTTTCTCTGTCCAGCTGCCCACTTTGTATCCCTTCCCAGAACAAGGCAACTCGCTCTACCCTCTGCAGCTTCCTACCCTGCTCAGACTCGGCCATCCTGCGTCCTGGGGCTGGCCACATGTGCACTCCCAACCACTCCTCCCAGGGCCGAGCTGGCCCCCAGAGTAGATCCAGCCCAGAGGTTTGAGCTGCCAACCAAGCACTGTGCCTGCTCACCCCTGGGTGGACCCTGTGAGGCGCAGCCCAGGCCCGCCTCCAGTGAGGATGTGCTGCCCAGCTGCCCTCAGGCCCTCAGCACAGGGAGCTACCTATCCAAGGTCATGCCCCTTCCCAGGCCTACATCTGAGACTGGGCCACGTGGGGTCTGCTAGCCTGGGGTCTCATTCTAACTCGGGCTGACTCCAAACAGACTTCATAGCTGCAGAGGTCTCCTGGGGTTGGCTGAAGCTGTCATTGGTCCTGTATCCCAGCTCATGTTCTCCCCCTGCCCCGACTGCATCCGTCCCCTCTCTCCACAGGTGTTGGTCCCCACAGCACTTCTTAATAAACTTCCCACATGCTAAGCTCCATCTCAGGGTCAGCTTTTCAGGAAACCTGACCTGCAGGGCGCTCTGTGGCTCCAGCCTGGGGTGGAAGCCAGGACTTCTTGAGAGTACAGAGTGGTGTTAGGAGGAGGTGTGGGTGGCAGGAGGGCCTGTGAGCACCACTGGAACCCCACAGTCCTGGCCACTCACACCACAGGCCTCAGGATGCCCCTGTGTACCCACAGGTTAGTGAAGCTGATGGTGGGGGGGGGGCGGTGCTTCTAAGGAGGGGCTCAAGGGACCCGCTCACCATAGTCACTCCTCCTTTATCCTTTTACCTATCAGACCACCATGCCTGCCATGTAAATTGCTGTTGTAGTTTTTTTTTAAGTTTAGAAACCACACACCACATGCAAGGCCTGCAGCTGGTGTGGGTTCATGAATTGCCCCGTTCTCCACTCCCCAGGTGTTCACGGGTCTCTCAGAGAGGTTGTGAGCCCCTCTTCTGTCCTTCTTGTCCCACGCAGCAGTGGACGCACAGTGGTTGCTCAGAAATACGATGCCAGTTAAACTGAAGTTGAAAGTGGTTCTGTCCACAGACAGTACAGGGCACTTGCCATCAGGACCACAAGTACCAGGGACCACTGGGAAGATGTCACTTCCTTTCCACCTGCCTGGAAAGGAAGCGAGCTTGTGTGTCCAGAGGCCAGATGAAGAAAACCCCGCGGGATTGTTCGGGGAGGATATAGAGGAGAGTGACCAGACTCAGGGAGGTGGGAGCACCAGCCCCCCAAGCCTGGGAAGGTACAGGGCGGTCACGGTTCCCAAGAAGAGACAGGACAAGACTCTGCTCCCCCACAGAGTGCCAGGATCACTGAAGGGAGCCCCAGGCCTGAAGGAGAGAGAACGCTTAACACTGAAGTCTCAGGGGCTACAGAATGAGCTTCAGGCCCAAGTGTGACACGGACACCTCATCGAAGGGCCTGATAAATGGACACGGTGGCTGTGAGCACCAGGTGTAAAAAGCAAGAGGTGGCTGTGAGTGTGAGCTGAGACCCAGAGGTCTCTGCAAATAGTGTAGCCATCAAGGGACACCGCCCCTAGGACTTATGCAGGGTCCCAGGAGAGGGATGGAGCCCCAAATGATGGAGCTGGAATATCCTATAGCAAAGCTTGATGAGCGCAGAGCAGGTTACATTCAATTTAGAAGCACACACTTCTTTTACGCCAGGTCACGAATACAATGGACTGCATTGTGTTCCCCAAAATGCACATGTTGAAGCCCTGACCTGCAATATGTCTGTATTTGGAAACAAGGCCTTCAGGAGGTCATTAAGGTCAAATGAGGTCATCAAGGTGAGATTCTCATCCAAAGGATTAGTGTCCTTACAAGAAGAGACGCCAGAGAGCTCTCTCCCTCTCATGAGAATCAGCTATTTGGATCACCTGCATTTCGCCAGGGCTGGTCTGATTCCTGCGTGTCTTTCCTAAATTCTTTGCGGCCTCCACTGGCTAGCCTCTACAACACATGCCTTGAACGAGAAACACAAGCATGCGTGTCTGTTCACCATTGCTTGTACAAGTTACAGCCCAAAGCCGACCTTCAAGAAGAAGTCTCCCACAGAGGAACACGCTTTGCAGACATGTTACACAGCTGCACCCTCAGGTGCCTTTTGCGTGACTGTGGGTGCCCCGTGGAGCCCCAGGTCTCAACAGCCTCCCCTCGCAGGGGCTGTCTTGGTTACCCTCACTCAAGCGAGGCCCCCAGAACAAAGACTGTCTGAGGTCTCAAAGTGCACTCAGGGCCCCTCCACCAAGCAGAACCGACGTCAGGCTTTGAAGTGACAGCGTTTCGGATCCGACCTCTGAGACTTCAAAGTACGGAGGGTCACCGTTAGGTCACGGCTCACGATCGAGCACCATGCGGCCGCATCTGCAGCAGCTTTCTGAGAAGAACAAATCTCACAGGCTCTTGGCAGGGGACAGGAGGCTCAGGCTGAATTGAGGTAGAGGGATATCCACTTGTCCTTCCACTTCAAGCTCTTGGATTTCACCTTGACCTGCCATGGATGCTCCCTGAGACGCCCATTCATGGTTCTGTGTCCTAGGCTTGGTAGAGACGCCAGCTCCAGGTGTAAAAAGCACGAGGTGGCTGCGATGTAGCTTCATGGGGCACTCCCACCCCTCTAAAAAGCTCCACTCTTGTGGATCTTGAGTTCCTTGTCCCCTCAGCAGTAGGGTTCTCACGGTGGCCTTGGCCGTCTTTCCTTGGCTCTCTGGAAGGTCGTTGCCCTCGGCACAGCTTACCCTCAAGGATCCATGGAGGGTGGTCTGGTGTGGGCATCTCCACCATCTCCACATGGTTCCTATGCGGGGATGCCTCTGTCCCTGCCTCCTGACTGTTCTGCACACCAGGCTCTCCTCACTCCCACACAGATTGCTCTTCTCAAGTTCTCTCCTCACTGATCCATTAACAAAATCCTTTTGAACCTCTATTAGTCTCCACAGTCACCTACCAGGTCTCAGCCATTTCAAGCGTCTTTGCAATTACTGTTTATTTGTGGCAACTTGCTACGAGGCTGCTATCTTACTATTCCAAATGTCGTTAGTATCCCGTGGCAGCTACACAGCATTAAAATAATGACTTTCAGCTCCATAGAGTCCCCAGAGAGGGACTCAAGAGGAATATAGTTGACAAATGCAGTTTGTGGACTAGCATTCTCTACATTGAATGCTCCCTGGGGGCCAGTATCCCAAGGGAGGGTCAGTCCTTGGCCCTGAGGAGACATGGCCCAGATATGAAGCGGCTCCCGGCTTAGCAAGAGCTGGCTGTATTGCCCTTCTCGGGCTGCCATAAGAAAAGTCCACAGATTGGATGGCTTTAGCAAAAGGAATTTATTTCTCATCGTTCTGGAGACTGGAAGCCCAAGATGAAGACGCCAGCAGGGTCGATGATTGCTGAGGGCTCTCTCCTTGGGTTGCTGATGGCCACCTTCTCCCTGTGCCCTCATGTGGCCTTTCCTCTGTGTGCACGTGGAGAGAGAGAGGAAGCAAGTGCTTTGGTGTCTGTTCTTATGGAGTTGATCCCATCACGAGGGCTCTACCCTCAGGACCTCATCTAAACCTAAGCATCTCCCGAAGGCCCCACCTCCAAACATCATCACACTGGCGGGTAGGGTTCAACACATGGATTTGGGGAGGACACAATTCAGTCCATAGCAACCATCAAGGAACAAGGATGTCCCCATCAGCCCTTAGCACCCAGGCCATGACTGGTCTTTGCCCAGATTGTGGGGAACTCAGGAGAAAGGGGTGGCTGGGCCAGCAGCCAGCAGTTCACATTGTCCAGGAGCTCTGGATAAGTTAGCAGGATTCACGTGCGAGGAGCTATGAAGAAGAACCCAGATCTCACCTGGGAGAGTCGGACTCACTCCATAGGTGGTCAGAGACAGAGGAGTCACCATTGGAGGACTTCCAGAGAACTGGCCCTGTGTCTTCAGCACATCAGCCGTAAGCAGGTCTCTATGCTGGACCACATGGGGTGTGCAGAAGAGCCAGGGCCTCTGGAAGCAACTCCAGTGTCATGGTGGTGGTGGGACAAGATGGAGGGAGCAGGGTGAGGTGGATTCAGTGCTGGAGGGACCACAGAGAACCAAGTACCTGTGTGGATGTGGGGAGTCTCAAGTAGACCATGCAGGGTCTGGCTCCCAGCCGCTTGGGACAGGCCCCAGCTGTGCTCCTGGGACAGGCCTAGGGCAGCTCCCTGGGCTCTCACAGTGTCCAGGTGGCTACTTTGACCTGGTCCTTTCTTGGTCCCTTTGACCAAGATTGTTGGATCACTTGGCCAGGGCCATCGGGAGCCAGCTCTTCTCTGGAACCAGTAAGTGTAGCCTAAGACAAGGTCACACAGCATCATAGGAGTCTATTTATTTGACAGGTCAGCTTAATCAAATCATTTTTTCCAATTAATTGTGCCAGTTTCATGCAGGTACACATCACAGCTATGTCTCGGGTTTTTCCAGACTAGGAGTACAAATAAGGTCACGTTTATGGCCAAACAATGTCTCCAAGCCTCCACCGGCTTTAGTAGCAGGAATTTCAGCCTTTTCCGTGACAAAGTTCAGCGTTCCCCAACTCACTGGCTGCCACTTGCTGTGGGCATTGGCACTTGCATGCATCAGCACCCTAACCCTGACCCTGACCCTGTGTCCCTGACCCTCTGCCCTTTCCATGCCTGACCGCTGACTGTGGGCTGGGCTTGGGCCCAGAGGCTGGATCCTCTGCAGAGCAGCCTGGCCTGCTGCACTGGGCCTGTAGCCACTCCCACAGACCCTGATGAGTCCCCTGTGACTCGAAGGCCAGGATGGGTCCCTGTGGGGAGAGAGAAGAGGTACCTCTCCTCCCCCTAGTGTGTTGGGATTGGTCAGGCTTCCAAGACTCACCCACAGACAGGTCCACAGTTGTCACATCCACCCAGGACTGCTCTACCCCTCCAAGGACATACACCTTATAGTCACACAGCTCATGAGTCTAGACTCATGCAAAGAGAGAAATTGGAGGAGGGGTGGTCCATATCTCCACCCACCCATGGACTCTGACCCCAATTCAGCCCAAATGTCCTGCTGCATATGGCAGCTTTCTGGCTTTCCAACAGTAACACAGGTGTGCTTCTGTCTAGGATGGCCATGGGACAGTGTAGCCAGCCCATAGGCAGGGGGGAGGATGTCCAGGGCTTGGGGCAGACGGGCAGGACTCATCTCTGGTCTGCAGAGCCCCTGACTCTGCTGCTGGTTCCTGGAGGCCAGTCTGAGGGACAAGAGCCTCTGGTCCTGGTCATGATCACCCCTCCACAGCCATTTCTACCCCTTCATTGACACCTTCTTCCTCACCCTTCCCTCCAGCCCTACAGAACACCACTTGACCACTGAGTCAGCTGAGAGGAAGGAGGAGAAGGCGGGGCTCCTGCCCTTTGATGGCTCTCAGTCAAGCTGGGGATTCTCGGGCAGGAAGCAGCTCTGCCCTCCATCCTTCCTGCCCGTCCCCCACCTCCTCACAGAGCCCCATCGCTTCAAGCCTTGGGCAATGGCCCAACCTCCACCTCTTCCTCCCTTCAGGGTTTTATCTAAATAGGTCCCTTCCCCCGCCACACGGTCACCCCTCCCCTCCATCCACCACTTGGCCATGGAAGCCTCTTATCCTACAGGTAGAAGGTGGTTGCTTTTCTTCCCAAACACCTTCCCCTTGTTTACAGTAAGTCTCATCTGTTACTTCTCATCCCACTCATTCTGTCTTGCAAAACTGCCCCACGTTTATCCTTATAATCATTTTACTCTCTGGAGCAGCTGAGTCACCGGAAGCTTTCGGCTGTCGCTGCCGCTCCGTCTCTGGATCATTGAGGAGCCCAATCGAAGCCGTGATTCAATTGTTCAGAGTTTCCAACCAGGAAGTGCCAAGAGCCCTGTGCCATTGAGATGGTGCCTCCATTCCTGCCTGACTCAGTTTCTCCCTGTCACCACTGGAGGGGGACAGCTCTGTGGACAGTGCCTCCCTGGCCAGATGCCCAGCCAGGATTCAGGTGGGCAACACAAACACATGTTCCTTATTCTTCTCTCGCTGAACTAAATTAGACCTGATTCTTTCTCCCGGTTCTCAAGGAAACCAAGTCTAATTAACAACTTCCCAGGCTGTTCAAGACAGCAAGCTGATCACGTCTAGGAATTTCCCTTCTCCACCGCCTCACCTCCCTCTGGGCGAGCGCTAAAACTCCATGCCGTGACATCCTGATAGCACTGGGGGAGGGGCAGTCCACTTCCAGCCCTTGGCCTTCTTCCCTCCCCGGGTGTATCCTGTCCCCTCATGGCTCTCAGGTGTTACCAACATCTTTCCACACTGTCCTCACTGCTTCCACAAAGTGTCCACAGCTTCACCGCAGCCCCCCTCATCCTTCTGTAGCCTTCTTGTGAACAAATAAAGGTTTGGCTGGCTTCCCAGACCTTTCTAAGGCCAATAGGAAACTTGGGGCTCTCTGTGTGTACTTGCTCTGCCTCGATCACCCCCACTTGCTGTCATCTCTGTGAGGTTGTTGGCCAACAGAGCCCAAAGGGATAGCAAAGTGTGAGTCTGCTCCACCCGGCATCCCCAAACTAAAAAGGAGCTTGATCCATTCTACGGCTCCATCTCTACCCAGGACACACTCCACCATGACCAACCCTCTTAGCTCTCGTTCCTAACTCCTTCCTCTTGTCCCTTCCAGAATCTTCTAGTCTACAGAAGGACAGGGAGAGCTGGGAAACAGCCTTGTTCAGATGGTCTCATTGTCTTTCTCAATTCTTCTGCCTCATGATTTTGGACTTAAAAATCAAGAATTCACCTGGTTCTTAGGTTCTTCAGAGATCCCCAAACACTGCGTGATTTATGTCAAGCTGTCTGGGTGCTGCGGAAAGGTCTTTGGGGCGTAACTAGCAAAGACAGCATTTAATGAGCATCAAAATGGAAAGAGCATTAGTAAATGTGCCATATATCATCCTGTCACATCCCAAACCTTGGAACAGGATATCCGCTGCTGGAATTCAGGGCTAGGGTTTGCTTTCTTTGATCAGGTCTTTCTTGGTAGCCCCTGTGGTCAGGGTATCCTGGAGGATTAGCTGGGCCCTGGAAGGCCGGTGGGCCATGATGCCCATGCGGAATTCTTTGATGACAAAGTAGTAGCAGAAAACATCCAGGCAGCAGTTGACGTTGGAGAAACACATGGACAACTGCACGAACAAGCTGATGTTCTGCTTAGCTCTGCACTCCACAATAAAGCCATTCCTCACCAGGAACTGCAAGAAGAATGCCAGGTGCACTGGAAGAAAGGAGACCACGAACACAGCCAGATTGGCCGCGATAGTCCAGATGCAAGCCTTCCGCTGGACCCAGTCCTGGTTATGGTCCCGACGGCCAATCAGAATGCGGATGCTCCTGGAGGAGCAGAAACCCATAACGGCCATGGGAAGAAGGAAGCCGAACACCTCAAGGGGGAAGACGACCTTGGCACTCCAGGTGCTATCAGACATATTGTGGAAGCATTTGTAGGTTTCCACTTGCCCGTGGAAGTTGTAGATAGGGATACTCCCAGCCCACACCAGGACCCAGATGATGAAGCAGATCCCAAAGATCTTCCTGGGGGACCGGAGGTGGCTGACCTGGATGGGGTACTGGATGGCCAAGAATCTGTCCAGGCTGATGAAGCAGATCGTGAAGACACTCCCATACATGCTGATGAAATAGAGGCATTCCACCAAGGTACAGAAGGAAGGGAAGGGTGTCGGCACGTGGTTCAGGACCGTCTTGAATGGGAGGGAAAGCACCAGCAGCAGGTCAAAGACCGCTAGGTTGATCATGTAGATGGAGGTGGCAGCGTAATCCAGACACCTCTTCTGCAGGAAGGTGCAGAAGCCTCGGATGGCTAGCACGTTGAGGAGCAGGCCCAGGAGGAAGGTGGGGACATAGACTGCCAGCTGCACGCTTTTCATCAGCTCATCCACGTCACTGAAGGAGCAGTCTTCACTCTTGTTGCCCTGGCTCATGTTCTTTCCTACAAGGTCAAAAATAAATTAGCTGGAGTTCTTCTCACTCTCTGAAAGCGATGGTTTCAAACGACTTTGTCAAGAATAATAAACACCTCCCCTTTATCACACAGCAATTCGTGCTCATTGAATAACAATTAGAAAACACAGGAAAGAAAAATTACTCTAATGCTGCCCAGATATAACCACTGTTAGTTTTTTATGTGTCTCATTCCAAACGCACTCTCCCTCTCTTTCTGGACACACACACACACACGTGTGCCTTTTTCTTTTACAAAAAAGAACTGCGTATGAACATCTGCCCCTTTTTTTCAATCAGAACTCCTTCTGTCAAAAGTAGTAAGAAAAACACAAATCCTGACCCAAACCAATTTAAGCAAAGAGAGAATTTCTTGTAACTGAAAACTAGGGCAGGGCTGACTTGAGCTGCCGCTCCATCAGGGATTCAAACGCTGTTTCCAGGACCCAGCTCCTCCTTATACGTTGTCCTTCTCCCCTCCCCCACCTACATTCCTGAAGACTGGACAGAGTTGCCCCACCCCTGACTATAGGGCTGGCGGCAATCAGCACGTCACATTCCCCTGGACGTGGTGATTGGTTCGTTCATTGGTTCAAGGATGGACATTTGACCACCCAGAGGCACTGAAAGGCAACAAAACTCTTGCTTGGGTTACCAGGAAGCGGGTTGGGGCTCTTTCTGTGGATTTGAAGTTGGAAAGACAGAAGGTCTGGAGCTGCTGCAGCCTTGTGCTACCCCGAGGAGAAAACCAGACAGAAAATGGAGAAACATGGAAGAAAAGACATTTGCAGAGGAAAGGAAGTGAAGGCTTGAGGTCTCCACAGGGCAAAGAAAGGCCTTCAGACAGGTAGAAAGTTAGAACTGGTCTCAGGGAAAAGAGGACCAAGGCCACAGGTGTGGCTGCACAGGGAGGCTGGGTGCCGGCAGACAAGGAGGGGGTCACAAGTCAGGCCAAGATGAGAGTCTGAGGCAGGCCCTGGCTGGGTCTTACTTAAGAGCCTGGCCAATTTGGGGGTGAGGGGTGCATGTTATGGTGGAGTTCTATACCAAGATAGGGGGCTGTCTTCGTTTGGGCTGCTATTACAGAATACCATAGACCGAGTGGCTCATAAACAGCAGACATTTGTTTCTCACAGTTCTGGAGGCTGGAAGTCCAAGATCAGGCACCAACATGGTCTGGCGAGGGCCCTCTTCCAGGTTGCAGGCGGCTGACTTCTCACTGTGTCCTCACATGGCAGAAAGAGGGCAAGAGAGCTCTCAGGGGTCTCTCTTCTAAGGGTACTAATGCCATTTGTGAGGGTTCCACTCACAAGACCTAATCACCTCCCAAAGGCCACACCTCCTCACACCGTCAGTTGGGGGTTAGATTTCAGTGTGTGAACCTGGGAGGGGACCCAAACATTCAGTCCATAGCAGTGGCCCTGGAGCAGATCAAAACCAGGAGATGTTCAACCCAGGCCTCCAGAACCAGTGCTGCTGGGCAGAGAATTCACATATGACCAAACCTCCACCCACCTCCCTCCTTTCTCACCCACGCTTCCCCCGCCCGGATGAGGCCCATCTGCTGGCGTGACTAGTCCTAGACACTGAGCATGCCACGTCCACGAGGACACAGGGTCCTGCGTATGAGAGATCACTCACACTTGGCTTCTTCCTTCCCCGCCTCGCCAGCAGGCAGCTGGGTGAGCGAGTTCCCACCCTCCGAGATGTCCCAGCAGCGGGGGCTGAGATCCAAGACGCAGACGTGGCAGGGAGAAGGCACGAACACAGTCTTTCACAGAGAATCCCGTGCTGTGACCAGTGCAGCTACTCGTTGAGCTTATGTTACTTTACTAGTTGTTTGTTTTTTTTTTTATGATTGGCCCTGAGCTAACATCTGTTGCCAATCTTCTTTTTTTTTCTTTTTCTTTTTCTCCCCAAAGCCCCCCAGGACATAGTTGTATATTCTAGTTGTAGGTCCTGCTAGTTGTGGCATGTGGGGTGCTGCCTCAGCATGGCCTGATGAGTGATGCTAGGTCCATGCCCAGGATCCAGACCGGGGAAACCCCGGGCCGCAAAAGCAGAGCATGCGAACTTAACCACTCGGCACAGGGCCAGCCCATAGTTCATTTTTTTAATTAAAAAAGTATTCCATGCACTCAATAAGATTCAAACAGTACAAAATAACAAAAGAAAGGAGATTTCATGGTACCCCAGGGTCTCAGATGTCCTTTCCAGAGGTAACCACGGTTAACAGTTTTGTCCATACATTTTCCAGAAAATTTCTAAGTATATGCATATATATATATATATATGTACATACATATGTATGTATGACTCTTCTTTAAATTTGGAAAATATTATACCCACAGCTCTGTTCTTGCTTTTTCACTTTACAGTGCTTCTTGGAAATTGTTCCACGTCAGCATCTATGAATTGACTTTTTCTTTCTAACACTGCAATGGCGCCATTGCAGCCCATTGCATGGATAGGCCATAATTCATCCAGCTGGTAGCCTCTTGATGAACACTTAGATTTCCTAGAGTTTTACTGGAAAACAAAAAAATTCCACAAAAAAATCACTGTGATTTATTTCTTTGCTGCACCACTATTGCTGAGAGAATTCCTGTTCTGCTACTGTTTCTCATCACTGCAGTCCCCTTGGGAGTCTTTGGAAGGAAGGATTTGGATATTTTTAAGACTCTATATAGAATGTCATTCCCAAATCCTCTCTAACTGCTAGGGAAAGAGAGGGGGAAAGAAAAAAAAAAAATATATATATATATATCACCCATTGAGCGCCATGTAATAAACATTAAACATACATTACTTGATTTGGTGGCTTTCCTATGTGTCAACTTTCCTTACTAGTTTATGTCATAAGAGATCTAGGAAAATGTATTTGCTCATAGTCAAAGCTTTAGATTCCCGTGGTCTGTGTGAATGGCGCCTGCTGGAGTTGCACAGTGTAGAGCCCCGGGTATAACTCTTTCTACCCAAAAATGCCTAGAACACGTGCAAGCTGGCAGGCTGTCTCCTCCTGACTATGCCAGCGTATCCACAGGCCTGTCTAAAAAAATAGCCAGAATAACCAACAAGATAATTTCTTGGAACCAACAAGATCAATTTCAGAAATGATAAGAAAAGCAGGCAAAAACCCAATCCATTTCTGACTGAGAAGTGCCGCAACAGTAAAGGGGAGGACTCAATTAATTGGCTTACGGAAGTCACCTCCAACATCAGAAACAGCAGAAAACCAAGAACCACAAAGATAACAGCGAAGACGTGTTTGTATTTAAAGAGCTTCAAAAAAGGAACTTAAGGCATCCGTTTGGGGCTAGGTATCACTCAGGCATACTCCATGGATGGACCCAGCACACTGCTGATGATCAAAGACAGAACTAAAGTAGGCAAAAAGAAAAAAGTCAGTCGTGCTCAAAGATAAACTCAAACCCAAATATGGCTGAATTGAACAAACCAATGAAAAACAAAGGGATAAAAATGGTCTGGCGGAAAGCACACAGTCTAGGATGCCGGGGCTTGTCTGAACTGACAGTCCCAGGTGTATGTGTGGGAAATAGACACCACTCAGCTATCAGTGTTCTCCAGTTGGTTGATCCTAAAGGTCACATCTGGAACACTGACAGACTTCAAATGGGAACTTTTCAAATGGTAATCTTTGAAGCCAGAGGAAGCACTCTATCGGCTGGCAAAAAAGAAATTAGGTTGAAAATAAGTGCTTCCAGCTCATGGCACAGTGAGCAGAGGATTTGAAAAATTAATCCTCTGAATTCCCTCTGAAAGTTCAAGGAAATCATCTTTTTAAAAATCTTTTTAAAGAAAAGATCAGGAACTTCACTGGATTAAGATAAAAAGGCTCCAGCCTGCAGTAAGGGTTGAAACGGTCACTTTTCTCAAAGATGGGTTGCCAATAAAGACCAGTCCAATTGTAGTGGGGGCCAGCGATTCCCCCACACTTGACCTGTTGCCTGGGGCCATTGATGTCTCCTGTTCTGGCCAACCCAGGATCCACACCAGTCCATCGGTGGCACTGTAAGGTGGGTGGGTGAGAGCCTGAGAAACACATGCTAAGATGGTGTTAGACGTTTGAGAGATTTATTGGAGGAAATGTCTTCAATGAAGGGGAGAGGGAGCAGGAGGAGATAGGGAGAGCCTTCAAACCACAAAGCAGGTCTGACACCCGTGGAAGGAGAGCAGGAAGGAAGGACTTGATAGGAAGAGCTTCAGACCACAGTGCAGCTCTAAGAACGTCTTAGCCAGGCCGATGGGGAGTTCCTAAGCACAGGCTGCCCACTGGGGGGGCAGGAATCACCCAGGGCTGGTACCTCTGCCGAGCTTAGTCATTAGCTGGAAGCAGCCCAAGGAAAGTGTGGCCCCGGCATCAACATCACTCTAGAGCTGAAAGGGCAGAGCTGGGCTGTCAGTCACCAGCACTCCCGGAAGGTACCAGGTTCTCCTGAAGGCAGGTTGGAGCAGCCAGCTGCACCTGATAGCCAGCGCAGAGGCTGTCCCAACGCCTCCACTTACGTTGGAATCTGGGGAGTGTGTCACAGGCAACAGTGGGGCCATTCCTGATTCCCATTCCCAGCAGGCCCATCTGTAGTGTGTTATCTTTCTTCGGCAGGGATGGTGGGTCCCTTTGCCTTAGAGAGGATTTGAATGGGCCTTGGTCCCAGTCTCATACCAGGAAGGAAATAGAATTGAATGGGGGTTGGTTATGGGTCAAGCAAATGGTGTCTGTGAACAGACCAGAAGGGACGAGGATGACCTTTGTTGGTCATCAGAAGCTTGATGCCCGAGAGGCAGGGCTGAACTGAACAACAGAGCAGACGAGAAGTTGGATTAAAGGAGCCAAGTTTCATGCAAAATTTATGGAGACAGAGCCTCTCCTAGACGTTCCACTTTCATCTTTAAATGTCATTAATACAGAACCTTACAAACATCTGTGAATAAACACACCAAGTTCCTTGGAAATGTCTCTGAAAAAAAATAATTAACACCAGAAGAGGTTTGAGGAAGAAAATCTGGATGAAGAATTTCATGCCCAGTTGGGTGCTGTTCAGGTGTGAAGAGCAGGGAAAGCTACCCTCAGGTATGTGTGGCTTCCAGAAAAAGAATCGTCTCTAAGAGGCAAAAATTTAGACCTCCGAGAGACAGCAACAATGAAAACTGAAAACATCACGGTGGAAAAGCTTGGAGCTGAGCATTAAAAGCAAGAAAAGCATGGAAAAGGACTTAAGTTATGATGAATATAGTTACAAATTTAAAATTACAAAACAAATAAGAGATCATTCCTGTCCTTTAAAAAAAAAGATATAACACTTTCGATAAATTAACACAGAAGGAAGAATGTTCTCGGGTTGCAGGGGGGAGGATGGTGCAGAGCAACAGGACGTGGACGGAGCAGACGGTCCATAAAAGAAAAGTAAGTTATTGCGCTGGGTTCTTTTTACTTTAATAACTACGGAAACTGTAACATAGTTTTTTAAACCTTGAAGTAACCACTGACTATTAAAAGCAGGATGTCTATCTTCAAAATCGCCGAAGACAAAAAGAAACAAACAAACAAATCATACTATATAGCAGAGAAGTAAACAGAATGGAAAAAGAAACTATGCGTAGACATTACAGCAATAAATACGAAAAATTCCAACTTTCCTCTATTAACTAACCTTTTCAGTTCAGTTATGAAATGCATTCAACTCTTTGTTGCTTATGAAGGACACAATGATAGAGAAATGTTCAATGTACAAGTCCTTCAATGATATCGAAATAAATATACATGAAAAGAAAGTCAAAGTGAAAACATTCAGACCTAGCATTGTAGAAATTAAGAATAAAGCCACACATCAGGATTAAGAAGGTCATTGTATATCAATAAAAGAAAAATTGTAAAGGCAAATATAGTAATCTTATGCACCG
Organism: Equus asinus; assembly: GCF_041296235.1. Classification (NCBI taxonomy): domain Eukaryota; kingdom Metazoa; phylum Chordata; class Mammalia; order Perissodactyla; family Equidae; genus Equus; species Equus asinus. Next base: position 9,773,690 of record NC_091808.1, on the reverse strand, counting down.
AATGGCATTGCACAAAAATACATAAAGTAAAATTGTTAGAATTCAAAGAGCCACTCGCATTGTAGGGCAGACTTTAATATACTATAGATTTGAACAGATCAAGTAGGCAAAATATAAATCAGGATATAGAATTACGTAAACAATACAATGAATACGATTTAATTAATAGCTTTAGGATTTGGTTTTAGACAAATAAGTCATCACTTTTTTTCTCAAATATCCAAGAAACATTTGCCAAAATGAATTATCTGCCTAGTAAGAACAAAACTTTCCACTTAAAAAAAAGCAGAAATTATGTTGGGTCTATTCTCTGGCCACAATACACAGAAAGCTAGGAAATGAAAAATAGAATTATCTATTTAAAAATAAGTGAAGTCAGAACTACAAAACAAAATACACAGGATATAATCAAGAATGACAAGACCTTTCTGGATTGGTTGTTTAAAAAAAAATTCACAGGCTGCTGCCAAAACTATTCTCAGAGATAAACAGCCTTAACAGCTTTAATCTTTTTTTAAAAAAGGCAACTAAGCAAATGAACTAAGCACTCACCTTGAGTATTTAGAAAAAAGAACAAAAAGGTCATAGAGAAATCAGGAAAACATTTATAAAGATAAAAGCAGAAATACATGAATTAGAAAAGAGGAAAATGCCAGAATCAATAAATTTAATAGTTGGTTCCTTGCGGAGGGGGCGGGGGCGGGGAGGGGGGATGGTAAACAGTAAACAAAACAGTACATGTATCTCTAAGAACTATTATTGAGAAGAAAGACTCATTGATCATAACAAGGCATTAAGCTTAGATGGAAAGGAGAGGAAAAAAATAAGAAATCACCACTTTATCACCTGTGGGCTAATCCATTTAAAAAACTTGATGTAATTGACGACTCAGGAGCAAAACATAATTTACCACAATTAATACAAGAGTTGACACAAGAAGTATTGATTAGACCAACAACCATGAAAGAAACTGAGGATGCGACCAAAGAATTACTCAAACAGGCTCTGGTTTATTTAAAATTTCAAGAAACAGATAACTCCCATGCTCTACAAACAATTTCAGAACATAAGATAATATTAGTGAATTTCTGTTATGAAACTAACTTACCCAAACACCAAAACTTGACATAAGTAGCACAAAAGAGAAAAACTACTGCTCAAATGCACTTATGAAGATAGATGCAAACATCCTAATTAGGATATTACCAGGTAGAACTCAGTATACTAAAATTATAAATCATCATTGACCAAATCAGGCTTACTATAGAGATGTAAGACCATTTCAGGGTTAGGAAATCTATTGATATTGTGTAAAGCAAAAATGAAAAGCCATTTGATTGTATCAATAGTTTTTCCACAAAAGTCACTTAAATGAAGGAATAGAAGGATATTTCTTACACATGATATGGAGTAACTTGTTGACATCAACGGCTAACTTTGTATTTAATGGTAAAAAAATAAAGGGAACTTTGTTGAAATCAGATACTTGTCAATACACAGAAGGTCCAGATACTACACTAAGACAATTAACAGAAATAAGACTAAATGAGACATTCCCAAAAACCAATAATACAAACAGAAGCCTTCATCAAGAAATGATGTTGAGACATCAGTGAACAATTTGGGGGTAAAAACCAACTTAGATCCTCATCTCATGCCGTATAGCAAAAGAAATTCCAAATTTATGAATGAATTAAACTTCAAAAAAGTCAAACCATAGACAAACTAGATGAAAATTTAGTAGAGAACTTATAAAAGCCAGTGGAAGGAAAAGCTCTTTTCAACTTAGAATGACTGAAAAGCACAAAAATCAGAAAATAGGACAGGTTTGACTGCACAAAATTAGAAAATTCTTTTTCTTAAAAAATTTTAATATCAAATAATACACTGGAGGAAAGAAAATGCAACCTATAGTTAGATAAATGATAATCTCTCTTATGAAGAATATTTAAAAATGTATAATCAAGACCCGTAATAGATAACCAGGCAAAGGACACGAATAGATGGCAGTTCCCAGAAGAAGATTTACAAAGAGATAAAATTTTTGCTCATCAGATTTAATGAAGAAGCTGGCAAGGGTTCCGTGAAACAGTCACCGCTATGCTGGTGAACACACAAATTAGTACACAACTTTGGAGATTTGTAGCTTATATTACAAGCCACAGAAATCTTATTGGTCTTTCATCCAGTGATTCTGAAAATTTACCTTAAGTAAATTATGAAAAAAAAGTTGTGTACAGAAATATATTCACTTTAACACGTTTTTTCTCATCGCAAAAAATACATGCATTAAAATGCCAACAAGGGCTTAATTTCACTACGGTAAATCTACTCAATGGAAAATTTTTCTATCTGACTATGATATGTTTATGCTGACTATGTTAAGTAAAAAACCCACAAACTACAGGATTATACATTCACAATGATTTCAACTATGATTTTCAAAAGCCCACGCTTAGGGAAAAAAAACCTAGAAAAAAATTTCCATATTCCAAACCTCGGTTGCATTCTAACAGTTAGATGGTGGTAGATTTTTAAATCATTTATTTTTATTTCTCTCTCTCTCTTCTTTTGGTATATTTTTCCAATTAATTAATGACAATATAAAAACAATTTAATTTTTTTAAAAAAAATTGTATTAAATGCTAGAGAAAAAAGGAGAAAAATGAGAATAGCTTTTGACTTTCCCTTAAAAGAAGAAAAGTTTAGGAGCGTGTTTGAGGCACTGTGTGGGTAAGAGGCAAGTTTACACCGAATTTAAGAAACGCATAAGCTAACCAGTGTTCAGCTGATGAGGCATAAATCTTGCCAGGTCAAAGATAAACACTTCAACATGTAGCATCTGAGGGACTTGGGAACAAAGCATGAAGTGACAGAGAATTGGAAGTGACAGCTGAGAAAGCAGGTGCCCCTAAGAGATGAGAGCAGGATGACAAGACCCCGATCCAGGATAAACAGAAAAATTTCATGAGTTCACAGGTCAACCATCACATCATAAAAAGTGTGCATAACATAAAGAGTAAAGATGAATATAAAAGAAAGCCAAAATGCCACATTAACAATGAAGAGTGGGTGAAGGAAGGGAAGATATTTAAGAATAATTCACGGGAAGTTTGGAGAGCTATTAATAGAAATAAACGTAGATGTTAAAACTTGACCATGTTCTAAATTGCACATTTAGGTTAAATTATCTTGTCTATTTTAAAGGGACAAAAAGGAAGAGAAAATTCACGATGGAAACTGAAAGTGAAAAATTGTAATGTCTCAATATAGAAAGGAGAGGGCAACCCCGGAGGCTTGCACAGATGTAACAACTATAGTATAATTCTAATACTCTCCATAAAAAGGGGCATCCATTAAAAACTCAAAACCCAATCATCTTTTGTGGATAAGAAACCCAGAGAAAATAGGCGTAGACAGTAAAATGATAGGATTATCTACAGTTTATCAGGCACACGGAACCCTGGAAAAGAAGGAAATATAACAAAGTAATTTTTTTTAGTGAAAAGAATTAAGAAACACAGAAACTCTACCAACGTAAAAGTTAACAAACTGTAATTAAAACATAAAACACTCAATTTATGTTCCAATGAGCATAGCAAAGAAGTACATAATGGGAACACACCAGAACTGCAAAGAGAAGTCGAAATGGAAATATAATTGTAGAGATCTTAATGCTCGCTTCTTAGAATAGCATCCATCAAATAGAGAAATTGAGAGCTCTACACAGCCCTATTAATAAGGTAGAACTAGCAGATCATTGAGGGCTATGCCGTAAATCAAAGGAACACAGTCTCTTTGGGACAGGAAAGAGTTTTTCACTAAATTTATCCCACCCTGGGCGCAGCGAAGGACTGCAAGGCAATGGCGGTTCTACCCTCCTGTTCTCAGACCACAAAGAAATCACAGCTCTGCGGCAGCACAGTGGTATTAAAAATATATGATAGACATTGCTGTGCATTCTCTTCAATAGTCTCTTGAACAATGTGTGAGTCAGAGATAAGATCAGAAGTGCACTCCTGAAATATTGGAAAGGAACAAATATTTACACACAAAACACGGATGCAGTCACAGCTGCAAGGAAAATGGGAATGCCTAAGGAGTCTTGTAAACAGGAGAGAAGATGAGAATTGAGGTACACCCAATTCTGCGTTTGGAGAATCTAGAAGAGGAACATGGCGTGACAGTGGCCCTGCACTGCTCTGTCACCCGCGCACCAGAGGCTGTCTGCCCTCTGGGGCTGCATGTGGAGGGGCTAGGAAGCCAGAAAAAGAATAGATGTATTAGCATCCTCCGGTGCTCAAGACCTGCTCCACTGTGACTCCGCGGGGCTGTAAAAGGAATGGGTTCCAGATGCTGCAGAAAGCAGACCTGTCTTGCCACTGGAGGGTCTGAAAGCAGACACAGCAGCTATGCCATATAGTGAGCTCTCTGTCACCAGAGGTATGCAAGCAAAAGCAGGAGAGCCACTTATCCAGAATGTTGTCAAGGGAATTCACGCAACTGGAGGGCTTTTTTTTTTTTTAGCCCTGAAATGGAACTTTCTGTCAATATATTAATATTTTTTAGTGTTTTATGAAGAGGAGAGAAAATGTCCCATATGTGAAAAAAGACAGGGCAGGGTGTCCAGAGGCGGCAGCTCTGCTCCTGGCTGTCGCTGGCTGTAGGTCCTCTCTCTGGGCTCTCTCATCTGAATAGCCCTGCTCAGCCCTGTGAATGGGGAGCCCAGGGCCTCACGGAGCTGGCTTTCTTACTGCCAACTTGACCTCGTTCTGGGCTGTAATTCCTGCAGCTGCCTGTGCCCCCTGGTACCCTCCCCTTCCATGCCCTCAAGGATCCAGCCTCCTTCTCGGGCAGCCCTGAGCCTGTGCCTGCACAACCGGGGCATCTAAACTCCTTGTCGATTAGACCAAGCCAATCTTCCTCCAGTGGAAGGACTGGACTTTCCAGACAACACAAGCAACAGAAAGAATGCAACCTTGGAAGGTTTGCAGACTAAGAAGGCGCTCCCCTCTCGTGTGCTGCCAAACCCCTCACTCGCACGAAACTCTGTGGTCTGTGCCACCCAGAGATGAGAGGGCCAGCCCATGGCTGAGCAGAGTTGGCACAGCCTGAGGGGCGTAGGTTGAGGAGGAGTGGTCCCCAATCCCCAGACCAGTGTCATCCCCATCCAGGCTCCTCACCTAAAATCCCGGTCTCCTCTGAGGGGCTGGGTTGAAGGCCATAGTTGGAACATAAATAGTTGCTTGGTTGTAGTTATCTGCCACTAACACCATAATGCCAATAAATTCATCAGTCTGCACCTGAGCTGGGCTTCTGGGGGATGTGATGCAAGAAGGAACTGGACACAGCAGTGACAGAGCACGTAAACAGAATCTCCCTGACCGCAGAATTTTGCTGGAGCTGCATCCTAAGCTTGGTCATGCTAGAGTGGAGCTGGGGGAGTAGGGGAGGCCAGCTCAGGGACTTGAGGTGTGGCCAGCTTGGTGCCGAGTGCCCTGCAGGAGGGACCTCAGTACATCCCTGGGATGTTGTGATAATTACGCCCATTTTACAGAGAAGGAGAGTGAGGCTCAGGGAAAGTAGCAAGTCTACCCGAGGTTAAACAGGTAGCAAGGGGCCTCGCTGGAACTCACATTCTGAGTCTCGCCTTCATCTTCTCCCCACTCCAGGCTGCCACAAGCATCACCAGCAAGAGCACCCGGTGTATCCAGGAGCTCCCAGCCCCGCTTCCTCACTCCTTTGCGTGCCTGGTGCTGCTTGACATACTCTTTTCCCTCAGCCTGTCACTTCCCCTCCTAGAAACCCATCCCTTTCTTCAAATGTCCACTTTCCTGATCCACCTACATCATCCGATGTGATTTCCCTGCCGTGGCCAAGTGGAGGACATCTGTGTACCGGGGGGGAGTGTCCCTGCTGTCCTTTAGCAACCCCAGGACAAGGACCAGGTCTCCTACACCCTTAGATCACCATGTCTCTCATCAAAAGGCCCTGGGGAAGATCTTATTAAATGAAAGGAGGAACGAGGGAAGGACCTGGTCTGTAGCAGCTCCAGAGTGACAGGCATTTCCCTTTGGTGTGGGGACAACTGGTCAGAACTGGAGGAGCCCCGAGCCTTCCACGGAGCCTTGGGCAGCACCTTGCACACCCCGCCCCCCAGCCCCACCACCTTGGGCAGACCAACCTCACCCAGGCTGATCCTGGGACATTTCCTGACCTCCTGTTCTCCACCTCCACTCTCAAGAAAGAATCTAGAATTCTTAGGGTTCTCCATGCTACTGTATCTTCCCTCCCAGCCTATCCAAGAGACACTTGGTTGGGGTTCGAGAATAATCCAGGTATAATATATAACAACCAAGCTTCCCTGGTACTTACTGGGGGCAAGCAATCCCCATTACTTACTGCTCCCAAGAGCCCTGTGAGGAAGAAATCATTATTGCTCCCATTCCCCCGAGAGGTACATTGAGGCCAGGAAGTTATGCAGTTGGCAAGCGGCTAGCTTGGGCTCCCAAGCGTGGCCCTGGTCTGCCGCCAGCACCTTGCTCAGGGGCTGCAAGGCGATTCCTGAGAATGTGTCATCTTGGGCTCTTGGTGCTTTCCCAGCCAGATTCTGGGGGAGCAGGGAGCCGGGCCAGCGAGGGTGGTGGCACGCAAGCCAAGCTCCCCTGGAGAAGGTTCTTGGGCTGCCTATGGTGAGGTTTCCCCACCCCGGCAAGATGCTCAAACTTGAGTCAAACCAGGAGGAAGTTGAGGTTCGTAGAAAATGTCACCGATAATCAGGGACAAACCAGCTTTCCGTCTGCTGCTGCTGTTGTCACGGAGGCTGCCGGAGGCTGCCGCTGCCCCTGCCATCTGGGACTGTGTGGACAGAGTCGGGGCAGGTGTGGATAGAGCCCCGGCCGTGAAGGCCCTGCTGACCTCAGGAAAGTCACCTGCAGTTCACGAGAGCCAGGTCAGTCCATGGCTCTGTGCCTTGGGTTTTCTAAGTGGCCCGGGGGCTGTTACCTGTTGGTGGTGTGGCACAGCTGAGCGAGCTGTGAGATGTCATTTCTCCTCCCAGCTTGTTCACCAACCTGCTCTGGAGAGAGTCACTTCCCTCTCTGAGGCTCAGCTTCCTCATCGGTGAAATGAGGGGGTGGGACCAGATGCTCTTCAAATGGCTCTAGTGTCAGCCTGATCTGGCAGAGGGGGCTCGTTCTATCAGGTCTAGAGAGGGGTTCCGTGGGGGTCCCCTCTGTCTAAGTGGGGAACATTCTCCAGGAAGGGGATTTGCATTCCGTGCCCTCTTGGAGGTTGCGCACTGCACAAGAACCAGCGCATGAGCAGAGGCAGGAGACGCCTTTGGACGAGAGGGAAGCAGGTCACACACTAGATGTTCTAGGCTGGGTGTCACACAGGGGCCACCAGCATCTAAAAGAAGCCACCAAGACTTCCAGCGCTCCTGGGGTTTAGGATTCAGAACTACCACCCACAGAAAAAAGCGTGATGCTGGCACATTCATATTTAGGACTCACGGGCTGGGAAGGCCTCAGGGCCCAGCCTGGGGGATGCCTCAGCCCCATGCAGGGGGCACTCATGCAGAGTGTCTTCGAGGATGGGCAGCAGGAGGGCCTCCCCCACCCCCTACCCCGCTATGCTGGGCCCCATGCCACTCGCCAGCTCCGGCTTCTCCGTAGCGGTTTGGGTCAGCCTTGGGCCAAATAGCTCCGGAAGGCCTTGCGAGAAGAGATTTCCCCACATCCTCCCATCTCCAGGGCCAGGAGAGCTGAGACTCACCCATGGGCCCTGGGCGGCTCTCAGCGGGGACCCCCTGCAGATTCCGGCCATTCAGGAAAGTTGGGGCTGAACTGCAGCCTGGAGTGACTAGGAGATCCTGTGAGAGACTGAGGCACGGGCTATTCTGACAGGCCAGGCATGCTGGGACTTGCAGGTGTCTACAGGAATAGAAACTCCCCGAGATGGATCTGGGTGGTTCGTCCCAGCGTACAGGTCATCTCGGTACAAATAACAGCTTGTGGGTGACTGTGGGGAAGTCACCTGGCCCTCCAGAGCATGGGCTCTCCCAGCTCAGTGAAGAGGTTGATGGAACAGGGACAGCCTTTTCAGCTCTCACCATCTTCACCTGATCACACCTGTGCTTGTGGGGATGCAAGTTCAGTCCCTGCTCCTGGACATGGGGTCCAAGCTGGCCTGGGCCTGAAGACAGGGTTCTGGGCAGTCCCTCCCCAAGCAAGACCCCCCCCCAGACCCCTGGCCCAACCTAAGCCAAGGTGAGGCGGCCAGGCCAGGGCATCCTGGGTGCAGGTGCAAGAGGCCAGGAGACTGTCAGGACAGCAGCAGAAACAAGACACGCAGGTGTCCAGGGCCTGTGGCATGGGAGCCCCGGGAAACAGTCAGCATGGAGGGGCCTGCAGAGAGTGACTGGGGCTCAGCCCCTCCCTCCTCCGAGGGAGCCTCGCCCACCTCCCATTCTGGTTATCTTCTTTTTTCAAATGAATATTCTGGGGCTGGCCTGGTGATGTGGTGGTGAAGTCCTGCACTCTACCTCGGTGGCCCGCGGTTTTGCAGGTTTGGATCCTGGGTGTGGACCTACAACCATGCTTGTCAAGCCATGCTGTGGTGGTGACCCACATATGAAATAGAGGAAGATGGGCACAGATGTTAGCTCAGGGATAATCTTCCTCAAGCAAAAAGAGGAAGACTGGCAACAGATGTTAGCTCCGGAAAAACCTTCCTCACCAAAAAAAAAAAAAAATTTGTTTTATTGCTGTTGCTTTTTATTTAAAATTTCAAATACATGCACACGATTCAAATACATATGTAAACACATACAGTAAAACGTCTCTGTCCCACCACTGCCCCCCAAATCCAGTACCCACCTGCTCCTCAGGGTACCACTGACAATAGCTTCTTCCAGAGTTTCTATACCAACATATATACATATGTGTTCTGTTTTCTCCCTTTTTTGATACAAAAGATTGAGTCCTACATGGGCTGTTCTGCATACAAATTGTCTCCTACCTCCCTTTCTGGAAGAGCTTTGCCAATAACCCTTATCAAGGGAGTAATGGTGGACCCCTGGCAGAGGAACGTGTGGTCCAGACTCAGAGTGCTGTGCTCACGAATAAGAGGCAGGCTAGGCAGGGACTTGCCCAAGGCCCCGCCCATGGGTCAGGCCTGTCCATCCAGCTTCCTCCTCTCCTGTCTCTGCCACAGCCCTGGGGAGTCATAAATATCAAGATTTTTTTCTCAGAGAATTTCCCATAAACCTCCTCGAACTGGCCACTATGGTGCTGCCCACCGTCCCAGCATCCAGCACAAATCAGAGGCTTTGGGAACCTGGGTGGGTTCCTGCCTGCTGGCTGGGGAGCTCAGAGTGGGCGGCAGTGAAGCTCAAACCTAAAATCCCACCAGCATTCTGGGCAGCATCTGCGCTCCGGGAGCCAGCTCCCTGTAGGGTGAGGAACAAGCCATTCTGATCGTATTTGCCAAAAAGCGGCTCCCCAGCACCCAGGGCTCCCCACACCCTCTCCTGATGCTCCTGAAATTTGCTCGTTTAGCATCACCTCCAGAAGGGAAGACCTGCCCACCATGGGCATTGCAGGGTGTAAGCACTGACCAGAGCCATGCAGGATGCCCCCAACCCAGCCTGGGGGAGCTGCTCAGGGCACAGGGGCAAGGGACAAGGTGAGGACAGAAGAGACAAGAGGCACAGAGAACAGCCTAAGTGCAGACACAAGAAAGGAGGAGCTCAGCATTTTGAGGGGGGGTCCGGGGGTCTCACTGTGCAGCCAAAGGCCAGGGTATGTGTGGGATAGCAAGAGCTGAGGCTGGAGGGCTGGCCAGACAGGAGCAGCATCAGGGGTGCTCAGAGGTCCCTGGGAACCTACCTGGGACAGGAAGCCATCCCATAAAAGAGAAACCTCAGACAGTATAGTGCCTTTCTTCTAACACCATCCAAATCAGGACCAGCTGCAGTGGGATGGGGCAGTTCAAGGACTGGACACAGGACAGACTCAATTGGCAGGGTCAGCATGGGATGAGGGCAACAGCTATAATGGAAGGAATCAGGACAGGAAGGGGGTGTCGGGGTGTCTGAGAGAAGGGCCGCTGTGATCTGAGGCAGCCTGATTCCAATGAGAGCCCCAGGCCAGCCGGGTGCAGGCACCCACTCCTTCATGTAGCCACTCTGTAAACCTGGCTCGTTGCCTAACTTCTGTGAATTGGGGGTCACACATTCACTCAATCAACAAATGTCCATTGATCATCTACCCTGTACAGGCAGTGGTGGTCAAGACAGACAAGAGGACTTGTCTCAAAAACACTGTTTTCAGGAGCTGGGGTGACAACAGGGGTAACAGCACCCAGCAAGTGTCTGATACTGGATGGCACTGAGATTCCTAGTCCCCGTGATGTCTGCCTTGAAGAAGAAAGGAAAAGGAGGACCTTGGAGAATGGAAACTTCCTGATTGAAGGGGTGGGGTTCCAGAAATAAGAGAAGAGAGGAAGAGAAAGGAAACTGAGAAAGGAAAGGCACGGGGAGGGAGACAGGCCCAGTCCCCTTTGGGCCCTCCCACGCTCTGCTCTGAACCTGCCAGGCTCTGCTGCGGTTCTGTCCCCAAGCTCCACCTAGCATTGAGCCTGCATGACTCCACTGGAGCACAGACGAGGCCCTTTCCTGGGATCCAAACCAGGTCCCCAAGGACTGACCCCTAGCTGTCCACTGAGCCACCTGCAGACACCTTCAATGTCTAGCCCCCCTGGAAGTGGGCACATGGGCAGCTGACAGCCTCAAAGTCAGGAGCCTTCATACCAAGGCAGGATGGAGTAAAATACGCAAGGGGGCAGCAAGCTTTAGAAGTCACCTCTTCCCCTCCCACATGCCCCCTCCAGCTCTCACTGGAAATGTAACAGTGAGGTTAAGGCAGAAAGTTCTGGATGCTCAGACATCTGGGAGTGGGCTTTCCTTTGGCTCCTGCCATGACCCTGGTCATTCTTTCAGAGCTCCTTGCTCCCCACAATCGCCCTGTCTGCAGCCTCTCATGGCCCCAGTGGGGCCTGGGGTGGCCCTGAGCATGCAGGAGTCAGACCAAAGTGGATGCTGAAATTCCCCAACGTGCAGAGGGGACCCTTCAGCATGGAGGTTATCAAGACCACAAGGTTCTGGAAAAGATGCACTTCCATAACGTCCCCTCCTGCTGAGTGCCAGGGAAGAAAGGTTCTGTAATCATTGAAGGGGGCCAGCTCTTTCAGCGAGCCGCAGAACGTATTCAGAACTCTAAGGAAATGCCCCAAGTTGACACACCTGGCTTGTCTTGTCCAGGTCTCCAAGGCCCTTTCGAGATCCGGCCCTCCAGGGGGCAGCGTCCTGGGCTGAACCATCAAGGGAGCTTCCTGGCCTTTTCTCCACTCCAGCCTGGCAACTAGGGCTCTGGGGCCCCTCCTGCCTGAGTCCCGGGGCTGTCACCTCTGGTCTCCCCAGCTTCTTGACACCTGCCAGAGGTCACAGCTACTGAGCTGCACTTGTGTACTTACACAGTGGGGGAATGGTGGGCCTTTTCAGGATATTTCTTTTCTCATCATGTTTCCTGTTGCCAGAAGTGTAGTGTCCTCAGCCCACAGCTCCAGTGGGAGCCTAATGGTCTCCTCCACACTTTAGTTATTAAATGTCTGTCCTACTTCTTTTTTGTGAGCATTTTCTCCCCACTTCATCCCTTCCCACCCCTCCCCGACAGGCACGCATTTTTATCTTTGTTCTGTTGCATGGAAATTGTTAATTTGAGAGTCACAGTGAGTCCTTTTGTTCCCATGAACTGTCTTGTAGCACCTTAACACCAGGAGCGTCCCCACCCCGCCACAGAGCAAGGCTGGTACCGCCTTCCTGGAAGCCTTTGAATTAATTCTGATTTCTTTTTTTTTTTAAATCCTGGGTTGGAGAATAAAAAGCTTCTTCAATACACAAGGCCTGGCAGGTCAGGGCTAGGGGAGGTCCCCCTGTCCTGTCCGTCTGTGTCTGTCTGTCTATCACCCCCACTAACGGTGAGGCCAGCATTCCTATTCTCACGCAAAAACTCTTTGTCCCCAGAGCCTCTTGTTCCAGATTTGGAGTCCTCCATCTTTGCTCCTTATTGTCATCAAATATCTTTGCTGTCACACCCCACTCCTGGCTGAGTCTCCACCCCTGGACACCCCAACCCTTCATGGAGACTTCATCATTGAGCAATGGCATCCTGCCCCATTTGTACCCAGGGTCCTAAGGACCAGACAGTGGGCTAGGCACCTTATAAATAAAATCAGTTCATCCTCCAAACAACCTCTGAGGCCCATTCTATCATCAACCTCATTTACCGACGAGGAAACTGAAGTCCAGCAAGGTTGAGTCGCACGCCCACGTGTGCACCAGGGGCACACAGCAGAGCTGGGCTTGGGTGGGCGATGGCGCTGTGAGTCTAGATTTGAACCTGCCGGGCCTGGCGCTGAGCACAACCCTGCCCCCGTCATCGAGTCCTCACAAAGCCCCACGGGTTAGGGCCCGGCAGCGCCTCCACTTCATGGGTGTGGACATGGAGACTTTGAGAGGTTAAACAGCCTACCCGAGATGACCCAGTTATTAGGAAGCTGCACAGCAACACAAACCACACCTGACTCCAGACGGGTCTTTGTTTTTCCCCAGAGACTCCACCCTCCACGTTCTGGCCTCACAACGTGACCTCCTCCTACTCTCACTTCCTGCCCTTGGACCCCCCGTCCCCACAGGAACATGGTGGAATCCCTCAGCCCCTGAAAGCTCCCCCGACTCCAGCCCTCCCTATACACCCTCTGGGTGGTGCCCCCACCCCCTACTCCCTACCTCTCCCCTGCCCAGTTCACCCCAGCCTGGGTCAGCCCCCACCCCTCCCCCACTCCCTCCCAGGCCACTGAGCCATGGAAAAGGCTCCAACGGGCCAAACCGAGCTGCTCAAAATGGCGGTCTTGGAGTGCCAGCATCCCTTCCTGGTGTGAGCTCAGCCCACCCCAGCCTCTTCCACGTCTCATTCAGGGTCCTCCGCAGCTCCCCACCATCCAGATGCCTTTGCCTCCAAATGCACAGAGAAAATATGGCTTATCAGGTGTGAATCTCTGGCTCCTTGTCCTCAAACCACTGTCGGCACCCAGCCAACGACCACAAGGTGTTTCTCCTGCCCCAACAAACTCACCTCCCACCTTCAGCCCATCCCACCTGCTTTTGGGGAACCTGCTCTATCGAGTTATCACTGGTGTTTATGAGGAATGTCCATGGGGCAGGGAAAATGTTGGAGGATGTCACAAGACCAAAACTTTGTTGCCTACTTATTGGTTTTGAAGGTAGAAAATTACTCACAAATTGGATGGATACTATTCTATAAGCTTAACCAGAAATCTTAACTTATGTATTATATAATTTTAAAATTAGATTTCTCTAATGGTACATTAAGTTCTGTTACATCATGCACACGACGTTATATGAAGGGAAAGCTATCACGGAAGGAAAAGTTCTCAGTGTTCATTACAATATTTGGATCTACATCTCTTCTAAATCAAAAGAACATGGTGTGAATATTTATAAGGTGAAAGCCCCGAGGCCTCTTGACTAAACACCCTCCAAGTTCTGAACTCAAGACGGCATTCATCACAGGAAGGTCTGCATGTGGGTCCTGCGTCTTCCAGCTGTCTCTGCAGCCTGGATCTCTGGCTTCGTCCTGCCCTCCACCCTGATCCAGGACTCCTCTGGATCCCATTGCCTGATCCCATCACTTTCTGCTCTCCTGCGGAAGAGTACACCTGGTTTCGGCCCAAGCACCTCCTCTGACCGGCTCTATGTGGACCTCAGTTTTCTCATCTCTACAGTGGGCACCGCTGTGCTGCAGGCAGAGTTTCCACCGACCTTGCTCTCTCTCTAGAATTACCTGATCCTAAGGTCTGAGGGAACAGAGGCAGAACACAACCCCGGGGTCCGGCTCTCTGTTCACTGCCCACGATGAAGAAAAAGCAGCCTTGCTGCTATCCTGTGGCCCCCAGCCCCTCCGCCACCCCTCCTTTCCCTTTCTCTTCCCCCTTACCTGCTGCCCTCCACCCCTGCCTTCTGCAGCCCCCACTCTGGGCCCTCAGCTGGGCCCCCTCCTGCTCGCCCACCTCACCCAGCCAGGCTCTCCTCTCTCACCAGCGGCTCCCTCCTCACTTTGGAGCCCTCCAGGACCCTGGAGTCCCCTCCCCCCTCCTCCACCTTTTCTGCCTGGCCTCCCTCTCCGCCCCTCGCTCTTCCTCTGCCCTGGGCCTCCCCTTGGCCCTTCTCTGGCCTCCAGCTACCTGGGCAGACTGCTCACCTGCCCCTACTCCCCTCCCTCCCAGTCACCTCCTCCCGCCATCTCCCCTCCCTTGGGCCAGCCTGCAAACCACCCCCTGGGCCTGGTGCCCCTGCCCGTGGGCACATGGACCTCTCAGAGCTTCGTGAGTGAGGCACCTGCTGGGTGCAGGGAGCAGCACATGGTGGGCAGCTGAAGGGGAGCCTGGAAGCCCCCATCTCCACAGTGAGTTCTCAGCCATCAGGGAGTCTGGCCTGTGTCACTGGGTGGGTGCCCCTCCTCGGGATTGGTCCACAGGCCAAAGAAAATGGAACAAGCTCCTCTGCGTCCACACTCAGGCCCCTCCAGGCTCTCCAAGTTGCCATCGGAAGTGGGTGGCTGGGCTTGGTGGACCCAGGGCATCTTTCCCTGCAGGCCCGTTTCCCTCCACGTGGCCAAGCACGGCCCCCCTCACTCAGAAGGAGCAACGGTGCCCTATGCCTGGTACATACCCCACTCTCCAAACCAGCTTCCCCCGGAGACAGCACCTGGGGCTCCCTTGGCAGAGCAAAGGCCGCTGGGTGGGGCAGGATGTGGCAGGAGGAGGAGGGTAAAGCCCTGCTGTGAGGTTGGGCATGGAAGCTTGGAGGGAGCAGGAAGGGAAGGCGGGGCTGGGGTCTTTCAAGGGGGGCATTACCAGGCCCTCCATATCAAGCCTGGCCTCAGAAGTCCCCAACTTAGGTTTCCCAGGTCACATCTACAGCTCCCCGAAAGCACCCTGCGACCCCAGAGGTGCTGGGCCAGGCTCCAGTCAGCCTGTCTCGCCCCCACCCACCTGCTCTGCCCATATTGTCACCTGGGCTCAGGTGTTTTCCTTGTCCACCTTGTAAACGCTCCCTTTCAATGCTAACACTTCAGTTACCTCCACAGGGCACTGGCCTTGGCATTCACCCTGCCCATGTGGGGGACCCCTCACTGCTCTGGCTGTTTCTCCTCTGCATCCTTTAACACAAGGGCTGATTGCCTCCCTCCTTGGATGACAGAACCCAGTCCTGGCTCTGGAATCACAAAACCTCCATTTGCATGAGGGCCATGACCTCTCCGCACCTCTCTCACCAGAAGCAGTGGAAGGAGCTGGAATGAAAGGTTTAAGGGGCCCCAGCTGCACTCGCAGCTCCCTGGCTGTGCCAGCTTTTTCCTCCCCAGGACCTCAGGGAGGGGCATCTGGAGACCAAATGTGAGGTGAGCAACAGCTGTTAACAGAGCGAATCTCCGCAGAAAGCCCCAGCCCCGAGCTCTTGGTGGCAGGGAAGGTGGACGCAGGCCAGCAGCCATGGGAAAACCCAGCCTGGCCACTCCGAGGGTGCTGAGCAAAATCCCCAGACTCCCCCTGGCCCCCAGACAATGCACTCAGGGGCCCGAGGTCACTTCCTGGGCAGGAGGCAGCTTCCCCTCAGGAGGCCCCAGTGGCTACCTGGAGTGGGGTTCGGGTGGCCAACTGTCCTGGTGCCCAGGGCTGCGGAGACTCCTGAGACACTGGGCTTTCAGTGTTAAAGCCAGGACAGTCCCTGACAAACGTGGGTAAGCTGGCAGCTGCTGGCGGGTGAGGGGGCTTTGGGAACTGGCCCCTGTCTTCAGCCTGAGGGTTTCTCTTCCTGAGTCCAGCCCACAGAGAAGGACACTGTCCTGTTGGGTTTTTGGCCCAGAGTCCCTGCTTCCAGCTGGCTGTGCCCAAGATGCACAGATCCTCCTTGGCTCTCGGGGTGCACACGGTCCCCCTGTTTCCCTCCACCTGGACAAAAGGGCAAACACAGCCTCCTTCATTGCGGAGACGTCTGGGCCTCAGAGCAAACACCCGGGGGTGGGGCTGGTACTTTTCCTCTCTCCCTCAGGGATGGCTGGCACGCACCCTGGTTTCAACACCACAGTGACCATGTTTCCAAGGACAGGCTCCCAGCACCATGGTCAGACAAAGGGGCTGTGTGTTACTGGGCTGCTCTTGGTGGCCAGCAAGCGGGAAACGTCTGGAACATATCAGAGAAGGGGCTTCAGGTTACACGAAGCAGGCTCGTCTCAGGAAACTAGAGTGTGTGGTCCCGGGCCCAGCAGCTACCCCCGGCCCCAGCCTCCTGTCTGGATGAGGGGCCCAGGGAGCGACAGATGACGATGACCGGACTCCAGGTCTACTCATTATTTTCTCCATCAGGCAGTCTTCCCTTCTTAACTGGCTCCAGGGTGCCTCAAATGGGTACCAGACCACCTTGCCATAAAGGGGCTTTGCCCAGTTAGTTCAGCCCCAGGGTCCGGAATACTTGTGCCATGTGTTGTGGTCTTTTGTCAGACCTTCATGGGCTCACAGCCAGAATCGTGCACACCCCCCTGAGCTGCACACACACCTAGACGTCAACGTGCATAGACACACTCAGAGACATACTCGTGTGTGGACATGTACATACACACACACAGCCAGGGACATGTATTCTAACCCAGAAACACATTCAGAGTCACACATACACACACCCCTCCAAAGACACACAGAGAAAGGAATACACACACACACAGTCCTGCACATGTACCTAAACACACACGTGCATACACACCCAGAGACATACCCTAACCTAGAAACACACACACAGTCACCCAAAGATACACATATGGAGGCACAAGCACTCACACACACACACGCACATGCTCATGCACCCACACACACACCCAAGGACCCTCACACACTCTGATGCTCCCACAGACACACACACACAGAGACACACTCACACCCAAAGACACAGGCATTTCTAATACAGACAAATCACACAAAATGCATAAGGAGACACACTCACAGATCTAAAGTCAGAAAGCTATACATACTTGCACAAACACACACAGCCACACACTCTCAGACAGGCGCACCCCTGGAACTCCCACAGATCCTGTGCAGCTCCCTTGCCTCCTGTCTGGTACCTGACCTCCTGCCCTCCCTGCAGCCTCAGTCCTGGGCTCCCCAGCACTCCTCACCAAGAGCCCTTAGCGGGAGAGAAGGTGGCAGGTTGTTCAAGAGAGACACTCAGAGAGGACGGAGCCAGGGTGTTGGCAAACTTGGCAGTGACACACAACACAGTTACCTTCCTACTATATGGCACAGTCCTTGTGTTCATGGCCGCCCACGGGCCAGGGTGAAACCCTCCGTCCTCTTGACCACTTCCGCATGCAATTGAGGAAGAATTTGAAAATTATTCTTGCAGTTGCATGCAGCAAGTCATTAAGCTAAAAGGTTTTCAGAGTCCCAAACCCAATAAAAACAACTAAGGAATGAATTTTATGGAGAATGATGTATGAGAAATGAAAGACACACTGCTTACAAAAGTAAAACATTTGGTTAACTATGGTGTATCCTGCGAGAAAGAACTGTATTAGATGTTTAGCTATGTGGAGTAATACATAAGTTATAATATAACTTTAAGAAAATAAATTTGGAGGGAATCTTTTACTCTGATTACAACTATGCCAATAAACACGCATTTGACATGTTAATGGTAAATACACAGGAAAGAAAATGCTGTGGAAAGAGGAAAATGGCATCGTGGGAAATTCTCTTTTCCAATACTTCTGTAAAATGGGCAAATAAAAATTAAAATTATAACCATGTAGGTATTATTATAATCAAAACCTACCTGGCCACAGAGAATGAAGTTGCTACCTCAAGAATTTAGTATCTTCTTTGTAGAAGCAGGTGGAATTTTGTAGAAGCAGAATGAGTCAGGTTTATTGAGTTCAACACTGAGGATCCACTCTTGCTCATCTGCCATCTCAGAAGAGTTCAACTTTAAGTATTATGTTTCAGTTCACTAATAAGAAACACTTATTGAGGACCTGCTAGGTGCAAAGCATTTGGGACACAAGGATGAATAAAACATTCTTTATACTCTAAGGCTTCTTGGAGGAGATGCTGCCTGAACTGAGGGTGGAGGAGACGCAAAGAAGGAAATGTGTGTTCCGTGGGTGACTGGGGGACTGACGGGCTAAGGGACCACCTGAAGTATGGTGAGAGGAAGAGTGTTGTGGGGTCAACAGTGACTCCAAGGTTTCTGATGCTGGGACTAGATGGATCACAGTGGAATTCAAAAGGAGAGGCAGCGAAAGGCTCCAGGATAGGGCTGGAAGGGAAGTGGTTCCATTTTGGACCCAAGGGTTTGGAGGCCCCAAAGATGATGTCCCAGAGACAGAAGACAGAGAGTGGGGAGTCCTCACTATAAGGATAGTGGAGGAGGCTTGTGGGTCCATAGGAAATAATGCAAGGAGTGAGAAAATACTCAAGGAGGTAACTCAGGAAGAGCACAATCAAAGCACTGGCAGAAAGACTGGAACCCATGAAGATGGAGAGGAGCTGGCCAGGGGCAGGAGAGCCACAAGCCACCAAAGGAAGGTTCACGCCGATACGTGATGGAGCCTTGAAGGGGGCCGGTGGCCAGTGGTGGGTCTTGGGAGAGAAAACAAAGAGCACCTTGTTGACAGCAGCAATTTCTGCAGATGCCGCCCCACAGGAGTGGCTCAGAGGACCAGGAGAGCACAGAGACATGGATTGCACCTCACGGAAATCACTTGTCTACGAAAAACTTGGAGTCCAGGATAATCCCCAAGGTAACTTGTTGAAGCTTGTCATAACACAAAATAAATTACTAGAATATTATTTGAGTTATCACACAAGTTATCATAGGCTTATTAAGTTATTTGGCTGAGGAACAAGTGGCAAGTAATCGATGTTTGTGATGATTCCTTATGCTTCTATGTAAAGGAATACGAGTAGTGACTCTTTCTGTCTAAACCAAGCCAGATCTCCTGCGCCAAAAAATGTTTCCCTTGTCTTCCTTTTGCCTCCCTAGTCTCCTAAGTTTATTAATAAATTTTAAAACACATGTTAACAAATTAAACACAAACTTAACAAAATTTAAATTGGTTTCCTTGAATAAGATGGCTCTGATTTTAGGTTGGGCCTTATGACATATACTGGAAACATTAAAAAAAAAGTGTCGTATATAATAGGGCTGGCCCCATGGCCTAGTGGTTAAGTTGGGCGTGTTCTGCTTCGGTGGCCCAGGTTTGGTTCCTGGGTGTGGACCTATGCCACTCAACAGTGACCATGTTGTGGTGGCAGACCACATACAAAATAGAGGAAGATTGGCAACAGACATTAGCTCAGGGCTAATCTTCCTCAAGCAAAAAAAAGAGGAAGATTGGTGACAGATGTTAGCTCAGGGCTAATCTTCCTCAAGCAAAAAAAAGAAGAAGATTGGTGACAGATTTAGCTCAGGGCTAATCTTCCTCAGCAAAAATAAAAAAAAAAAGTAGTGTATAATAATTTGCAATTACTTGTTTTGTGGATTCTGGGTATAAATGTAAGCCATTGAAAAAACCCTTGCCCTGCCTCATTCAAAAAAAATCACGCAGTGAAGGCCTCATGTAGGAGAACATTAATGATAATTTCTCAAAATCTATAAACTCTGTGGCACAGATGCTGTCAGAATCACCAAATAGAATAGAGAAAATTTACCAAGGACAGCAAGATATTTGAATCCCTTAAAATTTGGTTAGTAGTTCTCATACGAATAATTGTGGAGTCGTGTAAAATGTCGCATAAAAACCTGGCCAGGCAAAGACCCCGTGAACTGCCACTTGAGGAAGAGAGGCCATCAGGATGGGCTTCCCACAAAATTGATTTCCTTTACAAAAGACTATGTAATACCATTTGGTTCCTCTAAAATATATGAGGTATAATCAAAGTTCTCTTTCTGTAACCAGATGACCAAAAAGTAATTGAGCCAGCCCTACATAGCCTGGTCTTTTGCCCTGTTTTCCGTGAAATGGTTGTTAACAAGTATTCTATATTACTTTGAGAAGTATTTGCTATTTCCTGATGGCTTCTCACTTGAAGGAAAGGCTAGGACAGCTTGACTGGTGCTGAGGAATCTGGGATCAGGAAGATGGGGGAGGAAGATTCCAGGTTCTCTTTTGGCTTAATTCTACCAGCTCTGGGAAATACGGACTCTCCAGGAAGGCCAAGCAGCAGGCAAAAGGAAGGGCTCAGACAAGGCTCCTGGCGCCCTGGGTCCTCGCACCAGCCACTCTCCACGGCACTGGGGCAGCCCCAAGCTGTTCATGGGTCTCATGACCCTACCTCTTCTTCACGGCCCTCAGGAAATTGAAGGATGCCATTTTGGGTGGGAGGGAATAAGGCCTCCAAGTCCAATTGTTTATTTGTGAGAAGCTTGATTCCAGCTGAATCTCTTCTGGTCTCAGGAAACAACTCCCAGGTAAAGTAGGAAGGCCTGGACTTTCTTAAGAGCTCGTTAAAAGTTGCCTCCAAGTAGCACTTGGGGAGGAAACTTAGCTACAACGTGGCTCCCACCTCCCCACCTGGGGGCGGGGAGCATCATGCACCGAGGCTTCTCTTGAGAAGGCAAGTACGCAAGATGGAGAGCGATGGCCTGGCTAACAAGGAACACTCTCCGCAACCTTCCTCCCCAGACCTCTCCATCGTCCTGCAGCCAACGGGCCCAGGCCGAGCCCCCGAGACCCAGTGTTTACCTGGGTAGGCTAGGGGACTCTAAGGGTCGGGGTTCCTGTCCCACAGCTCTAAGGAGCCGACTCATTGGTTTCCCTACTTGGGTGGACATTGCAAGCTCCATCCTGGGTCAGCCCTGTCTGAGACGCTGGTGCCTGGGGGAGCCCGGAGGTGTCACAGGTCATGGACAGGAGGGAGAGTCCTCAGGGGCAATTTGGGGCCTGGGAATGACGAGTCCCAAATGTTTCCCAGAGAAGTTTCCAAACCAAAAACGGTGGAGGTGCTCCAGGGTGTTTTTCATAGAAGCGGTTCACTTCAGTTGCCCTGAGAGGACGGTATCCTCCTGGCTGCCTCTCTCCCCCAGGCTGCAGAAGTCTGGCCTCCCACCGCTGGCTCCATAGACATTCAGGGGAGTATCTTCTAGGGCACCTGAGCAGGAGGCTAGAAGGCCCCTTGACCTCAAAGAAAAGATGTCTGAGGGTCTCTGGCAGTGACGGGGCCCAAATGTGTCCAGTTAGCCAAGAGGAAGAGGGAAGGACAGGGGTGCAGACCAGAGTGTGTCCTGAAGTGAACAAAGAGGACTCTGTGTCTGACTGCTGTGTGTGTGTGTGTGCGTGTGTGTGCAAAGAGAGAGAACGGACAGGATGAATTTGGGGCTCAAGAGCCAGGTGAAGGGGTGAGTGTGGAAGTTGAACACAGCCCAGCCTAGGCACGGTGGGCAGGCCAGACCCTTGTTCTGAGAGCAGGGTCATTGCCATGATTCAGCCCCCGTCCAGGCAGCTAAGAGACTCTGGAGACTGAGGCAGCCCACACGCTGAAGGGACATCAGGTCTTTGTGGGGTGGGGGTGGGTCTGGGGAGGGTATACCACTCCCCCCATACCAGACATCTCCTTGGCCTGCCACCCCGCTCCCAGCAGCACTCAGAGCTATGTCCAGCAGGCCCAGGGCCAAAGTGCCCTGCTGGGCTGCAGAAAGAGCCAGTCCTCCTACCCTCAATCTGGATGGCACCTCTGGAGTCCTGCCACGCTGGGCCTGGGGCATGCAAATGCCCTGAAGAAGCTGGAACCTCCGGGAGCAGCTTCTTGCTGGCTCCTTGGCCTGTGCCTGGACCAGGGCCCAGCTGAGGCTCCACTCGGGGTAGGGCCTACCCCCCGAGCAGATGGAGGGAGAGAGGAAGGAACTTCTCAGCAAGGGTCTTGCGGAGGGCGTCCTCACACCCTTTCCACCTCCCCGCCTGACCTTGGCATTAGAATTCAGAGCTCGAGGTTGGGGTTTCCTGGCAGACTGCATTCACTTCATAATCATTTGCAAACTCGAAGCCATCAGCAGGAAGAATCTGGGCTCCGCAGCCCACAAATGCAGTGACCCTTGGAGAAGAGGTATTGATCGGAGGGTATGTCTCAGAGCATGAACTCTCGCCCTGCAGGAAGGTGGATACCAAGGCTGAGAGGTCTACAGGGGCCAAAAGAAAGCATCATTCTGGACCCTGACCACACCAGGCTGTGGTCAGAAAGAGCCAGCCCAGGATGTGCCCCTGCCTTGGAGGGGGCAGGGAGCCTGTGCTCTGTTTGTGAGTTCTCAGGGGTCACCCCTCCCGACACGCAGTCAGCACTCCAGGACTCACCTTCCTAGGGGGACAGGCTGTCGATGGTTGGCCACCCCAACTCGAGCTGTCTAGCCCAGCTGGGCAGACAGAAGAGAATAAACGTGGGTGCCCCTATTTCTGGCTGGTCCAGTCCTGCTCTGCTTCCATCATGGGTGGGAACCTGGCTGCAGTGGGGCCTGTGGGGAAGGGAGGTAAGGAGGTTGTGAAGGTCTCGAGGTCCAGGAGCCTCCAGGCTCAGAGAGGCCCCTCCTGGCAGCCTGCACCTCCAGCCGGAAGTCTCTCTCACGCCCCCCAGCAGCCCACAGCTGCCCCCAGGGAGGTTGTAGGAACAGATCCTGACCCAGCTGGATGCTGATGGTCAGTCACAACTACAGAGCTAAGCAGCTGCTGTCTGAGGGCCCAGGACCCACAGTGAGCAGGACGCTTTGCCCCAGAGGGGTCCCAGCCCTCCCCCAGCCTCCATGCCCCAGTCCCTCACAGCAGGGTTTCACCCTCCACCCGCCCAGCCTCCCCAACCCAGGCGGCCTTTGCTCTGCCAAAGGGAGCCCCAGGTGCTGTCCCCAGGGGAAGCTGGTTTGGAGAGTGGGGTATGTACCAGGCACAGGACACTGTTGCTCCTTCTGAGTGGGGGGAGCCACGCATGGCAACGGGCCTGCAGGGAAAGATGCCCTGGGTCCACCAAGCCCAGCCACCCCCTTCCAATGGCGGCTTGGAGAGCCTGGAGGGGCCTGAGTATGGACACAGAGGAGCTTGTTCCACTTTCTTCGGCCCGCGGACCAATCCCAAGGAGGGGCACCCACCCAGTGACACAGGCCAGACCCCCAGATGACTGAGAGCTCACTGTGGAGATGGGGGCTTCCTGGAGCATTCAAGGGCTCACCAGGCTGGCCCTCAGCTGCCCACCATGTGCTGCTCCCTGCACGCAGCAGGTGCCTTACTCACGAAGCTCTGAGAGGTCCATGTGCCCATGGGCAGGGGCACCAGGCCCAGGGGATGGTTCGCAGGCTGGCCCAAGGGAGGGGAGATGGCGGGAGGAGGTGACTGGGAGAGAGGGGAGTAGGGGCAGGTGGCTGGAGGCCAGAGAAGGGCCAGGGGGAGGTCCAGGGCAGAGGAAGAGCGAGGGGCGGAGAGGGAGGCCAGGCAGAAAGGGTGGAGGAGGGGGGAGGGGACTCCAGGGGCCCTTGAGGGCTCCAAAGTGAGGAGGGGGCCCGCTGGTGAGAGATGGGAGCCTGGCTAGGCGAGGTGGGCGAGCAGGAGGGGGCCCAGCCGAGGGCCCAGAGTGGGGGCTGCAGAAGGCAGGGGTAGAGGGCAGCAGGTAAGGGGGAAGAGAAAGGGAAGGAACAGGAGGGGTGGGCGGGGGCTGCAGAATAACAGTAGGGTTGCTTTTTCTTCATCATTGCCAGTGGGCAGAGAGCCGGACCCTGGCATGGTGGTCAAGAAGCATCTGCCTGGAGAGCTAAGAGTCCTCTTAGGGCTCTGCTAGGACGGGGTGAGTCAGCCACGGGGCCCCAGGGCTGCCCCTGTTTTCCCCGGCTTCCTCTCCCAGGCCCAGGAGTAACAACCAAGGAGAATAGTCAGATAAGAAACCTTTCCGTGAACACACCTTCTGTCGTTGTCATTCTCTCGGTAACATCCCTGTGCTCTCTGGATCCCGGGAAGGACCTTGAGGACACTTCCTAGGACAGTGATGGAAATTGCCTAAGACTGGACGCCAGACTGGGGCAAACCTGACGTGGAAAAGGGCAAATTCACTTCCCTTCCACGTGTGACAATGACTTTCCCTAGAACTTCCATGAGCTTAGCAAACGGGGCTAAGGAACCTGAGTTTCTGGGGTTTCTGGGTTCTAATGGACTCACCTTGCAAGTCCACCTGACCCTCAGACTTCTCCTGTAGATGCTCCATTGTCTCCAAGCAAACGCCCAAGAAATCCTGAACCCCATCAAGCCATCCGGGGTCATATCTTATTACAGCACTCCCTTATCTCCGCTTCCTCTCTCTGAGCATCACCTCATACATTCCCCCTAGTGCTCCCTTCCAACAATTCTCAAGGCCCTGGGGCCACCATCCGTCACTCTGCCAGCTCTTCGCCGTCCTCCACTCCCTTCCTGTCCTTACTTACCCTCATTATACTGGCTCCCTTGCAAACACCCCAAGATGCTGGTGGGTTGTTAAGAGAGGGCCCTGTGCTGCCTCTCACAGCCCCATGGCGAGGGAGGCATGACGAGAGTATGACAGAGCCCTAGACAGGATGTGGGATCAGAAAGCGAGGAGAGGGGTGGTACTGCTCCCCCTGCCCAGGTGGAGACCAGAGCAGTGACACAGTGCCTCCCAGAGACCCCAGTGACCAGCCTGTCATGGGAGCACTCGTCTGACCCCTGCACACCTAAGCGTGGTGGGAAACCATGAGGTAGCTCCTCCAGTCAGCCCCGGAGGGTTCTACATCAGGGGCCACAGATTGATCCCTGAGCCTGTGAGGGGAGAGGAAGCAGCTGCATCCACAGGAAGGCCCGTGGAGAAGTGAGAGCAGCCTGTGGGGGCTGATGGCCCAGGCCATGTCAGGCCAGGGCTTCTCGGCAGATGTCACTCAGTGCGGATCAAAGAAGCCCAGGAGGACTTGATGTCGACCCCGCCCCCACTTCCTACATGGCCCCACTCGCCATGCACGTGCAATCCTGGAAAAGAGGAGAATCCTGAGCTCACCAAGCCTAGGGGGCCTCCAACCAGCAATTAAGTCCTGGAAGAAGTGAAGCAGCTACGGTCCCTTCACACCTGAGTTTATGAACTGAGATGTGTACCAGCCTCATCGGCGTGAAGACTCGGATCCCGGGGCAAACCCCACAAGTCTGGAGGGGAAGGGAAGAAAGCTTGCGGAGGAGGTTGGAGGGGACTGGATTCCAGTAACCATTGCCAGTCAGTTCAGAGGGAAAGATCCGCAGCGAGATGACTGTGACACGGCACGAGAGTTAATTCTGAGAGTGAAAATGAGAATGCCGTGTGTGTGCGAGGACCCGAGGATGACTCAACACTGATGTCATGCAAGGCTTGAGCGGGAGGATGAGACAGTCTTTCAGGAGTGGAAGGACTGTAACTGAACGTTCTGTCACAACGTGACACTGAGCTTGTTCATCACCACCAGGCACAGGCCACTGTCCCAAAGACAACAAAGAAGGCCCACTGCCTGTGCTCACGACAAGGAATCCTTCTGGATGTCCTGCAAGTGACAGACACTGCGCTAGGCCCTGCAAGTGCAACAATGAATTAAGATGTCATTCCCAACCACAGGTGCTGTCTGGTGAAGAAGGCAGAGACGTGAACAGATGACAATGCCCCCAGATCCCCCTCCGCGAGGCAGGGGCAGGGATTCTCTCTGTGTCCCTGGAACCTGCATGCCTTCCTCCTCCAGCCCCTTGGGGGAAGGATGTGTGCCCGCTGGCTCAGGTCTCAGGCTGTCCTTTGTGATAACAAATCCTGGTCATGGGCAAAGCAGAGAGAACACTAAAGAAGACCAGAAAGCTCAGGTGATCTGTGCAAAAGACGGTGGGGGTAGGAGAGGAAAGTCCTACAGACCAAACCAGGGGGAGAAAGGATCAGGCTGGGATTTGAGAAAGAGAGAAAGACTGAGAGTGAGCTCAGGGAGGCAGCTGCTTCTGTATGGAGTATATTTCAAGGGGGGTGCTGGGGAGAAGACTTCAATTATTTGCTGTGCATTAAGAATGTACTCCCAGACAAATGACTCAGTTTCCTCAACAAACCAATGACGTGAAAAGGAAAGGTAAAAAAAAAGGATGCCAGTCTGTTATAAAATGCAACGTGTGCCCTCATTTGGATCCTGATCTAATTCGAACAAACCAGTTGTAAAAAGAAAGGTGTGAGACAATTGAGGAAATCTGGGTATGGATTGGGTGGTAGATGATATTAAAGATTGACTTTTAATTTTGTTAGCTGTGATGATGGCGTGGGGGTTGCATTAAAAAGTGTCCTTAACAGAAGAGATCCACCCTGAAGGATTAGGCTGATGCCATGAGGTCAGTGGGAGAGGGCATGAGGCAGAGATCCACGAAACAAGGTTGGCAGGAGTTGATTGTGGTGGTAGCTGGGCAGGGGGTCCCAGTGGGGCAGTGGTCCACACCTGGACCAGGCTGCAGCTGGGGCCGAGTCTGCTCTGACAGAGATAGAAGCATGCAAGATTGGCCCATTGGACCCTTGGAGACCACGTGGCATACCAGGGCCATGGCAGGTGGGTACTCAATGTGGTTCTTTTGGACACTGCTGAGATTCTTTGAGACACGCCCCCAAACTGGAGAGCAGAACATCTTAGCCATATCATATGCTAGTGAACCCCAAAAAGTAAGAATTGTCATAGGTTCATGCTGAACCTGAGTTGACCTAACCCATTGTCAACTTCCCCACGCTTGACTTTAGTGTATTCAACTTTCCAGCACACCCATCACCTTGGCCACAATAAAGACCCACACCCTCCACCCTTTTCACACCCCCAATCTAGAGAGATCCATTGGCTGTCAAATTGACATTCTGAACTATGGCCTCCAGCACCTGCCTGGCAGCCAACAGCTGTTTGTACACCTGCCTCTCTTGGTCTGTTGCACCATAGTTTTGCTGGTCATGGGACTGTTTTACTGAGTTTAGTCCTTACTATTTTATGACTGTGAATAGAAAACAGAAAAATGAAAGTGTTGATACTAGCCCTAGGAAATGACCTTAACACCGTGCAGGTGAGACAAAGATGGAAATGGGGAGGTGTGCCGAAGCAGCCGACCTTGAGGCTCCGTCAGCTGCTCCTTGGACCTACACGGGCCAATCGGGCTCCACTGGGAAGGCCAAGAACATAAAGAGCACACACACGATCACAGAAGAGTGGGTCTAAGTTACAAGGGGTGAGGCCGGCCCCGTGGCTGAGTGGTTGAGTTCGCGGGCTCCGCTTCAGCGGCCCGGGGTTCCGCTGGTTCGGATCCTGGGCGCGGACATGGCACCGCTCGTCAGTTACAAGGTGTAATTAGGGATTTTGTTGTATATTCAGCTCCGGGGAATAGAACCCATTCCAGGCTCCCTACCCCTTTCCCACTAACGCTGAGTCTGTTGCTAGACATGATGACTTCAGTGCTGCCTTTTAAGAACCGTTATGTTCAACTTCAACTAGTTTCTCCAGGCCTAACACAGCCCGGACACAGCTACCAGCGAGGGCTTCCAAAAATACAGACCTGGCCCTGGTTCTGCCCACACGGAGTCTCTGCATCCTAGTTCTCCGGCCCAGGCAGCTTTGGTGTCCATCACACCTGCGGTTCACAGGCCCTGTAATCCATGTGCCTTCCAGGCCAAGACCCGCCCAGCATTGGCGGCCTTCCAGATGGCCTCACCCAGCTCCTTTAGTCATGTGTGGCCCCCGGACCGTGGTTCTCTCCAATATGTCTCAGGCTCTGAAGTTGCCCTCACGAGCTTCTTCCTTCCCTTTGTGAAGTGAAGCACTGCCCGCCACAGCCGGTCCTCTGTCACCTCCCCGCAGGCCTTTGATAACCAAAGGTTGTAAAAAAGACAAAAAAGAAAAGAATAAATTCCCCCATAATCCCTGCCCCAGACGTCGGACAGACCTGACTTTCCCTTTCTTCCTTCCAGGCTTTGCCTCCAGGCAGCCAAAGTCTTCCGAGATTGGTAGGCAGAGTGAAGAGTCCGTTTGATAATTGCTTTTTCACTTAGGGCTATATATATTCTTTCCATGCTAGCACATAGTCTTCATAATTACAATTTTTGAACCACAAAAGAGTCTATTATGTGGATATACCAGCACTTATTTAATCATTCCCCAGCTGTAGACCATTTGGGCAGCTTTTCCTTCTTGGGTGATTATTGTTTTAAAACATGTCCCCTAAAGGAGAATCACTGTGTCAAAGGGCATTAGTGTTTTATGGCCCTTGATACAAATTGTGAGATATCCCTTCCCGGGGAAGGGAGAGCGGGTTTGTATCCATCTCCCCTGTCTGGATCAGTGGTTCTCAAAATGTGGTCCAGGCACCCCTGGGGGGGTTCCCAGGACACTTTTAGGAAATCCATAGTCTTCCTCTCATGAGCGTACAGGGGAGTATTCCGGAGCCTACATGACATGGGGTATCACGACAGATTGAGTACAGCAGCAGAAAGGAAAGGCCAGCCATCTTTTATTAAGCCAGACATCAGACATTTGTGAAACTGTAAAAATAATGCCTCTCTTCTCACTACAATTTTTTTTTTTTGCTTTGGAAAATGTAATTGTTTTTCGTAAAAATGTTATTTATGTAAATATTTTAAGATTCTGTGTTTTAATTTCGAACACAGTAAATACTGATAGATATCATCTACATAAATAAAAGCTTTGGGGGGGGTCCTTAAGAATTTTTAATAGCGTAAAGGGGTCCTGAGGTCACATAGTTTCAGAACTGCTGGCTGGGATGTGATGTGGCAGAGGGCAAGGTCAGCTGAGTGGGGCTCATTTTGACCATCACCTACCAGCCTGTCTCCCAGGAGAGCCACCTGGAACAAGATGCAAAGCAAGTGTTCATTTTCTTCCTTTGTTTCTCTTCTTTCTTGCTTTATTTCTTCTGCTCTTCCGTTTCTCCTCTTCCTAGCTTTTCTCTTGTTTTTCTCCTTTCCCCTCCCCCAGCCTCAACTCTCATAACAAAAGTTACACAGATGACGATGCCTTCCCTTAGTCATAAAAATTGAAATTTTTTCTCTAAACAGAGACTTAGTGACATTTGAAATGGGCTTTCTGTTATTACTCATCTCCTTGAAAAGAGGTAACATGTATATTTTTAAAACATATCTTCACATGTAATCAAAGAACTGAAAATGAAAATGAGATTTTTTTCATATCAAACTGGCAGAGATTTATTAAATGGTAATTCTTAGTGCTGGCAGAAGTCTAGGGAGAAGGACATCCTCGTGTGGTTTCTAGAAGGCAATTTGGCACCATCAATGAAGAGGCTTAAAAATAGCCTACCCTTTGACCAGAGGAAGGGAAATGTCTGTGAGTTCCACTTGGAGTTGCCTGGGATCCTGAGAATAGAGACTAAGAAGGAATTTTGTTTCCCTTTTTTTGGGCCCAGGGAAGATTAAATTGGGGAGGACGGGGTTACTGGACTGCAGGTGACACAGTCAAAGGCCAATCCTCCAGTGGGCAGTAGGCCAGGGCCTGAGGGAGGGGGATCCCAAGGGAGGCACAGCTTGGGTACTGGAAGCATGCGAACATGGGGACCACTTTGAGTGTTCTCCATGTTGGAATGCTCCCCTGTTATCCCCAAGCCTCTAGCAATTTATGATTAAAAGGTACAGCCTGGTCTTAGCTCTGAGATCCAGAAGTTAGCTGGAGTCTTGCCATCCCTTGAGCTCTAGACAAGATGGCTTATCTGGACCTCAAGGGGCTGGAGAAGGACAAAGCCCTTCCTTGGATGTTCTGTTCCATGGACCGGGGACGGCCAAAGCCCTCCCAAATTTCCTGCGAGTTCCCAGGGCAGGGCTGGCTGATATCTCCTTGGCTCCCTCTGGCCACCCTGCACGTTAGCCTCTTCTCAGAGTTCCACCAGGACCCCCTGCCCACAGGCAGTCAAGAGTGTCCTGGGCAGTTTTGAAGTTAGGGGGCTACAGGGAGACAAGAAGATTCACATCGCAGAAACACAAACTTCAGCTTGTCAGTCAGGCATCTCCACAGCTACCCTGTCCCTAGGGAACAGCCTGGCCTGACCCCACATGGAGTCTAGTCTTTTCCGGGCAGGCTCCTCTCACCCCACTGCTTTCCCGACCCTTCTCTCTCCTCTCCTCTTACCTCTCACAGAGCACTTGAAGCCTCTGAGATGTGGCCCAGGTTCATGGTGACACCCACAGCCTTCAGTTCCGCCTTCTGCCCTAACAATTACCGAGATGTTTCCCCGGCTAAGAGGACTTCCACTGCCAGGTGTTACAATGATGCCTTCATCCTGTTTCGACTTGGCCTTGGGGAATAAGTGTGATACCGTGGCCCAGGCTTGGAGCGCGGTGGCTCAGGGAGAATGCGCACCCAGGGAGGCTAGTTCTGAGGTGAGGAAGGAGAGATGCTGGCTGAGGCCGTTACCAGACCAAGAGTGGGCTCCCTCCTGGCAGAGGGGAAATCAGACTCTCCACCAGAGGCAGTTGTCACACAACGTAGAACTTATTTGCAGCAAACAGGAGGCCATGTGGAGTCATTTCCAAAGTCCTGGTGTCCTTGAACATGGGCAAGCAGGGGCCTTTTATTTTGGACAGGGAATGAATTTTCAAGAGGGAGAGGTGGGCATTTGCTTGCACAGGCTCAGCTGGAAAACACGCTTCCACATACACTGCAGGTTACAGTACTAAAGCCTAAGCTCCTCCTAGAGAGGCGATCTTAGCCCTGAAAACAAGGCTAAGGTCACAGGCGTAGCTCTCGTGGTGGGGCTTGGTCTGGTTCAGGGTGGTTGGTGGCTGCATCTCTTAAACTGTTAAATGCTTCCAAACCCACCCTGGAGTTCCTCGGGGCAATCCATCGGTGACAACATCCCCGCTCTAGTTTCCTCCTGCTCCTCCTTCTTGTGAGGCAAAGGTTGAAGGTCCATCTTCTGTGGCTGCTTCCTGGTGAGCATGGTTATCATCACAGGGACGAGGAGAGAAGCAGAATTTTTCCCCAGCTGATCTAAGATAGGTCTGTGGGTCACCAGGCACACAGCTCCGAGTTGTTCGTATCCTCGTGTAACAACCATCTACAATTTTGTAGCCTCAATGTGTTTAGTCACAAACTGTACCAGACAGTTAAACGTGCAGGATCCCAAGAGCAAGAGAAGAAGGATGGCTATTAAGAAGCCCAAGAGCGGGAGGTCCGGCTGGCTCCTTTCCGTTGGCCAAGTGGCCTTTTCCACTCCCCTGGTTGCACTCTCTTCTATAGTGCCACTAGCATTAACACAGAGATGGCAAGACGTATTGGCCAAGGCACAGACTCTTCCCTGGTCTGCCATGAGGGGACAGAAGGACACACAGCACCGATGACTGCATAGCTATCTCTAACATTCTCAGTAAGCTAGCCATTCTAACTTTTAACGTTCCTACTGGGAGTAGGAGCGACTTATCATGATCTCTTTGTCAAGAGCAGACTAAAAGTTTAAGAAAATTATCCTTTTAAGAGAGGGGAGAAACCAAATTCTAATTTTTACCAGCTTCCTTTTGACATTTAAACTCATTCACTTAATTAAATTCATTTTAATCTTGGCCAACTTGGCCATGCACAAAACTCCTCAGGGTTTCTCTTTCACAAACCTTCTATAATTTTCTTTTTGCAATCAGAATCTGGTCCCATGCCTTCTTTCTTCCCTTCTAGTGCTTTAAGATGAATTTATCTTTCTTAACAAACAAAAATATTCCCATTCTTTATACCTTTTTTACTGAAAACATACATCTTACTTTTCTTGAATACAAACATGTTTTCCTTATTAATTTTTAGTAGCTTTAATCACATATATTAATCATAATTCTTAACTCCTTAATTTTCAGTGAAAACTAAGAAGTAAGCAATTATAAACTATCTTTTACATTAGC
The DNA here is from genome assembly GCF_041296235.1 of Equus asinus. Taxonomy (NCBI): domain Eukaryota; kingdom Metazoa; phylum Chordata; class Mammalia; order Perissodactyla; family Equidae; genus Equus; species Equus asinus. The sequence goes on along the minus strand of NC_091808.1, from coordinate 9,741,656 downwards.
ATTCTGTGGCTTGGCAAATTTTAAATACTTTTCATAAATTTCTAGAAACATGCTACTTCATAGTACAATCTTTTAATAGAATATAAGACATGTTTACCAATAGAACCAAACGTCTTTTAGCTTCATCTGTAATAAGAAGCCAAAAGTAGACAAACCCATATCTATCAACTATTATCCAATGTTCTACCTTATTTAGAGATGATGCAGATACTCAATGAATCCTTCATCGTTTTTAACCTAGTAAAATTTCAAAGTTTCAAGTCACCAAATTGATTCTGGGAGTCGCTTCAGAAACACATGCTACAAAACATAATAATTGCTAAAAGTATATCTACAAACTCTCCTCTCACTTACATCTAAATCATTTGCTCCCAATAATTATGTTTCTGCATGTCTGTGTTATACACAATGTTGATAACTCCGAGTGTCACCGACTACTTGCCCCAAGAAACTCAAGGATGGGTTTGGAAGCATTTAACTGTTTTTCCAAATTGTTTTTGTTTCCTTTTGTTACGTTAAGGAGATGCAATCACCAAGCACCCTGAACCAGACCAGGCCTCACCACAACAGCTATGCCTATGACCTTTGCCTTATTTTTAATGCTAAGATCTCTTCTCCAGGAGGAGCTTAGGCCTTATTACCATCGTGGGAAACAAAAGGTCTCTGCTTCCCTTTGTTCAGGGACGCCGTGATTCTGGAAATGATTCCACATGGCCTCCTATTTGCTGCAAATATACTTTACTTTGTGAGACAACTACTTCTGGTGGAGAGGACAGATTTAACTCACCAGGAGGGAACCCACTTTGGTTTCGGTAACATGAAGACACGCCCATTTCAATCAAACCAATAAACCTAAACAAGTTTTCGTCATGCCAACTTGAAAGACATCTGGGTTAGTTTCTATTACATGTGGTAATAATTTATATAAGCGTTTACTTTAAGCCAACTGAACATAGCTCTTTTTTTTTTTTTGAAATTATACCATCCGGAGGTAAAATATCACACACATATAACATATTGAACTAAATCTTCAGCCCCTCTCCCCACCCCAGCGGTATGGGGACAGGGACGGGGCTGAAAGTTCCAATCCTCAAATCACACAATTGGTTTCCCTGGCAACCAGCCCCCACCCATAGGGGCTTTCCAAAAGTCACTTTATTCACATAAATTCAGGTGTAGTTGTAAGGACCTTGTTACTAATAAAGAAAGACGCCTATTTCACCTTTATTGCTCTGGAGTTATTTCAGGAACTGAGGACAAAAGTAATTATAACAAAAGATGGTCCTATGGTTTTTCTATCGGAAATTGCAAGGGTTTTAGGAGCTCTGTGCCTAAACAAAATGAAGATATTTAAATCACAATATTATACCAACCTAACAGGATTCCTGCTGAAGGCAGGGCAGGGTGATCAGACACCGCCTGGGGGTGGGGGTGGAGGATGAGGATCAAAAAGCATCTTTTACTTTATATTTCTTAGAGCAGTTTTAGATTCACAGAAAAATTGAGAGGAAGATAACTGATGTATCCCATATACCCACTGTCCCCCCACACGCACAGCCTCCCCCACTATCAACATCCCCACGCAGAGGGTACATTTGCTGTAACTGACGACCTCCATTGACACATCATAATCACCCAAAGTCCACAGTTTACATTAGGGTTCACTCTTGGTGTTGCACACGCTATGCTTTTGGATAAATGTACAATGACGTGCATGCATCATTATCTTCTCTCTGTGTCTGTCTCTGCCTTTCTCTTCTTTCTTTCTCTTTAAATTGTTAGCTCCCTTCCTTCCATTCTAAGTCAGCCCTTCCAACTGTAGGGAGAACCCCCCCCCTCACCCCAGGCACTTCAGGGTCAAGCCCCTGGGACCTTCCCAGCCTAATTTCTCTCTACTCGCCCTAAACAAGTTGATTGTTTAATTTCCTCCAAAGCTTGCATGCTTAAGAGTGAACAGAAGGACAGGCTGCTACTAGTAATCGTTCTGGAATGAGAGGCATAAGTCAGGACTATCCCAGACAAGCAGGCCATGTGTACATCTGCACACGGCCATGCACCCCAAATAACCTTGAAGCTCTGGCTCTGAACACGTGTTGTCTGTGTTCATCTCGGCAGCCTGGTACCTCACACATGCCTAGAGCCTAGTGCCATGAGCTCAACTCCTCGACTTTTTGGGGACTTACATCTCTGTTTTATCTTGTTCTCAGCTTACTGAGGCCCCTCAATAAGCATTGGCAGCACGTCGCTCCCTAGAAGGGGAACAGGACGTTCTGGGACATAAGAAAAGAACGCTTCAGCATTTTTGATCCTATTTCACAGATCAAGGGGTCCAGAAGCCTTTTGGTTTCTCCTCTTCCTGATACCTCTTTCATGTCACGCTTTCCTTTAGAAATGTTTCCCTTTTGAGTGTTCAGCACAGAGACTGTGGTGCCAGGATCAAGCAAGACTGCAACATGCTCTCCTCCTACTGCCAAGATCACCCAGGGCTCCTAGAGCCAATGGGGAGCACCATGGCCCTGTCACATCTCATCTGTAGTCAAGGGAAGTTGCCATGGCTTGGTCCTGCTCCATCCCCTCCCTCTCTGGGGAAAGATCAGACAGTCCCACCGCCAATGCCCTTCCTGTTTGCAGTACGCACACTGATTAGCTCCTAGTTCTGTTGGTGGCTTTCTGGTCCCTTGGTGGTGACCAGGGTCACTAACCCATGGTGTCTTCCTTTCCCTTGAGCAGTCTAGAGGGCCACAGCTGGCAGGGCGGTTTGCCTTTTCATCTTTTTGTCTTCTCTTTCATCCTCAGTTACATCCTAGTTGTTAAGTACCCTAAAGGCAGCCTCTACTAGCTGTGCAGAATTAGTATCAGGAACTGTGGCCAACTTTTGGAGCTTCCTGAGGATGTCTGGAGCACTTTGAGATATGAAATAGGTGTTAGGAACCACTGTACTGTCCTGGGCCTCACGGTCCCAATTTGTATATCATGAGGCAGTTGTAGTCTCTAAAAAAAAACCAGAGGGGTTTTCCTCAGGGCCTTGTTAGATCTCTCTGAATTTAGACCAGTTAAGAGGTGACTGGCTTACTATTTGCATGGCTTTCAAAAGGAGACCCTGAAATATCCCAGCTTTTCTCGATCATCAGGGTCACTGGGATTCCATCCAGGGTCAGTGCCCAGCACAGCCGGTGCACTAGGCCTGCAAAGTTCTGACCTGGGCATTTGTTCACCATCAGCTTGTTTCCTGGCTTTTAACGGAATGGCTGGCTTTTCCTCGACTGTGAGGAGGGTAGATAACAGGCCTCTGGGTCAGCCCTCAATCCTCCAGGGTGTGCTTTCCAACTGTAAATGAAAGAGCCAGCACCATCCCTGGCTTAGAAGCCTGTATGCACTGGCACAATGCCCACTGCTCTTCCGGCTCCAGCCTGGTCTCGGCGTCCAGCCCACAGCAAAGCGACTGGGTGCTGAGTCTCTGCTGCTGCCACCACCCCCAACCAAGAGCGCCACGGCCAGAGAGAGTCTGGAGAAAGGCGGAAATCCTCCCCCATATTCTAAGGTCTTTTCTAAGGGTCTGTTTCCAACCTCCCAGGGGCAGCTCATCAAGATTTTGCCCAGAGAAGGTTTAGCACCTAGTAGCCTGAAACTAGACCAAGCCATGCAGCTACATCTCCAGAGGGAATTTAACCCCACCTAGGGGACCCCTCCATCTGTCTCAAACTCACATTCCATGCTACACAACACAAACACAAAAGGGGCTGGAACTCACACTCAGAGATAAATGTCGGGTGTCCCCAACCACAAAGACAGACTCAGCAATGCCACAGAGACTCTAACCCCACCTACGGGTACCCCTCCTTTTCCCACAGACACAGACGACTACACAAATTGAGACGTTCCAGAAGGGCCTCAAGCCCACATAAGACAGACTCAGTGACTCCAGAGGGACCTTGAACCCTCAAAAGACAGACTCAGTGACTCTGTGTGGGACTCAAACGCCATTAACGACTAGCCAAAGGTTGGATTGCTCCAGTTTCGCCAGACCCAAAGCATTGGGCCTCTCCAATGGCCAGGTCGTGCAATCCCTTAATGACACCAGAGGGGACTCGAACCCCTAAAAGACAGAGCCAGGCTTAAACATATTTTGTGAGACAACATTAAAAAAATAACTCTTATAGCTGTGCCGGAGGGTTGGCACCACTCACTTCCATCAAGATCCTCCAAGCAAAGTCCTCAGGGTGGCCGCTGGGTCTCCTGATGGGGCAGCGACGACACCAGGCCAGCGGCACAAGCACCAAGAAGAGGTTATGTCCCTTCGTGGTCGCCATTTTTGTTACCAAACCACAAGTGGATTGTCTCCTGGCAGAGTTAAAATCAGACTCTCGACCAGAAGGAGTTGTCACACAACGTAAAACTTATTTGCAGCAAAGAGGAGGCCATGTGGAATCATTGCCAAAGTCTTGGTGTCGGGAACAAAGGGAAGCGGGGGCCTTTTATTTCGGATGGGGAATGAATATTCAAAAGGGAGAGGCGGGCACCTGCTTGCGCAGACTCAGTTGGAAAACATGCTTCCACATACACTGTAGGTTATGGTAACAAGGCCTAAGCTCCTCCCAGACAGGAGACCTTAGCATTAAAGATGAGGTGAATGTGAGAAGTGTCGCTCTTGTGGTGAGGCTTGGTCTGGTTCAGGGTGGTGATGACTGCATCTCTTAGACAGTTAAATGCTTCTGATCCCACCCTTGAGCTCTGCAGGGCAATCAGTCAGTGACCAGGTGACCAGAAGCAACCAGTAAGGTTTTGTGGATCCTGGAACATTCCTCAGGGCTTCTAGCATGGGCAGGATAACAGCCACCCCCCGAAGGATGTCCACGTACTGATCCCCAGAACCTGTGAATGTGTTAAGTTACATGACAAGGGGAATTAAGGTTACATGTGGAACCAAGCTTGCTAATCAGCTGCTCTCAAAATAGGGAAAAGGGCTGGTCCAGTGGCACAGCGGTTAAGTTCGTGCACTCTGCTTTGGTGGCCTGGGGTTTGCCAATTCAGATCCTGGGCACAGACCTACGCACTGCTTATCAAGTCATGCTGTGGTAGGCATCCTACACACAAAGCAGAGGAAGATGGGCATGGATGTTAGCTCAGGGCCAATCTTCCTCAGCAAAAAAGAGGAGGATTGTCAGCCAATGTTAGCTCAGGGCTAATTTTCCTCAAAAAAAAAAAGGAGGGGGGAGATAATCCTGGATTATCCAGGTGGACCGGATGCAATCACCTGAGTTCTTAAAAGTAGAAGAGAGACGCAGAAGAGAAAGTCAGAGGGATCCGATGTGAGAAGGACTCACCCACTGTAACTGGCTTTGAAGATGAAGGAAGGGGTCAGGAGCCAAGGGCTGCTGGCAGAGCAGCCTCTGGAAGCCGGAAAAGGCAAGGAAACAGGATCCCCCCTGGAGATCCAGGAGGCACGCAGCCCTGCCAACATTATGATTCTAGCCCGGTGCGACCATGTCAGACTTCTCACCTACAGAACCGTAAGCTAATAAATTTGTGGTATTTTAAGCCTCTGAATATGTGGTCACTTATTACAGCAACCACAGGAAACTAATATAGTTTCCCAGATGCTATCAGGGGAAGAGAACCTGGTAAAAGTCTGCACATCCTGGCACCCTGGGATGGGGCCTCAGACGATCGTAACGAGGACATTAAAGGGCAGGAGCACCCAGGAAGCTGTAGACGCTGGGAACATCCAGGATACATACGTCCAGTGTAGACCTTGTCAAAGACCATGAGGAGATGAGTATGAATCTGCACAGGAGCAGGAAGAGAGTGCTGGCAGTCCCCCAGGACTCCCAGAACCACGTGCCCTCGGGGGATTCCCAGGGCAGGTCCTCGTCTTGGAGGCTCAGAGATCTCATGGGTGGGTCTCGTGGAGAGATCTCCCATTCGCCAAGCTCATTCTGAGAACCACAGCTGCAGGCCTGCCAGCTTCTTATCAACAGGACCTTGTCTCACTTGAGCTTAGATACCCAGGGAGCCAAATCGTAACCAGAAGGCTTCAGAGCAAGTTCTGTGACTCGAATATTTCACAGCCCCTGCTACACAGTCCCCAACTTGTGTCCACAACAGCTGCTCCCAGCACCAGGTAGGCTGCCTGTGTCCTGGGGCCTGTCCTCCCCAGCCCCACCCCCTGACACAGTATAGATGGCACTGCCAATGCCCCGTCCCTGACAATTCTTTTTCAGTGTTTCCACAATGACAACCAAGCCCTTACTCTGGCCCGGGAGCCATTCTGTCTCCCGAAGGGGACTCAGCTTATCAATCTTCTGGTCAATTATCTGTTGATTTTAAAGCTTAGCTTTCAGACAACAGTCTTATGTCCCCTCTTTCCATGTCATTGGCAAAAGCTTCCAGGAGCGTCTGTGCTACCAACTTATTTGTTCTTGAAAACAAACATCTCTACATCTCGGTAGACGTTCTACAACATCTTGCAACTTATTTGTTCACGAGACCAAACATCCTTGGAGATAAGGGTGTGACTGTGACCAGCCTGGGCCCCGAAATGGCTCTGGGTACCCCTCTGGGAGGCAGCCTTCGGTTCTTTGTCTCCATTCCAGCAGGCTGCAATTACCCACCTCATCCCCCATCAATGGGAGTCCCACGAGTGTGGATGACCTGGCACCTCAGACCCAGGTTGCATCTACTTTGTCAGTTTGGAAGGCTGTTTGCCTTGAAGACCAGTTCCTCCCTTTCCGTTTCACTCTCAAAATCTGTAACCCTCGGATTCTCTGTGGCTTCTGGGGCTCTTTGTCATATTTGACATCCTTTCAACTTCCCAACAGAAAGACAACCACGAGATCCTCCACACCCGCCTTCCACCACTAAGTAGCTGTCTGATCTTTGGCGACACATTTGATTCCTCTAAGCCTCGTGCTTTCATTCCACGAGTATTTACTATGCACCAACTAAGTGCCAAGCCGTGACTTGGGAAAGTTGCTAGAAATATAGCGGTAAGCAAAATGAACAAAATCCCTGCCCCTCGGAGCTTACACGCTAGTGGGAGGAGACAGGCAATAAACAGATAACTAACATACACAGAAGGCCAGGTCGTGACAGGTACCCAGGAGGAAATTAAAGCAGGGAAGGGGGACCAGGAGGAACAGGGACAGGGATGAAATCTGCAACGCCAGAATATTTGAAATAGCCTGAAACAGCCATAGGGAGAAGGTGAGCAAAGACCTGAGGAAGATGACGTCAGTTCCTCGCTTGTAACATGGGGACAATAATAATATTATTTACCTCATGGAATTGTTGTGAGGATTCAGTGAGTTAATACATAAAAATCACTTGGGCTACTGTCTGGCCCATTGTAAGTGCTTAATTAATATTAGCTATTGTTATAATCATTACTTTAATAAATGCTTTTTTGAAGGCCCTACTGTTTTTCAAGCATCCAGTTTAGTTTGTGTTGGGAACTCAAAGATGGCAAATGTGGTGTGCATGCTATTGTGCTCTCTCCAAAAACTGTAACAGACATCACTAATCAATTACTGCACTCTCTCCCTGAGGCGAGAGACAGTCCTCTAGGCAGTACGCATCAAACAATTGGAAGTGGCAGGAGAAAAGAAACTTATATGCCATCCCTTGATATAACTGCTATTAAGGGCAGCTTCATCTTTTCAACTCCCCCCACTGTTCTCATCCATTTACTATGTGACAGTAATTTGCTCTGTTAGCAAGAGCTGGCATCCTAACTCATTCATCCTTCTGTGAAATGATAATCTCCATCTGCTTTGAGTGGCAAAGAAAAGAATAATTCACAGTCCTCTACCAAGACTATGTAAGGTGATGCAAACCATCCTGCACTGTTAGTTGTCTAACGATCACACATTATTTCTTTAGGGATCACCCAGTAAAAAGATCTTGACTTCCTTCTGTCTATACTTCTTTGATGTGACAACAGGTCTGGGTCTGTGTTGTGGACATGTGTGACAATGGATCAGATGTTCTTAGGAAAGAAAGTGGCTTGCACACAGAAAGTCACTTGTTCTCCTTACATAATTGTGAAATTCCAACAACCTGAACACAAGCTCTTTCTCACTGCACTTTCTCTTGAGCCTATTCAAGACAGACCCAGAGTCTAAATTTAGTCTCACATTAGTAGTATCACTACTCAGGGGCCTATTAAACATCAGCTCAGTGGACACTTTCATAGAACTGTAAAGCGAAACCAAATACAATTGAAGTGTAGAAAATAATTACACTTCCCCTTGGTAGGCCAACTGTCCATAATGGAGACCCAGACAGTAAAATGCAGCCAGAAAAGAATACGCCAGTGCCTTTAAGCCAGAGGCTCTCTAATTCTCCCTGGGAGGGAGTCCCAGTGCGTAGGCTGGTGGAGGTCTTGTCTTAGCTTTCATCTGAAAACTGGGTTTTATCTCCAACTTTCCATTTTTTGAAATATCAAACTTGCAGAAAAGTTGAAAGACAATTAAATAAATACTCATTTACCCTTTACCAATTATAAATGCATGTGTATATTTATATATTTCTATGTATATACGTATACCTGTGTATATCTACGTATGTACACACCTTTTTTGCTGAGACATTTGAAAGTCAGTTGCAGACATAAGGTCACTTTCACCCCTAAATAGTTGACCTGCATCTACTAAAATAAAGAAGATTGTCTTATATAACCACAATACCACCATCACACCCATGAAATTTAACACAGACACAATAATATTATCTAATATTCAGTCCTTATTCAAATTTCTCCAATTATCTCCAAAGTGTCCTTTATATCCTTTTTTAAAAAAATTGTTACCCTGCCAATCAGGGTTCACACATTGTATTTGACTGTTTAATATATTTTCATCTAGAGCTGTCCCCCCCACCTTTTTTTGTCTTTCATGACACTGACATTTTTTAAGAGTCTTATGACTATTCTTCAATCTCTATTTGCCTAATTGCTTCCTCATGAGGTAATTCAGATTAACTCTTTTTGGCAAGAATACTAGTCAGTGATGTGTCCTTCCTAATATGTCACATCAGGAGACACATAATGTTAGTTTGTCCTGTTATTTATGAGTCTAATTTTGATCATTTAGTTAGGGTGATGTCTGACAGATGTCTCCACTCTAATTAATACACCATCTGCAAAGTGATCCTTTGATACTATATGAATATTTTGTACTCAACAACCTTCCAACCAATGACTTGAGCCTCTGTTGATGACATTGACTGAAATAGTTATTATGGGGGGTCTTTGCAAAACGGTGATGATCCAATTTAATCACTCCTTCTTTAATTACTAGCTGGCATTCTTCTGTGAAGACAAGCTGGAACCTGGGCTTTGAACTGTCATAAATCACATTTACAACAGCAGGAATTGTCCACTAGCAGTACAATGGGGAGCACAATGCCCTATGTGGTCTCTACTTGCTTCGCATGCTTCTCTCCCTCCAACTGCCCCCCTTATTGAGCACTGTCTTCTCCGCACAGCATTAAGGGCTTTATGTACATCGGATCATTCAGTTACTCCCAACCACTCTAGCAGGTGGGTGGTACTAGTCTCATTTTGCAGAGGAGGAGACTGAAATGCAGAGAAGCAACCTGCACAAGATCATCCAGTAAGGGACAGACCTGGGATTTGAACACAGACACATTTGACAGAAGAGGCTACGTTCCTGCCCAATCACGTTCCTAAACCCCTGTGTTATCCCTTTTTGTGGATATATATACCAATCACAGCAATAGTAATCTTTGAATTTTTGTGGATCCCTAGAGAGCTTTCATTCTTCCCCCTGAGTATGAGCAGTACATAGTGAAAAGCCCAAAGGAATTGAACTAAAATAGTAACTATGGGATCATGGATCATTTTTATTTGCCTCTTTATACTTACCTGTATTTCCCAAGTATTCTACAATGAACATGCATTGATGGTTTAGGCAAATTTCCAGTTGTCAGATTCAGAGAGGCCCTTCTGTCTGTCCCTATTAGAGCCAGGCTTATAATGATGGACACATGGGCACATGCCTGGGCTATGTGCTACTAAGTGGCCATTTAGTGATACATATGATTCATTCTATACCAAACCAACAGGGGAAAGAATCCAGTTCAACTAATGGTCCATCTTCCCAGAGTCCTAATCGCAGACTGGTTTGTGCAAGATTGCGGGTAGCTATCAAGGACAGAGGAGGCCGAGCCTTGGACCTCAAATTGTTTCCAAAGTAACAGCAAGACATGGAAACACACAAGAAACAATTTCTGAGAATGACAAGATAAGGAATGTTTGGTGGCAGAGTAAGAGTGACCATCATCTGTGAAGGTCAGATACAGGAGAGGTTATGAGGCTTCAAGAAATTTCTAGAAGGGAAGTAAGAATTACAGACCAGAAAGTCATTGCTCCAAGAGATTTTATAAGATTTTGGACCTTGGTAACTTTTCCATGTTTCTTATTTTTGTTTTTCCATGTCTGTTTCCCTATAGTCTTCAGCAGAGGAAGAAAAAAATGCCTCTAAAAAGGAAAAGAAGGGGCCAGCCCCGTGGTATAGTTATTACGTTCATGTGCTCCACTTCAGCGGCCCAGGGTTCACAGGTTCGGATCCTAGGCACAGACATACACACCACTCATCAAGCCATGATGTGGTGGTGACCCATATACAAAGTAGAGGAGGGTGGGAACAGGTGTTAGCTCAGGGACCATCTTCCTCACAAAAGAAAAAAAAGGAAAAAGAAGAAATAGTAGGGAGATTGAATCACAATACCAAACCAAACATAATTCTGACCAAAAATCAAAAAGTCACCATCAGACAGCTCCTACATGTAAAGAGCTCAGAAGCCATTACTTCCATCCTCACAAGAAAAAGCTGAACAAACCAAAAATCAACAACTTTTCTTAAATCCATTGGAGAATTGAGGTCACAGAGCAAACCACCACCCTGAAATCTGGAGAGACGGGAACACGGAGGAATCACAACTTACCGGGAGCAGGAGCCGCCATTGAAGCCAGCAACTGGTGGGAACACTGACACAGTGTGATGGATTGCTGGAGGCTGAGGGCGGCCGAGCTTGAGTTAAAAGCTCCTGGGGTCTCAGTCTTGGGGAGGCCCCACACTTTCCCGGAGTTTACCTCCAGGAGCCCCACCAGGTTCTTACTGTGAGGTGGGAAAAAAAATCCCCACGCTTCAGAGAAGGGGAGGGGGAAAAGTAACCATTTAAAAATAAGTTTGGGGGAATGTAACCATTTTAAAAGCCCAGAGCATTGTGTTCCCCTTACCGAAGGCCTGTCGTCAAGGCCTGTTGCAAGGAAAGCTGTTTCACCAGAACCTTATCTGCTGTGGGGGAAGGGCGGCCACCCAACTCCAAACCCCTCCAGCTTCTGGTCGAACGTAGGGGAGAAGAAGAAAGGCCAAGAAAACTGTTGAAGGCCAGGCCCAGGGTCTCAGGCCCACTGAGATTTAATCATAAGATTATGGAATACTTCCCCTCCCCAACACCTTACTGTGTTAGTTTCCTGGGGCTGCAGTAAGCAGGCACCACAAACTGAGTGGCTTAAACGACAGAAATTTATTCTTTCACAGTTCTGCAGGATAGAAGTCCAAAATCAAGGTGTTAGCAGGGTTGTGCTCTCTCTGAAGGCATGAGGGAAGAAGCCTTCCTTCTCTTTCTAGTTTCTGGTGGTCGCCAGCAATCCTTGGCATTCCTTGGCTTGTGACTGCCTCCCTCCGATGGTTACTGAACCAAAGGTGGGTTCGCCTCCTAGAAGAGCTAAAACTCAGACTCTTGACCAGAAGTAGCTGTCACACAAAGCAGAACTTATTTGCAGCAAATAGGAGGCCACGTGAAATCATTGCCAAAGTCCTGGTGTCCCCAAACATGGGCAAGCAGGGGCCTTTTATTTGGGATGGGGAATGAATATTCAAAAGGGAGAGGTGGGCATTCGCTTGTGCAGACTCAGCTGGAAAACACGCTTCCACATACACTGCAGGTGTTGGTAATAAGGCCTAAGCTCCTCCCAGGGAGGAGATCTTAGCATTACAAATAAGGCCAAGGCCGGAGGTGCTGCTCTTGTGGTGGGGCTGGGTCTGGCTCAGAGTGGTTGCAGATTGCATCTTTTAAACAGTCAAATGTTTCGCAAACCTCCCTTGAGCTCCTTGGGGCGATTACTCAGACACAATCTCTGCCTCAATCATTGAGTGGCCTTTCTGTGTGTCTGTGTGTATCCCTGTCTGTCCTCTCCTTTTCTCATAAGGACATCAGTCATTGGATTTAGGGCCCACCCTAATCCAGGACGACCTCATGTCAATGTAACTAACTACATCTGCAAAGACCCTATTTCCAAGTAAGGTCACATTCTGAGGTTCCAGGTGAACGTGAATTTTGGGGGGACTTTATTCAACCCACTACACTCACCACCACATCAATAGATTCCACCAAAAGTAGGTTACAAGTGAGAGAACTGCAAGGCACAGAAGCCATTTAAGGTGGAGCTCTTAGGAAAAACTCAAGACAACCAAACAGAAAAAAATAAAATGAGGAAACTGAAGTCTCTGGCACCTACAGCTACAGCAAACATTAAACACAGCCCAGATCCTAGTCAACTTAACATAGAACTTCACACTAAAAGTCTGTTTAGCTCAAGTCCTACTATCACATACATCATATCTAGGGTTCAACAAAAAATTACAAGGCAGGTGTCGGCCCAGTGGCATAGTGGTTAAGTTCATGTGCTTCGCTCTGGCAGCCTGGGGTTTGCCGATTTGGATCCCGGGTGTGGACCTACACACTGCTCATCAAGCCATGCTGTGGCGGCATCCCACATACAAAATAGAGGACGACTGGCACAGACATTAGCTCAGGGTCAATCTTCCTCACCAAAAAAAAAAAAAAAAATTACAAGGCATGCTAAAAGGCAGCACTCAGTCTGAAGAGACAAAGCAACCAGCAGAACCAGACTCAGATGTGACACAGATTTTGGAATTATCAGATAGGGAACTGAAAATAACTATGATTAATACGTTGAGGGCTCCAATGGAAAAAGTACATACATGCAAGAACAGATGGGTGATGAAAGCAGAGAGATGGAAATTCTAACTAGGAATCAAAAGGAGATACTAGAAATCAAAACTGAGGGGCTTACCCGGTGGCGCAGCAGTAATGTTCACAAGTTCCACTTCAGTGGTCCAGGGTTCACTAGTTTGGATCCCAGGTGAGGACTTACCCACTGTTTGTCAATCTATGCCGTGGCAGGCATCCCATCTATAAAATAGAGGAAGATGGGCATGGATGTTAGCTCAGGGCCAGTCTTCCTCAGAAGAGGAGGGTTGGCAGCAGATGTTAGCTCAGGGCTAATCTTTCTCAATAAATAAATAAATAAAAATTAAAAAAATAAGGGGCTGGCTCCGTGGCCAAGTGGTTAAGTTCATGCGCTCCACTACGGCGGCCCAGGGTTCGGATCCTGGGCGCAGACATGGCACCGCTCATCAGGCCACGTTGAGGCGGCGTCCCACAACAACCCACAACTAGAAGGACCGGCAACTAAGACATACAACTGTGTACAGGGGGGTTTGGGGAGATAAAGCAGAAAAAAAAAAAAAAAGAGATTGGCAACAGTTGTTAGCTCAGGTGCCAATCCTTAAAAAAAAAAAAGGAAGATTGGCAACAGTTGTTAGCCCACGTGCCAATCTTTAAAAAAAAAATTAATTAATTAAAAAAATAAAAGAAATCAAAACTGAAATGCAAAGAGAAAAGAGAATAAAGACAATGGGGCAGAATATCCAAGAACAAAAAGATAATTGCAAAAGGTGTGCCATATGCATAATGGGACTATTGGAAAGAGAAGGAAGAGAGAAAGCAGCAGAAGAAATATTTGATGTATTAATGATTGAGAATTTTCCAGAATTAATGACAGACACCAAACCACAGATCCAGGAAGCTCAGAGAACAAGCTGGAGAAATACCAAATAATCTAAACCTAGGCATATTGTATTCAAACTGCCAGAAACCAAAGACAAAGAGAAAATCTTGAGAAAAAAGCCAGAGGGAAAAATACCTTAACAAGAGAGGAAGAAGAATCAGAATTACATTGGACTTCTGGTCAGAATCCATTCAAACAAGAAGCAAGTGAAACAAAATATTTAAGATGTTGAAAGAAAAAACCCCACCAACCTAGAGTTCTATATACGGTGAAATTATCCTTCAAAAGCTAAGGAGAGGGCCGAGTGGTTAAGTTCATGCACTCCACTTTGGCAGCCCAGGGTTTCGCCAGTTCGAATCCTGGGCGCAGACATGGCACCGCTCATCAGGCCACGTTGAGGTGGCGTCCCACATGCCACAACTAGAAGGAGCCACAACTAAAATATACAACTATGTGCCGGGGGGATTCAGGAAGAAAAAGCACACACACACAAAAAAAGAGAAATAAAAACTTTCTCAGACAAAGAAAAACTGAGGAAATTTGTTGCCAGGAGACGTGCCTTGCGAGAACTGTTAAAAGGAGTTCTTCAGAGAAAAGGAAAATGATACAGGTCAAAACTCAGACTTATGTAAAGAAGGGAAGAGAGGTAGAGAAGGAATAAATGACAGACAAATAAAATCTTTTATTTTTCTTATTCTAAATTGATCCAGTAGATCATTGTTCAAAGTAATAACAGCAACAATGTATTGGGTGGTTATAGCTTGTGGGTAAGTGAAATGAACGACAGATGTTATTACCAGACAAGAGGGAGGAATTGGGAATGCAGTCATGCTCTGCAGAACGACGTTTCAGTCAATGACGGATGCAACAGTGGTCCCATAAGACTAGTTCCATATAGCCTCAGTGTGTAGTAGGTTATGCCATCTAGGTTTGTGCAAGTGCACTCTATGATGTTTGCACAATGAAATCACCTAACAACAGATTTCTCAGAATGCATCCTTGTCGTTAAGCGACGCACAACTACTGTGTTATAAGACATCTGCACTGCTAGTGAGGCATATAACGCTGTGTGAAAGTGGACATAGGTTAATTGTAAACATCTATTGAAAACTCTCGGGCAACCGCTAAAAAAGTATGATGTACATTCAAAGAGGAAAGAAAATGAAATCATTTAAAATACTCAAGTAAAACCAGAGAAGGTAGAAAAAGAGCAGAAGATTTTGAAAAGAAAGAAAGAGAAAGTGCAATGAATAGAAAACAGTTACGGACACAGCAGATATTGATCCAACTATAGCACTAATTATTTTAAAGGTCAATGGTCTATATGGACCAATTAGAAGATAGAGACTGTCATAGAGGATACAAACCAAGATCCAACTGTAAGTTATTAAATATAAAAGATACAGATAGATTAAAGGGATAGAAGCCATAAAAAAGATGGAAATTCTGACACATGCCACAACACTGATGACCCTTGAGGACATTACGTACACTAAGTGAAATAAGTGGGTCACAAAAAGATAAATACTCTATGATTCCACCTACATGAGGTAAGTAGTCAAATTCATAGAGACTGAAAGTAGAATGGTGGTTTCCAGGGGCTGGGAGGGAGGGCGGAATGGGGAATTAAGGTTTAATGAGCACAGAATTTGAATTTCGCAAGCTAAAAAATTTCTAAAAGATGGTGTACATCATTGTATTTCAGCTCCTGTGTGGACCACATCGTGTTTACCACCCCAAGCCTAGTTGCCATCTGTCACTGTACACCTTTGCCCTTTTACTCCTTTCGCCCTCCCCTCTCCCCACTTTCCCTCTGGTAACCACCAATCTGTTCTCTGTCTCTATGTGTTTGTTTGTTGTTGTTGTTTTATCTTCCACATATGAGTGAAATCATACAGTATTTGGCTTTCTCTGTCTGACCTGTTTCATTTAGCCTAATGCCCTCAAAGTCCATCCACGGTGTCTCAAATGGCAAGATTTCATCTTTTTTATGGCTAAGTAGCATTCCATTGTATATATATACCACATCTTCTTTATCCATTCATCCCTTGATGGGCACTTAGGTTGTCTCCAAGTCTTGGCTATTGTGAATAATGCCACCATGAACATAGGGGTGCATATATCTTTTCAAATTAGTGCTTTCATGTTCTTTGGATGAATATCCAGAAGTGAAATAGCTGGGTCATATGGTAGTCCTATTTTTAATTTTTTGAGGAATCTCCATACTGTTTTCCATAGTGGCTGCACCAGTTTACACTCCCACCAGCAGTGTATGAGATGTACGAGAGTTCCCTTTTCTCCACATCCTCTCCAATACTTATTTATTTCTTGTCTTTTTGTGTGTGTGTGAAGAAGATTGACCCTGAGCTAACATCTGTGCCAATCTTCCTCTATTTTATGTGGGATGCCGCCACAGTGTGGCTTGATGAGTGGTATGTAAGTCCGCCCCTGGGATCCAAACCTGCGAACCCCGGGGCACTGAAGCGGAGCACACGTGCTTAACCACTACGCCATGGGACCAGCCCCTCTTGTCTTCTTAATAATAGTTATTCTCGCGGGCGTGAGGTGATATCTCATTGTTTTGATTTGCATTCCCCTAGTAATTAGTGATGCTGAACATCTTTTCACGTGCCTTTTGGCCATCTGTATATCATCCTTGGAAAAATATGTGTTCAGGTCCTCTGCCCATTTTTTAATAAGGTTGTTTTGTTGTTGTTGTTGAGTTGTATGAGTTCTTTATATATTTTGGATATTAACCCCTTATCAGATCTATGATTTGCAAATATCTTCTCCCAATTCTTAGGTTGTCTTTTCATTTTGTTGATGGTTCAAACTTTTTAGATAAAATTATCATGATAATTTCTGGATACTTTTCAGATTTATGGGTTTATCTCAGAAGTCCATTCTATGCTGGGACAGTCACCTTTGGTTTCCAGGCTCAGCTGTCAGTATGTATACGTGGGATGCATCTTTACCTTCCTGCCTCTGTCCCCATCTTTCTTCCCCATGTACTTCCATTTCAATCGTATCCATCCTTTCAAGTAGGTCTCCTACAAACGCCCCCTCCTCTGTCCAGCCTTTTCTGATCCGCCAAGTGGAATTCCTCCACTTCCAAACTTCAGTGGCACTTTACTTGACGTGAGGATAACTTGAATAAGACCTCGATTATTGAATGGATGTTACTGACATCTGCTTAGCTGCTAACTCTGAAAAATAACCAAATTAAAATCATTAACCAGCCATAAAAAAATTCCCTTAGACCTCCACATGTAAACTCCAGGGGCAATGTCTTGGGTTTTCCAGGACTTTCTGGGGGTCTTAAGGCTGAGGCGTGGAGAAAGAGTCTGATTTGCCTCTTGGCCGTGGTGGGAATCGACATTCCTCTCAATGTTTTTCATATACAGGAAGTGGTAATTCTCAACCTCTCTGGTCTCAGGTTTTGACTCACTGGGGTCCCCACACCCCAGGGCCTGGCCTCTGTGCTGCTAAGGCTCTGAGCAACTCAATGAGGTACGTGGCTGGAAAATTCCCCTAGGGGGCTAATCGTGAGAAGGACCACTCTCTCATTCATGTGGTTTCGTCAGGATGACTGAAGGCCGTAGGCCTGGGCCACGTTCTCTTGATCACACACACCATTGTAGATTTAAAAAGAGTCCTAAAGGTCGCCTGTCTCGTTAAGTGTTTCACACCCCTCCCCCAGTTAATAATATCTCTTCTGTTTTTCTAAACTTCCTAGTACATTGTGAATGCGGCTACCTGCTATAAGAAGCTGATTTCTTTGAGGTTTTTTGCAAACATTCAACTAACATCACGCTTAGTATACCAGGATTCCCCTCCTATGGCCGTGAAGCCCTGGGGTCACCAACTCGAGGCAAACATAACGAAGGCTAATCTTATTGATAGGAAAGTGGAAGCCTTAAGTAGCCTCATAAAACCACAGGGCAACATTAGAACATGTAACCTGACATCTGAAGCTTGTGTCAAAAGGTATAAACTTCGGCCATGTCACACTCACTAGGATGGCTATAATCAAAACATGGAAAATAACAGGTGTTGGCGAGGATGCAGAGAAATTGGAACCCTCATACACGGCTGGCGAGAATGCAAATGGGTGCAGCTGATGTGGAGAACAGTTTGGGGGTTCTTCAAAAAGGTTAAACGTAGAGTTACACGCGGCCCAGCAAGTCCACTCCTAGGTCTGTGACCAAGAGAATAGAAAACAGGTGTTGAACAAAGACTTGTATACAAATGTTTGCAGCAGCACCGTTCACAGTGGCCAAAAGGAGGAAGAGCCGAGCTGTCCATCAGCTGATCAACGGATACGTGAGCTGTGGCGTATCCCTCCACCGGAATATCTCATCATAAAAAGGAAGGAAATACTGATACCTCTGCAACACGGATGAACCTCAAAAACATACGCCAAGCGAAAGAAGCCAGACACAAAGGGCACATATTGTATGATTCCATTTACCTGAAATGTCAAGAATAAGCAAATCCACGGAGACAGAGAGCAGATTAGTGATTGCCAGGGGCTGGGGGGAGGGGATATTGACAGTGACTGCTTAATGCACCTGAGGTTTCCTCTTGGGGTGATGAAAATGCGGTTACACAGCATTGCGAAGGTGCTAAAAGCCGCTAAATGTACACTTTAAAATGGTTAAAGTGTTAAACTGTGTTATGTGAATTTTACCTGAATTTTTTAAAAATTGTGTGCTTTGACTTAGGAAAATGTTTGTCACAGAAACTGCTTCTCTCCTTGCAACATTTCATAACCCTCCAGCGTCAAAGCCCCTCCTCCAAAACCCATCTCCAAAGTCGCCCGCATCCCAAGAGATGCCCACGGACTAGAAGCCAGACAGGAGAGGACAGCCTGCAGTGTGACCTTCCCCCTAATTGGGACCTTCGTTCTATGGCCTTCTCATCGCTCTCGCATCTGGAGGCCACGCCAGCCCCAGAAGGACCCGGGTATTCCCAATGCCGTGGCATCCAGAGTGTCACATGGTCCTCCCAAATAGCCAGCATCCATAGATTAGACAAAAGCCAACACTGAACAGATTTCATGTGAAGGCAGAATGTGAAACAGGAAGAAATGAAAGTGAGCACCAGAGATCTGATTAAATGGGTAATAAAGCACAGCATAATGTGAAAAGGAGGATATACATTATACTGTCTTTTATATAAGGAAGAAGAGAAAATGAGAATATGAGTGTGTTATTTTCATGCAAAGAAATACAGGAAAGATAATAGAAATTAATGAAAAGGGTTAACTATGGAGGTGGGAGGGACAGCCCTGAAGGAATGGGGTGGCAGTGAGACTTCTCCTGTATACCTTTTTATATCCTTTTAACTTTGAGCCACATGAATGTTTTATGCATTAAAAAAATTAAATTAAATTTTAGGGGCCAGCCCTGGTGGCCTAGTGGTTAAGTTCGGCATGCTCTGCTTCGGCAGCCCAGGTTTCGGATCCCGGGTGCAGACCTACACCACTCATCTGTTAGCAGCCATGCTGTGACAGTGGCCCACATGAAAAAAAAAACAAAAAGAAAAAAACAGGAAGATTAGCAACAGGGCTCCAGATGTTAGCTCAGGGCAAATCTTCCTCAGCAAAAAAAAAAAAAATTTAAATTTTAAAAGGATAGGATAAAGCAAACCCTACAATAGAGTACAAACGGGAGCAAAACAAATTGATTACATATCACACTGATAACACAACCACACAGAACAAGGAATTAATCCGGTATTCTGATTGTACATCCCTAATGAGATCTGTTCTGAGAACAAAAACAACTCCAAAAAAGAATCTTATTCTTGACTTAGTAGGTATGCCGTTAGTAGTAATATTGGTCTTGTAATTCTGAAACTCTTTTATGTATAATGTAGAATTAAGCAAATACATAGTTTACTGTAAAAGAAAAACAATACTAGTAATATGTAAAAGGAGTTAAGAAAAACCCTATAATGTTAAATTTGAGGTGGAAATATCAGTTTGAACACATGATTCTTTTTTTAAAAACTGAGTCTCCTAGTTCTGTTCCCTGAAGAGTCTAGAAGCAGCTGCACCCCGGTAGCAATGAACATATGTAACACTGGGTTCTTGTTTCTAGATATCATTCACCACTAAGGGAACCAGGACTCCTTGGAGAAATGGTTCATTCTCAGGCTGGGGCTGAAAGTGTACAGCATGAGCCTGGACTATCTGTCACACCACAAAGCAAAAAGGCACACAAAGATAAATGTGACCATGTCAAAGGGACACAGGAGGTGACTTAAGGAGCTCCCACTGCTCAACGTGGGACAATGTGAACATCCAAATGAATAATGATAGTATCAGATTATAGCACACTTTTAAAAAAATCCATGAATCCACAGTGATTTTTAGAAAGAAAAAAAAAGGTGAGTGGGGCAAATTCTTACAGAAAAATGCCAGCTAGTAAGTGTGGAAGAAATAAAAGAATGAAAACCCACCACTTTGCAACCCCCAATGTAGTCCTTGATTCAGGCAAATCTCATCAATGATTGCTAAAACTGCTGGGTGAACTGGATAGGCAGCTGATCCTGTGACCATGTAACGATCCTACAAATGACTTACTAATTACAAAGGGGAAAATGGAGAGAGGCTTGGTGATCAAACTACGTCACCAAGAGGACCATGACCTGCCATCATTTGCCCTGAGGTGACACAGCGAGAAGTACCCAATTTCACCAGGTAGTCCTCGTGCCAAAAATATTAACCTTGAATCTAATCATGAATGAACAACCAGATTAATCCAGCACGTGGGACATCTTACAAGACAACTGGCCTGGACTCTTCAAAAAAGCCAATGTCACGAAAACAAATAGCAATGAAAACAACAAAAAGGTGAGAGATTGTTTTAAATTAAGAGAGACTAGAGAGACATAACCAATGATCATATATGAACTTTGATTGGATCCTGGATAGGAAAAAAAAATCCAGCTATAAAAGACATTGAGGGAACAATTTAGAGATTTGAGTACAGTTGGTATGCTGGATGCTGTTATGGTTATAATAATGGTCTTGTGGTTTTGTGGGAGAACATCCTTATCAGGAGATGCTGAGATATTTCGAAGCGAAGCGTCAAGATGTCAGCAACTTGTTTTCAAATCATTCAGCAAAATAAAAGTATCTAAAATATACAGAGAGAGGGAGAGAGAAAGAGAAAGCAAACATGGCAAAAACGCCAACAGTTGGAGAATCTAGGGGAAGGTATAGGGGTGTTCATTGCACTCCTCTTTCAACTTTTCTGTAGGTTTGACAATTTCAGAATAAAACGTGGGGAGCGGGTCATTGCAGGGTGGACAGAGAAGGTGTGATGGAGCTTGCTGCCAGGCCCGAGGCAGTCCGCCACCCACACAGGAAGTTCAGAACGGCTCCCCACGTTACACTAGACTAACCTCCTTTGAGTCTTCCTAAAAGAGGGGAAGGCCTACATTTCACATTCCCTGGACCCCCAGGCCCCCATTCAGCCCCTGGTAAAACCCCCGTCACTTGCAGACACTCTGAACCAAACACCCACTGGAAAAGTGTAATCAATGGAAAACACACCTTGCAAACACCACACAGGTGGAGAGGAAGAGTCTTCCCGTATCCCAAGCTCTGGGACTGGGTTCCACCCCCTGCCCCGGCCAAGTTCCTGGCTGGTGAGGCCTCTGGCTGATCCCAGGCCTGTGCTCAACTGGGAGGAGTGGTCCACCTACCATACCAAGGTTTCTCCTTTCTTATCCTCTAGGACACGGGGGGCTATTTCTAAGTGGACCTCGGGCTCTGGTGAGGAAGGCCCCCTATTCCTTTCCAGCACCATCCTGACTCAAAACTGCATTGATTCGTTCATTCGCTCATTTATTCAATTATGTGACCAGTATTTCTTGAGTCCCAGGCACTGTTTTGGGCAGTAGGGGCACCTTGATGAACAAGCAGCCGTGGTTTCTGCCCTTGCGGAGCTCATGGGCACATCGCAACCGTGACAAGTGCCACGAAGGGGAGGAACAAGGTGCCAACAGAGCTGGTAGTGGAGGAAACTGCTGGAGTGACATATGAGTGACAAGCAGGAAATACAATCGACAGGCTCTGGGGATGGGTGGATTTGAGGGGCGATGAGAAGGGGGGTGTCAAGGGATGCTGCCAGGATTCTGGCTTGTGTCACTGGATAGACAGTGTTGGCCTTCAGCGGGACATCCTGGAAGAGGCCTGCAGTGGAGGGGGTGACAGAAATCCACACAGGCCACTGCATGACAGTCAGGCACACAGAGGAGAGGCCTGTGCTGTGCTGTGGGTCTCTGAGTCGTCACAGAGGCCATACGTGGCCAGAACCTGCCCATCTTCTCTGGAAGCCTCCATCACTCCCAGAAGGCCACCCATGAAAGTCTTCAATCCTGGGCAGTCTCCTTCTACTTTGCTCTTCTTTGTTCTCAGAAGATGATTCTGGGCAGCATCTCACATCCCAAGACACAAGGCTGCTCTGGCTTGCTGGAGCGGATGGTGCATTTCCTTTCACCCCTGAAATCAAGGAGGGGGCGGTGTGGAGGAGGGAAGCAGTTCACATGCACACACATGCAAGCATGAACATTCTCTCCGTCTCTCTTACACACACAAACACACACTCATAAGCACGATTCTGTCTCTCAGGTGTTTGATTAGCTCTGTAAAGACTGAAGATCATTTTATTTGCCAGGGTTTGGTTAGGGGAAAACCCAGTATTTGCACTGGAGAATGGAACCCTTCTCTGCTACCCTTCTCCCCCCACCGCCATCACCCACAATTTCCTAAAAACAAGAAATTCTTGGTGCAAGTGCATTTTACGTGGAATGAGACAAGGGGACTAAGCCTCACTTCCAGAGGAACATTGAGCAAAACAGGGCATGTGTGGAAGAAGTTCCAGGAGTGTAAACCCTTGGGAATTAGTAGAAAATGTGGGTTGGATGTGCATTCATTTCCCAGTGCTCCTGCAATGAATTACCGCAAACTTCGTGGCCCAAAACAATGGACACTTACTCTGTCACTGCTCTAAGGCCAGAAGTCCAAGGTCAAGGTGTCAGCAGGGTCACACTCCCTCCAGAAGCTCTAGGGGACATTCTGTTCTCTGAATCCTCCAGCTTCTGTGGCTCCAGCTGTCCCCTGGCTCGTGGCTGCTTCACTCCAGCCTCTGCCTCCGTCTTACCGCGGCTTTCTCCTCTTCTGTGTGTCTCTCTTAAGGACCCTTGTCACTGGATTTAGAGTCCACCCAGATAATGATCCCACAAATGTCTTCATCTCAAGATTCTCAGCTATGTCTACAAAGACTGCTTTTTTCAATAAGGCACATTCACAGGTCCCAAGAATTCTTATATGGACATATCTTTTGGGGGGAGCCACCTTTCAACCCACTGCAGGATGCAACTTTCACAGAACATGGGGGACAGAGGCAGCGGTTCAGCTCTCTTTCCTTCTGACTCGGCGCTGGCTCCTTGTGGTGAGGGCCACTCATACCAGAACTGCGCTGAGAAACCCATCGGTCCCGCAGGCGCTCACCGCTTCTCAACAAGAAAACAGAAGGCATTCTGGGAAATGCTGGAGGGCCCCAAACCCCTTCCCAGCTATGCAAATGATACCTCTCTTCACGGCCAAGTTCCAAGCCCCCTGCTTTGAGGTCCCTTGGCTGGCCACCCCAGGCCCCCACTATCCCACCCTCCATCAGACTCAGCGACCTTGGATGTTGATGTTGTTTAAACCCCTCGACAAGCATTTGCTGCCTGCCTACTCTATGCTGGACCCCAGGCTTATGGGGAAACACATCTGGCAATTAATCCTGCTAATTGCTTTGGGATGCTAGCCTTGGACTGGTTCTGGGACATCCCAGATTCCTGGGGGGTGAGTGGGAGGCTCAATGGCAGTAAAGAAGCTAAATTCCCTAAAGCTAAAATCGTCCTCAAAGATCCCCGTTAAAGCACCAAGAGGCAGGTCTTGAGGCTCAAAAGCAAAACTCCACCTGCTCCCTCACATGTAGGGAGGTGTCCCTGCCCTGCGGCAGAGTCAGTGTGAAAATGTGGGTTGGGGAGGAGAGGGAAATGAGTTATCGAGGCTTTCCTCTTTTCTTTCTCCATCTCCAGATTGTATAGTTGGCTTTCCTAAATTATGGGCACGTGTGTGCCAACCTATTGTGTGTTGTTCTCCTCGTGGACGAGCCACCCTGACAACAAGCTACTTGACAGCAGAAGGAAATGCCCTCACCTCCCGTTGAGGGGGCCACAGGGCAGGCTGCGCAAGGCTGGACAGAGCAGGTGCCAAATGAAGTCGCTGAGGGAAAGTAGGGTTGGAAGGGGGAGTGATGCCATCACCCGAGTAGTGATGGGGGTCTCACTCCTCCAAGTGACTCTAAGAGATTGTTCCCAACAAGAGGAATTCTGGGCAGAGCTATTAAGACAGGACTTTCTCACCTCATTGCACAGGTCCAGTGACTTCCTCTGGGCCAAATATCCATCCAAAGCCACAACAGGGACAAAGGGCCACACCGTCCACTTCTGAAGTCTCAGGTGGCAGCCATGTGCAGAGAGTCATTGTGCCCAGTGCCTGACACAGCTCAACACGTGGTAGATGTTCACTCAATGTTGACTGCCTCAGAGAATTCTCAGGTCTGCCAATCTCAGCCGGGGCCCTGGGGCTTCCTGTATTAGTCAGAGTTCTCCAGAGGAACAGAACCAATAGGATGTGTATATATAGAGAGAGATTTATTTTAAGGAATTAGCTCATATGATTTTAGAGACTGGCAAGTCCAAAATCCACAGAGTAAGCTGGAGACCCAAGGAAAAGTTGATGCTGCAGTTGGAGTCCAAAGGCAGTCTGCTGACAAATTCCCCCTCTCTTGAGGGAGGTCAGTCTTGTTCTTAAGGTCCTCAACTGATTGGACGAGACCCACCCACATTGTAGAGAGCAATCTGCTTTGTTTAAAGTCTACCGATTTAAATTCAAGCCTATCCAAAAAAATACCTTCAAAGAAGCATCTAAGGTACTATTTGACTAAACATCTGGGTACCATGGCCCAGCCAAGTTGACAAATAAAATTAGCCATCACACTCCCCCACCCCTGCCCAACCAAGGCCCTCTGGGGCTCTTTGAAGAGTCAGGTTCTCCCTCGCATTTGCTCTGCCAGCTCCCTTCCAGGCTGGGCTGACCCTGAGGTTCTCCCCTGCCCTGTTCTACCCAAAGAGGCCCCAGCAACCTGAACTCCTCTTTCCTGGATCTTTCTCTTTCCAGCCAGGCGGCCCTTCCCCCCCACCCCCACTTTGGCAGCTCCCAGAATATTCTCCCCAAGAGTCCCTCCAGATGGAATCAAGGGTTGACAGCTGTGCCCAGAGGATGGGAGTAGCTCTCCCTGGCCCCCTCCTCCTGTTCCTCCCTCCCCTGCATCACGGCCAGCCTGGACCAGCAGGAAACAAGATTAGGAGCTTAATACCTCGTTTTATTTTCTTCTAGAGTTTAACACCATGTGAAATTATAGCATTATTCTACCTGTTTATTGTTTGTCTCTCTACCACCAAATCATAAGCTCCAGAAGGACAGGGACTTCATCCCCAGAGCCTAGCCCAGCGTCTGGCACAGAGGGGCTCAGAGAATTTGTTGACTGGATGAAAAACATTTATGGAACTTCTCCTTTGCTCAGCACGTGCTGTGCCAAGCTGTGGGCATAAACTCAGCGGGCAATTTACAATTTCAGAGCATCTCCAAACACCTGCCGAATACACTTCACTTCTCTCTCCTTGGGAGCTAGACCCTCCCTTCCACGAGGACAGGAGTCATCTTCCCTCCTCGCTCCCGGAGTCTGCCCACAGTTGAGCATCCCAGAGCAGGAACTGAGTCTCTTTCAGTCCCGGGAGGAGTATGCGCTGAGTCAAAGAGGAGATGCCTGGGGTCTAGTTGGAGGAAAGGGAAGTGGACACGCTGTTCAGCCCTGTGCGGACTCATGCACAGTCCCAGCAGCTGCAGAGCTTTGCAGAGGAAAGGGGCCTGGGATGTGCTTTAGAGGTAGAGTTCCAACTCTGCACCCAGCTTTTCCTGCACCTCTGGCTCTGGCCTTGGGGACTGCTGAGGGCCATCTGGATCCGAAAGCCAGCTGGATCCCAGAGGGGCACTGTTGTCCCTCTCCTCTGACGCTGCGAGCCTTGGCGACTAGGACCAGCAGCCCGGCAGCGCCACCTGGCAGTCAGCGTCGCTCAGCCAGCGCCGGGAATCACGGGCCCGGGCCAGGGTCCCAGTGGGAGGGCAGACTTAAGCTCCACTTTAGCTGACTTGGCCCGTGGGACCACCGTGCGCACCAATAACTAATCCTTCTTACACAAGGCAGGACTCCAGTTGGTGCCCCTTTTTATTTCAAAACTAACATACATTTATTATCAAAAACACAAACAAAAAGAAAAATCCTCCATATCGGGTTGCGAGATAAAATACAGGACATCCCGTTAAATTTGGATTTCAGATAAACAACGAATAACTGCTTGTTCTAAGAAATTATTCGCAGTTTATCTGAAATCCAAATGTAACTGGAAGTCCTGTCTTCTTATTTGCTAAATCTGGCAACTCTATACCCACAACCTAGTTACACTCTAGTTAACACATTGAAGTGTATTTATATAGGCTTTTTTTTCTTATCCCTGCATGTATATTTTTTACCCAAAAAGGAGGAGAGGCTCCTAAGGTAGACTCTTTTGCAACCCGATTTCTCCATTTAACCATATCCCATGAACATCTTTTCATGGCATCGAATGTTCTTTTATAGCCTCATTTTCCATGCCGACATCATGTAAGACTCTTAAACATCTGGAGATTATTACAGCTTCCTGATCCCCTATTCTTTTTTTCCAGGCCTGACTGCCTGGAATCCTTCATGGCTTCCGGTGCTTCTCCACCAGGCAGGCCATTGGTAGCACATGGAGCAGGTACCACTCTGAATTCTGCAACACTAGTAAGCAATGACTGAGACTTTCCTCGGAGAAGCACTATGGCTCCGGCCCAGGAATTAGATTGCATGGTCAAACGCCTTCTCTGCTGCTCCTCGCTCCCTAGCTTCGTGGCCTTGGACATGGCCTGTAACTGCTCACCCGCAGCCTTCTTGATTGCAAATGGGGCTGGCGATCATGGTAGAGCTATTGTGAGGATTAGACTTTCTCTTCCCTGCTAGATTGCAACCTCCACGTGGGCAAGAAGCTTCCATGTCTATCACGGTCGCCATTAAATCCTTATAGAAGATGCTCAATGTTTGCACATCACTGGCACTCAGAAATACTTGTTGACTAAATGACCAAATGATGGATGCTTTTCCACAGACTGCCCACTTTGGCAGAGAGAGCGCAGCGCTGTCAGGATCTGTTCAAATAAATTGAGGTATATTAAAGATTTTAAGAGTTCATTTGAGCGAAAATGGATCCTAGTTGGGCTGCCCCAAACTGGAAGTGGTTAGGAGAGCTCAGCCAGTAGGAGCCAGGGGAAAGACACATGGAGGCCGTGTGGAAGCAGAGAAAGGAAATCATTGGTTGACTGTAGCTTAAAGCCTAGTTAGCTGCTTGTGACTGCATGTCCTTAGCATTTTGATTTTGTAACCCTGGGGCATTTGTGGGCTTAGATTTTGGTTTACTTACGTAGGCCACCACAGTATTACAGCCACCTCATCTAATGGCTTCCTTGTTTAATTTACCAGATCCGATCTGGGTTCTAACCACAGGCTCCTAAGCAGCCAGATCAGCCTGCCTGCCCTCTCCCCACAGTAACACAGCTCCCCAGACTTGCTGCTCTGGGAATTCAGTCATTAGCGTCATGAGCAGCAACAAAGATAAGTCTCTCCGATATCTGGGAGCCAGGGTGAAGCGGGGGGCGGTGGGGGTGGGGGGGGGGAGGATGAGCTTCCGGTCAGACAGATCAGACTTGAATCCTTGCTCTGCCATTTTCTGGCTGTTGACCTTGTATTAGTTTCTTATTGCTGCAAATTAAAACAACGCAAATGGGTTATCTCACAGTTCTGAAGGTTGGAAGTCCAACACAGCTGTCACTGGGCTAAAATCAAGGTGTGAGAGCTGTATTCCTTTCTGAAGGCTCAAGGGGAAAACCCATTTCTGCTATCGACTGAATGTTTGTGTCCCCCAAAATTCACATGTGGAAACCTAATCCCCAGGCTGATAGTGTTAGGAGGTGGGGCCTTCGGAGGTGATTAGGTCATGAAGGTGGAATCCTCCAGAATGGAACTAGTGCCCTTATAAGAGATACCCTCAACCTCTCCCACCACCACGTGAAGACATAGCGAGAAGATGGCCATCTACGAACCAGGCACTGAATCTGCATGCGCCTTGATCTTGGACTTCCCAGCCCCAGAACTGTGAGAAGCAACTGTCTGTTGTTTGTAAGGCCCCCAGTCCATGGCATTTTGTTATCACAGCCCAAGCTGACTAAAACAGTTCCCTTGCCTTTTCCAGCTTCCGGAAGCTGCCCACGTTCCTCGATTCACAGCCGCTTTCCTTCCCTCCATCCTTAGAGCCAACACTCTGACGCGCTTCTATAGTCACATCTCCCTCTGGCTCACTCCTTCCCCTCCCTTTTAAGGAACTTATCATTGTGTTGGGCCTACCTGGATAATCCAGGATAATCTCCCTATTTTAAAGTCAGGGATTAGCAACCATAATCCCCTCTGAAACATTAATTCACCTCCACCAGGTGACCTAACAAAGTCACAGGTTGCAGGTATTAGGACATGGGCACCTTTGGGAGGCCATTATGCTGCCTACCACAAATCCAGAGTAGTTATATAACCCTCAAGAGTCCATTTCTTTATAAAGCTGAATTCCTTCAATGTTGGGAGCAGGGATCAGGGCCAGTGATTATATTAGTCATCTATTGCTGTGTAACAAATTGCCCCAAAACTTAGTGGCATAAAATGCTATTATCTCACACCCCTTCTGAGGGTCAGAAATTAGTGAGCAGCTTAGCTGAGTAGTCTAGTGCGGGGACTGTCGTAAGGCTCCAGTCATTGGAAAGATTGGCCAGGGCTGAAAAGCTCCCAAGATGGTTCCCTCAGTGGCTGTTGGCAGGAGGCCTCAGTTCCTCGCACGTGGACCTCTCCACAGGGCTGCTTGTGTGTCCTCACGATGTGGCAGCTGGCGCCCCCTAGAGAGAGTGATCCAAGAGAGGAAAACAGAAGCCACAGTGTCTTACCTAGCCATGTACATACATTACCTATTTAAAATAATTAACTGGGGCCAACCCCGTGGCTGAGTGGTTAAGTTTGCACACTCTGCTTCAGTGGCCCGGGGTTTCATAGGTTCGTATCCTGGGCGCAGACATGGCACCACTCATCAGGCCATGCTGAGGAGGCATCCCACATGCCACAACTAGAAGGACCCACAAGTAAAAATGGTACAACCATGTACCAGGGGGGCTTTGGGGAGAAAAAGGAAAAATAAAATCTTTAAAATAATTAGCTAATTTTTCAAAATAAATAAAAATTACCCACAACATTACTCAGTTTGGTCTAGTTCTGAAGTTTCCAAACAGTATCAGCAGAATCTTTTCCCGAGCTGAAATTTTACAGGGGGTCTCAATATAGCAGCCAGATACAAGGGCAAGTGTCTCCAATGGGGGCAAGGCCTGATGACCATCTATGCACCTCTCGCTCCTCAGTTTACAAACCTTTCAATTTAACCTTTTCTCTGAGCTGGATCTTCCTGACTTTTCAAAGCTGGAAATAAGAGTTCTCGTGAGATTTGAAACGGTAAAAAGACTATTCTCTCCTCTGCCTGTAGTCTTTTCTTCTCAATGTCCCTTTATTATGAAAACATTGCATTTTATAAATTTTTTAGTCAGAGAGTTACCAACCTTCAAAGGAAGGAAGGAAGAATTAGTCATTTGGTTAGAACAGAAATTCTCAACTTTTTCTCACAGTGCCCTTAAAACTGTGTACCCAGTGATATCAGCACCATGGTGGAGTGAGCTGTTCCCTTTATCTCTCCCCCTCCAAACTACAACTAAGCAGATATTCGTGGATCAATGGAGGACACCCGCACAGCACAACAGGACGCCTGAGAGACCCAGGCAGCTATACATCTGAAGGAGGACGGACTACCCCTGGGGAGGTGGTGGAGCTGGGTGAGCACTCTCCAGCCCCCTGGCAGCCCTGTGCATGCATGCAACTGCTTTCCCAGCTGGAGCGCCCACAGCACCACTGCAACCCCAAGGGTGGGAGCACGCCTCTGCTGTACTGTGGGAACAGGTGATGGCAGATCTGAGCCCCCATGTGATTACTTTCCCATCTGGTGGGAGAGCCCACAGTAGCACCAAAGAACCCAGGGAGCAGCCCAGGCTCAGACTCAGTGGGGAGACCCTGCTCACCAAGTACAGTGGCTGGTATGACCCAGGAGGAGATGGTGGCAGATCTGCATGCCTGGGTAAAAGAGTTCCCAGCTGCTGCAAATGCCCATAGCACTTCTGTGGCCCTGAAGGGGTTAGTGTGTCTCAGTAGGACTGTGGGAGCAGGCAGCAGCAGCCATGAGCCCCCACATGGTCACTTTCCCACGTGGTGGGAGAGCCCACAGTGCCACCACAGCCCCCGGGGAGTGATCCAGGGTCAGATTCAGTGGGGAGGCCCCACCCACCAAGCACAATGGCTGGTGTGACCTAGGAGGAGATGGCAGCAGATCTGTGCCCCAAGGCAAATGAGTTCCAAGATGCCACAAACACCCATACTACCACTGCAGCCCTGCAGGGGGAGTGTGTCTCAGCAGGACTGTGGGAGCAGGCAGTGGCAGCCATGAGCCCCCGCATGATGGCTTCCCCATTTTGTTGGGCAGCCCACAGGACCACTGTGGTCCCAAGGAGTGACCCAGGCTTGGACAGGCACAACTGACAGGGGTTACAGTGGGCTCAGAATACACAGCTTCTGCCCAACCCCTGATGGCGGAAACTGGAATCTGCAACCACATACTATCACTAGGCAAAAGCATGAATCCACCCCATCAAATAATAGGAAAAGGTATATTAATACGGCAGACCAGAAGGAAAAAGACAAACACCCAGAAATTCATCCCGAAGGCACAGAAATTTACAATCTAAATGACAGAGAATTCAAAATAGCTATCATTAAAAAAAAAACTCAACGAGTTACAAGAGAATTCAGAAAGACAGTTCAATGAAATCATGAATAAAACTAAGGAATGAGAGACTTCTTCACAAAAGAGACTGCAACTATAAAGAAAAACCAATCAGAAATGTTGGAGATGAAAAACACAATGAATGAGAGAAAGAAAAATCTGGAGTCGTAACTGAGAGCTGGTATTATGGAGGAGGGTATTATGTTAAGCAAAATAAGCCAGACAGAAAAGGGCAAATACCATATGATTTCACTCATATGTGGAAGATAAACAAACGCATGGACAAAGAACAGATTAGTGGTTACCAGAGGGGAAGGGGAGGGGTGGGCATAAGGGGGAAAGGAGCACATATGTATGGTGACTGACAAATAATAATGTACAACTGAAATTTCACAATGCTATAAACTATCATGACCGCAATAAAAACAAAAAAATTGTACCCAGAAAGATTTGCAACCCAAGAGCCTAAAACAGGTGAGGGGCTCGTCCCAGGTTCTCCTTTCTCCCCTCACCCACCTTTCCGCTTCCCTCTCTATCCCCCACCCCCACCCCAATCCCAGCCAGGATTAGCCTCCAGAAGCTGGTATGACTGAGCATGAGCCCCACCTCTCGGCCTCAGGATATGGTGGTACTTACTGAATCCTGGCAGACACCTACAATTTGCAGCCAGTCAGGCCTGGGTTTAGATCCCAAACCACCACTCACTAGCTAATTGAATTTGGACAACTTACTTAACCTCTCTGAGCCTCAGTTTCTGCAGCTATAACTTGGGGATGGTGCCCTCTCTGTTGCTGGGTTGCAGTAAAGATGACATATGTAAATACCCAGCACACAGAAGGACCTCAGTTAGTGGGAGTGATTATTAGACACAAAAGAGAGTGTTAAATGTCCCTCAGTATCTGCTCACCTCTTCTTCCTCGTTGTAATAGGATTAACTGGGTGCCTGGCCACCCAAGCAGAGGCCACATTTCCCAGCCTCTTCTGCAGCCAAGGTGGTCACATAGCTACTTCTGGCCAATGGAATGTAAGTGGAAATGACGTGCCCAACTTCCAAGTCATGCCCTGGAAAAGACACTGCCTTCCCCTCCCTTCTGCCTTTCCGTCCTCCCTCTGGCTAGGAGATGAAGGGTCCTGGGCCAGCTGCCCTGGAGGTAGGAAAGGAAGCCACCTGTTGAGGGTGGCAGAGCCTCCCCACCACACCTGGATCACTGACCTCAGAAGAAATAAATGCCATTTCTAAGCCAATATATCTGAGTCTCTTAATTAAATCAACTTAGATGAGCTGTGAAGGAGTTTAAAGTTTTCAAGGAGGAAAAATTTTCCCTTCTTCCCTTCTAGGTTCTTTGGTTGGTCTAATACTTAAATTGACATAAGAACAATTAACAGGAGAAAAACAAATTTAATTTCACACATACAGGAGCCCCATGAAAACATGAGACTCTAAGGCAGTCAGGCAATTGAGGCTTAGATCCCGTCCTGAGCTAAGGACACGGATAGGGGCCTGGGGCTTCTAAGGGGAGGTGAGCCATTCACAGGGAGATGAGAGGAGAGGATGTTTGACAATCAGATGTTTGCCCTGCCTTGCAGACAAGTCTCTCAGATTAAAAAAAAAGTTATCTCTGGTGATAGCTCTCTTTCTGGTACAGGTCCCTTTTCTAAATTCTTCACGGATGTTAAGAGAGAGGAAAAAAAGCTTTTCCTAAGTCTGTTGGATCTTCATTGACTTCAGCTCAAAATAATCCACATGCGAAAAAGGCACATTTTGGCGTGGCATATTCTGCTCCCCTTCAAAGTATATGCTCAGGAGTCTTAGCACTCACTTTTGAATACCAGCTCATAGAGCTCCTGACTTTAGGGCCACTTCTTGCCCTAAGTTTCTCTCTCCCAACAAAAAGCTCAAAGAACCTAGAGATGGCTTGACTCCAGCCTCTGTCCTCCCACTCCGTAAGGTCCCACAGAAGCTGGTAGCTCTGCCACCTCCCTGCTCCTCTCCCCATGCTGTGGCTTCACTGTGCCCAGGGGCGTGGCCTCAGTGGGATGCTTTGTCCATGGCACTTGAATTCTCCCTCTGATGAAGAGCAGTCCACTATGTCACACAGTTTAATATGAGGGTCCTCTGATAGCGCTGTCCAGATCAGATAGAACTGACGATGAAGAACACGGTGCTGACCACTGGCGGGCTTTGAGCCATTTTTGCCCCCAGTCAGTGGGGACAGAGCAGGAGAGGGAAGCACCCCGCCCTCCTTACAGGTCAGTTCATCTGTGTTTGGGGAGTGTGGAACCTCTAGTCCTTCCTAAACTGGTACTCGCCAGTTCAAGACTTGTTGATAAAAGCTGCTGTAAGAAAGCACAGGTCAAGCCCAGGCCCAGGTAGGGGTCCCTACTTCCCAAGGTAATCTAAATCAAGACTCCTACACTCGGGTCCACCTTTGCGGTGGGGTTGGCAGGTCTCATTCATCCTGGATGAAATTAGCATCATTTTTTAATACAGTGACCCTGTGCCCAAGAGAAAGTCCACCAATGAATTCTGACTCTGACCTTTCAGACTTGCTGAGAAAAGGGGAGGTGGCTGGAAGTGTTCTCAGCGACACGGTCCAGATGGAGGGTGAGCTGAGTCTCTTTGGGCCAAGGGTGAAAAACCAGGACAGAGGAACAGAGTCCCCCACCACTGTCCATCCTGGCTCTGCAAAGCCACTGGGGCCTTCTGCCTTTACCTGGTCTTCCTGAGGCTCCATAGCCTGGGGCTCCTGGAGCTTTTAGCGGGATTCCAGCACGGGGATTTCTGCTTCAGGGTTTGCTTTCCAGAGTCTTTAAATTTTGTATTTTTCAAAATCATTTTAAACAACCTGCTACAGCTCATTAAAAAAACAATAATAACAAAGGGAGAAATCTTCCCCACCATTGAGTTCCCAGTTACTGTGGCTGTCCTGGGTACCTCTGTCCCCCCTCCACAGAGCTCTCTTTGCACACCTTGTGTGCCAGGAAGATAAGGAGTTTTTATGCTTTTTATGTTTTTGTTTCATTTTGTTTTCCTGAGGATCTTTCTGGCACTTTGACAGGCCTCCGGTATCCTATGAAATAACAGAAAATATATATATTGGTCTCTCTGCCTCTGGTTCCTGGCCCAGAGCTCCTGAAACCCTCGTAATTTCCTGAGTGATAAGAGCACTAGGAGCATCTTTTGTTCTAATTTTTGGCCTCTGCCCCCAGTTCCTGACACTGAGCCCCTAAACCCCTTCAGGTTTCCCAGATGATAAGAGTATGTTTTGTTTTACGAGGCAACTCTGGCTGGGCTCCTGGATGGGGGCTGGTCACCAGAAAAACCAAGACAGGATAAGAAGCTTGGAATTTTCAGCGCCATCCCCCATTTCCGGAGAGGGGAGAGGGGCTGGAAATGGAGTTAATAATTGATCATGTCTACGTGAGGAAGCCTCCATAAA
Organism: Equus asinus; assembly: GCF_041296235.1. Lineage (NCBI taxonomy): Eukaryota > Metazoa > Chordata > Mammalia > Perissodactyla > Equidae > Equus > Equus asinus. The sequence goes on along the minus strand of NC_091808.1, from coordinate 9,707,195 downwards.
ACCTCACTAGGATGGGGTTCCAAGAGCTTCCAGGCTAGTGAACACGTGAAGGCTGGGGGAGAGTGGGGTGCCCAGAGAGGGCATGGAAGCTCCATGTCCCTTCCCACACACCTTGCCCTCTGCATCTCTTCCATCTGCATGTTCCTCTGTATCCTTTATCCTATCCTTCTACGATACACTAATAAACAGTAAGTAAACTGTTTTCCTCAGTTCTGTGAGCTGCTCTGGCAAATTAATCAAACCCTAGGAGGGGGTCATGGGAACCTCAGGTTTATAGCCAATTGGCAGTCTTATGGGACACTGCCCTTAGCCAGGTACAGATTGTAGGACACCCAGCTGGTGTCACAGAGTTGCTTGGTGTGGGGGGAACCCGCCCACATTTGGTGACCAGAAGCGTCAGAAGTGAAGTGGTCTGCCTGAGTAGTAAAGAAGACACAGAGGATGGAGCGATTTTTCACACCTACGCTCATGAAAGTCTGGAACTGAAGGCACCCCAGACCATCTCCTGCAGCCCCATCAGTTTAGAACAGCCCAGGACTCTGGTTCCCAGACCACCGACGGCTGAGCTGGGTAAGGCCTGCATCCCACAGCAGCCATCTGGGACCAGCCTCTTTTTTCCTCACTGCTTTCCAAAGGTCCCAGGTGCAATGAGCATCTGGGTCCACTCCTTTTTAAACGCTCTGGGGAACACAAAAATCCAGTTTACTTGGAGGCTTGGGCATAATGGTCCATCGTTGGGATAAAAGGATTTGTCCTTTTAACACCAAAGACATTCAAAATGATAGAGAAACTAAACACCAGCGCCCACCAGCAACTTCCCTATGTTGGAAGAGTTCTAAGGAATAACCGGCATGGAGGCCCTTGGTCAGGACAGGAAGAGGTAGGGCGCAGGGGTATTGTGACATGTTTCAGGGAAGGGCAGCTTTTCCCTTGGCCAACGGAGGCTCGGGCCCAGAGGGGCAAGAGAACTGGACCGGGCATGGAGCCTGGGGCCGAGCCCTTCGTGGCCCCGCAGGACGGGGAGGCCAAGCCACAGCAACAGGCTCCGACCCAGTGCGCAGAGGGACATGGCCAGGTGCTGCTGCTGGGCGAGCTCTGGAAGCAGGAGGAGTGCTGCCTGACCCTGCAGAACATTCTGGAGCAGGCCTCGACCGATCAGCCCGCCGGGCCCTCGTCCATCCGAGCCACGAGCGGCCACAGCAGCACCAGCAACCGCGCCAGGCGGCGGCCCAAGCGCTCCGGCGACATCTCGTCGGACAACGCTGACTGCCCGGCCGCCAAGTCCAAGCGCTCCACCCAGAGGCGGCCGTGCGACAGGGGCAAGGCTGCAGACCCGCCCGAGCGCGAGCGCGAGCGCGAGGTGCCTCCGGCTCCGGCCGGGACTCCCGGCCCCGCGGCGGCGGAGGACCCGGCGGCGGGATGTGCGGCGCCGCCAGAGCAGGGCGCGCGGCTGCTCCTGGTGCTGTGCCGCGCGTCGGCGCTGCGCTCCCAGCTGCCGCGGCTGCAGCTGCTCCTGCAGCAGGTGCACGCCCGGGGCCGCAGCCCGCCCGCCGCGCTGGTCGGGATCATCGTGCAGCCGCGGCGCGACGAGGAGGCCGACGCGCGCCGCCGCATGGAGAGCCTGCTCTGCAGCGCCTTCGCGCCGCACAGCCCCACCGTGGAGGTGCACACGGCCGTGTTCTGCCCCAGACGTCCCGAGGGCACCCTGGACGTCCAGCGCGCCACCCGCCGAGCGCTTAAGGGCGCGGCGCGGGGCTGCGTCCCCTTCGTGGATCGGGAGACCCAGACGGATGGTGAGGGGCCCCAGGGCGGGGTGTGGGAACGCCAGGCTGCCTGGGGCGTCCCCGGGTGGGGAAACGTCAAGTACGGAGGGAGTCCTCTGCCCTGGCCCTGCTGGTCCCGAGTAGGGGACAAATCCCTGATGTCAGGACCCCTCCCCTAGCGCCTCCTCTCACACCGTTTTGGGTGAAAATGAACTGGATTCTTCCCCCCAGGGGTGCTCACTGGGGCAATCTAGGGTCAGAAGTGTTCGAGCTAACTTAATTCGGAGGGTTACCCTTCCCACCCAGCCACCTGACCTCTTCCCCTTTGCCCACTACTCGGAATCAGCTTTTGCAAGGGACAGATTTGGGAGTTTGTAGGACCGGGGCCCACCCCCTCCTCTCCTCACCCACTTATTCCTTGCTTCATTGTTTACTCTTCTCCTGCAAGGGAATCATAATTGTAATAAAAACTTGCCTACTGTGAGCCAGGCACTGTCCTAAGGGCTTTTCACATCCCATCCTCACAACAACCCTGGGAGGGAGGGACTGTGTTCAAGCAGCTGGCCCACTGCAGAATTCTTATTCACAGCCCTTGAGACCCTTCCTGGGGGAATCCAGGCCTGTGGCTGCAGAGGGTAAATCCGTGGCTCTTAGGGCTCCGGGCAGTGGGCTCTTAAATGAGCACCCAGTGCCTTCTGTCTCCTGGGGCGGCAGTGAGGAAGAAGAAAGTGCTCTGGGCCAGGTAACTCAAAGCCTAGTCACTCTGGGCACTGCCACCCTCCTGCTGGTGACCAGAGCAAGTTGTCCCCTCTGCGGACTAATAGCCCTCCCGACATGTGGTGGCCAAGGGCCAGTTAGTGTCTGAGGCGCCATCCGGCTCTAAGATGCTAGCTTCAGGGCAAAGGTTGACACACTTGTTCTGGGTGCCCAGGACACATCCAGAGGGCCAGAACCACCAGGGACCTTCTAGGTGTGGCTATTAACACCCTCAGGCCCTTATCCTGACTACCTGAGTTTGCATCCCCTTAGACTCATTCTCCTTGCTCTTCTAAATAGTCCATGAAATTTGCCCGCGGCTGGCATGCCTGGTTAGGAAAGCCTCTTGGCTATGGACTGTTCCAACCACAATCCTCAGCTAAGGCCAGAAAAATCTCAGTTCCTCTTTGAAACTTTTAGTGACGCAGTCTCCAAGGATCCCTGTCCCCATCATCCACACCCACCCCGCCTCCAACAGTTTCCTGGTTTCCTTGTCCTCCCACCCTCCCCGTCAAGCATCTTCTGTGTGGCCCCTTCTCTAGACTTCGGCCTCCATGGCGCCCACGGTCTGGGAGTGGGGAACTCGAGAGAAGACCAGGATAGAAATCGTTCTAATGCCATGCCGAGTGTGATCCGGGGCTCCGAGGGGAGAGATCGCTTCCACTTGGGGATCTCAAGAAAGGCTCCATAAGGAGATGGCTCCACATGACATGGATCTTGATGATGGGATGTGTTTTGACAGGGAGGAGAGAGGCTTGATGGAGGGGAAGGGCTTCCACAAATGCAGGAAAGTGAGGCATGTTCAGACCTCCGGGGCTCACCATTGGCTGGAGCTGGACATGGGGAGCAGTGAGCTGGCTGAGAAGCTGGGACAGCGGGCTCTGAAGTGTAATTGAGGGGTCTGACTGCCAGGCTAGGAACTTGTGCTCAAGCCAGAAGGCAGAGGTAAGATGTTCTAGCCAAGAACCATTGCAGTCCATTCTTCCTCATCCTTCTGGGCCAAGCTCTCACTCCACGAGTGCCCTTCTCTGCTTCTTAGGACCATCCTTACTAAAGGACCCACACATATTTTCTCCACTGCCATAGAAAACTCACTCCTCCCGAAGCCTGACCTTCTGTGTTTCCTCCATCGCTCTCCCGGGGACCGGGACCTGTTTTCTGTGCCTTGTTTGGCTCCTTGGTTTGAAAAGGAATGTTTCCTTCATTGCTACCAGGAAATCCTACCCATGTGTGTCTGCCTCATCTAATTCATTTAAACCAGTGGTGCTCAACCAGGGGCAATTTTCACACACACAAGCACGTGAGCACACACACACACGGACAATGTCTGTAGATATTTTTGGTTGTCACAACTTGAGGGGAGGGGTAGTTGCTACTGCCTCTAGTGGGCAGAGGCCAGAGAGGCTGCTAAACTTCCCACAGTGCACAGGACAGCCCCACAACTAAGAATTATCCGGCCCAAAATGTCCATAGAGCTGAGGTTGAGAAACTCTGATTTAAACCCTGAGGCCCTCAGTCAAAAGCCCATTGGTGCCTGAAAATCTGATTTTGCAAAGACAAACGTCTTAGGGGTTCCTGACCCGACTGCTGACTCTGGACCGCGTTCCTGACCCGATTTCCAGTCTCTTTGATTCTAAATTGAATCCCCCGAGGGGTCTGTTGCTCTTGACTTCATGGAATGACCACCTTCTCATAGATTCACCTCCTCCCTGAACCTCCTGATGCCGGGGCTCAACCAAATTCAATCTGACTTTATTGAGCTGAGCTTCCTTTCGCTTCTAATCCTGCATGCCTTTTTTTTCTTCAATCCTCTCACTCAAGGAATTTGTGTGTGTGTGTGTGTGTGTGTGTAAGATTGTCGCTGAGCTAACGTCTGTGCTAACCTTCCTCCATTTTGTATGTGGGATGCCACCACAGCATGGCTTGATGAGCGGTACGTAGGTCTCCACCCAGGATCCCAACCTGCGAGCCCGGGCCGCTGAAGCGGAGCAGGTGAACTTAACCACTCGGCCACAGGGCCAGCCCCAGGAGGGATTTTTTTTTAATTCATTCATTTTAAGGCATGTATAACGATCTGCCTCCCAGTTGCCTTCTGGAGTCATGGAAAAAAAAAAGAGCCCTGAACTGGAACTTAACCCTGTCCATGCCTCCAACCAACTGTGTAACCTTGGAAAAGTAATTTAACTTCTCTGAACCTGTTTCTGCTCTGGAAAAAGAGAATCATTTAGGTCTTTCCGGGCTCTATGATCCCTAAAATGTTTTCTGTCATTTCACAATTCACATCACATCTAGCCTTGCATGGGGGTTCCTTCTAGCTGGGTCTGCCCTAAATCTTATCCTAGGGCAGGAGTATCACCTCCCAGGCGCATGGGGCTAACAGTCTAATACTCACCCACCTCGTGAGGCAGCGGTGGCGGAAGTGGAGTCTTCTAAGGTGAACATTTTATGTCATAATCCAAGCGTGAAGGTTAAGGTTGTCTTTTACAAATGCTTTTTCCTCTTCCATCCTAAAAGGAAAATCACCTGGTTAACTTTGAGAAAGACGCATAGTCCCCTAATTGACCCGAAGAGTTTGGGGTTGGAGAGGTGGTCTGTTGTTGCCAGTGTAACGAGTCTGAGAAAAAGTGTAGCTTTGCAAAGAGCTGTTATATTTTGGGGGGAAGTTCTTTTGTGAAATGCAAGGGTTCTTATCAAAGTGGGGGCCCCCCCAGCCCCTTCCCACAGTGGAGGAGGGCAGGCTTTGGGAGAAGGGGGAAGCCACTCTATATAAGATAACCAGATTCCGGGGACAGCTGAGATGGCAGAAGGCTTCTGGGTCTTCCATGGACCCCTAAATCTTCAGTAAAGTTACCTAAAACTCACAGAACACATGGTGAAGCAGTTTCTTGTGGGTTTTTTGGTTTTTGCATGTGGAAACCGGTGACACAGCTGAGTGTCACAACCAGGGTGTCTTAGAGTGAAAGAGATGGCACACAGGGACCCAGGAACACACCAGCGGAGAGGTGCCTGAAGCAGGCGCTCTGGTCGCAGAATCACGGGGGTCCAGGTTGTCACAGGCTCCACGGCCGGGCTTAACCAGGTCCGTGAGGGGCCGGCAGCGGCCCTCTGCCCATCCCAGTAGCTGGGGAGGAGGGAGGAGCAGGCTGGGGTTGGCAGAGACTGTCCCCAGAGCCCCACCATGGGAGCCACCTGGCTTTTGTGACCTCACAGGAGGGGTGTGAGTGACTGTTCTCTGGGGGCCTGGGTCCAGCCAGAGGCCGGAGCCTTCCCCCAGGGCAGGGGCAGACGGCTCCTCCAGGAGGGAGCCGGGAGATCAGGCAGCTCCATGTAGCTCCAGCTTTAGGTAGGGAGGGTCCACCATGAAGAAGGGCAAGAGGAAGAAGACAGAGACCAAGCGTCATGGCTCCACTTCCCACCATACCAGCCACTCCTCTGAATCCAGCCCGCAGCAGCTGAGCTCTGAATCCAGCCCCCGACAGCCCAGCTCTGCAGCCACGCTGCAACAGCCCGCCCCCGGGGCCGCCCCCCAGCAGCAGCAGCCCGTCAGTGCATCTGCTCCGCAGCCCAGCTCTGAATCCACCCCAGCGCAGCCTGCACCCCAGGCTATCCCAGCCCCTGAAGTCAACACCTCGGCTCGGGGCCCAGTGCCTCAGGACACTGACGCAAAAGCATCCTCTCGGTCCAGGAAAACAGGTGGGCTGGCATCTTCTAGCTCAAGCGGTTCCAGCCTTCTTGCTGACGGAGTCCCAGGGCTACCACAGTGGCTGGATCTCATCGGGTAGTGATGCGTGGTTAATGTGTATTCTGGAACTGTGCTTGTGGCGTGGGAGAATTTTGTTTTTACCCAAGAGACCAGGATTCCTGGGTTTTGTCACTCCTCACCATCCTGAGTCTCACTGAAGAAGACAGCCACACATACATATTAACATTTAACTTGGCTCAGTGGTAATACTAGCTCATTAGGAGTCAGAAGTGCCATGTGGCTGCTCCTAAAAAAAAAAAAAAAGGATGCATTAATAGAAGAATGTGGTTTAGGACAAGGGAGGTGATCATAGTGCCATAGTCTGTCCTCATCAGGCCATTCTTGTGTGCTGTAAAAGATGCCAAACAATCTAGTCCAAAGAAGATAGTCCAGGTTAATGGGGGATGAGAGGGGTGAGGAGAGGCAATAACCATCTGGTGTATGAAAATTGGTCAAGGGAACTGAAGGATATCTGTCTATCAGTTGGAAGATGTGAATAGGTTTGTTCCATGTTGTACTCAGATGTCTGACTAGGGGCCATGGATAGATAAAATACAGGACACCCAGTTAAATTTGAATTTCAGGTAAACAATAAATACTTTGTTAGTATAAGTGTGTCCTGAATATTGCATAGATGTCGTGTATTTTTATTTGCTAAATCTGGCAACCTTACCCATGGAAGACTCTATAGACAGGCAGATTTGTGCTCAACGTTAAAAAATTGCCAACAATTAGCTCTGTCTGAAAATGGAATGGCTGTCCAGGAAAAGTGGTCGCATCTCCTCGGGTAGGCAGAGTCTGAATGAGCATTGGGTTGTGTAGAGGAAATTAGAGTGGAAGACTGGTTAACACTCCTACCAATAATGGTGGGAATAGCTAACCAACATTTATCACCGAGCCTCTGCTGCACCCCCAGCCTCCGACTCAGCCATCTAGGTTGAGCTCATGTAACACTCCTGTGAAGGAGGTACTAGTCTCATCATCTCCATTTTATAGATGGGGAAACTGAGGCTCAAACAAGTCAAACAGCTCCCTCTCAAGCAGGCACTGTAGCGTGAAGAGGGGATCTTCAGTCTATTCTGACTCCAGAATCCTTGCTCTTAACTGCAGCACTGACCTTCCCATCCCGAGAGGTCCGGGGGTCTCCCCAGGAGGAGAACACCCTTCTCTGAGCTTCTCCTGGATCCACCGTGAGCCGGTACCCGCGGCTCTGTGGTCTGGAGCCGGCCACACTCCCCAGGCCACAGCTTATTTCTCTGGGATGGTATGGACATAAAATAAATGAGAGGTGTGAGCATGAGTGTTAAATCCATGCTATCGCAGTGACAACCATATTTCTGCGGCTAGGAATCAATCTGTTATTAATATACGGCAATGGATTTGAGTGTTTTACTATATATTATGTATATTATGTTTATCAACCACTGAGATAAACATTTCTGGATTATGGCCTTCAGAACTGACATCTAAAGAATGCAAAACTTTCCTTCCCAAATCTTTTAATGAACGCATGCGGCTCCCCCCATGGGGAGGAGCTCTGCTTACTGAGGAAACAAGACAGGAAAACAGTGGTGGCTCATCAATGGTGACCCTACTCTTCTTCTTCCAAAGGACCTTTCTTTCTTTGAGCCAGAATGGGAAGGAATGTTGGAGATAAGGGATGAGGGCCTTTAAATAAAGGACACCGTGTTCTAAAATCCAAACCCTTTTGTATGCAGAAAATATTCTAGCTCAAGAAAATACATGATTTCCACTAGAATGGCTATAATCAAAAAGACGGAGGCTAGCAAGTGTTGGTGAGGCTGTGGAGAAATCGAAACTTCATACACCGCTGGTGGGAATGTCAAATGGTGCAGCTGCCATGGAAGACAGTCTGGCAGCTCCTCAAAGGGTGAAACATGAAAATACCATATGACCCAGCAATTCTACTCCTGAGTATATACCCAAGAGTACTGAAAACATACATCCACACAGAAACTTGTACACAAATGTTCACAGCAGCATTCGTCATCATAGCCAAAAACTAGAAGCATTGGGGGCCAGCCTCATAGCATAGTGGTTAAGTTTGGCACACCCCACTTCAGCGGCCTGGGTTCGTGGGTTTGGATCCTGGGCACAGACCTACACCACTTGTCAGCCATGCTGTGGCAGCGACAAAGTAGAAGAAGATTGGCACAGATGTTAGGGGGAAAAAAGAAAGTGGAAACAACTCAATGTCCATCAACCAATGAATGGATAAACAACATATGATACATCCACCCAAGGAAATACTATTTGGCAATAAAGAGAGATGGCATATGCTACAACATGGGCGAACCATAAAAACATTAGGCTGAATAAAGGCACTCCCAAAAAAGCCCACATATTGTATGATTCCATTTATGAAATGTCCAGAGTGGGCTAATCTATTTCCAGCAACTGGGAGGAGGGGGAAAGAGGCAGTGACTCCTAAAGGGTATGGAGTTTCTTTTGGGGAGAGATGAAAAGGTTCTGGAACTAGAGAGTGATAATGGTTGCACACCTTTGAGGATATACTAGAAACCACTGAACACTTTAAAGGGGTGAATGTTATGGTATGGAAATTATATGTCCATTTAAAAACACTTTTTTAATTAAAACAAAAAAGTGTCTTGCCTTTAGAATTTCCTCTCTCCCCATTTCAAGAAGAATGTTTGTCATGGGTCGGTGTAAGCAGGAAGTGTACTGAGTCTGCCAAGGTTGGTCACTGGCTTCATGGAGCTTTGGTTGAAGAACCTATATATAGCTCTGGGGCCAGGCCTGTAGCCGAGTGGTTAAGTTTGCGCATTCCACTTCTATGGCCTGGGGTTCACTGGTTTGGATCCTGGGCCCAGACCTAGCACCACTCATCAGGCCACGCTGTGGCAGCATCCCACATAGAAGAACTAGAATGACCTACAACTAGGATACACAACTATGTACTGGGGCTTTGGGGAGAAAAAAAAAGGAAGATTATGGCAACAGACGTTAGCTCAGGGCCAATCTTCCTTACCAAAAACAAAAAAAGCATACTTTAAAAAAATAAAGGAAAAGAATCTAGAGCTCTCTCAAGAAGCCAGGACAGAAGAGGCTGCATGAAGAGCGAATTATCCAGCAAGATGTCCTCTCGTGTAGCAGCAGAGGGCGCCATCTGCGAGTTCTGCTGGGATCCACAGCACAGGAGGGCAGAAATGGGAGATAAGTTTGGGAAAGTATTTCAAGGACTGTAACCTGGAGCAATGGTTGTCTTCTGAATGAATCAGTGAATCCCAGAAAAATGGAACGTGGCAGATCCAGTAGCAGGAATCTCCTTGTCGCCTCTTCGGGCAGACAGTCACCTGCTGCCATCGCTTCCTGAGAATTCCATGGAAAGAGCACCAAATTGAGAGTTAGAAGTCCCGAGTTGTGCCACAAGTAGAAGGACCCACAACTGAAAAAAATATGCAACTATGTACTGGGGGGATTTGGAGAGAAAAAGCAATAAAAAAAAAAAAAGAAGAAGAAGATTGGCAACAGTTGTTAGCTCAGGTGCCCATCTTTAAAAAAAAAATCCTGAGTTGAAGCTGGCTTCTTCAATCTATTTGCTATCAGGGCATATCCTTTATATTCTCTGAGCCTCAGTTTCCTTCTTTTGTAAACTGAGAATAACAATGTTCCACTTCACAGGATTGTTCTGACAAATAAGCTGGATAATGACGTGAAGCCTGGAGAACCGCACAAGCGTGAGCTATGACATCATGATGATTTTTATGACTCTCAGGTAGCACCAGCCTATCAAACAACTAGTTTTGCAGGCAGTTAGTCTTCTCTCCTGTTGACACGCCTCCTCTCCTGTCGACACCTCCTGGGGGCAGATGGGTCCCTCATCTCTCTCTTTTTCTCTTCTCCCAGGGCCTCTGACTCGTGCGGGCCCGCACCCCTTCTGTTCCTGTGCTGCTTGCCCCAGCAGGTCTGCTTGCTGGCGTCGTCTGGGCCTGTGTCACAGCCACATCTTTGATGTCGTCCTGCCTCGGGCCTGGCCCACCATCCCAGGAAGAGAACTCCCAAACCTCCTCACGTTCTACAGGTTCTGGAGCGAGTGGAGGGCTGGACGCTCAGGGCACGCGGTTCCCAGGGCCAGGCTCTGCTCGAGACACCGTTAGCAGTTGTGTGTAACTTCCTCTTGGGAATCCTGGGCTGAAAGGAAAGGCTTTCCCTCGGGGAGGCCACTTCCTGGGATTTGGTGCCTGGCCCTTTCTGGCCAGACCCACCCCCCACGGTCCCTACCTGCACAGAGAGGTGCCGGTTTTCTTCCTTATGGGGAATTGCTTCTTCAGGGGCTCCACTTTACTCTTCTCTGTAGGCACCCTCCTTCCTTAGAGCACACTGCCTTCAGAAATTCTGAGTCGCTCAGAAGCTCTGTGTTGAAACGCTCTCTTTGGGCTCCTTCTGGGGCCCATCCTGGAGCTATGCGCTTTAGCTTCTTGACCTGCATGTGAATTTCCCTCAGAATTTAGTGATAAATGTGGTTATAACTCACATGCCCCCTGGTAATAGCAAGACCTCCACCCCCTTCAGAGGGTCTCAGGCTATTTCTGGCAGTCCCCACCAAGGATGTCCCCAGGCTGGTCTGTCCACGGCAGGGCAGCCCCCCACAGAATCATCCCCACTATCTGTCCTTTTTCTCTTCCACAAAGCCACCAGGAGAAACCTGGTGGCTGCTACTTCCCCTCATAAGAAGACCTCTTTTGGGGGAACTGGAGTGAAGATGTTGCTCCATTTATGCAGGGGGGCAGGGCTAGGGGCTGGGAGCTCTGGGCCCCAGAGCAGCTCCGCCTGCACTCGGGGTCTCACAAGGTCCACGGAAGAGGCCTTCCACTTGGGGATCTCAGACCCCTAACCCAGGAGCAGAGCCCACCCATCCCCCAAACCCATCCTGCTCCTCTTCCCAGCCCCTCCCCCACCAAATCTCCTCTCCTGTCCATCCTTGAAAAGCACCATCTCTCAGACAAAGGAAGAGAAACAGATACCCAGGTGTTTTGGGAGAACATACTTAGAGCTAAAAATACTCCACTACCTGGTAAGTCCCATCAAGGAAGGGCCTGCCCGCCACTCACCGTTGCCGACTGTCCTTCCACGCGCTTAGTGTATCCATCCATCTGTACCAAATTGTGCCATGGATTCATATGACTTTAAAACCAGCAAGTGGGAAACCCTACTCTGCCTAGGACGCTGTGAGGGAAACCAGAACAGGGAAATTTACCCTTAAAAAGTGTAGGCTATGTGGTAAGCTAAAACATGTACATTTAGAAACTAAGATGTAAGCCAGAAGGTGATGTTGCTGTAGGGGATGTTCACAGAGCTTCAGACAAGGAGAGTGCTGTCTCCTAAATTGGGGTCCAGGTAAACTTTAGAGTGTCAGTGGTATCCGTGCTGAGTCTGAAAGGATCTTGTGACCCTCCATGGCTTAACACGAAAAGAAAGAACATTCTAGGTGGAGGAGATGGCAAAAGCAAGACTCAGAATTCAGAAAGTCGGGGGGAAGGTGCAGAGATCCAGTGTGGCCAGGGTAAGACCTGTAGTCTTCCTTCTGTTCAAATTTTAGCGCCTGCTTCCATAATTTTACATTTCTCAGTGGAGTGGCATGTTGGCTCTTGGCTTTAAATACAAGTTCACATTAAATAAGAATCCCTACTTTAGTAGAATTTTTGTCAAAATGGATATTACATTTTGTGAAAGCCGCCTCCACAATTGTTAGCATAATCATATCTTTTCCTTGCCTTTGTCGGGGGTTTAATATGTCATTTCTTCAGATTCCTCATCTCCAAAATGGCAGTATGTGATAGACCCTCCTTCACGGGGTTGTGGTGAGGCTTGAGGAAGACACTGAGTGGGAGGTGTTTAGCACAGGGCCTGGCTCACGGTGGCCCTGACCACCTTGGTAACCTGCTCCCTGACTGTCCAGGGGAGCGGGCGTCTCAGGCTGGCCCATTCTCAGATCTCGAGGGGTCTTGTGGGAGAGCTTTATTGGAAGGGGTGGTGGGAGTTGTGTTCCCTTGAGAGAAGGATTGGTAGGGGGAGATGGGTATTCCTGCCATCCTGAGGGGACCCCACAATTTCTGCTTTCCCCTGCCTGTAGATAGGCACTGCAACTCAACTTCTCCCAAGCTCTGGGCTTTCTGCTTTGCTTTATAGGAGACCTACAAGAAAACTCTCCATTCACCGCAATTCACGTGCTCCAAGCCCTCGGGACTGTTGCTGTGGCTCTGGGGGCCCTGGGAGCTGCCTACTACATCACTGAATCCTTGTGAACAACCCCCAGGCCCGCAGCCCGGCAGGTATGTGGCCCCGCTTCATGCCCACTGCCCTTTGCGGAAGCCATCCTCAAGCCCACTGACGTGCCATCTCTGCAGCGCAGGGCAGATGGAGTGTCTGTCCCTTCTCTGAACAGAAGAGGTCTTCCTGGTGGACCAAGCCCCCCAGCCTCTCAGGGAAAGCTTGAGAACTGAGTGACTCCTTCCTGGATGCAGGGTCATCCGGCATGGCTCTCTCGGGCATCCCTGGACGCTCTTAGACAATGCCAGACTCATTATTGGGATTGTCAACCCAGAGTTCCCCAAACCCCCACTGACCTGGGAGGTTCCCCTAGTCACGGGTACCAGACAGGAGGCAGTGGGAGCAGTGGCGCCAGAGGTTGCTACTCATCTCAGGGCCTTTCCTTGAACTTTCTCTGTGTCCAGAAAGCCCTGGGCCTGGAGTAGGTTGCTTCCCAGGGACTAGCTGAGAGTCTGAATTGGTGGCTAAGTCAACAAGGCTCCCCAGAGGCTGAATCCAGTCTTCACTACATCCCCCAAAGCTGTGTGTGTTGGGGGTGGCAGTTCAAGTGGCCGGTGGGGCTTGTTCTGGGGCCTCAGCATCGCTGACACCGCTTACAAACCCGTGCTTTATGCGGATTTCACGCAGCTCCGATTCTTTCTTCTGCGCTGGGGGTGACCCCTTCTGTCTCCTTAGGGTGGACCCCTTGCCTGCTGCAGGGTTAGGGTGCAGCTTTCTCAGGGCCAAACGAAAACACCCAGGGACAGAACTTCATCCTGACAGGCGGGTCATTCCAGAACAGACTGCCTCTCCACACCGAGCTGTCCTCTAACCGCTCTGGTTTCCCTGGAAGCAGAGGGAGACTGTGCCACCCACCCCGCCCCCATGTTGTGGCCTGAGGCAGGGTCCTTCCCAGGCCCCACAGCCCACACCCGGAGATTCTGATGAGATGGCCTTTCCCCACGTGACCCACTGCTTTTGTTGAATGGCTGTTCTGGAGACTGTGTGGGAACCAGTGTGGGGATGGATGCTCGTTGGCATCCAGGTGCTTGGATGTGTCTTAAGTGACCAGGCCCTACTTCTTCCAGACTTGCCTTTGCCAGAGCCCAGGCTGCTGTGTCATCTCCCCACGTCATTCAGTGGACCCTGCGGGTCTGAGGTCTAATTAAGGCACCACCAGCAGGGGTCAGTGAAGACCTTTCTGGAAGCCCAGAAATTTTAGTCGCAGTTCCTGGACACTGGTCAGTCTGGTGTCTCCTACCCCAACTCCCCCATCTCCCCACACCCCTGTGAAGATGTAAATGGACAAGCGGGTCAGCCCAGCTGCCACATGTCAGTACCAACCACACCACAATAGACTCTGTGAGACATGGTGGCCAGTGGGGAGTGGACGGCCAAGTCCACCGACAGGCTGAGGCTAGGCTGGGACTTTGAGGTCTGGTTGAGTCTGTGGATCTAGGGTAGCCAAGGCTCCCAGGCACAGGAATGGGGTAATAACCCCGATGGAGACATAAACACTTACCTGACAACGAAGCCAGGAGGCAGAATCCAGATGGGGAGTGTTCATTGAATAAATTATGCACTCATTCCTTAAATATTTCTTGGGCACCTCCCTTGCGCTACAGGAGTAAATCAAGACAGACAAGCGCCCTCCCCCGAGGGAGCCTAGGTTCTAGTGGCCACAGATAGACAACTGGCAAGTCCACAAATAAATGGGATCATTTGATTTGGTGGTAAAAGTGATCAAGGAAATAACGATATAACGTTGATCTGATAAAGAGCAACCAGGCAGGGGGGAGGGGGTATCAGGAGGGGATGCTGCAGGAGACAGGCTGGTCTGCAAAGGCCTCTCTGAACTGAGGCACAGGTGGCAGAAGGAGCCAGACGGTGCAAATCTGGGGGAAGAGTGTTCTATGCAGAGGGAACAGCAAATCCAAAAGCCCTGAGGCAAGAAGGAGCCTAACATGTTTGGAGGCCAGAGAAGCAGCCAATATGGCTAGAGCTGGGGTCATCGGGATGTCACTGGAGGGGAGGGCAAGGTCAGGTCAGGTAGGGCTTTGGGGGTCCCATTGTGTTCTAGCTGCAGTGGGAAGCCACTGGAGCAGGGCAATAGCAAATTCCTACACAGCACTTCCTGTGTGGACGCGCTGTTCTTGGTGCTTCACATAAATGAACTCCTTCATCCCCGCCTCAGGGGAGCATCTCCAACTGCTGGTTTAGATTTCAAAACAATCACAGGAGGCTGAGAATGGGAAGGTGGGGAGGACAACAGGGTAAGGGGTAAGGAATGGTTTGCTCTATCTAGGCCGGCAAAGATGGTGCTGGGAACACGTGATGGCAGTGGAGGGGACAGTGAACAGTATACTGTGGGGGTAGAACCAGCAAGGCTTGCTGAGAGATTGGATGAGACAGATGAGAGAAAGGGAAGCCTCATTGCTGGAGGAGCAAGATACACGAAAGCATGGAAATCAAGCGTTCTGTTTTGTTGTTAATATTGGGATGTTAGTCAGACAGAGATGTCAAATAGTCAGGTGGATATATGGAGCTCACAGGACAGGCCAGGTCTTAGCTATAAACATAGAAGTCATTAGCAATAGCTGAGCTTTCAAGCCCTAGGCAGTGGCTGAGATGACTTATGGGGAGAGCATGGATAGAGCAAAGGGCCAGGAACCCAGGCCTGGAAGGTGCCAGTGTTGAGAATTCTGGTAGTGAAGGAAGGTGCATGCAGAGAAGACACCTACTGTGGGTCCACTCTGGGTCTAGGTGAGCACGCGGGGTCCCAGGAAATTCCCGGAGGTGATGAGAACAGATAGGCTCAGGTCAACAGGTGGCGTCCACAGGTAGGGAAAGGCCACCCAGAGACAAGTATCTCAGTGGTAAGGGCTGGTGAGCAGGGCTGTGGCCTCTGAACATAAGGATCCAGCTGCTTCCTTTCTGCTTGTTGTTCTGTTTCCGGCTGAGTGTGGACAGACAGATGTGTGCTTCCCCTTCCTGGTGCCAGAACTCATACCCATCTGTAAAGTGAACAGAGGAAGGACCCTGCACCAGCACCCAGGTTCATGGCCTCATCAGCTTTTGACTGGATGGGCAGATCCAGGTGCTTACTGAGCTCCCCCTTCCCAGGCATCCTGCCTTTGCGATCACTGCTCTCAATGCCAACCCTTCCGGGTGCACAGAGTTTTCACTGCTTCCTGAGAAATAGTCTTTAGCTTGACAGCTGAATGAAATTTACCTCCCTCCCATGGTTAAGGTGCGTTGTAAACTGGAAAGTGTTTTACTCTGATTCCTGTCTTTTTAATTCAGTTGTAACATGAAAGAATGAATTGGTAGGTTTCCAAACGCCACAGGCACTTGAAGACTTGATCTGATAAGTGGATTATGAGTTAGACTACCTGGTGCTGCAAATTTCAGAAAACCTAACTCAAAATGGCAATAAGGAGATTATCTCACATGACAACAGAACAGTTGGGAAGTGTCAGGGCTGGTTCACTCAACAGAGTCATCAGAGACCTGGAGAGTTTTCCAGTGTTCAGCTCTGCCATCCTCAGCAGATGGGGGAGGCTAGTTGCCTTCTTGGGTGGATGGCTGGAGGAGCTCCCAGAGTCACACCCTCAGACCCTGACAGCCAGAAGCACAGAAAAGCCCACCTCCTCCTGTGTCTCTTCTTGAGTTAAGAAACTTTTCCCAGAAGCCCCCTCCCCTGGCATACTTGCCCTCTCACTTGGGTGACATGCCCCTGAATTGGGTCTCATGGGCCTTCCGAAGGAAATTAATAGCATAGGGGGGTTAAATTATCATGACTGGATCAGACCTTTCCAGACCTATCCCTACGTTCTCCCCCAGGGCTGGGGCTGAGGTTGCTTCCCTTTGCTGGGCAAAGGAGTGGGGGCATCCAAACCAAATGGGGCCCCTGCAAGTAAGGAAGAAATGAGAGTGGACTTGCGGGGAGCAGCCAGTAGCACCCACTACAACGGGCAGGAATGGGTTTAGAAGGGGATATGGTAGCTGTGTGCAGGATGAGCTCCAATACACAGACCTGTAGGCTTGTGAAGTGCTTTAGCCACTGAAAGCCGCCCTGAGGGTGTGTGTGGGTCCGTGTGCGTGCAGGCTGTGGGGGTACACACTGTGGGGGTATGCCAGGTCATCTTGAGTTTCATAGGCTCAGAAATTAGACCCTGTGGAAGGGAAACAGACAGATAGGTGTCCTCAGTTCAGAGAGGGAAGAACCATCTGATGACAATGGCAAAGCCTCCTCTCTGGGAAAAGACGTTTCTAGAATTTTCTTTTCTAAAACGTGGTTTCCCAGCATCCTACCAGCAAATGAGAAGACACTAAAAGGAAAAGGCTGCTTCCCCTCTCCTTTTGGGCACTGAACTGATAAAACTCACCCCCACAGCCTAGCTCTTGGGGAGTGAGGCTCCATCTTAGCTGCCGGGGGCCCTGGAGGAGGGAGAGGAAGCAGAAGATGCCAACACTGACTGAGCCAAGTACAAGCCAGGCACTTTGCATAAACGCACTACAGCCTGAAGGGAAAAAACAGCTTCTGTCTGGCTGTGTTGGGGAGAAAGGAAGAGCAGACATGAGAATAGGAGAAATTTGAATCCTAAATAATTTATTTTTCCACAGGAGGATGTTAGTTGCTGAACCCTCACCCCTGAGGCCATAAAACTGCATAGCCACCAGAATTCGGGGGTCGTGAAGTATTGTCTGAACTAATGACTCCGTCTTCGTTTTTTTTTACAGATCCAGTTTCCATCAAGGATCTCTCTTGTCACCAAAATAGAAAAAAAAAAAAAAAAAAAAGAATTCTGTTTCTTTAATGTGT
Source organism: Equus asinus (assembly GCF_041296235.1). Classification (NCBI taxonomy): domain Eukaryota; kingdom Metazoa; phylum Chordata; class Mammalia; order Perissodactyla; family Equidae; genus Equus; species Equus asinus. Next base: position 9,689,818 of record NC_091808.1, on the reverse strand, counting down.
TTTACCCAGAGACACAAAAGTTGGACTTGGCAAATGGGTTGGGAGGTAAGTGTGGGGGACCTTGGTGACTTTGTGAGCCCCAGGTCAACCAGGGTGGGAGCCTGCCCTGGTTCCTGTTGGGATCCAAGGTGGGGGCAAAGTTCTCCACACACGCTCGCAGAACAAATTGTTTCAGATTTTCCCACTTTAAAAGCAGGAATTATACAACGTAATTCATTACCTAACATGACTAGTCAACTGCACTTCCATCCGGTGGCGATCCCAGTTAGTGGGAACAAGAGGCACACGCTGGCTCCTTTCCAGGCCTGCACCTTGGAGGACTGAGGCCGTGTGCCCAGGAACACTCTGGCTCTGGGAAATGGCTTCATTTAGCTTCACCTGTGATGGAGGAGGGGCAGGGCGAGGCATGGCTTGCAAGCTTGTGGTCTGTCTCGATGACTTAGCTTCACCCAGCCAGAGCCTCGTAGGTTTTGACATCTAGCTCCTGAGCAGCCAAGATCCTAACACCAAGTGATTCCAGGAAACACCAGTAGAGGAACGAGGTGTGAAACAGGGAAGGGAGCACAGTCAGTATGGGTCCAGTGGCCACCCAGGGCAACTGAAGTTTAATCCTGCTGGGACAACTCTGGGAAACAGAATACACATCTCAGAGTAATCCTACTTGAAGGGGGAAAGCTGGGTGTTTATACACCCAGCCTGTCAGTCATGGGTTAAGGGCTGCTGGGAGGGAGGTGGTTAATTCCCTTGCACTTTTGTCCACTCTAGAGAGAAAGCCCCCAGGCAAAGAAGTGCAGATGGCAGAGCCTGGGAGTCCAGAAGGCACTGACGCAGCAGTAATGGCCAGAGGATACGAGGGGGCGGGTCACAGGGGGGTGAAGACAGCCCTGAACTCACGCAGTAGAGTGCACAGAGCCATGCCCAGGTGACCTGCTGTGCCTGCAAGAGCTGGTCAGGCTAGGACCCAGCAGGACAGCCCCTGGGGAGGCAGGGAGCTGGCCTACCTGCAATAGGGCAGGCGGGCTTGGGCAGGGCGGGCCAGATCAGTCACCAGGAACCCCAGTGCCCACCTATCACCTCCCAATCCCAGAATTTCCTAAACAGGCTTGACAGGAACCTTCTCTGGGAAGCCAGCCTTCTGAGGAAAAGTGTTGACCTCCGGCGCGGCATGGGGTCCGTAGACACGGCCGAGGGGACGGGGCAGGCCATGGCTGCTGCCTCCCGTCAGCCCGGCTCCTCTGACTGAAGACGCTTAGCTCCTTTTTCCGGCATAGCAAGTCCCCTTTTGTTGTAAATGTTGGACAGCCTAAACCAAACCGGCCTGAGCGAAGGGAGAATGCCTTGATTCCTGTGTAAGAGTCAAGAGAAAGTTCCGGTTCAGACGCGGCTTGCTCCGGGGCGCAGGCCACGCCCCCAGAACCTGTTTCTCTCCATCTGCTTCTGCAGCCCAGGTTCCCTTCTCACTCAGGCTCTTCCCACCAGGTGGCCGCATGGCTGCGGCAGCAACAGCCCTCCAGCCTCTGAAGGTCAAGTCTGGCAGGGAAGGCGGCTTGTCTCCCAGCGGTGAAAGGCCTCTGATGGGGCTCTGATTAGGTGCTGTGTCCCTCCCGGAGCCCACGCTCTGTGCAGGGGAATGCAGCTCTGATTGGCCACTTTTGGCTTGCACAACCATCTTTGGAATTGAGGGTCAAGTCCACGGAAGGTGTGAGGACTGAGAGCAGGGAAGAGACAAACGGCAATTTTGGTAACCTGTTGCTAGAGGAAATGAGAGTGCATGGCTAGGCGGCTAAAGACAGCAGAGGTCCACTCCAGGTGGGTTTGGGTCTGCAACCAGGGCCTGGGTGCTGTCCTCCACTTCTGCCCCCTTCCTCTCCACCCCCACCACTTCACCAGAATGAAAGCCCGAGTAGCTAGGAGCCGAGAATTCACAATTGCCTTGAGCCATGGACCCCTGGTGGTTGGATTCCCCAGGGCAGTGGTGACCTCTCAGTACTACCTTCCCACCCCCAGGGAAGTGTGTAGGCGGTGCTGGTTGTCACAGAGACTGAGAGTTACCATGGGCTGTTAGTGGTGAAGGCCTAGAATGCAATGCACAGGACGGTCCCACACAAAGAATCATCCCACCCCAAATGCCAATAGCATCCTGGTTAGTAACCACTGCTGTTGGGTTCTTCTGTGGATACTCTGCTACACTGGCCTTGCAGCAGGTCTCACAGTAGTTGTCATGGACCACAGGCATCCCTCTTGCAGAGTGGAAACCGTGCATGCTAAAGGGTCACATGCCGAGAGTCCCTCATCATTCTTCATCCTGCTGTGTGCAGTTCTGTTGGCGTGTCCCCCTCTCCCCTCTGTTGTTAGGTCCCAGAGGCAGAGACCAGGTGTTTTTCCTTTCTCGAATCCTTCCCAGCACATAATGGAATCTTAGGAATGAATAGGCCTGCCACCATGGAGATGATTTTTGGATAAGTTGAGATTTAGGTTGGGCTGCTGTATTCAGAATGATTTATAAATGTGATCATTGGATTGAACTATTTTGATTTCAACCAATTTCAAGCTATAGCCCAATAGGTGATTTTGAGGGAAAGTTTAGAGCTAGAAAGAAGCATGACCAAGTATGTTTCAGAACACCTTACAATAACTAAATCTTCCATGGCTGTGAGTTTGGCGACAGGCTGGCTGAGCCTGCATGTCTAGCATCTTCATCAGGCTGGACTACAACCTTGCCTCTGAACGTGGTCTCCAGACCATAGATTGGTTATTCTTGAGAAAGTCAGGTCTGTCCCACTGGAGCAGTCCGTCCAAGCGTGGGAGAGGTACACAGGATGAGGGTACGAGAGACAAAGGGCAGAGCCAAGTCCAGGATGCCCCATCCTCCTGCAGTTGCCCATCTGGTCCACCCAGCCCAATGGTGCTGGGAGCCTAGGACCAGCTGAAAGGTCTTGAACTTTTCAGATATGATGCTGGTCTCCATCCTTCCTATCCCCACCTCCAGAGGGCAACCACTCTCCCACTGACCATGAAGGCTGGTGGGTTACAGGTAGACTGAGTAACCAGGATTCAGGGAACTGAGCTGACAAATCTAGTCATAAAACTCAGGTGGAACACCTAAGTGCAGCCTCTTCTGTCTCCTGCCTGCGTCCCAGGCTCCGTGCCATATTGGGCAGGGCAGTAAACCAGGCCTGCAGCCACTGGTAACCCATCAGAGGTAGGACAGCTCTTCCTGCTGCTGTTGCAAGTTCTGGCTTCACCAGGAGACTCAGTTTCCTACCATCTGTCCCCAGACAACTCCTCCTGTCTGTATATAGGGACAGTACATACATTAATAATATGCAGGTAATATACATTGTCACACCTCACATGGCCAGTCACAGAGAGTCAGAGCAGGGATTTGAACTGGTAAAGTGCCCTTGTCAGCATCCAAAGATGCATTGCTGGCCAAAGCCTGGAGGAACTGAGCCATGAGCTGGCAAAAGGACTGGGACCGAGGAGCCTTGAGGCATCTCCTTGCTAGGAATGTAACATCATTGACTGTCAAGTAGGAAAACCCATGGAGACGCTGAACCCCTAGGACTGTTCTTTATCCCTTCCTCCTCTTCTCCCTGCACTTTTTCCACCCTTCTCTTGCCTGCTCGCCTCCAGTGGTCAAGAGTGAACTGCTTGTGCCATATTCTGGGGAATCCGCATGTAGGTGGGACATTGATGTTTGGATTGCAGTCGGCTGCAGAACAGCACTGGGGTTTAGTTTTATCTCACGGTGCTCTATGCTGTGGGTGTGGTAGGAGGTGCTTTAAATGTGCTGCTGAGCTATCTTCAAGGAGGTAGTGTGTATGAAGATTCCCAGAGGCTCCAGTTGCTCAAAGAGCTCAGGGCTCCCGGCGGCCCCAGCTGAACCCCTGGAGCTGGACAGAGCTGACTAGGAGAAGTGGGGTGAAAGATTGTTTGGGGTCTATTAGTGTTTCGTACATATTCGGGGACATTGCTTTCTCTGTGGCAGCAAAAGGAAAGTCTTCCTTCTGATGGGAATAAGGAATAATTTGGTATAAGAAACTTCAACTCCTTCGCCCATCTCCCTTCCTCTTACTCACTTGGCAAAACCACACCCTGGTTAAATCCTGCATCCTACGCCTGTGCACTTGTGCAGCTGAACTTGGGGAAGCAGAGCCATGCATGCCACGGCCATGGCCTCACTCTAAATTCATGACCTCGAACTCTAAGGGGGCCTCAATGCTGGCGGGAGTCGAATCACCTGGCATTCATCAGGACTCCTCTCTGTCCTCAAATCTCCCACACACCGCCCAAGACTTCCAAGACTCACCACCAAGTCTCCCCACCTACCAGCCCCTCTCTAGTCAATATCCACACCCAAGACAACCACTGGTTTGATTTCTGTCGGAGTAGACAGATAGACACAAAGTTTTGCCTGCTCTGGAAACTCACAGAAGTGGAATCAACCAGCATGCACTCTTGTGTCTGGCTTCTTTTGCTCAACATAACGTTTTGAACCTAATTCTTATTCCCGTAAATATCTACCATTTATTCCTTTTTCTTTCTGAATGGTGTTTCCTTGTGTGACCATGCCTTCATGTGTTTGTCTACTTGCCTGTTAATGGGTATTCAGATTGTTTTCAGTTTGGGAATCTTTAAATAAAGCTGCTATTGAGTATATTTGTGTGATTCATGTTGTGGACTGAAGCTTTCATTTCTCTTTGGTCTATACCTAGGAAGGGGATTGCTGCGTCATCAGGTATATGTGTACCTTGATAAGAAAGTGACACGCTGGTTTCCAAAGCGGTTGCACCATCTGACCCCCCTGCACCAGAGGGTGAGAGTTCCAGGTGCGCCACACAATCTGACCATTTGAAAAAGAAAATCAGAGCATGTCACTCCTCTGCAAGAAACTGTTACTGCACAAAATTGGGGTTCTCTTGCCTGATGCGCTTAAAAAAGCCAATAATTATGGCATCAGCTTTTGGGAAAAGAAATCAGCTTTTTTTTTTGCGAAACCCATCTGCAAGGAGACAGGGCCATATGATCTCAAATCTGTCTCCCCGATCTAGGGCTTGCAGCACAATTTATGGGATAAAGGGTAGGTGGTCTGAAGTGTGGAAATAGATGATGGGAGGTGAGGAGAGGTGAGGTAATTGATGATCTGCACAAGCGTAGTCAAGCTTCATGCTTCTTCTAGGACACATGGTCACAAAATGGCATGCTACCATGACCTGAGGGTGGAGTTTTTAGCTCCTTGACGTCAATAAGCTCACTTACCGAGCATTTGCACAGGTCCAATTGATGGGTTGGTGGTCTCAACTGGCCTGAACTGGACAAGGGGTCTCAGTTCCTGAGAAACCACTCTGAGTTTCTCTGTTGATAAGATGGGGTCAGTTGCACTGGTCCTGGAGGGCCTGCGGTTACAAAACCCTCTAATGACCTAATGACTGGATAGTTCATTGTATTAAGGAATTCTTGTAATTTTTAGGTGTGAAAATGATTTTATGTTAGGCTTGAAAGAAGTGCTTATCATTCAGAGATACATACAGAAACCCTTATGGATGAAATGATGTGATATCAGGAAGGCAGGAGATGGAGGAACAGACGAAACACCTCCATCTTTCTCACTGTGACCTCTAGGGGGAGCTCCCTGGGGTGAGCCAAGGAGCCACATTGGGCTCCTGTACCAGGACCTGAAGGCTTTGGCCAACTCTTGCGGGGTGGGGCTTTAAAGCTTCCTTCCTTCTCAAGGCTTTCTCCACCTCCTGAGCCGGAAGGCAAATGAGAGATGGGGCCAAAAAAAGCATTAGCAAACCACACATGCGCAATCTCATGACTGCTGTGGCCATCACAGGACCCCACTGAAGTGAGAAGGGATGGAAAAGGACCCCTTCTGAGTGTGGGGCTGAATCCCATACAAATATCATACAGCCCAGCTCCATCCCCCTCAGCGCTGCCCATTGGGCTGCCCTGCCCCTCCCCTCAAGGCCATATCCTTGAGGCAAGAGGAGGCTGCAGAGCATGAACAGTGGCCCTTGGAACTGGGAATCAGGTCGCGTGTCTACCTCATGCAAACCAGCTCCCTGGAAACCTGCAGGGGAGAGGTGACTCAACACACGCATTCCAGAATCCTCGCAAGCTCTCCGTGAATGCGCCTTCCCCCACCCCCTCAGCCACAGCCGCTGGGGGAAATGCAATGTGCCTCCTTTCTCTTACTCCTCCTGTACTGTTCACATGGAGCTGCAAACACAGAAAGACTTTATTCACAGGCTCTGTGGCTTGGCCCTCTATTGAAAGCTTTCTGAAAATGCAAATTCCTCAGAAGCGGATTCTTTTCAAGCACTTTAAAGTTGCATATTCCCACTGAGAGCAGGTAAGCAGACTTCCATGTGGCGGGAGGCTCCTTAAAAACTTCTGAAACTGTGGGTTTGACCACAAAAGGCAGGAGTCTGCTCATCTCACTGAGGAGTGCAAAGGTGTGAAGACCCTCACTTTTGCTGTCTGTGCCCCACCCCCGCCTTGGCCTTGCCTCCTCATTCACTACTGCCCTGTGCCAGTGCCCCCGTTAGTCCCGGGTGACTAGGGACTCAGCAAGAGAGCTGTTGCCCACCGCAGGCTCAAATCCAGGGTGCTGGAGCAGCCTCTAAATGAGCCAACTCTCCCCTCTGCAGTGGCCCTGGGCCTGCCTGCTCCTTTCCACCCCATAGAACCAGGAGGTTCTGGTCTCAACCCCTCTCCGGAGAAGCAGATCCCCAGGGGAATGAACGTTGTGTCCATAAGTGTTGGGCATTTTAAGACTTGTATTTCTGCCTATGCTTCCCCTACCTTGGCATTTCAAAGGCTAGGTCCCTTCCCCGTGCTACCGGCTCAACCTCCAGTCAGATTTCCCTGGAGGAGGAGGTGGTCTCCCCCCCCCAGGCATCAGGTGGGATTCAAGGTGAGATAACTGAGGACAACAGGATTCCTTCTCTCCTGCCACTACCGACCCCAGCCCCCGCCAAGAGATCACTTGTTTAGAAAGCATATTTTTTCCCCTGATTATATGGGATTTCATGCCATGTATTTGATACCCGCCCTTTTCACTTCTCATGGAAATCTTTCCACATGAGATCTCATTTTTTAACAGCTGCGTAATGTCACATCATGTGACTGTTTCATAGTTGGTCAAATGAGTCTCTGCAGGTGTTACTGCACCAGGTTCCATTTTGCCCACTGCCAGAAAAGCCAAACACCAAGATGACAAGATTGCAGCAAAGAGAGGTATACTCACAAGGCAGCCAAGTGAGGAAACAAGAGCATGAGTCTCAAATGCGCTTCCCTGAAAATAGGGACTCAGAGATATTTGTGGGATAGGGGGCAAGGTGGTCTGAGATGTGGAGATAGGTGATTGGAGGTGAGGAGAGGTAAAGTAATCGATGATCTGTGCAAGTGTAGTCAGACTTCCTGGCTCTTATAAGGCACATGCTCACAAAATGGTGATGTTAATATGATCTGAATGTGGAGTTTTTAGCTTCTTGATGTCAAAAGGTCGCTTATTGGACATCTGCATAGGCCCAGTTGATGAGTTGGTGGTCTCAACTGGCCTGAAGTGGACAAGGGTTTCTAATTCCTGAAAAACAGCTCATCACCCATCACCATGGTGATCCAGGCTCCAGGGAGGTGTCATCTATAGGAACCTAGTGGGAGTCAGATAGCATATTGCCTAAACAGCACAGTTAACAATTGGTGGGTAAACAGCTAAAAGCTATAAATTGATCATTGCAAAAAGGAAAAGAAACTTTAGTTCCTAGCTGCTTAATCATCAATGGCTGTTTTCCAGTTGCAATCCCCCAATTCTTTGGTCATTCCTCATTCTTGAGGGATTCGGGGTGATGACTGATCTAGCTACTTCCTCCTGAATTGGAGTGTAGATCTGGGTTAGAGGAATAAAGCCATTTAGCACTCATTTGGAAATCTTCTCTTGTTCCTGGCTGCAGGTTGACATTTTGCATTATTAGAATTTTGTACCTTGCTCAACAGCTTTGGAACAACATCTAAAGGCACATTTTATAACCAAGTATCCAACCAGAAGGATAAGAAGTACAGACAACCCAAATTTTAACAGTCCCTGAAAAATAGGACTAATCCCAGTGGGGCCTTATCTGATCTCCAGGAGGGGGCAGACATCTGGTCTCAGTTCCTGATAGTCTTTTGTTTTACTGGATAGGCATCAGAGACTGGAGCAATGCCCCACACCCTGATCTTTCAGTTGTCATTGATGATGGCTACCAGCATAGACTCTCTGCCTGGGGGTCATCACATTCCTAAGGAACTCAAAACAACAAAATTATCAACTTATAGCAGCTGGGAGGGGCCATAAAATCTACAAAGCATGTCAGGGTTGGTGAATCAGAGGTCACTCAAAGTTACAATATAGTTTCTTTCCTACAATATGGCTTCCCTTATGTCAACCTTTAATTGAGCTGGTATCACTAAGACTGACTCTGCTTGTGGTTGTAAGATGCCTGCCAACAGCACCCAGGGCTATGAAGAGTAGCAGCATGTGCCACCCCAGAATATGCTACTTGGCCCAAGGATTATTTTGAGCTAACAGCACTTTAAAAACAGCAGATGAAAGAAGGGCATTCTAATCTCCTCCTTTCTTCATGATAAACACTCTCATGTGGAAGATGCCTTCCCTGTACCAGGAGGAAAGTAAATTCTTATCACCAAGGGCAAGAAGCTGAGAGTAAGAGAATTCTATACAAGCAGACCTTGTTAAAATAATTCTCCTCTTCTTTAGCCTCCGCACACAGTTTAGTAACTTTTCCCCAATTGCCTCTCTTTGTTCAACTTAATATAAAAGCATGTAGGTTTTGCCATTTCTTAGGGGGGTCTTCATTTCCTTATGAGGGCTCCCATGTTATGTAAAATTGATATAAATTGGTATGCTTTTCTCTTGTTAATCTGTCTTATGTCAGTTTAATTCTCAGGCCCAGCTGAAAAACCCTACGAGGACAGAAGGCAAATGTTTCCTCCCCTAGAGTTGCAATGAGTCTTTGTCCACGTCCAGAGAGAGTGCCCACAAATCTGTGCATTTCTCAGCATTCCAAGCAAGAGTCCTCTGATTCACTCTGATTGGACCATCCCAGGTCACATGACCACCAATGATTAAGACCAGGGGAGTGGAGTGTGCTGATTGGCTTATACCACCCAGGGCCCATGCATGAGTTGGGTTAGGGTTAGCTTCCCCTGAGTAGGCTGCCTGAGGGAGGCAGAATATCTAAATGAAAATTAGGTAATTTTACTAAGGAAGCATGGAATGCTGGGAAGGTGATCAACACTTGCATCCTTGATGGTTGTCCTTTTTTAAAGTTTTTGGTTTTTCCTTTTTCAAAGTTTGCCTACTGATGGATATATAAGTTTCTCCAATCTTTCACTTTTTATAAACAGTGCTACAAGGCTGGCCCGGTTGGTGCAGCCGTTAAGTGCGCACGTTCTGCTTCGGTGTCCCGGGGTTCACTGATTCGGATGCCCGGTGCAGACATGGCACCGATTGGCAAGCTATGCTGTGGCAGGTGTCGCACATATAAAATAGAGGAGGATGGGCACAGATGTCAGCTCAGGGCCAGTCTTCCTCAGCGAAAAGAGGAAGAGTGGCAGCAGATGTTAGCTCAGGGCTAATCTTCCTAAAAAATAAACACAAAAAAACAGTGCTGCAATGAACATCCTTAAACATACACACCTTTTTACATAGGATTGCTTCTCAATGCCATTCTCTGATTTCCAAGGCCTGCAATCCCCTCTTCAGACTTGCCCTACACCTCTCTCTCCATATTTGGGGTCCCAAGAACAAGCTGCCTGACATCGTCACTTATCATGACCTCAACAGCTAAAATAATGAAGATAAAAATGAGTCAGGATGGCCTTCTAGGGTTGGGAAATATGATACTCAATTCTCACTGCGCAGCAGCCAATTACAGCTGGAGAATATTCCCCTAGGGCCAGAAATCCTGGTCAGATACCTTCACTGGCCCACCTGTCATGTGTCTTTAGATTAATTCTTTACTCCTTCTTTTAAGCCAGGCACATCCTGCCAGGAGGTTGTCTTGGCATCAAATAAATTATCTGTAGCCCCCTTCCTGTATCCCACCAGTGGGAAAACAGTGGAAGTCTACAGAAATATGACTGTAGTGAATGTTCTTCTCTGCTACCCAGATCCAAACACTCATTTCCCCAGATTTCAGAGGTGTTGGCTGCTGGCTGCTCACAGATGTATCCATCTCCAGGAATTGCCCTTGGCTAAAAAAATGGTGCCTCAACCAAGATCATATCACCTCCCAAGAGGCAACATAAACCTGATGACAGGTCCGTAAGGGCAGAAAAATTTTCCCTTCTTTCCTTCTAGGTTCTTTGGCTGGTCTAATCATTAAACTGACATAAGACAGATTAACAAGAGAAAAGCATATTTAATTTTATGCTTAATGGATTCCCCGTAAAAATATGACTCAAAAATGGTCAGGCAATTGAGGATTATATACTATCCTGAGATGCAGAAAGGGAGAGAGGCCTGGGGCTTAAGGGGAGGAGGGCCATTCACAGGAAAATGAGAAGAGCAGATGTTTGACAATTAGATGTTTGCCCTGCCTGGTGGATAAGTCTCTCAGTTAAAAAAAAAACTTCTCTCTGGTTATAGCTCTCTTTCTGGTACAGGTTCCTTATCTATATTTTTTTGGGTAGCTAAGGAGTGAGGGGAAAAGCTTTTCCTGAGTCCACTGGGTCTTGATTGCCTTCAGCTCAAAATAATCCACATGCTAAAGTGGCACACTTTGGGGTAGCATATTCTGTTCCCACTCAGGTCCATGCAGGGGTAAAAGGACCTGGACTCCCGTTTCATTTTGAGACAACTCTGAAAGACCATCCCAGCTTCAAAGCTTCCTATGTGTTCCAGTCATCTATTACCACGTAACAAACCTCTCTACAACAAAGTGGCTTAAAACAATGATTGTTGTTTCTCATGAATCTCTGGTTGACGGAGCTCAGCTGGGTGGTTCGTGGTATAGCTGAGGTCACTCATGCAGGTGCATTCAGCGGGGAGCTCGGTGGGAGCTAGAGCACCAAGACAGTCTCTCATCCTCTGGGTCTCTCTCCACACTGCCTTCCTCCTTTAGGAGTCTAATATGGGCTTCTTTACACGTGACAGCTGAATCCAAGGAGCCTTCCCAGAGGACAAGCGCCACTGCGCAGGCACGCATGAAGTCTCTGCTTGCATCTATTCTTGCTAGCTCATTAGCCAAGCCCTGAGTCAATAGGGAACTCCACAAGGAGGTGAATACCAGAAGGCATGGCTCACTGGGAGCCGTCAGTGTAACGATCTGCCACAGTCTGCCTTCTAACTCCTAAGGATTCATATCCACTTGCAAAATAGAGTTGCCCCTCAAAACAAAAGAAAACTTCCAAAGTATCTTTCCACTCAAGCATCACACTCAGGCTTGAAGTCCAGGATCTCACCATCAAAATCTGATCCAGGTGGGCATGATGCTCTCCAGGCGTGGTTCCTCAGATGCAGCTGCTCAGGTATGGTTCCTTAGGTGCAGAGGCCTGTGAACGGTGACAAATACTGGGGAGACAGAGACAGAAAAAGCAATACACACTCTCTCATTCAAAGCGTTGAGGGCAAAGCGGGGCACAGAATAATCTTTAGTCCATAGTGATAACAAACAAATCTTCCTACATCTTGATTTTGTTGCATCTCACTAATTTTGGTGTTTTATTTTCACTTTTATTCAATTAAAAATATTTCCCGATTTCACTTGTGATGTTTTCATTTGTCCCACGGATTATTTAGAAAGTGTTTGGCTCAATTCCCACATATTTGAGGAATTTCTGTATATCTTATTGTTATTACTAATTTAACACCTGTGACTGATGACTAATTTAATACCTCAGAGAAAGTACCTTTATGTTTTCAATCCTTTGAAATGTATTGAGACTTGTTTTATGGCCCAGCACATGGTCTATCTTGCTGAATATTCTATATGCTTTTTTATACAATCTGGCAGTCTCTGCTTTTTATATAAAAGTATTTAGTTCATTGATGTTAAATAACTATTAAGGTAGTTAGGTTTAAGTCCACCATCTTGGTTTAGTTTTCTTTTTGTCCCATATGGTTTTTTTTCCTCTGTTCATCCTTCTTTGCTATATTTTGAGTGAATTGAATATCATTTAGTATGTCATTTATTTCATCTATTAACTTTTTTTCTTTTTGGTGAGGAAGACTGTCGCTGAGCTAACATCTGTGCCAGTCCTCCTCTATTTTGTATGTGGGATGCCACCACAGCATGGCTTGATGAGTGGTGTGTAGGTTCATGCCCAAGATTCAAACCAGCGAACCCCAGGCCGCCAAAGCAGAGCATGCAAACTTAACCACTACACCACCGGGCCAGCCCCTCATCTATTAGCTTTTTAGCTAAGCTTCTTGGTGTTGTTTCTAGCGTGTTTTGTTTTTTTCTAGAAATTGAAACATGCATCTTTAGCTTATCCATGTTATTAAATTCAAGACTGTCTACCACCCCCACATGTCACCTCCCACCTGTGAATTGTCTGTCCCTCACCCACACGGTTTCTCCAGTCCTGGACTCTGTTCATTCTTGCTTTCATCTATCAGATGCACACTTAATGGGCACCAGGATAATGCAGGAAGAGGGTGCCAGGTCTCCAACATGGCATAAATAGAAAGGGAGTCAGCTTCTTCCACCACCAGAAGCAACGAGGCAATGCAATCGTTAACTATAAGACCAAAGTGAGATGATGCTGCCACTGTAGAAAGGAAGGTCATTGTAGAGATGAAGCCAGACACTCTCTCCAATCATCTCACAATCAGTCCTGGTCAGCTAGACCTGAATGTGAGCAAGTCGGGCTTCGTGCACAAAAAGATTACCCAGGGACAGCTGAAGTCATTGAACTAGAAAAGCCAGAAAGATTACGGGAGACTTGGGACCAATTTTCCACATTGGTGCATCTGAGGATGATTTAAGAACATCCTGACATCATAAGACCGGTACCCAAGTCTGTATGGGTAAGGTTGTGCACAGAAGTGCCTTTTATAATTGCATAAAAGTTCACAACATTAGGGTACCTTCAAATAAAGTAGGGTTAATCATATACACAATACTATTTGGCCTTTCGAAATGACAATGTCAGTCTGTAGGTGTTGACATTGGAAAGATATCCAGAATATATGGTCCAGGGAGAGAAGCAGGTGTCAGAACACTATGTACTGAGTGGTGCCCTTTGTAAATGTGTTGTGGGCTGTGAGATCTATGTAGGAGGCATAGAGCGGGGACTGTGTCTGGTTTTGAACTCTGCTCTATTTCAGGACATAACACAGCAATTTCAAACCTCGTAGACTCTTGACAAGGATTTGTTGAATATAATAAATACTTTGTTTAAAACCCGGAAGGTTAACCCCTTGGTTGCTAACAATAGGAAGATGGGTAATATTTTTTCTTTTTTGTTGTTGTTTATATTTTCTTTTTTGTCTACAAGAAATGTGTTGAGAAGAGGATTATGATGCTGCCTTCAGAATTACACCACAATGAATGCATAAATTCTTCTGTAAGCAAGCACTGGATTTTTAGGTCCCTATTGTATCTGTTGGTGGCTGAGGGAGCTGGAGGCCAATGAAGGCTCTGTTGAGCCACGTTGACTGTAGATGGTCTTCTCAGTTTTGCCTCTAAGACAAACTAGTGACTTTCTGATGTCCCAGATCCATGCCCAAAAGGAAAAAAACAAGCTTAAAAACTCAAAATTCTTAGAATTCTTCTTAGAGGATTCTAAAACTGTGCAAGGTTATGAGTTTCTGAGTCTCATTCCACTGTCCAGAGAATAAAGATAAGTCCACAACTATTGCGTCAAGTATCAAAGAAACGTTAGACGGCAGAAGAGGAGTTTTGAAAGAATGCAAGTGGATGCAAACTCTTTCCACCACAATAATCACAGAAGTGGTGACAAAATGATTATTCCCAAAGACTGAAGTGAAAACTTTAAACCCAATAAAACCCTCAAGCTTCCCAGATTAGAGAATAGCATAGAGTTCAAGAGTCCAAGTGAAAATATAACATTTTAAATATTTTGTGTGTATCTTTACTTTTATCTCGCCCTGCCTAAAAAAATAAAGAAAAAATATTTAAGCTTGCTTACAAAATATACCAATAAAATACTTTTTAAAAAGTCCCAGAGGACATTAGGAAGAAGGGAAAATTAGGTCAGGAGAAATGGTGCGAAGCCAGGAATAAGATTAATACACAAAAAGTTTATACAATACACAATGAGATTAATATACATGAAAGTTCTCCATAGTTGCTAGATATGGGCCACAATTTGACTTTGAGCTTCCTAGCAGCCCATGCAAAGAAAGAAACAAGACCAGCTGTATTACTCACAAGGTCCATTAGATAAAAACAAATCAAGTGCTTAATTCCAAGACCAGAAAGGAAGTTCTTCCATGTGTTTTCATCCAAAGGGCCTGTGTAATATAATGAACAAGGCCCTAAAAACATTCTTATAGCAAATAAAACAATGAGTGCCAGAGGGTTGATGTTGATAATCTCCCTTCTTTAAGCCAATGGCATGACTCCACCTGGGTTCAAATAAAACAATCCAATGGGGCAGAAAGCGTGTGATCATCCAAGATGTAGCATTCAATCCCAAAATAAATGCTGACAAGGACTAGAGCTCTCAGCATGGATGAATGTGTGACTGCCATTCAGACAAGTCTTCCTAAATGTTCTTTAGTTCAACCTAATGTTTGCTAAGTATCAAACAAGAGTGAGTTTGAGGTTGTGGCTCCAGCTGACAAGAACCCAGAATATTCTATGTTGCTGGTTAAGTGCAGACCCCAAAGTTTGAACAGGCAGCCCAGCTGGGAGCTGGGTTAACAACCCCTTCTAGTCAAGAAACCTGAATAGAAGCTACCAGAAGGCCCCCCAGAGGGGGGGTCAGGCAGGACCCATGCAGGCCACTTCAATTTCACCCCCCCACACACAAATGACTGAGGCTCAAAATTCTTTTTTTTTTTTAAGATATTATTTTTTCCTTTTTCTCCCCAACCCCCCCCCCCCAGTACATAGTTGTATATTTTCAGTTGTGGGTCCTTCTAGTAGTGGCGTATAGGACACCAACTCAGCATGGCCTGATGAGCGGTGCCATGTCAGCGCCCAGGATTCAAACCGGCGAAATCCTGGGCCGCCAAAGCAGAGTGTGCAAACTTAACCACCTGGCCACAGGGCCGGCCCTGAGGCTCCAAATTCTTAGGCTAGTATTTCTGACCTTTTCGGGTCCAAGAACCACTTTTAATGCCCCCTTCCCAAACGTGTATAATGATTGTAACTTTAGGACTGGTTGATTGAAAAATATACAAAATGGCAGACTCCTTTCTAAAAATTACACATCATAAATGCTCATTGAAGGGAAAAAAAAGTTTTGTGACTATGTATGGCGATGGATGTTAACTAGACTTATTGTGGTGATCATTTTGCAATATATGCAAATGTTGAATCATTATGTTGTACAACTGAAATTAATATAATGTTATATATCAATTATACCTCAATAAAAGAAGGAAAACCCAACCACGTAGATAAGCAAAAAATGAAGGTAAAAGTCACCAATGTTTTGGCTGCCCAGCCCCTAGGGCAGGTGGAAGGCAAGGCTCTTATCTAGTCCCCTCTGTGGAAGCCAAAAGAGAATCAAATGTTTTCTTTCCCAGCTTCTTTATAACTCGTACGTGGTCAGGTACCTAAACTTAGCTAATTAGGTGCTCTTGCCAAGAACTTCAAATCGTGAAGAAGTGATACAAAGGCCCTGTGGTCAATCAGAGAATATACACAGTGGCTGCAGCAGAGTCAAGAGTCCAACAGCTTAATCCTGGGGGGCCAGCAGCAATGATGCCAGGGCCAGCGTCCTAAGCTGAATGTTCCTGGGGAGACACTACCCTCAAAATGGTCTCTCTGATTTCAGCAGAAGATCCCAGAGCGGCAGAGTGGCTTCTGTGATGTGTCAGTTCACAGCCCCTTGCATTGAATGGAGACTGGGTCCCCTTAGGAAAGGACCAGGTGATAACATCATATATTCTGTCTGTTTCACTCCTGCTTTTCCAGCAGGGGATGTGACCATGTGTCAGGGAACCTGTGCCCTGGGGAAAGGGATGATCCAGACCTTTAGGAGGATTTGAGATACTAGCTCTGAACTAACTCTCATCCCTGGGGGACAGAACACCACCGGTTGGGAGATAAACGGAGCTGTGATTGGAGTCCTGCTGGTAGTGTAGGAGTGGCAGACTCCTGAACCCACTTCTTCTCCAGGGCCTGGGTGTGGTTGGAACAGATACCCTAAACCTCAGGCAGAATCCCCACACTGGCTCTGTGACCCAACACAGTAAAGGCTGTTAGGACAGGAAAGGCGAGGGGGAAGCCCTCCGAGCCCTCCTCCCCAACAAAGAGCAAATCTAAAGCAAAACCACGTCCCAGGAGGGAGCCCAGGCGTTAGTGTTGCTGTGAGCAAGGTGAAGTTGTGTGTGTGTAGGGGGGTGGCTCCTCTCACGGCCCTATGTAACTCTCCCACTGGGCCTGTGCAGAAGCAGGGTGGGGAGGGAAACGACAACAGCACATCTCCTCTGGTTTGCTTCTGACCTCTGTGCTGCATGGACCTTGACCACCTCACCATCCTACAGGACATCATGCTGGCCCGCTGCATGCCTAGACTTGGTGAGGTGCCTCAGACACCCTGAGTACATGGATTCACTGAGTTTTGCCAAATATTGTCATCAACCATTGACTACAATGTTGTCAGTCATCGACAATTCATAGAGAGATCATCAACAGTTCCTAGAAAGATCATCAACAATTTTTAGAAAGATGTGGATCATCTTGTGATGGCAAGATGGCTGCCATAGCTCCAAATATGAAATCCACGCAACAGTGTCCCAAGCAAGGAGGAAGATGAGGGGCCAAAAAGGACTATTCACCTTCCACAGTCAGGGAAGAAAATCATTCCCAGAAGTCTCCGCAGGGGACTTCCTCTTGTGTTGGATTGGCTAGAATTGAGTCACATGCCCACCCCGAGACCAATTACTGGCAAATAGGAACAGGAGTGTCCTAGGTGGTTTAATCTACTTGTGATTCAACCTCTGAGGCTGGGCCCATTGCCTTTGTAACAAAATCAGGGCTCAATAAGCATGAGTGGCAGTGAGGAGGGAACGAACAGTGTCTGTCACAGCCAGTACCCCATCCATTCACCGTCCAATGTTGAAAACCAATCTAAGTCCAGTTGTCAATAAAGCCATGGAAATCATCCTTATACGAAATGGTGATAGTGTATCTTCTACATGTGGCTATTTAAATTTAATTTAAAATTAAATAAAATTTTAAATACAATTGCTCACATTTCAAGTGCTCAACAGCCACATGTGGCTAGTGGCTACGATTTGGGCAGCACAGACAAAAAACATTTCCATCAGCACAGAAAGTTCTATTGGCGTGCACTGCTTCTCCAGCTGCCACTGCCAGGGTTAAGAGGCTTCTCCGAAAGTTATGAGGTGAGAGTGTCACTGTCCTCTCAGTGCCATGCCACCATCACGTCATTGGCAACGCTGCCATGGCCTTCACCCAGCACAGCCTGAGATTGGTGAGCTGAGCAGCCTCCAAGCCAGAGATCCCAGAAGCCTTCTGACCTGTGGGGGCCACTGAACACACAGATCTGGCAATGAAACCTGTGTTTCCATGCACTCACTAAGCCCCTCCTGACTAAATCCTTGATCCATCCTTCTGGGCAGGAGAAGTGCCGGCCGGGAGCTGGACTGAGCAAGAAACACTATCATAAGATTAATATTTAATGGCCACCTTATCCTGTACCAGGCCCCCTGTGAACAGCAATCATGATGTCACCCACTGCCCATATTCTCCAAACAAACACACTTCCTGCATCTCATCAGCCGGGGACTAAGGGACTGCAGAAAGGGCACAGAATGAGACATTTAGGTACAGGGCCAGGGAGTCCATGGTGAGCACTGGCTCTCAGCTCCCCCCATGGACACAGCTGACATTGTATCTGATAGTCTATACAGGGGTGCTTGCTCTGAGCCTTGCCTGATGGATGGGGATGCATCCCGCGATAGCTGTCCTTTGACCCACTCTAACTTCGAGGGATCGGACAGCTAAGGGTGCCTAGTTGGGTGAGGTTGGTACATTCATGTCCTGGGGGCAGTAAAGGCCCCATCCAGCTCTTAAAGATCCCAGCCACTTCCTGGCTACTCTTGGCCAGCGCCATTCTCCAGCGAGGCTGGATCTTGGGAGACTCGTGCTCAAGCGTTACTTGATCCGGCCAGGTGGATTTTAAAGGATGACCAAGTTGAATGGCTTCAAAGTCACCATATGTCCTTACAGGACAGATCAGCTGCTCTTCCCCTCCTTGCCCTGCTGGAGGCTCAGATGCTGACACATCTCATGAAGTCACCTGGAAGCCATGGCTGGGACAGCAGGTGTAGACACTCTCTCCGAGGTGCATACTGAAGCTGCACTTTGCCAATATTGCACTGGACTGAAGATGCAGATGTGCTGGCTCTCCTCAGGTGAGCTTGTCACCTGCTCCTGGATGCCAAGCACAGCTGGCTGGGGCCCCTGCTTCACACAGATGCTCCTTCAGTTCATCCTCCCAGGTCCTCCCCTGTGTGGCCCTCAGTGGATGGTGGGGTTGCGATATTGGTGGGATGGCTCAAGGGCAATCTGAGTACACGTTTCTGCTGATGGAGGATTCCCTTGGCCTTGGGGGACCTGCCCTCTGCTCCTCCCAACACTGCTGACCCATCCTGGCCCAGCAGGGGTACTATAGGGGTTCAAGCCAATGCCTCTGGCTCACAGCATTTCCTCCCAGCCTTCTTAACAAATCTTCATTAGACCCCTAAAATGCAGGTGAAACTGAGATCCTTGACCCTCATAAGAAGACTGCCGTCACGGACATCTGCATTCCCAGTGTCCTGGTGGGAACCAGCCCTGGCCAAGTAGATGATGAGGGGGAACAGAATATGCCACCCCAAAATGCGTTACTTTGACATGAGGATTATTTTGAGCAGAAGGCAGTCAAGCTGTAGCAAATTTAGGAAAAGCTTTTTACCTCATCCCTTAGCTGCCTAAAGGAATTTAGATAAGGGGCCTGTACCAGATAGAGAGCTATTACCAAAAATAACTTTTTTTTTATCTGAAAGACTTTGCCTGCAAGGCAGGGTGAACATCTGATTACAGAACATCTGCTCTTCTGTCTTCCAGTGAAAGGCTCTCCTCCCCTTAGAAGCCCCAGGCCCCTATCCCTTTCCTCAGCTCAGGAGAGCATGGGATCCTCAATTGCCCAACTGCTTTGAGTCTCATGTCTTTGTGGGGCTCCCATATGTACACAATTAAATTTGTTTTTCTCCTGTGAATTTGTCTTATGTCTATTTAATTATTAGACATAACAGCCCCTGGTCAGACCCAGTCTTTAAAACTTCCTCCCACCCTAACCTCATTGCTCTGTGGGTCCTGGGGGGCTCCCCCAATTTCCTTCCCCTCCATAGTCTTCCTAACATTTAAGATCTTTTTCTCTCTATCTGGCTCCCCAGGAAGCCCATAAAATCTCCCCAGATCCCACCTTCCTCGTCGCCCCCAAAACGATTGTCTTAGGGGAGAAGAGAGAGTGTGGAGGGAGAAAAGAGAGGAAGGAAAGAAGGGAGAAAAGAGTGATGGAAAAGGAAAAAAGCCCAAGGTGGGGTCAGGGTCAGGGGAGGGAAGGGATGGAGGAGGGGAGGGGAACAGGGAAGGGAAGGGGTGGGGGAGGGGAGGAGAATGGAAAAGATCTGGGAGGGGAGGAGAAGGGAAGAGGTCAGTGGAGGAAGGGAAAGGGGAGAGAGGGGGGAGAGGGGAGGAGAGAGGAGAAAGAAAGGAGAATAGGATGAAAGAGAAGGAGAAAAGAAGAGAAAGGGCGTACCAGCAACTAGACCAGGTTTACTCCTTATTTTCCAAATCAGCACTCTTCTGTCACTCTTTCTACCAAGTTGGGCTTTGAGCGAACGTGAAGAAGCAAATAGTTTCAGAAATCCTAGTTTCACTTTATATCTCCATAGAAAACCAGGGAAATATGAAAAAGCCTCCTTGTTTTATGATATTTTCTAGGGCGTGGACAGAGAAGAGGAAGAAAGATTTTGATACCCTGCCTTTTTTTATGGTCTTCGAAGTTTCCTGTTAATTTAATACCTGAACCTTTGCCATGTAAATAACACAGGTAAAGATAAACTTCACTGGCCCTGGACTCTGACCTTTGTTTAACACCCGCCCCCTCTCTGATCCATCCTCCAGCCCATCACTGGAAAGTTTGGAATTGTTACCTGGAAATTTAGAGCCCCGGAATAAATAGGTCAAGAGGCAGAGCATGTCATTTTCAGGCAAGCCTTGTAAGAAAGTACAAAAATACCAGCCATCTGAGGGTTCTTCTCTGGTCAGCTGCTATGTCTTCCTCAAAGAGATGCCCTAGATGAGGTAAATTTCCTTTCCATTCACTTGGTAGGACTCCCACTAGCTCTGCCACCCCCTCAGCTTATGCCCACGCCCGCTGTGATTTGCTGGCATTGCCCTGTGCCATTCACTTAGACGAGAATAATTTATACAGGTGATTTCATCCCTCTTACTGGCTGCTGTTGAGCACACCTATTTTTATTTTGCTTCTGGTTGGAGTGTCTCCTTTCACAGTGTTTTCAAAGAAGGGCTATATATGATGGACCCTCTGATCTCTTACATACCTGACAATTTAGCTCGAAATAAAAATCTAGTTTCAAAGTTCTTTCTTTTGATACTTTGAAAATGTTATTTAACTGTCTTCTTAAAGCCAGTGTTGCTATTAAGAAATCTGAAGTCAATTTGATTTTTGTTTCTTTCTCAATCTTCTATTATCCAGCTGCCTGGAAAACAGATGTGATGGCTGGAGCTTTAGCTGCCACCTTAGATCATGAAGCTGTGAAGGGGAAATAATGATTCCTCCTTCCTCTTCCTCAGCCTGATGTTAACACCACTGGCTGGCACAGCTGTTTTCTGCCTCCCAGCATCATGGCAATGGTGGTGGGGGTGGAGGTGGGAATGAGCTGGGGCTGGGCAATGATCTATGAAGGCCAATGTGGGCAGAGAAAAGAGCACATGACAAGGTGTTTACTCAGCCTGTTCCCATACATGGCACCAGTCTTCATCTGCAAGGGGCTTCTGTTTCCTTCCCACACACCACGACCCAACCACCTGCTGCCTCCAAGGAGGTAGGCAGAGGATGCTTCTCATGGTTTTTACGTTAGTGTCTCAGTCCTCTTCAACCTTCCCCCTGCTTCTGTGACATCTTCAAGATTGTATTCATAGGAAGCGGCCCGCATCTCCAGGACAATATCATCTGTTTGATGATATTGTTTATCATCGAAGCATTATTTTTTTCATAGTACCAATCACCATCTGAAGCTGTTATGTATGTGTTTACTTGTTTCTCTTTCTCCCAGCCGCCACCTGAACGTCAGCTCCATGAAGGGAGGAACTTGTCCCATTCCCAGCTGTCTCCGCAGCACTGGGCACAGTGCATGGTGGAGATGCTCAATAAGTACAGGCTGAATGACTATGTCACTGAGCTGGTGCAGGAACCAAAGCTGATTCCAGCTCAGAGCTTCTTGCTCCAAATCTTGGGCTTTTCCCACCCAAGCCCCTGGATCTCTGCCCTGGGCAAAGATAGTATCCAGAGGCAATAGGTCATATTAACTAGGACTCCAACAGAAATATGAGGCCCTTCCCCTAGCATTGGCTGAAACAACTGCCGGATGATCAGACTTAGGGCAGGGCTGCTTGCACATAGTAGGTACTCAAAACAGGTTTGTTTTATTGACTGGACATTAGAACTCTCCAGGAGGAAATGGTTCAGCATAGTTATAGGGGGCAGGGAAGAGGGTAACTAGAAGAGTAGATTGGGGTTTATATGGTGAAGGAAAGAGCTGAGTATTAACATGTTCTTGACCCAAAGGGGCCTTTGGTCTATACTGTGTAACAGAGGGGAAATAAAGAGCCTTGGCCAGCACTGTCCCATAACGTAGCCACTAACCACATGAGGCTAATTACATTTAATTCAACTTCAATAAAATGTAAAATTCAGTTCTTTAGTTGCCCTAGGCAGATTTCAAGTGCTCGATAATAGCCACATGTGGCTAGTGGCTACAGCATCGGACAGTACAGACAATATAAAACATTTCCAACATCACCGATGTTCTATGGGACAATGTTCTATATAGACCGTTAGAAGAAAGGAAATGCATTCCTGCTTCTGACTTGGCCTCCTGACATCCTCTTGTCCCCAGGGGCCCACACAGATCAGAGCACCACCATGCCCCATGTCTGCCGCCCTCGACTTTCTGCTCCCCAGGGAGCAGCATTGTCTGCCTTCTTGGTTTTCACCCCCAGTGCAGACACCAGTGCCCCGCAGGTAATAAGTGTATGTTGCAAGAATGAGCGCTCAGTTGGTTTTTGTTAAATGCCGAAGGCACAAAAGGTGAGTTAAGTGACAGAAGCAAAGGAAGAAATCCCTGCTTCATCTCTTTTCTCCTACCCCCTTCTTTGCACCCCCTTCTCTGGTGCCCCCCTCTCACTCCAGAGCAGCACAGTTAGGGGCAGGCCCTGCCTCCAAAAGTCCCTATCCCCGAACCACACGGACTCCTCAGAAATACCTGCTTCAGGTCTCAAACCGAGCTCATTTGTGAGCGTATATTTGTTCACATAATAATTCTGTCTTCCTCCACCTTCGGCTGCCCTGTACCTAGTAGGTGCTCAATAAGCGTTTGTTGGCTGGCTGGCTGGATGGATGGACGGATGGATGGATGGACGGATGGATGGATGGACGAACGGCCACAGGGCAATTTCCCCGAGTTTGCCAGAAGGGCTGCGGGGGGCGCCACCCTCAGAGGACCCGGGGGTCGGGCGGGGCGCAGCCCTCGGGGGCGTGTCCTCCGGGACCCGGGCGCCGCCGCCGGGAGAGGCCGGCAGCCGGCGCGGCAGGGCGGCGGCGAGCATGGAGCGGGAACTGGAGGCGCGCCCGGCCGAGCCGCCCTTCCAGGCGCTGGTGGAGGCGGCGGGCGGCCGCGGGCAGGTGCTGCTGGTGGGCGAGCTGTGGGAGCGCGAGCAGAGCCGCGCGCAGCTGCGCGACTTCGCCCGGGCGCTGTTCCCCGCCGAGCCGGCGGCCGGCCAGCCGGGGGGCGCGGCGGCCGAGCGCGCGGGGCCCGGGGCGCCGGGGGCGCGGAGGGCGCCCGGGACGGCGGAGACGCGCGCCATCCGCTCGCCGCTCATCTTCGTGCTGTGCCGCGCCGCGTCGCTGGCCGCCCGGGAGCCGCGGCGCCGCCTGCGGGAGATGCTGCGGGACGTGCGCGGCCGGAGGCGGGCCGGCGCGGCACTGGTCGGGGTGCTGGTGGCCGAGGCCGGGCCCGAGGACGCGGTGGCGCCGGGGTTGCGGCTGCTGGAGGCGCTGCTGCGCGCCGTCTTCGGCCGCCAGGCGGGGGGCCCGGTGCAGGCGGCCGCCTACTGTCCCGGCCGCCCGGCCTCCTGCCTGGCCGTCCAGGCGGCCGCCTGCAGGGCGCTGCAAGCCGTCGGGCCCGCGCGACCAGGTGAGGGGGCGCGAGGCCCGGGAAGGCGCGGGCGGGCGGCGGCTGGGGGAAGGCCCTCAAGTTGGAACTCTTTAGGCCAGCGCCCCTCGTTGTGCACCGAAGTAAACTGAGGCCCAGAGAGGGGAGTTGCCTAGCACTGGGCCTCCCAGCTAGTGCGCAGCAGGATCTGGGCAAGGGGTCGAGCCTGTCCCGGGAAGATCTGGAGTGCATGGGAGATGCAAGGGCTTAGGAAAGCCGAGGGGACGTGCAGAAGGCGGGGGGAGGCTGGTGGAGAGAAGGGTGGGACTGGGCTGGGCAAGATCTGGGAGCCAGCCAGAGGCCAGGGGCAGGAAGGTAAGGAGAGGCGAAAGTCTTGGGATGCGCAAGTTTTGCCATGGGAGCGGGGCAGAACTGGAACTAGGGAGTTGGGGGTGCCCGGAACTTATAGGATGCGACGGTGGAGGCTCATTGTGGAAGTGCCGAGGGGAGGAAGAAGGCAAGGAACAGATACCAGGGACTTAGAGGAACTTAGATACTTAGACGACTTAGAGGAAAGGGTTGGAGGGGCTGAGGGCACAGAGTTTTCAGGTCCTTCTTGGTTACCCACCTGCTTGTGTACCCTCTGCTGTGTCTCCCTCCCTCCCCCATGGTCTGCTGAGACCACCTTTTCCGTCACACTCTCCTAAAGTGTGGGGAGGGGAGTTAGGATCTTTTTCCAGCCCCTGTGACTGCTGCCATCAGCAGAAGGGTCAGAATCTCCTGCATCCTGGTACACAGGTTTTACAGGAGCTTTCCAGTGTCCCAGGATTAGAATATGAACTTCAAGTGTAGCTGGATCTGGCAAAAGTGGGAGATGCAGGAGCGTTCTTTACCCTCCCAGCTCCCTCCCCGCCCCCACTGTCAGCACCAGCCCCGCCTCCAAGCTCTGCCAGCTCTTCTCGCTAAAGAGTTAATGAAGACAGAAGCTGTATTCTACCTCCCTGAGGCATTGATGTGTTAACAGCAAATGGGAGATGCCAGACTTGCAGGGGAGCCTTTTCCAGCCAGGAGGCCTGGTACCTCTGATGTCACAGACCCACCTGCCAGCCTGGCCTGCCTGGGGGAAGGCCATCCCTGTCAAGCTGTGGAGCATGCCCTAACCTCTCCCTCCTAGCCCCCAACACCTTTCTGTGGAGTCTGTAAGGAGGCTGGCTAAATTTGAAACTCAACAACCAGCATCCTGAAAGACCTCGGGAATAGCTCGAGGTGGATTGTCCGTCTGATTGTTGATGCCAGGCCCTTTGCTGATCTGGCCCCAAGGGGGAAAATTTTCTGCCCCCTAATGAGCTGGTGCCTGGGAAATTCTCTGAGCCCTTAATCTCCTAGTTGGCTCCCATTCCCAAGGAACAACTTTTAATTCCCCAGAGCCAAGCTTGCTCTGGCCTCCTAAGCTTTTGTACACATTGCAGTTGCCTCGGAATGAAAATCTTTTTCCTCCATGCTCCTCTTTGCCTGACCAATCCCATCTCATCTTCCAGAACTGGACTTCCTCCTCCAGGAAGCCTTCCATGACCCTCCCCATTCCTGTTTGCAGGTTCACAAGTGAAATCCCAGAACCCGCTGCTGCCCTCTAAGCTCTTACCCCATGGTTTTGTCACTTTCATTTGTGAGTTCCATCAGCATTGTACAGTCATGTGTCGCTTAACGACGGGGATATGTTCTGAGAAATGCATCATTAGGCAATTTCTTGTCGTGTGAACATCACAGAGTGTACTTACACAAGCCTAGGTGTTATAGGCTACTACATATGTAGACTCTATGGTGCTAATCTTATGGGACCACCGTCATTATATGCGATGTGGTTGACCAGAACATCGTTACGCGGCGCATGACTCTATTCCCATTTCCCAACACCCTGCCTGGCATGCAGAATCTGTGCCTCCTTTTAATCCCTAACACTTAGGAAATTTTAACATTTTGCAAGGGAATCATTCTCCACTTGTTAAAGTTGCTTCTACTTTTATAAAAGCATACTGAACAACATGAAACCTTTCATTCGTGGCTCAAGGTCATGAGTGTAATTATAACTCAACATCCACTGATTTCTTTGGGGCTCTTGAGGTGGGCTGCACCACGACCCTCACACCAAAGGGATTCGTGTTGCTAAGGTTTTGCTAGCAGTTATGGCTATTTTTTTTTTTAAAGTTTTCCAGTCTTTTTGCTCCATGCCTGATAGCTAGTCTTATATTTTAGGTTGCCTGCCTCTTGGCAGTGTCCTTTGATCCAATTTATGCCTAACCCACTTGCCTTTGGATTGAAAAACTAAGAAT
Source organism: Equus asinus (assembly GCF_041296235.1). Taxonomy (NCBI): domain Eukaryota; kingdom Metazoa; phylum Chordata; class Mammalia; order Perissodactyla; family Equidae; genus Equus; species Equus asinus. The sequence goes on along the minus strand of NC_091808.1, from coordinate 9,663,868 downwards.
CTAGTCTTGTTAGGATTGGATGCAAATTAGGAGTAAATAAACCCCGAGTAAAGAATTATGAACCAGGATATTCTGTGTTTGGGCTTCTCAGAGTCTTACTTTTTTTTTAAACTTTGCTCCAGTTGACCTGATTCCAGAATTTGGGGGCTCTTGAGTGATCTCCAGATAACTGAGGTGGTACCATAATGAGGAAACCAGAATCAACATGTAATTATTTTGTGTGTGATTATCTAAAAAGATTCAATCTATTCCTGTTAAGAAATAGTTTGAACTAAAAATCAGGGGCAAATTACTGCTCTCTGAGTACTTTCTTTGGTGCTGTGTAATTGCACATAATTTCATGTCTTTTTTTGTTACTATGGTTTTCACAACGTGGTACCTACATAGTAGTAGGGTTTTTGTGAGGATTAAATAAGTCACTATATAGAGAGCAATCCTTTTGTTGTTGTTATTCTATTTTAAGTACAAAACCTCACCCCCTTTTGTACATCAGAATCTTTGGTTTTTTAATCAGACTGTTGAAAGTAGGGCAGTTGGCAGTTGCAGCTCTTGGTTTACTAAACAGAAAATCTCTCAGTCGTGTCAAGCACCGTCTGACCTGCTGCCTCTGGGACTTGGTGTTCTTTCTAGCGGAAGGAGCCTGGGAGAGACCGGGCCTGCTGGCACTGCTGGCCTGCTTTTCCTTGGGTCCTTGGAGCCGGGGGAAGGACCCAGATGCCGTCTCCCCCAGTGGCCCAGCTCAGGGTGAGTGTGTCCCCTTCCTGACCTCCTGGACCCTGGTGCTTGGGATTATGGGAGGGGTCACATGCACACAGGGACCTTGGGGATAGAGTGGACCAACATCCATGAAACACTTGCCTTGTGCCGGATGAGCAATGTGAGGTGCTCCTGTCATCAGGCAGCCAGCACACAGGCTGGGTCAGCAGGGCTGTAGCCCCAGGAGTCTGATTAATGAAGGCGGTGTGGGCGGGGCTGTGATGCAGGTGTCAGCCTGGTGTGTGGTGGGACGCATGGAACCAAACACATTCCATCTTCCCCTGAGGATCCTGGGAGTATCACGGAGCAAATGACATTTGAACTGGGGTTGGGGCTTTTCTGAGGTGAAGTGGGAAGACCTGGAGAAACAGTGACATGACCAAAGGCTTGACTGCATGGTCTCATGCTCAGAAAAGGGGCCTCTGTCAAGAATACCCTGGGATGAGGTCCAGAAAGAGACTAGTGAGGGCTGAGGCTGAAGAGAAAAATTGGGGCCAATTCAGGGCCCTGGACCTAAATCTCTCAGGAATGGTTGTTACCAATTTCACGTCACCCCAGTGGGACCCCAACCCACACTCAGAGGAGCTCCGAGGCCCATAGGTGGGCCTCATACCCACAATCCGTCCCTTGCCTGGAGGGTTCTTTCCCGTTCAGTGTCTCTGATTTGAAACAAAACCAAAGTTGAGCATTCAATAGCACTAGCTTTATTCAATGGCCAAAGAATGGAGAAGTGGGAACTAAGTTCACAAGTCAACTTCTCAGCTCCTGGGGCGACTCAGCAGCTATTACAAGAGGTCTAGGTAAAGAAGCGGAGGAATAGTCACAGTTGTCTGGGAAAGTGGGCAGGCTTTTCTGGGAAGCAGGGGTGCCACCTCTTTTCTTTCCTTATTTGGTTATATCCTGCTATTTCCATGGCTGTTGTAGACTGCCATGGCGTTGGTGGGTGTGTTCTATAATATGATAATGTATTACAATGAGCACATAGTAAGTTGTGGGGTCTATGTCAGGTCAAGTCAGACTGCCATGTTGCCTTCAACCAGTTTGGCCTGGTTTTGATCATCCATCTTCTCCTTACTTTCTTCGTGGTTTCCTGCAAGCTAAAGATAGCATATTAGGCTCGTTCTGAGCAGGGTTGTGGTTAATGTCTTATGGGGCCAGGGGCCGGGGTATCATAGTGAGCCACTGACGATTTCTGAGCAGGGTGTCAAGCTTAGGGGTATGTTCTGAGAGGTGACAGGATTGCAGGAGCAGGGAGAGACCACAGGCGGACAGAGCCTAGCTAGGAGGGGACTGCATAGTCTCAGAAGGGACGATGGGCAGCCTGGACCCAACCAGGGCAGTGTTGGAATGGAGAGGTGGGAAGTCAGCCAGGAGCTGTTTCTAGGCTAGAATCATCAGGCCGCTAAGTGGGGGCGAGAGAGAAGGAGAAGGGAAGACAGCTCTGTGAGGTCAGTGGGCATGTAGGCTATGTTGACAGAGAGAGAAAGTACCCGGGGAGCAGGTTGTCACCAGCTGAATGTATGTGCCACCCCTCCAAAGTGTGCTGAACACTATAGCTTTCTTACAGAAACAGTGGGCAGTGTGTTAAAATAAACTTTTATTGTGTCCCTTATTTTTAAAAAAATCATTAGTTGATGTATCAGTCTTCTATTGCTGCATAACAAGTTACCCAAACTGAGCAGCTTAAAACAACACACATTTATTCTCTCACACTTTCCGTGGATCTGGTGTCTGGGCACAGCTTAGCTGGGCCTTCTGCTCCGGGTCTCAAAGCTGCATCAAGGTGTCAGCCGGGCCTTGATGGGGCCTGAGTCCTCCTTCAGTCTCACGTGGTTGTTGGCAGAATTCATTTCTTTGCTGCTATAGGACTGAGGTTCCTGCCTTCTTACTGGCTGGCAGCCGGGGCTGCTCTCTGCTCCAAGAGGCCCCACAGTTCCATCCTCTCACAGCCTTCTCACAGCACGGCAGCTGCCCGTTCAAACAGCAGGAGAATCTCCTGTCTCCTATGATGTAACTTAGTCACGGGAGTGACGATCCATCGTCTCCCTTGTCATGTATGGTACCCAAATCAAGGGAGTGACCATCGCATCATATTCACAGATCCTACCCACACTCAAGGGAGGGATTATACAGGCTGAGGACACCAAGAGGTGGGAATCTTGAGGGCCGTCTTAGAATTCTGCCTATCACAGTTAAAAGCTCCAAAAATTAAAAGAAGGAAAACAACTATTAAAAATCATTCATATAATTCCATCACTCGGAGGTAACTACAATCCGTATTTTGGGATAGACCAGTCTATCTGTCTGTCTATCTATATCTCCTTGTGCTATTTAAATTTTAATAAATTCACTTGTGTATAACACACAGGTCATCTGCAAAATGCATCAGATATTTAAAATATTTAATTGCAAAACTGTTCACTTCAACCTCTCCGTCAAGATTTTGGATGTCTCTGGAAACTAAAGGGAAAAAATAAAGCAAAGGAATCAAAAAATTGTGTGCAAATCTTGGATAACTTCCCTCTCTGTAGCATATAACAAATTGTTTAATTTAATGTAGAAGTGAATGTGCTAAGATGAAAATTGCATTTAGGGACTATACATATGCATTTATAATATATATAATGAGTATGGGGTTACAGATACGTACATACATTTATACATACCGTTAGGGAATCTGCTTTCTTCCTCAATGACATTGTGACTGTGCAATATTCCACAGCAATAATTATGTGTCAGCAACATCTTTTATCTTTTTTGGGGGATAGTTGTAAATCACTTGCAGTTGTAAGAAATCACACAAAGAGATCTGTGTACACTTTGCCCAGTTTCCCCCAATGGTAACATCTCGCAAAACTATAGGATAATATCACAACTGGATATTGACATTGAAACGATCCACAGATCTTATTCAGATTTCCAATTTTATGTGTACTTATTTGTGTGTGTGCATGTGTTTGGTTCTATGGGATTTTATGCATCATTTTTAAGCCTGAATCCCCTCGGGAGCAAGCCACAGTTTCCTCAGCCAATCCCTTTGTTGAACATCAAATTGGTTAGGATGCGTTTAGCTGCAGGTAAAGAAACCATGACTCGGGGCCAGCCTGGTGGCATAGTGGTTAAGTTCACATGCTCTGCTTCAGTGGCGCAGAGTTTGCAGGTTTGGATTCCGGGCATGGACCTACATACAGCTCATCAAACCGTGTATGCTGTGGCGGTGTCCCATATACAAAATAGAGGAAGATTGACACAGATGTTAGCTCAGGGCCAATCTTCCTCACCAAAAAAAAAAGAAAAAGAAAGAAAGAAAGAAGAAACCATGACTCAAACCAGCATAAGCAGCAAGGGAATTCATTATCTCACCTAAAAGACAGTCTAGAGGTGGAGTCAGCTTCAGGGCTGGTTGATTCAGGGGCCCAGTGACTCCATCAAGGACCCAGGTTCTGTCCTTCTCTCTGCTGGGCCATCCGCCATGTCGTTTCATCCTCAGGCTGCTAGCAAGATGGCTGCAGCAGCTCCACTAATTATTCCTAATTATTTCCTTAGGATAAAATCCTAGAAGTGGAATTGCTGGGTCAAAGGGTATGTACATTTTTAAGGTTTTTGTTTTGTTTTTCAAGTAGATAGTCACTGGGACCAACTACTTCCCTTTCGTTGCTAGCTTGCTCACTCATAAACCTTTTCTGATTGGGTAACTCCTTCTCTTGTGTTCCAGATCACTTCCGAGACCCTGAGGAGGAGATGGCTCTGACAGCCATATTTCCCAACGGAGACTGTGAGGATCCTGAAAAGGGGTCGAGAGCCTGTGATGGAGCTGTCCACAGTCCCACTGAGCCTGCTGAAGACTCAAGATGAAGGATGGACCCCTGGGCTGCCCCACCTCTAACCTGGAGACTAGAGGCTGGCTCCTTCTCACTGAGCCCCCGTGCCTCCATGTTGACCTTGGCATGGTAGTAACTACAAAGGTCTCACCTGCTAGGGGCTGCCACCCTGACAGTGACCTGCTAGGCTGAGGACTTACTAAGCTAAGTGGGCCTAGAAAAACGTATCCTCTGGGAACCTGCCCCCTACCTTGCATTTGCTCATTCTCTGGTCACACTGAGGTTATTTTTTCTCTTTGTGCCTGTTTCTCTATGCCATTGAGACAGATGGCCGTGTACTTGAGACTCTGTGGTGCTGTAGCATCCCGTGGTTGTTTGCATGAGCATCCATTATTTCAAGTGCAGCTGGAAGAACTCTGGACCAGAAGTTGTCAGATCTGGGGGTGTGTGTCACTCAACCTTTGGGGCTTTTGTTTCTCAAACTCATGAGGGTGCTACCAGCCCAGTGGCTCTCAGCCAGGGGCCAGGCTATCCTTCCAGGCAGCATTGGAAATGTGTGTGTGTGCACGCGTGTGTGTTGGAAGGGTTATTGTGATTGTGGGGCACCCCTGGCATTTAGTGGCATCTCACAATGTGCAGGACAATCTCCAACAACACAGAACTGTTCCACTGAAACTGCCCGTCTTGGCACCTTTGAAAAACTGGATGAGCCACTTTCTTCCCCCTCTCAATTTCTAGGAAGAGATTCCCAGAGCAGGGAGGGTTGGGCTTCCTGGGACCTTGGCTTCCAGAACAGGCCAGAATAAAGCCTATACAGGCACTCTTGTGCTAGAGCCAAGAAGGTCCGTATGCTGCAGACCAGGACAGAAATAGCCTTGCATGCCCCTGAGAAGAAAGGGCCCTTTCTTCCTCGTGTTGACCTTGACTTACTCTGCCAAGTCCTTTGAGAATAAGGATTCTGGGAATGGCCCACAGCACCAAACAGAAGGAAAGTTAGGGATGTGGATTACAAGGGCATAAGACTTGCTCTCCATCTCAGGGCCTAACCCAAGGTCAAAGCAGACCCAGCCCAGAGGTGCCAGGATCCTGAATCCTTTTTCCTCTGAGTCAGACAGGGTCAGTAGTGTCCTCTAAAAGCGAGGAAGGCCATCTGTTTGCTTGTAGAGGGAATGCTGCATTACTTCCCTTGTCTTTCTCTCCTGCCCCTGGAGAAATCCAGTCTTCAGAATGGTAGGGACAGCTCCTAATGTTCCCTAGGAGGAAGCCCCATCTAAGAGCAGTAGCTAAATTCATTCATTCATGCATGATTCACTCAGCAGACATGCAATTGTGCCTACTATGTGCCCCGTGCTCTGCGAGGTGCTGGATAACTTCCACTTGTTATTTCAGCTCTCTCTGTGATGGTGCCAAAAGCAGGAATGGGAAACCTGTGGCTGAGGGGCTCCATGATGTTTAAGGAGGAGCCGTCCCTGCTCTATGACTCAATTTATTCTCTATAATAGGGAGTCTGATCCTTCTTAGTATGAGGATAGGTAGGATGACATCTTACTTGGGGCTGGTTGGCAGCAGGTGTCATTCTAATAATACAAGGCTGTCTCACCAATAGAAGGACCCTTCTGACTTCCATCTGCACAAGAATGAACTCAATGAATTACTGTTGATTTCGTTTGAAAATGGGGAGACTAGTATCTTTGAAGCTGCTATATTTTTCTATTTTCCATTAATCTCTTGGTAGTAATTTGGTTAGAGTTTTATTACTTGGTGGAGGGAGAGAGCTTTTTTAGGTTAGGAAATGGTCTAAGGCAGAAGTTACATGGCAGCAGCCTCTGCTGTGTTTAAAGACTTTTGAGTCCATGGCCAATATTTGAGACTGGGGAGATGGCACAGAAAAAAGCTAGTTTTCAGAGTGGAGGATGGAAGGTGCCATGATCTCCATTTTGATGAAATTCCCCCCCAACTTAAGCCCCTCTCCCACCTACCCACCCACCCCTCTACTGTACTTCACTCATAGACGCCACCTGCCTGGTCCTCGTCCTGGTGGGCTGTGAGTTTGCAGGTCTCTGGTATAAGTGGTGGTTTACTCATTATCTTTTCATTACCTTCAGTATTTCCTGTGAGTAGTGGAAGAGAGAAGGTCTTTCTTTACTGCGATTTGGGTTCTACCTCCCAACTGATAAACACGGGACTGAGGTCCTTCCGGGCCCATCTTGGCTTCCTTGAGACATGGCTAAGATAAGCAGCATCCTTTTAGGAACAGTCTAGTTGCTGTTTTCTAGCAGACGGAAGAGTTAGGTGCAGGAATAGATGACCTTGGTGGTGGATCTCTTCCCCAAGGACTCTTACAAGGCAGGAAGATTGGGGTGGGCCTGGCTGAGGGCAGAGGCCCCAGATTAGGTCAGTGGTACCGGGAGCCATCAGCCAGGGGCTTCCATCAGGTCGCAGTCTGGACTCTTGGGTACTAATCTTTCTAATATGGCAGTAGTTGTGGTGCTTCTGACTTGAATCGATAATTCCTTTTATCTAATGAAACCAAACAATACCTCATTGCTGTCTCATCCAGAAAAGAATGGCTCTTCCACTTTATTCTCGTAAGGTGCTCCTTGCGGGGCATCTGGGCAAATGGTGGGAGCCTCTGGAAGAGTCTGGCCTGGAAGTTCCCTGGTCCTACCCTGGGTGACATCTCTGCAACCCTATTGACTGGGATTGAAAAACATGTAGCCGGAAAGTAAATATTTAAAAAGAGATTTTTTTAAAGATAGAGTTTAGCTTGGTATTTACTGGGGCGGGGGGGGGGGGGGGGGGGGGGGGGGTGCGGGCGGGGTGTTTGTATGCACATGTGCATGTTTAACAAGATAAAGTGGCCTTATTGGAGTCCTGGAGAGCCCTTTATAATGTTTGTGTCTCTGTTTCTCTCCTTTCAAAGTATTTATCTCCAAGACTTAGCACACAAGGGGGTCCCTTTGTTGTCAGACGAAAAACAAGGCAAACTTGCAAAGGGGCCGGGGGCTGAGGCCCCCAAACCTGTGATCTGAACAAGCCCCTGTTTCCCCAGGGAAGGGAATCTAGGGCCCAGCCTCCCTGGGGAAGGTCGACGACAGCCAAGTTAACCTGAACGCAGTTTCTGTTTCAAAGTGTAGCAGAACCTCGTTGCAGAGCTGGCTCCCTGTGGTCAGGAGGCCCGCACTTTGCCCTGTTTGGGTGGCAAACATGGCCAGCACAGTGGAGACAGCCGGTTTTGTACCCAAGGGCTACACAACCCCCTTCTGACCTGGTTTTCTGTTAGCGGATCAAGGGTTGAGACAGACGTGGAGTTTGGCCTGGGCAGCCTGCCACTTGCATAATCTTGGAGTTCAAGGAGAAATGGGATACAAGGCACGGTGGATTACCAGGACCCTGTATAAGTCCCTCAGATGCCCTTGGCCCCTGAGCCAGAGCCCTCTTGCTGCGTTATATTTGGGCCTGCGTAACTGGGAGCAAAGGCAGAGCCCACCCCTCCGGGCCATGCCGTGGTTCACAGGGATCCGAGAATCTGACCCCGAGGGTGTGGGATAGCTCAGGTCCAAAGCTGGGCTGGGTGCCAGGGCCACTGTGCAGCCAGGGCTTTGGCAAAGGTGAGAACCCTGTCCGGCTGCCTGCCAGGGCTCCCAGCTTTAGCTCAGGATCCTGCTGCAAATGCAGACCCACGCCTGCCTGTTCCTTGACTGGTGAAATTCAGAGACCCTCAGTGGGAGTTTAGATTTTAAGTCTTAAGTCCAGCTTGTTGCTATCCTGCTCTGCACTTACTTGGAGGAATTAGGCGCTTAGTTTGGTCCTTGAGACCTAGCCCTCATTTTGAATCCTGGCTGCAGAAATTGGGTCTTTGTCTTGTCCCCTGAGTTTCTTCTCTCCCTCACTGGCTAACGAGGTCTTCTCAGAGCAGTGTGTTGCCTCAGAGCACAGGCTACCCCAACCACAGGCTACCCTCACGCTGACCACCTACTGTCCCAGGTATATTGCTCACTCCAGAACTCAGGGCTGCCAGGGCAGCCACTCCTACAGAAGTGGGTCTCACCTTCAGCCTCTGCCTCCCGTCTCGTCTGGCCCAGCATGGGCCAGCATTGAAGAACAGGCAAGACTGAAGCAGGCTAAAGGGCCAGGCCTGAGTGGGAGGTGAGAGGGAACAAGACCTCAGGGTGGGGCTAGACCACCGCTGTCAAAGAGAAATGTAACACCAGGCTCATAATGTAGCTTTAGATTTTCTAGTAGCTACATTAGAAAGAGAAAAAAAGAAACAAGTGAAATTAATTTTAACAATGTATTTTTTTTAGCCCAATATGTCCCCAGATAGTATTATTTCAATAGTAATTATAGGAAAATTTTAATGAGACGTTTTGCATCTTTGAAATCCTGTGAGAATCTGACACTTAGATTCCAATTCAGATTTTAAATTTTCATCCAAAATACTTGATCTATATTTAAATTTCAAGTTTATAGTTGAAAAAAATAGATTCCTCAAACTGCTCCAGAAATACTTATAAGTTTTTCAATAACTGAATTGGGTATCAGTCTTTATATTTCAATGAAATAAAATTTAATTTAATTTAAAATCGGTTCCTGGCTTGCACGAGCCGCATTTCAAGAGCTCAACAGCTCCTGTGGCTGGCGGCTACCGGGTGGGACAGCGAGAATCTAGAACACTGGAAACGCACACAAGACCTGTCTTGAGGGTTCATTGTGGCTCCCCCCCTCCACTTTCCCGGAGCTGGGTGGTCATCCCAGACGGCCCCCCCTCCACACACACACACACACACAAGGGGACAACAGTGGCTTCCAGTATCCGCTCTTCCAGGGCAGCCTTCCGGTTGCCCAAGATAGGAGTTGTCCTCCAGGACACCGCCCCTAGAGGGAAGAGAGCCCAGTGTCTCCTATGGCTTCCAGGGTCCTCGGGTGCCTCAGTACACCCAGGCCAATTCTAGCTCTGGCCAGGTGTTTCCCTCCAACTTAGTACCCACCCACGGGAGGCCCATGTCACTGGCTGCGTTTCACATCTCTGCTCCCACGAATAAATGCTTTTACTCCAAAAGCATGTGGCATGCGTGCTGTTCGTGAAGCAACCACCAGCCACGTGGCCAGTCCCTATGACATAAGAGCTGAGGTTTATTGAGCGCTCCTCTCTGCCAAGCCCTTGATTAGAGCACCGCCCCTTGCGAGCAGCGCTGCCAGGCAGGCGGGCCCGCCCCCTCTACAGCAGGACTCGGGCGACATCACGCCGCAGCTCAAAAAGCAATCAAGCCCCATTCTTGACAGGAGGACCGAGCCCTCCTAAGACCCAGGACTTAAATGCCAGGAGGCTGGGAGGTTGGGCGGCGGGGGGTGGTGGTGGGGCACTGTGACCACTAGAGGGCGCCGCGCGGGTCGGGGAGATGCTCCTGGCGAAGCTTAGAACCGCATCCTGTTACTGGGCACACTGGCCAAGAAAGCGCCGGCTGCCAGGGTCCTCCCCTCGCCCCGACGGGGTCCCGGCCCAGCCCATACCTGTGTGAGCCCACAGCAGCCCGTTTGGGCTTTGAGACGTTTTGGGTCACTCCTAAATTTGGAGGCAGATAGTTGTTTATAAGCAAAGCAGTGGGTAAGAATTCTGTGATTTTACTATGTCTACAATCTTCTCTGAAAATAAATAGAGTTCGTCTGAGGGTGTTAGAGAGGGCAGGGGTTTCAGAGACATAGGTCTGAGTGCTAGTCTTGTGCCGATAACTAACTGACCCTATGTACATCCATTTATCCAACATTTACTGAGTGCCTGCTCTGTTCCGACACTGTGCGAGTTACTACAGGGGACAGAAAAATGAATAAGATGCAGCCATGCCCTTGAGTAGTTCCTTGTCCAGTGGGACACGGGTAGGGAGACATGATTATAGCTGTGTGGGGTCAAGGCTGTAAGGGGACACATGGTGGAGCAGTCAAGGAAGGCTTCTTGGAGGAGGTGCTGCTTGACTGGGACTCAAGACAAGTCTTGTTAGCCAGCAGTGAGGGCGAGAGGGCCTTGAAGAGAGAAGAGCAGGTACCAGGGTCAGAGACAAGGTACATGGGGGCACGGCCACTCTGGGAACCACAGCAGGTCCACATGGCCAGAGCATGGCACACCAGGGCAGGGAAGTGGGATGTAAGATGGTAGGTAAGCAGGATTGAGTGAAAGGCCTGGAGGAGTTTGGAGGAGCTTGTCTTCCTTGCTTTTGGTATTGCTCTGTCTGGCTGTGAAGAATGGACTGGAGAATTGTGAGACAGTAAGCAGGAAGTCGAGGCTGCTGGAGGCTGTGGCAGCCAGGAAAGAAGAGGGAGAGACGACTAGTGGGTAATGGAGAGAGATGGGAAGCCGGACTGGTGTGAGAGATAGTGAGGAGACCAGATCTGGTGCAAACTGGGTGAGTGCAGTCAAGGGTGCCCCCAGCGCCCTGCTTCGGTAGCTAATGGATGCCATTCACCACACTGAGATCAAGGCAGGAGACACAAGTTGGGGTGGGGGTGGACAGTGTGTGCAACCTTGAGGTCGTTGGCTTAAGGAGCGTCAAGCAGAGACGTCTGGTAGGCGTGTGACTCTAGTGCTCAGGAGAGCGAGCAGGGCTGCAGGGGTACATTTTAGGAGCCACCAGTTTGTCCAGAGCCCTCAAAGGCACTGCACTTTCGTTGGGAGAAGAGGTAGAGTACATGCTCAATATATATATATATATATATATATATTTTTTTTTTTTTTTGAGGAAGATTAGCCCTGAGCTAACATCTCTGCCAATCCTCCTTTTTTTGCTGAGGAAGACTGGCCCTGAGCTAGCATCCGTGCCCATCTTCCTCTGCTTTCTATGTGGGACGCCTACCACAGCATGGCATGACAAACGGTGCCATGTCTGCACCAGGGATCCAAACCAGCGAACCCCGGGCCACTGAAGCAGAATGGGGGAACTTAACCACTGCACCACCAGGCAGGCCCCTGTATATCTTTTTATACTTCTGATTTTTAAACCACGTGCAGTATTAACTATTCCAAATGTAAATAAAAGCCTTCATTGTTCCACTTTATTAAACCAGTGATTATTTAGGGACTCATTAGGATAAAACATTTCTGTAAGGGTGTGTGTGTGTGTGTTTTGAAGACGGGCTCTGCTATTTAAAATATCTGAAAACCACTTTTGTAAGAAAACGGTCTTTGCCCTACTCTTTCCCGAAGGCAGGGCTGGGAGGAGGGACGCTGCAGGGAGACAGCCCAAGCAGCAGGGGGCGCTGCAAGCACCGCTCGCACCTCCGCTCCACACTCTTTCTCTCCGCAATGGCGGGTGACGGTGGGGGCCTCTCTCGAGGGGTGGCTAATCTAAAGCCTGATCCAGGATGTGGACGAGTGTCTCCTCCCCCGCGGAGGCGCTGACCTCTAGGAGGGTTAGAGAAAACAATGGAGCTCTCCGTGCCCCTTTCTGCGCGGGCTGGGGCGGCGCGGAAGACGCGGGTAGGGGAGAATTGGCGCCGGGCGTCAGGCGGGGCGGCGGGCAGCCCCGGGGCGGGCGGGGTCCTGGGAGAGAAGCGAGCCGGCGGCCTGAGGAGGCGACTGACTGAGCAGCGCACCCGGGGAGCGAGGAGGCGCGGCGGAGCTAGCGGGCCCGGAGCTGACAGATCCGCGGGGCGGCTGGCGCGGCGAGCGAGCGGGTGGGCGAGTGCGGGGCGCAGCCATGATCACCTCAGCCGGTGAGTTCGGCCGCCGCGGGCGCCGAGAGGGAGGAGCCGCCGCGCCGGCTTTTAGCTGAGTCAGGGCCGGTGACTGAGCACCACCCGGCGGAGCGCCGGCCTGCGCGCCGCCCGCTGCCCGAGGCCGCCCTCTGGGCCGGGGGCTGGCAGCCCGGCCGGGCCTCTCCTCTTTGCGGGTCCGCGACTCCCTCCGGCTTGGGGCCATGGCGCAGGGTCGGCCGGCCCGGCATCCCTCCCAGCCACACCCCCGTGCCCGAACCGAGGGGCTTCCCGGGCTCCTCTCCGACCTTGAGGGCTTTCCTTAATTCTGTGGCTCCCGGCGTTGGCCCTGTGGGGCTGTTCGATCGCAGTCCTTCCCCACAGGTGGCCGGGATGGGATGGTCCCCCTGTGCAGTCGGACAGTGAGGCCGCCTAACTGCTCCATAAGTGCTTCTGGACCTGGCCCGGCTCCGTCCTACTTAGAGGGAGATCTGACATTAGATTGGAGCGGGGCGTTTCTGGGTCTATTCCGCGGGTATTCAGTTAAAGCATCCAGAGAACTTTTGTGTCGGGTGAAGACGGTATAATGCTTGAAGGCAGCATCGTACTGAGAATCAACCGATGGTTTTGAGGCTGGGGGCTCAGTAAATGACTTTTCAGAAGTCGTGGGTGTGTGGAGCAGGTTTCAGGCGCTAAACCATGGTATACGTAGATTCCTCTAGTGACGTTTGGAATGGGATGAGCTCTAGAAGTCCAGTTTCCAGTAGAGATTTTTAAGCCCCTCTCCCCGCAGATTGCTTTGCATATAGCTGTCCACAGCCCTGCCGCTTTTTTTCTTGCCTGCTTACACACCCTTTTCTCGGCCTGTTTTGCTGTTCACTTGTCCCACTGCTGTTTTGTTGGAAACAAGCTGGTGATCAGAAGACTGTAACTTGTCCTTGTAAAGAGCGCCAAACCATGTTTTCACGAAGATTGCTTGAAATTTGTGGAGATGCTGGGGAATGTAATAGTTATTTTCAGAGATTTGAAGAGCTGTCCACCTGTACTTTGAATTAGACTTTTGTACCCAAGAGATACAAACGATTGGGAGATGAATTTTAGTTCAATATAAGGAAGAGGTTTTTCTGTCAGAGCTCTTTAAAGATGAAATAAGCACTTTCTTGCCACCTGTAAGCATAGGCCTCATTCTGCCTCACATCCATTCATTACCACTGCTGCTGCTTAGCCCAAACCACGTTCAACTCTGGCCTGGGTTATTGTAACAGCCTAAGGACTATTTTTCCACTATTATCTCCGTACAGTCTATTCTTGTTGTAGTCAGAGTATTCTTTTTAAAACGTTAATCACATAGTGTCATTCTTTTGCTTAAAATCCTCCAATGCTTTCCATTATGTTTAGAATAAAATCCAGACTCTTAACGGAAGAGCACCATGATCTCCTTCCTGCCCTGCTCTGTCCTCTCTTCCCACTCACTACACCCTGATCACACTGGCCTTCTTTCGATTCCTTGAATATGTCGATTTCTCTCCTGCCTAGGGCCCTTGCACATGTTATTCCCTCTTTCTAGACTCCTTTTCCTTCAGTTTTCTGTTAGCTTGTCAATCTTTAGTCTCAGCTCAACTGTTAGTCTTCCTGATCATTCTATTAAACATGCTGCCTCTCTTTCTCCCTTCGTTATGGTGCTGTAATTACTTTATTTGCCTGATTGCTATCTTTGACTCTGGTAGAATTTTGGGCGGGAAACTTGTTTTTTCCCATAATTCTCAGAACACTGCCAAGCAGATGGCAGAAGTTCAAAAGTATGTCTTGAATGAAGAAATCTGTCAATTAAATCAATAAGTTGGTCCCTAGAGTATTTTAAGTAGAGACTGAAAAAGCATTTGGTGGGAATATAATAGAATTTAAACCTATTGAGAGTGGCAGGAGTAATAATTTTTGAGGTCCTATCCTGAGACTTTGTGGTGATAGTAGAGTGTGTATGTGTTGCTATAATTTGTTCCTTTTACTGGGTTACTTATCAGCTTCTGCTCCAAATCTTTTGTCACTTTATTTCCTGTCCTTTGGCTCACATTGGCTTAGGATCTGTCCCAGGTGCTAAACAGGCTAGCGTCATGGTTCTGGTGGTTCTGCGTTCATTTATTCACCAGGCACTTGCTAGGTACTAAGAACACAGTGGTGAATAAGAGGTCGTCGTGTACTGTTAAGTTTATTAAGAGATTTGACTTTGAAAGGGAGTGGAGAGAGAGAGAGGTAGTTGCAGTAGGGAGATGTGAAATTGAGTGGGTTTTTGTTTTTTTTTAACATAATTTTCCTTTATGTGCCTAAATTATGCTAGAAACCTTTAAAATCTTTTTTTTCCTGCTTTTTCTCCCCAAATCCCCTCAGTATTTAGTTGTATATCTTAGTTGTGGGTCCTTCCAGTTGTGGCATGTGGGACCCCGCCTCAACCTGGCCTAACAAGCGGTGACATGTCGGTGCCCAGGATCCGAACCAGCAAAACCCTGGGCTGCCGAAGCAGAGCGCACGAACTCAACCACTTGGCCACGGGGCCGGCCCCCATGTTAGAAAGCTTTAAAACAATAGTTTCCTATTCTTTTTTCCTCCCTTCCTCATCCTCAGAGACATCCATTTTCAGCTTGTAAGCTGTTTCTTCTGAAGCATACCTCCATATTCATAAATAATATCCAAATATTGCTAAAACTTGATTCAACAATTTTAGATAATATCTGCTGACTTCCTATTATGGCGTAAGAGATTTTTTATCCTTAAACCATCCCCATTCCCTGTCCCCTACCCTCCTTAACCAAAGGAGTGTTCTGTTTTGTTTTTAAGATGGGAAATATTTATGTATGGAGTGTAGAGTATTTGGTTTAGTTGTGTTTCATGGACAAAGGGTTTATTTCTAAGCCAGGACAACCATGTAACAATTTACTCCTAAGTGAAACCACACAAGAGAGTCTAAATATCCATCATTTCTTTTGGTAAAAGCAGTTCAAGGGGATGGCCCCGTGGCCAAGTGGTTAAGTTCGCGCGCTCCGCTGCAGGCGGCCCAGTGTTTCGTTAGTTCGAATCCTGGGCGCGGACATGGCACTGCTCATCAGACCACGCTGAGGCAGCGTCCCACATGCCACAACTAGAAGAACCCACAACGAAGAATACACAACTATGTACCGGGGGGGGCTTTGGGGAGAAAAAGGAAAAAAATAAAATCTTTAAAAAAAAAAAAAAAAAGCAGTTCAAACGCTTTTGATTCATGATAGGGAATGGGTAGCCTTTTTATTTTGATGAAGTGTTCTGAGATTTATGATCTGTTCTGCATTTAAAGCATTCTTGTCTATCAGCTATTCCACATCACTAGTTCATGACATCCCTCCCCTCCTTATTGATTGCCTTCTTTAATTTGTCTTCTCTCTGTGCTATCAATTCAGCCTCTCTCTTCTGAACTTGTCATGCCAACCTAGAGTACCAAGAAGTTTTTTTAATCTGCTTTTGTGATTTTAGAATAGTAGTATGCACCATGACATAGTTTTGTTTGCTAAATTTTGTATCCTTTACTGTGTGGCTGGCTGAAGACTGCTGAACTATTTGGGAGACCTACACTTATCAGTTAGAAATAGCTACATCTCCTAAGTAAAGTTGCCTTGACACTTTTTAATCAAATCACACTTTCAACTCAGTGTTCCAGAACAGATTTAAGACCTACATGGAAAACATTTATCTGAGAGACAGATATAGTTTCCTTTATGGTTTAAGGCCAGTAATTTCTCCTTTTTTGTAATAATCCCTTTGACAAATGACTGTGTTTCAAGGTGCATCTTTTGGAGAGGACAGTTGTTTCCTTTACTCTCCAGTATTAGTACTAACACCTTGAGGTCATACGGGGAACACTGTGCTTGCGTAATGGAAGTCAGAACAAGATTGCTCATCATTTAGCAAAGCCTTCTAGGTTACTTGTGATATGAAGGAGGTGCCTTAATTTAGGCATCTTGAAATAATTGAAATACTGTTTAACTGTTGGTTGTGAATAATTTTATTCTAAAATTGTGTGGGAAAGTTTCCCATTTTGGTCAGTAAAGTAGGCCAGTGATTCTCAAACTATGGTGAGCATCAGTATCACAGGGAAAGCTTGTGGCTCCCGTACTGGACCCTAGCTCCACAATTTCTGAGTCAGTAGATCTGGGATGGGGCCAAGAATGTGCATCTTTAACAAATTCCCAGGTAATGCTAATACTATTGGTCCAGGGACCAGGCTTTGAAAACCGTTGAATTAGGCAAATAATGTGATGTATGTGGTGTCAGGAGAGTTTTATAACGTGGTTAATTCTTAAACTTTGGAATATAGACCTTTACAGTTTAAAGAAAAATAATCATTCCTCTAATGAAGTCACCCCTCAGAAAATACTTATTTTGTCCAACCATCACATATTTTTGACTAAGTGTTAGTTTCTGTCTTAGCATATATTTCATAATCATGATACACCTTTTGTTTTATAGCTGGAATTATTTCTCTTCTGGATGAAGAAGAACCACAGCTTAAGGTATGAATTGAAGAAAAATTAACTGGGCTGAGTATGAATACTGTGAAACTCTTTGAATTTAGTGATATCTGTATATCTTGCATCATTTAAAATAGCCATCCTACCCAGCCTATAGCCTGTTATTGAAATCTAGCCCCAGAGGACAGAATTTTGGCAACAGCGTTTGGTTTTCCTAGAGTTGAACAAAGCTAAGACAGATAAACCTCAGTGTGGCACCCGAACACCCCCACCACCAGTTTCTTTATCAACAGAAAGCACAAAAAATTGTTTCTTCTGTGTCACATATTTTAAAATTATTTTCCATTGAAAAAAATTTGAAATATACTTCAATTTGCTTTAGACACCTGAATTCATTTATATCCAGACTAGCAACCTGCAGTCAATCTTGTATATTCAAAGAAGAAAAATGTTGTTTATGATAAGGAATGACATCATATGGTTAATCTGATGTTTTATGATTGAAAACAGAGGGAAATGTGTACACCCAAGATAAAATATGAGTTAGTTGGTAAATTTTTATATTTCTCATAGATTTACAGTTCTAATAAACATGACTGAGAATTTGACCTTTGATTTGTTGGAAACTTGTTAAAGGAACTGTAGTGGTAAGTCTGTCTCAAAATTGAACTTTGGTTTTATCTTTTACAGGAATTTGCACTACACAAATTGAATGCAGTTGTCAATGACTTCTGGGCAGAAATTTCTGAGTCTGTAGATAAAATGTAAGAAGTCACTTTATTTATATAAACTGGAATAAGGTAGACCAACTTTCGTTATTAATCCGTGGATGTGGGTCTTATGGCTTATAAATCAGTTTGGAAGTTTGCTGCTACTAAATTGTGACTTGAATATTCAGATTTAGGATTTTTAAGGAAAACCACAGTTTGAACTAGGCCTGTACTTCTTAATTTCTTTCAGAGAAGTTTTGTATGAAGATGAAGGTTTTCGGAGTCGGCAGTTTGCGGCCTTAGTGGCATCTAAAGTATTTTATCACCTGGGGGCTTTTGAGGAGTCTCTGAATTATGCACTTGGAGCAGGTGACCTCTTCAATGTCAATGATAACTCTGAATATGTGGAGACTATTATAGGTAATTGTCTTCCATCTGGTAAGGCTTTATCTTGTCGACTTCTTTCTTCTCTAGTCCACATAGCATTTGTTTTTTGAATTACTTTTTGATGTTACCAAATTTCATTTTAATTGGAAGTTCATAATCTTTCTACAATAACTTTATACAGGCTGAGTTTTTAGATCTGACTTCCAATTCTGTGCTTTATTATATTTTGTCATAGTGAACAGTAACATCAATAACAGTAATAATTAATGAAGACACTCATTTCACAAAACGTTATAAGGATGAATCTAAGAAATTATTCAGAAACAGCTAACTTAATCAACACAAAGATAGTTATCTCAGTGATTATGATTATCTCTAGTCTAGAGCATACTGCAATATGAACAAGTTAAATCAGATGGTTATGAGTAACAGAAATTAAATGATAGCAATTTATAGAGTTGTTGCTAACGTAGGAAACCATTATTGAGTATCTCTGTTATGCTAGGCACTGTGCCAGTCATTCTTTATACCATGTTTTATTCCACAGCTGCCCTGTGAGGCTAGTCCTGTTTTACAAATGAGAAAACTTGGGTTTCAAAATGATAAAGACATGTGGCTATTAAATAGGAGGGTCACAATTTAAAACTCAGGCTTACTTACGTCAAAATCCATACTGTTTCTACCAGTAACCATTGTTTTCTCATTTGTTTTACTTTATTTTTGGAGTGAAAGGGTAGCACACAGGCAAGGCTTTTGATTATCTTGTGAGTTGAACCAGCTATGTAAGATTTTGTAGCTTTAAAAATGTTTCAAACTCCTAATCTAGTAGATGAAAGAAGGGACTGCGTACCCTTCAGACATGTCTTTATGAGTATCAAGCTTTAGATCATAGTACAGAGAACCCAAGGGTGTGTCCTCTTGTCAAGAGTGTATAGTGTAGATATTTTTTTTGAGTTGCTAATTAAGAAGAGATCATTATTTACCTGAACCCTTAAAAGGAAAAAGTTTGTATTCTCTTTGAAAAATTGGGAAATGCTATACTAGGTGGTCCAAAGGGGTACTTGCAAATGTCCCTGAAGTTCTAAGTAGGATTCTGTGTTCATGTTTTTCAAGTTTTTGCTATGATGGTGTGAAAATGTTGCAAGTAACTTTACTGCTGTTGGGGGTGCATTGAATTGGAGTTTTCATCTGTGAATCCTATGGAAAGAACAGGTGGTTTTAAAGAATAGATTGTATCATTTGAAACCAGATCACCTTCCCTACATTAAGTTAGAAATAGGGGATTAAATGCTCTTACCTCTTTTCTCTTATCTGGAGGATTTTTTTTTCCCCACCACCATAAGCTGATTTTATTTATTTTGGAAATTCGTATAAATGGAACCATACAATATTTACTCTTGTAAGTCTGCCTGAAGGATTTTTTTGATGAATGCTGATAATATTTTCCAACAGTGATCTCCAAGTGCTTGCAGTGCTACTATTTTACAAATCATGCTTTTAAACAGGACTATGGTCTATGAAGAGCTTTGGGGTGGTAGATGCCTTCCCTGTCTTTAAACAGTATTTATCATCGTAGCTTGTAGAAGGTGGTTGTTGATCAACAGATGAGTTCTGTATGCTTTTCTTTGTGTGGAAGTGGGGTGGGGTTTACCCTTCTGTTTTGTAGGGATTTTTTTAAATGTCAGTGAGATTTGTAAGAGGATACACAAAATAGAATTTAGGGAAGGCTTCCTAGGATCTTAATGAATATCATGAACAGTACATCTAGAAAATTCAAGACCAGTAAATCTTCTCCTAGTTATAATAAGACTCCAGCTGGGGATGAGGCTAGATTCTGGGATATACTTATGACATAAACCTGGTAAGTGAGAGCATGAATTTGAAACCTGGGAGGTACATTTTTTTCTGTTAGTTATAATCTAAGGAAAACTCCCTAAATGTTAGAATTCTGAGATTCCTCTTTAATGGGATGGGGTGATGTTTCCTCACTTAACTGCATTTGGTTCAAAAGCTCATATTAGGGCCTGGTGAAGATTTTCTGCAGCCAGACTTGTTTAAGCCCTACTTTGTGACTGCCACCTTATTCTTATTAACTGTACCTGAACCTGCGTAGTTTTACTTGGATGGACCTTAATGTGGTATATTTCACCTTATAGTTAGTAGAAGTCCTCTGCTTCCCTAAAAGTATAGACCCATTTAACGTGGGCCATCTAGTGGGTCAGCAATTCTATGTGCTAGTTCAAATCATTTCTGTTTCCTAGAGCTATCATATGCAACTAATTAATCTTGTCCTTGTACCCTTTCTTCTCTTGAGAAGGGAGAGTGACAAGCCAATGAGTTATAGAGAGGATAAGTATGGTATTTATCTTTCAACTTGAGTAGCTATTTATCATCCTTATGAAGGTGGAAGAAGGATTAGGGAAATTCCCTTTTTTGGTTGTTCCTAAAAAATTGAAAGTGTGATTGCAAAGTAGTAGAAGTTATAAACAAACTTAAGTGTTTCTCATCAAGTGCACTATTGGCACCCTTCAGTGTGTCGCCCCATCCTCCCCATTAACCCAAATGATTGTGAAATGTGAAACCCAAATTGTGCATGAATTTTCAACTCCCCGGGAGGCTGTGTGAATAGGTTCCACCCACCTCACATTGAGACAATGAATATTTCAATTAATGTGCTACAATTGCTGGAAAGGTTTTTGGAAATAATTGGAATTGCCTTTAGAACCTGTGGCACATTTTAGGTCATTTCACTGTTATTCTACAAAGATGATTTAGACACCATCCCTAGTCTCAAGGAGCTAATAGTTTCGTTAATGTAAAGAAGTCTAATAATTTATTGCTATGCGGTAATTGCTGTAATAGGTCTTTTTAAATATCCTCAATAATGGCAAGTGTTTGTTTCTTGAAAGTGAAATGGTTAGCAGCTGTTTGTAGCCGACTTAGTCAAGTTAAGTAATATAATTTTGGTCAAAATAAAGTAACGAGAGTGCTGGCTCCATGGTTGAGTGGTAAAGTTCGTGCAGTCCACTTTGGTGGCCTGGTGTTTGCCAATTCAGATGCTGGGTGCAGACCTACACACCACTCATCAAGCTGTGCTGTGGCGGTGTCCCATGTAGAAGAACTAGAGTGACTTACAACTAGGATATACAACCATGAGCTGGGGCTTTGGGAGAAAAAGAAAGAGAGGAAGATTGACAACAGATGTCGGCTCAGGGCCAGTCTTCCTCACCAAAAAGAATACCTTAAAAAAAAAAAAGTAACAAGGTAGAAATGTTTTGAATAATATCAGTCTATTAGAATTTGTGTGTAGTCCTTCAGTGTAACCATTATGAAGGAAACAATATTAATTTGAATGTATAACTTCCAGCATTTTAAAATTTGCTTATTTCTTTATAGTCATCCCATAAGTTTTTATGATTATAAATGTAGGCATTGTCCTTTTTAGTAGTTTAGCTCAACTTACAAGGTGATCAGTTATTTTATTTTCTCCATAGCAAAATGCATTGATCACTACACCAAACAATGTGTGGAAAATGCAGATTTGCCCGAAGGAGAAAAAAAACCAATTGACCAGAGATTGGAAGGCATTGTGAATAAAATGTTCCAGCGATGTCTAGATGATCACAAGTATAAGCAAGCTATCGGCATTGCT
Organism: Equus asinus; assembly: GCF_041296235.1. Taxonomy (NCBI): domain Eukaryota; kingdom Metazoa; phylum Chordata; class Mammalia; order Perissodactyla; family Equidae; genus Equus; species Equus asinus. Next base: position 9,642,360 of record NC_091808.1, on the reverse strand, counting down.
CTGGAGACACGAAGGCTGGATGTCTTTGAGAAGACTATACTGGAGTCGGTAGGTAGATGATGTGATTTTAGAGATTGTTATTGAACGGGAATCAGCAAAGCAAGTTATCAAAACTGAGAATCTCATGGGTAGTGAAAAGAAAATCTAGTTTAGAAATAATAAGGTGCTCTTTGCCAGATGTTTTACTTTTATATTTATATATGAAGCTTGGCTGTGTTTGTGTTCATCGAATATCTGCTTTTATCTTACCACATTAAGGTCTTGCATGGGGAAGTTATATTAACTGCCCTGCCCTTTTTAAGAATACTGTATTGATAAGCTGCTATTTTAATGCATTTATCATGGCTAAAACTACAAACTGGATTCCTGGTTGGGGCTGTATTGCAGTAATTATGACAATTTTAAGTCACCTACCAAGGTGGTCAGAAAGGTGCAGGACTGAGTTAAATGGACATTGATCTGCACGCCCACTTTGCCTCCCTCACCACCTGTCCTCCGTGAGCTGGCTCACTCTGCACTCCAGCCATTTTGACCTCGTCTCAGCTCTTAGATGTACCTGCCCTGTCCCCCTTGCCAGAGTTACTGCCTCTGCTCAAGATGTTCTTTCCTTTCTTTTCTTTACCTGCTTTATTCCTGTCCAAAATTCAGAGTTCAGCTCAGTTGTCACCTGGTTACAGATCCTTTTGTCAATCCCCGCCACCCAGACCCTCCTCAACCACTCCTGCAAAGACTCAATCCAATTCTTTCGTTAATCTCTTAGAGCCCCTATGTTTTATGGTGTTTACCATTATAGTAATTAGTTAATCATATTATTAGATAGTTAACATCTGTCTTTCCCATTAGATTATAACCTCCCTAAGGACAGGTGCTTTGTGCCTTGTTTGCCACTGTATCCCCAAAACCTAACGTAGTGTTTAGTAGCAGTGGTAAGATTTGTTAAATGAGTGAGTGAATGGACTGCTCAATGTGATAGAATGGCCCTTGTTTTACAGGTTTGTTTTTGTGCAGTTGTAGCGTTTCCTTGTCTTTATGTGAAAAGAATTAAAATACTTGTTTTCATTCACTCAAAAAACATTTTTTGAGTGCCTACTATGTGCCAGACCCTGTTCTAGGCGTTGGAGGTATAGTGGCAAACAGCACCAACAAAATTCCTACCCAAATGGAATAATCCATTGGAGGAACAGGCAGTCAAGCAATAAATATATAAAGTGAAGAGATGATAAATGTTTAAAAAAAAGAATAGAGTAAGAAATGCATCTTACTTTGCATCCCAGTGCACATTATGCATATAGTTATAAGTTAAGTTTTATGAAACAATACCTACTTTTACTATTTGTAACTCTGATGTTTTTTAATTATATGTTATTTTTAAAAAAATATTAGTTCCAGGGGCCGGCCTGGTGGTGCAGTGGTTAAGTTTGCGCGTTCTGTTTCTGCGGCCTAGGGTTTGCCGGTTCAGATCCCGGGTGTGGACCTACTCACCACTTGTCAAGCCATGCTGTGGCAGGCATCCCACATATAAAGTAGAGGAAGATGGGCATGGATGTTAGCTCAGGGCCAGACTTCCTCAGCAAAAAGAGGAGGATTGGCAGCAGATGTTAGCTCAGGGCTAATGTTCCTCAAAAAGAAAAAAAAGAAACAAAAACTAGTTCCACGGGCCAGCCCTGTGACTGAGTGGTTAAGTTCGCGTGCTGCACTTCCGCGGCCCAGGGTTCGCCAGTTCAGATCCTGGGTGTGGACCCACACACCACTCATCAAGCCATGCTGTGGCAGCATCCCACATGGAGGAACTAGAGTGGCCTACGACTAGGATATACAACTATGTACTGGCGCTTTGGAGAGGGAAAAAGACCTAGTTCCCTTCAGTTCATTTCATTATGCACTGATGGATGGTCCCAACTCCCTTTTTGAAATTATTCCTGTAGCTCTTTAATATGCTTATTTATGTTGAAGGATTTTTATAGGTTTGTATTTCAAATATTGGATATGCTTTGGAGTACCACAAGGTAAACATATATAATCTGGAGTCAAAATTTCCTCAAGGAGAGCACCAGGCAGATGTGACAGCACTCCAAACTTGAGTCACTCAGAGCTGGAGAACAGTTCTATCACATTGTGTTCCTGGCCAGAGAGTGTAGGTAGTAAGTCATGAGGGAGTCTTGTAGCAAGATTGGAGGCAGAAAGACTTTAGCAGACACAATTGAAAAACATAACTACTCAGTCTATGAACAGTTGTATATATCTTTTGATAATGATTAATAGCTCACTTTATTATAGTATACTATGTTCTCATATAGTGATGATCCTTGATGAACACTATGTATTAAATTTTTTCAATCCATTTTTTCTTGAAGACAGGGAAATATGTAATTTTCTTTTAAGATGTTCATCTAAAATGGTTAAAAAGTTTTAAGCTTTTATTGTTTAAAGTGTTTAAGTCTTTGGCTGCCTAGAATCATTAAAGAACATAGGTTAAAATAATTTGACATTCAATTTCCAAATAACCATAATACTTCAGTAACCTGATAATGATGTATTTTTAAATTAACTCTTTCAGAATGATGTCCCAGGAATGCTAGCTTATAGCCTCAAGCTCTGCATGTCTTTAATGCAGAATAAACAGTTTCGGAATAAAGTACTAAGAGTCCTAGTTAAAATCTACATGAACTTGGAGAAACCCGATTTCATCAATGTTTGCCAGGTAATTACGTTACATTACTTTACACTGCAGTGCTGGGCTGTGCCTCACTACGTTGCATTATATTACATTACATTGCTATAATGGTTTCATACATGTATCTCAATTGATCTTCACAATAGCCCTGTCAAGATAAGATGTGTAGTTTATATTCCTTTTTACTGATAAACTGAATCTCACAAAACTAAAAAGTTATTTTGTTATAATGCATTCTTTCTACGTATTCTTTTTTGATTTTTAAAATAATCTAAGTGTTTAAGGAAATTTCAGAAACAAAGTTAAAAAAAATAAAAGGTAGAAGAAAAGATAAAAACAGTACCTATGTTATGTCATTCTCAAAGAATTTCAGAGGCTGGCCCCGTGGCCGAGTGGTCAAGTTCGCGCGCTCTGCTGCAGGCGGCCTAGTGTTTTGTTAGTTCGAATCCTGGGCGCGGACATGGCACTGCTCATCAAGCCACGCTGAGGCAGCGTCCCACGTGCCACAACTAGAAGGCCCACAACGAAGAATATACAACTATGTACCGGCGGGCTTTGGGGAGAAAAAGGAAAAAAATAAAATCTTTAAAAAAAAAAAGAGTTTCAAGTGTGAAAATTGTCTTTGCTTTCATTACCCAAAGACAACCAAAACATTTGGGTATATTTTCTTTATCTCTTTTCATGTATGAATTTGCACATTTTTTAAAAATTCAGACAGTACAGAAAATATATAAAATAAAAAGTGTATCTTTCCTTTTCCCTGGTGTACTATGTTCCTATAGGTTTGTTTTTTAGCACTTATCATACTGTATAAGTTTTTGTATTTGGCTTAGTGCATAGCGTTTTATCACACATTTTGTTATTTTTTTCACTGTAGTCTGTTCTCATTATGTTTTCATTGTCTGTGTATTTAAAAAATTTAGGTTATTACATCCTCTTTTTAAAATGCTTTTTAAAAAATGCTCTTTAAAGCAAATTTGAAACAGAAGAAACTAGAAGAAAAATATCCACATTTGTATCACCCAAAGTCAACTTAACATTTTAATATATTTCCTTTCAGTTTTATCTATATAGGTTTAATAGTTGTTTTTAAAAACTTATATGAAAAAGAGTAGTCCTCTGCCCTCTTCCCCTGTATTTCATTTCTGTTCCTTAGAAGCAGTTTTATTTCTTTGGCTGTTTTATTCCTCGTCCCTTTAGAATTTTTTAAAAATTTATTTTACATTTTTAAAATATTTTTTTTTGAGTAGGTAATAATACATTCACATGATTCAAAATTCGAAAAGGACCAAAGGGTATACCGTGAAAAGTCGTCTTCCCACTCCTTTCCTCTGGCTCCCAAGTTCCCTTCCCTGGAAGTGAACGGGATCAATTATTGATGTCCTTCACCTTAACATTTGTCCGTGCTTTAGCTCTTCCCAAACTCTTGACTCTTTCTTGATTGTGTAGTAGTCATTCAGTTGATGTACTTTGCCCTACTGAAGCATTCCCCTATTATTGTTTATTTATTCTGTTTCCATTATTTCCGATTCTTCATTTGTAGTAACTTTGATTATGTCTTCATTTCAAAATTGAGTTATTTGCTACTTAAGAGAACAGGAAAATTTAAGTTGAATTCTTAAAAGAAAAATCCTAACTTTGTCGGATAGTTTTGTTAAAACATATGGCAGATCATAAGAGTAGTAAGACAAATGCTTCAAAATGGTCATTTTAATGCCTCTTGTCTTGGCCCAGCACAAAATAACGTGTGTTGAAGGAATGACTCCTACAATTTATGATAAAGCAGAAAATACAAGTTAAAGAGCACTTAAATGTAAATTATAGATAAGATTTGAAGAAGCCGAGATTCATTCACCAGCCAGTTACTGAATACTGCTAATTGCAGGGCACAATATTAGGAGCTGTGAATATAATTTGTATGAATTTTGTTAGGGAAGGCAGATGCCGTTTTCAGGATAACTTTGTCTAGTGCCAGGAACAGAAATGGAGTGCTAGACTAAGTAGTTCATCTGCCGCAGTTTGCCTGTGCCTGTATTTTAAGGTTTCCTGTATTGTTGACTGTCACTCTCTAAATATCTTGTAAACAAAGTTTTCAATTATTATGTAATTGTTCTTTATCTGCATTTCAGTGCTTAATTTTCTTAGATGATCCCCAGGCCGTGAGTGATATCTTAGAAAAGCTGGTAAAAGAAGACAACCTCCTGATGGCTTATCAGATTTGTTTTGATCTGTATGAAAGTGCTAGCCAGCAGTTTTTGTCATCTGTAATCCAAAATCTTCGAACTGTTGGCACCCCTATTGCTTCTGTGCCTGGATCCACCAATACGGGTACTGTTCCGGGATCAGAGAAAGACAGGTATAAGTATCTTTTTCTGCATCACAACTAATTGGACAATCTTTATTTCATTTTGGGAATAGGTAGAATGTTCATGGTCAACATGTTCTAAGAATAAATTTCAACATTAGCTTTCATAGATTGTAAAGTTTTATTAAGGCTGTTGCTCTGTTTTGCACTGTGCTGGGCACGTTAAAGAAAACCAAAGAAATGGATCCTTCTGGAAAGAAATGGAAGTGATTGTCTGATGGGAAGGGCCTGCCAGACAGCATGTGTGCTAGCTACTTAAGTAAATTAAAAATCTCAGATTGGGTAGGTGGGCTAGATTTTGAAAAGTGAGAAACATTCTCAGCTTTTTTTGCTTTTATTAGAACTAAATATACATGTATCTTAGGCTGATACAGTGTTAGATTTTATTTTCCTATATTTTCTTACACATTTAGGCCACTTTTTAAAAATGTTTAACTTACAGTGTGTCTTTGTTATGCCTGGTTATTTTCTTTTTAAAGTTGTCCACATAGCAGTGAGAGTTATCCTTCTGAAACCTAAATAAGATGGCCAATACCCTCTTAACCTCTAGTACTTTACAGACACATTTCCTGTAAGCTACTGAGTCTTGAAGATGATCTACAAGGCTATGCATGATCCGTCCTCTCCACACCTGCCACCTCGTCTCTTATAAGTTGGATTTTCTTTGTCTGGCTTCTTTTTGTCACTTTCTTTTGAATCCTTTTCCTCTCTTTAATTTTTTTCTTTTAATCGAATAATAATTTAATTACAGTAAAATGCATGTATCTTAGTTATGCAGTTCAGTGAGTTCTGGCAATATAAACAACCATGTAACCATCACCTCTTATCATCCCAGAAACTTATACCCTTCGAGTTCAACCCCCTGCCCCCAAGGGAACCACTGTATTGATTTCTGTCACCCCAGATAAGTTTTGCCAGTTCTTGAACTTCATAAAAAATGGGATCATTTGGCATGTGTTCTTTTGTTTCTGCTTTTTTCACTTAACAGTGTCTGTGATACAGATCTCTGTTTTTGGGGTGAATCAGAAAGTGATTTCTTTTTCTTTTTCGAGGAAGATTAGCCCTGAGCTAACATCTGCTGCTGGTCCTCCTCTTTTTGCTGAGGAAGACTGGCCCTGAGCTAACATCTGTCCCCATCTTCCTTTACTTTATATGTGGGATGCCTACCACAGCATGGCTTGACAAGCGATGCCATGTCCGCACCCGGGATCTGAACCGGCAAACCCCAGGCCGCCGAAGCAGAACGTGCGCACTTAACCGCTGCACCACTGGGCCGGCCCGAGAAAGTGATTTCTGATTATTGCCAAGTAGCCATTTCATTGTATGAATATACCACAGTTTGTTTGTTCATCCTTATACTGACGGACATTTGGGTTATTTCTGATTATCAGCTATTAAGAAGGCTGCTATGAATGTTATTATACAAGTCTTTTTGGGGACAGATGTTTTCATTTCTCTTGGGTAAATACATAGGATTGGAATAACTGGATCACAGAATATATGTTTAACTTGATAAGAACCTGCCAAACTTTTCCAACGTGGTTGCCCATTTTACCCTCCCAACAACAATATATGAGCATTCCACTTGTTCTGTGTGTTTGCCAACATTAGATGTTATCAGTCTTTTTAATATTACTCATTCTAGTGGTATAAAGTGGTGTTTCATTGTGATTTTAATACAAGTCATTTGTCAGATATATTGTTATGGATATTTTCTCCCAGTCTTTGGCTTATCTTTTCATTTTATTAGTGGTATCTTTTGCTAAGCAGAAAGTTTTATTTTTTATAATCCAGTTTTCCATTTTGGGATCTCATCTAAGAAATTCTTTGCCAACCTCATGGTTGCGAAGATCTTCTCCTATGCTTCTTTCTAGAAACTATATAGTTTAAGGTTTTACGTTTAGGTCTATGGTAGATCTCAGCTTAACTCTTTGTATATGGTGTGAGGTAGGAGTAAAGGGTTTGTTTAAATATATGGATGTCTAGTTGTTCCGTCACTGTTTGTTTAAGAGGCTGTACTTTTCCTGTTGAATTGCCTTGGAATCTTTGACAAAAATCATTTTGCTGTAGTATATGTGTAGATAGATTTCTCTGTTCTTTTCCATTGATCTGTTTGCCTTTCCTTATACCAGTACTACAGTATCTTTATTACTAAAGCCTATGGTAAGTCTTGAAATCAGGTAATGGAAGATCTACAATTATGACTCTTTTTCTCTCCCAGGATTGTTTTGGCTATTCTAAGTCTTTTTGCATTTCTGTGAGTCTGGGGATTCTGATTGGGATTGTGTTGAATCTCTTCAATTTGCAGCAGATTGAAACTCTGATGATATTGGGTCCTGTAATACATAAACATGATACTGTTCTTCATTTGTTAGGTTTTCTTTAATTGTTCTCAGCAGTGTTTTGTAGAGTTCAGTGCAGTGATTCTACCCGTCTTTCCTTATGTATTTCTTTTATTTATTTATTTGTTTATTTTTGCTGAGGAAGACTAGCCCTGAGCTAATATCTGTTGCCAATCTTCCTCTTTTTTTGCTTGAGGAAGATCAGCCCCGAGTTAACATCTGTGCCGGTCTTCCTCCACTTTATATGTGGGTCACTGCCACAGCATGGCTAACAAGTCATGGATGTCTGCACCCAGGATCTGAACCTGTGAACCTGGACTGCCAAAGAGGAGCATGCCAAACTTAACCACTATGCCACAGGGCTGGCCCCTCCTAAAATGTATTTCTAAGTATATTATGGTTTTTGATGCTATTGTAGGTGATATGTTTAAATTTCAATTTCCAATTGTTTGTTACTAATGTATAGAAATAGAATTGATTTTCGTATGTTAATGTTGAATTCTACAACCTTACTTAAATCACTTGTTAGGCCTAGTAAATTTTTTTATAGATCGCTCCATGAAATTTTCTACATAGGAGTCAGGTCATCTGTGACTGGAGACAATTCTACTTCTTTCTTTATAACTTTCATACCTTTTCCCCCTTGTTTTCTACATTGGCTAGAATTTTCAGTACCTTATTGGATAGATGTGATGAGAGTGAACATCCTTATTGTGTTCCTGATCTTAGGGGGACAGTGTTTAGTTTATTTCTTTTGGATTTAAAAAATTTTCTTTCTTCTTACCTTCCTTCTCCTTTTCTTGAGTTGTGTTGTGTTTCTTTGCTCTCATGTTCCTTTTGAGTAATCTTCATTTCTGAAATGATTATCTTTCCTCTTTCATTTCTGATTTTTCACTAGTTCTATTATTTCATTTCTGAGTTTTTCTAATTCTGCTATGTAATATTGTATAATTTTCTCAAAGTCTGTTACTTCTTTTGAAATAAAATTTTTTCTTATGCTATTGTATGGGATTTTACTTTGATCCCTTTTCTGTGGTTTATCTTTACTGAAATTAATTTTCCTAAGTTTTTATGAGAGAGGCTTATTTAGGATAGTCTTTCTAATTTCACTGCTCTCTAGAACTTCCTCTTCTGGTGTGTTTGTGGAGTATTAAGCAAAATGGCGTATTATGTTCTGAGATCTCCTGGCCCTGTTTCCTGTCCGACTTTTATTTGGGCCATCTTTTTCCTTTGTTTCTGCCACCTTAGTTTGGATTCTGTGTTCAGCATCTTCTCCTCAGGGTAGTGTTGTAACTAGGAGTGAATGTTGGCTGGTCAGTTTTAAGAGTTGTTGGGGCCCCAGCTGTTTCATTTCAAACTGGTCTGGTCCCTGCTGGTGATGGATCTCCACCTGGCTGTGTTTTGAAGATTTGGGGATACCTTGTCACCTGGTTTTGTTGTGTCTGTTGTCCATGCATTTTGTCAACCTAGTTGGTTGTTTTGTATGTTTTTATGAATTTATTTGGGGGAAATTCAATAACTGGGCTGCCTCCATCTCACTAGAATCTTTCTTGTTTCTTAACAGTAGTGCTTATGAAGTAATGAAACAATTTTTTCCTTGCAAAATATTTAATGTGAACATGGTTATGCTCTGCAGTTTGATAAATCACCCACACAAACTATTCAGAATAGATTTTTCAGATTAATAACTATTGGTTCTCTTCATTATTAGTGACTCCATGGAAACAGAAGAAAAGACAGGTGGTGTAGTCGTAGGAAAGACACCAGAAGTGGTGAGTGTGGTTTTTGGAGTTGAGGTTGCAATTTAACATAAATTCCCATAGTGTATTGTAAATTATTTTAAAGTGTTACCTCCTTTTATGGAGGTTTATTATTAAGTTTGATATCAAAGTCATTTTATAAAAATGGATTTTCTGTAAAAAGTAAAATTTTAAAGACTCATCCCAGAAAGTACTTACCTTAGAACAAATGAAATCTGTAGATCCTTACCAAAGAATGAACTCTGTCCATAATAACTCTGAATTACCTGTCACAGGGTGAGAAAAAAGTATGGCCTCTAACAAATAAATGGCAGCTTATCTTAAAGGGGGGCCAGATTAGTTGTCTTTGCTTTAAATATTCATGGTGTATAGAAGAGTCGGGTAAGTATCAGAGCAGTGGTCTGTTGGATGTAAATATTTCCTCCGTCAGGACTCTTGTTTTCTGATGCTCGGGTATATAAACTCCAACTGTTCTTCACCTGGATGGAAAGTTGTGTTGATGGCTTGGTAGTTCATGAGGTCATGTGTATGTGTTGATTAATGATGCTTTTGATTTTCTCAATTGGATTAGGGAGTTTCTCACCTAAAGTATAATTTGGCTCTCTATAAAATAGTTTGCCTTGCAGATCATCCATAATTAGTTATTCTTTTACAATTTTTTTTAATATTGAAATATTTTACATTGGAAGCTAGTGTGGAATGAAGTTCATTCTTCCATCAAGCTGGTATCATATCTCATTGGCCTCTAATAGAGAAAGAAATAAATTATTCTTTCTCTCAAATAAATGATACATGAGTTTTCTAGATCCTACTATTAAAATACAAGTTTTGTTGTGTATAGTATGGACTATGAATTTCACTGGTTTAGGGCTGTTAAAATTAAGTTGGCTTAGTGGATTTCAGTGATATATGAATTTTCATTCTTGTTTATTTATTTTGGCAGAGTCCAGAGCCCAAGGACCAGACTTTGAAAATGATTAAAATTTTAAGTGGTGAAATGGCTATTGAGTTACATCTACAGTTTTTAATACGAAACAATAACACAGATCTCATGATTCTAAAAAACACAAAGGTAGGAAATTTGTCTGTAATGGAGGCTTTTTTCTTATATTTATTTCTTTGTTGAATGTAAGTACTTATATTTGTTTCTTATTGAATACTTTGTTGCATTTTCTCCTTTATCAAGGAAATGAGTAAGTTTTATAAAAATAACAATGGGAGAAACTCTTCAACTTGCTGAAAAAGAGAATATTGATTGAGCTCCTGTTTTTGTGGTAGTCTCTCATTGGGAAGTTTAGTGGATTTTTTTTTCGTTTTCTTTCGCTGACTTAATGTATACATGTAGCATTTGAACAAATAGCAGTCAGAACACTAATGTAGTTTGTTTATGTGTCTGTTTTTCCCACTAAACTGCAAACTGAGAGCAGAGGTTCTTACCTTATTATTGTAACCTTTGTTGAGATACTGATCCTAACAATTACTAATATTAATTTTAATTTTTGAACACGTATGGTTCAAAAAATGTTTTAATATGAGAAGATATATAGCATGAAAAATTTTTCCTCCCTTCCTGTCTTATTTACCCAGTACCCTTTCCCAAAGTCATTTATTCTTTTTGTATAGCTGTATACTATTCCATTACTAAACAGCTGTTCGATTGAAGCATGTGTAATAATGGTTTTCCAGACTTTTATTTTCTTTATTTTTTTTATTTTTATTGAGTTAATGATAGGATACGATCTTGTGAAATTTCAGTTGTACATTATTGTGTGTCAGTCGTGTTGTAGGTGCACCACTTCACCGTTTGTGCCCACCCCCCACCCCACCTTTCCCCTGGTAGCCACTAATCTGCTCTCTTTGTCTACATTTTAAAATTCCTCATATGAGCGGAGTCATACAGAGATTGTCCTTCTTTATCTGGCTTATTTCACTTAACATAATTCCCTCAAGGTCCATCCATGTTGTTGCAAATGGGACGATTTTGTTCTTTTTTACAGCTGAGTAGTATTCCATTGTATATATATGCCACATCTTCTTTATCCAATCATCTGTTGATGGGCACTTAGGTTACTTCCACGTCTTGGCTATTGTAAATATTGCTGCATTGAACATTGGGGTGCATGGGACTTTTGGAATTGCTGACTTCAAGCTCTTTGGATAGATAACCGGTAGTGGGATAGCTGGGTCATATGGTAGTTCTATTTTTAATTTTTCTTTTAACTTTTTATTAAGATTATGATAGTTTGCAACCTTGTGAAATTTCCGTTGTACATTATTGTTAGTCATGTTGTAGGTGCACCACTTCACCCTTTGTGCCCTCCCCCCAGCCCCCCTTTCCCCTGGTAACCACCAATCAGTTTTCTTTGTCTCTATGTTTAACTTCCACCTGAGTGGAGTTGTACAGAGTTCGTCTTTCTCTATCTGGCTTATTTCACTTAACATAATACCCTCAAGTTCCATCCATGTTGTTGTGAATAGGATGATTTTATCCTTTTTTATGGCTGAGTAGTATTCCATTGTATATATATATATACACCATATCTTCTTTATCCAATCATCAGTTGATGGGCACTTAGGTTTCTTCCACATCTTGGCTGTTGTAAATAATGCTGCAATGAACATAGGGGTGCATGGGACTTTTGGAATTGCTGATTTCAAGCTGTTTGGATAGATACCTAGTAGTGGGATGGCTGGGTCATAAGGTATTTCCATTTTTAATTTTTTGAGAAATCTCCATACTGTTTTCCATAGTGACTGCACTAGTTCGCATTCCCACCAGCAGTGTATGAGGGTTCCTTTTTCTCCACAACCTCTCCAACATTTGTCAGTTTTTGTTTTGGTTATTTTTGCCATTGTAACAGGTGTAAGGTGATACTTAGTGTAGTTTTGATTTGCATTTCCCTGATGATCATCAGTGATGAACATCTTTTCATGTGCCTGTTGGCCATCCGTATATCTTCTTTGGAGAAATGTCTGTTCATGTCTCCTGCCCGTTTTTTGATTGGGTTTGATTTTTTGTTGTCGAGTTGTGTGAGTTCTTCATGTATTATGGATATTAAGCCTTTGTCAGATGTATGACTTGCAAATATTTTTTCCCAGTTAGTGGGTTGGTTTTTTTGTTTCAATACTGTTTTCATTTGCCTTGAAGAAGCTCTTTAGTCTGATGAAGTCCCATTTGTTTATTCTTTCTATTGTTTCCCTTGTCTGGGAAGACGTGGTGTCTGAAAAGATCTTTTTAATACTGATGTCAAAGAGTGTACTGCCGACATTTTCTTCTAGAAGCCTTATGGTTTCAGGTCTCACCTTTAGGTCCTTGATCCATTTTGAGTTTATTTTGGTGAATGGTGAGAAAGAATGGTCAATTTTCATTCTTTTACATGTGGCTTTCCAGTTTTCCCAGCACCATTTGTTGAAAAGACTTTCTTTTCTGCATTGTATGCCCTCAGCTCTTTTGTTGAAGGTTAGCTGTCCATAGATGTGTGGTTTTATTTCTGGGCTTTCAATTCTGTTCCATTGATCTGTGCACCTGTTTTTGTACCAGTACCATGCTGTTTTGATTACTGTAGCTTTGTAGTATGTTTTGAAGTCAGGATTGTGGTACCTCCAGCTTTGTTCTTTTTTCTCAGGATTGCTTTAGCAATTCGGGATCTTTTGTTTCCCCGTATGAATTTTAGGATTCTTTGTTCTAATTCTGTAAAGACTTTCATTGGGATTCTGATTGGGATGGTGTTGAATCTGTAGATTGCTTTAGGTAGAATGGACATTTTAACTATGTTTATTCTTCCAATCCATGTACATGGAATGTCTTTCCATCTCTTTATGTCGTCATCCATTTCTTTCAGAAAAGCCTTGTAATTTTCGTTGTATAGGTCTTTCACTTCCTTAGTTAAATTCACCCTGAGGTATTTTATTCTTTTTGTTGCCATTGTGAATGGTATTGTGTTCTTGAGTTCTTTTTCTGTTAGTTCGTTATTAGAGTATAGAAATGCTACTGATTTGTGTAAATTGATTTTATACCCTGCAACTTTGCTGTAGTTGTTGATTACTTCTAAAAGTTTTTCAGTGGATTCTTTGGGGTTCTCTATATATAAGATCATGCCATCTGCAAACAGCGAGAGTTTCACTTCTTCCCTCCCTGTTGGATTCCTTTTATTCCTTTCTCTTGCCTGATTGCTCTGACCAAAACCTCCGTACTATGTTAAATAAGAGTGGTGATAGAGGGCATCCTTGTCTTGTTCCTGTTTTCAGGGGGATGGTGCTCAGTTTTTGCCCATTGAGTGTGCTGTTGGCTATGGGTTTGTCATATATGCCGTTTATTATGTTGAGGTAGTTCCCTTCTATCCCCATTTTGTTCAGAGTTTTTATCATAAATGGCTGTTGTATCTTGTCAAATGCTTTCTCTGCATCTATTAAGATGATCATGTGTTTTTTATTCCTCAGTTTGTTGATGTGGTGTATCACGTTGATTGATTTGTGGATGTTGAACCATCCCTGTGTCCTTGGTATGAATCCCACTTGATCATGATGTATGATCCTTTTGATGAATTGCTGAATTCAGGTTGCCAAAATTTTGTTGAGAATTTTTGCATCTATGTTCATCAGCGATATTGGCCTGTAGATCTCTTTTTTCGTGGTGTCTTTGTCAGGCTTTGGTATCAGCGTGATGTTGGCCTCATAGAATGTGTTAGGAAGTGTTCCATCCTCCCTAATTTTTTGGAATAGCTTGAAAAGGATAGGTATTAAATCCTCTCTGAAAGTTTGGTAGAATTCCCTAGGAAAGCCATCTGGTCCTGGGGTTTTATTCTTTGGTATGCTTTTGATTGCTGTTTCAATTTCTCTCCTTGTGGTTGGTCTGTTCAAATTGTCTGCTTCTTCTTGACTAAGCTTTGGGAGATTGCAGGAGTCCACGAATTTATCCATTTCCTTTAGGTTATCCATTTTATTGGCATATAGTTTTTTGTAGTATTCTATAATCCATTGTATTTCTACAGAGTCTGTTGTTATTTCTCCTCTTTCATTTCTGATTTTGTTTATTTGAGCTTTCTCCCTTTTTTTCTTTGTAAGTCTGCCTAAGGGTTTGTCAATTTTATTTATCTTCTCAAAGAACCAGCTCTTTGTTTCACTGATCCTTTCTACTGCCTTTTTTGTTTCAATAGCATTTATTTCTGCTCTGATTTTTATTATTTCTCTCCTTCTGCTGACTTTGGGCTTTGTTTGTTCTTCTTTCTCTAATTCAGTTAGGTGTAGTTTAAGATTGCTTATTTGGGATTTTTCTTGTTTGTTAAGATGTGTCTGTATTGCGATGAATTTTCCTCTTAATACAGATTCTGCTGTGTCCCATATGAATTGATATGACATGTTATCCTTTTCATTTGTCTCCAGGTATTTTTTTATTTCTTCTTTAATTTCTTCAATGATCCGTTGCTTGTTCAATAGCATATTGTTTAGTCTCCACATCCTTGTGCCTTTCTCAGCTTTTTTCTTGTAATTAATTTCTAGCTTTATAACATTATGTTTGGAGAAGATGCTTGTTATTATTTCAATTTTTTAAAATTTGTAGAGGCTTGCCTTGTTCCCCAACATATGGTCTATCCTTGAGAATGTTCCTTGCACACTTGAGAAGAATGTGTATTCTGCTGTTTTTGGATAGAGTGTTCTATATATGTCTATTAAGTCTATCAGCTTTTCATTTGGCTACACTGTTTCCTTGTTGATTTCTGTCTGGATGATCTGTCCCTTGATGTGAGTGGGGTGTTGAGGTCCCCTACTATTATTGTGTTATTTTTGATATCTTCTTTTAGGTTTGTTAATAGTTGCTTTATGAACTTTGGTGCTCCTGTGTTGGGTGCATAGATATTTATAAGCGTTATTTCTTCTTGATGAAGTGTCCCTTTGGTCATTATATATTGGCCCTCTATGTCTCTCTTTACCTGCCTTATTTCGAAATCTGTTTTGTCTGATATAAGTATTGTGACACCTGCTTTCTTTTGTTTGCTATTAGCTTGGAGTATTGTCTTCCACCCCTTCACTCTGAGCCTGTGTTTGTCCTTGGGGCTGAGGTGTGTTTCCTGGAGGCAACAAATTGTTGGATCTTGTTCTTTAATCCATTTTGCCACTCTGTCTTTTTATTGGAGAGTCCAGTCCATTTACATTGATGGTGATTATTGATGCATGAGGGCTTAATGCTGCCATTCTGTCACTCATTATCTGGTTTTCCTGCCTTACCTTTGTTTCTTGTCCTGTGTGTTTTAGCCTACCCATTGACTTCTGCAATTTCTTATGCTAGGTTTCTTAGATTTTTCCTTATTTATGTTTTGTGTCTCTGTTCTGTTTTTCAGTTTGGTGGCTGCCCTGAAGTTTATATTCAGAATCTCGTGTATAACATAGTCCATTTTCTGATGATCTCTTACTTCCTTAGCCTAGACTTATTCAGTCCCTTTCCTCTTCCCCTCCTAAACTATTATTTTCATCTCTTATTCCAACTCGTGTTGTGAGTTTGTGGTTAGAGTGATAAGATTGTCTTTGCTTCGGTGATTTCCTTCCCTTTATCCTAGTGCTATAGTTGAGTATTTGCTATCCCATTCTGATTCTATCTGTTTGTCTCCCTTCTCTGTGTTTTGTGACCCCTTTCTCCCCTTTTTTCTTTTTTCAGGTATGAGAGCCTTCTTGAGGATTTCTTGTAGTAGAGGTCTTTTGGCTACAAAGTCCCTTAGCTTTTGTTTGTCTGGAAAAGATTTAATTTCTCCCTCATATCTGAAGGATATTTTTGCTGGATAGAGTATTCTTGGCTGAAGATTTTTATCCTTTAAAGTTTGGAATATGTCATTCCATTCTCTCCTAGTGTGTAAGGTTTCTGTAGAGAAATCCACTGAAAGTCTGTTAGGGGTTCCTTTGTATGTTATTTTCTTCTGCTTTGCTGCCCTGAGTATTCTTTCTTTGTCATTCATTTTTGCCATTTTTACAACTGTATGCCTGGCAGTAGGTCTTTTTACGTTGACAAATCTAGGAGATCTGAAAGCTTCCTCCACACGCATTTCTCCCTCAATCCCTAGATTTGGGAAGTTCTCTTCTGTAATTTCGTTAAGCACACTTTCTGCTCCATTTTCCTTTTCCACGCCCTCGGGGATTCTGATAATTCTTAAATTGGATTTCCTCATTGAATCTGCTATTTCTCTGAGATTTTCTTCATTCTTTTTAATTCTTAGTTCTCTTTCTTCCTCTGTCTGGAGCCATTCAGCCCGTCTATCGTCAGTTATGCTAATTTTCTCCTCTATGGTGTCTACACGTGCATTCAGGGAATCCATATTCTGTTTTATCTGATCCATTATTTTTCATCTCTAGTATTTCTAATTGATTCTTCTTTATAGTTTCAATCTTTTTTGTGAAGTAACTCCAGAACTCGAGTTGTTTCTCTATATTTCCCTTTACCTCATTGAGTTTTTTGATGATAGCTACCCTGAATTCATTGTCACTTAGTTTACCTATTTCCAAGTCCTCAGGACATAATTCTTTGTTTTTATTGTTTTCCTTTTGGTCTGGAGCTTTTATAAATTGCTGGATGGTAGAGGAGTGGTTTTTGCGCATAATGCTATTACTCGGTTGCAGTTACAACCTGTCGCCACTAGATGGGGGTCAAGAGCCATGTGTTCTGAGCCTTCTGCCTTCAGCTGCTATGGCAGCACGCACCGCCGGTTTGGGGGAGGAGGGCCATTTTCTCTCGCGTGCAGACCTGGATTCCAGTCAGCTCTCACTTTCTGGTTTCCCGGGGCCCTGGCTTGATGGGGTTTCCCCCATGTGAAAGTTTTCCCCCTTTAGAGGGTTTCTGCTGCACGGGTGGTGGGAGTCCTGGACCATCCCATGGATGCGCAGCCCCTCCCCTGCTCTTTCCCTCACCTGTGGCAGCAATCCCAGTCTCTAGGGGAGGGAGCAAAGTTCTCTCTTACCCTGTTCCAGCTCCTCCGAGGGTGGCTCCAGCCTCTCTGCCCTTCATTGTTTGGCTGCTGTGGGTCTCTGACGATCTCTGTGTTATTAGGATTTTTTGGTTGGAATTCAGTTGTTCCTATGGTTGTAGTTTGGAGGGGAGAGAGTCCTGCGTGATCTCAGTCCGCCATGTCGCTGACATCACCTTTACCACCTCCAGACTTTTAATACAATTCTTACAAATGGCAAAAAGACACTGAATTATATAATTTGCATTTACAACAATTATTTGAAGCTAATCTTTATAATATGGTCTCATTACAAATAAATTTATTTTGGTGACTGCCAGAGGTGCAGTGCCAGAAGAGGTGCAGCATTGCTCCTCAGGTTACCCCACTGCCTTGGAGACCTTGGGCAAGATGCTGAAGAGAAGTGGCAAGTTAAACTATTCAGAAACCAGAAAGTAGAAAATCTGCTAAAATTAACCTACGTAAAATCTACTACTGACTTCAAGATAAAACCATGAATAAAACTATTTGACTTGCTTGTTTTTATAAACTAGCTATTTGATTTTCATAAAGAAATGTCCAAGATCTGTATTTTTAATATCAGTTCACTTTATTTATGTTTGCACCACAAAATAGGGCCTCTGATTGCATGTTCATGAACAAGCTTATGTATGTATTAATACTTTGCCAGTGATAAAAATCTATTTGTTTTCCTAGGATGCAGTACGGAATTCTGTATGTCATACAGCAACCGTTATAGCAAACTCTTTTATGCACTGTGGGACTACCAGTGACCAGTTTCTTAGGTAAATGTGCTTGGAAGTTTCCACTTTGGTTTAAAATCATCTTTAGCAGAGAGACTGTTGACATTGTTTCACAGATGTGGAGAGCTTCCTCTGCCTGCCACTCTTGAATTTTAAATTCTGTTTTTGCTATTTTGTATATTTTTTATTGCATATGCCAACTTGTTTTAAGGTAAAATTAATTCCCTTTAGTAGTTGGCTTGTATTAGCTGGCTTTTGAATGAAATATATTAAGCTCAGAAATTTAATATAATCTTTCTCTTGTTCACAGTGGAATTACATATCTTGCATTAAAGAAAAAAAGGTTCTCATAGTATTAAGAACAACTTAGGGGGTAAAATAGAAACAGCAGTAGCTTGAGATCCATAAAGTAAAATGATTTGACTTTTGTGTTATAAAAAGCTTTATGAAGTTTGTTTCAATATTATTGCTAAATTTTCTTTTTTTACAGAGATAACTTGGAATGGTTGGCCAGAGCCACTAACTGGGCAAAATTTACAGCTACAGCCAGTTTGGGTGTAATTCATAAGGTAATATACACTGATCACTGTGAACAGGGATCAGAGCAGAAGCGGTTTTCCTGGAGTTAAGAAAAAATAAAAGTTTACTATAATTCACTGACAGGTACCTTTTATTAGATCAAGATCAGTCTTCTACAGGGAAAGATAAAGTAAGATATTAAATACATGTATATGTTTATTTTTAATAAAAGGTGGAAATCCTTTTCCTGTGAAGACTGGCGATTTCTCAAAGGATGAATTGAAATAAGTTATTTGCATAGTCTAAGGTGAATTTGTGGGAATATTATAAAACAAGGGGAAAAATTGAAACATTTGTTTCTGAACAGGATATGACTGAGTCTCTTAAAGGTTCTCCTCTCACTTGAGTGATGAAGTTATATAGGATGGAGCCCCCCTTCCACCTCCTCTTTTAGCAAGTGAACATTCTAGGGAAAAGGCAATAATCATAGGAAATGTTATGTCTTTTTCTTCTTACTGTCTCTTAGTGACACCTTTCTTGTGGCTCGAATTTACAGGGTCATGAAAAGGAAGCATTACAGTTAATGGCAACATATCTTCCTAAGGACACCTCTCCAGGATCAGCCTATCAGGAAGGTGGTGGTCTCTATGCGTTAGGTCTTATTCATGCCAATCATGGTGGTGATATAATTGACTATCTGCTTAACCAGCTTAAGAATGCCAGCAATGATGTAAGTGTTAGACTGAAAAACTAAATTTCCATTACTTAAGAGTCTAGGAAAACATTATGTTTGCCAGATTATTTTAGTGAATAGAAATTTTGTAGGATTTGGGATTTCTCAAAACAGTACTTTTCTCATAGAGATGTTTTTTTTTTAAGATAATTTCCTTTCCTTCTCTATAAGGTAAAATTGTACTTTTCAGTCCTTTAAACCTTGTGTGTGACAAGCAAAATAAAGTACCAGGTATTTGTAAAACATACATTGTATTCCCACAACCTAGAGTCCTGCAAAGTTAATAACTGTAAGTGACCTTTGTGATCATTTGGTCTTATGCTATCTTCAGGGCCCTACTATCAAGATGAAGGAACTTGAAATGTTTTTGGTCCCTGGGTCATTCCACTTAAGAAAGATTAAAATTCCAGAGAAGGACCGTCTGATTGGCCTCTCTTGGGTCATAGGCCTGCAGTTTGGCTAGGGGAAGGTGGGAGCTGCTTAAATGACAGTCTGACCAAGACCCTAACCAGTGGAGGAGGAGTATTCCCCAAGCAAGGTTGGAGTGTTGTCTCAGTAAAAGGATAGTGTGCATTCAAAAATGACAGAGGACCACTAAAGTGTCCCTCTTCAAATAAAGACCAACTTTTGCTTTTGACCCCATTTTCTCCCACTTGATTCACAACCATGTTGCAGTAGATACCTGTTTCTCCCCTTCCCCTCAGCCCATAAGCATATTCAGGTCTCACCTATCCTAAAAAAAACTTGCCTTGACACATCCTTCTGCCTCTTAGTTGTCATCTTTCTCCTCCCCTTCTCATGTAAACTTATTGAAAAAGAGCTGTATTCTTTCTCTCTTTTCTTTTATTCACTTGTCAACTCACTATTATTTTGCATCAGCAAGCACCATTCTTTTGACTGCAATTGCTGAGGTTACCACTGACCTGATTATCAGATTCTTTGGTCATTCTCGCTAGGCCAACCACTCTGCATATTTAATATCAAAGTATATTTTGAAATTAGAATAAAGCTTGGATTTTAAGTACAGTGTACCAGATCAGTGAAGCTCATGCTTTTTCTCTAGATCGTTCGACACGGTGGCAGTCTGGGGCTTGGTTTGGCTGCCATGGGGACGGCACGCCAGGATGTGTATGATTTGCTAAAAACAAACCTTTACCAAGATGATGCTGTGACAGGTAAGTGATTCTAAAGGTAACAAAAAATATTACTGTTACTGTAATATTTGTTTTCTACTTATATTTTATAACCTCTTAAAAATCTGATGGATTTCTTTACTTGAAGAGGGTGTGGAATTTTCCCCTTTTGTCAAACTTATCTTATAAAAATATGTTTTGTGATGTATAGGTTGTTTTAAATGGTACATCTTGTGTGTCTGTATAAGTGACTTTTGCAAATAGAAGTTTATTAGAGTGATCTGCTTGTGTCATGAGGCTGTCTATCCTGCTTGATGGTAATGTAGAAAAAATGTTAATGTCTCCTGTGAAGTCACTCTAGGATTTGACGGTCCATTCTGTTAAGGTTTAAAAGGAAAATAGCTATAAATATAAGGACATACTTCCACATAAAATATCCTCCTTTTTGTCAAATGATTTGAAAAAAGTGCTGTCAGAAGCTAATGGTGGTTTTGATAGTTAATGCTGATAGGTGCCACTTCGAATAGGATATGTTTTATTGACTTTACATACATAACTCTTATGTAATGTTTTACTCACTAGGGGAAGCAGCTGGCCTGGCCCTAGGTTTAGTTATGTTGGGCTCTAAAAATGCCCAGGCTATTGAAGACATGGTTGGCTATGCACAGGAAACTCAACATGAGAAGATTCTGCGTGGCCTTGCAGTTGGCATTGCGTTAGTAATGTACGGGAGGATGGAAGAGGCTGATGCTCTCATTGAATCTCTCTGCCGTGATAAGGTGAGATCACATTGTTTATCCATTTCTCCCCGCTCTCCCTCACCGTCCAGTTATCCCTGGCATTTGCAGAAACACTCGCTTTCACTGGAAAGTATCTCTGTTCTCCTCAGAACACCTGGCTACATTTGTTGATAAAACTTCTTGCAAGACATGTAAAGCCAAATAAAATTTGGGAAAGAAAAATGCTGATTAGAAGAGGTGAACAGGAGTAACTTGAGGATTTTAAATTTAACAAAAGCTTCAGATCAGTGATTTTCAGATAAGCAGATCTGGAAAAGTTCTTTAGATATTTGCAAGTTGATTTCTTTTAGAAATAATGTTTTTGGAATGATTTTATAATCATTTAATAAGATATAAAGTTTATTTCTTTTCTTTTCCCATCAAAAAACAGTGCCAATCTCTGTACTTATTTATTTGGGTGAGGTTTTTTCCCTCAAAACTTTTGTTTTTACAGTGGTATTGCATATGGTGGGTAGTCATTGTAAGTAATACTGTCCTCTGTAGTCTGATTAAAAAAACCACTGCTATAGTTTATTGATAAAACTATTAATTATTTTTCTCAACTGTCAGACTCCATATCTCTTTCACTCTGCACTCAGTGTCCAAGAATTAAATGATAAGGTAAAAGCAAGTTAGAATGTGGAATTAGAAGTGAGCTTCTTTGTTTGCTAAATGGAAGTTGAGTGTCACAGGGCAGTAAATGTTGGTATTGAACTTGAGTTTATATTTCCTAGAAAGTGTGAGGCAGGACAGGCACATTTCACAGAATATTGGGAATTATCAGCAGTTAATTCCTCCTATATTGGAGTCTCTTGTTTCCCTATTCATGTAGAAGACTACCAACCTCAAAAAGAGTTCTTGAGTTCATTGTTTTGTACTTAAAACCAACTCTCCTGGTGAATGCAGCTATGCCTGTTAGACTGTAGAAGTTACTGTTTGAAATGGTGAGTTGTTAATTGACGTTGAAGTATTCTTTCTTAGGACCCAATTCTTCGACGGTCTGGAATGTATACTGTTGCCATGGCTTATTGTGGCTCAGGTAACAACAAAGCTATTCGACGTCTGCTGCATGTTGCTGTAAGTACTCTGACCTTTCTTGGGGATAGGGGTGGAAGGGAAAGTTTGCAGGTGAACGCTAAGTGTCTAGGTGACCGCAGCACCCACACTGCATGGCCACTACCAGTAGTCTCAGGTTCAGATTCTCATTCACTGGACACAATAGCCATACCTAGCACCAGGTTCACTTAGCTTTTCCAAAGGATATAGGACAGGATAAGAGTATATCAGTATGAATGAAAGTCTTTAAAGTCATTCAGGTGCAACTTCTGAAACCCTACTCCAAGGGGCACCCTCATTTGTAAGGAATAAGACCACTTGAAGATAGGGAAATCTAATGAACAATAGGAACGACTTCTTTTTACAGTCTGTGAAGCTAGCTTCCAGGTACCCGTAAGGGACATGCTCTGTTACAAGAGACACTGCACAGGAAAGCCAATGCCCATATTTTCCAAGAGGCTTTTTCCACTCCTAGTCCTCCTAATCCTGATATAGTTTACCAACAATAAGTGTTGCCTGGTAACACAGCACACATTCCACATATATCTTAAGTCAGTAGGTTTCTGCCATCATGGTGCTGGGAAAAGTAAACCAAGGTCTTCTTCCCATGCAGAAAGAGTTTGGAACTATTAACTCATTCTTCCAACAGATATTTACATCCTACAGTGTATAAACACTGTAGTAATTTATCCTTTATCAATGAAGTATGTGGTATATTCTAAATGTTTGTATTTTCCTTGAACTTAGGACATACTTTTTTGAAAATAACATTGAAGGCATCATTAGATTTTCAGTGTAGCCCACAAAAGCTATAATGCAACTGTGAAATTGTCTTTAGAAGTAGCCCCAAATCTTAAACTTCACCAAGCTTTGAAAGCTTTTAAACCCTGAGATGAAGAAATTCTCACACGAGTGTTTCTAAATTGGGGAAAGACACTGTGATAAAGGAATGATGTAGTAATGAGGTCTAATTTGCATTTGAATGATGTGGGCCTCTCGTATCAGTTTACTCCAGTAATAGAATGTAGGTGTAATGTAAGTGTCCTTTTACATTTTTCCTAGGTAAGCGACGTTAATGATGATGTTAGGAGGGCAGCAGTAGAATCACTTGGGTTCATTCTGTTCAGGTAATGATTTCTAACTTCCGATTATTTATTTCCATTTCTTTTTGTAGTCAGTAACTAAACAGAAACTAAAATATATGAGGAATGTATCTAGGGTCAGAGTGAAGACCATTTAACAATAAGATTAGTACTGCTTATGTGAAAACATGTATCTTGGGATTCTGAGAACCAATTTGAGAAGTAATAAAACAACTTTATTCTCTTTTTTTTCATACTATTTCTGCTTATTCACTTTATTTTTTGAATCCAAATAACTACTTCATTACCCCTCTTTCTGTGTATATTGGTAATTCAAATGGGATGCTATTTCTTACACAGGTTGTAGAGTTCTTGAAGCTCTTTAATGAGAGAGTAACAGGTAATAGGCTTTGTTTAAATGCAAAAGGGTGAAAAATTTGCAGATTTAAAAGAATTATTTTGGACTTACAGATTTGGAGATGCTTTTAGTTGTGATTAAGAGAACACACTCTGAAACCAGTCTGCCTGGCTTGAGTGCTGGCTCTGCCACTTACTGGCTGAGTGACTGGGCTTGTTATCTAGCCTCCTTGAGCCTCAGACTCCTCATCTGTAAAATGGGTACAATAATAGTACTTATTTGAAAAGAGTGTTTTTTGACAATTAAGCGAATTAATATATCTAAAGCCCTTAGAACAGTGTCTGCCTCTAGTAAGTGCTGTTTGTGTGTGTGTTAGTAGTGGTAATTGTAATAATTGGTGGTAGTAATGCAATAGTACTTCTTCTGGTAGTTCTTCTTACTGTCTGCTTGGCTCCAATCTCAAATACCACTGTTTCTTTTAGCTAAGATTATTTATCTTAAAATACAACAAAGAAAAATTAAAAGTACTTCTTTTAGCTCTCTTTGGACACTGCTTGTTGTAGCATATTTATGATGAAATTACACAATAAAATAAGTTCCCAAGGTACATCTTAGATGAGTCAGATGTCTCATGTCCTTTTGATCTCTGTAGATTTTTCTACCCCAAGTTCCTGGGAGTGAACCTTTGCTGTCAAGACTATAATTCAACAAATTTTTTTTGAACATCCACTGTGAACTGGTTACAGGAGCTTCTCCATAACATCCCAGATAGGAAGTTATCCATTTATTGCAGGCTGTAAAATATTTTCTTCCTATTGTGGATTAAAATGTTGAATAAAACAGAGCAAAGGGGCCAGCCCCATGGCTGATTGGTTTAAGTCCGTGTGCTCCGCTTCGGCAGCCCATGGTTTTGCCGATTTGGATCATGGGCACTGACATGGCACCACTCATCAAACTATGCCTAGACAGTGTCCCACATGGCACAGGCAGAAGGACCTACAACGAGAATATACAACTGTGTACGGGGGGGCTTTGGGGAGAAGGAGAAGAGGAAAAAAAAAGATTGGCAACAGATGTTAGCTCAGGTGCCAATCTTAAAAAAAAAAAAACAGCAAAGCACAGACCCATATAGCATGCTAAATGGTTTCTCCTTAGAATGAGGTTTTTCAAACAAATACTAATCTGCACTATATTATCCTGTAACCCTCATTTATCCAACTTGTTCATAAAGACACTAGAGATTCTTCACTAAATCCTAAAGACATAGTATTTACACATATCTACTAGTATGGTACCTTCAAAACAGGATATGTGATTAATTGGTTATTATTGTTTCTTAGTGAATCCATAGAAGTGTCATGTTCATTGATTCCTTTTCTAAGATCTGACAAAAGCTGTATTAAGCTCTTTTACATTTTTCAAAAGATCTTCAATAGGTGCCTCACTTTTAATTTCTTGAATCCTATCGCTCTTTTCTCTTTTTGAAATCAGAATATTTACCGCCTAGTCTTTTTGTACCTTTGCCATTTTCTGTTTTTCCTCAAATTTGTCAGCAGTGGTTTCATAATTACATCCACAAGTTCTGTTTCAGGAAGGTGATTCATTTAGCTTAAAGACTTTAACTCATTTAAGGCAGCCAGTCTGTTCACCTATTTTGCATTTTGATCAGTCTTTACAGCATTGCTTTTTATCTTTCTGGTCTAAAAATCATTCTCCTGAGAGAAAAGATGGAAGCAAAATAGAAATTGAATAGTTCTATTTTCTTACTGTCGTCTTTGACATATTCTAGCCAAGCTGTGACCGTAAACTTTCCCTTTTTTGCTCTAGAGTTTAGACACGATTGAAAACGAAAAAATGGTTTTATTATTGCCATCCAGAGAAGTTTTTGGTTTGTTTTTTTTTTTAATCCTTATCAGGAAACTAGATAATTTTAGTATGGGAATTGTATCCTTCTAGGCGTACCCTTAGTAACTATTGGCTTGTGTAAAGAATCCTACTCATGATGGTCTCTTCCTTTGTTTTGTTTCTTCATTGTCACCTGTTAATTCTTCCTGTTAGTGACTTTATATTTCATATATAAATCAGTGGCCTAGTGTGTATATTCTGCCATGCAGGAAGTTGACAGGTTTCATGAAAACTGCTTTTCTTTCCTTTTCAACCCGTCAGTGCTTTGCTCTCTAACAAAATTCCTTTCTGCCTTTGTGTTTCCCGTAGCTCACACATGTGCTAAATTCCCAGTTTCAGCAGCAGATGTCTCCCATGAGCTGCCTTTAGGCTTTGCTAAATAGTCAGAGCCAGCTAATGAGTTGTTTACTGCTCGTTATTTCTGAGGGATCATTCTGAGTTTTCTCCTCATAATATGATTCGTATAAGAAGTAGAAATTGGAAAAGACTTTAGAGATGATTTTGTCTAAAACTAGATGAAGAAAATTAAATGTAATCAACTTGTCTAGGGAACTGCAGTTAAAACCAAGTTCTCTAAGTTTTAGATTAGTGCCGTTTCCCTCGTGTGAGCATTTTTAAAGGTGAAAGAAACTTAGAAATCAACCAATATTCTCATTTTTTTAAAGAGAACGAAATTAAATTCTGAAATAGGTAATAAAATTTCCCATTGTCATAAAGCTAAATGCTAGAACTGAAATTTGAAACAGGTCTCGTGATAGACTGGTGCTTTCTCTGCCATGTTTTTCTGTTAGAGCGCTGTCTTCCTGATGGGCTCTAAAGAACATTTTCTTAAATTTCCTCATTAGCTCTAACATTTGGAAAGTTTCTGTCCTGTCTCCTAAGAATAGTAAATGTTTTCTGATGTGTCATCATTTACTTTCTTAGTGTGTGCTTCATTTTATCATTTCTTCCTTTTCAGATGTCACTTTTAAAATAACTATAGATATTTGGCCTTCTTGAATGGTTTTTAAGGATTTGTTTCTTCTTAATTTTTTTTCCTTAATTTTTTTCAACTTTCTTTTAAGTGTACTTATTGGACGTGAATACTGAAAACATGTCAGTAAACACATATTTGTACTTCAGCACCTGAGAAGTTGAACAGATGAACTTGTCTTTGTGGGAAACTAAAAATTCTTGTATGTATTATCTCCTTTATTCTAAGGATAGTCCAGGGAGTTGTATTTTTACTGTTTCTTTCAACTGATATTTGTGGGTTATTTGTTCAAATGTGTATGATAAAAATAGAAAATTAAGTTGAAAAACATTCTTGCCAAGTTGAAATGAACCTAGTACATATTAGATCTAATAAATAGATGATTATCAGGCCCATTGTTATCAGTCTACTCAGCAGATTTTATTACTGTAACAATTCTTTGTACAGCACTGTGCTTGGCATTGACTGAAGCTCAATTGGAGTTAAACAGAATCTGAATTATTTTAACTTGACTTTGGAAAGGAAAATGAAGAAAGAAGTTAAAAGAAGTAGTGGTCTTTACATACTTGTTGAAATTAAGTTGCTGTAATAGCGAAGAAGTTGATGATCTGATAGCCATCTTTCTTTTTTCTTTTTCTTTTTTTTTTTTGAGGATGGTTAGCCCTGAGCTAACTACTGCCAATCCTCCTCTTTTTGCTGAGGAAGACTGGCCCTGAGCTAACATCCATGCCCATCTTCTTCTACTTTATATGTGGGATGCCTACCACAGCAGGGCTTTTGCCAAGCGGTGCCATGTCCGCACCCGGGATCCGAACCAGCAAACCCTGGGCTGCCAAGAAGTGGGACATGAGCACTTAATCACTGCACCACTGGGCCGGCCCTGACATCTTTCTTAAAATTAGACAATCTTGGAGGTCCCTGGCCATCTTTGCTATGACTTAAGCTGTTACAATATGAAATTAAATATTTCTCAATGTATATATTAATATGCTTTCACATATGGATGGATCTTGCAAGAAGAGAGGAAGATGCTTGGTGCAGATGTTTTTTAGACCACAAAAAACAGTTCCTTGAATATGAAAAGACTGCATCATCATAGAGCCTTAGAATTTAAAAGAACCCTAGCAATCAACTGGTTACTACCAAATGCATGAATCACCTTTACAATATCTCCTGTCACAATTTTATATCTGTTTGATATTCTCTGTACGCTGTTCTCTGTTTCTGCTTTGGTATTTTTGTGCTTATGTTCTAGGTGCTGTAAATTCCTTACTTTATTTTTGTCTGTTTCATTCTTTTTCCACACTTTTGTTTTCCCCTCTCTGTTAATTAAAAATAAATATGGAATCAAATGAAAGTTTTTTTTTCAAAATTATTCTTTTAAGGTAAGACTATTTAATAGAGTACCTTTGTTGCCATAGGAGTGGTTAACTTCTTAGATTTGCTTTAAAATTGTAGATTTATTTAAAATATTCTGAAATAGAAATACCAGTTGTGGATCAAAGTGGAAAAAATTTTGTGCTCTGTTCTACTTTTTCAGAAGTAGTTTATATTGGAGTTGTATTTCATTTTCTAGAATCTTCTGGAAGTACTAGAATTATCTCATTAACTCTCAGCTAACTAAGCAAGGAATTTTTTTTCAGGAGTTGAAGCTAAATAATTTAAAGGTCTTATAGTAAATTTTGTGGGTGTGCATGTGTTAAGCACATGTACCAATTTGGAGGCCATATAGAGCATGTGGCAAGATAGTCCTAATCTAGATTGTCTAGGGGTAGAGCTTCAGCAGTGTCATTGCCATCTTTAGACTTCCTGAAACAATTATATATGCCTTTAGATACATAAGATGCAGTTTGGAATACTGTTGGGTGATGTATGAAAAAACCTCACGTGACTTGGCAAGAATGTAAATCTTAGCATATGCCAAACTCATCATATTAGAGACTGGAACCAGAAGAGAAAATCGTTTTCTTTTCTTAGGACTATAAAGTATTTTGCCCCTTGTCTGAGGTAGCCCACCCTTAATGATGCTGAAAAATTTTAGACTAGTGGAGAAAAGTACTCAAAGCTTTGATGATTTAGGAATTAAATGTGTAAGACTCTCTTTTTCTGGTAGATAACACAGAGCCTGTAAGATTTATGTTTTAGAGCCATGTTCTAGGAAAGGAGTCTGCTGTTTAAGAATATATTTCAGGTTCACATATGCTGGGCTTCTCCATAGCCAACACATTTCTTGAAGTACTTTTCTTAGACTGAGTTGCCTGGAGAGGGACACCTATAGAGCAATAGGTTGAGGCATAAAAATGGGTCATCCTGAAAAGGAAAAGCTGGGATATGGGCTGTCTTCACTGCACACCCCTCAGCCTAAATTTGTTCACCATTTACGGGAGTAGCATAAAAATAAAATATCAAAAGTAAATAGATAGAATTGTTTGCCATTTACATGGCACCCACATGTACTCATCCTCATAAGAACCCTACGAAATGTAGGTGAGAAAACTGAGGCTCAGAGAAATTAAATATCTTTCGTAAATTTGGTCAGTGAGCTGGTAAGTAACATAGATTAGATTTATTCCCAGTCTAGCAATGTAAAATGAAATAATGGAAAAGTGAGTAAAAAATTTTGTGCCAGAATTTCACCAAGTCTTTGGGCAAGCTTGGGTACCCATGATCTCAGTTTATGAGATCGTTAAAGTGTAGGTTCCCAGATTGAGGTCCCATGCCTCCAGTTTGCATATATTCTTTAAGGAGCGTAATCAGGTTCAGGTACCCAAGAGTGATTTCAGGTGTTTTCTCCTCCTCCTCCAGTAGACCCACCTCTTCTGAGTAGATGCCAGGTAACAGCCATTTAACAAACAGCTCTAGTTCTAAGATCCTAGTACTTTGTGTGCTATCTAAAACTACTGTCCTCCCTACCCTTTCCATCAAGAGAGTTTCCTGATCAAAGCAAAATCATGACTACATTTAGCTAAGCCAGTCTGTAAATGGCAATCTTAACTTAGCTCCAGGTGTGATCATTATTTTATGCACTTGTTTTTAGTCCTCTGTTCCTATCACTGTTCTTCTATGTAATGCCTTATGCTTTTAAGGCCTTGAAGACAAGATTAATGCTTGTTTGTTTTGTTTTATTTCATTCTTGGCACAGCTTTGCATACAATTAGAAACTAGATAAATCCTTATGATGACATTTTTTAAGCCTGAAATTTATTGATTTATTTAATTTTATTTCATTCAAATACCTTAATATTTAACCATAGAGTGCTGGATTGTTTTAATTTGCAGCTTTATAAAATGATTTTTTTCATGGAGTAATTTTGTACACATAAAGAAAACTGGATAATCTTAGTACATAACGCTTAGTTTAAAGAGATGATTTGATACATGATGAAGTTCTCTTTTATGTAATTCTTGGTACATTTATATCTGCTTCATCATCTTACTCATCATTATATGAGTTAGATGAAAATTGTGCCTTCCTGCTATACATAACTGACTTGTTCTTCAGTTTTGTCACCTTCATTTTCGGTGAGGAGAAGTGTATCTAGTAGAATGAGTGATGAAGACTGAATGGTTGAACTTCGGAGCCTTATTGGGCTCTGGTACATGGCAGGATTAATCCCATTTCGCATTCCATGCTTCATGAAAAGCTTAGAGTTCTCTGCCATTGGATTCCGGAAGTAGACGTTACTGGAGCGTTTTCTAAGAGTTTTTACTGATTTTGTGGCCCTGTAATTGCAGGTGATGTATCGGGAAAATGCATCCCGAAATGTCTTGTTGAAGAGGGTGTAGACCAAAGGATTCACCCCTGAGGAAATATAGCCTATCCATACGAATATCTCCAGGAGCATTTCAAGAGTAGTCTGGTTGCAGGAATCACATAAAACTAAGGTTATATTTGTAATAAAAAAGGGGCACCACATAAGCAAAAAAAGGAAAAACACAATCCCTAAGACCTTTGAGGCTCTCTGTTCATTGGAAATGGTCTGCATTGATTTTTTCCCAACTGTGGACATTCTTCGCACTAGTATGTCATCACTTGAATTGGGCAGAGTTTTATCCTTGTGAGAACCATCCAGCATTGCCACTTTTTCAGGTGATGAGCAAGGTGTTTCATCCCTTTGGAAGACTGTGGACACAGTCAGCCACGTTAGGCGTTGAGGTGGTTTGTTTTTGATCAAGTAAGCTTTCTTCTGTAAAGCACGGATAGTGAGAAAGTAGGTGACAATCATGATCGCCAGAGGTGTAAAGAAGGCAGCCAGTGAACCAAAGAGCATGAAATTGCCAAAACGGTCCTTTGTCAGCCCACAAGTGATGTTATTTGGGTTACCCATATCAGTCTCTATCGCTTTAATGGGAACTGGAATGGCAATACCTACAGAAGAGGAAACAAGATAAACAGAGTTAATTTTATGACCTTTGACTCTTAGATTAGGTCTGTCTTAGTGATTTTGTGTGGTTAATGTATTGTAATTCCTGGTACCCACAGTGCAGAATCTGTCAAAGTGCTTAATCAATGGAAGATTTATAAATAGAACCTATCGGTTAGGGATTTCAGATGTTTAATTCAAGCTTCCCTAAAGCTGCAGTATGTCCATGAAATGGTAGGGAATGTCTTCATTTATTCTCCATTTCTCATAATCTGTTTTTGTTTGTTGACTGATCCCAGGTTAAGGAAAAGGACTTCAAAAGAGAAGCCTCTTTTATCTTAATATCCAATGTAGTTGATCTAAAGAGATTTCAGAGTACATTCATGCAATATATTAATTCTGAATAGATATCTATTTTATTATTTTTGAGGTTACACAGTTTCCATTTAACAGACAGTTCTGATCTTTGTGAATGTCTTTTAATGTTTTCCTTCTGACTTCTTAGGGAAAACTAAGAGGTTCATTGTTTTTTTAAAAAATGCTACTTAAATATTTGACAGCATGTGAATGGTGAAATTTATTTTCAAGATTGAGAGTTCCTCTAATAGAAGAAAGAAATGTACCTTATGCTAATTTCCTAATACTTTAAATACCATGAAGTAGGTATTTAAATGTGATCTTGCTATGGCCAGCCCCGTGGCCTAGTGGTTAAGTTCGGCGCTTTCCACTCTGGTGGCCTGGGTTCAATTCCTGGTGCAAACCTATACCACTTGTCACTATGCTGTGGTGGAGACGCACAGTCAGAGTAGAGGAAGATTGGCACAGATGTTAGCTCAGGGTGAATGTTCCTCAAGCAAAAAGAGGAAGATTGGCAACAGATGTTAGCTCAGGGTAGATCTTCTTCAGTGAGAAAAAAAACCACCAATAAATAAACAAATAAATAAATATGATGTTGCTTAGTGAAGTAGCTTATTAAGAAGACTTATTAAGAAGGTAACACCAGGGTTAGCCTGCCGTTTCTCTTTGAAACAGCAGATATTTAAAAGTAAGTCGGAATTAATTGATCTTTAGAAACTTCTAGAATCCTTTTGTTGTTTAATGAATTTAAAAAGTACTCCAACTGCAGAGCCTTTTTATGGTAGCTAAAGAGCCCTTGACAAGAATATTTTCCTCAAACCCTTACTAATAGAGACCACTACTTTTTCTCCTTTTCCTCGGATACACCACCAGAAAGAGGATTCTGTATATTTACTGTTCTACACTAAGGGTAAGAAAACTACAGCTCGAGGGCCAAATCTGGCCTGTCTTCTGTTTTTATATATAAAATTTTACTGTAACACAGCCATACCCACTCGTTAACGTATTTTCTATGTCTGCTTTTCTATTGCTGCAGAGTTGGGTGACAGAAACTATATAGAGCCTGCAAGCCTGGAATATTTACTACCTTGCCCTTTACAGAAAAAGTTGGCTGACTCTACCCTCTTACTTCCAGATAATCATTTCACTGTTCTTTCCCCCCAAAACACTTCTGTTTTGAAGTCTATTTAATCTCCATCCAGGTCTTCTGCCAGCCCCCAGGACATCTGTCTACCTTCCTCAGTGGTTTCAGCACCTTGCTATATAGTCTTCCTCTCCGCTGCTCCATGGCCTTCGACTTCATTCCATTGATGACTCTTCTAACACCTTAATTTTATATTTCTTGAATTCCTCAACTCTAATTATTATTTGCACTCCTGAAGCCATCCATAAGTCCACTTAAAACTATCCCCTATCTGAAATCATGAACTCTGATATTTCTCTTTCTTGCCCTGCTACTCCTCATTGCTGTAGAATTTCTTTACGGTTGTCTTGACTTCTAGTCCATCCTTCCTTCTCTGTTTCACATTCCGTTAACCCCTGTCAAGGCTCATATTACCTTCTCAACCAGCTTGTTCATCAAGAGTATTTGTTTTCACTGGTACTTTTTGTACCCTCACCCATTGCCAGGTGTTACCTAGGATAACAGTAAACCTGGAAGAAGAAAGCGAGCTCTTTTCAGCACTTTGCAGAATTTTAAAACTAAACTAACTGCATCACCTGCTTTTTTCTTTTACAAAGTTACTAAATTGTCAGCTCTTCTACAAGACAGTGTGATGAAATGAAAAGAGCATTGGTCTTGGCCTTGGTGCTGAAAAGCTGTAATAGTTTTTAAGCCAACTATTTAAAACCTCTAGGTTTCTTTTCTCATCTATAAAAGGAAAAAGTAGATTTCTAAGATCCCTTCCAAAGCTATAAATCTAGGGTCGTCTTTTTATTCTTTTTCTCCTGCATACTTATCACTTTGTATTAGTCTAATCTGCCTTCCTTGAGTGCAGATTCTTTTCTTATTCATCTTTGTCTTCTTAATATCTAGCACATCTTAAGTACTCAGTAAAAATTTGATCAATTTATAAATTCATGTTATACAGCCATAGCTGAGGTACCACTTCTACCAACAAGCTGTTTGTTTATTGGCTTGATATATTTCACGATTTCAAATGTTTTAATTCTTCTTAAGGATTCATTTCTCCTGTTTTCTCCCTGCCTTTGCCCTATTCCCCCAACCCTTCACCAACACACATACTTCACACTATCTCTCTTTCCCTTTCCCTCATGGCAGTGAGCTTACCAAAAAGTTGTGGGTCATTTGACATGAACTACTTTAGTTTTCCAGTCTCCCAGGCCCATTCCCTATCTTCTTTTGGGAGTGCCTCTTTTGCTTGATCAGTCAGCCTCTGCCCCCAGAACTAGCCTTGTCTCATTGCTTGTAAATCTCTCCATTCTGAGTAGACTTTTTCCTTGACCCTACTTTCTTCCCAAGCCAGAGTAGTAACACTCCTTACTTTTACCTACAAATTTTTCAAAAGAGGTTTTGCCCTGCTATTGTTATTTCAGGAATATAAAGGTCAATTTCAGTGTCAGGCTTTTTTTGCCCCAGTGTTCTTATTCTGGTTGGAGAGAAGTCACGTCTTTTTCTTGCTTTCCTTTTAGCATTCCAGATCTCTCTTGATTTTTTCCTCTTTTAATTTTTTTTTACTAGGAAGAAGTGAATCTGCTGGTCAAACTATTAATGATCATAGTAATTGTCATCAATCTGTTTTTCTGATGGCAACTTATAAGAGATTTGAGTTATTTATGCTGTACTACATTCTAAGAAACTTATAGCAGCTATGCTTGAGCATTAAAGATGGGAACAGGGGCATGAAACAATTTAGAAGAAATATCATTTCTGAACATCATTTGCATCTCTCTTAAAACTTCTAATTAAATATATTCAAAATACTTAAGCAAACAATTGCTGCCTTTAATCTGTGTACATGTGGACTTCCAAGATGACTGCATACAAAATATTTAGGTTGTTTTTTCTTTTTTCCATTTTCCTGTTTCTCTTCTTAGCTGTAATTTAAGATGCATTTCATTTTTTTATTACTTTAGTACAATTTTGGGATTCTGCATGCTACCTAGACCTTACTGATCTGTTGACAAATAGGAGAACTGTTTTCAGACTTAGTCTTACGGCATGTCAAAATAAAAGTAGGAAGATATCACCATAAACACTATGAGAATAATTCTTTCTGAGGATGTGAACTTTTCTGCCTTTTCACGCTTTTTGCTGATAATATGGTTTAAAAGTTATATGAGGAATGTAATGGTGTAAGGAGCTTGTGTTGGTGTAGCAATAGGCTGCCTTCACCTCTTGTACTGAGTTTCACGCCTACCAGGCCTCGTATTCTCCTAGCCAAATGGAACCAAAGGCTATACACACTGCCCCACACCCTGACGTTCCCCACATACCTATTGAAATTAACCACACCACTGTAATCTTGATGAATGCTGTAGCTCGTGAGTTATATTGATTGGCTTGGATTGGCTTTTTGATGGCTATATAACGATCCACTGAAATGGCACAGAGATGCATGATGGATGCAGTAGAAAAAAGAACATCAAGAAATAACCAGGCAGGGCATAGAACAAGTGGGAGGGGCCACATAGCCTCTGAAAGAGAGAAAACAAAATAAAAACATATTCTGCAAAGTGGCAACCTTCAGTCTGCAGTTTCTTTTTAAAGTGATACATATTTGTAACTTTTTTCATTATTCATCTGAAATTTTATGACTTAACCTCCACAAGATAATGTTCGACCTCAGATAATGGAGTCAATAATATTAAATATA
Organism: Equus asinus; assembly: GCF_041296235.1. Taxonomy (NCBI): domain Eukaryota; kingdom Metazoa; phylum Chordata; class Mammalia; order Perissodactyla; family Equidae; genus Equus; species Equus asinus. Next base: position 9,607,432 of record NC_091808.1, on the reverse strand, counting down.
TTTCTGTAGATGGTACCTTTTAAATATATTTTCTGTTTTATATAATAATTACAACCCTTTGTCTAAATCAGCAGCAGTTTGGCATTTTTAGCGTTACTTTGATCTTTGCTCTTTTGTCTATCACTTTTGTGAGCTTTTAAAAATTTACACAATGTTGCCATTGGAACTTAACCTTGCTGTTCAAATAAAATCTGTGTTTAAGTGGCTATTGTATAGAAAGAAAACATTTTACCATATAGAAAAGGCACTATGATGTGGAAAAAAAGACTTAGAATGGGAATCTCAGTGAGGCCTGGGGCTTTGACTCACTTCCAGCAATGGCTAGTAGCAGCATGATACTTGTTTATAGCAAACTCTCGTTTAGTGAAATGATGAAGTGGGATGATTTGAGTTTTCTTTTTGACAGAAATAGTTCTTGAGTAAAGTTCGCAGAAAGAATGGCTTCAGATTATCCTGAAGGAAAGTACATTGTTATCCTTCTGTGTTCTGTCATTCACTCTGAGCACTAGAGATGTAATACAAAATTTTGGTTGAAAAAGAAAATCTCAAGATTAGACATAGTTCATTTAACAGACTCTTATTTAAAAAGCACTACTATATATCTCAGACAGTATTAAGCACTTTAGAAGTTTTTTTTTAATTTTCAGATTTTGGAGATATTGAATATTCTACATAACTTTCCAATAAATTTACGTAGACAACTATCCATACATATATGGATTGGATACATTTTGCATTATACATACACCCACTACATACATGTTTGCAATTTCAAAACAACTAAAATTTGTTTTAGAGTTTGCTCTAGAATATTTCAGTTAGAATCCTTTTACCAAGCACACACACGCACACATGTATATATATAGATTTTAGAACTTGCTATGAAAGCAAATTACTCCTGTATAGAACAAATGTCATACATATGAGATTATCGAAATCCTTTTTATGGTTTAATTGTTCTATGTCTACTGACAAAATATAAACTACTTTTCTTTTCCTGGTTTTTGTAAGTATATCTGACTTTGACAGGTGTAAAATGATTGGGATAATTGAAGGAGGACCAAGTGATAACTACCTCAGGATTTCAGGGCACCAAGAGACCCTTCAGTTGTAAACTGTTTAAATTCAAGAAGCCTAGGGGTGGAGAGAGGTTAGTATCCCAGACGAAAAAAGAAAACCATAATTTAGGGAAGGAATTTTTAGATAGACTTATATATGGTTTTTTCAAGAGTCAAGTAGGATTTGAGTGAAAAATATTTGGGTATTCCCCAAAAGAGGTAGCAAGACTGACAAATCCACTTTTTGGTGCCTTCTGTTTCCATATTTGGTGTGTGGAATGCTTAATAGGAATATTTTAAATATTTCTTCTTAGGAACAAAATAACAAAGTCAGTATGAATTTTTATTCAAAATGGATAAATAATTGCTTGGTATTTCGTTTCGTGTTCAGTAGCTTCTTTAAAAAGGATTATAGCATCAGGCAGAAGGAGTATTTCATACTTTTAAGTAAAAACTGTAATCAAACTTTCCTACTTCACCAACTTGGGGGTGAGAATAAGTGATGAAGATGATGAATTATAGAGTCATTGAGCTGGAATGGATTTTAGAGATTGTTTTAGAAAACTTTCTGGGAAAGGTTGTGTTTTGAGTCTTAAAAGATGCACCTAGGTTTGCTGGTGTAGAATAGGCACTCAGAGTGCCTCTTAGAAAGGTGGTTATGGGACTTAAGTTTGGAACTTAACCTCTCAAAATAAAGTATTGGCAGAGAAACCTGTGTTTAGAAAGAATCTAATCAATTAGGTTTTCTCCCTCTTAGCTGTAGAATTCAGATTTTCTGTTAATTAGTGGAAAAAGACCTTGGACAGTCAAAGACAGCAGTGTATTCTTTGACTTGAGCTTAAGCTAATTAATGGTCTCAGTAGAGTGAAAAGAATCACATACGACTCAGAGTTTTCACTGAAAACTCCTTAAAGTGAGGCTGCATTCCAAACTGTCCTGAAGTTATAGATTGATGATCGAGTAGGAGGTAGAAAAATACTCAAGTCTAGAGCTACAACCAGAGATGTTGATCATAGCTGAGGATTTTAAATGGCTGATAATTAATGTCTTATATCTAAGACTTCCTTTCTTTATATGTGTGCTCTTTCTGTATCATCTTTTAAAATGAGTTACTAACAATTTAAACTTTCCTATTTAGTTATTCTAATTATGGATTATATTTTTAAAAATTAAGGTCTGGAAAATTCTGGTCATAAATCTAGTAGCCACGGGCAGGAAGCCACAAAAGAACTCTCATATAAAAAGTGCATGTCTTTGGAATTAGACTCTCTGACCCACATGCTCCTAGTTGTGGGCTAGAAGCCAAGCTCCTCAGTGCTGATTTAATTAAGCCCATGAAGCCTGGTTAGCCTCGCTTTCCAGCAGAGTAAACTTATTTTGTAAACTCCAATTTTGAAACAAAAAGTGTGTATTAAAATTAATGCAAATCACTAGAATTTTCTTACGGCTAACAGAAATACTGAGGCGTGATAGAGAATTTCTTTTAAGAAAGAAGGAGACTATGAGGTTTAGGATCAAGAGATGGATCTTTATGATTTCAAGTTTCATGAAATACTAGGGAAGAGACTGTTTTTATCAAACATTAGAGTAACAGATGATGACTGCATTAAATTAGTAGAAATCTTTTATACAAAGCAAAAATAAGAAAAAGCTTATCTAATTGCCTAAATAGGTTCAGGTAATCTAAGAATTGATACAAATTAAAAACAGTTTCAGACGTTCTCAGTTTGTAAAGGGACTTTTCCTAGTCCAAATACTTCATTTTAAAATTGTCTTTTCAGTTACTGTTAATTTGATAGGCTCAAGGTGAGAAAAGTTTCTTACTATTCAGAATAACCAAAAAAGTTTAAGTTGGTATGGTGATATAGGTTAACTGTTCCAAAACTTTGTATGTTATTTTCATTAGGAGTTTTAATTTGTTTTAAGGATTTATAATTTCATTTATTTGTTGTAATGTATTCTGTCCAGTTTATTTCCGTAAGAACTTAATGTATTATTTTAAAGGGAGCAGTTACAAATTTACATAAAAAGAAAGAAAGAAAAGCATGTGTAAGAGTCAGTCTAAGGAAAATAAGTTATCAGGTACTTGAACTAAATTAATTACTGCCATTCTGGGGCTCTAAATATGACTTCTTCATGAAAGCTAAGACAGAAGGGGGAAAACACTCAAATTATGTAGTATTTGTTGTCTCACAAAAAGAATACACAAAATTTCTCTGAAAAACAAATCCCATTTTCCACCTCTTTCCCCCATGCACTTCCAGATTAAACTCAAAGAGGAATTTAATTTCAATAAGGTTTGAATAATGGCATTTCTATGGGTGCCTGAAATAATTACAGATTGATAATTATAGGAGCAAAAATAAGTCTTAAGTGAGTCCTGGATTAGACACAGTTAACTATTTATCTAAAAGTATTAGCAGCACAAATATTTTGTTTAAAATGAAGACTTGTATGCTTTAAATACCACCATACATAAGGGGTGGCAGAACTGCTCTTCGGTTACTTAGGTTTCTCTTGTCTCCCAAAGTTCAACAACTTCGTAGGCATGGACCTAGGTCCAATATCTTCCTCAGAAAAGAGGTCTGGCAGTCACCTCAAGGTTTCATTTTAAGTATTGGTTAAGACCCAGGTATTCTTTGTCATTTACTATGAAATATAACTTTAAAAAAAATTTGGGTTCTGCCTTGTCCTTAGAGAAGATTCTGTGGCCCTCTTGTTAGATAGAGTTACTTAAGATATAAATGTTGGCTGTTCGCCAAATCAACAGTTTTAGTTGATGTAACTTCTCAGTTCATTTGAGGAAGCGAGAGTAATAGAGGTTAAGAGTGTGAATTCTAGAGTCAGTTTTCCTTGGTTCAAATCATGTCTCTGCTATTTATTTATTCCTGTGTCCTCTCTTGTAAAATGGGAATGATAGTAGTAATACCAATTTTATAGGGTAGCTTTGAGGATTAAATGCAATAATACATATAAAGTGTTTAGAACAATGTCTGGCATAGAGAAAGCCTCAATGAATGTTAGTTCTTATTACTGTTATTGTTTGACAGAAACTAGCCAACTAACCCAGCCATTAAAACACTCCTACTTAGAAACAATAAGCCATGTCATCAGTATAAAATCAGGATGTTTGTCTTCCTGCCTGCGGTAGCAAGAGTGAGTGCATCCAGTTGAACTGAAAGCTGTACTTCCAAAAAAAGGCATGAGAATATGTTTCTTTTAATTAAATTTGTCATGAAAGCATCCCTTTTACTAAAGTTGAATTTTAACTACTACTTATTATACGTATATGGTGAAGAAACTTAACCTACAGGCATTGCCACACTTGTTTTTTTGTTTTTTTGCATTCTTTTTAACTGATGTAAAAATTGAATTTTTTAGCCAGAAACTCAGTTTCTTCATGAGATAGACTCATTTTATTTGAAATCTGCTTACCCTTTGGGCAAGTTTTTAGTTTAGAAACCTGAGTTATGTCATCTCTTCAGAAAATAATTGACATTAATCTATAACTCTGGAACACAAGATATTTCCCTTTTGAGAATTTAAAAACCATTGTATTTTTAAAGCTATTTCAAGAGGTCTGTGCCTATAGAGTTCACCAAGGTCAATAGTTCAAGAATGTATTGGAGCAGGGCAAATCGTAAATAGCTCTGATGTTCAAAAAGGACATATTTTTGAAGTGCACGCTTTTTTTAATCTCAGAAATTCTTATGTTTCTATCTTTATCTTCCAGAAAAGGGAGACATAGATCAGTGCTTAAATTTTTATTATGAAGCTTCTGTTTTCTTTTTGTTGTTTTTCCACTACATTTAAGCAGATGAAATATCTTGGGGTTAGGTGTCTAATATGATAGTGTTTTAAATGTTTCAAGTGATTTAATACGTATGAAAATTTTTCCTTGATTTTTTTTTTAAATGTTCACTTTCTAGGAAGAAGTGCCTTTAATTGCTTTGCTTCCTCATTTAAGAATCGAGTAGAGCAGCATTTTACTACATAAATGAGTAACTGATATTTTTTCTTTTACTGCTATACATCTGTTTCATCTCTGGTCAGACTCACATCTAAATTGTCATATATTTAAATATATAAACCCTTTGCATACTGAACTAATCCTTGCCAGTTATTAGTGCCTATAACATGCTGGGCTCTACTTGACAATTTCACAAATACCTGCAGTGTAAGATTTACCATACCCACTTTACAGAGAAGGTGATTGAACTCTGATATGTTAAGTGACTTCTCTAAGCCAATACAAGAGAACCAGGATGGAAAGCCTGGGGTGTCTTGCATCAGCCCCCATCTGTCGGCCGTTTCAGTGTTCCCAGAGAAGAAGTGGCAGAGAAGTTGACATAGCACAACTCATTTGAAAGACCGTGTTGTGTCAGTTGTCATAATCTTGGTAAAATAGAAATTCAAACGATATATAAACAAATATTATACAAATCATTGGTTAATAAAAGCCGCTTTTTAAATTTCACTGTTCTCCCTTTTTTAAAACTTAATTTTATTAGAATATATGAAGTTTCTCTGTTACTTTTGAGTTTGAGTTGAATATTATTGAATTTCCCTGAGATAACTAAAAATCATTCATAATGGTAGTTAATTTTTCATGTTTACAGAACCAGGGTCACTTTTGTCTGTACAGACTTCAGAAGTTTTGAAGATTAACCCCAAAATGAGAGAAAAATACACAAAATCTACTCCTGCCTTTTAAAGTTATCAGAAATTCTTATAAATGCATTAATTTAGAAAGCGTTAGTATTTAACATGTGAGAGGCTACCAAAAAATCTTAGTATTTGAAATCAAGTCCCCATTTATAATATGTGCAGTTCCCAATTTATGAATGCATCCTTTTGAAGCTTTTTAGAGGGCAGCATGCATTTTCTTATGGAAATAGAATAATGTTTTCGGTAATAAATTAATACAATAATGTTTTAAATAGTAAAGTTCCCAGGTTAGTTCATTTTTTTAAAAATCTACTAAGCTCACCATACGGCTTAATTACTGATAGTAAAAGTGTTTGGGGCTATGAAAGATTTGATTTTGTAATTAAACATTGGAAAGAGTGAAATGTGGTTAAATTATGTATCATAATTATTTAGGACATAAATAATGAGACATTCCACATAGTCTTTATTAAAGTTTGTTGAGTTTTCTGCTTTTATTGCTAAGAATATGTTAGGCCTCAAAAATTTAAATATAAACTTAGTTTTCAGCTGCTGGATACCTGCTCTTCCTGTGGAATACATGGAATTATCTCTATTACCTGTTTTTGTGTTTTGTTTGTCAGCTCACTTTAATACTGAGGATCTTTGCCTTTTAAGATTCCTTTACTGTTTAGCTGATAATTTAAGTATCTCCTACAGTATTTTGCATATAGTAGATGTTTGCTGTTTATGGACTCATGGATTTTAAAGTTAAAATTCACTTCTACCTAACTCATGCAATCTCATTTATTCAACATAATACATCAATTAAATTTTATGGTAGCATGAGATGAGCATTTTAACGTTTTCTGTGTGCCTAGCAAAGCACCATTTAGAGAGAGTGATTTTACACATTAAGCGACTGTTGTGTGCATGGCAATAAGAGCTTGAATCAAATGCCTGTACAGTCTTTACCAAGTATACATAAGGATTCCTACATAATCCTCATTTACTTTATTTCCTTTAAACTTTTTTGAGAATTAAGATTGTTTAGATTCTCCTTTAGAGTGAGGTTTCTTAGTTATTTTCCATGGTTTCGTGTAGCGCTAGGTTACTCAAAAGATTACAGATTTATAAAAGGGAGAGGGATAGAAAGAAAGAAAGTATTCATGATTAGAGAGTTAATTAAAGCAATAGAACCTTATTCATTTCTCCTTGTCCTACCAGAGAATTTAGAGCCTGGGTACATGTTCATTTAGAGTGGAAGTTTCAGCCAGTCACCATCTGATTGTATTTAAGTGAGCAAGTACTTGATTTTAGATATCTTTCTATAATTACTTATAAAAATGTAACATTTGAACCTGAATATAATTGTTTGAATGGCAATTTTTCTTCACCTTCTAGTTAAATAAATTTTACTTCTGTGACCTGAAATATTTTTATTTTTACTATATAAACATAATTCCAAGAAGCCTTATCTGCTACAAATAATCATTTTTCTTAAGCAATTAATGAATGAATATCAACTTATGCTAAGCATTAAATTAAATGTCCTCTTAATGCTGATTCTTAGGCGCTCTCATAATTCACCAGCAGAATTATTTGTTTTTTCCCCAAATTCCATAACTAGACATGATACGCATGAATCAGAAACTACTTACACCATTTTAATAACATTATCTTTTTTATTATAACAAAGATTTTAATATCAAACTGGTTTTTTATTACTACAGTAACTCAGATTTTGGTCTCTTATTTTAATAAGCTGGAAGTCTGATTCCTCTTACGTATATCAAGGATGCAAAGGGTCAGAAATCATAAAAATTAAACAGATGAATGATCTCTGGACACTGAGCCAAACCATTTCTTTTAGCAACTAAACATAATTTTTTCTTAACATGACACATGTAAGAATTGTGCTTAAGTCTAAAGTACACAAACTGTAAAGAGGTATAACAAGAATTTTTAGAATAATTCTGATTTTAAATTGGAGTTTAGCAATTTAAATTGGAATTTAGTGATTCAAAGACCTTATCGTTAATAATTACCCCAGCACATAACGGTCACAGAAGTGTCCTAGCTGTTGCTTTGTCAAGAAAAAAAAGGATTAATAGTGGGAAAGTTACAGTATAGGTCTGTTCTTCACTATGATTTTTGGGTAATGTACGCAGAATTTATGGATATTGCTAACTTAGATGACTTTTTTAAATGATTTTATTAGATGACTGAGAAGGGAGTAGAATTGTTTCTAAAAAATTTTTTGCTCTTTAAAACTGATTATTAACCATAGAAAGTGATGAAAAATGAGGAACTGTTTACTCACTGTATCTTTAAATATTCCAAGTCCATTTTTAAAGATTAAATGGATATCCGTTTCTCTACATAGTTTATCAGAGTTTTGTGGTTTGACAGCAGGAACAAAGTGAAATACTTACCAAACATTATTGTCAAGAGAGCAATCGGCATCACAAACAATCCAACCAGCAGATCGGCCACTGCCAGAGACATGAGAAAGTAATTGGTAGCATACTGCAGCTTTTTCTCCAGTGAAACAGCCAGAATAACAAGGATGTTTCCACCAATTGTAGGTATTATCACCATGAGTATCAGAAGAGCTGCCCAGTGTGGGTTATTTCCCTGTTCCTCACCAATCTGTTTCATTTCCTCTGGTATCGATTCTCTCTGTAATCCAGACCAGTTAGAGGAGATTAAGTGATCAAATGAGCTCTGCAGAATGTGCTCAGGAATTGTGCTTTGTTCATATATTCTATAGGAGAAAGCCATTCGCTGTTTTTCTGTGGTTTGGTCCGATTCCGGACGATGGTCAGCATGGTCAGTAGCTAAGCTGGTCATCTGCTTTTTTAAGGCGTTGTACCCATGCCAAACCCTTGAAGCCAAAGTTGACTCCTTCCTTTAAAAAAAATTTCAAGTTCTCTAAAATGAGAGCATACGTTTGTCTGTCCATGTCTGTAGGTAAGGCCCAAATGTTTAGAATTCTGCAGAGGCTCAGATTTCAGAAGGCTCAGTGAAAGAAACCGGTAGCTGTGAAAAAGAAAAATTATTAGTTTCTCTTTCTCTTTTTTTTTCTTTGCTGTAGTGGTAGAGTCATGTTTGAATTTGAATGCCAGAGTGTTCCCCCAGATATAAAAATATGTGGATTGCAATATTTTATTTCTTTATTTTCAAAAAGTTAAAGAACACTTGAACTTAGTAGCGTCTCCCTTCTCAATAGATCTTTTGTGCATTTGTGACAAAATGCAGCCAGTTCCTGCAAACATATTCCCGATATGCCTCAATTAGTGAAACGAGATACGTTAATTTTTTCAGTGGTTATAATAAAAAGCTAGGTGTTTCCTGACCCTTGAATGTCTTTACCTTTAGTTTAGAATATGTACAGAAGAAGCGAAATATCAAAGCACTAAATAGTTCTGGATAGAGCTTTTTGGTACTCACTGACCATCCACCTAGAAGCACTCCAAGCCCACCTAAGGTCTAAATAAGTGATTTGCCAGCTAGGAATCTTTATTTTTAATTAGGTTTTGTCTGATCAGGTTTATCTTAATACTGATATAAATGCCGTTTTCATAAAGCATTTTAGAATTCCTTTGGGTTGAAAGAAGGAAAAAAAAATAGGTATCACTAGCATCCAAATAATTGTTTTTAGTAATTTTCGTCCTTCAAAGAAATTATGTTTCTGCAACAAATACTTTCAAAATTTATCACTTTATGCCACACTTGAAGCAGTTCTTTTTTTGTTTTAAGCGGTAATTTTTTTTTGCTTAACCATCCCAGTTTCCTTGGGAAGGAGGGGGAAGCTAAGAGGAAGGTTAAACCATTTATTCATAAAGTCTACAAATCCCATACTTAAAATCTCTCCTTTAACATTGGTAAATTTTTCATTTTGGTGTTTAAACCACTGAATAGAAATGAAAGATTATGGTAGCAGAGTTTTTAAGAAAGGAAAAAACCCTTTAGATTAATCCTGTATTTATTTGTTAAATTCTTACCTTTTATTTCCTTGTTACTCTCCCAAGCATGTCATCTTATCTGCTCGTAGACCTGCTTGCTGCTGTGACTGGAGTCCTCCTCCCATTGACTTATTCTGAGCCTCCAGCACTGGCGCTTGCAAGCAGTGAAACAAATGTGTTGTATAGCTGTAAGCATGCCAAGGAAGTTATTTCCTCTTTGATACATTCATTTTTAGGGAATAGCCTCCTTCATTATAATTCATAAAACCACCATTTAAGTAGGTTGAACCAGTTCATGACCCTTATTCAAGTTTTATTCTTAAAGGCTTGCTTTGATCTTTGGGGGACTGTAATAAACTCTATCGTTTTAGCTTACCATAGTTTTGCTTTGGATTAACCCTGGGCTATTTTTCCCATTTGAGAAAGAATAAGATATAGTCTGGAGATTCTAGAGCTTTCATTCTGTGAAAATTCTACCCTGTGAGCCTTATAGCTATTTCCAGAGTTCTAATTTCTAGCAGTGAAACAAGATTCTTATCCAGATTTTATGCCTTTGCCGTGGAACAAAATTAATTTGCTCTGGTTGCAACCTTATATAGAAAGGTCTGAATTCTACATGTATACATAGGTTTTAGCAGAAACTTTTTCATTGCTCATTTTTAAACAGATGGCCTCTGGATTTGAGAGTTGGTTCATTGGCACTTTTTTTCCCCACAGATATATTGGGGAAAATACATGATATATATGTAATGAAAATATATTTCTGCTTTATTTCAGAAAATTCATGTAAAAATCTTAACAGCTGTGCTAAGTTTTCTCTAAACTGTAAGACCACCTTAGTATTAAAAGTTCAGCATTCTCAAGGTTTCTTTTTGAAAAGATCATCTTAGATCACTCATATTTTAAGGTTATTTAATTACTTCTAGATCAGCGATAGCATTTGTGCCCTTTTTCTGTTTTAAATTTATATTCCTTAGCTTGTATGAAAGTTATTGGAAAATACTTCGTTCATTTCAGTTCTACTGAGCACTTAATATTTTATTCAATATTTGCTGCTTTTTTAAATTGAAAACGCAGTATTCTAGAAAAAATGTTTTCTAGGAATTTTTGGTGAAAAAATAAAAAAATACTCAAGAGCAATCCAAGATGGATTTTAATGTGCCAGAATTTCTCTTCAGAAATATGGAAATATTTTAAAATACAGCTTTACTCTGAATCAGAATTTGGCATCTGTGCTTATGCAGTCAGATAGGGGTCTGCAAAACAATGTCAGATTGAAAATAGCATCATTCAGTGAAAAGACTTGAATGAGCTAAACTTTCATTGATTTGTGTTTATAGATAAAATTTGTGTGTGCGTGTGTGTATGTGTGTGTGTGAAGAAGATTGACCTTGAGCTAACGTCTGTTGCCAGTCTTCCTCTTTTTTTTTTTTTTTAAAGATTTTATTTTTTCCTTTTTCTCCCCAAAGCCCCCCGGGACATAGTTGTATATTCTTCGTTGTGTGTCCATCTAGTTGTGGCATGTGGGACGCTGCCTCAGCATGGTTTGATGAGCAGTGTCGTGTCCGCGCCCAGGATTTGAACCAACGAAACACTGGGCCGCCTGCAGCGGAGCACACGAACTTAACCGCTCGGCCACGGGGCCAGCCCCCAGTCTTCCTCTTTTTGCTTGAGAAAGATTGTCACTGAGCTAACATCTGTGCCAGTCTTCCTCTATTTTATGTGGATTGCTGCCACAGTGTGGCTTGACAAGCAGTGCTGGGTCCGCGCCTGGGATCTAAACCTGTGAAACACCCGGGCCACCAAAGCGGAGTGTGCAAACTTAACCACTACGCCACTGGGCCAACCCCTAGGTAAAATTTTTTGAAATATTCATTGAATATATTATAAAAATACCAGTCATTATTATTATTATAACACTTTGCCAACACTAACCCTTCTCATCCGCATTCACTCACTTTTTTTCTTTAAACCTTAAGTAAAAGTAGTTAAAATTGGTACTTGGATTATTTTTATTTTTGTATTTTTAAATTAGTTTAATAGCTAAGGAACGTAACTAGTTAAAACAACTACTTATTTGGCAACCTTGAGTTATTAGAAGCAAGCTGAGAATCATAAAGAAAGCAAAATAATAATAAACAAATAAATAAAAGGGTAGGCAAATCTCTCAGCTGGCAGATAGCTAAATCCGTGCTCTGAACCCTCATCCATGGTGGGCAGAAGGCAGCCTGTTAAGTCCCCACTCCAAGTCTCTTTGCTTTACGCACGCACGCACTCATAAGAACTGCACTCTCCCCCTCTTTAATGAAAACAGCCTCTGTGCATGCTGCTGATGTAAATAGTACAAAAGAATGTTCAGTGACAAATTCACTCTTAAGACAGTTTTAACAAACATGTTTCCCTGCTTACTCCGGTGTGGAATAACACATTAAAAGGTGGACAAGCACTTTGGTAATAGCAAACAGGGTCAAGTGAAGAAACAGGAATTAAGTAGTATAGGCATGTAGGTCTACTCAGAATAGAGGCTTGTAGCTCTCATATAACTCAGCCCTCGACAACTTTGTGTGGTATAATAATTGATATCAGAGTGACGACTTCCACATATTTAAGAAAAGGTTCAGTCATCTTTATTCAGCTCTGTTTGAGATGGCAGGAATTCATGAAATGCATTTTTTGAAAGGTTTCCATCCCAAATGAAAAGAAATATAAAAGTATGATTCTTAATAGTAGAATGAGATTTCAAATATCTGGAAACTTCATTTGTGTAGAATATCTCCTTTACTGAGAACTCCAGTTAAATTAATTCTTTCTGAAGTAGCTTAAAGGTCAGACTTAGACTCTAATCTGACCATAACTAAAAACCCTAAATGGTGCATTTTTCCTAAAAGACTGAATTTTATCCTTGATGCCTTTTTAATTTATTGAACAGATTTTATCCTTGACTTAAAAGGGCAGTCTAATATCTTTTATAGGTCTAAGGAGACAACTTAAATATCAGCCAAGGACATTTTTTTTTTTTACCTCTCAGTCATAATACCTATCAAACACTAACCATTAAGGAATTTTTAACAATATGTAGATTGTGTCCATTACATATTCATTCATTTGTGAAGTATTCATTGAGTTTCTTTTGCTGGTGGAGATATAGCGGATGAACAAGATAAGCATTTTCTACCCCTGTGTAATTTACAGTCCTCTGGGGGGGGTGCAAGCAAGTGTATTGATAATTATAATACAGACATGGTAGAACTAAGACTAGCTTATTTCAACGAGGCCCACAGCACAGCTCAAATATTTCTTGGCTGTATTTATTTATTTATTTTTTAAGATTTTATTTTTCGTTTTTCTCCCCAAAGCCCCCCCGGTACATAGCTCTGTGTGTGTGTGTGTGTGTGTGTATATATATATTTGTCTAGTTGTGGGTCCTTCTAGCTGTGGCATGTGGGATGCCGCCTCACCGTGGCCTGATGAGCGGTGCCATGTCTGTGCCCAGGATCCGAACCAGTGAAACCCTGGGCCGCCGAAGTGGAGCGGGCGAGCTTAACTACTTGGCCACGGGGCCGGCCCCTCCTTTTTTTTTTTTAATTTCTTTCTTGTTCTCTTTGACGAGATGAGTGAAAGAGCTAAAACCATAAGAATAGCTATTCTAAGCTTTATCTGTTCTTCTACTCCTTCACTCACTAAATTTACCTCTGATTTTAATGACACACCAATCTGAAACCTCTTTCACCCTCTCAAATTATTGTTCTTTTCATCCATGCTATCCTTCTTTGGGATCATGTTGTCATTCCTCCTTTCCACAGCTAATTTCCATTTAAGTTCTTGATCCCAACTCTTTATCTCTTTATTATATTCTTTGCAGTCTTTTTTTTTTTTTTTTTTTTGCTTTTTCTCCCCAAATCCCCCCAAGATATAGTTGTATACTTTTAGTTGTGGGTTCTTCTAGTTGTGGCATGTGGGATACTGCCTCAGCATGGCCTGATGAGTGGTGCCATGTCCGCGCCCAGGATCCGTACCGGTGAAACCCTGGACCACCGAAGCAGAGCGCGAGAACTTAACCCCTTGGCTACGGGGCCGGCCCCTATTCTTTGCAGTCTTGCTGAATAAAACATTTTTTGCACAGAGAATCCGTGCCTTGAATATTTAATTCCTCAGCACTAACTTCTTTCTTGCAGACATGCTCAGGTTTCCAGTTCATAAAAAAGTAACACCGTTCCTTATCCCTTAAGTCTCTTTCTTTCATCATCAAACTTCTTTAAAGAAGTACCTACTTTTTCTCTTCTTATCACCCGCCCAGTCTATAACCCTTATAATCAGATTTTTCTCCCTAACATTCTACTAAAACAACTCTTAGAAAGTCACTGGTTAACACCAGTTGTTGATTTGTGCAATGTTTGGCATGTTGACTAAGAATTTCTCCTTAAAACTTCTATCTTTTCTTGGCTTCAGCAACACCCCATGCTGGTTCTTTTTCTTTCTTATGGAATCTTTTCTTACTCTTATTCTACCCTCTTTATCTGCAGATTTTCCCTAGAATCTATTGACTTTATCTTCCTTTTCATTTTCTTCCTCCATTTACTCTCCTGGCTTCCATCAACTTGTTGAAGAAAGCTCCTGAAACTCTGTTTCCAGCTTAATGTTTGTGGTTCTGTGACCAGGAAGCGAGACCTAAGGGTTAGGAGACCTTAGACAAACCACTTTCTCTGAGCTTTAATTTCTGCATTTATAAAAAGAAGGTGATATAACCTACTCTATCTACTTCACAGCAGCATTTGACCCAGTTGATCATTTCCCTTTCCTTAAAATAGTTTCTTCACTTGGCTTCCACTAGACCTCACTCTATTGGATTCTCTCCTACCTCACATACTGTTCCTTCTTAGTCTCCTTTACTTGTTCTGTTTCATCTCCTCAACCTCCTAAAATTAGGGCTCCTCTGGGACTCATTTCTGGATCTCTTCTCCACCCTCTCTTCACTTGATCTCATACACATTTATGGCTTTAAACATTATCTATATACAGTCATGCACTCACTGCCTAACAGTGTTTCAGCCAGCAACAGACCAGGTATAAGTGGTGGTCCCATTAGATTAGTATCATATAGCCTAGGTGTGTAGTACCATCTGTGTTTGTGTAAGTACCCTCTGTCATGTTTGCACAATGACAAAATCACCTAACAACTCATTTCTCAGAACATATCTCTGTCGTTAAGCAATGCATGACAGTATTGAAACACTCAAATTTATATCTGTATCCTAGACCTTTCCTTCAAACTCCAGACTCTTATGATCAGTTACCGACTTGATATTTCCCTTAGATAAAAACATCTCAAACTCAAAATGTCCAAAACGGAACTTCTGCTCATTTCCTCCAGATCTGCTCTATTGGTTTCTTAATCTCAGTTAAAGGCAGTTGCGTCCTTCCCGTCTTTCTCTAACGTCCTACATTTTATCCATCAGGAAATCTCGTTGGTCCTACCTTCAGTGTATATACCAAATTCAAACCTTTTTCCCCCACATCCACTACTGTCACTTTATCTGAGTCACCATCACTTCTTAACTGGCCCTCTTTCTTCTACCTTTGCACGCTCTTCTCAATAGAATAATCAAAATGATTCTTTTTAAATAAGTCAAATCATGTCATTCCTTTGCTCAGAATCTTCTGATGGCCCTTCATTTCACTCATAGTAAAAGCCAAAGTTCCTATAAAGCCCTGCATGCTCTGGCCTGTTTTCAGCTACTCTTTCCCTTCTTCATTACCCTCAAACCGTTGGTCTCCTTGCTGCTCCTCAAACATGCCAGGCATTGTTCCACCGTAGGGTCTTTGCATGAGTTGTTTCCTCTACCTAATACACTCCTCCTCCAGCTAACCACTTGGCTTGCTTCCTCACTGCCTTCCTGTCTCTGGGAATAAGGTGTTATCATTGTTGTCATTGAAGCCTAACCTGACTACCCTAGTTAATACTGCTAGATGCCCTCCTCTCTTGGTTCTTCCAATACCCCTTATCTTGATTTACTGTTTTTGTTCTCCTTGGTACTTTACCTTTTTACTTACTTTATCATTTATTGTTTGTTACCTGTCTCCTACTAGATTGTAGTCTTTGTCTTTTTCGTTCACTGATCTCTTTAATTTTATTCTACTTGGAGTTTAAGTTTCTAGTCTTTGATCAAAATTTAGGAAGTTTTTGGCCATTATATTTTCAAATTTTTTTCTGCCCCTCTCTCCCTTTCCTCTCCTCCTGGGACTCCCATTGTGTATATGTTGGTATGTTTGATGGTGTCCCCCAGGTCTCTTAGGCTGTGTTCATTTTTCTTCATTCTTTTCTCTTTCTGCTCCTCAGACTGGATAATCTCAGTTAACCTAACTTTAATCTCAGTTAACCTAACTTAATATTGTCAATTAACCTAACTTGATTCTTTCTTCTGCTTGCTCAGTTCTGCTGTTGAACCCCTTTCAGTGAATTTTTCATTTTATTTATTGTACTTTTCAGTTCCAGAATTTCTATTTGGTTTATTTTTATAATTTTTACTTCCTTATTGATGTTCTTGATTTGGTAATACATTGTTCTCCTATTTCCTTTAGTTATTTGCTCATGGTTTCCTTTAGCTCTTTGAGTATATTTCAAAGACAGTTTTTTTTAAAGTCCAGTCCCTAGGCTCCCAAAGGGACTGTTTCTATTAATTTCTTTTTTTCCTGTGAATGGGCTGTACTTTCTAAGTTCTTTGCATGCCTCATAATTTTTTGTTGAAAACTGGACATTTTGAATATTATAGAGTGGCAACTCAGGAAATCAGATTCTCCCCCCTTCCAAGGGTTTATTATTGCTGCTTATTGTGGATTGTTGTTGTTTGTTCAGTGACTTTTCTGAAGTAGTTTTATAAGTCTGTATTCTTTCTCATGTATGGCCACTGAAGTCTCTGTCCCATTAGCTTAGTAGTCACCTAGTGTTTTGACAGAGTTTCCTTAAATGCCTGGAGCCAAGAAAAGAAAAGAAAAAAGAAAGAAAAAATACTCTCCCAGTCTGTGGAGATTGGCTGTGTTGGGGAGCTCCAGTGCTCAGCCAGGTTGTTTACTGCTCTGCCTTAGCCTTTGCTTCCTGCTTGTGCAAAACCTGAGGTGAAAGCTTAGGGTCTTCTCAGGCCTTTCCTGAGCCTGCGTCCAACCCTGAGCATGCATGTGGTCTTCTCAATTCCCCTGCCATCCCTGGGAACTTTTAAAAGCCCTTGTTGCCCCATATATCTCCCTTTCCAGCCTCTTCCTTTCCAGGCTTTTCAGTCTGTTTATTGCCTGTCTAGACTGTTATCCCTTGCCCCAGGCTGCTATGGCCAGTATTTTTGGTTTCAGATGGTTTCAGCAAATGTCCCCTGGGAAGTTGCTCCAGCCCTGGATGAAACGAGGACAGGCTATATTGCACTGGTCCTCCAGGGAACTGCCAAGCAGATTGAAACACAGAACTACAATTTCGTGTGAATTGATGTCATGAAATGACAATGTCCTTTAATCAAAAGAATTTTTATACCTGGAATTATAGTTCATGATCATAAAGTACCTAAATATCTTTGGTGTAGATTTGTTTAACTCTACAATTCATCAGTAACCACTATATAAGCTATTAGAAGTGGACTTTTATCATCAGGACCTTATTTAAATATCAGAAATGAATTAAACTTTCTGAGAATCAAAATATACTTGTGCTCATTTTTATAAAATCAAGGAAATACCAGTAAAATCTTTAATCAGCTACCAGTTGATGACAGCCCACTCACACTGCAAAATTTTTCTTGGTTTGCTAATTTATAAGGGGTGAAGGATGTGCTAATAATGCTATAAACTTGAATATTTCAGATTTCTCTAGGTCCCGGAATGCAATCTGAGATTTTAACAGCCATATTTTGTATTTTGGTGATAGCAATTTCTTTGTATAATTCTTATGAATCTACTTTCTTCTCACCTCTTTGGGATATTTTCACCTCATTTTGTCAGCACCTGAAAGAAATTAATCTGTTTGGAAATACAACAAAAGCTTGTCTGAAACTATACTAGTTTCTAGTTTTCTGAAGTCCAGTGAGATGATAGAATGATTAAAGGGAGGACTAAGTATGTAGCGTTTAGGGCAGGATCTGTGTGGTTTTTTTGTTTTCCTTATGGTACTTTACATGTAGTAGACAGATATTCACTAAATATTAAACTGATAAACTAAAAACCTACAAATAACAGTAGCTTTGGATATAGAGTTTCATGGGACAAAAGTATGTTTGGAAAACAAAACTGTTTTCTTTCAGTTATTTTCATGATAATGAATATTTTATGCATCTCTTTTATTTTGTCATGAAAACAAAATTCAAAAAAAAATCTGTCCCCCTGTTAACCTCTAAGAGTATTCTTTTTTTATGTATTATTTTTATAAACTAGCCAAAAAATAAAATAAAGGAGAGCAAGAAAAGTTGCAGAAGGACCAGTCCGGTGGCATGGTGGTTAACTCCACGCTCTGCTTTGGTGACCTGGGATTTGCAGGTTCAGATCCTGGGTGTGGACCTACACACCATTCATCAAGCCATGCTGTGGCAGTGTCCCACATATAAAATAGAGGAAGATTGGCACAGATGTTAGCTCAGGGACGGTCTTCCTTAAGCACACACACAAAAAAGAGGAAGATGGGCAACAGATATTAGCAGGGCCAATCTTCATCACCAAAAAAATTAAAATTTACAAAAAAGAAAAGTCAAAATTCCCACAACTTATAGCCCCATTGTTGAAAACAAATGCAGCTAGCAGATTTGTAATTATCTGAGTAAATATACAAGATATCAAAACATAAATATGTGAAAAAGCTAAATCAAAGGTAACACATTCTGTGCTAATAAAATGGTTTCCCACATAGTGAATTCCTTCCTCTCTACTTCCCCCCACCCAATAAAACGAAATCCACTTTTTTTCATGTGACTTGACCATTTTTAGACGTTTGTTTTTCTAAATATGTTCATGGAGACATAGAGATGAGCACTTATTGCTGATCAGGGATTAGTCATTTAAATACTTGGTTATAAATACTGATCCAAGCTACAGGAATTATTTTGTGACATTATCTAAGAGAGAGAGAGAGAGAGAGAAATGTTTATATAGAAAAGCTAAGATTTAAGGAGTGTCAGAATTATCTTAAAAAACTGGAAGAAAGCTTAATGGACTATTATTAAAGATTTGGTGTATTTTCTTTTAATTTGTAGGTTCTCTCTTTGTAGGTTCTCTCTTGCCTGGCATCTCTCTCTTTTTTTTTTTATTCCTTGCAGTTTATTTGTTGAAGGAGCCAGGTCGTTAATACTGTCAAGTTTCCCCCAGTATGGATTTTGCTGATTGCATCCCTATGTGTAATAGAATGCAGTTTTTTGGTCTTTTATATTTCCTGTAAATTGATAGTTGAATCCAGAGGCTTGGTCACATTCATGTTCAATTTTTTCTCTCTTCTCTCTCTCTCTCTTTTTTTTTTTTTGGAGGCAGAGCTGGCAGTACACATAAGGTTCAGTTATTTCTCTATTCATGATAGTTATGCTGAGGTCCATGAATTCATTCCAAGTTGCAAAATGATATCATTTTATCATTTATTAACTGTTATTTTAAAAATGTTTTATTTATATATATATGCACACTATGTATGTATATATGTTTGGATAAAGATTAGTGTGCAGAAGTTATGCTCTCAGTGAATGTTGGCATTCCCATCATTACTTAGAAAGATTCTTGTGTCCTTTTAGAGCTGCCTGCTGAAAAACAGGAGTAAACATAGAATATTATGGTTTTATTATAATCTTGTAGAGATTGAATGTCTAAGCTAATTTATTAAAGAATTTGTTATTCCTTGTCTTAACACTTTTCTGAAGAATGTGAGAGTTGGAACTGTTATTAGATTGAGAAACTTATAAGAATTGTTTATGTGCTTTGAGTTTATAGGCCTCACAACCCGAGTCAGTCTTCATGGTAATCAACTAGGTAAAGCTCTGCATTAGGCTCCCAGTATTTATGTTCCCAGGCACAGTTTTTTCTAAACTTCACGAAATTGTTAATGTCCTATTCTAAATAAAATACTTTTTTCAACAAATAGGGCTCATACAAGTAAATGAAGTTTTAAGATACATTTAGGATAAATTCTTTGCTATGAGTCAGTTTTCCCTGGAATCTCCTCCCCTTGCTGCAGCTGAGGGGCAAGTGAATAAGTGTTCTGTGTGCCATTAATTCCCTAAAAAATTAGGAAATCTGGAGATCAGAACTGTTAATATAACCAGCTTTCTAGGTTTAATATCCAACTTGCTTTATATTGTTTTGAATGACCTTTGGGGCAAGAGTTACCTTACCTGTTTTTTTAAAAAAAAACCCCAAACTACAGCATACTAGTAGCCAAATTCCTGGTTCTGATCCAAAGGCAATTTCTAGTTATGTATCTGGATTTCAGTGATTCTAGTATAGTATTCTACTCTACCACACCACCAACTCTCCCCAGCGTGAATAAAGTGGAGCAGATACTGTTTTATGGATAAAGCAATTAAGGCTTGGAGAGATTTAGTGATTGTCACTCTATTAATAAATGGCTGCACCACAGTTGGAATCCAGGTCTTTCTGATTCCATCCCATGTTCTCTCTACCACAGCAAACTGAAGACGAGAAGAAAAGGAGGCAGAGAGATCATTTATGGAATCACTGTATTATTTCCAGTGAGAGATCATCAGGGCCTGAAACAGGCAATGGAAACAAAAACAAGATTTAAGGATTTCTTTTGACTTGGTGGCAGATTAGATATGAGGAGTGAGGGAATAGAATGATTAAAGATCTGAATTTCCTGGGTGTGTGGATGAGTGGTCTTGGTGGGAGGACACGCACTTTAGGAGGATTCCCTTTATTCCTTTCTGTATGGAGCTTGTTGGTAGGGACTACAAGAGAATTAAACAGCATATAGTCTTAATTCCTGTGTCATTATGTTACTGCTGTGGCACTTACCTAATGAGAATTATAAATTCATAATTCTGCCAAGGGACTACCCCAAAGTTTATGGCCATCCCACTGTGATGGACTCCATGTGCTTAGAACAGTGTTTCTGCCTGTATATACATATTGCTGTATTTTTCCTTCTCTAATGAAGATAGATTAGAAAAAAGACACCATATTCTTAAAAGCATCTTGATTTATTAACATGATTTACTGTTGAGGTTGCACAAAATATTCAATAAATGAAGAATAGCTAATAGCCAGTTTGTCGAAAGAAAGGAATTCACATGTGCAGTTTATGGTCGGATGATATGGCAGTGACTTGTGCATATGCCCTTGCACAATTCCTGCTCTGTTGATGATTTGTACAAATAGTAATGTGGGCAAGGTGCCTGTTAGCTACCAGCCAAGGAATTATATTGAAACAACACATCAGAACTTAGTTACCTTGTTCAGTGTGTGTTTCGTTTTTAAAATGGTCCTTCCCTAGCCCTCTATTTGATCTCCTTACTGAGAACTTCAAAGCACATAAAATTAAAAGACACTCACTTAGCCCTTATGAAGTAATAGTCACAGGTACTTGCTAACTCTCCCTGTTTTTGATTTTCTAACTGAATTATAAATTTAAGGGGAAAGGGGAACAGGGAAGGGCTTGATATTTTTCCCAATGGTTAACCATTAGGCCTCGAACCTAGTAGAAAATACTTGTTGGTTAAGTCTCTAAATATAAATTTAGTTTGGCTCCCTCTGAGATTTACTAAGTAATAAAAATTATTTTATCTTTAGTACCTAACACTGTGCTAATAATTGATTGGAAATAAAAAATACAGAAGACAGTCTCAGCGCTTGGCTCTTGAGACATGTACAGTCTTGAGTGGTTTTATTTGTTATTAATTAGGTGACAAAATGCTTGAGTTTCTCAGAGGAATTGGGTAGCAAATTATGGACAGAGCTTTAAATTCTCAGCCTAATAGGACTGAAAAATAAAAGTTAAATGATGGTACTGTCAACTGTAAGTTGCAGACTAACTCTCCAATAATCTCTTAGGTGTAATATCACCTTAAATTCCATAGGAATACTTCTCATTGAAGAAATGTCCTGTAATAATGAACATTGATTTGAGACCATTGATGACTGGTTCATTTTTAAAAGCCGTAGAATTGATAAGTAGAATAGACTTTAGGGAACTTCTGGTCTCATTCCTCCTTTTTTCAGCTGTGGAAATGGACCCCAGAGTGTTTGATTAATTGAACCTTGTCTGAATTATCCCAGCTATTTATAGAGATCAAACAGGAACTACATCACAGGTTTTTGGTTTCTCTTACACAACTTTTTTTTTTTAAGATTTTATTTTTCCTTCTTCTCCCCAAAGCCCCCCAGTACATTAGTTGTATATTTTTAGTAGTGGGTCCTTCTAGTTGTGGCATGTGGGACGCCACCTCAGCATGGCTTGATGAGCAGTGCCATGTCCAAGCCCAGGATCTGAACCAGCAAAACCCTGGGCCACTGAAGAGGAGTGTACAAACTTAACCATTTGGCCACAGGGCCGGCCCCCTCTTATATAACTTAATGTTATTTATCATTGTGCATTAACTGAAAGCATGTATGTTGTTACCATATTTTCAGTTATTTGCTCATTTGTTTTTTATATTACTCCTGCAAAATAGTCTAATTACAGAAAAGAAAATTCAAGTGACTTGCCTAATGTCTTGTACTAAGAAATTAGCAGGGGCCAGCTCCGTGGCCTAGTGGTTAAGTTCAGTGCTCTCCACTTCAAATGGGCCCAGGTTCACAGGTTTGGATCCTGGCTGTGGACCCACACCACTCATCAGCTATGCTGTGGTGGTGACCCACATACAAAATAGAGGAAGATTGGCATAGATGTTAGCTCAGGGCGAATCTTCCTCAACAAAATAAAAAAGAAAGAAAGAAAGAAATTAGCAAAGCTAAGAATAGAATCCAGATCTTCTGTTTCCTAGTACATTACTTTTTTCCACAATATCAGACTATTTTTCCATCTTGTTGCCTTCAGTATTATGTCCAAATTATTCATACTAGGAAGCTTAGTCAAACTGAGAACCTTTTCAAGAAAGAGCGATGGAGGCGAAAGAATCCAACCTTCCCTTGTAGCAAAATTCCACTTTTCCAGTTTTCTTAAACTTGTCTCTACTCCATTTGAAATTTGAATTTACCACTCACTGGAGTTTGAGGCTAGAAGACAATTCCAACATAAAATTAAAGATTTGAATTGATCTGTAGATAATAACTGCTTTCATTTACATCGGGATATTTTTAAAAACCCACGACTTTAAAATGTAATATATGTAGTCTTTTTTTAAAAGTTTTTATTGAAATGTAATGTACATTGAAAAATATGCACAGTCATTAGCCTACAACTTGATGAATTTTCACAACTGAACACACCTGTGTAACCCACGCCCAGTTCAAGATCATTAGCAGCCTTCCAGAAACTCCCCTTACACCCTCTTCTAGTTACTACCCCTATCCTGCTGCCCCTCGAGGGTAACCACTGTAACAGGATAGTCTTTTTTTTTTTTTTTAAGATTTTTTTATTTTCTTCCTTTTTCTCCCCAAAGCCCCCCAGTACATAGTTGTATATTCTTCGTTGTGGGTCCTTCTAGTTGTGGCATGTGGGACGCTGCCTCAGTGTGGTTTGATGAGCAGTGCCATGTCCGCGCCCAGGATTTGAACCAACGAAACACTGGGCCGCCTGCAGCGGAGCGCGCAAACTTAACCACTCGGCCATGGGGCCAGCCCCTAACAGGATAGTCTTTTAAAAATGAGGTATCAGGTACTTCATTTGTCAAGATTGTCCTGTTTTTTTCTTTACTGAAAATATGAAGAGGATGAGAGAAGAACAATTTCTCTGTTGCTTATCAACACAAAAATAATTGCTAAAGACAAAAAAAATCAGAATTTCCTCATTACCAAGACTTATTTACCAGTTTAATATTCAACCAAGTAATATTGCAAGATTTAAATCTTTCATGCAGCTTTGGAAACATCCTAGAGTCTCTCTAAATGATTTTGTCTTCTGAAACGAAACAGGGTAAGCAGGAAATATAAGAATGGATGTGGAGTAGTGTGTGCCTTCCCCCCACCATGGTTATTTCCCACTATGGAGGAGGCCCCAGGGAATGACTGATCATGCTGTAATGCAGAACTCTCGTTGAGGAATCACTGATACGTACCTCTTTCTTTGCATGTGTTCTCTGAATATTGTAGATAGATTTCTAATATCAACAATTAGAATTCTGTGGGAGATTTTTACTTCTGCAACATCTGTATTAAATATAACTCTGTTTTTCCTAACTTAAAAATAATTGGTTAAAATTCTCCCATCTTGATTTAAAATATGTTACCTATGATGCTGTCTTCACTTCCTCTGTTTCTTACCAGAACCCCTGAACAGTGCCCCAGCGTGGTTTCATTGTTGTCGGAGAGTTACAATCCTCACGTGCGGTATGGAGCTGCAATGGCCCTGGGCATCTGCTGTGCTGGTACAGGAAACAAGGTAAAGTCCAAAACCAGTGGGGTCAGTTCTTTCCTGGCACCAGACTGTTTTCCCTCAAAGAAAAGTTTATGTAACAGCTGTAAAAATAACAAGGGTAGAGTGATCTGTGAGACTTAACTTGCCTCACAAGGCTTCCCAGAACTTCTTCACTGTACTGTGCTGGATTGCTCAAGCCATTCAGGAACAAACCACCATGCTGCATGGATGGCCATAATGAAAACAATGCTGTTGAATTTCCTTTTGAAAGCATTGATTTCTTTTAAAAAAGAAGATAAAATTTTTTCTTTCTTTCTTTTTTTTTTAATTCTTATTTTTTTCGGATGTACATCATATTTCGAATTCTGTATACATTACATCATGTTCACCACCCAAACACTAATTATGGTGCATCCCCTCACATGTGACCCTAATCACCCCTTTTGCCCTCCCCCCTTCCCCAATGGTAACCACCAGTCCAATCTCCAATGCCATGTGTTTGTTTGGTTTTTTTTTGTCGTTTTTATCTTCTACTTATGAGTGAGATCATATGGTATTTGACTTTCTCCCTCTGACTTATTTCACTCAGCATAATACCCTCAAGGTCCATCCATGTTGTCACAAATGGCCGGATTTCGTCATTTCTTATGGCTGAGTAGTATTCCATCGTGTATAAATACCACATCTTCTTTATCCATTTGTCCCTTGATGGGCACCTAGGTTGCTTCCATGTCTTGGCTATTGTGTATAATGCTGCAATGAACATAGAGGTGCAGGTGTCTTTATGTCTTTGTGTTTTCAAGTTCTTTGGATAAATACCCAGCAGTGGAATAGCTGGATCATATGGTAGATCTAGCCTTAATTTTCTGAGGATACTCCAAACTGCTTTCCATAGTGGCTGCACCAGTTTGCACTGCCACCAGCAGTGAACAAGGATTCCCTTCTCTCCACACCCTCTCCAACATTTGTTGTTTCCTGTCTTGTTAATTATAGCCATTCTGACCGGAGTGAGGTGACACCTCACTGTAGTTTTGATTTGCATTTCCCTGATAGCTAATGATGTTGAGCATCTTTTCATATGCCTGTTGGCCATCTGTATATCTTTTTTTTTTTTTTTTTTTTTTTTTTTTTTTAAAGCTTTTATTTTTTCCTTTTTCTCCCCAAAGCTCCCCCGGTACATAGTTGTATATTCCTCGTTGTGGGTCCCCCCAGTTGTGGCACGTGGGACGCTGCCTCAGCGTGGTCTGATGAGCAGTGCCATGTCCGCGCCCAGGATTTGAACTAACGAAACACTGGGCCGCCTGCAGCGGAGCGCGCGAACTTAACCACTCGGCCACGGGGCCAGCCCCTGGCCATCTGTATATCTTCTTTGGAGAAATCTCTGTTCAAATCTTTTGCCCATTTTCTAATTGGATTGTTGGTTTTTTTGTTGTTGAGCTGTATGAGTTCTTTGTATATTTTGGATTTTAACCCCTTATCTGATATGTGGTTTGCAAATGTCAAGAAGATAAAATTTTTTTGTTCTTTAACTGCTCTGGTCATTTTACATGTTTAATTTGCATAATTAGTATTGTGGAAATCAAAGTTCTTGTCTGAGACCAAAATCAACTCAGTTTGATTCTCTTTTTTGTTTTAAGCAAATCACTTAACTGCTCATTTACCTGTTTTCTCCTCATGAACATAATAGGTAATCTGATATTTGTTAATACCTCAAATGTGACAAAATAAAGAGTTGGGCTAGGCAAGTTGATGATTTGAAAACATAATTCATCATGAGATTCATAAAGAAATGCACTGTTACTTAAATAACAAGTATTATTTATTCACAGCAATAACATAATGATCACATTTTGCCTTTCATAGCACACACACACTTTGGCCACCTCTCCAAAAGGTGAACTTTTCTTTTAACAGAGCACGCACTTGCAGGCATGCGTACGTGTGTGTGTGTGTGTGTGTGTGTGAGAGAGAGAGAGAGAGAGAGTCAGAGAAAGACGAAGAACATGGTTATGATCCCAGTGTCTTTCCATCAGAGAGGAGTCACTTTTTTATCATCTCTTGTCCAAACTAAAATAAAACATAGTTATTAGTTAATTGATTGATCCCAGGAATTAAATTTTAATTTGCTTGACTTTTTCTCTAATAAAGGGTATTAGTATTGGATACAAGTAACTTTTTCTAGTCACATAAAACATAATTGAAGCTAGGAATTAAAACAGGCGTTTTCAGTACATGTGGCAAGAATTGTGTAAAAATTTATGAGAGACATTTCTTCCGATATATTCTCATTCTGTCTCCTTACCCTGCTTTATTTTTTTTTTCATAGCAGTTGTCACCACCTGACATATTTTTGCACCTGTTTGTTTATTGTCTGTCTCCTTTCCACTGAAATGTAGGGTCCCTGAGAACAGAAGGTTCACTGCTAGAACCCAAGTCAGACCTGGCACCTGGTAGACTTTCAGTAAATGTCAGTCAAATGAATGATGGGGGGAAGAGCACTCAAGGATATGATGAACAAGTTGGACATGGTTTCTGTATTCACAGAGTCTTCTTTTTAAAATGTTTTCATTTCTTTGGAGAGTGAATTTCTTATATGCGAAATGTTATCTTCAGTTTTATTAAAAATGTCATTGGGTATATAAAATGCAGTTTATAGAAATTGGCCTTCATTTTTTTTCTGGGACACATCTATCCTGTAAGCGAAGGAAAGAATATAGCTGGATGTTTTACTAAGTATTTTCTCCCTCAGGTCTTTAGTAGACATTTATGTCAAGCCTCATAAGTTAAGTGTAAATTAGATTTTTTTTTCTTTCCAGATTATTCTAAACTTAATATTATATCTAGGAGCAAATGTTCTTTGAGACACAGCATCTGACAACTTAATTCAATGAAAAATCTTTATTACTCATACTAAACAAGTCTGCTTTATTTCTAAATAGTTTGTATGGTTTGCATATCAATATCTATTTGACTGAGGTTTGATGCTTTAATTAATTTTGTTTCTTAAAAACCTGAAACATGTATATTCTAAAATATGTCTTTGATGTTATATCACATGCCTCAAAGGCCAAGTTAGGGTCTTTTAACTTATAAATTGAAAGTTTCATTATATTTTTATCATGACTACTTCATAAACAATATTGACAATATGAGTAATGTTTGAAAAACTTACTCTTTCGTACAATGTCACTGCATTTTTCAGTGAAGTGAGGAGAAAGAATACACTCATCTGGTATGTGTATTCTCTGTTAATAGGTCTGATTTTTAAAAATAAATAAATCCACATGTAAAGAAATCTGAAGTAATTTTCCCCACAAAGGGATTCAATTTATTCTTCCTTTCCTTGGCCTTGGAACAAAGGATATTTGAGAAATGACATGAGAGTCGTCCCTCAGTATTGGAGAGGGTTTGGTTCCAGAACCCCCCGCAGATACCAAAATCTGCAAATGCTCAAGTCTGTTATATAAAATGACATAGTATTTGCATATATCCTGCACACATCCTCCCTTAGACTTTAAAGATTTTATTTTTCCTTTTTCTCCCCAAAACCCCATGGCACATAGTTGTATATTTTTAGTTGTGGGTCCCTCTAGTTGTGGCATGTGGGACACCGCCTCAGCATGGCTTGATGAGCGGTGCCATGTCTGTGCCCAGGATCTGACCCAGCAAAACCCCAGGCGTCTGAAGTGGAGTGCACGAACTCAACCACTTGGCCATGGGGTCAGCTCCAACTTTAAATCATCTTTAGATTACTTATAATACTTAATGCAGTGTAAATGTTATGCAAATAGTTGTTATACTGTATTCTTTAGGGAATGAGAAGGAAAAACAAGTCTACTTGTTTAGTACAAACGCAACCATTGTAAGCCTTTCGATTCCCAGTTGGTTGAATCCCCTATTTGGAACCCATGGATATGGAGGGCTGGCTGTACTGTATTAAAAAAATAAGTTTGATAATTTTGTAAACCCGTTGCTCTTCCTCCAGATTTATACCTACCTAAGCACCTTATAAGGGATGTTATAAAGTGACACTTAGCAAGCTCCTGCAGAGTGTTAATAGAAGTTATGTGGGGCATAACAACAAAAGAGTTTTTGGTCAAATACAGTGGACAAATGCTAACATAAACAATGTTCAAGTGGTTTCTTTAATAAGGCTTTCTGGAGCTTTTGTTATGTACATTTCTAGAGTCTTTGATATGCTGTATACATTTTAAATCTGCAAGACGAGGTGATATATAGTATGCAAGAACTCCCAAACTTATTTAACCAAGGATTCTTTTTCATAAAATTGAGCAAATTACTTAACCTTTTTAGCTCTCACTTTCTTTCTTTATAAAGATTGTTATGTGGTATTGGTTTTTTTTTAAGGATTAAGAAGATTATGTGGGATAACATATATAAAATACCCACTGCTGGGCCTGGAAAATAATACAAGCTTATGAAACACTAGTCTCATTTTCTCTTGCTTTCTTTTTGAACTCTTTTACCTCAAGACAGGAACACTCATGATCTATAAGCTTTCTTTTCATTTACCATCAATTATATTGAAACTTAAAGCCTACTCAGTTCTGAACTAGTGCATGCAAGTAGTCTTAAATTAACTTGTTATTACGATGTTAGATGAAAATATTGACTTAGAATGGCGGTAACTAATTTGAAAATCCAGCTATATCAACTTTATTTAAAGTCTTTTTTTAATACTTTTAGGAAGCAATTAATTTGCTAGAACCAATGACAAATGACCCTGTGAACTATGTGAGGCAAGGAGCTCTCATAGCTTCAGCTCTCATCATGATCCAGCAGACTGAAATCACTTGTCCAAAGGTGAGCAAACAAAAAAATTCTCTGAAAGAGAACTGGTTTGGGCTTTTCTTTATTAACTTATCTTCTTTTGAGGATATTTATACCTCAAATATGGTAAACACTGAATTCACAGGAAGTAAAGAGGTAAGAGAATGGGAAAACTTTAAATATATAAAGCTCCTAAAATGCATTGTTTTACAGATTTATGGTTACTTTGTTAATTCAACTATGTAGCCATACTCACAAAATTAGAACTCATGGGTTGATCAAATCATAAAAATCAACTTTAATTTTGACCTCCTACTGTCCTTTTAAAATGTATTCAGTGAGATAACTTATTTCTTTGATACAAGATACAAACTCAGGTGGCCTATGATTTTTTTGATCCGTCATTTTGGGGTAATAAAAAGTCCTCCAGACATTTTATATAGTACATACAATCTCAGTTCAGAAATTACTGCATCCAGATTCTCTGCTAGAATGTCATTGCCCTCCTGGGCAGTCTCTTGGGCAGGGTTCCAGATGGCTCCAGTACAGCTTTCTTTCCTCCTTGACCCACATCTCCCCACAGAAACATTCCTGCATATTTTGCCCTTCTGTAGATAGGAGCATAACCAGTTCTCAGTGCAGCTTTGCCTGCCCTTTCCTTGCTCTCCCTCCCCCAGTACCCCCCTAATAGTGACTGAGTCAATGGCTAGTGCCTCTTACTTTATGTGTCACCTGTCAGTGCACAGTGACCATTGATCACATTAAGGTCTCCAAGTGGTCCCTCTGATGCCCATCTTTAAGACTTCCAAATGTTGGATTATTGCAAAGACAGAATCAGATTTTTCAATCTGTTTTAATAATACTTAACATATTATATCTTGTAGAACATAAAAACTTCTCAGACTACATTTCTTTTTGGTTTTTGTTTTTAAATATAGCAGTTATGATATGAGTAGCTTTACATCTTTTATTTCTGCTTTTGATCTTTTGCTGAGCTTTTATCAGCTGGAGGTTATCCAACTAAGTAATGTCATAAAAAAGGAAGTTTAGGCCATGGAAAGCACGTCCTCTAACAGTAATATATAGATATTTATTCACTTTGACCTCACAGGTGGCTTTCATATTACTTGTATTGTGAATAAAACAAATGTTTTACCATCTTCCCATCTTGCATCTTCCCATCTTCCGCTGTAGGAGTTCATTGACTTCACAGCCCTAAGCTCTACACCAACAATGGCAGAATCCCTTGGAATGGGGTTGGGATAGGGCAGCCTGTGTAGTTTGAAAAAGTATTCAACTGTTTATTCTAATAAATGAATAAAATCTTTTCATATTTAGAAAAAGTGAAGAAATGCAGCAATTAAAAAAAGTTTTTTAATCATTCCATAAAATATTGTTGAACCCAGCCTTAGCTGATGTTAGTATGTGAGGCACATTTCCACCGTCAGGTTGTATCATGATCTTGGGTATTGATTAAGAATGGTGAAATGCAGTTATAGCTGGTAGCCTTTGCCATTAATACAAACTCGGTGGGGAAAGTTAAATGTGTACCCCACTGACTACAATAGCAAAATTATATATGACAGTGTAAAACTCAAATATTGTTTCAGGAAATGCTAATCCTTAGAGTTAAATTGTTACTTAGCTCATGAATTCTTTAAGTTTATTTTCTGCCATTAGCATGTGATAAAGAGCTTTATAGACTATAGTTTATATCATCTCTCTTTTATCTAATAATTGCTAACAAGGCAATATTGGTATTTTTGGGGTGGTGTGTGACAGTTCGCTAAAAAGAAAAGGCTATTAACAAGTTTGAAGAGAAGTAACTTCTCAAGGCTACAGAGTCCTAGTCACAAGGTTGCAAACCAGTCTATGAAATGAAGTGGAAATGCCGCAAAATCAAAGATCGTGTTAATTTCATCAAGACTATAATCCCTCCTCAAAGGAATCCAGAAGGAATATTTCTCAGATATTTTGTGATATTCACAATGGAAATTTCCAAAGGAAATTTTTTATGTAATCATGACATACATCACATCCTTTTACAGAATGCTGTCTTACTGCTTAGCTCTAGACCCTGTGGTCTTCGTTTAAGTAATTCTAGTACATCTTTGCTTTTCTTCTGCCAGTTTCTTGCTTACTCTCTCTCGCATAGACCCAGGAACATGCATTCACCCCTGGGTGATTACAAACCCAATTTAGAAAACCCTTAGACCAGAAGTTCAGAACCATTTAACTAGAATAACGTCCTTTTATAGGACCTTGGACCTATTTGTCTGTCAAGAACCTAACTCCACTCTTTATGTTTTTCATGTTAAATAAAATCTACCTTTAGCAGTTATTTAAACATGTACATAAGAAGTATCATGTATGGAATCAGATAAAAATATTACAGTGTAAGAATAGGATCAAGTGCTCTTTGCCTGATATCATCTGGCCGAAGGCCTGCTACAGGGAAGCTTCTCCCACCACTGACAGGTATCCTTTTGGAAGTAGGATCATATTTGGCCAAGCTTGATAAGCTTTGCACTTCTAAACTAAATCACAGTTTGCGTAGATTCAGCTTTTTGTGAGCCATCATGGTACCTAGAAATATTTCTGTAGAGAGATGTCTGAACTTTTATAAGGTGAAATTATAAGTATGAAATTTTTATTATAAGGTGATATTTTACAGCATAACACTTTTGTAGATAGAAATCTGTATTACCATACTATTGCCTTAAGATAGGGACTTGGACTCTAATGGTGTCGGTGGTAATACAAAGAAAAGGCTACATGCAACTACCATAAACGAAATAGTACTAATAAAATTGAGAAGGGAGCTAAAAAGATAATTTTAGATATTGATAATGGGGAAATTGTGATAGCATTGACAGGAATATCTTGAAAGAAGAATAAAGATAATTTTCATTTTAGGCACGTTGAGTTTGAGATGACAGCAAGTCAGTTGGAAGTAGATGAGAGCATAGGAAAAAAGTCAGAACTGAAGAAAGAGATTTAGGAACCTAGCCGCAAAGAAATTATATAAATCCATAGCCCTTTATCTGCAAATCCAAAATCCATAAAGCTCTGAAAACTAAAAGGGTTTGTTTGTTTGTTTTTAAGGACTCATTGGGCTGCCTAACCCCTATGAATTCATTCATAGCATTTATCCCATTTAGTGTAAATAGTCAACGATTTTGTTACTTCAGAAATACTAATTTGTTTGATTATGGGATATTGCCCCCACACTCCACTGGGAGTATTGCACAATATATGGTGTATGCACCATGTTAGCTTTCTAAAATTCCAGGCCTGAAGGATATTGTGGAAGGAATTACAGACCCATAGTTGCAGTCATAAGAGCAGATATAATGTCATAGAAAGATGAAAGAAAAAAACCTCCACAACTAATCCCTGATATGCAGCTCCATTTCTGTATCCAGGAAAATAGAAAAAAATAGAAAGGAAGAGATATACCAGGTGAGAAGTACCAACAGAAATGACTCCAGGGAACTTTATTCCCTTTTCCTCATCCTTTATTTTTCTCTGACATCTAAGAGTGGGTTTCTTTTTCCAGCAGTGTGTAAGGTATAGAGTTAAAAACATGATGAATGTTATGCATGAATTTGGAGAAGGTAGATTTTAGATAATCAGGCACAGCAGAATATGTGGATCACAGAGTTGCCTAAAATTTAATTGTCTTTTCTGTGAGATTATCATAATATAAAATGAGAAATCAATATGATATTTTCCTACAAATTCTACTTTGTTTTATGTGGGGAGCAATACTGTTAATAATAATGTAATTGAGTCATAAAATCATGATCCTAGCCATGATTGCAATTAGTTATTTGTGATTGCAAGCAAGCCAGTCATTTCACCTATCATACCTCAATTTTCACATCTGTAAAATAAAGGGAACAGACCAGCTGATCTCAAAGTCGCCTTCCAAATTGAAGACACCATCCTACCTACTAAAATAATAATTCTTTAAAAAGAATCATGATAAGGAGAATCAAGTTACTGCTACATAAAGTAATGAAATATGAGGGAAAAAATTTTTAAATGATTAAAGCTAGCTTTTTAAAGTAATCTACTTAATATTTATTGGATAAGCCCGTTATATATTTGCGTTGATTTTTTTTAATCCATCTTCCAATTTCACTGAATGTTTTCCAGTTGTTTGGGGTACAATTTTATATTTAAATTCTTCCTTATAATGTACATACAGTGCTTTGTACAGTGTTTCTTTTTATAAGTTCATGAAATATTTCACAAACCTTTAGCACATAAAATTTCCATCCTATATAAGGTAATGTAAGTGTTCATCTAAAATAAGTTCAGAATCAAAGGAATTTGACCTGTTGAACCAGAGTAAAAGCATCAAACCTTAGGATTTTTAAAACTAGAAGAGAATTTGGTGGTGCTCTAATCATGTTGGGTTTTATAATTAGAGAAATAAATGGCTTAATAATGGTCATATCAGGGTAGTGGCAGAGTTAATTCACTGTTTGTCCTGTCATATTCTCTTGCTGCCTATGAATAAAACATGAGAACCATGGTTAAGGACTATCATTTTGTTAGCAGTGTTTAGGTTGCAGAGATAATAGTCAAGGAGGACTAGTAGAATTCTGCCCCAGTAAGGGAAGACAGCCACACTTAGAGAACTATAAAATGCCATTACATATATATTACCACATCTAATCCTTACAACAGCCATGTAAGGTAGGTGCTATAATATACCCTGTAGAGATGAGGAAACTGAGACTCGGAAAAGCTAAGTAACTTACCCAAACAGCTTATTAGAGCAGAGGCATTTATAAACCAGGGTTGGCTGATTCTGTATTATTCTGCAGTATGTCATAATGTGGCCTCCCAGACCAAGACGAATGAAGAGGGGAAGAGATGCTGAAAGAATAAAGTCGTTATGTTAGGAAACTCAAATTCAATATTTTCTGCTTTTGGCAGATTTGGGGAGCTCCATGATCAGGTGCTTCTTGAACAAGCAGACTTCTTCCTCGGTGCCTACCATTTGAAAAGCACTGGTGGGAAAACAGAATTGTAAGACATGGAAGAAGCATAAAATAGTTCCCTTACTGTCACCCAAATAGTTTTAAAGGAATCACAAATATATTGATAAGAACTATATTTTGTAAATATTATTTTCTAATTATAAAAGCAATATATATAAATTTTAGAAAATGCAGAAGAGAATAAAGAAGCAAACAAAAATTACCAGTAATCCTACCCTGCATGAGTTAGAACATGTTCCATTTTGGTGTTTTCATTTTTAAGAGTAATTATTGTGACATGTTCTCAAAAAATTAATGTGTATACATAATGAAAATCTTTACTGTATATGTGAATACAGTTAGTCCAAAATATACCTCACACAACTTCAGTGAAGGGTAGTTTACTTTAAGGTGAAAATGAAGGACTGTGCCTGTTAGGAAATCTGTAAGGTTGACGGAAAGCAGAACCGCTGGGATTCACAGTGCGATGAAAGCCTCAGTGTTCACTGGAACTGCGTAAGCCTGCTGACTAACAGTGGTGCAGTGCACTCTCACATGCACATTCCCTTGAGTCTGAATCATCCACTGTGGGATGAGGCTTGAAAACAGAACTGGGCTCCCACACCAGAAAAAGGCATAAACACCCATGATTTCAACCATGGAGCTGTTTTGCCTTCAAATCTGGTCCATATCCCTCTCTTTTTGCATGTTTTGAAATTCAGAACTCTAGTTTCATTACCATTTGAGCAATCTATTCCCTGTTCTAAAATGACACAGCAAACGAATAGAATTAGACTGTAATTCTTTTTCTTGTTCCTTCAGGTGAATCAGTTCAGACAGCTGTATTCCAAAGTCATCAATGATAAACATGATGATGTCATGGCCAAGTTTGGCGCTATACTGGCCCAGGGCATACTAGATGCAGGTAAATGTTTTTAAGTCTTTCAGATTTATTAATTTGTTTAAACTAAATCTAATGAATTGACTGTCTGCTCTAACTATATGACGTAATAGAACTTGAGTCTGGGGCAAATTATTCCTGGAGGAAATTTGGAGCCTGTAATGCATAGAAATAATTTAGTAGAGTTGTTAAGAGTACAGACTGTTAGGGTTCGAATCCCAGTCCTTTCACAACACTAGGTATATAATCTTGAGAAGTAATTGACCCCTCTTAATGTTGTCTTTCTGTCTTGTAAAGTCTACCTTGTAGTGTTGGGAGGGTTAAAAATACATGTAAAACAATTAGAGCAGTGCCTGTCACTTAGTAAAGTGTTCAGTGAGTGTTGGCTAATTTTTTTTTCTTTAATTTTCTTAGTATATATCAGTTTTAAACAAGTTGACATTGGAAAATTTTTAAGGAAAAAATCCTTCTCTCTTTTAGTTCATTTGTCACTGGGGGTGTTTTTGTTTGTTTTAATTTTCCAAGAAGTTGAGAGTTTGCTGCTTAAGTTTTTAGTGTTAAAGTACAATTTATTTTTCTCTTTTTAATTTAAAGACAGTTCCTTAGAGCAGTATATAAATAGGGAAAATACTCCATGGATACTTTGGGTAAAGTAAACATTTCAGTTCTCCATGGCATTGATTCTCTCCCATGTATAAACAATACAGACATTGACATGCCATAGTTTCTCCCTTCTCATTCTTTACCATTTTTCCAATATTTTTGTATTATGTTCACATTGTCGTGTTTTATAATATTTACATTCTCTTGTGAAATCATAATTCTCACAGTTTAGTTCCATATTTAAATGGGTTCAGTGTTCACTACCATATCTTTTATTGCTACTTCTTTTTCCTGGGTATCTATACTAAGACTTGATACTTAATTGGCTGGATTTTAATCAGTCTCCAGTTTACATTTGGGTTCACTCTCTGTGTTTTGACAAATGCATGATGACATGTATCCATCATTACAATGTTATACAGTTTCCCTGCCCTAAAAATCCTCTGTGCTTTACCTTTTCATCCTTCTCTTGCTCTGACAATCTCTTGGCAACCATTGATCTTTTGACTTTCTCCATAGCTTTAGTTTTTTTTTTTTCTGGAGTGTTATGTAGTTGGAATCATATAGATGTAGCCTTACACGTTGGCTACTTTTGTTAATAAGTTTTTAAATAGGATTTAGGAGTAATATTTTACTACTCCATAATCTTTTTTATTTTAGCTGCCACTTTCTGAAGTTTGTGGTTTTAAACTACAACTCTTTACTTGTTTATTTGGTACCACTACAGTTTTTTGCTGGTTTTTACTATATTAGAGTTATTTGTTAAGAATTAGGGGGGGTTAGGGACTGGCCTCGTAACCGAGTGGTTAAGTTCGTGTGCTCCACTTCAGCAGCCCAGGGTTTCACTAGTTCGGATCCCGGGCGCAGACATGGCACCGCTTGTCAAGCCATGCTGAGGAGGGTCCCACATGCCGCAACTAGAGGGACTCACAACTAAAAATACACAACTACGTACCGGGGGGCTTGGGGAGAAAAAGGAAAAATAAAATCTTAAAAAAAAAAAAAGAAAAAGATTGAAAATTGACCATTCTTTTTCACCACACACCAAAATAAACTCAAAATGGATCAAAGACCTAAAGATTAGGCCTGAAATAATAAGTCGTCTAGAAGAGAATATAGGCAGTACACTCTTTGACATCAGTTTCAAAAGAATCTTTTCGGACACTATAACTCCTCAGTTGAGGGAAACAATAGAAAGAATAAACAAATGGGACTTCGTCAGACTAAAGAGCTTCTTCAAGGCAAGGGAAAACAGGATTGAAACAAAAAAACAGCTCACTAATTGGGAAAAAATATTTACAAGCCACTTATCCGACAAAGGGTTAATCTCCATAATATACAAAGAACTCACACTGCTTAACAACAAAAAAACAAACAACCCGATCCAAAAATGGGCAGAGGACATGAACAGACATTTCTCAAAAGAAGATACAAATATGGCCAATAGACACATGAAAAGATGTTCACCATTGCTAATCATCAGGGAAATGCAAATCAAAACTACACTAAGATATCACCTTACACCCGTTAGATTGGCAAAAACATCCAAAACCGAGAGCGACAAATGTTGGAGAGGTTGTGGAGAAAAAGGAACCCTCATACACTGTTGGTGGGAATGCAAACTGGTACAGCCACTATGGAAAACAGTATGGAGATTTCTCAAAAAGTTAAAAATAGAAATACCCTATGACCCAGCCATCCCATTACTGGGTATCTATCATAAGAACCTGAAATCAGAAATCCCAAGAGTCCCTTGCACCCCTATGTTCATTGCAGCATTATTTACAATAGCCAAGAGGTGGAACCAACCTACATGCCCAGAAACTGATGATTGGATAAAGAAGATGTGGTATATATACACAATGGAATACTACTCAGCCATAAAAAAAGACAAAATTGGCCCATTCGCAGCAACGTGGATGGACCTCGAGGGTATTATGTTAAGCGAAATAAGCCAGTCAGAGAAAGATGAACTCTATATGACTCCACTCATAGGTGGAAGTTAATATATTGACAAGGAGTTCTGATCAGTGGTTACCAGGGAAAAGGGGGGGTGGGGGCAGGGCACAAAGGGGGAAGTGGTGTACCCACAACATGACTAACAATAACGTACAACTGAAATCTCACAAGGTTGCAGTCTATCATAACATTAATAAAAAAAAAAAAAAAGAATTAGGGGCTGATAATTCTGTGTTTCAGCTTTATTCTGCCATCTTTACTAGAAATCTTCTCTCTGTTTTCTCCTTCTTCCTTGCTCTTTCAGCCCCCTCCCCTGCCACCTCTTTTTTTGTGTCTGTCTGATTTGTCATGGGCCCATGAAGTTTTGATGCTTCTTTCCATTTCTCTTTATAATGATTTTGGCATTCGGTATTTTAGTGTTATTTAGTACATAAAACTTCTGTACTGTCGTGCTCACTATTGTGAACATAAAATTATTCTTGTACCCCTTTTCACTATGTTAGTATCCTGTCCTCCTACAAAACTGTGCTGCAGCTGCATTAGAGCAATGTATAGTCCTGCAGTCTATCTCTGAGAAGTTAGTGGTCGTAGAGAAGATCTGGAGAGGGCAACTACAGGGAGAAGAGCTGAAGATTAAGAAAGTTTAGGACTGAAGTTTGTAAAACTGTAAGCACTCTCAATAAGATAAACTCTCCCTTTTTTATGTTAAATCTCACACTATTAGAATAAAAGGCTAGTTTAGTTTCTAAGTCTGAAGAAGATAGGTTTTATTGAAATAAAAGGAAATTCAGCTTTGAAACTGAGATCAAACATCACATTCTCTGGGAAGCCTGTCCCCCTCTTCTTCTGTCCTACCCAGCCCCCACCCTGGCTTAGGTACCATGCTTAGCTGTATGTCCCCACTAGCACCCAGGTTTATATCTAGCATAATATTTTTATGCCTCATTTTAATTATCTCGTTGTCTGTCTTCTCCACTAGACTGGAGGCTCTTTGGGATCTTTTTCAGTATTTTGTTCAAAATTCTCCATATATAGTAAGCATTCAATGAATGTGAGGGTTAGAATAGGGAAGAGGATAAGCAGACAATAAATGTATATAACTCATTACTGTTGGAAAAACAAAACTTAAATATACCTGATTTTTTTTCCAGATAAAATCTCTAGTGGAGTATTAAGAAAATCTAGAGTATTTGATTGAACAGTAGAACCTTGATTCTTATGAAAAATTTAAATGCTTTTTGATTTAGTAAAGTTAGTACTCACTTCCTGACTTCAAGCAAAACATGAAGGTATCTGTGAGGTGAAGGTGATACTGAGATTAAGAGAAGGGAGATTTGAGCAAGCAAGGATCCAGAATTGGAATTCAGATTAGGGTGGTGACCAGATATAGACAAGTCCCATTTTTATAGACTATATTATGTAAACTAAAAGGTTTGCGTCTTGAAGTTCTAGGGTCTAGCACTAACACTGTTACCAGATAGACCAGAGGCTACAACACAGCAGCCCATGGGCCACATGTGACTTAACACCTGTTTTGTTTTGCCTGCCTAGCAAAGTTTGCAAAATTTTGGACAAAATCCAGATTTGGGTCTACTTTTAAAAACAAAATTGCCTAGTGACCCTGGACCTGCATCTCTAGTAACATGTACTCCTTAAATAGGACATGAACTTTCCAGTTTGCTTCAGTCCCCACTGTTTGAAAATGTGATGTGCACTAAAATTTTGCTTTTTATTAGCACATTAAAAACCAATGTATAATATAGATTAATATTTAATTTAGCATACAGCTTTGATATCCTTCAGGCTTAGTTTTTGAAAAATGCTTGGCTATATAGAAAGAAGATCCAGATTTACCCTGAGTCCAGTTAAAGTACAGCACTTCCAGTTTTGAAGACCCTAGAGAGCTCGCTGGCTAACTAATTCCAGCAACTACATATTCGATTTTATGAACTGTATTCTTAAAATAATCACCAAATGCTTCCCTAGTGCAGTACTTAGAAATCTTTATCATTGCCCTACTGGCTTCATGTTCATGGTTTCTCTCTTTTTCCACAGGTGGTCATAATGTCACAATCTCCTTGCAGTCGAGGACTGGGCACACCCATATGCCTTCTGTGGTTGGCGTCCTTGTCTTTACCCAGTTCTGGTTCTGGTTTCCTCTTTCACATTTCCTGTCGTTGGCTTATACCCCTACCTGTGTCATTGGTCTTAACAAGGACTTAAAGGTATGTTTTTGAGATATTGGTTTTATAGTGTATAGTGTATAGTTCACCACCCACTGACAAAGATTTTCATGAAATTTTAAAGGTAAGTTGACATCTCATCAATAAAGTGTTTCCCCTTCAAAGTGAGTCTTTACCTTGTTGATTGGAGTGTGTTGGGAGTTTTGAAAATCAAATCTCATTACTAACTATGTAACCTTGGGTAAATCAATTGAGAGGGAATGGTGAGAGAGGGGGCAAAATATAAAAATATGAAAAGGCTTTATAGCTAACTGATGGATTTTATGTAATACCGAAGGTCTGTGGGAGCTGTTGAAGGACTTCATGTAGATAAATGACGTGATGAACTTTGTATTCTAGAAACATCATTCTCATATCAGTGGAAATCCATTACAATGCTATTACAATAATCTAGACAAGGAAGAAAGAGGACCTAAACTAAATCTTAGTAAGGAATGAAGGTTTGAGACAGGGACATATGTCAGAGTTACGATGCTAGAGCATTTGAAGGAAGAAAGGATTATTACTAAAGGGAAAAACAAAATAGGAAGTTGTCTCTTTGGTGGTGGCAGAAAACAAGACCAGTAGTGAGGAGCCAGGGAATCTGACAGAAAGAAACTAGGCACTTAGGTCAGAGACTTAAGGTGATACATCCCCTGTCATCACACCAGCCTCTTTTTTTTAATGGAGTTTCTGCTTAGCTCTTTCTTAGTCCTGTGGCCTGATGGTTTACCTTCTTGTTCTTCCATCCTCTCAGAGTCCTTTTGACCTTTAAATAACTCTTACATCTCATCATCACTGTCGTTAAAATGTTCTATTAAATTTTCAGAGTGGAAAATTTTTAGGCCAAAATAATGGCTGATAAAGATTATTTCATTGAGTTGATTTTTTTCAGTATAGCTGTACAGCCAGTTATCCTTCAGGTGTTTCAGTATTAAACTACTCACATTTGTAAATATCTAGCAGTTTTAGCTCTGAAACAAGAATCTTTTGGTTTTCCAATCCCTAACCTTTAACATTGTAGTTAAACATCTTGTATAATCTTTAGGGACTTTTTCCTCTGGCACACAATTTTATGATCTCTATTTCCATTCTTTACAATGGAAGTGGGATGGAAAAGACAAGATTACTTATGCTAGTAAATATGATGTTTATTACCATTCTCTATCAATGCAAATTGGGTAAATAGAGAAAAATTCAGACTAGAACTTTAAACCTGGTCAATATGTAATGTGAAGCTGACTTTTCCGTTAGGCTTTATGTTAGACTCCTGTAAGGTGTGATTATATGGTGTA
This sequence comes from Equus asinus, assembly GCF_041296235.1. Lineage (NCBI taxonomy): Eukaryota > Metazoa > Chordata > Mammalia > Perissodactyla > Equidae > Equus > Equus asinus. Next base: position 9,566,512 of record NC_091808.1, on the reverse strand, counting down.
GAAACTGTATGCAGACTTACGTAGGTTGTTAGTGTGGTACAAGGAGGGGACGTTAGGTGTGCAGGCTAGATAATCAGATCATACTTTACAAAGGAGGTAACAGTTGATCTGATGTTCACACCATGAGTGGGACCTAAACTAAAGAAGTGGGGTGCATGGTCAGTAAAGATGAGATAAAGGGATACACAAAGGCACAGAACTTCAGGAAAGTATAAGGAACTGCAGGTAGTTCTGTAAAGCACCTCAAAACTAATTATTGAAAGAAGACAGAAGCCTTTAAGGGAGGAGTGATAACAATTGAATAGCACTGCAATTGAATATTTAGTGTGGATTGAAACTTCTGGCATCCCGTTGCATCCGTGTGCTTGTTAAGAGCATAGAATACTTAAATCTTGATTTTGATTATTTTAATAGAAAGGGAAAAAATTCTTTTATTTCTTCAGATGCCGAAAGTTCAGTATAAATCAAACTGTAAACCATCCACATTTGCATATCCTGCCCCCCTGGAAGTACCAAAAGAAAAGGAAAAGGAAAAGGTAGGTTCTTCATTCCTTTGAGTGGCACTATACTTATATATATGGAAGCTGCTTAGTGTGTTACTTGGGTTTATTTTAAGTATTTTTACATTTTAAATTAGGTATTTTAAAAGTAATACTTGTCATGGTAAAATCTAACATTATAAAGGATATAAAGTAAAAGCCCTTTTTCTCTCCTGGTTATCTATGTCCCATGTTGCAAGAATCACAGTTTGTGAATCCCTCCAAATGTTTTCTCTGCACATATCAATACTTTTTATACTGCACATAGAATTATTTTCTGCATACTATTCTACATCTTATTGTTTTCACTTTAACAATTTATCTTTAAAATTTCCAATGTATATGGATCTCATTTTTTCCACAGCTGCAGAGCAATCTCTTTATATATATATATATACCATTATTTATCATACCAGTTCCTTGTCTGACGGACATTTAAGGTTATTTGTAATTTGTCACTGTTACAAATGAGACTGGAATAAGAATCTTTATACATGTATATTCATGCACTTGTACAAGTATATCTATAGGTTAGGATCTTAGATGAGGAATTGCTTGATCAAAAATAATGGGGGCCGGCCCGGTGGCGCAGCGGTTAAGTGTTCACGTTCCGCTTCCGTGGCCCGGGGTTTACCAGTAGATCCCGGGTGCGGACGTGGCATTGTGGGGCAAGCCATGCTGTGGTAGGCGTCCCACATATAAAGTAGAGGAAGATGGGCACGGATATTAGCTCAGGGCCAGTCTTCCTCAGCAAAAAGAGGAGGATTGGCAGATGTTAGCTCAGGGCTAATCTTCCTTGGAAAAAACAAAACAAAACAAAAAAAATTGTATGTTACTTATTTTCATAGGTATTAACTAAATTTCCTTTCAGAATGGATATAACCAATTTATACTTCTACCAACAGTATATGAGGACACTCATTATGTGTTAAATCAACCTGTGGTGAATTAAGAGAACTACACCTGCCTGGGAAATTTTCTCAGTAAAACTATCCTTTATGATACCTTATGTTTAGGGAAATGGATCTTTCTCTTAGGATAATGTTCTGTATTAGCCACTTGTTGATTATTTGCTGTAAATTTTGTGTGTAAATAAGGATACTTATATAATTAACCAAATTCAAGAGTGATGAGTAAGGAATATCCTTTGACAACATCATCTTGTTTCATCAGCTGTGTTGCAGACCGCCCCCCACTTGGGTCTGAAACAAGGTCAGCTTTACACCAACACTGCCTGGCCTTTCAAACTCCCTGTTTCACCTTTGATTTCAGTGAGACCCATCAAGGAGGATAATTCCAGGCTAACCACTCACCCACTGTGTATTACCATTGTAGGGCATCTAGTCTGGTGAGAATATCTTTACAAGCAGGTTTGGAGGAAATGTTTATGTTTTCCAATGCTTTCCCTATAAAGTGAAAAAGCATGTGGCACCCACATCTCTATCTCACAAGCTCGTGATAGCAAATCCACATGTAAGATAGGCTACAGATCAAAAAAATTAGAGTATTGGACATGAGACCCCAGGAACTAAAGATTCACCTGATGACCATAGTCGTAAATTATGTGCATAAATGTCCTCCTTGCTTTTCCCTTTTATTCCCTGATTATTTTGTTCTTTATGAGTCTTACTGCCAGGAAACAAAATAGTATTGTAGGACTGTCTTCTCTTTGGGCTTGTACGTTTGTTTATAGGAAAAGGATTACGACAGTTTACCCTGTTCATTTCTTCTAGGTTTCCACTGCTGTGTTATCTATTACTGCCAAGGCTAAAAAGAAGGAAAAAGAAAAAGAAAAAAAGGAGGAGGAGAAAATGGAAGTGGTAGGTATAACTTGGTAGTCATACGGGTTGATGTATCTATCTCTGTCTTGGTCCAGATCTTTCCTTAGTTGGACATTATACCTTGCTCTTGTCTTCCTTTACATAATCATCCTGTTCCAAGCATAGAAATGCATGTAATTTTAACTGGAAGAGACTTTAGAAATTCTCTTCATTCATGGGAAGAATATAAGAGTATAAATCAGGATCGAGTTCTTGGAGGAAATAACTAAAATGGGTTTTAAAGGGCAGAGTAGGATTTTCAGCAGACAATGAAATGATAGGAGAAAGAAAGGCACTTTCAGGCAAAGGGAATATTATTTATTTAAATAGACCCTTATTTTCTGATCTCTGCTGGTAGAAGAACCTTCTCATCCTTCAAAACCAAGTATAATACCATTCTCACCTCCAAGCGGAGTTACCCTCTCCCTCCTCTGAGTCTGTGGTCACTTTAGTTGTACTTCCGTTGTGTCTAATCCTAACTACCTTTTGCACCTAATAGTTGCTCAGTAAATTTATCAAACATTATTTAGTGATGTGGAACAGAAGTGAACCACTATTGTGTTATTTTTTTTAATATTTTCTAGGATGAGGCAGAGAAAAAGGAAGAAAAAGAGAAGAAAAAAGAACCTGAGCCAAACTTCCAGTTACTGGATAACCCAGCCCGAGTTATGCCTGCTCAGCTTAAGGTCCTGACCATGCCGGAGACCTGTAGATACCAGCCTTTCAAACCAGTAAGTTACTGATGGCCCTTAGCTATATGTCAGTGGGATATTAATCCGTAGGACAATGGAATATTGGTAGAGAAGGATAAATCTCCAAAGCATTGGAGAAGGTTCTCTAGTACTAATAAATCTCTTAGCAAAAGAGAGAACATTCCTTTCCACTCCCTGTAGATTTGAGAGAGCTTCCCTTTTCTTTGTGTAACCCTGCAAACATCCTTCATCTACTAGAGGCTTATGCTATCGAAGTTCCCAGTACAGCACAGTGATTAGGAGCATAAACTCTGGAGCCAGACTTCCTGAGTTTGAATCTTGATTCTACCACTTACAGCCTATATGAACTTGGGTCAGGTATTAAACCTCTGTCTGCCTCAATTTCCTCTACTGTAAGATAAGAGTTATTATCCCTAACTCATAGGAATGTAGCAACAATTGAACAAGGTAGTACAGTTAATACACAAGCACTTAGAGCATTGAATTTTACACTTAGAAAAAGATCCTCATGCCGTTTAATTTATTCTAAGGCAGAATGTTTCATGTTAGAAACAAATGCTGATCAGAAATTTGAACATGATAATGTTTCTATTTTCTAGGTTCTTCTATCTAGAAAACTAGAGAGTCATTAATAGACACATTTAATATGTCCATGTTGGGCCTGTCTAAAATGTCATAGACAAGATTTCTAGATCCTTATAGAAAAGTAAACCCATTCTCATCAACTTGAAGATGATTTCTGATGGTGGTGAGTGCTAGGCAACTCTCACCTACCAATTGTGAGCCAAAGTCTTACCTGACTACATTATCAGCTAGAAGAGACAAGGCCGAGGGATGGAAGATAGCTGTATTTAGTGGTGAAGAGCTGGAATTGGGCAGAACTAAGTTTATATTCCAGCTCTGCCATTTCTTAGCTGTGTGACTAAGACAAGTCATTTAACCTCTTCATGTTTCAGTTTTCCCACCTGTAAAATTGGGATGGTGATACTATCTACCTCCTAGGCATATTGTAAAGATTAAATAGGTTGTCATATGTAAAACACTGTCTAGCATGTGGTAAATCCTCAATAAATATTGCTTGGTCACCAGACATCTGTAGGTAGCAGGCGATTAGTCCAGGAAGGAGGGAATATCTTAAAGATCTCCCACCTTCTGTTAAGCTTGCATTACTAGAACCTAACACTATTTGGTGTGTAGTGTTGAATAAATGAATTAATAGAACCACGAGTGGACACCTCAAATGTAGTCACTGTCTAATCTGCAACCCAGTCTGTTCCAGTGGCATGTTTACAGAGAATGTATTCTTTCTTCTTCTGTTTTTTTGGTGAGGAAGATTGACCCTGAGCTAACATCTGTTACCAATCTTCCTGTTTTTGCTTGAGGAAGATTGTCACTAAGCTAACACCTGTGCCAGTCTTACCCCATTTCATGTGAGATGCTGCTACAGCGTGGCTTGACAAGCGGTGCTAGGTCTGCGCCCAGGATCTGAACCTGCAAACCCCAGGCTGCTGAAGCAGAGCGCGTGAACTTAAGCACTACACCACCGGGCCAATCTCACAGAGAATGCATTCTAACAGCATCTGCAAACTGCTCTTGCCGGTTGAAGTGGGAATATGTCCAGAATGGATGTAGTAGTCCACAACTAGTAAATACTTTAAGCATACAAGATACCCATTGTTTTTGACAATTATGAAGAACTGAAGACAACAAAGTATATGCTTGATGTCGTGAGGCCATGTGAGGCAATTGGTATGCCTCAGTTGGAAGTTAAATGACTGTTAAGCCTTCACTTAAAATAAGTCAGAGGAAGCTGTAACAGTTGTTCATCTGTGAGTCAAAAGACTGCCTCTGTGCAAGCAAGAAGTGAAGGCTAGGGAAGAGTTACCAGCTGCCTGGCTGACTGTTGAAGGTGTGCCCCAACACACACACACAGCCCCTCAGGGAACACTGGGATACTTACTGGTTCTGGGTATTGAGGGAAATCCCTGTCCAGTCATTAACTGCAGAGGTCACATATGACAGAAAATACAGACTTTATAGAAGTAGTTCAGAAGAGTTACAGAATAAACAACAATAACAAACCCTGGGAAGTAGGGAGAATCTGATTTCCAGAGTGGCTGTGTTATATTATTTAAATGTCCAGTTTTCAACAAAAAATTACAAGACATACAAAGAAATAAAAAATGGCCCAGTCACAGGGAAAAAAGTAATTAATAGAAACTGTCTCTGAGGAAGCCTAGATGTTGGGCTTAACAGACAGACTAAATCAGCTATTTAAAATATGTTCACAGAACTAAAGGAACTATGTCTAAAGAACTAAAAAGAAAGTATGAGAATGATGTCTCCATAAATCATATCAGTAAAGAGATAGAAATTATAAAAAATAATTAAATATTCTGGAGTTGAAAAATACAATAACTGAAATGAATAATTTGCTAGAGGAACTCAGCAGCTGATTCAAGCAGTCTTGAAAAAACTTGAAGATAGGTCAATTGAGGAACAACCAGAAAAAAAAAAAAGATGAAGAAAAATGGAGCCTCAGAGACTGTAGAACGCTGTCAAGCATACCAATATACACAGAATGGGATAATGGGAGTCCCAAAGAGAGAGAGGGATAGAAGAATATTTGATCAAATAATGTCTAAAAACTTTCCAAATTTGGTAAATAATGTTAATCTACATATCCAGGATCCTCAGTGAATCCAAGTATGATAAACTCAAAGAGATCCATTTCTAAACACAGCATAATTAACTATTGAAAGACAAAGAGGGAATCTTGAAAGCAGCGAGAGAAGCAACTCATCATGTAACAGTATCCTCAATGATGTTAACAGCTTATTTGTCATCAGAAACTATGGAGACTAGAAGGCAATAGGATGACAGATTCAAAGTGCAGAAAGAAAAGACTTTCAACCAAGATTTCTATATCCAGCAAAACTGTCTTTCCAAAATGAAGGTGAAATTAAGACATCCCCAGATAAAAACTAAGAGAATTGTCACTAGCCAACCTGCCATACAAGAATTGCTAAAGTGAACCCTTCAGGCTGAAATGAAAGGACACTAGACAGTAGCTTGAATCCACAAGAAAAAATAAAGAGCACTGGTAAATGTAACTGCGTAGGTAAATAGAAAAGATAGTGTAGATGTGTTTTTGTTTGTAACTCTTTTTTCTCCTATTTAGTTTAAAACATAGCTGTATACAGCAATCATAAATTGGTGTTGATGTGTATACACTATACAAAAATATAATTTATATTACAATATGTCTTACTCCTGGCTGCTGTAACAAATTGCCATCTACCATTTAAGGGATGGCTTAAACAACAAACATTTATTTTTCACAGTTCTGGAGACAAGAAGTCCAAGATCAGGGTGTCGGCATAATTGAGTTCCTGGTAAAGGCCCTCATCCTAGCTTAGAGACAGCCCTCTTCTTGTATCCTCATATGGCAGAGAGCAGAGAGAGGGAAGGCAAGCTCTCTTCTTGTCTCTTCTTATATAAAGGGCACTAATTCCATTCACGAGGGCTTCACCCTCATGACCTAATTGCCTCCTAAAGGCCCACCTCCTAATACTATCACTTTGGGGGTTAGGATTTCAGCATGCATTTTGGGGAGACACATTCGGTTCGTAACACAGTAACAACAGGAAGTACTGGGGAAATACAGCTAAATTGCAGTGAAGTTATTGTACACTATTGAAATTAAGTTGCCATTTTTCAAATTAAAATGTTAATTGTAACCTCAAAAGTAATCACTGAGAAAATAACTCAAAAAATAGACTAAAAGTAGGGGATTGGGAGAAGGTGAAAGGGGTAAAGGGGAACCATTAGAATGGTGACAGATGGAGTCCACACTTTTGGTGGTAAATGCAATGTAGTGTACACAGAAGTCAAAATACAGTGATGCATACATGAAGTTTATATAATGTTATAAACCAGTGTTTATAATTAAAAACTCTCAAGGCCGGCCCAGTGACATAGCGGTTGAGTGCACACGTTCCACTTCGGCGGCCGGGGGTTCGATGGTTCGGATCCCAGGTGCAGACATGGCACCGCTTGGCACGTCATGCTGTGGTAGGTATCCCACATGTAAAGTAGAGGAAGATGGGCATGGATGTTAGCTCAGGGCCAGTCTTCCTCAGCAAAAAGAGGAGGATTGGCAGCTGATGTTAACAAGCTCAGGGCTAATCTTCCTCAAAAAAAAAAAATTTTAAAAATTAAAAATTAAAACTTTTAATTTGTAAAAAGGAAATGCTAAAGCTTAAAAATATATATAAACTAAAAAAATCAACAAGAGAATTAAAGTAGTACACTGGAAAATATCTATTTAATACCAAAGAAGCCAGCAGTGGAAGAATAGAAGAACAAAAATATATAAAACATAAGAAAACAAATAGCAAAATGTCAAGAGTAAATCCTACCTTACCAGTACTTACATCAGATGTAAATGGATTAAACAGTCCAATTAAATGGCAGAGATTGATCAAATGGATAAAACAGAAATTGATCCAGCTGATGTTCATATCAGCTTTATACATAATAGTCAAAAAGTAGAAACAACTTAAATGTCCATCTGCTGGTGATTGGATAAACAAAATGTGATGTTTGTACTGATACATGCTACAACATGTGAGAACCTGGAAAACATTATGCTAAGTGAAAAAAGCCAGACTCGAAAGGCCGCATATTGTATGATTCTATTTATATGAAATGTCCAGAACAGGCAAATCCATAGAGACAGGAGTTACATTAGTGGTTGTCACGGGCTGAGGGGAGGGAAAAATAGAGGGTGACTGCTAATGAGTGCAGGGTTTCTGTTAGATTGATGAATATGCTCTTAAATGAGATAGTGGAGGTGGTTGTACAACTATGTGAATATACTAAAAACCACTGAGTTGTATACTTTAAAAGAGTTAATTTATGTTATGTGATTTATATCTCAATTAAAAAAAGAAAGAAAGAAAAGAAAAGACTGGCTCTGTGTGTGTGTAGTGAAGAAAAGGATGCCCCCTGACTCACTTCTGTACCCTCAATGGCAAGGTCATCAGAACCTTCCTCAGACACCGCATTTGAAAGAGGCACCTATAGTTTTGAAAATGGATAGCATTCCTACTCTGCTTCCTATCCATCTTAAAAGATGTCTTCAAGAGATTGTGGCAACAGCAAGTGTCCCACTGCTTATATCTTCAGTTGTCACTAGCCTTCTCAGGAAACAGAATGTCATGTATCTTATTCTCTGCTGGGAGAGTGTGAAATTTCTCACTAACATATAAGGCATTAATAAGCCCAAGCCATGTTGATTATATTGCAGGATTTGAGTTGGGTTATTTCATTCTAGTTAAGCCTGAAATAGAAGAGTTATAGCCTAGAGCCATATGTTTCCAAAATATAGGAGGTCTTTTTGTAAACGTGGGTGTTTTTTTCTGTTTGGTAGAAGATCCTTTTCCATTTGGTCCTTTAGAAGGTTGAGTAAACTTTTAGACCATGGAGGATTAGGGTAGTGGCTATGTACTCTGATTGTTCTTGGGTGAATATTGGCACTAAAGGCAGTCCATTCGTAAAATGGCTCCTCTTCAAGAAAAACAGACTTTTTAAGGGAAAGAGTGATAGATGAATATGTAGGAATATGTATGTGTTGAGAGAAGGGAAATAGTTTAGAAATTCATGAAGGCACACCAGTTTTACAGAATGGCAGGGCAGAGTTCTGATGATGAAAAATCAGATTAGGTTGAAGTGCAGGGGTGCTTGTACATATGTGAATCATTTGACTAATGTACTTGGGCTTCTTTTCTTTCCCAGTAATGTGCTTTGGTAGAAATATGTTTTTTCCAGATGTGCCCTGCCACTGTTGACTGATTTAATTATAGAGAGCAGCTTTCCATTTCCTTTGACACAGGCAAGCAAATAGAATAAGATTAGCACACCAGAGATGGGTGAACAGTTTGGTGTTTCAATTTACCTTCTGCTAATATGTTTGGGAAAAGGCTTAATAGAATTGCTTCTACACTCTCCTTCCTTTTTGTTTCTCATCTCTTTCTTCATTGTCTTGCATCACAAGGATTTGTAGATTAAAGTGGAAAACACTCAGATATCTGTGATATTTGTTATCCTCTCTGTCATTCTGAAATTGCTGGAGAAAAATTGGCTTTTCATTTGTAGGTTGTCTTTTGTGTCTAAAATGATGGTTTTCTCACAGATAAAAGTATCTGTTAGACTAGTCTGCTTCTCAAACCTTAATGTGCATACAAATGACCTGGGGATCTTGTTAAAATGCAGATTCTGTAGATCTAGGGAGGGCCAAGTTTTCTGCATTTCTAACAAGCTCCCAGATGATAATGATGCTACTGGTCCAGGACCACGTGTTGAGTAGCAAGGCATTAAAATACCATATTTGGACAGTAAACATTCTCCCTGCAATCACACTGAGGCTAGTACTGGGAAATAGCTATTCCTAAATTGGGATGCATCATCCAGATGGAACAGAACCACATGTTCTACCATCCAGAGCCACTGGGTTAAGTTTGCAAATACTCCTTATAGATCACAGTTCTCTTTATCCTTTGTAACGCACATTAACGTTCTTTTCCTCATTCAGTCCTCAGACTAACCTGAAGGAATAGATCAGATGATCTTAGTAGCCCCTTCTTACAGTTGAACACTGTGGTTAGGTGACCAGTGTAGTATCACACAGGCACAAATGCCCAGGTTTCCTGACATCTGGTAAAGTGTTGTTCTGTCCCAGTTCTTCACTTCCAGATCATTAGGTAGTCTTAAGGTGTCATTTAACAATATGCACTCTGGATTCTGGAGCAGTCTGCAAATATGAGTGGAGCTTGTGCTTCTTCATTCCTTGCTCTGTGTTTACAGCTCTCCATTGGAGGCATCATCATTCTGAAGGATACCAGTGAAGACATTGAAGAGCTGGTGGAACCCGTGGCAGCCCATGGCCCGAAAATTGAGGAGGAGGAACAAGAGCCAGAACCCCCAGAACCATTTGAGTATATTGATGATTAAGGACCAGAGGTGTGTGTGGATCAAAATTGTGTATCAAGGGAAATCTCTTTGTCAGTACTTCACCGATGTTTTATGCAGAGCTTGCTCCAGAATGTAAATCTACACAATGCTCCTTACATTGAAAAACCTTGCTACCCTCTCCAAAAAAGTCAGCTGAACCGACAAGTTTGCTCACTAATGCAGTGGATTTACATTTTGGTTTAAGCTCCCTGTTGTGGATCAGTTATAGTTTGTAGATCACACTTTGAGTAGCGCAGGTCTAGACTTCTTGCTGATTCTTCTCTCCCTCCCTTTCCTTTGCCAACACTTTTGGTACTTAACATTAATTCATTCAGTAATGCTTTTAAACACCTAATGTGTGTAAGACACAGTACTTATAGGTACTTTGCGGTCAGTTAGACTATAACACAAAGCTTTGTCCAGTTGAAAAGATTATTATTATGCCAGTGTTCTAACAATGTTGAAGGCAGGTCTTTAGATGTAAAAGATTAGAATCATCTAATTTCATGAAATTGTCATTCTTCTTTCTCCCATTCTTTTTGAATGGTCATCACATATTTGAAGATGCATGTAAACTGTATGGTCAAGGTTCTCTAATTCTACCCGAGTGCAAATTCATTGTCAGACAAATATGAATTTGTTCTACTCTTCAAAGAAAATAAGAACAGTATCATTTATTACATTATGACAAAAGAAAAACACATTTAAATGTGAGGTTGCAAATCCAGCACCGTGAGTGTGAGTGTTACACACTGACTAGCAATTAATGAAAGCTTTTACAGAATCTCAGATAAATATTAAGGCAGAACCCCCGCCACTAATAGAATATATTCAAGCCTCTGGGAGACAGTTTGGACCTTAGAGAGAGATTTATACTAACCTCCCTATAATCTAAACTTACTCTCGAAAATTATCTTTCAGCCTCTGATTGTTTCCTAAGCTTTACCGAACAAGCACTTGACAGTGTTAATACCACAAGCACTCAGTCTCTATGTAGAACTGAACTGGCTCACATTAGTCCCCTTCAACCTTTCACAGTACCTTATTGAAAACCCCCTGGTTCAGTAACTACAAGGTGGCTTAGAAGTTTTTGGTGGTGGTGGTGGTGGGGTTTTTTTTGTTGTTGTTATTCTTTGTTTTTTGGTGAGGAAAACTGTCCCTGGGCTAACACCTGTCCCAGTTTTCCTCTGTTTTGTATGTGGGATGCTGCCACAGAATGTCTTGATGAGCAGTGTATAGGTCCATGCCCAGGATCCAAACCTGCGAACCCCAGGCCGCTAAAGTGGAGTACATGAACTTAACCACTACGCCACCAGGCCGGCCCCTGGCTTAGAAGTTTTTAGTTGGAAATTGGATTCTTCTTAGTTTTCAAAAGGATAAAATATTCAGTCCAATAGGAATTTGAAAACTATAATCTATCTTAGCACAAACTGGCATGTTAGGACTGCATAGGCAGGGTTTGGGGCTAGTTTTAGACTTCAGCAGCTAGTAGAAGAAAAAAGAAGAATGTTCTTAAAATAAAGAATGACCCTAGCTTCCCCTTCTTCCCCCTTGCCCAGGATCTCATTGCCTGTCTGAAGAAGATTGTTTAGGTTCATACTGGAAATTCATGCTGAGACCTGCTATTCACTGCATATATCATTGCCTCTGCGCTGACCTGAAGAACCTTGTCTCCACATCTTTGGTTGAAGAGAAGATATATGACTATTTAGTGCGCTCTTTCACAGAACTTGGTTTTCAAATAAATATATTAAAATCTCCAGATAAACAAGGACTTTCTGTTTATTTTTCAACCCAGATTTTAAATAAATGGATCCAGTACTCTTTCCCCCCACCGTGAAATGCCTAAACGCAAAGAGCTAAATCCCTGTTTGCTAGGATGAGTGTGCGTGACTCTCATGTTAATGAAAAAGTTTAACTCTTTTATAGCTTATTTGAAAAATAATGGAAAAAAGTAAGAAAGAAAAAGTATCAACCCTTGTTCATCACTCCAAGAATTCTCTGCAGTTTTTTTAATGGGATTGAGGGTGTAGGGGCCATCACTTACTGAAGAAGTCCCTGTAATGATGCAAGGGAAATGCAGTCTGTTTAGGCAGCTCAGAAGCTTTTTTTTTTTTAAATAAGCTTTGCTTATTGTTTCCTGCTTTTGACCCTGTTACAGACAATAGATATAAATTATTTAGTTCCTTTTAGCCACAGGACCTGATAATGTGCCTTTTTTTCTTTCTCCTTTTCTACCTTTTTTTCATGTTTTTTTTTAGTTGAGGTATAATTTAAATGCAATAAAATGCAGAAATTTGAAGTTATACAATTTGATGAATTTTGACAAGTACAATTTTGATTTCTATATTATCAGGCCTTTCTTGGGTGCTTGGCTTTTGAAATAAGCAGGCAGGGTCGTTATTCTGACAACTGCCCCTCCTGGTGTTCTTGACATATGAAATGGATCTCTAAATTACTGGGACTGCAGTCTGAGCCGGATTTGGGGGTTTATGGGGTTTCTATGTTTTGGTCTTCAATCATGTAAAATAAGAAGAGGTAGTTTGCGCATTATACATGAGTGGTTCTTTGCTCCAACCTTGATTCTTAGACTTCTTAATTTAGGATATAGTCTTTGGAGTCTGGAGAAAAAAGCTCTTCTTAGAGGAAACAAACTGCTGGATGGATCAGCCCTCATCCTCTCATCTGCCGCAGCTTTGTTGTTGGGTCCAGGTCTAAAGGTTACTGATCCCAAAGGATGGCTCCACTCATTGGTTAATTTCATTGTATCCCCTCCTTTGTAAATTCCTTGTTTCCTCAATATCAGATGATTCTATAAAAGAGATTATCTCATTTCCTAGCCTCTCATTAGCTATGTCCTTCCTGTTCAAGCTCCTAGCATTGCTTGCATTTCAGACAGTTATCTCTAACATTTCCCTTAATATATGAAATGTTTAAAAAACAGAAGTCTCCCAATGATGTCACTGTCCAAAATTGAGTAATCTGGGAGAGGTGGTACATTCACTGGCCTCTCGCCAAAGTTATTAAATTCCTTCCAAAATTAATAGACTAAATTCAGAGAGCAGTCAGCACTAGTTCCTAGTAGGCAGTGCAATTTAGAATTTGTATCTTGGTCTTAAATCTTGAGGTTATATCTTTAAAAAATGCAAGCTATAAAGTAAAATGGCCACTTGGATCAGATTATGATGAGACTGTTTTCCCCAGTGGTTTTTTTTCCTAGAAGATTTGCTAGGATATGCATAGCACTGAGGAATCACCAAGGAGCAAAGAAATCTAGTGAAATAGAACAGGGTGAAATAAAGTCATGTGTGAAGACAGGATAGAAGCTGGAATTGATAGATTCAGTAGAAGAAACAGAAGGGAGAATGGCAGCAATTACTCCCAGATGATGTCATCGTGCCACGGTTTCAGAGTTGAAGGCAAGTGGCATCCACAACAATGAAACCAGATGGAAGGAAATTATTTGATTTCTTAGACTGCACTTAATCCTAGAATCCAGTCTCTCCCACCCATCTGCAGATAAATGACTCCACTGACTCTTCCTTTCAAAAGTACTCTTTCCTTGGTGTCAGTGGCCCGTCTTTTCCTCCTGTCTCTGACTTCCCCTTAATTGAACAATTGAAAAAATATTTATCTTTATCTGAGCATTTCTTTTTGCTGGGATTCTTGGGTTCTTTGGCAGGTCCCACTCCCTCTGCCTGCTTTATAACTCTAGTCTTCCTCAGAATTTGGTCTTGGGTCTTCTCAGTCAACCCACTCTGTAAGCAGCCTCATCCATCCCATACCTTCCGTCACGCTCTCTGCTGCCGATGCCCAGTCTACGTCCTTCCCTTCCCTTTCACCTGAGCTCCTGCATTCACATCCAGGCATTTACTGGGCATCCCCATTTGGGCCGTTTCACAGACATTGAAAACAGTCTATCCAAAGCACATCCAGCCTCCTCCGCTTCTCCTCTTTGGTACAAATGATAACCCCTTCATCTGGTGGTCCGCACCAAAACCCACGTGTCATCCTTGCCTCAGTGTTTAGCCTCTCAAATATCTCTCCAGTTCATCTACCCTTCTTCCCCACTGTTCACTGCCTCTAATTCAAGCACTTAAATGTCTATCTGCCTCTAGACTCGGTCCATTCCAATCCATTCTGCAAATTGATCTTCCTAAAATGCAGATCATGATAGTCTCCTTAAAATCTCTCAGTAGTTGTTTGTTGAGTAATGCCCGAATTCTTTAATATGTGTACAAAGCTCTGTAAGGCTTTAGCTGCTGCTCATCTCTCCAGCCTCCCATCTCTTCACTCTTCTCCCACCTCACACTCAGAACCACTTTCACTTCCTCCAAAGAGCCAGGCTTTCTGTCACCTGGCCTTTGCACATACCATCCCCTCTGCCTGAGATACCCTCCTCTCTTCATTCCCACCCTCTCCCTCTAGGTCTGGTGAATCTACTAGTTAGTTCTTTAGGTCTTGATTTTTAGAGACTTCCTGCAAGAAACCCCAATTTCCCCACCAGCGCTGGACTAGGTCCTTCTCTGTGCGCCCCCAGGACCCAGTATCGCCCCCTGTTGTCCTTGTCACGTAATATTACCACTCATTGCCTCATTGACTTGCCTATCTTCTCTACGTTTGTCTTGCTCACCGCTATAACCCTAGTACATAATGTGTGTGCATATATTCATTGATACCTGTATTGTTGACAGTGGTGAGAGCCACAACTGAGCACTAACAGAACAAGTGGGACAGAGTCCATGAGTGCAGAAGGCATGACTAATTCATGAGTGTTGGAGCCGCCTTCCCCCGGGGGTCGAAATGTCTCTTCTCATTTCTCCACTGCAGTGACTGAACGCTCCTGCTAAGGACTGTTTCTCAATTGGTTTTACTCTTTGAGAACCCTAGCTCTTCTTTGTGTAGGCAAGATTGTGTTTCTGGTATGAGATGAGAAGAAATGAGCTTGGGCAAAAAAACTTCTATGGCTTTGTCCCACACCCCTCCCCAACCTCCTTATCTTCATGATAAATGAGACAACCCTCCACTTTCCAGAGAATCTCTCAGAAGGTGCTTGGCTTGATTGTTTCTAGAGCTCAAGTTCCTTTTCTACTCATTGTTTACAATTAAAAGCTGTAAGTGCCCTTCCAAGCCAAACTGCATAATGGGAAGATCGTGGACTGCTGGCCTCAGACTTCGGTTCAGATCCTGATCTTGTCACTTAGTGGTTTCCTCATTTGTACAGAGGAAATAGTGTTCACCTCAAGGTCCTTACGAGAATAAATGATAATGGCTAATTATTACGTTTACTATGTGCTAGACACTGCTAAGAATCACATATATTGACATACTCATTCCTCACAACCACCCTATGAGGCAGATGCTATTATCTTAAGATAATCTATGTTAAAAAACCTAGCCCTTAAGTAGGCATTCACTAAATTTTAGTTGAATCAGAATGGCATGGCCTAACCCCTCATTTTACACATGAGGACACTCATAAGAGTGAAGTGACCAGTTCAACATCAAAAGTCATTTCTACAGTTGTGCTTCAAGTTCATCTTTCCATTACACTGGTTGCTGGCCTATTAGTTTTCCGGGCTTGTTTGATCCAAAGGGGCAGCAGACCTCCAAATAGCCATATAGCTGTGCTATATCCAGATTCTGCTCCAAGTTTGTGTCTTCCTGCATACTCCTAAGCTAGTAGCATTTTCAGAAAGGGCTTGTCAACAAACGCAGTATTTCCAAATACCCATGGCCTCTACAACACGGCCCACTGTTGATGGGCAGTTCCCATCTGTTTGCTAGGAACCAGGCCGTTCCTTCGGTGCGTGCACTCAATATTTTCCAAATCAGTGAGTTATTTATTTATAATAAAATTGCATCCGGGAGATAATTACCTTCAAAGATCTTGGGCATTACCCAGAGCTGGGACTTGGCAAAGAGCTGGACAGAGATAAAGAGTTCCCCATCTAGTCATTCCCATGACCTGGTGTGAGCGGCCTCTGACTGTTCTGCCATGGTCTTCTCTCGGAAGCCCTGATTCATGTTCTAAAGATTTAGGCAGTTTACAAGCATCCTAGGCTTTCTGCTTATGCTGGGTATGAACTAGCCTCTCCAAAATAAGGGCGGGGGATGGGTCCCTAAGCAAATTCCTTCCCTTGTTGCTGGGTTAAAGCCTAGTGGGGGTATTCACTTACACCTCACTGCCAGCCCCAGTAATCGCTCTCCTCCAAGCGCCTCTCAGGCCTGTATGACATGGTTGGCAAGGCGGTTCATTGTTCTCCCCTGGTTTCCTGTGTGTATAGGATTTTTGTTTTCCAGCCGGTCTATAAATAAGCTCCCCCAAAGTCCTTGTCACAGTATTTGATAAATAATGCGTATTGGTTTCAGATTAAATCGTCGCTTCAGCCTGGGGAGTCTGGTGATGCCCTTGATCCTGATTTGTTTTTCTCCATGGCACTTATAACCACCCAGCAAATCATGTTTGTTTATTGTCTCTTTCCCCTGATTAGCATAGAACCTTCATGAGGACAAGGAGTTTCTTTTTTCTGACTGCTGTACTCCTAATACCTAAAGAAGTTCATGGGTCATTATAGGCGCTCAGTATTTATTCGATGGACAGGTGGACAGACAGATGGACGGAGGGACGGATGGACAGATGATGGTGACAAACGTATTCAGCTCCTGCGTGCTGGGTACTATGTGCAGCTGTTTACTCACGTTACCATCTTTCATCCTCACAATTCTATTGCGAGGTAAATATTACTATCCCCATTTTACAGAAAATGAGGCTTAGAGAAGTTTAGGGTCCTTAGTGAGTTGTGGGACTGGAATTCAAATCCAGGTTTGTCTGACTACAAAATGTTTCTTTTGGTTTTGTTTTTGCTTTTGCTTATATTTTAGCCACTGTGGCCGTGATGCAGCAGATCTGGAGTCCATCTCAGGCACCCCGCAAGTGTCAGCAGCACTCAGAGGCTTCTGGTACAGACGGTCCTGAGACACACTGCCCTACACAAAGTCGCCTCCAGAAGACCTGAGTCACCTTGCCATTTATAGAGTGTGGACAAGGGGATAGTGAGGACCCCAGAACCCCTCCAACAGCATAGCCGTCCACAAAGCCCTCCTTAGAAGACAGATGTCTCCAGGGGTAAGGCACACCCGATAGAGTGTGAACATACCTGGAGACCACGTATTTCCTTCCCAAAAGAGAGGACCCCAGAAACCAAATTGATGGCCAAGTGGCAGGAAGTGGGAGCCCTGTGCTGCTGCACCCCTTGGACAGGTCTCTTTGTGGTGCACAGGCTCTGCGGCTCCAGCCCTGCGGCTTCCCTGTGCCCAGGCTCTCCTACACTCACCATGCAGTTGCTGTTCACCATCGGAAAGGTCTTTGGATTTGTCTAACTGTGGCAGCAGCCCATTTTATGAGATGCTTCTTGCTCGCTTCCCCAGAGCATTGTGTTGGGCAAACTGAGGAGCCGAGAGGGCAAGAGAGCCAGCAGGGGCAGCCACGATGCACCACTTACACATGGAAGTACCCCACCGTGGCCCCCAACCTGAGACTCTGTGGCTTGCAGTGACCCAGGGAGATCCAGAACATCGCATTACCCAAGCAGACAGTGTCTGTAAGTGGATGCCATCCAGTCAGTCCTTGCCCTGGAGTCTCCAGGCCTTAGGCTGGCCCCACAGCGGCCTGAACACAGGTGCCTCAGCCTCTCCCCTCTTTGGTGCCCGAAGAGGAATTATGTCCAGTCAGCCTAGTGACACCTCAGCCAGCAGCAGGGCAAAGGCAAGAGGGCCACACTCCAGGGTCAAGCGAGGACAGAAGGGCCAGAGTTCCCATTAGTTCAGCATAGCAGAAGCCCAGGAAAAAAACAATTTTATTTTTCTTAAAATAATTTGATCAGCATATATTTGTAATTGAAATAGTCTTTATGGGAAAAGTGAACAAGTTGTTAGACTTCCTTACATTTATTTGGTGACTTAGAAATGTTTTTTCTTTTTAATGGGGGCAAGGAGGGTGTTGAGTAGAGGCACTCTAATCGTTTTAGTGCTTAGAGTCTTTAAAGGTCCTAATCCTTTAAAGGTCCTCCTTTAAAGGTCTGCCCCAAACAGGGACACGTAATCTGTGCTCAGTCCCTCAACATTCTTAAGCAGCTGGTTCAAGACAAAGTCATGCTCTGGCAGTGGAGCTGATACTAATAAGGAATGTGGAAAAGCATTGCGTCTGAGGGAAAGCCAGCGTGGCCAAAACAAGCTGTGGAAATTAAATCTGTTGATGACCAGATTGAGCTCATACTTCTGTACCACGTTAGAGAAGACCTAAGAAGCTCATTCTCTCATTTATTCACCCATTCTCTAGTGAGCCTCTGTAACATTTGCAGCCCAGCCACCATTTGCATTCCTTCTGGTAATTGCTGTCTGTACTTTCAGTTCTCCTTGAGGAATGGGCCATCTCCTAGCTCAGCCCACACACCAGTCAGCACGTTCCATCCACAGGCCACGGAGATTGGGTCAGGGAGGTACAAGCGACCCGAGTCAGGCCAATCCCAGCCAACAAGACCCAATTCTGGGGCATCTGTTCCAGCTACTGGAAACCACTCTTCTGCTTCTGATGTGGCCTGAATATGACGCCAACCCAGAGGAAGCTGGCTGAGAGGTGGGTCCAAATGGCATCATGAGAGCCCCAACTCAAGCTATGCCTCTACCTACAGACTGTGAAGTTCCATGAGCAACAAGCTCTCTTTGCTTAAGCAAAACACAAGTCACTAGGAGTTGAATTTCTAGCATTCGATGCCAAAACAGTACTTCAAGGGGAGCCATGCTCTTCCCACACTGGGCTGTTAGCTCCTGGGGCTGGACTTGGTCCATTCACATTGATATCCCCTCCACACCCACGGCCTGCAGCAGTGGTTCTCAGGGTGGGGGCACGACCGGGAGGGAGGCATTTCGCACATTGGTGGGGGTGTTTTTGGTTTTCACAATGACTGGGGAACCCAACTGGTGCTCCTGGTGGGAGCCCACCAGGCTCGACTTCCTGCAGTGTGTGGCTGGGGTAAGACTGGTCTTGGTCTAGTTCAGAACTTTACCAAGAGCTGTTCATCATTTTGAAAACTCATGCCAAAGATGGCCACCCCCACCCCACCCTACCTGCCCTACTGAGTCACCATGCACCACCACACACCTGTGCCTGTCACACGGCAGTGACTGCCCAAGGCCACGTGCCTCAGACTTCTTTTAATGTCTCCTGGTGTAGTCTGCCCAAGCACTTACATATGGAAATACATATTTTTTTTTAATAAAATTGCTGCCTTTTATTTCTTCTTTCTATTACCATTAGGGCATTATAATGATTATTTTAAAATCATGTGGGTAAGGAGGTTCTCTTATCTGGGAATTTCATTTTAGGATAAGAAAGAGGATATTGCAAAACGTGTTATTAAAGGGGAGTCTGGGAAGGTGGAGACTCACCACCCGGGGCAGCCGGGCGGCTCCAGCGGGGAGCCCCTCAGAGGCCTCCCTGTCTGTTCCTCCCGGCAGGCGTGGCCTCCGCTGCACCCTTTGCAGCCTCTACCCTATAAGGACATGTGAGGGCTGAGCAGGCAGAGAAAATGAATGGGCTCCCCTGGCTGGCGCCTGCAGCTCTCACAGCTTCCCAGAGGGGAGTGGGTGGGGGCGGCAGAGGGCGGGAGCAAGCAGCCTCCCAGGAGAGGGCCCCCTCCCAGAGCTTGGGCTCTACTGTGCCCCCTGCCACTGGGAGCCCCCCGTTAGAGGATCTGGAGTGAGCCAGATTTTCAAGTGCAAGTAAGGAAAACTGCCTGTCCACAGGCCCTGTTACTTACCTCCAGACAGGTGTACACACGTTTCCATGGGACACGTAGTTCTAGAAAATGTGAGTCAGGACAGATCCGAGCACTGAGGGCTCGTGGGGCCAGGATGGAGTGCCGGGGGAGGGAAATCTGTCCCTTGTCTTGGCTCCTTCCCCAGACCTGTGTTCTGGGTTTGGTGCCACTGGTGGAGATAGCGAAAGGCCTGCCTGGGTGGTTGCGTGGCCACAGCTGGCCTGGCTGCAGACCTGGCCTTCCAAAGGCCTGGACAGCTTAGACCCGAGAGGCTTGGGGTCCAGACCAAGCCCCAGACACTGCATGGGCAGGGCCACCATGGTGGACTACCACCCAGGAGGACCCCTGGATGCAGCGGTGGGTCACCCAGCACCCCCACCTTCCCGGAGGGCCAGGGCCACTCCCCAGACCCCAGCCCTCCTCCAGCACTTGTGGGCTGGCTCCAGGGAGAAGGCTGAGAAGGAGCTGGCCCTGCCCCCACCTTATATAGCTGTTCTTGGAGCCAAAAATGTTTATTTCCCAGCCTTTGGGTAGTTCCTCCAGGGAGGGACCTTCACAGGTAGGCTGAAGGGAAATGGAGGCATAGGACAGGGTGGCGATTCATCCCAGGTCATGCTGTGCCTCCCTGCCCAGCCCCCCGTGTGTGGAAGCCCAGGTCCAGATCATGTCAAAGTGACCTGGGTTCCAGCATCAGCTGGACCACCCCCTCCCTTTGCTCAGCTCCCCATAAAGATGCTGCCCTGAACCTACCCATGTGGCCACCAGAGAAATAGCGATCTGTGGGTCTTTGCTGGGCCACCTCTGGGACCACTTGCTTCAATCTTGGGTCAAGACAGGACAGACATGACAGGCAGGCTCAGGCTGCCAGTTCCGTCCTTCCAGCTCAGGTGCGGGGCAGCCCCAGGATGATGGTCTGGCACCTGCTGCAGGTAGAGCACAGTGCACAGACTGTGTGGGCCACATCTAAGTAAGCTGGTCTCCGCAACTAGATGGGCAGAGCACACCCCGCTACCCACTGGCTCCCTGAGAGCCTGGGGCAAGGATCGGGGCCTTACATCGATGTCTCCCCCAGGACCTGCATGGAGAAGGTCAGAGAACATTGTGGGGCCTCGTGGGCCAGGGCGGGTGGCAGAGACAGAGCTAAGAGAGCCCGGATCTCCACTGCCTCCAGGGCAGCCAGGTCCTTGAGGGGCACCAGCCTCCTGACGCTCCCAGCTGCCAGGACCCCTCCCTAGGCGCCACCCCTTGGACCCACCTACTGGATGCATGACTCCTTCGCCAGTGGCCCCGAACCAGAGTGCTCAGCACAGGCAGTGCCGCTCAGCAGCTGTGTCAGCCAGGTGGATGGCAGCTGCCCCTCCTCCTCGGGCTCTGGCAGCCAGGAGCTCTCTCGGGTTTTTCACCCCGTGCCCATCTCTAAAGAGAATCAGCTCCTCTTCAAGTATCTGCTCCCAAGAATCTCCCCAGAGAGAAACGTGTAGATGGCATGAGAGGCTCTGAGGGGCTGTGTTAGTGTGAATTAGATTTGACCACAGGGTCTCTGAACAACCAAAGTGACAGTAGCTCAAATAAGCCAGACGTTGGTTTCCCTCTACTCACCAAATCTGCAGTATCAGTGCAGGGCGCCCCGGTGCTCCTCAGCGTCAGGGACCCGTGCTCCCTCTCCTGTGCTGTGTACTGAGCTGAATAGTGTCCCCCCAAATTCACGTCCACCCAGAACCTCAGAATGTGACCTTATTTGGAAATAGGGTCCTTGCAGATGTTACTATTTAAGATGAAGTCATACTGGAGGAGAGAGGCCTTAAACCCAGTGGTGTTCTTACAAGAAGAGGAGAAGACACACAGACACAGACACAGAGCAAAGGCCACGGGACGATGGAGGCAGAGATGGAGTGAGTGATATAGCTACAAGCCAAGGAACACAAGCCAAGGATGGCTGGCAACCACCAGAAGCTAAGAGAGAGGCACGGAACGGGTTCTCCCTCGGAGCCATCAGAAGGAACCAACCCTGTCGACACCTCGATTTTGGATTTCTGGCCTCCTGAACTGTGAGAGGATATGTTTCTGAGAGACAGAATACATTTCTGGTTTTGTTCTGTTTTGTTTTGTTTTGGTGAGGAAGATTGGCCCTGAGCTAACATCTGTGCCAATCTTCACCTATTTTATGTGGGACGCTGCCACAGCCCGGCTTGATGAGTGGTGCCAGGTCTGCGCTCCAGATCCGAGCCTGTGAACCCCGGGCTGCCCAAGCAGAGTGCACGAACTTAACTCTGCCACCAGGTGGGGCCCACATTTCTGTTGTTTTAAGCTGCCCAGTTGGTGATACTTTGTTACCATGGCCCCAACAAACTAGTCACCATAGGTCCCAAGGTCACCTTATGATCCCATGTGGCACCTATGCTTCAAATAACACATCTGCATGCCAGCCACCAGGAAGGAGAAAGGAAGAAGAAAGGAAGAAGCCGCAACCCTCCCCTGATGGACACTTCTAAGATGTTGTACACGTCGTCTCCACTCTCGTTCCCTTGACCAGAGTTGAATCACCCAGTGATATGTGCCCAGCTAAACATGGTAGGATTTATTAGTATGGAAAAAGAGGAGAAGGGAAATTGGGGCATAATATTGCACGTTCCAGAACAACCAACCTGCCTCTACTAGATGTTTCTGGTCCCCAGGTCCCCTCTGATGGAGCCAGCATCGCCATCCTTTCCCTGAGCAGCACCCCACCTTGCTGGCTGCCTTCCTCCCTAGCTCCAAATTCCCTTCTGTTACGGGGCACTTCAGGTCAGCCCCAGCTCCCACCTTAAACCACATTCCCCACACCCACCACAGTGCTCAGAGGCAAAAGGCTGTGGGGAGCAGCACCCAGCCTCCTGGGAAGGCAGAGCACTGAGACCTTGGGTTCTCAGCAGCTCCTCGCCCACCCTCACCCCAACCAACTTATCCAAGTATTTCTGCCAAATGAATCCAGTGCTCGGCCTACGAGACAATCCGGAGAAAGAAATTTCTTTCACTGCCATACAAATGAGACCCTGTCATCTTTCCAGCCTGGCTTTGGTTGGTTGGACTTTACCACTCATGGCCCAGCCTGGAAACCTTCAAACTCAGAGCATCTCCTCCTCCGCCCCAACCAGCCAATAGGCCCAGAGAAAGGATGCTGCCGTGTCCCAGTAGCTCATGCTTCTCCAGCCCAGGAGTTCAAAAGGGGTGGAATGAAGGGTCCCTCCCACGGACTCCTCTCACCCTCCACCTGTTTTCTCATGTGGTCCCGTTGACTCTAGAGCTTCTGGTCAGCAGTCACACAGATGTGCAGCTCCAAGATGGGACTCTGCTGCTGGCAGCGCCTGCTCCGAGCCGGGACCGGCTGTACCCTGCAGCTGGTGGAGCTGGAAGGCGGCTGCTGGGTGGTCACCCGCAAAGGGGGAGGGAGGCACGATTTTGACATGTTAGTCCCACTGCTGGGACGCCGAGGCGCAGAGGGCGGATGTCCGAGCCTCGGATGGTTGAGTATTTGATGAATCTGCCCCTTGTGTTGGCACCCAGCATTCTGGTATCAGCTTCCTGGATGTACCCAGACCTCAGCAGGCTGACCTTGACCCTGCAGACTGACCTCTGTCATCTCTGCCCTGGGCCCCCAGCTGGGCCATATTTGCCTGAACCCAAGGGATGCACAGAGTTCATCTCACTTTTCCTGGACAGCTTCTCAGCCCCTACTCAAAGCAGGGGCTGCAAATACTCAGGGGAGAGGGTGATTTAACTCTATTTACCAGAAACTTCTGAGCCTGGGCAAGATGCTGCTACACTGACAGCTACTCAAACATCTCTGCCTACTTCAGCACCTCCCCCCAGAATCTTGACAGGCCCTCCTGGGACCTGGTCCAGGCCTGGAGTCAGAGGAGAGCTAAGCCACTCCCCTGTCTCACAGCGGGAGGGAGGAGAGGTTTGCAGAGCTGGAGGCCGGGCGTGTCTGGGTCCCTCCTCTTCCCCTCCTTGCTCCCCGAGCACTGTCTCTTGGACAAGCAGAGTGGCCTGGGATGGAGCCGGCTCTGCCCAGAGACCTGTGTGAGTCCAGACTCTTCCTTGCAAGTAAAGTAATCAGCTTGAATCACACTCAGCAAAGGAGCCTTTACCCTATGCTTGCAGGGGTGTTGTAGAAAGTGGAGGGCACGGTGCAGCCGCCGCAGGAAGGACTGGATCAGACGCTAAGGGCCCCAGACTCCAGGGAGAACCCTGCCACCTGGCTTAGCCCCGTGCAGGGCACCACCCACTGCTGCCGGGTTCCCGTTACAGGCCTAGCCACATAGGGAGCGGACTGTCAGTCCCAGGCCCACACAGAGTCCCACGCAGATCCCAGAGGAGAAGAGAGACAGCACACACTGCTGGAGTCTTCCTTCCAGCTCCCAGTGAGGCCCGCTCCACCTCTGACTTCCTTGTGATGCAAACCAACAAAATCTCCTTTGGCTTAAGCTGTTTTCAGACAGGTTTCTGTCACTGTGCATGGAGGAGTCCTGGTCTGACTTTGTAAGGAAATGAGGCCAGAGAGAAAGGGCAGAGGCCTCCACAAAAGAGAGAGAGCTTAACAGTTGAGCAGACAGCTTGTAAGGAGGAGAGAGCTTGCAATGAGGGAAGGCGAGGTCGGCCTGGGCTGCTGTACCTGAGGCAGCTCCAATGTGTCTGCGCTGACTTCCTTCCCAGGGTCAGGGGCTGGGGGCCAGGGGACAGCGTCAGGAGAGGGTGGCCTGGGGCCGGTGATGAGACGAAAACAGTGATGCCCAGGCCGCCCGGGTGGGGACTGTCTCCGCTCCAGGACGCGTGTGATTTCTGGGAACCTCTCCGCGCGCTCTGACCGCCGGGCTGGCACAGCCAGAGGCCGGGTTCCTGGAAGTGACGGCCTGGGGAAGGCGGGGGTGCGCGGGCGGCCAGGCAGGGGCAGATTTTCCGCCCGGGCCGGGGCTCAGGTCGGGCTGGGGGTGGGGTGGGGCTTCTGCCTTAAGACTCTACCGAAGACCCCGGCTGACCCCGTCCTTCCCAGGCCAGAGGTCACTGCAGTGAGCCCCGACCCAAGATTCGGGTCCCTGGGTGAAAACTCCTGCGGCGTGTTGCTCGCTCCTTGGGGCGGAGCGGCGGCGCCGATGACCATCAGCGCTGAGGCGCCCCGGGTGCGGCCGCCGCTCCACCTGGTCCCCGCGGGGGCGGGCGGTTTCGGGGCGGCTTCCTCCGGCGGCGCGGCCGGCTCCTCCCGCGGAGAGATTTATCCCCGGCGGCTCGGGGGGCGCGGGTCTCCCCTCGCAGAGCCCGGATCCGCGCGCCAGGCCCCGGGGGATGCTCGCTGCCGCGCTCGCTCTGTTCCGCGGTCCGGCCTTGGGACTTGAGAGGCACCCGGAGCTCCACCCGAGACCCTTCGGTCCAGCGGTTCCCACACTTGACGTGCCCATCCGAATCTCCCAGAGTTCTGGGCCCCACCCCCAGAGCTTCTGATTCGGCAGGTCCGGGCGGCGCCTGATAATTTGCATTTCTTCCTTCCTTCCTTCCTTCCTTCCTTCCTTCCTTCCTTCCTTCCTTCTTTCCTCCCTCCCTCCCTCCCTTCCTTCCTTTTTTTTTTGAGGAAGATTAGCCCTGAGCTAACATCTGCCGCCAATCCTCCTCTTTTTGCGGAGGAAGACTGGCCCTGAGCTAACATCCGTGCCCATCTTCCTCTACTTTATATGTGGGATGCCTGCCACAGCATGACTTGTCAAGCTGTGCCCATGTCTGCACCCGGGATCTGAACCAGCGAACCCAGGGTGAACCCGGGGCCACCCAGAAACAGAACGTGGGAACTTAACCGCTGTGCCACCTGGCCAGCCCCAGAACTTGCATTTCTAACAAGTTCCCAGTGCTGCCCGCTCCGGGGACCCCACTTGCAAAGCCAGTGGCCAGTGCTTACCAAGTCTCTCCTCACTGCCCATAATTTCACTTTTGGCTTTATAGGTCTGTCAGTAAAAGGCTTCATCCCAGGGGCAGAAAGGCGTTCTACATCTTATCCTTGACCTCAGGTTCAGCTGAGTTCATGGGTCATTCAGTATTGGTGGGGAGAAGGGTAAAAAGGGAGATTTAATATTACTGTGTGCACCTTATATCATCACGAATTATTCTCTTTATTGTAAGATTAATCAATAATTTATTGAGTAACTCAGTGATGACTTTGTCTTAGCCACGCCTCCGTCTAGTCCATATGGAGGTCTCACTGTGAAAGCAAGAATCATAACGTCATGTTGCTTTAGGACAAGTAGGACTGGTGGTTAGGCTAAGACAACAGTGAGCTCGGGACATGCTTCCTGGCTCACAGGAATCCCTTCTGCAGCGTTCCAAACATCCAAGACAGGGACAGCCACAGCACTAAAGATGTTCTGTGTGTGCCATGTCCTGCTGGTCCTCAAGGTGTGTTGACCTGCCAGGAAACCACCCAAATGCAGTCACTTTGGCATCTACTCTTCCAGTTCAGACCAACATACCACCCTCTGTGCTCACATCAGATGCCTGCCATAGGCGTTTTTAAACTTGCTTAGAAATTCGTGATATTCCACACTAAAAATCTTGTGTCTGTATCTAGGAACACGACTGATGAGAGCCCCACTGATCTTTTGCAGAAGTGTACTTGCTTTGAAAAGATCTTGGCTACAGGTTTGCTCTTTGGGAAGTCCATTTTAAGGGCTGGGTCTTTTTACCAGCCTCATCCAGGTCACAGAACTACTGGGGGCTGTGATGTCACTCACATCCCCGGACAGGGCAAGGGAGGACAGCACCGAAGGCCAGGACAGATACTCTAGTCTCCCCCCTACTTTCAGGCCTCCTCTGCTTTCCTGCTCACAGACAGCTCTCTTAGGAGATGTCTATACCCACCTGGGTGTGCTCTCCTTCCAAGAAACCAAAGAGCCCTTGGAGACACCAAGACCCACGTCCTCTCTCTCTATGTGGACTCCAGGCTGAGAAGACCGATGGATATGAAGCCCCAATACATTATGAGTTTTGGGCCGTGACCAAAATCCAACTTTCCTGGAAGGAAATATTTATTGCCTGAGCAACATCTTGCAGTAGTTTGTCTTTTGATTTGTGCCTGGTATTTCAGTATGTTCCTGGTCCAACCCTCCGATTAGATCCAGGCCCTGCACTTGCTCAGAGACACGCTCCTGGTCTGAACTCCCCCTCCAGGGCCTCCAGACAAGGCAAGCAGAGCTCAGTGCAGTTGGCTCCCAGGTTTGTCTGAGTGGGTCAGCCTTAGACGGCTTAATTTAGGTGGCTTCACCCTCTGTAACTCAGGGGGTGCCGTTTACCAGCTCCCTCTCTTTGGAGGGTTGCACCTTCTTTGTCTGCTTGTGGTCTTGGCTCTTTACTCTTCAACAGAGACAGCATCCAGCCAGCTGCAAAGACGAATTAATTCAAGGGCACAGAGATGCACGGCTTCTCACCCCTAAGGTATGCAAGAGCTGGGGCCCACAGAGGGCTATCAGCTGCAGAAGACTCAGATTGGTCCCCCCCGGATGCAGACCTCTTTGATGTGCCTTTGATGTCCAGTGCAAGGCTGGTTCGCTCTCCTGAAGTGTTCTGCATATTCCGAGAATTGAATTTGGGGTCGAGTTTTTCCCAGCAGCAATATCTTGACAATCCTAGAATCTGAGTGATGGGTTTATGCTGATTCATTAAATGATTCTCTCTACTTTGGCATATGTTTGAAATTTTCATAATTAAACATTTTAGAAAGTCATCTTGCGGCCATTGGCAGTATGTGTCCCACTTTGGGAAAACAGGGGTGATCAGATAAGAACCTCCCATTTAGGGCCAATGGGATGCTTCGGTAAGTCCTAAGACTCGGGAAGGTAAGGCAGCTGGTTCAGTGCCCTGCTCTGAACTCATGGAACATACAGAGCAGAGCCAACTTGGGTACTGCCCAGATGAAGCTTCAGAACTAATCAGTTTTGCCTTTGTGACAAAAGTATTCTTTGTACTCACACCAGGACATATCAAACAGGTTAAATATAGTGAGTTTGATTTAGAGATTTTTCCAATTTAATACCTGTATTAAGCATCACACGAGTGTTCCCGGATTTGAACGAAGTCTTCACATAAATTATGACTAAGGAATTATAGCAGTTTAAATATTTATTAACTGTGTCTAGCCATATCTACTTGTTTCAGTATCATCCACAGTCACAGAGATGTTATAATTCAGAAGTCAACCCAGATCTTTGACAACTTGAGCTGCTGGTAAGAAGCTATCTCTGGATTTATTATAAGAAAACAAACTTATATTGTTTAATTAATAATAAACTCCTTTGTTGAAGCCACTTTTAATTGATATGACATATGTAGTAATTATGTCTGTAACAGTCAGGCCTCTTTTTGTTGCAATCAACAGAAACCCAATTTGAACCAGTTTAAATTAAAAGGATGGTCGATTGGAAGGATGCTGGGGGAGGGGTGTGTGGCCCACAGAATGGACAGAGGAGCTTCGAGAATGAGGGCAGCTCCAGGGGAATTCAGAGTCTGGGACCAGAGATTTGATGCCCTCAACGTTCTCTTTGCATCTCTCTGGGTGACAGCTTCATTTTCTCTGGCTTTTCCATGTGGTGAAGGACATGGCTGTGTTCCGTCCTGGGGTCTCATTTTATAATGACCTGACCACACTTCAACAGAAAAATCTCAAGGAAAGACTCTCATTGGCTCAGCTTGTATCACGTGCCCATCCTGAACCAACCACTGTGGCCAAAGGGATAAGTGGTCCCGTCTGGCCCATGTGCCCATCCCTGTGGCAAGGGGAGGGAGAAGTGGGGTGTGTTACCAGAAGAGAGAGGGGTGCTGGGCAGACAAAGATAAGAGCCACCACAGTGAACACAATCCTGGCAATTAGGCAAATACACTTGGAACAGAAGCAAAGCAAGAGTGGTTTTTACAGTAGCTAAGAGCCCAGGGTTCAAAGGCACATGAACTTGGGTTCAGTCCTTGTTTTACCACTCCCCAGCTGTGTGATGTTTGAGGAGTTTCTTAACCTCGCCATGTTATTCATCTTGTCAAAGACAAAACAGGGACAAGTCAGGACACTGATTTTATTCAGCCTATTGCAATAAGGAGAGTACCCCAGATCAGACATCAGTGTCTAAAAACACAGGGTGGTTTTACCTTAGACTTGCATATGGAGGGGAAAAAGTTGACAGGTTTACAATTTACAGTTGGGACGGTTTTGCAATCAAAGGAAGTCTCAGTCAATTAGCTGAACGGGAAATGTTTATCTCTGTGTCTAACCAGTTTTGGGGTGGTGGGGGGGGGGGCACAGCACAAACAATTCTTAGCTAATCAACTATGAGATGAAGAACAGGAATTTGAAAGGTCTATGTCTGGCCTTGTCAGCAGGTTCAGGCAAAAGGGGAAAGGTCTGTGGCCTGTCACAGAGAAACGAGGGAGTCATCCGTAGTCTTATGAGAGTCACAAGAAGAGTGGACAGAAGTCTTAGTCACATGGGAAGGGTAGTTCTTTTTGGCAAGCCGCTTCCCAGAACACAAAAGGGTAGGGGGATTTCTGAACCATCACTGTTTTCCAGGAGCACAGGGCTCAGGTAAAGTACAACATCGTTAATCTGTAAAATCTTGAAAATATTATCCATCTCATAGTTGTGGTGTGAAGATTAAATAAAATAATCTATGTAATTCATTTAGCGCAATGCTGGGCACACATAGGGTTGCCATATTTAGCAAGTAAAAATATGGGACAATATCATGTCCTGTATGCACAATAAAATAAGGCAGTATTTGGGATACACTTTTACCAAAAACTTATCTGGAATTAAAATGTAACCGGGTGTCCTGTATTTTCTCTGGCAACCCCTGGCGCATAGTGAGTTGACCATAAACGCTAACTTTTATTATTATGAACGGGGAGATTTGTTTTCAATACATATTACCTGGACAGGATGTCTCTTCCTACGAAATATTTTTCTTTAAATACAGTCTCAGATCTCAAAAGAGCACTGGTGGGGCTGGGGGCTGGGGAGACGGCGGCCACAGACCATCTCAGGGCTTCTTCAAAGGCAGGCTTACCTTCCTTCGCCATGCCCTCTTCCCTGTCTCTGGCCTTGGTGGTCTCCACCTTCTCGAAAGCATGGAGATGGAAACACGGAGACTCCCATCACAGAGCCTCAATGTCTGGAGGGGAGAGATTTTCTCCATCTCCAGCCACCTCCCCAGCCTTCAGCCCAGAGCTGGGCAACACGCAGGTGCTCCTTGAGCGCCGATGAAATTCAGTTCAAAAGCACCACGTGCAAGGGGAGGGAGGATCTGCGCTTGTTTTATTTTTTAAAACCCAAATTTCACGTGGGGACAAAAGAGTTTCTCTAAAATCCCCGGAAACTGCTGCAATGGGGTGGAAGCCTGGTGCCTGGAGCTTTAAGGGCGATCCTGGGCGACATTTTTGGTTTTAGGGTGGCTCTGGGTCGCTCCTGTAAAATGGGAATAATGATGCCCATCTTCTTCCACAACCACCACACTGTACTGTCATCTTCTCGTCGCTGGTTCTGTTTTCCCTGTGATACGACGAGCTCCTTGAGGCTGGGGGTTGAGCCTGGTCCGGCTCATCCCCAGAGCCGGGCACAGCGCCAGGCGGGACGTTTGAAGAAAGGAACGAATGTGAACTTGTGGCGAGGAGGAGGGGAGACGCTGTCACAGCCAGCTGACTCTGGACCACGAACCCTTTCACTTCTCCGCCGGGAAGCTTCCGGCCCCAGCTCGCTACGCTCCGGCCTTTGCTCCCAGGATGCTCCGCGCCGGCCGCGCCCCGTGATTGGCTGCGCTGCCCCACGTGACTCTGGGCTGGCGGCGGCGGTTGCCGAGGCGACTGCTGGAGCGGTGGCGGCCGAGCAGCAGGTAAGCGTGTCCCCGCCGTCCCCGAGCGGGGAGGAGCAGTGGTGGGGTCCGAGGGCCGAGGCTGTGCTGAGCTGTCGCCCCGGAGGAAAACCCTGACGCGTCAGCGAGGCAGCCGCTGCCGGAGCCCCCACTTGTCGCCTGCGGTCCTGAACTCTTACTCAGGCTTGGGCCCGAGGTGGCCGCGTGGACATCCCAAGGACAGGCCCAGCTGCTTCCCGCAAGTAGTCCCTGATCTTTGCTGCAGTGGGCTAGATTTGGAGGGGGCCGTAAGTCGGCCGGCTGGGTAGTGGCGGCGCGAGCGGGTGGCCTGGGGCTTTTAGATCCGTCCTCCGTTATCTCCATCAGCTAACCCCTCTCCCCAGACACCCAGGTTAAGTCCAAACTTCATCCAGTGTAAGCAAAATCAGGATGCTTGTTATGCAGATTCGTCGTCCAGACAAATCGCGTAGCCTCCCCCTTATTCAACCAGCTTGTAGGCCCTAAATCCCACTTATATAGAAATTCAGAAGCTACCACTGCAACCCTCAAGAGCGACTGAAGAAATTTCCTCTCGTTTCTGCATAAAGTAGAGCAGTAGTCCTCAAGCTTGAGTGTGCATTAAAGTCACCCAGGAAGCTTTTTTAAAATAATTTCTGGGCATCGTGCCTGCCGTGGTGTTCAGTAAGATCAGGGTGGTGCTAGGAATTTCCAATTGCACAAGCATCCCGGGTGATTCTGATTCAGGTGGCTCAGACTTTGGGGTAATACTGTGTAGTGGTTAATATCGGTCTGGATTTAAGTTCACACTGTCACTGAGTTATTGGGAGCACCTTAACCTCCCTGAGCCACCGTTGGGTCGTCTGTAAAAGGAGAATATAAATCATATTCATCTGTCAGGTTTATTGTGAAAATTAGATGCGAAGCATTTTTCACCTTACTTGACGTACAATAAACCCTCTATAAATGAACCTATTATGATATAAAGATTTAGAGAGAATTCTGTAAGTTCTAAGGATGTCACACTAGTAGAATACCCAGTAGTGGCTCATTCTTATTCAAATGATGATCTTGAAGAACTTCTCTGAGAAAGTGATGTTTATTAAGCACAGGAGTTAGCCAGGTGAAGAAAGAGAGGGGGAAAAGTGGTCCAGGCAGAAAGAACAAAATGTGCAAAGGCCCTGAGGTAGGAAGGAACTTGAGTTCTCAAGAACAACACAGTTTACTTGTTCCAGGGGCTTCAAAAATGCTGTTCCCTCTGCTTGGGCTTCATTTATTCATCAGATGTCTTGGGTGCCTATCATGACTACCAGGCACTCTACTGGATTCTGGAGATGCAAAACTTACATACACCTCCCTGCCTTTGCAAACAGGGTAGTGAGGATAACAGTAGAAGTAAATGTAGGGTGCAGAGGTGCCTCAGAGGAGAGAAAATTGCCTTGATGAGGAAGGGGAGGGGTTCATGGAAGACTTCCTGAGGGAGATCAAGTCTGGACTAAGTTGGTGTGTATGATGAGTCAAGTTTGCCCCTGAGGTGGGGCGAGTGCATCAGACAGAGGGCTTGGAGTCGTGAAAGAGCGTGTTGTATGGGAATGGCCAGGAGTTCACTATTGGTGGGGCCTAACATGGGGAAGTGGTAGAAGAGAGCAGGGTAGAAGAGAGAGAGCTGGTCCCGAGAAAGGTTGGAGAGGTGAGTGGTCCTCTGACAGCAGCTGTCTTTCTCCTGCACCTTGTCTGGCAGGCCTGGAGGTGATGGGCAGGGTAGGTGTCCTCCCTGTTCCCCATTGCTACTTCCAGATCACCGCCCCCCTTCCTTTGAAGGACATGCCGTGGGCTTTACCACTTGCCTCCCTTCCTTGAGGCGATCACCTGTCAGGGGGCACAGCTGTTTCCCTTGAAGACTGTGGCACCTGGCTCACTGTCTGCCTCTCCAGCTCCTCCATTTCATTTGGGAGATTTCAGCATCCTGTCTACTCCATTTCTTCATCCTCCATGCTTCTAGGCATCTTTTCTCTGCATCCTCCTCATCCACCCACTTCTGTGGTTATAAAGTTTTTATTACTACAACACCTCCAAAATCTTGATTTCTAGCACCCATCCCACTCTCTGTCCACCACCTTCTGTCTTTCAAGCTCTCTTTAATGTGCCTCGGAAGCAGGTCTTTGGCCCCATTACTTTCTCACTACCTTACAAGCCCCTTATGCACCTCCTCTCCCTGTATCCTTAACGTAGCTTAGCTTCATGCTCCACCACTGTTAAACTTGTTTCTCTTTCCCCTCTCTTCTGGAAAAACCTCACCTTCGTTAATCCAACTCAGACAGCGGAAAGTGGCTGAGAAAACTGCAGAATCGTGCAGACTGGTTCCATTTTGGATTTGAGTCCATAAGTCTTAGGCAGACTCTTGATACTAGAAATCCTGCTGTGTTTCCAAAATCCGTTTAGTTCCCACTGCCCTTCTTGTCAAATGGTCAACATGCTTTTTACTCTCAGCCGATCTTGTTTCTTGTTTTACTTTTCATCGCTAAATCTGTCCATTTCTGTGGTCAGTACCCATAGCCTCCACCTCCCTCCATGCCGGGGGATGTACTGTCTCTGCCCCTGTCTAAGGCCTGACCCTCCATTGGACGCTGGGTGCGTCAAGGACATTGTTTCCTTAGCCATCTCCTCTCTCTTCTTCCCCATCTATTTTTCCTTCTCTAACTGGGTCATTCCCATCAACCCACAAACATGCTGCTTACAATGTTTTCCTTCTTAAAGAAACCTCCCGTTTCTTTCCAGCCACTGTGTTGTCTCTCCTCTCCTTTTTGTGACAGATCTCCCTGTTTCTCCATTCTTACTTCCCTTTCTCTCTTCAACCTTTCCAGTCAGGCACATGTCCTCATTGCTCTTAGCAAAGTCACCATCCGGCTCCATTTTACCAAATCCAGTGATTAATTCTTCTGTCCTCCTTTCCACTTGACCAGTCAGTTGCAGTCGACATGGGAAACGCCTTCACTTGGCCTCCACGGTGTCACGGTCTCCTGGTTGTGTCTCACTGACAAGTTCTCTGTTCTTGCTTAGTCTCTTGCTGGCTGCTCTGCTCCCCCTGACCCCTCAGTGCCTGAGTGCTCCACGTTCAGAGGTGTGCCTTTCTCTTCTCACTACGCTTTCTCCCTGGGGGGGTCACATCTGTTTAGGATACTCAGCTACTGAAACGCCATCTTTATGCTGATGACTTCCAAATACTTATCCCCAGCTCCTGCTTCTCCCTTTACTCAGACTCATATATCCACCAACGTTCTCAGCACCCCCACTTGCATGTCTAATAGGCAGGTGTATGGCCAAAACAGAACTCGAGATTCAACTCTCAGGCTGTCCCTCCCAATTTCCCCCAGGTCAGCACCTCGTTGCCTCCCCCGTCTGCCCGGCTCTCCTCTCGCTACACCCCCGTACCTCAGCACTCCAAGTCCCTCTTCCCCAGATCTGGGAAGTGCTCGCTTCCTCACATCACTGCTCAAACGTCATGTTCCCAGGGAGGCCTTCTCTGACCACCCTATCGAAGTAACCCCAGACCCCTCTCCTCCAGGCTCTGTCTCCTTCCTTGCTTTATTTTCTTCATATCTGAAACTATTTCCATTCTATTTTTGAGCACCTGCAGTGTGCCAGACACTGGCCTAGGCACTGGGGATGCCAGGGGAACACGTGTCCTCATGGAACCCATATCCTGGGTGGGGAACGACAGTGAGCAGGTACGTTAATGAGGGATGTTCAAGTCAGGTGTTGGTTAGTGCTGTAGAGAAAAATAAAGCAGGACAGAAGGCTAGGACGTATTGGGGCTGACCTCTCAGAAAGGGTGGTCAGGGCAAGTCTCGGAGGAGGTGACATTTAAGCAGAGAGCTGAGTGAGATGTGGATGGCTGGAGGAAGGGCGGCGAGGCGGAGGGAGCAGTAAGTGCCAAGTCCTCCAGCAGGTGTGTGCTGTGGGCGTCCACTGGAACCGCGTGCTAACCGTGTGGCCTCAGCCCAGAGAACAAGGGAGAGTGGAGGAGCTGAGCTGTGTAGGCTTTGAGAGCCTGGCCGAGGGAGGCTGGCCTTCATCTGGAGGGTGCTGGGACCACAGCAGGGTCCTAAGCAGGATGGGAAAGATCACTTGTTAATAGCATAGAAATTGGGTGGAAGTAGAGAGAGAGGTGACAGGAAATCGTGTTGAAGGACCTTGGGAGAGTTGAAGCACAGGACAATGACAGTGAGACAGAGAGGAGAATGGAAAGAAGAAATTACTAAATTTAATCTTCCTGTGTTCAAATAATTCAAATAAAATGCACTGATAGGGGCAGAAAAATGTAAAGTTACAGATTCATGCATTCTTAGAACTAGAAGAGATCTGATAAATTCTCCATTTTATTTTAAAGATGAGAAAAGCCTCCAAGTTTCATTGATTTGCCCCAGGTCAGGTGCCAGTGAATGGCATAGTTAGTCTTAGAGCCCAGACTTTTTAATTCCTCTGGGGTTGTGGGTGACCAATGCCGGTGAGAGCCTGGGAGTGGGGCACAGGGAATGGCTGCTTTGGGTCCACCTGGGGGAGGGGTGGCAAGAAGAGTAGAAAGAATTACTTAAAAGAAAAAGTTCCAGCGTTTTATTTATTTAAGCATTTTTGAAATATAAAAAGATGTTGGGCATCCTTGAACGAAATTTTTTAAAAAACTGACCTAATAAATTCTCTGGGGTGAGAAGCTTGTATTAACACTTGTGTCAGGGCCCACCACCTCCTCTTCCATTACCATAAGGCTGAATGATTATAGTCTTTGGGTAACATGAAAGATTTCTTTTAAGTGAGTAGTAGCTGATATCGTTTTGTGAATGTTTAATGTTTTCTACTTGGAGGCAGAGTGAGAGATTGGTGACTCTGTGTTCATTTACATCAGGTTAATTTTAATGTGTACCCTTCCTTAAAGTAAATGAATTGATCTTATTGTTAAACTCTTTTGTTCTAAATACACTTTGTAGTCTTGACTGTTTGAATTACACATACCACATTATAGCACATTAGAAAACTCTGAGTAAGAAAAAGAACCCTCCACACTCTCACCAGCATCCTTGACTTTCTCTGCTGCAACCCTCCGGTCCTTGTCCACGTTCATTTTAAGCAGTTGTCATAGAAGAAGGAATTACTTTTGACTTTAGTCACTGTGCTGCTGCAGTAAACTACCATAAACTTCGTGGCTTAAAGCAACACAGATTTATTATCCTGCAGTTCTGGAGGTCAGAAGTCCGAAATGGGTCTCGCTGGACTACAGTCAAGGTGTCGGCAGGGCTGGTTCCTTTTTGGATGCTCCGGAGGAGAATCTGTTCCTGGCCTACTCCAGCTGCTTGAAGCCGTCTGCATTCCCTGGCTGCTGGCTCTTCCTCCATCTTCAAGGCCAGCAGTGGTTGGCCGAGTCTTTCTCACACTGCATCGCTCTACGCTGACCCTCCTGCCTCCCTCTTTCCCTTATAAGGACCCCTGTGATTACACTGCACCCACCGAATAATCCAGGCTAATCTCCCTATGTTACGGTCAGCTGATTAGCACCCTTAATTCCCCTTTGCCACGTGACCTGACAGATTCACAGGTGCTGGGGTTAGGACAGGGACATCTTTGGGTGCTGTTACTCTGCCCACCACAGCCACCTTTTTGTGATTTCACAGATGGTTGAAATGAAAGCCTTTGTTTTATATTTTTGTCTTGTAGAGCTTTTTGCTGTGAGAATTAACAGTAACAGTTCAATATGGAGGATATTCTGGCTCACGAATCAGAGTTACTTGGACTAGTGAAAGAGGTATGTTCTATAAAACGTAGGTTACAGAACAAGAGATCTTGAAAATGTCACGTTTGTATTGTATAATGCCCCAAATTCTCTAGTGCCGTGTAAGATTCCTTCTGTCATTGCATTACAATTATCTGTTTTCCATTTTGTAATGTTCCATGTGTTTGTATTTTGTTTCCATCACTAAACTGAAATCTTAAAGCTGTTTTTTTAGAATTCCTTTAAAGAAAATTATAAAAGCAACACAAGATCCTAGTAAAAGATTCGAACAGTACGGAAGTATAAACGGTGAATTTCCCTCTTCTGCTCCAGCAGTGACCACTGTTAACAGTTCAGAGTATTATCTGTCCAGACTTTTTTCCTATGAATATTCAAAATATATTCATGTCTACAGTTTGTTTTACAAAATGAGGTGATGCCATATACATTGTTCTGTGGCTTGCCTTTTATCCGTCAGCAGTAATACAGTATGAACACCTGCCTGTGATCTGCCTCATACTTTTTAATGCTGTAGAGTGTTTCATTGAGGGGCTGCACCATAATTTATTTAACTCCTTGCCTATCAATGGACGTTTGGGGACATTTGAAGGATAGGACCCATGCCATATGCTTTTTGGTATCCCTACTGCTTTTAGCATGGGGCTGGCACATTGTTGGTGCTAAAAAACTGGTCACTGCTGTTTTACTGTGTGACGAAACCGTCTGTTAGGCATTGAGAGACATGGCAGCGGGGCCAGGCTGAGGCATCCGCCCCGGAAATGCAGCTTTGGAATTTATTAATGTGATCATGAATAAACTCCTAAAGCCAAGGGGTGTGGGCAGGGCCTGGGGACACAGCCACAATTAGAGGAGGCGGAAGCAGAAACGTGTGACTGACGCACACTGAGAAGGAGGGCAGAGAAGTTGAAGAAGGACAGTAGAGAGCATGTGATGGGACGTGGGGAGAGGGGCGTTTCAGACGACGGTGACCATTAGTGCTGTGCTGAAGATCCCTGGTGACGTTGCCCGTCTTTCAGTGACCTATCTTCAGTTCCTAGGGACAGGCATTGTTTCTGATCCCTCTGTTTCGAGTAACGAAGTCCCAGAGACCTACTAGACGCAAAGCCAGCAGGCCTCTGCCAGTCACTTTTGCCTTTTTCAGGCTGCTTCGTACATTGTTTTATTTTCTGTTAATAATTATAGTGAATCATGCAGCTCACATTTTCCTTCTGAAAATAAATTTATTTTCTATGATACTGTCTTTCTAGGCTTTTAGTATGTATATTGATAAGTAAATTCTAAGCTGTTTCCCAAATTACTTCTCCCCAAGATGACAGTTCATTAATCCCATTATAAATTGGTGATAATATTGAGGTGGTACAGTTACATCAAAAGCAGTTATTTTATTGATGTCAAAACAGAAATATATATACATTTATTTTTTTTTAATAGTATTTAGATTT
Organism: Equus asinus; assembly: GCF_041296235.1. Classification (NCBI taxonomy): domain Eukaryota; kingdom Metazoa; phylum Chordata; class Mammalia; order Perissodactyla; family Equidae; genus Equus; species Equus asinus. Next base: position 9,528,510 of record NC_091808.1, on the reverse strand, counting down.
TGCTGAATTTGAAGACACCTTGAAAACATTTTCAAAAGAATGCAAAATAAAAGGAAAACCATTATCTAAAACAGCAGGTGGCTCTTTAAGGGACTCCAAATCATTGATAATCCAGGTAACATTTTACTTTTCTTTGGTCTCTGTAGATAAGCAAGGTGCTCCCAACTTGCTGCCGGTAGAGAATGTTGGAATCGTTTCTGGGGACCTGGTCAGAGTGACTTTTGGATTTATGGATGAATTAGTAATGTTATCTTCAGATCTCTGTACCCTACCTAGGAGATGGGTGGTGACATAAGATCACATACATTTCTTGGGAAGAAGAAAAAGAGGGAACCACGCGATGCTTAGAAACTGAGCCAAATGTGATCCCCATCTTGAGGAGTTTCGCTTATTAATTCTGGGTGCTGGGGACACAGTGGGGAGCAAAACAAAACAGAATCTCTGCCCTCCTGATGCTGACATTCTAGTTTGGGGAGGCTGGAGGGAACAGGGAGCAAGAGTCATACGGACAAGGCAGCATCCTGTCAAAGGAAGACCTGAGCAGCTCTGAATACCAGTGGGCTGCAAGACGGCAGACATTATCTGGTCCTCGACAGGGTTAGAAAGGACCTTAAAACTCCTCATTTCAGCCATTGTTTGATGCCTCCACCCCATTTGTAATATTCTTGGTAAATGATTGGTTGACCTTGAAGACATCCAGTGACAAGAGAATATTCCATTTCCCGAGGCAATATATTTTAGCTTTGCATGATTTTGTTATTTTAATGAGTTCATTTGTTTCAATATACCTACTTCCAAGAAAAATTTGAGACTTGATTTGACAGTCCCACTGAGTAGCCAGAGTTCAGGCCATAGCCACCGCCTGTCAGCTCCTGGCCCCTGACTCCCCAGTGGACGGGCCTAGGGCACCGTTGAGTGGTGGCATCATCGAAGTGGTCCCTGGAGCTCAAGGCGGGGCTGCGCCCAGGACCCCTTCGGGCCTCAGGCACCTGGACACTGAGCTGCCGCCACTTCAGCCACAGACTCCTCGGTTGATGCCGCATTGGGCGGCCTAACAGGGCACCTCCCAACCCTGGAGCAAACCTTTCAGAACAGGAAACAAGAGTATAGTCATTATTAGACGTGGAAACTGAGGCTCTTATTCAGAGTGAACCTTCTTCTTTGGAAAATCAGCCTCACTCCCGGGTCCTCACAGCACCTAGCTTCCCTGCTTCCTTCAGGATGAAGAAGGACCACCTTTACCCTATAAGTTGGAAGAATATGTGAGCATCTCTTAATTGAAGGTGACATTGGGAGGAATATAGCAAATCCTCAATACCTAACTAGCGGAACAGTCAGAGTCTTTTGTGAAGCTCACACCTAGCCGGATTCTGTGATCTTATAGGATAAGACCAGCAAGCTCTGCGTCTGGAAGTTTCTGTGCATATCCAGGACCTCCAGAGGTGACTGCTGTATACTTTTTGCAACTGGTTTGATGTCACATTTCAGCTCTAGCTGCATCTGAGAATACTTGATGTCTCTTTGGGTCCTTTTTTCTTTTTAATTGTGATTTAAAAAGCACATAACATAAAATTTACCATCTTAACTATTTTTAAGTCACGGTTTGGTAGTGTTAAGTGTATTTACATCGTTATGAAACAGATCTCCAGAACTTTTTCATCTTGCGAATCTGAAACTATACTCGTTAAACAACTCGCCTCTTCCCCCCTCCCCCTAGCCCCTGGTAAACACCATCCCACTGTCTGAGTCTGTGTGTTTGACTACTTAAGATACCCCATATAAATGGAATCTTACAGTATTTGTCTTTTTGTGACTGGCTTATCTCACTTAACATAATGTCCTGAAAGTGCATACGTGTTGTAGCATGTGACAGAATTTCCTTCCTTTTTAAGGCTGAAGGGTATTCCACTACAAGTATGTGCTACATTTTGTTTATCCATTCATCTGTCGGTGGACACATGGGTTGCTTCCACCTCTTGGCTGTTGTGAACAGTGCTGCTCTGAACGTGGGTGTGCAAATACCTCTTTGAGACCTGCTTTCATTTCTTTTGGATACCTACCCAGAAGTGGGATTGCTGGATCGTATGGTAGTTCTAGTTCCTGTTTTTATTATTGTTTATCCATTCTTATTTATATGGTAACTCTCCATACTGTTTTCCATAGAAATTGTAACATTTTACGTTCCTATAGGGGACAGGGTTACCATTTCTCCACATCCTCACCAACGCTTGTTATTTTCTGGTTTTTGTTTGTTTTGTTTTGATAGTGGCCATCCTAAAGCATGTGAGGTGATGTCTCACTGTAGTTTTGATTTGCTTTTCTCTGATGTCTTCAGGTCCATTTTTATATAACTTGAAAGACCCTGAAACTTTCTGATTGCCACAGGCGTATTTTTCTGCTCCTCTAAGAAGCAGCTGTGTCCCATCGTGATAGATTTCCCAAACAAAAATACCTCAGCTTAGCACAATATTCTGAGTGTCAGTGGCACTCAACAAAAGGAGAGTCGCTAAGCATGGTTCTGTAAGAATGTGTGTGTTTATAGGTTCTTATTGGCGGTGTGTAAATTTTCTGATCTTGGTGACTCTGGCTGTGATCCTGGTTTACATTAGAGAAGAGCATTAATATTTCCTGACCCTGTGAATTGTAACAGTGGATTGCTTTATGTTTAGACATTATTTCAAACGCAGGGACCATTTCCAGGTACAGAATATGATTCATAAGTTGGGATGGATGATAGATGTGATTATAATGACATAGCAAAGGTTTCTGGTCCCAAGTCTGCAAATGTAGAGAACAAACTATAGAGGGGCCATTTGACGTGTCCACCTTGCCAAGCCACATTCGGAAAATACCTCGGCCCCAAGCCTTAAAAGACCCTTACAATCTGCTCACCTCCTTCACACAGTCAGAGAGCTGTCAGTCACTGCGCCTCTCATGGGAGAACGCCTCCCGAGAGCGGCTCGCGGTTCTGCTTGGAGCTGAGCAGAGGCGAGCCTGGACGGGGCCAGGCCCAGTAGCCCTGCCGCTTGGGTGGGCCCCCTTCACCTTTGTGTCAGTCAGTAACAAGAAAAGGGGCCCTCTGGCTGGCTTCCCCCAGATACTTGCAGAGGTGGCAGCGCTCAGGTGCTTCTAGTTTGTGTTGGCACCTCTCTGCACACAGTTGCTGACAGGCTGTCCTTCGCTGTTTCTAAGGCTGAGGAACAGAAAGAGGCTGGTTTCGAGGAGATAGAAGGTCACTGTAGGGCTTGTTTTGAAAAATTCTGAGTTTTGTTCAAATGTTTGCCAACACTTTCCAGAGTAAGGTAATATTCAGAGAGAGTTGTTCTTGATCACATGACACAGAGAACTTTTTGTTGTTGTTGAAGAAGATTGGCCCTGAGCTAACATCTGTTGCCCATCGTCCTCTTTTTGCTTGAGGAAGACTGTCACTGAGCTAACATCTGTGCCCATCTTCCTCTATTTTGTATGTGGGATGCTGCCACAGCATGGCTTGATGCGCACTGTGTAGGTCCACACCTGGGATCCAAACCCACAAACCCTGGACTGCTGAAGAGGAGCGCGTAAACTTAACCCCTACGACACTAGGCTGGCCCTGAGAACAATGTAATATTCACATTGGAAGATTCCTTTTCAATGAATGTCTTTGACTTAAGTATAACCAAACACTGCAACGTTGTTCTCTGTACATTTCCACTTTATAATGTTAAAAAGCTTGATTATAAACAAATAGAATACATAACCTAAAAAAAAGACACTTATACAGGAAAACTGTAAAACCATTTAAAAAAAAGTATATAACAACAATGACCAAATAATGGTAGTGAATAATGGTGGTGTTGGGTGGGGGAACTGGTGGTTTTACAGAAAATCCAGTCTAAAAAAAGCTTTTGCAATTGAGCACAAAGTGTAGATCTGAGTATCTTGGGCATTTGAAACAAAAATGGAAGACAATACAAGTCACATCGTTTCGGACTATTAGAAAGTTCTTTCGATTCTGCCTTATACCTAAATCCACAAAATTATGCAGCAAGTGTTTGTGATGGGCCAGTTATTGTTCTTCTTGGGAGGCAGGTGATGTGATAATTGTCACCTCCTTCCTCCAGAATTCTCTGTTTCAACCACTGAATGGTAAGTCAGGAAACCGTCTCTGCCCCACACAGTCAGACTCACCAGCTCCGAGGTTGGCATGGCGCCGGGCCTGTGCTCCCTCCTGCATCTCCAGCCTGTGCTTCCCTGTTTCTGTAACTGCAGGACCCAGACAGGCACTGTATGGGTGTGTTCCCACAGCGCTCTCTCAACCGGACATGCTTCTAGCAACAGGGGGCAAGTGACAGTGCCCACCCCACGCCTGGGAGTGACTGGGTCAGTGTGTATGAGCTCCCAGCCGCTCAGGGACCTGGCAGTGAGCTGTCAGCAAGTTTCTGTGTGTATGAGGTTTGTTCGGCTGACCTCTGGCTGGGCTCTTGGTCTGGCCTGTTCTTGTTAGTTGCATACTGTGGGTCAGCAAGTCCAAAGGGCAGCTTCAGGGTACTTATGTGCCCGTGAGTTCTCTGGCCTCAAGTCTTTGGCCTATGCCCGATTCCTTCCATTTCAGAGACCCTAAATATTTCGTCCATTCTTTATAATGTCCAGATGTGATATTGCAAAGGGGTGGAAAACCAGGGTCGGTCTGTAGTTATTTCTGCCTCAGAAGTTTGAAGCCCTCTGGGTCTCTGTTTTTCTATCCCTTACCTCTGAAAAGGAGACTTACTTTTCCTCACATTGAAACCATGAAGTGTGTGGGGTATCCAAGAGTTTGGAAGGGCTGTGAGAATTTTGGGTGTTGGGAGAACTGGCACCCTTTATGACTGGGGTTCATCTGATGTCTTCTCCACAGAGGGACCTCGTTGCTGCGTTTGACAGCGGAGACCAGAAGGTGTTCTTCGATTTGTGGGAAGAGCACATTCCCAGTTTCATCCGAGCTGGTGACTCCCTCGCCCAGAAGTTGGAATTCTATCTTCACATCCATTTTGCCATCTATCTTCTGAAACACTCCATGGGGAGACCTGTAGGTTCGCCTTGTGGTGTGGGTTGGTCAGAATGGTGTGTTAAAGGAGTATGTTAGCTGTTATGTTTTGCAAATGAGCATTAATTTAGTTTAGCGGCCATTTGTATGTTCCTTCTAAGGAGTAGGCATCTTGGGTCCTGCTGAATGCTGTTCTATCACATTGCAGCAGTTTATTTTCTAATTTACATAGGTGAACCTTTGAGTACAGAGGAAATGACAAAAGGGGAGCAGGGCCAAGTGACTTTGACCACGTGCGTTTGTTTGGTGGCTTCTCCTTGCATTAGCTACTGCCCCAAGGACCTGTGTTAACTTATTAAAATGTCTAGGTGGCCAAAGGAAGGGTCAGTGATGGAGGGAGCAGTTTCCAGTACACAGTAGTCACCATTCTTGGAAGGTTATTCCCTCAAGTTAGAACTCTTGGGTGTGATCATAGGAAACTTTCGTTTTGTTTGTGTTTATGTCTGTTTTCTGATTTTTCCATTTTGATGTAAGATAAAAAAAATCAACAGATGGCATATGTATTTTTAAGTCTGGGGTTCAGAAGAGGGCGTCACGGTGTGGGAGAAGTGAGAAGCATTGATTAGAACCGGCTTCGCCTGCGTGGGAGGCTGTGAGGGATGGAACGGGAGAGGCCAGGGCGGGCCGGGGAGGTTGAGCAGCTCAGCTCATGTGACCTCACTGAGGCCCTGGAGGAGATTGAAACCCTGAGAGGGACTTGAGCTCCCTCGGATTATGCATGGAGTTAGTGAAGCAGGCAAGATGAGTTCTTAGTTAGCTCAATAAAGAAAAGGAATCATGATATGGAAACTTCTGTTTCAAAACTCTATTCATCTTTAGAAACCTCTCCCAAGTGAGTCATGGGAATGCAGACAAATATTTATTTATGGTTATCTGAAATATGGAAACAATGTACATTATAAGGGGAGGATTGGTTAAATAAATTATGATAGACTCACAAGATGAGTTTATATCCTGCCATTAAAAGTGTTTATAAAGAATTTTAAGGATATGAGAAAATGGTAATAATAAAGCAAAAAGGTAGCGTGTTGAACTAAGTGTCTGGTTCTGTGATACTCCTGACAGTTTCATGAAGGGGCGAAACTGGGCTGATGTTAGAATGACTGGAGATGGCACGCTTGCTAGGCCAGATGGAGAGGATGCCAGTGCCGCGGCTGGAAGTAAAGGCGCCTCAGAGAGAGGATGGGGTAAACCAGCGGACTGGGCGTCAAGCAGGAGACTTCAAATGAATGTCTTCCCTTCCTCGTAGGACAAAGAAGAACTGGATGAAAGGATTTCTTATTTCAAAACCTACCTGGAAACCAAAGGGGCAGCCCTGAGCCAGACCACGGAGTTTCTCCCTTTCTATGCCCTGCCTTTTGTTCCCAACCCTATGGTCCACCCCTCATTTAAAGAACTCTTCCAGGTAAGTGACGGCCTCGGAATCTTTTTTTTAAGATTTTGTTTTTTTCCTTTTTCTCCCCAAAGCCCCCTGGTACATAGTTGTATATTCTTCATTGTGGGTCCTTCTAGTTGTGGCATGTGGAACGCTGCCTCAGCGTGGTTTGATGAGCAGTGCCAAGTCCGAGCCCAGGATTCGAACCAACGAAACACTGGGCCGCCTGCAGCAGAGTGCACGAACTTAACCTCTTGGCCACGGGGCCAGCCCCAGCCTCTGAATCTTGTATCAGATCCTGGGCAACATTGTGGGTTCTCCTTCTATAAGCTGGTGGTTTCTGAATGATGCTGTAACAAAACTAAAATTTGCATGTTATATTTTAAAAGAATGTTCATGAAGATAATTCGCATTAACAAACTTGTGCCATAAAATGCGATTTTTTGGTTGTGCCAAAACTTGTTCATCTAGACTGACATGAGTATTTTTAAATATACTAACCTCTTAAATCATTCCATGTATAATTTTTCAGTATTGAAAGGGTAATTTATTCAATTATGTTGAAAATTAGTAGCCTGAAAAAGAACTGGGTTACTTTACACAATTGCTGGCCATGTATATTTTAATTTGTATTAAAATTCTCACTTAGTGTATATTTGATTTCCTGATTATGTACTGTTATTTCCATCAGACTATTTGCCTGTAGCTCTCTTAATTATTATCCTTCATTTTAGTTAACATTTCTGCACATTATTTATTAACAATATTTACTTACTATAGTAATTTTTGTTGACTTACTAAAATTAGTGTTCCACTAGGAAGGTTTATTGAAGTGTATTTAGAGACTGAAATATTTTGAACTAATTAGATTGCTTTTTCTAAAGATCTCACACAGATTTCAAAGAATCTATATGGAGCTTACTCTCTTGCTGTTGAACAATAGATGCAATTATTCTTCCAGACCCAATACATTTCTGTTTCCTATTCTGTTATAGTTCAGCAAAACAACTTTTGTCACTTCTGAGTGGTAGCTGCTAAGCTGAAGGCCAGGCAGTTGCCTGATTTCATCAAAGCAGGCTTATTGTAGAGAAGCCTAAGTTGAATCTGTGCTTGTTTTCTCGGCCAGTCCAAATTCAGCTTCACTACCTTCTTCTAGAAGGTTGAAAATATAAAACGGTTAAGAAGGTGGTGAAATTTGAAAAAGGACTTTAGATTTTCTCACAGTGAAGACTTCTGTTTATGAAAATGAGGACAGAGCAGAGTGGCTCCAGCTGGGATCAAGGTGGGGTGGAGCTGGCAGCGTCAGGGAAGGGTTTGTCGACGCTGCTGCGGGCGCCGGCCCACTCTAGTTCGGGATTCCAGGCAGAGTTCAGGTTCTTCCTCAGAGTTTAGGAATTTAGAGACCATCAGTATTCATGGAGAGTCATTTATTCCGTTTTTTTCCCCTCTTTTGCTCCTTTCTACGTATGTTCTTTTAATGGTCATTATAGATACTTCCGTAGGTATACTTAATAAAATCTAAAGTTGGTATCTTTATTCTCTTCCTGACCATTACAAGGACCTTAGAATGCCTTGACTTCGTTTCTTCATTTCCCCTTCCCAATTTATGTGCTATTATTGCCAAATATTTTAGTTGTATACATTAACCCCACACATTAGACATTTTTGCTGTTTTATGCAATCAGTGTGTGTGTAGATTTACCGTTATTTTTGCTCACTATTCTGTCTTGCTTTGAGGACCTTCCATCTGGGATAGTTTTCTCCTCTACCTTAAGTGCATTCCTTTAAAATCTCCTTTAGTTGAGGATCTCTTCTTTCAGCTCTTGTTTGTCTGAAAACGTCTCACTGCCTTCTCAGATGGGGTTGAGGCTGCTGGGCTTACGGTTATTCCCTGTGGGACTGTGGAGGGGGCATTGCTTGTTTCCTAGCTCCCGTTATTGCTGTTTTGAACTTGGCCGTCAGTCTAATTCCTGTTTCTTGGAAGGTCATCTGTCTTTTTTCCCTGGCCTTTAAGGTTGTGTAATTTCACTACAGTGCATCTAAGGATACCCAAATATTTTGTTTTGTTTTGTTTTTTAACATGTCTTAATTTATGTTGCCCAACATAGCAGTCCTTTCCTTAAATTCTTTTCGGTGTGGTTGAGCACAGAGAGCCGTGCACTGTGCCCACTGTGTTAGCGTCCTGCAGCTGCCCTAGCCAAGGTCCACAGACTGGAGGCTTAAAGCAGCAGAAATTTATTGATTTATTTTTTTAAAGATTTTATTTTTCCTTTTTCTCCCCAAAGCCCCCCTGGTGCATAGTTGTGTATTTTTAGTTGTGGGTCCTTCTAGTTGTGGCATATGGGACACCGCCTCAGCAAGGCCTGATGAGCGGTGCCATGTCCCTGCCTAGGATTCGAACTGGTGAAACCCTGGGCCACCGAAGCGGAGTGCGCGAATTTAACCACTCAGCCCCGGGGCCGGCCCCACAACAGAAATTTATTGCCTCGCAGTTTAGGAGGCCGAAAGCCTGACCTGAAGGTGTTGGCAGGGCCATGCTCCCGTCTGAGTCTCTGGGGAGGTGCTTCCTGGCCTCTTCCAGCTTCTGGTGGCCTCAGGTGTCCTCAGCTTGTGGCAGTGTAATTCCAGTCTCTGCTCTGTCTGTATATGGCCATCCTCTCTCTGTGTCTGTGTCTAATTTTCTTTTTCTTAAAAGGACCCCAGTCCTATTGGATTAAGGGCCCACCCTCCTCCAGTACAACCTCACCTTAACTAATTCCATCCACAGTGACCGTCCTCAATGACCTCAAGTTCTGAGGAGATTAGCACTTCAGCATACCTTTTCAGCGGACACAGTTCAACCCATAACACACATTATAAATAAAGTTATCATGCTGTGCCAGAGAATTACAAAAGCTTTTTAAAATGTAAGACTTTTCTGCTTATCTTGCAGTATTTCTTCGAAAAGTCAGGTAACGCGCTGGATAGACTGGGTGGGGCGGGAGGTGTGGCTGAGGACACAGACTGGAGAGGAGGAGGTGGGGACAGTCGGGCGGGTCTGAGGGAGACGGGCAGGGTCTGAGAGGTCAGTGGGTATGAATTTTTAGTGATAGAGCTTCTTTTTTTATTTTTTGTGGAACTGCTTGCTTTGAGTGGTGGGTATGTTTCTATGAAGATTATAAGGAAAATCATCCTGAGAAGGACTGTTGCTTGTCACACTTTTTCTTTTCCTACTTAAGTCGTTATTTTTTCCTTCTCAGTGAGCATTATTTGAGATAAAGAACTTATTTTTAAGGGATGAATCAAACTAAAAGTGAATCATAGTTCTACATGGGGTATGTGGGGCAGATAATGGCTGCTGTCTTTTTTCTTATCTAGATGAGGTTTATGGAAATGAGTCCTTTTCTTTGAGAGACCTTCAGTAACTTAGTGATAATTGTGTAAGCCTGCCAGCGCCACGTATGCCTGAACTGGACTCAGTTATGTTTGCTATTCAACCTAATAAGGTTACTTGTCATACTTCTGTTTAAATCACATGAAATATTCAAATCATGTACAGGGTTATTTTTTCCCTGTTTATGAAAAGACTCTGTTCTTTCCTCCTGCTGTGAGTACTTGAAGCTTCTATAATTGAATTGGTCAGATGTCCTCAAAGCTGCTCTTTACAGCATCACGGCGCTGGCGAGATGTCTTGCTTTTGCTTTCAGTAACTGGCGGTGTTGTTTAACCCAGGAGGCCGCGGTTTGACGATGCTGTTGGCATTTAGTGATCTAGTGCTTTTATTCTTTTTTGTTTTTTTTCTTCAGGATTCTTGGACTCCAGAATTGAAGTTGAAGTTGGAAAAGTTTCTGGGTTTAATTTTTAAAGCGAGTAACACGCCAAAGCTTTTAACGTTGTATGTATCCTTTTGAAGCAAGTGGAGCCCACCTATGGTGTTCGAGTAGCATGCTGGCTTAGATTGCCTCAGAAATAAGGATGAGTGACAGCATTGCTTCCATAGTTACGAGGTGAATGAAGCATTAGTGGGAGGATGTGCGCAGGCCTGTAGAGGGTTGATGTCTGTGGTGGTGGGTCTCTGAGACCTGGCTGGGGTCTTATTTTTTTTATTTTTTATTTTTTTTGCTGAGAAAAATTTGCCCTGAGCTAACATCTGTGCCAGTCTTCCTCTATTTTGTGTGTGGGTCACAACCACAGCATGGCTGTCAGCGAGTGGTGCAGGTCCGCACCCAGAAACCGAACCTGGGCCACTGAAGTGGAGTGCACTGAACTTAGCCACTAGGCCACGGGGCCGGCCCCTCGTGTTATTTTTAAGTCATGTGCCTAGAAGGAAAAAAAAGTATCTATCTCTTGGAAAAGAACTCCTTGGAATAATTGTCCCTTTGCAGAAGATCAGTCAACTACTTTTAAGGCCTTGGCAACCACCTTGAGGTCATGGCATATGGATAACGTGATATATAGCTTATTATTTGAATTAGGACATTTTAAAAAAACAACTTTATTGAGGTATAATTTATACACCATAAAATTCACCCATCGTAAGTGTAGAATTTAATGATTTTTAGCAGATGTCTAGAGTTGTGCAGCCATCACCACAATACATTTCAAATTGGGACACCCCAAGAGTAAAAAGGGGACACTAACTGGACAGAGTGCCGGGCGGCAGGTGTAAATGGAGCCCGACCGAGGAAGAGTGGGACGATGTCACCCGCCCACGGATGTCACCCGCCCACGGGAGGCTGGTTTCCCAAAGCTTGTTAGTCTTGAAGGATGCTTGTCTCCTTTTATTCTGAACAAGAATGTATCTAAAGTTATTTCATAACAAGAATGTAACCTTTTGAATTGTAAAGCTAGTATTTGTTTTATTTAATTTAATGAAAATTTAGCCCACTTTGCTGCATAATACCATCTGTTTCCTTTCTAACTCCAAAGCCTTGCCCTCTCTTTTCCTAGTTGAACTCTTTTGTCCTTGGGATTCCATGATGTGTTTCTTCTACTTCAGCTTCCTAAGCCTTCAGTGGCTCCCTGTTGCCTGGATTGAATTCCTTAGCCTCGCCTTGAGACTGTCCACAGTTGGACTGAACCACAGCTCTTCTCTCTGCTTTTATATCCTTAAGTTTTTGTTCAAGAACTTCCCTCTACCTACATACCATGTGTTTGCATATGCAATCCTTTTTCCTCTTAGAGTTCTATATAAAATGCCAGTTTTCAGGGCCAGTCTGGTGGTATAGTGATTAAGTTCGGATGCTCTGCTTCAGCAGCCCGAGGTTCACAGATTCAGATCCCTGATGCGGATCTACACACTACTCATCAAGCCATGCTGTGGCAGCATCCCACATACAAAATACAGGAGCATTGGCACAGATGTTAGCTAAGTGACAATCTTCCTCAAGCAAAAGGAGGGAGATTAGCAACAGATGTTAGCTCAGAGTCAATCTTCCTTAGAAAAAAAGGGGAAAAAAAGACAGTTTTCATTGAAATTAGGACTTTTCCAACTTGGCTTATGATTAGTTTAATACTCTTTTAAAAAACATTTCTCAGCTTAAACTGAATGGGTGCCAGTATGTTAAGATTCTAAATGAAATTATTTACATAATGAATTACATTAGTTGTAGTAATAATAGCACCCACTTCATAGGAATAACATGAGGATTGAGTTAATACATGAAACTTGCTTAAGACCATCCAGCACGTAGTAAGTGCTTGATAACTGTTAGCCGTTCGTATTCTGGTTTGCAAATACTTGTCACCTTTCACCCTGTTCAACAGGCTTTGAAGCAGATAGGCTGAAATATAGTAGGTAACTATCAACATTATTCCTTTCTTTTCCTTGTTACATGGAAATATTTGCAGTTCAGTTCAACACATTTATTAAGTTGAATATTGTGCTAGGAATTAGAGATACAAAGAAAAGGCCAAGACATAGTTCTCTTAGCCAAGTTGGAGTTTTGAACAATAAAATGGGAGTCTGTGAGGCCGACAGATGAGGGATGGGAATTCCAGCGAGAGGGAACGGCTCATGCAAAAGCACTGAGCCAGTGTCTTTGGGGAACTACAAAGAATTCAGTGTTGCTGGAGCAGAAGGATGGTGAGAAAGTCAGAGACCAGGCAGGGCCCCGGGCATGAAGGTTTGTGTGTGGTCCTGCCTTTGAAGCACTCAAAACAGCAGCGTAACATGGTCATGTTTCTTTTTTATTCCTGATGATAAAATTGATCATACCTTATAGAAAATTTGGAAAGCACAGAAATGCATTTGTATACGTACATACACCCAAAAATATGTAATGTTTACAACAAACAAAGATAGATACCTATATGTATGTGTATATTTTTTAATATTTTAATCAAAGAGAGCATTTCCCATATTATTAAATATTCTTCAAAAGCAGGTTGTTTCCTCAAAAGTTTAAACATAGGGTTAACCATATGACCCAGCAGTTCCACTCCAGCTGCGTAGCCAAGAGAAATAAAAACAAGTGTCTACACAATAGCTTGTGCATGAATGTTCATAGCAATGTTATTCAAAATCACCAAAAAGTGCACACAACCCAGATATCCATTAACTAATGAGTGGATAAATCCACTGTGGCCTGTCCATACAATGGAATATTATTTGGCAATAAGAATGCATGAATTACTTATACGTGCTACAGCGTGGGTGAACCTTGAAAGCATTAAGCTAAGTGAAGGAAGCCAGACCCAAAAGGCTGCGTCTCGTATGACTGCATTTATGTGAAAGGTCTAGAAGAGGCAAATCTGTAGAGACAGTAGGTTAGTGGTTGCCTAGGGCTGCGAGGGTGGGGAAAATGGGGTGACTGCTGACGGATGCAGGGTTTCTTTTGTTGGGTGATGAAAATCTTCTACAATTAGTTGTTGTGATGGTTACACAACTGTGAATATGCCCAAAACCATTGAAATGGGTGAATGATACAATATATGAATTACCTCTCAATAAAACTGTTACCAAAAAAATTAAGAAAACCAAAACAAAACAAGTTAAAGACCTTGCCCTCAGCCCTGCAGCCGCACGGGTGGGAGCTGATTGAAACCCAGGCAGTCCAGTTCGATCATAGTTACTGTGCTATGCTGTTTTCATCCTCATTTCCATTTCCTCAGGATAAAGCTTTAGCACTGAAGCCACAGTGTTAAGGGTATGAATTCAGATTTGCATTTTTAGTAGAATGTTTTGGTAGCGGTGGGAAAGGTCTTTTGAAGAGGGTAAGGAGGCCAGTTAGGAGCTATTGAAGTAGGGCAAGACTTGGCTGCACACAGCAGTGACTGAGATGGAGAGAAGAGGCTTTATCTGAGAGGGAGTCATGAAGTGTTGAGAAGTCGGCTAACTGTCTCAGTCATTTATAGCAACGTGAAGACGTGGCCTTCACTGTCCTGGGAATTCTTTCTTTACCACACCGAGGCTCCTTCGCAGATTGGCACCACAATGTGAGATGCCCTGAGTACTGTATCCTGAATGCCTGTTTTCCTAAACTTCTTCCTCATCCCAGAAGGAGAATGGACAAAGTAACAAAGGTAAATCATCTAGACTGAAATTTTTTTAGTAACAGCTTTACCAACTCAAGCTTTCAGTAACGGGATGGAGAGAATACCGCGGGCTTGGCAAAGGAGGACTTTAAAAGTCTAAATATTTGTGAAGTGCTTTGCAATCATTTTTACCTGCAATTCCTTGAGCCCCACTTTTCAGGATGGCTGGTATTGTTAGCTTCATCTTGCGTGTTAGATAACTAAGACCTGGAGAAGTGAAGAGAATCCGAGCAGTGTGCCAAAGGGACGTCACTGTAGCCACACGGTTAGAAGACACAGACTAGCATGAGTGGGGAGAGAATTTTGTTAGTATCTTTCCCATTGACCTTGAACTAGACTAATGGTGTCTTATCTCAGAAGCAATGTGGAGTTCTCGTTCTTTTAAAGCATTTCCATTTTTTACATTCAAAGTAGGAATTCCAGTCTTAAGCTTTTAGCATAAAATGATGGTTTTCCATGGTCAGTAATTTTTTACCAGAACTGTTCATTTTTCAGAAAGGTGAGGAAAACTTTAGTTAACAGAATTGGTGGCCACAGTTGGGGTTCTTCGCCTGAGTTTTGTCTTTGATACTGCATCGTGAAAGCTGCTTGTGTTCTTACGGGTGTATGATACCCGCGGGAGGGGTATCTGATGTGTGGCATACTCCTCAGTTGCCAGCAGGTGGAGTTTTACTACACGAAATAGCACGTGTGCCCTCTTCTCAGCAGAGTAATGTTAGAGAGGATGTCAACACTTCCTGCCATTGTTGTTCAGTGGTTTTTTTAGAAGGTTAAAATTTGCTAAGAAGAGGACGCATTAGTAAATTATTTAGCTCTTTGCTTTCCGGGGAGTGGACAAATGAGCAGTGCTTCAGACTCGACACAGGGCAGCTTTAGTAGCTTCCGAGGAGGAGAGTTAGAATGTTTTCGCCCTGTGCAGCCTCGCATATCTCCAGCCCAGCAGTTCTAAGTGTGCAGCTGGTTCTGCCAGCTGTGCCGCTCCTCCTGTATCTGAGAGGGGACAGGCCCCACTGGCCCTTCATGGAGGAGCAGCCAGTCTCAGGAATTATTTCTCTCGGTCCCAGACCTGAACACAGAGGAGGATCAGGGGTACAGACACGGCCTCCTGGGGTCAACATGGAATGCTCCGAGTCACCAGGCTGCAGCCTTGGAGCTCCCTGAGGTTGCTCTGCCCCCGCACAGTCATGCCTGAGGATAAGTCCTAGTGGTCTCTTCAGCTCCTCAGGCCTGCTCCCTGCAGTGTTGGGGCAGTTCCCAGGCCTTGGCTAGAGTGGGTCCTGTGCCGGTTTTCTCGCATCCAGCACAACTAGAATTCTTACAACGGGGCTGCGCACTTGGCTCTCCTACTGCAACTCCTGGCACTGCTCCTCTGTCCACTAGTTCCAGTTCTATGAGTGCTTAGCAAACCACCTCAGACTCAGTGGCATAAAACGACCAAGTCCATTCATTATTATTATCATCATCTTGCGTGGTCTGGGAGTTGTGGGCTCAGTTAGGCACTTCTCCCTCGGGTGTCTCATGGGTGCAGACAGGGCTGGGTGGAGCCATCTCCAAGGCTTCCTCACCCGTGTGCACAAGGTGGCTGATGCTGACTTTCAGCTGGATCTTAGCAGAAGCCTTTGACTGGAACAACTACATGGACTTTCCATGTGACCTGGGCTTCCTCAGGGCACGCACGGTGGCTGGGTTGCAAGGGTGAATGTCCCCAGAGAGAGCCAGTTGGAAGCTGTGTCACCTTTTCTAACTCAGCCTCTGAAGTAACTCAGTGTCATTTCTGCTGCCTTCTCTTCATCAGAAGCGAATTCCTAAGGCCAGCATAGGTTCAAAGGAAGGAGAATGGCGTTCCACCCGTTGATGGGAAGGGGTGTCGGAGACGTGGCAGTTAGGGTTTAAAACCGCCACCCCACCTGCATCCTTTGGCCCCACAGGACTGCCTTGGTTCTTAACTGGCTCTGCTCAGTCCCTGTTCAGATTTGGTCTTTGGACTCCTAGGCAATGGGGGAGGGAAGGTGATAAGCAACTTCTCCCCGATTCCTGAGTTTCTGCCAGCTCCTGTCACCCCAGCATACCCTGCAGTTTTTGAGGGCAGCCTTTTGCTGGGAACCAGTTATGTCTCTGATAAGTGGCCCAATTTTGCAGACAAAATAAACATGAAAGGGGAAATGCAAAGAAAAGCCTGTGCTTTTCTACAGATCTTTGATTTGGAATTTCCGCAAGGAGCCTGGGGTTTCCGAGCCTTCTTTGAGTTTGATTTTAATTGAATTTTCTGGGGATAGCCAAGCAGAATGTCTGTGGAATTGAGTCTGGCAGGCACAGTGTGTGTCTATAGCTGAATAAACCCTGAAAGGCAGTATTGCCATGGAGATCAGAGATTAGCACTGCAGGGCACTTGAACCAGGCCGAGTGTCACGACAGCTAGTTTGTCACCAGCGCAGGCTGCAATGGCCGCAAGGCACAGACATGCCCTCACTTCTAGACTTAGGTGGTGGTTCTTTTTTTAATTGGATGGTTAGGTAATATCATTATTCTATGTGTCTTGACAGGTTTCATGGATAAAGTGAGATTTCCATAAGCTTTTGAAGAAGGCAAGAAAAGGGCTTAGAATGGAAAATTCTCTCAAAAGGAATTACGTTAAAAATTAGTGTTTAGAACAAAAACTTAGGTTGACAATATAGCATATTGATTATTTTCACCTAGCCACCTAAAAAGGATATAGAAATAGTATCTTATAGCATATCTGTCATTAATTGATTTGGCTCCTTCAGAAAATGAGCAACTGATCATTTTTCTGGAGTTCAGAGCCCTAAGTAGTATTTTTAAAAATTGTAACCTGTATTCGTAGTTGTAAGTCACAACTTTCTTCATCCAGTATTTATGGATTAGCAAAATAGCAAAGAGCTGATTTAGATCTGAGTACAAGAAGAAAGAGTATATCGTAAAGATAGAGTGAGTGATTTTAGGTTTTTATATTAGGTTAAAAAACAAGTCCGTATTTTAAAATGTCTCATTTTGTCTTGAGCAGCCAAGGAGTCTCTAAAATTAAATCTCGTCTGCTCTGAAAAGAAAAGAAAGGGAGGGGGCTGGCCCGGTGGCGCAGTGGTTAAGTGCACACGTCCCACTTCGCTGGCCCGGGGTTCGCCGGTTCAGATCCCGGGTGCGGACATGGCGTCGCTTGGCAAGCCATGCTGCGGTAGGCGTCCCACATATAAAGTACCTGAAGATGGGCACGGAGGTTAGCTCAGGGCCAGTCTTCCTCAGCGAAAAGAGGAGGATTGGCAGCAGTTAGCTCAGAGCTAATCTTCCTCAAAAAAAAGAAAAGAGAAAAAAAAGGAATACACCTAAGTAAAGTAGGAATGTTAGTACGAGAAAACTTAACTGCTTGACTGTAGGAAGGTCTCCATCACTTTGTTATTGCTTCATCGCATGCTGGAATTAGAGAACTTTCTGTGACCTTAACTGGTATTCTTTTAGTTGTATATATCTCTTGTTTAAACCTTGGAATGCAATTCTTTGGACTTTTGCACAAATTATGTCACAAGTTTTGAAATGTGAAGAATCTTAATAAATTTTGCTAGCCTGACTAGACAGTTTTGTTAAAATAACATGGAATAAGACATCTCATTAAAAGCTGAGATCCTGCATGGCAAGGCGTCTTGGCTTAGTTGTCCTTGTCTCATAAAACTTTTGACAGGGAAAAAAGAGTCAAAGTTCTGTTTAATGCTCAGAAATAAAGTTGATGTTTTGAGCTGTGGCCCAAATAGCTTACAGTGATGATCAGGTCCTGTTTGTAGCCAGCTAAGGTGTCTGCAAGGTGGGGTCGGGATAGCGGGCTCTTTGGGTAAGTGGTGTCTTTGAAGTGGTCACAAACGTTTCTGCCCAACTGCCGGCTTCTCTCCTTCCTATAGGCTGCTGGCAGTTCAGTCTCTATTCCCGCAGGTGTGCCATACTTTGAAATTGCCATAAATTCCACTTGTGGGCTCCTAAGGCAACGTTCCATAAGTAGTCCCTTAATTGTACAATGAGTTTCTGAGGGGAAGAATTCCTTTGTGCAGTGTCTTTTAGAGAGGGACTACTTTGATGGCATTAACATTGATGATTTGGGAGGTGACGTGACCCAGCTAATGGGTTTTGGTACTTCCTTCATTATCTACTACTTGGTACCTGTTGAGAAAGTTCACACAGATACTCTCTGATATTTACTACCACAAAATGGGATTATGAGTATTCTGTAGAATTTTCATTGTTGGAAGTTCTAGTTTATGTAATTTTGAATTTTTTACATATGAAAAAGCTCTAATAATACTTGGTGTAGGAAGAAGGTAATGACTCCCTCTCCCTAAGAACATGTAAGGAGAAGCTTGATAAATGATTTCCAGGGATGTTCTCCAGAGGTTCAAATACTGGGTGTAAATTTGTGCCAGATGACTTTTTAAAGTTATCTTTTAATACTGAGATTTGATGGGTGCTAAATAATAGTAACAGTTCATTATTATGTGATATTTTGGATTTTAATAGTTAAAATATTTTACTTCTGCACATCAACGATCATGAAACATGAAAGTTTTTGAGATACGATTTGAATGTGGGTGCTCCTCATAGATGTTTAGGGCACAAATTAGGAGGAATAGTAATTCAGGACAGTGGCTCTCAAACTTCTGGTATGTGCCAGAACCATTTGGGGAGTTTTTTTTTTTTTTTAACAATATAGATACTTAGTCCCTACCCAATAACCACAAAATCAGAGTCTCTGAAGGTGAGGCTTGATCATCTTTATTTTGGGTAATTCTGATATATTTCAAAATTTGCACACCACTGCTTGAGCATGTAACTCTTCTGCCACTTTTTCAAGTGATCTACTTGCACAGAGATACATTTAGAAAAATCTTTGACCCCTTCCCATGAAAGGAAATAATAACAACGGCTGCCACTTACTGATCATCTGCTATGGGCCAACATTGTGCTAGACACTGTGAGCATATTTCTTCTTTTACTCCTCACAATAACTCTTCAAGGTCATTATTATTTTCCCCATTTTTTATAGGTTGAAAAATGAGAATCAGAGAAGTTGAATGTTGTGCCCCAGGCTACCCAGCAAGAAAGTGGTGGAGTAGGGATTTGAGCCCAGGTCCTTATAATTTAAGAGTCTTTCTCTGTATACATGAAATGTGTTCTAAAATGAAGACTTTCAGTGTTACCCAGTGCCTGAATTGGGACAGTAGTCTGGGGGCAGCATCATTTCCTTCTATTCAAACGTGGCCCTCCAGGGAAGGGAGAAGTAGGATGGGGCAAAGGAGTGCTGACACGGAAGAAGATTCGCCTGACCCAACTGTGCCCAGGGTGGCTTGGTCATCAGGTGCTGCCCGAGGGATAGTGGGGGTGTTGGATTCTACGAAGAGAATTCTAGAACCTTCCAAGGCTGCCTGCTCAAGGGCCGGTGGGGTGATTTATGCTTTATCAAACTGGCCGAGTGAGCACTTGGAATCTTACCTCATTCTAGATTCTAGTTTTCTCCAGCATCAGTCAGGCAGCCCCTAACCTTTACTTAAAACAAGGAACTGTCCTGTGGTTATGAATTGTGCCCCAGACGACCTCCCAGGGCAAAAACAGAGAAGAAGACATAGGTTTGGTTCAGCCATTTTGTGAGCTGATTACAGAAAGAAATCTTGAGTTAGTTTCTTGCACATAGAAGAACTAAAAGAAATTGCATGGGGTTCAGTCAGGAAAATAGATTTTGTTAGGAAAACCGGTATGAGTCGATTGGGCTACCAAAGACAACATATCGAAAGTCAGTGTTTATGAAGCACTTTGCAATTAAATGTGGCATGAAATGGGAGTAAAGTGCTAAACACAAAGTAAAGTATAAAACACGAGTTTATTGTTACAGCAAAATATTCTGACAGTAGGTATGATATTCCGTTGAAAAGAATATAATTATTTTTTATTTTGTGGGATTTTTAAAAATAATTGTTTTTTTGTTTTGTTTTAATGTAAATATAATTTATTTTCCTAGAAATGTTGCAGCAGCTCCACCAGCAGCTGGTAGAAGCTGAGCGAAGGTCAATGACGTACCTGAAACGGTACAATAAGATCCAGGCGGACTACCACAATCTCATTGGAGTCACAGCAGAGCTGGTGGATTCTCTGGAGGCCACAGTCAGTGGCAAGATGGTAAGGAAGATTCCCCAATAGTTCATGTGTCTTTTTCGAGATAAAGATGCATTATGGGCATGGACTGTGTTGATGCGCGATTCCTGGCCACTCCCAGCCAATGACACCCACCCTTCTACTTCACAAAGCCAATGGGCAGAGGAGACCAAGCTGACGTGCCATGCTGTTTGTCATGCTGCTTGCAGTATTTTATCCATTTTTCCTGACACATTATCCACCATGTCTTTATTTCTCTAACTTATTCTTAATGTTAGCAAAGAACAAATTGGCAATAGAAAAAAATATGATGTATTGGCATAAAAATGAGGAGGAAATACCCTGCTGGTAAATAGGAAAGCAGTATATTTTGTATCCAGCTACCTTTCTGAACTCTATTAATCTGAAAGATTCTTTTGATTGATTTTCCATATTCTAGATTGGCAGTCATATCATCTTCAAATAATGATATTTTTGTTTCGCTTTTCTCATTATATATTATAACTTTCTTTTTCTTAGCTAAGACTCTGGGACATTGGCTAAGACTATGGGACATTGGTCAGTGATGTGATCATGGGCATCTTTGTCTTATTCCTGACTTTAATGGGAATGACTAATGTTTTACTTAATAAAAAATTAGAAAGTGTAATGCAATCTCTTTGTGGAAATATAATTTTTTTAAAAATGGAAGTAATTGTAGGTTCATATGTAATTTAAGAAATAGCGCAGAGAGGGCTCTTGTACACCTTGCCCAGTTTCCTCCAGTTGTAACATTTTTCTATGATCTATATTATAGAAAATTTCAGAAATATAGAACTGTGGAAAAATAAAATTAAAATTACCTGAAATTGTCTCACTTAGTAATAACACTTGGTAACATTCCAGACTTCTTTCAATACTTAGATACACGTTTTATAAAAATGGGCTCTAGTTCACACAGCTTCCTAATCTGCTTTCTTCCTTGGTGCTGAGTCCTGCGTTCTTGAAGTCGTTAAATGTTCCACGATGCCTCACCTTTAGTGGCTGGAGAGTTTTCCGCCACACGGCAGTGTCTTACTTTAGTGTCAGCTTCCTCTTCTTGGACATTTAGGTTGTTTTCCAGGTTTTCACTTTCCTGAATTATAAACATAGAGGGAGACATCCCTGGAGATGGGCCGTGTTACATTTTTTAAAGTTGATTTTCTAGGTTGAAATCTATGCTAAGGCCCCCCAGGAGGGTTTTGCTAATCTGATTCCACTGATAGTTCATTTTCTTATGCCCTGGCCAATCTTGAGTATTATCATTAAAATTTTTGTGTTTTGCAAATTTGACAGGTGAGAAATAGTATCTCAGGATTTAAATATACAGTACGTTCATTACATGTGCAATCGAACATTTTGTATGTGCGTCTCTCATTCATTTAACAAAGATTTGTTGAATACTTACCGTGTGCCAGGCCCTGTTCTAGGCGACTGGGCTACATCAGGCAACAAAACAAAGATCCCTGCCCTCACGGAGGGCACACTCAGTAGCAGGAGAAAGATAATAAACGGTCAACATAAAGACAATAGATAAGGAAATTATGTAGTGTGCTAGAAAATGGCAAGTGCTATGAGAAGAAAAGTGAAGTGGGGTAAAGAGGGTCAGAGTTTGTGGGGATATGTGTGTATGGGCAGGGGGCAATTTTAAATAGGCCGTCAGAGGAAGCTTCATTGATGGTGGACGTTTGAGTAAACACTGAAGAGAGGTGAGAGAATTAGTTATGTGCTTCTCTGGGATTCTCCCAGAACTCTAGCCCGGAGGAACAGCCAATGCAAAGGAACAAAAGAGGGAGCGTGTCTCGTGTGTTTGAGTGATGCCAAGAGTCGGTGTGGCTGGAGTGAGTGAGGGGGAGACCGAGGGAGAAGTGGAAAGTGAGACACAGTAGGTCGTGAGGGGCCTGCAGGGGCCATGGTGAGGATTTGGGCCTTTACTACAAGTAAACTGCGGAGCAGCACAGTGGAGTGGTCTGGTCTGGCATGTTGTGAAAGGATCACCTGGCTGTCTTTTAGATTAGTCCATAGTGGGGTTAGGGGAAAGTCGGGAGACCAGCAGGAAGGGTCTTGCAGTCATGGAAGGGAGACCCGGTGGTGGTGGAGGTGGCAGGTGAGGTGGGAGAAGTGCTCGCTGGGTGTGGGGTGAGGTAGAGCCAACAGGATTGGACCTGGGGAGACAGAGAGACAGAGGGGCTTAAAGGATGACTCCGAGTTTCTGGCCTAAGCTACTGGAAAGGTAGCATTGCCCCAGCTGGGACAGGGAAGGCCTTGGGTGGGGCAGCTTTGGGGAAATCAGAATTTCAGCTTTGGACGTGGCTATCAGACATGGGCCATTCACAGTTCATCTTTTGTAAGTTCATCTTTGTAAGTATTTTCCTGTTTGTTGCTTTTTAATTTAATGTTCCTTAATTTAGTAAAGTTTACGTTTTTATGTAGTCAAATCTATCAATATCTATCAATTTCCCTTTATCCATTCTGCCTTTTCATAATGTTATTAAAGAAGCTTTTCCCACTGAAGGGGCTAGAATAAATATTCACCTTAATTTTCTTCTATTGATTGTTTTGTTTGACAAAAAAAAGACATGCACATAGTTAGAAAATTTAAGCAGTACAAAAATAAATAAAAAGAAAAACATATGTTTTCCTTTTGCTTTTTCTCCTGTTAAAAAATAACCACCATCGGGGCCAGCCCCCTGGCCGAGTGGTTAAGTTCTCACGCTCTGCTTCAGCGACCCAGGGTTTGCATCCTGGGCGTGGACATGGCACCGCTCATTAGGCCATGTTGAGGCAGCGTCCCATATGCCACAACTAGAAGGACCCACAACTAAAAAAATATACAACTATGTACTGGGGTGATTGCGGGAGAAAAAGGCAGGAAAAAAAAAAAAAAAAGAAGAAGATTGGCAACAGTTGTTAGCTCCCAGGTGCCAATCTTTAAAAAAATGAACAAATTAAATAAATAAATAAATAACTGCCATCATCCTGGTGTGCCTCTTACAGCCAGGGTTGATGTGACACCAGGTGTAGCATGCTGACTAGGGATGGGCACATGAGCTCTTATTGTTGCAGTGGCAAGCAGATGCCCACAGACCACCAGGCAGAGGCTGAAGCAGCCTCAAATATCAAGATGGGGAGGGATGGGGGGGCACAGAGACTGGAATCTTAACTAGCTTGTTTTTAATATAAAGAAATACATGCTCATGGTAGAAATTTGAAACAATTCAGAGGAGTGTATAGTAAGGAGCAAGAGCCCCCTTCCCACATGCAATTCCTTAGTCTCATTTCCTTATGGATATTCAAGATTAACATTTTCTTGTGTATTGTTTCAGAACATTTCTATGCATATGTCTCTGTGTGTGTGCACACACACCCATGTGTATATGCAGCATACACATACTTGCTTGGGATCATATGGTCCATTACTCTTCTGAAACTTGCTATTTCACTTTCAGTTATCTTGGAGATCTTTTCACATGACCACACCTGCCTCATTCTTTTTAACGCTTGTACATTATTCCATTGTAAGGGTGAACCATAATTCGTCAGCTCTCTAATGATAAACATTTAGATTTTTTGTTTACTGTAACAAAAATGTTGCAGGAAGCATTCTTGTGCATACTGTATACCTTTGAATTTAGGTAAGATTAGATTCCAAGAGTGGAATTGCTAGTCTCCTGCGCTGTAACCTCTTGCTCATGTGAAAGCACAGCACATAGACATTCACAAAACTGCTGGAAGTTACTTGGTATGGCTGGAGCGGCCAAAGCTCGGGGGGTTATGGGCGTGAAAATTTTGATAGATGTTACCAAATTATGTCTCCTAAGATTTCAACAGTGTCTACCCACCTCCTACGCCCAGTAGTGTATCAGAGTGTCTGTTTCTCCACACACTTGCCAACACTAGACATGATTATACTTTGAAATCTTTGCCAGTTTGGTAAGTAAAACTTGGTATTCTGAATGTCTCAATTTACATTTCTTTAATTTTTTGTGAGGCTGAATATATTTTCATGTGTTCTTTGGCCGTTTATATTCTTTTAGTCAGCTGTTTATTCATGTCCTTTCCTCATTTACCTGTTTTAAGCAAAAAAGTGACATAATCAGATTTCCTTGTTGGAGAAATAGTTCTGGTAGAAGTTCCAGAAGTCAGAAGAGGAAACAGTTTCAGGAGTAAAGGGTTGATCCAAAGTCTCAAAAGCCACAGAAAACTCCAGAAGACTGGAACTGGAAAGCGTTCAATGCTTTTGACATTTAGAAGGTCATTGGCGGTGACCTTTGCCACATGAGTTTCCCTGGAGCGATGCAGGTGGAAGCTTGCTTACGGTTGTTGGAAGGTACAGGGGAGGTGAGAGCAAAGGTAGCTGCTCTCTCAAGGCCCTCGGCTGTGAAGGAGGAGTATTGAGAGGGCGGTTGGTAGATGGAGACCTGGGGTGGAGAGAAGGAAAGATATGTTTTTAATATGAAATATACATGGACGTGGTTTTAAGTTGTAGGGAATGAGCAGGTGTAAAAGGAAAGGTTAATACAGAAGGAGAAAGGAATGTTTAAATTTTGATACCATACGAATTCAGAGGAAATGGACTCAGGATAATGTAGGAGCTGCAGGCTTGAGATAGGTCCTTCTTTGTCTGAGTCACTTAGGGCTGAGTGTTGAGAGGTGACCAGAGACATCTGCCATGGATGGACAGAGCCTTTTATGTGGTTGAAGCAGACGAAAAGCTTCCAGTGGGTAGATGGGAGTCCTATAGGGAGAGAAAGGGTCCAGCCCAGTATTCCCAACTCTTTCCAACTCACCAGTTGGTTGAGTAGTCCTCCTCTCATGGAGACAAGTGGGTGACGAGTAGGGAGAAAGGCCAGTGACATTACCATGTGGAAGTTCACCGCGTGGAATCATGAGGCTGGGGGAGGGAGAGTCCTGTCTAACAGTCAAGCCAAGAGGAAAGTCTGGAAGAGTGCAAAATTGTTCCCAGCAGTTACCTCCAGGGAGTGGTTTGTGGGGGAGGAGTGAGATTGGGGATAGGTTGTGGCACGCATACGTTTTAAATGAGCATGTATTATTTTTTAAAAAAGAAAAAGTTTCAGAGATTACCACCTTAGATGTGTATCAATCCTGAATTATAGTAGCTAATGAGGTATGAGAGATGCTCAAGACAAACGCTACAGTATAGTAGCATTGAGGGGAGCAGTAATTCAGCCTCTCGTTGTCAGGCACCGGATAGTGTATGAAGATGTCTCCATCATTAAATGTTCATTCAGCGTTTACCAAGCCGCCTGTCATATGCTGGGCGTATCCATAATCTCGTTTACCCATCTCACAGTGACCCAGAGGG
This sequence comes from Equus asinus, assembly GCF_041296235.1. Taxonomy (NCBI): domain Eukaryota; kingdom Metazoa; phylum Chordata; class Mammalia; order Perissodactyla; family Equidae; genus Equus; species Equus asinus. The sequence continues at coordinate 9,503,067 of NC_091808.1, read as the reverse complement.
GTAGAAATTATTCCTTTCATTTGACAGGTCACAAAAACAGGAGGCAGAGCTCTTGGTTTCCACAGGAGTCCACAACTTGAGCCCACATCTTCACATTTTAAACCCAGCATCGTTCCACTACATTGTGGCCACTCAATGACTTTATTGCTTGAATTAACGAAAAGTGGTTTAAAATCAGTTAATTTTACATGACAGTGGGAGTACGCCGTGGAATTACACAAAGTGTGATATCCCGTGCTCAGGCCTGTGGTACGTTAGCCGTTTTTTCTGTCAGGCTTAATGCTTTAACCCCCAAGGCCTCCTATGTTAAAGCAAAATTTTGCCTCTGTCCCTTATGGAAGAACTGTTGAGAGACAGCTCTGATGATTGCTAGGCCGCCTCAGGTCCTCTGGATGAACTTTGCGCCTTTCACCAGAAGTCCTCGTGTCCTCTTTGCAGATCACCCCAGAGTACCTGCAGAGCGTCTGCGTCCGCCTCTTCAGCAACCAGATGCGGCAGAGCCTGGCACACAGCGTGGACTTCACGAGGCCCGGGACGGTGAGGCTCTGTGCCCATGGTCTGCCCCCCAAGTTTAATATAACGGAAATGAAAAAAAAGAAAGAGCAGGAGAAATGATATTCAGGAGTCTGTATTTCAGCTGGGCTTGGAGGTCTCGAAATTCCCAGAGAGAGAAGAAGGCTGTGTGTTTGAAGAGTGAGCAGCTGGAAGCCAGCCTCCTGGGGGTGGTGGGAGAGAGGTGTGCTCTGTCCTTCCCGATGGAGCTTCGCGATGGGGTGTGGGCCTGGCGACAGCAGCAAGTCAACAGGAAACAAGGGGACCTGTATTCTCTTTCAGAAATAACTGCCGTACTGGAAGTTGTAACTGCCTATGGCAGGGGCTGTCTTATTTTTCATTAACTTTTTACTTGGAATTATTGCGAACTTACAGAAAAGTTGAAAAAGTAGCACAAAGGACACTTACATACCCTTTACCCATGTTCATCAACTGTTGGCATTTTACCTGTTTGTTTACTTGCTCTACACACACACACAGAGTTTTCTGAACCATCTGAAGATGAATTACATATGTCATGGCCCTTTACTCCTATACGAGTGCAGTGTATTTATTAACAGAATATTCTCTTATATAACTGTCCAGTTGTCAACTCCAGTAAATTTAGTATCGGTACAGCATGCTCATCTGCCGTGCGTTCTCCAGGTTGTGCTGAGCCGTCGATGTCCTTTAAGCTTACTCCTCGGCGGTCGTCTAGGGTCACGTGCTGCGGGGAATTGTCATGTCTCTTTAGCTGCCTTTAATTTTAAACATTCCCCGAGTTTTTCTTGGACTTTCATGACGTTGGTAGTTTAGAAGAATATAGTTAAAAATAGAACATTTCTCCTTTTGTGTTTGATGTTTCCTCGTGATTAGATTCAGGTTTGCATCCCAGGCCAAAATATCACGCAGGTGATGTTGTGTCTTTCTTGGGGTAGCTGCTCTGGAGGCATATGGTGTTGAGTGGGGGTTCTTAATCAGGGAGTGAGTAGCTCCGTGTCTCCTGAGGAAGTTTCAGAGTTCATGAACCCCTGTCCTTACAGCTCACAGCGGCCTGGTCCAGAGGCCGAGTGGGTGGAAGCAGGCACTTTCAATTAGGAAGGACGTGCTGGGTGATCCTGGGGCACCGCCATGGGTCAAAGCCATGACTTTTAATTAAGGGTTTGTGTGTTAATATTAGGGTCTTCTTAAACAGAGGCCTTTTTTTTTTTTTTTAACTTTTTGTTAAGATTGTGATAGTTTACAACCTTGTGAAATTTCAGTTGTACATTATTGTTAGTCATGTTTTAGGTGCACCACTTCACCCTTTCTGCCCTCCTCCCACCCCCCCATCCCCTGGTAACCACCAGTCAGTTCTCTTTGTCTATATATTTAACTTCCACCTATGAGTGGAGTCATACAGAGTTCATCTTTCTCTATCTGGCTTATTTGACTTAACATAATACCCTCAAGGTCCATCCATGTTGTTATGAATAGGACGATTTAATCCTTTTTTCTGGCTGAGTAGTATTCCATTGTGTGTGTGTGTGTGTGTGTGTGTGTGTGTGTGTGTGTGTGTGTGTGTGTGTATTATATCTTCTTTATCCAATCATCAGTTGCTGGGCACTTAGGTTGGTTCCATGACTTGGCTATTGTGAATAATGCTGCAATGAACATAGGGGTGCATGGGACTTTTGGAATTGCTGATTTCAAGTTCTTTGGATAGATACCCAGTAGTGGGATGGCTGGGTCATAAGGTATTTCTATTTTTAACTTTTTGAGAAATCTCCATACTGTTTTCCATAGTGGCTGCACCAGTTTGCATTCCCACCAGCAGTGTATGAGGGTTCCTTTTTCTCCACAACCTCTCCAACATTTGTCACTTTTTGTTTTGGTTATTTTTGCCATTCTAATAGGTGTAAGGTGATATCTTAGTGTAGTTTTGATTTGCGTTTCCCTGATGTTTAGTGATGATGAGCGTCTTTTCATGTGTCTATTAGCTATCCATATATCTTCTTTGGAGAAATGTCTGTTCATGTCCCCTGCCCATTTTTTGATCAGGTTGTTTGATTTTTCCTTGTTGAGCTCTGTGAGTTCTTTATATATTATGGAGATTAACCCTTTGTTGGATATATAACTTGTAAATATTTTTTCCCAACTAGTGGGTTGTTTTTTTGTTTCAATCCTGTTTTCTCTTGCCTTGAAGAAGCTCTTTAGTCTGATGAAGTCCCATTTGTTTATTCTTACTATTGTTTCCCTCGTCTGAGGAGTTATGGTGTCCGAAAAGATCCTTTTAATACTCATGTCAAAGAGTGTACTGCCTACATTTTCTTCTAGAAGCCTTATAGTTTCAGGTCTTATCTTTAGGTCTTTGATCCATTTTGAGTTTATTTTTGTGAATGGTGGAAAAGAATGGTCAATTTTCATTCTTTTACATGTGGCTTTCCAGTTTTCCCAGCACCATTTGTTGAAGAGACTTTCTTTTCTCCATCGTATGCCCTCAGCTCCTTTGTCAAAGATTAGCTGTCCATAGATGTGTGGTTTTATTTCTGGGCTTTCAATAAACAGAGGCCTTTTTAGTATTAAAAAATATTTTAAGCCTTCCTCATTCTTAAGTAGGTTTGAAGCAGCTTATTAATATGAGAAAACACAAATATAAGAAATGACAAAATAGAAAAAAAATAAAGGAAAAAATTGTGGTTAGAACTCGTGGAAACAGAAAGTAGCTTGGTGGTTTCCAGGGACTGGGTGGTGGGGGAAGTGGTGAGATGTTGGTCAGAGGGTACAAACTTCTGGTTATGAGATAAGTAAGTTCTGGGCATGTAGTGTACAGCATGCTGACTATGGTTAACAGTACTATATTTAGACTTGAAAGTTGTCAAGAGAGTAGATCTTAAATATTCTCACCACACACACACGCACAAAGGTGAGGATGGATGTGTTCACTAAACCTTATTGTGGTCATCATTTTACAATACATACATGTCTGAAATCATCCTGTTTGCACTTTCAGCTTACACAGTGGTATACGTCAAATGTGTCTCAGTAACGCTGGAGAGAAAGAAAAGAAATTGTGGTTAAAGGAAAATGAGGGTAGAAAAATAACAGTCAGCCAGGGCTAAGGCTAGTGCAAAACGTGCATGTCCTAAGGTGCTGTCCACCTGGAGAGACAGGCACAGATTTGGCTCTGAGCTTTCTAGCAGCCTGTGCAGAAAGGTTCACCTGAGCAGTCACACAGTTTACTCATAAGGGAAGGGAGGGTGGTTGTATCGTTTTCGTTATGTAGTATTTGCTGCATCAGAAACAGCATTTGTGCTCCACTTGTGACCCAGGAAACACAAGAGTAAAATGAGCACCCATGAGTGCCGCACACACCCCAGAATAGACTGGTTCAGTGCCACTGGCGTTCCCTGTTTGCCCTTTAGACCGTGAACGTTTTGCAAGTAGGTACTACTCTTGTAATTTAAAAATAAGGTTAAACACATCTTTTTTGAAGACTGGAAGGTCAAACAACTGTTTCACATGGCTATTCTGGTGCTAAGACCTGAGGATAGTTTCTCTTCTGTGTCTTCCTAGAAGGGACACAATAACGTGGTGAAGAGCAAATAGCCTTGACCACATCCTCATGGTGCATGCAGAAGTATCTTAGAGCTGTTGGTTGTGTCACTGTACCACACATAGACCCATGGATGACAGAATCTGTAGAGTCCGTGCTTCAGGATATGGCCACAGTGATTTTAGGATGCAGAAATCTTAGAGAATTAGCCTTTTTTTTTTTTTTGAGGAAGATTATCCCTGAGCTAACATCTGCCACTAATCCTCCTCTTTTTGCTGAGGAACACTGTCCCTGAGCTAACATCCATGCCCATCTTCCTCTACTTTATGTGTGGGACGCCTGCCATGGCATGGCTTGACAAGCAGTGCGTAAGTCCGCACCCGGGATCCAAACCGGCAAATCCCAGGCCGGCAAAGCAGAACATGCGAACTTACCCGCTGTGCCACGGGGCTAAGAATTGGCTGTTTTTAAAATGTCAGTAAAGTACATGCAGACATCTGAATTTCAGAAAAGTGACTTCCTCATGGGCCCTCCAGGATGAAGGATTTCAAGCCACATCCCTGAGAAGTGGCTGAGTTCACACTGTGTGAACGCTGTACAGTCAGCTGTAAGTCAGTGAAGGAGCAGAGCGTGTTTACCAAAAATGTTGGCTTTCTGGCAGTAATTAGCATAGCAGGATCTGTGTTGAATAGGACCACTCCTTTTTTCCATCCCTTCCATTTATTTATTAATTCAGCAGATACTTAGTGTTTTCCAGGTTTGTGTTGTAAAATCCCATCCTATCTCACATACACAAGAATCCTCGTATTTCCATTTTCTGTTGGTGGAATGATGCATCCGGCTTATTTAACACTGACGTCATGTTAATTAGGAGCAGCTTAAAAGGGAGGGGGCACAGCATATCTGATATTGTATCCCGTTGGAAGTTAGCTTCGTTTGTCGAGAGACCAGTCCTGCCGTCCTTCCCTGTCAGGCCTCGGAAACCAGGGGACAGGGGACGGGCTGTTTCTCTCAGTTCCTAACCATTTTCTTTCTACCGAGTCGTTGACTTAGGAACAGGCAATAAGAGCTGCAAACAGTCTTTTACTGTTCCTATTAGAACTCTCTACAAGATGATAAAAGGTGGATGAGGGCTCGTTATAAATGTGTAAAAGAATACTGTGGTTGATTAGGCTCAGCTAACGTCAGTGTGTGATATCAGGTTTATAACAAGTGAAGAGGAAATAGGATCCAGTTTACATGGCATGTCTAGTGCCTGAACTGAGAGAATTTAAGATTTGGAGGGGGAAGAACGTTGCTTTTTTATTTTTTGAGGGAATAAATTCTACGCTAGGTCCAAACAGAACACCGTCAATTTCAAGATAAAGAGGTGGGCACAGACCAGCCTCCTTTTTGTTGTGACCTTGATCGCCAGCCCCTGGGGTGCTCGCTTGAACTTGAGTGTTGCAGTTCACTGTCCTCTGCAAAGGGGCTTGGCTGGGGCCCCTCGGAAAACTGCCTCATCTATAAAGTTTAACACATGTGATGCTGGCTTTTAAATCTGGCTGTTAAAAGCCTGGCCTTCTGCAGCCTCGCTCACTGTTGAAAGTTCAGGAGGGCGCAGTAAACAGCACCCTTGTCCCCCTTGATTCTGAACTGACTGGAAGATCGGACAAAAGAATAAAGGAAAAAGGAGCTGCTTTCCCTGTCCTTTTAGCACAGTTATATTTCCCTCATCTTTTAGAGTTTGAATCTGAGAACAATATGGTAAATTTAGCCATTCCTCTAGCCGGCGTTCAGATGGCTTTTCAGTTTTTTGCTGTTTCTAATGATGCAGCATACAGAGGTGAAGCATTTGAAAGCACCTTGGTCTGTCTTTCTCCCCTTAGCCCTCTCTGTACTGGGCGAGCGTGAATGCAGAGACACTGCAGGAAAGCTGTGCTGTGACTGAGGAGGGGAATGGCCATGTTTACCCCATGCAGAGTGTCTGTCCTAAGGCAGGAGTGGGTAGGGGGAGGGCTGACCCTGACGCAGAGTCTGTGCCAACTCTGAAGGTAGAAATCCAAACTCAGCTCCCTGGGTGAGTCCCAAGTCCCACCCTGTGGCACCTGTGGGTTTGTGGATTTGTTGGGTGGGGTAGTTTCCATTTAAATGATCCTTATTGGAAAAATGGCACGTATGGGAATTAACCCTCCCTTTCTTCACCAACGCCAAGTAGACCCCATTGGACATATAAGTTAAAATACCTTTCAGGTGTGATAGTGTTAAATATATTAAAGGCCCAGAACATGCGACTCTTAGAAGGCGTCTACTTCCGAATCAACCATCTTTGTTAGTAGTAACGTCCTGCAGGGGCCAGGAGTGGGAGTGATGGCAGCAGTGACCCTCTTCCGGGATGGCCGTGTGCAGTTGTTCAGGAAAGCTTGTGGGGTTGTTCTGCTGAGGAGGATTCTTCCTGAAACTTCCTGTTGTGTGGACCGTGGCTCTGGCATGAAGTTCAACGTCTTCAGCTCTTGCCTTGTCCCATGTGTGGTTTTCTTAAGTCTTGACAAGAAGCCTGCCACTTGCCCACATTCCCCCTGCGTGTCGAGGCAGCCTTTCTGGGCCCAGTGCTGTGTATTTGAGGGGAGTTGCATGCCTCGCTCCCCTCTCCCTGCTCCACCTCACACACCAACGCCTGTCACGTGTGAACTGACCTGGCGCTGTGAGGATTGAACACCTTTGATCTCAACCAGCTGGTAGAACAGGGATTGGCACAGAGTGACTGTGCCGTTGGCTCAGACCTGTCCCCTGACCTCCAATCTCAGACTTACTGGCCTCCCCGTGAATGTCTGACAGGCATATCACATTTCCAAATCCGCGCTCACCTTTTCCTCCAAACAGGCGGTCTCCCCTCCTGTATTTCCTGACTCGGTGAATGGGACCCCAGGGAACACTGTCCTTTCCGTTGCCCCACGTTCAGCCAGCCCTCGGGATCTGAGCGGGCTTCCTCCATCCCGCCCTGTTCTCTGTTGCTCTGTGTTTGGTCAGACTCTCCCGGTTTTTGTCCTGGCTTAAAGCACCATTTCCTAACTGTGTCAGCCTCAAAGCTCTCGCCTTTCTGGTGGCTCGTTCATGTGGGAGTTGGAGTGACCTTTCCAGTTGTGTGGTATTTATTTATTTATGCCCTCATGTTTCAGGAAGGATTTAGGTACATACAGGCATCGGATCATGTTACTCCCTTGCCTAATACCTGCCATTGCTTCAGCTCCAGAGTGCTCAGCCTGGAGCTCACGGCCCTCTGTGATCTGATGCTGGTCTGTCTCTCTAGGCTCAGCTCTGGTTATGGAAACCCCGAGAAGCTCCAGCACCCCAGCCCCTGGTACTTCCCGAGTGTGTGTGTTGCTGCACGCCGTGCCCAACCCCAGGCTCTCCGACTGCAGGCTACAGGGCGGCGAAGCAGGGCCATGGTCACCACCCTCGGTGACCTGGTGAGCCAGAGAGGCTCCTGCCCGAGAAGCATCTGGAGATCTTAGCAGCACATTTGGACACATGAGCACCCCCACTCCACATACTTAGCTCCATTTCCAAATCTCATTTGCACAGTTTTCCCTTCTAGCCCTCCCCTCCTGCGTTTACAATCCTGCATTTTCGTGTCATGCACTACCCTTCCTGGTACAGAGGTTGTCATAGCAACCTCCCTTCTGCATATGGCAGGGATGCTCCTCTGGGCCTCCAGCCTCCATGGCCTCTTTAGTCCCGTGGCTAAGGCACGTTTCCTCAGGTGTCCCACTGTGGTTATTTAACCTCTCCTAGGTACTCATTCCCCTTGAGGTCGCTGGCCAGGGGGCCCTGCCTTCACTCTTCCCCTGCTTCCCTGCACAGCACAAGCGGCCACAGCAGTCAGCTTTAGTCCCACATGAGCAGGGCTGGGGAAGAAGGGCTGGCGGTGTGCGGGCCTGGTCTGAGGAGGTTTCCAGCCCCAAATGGTGCCATCCTGTCACCTTGTCCATTCACAGCTCTTTCTTCCTGACCCTCCCTGGGCTGCACACACTTGCTGCCATCCTGCAGAGCAGCATTTTCCAAAGTGGCGGCCTGGAAACACTAATCCCCCAGGATTCCCCTGTTCCGGAACAAAGCATTGATGCAGTGCTTTTGGGACGCGCTGTGTGTTGTGCTGAGACTCACGGCACTCAGCGGCGCCCTGAAGACTCCTGAGCGTCCCCCCGTCAAGGACTGCTCGCCCCTCTTGAGCCCAGGAAACCTCCAGTTGCTTTTGACTGAGGGGCAGTTTTCGCCATGTTACCACATCTAATACTCACTTCTCTGAACACACTTCCTGCCCTCGTCTATCATTAGCAAAGCCCCTCGTCCTGCTGTTGTCCCCGAGAGCAGTCCTTGGCTTGTGTGGCCCCAGTAACCCCTCCTCCCCCATGCCGTGGCCACCAGCTCCAGGGAGCAATGACTGCTGGGAGGGCCAGGCTCAGGCGCCGTGCCTGCAGCTGAGAAGGGGTGGAGGCATAATGCTGCCATTTCCCTCTCCCATGCCCGAGGGGTCCAGACAGCCTTGCCCTGCGCCTGGCACACTGTGGGTGCTCAGTGAGTAGTGATGGCCTCGTACGTTCGTTGTTCTGCTGTCCTCTATCTGTGCCCTGTGAAGGTTGCCCCACGTTCCTACTGTGCGTCCTCAGATGGGAAACCACCACCTACTCACTCACATCCACTGTGGTTGGGAGCCCCCGCTTCCTTCCAGTGCCCCCAGGCCATGGGGGCCTTTCCCTGAGCTCCCAGCGTAGAGTCCTAGAAATCACACAGCACCCACTTGGGCTGCACTCAGGGCCTCCTTAGCATCTCCTTAGCAAGGGGATCCTTTCTGGGGCATGTCCATCCATGCTCAAAATCCATTGTTAGCTCGTGAGGGAAATTACTCTGACTGACTATTTTGGGGCCTCTCCCATCTTTCTCTTCCTGGAGTTATTCTTTGCCAGCCTGTTGTAGCTGTGTCCACACCACCCGTACACAGAGCAGTGCCCACAGTTGGAGGCGATGACTTAGAAGTCTAGTCCAAAGTAAAGGTTGGTCAAGAGGTCAGAGCAGCCCCTTAGCGTTGGAGTGTTGTTATTAACACCTCCACACAATGGGGAGGAAGTGGTAGCAATAGCCTGCTGTGAGTTCTCCATTCCTTGGGCAGGTTTATACCCAGGTGTCAATGTTAAAGTCAACTTCAACTTCATAACTTAAGCCGGAGCTCAGTACTTCTCAGCTCTGCCAACCCCGGCAGAGGAGGGAGCTCAGCATGGACAGGCTGAAAAGAAGGGGAAGCTCTGCTGACTCTGTGTGCTGTCATTGGGGTCCACACCTGCTGGGACTGTTATTGCCACCATTTTGCAGATGAGGCATGGAGAGTTGTTCGATCATTGGATTGCACGCTGAGAACAGGGCTCTGCTTTGTTCACCAAGTGTCATCCATGCCTAGCAGAGACCTGGCAGACAGTAGGCAATCAGTAAGGACTTACTGAATGAGTGAAGTACCACTACCTCCTTCTCTCTTATTAACCGCATGTTGGGCCATTCTTCCTACAGCTCATCGCCAGCTTTTTTTTCATTTTCACTTGATTGGATAATATAGTCTCAATAATATTTAACATACTGGCTCTTCGCTCGAAAGAGTCAGTTATTACTGCTTTTCAGTTAATTTCTTTGCAGGGCAAATAGAACGATATAGAGTTTAGCAAAAGAGAATCAGTGTTTTAGAAGATAGAAACATTTTCTTAACTATGAAAAAAGGGGTTCGTTGATGAGTTTTTTTAATAGAAATATGAATTAGCCAATGTCACTAATTTTAAAATATTTTTCTTTTGTCTATATATTATGCTAATATTTTAGTATGGCCATTTCCTTATTTGACTCAAGATCTTGGCTTCTTGGTTTCCTTAATGTGTTAGATGAGTAATTTAGATGACAGTTCAAACTTATTTTCTGAGCTCCTTGCTATTTAAACCAATAACAGGAATAGGTAATTCCTTTAATTAAAAAAAAATCAAAGGTTTAAAAATATAAAAACATACATGGTCATGAGCCATTTAAAAGCAGGGTTTGCTGTTTCCAAGGCGGGGATCTACGTGGTCTGTAAACACTGCAGAGGGAAGCAGTGGAGAGCAGGGCCATCGGCCAGGGCTGGTGGATTAAATCAGTCAAGGATTCTGGAGTGCCCGCTTTTGGAAGTCAGTCTTCACTCATTCACTCAGTGAGTGTTGGATGATGCCTCTATGTGTCCAGGCACTGTCCTAGGTGCTGGGGCCACGAGGGTGATATATCTCTGGCCCTTATGGAGTTCAATGTCTGCTAAAGGAGAAAGGCACAGAAATAATTTCAAAATAATCACAGTTCAATATGTTGAGCATGGATAACGACTGTTCGAGGGCTGTGGTGACATAGAGTGGACCGAGAACCACTGCCTGCCCCTTCAGAAAGGCCTCCACCAAGGGCTGAGATGTCCTCTCTTCTTATCCACTTATTCTGTTTTTGAACTGATTCCAAACATTATACCATTTTGCCTATAAATAATTCAATATATATCTCTAACAGGGAAGGGCTTTAAAAAACAAAACATAACCACAATGCCAAATACAATTATCGCTAATTCCTTAGTGTCATATAATATCAGTGCAGTCCATATTCAGATTTCCCTTATTTTCTCAAAATACCTTTTTACAGTTGGTTTGAGTCGTCTAAACGAGCGCCACATGCAGCACTTGGTTATTTGTTTCTCAAGTCAATTTTAATACATGTTTAATACAGTATTTCCTGTAGCGGCAAAAAATAACAACAACCACAGTCAACGGGACAGTGCGACTGTCTGTAAAGTAGGCAACGATTTGGCCTAGAGACAGGCAGAGAGGGGAGTGGGGTGGGAGGGGGACCGGTAATTTTTCTATAAACACCTCTATAGTGTTTGACTTGGTACTGAGTGCCTTTGTCATTTTTGTACCCAAAGAGAAAATCTTTTTTTTTTAAAGATTTTATTTTTTTCCTTTTTCTCCCAAAGCCATCCCCCCCAGTACATAGTTGTATATTCTTCGTTGTGGGTCCTTCTAGTTGTGGCATGTGGGACGCTGCCTCAGCGTGGTTTGATGAGCAGTGCCATGACCGCACCCAGGATTTGAACCAACGAAACACTGGGCCGCCTGCAGCGGAGGGCACGAACTTAACCACTCGGCCATGGGGCCAGCCCCCAAAGAGAAAATCTTAATACAGAAAGAACAGGATAATAAAATGATTTTCATAGCTTTTGTTCTTTATGGTGTCCTTGACTGGGCAGCTTTGAGTAACTGGGAATTTGGCCGGGGAGAACCCACCCGTCTTTTTATAGTGTAGTCCTTGGAGTGGAGCAGCTACAAAGCAAGGGTGGGTGGCCTGGGAAATGCAGCCGTGGTGTACTGTTTAACTCTGGCTTGGGCTAATTTTTAAATCGTATATGATTATGGTTGGAGAATCCTGGTGAATCAAAAACTTTGCAAATCTGTTGATTCTGTGTTATAGTGATTTAGGATTAATGCATTGCCATCAATGTTTAACACCATCTGTTTTCTTCTGTCCTCCTCCCTCTCAGGCTTCAACCATGTTAAGAGCCTCCTTGGCACCCACGTAAGTAATTGCCCTTAGGAATTGTCATTAAGGAGAATAAGTGGGGGTAAAACTGGAATTCACAATAGCTGTAATAAATGCTCGTCTTAACAGCCTGGCTTAGAGAATGCGTTTGATTACCTGGGGCTGTGTAGATATCAAAGGAAAGACCAGTAATTATAAGTAATATTGTTAAACTGGAAGTATCTTTTAATATTAATTCTATTTATGTTGGTGAGGTAGCATCGAATGAAAAAAATAGTTGAACTGTCCCTATGATATTCCATAGGAACCAATTTAATCTACTGTCATAGGGCAGTCAACAGAACGTTGCAGTGTCTAAATTTATGTTCTCTCCTGGTTCACACTGTGACCAGGGCCACAGGATAGCTTTGTGTATACCTGAGCGTTCCTATCCACATCAATTAGGTTGTCACCCATGGGGTGTCTGCTGCACGAGAACTTCATCAGGCGTGTGTGTTGCAGTAACGAGGAAGTGGGGAACCTTTGGCATGGACCTGAGGACTAGGGTGGGTTCTGGTGACCCTGTGAGCCTGCTTTTTTGGGGGATATGGGGGGTTACTGAGAGATTACTCAGACATGTGGGGTAGGCACAGCGTCCTCCTCCTTCAGTGCCGCCTGAGTCTGACGTTGACCCTGCACTTCATTCTCTTCGGCTGGAGGCTGTATAATGTAGTGCTTACGAGCTCAGACTGCTGGAGTTACAATCCCACGTCTGCCACCAGCTCTGTGACCTTGGGCCACGTATGTGACTCCTGTGTGCCTCAGTTTCCTCAAAATGAGAATAATAATGAAATCTATTATAGGATTGTTGTGAGGATAAAAATGAGTTAATATATATAAACACTTTGTACAGTGCCAGGGACTTAATAAGCATTCTTCCTCCATGAGGACACCTCCAAGCACACCTCCATGAGGGTGTCTGCTCATGCTGTTCCAGTGCTGAAGAGCAAGACCACCTGCAGAAAGTAAAGGGGGGTAGTTGGTGGAGGGGTTAAGAGGACAGAGGGGAGGGTATGGCACAGTCTTCTTGGACAGTGGGAGAGTGGCTGGACTGCAGAAATGTGGGGTTGCTGAGAAACTTAGTTGGTAATTAATTTATTTGGCAATATTGCCATTACTAGCAAGTAGTTATGGCCCAAATATGACAGTTTTTCTTCCCTCCAATAGAAGCACCCCAACTATAGAACATTATCAAACTTGGCTTTACAATTGGAACTTTTTTTGTCTAAAATAAGAGCCTGTTTAAATTTTAAAGTAAAAAGCATTTTTATCTTGAAATAATTTCAGAGTTGCAAAAACAGTACAAAGGATTCCCATATACCCTTCACTCAGATTGCCTAGTGTTAATATTTTACACAAGCCCAGTACAGTTATCAAAATCAGAAAGTTACCTTGTTCCCATTTGACCAGTTGTTCCGTTGTGTCCTTTCTCTGGGCCAGGATTCAGTCCAGAATCACACATTGAGTTAGTTGTCGTGTCATCGTTTCCTTTAATTTGAAGTTGTTGTTCAGTCTTTGCCTTTAATGACCTTGACACTTTTGAAGAATACTGACCAGTTATTTAGAATTGGAATTTTAGAAGGATCTGTATTAATTATGAAACTCACAATGGTATCTGCCTCACGGAAAAAAAGTGTCAAAATAGTCAGTATGCCACATATATGGGTTTATTGTTTGATGTATAAAAGAGAAGACTCTCTTTCCCAGGAGGGTTTATTGAGATCTCTTTTGTTGCCCTCTTTTCTGGCCTTTTCTTCTGGGTGCTATAAAAGGATCTCACTTTGTCTTTAAAAACTAATATCAAAAAAACAGCATAAAATTTTTCCTTATTATGTAATACATGCTCATTATCGAACATTTGAATGCTATCGAAACATAAGAAAAAGAAAATTTTAAAGTACCCCAAATTCTAACCCTCAACGGTATTATCTCAGTTTCTCTTCCACCCTTAAAAATAAACAAGACCCTACATCTTTAGTCTTTTCACCCAACTCTTCTTGAATCTGCATTTAACATTGTGCTGGGAGTAATAATGCTACCGGCGTAATATTAGAAGAATCATATTTTAGTTTCTGTTTTTTAGTTTTTTAATTTTGAAATAGTGATAGAGTCATAGGAAGTTGAATAGGAAGACACTTGTTTTAGTGACAGGGAATCTGAGGTGGCTCCTTTTGTTTCTGGCCAACCAAAGGCAGGTGTTGGGTCTTTCTGCGCTGTGTAGATCTCTGACAGAAGTCTCATAATTGAAACCTGGCTTCCCCGAGGTCTTTGACCTGGAGTCCTCTTGAGGAGGGTTTGCAAATTGTCCCTCTTACCACCTGTCTCACAGGTGTGTCCCCCATGCCACTTCCTGACCACGCCCTTCTGCCTCCCTGGATGGTCAGCTGTGCACGTACTCTTCACAGTTGTTTCCTGGCCTCTGGTCTGTCCTTCACATTCCCCCTTTCTGGTCCCTCAGACTTGAGAGGACCAGTGTCTTCAGGTTTTTAGGGAGCACTCTTGGGACCTGCCGATGCTGATAGTCTTTGGCTTTGTCAGGATTCTAAATAGAACTTGGGCAGCCTTCCAAGGAGGCATCCCCCTTTCATTCATGCCTGCATTCCTCCCCATCATATGGAGCCCCAGCCTAAGGTGAATGCACTAGTTTCTAAACCATTTAGGCAGAGGCTCCTCATTTTAGGAAAAGTGTTATTCAAAGCCATAGTACGTACAACAGAAAAGGCAGAGCTGAGCTACGTGAAGCTGGGATGGGGAGCCTGGGACCCAGCCCCCTCTGTGGAAGCCTGGAGTTAATTCCAGCAGCACGGAGAAAACAAGTGGGCCACTGCTGGTCCGTTCCATCAGAGCAGCTCTAGATTGGACGTCATGATGCTCCGGAGGTATAATGAACATGCCCTTTTGCCCTCTTCTTTCTCTTTGAACTTGTGTTGCTGAGTAGGAAATTGAAGGATGTCCCATTACTGCCCTCCTTGGATTATGAAAAACTGAAGAAGGATTTGACTTTGGGGAGTGACCGCTTGAAAGCCTTCTTGTTGCAGGCTCTGCGCTGGGTACGTACCTTTCCCTTGAAGTTGAAAAAAAAAAAAGACCATGCCTGTTTTCTTGGCTGGCCGCCTTCTTGTATCTTGTAATACATCTACTAAAAATCTTTCTTCCTGCTGCCTGCTGACACCAAGAGCCTACAGTAGAAGCAGCTTCTGAACATAGCTTTGGCCTCTTTTTTAAAACCCCTGTATTGATATCACAGTTGCCGTTGCCTTCACTTGATAATTTGCTGTGTGCAGTTTCAAGGCCCAGGAAATAGCCCATGTCGTCTAGCCTTTCCTGGTCATGAGCCACACTCACAGCTGGTGGGGGTCGACGGGTTAGAGCACAGAGTCATGCTCACAGAGAGCCCTGTATTCAGGTGGTACCATGCAGGCGCAGGAGCAGACGTCCAGGGTGAAAACTTATTAACGAGTCTTTAAGGGAAATAAAGCCTGGTCTAAATTGTTACTTTTCTCCCCAGTCTTCAGATTGATCACAATTCAGTGGTTCTCAAACTTTTTGGTCTCAGACCCCTTTACACTCTCAAAAATTAGAGGAGCCCAAAGAGCTTTTGTTTATGTGACTTTTATGTACCAACATTTACAGTACTGGAAATTAAAACTTGAAATATGTTTTTCAACATGAGGAAACATGAAATATGTGTTTATTAATTCATTTAAGATGAACAATAGTAAACCCAGTACATAACATAAATAACATATTTTTAATAAAAAAATAACTATTTTCCAAACCAAAAGAAATTAGTGAGAAGGGTGGTATTGTTTTACATTTTTGCAAGTTTCTTTGATGTCTGGCTTAGTGGAAGACAGGTGGATTCTCATATATCTGCTTCTGCATTCGATTTGTCACAGTGACATACTTCATAGAGCCTCTGAGAGGTTGACCATAAAAAAGACAAATCATATCTTAGTATTATTATGAAAACAATTGTGACCTTGTAGACCCTCTGAAAGGGTTTTGGGGGCCCTTCAGGTTTCCCAGACTATACCTTGAGAACTGCTGGCCTAAGCCAACACTGGTTGGCTCTCTCCCTGAACAATCCATTCTAACTCACCCTCTAATAGTGTCAAACCCCTTCATGAATCCCCGAATTTCAGGGTATCTTGGCATCAAAATGCCTTTCTCTATCTTTGGATAGGAAAAGGTCTCCTCACTTGCGCTTCTGATGGTTGGTAGTGCTTCCTGGAATATGGTCTTGAGGAGTACTCTGAGGACGCGTCCAGGATCAGCAGAAAGAGTCCTGTGGTCAGTCAGTGACGTCTGCTCTGGTTTTGTTTGTGTCAGTTGACTAGAGTGGGTGGGGCAGCATGAGAAATCTCCAGTGGCCATTCCTGCCCTTGACATTAGCCTCTCTCTGCTCAAGTTACCAAAGCTTTCTTTTCTTGGGCTCTTAGTCTGTCCAGCTGGCACTTCCTATCAGGCCATGCTGCCGAGTCTCGTGGGGAAACAGGGTATTCCTTTGCTGAGTGAGTGGCACTGTCACAGAATAACCAGGAAAAATAAACATATTTCTTATCACTTTGTCTGTGACCCCACCAGCACCCCCGCTCCAGCCCCTCCACCCAGCCCAGCAATAGCCTCAGTGAACTCAAGAGAAGGGTGGCAGCGCCCAGATGTGACGCTCCTGGCACCACCCTCCTTTAAGATAGTCCTCCCTCCCCTCAGGCCACCCTTCTTGGCTGCTGTGGATCTGATCTGTCAGCAACACCTGCCTCTGGGGACCTCCACCTTTCAGTTCTGTGGGGTCTGTTGCTCTTCTTGTCCCCCCACCACGTTGTTCTGTACACATCCAGCTTCTCGTTGGCTGGAGCAGGGCCTGTGGTCTCAGGGACATTTATCTAGTAAGATTTTCCTGGAAAAGCAAGGACATTTGCTCACGTTAGTTACATGGCTTTCTTATATCCTAACTCATACCTGTACACACCCACGTGCACAAGCACACACACATTTCACGTGCTCCCCACACAACATTTTTCTTTTAATTAACACTACAGACATGAAGTAAATTTTTACTTAACACAATAGAACAGACTTACAGCTTTTCAACATCTACAGAATTCTACCTGGCTTACCCTACACATGCACGCACACACATGCACACACGCGTACACACACACAATTCACAGTACGGCTGTATCCGTCCCTATAGGATAAAGTCTCATTTGTTGGCAATGCGTTCATTCGAAACCCTCCACAACCTACCTTGTGCCTCCCCCACGGAGCTCCACTCAAATGCACCCTGTATTTTTGCACCTCCCTGAGCTGGACCACACTTCCCCATCCCTCACAAGGCACACTCTCCTGTGCCGGCTAATAATCTGCTTATCCTTCTACTCAACTCTTGAGCCCCTTCCTATAAAAACCCCTCTCTAGGTGTTGGTGAGCTCTCCCTTATCTGCACACTTAACAAGCCAGGCATCTGCCACCTCTCTTCCCTGGAGGTCTCCTGTGGATAAGGTGACTACTATATCACCTGTTAGGAAGTACGACATTGTAATTTCTTGCTGTTTGATTTGTTGACTGGTTATGTAGCCCCGCAGCTGGATGTTTTTCATTTTGCTTGGTAAAATGTGTAGTTACTGGTACTGCTATTTAAAACATACCTGCTATATTAACATTTCTCTCCATGTTCAGACTCAGGTCTTGTTACTTTTGTTTTTCTTCCTTCTAGCGCTTGACCACGTCCCATCCTGGAGAGCAGAGGGAGACTGTCCTGCAGGCGTACATCAGCAACGACCTCTTGGACTGTCATAGCCACAGCCAGGTGGGTGAGAGGTGGGCCAGAGCCCAGCCAGAGGCTTCCACTCTAGGGGACGATCTCACAAGGGGAAGCTTCCATTTCTATGCGTATTTTGAGCACAGTGACCATATGTTAGCCTGCAGCTCCTGTAGCTAGTGAGATCTGCTGTTCACTCTGGACGCTGGCCCACTTTTCACCTCTATGAAGAGTCCTGAACAAGTCAGAACTGCTTGAGTCAACTCGGGAGCTCTTCTCTGCCGTTTTTCCTTTTCTCAAATTGCCCCCTCTTTCCCTTACCCCACTGCTACCATGAGTCTGCAAGCTCAGCAGGACTTATGATGGGCAAGGTAGGTAAGCAAATTCCAGTGTTTTGCATCTGGGCCTGCCTGAATTAAAATGTGTCTTTAACAGTATTTGTAGATAGCTTTGGACCAGATAGGTCCAATGATGCAGTGGGCAATGACGCGAGGCACTCAGTCTCAGGGAGCTTCCCCATCCCTGAGAAGGAGCCATCACCTGCCTCATGAGGTTGTCGGGATGACTGACTGCATGTGGTCGCATGTGGGAAGTGCTTCAGCCAGGGCCCAGCACAGAGTAATCAACACATGGTCATTCTCCTCCTCACTCCTCATCCCCTTACCTGTTACTGGCGCCAGACTTCACTGGACGGGAGGAGGATCGAGATCTTGAACATGGCATGTATCGAGAAGACACTGCATTTCACTTATTTGAGTTGCATGTTCATCCAGAATACTCTACCTTCTTTGTCTCCCTCTTGTTAAGCTTCACAGTGTGTGTGCGCTGAGTGGAGTATCAATACATCACTGATGAAACAGCGCCCTGTGAAAGCTGAGTGGCGCGTTAATCTGTTGGGTGCACAGGCGATGACAGGCCGGAGTTTTGAGTGCTAGTTTATTCTTTGAATGTGGTCTTATTGCTCCCATAGGAGAGTTAATTTTGAGAAATAGTCTCTCAAATTCTTGACTTCTTTTCCTTTTCTTTCTGTTTGTATTTGTAGTGACGTTGAAACCAGCCTATAAGGTAGGAAGCAGTTGAATAGTATGTGGTTGTGACTTAGAAACTCAGGTTCAAAGAGCAAATTCAATACTGATTCTTTCTGAGCTGTCATATTCCATTGAATCTAAGATGTGCTTTTCCTCCCCACTTTGGCATCTCTGAAATTGGAGTGTATCTAATAGTTGATGGCCTGTTATAGCTTAATTGGTAGTGCTTTTTTCTTTTCTTTTCTTTTTTTTGGATGAGGAAGATTGTTGCTGAGCTAAATCTGTGCTAGTCTTCCTCTGTTTTGTCTGTGGGATGCTGCCACAGCATGGCTTGATGAGTGGTATGTAGGTCTGTGCTAGGGATCTGAACCAGTGAGCTCTGGGCCGTCGAATTGGAGCATGCAAACTTAACCACTATGCCACCGGGCTGGCCCCAGTGCTTTTTCCTTTAAAAAAAACAATAACGTGGGGCCAGCCCTGTGGCCAGGTGGTTAAAGTTCCATGAACTCTGCTTCAGCAGCCTGGGTTTGTGGGTTCAGATCCAGGTACAGCCCTACTCCACTCATCAGCTATGCTGTAGAGGCATCCCGCATACAAAGTAGAGGAAGACTGGCACAGATGTTAGCTTAGGGCCAATCTTCCTCACCAAAAAAAAGAGGAAGATTGGCAATGGATATTAGCTCAGGGTGAATCTTCCTCACCAAAAAAAAGTTTAAAAATAATAATAATAATAATCTGGGGGCCTGCTGGAGTTATCTTAAGATGTCAGAGAATCTACAGAACAGGAAACCTCCTTATGTGACATGCATGCCGTGTCACCATGACACCAAAATAAATTGACCCTTTCAGTCAGGAAATGAAGTGGTTGGTTAGTTAGTTTGTCCAGCCGAGTGTTTCTCAAACTTTAGTGTGCAGCCTTAGCTCTTGGAGAACTCCTTTTTTTTTTTTTTTGAGGAAGATTAGCCCTGAGCTAACATCTACCACCAATCCTCCTCTTTTCGCTGAGGAAGACTGGCCCTGAGCTAACATTGTGCCCATCTTCCTCTACTTTATATGTGGGATGCCTGCACAGCATGCCTTGATAAGCTCTGCTAGGTCCAGGCCCAGGATCCAAATTGGCAAACTCCAGGCCGCTGAAGCAGAGCGTGCAAACTTAACCACTGTGCCACCAGGCTGGCCCAAGAGCTCATTTATTTTTGACAGCATTCTGTTGTTTCAGGGATACAATATAGCTTCTTATGTCTCTCAGGATATTAGTGACAAATTTTTGTTTATTTTTAGTTTTCTTCTCCCTGCACCGTCTCACCTCCTGCAAGTTGCCTCCCCGCCACCCATTTGTTTTGGCTTTATTTTCCAGGTTAGAAACTTTCCTTAGGGTTCTGGTAGACCTTGGTTATCTCCTAATGTTTAGATGGGGGACTGAAAAGCCGAGTGGAAGTTCTGAGGATGAGAGTAGGGCCTCTAGACATGAGCTCCACTGAGGGGGATCCGGGTGGCCATCTGTTAGGAACCTTTGTTTCAGGATCTCTAGTTCTTTCCCTTGGGCTGGTCATTTTCCTCCAAGAAGTGTCTTCTGGTCTCCTGCCTAGACGGTAAGGGTCTGGTTGCCAGTGTTCTGGGAGCCAGGAAGGGGAAGAGGCATGGGGGTGGCTCTCTGTTCAGCGTTCACTCTGCATTTAGGCGCTGCCCCTCTCCATTGTGGAGTGGAAGCCTTGCTCACCTGTGCCTGGTGTCCCCCATGCAGAGACCCTTTGTGTTACCCTCCAAAGAGAGCGCACCCGGACCTGGGTGGGAGGCGCACAGGAGGGCGGGTGTGCAGGAGCCACTGGACTGGGATCCAGCTGCTTCTTTAACAGCTTTCGTTCGTTCATCTTTATTTTGCCCAGTTCTTGAGCCTTTTGAGGACTAAGTGATGTAAATTGGGTAATCTCTTGTTGCCTGTTTGGCATTCGTGTGTCTGCTAGGTCTGTTGCGATCCTGCATTCCTGATTCCAGAATTGTGTTGTTATAGTTTCTTGCGCGGTTCTCTCTGTCCTTGAGAATTTGTGTCTCTTTTAAAAATCCATTTACTGTAGTTCTACTGTTGTTTGGAGGGAGCAGAACTAGATGTATGTGTTGGATCTGTCGTTCTAACCCGGAAAAACATAAGCAACAATAATAGCAACAGTGTTGCCTCCTTGTGTCAGTCCCTGTTCTAAGTGCTTTCTATAATTAATTCTTTTAATTTAGGAGTCTGAATAACTTATTTTTATAAACCCTCAGAAATAATCAGTTGGAAATCAAGATTTCCAGATGAAATTTTTGGCTTTATTCTGTTTATTTCACCTCTAATAAATTCACCCAGAGGAAGAGAAGACCAGACCCATAGAGGAGACGTATGTTTATGTCTCACTTTTCTGTAACTTGGCCGTTCTTCCCCACAGAGGGGCGTGCTGCAGCTGCTGCACTCCAGGAGTGAGGTGGTGCGGCAGTACATGGCCAGGCTCATCAACGCCTTTGCCTCCCTGGCAGAAGGTAAGATGTCATCTTTCTTCAAGGAGAAGAGCCAGGTCTTACTGATGTGTTTTTTCCTTTGAGAATGGATGTTCTTCCCCAAATTTATTAGAGATGACATATGTTCCCTCAGTTTATTACAGTTTAATGCCTCTAAGGTCTTTTGTGAAAATTAGTTGTCATGTTGCTGTAGTTTATGTCAGACCAAATTTTGATGATTTTGGAGCTTGTTTTGTAAGCCTTCTGGTTTTATTTTGGTGAAACAATTAAAGCTGATCCAAATAAGCACTGTACCGTTTCCTTCGAAGGACTATTACCTCTTAAATCTAGAGGATTCGAAAATTCCAAAAATAACACGTCACCATAACTGAATTCGAAATGATTTTACAAAGTGCCATCATATTTCTTAAGTTCTAATATGTTTAATCTCTTTTTAACCTGGATAAGGGGAATTTTCAAATTATGAATATACTATACTCCAAAAGTTTGTTCATTCATTCACTTGTCCGTTCTTCCATCCCTTTAGCACATATTTATCACAAGCCGGGTATGTGCCAGGGACCATTCATATAAGACTGTTGAAATTTACATATGGAATTAACATTGTCAGTGTCAAGAAGTCCACAACAGGCTAGTGACAATTCAAGGCTTATAAATAGGGTCCCAGATATAGTGCCCAACTTCTTCTCCAGGCCATGGGCATATCTAGAAGGATCAAGGAGCGTGGCCAGAAAGCACTACTTGGCTGCCTCTATTGTAGCGACTAAGGGGCTCATCACACCCAGATTCCCCACACCCTTTCTCCTCATAGATCTGACTTTTGGGTTCAACATTTCAGGTAAATAAAGGACACTGCTACGCATAAGAACATAGTGATGAACTACGTTTAGAGTACAAGAAGAGTGGTTTTCTGTTCATTAAAACCAACTTCGCAGGAGAAATATGTTTTAATAAGTTCTTTAGAAGATAAAATTATACAAACTCTACATGTGTCCTATGCAAAGTTTTCATAGAAAGTGTTTTTGGAGCATGAACTTAACACAAGATGAATTCTTTCCCTTTCTCACTTGTTCATCTCTGGTTTATTAATAGGTCGCCTCTACCTAGCCCAGAGCACAAAGGTGCTGCGGATGCTGGAGGAGAGGCTGAAGGAGGAAGACAAGGACATCATCACCCGGGAGAATGTTCTTGGGGCCTTGCAGAAGTTCAGCCTCAGGTGCTAACCGTGCAATACGTTATGGCAGCTCCTGTGAAATCAAATTTTTTTTTTTTTTTTAAACACTGGTTTGTGCTTATTCAGTCCCAGAGACAACCCAAGAGGCAAATGGTATTTTTTCAGCCAACGCTTAGGAGAGGTTGGGTGACTTTCCAAGATAGAGCTAGAAAGCGTATCTCTAATCCTCTAAACCATCCTGCTCAAGGCTGCTGTGGATGGAGGAAGACTTTTGCTTTTTTTTGAAGATTGGCCCTGAGCTAACATTTGTTGCCAATCTTTTTTTTTTCCTTCTTCTCCTCAAAGCCCACCAGTGCATAGTTGTATATTGTAGTTGTAAGTCGTTCTAGTTCTGCTATGTGGGAGGCCACCTCAGCATGGCTTGGTGAGCAGTGCTGGGTCCATGCCCAGGTCTGTCTCTTGGGTTGTCACTGGGCCATGGAAGCAGAGCATGTGAACTTAACCACTCGGCCACCAGGCTAGCCCAGGAGGAAGACATTTTTAAAGCACTGTTATATTCTCCTAATGAACATCATGCAGTGCTGACCAGGTGCTAGGTTGTGTCTGAGGCCATGTGCAAGGTTTGGAGCTCTACACATGAATGAAACCTGAGAGCCTCAGCCCTCAAGTTGCTCACAGTCCGTTGTGGGGGATGTGCACATAGATGCACAAGGAGAGTAGGTGTGACTTCTGCAGAAGGCAGAGTTGGAGCCTCCTGGTTCCTTGTCCATACATCCCAGCGAGCCTCCCTGTAGCCTCAGCCTGGACCCTGTCATGCCTTGGAACTGCTCCACTTCAGAAATTTGAAAATCAGACACCTCTCCTTGAACCAGATCTGATGTCTTCCGAGAGCTTTGTTTTTTAATTGACAGCTTTGTTGAGATGTACTTTACATACCAAAAAGTTCACCCATTTGAAGTCTACAATTCAGTGATTTGTCCTATATTTACAGAGTTGTGTGACCATTCCCACAATCTAATTTTAGAACATTTCCATCACCCCAAAAGGGAACTTCTTGCCTATTTACAGTCATTCCTCATTCCTACCCCTCGCCCCAAGTAGCCACTACTCTGCTTTCTGCGGATTTACCCGTACTGGACATTTCATATGGAATCATATGACATGTGTTCTTTTGTGACGGGCTTCTTTCACTTGGTATGATGCTTTGGAGGTTCACCCATGTGGTAGCACATATCAGTACTTTGGATATGAGGGTCGTTTCTACTTTTTGACTACTGTGCACAGTGCCACTATGAACGTTTGCATACAAGTGTTTGTGTGGATGTATATTTTCCTTTCTCCTGGGTGGGTATCTAGGAGTGGAATTGCTGGGTCATATGCTAATTCTTCCAGCATCCATGTTCCCTTATGACCACCTCACTTTCTCTTTGACTTTATTAAGAATTTTAGTACCTTGAGTCCTCAGCTTTTTCTGCCAGTCCTCCTCTGAACACACTTTCTTCCCATCAGATGTGGTTGACATTTGACTGACTCTTACTGATGACCTGAAGCCTGTAAAGTGATGTGTTCTAAGTGGGTAAATGTTTAGTGAGGGAAAGCTGTAGGTGTGTAGTTCCTATTTGCCAGGTCCCTGCTGATGAAAATTTCTTATTTAACAATATGAACTGAAAAGAACTAAGTAATCTCCACAGATTTTACTTCCTCAGATCATATGAACACTTCCTTTCTGTTTGTTTATAAAGATAATTTAGCTTGATGTTGAATGTATTTGGAAAACTTTTAGAAATTCAATAACTATAGTAACAGAGTTAAGATATGGTGAAGAAATACTTCTGCCTGGTAATGCAGATATTTACCGTACTGCCAATTTTTTATTTTCCTTCAAACAGTAATTTAAGCTTTTCTGTTCTAGAAATGTGCTTGATGTTTTTGCAGTTTTCCAGAGTCTCTACGATGAATGTAGAAAGTAGCAAGGCTTACCAAAAGAGCGTAGTCTTTGTTGTATTCTAATAAATTACATTGATCAGGTGGGTGTTGTGTTTAAGAATAGCATGAACAGTTACTGTCCTTGGTGATAGGTTTACCATAACCTGTTCATTAGGAGATGCACAGTGGTGGTTCCACCATGCTGTTTGATTTTCAAAGAATTCAGATGACTTCTCATGGTGATACCATGCTTAGTCTCGTCAATTCTTAAGACTGACATGATGACATTTACTATAACACACTTTGATGAGCCATTGGATTTTGTAAGATTTTACACCTAGACCTTGGGTGGAAAATAAATTCGATATAAATTATATTACTCAGGTTATTAAATTACCCTTGCTCTACAGAGATCTGAATCAAAATGGTATTGAGCTAGTTTTTTCCTTTTCTTTTTTTTTTGTTTTTACGCAGCTCAAAGTGCCTATGCTGGATTATATAGGCTAGAATTTAGGTAAAAATTGTTTGTCAATGAATTATTTCTATGACTCTGTTTCCTGGGTTAAGTAAACAAAAGCTATCAATAAATAGTTATTAAATATTTGAAATAATATCCTGCTAATTCTAAATATTGAAAAGGAAACTTTCAAAGTAGAAGGTCTCCTTCCTGCCGTATCTTTCTTTAAACCATTAATGTCCCTGAGGTGGGTGTAGAGTTTATTGTTGTTGCTTCAGTTGTGTGGGTCTGACAATAAGATATTCCGCAGAGTCTGTCTTCCGGGGACTCTGTCACTTCTGAATGCAGTCGCATTACTACATACTCTTGGGTGAAAAGTTTCCTGCCAGCTGTGATTTACCTGTAGGTGTTTTCTTCCCAGGCGCCCGCTGCAGACAGCGATGATTCGAGATGGCCTCATCTTCTGGCTCATTGATATTCTGAAGGACCCCGACTGCCTGTCTGACTACACGCTGGAGTATTCGGTGGCTCTGCTCATGAACCTCTGCCTCCGGAGCGCAGGTCTCCCAGCCTCAGCGCCCGCCCCTTGGCTCCCGTGTGGGGAGGGGAAGAGATCCTGACCCTTGAATCTGGAGTACCAATGAGCCTGATGTGGTTTGCCTTTAGTTTCCCTCATAGAAAACTGAAAACAGAGTGTAAAGCATTTCCAACTAGGTATAAAGCTGTTGCATCCCGGAAGCCAAAATACCGTTCTGGCTTTGGAAAGAGTATTTTATATATATGCAGTGCCCACATTAAGAGGAAATTAAATTAGTTTACATTTTTCCTCATCTTCATTGCATTATTCAAAGATCGGAAGTTAAGAATTACGATCCGTTTTATCTGAAGACAGAGAAGTATGTTCCCAAGGTTCTACAGGACTCAGTTGGTGGCCGAGCAAAGATAACCTGCTCCCTGCTCTTAATCACAGTCATGTCTCACTCCACCCCCTGGAAGTGGAGCTTCTCTGGGGAACATCTAAAGTCATTTATGTCCTTGATCAATAAAAGTAGTGATTTTAGCTTTGTACAGGTGCCATCCCATTTAAATGATCTGTTACCTGGGATGCAAGAAGCCTCTTTAGAAGAAGTGCCACATCCAGCCTCTGGCTGACCTCCATCTGAGCAGCCCAGTACAGGGAGAAGAGGGGCCCCTGGATACATAGCTCCAGGGTGTTTGTTAGAAGCTTCCTCACCCTTGGGTGCCTTGTCATCTGAACTGCCTAACTGTGTGTTGTCGAATGAATGACTGTTATTTCAATCTCCCTCTTTTAAAAAATAGCATATGCAAATGTCCTAGCTTTAAAACATTTATCAGATTATTGTCAGCTTTTCTTATGATCATCTGTTTATTTGCAATGATTGTTATGATGATGTTCAGAATTACTAAAGTACCTGTGTGATTAGCATGATGATGGCATGTGCACTTGGGAGGTAGAACTCTGCTTATAGTATGTGGTGCTCTCACTCCAATGAGTAGCTCTGTGCTCTGCGTGCATAATAATAACCACCGCCATTTACTGAGCACTCGGAGTATGCCAGCCTATACTGAGTTACTGAATTCTACACCAGCCTGTGAGGTCAATATTAATAATCCCTAAGGACTCCCAGAGGAGGAAACTGAGGCCCAGATTGGTTTAGTGACTCACCCAAGGTCACACAGCTCATAAGCAGAGGAGCCAAGATTTGTGTTCAAGTCTGCTTGACTTGCAACGGTGCTTCTGAGTTTAGTCATGTTATGTTTTGTTTTGTTGTTTTCCTGAAGGGAAAAACATGTGTGCCAAGGTGGCAGGCCTCGTGCTGAAAGTTCTTTCAGATCTGCTCGGCCACGAAAACCACGAGGTACTCAGTCTTCGCTGCTAGTCCTGGGCTTGGGGGAGGGCTGGCCCAAGATGGTTACTGCACTCTGCCACCTCCAAGTGTTTGTGTAAGCTACTTCAAAGCTTTTCTAAGTTTTAAATTCTGGGGCTCAGAAGCAGGAAGCTGTTCCTCCACTCCCCATTTACTAGCGCCCTGCCCTCACTGACCTGTGCTAGCTCCCTCTCATGCATTATTTTTCTCTCCTTATCATCTCTCTCTGCTTCATTCTTCCCCCCAGGTTGGCACTCTTCTGTTATGTTTAATATGTGTCTGTGGATGTGCATGTAGCCTGCAAATTTATCTGATATTGTGTGTGGGTGTGTGTGGATATATTTAATTTGTAGAAATAGGATTGCATTGTAGCATTCCTTCTTACTTTTTTCTCTGTGTTTTTTGGATCTTTCTGTTGCTTTATATACATCTAGCTCCTTAATTGTCACTACTGCAAAGTGGCCCTTGTTTGCAGCCCTCCCATTTAATATCCAGTCCCCGGGCGTGGCCACTTCAGTTGGTTCCAGCTCTGTGCTGCCACAGCGGTCCTCAGTGGATGTCGCGAACTTGCCCCACAAGGGCCTGCGCAGAGCTTTCCTGGGCAGCAGAGACACTTGTCTCTGCCGGCTCACCTGTGCGTCAGCCTCAGGGCAGAGTAGTGCCCAACTGTCCTGCAAAATGGCTGTTCTACCTTCTTCTTATACTGGTATTGTCCCCAACACTGGTGCAATCTTCTCCATTGTCTAGCCCATGGTTTGCAAGCCCTTTTTAAATAAAATAGAGGTCTAGACAAACTAATTAACAAAAACTAATAAACGATATGATAATTCTCTCACCTGCTTTCTGCAAATGCCTTTGCGGAAACCATGGCATCACTTTGCACCTGAAGCCAAAACCTCGGCAGAAGTCTGGCCTCTTTCGCCCCATCAGGTGCAGGGGTCTGTTAGCAGGACGGGCTGAGCATGGCTGGGCTCCTGCGTCGGGTTCCGTGCATTTCTCCCGCATCCTCCATCCCTGGCCCGTCAGCTGGGCGGCGTGGGCTGCGTTAGCGAGTGGTGCCTGTTACAGCGTGTGCTGTGCCTTTTGTGTTTTAAAGTCAGCGAGCTCTTAACTTCTTCTACACCTGAGTGAGCTCTGCTGTCCATTGTATTCAACTCAGGCACTTGAGCCCAATGGGAAGTATGATCTGGCGTCTAATTAGGTTGGTTTCAAGTGTTGGAACCAGTGTGTCCGCTCTGAAAACTGAATAGACCAAAGGATTCAAATCTTGGCATTAACTGTTTCCAATGCATTTGCTTTGAAAATGAGCTGGAAAATCTACCAATATGTATTTTAGAGCCTAGAAATGTGTTTGCTGCACAAATAAATGATACCTATGTATCATTTATATCATGTATACTGTATGCATGTATACTGTATGAGATAGTCATGGTCTTGACAGACAAGACCCAGAAGCTATAAAGAAAAAGATGCATGTATTTGACTATGTGAACAGTAAATTATTTGTATGGAAAAAGATGCTGTAATCAAAGTCAAAAAACAAACAATACCCTGAAAAAAAAATGTGCGTCACCTCTGACAAAAGTTTAATATCCCTAATATATGAAGAGCTCCTATAAATTGATAAGTAAAAGTCAAACAGAAAAAAAGCCACCAGGAAACAAAGAGGAAAGGATATTTATAGAATAGTAAATCTCGATGGCCTATAAACATGAAAAGATGTTTAGTTTTTCTAGAGTCAGGGAAATGAAAATAAAAACAACTATAGGATTTTTTTTAACCCATTAGATTAGCAAAAATTAAAAATGATAATAAAGTCCATTGCTGGAAAGGGTGGTGGGAGAGGAGCCCTCCTCCATTGCTGGGGAGAGGATGCAGCACACCTCTGCTCAAAGAGAGCTCTCATTTATCCAGCGCCTGCTGTGTACCACATCCTGTTCAGGCTTAACGTCGGGGTTGCCTGTGTGAGTAAAACATGGGTCCTGTCCTTGAAGTGCTCATAATAGGTGAGACATAAGTATAAATTTAAAAATTCACTGAATCCAGTGCGTTAGTGCAGGGATGCAGGAAGCAGAGTGGACCCTGTCTAGGGGGTCAGGAAAAGGCTCCCTATGAGATGTCTGAGCTGAGTTTTAAAGGATGAATCATAGCTTTCCAGTTAGACACACGTGGGAAGAGCATTCCCAGTAAGGTGAACTGCTAGAACCAGGTCAAGGTGTGGGGGGGGGGGTGTGTGTGTGTGTGTGTGTTGAGGGAGAAGTCCCTTAAGTAGGGTGGAATCTGTGCAGTGTGAACTTCACGGTGGCAGGAAAGGAGGAGCAGAGGGAGATGATTTAGAGGCCAAACGTTGAATGTTCCTGAGTATTATACTAAAGAGTTAGGACTTTCCAGCTAGGCCCTGTGGAAAGTTTCTGAGGTAGGGAGAAGGATGATTTGGCCCATGTTGTAGAATTTGGGCAGTGATACGATAGTTGGATTAAAGGGTGATCATCGAAGGCAGAGAGACTCATTTGGAGATGTGATGTGGCCTAGGTCATGGACGATGATACCTGAACAAGGACAGTAGCAGTGCATATGGAAAAGAAGGGTCCCTGTTGAAGATGGCTTGGAGACTCGACATTGGAGAGTAAAAAGAGGAATCAGTGATAACTCCAGAGGTTCTAGGCTGAGTGATCAGGATGACATTAATTAGGCAATGAAACTAAGCTTTGGGAGGGGATGATGAACTTGGTTTTGAACTTTTAGTTGTAGCTGTCACTGGAACATGCAAATGGAGATGTCTGTCATGCATCCTAGAGCTCAGGAGAGCTGTGAAGAGGGTAATGCTCACTCTCCTGTTAGCCAGATTGTTCTCAAGTGTAGTGTTTGATCATTGAGTTGCATAATATTTGAGAACTTGCAAATGACTGTTTTTTCTCCCCTTAAAGATACAGCCATATGTGAATGGAGCTTTGTACAGCATTCTTTCTATTCCATCCATTCGTGAGGAAGCAAGAGCAATGGTAAGAAAGTAAATGTGTAAGCTTCTATCAGTGCCACAGTTCAGAAGCTGGAGAGCAAGGAGTTCCTGGGCTGGGCTCCGTGCGACGGCTGCAGATAGTTTATGAACTCCCTGAAGTTGTATGCCGTTTACTTATTTGCAGTTTTCTGGGGAGAGAGTCTGTAGCTGTTATCAGATTCTCAAGGGATCCCTAGCTCCTAAATGATTAACAACCACAGTGTTAGAAAGTTCCCAGAAGGATTTATTTTTGGAAAGCTGAAGACATTGTTTTTTTTTTAATTTAAATGACCCATTTTAATTTGGGGCTTAGGGAATGCTTATGGATTTCGTAGTAGGAGAAACTTAGCAGGAAAATGATGAAATGGAAAAAAATCATCACTCAAATTCACCTCCCGGATTCCTGGAGGAATTGTGGCAGAACTGAGAACTGGCACAATCAAAACACTCTTTTAATCTGCAGATATTCTGATAGCAACCAAATGGAAGAGAAAAGCTGATAAAGGTGATGAAACTGTCTGGTACTTGGTTTGGTTGGTACATAGTGAATTCAATATTTAACGTGTTTACGTTAGTACAAAACACATTTAATGTGTTTCCATAAGGTATTTACATTACTAATTACAATTTGTTCCGTTACATTTACATTAGCTTATATTGGAAGAATAAAACAAGCCTCAGGTGATTAGCATCTTGCTTTGAGATGACAGATGTTCGTAGATCTAAACAGTGAAACCATTGGAGTTTTGTCCTTTTTCCTTACGACGTGAAATCAGGTTAACAGAGTGCGTATTAAGTGCTACGATGAAGGGATTAGATATATTTCCACAGTCAAGCCACAGGCTAAATTCAGTTTGAGACCAATGAAACATATTCTTCCGCTTAAGTTTCGCTTACTTAGAAGAATTGCTTAATCTTCTAATTGTTCGTCTAAAATTACATGAACAGTTATGCCAGAGATAAAAACTTAAGAACCATTCTGTGTGGTCACAGTAAACAGTGGAACTTAATTGCCTACTGCTTTTAAATCAAAAATCTGCTTTTTCCATATAGAACAGGGGAAAATAAACTTGATTAATTTCTGCATTATGGTCAATCAGGTGAAAGAGGAATTTTCAACCAAGGCAGAGAACAAGGAAGAAAACACATGGGCTGAGGAGAGAGAAAGAAAGGAGGTGACATGGAATCCCAGAGCGTGAAAGGCAGCACGGAAGAGAGACATCCAGGGCGACGGGGTGGAGAAGGCATTAAAGGGGCAGGGCCCACGTGGGCAGGAGAGACCCGTAGGTGTAGGACATGAGGGAGGACGACCTTAGAGATCATCCAAGCCCAAGAGAAAAAAGGTGAAGAAGGGACAGAGCCTCAGAGACTTGTGCAGTCATAGCCAGAGGGCTCGCACATGTGTAACTGGAGTCCCAGGAGGAGGGGAGACAGAGGCAGTGGGGCAGAAAAAAGGTTGAATAAATAATGATGGAAGTTGGTGAAAAACAGAAATGTAATAAGAAGGTATTTAGGAAATCCCAAAATGTTTGGAAATTAAGCAGCACTATTGTGTTTGTTATCTATTGCTGTGTAATAAATTACCCCAAAGCTTAAGGGCTTAAAAAAAACAAACTATTCTCTCACAGTGTTGTGCAGGACAGAAGTTTGAGAGCAGATTAGCGGGATGGTGCTGGCTAAGAATCTCTCATTAGATTTTAGTCACGTCTTCAGCCCAGGCAGCCAAGACTTGATAGGGCTGGACAATCCGCCTCCAGGCTCACTCACGTGGCTGGCTGTTGGCTGGGGACCTCATTTCCTTGCCACATGGGCCTCTCCATAGGGCTTCTCTCTACACGGTAGCTGACTTCCCCTTGAGTGAGTGAGCCCAGAGAGGCAGAGTGAGCAAGGTGGAAGGCACAGTATCCTTTATAGCCTAATCTCAGGGGTGACTACCATGCCTTTTATTCTCTTGGTTACGCAGACCAACCCTGGTACAGTGTGGGAGGGGACTGCTGAGAAGCATGAATGCCAGGAGGTAGGGATCACTGGGGGCCATCTTGGAAGCTGGCTCCCACACACTTGTAAGTCACCTGTGGAGCAAAGAAGAAATCACAAGGGAAATTAGGGGCTATTAATCTTTTGACATATATTACAATTATTTCTCCAATTTTTTACTTGTCTTTTAATTATGGTGTTTTGGGTCATATGACAGCTTTAATTATAGTCAAGTCTGTTAATATTTTCCTTTATAGTTTCTGACGTAAGTTTCTAGACAGCCTCTGAAATAATTGACTTTAGAAAGAAAACTTGGAACACTTAGGAAAAGGTATAAGTAGCTTAAGCTTCCCACTTGCGTTTTAACAGGGATCAAAGTCATAAGCTAAGGGAGGAGCGCCCTTGTTGCCTGAGCTGAGGAAGCCTTTGGACATATCACCTAAGCAGTTGCCTATTAACTATTCATAAGAGAGGCCCTAAGGAAGGTTATGGCCACAACAGAGTTTTTCTAAAACCCTGAAATTTCCCTCATTCCACTCTTATCCTTGAGGAAGTTTTTAGATTGATAAAAGGTAGTGTATTCTTTTTGCAAATAACAATAATAAAGGAAACTAGACAATGAGGAGAACATTGTCGATAATCTCACCACCCTCACATCAGCTCATACACAGTGCTGGAAAGTGGTAGCAGAGCCAACGTTCTCAGACCATGCTGGCGTTTGCACTGTGCACTGGCACAGTCCTTTTGGAAAGAAATTTGGTATTATATAGGAAAAACCAGGAGAACCTCCGTATTTTGGATTAATTCCTTTTCCTTTGGTTATTGGTGCAGAGAAGAGCTCTATGCATAGAGATGCTCATTTCAACATTTTTACATTAGTGAAAAACCGGAACATAGAGGAATTGCTAATGGAATTATAATTCTTTTGCTCAAAATATTAATAGCTATTGAAGATGATAATTAGGAAAAGCAATAAGACTATGGAAAAATTTTATTGTATAATGAGGGATAAAAGCAGAATATGAGATTATAAAAATTCTGTTTTTGCAATCATGTAAAGCACTTGTGTGCTTGTGGAAAATGACGAAGAATACATAAAAATTATATTAGTACCAAAGGCTATTATGATGGTCTTAAAATAATACCAAAAAAAAAAAAAAGGAGAAAAAGATAAATGAGTACCCTGAGGCTCATTTGAACTTTAAGAGTTCACCAAGGTCTGGGGCTGGAGAGCAGTTCAGATGGATAGGGCTGCCCTCATGCCCATTCCAAAGCCGCCTGCTTCCAGGGCGAGGCTAACTGTCGGCCATGGTGCTCCTCCCTGGAAGCTAAAGCCCAGCCCAGCCATCCGCCCAGGGCTGGGGCAGACCAGATGCTCTGCTGTTTGTGAAGGCTCCCAGAGTCTCTGGGAGAGCCAGGGAGCTGGGCAGAGGAGGCACACAGCCAAGAGGAGTGATACCACCACTGCAGCTTACACCATGACCCTGGGGCCCACCGCTCACACTAGAAACTCTACCTCTGCTGTCACCAAAGGCCTGGATGCCATTGTCCCCAACTGTCGAAAAGATGTGTATTCCTCATGTGTCTGATTCTTCCCATTGCCCACTTTCAAGTCAGTCTCACGTGGGTGCATTTGATCAGCAGGATCTAGGTCACCTGCCTGCACCCTAGCTGCAAGGGAGGCTGGGAATGCTAATATTCTGGCTGCTACTGTGGGAAATTAACATGTTGTACAGAAGCTGTTTAAAAAGTGTTCCTCAAGACAAACACATAGATAAGGAGAACAGATTAATGGTTACCAGAGGAAAAGGGGGTGGGAGGAGGGCAAAAGGGATAAAGGGGCACATGTGTATGGTGACAGATAAGAACTAGACTATTGGTGTTGAAAATAATTAATTTTTAAAATTTTTGAAAACAATTGATTTTGTTAAAATACTAGCCAGCAAAAAAAAACTTAAAAAAATAAAAAGTGTTCATCAGCCACAGATCTAGCAATTGTCCATTACAGTTGGTCAGGCTGTTCACTATATTCCATGGCATCCATTATGTGTGGGCTTTTCAAAATAAGTGTGGAAATCTTACCGAGAGGATTATAAATTGATACAAAATTTTTTGTAAAAATATTCATGTTCTTTGCCCATTAATTCTACTTCTGGAGCTCTGTAGAAGACATGAACAAAGATTCTTGTATCACAGTGTCCATTACTGCATTGCTGATCACACTGGAAAACAGGAAGCAACCGGAATGCCCAGCATTAGGGGAATGAATCAGGCAGAACAGAGATGGAGGGTGAGGTGGTGAGGAGTGGGAGCTCCCAAGCCTGGGGCTGTGTTTGAATCTTGCCCCTGTGACCTCCTGGTGTATTGTATATCATTGGGCTAATGACTGCATCTCTTATTGGAGCTGTTTTGTTCATCTGTAAAATGGGGATTATTGTAGTACCAGACTCTTAAGACTGTGTTGAGAATTAAAAGTGCTGATACGCATGAGATGTTTAGAACAGTACCTGGCACATGGCAAGTACTGAAAAATGTTAGCTGTTACTATTATTGTTACAGCCATTAAAATTGTTTATAAAGTTTTATTGATCCATGAAAATGATCATAAAGTTAAATTGAAAAAGAATAAACATTATATTATCAATATGGTCTCAGTTAGGTAAAACAGTGCCCATAAAAGGCAGGAAATATCTTAAAATGTTCAGTTATTATCTCTGGGTGTAGAGGCTTGTGAGTAATTTTTATTCTTTTCTTTTGTATAGTTTACAAGTTTCCTACAGAGAACCTATATAACTTTCATAACTAAAGGAAAGTATTTCTGTCCACCTGAAATAGATATTTGTATTTCTAGGGGGAAAATTTCTCTTGAAGACCTTTAGTGATGTAAGTCTAGTCTTTTTGGGCTGGAACAAAACAATATGGCGGAGAGCTGAATTGCTGAGCATGAGAGGGGCGGGTTTTAAGTTAGTGAGATGGTACAGTGTTCTGGCGTGTCGTAGGCCCTGTGAGAGGGCTTTGTCTCATTTAATCCTCCCGAAGGTCCCCTGAGGGAGTTACTGTATTCGTGCCCATTTTGCTGCTGATGAAATGAGGTTTGGAGGTTACATCTCTTGTTCAAGGTCACACAGCCAGGGAGTGGCCAGCCCGGGCGGTTTGGCTCCAGAGCTCTCCAGGCCTGTGCTGCAGTGTCGCTCCAGACTCGGGACTGGATACACCCCCAGAGTTTTACCTGATGAGAAATCTGGACATGATCAGTCACATAACACACATACGGTCTGCTGTGTGGTGATCTTTAATCATAGCTCACTGGTGGGGCCATGAGTTCCTTATTGTTTTACTTTTTGTACCTTGTTCGCGTTCCCGTTTACACACATCTAGCTAATACACAAGTACCTGTTCTTATCCTTTCCATCTACCCTGGCATCTTTATTTTTTTTTCAGTAAAAGAGCCCATGGCTTTTATTTTATTAAAATCTTCATTTTCTACTTCCTTCTTCCTCCTCCTCCCCCTCCGTCCGTGAAATGGTATACTTTCCCTTTAAGATTCCAGGCATTTTTATTTGGCCTGGATTATCTGAAATGACAAATTAGTACTTCCATGATAAAATAGTATTTTTGTGATTTATTATTATTATAATTTACATTTTAGATTAAACCTTACCTAACATATATGGTTTAAAAAAATAAGTGAAAGTTCTCACTGGGGAATTTTCTATTAAGAAATCTTCCCCAAGTAATCCTCCTAATTACAGAGAAGGAGTTTGTGATTTTTTCCCCAAGTAACAACTGAACTAGAGATCAAGCAAATGAGGGGCCGGCCCGGTGGCACAGTGGTTAAGTGCGCACATTCCGCTTCAGCAGCCCAGGGTTCACTGGTTCGGATCCTGGGTGCGGACATGGCACAGCTTGGCAAGCCATGCTGCGGTAGGCGTTCCATGTATAAAGGAGAGGAAGATGGGCATGGATGTTAGCTCAGGGCCGGTCTTCCTCAGCAAAAAAAAGGAGGATTGGCAGCAGTTAGCTCAGGGCTAATCTTCCTCAAAAAAAAAAAGGAAAGAGAACAAATGAGAATGAAAAGCTCTTCCGTTGTAAGCAGCCTCTGGGAAGAACAATAGAGGGGAGCCTGTGTGGATGTGTCTTGCTCAGCTGGTGAGGACGTTAAAGACGTTGACCTCACGAGCTGGTGGGCAGTGATCCTGATCTTTGGTGTTCTCCAGTTTATCACACTGCTTTCACGATACTGTTCTCCTTCCTCTGGCCCTGACATTGGGTGGGGATGGAGAATGGAGAAAAGATCAGTTTTTGAGATGGAGGAACAAAATATTCAGCTCTCCTGACAGCTATGGGCCTGCCTCTGGTCAGACAAGCCCAGGTGTGTCTTACTGGTCCCCCAGGGGCCCTTGGCACTGCTGACCATGCCCTCTTTGAAAAGCTCTTCCCTGGACTTAAGGACTATCCAGAGTTGTGCTTCCTTCCAGACCACTCCTTCAGGTTCTCCTCTGTGGGCTCATCGATGTCTGCCTCCCAGTTAAATGTCACTGTTCTCTAAGGCTCTGTCCTAACCCTCTTCTCTTTACTCTGCCGTCACCAGGAACCTCACTTATTCCCTTGGCTTCAGTTACCAGATCGCTCTTCTGAGCTGCAGACCCCTACCAGACACAGCAAGCACAGTCTCAGCCATTTGTTGAGTATCGGCTGTGTGCCAGCTGTGGGACCAGATGCTGTTTTTTTAGATATAATTTATAAACAGTGAAATGCACAAGGCTTACGTATGCAGTTTAATGCATTTTAACAGATATATACATCTACATAACCAACGCCCAATTTTATACTTTATCTTTTAAAAATCTCGTATTAACTCAAGTTGCCACCCTTATTTTATAGTTGAGAAAACAGGCTGGGAGGAACTAAGTAATTTGACTAAGGTCACACAGTTAATTTATGTGGGAGCTAGGATTATAATGCAGATTGAACCTTTCTAGAAGGCAATACTTTGCTTTAGATGATGGGAACTCAGCATGTTCAAACTGCACTTGACACTTCTTCTTTGATTCAGTTAGAGCTATTGACTCCAAACTGACTTCCATAAAAAGGGAACTTACTGGCTCATGTAACTGAAAAGTCCAAGTGTAAGCTTCAGGCACAGCTTGATCAGGGTCACATATCACTAGATTTCTTTCTCTGCTGGCACCTCTCGACTCTGCTTCCTCTGTTTTGGGTTCATTATTAGATACACTTTCACCTTGTGGTGGCAAGAAGGCCTCATCAGCTCCAGCCATACATACTCATTCAGATCCCGCAAGGAAAGAGAAAGGAGGGGAAATAGACACTTGTGCTTAAGTCAGCATCTTATCTCTATGTTTCCCTGGAATTCTGATGTCACTCTTTTGTAATAAAGTAAATAATGCATCATGTAGTGACTTTATAATTTTTGATACAAAAAGAATGACAGCTCTTTAAAAAGAGGTGCTATTTGTTCATTTACTTCTCTGAGCATAGGCTTTCACTTTTCAAAGACTTTATTTGGCCCTACAGTCCAGAAGCCAGTGTATAAATATAAGGAAAACACAGAAAAGAAACCACCTCCCGAAACAATATAATGCCCAAACTGAAGGGAATACTTATGCAGTGAAATTAAGCAATATATTCTTTTCTTGCTAAATGTGTTAGAATTAGGTCAGTCAACCAAGAAGAAAACAATTGTACTGTGAATTATGAAAAGAAGAAAAAGAATATTTAGTACTGAGCAGAGGAATTTTTATTGTGCATATCCCTTCCCCCTGAAAAAAAGGCTTTTTTTTAATTAGGTGAAACTACCCCATTGAAAAGTAGTTTTCCCCCAAAAAACTGAAATGTTACCTCTTACTCTCTCCAATGCTTCCAGGGAATGGAAGACATCCTTCGCTGCTTCATCAAAGAAGGCAATGCTGAAATGATCCGCCAGATTGAATTTATCATCAAGCAGCTAAATTCAGGTCTGTTTATTGCAAGAATCTCTGATCTACCTTTTGAATCTTTCATGTATGCCAGAAAGATACATGGGTTTTCCTAGAGGGGCTTGTCATATCTTGGAATTCATTCAAGAGGCCTTAAGAGGTGTGGGGAGACCCAAGTGAACCCACAAACAAAAGTTCAACCAGGTAGTCAAAGTCAGATCATCCCAGGATCAATATCTCATCACACTTTAGGCTTATAATCAACAAAAAGAATTCAAAAGCAATTACAGAAACTGCTCTAACTGTAAGTTCTCTTTATGTGGGGTTTCCCTTCCTAATTCTTTCCACACCTCATAAGGGGGGACCTGGGGTCCCAGGGTCAGATAATGAAAACAGATGCCAGTCTTTCTAGCACCACTGTAGAAAATGTCGTCATCCTCCCACATTCATTCATTCACTCCTAAAAAATTTATGTTGCCAACTGGTAGCCTGGGACAATGTGATCCCCTTTCTATCTGGCTTCCTCCATTACCATGACAATGCGCATCCCATAATAAGCAGGAAAGGAGGGCAAAGGAAGCTTTGGATGGGACCGAGGTGGTGGGGAAGCTCTTAGCTCTTTCTGTGGACTCCTGACACCTTGATCCTGACTCATACACTGCCAGCATCCAGGGCCAAGTATGTCACTTACATCTTTGTATATGCCCTTTCCCAACACCCAGCAGTCCCTGTCACTGAAAGTCCAAGAGCACAGATCCTGTTCAGCACATGAGCCAAGATAAAAAGTGAATCTGCTGATCTCTAATCAAGTCAGCAGCTTGAGCAAGCCCTCAGGTGGCTCTTCGAGCTCATGATTCACAGCCTGGACTGCACAGGGCGGTCACCTGGGGAGATCTGAAAATCCCAAGGCAGTGCCCCATGCCAGTTAAATCAGGGTCTCTAGGAGAACCCAAGTGGCGAATAGTGTTTAATGCTCCCAGGTGATTCCAGTGTGCAGCCGGCCCTCAGGAAAGGAAGGGTACGGGCAACTGCAGTGCCACGCCCTGTAGTTATTGGAGTGAGGGCACCTTGTTGGGGGACACAACCCAGGGAACAGTGTAGGGAACAGGGCTGATGTCCCTGGTATCCCAGAGAGGAAGAGCTGAGGTTTATTAGGTACTTCACTTCACAGGATGGGATTGTTCCGGGGCTGGGAGGAGTCTCAGCCAACAGGCTCAGGGAGGGGAACATGGCTGGACTAGCCTGGGGACTCACGACGTGTTGAAGATCCAAAAAAAAAAAAGGCATTTCCACATTTGAAAAGAAAGGTTTATAAGTGATGAATATAGCAACACCCTATTTTGAAAGCCACTTACTAAAGGGGAATGGAGTAGTGCTGTTCATGGACCAGTAGGCAAAAGAAGTTAGGTAGTCAAGCTTCAGCCCAAACGCAGAATGACATAGCATCCTCCTATCTGCAAAGTAGCTTTTTTGACTAAATAGCATTCCATGACAACAGCACAGCCCATGATAGGCGTGGAGGTGTGTGAGCCCCCGTGAGGTGGAGCCGGAAGTTGGTATCCCGCTGGCCTGGGTCCAGCCGAGTCAGTGGAGTCCTTCCCTTTAGAATGAGGGCTGCGTTGAGAATGACAGGTGTCCTGGAGTTTCTACCTATTCCCTTCTAGAAAATGGTTTTGGGGTTTGATTAAGTTTAGGTGAAGCTGCTGCCTTCCTAAGTGTGCTGGGCAATCTCTTCAAGAATGGCCTGAGAACACTCTTTGACATCGGTCTTAGCAGCATATTTTCAAGTACCATGTCTGACTGGGCAAGGGAAACTAAAGAAAAATAAACAAATGGGACTACATCAAACTAAAAAGCTTCTGCACAGCAAAGGAAACCATCAACAAAATGAAAAGACAACCTAACAATTGGGAGAAGATATTTGCAAATCACATATCAGATAAGGGGTTAATATCCAAAATATACGAAGAACTCATACAGCTCAACAACAAAAAAACCAACAACCCAATTAAAAAATGGGCAAAAGATCTGAACAGAGATTTCTCCAAAGAAGATATACGGATGGCCAACAGGCATATGAAAAGATGCTCAACATCATTAGCTATCAGGGAAATGCAAATCAAAACTACAATGAGGTATCACCTCACTCCGGTCAGAATAACTATAATTAACAAGACAGGAAACAACAAATGTTGGAGAGGATGTGGGGAGAAGGGAACCCTCATACACTGCTGGTGGGAGTGCAGACTGCTGCAGCCACTATGGAAAGCAGTATGGAGATTCCTCAGAAAATTAAAAATAGATCTACCATATGATCCAGTTATTCCACTGCTGGGTATTTATCCAAAGAACTTGAAAACACAAATGCATAAGGATACTTGCACCCCTATGTTCACTGCAGCTTTATTCACAATAGCCAAGACTTGGAAACAACCTAGGTGCCCATCAAGGGACGAATGTATAAAGAAGATGTGGTATATATACACAATGGAATATTACTCAGCCATAAGAAAGGAGGAAATCTGGCCATTTATGACAACAAGGATGGTCCTTGAGGGTATTATGCTAAGTAAAATAAGTCAGGGGAGAAAGTCAAATACCATATGATCTCACTCATAAGTAGAAGATAAAAACAGTGATAGACACACACATAGCAACAGAGATTGGATTGATGGTTACCAGAGAGGAAGGGGGAAGCAAGGAGGGTGAAAGGGTTAGGCACACGTGTGGTGATGGATTATAGTTAGTCTTTGGGTGGTGAGCATGATGTAACCTACACAGAATTCGAAATATATTATGATGTACATCTGAAAGTTATATAATGTTATAATCCAATGTTACTGCTGTAAAAACAAAAATAGAAATTAAAAAAAAAGAAAAGAAAAGAATGGCCTTTGGTTCCTTCTCTCCTCCTACTTCCTGTTTGACTTCCTTTCCTCTTCTCTCAGGCTTTCTTTACTTTCGTGTCATCTGTACAAGAAACAAGTGATAATAAGGAAGATGTAGAAGGATATAGGGATGAGTAAGTCAGGTGCTGTGACCACAGGGACTCACAATCCAGGACAGTGGGTGAGAAAGCTACCCAGCCATCCATTCATTAGTACACATTGATTGTTCGAAAGTGGTGAGTCTATCAGCGTTCTGGATACAATGCCAAGAGTGTTCAGGGAGAGAGAGCTGACCGCTCAATGAGGGATCAGGAAGGCTTCGTGGAGGAGAAAGTAACCAGCTCTTTGTAATGCCTGCTGTGTCCCTGGCCCTAGGCCGGGTGGTTTAGTTCTGGTGTGTTGTAAGATCTTCCCAACAACCCTGGGAAGTAGGTGATCTGATACCCATTTTGCAGATAAAGGAACAGAGAATCATTCTTTCTATGATTCCGTTGTGCTACTAATTCATTCGTCCTCCATAAACTCTCTTAAGACCCAGCAATGAACCACGGGAGCCTTCAGGAGCCTTACCTGCTGTGACCACCACCCCTGGCCTCTGTGGGAAAATCATGGGATTTAGAAATAGACTTGGTTTGAATCTCAACTCTGTCATTTACTGGAAGTGTGACCACAAATAAGTTCCTTATCCTCTCTGTGCCTCCATTTGCTATTTGCTATAAAACAAGGATAAGAGTCAACAGAGTCTTCGTAAGGACTGAGTGAACTAACACGTGTGGTAGCGTCTAGCACAGTGCCTGGCAATAATATTAGTTGACTTTCCCTAAATTTCTCTCAAATTATATGTTGGCTTTTAACTTTGCTCATGCTACTACTACTGTGTTCTGATAAAAATGGGGAGATATGTTTAAAATTGCTTAGGGTGATATCAAACTCTGGCTCAAGTGGTGCCAGGAACATGCTCTTTTTGATGTAAGTTAATTCTCCTTAGGGCGCGCGCAGAGGAGGATTTTGTCGACCGAGGCTTCCAGCTGTGTTTGCACTTGTTCACTGATTTTTCTCTTTATAGAAGAGCTGCTGGATGGTGTTCTTGAATCTGATGATGATGAAGATGAAGACGATGAAGTAAGTTGGAGGCTCTTGACACCACATAAAAAACTTGTGCCAGACTATTCTGAGTCTCTTCCTCGCCTTGAGAAGCTAGTCCAGAAATGGAGATTTTGATCCCTGCTTCATTATTCCTCACAATTCTCTGGGTTGGCTGGAGCTCAGCTGGGTGGTTTTCTGCTGGTCTCGCTTGTGCGTCATGTGGCTATTTTCCATGTCCAAGCTGGCCTTGCGTCCTCCACGGCCTCTCTCCATGTGGCCTTTAGTCACTCAGTGTCTAGCCTGGATGCCCTTATCGGTCGGCAGCTGGGCTCCAAGAGGGAAGAAGTGAAAGCGTCCCATCTTTTTCTGGGCTCAGCAATCTCAGAACATCACTTCTGCTGCATTCTGCTCAGGGTACGTCACAGGACCAGCCCAGACTGGGGATGGCAGTGAGACTCCACTGGCAGGAGGGTTGAGGTGGGGAGGGCTTGTGAGTGGCCATGTCTGAAGACTGCCCCACCGTGGGAGGGTTCGCTGCAGCCAGCACAGAGGTACTGCACTCTGCAGCACTTGGCTTTTATGCGAGGGTGAAAGATAACAGTCCTTTGACGTGAGCTCTTTGCTTTGAAGGGGCGTCAGCCTCCCCGATCTTCCTCACAGCTGGGAATGTTGGGCACGGAGGCTCACGGTGAGAATCCCTAGGGTGAGTCCTGGGCTTGTTCAGAGCTGGCAGCACTGACCACGTTACTCTGTTATTTGCATTCCTTTGACATGGGTTTCCTCAGCTGTGAAAAATCTGCTTACCTGGTTTTTTAGAGCATGAAGGTTCTAGTGGGTGAGTCTCATGGAGTGGTTTGGAGAATGGTGACTCATGGGCTGTAGATGAATTTTCAGATAACAAGCCTTTTCATTGTTTTTCCTTCAAACCTAGAAAAAACATACACATTGTCCTCTCTAGTTCTCTGTGGTAATAAATAATTTGCATTCCCTCCATTTTGGGAGGAGCAGTTATTCCTGAAGTGAATGCTGGAAGCTGTATTTTTCTTTGGGGTTGTGGCCTACCAGTTTAAAAGATGTGTAAAAGCCAGATTTTGTTCACTGATGGCACCTCTTGGGGAAGAGAGTTCATTTAAGAGCCGTCCACCAAAGATCTGGCCGTGACTGTCCCCCACGGGCTGCCTCCTCCCTGCCGTTTTCCTCCTGGGCTGTAGGTGGCACCAGCGGGTTCTCCTGCTCGCTCAGCCTTGTCCAACAGGCGCAGTTCTGGACCTCAGACAGGGACCCTGGCCAGCGCCTTTCCCAGGCCCCTGCCTCTGCAAAGGTGGATCCAGAGGTGGGGAGACCAGGTTAAGGTCACACAGAGAGTTGACGGCAGTAAAATATGGTTTAGAACAGGGATCAGCAGACTTTTTCTGTAAAGAGGAAGTTAGTAAATATTTAAGGCTTTGCTGGCCACGCAGTCTATTTCAGCCACTCAAATCTGCCTCTGTAACGGAAAGTAGCCATGGACAATACATAAGTGGGTGAACGTGGCTGCGTTTCCATGAAACTTTACTTATGGACACCAAAACTTGAATTTTATGTGATTTTCATGTGTCACTAAATTTTTTTTTCAAATATTTAAAAATGTGAAAATCATTTGAAGCTTGCCAGCTTTAGAAAAACAGGCATCTAGGCCTGTGGAGCCCGTGCCAGCCCTGGGAGAGCACCCGCTCCCTGACTCAGTCCATCTTCCTGGGGCTAAGGCAGCACCTTGATGCCTGGCCCTTCAAGACTGTTTTAAATTATATTTTGATTAATAATTTGATTATTAATTAATTAATTAATATCTTAATTATTGAACTACAATAACTTTTTGTCATTGTGTCCAAAAGTTCCCCTCAAGATCTGTTTTTCCCCTTCCTGTGTTACTCCTTGGGGTGTTTTATTTGCTTGGAGTGTTTTGTTTTGTTTTGCTGCTATTAACCCATTTGTTTCTGTATTGCGAGGGAAAATCTATTTGGTTCAGCTGTTCTGTTAATAATGGGAATTCCACTTTGGAAATCTCCCTATGGAAGCAATTATAGACTCGATAAATGAAGAAATATAGAAATATTTTCATTTTCTGGACTTTTTGCTACTCTATGTAGATTTTTGTTTTAAGAGAGTAGTGTTTGAAATTATTTGTTGTGATAACTAGAATTTTCAGAAGATTCCTAGAAGGGGTTTAGTTGGGGAATTATAAGGAAAGGATCTGTGATTTGGGACCAGAACTTGGCTCTTTGTGATGAACTCAGATGAGCAGATCCTGGACTTGCCCTCCTTCGTGATGCTGACAGTACACTGCTGAGTATTAGCAAGGGCGGCCTGGGGGAGATGGAGCATGTCTATATTTTATTAAGCTTTCCCCAAGGGCAGGTGTTACTTTTAAAATTGCCTTTTAAAATGGAAAAGAAAAAAGAAAGTGAAAGATGCTTAGACTAAAGGAAAATTTCCAAAAATCATTTGAACAGGTCGTACTCTTGTTGGAATGTGGCTGTTGCTCCCAAGGTCACAACTTTGAAGGAGACAGCAAAATTATTTTGAGGGCCTAAGAGTCATACATCATCTTGCTTAGCAATGTAAAATATTTTTTTAATTTAATATTTAAACCCAAAACACAGATAGTGGAGCCACTGTTTTCAGTTAGCTGCTTAGTGCTCTGAAGATAAAACAGCTCCCTTGGGGTGGGGCGCAGCCAGGGTACAGTATGCTTGCTTTGCCTTCCATTGAGCTGAAATCTGTCCACTGGCAACTTCGGCCCCTGGTCCTGCTCTGCTGGAAACTCTCAAGAGGACCCCCGATGCAAAAT
This sequence comes from Equus asinus, assembly GCF_041296235.1. Taxonomy (NCBI): domain Eukaryota; kingdom Metazoa; phylum Chordata; class Mammalia; order Perissodactyla; family Equidae; genus Equus; species Equus asinus. Next base: position 9,458,947 of record NC_091808.1, on the reverse strand, counting down.
CTAATTTTTTTCTCTAATTTCTAAAAACGTAATGATTTGTCCCGACGTTTACTTAGTTATGTCTGAATATACATACATTTATATGCCAAAATAAAAAAATTTTAAAGGTAGAGTTAGAAATTTTTTTTCTGACTTGTAGATTGCCTAGGATATAATGTCAAATAGAAAAAGGAAATCGCAAAGTAATGTGAACACTATGATTCATTTTCAGAAAAAAACATAGATGCACATCCTTAAGAATTATATATGTGCTTATATATGCGTGTAGCAGAAAGGTGTGGAAAGTTACACCTTCTTTGTTGACACTGGAAATGACAGGGGTAGGGGACAGCTGGGGATGAGGAAGTGTGAGTGAGAGGTCAAGAGAGGCCTTGATCGATGGGACCGAGAGCTGCAGATTCGCCATGTGAGGTGACAAATGAAAAGGGCACCCTGGGTTTAGTGGACCGAGGTCAGTTGCTGAGCAGTTTTGAAGACTGATGGGGCAGAAGCTGAAGTGAGCAGTTGAGGAACAGGTGGGAAGTGAGAGAATGCAGCTGAGACGTACGCACAGCTCTCCCCACAGATCGGCTGTGAGCAAGAGAAGAGCTAGACGGTGGCTAAGTGGGCCTTTCTGTTTTGTTCATTTTAATCTGAGAGAGCCCTAAACATGTTAAAATGCTGATGGGAAGGGTCCCGTTGAAAGCGAGAGGTTGAACATTCAAGGCAAGGGGAGAGAGGGGGTGGCGTCAGAAGGATGAGTGTTTTCATTATTTTCTAAATGGCTTCTTCTACTCTCTTGGCCCACAAGACCCCAGACCCATTTAAACCTCTAGAGAAATAAAACCATCATTAGATAAGGTTGGACAGTACACACAAGAGAAAGGACAGGTGACAACTACAACTTAAGGGTTCAAACGCATCTCAACCAGTGCTTTGAAGAAATGCATTATCTAATACAATTTAGTTTTATATTAAACATACATAATATGTTCCCAAAGGGCCAGTGAGTCCAATGTTCTTACCACAAATGGCTCACGTTTCCTTGTTACGGTTTTAGGTGAGCTTCCTTGTGTCTAGCTCGTAAGTGGCTTTGTAAATGGAGATGAAAGGCTTTTCTATGCTATTCTGGAAGACTAATTTTAAGACAACTATTCTCCCCTCTTAACAAAATAGCTTTAAGTGCCAGGTGAGATCAGCCACGGACGTTTGCTTACTGGTTGCCATGTAAGTGACAATCACATGCTCAGCAATTTCCTTCTCTACAGACTTCTCAAATCAAAGAGTCATTCATTTAATTTATTCAACAAATAGTTGAAGGCCTTGAAATAACATTATTCTGGGAAATAATGGGGAAGGGATGCAAAAGAAATCTAAAAGATTATCTGTGGTTTAAAATACCTCCGAGGGGCTGGCCCCGTGGCCGAGTGGTTAAGTTCGCGCACTCCCGCTGCAGGCGGCCCAGTGTTTCGTTGGTTCGAATCCTGGGCGCGGACATGGCACTACTCATCAAACCACGCTGAGGCAGCGTCCCACATGCCACAACTAGAAGGACCCACAACGAAGAATATACAACTATATACCGGGGGGCTTTGGGGAAAAAAAGGAAAAAAATAAAGTCTTTAAAATACCTCCAAGAGTTTAAAATCTAGTTAGGCGAGACAATAATGACCCTGATAATAGCGGCTCACGCTCGTGTAGGTCACCCAGCGCCAGGGACTGTTCTGGGCGCCTTGCTGTATCCACTCATCTACTCCTCCCAACAACCCTGTGGTAGAAACTGTTATTATTCCAATTTCACAGTTGGGAAAACATAAACTATGTCCCTCACTGTGTTCACGCAGCCAATAAGTAAGTGATGGAGCTGGGACTCAAACCCAGGTGGTCTGACTCAATAGTCCACACTGCTAACCACTACTCGTGAGACATATGTATACACAGCAAATAATAGAAAAAAATATGAGATCATAGGTTCATGAATGTGATGGAAACAGGAAGTGCTGCAGAAATTCCAAGTACTCAGAGAATACTGGAAGATAGCTGTCTCCACAGGACTTTGCCTAGCCTAGGGTGAAAGGTGAGTGGAATGGATGGATGAAGAGAAGGAAGCCGTCAGGAAAGCAGGAGAGGCATCTTCTAGGGGAAGCAACACAAGCCTTATCCTTTCCTCTCCCCGATGCACATCCACCCCGCCCTCAGTGAACCCACATTAGCAACCTGGTGTGTGTGTATGCTGTCGTACTTTTCCTGGACACACTCAGAGTGCACATATATGTGTACACACATCCATGTATGTTTTGTCACTATTTGTTTCACAAAATGAGATAATAGATATAGATACAACACATACACACACTATATTCCCTTATTCTCTTGTTAATATTTTCTGGAAATCCCTCTAAGTGAGCCAGCACAGCAAATTGATTCTTTTTAATGCCGTGGATGTACAGTTTTCCAGATTTTTGCTACTTCAAACAATGCTGCAGTAAAGACTTTTGTAAACACGTCCTTATTTACTGGTGCTTTTATTTACTTGGGCTTTTGTCGCTGAGTTGAAGTGCGTCTTGTTTTTAATTGTAATCGATTTTTCCAGATTGCTTTTCAAAAAGGCCATACCAACTCAAATTTCACGAGCAGAGCAGGAGAGGAGACTTTCCCCTCATCTCCTAGGGACAGGCACTGTTACTCTTATTTTTGTCAGTCTAATGGTGGCAGGGTGCTCCCTCCAGTGACTGCTTGGCTGTTCATTTTCACTTTGATTGCAGGGCTGGCCATTTTCAAGGAACTGGAGAGAGAGTGACAGGAATAGGGCAAGTTTAAATGCCACAACATTGGCTGTTTTTACTGAGAGTGAGCTGGGTTTTTTCTTGAATAAACACTCCTCAGATTGTCGCAAGCCTTTGGTTAATTTCCAGAGTTCTAAAAAAACCTGATTTTGACAATTTTTGCTTCTCCTTGCTTTTATGGAGGAATGGATTTTCAGAAGTTCTGGCTTCACAAGCAGGGCATCCTGCTTGTTTAGCACTTTCCGTAGCTCTTTTACCCATGCATCATTTTGCATTTTCATGCATTGATCATTTGGAAAATAATGGTTTTGTAGTTTTTCAGTTCTTCTAAATGTTGCCGTATTTCATTATAAAACATCCCCCCAAAATTGCATTAGTTAATATCATCACTGATCTCATCAGAAAAGTCTTTCGGTGTGGGAAGCCATCAAGCTCACAGTGGCAGGGACAAGTTTTTTCAAATTCTTATTTTCTCTTGAGAGTTCAAATTTTGTTATTGATAACAGATACTCTCAGTTATTTTCCATGAAGTGACAGGCTCACCTCATTAGTTTTTGAGAAAATGTCTGCCCAGTACCCAAGTCTGAATAACCATAGTTTGTCATTCTTTCAAGTAAAAGTGGTATTCCTTGAAAAAAATGCCTAGTTCAGCTTGCAGCTCAACCTCACAAAGGCTTTTCCTCAAGACCGTCACGTACATCCCATTTTGTTACGCAGAATGTTAAAAGGACAAGCCTCAAGAGTTGAGATTTAATAAAATGAATTCCTGCTGCTTCATCAAGGATGTTTTAAAATGAAACTCTATCATCTATTTATCTATCCTTCTATCATGTACCTATCCTTTTTCTGACTAGCCATCTGTCTGTCTGTCTGTCTGTGTATCTGTCTCTCTGTGGTGGAGAATACAGTGACAACTACTAGAATTTGGCAGCACCGCCCTGTGGTTTTACATTCTGTTGCTTTTGCACCATGAGTGCAGATGTCTGTACAGTTGTTCCAGGATACACCATGAAAGTCAATAAAAGTATTCAAACGTTAAATATTTCAGCCAGCATCATTTGTGTTTTGTTGCTAAGCATTTACATAAAAGATCTTTCATGCCTAGTTGCTGTTGATACGGGATGAATACAGTAAGCCAGATAGCAAGTCCAGTCATACCTTTGGAGATGAGGTGTTAACTCAGCATTCATGTTTGCAGCTTAACCTTTAATTCAACAAGCCTCTGTAATTGCTTCTGCTAGCTTTCCATCCAGCAGGCGTTCAGCAGTGTCAACTCTACAAGGCTGTGGTGTATGTTTCTTCAATCAAGGCAACATCATAATTTACCGTTCAAGGTTCTTCAGTGGCTTTGTTTTTTAAATAATTTTGTGAGGGGGAATAATTTTAGATTTACAGAAAAGAATAGTACAGAGAGTTCCTGTATACCCATCATGCAGCATCAGTGACTTTTTAATTTCTAGTTTGAAAAGTTATAAGAAATGAATTTTTAACTTTTAAAGGACTCATCACATCTGTGTTTAAAATACACTCATGCATGACGAGGACACCTGAGAAATGCATCATTAGGCAATTTCATCGTTCTGCAAGCAGCATGGAGTGTACTTACACAAATCTAGGTGGTACAGCCTACAACACACCCAGTGCGGTACTTACCTCCTGGGACCGCTGTCGTACACACAGTCAGTTGTTGACCAAAGTGTTGTTATGAAGCGTATAACTGTATTCAAATCCTTTTTCTTTAAACTATGAATGATTGGTCTCAAAATTACATCTCAACTTAACCGGCGTTTTAATACTATTGAAATATGTTCGGTTATATAAGACACAGTAAAGTAAATTGTTGACATCTGTAAAACTGAGGGGAAGATAGCTTCTGTCATAGTTCCATTTTTTATTTGCAGTTTCCCTCAGCTTGTTTGGAATAGATTCCTCCCTTCCATGAGTCAGAGAACGTTCTGATCAGTCAGTTTCATTTTTTTCAGCATCTTTTCAGGTAAATGGTGCAGCTGTGGGTTGAGAAAGTAGGTCCTCTGATCTCCCCTTTTTAAGCCAATGCTCCATCCTTAAAAAAGCAAGAGAAAGATAATTATAAGCAAATTTTCTTTTATTGTCAATCAAATGATTCTTAAATTCTAAAATAATTACAGTTTTAGAGAAAATTTTTAAAATTAGAAAAGAATTTGAAAAATTATAAAAACACTATTGCAAAATAAAACCATAAGTGTGCTTCTAACCTGTTTCTGCATAGGAGCAAGGAAAACTTCAAGATTTCAAAATAACGATTTATTGGGTGATAATGAAGTTGTATCAGTTATAGTAGATATAACCAAAGATAGCTGGTAAAACCAGAGTAGAAGTACTGAGAACAAACTTAGTTATGAAAATACACATAATTGTACCCTTAGAAATTTCTAGAAGACACAAGAACACTCAAGTATACATTCTATTAGCTATCAGAGTGTTATCACATATCATGTAGCCTCTAGAAAACTTCACTGTATCATAAGAGGATGAGAGTGAAAAAGGCAAATATTACTATTAAAATAATTATGTATTATTTTATATTTTATAAATTATAATAAATACATAAATACATGTGATATGTAATAATAATATATTATTGTGAACATAGTTTAGACGTCATAGACCCCTTGAAAATGTCTCAAGGCCTCCAAAGATTCCCCAAACCACATTTTAAGAACCATTGGTTTAAAGTCTTGTTTTGTACAATCTTTATGAATTTGGGTATTAAAACTTACTCTGACTTCTTAAAATAGATTAAGGGGGGTTTTCATCTTTTTCTAGGGGCTGGAATTAGTTTTGTTTTGTTTTATTTTGTCTTATCAGTTCTTCTGCCTCAACCCATTCCACCTGGCCCAGTAGAATATGCACTTATCCTCCTGAGGAAATGAAGCTTGTCAGGTACAGGAAGGAGGGATGGCTGGTGGGTGAGTCTGCAGTTGACCCCCCCAGGTAACTGCAGTGAACACAGACCCAGTGATCATCTTGTGTGGTTGACTGTGACACAGGAAGGCTAGACTTTTGCTTTGCTTTTTTTTTTTTACCCATATTTCCTAAAGCATCAATATAGAAATGAGGAGGCTGGGTCTTGTTCTTTTGGGGAAAAAAATTCATATCACTAATTTTCAAGGTAGAACTCAATATGATACTTTTTTTAGATGTCTTTTACCAAGACAAGGCCCTGGGCAGAAGTATTAGTATCCAAAGAAAGGCTGGGCTCAGGCAGTAGAACTGAATCAGTGGCTTTGATAACATCTCAGTATGTTCTGGCATCACTGAGGGATAATTAGCGTCACAGACTTGGCACAGCTCCTGGCTCCCATTATTATGAGGATGATCGTCCATATCCCCACTCTTGTCAACGTCAGGCCCACCATGGCTATCTGTAGAAAACCACATTAAGTACTGGTGTTTCTGTACTTGGCGTCCCATCTCTGACTCTGATGAAAGCATAGGTGCCACAGAGGAGCCTTAGATAAGGATATGGCCTCAGGTGTCTTAAAATAGCGTGTATTAATAAAAAAAAACTTGAAGTTCAATAAGGCTAACAGATCAGAAGACAAGTCTTTGAAAAGATAGTTTGTTACAGTTCCCAAGAGATGAGGGCATGCCATGTTCTGGGGGGCCACAAGGGGAAGCACCAGGGTCAGTCAGGAGGCAGAGGGAGAGAAAGGAAATGTGGCCAAGAGCCTTTGTCGTGGTTTCTGCAGGAAGGAATGAGCGAGGCAGAGTAAGCAGTTTGAATAATTCAATAATAAGCTAGTTTAAATAATTTCACTGTGCTCTAGGGCATAGGGACTGTCCCTGGTTGTCTGGCACCTGGCCCTGGGGTGATTAGGGCAAGTGGCTAATGGCCTAGAGTGTGAAGGCCTGATCTGGGAGGTGGCTGGGGTGTGGGCTCTGGATTGGTTGGCTTGCATTTGAAAGGTGTGCTCACAGGTGAATTGTTTAGTATCTCTAGGAATTGACTTGCCCTGGAGAGGCAGTCCAGGGTCACCAAGGCCCCAGATGTCAAAGCATCCAAATAGAAAAAATAAAAGACGTGGTTAATACACGAGGCTTCTACAGCCTGGCCCCACTGGCCTCATCTCTCTCTTCTTCTGGAAATGGACTCTCCAAGCATGAAGGAGCTCCAGGGACCTTGCATAATCTTAAACCTTCCCTGCTATTTTTCCCACTTCCTTCATCCCACCGTTGTTGCTGCCTGGGTTCCAGGGCTGGGATGACTACTGTCATCATCATAGCTGTCATCTGGTCATAAGATTCACATTGATTCCCTTTGTATTCACCCCAACTGATAAAAGCCAAAGTCTTTTAAAAGGAACTTTTAAAACTAGAGGAAGAAACTTAGCAAATAGATTAGAGCTGTTAGGTTCCATGTCTCAGGTGCCAAGAGGGTGGCCCCCCATGCTGAGGACTGGCGTGAGCCAAGAGCACAGCCCTGACACCAACCAGGGATGGTTCACTTTGGCCTCAGCCTGGGGTGTGCGAAGGGGAAGGATGGGAGACAGAGCTGGAAGGTGATTTGGAGCCAGGCTGCAGAAAATGGAGAACCACTGAATATTTGTGGGCCCAAGAGGGGCGTGAACAGAGCTGTGCCTTAGAAAGATTGTTCCGGCGTCAGTGTTCAAGTTAACTGGAGATCCAGAAAGCTTAGAGTTACATAACGGCCTGTATCTTCTGAGTGTTTACTGTGTTTTTACTGTGGGTCAAGAGCTTTACAAGCTTTCTGCCATTGATTCTTCATACCCCCTCTGTCAAGTAGGTTCTATTATTAGCCCTGTTTATTGGATGGGAAAACCAGAGTTTAGAGAGGCTCAGAAACTTGCTCAAAGTTACACAGACAGTAATTGATGGAACTGAGGTTTAAACCCGGGCTGGTGTGAGAGCCTGTGTGCCTGACCTCCTTTCTGCCGCCTGCTTCAGTGGAGAGTGATGCTAAACTTGGCTGATGGCAGGGGCTTATCCTGCAGGGAGTGCTCCTGGAGGAAGAGCCGGCAGGAGTTGGCTGACTAACAGGGCGTGTCATGAGGAACCAGAGCCTGGAACTTTGAACCCTAAATAGCTGGGAGGATGGTGATGCCTTTAACAAAAATGGGGAATCCAGGCTTAGGGGTGGGGGCATAGCATATATAGGGTGAAACTTGTTTTCGTACGGGGAGGCACATGCCGTTATCTGGCTAGAACGGAAAATGATGGGGCCTAGAACTAGCTTCTAACCAGGCTTCCCTCACGTGACCTTGCATTCCACAGACAAAGGCATTGTTGAGTGCCTGGGCCACGACCTCCTCTCTCTTTGACCACCTTCATACATAGCCTGTGAGATAGTGGACCCACCTGAAGCTGCTTCAGAGTACCAGTCCGAAGAGCCAACAGCAGGCTGCTCTCCATGAGTCGCCTGCGATGGGTCAGCCCTGTGGTCAGCTTGGTTGGCGTGATCAGATACCCGTCTAATTCCCTGTTACCTAATTAGCAAACAAACATCTGTATTATGTCTGTAATAGTTGTCGGGCCTTTCCGTTATTCAACCAAGTCAATAAAGGAGCCAGTGTTTCCCAATTAAGGTTTTTGCTTTTTTATGGTTCTAAATTCACTTATTTCTGTAACACGGCTCCTGTGCTCTCAAACCTTGGCTGGCATGAACCAACCAACAGGCTGACTCATGGCTTCTGCCCTCATTTCCACTCTGGTTTCTATGGAAATAGACATCAGATGGCTCAAAACAAGGTGAGGGCTCAGAGACACCTCATGATTTTGAGGCATTTACAAACCCTATTTGTCCAACATCTGTTTCCATAGAAACAGATGCAGAAAAGGTTAACCAGTGCTCTACAGTAAACTTTTTTTTCTCTTATCAAATTTTTTTACAGATATCAAAGCACTGTGTGCCTTTTTCCTGTTATCACAGATTTTTGGAATAATGGTACATTTTACATAGTGAGGCATGTATTTTTCTAATTTTGACCTATTTGATAAATCTTATACTTAAATGCATTCTACATTATTTCATTTTACAATTTTTATTTAATAAATAAACTTGTTTCTACTTACCCAATCAAATCAAATCACTGTGGCATTCAAAGATGAAATACTTAGTGTCTTAGGTCTGGGAATGTGACTAGAGAAAAAATTGTGTGTGACCTGCCATCCTTCCCAATTTTGGAATTCAAGACATCCGTGCGCCAGGTGGTACCCAAAACCTGTGCTTGCATCACTGTGACTTGGTTGTAAGGGCTCAGGGTCTGTTTGAGTCAAATTGTATCTAAATTCTGTATGCTGCATATCTTATATAAAACATGGAATATGCCTGCTATATAAAGCATAGAAATAGAAGCAATTTTTGGTTTATAGTGAGCAAAATGAGCAGTGCACCACACTCAATGTTGTAGAATGACAAGAACTGCAAAATTGCCAGACCTTCTTTAAGCAGTTGTTAGGCGTGGTGTCTTAAACTTAAGCTATAATCTGCCGAGAGTACTCAAATATATGTAGGTCAGATCTTTAAAGGCAAAAGCAGAGTGAGTTCACTTGAAATAGAAGAAGCCAGAAGCAAAGTGAAAGTTAACGTTGCTAAAGAGAATTAGTTATGCAACTCATTTAGCAGCCGATTGTGTGCTTTTTGGCATTTATTTTGATACTATCTTTCATGATTGATTCATCTTTTTTTAGCTGCTGTTTATTCACACTGCCTTTTATTCTCCATTAGTGAACTGTAAGTACCACCGGGGCAGGGACAGTGTCAGCTTTGTTCTCCAGGGCACCCCCACTGCCTCACACAGCATGTGGCACACTGGCTATTGGATAGGCGTTCACTGAGTGAGTGAATGCTCACAGCAGACTGTTGCGCAGGAGCTCTGATAGTTTCTCTCTGCAGAGAACTCCTCCAGAGGAATGTAATCAGGCAGATTCCCTGATCCAGGCCTCAGAGAATCATCACAAAGTGCACACAGCTGTGTAACCCCCCCCCACGTCATTAGGGCCGACATCTCGGAAGCCCCCTCGAGATCTCGCTCTGCTTTTGAAGTTTGTCAGTGGACTCATACAGTATGACGCACTCTGAGGGGGGCTCGTTTGCTCAGTGTCATGCTTGTGAGTCTACAGACCACCCCAAATCTTGTGGCTTAAAACAGCAGTTTTCCTCTCCATTCTGTGTTAGCTGGGCAGGCCCTCAGCTGCTTGCACCTGGACCCACTCCTGCGGCTGCATTTGGCTGGAAGTCAGCTGGGCAGGCGGGTCGAACGAAGGTGGTCTCCCTCACGGGCTGGCGGTTGGCACCGCTGGCTGCAGGGCCTGTCCCCCTCCACGTGGCCTCTCTTCTCCATGGAGTTTGCTGGGCATCTTCACGGCATGGTTGTCACCCAGTTCCAGGAGGGCGAGGCAGAAGCTGCCAGGCCTCTTGAGGCCAAGGCTCTGGAACCCTCAGAGCCTCCCTTCTCCTACATCCTACTGGTCAAGGTCATGGCCAGCTCAGACCAGAGGGGTCAGGGGAATAGACTCCCCCTCGGCATGAGCGGCTGGCAAAGCACGTTGCAAAGGGTGTACTTGCTGGGGTGGGAGGAGTTGGTGTCTGTTAAACAACCCACCACAGTGAGGTTCATCTTAGAACAGACCATTTCAAGAGAGCCTTCGTGTACAAAACAAAATAACACTTTATGGTTTCCCAGACACACCTCCAAAATTGACGATAAACTAAGAAAGGAGCTCCCACCAAAGTTAGAGTTTTAGCAATCTAAATTGACTTTTCTTATCTTCGAAACCTTACCAAATGGGAAAAGCCAACTCCTGTTTCAGCCTGCATCTCATAGTATACTAGCCTTACTAGGGTTTACCCTCAGCTCTTTTTAAATTTTTTTTTTTTACGTTTTATTTTTCCTTCTTCTCTCCAAAGCCCCCCAGTACATAGTTGCATATTTTCGTTGTGGCTCCTTCTAGTTGTGGCATGTGGGACGCCGCCTCAGCGTGGCCTGATGAGCGGCACTGTGTCTGCACCCAGGATCCGAACCGGTGAAACCCCAGGCTGCCAAAGCGGAGCGCGCACTTAACCACTCGGCCACAGGGCCAGCCCCATCCTCTCAGCTCTTAATTTCAGGAACTTAATTTTTTTCTAACAACCAGACAGTAGTGTTGTAAGGAGTAAGTGAAAGGTCTGCGTGAAGTCTGAGCAGAGTGCGGGTGTAGACAATCCGTGTGCTGTCACTGGCGGCTCTTCTGCTTCTTTCTGCTTCACACAAGTGATTAAGCTCCAGGAATCTTAGAAAAACTGGCTTGGCAAGAATTCATCTATTTAACAGATATCTCTCCAGCACCTCTTATATGCCAAGGACTGTTCTGTATCCTTACTGATTTTCCCGTCTACTTGTTCTACCGGTGACTGAGGGAGGAATATAGAAATCTCCGATTAGAACTAGATTTGCCTATTTTTCCTTTCAATCCTATCAGTTTTGCTTCATCTATTTTGGAGTTCGTTTGTTTTAAGCATATATATTTGTACTTGTTCTGTCGTCCCACAGCGCTGAGCCCTTTGTCATTGTGACATATCCTCTTTGTCTCCAGTGGCGTTCCTAGTGCACTGTGTCTGTCTGATATTAATGTAGCCGCTCCAGCTCTCTTACGCTTACGTTTACGTGGTGTATTTTTTTCTTTTCTTTTACTTTCAGCCGTTATGTGTCTTTGAATTTAAAGTACTTCTCAGGTAGACGGGCTATAGCTGGATTGTGCTTTTTTATCCAATCTCTGCCATTAATTGGAGTGTTTACTGCATTCCTTTTTTAAAGTTTTATTGAGATACGCCATAAAATTCATCTGTTTTAAGTGTACAATTCAGTGATTTTTAGTAAATTTCCAGAGTTGCCCTATCATCCCCACGATTCAATTTTAGAACATTTCCATCAGCCTAAAAGGGTCACTTATGCCCGTTTATGGTCCATCCCTGTCCACCCTCCCCTTCTCCCCAGGCAGCCACCAATCTGCTTTCCGTCTCTGTGGGTTTGCCTTTCCCCGACATTTCACAGAGTAGGTAGTCTTTTGCATCTGCTGGCTTTCACTGAGTATGATGTTTTCGAAGTGTAACCATATTATAGAAAGTAACAGTGGTTCGTTTCTTTGTATTGCTGAATAGTATTCCATTATATGGATATACCACTTTTTGTTTATCCGTTTGCTGGTCGATAGACATTTGCGTTGTTTCTACTGTTTTTGGCTATTATAACTTAAGGCTGCTATAAACATTTGTGTACAAGTCTTTGTGTGGTCATATGTTTTCATTTCTCTTGAGTAGTTACCCAAGAGTGGAATTCCTGGGTCGTATGGCAAATTTGTGTTTGACATTTAAAGGAATGGACAAACTGTTTTCCAAATTGGCCGTACCCATTTTTACACTCCCACCAGTGTGAGGGTTCCAATTTCTCCATATCCTTGCCAGTGTTTGTCATTGTCTGTTGTTTTAATTCTAGCCATCCTCCTGGGTGTGAAGTGATACTACATTCTGTTTTTTATTTGCATTTCCCTAATAACTAAGGATACTGAGCATCTTTCCATGTGCTGGTTAGCTGTTAGTTTCTAGGGCTGCTGTAACAAAGTGCTACAAACTGGGGCGCTTAAACAACAGAGATTTATTGTCTCACAGTTCTGGAAGCTTGAAGTCCAAAATTAAGGTGCCCGCAGGACCATGCTCTCTGAAGGCTCTAGGAGAGAATCTGTTCTTTTTAAAAAAAATTTTTTTAATTTTTTAATTTTCTTCTCCACAAAGCCCCCAAGTACATAGTTGTATATTCTAGTTGTGAGTGCCTCTGGTTGTGCTATGTGGGAACACCACCTCAGCATAGCCCGACGAGCGGTGCCATGTCCACGCCCCAGATCCAAGCCACTGAAACCCCGGGCTGCCGAATCGGAGCTCGTGAACTCAACCGCTCGGCCACGGGGCCAGCCCTGAGAATCTGTTGTATGCCTTTCTCTTAGCTCCCGGTGTTGCTGGAAGTCCTTGGCATTCCTTGGTTTTTAGCTACATAACTCCAATCTCTGCCTCCCTTGTCACATGGCATTCTTACCTAGTGTGTCTTCGCGTCATCTTCTTCTAAGGACACCAGTCATATTGGATTAAGGGCCCACCCTACTCCAGTATGACCTCATCTTAGCTAATTACATCTGCAACAACCCTATTTCCAATTAAAGTCACATTCTCAGGTACTGGGGGTTAGGACTTCAACGTACCTTTGGGGGATACACAATTCAACCTCTAACGCTAGCCCCTTAGATATCTTCTTGGGAAATATCTATTCAAATCTTTTGCCCATTTTTTAAGTTGGGTTGTTTGTCTTCTTATTGAGTTGTGAGAGTTCCTTATATATTCTAGATACAGGTTTTTTTTCTGATATGTGACTTGCAAATATTTTCTCCCAAGGTGTGGCTTGTCTTTTCATTTTCTTAACAGCATCTTTTGGAGCACAGAAGTTTTTTATTTTAATGAAGTCTAATTTATCTTTTTTTTTTTTTTCCTGGTTTGTGCTTCTGTTGTTCTGTCTAAGAACTCTTTGCCCAACCCAGAGTTTATCAACTTTGGCACTATTGACATTTTAGGCCAGATTATTCTTTGTTGTGGGGGCTCTCCTGTGTGTTGTAGGATGTTTAACAACATCTCTGGCCTCTGCCCATTAGATTCCAATACTATCCACCCTACTCCAAAGTTGTGACAACCAAAAATGTTTCCAGACATTGCTCAATGTCCCCTGAGAAGCAAGGTCACCCGCAGTTGAAAACCATTGGCCTAAACCAATGTTGCAAAGATTTTCTCCTATGTTTCCCTCTACGAGTTTTATAGCTTTAGCTCTTACATTGAGATCTAGGGCCATTTTTAGTTCATATTTGTATGTGGTGTGAGGTACAGATCTAAATATATCTTTTTGCATGTGAATATCCAGTTGCCCCAGTACCATTTGTTGAAAAGACTATGCTTTGACCCATTGAATTACTTTGTCAAATTGCACCTCTGTTAAAAAAAATTGATTGACCATAAATTTAAGCATTTATTTGTGGACTTATTTCTGTTCACTTGATCTATACGTCTCTGTTTATGCTGGTATACATTATCTCAGTTTTTAAAATCTGGAATTGTCTTTATTTTACCTTCGTTTTTGAAAGATAGTTTCACTGGATATAGACCTCTTGGTCAATGGGTTTTTCTGTAACACTTTGAATATGCGATTCTATTATCTTCTGACTTCCATTGTTTCTCATGAGAAGCCAGCTATTAATTATATCATTTATCATTGTTTCCCTGTAGGTGACAAGTTGTTTTTCCCTTGTTACTGAAGATTTTCTCTTTATCTTTGGCTCCCAGCAATTTGCTTATGATGTGCCTAGGTGTGGTTTTCTTTGTAGCTATCCTTTTTAGGGTTCATTGAGTTTCTTGGTTTATTAGTCACAGCTTTTCACCAATTGCAGAAGTGTTCAGCTGATATTTATTTAAGTATTTTTTCTGCCCCTTTCTCTCTCTCCTCTCCCCCTAGAAATCCATTTACATATATGGTCATGCACCACATAACGACGTTTTGGTCAATGATGGACCACACATATGACAGTAGTCCCATAGAATTATAGGTACGTAGTAGCTATGCTATCTACGTTTGTCTAAGTACACTTTATGTTTGCACAACAATGAAATCACCTAACAATGCATTTCTTAGAGCGTATTCCTGTCGTTAAGCAATGCATGACTGTATATTACAATACTTGATATTGTCTAGCGGATCTCTGAGGCTTTCTTTCTTTTTCTTCAGTGTTTTATCTCTCTGTTCTTTGAGCCAGATACTTTCTATTGATCTGTCTTCCCGTTAACTGACTCATCTGTAATGTCATATCTACTGTTGAGTCCTTCCACTGAATTTTTCCTTTCAGTTGTTGTACTTTTGAGCTCTAGAATTCTCATTTGGTTCCTTTTTGTCGTGTACTTTTCCTTGTCAAAATTTCCTGTTTTTCACTCATTTTTAGTATATTTTTTTGTTAACTCTTGAGCACATTTTTCTTTAATTCTTTAAACATTTTTATAATAGCTGCTTTTTGAAGTCTTTGCTAAATCCGCCATCTGGGCTGCTTAAAGTTCGTTCTGTTGGCTGCTTTATTTTTCCTGAGTATTGGTCACATTTTTCTGCTTCTTTGCTGTGTCAAGTAATGCCTTTGGTTGAAAGCAGGCGCTTTAGATAATACGTTATAGTGGTGCTGAATGATATTTTGTTCTCCTAAGTATTGTTGCTTTGTTTTACTAAGCAGTTAACTGGCCCGGTCACTGACTGTGAGATCTCTCTCCGCTGTGGTATGCACAGTGGTCTCTCTGCTTAGTATTTCCCTTGCCCCAGATGTCTCCCTGCATAGCTTAACTGTCAGTCAGAGATGTGGGCAGAGATTATGTTTGCATGCCTCCAGTCAGTAAAGTTTCCACCTTATGCCACTTGAGCTGTGTGTAGGTTGAGGAATGCATTTAAAAGCACAGAAAATTTGCAAGTTCCCCCAAGCTTTTAATTTTCTCTGGCCCCTGGGGTTTTCTGCATGCATCTGTAGTTTAGCAATCAATTGGGGATGCATGAGATGTTATCATCTCAGTCCTTCTATGGTTCCTTGCTTCCAGATAGCCTCCTTCAACTCCTAGTGCTCTGCTACTTGCCCTCTGCCAAATCCATGCCTTCAGCCAGGTCAAACTGCGGGTTTTCACTGCCTGAAGCAGACGAGAGCTCCCTCAGGCAAGCAGGCCATAAATGCACCATTCTTACCCAGTTGCAGTGGCAGTTTCCCAATGAGCAAACTCTTCTCAAGTTGTTGCCTGCCATTGATCATTTCCCAGTGTCCTGAAAGGATTGATTTTAATAATTTGTCACGTTTTAATAGCGTGATTTTAATAATGATTCGTCACGTCGCACTTGATTTCTGTGGAGGGGAATTGCCTGATCTGCTCACGTTCCTATTACCTGAAGTCGTCAGGCACTGTTCTAGGCCGTAGGGATGGAGCAGTAAGCAAAATGGATGTTCTCTTGGCATGAACAAAAACTGTGAGGTTAGTAAGTTGCCTGCTCGACCCAGGACCGGTACTCTTTTAACTGCTAAGTGACCCGTCATTGTTCCTTCTCCCTCACGCTTTGTCATCATCTTCCAGACACTGTGGCTCATCATTTTGAAAGTCGCTTTCCTCCTCCCCTTCATTTCCTTTTCGGCTCCGCATCCTGGCTTAAGCCTTGTCTCCCCTCCCTACTGACTGCCCAGCCTCAGTCTCTTCCCTTCCCTGCCTGTCCTGCATGTCGCCACCAGACCGTCTTCCTTAAAGCAGGGCTTGGGGCATGCAGGGGCACGGTCATTTAATTTTTAAATAGGGGAACATTTTAAACGTTCCGGAAAGTACAGAAAATAATGTAACAGATAGCTGTGGATCTGTCCTTCATCCCTCTCCCCTCCCCGCTCCCCAGAATTAACCACTACCCTGAAGCTAGTGTATAAAATTCCACAGAGAAGGGGGCAGGCCCAGTGGCATAGTGGTTGAGTTTGCACGTCCCACTTCACCAGTTCGGATCCTGGGTGTGGACCTACACACTACTCATCAAGCCATGCTGTGGTGGCATCTCACATAAAAGAACTAGAAGGACTTACAACTATGATATATAATGATATACCAGGGCTTTGGGGAGGGAAAAAAAAAAAGAGGAAGATTGGCAACAGATGTTAGCTCAGGGTCAATCTTCCTCACCAAAAAAAAAGCATAAAAAAAAAAGATAAGACTAACTATATAAAAAAAATTCCACGGAGCATTTTGTGCTTTTATAATATCTTTATGTTTCCATAAACAATATACAATCTTGTTTTAAGGTTTTAACTTTACGTAAATTGGTATAATACTGTATAAATCATTTACCAACTTGCTTTTTTCATTCAACGTTATGAGTAAGAGATTTATTCATACCAGTACATGCCACCCGAGTTCATCCATTAACCTGCTGTATGGTATCCATTCCTTTCCAAGGGGCAGCAGGTTGTTCCTGTGTTTTCCACAGTGCAGCAAAGGGCTTCCTAGTCAGTGTTTCCTTGTACACGCGTTTGAGCTCTTCTCTGAAGCACACATCTAGACCTTGAATTGCCAAGTCATGGGTGTGAGGGTCTCATCTTTACCAGATACTGCCAAATTGCTCTCCAAAGTGGCCGAACCCACTTACACTTTCACAGATCCCTTTTAAAAACATTTCTATGCTGCCCATCACCGAATAAACTGGAGTTGCTAACGATAATGTTTGAGCTGCACTCACTGAGACCCCATCTGCCTTTATGTTTCTTCCACATTACTAGCTTTGTTTCTCCATCCGTAAAAATAAGGATAAATAATCATTACAGAATTGTTGCAAGATCACTGAGTTAATCTGTGGCACATAATGGACACACACAAAAAATGACAGTTTCTTTTCCTTCCTTTCTGTCCATGAAGTATCCACTGGCTGCTGCTTCTGGAGCTATGCAGAAGACGTCTACTCCAGAAAAGCTGCAGAGGGGGAGGCATGTTAAAGCCAAGGCTGGGAGACTGTCTTGATCCCTGATGGATGCCTCCTTGGCAGGTCGGCTTATTGCTGCAGCTCGCCGGGGTCTTGGATCAATTCTTGTCTTGTGTCATGTGTGCATTGGAGCATGTGTGCTGTCCATGACCTCATTCCAAGTCCATAGTGACAGAGAACAGACAGGGCCAAGCACAGAAGCTTCTCTGGAACCCCCTCCCCAGAGACCCTAGGAAATTCCAAATACTTGCTGAATGTGGACACAGTGAGAGGCTGGAACTGAATACTGAAAAAGTGGTTCAGTCAGCAGACTGCCTGGGTTCGAGTCTTGCCCCACCACTTAGCAGTTGTGTGGCCTTGGGAAAGTTGGTTAGCCTCTGTAGGCCTCAGTGTCCTCATCTGTAAAGGAAGAATATTAACACCCATTTCATCAGCTGGTTGTGAGGATCAAATGAAATAACCCCTGTAAAGTGCTGGCACAGGCTCAGTGCATGTTAGCTGGGTTAACATTATCATCATGATTTGGAGGCAGACTGGCTTCATGCAAACCAAAGTCCACTGGAGTCGAGGTTCCGCATGTGTTGCCTGGCCAGAGCTAGCGCAAGGCCTGTGGGTAGCCAGGATAGAGCTGAGGGGCAGAGCAGGGAGAAGTTCCTGAAAAACCACATTCAGATTTTCCCCACCCCCGGGGAGCTTGAGAAACACTGACAAATTCTTACTGTTCACATCTCCGTCATCTAGATTCTATGAGGGGTTTGAGGTTCATCTGAGCGTTATTTCAGAACATATGCCGTTGATTGAAAAATGGTTTTTCCTTAAGCCATTCTTGCTGACATGTAAGACAATACTTTCATTGTGTCAGGAGTGTGTTTCCAGTTCTGAGGGGGTGGTTTCTTGTTAGCTAGCCCCGCCCCTACTCTCTTACTGAGTTGGGGGGCACACCCCGACTTGGTCACAGATCTGTTGCTCCCCTGAGCCCCCATCTCCTGGGCACGCTCATATGAGCCATGACTGAGGTTGCCCTCGCCCTCCTGTCTGTGTGAGGTATAGTGTCTCAACACGGCTCTGATGTTGGCTTCCTCTCCCTCTGTTGCACAAAAGCTTTCCACTGTCTCTACTTCCCGTCCTATCGAGCCTCGAGCCTCCACGTCTCCCCCGATTCTGTGTGTTACATATTTTAATAAGCTCTGCCTCTCACAGAGTGACTTTGCCATCATCTCCATATATCTTGCTATTTTCACTTAGACTTCAGGGAAAGTTTAAGCAAGCAAATTGAGCAGCTAAGGCAATGGATTCGAAGAAGCAGGGAAGTAAAGGGTGTTGGGCTGTCTCTGGTTTCTATCATGTGATTCATCAGTGAACTGGGCAGGTTGGTAGACAAGCCGTCATTATCCTAGGATGCATTTTGCGAATGGGGAAGTTTAGGACAACTTCTCAGCGACGTGTTGAGCCCTCCAGGATTCAGAAGCTGCTTCCCTCTGCAGTCCTGGGCACACGCTTGAGAAGAAAGCTCAAAAATGGGAAAGGTCCATTCCACTCGAGGAAATAGGCTGAATACACAGCCCACCTGGTCACCTTGGTCCACCCTTTCTCTCCCACGTGGACTGCTTTCCCCGTATGTTTTACAAAGAGTGAGATTTACAATTCAGTGCTCTGAGTGGTGTCTCAAGTTTAAACTGCTGGTAGAAGTCTTAGAAGGATTTCAAGTGGAAAACACACTTAATACTTTCACTTGTCATATGTAAAACCGCTTGAATGCATTCTGCTCTCTGCATTATATCGGTTAAGAATCTAAGTTTTCAAATGCATTTAGTGGTCAACCTTAGTTTTGTTTTCAGGCCTATTGCTTCGAATCTGGTTTGTCTGGAGTATTATGTATCTAAAGCCTCCAGTTAAGAATCTTGTAGAGTCATAAGGTCACCGAGCTGCCGTGGGGAAGCTTCATAGTAGAACATCTAAATCCATCTCAGCTCAAGTGCCTTTTTTATGAGGCATTCTTAATTTCTTGAAGTAATCAGTTATCACTAACTCTGCCTTTGGTAATCTGATGCATTCTGCTGAAGTACATAAAGACCAGTAATTTTAGTAAAATTCCTCCCAACAATGGTATTTAAAGCCTACCCTAAGCAGTCATTTATTCCTGAAGCATTTCCTTAACCACCTCCTCCTTCCCTCACATAGGAGATTTCAAAATATGTTTCACTTGGAATTCACGAGCGGCTCAGAAAAGTTGGTGGGTGTGGCTGGTGCTGTGTTTTCACACAGTGTGTTCTGGCACTGGGGCATTGATTGCCACACTCGGCTGCTCGCACTTGAATGAAGCAAGTAAAATTCTTCCGACTCAAATTGGAGGAAACTAATGGAAAGTAGTTCCCTCTCTCCCAGAGAGAATGCTTAGGCTGTAATTATCATTCAGTGTCTCCTAGGTTCGCCCATTTCGAAAAGTTCTTATATATCCTCAGCTGTTAATCTACTTGGCACCAACTGAAAAAGTGGAACAAGTGCCCTGCTATCAGCAAGCATCATTTTTGGTCGGCTCTCTGCTTACATTTCCCACCGCATCTAGTGGTTTCCTCTGCCTTCGGGAATCTCCCTCTGCGCATAGTTTCCCAAGTGTTGCTGGAAACGGATTGAATAGTATTGAATTCAGCTCTTGCTTCTCTTTGTTAAATTGCACTTTCCAACGCAACTGGTCCAGCTCATTTTACTGTTGCCCTTTACATTCCAGCGGTCCTAACCATGCCTCCAATTCCTTTTCGCAGAAGTTAGTCTTTCTTAGAAAAACTATGACGGCGACTTGTTTATATCTATACAGTATATCACTTTGCAAAATCAGAGAACTTAAGAAGTTTCCTCAGTCAGCAAGTCATCATTTTAAAGGAGGCAGCAAGATGATTTTATATGGTGGGTGGAGAAACTGAGGCACTGGCAACATTCGCATCTTTCTGAATTAGAGCCTCGGTACAAAACTATCAATTTAATAATGATTTTCACATCCATTTTCTTACATTTATGCATTTTACATTAACGTAATATTTTTGCAGGCACCAGTAGTATTTACCTGCATGTTGCCACTAGAGAGACTGTGGCAGAGGAAGCAGATGCCCCAGATTGTGAGCAGATCAGCTGTGTGGCCGGGTTCTTCCTCTGGCCCCACACTCAGGTCGTAAACTGCAATTCGAGTTAACTTTTGTTAAAGGATTGTACATATCAGGAACCGAATGCAGAAACTGCCTTGTGTTTTTGGAGGTTAGAGAAGGCCTATCACTTACCAGTGGTAGATCCTAGAAAGTATTAGTACCTTTAATAAAAAACAGCTTCAACTTGTTTTGACTAAAAATACCAAATTGACTAAATATTTCAATGAATCTCTTACTAACTTGTTTTTGAAAAGTTAATAAATCAAGCTTTAACTCAGGATCGAGGAGGGGTTTACTGGTTTGGATACGTATGAGCTGATTTGCAAGTGGATGTCTCGCCTGTGTACTGTTGTCCACGGAAGAAATGCTGTTGCTGTTAGGGACTGAGGTTGGCCATTGACTATTTTTCATTGAAATGGAATGTGGACATTTGCTTTGTCCTTAACGTTTCATATTCCACCCTGGCGGGGGAGTGGTGTATCACCAATACCATCGTGAAACTGTGATTCATGTGCCCATTTCCAGCTGGTGCCTCCAGGGCATCGTTCCCTGGAAGAGATGAAATACTTGCCCCCTCTCCAGGGCTCCCCGCCCCTCACTATGAGCACAGAGCCTGCTGCTTTTGTTCACAAGGAGCAGACATTTTCCTAGACCCATCATATAATATGCATACTATTTGATCACTAAGATATTGGTATTTTAGTAAACTAACCTCTAAGCCAAGGCAGCAGTATACATCTTACCTGGCTGTCCCAGAGCTGACCTCGGGGAGGGCCTTATAGGTAGCATTACCCTTAAGGAACCCCGAGTGAAATTTCAGGATGGTGAGTAGGCTGGCACTTGGCAGAGCTGCTGGCGCAGGGGAAGCAGCAGGAGGAGAAGGTAGCTGCCCTTGCTGTGGACAATGAGTCAGGGCTAGGGCTTAGATTGACCGTGAACCTGGTGTTCCGGGTTTGACGAGCGTGGATTCTCCATTTGTGATTAGACGGGACGGGAAGAGGATGGATAAGGCCGTGGGCTCCGCGGTGCTGCTGCAGCCCTGCCCTTCACTCCGTCTACCCTGGAGCTCAGTCTTGGCCAGGCACCAGGGACCCTGGGCCCTCAGAAGACTCGGTCAGTCCAGCCCGTGGCTCCTCAGAAACAGGCTTCTCTGCAGGGCCCGAAGTGGCCAGAAAGATCTGGGCAGAAAGGGGCTGTCCTGTGCTTAGAGTCCAGACTCCTGCGTCAAGGCCAGGCTATCACTGTGGACTTGTCACTTCTCTGGGGCTAGGTGTCCACACCAGACAAAATAGCTATAAAAAAAGGAATCTACGAGGAGTCATTGTGAGAGTTTAGAGGTAAAGTGCTATGGAAATGCAAGGTGGGCTCCTCAAGGCTTCTTTGATGAGAAGGCATCAAAGAAACGCTCCCAGATGTAGGCTGAGGGGGATGACATCTCAGCAGCCTGTGCTGCGAGTAAGACAGCGCTCATCGTTAGAAGAGCTCTGGCTTGATCTCGACTTGCCTCATAGGCTGCAGGTTTTGGTCTGCCTTTGGGGACCACCTAGAATAAGTCAAATCCCGTTTCCTTGAGACAGCCCATCCTGGGTGACAGTGTCTGTGATGGTAGATGGCGCTGACCATGTGCCGAAGAGAGCCGGGGAGACAGGGCTGCTCCCCTGCAGCTGCCTGCCCAGAGGCAGTCCTCCGGGGAATTTGAGCTTTCAGAGCCCTTGGAAACTGACTCAGGTAAATCAAATTCACAAGAGACTGGGGCATCCAGAATGACTGGAAATTAATTTGAAAATGGGGACAGGGTACTCAGGTTTGCTAGAATAAAGCTTTCTCTTCCTGTTGACAAGTTTAAGGAGCCAAATTACAGATTGTTGGGAAGGGAAGGATTGGTTAGATGAACTCAGGGACCATTGTCACCAAGGCATGGCAGCCTGGGGTACCCCTCCACCCGGACTGGACTGGCAGTTGGACTGCCAGCTTCCTCCAGGGCCCTCCCTCCCCCTTTCTCACTCGGAGCAGGCCAGCTTCCTTCATGCGGACACGTTCTTTCTTTAGTTATTCCGTCAGTTGGATCTGGTCTGTGTGGTATTGATCTTGTAAGCTAACCTGCGGAGGACGGTTGCTCTCCACAGGCCTGGCCGAGGTGGGGACACGGGCCGCAGCGTCCCCGTTCTCACGCATGCTGCTCAGCTGGCATCTGGTCAGACGCAGGCTCGTGATGTCTCATGTTTGCTGTTGCTTTACCTTTAACTCTTCTCCCATTTTTTATATTTGAAAACCTTTTGTTTTGAGGTAATTGTAGATTCACATGCAGTCATTAGAAATAATACAGAAAAATCCTATATACCCTTTACCCAGTTCTATCCAGTGATAATATCTTGCAAAACTACGATAGATTATCACAACTGGATATTAATATTATGTTCAAAATCCAGAAGGTTTCTGCTACACAGGATCCCTTTTATAGCCATACTCACTTCTCTCCCACCCCCATTTCCTCCTTCACTCCTGGCAGGCGCCGATCTGTTCTCCATTTCCATAATTTTGTCACTTCAAGAATGTTATGTAAGTGGAGTCATACAGTATGTAACCTTGGGGATGGGCTTTTATCACACAGCATAGCTCACTGGAGATTCCTCCAGGTTTGTGTGTGTCCGGAGTTCACGGCATGGATGTCCCACAGTTTTAACCAGTCTCCTGTGGAAGGACATTTGTTTCCAGTTTGGGGTTATTACGAACACAGCTGCTGTAAACATTCATGTACAGATTTTTGTGTGATAATAAGTTTCATTTCTCTGGGATAAATGCCCGTGAGTGTAATTAGTGGTATGTAGTTGCATGCTTAGCTTTTTCAGAAACTGCCAAACCATTTCCCAGAGCGGCTGTACCTGTATTGCGTGCCCCCAGCATTGTGTGAGAGATCCAGTTTCTCCGCATCCTCCCCAGGTTTTGGCGTTTGGCCATTCTGAGAGCTGTGTAGTGATATCTCAGTGTGGCTTTAATTTGCATTTCCCAAATGGCTAATAATGTTGACCATTTTCATTTGCTTCTTTGCCATCTGTATTTCCTCTTTGGTGAAATTCTCTTTATGTCTTTTTCCCATTTTCTAATTGGATTGTTTGAGGTTTTTACTGTTGAGTTTTGAGAGTTCTCTATATGTTTTATATATTTAGATACTTTGTCAGAAATGTGGTTTCCAAATATTTTTTCCCGGTCTGTAGTTTTCTCTTTATCTTCTTAACAGGGTCTTTCACAGGTAAAAGTTTTTAAAATGTTGGCAAGACCTAATTTATCAAGTTTTTACTTTTATAAATTGTACTTTTGACGTCAAGTGTAAGAGCTTGTTGCCTAGCCATGGATCTTGAAGACTTTCTCCTGTTTTTTCTAACAATGTGATACTTTTACATGTAAGTCTGTGATCCATTTCCAGTTAATATTTGTATAAGGCATGACAATTAGATTGAGGTTTCTTTTTTTTTCCTATGCGTGTCCCGTTGCTCAAGCAGTTTGTTGAAAAGGCAATCCTTCCTCCACTGAATGGCATTTGCGCCTTTGTCAGAAGTCGGTGGGGCACACTTGTGTAAGTCTGTTTCGAGGTCCTCTATTCTGTTCCATTGACCTACATGTCTGTCCCTCTGCCAGGACCACGTAGTCTTGACTCCTGTAGCTATGTAGAGTCTTGACATCAGGTAGACTGACTCCTCCCACTGTATTCTCTTTCAAAACTGTCTCAGCTATTCTAGTTCCTTCGCCCTTTCCGTATACGTTTTAGATTATCTTGTATATCTCCAGAAAAATCTTGCTGAGATTTTGATAGAAATTACATTAAACTCCTGTATCAGTTTGGGGAGAATCGTCATCTTAACTGTGTTGTCTTCCGATTTATGAACACAGTATGTCTTTCCATTTATTTAGATCGTCTTTGATTTCTTAGTATTTTGTAGTTCTCAGCCTACAAGTTCTATACATGTTTTGTTAGATTTACACCTAAGTATTTCTTTTATTAATTTTTTTGTAAGCAATAAATAGTATAGTATTATTTTTTTTAAACTTCCTCATCACAGCTAGCTTTTTTTTTTTTAAAGATTTTATTTTTCCTTTTTCTCCCAAAGCCCCCTGGTAGATAGTTGTCTGTTTTTAGTTGTGGGTCCTTCTAGTTGTGGCATGTGGGATGCTGCCTCAGCGTGGCTTGATAAGTGGTGCCATGTCCACACCCAGGATTCGAACTGGCGAAACCCTGGGCCTTCAGAGCAGAGCACGCGAACTTAACCACTCAGCCATGGGGCCGGCCCCAATAGTATTATTTTTTTAATCTCAGTGTCTTAATTTAAGTTCATTGCCAGTATATAGAAATTGATTTTTGTTAAGTTTATCGTGTATCCTTTGACCTTGCTGAACCCACTTACTAGTTCTGGGAGTTTTTTGGGTCAATTCCTTGGGATTTTCTATATAGACAATCATGTCATCTACACATAAAGACAGTTCTGTTTCTTCCTTTCTGATCTGTGTGCTTTTTATTTCCTCTTTTTTATTTCCTTTTTTTTGCTTTCTTGCTCTGGCCACCACTTCTAGCGTTATATTGTATAAGAATGGCAAAACTAGAAATCCTTGCCTTGTTCCCAATCTTAGGAAGAAAGTTAAGTTTAGTGTTAGCTATAAGGTTTTTTTAGGTGTTCTTTATCAAATATCTTCTATTCCTATTTTTCTGAGAGTTTTTGTCATGAATGGGTGATGAATTTTGTTATG
The DNA here is from genome assembly GCF_041296235.1 of Equus asinus. Taxonomy (NCBI): domain Eukaryota; kingdom Metazoa; phylum Chordata; class Mammalia; order Perissodactyla; family Equidae; genus Equus; species Equus asinus. Next base: position 9,433,762 of record NC_091808.1, on the reverse strand, counting down.
CTTTTTCTTCATCCATTAGTATGATCATGTGACTTTTTTTCTTCATAAGCCTGTCAATCTTATGGATTACACCTAATCAATTTTAAGTATTGAACCAGATTTGCATCACGGGAACAAGCCCCACTTGGTCATGGTATATAATTCTTTTAACATATTGATCTGTTGCTCTGTTTTATTTGCTAACATTTTGTTAAGGATGTTTTTTTCCTTTTCCTCTAACTTGATAATTAAGGATTTTTGTGTCTTTATTCATGAAGGATATTTGTCTGTATTTTTCTTTTTATGGTACTGTCTTTGGTTTTGGTACTGGGGTAATATTAGGAAATATCCCTTCCTCTTCTGTGTTCTGGAAGACATTGTATAGAATTGGTGTTACTTCTTTAAAAGTTTGGTGGAATTCTCTAGTGAAACCGTGTGGGCCTGGAGATTTCTTTTTTGGGGGGAATTTTTAAACTATGAATTCAGTTTCCTTAATAGTTGTAGGACTATTCAAGTTATCTATCTCATATTGAGAGGCTTGTGATCATTTATGTTTTTCATCTAAGTTGTCAAATTTGTGTGTGTGGAGTTGTTTGCAGTAATCCCTTCTTGGCCTTCTGATGTCTACAGGGTCTGTAGGGGCAGCTCCTATTTCATTCCTGGTGTTGGTGATTTATGTCTTGTGTCTTTTTTCTTTGTCAGTCTTGCTAGAGGCTTGACAATTTTATTAATCTTTTCAGAGAACCAGCTTTTTGTCTTACCAGTTTTCTCTATTGTTCTTCTGTTTTCCTCTTCATTGATCTCTGCTCTTGTCATTATTTCTTTCCTTTTGCTTGCTTTGGGTTTATTTTGTTCTTTTTCTATGTTCTTGAGACTTGCTGTTTTTTATTTGTTTCAAGAATGTTTGTAATTGCTTGTTGAAGCATTTTTGTGATGGCTGCTTTAAAATCTGTGCCAGATCATTCTAGGCTCTCTGTTATCTTGATGTTGGCATCTATTGATTGTCTCTCTTTGTTCAGTTTGAGAGCTGCCTGGATCCTAGTATGATGAGTGATGTTTTATTTAAACCCAGATATTTTGGGTGTTATGAGACTTTTGACCTCATTTAAACTTTCTGTTTTAGCTGGCTTCTTCTGTTACTGCTCTGGCAGGGAAAGCAGGGGCTTCTCCTCATTACTGCCGGGTGTGGATAGAAGTCCAGGTTCTACCCTTGGCCTCTGTTGATACCCATTGGTGGTGGGGGTAAGAGAAGTTTCCTCATTACTACAGGGCAGGGAGGCAGTTCTGGATCCCTACCAGGCCTCCACTGATACCTCCCTAACTAGAAGGGGTAGAAATGTCTCCTTCCTGCTCCCCAGATGGCCTCCCCTCACACCATGGGAACACGGTGGGCAGTGCTAAAAGTCCCGAGTCTCCACCAGGCCTCCTCTGACACCATCCCAGCATGAAGAGAGGAGAGACATCTCATTACTGCCAAGTGAGGGTGGAAATCCAGGCTCTCCACATGGTCTCCACTCTCACCTCAGCGTAGGGGGCCTCATTACTACCCAGCAAGGATGGAATTCTCCCTCCCTTCTTGGTCTTCTCTGATGTCCCCCAGCTGAGGGTGCTGGGGTACCTCATTACAGCCTGCTGATGGTAGAAGTCTAGACTCCCTCAGGCCCTTGCTGGTATGGTTGGGGTGGGGCCACAGTGTTTTCTCTGGTGTTTGGTTCTTTTCTAAAAGTTCTGTCATGCTGGGCTCCCCCTTTCCTGGTCCTTTGGCTAGAGGAAGCAAGCTTTTGGGGAACTTTTTGTCTTCACCATTGGTATTTCTGGGCTGATGTTTCTTCAGCTCCAAATCTGGAATCTATCAGGCAAAAGAAAAAGCCCCAGGAACTCACCACCTTTCATTCCTTGTGTCCCAAGGCACCTAGCCAGTCTGCCTCCGTCTCCCCATCTTTCCGGGTCTCTTATGTTTATTTTGTATGTAATGTCCAGTGTTTTTGGTTGTACTTAGTGCGAGGAATAGGGAAAAGTATGTCCACTCCATCTTCCCAAAAGCAAACAACTCTTCTCTTTTTGATGAGTCTTCTTACTTATTGATGTAAACTACTTGGGAGGAGCAAGCCTAGAATGTGCAGTTTTGTATCCCCTGTAAGGCCTGTGCGTATGAATGTGCTTAATAGTTGTCTATAGACTGACTGATTTGGCTGTTCACATGGTACCTTAACCTCACAGAGGGAAAAGTTCTGAGAACTGTGACTAGGAGAGACTGGTAGGTGTCTCATTGAACCTCTTCACACCTATGGCTGTGGAAGCGTTCATCAGGCACCCAGCTTCCTAAAGAGGTGGGTTGGCATTTTCCCTTTCATCTTCATGGAGAGGTTATGAGCAGAGAGCAGACTGCCCCTGAGACCCTTGAAATGCAAACCCATGAGTTGCTGTGGTTGGGCTAAGGGCTTCTCAATTCATGGCAGGTGCCCCCCTGGGGGAGCCACCCCTCTGGGAACTTGCAGCAGGAGGTCCAGAGCATTCACCCCATGTTTCCTTTGAAACAGGAGGACCATGACACTATGGAAGCTGATCTGGACAAAGACGAGCTGATCCAGCCCCAGCTTGGAGAACTCTCAGGGGAGAAGCTTCTGACCACAGAGTACTTGGGAGTAAGTACCATGTGAAGGGGGCGGTGGTCCTGAAGTAGGAAGGAGAGATGGACCATTGATGGACTTAGCATTTGCAATAACACGTAAGGGTTTGGTTTGGTCTGTTACCATACTGTGTTTGTAAGAAGTTCCGCATTCGCCAGTTTGCTTGCAGTGGCCCTGAAGTCCAATGTGGCCCTTGCTACCTGTCACAGATAGACCTGCTGGTAAACAGAAGAGGGATTAGAATATCACTAAAAGGCACACGCCAGGAGCCCTTGTAATATCTGAAGGTATGCCCATCCTTAGGAGTAATCGTCTACTCTTCCAGCTTCTTAATTTTCGGGTGCCTTATCTATTAGAAGGGAAGACTGTAGTCTGTTGGAAGCCATCAGCACACAGGCGGTGGCTGAAACCCTCAGGGCAGGTGAGGTTGCCCACTGAAGTGGAGGGTGGAGAGGCAGAGAGTGAGGGGCTGAGGACAGAGTGACATACCAGCGTGTCAGGAGTGAGAGAAAAAGAGGGGCCCCCAAGAAGGACAGAAGGTGAGCAGTCAGAGAGGCTTGAGAAGAACCAGGAGAATGCGGTGCCCCAGAAACAGAAGGAAGGGATATTGCAGGATGGACTGAGTGATCAATCCAGGCATCCAAGAGGCCTGCGGAGTCACATGGCTGTGACGGGGCCATCCTCTAAACTCTGAGAACTCCCCAATGACTCTCATGCTCAGCCAGCTCCAGGAGCCACTGGTTACCACCCACCAGCTAAATAGGGAAGGATGTGAGTCAGGAGGAGTTGCCATTGGGCCAGGAGAGGATGACAGTGTCAGGGGCCTGCAGGTGCCTCATGAAACCTTGATCAGAGAGCACATAGGGTGAGCAGATGAGATGCTGGAGTGTAAGGTTTCTGAAGGGAAGAGCAATTGCAAGGGATGAGGGCCAATCCACTGAAGCCCTGTGACAAATGGCTGAGCGCCTAGGGGTGAAGGCCACTGGTGGTTTTAAAGCTGGTGATTGACTGGGTCAGTGACATGGACCTTAAAATCTCCTCGAATTAGGTAGGTTGGTGTTAGAGCAGAAGGCTTGGAGGCAGTCTCTCAACAATTGGCTGGCAAAGACAGTGACTCGGGAAGGAAAAAGATGGGGGGTGAAGGTGGTGTGAGGCTTTATAGGAGCAGGTAGAAGCTGAAAGCGCCTGTCCCCCAGTGCTGCCCCCAGGCCAGGCCCTCATCACCTACCCTGGGCGCTGGTCTCCCTGTCGCCTGGCCCTGGTCTTCCATCGTTTGAGGAATTTCTGGGAGCCCCAGGCTGGAATGCAGTCCATGCTGATGGAACTTGAGGTTGGAGGACATCCAGAGGCCTGGTCATGGGGGCTCTGTAGGCAACGGTGGTGGATTTTACTCTCCAGGAGCTAGGAAATTGTTGGAGGGCGGAGAGCAGAGGGGTGACTCAGTGTGCCTTATGTTTTAATGTGTCAACTTCTAGTTTCTCTCTGGCTGCTTTCTGGAGGACAGACTGGAGGGGCAAGAGTGAAAGGGGAAGATGATGGGAGGAGGCTGGGGGTGGGGCAGGGTCTGCTGGGCTGCAGCCCTCACTGTTTTCAGAATGTCTCCAGGGATCTGAGGAATCTGATTGATGCCGGAGGCTCTGTTTACGCTGGGTCAAGTGGGGAGTGCTCGAGAAAGGTTGGAAGTGAGGCAATCCAAGTTCCAAGTTGTTGATGGACGTCTTGAGCCCTGACTAGGCCGTTGTCTCTCTTTGGAAGAACACTGGTTTGTCAGGAAGGACTGAGCTCCATTCGGAGGACAGAGCATTTGTAAAAGCAAGACTCTCCTGCTTTTGTGGGCAGGTTTTGAGGAGAACAGAGGAAGCCAATTGGTGGGGCTTCTTTGGAGGGTGGTGGTGATAGCTGTCGAGAACACGGCCCTGCGCCATTGGGACTTTCCCACAGACACAGCCACACAAGCCCGTGAGCGTCAGCAAGGATGTTCATGTAGCTTTGTCCAAGAGAAACCTGAATACAGCCCCTCAGCCAAATAACTTAGAGCATGTCTACACAGTGAAATGCTGGGGCTGAGGCCTTATGTTGATATGGTGAAGATTTGTAACCACAATAACAAGAAGCCAAGATGCAGACCATGCTGAGACGACCAGTCTGATCACGCAGACCAGTGAGGCTCAGAGGGACAGAGCTTTCAAATCAGTCAATCAATAACCCGGTTTAATGGTGTCTGGAAATGGTGTCATTTACCACAGCGTGCAGCTCTAAATCTCCTTAAGGTGTATGTCTTGTCCTTTCACCAGAGGAAACGTTTTGAGTCCAGCAGAAAAGCTCCGTGCACGCTTGCTTTTCTCGTTGGTGTCAGCTCCTTTTTGGTGGAGTTATGAGTAGTGAGAATGAAGTACAGAAAGAATTCACTGTATACATGTGAAGACCAAGTGTGTTGGTGTCCTAGGGCTGCAGTAACACAGAGCCATAAACTGGACGGCTTGAAACAACAGAAACTTATTCTCTCCTAGTTCTGAAGGCGGGACGTCCAAAACCAAGCTGTCAGCATGGCCACGCTCCCTCCAGAGGCTCTAGGGGGGCATCTTTCTTGCTCTTCCAGCTTCTCATGACTCCAGGGGCTCCTTGACTTGAGGCTGCGCCACTCCAAACTCCGCCTCCATCTCCACATGGCCTTCTCTTTTCTCTCTGTTCTCTTTTGTCTCTTATAAGGACACTTGTCATTGGATTTAGGATTCTCTAGGATAATCTCTTCATCTCAAGATCCTTAACTTAATTACGTCTGCAAAGACTTTTTCCTAATAAGGTCACAGTCCTAGGTTCTAGGGGTTAGCACATGGACATTTCTGTTTGGGGGCCCACTACAACCCACTATACACAGGATCTCATAGTAGAAATGTTTTTAAATTTTATTAGAAAACTTATGTCAAGCAGTAATCACTGAGTTTATAGGTACACCCCCAGTTTTGCTGTCTTTGTTTATTAGTTATCCTAAACTGCGCTCTGTCACCCAGTCTTTTTTTTTAAAGATTGGCACCTCAGCTAACATCTGTTGCCAGTCTTTTTTCTTCTTCTTCTCCCCAAAGACCCCCAGTACATAGTTGTATATTCGAGTTGCAGGTCCTTCTGGTTGTGCTATGTGGGACGCCACTTCACCATGGCTTGATGAGCAGTGCCATGTCCATGCCCAAGATCGGAACTGGGAAACCCTGGGCCACCGAAGCAGAGCACCCGAACTTAACCACTCAGCCACGGGGCTGGCCCCTCACCCAGTCTTGATTTGAAATCAACAGGCTGCCATCTCTGTGTGCTGGGCCAGTGATTTCAAAAGAAGGGCCTTACTTGCCATACCTTTCATTCTAGTGGCGCATGCCAGGGCTGTAAGCTCGTGTCTTCATAACTGCTTGTGCCAAACAAGGGAACCTGCAAAAGATGGAAGGCATTTCACTGGGGAATACATGCCCCAAAATCATGATTCATGCCTCCCATTCTGATGGGAGATTGTAGATTTTTCAAGATCAGTCAGAAGATGTTGACTTTTTAAAACATCGTGTCAGTAAATTGTATCCAAAAAGTTTTTGCTGAACCTGTACCATTTGCCTAACTCACAGCAGAATGCTGAGAAAGTTTGAGACATAGCTATTACCTTCAAGAAGTTTACAAAAGCAGACGCGGAACAGATAAAACTGTACTGCTGATGAGGGATGGAGATAGCAGCGGGAGTGGTCAGTGGGTTAGCAAGTATGGTCCTGCAATGTCAGAGCTAGCTCAGGGTTTCTCAAAGTCCCAGACCACCGAATGTGAGTCAAAAACAGTCTAGGCCCCACGCCAGACCTCCTTACCATGATCTCAGGAATTGCTTATTGTTCACACCAATGATTTAAAAACTACTAGCTTCGGTGAGGGTGGAGGTGCAACGGGGGGTGGGCCCACCAGGTGCTCAGGGATGGGAAGAAGCCATTCCCAGGATTCCTGGAATCAGCAGTTGATCCCCTGCAGGGCATTTGCAGCCACCTCTGTCCCCGTAAGGCAACACAGTCCTCGCCCTCCCACGTGCAAGCACACAGCTCCTGTGCACTACAGAGCCCAGGCCACCGAAATGCTAAAGACCCCGGAGAGCTCAGAAAGCTTGCGACAGGAGAACAAGTGACTGTTCCTACGCTGGCATGAGAGTGGGGGTGATCACGTCAAATGCGTTGCCTGCTCATCATTCTGGTGGAAAGCAGCATGCCCTGCCTCTCCTTCAGGCTGTGATCATCAGCAGGTCAAGACCGATGGTCTGCCAGCTTCTTCTTGCTTCATTATTTCCGAATTTTCTTAGTATCATCCATACTATGCTGAATTATCATTTAATTCTCCCTGAAAATAAAGCCCTGATTTCAGTATCTTCGTCGCCGTGTTTAAAGGGGTGTAGATATTTATGATAGAATTTCAGTGTTTTGTTTCTAGTTTGAAGTTTATACTTACTGTTCGCTACCTTCAACAACAATAATAGGCGTGTCTTGAATTAGTTCAGCACATGCTGGCTGCTCCTCACATCTGAGTCCCTTTCGTTTAATCCTCCCAGCTCACTCTGGGGTAGATTCTGCTCGCGTCGCATTTTATAGACGAGCAAGCTGAGGCTGAGAAGGGTTGAGTAATGGAGTGTTACTCGAGTCGGCTTGCCCTTTACCACTGAGCTATGCCGCCTTCTGGAAGAGCTGTCGATTTTCCAGGGAATTGAATTCTGTATTTGAAAGTTTAGAGAACTCCAATGCTGTGAAATATTCATAATTCTTACACAGACTCAGTTGCGGGGGAATGGCTAATGGAAATGCCGATCGCTCCCTTTCCACGCTTGCTTTCCCCTTCTGTCAAATGAAGACCCAAATGCACTTAGGCTTCTAGAGGTCGCCCAAAGGGCTGATTGAAGTGCAGGGTCCTGGCCGCCCCCAGAGGATCTGAGTGTGGCGATGCCCAGGAATCTGCGTCCTTATTAGGCCCCCTCAGGGGTGCTGAAGCCAGAGTCTGGGTCACGGAAACGTTGCCACTTGGGCAGAACTTGGGGCTAAGGGGGCCTCTGCAGGAGGAGTGGGCGCAGCTGACCGGGCACAGGCTGAGCCCCTCGGAGATGGGGGAGGGCCCAGGGGCCCTGCTGTCCTGGTGCCCGTGTCGGGCAGGAGCATGAGCTGCTTGCAGCTGGCCCCGTTTTGTTCACAGCAAAAGCCGAAATCAGAGAAGGAAGGGCCTCAGTTTCTAATTTTTGCTTTTAGATGTTTTTGGAAATTTTTTAAATTTGTCTCCACTTTGGGGCTTTTTCTAGTCACTTTTCAGTCATTCCTGCTCTGACTGACTCTAATGGTTGAAGAGTCAGTGCCCCTACATATTAGGGGGTTAGTTAGAACTGAAGAAAAGTCCATATTTTTGTGCGTGAAAACACCACCAAATAAGCAGAGGAAAAATCCCAAATCCTTTTCTTTTTCAGTTTATTTCTCACCCTCTTTTTTCTAATTACAAAAGAAATATATGCTTATTACTGAAAGGTCAAAAGTAAGCAGAGCATAAGCAACAACTATCATAGTCCTACCCCCCCAGAGGGGACACTGCCCCCTCTTGGCCTCCTTTATCTCTGTCCCTATCTCTCCTGGATCAGCTGGGCCTGGGCCCAGCTGCAAATAGCAGAGAATCCTGGCTTATCAGCCCCGCTGACAGCACTGGGGCATCGGACCCCAGGCTCTCTCGTGCCTTCCCTCACCTGCCCGTGGGGAAGAAGGGAAGATCCAGCTTTTGTGGGACCTCCAGCTTACAGGGTATGGGAGGCCTTCTTTAAAATAAAGGAATACAAAGTGAGGTATAAAGGTGAATACTTAATCAAGAGTGAGAATAAGAAAATAAATCACAGTCAAATTCAAATTTTAAGAACTGACAGATACCACAGACAGAAAAATAATGTTTTTATTAACTAGCTGCTTGGCACACCTGAGGGATTTTTTTCATGTATTTTTTGTTTTATGTCCTTTGATTGCCTCTACATGTTACATATACAACGAGTCTGTAAGGTTTTCTACAGAGAGAGAGAAAAGAAAATTCATTGGTCCTTCCTGTGACATATTTGATCGAATTTTGTTCCTTATTATTGATAAACTAGAAAATTTTCTTTCAGCCTCACATTCAGTTTTTGGTAATGCTGTGTAAATTTTTAGGATTGTCGTTAAATTTGAGGAAGTCTTCCTCAAGTTTCTTCTATAAGGAAACTGTGAGATTCGGGGACATTTCACATTTTCTTGCGTACACGGGGAATTCCCAGAAGCCATTCCTGCACCAGGACAGCCAGCGATTGTTTGGCTATGCAGAGAAGTGACTAGGAATCATGTAAATATATCCCACTAAACCCAAATTAAATGTCACCCGGACTCAGCATCCCCTTAGCTAAATCCCAGATTGCCTTTGGCCATTCCAGCTCCGTGCCACCAACATGAGGAAAGTGGGATGAGGGAAGTCGGAGTAGAGAAAACAGCAGAAGGGAAGTAAGAGTAGAAGTCGCAGTATTAAGTGATTGCATTCAAAATATCCTACTTTTGCAAATTTTACAAGAACACATGACCATGTGAGCACATTGCCGGGGCCTCTTGCAGAGCCTTGAAGCTTCAGTTTCATCAGCTCCGTGGCAGTTCTGAGCTTGGTGTGTCAGCCCTTCGTTCACATACTTGTTGCCTGCTGGTCCTAAGATGACGGATGCAGCACCTGGCACAAATCTGTGGTAAAGTCAGGAAGAAGGCCAAACATGCAGACCAGCCAGATCCACCCCCTCTACAGTGCTTTTCCCAGCGCTCCATCTGGCAACGTCCACTTACTTCTTACTGATCAGAACTGGGTCGCATGGCCCCTAGCTGCAAGGGAGTCTGGGAAGCTGGGTATTTCTAAGTAGACACATTTCTGTGCCAACAAAGTCAGGGTGCTGTTAGTCAAGAAAGAGAGAATGGATATTGAGTAGACAGCTAACAGTGTCTGCTTTAGCTTCCAGGTTATTTTCTATGTGTATAGATAGATAGTTGGGTAGACAGATAGATAGATAATCTACCTGTATTTTCTTATAAAAATTCACACTGCTTTATAATGTGTCATAATATCTTTAGGTGATTCACCAATACTCAAAACCTAGTAAATGAGAAATATATTTTTTACCTAAATTGACGTGTTGACCATTTTTTACTACTGAATAAATTACATTCAGCTCAATCATATGCTGCCTTTTCTTTTTACTGTGGTTAAACATGTTGCTCTTTTTTAGTAGCAGAACCTTCTTTCAAGCAAAGTCTCCATCTGTCACGCAGATGGAAGCTGAGTCGCTCTGGGTGAGTCAGGTGGTTGCCTGGACCCCTTCTGTTCCCTCTGCCAACAAGCCCAGAAGCATTGATGCAGAACTCAGCATGGGCAGCAGGTTGTTGGACTGGATACCCTTTTCCAGCCTCAGAGGCTCCTTTGCAACTGAGGGCCCACGGAGGGGCCTGGAGGCCTTGGGCCGCTCCATGGCTCACCCTGCAGGCACAGCAGGCCATAAAGGGAACAGGCCCTCTGGAGAGCAGCTGCTCTGAGGCACTGGGCGTGCCAAATGCAGTGCTGGGCCTGGCACTGAACCCTCTTCATCCAGGACCTTTCCTCCGCCACTCTGATAACAGACCAGACAGGCCAGCTTCAGTTTCCTCATCCATCAGAGAGGACAAATACCTCCCACCTTAAATTATTTCTTAGGCCTAGAAGCTTTAAGGAGTTGGTGTGGGTTTTCCAAAGGCTGAAACACTTGCAAATATAAGTGATGTGTTCTCTCTCCTCTAGGAAGGAATTGGGAGGGATGAGCTGAGAAGGACAGTGGAGTGGAGGAGAAGGAGGCAGAGGGCTAGCAACAGACTCGGGGAAACCCGTGTATTCACTGTCTCCCCTTTTCCAGTAGCTTAAGACTTAGCCTTCTTAGCCATCTGTGTAAAGACCCACGTTCTAAGGACCACTGAAAATTGGACTTAAGGGGCCTGCTCCGGTGTTGAGGGCAGGCAAGTAAATTTGACCCTAGATACTAGATGGGGACAGTGTGACAGAAGGGAAGTGGGAGTAGAAGCAGACAGCAGTGTTGATTGCAGTTAAAATAGGCTTTTTTTGAAAATTTCACAAGAGACATATTCGTCCTTTTTATCTTCTTCCTACCTCAAATACTAGACTAGATAAACCCAAATAACTTTTCAGCAAAAATCAAGAAATCAAAGATGTAATTCCAATTAAAAAAATTTTTTTAACCTTTTATTTGGAAATAATTATAGATTCACAGGAAGTTGAAAAAACAGTACTGAGAGGTCCCAGGCACCCTTCACCCAGTTTGCCCAGCGGTACCGTCTCATGCAACTTACGTCTTAAGTAGCACGGTATCAAACCAGAAAACTGGTCTTGATACAATCCACAGACTTTATTCTGATTTCACCAGTTTTACAGTGATTTCTTTTTTAAGCAATTTTCTTAATTATTAATATAACTACATTACAGAAAACTTGGCAAACAGAGAGGAGAAAAATTATTCTTAATTCTACTATCCTATATAGCCACTGTAATCATTTTAATTTTCATTTCCTTCCAGTCTTTTTGTATATCTTTAGCATAAGTGAAAGCATCATTTATGTACAGTTATATAACCTGACTTTTATTTAATGTTTTGAATAAAATCTTTTTTCCTAACTTCATCTTTACCTCATAAATGGCCATATAATATTTCAAATGAAAATGCCATATTTCACTTAATGATTCCACTATTACTGGGCAATTAGATTGTTCCAGTCTTACTCTATAATAATTTTATGACGAACAACTTTGTTTATTTAACATTTTCCATATTTTGGCTTCTTTCCAAGGATATGAACATTTTTACGACTCTTGATAAAAATGCCAGGTTACTTTCCAAAAGAGCGCTCTCACCTGTCCACACCCTAACATCATACACTGGTGCCAGCTGTGGATGGGCTCATTTCTTAATTGTTACTCATTTGCTAATTGAATGATGCCTTTGAATAATAATTGAAATGACACCTTTTTTGTAAAGTTGTAGTTTCTAATGACTTGTAAAATTGATCACCTTTTATTTACTGGTGATACTTGCTATTTTGTGACTTGGCTGTTTGAATTCTTTGTCCAATTATCTATTTAGTGTTTTATTGATTTGTGAGAGCTCTTTATCTAATGAAAATTGTAACCTTTAACCTGTTAAATTTGCTGCCATGTTTCTTCCCAGTCTGCTGTTTACCTGTTAATCTGTCTTATCTTTAATATACTGTATATATGGAAATGTTAGTTTTTTATGAAACCAAATCTGCCCATCTTTTCCACCTTCTCACTTTCAAAAGTCTGTCCTCTCCAAAAATGTGATGTTACTGTATTCACCTGTTTTCTTCTCCTTTTTTCCCCGGATTTGTTTTTTGTTATTTTTTAATTTATACTGCTACATGGATAATATGCAAACCTAAAGAGATTTTCCCCCCAAGTTTCTGTTTCTCTGAATAATCTGTCATGGTCCTTCCTCGTTTATTTGCAAAGCTTCTTGTTACTGTACATTAATCTATTGCATATAGTCAGTTCTGCCTCCAGGTCAGCTCTCAAGTAGATGATTTCTCCAGGCCTGTATGCTCTTTCCTTCCACCAGATCATGACCAACACGGGGAGGACGAGGCGGAAGGGGCTGACCGGCGTGCAGTGGAGTGGGGACGAGCCCCTGCGCCGGCCCGTCACCCCTGGCGGCCACAGGAACGGGTACCCAGTGTAAGTCCGGGCTGAGGAGGCAGGGAGTGACTTTCGTAAGCTTCCTTTTGATTAACTGCAGTGTAAGATGTGTGTATGTAAAAGTTCAAAATAAAACGTTCACATCGAAAAGCATTTCTCTCTTCACTGTTGATCTTGTGGCGATTTTTAGAGGGAGAGAGCTCGAGTCTCCCTCTTCCCCCAGGGTTCTTCCTCCACGTGGTGAAGTGGTTGGATCACAGGATCTTCAGGGCCACTTCCGGCCTTTGTCCAGGAGAAGCCGAGTGTTGGCCAATGTCCTTTGAAAGGAAAGGACCAGAAGGAATAGTGTGTTTGCCCAGAAAGGACTCCTGTTGTTTCTTTCTGCAGCCTCTCAGCGAAGCTGCAGGCCCTTTGTGGGGACTGGCGTGTCACAGTGTAAGACACCAGATCAACTTATTTTTAGATGACTTTTTAAAGCAACAATAAGCATTTTTAGCTGCCAAGTCTTATTCATTCTTCATAGCCTTGCTCCTGCCTCATTTACGTAAACAAAACTTTAGTCTCGTACCCAGAGCCTCTGGTCTTCCTGAGGATCTGGGGGCCTGACCCCTATGGGCTCTGGGGGAGCCCCAGGCCAGGCGGCCCAGCCTGGGCAGCAGAGAAGCTGCTTCTGTGGCCTGAGTGGCCTCACTTTTCCTGTCTAGAGAATGCTGGAGAGAAACAGGTATGAACAAGGGGTTATAGAGAACGGGCAAAAAACCTATATTTATTCATTCAACAAATATTGACCATAGCATAGTTCAGATGAACATGCCATATTTTACTGAGTTACCCTCTATCGCTGGGCAGTGTGGCGGTTTCCAGTTTTACTCAATAGTAGTTTGTAATGAACAACCAGGCGCCAGAGATACAGCAACAAACAAAACCCAGCAATGCCTGCCCTCCTGGAGCTCTGTGCGCCGAGGTAGGGACGCCGAAGCCCCACGCCCGGATCTGGCCGAGGTCTGTTGCCCGTCTGAGACTTGACCTGTGATATTTCAAGGCCCACGCCACGGATCAGTGCTCTGAGAGCTGTTTGATTTTATTTCGAGATTAGTCATCACATGCTTCATGTTTCTAGGTTTTTAATTACTGGTATACAAACTAATATCATGCCTTTTTCTCTACAACCTACAACCAGTATTTTCTTCTTACAGAAGAGTTGGAAGAATGTTACAATGTAGAGCTTCTGTTAACGTTTTGCCACCTTCATGCCCTCGCTCTCTCTCTTCTGTATGCGTATCATTTATAACACATAGACATTTTTTTGCTTTGAAAGAAGGTTGCAGACTTCTAGCACACATCTAAGGCTAAGAGCATCCTGTACTTAACCACATTATTACACCTAAGAAAGTTAGCAGTGATTTAATAATATTATATAGTATATCACTGTCCCCTGATTATCTCTGAAATGTCTTTTATATCTGAGGGGTTTTGTGTTTGTTTTTTGATCCAGAATATAGCCAAGTGTCAACTACTAGTAAATTCAGTTTATGTAATACCTTTGTGAATGGAAATAGTAACTAATAAAATTCATCTTGCTTGACATGGGAAAGAAGACACCGAATCATCATTTTAAAAAATTATTTTAAAATTATCTTTTAAAGTTATTAAAACCCTGGCTTCAGAGAGAGGCAACAATGACATAAGGATATTTTAATCAGAAAAATAGATAAAAGGAATCTAATAAATACAAGATCTAACCTATGGGCACAGTTAATTCTTGTCAGATGTTCTAGAAGGAAGAGGACATTTTTCCAAGCCTGGGGAGCACATGTGCTGTCCCCTGATTTGTGGAAGTGGTCACTGCAGAGAACGAGAGCACCCCGTTTTCCTGAAACTGCTGGCCCTCCCACTGTAATAAAGCAGTGGTGCCACCACCAGCTCCCTCCGTTGAGCCAATTCAACAAACGTTTATATCACTTCTGTGTACCAGACGGTGTGCTAAGTGCAAGGAATGCAAAAATAAATGAGATGTGATTCCTGCCCCCAGAAGCTACAGAGCAAGCCACCTAATAGAGGAGAGAGGCAGTCGATATGCTGTGGCACTGTGGGTGGTGGCGGAGGACAGGGGTACTCCACCTGGGCGGCGGAAGGTTAACGGTCAGGATCTTTACAAAGTTTATATGACTCTCCATGCACAACCTGCCCCTCTGGTAACCAAGGGTTGCCGGGAGTATAGATAAATCAAGGGTCCCAGTGATCTTGGGGACTTGGACAATATGTATTACACACATTCGAGACACCAGTTCTTTTAGAGTCAGTAATCCCACTTCTAGGATTTTATACTGAGAAGTAATCAGATATTCGCAGATATATATACAGGGGTATTTATTGCAGTATTATTTATAAAATGAGAAACAATCTAAATGCCCAAAGTAGGAGACTGGTTACATAAATTATATATCCACACAAAACAGTATTGAAAATGATGTTTTAGAAGAATATTTCACGCATAGGAAGAGCTTCACAATATATCGTAAGTGAAAGAGCAAATTATAAAATTGTGTGGATCTCACCCACTGACCTCTTACAGTGATCCCCAGTGTGGAGGTTTTTTAAAGTACATATTTGCATTTAAAAAAAGAGTGAAACAATATCAACTGTTAACAGTGGGTGTGCCTAGGTACTGGAAGGGCAGAACATCCTATATATTCTATATATTTTCCTAATTTTTCATGATAAACACTTACCGGTTTTGTAATGAGAAGAAAGATTAATGGGGCCAGCCCGGTGGCATGGTAGTTAAAGTTCATGTGCTCTGCTTCTGCGGCCTGGGGTTCACAGGTTCAGATCCCAGGTGCAGACCTGGCACCACTGGTCAAGTCACACTGTGGCGGTGACACATAAAATGGAGGAAGACTGGCACAGATATTAGCTCAGCAATAATCTTCCTCAAGCAAAAAGAGGAAGATTGGCAACAGATGTTAGCTCAGGGGCAATCTTCCTCACCAAAAAATGAAGAAGGATTGAAAATAAAAGCTAATGCAGTGCCCCCTGTGCAATGCAGGACCCTCCCTCACCCCAGCATCAGACCCCTGCCTCCTCTCCCAGCTCCCCCCTACCCAAGCCTCACCCTGCTGTGGTTCTAGATCCGCTCCTCCCATCCAAACTTTGCTCCATCATTTAAGGCCTCTTTTCCTCCACCTTCAACCTCCCCCCCACTGCCTTGTTTCCGGGAGCCTTTGAACAGGCTCCCATGTCTCCTGGCCTCCCTCACCCTCCGGCCCTCTCTGGCTGCTTCCCTGCCCCATCCTCCTCTCCCTCCACAGCCCAAGTGGCCTGGTGGCGACTTCAGCAAGTTCTTGCTACCACTGCCACAGGTGACCTCCCAGCTTCCCACCCTGGAGGACACTCAACATCTCCCACGGTTGCCGCTACCGAGCATCCTCCCCCTGGTAGCTCTCCCACCTCCACGTCCTGCCGCCACTATGGGCTGGTCCCCCAACGCTCACCCCGACTCTTCCTAAAATGCCGTGCTCTGCAGGTCCCCTTTAAGGTCCCTGAGCCATCCTGCTTGTTCTCTGGTTTCCATCACACACTGCTGACAGCCAAATCTCTAACTCCAGCCCAGATTTGACCCCAAGTGCTGCACGTGTCCCCACAGCACCCCCAATTCAGCGCCACCGTCTTCTGAGCCCTTGCTTCAGGGAATGGTTAATACCCCCACCCCCCGAGCCAGAATCCCATCCCGTGGGCCGCCAGCCCTCTCTCTCCCACCTGCCCTCCTAGCTCGGGCCCTCCTCTCTGCCTTCCTAAGCCGTCTTTCTCCCCCAGCCCCAGGAGAGCCTCCTGCCAGTTCTGCCTGCCCCCGTCCACCCTCCAGGACCGCAGACAGAAGGAGCTTTCTAGCACATCTTCATAGAATGTCATTTCTGTGACACCTGTTCCCTTAGGGATCAAAGCAAACCCTGGGCGACAGGGTCCGTCTCAGTTGACACTCACCCTCCAACTTCAGCCCTTGAAGCTTCCAGGACACCCTGTGCCCGCCAGCCTGCACTTTGTGTTGTGCCTTAAATCTTTCTGTAACAACGCAACATATAAGTATCGACATTTTTTGCCTCTTCACTTGCTCATGATGTTACCTCTGCGGGAACACTTTCCCTCTTTTGGCCCCAGGCAAGCCTCAGCTCAGAGTTCTGGACTGACTGAGTGCCACACACAAACAGCCTTTCCTGCCCCCTCAGGGGGGGTAAGTGTCTGCTTGTCTTTGCTGCTGGAACTGACTTTCAAGAACAAGCATTTTGTAGATCCCAACCCTAGGAAGGGCAGACACATGCTTGCCATGGTGTGTCCCCCACCAAGCCCTCGCTGGAGCAGGTGGCTAGTGTCCCCTTGTTGAAGGGGCATGACTGCTGTGCTGCCGTGCACACAACTGGAGAGCTTTCCTCAGGATCTGTCCTAGAAACTGACTGAGGAGCCTTCCCGCATCCATCTGTCTCTCCCTGATGTGCTCGCCCAGCCCCTGTCTCTCACAACTGGGCCAAGGTCTCTGCTGGCCGTCTCCGCTGAGCCGGGCGCCGACGTGAGGCAGAGCATGCACCATTTTGGCAGAGTCACAGAGCCCGCGCTCTTTCCCAGTCCTCTTCCCGCCTAACTCTTGTTGGCAGAGCTGGCATGACATGCCATGTCTTTTCTGAGTGGCTTCATCCCTTCTCTAATCTGCTTCACCCTTGGAGGAAAAACCAGAAGATGAGTGCCTTAAATTGTTTGGTTGAGATATGCTCCCATGTCACCCAATACCAAAAGATAGAAGTGAGCCATGTATTCCCGTAAATTTACAAGACCTGACAGGAGCGAGGTGAGGGTGCTTCGTGGTTTCTGCGAATATCCTTAAAAAAGGGTATTACCCTTAATATCTGCTAATATTGGTTTAAAAAAGAATTTCAGGTACTTCCTGTATTTGTTTGGGATGCTACACAGCAGTGAAATACCTCCTGGCTATCTGTATTTATTGCTGTTTTTTAATTTTTCCTCCAGCCTGGAAGACCATCCCATTTCTCCCCAGATGGCCCGGCACACCAGAAACGGCTGCCTTCCGTCCCTGCTGGACGCCTACCTCCCAGTCGACGAGGGGGGTGAGCCTGGCGCATCTGAGCCTCGTGCTTTCTCTTCACCTGAGGACACTGGTGGCATGTGGGGTCAGCTCTGGGACTGGGGTGTCTAGAATCTAATGAAGCAGCAGCAGTTACAGATCCAGGATGGCCTGGGCCTCATACTTGTTCCTGGGAAGTCCCCATCTCAGCCACAGCCCCGCGACAGAGAGGCCCCCGGGCCTGAGGTCACACAGCCAGACCTGACCATGGGCTTTTCCTTCTCAGCACACTGGGTCCACTGCTCATGTCTGCAAGCTGTTTGGGCAAGATTTCTGAATTGGGGAAAGCCATAGTTAATGTGAAATTTCAGAGCAGGAATCTCAGAACGATGTAGGTCTGTGACCAAGACTTTTCATACCTCAAACTCTTGTGCCGAGGCGATCCAGCCACACGTTAGAAGGCTGGGTGGAATCAGAAATGTGCCACTGGGAGCAAAAACCACCCTGGGATCCAAACTCGTTTGGAAGCATCTAGTTGAGTTCGCCAGAGGCTGATAGGGGATAAAACTATTTTTTATCTGCCAGAAAAAATATATATGCTTTGAATCAGAAATGTACAAAGTTTTTTTTTTTTTTTTAATTTTCAAGAGGAAATTAAAAGGATATGAGCAGGCCAGATAAAACTGGAATCTCCATTCAAATAGGAAAAACAACAGAGGAACAGGTCAGATTCCAGTATGAGAAACATCTGAGAACGTTTCACAATCTGCTCACAATTGGGTTCAGACGCTCCCAGGCCCCCCGTTGGGAGCGGTAGCCAGTTACAGAGAAAACCGGGTCGCTTGGGACTCTGGGGGAGGGTCTCTCGATGTGCAGGTTTAGAGGTTTTGCCAGCTTTGATCATCTGTTCTTTTACATGTGTTTCATTAGAGCTGTAAACTTTTCTATGCCTTTCCTAAAAGGTGATTACCTCCATAATTTATCCAGAGATTTCTGTTGCCAGAAAGGAGATTTTAGGCGGACTAACAATTTTTACCGATTTGACCTAATGCCATCGAGTTAAAAATGATTTCGGGTTCTGTCGGCCTGAACTTCCATAGAGGCCCCACAGTTGGATTTCGTGGCTTGTTTATCAGGAACATCCTTATTTACCAAAATGGCCACCAGGGTGGCCCTCTCTCCTGCACTGGTTGCAAATATGGTCCTGTCTCTTGGAAGGATTTATCATGCTTTTATCTGTGGGGTGGCGACATTTGAGGTGGTCGTGTATAGAGGTGGCTGAGTGGCAGCTGCTGGTGTTGCTGAAGATGTTGATGTTATTGCTGTTTTCGAGGACAGTTGATCCCTGACAAAGTCAGGTGCTGGCAAATTCTGGATCCTTGCGTGAAAACAGCGGGCGCCCCCCAGGAGACTCAGCTCCGGCGGTCACCAGCAGCTCCCAGGGCCTCTCCTGGGGGGCAGCAGCATCCTCCTGGCCCCGTTGACCTGCTCTGAACACCGAGACCACATTCTGCGTGTCCCACCCTCCTGCTTGCTCCTGCTTGCTCAGGCCTAGCTGGGACCCAGGCCTCCCACCCTGCCCATCCACTCCCCTCCCGCCTCCGAAGATTCCATTAGCCACCAGTCTTCACCCCCCCACCCCCCGCCCACCAGCGACCAGGCATATTCACCTCTCCTCCCTGCCCTGCCAGGCATGCTCTGAGCCTCAGGTCAGCACCTTTGGTTCTCCTTTAAAATCCTTTCACTGGACAGAAATTCTCCCCTTGGAGAAGCCAAGCCTCCGGGTTCACGGCTTTCCCGAGGTCATCTGGTGAGCGTGGATTCCATTTCTGGTCTGGATTCTGTTCTTCCTTCTACCCTCTTTCAGGCTAGCCATGCTGCAGCCACCCCAGGACCAATGTCCCTGGACCAACGCCAGCTCCCCCAGCTGGTCTTGCCGCCGCCATCTCTTCTTCCTCTCACCCAGCCTCCACGTGAGGATGGGTGGCAAACGGGCTTCAGCTTATGTCCTTGGAATGCTGTGTGGAGACTGGTTCTGAGGCTGCAACTGGGCTCAGCCACGGTCAATGAGCAAGGAGAGGCGGCCATCCTCATTGTCTTCTGTTTCATTCCTTCCCTGTCGAGAACCCCCATCATACAGCCCTATTTCTCCAGCTCTTTCTCCCACTTCTGTGCTCTTCCCCCATCCCCATGTGGCCTTGCCTAGCTACTCCCCACAGGTCCCCTCACACATGACTTGCTGCTGAGTCTGGCCTCCTGGCCTTCACTTATGCTGGGACTTAATGCCCCACCTCGAGACCCAGTGGGAACCCCCCAGCACAGCCTACACATTAGCTTCGTTCAGAAACCTCCTTCACGGGGCCTGGCCCGGTGGCACAGCAGTTAAGTTCACACGTTCTGCTTCAGCAGCCCAGGGTTCGCTGGTTCGGATCCCGGGCATGGACCTATGCATCACTTATCAAGCCATGCTGTGGCAGGCGTCCCACATAGAAAGTAGAGGAAGATAGGCGCGGATGTTACCTCAGGGCCAGTCTTCCTCGGCAAAAAAGAGGAGCATTGGTGGCAGATGTTAGCTCAGGGGAAATCTTCCTCAAAAAAAAAACGCAAGCTCCTTCACACCCATGCATTCAGTTAACACTGAAGGTAGAACTCATGATGAGGAACCTGTGGGATCCTCAAACTGCTTGATCAGTTGAACGCAGGGCCACAAAGTGCATTCTTTTTAGGCGAAGGACTCAGCCCCGCAGAACCAAGAGGAAATAGCTCCCAAGGGAAAAAGCCAGGAATGTGACCTAGAATTTTGCAAGACATTGGCCTGAGGAAAGTTATTCTCATTTCCCCATCAACCAAGACTATCTTGGATATCAAAATTACATGCCTTGTCGTAGATTCTAGAGTTAAAATGCCCAGCCCTGTCTGAAATGGATTAACCGGGGGGAAAACTGCTTTGTCCCAAGCAGCCTCAGGTGCATCCGCAGAGCTGCCCTTCTGCCCCCAGCCCCAGCTCTTCCAGGGAGTCTGTTTTTCTGTGGGGGGACCTCTGAACGCCTGCGGTGTGGAGGGGGAGGGAGAGGGGGGAGGCATATCTGTTCTATGGAGACCAAACCCAGATGACCTCACAGGGTCCCAGGAGAGCTCAGCTTGGTTCCTCCTGCCTCCTGCCAGGGGGCTTTCCGCCCCCATCACCCCACCCCCACCTGCCCAGGGAAGCTCCTGGTCCTGGAGGACTGCCTGCCTCCCGCTGGGCGCCATCTCTGTAGCCCCGTTAACTGTAACGGGATTTCCTCTGTGTGTAGCCTGGCACTTGGGTGCGGTTCCACTCCGTTGTTATTTCACACACCTAAGTTTGGTCTCCTGAGCCACCTCATAAGCCCACTGAGCAGAGAACACAGGCAAGCTGGCCAGTTGTCCATTGAAGAAAGGATCAGAGAAGGCCAAAATCCTACTTCCCCTTCCAGTTCTGAGAAGAGACTGTCCAGCGTGGGCTGTAAATAAAGCTACCCATCGGGTTCCATACCAGAGACAGGTTCCTCATTTGGGTCCAAGGAGAGTTATCTGCAAGTCAAAGCTGTGCCCCTTGCTGTAGGTTTGAGGAATCCCACAGGGAAGATGCTTCATGTTTAAGATAAAGCAGAGGCCACGTTGCAAAGGCACTGGAGAGATTTTTTGAATGAAAGGGCAGAAAGGAGCTTGGATTAAGGAAGCAGCGAGTCGAGACTCGGTCACAGTATTGCTCCGACGGTGACATGCGCCCCTTTGGCTGTAGAACGAGAAGAGAAACGGAGTGGGGCTGGAGTAGAGGGTCCGTGTCGCTTGCAATACAGAACAGGCCCGTTCCCAGGCCCTCGGGAGAGCTCCTCGGCAGTGCCTCCCGTCGCTTCCCTGTGGAGGTCTGCGGGATGACCCAGGCGGCCCGGTCCTCGGCCGTGCCATCAGCTGCAGCGCTGCTAGCTGGGGATTAGGGCAGATCCTACCCCCTGGGTGGACTGAGGGATTCAGGCCTGAAGGAGCAGCCCAGGGTGAAGAGAGCCCCACGTCTGGTTTGCTGGATTTGGCAAATAAAAATACAAGACGCCCAGTTTGAATTTGAATTTCAGATAAACAACAAATAATTTTTCCATGTGCCTCTGTGATCCTCTGCAGAGGTGCCAAGCGGCGGTCTAGAGAGACAGTTCCAAGCTTTGTTGGCTTTTCCCTGAGAGGCAGAGGGGGGCCAGGGGAGTCAACAGGGCCAATGGTCTGCACCTCCCTGTGCTGCGCATATTCCAGCCAGAGCGTGCCCACTGAGCCCCCCGGTTGTAAATCCATCTAGTGGCTGCCGGGAAAGTTCTCAGGCTGCACAGGGAAACAAGTCCTCCTCCGTGGGCTCTGGGGAGCTGTCAGGGACTGGCCGGGGGTGCGTGCTTTTCTTGGCTTTGCGGCCCAGCCCAGTAAGAGCATCTTCAACGAGGTTCCAGAGCAGAAGTTGACTGAGCTCTCTCTCCTCCTCCCCAGCCGCCGTGGACGCCAAGCCAGGAGCGTGGTTGCCAGCAGGACGTCACGGAGAGCCTCGCCTGCCCGCCTCGGGGGCCCCCAGCCAGCCAAGGGAGGTGCCCCGGGCCCTGGGCAGTGGAGAGACCACCAGGTAGGAACGGGAGGTGTCCTGGGAATGCTGCTCTGAGGCCCAGCCTCTGATGATGGAGGCAAAGGCGCATTTTGTTGGGGTCTGAAGCGCGATGCCAAGATACCCAGGAGAGGGTGGCCACCGCTGCTGATGACCACAGAGCCCGAGGGGAGGGACCTGCTACTTGGGAATTACCAGTTGTCACACTGGAAGAAGAGGAAACTCATAAATATGCCCAAGGGACTAGTTTTAAGAGCT
The DNA here is from genome assembly GCF_041296235.1 of Equus asinus. Classification (NCBI taxonomy): domain Eukaryota; kingdom Metazoa; phylum Chordata; class Mammalia; order Perissodactyla; family Equidae; genus Equus; species Equus asinus. The sequence continues at coordinate 9,411,486 of NC_091808.1, read as the reverse complement.
GCTAGGTGGACATGTTTGAGGGGGATGTGTGATTCGGGGTAACTTGAGGTCAGTGTCCTATCTTAGCAATTTGCTTGCGGAGAAGGTGGGATGGAGGGGAGAAAGATGGAGAACAAGTTTAGTAAAACGTTCTGGTTCAGATTTCAGCTTTCTAAAACAGAAACGGGACCCCCAAGGAGAAGAAAAGGTGTTTTCTCTTCCTCTGCACCAAATGAGAGCGACTGGCCCTTGATGGGTCACTCAGGGTTCTTTAGAACCTAGAAAGGGCCTTCCGATGATCTCACAGGCCCCTTCTTTCAGATCTGGGGAAAGCTGCTCAGGGAGAGGGCCTGGCCCTGGTCTCCAGCTGTCTCCTGGCCGCCAGGCACCCCAGCTGCGCCCCCACTTCCTCCTGCACTGAGGCGTTGGGCGGAGCCATTTTGACCAGCCTGCACCCCTGCCGTCTCTGGATTGGAGGAGTTTTCCCGTGGTGACTGGTCAGGCCTCCTGTGCGCCACTTTTCTGTAGAACAGGGAAGTAGTTCCGTTAACGCATCTGCAGCGAGCAGGCCCACTGACCGCTGTCCTTCAGCCTCAGGGCCTTAGGCGGCTGAGTAAGACGGTGGGAGGGCCGCGTTCCAGGCCCCCGAGGCCTGAAGCCCCCCCCACCCCCAGCAGATGTTTCCCCCTCACAGGATCTAGGGGTCGGAGAAACCAGCCCGATGGCGCTGCCCTACTGCCCTTCCTGCAGGCTCCCCCTGATGGAAACCCCACAGAAACAGGAATTCCTGCCGAGTCTAGAGGCCACAGGAACACCTGGAGCTGCCACAGCCACTGAGAACAGGCAGAAGGCCTGGCAGACCCGGCCCCCACTGGAGGGAGAAAGTCGGAGATAAGGGGGAGGGGAGACAGGAGCGCTGAAGCCCATTCCCCTTAGCAGCGGGCAGCACCCCTGCATCTTCCTTTGCCACCACTGCTGTTGGCAGAGCCTGGAGCTGGGCGTGGGGTCAAGGGCGGGGTCAGAGCTACCTGGGGCCGCAGCGCTGTGTGCGGCTGAGCCAGCAGCACTTTGGGACCTGGCCTGGGACCTGGCAAATCTCTACCCGGCAGAGGGTATAAAAGATGGCTGGGTGAGCCAGAGGCTGGGGCGGGCTGGGGTGGGGAGCCCGGGGGCCCAGAATCTGGTCTCCTTCAGCCCAACCCCCGACCAGCTGTGGACCTGGGGACGGGCCTCCCCTGCCTGGGCCTCCTCCGCTCTCAGAGTGGCTGAAGGTGAGCTCTGGCAGTGGAAATGCCCGAGGCCCACAGGCAGTCAGCCGGGTCAGGGGTTCTCCAGCTCTCGGCACCCTCCTGAAGTGGGGGCTCAAAACGAAAGACCTCAGTTGGGTGGGCCAGAGCCCAGGCTGGGCCCTGCTGCCCTGGCCTCATGGCTCCCAGGACAGGACCAGCATCTAGTCCTTTGGCGCAGCCAGGCCACACCTGCCCTTCTGGTGCTCGAGCCACTTCTTTTTCCTTCCTGTCAATGCCCAATTCATTTCTGAGGCTCACCCTGGGGATGGTCCTCTCTCCCCAGAAATAACTGTTTTCAGAGTAGGCAGGGCACCCCAAAAGCTCTCTTCTTAGAAACATTCCCCTTTGTTACCCCAAATGGGGTTACCCACTTGGCCTCCAAACTTCTCTTGGGCACAAATGCCTCCTCGGGGTTAAACCCATGGGTGCTCTCGCCCTAATGTCGATCACTCGAACTCAGCTCTTATTTTAAGTCCGGGGCTCTGTGTGAGGAAGAGGAGGATGGGAAGGGGGAGCGTGCGGTGGCCCCATTCCCCTTCTTCCCGCACTGGCTGGCTGACCCCTGCCTGGAATATTCTTTCCCACCTTAGCCTTCTCTTAACCAGGCTGCTCCCGGTCTCAGCTAAGTACCCCTTCCTCCCGCCTGAGCCCAAAGTCCAGTCACACAGCCGCGTCCCCACGCACGGGGGCCCAGAGCCCACTGTGTGGTCATGAGGTCCGGGACTCTCCTGCTGTCCTCAAAGACAGGGGCCATGTGAAGGGTGTTTGTCCCTGCGTTCCCACACCTGGCCCAGAGCAGCCTCTCCAGATGTTTATGAGGAGGAGAAAGGGAGAGGCATGGCCTGCATGCGGGCCGTTTGTCCCTCAGCTTCCCCCAGCTCCTCTCTCAGTCTTTAGGGTGAAGACAGCCCCTCGCCCCAGACAGTCGGCCAGGTGGGTGCTGCTTGACCGCTCACAGCCCGTGGAAGGCCCCTGGAGCTGAGAGTTGACACAAACGGTAGCTTGAACGATAGCGTTCCTTCTTAGCCCCAACTTGGAGAGGGTTGAAAGCTCATTGCAGCTCTGGCTCACGCCGGTGCTTCCAGCCGCTGGTCGTGCTGTGAAATTGCCTCCCCAGAAGCCAAGGAGGAACAGGTTCAGCTCCTGTGACCCCCCCACCCCCCACCCCCCAGGGCCAAGCTTTGCTTTTTTCTATCTGCTTCTTAGACTCCTTAGCACTAAATAGCAGAGAAACAACGCTAGTAACCAGGCTTTAAAAATGCCATTTGTTTAAAAAAAAAGAAAAAAGTATTTATCCCGGGAAGAGCCGGGGTGTTCTGCCGTGAATCCGTCGGTCCGGACCGCGAGGGCTGACTTGCACCCCGGAACGTGCAGGCCTTGGTTTCCAGCTGTCACCTCCCGGAGGGTGGTGGGTCTCACTGCCCAGACTGTCACGTGGCCTTGCCTGCCTGCCGTCTGTGGGCACTGGCGCGTGGTCCACGCGGAGATGAGTCCAGGTGGACCGGGAGGGAGCTTGCTCACGTTCCCTCCGTGTGGCCCCAGGGGCAGGCGAGGAAATGGGCTCCTGGGGTTGGAGCTGTCACTCTGGCACAGACGCCGACCTGGTCCCGGGCTGGGATTAGAAGCAAACAGCGTCAAAGTTCCTGTCCTGCCACAGACAGGAAATGACTCTTTTGCGAGTATTGTGACTTTCAAACAATAAGGAAGAAAGAGATTTTACAGATGTCTGCACATACGCTTTCTCCCCTTCACATTTGTCCCAAAAAGACACCACGTGGCAGCTCACGACGACAGATACAGCGCATCAGCTAAAAGAAACGACAAACTAACAGCAAGGAAGCTGGGGAAATTAGGACGGCATAGCTGTGTGGTTACACCCGCGTGTGCCCACGAACACACACATGTGTGAACTGTTGATGAGGTCTCCATGCCTGCCTTCATCTGGTGTGTGGTCTCCCCGGTCCCAGCCTGTCTGGGTTTTGTTGTAGCCCAGACACACTGTCCGCAGCAATGACCGAGAGCCAGTTGGGAATGTGACGAGCAGAGTCCACTTAGGGGACCCCTGAGCACTTTCACTTGCACGGTAATGCTAACGATGGCTCCCAGGACCTGAGAGGACACAGGATCCTCTGCGGTGGAGAAGGCTCCACTGCGGGATTATGACTCAGCAGCATTCCAAACGCAAGTCAAGATTAAATATCTCCAAAAGCCTTTTATTGCTGTTCGCTTCCCACACAATGTTCCTATTGATGAGCGGAGATAATATAAGCAGGCCGGGCCTCTCAGATCAAAAATGGCCTATCTCGCGGGGCCCCTCCTGCAGTTTACGCATATGCTGAAGTTTGCTATCTGCCTGGACCGTCACCATGTGTTCCTGCAGCAATACTTTTTTCTGAGTCAAAGGTGACCGCCATCCTGAACTTCCCGTCGCTGTCTTTTACTCCTCTGCCCCAGTCTTGCCTCTTCTCCTGCCAGAGCATCCCCATTTCCCAGCTCTGGTTCCTGGCTGCCCATGCTGCTGAGCTCGCCATTCTGGGGAAATGGCGGCCCTGAGGCCACTCAGGGGCCAAGCTGACCCTTACTGACAGCCGTCCAGCCTGCCTCCCATGTTGTCCTTCCCAGAAGGTCCTCATGTCGTCATCCCTGTGGAGTTCAAGGACGGTGACCAGCATCCTCAGTCAACACAGCCGCCTCCTGCAGCAGCCCCCAAGGCGGTTTGGAGAACTTCCTGGGGGTAGGCTCTGCCAAGCCAAGGGGTGGCTCCCTGGTGCTCTGCCAAGGGCCACTTTCTCCAATGCCAGAGAGAGGAGCCAGCCGGAGCGGGCCCGTCTGAGAATGGTCTTCCGCCACAACACTACCCTGGGCCAAACAAAGGGCATGTCCTGGGGCAGAAAGGAGGCTGGCTCTTAAGGTGTATTAGTCAGGGTTCTCCAGAGAAACAGAAGCAACAGGATGTGTATATATAGAGAGAGATTTATTTTAAGGAATTAACTCACATAATTGTAGAGGCTTGGCAAGTCCAAAATCTGCAGGTGGCCCAGCAGGCTGGAGACTCAGGGAAGAGTTGCCATTCGAATCCAAAGGTATTCTGTGGGCACAGTTCCTTCCGGCTCAGGAGAAGGTCAGTCTTTACTATTCGGGCCTTCAACTGATTGGATGAGGCCCACCCACATTATGGAGGGCAATCTGCTTTACTCAGAGTCCAACTATTTAAGTGTAAATCTCATCCAGAAAACACCTGCACAGAAATATCCAGAACAATGTTTGACCAAATACCTGGGCACCATGGCCCAGCAAAGTTGACACATAAAATTAACCCACCCATAAGGGTTTTCATACACATTGTCAAATTTTGCTCTCCCAAGAGTGGGGCCGTTTTCTGGTTGCCCTGGGGTTGGATATTATGGATTCCTAGCCCTGCTGCCCAGAACTTTCTCTCTCTTCGCTTCTTGCCGACTCGCCTCAGCTGCCCCCTGACCCTGCAACTTGACCTTGCTGCCCTATGGCTTTGAGGCCCCGTATGGTGAAACCAGCTGACCGTCCTGGACCTGCACAGCTAGCCCCTCCAAATCCAGCCCCCCTTCCCACGGCTGTGTGATGGGACACCCCCAGGGGACCCAAGGCCTGCCCTCTGCCATTGCCCCTGCCAGGAAGAGCTGCCAGTGTTCGCCTGAGTTGTTTTCACTAGTTTCTCTCAGTTGCTCCTTCTTAAAATGTAGTAGGGCTACATTTAAAAACGGTCAAGATGGTAACTTTTATGTTGTGTGCATTTTACCGCCACTTAAAAATAATGAACTTCTATAACGATAAAAATATGAAAATAAGAATAGCAAGATAGGAAAAAGAAGTCGTTTGACCTAAATGGAGTTAAAAGAAAACCCGCTCCCTAGACCCGATAGAAAGCTCCTTTATATCTGTAAGAAAAGCATCCGCAATGAGATTCATCTCATTCTTTGACGATCTCGGTCCCCTGGTCTGACAGGCCCCTTATCTGTGAGCTCCTCAAGCACAGGAATTTGGTCTAGTTGACCTCTGACCCCTGGTTCCTGGCATAGTTCTTAGCCCACGTGTGCGTTATCACTGAATGATGGAAAAACAAAACATTAGGGAAAGATGTAAGAGATGACGGTATATCAGTCAGCTAGAATTGTCCCCAAGCAATATAAACAGTAATGACAGAGGCCACTCAGACACGTGGAGAGAGAACAGAGAAGGCTCATAAAGACAGGGCAACACAGAAGAGAATGTATGACTGCAGCCACATCAAAACGTGCATGCGTGCACAAGGCGTGACGTGGAAAACGTTCAGGGGGATAATATTTGTGAGTGATGTAAAAAAATAAAATTTCTTTTTAGAGAGAAAATTATTTTAAAGTTAAAAAAAAATGCCCTAGGCCTAAGGCTCTCCTGGTGTGAAGGACTTTCCTGCCTAAGATGGGCAGTGTTTATGCCAGTCTTTTCCCGAATCTGAATTTGGAAACGTTTTACATGTTTAAGTTTTATTTTTCTAATTATTCAGATAATCTCAGTGTAAAAAAGGCAGGGAGGCATATGGAAATAGAGAAATGAATCAAATAAATGCCACAGTTTCTTCCCAAGTCGCACTCCCCAGAGCTGAAACCCCTATTTGTGGGGCGCTTACCACGGCTGGGCCCCAGGCACGACCTCACTGAATCGTCAGAGCTGTCCTATAGATGTTTTACAGGTAGGGAAACTGAGGCTCCCAAAATGTCAGCAGACCTGCCCGCATTCTGTCACCAGCTAGAGAGCAGCAGAGCAAGACTGAGGGTCTGGGCCCTTCCAAAGAATGCAGCCCCTGGGCGCACCCCACCTCCCCCACCGCCCTCCTCACTGGATCCTGTGCCACACACACACACACACACACACACACACACTCACTCATACCTCTGCACTGGGAAGCCTTGCAGCCTGTCAGTAGCTCCCTGGCCTGGCCGGGGGACCCTCACTTGCCTAGCACGATGTCTGTCTGCTTGCTGTGGGCTGACTGTGTGAAGCCCACAGACTGAGGCGCCCACTTAGGGAAGGGAAGCCAGACCTGCCGTTTGCAGAGCATCTGCTGCACGCTGGGAGCTGGGCTGATGCTTCCATTAGGTCATTCACTGCTGACAGTAAGGGCGACTGCCTGGGACTCCGGTCTTCAGAGTCGTAGTCAGGAAAATGGGCACATAGATAGCAAGGGTCCCAGAAGTCGAGGTGGGAGCCAGAGTTGTGCCTGCCAGCAGCTCATTGACAGCCAGAGAGCAAAGGGCTGAGCGGGGGAATGACATCTCCAACCGCAGCCGCGCAGCATGGGAGGTCACAGAGTCAGGATCCCACTCCCAAGACTTCTTGTCTAACAGCATGAAGCTGCAGTGGCTGCAGGCGCTGGAGGAAAGGAGGGAGCTGGCTCCAAGACATGGCCAGCACGTCTCTGTCATGCTGGCCCGTAGGGCTGGGATCCTGAGCATGTCTGGAAGAGGGTTGGCTGTAAGATGCCACTGGGCTCAAATCTTGGCCTCGCTACTGCTTGTTGTGTGTATGACCTTGGGAAAGGTCATGGACTCGGAGCCTCAGTTTCTACATCTGAAAAATGGGGTAGTAATGCCTGTCTCTCAAAGGATTGTTTGGGGGTTTAATGTCACCCTCTCAGCAAGGCCTTCCCTGGCCACCCCGTTGAAAATTCGTTTCCTATTCTTGCTGTAAGAAAGTGCCACAAATTGAGTGACCGGAACACAAATCTATCATCTTACAGTTCTGTAGGTTAGAAGCCAACACAGACTTCACTGCGCTGGAATCAAGATGTCCACAGACATGTTGCTTTCTGGAGTTCTAGGGGGAGTCTCCTTTCTGTCTTGTCTGGCTTCTAGCGGCCACCTGCCCTCTTTAGCTCGTGGCCCCTTCCTCCACCTTGGAAGCCTTGCATCTCTGTGCCTTTCCCCCACAGTCACACCGATTTCTCTGAATCTCTTCTTCTGCCTCTCTCTCCCACCAGTAAGGACCTTCGTGATTACCGTGGCCCACCCTGGTCATCTAGGATAGTCTCCCAATCTGAAAGTCAGCAGGTTTGCAACCCCACTTCCATCAGCAGCCTTAATTCCCCTTTGTCACATGAGGTTCCAAGGAGTGGGAAGTGGACGTAACTGGGGACTGTTACTCTGCCAGCTACACCCTCCCTGGCGTCCAGTCTAACGTGTCAAGACTCTCCCATCTCCCCTTCCTTTCCCTGCTTCATGTCCTCCTTGGCGTTTGTTTCTTTTTTATTATCTCCTTCCTCCCCTCGAATGTGAGCTCCATGGGGGCAGGGGTTTATGCTCCACCCCACGCCCAGCCCGTGCTCAGGACGGTGCCTGCCCGGCATCCATCAGTGCTTGGAGAAGGAGTCTTCCTTCCTCCTGTGACTCCTAACCATGCAGTAGCTGCTGTGACTCCGGATTGCACATTTTGTTCCAGGGAATTTACATCAGCTGTCACCTGCAAGCCCCGGACGCCCTGCACCCCAGAGATCCTGGACCTGACCCCACCCAAGGCCAAGGCGTCGGCTCTGGCCCCTCAGTTCTCCTCGTGTGGCCCCCAGCAGGCTAGCCGCCCTGGCTCCACAGCGTCCTCCACGAGGGGCCTGCAGAGTAAGTCTCTCTGTGGGAGAAGGGCAGTGTGTTTCCCACCCGGAGCCCTGCTCGCTCTGTGCCCAGCTGGCTGTTGGGAAAGGCCGCTTCCCCTCCTGCAGGACCAGGGCCCTAGCCGGCTGCTTCCTTTGCCCTGGGGACCAGTTCGTCATGAATCTTTCTGTTTATGAAATTGCCCTTGGCCTCAGCGGCCCACACACAAGCTGGCAGAGTGAGACCCTCCAGGCAGTCCCACTTGCAGATAAGACCCCCTCTGTGGGGCTTGTGTGGTCGGCCCTGAAACCTGCCTTCTGGTGGGAGGTAGCCCGCAGCTGCTTGGGCGGCCTCAGACTCAAACAGAAGCACCTGCCACCTTGCAGGCCCGCCAGAGGGGCCGAGGATGGGGCGGGCTCAAGGGGTCCCTGCTGTGTCCCTGAGGTCTCCCTCCCACCCTTTGGTGGTCCCTGTAAAGACCACCTCTCCCTCTCTCTCTGTCCTCTCCCAGCCTCGGCCAGTTGACCACCTCCCTCCACTGCCCAACTGAGCCTGGCCCTTTCTAAAGGGCTTTACTAAAAATAAGGGAAAACAAAAGAGAAACAGAACAAAAGAGTGTCAAGCAGCGCAGCCTCAGTCACACTCAGGATGTACGCATTTCTGTGGCTGCTGTCCCGCTCCCTTCCGGACAGGCCCTGGGCGCTCCGGCCAGCTGGGGCCCTGAGGGCTGGGAGTGTGGCTCCTGGGCCACGGCTGGGAAGCGTGATGGGCTGTCCCCTCCTCCCAGCTCCTATCTGCTGGGAAACACACCGCACAGGCCCGGCCACATCTCCCCCCAGCAGAGCAGGTCAAGGTGCTTCCTCACCGAGGCCCAGAAGAAGCGCCCGCAGTGCAGGGAGAGCTTGGCCAGGAGAGAGGCAGACGGGCCCTCGAACCCTGCCGGGCCTCCAGGCCGCACCAGGCTGGGACCCGAGCTAAGAATAATCGTGGTCATCACACCAGCACTGATGGACTGGCCGGCCCCACAGCCCATGACACAGCGCGGCCCTGGGCGGCATGGAAGGCTTGGCGCGCACGGGTTTCTGGCCTGTGGCCTCAACAAACACATGGGCTGTTTCCAGCAAAACTCACTGAGCACCCCACACCCAGCAGCCTGCTTCCTGTGAGGAAAGAGCAGAGCCACACAAGTCACGGCCTGGCCGCAGAGCAGGTGACCCGCAGAGGGAAGGGTCTCTTCTTCTGTTTGCACAGAGCCCGTTCAAAGAAGGGATTGTGCTGGACAGAGGGGCTCTGTGCAGGCCGTCTTGGTGCTGGCAGCTTGCTCTGGCTTTTCTTCCCCAGGCAGCCAATCTTACAGGAAGTGAGGATGGTTTCTTCCCCGGTGTCACTGTCCTGTTGCCTGAGGACCAGTCAGCTTCCCGTTCTTGGCCAGCCAGCAGCTGCAGGTGACAGATGTGAAGAGACGGTTGTCTGCCAGCCACCGGGTGGCGTGGGGAGCTGTGGAAAGGACGGCTCTCCAGGCCGTCCAGGAGCAGGCCCATCGCAGCGCCCACCACCCAGGTCCCGTTACTGCCCTTCCTGGTCGCCCTTCACACACAGGAGGAGAGGGGTCCTCACGACACCCAGCTCGGGGGACTGTGCCACTGAACCCACCAGCCGGGCCATCTGGGGAGCTCATGCAGGGGGAGCCAGGGGCCGGGGAGCTCAGCCAGAGGTGGGGCCTCGGCCTCACTGGAAACCGGCTCTCCTCCCTCGGAGGAGACAGAATACAGGAAACCCGTTCTCAAGCCATATGCCCGAGCAGCAGGTTTGGTGTTTTCCTCCTCTTTTCAGATCTGGTGAGAATATGGTCTGTTCCCATCAATGACTTGGACTGTGGCCGTTCCAGAGCCACTGTGTGTCTCACAGGCTCACAGGGTTGACCAGTCAATGCCACTTCCCTCCCTCCATTAAGGCCATACATGCAAACGATTCCCCTGGCAAAAAGACTGGTCCCTGCTGGGGGAGCCCGACTCGCTCCTCGAGGGTGACGTCAGGGCCACGTCTTAGGACAGAGGAAGGAACTTCGCCCGCAGAGCCATCAGTGTTACCAAAGCTGGTAGCAAAGTCTGACCTCTCCTAAGATAGAAATGTTGAAATAAAATTAATCAGTATTTAGAGGGTACTTGTGTGTGTGTGTTCATGTCTGTGCGTGTGCACAGTCACGCGTTATTCCTCGGCGCTCCGTCTGCCCTGGCCATGCCCGTCACTGGAGAACTATTGTGGTCCCACTGGGTGTAAATAAAGGACAAGCAGTGCACTTTTCAGTGATCTTCTGATCCTCAGGAGAGCGGGCAGAGGAGAAACAGGGGCGGGCACGAGGCCAGGTCACCCAGGAGATGACCAGAAACTTGGCTCCTGGGTGACTCTCGTGAGCTCTTGGCAGTGACGCAAGGCTGGGCACTGTTAGAACTCTGTGCTTGTGCAGCTGGCCCGGAGGCCACATCTCGATTCTCTGGCAGCGTGGGAGCCCGGCTGTGTTGCTGGAGAAGAAGGCTGTGGAGAACACGGCCCTGCCTTCTCGGGAATGGCAACCTCCTGGCGCTCTGGACACCTGACTTCACCCAAGGAGGTGTAAAGAGAAAGTGCAAACACTTGTGTCCAGGACTGTTGACATGGACAGATGCGACGAGCAGAGCTCGAGTCCCCGAGATGAAACCCCTCATGATGAAACTGTCAAAGGCGTGGAGGGGTTGCAGATGAACAGCGGAGGAGCATGATGGAAAAATCTCTCCTGTTCTCCTCAGTACATCCACTCCCTCCAGATTCCTCAGATGCCGCTGACGGGCACGGCTTCCCCCGGCCTTGGCGTAGGAGCAGCCCCATGCAGAGGTCTAGAGTGGGTGGAGCATCGTCCATTTCCACCCTGGGTCTCCCTGGTGGGAAGACAATAGCTGTCCCCGCCTCGAGCCTCCAGATGAGCTACAGTCTGATTTGTGAATGTCTGGCCATCTCGGGAAAAGACAAGACAGTCTTTTTTAGAGATGAGGGGAGACTCCAACTCAGGGTCAAACTGCACTGAGGTCACTACGTGTGGTCCAGAGAAAGTAAATACCACCAGCCTCCGCACCACACCCTGGGAGAGTCCTCTCGCGGGCACAGGGCTACATCCCAAGGCTGATGGCTGGCAAGAGACTGTAAAATGCCAACAACCTAGGCATAAATATGCCAGCTATCTGCCGGCCCCACTGTGGTTGGATATGAACATGATCTGAGGGAGAGAGAATCAAATTCATGAATAAACTGAAACATTTCACGGGTCACCTGGAAACCTAATCTGTAGCTCCTAGGATTTGCCCATGAAACCTACGCAGGGGAGCCATGAAGAGGAGCCTGTGGGACTTTTGAGAAATGGTGGGCCTTCAGGAAGATTCCTTCTGCCTCTGGAAGCTGACCCCAGCTCTCTGGTTACCTGGCCCCCTAATTTCTCCTGAGTAGAACTTGATCTCATTTGCTTCCTTCACAGCAAGGTGTAAATGGCTGGCAACAGCTTAAATTATGACCCTTGGTGGGAGTTCGAGATCCAGTCAGATACGAGGGGTCACTGAGTAGATTCAGAAGGATTTGCCGAAATTGAAAGAGCTAAGTAACTAACAAGCAAACGCACAAATAAATAAGATTAATGCAAGAAAATCCATGACAAAACAAAATATCAGACTTTTTAATAAAACAAGATCTGACCCATTATGATGGTAACTTGCTTGCCAAACCCTAATCGAAGACCCGAGTCCAATAAAACTTGATTTACAAAAATGAGCAGCCAGCCCACGGGCCATAGTTTGCTGGTTTGAATTTTTTTTAAATGGCATTAAAACATTATTTATCTTGATTACCAAGTTTCGGGGCACCCCTTACACTTTCTGTGCGAGGAGATGCCTCACTCGCCTCACCCTTGTCCCCGCCCAGGAACTGAGGGATCCTCCTGGCATTCCCAGCTCAGCCTCGTGGCTGGATGGCTGGGCCTGCCTGCCTGAGCATCTTCGTTTCTCCAGACACTGGTGAGTTGTGATAAGAAGGGAATCCGTCTGCTTTTGCACATAACAAACTACCCTCAAAACTTAGTGGCCGAAAACGATGATTTTCTAGCTTTAGAATTGTGTGGATCGGCAATAGGGGCTGGGCTCAGAGGGGTTCCGAGAGTTCTGTTGGGCTTGGCTGGACCAGGTGTGCACCTGGAGTCAGAGGGCAGTGAATGGCCTCCCTCGTGTCCGGCAGTTGGCTGTTGGCCAGATCCTTGGTGCTCCTCCATGAGACCCCTCATCCTCCAGCAGCTAACTTGGCTCATTCCCATGGTGGCCGCAGGGTTTGGGGGCAGTAAGTGCTATTCAAGTGTCTATTTGCATCGTGCTTACCGTTTTCCCATTGGCCAAAGCAGGTCACATGGCCAAGGCAAAAGTCTCTATGAAGGGACAAGGATACAGGAACACTGACCAAACCGGGCACATGACCGCAACAATCTGCCACGTAGATGATGTTCAGGGTTTTTCCCACTATGGCATAACCGCCCGATTTTAATTCAGTTCAGCAAACATAACCTGTGCAGCTGCTCTGTGTTGGCATGTGGGGGGTTGTGATTTTGTTAAGTTCACATTTGATGAGGGGAGCCCCGGGTGAAAGACCGCGGGGAAGTGAAGTAGAGAAGTTTATTACTCACAGGGCCTGGACGACAGACACAGCTCACCTCGAGGGCCACGCGGGGCAGTCAAGGCGGGGTGCCAGCCCAGCGCGAGCAGCAGGACCAGGGGAATCTACCTTCCTTAGGATCCACAGGTGGAGTGGTTCTGGGGTTCCCAGGCTAAGGCCAGATTGGTCAATTCAAACCAAAAAGGGGGGTTTTGATAAGCTCCGCAGGGGTCTTACCTAAGGGGTGCACGAGGGGCAGGAGCCGGGAGGCAGGAAAGACTGCCACCAGGAGTCTCGAGGACATCCTCTCAGGAGCTTACCTCTGACTCTGCGACTAAGCGTCCCGTCAAGGCCCTGCAGGCCGCTTAGCCACACAAGATGAATACACGGCAGCCACACTGTGGAGGGTTTAGGAAACTCTCAACGGGAGACGCAGTTCCGCTAGCACTCGAGTTGCTACAGGTCTCCTAGGGAGAAGTCCCGGCTTTGCGGATGGCCGCAGTTTAGGACAGGGCACCAGTGCCAGACGGCAGCGATGGGCAGATTTCCGAGAAGAGGCCGTGGAATTGGGAGAAAGCTGGGCCTAGAGAGACCCACACAGACTTGTCTCTTGAAGGTGTCAGTGGAAGCCGAGAGAAATAAGAAACCGAGGGCAGAACTGGAGATGAGAGACAGAAGAAGGACTGGGACAGGAGACGCCCTCCAGGGAGGAGGAGGCCCAGGGGACGCAGCTCAGAAGGTGGGGAGGGAAGACGTGCACGGAGGGCGGTCGCCACTGTCAGAGCTGGAGGAGACAGAGGAGAGATGGGCTGCCCGAGGCACCTTCCAGAGTGCAGTGCCCCGGAGTTTGGGCCAGGGGTCAGCCTGGCGTGGGGAAAAGTGGAGGTGAGGAGCTGGGTGTTGAAGGCTTTGAGGTCAGTGGGGGATGTCCTGGAGAAGGAAGGGTGGGGAGGGCGGGGGCTGTGAGCTCTAAGAGGGGAGGCTGGAGCGCAGGCCACGCAGAGGGATCCTGAGAAGCACCGGGGAGCAGGGGGCCACAGGCCCTCCTCTCGCACCCGGGGAAGTAAAGCAGTGGGGTGCTGGGGCCAGCTTGTGCCTCCTCGCTAAATTTTCAGGAATTCTATGAGCTGGTGCTAAATGCAGCCATTGCCAAAACTTAAATTATATAAACTTACAATTAAATAAATTTTATTAAAAACAAAGGTAGTAAATACTCAAACCGCTTCCTTCCTAATATTTTTACTACATTTACTGTTGTCTCTGTCCCGGAGGTTATTTACATCTGATACTTCTGCACGGGGTAAACATGATAGGATGATGGCTACATGCATCTCCTCCTGACTCTGTGTTCAGTGACTTCATTTTGGTAGCCTGAAATTGGCCGTGGTGGGAATATTTGCACCACAGAAACTGGCACACTCTACAAACCAGGGCTTGTGCGCACCCAGAGAGCTGATTGTTGAACATTTGCCGGCACACCACTGGCAGAAGGAGCGTGCAAGGAGGTGCAGCCTGAAGCAGAATGTTACGTGGACTGTGGGGGACAAGCTGGGAGGAGCAGAGCCATGTGTACCCCCTAGAATGGCAAGCCCAAAAGGCACCATGTGCGGTGGACAGATGGTGGCTGCTCCGGAAGCCTCTGCCCACATCTGTTTCTACATACGCTCACGTCTCTGGGGTTGGCCCCATGTGCCAGCATCGTTTCACTCCGGGCCTCCTCCTCACGGGAGCCAGCCTGAAGCCTTTCTCCCTGGGTTATGTGATAACTGAGGATTACGTCTGGTTACCTGGGTGTCCCTTTGACACTTTGCCACTTGGTGCACTGCTGTTGTTCACAATTCCACTCTCTGTCTGTGCCGCCCAGAAACACACCCATCCCACATGCTTAAGGGCATGGCACGGCTCCTTTCTGCCAGTCACCTGTGGCGGGTCACTGCTCCCGGGAGCGAGGAGAGTTCGCTCACTATCCTCCTAGGACTCGTGCCTGAAAGGGATCTTAGTGTGGGATGCCCTCCTCACACTAGCAGGTCCCTGGGCAGCGCCCCAGCCAGGCTTGAACTCGGGCAGCAGCATCTTGGAGGGAGAAGCCAGGCGGAGGGTTCCAGTGTCTTGCAGGAGCAGAGGGCCAGGGCCTGGGTTTCCTGAGGGCCCTGGGTTTACTGGTGGCAGGCAGGGCCTAGAGCCCGGATAATGTGCCTTGGCCAAAGGCAAGAAGGGTGAGGACAGAAGTAGCTGGGGCGTGAAGTAGAGACACTAACACCATTCACAGGCCACAGGCTAGTCTTCAAGGGCCCCACCTGGGGAGCAATGTGATTAAAGGGCTTGCAGGGCCTCGAGGGAGCCCCCCTAGCCCGGGGGCTTGTGGTTTGGTTACTAGGCTGTTGGGGGGAATCCCAGGCAGAGCCGGCGGCTTTGGGAACCTCCTACTGGGCCATCTGCGGGGGGAGCTGGTTTCTGTGCCCAGAGCACCACACACAGGGCACAGGTGGCTCAGGGCAGAGGGGCCAGAGGCTGGGGGAGTGGGTTCAGGCTCAGGGGATAGTGGGGAGCAGACACTGCGCAGGGAACCAGCATCATCTCAGAGACCCCCAGCTGTGACCAGGACCCTCCCTGTGCCAAGGGCATGGAGCAGTGGGTAAGTGGACAAACACACAAATCAGGCGAAAGAGGAGAGAAGGATTTCTGAACTCTTGTGGGAACCCCCAGAGGAACTCATGGTAATAGCGAGTGAGGTGGGGACCTGGCTCTCACTGGAGCACCTGAGAACCCCAAGGAGACCAACTCCCCCATCACAGGAAAGGAGGCCAGGCAGGCTGGGCCCGACCTCCTCTGAGCAGCCGAGTGAGACTGCGGCCCAGGCAACTGGAAGCTTGTTGTTCTGGTGGCTGTGAAGAGGGGGAAGTAAGGCAGGAGTGGCATTTTCAACACAATGACTTCAAGGAGAATCAACTATGAAGAAAAGTGCAGAGCGGCTGCTGGGCAGGGAGGGCTGCGACCCAGAGGCTGACGCAGAGGCAAGATGGAGGCGGCATCCCACAACGCCTGGAGATGGGCTCTAGGGAATCACGGCGCTCCGCCAGCCCCATCTGTGGGGCCGTCTGACTGTGCCTGGGACTCCATGGCAATCAGAAATTGGGGTGCTGCCATGGGATCCCTGAGTTGACCTCCCTCCAAGTGGGAGGCATTTCTCCCCTCTCCCCTCCCTCCATCTCGCCATGTGGTCCAAACAGGAGCTCCCCCTCTCTCCTTTGACCCTGTCCTGCAGGGTGAGAGGTGGACTTAAGCCACGCCCATCAGAGCTGGGAGCCCCTTCCCTCTCGATGGCGAAGCTGAAATGCTAGCTGCCACTTCCCCACCTGCAGGAGGAGAGAATGAGGCAAAGGATCATGGGACAGAGTCCCTGGTTGCAGTTGTCCCCAGGAACACCCTGACCTTTTCTGCTGATCCTGGCCGGCAAACCCCTGCCTTTCTCTTTTTCTTTTTTAAATGATTCTTCAAGTTGGGTGTCTCTTACTAAAAACCTAAAGATTTGAAACTGCAGCAGTCGCCCTCATCACTTAGACTTGGTGTTGCTCTCTGGGTGTTACATGCCACAACCTCCTTCAAAACCCACCTTACATTAGTGGCTGGGAAAAGTGTCTGTAACCCCAGTTCTGACATTTTTCAGCATGCAATCACCCCACCCACCCACACACATCCTCCTTACCCTGGCCAGCTGGAAGTGTGCCCATCTGCACAACACCAGCGGCTCTGCCCGTCGGCCTCTGGTCCTTACAGGGAACTGTCATTTAGCTGGGTCCCTTCTGATCCTTTAGCAGCCAACACCTCTCTCAAGAAGTCCCAGACGACAACATTCTTCATTCTTATGAGAACAACTTTCCACCT
Source organism: Equus asinus (assembly GCF_041296235.1). Lineage (NCBI taxonomy): Eukaryota > Metazoa > Chordata > Mammalia > Perissodactyla > Equidae > Equus > Equus asinus. Next base: position 9,395,075 of record NC_091808.1, on the reverse strand, counting down.
TCATTGTTATTTCACAATGCTGAGGGTCCCTTCTGTGACCTTTGTAAATGCAAGACTAGGAAATAACAACAGAGGTGACCAAGAGGCCGGGAGGCTGAGGAGTCAGCAAAGAGGGTAAAGGTGGGACTGACAGAGATGCTGCAGTGCTGAGCTCAAGGTCTGCTAGGGGACTGGACTCCCTCCACAGCCTCGGTCGTGGGGGTCAGTGCTCCTGCAAGGATCCTAAGGTCGCTACCAGGCAGGAGGAGCAGCAGGCCAAACAAACAGGATCAAAAAGTTCAAGGTCATAGTTGTGGTGAGATACAACTTTTCAGAAACTCAGTCTAGCCTGGGGATGAAATATACCACTATCTTTTTCCTTCCCTGGGGTGCGGTTAATAAAAAGTTTACTGCTGGAATGTAAGGCTCGCAGACTGCTGCCCAGGGTGGGGAAAGGGAGGCCCTGAAATGCCTTGACTGCCATTTGTGCCCCACCTGGAATGCCTCTGGACTTGTGCCCTCTGTGCCCTGGAGCAGGCCCCTCAGCACTGGGCGCCGGGCCAGCTCTCCCACCCTCACTTACACCCTGGTTGGTCTGCTTCTGCTGTCACAGTATCAAATCCTTTTCTTGGGTTTTCTTTTCTTTGTTGCTTCTCCAACATCTACAGTCCATGGCTGCCGCACACCTGCAATGACCCTCCTGTGTTAAGGAAAGATCCTGGGTCCTACTCTCCAGAATCGGGGGTTCCCTGTGTAGGAAAGGAAAATGTTTCCCTTCCTCCCTTCTAGATCCTTTGCCTGGTCTAATAATTAAATTGACATCAAACCTTAACAGGAGCAAAACAAATTTACTTTCATACATACAGGAGCCCATAAAATACGAAACTTAAAGAAGCGATCAAAGCAGGCAGTTTTTATACCTCTTAGGCAAAGAAACAATAAAGAAGTTTGGGCTTGCGATAGTAAATTAATGAGGAAGTAGCAAATTTTGTTTATACGACGTTCTCAGGGCTGAATTCACTATCTCTGGTGACAAGGATCCTTCTGCCCTCCTAGTACAGGGACAGCAGCTCTCACAGGGAGATTTATTTCCTGCTTTCATGGGGACAAAGGGAAGACAGAGTGTCCTTCTTGCACCGGCTGTTGCTTAAATAACTTTAATTCCACATAATCAATATGCCAAAGTGGCATATTTTGGGGTGGCCTATTCTGCTCCCCTGCAGTCCCGCCTTTGAAACTTCAAGCCGTTTCATAATCCAAACGCTGAGCTGGTAGATTGCTTCATTATTTCATTGAATTAGTCTCTCTGTCTTGAAAGTAGGTCAGTTTAGTTGAACAGCTGTGTCTCATTTCAGGCGGTGGGGCTGCAGGTGGGCTCCCAAAGATAAGCCTATATGTGCGAGTGTCTGCATCATGTACGTAATAAGAGACATTGCTATGGAAACAGAAGAAAAACAATAGTTAATGATCGGAGCAGACTATAAGCTCAGTCTCTGAGTTCTGAAGGCAGCCAGTCAAGAAGATTTCTAGATGGCGGGCTCAAAGCATCTTCAGATGGAGCGAGAGCAGGCAATGATAGACTAATTTTCCTGGCTTGCAATTTGAGTGTGTCTGGTGATCTTTCGGAGCGGTCAGACAGCAACAGGCATAAAGATTATCCACATAGGAGCTGTTGTTGTGATTTCTCTGAAGTTTATATCAAGTTGTCCGGCTTTGGCTTGTGTGCCTTTAGGAAAAGGGCAGTCTTGGTCCTCAGTGGTCCTAGTCAGAATGGTGGAAGACAAATGGAAAACATTAGTTTGGAGAGTTGTAGCCACATGTTGGAGGAAACTAGAAGAAATTAGAATCCAGTCTGGTTTACAGGTAGAAAATAAAACCTAAAAGACAATGAACAGGACTAGAATCTGATATCCATAAGGATGTATTATAGATTTTTGTTGAAACATATTTTTTCTGTCTACAGTTACTCATATTTTCATCAGAGATAATGAAAGTAAGACAAATTTGTTTGCAAAGTAAATCATCTCAATAAAGTTGGCCCAATTATTTACATAAGTGCAGCAAGAATGCTGGGACTTTTCCTAAGGAATCTCAGATTGAACTCTTATTTTATTTATTTATTTTTTTTGAGAAAGATTAGCCCTGAGCTAATATCTGCTGCCAATTCTCATCTTTTTGCTGAGGAAGACTGGTCCTGAGCTAATATCCATGCCCATCTTCCTCTGCTTTTTATATGTGGGACACCTGCCACCACATGGCTTGACAAGCAGTGTGTAGGTCCACACCTGGGATCCAAATTGGTGAACCCTGGGCCGCCAAAGCAGAGTATGCGAGCTCAACCACTGCACCACTGGGCTGGCCCCTCAAATTGAACTCTTAAAAGCCTCTTGAGGCCAAGAAGCCAAGGCAAGGACTTGCCATCATATTTGCCATCAGAGTTCACCTGCAATGCCTCTAAATTTGCGTTAATTCCTTTCTTTGCCAGATCCCAAAAATATTTTGAGCTTCCTGAGCCTGCCAGGAAGTGACCTTCCTTACTCACCTGGCCAGGCTGTATGAAACCCTGTAATCAAGGTACCCAGCCCCTTTTCCAAGGTGCTTTATTGGCTCCATAAACTCAACCTTATTTCCTTGAAGCTATTTGGTCGTATCTGAGTCTGTGCATATCACTCTCAAATTTGGCATTCCAGTCAAAGCCTTGGTAATAAAACCAATGTTTCTCCTTTTTTGAGGAAGATTAGCCCTGAGCTAACATCTGCCACCAATCCTCCTCTTTTTGCTGAGGAAGACTGGCCCTGAGCTAACATCCATGCCCATCTTCCTCTACTTTATATGTGGGACACCTGCCACAGCATGGCTTGATGAGTGGTGTGCAGGTCCACACCCAAAGCAGAACATACATCTTAACCACTGTGCCACCAGGCCTGCCCCCAAACCAATGTTTCCATCTGTGTCCTGTTACAAAAACAGATTCTTAGTGAACTTATGCAAATAACTATATTGCCATAAAATAAGAGTACTCACTAAGAGTTTCTGAATACTGGAAGGATCAGGTAGGGAGAAAAAGATAAATGTTTCAGTTCTGCTTACAAAGGTATAATTTACCCAATTGCTGTAAGTCACAGTTAGCTTAAGAAAAAAGGGAAAGCTTTTCTTAAATCTAAAAGAGCAAAACATTGAAGAACCAGCAAGGTTTCAAACAAAAGAATCATAAAAATTATAATCGTCCTCATCAGTTCATTCAGTTTAATGTAATTAATTCTTGTTGATCTTGATCTTTGATCAAGGAGTTTTATGAATCCAGTTCTTAGAGTTCTGTAAATTCTTACCCAGTTCAGTGGGATGATCTGAAAACTATCAGAAAACTGTATTCTAGAGTACTTTTCAGAAACCTTTCCATGAATCTCTCTGACAATGAAACACTTTTGCAAAAGCATCAGAGTAAAACAATAGCTTCTGTAAATGACAAAAGACTTAAAAATGCCCATGATTAAAGATTTGATGAGGGGCCGGCCCGGTGGCCGAGTGGTTAAGTTCGCACACTCTGCTTTGGCGGCCCAGGGCTTCACTGGGCGTGGACATGGCACCGCTCATCAAGCCATGCTGAGATGGCATCCCACATGGCACAACTAGAAGGAGCCACTACTGAAAATACACAACTACGTACCAGGGGCTTTGGGGAAAAAAAGGAAAAATAAAATCTTAAAAAAAAAATTTGATGAGAGCTCATTACAGTGTTATTGACAAGAAAATTTGGTTGTTTCTGTGACACATTTTAAGATAACTAAAATCACAAGTGATAACATTATATGAGGACATATCCAAATTTTAGGAATTTGGCTTAGTATTACTTCTTTTTTTTGGTGAGGAAGATTGGCCCTGAGCTAACATATATTGCCAGTCTTCTTCTTTTTGCTTGAGGAAGATTGGCCCTGAGCTAACATCTGTGCCAATCTTCCCCTATTTTGTATATAGGTCACCACCATAGCGTGGCTTGACAAGTGGTGTAGGTCCACACCTGGGATCCAAACCCACAAACTTGGGCTACCAATGTGGAGCGTGCCAAACTTAACCACTACACCACTGGGCCTGCCCACAGTATTACTTCTTATTTGACAATCCTTCCCATGTGATTTAACATATCAAATATACCTGTTAATTAGTTTAACATCTCCCTTCTTATAAAAAGTGAGAACAAATCTTTTGGGAGGTTCCAGGGGCCCTCTGGAAAATCTCAAGCTTAGTTTGAGGTCAAAAAGACCTCATTTAGAAGTTGATTTTGGGAAACTTGTCCAAAAATATCAAAAAGTTTTGGACACGACTAAATAGGATGACGGATCCTTATGAAACTTAATATTTATCTATTTAATCAAAGTGACAATAAAAGATTTTAAAGGCAAATATAGGAGGTTACATAATTGTGAGCAAAACTTAGCTCTTTTAATATGGAAAAGACTCAGTTTTCTTAAGTAATCAAAGACTGATTAAGACAACATGAAGAACAGGAAATTATTTTGGTAAGACAGAAAATCTTTGCTTTCTAAGCGGATTACTTGTAAAGAAAAACCTTTCATAATCTCTTATTATCAAAAGCAGACCAATAGCCCAAGAAAACTTTGTCCTTCTATCAGATGAAAGAAAATTAAGTTTTAGTTTTACACTATTGTAAACTTTAGTTGTACACTATTGGTATTAAAGCTTATTTTTAAGACCCCTGTATTACAGCGCAATTTTAGCCAATTTGATTACACAAGGTAAAATTCTCTGTCTTTCTCTCTTCCTTTCCAACTTTCTGTTTTCATTTAGTTTGTTTTTCATTCCCTTTTTCTCCTTCGGAAACAACCAGTTTTACTTTAGGACAGAATTTGCTTTCTTTTTCTTTCACAAAAACGCATCACCATACCTCGTGCCTCTTCTTAGCCAAAAACGCATCCTACTTTCTTCATATACAGAGTTGTTTCCCTTATTATTTCTAGTAGCTTTAATTAAATATATGAGTTAGAATTCTTGACCCTTAGAAACCTTAATTTCTAGTGAAAACTAAGTAAGCAATTTTGAACTGTTACACCAGAATTCTTGAGATTTAAAAATTTATGAATACATTTCATAACCTCCAGAAGCATATGCTTCCTTACGGTACAAGTTTTCAATGTGGCACAAGACATGTTTGCTAAAAGACCCAAATATCTTTAGTTTCTCTGTAGTAAGAAGCCTAGTGCATAAACCTAAGTTCAATAATTAATGTTTCTATATTTTATCTTATTTAGAAATGACCTAGATATTCAGTGAATTTCCATAATTTAATTTAACTTCTCAAAACTCTAAGGGCATAAGTTACCAAAGAGATTTGGGGAACTATTTAAGGAGACATATTATAAAATATAATTATTGTTGAAAAGTTCACTTAAAAATTTTTTTATCACACGTACATGTATTTAATTCACTTTTTCTTAACAATCATACTTAGGTTACTCATGAAAATTTCATGAGATGTTAAAGCAGCTAGTCACCATTTTAAGCTATTTTTCTTGCTGACAAATTTTGTAACAGAGAAAACTGAGTTTATTTGACTTTTAGTAAGCCTAGGTAAAATAAAAGTATTCTACTTAATGCTGATAACTCTAAAGACATCCCTGTATTAATTAAACCAACAAACTTAAACTAACTTCTGTTTACTGAAAATTATCCTGGATCACGTGAACCTGAAAAACATTTGGGTTAGTTTTTATATTTCTGAGAGTATACTTACTTTATATAGCACTTGTTTGTCTTTGAGCCAATTAAATAGAGCTCCTTACAGATTAATTTTGACAATATCATCTGGAAGTGGAAAACTGTCACATGCACAGCCTGCACAGTGAATGGAGGACTGCTTGTACGATGGTGGTTCCATAAGATTATAGCAGAGCCGAAAAATTCCCGTTGACTATGACATCATACCTGTCATGATGTCACAGCGCAACCCATTACTCATGTGTTTGTGGTGATGCTGGTGTAAACAAACCTGCTCTTCCGGTTGTATAAAAGTCCAGCACACACAATTATGCACAGTACATAATGCTTGATAATGATGATAATGACTATGTTACTGGTTTATGAATTTGCCATACTATACTTTTTATCATTATTTTAGAGTGTACTCTTTCTACTTATAAAAAAAGTTTATTGTAAAACAGGATGCCATGCAACGCCGGCAGCAGCCTCCCACATCTCATGTTTACCGCGTCTCTTGATTGCATTGTTTTCTCTTGTGCTTGATTTAATTATGTGTTGTTTTTTTTTCATCATGGCGCCTAAGTTTACAAAATCCACCTTGCCACTAAGAGGCCACATTGAGTGACTGACCCGGAAATGAAATTAAAAGTGATTGAGGAGGCCGGCCCCATGGCCGAGGGGTTGAGTTCATGTGCTCCGCTGCGGCGGCCCAGGGTTTCACTGGTTCAGATCCTGGGCACGGACATGGCACTGCTCGTCAGGCCATGCTGGGGTGGCGTCCCACATGCCACAACTAGAAGGACCCACAACTAAGAATATACAACTAGGTACCGGGGGCTTTGGGGAGAAAAAGGAATAAAATAAAATCTTTAGGGAAAAAAAATGTGATTGAGAATGGTGAAGGTGGAAAAGCAGTGGTGGTTGTTGCTCGCCAGTCAGGCGTGCCCCATTCCACCCTAGCTACGATCTTGAAGAACAAGAACAAAGGGACGGAAGCTGTTAAAGGGTCTGCTTCAGTGAAGGCGACAAGACTAGCAAAAAGTGGAAAAGGGCCTGTGGCAGACGTGGAGAAACTTCTAATGACCGAGACTGAAGACCAGACACAGAAGCGTGTCCCTCTCAGCACCATGAGGATCACAGCCACAGCAAAAAGTTGGTTTGTGATGTTGAAAGAAAAGGCTGCCCCCGCCTATGATGTTGAGTTTACCGCCAGCTCTGGGTGGTTTATGTGACTCCAGAGTCACTATTCATCACATCATGTGAAAGTGAGGGGTGAGTCTGTGAGCGCTGATGTGGAGGCAGCTGAAGAATTGTTGGAAACTCTAGATAAGCTGATGGTGGAGGAAAATTACTGTCAGAGCAAATATTCAATATGGATGGAACCTCCCTATTCTGGAAATGGATGCCTGAAAGGACTTTCATCCATCAGGAGGCCAAGTCAATGTGGGTTTCAAGGCTTTTGAGGACAGGATAACTGTCTCGCTTGGGGGTAATGTTGCAGGCGACAAATTGACACCCTTTGTGATCTGGCACAGTGAGAACCCCAGGGGCTTCAAGCATAGCAAGAAGCACACAATGCCAGTGTATTAAAGGGGCAATAAGAAGTCATGGATGACTCAGCTCCTCTTCCAAGATGCCCTCCTGAATTGCTATGCCAGCAAAATGGAGAAGTACTATTTGGAGAATAACATACTTTCCAAGATTTTGCTTCTTGTTGATAACTCTCCCAGACGTCTTGCTTTTATTGATGATCTTCATCCCAATATCAAAGTAGTGTTTCTCCCTCTAAACACCACTTCTTTGATCCAACCAATGGATCGAGGTGTTATAAAAACTTTTAAGGACTACTACCACCCGAGGAGGACCTTTGCCCAGACTATTGCCACAAATAAGGAAGACACTGATGCAATTCTTGGAGGATTACAAAATCTGTGACTGCATCAAGAATTTTGCTTGGGCTTGGGGTGATGTCACCAAAGAGTGTATGGATGGCATCTGGAAGAAGTCCATGACTTCCAAGGATCTGCCAAGGGTGAGGAGGTTGAAAAAATCAACAAGGCTGAGGCTGAGATGGGAAACAACTTTAACCTAGATGTGAAAGTGGACAACGTTGAGGAACTCCTAGAGGGGGTTCCTGAGGAACTGACTGACGAGGACTTGTTGGAACTGGAAGAGGAACGCACAGCTGAAGAAGAGGCAAGAGAAAAAGAAACGACAAGAGAAGAAAAAGAACCTCCAAGGACATTCACAGTGAAGCGTTTAGCAGAAGCTTCTGCAGACCTCACTGAGCTCCTTACAAAGCTTGAAAACATGGACCCCAACCCCAAAAGGTTTTCGCTAATAGAGAGGAATGTTCATGGTGCATTATCTGCTTATAAGCAACTCTGTGATGAAAAAAAGAAACAACCAAGCAAACCACCATGGACATATTTCTGAAAAGAGTGACACTTCCTCATGAATAGCCTCAGGCAGGTCCTTCAGGAGGTGTTCCAGAAGAAGGCCTTGTCATCATAGGAGATGACAGCTCCATGCGTGTCATTGCTCCTGAAGACCTTCCAGTGGGACGAGATGTGGAGTGGAAGACAGTGATACTGATGATCCTGAGCCTGCGTAGGCCTGGGCTAATGCATGTGTGTGTCTTTGTTTTTAACAAAAAAGTTTAAAAAGTAAAAAAATAAAATTTAAAAATAAAACAAAGCTTACATGGCTCCAGAGAGCTGCTGAAGGAGTCACGGGGCGGGGGTGGCGAAGCTGATAATGCCTTGAGGTTTCCCAGAAGGAAGAAAAGGGGAGCAGACTGCAGCTGCAGGAGGGCATCCTGGGGTGGGGAGGGGGGCAAATTTGAGGTTCAGATGCCTATTGTCTCCTACCATTGGTGAAAAGTGGCATTTCTCTCCTTCTTTCCTCCCTCCCTTCCTCCCTCCTTCTCACTTCTCCTTGCTTCCCTCCTTCTACCTCCTCCTTATTCCTTTCTCCTCCTTTATGAGCCAGCCTGACACCTCCCTTGTGACCTGTTTGCTCATGTCCTTCGCTCCATTTCTTTCCTGAGGTCTTCCTGTTTTTGCTATCTAGGTGATCTCTATGTGTAGTGAAACATCAGCCTTTTCTATCCTGTGGCTGCAAATCTTCCTCTGATTCATGATTTTCTGTCTTTTTTCCCCTCAGCTTTATTGAGGTATAATTGACAATGTAAAATTGTACGATATTTAAAGAGTACCTCATGGTGATGTGAAATACGTATACATTGTGAAAGGATCCCCCAGTCTAGTTCATTAACACATCCATCACCTCACATATTTATCTTTTTTTTTTTTTGGTAAGAACATTGAAGTTCTACTCTCTTAGCAAATTTCAATTATACAATACAGTATTGTCAATTGTAATCACCATGTTTTGTATTAGATGTTCAGACCTTGTTCATCTTAAAGCTGAAAGTTGTATCTTTTACCAAACACTTCCTGTTTCCCCACCTTCAACTCCTGGCAACCACTTTTCTACTCTTTGTTTCTATCGGTTTAACTTTTTTCTTTTTAAGATCCACATGTGAGTGATGGCCTGCAGCGTTTGTCTTTCTCGCTCTGGTTTATCTCAGTTCGCATAATGCCCTCCAGGTCCATCCATGTTGTTGCAAATGGCAGGACTTCCTTCTTTCTCCTGGTTGAATTATATTTCACTGTGTATATAAACCACATCTTTTTTATCCACTCATCCGTTGACGGACACTTAGGTCATTTCCATATCTTGGCTGTTGTGAATAATGTTGTGATGAAGATGGGAGTACAGATGTCTCTTTGAGATCCTGTCTTCATTTCCTTTGGATATAAACCCAGAAATGGGATTGCTGGATCCTATGGTAGTTCTATTTTTAGTGTTTTATGGAACATCCATACTGTTTTCCATAGCACCTGCACCATTTACATTCCCACTCAGTGTGTGCAAAGGCTCGCTTTTCTGCACATCCTCACCAACGCTTATTTCTTGTCTTTTGGATGATAGTCATTCTAACAGGTGTGAGGTGACATCTCCTTGTGGATCTGATTTGCATTTCCCTGATGATTAGTGGTGTTGAGTACCTTTTCATGTACCCATTAGCCATTTGGATGTCTTCTTTGGGAAAATGTCTATTCAGTTCCTCTGCCCATTTTTTAATTGGATTGTTTGTTTTTTTGCTATTGAGTTGTATGTGTTCTTTATATATTTTGGATACTAACCCCTTATCAGATGTATGATTTGCAAATATTTTCTCCCATTCCATAGTTTGCCTTTTCATTTTGTTGATGATTTCTTTTGCTGTGCAGAAACTTTTTAGTTTGATGTAGTCCCATTGGTTTATTTTTGCTTCTGTTGCCTTTCCTTTGGTGTCAAATCCAAAAAGTTGCCAAGACTAATGTCGAAGAACTTGCCTCCTATGTTTTCCTCTGGAAATCTTATGGTCAGGTCGCAATCCATTAAGTCTTTATTCAAGTCTTTAATCCATTTTGAGTTGACGTGGGCTATGGTGTAAGATAGGGGTCCAGTTTCATTCTTGTGCATGTGACTGTCCAGTTTTCCCGACACCATTAATTGAAGAAATTATCCGTTCTCCATTGTATGTTCTTGGTTCCTTTGTCATAAATTAGTTAACCTTATATATATATTGGTATATTCTGGGCTCTCTAGTCTGTTCCATTGATCTATATGTCTATTTTATGCCAATACCATATTGTTCTGATTACTATAACTTTGAAATATGGTTTGAAATCAGGAAGTGTAATACCTCCAGCTTTGTTCATCTTTCTCAAGATTGCTTTGGCTTTTGGGGGTCTTTTGTGGTTCCATACAAATTTTAGGGTTGTTTTGTCTATTTCTGTGAAAAATGCCATTAGGATTTTGCTAGTGAACGCTGGGGAGTTCTCCAGTTAAGAACTGTTTGTTTGTTTGCTGTAGTCTGATGGGTCTCATGGACTCAAGCCCTGCAGGCTTTCAGAGCTAGGTGTTTTGGGGGCCCATCTCTTGGGTGGAAGTCTTAAAAGTTAGGGTGCTAGATGTTGGGTCCAAACCCTTAGCTCCTCAGGGAGAAGCTGGGAGTTGGGAGTCCCCTCCTGACCACATGTCGCTGTGCTGGTAGGTATATGGCAAGAGTGCCTCAGTCTCTCCTACTCTTTTCAGTTTGGGTGTTTTCTTGTTCTCCTCATGTGTACTTGTTGCTCATCTAGTTTCTAGATTTCTTTCAGAGGGAACTGCTCCATGTGTAGCTGTAGATTTGGTGTGTCCATCAGAGGAGGTGAGTTCAGGAGCCTCCTATGCCGCCATCTTGGACTGAAACTCCCATGTCTTTTGACCCTGCCAACTCTTACAAGCTTTGACCATGCCAGCATAGAACGTTCTCAGACAAGTCACTTCTCCCTGGCTCTCGGGAGATGGCTCTCTCTCTCTGGTGACCTCGGCCCTACTGGGTGGAAGGGAGGGATCCAGTTTATTGAGGAAGGGGCAGAGCTGGACCACCTGAGCCTTCTGGAAGAACTGCCTCAAATCTTCAAAGGCTCTGAGATCCAAGAGGGCCTGTCCCTCCCTAACCCTTTGCTGTCCCCAAGCCTATGTGGTGGTGGCTGCCCCAATTCTGGGTGACGCATCTCCTACCCGCCTGTGAGGGTGGGCGGTTTGGGAAACAGGTGACAGTAACAGCCTCAGTCAGGAGTCTTTGGCAGTGACTGACAAAAATGAAAAATTATTGGCTCCTGTAAACAAATCAGGGGTGGCAGGGCGGCTCTAGTTCTTGGGGCCATATCATCTTCCTAATGCTGCTGTCACAAATTACCATGAAGTTAACGGCTTGAAACAACTCAGATTTGCTCTCTCCCACTTGGGTAGGTCAGGAGTCCAGGTTGGCTCTGCTCAGAACTTTCAAGGGCAAAATCAAGGTGCCAGCCAGCTGCATCCCTCTTGGGAGGCTCTGGAAGAATCTAAGCCCATTCAGACTGTGGGCAGAATGCCGTTCATTTGAGCTGTAGGACTGAGGTCCCCATGTCCTTACTAGCTGTCAGCTGGGGCCCCCCTTAGCTCCCAGAGGCCTCTCTGTGGTCTCTGAGCTGCAAATGGGTCCCTATATTTCAGAACCAGTAAGGGCATGTCAAATCCTCTCATGCCTGAAATCTCTCTGACTTTTTCTTCTGCTGCATCTCTTCTGTTTCCAGCCAGAGAAGGCCCTCTACTTCTTAGGGCTCTGTGTTTAGATTGGGCCCACCAGACAATCCAGGCTAACCACCCTGTTTGAAGGTCTATAACCTTCATTACATCTGCATCTCTTTTGCAGGTGACCTAACATAGTCATAGATTCTGGGCATTAGGGTGTAGACATCTTTTTTTTTTTCAGTGAGGAAGACTGGCCCTGAGCTAACATCTGTTGCCAGTCTTCCTCCACTTGGTATGTGGGGTGCTGCCACAGCATGGCTTGATGAGCAGTGTGTAGGTCCACACCCAGGATCCAAATCCTTGCAGAATTCAACCACAACTCCACCAGGCCGGCCCCACAGGGATGGACATTTTTGAGGGAGGGGCACTATTTTGCTGACCACAGGGCCTCCAGAACTAGGATTCTGGCCCTGTTCAGACTCCTATTTCTCCCGTTTTGTTCTGTGTGTTGTTTTGTTCTCTTCCACTGCAGAATGAGGAGGGCATGACATCTCCCCAATATGTTCTGAGTCACACCCTCAAAAGCCCTGTGATCAGAGAGTACAGGGGTGGGGGTGTCCTCTCCCAGTTCCACTTTTAAACTCCCCAGGGCAGAGTCCTGACTGGTCCAGCGCAGGTCACGGGTCCATCCCACGGATCTTGGACCGGGCACGCTGGGGGGTTGGGTGGGGGTCGGGGATAAGGAATGTCGGTCCAGCCTATCCCAGAGCCCACTCTGAGACTAGAGGGGAGAGGCCTGTTAGCAAAGAAGGGAGGGGTTCTGGGCATCCAGAATGACTTGGTGACCATCATCATATGTGGTCACCCCTCTCGGCCACCTGGTCGAGCTCACTGCAATCCTGAGAGGCCTAGCGCGTTATTAATCCCTCTTTACCGAGACCCAGTCCTCACTCCACCACTCACCAGTGGGCTGACCTCTCACTGGGCCTCAGTTGTTCCCTCGGTAAAATGGGAATAGAATAATAATCCGTGCCTGGCCGGGCTATTGAGGGTTGCTGGGGAAGCAGACCGGAGGGTGTGTGTGAAGAAGAGTCCTTGTAGACGTGAGGGGCCTTTGACCAGACCTGGGAGGGACTTCTGTGGCTCCAGTCCCTCTGTGGCAGCGCCAGGGGCCGACAGCTCTCCGGCAGACACTGGTGGGAGCAGGCCTGCCCAGCATGCACCTGGCCAGGCTCTGGGCCATGAAAAGGCAGCCATTCAGGGCCAGCTTGGACAGGAGCCGGGTGACGAGAGACAGGGAGCCCTGTGCTCTGGAGAGGAAGGAGGCCTCCGCGTGGCCTCCCGGTGGGGCTGAGCTGCCAGGCAGGGGGACAGGCCGGCTCACCGGGGAGGGGGAGGCGCCGGGCAGGAAGACTAAGCTAGTGTTTGAGGCCGAGGGGCTGAAAGGAGGCTGTGTGTGCCCAAGCCGGCCGCCTGGCGGGCGGGGATGTGAGTCACTGGTGGCCTGGGGGGAGGGGGCAGCCCAGCTGTCCAGGGCGAGGGGGCACAATGCCCACCCGTGTGTGAATGCATGTCACTGTCAGTTTGGACGGGTGTGCCGGGGGTGGGGCTGGGGCTCTGCAAATGTGTCTGGGCCGCCCAGGGCTCCCTGGGATGGACACACCCAGCCGTCCTCTGCACACGGCCAAGGCGAGTCTGCCCTGCTCCCTGCCAGGGTCTCCTCTGGGCGGCCAAGCCTGGCAATTCATTCCCTGGACTGTTTAGCCGATGGTGTCGGTGCCTCCCCGCCCCTGGGCTGCCAGGGAAACAGAAAGGCCTGTCCCTGCTCTCCGCGGGGCCCAGTATGGTGGGACAGGTGGATAAGGGACAGACAGACGTGATGCCAGCCGAGGGAGGGAGCACCTTCTCCAAGGGAGGGGACATTTGAGGGGACATTTGAAAGATGAGCAGGAGCTGGATGCAGAAGTGGGGAGCACATCTGAGCAGCAGGAAGCCGGGGTCTTGGTGAATGGGGGAAGAAGGCCAGGGGAGCTGGAGCAGGAGCTGGGGCTAGACTCCAGTGGGGTTAAGAGCCTGTGGGCAGTGCCTGGAGGCTCCTGGAGGTAGGGGTGGGCACAGACTTGAGGACCTGGGGACAGATCCAAAGAGGCCGTGCATGGAGGAAACAGGGACCTGCCTGGTCCTGAGCCCGTTCCCAAGGGCCTGCCGAGTGGGGTTTCATGGGTAGCAGATGAGCTGATTGAGGGAGGCCCCTCCCACCTGGGAAAGGCCATGAGCTTGTGTGCGTGTGTGTGTGTCTCTCTAGGTGTGTCTTTGTGTGTGATGAGTATTTGGGTATGTGTGTCTGTGAGTATATCTAGGTGTGTGTATGTCCATCTCTCTCTGGCAATATGTACCTCTGTGAGTGTATGTGTGTATGTGTGTGTCTGCGTGTGTTTCTTACAGGGTGTGCATATATCCCGTGTGTGTATGAGTGTGTATGAATGAGTGTTACATGTCTCTCTCCAAACGTGCATGCTTCTGTGTGAAAGTGTCTGTGTGTGTGTCTGACCTATGTGTCTATGCGTGTTGTATGTGTCTCTGAAGGTGCCTATGTCTGTGTGTGTATGTGTGTCCCTGGGCGTGTGTCTACGTGTCTGGGTCTGTGTTCCTCGTAGGCCTGTGTGGCTATGTGTGTATCTGGTGTGAATGTGTATTTGTTTCTCTCTGCGTGTGTCTGAGAGACAGTGTGTGTCTTTGTGAGTGTGCCCACCACGCCCTGTGACAGGAGCCTGGGGTGCGGCCCAGCTGGCCTGCATCCAGGGCAGCATCTGGGGAGCGCTCCTTCCATTCCTGCCAGCCCTCCCCGCCCAGCTTCTCCACAGGCCCCCAGACCCTGGTTCCTGGGCCTCTTTGAACTCTGACCTCTCTCTCCAGCCGCCCAGCTCAACGCCCACCTGACTGGCTCCCACACCCACAAAGCCATAGGTGGCCTTGGCTGCCCCCAGACCAGCCAGCGGAGCCCCAGGCACAGGAAAGGGGCCAGGGAGCGGCCAGCCTCCAAAGGAGCTGTGTCCACCCTCCACTGGCCAGCCCGGGGCTCCTCCCACCCAGGAGAGAAGGACTTGTCAGGAAAACATGTGGAGCCGTTTCCCACACGGCCCCCGCCCCTTTCTCCTTCCTCCTGGGATCTCCATCTTAGGGGTTTGCTGTGGAGGGTGATTTGGGAGTCCAGGGCCAGGGCAGGAGGACTGGCCTGGGCATCTCTTCCCCTGCTTTCTGGATAAGAGCAGCTTCCTTTGAGGCATCTGCCCCTCCGGGTCGTTCCTGTGGAACTGCTAACCCCAGGGCCCTGCTTCAACCACGGCAGGGGACACACAACGCAGGCTGGCACCCCAGTCCCCTTAAACATGATCACTGGCCCAGGTTTGGGCCCCTGACTAAAGGGAGACCAATGAGAGTCCTTCCCTGGAATTTTATATATGGAGGTTGGGAGGGAAAAAAACCCTCTTTCCTCTGGGGTCCTCCAGATAGGAGGTGCTCAGGCCGGCCTCCTGCTCTTCATGGTAGAAACCTGGGGACGGATGAGGAGAGAGTCAAGAGATGGGCGACTGTGTGGGGGGTGGCTCGTAGGAAGAGAACAAGAGAGAGGGGTTTCCTGTCATACGAGCAAATAAATTCCTTTTGCTTGAGCTACTCTGAGGTGGGTTTCTGTCACTTGCAGCCAGAGGAGCCATAGACAGTCCTTGCCTCAGCCACAGGCTTAGGTCTCCAGGGTGCACAGGAACACCTTTGCCTGGCCCTTAAGACTCCTGGCTGTCCCTCCTGCCCCCCAGGCTTTCTCAGATCCCACGCAGAGGCTGTGGCCACACTTTCTCCCTCTTCTCAAGCTCCTAAACCCACCTCTGCTTCCTCAACTGCCACCTGTTAGCTAGGAAAAGTGAATTCCTCTACTCTCCCCCTCTCTGCCCAAGTTTCCCCCATACCTGCCTCTCCCTTCTGTCTTCCCTCTCCTCGGCTCACAGGAGGAAGTGTCCCTCTGCTGGCCCTTGCTCAAGCTGACCAAGAGAGCTGGAAATGGAGGGCCAACGCCAGTGGGTCCCAAACCTGCCTGGACATCAGAATCATCTGAGAAACTGGAAAAATACAATCTCCCAGGTTCCTTCAGCTTCTCTGCAGGCAGGATCTGGAATTATGATTGTAAAACATCTTCACTGGTTATGGCAATGATACTTTCTTGGTTGTTGGGTTGGTCTTGGCTCAGTTAGGATTTAGCCAGAGAAGGGGATCTCAGATCCCAGAAACAGGATGTTGTCCATTATGTTGCTCGTATGGGGACCCTGCAAGGAGCCGCTTTTAACTTCCTCCCGTCTTCTCCAAACCCCTTGCAATCAGGGCTTCTCCCTGGTCCAGTCTTAACCTGGGCAAGGGAACACCCCAGACTCCGAACCAGACCACCCACGCTTTGGAAACCCTGTCCCCTCTGCCCTCCTGAACTTCCCCTCCCTTCCCCGTTCCCGCCGCCTCTCTGCTCTCTCCTTCTTGGCCTCCTTCTTTTCCTCTCACCTATTAAAGGGAGGGCCCACCCCCAGGAAATGTCTTCCCCTGGAACTGGGGGGGCAGAGTCTGCCTGTAGGGGCTCCTCCACTGCCAGTTTGCACAGCTGCTCCCTTGACTGGGCAGCCCCTCCCAGGGTGCCCGACAGGGCAGGTCAGGTTCTCTGCCGTGGATATGGTGGCCTCCGAGGCCCAGAGGTAGGTGAGGACAGTAGGCTCACCCCATACCTCCTCGCCAGCTGGCATGTTACCATGAAATCAATGCTACCCCACTTACAGCATCTCTTCCAAAGAAGCACAAAAAAAGACCTCCCACCACTGCCCAGGTGCCCCGGGGAGCCCCATTCTCCATCCTTCGCAGGAAAGCTCTCTCTGGGTCAATTCAAGGGCATGTTGACCAAGGACTGGCCAACCTTCCAGTCAGATCATTGCGTGGGGACGCCCAGGGCCGATTAGAGGCAGGTATGGACCCAGGGCTCCGCTCTGCTGGGGTGCGGGCCTCCTTTAGGCACCGGCGGAGATGCCTGTGTGGTATTGCTTGCCAAGCACACATCTTCAGCGACACTCTTTTCACTGAAAAGCGATGACTTCTGACACTCCAGCGCTAATTAACAGACCGTCTGGTGCAGGTATAGATGGCCACACTTGAAGTGCTGGCCATGGCTGCTCCTGGAGCATAGACTTCAGCAGGGTCTGGATGGCAACAGATTCTGGAAGGTTGATGGGGGCTGATGTAAATACCAAGTGGGAATGGAGACGGGGAGGAGGCAGGGAGAGGGAGAGAAGGGGAGGACGGTCACAGTGTTAAGGGGAAAGGGAGAGAGGAGTGATATGGGGAAAGGGAGAGGGGAGGAGGGGAGCTTCCTGGGGTTCTCCCAGTCCGGGCTCACTGAAAACCCCCTCTTCCAGGGCAGAGCGTCAACCTGAGGGGAGCAGAGACTGACCCTGTGACAGGGACACCTGACCCCCTCCACCACTGCTTGGGACTCCAGCCTCTACTCAACCAGCTCCTCCCATTCCCCAGCCTCCCTCCAGGGCTGCGGACAGACACCTCCGCCCCCCACAGGGTCTTGGGGTCTGCAGCTTCCATCTGCTTTCCGGGCAGGGGGCAGATTCCACCTGCAGGCGGACCTGCCTCTCCTCTGGGCCCCCGCTCAACCACCCCATCTGTGGCTTGAGACAAGCCTCAGGAATCTGCCGGGGCTCTGCCCGCAGGGGCCTAGAGAGGTGGAGCGGGCCAGCCTGGGTGAGCCCGAGTGCTTCCTGATAGGGATGGGCCCAGGGAGCCTGTGAGGCTGATAGTGAAAGCTGACCCGGGCCTGGCCCGGCTCCCACACCCCCCACCCCAGCCCACCCCACTGTCAGGGACTGAGTATCTGTCATCCATGTCCCCAGTCTGAGTTCTACCTGGGCACAGAGCAAATGAATCCTTGATGACAAACTGTTCCTCTCGGTGGACCAGATTCTACCACAAACACTCTGTTGGCCTTGGGCGGCTCCCCCATTACCACCTCACTGAGCTCTCTCTGAAGCCTTGTGGGTTGGGTCAAATATTAATAATAATGATACTGTAACAGCAGCCAGCCTATCACAATGCCACCGCGTAGGAGACACTGATCTGCATGTTTCTCATGCCTCATGGCCCATAACCCCACACTGGCAGGAAATTGAGTTCTCAGGGGGATAATCCACCTGCCCCTAGTGACAGCCAGGAAGTGCAGGGCCCTTACCCAACCCCATCCCTATAGTCCCCAAACCTGGGCTCAAAACCCCTTCCCAGGGAGAAGCTGTGTACTCCCTCACCAGGCACCTGAAGAGGCGCACAGATTCCGGGTGAGAGGTCAGTGCTGAGGCCGAGTGGCCTGTTCTCAGCCAGGCAGATGCTGGCCCTCCCCCAGGGCCACATTTGCAGGGCAAAAGCAGAAGAACCCAGAAGCCTGCGCAATGGAGTGAAGAGCCTGGTGTGCTGGGGGATGGGTGGCCAGTGGAGCTGTGGGTGGCCCTCGGTGGCAGGCAGCCAGGCCAAGGGGCCTTTTGGGCTGTAGGTCAGACCTTCCTCCTGCTCTGGTCCTTGGGAAGGGCCATCACACAGAGCACTGGCCCCAGGGTTCTCCTCTGGAACTCTTGCCTGAAGGCCCTCCACATTCCTTGATTGGAGCTTGCAACATATTTGCACCCTGGGTTTTTCCTCCCCCTCAAGGGGCTGTTGAGCCTTAAGGAAAGGGCTGAAAGGACTCCTCACCCCAGCCTCAGGGGCCTGGGGCCCAGCTTGGCAAGAACAGCCTCCTTAGTCCTCCTACCACCTGTCTCGGACAGCGCCTAGGGGCCTCCTGGCAGGAAAGCAGCTCCCTCTCCTTGCTGTCTCTGGGAGAAGGGCTCAGAGCCCACCTCCGGAGCCAGGCAGGCCTCCTGGGTTTGCTTATTAACTACAGGACCTGGCCCACTGGGCTTTCTCCTCTCCGCACCTCCATTTCCTCCTTTGTGACGTAGGAATAATAGTATGTGCCTCTGGGATGAAGTGAGTCATTCGAGCACAGGGCCTAGAATCGTGCTTGGCATATTTGTAACCAATTGATGAATGTTACCTGTTATTTATTGGACCGTGAAATGTTTCCATTTCAATTCTAGGGGCATTCTGAGGTCCTACTGCATGCTCAGCGGTGGGACCTCAACAGGGAACAAAACCAGAACAGACATCTGGGCGCCAGCAGCGCCAGCAGAGGTGTTTACCTGTTAGAGGATTCTGGAAGTCATCTGGGTGGGAACACCCATCACCCCAGACCCCACTGGGCCAAGAATGCCCCTCTGTGTTCGAAGTCTACACTCATCCCTAAGAGTAGCTGGGTCTGGCACACACAAGCATATTAATAAAGGTTTGGCGACAAAAAAGGTTTTGAGTGAAATACTTATTGATGGATGAAAAGAAAGGAAGTTAGGCTGGGCAGACAGGCCTTCCCTTGGTGGGAGCTCTCAGGGGCAGGAGGGACCCCAGAGATGGGGGGGGCGGGGCCCAGGCGGGGGAGGCACAGAGAAAACTTCCAGAGCTGGGGCCCCGGCATAGGCTGCCCAGTCTCCTCCCGGCCTCCTCGCCTGTGGGTTTGGCTCTCCCAGCCCAGTCCCTCTTCCCTGCAGACCCGGCTCTAGGAAGCTGACCCGAGGGACCCCAACAGCTAGATGGGGGGGGGGCCTGCCTGGGGAGGGGCAAAGGGGAGAGGGCAGAAGGAAGTGGAGGGGAAAAGGGAACCCGTCTGCCTCTGCCTCCCCCACCGAGGAAAAGTCTCATCGGGGTCCTAGGGAAATGGCGGGGCCTCGGGGCATCCGGGGAGGATGGAGGTGGGTGGTGTCCGGGAGCCATCCAGAAACGACGGGCGACTCCAAGGGAACCTCCGCGGGGAAAACTGCGTCCCCGGGGGTGGGGGTGACCCTCGTGGGCTCCGAAGTCCCGGCTCGGCCACTCCGGCTCGGGCCAGGTGACCTTGGGCGGCTGCACGCGCTCGGGGACTTCGGGTTCCGCCTCCGAGCAATGGGCAACTCCCTCCCGGCCGCGGTGCGCAGGGCCGGGCGCGCGGCCGAGGGGATGGAGGGCCGGGGGCGCCGAAGGGGTTAACGCACCTGGGCCGCCGCCGCCCCTCCAGGCCCCTCCTCCGGCCTCCGGGAAGAGGAAAGTCACGGCGGGGGCGCGGCCCGACCTCCTCCCCCGCCCGCCCCCCGCCCGGGTCCCCGCCCCGGTCCCCGCCTGCCCGCCGCCGTCCGGAGCCGCGGCGCTCAGAGCTGCGACCCGCGCGCTCCGCTCCGCCGCCACCGGCCCGGGCCGCCATGTCTCCGTGGTGAGTGGGGGCCGGCTGGGCCGTCGCGCTGGGGGCCCTGGGCTAGGGGCGCGGGGACCCCGGGCTCCCCCTCCCTCGGAGGCCGGGGGGCGCACAGCGGGACGCCGGGCGGCTCTCGGGGATGAGAGGTGCT
This sequence comes from Equus asinus, assembly GCF_041296235.1. Lineage (NCBI taxonomy): Eukaryota > Metazoa > Chordata > Mammalia > Perissodactyla > Equidae > Equus > Equus asinus. The sequence continues at coordinate 9,374,775 of NC_091808.1, read as the reverse complement.
GCGCTGGGTGCCCGGGGGCTGGCCTCAGTTTCCCGCGGACAGACGGGCTCGCGCGGCGGGGCCGGAGATGCCCAGCGCTGCGCGGCGCCTGGACCGGCCGGTCGGCGGCCGGGGACCACGGGGCCGGTGCGCTCAGCCCTCCGCGCGGGCCCCGAGGCACCCAGATTCCACTCCTGGACTCCGGGAGTTGGGGACTCAAGGTCTCTCCGGCAGCTGGGTCCCGTCCCCCATTCCGAGGGCCTCCCGCGTCCGAGGCGACCTCCGTCTACCCCCATCCCCCGACCGGCTCTCCCGCTTCCCCGGGAGCTCGGCCTCGGCCCGCCTGCCTCTCCCCTCTCCTCCCTTCCTCTGCTCCCCTGCGGAGCATTCTTCCTACAAATGGAGTGGGGCTGTGCAGGTGAACAGGGTCTGGGGCGCAGGGGCCTCGCCGCATCCCCCTCTGCTGGGGTGACGCTCCCCGGGCTAACGCCAGTGGGGCCTCCCAAACTGGGGTGTGCGAGCTTCACTGAAACACCCAGGGCAGGAGAAGCTGACCGAGCACTCTGCTCTCCCCGCTAGGCTCGGGTCTTGGGTCACACCCCCCACTCCGGCACCTGAGGAGTCCCAGTCTCCCAACCCTGTACACAGGAAGCTGTGGGACCCCGTGGAAGAATGTCGCTGAATCGGGCTCAGCCTTTGATGGCCCTAGGTGCCTGGACCTTCAACCAGCCAGTCCTGAGGCCACCCGAGGCTGCTCGATGGCGTCCCGGTCTCTCCCATCCCCCTGCACCTGCCCATTGGTGGTTAGGGTCATTTCCCTGTTGGCCTGGCTCCGTAAGGCCACACTTTTCTGACCTGCCCTTTCTCTGGAGCCCTCAGCCCCTATGTGTCCTCAGGAGAGGCCAGGGCAGGTGGCCTGGTTCACCTTCAGATAGGGGTGCGGTGGGGGTTACCTGGAGAGTGGAGGTCTGAATATGTCCCCCTCCCAGGGCAGCAGAGCTGGAGGACTTCATCTCTCCTAGGGGATGTTAAGGGAGTGGGGCCCAGAGTAGGAGGTTAGGGGCCAGCGGACATGCCAGGAGATGCCCACTCCATTTTCAGGCCTCTGTCAGCTGTGAAGGCTGTTCTTTTTTTTAGGTCAGATGGACGAGGTGGAGGGGGGAAAGGAAAGGCATTTGGAGGTCCCAAGTTAGAGCCTGTGCCCCCATGTCCCCCACACATCATTGCGCCCCCGGGCTGCAGAGCACACGCCGTCTCTACCCCTCCCAGTGGTTCACTGGGTTTGCACAGGCACGTGAAGGCAAGTGGGGTGCCTTGCAGGGGCGAGGCACAGGGCAGAGGTCTCTGCCAGAGGTCACTGCCTCCCCTGAGCGAAGGAATCCCGGCATCCTGACCGCATACCCCCGGCCCGCCAGGCACTTTAGATAGCGCTCCAGTGCCATGTTGCTACCCTCATTTCGGGGAAGAAGAAATCACGGTTTGGAGAGGTTAAAGGAGACCCACTCACAGTCACTCAGCTCGTCAGTGGCAGGGCCAGGATTTGAACCCCGGCAGCCAGACTCCACAGTGCCTGTGCTTCAGTTCTGTGCTGCATGGCTCCCCTGGTGCTGGAGGAGGGCGGTCAGGGTGGGAGAGAAAGGGGGACCTTCCTCTGATGGCTCAGGGGGCCCAGGACTTGAGTCCGTGCCCAGGGTCCACTTGCCCATCTGGGATTGCAGGATAGGGGCTGCTGGGAGAGTCACAGGGCACTCATCCTTTGTCTGTACTGTCCTCTCCTCACCCCCCAGGAAGAGAACCGTCTACAAGACTGTGTGCCTTTCCCTGGCCTTGCTTGTGGCCATAACAGTATTCCAGCGCAGTCTGACTCCCAGCCAGTTTCTGCAAGAGTCCCCGCCACCCACCTTCGAGCCACAAAAGGCCCAGAAACCAAGCGGACACCTGGTGAACCCCAACAGCTTCTGGAAGAACCTGAAGGATGTGGTCACCCCCATGCCCACCGTCTCCCGGGGGCCCCAGGCCTGGGACGTGACCACCACTAACTGCTCAGCCAACGTCAACCTGACCCACCAGCCCTGGTTCCAGAGCCTGGAGCCACACTTCCGGCAGTTTCTGCTCTATCGGCACTGCCGGTACTTCCCCATGTTGCTGAACCATCCGGAGAAGTGCAGCGGCGACGTCTACTTGCTGGTGGTGGTGAAGTCGGTCATCACACAGCACGACCGTCGCGAGGCCATCCGCCAGACCTGGGGCCGGGAGCAGGAGTCGGCGGGCAGGGGCCGCGGCGCCGTGCGCACGCTCTTCCTTCTGGGCACAGCGGCCAAGCAGGAGGAGCGGGTCCATTACCAGCAGCTGCTGGCCTACGAGGACCGTCTCTACGGGGACATCCTGCAGTGGGACTTTCTGGACAGCTTCTTCAACTTGACCCTCAAGGAGATCCACTTCCTCAAGTGGTTTGACATTTACTGCCCCAACGTCCGCTTCATCTTCAAAGGTGACGATGACGTCTTCGTCAACCCCACGAATCTGCTCGAATTTCTGGCTTACTGGCGGCCACAGGAAGACCTCTTTGTGGGCGATGTCCTGAAGCACGCTCGGCCCATCCGCAGGAAAGATAACAAATACTACATCCCGGGTGTCCTGTACAGCAAGCCCAGCTACCCGCCCTATGCAGGCGGAGGTGGCTTCCTCATGGCCGGCAGCCTGGCCCACCGCCTGCACCACGCCTGTGACACCCTGGAGCTCTACCCCATCGACGACGTCTTCCTGGGCATGTGCCTGGAGGTGCTGGGCGTGCAGCCCACCGCCCACGAGGGCTTTAAGACTTTCGGCATCTCGCGGAACCGCAATAGCCGCATGAACAAGGAGCCCTGCTTCTTCCGCTCCATGCTCGTTGTGCACAAGCTGCTGCCCCCCGAGCTGCTGGCCATGTGGAGGCTGGTGCACGGCAACCTCACCTGCTCCCGCAAGCTCCAGGTGCTCTGACCCTGGCCTCTGGTCCCCTGCAGGGAGGTGGAGGGTTTGGGCCTTATGTGCTTCTGGGTGTGGTGGGGTGCAGGTAGCTGGAGGGGGCCCTCCCTCTGCGTACGCTTTCCAGAAAGTGGAGCTGAGGCCCAGGAATGTTTGGAACTGCCCGGACTGGAGAAGGTCATCTGGGGAGCGAGGCTGCTGGCCCCTGGCAGCCCTCCTAACCTGGGTCCGTTGCCTGGCTCCCTCTGACCTGGTGGGAGGTCCTGGTGGCCTCCGAAGGAACCCTGTGCTCAGGTACCTGGGCTCGGCCTGGCCCTGGATGGGTCTGTGGCTGCCCTCTTGAAGATTCTTCTCCCGTGAATTGCCTCAGTCTCCCCACAGGCCCAAGCGTGGCCCTTTCAAAAGAAGCTGAAGCCTGTGCAGGCTCACAGGTCCCCCATGGTCCACATTCCCCCACAGTCCACACCCCTGGGTCTCCTGGGGATGGAGCCGCAGAAGGCCCTCAGCATACCCCCAGACCTGCCTGGAGTCGGCTGCTCCGTCTGCTGCCAGGTGCCCTCGCTCCTGGCTGCGTCCTAGAATGCTCCCTCCAGGCCCCTGTCTGGAAGCAGGACCGGCCTCTCTGACTACCTCAGCCATCCTCAACCTCTGGATGGGCTGCAGCCCCAGCCCACCCCCGACGCAGGGCAGAGAGCAGCGCTCCAGCCCCCGCAGTCCCGGTGCTGCCCGACCAGCCCAAGCCCAGGGCCCTCTTGCAGCCCCACCAAGGCCTGGCTCCCTGGCCGGAAACCAGCCGGTTTGGCCCTGGAAGTGGACATTCCTCTCTTACTGTGAAGTTTTATTTATGAAGAATTTGGAGGTGGAAGGCGCCAGGCCTCAGGAGATGGTGGTGTTCTTCCCTTCCCTTCCCTCATCCCAGTGAGACACCGCCTCCCTCGGCCCCTTTTACCACAACCCCCCACCCCCACCCCGGGCCCCCCATGCCCGTCACAGCCCCGCCCCCCTGCGCGCCTCCTTCTCCAGGCCTGAGCAGACTAGCCTTTGCTCCTGCGAAGGGATGGAGTGACCCTCGAGGGCCACCCCACCCAGGTTCCGGGGTCCTCGGGGGTGGGTGCAGAAGGATGCCACCTGGTATCTCAGGGTGGAGTCACCTGGGTAAAGACTGAGGAATCACTTCTATTTTCTCAATAAAAGGGGACTGGTGTTTTTCTGGTGTGAAACTTCCTGTTGCCATTTCCATCAGAGGGTCTGTCTGGAACCAGGGTTGCCAGAGATTTCTGAAGACACAGCTTGTTCCTTGCTCTCAGCTAGTGGGTGTACAGGGGCCAGAGTCAAGAAAGATGCTCCTGGAGGGGGCAGTGACGTGGGGGTGTGAGAGAGACCTCGGAGCTAACAGGCCCCCCCCCCAAGTGTGGGCCAATGCATTCCTGTGGAGAGCAAGGCCAGAGTTGATGCCAAGGCTGAGGTTCCGGTGGGTGGGGTTGGCTGGGCCAGTCAACCTGGAAGCCTTGATAAAGTTGACAAGAAGCATTAAGATAGTGGCTCAGGGGGGTCCAGGGTTGGGGATCGAGGGGACCACAATGTGCCCAGAACCTTGAACTGAGCTGCTTACCTCCAGGGGGTGGAGAGTGGGGGGGCAGCTACCCCCAGGAGAAGGGTACGAGGGGCCACAGTGAGCAAGCCAGCAGCTCCCTGCCTAAGTCCAGCTCAGGGCATCGCATAGTAGATCAGCTGCCCCCAGAGAGTCATTCACTTATTAATGTCTGCACTCGGCCCCTCCTGCAGGTGTGAGATAGCAATGGCTGGGTCTGAATCTAACGTAGCATCTTAAGAGCATAGAAGGGAGGCGCAAGAAGAAATGGACATCCAAGCCCTCAGAGAGGGAAAAAAGGGGACACTTAAAAAATTAATTAAGAATTTCAAGGGGCCGGCCTCGGGGCGCAGTGGTTAAGTTCACACGTTCTGCTTCTCAGCGGCCCGGGGTTCGCTGGTTCAGATCCTGGGTGCTGACACGGCACCGCTTGGCAAAAAGCCGTGCTGTGGTAGGCGTCCCACATATAAAGTAGAGGAAGATGGGCATGGATGTGAGCTCAGGGCCAGTCTTCCTCAGCAAAAAGAGGAGGACTGGCAGTAGTTAGCTCAGGGCTAATCTTCCTCAAAAAATTAATTAATTGATTAAAATTAATTAATTAAAAAATAATTAATTAATTAATTAAAAAATAATAAAAAAGAGAATTTCAAGATTGCCACAGCAGTTAAACCAAGCACAGGGCCCTTCTGAGGCAGGGCCTCGTGACTGTGCAGGCCACCAGCCAGCCCTGTTTGTCACTCACCCTCAGAAGCCAGGGGCTGCAGAAAACAGAGTAGGGCATTACAGCCTCCGTCCACTCAGAGCTCAGTCCAGCAAGGGCAAGAGCAGTGGAGGGACACTGAGGAGACTGGGAGATGGAAGGCCCAGGCCCAGGTGGGGGTCCAGAGGGTCCAGGGGCAGCGCTGTGTTGAGCAGCCACCCGAAGGATGAACGGGCAGGCCAAGGGAAGGGCTTGTGCAAAGGGCTGGAGGGTGGGGAGGTGGGTGCATGCTGAAGCAGAGAGGCTGGGGCTGGGCTGGGCTGGGCTGGGAGGCAGGCAGCCTTCTGGGTTACAGGAGGATGTTCAGACATGATCCTGAGAGCAGAGGGGCAAGCAGCAAGGCACAGGGGCCTTGGATGTGCACCCCTACCTCTGGGCTCTGGCGTCTCCAGCTGGGCCCCGTGGACCGGGAGCTCTATGTGGAGCTTCCTCTTTGCTCCCAACCTCCTTTCAGACCACAGGTGCCCAGGTCTGGGCTGGCCAAGTGGGCTGGGAGAGGAGTGGGGCACCAGCATTAGCACAGCAGAAGGAAGGGAAGAAGGGAGAGGGAGCCCACCTGAGGGGGGCCAGTGTAACAGGACCCCCAGCACAGGGTGGGGAGAGGGCATCAGCCTGGGCCTGACAGTGCACCTGCATCCTGAAGGAGGAGTGGGTATTTGCCCGTGGTGGAAAGAGGTGGGAGGGACTGTCCAGGCTTGGGACACACACAACAGCCCAGAAGTGCAAAAAAGCCGGGCCTCCAGAGAAGCAGCCAGCTGCCCTGTGTGGACAGTGACGGAAACAGGAGAGCTGGCGTGAGGGTGTGCTGGTAAGAAAGGCATGCCTTGCTAAGACCTAGGGTGCTTTCCGCAGGCATTGAGGAGCCATTGCAGCTTCCAAAGCTAGGAAGAAACAAGTTCAGATGGGAACTCTAGAAACCTGACCTCCTCTCCAGTCCTCCATCTGGGGCATGGGGAGGCAGCCAGTACCAGGCCCCAGGAGCATCAGGCTGGGAACATGGAACCCGGTCCCAAGGCCTCCCCACCACTGTCCCCCAGCTCCTCTGTCCCCTTAGGAGGAATGGGGCTTTAGGAGAGAGAGGCTAGTGACTAGAATTCCTGAGCCAGCCTGTCCAGAAGAATGCCCCAGCCCCAACGCCGCCCCAGCTGACTGCAGCCCTCAGCCAGCTCCTGGCCTGGCTCTGGTCCCTCCACTCAGCTGACCCTGGTTTCCTCAGTCTGCCTCAGAGTGTGACCTGGCTGCCTCCAAAGACAGGCCTGACCTTTCCAAGGTTTACTGCTGATCATTTTGGGAAACAGATGCAAAGGCCATTCTGGAAGTTTCCAGAAGCTTCAGGTATTTACCATCTTGCTTCCTGGTAATAATGATAACAACTTGCCATTTTATAGAGCATATCTGATATGCCCAACACTATGATAAGCACTTAACATGTATAATCGGTATGCCATGAACTCAGGGTACCAGTATGGTTACATTTTCATTTTTCTCTTGATTGCGCAAGTCCTGAGTCCCTCATGTACCCTTTTTGGCAGAAAATTGAAGGGGAGCAGAATACGACACCCCAAAATATGTCTCTTTGGCATAAGGATTATCTTGAGCTGGTTACTTTTAAGAAACAGCAAACACAGAGCAGCTGTGGAACCCAAGTAGCAGTTACCTTCTTGCAAGGGATATTTACATATGTAAAGGAAATCTCCAGTTGTAAGTTTCTCCCTCTCTGTACCAGGAAGAGGAGGCTGGCTCTAAATCATAAGAAACTCACCAACGGAGAAGGCAGTGACATATTTGCATAACAACCTGTGGAACTTATTTACTGTGCTTTCGTAGTAACCTCCCACAAGCCGCCTCCTCCCCCTGCCCTCCCAACATCTTTCTTTCGTCTTTTACTGAAGATGGTATTTAAGGTGGTGGCTTGGGCCATTTTGGAGAGTTTTACTCAGTTTTTCCGGTTAACTCCCATGTATACAGGAGGTATACATACGTGTTATTCAACTTGTTTTTCTCTTGTTAATTTTTTATTACTGGGGAGAGGGGGAGGTCTCAGATAAAAACCCAGAAGAGCAGAGGGAAAATTATTTTTCCTCCCGACAGAATCCTACCTCTCCCTCTTGGAGCCCACTCACTCACAAACTGTCCAGAACCTCAGGGCTTCCTTGGTCCCAAGAGTGTGTTCTCCGGAAAGTCTGAGCTGGCCTCTTTGGCCCTTGCCTCTCAGTCCACACGGTGGCGCTGTGGAACGCAGCCCCCGGCACAGCCCTGGGATGCTTAGGCACCACCCTCTCGCACACATCCGTCTTTTAATCACCTTCATGAGCACAGTCATCCTCCCCCAAGAGCAGTAGCAAGCGAGGGGTGCTGGGGCCTGTGGCTCCCAGTCAGCTGCCCAGTCTGGGGAACCCCATAAACTCCTTCAGGCTCTCTCTGTCCCTGTGACACAACTTTCCATGCCTTTCGTGATGGTAAATTTTAGTCAATCCTCAACCTGAATTTGGGGAGCAGGTTGAGGGGGGTTGGGGCTCAAGCCCATTCCTCCCCAAGGCACTGAGCTTTGGATCAAAATACTTCCGCTCCTCCCCTGCCACCAGCTCTGCGATCCCAGGGGCCTTGAGAAGGGGTAGCCTTGTCAGGAGCGGAAGGTCCCATTTTGCTCTCCTGCCAGGTGATCGGTGCCCGGTGCCCCCTGGGCCTTATTTACATAACTAAAGGAGAGCACTCAAAGAGTCCTCCCCTTAACTGGGAAAGCCTGCTCCAAGGTGACTTAGTCTGCCCACCTAAGGTGAGAGGCAGGGAGGGATGCTTCTGGAACCCCATTATACACCACAGTCAAGAGAAGAAACGGAGGCTCCCAAGAGAAGGGTCCCACAGCTATTGTGTGACAGGACACAACTTGACCTGTCGTCTGTGCTCCTAACCCCTCACGCTCCCCTCTCCCAAGGACTTCACCTTCTCTCTTTTTCCTTAGTGGTAACTTCCACGGGTATTTGTGGTTTTTTGCTGGAAAACCCAGAGAATAGAAAAATGTAATGTCCAATGAGTGATCGGAAATTTGGTATTTTAGTGTTTGGGGGAGCCCTGCCGGTATGAACAGAGTAAGAAAAAAAATTTTTTCAGATAGTTATTTAAAATATTGTGAAGAAAAACTTTACTGTCTCAATGAAACTCTGTGCATGGGTTAAAGCGCAGCCCACAGCTGACCGATTCTGGCCCTGTTCCTTGTCTTTGAGCTATTTTGCACCTCTTTTTAAATTGCAGGCACTGATGGCTACCCAACAGCAGAGCTTCCATTGACTTCTCTCCCCCCTGTGGAAAAACCAGTTTTTTTTGTTTTTTTAAAGATTTTATTTTTTCCTTTTTCTCCCCAAAGCCCCCCGGTACATAGTTGTGTATTCTTCGTTTTGGGTTCCTCTAGTTGTGGCACGTGGGACACTGCCTCAGCATGGTCTGACGAGCAGTGCCATGTCCGCGCCCAGGATTCGAACCGACAAAACACTGGGCCACCTGCAGCGGAGCGCACGAACTTAACCACTCGGCCACGGGGCCAGCCCCTGGAAAAACCAGTTTTGCGTCCATTCGCAATTCAATTCCTTCACGCCATATAAATCCGTGGTTTTTGACGTCTGCTTGCCCTCATATGAGTAAAATAAATCTTCACCTCGCACTCATTTTTATACCTGTACAAATTATGAATTTAACTTTTTCTGAAAATTACCTTTTAATAATTGCTTTTATGTTAAAACCAACACACATTAGGGAGTCGAATGCAATTTTTGCATGTATTTCTAATGCAAAACTTGCATCGTGGAATAAATCTTACACCTTCCAGGTGAGCCTAAGCATGGAGCTCAGTCCTTCCCCAAGGGCTCAAGCTCCCCGCGTCTGAACCCCCCCTCCACCCATGAGTGTTGAAAAAATGCTTGCGTCCAGGCCCCAACCAAAGCGAGTTGCATCCGAACTTCCAGGGTGCGCGCGAGTCCAGGTGCCAGGTGGCCCGGACCCTGGAGGCCAGCAGATGACCTCTTAGGAATCTCCTCGCCTGTTTTTCTCTGGTGTGGCCGAATCCAACAGGAATGCCCGGAATTCTTGCCCCCGCTCGCAGGCTAGGCAGCGCCCCCGGGGGCTGGCAATCGCCGCGGAAAGGAGTTGCTGAAGGGCACGGGCGTCCGAGGGCGATCGGCCCAGCCCGCGACCCCAGAGGCCATCGCTGAACCGCCTTGGACTTTAGTGGGGACCATCGTGCTTTGCCGTCGGGGGTGACTGGGGCGGCGATGGGTGGCGATGGAATCTGCTGGATACTCGGGTTCTGGGCAGGAGGTGGGGATGGCGGCGCCGCAGGGTCCGCTCCCCCAGCGCGGCATCGCCCAGCCGCCCCTACCTGCGGGCACGCGCCACTCGGCCGTGGGGAGCGCGGGGGACGCGCAGACCCCTCGGGGCTCGCTCCTGAGCCGCCGCGCGCAGGGGGAGGAGTTCCTCGGTGCGGTGCAATGCCAGGAGAGGGCAGGGAGCGCCCCCAGCCGACCACGTAGGACATCGTGACAGTAGGAGTGGAGGGACGATTTGAGCTGCTTATGTGAAATGTGTAACTTGCATTACTTGCGCCTGAAGTGATCCGCTACCTGAGGGCATGTGTGCCTCAAAAATGCTGGAGAGCTCCGCACCAAACTGTTGAACAAGAAATGTTTCCTGGTAGTGGGATTCCAGGTGTTTTTATCCTTTTCTTTCTGCGTGTCTGTATAAGGAAGACTTTCTACCACCAGCCTGCATCACTGAGTTGAGGGGTCAAGTTTAGGGGATAGAAGTGTGCCAAGATCTGGACAGACAGGGTGGCCTTGGAGGGAGGGAGACATTTTGAGGCCCTCGGCGCCACCTTAGGGGGACTCTTTCAGGGCAGGGAGGAATGATTCTCGTTTTACCCACCAAGGAGATAAGAGCAGCCCCTTAAGGTTGACAGAAATCACCGTGGCCAGCCCACCCTCGCCAACCTCCTGGGGTCAGAATGGGGGGCCTTAGGTATCAGGAAATAGTTTGCTGTGTTGTAATTGTTTAGTATCTGAGCTCTCATAGACAAATAATACAATAATCCACTTTTTATAAAAGCTAATATGCGATGTATATAGCCAACACTGGTTAGGATATGTTTGGCTGCAAGTGATAAATTTCAGATCAGACGGGTTGAAATCTTGAAGAGGATTTGCTGGCTCACATGAGAGAAAGGCCAAAGGCAGCCACCTTCAGGGCTGGCCTGATTCAGCTGCTCGTCCAGGATAGAGACCTAGGGCAGTCCCACTTGCCGAAGACAGCTGGCTGTAAAATGATGGGTGGAGGTCTGCGCTCAGGCAGCAGGGCTGTAAAAGCTGGACATCGACCACCACACTGGACATGTGTATATGGTCTGGAAGACTTGGAGGCAGGTCTGGAAAGAGCTGGCCATCCACCATAGCTCCTGCAGTTAGCTAAAACCAGCTGCCTGTTGAAAGGCCAGGCTCAAGTCAGGTAGCCCAGCTCATCCGGACCTAGTCAAACATTTATTGCTAGATTTGTTTTATGTAATTTGAAGCTATGCTGTTTGGCACTTTAAAAAAGTAGTTACTGAAAAATGTATCTTTTATAATGAAGACTTATGAGCCCTCGTGCATCCCAGTACACCCAGTATCCCTCCAAGATGTCCCACTTGCTCCCCAGAACCTGTGCATATGATATTACTCCTGTAATTCAGTTGCATTTTATGGCACAGTTGACCTTAAAATAGGGAAGTTATCCAGGTGGGCCTGCCCTAGTCCCATGAGCCCTTAAAAACAGAGAGCTTTCTCTGGCTACCGGCAGAAGGAGTCAGAAAGACTCATAGCAGAAGAAGGATTCCAGGGGCCAGCCCCCATGGCTGAGTGGTAAGTTCCCGCTCCGCTTCGGTGGTCCAGGGTTTCAGTGGTTCAGATCCTGGGTGGAGACCTAGCAGCACTCATCAAGCCACGCTGAGGCGGCACCCCACACAGCAGAACCAGAAGGACCTACAACTAGAATATGCAACTATGTACTAGGGGGCTTTGGGGAGAAGAAGGGAAAAAAAAAAGATTGGCAACAGATGTCAGCTCAGGGCCAGTCTTTAAAAAAAAAGAAGAAGGATTCCACATGTCTTCGCTGACTTAAAGATGGAAGGGACCAAGTGATCAGGAATAAGGGTTGCTTCTGGAAGCTGAGAGCAGCCCCTGGCTGGCATTCAGCAAGGACATGGGAACCTCAGTCCTACACCTACAGGGAACTGAAGTCTGCCAGTAACAGAAGTGAGCTTGGAAGAGGAGCCTGAGTTCCAGATGAGAATACAGCCGGCCAGCACCTTGATTGCACCACACGTGCTGGTCTTCTCACCTACGGAACTGTGGCGTAATACGTGGACATTGTTTAAAAAAACCTAAACGCTCAGCAAAAAATGTTAAGAATACAAGATGTTGGGGCTGACCCTGTGGCCGAGTGGTTAAGTCCGTGCGCTCCACTTCGGCGGCCCAGGGTTTCACCAGTTGGGATCCTGGACGCAGACATGGCACCGCTCATCAGGCCACTCTGAGGCGGCGTCGCACATGCCACAACTAGAAGGACCTGCAACTAGAATATACAACTATGTGCTGGGGGAGCTTTGGGGAGAAGAAGAAGAAAAAAAAGAAGAAGATTGGCAACAGATGTTAGCTCAGGTGCCAATCTTTAAAAACAAAAATACAAGATGTTGCCAAACCCACAAAAGTGGTGAGTCTTTAACACACTATTTAATCAAGCTAGAATAGATACAACTGACAAAAAACTAAAGATGTCAAAGAACCGACACACTACCCTGAAGAAGAGTGAATCAAAAATCCGTGTCTGTGCTACACTCGGCTCGTACCTTCTTTTTGCTACACGTGTGTGTTGGGAAGAAAGAAAATGTCAAGTATTCCCCAAAGCGGAAATTGCACAGGCCCAACTCTATCTCTGTGAGACAGTGAGCCAGAAATTTCCCACAAAAGTAAACCAAACAGTAAGAACAATGGCAACAATCCTCACCTCTTTCTTGATTAACTGTTGGGTCGAAGAGAAAATAAAAACTATAATGGCGGGTTGTTTTGCAATCAGGAATACCACATAATTATATTTATGGGGATAATGCCAATTTACGTCATTCTGACTTCAAGGGTGTGATGCGTTAGGCCTTGGCCCTAAAGCAGTGGCTGTGGAACATTGTGAAACTTAACAACCTTAAATGCATTCATTATTTTAAGGAAAAAAATAACACAAATAACTAAACTAATATTTAAACTCAAAATTCCAGGGAAAGAAGTTTAAAACAGACTAAAGCAAGGACTGAAAAAAGAAATCATGACGACATAATAAAGATGAGGGGGCTGGCCTGGTGGTCTGGTGGCTAAGTTTGTGTGCTCGGCTTCGGGGGCCCTGGGTGCGCAGGTTCAGATCCCGTGCGTGGACCTACACACCACTCATCAAGCCATGCTGTGGCAGCATCCCACATACAAAATAGAGGAAGATTGGCACAGATGTTAGCTTAGGGCCAATTTTCCTCAAGCAAAAAGGGGAAGATTAGCAACAGATGTTACCTGGGGCCAATCTTCCTCACCAAAAAAAGATAAAAGTTGAATTTCATGAATTCGAAAGCAGTAGAATTGATAAATAAATCGAAAAGTTGATTCTTAAAAAAAAAAAGGTTGAAATACCTAGACCTATGCCAAATTTAATAAAAGGAGAGAAAAATCAAATATAATTAGCAAGTTGATGTCATTAACGCGGATTAAAATGTAAAATTATAAGAATTATAATTTCATATAAATAGATTTTAAAAATCTTATTGAAAGGTAGGATTCAAATTAATAAACAAAAGGAATAGACTCAAAAAGAAAAGAAAACCCATGTGCTCCCATGAGCGAGGAACAATTTGAAAGCATAATCAAAGAATCACCTTCCTAGAGTCTTTGGAGACCATTGGGGCAGTAAATTCTTCCAGATTCCCAAGAAAAAACTCATTCCAGCCTATGTAACCCATTTCTGACGTGGAAAAGAATAACAAGCTCTCAACTCATTTTATGAAGTTCGTGTAACCCCACTCCCAAACTCAGCAGAGAAAGCCCAGCTGCCGTTTGTCCCTAAATTCTATTGATTGGTAGTCCCCCTTGTCAAGGGCAAGCCAGCCTTTTCTTTCCAGAATTATCTCTGGGACCCCCAGGAGATTGTCTTCTAGAAAATTCTCCGCACAGCTGGGCTTTGCTCTCTGTCTTCCTCCTCACTGTCATTGACTTTCCACGTGGATAACCTGCTCACCCACCAGCCCGTGTCCACACTACTGCTGAGTGCCTCTGACCCTCTAGGACCACCGCGTGGCCCATGGGCATTGCTGACCAGCTGTGGCCAAAAAGGCCCCTTTGGGGACGCTTTGGATGTTAGGGCTGACTCTGCTAGGCCTTGGGGACTGAGAGTGGGTGAGGTAGAGTGCATCCTTGGAGATTGTAGCTGCTCCCCGCCCCCTTTCCCACCAGCACCTCTGTATCTGCCCTAACTGAGACGCGTCTCCGCTTCTCATATCTTGTTCTCTTACTGGGGGAGTGGATCCCACAGCAGCGTTATTTGGGTCCCTTAGAGAATATGGTTCTTTCAGTTTTGCCACAAAACTTTCTCCTATTGAGCTCGCAGTCACTAGTAGCTGACAGACACCCAACTCCAAACTAGCTCAAGAAAAAAAGTGGATGCAACAAATCTCTAGGGCTTCAGGCATGGCTGTGTCCTGGTGCTTAAATGATAGTTCTTCATTTGTTAGCTCTTCATTTCCCTGAGTCGACTTGATTCTCCAGCAGACTTCCTCCAGATGCGCGGAAAGACGGTCCCAGGCGGCTTCAGCCTTAACTGGTCTTTGCAGCTTATACTCCCGAAAGACAAAAAAATGAGCATCTTTTCTGATATTTCTGGCAAAAACTCAAAGGAAGACTAATTAGTCTGGCTTGTAACAAATGTCCAAGCCGGAACCAGTGTCCAAAGCAAGGAGAAGGGAGCTCTCCGACCAGGACATCGTTGAGGCCAGGGGCAGGGTTAGTCCTACTTGATCCACGTGGCCTGAGCAGGATTACAGTGGAAGAGGTCAGTGAAGGAAGGATGGATTCCCCAAAGGAAGGGGTTATGAGGAGACATAATTACAGACTCGGCCTCCAGAACCCCGGGCTGGGATAGGTTAAAGCGGATCTGCACACAATCTGATGCTCCCACGCTTGAGCCCCCAGATGAGCTTGTGCCCTCCATCAAACCCCTCCTCACAAGATGGTTTTCTCCTGGGTGTCCTCCATCCTTCTTGCAGTCTGGCTTCCGTTCTCTGTCCACCGAAGTCCATCGGGCTTGTTCATTTGTGGTGACCCCACCTTAAACAGAGGTCACATCGCTTCCCACAGAGCTTTCCGGTCTGTGCGAATCTGGAGTTGAGGCTCAAACCCCAGGTTTGGAGTGAAGGAGGGAGGAAGCCAGGGCAGAAGAAAGGGAGGATGAATTTCCATTTTCTTTGCACAAGTCCGGGGCCTGCTTTCCAGAACCAAACCTGTGTTAGTTATCTATCGCTGAGTAACAAATTATACCGAAACTTAACAGTTTAAAAAATAATAAATGTCTCAGGAATTTGGGAACAAATTAGGTGGGCCCACTAGATGCAAAAATACTAAAGGAAATGTTAGAGAATCCAACTTAGTAGCACATTAGAAATGTAGCTCAATGGGCAAAGGATTTGAATAGATATTTCTCCAAAGAAGATAAACAAATAGCCAATAAGCACGTGAAAAGATGTTAGTATCTGGTATCTTCAATGAACAAATAGCAAGAAAAATACTAAAAGAGGGAGAGAGAACTAATAGAGTTTTTTTTGAGACATAATTGACATATAACATTATATTAGTTTCAGGTGTACAACAGAATGATTTGATGTATGTATATATTGTGAAATAATCACCACAATAAGTGTAGTTAATATCCATCCCCTCGTATAGTTAAAAATTTTTTTTCTTGTGATGAGACCTTTTAAGATCTACCCTCTTAGCAACTTTCAAATATGCAATACGGTACTGTTAACTATAGTCACCGGGCTGTACGTTACATCCCCAGGACTCATCTATTTCATCACTGGAACTTTGTGCCTTTTGATCACCTTCACCCATAGTTTGAAAGAGCCCTCAGGGCCATGTGTGGCTCTTGCCTGAATGCAGATTTGAATAAACCAAGTAAAAAAAATGATGAGATGATCAAGGAAATCTGAACGTTGACTGAATATTTGATGATATTAAGGCATCAATGTTTAATTTTTAAGATGTGATAATGGCATTACAGTTATTCTTTTAAAGGATTGTTAACTTTTAAAGATACATGTTGAAATATTTGTGAACAAAATAATATAATATTGGGAATATGTTTCAAAATTGTCCAGAGTGGGAAGGGGAGAACATGAGGGAGGGTGAAACAGACTGGACAACACTGGGGGCCGGGGGCTGGGGGGTTCATTATCCTAGGCTTTCTACTTTAATATTTGCTTGACAATGTCCCTAATAAAAGATCTTTTAAAAACATCAATTTCAACCCAAAAGTTGACATCCTATGGGATAGTAAAGCGCTAGAGTGGTTCTCATCAAGGTCACCCCACAATCGTGAGCTAACTAGGTCTAGAAGGTCACCATGCAAGAAGACATGACACAATAAAACGGACTAAGAAGTATGATTAGCGAAAAGGAAGTTATACGATTTGCAGACGATATGGTTGGTGCCTACAAAAACACCCCAAATCAATTGAAATATTCCAAATTTACGACAGTGTAGCCAAGAGGCTAAATGCAAGATAGAAACTCATATAGGAAGAACAGAAATGCTTTCTTATATATCAATAACCATCAATTGAGGCTAACTAATGACCTGATATAATCTCTCCCTTCTTTTGTTCTCTCTCTCCCCTGGTCCTGGTCCTCAGGCAACCACTGATCTGCTTCCTGTTATTGTGGGTCAGTTTGCTTTTCTCTGTAATTTTGTATAAATGGAATCATATGGTATACACTGGTTTTCATCTGGCTGCGTTCACCCTGCATGATCATTTTGAGAGTTATTCCTGTTGTGGGTCTCGGTAGTTCCTCTTCACTGCTGAGTGGTGTTTCATCGTATGGATATACCACAGTTTATTTCACCCATTCGTCTGTTGATAGATATTTGATTGTTTCTACTTGGGGCATATTAGAAGTAAGGTTTGGGGCCAGCCCAGTGGCACAGCGGTTAAATGCACACTTCGGCAGCCCAGGGTTCACTGGTTCAGATCCTGGGTGCGGACATGGCACTGCTCATCAGGCCACGCTGTGACAGGCATCCCACAAAGAAAGTAGAGGAAGATGGGCACGGATGTTAGCTCAGGGCCAGTCTTCCTCAACAAAAAGAGGAGTATTGGCGGCAGAAGTTAGCTCAGGGCCAATCTTCCTCAAAAAAAAAAAAAAAAAAAACGAAGTAAGGTTGCTATGAACACAGATGTACAAGTCTTCGCCTGGACTTATATTTTCTTTCTCTCTTGGGTAAATACCAAGGAGTCAAATGCATAGATCATATGGTAGGTGTATGTTCAACTTTTTAAGAAACTAGCAAACTTTTTTCCAAAGTAGTTGTGTCATTTTACATTCCACCAACAATATAGGAGGGTTCCACTTTCTCCAGATGCCCATCAACACTTAGTATGGTCATTTTTTAAATTTCAGCCATTCTAATAGGTATGTAGTGGTATCTCACTGTGGTTTTAATTTCATTTTGTTAATGACTACTGATGTTGGGCATCTTCTCATGTGATATTAGCTACGTTCATGTCTTCTTTGGTGAAGCCTCTATTAAAATTGTTTTCCTGCGTTATAAGTTCAGTTACTTTTTTTCTTATTACTGAGTTGTGAGAGTTCTTGATATATTCTGGATACAGGTCCTTTATGAGGTATATGCGTTGTAAAATTTCTCCCAGTCTTTTGAAGAGTAGAAGTTTGTAATGTTGACAGAATCTAAGTTAGCAAGAAATTTTTTCTCTTATGGATTGTGTCTTCATCATATTTAAGAAATCTTTGCCTAACACAAGGCCACAAAAACTGTCTTCTGTTTTCTTCTATAAGCTTTAGTTCTAGGTGTTTTTTGTGTTTTTTTGGCTGAAGAAGATTGGCCCTGAGCTAACATTTGGGCCCATCTTCCTCCATTTTATATGTGGGACGCCTACCACAGCATGGCTTGACAAGTGGTACACACGTCCACACCTGGGATCTGAACTGGTGAACCCTGGGCCGCCAAAACGGAGCGTGCAAACCCAACCGCCACACCACCAGGCTGGCCCCCAGTTCTAGGTTTTAGTTGAGGTCTATGATCCACTTTGAGTTCTTTTTTTTGTTTAATGATCTGAAGTATAAATCGAAATCAGTTTCTCAATTTATTATTATTATTATTATTACCATTACCATTATTATTATTATTATAGCCTCTCCAAAAAAAATTTAATTAACTTAAATTTTAATGTTTAATTTAAATTTGAACATAATTTCCTCCTAATGAGAGAAATTAAATACCAAGGAGTAAGGTTTTGTCAAGTAGGATGGAGCCACAGAGTGTCACAAATCATTGCAACACATAAGCTTTTTCATCCCCCTCTTGGAGCCAATTTTTGCCCCATCAGCAATGCCACCTCCACTGACCTAGACTGAACTTTCAGTTTTTTGGTTTTTGTTGTTTGCATGTGGATATCAATTGTCCCAGTACATTTGTTGAGAGAGTGTGCTTTCTCCACCAAATGGCCTTTGCGTCTTTGTTGAAAATCAATTGACCATATATGCGTGAATCTATTTTGGGACTTTATTCCTTTCCATGGATGTATTTGTGTATCTTTATGCCAATACACATTGTCTTGATTTCTGTGGCTTTATAATGTCAGGTAATGTAAGTCTTTGAACTTCATTCTTTTTTTCAGAATTGCTTTGGTTGTCCTAAGTTTTTTGCATTTCCACGTAAACATGAGAATCAGCTCGTCAATTTCTACAAAAAAGCCTACTGGCATTTTGGGTGGGATCACACTGCATCTATGGATTAATCTGGAGGAGAATTAACATGTTAATAATACTGAGTCATTTGGTCCGTCCACAGATATGGGAAACTAAATCAAAGAAACCTCATTTATAACAGAGTCGGGAAGCCTCGAAGGGGAAACTCCCATATGTACCACTTGTCGCAGCCATACCAGCAGGTAGAAGGAAGAAAAGAATTATTTTGACAAAGGAGGACATTCACCACATGGGAATTTCATCTCCTGCTTTTTCTTTTTTTCAGGAAGATCAGCCCTGAGCTAACATCTGCCACCAATCCTCCTCTTTTTGTGAGGAAGACTGGCCCTGAGCTCACATCTGTGCCCATGTTCCTCTACTTTATATGTGGGACGCCTGCCACAGCATGGCTTGCCAAGCGGTGCCGTGTCCGCACCCGGGATCCGAACCGGCAACCCCCAGGCTGCCAAAGCAGAGTGTGTGAACTTAAGCGCTGCGCCACCAGCCCGGGCCCTCATCTCCTGCTTTTAAGAATGTTTTATTTTAGGGGGTGAAATTATGCTTGGAGACTGAGACTGTCTATGCCAAAAGGTCATTTAACACAGGTTTACTGTGGGATTTATAATAGCTTCGTAAGCCGATAGCATACAGGATAATATCTCTTAATAAACCAATAAAGAAATAACATAGCATTATCCAGACCAACCATAGATTAATCACACCATTCCAGGCAAGGGGAAATAAAACGAATAAAGTCCAGCGGGAGGCGGAGGGTGAAAGGCGCGACTAGACACGTGTGTATGGTGACGGATGGTCATTGGTCTTGGGGTCGTGAACATGATGTAATCTACACAGAAATCAAAATATAATGATGTACACCTGAAATTTATATAACGTTCTAAATCAATGTTACCTGAACAATAAAAAAAGGAACACAGTCCCAATTTAATCGAGGTGTACCTTTTTCTTTGAGTAGGTATTGGGGGAGATGACTAAACCAACCAAGAGTTGACTTCTGGCTGCCAGCGCAGAATAAGGTCTCTCGTTGCTGGGGAAGCACAGTGCCAGTGTCGGCGGGCAGGCTGAGCTCCTTCATGGGCCACTGCATGGTTTGTCATCACTACCAATAAGAGAATCGCCCTTCCAGAGTAGGAGCCAATGCCCCCAAGGTCTTCAGAGAGTTTATTTAGGTCACCAAAGAGTCGCCTTGCCCAGACCGTAGCTCTGGAACATTCCTCACCAACTCTGGGCATTTAGAGCCCCCAGGGCTGTTTCTCCCATGTTCTGACTGATCAGCCCGCAGCAGTGTCATCATCAGCTGAGCTACTGAGCTCTTATCAATGAGCTGGAATGACGACGACCCAAATTACTTCGTTCCTCCATCAACACAACGTTCTTGTCTTTGTCATAACCAAGTGGGTTAAAACAACTTGACTTCAGTCATAAACAAGTGGATTTGAAATTATCAAACCAACACGCATCAAAGAAGGAAGATCAAACAACCCTCCCCAATTTCCTCCTAAAACCTAATAAAACCCGACCCGTCTCTTTGTCTCTTGGGACTTGCCCGTTTCACCACAGCTGGGGTGCCAGCATCGCGATTCCTCTGCCATTCCCAAATAAACCCCTTGTGCTGGTAAAATAACTGGCTGTTTTATTTTTAAGCTTGACAAATACTCTATAAAGATATACATATATGTGTGTGCGTGTGTTACATATCCTTTTAATTCCTCTCAGCAATGTTTTGAGTTTTCAGTGTTCAGGTCTTGCAAATCTTTTGTCAAATTAATCCCTGAGTATTTAAAATTTTTTGATGCTGTTGTAAATGTTATGGGGTGGGTTTTGGTTTTTTGGGTTTTGGGGGTATAGTTTTTAAAGTTTCAATTTTTGATTGTTTGTTGGTAGTATGTGGAAATATGGCCATAAAAATTATTAGGAATACCTTAACAAACATGAGACGTGTATGAAGAAGCATAATGTAACTGCGGCCCCCCCCAGGACCAGTTCAACTGACCCCATCGTATCAACAGACCAATTCAGAGTGGCTCCTCAGGAACTGAGACCCTTTGTCCAGTTCAGGCCGGTTGAGACCACCAACCCATCAACTGGGCCTGCGCAAATGTCCCATAAGTGACCCTTTCGATGTCAAGGGGCTGAAAACTCCCCTCTCTGTCAGGGTAATGCCACCATTTTGTGATCATGTGTCCTAGAAGAGGCATGAAGCTTGACTACTCTTGTGCAGATCATCAATGGCCTCACCTCTCCTCACCTTCCATCATCTATCTCCACCCTTCAGGCCACCTGCTCTTCATCCCATAAATTGTGCCCCAAGCCCTGGATTGGGGAGACAGATGTGAGAGCATATGGCCCTGTCTCCTTGCAGATGGGTCTCACTAGAAAGCCTTTCTTCCCTCAAAAGTCTGTGTGCCACCATGTCAGCCTCTGTGTGCACTGGGAGGCAAGTCCTTGCTCAATAGCAATAAAAACCTTTTCTTGGTGATATAAGACATTTGAACAACATATGTTTTAGGATGGAAGTCTGAATATTAATGTCTAACTTTTAACACAATTCTATCCAAAATTCTTTTTCACTTTTTCTGAGAATTTGACAAACCTCCTTCTCTTTCTTTCTTTTTTTGGTGAGGAACATTGGGCCTGAGCTAAAACCTGTTGCCAATTTTCCTCTTTTTGCTTGAGGAGGAGTGGCCCTGAGCTAACATCTGTGCCCATCTTCCTCTGCTTTCTTTTTTTGGATGTGGGACACCAGCACAGCATGGCTTGATGAGTGATGTGGGTCTGCACCTGGGATCCGAACCGGCAAACCCAGGTCGCCAAAGCGGAGCGAGCAGACTTAACCACCTCATCGCTGGGCTGGCGCCCCAACAAAGCTCTTTTAAAAGCCATCTGACAGAATAAACAATCAAGGCTAGTTAAGAACACTTGAAAAGGAAAGAAACTAGCTTTACCAGATTAAAAACCCATTACAAATTAACTACTACAGTAGTTAAATTAATATTGCCTGGTACAATCACACATGGTCAGATTTTTTTTTGCTGAGGAAGGTTAGCCCTGAGCTAATATCTGTTAATATCTGTGCCAATATTCCTCTATTTTCTACGTGGGACGCCAACATGGCATCGCCGCCGCGTGGTGTAGGTCCACCTCCAGTAACTGAACTTGGGCCGCTGAAGTGGAGCGTGCCAAAGTTAACCATTAGGCCACGGGGCCGGCCCCCATGGTCAGGTTAATGATACTTAATAGCTCCGAAATTGACCCTGGGATAAACAGGATTGTCATATACAACAAAGCAAGAATTGCAAATTAGGGGGCAGGGCACTGTTCATTCAGTAAATGGCTCTAGGACACATAACTATTTGGAAAATAACATATAACATAATAAAATCCAGAAAAACTGAAGGACATAATGTAAAAAATAATAATGATGTCACAAAAACAGTGGGAACTGTAGATGAACATGTCACGGTTCTCTGCATAAAGCAATGGAGGAAGTCACAAAGAAAAAGGCACTGGATGTAAACATATTCCCATTTCAACTTTTTGTGCTTCAAACACCTGCGGGCGCTGGACAGAGAAGTCATGTGGCCTCAGGGACATCTGAGGAGGGGGCAGAAAATCTGAGGAATCCAAGGTGAGAGAGGTCAAGAGTGGAGTGGACAGGGCAACTGCCTGTGCCCCCTCCCACCCCAGGCCTGTGAGGTCAGGGTGGAGACCCCGAGCCCGTCCAGCTGAGTCAGGGAGGGGCCACCTGTCCCTGCAGCGCCATGATCCTTGGCCAAGGCGAGCAATTCGGCATAGAGAAAATCAGACACTCAAAAATTAAAGGGATAGATTATAACTCAGCTGAAATACCCAAGAGTTGAAAATATTAAAGGACATCTAGGATTCATTGAAAGAGGAACATGTAAAAGTGAAAAAATGAGGGGCTGGCCTGGTGGTGTGGTGGTTAAGTTTGCACACTCCACTTTGGTGGCCCAGATTCGTGGGTTCGGATCCCAGGAGCGGACCTACACACTGCTCATCAAGCCATGCTGTGGCTGCATCCCACATACAAAATAGAGGAAGATGGGCACAGATGTTAGCTCAGCGATAATCTTCATCAAGCAAAAAGAGGAAGACTAGCAACAGATGTTAGCACAGGGCCAATTTTCCTCACCAAAAAAAAAAGAAAAGTGAAATAATGAATAAAGTAATTGAATAGCTGGCAAAAGATAAGCCAACTTAAAAGAAAAAACTCAGAATGATAAGGTGTGCTAGATAGAACAATGTACGTATGTCTGAAGTCAAGACATCAAAACCATTTCCAGGAATGTTTTTTAAAATTAAAAAACAAGAAGAAGCAAGCAAAGAGTGTGAACTCATATAGGGACATTTGGTTTGAAGTCCTGGGGTGGGCACAGGGCTGGGCCTCAGCTTTTGCACAGAACACCTGTCTTCCCCACATTCCTCGGCCAGCGGAGGGCCAGGCGCAGCTCGCCTGAGCTGCAGGAAAACCAGCGGCCTGCAGAGACCCCAGGCCCCATGCCTGGCTCTTGTGCGTTCTTCAGACGGAGCTTGCAGAGCGCCTGGTGGCATTGGAATCTCCTGTCTGTTGGCCTTGCTCCCCCATCTAGGGGCTGGGCTGGCAAGCACTGACACCCAGGCGGACAGGGTCTGCTTTGTCCGTGAGCCCAGGCTCTGTCCTCACGACCCTTCTGGGCCTCCTCAGATTCCACGGGCCTCCCCTTGGGCCACCAATGGTGCTGACAGTCACTGGGCAGGAAAGGCCACAGCACCCTGCAGAGGGGCGGCCTGTGAATCCCCGGGCTCCGGCTAGGCCTGGGAGCTCTCCGGCTCCTCCTCTGCCTCTGTGGGAAGTTTTGTTTCTCTTTTTGGTCATTTGCTTTTTAACTGTTTAACTTACTTTTTGAATACGTACATGCACGTTGCACACAATTACAAAAGAGAATATGGTAAAGAAAAGTCCCTCTTCCTCCCCTGCTACCAGCCACCACGTTCCCATCCGCGGAGGCCACCACTGCCACCTGTCCCCACGGATGCTTTCTGAGATAATCTATGCGTATGCAGGCACACGTGGAGCTATCGCTCTCTTTTTATCTTTCACACAAATTGAAGCACGCTAGGCTTGCGGCATGTTGCTTTTTCACTTAAAAGTGAACCTGAGAAATCGTTCCACGTCGGTCTGTGTGGAGTTGCCACATTCCATTTGAAGCTGCTCGATGTTCTATTCCAGGCACGAACTCTGTTGTACACAACCAGCCCCCGCTGATGGACGTGCCAGATCAATCGTTGTTGATGGAACATCACCCCCGCCCCATTTTACGTCTCCCCTGAATTTCCAGAATCCCATTCTCATATGTTCTAGGCTGAATTCTGCCCTTGAGAGACAGCCTCCCCCGATTTAGAAGGCTGAAGGATGTAGGAGTCATTGCTCTCCAGCAGCAGCTAATGGGCAGGCAGGGAAAATCATTGCTGGCGTCTTTCCTTGGTTTCTGGGGTCCCCCGCCAGATGCCCACTTCAGTGCAATGGGCCATTCTTGGTCCTCTGGTCTGTTCTTCCAATTCTGAACCACACAGTCTCAGTCAACACGGAGCAGGCTGGGCAGGATGGGGCTCAGGAGCTTCACACCGTTGCCAGCAGGGGGAGCCAAAGGGCAGGAGGCTGTGAAGGTGGCCGCCCCTCCTCCTCCTGCAAGTGATGAGTCAGGAGTCTGGTCTACCTGTAGATGCTGGAGAAAGCCACTGTCTGCTCCACACGCCTGAGAACCAGCGGGGTCTGCAGAGGGGGTGCTTGGTGGTTGATGGGAGGGCAGCGTATGTGACTTCCCAACCACGACCCCGGCCCTGGGCCCAGAAAAAGCCTCAGCATTTCCCCTGTTGCCTGTTCCCAGGCTGGGGGAGGCTTGCGGGGTCACTTACAAAGAGGAATGTGCAGTCAGAATCAGGGTGAGCACCCAGCCTGAGGGCCACAGGGCTGAGGTCAGGAGCTGTGCACTAAGGAATTTGGCCTCCCCCTGTGAGAGATCTGGCCTTGGTCCCTTTGTCCTGGCTCCTGGGAGGTAGCTTGCAAGCTCTTAGAATTTCCCGAGTGACAGGAGTGTCTTTGTTATCCATGGTGGGCCCCGGACCACTCCTGATAGTTTGTCCTAACAGAGTGACTCACGGTGGGCCACTCGGGCCATGAGATACTGGCTTGACCTCCAGGGAGGCGGGTGGGCTGGAGTCCGAGTTCAACGCCACGGGCAATGATTAATCAGCCATGCCGCACAATGAAACCCCAACACCCAGTCGGACTCCAAAGCTCGGTGAACTTCCCTGGTTGTCAGTACTCTGTGCCACTGTCGCACATCGTGGCCAGGAGGAGGTAACGCCACCCACGGCTGCACGCGGAGAGGGTGAGCAGTGCTCCGTGTTTGGACACCCCGGACTCCACGCGATGCCTCTCTTCCTTTGGCTGGTTCGAATTTGCATCCTTTCCCTGTAATCAATGTGACTGCGAGTAGAATAGTTTTCAGGGGGTTCTGTGAGTCACTCCAGCAAATCATCAAACCTGAGGGTGGTCGAGAGGGCCCCCCAATTTGTGACCGGCTGGTCTAAAGTAAAGGGGGTCCTGGGGACCCCTGAACTTGCAGCCGGTGCCTGAAGCGAGGGCAGTCCTGTGAGCACCGGTCCCTCAAACTGCACAAGTGGCTAAAGTCGCTGCAGCTGGTGTCAGGGGTCTGGGGAACCTTGGCAGTCTGAGGGCCGTCCCCCTACCTTCACAGTTTGGCTGATTCCCAGGCAGGCACAGAACCCATCCCCAGTTCTGTTCGTATATTCCCTGGTGGGGTCTGCTATGACCCGACATGCTCCATGACCTTCTCCATGGCCAGGACTCTGCCCCTAGACTCACAAGCGCCGTGGCCTTGGAGCACTTAAAAAGAGGGCTGGAATCCTCCCTGTCTGGTCTTTACTTTGCCTCACCCAGTGATGCTTGACACAGAGGACGAGACTGAGAGAAAGGCTAGGAGGCCCGTGAGCCCCTTGAAGTTGCCTGCAAGGTTCCATGTGTATGGATTTGTGGATTTTTCTAGAGAGAGTCCTTGGTTGTCCTCACACTCTCAAAGCAACACTGTAGCTGCCAAGACATGAAGCGCACCCAGATCCTTCTGAGATTTCCCCAGACTCACGGGCAGACGCCAAGATGCTGACAAGGCACCAAAAGGCTCCAAAAAGGAGATCAGATCATGGAGGAGGTCCCTGAAGACAAATAGGTCCACTTCGGGACGGGGGAGTCATATCTAAAGGTTTCCATCTAATAATTCCCAAGCCACGTGTCATGGGACATGCGTCCTTGTGGTGTTGGAAAAGGAGTGTGAAAATGTGCTCTGATGCAGTGGGGAAGGACGGGTTGGTCCCCAGAATTTCCCCAGCCGTGAGCCTGAGGTGGGAACCAGGGGTTCTGGAAAAAATGTGCAAATCCCCCACCTCACCCCAGGGATTTGGGCCAGATCACTCAGGGATGGAACACCACAAAGCCGGGGCCAGAAGCAGGGCCACCTCCTCACCCAGCGCAGTGGAGATGTTGAGGCAAAGGGTCTGGCCAAGCTGGAATGTGAGAGTGGGTAAGGTAAGATGGGGTCAGGTCAGCCTGGGAGAAACACTGTGCTAGTCAAGTTACCCTGCAGAGCTCAGTTCTCATGGACCAAATGGAAACAATAAGACCTCCAGCAGAGGGCGATACTGTGGCGTCAGTGCTTAAGGAAGTGCCAACAACTGGAGGTAAAACGTGAGCCCAGTCAAGAAGGACCAAGGCCCAGCCCAGTGGCCTGAGGATGATGACAGGGGCAAGTCCTCATGTCCCCAGGACCTAAAGCTGAAGGGCAGTTGGCACGGTGGCTGGGACAGGACGGTGTGATTCTGTCATTGGGATTATCAGCCCAGCTTTGTAACGAACCTGGCCGGGCAGACCAATCTCATTTTCTGGAATGGTGTAGTGGGTCTGTGTGCGTGAATAGACAGCCAGAGGATCCTCCCAGATCCAGTAAACCAGGGCTCATTGGTTAATTTAACAAAAAGACAAAAGGCAAGTTTGTCCAGACAGGAGGAGGTTTAAACCATGGATAGAACAATAGATGGGGAGAACTGAAGGAGAGTCCGACCCTTGGTGACACCAGCCGTGTCTTCTGGGGCTCAGCACAAGGAGGGACCTCGGAGCTACCGGGGCCAAACTCCTCTCCTTGCAGATGGCCACTCCCCCTCAACACCTGTAAGCAACCGTTGTTCTTCCGGATGGAGCAGCCTCGGGGACGTATCAGGCCACCACCCTCGTTAATGCCCTCGGCTGGCAGCAGAGCACACAGCCCCGCTCCAGCCTCCTCCCGCACTGGGGCCTCACTGGCTTCTTTCAGTCTGTGGGAGCCTTGCTGCTTCCAGCCGCCGCCTGACGACCACAGTGGCAGCGGAGCTTCACCATGATCCTGTGTCAGTCTTCAGATGCGGCCTTAACCTGGGGTCCACGAATTCAGGGGGTTGTAGGATAAAACCTACATCTTCATTTTCACCAACCCTTAAGTTTCCTCTGACTGTAAATGTAGGCAACAAACCACAGTGATATTAGCCGTTCTGTGACTTTGACACACTGTCAGCCAGAGTTTTGGCCAGAGAAACACAACCAGCAGGAGATACAGTCAAATCTCCTTAATCTGAGGTCATTACGGTCCCTCAAATTGCCGCCAACACTGGATCATGCCTACGAAGCATTGCTCCTCAGAGAAATACAGGGCTGGGTTCTCACAAGACTCTGGCCACAATTTCATCCACCAATCAATATATGTAAGCTTGTTTTATGTGTGTTTCTGTTTAAAGACTCCTGATTTAATATATATATTGACTCATTAACACTGAACTCTCCCTAACAGCACTGTGACTCAGGCCTGAACGAAGCTTACCTAACTCACGCATTTTCTCCGAAGGCACATCACAGCCTCCTTGCACTTGGGCACACTAGACAGCACTTCAGCATTATGCTTGGGGGCCATTTTGAACAGTGAAATCACCAACAAAGAGGACAAAAATGCTAAGACCATTGCACTAAATAGACTGCAAAAGAAGGTTACTTGTTTACAGTGTGAGCTGAAGCAAGGACGCGGAGTGTCACCTTGTGTGACCTCAGCTAGGAATGTACACGTTGGATGACTCAAATTCTTTGCCACTCTGCCCGTGTCCTGAATGACCATGAAAGCCATGACCACGACAACTGATTTGGGGGTTACAAAAACATTTTAGCAAGTAGTTGAATTTGCAAATACAAAAATCCACGAATAATGAGGATCGGCTGTATATATCAAGAGGTTTATTGTAAAAAGTTGGCTTTCGTGATTGTGGGGCTGGCAAGTCCAAAATGCGTGGGGCAGACAGCCAGGAAGTGCAGGCTGGAACTCTCTGACAGGAGCTGAAATACACAGGCAAAGCTTCTTCTTTCTGGAATCCTCTGCTCTGCTCTTATATCCTTCAACTGTTTGAATCAGACCCACCCAGATTGTCTAGGACAATCTCCTTTACTTAAAATCAACTGCCTATGGACTTTCACGACATCTGCAAAACACCTTCTCAGCCACACGTAGGTCAGTGCTTTACCGAAGCACCTGTCGCCTCACCACGTTGACACATCAAAAGACCTTCACAGTCACCGAAAGAAATCCCGTTACAGTTGTAATATTGAAGAAAAGGATGATAAAGACTGTTATCCAGTTTCACTTTGAATAATGAACACGACAGACACAAAAGCCGCAGTGTTTTTTGTGCTGAAAAATTCTTGGGAATGGAAGAATGAAACCAGCAAAACTAAAAGGACATGGCACGTCTGTCCCTGCTGAAAATGCAACTAAAGATGCAGGGGTTTGTGTAAGGAAAGCTCAACTCAAAAAGGCTGGAACACGTCCAACCTTTGGCTTTGCTTTTTCACAATAAGCTTTTATGGAAGCATCCTCTAAAACCACTTACCAGAGAGCCGAAGAAAAACCTCTCACGCTGTCAGGGAGACGGGAGAGAGCGCAAGGCCTGTGCACAGAAATTACTGAGCTACTTGTCAGATTGGATCAGAAGAAAACATTGGGAGCAGTTCCTTTGTCAAATGGGGTGATATGTTCTAGAACAGAAGACATTTCTTTTAACATTTTGAAACAGGTGGTTGAAGAAACAGCAGCCTTGCATTCTCCTCGAGCGTGGACCCCTCTCCATGTAGGCACCTGTGGGCATGCCGGCGCTGTAGAAGGATTCCTGCTTTGTGAGTCGCCTTTGTAAACTACAAAGGGTGTTACGACATTTTGGAAGTGGTAAAAAGTTTTTTTGCCAAATAAAAGTTTGCCTGGAAAGAAAAGCTTCATTCTCTGCCCAGATGGACCTCCTGCAAAGCTGACTTTGCAACCTTAGGGATAAAGAAAGCTTCCCATGTCGTCATCACTCGATGCTTTTTACACAGATGTGCACGGGGAATAAGGATTTCTCCAAAATCTCTGAAAGACGTTTTGTCAGCATTTCTAAAAGTCACAACAGTGACTTTCAAATGCAATGATTGAGAGACCTGCTTCTGATAAAGTTAATGACTTACATATTTTTTAAATTAATGTATAATTTACATTCAATAAAACACAAATCATATGTACAGTTTTATGAGTTTTGACAATTGCATACATCTGTAATCACCACCCCAATTAAGATATAGACTATTTCCATCCCCCAAGAAATTTCCTTGAGCACCTTTCCATTCTGTTCCACTCCACCCTCAAGAGGCAACCACTGAAGTGATTTTCTTTTTTTTTCTTTTTTTTTTGGAGGAAGATTAGCCCTGAGCTAACATCTGCCGCAAATCCTCCTCTTTTTGCTCAGGAAGACTGGCCCTGAGCTAACGTCTGTGCCCATCTTCCTCTACTTTATATGTGGGATGCCTGCCACAGCATGGCTTTTGCCAAGCGGTGCCATGTCCACACCCAAGATCCGAACCAGCGAACCCTGGGCCGCCGAAGCAGAACGTGCGAACTTAACCACTGCGCCACCAGGCCAGCCCCTGTTGTGATTTCTGTGATGAGGGATTAGTGCTGCTTGCTAATTCTGCCTTCTGTCAGTCTATGTAATACTTTGCAGTCGTCCATGCTGTTGCGTAAACAGGCAGTTTGTTCCTTCTTATTGCTGAGTAGCTTCATCGCGTTAATGGGCCACAGCCTCTTCATCCGTTCTCCTCTGCATGGACATTGGAGTTGTTTCCAGGTTTTGGCTACTACAAAAAAAGCTGCCATAAACATTTTTATACACATCTTTTTGTGGACATATTATGTTTTAATTTCTCTTGAGTAAACACTTAGGAGCGGAATTGACAAGTTAGAGGGTAGGTCCATGTTTACCTTTACGCTATTATAAACTGTCAGAGTAGATGTATGTTTAACTTTATAACAAACGGTCAAACACTGATTTAAATGGCTGCTATCACTCTACATTCTAGCAGCAATACATGAGTTCCAGCTGCTCTATATCCTTGACAGCCGTTGGCGTTGTTAGTGGTTTTAATTTCAGCCATGCTTGTGGGTATATAGTAGTATCTCAGTGTAGTTTTGTTTTTGTTTTTGTTTTTTTAAAGATTTTATTTTTCCTTTTTCTCCCAAAGCCCCCTGGTACATAGTTGTATATTCTAAGTTGTGGGTCCTTCTAGCTGTGGCATGTGGGATGCCGCCTCAGCATGGCTTGACGAGCGGTGCTATGTCCGCGCCCAGGATTCGAACCAGTGAAACCCCGGGCTGCTGAAGCGGAGCACGAACTTAACCACTCGGCCACAGGGCCAGCCCCTCAGTGTAGTTTTAAACTGTATTTCTCTGACGACCAGTGATGTTGAGCATCTTTTCATGTGTCTTTTTCCTGTCCAGATACCTTCTTTTATAAAGCGTCTGTTCGAGATTTTAGTCTTTTTATCGGGTTGTCTTTTTATTATGGATTGTAATCCTTTATATATTATAGGCACAAACCTTTTATCAGAAAGGATTTAAATATTTAAATGTTACGTATTGTAAATATTTTTTCCCAACCCTTGGCTTGCCTTGTCTTTTTCTTAACAATGTCTTCTGATGAGCAGACGTTTTAATTTTGGTGAAGTCCAGTTTATCATTTTTTTCCATTTATAGTTAACGCCTTTTATGTCCTAAGAAATCTTTCCCGGCCCTTAACCTTAAGTCATGGAGCCAGTCTCCTTTCTTTTCTTCCAGAAGCTTTATAGTTTTAGGTTCTGTATTTAGGTCTGTGGTCCATCTCGAATTAATTTT
Source organism: Equus asinus (assembly GCF_041296235.1). NCBI lineage: Eukaryota > Metazoa > Chordata > Mammalia > Perissodactyla > Equidae > Equus > Equus asinus. The sequence goes on along the minus strand of NC_091808.1, from coordinate 9,344,136 downwards.
TGTACATACTGGGAATTAAAAATCGAGGTTCCAGGGCTGGCCTGGTGGTGTAGTGGTTGAGTTCACATGCTCCACTCTGGCAGCCCAGGGTTCTTGGGTTCAGATCTCAGGCGCAGACCTACACACTGCTCATCGAGCCATGCTGTGGCTGCATCCCACATACAAAATGGAGGAAGCTTGACACAGATGTTAACTCAGTGGCAATCTTCCTCAAGCAAAAAGAGGAAGATTGGCAACAGATGTTAGCTCAGGGCCAATCTTCCTCACACATACAAAAAAAGTTGAAGTTCATTGTTTTTTCATATGAATATCTAGTTTTCTAAGCACTACTTGTTGAGAAGACTATCTTTTCCCCCATTGCATGCCTTGGTACCTTTATCAAAAATCAATTAACTGGGGCCGGCCCCGTGGCCGAATGGTTAAGTTCCCACGCTCTGCTTTGGCAGCCCAGGATTTTGCCGGTTCGGATCCTGAGTGTGGACATGGCACTGCTCATCAAGCCATGCTGAGGTGGCGTCCCACATGCCATGACTAGAAAGACCCACAACTAAAAATACACAACTATGTACCAGGGGGCTTTCGGCGAAAAAGGAAAAATAAAATCTTAAAAAAAAAATCAATTAACTGTGTATATGATAAATTATTTCTGGACTCTCTAGTCTGTTTCATCGATCTATATATTTATCCTTACAATAATAACACACTGCCTTGATTACTGTAGCTCTATGATAAATCTTGAAATCATTTAGTATAAGTTCTCTAGCTTTATTTCTTTTTCAAGATTGTTTTGGCTATTCTAGTCCTCTGCATTTCCATATAAATTTTAAGATCATCTTGTCAATTTCTATTAAAAAGTTTGCTAAAATTGATTGGGTTGAATCTACAAATAAATTTGGAGAGAATTGACATCTTAATAATATTGTTTTCCAATCTACAAATGTGGTGTCTCTCTCCAGTTATTCAGGTAATTTTTTTCCACAATGTCTTGCTCATCTTCTATTAAATTTACTTTTAGGGGCCAGCCTGGTGGCTCAGTGGTTAAGTTCACATGTTCCGCTTCTAAGCAGCCCGAGGTTTCTCAGTTCAGATCCCGGGTGCGGACATGGCACCACTTGGCAAACACCATGCTGTAATGGGCATCCCACATATAAAGTGGAGGAAGATGGGCACGGATGTTAGCTCAGGGCCAGTCTTCCTCAGCAAAAAGAGGAGGATTGGCAGTAGTTAGCTCAGGGTTAATCTTCCTCAAAAAAAAAAATTTTATTTCTAAGTATTTTTGGGTTTTTTAATGCAATTATAAATACTAATTTTAAAAAACTTTACTTTCCAATTACTTGCTGCTCTGTATATAAAGACAATTGATTTTTATATATTGATCTCATATCCTTCTAACCTTTATAATTTTGCTGATTAGTGATGGTTATTTTGGTAAATTCCTTATGACTTTGCTACATAGACAATAATATCATACACGAATAAAGAGTTTTAGTTTTTCCTTCCCAAACTTTGTGCTTTTTTCTTTGTTTTCTTTGCCTTATTGCTCTGGACTTGCAACACAACGTTAAGTAGAAATAGAGCAGACATCCTTGCCTTGTTCATCGTCTTAGGGGGAAACGACATTTCATCGTGAAGGATGATGTCAGCTGTCGGTTTTTTGTAGACGTCCTCCATCAGTTTGCAAAAGTTTGTTGAGTTTTGTTTACTAGGAATGTTGATTGCTGAATCGTGACAAATGCTTTTTCTGCTTCTGTTTGGACTGTTGTATTTTCTCCTTAATTCTATCACGTGAATTACATTGATTTTCAAAGCTTAATCAACTTTGAATTGAGAATACACCCCACTTGGTCATGATGTATCATCATTTCTATATATTTCTATATTTCATTTGCTAATATTTTAAAATAATTTTTATGTTTATGTTCATGAAGGCTATTGGTCTTTTTTTCCCTTATAATGTGCTTGTCCTATTTTGGTATCAGCACACATAAAATGGATTGGAAAGTGTTTCCTCTTCCTCTATTTTCTGAAATAGTTTGTGTTAGATTGGTGTTATTTCTTCCTTAAATATGTGATAATATTCACTCATAAAGCCATTTGGGTCTGGAGTTTTCTGTGGGAAGGTTTTAAATGATAAGTTTGATATCTGCAGTAGATATAAAGCTAGTTATTCAGATTTTCCATTTCTTCTTGTTTTAGTTTTGGAAAGTCGTGTTTTCAAAGAATCTGCTCATTTTGTCTAAGTTGTTAAGCTTACTGGTATAGAGCTGTTCATAATATTCCCTCATTATATTTAATACATGTAGATTCTGTAGTGATGTTTCCTCTTTCATTCCTGATATTGGCTATTTGTGTTTTCACTTTTTTCTTATCAGTCTTGTTATCTATTGTACTAATCTTTTTTTTTTTTTTGAGGAAGACTGGCCCTGAGCTAACATCCATGCCCATCTTCCTCTACTTTATACGTGGGACGCCTGCCACAGCATGGCTTGATAAGCAGTGCATAGGTCCACACCCGGGATCCGAACCAGCAATCGCTGGGCCACAAAGCAGAGCACGTGAACTTAACCAGTGTGCCACGGGGCCGGCTCCTCTCCTTCATTTTTAAAGACTACTTTGTAAATAGAAGTCTAGACTGATGTTTTTCTTTTAGCACTTTAAAGGTGTCATCCATTGTCTTATTTTTCCTAATGAGAATTTAGTCATCATTCTCACAGATGTTCCTTTGCATGTAATGGGTCTTTTTTGTGTGGCTGTTTCAACGTTTTTATCTTTTCAACAATTCAGTTATGACGTGCTGAGGAGTGACTTTCTTCTTGGGTCTGCGGGTCATTTTATGTCAAATTTAGAAATTTTTCAGCCATTATCTTTCAAAGGTTTTTTCTGCCCCACGCCTTCTCTCTTCTCCCTCTTGGACTCGATTACACACACGTCAGACAATTCGCTATTGTCACTGAGGATCTGGTCATTTTTACCCCAAACGTTTTTCTCTTTGACCTTCAGTTTGGATAACGTAAAGGAGGAAAAAAATCTTTTTCCTCCACCCTTGTAAGTTCTTGGCTGGAGCCCCTGTAACAAAAGACAGACTAGCAAGAGAAAAACAAATGTATTTAACGTAAGTTTTACGTGACACGGGAAGTCTTCCTAAGGAAATGTAGACCTGAACTCAGTTAAATCTGAGTGTCTTTATGTTAGTGGAGAGTTGTGGAAAAATGTGCTGGATCCAAAAAAGGGTATGAGCTGAGTAGTAAACTAGGGAAAACAGCAAGGTATGTTCCTTCACACGCCCTCTTGGGGTCCCTGTCTTCGGAGAGGCTGTCCCTTTCCTCCGCGTGCAGGGAGGGCACCTCTCACACGCAGGGTCTCTGACTTGCTTCGGGGGAAGCTCAGAAAGTTTTTCCTGCACCTGCCATTGCTCGAAGTCCTTCAGCTTGAAATAGTCAATAGACCACGATGTCATATTTGGGGGCAGCGTGTCCTGAACTCTGTCAATAGTTTCTATTGATCTAGTTTACCGATCCTTTCTCCTGCTGTTAAGCCCTCCTAGTTGCTGTTTTTCAGTGACAGGGATTTCCATTTGGTTCTTTTCTTAGAGTTTCCATACCTTTCCAGAAATTCTCCATTTCTTCATTCAATATGTTCATCTCTTCCTGCAGATTCTTTAACATATTTATGATTAAAGTCCTTGCCTAGAAATTTTGTTTTTTTGTTTGTAGACATTTTCAGACTTCATTTGTTGCTTACTGGACATTGTATATTACACTGCAGAGTCTGGATTCTGTTGTCCTCTTCTGAACACTGGTGAATTTTGTTCTCATAGGCGATCAAATTCCTGACAGATCGCTTTATGTGGGGGCCGTTTCAGGCTTTCACGATGTTGGTTGAGTCTCTTGGTTCTTGCCTGTTGCTCTTAGCCCTGGTCTTAGTCCTTAGGCCTGGAATGTGGCTGCTAGAGCGTCAGAGAAATGCTTGAAGTGTTCATCAAACCCCTCTAACTGGGCCGAACTTGAACTCCAAACTCTCTCCAGCACCAGGCAGCTGCTGGAACCTGCAACCAGCTCCCTCTTCCACGGCTGCTCCCCCCTGGGCCATTAAAGGCACACCATTTAGGACCCAGCCAAGAATTTGAAGGCCTTTAGTATGCAGATTTTATGGCTTTCTCCTCTGTGCCTCCCTCATTTTCAGGGAAATTTCCAGACTCAGACTCCAACCTGACTCCTCAGTACACTAAGACCCACTTTCTGCTTAACCTGTACGCCCGAGAAATCATAGGAACTGGGGTCTCTACAGGTAAAACTAGTTAAACGTGGCTCTCACCCAATGGCCTTACTTTCCTCAGGGACGGTAGCTGCTCCCGTCTCTATTGGGGATTGTCTGTCTGTTCTCTGACCCCTTCCAAAGTTGATTTTTACATTTTGTCCAGTTTATAATTGGTATCAACAGGAGGGTTATTCTGTTACAAGCCACTCCATTATTACCCAAACCAAACTCCCTAACCGAATTGTATTTTAAGTGTAAATACATCTAATACACTAATGAACGCATACATAATTCTACCGCTAAAGTTGTGCTTAAGTATCTTAACAACTTCATTTCAATGTAATTGGTTTCCCTTGTAATCTTTTTAAAAACATGAGTTCAAAGGCTTTACCAGACTTCCAAAAGAACCCGCAACATAAAACATTAAGAACTTTAAAAACGTCCTGAAGAACCTCTGGCCTGAAGAGTCCCTCCCGCCACCACAGGTCTCCTGCGGCTGGGGGAAGGAGCTTCTCCAGGGCTCCTTCATGCGTCACACTGAGCACCTGTGTCAGGCACCGTTCTGGCAAATGACCGCTGGGTTTGCAGCCCTTGGTCGTGGGCACCCTTAGGGAGCATGATAACAGTGAGGGGACAAAGCCACAGTGCTAGGAGTAAAGCAGTGGGGGGGCGGGGGGGGCAGAGGTGTGGTCCTTCTCAAAGTTGGCAATGAAGGTAAGAGGGAACAGCTGGGTGGGAGGTACCGTCAGGGGACAGTATCTTTTTGGAGGAGAAAAGCCTAAGCACTTTTTCAGGCTGAGAGGAGACTGAGATACAAGGAGATAACTAGCGCGCCAAGCATGGATAAACGAGACAACGCAGGGTGGACGCATGAGCACTCAACAAACTTCAGTTATAGGACCCAACTGTTCCAGTCCCGCTTCTCTGGCGATTCTGCAGCATCTCTCAAAGTCTGCTGAGTGGGCTTCCTGGAGACTCCCAGGCCCTATCCCTTAAGGTGAGAGTGAGTTTGGAGATAAAACCCATTGGCCTGAAGTAATCTTCAGGTCTCCCCCTTGTTATCTCCGTGTCAGGTTTCCACATCCTTGTGGACGTGCTGCCACCTGCTGGAAGAACGATGTAAGTGCCGACAACCATTTGCTGAAGGGAACTGCTTGCTTTTCTAAAATGGCTGCAAAATTCTCACCTGACCCACCAAAGAAACCACTAGAGACAGGCACCTGGAATGCCTAGGGTTAAGATCGCTGTTGCAGCAGGCCAGTCCCGAAAACGCAAGCCCTAGTGGGTCCTCTCTGGCCCTGCAGGGTATCCACCGCCACCCTCATTTTCATTCCACAGGTAATCGGCACAGTACCTCTAGTTGGAACCAGTACTAACAGCCGGACTGTTGTTACTTTCCCTTAACGGGAAGGAGGAAGAGTCGTGCCCTCCTCTTGCTGCACAGCAAGTTCACAGCGGGACCAAGGGGAACGCCTGGAACACTGTGGGCATATCAGCAGCACAGCTGTCTCAGTGAATGTGTAAGAGCATGGCAGGTCCAGACTTGTATCCAGTCTTGTGATGCAGGCCCTACCCCAGGAAGAGCTCCTCCTGAAACCAGGCTGCTGGCAGGGTCAGTTCAAGCCTTCCCCACTCCAGCAAGGGAACCCAGCAAAACCCCGCTCCCACAGGCTTTCAAGCCATCAAGTATTGAATAAGAACACGCTGCACTGGGCCTGAGCTAGTAGCAATCCTAATTCATGTTCCTAGACGGCCAAGCGGCTTATGACACTGCAGATTCCCAGCAGTCCACAATTACTTAACCCACGTCTGCCAAGTTGAGCAAAACAGCCAGCCAGGGCAGGGTACCGCTTGGGAGGTAGCAGTGGGGTGGCGGAGAATGCCCTGGAGTCACCCTTCAACAGGTCTCAGGAGAGCCCAAGACCAAGCTCATAGGCCTTCTTCAAAGCCGTTTGGGACAGACTGAAGCCACCGAGATAAACTTTGATGTGCATACGTCATTAACTCTTCTTAGCCTTGCTATAATTTAAGAGCTAACAGACTCAACTCATATCCTTGATGGGCTCCAACTAGTTCAAACTTTTAAATCTAGAAAAACAGGCTGTCAAGGGCTCATTTTTTAGGTTTGCCTGGTCAGAGGCCACCTCTCTGCTGGCTTGGTTTTTCTTCAGAGTGGCACCATTCATTGGCCATCATCCCCTCAAAGCAGAGCATCTGTCCCACAGACCGTCCTCAGTATTTGGAATGGGCCTGATGAAGTGGTGGGTGATATGCACAAAGCTTAAATATCCTCGCCCCACTAGTCAAACTCACAACCAGAAAGAAACTACACAACCCACTGCATCCTTCACACGCCTTCTCAGTTTACAGAATTCTACCAGCACTTTATTTTGATTTGGTACTTTGACTAGTTTAATTAGAACAGGCAGTTAACAGTTCACAAGCTTGTGGACTTCACTGCCAATGTACAAAAACCTCAGCTCTGCACCATCTGGCGCAGTTTTTTCAACTAAACCTAGCACAATGTTAAAAATCCCTTGACCTAGCCCTCTCATGTGGCCTTTAACTTTTATTATAAGAGGTGGGGAAGCAGGGAGTGTCTAAGAAACCAGATACAGTGCCTGAGCACCATCCACAGTGCAAATCAAAGGCCTGTCAGTTGAACCCGAGGCTGCTGGAGGATTTACCAAAAAAAAAATAGCAAGTCTGTCTATAGTATTGGTCATTTCCTCCCCAGCCCCCATGCGTCCATTCATCCAGCGTGAATTTTATTCATTAGTCATTGCCAATTCCAGAGTCCATGCTCTTGGCTGCACGTCTAAGGACGTCTGATCAATGTGCTCCTGCCCCTCTTTGCATAGCACTTTTTCAGGCCCTTTCCAAGCAGAAGCCACAGCAGACTTCCAACAAGGCTTTCAAGTGTTGCAAGACACACAGGGCTGCAGAAATTCAGCTGGTCGCCTCATTGGCCATTTCGCCAAAACTTGTGGCTGGGATATTTGAAACCAAGGCATCAAGCATTTCCATCAGGGGTGGGGTGGACCTGGAGTGGCAGAGCTGGCTTTGCCATGCTCCACCTTCAGTGATATTCCAGGAGAAACACTCTAGGAAGTACAAGGCTGGCACCAGAGTTTAGGACTTTTAATTTGTCCCAAAGTTGCTGAAGCAAAAATCATGATAAAACATTCTGCTTTCCTTTACAACCCCCCCAACGCAAAAAAAAAACAAAAAAAACTATTTGTAGGAAAAAAATGGTTTTGTACAAGGGAAGAAACAATATAAATTCAAAACTTATAGATAAGGGTTAGCTCTATCACTCATCTCTTTAAAAAGTTTATACGAATATCCAGTCAAAACCAACAGGGTATCTCCCTTGAAATGTTATCTATACGGCTTTCCAAGTAGACCACAGGACTGTTTACTGTCTTGGAATGTCCTCAGAAGGCTCTGTCAGTGATCAGGTAACAGAGTAAAAACCCCAGAGTCCTTTCTTTCAAATGAAGAGGGAAAGACATAGGGACAGAAGAAACTATTCAAACTTCGTCTTCTTTCCTTGTGGCTTGTGGTCTCCTCCTCCTCCTCTGCCTCCTCGGAAGCCTCCTCGCCCTGCAAAAAGCAAGAATTAAGAGGGGTGCAAGGGGACTAGCCCAGTGGTGTGGTGGTTAAGTTTGCCTGCTCCACTTTGGCAGCCCAGAGTTTGTGAGTTCGCATCCCAGCCACGGACCTACACAACACTCATCAAGCCATGCTGTGGCAGGCGTCCCACATACAAAATAGAGGAAGATGGGCACAGATGTTAGCTCAGGGCCAATCCTCATGAAAAAGAATGGGTGCAAGGCTGCCAGTCCTCCTCCCCTCCCCAGTGATCAATGACAACTTGGGGACTGATGCAGGGAACCCTGGCCCTGCACAGGATGAAGTGCATGTGCCATGCAGTGTCCAGCGCAGACATTGAGGTTTCCCCCTCGTTGTCCTTACCTCCAAAGCCTCCCCGGCCTCTGCCGCCGAATCCACCTCGGCCTCCTCTGCCACCACCTCGGCCTCCAAAGCCACCTCTGCCTCCACCACGGCCCCCAAATCCACCTTCGCCCTTAGGCTTGGCCCAGTCCAAAGTAACTTTGTTTCCATCAATTTCACCATCTTCCATAGCCTCCTTGGCGGCTTTGGCGTCTTCTTCACTGTTGAAGTCTACAAAACCAAACCTAGAACACCAAATGAAAGTGCCCATCATACAGCACATACACACGGAACAAGTGCCACAGTTAACCTCAAATGCTGGGGTGATCCCACGGAAAGTAGCCTTGCTTAACTGAGAAATTCCCCAGTAGTGAGCAGTCCCCCATGGAAAGCTGAAACTGGTTTTACTGACAGCTTGAATCCCAGAATGTCTCACAAAACAGCAGAATATACCTCCTCGAAGACAGAAGGCAAAATAATGCTAGTTCTGTGCATTGTCTCTTCTTCTCGTGCGAATCCATAAACTGCCACCAATTGACAGAAAGGAGCTCAATGAGAAGACAAGTTAGGTGGGAGGTGCCACAGAGCGGGCACTGTACACTTCCTGCATCTTACCCTTTGGAGGATCCGGTCTCCCGGTCAGTGACTATTCTTGCACGAATAGAGCCGTCAAACGACTCCTTCAATGTCTCTTCTGTGGTATCCTCAGACAGCCCTTTGACAAACAGAGTTTTGGATGGCTCTGGAGAAGATAAATAAAAATTGTACCTTTAAAGTCACAATTCATAATGACCAGATACTGCATTTCTTTATTATCCAGGATGAGTACTGGTCAAGAATACTCATCTTAGCAGAAGCTAGCCTTTCACTTTAAATGCCTATGTGGGAAAAAGTAGGTAAAAGCAACTTAGCCAACTAGTGCTTAATTAAGGCAAAGGGCTTAGATCACTGCCCTCTCAAGTTTGCACTGATTGCCAGAGAAGTTAAAATCCTGTCTCAAATCCTTCACGGAAAACAAAAGCAGCAACCTAAACAAGCGGGACAGTACTAAAGCAGGCAGCCAAGACCACCATACAGGGCAGTGATATCAGGCTAATTTGCTGCTTCGAGCCGACACAGCTGGATCAGAACTTGACTATCTAGAGGAATTTTCTTGAGATTTCATCAATAGTTTCTCAGATAATCATAGTCATCATGTCCAGTATCATTCACTCAGCAGCAACAAACACCAAATGTTCACCTCTAGGTTCGACATAAAAAGTTTAAGCCCAGCACTCAGTGCTCGCCCCCAAACACAGCACCCTGTGAACAGTGACTTACGGCTTCTTGCATTAGGTGATCCCCTCGGTCCTTGCAACTCCAGCCTGATTGCTCTGCCCTCAATTTCCCTTTTATTACAGGAATTTAAAGCTTCTTTAGCATCTTCAAATGAAGCAAATTCTATAAATGCATACCTGAGGATGAAGAGTTAATTCTTAGAATAAGTTACCAACCACAGGTCTCCTGTCATACTTGATTGCCACCAAGACTTTTTTCCTCAAGCAGAGACTTAAATGATGCTCTTTATTTATACTGAATGGTGTAGCTAAAATGATGCAGATTCTAACAATCAGGAACACACAATTTTACCTTTTTTTAGATCTACGCAAGACATTCACAGCCCATGACTGACAACATAGAGACTAATTATTTTTACCCTTTAGATTTGCCGTTTTGGTTCTGGGGCACTTTGATAAAAGTTGCCTTCTCAAATACTTCCTGAAGAGTTTCTTCAGTTGCATTATAGGAGAGGTTGCTTAAAACCAGAGTTTTTGATTCACCTGCAAATAAAGAGATTAGTGAAACACTGACTGCAACGTCAGTTACAGCAGTATCTTGTTTCTAAGAACTACTGTGCTTGGGAGAGTTAATATGCCAATGTTGAGGCAGGTGAAATCGCACTTGTCACTCAACATATTGAGCACTTATGTATTATGTCCAGCTTCCTTCCCTTCCTGTTGTTCAGATGTGTAAACCGACTACCAAGCCATGTCTTCCTAGAACAATATTCTAATTTAGAAACATACATGATCTGAAGCCATTCAAAGTATAAAACATACATACAAAGGAAGCTAGATTTACCTATGTTCCAATGCTAAAGGATTTCATATAGCTCTTCTTCAGGATACTGAATTACTATCACAAACAGAAGTATAATCTGCTTGATCTACAGCAAATTAATCAACTTTTGAAGTACAAAGATGCAACGGATTTTTCTCTATCAATCCTAGAATCCTGAAGGGAGCCTGTAAATTCTCACCACTCCAAGTGCTATTCTTTCCACCTCTGTAGTCTTGACTTTGACCTTTCTCTCCAGTATAGTACAGGGAAATAGATCGTCCATCTATCTCTGTTCCCTGCTTTTCTTCCAAGGTTTTCTCTGCATCAGCTTCTGTTTTAAATTCAATATAAGCAATCCTGCAATAGAAAAAAACGTAAGAACTCACACGATTTTTAAAACCATATTAATTCTTTAACATCAAGGTTTTACTCTCAACAACATGACCTTGTTTCAGGTCTAAGTATAACAAAAACACCCTTTGGTGTATACTAACTGAAAGATTAAGTTTCTGCCATCTTCCACTTTTCAATTAAAACTTTGTTGTAAACAAAGTCTGCCAAATACCTAGGAAATCCGCTCCTGGTAATCCCATCTCACTGCGTAACAGCTATCACTCATAAGGCATTTACATAAGCTAGGCAGATTCTGTCAGCTCACTTTAAAAACCACTCCATGAATTAAATACACTATTCCGACGCGACAGATTTGGAAAATCAAGGCATAGGTTAAAGGTTACTTTGCCCAAAACCACATACCTAGGAAAACTGGATCAACATTTCTTTTATAAATCAAAGTGCACTGATTTTAATGCAACTCTTAATATTCCAGTAGACATATTAACGTACCCTTTACTCTTTCCATCCTTGCTGACTAATCTGATCTCCAGAGCATCTTCAAACACTTCTTTTAATTCATCCTGAGTAACTTTGTAAGGCAGATTTTTAGCCAAAAGTGTCCTGGCATCCCGATCTACATAAAAAACACACAAAATGAACTGGATGGTTTAAAAGATCCCTCTCCCAAAGACCAACAAAAACTGACCAAGGGAAAAGTTCCATTCAAGAAATAATTTGAGATCCTATAACGTATAAGGCACTCTGCTAGTATGGAGATAAAGCCGTGGCAAAACACAAGTTAATGTCCCAATGACAGCAAACTATGTGCTGCATACTTGGAAGAGCTCAACCTACAGTAGGTGCTCAATTTTTTTTTTGAGGAAGATTAGCCCTGAGCTAACATCCAGGCTCATCTTCCTCTACTTTCTATGTGGGATCCTTGCTACAGCATGGCTTGCCAAGCGGTGCCATGTCCGCACCCGGGATCCGAACCGGCCAACCCCGGGCCTCCAAAGCGGAACACGTACGCTTAACTGTTGCGCCACCAGGCTGGCCCTCAGTATTTTTAAATTAAAAAAAAAAAAAAAATCACACACTCTACAACATGAGAAGTATAAGAGAAAAGGTAAAGGATACAAAAAGAATAATTAGGGATCAAAGAGAGGAAAGACCTCTCCGTTAATTGAGGTACTTCTAACCAGTTCTACTCTTGCTTACCTGACACTGGAACTTTTAAGACCAGCAAGCAATACCAGGTACCGCTGTACACATTTAACATTCTAATTCACGTAATCCTCACAACATTATGAGGAAACAAAAGGGATAACGTTAAACTATTTACCCCGGCCAACTAGCTCCTGAGTATACATTAGACTAGATACATATCCATTAACAAGTTACCTATCAATATCACAATTACCTAAAGCCTTACATACCTTTCTTACTGTCTTTTCCCTTTGGTTTTTCTAGTTTAATTTCATTGCCAAAGACTTTTAAACCGGTGAGTTCCAAGGCTTTTTCCAGGTCTTCAGCAGATTCGAAATCCACATAGCCAAACTTCCTTTAGGCGACCAGGTGAAAAAGACAAAATTATAGCTGGAGAAAAACCCCGAGAGCCACATAACAGGTATTCTGGGCAACTGGCAACACTCACGTGATGGTACAAACAAAGACTAAGCAAAAGAGCACCTTCAGCATCAACGGAAAGGCTCTATAAGCTGCAGCTACAGAGCGAGGCCTAAGCACCAAGACCTGATTCAAGTTCACCCTTGAGGTCTCTATGAGCTGCATGGTTCATTAACAACTGACAGTAGGAGCTGACAGAAGAACCTGTTTAAGCACTAAGAGAATGCTGTCTGGCTAAAAGCACTCACTACTATGGCTCCCTAAGTCTAACAGTTTTAGAGACTCCTAAGAATAAGCATCAAATCTCATAACTTACTAAAAGTTACTTTGTGCTTTATCAAAAGGTAAGTGAGATTATGGAAATTCCAATTTGAGGCTTTCCAATTAGATAACCTAACGATAATCTGTTAATGTCTAATCTTTAAGTACTTTTACATATTCCTGTTTAAACACAGCAATCTAAGGTTCTAAGAGGAGAGAAAAAGCATCAGCAGACCCAGGAGCAACGTGCAGAATACCTACAGCATGATTCCCCTCACTTACCTAGACACACCAATTCTGACGTCCACAACAGCAAGATCATTTTTAGCAAAAATGTCACTGATACCCGTTTTTAATTCAGGAGCAGATTTGCTGAAGTTCAGGTTTCCAACAAAGAGATTGAAAGATGTAGTTGGTTCTGTGGCTGTACAAAAAAATGAATTCAAATCCAGTCTATCTGTAAAGAGTGGCACAAACATGAACATTCCTCCACCCAGCACATCAGCATGTCCTAGTGAGACATCACGTTTCAGCATTAAGTCCCTCTGCTGTTCATCACTTGTGCTGTGAGGAGTCACACCCACCCCCCCATTCTGCAAGGTACCTTCCACTTTCTGCTTCTTGGCTTCGGGAGCTGCTTTCTGTTTGGCCATTTCCTTCTTTCGTTTTCCAGGTGCTTCTTTGACAGGCTCTGAACAAGAGTTCAAACAATCTGTGTCATCCATGAGTAGTCACAAATATTCAAGTGCCTCCTTTATTTTAAACACAACTGTCAATGTACTTCAGAACCTAGCCCGATTACCTTCCTCTTCCTCCTCCTCATCGTCCTCATCTTCCTCTTCGTCATCGTCCTCATCCTCATCATCTTCCTCCTCATCCTCCTCGTCGTCTTCATCCTCGTCGTCGTCTTCATCCTCAGCTGTGCTCTTGGCCTTCACAGGAACAGCCTTTGCAGTTTTCTTTCCTTTAGCTGGTGTGGTCTCCATAGCTTCTTCTTCAGAGTCTGAAAGAGAAGCCACCTAGTCAACTCAAGAGAATTCTCCCAAAACCAACACTATAGTTCTAAGAAAATCTGAAGGAAAAGGAATGTAAACCACCAAGAGAATTCCTTACCATCTTCATCCTCCTCCTCCTCCTCCTCTTCCTCGTCGTCGTCTTCATCGTCGTCATCGTCCTCCTCCTCATCATCCTCGTCATCCGAGGCAGGGGCAGCAGCAGCTGCTGCTTTCATCACGGCTGGCTCAAATTCATCCTCATCTTCATCTTCGTCGTCCTCCTCATCCTCTTCACTGTCGTCGTCATCTTCCTCATCACTGTCTTCTTTCTTGGCATTCTTGCCATTCTTTGCTCCCTTGGCTGGGGTGGCTGCTCCTTTCTTACCAGGGGTTGCCACCAATGCTTTGCCTGGTGTGGCTCCCTTCTTGCCAGGGGTTGCTACTGCTTTGGCTGGTGTAACTGTCTTCTTGGCCTGCAGAGCTGCTGCCTTTTTGCCAGGAGTGACAACTGCTTTCTTGGCCGGTGTGGCAACTGCAACCTTTTTTGTTGGGGAAACCATCACCTTCTTTGCTGGAGTTGTGGTAGCTTTCTTGCCCTTTTTCTGAGGGATGACAACCTCAAGAATAAAAACAAAAAGTCTGTTTCCAAACCCAAAAGAGAGCCTTGGTCCCATGAATGAGCACTAAATTCTGGCACTGGTTCAAAACTGCATGCATCAGATGTGCTAACGTATTACACTGTGGGGTCCCTCACATGCCCTTCTTTACGCCTATGCAGTCAGTCTTGACCTTTATGTTAAACACATTGAGCATAAAGAACCCTTAACATTTAACTACCTCGGAAATTCCTGCACTCCATACTTCGTACAATCGCATCAGCTTTAAAGCAGCATATCCTAACAAGGACTATGAAAACAGACTGTCTGGATCCCACCTGCTGCTGTGTGGCCTTAAGCAAAGTTTTAAAACCTAACTTTAAGCCAAGCCTTGCACGTAGAAAGCTGTGTTAAGTGTCATTAAATCATTTATAGCTCCTCCAGCTAGCAGTGGTATACAGCTCATTCTTAGGACCAGAGATAAAATGAGTATCAAATAGGATGGACAGGCAATCTCTGCAAAATTAATACAAGGAGCGAGCACGTTAGCTTCATAAAAGCAAACATTTGGCTACATTTAAGTCGCATTCAAAGCCACTTTTTATTACTAGTTTTATCAGGTACTGTGCTTGAATAAAACCTTCTTAAATAAATTCTAAACAAAAAATCTAAGCACAAATATAGTGATTAGTTGTCTTTACAGTAAGCAAACAATCAGGAGTGCTAGATAGGGTCAATGTTAACACACGAGAAGGTGGCAACCCTCAATCCACACCAAGAAATAACTACAATACAGTGACTAGTGCTACTAAGTTCATACGCAGAGGAGTACTGACCAATTACTCCTGCTTCGAGGCAAGGAAAGTAATCTGGTAAGGCTAACTTCAGACCTGAATATAACGCCCAGGGCTGCCACTTAAACTGCCCACGCTGCTTCCTTATCTAGGATATAGGGCTAAACAATGTAATGATTTGACACAACATATCACACATCAAGCCCTGCAGAGGGCACATAAAAATAAAAAGTAGACTCCAGATGTTTTCTCTCAAACTCATTCAAATACTTACCCTTGTGGTATCTCCACATGTCAACGAAGAGGCTGGGAAACACCGAAGCATTACAACAAGCCTCATATGAATGAATATCATCTTATTTTTGCCAGTATTTTCAGAAATCCAGTACCACCTGTTTACTCCCCATTTTGTAGTCTAACATAATTCTGCATTTAGTTGTAAATAATTACCTCTTCTCCACTGCTCTCATCATCTTCATCTTCTGACATTTCCTCATCTTCACTCTCTTCTTCTACCTCCTTTGGGGGAGGAGCCATTTTCTTGGGGTCACCCTGATTTTTACCAGCCTAAGACAGACGGAATTATTAGCACTTCACATCTCCAACACTGCAGGCCACTAATATTTTGTCGTCATTCTTCAAACTAAAAAGCGGTCATCTCCCTTAGAATCCACTTTTCATACTGCTAAATAACGAAATCAACATTAAAACGACTGATATCCACGTTAGGACGGGAATTCTCAACCTCCCACACATTTTCCCGTCAGGTTTTACAAAAATCAACCCTAAGAGGAAAAGCCAGCTTCAAAGAAATTACCTCCCTCTTCCCGTTGCCTTCATAAAGCACACACATATTTAAAACTACACTTCCAAAATCAACCATTACAACATGCACAATTTTTTAATACTTAGCAGCTTACAACTGAACCATTCTAACGGCCAATAATCAAGAGCCCTTCACACAGCGGGAAAATCAACCTTAAAATGCTAAATTCTGGCACCTCCTTCCACCACTCTCATCTGAATTAAATTCTGGTGAGGATCTTTAAAATCGCGCCTCATCCCAACGACCTTTGGTGTTCCGAAGGTTTCCTTTCCCAGGGAAACAACCCCGCCCCTTCCAGGCCCGGCGGGGCCACGTGGGGTACCGCGCAAGCCACCATGTGCGCGCAGCCCCGCGCAGAAGCACGCGGCGGGGCCTCCCCCAAAACCCACTCGGGTCCGCCCGGCCGGCGCAGCGATGCCGGAGGACACCGGGCCTCCGACCACGGCCATCCCGCCGCTCCTCGCCCCACAGCCCGGTCCCCTCCACAGCCGGCAGGACCCACGCGGCGCGGCCCACGTGGCGGGCTGCGCGCCGGGGCACGTGCGTCAGGAGGCGGGGCCCCGCTCGCGCCCGTCGCAGGAGTTTGGCCTCATCCCTCCGCCCGAGGCCCAGCGCCCCCTCCCCGCGCTCAGTCCCCGAATCCTTCCCGGCCGCGTCCACCATCCCGGGCACCTGCCGAAGCCCTTCACCTCGCCCCCGAGGAGCCAAAAGCCGCGAGACCTCCTCGCTAATCGCGCGAGACTTCCTGGAGCATGGCGCCATCGAACGCGCCTCAGACGGCGCACAGGCCCTCCTCCTCGCGGCGCCGCGCGCGCGCTCCTCAGAAAGCAGGCCTAACGTCCGTGCTTGCGCGGGCAAGGCTTCTTACCTTTGCGAGCTTCACCATGATGGCGGCTTAGGACAGCGTAGCGTGTGGCGCAGATGAGCCCAGAAGCACCTAAGCGACGTCGATGGCGGCCGCAGGTACTGAAGATCCCGGAGCGCGTACGTTTGGCTGCCAGCTAGAGCTCGAGACTGGGGCAAAAGACTGAGTTTGCCCAGTAATCGCCTCTGGAAAGGCGACGACGGCGCCCTCGTGACTCCGTTTTAGCCAATCAGAGTTCGCGCCCGTCCCCTGAGCCAATCGCGAGCCTCTACCCGAGAACGGCGCGGGGCGGGGCGCCGGCGGGAATGGGCGGGCCGAGGAGGCAGGGAGGGGGAGGGGATTCGGTGGCGGCGCCTTGGGGGCGGGACTCGCTTTGTGCAAGGCCGGCGCTGATTGGTCCGTGCGTGCGCGGTGCTCGCAGTGCCTCGGCGGGCCGCGCTCGCGGCGCCTGCGCCCTGGGACGAACGTTTTTGGCGCCGCTTGTGCCCGATCCCGGGGGCGGGCAATACGCGCGGTCTCTCGTTCCCGAATGTGTTCGGTTCGGGTCGTGTCGACTCGGGCGGCCTTGAAGTTGCTCGGAGGACCCGCGCGCGGCCCCGGCCCGCAGTCCACGCTGAGCCTCCCGGCGGCCGTGGAGAGAGGAGTTCGCCCCCGTTTCCTTGCTGATGAGCCTGAGACCTCCGGAAATTGAGGGACCACAAGGTTCATGTTGGGGGCCCTCCTCAGCCGCGCCCGCCAACACAAAGGGCCAGAAGATCCTGCTGTCGGCAGGTGATTCCCTCCCGGGCCACGTGCCTAAAGCTGCCTCCTGAGAGCCGTTAATAAAGACAATTGCGTATTTGTGAGAGCGGCTGTGAGCAGTGCACAAACATCCCGTTTGACCTCACGCGCTAGGTCTTTCTCCAGATAGGGAAGAGCCTCCGAGAGAACTTTCTGTCGGTCACAGGGTGGTATAACTGTGGGGTGAGAGAGGAACTTGGTCAGGCTGACCACACAGCCAGGCCCTTGGCCAAGCAGAAGTTCCCTCTTTATTTGGGACTCAAGCACCCATTAAAATGTGGTGGCTGCGAAGTCGGTGTCGCCAGATGGTCCAGGAGCCGGTCACATAGTCAAAAGAAAGGTTGCTCGATGGCGGAGGCACAGAAGATTGTCTTTGCATTGTGCTTTTGCCAGTTATTCAGATGGGTCACTGAGGGCAAAACTTAGTTGGTGTTCAAGCCTTAACCCAGAGCACTTCCTCGAGCTTCGAGCCTGCCCAGGATGGTCCTGCGCATCTGGTACCTAATCGTGCCTACAAAACCAGGGTACCTTCAGCTATGACGCTATTTCCCCAACTGATGTTCAGAATCACCTCCGGAGACTCTAATTGAAGAGGTCTGGGTGGGGCACGGGATTTTGTATTTTAACAAGGGCCCATGGGGATTCTTGTGAGCAATCAAGTTATTTTGCAGTTTTTACTGGGACACTCCTGGGACTGAGTGTATAGGAAACCCACAGGTACCCGCTGGGGCTCTCTCGTCAGGGAGGAGGCTGGGGCCGGTTCTGTGGGCTGCCCCCTGCTTTCTCACCGTCTGTGGAGAGTCCCCTGAGGAGGTTCACATTTTGAAGTCCAGGATGGGGGCCAAGGGGACTCTTGCTGGGCCATGGGGTACAGAAAGAACAGCGCGGGCCAAGGCATGGTGGCATGAGCACCCCGTGCTTCCTCGTAGTTCGTCAGAGAACAAGCTTGGGGCACTCATGGGGAGACGCTGGAGAGAGGAGCAGTGGGTGCGGTCAAACGACAAGGGTGAATTCTAGAAATAAGGGCATGGCTGGCTCCTTGTCCTTCAGATCTCGTTTTGCATCACCTCTTAAGAAGCCTGCCCCAAGTCTCCAAGAAGAAGTACCACCGAGACTCCCTGTCACGTGACCCTAATTGAGTCCTCTGCAGGTGCTTATGACTACCTGGCATTTTTCTGGGCTGTTTCTTGTCCGTCTGCTACCTCCCCAGCCAGGAGAACACAGACTTTGTTCTCTGCTGTGCCTGACAAGTAGTGATGACAATTATTTGTTAAATGAATGAATGAAGTATTTAGGTAGAAGCAGCAGTGGGGAGAACCAGCCTGGCTTACGTCCCCGTGCCTTGCTTTGCAGTCAGTCTGGGCTAGAGCCACAGTAACGCCTCATCCTTGTATAATGCTTACTAAGTTCCGAGCGCTATGCCAGTTCTTTACATATTAATTCATTTACTCTTACAAAAAAGTCATCACTGTTTTACAGAAACTGGGGCATGGACAGGTAAATTAACTTGTCCAGCGTCACAGAGCTAAGAATTGGAGGAGCTAGGATTTAAATTGAGACCCCGCTCTATCATCTCAGTTTATTTATAAAATGGGGACGGTAACAGCACCGGCCTCTTGGGTTGTTATGAATATTAAGTGAGATGTTGCATGTATTTTTTGAGGGCACATAATAAGCACTCAATTAATATTAGCCTTTTTTTGAGGAAGATTAGCCCTCAGCTAACATCTGCCGCCAATCCTCCTCTTTTTGCTGAGGAAGACTGGCCCTGAGCTTACATCCATGCCCATCTTCCTCTACTTTATATGTGGGACGCCTACCACAGCATGGCGTGCCAAGTGGTGCCATGTCCACACCCGGGATCCAAACCGGCAGACCCTGGGCCGCCGAAGCAGCAGAATGTGTGCACTTAACCACTGTGCCACTGGGCCAGCCCCTAAATATCTTATAATTTTATATGTCAGTTATACCTCAAAACTGGGGGAAGAAAAACAGAGCATCTAAAAATAACTAAAATAATGAAAGATAAACAAACACCAAACAAAGTAAATCGCCTACAGCCAGAACAGGGGAGAACAGGTTACTCTCTGAATGAGATGGTGCCCTTCAGCGTAGCCCTCCCTAGCAAGTTCAAATGCACTGGACCTCGGATGATGGAACTGGTGACATCTGAACCCACCCTGGCATGTAACGGGTGGGCAAACATGAAATACTGCCTCTTCACTGTGTGGCCTTGGCCTTCTGTGTTTCTCATCTATTAAATGAAGGCGGGAACTCCTGTTCCCTTTTCCAAGGGTTTCCCTAAGTACTAAGAATAAGGCAAAGATGGATAGGTCCACATCCTCAAGGGTTCTAAATCTGAGATTCTGGAAAGGAAACCATGGGTGGGCTATTGAAATGCCCAGAAACTTAAGTAAGGCTACCTCCAGCTTTATTGTCTTGCCTCTGAGGTCCGAATGCTCTCCCCCATCTGCAACCTGTAAGCAGGACCACAGGACCTGTGCAGAGGAGACTGGCAGGGGCATAGGAGCTTGGTTTCCACATGCTGCCTCTTTTTTTTTAGTTTTCTAAAAATAAATTATTTGTTGAATTGTAAAGCACACACATGGACAAAGTTCAGAAAGACACACTGTAAAGTGCTTTCTCCCTCCCTGTCTTCTGGCCACCGGTCCCAGGATGGAGTCAGTGGATGTAGTTACAAATAGACAGGTGGATTTATGATGTTTAATACAGATGCAGTCACACCATAGGCACTGCTCTGCACACTCCCCTCTTTATTAACTAGCTTTACCTCCTAACTCATTCCGCATCAGCGAGTGTGGAGTGGCCTCTCTCTTTTTTTTTTTTTTTCAAGATTTTATTTTTCCTTTTTCTCCCCGAAGTCCCCCAGTATATAGTTGTATATATTTTTTAGTTGTGGGTCCTTCTAGTTGTGGCATGTGGCGTGCTGCCTCAGCGTGGCCTGATGAGTGGTGCCATGTCCGCGCCCAGGATCCGAACCAGAGAAACTCTGGGCCACCGAAGCAAGCGCGCGAGCTTAACCACTCGGCCACAGGGCCGCCCCTGGTCGCCTCCTTTTTAACAGCTGCAGTGTTCCTCACATGGAAGGATCCCATGACTGCACAGTTAGGGTGTCTCCTATGATTTGCTCTTACAGGCTGCCCTGGTAAATAACCTTCCTACATACTTTATTTTGCACATGTACAGAATTATATCTAGAGAATACTTACATGTAGACCAGCTGGGTCAAAGGGCATGACCTTTTACATTTTGAGAGATGCTCTCCCCAGGGCTGCCTTTGGTTGGGGTTTTTGGTGGCAGTTCCAGCCGAGGGTTATCCCACCTGCCCCGGCCAGCTGGGTTACCTGCAGCCCCCAGAGCTCCAAGGCTGACAGACAGCACTGTACATTTTGGCGGAGGCGGGCCCTGGTTGGGGAGAGGTGTGAAGCCACCACATCCACAAGAGGTGCTCTAATTCTTTTCTCCGAATTTGCACACTTCTGACACTAGCCCAGAGCCTCAGGGAGACTGCCTTGAGCGGCCACTGGTCACCTCTTCTACTGCGGCCTGGTACAGCCCTATTGCCATGGCCTGGCCAGCTCCCACTACCCACTGCACCTGTCTGCACCAAGGTGCCCACTCTGGGCATCCGAGGGCACTTCTGGACCCTGAGACCCAGGTGGCCACCATGGGCCTCACGTCAGTGTGGACTCGGACAGCCCACTGGAGGAAGTCTGCAGATCTTCAGGATTAACAGCCATTCCCAGATCCAGGCCTCCAGGAACCAAACGCCTCACTCAGTTAGGCTCCAACAAGCAAAGAAAAATCACATCAGGTACTTACAACAGAAGGAGTTCAATGCAGGGAACTGGTTACAAGGCTGAGAGAATTGCCGAGAAGCCAAATGGGACGTAAGGCACAGGCAGGAAGCTGCTGCCACCCTCAGACTGGGGTCCCCTGGAATGTTCATCCACTGAAGGTGGAGCCACAGTAGAGGGACCGGGGCTGCTTAGGGAAGCTGCCCAAAGCAGAGGGTCGGTGCACAAGTTGGGGGAGGGAGAGGACGGATACAAGGTGGCAACAGTGGGCACCCCACTTGGCCTTGAGGGCAATTCACAGCCTGAACCCAGCACTCCAAGCCCTCCCGAGCTCAGAGGCCTGGGGTGTCTGCTGTGAGGCTGGACCGAGCCCGGTTCCCTCTACCAACCCAAACCCTGCTTCTGTCTTTTCTGGTTCCGTGGGGCCTGCAAATGCTGTCCTGAACCTTCGGCCAGCTGAAGGGGTATCCTAAGCTTTTCCTCCCTTGCCACACCCTGCTTGGCCTTGAGGCCAGGTGTTTCCACGCCCAAGGCAACCTGTGCCTCCAGGGCTCAGGGGCCAGACTCAAATGACCTGGCCTTTGTCTCCCCTGGGCAACCTGAGACGCTTCCTCCACCAACACAGAGACTCCGGAGTCAGCTCCCCGCTCCCCAGCAGCACCAGTGCCCAGGGGCCCTGCGCCTGCTGGAGGAGGGCTGGTGGGAGGCCCCAGAGCATCGCTGTCCCTGTTCCCCTGCTGCTCCTCCTAGTCCAGGCTCAGCTCCCCCTTCTCTAACACTCAGGAGGTCGGGCCCTCCTGGGGAAGAAGCCTGTGATGACGTAGATCGGGGTCTCCAACATCCGGCTCTCAGCCGCTGCCTAGAAGGTCTTCCAGGAGCCCCCGGTTGGATCATCAGCTCTCATTTCCAGCTCCCCAGCATCTATTCCAAGCCTCTTCTCCCCAGGGGCCCCTCCCTTCCTCCTTCTCAACGGTTACCCTATCTTCTACTTCACAGAGAAAAACAGACCTCCCTGGGGCATTCCCAGCTTCTGATTTACATACAGCCCTAGTCCTTAGCTTCCCCCTCAAGGCCCAAGGGAAGCTGGAATCTTCCTCTAAAACAACACCCTTTCACGGCCCCCTCCTGGGGGCCCACTCCAGTGATCTCCCCAGCCACACCTTTCATTTCAACGCCCTCCTTCCTTCCGTTGTCCTTTACAGCAGCAAGCTTCTGGGAGGAGTGGAGAAAAGTTGCTGCCAGTCCCTCTCAGGACCCCCAACAGCCTCTTCTTGCTAGCCCAGAGGACACTTTTAGACTTTATCTTTCTGACCTCTCTGTGACTTCCTTGTCTTGACCTCATCTTCCCCGGGACTTCCCTGTCTCCTCCCTCTTCGCTTACCTTCCCTCCTTCTCCTCCTTCAACATTCTCTCCCTGGATAACCTCCTTGGCCCTGTGGCCTCAACTCCTTTCTGAATATACCCACCTCCTGCTCCTCTGTGTGGGGCACCTTCTCCGGTGGCGGCTGCAGCTCGTCCTCTGTGCTCCACCTCCCAGTGGACACCTGCCCCCTGATGGCACCCACAGCAGGGTCTCTCCAGGAGCAACTTTCCTCCTAACCTTCAGACTGATTAACCGAGCAGTGTGCAGACATCCCCTTTTGGTGTGCTATAAATCTTCAAATTCAGAGCATTGCAAACTGAACTCAGCTTCCTCCTCTCCCCAAACTGCCATCTTTCATAGTTCAGTAACTGAGACACAGTGACCAGCCCCCAGCCAAGAGCCAGACATTGCCTTTGATTCCCACCCTGTCCCCCAGCTCCCGCAGCAGGCGCTTGCTTCCGAAGGCCGGGCCTTCAGGTGTCTGGACTCTTTCCACTATTCCTCCCGCTGCTTCTCTCTTCCTTCAAGCCTTCATTTCCTGCCTGCAGTTCTGAACAGAGCCATTCTGAATGGGCCTCCCTCAACCAGTCTTGCCCCCATATTGTAATCTACCACTGTGGCCACATCAGTTTTTTTAAGCAACAGATACAAACACATTCTTCTAATTAAAAGATGTCAATGACTTCTCACAGCCGGCAGGATAAAATCCAAGAGCCTTAGCCCACCACCGAAAACCCACTTCCTCCTGCAGAGGGGGCCTAAAGTGAGGCGAGGGAGATGTCTGTCTCAGGCACAAACTTAGGGGACACCAAGAACTCAGTGATCAGGATGAATAATATTTCAGTACAATATTTTTTCATTGATGCAGAAAATACATGAAGAACACAAAATCAAAATTAAAAAAAAAAATCCAGCATCAGTATTACTGATATTTATTTTGCCTTAGGCTCACTATGGCTGGAATGGCACTGGTACTGATCCTGTCTTTATTTAAAATTTGATATTTTGTTCATCATGGATTTTCTTGCATTGATTTGAATTTTAAATCTCATATTAAAATATTATACTGATTACTGAATTTTGGGCCTTAAATTTTATACCCAAGGCAACCACCTCCCTTGCCTCACCACAGTCCTAGGCCTGTGCCCTGCTGTGACCTCCAGGATTCAGCCACCTGGACTACTGGCCTTACCCCAGTGGGCTCTCTGTGCTCTCTCCCACCTGAATCTTTTCCTGTGCTCCTTCCCCTTTCTGCGGTGACCTCCTCGCATCCCTGGCCTCCTGGTCAACCTTCAGGACTCAGCCACCTCCCTCTTCCTGGAGTCCTCTGTTATCCTCAGACTGGGTTGGGTCCTCCTCTATCCTTCTAAAGCACCAACTGTCACAATGCTTATGGGTGAGTCTGCTTACGTGTCCGCCTCCCCACTCAGCAATGAGCTTCTTGGGGTCATGTGGAATTCATCTTTTTAACCCTAGGCTCTGCCCAGTGTCAGCAAACAGGTGGTGCTCAATAAATGCTGATTCCATGAATGATGCCCACATGGCTTAGAGCTATTGAAGGAACTTCAAGATTAGCCATGGAGATCCCAGGAACCCCGATGGGTATTCCAGGGACTGTGGAGATCCCAGAGACTCCAGAGAACAAGACAGCTGCTTCCAGGTCCTAAACCCAGCCCACAGCTACCTTGCCTGAGCCGGGGCAGCCTGCCCAGCCAGGTACGGTCTTTTCTGAATCCCCACTGTCCCTGACCTGGGCCTCAGCCTCTGTTCATGTCCAGTCCTCCAGTTGTCCTCCTGGGTCTAGGACCCTGCCGGGAGCAGAGGATTGAAAGAAGGTGAGGTTGAAAGTAGTTGAGGGTCTGGACTTCAGCTCTGTAGATCCAGAAACCTGAACTTTTAAAAGATAATTTATACCTCACACCTTTTAGGACAACTCCTATCAAAAAACCAGAAAGCAAGTGTTGGTGAGGATGTGGAGAAATTGGAATCCTTGTGTACTGTTAGTGGGAATGTAAAATGGTGTAGCCGCTATGGAAAACAGCATGGAGGTTCCTCAAAATTAAAAATAGAAGTACCACATGATCCTGCAATTCCACTTCTGGGTATGTATCCAAAAGAATTGAAAGCAGGGTCTCAAAGACAGGTGCACACCCATGTTCAATAACCATGTCTGGCTGTTATTTACAATAGCCAAAAGGTCCCAAATATCCATCAGTGAGTGAACGGATAAACACAATGTGTGTATATATATACAATGCATATTATTCAGCCTTAAAAAAAGAGAGGAAATTCTAACACATGCTATAACATGGATGAGCCTTGAGACATTATGCTAAGCGAAATAAGCGAGTCACAAAAAGACAAATACTCTATGATCCCACTTATGTGAGGTCTCTAGAGTAGCCAAACTCATAGAAACAGAAAGTAGAATAGGTGGTTGCCGGGGGGGGCTCGGGGGAGGGGGAATGGGGAGTTGTTGTTTAATGGGTATAGAGTTTCAGTTCTGCAAGATGCAAAAGCTCTGGAGATTGCACAACAATGTGAATGTACTTAGCGCTACTGAACCGTACATTTAAAAATGTTCAAGATGGTAAATTCTACATTATGCTTATGTTACCACAATTTTTAAAAAGATAATTTTTTTTGAGTAAGAGATACATTCAAGAAACCAAAAAGTATACAAGGATAGACATTAAAAAGTCTCTCATGCACTCCTGTCTCCCATTTTCCTGGTTCCTATTCCTCCACCCTGCACAGGTAACTTTTTAAAAATATGTCAACCATAAATAGGACAAAAACCTTATACTCATTTCAATAGATGCAGAAAAAGCATTTCAGAAAACCCAACATCCTTTCATGATAAAAGCACTCAACAGAGAAATAGAAGGGAAATTCCTTAATCTGATAAAGGGCATCTACAAAACATCCACAGCTAACATCACACTCAAAGACTGAAAGCTTCTCCCCTTAAGATCAGAAACAAGACAGATGTCTGCTCTCCCCACTTCTAGTCACCATCGTACTGGAGGCTCTATCCAGGGTAACTGAGCAGAAGGCATCCAGTTTGCAAAGCAAGAAGTAGAACTGTCTCTGCTTGCAGATGACACGATCTTTCATACAGAGTATCCCACAGGGTGCACCAAAAACTATTAGAGCTAAGGAAAAGTTTAGTAAGTTTGCAGGATATAAGATCAATGTGCAAAAACCAATTATATTTCTATACAATAGCAATGAACAATCAAAAATGGAATTAAGGAAACAATTCTGTTTACAGTAGCATCAAAAAGGATAAAACACTTGGAATAAGTTTAACAAAAGAAGTGCAAGACTTGTACACTGAAAACTACATTATTGAAAGAAATCCTGTGTTCATGGATTGGAAGACCTAATTGTGTTAATATGGCAATAATCCCCAAATTGACCTACGGATTCAACACAATCCCTATCCAAATCCCAGCTGCTTATTTCTGCAGAAATTGACTAGCTGATCTTAAAATTCATATTAAAAATACAAGAGACCCAGAAGAGCCAAAACAATCTTGGAAAAGAGCAAAGTTCTAGGACTTTCTGATTTCAAAACTTCCTACAAAGCTATGGTAATTAAGACTGTGTGGTCTGGCATAAGGATAGACAGAAAGATCAATGGAATAGATTTGAAAGTCCAAAAATAAACCCATACATTTATGGTCAACTGTTTTTGACAAAGGTGCCAAGAGAATTCAATGGGGAAACAGTCACTTCAACAGATGGTGCTGGGACAACTGGAAAACCACAAACAAAAGAATGAAAATGGACCCCTATCTCATATCATATACAAAAACTAACTCAAAGTGGATCAATGACCTAAATGTAAGAGTTAAAACTATAAAACTCTTAGAAGAAAACATAGGTGTAAATCTTCCTGATTTTGGGGTAGGCAATGGTTTCCTAGACATCACATCAAAAGCATAAGCAAAAAAGAAAAAATAATCAGACTTCAGCAAAATAAACAACTTTTGTGTTGCAAAGAACACTATCAAGAAAGTAAAACAGGGATGTAGTGTAAAGCATAGTGACTATAGTCAATGATATTGTATTGCATATTTGAAAAGTGCTGGGGGCTGGCCCAGTTACATTTGTGTGCTCTGCTTCGGCAGCCCAAGGTTTACAGGTTCGAATCCTGGTCATGGATCTTGTACCGCTTGTCAAGGCATGCTGTGGCAGCATCCCACATAAAACAGAGGAAGATTGGCATGGATGTTAGCTCAGCAACAATCTTCCTCAAGCAAAAAGAGGAAGACTGGCAACAGATGTTAGCTCAGGGCCCGTCTTCTTCACAAGAAAAGAAAGAAAGGTGCCAAAGGAGTACATCTTAAAAGTTCTCAACATAAGAAAAAAAATTTTGTAACTTTGTACGATGACTAGACTTATTGTGCTGATCATTTCACAGTGTATACAAATATCGAATCATTATGTTGTACACCTGAAACTAATATAATGTTATATATCAATTAAACCTTAATAAAAAAAAGAAAGTGAAAAGATAACCCACACAATGGGAGAAAATATTTGCTAATCATATATCCGGTAAGGGTTAATATCCAGAATATATAAAGAGTTCCTACAACTCAACAATAACAACAAAATACTCAGTTAAAAAATGGGCAAAGGATTTGAATAGACATTTCTCCAAAGAAGATTACAAATAGCAGATGCTCAACATCATTAGCCATCAGTGAAATGCAAATCAAAACCACAATGAGATACATCTTCATACCCACTGGGATGGCTATAATGAAAAAGTCAGATAATAACAAGTGTTGGTGAGGATGTAGGGAAATTGGAACCCTCATACACTACTGGTGGGAATGTACAAAGGTGCAGCTACTTTGGAAAATAGTCTGGCAGTTCCTCAAATGATTAAACATAGAGTTACTACATAATCCAGCAAATTTACTCCTAGGTATATAGCCAAGAGAAATGAAAACATATGTCCATATAAAAACTTGTATGTGAATGTTCATAGTAGCATTGTTCATAATAGGCAAAAAGTGTAACAACCTAAATCTCTATCAACTAATGAATGAATAAACAAAACGTGGTATATTCATACAATGGAATATTATTCAGCAATAAAAAGAAACAAAGTACTTATCTATGCTACAACACAGATGAACTTTGAAAACATTATGGTAAGAGACAAAAGCTAGATGCAAAATACCACATAGTTTATGATGCCATTTATATGAAATATCCAAAATTAGCAAACTTTAGAGAGAGAGGAGATTAGTGGTTTCCAGGGACTAGGGGAAGCAGGGAATGGGGAGTGACTGCCAGTGGGTACGGAGTCTCTTTTTGAGGTCATGAAAATGTCCTAGAATTAAATAGTTGTGATGGTCACACAACTCTGTGAATATACCAAGAAAACTGAATTGTACATTTTAAAAGGATGAATATTATGATATATGAATCATATCACAATAACAAATTCCATATAAAATATATTAACCTTCAAGGAGAAATACAGCTCTCACTGGACCAGGACTGTATTATTTGCAGGCCTACACTGGAAGCTGACCAGAAGGTAGCTTGGAGAACACGGAAGGCCAGTTGACTACTTCACGATATATCCACTCTCTATATATCTAACTCTCCTCACCACCTCACACACCCACGACAGAAAGATCCAGTCCCAACTCTGGACTCTGCTCTCCAGCCTCACTGGCTTTCTTTGAAGTCCCCAGATTCACACAGCCACACTCTAACTTCTGGGTCCAGGTCTTGTTTCTCTTCATCTGAGGACATGAGTGTGACCATTTGATTCACGCTGCCTCCTCTGAGATCACCAGCATCTCCGGAGCTCCCTGTGGGTGCTGTGCCTAGCGTGGTCCTGGCAGAGCAGGAGCTCAGCATATGTTTCCAGAGTGACCCGGAGTTAGGGAGAGCCTTGTTGGGGAAACGGCATTTACGGTGAGGCCATAAGGACCCATGGGAACTGTCAGCTAGATGGGGGAGGGGAGAGTGCCCTGGGCAGGCACAACAGCATGTGCAAAGGCCCTGGAGAGAGAGGGCTGGTGCCTTCAAGGACTCAAGGGAGACTGAGGAGCTTGAAGACTCGTGATCAAGGGGAGAGGAGGAGCAGCCATAGCAGATGGTGCTAGAGAGGCAGCTCGGGGTTTGAGGGGCTTGTGCTTTAGACACCTTTCATTGCAAGCAGCTGCTCAAACTGTTTACACACTCAAGGCGCCTCACTGGCTCTCAGCACTGCAAAGTGCTGGCCACCCCGACTCTCAGCTCTTCAGGGCTGGCTTGATCCAGCAGCTCAAAGACGTCACCCTATACTTGCTTTTTTGTCTTTCTTTCCCTGCTTTTCCATGTCAGCCTCATGCTCAGACCAGTTTTCATGATGGTGGCAAAATGCCTTTTGCTGTGGTTCAAGGAATGAACCTCACGTCTACGCATCTTAGAGTCCAGAGGGAGCTAGAAAACATCTTTCCCAGCAGCCCCGGCCCAAAAGAAGTCCCCTCCACTGTCGTTGGATTATAGGCCCACCTTGGGGGATTATGCTGATCAGTGTGGGCCTGGCCACCTGCCCTACCCCAGGCCCAGTGGGTCAGCACCTGGGCCAGTGGGTACCCAAGAATGATCAGGGGAGTGCCAAGACAACAGAGAAGGGTCAGGGGAGGCAACCACAGGAGCCAGAAAGCGCCAATTGCTAATTTCATTTCCTCATCTATGCAGGGTATCCTCTCTACTTTGTGGGGTTGTAAAGAATGGAGAGGTTCAAGCACGACAGTAAAGTGCTGCCATCATCACTGGGGTGCCGTGGCCGGTGTGACCTCAGGCAGAATGTCCCCCCTGGAGCTGTTTCCTCTTCAGTGAAAGGAAGGGCCAGGTCACCTGGTGATCACCAAGCCCCTTTTCCCCTCTACCCGAGGTCCCGGTCTCTGAAGGGAGGCGCAGGGGCCTGGGGTGGCCAGCAGGTGGCAGCGCCGAGGTGCATCCTGGTTCAGGCACAGCCCGGGAGTCTGAGGTTCAGCTGGGTGAGGGCAGCTGGGCCTCTCCAGCCAGGTCCTACAGGGTCTGCGCTTTCTCCGGAACTCTGCCTCTCAGGTGGCAGCAGGCCGGCTTCATGGGCATGCAACCCACTCGTAGAAGGGTCCTGGGATTGGTTTAATACTCTGCTGTTGCCATCTTGAAACCTTAATCATTGCTGCACAGGAGCCCTGCATTTTCATTTCGCACTAGGCCCCCGAATGGTGGTGCTGGGTGGCAGGACTCATACTGCCTCGGGACCCCCGACACTGCTATCTCCCGGAAGCATCCTGGACCCTTCCCTTTGCTGGGCCTTTGCTCAGCCTTCCCAGGGCTCCTGATCACGCTGGCGACAACCGGAAGTGGACTATCAACAGGAACAAGTGAAGCTGACTGTACTAG
Source organism: Equus asinus (assembly GCF_041296235.1). NCBI lineage: Eukaryota > Metazoa > Chordata > Mammalia > Perissodactyla > Equidae > Equus > Equus asinus. The sequence continues at coordinate 9,314,146 of NC_091808.1, read as the reverse complement.
AAACGAATAACATGGCACCCCTGAGGACGCAGGGAGCCCTCACCCAAGCAACTTGAGAACAGAGTGTCTGACGCCAAGATTGGAGGAAAAGCTGCACAGTATTGTACCCTGAAGAGCAGGTTTGTTTCTCACAGAGGTGAGAGTCAGAAATTCAGAAACTGCTGATGTGTATTCTAGCACCGAGCAAATAAGTAAATATATTGTGACTAATGAGAGCCCGATTTCTCGCTGTCAGAAAAATGAGTTAAAAATAAGGAAAGGGGGTAGGCTAGAACAAACACTGGTGTTGGACTGGAATGGGAGGCACGTGTGAACTCATGGTCTTCAAAATTCATACAGATAGAGACACAGCTTTAGATATGTGTGGGTGGGTACGTACATTTCCTAACTCTGTCCACTGAGAGGGCGGAAGGTCGTAACCTCCACACCAATGAACTCACCCAGCGCCTGGGTCTTGGTGTCTAATGTCATTCTTCAATAAAAGGCACCAAGACTCCTTGGAGAAATGGCTATTTCCAGGGCTACAGCAAGGAAAGTACTAGATGATCCTCCAACATCTTGTGGTAGAAGGTAAGGAAGGGCTCAAATAACAACAGGGACATACGAGGACATGTCAATGGACACAGGAGGCAACTTGAATGGGCTCCCATGCCAAATCTGGGACAATGGGACAGCCAAAACAAATAGTGACAGTAATGGATTAGAACCCACAGAATAAGAACCTGTAGAATCAAAGAAGAATCTGTGAGTGCATACTGATAATAAATACTTGGAGGAATGAATAAATAAATAAATGAGGGTGAAGGGAAGGGCCTTCCTCATGGCAGAATTTCAACCGAATAAACGTAGAATGAGGAGGGGGCCAGCCCAGTGGCATAGTGGTTAAGTTTGCATGCTCTGCTTCAGCAGCCCAGGGTTCGTGGGTTCAGATCTGGGGCATGGACCTACACACCACTCATCAAGCCATGCTGTGGTGGCACCCTACATACAAAATAGAGGAAGATTGGCATAGATGTTAGCTCAGCAACAATCTTCCTCAAGCAAAAAGAGGAGGATTGGCAACAGATGTTAGCTCAAGGGCAATCTTCTTCACCAAAAAAAAAAAAAAAGAATGAGGAAAATTGAAAACCACCATTTGGTAAATACGCCAGTAATAACTGTTTCAGGCAAGAATCAGCAATAGATGCTAAAAAAAAAAGTAGGGAAAAAGTAGTATAAGAAACAGGATATTTAGAGAGTCTCAAATATCTCCCCATAAGATAATTACAAATACGAGTGATTTTATAATGAAGAAGCCTCATAGAAATCATCTCAACCAAATGATCTAAGTTAACATCCCCAGGAATGGGGCAAACGGACATCACGTGCCTCCTGATACGATGCACTGAGAAGGATACAACATTTTGGAGGTAAGAATATCACACAAATGGAAACAAAACAAGGAGTGAGAGAGGTTGACTGTAGGGTAGGTGGCCACTCTAAGACGGGTCAGGAGAGGTTCTGTGAGGTGGCAACATTTAAGCTCTGACCTGAGTGGTCGGAAGATCTGGAGAGGATCATTCCAGAAACGGGCACAGCTGTGTCAAAGAACTCAAGGCACAGAAAGAAGGCAAGTATCAGGCGTGCAATGAGGAGCAAAGTGGAAAGAGCAAAGAGAAGGAAGACAGGAGAGTCCCTCTTAAGAGAGCTTTGTAGTCATGGTAGCTGAGGATTTGGGGGGATTTTTTCCCCAATTTTTTTTATTGTAGTAGCATACATATAATGGAATTTACCATCTTAAAGTGCTTTTTTTTTTGTGAGGAAGATTGTCGCTGAGCTAACATCTGTGCCAATCTTCCCCTATTTCATGTGGGATGCTGCCACAGTGTGGCTTGATGAGCTGTGGTAGGTCCATGCCCGGGATCCAAACCCACGAACCCTGGGCTGCCAAAGCAGAACACGCAAACTTAACCACTATGCCAGCAGGCCGGCCCCCCATCTTAATTATTTTTAAGTGTACAGTTCAATGGTATGAAATATTCATAATATTGTGAACTATCACCATCATCTGTCTCCAGAAACTCTCTTCATCTCGTAAAGCTGAAACTCTACACCCATTAACTAACTCCCCATTCCCCCTCCCGGCAGACCCGGCAACCATCATTCTACTTTCTGTTTCTATGATTTTGATTACTCTCAGTATCTCATATAAATGGAATCATACTGTATTTGTTTTTTTGTTGCTGGCTTATTTCACTTAGCATAATGTGCTCAAGGTTCATTCATGGTGTAGCATTCATCAGAATTTCCTTCCCTCTTAAGGCTGAATAACATTCTATTTTATTTATATACCACATTTTGCTTATCCATTCATCCGCTGATACACTTTTGGGTTGCTTCCACAGTTTTAGCTACTGTGAATATGGGTGCACAAATATCTCTTTGAGACCCTGCTTTCAATTCTTTTGGGTACAGACCCAGAAGTGGAATCGCTGGATCATACGGTAATTCTATTTTTAATTTTTTGCGGAATCACCATACTCCTTTCCACAGCAGTGGTACTATTTTACACTCCCACCACAGTGCACAAGGATTCTAATTTCTCCACATCCTCTCCAACACTTGCTGTTTTCTGTTTTTTGTTGTTGTTGTTTTTGTTATAGCAGCCATCCTCACGAGTGTGAGCTGGTATCTCATGGTGGTTTTGATTTGCATTTCCCTAATGATCAGTGATGTTGAGCATCTTTTCATGTGCTTATTGGTCACTTGTACATCTTCTTTGGAGAAATCTCTATTCAAGTCCTTTGCCCATTTTTTAATTTGGCTGTTTGGTATTTGTTGTCGAGTTAGAGAAGTCTGGGTGTTATTGTAAATGATGTAGGAACTCACTGGGGAATGTTAAGCGGGGGAGTAATTTGACCTGAGTTGGGTTTATTTTTTGGTCACTCTGACTGTTGGGTGGAGAATGTTTTGACAGCAGAGGGATTATCCACGGAGAGACTGGACACAGGGAGACCAGTTAGGGAGCTTTCACAGAAGTTCAAGCAAGAGATGATGATGGTCCCAACCACAGTATAGTGTTCACTGCTAACGGAGGAGCAGAGAAGAGGAAAGATTCAAAAGCTTAGCTAAGTAGTATAATCAACAGGATTTAGCAACTCGATAGAAATGGGAAATGAGTACGTGGAAGGAGTCCAAGATGACGCCCAAGTTTCTGCTTGAGCCAGAAGCCGGGTGGATGGTGGTACCATTCACTAAAATAAAGAAAACCAGGGGAGAATTGGTTTAGGTGTTGGGGAGAGAAATGATGAATCCCATCAACACCATACATGGAAAGGGTCTGTGGGATATCCTAATGGGGGGTCCCGCAGCTTACAGGCTGGCATTTAGAAGGAAGTCCTGGGCTGGAGATTCCACTCTGGAAGCCTCTGCACATATCTGAAGCCAGGAGACTAGACGGAATCACCCAGCGAACACATACAGAACAGAGGATCTTAACCTGGAGATCAAGGTGGGCTTCTGGGATCTGGGCACCTCCTGAAAGTGTAATAATAATCCACACGTGGGCACACATGCAATTCTTAGGAGAGGGATGAAAACTCTTACTGATGCTCCAAGAGATCTTTGACTGCCCTCCCCTTTCCCCTTCCCTCAAAAAGATCAAAAGCCACTGATAAGTTATGGAGGGAAGAAGTCATTGGAGGAACACCAACATTTAAGGGACAGAGGGGTGGGAAAGGCTGAAAAGCAGCACTCAGAGAGGACAGAGAAGAATGAGGTCAGTGGTGTCAAATGTTGCAGAGATTAAGATGAGATCTAGGGGCTGGCCCCGTGGCCGAGTGGTTAAGTTCGCGCGCTCCGCTGCAGGCGGCCCAGTGTTTCGTTGGTTTGAATCCTGGGCGCGGACATGGCACTGCTCATTAAGCCACGCTGAGGCGGCATCCCACATGCCACAACTAGAAGGACACACAACAAAGAATATACAACTATGTACTGGGGGGCTTTGGGGAGAAAAAGGAAAAAATAAAATCTTAAAAAAAAAAAAAAGATGAGATCTAAAAAGCGTCTAGGAGCCTTTGTCACAGAGGTCCTTGGTGTCCTCATGAAGAGTTTCAGCAGGACAGTGGGGGTGGGGCACCTCCATCACAGGTGCGCAGAGGAATTGCAGATGAACTGCAGATGTGAAACTGGGAAACTATTCCAAGATACACTTGGCTGTGAAAGGAAGGAGAGCAGGATAGAAGGCAGACGTGGGCTGAGACTGTTTTGGCTTCTTTGGACAAGATGGCAGCATCAAGAGAAGGCCAGCAGCAGCAGAGACTGGCTAGCGGCTCATCCATCCCACTCCCTCTTCCTGGACGCACAGCTGCAGTCCGTTTCCCAGCACCCCCCGGGGCTAGATGTGTGGTCATTTGACCAAGTTCTAGCCAAAAGCAGTGGTGAAAAGTCCCCAGATTGGATCCTCCTTGTTCTTTTCTGTCCGTTTGCTAAATGAAGAGCTTTCCAATGACCCAGAACAGGATAGAGGCACAAAATGGAGGGAGCCTGGGTCCCTAAATGATGGCATGAAAGGCTATCTGACCTACAACACCCACTCTGAACTGTGGCATGAATGAGAAATAAACGTTTACTCTATTGAGCTACTAAGAATTTGGGGTCCACCCGTTACAGGAGCTAGAGTTAACCTAATACACCAGTTAAATAAAACCTTGTACATCCATACGACACTACAGCTGCAAAAGCAAACGAAGCATCTCTTTGTTATTGATGTGGAATGATCTCCAAGATACTTTAAATGGAAAAAGAGGTACAGGAGAATGTGTATAACCTGGTAGTTTTTTGTGTAAAATTTAGGTGGGAAAAAGAATGTAAACATACTTCTTTGTCTGTGCACAATAGTGGAAGGACGGAAGAAACCAATAATATTGGCTACAAGGAGCTGGGTGGCTAGGGGATGGGTGAGAAACCCTTCAATTTGTACCTGTTGAATTTCGAACCATGCCAATATGTGTCCTGATTTAAAATTTTTGTTCTAATTACAAAATTAAAGGAGTAAGTCAGAGATGCGGGGATGTTTAAATATTGGTGAAGGGGCCAGTACAAATAAAAATCCCAAAGGTACAGAGAGATAGAGAATGGAGGAAAGCCCTGGAGAGGCAGGAGATGGAGACTGGAGCACGGGGGTGGGACCTGCCATGGGCAGGAAGAAGGTCCCCGAGGACAGGGAGGGAGGATGCTGGAGATGTGCAGACCCAGGCAAGTGTGTAAATGCCAGCAGGAAGGTGGGGCAGAGGTTCTTCTCAAATGGCTTTTATTTAGGAGGTGATGGTACCGAGTCAGACTCAGTGGTAGGTTTGATTTGACTCATGGGGAGGAGACTGCATGGACAAGGGGACAAGGGAATGGAAGCCTTTCAGGACTGCAGCCATGAATTTAGAATCAGACCCCGCCCTAAGGCTCGCCCCATCTCCCTCCGTGCCCTGCAGAGGCTGTTCCGAAGGCTGAGTGTCTTCACACTCACTGGTGGTCTCAGGCCCCCTGCTGGGAGGCTGTGCTGAGGATCAACAGATACCATGTGCCCCTCCCTCCCTGGGCAGCAGGGTGTTTCTCTGGCCTTCGCAGAGCCTGGAAGAACACAAGAGGCATCCCACATCTGGGATCAACCCTCTGGCTCATGTGATGCAGAGGCCCATCAGTGCACACCTGACGGTACCAAATGGCCTCCACCTTGAGCTGGGAAGACTGACAGACGTTTAGGATTTACTGTTACATGGGGGAGTGAGGGAGAGGGGAGCAGAATACAAAATGGTCCATACAAAATGCACTCAATCGTATACAATGAGCACAGAAAACTGACAGAAAGAAAACATGCCTACATATTTATGGGGGTTATCTCTGGTTGTTGACATTATAGGCTGTTCCCTCTATTTCTTTATAGTTTCCAAATGTTCCACAATAAGTATCTATCACTTTTATAATTAGACTAATTTTTTAGACTACAGTTTCTGTGACAGTGAGCAGTCAGGTCCCAATGTCACAGAGCAAAAACACCCTTCGGGTCACAGACTTCTTTAAGATTCTGATGGCGGCCATGGGCCTTCTCCCTGGAAAAATGCTCATAAGCTCTTACACACGTCGACACCCCATTCTGCATCCCCTTGGCTTGGCCCAGATGCCAAGGGAATGCCCATCCTTGCCTGTAAGAGGCAGAATGGCTCTGGGGCCAGCCACGACTAACTATAAGCTGACCAAGAATGTTGAAATGTCAAAAGAAATGTGTAAATCCGAAATGGAAGCAGCGAAAAAGCAGCCCAGAGGCCAGTATTGGCTGTGCCGCCCCAGCTCTGTCCAGGGGACCAGGCAAGGGGGCTACTCTGGCCTGAGCCCCACCACCATTGTGGCAGGTCTGTCATCCTTGGGGACAGGGCTGTACTAAACATCCGGACATTCCATTCATCCAGCTGACTCTCTGGTTCCCATCCCTGGTTCACAAGTGCCTTTAGGAAAAACGTGGCTGCTTTTAGGGTAGAGGTTTATAAACTTGAATAACTCTAAGGGCCAGCAAGGCAAAGCATGGGAAAAATAAACTGCCAGGGGATAACCACCTTTATTTTTTATGTTCTAAGGTACAAACATATGATGTCAGAGATTGTACTTTAAATTTGACATTGAAAAAATATAATTTGGAAATAGAAACATTCAAAGTTTCCTAATTTATTACTCCTCAGATTTGAAATCTGACAATCCTTTCTCACGCCCCAAGGTGTCAGTCAACGCCAGGTCGTGAATCCCGTGTGACAACATGCAGCAGAGAATTCATCTTTGAATCCTTTAACTGGGAGCAATATTTAGTTTTATTTAGTTTCATAACAAAAAAGAGCTGCTCACAAATATAGGTACTTCCAAACATGGACAGAATCTTCGCACAATGGTTTTTATATTTTGGGTAACCGTTCCCAAGATATTTGTAGAATTCTGGGATTCCAACATCATCATATTTAGTTTTGAGTATGGTGTTGTACTGCAATTCGATAACTTCCATTTGTTGCTCTTCATTCACATTATTTTTTTTTTTAAAGATTTTATTTTTTTCCTCTTTCTCCCCAAAGCCCCCTGGTACATAGTTGTATATTCTTCGTTGTGGGTCCCTCTAGTTGTGGCATGTGAGACGCTGCCTCAGCATGGTTTGATGAGCAGTGCCATGTCTGTGCCCAGGATTTGAACCAACAAAACACTGGGCTGCCTGCAGCGGAGCGCGCGAACTTAACCACTCGGCCACGGGGCCAGCCCCTTCGTTCACATTATGAATGTTAATTGAGAAAGGTGAACTGAACAATATTAGTTCATTTTCAAAAGCTTGAAATCAGAGAAGGTTTTCTGGAATTCAGTCTTCAACTCTTTAATTTGTGGAATATAGTTCAGGCCATCACTTTCATTTTCAGAAACTAATTTCAGAGTAGGGAAGTGGGCCAGATTGTTCCTTGCCAGATGAGTTTCCCAAAGACACAATTCCGCTAGGAATGAGCGAATGGAATCATACGTTTGTGTAACTACTTGTGAACGCCCTTGCAGAGAAATATCCAATGTGTTTAGATAAGTCATAATGTCAACCAAAAAGGCCAAGTCTTTGACCCAATCTTTGCTAGTAAGCTGAGGCACGGATTTTCCTTTGGAAGACATGAGAAAGTCAATTTCTTCCAACAGTTCAAAAACCTGCCTGAGCACCACACCACAACTCAGCCACTTAGCTTCCATGGAGCAGAGCAGGCTTCCATATTGTGTATCCAACTCATTAAACAAAGCACTGAACTTTCTGGGGTTCGAGCCATGGGAACGCATCCAGGTTATGGTGGAAATGACTATGCCCATGACATGATCCATTTTTAACTTGTTAGCACAAAATGATTCCTGGGGAACGAGGCCGTGCACAGACTTCAGTTCTGCGTCTTTGCAAAGCCCTGACACTTTCGATTGAAGTCTTGTAACACGTTGTTTAACACCAACCATCGCAGAGTTACCATCTGTGCTAACACTTACTAATTTTGACCAGTCTACATTAAATTTTTTAAGACTTTTCTCAACACATAAAAATAACTCATTTCCTGATGTTGTGCTTGTCATGGGTACCACGTCCAAAAGTTCTTCAGTCACATCGAAAGTTTCATCAACACCACGAATAAATACAGCTAACTGAGGGGCATGATTTATATCGGCGCTTTCGTGAGCTGCGAGAGAGAAAGCCACCAATGATTTCGCTTTCTCTTGCAACTTGTCCTGTAAGTTCTCAGTCACATTGTCAACGTGCTGCCCAACAATGTTCCCACTTAGTCTTATGTTGGCAAATGCTGGTCTCTGTTCGGGGTACATAATTTCTGCAGCACTCAACAGACATTCCTTTATAACCTCACCATCTGTCAAAGGTTTGGATGCCCGGGCAATTTTCTTACTTAATACATAACTACATTTCATGGCAGCATCACTTACTTTATTCACATTCAAAAGCAAATCATGTTGAAATTTCAGTCTTTTTTTTCAGTTCGTTAAGCTTTTTATCACGCATCTTTTGTGTACAGACATCATGGTTGCTACTATGGTTTGTTTCATAATGGCCTCTTAGGTTATATTCTTTCGACACAGACAGACTTTGTTTGCATATTAAACATGTAGGAACATTCTTTACCTCCACAAAGAAATAAGCTCGCTCCCATTTTTCTTGAAACGTGTGGCTTTCCTGTTCTAGCTTTCGTTTCCCCACTTTTGAAAGAGACAAATGCATAAGAAATATTAAAATGTTATCTTTACTAACAGAAAAAAAGGACTACTTCGTAAGTAAAACATATTATTAATTCTATTTTTTTCAGTGGGTAGATGTGATGTTCACTCCTTCAGAGCTGGGGAGAATTTCAGGAATGGCAGAGGTTGTAGGAAACAGAGCAAATGCCACAGCTAAGGGGAAGCAGCCCTTAGCTTAGTCACCTCTCCAGGGGACTACGGACATGTAGGAAAGCAGCCCCAGGGCCGCCAGATTCTCTGATGTAGCCAAAAAGGCTGGAGATCCACATTTTTATGTGAAATTTCTTGATTTTTAAAAATATTCATACTAAATTCTATAGTTTCTTTCCAGGTGATTTTTTTTTGGGGGGGGGAGGAAGATTAGCCCTGAGCTAACATCTGCTGCCAATCCTCCTCTTTTTTTGCTGAGGAAGACTGGCCCTGAGTTAACATCCATGCCGATCTTCCTCTACTTTTTAATTTATATATATATATTTTTTTTCATTTTTCTTTTTTGTTTTTTTTGAGGAAGATCAGCCCTGAACTAACATCTGCTGCCAATCCTCCTCTTTCTGCTGAGGAAGACTGGCCCTGAGCTAACATCCATGCCCATCTTCCTCTACTTTATATGTGGGACACCTGCCACAGCATGGCTTGACAGGCAGTGCGCAGGTCCGCACCCAGGATCCAACCTGGTGAACCTCGGGCTGCCCAAGTGGAAAGTGTGAACTTAACTGCTGTGCCACCAGGTTGGCCCCCCTGTCTTTTTTTATATGTGGGACGCCTGCCACAGCATGGCTTGACAAAGGGTGCACAGGCCTGCACCCGGGATCCGAACCAGTGAACCCCGGGCCACTGAAGTGGAACATGTGACCTTAACTGCTGCGCCACTGGGCCGGCTGCTATAGTTTTTTTCTGTAAATACTGTACAAGCCACCACATCTACCCATCAGATTAGGGACACTGGTTTGAGGTCTCTGGTTTAAACCCGACAAAAACTCTACTCGATAACAAATTAGATATCTAATCCTGAAACCACAGGTTTAAGAGGTTGTTCAAACAGAATCCTAGAGGGTACCCAAAACGGGGAACTAAACCAATGTATCTCAAAGTGCCATTTCTTTTACAGACATCAAGGTTACAGTTAACTAGGACAATACTCATTAGTCTGATATAAGTATGCAGATAACACATTTTTGATCCAGGTAGAAGTTGTATTTAAAAGTGCCAACTGCCCCCAACCTCATCCTAGCCCGTCCCCAGGGAATGCCACTGCCAACCCTGGAGAGTCTCCATCCACAGGATGCTAGCATCCCTCACCTCTCCAGGGGCTGTACTGTCTATCTTCTTGGCCTTGGCTTTTCTCTCCAGCACGGTCCAACTATGGCAAGCCCACCGATCTCTCTTCCTTGCTTCTTTGCCAAGGCTCTCTCTGCAGCCCACTTGTGAGTGGGAATCAATATAGGCGATCCTGCAATTGTGGGGAGAGGGCGGGGGAGAAAAGGAAAACCGTCGACACTTAGTACTTTTATTTATCTGTCTTTTGAATTAGTAATACACATACACGGTTCAAAATGCAAAAGGTAGAAAAGGATATAGTGAAGTCTTCCTTTTGCCCAGTTTCTACCCTTCACATCATGGTTTTGATTTGCATTTCCCTAATGACTAATGTTGAGAATCTTTTCATGTGTTTATTGACCATTAGCATACCTTGTTTGGAAAATGGTCCATTAAAATCCTTTACCCGTTTTTTAAAGATTTTTTTTTTCCTTTTTCTCCCCAAAGCCCCCCAGTACATAGTTGTATATTCTTCGTTGTGGGTCCTAGTTGGGGCATGTGGGACGCCGCCTCAGCGTGGTTTGATGAGCAGTGCCATGTCCGCGCCCAGGATTCGAACCAACGAAACACTGGGCCGCCTGCAGCGGGAGTGCGCGAACTTAACCACTCGGCTACAGGGCCAGCCCCCTTTACCCGTTTTTCAATTGTGTTGACTTTTTATTATTGAGTTGTTAAGAGTTCTTTATGTATTTTTAATACAAGTCCCTTATCAAATATATGATTTGCAATATTTTCTCCCAGTCTGTAGTTTCCGTTAACTTTTTTGATAGTGTCCTTTAGGGTAGAAACATCTTTAATTTTGATGAAGTCCAACTTTTCCATCTTCTCTTTTATCGCTGTGCAACACCCTAACCCAAGATCACAAAGATTTACTCCTATGTTTTCTTCTAAGTTTTATGGTTTAGCCCTTATGTTTGGGTCTTTGATTCATTTTGAGTTCATTTTTTTTTTATATGGTGTGTCCTCCATTATATTTTTACATAAAAAGTAGAATACTATATACACTATTCTATACTTTGCCTTTTTCCCTTAATAATGTATACTACAGATTATTTCCCATCAGTACACAAAATGCTGTTTCATTTCTTTTTACAACTGCATAGTATAATATCTTATGGATCTACTGGAAGATTTTAACCAGTTTCCTATTGATAGATATTCAGGTCAATTTTAATTCTGCATCAAACAACTTGGTAATACATTATTTCACACCTGTCTGCAGGATAAAGTCTTAGGAGTGGAACTGCAGGATAAAATGGTATATACAATTAGAACTCTCACAGATACTACTAGGTAACTAATCTTCATATTGACTTCACCAGTTTCACCTCTACCAACAAAATACAAGCATGCCAGTTTCTCCACACCCTCTCCAATACCATGGTAATAAATTTTTTGATCGGTGAACATCTGAGAGGTAAAAAGTTACATCTTGGTGTAGTTTTAATTTATAACTCTTTTATTATAAGTGAGGGTGACCATCCTCTCCTTTCTTTAAAAGAAAATTTCTTTTCTGAGACCTGTCTGTAATCTGCCTATATTTTTACTGGGTTATTGGTCTTTTTCTTAGTGATTGTCAGGCACACTTCATACATCAGCAAAATTAGCCCTTGGTCTTGATATGAATTACAAATACTTTTTCCTGGTTTGCCACTTGTCTTTTGACTTTGTTTATGGGGATTTTTTTTTTTTAAGATTGGCACCTGAACTACCGTTGCCAATCTTTCTTTTTTTCCTGCTTTTTCTCCCCCAACCCCCCCAGTACATAGTTGTATATTTTAGTTGTGGGTCCTTCTAGCTGTGGCATGTGGGATGCCGCCTCAGCATGGCCTGATGCGTGATGCCATGTCTGCGCCCAGGATCCGAACCAGTGAAACCTGGGCCACCGAAGCAGAGCGTGCAAACTTAACCACTTGGCCACCGGCCAGCCCAATGGAGATATTTTTTTCCCACGTAGAAATATTGTATATTTATGCAGTCAAATTTATCTGCTTTTTCCTTTGGGGTTCGTGTCACACTTAGAAAGGCCCTCCCCTCTTGCAGATTATTAAAAACAAACAAAAACATTCTCCATGTCTTCCCCTAGTACTTCATGGTTTCATAGTTTCCATGTAATCATTCATGAACCTGTAATTAACTTTGGTGAATGACATGGAGTAAGAAGCTGAGTAAGAATATTCTCGAAGATAATGCACTGCGTGCATTTCTGACATAGGTACTATGCTCCATTTCATATGGTCATGGATTCTTTGGCTTCTCCTATTTCCCCTTGGCAATAATTCTTCATTAAAGGGATGATTCTAAAGAGTTAAGTGTGTCTAATTAAAACAAGTGAGTGAAGTTCGAGAAATCATATAGCTTTGGCAGGAATTTTTGTTTTGTCGTTTTCCAGTGTTGCTGACTGCAAGCATGGCGGAGCGCCCCCAACTCTCCCCACAGTAAACACTGCTAACGATTTGGGATTTATCCTCTCAGACTTGTTTTCTAAATCTGCAGGACTCTTTTCTAGAGATTATATTCATCAGAATATACTGGTATGGATTATTTTAGAGTTTACCAACACCAACAAATTTAGCTCAAATATATCTGTTACCCGATATTCAATTTTTACCTCAGTGAGAATCCCTTCAAAATACATTCCAGTCCACCCTAATGTCACCATATTCATCCTTTTATGCTACCAGAGCCCAGAGACACAGTGATGGTCATTAGTTGGTCACAACATAATTCTAACAGACGAATTCAACGTCCTGTTTTGGTACCTGTCCGGGCAAGTCGCCAAGTGTGTTATTTTACTGGAGGCAGTCAGCCCTTGAGAGGAATGAAGATAACCTATGACCGAATTCTTCCAACCTTCAATCTTATAGTTGCAGAACAAATCTTCATTTCTCTATGACACCAGGTTTTCTAGAAGCTTTTGGCTGTCCATTTATGATGCCACCTTCAGCTCTTATGCCTGTTAGTAGAAAGGTTGACTAACCACTCTTTCCTTCTCTAAAACCAGGCGTAAGTAATTTGGGAGAATGTAATGGAATTCTGTTATGTTTAAATCCAGTAGACGTGTATTTTTTTTCAGTACAAGGTACAAAACATACCTTTCCCTCATGCCATCCTTGCTCACCAATCTGATTTGAAAAGCATCCTCAAAAGCTTCTTTTAATTCATGCTGAGTGACTTTGTCAGGCAGGTTCTTGATCAGAAGCGTTCTGGCATCTCGATCTGCATAAACACAAAAGAATATTGTTAGTCTGAGTTTAGATCCCATAAGGATCCAGAGTTTTCTAAGGGAGAAAAAATACTTCTCAAAGAGCTGGAGACTGAAACAACAATACGTATTCTTTCATTTAGCAAATATTTGAACACATACTCTGGGCGAGGACCTGTGCTACACGCTGGCTGTGAAAACAGAGACCTGGCCTCTGCTCTCAGGAAGGTGGTGTTGTTGGGGGAAAAGGAGAGTAAACAGTCACCTAATTACAAACTGCGGAAGTGCCAGGAAGGAAAAGTAAAAGGGGAAATGAGAACACGTCATAGAGAAGACTTACCCCAGTCTGGGGGTAAAGGAAGATTCTCCTGATCCGAGGAAGTGACCTGTAAGCTGAGACTCCATGGATGGGACACAAGTAGCCAGGGAATGAGTCCTGGAGAGAACCCTGGGATGGAGAAGGACAGGCAGATAAAGTCTGTGCTGTAGAAGCAGGTGACCTGTTGGTCAGTGAGGAGTATCTACCCTTTTGGATAAAAAACAATATGATACGAATTCCCGCCTGACCCAGAGCCTTCTAGATACAGAGGTATCTACGAACAAATTACCTTGTTTGCATACCTTTCTTTCTTTCCTTTTCCTTTGGTTTCTTCAATTTCATTTCATACCCAAGGACCTTTGTATCTCTAAGTTCCAAGGCTTTTTCCTGGTCGTCAGCAGATTTAAAATTCACATAACCAAATCTACAGATGTAGAAGAAAGGAGAAAAAGGACGGGTACGATCAAGAGGCACATGCCTGCTGGCTGGCTAATCAGACTGGATGTAAGTGGAAATTAGCAATGAGTCAAAGGCACCTGCCAAATTTACATCAAAATCAAGGCTCCACCAACCGCCAATACCAGTGCCAGGAAGTAACAGAGAGCAGGGGTCCTGGCCTGGGGGGGAGTTTGATGTCTGGAGACATTTTTGGCTGTCACACCTGGGGAGTGTCCAGTGTGTGGGGAGTATCCAGTGGGTAGAACCCAGGGATAGTGCTAAACGGCCTACAATGAACTGTACAGCTCCCCGCAACAAAGAATTATCCAGCCCAAAATGTCAATAGTGCTGAAGTGAAGAAACTCTGTTCTAGAGCAAGGACTGAGAATCAGTGCAAATTCACCTGTTGAAGTCTTCATTTTTTTCTGCTTAACAACTGACAAAATTTAACCAAAAGCTACAGAAAAAAGAAGCTACAAGTTTCTGAATTTTTGTTTTAAGAAACAGCCATCTGGGGCCAGCCCCGTGGCACAGTGGTTAAGTGCTCACGTTCCACTTTGGCGGCCCGGGGTTCGCCGGTTCGGATCCCGGGTGCGGACATGGCATAGCTTGGCAAGCCATGCTGTGGTAGGTGTCCCACATATAAAATGGAGGAAGATGGGCACGGATGTTAACTCAGGGCCAGTCTTCCTCAGCAAAAAGAGGAGGATTGGCAGCAGTTAGCTCAGGGTTAATCTTCCTCAAAAAAAAAAAAAAGAGAGAAACAGCCATCTGCATTTGTGAATTGGAACAAAATGTATAGACTACGGAATGTGTTAGCAAACCCAAGGGCTATTACTGTAAGAATTCTTTTTAATGCAAAAGGAATCCTTATTTACTGCAAAGGCAACAATATTTCAAAATATAGTTAACAAAAACTTTAAGAAGAGGAAGGTAACAAAAGTTGTGGCATAGGCTCTGGAGCCAGAGTGCTGGGCCCAAATCCTGGGTCTGCCATTTCCTTTCTTTTTTTCCACTTTCTAACTGTGTGATACTGGGCATGTTACTTAACTTCTCTGTGCCTCAGTTTCCTCCTTTGTAAAATGAGGATGATGACAATAGTTACCACCGAAGATGGTCTTATGGATTCAATGAGTTAATATAAACATGGAACTAAGAACAATGCCTGGAACGGTGAGTGATCAATGAATGTTTACTATTATCTTTTTGTTTTTACATAAGAAATTCTGAGTACTATAAAAATAGACGTGCTCACACCCAAGACATATGCTTCTGATGTGAAAGAAGAAAGAAAGGATGAAATTCAAATCAGCAAAAAAGCAGAACTCACACAGAACTATATTTGCTTCCAAAGCTAGGGGTTTTGTGATTAAATCTGTGACTTAGTTTAAAATGATTCTAGGCAAATAATGTTGCTCACAGTTGGAAAATCATGAAAATTGGTTTCTGTAAAGACTTAGAAGATCTTGGGATTATTTTAATTTGGTTGGAAAAATGGGGTAGCAAAGTTTAATATAATGGATTTACTAAACCTGAGCCACTGAAGGATTTTAAATACTGATTCTGAACTGCATGAGACAGTTAAAATCCCACCAAAAGGTGAAGAGCAGGTACCAAAGGCTCTGACGAGACAGCAGGCTAGTACCTCACAATCAAACAGGAAGCCACCGGAACTCCTACATCCCCCAGGACTAACAACCACTGGGCTGATAAACTCGTAAAAACATTCTTAATTTATCGGCATTTACCTGGACAAGCCAACTCTGACACCAACAACTGCGAGATCATTTTTAGCAAAAAATTCACTGAGACCAGTTTTTAGCTCAGTAGCCATTTTGTTGAAATTCAGGTTTCCCACAAACAGTCTGAAAGTTACAGGTGGTTTAGCTGCCATACAAAAAGGTAAAAAAAAAAAGAGAGAGAAAAACTATATATGTAAATAGTTCAGAAAGAATGATGCTAAAAGAAAATTCCATGAAAGACTCTGGAATACCATAACCCCAAGCTGCAATAAATATCCCCTTGTTCATCATTTGGGTGAAGAGAGATTTAATTTCTGCCAATCTGAAATTCTCCGTGTGTCTCTTATGCCTTAAAACATAGCAAAGAAGTTACCTTCTAATTTCTGTTTTGCGGTGTCAGGGGGAGCCTTCTGTTTGGCCATTTCCATCTTCCATTTATCAGGTGTTTTTTTTTCATAGGTTCTGTGGGAAAAAGCCAGAATACTCTATTTTTTTTTTAAAGATTTTATTTTTTTCCTTTTTCTCCCCAAAGTCCCCCGGTACATAGTTGTATATTCTCCGTTGTGGGTCCTTCTAGTTGTGGCACGTGGGACGCTGCCTCAGCGTGGTTCAATGAGCAGTGCCATGTCCGCGCCCAGGATTCGAACTGACGAAACACTGGGCCGCCTGCAGCAGAGCGCGCGAACTTAGCCACTCGGCCACGGGGCCAGCCCCCAGAATACTCTATTTTTAATGATCTGTCTGTAGCACTAATGGGTAAACTGGAAGCTTCTACTCTATCCACAAATATCATACCTACACTATGCCTATTCTGCGTGAGATACATGGGTGAGGTCTGGTCAGAGAACTTTTAAAGGCATTTATAAATTAATTAGAAAGTTCTTCAAGTTCATCAAAGAAATGCAACAGTCCTTGCCCAAGGGCTGCCCGAAAAACTCACACTCCTGGACACTGGCCACCTCTTGCCCGACCTGATTTAGGTCGTTCTGACCTTCCTCCTCCTCTTCCTCACAGCCTTTGTCCTCGTCATCGTCATTGTCATCGTCCTGCTCATCTTCCTCCACCCCTACAGGAAGGGCTCTTCTCCCTTTGGCCCACGTAGAATACAAGGCTTCTTTTTCAGAATCTAAATGAAAAGCCACCTAATCAAGTCCTGCCACACAGACTTGTTAAGAATAAGAACGACAAATCGTTCTTTCAGATAAACTGCTCACAAACCTGACTATGTACACAAATCTAAGAAAAAAATTTCACTGCTATTTTAACTTTATTTTGAAATGATTTAAAATGTACTGCTATTGTATTTTAATAAAAATAGTAAGAATTACCGCTTTGGAAGCAATATCATTTAAAATGTTATACAGATTCCACCAAGACAAAAAAAAATCACTGAGAATGAAAGTTTGAGAGAAATGAACCTGCTTGGCTCATAAGCACAAAGATAGAAACAATGTGTAACATTCAAGGAGAAAACTCTGATTCTCACCATGTGCACAGCAAAGGTCCAATGTCCACTGAGCCTCTTCACCCCATGGAGCCAGGCCCGAAGAATCAGCCAGGGATTGCCAAGGCAACTTTCAGAAGGGCGGCACTTTTCTAAAACCCCTCCAAGAGCCATGTGGAATGGCATGCAGCGCTGGCCTTTGAGATCTTACAGCCGCTAGCCAGGAACACCCCCAGGAGAGGATTCTTTACCTTCACTGGTCCAACCCACTGGTCTTACCTTCATCCTCCTCAGAGTTCTCAGTTCTCTTTTCACGGTTGTCTAGCTTGGCACTCCTCCTATCTTTTGGCAGCTTGGTCCATGTGGCTCCCTTCCTGCAGTGTGATATTAATTCCTCAGTAAACATGGGACCCAGTGACTTTTTCCCCCCTACTTTATTTCCTGGAGCAGTAGTAACCTTCCTACCGTTCTTCTGAGGGATGACAACCTGGAGGAAAAAGGGCAACAATGAAATGACATCTCCCCTACGCCCATGAGGTTACAATCACATTGTACAGTCAGCAAGTGCAAGATTTGGTCAGGTACATATGTCAACATCTATGTTGAGTTCTCTAGAACAAATTCCTCACTTTAGAGTAAAAGAGGTCCCAGTGCCAGAATTATCTGGCATGCTTGTCTAAACAAAAAAGAAAAAAAATAAAATTCTTGGATTTCACTGGAATTATCAAATCACGAACTTTACAGGGAAGGGGCCGGCCCGGTGGCATAGTGGTTAAGTTCATACGCTCCACTTCAGCTGCCCGGGGTTCGCAGGTTCAGATCCCAAACAAGGACCTAGCACCACTCATCAAGCCATGTTGTGGCAGCATCCCACATAAAATAGAGGAAGATGGGCATAGATGTCAGCTCAGCAACAATCTTCCTCACAAAAAATAAATAAATAAAAAAATAGGGGGCTGGCTCCGTGGCCGAGTGGTTAAGTTCACGTGCTCCACTGCGGCGGCCCAGGGTTCGGATCCTGGGTGTGGACATGGCACCCCTCGTCAGGCCACGTTGAGGTGGCGTCCCATATCCCACAACTAGAAGGACCAGCAACTAAGATATACAACTATGTACGGGGGGTTTGGGAAGATAAAGCAGAAAAATAAATAAATAAATAAATAAAAATAAAAGTATAAAAGCCACCGCCCTAGGAAAATACACCAAGTCAACTACTATTTAGGTGGCTCTGCATGCCTTTAGTGTCCCAACTCTCAGCATACAAGTAACACACCAAAGGAGACAGGCAACTGGGGCAGAGACAGGAATGAGAGCCAAGCCCAATGGTTGGACCACATGCTTCCTAATTAGAACCATCCTATAGCTACTAATAACTGGGCATGGTATTATAAAACTAAACAACTGAAGATGACAATTTTAGCAGAACACTGAATGAAGTCTCACCACATACAAAAGGACAAAATGAAGAAATGATGAATGACCGTGGGAAGACACAGCAGGAAGGCAGACATCATCAAGCCAAGGAGAAAGGCCTCAGAAGAATCCAGACCTGCCAACAATTTGATCTTTGTCTTCTAGCCTCCAGAATTAGGAGAAAATAAATTTCTGTTGTTTCAGCCACTCAGAGTGATATTGTATTATGCCAACCCTAGCAAATAAACACAACTGGTGTATATATATATATATATATATATATATATATATATATATATATCTCAACTCACATCACAGGAAGACATAAGTAACGATAATATGATGTGATTAGTGTTACTGACCGTGAACAAAATTTATAGGCAAACGGATGAGGGACCAGTTCATCTAGCATGGGAATGACATGGGAGCAACAAGGCATGTGAGAGACTAGAGTTTGAATTAAATCATTTCAGTAAGCCAACATTAGGGTGTGGTTACCCTAAAAGTTAATCTAACTGTGATAATACCACTATATACCAGAATAAACCATCGTAGGAACCACATTTTAAAGAGGAATGGCTGGGGCCAGCCCCGTGGCTGAGTGGTTAAGTTCACGCACTCCGCTTTGGCGGCCCAGGGTTTCGCTGGTTTGGATCCAGGGTGTGGACATGGCACCGCTCATCAAGCCATGCTGAGGCGGTGCCCCACATGCCACAACTAGAAGGACCCACAACTAAAAAATATATATATATACACAACTATGTACCGGGGAGCTTTGGGGAGAAAAAGGAAAAATAAAATCTTTAAAGAGGAATGGCTGAGAGTTACCAGCGTGAACAGTCTAGAATCATATCACATGCCTATCAGCCTAAGGAAAATATAATGTGACTATTCGTATTTTCCTCCAAGCTAATGCAGTCTGGGTTCCAAAACAAAAGCTGCACTCACCAAGAATGTTCTGGCTCTGACTAGTATAGACAGCTTATGCAGTGTATTGTGACTATCATAGCTCAGTAGATGCTCTCTTAACTATGCCTACTTAACCATGTTGTACTAAACTATGTCTGTGGCTGGATTAAATGACAGGCTCAATTTCAAATAGGACTTACTAACTTGATGCCCACGAAACGTCAAGCATATGTGGCTAGTGGGCTGCTGTGTGGCACTCCTAGGGCACCTGGGCGTTTCTGTTCCATGAGTTCAACTGTATCCTTAATAATCACTAGTAGTGTTTGTTCGCAAACCTGTATGTGACCCTTGTATTTGCAGTTTCAATTACATAATAAACATCACATAAACCAATCAAATTCATGCAAAAAGTAAGTTACTGAATCTATGCAAACAAAGTTGAATGCTTTGGACATACTTAATAAAGCTTAAAAAACGTCAGTCAAATTAGGTGTGGGTGAGCAACCACGAAAGAATGGAAAACATTCTAAAAATGTAGGAGTCTGTATTCAAATTGCTTTACTCGGTTTTTTGAAGTTTTGTTTTGCTTTAAAGAAACAAACTGTAAAAAGCAGAAGATGCACCATGGGGGCACTTTATATAGAGAACATAAGCTACTCGAACAATGAACCCAAAGACAAAGCCTTAGTCCCACATCAAAAGAATGGCAAATAAATACATATTCAACACGTTTTAAATTAAAATCAAAAGCTATGTATGCATATTTTTAGGATTCCCCACTTTTACTTTCCATTGATACAATGACTAGATTGAACAGGGTTGAGGAAAGTTTCTACTATACAACTAGCTGCTCAAAGTAGGCAAATACAGGCTGTCTGCCTCCCAAAACGAGTTCCTGGAGGGAAGATCGAGAAACGAACTGGGGAAAAGTCAGAGCTTCAGATTCGGCAGAACCACGTATAATTCCAGGCGTCACTTATTAACTGTGAAACCATGAGCATGTTAGTTAATGGTCAAATCTGTTTTCCTGTCTACAAAGTGGTGCCTAGCGACATGGTGGCTGTGAGGATCCAATGAGATAATGCATAAAACCCTACTAGGCACAGTGGCTACACATAGGAAACATTCAGTATTCATCAGCTGTGTACCCACTTATTCACCTCAATTCTTTTTAAGACTCAACTTAAACCTATCTATATTCAAACACCAATGCAGAGGCTCCCAGCCAAAAGCAGAACATAGGAGGGACCTAAATATTTGTTGAAAGAATAAACATGGAAACCTATGTTTGGCAGGCACACAAACTAATGGGTTTTAAGGAAGCAATTTTAAGAATCAAGAGATTTCTTTTCAAACCAGTATTTCCAGACAACCAGTATCACTTTTCAAACATAAAACATCTTTGCCTTGCCAAAAATAAACCTCACTTAGCCACGATGTATTATTCTTTTTACAGAACACTGATATTCAATTTGGTAATATTTTGTTTGGAATTTTCGCATCAATGCTCACGAGAGTGGTTTGTAATCTCCTTTTCTCAAAAGGACCTTGTCAGATTTTAGTATCAAGTTTAGGGCAGGCTTGTGAAACTAGTCCACTTGGAAAATGTTCACCATACCACTTTTGAGATTAAGCAATGCAGTTTAACTGCTTTACGCTGGGTTTTCATGGTTGACATTAATAAATTATTCTGCTCCACGCTGTACATATAATTACCTCATCTCTACTGCCATTGTCCTTATCTTCTGACATCTCATCTTCCCCATCTTCTATCTCCTTTGAGGAAAGACTCATTTTCTTCAGTGCACCTTGATTTGTTTTCCCGCTTAAAATGTACAAGATCAATAGGCACATCACAGGGCCTTCGACATTCCATGTCGTGCACACTTTGCCTCCAGGATTTGCAGTAGTAAGTTTCCATCTGTAAAAAACTCGTGTTTTTATTTTCACCTGGAGTCTTTTGCTCACACCAGCGAATATCAAAATAGATAGAAAAAGAAGATAATTTTTAGCGTATGCTGGTAGGTCAGGGCTCCCATACCTTCTCTTTAGCCACGATCTAGAAATGGAAATTCCTTAAGGTAAAAAAGGCAAGCGTCCAGGAATTCCTCCCTTTTCCTCTCATTCTGCTCCCTTCACCACGCGTTTTCAAATAACTGTGATGTTTTAAAAAATCAGCTCCACTACTGACTGCTCAAATGGAAGCACAGGGACAAAATAAATCCCCCACACGGGAACCAAATCAGGAGCTACAACTCAAGTGTCTTGACCTATCCAGACTGAAAACTCAGCGCTTAAGTGGAGCAGCTTCCATCTCCATCAGCATTTACAACACAAATAAGGAGTCTCAAGCCGGAACCTAGGACACCACATCCCAGGTTAACCCGCAGTCTCGTCTCTGATAGGTTCTCCTTTAAGGCTGGGGTGAGCGCGGGACCCCGCCCACCCAGAGCCTGCGGACCACCGCGCGCGGCAGGCCCCGGCTGGACGCCCCAGAGGAGCCCGCAGCGGCCCCTGGGCGCCCACAGGCAGGGAGCGCCCTCCCGGGTACAGCCCAAGACCTGAGACCCCGGCGGAACAAACCCCAGAAGGCGACAACGCCCTCGTGACCCCGCCTCGACCAATCAGAGCCCGCGCCGCCTCTGGGCCAATCCCGAGCCGCGAACCCTGGGAGGGGGTAGGCGGTGCGAGAGCCTGGAGGCGGGGTCTCGAGCCTGGGCCCCGTGTACTGCGCCTGCGCGCACGGCGGACATTTTGTTCTCGGCTGGTGCGGATGAGTGCTACGTGGGTCTGCTTGACCCGGTCAGCGCGGGGAGCCCGGCGTTCGCCCCAGGTTGGCCGAGCAGGAGGCGCAGGACCCTGAAATACCGGGGGACTGGCGGGTGGTCACACGGCTGATGCTTCCCTGCGGGTGGGGGTGACCGTAAAAAGCCAACAGCGTTCGTAAGAACAGCCATCATTGAGGGCTCCCGAGTCCCGGTGGGTCCCAGGCGCTCGCATCCGTTAACCGTTAACGTCACCCGATCGATGGGGTCTCTCTCAGCCCTCTCGCCGTTTCACCGAAAGGCACAGGCGTTTCCACGCGAGGCGGGCGGAGGCCGGAAGCCGGCGGTGGGACTCCGGGGTCCGCCGCTTGTCCCCGGGCCGCCCCTGGCTGCCCACCGCGTCTGAAGCTGCCGTGGGAGCAGCTAGTGACAGTAGTGATGGTCACAGCTGAGGCGTGGGGATGCCTGCTTTGTGCCAGGCGTCGTCCTGGGTGGATTTTCGTACCTTTTATCATGGACTTCTAAAAGCAAACTTGGGGACTTCCACGTTATTAATAGTTTCGTCTTAGATTTAAGGAAATCGAGGCTCACAGAGGTTGGGGAAGTGGTCCCCCGGCCATTGATTTGCAGCCCTAATACGGTGACAGGAGATTTTTACATATTGAGGTATATGGGGTAACTATTTGAGTTCAAAACTGGTTCGGCTTAGACTAGAAAGCCTAACTTATGGCCTGTCAGACATACATTATACATCTGCTTATCCATTAAAGTAAGGAATGCACTCTCTTAAGATACAAAGAATGCGTTCGTCCCCTCTTGTGCCCTACTGCTAACGCCAGGATTAGTCCCTTTCCTGGCATCATGGTGATGGTCATGGTCATGTTGACCTGCTAATTTGCAACTGAATACCTCTTTGAAAATGTACCCTGGGTGTGTTTAATGTATGCTCTTTGTTCTAAAAAGATAGAAGATTGTACTGAAACCCACCCTTCTCTGGAACACCTTCTCAGGCCTTCCTGGGCTGTAATCCTTACTCTGGCTCAGAATAAACTCACCCCAATTTTGATTTATAGGTTGGTTATGGATTATTTGTGTCAACAACTGTGTCCTAATTTCTTTGAGTTAAACCATCTCTAACATGCTCTTTCAATGACCGTCAGCACTTGTAGGCCTTGTGGTAGGATCAAAATCCTGGGAATTATCCCCACATTGAGAATTGAAAAAGGGCACTTTGGAATACTTGTGTGTTTGGGGGGCAGAGAAGGGTTGTAAGGGGTCCTGCACTGATCCCAGCTTCAGAATAAAGTCACAAACCCGGAACGAAGGAGAATTAGGAAGGACGATTTGCCTACGTGTTTTAGATTTGGTACATCCTCACCAGATACTTTTTTTTTGTTTTTTTTTAGGAAGATTAGCCCCGAGCTAACTGCTGCCAATCCTCCTCTTTTTGCTGAGGAAGACTGGCCATGAGCTAACATCCGTGCCCATCTTCCTCTACTTTATATGTGGGACGCCTGCCACAGCATGGCTTGCCAAGTGGTGCCATGTCCCGGCACCCGGGATCCGAACCAGCAAACCCCGGGCTGCCGAAGCGGAACATGCTCACTTAACCGCTGTGGGACCAGGCCAGCCCATCACTAAATACTTTTACCTAACTTACTTTGCAAGACTACAGGTTTTTAAGAAAACTAATCAAGGACAACTCAAAAGAAAACGAAAGCCCGTTTCACTTAAGAACAAAGATGCGAAGTTCAAATAAAATGTTAGCAAGTTGAGTGAATTGAATCAAGCAGTATAGTAAAAGAATACCAAGTAGGATTTATCTCTGGAATGCAAGGATGTTTCCAGATAAGGAAACAGGTCAAATTAACAGACTAAAGGAAGAAAAACATAACTGTTTTAGATAAAGCTTACCTGTGAAAATGTAAACATTTGATGACAAAAATTAAGCATTCTTATTAAAATCAGTGATAAGAACTTGGGATATGAATGTCCTTCTTGAGACACAAAGAGAAAAATTCATAAATGGAATTTAGATAGAATTGACCACATTACAATTTAAAACTTCTCAATGCGGGGCTGGCCCCGTGGCCGAGTGGTTAAGTTCGTGCACTCTGCTTCGGCGGCCCAGGGTTTTGCTGGTTCCGGTCCTGGGCGCGGACATGGCACCAACTGAGGCGGCGTCCCACGTGCACCAACTAGAAGGACCCACAACTAAAAATATACAGCTATGTACTGGGGGCGCTTTGGGGAGAAGGAAAAATAAAATCTTAAAAAAACAAACAAAAACTTCTGGATGCAAGAGTCTCTGTAAACAAATTTTACATATAAGGAAGAAATTGGGAAGAAATATTTGTAACATACATAACAAAAATGTAGCACCGGAATATGAGAGAATAACAAATCAGTAAGAAAAAGAAAAACAGAAAAATGGGCAAAGGAGGTGAAAAGCAGTTTTCAGAAGACATTTAGGTAGCACATGAAGATAGGAAGAAATGTTTGACTATACAACCATCAGAGAAATACAATTTAAAACAAGAAGATACCATTTTCTCTCCATCACATTAACAAATTAAAATATCAATCAAGTGTTTGGGGATTATGGGGAAATTGGTGAAAAAGCAAATTGTTACTGTGGGGGAGGATATGTATCTTTTTTCCCTCTACCCTTTAAGTTCTGGGTTGGGGGCCTTGTAACAAAGGAGAAATGAGAATAGTGTACAAATTTATTTAATATAAATTTTATGTGATGTGGAAGCCTTCATAAGGAAATGAAGATCCAAAGAAGTGGTTAAACCTGAGTGTTTTTATCTTAGGTTTGATGAAGGGTATAGTGTTGTGGAAAAATGTGATAGGATGAAAAGGAGTATGAGCGGAATGTAGTAAATTGGGGGAAACAGCCAGGCCTGTTCGTTCAAATTCCCTCTCGGGGTCCCTGTCTTCAGAGAGAAGGATGTTGCTTTCTGCGGGGTGTAGGGAGGGCACCACTCACATGAGGGGTCTCTGAAGGTCAGAAAGTCCTTGCACCTGCTGTTTTTCAGATTCCTTTAGCTTAAAATATTCAGTATGCCGAGATGCCATATTTTGGGGTAGTGTGTCCTGAACCCGCTGATTACAAACACCTGGAGAGAAATTTGGCAATTGCCAAAGTTAAAATTCTCATTCCTTACATTTAGGAATTCCACTTACCAACCTAGAGAAGCAGTCACAGTGATGGAGAGATAAATATGTGAATCTTTATTGTATACTTAAAAAATAAATTTATTGTGGACATTTTCAAACATACATCAAATAGAATAAAAAATGAATCCCCTTTTACCCATCACCCAGCTTTCAAACTTCAATATTTTTGCCATTTTCTTTTCAACTATTCCCTGCCCCACTTTTTTCCCTTTTTCCCTTCCTTTTTTTTCTTTTTTTTTTTTTGCTTGAGTATTTTAATGTGAATCTTAGGCACCCCATCATTGCACCTGTAAACACTTCGTTCGTTACGTACCTCTATAGGATATGAGCCTTGATTAGCATCTCATAGCTAGTCTGCGGTCAGCTTTCTGTCTCAGAAATATCTTTCTACTGTTGGTTTGTTTGAATTCAAAAATTTCCACATTACATTTGGTTGACATGTCTTAAATCTTTTTAAAGCTATAATAGAGAACCTCTCCTAAATACTATTGTTGAAAAAGCCAAGTCATTTGTCCTTATTCTGGATTTGGCTGATACCTTTGGGGTATCTTGAACATATTCCTCCATCCTCGGGGTTCTTATAAACTGGTAGTTGGGTTTTGTTGTTGTTGTTGTTTGAGGAAGATTAGCCCTGAGCTAACGTCTGCCACCAATCCTCTTTTTGCTGAGGAAGACTGGCCCCAAGCTAACATCCACTGCCAATCCTCCTCTTTTTCACTGAGGAAGACTGGCGCTACGCTAACATCCATGCCCATCTTCCTCTACTTTATATGTGGGACGCCTGCCACAGCATGGCTTGACAAGCAGTACGTATGTCCGCACCTCGGATCCAGGCGAGGAACCCCAGGCCACCAAAGTGGAAGGTGCGCACTTAACTGCTGTGCCACTAGCCAGCGGGTAAACTGGTAGTTGGTCTGGAGGCTCCCTGAGATTCAGGCCCCGTTTTTTTGCAGAAAGGGTTCATGGTTGGTGCCATGTACTTCTGTTGAATTCCTCTAGGAGGCGCTTAACGTCTAGTTGTCCCACTTTCAGCGATGTTAAAATTGATCAGATAGTTTGAGTGTTGTCAGCTTCATCCATCCGTTGTAACCATCGACCTTCTACCAGAGGTTCCAGGCAGTGTTTTATAAAGCAAACGATTGAAAACAATCTATTATTCACTAATGGGGGGAGGGGGTATGTGTGGGAAAATGATAGGAATCAAATTGCTAAAATGTTAACAGTGGTTAATGTAGGTGTTGGGAATAGAAGTAATTATTTTCCTTGTGTGTACTTCATTTTTTTTGGATTTACTAACATAGAAATAAAAGAAATCCTGCCTATGCATGTCTGATGGAGGCGGACAGACAGGGAGACAGTTCCAAATCCAAGTTCCAGGAAGGGCAGCCCGGGGAAGTCCGAGGAATGAGAGCAATGCACTTGGCCTGTCCAGTGTCCATTCCTCCTCCTGACAGCCCGTGTTCCCTTAGGGTCTCCCCCCTCCTCCCCTGGATTCAGTTTTGGTGGAACTGTTGTTAAAGATGCTCCACCCTCCCCCGCCCAAAGCTCAGAGGCCAACTGGAGCCCTTCTCCCAGGACTTTGAGTCTTGAGCAGCATCACCTCCTCCTGGAAGCCTTCCCTCCACCGAGGCAGGTGCCTCTCTTCTGTGTCTCAGAGTTCCAGCTGTCAGAGCACTTATATGCCAATATGTTTGTATGCCCCTCTTCCCAGCCTTGTGCAGTGCCTGGCACGTGCTGCTCAGTAGTTGTTAGCCGAGGGAATGATGCCCACATTGCTTAGAGCTCATGAAGGTACTTGAATATTAGATTAAAAGATCCCAGGTACTCGTGTAGATGTTCCAAAGCGTGCGGTAGCAGCTTCCAGGCCCTCCAGTCTAGCCCCAGCCTGTGGCCATCTCTTCTGAGCCAGGGCGCTCTTACCCAGCCAGGTACAGCCTTCCCTGAATCCCCCTGTCCCTCACCTGGGACTTGGCTTCTGTTCCTAAACAACCTCTCAATTGTCCTGCCCTGTGCAGAAGCTTGAAAGAGAGTGGGGTTGGGGTGTTGCATTTATAGAGGCCACACAAAGGGACGTTTACCTTGGAAAGTAACTACTATCCTCAGAGCAAACCTTGTAGATTTAGGAACCTAGACAATGTTTAGATGGATGCTGCTGTCAGCGTTGGCCTCTGACTCTTATTTGTGTGCAAGCAGGTTGCGCATTCTTTCTTTAGAAATGTCAATACCTTTCAGTCCAGTCTGACTTTGGCCTAAGTCCATTCTGACTTTTAAGGGTAATTACTAGCTGAGCCAGGATTCAAACCAGGGCAGCCTGATTCCAGAGACAGCTTTGTCAGTAGAAGCATACTAAAGTTCTTTTCTTGTGCTGAAGAGGTTTAGACTGTTAGAAAAATGTAAATATGTTTCTAGACTCAAATTCCTTAAATCTGTCCTTGTCTCACCTCTTAAAAAAGAAAAAGATAGTTTTAAAGACAGAGTGAGGGGCCAGCCTGGTGGAGCAGCGGTTAAGTTCGCACGTTCCGCTTCTCGGCGGCCCGGGGTTCGCCAGTTCGAATCCCGGGTGTAGACATGGCACCGCTTGGCATACCATGCTGTGGTAGGCGTCCCACATATTAAAAAAGTAGAGGAGGATGGGCACGGATGTTAGCTCAGGGCCAGGCTTCCTCAGCAAAAAGAGGAGGACTGGCAGCAGTTAGCTCAGGGCTAATCTTCCTCAAAAAGAAAAAAAAAAGAGTGAGAGAGACTGAGAGTGATGATTAAGTATTACAGACTGTAGTTTAGGTTTTAAAAACATCAGTGATACTATCTGCTTATGTTAGAAACGTGTAAAGGTAACCACAAGTAGAACAAATAGAATGTGTGACCTTCAAACCAGCGATGGATAGATCTGTTAAGGTTCTTGGGTGCAGACAACAGCAAACCAACTCAAGCAGAAAAGGAATTTATTGAAAGGCTCTCTGTAGCTCAGAACATTAACAGGAAAGCTAGAAAAACTGGCAGAGAAAATGGGAAGAAACCAAGGGAGGCTGGGCAGCAGGAACCCCAGAGCAGCCTGCACAAGATGCTGCTGTTAGCACCGCTGCCCTGGACACGGCTGCCCCCGCTGTCGTGGGTCTCAGTATCACTTGCTCCTGATAGGAGTCCCAAGTCAGGTCATCCCGCTGGCTGAGTGCAAGTCATGTCATCAGTGACTTGCCACTTGTCACCGTGTCATCAGTGGTGGAGAGGGTCCGGAGCACTTTCAGCTTATTTAGTGGGAGCCCCAGCTTGGTCTCCCACCAAGATTCACACACACCCAATGGAGAGGAGTTCAAATGCTAGGGAGCCCCCCAAAAGGCAACTCCCTTCTACAAGGAAAACTTGGGACAAAGAAAACTTGGTGGATCTATTAGAAGACAAGAATGGGGAAGGGAGGAGACTCTGAAAAGTGTACAAAATGAAATGGGCTCCCGGAAGTCAGAATCGATTTGGAAATACCATCTGACTATGTAAGAACCGCTGTGAAGAGCTGCGTACTCTACAGTGCCCGAGCAGATGGAAGGGTCGGCAAATGCAGCTTTGTTCGTTAGGAGACTAATCCTGGACTTTGAATTCCAAAAGAAAATAAACTTTTTTCTGAGAAGGAGAGGGTGATGCCAGTGCGTTCACCTTGGCCCTCGGAAATACTGGCAGAGCGGGTCGTGTGTGGTGACCGTGGGGTCCAGGACCCATCAGAAAGGAGGTGAAGGTCAGAGGAAGCTGATGGACTGGGAGAAAGCAGAGCAGTGGAGAAGCAGGAAGGCTGGATGAGGTTGAAGACTCAATCTATCATGGGGACAACAGAGTAAGAGAGCAAGAAGGAGGCGGTCATGATCAAGAGTTCACACTCCCAGAGATGGAAAAACTCCTGGAGGTCCTGGGAGTGAGGGTGTGACCAAGGGGCCAAGAGGCCAGCATGGAGGAGAGGTCTCAGAGCTGCAGGAAAGATCAGGAGCTGATACCAGGGCAGCAGTGGGCCATCCACGTGGACTTTGACGTCGCCCGGGATAACAGCAGGAGTGGAGCAGACGGGAAGTGGAGAGGGCCCCACCTCTTGAACACAGGAGGAGGAGGGATGTGGGTGACTTGTGTCCCAGATGAGCCAGACACTTAAAATGAGTTGAGGACTCCTGGCCTGGGAGTGGCACTGGGCACTCAGGAGAATTCTGTCCCCACCCCGACCACTGTGGAAGAGCAAGCTGTAGGGGATGCTGCTTCCTAGAGAGGGTGGGATCCTGCTGGCTGGCCTTTCCACCTCCATCCCTTTTTCTCAAGGGGCAGCCCAGAACTGCCCCACCTTCCCCCGTCTGCCCAGCGCACATAGTAGGCCCTTTATAAATACACGCTGACCAAAGTTCCTTAGAAGCATAAGTCATCTCTGACTGTCACTTAAGAGAGGCCCCTGGGAGTCCACAGTTAGTCTTTGGGAACAACTGCAGGCTCCAGCCTGAACTTTGGGGTCTGGCTGCTCCCCACACGCCACCCCAAGGCCCCCTGGGAGCTCATTTCAGAGGCGACATTGGGCATCACAGCTCTGCACAGTCTTTTCTCGCAAGCTCCTTTCTCCGAAGAATCCCATTCCCCCCTCCTATCTTATATATAATGCTTACTTCTGGAGAAGAAAGTTACCCGTGGCTTTTTTTTTCTTTTCCTTTAGACTTAGTCCTTTCTTTAAAAAATATTGTGGTAAAATACACATAACTTAAACTTCACCATCTTAACCATTTAAGTGTACAGTTCAATATTGTTTAACCACATTCACACTGCTGTGCAACCAATCTCCAAACCTTTTCATGTTGCAAAACTGAAACTCTGTCCCCGTTAAACAACTCTCCATTTCCCCCTCCCCCCAGGTCCCTGACAAGGGTGGTTTTTCATTACTTAAAATTGTTTTCATTTTTGCCTATTTGCACTTTCCAAATTATCTACAATGAGCATTTGTTATTTTTATAACTGAACTTCAAAAACTCCAGGACGCTACGTGCAAGCCTGTACAATCTCCTCCACCTTCCAGGCAGGGAAGCTGGGGTCTGGGGTAGCGGGTCTCAGGGAGAACTGGGACCAGTGGACCCCGTAGCATGCTGCCTGCTTCGGCCCGGGCACTGCAGCTCCTCGTCGGGTAGGCCAGGGTTCCTGCCACTGCAGTCTCCTCTCAGGAGGAGGACAGCGTGCAGGGACAAGTTCCAGCCACTGACTGCCTCCCGATGAACACCAAGTTGGCCCATGCAGATTCGGGATGGGACTTCGCTTCTGGACTTACTTGTCCTGTCCCTCTTGTCACCTCCCTGAGCCCCAAGCAGAACTGTCCTCACAGGGACTCTCCTTGCCCTGGGACAGAGGCAGGCAGGGGTCCTGCTCACAGCTGTTCTAGGAGGAGCAAAGCACATGTCCTGAGTGGCTGGGGCTGGGGGTGCACGTGGAGGTCAGGGGAGAGGTAGGGGTGGGGGTGACGAGGAAGTAGAGAGTAATTTCCGCCTTGTTAATCTGAGGGGATCAGCTGTGTTCATTACAAGCAGTGACTTATGCACACACAGCAAACCACAGCCAAAGTGCCAAAGCGTGACGCTTAGAAGGTGAGGGTCCCTTTCATTTTGCAAACAAGGGACCAAGGCCTGCAAAGTGAGGCCATTTGCTTGATGCCACGCAGCAAGGTGGTGGCAGCCAGGCTGAGACTGGAACCAGGTCCCCTGGATCCCTGGCACCCCCGCCGCCCAGCAGCGCCACCAGACGGAGGAGACCCCAGAGCAGAATGAGCCGACTCGGGGGCAGGGAGGGGTCAGGTGGGAGGAGGGTCCCAGGTGCAGGCCAAGAGCTAGAGAGGGACAGAATGGGCCAGACCCTGCAGAAGCTCAACAAGAAATGGGAGGGAAAAGTAGAGGCCCATGGAAACGTTTCAGAAAGTGGGGGTGGGGTCGGGGAGTCCCAGATGGAGGCCGGCTGTGCCCATTAACCAACCGCACTATTCCTGCCGGGGAAGGACTGGAGCCAGGGCCTGGGACTCTGGAGGGCAGACAGCAACTTTATATCCCTTCCAATGCATGGGTCGGGGCAGGGGTCACTGAGGGGCTGGTCAGAGTTTCTAGGCTGAAGTGGGACGGGGCACAAAGGGGGACAGGTCATGAAGACACCCCCGCAGAGGAGGACGAGTGTGGCTCTCAAAGCTGCGTGTGGCCCTCTGGTCCCCCCTGGGGGACACTGCTTTGAGGCTCCACTCAGGAGGGGCCAGTCTCCTGCTGTCCCTCTGGGTCACCGTTCTCAGCCAGAGGGTAGGTCCTGCCGCCCAGGGAGCCCATGTCACACAGGGTGCTGCCCGTGGTCACCCTGCTGAGGCTGTGGGAGCTGCAGTGGGATCTGTGGCCGTGGCACCCAGTCCCCAAGCACAGGGCTTCCTGGAAGGTGTCCCGGAAGCGGCTGGACATGAGGCTATAGAGCACGGGGTTGGCGGCGGAGCTGAGGTAGAAGAAGACGCCGGAGATGACGTGCACGTACTGGAAGGCCAGGTGCAGGCTCTCGGTCCAGTGGGACACGAAGCTCCACATGAGGCGGTCGATGTGGAACGGCGCCCAGCAGATCCCAAACACCACGACCAGCACAACTGCGGGGGCAGAGAGGGAGACTTGGGTTCCCACCGGGGCCCTCTCAACCACCTTCCCGGGGCTTCACTGTCACCTCCTCTCCTGTCCCACAGACCACCCATGCCCATTGTCCATGTGGAAGTTTCTGGAAGTTTGTCTGCCCTGGCTGCGCCTGTTTGCCGAGGCTGCTCTCACCACTGTCATGGACACGGCAGTGGGCGTGTGCCCTGCTCCAGCCACAGCCGACTGCACCAGGTGCGGACACCTGAGCCAAGCTGGCCCAGTCCGGTTCTCTCATCATGGAACTTGGGACTGGATGACTCTGAGCTGTGGATGCTGAGCCCCAGCCTGACAGACTGTGGGGCTAAGGCCGCTCTGGGAGCCCACTCGGGGCTCATGCCCGCTGATGCTTTACTTGAGCCCCTGCACCCCTCAGCCAAAGGCAGGCCAGGCTGGCCAAGCCCTCGCTCTTTCCCCAGAGCTTCCCCCAGCCACGCCCTTCTTGGGTCTCGGCCACCAGGCCTGCCTGGATCTTTGTGTCTTGTTTCTCGTGTTTGCTTCTCTGACTTATTTTTATTTTTTATTTTTTTTTAAAGATTTTATATTTTCCTTTTTTCTCCCCAAAGCCCCCCAGTACATAGTTGTATATTCTTAGTTGTGGGTCCTTCCAGTTGTGGCATGTGGGACGCTGCCTCAGCGTGGTTTGATGAGCAGTGCCATGTCCGTGCCCAGGATTCGAACCAACGAAACACTGGGCCGCCTGCAGCAGAGCACATGAACTTAACCACTCGGCCACGGGGCCAGCCCCTGCTTCTCTGACTTATGATCTTTCCCCTGCAGTGTCTTCCTCGTCACACCCCAGGGTGGTTTTCCTCATAATCCTGGATTTCAATCAGGATGTCACTTGCAATGTCCCCACCACAGAGCCTGGTGCACAGTCGGCCCTCAGAAGGTGAAGATGGGGCCGGTGGGAGGGAGAGAAGAAAGCCAGAGCCCCAGGCCAGCAAGCAAGGCAGGCTTAGGAAACACCCACCTTCCCGGGGCAGAGCCGCCCCAGCTGAGCAGACCCAGCCCTGTGGGGCAGGGGAGTAGGAGGCAGGGGCAGGGCGGGGATGGCCATTTGGTCTGTAGAGCAGGCTTCACAGTGCAGAGCTGGGAGGAAAGCCCAGACCTCTGGGGTCAGCCCCATCTTAGGGGGCTGCACAAATCACCCCACACTCTGGGGCACTGTTCCTGGGGGGGCAAGAGGAGTGCGTTTCTCTCTGGGAATGGGCCAGTGCCCAGATAGCCGGCTATAAGCCCATGGCTTTGACCAAGGCCCCACCAGCGCTTCCTGCCCTGGCTCACTCCACCTGCCTGATTCAGGCCCTGCTGAGGTGGGGCAGGATGGGGAGGAGGTCAATGACTGGCTTCGTATCAGTTTGTTTTGCTTCCCCAAGGCCACTGTTTTTGGAAAAGAGCCAGGCCTAGGCCACAGTAGGATCCAGAGCCTCAGCCCAGCTGGGCATGCCCTGGGTGGCCCCAGTCTGCACCTCTGCCCTGATGCTCCCGGGCTCTGCACACTGACCCTCACAAGCACGCCTCCTGCTGAGCCTCCTTTAGACCACGGTCACTCCTGTGGTCCCCAGGGAACCACAGACATGGATGGAAGAAATTCACCACCTTGCCTCTCCAACACCGCTTCCTCTTCTTTCGGGAGCCTTGCTCTCCCCAGATTCCACCATGTGGTTCCTGCCCCTCCGGCCCAGGGGCGGGCCATACCCTAAACCAATTAGTCAAAATCCTGCCCTGAGACTTCTCAGTAGCCACTAAAGGAAGGGAATTCTGTGGCCATGCCTCCAGGCTGCTGTAGGGAAGGACAGAGCCAAGACAGGTTTAGGAGAAAAGATGGAAGACCCGGAGGGTCCAGTTTCCACGAACAGCTCTGTCACCCTGGAGCCCAGCCACATGCCCCTGACCAATCTGTGGTTTGGTTCCGTGAACCAGAGCTGGCCTCATGGGTGTGCCACCTGTGCGTTTGCACAGGGGCCCAAGCTTAGAAGGGCTCTGGGCTTGGTTTAAAGCTCGACTATTGATGTCTCAACATTCTTAGCAATTTTTGAACAAGAGAACCCGAATTTTCCTTTTGTACTGGGCTCCGCAAATTGGGTAGCAGAGGGGCTGGCCCCATGGCCAAGTGGTTAAGTTCGCGCGCTCCACTGCAAGCAGCCCAGTGTTTCGTTGGCTCAAATCCTGGGCGCGGACATGGCACTGCTCTTCAAACCGTGCTGAGGCAGCGTCCCACATGCCACAACTAGAAGGACCCACAATGAAGAATATACAACTATGTACTGGGGGGCTTTGGGGAGAAAAAAATAAAATCTTTAAAAAAAAAATTGGGTAGCAGATCCTGCCACGAGCTGTTAACATTTATCTTTGGCGTGAGTTTCTCTCAGGGTCATCTAAAAAAAGTCTGCCTGCATGCACGCACACACATATACACATATACACACACACAGGGGCAGAGGGTTGCTCCAAACCTCACCCTCAGCCTCCATCGTAAACCCAGACACTCAGCCCCTTCCCACAGGTCCTGGAAACCCCAGTCTCATATCTAGTGCCCGGCTCAGCCCCTCTTCCCAGCAGCAACACTTACACAGCATCTTTGTCACCTGCATCCGACCCCTATCCTGCAGTCGCTGGAGCCTGCAGGTGTCACTGGCCCTGGCCCTGGCCCTGCCCCTGGCCTCCTGCCTGAGCAGTAGCAGCCTCTCACGCCGCAGCCGCAGCCCGATGAGCAGGTAGAGCACACTGATGGTGGTCATGGGCAGGCAGAAGAAGAGCAGAGTCGTGGTCTGCACCACCAGGTTGTAGAGGGCCCGTGGGCGGACCAGGGTGCACATGGCCGAGCCGGGTACTATGCCCCGGCAGGGCACGTCCAGCTGCTGGATGCCATGCAGGCTGGTGTTGGGCAGAGAGCAGAGCACGGCGAGGCCCCAGATGACCCTGAGCACACGGCGCGCATGGGTCCGAGTCACCACGGACCTGGCCTGCAGCGGGTGCACCACAGCTACATAGCGCTCCACACTCAGGGCCGTGACATTGAGCACAGAGGCCAGGCAGACTGTCTCGAAGAGCAGAGTGCGGAAGTAGCAGCCGCTGGCGCCCAGCAGGAAGGGGTAGTTAGACCACATCTCATAGAGCTCCAGCGGCAAGCCCAGCAGCAGCACCAGCAGGTCCGACACGGCTAGGCTGAAGAGGTAGTAGTTGGTGGGCGTGTGCATGGCCTTGTGGCGCAGGATGACCAAGCAGGTCAGCCCGTTGCCCACAGCGCCCACCACAAAGATCAGCAGGTACGTGACACAGATGGGCATGAACAGCTCCGTCTGCTGGGGTCCCAGGTATTTGAGTTTCAGCTCCTCATCAGTCAGGTTCAAATCTTTGGGGTCAAAGAGCCTCCCGGCCCTACTGCCGTTGCAGAGCATGGGGATCCTTGAACGCCCCGGGGACATGTCTCCAGGGAGGATGGAGCAATTGAGGCAGAGGGGAGCCTGTGGAACAGAGAGAGAGAGACACCCAGAAAAGTCACTCGGGGAACCGTGGCTCCGTTGTCATTCATCAAACCAAAAGTGCCATTGACATTAGGAGGACCGTTATTTTATGTACCTCTGAGAAAGAAAAAACTCGGTCATCCATTGTAAGATGCGTTACAACTTCAGAGATGTAAAAATGTACATCTTAAAAATGATAAAAAGTGGAACTTCAGTTTTAAATTTCACGGGCTATTGAAGGCTTCGAATAAATGAGGACCCCTCTCAAGCATGGGTTTTGCCATCAGTAGTCTCCCCTTGTGTCTCTCCCTTTCAAGCCATGGACTTTGGGAGAAGCGCTCAGTTTGAGCATCCATAAATGGGCACAATGCACAGTGTCACATGGTCTTTAGGAGCAAGAGCTCTGGAAGCAACTGCCTGGATTCAAATCCAGCCTCCTGGATTCCAGGCTGTGTGACCATTTGCATGGTAACCTTTCTGTGGCTATTTCCATATAACAAGGATCGAAGGAATTTAATCCGCGAAAGGTATTAACACAGGGCCTGCCTGACACACAGAAGGGCCTGATTATCTGTCACCCCACTGTGAGGACTGGGTCACGGTGGGGATCCAGTGAGCGTATGAAATGGCCAAAAACTATAATGCTGATGCAAAAGTTGGTTCTTGTTTCTGCTTTCTATCACTAGAACTGGTCAAAGCTGAAATATTTGACACCCTTGACACCGCCAGTTCTGGGGTTCCCTGTCCTCTCTCGGGCTCCCCATCTCTTTGTCAGTCCACCAAACATATTGGTCAAGAAACCAGGCCATGGAGCTAAACAGACTAGCCTGGGGTCAAATGCCAGCTCTGCCGCCCTCTTCTGTGACCTCCCCTCACTGTGCCACAGTCTCCTCATCTGGGAGGATGAAGGATCCCAAATGGGGATGTCGATAGAGCCTAACCTCGTGGTTTCTGTGAGGATTAAAGGAGAAAATACATATAAAGTTCTCAGGAGTGTGTCTGGTTCATTTTAGGTGCTCCATTTCAGTGCACGGTGACACGATCCTACTTCCCACAGGGAAAGGGAGGCGAGTCCAGGCGAGATGGGGCAGAGGCTGAAAGGCATGTGGGTCGGCGTGACAGGCCAGGAGCTGCCCTAAGCCAGCAGCCCTGATGCCCTCCTGAGCTTGTTCCCCAGCCCACCACCAACCCTCCTCTCGGAGCGACCGCGCATTTTCAGGCTCGGGTCCTGGACCCTCTCCCTGTTCCTTCAGCTTCATTTCCTCTCCTCAGATCGGAGCTTGGGCCCTCGCGTCGCCCACGTATCATTCAACTTTCTCTTCCAGGTCCTTCGCTCTCCCAGACCCCAAGTATTCTTAGTCCCGAGCATCTTCCTCCTCACCTTCCGCCTCTGGCAGAAGCCTCCCCCAGCCGCCCTGCATCTCTCGCACCTCATGCCCGCATCTTGGGATCCAGGCGCTCTTTCATCCCTTCAAACTTCCCTCCGGTCCCCGCCGCACCCGCACTCCCCACCCCGCCAAAGCGGGGGCGCAGCGGGGAACCGCGGGGATGACCTGGGACCGCGCGGGCGCCCGCTCGGGAGGCTCCGGACGCCCCGGGGAAGGGTGGCCGCCCCGGAGCCTCCAGCCCCGTGGCGCGCGTGGCCCACAATAAGACAAATAACCCTGGAGGCTGCGAGCCCCCCGGGGAGGGGGCGTCCCGGCGGGGCCCTCCGATCTCCGCCGCCCCGGGGAGCCCCTGGCCACGCGCTCCTCCCGCCTCGCCGCGCCGCGTCCGGCCGGCGCTCGGCTCACCTACCATGCCGTCCGCCGCCCGCGACACCCCGAAGCCGGCAGCCCACGCGCCGAGCACGGGGCAGGCGTCCTTGGACCGACCGATTGACAGACGCGCGCCAGGAGCGAGCGGACTGGCGGACCGAGGGCGTCCGGCCCGGAGCAGCCCCGTCGCCCCGCCTGTCGGGGGCCCCGGCGCCCTGGCCCGGACTGCCACCAGGGGGCAGGGCCGCCCCCGCAGCCCGCGCGGCCGCGGGACCCAGACACGCTCATCTGCGCCCCCTCACCCACCCAAAGCAGAGCGGTTGTGTTTCCACGCGTTTGACGGGGCGCTTCCAGGAGCGCCTTTACCCCCCGGAACCCTCCCAACAACCCATTTTACAGATGAGCAAACTGAGCTTCAGAGAGAGTCTGAGTGTCCTGGGTCTCACATGCTGCCCTCCAGCGTGCTGACTTTGGCATAACTCCTTATCACGGTGTCCCTCCAGCCCCCATCTCCTGCCCCACATTTCAGACACACCTCCAAAGGCCAGGCGGCCAGCCCCTCTGAGTCAACGTGCCCCAAAGGGTCTCATCGCCCCTCCTAGGCTTCACAAGGGGACACTTCCCCTTCCTCCACCCAAGCCCCAGGACAGCAGTAAATCCGTCCCCACTTCCGTCCTCCAGCCCCTGAGTCCAGGTCCTCCTCCCCTCCCAGGACTGCCCAGGAGCCTCCAGTCCGGCCTCCCACAGCCCAGTCATCTCCTGAGCCCCCAACACCGTGGCTCCTCTGCTGGAAAACCTTCTGAAGGCCCACCCCCCACCCCCGCTTCCTTCTGAAAAAGAACACCCCAAAGTTTAGTGTGGGGGTGGACATCCCTACCCACCACTTGCTTTCCTAGTGCCCTCTCACTGCATTCTCTCACTTCCAAATACCCCCCTCCCCCACACCCATTCAGATGGCCCCCCTGCCCCTCTCACCCTCCTGTAGGGTGTCCACGGGGAGGGAGGGAAGAGCCCCGGATGCTGGGATCCCAGCCTCCTCCTGCTCCCCAAACTGTCCTCATGTAGACCCCAGCAGAGAGGCCTGCACTGCTCCACCCTGCCCCTCCACCCAGCTCCTTCGGGAAGTTATTTCATCAGGAACTTGCTACGGAGCCTGGAAACAGGGATCTCACAGGCTAAACTGCTGGCTCCTGGGCCTCCTCCCAGGGTCGATTCAGTTAGTCTCGGCCAGGTCCAGAAATCCTCGTTTTTGACAAACTCCCTCCAAAGAGCCCCAGGACCCAGAAAGCCTGCTGTGGAGCTGTGTGGGGAGACTCAGCCCCTCTGTGCCACGGTTCCCCTTCCTGTAGAATGTGCTAACCATTGTTGCCGCTGTTGTAAGAGGGCCATGAGGCACAAGGCCAGCAGCAAGAAAGTCGGGTGGGACTGTCTCCATTTAATGACAACTGGAGACGCAACCCTCTTCCCCCAGACTTTCCCAGCCCCCACCCCTCCCCAGGAGTCACAGTCTGGCCTTGAGGACTGGAAGTCAGACCCTCTGGGAGCCTCCACCAGTCCGGCCTTCCCAGGAACTGCACACGTAAACACAGCCCCAGGCACAGGGAAGTTGCAGGCAGCCTGGGGCAGATGGTCCCCGCCTCCACCAGGCCACCTCCCGAGGAGCTGCCCACATAAACACAGTCCTGGGCACAGGGAGATTGTAGGCAGTACAGGTGCAGAGGTCCCTAAGTCCTTGGGGGAAAGGATTCTCAGGTGTCCCAGAGAGTTAACCACTCAGCCCCAGATGCAAGACCCCGCGGAGCCTTCAGGATCGAGGCTGCTATCGTATCAGATGAGCAATGAAGGGCAGGCAGCATGGCTGGGAAACAGCCCACCATGGGGTCACAGACAGCACTTAGCGTGTGATGAGCATTGTGGACCCCTGTTACCATCACTGGACATGCTCACACACTCACACACACAACTCTGACTACTTTGCACACACTCTAAGCGGCCTGAAACCCACTGTGGACCTTTGGGAGATGCTCAGAGCATGGGAAAAGATAGAGAAAGACCACCCCTGCCTTACAGGGCAGAACAGCTCCCACCACCAGTCAGGAATTCCTATGGTGGGCTGCATCCTTCACAGCATTAACAGGCTGAAAGGGTAGCCCCCAAAAGGAGAGGCCTGGTGGTCATCATGGCTGTAGCACTGTCCAGAAGGCCCTGGGTGGCCTGGCCCCTGGGCCTGAGCTCGAGACCACCATGGTTGCACATCCTGGCCTGATGGCGTCCTGCTGCCCCCCTACTCTGTCCTGAGATGGTTTCCCCAGGGCCACGTCCATCCCAGGATTTCTGGGTGGATACCTCAATCTCCTGAGCTTGGCTGGTGGGCCTCCACCCTGATCATGGCGCTCAGGGCCCAACTCTGATGGACAGCAAATCTGCCAAGGGAGGACCTCCAGGACCTCTGGGGGCCAGTTGGGTTGCCTCCCAGGTTCTGGAGGTTGTGCAGGGCTCACAGCCTGAGGTGTGTGACCGGCCCCATAACCCCTCCTCACCCCGCCGACTCCTGAGAGCCACAGACGGGCAGCTCCCCAAGCAGGTCTACACCAGAACCTCCTCAGCAGCTCCTGGTACACCCACCATTCACCCAGAAACCCCCACCCCCATCC
Source organism: Equus asinus (assembly GCF_041296235.1). Taxonomy (NCBI): domain Eukaryota; kingdom Metazoa; phylum Chordata; class Mammalia; order Perissodactyla; family Equidae; genus Equus; species Equus asinus. Next base: position 9,274,105 of record NC_091808.1, on the reverse strand, counting down.
TGCTCTACTGCCTTCAGAGCCAAGACAAGGAGGATGAGATGACCTTGGGGACACCGAGGCATTGGATGGGAAGGAGGGGCTGTTCTGCAGCCAGAGCAATGGGGACAGCCCAGGACCTACCAGTAATCAGTTTCACACAAAGAACTGAGAACAGCAACATCCAGAGGGGGAGAGTCACCTGCTTACGTGGGCACTTCCTCAAGTCACAGACTTCTCCACCTGGCACTGCTCGGCAGGGCCTGGGCCAGGCCATGGCCAGGAAAGAGAGGAGAGCTCTGAGCCCCTCAGGGTGGTGGGTCACCAGTGCGGAGGCTGGGATCACACCTTGGTAAGGCGTGTGGCTTGTGTGTGGCTAACCGCGCTCCCCGAGCCCCCAGGCCTGGCTCTGCTCACAGAAGCAGACCCACTCCCGGGAAGAGAGGTGGTAAAGAAGGCAGGGGACACAGGGGACGTGGCAGTTATGGGCTTCGGAGACAGCGAGGCGTGGATGAGCATCCTTGCTCGTACTGCCAGCGAGCTGGCTGTGTGGCCTTAGGCAAGTGACTGCACTCCAGACCCTGGCTTCCTGGTCTGTGAGACAGCAGGAACAGCACCTGTCTCTCAGGATGCTGTGGGGATTAAGCGAAATACTGTGGGTTAAAATACTTAGCTCAGGGTTGACACACCAAGAAATGGGGGCCATAACTCTGCTTGGAATTCTCCGGAAGATGCAGATGTCAGGGCTGGGGTGGGAGCTGGAGGACAGAAGAGATTTGCTCAGCGGGGTTTGGAAGAGCCGGGTCCCTAGCAACCCAGGGCAGGTCTGAGCCCCAGTGGGAGGAAGGAAAACTGGGGGAGAGCCTGGCCGCAGTCAGACAGGCCCTGGCCCGGCAGTGGGGCGTCGGGGACCAGCAGCTGAGGAGACCTCCAGTGATCCCGTTCCTGCCTCTCCTGCCCATGGAGAGGACCACCTGGGACTAACTCTCTGTCCCCAGGTCTGAGCTATCCCAGACTCTCAGGCAGGGCCTGGGACACAGAGAGTCAGCCACCTCCTTCCCCAGGGGCCTGCCAGTGCTCCAGGCGCCGACCTCCACTTGTGGCCAAAAGAAGGACATGCTCGGGTCACACAACGAGAGGGCCTGAAAAAGCTTGGGTCTCTCTTGTCCTGGGCCTGTGTGTCCCTCATGCCGCCCCAGGGTGGGGCCAGCTGCCACTGAGTGCCCACAGGGTGCTCCTGGCACCTGCTTGTCCAGGACAACAGAGGCCACCCTCCTGTCTACACTGCCTTCCCAGCTAACACCACACTCAGATGCATCAGAGGCTCCTCTGGGGACTTGCCCCCTTGTGAATACTCGTGGTTAGCTCAGAAGCAAACCTCGTGCCCCTGATGTCTCGCCAGCAACCGCTGTCAGAGGACTCTGGAACTTAGTCCACGGCTGTGTGCCAGGTCTCCTTAGCGTTTTTGTCTTAGCTCTTTATATTGGCACAGTTTCAGACTCTCAGAAAAGTTGTAAGAATAGAACAAAGAATTCCTATACACCCTTCGCCCTGATTCCCCAGATGTTTAAATTCTACTACATTTGTTGAATCCTTTTCTGTGTGTGTGTGTGTGCGTGCGCGCAATTTTTCTGGACTGTTTGCGAGTCGGTTGCAGACATAATGACCTTCTGATACTAGAGACTTCGGTTCTGGCTTAGCTTCAAAGCGTTCCATGAGTATCCATTCCACCTTCCCAGTAGGCAGTGGTACACCCAGGGCTGGATGCAGAGGGAGCCATGAGCCTGGCAGGAGTAACATCCTGTCACTGACATTGTTTAGAATCACAGCACATAGTGATAATAGAAAGCAGGTCACTTTGAGTTGGTCTGACTACTGTTTTACAATTCTTCCAATTATTGCCATTCCAAGGCGGACTGCTTCCACAGCCAATAGATACAAAAGCAGTTAACATTCAAAGTGCCAGCAAAGAGAGGCTAAGGATTACAAAGGAAATAACAAGAAATTGGAGAAAAATTACACAATCTGAAAGTGGAGGAAAACAATAGTGTGCATGCATGTGGACTGGATCACGAGGTGAGTAAAAAGTGCTGGGTGTATCAACCAGCAACCATCAGCCATGGGGAAAGGGATGGAACACGGGGGCCCGAGAGCTCGTGAGGGAGGGTCAGGCATCAGTGTGCGCCCGGGTAAGAGAAGGCTGGAGTCTGAGACTTGAAGGCAGAGTGCCAGGAGATGCTACCGCTGAAATTCTTGTCGTAAGCGATGGTGGGCTCCCGTGCCAGCTGAGGATCTTGGTTTGCGAATATCAAGACTGGCTTTGGTTAATTAAGGCTGGATTTCCTGAAGAACGCCCGATAGCTGGAGGACCGGAGAGGCTGTGTGGCTGCACTGACCGCCCATGCTTGCAATCAGAAGAGCTGGTGGTGTGGCCCTGTGTCCCCTGGACAGGGGCCCCAGCCTGGGACAGCACCCCGACTTCTTCGAGGCACGTGCCTGGGCCACCTACCTCGGGTGAGTGAGGCACGGGCTGCTGGGTCCTGCCCTGGCACTCTCGCTTCAGGCCTTCTGGAGTGGAGAATGTGGGTCATCTGCAGCCCCTGGCAGACGGCCAAGCAGCCAGAACAAAGCACACGTGTCCCTACCGGGCCTCATCAAATGCATCAGCATCCAGGAGAGGGGCTGGCAGCTCAGGTGGGCACAGCAGAGCACGGCAGGGCGGGTGGAGCGGTGCCTTGTCCCAATAGGCTCGAAAGATTGACAAAACCTTTTTGGAAAAGATGCCTAAGAGAGCACGTACCCTTGAGGAAGATGAGAGATTCCAGATTTTAAAACTCAGAAGGCCCAACTCACACTCCAGTTAGGGGAACCACCTCCAGGAACTGGATGTTTAAACCCTTCTTGGTCCATTTGGACTCAAAAAAGAGTGCTTATAAGCAGCCTGTTCTCAAGTAGAGAATGTCAGTTACTCCTCCCAGCCATCTTGAGACAGAGATTAGGACAAAGTGGCTTTACACACAGGCAGGCGGCAAGCTCGTGATGGTAAGTAACTTGCCCCAGGTCCCACGGCTGCTATCTGCTGGAGCTGGGATTGGAAACGAAGTTTATCTTTCCCCCTTTTACCCTACAGAACTGACCCTGGTTCTCCATTTCCAAAGAGGGTCAAATATTGAGAGTCTAGGCTTAAAAAAAAAAGTCCACGTGCATATTTACTCCCTTAGAGACTGGATTTTTGTAAACATGTCTGGCCTGGCTCTCCCAAAGCCCATGTTGCCTTTCCCTCACTGGGCCCTGAGTTCTCTGCTCTGCCTGGCTGCTCTTCCTGATGGCTTTGAACTGCTCATGCGCGGCACCTTCCATGGGCTCACCTGGCACCCTCTGGCCCAAGGGCAGCCACTCTGTGGGGACAAGCCAAGCCCACAAGTGCCTTTCCCGAGGAAGCAGTGCTGGTACCCAGTTTGCTCTGGAACTTTTGGTAAAAATTCAAGGGTTCCCTAGTTAAAGCTTGGTGCGGTTGCGGCTCAGAGTGGCTGTGAGATGAGACTCCAAGGACGTAAGTTTTATTATCCTCGTCCTTCGGCTGTTGGGGTGCATGTCGCTCACACATTTTATGCCTCAGTTTCCTCATCTGTAAAATAGGATGACAACAGTACCTATTTCACAAGGTTATTCTGAGGGTTACATGAAATAAGGGATGCAGACAATCCAGAAAGCACTCAGCCGGCCCTTGATAACTATTTTTCTAATAAGCAAGAATAGGTGCATGTGTCAGAAGCTTGGTGCATTTTTGGAACATAAGGATAGTGATTGTTAATGTTTTTCTTCAAGGCAGCAAGAGAAAATAGCCTAGAGGTTTCTCTCTCTATGCCCTGGGAGGAGGCGGGTGTGGAGTGAGAAACTGAAGAGCGAAGATGCCAGCGCCCATCCATATTTCGGCGCTGGGCAGGCCTTGTTTTCCCTCGGATGGTCCCGCTAGGATCTGGCCTTCTGGCCGCTCATGTTCCAGAAACCTCTCAAGTGTGTTTGTGTGGAGAGACCGTAAACAAGGACAGGCTGAGTGGCTGCTCTGAGCAGGCCTTTATTAGGGCACGACTGCTCTGGGTAGGGCAAACCCCTGCCACAGGACGGGATCCCAATCTCGCAGGGCCCCAAAGGACCCAAGAGGACCCCGGCCCTCCCACCCTGCTCCCGGCCTGGCTCTTTCCCTGAGCAGAGGTCAATTCTGAGCAGGAAGGGGGCACGGCCTCCTGTGTGGCGAGGGAGGGCAGCTGGAGCAAGAGGAAGGACTCGGGCCTGGACAGGCCCTGTGACCTTGGGAAGTCCCTTCTCTCCTCCGATCTTGGCTTCCTCGTCTGTAGAATGGGGACACATATCCACCTCATGGAGCTGATGAGAAGAGAACGGGTTGGAGTTGTCCAGCGGCCAGCCCGTGGTCAACGCGCAGCCCCAGGCTGGGGAGTGAAGCTTGGCCGGCTCGGTCCCAGCAGCCCTGCTGGAGGGGCAGCTGCATCTGAAGATCACAGTGGTTACCTCTGGGAGGTAGACCAAGTGGGAAAGAGGGGATGTAATTCTTTTTGTTTTCAGTTAAAAAAATTTTTTCAACAGTCAACATTTGTTTCTCCTTACAATAATTGTATATGTAGATACACCTTTTTTTCATTTTAAAAGGCAGTTCCTTGTTTAATTCAGGTGACTTGTCTCTGGCCCAGCCCTTTCTTCAGACCATCCTTAGGGTCAGACCCAGTTGGGCAGAAGCCTTCCAAGGTTGGCTCGGGGAAACCTGGACACAGTCGTCTGCTCACCGGCACCTCCAGCGGGTCACATACCCGACTACACCCGAGGCCTCCTCCATATCACTGCCATTCTGTCACCCTGACTGTCACTCCCTCTGCTGTGTCATCCCTACCATTCACTTGGGATGCCCAGGCCCAGTGTGAAGGGCGAGGGCCACACATAGCCCTCCCCGCTGCCCATTGCCGGGCAGCTGGCCTCCTGCCCCATGGTCCCCCATCCTGGTGCTGGTGCAGTGGCCTGGGTGGATGGGCAACCTCAGCCCAGGCCAAGTACAGGCACGTCCCAACTGCCAGAGGCACATGGGGTCTCTAGCCAGGAGCCTAGGCCCAGATCATGTCCCCGATGTGGGGGCAGGACCACCACCCCCAACAGTGCGGCTCTGTGGGCACTTATAAGCTCAGCCTATGAGGAGGGCATCGTCCTTCCTACTTCTCAGAGGAGGGAGCACCATTCCCACCTGCTCCCCGCAGCAAAGCCCCGCTCGCGATGGCCCACACACCTCAGTGGATGACCTAAAAGGACAGCGCAGCCCTGGGGGAACCCCTCCACCCCAACCGCCGTGTGAGCTGGGGGCCTCACTTCTCTCATCCAAAAAGTGGGAGTAGCCATCCTTAGCTAGTTGCTGTGAGGATTAAATGAGATAATTCTTAGACTGCAGCATTTTTAACGACAAAACACATTCTAGAAAAATTTCGCAAGAATAGTACAAAGAACGTTTTTTCCTGAGGCATTTGAGAGTGCGTTGGTGAGCTGACGCCCAGGCTCCCTGAGTGCTGAGTGTGTGTTTCCTGCAGACGAGGACCCTCTCCTCCACCACAACACAGCTGTCAACATTGGGAACTGCGTAGTGAGGCATTACTCCCGGCTAATCCTCAGACCCTTTCAAGTTCCGCCAGTTGTCCCAATTTGGAACAGTTCCTCAATCTTCCCTTGACTTTCATGACCTTGACATTTTTTCAGATTACAGGTCAATTATTTCATAAGATTTCTCTCAATTATGGCTTGTCTAAGGTTTCCTTATGATGGATTCCAGGATTACACATTTTTGGCAGGAATATCACAGAAAGGGGCATGTGTTCCTTTCTTTGCATCCTGTGAGGTAGCACACGGATTCGATTTGGCCCCCTACTGGAGATAGTAACTTTAGTCCCTTGATTAAGGTGGCATCTGCCAGGTTTCTCCTCCGGAGAGTTACTACTTTCCCTTTGGGGATTAACGGGTATTTTGTGGGGAGGTCCTTTGAGATTATGTAAATATCCCATTTCTCATCAAACTCCTACTCATAAACTTTAGCATCCATTTATGACTCTTGGAGGAATTAATTACTACTGTGATGGTTGCCAAATGGTGATTCTAATTCTATCGTTCCTTCATTTATGAGCTGGTATTATACTGTAAGGAAAAGTTTTCTCCTTTCACTATTTATTGATATCCATCAGGATTGAAACCCATGGGATTTCTTCTTTTATTCTTATTTTATTTAACAGATGATAATCCATTATTGTTATTTATGTTGATGTTTATTTTTATTTTTTTTTATTGATTTTCCTCCCCAAATCCCCCCAGTACATAGTTGTATATTTTAGTTGTGGGTCCTTCTAGTTGTGGCATGTGGGATGCCGCCTCAACGTGGCTTAATGAGCGGTGCCATGTCCATGCCCAGGATTTGAACCAGTGAAACCCTGGGCCACCAAAGCGGAGCGCGTGAACTTAACCATTTGGCCAGGGGGCCGGCCCCTATGTTGATGTTTAAATTGTCCCAGATTTGGCCAGTGGGACCCCTTCAAACTAGCTCCTGTATCCTTTTCATATGTCCTCATGATGAATATTTCTATATTTTCTGGTACCATAAGATGTTCCAGGCTCATCGTGTATTTCCCTGGGTCAGCCTGGAATCAGCCATTTCCCAAGGAACCCTGATCCCTTTTAGTGTAGAATGATATTTAGAGACCAAGATCTGGGTTCCAGGCATGTTCAGTTCTATTGGGGTGTTGCTGTCCCCAGACCCTCTCAGTGAGCAGAACTAGGGAATAGATGTATCTATAACATATAAATATATACATATATAAACACACACACATATATATGCACGTCAGTATTTATTTTTATATCTGTTTATAAATATTGAAAAACATGAACTGACGTCAGGACCTTTAATTCCAATCCAGCACCACAGTATTCATTCCTTTCCATGCCTCCTTGAGTGAGAAACGTGCCTTCTGTTATTTTCAGTATATTTACCTATTGGGCCGACCCCCTTAGTATGTAACCAATCTTCTACCACCCGCTTTGCCACTCCACTCTGCTGCCTTGCTCTGAGCTGTCCCCACCCCTCCACCCTCCTCACTTCACCCAGCCTTCAGACAGAGGGGAGCGGGCTCCCTCACTGTGGATGGAAATTACAACACCTCTGGAGCACAAGTTTGGCAATAGCTAAGAAAATATAGAAGTTTATCCCTTTGGTCCTGCAACTTTACCTCCAGAAATTTATAGAAAAGAATAGTAGCTCAAATACACAGAGATGAGTGTAAGAAGATACTAGTTATAGACTTGTTTGTAATAATGAAAAATTGAAGACAACCTAAATTTTTCGTAGCTTAGCTCCTGAAACCAGAGTGGCCTGCATGCCTCCCAGAGCCATCTGGCTGAAGGACCACATATTGGTTGCTAACTGGCTTCCTCCAGGGCTGTGAGCTTCCCAGCACTCCCTGGCTGTGTTTGTACAAGGTCCAAAGAGCTCCTGTGTGTCCGAGAAGGTCCTGGGGCAGAAGCAGGAGATACAAGGTACGAGCCTGAGTTGGGACCCTTCCACCCCAGCTGTGGCTAGAATCAGAGTCAGGCCAAGGGGAGGAGACACAGGACCCCCAAGGCACCTGCTACCTCCATCAACGGGGAACGGGCAAAATAAAGGATGGGACATGCATACTAAGGAGTGCTGTGCGTGCATATGAAAGATGGAGGCTGATCCACACATGCTGGCCTGGAAAGGCATCCAGGCAAGATGTGTTGCCAAGAGAAACCTATAAGGAACATAGCAACAGGGAGGATTGGATCCCAGGCATGTCAATCGCTGGGTGGGTTTTTGTGCACAGAAAATTGTTGAAGAACATATGTTGAACAGGTAGCAGTGATCGTTTCTAGAAAATAGGATCACACGGGGCCAGCCCCGTGGCCAAGTGGCTAAGTTTGCATCCTCCACTTCAGCGGCCCGGGGTTTCGCCCATTCGGATTCTGGGTGCAGACATGGCACCACTCATCAGGCCATCCTGAGGTGGCGTCCCACATAGCACAACCAGAGGCACTCACGACTAGAGTATACAACTAGGTACTGTGGGGCTTTGGGGAGAGGAAGAAGGGAAAAAAAAAAAAAAAGAAAAGAAGATTGGCAACCAATGTTAGCTCAGAGTTAATTTAAAAAAAAAAAAGGGATCACAAGCAACTTCACTTTCTAAGAAATACATTTTGGTGATGTTTATATTTTCAGCAATCAATGTGCGTTGCTTTTGTAATCATAAAGAAGAAAAAGTCAACTAAGTAGTTAAAGAAAACCTGGGGAGGGGCCGGCCCTGTGGCCAAGTGGTTAAGTTCACGCGCTCTGCTTTGGCAGCCCAGGGTTTCGCCGGTTTGAATCCTGGGTGCGGACGTGGCACCGCTCATAAGGCCATGCTGAGGCAGCTCCCACATGCCACAGCTGGAGGGACCCACAACTAAAACTACACAACTATGTACCAGGGGGCTTTGGGAGAAAAAGGAAAAATAAAATCTTTAAAAAAAAAAAAAAGAAAACCTGGGGAAATCTGCTGAAATGGCTGTTGGCCAACTAAGGGAGGAGCAGATGAGATCTAGAACAAAGTTCCAGCCACAGGACCAGAAAGAGACCCCGGGCAGGGCACGCTCAGCCAGGGGAGGGGACAGATATTGGCATCAAGACAAGTATTGGGTGGTGGGGGGCCTCTCGGCAGGGAAGGGGGACACAGGAGACGGGATGTGGGGAGGGGGGTTTGATCACTATAGCCCACAGCTCCAGTAGACATCTGCAAATACAGCTCGTACACGCTGACAATTTCCTGAGCCTCTCTCTCTGCCTGAGGGCGTCCTTTAGCATGATAGTGTCTTCAGAATGTTCTGGTTTAGGCCAAAAATGCCAAGGACTTAACATCCCAGGAGGAACCCTACTGAGGGACTGGAGCTGGTGGATAAATGCCCATGTGTAGGCAGCCTCCAGGATGGCCCCCAATGATCCCTGCTTCCTGTGTGGTTCCCTCCCACATTAAACAGGGCTGAACTATGCAATAGGATATTCCAGAAATGACAGTGTGTGACATCCAAGACTAGATCATAAAAGCATTGCAGCTTCTGCCTTACTCTGTTTAGGGTCACTTGCTTTTGGTGGAAGCCAGCTGCTGTGTTACGAGGATGCTTAAGCAGCCCACGGGAGGTGTATGTGGGGAGGAACTAAGGATTCCTGCCAATAACCAGCAGTAACTTGTCAGGCAAGTGAGCGAGCCACCTTGGAAGCACATCCTGCAGCCCCAGTCAAGCTTTCAGATGATTCCAGCCCCATGAAAGACCCTGAGCCAGAACCACCCAGCTCAGCTGCTCCCAGATTCCTGATGCTCAGAAACAGTGTGATGTAATAAATGTTTATTGCTTTAAGCTGCTAAGTTTTGGAGTAATTCATAAGGTAGCAATAGCTAACTAATAGTTTCATAGGCTTCCGGTAGGAAGGTACAATGGTGTAGCCACTTTGGAAAACAGTTTGGCGGGTTTTCAGATGATCAAATATACACTTACCATATGACCCAGCAATTCCACTCCTACGTATGTACCCAGGAAATGAAAACATATGTTCACACAAAAACTTGTACATGAATGTTAATAGCAGCATTATTCACAATAGGCAAAAGGTGGAAACAGCCCAAATGTCCATCAATGGACAAATGGAGAAAGAAAACGTGGTCTATTCATACAAGGAAATATTATTTGGCCATAAAAAGGAAACATGTGCAGAACATGCTATAGTTTGAATGAACCTTGGAAAGTGAAAGACACCAGTCACAAAAATCCACATATCATATGATTCCATTTATATGAAATGTCCAGAATAGGCAAATCTTTAGAGACAGAGAGTAGACCAGTGGTTGCCTAGGCTGAAGTGGGGGGATGGGGGGGGGGATAGGGGAGGTAGCTAAAGGGTATGGAATTTCTTTTTGAGGTTATGAAAATCTTCTAAAATTGACTATGGTGATGGTTGCACACATCTGTGAATACACTAAAAACCGTTGAATTATATGCTTTTAATGGGTGAATTATATGGTAGGTGAATTATATCTTAATAAAACTGTTTTAAAAAGCAGATAACTAATATACCACAGCTTCCTTGCTCCTTGGTGGGGCAACTCTGAGGCACGTTCCTCAGTCTCTCAGAGGGTCCCCAGTAGGACTGAACCCCATTTTCCCGTTGCCGTAACTCGCCCATTAACACACACCTTCCTTTCTTCCCTCTCTTCTTCGTCTCTCTTCTCCACCCCATGCCTTCTGGGATCACATCTCAAATAAACCACTTCACCCAACTCCTGTCTCGAGGTTTGTTTTCAACCAAAGCAATCATGTTCTTTGGGTTGAGGGTCGTGGTCTGCCGATGTAGGGTTGATCCGGAGCCCAGTTGATCTGCAGGCAACCCAGCTGGGGGGCCTGTACCCACTGGCTGACTGTCCAGGGTGAAGGCTTGAGCCGAAGTCCAGAACAGCCACAGAGCTGGCTTCCGTCCCCTCCCTGGCAGGAGCCTGGTGAGATTTGCACACATGCTGACACACACACACACTCACTTGCAGGGCTGGGAGCAGTGGCGAGAATTGTTGAACAACCACGCCTGTCGCTGCCCTTGACCCCAGAGTCGGGCTGTGTGGGACGTGCTCGTTTTCCCTTGGGTTTATTCTGTGTGTTCCTGTGGCTTGGCGTCATCCAACCACACAAACCACCAAGACAGAGAAGCAGGAGGTGACGGAGGGCTGTGGGGGGCAGAGGTCAGCAGACTCTGTGGGAAGGGTCAGACCCTGCGCCTGTGATCTTGAGGACGGAGATCAAGGGGAGGCCAAGAATGCACAGCCAAGACTTGAAATTAGGGAACCAGGGACACCCTTGACGTCCCCAGGGAAGGGGACTCGCGCGGTCAGGCATCTCCTGCCCCGAGGCCCAAGTCAGTTTGGCCATGAACCTCACTGACTGTCACCGAGCACAGGCGGAGAGTCAAAGAGCAGAGCGGAGACGTCTGGGCGTGACCTGGCTTCTCACACAAGCCTCCGGAAGTTTATTCTTTCCCAAATTCAGGCCTGCTCAACCTCAGTCAAAGGCCCTCATCTCCATGCACAAGATGGTGGGTGGATGTTAATGCTCCAACATTCACACACAGGGTTGCCCAGAGCAACAGAACAGAAGAACCCCGGCTTAGCACCAAGATTTCATGTGTTGGTCCCAGAATAAGAACTTGGCTTTTATTTTTGATATATTTTACTGTGATAGTTAGTTTTATGTGTCAACTTGCTTAGGTTATAATACCTAGTTATTTATTCAAACACGAATCTAAATGTGGCTGTGAAAGTATTTTGTCCGTGCAGTTAGCATCTACAGAAGTCAACTTTATCACCCTCCATCACATGGGTGGGCCTCACTCAATCAGTTGAAGGCCTAAGAGCAAAAACGGAGGCTTCTCAGAAAGGTTCTGTCTCAAGACAGCAGCATCAACTCCTACCTGAGCTTCCACCCTGCTCTGCAGATTTCAGACTCACCAGCGCGCACAATCACATGAGCCAATTCCTCAAAATAAAGTATATAGATATATACGCAATCTATCTCTATATTTAGCCTATTGGTTCTGTTTTTCTGGAGAACTCTGACAGTTACGTCTACCCTCAGTGGAAGGCAGGCCTGAGAGATGCTGAGCAGTGGGATATCAAGGACAGAGTCCACCATTCATGGGGCACGAGCGCCTCTCTGAGAAAGACAGCCCCCGAGGCCAGAGAGAAGCAGGTGGAACGTCTGCTGGAGCTCGCCTTGCTGCTCTGCACTCATAAAACGCGTCCTGCTGTTGGTTTAAACAAAATGGCCAGCAAATCAAAAATAACCCCCATAAAGCCATCCCAAGACAATGTGCAAGTGGAAAATTCCAGAAACCACTCAAAGGACTCACAGAGTCCAGGTCCCATAGCCAGCTCCCACATAAATCAGACCGGATCACGCCACCGCCTTGCTGGAAATCCTCCGAGACTCTGAGAATAAACCCAGGCTTAGCTCAGCCCGCAGCCCAGCCTCACCCACCTCTGCTACCCACCCTGGCACATGCCGTTTGCCCGGCTGGGGCTCCTTTTCCCTGGCTCTTTGCCTCACACCTTCTCACCCTTCAGGGATCTGACATGGCTTCCCTGGCCACCAACTCTGACATGCTCTCCCGCCCCCAAAACCTTCCACTACATGCCCTGTTTGTGCCCTTCGTGGAACTTACTGCAGTCTGGAATGACCTTCTTTGTTTGTTTTCTTGTTTATTATCTTTCTCCTCGTTCTGGTCTAGAAGTTCCAGGACAATGTGCCCATCTCATTCTCTTGTGTCTCCCCAATACGGGGTCACAGGGGCAGCACCTGATACGTACTGAATGAATGAATGACTCCTCAGCTCCTCAGCTCGTCCTCATTTGGGTCAGGCCCCTCCCCATCTTCCCACAGCGGCCTGGGTCGACCCCGTTGTGTCCCTTGGTGATGGACAGTAGAGCCGTGGCGTCCAGCTGTCCAGGGGTTTGGACCCCTGACTGGAGGGTACAGACCTTGCGTGTCTTGTATGGCATTGGGCTGAAGAGAAAAACTTGCCACCGAAGAAGGTGGAATGGAACTGAGCCCTGAAGAGCCGAAGAGGAATGTCCCCAGCAGAGAGAACGGCACACGGAAAGGCCGGGGGCTCTGCATCCCCAGGAACTGACCACAAGTCAGAGGACCTGCCATGGTGGCCAGGAGGAGAGTGGCACCAGCCACGAGCAGAAAGGAGGGCGGGGCTGAGAGCAGACCCTGAGACCACGGGAGGGTTTCCAGCAGGGAGGTGACATGGGCTGGTTCACAAGTTGAAAACTCGTAGATTGTTTCCAGGCTGGTAGAGCGGGGACTAGAGTGAGAGGGAGACGGTTTTTACTGTATTATCAGCTGCACTGCTAGCTTTCTTTTTCTATGACACGTATTGCCTTAAAATTCAAGCAAACACTCTGGCTGCCAGGTGGAGCCTGGACAGTAAGAGGTGAGAGGAGATTTTGAATGGGGCATGTCAGAGACTGCAGGCTGCACCCAATATCCGTGGCTCCCTCCGTCCTCACTGACAGGTCTTAGAGTTTTTGTTTTTACAAGTGACCATTTATACAGCCTGTATCCAGCCACATGACTACAATTCCCAAATAGTGGATGCTATTGAGAAGGAGCTGTTGAGTGAGACTCACGAGGAAATTCTTTAAAAGAGGGACAAACAGCTGACAAGGCCATTTTTACCCTCTTCTTAGTCTCTGTCTTCTACTTCCTTTCTGGAATATAGCTGTGAGAGATGGAGCTCCTGCAGCTATCATGGACCCTGAAGTGATCTGGAAGCTGGAAGTCATACCCTAACGATGTCAGAGTGGAAAGGCAGAGGAACTATGAGTCTCTGGCGACGCTATGGAGCTTCTAGACCAGCCCTGGAAATAGAAGTTTATTTCTCTCAGGTTACATGTTTATCATGGATCTCTGCAGGGAGACAAGAGGAGTCTTCTCATCTATGTCATTCACGGGCTGATGCTGATGGAGCAACCACCATCTTGAATATCATTCTCTCGGAGTTCTGGAAGATATCTGGCAATTAAATATTCAGCCTGGAAGTCATTCAACTCACATCTGCTCATTGGCCAAAGCTGGTCACATGGCCCCATTCAATCGATTGTAGGAAGGCCAAGAAATGCGACATTTCTAAGTGCCCAGCAGGCAGAGAGCCAGAAATAGATAGAGTAATCATCATTGAGAAGTCAAATAGAGGTCAAAATTTATTCTTGATGCCCAAGGAACTGATAATATTGAAAAATATCAAATAGCCTTATGTTTTTCTCAAATAATATAAAGAACTTAGAAAATTTTAATGTCACTCTTCCCCCTTCTTTTGTGTAGTATTTTCTAGAAAATAAGTTTATATACTTAAAGTGCTTAAAATAGTGCCTGGAATATATAAGCACTATATTAGTGTTTTCTATTATAAATAGTTGTATTAAAGACAGATTTTTTTTGTCTCACCTCATTTTAAGTGCTCCAATTAGTCTTTTTTTCCTCTTGTTTTAAATATTCAATACTCATATTTAGGGGCCGGCCCCATGGCCAAGTGGTTAAGTTTGCACACTCTGCTTCAGTGGCCCAGGGTTTTGACGGTTCGGATCCTGGGTGCAGACATGGCACCACTCATCAGGCCACATTGAGGTGGCGTCCCACATGCCACAACTAGAAGAACCCACAACTAAAATATACAACTATGTACTGGGGGGTTTTGGGAGAAAAAGCGAAAAAGAAGATTGGCAACAGCTGTTAGCTCAGGTGCCAATCTTTAAAAAAAAAAAAACATATTTATTTAGCACAGGTTTGCCCATTTCTAGCTCCTTAAACATGAACCCTTCCCTCATTCTCTCACCCTCTCCTTCTGGAACTTTCATTTGATGGCTATTACATGTTTCATTTTATCCTCTCTCCCTCCCACCTCCATTTCTTCCCCTCTCTGTGCTGTGTTCTAGGAAATTTCTTCAGTCTTGTTTTCCAATTCACTGATTCTCTCTTTGGCTGTGTCTAGGATACTGCGTAACCCGTCCAATGGAGTCGTTTTCTTTTCCATAACTGTATTTTGTTATGTTTATAACTTTTACTTGATTCCTTTTCAAATCTGCCTGTTCTTTTTTTTTTTTTTTTCATTTTACTCTGTCTTCCCTTACTGGTTTATATTCCTTTCTTTTTTTCTGTGAATATTTTAAAGATTTTTAGTTAAAGTTCTTTTCAAATTTTTAAATTCATTCTATTTCTTGAAAGGCTAATCCTCCTATTTTCCTCTGATGGCTGCTTTCCTCGATTTGACCCACTGTGCGCTCTACTTCAGTGGAGTTGCTCTCTGTGATAACCCCTCGTTCCCAAGTCACAGAAGCAACCTAGAGAGCCTTTGCATTTGCCTTTTCCAAGCCCCTGAGATTCCCTGGCTATGATAATTTCTTGGCTCTCTGTGTGCAACTTCAGAAGCCCTGCCCACAGCCTCGAAGGCCAACATCTGGCTCCAAAACTTCATGAGCCATTTCAACCTCTCCTCCTGCTAACCTCACTCTTTTTAGGCTCCCTTTGTATTCCTGGCACCTGGGGGTTTCCCTCTCTTAGTTTAAACCTGGTTAACCATTCAAAAAATTATTTTACTATTTTTTTTCAGCATTTCCATGTGCAGTCATTTCTTATATACTGTCTTATTTTCTTCTTTGCCTACAGCAAAAAATTTGACAATTAACTGCTCACCATCTTGTACATTACTCCAGTGTGTCTATTGTACATAGATGTGCTCCCTGTTTTGGGCTGAATTGTGTTCCCCTGCGTGCCCCCTGCCCCAGATTTATATGTTGAAGTCCCAACCCCTAGTTAGTGTGCCTGTATTTGGAGATAAGGTCTTTAAAGAGGTAATTAGGGTTGCATGAGGTCCTTGGGATGGGCCCTAATCCAATGTGACCAGAGTCCTCATGGGAAGATGAGGTTAGCACAGAGACAGGACACAGAGGGAAGAGCATGTGAAGACGTAGGGAGAAGACGGCCATCTACAAGCCAAGGACAGAGGCCTCAGAAGAAAGCAACCCTGATGACACATTGATCTTGGACTTCTAGCCTCCAGAACTGTGAGAAAATAAATTTCTGGGGGCCAGCCCCATGGCTGAGTGGTTAAGTTTGTGTGCTCCGCTGCAGTGGCCCAGGGTTTTGCCAGTCCGGATCCTGGGTGCAGACATGGCACTGCTCATCAGGCCATGCTGAGACAGCATCCCACATAGCACAGCCAGAGGCACTCACAACTAGAATACACAACTGTGTACCGGGGGGATTTGGGAAGAAGAAGAAGAAAAAAGATTCGCAACAGATGTTAGCTCAGGTGCCAGTCTTTAACAAAAAAAAAAGACACGACATTTCTGTTGTTGAAGCCACACAATCTGTGGTGCTTTGTTACGGCAGCCCCAGGAAACTAACACACTCCCTTCCTTCATTTGTATAGTCAGCAACACATACACAGTGATCACCTACTGTGTGCAGGGCTCCTTGGATGCACACTGACGCTTGATTCCCAGGCCTGCCTGCTTCCCTTTCCCACCAACTGCTCTGCTCTCCTGCAGTGGGGCTGTGAGCCAGCTTGTCCCTGTCAGCTATTTATAAACATTCCCAGCCCCCATCCCCCCTTCTCCTCCGCCTCAGTCCCCTCAAGAAAGCTGTCTCCAAGCTGCGGCCTGACCCCCTGCCCTCCTCCTGCATGCTCACGCTCTCACTCCCCGGCAGTGGTCCTCAACAGGGCTTCCCCGGATCCTCTGTGAACAGCATCCAGGCTCAGCCCTTTCCACCCAGCCCTGCCTTCTCCCCAGCCTGCCCTTCCAAATGCCCTTCTGGACATGTCCACGGGCCGGTCCTCCATCGCTTTCGACACGAACATCTTCTTCATGTCTCCAGCTCTGGAGAGCAGGCCTATTCTCCTGGCCACCCTGGCTCAGTTTTGACTTCTCCCTTTCTTCACCATCAGCCACCAAATCCTGTTGATTCAGCCTTCAATCTGTCTCCCATGTCTGCCCTTCCATCCCACCTCCGGGCCCCTGCTCGGGCCGGGCCTCTTCTCTCCTGAAGGTCTGTCTTAGGAGAACTCGGAGGGTTTGCTGAGGAAGTACAAGGGGAGAAGGCAGAGTAACGGCTGGAAGAGCGGCAGGCTTCCCCCTGCCCCGATTAGAGGACAGGAGGGAGAGACAGGTAGATGGAGGAGGAGGGACGGAGGCCTGTGAGTCTGAGGGCAGAGGGGCCCATCTCCTGTGTCCCTGGGGAGTGTCCAGACCAAGAGAGGAACGCCCTTGGCCTGGTGCCCCCAGGATGATGGGCTCAGGGTGGCATCACATAAGAATCAGAGCCCAAAGGCAGCCCCAAGCTGTGGGGAGCAGCCGCCCTCAAGGATTCAGGAGTCTTGCAGCCACAATGCAGGTTGTTGACGGAGGACCCTCTGCTCCCCGACGCTGGCCTCAGCTCTGTGCAACGACCTGGGTGGAGGCATGGAGTGGGAGAGCGCACTGCAAAGAGGGCTGAGGTGAAACCCATCAGGGTGGAGACTGGGGGCCGAGACTGAGCAAGACTGAGCTCCATCCCCTCTGAAGCTCAGCGATGAACTGGACTTGGAAATTTCCGACATGCATGGGCATGGCATTTGTTTCCATTTACTTCTTAGGTGGAAAGTGCAAAGACTTCCAAACCAGACGTCAGGCAACCCTGGGCCTGGGTGAGGGCTGGAGAGACCTTCCAGAGCTCCAGCCCTGTCCCCAGCCCACACAGGCACATGTCCACCCCCTCCAAGGGGAGAGAGAGGAGCAGCGTCTTCACCGGGATCTGTGCTGTCACTGCAGTCTGGCTGGAGGTGGAGGTGGGGGACATAGGGAGGGGGGCAGTGTGCTGGGTGGGGAGGACCATGGGAGGCCAGGAGTGCTAAGTCGGGCTCCAAAAGAATGTTTCCATGGACTCCCAGGAGAACAAAGTGAATGAATGCGGATAACACAGAGGGACGGGTGCTGCTACCAGGCGGGATGACTCGACCTGAACAAATGGCCAAGGCTGACATCGAACGAAATCTAGACCATCACCCTCAGGCTCTGCCATCCTGCCTGTGACCCCCTGAGGGACCCAGCTCCAAATCCAGTTCCCAGGCGGCTTCACCAGGCCCCAGGTCTCCCTCTTGACGGGTCCTAGACTTCCCAGCAGGCAGGGCCTTCATCACGTCCGGGGAACATATATCCAACAGGCGCCCCCAGCAGACATGCAAGACCTCACTGCAAGCAGGAGCCCAGAGACGGAAGAGGCCCCTGGCTTCATGCTGGGAGGAGCTGGGAGGTCCCCTAGCCTGCTGTGTTTCCAAGATGCTCCACTGGGGGGCGCAAGCGGCTTCCCTTGCAGGCACAGTCCCAGGAGTTTCCCACTTGACCCCGGTGCTCCTTCCTCCCCATGACGTGAACCCGTTCCCTAAACCTTTGGACCCCAAGATCTTCCCTTTCTAGGTTAGAAGCTGCCCTCTAACTTGAGGCCTTCCCCTCTCTGACCCACATTCCCCCTCCTCCTTCTGATCCCACATTCTCCAACACTCACAGCTCCCCAGCTTCAGCCAAAAGACCCCCACTCACGATGATCGAGGGGGCTCCAGCCTCCGCACTGCTCACTCTGTAGCTGTCCCGTGGCCTGGCGGTGGTGGCAGCGGGGGAAGGGTCTCCTGAAGCTGAGAGGGACAGAGGAAGCATCTCCATGGGCTCCCCTGTCCAGCAGGCAGCCCGCGGTCGCTGAAGCCCACAGGTGCCGTCCTGGCCCACAGGAGGAGGGGGTGAGGCTGCCTAGTGGAAGCAAGCTGTCAATCTTTGGTGTCTGTCCGAGTCACCTAGTTGCTGCTTGCAACCCCAGAGGTTCTGAGCCAGCAGGACTGGGGTGGAGCCCGAGAACGTGCATTTCTAACAAGTTCCCAGGTGAGGCAGAAGCTGCAGGTGAGGCCCTCGCTTTGAGACCGCGGATGCGGGCTTCTTGCTCTGAGGCTTCTGGGCTTCGGTAACCTGGGTTCCAATGCAAATCTGCCCCCTCCTGGCAAGTAGCCTCTTAGACCAAAGAAATTCCTTCTTCAGCCTAAATTTCTTCTCTATTAGAGAGAGAAACAAAATATTGACCTCCTGAGGTGGTTGTAAGGATTGAGATAATTTGGGTAAACTTTTTAGCACAGTTGCCAGCACATAATAAGACTGGGGAAAAATTCTTTCTCAGTTGGTTCAGGTGTGGGAATTTGGCTGGAAGGAAGCTACTGTGTTTGCTTTTCTTTTAAACCTTAAAGAATTATTTGACTTTTAAAAATTTGTACCTGGGGCCGGCCCTGTGGCCGAGTGGTTAAGTTCATGCGCTCTGCTTTGGCGGCCCAGGGTTTCGCCAGTTTGGATCCTGGGCACAGACATGGCACCGCTCATCAAGCCATGCTGAGGCGGCATCCCACATGCCACAACCAGAGGCGCTCACAACTAGAATGTACAACTATGTACTGGGGGGCTTTGAGTAGAAGAATTAAAAAAAAAAAAAGATTGGGAACAGTTGTTAGCTCAGGTGCCAATCTTAAAAAAAAAAAAAAAGAGAGAGAATAAAAACATGTACCTGTACAACCTTGGTTAAAATTAAAATTTAGTTTAAAAAATTATATAAGATTTAAGAAACATTGAAACAGAGAAATCAAAGTACTTTACTAATGGATTAACATGGAAATGTCTGTTGAAAATTATGTTATTGTTCCCAATTATTCATTCTCCCTTCCTGAAAGGGGATTAACCCCACCCATGGCCATGTGACCTTCGGTGCTTTCTGGGGAGGACCGTTCACCCAGCTCTGCTGACTGTAGCCTTGACCAAGTGACTGCCTTTGCCAGTGGTAGGTGCGAGGACATGACCTGTCAGATCGCAAAGAGCCGCTTGAGAGCCATTGCTTGTTTCTGCCTGTTCACGTGCTCTTGTCTTCTGCCACAAGACTGACGCCTCCTCAGTAGGAGCAGTTCCTTCAGCTGGTATTCTAGAACAAAGAAGAATTACACGCACAGCTGACTCACAGCCAAAAGGAGCTGAGCTGCAACCAACCTGTAAGGGAAATGCAAGATGGCGAGAAATGAGCCTTCACGGTTGTGAGTTATTGAGATGTTGGAATTCGTTGTTACTGCTACTATACATAGCAAAAACTGACTAAAAAGCATCCTACCATAGACGACTGGCCAAATAAAGTTTGATGTGTCTATATGACGGGAATGCTGCTATTAAATTTAAAGCTATATTTTAAATTATGTTAAATTTAAATTTATATTTAAATATATGTAGCTATTGAAATTATATTCAAGGATAGAGGAGATTGCTCAAAATACTATTTTTAATCAGTGAACAAAGGCGAAATTTAAAACTGAAAGTACAGCGGGCTCCCAATTTCATAAATAAAAATATATCTTGTGCTTATTGAAGTTGGTAAGTTGGGTGGTAATTTTGCCTAACAAAAAAGGATTGGGGACAAAAAGACACTTAGATGTTAATAGCTGTTATCTCAAGGTGGTAGAATAAGGGAGGGTGGTTATTCTCTTTTATACTCATCTACACTTTCCAACTTGTCTGTAATAACCAAGTCATGCTTTTATAATTTAGAAAGATAGTTATACTGTGCAGGTATGTTTCAAAGAATCAACCACCGGTGGCAATGCAGAGGGCAAGGAGCCCTGGGGAGGGGCGGGGCCCAGGGTCCCCTGGAGGGGCACAGAGGTGGGAGTGGAGGGGCCTTGTCCTTATAGCCAGGCACCCCAGGCACAGGCCTCAGCCTAGCAGTTTATAAGGTCCTGTGAGAATATGTGCGACTTAAAAAAAAAAAGATTAACTGGTTCCAAATATAAAAATAAGATTTCTGGGTTAATCAATGTTAATAATAAAAGTTAATAAATGTTTAGGGGGCCGGCCCAGTGGCACAGTGGTTAAGTTTGCACGTTCCGCTTCTTGGCGGCCCGGGGTTCGCCAGTTCGGATCCTGGGTGCGGACATGGCACCGCTTGGCATGCCATGCTGTGGTAGGCATCCAACATATAAAGTAGAGGAAGATGGGCACGATGTTAGCTCAGGGCCAGGCTTCCTCAGCAAAAAGAGGAGGACTGGCAGTAGTTAGGCCAGGGCTAATCTTCCTCAAAAAAAAAAGTTAATAAATGTTTAAATGTCTAAAAATCGTAACCTCATGTTAAAAAGTCAGACACAGTGACTGCTTCCTGGGTACAGGTTGTCATTGGGGTGATGAAAAAGTTCTGGAACTAGATCGTGGCGATGGTCACACTATGTTGCTAATGTGCTTAATGCCACCGAGTTGTACACGTTAAAATGGTTAAAATGGTAAATTTTATATTATGTGTATTTGACCACCAAAAAAAAAAAACCACCTTGACTGCAATGCAAGTCAACTCTTGTATAATTACATGCAATTCACATTTGACGTGGGATTTAGGTGAACTTCAGTGTATCTAACATGACGTGAGCAGGACCCCAAAATAAAATTGCCCCAGAAGAGGCAGTGGTTGCTAATGATCCATGTCCTCCTGTCACTGGACACCTTGTGGACTGAGGGTGAATGTGTAGCTTTTGGGGTTGGGGTGGGAGTGAGGTATGGAACACGAACCTCCTCACCGTGTCCCATGGGGTCTGGGGCTCAAACCCAGACCCTGAGGTGGATCACCCGCCTACAGAGCCAGGAGCCTGAGTCAAGCAAGGGTGGCACCCTCCTGCGATGCCACTGAACCAGCACTGGGGGGCAGCAGAGAGCCAGGGCAGGTGGGGAGGGCCCCTGGGAGCCATCCACATACCCACTGCTCTCCAGCCATTCCTGGACTGCTGTGAGTCCCTACCACCAAGACAGTCACTTCTGCTGGATTTTCAGAAGATGGTGCTATTTCTCAAAAGGAAATTGCTTTGCAAGCAAAACCTAAGTGTTTCACCAGCTCCTTCTAGTGAGATATTCAGGAATATTCAAGATAGATCGGTTTTTACATGTTTAACACATTCTGTCATTTAAAAGATGTTTTCAATTTCTCTGTAGCCAGCCCATGGCTTATTACAGGGACTGACCTAATAAAGCTCACATCCTGATTTTCTGGGGTATCAGTTTAAGAGTTTTCCCCTGATATCATCATGCTACTGTCTTTAAGAGGCCAGAAAACTTTCATAGCAAGACTGGTGGCAGGGCCAGCCCCGTGGCCGAGTGGTTAAGTTCGTGTACTTTGCTTTGGTGGCCCAGGGTTGCACCAGTTCAGATCTTGGGCGTGGACACAGCACTGCTCATCAAGCCATGCTGAGGTGGCACCCCGTCTAGCACAACCAGAAGGACCTACAACTAGAATATACAACTATGTACTTGGGGGCTTTGCGGAGAAGAAGAAGAAAGAAAAAAGAAGCCTGGCAACAGATGTTAGCTCAGATGCCAATCTTTAACAACAACAACAAAAACACTGGTGGCAAAGACTGTCTCTCCACAGACCTGAGAAGAGTAACTTGGTACAGGCAGGAGCACCATAGATGACTCTTCCATATAAAGCAGTGATGGTCATAGGTCTCTTCTAAGATGCCTTAACTACTACATAACAAACCACCTCCAAACTGAGTAGTTTAAAGTCACTATTATTATTATTGTTATTGATATTATTTGGGCTGGGCTCTGCTGGGTGGTTCTTCCGCTGGTGTCACCTGAGTTGACTCTGTGGAAGGAGTCAGCAGGTGGGTGAGCTGGACGCTGGCTGGTCCAGGTCCCAGATGGCCCCACTCACGTGTCTAGGGTGATGGGGACAATTGGGCCACGTTAATCTCATTATCAAGCAGGCCAGCCTTCTTCACTTGGCAGCTGGGCTCCAAAAGGAACAAGGGGAGCCAAGCTCCAATGCATGAACGCTTTTTTTTTTTTTAGCAAGATTAGCCCTGAGCAACTGCTGCCAATCCTCCTCTTTTTGCTGAGGAAGACTGGCCCTGAGCTAACATCTGTGCCCATCTTCCTCTACTTTTTTTTTATATGTGGGACGCCTACCACAGCATGGCTTGCCGAGCAGTGCCATGTCCGCACCTGGGATCCAAAAGGGCAAACCCCGGGCCGCTGAAGCAGAACGTGCGAACTTAACCGCTGCGCCACCGGGCCGGCCCCCATGAACACTTTTTAAGGCTCTGTTTGTGTCATGTTTCTTACAGTCCCTTTGACTAAAGGAAGTCATGTGGCCAAGCCCTGATTCAGGAAGTAGAGAAAAAAGACTCTTTTGACAGGAGGACCCGCAAAATATTGTGACCTTAAAAAAAAAAAATCTACCACATGCTCTCTCTCTTTTCCTGCCACTACCAAGGACATCCTCCTACAGGCAAGGATGGATGACAGCCACCTGCCAACTAACAGTACCCCCACCAACCCCATACCCCTGGGGTCAAGTTCAAGGCAATTAAATGTCCATTTCCCCAGGTGTGTCTGGGGGAACATCAGTCCCAGGAAGCAAGGTGTTACAGATTGAATTGTGTGACCCCAAAATTCTTATGTTGAGCTCTAACCCCCAATACGACTGTATTTAGAGATAGGGCCTTTCAAGAGATAATTAAGGTTAAATGAGGTCATAAGCATAGGGCCCTAACCCAACAGGACTGGTGTCTATATGCAAAGAGGAAGAGGCACCAGAAGGCTCGCTCGCTCTCCCTCTCTCTCTCTCTCTCTGTGCATACACAGAAAAGAGGCCGTGTGAGGACAGAGAGAGAAGGTGGCCGTCTGCAAGCCAGGAAGAGAGGCCTCACCAGACACCAACCCTGCCGACACCCTGATCAGGGACTTGCAGCCTCCAGAACTGTAGAAAATAATAAATGTCTCTTGTTGAAGCCACTTGGTCTGTGGTATTCTCTCACGGCAGCCCAAACTGAGTAACACACGAGGGTCCCTTGGTTAAATGTTTGGGAAAGGCATGTTCAATACTGATCCTCCCCCTTGGAAATTCATAAAGCTCTGTGGCCTGTTAAAGGCTCTGAGAAGTTCCTCCGCAAAGGAACCTATAGTTTGACAAAGTTTCCCAACTTGATTTGAACCTAAGGTCCTTTTCCAACACCTATGATCACCATAGGAAGCTGTATTAGTTTCTAGGGCTGTGGTAACAAATGACCACAAACTTGATGGCCTTGTTCCCTCACAGTCGAGACCAGAAGTCAGAAATCAAGGCGTCGGCAGGATTGGTTCCTTCTGGAGCTCTGAGGGAGAATCCGTTCACGCCTCTCTCCTAGCTTCCGGGGTGGCCCTTGGTTCTCCTTGGCTTGTAGCTGCCTCACTCGCTCCCATCTCCGCCTCCGTCTTCACATGGCCTTCCCCTCTGCGTCTCACTTTCACCATCTTCCCCTTTCCCTTATAAGGACCCCAGTCATTGGATTGAGGGCCCACCCTAAATCCAGGATGACCTCATCTGGAGATCCTTAACTTAATTATATCTGCAAAGACCCTTATTCCAAATAAGGTCACATTCTGAGGTGGCAGGTGGACATGCCTTTTGGGGGCCACAAGGCAATCCACTACAGGAGCCAAGGGACAACCAAGGTGGTGGCTGAGTGTGGATACAGAGCAGGGGTGAGTGGGACCCCTCTAGGTGTCTGCAAGCTGAGGGTCCATCCCCTGCAGGGGACATGCTGGGGAGAGCACTCGCTCCCCTTGACAATGCTGGCTCCCCAAATCCTCATTTCCTCAACTCCTTGCGGACCAGCCCCCATGACCACATTCCTCTTTGGGGCAGGTCAGAACCTGAGTGGACTTACTGACCCTGCTCTTCTTGCTTTCTCCTGGAACACAGGGCCTGCCTTTCTGGGGAACATTTGCAAAAAGTGATGCTCATCGATAGTGGCAATGTGGCAGGCAGGCTCTTATAGGGCCGTGCTTCTAGACACTTCCTCCCCAAACCTTCCCAAAGCCCCGCTTCCTCCATGCCTCTTTCTTGCCCAGAACCCTCCATTGCTCCCTCGGCCTCCAGGAGGAAGTGAGGCCTCTGGCCTCTAGAGACAGCCTTCCAGGATCAGCCAGGCATTCCTGTTGCTGCCCCACAGGGCCACCTCTTGCTGCCTTTGTGTCTTCCATCTGGATTGCAGCCCTGCTCCAGTCCACAGCTCTCTTTGTCTACAGGTCACATGTCAAGTGAGTTTCAGGGATCTGCAGGTCTCTGGAATGCAAATAACCAGGGATAGCTCAAATCTTAGAGGCGGGGCTCAAGAAGTCTGTCCATGTGTATTTGTCTGGGGAGGGGCCCATTGCTTCTCCAAATCATGTCTTCCTGACTTAAAGAGGCTAAAAACTGCAAGTTTAGAGCCCAGGCTCAGTGAGTGAGGCTCCCTTAGAGCAGTAACTCCAGGGAAACCCACTCTGAGATGGCAGAACCCCTCTCGCAACCCCCTTTGTGTTCAGAAGCTCCTGGCAGGAGCAGAGAAGGGGCAGCAGGCACAGACTATCCAAATGGGTCAACCATCCACAGGAACCAGATGTGGTAGCACGGCCTGCAGGATGTGCCAGGGATGGAGTGAAGCTGGCTCCACACAGAGTGCAGCTGTGAGCAGGAGGTGGCCCTAAGGCTCTGTAGTTGACTAGCAGATTGCTGGGGCTGGAAGGGAGCTGGAGAGTCTGAAGGCAAAGCCCTGTGACCCCTACTCCTACCACACCCCATGATTTGGCCTCTAGCTGGCCCTGTCTGTAAGTTTTGCCAACATCCTATAGCTTGGGAAACTGCATTCCTTTGAAAATGTGCATTTGGCCCACTGGGCTGTATTTTGACAACAGGTTGGTGACTTGTCTCTCAAACTGGATGATGCATTTTTTGTAAGCTGACACTTATCTCTCTCTCTCTCTCTCTCTTTTGTTTTTTTGGTGAGGAAGATTGGCCCTGAGCTAACATCTGTTGCCAATCTTCCTCTTTTTGCTTGAGGAAGATAGTACCTGAGCCAAAATCTGTGCCACTCTTCCTCTATTTTGTATGTGGGACACCGCCACAGCATGGCTTGATAAGTGGTGCATAGGTCTGCCTCTGGGATCTAAACCCACAAACCCTGGGCCACCAGAGCAGAATGCACTAACTTAACCACTACACCACCAAGTCAGCCCCAAAACCTGTCTTTAACCTCTTCGGGATTCTATCTGAGGGCCTAGTCTGGTGTTCAAGAACACTGTATCCATCTGTGGGGACTGCCATGACAAAGTACCACAGACTAGGAGGCCTAAACAACAGAACAGTGTCTTCTCTCAGCTCTGGAGGCTCCAAGTCAGAAGTGAAGGTGCCAGCAGGCTTGGTTCCTTCCAGGGCCGTGAAGGAAGGGCTGTTCCCCGCCTCTCTCCTTGGTTATAGACGGCCGTCTTCATGTTCACATTGCCTCTCCCAGTATGCGTGTCTGTCTTCAAATTTCCTCTTTTTCAGTTTTTTTTTGTTTTTTTTTTTGATGAGGAAGTTTCACTCTGAACTAATATCTGTTACCGATCTTCTTCTTTGTCTTTTTGCTTGGGGAAGGTCATCCCTGAGTTAACATCTGTGCCAGTCTTCCTCTATGTTGGATGTGGGTTGTCGTGGCTTGAAGAGTGCAGTGTAGGTCTGCACCAAGGATCTGAACCCGCAGATCTGGGCCGCCAAAGCAGGGCCTGCCGGCCTCAACCAGGATGTCACGGGGCCGACCTCCAAACTTTCCTCTTCTTAAAAGGAGATACCGTCATATGGGATTAGGGCCCACCCTAATGACTGCATTTACCATAATTACCACTTCAAAGACTCTGTCTCCAAATACAGTCCCATTTTGAGGCACTGGGGGTTAGGAGTTCAACATACGAATTTTGAGGGGATACAATTCAGCCCATAACAGACACCCGGGAGGAGAGGGGGACATGCGGGCAGAGGGATCGTGGTTTGACTTCCAACCACTCAAGGCTTGTCTGCACCAGAGCCCCGTCAAGGCCCTCTCAGGCCACTGCACAGCCACCAGCCAGGCCTCTGAGGGGCCTGGGGTGGCCCAGCTCACCCCCATGGGCCCCCAGGTGGTGCCACACTGGCCCTGAGTCCTCTCACAGCAGCTGGCAGGACAAACTTGAGAGTGTGGGGAGGTCAGGGTGGACCCTGGAGATGGGGGTGGGACTAGAAAGAGCATCCTAAGGGTGGGGACCACCCTGAGAGGGGGTGTGTGTGCTATGGGGAGGGCTGAAGGACCCCTTTGTTTGGCGATGGAGGTGGGAGGGGTGGTCTCTCAGTTCAGCTGCCCTCCCACCCTGGAGTGGGTGTTTCGGTGGCCCCAGGAATCCTATTTGCATACGGGGCCCAGACTTCTGAGAGGTTAGGAAGAAGGAATTTATTTTAACTTGCAAATTCATTCTAATACTTAAAGTAATATTTCTTCATTGTTGAAAGGGCAAATGAACAATATAAGTCTTAAAATGCACAAAAGCTTGAAAGAAAAAAACTTGCCCACGATCCACCACAACTAGAAATCTCTGACGCTGACTACTCATTTGTTATTCAATGGCATCTCATAATTGTGTCCTTTGAACACTTTTAGGATTTTCTCTTGATGCAAGTGTAACTGTAGAAAAATTACAAAATGCAGTTACAATTTTATTGTCATTTATAATTCCACCACCCAAAGATACTTTTTTATATATATTTCTTGGACTACTAATATATTTGAACATTTCCCTGTGTTTATTAGTTATCCAGATTTCTTTGGTGCATGGTCTTGTGACTGCAGACCCCTTAAGAGCCAGTTTGAAAGACCCCATCTCTTATCAACAGAGTGATTAAGAATTGTCTTTCAGCAAACTTGCAAAGTCATGTAGCCAGAGCGTGCACAGAAGAAGAAATCTTGGCCTGAAGTGACCAAAGATTCTCCTCCCCATGGAACCCAAAGACGAGGACACAAACAGACCTTAAAGTCAGACTCTTATCAGAAGCGAGAGGGCCATCATTCAGGAAGATCTGATGTTAAAATTCCTTCCCCTCCTCATCAAAAATGCTTAGAACTTCATCAAAAATGCTTAGAACCTCATCAAAAATGTTTAGAACCTCACCATAAGTGTTCAGAACCTCACCATAAATGCCTGAAGCCCACCAAGCAAAGCCTGTCCCACCAGCGTTTCCATGTGCCAGCCTGTTCTCCCTAGCCTCTTAAATTTTGTCCCAAATGTGGAATTGGGGAGACAGATCTGAGGGCACACACCACCTGTCTCCCTGCAGATCAGTCTCGCAGAATAAAGCTGATTTCTTTTTCCAAACGCCGATGCCATAATTAACTGGCTTTTTAAATGCCCATCGGGCAAGAGAACCCCAATATTGTGCAGTGACAGTCTGTCTCATCCGTTGTATATTGTGTTATTGGGTATCTAATTGCGTCTTACCAGTCTGTTTGGGATCTTTATATAGGATAGATATTAGCTCTTTGTGGTATCTGTAGCAAATATTTTTTCCCAGTTTGTGGTTTGCTTTTACATTTTTTAGAGTGGTTTTGACCTGTGTCTAATTTTCCCCTTCGGAATTTCTTTACCAGCTTTTACATTCCGAAAATACTTCTTCCCCAAATCAAATATTTCCTTTTAGTCTGCTTTTGATCTCTCTCTCTCATTTTCTTTCTTTGCGTCAAGCTCTTTAATATCTGGAAGTGAAAGTGAGAAACTAACCCAATGTTTTTCCAAATACGTCACCAATTGTCCCAGCGCCATTTTGCAAGCCCGTCCTCCGCTGTCCCTGCTCTCTGTGTCCCCAAGGGTGGTCTGCTCCAAGCAAAACACTCCCCCAGGGCCACAGTCCCCAGCGCCAGCACTCACAGAAGCTTTAGCAAACAAGGTGTGATTTTTGATGTTTGGCGATGAAGATGAGGGGTTTACCTCGGAGACCTGAGCGCAAACAACTGAAAAATTCCCTGCAGACATTTCTGTTCTCCCTGAGCCTCACCCGCTCCACCGCAGGGAGCCTGAGCTTTCCCCACTTCGCAGCATAGCTGGCCTCGCTCCTCGCCTCTAACTCCAGCAATCGATTCCCAGTAACTTCAAAATCCTCACCCCGTCTCCCCCGTGAACAACCAGGCTCCTGGCCCAAACCCAGCTCTTTCCAGACGAAGGCCCTCAGGTTAACAGCATCCACTTCCTTAGAAAGCAGGGTAGCATCATCCTTTGTTACTTGAGAATGCCTTTGGGGTCTCGGCCCGCACCCCATGGGGCTTATTAACCTATTTCTTCCAAACAAACCCAGTGTCTGTTCGAAGCAGAATTCCCGTACCATCTGCTGATGGAGCCCAGGGTGCTCCACCTCCTTAAGTGTGTTGAACATACAGGAAGTGGGAGTTCTGGGAAGATACAGAATCTGGAGCCCCCTCTAGGATGCTGATATCCAGAAAGGCTGCCCTGGGAGCCGAGAGTTGGGGCTGAGGGTCCGAAGAGCAGCCAGCCACAGACTCAGGCCGCCAAGGGCCTTCCCTGGTCTCCCCAAGGTGGTCTCACTGGAGAGCAGGGCCTATGTGCACCACCCGCCTCAAGGTGGACAAGGCCATGGGGTGCGGCTGCAGGCAGGGCCACAGAGTCCCGAAGGCTCCAGGACACACTCCCAGGAGCAGGCGTGGGGGGCCAGGGAGTGACCAGGTCCAGGGGCCACCCCGAGGTGGCAGCGGCTAGAGCAGGGACCATGGTGAACGGTGCCCATCACAGCAGGTATAGAAAGCAGGTGACGGCATCAGGGGCTTGGGGTGAAGGGGGGACTGGTGTGCCCAAATGTGACTGCACAGGTTTGCGGAAGCAACATCCTCCCCTCCTCTAAAAGGGTACCGGTTCCGCACCATCGGGTCACACGATCGCGCAGTGGCTTATGGGCTTAGGGGCTTGGGCGGCACGGGCTGGCTCACCCCCAGCTCTTCTCCTGGCTGAGGCGCACTTCCCTCATCTGTAAAATGGGGACGACAGTACTGACCACAAGGCATTGTCGGGAGGGTCAAGTAGTACAGCGTCTGAGTGTGTGTTAAGAATAAAGACTCAACAAGTGGTCGTCAACTGGTAGATGCTCTGTTAGCTTCCTGGAGCCGCCATAACAAATCCCCACAGATTTCCGAGGCCAGAAGTCCGAAATCAAGGCGTCTGCAGGCCACGCTCCCCCTGAAGGCTCTGGGCTGGGGGGAGGGTCCTTCCTCACCTCTTCCAGCTTCTGCTGGCTCCAGACACTCCTGCACTCGTATCACTCCAGTCTCTGCCTCCGTCTTCACGTGGCCATTTCCCTGGTCCGTGTCTTCTCCCTTCTCCTTCTCCCTTATTGTCTCACTTGTATCCGGGAGATTTTAATTTATGGAGGCGACTGAGTGACACCATGGAGAGGTCACTGCCATCGAAAGGAGAATTTATTACTTAGATGTCCTGAGAGAAGGGGCACCTGCTGCCACCAAGGCCACATGGGGAACACCAGGGTGGTCAGGAGGCAGAAGACAGGAGCGAGGAACAAGCCGGAGCCTATAGTGGAGTTTCCTCCGGAAGGCAAGGCAAAGCAGAGTGAAGTGTCAGACTGGCTAGGCTAAACAAGCCTGGTGGCCTTTGGGCTCTCCCGGTGCCTGGTACCTGGCCTGGGCTGACTCAGGACAGGCGCAATACCGGTCTGGTGTGTGCAAGTTAGACAAGAAGGAGGGTGGGGTCTCTGCCTTGGCTGAGCCTGTCTGCACAGGAAAGGAGATAAGGCAAGCTGACCGGCAGGAGAGAGAAATATTTCGGCTGATAGTTTGGCCCTGTGATTAATAGATGCCAAGTAGACACACAGTATCTAAGGAGACAGTCAAAACACTTCTCCTCTCTTATACAGACACTAGTCACTGGATTTAGGACCCACCCTAATTCCGGATGATCTCAAGAGCCTTAATTTAATTACATCTGCAAAGACCGACCACATTCACAGGCTCCAGGAGCTAGGATATGGACATATCTTTTGGGGGACCAAAGTTAAACCCACCACAGATGCCAACTGGCTGCATTGGTTCATAGGCCTCGGTCTGTTAGTGTAGACTCTGGGGGAGAAATGACAATTTTTTTTTTATTCTTTCTTTTTTTTTTTTTGAGGAAGATTAGCCCTGAGCTAACTACTGCCAATCCTCCTCTTTTTGCTGAGGAAGACTGGCCCTGAGCTAACATCTGTGCCCATCTTCCTCTACTTTATACGTGGGACGCCTACCACAGCATGGCTTGCCTAACAGTGCCATGTCCGCACCCAGGATCCGAACTGGCGAACCCCAGGCCGCCGAGAAGCAGAACATGCAAACTTAATCACTGCGCCACTGGGCCGGCCCCAGAAATGACAATTTTTGCTTCTTTGATGAGCCCTGCAGTATTTGATCTGTGGTGGTGGCTTTAGCCGAATGTCTGCGCCAAGGAGGAATCCGAGGGAGGGTGTGTGAGGGAGCCTGTGGGTGATTTCTGGACCAGTGTGGGCAGAGGTCTTGGGATGGAGATGTCTGAAGTCCAGGCAGGAGGGAGGTGACACGAGAGCAGTGGCCATGACAGCCAGAGGATCCAGGGTGCTCCAGAGAGGCAGGATGGTGGAACTGCCACTGTTCGGGTCCCTGAATGACTTTCAGGCTAGGGGTGCTATCCCTTAAGCTGCCCTCCACTGCCAGTAACAGAAAGCCCTGTCAACTTACTGAAGCAACTTGGAAACAAATCACCTCCCATCACAGGAAATCTGATGGCTGAGTGACGGCAGGGACAGTTTGATCAAGGCTTTGCCCTACTTTTCTGTAACCCCTCTGGCTCTACCATCCTTTGTGTGGGGTTTTTCTCAGGTCAGGTGCCCCTGTGGCCACAAGAGGCTCAACTAGATGTGATTGTGTACAGGAGCAGAGGAGGACCACATCTTCCCAGGTCTTTTAATGAGCGAGGAAACCTCCCAGAGGCCCTAGCTGACCTCACCTCTCTCTCATGACTCATGGCCAGCATTCTGTGAAGGTTTGTGCCTGATCCAGCTACTGCTCAGGGAAATGGCTTTGACCATCAGGACCTGCCCCGGAGCTGGACTGGGGCCAAACCCCCTCCCTCACTATGCACCCTCCTTGCTGCAGGGGCTCCAGGTGCGTGATTCCCATCGGCCACATGCTAATGCAGCAAAGGGTCCAGGGCAAATCCACCTAAAGGGGGAAGGCGCTGGGGTGGCCCCCTGAATCCCCAGGGAGCCTAGTGAAGGCCATCGCCCTGGATCACTCTTCCTGGTGAGGGAAGGCTAAGTATTGAGTCACTGCAGGGACCACAGGAATAGGACTTATGGAGCAGGGGGTGGATTCTAGTGAGGGAGGTCTGGGAAGTGACCTGGGAGTCACCACAAGCAGACATTCCCTCCAAGGGAATCTTGGGATCATTTGGTGAAGAGACTCTTGAAAGGGGAAGTCATCCATGAGCCCCTGACCACAGGCAGCCTGTCCAGAAAAGAAGACGACTTACCATCATCATCATCATCATCACCATGCTGTCCAACACTCCCCAGGGCTCTGTGCCTCCCAAGCACTTTATCGCCATCCCCTCCTTGCATTCGTGCATCCATGCTGTTGGGCCGACCCCAAATGGGTGTCCAGCCGTTCAGTTCAGTTCTGACACTAACTACCCAGACTCAGTACAGACCCCATAGGTTAGGGGCTCAGTCCCACAAGACTGCCCCCACTTCAGGTGCCAGTTGCAAATGGGGTCCCCAGGCTGCCTGCACTTCTGCCCAGCCCCCCTCATCTTCATGAGAAGGACTCACAGAACCCAGGAAAACGTTGTGCTTAGGACTACAGTTTATTACAAAAGATATGAATGAACAGCCAGATGGAGAGATTCACAGGGTGAGGTCAGGAAGGGTGAGAGCAGGAGTTTCTGTCCCCGTGGAGTCGGGGCAGCCACCCTCCCAGCAGGTGGATGTGTACCAAGCAAGGGCTCGCCACCCAACACGCACAGAAGCCGACACCGAGGCACACTGGCTTTTGAGAGAAGAAAGGCTTTATTGCAAGGTCGACCGGCAAGGAGACAGGAGGCCAAGCTCTCAACTCTGTCTCCCCATCCAAGGTTTGGGGTAAGGTTTGAGGGGTCAAGGAGGGCCGGCTGGTATGCGGAAGCCCTGGCAGGATGAACTTTGATTGGCAGGTCAAAATTTTCTCTTCTGCACATGTTCCTGGCTGGCTCCCTGCCCGTGAAAAACAGCTTAAACCTTCTGTTGTTAAGATGGGGTCCAGCTATGCAAGGTGACCAGGAAGGGCACAGTAAACAGAGTAAAGCTGTTATGCAGATTTAAATCAGTGCCTTCTCCATTGATAGGAGTTTCTAAAGATTTAGAGTCATCCTCCTCCTCGGGGCCCAGAGAGGGAGACATCCTTACAAGTGGAGATTTCTCTGATAAATGTAAATTTCTCTTAAAAAGGCTAACTTCTACTGGGTTTTCAGAGCTTTTCCTGTGTCTGCTGTTTCTTAATAACCAGCAGTTCAAAATAATCCTTATGCCAAAGAGGCATATTTTGGGGTGGGAAATTCTGGTCCTGTGGTTACCTATGTGTTCACCACCCCAGAAAGCTCCCTTAGCCTTGTTTCAGGGTTTTTATCAAAGTTTCCCTACGTAGGCATGATTGGTTAAAACACTGGCCATTGATGATTAACTCGACCTCTGGCCCCACTCCCTCCCTGGGGCTCTGGGGATGGTGCGACAGTTCCAGCCCTCTGATCACATGATTGGTTCTTCCAGGAACCACTCCCCAGGGGAAGCTATCTAGTCACCCTATTAGCATAAACTCAGGTATGGTCAAAAGGGACTCATTGTGGGGACCCACCTGGTGGTGTAGCGGTTCAATTCCCACGTTCAGCTTTGGGGGTTCGCCAGCCTGGATCCTGGGTATTGACCTGGGCACCACTTGTCCAGCTGATGCGGGGTCGATGAGCCGAGGAGTCGAAAGAAAGATTTCTTAGACTCTCAAGATCTGGCAGGAGTGCTCTTTTATTTAGAGAATAGTGTGGAATAGCATGGGGACAGGACCCATGGGCAGTCAGAGCTTCTGCTGCCGGCATGGGGACAGGACCCACGGGCAGTCAGCTCCTGCTGCTGCTGCTTCTGCTGCCCCCGCTGGCATGGGGACAGGACCCATGGGCAGGCAGAGCTGGTGCCTGGGGACAGGACCCACGGGCAGTCAGAGCTCCTGCTGCTGCTGCTTCTGCTGCCCCCGCTGGCATGGGGACAGGACCCATGGGCAGGCAGAGCTGGTGCGTGGGGACAGGACCCACGGGCAGTCAGAGCTCCTGCTGCTGCCCCGAGTTGAGGGTTAGGGCTAAATTTAAGGCATAGGTATGTGAGTTATCTCTTCACAAGACAAAGAATATGTTAAAAAGTTAAAATGGTATCAGTGCCCGTGTGGTCTGGCCATTTGGCGGTCCCACAACTTTTAGATAAGAATCAAACCGGATTGAGTAAATGTCAGAAGTCACCGCTTGAATTTTATCCTCGGCTAAAGACAAAGGAGGATTGGGGGGGGGGGGGTCAGTTACATGAGGTTGCCAGACAGTAACCAACTTAAGTTCTTGCCTCTGGCATTGACTAAGAGCTTCTAGAGATAAGACCATCCCCCCCTTCTTCCTGGCACAGAGAGGGAGGCATTTTCACAGATAGAGGTTTCCCTTAGAAATGTAAATATTTCCCAACAAAGGGGCAAACAAATTCCACTCCTTGGAGCCTGAATCTCATCTGTAGTTTTAAAACTAACCAGCCTAAAAATCCTCATCACAGCCATGCTGTGGCAGGCATCCCACATATAAAGTAGAGGAAGATGGGCATGAATGTTAGCTCAGGGCCACTTTTCCTCAGCAAAAAGAGGAGGATTGGTGGCAGATGTTGGCTCAGGGCTAATCTTCCTCAAAAGGGGTGGGGGGGGGCTTGTTATGATTAACAGAAGACACTCCTACCAGGTAATTCCAAAAGTTTTAGGGACTCTGTGCCAGGAACCTGGGACAAAGAGTAAGTATATATTTTTCACTATACCACGGGTAAGGACTATTATCGTCCCCATTTTACAGATGGAGGAACCAAAACACAGAGATGTTAAGTAACTTGCCTTAGGTTACACAGCTAGTTATAGCAGTGCCAAGAGATTTTCACATATTGAGGTATATGGGGTAACTATTCAAGTTCCAAACTGATTCGGCTTGAACTAGAAAGCCTAATTTATGGTCTATCAAACGTACATTGTACATCTGCTTATCCATTAAAGTAAGGAATGCACTCTCTTAAGATAAAGAATGCAGACTTCCCCTGCTACGCCCTATTGGTAACGCCAGGATTAGTCCCTTTCCTGGCATCTTGGTGATGGTCATGGTCACGTTGACCTGCCAATTTGCAACTGAATACCTCTTTGAAAATGTACCCTGGGTGTGTTTAATGTATGTTCTTTGTTCTAAAAAGATGTAAGATTGTACTGAAACCCACGCCTCTCCAGAACGCCTTCTAAGGCCTTCCCGGGTTATAATCCTCACTCTGGCTCAGAGTAAACTCACCCCAATTCTGATTTATAGGTTGGTTATGGAAAATTTGCGTCAACAGCAGGATTTGAACCTCTTACCACACAAAACTGGGGTTCTCTTGCCCCATGCACATAACCAGCCAATTAATTACAGCATCAGGCTTTGGGGAAAGAGATCAGCTTTATTCTGCGAGATCGATCTGCAAGGAGAACAGGGGGCGTGCCCTCAGATCTGTCTCCCCAGTTCCAGATTTGGGGCAAAATTTAAGAAGTTAGGGAGAACAGGCTGGCACGTGGAAACGCTGGTGGGACAGGCTTTGCTTGGTGGGCTTCAAGCATTTATGGTGAGGTTATAAACACTTAGGATGAGGTTCTAAACACTTAGGATGAGGTTCTAAACATTTTTGATCAGGTTCTAAGCATTTATGCAAGAGTTCTAAACATTTGTGATGAGGTGGGGAAGGAATTTTAACATCAGATCTCCTGAATGAGGGACCCCTCGCTTCTGATAAGAGTCCAACTTTCAAGTTCCGGTCGTGTTCTGGTCCTTGGGTTCCTGCAAAGGAGGATCTTTGGTTCTGCAGTCACTTCAGGTCAAGATTTCTTCTTTTGCGCACACCCTGGCTGCATGACTCTGCAGATTTTCTGAAAGAAAATTCTTCATCACTCTGTTGATAAGAGCCGGGGTCGGCTGAACTGGTCCTGGAGGGCTGGAGGCTACAAACCCAGGAAGCTCAGCGCCAGAGGCCACACGGTAGCCACATTACCAACTGCCTAGCTGCGTGGACTCTGGGGAATCATGGAGCGTGGGCTTTCTCAAAAGGGATCCTGAGGGGCCGGGCCAGTGGTGCAGTGGTTAAGTTAGCACATTCTCCTTCAGCGGCCCAGGGTTCGCTGGTTCAGATCCCAGGTGTGGACTTATGCTTCATTTGTCAAGCCATGCTGTGGCAGGCGTCCCACATATAAAGTAGAGGAAGATGGGCACAGATTTTAGTTCAGGGCCAGTCTGCCTCAGCAAAAAAGAGGAGGATTGGTGGTGGATGTTAGCAGAGGGCTAATCTGCCTCAACAAAAGAAAAAAAAAAAAGGGACCATGAGTGTTGCCCCCTTCAGAGAGTGTAGGACAGTCATTGTCCCCATGAGACAGGAGTTGAAAAGAAATCAAAAACAGATTTTTCCAGACTAATTTCTTCCTCTGAACCCTGCTTAATAAAGGCAGGAAACTTTTGAAGTAAATTAAGGGAAAAAACTCTGAGATAAATTTTCTTTTGTATGTGTGTGTGTCTATATTCCACATAATAACAGGATAAATATACATTAAGTTCTACAACAATGTTATTTAATATTTACTTATAAGTAAACAATATTTTTGTCCCCAAATTTTAATAATCCTCTCTGCTCTCTGACATTAATCCTTCTTGATTCTCCTCTATCTTGACTTGGCACAGATTTTTAAGGCATGTGAACAAGGGTACATATAAAGTGCAGAATGCAGAATCAAAAATTGAATTCCAGGGGCCAGCTCAATGGCTCAGTGGTTAAGTCCAGCACACTCTGCTTTGGTGGCCCAGGTCCACAGGTTCAGATTCTGGGCACAGACCTGCACCATTTGTCAAGCCATGCTGTGGCAGTGACCCACATACAGAGTGGAGGAGGATTGGCAACAGATGTTAGCTCAGGGCTAATCTTCCTCACCAAAAAAAAAAAAAAATTAAATTCCAAATAGAAGGTAAGGAGAAGGAGTTTGGCTGCAGTGCCTGTGAAGAGTGCTTATAGTGCTGTCCATGACGCGACATCAAGAACTTCCTAACTAGAAGCAGGGAGCAGTGTGGGGTATGGCGAGCTTTGGAGTCAGGTAGATGCCAGGTAACTTGCTGTGTACTTAGTTTCTCTAAATCTCTGTTTCCTCACCTGAAATAACACCTGTACTGTGCCAGGCAGTCAACACAGTGTGCTGATCTTGAGTGTTAGGACACAAAGACATTCACCCAAGCACGGAACGACCACCTGACAGGAATCTAATAACTATGGGAATTGAATGAGGCTCAAGTTTAGCTGTATGTAATAGAAAACTCAAAATAACAATAGTTTGAGTATGTATGTGGTTTATTTTCCCTCACATATAGGAATTCTGGAGGACAGCAACAGTCTGGTGTGGTCTGAGGGCTGCTATGGTGGCTGTAACTATGGCACCCAGATTCCTTCTAGCTTTGTGCTCCATCATCTTAGTGTGTGCTTTCCAACCTCAAGGTTACTTCCCGGACCAATATGGCTGCTTGTGCTCCAGCCTTCACATTCCTGATAGCGGGATGGCATAAAGGGGAAAGAGCAAAAAGGCGTTCCTTTCTGAAGTTCCACTTAATACCCTCTGCTTACATCTCAATGGCTGTAAGATCTTACCTAGCTGCAAGGTAGGCTGGGAAATGTATTTTTTGGCTGAGCACATGGCCACCATGAATAAAACTGGGGTTCTAATACTAATGAAGAAGGACTGTTAGGATGAGCAACCAGCAGTCTTCTCCATGATTCCTTCACAAGGTACAAGGCTGTACCAACTGGTCCCTCCCACCCCACCAAACTTGGTTTGCCCTATGACCTCTGAGACGGCAGCAGAGTATTCATGGGGAGAAGAAATACTCAGCAAGCGTTGAGCCTGGTGCTCAGGAGAAGTGACACCAGCTGTGTCCCACCTGGTGTGATGGGATTATGGGAGGACTCTGTC
This sequence comes from Equus asinus, assembly GCF_041296235.1. NCBI lineage: Eukaryota > Metazoa > Chordata > Mammalia > Perissodactyla > Equidae > Equus > Equus asinus. The sequence continues at coordinate 9,236,337 of NC_091808.1, read as the reverse complement.
TGCATTTGCCAGGGTCCTTAGCATGCCAGTCACTCAAAATTTTTAGTATCCCTCCTGGGTATAAGACAGTGCTAGAGAGCTTGAGTTCTGAAGCCAGACAGGGTTCAAATCCCAGATTCAGTGCTTATTAATCGTGTGACTGAATAAGTCACCTAATCCTTCCAAGGCTCTGTTTCCCCGGGTGTGAAATGGGTATAATAGAGGCTACGTACCCCCTTAGAGATGACGGGGTAATTGCAAGGATTAGATGCCTCACTCCATCTCCTGCTTGTGATAAATAGTCACTAAGTTTTAGCTGATGACCCGGGGGAGGCACGGACACAGAAGACCGGGACCTTCCTCTCCGACCGCTTCTTAATGAAGAGCATGAGCGCGGGCAGGTTCATCTGGGTCCACACTTTTCCGAGGACACTCGGGCTCCCAGCTCTTTTGTTATTCTCTGCTCTCCCGGCCCGGCCCAGCAGGGAGAAGACGGAGACTGTTTGTCCTGTGCCACAAGGGTTAACCCCATCTTCGTCCGCTCGGGCTGCGAGAACACAACACCATAGACTGGGGGGCTCATAAACAACAGCAGTTTATCTCTCACGGTTCTGGAGGCTAGAAGTCCAAGGTCAAGGTGCTGGCAGATTCGGTGTCTGGTGAGAGCCCGCTTCCTACTTTCTAGAAGGCCGTCTTCTCGCTGTGTCCCCACATGGAGGAAGGGGTCGGGGGCTCTCTGGGCTCTCTCCTATAAGGGCACTAATTCCATGCACGAAGGCTCCACGCTCGTGACCTAATCCCCTCCCAAAGGCCCCACCTCCTAACACTGTTACATCAGGGATTAGCTTTCAACTTGTGAATTTGGTGGAAGAAACACAAACATTCAGCATTCAGTCTACAGCACCCCACAGCCAGAGACGGGCAGGGCTAGCGCTGCCCAGGCCCTTAGCCCTCACTGATTCCAACTCACTCACTCTGCAGACAGACTGGCCAAATCAGGGTCCCGAGTCACCAGTGATTATAAATCAACGTCTGCCTCCTATCCTCTTTCATCAGAGACACAGCCATCATGATTTCTTGCGGGCACCTGCACCTGTATACACACCTCCACCTTTTTCCAGGACATCTGCCTTTCTCTCCTCATGCACCTGCAAACTTGGCTACAGATCATTCTGTGGGTCAGCCCACGAGGGCAGTCACTCAGGAGGCTCAGGACCCTTGCTCTGCAGATGCCTGTGACATCGCCGGCTGCCCACAGCCCCCTGTGACCTCACCACCTGGACAACTCAGCCCAGTGAGGCCGTGGCCACTCCCTCAACCAGCACAAGTGGCAGAGGGCCTAGATGACCACTGAGCCCTCGGAAGAGGCCGGAGCCGCCAGCATCCCCACACCGGGTGACGTGGCCGACAGCGGATCTACGGATAGCCCAACAGGAAGTTCCCAAAGTCAGGTCCCCCTCATTGCAAACGTCCCGGTGGCTAGCAGCGCTGCAGCGCCAGCCGAACAGCAGGATGTAGAGCAGGCCCCTATCGAGTCAGCCACCTCTGAGGCCACATCAGCGTCTGGGAACAAAGACGAGCATGAAGCTGCTGCAGGGCATGACCAGGAGCCCAAGGAGGCCACTGCGCTGCTTGCCCGCCCAGCCCCAGAAGCTCTGCAAATATCTGTAAGCCCCCAGAACGCAGGATGGGGTGGGCTGGTGCAAAATTTGAGGATGACTAAGAGTTCCAGGGCTTTCCAACATGACTCCCTGGGGAAGGAAAAGACACCACAAATGGCAAGTATCCCACACAGGGAGCAGGAACTATCTCCAACGACCCCAAGTGCTCAGGTATGGGCCCCCCAAAATGTGGAGGCTCAGCCCGCTGTGAGCACTGCAGACGCCTTTGACCAGCTTGACACTGGGGCCGCTGGTGTCACTGAAGCTGTCAAGGAGAAACCTGATGGTCCGAAGGCCTTGAACGCTGACACTGAGGCTTTGCCATCAGCCAAGTCCCACACAGTGACTGAGGACGACTTGGTGGCCCGCTCAGGAGACCTGCAGCCTGGGCTGTTGCCTCCCTCCCCAGGAGGCAGTGCCCCACCCTCGCCTGCCCCTCATGTGGTGGCCCTGGGGAGGAGGCCCCTGGACTGCAGCCTGTATACAGCCAGCGAGGAGAACTACATGCGCTCCATGACCAGCTTGCTGGGCGGGGGCGAGGGATCCATCAGCTCCCTGGCAGACATCCTGGTGTGGTCTGAGACCACCATGGGCATGGCCACAGGCTTCCTGGCCTCCGGCCGTGGCTCTGTGACAGACCTGCTGTACAGCACAGGGCCCAGCCTGCGCTCCATCTCCAGCATCCTGGGGAACGCCAGTGCAGCCTTCTCCTCCGGGCTGGTGGCGGGGACCAGCTCAGCCCTGCGCTCCATCACCCACATGCTGGAGAGGGTGGAGCGAAGGACGGTCGAGGGCATCCACTCGGCTGTGCGCTACCTGACCAGCCACCTCACCCCACACTGGGCCCAGGCCGGCCCCAACTGCAACTAGACCCTGCGCTGGAGGGGTCGGGCTCAGCAGCCTCTGAGACCCCAGGGACCCTTAGGCCCTGCTCCCTTGCCCACCCCTACCCTGGACGGCTCTCCCCAGACCAGGCAATAAATCACCGGCAAGAGTTTATTTTCTAAGCGCCAGCTTATCCCCTGTCCATGCAGCAGGCACAGGGCAGAGGGACAGGAGCGGGCTAGGGTGTTCTGGAAACAGAAAGAGGTCCTCTGAGGGCTTCTTGGGTTGGCCCATTCAGGGGCTGGGGGCCAAAGTGCAGAAAGGGAAGAGGCTGGGCAGGGCTGGGGGGCCAGATGTGGAGGTCTCACACCTGCAAAAATTGATCCCGGCTGGACCTCCAACCGGGTCAGCGCGCTCCTGAGGATGTGAGACCTGCGCCTTCCCTGGGGCCTACTGACCTAGTGGGCTCAGGCCGCTCTGCTGGGGCTCTCCGAGAGTGGGAGAGAGGGCACTGAGCCAGACCAATGTGGGTTAAAACCCCAGTGCGGCTACTGGCCCTGGGCCGGTCACTTTGCCCTCTGAACCTCCTACTGTCATCTGTAGGACAGACAAGGCTCCGCTCCAAGCAGAGGTCATGAGACCTAAGGAAATACTGCAGGTGCTAGCACTCGGTGTCTGGCACTTAATGAGCTCACACACTTCATGCCATTATTATTCTCTGATGGGTTGGAGACACGGTGGGAACAGGGATCTAGGGAGGGTGACCAACCATCCCAGTTTGCCTCGGACGAAGAGGGTTCCTGGGATGCAGGACTTTCAGATTTAAAACCGGGAAAACCCAAGGCAAGCCAGGATGAGTTGGTCCCCTATAGACCCAGGTCTCTGCACGGTTTTTACTCTTGTCTGGGATTCCATCCACCTTGGAAGGGGAGCCACCAGCCCACCCTCTGGCTGGACGCGATGCCACACCAGTCACGTGACTTGGTGAGTGAAGCTCTGGCTGGACATCGGCCCCGACTCCTCTCCTGCCCTTGGCCGGGCGCCTTCTGCAGGTCACCGCCCACACGCCTTCACATGCAGCCCTGCCCGTGGATTCGTTCATGCTGTTCCTCATTCCCAGCAGAGTCTCCAAATGGATGCCCTTGGCCAAACTAGCCCATGGACGGGCTTGTTTGCCCACCCCAGAGTTTCTCAAATTGTCAACTAATTGCTAACATTTAAAAACCAGGAGATTTCACATAAAAATATGGTTTTCTGCTTCCCTTGAAAAACCTAGGGGCCTTATTTCTTCAGGGCAACCGGCAGCTGAGCTGCCCACTTTCGAGAGACCTCCTGACCTGCATCAGTGACTGATGTCACCTGCCTGGCCCCCAGAGGCACACGGTTGCCACCACTACCCTGCTCATGTGAGGAAGTCTCAGGCTAGGCCCCAGGGGATGCAAAGAAGAACCAGGGGTGTCTATCCCTTCCTGGAGGAGCTGCCACTTCCCGTAGGGGAGACGTGACTGTCCCCACGTAGTGAAAGAAAAGAATTGAGAGGAGGGAAATTGTCAGTTCAGATCCCAGTAATCAGGGCCTCCCCGAGAAGCGACTGAATCAGACCTAAAAAGAGAGGAGAGGTGTGTCCCCCAACAGAGGCAATAAGCGCAAAAGCTGAGGCAGGTGGGAGGGGCGCTTGCTGGGGAGGGCGGACAAGCAGCTAAAGCTGAACAGAGCCCAGAGCAGAGAGCAGGTGGGCACGCTGCCAGGGCAGACCCCAAAGGTGTTCATTCATGATCTCAACTATTTTTTGAACCAGGTAAGTGCCACACACTGCTAGACAGTGAGACTGCAAAGACGAAGCAAAGATGGAAAGGGACAGAAGCCAAACTCAGACCAGACCCGGGGGAGGGATTAGCTGACTGGCCAGCGGGTGTGGGCGTGGCCAGACCCAGGCTCAGCCTTGTCCTCAGGGCTCTGTCTGTCCTTCCAGCTCGGCCGCTGTGCTAGCTCCATTCTCAGGAGACTCAGCCACCTTCCTGGAAAGAGAGAGGCCCTTGTTCTCGCTGGCTCTGGCAGGAGAGTCCCTGAGAGGGGGACACTGCCGGGCCTGGCTCGGTTCCCACTCTCTCCAGAACCAATCACTGAGGCCACAGAAATGAAATACCTCGGTGCCTGTCCTGGCCTCACGCCTACCTCTAGGGCCAGGGTCAGCCCAGAATTAGGGGATATCCACAGGGAGGGCTGCTGGGCCAACACCATTTTGGGTGTTAAAGCTGGCAGAATGGGAAAGAGCATGGCCTTGGGGCCTAGGCTGCCTTGAAGCCTGGCTCTAGCTGTGTTACCATCATTTCCCTGTGCCTCAGTTTCCTCATGTGTAAAATAACGATAATAACAGTACCTACTGCATCGGCTGTTGTCAGGATAAATGAGTCAATGAGTCAGGCGCCCGGCACATAGTCAGAGTGCTATATGAGCATTAGTGATCACTGTGATTATTATGACAGAAGGGTTCTATGGAGCTATGTGCCAAGGACCCACTCTCCTTGCTACTCCCGGCCTTCCTCTTTCTGTGGGATAAACAGTTGTGTAGGCAAATCTGCCTGGCAGCACAGCTTCTCTGCAGGTGGGACCCACAGGCCAGCACACCTGGGGAGACGGTCGGGGCTACACACTCAGGGCTGAGGAGTCCAAGACGGACCGGAGAAGGTGCACACCAGCTCTGGTTAAAACGGCCAGAACGAGAAAGGAAGAGCCTAACAGAGCAGCTTGGGAAAGGCCCCATTCCACAGTCGAGGGGAAGCAGTTCCTAAGACGCAGGAGCGGTCAGCACACGGCAGCGATCCAGCCCATCATGGGCACGTGCGCCACTGTGTTGGATGGACGGAAACTGAACAAGGGGAGCAGTATTGGGAAGAGAGGCTTAACAGGGACAGAAAATGGGGACAAAGAATGAGGAGTTGTCAGAGTCACGGGGCGGCGGTGTATGCAGGGTGCTCTTTGGTGTTGAGAACTGAAGCAACACAAAGATATAAACTCACCCCTACAAAGCTGGCGCCTCCTCCCCCCTCCTCCTTTATATGCCAGGGTTAACGCCTGACAACCACCAGCGTTTCTCTAGGATCCACAACTATCTTTTGGGGTGTGTGTTCTGCCACTGAGAGATAGGCCTGTAAGCAGAGGATCTGCTCAAAGAAACTTTAGGCTGAGCCAAGAGCCAGCAGGGCGGGCACAGCGTCCTGACATCCGACGAGTCCTGGCAGGCGGCAGAAGGGACACTGTGGCCTCCACTCCCCCGTTGGATTGCCGTCTTCAGTGAAGGACTTGTTCCCCCGGCTGCTGCGAACCGGCCAGCGGACAGCCTTCAGGGCCAACTCCTTCAGAAAGCCACCTCACCAAGGGCATGCCGTTCCGGGCAGCCTGATCCAGTGACTGGTCTATGGAGGAGTCTGGGGCCTGACCCTCCCAGCCCAGCTCAGGACAGCTCCAGCTCCGGAGCGCCCATGGGGCCGGCTAGGGTGGCATGGGGTCTGCATCGCAGGCTCCAATCTCCCTCTGCCCACTCTGGCTCCATTCTCTTGACTTAGAGACCATGTTCTGGAGAACCCAACCATGACCAGATACTGCTCTTTTTTTTTTTTTTTTTTGAGGAAGATTAGCCGTGAGCTAACATCTGCTACCAATCCTCCTCTTTTTGTTGAGGAAGATTGGCCCTAAGCTAACATCCATGTCCATCTTCCTCTACTTTATATGTGGGATGCCTACCACAGCATGGCTTGCTGAGCGGTGCCATGGGCGCACCCGGGATCCAAACAGGTGAACCCTGGGCTGCCAAAGCAGAACGTGCGAACTTAACCACTGCGCCACCGGGCTGGCCCCAAGAGACTGCTCTTTTTTTTCCACCTGAGATGTGTGTGTGTGTTTGTGGGAGGGACCTACAAATTCGAATGATGGAAAATGTTCAAAGATTTTTTTTAAAAAGAATCTCTCTTTGTTGTAAGAAAAGTTAGAAATTTGAGGCCACTTTGAGAACTGTAAAAATAAATAAATAAACCTTTGCTGGTGTTTTCATTTGTTTTGTAAGGACAGTATTCCTGTTTCGTCTATGGTCCCTTGGCTCATTAGTTAAAGTCATCATGTGACCGAAGTCAAGTTTATAGTTTTGGCTGCAGGAACCTGAGTCCATCCAGGAAAGAGTGTTTCCAAAAGAAAGTGATCAGACAAGGGCAGTCTCCCCAGAGGGATGTGGAAAGGTAACTAAGGTCTTAAGTACATGTTTAAATCTTTAAATGAAAGACTGGACCCTCTGTGGGCTAAGCCGAAGCCCTATTTCTTAGGCAGCCTGGATCCGGAGCTTGGACTCCCTAAGAATGGGGAACACGCCCTCTGCTGGAGGTAAGACATCACTGCCTGCACTAGGGGGGTCCAGGACCAACGCCCTACCATAGGACGTCCACTTGGGGATTGAGGTATGCCTCTGAGAAAAGCAGCGGGTAAAAGAAAACCGTTTCTTTACTCACAACATTTCTGACACCAAATGTGTGGGTTTTCCACACCAAGCAATTGTCCAGTTCTCTGTGGACACCACCTGGGTGTCCTACAATTCAGTTCACTTCTCACACTAACTACTTGGAGTTAGCAGAGACCCCACAAGTTAAGGGCTCAGTCCCAGAGACTGTCCCCCACTTCAGATGCCACACAAGTAGTGGGTCCCCAGGTTACCCACACTTCTGTCCAGCTCAGCTACAAATCGGGGGTTCCCACAACTCCATCCTCAGGATAGTTTGCTTTAATAGCTCACAGAACTCAGGGAAACACTTTACTTACTATTCAGTTTGTTAAAAAGGATACAGGTGAAGAGGTAGAGGGCAAGGTCCGGAAGGGTCCCCAGCACAGCAGCTTCTGTCTCTGTGGAGTTGGGGTGTACCACCCTCCTGGCATGTGGATGTGCTCACCAACCCAGAAGTAATCTGAACCCTGTCGTGTAGGGGTTTTTATGGCAGTTCCATTACGTTGGCATGACTGATTACATCATTGGCCATTGGTGATTCACTCAATCTCCAGCCCCTCCCCAGAGGTAGGGGGCGGGGCTGAAAGTTCTAACCCTCTCATCACCAGCTAATTCGTCTGGCAACCAGCCCCTATCCTCCAAGAATCACGTCATTAACGTAAACTCAGGTCTGCTTGAAAGGGACTTATTATGAATAACAAAAGATGCTCCTCTCATCCTACCACTCAGGAAATTCCAAGAGTTTTAGAAGCCTTGTGCCAGGAACCAGGGACAGAGACTAAATATATATTTTTTATTATGTCACAGCAGTTCAGAACATACCCTGAGTTATCAGCAGTTGAGCTGACTCAGGCTGGAAACATGTTCCCAGGAAGCTCTTAGGAACGAGGGCAGGAGGGCGGAGGAGCACAGACCCTCCAAGTGGAGTTGCTGCCAGAACCCAACATCACAGCAATGTTTGCGTAACAGAGCTCCAAGACTTGGCCCACAGAAGGCCCAGAGCCCTCCAGGAAAGACACAGCCACAGCAAAGGCCTTCAAGGAGGTCTGGCTGAGGGGTCTCTGGATGGGCAGTACCCCCTGAACTTGTGTCTGGAAGCAAGCTGGCCCACCCTGTAGAGGCCTCAAGTGGACACTGAGGTCCTAGACGAAGGCCCTCCTGTTTCCAAACCTCAGTTTGCTCATCTATAAAATGGGTCTTCCATTTGCCTCACAGGGATGCTGTGATCAATAATGAGTATTTTTTTTACAAATAGCACTTAGGGGCTGGCCTGGTGGCGCAGCAGTTAAGTGCACACATTCCATTTCAGCGGCCCCAGGTTCACCGGTTCGGATCCTGGGTGCGGACATGGCACCATGTGGCAAGCCATGCCGTGGTAGGCATCCCACATATAAAGTAGAGGAAGATGGGCATGGTCAGGGCTAATCTTCCTTTAAAAAAAAAAAAACAGCATTTAACAGTGGGCATGTGACACATGTCACTTTTCTTCCTTCTTTGGGGTTTTCTGTACTGTCTGGGCATTGGTCAAGAGTCTATTAACTGGAAGTGACAGAAACCCGACGTGAAGCAGCTTACTCAGGCACAAACAGATTGATGGGCTGGGCAGAGAAGGGCTAAGAAGGAACTGGCTTTGGAGATGCCTAGTGTCAGGGACTCAAAGCTGTCAGGACCCTGTCTCCATCACGAGTGTCCTCAACCTTCCATGGCAATTCTGCCTCTCCTCAGGCTTCTGCTCCTTGCAAAGAATGTGGCTCCTGGAGGCTCCAGGCCCACAGGCTTGCACTTCCAAGACCAAGAGGAAAGGTCTGTTTCCCTGCTGGCGTCTGATCAATCCCCAGGGGAAGGACTCTGGTTGGCCCAGCCTGGATCACAGGCTGGAAAGGCCTCCTCATCCAGCGCTCTTGGAGCCTTTCTGAGCAGTGGCTCTACACATCCTGAGAGCGTCCCCCCCAGAGAGGGGAAGGAGGCAGCCTGTCCCCTCCTGGCTCCCGTAGGTCTGCACTGCAGGTGGCACTGCCCCAGCCTCCCTCCTCCTGCATCTAAAGGCTCCCAACACGTAAAAGTTGCTTTTCCCACAAAAGCAGGCCAGGACACCAGATGAGGCCAGATGTTTGCCAGAGTCTCAAAGAGCCCTGTCCTAGGCTCTGAGCCGTGGGCTGTGCCCACCCACTACCCGGGAGCCTGTCTGTGGATGTTCTGCCCACAGTCAGAACTCTCCTTTAACCATGTGCTTTGGAAAGATCTGAGGTAATCCAACTCCATGAATTAAAAACTATTCCTTAGCATGTCTGAATTTTAAGTATCAACCAATGGGAAATAGGATTCACCCAACACCTGGTTTTGCTTCTGACTGCCTGTATTTTATTAGTACTCATCAAAATACAGTTTTTGGTGAGGAAAAGCACCTCCCACAGATGACCTCTGCCACATTGAACTTGAACAAGACAAGCAAGGTCCTCTAGCAATAGGAGGTGGTAATCCTAATTACCTCTGGCCAAAGATGGGTAAGTAGAGGCAGAGCAGGGTAGGGTATGTTGGCAGGTTGCTGCTGGCCCCTGCGTGGTTCTGAGCCTTGTCTCCCAGCCTGCGCTTGGGATTCAGCACTTTAGAATCTACTACGGGGTGAAACAGAGATGGAGGGAGATGGAGCCGCCTAAGACGAAGGCCACACCAGAAACTCCACTAGGTGGTTAGGCAGGCCCCTCCTAGGGGTGACCTGGTCAGACTGCACCCAGGCAAGGAGGCAAGGAGGTGAACGTCACAGCACAGACTCCAGGGGAAGGCACAGGAGTCGGGGAGGGAACCATGGAGGGGGAACCCGGGATGGGAGCAGAGTGGCGTGAGGAGGGCGCAGTCTCCTCCCCCAAGGCAGGTGGCCAAGCAGAGATTTCCTGGGCCACCGGAGGGGAGGGGAAGGAAGACGCCCCTGCTGCCACCTGCTCCTTGTTAGCAGAGCAGGAGCCCAGGTTGCGGCCTGGTGAGAAACGAGACTGCAAGAGAAAACCGGGTAGTTGGATGGGTGACAGAGAACAGGGGCCTCTCTCTGGGAGAGAAATCCCGGTTGGCTGTGGGGCGCCCTCGGGCCACAGCGGGGCCCTCGCCGGCCGGCCCGAGGCCAGGCGACGCCGTCTCCTCCGCTGGGGGTGATCCTCTTCCGTCGCGGGCAGGAGCAGCCCCGGATCCGGGTCGCAGCTCCGAGGCGGCGAGGACAGCGCGGCCGGGCGGGGGCATCCACCTCCCAGCCCCGCCCCGCCGTCTCCATGGCGACGGCGACCTCAGCACCGGGGCGGGGGCGGGGGGGGACCAGAGGGAGAGTCTATGCCGGTTGCTACGCAACGGCCAGGTGACGTCAGGCGATTGAGTTTGGTTCCCAAGGCAACTGGCCGGCAGCTGGGCCGGGAACTATTTGTGTCTGTCCCCAGAGGGGCTGCGGAGCCTCCGGGGTCTGCAGCAGCCGAGGAAATGCGCTCCTGGCCCGCGGGCAGGCGGGGGACAGAACACAGAGGCCCTTTCAGCTCTCGGAGGCCGGCGACCCAGGCGGGGCAGGGTCTGCGCCCTCCAGGAGGACGCCCCTCCTCCGCTCGCCGCCGCCCCGGTTTTCTCTCCACTCCTGCCCGCGAGGCCGCTGGGCCGCCAGGCTTTGTCCTACTTATAAACACTCTCCTGGGGAAATCCTGGAAGAAAGGGGCTTCTGTTTGTAGCAGCCCAGCCCGCGCCGCCACCCTCACTGGCACACAGTAGGCGCTCAGCCTGGCATTCCCATGGGACTGTGGACAGTCACCGCCCTTTCTGAGTTGCCAGACGTCTCCAGCTCTCAGAACCCTCCTCCTCCCCCACCTCCCCCCGCCCTGGTCAGATTCTGATCTGGAGCGCCACAGACCTATCCACCGTGCCAGGGTGAGCAGATCGGCAGACTGGGTCCATAATTTGGGGGCCAGAATGCAAAAAAGTAAAATGAGAGGCCGCTTGTTCAAAAATGATGGAGGGACAGTGTAGAAAACAGGCCCCAGTCTTGCCCACTGAGGGTAAACTGCAAGAGAGCAAAAGTGACAAGTACATGGGTAAACTGAGGCAAGTGGCACTAGTCCCAGAGGAGAGAGGATAAGGTTGGAACCTGGAGTGGGAGAAGGTGAGGGGCAAGCAGAAAGACCATCGAGTGTACAAATGCAAAGCAGCGACCTGAATTTGGGCCTGAGAGTTGGCCTGGGCCCACCTCGGGGGCCCCTCAGGATTCCGGGCGCTGTCATTGGTCTCAGGACTTAGGCTATGCAGTCTACCTGGGTCTCCCAGGCCCCTCCCTCCAAGCATCTCATAATCTGTCTCCAGGGAGCCACCACCACCTCCCCCAGCCTGATAGGCCAGGCCAGGCCACCCAGGGACATGGATATCGAGGCCCTGGCCTCAGAGGACAGGCTGAGCATGGACATCCTGACCAGCTCTTTGCTCAGGAACCAGGGCACGCTCTGTCTGTCCACCCAAGAGAGACGACTGCCCCTTCCCTGTAAACCTTCACCTCTCCTGTCAATAGTCTGACCGCTGACCGGAGGCTCTGAGGGTGGGAGCATCTGGCGGCTCTGCAGGAGCAGCCTTGGGGCTGGTTTTCTTGGGCAGTGAATCCCCATAGCCCAATTCTCAGTTGAGAAAAGCCTCTGGCCCTCATCCTCTCCTCCCCTCCAGGTGAAGCAGGCTCCATGATCCCAGTTTCACACACAGGACCTGTTCAAGGAGGCACCTGGGCCCTCCTCCCACCCACGTTCCCCAGTCTCTCCTAGATGATCCCTCGGGAACCGCCCTGGGCCCAACAACCAGAGCTGGTAAGCAGAACCAGCTACACGATTTGTGGGGTCCAGTGCAAAGTGAAAATGCGAGGCCCCTTGTTCAAAAAGTATTGAGAATGTCAAGACAGTGACAGCAAAGCATTGAAGCAGCCATGGCACCCTGTGCGACCACACAGTGTGCACACTCACGAAGTTAGCCCAACTGGCCAGTCCTCGAACCCGGGCAAGCCTCCTTCCTGGGCACAGTCCACCTGCTCCCTCTCTCAGGGGCCATCTGTTGGCCTCTACCCTCGCTGCTGCTGGTCAATTCCTAGGCCACTGTCCTAACCATTCATTCAACTCAGTCTGGGAGTCCAAGGGGTCCACAGAGAGGCCCAGCAGACATCAGTCACCTGGGGGGATGTGCCTGATGCTTTCCCATCGAAGTCCACAACCACAGAACACTGCCAGAAATGCTCATTTCAGCAAATGCTGGATGTTTGATTCTCCATTTTTGAGCTGAAGAAGACTTGCTCTTGGAGAAAATATATGAGGGGGACCTACATAAGACAATAAAATATGAAGTGTAGGGCTGGCCCCATGGCCTAGTGGTTAACTTCAGCGTGCTCTGCTTCAGTAGCCAGCATTCGGTTTCCAGGTGTGGACACACACTGCTTGTCGACAGCCATGTTGTGGTGGTGACCCACATACAAAACAGAAGAAGATTGGCACAGATGTTAGCTCAGGGCGAATCTTCCACACACAAAAAAAACAAATGAAGTGTAGCAGCTGGTTGATGAGAATTTGGCACTGATCAACGCTAAAACAACATATAAGAACAAAGTCAAGGACGTGTTTGCAGCCTCCTAAGGTCTGTATCACGCCTGTGATTCATCTTACCCTGCCCTCAGGGAATGGGAGAGTGAACTTCTGCCTCTCCACCCTGGGATCTGGCCCTGTGAAGTCCCCTGCCAGGGTTTCTGCTGGGCTGCCTGCATGGCCCCGCTCCCTCTGCCAGCTTATCTGAATCCTGCCCTCCTATCAGTGAGCCCCTCCCTGTGTGGGCTCCGTGCTGTGCCATCCAGATCCCCTGCAGGCCCGAAGGCCAGTGCTGGGAGTGCTGGCAGCAGACACAAGGTCCCTCAGCTGACAGCCCTCTCTGGTGACCATCTCCATTAAAGAAATTAAGATGCCTGGCCCATGACTGATGAACGCAGGTGTAGGAAGGTCCACCCCCTTGGCTGAACTTAGGGCAATGATAAAAGGCCATCCCTGCTCAGGAGCTCCCTATGGGGTCAGGGAGCCTTCCCTGAGCCTGCACTGCAGCCCGACTTCTCCCTCTGCCTGCTCCTGTGGCCGTCCCAACCCTTCCATGAATGCTGACCCCAGGAAGCTCATCCCTGACTACCCTCCTGTGCATCAGTCTCCTCCTGTGAAGCCTCCTCTCACCCACCTGGGGCACCACGGGCACCTCTCACCTCTTGAAAAGCCCTGTAAGAGTCATTCTTTCATTCACTCAACAGATCCTCACTGAAGGCCTACTATGCACCGGATACTATTCTAGGTGCTGGGGGTAAAGCAGAATAAGGTAGGCAGACACCTCAGGCCTCACAGAGCAGGCATAAAGCAACCAAAAATATAATGCCATAACATTGAACTTAGAAGTTCTATTAAAAAGTCTTAAAAACAGAATGATACAATAGAGAATATCTGATCTGGGCTGAGGTCAGCTACTTTAGAGCAAACTCCCTTTAGGTCAAGGACGGTCTCCAGGAAGAAGTGAGAGGCTGAATACGAAGCCAGGCATTCGCCAGTTTGAAGGACAAGCATGAACCAGCTAAGTTCAAAGGCTGTCAGGTAGGATAGAAGTTGGGGTGTTGGTTCAAGGGAACAAAAGGTGAGCCTAGAATGAAGCTGAGTGATGGGAGATGAGGTCAGAGGCAGGGCCAGATGGTGCAGGGTCTTGAAGAAGAATCCAGAAGAATTCGGCTTCTCTTCTGAGTGAGGTGGGAGCCATTGGATGGCTTTAAGCAGGGCGGTTCTGGGATCTTTACTGTTTAGAGCCTCACTCTGGCTACTGGGCAGAGAATGGACCACCTACTGTCTAGCACATGTTTGTCCTTGACCTGACTGCTAGTGTTAACTTGTGTTTGTGCAATGGCCTGTCTGCTGCTCGAGGCTGGAGGCCAGCCCTCAGACTGGCTGGATCCTCGGACTGCCCTGCACTGAGTGGGTGCTCAATAAACATTCACAGATCCATCAGCTGCCACTTCTGCTTCTGCACTGATCTGGAGTCTTGCTTCTCAGACCGGCATCAGCCCTGCCTGGGAGCTTGGAGGGATTGTAGAATCCCAAGCCCCATGCAGAACGCCTTAATCAGAATCTGCAATTTAACAAGATCCCCCAGAAATCTGGGCGCATGGTAAAGTTTGAGAAGCAGTCCTAGAGAGTAAGATAACTGGAGGGCCAGACAAGGAGGCGTGGAGGCAGGAGGCAGCCCAGGTACATACAGTGGGCTCACTTGGAGAGTTTCTCTTAAAAGTGGCAATCATCGTGAGTCACTGAGTCTGAGAGGAGGCAGGACCAGTAATAAAGCTAACTCATCTGGTGCTTTCTATGGGCTAGACTGATTTCCCAGTCTTTTCTGTGCATTAACTAATTTGGTCTTCAGGACAGCCCTATATGGTGGTACTATTGGGCTCACCATTCCTGTCCTGCAGACAGAGAAACCAAGGCCCAGTGAGGTTGAGGTTATTCCAGAATGTTCAGCAAGTATACAGGCATTTGGCTGTACCTGGCATTTAGGGCAGGGTCTGTTCGGATTGGTCGCTGCCTGTCCTACTGGTTATTCAATGTTTTGAATGTCGCCCTGGTTACACGCTGGATGAAGGCGGCAGGATCCAAGGCAGCGCACCGTGCTGGAGCCACGCTCTAAAACACGATCCTCTATCCATCGAGCGCCGTCACCACCCAGAAACAGCACACCTCAGGGACCAGTAATGTGTGTCAAAGTGATTTGCAAGCTATAAAGCGCAGTGTAAACGCCAAGTGCGCGGATTCCTCCGGGGCAGAAATGAGAGAAGCTGGTTAAAGCTGGGCCGTGAGAGAGCAGAGGAGAAGCTGCTGTGGGGGAGCAGCATTCTCTCTGCTTGCTCGAGGGGGAAACTGAGTCAGAAGGAAAGGCCGCCCTGAGTAGAGCCCCACGATCGGCCCCTGGAGACTCGAACTTGCCAGACGCCAGCAGGCGCTAACCAGGTTAACCGGAGCGGGTCTTCACGGAGGAGCGAGCCTCCTGATACAGACCACCAGGGGGCGCTGCTCCCTAGCCTTCGTCCCACTGGACCTCCCACCTGCTCACAGCGAAACCAGCACTTGGAAGGACTCCTAACGCGCAAGCACCGGGGACTTCGAGAAGAGGAAAAGGAGGGGCGGCAGGATGGAAGGGGGGATTTATACCCACTTTCAATCCCCAAAACACCCCTGTGGAGGAGCTCTTGTTCCCATTTTACAGATGAGGAATTTGAGGCCCAAAGATGATGGATAAGATCCCCAAACCAGGAAGCTAGGGAGAAGCAGGGCTGGGTAATTTGATTCCAAACTCAGTTCCCAAGGGGACCAGGAGTAAATGCCAGCTCATTGGACCCTGTCGTGTCGCTGGCGCCCCTGCTTCTCTTGAATCTTTATTCTGATTGGTGACCAGTCCCTCTATCACAACTGTATTTCCACAACAATTCCAACAGCCAGGCCTCACAAAAAGGCCTCTTCTCGAACTTGAAGCTTCTTGAAGTCGTGGGCTCCTGCTTAGGAAGCCAGACCTGCCACCCCAACCCAGCAGCTCCCCCTTAGGGCAGAGCCTGGGGTCCCCTCTGCTCCCAGAGGCTGGCTCTGGGTCCGCGGAGTCATGTCCTACTCTACATCCCTTCTTCACCCCAGGGACACCACGGCTTCAGGCTTTGCCTCCTGACCCCCCACGGGCAGGCAGCAGCACAAATCAACAAGGGGACACTTGAACCAGGAAGAGCCTGTGGTTGGGGCTAAACCAGGGACCAAGGCTTGTTCTCAGCTCCCACCAACTCCTTTTATGGGATCTGGGTACAGTTCCTTCTTCATAATAAGTCAGAACTGGAAAAGGCGTAAGGAGTCACTGGGTCCAACTTGCGCCAACACTTTCCTTTTCCACAGAAAAAAAAAAAATTCCGTGGTGACGCCTCCCCGTCTCCAGGCAGTTCATAAGACCAGGACAGGGCGGGCAGCGTCCTGCATGGGAGGGAAACTCCAGCCCTGGGGCGGGACCTGGCACGTTAGGTCCCAGGAGGCCCAGTCTCCGCACCTGTAAAATGGGGAGGGGGGCACCCTAACCGCAGCTTCTTCTAAGGCCCCCGCCCCTAGCTTCTGTATCTAGCCCTGGGAGCTATGGGCAGCTCGCGTGACTGGGTGCACGTGCACGTAAGTGATCATGTGTGTGCAGGAGCGTGTGCGCCGCCGCACACGCGTCCGCGCCATTGCCTGCGTCTGTGCGCGCCCCCTCCGGGCTGGTCACCACCGGCTGCTGTAGCTGCCAAGTGGCCGTGTGCAGCGCCGCGTGTGTCTGGCGTGTACCAGCCGGGGCCACCCTCCCCCTCGCAGCCGAGAGCATGGGATGTGCACGGCGGGCAGGCTGGCGCGCAGCATCGGAGCAAGGGGGTTACCGGTTCTCGGTCCCCAGACCTCCCCGCCCCGCCCGGCATTTTCT
This sequence comes from Equus asinus, assembly GCF_041296235.1. Taxonomy (NCBI): domain Eukaryota; kingdom Metazoa; phylum Chordata; class Mammalia; order Perissodactyla; family Equidae; genus Equus; species Equus asinus. The sequence continues at coordinate 9,219,894 of NC_091808.1, read as the reverse complement.
GTTTTCCTGGGCCTCCCCCTTCGCCGGCGAGGAGCGCTCCGGGGCTAGGGACGGAGCAGCCCCGCCCAGGCCGGCCGGTGAGGGTGGCATGGCTGCCGGGCGCGCGCCGCCCCTCCCCTGCCGCCCCCGCCGCGGCGCCCCAACGGGTTTTTCCATGACTGCATCCGGCCGCGGGCCGCCTTTGTTCCCGCCGTCCCCGGCAGTGCCTGCGAGCTGGCCCGCCTCTCCCCTGCGCGCCGGGGTTTTTCCAGGGCTCAACTGGAGCTTGACGGATCCGCCTCCCCGCCCCCGGCCTCCTGCGTCTGGGCCCGGGTGGCGCCCCCCGCAGGACTCCGAGATCCCCTTTGGCGAGCCGGGCCCTCTCCAGTCGCACCGCTCTGTCCCTCCTGCCCCCGCTGCCAAGGCCTACGGCCCCTGAGTCCCACATATGTGCGCAAAGTTGACCGACACCCGGTCGGTGCGCCTCCGCGCTTCGTGGGGCGCTTTTGGCGCCCTGATTCCCTCCCGGGGCTTCACGTTAGGGGCCGGGTGCTGGGCCGCCTCCGCTTCCAGGGTGTGGAAGGGCCTCACGTTTCTCCCAAAGGGCAGGTGGCGCAGTCCAGGCAGTGTGAAGCCTGGTCCCCACCGCAGAGGGGAAGCCAGGCGCGCGCGCACCGCCCGGCACAACCTGGAGATCACCGTGTGTCCTCCGCGCGCAGGCAGTTCCCGGGCAGATACGCTCTCGTCCCCATGCGAAAGTGGGCGCACTTGCGGACAGTCAGCGCCAGAGCGCGGGGGGCTCCTCTGTCCTCGTGGAACCCCCTTCCCGCTGTCAGGAAGGAAGGGGAGATAGGCAGGCAGAAAAGGGCAGTGGGGAGATGCAGGGTCGTGGCGGGATGGGGGGTGGGGCGCGGAATATTCGAGGGAGTGATGGCAGGCCCGGAGCCCCAGGTCACCCCCCGGGCAGGCACAGGATTCCCTGTGTGCCTCTCGGGGACTGTGTGTCCGCCGCTGGGTTCAGTTTGCGTGTGTCTCTGCGCACCAGCGGAGCCTCCCAGCTTTTACCCGGCCATGTTGGCGGGAAAAGTGTCGGAAGCGCTGGTTTGCTCCGTGAGGCTTGCTGAGTCCTACCAGAGAAGCCAGACTCGCAGGGGGGTCCCCAGGCTGGGTTACAAGGGTGAAGGGGGCGTCTGGGCAGAGGAAGGGGTCGTGGATTAAGAGGGTGTCTGGCTCTGAGGGGTTTTTGGAATCTCGGGCGGGTCCCCTCCCCACAGCTGGTCAGGAGGTGGCCTCAGAGGGCTAACGGTCAGGAGGTGAGGGTGGGAGGAGGGTGCAGGGTAAGGGACGCCCAGATCCACGGAGGCCCAGAGCTGTCCGGCTGGGGAGGAGGAAGGGACCGTCCCTAGAGCTCTTTGAGTGCCAGCTCCTCTCCCCTCTCCGTGGTGCATTATCTTGTTCCCTAAGCCCAACTGTTCTGAAAGGGCCCTTCCTGCAGGCGAGTCTTTGTCGGCTGTGCCCGCTTTGTCCCTGTGTCGCGGCCCCCCTCGTCTCTCAACCCTCCTCTCTGGTCTCAGAGGCTGAACACCTCCCATCACCACCACCACCACCTCCGCAGCCATCCCAGTAGAGGAAACCTTGTTCCCTGTGTTCAGCGTGCTCACGGGCTAACTCCGATGCCCTTTGCCCTTGTGGAGTTGGTGGAAGGTTCCAGAAGCTGAGATAGAACCTCTGGCCCCTCAACAGCCCCTCACATAAGGGGAACTTTCGCTGACATACCGACTGTCCTCCAACACCAGTCCCCACCACACCATGGCAACAGACCCTCAGTGTGTACAGCGACTCACCCAGTACCACCACTGAATATTGACTGGCAGGTCAGACAAGCAGGGTCCCCAGACCCACCTAAAAAGATCAGGGTGAGGTGGCTGTAAGCAGGACGAAATCTAGTTCCCAAAGTGATAGCATTCTGGCTTCTCCTTTCTGCTCCCCACACCCTGCACAGACCTGCAAGTCACATTTAAGCTCTTAGTCCAGACAAGCAGTTCAAATGGTAAAGCGCACGGTTTCTACCTGTCCGCCTTGGCCAGGGTCGGCCGTGGGGACAGCAGGTTAGAACGAGAACCCACTGGCACTAGCTTCCTGTTTGCTGTTCCTCTGTCCTCAGTTGTCTTGTCCACCATTTACCCTTCTATCTCCATGTTCTTGCTCAGGCTGAGAGCCTTAAGCCCAGTCTTGACCATTCTCCCTCAGTTTTCTCTTCTGTAAAATGGGGCTAATAATGCTGCCTACCTCCCAGGGTGGTTAGATGGGTTAAATGAATTTAATATATGTCAAGAGCCTGGCACATGGCAAATACTAACCAAGCATTTGCTATCATTATTAGAAGTTAAGCAGCTTGTCTGAGATCACACAGTAAGTGGCTAAGCTTGATGCCAACCCAGGCTGCCTGGCTCCAGAGCCCAGGTTCTCAGACTGTGCTAGTGAAATGCTGCACTGGCAGAATCGGGAAACTATTAATGTGCATAGCTCATCTGTAACGTGGGAGGAAACAATAGGGGCTGGGAGTCAGGAGACATTTTGCTAGAGAAGGGCCACATGTGTAATGGTCTTGTCTGATGTAGGTCCCACTTCGTGGCTGTTAGGATTGTTTTATGGGGTTTTTTTTTAATTACATGTGTCAAACCAGAAATTTATGACAATCAGAGATTCACCTTGATGATAGAAAGCCCCAGGTCCTTCCAGCAGTACTGTGAATCCTCTGACATTTCTTCATTTCATATTTATCAGCTGGTCTGTGCCCAGCATTGTGGTGGATGCTGTGGGGGCGGGAGGGGCGTTCTGAGCAGGAAGAGAGCTCACTTCCCTGTCTTCTTGGGGAGATAATATGTGTGTCTACATAACAGTGATGCCCTTAATTGCCAAAAAGAGTAGTTCAGTTAACTAATGGTTAATATCTGATGAGGACCTGGGGCTGACAGACTCGGAGGTGGCCCCATGATCCTTCGGCTGGTCTTCATGCCCTGTGTAAACCCCTCCCTGAGCGTGGGTGGGACTTGTTCTAACCAATAGAATAGGCACAGGTGACAGATGGATGCGACTGTGTGGCCATGATTACCCCTACACGAGACTGCAAAGGCAGTCTTGCAAGGACACCTCCTCCCTTGCACCTTTGAAGCAGCAAGCTGTCATGTTGTGGGCTGCCTGTTAAAAGGGTAAGATACTAAGGGTCAGCTGACACCAAGTAAGAAACTGAGGCCTCTGCCTGGCATCTGCAAGGGACTGAATTCTGCCAACAACCACACAGCTTGCAAGCAGCTCTTTCCCCAGTCAAGCCTCAGATGAGACCCCAGCCCTGGCTGACATCTTGATTGAAGGCTTGCAGAAGACCCAGTCAAGCCTTGCCCACACTTCTGTGAGCTAATAAATGAGTATTATTTGAAGCTTCTACATTCGTTGGTATATTTTTATGCAGCAACAGAGAACTAAAACAGGATCTATTGGGTGGAAAGTCCTGCGTGGGACTGTTAGGGGATACAAAAAATTATAAGGAACCCAGTACTTCAGGAGCTTCCTGGCAGTCAAAGTGAGAAAGGAAACACAGCATGGCTTCACCACTTGACAAAAGGAAATTAATGTTTCTAAAGAGGCAGTTTGGCTCGTGATTCTAAGAAGAATTTGTCACGTGGACAGTAGAATCTATGAACAGAGTTAGCATCTGTGGGGCCTGGACCTGCCTGCAGTTCAAGGTCCCTCCTCATCCTGCCTTTCTTCCTGCTTGACCTCTTGCCACATCACACCCTCCCATTCGCTCCTCCTGGACTGCTCTTCTCCCTTCTCTGCCCGTTGACTCCTACAATTTCATGGACCAGCTTGGACCTGTGGCCTCTTTGGTGAAGGTTTCTTTAATTCCCTAGCAGAATTAACCATTGCCTCCCCATCTCCCAACTCTTTGTTATCAAAGGGAGCGTGTTGTATTATTTATTTCTAATTTTTTATTGAGCATCTACTAGGTGTGGGCCTCCTGTTAGGTGTAAGAGATACAGTTACAAATACAACACAGGGCTTCCTTGGGACCTACAGCCTGGTGGTGGTGCCACAGTCTTGGACCCATGCTCTCCTCCACATGGGACCAGCGTTCTCTGCGTCCTTGGAGCTCAGCACAGCACACAGGAGCCACGAGTCTCAGTGTTGACAAAGTGAAAGACTGAGGATGGGCAGGCCCCCGTCTGATTATCTCACGATGGGCTGCTGGCCTCTCCACAGGCTCTTGGGGATGAGATAGCTGTAAAATATGCCCCCAGGTAGCTGAGTCTATTGGATGTGATGATTTAGTGATGTCCACAGGAACTTAACATTCATCATGTTGACAGCAAATGTCAGTAGAAACTGACTTAGTTTACCTGAAATTGATATGGGGTTTTTGGGGAGGACTGGAATTCATCAATAGGTTCGGCAGCATTTTAAGGTTGATCAGGTGTCAACAGTACAGAAGGAGATAGGGAACATCCTGTGCCAGTGATAGGAGAATTATGCATCTCATTTATCTAAAAATGAAAGGACTTCAGCAGCAAGTTAAAAAGAAAGGCAGCCAAGATGTGGTCCTATTAGTCCTTGTTGCTTGGCACCACCCCTAGGTGTTCCTAAGAGGAAATATTCAATTCCCTTGTAACTAGTGGCAGCTCCACTTGACGAGATGGCAGAGTGCTGCCCGCCTATCAGGTGGTGTTAGGAAGTGTCTGAGGGCCCTGGAGGGCACAGACTGTGGCGCTTGGCTGTTGCCATGGGGAGCAGCCCGCTCCATCCTCCCACTGCCCCCCCAACTTCCTGGCCGTCCCTGGCCAACACATGGCCTGCTGTGTTCAGTTTCCTGGAGAGCCTCCTGCCCAAGCATCCCTCAAGGGAGAGATGGAATGCTGCCCAGGTTCCCCAGCAGTGGGGTCCTGCCAGCCTTTCCCAGGGCTGCCCTCCAGATCCTGCCTCTTGCCGCATCTTGGATGGGTTTTCCTGGCTGGGGCCCATCTCTGCACCTGGGACCTCCATTATCTCTGCCCAGCATTTCCAAGCCACTCCAAATTTCTCCAGTGGCAGTCCCCACCCTGCTCCCACAGACACTGACCGGGGCCTCTAGGAGTCCTTTCGAGAGCATGACGAGGTTCCTTCCTGGAATCCGTCTGGAGTTCTGCTTCATTCCTCGGTAGTTGTTTACTGCGGACTACGGCCTCCCTGGGGAGTCGTGGGGCGGCTTTTCCCCAGTGCCGAGGAACCTGTTTCTGCTTGTGTCCTCACTGCCCCAGTCTGCCCCCCTTCCCTCCTGGGCAGAACTGATGTCCCCCTTTAATTTAAGCTCCAGGTCTCCACCTCCCCCGCCCTCCCCAGGGCTGCTCCATTTTTGGTATTCTACCTTCATACCCATTTTTCTGTTTGATTCTTTGGATTTGGTGACCCGAATTTTGGCCTGACATCTTGGCTGGGGGCCTGGCGTTACTTTGGCTCCCCTCTCCCACTTGGCAGGAAGTTCTAGAAGGACTGCCTGCTGCTGCCCTCAGTGTGTCCTCGGGGCCCCACCTCTGCCCAGCCTCCAGCTCCCGTCCCAGGATGTTGCCCCACTGGGGCTTCAGGACACCTCTCCAGCCTCTGATCTTCTCCTCGTCAGGCAGGTGGGCCAGTCAGGCAGGTGGGCCGCAGGCAGTTTCCAGCTAACAGTTGGCGTGGGATTAACAAAGGCTGCTGGAAGTCTTTGTTCCTAAAAAAGAAAGAAAGTTCTCTTTTTAAAAAACAGTTACAAACGTGATTTTAAAAAATTCAAAAAGCAAAAAAAAACTTCTCTCCAATCCCCTTGCTGTCCAGTTTCACTCTGCATGGGTAATTATTTTTGGTGTTTCTTGTTTCTTCCAGACGTTTTCTAAGCACTCACCCCACCCCACCCTGGTTGGTAGCGTTTGCCAATTTTTGTGGTGTAAATACTCCTAGTGTGGCTGATTTCACGCTGCTGACTTGATGTCAGTGAATGCGGAGTCGAGAAGAAATGCACACAAGGAGCTTGTGATGAGAGCCTGCTCCAGCTCACCACGGTACAATTACGTGTCCATCATTAGACACACAGTCAGACACACACAGATGGCATCACGTGACACCCACACCTTGCCTCTTACATTGTACTTAACCAACTTCTCAGTAAGATGAAGCCAAGCACGACCATGGAACGGATGTATCAACCCATCTGCTCCTCATGTAAGACTATAGATTAGGAGAGTGTCCTCCAGTCGCTGAGAAGTGTATGGCAGCAAACTGTCAAGAGCCATCAGTAAACCCCATGGTGAGTGATTTTTAAGAAGCTAATAAGCAGGATGTCATTTTTGAAGAATAAGAACTTTGGTTTGAGAAGTCTTACAGAAACAATATCTTAATTTCTAATGCAGTAATTAGGAGTTAAGCGAACCCTTAATTTACGGCAGGATTTAAACTGTTCTGCCAGGGGGAAAAAATCTTCACCTAGCTCCTTTTAAAACTTTTCAGATGATTCATCAGATTTCCCGGCCAGAGAGAATTCAGGAATCCACAAAGCCTGGAGAGAGGAGCCCAGTGAGAGATGTCACATGCAGGCATGTGGCTGTGAGCTTCGTCGGTCCTCTTCAGAAGTCGTGGACACCCCAGCCCCGACATCCGCCAAATTATTCGCCTTGGTGGCTGCCCAGGCCTCCGTGTGAGTTCCATTAGGAAACATTTGTTTTTAGCAAACAAGCGCTTGAGAAGAGGATTTCAACTCCCTGGGTTTCTGGGTGACTTATTCTGTGGTTTCCTTGTCCCTCTGCCTCCTGGCACCTCAGGCATTTTGAGCTTCCAGTAGCCTGTGAGGAGGAGGACAGTCAGGGCTGGTGTCCCCTGGGCTCTGTTGGTCTGGGTTATTCTCTGGAAAGGGAATTCAGTTGAAAGGGAGTTTTGCATATCCTTTAGATGACAGAAGGTGACACAGAGGGCCCAAAGGAGCCTCATGCCATGCTGGCCACTGTGAACCCCTCCTCTCCCTGTCTTTTTTTTTTTTTTTTTTTTGAGGAAGATTAGCCCTGAGCTAACTACTGCCAATCCTCCTCTTTTTGCTGAGGAAGACTGGCCCTAAGCTAACATCCATGCCCATCTTCCTCTACTTTATACGTGGGATGCCTGCCACAGCATGATCCGAACTGGCGAACCCCGGGCCACCGAGAAGCAGAACGTGTAAACTTAACTGCTGTGCCACCAGGCCGGCCCCACCTCTCCCTGTCTTAATCCCAGGATGGGTCAGACAACGGGGCACAATGTTGAGCATCAGAACCACAAACCAATAGTTTATCGCAGCAGGAGGTTAAGCATGACTCTGCCAGCAGCACCCCTGGGCAGAGCCCTGGCTGGTGCGCACATGGGAATATACAAAATGGGCGGGGACAGCTGCCAGGCATATACAAAGTTCAAAAGGCCATCAGGTCGGAACCAGATAGCTGAGCAATCTGTTCAGCTTAACACAGACACATGAGGACAATGCCGCTTCCATTTGTTGAAGGGCCAACAGGAGGAGAAACGATCATTATAAGGGCCAGATAACTCAGAGAGGACCCCCTGTGCTGGGAGAACTCAAGAGAGTGAACCCACCACTTTAATTGGACCTTAAAGTGGGGTTTAAAAACCTAGAAGAGAAGAAGGTTTGGTGTCTAAAGGCTGTTAAAAAAAGGAGGCTTGCCCTGGGAAGAAAGGTCACACACAGTCTCTGGACTTAGTCCTCCATCTGCCACGTTCTGGATACGGTTTTTAGTTCATTGGCAGGTGTATGTTCCAGAACACCCTTGGGGACAGGAGAAACACAACCATTTATTGTAAATAATTCTAGGGTGGATTTACTCTCATCGTCAGAGTTGGACGTGCCTCGTTCATCTAGGCTGGAGGGTTGTAATGCAGAAGTCTTCGCCTCCCAGCGGGAGAATCGCTGCACGTCCCACAGCTTCTGTGGGGAGGGCAGAGAGCCTCCGAACCCTACAGGGGGCAGCTCTTCTAGGGCTGGCACAAATGGAACTCAGCATGGGCAGAGGGCCATCTGGAGTGGGGAGCTCCCTAGGGAGGGAATCAGGTGAGGGTACCATGCAGAACACGGAAGGTCCAGGGTGGATTGACAAACTCTGGGTCAAGATGGAGGAAGGGTCCCAGCTGTATAAACGTTCAAGAAAAAATTGGGAGCAGAACAGATTGACTGGAAAACATGTAAGGAAAATCATTTTGAAAAAACAGCAAATCTGAAAATACCAGATGCTGGTGAGGATGTGGGGAAATGGATGCTTTTAAACATTGTAGTTGGGAAGTCCTCTTGGACCAGTAGGCAACACCTAATAATTCTGAAGGTGTGCACATCCCACACCCAGCAGGGCGGCTCCTGGGCGGCTCCCACTGAGGTCTTTGGCACAGGTGTTCGAGAAAACAAGTACAAAGATATTTATTGAAGCACTGTCTGTAATAGCAAAAAAAAAGTGAAAACAATCTGTCTTCAGCAAAAGGACAAAGTGAACTCTGGCTTGCTCATCGGAAGTACTGTATCTTGCAGTTAAAATGAATGAACTAGATCTTCATGTATCAACATGTATAATCTCAAAACCATATTGAGTTAAAAAAGCAGGTTGCAAAGTGGTATGCATAGTGATTCCTTTTACATCAAGGTTCAAAACATAAAGAAATAGTACTGTTCTGGTTAGAAATGCATTTATAATCTGGAGCAAACAGAAACACGTGGGGGTTATTTTCACCAACCTCGGGAAGTGGTTACTTCGGAGGAGAAAGAGAGGGAAAAGCGATATAGGGCATTAGCTATTTCTATAAAGCTTTATTTCTGGGGTAAAAAACCTGAAGAAAATAAGGCAAAATATTAGCATCTGTTTAATCTTGGTGGCAGACACAGACGCCTACCCATATTACATTTTATACTCATGGTTGGCTGGATAACAGCCCCCAAAGATGTCCCCCCATGTCCTAATCCCTAGAACCTATGAACATGCTACCGTCTGTGGTAAAAGGGACTTTGCAGGTGGGATGAAGTTAAGGATCCTGAAACGGGAGATTATCTTGAATTATCCCAGTGGGCTCAATGTAATCACAAGGGTCCTTAGAAGATAAGGAGCCGGGAGGGTCAGAGTCAGAGAAAGAACATGTGACAATGGAAGTGAGGTTGGAGGGATGAGCTTTGAAGATGGAAGAAGGGGCCACAAGCCAAGGAATGCAGACGGTTCCTAGAAGCTGGAAAAGGCAAGAAAACAGATTCTCCCTTGAAGATTCCAGAAGGAACAGCCCTACCAACACCATGCCTTTAGACTTCTCACCTCCAGAAGCGTAAGAGAACAAATCTGTGTGGTTTTAACTCACTAAATTCGTGGTAACTTGGGATAGCAGCAAGAGGAAACTAATACAGTACTTTGTTGGAATGTTTCAAAATTTAAAATTTTTTTCCTTTTATTTTATGATATTGTTAGGAGAACAGTGGCAAGGCCTAAGTTCCGTCTCTGGTTCCTCATCCTTCAGAGGAGGCTGTTTGGCAACGCTTCTCTCAACTAGCCCCTGTACTGAAGAGGCCGAGCTGTGTGCCCATCTCAGGTGGGCCCTGGGGTTCTGGAAGCCCTGGTTGTCAGAAGATATCCAGGCTGTTGGGGTAGGTGAGGTGCACCCCAGGAGAACCTCTGGAGCTGGTCCCTCCCTCCCTGGTAGGTCAAGCTGCCAGAAGCTCACAGAAGTCTGAGGGTGACTGCAGAAATGACCTTGAGACACTGCACCAGGAGCTCCCCTTCCACGCTCCCGGACCCTCATGCGCCTCCTGAAGGGGCCGCGTGGACTTCTTGGGGCCAGCCACTGGCAGGGAGCTTTGCCTGGGAGTGGAGACAACGTTGGCTCCAGATGTTAGATGGCTAGGCCTCCTCAAGGCCAGAGCACTTCTGCCACAGAGTTGGTGGGGGAGACAACAGCGCTGTGCTAACAGGAGCCTCCCCCCTCCCCCCCGGACTTGGGTCCATGCCCTCCCCGGGGGACTGGGCAGGAGGGAGGCAGCTGAGACCTGAGCTGTTGCAGGTGCGAAGTACTCAGCCAAGCGAGCCCATTTGTCGAAGAAGTTGGACTTAAAAGGAAGGAGACTGACAGGAGAGGGGATTAAAAGGCATGGAAGGATCCAGAAAGAGAGATTTTCAAGAGAAGAAACACCTGTGTAGATGTGTGTGTGTGCACATAGGCACACACAGAGGCCCCAGGGAGGGGGCTGTGGAGGGGAGAGAAGCTGGAGAGAGGCAGGTGGCTGTGGGGGAGGCTGCAGGGCCCAGAACACGGCACGGGCAGAAGAGCAGCCTCGGGCGGGACAAAAGACAGTTCTCTTTCCAGATCTGGACACTGGGTGGGAAAGACATGGACAAGGGTCTGGGAGGACACCCGCCGGCCCCACGTTGCTGCAGTATGGGAGTGGACGACAGGAGGGTCCAGGGCCTTCACTCTGTCTGCATCACCTGAGCTGTTTTCCAATAACGACGTATTCCTACACTACTTGAGAAATTGAAAATAAACACATTAGGAAGCTGCCGGGTGGCAGAACCACACCACTCGTCTGTCAGTAGCCATGCTGAGGCGGTGGCTCACACCGAAGAACTAGACGGACTCACAGCTAGGATATACAACTGTGCACTGGGGGGCTTTGGGGGAAAAAAAAAAGAGGAAGCCTGGCAACAGATGTTAGCTCAGGGCCAATCCTTCCCTGCAAAAAACAAATAAATAAACACACTAGACCCCATGAGCAGCACAGACAGTAGGCACTAGAGTTGTCCAGAGATGGGTCAGGCAGGTGTAGGACTCACCGAAGGGGTGGGCTGGGGTGCGATTTGACCAGGTGATGGGGGTACCTAGGGGGAAGAGCTGAGGGGGTGAAGGGAAGGCCTGGCAGGTCTTGAAGGTGGCAGGACCCCCATGGCCAGAGTGAGGCCCCTGTTGGAGAGGAACTGGCAGCTGAGGAGATGCCGACCAGCTGCTTCAGGGCCTCTGGGAAGCTTGTTTCAAAGCTCAGACTCCACCCCCACCCCGACACCACACACACAGATTCTGAGTCAGGAGGCCTGCCCCAGGCTCTGGAATTCCCATTTGTTTAAGTTTCCCGGATGATTCTGATGGGTCACCAGGATTCTGCTGGGGATGGGGGGATTGCCATGTGAGCAGGGCTCCAGACCTCACACCCCCTCCAACCAGGGCTGCTCAGCACTTATGTTTTGCATGGGGGCAGCCAAAATCCTGCATCTATGGCTAAAAATAAAGTGTGAACACCTCCAGGGCAGAATGGAAGTGGCTATGTCACTTTGAAGGAAACTGGGTTGTACTCAGCACGACCATAGTTCTGACCGGCCACGCAACTGTTGAGACAGCGTGGGCCCCAGGGGAGAAGGGCAGGAGGAGTGGGACGAGAGTGGAAAAGAAATGGCACGGCCAAGAGACATTTTAGGAGAAGAATCAGAGGAAATGGGGATGCACAAAGGGTGATGAGAAAGATAAGCCCTTGACCCAGAGGGGGAGTTGTCACCAGAGGGTCCTGGGGCAGCCGTATTTCAGGGAAGGTTCCGAGTTAGGGTATGACGGGAAATGGCAGGTGGAACCCTCGGCCAGGGTAAATTTGCTTTCACGGCCACCTTGAGGATGCGGCTGTCCTGCAGGAGAGAGGATGGCTGGGGCGCCCTGGGCCACACTAGGGAGCTCCAGGAGGACAGCAGGAGGAGAGGACTCAGGGAACTCACAGGGGAACGCTCAGGTGATGTGGCAAATTTCCCATAAAAGAGTATTCTCCCGGTCACCTCTCCTTTCCGAGAGACCGTCTCCCTGGGAAGGCCTGGGACAGCCCAGCGCCATGGTGACAGCAAGGTGGGGGATGGGGGAGGCAGAGCCAATGAGGCCCTGTTGCAATCTGCTGACCCTATCCCCCTACAAAGGACTTCTCACCACAGACAATCTGGCCCCAGCATCACCGCTCCATTACCTGGAACCCGACGTCCGAGTTACTTCCCAAGGGCCTGGCTCCTGCTCCTCTGACAGCTTCTCTCCACACGGTGTCCGCCGGTCTCCTGGCCCCACTCAATCCGAGGTCGCTACACCTCAGAGCAGAAGACAGAGCGGGAGGCCCTTTCCACGGGTGACAGGACCCAGGAGGGGCTGAGTCAACCCTCAGACGCACCCCAGCTCAGACTATTACTTATCAACTGCATTTTTTATTAAGGTACCAAAACACAAGATAACGTTCTGGCACAGTGTGTTCAGAATTTAAATAAATATAACATAAGACAGGCCCAGGAGAATTGGGTATACAATCAAGAAAGAGGATGCGGCCAGCCTGGTGGTGCAGCGGTTTTGTGCACGCTTTCTGCTTAGGTGGCCCAGGGTTCGCCGGTTCGGATCCCGGGTGCGGATGTGGCACCGCTTGTCAAGCCATGCTGTGCAGGCATCCCACATATAAAGTAGAGGAAGATGGGCACGGATGTTAGCTCAGGGCCAGTCTTCCTCAGCAAAAAAAGAGGAGGATTGGCAGCACTTAGCTCAGGACTAAGCTTCCTCAAAACAAAAAAAAAGATAGAGGAAAAAATTATAAATGCATTTTTTTCTTTCTGTTTTAGCAACAGTGCTGCCACAAGCATTTTTGTAGCTATACATTTTGGACACCTTCAAGATTCCTTCCAGATCACTTCCAGAGGTGGAATAGATAGGTCATAGGGTACTGGGAATTTTAAGGCTTAATTTTCCTCCAAAAAAGGCTTTTCCAGTTATTGTGCATTCCTAGAAGTAATTCGTGAGAAGTCCTGTGCCCAGCAGTGGGTATTCATTTGCTAGTCTGTTAGGTAATAAGGTGAAATGTTATCTCAAATGGTTTTATTTTGCTTTGCTTTGAGTATTAAGGAGGTTGAGGATTTTCTTCTCTTATTAGCCATTTGGTCATTATTTTGATTAATCTACCTGCTGACATCCTCCATCTCTCTCTTTGGTGCCCTATACTTTACAAGCTCTTTGTACATTAAGGATATTTGCCTCTGTTGCCACCTTTGTCTGGAAAATTTATTTTCCAAGTTTGTCTTTAAATTTGTTTGTGGTTTTTGACATATAGAAATTTTTTATTAAAAAAATGAAATCCAGTAGGTTTTTTTGGCTTATTTCTGTCTTGAGTGAGGTTCTGAGGTACAAACAGTAAGAATAGAAAGGGGGGCCGGCTCGGTGGCCCAGTGGTTAAGTTTGCGTGCTCCGCTGCGGTGGCCCAGGGTTCGGATCCCGGGCGCGGACATGGCACCGCTCTTCAGGCCACGTTGAAGCGGCGTCCCACATCCCACAACTAGAAGGACCTGCAACTAAGATTTACAACTATGTACAGGGGGGGTTGGGGAGATAAAGCAGAAAAAAAAAAAAAAAGAAGATTGGCAACGGTTGTTAGCTCAGGTGCCAATCTTTAAAAAAAGAATACAAAGGAATTTAGGGGGCGGGGGTGACAATCTCTGGAGACGGGCTGTGTAGTCCAGGTTCCAGTTCGCTAAAGGTGGCCATTCCACATTCACACTGGAATTCCTGTCAGAGGGTGGGAAGGGAGAGGCAGGGAGGGAGGATCTGCATGGCAGGGGGAGCCTGGCCACACGCAGTGTGTAGGTGGGAGGATGACTCCAAGTTGGTCCTGTGTGGTGACGGGACGAAAGAGAGGCCTGCCACGGCCAGGGGACCAGATTATCTCATCCGGAAACCAACACGGAGTCTGAACCATCTGAGAAGGGGACAGAACCCACCCAAGGGGGCTGTCCTTGGACCCCAGTGAGGCACGGCTGTGCAATAGACAGCAGTCTAAACACCATGCCGGAAGTTTGGCCTAATCACAGATAGGGTCCGAGTGGGAAACCATTCCGAGGTTGAGTCCTCAGTTTACCCGTCCCTAAGCCGTGAGAGGTGCTGCTCAGAGGGGTCTTGCTCCTGGCGTTCACGCTGCACTTTCAAAGACGGCAGAGTTGTTGCTGTTTTCCTGTTTACCGAGTCGGAATTTTAAGAATCACTGAAAAGCTGCCTTTCTTCTCCATCCAAAAGTTGAAAGAAACTCAAGCCTGGTTTGTCTGTGAAAATTAAAAATCGTCCTCTAAGTTTCACATTGTGTGTTGACTGTTCGCGTCGACAAATTTGAAAACAAAGGTCAGAGGCATTCTTTATAACTTACTGTAGACATTTCAAAAGAACAATCTGGCGAATGCCGAGAAGTTACAGAAATAGATTGTGTGGTCACTGGCTGATTAAAATGGAAAAGCCAAAGGTTTTCCGAGAGGGAACAAAAGGAGGTGAGGAGTCTAGACTGGCCACTCAGAGGAGTGTGTGTGTGTCACCGAGGAGTGACTGGCAGTTTGGGGGGCTCGCCTCGGCCCTGTCTAACTGGTCATCATTCTGGGGTATGGATGCCCAGGATCTTTATTGGCACAGCTGGCTCTGAACGAAGGCTTTTCCCAGCAGGGCCAGAGAGTCGCCTGGGGCAGCTGCTCTGTGCGAGTCCACCTCTGTGGAAACAGTCTGAGTGGGTCATGCCAGCGAGGGTGTGTGTCCCTGGGCCTCACATCCCGTGTTGCTGGGCAACTCAGTGTGTACGGGTGTGTCCCCTTAGCACTCTCTCTCCTGCTAGTCCATGGGCACAGCCTGAACGGCAGGCGTGACCGTCCCCACGTGATCAGGTCTGTGACAGCCCCTGTTCTCTGGGCTCAATGATGACAGGCACAAAAGTACCCAAGCGGTGTATGCCTGGGGTTCTCCCAAGTGCTCCCTTGGGAGGTTGTGGCTGAAACTGGAAGTTTCCATCTGGTCGCGTGTGTGCAGACCCCTCTGGGTCTGGGCAGTGGACTGTCAAGGCGCCAGCAGGACGTGCTCGTGCCTGAGGGTCTGTAGTGGAGCTGGCATCTCCAGGCCCGGCTGTCCCTCTTTGGGGGCTGGCCTTGGGCATCGCAGAATCTTGCAGGAGTGATGACTCCTGCCAGACGCTTCTCATCATCCTCGCAGGAACCTTCTGAATTCACTATTTGGAACCAGCCCACAGTCACTGCGCCACGGGCAGCCATCCTTCTAGGCAGAAAGCAAACCTAACAAGGCAGATGTGTGAGTGCCTAAAATTGCTTAGAAAGAAAATTTTCAGAGAAAGAAAAAAAGACTTTAAAAATATTTTCAACAATGAAAACAACATCTTGGAAATAGAGAACCTTCTAGGGTGATTCCTTTAGCGTTCTCTTCTCTTTTGGTCTTGAAGAGCTCTACTTTACTATCGTCGAGGTGAGAAAATGGGTTCAGAAAAGGAGATGATTTGCTCACACTGCACAGAGAGGTGGAGACAAGAGCTGGGACTAAACCCGGCTCCTGAAGGTCCCCCAGGCTCTTCCCAGCGTGTTTGTGTTTCTGTTTACAGCTGTGTGTCTCTGGGCGTGTCCCCCTCTGGGCTGTGCACAAGCGGGCTCTAGGTGTGTCCCCGTCTCCAAGCAGCTCGGCCAGCAAAGCGTTTCTCCACTGCAGGGAATTTCCAGGAGGCAGATCCTGCCTCAGCTGCGGTGAGGCATTATTTCCTTGGGAGGAAACCAGCTCTCAGCAGCCAGAAAAGAAACAGTTTCCACTCCGGGAGGGGGATGGGGAGGTGGGGGAGGGCGGAGGGGAGGGAGGGGAGAGGTCCTCCCCGAGGCCTGCCTGGAAGGGAGCTGCCTCAGGGCCCACAGGGCCCTGGCTCCCCGAGCCTCCAGACACAGTTTAAATTTAGACCTTCTATTCTGTCCTGGCAGCTCGGCCTCACCCTGCAGCCACACAGCTGGCCAGTGTCCCCAGGCACACTGCTTCTCCAGGACGGAGGGGTGCAGAGTGTAGGAAACTCTCCCAGAGGCAAACCGTGTCCTCATAACTGTTTGGCGGAACTGGGATGTATGTAGAGAAGAATGGAAGAAAGAACAAAGGCGGAAAAATCACCTCCTAACTCACATTTCAGAACCTGGGCCCCCAAATCCACACGCCCCACTAACTCCACCAATGGCAAAGTGTTTGTCCCGCAGCCATTTGTGGAGAGTCGGCCACGTGAGAAGCTGAGATGGGAACCGACGCAGGCCCTGTTCGGGGCGGGGGTGTGTGTGGGGGGGGAGTGTTCCAGGAACACGCAGGAGAGGAGGCAGCGTAACCATCCTAATCCCTAAGGACACCACTTCGCCTGGCCTCTGCTGGGACGCTCCTTCCCCGCCGTCCAGCTCAGCCCCCTCCCCGCTCCTTCCCCGCTTCGCGTTCTCCCAGTGCGCGCCGTCGTCTGATAATGCGGGTATTCCTGTGTCCAACAGGTGCCTTTCCCGAATGGACGGTCCAGGACGGCAGGGACCTGGTCTGGCTCACGCTGCATCCAGTGCCTAGAGAAACAGGCTTCATTAACTGACCACCCGCTTTGTGCCAGGCACTGTCTTAAATGCTTTAAACGCATCATCGGATCTGATCCTCACCATAGTCCTACAAGGATTTTGACCCAAGTAGGAGAATGATGCTCGGAGAAGCTGAGAATCTTGCCCAAGGACATATAATTTGACCCTCGCAGTCTGCACGTCTGCACGTACTCTTAACTGCCATACCGACTTGGCCGTGAGAATGTGCCCTTTCCACCGGCCCTGCACATCCTCTGCTGGGGAACACCCCCCTTTTTCGGCCCTTGCTTGCTGAGCTCCCTGTGCCAGCCTTAGGAATGCTGAACCCCTGCCGCCCCACCCCTACCACCCTGGCCTTTGGAGGGGGCGTGGAGGTGCACTCATGCTTGGGGGATCCAGAATATCCCACTGTGAAGAGGGTTGTTTTTCTCTTGAACGCCCTTTATCTGAAATCAGGGCCTCCCAAAAGAATTCGACTGTCGTAAGTCCCCTCCCCAGGAGTTTTGCAACCAGAGAAGGTTGACTCCTGTCACCAGAGAGAAATCTGCACTGCGATAAGAAAGCTATGAGATCGCCCATCTCTTCTCCTAAGGGCCCATTTATCTTTCCAAAAATCGTTTGTTTTTCTGTAAGTTCTGCTCTCCCCTCCCCTTCCCCTATGAAGATGGGCTGTAAGCTCCAAATTCTAACTACCTCCTTGAGTCACACTTTTCCGTGAACCCCTATGCACGTATGTGAACTAAAAATCCATCTTTTCTCTTATTGATCTGTATTTTGCCAGTTTAATTTGCAGGCTCCCAAGTAGTGAACCTAAGGGGGTGGAGAAAAGGTTTTCCTCCTAGACAATGCCAAGTTCGATCTGGAGGGAGAAACGCTGGTGTACCATCCTTCAGAGGGGAGGGGACCTGCTGACCCCTGACCGGTTGTTGGTGGCCAGGATGGATTTGTGCTCATTTTTCTTCTGCCCATCACTGTGCATCCTAGGACACTACAATCTCTGCAACTGAGTTTCTTTCACACAAAGCGAACATATACTGGAAGCTGCTCCCTCAGCCTTCTCAACATGCTTCCGGCTGAAGGAAAGGAGACACCAGCAAGGCCACTGCCCCAGGCAGTAGGTTGGCTGGCCTGAGAGGGCAAGTGGGCACTTAGTCTGGGGAATTCGCCATGGTCTGCAGTGCAGCCCTTAGCTTTGGGGCAGAGAAGATCCCTTTTGGCAGGACTGACTCACATTAATCAAACTCACCAAGTGCTGACGTAAAAACTGGAATGCTATCTTCCTATTTTGCAGAGAAGCCTGTGTGCGAGACAAGATGCTCACACAGGCAGGTCTGGACAGTCCTCTCTCTCCTGGTGTGGGAGTCTGGCAGGAAACAACTACAGTGAGAGGTTGCTGGGTGGGCTGGGATCTGTTGGTGTATCTCAGTGGCCCAAAGCGATGAAGGGGTCAGATGTCCATGAGAAGAAGGCTCTGCTGGACGTGTAGGTTATTAGGAGAAAGTACGTATTCTTCAACTTAAAGCTTATTTCAGAGCATGACATGTAAACACTGATAAACTTGGAACTGCTCTGAGTCGGGGAAGAGGGAAGCCCACCCCCAGGGAGCTCCAGGGAGCAGCTGGAACACTTCTGGCCTCTTAGCAACTTTCTGAGGTGTCCCTGGCCAATGGCAGCTGGCCTGCCTGACACTTCTGGGGAGGGAAGCTGGGCCGGAGAGCTGCTTGTTGCAGGAGCGTTCAGTATGAGGAGGGTGGCATTTCTTATAAAGGGCCCGAAGTCAGCTGGGGAGGGTGTGGTTAATCTCTGGATAGCCAGAGATCCTGGTACCCTAACACCTGGATAGGGGACATCACAGATGAAGTCTGCTACCCAAAGGCCAACTTACCTCTGACCACCCCCTGCCCAAAATTCTACTGTGTAGTCATTTTTTAGATTTCGGTACTATGGTCCTATAAGGCCCCTTTGGAAATGCAGATCCACCTAAAGAGGAATAACCGAGTATTCCTGAAATTTTTGAGGTGAGTAAGTGACTCCTAGAACCATCCTGAAATTTCTGGCTATTTCTGGGTACGCCTGCTTCTAAGCAAAGGCAAGCTTTTTCAGCACACTGCTTGTAAATGACCAGAGAAATAAAAGGAGAGGAATAGGAGGAAGCTATTTCTATGTAGATAAAGAGCAATTTCCAAGACAATATTGTTAAATAAGGAAGCCAGGTGCAGACCAGGTACCTAACATCTTAGCGTTTAAGTAAGAAAAGGCAGGGTGCCTGCACACCTTCACCTTTGGCTGTAAATGTGGTGAGCAGCCCTGGAAGGGGAGAGAAGCTGGTCAAGTCGGAGGCCAAGCGAGGGGTGGGAGAGAAACTTGTACCATGTTCTCTTTTCAACTTTTGATCGTCCCATGTGCTTGTGTATTAATTCAAAGAACAATTTGTTTTTAAAAATTCATTTCGGGGGCCGGCCCCATGGCCGAGTGGTTAAGTTCTTGCACTCCGATTCGGCAGCCCAGGGTTTCGCCGGTTTGGATCCTGGGCATGGACCTGGCACCGCTCATCAGGCCATGCTGAGGCGGCGTCCCACATGCTACAACTAGAAGGACCCACAACTGAAATATACAGCTATGTACCGGGGGGCTTTGGGGAGAAGAAGAAGAAGAAAAAAAAGAAGATTGGCAACAGATGTTAGCTCAGGTGCCAATCTTTAATAAATAAATAAATAAATAAGTAAGTAAAAATTCGTTTTGGGGCTGGCCCTGTGGCCGACTGGTCAAGTTCAGCATGCTCTGCTTTGGTAGCCCAGGTTTGGTTCCCGGGCTATACCACTCATCAATGACCATGCTGTGGTGGCAACCCACATACAAAATAGAGGAAGACTGGCACAGATGTTAGCTCAGGGCAAATTTTCCTCAGCAAAAGAAAAAGAAAAAAAATTTGTTTGGCCTGATATGTAACTGCAGATGCTCCTGCCTCTAGCTCCAAGACGCAGTTCTGTGCTCTGCCACTAACCTGCTCCCAGGTCCTCATCACCGGCCAGGTAGCACCCTACATCCTCAGCCCAGGGACCCAGGAACCCTGGCAAGGGAACAGGTGCCAAGCAGGGGCAGTACCTGGGGACCTCTGGCAAGAGTTTGTGGCACTGTCTATAGCTCATAATGCCCTAAAGGAATAGAAGAACCACAAGCACCTAAGCAAAGCCACCAGGGTGCTGTGTGGGCCAACCCCAGCAGATGGCAGCGTGTGGCCAGCTGCCGGGGAAGGGTGCCAGCCACACAGGAGTGGGGACTGGACACCGCGAGAGAGGGCTGGCAGGGTGACCATGAGGGCAGGAGGACCCTGGCCAAGGCTAGGTGGGCTTCCCCATCTTCTCTGTGCCACAGGCCCCTTGGAGTCTGGCAACCTTCTCAGAGTGAGGTTTTTAAACGCATAAAGTAAAATACCCAGGATTACAAAGGAAGCAAATTATATTGAAATACGATTGCCATGAGTGATTAATAATTCTTTGTTAATGTATTAAATCAGGATTGGATCCAGTGGTAGGCCTGATAACTACCATGATTTTGAAGTCATGACGAGCATAGATAATATTCAAAGTATCTGCCACCACAGTGGTGTGATATGAAAATAGCTGTGACTCCTGTTGGTGACGAAGTCCCAGGGGCCGCCTTTACTACTGTGGTACAATGTCTGCGTGCACAATGGAAGGAGATGCTAGATTTCAATTCAAGATTAGCAAAAATAGACATGCAGATTTTTCCTTCCCAAGTTCACCGACTTCCAAAACCTTAACTGCTGTCTGAGAATCTGAGGAGTGCAGCTTGGAAGGGGCACCAAGTGGAGAAGAAAAGATGGGTTTCTAGACTGTCTCCCCAAACCAGTGTTTCCTTCTGCCATTCACAGTGAGTGTCAGAGACCCTAAAGGCCTAGCAGGGGCAGCGGAGGTGCAGGAGGCCTGGGCCTGGTCCAGCTGCTGTGGGACACTTTGCCCTGGCTGGAAGCGGGTCTGGAATTGGCACCGACGGATGCTCCTCCCAATGCCTCTGGGCACTCCAGTGACACAAGAAAGTCAGGCCCTGGCTGGGAGGACCAGTCAGGGTTCCCCTCCCTTCTTGTTCCTCCATCTCCCCTCCAAGGCCCCCCCAGTTCCTTTAACTGCAGGGGGGCCCATGCCTGAGTATCTGGAAGCCAAAAAATGCCCCGGGGCCCCTCCTCCCTGCAGAAGGTGGTTCCCTTCATGTGGATAATGGCCACTGACCACGAGGAAGTGAGGGGAAGTCTTTCTCCTCTGCTTATGCGTCCACCTGAACAGATGCTTTGAGTCTGAACCTAAAAACAGGGGGCCCAGACAATCCCATGTTATGGCTGTGGGCATGGCATATTCTCTTTCAGTTTGTCTATTTGGTTTGCTTCTTCATTTTGTGTTTCAAAACTTTTTTTTTTTATGATTTTATTTTTTTCCTTTTTCTCCTTGAAGCCCCCCAGTACATAGTTGTATATTCTTCGTTGTGGGTCCTTCTAGTTGTGGCATGTGGGACGCTGCCTCAGTGTGGTTCGATGAGCAGTGCTATGTCCGCGCCCAGGATTTGAACCAACGAAACACTGGGCCGCCTGCAGTGGAGCACGTGAACTTAACCACTCGGCCACGGGGCCAGCCCCATCAAAACATTTTAAGCATATGTAAAAGTAAATAAAAGGGACTCCCATTGACCCTCTCTCCCAGAGTCTACAGTTACCAATTTTTTGCCACACAGGCTTTATTTGTCCCTTTCCAGTATAACTATTAGAAGTGCCCTCTTTCACTCCGGAAGTCCTAGTTTGGACAACTAAATGCAATATCTGATCCTAGACTAGATCTTGCACTGGAGGGAAAAAGTACTATTAAGGACATCTTTGGATCAATTGATAAAAATGGGAATATAGACAGTAGAGCAGATACAAGTATTACATCAAAGTTATATTTACCAAAGTTGATTGAAAAAAATTTGGTTATGTAAGACAGTTTCCTTATTCTTAGGAAATAAATAGGAGTAAGGGGCCATGGTGCACGCAACCACCTTTCAAATGTTTCAGAAAAAAAGCATGTATGTACACATATGTACATGTGAACATAGGTATATGTGTGTATACGTGTGTAGACATATGTACATGTGAACATAGGCGTGTGTATACGTGTGTAGACATATGTACATGTGAACATAGGCGTGTGTGTATACATATGTACATGTGAACATAGGTATATGTGTGTATACGTGTGTAGACATATGTGCATGTGAACATAGGCGTGTGTGTATACGTGTGTACACATATGTACATGTGAACATAGGCGTGTGTGTATACGTGTGTGTACACATATGTACATGTGAACATAGGCGTGTGTATACGTGTGTAGACATATGTACATGTGAACATAGGCGTGTGTATACGTGTGTAGACATATGTACATGTGAACATAGGTGTGTGTGTATACGTGTGTGTATACATATGTACATGTGAACATAGGCGTGTGTGTACACATATGTACATGTGAACATAGGCGTGTGTGTACACATATGTACATGTGAACATAGGCGTGTGTGTATACATATGTGCATGTGAACATAGGCGTGTGTGTATACGTGTGTGTACACATATGTGCATGTGAACATAGGCATGTGTGTACACATATGTACATGTGAACATAGGCGTGTGTGTATACATATGTGCATGTGAACATAGGCGTGTGTGTGTACGTGTGTGTATACATATGTACATGTGAACATAGGCGTGTGTGTACACATATGTACATGTGAACATAGGCGTGTGTGTATACATATGTACATGCGAACATAGGCGTGTGTGTACACATATGTACATGTGAACATAGGCGTGTGTGTATACATATGTGCATGTGAACATAGGCGTGTGTGTATACGTGTGTGTATACATATGTGCATGTGAACATAGGCGTGTGTGTATACGTGTGTGTACACATATGTACATGTGAACATAGGCGTGTGTGTATACGTGTGTGTATACATATGTGCATGTGAACATAGGCGTGTGTGTATACGTGTGTGTACACATATGTACATGTGAACACAGGCGTGTGTGTATACGTGTGTGTATACATATGTGCATGTGAACATAGGCGTGTGTGTATACGTGTGTGTACACATATGTGCATGTGAACATAGGCGTGTGTGTGTACGTGTGTACACATATGTGCATGTGAACATAGGCGTGTGTGTATACGTGTGTGTACACATATGTACATGTGAACATAGGCGTGTGTGTGTACGTGTGTGTATACATATGTGCATGTGAACATAGGCGTGTGTGTATACGTGTGTGTACACATATGTACATGTGAACATAGGCGTGTGTGTATACGTGTGTGTACACATATGTACATGTGAACATAGGCGTGTGTGTATACGTGTGTGTACACATATGTACATGTGAACATAGGTGTGTGTATACGTGTGTGTACACATATGTACATGTGAACATAGGCGTGTGTGTATACGTGTGTGTACACATATGTACATGTGAACATAGGTGTGTGTATACGTGTGTGTACACATATGTACATGTGAACATAGGCGTGTGTATACGTGTGTGTACACATATGTACATGTGAACATAGGCGTGTGTGTACACATATGTACATGTGAACATAGGCGTGTGTGTATACGTGTGTGTACACATATGTACATGTGAACATAGGCGTGTGTGTATACGTGTGTACACATATGTACATGTGAACATAGGCGTGTGTGTATACGTGTGTGTACACATATGTACATGTGAACATAGGCGTGTGTGTATACGTGTGTGTACACATATGTACATGTGAACATAGGTGTGTGTATACGTGTGTGTACACATATGTACATGTGAACATAGGCGTGTGTGTATACGTGTGTACACATATGTACATGTGAACATAGGCGTGTGTATACGTGTGTGTACACATATGTACATGTGAACATAGGCGTGTGTGTACACATATGTACATGTGAACATAGGCGTGTGTGTATACGTGTGTGTACACATATGTACATGTGAACATAGGCGTGTGTGTATACGTGTGTACACATATGTACATGTGAACATAGGCGTGTGTGTATACGTGTGTGTACACATATGTACATGTGAACATAGGCGTGTGTGTGTATACGTGTGTACACATATGTGTGTGTATATATATCGAGAGAAAGAGATTGAAAGTAAATAAGAAAAATGCTAAAATTGGTGAATCTGAGTAAAGATATAGGAGTGTTCTTATACTATTTGTATTCTTTCAATTTTTCTGTAAGTTTGGAATTATTTCCAGAAAAACATACAAAAAACCCTATGTTAGCAAACCAATGAGAAGTGCTAGTCTGGACAATAAATTATGTGGCCACCCTACCTAAGATTCATCTAAAATCTAAAATGGCCACTGTGGGTTTGACTGTGTTGGGGAGGGAAATGCCCCTGCTACCCCTCTTGAGTTCTTATGCCTGGACTAATAATTAAACTGACACAAGACCAGAGTAACAGGAGGGAAAAAGCAATTTAATACGTACGTACAGGAGATCATAAAAGTGATCCTCGAAGAGTGAACAAATCAGGTAGTTTATATATCTTTTTATACAAATAAATAATAAAAATCTGTAATTGACAAGACAAAGAAACTTAGCTTTGGGCTATGTTAATTACATAATTGTGAGGAATTTAAGCAGAGTTTAGGCTTGAGGTAGTAAATTAGTAAAAGTAACAAGAGTTGTTTATACAGGCTTCTCAGCCCTGAACTCCCCAGCTCTGTGATAAGGATGTCTCTATTTCCTGGTGCAAGGAGGGTACTTTTCTCATGGGAGATTTATTTCCTGCCTTCAGGAGGAACAGAGAGAGGAGAGTCAAAACTTTAAGTCAAAACAAATAACTTAAATTCAAAATAGTCCATATGCCATTGTGGGACACTTTGGAGCAGCCTGCCCTGGGTGCCAACAACTGGGAGGCAAGTCCCGAGATTCCAGGCTGAAAGAGTTCTGTCTCACAATTCTGTTTATTCTCTGCCCCACCCTCATTTGCATCTGTATGAAAGGCTACAGAGAATATTCATAAAACCAGGCCCATTTTGTTGAGCAATGGCTGCATGCAGAACCCTGGGGTAGGGGCAACAGTGCCAAGATGACTGAAGTGGCTCGTGGGCAGGTGGGCAGTGTTAGG
Organism: Equus asinus; assembly: GCF_041296235.1. Taxonomy (NCBI): domain Eukaryota; kingdom Metazoa; phylum Chordata; class Mammalia; order Perissodactyla; family Equidae; genus Equus; species Equus asinus. The sequence goes on along the minus strand of NC_091808.1, from coordinate 9,195,318 downwards.
GGCCATCCTGACGGCAGGGAGCTCTGCAGCCCCAGGTCTGGCCCCCCCTGGTGCTGGCCCCAGAGGCCCTTAAGTGCTTGAGTTCCACAATCCTCCCCTGTTACGGAGGCTGGGATGCCAGGACGTGGCTGTGTGCTGTGCATTGGCCTGGAGCAATCTCTTGCCTGGGGCATCTCTGCACATCATTGACAGGAGCTGCTGTCCACTGGAATGAACTAGAACAAGAGCTGACTGTCCGTGGCCCTCACCCAACACCTGGGCTTTTCATAAGGGGTCTAGAGTCCATGAGAATCCCCCAGTCCAAGATAAGATCTCCTAGGTAGAAGCATTCTGCCCCATCGTGCCTTTTTTTTTTTTTTTGGAGGAAGATCAGCCCTGAGCTAACATCCATGCCCATCCTCCTCTACTTTATATGTGGACAGCATGGCGTGCCAAGCGGTGCCATGTCCGCACCCAGGATCCGAACCGGCGAACCCCGGGCCACCAAAGTGGAACGTGCGAACTTAACTGCTGCGCCACCGGGCTGGCCCCCCATCATGCCTTTTTGTTATCCAACTCTGGGTTGGAATTTAATATATTTACTCTAATCTCCTGGATGTCTCCGCGTCAACTGGTGTGCCCCTTCCCCCTGCACCCTTCTCCTACCCTTGAAACTCAGAAGTATAATAACAATAACAATGGCTGACACTTTATGCACATTTCATCATTTAATCCTCCCAAGAACTGGAGGAGGTAAGTACTATTATCCCCTTCCACACAGTTTAGAAAACATTAACTAAGTTCACCCAGCTAGAGAGTGGTGACACTGAGCTTCCAGCACAGGCAGCGCAGGAAGGGGTGGGGCAGGCAGAGCTGCTCCCGGGAGGCGTCCTCGCCCCAGGACCTGGGAGCCCAGAGAGTGAAAAGCCCACTCTGAAATGGACACAAGGGTGGGCTACAGTCCCAGATTTCTGAATCTCCATGAATATAACGGGACGTCCTGAGCACAGACTTGGGAACCAGGCTGCTTGGGTTCAAACTCCAGTTTAGCTGATCACTAGCTGGGTGACTTTGGGCAAGTGTCTGTACCTCGGTTTGCTCCTCTGTAAAATGGGCATAATAATGGTACCACATGGGGTGGCTGTGTGTATTCATGAGTTACACACACACAGATTCTCTGACGGCATTCGCTCTTTCTCACAAAATGCTGCTTTCTGTGCATCCCTCCCTTAAAGCCACTTGACCCTGAGGATTCACCCACTTTTTAAAAATTAGTCAATGAGTTTACCCAATAGAGGGTTGATTACTCAAGTAGTTATCTCTTAAGAAAGTACAAAAGGCTGTGAAAGAGAAGAGTTGGGTCAAGGTGGAAAAATTTCTGAAAGCCTGTATGTGTGTGTGACCTGTTTAAACACAAAGAAGTAGCTCTGCAAGGATCCACGGCGCACTGCTCAAGGTGCTCGCCTGCCTTGGGGATGGCAGGGGCAGGGAGGCGAGACAAGGGCTTCTGCATTTTACTTGTATAGGCATCAGCATTTAAAAAAAAATTAACAACAAACACGTGCTACTGTCACGAAGCAAAGTGGGTTTGCTTCTTGGTGAGCTGAAATCAGAGCCTTCACCAGAAGTAGTTGTCACACAAAGGAAAGTTTATTTGCCGCAAATAGGAGACCTCGGGGAATCATTTCCAAAGTCGGGGCTCTCTGTGAGCACAGGACAGGAGGGGCCGTTTATTTCAGATGGGGAATGAATATTCAAAGGAGAGAGGTGGGTATTCGCTTGCGCAGGCTCAGTTGGAAAACATGCTTCCACATACATCACATGTTATGGCAACAAGGCCTAAGCCCCTCCAAGAGGGGAGATCTTAGCATTAAAAATGAGGCAAAGGTCATCTCCTGGGCACTTTCGGCCCATCTGCACAGGCATCGCTCTTGTGGTGGGGTTTGGACCAGTTCGGGGTGGTTGGTGATTGCATCTCTGAACATAACGAAAAGAAAAAATAATTTGGAGAAACAATTATATGCTTCCAAAACTTCCCCCAAGTTCCTTGGGGCAATTAGTCAGTGACACTACCATTGGACTTTCAAAAAAATTATTAAAATAAGAAAAGGTGTTTTTTTCAAATACTTTCTTTTCCTGGATACTAGTCAGACCATTGAACACGGGGCTAAAAACGGATCTATAATTAACACAGGAAGAGTTTTCCTCAAACTTTAACTTGAAGGCCTGGAATTTACAACAAGGGCAACAGAAAGAGGACATTCCCAGTGGGGTTTTCTTTAGTTAAGAAGGGTCCCAGTGCCACACGGATGAAGTATGAACCCACAGCCTGCCCCTCCAACAGAAATTATCCAAGACGGAAAGAGCTGTTGCCCGGCCTGTGAGTGGAGGTGTTGCTGGCTCATCTGGAGACGCCTTCTCCAGGGTCTTGTCGAAGGAATTCATGCATCTTTGGGCAAGGGCTGGACTAGCTGCTTGCCAACCTGGAATTGCTGGGATTCCAGCACCCTAAATCTTCTCTCCAACACATCTCGCGTTCAGTCCTTTAGAGCAGCGCTTCGCCAACGTGAAATGTGCAAGGAATCGCCGTAGGCTCTTGTCAAAGTGCAGACTCTAGTTCAGTAGGTCTGGGGTGGGGCCCGAGACTCTAATTTCTGATCAGTTCCCAGGCCTCACTTGAGTGGGGAAGGTCTGGAGCACTTGACCCACAGGCCCCTACCCTGCTCATCTTGCTCCTGTGGATTTCCACGGCCTGTCAATGTCCATTACAATGTGACTGCCAGACAGTTTCTGAGCCATAAGTACGAGCTAGACCATGGCATCCCTTATTCCCGATGGACACTGGTGTCACCACTGCCACGACTGGCAGTGTTTGGAGACAACTTCATCATGCCACTGGCACTAGCTCCCCAGAGTGAGCCTTCTCATCCTGTGTTGGCCCCACTGAGGGGTCTGGGGTGGGAGGGGGAACACAGCCCTCTCTCCTCACCCCTACCTTCCAGGAAGCGCCTCAGCTGCCTACACAAGCAGACATTTCTCAACCTACCCATAAAACCAGTTTACCCAGGTCCTTGCAAGATGGTTCCTACCTATTGGGTGTGCCTCTGCCATCCAGTTGTGTAATAAAACCCATGCATCAAGAATTTTAAAATAGGAATAAATGTGGTTGAAGGTACACGGGGAATCATACTCCTACTTTTCTGTATGTTGAAAATTGATGTAAATTTTTAAAAATTTAAAGCAGTTTGCTCTCAAGGTAGATGACCTTAAAAGTACATATATAGAAAAAGTTCCGTGGCTTATCATCACTCACGACACACGTGAAAGTCTGCAGAACTACAAAATCCTAAATGCCTAAAAAAGGTATAGAAATTGCTGTCTTCAATTCATTCCCTCTCATACGCACACCTGGCTGTAATTTCCAGTTTTATAAAGTAGCCGTGTAGCCATTTGGAAGATTCTGGTGTTAAAAAAGAAATAGGCCCAAAATGGAGTCATTTGCCCCCACGATAGCCAACCAAGACTTGATTATAGTTTCAACCTATCCCAGGCATGTGATCTTTTCAACGGTCAATCAGAAATTTCCTGACTAGCCCTAGTGAGGTAATCTGCATGATGAAAACCCTTTCCATTCCCTTCCCCTAAAAGAAGCCATCCTGGCCTGAAACAATTCTTTCTTTTCTTTTGTTAATCACTTCCTTACCCCACCCTCCTTCTGCCTATAAAAACTTTCCAGTTGTACAACTCCTTGGATTATCTCTCTACTTGCTATACAGGATGCTGCCTGATTCAAATTGTTTAATATAGCCAATTAGATCTTCAAATTTACTCGGTTGAATTTTGTTTTTTTAACATATTTGGTGGCAGTGGTGGGATCAAAGGAGACTTCTGTTGACTTCGAGGACAAAGAGAAACACAGGTGTGGTGCCCTGTGAACACTTCTGAGTTTGCTGTCTTTTTTCACCATTTCCAGGGGCGTTTTGGTAAGTTCCTCTCGGTTTGAGCTCTGCTCTCTTTTTACATTGTGCTCCCTATTTAATTGGCTTTTCAGACCACAATTCCCAGATTATTGAGTGGAAACCCCAGCCCTGATTCTCTCCTCAGATTCCATGTTGGGAACTGCTGGTGGCAGCTGCAGCTCTCTATTTGTTTGGGATCACTCTGAAGTCCTCATTCTTTGAGGTCTGCTGGTCCAATCCTTTCCCCAGAGTCCAGAGTCCCGTGGGCATTGTTGGGGGTTAACACCAGAGTTGGACTGGGTCCAACTTAAGAATGGGGCTGGGTCTGATTCCAGAACCAGAGAGGGTCTGGGATTGGACTGGTTCGGATTTGAGCTAGACTAGGTCCATTGGAAGGCCTCAGGTGAATATTAAATAAAGGGCAGCTCCTAATGGGAATCTCAGAAGTAAAAAAAAAAAGCAACAAACTTTAGTGGGCATGGTCCAAACATTTAAAGGCTGCTAAAATACTCACCACCTCCCAACCTCACAGCAAGTCCTTCTTAGTATTAGTTTGGCTGTGAGAAACCCAAAGGCATAGCTAAAAGAAATGGGATCCTTTATATTCAAAGAATTGAGGGCACCACCTTCTGGCACACCTGCTTATTTTATGTTTAACAACTATAGACCAGTAAATTGCAGATAAGATGCAAAGATTTCACTGAAAACAACCTAGAATTACAATGGCCATTGTGGGGAATGTTCCAATTAGACAAGATGGTTCATTTAAGAAATACACTAGAGGAGCCAGCCCTGTGGCCTAATGGTTAAGTTCGCGCTCCGCTACCGCAGCCCAGGCTTTCGCCAATTCAGATCCTGGGCGCAGACATGGCACTGCTCATCAGGCCACGTTGAGGTGGTGTCACACATGCCACAACTAGAGGGACCCCCAACTAAAATATACAACTGTGTACCAGGGGGCTTTGGGGAGAAAAAGGAAAAATAAAATCTTTAAAAAAAAAAAAACAAGAAATACACTAGAGAGCAAAAGATCCCAAGTTGAACAGACAGAATGGGATGCCTTTAATTGGTATGCAGAAGCTTCCAAAAACCTTTAAGATTCTAAAATAGTTTCATTGAAAGATTCATTGCAAAAGGCTAATAAAAAATTAAAAACAAAAGTTATCTAAAACAACAAGTCGGCCTCCCCCATTACATTCTCCTAGAGATTGATTATCCATTCAATGGCTGAAGGCTGTAGGGGAGGAAGACTTTTCCTCTACCTAATGTGGGTTCGTCTGGCCGGAGAACAAATTAAATTCACATGAGACAGAATAGCAAGAGAAAATTAAACAAAGCTTTATGAGGACCATGGCCAGGGGCCTTTCTTCCTGAAGGAAGAAAGGGCACTGAAGAAGTGGGGTGCACAGAGTGGTTATATACCCCCAAACAGGATATTTCGCATATGATTGAAATGTCCCTCCCAAAATAGTCACAAGATTGTCCTGTCGGCACAGCGCTTGATGGACACAGCAGATAGTGGGTCTGCTATCTTGGTGGGCGTAGCAGGAGGCAAGTCTATGTCTGGAGCTGGGCGGTCACAGGTGAGCGCAGCAATCAGTTCCTAGCCTAAGGAAAGATGCTTAATCCTTAAAGAAATGCCAGTGTTGGGAAGGGGAGGGAAGTCAGTTACAGGAGGTTACCAGACAAGCACAAGAAACAAATGCAGATTTAAGTCCTTGCCTTCCCCATTGATTAAGAGTTTCTAGAGACAAGGTCATCTCCTTTCTTCTTCCTGGTACAGAGAGGGAGGCACCTTTACAGATAGAGATTTACCTTACAAATGTAAATGTCTCCTAACAAAGGGCAAGCAAGTTCTACTCCTCAGAGCCTCCTTCCCTGTCCCAGTTTATGAAAAGCAATCAGCCTCAAATAATCCTCATGCCAAAGAGACATATCTTGGGGTGGCCAATTCCAGTCCCCACAAGGCTCAATGCTTAATTTGTAATCAACTGGGACACTGGGGAAAAAAGGTGTCCTCAAAGGCCCTATGCAAACTCTTCTCAAATGCCCTCATATCTACCTCCAAAGGAGGGCCTCCATATGGGCCCCTCCTACAGGTGCTGGGGCTCTGAGGGGTTCTCTGGTAAACTATTGCCAGTAATTCCCTTAAACAGCCAAGGGCAAACTAAAATTACAATTAATGGGGTTGCTCAGTACTGCCAGAAATACCCACTGTTTGTCCCAGCTGAAACTTGATGAAATATTTGAAAGGATTTAATAACTTTATGATCAGAAATTTGGCCAAATTGGAAGCTGATATTCAGAGTCTGATGGGAATTTTTTTTAGGCCTTCTCTAAGCTAAATGTATCTAGAGGGAAAGAAAAACATTCTAGCATAGGCGAATGGGTGTGCCAGCCTTTTGATACCATTTAGATGGCAACCCAGTTCTTTGGGGAATTGAAAACTGTCTTTGTCTTGCAAATTTCTGCAGGGCCAAAGACGTGGCTCTGGAAGTTCTAGGGTTACCTCCCTTTTTTGCCAATCTCCCAAACCTTGCCCATTCCTCTCAAAATGCTCGAAAATATCAGGACATTGGAAACAGAGTTGTCATGCACTTAATCTTTGTGATGTAAATTTTCTATCCTCACCTTCTCTAGGACCTAAGAGCCATTCTTTGAAATGCAAACCTTAGGGAGAAGTTTTTGTTTTCATCCAAAGAGAAAAAGGAGGGGAGTGTATTTGGAAATTGGGCTAATGAAAAACCTTAAATGTCCGCTCTGCAAATATTAGTAAACAAAAGCTATACAATCTCTGTTTGCATCTGTCTGTGCGTTTGTGTTTGTGGTCATATATGTATGTTGTAAATGTGAGATATTTTTCTGCCTCTGGATTGTATCGTGAAAATTGATTGGTAAAAGAGCTCTATTTAATTGGGTTGAAGGTCAAGTGCTTGTAAGGGTCGGCCATTCTAAAACTCTTAGAAATATAGAAACTAATCCAAATGTTTTTCAAGTTCACATAATCTGAGATCATCTTTAGTAAACAAAAGCTAGTTTAAGTTTGCTGGTTTAATTAAAATAAACATGTCTTCAGAGTTATTGCATTAAATGTAATGCAGATAAACAACTTTTATTCTACTTGAGTTTATTAGTCAAATAAGCTCTGCTATCTCTTACAAAACTTATCAGCCAAAAAAAAAAAAAGAATGATGGCTGATTTTGTCTAATGTCTCATGATGTTTTTGTGGGTAATCTAAACATAATAGTTGGGAGCAAATGATTTAGATAGATGTAAATGGAATAAGAGTTTATAGATAAACTTTTTAGCAACAATTACATTTTATGGTATGTGTACTTAAAAATAGCTTCCAAAATTTTTTTTGGTAACTTGAGACCTTAGAGTTTTGCTAAGTTAAATTAAATGATGGAAATTCATTGATTGTCTAGATCATTTCCAAATAAGATAAAATACTGAAACATTAATTGCAAAACAAGCCTAAGTTTACCTACTTTTGACCTCTATTACAGAGGAACTAAAGATATTTGGGTCTGTTAGTGTATGATTATAATTTTTATGACTTTGTGTTAAAAATATATATTTGAGGTGGGGGGAGATCAGCCCTGAGCTAACATTCATTGCCAATCTTCCTCTTTTTGCTTGAGGAGGATTGTTTCTGAACTAACATTTGTGCCAATCTTCCTCCATTTTGTATGTGGGACGCCACCACAGTGTGGCCTGATGAGTGGCATGTAGGTCTGTGCCTGGGATCCAAATCCCTGAAGCTCAGGCCGCCAAAGTGGAGTGCGCTAACTTAACTACTATGCCACTGGGCTGCCCCCATGTGTTTAAAATAGTGATGGTTCTTTTTTTTTTCCCTCCAGATATAAAGAAACCTTTTCTCTTTAGCCAAAGTATGACTTACAGCAGTTTGGTAAATTATACCTTTGTAAGCAAAGACGGAAACATTTACTTTTTCTCCCTACCTGATCCCTGCAAAATTTGAAAACTCTTGCATATTCTTCTCATGGCAATATAGTTAGTTATTTGTATAAATTCAATAAGAATCTGTTCTTCTTGTAACAGGACACAGTTGGAAACAAGGGAATTTTGTTGTTGTTTTTTTTAAAGATTTTTTTCCTTTTTCTCCCCAAAGCCCCCCGGCGCATAGTTGTATATTCTTAGTTGTGGGTCCTTCTAGTTGTGGCATGTGGGACACCACCTCAGCGTGGCTCAATGAGTGGTGCCATGTCTGTGCCCAGGATTCGAACTGATGAAACACTGGGCTTCCTGCAGCAGAGCGCGCAAACTTAACCACTCGGCCATGGGCCGGCCGCAACAAGGGAGTTTTTTTATGTTCTCTGAGACCCCAATCAAAACTGGGCGACACATAAGCACTCTACTTATTGCTATTCTCTAACCTTCTGAAATCACTGACATCAAAATTGAGGCTCACACTAAAAGAACTGAATCTGGATATCAGGAAAATGCCCTGGCTGACTTTCACGCAAAGGCAGCAGCAACAGAATCCACTGTATAAAGATCATGGCACAAGTAGATGAAGTCCATTTTGCTTTTGCAAAATATGGCCCCCCATTGCCAGACTTTTGCCATCCTGATGTCCTTGCAACATGGCAATAGTCTGCTTCTGAATCAGAGAAGTTAGGATGGGCAAACAATGGCTGTAAATTTAACAAACAGTTAGGGCTATGGGAAACTCAAGATGGCTGCTTGATTCTTTGCCACTCCCTGGATAACCTCATTTTTTTGGTTTTTGCTTTCCTTCACCCGCCACAGAGCATTTAAGATGACTCAAATTAGGAATAGACATTGGTGGGAAGACTTCTATAAAACTGCAACAACAGTTTACCAATAATGTCTGACCTGCCAGGTCCATAATCCTGGAAAAATTACTTTTTGTCCCCATGGGCTTTTTTGTCTCCTCTGGACCCTTTGAACACTTGTAGCTGGACTCATGCAACTTGAGTTATCAATATGTCCTTGTTATTTTATGTAGGTTTCCTGGATGGGCTGAAGACTTCCCTTGCTGCAAGGCTGATGTCCTTACAGTGGCAAAGAAACTGTTAGAAAATGTGTTTCCCACTTGGGGTCTACCTTCCATAATCTCTAAAATGATTGAGGCACCCACTTCCCTGGGGAAATCATACCTTAATGAAAACCTTGGAATGAATTCCTTCTTAGAATTATCACTATCCCTATCACCCTATCACCCAATCATTAGGCAAGGTCAAGAGAACTTGACCTCTTGATGTGATCCTCAAAATTAAAATTCCTAAACTTGCCAAAACTACTGGACTCCCTCGGCTTAAAGTATTTCCTTTGGTCTTGCTGACTGTTCACAGTACCCACTTTGGGAGACATAAACTCACTCCACACAATATAGTCTGGTAGGCCAAGTCTATTGGTATACAACCTGCTGCTGACCCCTTGTTGCCTCATGCTAGTATGACCAGTTACTGTAAGTCTCTATGTCTTATGTTCAAGCCTGTTATCAACAGGGTAAAGAAGCTTTCCTGGATCCCAATTCAAAGGATCCTCTTGATCACAGTCTAGAGCCTGGTGACTAGGTATTCTGGAAATGTCATCAGAGGAAGACAGCCCTTGAGCCTTGTTGGAAGAGCCTTTACCAAGTGCTCCTGACCACTGACACTGCTGCAAAACTAGAAGGCATTGAGCCTTGGATACACATCTCACAGCTAAAGAATGCTCCACCTGACATCTGGTCCTGCACAGACGCTGGAAATCTCTCAATCAAATTGACGAGGAAGAGAAATAGCTGACATCAAGGTAGACAGCTTTTGCCTAACATGACAGATCAAGACTTCATACTTTAAATGTAAACCTGTTCTTCTTTTCTTCCTTTCTTTCTGTCCTTCACTCTGGCATTGGCCTGGATAACGCCGTCATCCATATCTCGCAGGCCATCGCTAAGGTGGGTGACCCCTGGAATTTAGAACAACTTTTTATTTCGGGCTAAGAGAAAACCTAACTGACGCCTGGCTTGAATGGGCAAATGCAACAATTCCTGCAAATTAATCCATTAACAGTACCACCTTACAGGAAGTAGTGCGTGTCCTGACAGGATATATCTCTATCTGTGGTGATTATCATTCTCCTTGGCCTATGAAGGCCTAGACAGCTGGTGCACAGCTGGGCAAGGCCTCTTAGGTTATCTAACTGTGCCCCTAACTGCTCTAGAAAAGACCTACTAGGAGGCTTCCATGATTTAGGGCTCGCTTCCTTTGGCAGGTCCCTACTTCCCTGGTTAGGAGTAAATACAAATGAGGCTACGATCAGGAACCTCTCCTTAACTCTTAGAGACAATGTAGATTCCAAGACATTATCTGCCTAGCAAACATCCTTAGGCTCTTTGGCTAAAGTTGTTCCTGATTATGGGATAGCCCTTGATCATCTTTGAGCTGAGCAAGGAGGTGTCTATGGTGTGGCCAACACCACCAGCTGTACCTGGATCAACACTCCTGGCAAAGTTGAAATTCACTTACTTAAGATCACTCACCAAGCCATTTGGCTTAAAAAGGTGACTCTTTCATATGACCCAGCTATCCCACTACTGGGTATCTACCCAGACAACTTGAAATCAACAATCCAAAGTAAAATATGCACCCCTATGTTCATTGCAGCACTATTCACAATAGCCAAGACATGGAAACCATCCAAGTGCCCATCGACTGATGATTGGATAAAGAAGATGTGGTATATATATACAATGGAAGACTACTCAGCCATAAAAAAGACAAAATCATCCCATTTACAACAACATGGATGGACCTAAAAGGAATTATGCTAATAGAAATATTCCAGACTGAGAAAGACAAACACCAGATGATTTCACTCATATGTGGACTATAAACAAACACATGGACAAAGAAAACAGTTCAGTGGTTACCAGGGGAAGGGGGGTGGAGGATGGGCACAGGGGGTGGGGGGGAACACTTATGTGGTGACGGGCAAGAAATAATGTACAACTGAAATTTCACAATGATGTAAACTATTATGAACTCAATTTTAAAAAGAAATTAAAAAAAAAAAAGTGACTCCTTCAATGGGGCCTGTCTTGGACTGACTTGATTTTGATTGGTTTGGCTCTTGGGCACCATGGCTCTGAAGTACTCTCCAAACACTGGGAATTATCCTGCTTACAATCTCCCTGGCATGTCATATCTTCCCAAAAGCTTTAAATGCGTGTTTGCAGCCACTAACTACCAAGCAAATGATCTCTTTAAGACTGGAAAGAAAAAAGAAGCAAAGAGAATGATCAACTTAAAACTGTGGACCCAGAGCCATGACCTATCAATATGACACGCGGGAGCAGTCAAAGCTGCGAGAACCACAGAGCGCTAGCTGAGAGTGGAGCTGAGGCATCACACTTTGTTTTCCTCCCCAAAGCCCCAGTACACAGTTGTATAGCCCAGTTGTAGGTCATTCTAGTGCTGCTATGTGGGACACCACCTCAGCATGGCTTGATGAGCGGTGTGTAGGTCCGTGTCCAGGATCTGATCCTGCGAACCCCACGCCACCAGGCGGAGTGCATGAACTTAACCGCTAGGCCACCAGGCCGGCCCCTAATGCATTAATTTTTGATCACATCTCTCACTTAGGCTGAGAGTTTGATCAAAAGGGTAAAAGTGTTAGAAAAGAAATAACAGGCTCAAATGGAGTCCTCTGCCCTCAAGACAGCAAACCAAGACTTAACTCCAGCTTCACCCCATCCCAGGAACGCGACCTTTTTAACAATCAATCTGAAATTTCCTGATTAGGACTAGAGAGGTAATCTGCACAATAACACTCCTGTGTTCTCTTCCCCCCCAAAAGATGTCCTGGCCTGAAACAATCCTTTCTTTTCTTTTGTTAATAACTTCCTCACCCCACCCTCCTGCTTATAAAAACCTTGCATTTTGTAAGACTCCTTGGACTATCTCCCTACTTGCTAGATGCGATGCTGCCCGATTCATGGATCATTGAATAAAGCCAATTAGATCTTCAAGTTTACTCGGTTGAATTTTGTTTTTTAACACTGGAATGAAGGGCAGTGTGCTCACTAAGTAGTCAGCAGGGAGTTCTGCAACTTCCAGCCTTTTTCTCCATAGTAACAACTGGACCTTTGCACCAGGCACTTTTCTAAGCCCTTTAAATGTTATCAACTTATTTAATTCATCAACCCTACGAGAGTTACTACCACTATTCCCATTTATGAGAGAAAAATGAAGCACAAAGAAAGTGATTTGCCAGGTCACTCAGCCAGGGAGGGGAGTGCCCAGGCAGTCCACTGTCGTTCGCAGCACAGTGCTTCTCCCACTGAGCCCGGGCCCCAAGGCACTCGCTCTGGTCACAGATATGAATGCCTTCCTCTCAAGAGCCTTCTACGGCATATCCACACGATGGAATATTGTTCAGCCACAAACGGAATGGAGTATGATAGATGCTACAACCTTGATGAACTTAAAAACATTATACTAAGTGAAAGAAGCCAGACATAATGACTGCATACTATGGATTCCATTTATATGAAATGTCCAGCATAGGCAAATCCATAGAGATAGAAAGCAGATTAGAGATGGGGCTAAGGGGAGGGCAGACAAAGAGTGACTGCTAAGGAGTCTGGGATTTCTTTTTCAGGTAATGAAATGTTCTGGAATTTGTGGTGATGGTTGCTCAACTTTGCGAATATATTAAAAACTAACTGAGTTATACTTTTAAAGGGGTAAATTTTATGGCATATAATTTATATCTCAAAAAAAAAGTTTGGCATAAGGATTATTTTGAGCTGAAGGCAATTGAGAAGAAGCAGATATGAGAAAAGCTTTCTCCCCTCTTCCTATTTGCCTAAAAGCAGGACATAAATTTGCAGATATGTCCCTCCTCCTCTCTCTACCAGGAAGGACAGAAGTTAATTACCAGAGACAACCCTACACCTTCCTCAGCCTGGAGATGGCACCAGAGGAACCGACATAACAAACCTTGCTAAAACTAGCCCGTATCTACCATTAATTCCCCTACATATTTACCTTCCCACAATCTGTCACCCTAGAAACTCAAAGTCCTTTTCTTTTGTCTTGTCACTTCTCTAAAAATTTATTGTTCTTTTGTTAAGATGCTATAATAAGCCCAAGTTCTAACCACCCCTTTGAGTTAGTCATCACTGGGCGCTCCCCTGTGTATGTGTGATGCACATTTGGTAATCTGTCTTTTGTTACTCTAATTAACAAGGCTCCAGTCAGAGAATCTAAAATGAGGAGAAGAAAAAGGTTTTTTCTTCTATACTCCTACAGAAATCTCCACGGTCTGGCTCCTTTCTCTGCCTCAGCTTCTGTCGCTCCTGTCCCCCAGCTCACATGCCCAGGCTTTCTGGACTTCAGTTCCTCAACTTTGATGTGCACTTTCTCTCTTCAGATTCTAAGACAATGTTGGGCTCAGTTGAAGCATCACTGCCTCCAGGAAGCTTCCTTGGTTTTCTACCCAAGTCAGGGCCACTGCCACCTTAGGTAGCACCCCACCATCCTACACTCACCACCCTGGCAATCTGCTCAGGGTTTGGCTTCCTCAGTAAACTCTAGGCTCCATGAGAGCAGGGATGGGTTGTCTTGTTCACTATTCTATCCTCTGCCACCAGCACCCAAACAGAGGTGGCACTTACAAATCCACTGAACAGAGAACACAGGGCCCAGATGCAGACAGGCTGAGCCCTGGGCTTACAGATGGCTCTGCTGCTTTGAGAGGGCAAGGGTCCTCCCCTCTCAGTGTTCCAGTTGACATCCAACCCCACCCTTCAGACCCTTTCAAAGATGGGAGGGGGACCTTACATGAGACCATTTCACGTAAGCCCTTTTATTATTTACTCCAGATAAAGCATGTGCCTGATGCATCGAGGAACCTGAGTCATTTCTGCGGTGAGTTTAAAATCTTCTCCTTCCTTGATCAAAAGTCTTGAGCAAGGGCCAGCCCCAGGGCCAAGCAGTTAAGTTTGTGTGCTCTGCTTCTGTGGCCCAGGGTTTCACCTGTTCGGATCCTGGGCACCGACCCAGCACCGCTCATCAAGCCATGCTGAGGCGGCGTCCCCCATAGCAAAACGAGAAGGATCTACAACTACAATATATGACTATGACTAGGGGGCTTTGGGGAGACGAAGAAGAAAAAAAAAGATTGGCAATAGTATATTCTAATTGTAGACTTAGATGTTGTTTGGGGTGGAACTGGGCACACGGTTGTGATCTGCATGGAGCTATATTGTTTCCTCAAAGGATTCTGCTACTCTTAACACAGAATAGCAACTCAACACAAGTGCTGCCGTTTATTTATTGAGCACCTGCTACGGTCCAGGGACTTTACAAACATCTCCAATTGTCCCTTAAACTCTGCCAGGATGTATTCTCATCCACATTTTACAGATGAGAAGACAGAATCAGAAGCAACTTGGCAAAGCCACCAGCTACTAAGTGTTAAAGTACTTTCTTTTACAAAATGTCAGAAAAGGCAATCATCTAGGAAGCTTTTCACAGTCGCTGGAACTTTTTGATTTTCTAGGAACAATTCAAAATGCTTATTAGGAATTCGTGATTCAATAAAGAGAGGGACCAAGAAGACAGGATATCTCTGTGTGTGAGACTTGAAATCATATTTTGGTTCCATTTCCTATTTTTTCCAGTTCTAAAATTAAAAGAACATTAGGGTTTTCTCATATTCATGACTCATTAATGAATAAAAGTAGGTGACATATTACTTGGTAAAGAAAAACCAAATTCATATTGCAATATAAGAAACTAATCAAAGGATGAGCTGCTTTACACAAGTAAACAAACAAAAGGGACAAAAAGGGTGTTGATAAACAGGTGGACTAAAGGATTAATGAATGTGAGGGATGTGCTAGCTGCATACCCCTTGATGGTTAAGAATAGACAATCTTGGGGGCTGGCTCTGTGGCTGAGTGGTTAAGTTGGTGTCTCTGCTTCGGCAGCCCAGGGTTTCACCAGTTCTGACCCTGGGTGTGGGCATGGAATTGCTCATCAGGCCATGCTGAGGCAGCATCCCACATGCCACACTAGATGGGCCCACAACTAAAATTTACAACTATGTACTGGGGGGTTTGGGGGAGAAAAAGAAGAAAAATTAAAAAAAATAAAAATTAAAAAAAAGATTGGCAACAGGATTGGCTCAGGTGCCAGTCTTTAAAAAAAAAAAAAGAATAGACAATCTTTCACCAAGCAAGAGAAGTAGGTACCATTTATCAGTAATGCTGGGTGTTGGGATCTCCATCTTGTTAGAGTTTAGACAAATGAGCATGGACATAATTACAGATCCTTTGAAAGCCAAGGACCTGGAGACTGAGGTTGCAATAGCCTCAACGTGGATGAAGGATCTCTGCTCCACTGTCTATTAGCTGATGAGCTTGGGCAAGACCCTCCATCTCAGCTGCTTCATCTGTAAATGAGGAGTCTCCCTACCCGGCTCCTGCCACCTTGAGAGCTGACCCTATCCTGATCTGTGAAAATCCGTTGCTATAGGCTAAAATGAGCTTGGGAAACTATAAAGTAAGGCAATAATGACCTGAGAAGCTGCCAAGTAGGGGAAAAAAGGAAGGAAGGAATAAGGAGGCTTTTCCTCCCATCCCCAGAAATGATCACATGAGCCACGGGAGTGCTCCAGGATCGCTAGATGTCAACCTTCTAGAGCTGGGTGCCGCTGAGGCATCACCCCGTGCAGTCTCCTAACAGCCCAGGACCAAGGTGCCCAGAGACAGCGAGGAACCTCCAGGAGCCTGCCAAGATTTCTCCATCCGTTCAACCACAGCGCTCCCAATTAAGCAAAAAACGCCACAAATTGCATGCATAACATGAACCAAACTTCCTAACGCACAGAAAAACACTGGCGGGAACGCCAGCTTCTTAAATAGTGGCCGTCTTGGTAGTGGGTTTACTGCTTTTTCTACTTCCCTGTACTTTAAGTACTTTTGTGGACTTAACCTCCTTGTGCTTGCTTCTCCATCTGTACCTGGCTATGAAGATTAAAGCACTTAAAAAAGCGCCTGGCATGTAAGTATTCAGCGAATGCCACCTGTCATTTCTTGCTAAGTTTTCTGCCAAGAACATGTGTTACTTATAATGACGAAAAATATTTTGAAAAATGTTTTTTGGACTACTGCTTTTAAAGAACGTCTCTTTAATGGGAAACAATTTACTCTTTTGGCATCAGTGTCCTCCCCCCTCCCCCAAATCCACATTCTCAATTTGAAGCAGCAAGTTGCAAACTACTGTATTAATTTGCGGAGGGATCTGCGTGCCCTTTATGAAAAACTCTGGGCATCACATTCTAGAAACTTCCTCAGGAGCTCCATCGCCCTGCTTCCGCGCTGAAACGCGGGGGCCGAAGAAAGAGCTTGGCGAGAAGGCCTCGGGCTCTCCCGGAGGCCAGCCCTCCCCTCCGCGCCCGGGAACGGCGCCCAGTTCCGCCATCGGGGCGCGCGACGAAAAATGGAAGTACCCAGGCCTCCCCGCAGCGGCCGCGCCTGCGCCCTGCGCGTCCGGCCCGCCCCGGCGCGCGAGGCCGTTACAGCCGTTGAGGGAGGCCGAGGGGAGGGGAAGGAGCACCGCACAAGGCCCCGCCCCGCGTCTGAGCGCGCGGTTCCGGCGAGCCCGGCTCCGGCGCCGGTAGTCCGCTCCAGGCCGCTCCGGACCGCGAGCCGCTCCGTAGGCGCCGGCCGCGCTCCGTGCTTTCCCTCCAGCCCTTTGTGTCCTGGCGCGCGTCGGAGGCAACGCGGGAACGCGCGCCGCGCCGTGCGCCTGCGCAAGGGGGCGGGCGGCGCGCCCTGCCGGGAGTGGGTGCCGCTCCCGGGCGCCCCGCCCCTCGCCCCGCCCCCTGCCGCCATTTCGTGCTCGGGCGCCTCGCCTGGGCCCGGCGCGCGCGGCCTCCGCGTGATGGACGCCCGGAAGCCGGGACAACAAAGGCCCGGGCGCAGGGGCTGCGCTGGCTGCAGGGCCTTCCGCTGTCCGCGGGGCGAAGATGGCGCCCGGAGGCTGCAGCTGGGCCTGAGTGTGGAGGGAAATGGGCGCTTCTGCTTCCCCCGGCTGGGCCTATGGGCTGACCGCGGGGGCCTGCACGTCCTCGTGTGCTCACACCCCTGGGGTGTGCATCTTCCTGTGTATGCACCACCTCGGGAGCGTGCACATGCCCAAACTCGTGTTTGCACCTTCCGGCACGCACCAACCCGTAGGCTTCCATGTATTCCTGTGGCACGACCTCGAGGATGTGCTCGCAGTGGACTATGCCCGCACTTTTGTTCGCACCACGCGGCTACCGACAGAGGCCTGGTGTCCATGGATTCATGTTCGCACGACCCCGGGATATGCACGGACGCGTGCATACACGAATCTGGTGTATGCACGAATCTCTATTTCGTGGCCCCGGGTTTGTGGGCAGATCCACGAGTGTAAGCACCACCCCCATGAAAACTATCCGGTTTCTGGCCTGTTTTGGACTCATTCCCTGTTGCTGAGTTTACATGCAAAGCATAACCACCTGTCCGCTTACCGTAATGTATTCTCTGCTATTCTTAACCTTTCATTTATTCTTTCCTCCCCCGTTCACTGGGCTCCTGCTGTGGACCCAACTGTGCACTGGGGGTCACTGGTGACAGTGATGCGCGACCGGGGAGGGAAACAGACCGAGAAACGGGCAGTTAGAGGCATCATGATGCAGCTGTGAAGGAGGTGCCTGGCCCACCAGGGTCAAGTGGTTCCTGGAGGAAGCCATGAGCCGAGGCCAGTCGACCCAAGGGCAGTCTAGCCAGCCAGGGCCTGGTGGCAGAAGGAATGAAGGAAGCCCCAGGTTCAGGCTCAGGCCTGAGAACTTTGTTCTGGGAGGCATTTAAACAGGACATGCCACCACATTTGGCGTTTGAGAGAGGACGGGGGGTGGAAGCAGAGGGAGCAGGTGATGGAGATGAGGTGTGTGGGCAAAGGAGGCCTGCTTGGGACTAGGCTTAGCAGGCAACTGGCCTCCCGAAGGAGGGAATGGGGAGGAAAAGCAGGTTCGGGACTGCTCACCAGCTGTAGGCCTGCTGCTGCTTCTGGTTCTTCTGTGTGGAGCATAGTGCTCTCTCTAGAAGGACAGAGACTCAAGCCCCAGCGCTGCCCTTTATCAGCTGGGCAAGCGCCTATGTCAGTGGGGTGGAGGGAGCTCTGCCTGCAGGAGAACAGTGGAGGCACGGAGGAAGTGTGCAGTGAGCGTGGGATGTTAGCACTGAGCTGGACTCACTTTAGAAGTTCCCGTGTCTGGCCCTCCTTGCCCTTCCAACAGAGAACCACCCTGTTGGGGGGAGGGTACCTTTAATATGGTTGTGGATATTCTCTTGATATGCTTGCTGTTCCTAGGTACATATTAAGGGCACGGGAGTCCTTTACATTCCCATTGAGAACTCCTCTACATAATCCCCAGTATGTTGTCATTGAGCCCCGGTTTGAACATGAGTCATGATGGACAACAGGCCACTTCACAGGACAGAGTTTCTTCTGTAGCATGTAAAGTCTACCTTTATGAGGCCCAGATCTTTGGGATCTGAAATGAAGGCTTTTTGTCTGTCACCCAAAAGATACTTTCTGAGCACACCCTGTGTGTTAGGCCTGTGTCCAGGCTAGGGGTATAGCAGCCAGATACAGTGCCTGCCTCTAGGAGCTAACAGACCCTAAATTGCAGGACGTCAGGATCGGAGAGCAGACAAATAGCCTCTTCATACTGGATACAATGAGACTGGAAGTCTGTGCAGTGTGATTACAGCACCCTGGGCCTGCCCTCCTGCATCTTGAATTAAAACTGTAGGGGGCTGCGGGGGTGGGGATTGGATGGGCGCATGCCCCCTCCCCTCATGGGGAGCGACCTTGTCAGGCACAGCCTCCCTCTCCCACGTCCCTCCGGTGCTCGCTTCAGGCCTGGTCATGGTCCATAGTCCATGCTACTGGGAGTAGGGGGAGCTGACCCCCGGCTCAGCAGCACCAGCGACATTACGCAGAAAGAACCAGCTAGGATCCTCCGCAGAAAGATGGATGTGGGCATGGAAGACACTTGGCTGTCCTGAGGGGTGGGGCCATCCTGCTGAGCCCTCTCAGCAGCCACTTCAGGGCAGCCCTGCCTGCCTGGGAGGTGGGGCCTTGGGGATAAGCAGCTGTTGTTTCTCTGTGGCTCAGGCGTTGGGGCAAGTTTTTCTACCACTTTAACCAGCCAGCAGGGCCACAGGCTGGAGCCTCCTAGGAAACCAAGCCTGAGATCTGATGTAAATAAAGTCTGTGTAAGCTGGAAATAGGTGAGTGAGGTGGTCTCACCTGCTCTCCTGCTGAACAGGCAGGTTGTACTGGATCACTGCTCTGCATTTCACACTTTTCCCAAAGGCCCAAGGATCTGGGTGATGTCATCCTCCCTCAAGGGCCCTTTCCTGGAGTTGGGTTCCAGAAGTGAGCTCCCCGCCCCCTAGCCCCTGAGCAGCCCCGTCTGACTGACGCACTGGGCATCGTGGGCAATTTCTCTGGCTCCCAAGAGTAAACCACAGGGACCTAGAAGGTGCTACCCTTGCTCACAGTAAGAGAGGAGGGGTCCCTTGAGAAATGAGACTGTCTGCAGAAGAATAAATGCCACCTTGTGCCTGCCGACTTCCTGCAGAGGTCTGTGGGCCTGTTCCGGGCTTGTGTAAATAATTTAATGGAAAACTCCAGAAGGGAGGCAGCCCACATGAGCCTGACCTTGCGGGCCAGCAGGCAGGTTATAAAATGTTCCCCTTTAAGCAGTGGCTG
Organism: Equus asinus; assembly: GCF_041296235.1. Taxonomy (NCBI): domain Eukaryota; kingdom Metazoa; phylum Chordata; class Mammalia; order Perissodactyla; family Equidae; genus Equus; species Equus asinus. The sequence continues at coordinate 9,175,585 of NC_091808.1, read as the reverse complement.
GGGGTCAAGGATGATGCAGTCGGACCCCAGAGCCATGAGACCCGGCTCTGGGCTCCCGGGGAGAGACAGCGGGGCTGTGCGCGTCTCTGCTGGGCAGCGGGATTTCTTCGAGAAAACCATCCCTTCCGCTGCCCCGCGGTCCTGGTCACAGACTCCTGGGTGTGGCGCCTCCGGATCGCAAAGCCAGGGTCCTGGCGGTCCCAGATGTGTCCTGTCCTCCCTCCCCTCCCAGCGCAGGGCAGCCCTGGGCCCAAAAGCAGTTTGCTGGGACTGGGGGTGGGGGCGGGGAGAAGGCTTCCGCCGAGCCAGGCAGGGTGTCCCCTGGGGCAGCACGGCCGGAGGGCCACCAGCGCGGCCCCACCCGCCCGCCGAGGCGCGTCGGGGGCTGGGCGGTCCCCCTGCGCGCGCTCGGGGCGGTTCCTCCGGGTCCGCCCGCCCCAGCTCGGTCCGTCTGGGAGGCGGCCGGGGGGAGGAGGGAGGAGGGAGCGAGTGGAGCCACTGGCCGGAGGCCGCCCCGCCGAGGCACAAACATTTCCTTATGTGGTGGCTCCGAGGGCCGGGGCGGCGCCCCGGGGGCTGCTGGGGACGGCCGGACACGCCCTGGGCGATCGCGGCGACCCTGGCCGCCGCCCCACGGCATCTCAGCCTCATCTCGTGGACTCGACAAAGAGCAACGGCCCCCTGCTCTGCTCTTTGTCCCCTGGAGCCATCCCACCTTCCCCCAGGAGGAAGTAGCCGCTGCTTCTAGGCCAGACCCTTTCTCTCCCCGACTTCCTCTGCATTTGTGGGAAAGTGACCCTGAGATGGGAGGTTCAGGGACCTCAGGCCTGGGCGAGGAGGGGGCGGACCGGGTGGCTCCCCTTGTCCGCGGCACCACCCTGGTCCCGCCCCGGCCATCTGCACAATGCAGACCCCTCATCGGCCTTGAGAACTATATTTAGCCGTGGAGGGATAACAGGGTGACTCATGGGCGGAACAGCCCGCGAATGGGCAGTGGACGAGCTGCATCGCTGGAAATGCTGCTTGTTTCTGTTCCAGGCGGCCTTCAGGTTCCAGCCGCCCAAGAGGGCTTGACGTCAAAACGTGGGGCAGATGGGGCTGCCTTCCCTGCAAGGGCACGTCTCCAGGGGCCCTGCTCTGCTGGGTTGGTGGGGGGCAGGACAGTGGCCTGGACACGTGCAGAGCTTCCCAGACCCTGATTAGTGGACCCCTGGCTCTGACACCAGGACTGTTCTAGATTCTTGGGCCGGTATCTCTCTTCTCCAGTATTAGAGCCTTGGAGCAGACTTTACTATCTGATAGGGCAGGTTCCCGTGGGATATTTTTTAAGTGGGGCTTTTAGCAGGACGTGTGCTCACCCCAGTGAATCTCTAATTGGTCTAATTTCAGGGAGTATAATTTGAGGCTGCATCTGAGAGAGAATCCCAGCCGGAGGCCGTTGCATGCAGCAACACCCCCACCAGGCTGCTCGGGAAGAAACTCTGTGCCTGGCCGCCGGCCCTTCCCACCAGCTTCTCGGTGCCTCCTTTCCCTCCTCTTGCAGCCCCTTGATCCCTGGCTCCCTTGGGTCCCTGGGCACTCATACTCAAGTTGCCTTCCCCTGCCACTGCCCCTGCTACTCAAAACTGGGAAAACATCTCCAGCCTCAGAGTTCCCCTCAGCCCCAGCCCACGCCCTGTCCTGGTTTGTGGGAACGGGCAGGGTTCAGGTCCCCTACTTGGGAACCACTCTTCTGTGGGACACCAGGTTCTGGGAGCTGAAGTAAAGAATCGGGCCAGTCAGATGGCAATGGCCGTCCTTGCCCATTGCACTGCAACGGTACATCCGTGGATAGACTGTCCAGTTTTAAGATTCTCTTTTCACACTGGGGAGAGGTCCCCAAGGAATCTGAAGAAGGAAGATGGGGAAATGGACACTCAAAAGCATGAGACACTCTGTAACCCATTCACTGATAAAATGGCCAAGTCTTAGGGTCAGAAGGGATCTTAGCAGTCATCTCATTCACCCCAACTACCTAAAGCAGAAACCTCTTCTACCAAATTCCTTGATTGCTTCCAGTGGCAGGGAACTCACTACTTCGGTGTGTTCTATCTCATATAGAACTAAAATCTGCCTTCTTTAATGTCCATCTTCATGCCGCTCGTCTGTCCGACCTAGTGTTCTGTGAAGGCAGAGTCCCGGTGACTCTCACTGCCTCCCACAGTGCTGGAGCATAGTGGTGCTCAAAGAACGTGTTCGAATGAAGGATGCAGCAATATCAAATGTTCGCCAAAGTGCCACCTCAAAGCCATCCACTCTAGGCCTTATTTTTAGCAGCCTGCTGTGGTCGCATCTCTCTGAGCCCCAGGCTGGTCCTTTGTGTGGCATGCTGTAACTGTAACCGTCACGGTTTTAACAAAGAGGAGGGCTCCTTACTGCATGGGACAGCAGTGCCGTGCCCTGGGATGGGCTCTTGGTGCCCACTGGCATGTCAGGGGGCTGGGCTGGGGAATGGGCAGCCCCAGTCCTCCTGGGCGGGACCTCCTCATGGGGCCAAGATTCTGGTTGTGGGCAAAGAAGATGCCAGAGGGTGCCCTCTGCTCAACAATCAAAATCTGGTTTCGGGGCTCTCCCAAAGACCCCCTAAGACCCATAATTGGGTAATCAGCATGTCCCCGACCATGCTTGGTGGAGCCCCTTGAGGCCCCAGGGCTTCCGGATGCTGTGCCTCAGCTTTGCCCTACCACATAGCTGAACAGGCGCGGGATAGCTGTGAACACACAGCTATGGGTTAATATGTGTTTGTTGACTGACTCTTAGATGGCAAGGAGGTGAGGAGCAATCCCAGGCTGGCGTCCACACCTTGGACATCTGCTTCTCCCTGTCCCCTCTGCAGTTTGGAGCCAGGGCACACTCACCCATCTTGCCCTCAGTTTGTGGATCCGCTGAAGGGCGACGAGAGGAGGCTCTGGCCCTGAGCCTGCCTCAGGTGGCCTGGGAGTCTGGTCTGGGCCCAGGCCTGGCCTGCACTTACAGACCAAAGGCTGATGGAGGGTGAAATCCATAAAGTGCCCCAAGGAAGGACTGGGAGCCTCTGCCCAGAGAGGTTGTTCTCTCCTGAAAGGGCTTTATGCCACGTAGAGTGCCCACCCACTAGAATGGCCTGGCAGCCAGGGAGGGCGCAGGCATCATTCCAGGTCATCTGATGGTGCAGGGGCCTGGCCAGCGGGGGAGGGCCGTGAGGGCAGAGGGAAGGGCAGGAGCATCGTGACAAGGAGGAAACGCCAGAAACCAACAAGGTCAGTGCAGGGCAACCGAAAGGAAGATGACAGTCGCCAGAGTCTGAGAAGGGAAGGAAGGCTCGGAGGGGGCCCGTGATGGCGGCACTCCTGGCCCTCGAACTGCGCAGGCTCTCTGGTCAGCATGATTCAGCACGGAGGGCACTGGGGCCACTGGCTCGGGCTAGCTCCGGGAGGACCACAGCTTGGCCTCCACACCATGGGGCTCACAGGGGGGCCCAAATGTGCCAAGGAGAGCGGGAGCCCATGCCCAGATCCCAGCCTCACATCCCCTACCCTCCGCCAGCTCCCACACACACCTTCGCTCCATCACCCCCTTCCCAACTGGGCTGACTCTGAGTGGAGGCAGGTGCCGCCTCTGCTCGCTGACATCGGTGTGGGTTTGCACACCCGCTCAGGCCCAGACCCATGGGTCCTGCCGCAGGCCTTCGAGAGCCTGAGAGAGTCCCTTGGAGCCCCTTGTGGTCCATCTAAGGCAGGCTGTGTGCGTACGGAAAGAGCCCTAGACGGGTTCTCTGGACGGGGTTGAGGTCCAGCTCTGACCCTAGCTGGGCAGATGACCTCGGGCAGATCATGCTGCTCATTGGTCCTCTGTTCCGGATCCCAGCTCTGCGTCATTGTGATTCTCAGGGAGCGAGCCATCTGAGCTTTCCCGAGGTGGGAAGGAGCAGGGAGGAGAAGGTCAAGGCCAGAGCCTGCATATGAAATGCAAATGGGAGCCCCATATGTAAATCAGCCTATGTTTGTTCCTTCTCTTCTCACAAGGCCCAGTGCGAGCAGATGTCTCAAAGAGTGCCCATGACCTTCCCCTGAGTGTCCTCACGGAGAGGAGCAGGCTGGGCATCTGGGGTCACAGTGGCATTGACCTGCTGGGACGGGGGCCCAGCTGGAAGCCGGCCCTCCCCTGCCGGAGCCCAGGGCACTCGGTCCCCTGCTCAGTGAAACACACAGCTTTCTGCCCCTTCTGCAGTCTCTTGTGTCCCGTGTCGTCCCACTCACTTTGGGTGGCATCTGTCCCCACCCAGGAGCAGAGTGGAATGTTTTTCAGTCTCTGAGTCTGGGGGTTGATACGGCAAAGACCTTTGAGAAGCTGGCTGGCCACCCACTATAACAGGGACAGTTGTGGCTGTGGGCAGGGGTCTCTGGAGTCCAGGCCCCCGAGGCTCTTTCTTGCATGAAATACCTTGAGGTGAGAGGGGGCCAAGCTTGGGACCCTGCCTCCAAGGATGCCAGGCACTCAAACGATGCCGGGCAGGGTGACCAGCACTGGGGTGGTGGGGGGCCTGTTTCTGAGGCTGCCGGCCAGGCAGGCAGCTGGGCCACTGGGGCCCTGGGGAGACCCAGATGTTGTCTCTTTTCAGCTCATTGCTTCCCAAAGTGGGAGGGGGGAGCCCGGGGAGGCCACACAGAGGAGCCAAGGGGCCCCCTGGGTTTTACTGAGGAGCCGCCTGGGAGGGAGAGTGGGGCCATCTGTTCCCCAGGCTGCAGGGAGCAGAATGGGCCATGGCGAGGGAGGGGCTTCCCAGCACCAGCATGCAGGGACCACTCCAGGGGTCCTAGTGGGGGCCTGAGGGGTTGAGGAGGGGATGGGTCCCAAGATCCCTGCCCAGAGTGAGCCCCAGTAGGACCCTGAGAATTTGGTGTTGGAGGGGCACCAGGCCGAGGGAGGAGGGCCAGACCCCAAGAGAAGACGGGGGGTCCACCCCCAGCTCCTTCCCTGCCCCTGCCTGCTGGAGGGCACCAAAAACACCTTCGACCTAGACCAGCTGGCTGTTTCAAAGCCCTTTCAGGCCCTGGACAAGGACAGAGGTCCCCATTTTACTGAAACTCTTGTTTTCCACCAAAATCAGTCAGCCTCAATTCTTGAGGGTCCTCGGAGTCCCCCTGAAGAGCCTCAGAGGGAGGAGGCATGAGGAGGGGTTACAGACCTGGAAGGCTGTGGACACTGTCCCCCCAGGGCTGGCACATCTGATCACCCCCCAGCCCTGAGCAGCTGCAAAGCACCACTTCCTCCCCTTCCCCCAGCCCTCCTCTGGGTCCCTCTCCCCCCCATCCAGGTCCCAGAGAAAAGAGAGCCCCACCCCGCACGGCATCCCACTTCCTGCATCTGTCACCTGCGACGCTCAGATCCCTGTCCCCAATGAGGAAGCAGAGGTGACTCCACCGCTGTGCTGGCTCCCCCCTCCCCCACCCCTGGTTCCGGGCACCTGACTCCACATCATTCATCCTCAAGGCTGGCGCCTTTCCGTCAACGCCGAAGCCACCAAGACCCTCCGTGTTAACATGAGCGCCCCGAGCTCGCCTCCCTGTCAGCCCCCTTTCCTCACGGCCACCCTCTAGAGAGAGATGTCCACGCCCGGCTCCGCTTCCTCCTCCCTTCCTCCCTTCCTCATTCCTCAGTCCCTGGCTGCCCTGCAACCGCTCAGAGCTCGTCTCTGCTGCGCCAGGTCCGCTCTGTCCTCCTCTTCCCTGCTCCCCCCGAGCGTCCACCTCTTCCGCAGTTCCTGTCCCCCTGGAAGCTCCCTCTGCCTGTCTGGGTCACACTGCTGGAGTTCTCCCTCTGCGAGTGGCAGACAGCGGGATGGGGCGGAACGAGGGCACTGGCACCAGACACCCTGGTTCAAAGAGGCCTCGCTGCCTGCCAGCTGGGCGGCCTTGACCACGTCCCTTCACCCTCGGTGCCTCGGTCTCCTCAGCTGTAAAGTGGGGGGACAGCATGGAAGGGACCTCTTGGATCCTGTGAGGATTCAGAAGTACGTGCCCTCCCTTAGCACGGACTGGCGCAGAGCGCCTGCTGCTCGGAGCAGCGGGAGGGGGCACCGGTTCTGGGCTCTGCCTGGTGGCCCGTGGCACTGGGCCACCAGTGACAGCAGTGGGCCAGGTTGCCACGGGCTTTGGGCAGCAAGGGTGACCTGGGAATGCCAGTGATCTTAGAAGCCCCAGGCACGCTCAGCCAGTCCATGCATTGCTCTTCCTGGGCATGGGGTGGGGACATTTCGAGGGGTTCAGTCATGTGCACGGAATACTGTGTTTTCCCCTCTGCTGCCACTGCTCCCAAGGAGGTCGAGTCGCCCCAGCCCACCCTACTCTGGGCATCTCTATCCAGAGCCTGGAGGCCCCTGGGGCATAGGGGTGCGGGCTGGCCACAGATGGGTTAACTCCTGGCCTGGCTCCTAGACAGGATGCTTCCTAGGGCACGCAATGCCCCCTCCACTCCTTGCCTTTCCTTGGTCCCCAGAGCAGCAGGCACCCCTCCCTTCTCACATCCCCCTCCACTCCCTCTGACCCACCGAAGGGGACAGAGGGCTCCCCCAGGTGGCCAAATGTGCCAAGGCCAGAAGCTGGGAAGTCTGCAAGGACTGGCTTCAAGCATCCTGCCCCTTCAGCCCTGTAAATACGTCTGCATGGTCAAGACTAGGTGTTCCAATTTGGGGTTCGGAAAAATCAGGTCCCCTGTATGTGTATTGGTATCTGTATGAAACCAGCAATGTGTGTGATCCACGTGTTGTGAAGTATTCCTAGCCAGATGGTAGGGAATTGCTTGCAGCCATTCTGAACACCGGGGGAGGATTATCTGCAGGGCCTGGCCTAACACTCTGCCTTGTGTCGTGGGTCACAGGATGCAGAGACATGGGGACAGGAAGCAGAGCGCAGAGGCCCAGCTAGAAGCCAAAAACACACCAGTACCAGTAATCACCACCATTTACCACAGGCCTTCTGTGTGTCTGTCACCATGCCCTGGGCTTTCCTTCCTTCGTTTCCTTTACTTCTCACAACCACCTAGGAAACAGACATTATTATTATCCTCACTGAGCAGATGGGGAAACTGAGGCTCAGTGAAGTTAAATCCCTTGTCTAAAATCACACAGCTAGGTGAAGACTGAATTGGAGCTCAGACATGTCCGACTCCAAATGCCTTGCTCTTATGCAAGTCTGCCTATGCACGGGAAGATCATCTGGCAGAGAACTAAGAGAGACATGAGTATACTCACGAGACGCTCATGGGGGAGGCTGGACGACTCCTTCCCACCCCAAGAGCACACACAGCAGGTGCTCAGCAGAAGCAGGTGGAACTACGACGGGTCAGTTACACAGCACAGTGAATACACGCATATGTACATGCATGCATGCATGTGAGAGAAAGGGGAGGCAAACCAGCGGGCCCTCCAAGGTGTGCACACAGCCCGGGGTCCTGATACCTGCCCATGAATGCAGGCAGGCTCTGGACTTGGGTATTGGTCCTTCTAGAATGTGGACACCTGGACACCATGGAGTGCACTAAGATCCAGAGGGTTCCAGCGATGCTGCAGCCTACCCTCGGCTCACTGGCAGGCCGAGGCCCAGTGTTCTCAACCCAGACAGGTTCTGGTGATAGCCACACACGAGCAGGGACACATATATGAATGTGGGCTCCATCACACACGCCCCCTCACACATACATCTTCCCAAGACAGAGCCTGCTGCCGCCATCTGTTCTGTGCAGACACAGTCGAAGTCTTGGGCACAGAGTCCAGCTCACACTGACAAGTACACACACACACACACACACACACATACATAGAGCTCTCAGAGAGAAGGGAAGAAAGGTCGAGCTGTCTGGGGGGCTGAAAGTCGCTGCAGCCCCATAGACACTGGGGCCTAAGCCCTGGCATCAACCCCCTGGGTGGCAGAGTCTGTCCTCAGGGGGCCCCCTCCCACCTTCCCAGGCCGGGAGACTGTCTTCTGCCCTCCCATTTGAAAGGCTCGGCCCAGGCCTGAAATGCCCAGGATTACCACCAGGGGGCGCATGAGCATTGAATAATCCTTTCAGCCAGGCCTCCTCCCCAAACCCTCCTTCATTCATTCTTAAATATGTATAAAGCCCCCCTTCTGTGCCAGGTGACCGACCCAGAGAAGAAAGGGGAGGAGGGGGTGGAGGTGGTTGGGCCAAGGGGACTGGCAGGTGCCTATGCTTCTGTGGGACTGGAGGTTACGGGGAAGGCGTTGGTGGGGGTCTGGGTCAGAACTAACAGCTAGAATGTACTGAGCACCGGCTGTGTTCAAGCTCTTCTAGATTTTCATATGCATTGACTCACTTAATCCACAACTGTATGAACTAGGTACTCCCATTCTTCTGCTCTTATTGTGGCTATTGTGGGTGCAGTAGAGCAGGTATAATGACAGTGACTTACCCCACAGAGTTGTTAGAAGAATTAAATGGATCAATAGGATTATGTGCAAACCACTCGGAACACTGCCCAGTTGTCAGCACCATCCCCATTTTACAGATGGGGAAACCAAGGCACAGTTAACAAGGAGTGGCCTCAGGATTCAATCCTGAGCAGGCTGGTTCCAGAGTATGGCCTTACTGAGTTACTAGACCCCCTGGGGTCCAGCAGGTCCAATCAGGGGGTCCTGGGGGCCATGGGGGGCCACTGGAGAATTTTAGCAGGAAGGGACAAGACCTAGTTTGCATTTCATGCTGGCTGTAGGGTGGGCCAGCCTGGTGGCAGGCGGACTGGTCAGTTGGAGGCCGTCACCATGGTCCCAGCTGTGACAAGGATGGCAGTGGAGGGGTAGAGGGGAGAAGACAGATCTGAGAGATATTAAGGAAGCAGCCTGAAGGGTCTTGGTGACCAATTTCATGCCAGAGCTGGGGGAGGGAAGAGGCAGAAAGCAGTGGACAGGGAAGAAGACTGGGGAGAGGGTAGGAGCGTGTGGGGCATCTGAAGGGAGAAATGTGTGGGTCCCCAACCTGCCCTCTGGCCTTGCCCTGGGGGAGGGCTCCTCACCCTCATGGCTGAAGAAGATAAAGGAAAAGCAGCCCCCAGAGCCCTCTGCCCCATCTTTCCTGGAAAGCCTGGGAACAGAGTGAGGGCCAGGAACCCTAAACTCTGGCTCCCTTCTGTTCACAGCCTATGGGGCTCTGGCCTCCACAGGCATGGCACTGTGCTGGTCTGTCCCATCCCACCCTGCACCCTGGCCCTTGCTCACAGGGCAGGACCTGGGACTCCCACCCACCCTCTCTGGCTGCTTGTCCCCAGCACTGGGACAGAGTGAAAACATCCCCCTCCCCTCCCAGACACATGGAGGCTTCAGCCTCACAGAGCTTTCTCCTCTACAGGATTACACTGAACCCTCACAACGACCTGGGAGTAGCCCTTATTATCTTGGATTCACAACTGAGGGGCCACCTCAGACACAGGTAAAGGGGCCTGCCCTGGGCTACACAGCTTGTGCCTGGACCAGCCTTCTGCCGGGACTTTTGCATAAATCATGGGCTCTTACCCCCTCCACTCCCGGCACCACCAGGCCCTTGGTGGCCATCTTGGGGAGGTGGAGGCAGCTCTGCCCTGCAGCTTACTTGTCTCTGTGCAGAGCTGAGAATGGGGCTGAGACTGGGGCATGGTGTGGAGTCACCAGGGCTCCAGGTAGAGGAACCGGGAGCCGTGGGGAACCAGCTGGGGCACCGGGTCTCCCAAAGGGACCGGGTGGAGTGGGAGGTGCCTAGGCTAGCAAGTGGGGACAAAGAGAGCGCCAGCACACCTGGCAGCCAGGCAGCCAAGGAGCTGAGCCCGCCAGTCCAGATTCAAAGCCGAGCTGAGGCTGTGATTGGTGGCCAGGGTCCCTCACTCCACCCCTTCTCTCTCACCTCCCAGGCAGCTGGGAAAGGGGGATGGAGCTGAGAAGGCCCCTCATCATAAATCCTCAAGCACTGAGGGGTGGCCTGGCTGGCAGTGAACTCAATTAACTCCCTCTCGTGCCCCAAGCCCTGCCGGGACCCTGTCTGCCGTTCTGGGGCCGCTATCAGCCCTGATGGCTCCCCAAGCTGCCAGGCTTGGGTGGCCCAAGCCTCAGGTCACCCAACCACCCCTCCTCTGAGGCGTCCTTCAGCCCGCGGCCTCCTCCGCTCCTTTCCCCCCAGCTCGTCCTCTCGGAGTGTGCCCTGTTCTCTGACCCCTCTCCCCGTCTAGGCTCCCGGAAGGGGCAGCTTCCTGGGCCCTGGCCCCTTTCCATTTGGGCACCCTGGCCCTCCCGTGCCCGGAAACTCTGCTCTCCAGGCCTCCCCACGGGGCGGCGGCCGAGGCCTCTCTGCCCGGGCCCCGGGGGACCCTGCGCGCAGCTGGGCCGCGGCGGCGGTGGGGGCGCTGGGTGCACAGGTTGCCGGGCTCTGCAGAGGGCTGGCCGAGGGGGCTGGGCAGGAACCCGGCTCCGTCCGGCGCCCCGCCCCCGGCGCAGATGGCGCGGCCGCGGGCGGGTCCCGGCCGCCGGTCTGGGCTCGGGTTTCGGCCGCGAGGGGCGGGGCGGGCGCGAGAGGCCCGCTGAGGCCGCGGCCAATCAGCGCCCGGCCGGACTCCCCAGCCGCCAATCCCGGCCCGGCCCGGCCGCCCCCGCCCCGCCGCGTCCTTTGTTCCCGCTCTCCCTGGCGGCCCCCGGCGCGGCCCTCGCGGCCTTGGCCCTGCGACTTCCGGCGCACGCGGACCGGGCTGTGTGCACGCCCCCGTGTACTCGGTGTGTGCACGCGCGTGTGCAGGGCCTGCCCCTGCCTGCCCCAGGGACATTGTGGGCCTCGCTGCCAGGCACAGGCCTGCCCGTGGCCTTGCTCGCTCGTGTAGCCGCAGCCGCCCGAAGGACCCCCGTGTGCCTGGCCAAAGCCCCAGAGAGCTCTTTCGAGAGCCTTAACTTCGACCACGGGCGGGGGGCTACGAGTGAGCCCCAGGATCTGGGCAGAGGTCCAGCTCAGGCCGCACCTTTCCTTCCTGGGCCATGGTTGGTTTTCCTCACTCACGCTTCCTTGTCTTGGCCTGGCTGCTTCCCCCTTTCAGATACATTCACCTAATGAACTCAGAGCCGTCCTTCCAGACCTGTCTTGGGGAGTGCATCCTCTGTGGAGTCGCAGGTGCCTCCCTCTGCTGCCCCCCATCAAGCCCCCACCCAGCACGTGGTCCCCTCTAGTCTGGATTTGTGGCATCTGCAGCAGTGAGCCCCTGAGGGACCCAGGCTCAGTAACTCCAGCGCCTGGCAGAGCATGGTGGTCCCTGCATGTCTACTCAAGGGGCAGCAACAAGCCCTTGTCTTGAGCACTTCGGGGGTCGCACTGCTCCTTCAGGCCTAATCTTGGTTCTACCTGAGACTGAGGATGTTATCCCAGGCCTGTTGTAAGGATAAAAAGAACTGAAATCTTTGAAGATCAGAGGGCCACGCCATGGACAGCCCTCCCAGAATTCGGAAGGCTGCCATTTCTGAATTCCCAAATCCAGTGGACACTCCTCTTGCTTTCTCTCCCCCTCCTTGCAGTCCCTTCCCTTGACCCCTGAGCCTTCTACTCAGGACTCCAACCTCAGTCCCCTTTCTGCCCTTATTCTCTCCACCTTCCATGAGCTCATCCACTCCCAGACCTCCATCTGTCCTGCCCTGCCCTGTCTCTTGGGTCCCCTGAAGACCTCCACCTGGACATCCCTGAAACATGTCAAACCCAGTTTGTGTCAAACTCAAGGTCCTCATCCCACCACGTCTGCTCCTATACCTATAAAGGACTCACACCCTCACCATTGCCCAGGCCAGACACCTGGGTGTCATCCCCAGCCCCTCGCCCACCAGCCAGGTGACCAGTTGTGTGGCTCTCAAATCTGGCTGCCCTGCTTCCCCAGGGCCAGCGCCTTGGCCCACACTCTTCCACTTTTTGTCTGTTCTCATAGGCCTCTGCTCTCGGCCCCTACAGTCTGCAGGGCCCACTGCTTGCAAGGTTCCGTCTCCCACCACCCTCAGCCTCCAGTCTCAACTCCTGGGTATAACAGACAGGGCCCTGCCGTCCAGCCCTGCCTGCCTTCCTGTCTCAGCCACAGGCACACAGAATTATGTCAGTTGAAGCCCTTGACACAGGCTAGGAGGTTGGGAGCGGGTCCACCTTCCCAGGGCCCCATAATAGAAGCAGTGCTAGGCACTGGGGTGATCAGAGGAACAGCTAAGGCTGGGGAGTAGACTGATTCAGCAAACAGCCTCTGCAAACAGGCACATCTGGGTCTGGATCCTGGCTCTGCACATGTCCACTTTGTGACTTTGGCTCTGTTACTCACCCTCTCTGGCTCTCACATCCCTGATGGGTTTAATATGACCTCTTTGAGGGGCTAGAGGAGAACTTAGGATCTGAGGCCAAGAGTGGGCTGGAGCTGCCTCTTCTCCCAGGTACTCCCCAGAGCCCAGCTTCTAAATCACCTGGGGGAGGGGCAGGGCCAGAGAAGGAAGAGCCAGGTGGGAGGCATGGGGAGGAGGGAAGAGGGGGGGAGAGGAGGAGGGGAGGCTGACAAAAGAGACCAGCTGCTGTTTGCACACAAACCCCAAGTTGATAATGAGTGGAGGGGCGGGGCGGGAAATGTCTTGGCAGGAGCCTCTGCCAGCTGAAGAGCCTGCCCAGAATCATCGTGCCCCTCCCTCCGCCGCCCCCCACTCCTGGCCCTCACTGCTCACACACAGCCATACGTTTGCTCCTAGGACTGTGGCAGGGGAGGGCAGGAAGGGCCCAGTCTGGGTGATCTGGTCCCCTCAGCCCAAAGCTCAAAGCCTCCCCCTCAGGCCACACATATCCTGAGAGCAGCCCTGGGGAAGCCCACAGGAAAAGCCTGAGTCTGATGGAGCCCAAGGGCGTCTGAGGAGCAGGCCCAGACTCCTAGGCTCTGAGCTCCTGATCAGAAGGCAGGCCCTTGGAGGAACTCTGAGTGCCTGGAGAAGAGAGGAGGCTCCAAAGGTGAGGCTAGGGAGAGTCCTCTGCCCCTGGGGCCTCCCCCACAGGGCAAAGCAGCAGACCAGGGCTAGAGGGAGGCCAGGAGGTTCTTGTCAGCCCCTTGGCCCCCAGTAAGGCCAGGAGGTCCCCTGGGAGGCCCCTCAGACAGGATGCAGATAAATAAGGCCCAAGGAAGACCATCGGGGACCCTGGGTGTCAGGGGTGGAACCCCCACCACCATTTGGTCACCCACACCTGGATGGTTGTAGAAGGGTTTCACCTCCTCTGTCCCCAGGGCCCGGCTCCATCTGTGCCTGTCTCCCCCTGCCCCCAGGGTCTGGCTAGTCTGTTGGCATCTCCCCTGGGCAAAGAGTTGCCCCATGCCCACAGCTGCCTCCTGCCATGTGGGCTGTGGGTGCAGCCAACAGGCTGCGTCTGTGCAAGAGCGTGTGCTCCTGTCACTGCCGTGTGCCAGCCTAGCAACCGCTCCCAGGGGCTGGGAGAGACGGTGCCAGCAAGGGATGGCAGCTCTCGTGCACTCCCCTCTGCCCACTGTGTCCTCTTTCCCTTGCTACTTGAGCTCCCTGCCAACACCTGCTCCAGAAGAGGGTCAGCCTGGGGCCGGGCTCCAAGGACAGAGGCAGGACCAACCGACTGTGGCAAACTGCACAGCGTGGGTCCTTGGGCTTCTGTGGGTCAGTCTTTAAGGGGCCAGGGCTGAGTTTTGTGGGCAGCAGCAAGGAGGAAGCCTCCACTGTGTGGATCAGGAGCCCAGGACCAGAGCACAGTAGGGGAGAGGACTGTCCCCTTCAGTGTCCTTCTCAGCAGCTCACTTCTCCTCTCCTCAATGCCAGAGAGGGCAGTCCAGGGAGGTGGAAGAGCTGGACAAAGGTTTAGAGACGGGACTGAGAGGGGCACAGGAGCAGAGGTTCACAGTGAGGGGGCTGCATGGGGCCAGGCGATAGAGGGGCCTTGAACGCCAAGATGAGTGAGGAGTATATCCTGGAGCCTGTGAAAGCCACAGAAGATGCTGAGCAAGGAGTGACAAGATGGACAGGGCAGTGGAGAGACCACAGCCACAGTCCAGTGACAGATAGGCCTGCGTTCCAATCCAGATGTTGAGCCTCTCTGGCCCACAGCTCCCTCAGCTGTAATTCTGGGGCAATAGGAGACCTCCCTCACGGGTCTGTTGGGAGGGTTGGATGATAATGCATGCGGGAGCTCTCCTGAACGTGAACTATTGTCACTAGTGGGAAGCAAGAGTGGCTTGAATGGGGGCTCGGGCTCCTGAGTCACAGGGCGGGCTCGTGTGGTCCGAGAAGGGCACTGTTGTCCCCTTCCCTTCCTGGGGGGTGGGGGGAGCAGTGGTGTATACAGTCAGAATGTTGATGGGCTCCCGAGGGGGGCACTGCCCAGCTATGGCAGGGAAGCCGGCGACCAGAAGCGCAGGTTGTGTCCCTGAGCCGAGCTCAGCCTCAGAGGACCTGTGGGGGCAAGCACGGGGGTACTGGAGCAGTGGCCTGCAGAGGCCAACGGCTTTGAGGATCTCCAGGGCCCCCATGCAAGGCCTGGGCACCACCAGGGAAAAGGCAGGGTGGGGGCAAGAAGCCTGCACCCCACCACAGTTCTAGATGGTGAATGGGGCTTGACATAAAAAGGCCATTGGAGTGTAGAAAAACAAATCTGCGCTTCTCCCACGCCCACATGTGTGCGCACATGAGCCCATTTTGTGGAGCCCGAATGAGTGTGTTCAGGGACATTTTCCCTGAGCTTGATTTCACAAGTGAGCACAGGGCCAGCCTTGGCAGACAACGGGCCCCAGGCTCTAAGGATGGAGAAAGCCCACTTAAGACCCAAGGCCAGTGCCCAGGAGGCCGTCCCAGTGCCACCCCGAGAGGGGACCAGGCTGGCTGGGGCCCAAGGCCTTACCCGGCCCACCCTCCCAGGCCCAGGCCACAGAGGAGGCATTGATGGTAAAAGAGGCGTCCAGAGGCCGCTGCAGCTGGCGCATGTGGGCATCGCCCAGCCTTGGAGGGGGCGCAAGAGGATCCCTGCAACACCCAGGCCTCTGTCAGGTCCCGGGGCCCAGGCCTGAGCATCTCTGGGCAGTGTGGGTGCCCTGGGCATCCTCATCTGAAGGTGTTTCTGTGTGGCAGGCATGGTGCCCACACACCCCTGGAAGGAAGAACCATGGGCCTTCCTTCCCCCTCAACCCTCAAACCCCACAATGGCCGGTCTCTGCCCTACCTAGACCTCTTCAGTGACCCTCCACCACCAGGCGGATCCGGGTGCCTGTGCCTGGCCCCCCTCTCTAGCATGACTTTTCACCTTTAGACAACTAGGGGATCTTTTGCCCGCCCAGCATGCCCCCGCCTCCTTCACTGATTCTCTGCTTTCTGTGCCCTGAGCCCATTGGGCACCCCACGTCCTGCCCATCTTGCCTGCTGTCCAACTCTCAGGCTTTACCCACCCCTCAAGCCTCAGCTCAGGCCTGCCTCCTCCATGGAGCCTTCCAGGATTGCTCCAGGCTGACTTAGGCTCCCCCTCCCCTTTTCAGCTACCTCCAGCGTAGTTATCATCTTAGTGGTCAGGCTGGATTATAACTGTTCACAGGCAAAGCTCCTTAGAAATGGAACTTGACTCAGTATCTTCTCTCTTTCTGCTTGTGGGCACCGGATAAACACTAAAGTGGCCAGTGGCCAACTCTGCCCCTCCCAGCCTCCCACTGATGCCCATGTGAGCTGTCTACTCTGGGGACCAAGTGGCCAGGGCACTTTCAGCTGAACCAATGCGGGCAGTGCAAATGCTACAAGGTAGAGCCCGGCTCCATTCACACCCCACACGTCCAAGCCCGGGTGGACAGATGTGTGCACAGATACGCACACTCACATAGACGTGTACCCACACAGACACACACAGAAACACATGCACACAGATGCATACATTCTCAGACAGGCACAAACTCAGATACACATACAACTGCACACACAAATACAAATACGGGTGTGCACACGCACCAACACACACACTGATATGTGCTCAGACAGATATGCACACTCAGACATACTCACACAGATACATGCCACACACGGGCACCCACAGACACAGCTACAGACGTACACACATAGACCCTCTCACACACAGGCACACACTCACAGACACGGACATACACTTGCATGCACAGCACACACACACACACACAGAGGTACCCACCAGCGCACACCCAGCCAGGCCTCAGGTGCAGGAGGAGGAACTGCTGATCCAGGCCTACAGCTGCCACCTCCTCCCTCCCCCTCCCGGAGCCCCCAGGCCGGCAGAGGGCGCCCGAGGCCCCTTCCCTCCATGCTCAGCCCTGGCAGGAGGGAGAGCGTGTGGTCACCACCCACTCTCCCAAGCCAGGTCCTCTTTGTTTCCCCGCCCCAGGAGGAGTCCGCCAAGCCTGGGGACCGCCCAGTCACAGAGTTCTCCAGGCCCTGCTTGGTCGTGCTGGCCTGGTCAGATGAGCCTGGGGATGCTATGCCCTGGGGGAGGTTGGGGGGGAGGGCAATGATACGACCAAGGCTCAAGGCCTGTGCCCAGCGCAGGGATGGCTCATCGCCCGCTGCCGGTCCAGGCTGGAACATGCAGCCCCCAGGGCCCTACCAGCTCACACCCCTCCCCATTGTCTCTCCAAGAATTCCTTAATGTGTGGTCCCCTGGGCGGGGGAGTGTCTGAGAACACGGAAATGAGAGCTAGGACCCCAAAGGCAAGCCCTTTGGTCCTCCCCTTCCACCAGTGCCCAGCTCTTTTGGCCCCTTTAAGCTGCTGGTGAGGTCTTTGACTCCTTAAGGACAGAAGCCCGAGTTCCTTCCCCTGCACCCCAAACCTGGAGTCCTGGCACTGTGCTAAGCAGAGGTTACTCACGGGAGTCGTTCCAGACCTGCCTCCGCTGCTTACGAGTTAAGGACCTGGCGCGCGTGAGCTACCCTTCTGAGCCTCGGTTTTCGCATCTGTCAAATGGGCATCCTTAATAGTCCCTGCTTTGCAGGTGGATGTGAGGACCAACAAGGCAGCATGTGGAGAGCCTTGGTTTGGTGTGATTTCCTTGTGCTGAGCCCTTTCCTGGCTGAGCCTTTGGGACAGCGTTTGGACCCCAGCAGAGAGCCAGGCAATATGTGCTCACTAAACCCTGGGACATCAAGACGATGGGGGCAGCCCGAAAATGCCGCCCCTGTGCCACCAGCAAACAGCGCGCACCAGGGAGAGCCTGGCAGGAGGCCAGGCCTTGTTTTCCAAGTGATTCGTTTCCTGGGGACTTGAGTGTCTATTCCTGGTGGGACTGAGCTTTTGACCTGGCCATGTGCCTTGGCTGAACGGGGTTCCTCTTCTTCCTTCTCCCAGGAGGGGAGGACTAAGCTGGCCCTCCCTGTCCATTCCCCTAAGACCCCTTCGCAGTTGTCCCACCATAATTAGGCTCTTTGCAACTCTAGGGGGACAGTGTCTGTGCCTCCTCTCCATCCCCAGACTCGGGCTGGCCCAGGATGGGGGTCTCCCTTCCCTCAGAGCATTGCTGCCCCTCCTGAAGGCAAGTGGGGAGCCCCAGCCAAGCCTGTGGCAAGGGTGGGCCCTCCTGTCCCCTGCTGCCGGCCCCTTGCTCAGTGGTCAGTCGTGCGTGGAGCTCAGCAGGGCCCGGGCAGGCTGCTCTCGTCATTAGCAGCCCGGCCTCGCTCCAAGTGAATTAGCTGGTCCTGGGGGAGCGAGTGCTGAGGCCTGCAGGCTCCTGGCACTGGCCAGTGATTCATTCACCATGGCCTCACCCCTGCCAGAGGCCAGTGGCATCCCTGCCCCCAGCCCACCGGCCTGGCTGGCGGGCGGGGAGCGGGAGGCTGGTGCCCAGAGCGGTCCTGGCTGCCCGTCCATCTGCCCCTATCATCCTATTAATCAGGCTGCTCCCTGCTCCCTCGGGTCGCGCTTGCTTCCATCCGCCCGCCCCTCCCACATGCAGGCCTGGTGGCCCTGGGTCTGTGCCCGGCCCTGCTTCCGCCAACCTGGTGTGCCCTGCCAGGCTGTGTCTCCTGCTCCCTTCATCCCTGGGCACCTTGAGTGACTTGAGGAAGGCCCCCTCATTCTTGTTTCTCCTCCCTCTGTGCCTTCCTGCCTTCCTCAACCGAAGCCCTGGGATCCACTTAACTGGTTTTGATGAAAACCAGAAGTCCTGTCTGTGCATAGGAGGCCCCGGATAGGTGCCCGGGGCTGGTCCCTGCGAGCCTCAGGCTGGCCTCGGCTTCAGGACTAACACAGATGTGGAAGGCACCACCTTGGTCTCTGCCACCAAAGCCCTTAGGAGCCCACCTGCATCCCTTCAATAACCCCCTCCTTATTTTCATTTACTCAACAGGAGACAGGTGCTCAGAAGGTGGTGGTGATGAATGAACGCCCTTCTCCCAGCAAATGTGACTTCTCTGCATCCATTCATGTGACTCACGTCTTCTTAGATCTCTCTGGCTTGAAAACTGTCCTACTGCAGCTACAGAGTGGAAAGCGCCCACATTTTGCGGCCAGAAGACCTGAATTCCAGACCCGGCCTGTGGTCTAGATCGCGTCTCTGAGCCAACAGGTCCTCATGGTCACGTGGGGCTGATTCCCCTCCCCCAGGCTGGCTCGGAGGATTAAAGGCGTTTATCTTGTGCAGGGGACACAGGGCACAGAGATACCACCCAAATGGCAGCCACAAGAGGACTCCGCTCAAAGTGCTCTTCCTTGGGGCCCTCCCTAGCACATGTGTGCAATTTCCCCTGTATTGTTCTCTAATCCTTGATGGTTACTCTGTAATTGCTCTCAAATGGTTTCATCATAATAAATAGCATCTGCAGAGCCATTTACGAACTGTACCTTTTTCCTCATCCCTTTCCCACCTTTACAAAAAGAAACTGAGGCTCAGAGAAGTGAATTGATTTCTCTAAGACCACACAGTGAGGAGGAGGCGAGCTCACCCCTCCTTGGCCCGTGGGGCCTGCAGGCCCCCAGCCCACTGTGTCCCCAGTTCCAGGCAGGGGAGGGAGGGACAGAGAGGGAGCTTGGCAGGAGTCCAGGGGCAACCTGGGGTCTGATGGCTGAGGGAGGAGGCGGGCAGTTCACTCTGCCCCAGGCAGGCTGGGTGCATGGGCGTCCATACAGAATCATGCACTCACCTGTGTGTGCAAGTGTGCAGGCTGAGACCAGGTGACCCCCAAGGGGGCTTATAGAGGGATCACGCCTCTGGGGTGGGATGTGGGACTAGGTTGGCTCTGGAATCCCTTTCTGTTCTTAGGCTTATGTGACTCGGAAACTTCTGGAAAAAGACTGGGCCAAATGAAACGCTTCCACTGGAACTGAGGTTCCATTATTACCCAGATAAGCTGCATTATTAGCTGTTTGTTTGATTTGCTTATTTTGTTGTTTTGGTCAGAAAACTGAGGCACCAGGGAGGTCTGTGGCCTTGTCCCAGAGGCACAGTGAGGTAAGAATGGGAGACGAAGACAGCAGAGCAAGGAGCCACAGGAGAGAGGGAAAGGGGATGGGGGCAGGGAAGAGCGATCGCAGGGAAGGTCCCAATATACCTGGAGCTGCTCCTCATCTTTGAAGTCAGCTCAGAGGATGCCTCCTCTGGGAAGCCCTCCCTAACTGCTCAGGCAGAGTTCTCTGCTCTCTCCTCCAGGTTCCCACTCCTGTGGCCCTTGACACACTCAGTGTCGACCTTCCTGACTGTGCCTGCCTCCCCCACTGGGTGGTGAGCAGGGCAGGGAGCCTGTGTGTGTGTGTAAGCTTATATTTGGGAAGGTTAAAAAAATATAGAAAAATGAAAGGAGAATGAAGCAAATGCCCATGTACCTGGAGGGACTGGCTTTGTGCCCCATCCCTAGATGGGAAGGGTGCTTGTGTGACTGCCGACATGGCAGGCACACAATCATGTCTGCACATGCACAAACACACGTGTGGCCCAACCTCATGAAACATGTTACCCACCATGAATACATGTTCACGGTTGTACCTACAATGCACGTGCACCCCCATAATCGGGATGTGGAAGGACTGGAAAGGGGCCTATTCCAGAGAAGCGAGGAGCTGGGCCAAGGACAGGGGTGTGGCCACTGTGGGCCTGCCGTGTGTCTGTCTGCAGAGGGTTTCCAGACCCGCCCCGACTGCCACTCCCACTCCATGCTTCTGTCTAGAGAGAGAAGGCAGGCTCCCTCATCTACGGGGAGCCCACAGTAGCCAGCAGGGTTGCAGCTCCCTGACCCCATTTTCGAGGTTTCAGGCTGTGACACTTGGCTCTTTTCCAGCCTTTCCTGCTGTCCCCTCTGCCAGATCAGTCCCTGACCTCGAGCAGCTGGGAGCAGCAGCAGCCCTGGCTCCAGGACGGCTTACTGCGGGTGCGGCCGGCATGGACAGATAAGGACTGAGGCACCCTGAGAGGGCGACCCGAGGACGGGGAGCAGAGCCTTCGGGCAGAGCTGGGTGACCTCGGAGTAATACCATGAACCGCACTGCCGGTTTCTGAAAGGCAACAATCGAGAGCTTTGTAGGCTGAGAAGGGAAATTCCCACCAAGTAATATAATAAAAATTACCAACAAGTTCTAAGCTGTGGGTTGCTTTGCCACTGAGATGTCAACAAAATGAGAGGTACTCAGCCTCCTGGGAAAGCTCAGAACCCCCCCCCCAATTCTGCAGAATGGTTCATCTCTCTCCACTCTGGCCCCAACTCAGTTCCAGACCCACGTGGGTGCCTCTGGAGCCCCAGGTGTTCAGCTGGACTCAAAGGCTCTGAGCCTCAGAGGGCAGCTTGGGGTTTAGAGAGGATCCCCTCTGCATTTCACTGGGAGTTGGGGAGCCCCTTGGGGTTCTGGGCCTTCCCCAGGAAGCCCACTCAGGGCGTGAGGGGGTGCCAGGCTGGGGATGGCTCTTCTTAGCCTGCCTTTGGGTTTTCTGAGGGACCGGCCTGGGCCTTGCCGTGGAGTGTCCAGGTCAGTGGTCCCAGGAAAGGGGCAGGGAGGCCGTCCGTGTTCCCAGTTCCTGTGCTTATTCCTGTGGGTGTTGGGCCATACTTCCTTAAGGCTGAGCACCATGCCAATACTCCGGGGACATTCCTGTCTCTCCAGGAGAGCTCAAAATCTGAATTATTAGGTGTAAATGCTATGGAGGGGGCCTTAGCGAGGGGTGGCCGATTCCTCGCTCATCCTCCAATAACTCAATGAACTTTACCCCCTCTTGGAAAGCCCCCCAAAAGATAAGAGAATGACATGGGGAAATGGAAGGTGGGATGGAAGTGAAGTGGGAGGGAGGGGCGGAGATGCTGGGAAGGGCTGGGAGAGTGGGGCCAACCACTTATGGGGGCAGCACAGGAGCAAAGGGAGGCCAGCGCTGGGCGGCGGGGCTGGCAGGGGGTGACCTGTCTCCACCCCATCAGCTCCCTTTAGGGATCTTGATGTCCTGTTCTGTAAAAAGGGGCACCTACCTGGGTGGGCGTGAGGCTTCAATGGCACACCCTGCGAGAAAGCGCTTTAGGTATAAAGGGCTCCGGCTTAAATTACCCCTTTAATTAGTTCAGGCCTTGGTTCGAAAGTTTATAGAAATACCTAAAGGCCAACAGGAAAAGAAAGTCACAGAAAAAGTTGGACTAAGGAAAATAGGTCAGGAAATAAGAGGAAGGCAGTGGTAGGGCTGGTCCCATCAACCTCGGGGGGTGTTCTGGAATCCAGAAGGGCCTCTGGTGGGTGCTGAGCTCCTGGCAGCCCAGACAAATAGGGAAATAGGATTAGTTATGAAGCACAGGGGTCTATATAGAAAAAATGAAACGAGTTATTCAGGAGAGTCTTAGGAGGTTGTTATTGATCCCCATTTTACCGGGGAGAAAAGTGAAGGTCACGGGGGCTCAGTCTTGCCCGAGGACCCTCATTCTAAGCCACAGAGGCAGGCATGGAGCCCTGGTCTGGTGGGCTCTTGCCCCTCACACAGGAGGACAGGAGGGGGGACCGAAGTTTGTGCTCCTAAATGCCAGGCCACGCTGCCCTGCTGGTCCTAAGGCCCGAGAGAAATTTGTCCTGTGGGTCGTACAATGTTGTGCAATGTTGTACTTCCACAGCCCGGAGCAAGCCAGGGGAAATGGTAGCGGGAGAAGCATTCAAGGCAGATGTTACCAATTGTCTACTGAGGCCATGAAACAGCTCATTGGAACACCCCGGGAGCACTTAGTTTTTAGGAGGCTGGCTTTTTGGTGAGCCCCTGGTGACAAACAGTTGCAAAAAACCCTTTCCCCCAGGTCATCAGGTCCCACTGGAAAAAAATCTTGCCTCATAGGGGCCCACCCAGAGGCGCACTGGTTAAGTTCGTGTGCTCTGCTGCAGCAGCCTGGGGTTTGCCAGTTCGGATCCTGGGTGCAAACCTAAGCCCTGCTCATCAAGCTATGCTGTGGCAGGCCTCATATATAAAATAGAGGAAGATGTGCAGAGATGTTAGCTCAGGGCCAATCTTCCTCACCAAAAAGAGAAGGATTGACAGTGGATTTTAGCTCAGGGCTAATCTTCCTTTAGGGGAAAAAAAATCTTGCCTGACAACCAGAAATCACCTATCTGGGACTCCTTCTCCGCTCCCCCTGCAACCTGAGAGGCATCTGCTGGGGGATAAGCACTCAGGTGGTGAGAATAAACTTACCAATCCACAGAGGAAACCCCCAGATCCTGTCCAGGACGTTCGAGGAGAGGGGATGGGCAGAGGCAGATGACGATGGGCTTGCTTATGACCAGTGATTTTTCCCTCTGAAAGCTGGGGGCTGCACCTGCAGCTGCAGCGAGCATGGGGCCCTGGAGCCAGGTTGCCTGGTTTCCAATCCCAGCTCTGTCACTTTGGGCAACACCTGGCCACTTGTGCCTCAGTTTCCCCTTTCATAAGGTGGGGATAAGAACAAGCCTCATAGGATTGAACGAGTAAACGTGTGTCTAGAACTCAGAACAATGCCTGGCCCAGTTTGTTCAGTAAGCAGGAGGTGCCATTCTCATGTGCCCCTTCTACTGCTCACATCTAAGGTTGCTGGGGTTGTGGCTGTGGTCATTGCTATGTCCCGATGGGGCAGGTCTGCAGGGTTCTATCCTCATAGCTGTTCACCAAGTGGACGGGCACACTGGAATGTCCCTGCCTGGTTGGGGCAAGCCAGGTTTCAGAAGTGCCCCCTCCCCATTGACCCCTTGCCCTGTGTTCTTGTTGGTGTGCCCACCTGGCTTGTTTCCATGTTGGAACAGCCCAGACTCAGCAGTGCACTCTCCCTCACATCTTACCCTGACTTCAGGCTCTTGCCAAGTCTTACTTGCTCCAGGAAGCGGCCCCAACCGCTCTGGTCTGCCCTGGTCTCTGAGTTTTCAGAGCTGGTGTCAGCCAGGGCCTCAGTCATTCCACAAGAGGGTGGGTAGGTGGCATAGAGCCCTGGCAGCCAGGGCCGAGGGGGCTCTATTCCTGGCCAGGGGCCACTCTGCTGGCAAATCAGGCTCCCGTTATGGGTCCCAGCATCTCCATCTGTAAAATGAGGCTCTTTCCCATCCTCTCCATCTGCAGGGGTGCTGCCATGGCTCTTTGAAATGTGTTCGATTTTTCTCTTCTCCTCTGGCACAGAGCAGGCGTGAACACTCCAGGATGGGGGCTCAGGCAAACGTCAGGCCCAATTCCATCTGATTCAGAGCCACGGAACAGTCATTTCTTGATGAAGTATAGCCAGCTGTACAAGGCACAGGGCCACACTGAGAGGGGACACAACCAGACCTGCCCCTGCCACCCCCAGCCCAGGTGCCTGCAGGGACGTGAGTGCTTAGTCCACTGTCCACGGCCAGAAATCCCCCCATTTCAGTCCAGATGAGAGGAAGAAGGTGGGGAAGGTAAAGGGCCTTGCTTAGAACCAGTGTCTGTCACACCTAGGAGTGGATCCTCCAGGCTGCACTCCTCCTGGTGGCCCCGTGAGGAGAGAGGCTGGGACAAAAGAGAGGAAGCACTGAGGACCCCCACCATAGCCAGCTGACAGCCTTCCACGAAGCTGGAAGCTTTAGTAACCAGAAGCTGGGATTCTCGGCTAAGGATGAGTCTGGACGCATGTCCCTCCCGGCTCTGAGAGCTGTTTCATTTCATGTAGGCTCATTTATTATTGTTAATCATTAATTTCTAATTTCCATTTTATCTGTTGTGCAGGTCTTCAGAACACATTTTACTTTCCTTCCTGAATGCCCCTGAATCCAAATTCGGCCTTGTTTAGCAGTGATGGTGACTTCTGAAGAACATCCTGGAATACATTGTCTCATCCTGAAAATCTTAATTGAGGAAACCTCCAACACGTGGCCCAAGAGGAGACTGATTCCCACTAAAGTGATAAATACTTCGGGGGTCTCAAAACTGTGTCTTGGCCAAGGACGTTCCACGTCAGAGCCCTGTGGCTCTGCGAACAGCGCAGGACAGAGAGGGGACAAACAGCCATACATACTGTTCTCTCCCTGGGAGCTGGGCCATATTCTCCTCTCTGTTTAGCAAGTGGGAAAACTGAGATCTTGCCAGCAGCCAAGTGGATGGGGAGGTGTCTGGCCGATGCTTTTGAGGTAACACTCTTAAAGCACCTAAGTGGCCAGAGAGAATGGGCTAACCTGAGAAAGCCGCTGAGTGCCAGGAAATGGTCACAATTCAAAGCCTGGCTACAATGCAGCAAGTCAAGAAGACAGCACAGCTGAGGAAAGCGCAGGGCAGCTCCCAGTTCAGGTGTGTGTACTCTGGCTTTCCCCGCGGGCTTGAAATGCACGTGGAGCTCGCACTTCCCAAGAAACAGTGCCATCACCTTCCTTTCCCTTCCCTTCCCTGGGGAGGTTAGAGTTCTGGGCTTGTGCTTCATCCCCTTTTGAGGTTTTCCTACAGAATTGGCCAAGGGAGAGCCTCAATTTCTTCCCCCTGCGAGAGTCTCAGAAAACCTCTTGGAGGAGAGAACGTGCTTGAAAGGAGCCTGACAAATCTCCTCCCCCAGTTCTAGAGACCCCTGCTCCTACCTGGATCTAGAAACGAGCGGATTCCCATGCTCACAGCTGTCACAGCCCACGGCAGCCTTCACACACATGGCAGCCAAGAGCCCTCCCTGGAGGGTGCGGGAGGTCCTGATCCCAGCGCCGCCAGCTTGTTCTGTGATCTTCACTAAGCCCCTCAATCCTGCTCTGCCATGTGCAAACCAAACGCTCCCGGCGTCCCCCTGGGTTCTCCGTGGCTAACGGCAGGAGGATCCAAGTGGGAGGCTGTTTTGGATGGAGGGCCACAGGACTCTGCTTTCTGGCGGGGGTTATAGATTCCTTCAGAAATGCCATTCTCCCCAGCATGTCAACAAGGACTGGACCAGTGCGATCGTGTCCCCGTGTGCCTGGGAAGTTCCCTGGTTGTAGCACTGAGAGTTCCACGTTCCGCAACAACCCGGGCAGTTGGTCACCCTGTTTGTACTCCCCTTTGGAGAGAGAGAGTGAGCAGATCCTGGCTAGTGGTGTGTCCTCCATCCCTGACACCTTCTCCCCCGTCCGTGCTGAAGGGAAGGCAGAAAAGACCCATCTGACATTAACTGAGAAGAGGAGAGAACACTCCAAGCTGTTGAAGAGCCTGCCTCTTCTCAACTCCAAGCTTAGCTGGGCTGGGACTCCTGGCCTGGCCCGGGGCACACAGACCCTTAGGGGGCCTCTTGACGCTCCTTGTCTTGCTGGGTTCCTACATGGGGCTGGGTGGCAGGAAGGGGCAGGTGTGGAGGTGCCTAGTTAAATGCCTCCTCATGGTCACATACCGGTGTTTAACCTTTCCTCGGGGGCACTGGTCTCAAAGGCATTCCCAGGCAGGGCAACCAGCTGTGTGTCCTCACCCGTGCTCCCCCACGGGCTCCTTCACCTGCCAGCGTGATGCTGTGCCCACACGCTCACAAACGGTAACCAGAGCTTAAGCAAAACACCCACGGTGCTCAAGCTATGCAAATAGGTGTGCAGACAAATGCATGCAGGGAAGAGGGGCTGGGAAATGGCGCCAAGAGGCAGAAAGATTCCTGGAGACACTGCAGGGGGCATGTGCCCAGGGAGTCCAGAACTGGCATCACAGCACAAGTGTGCACAGGAGGCAGCAATGGCTGTGTACACAGCACATACACCTCCCCCAGCCTCCTGAGCTCATCTCCAATCAGGGTATCAGTTTGGGGGCAGGCCCTGAATGTCAAGAGATGTTCCCTACCCTCTCCCTGACAGGCAGGAGCTTCTAGGGGCAGTCAGACCTGTGTGGGTACCAGGGCCTCTGGCACAGCTCCTCGGGAGCACGGGCAGGCCTGGGCGTGCTGCACAAGGGAGCAGGCATGGGGGGGTGGGGGGGTGGGGCATGGGGATGGCTCTTACACAATCCCGTCCGGTCGGTAGGGCGGGAGAGTTGAAAGGCCCCTGGCAGCTCCCCAGGCCCTTATGCCTGGGCCAGGAAACCACAGCCTGAAACTCCTGGGTTTCTGATGGGCGGGAAGGCGGGATTTTTTGAGGCCTGTTCCACTCAGGCTGCCTCCCAGACTCTGTCATTCCTCTGAGGCCAGAGGGGCTGCCAAGCATGTTGGGCACCAAATCATAGGCTTTCAGCAACTCAGCTAGGCCGGTGCCCTCATTTCCCACCGAATATGGGATGAATTTGCTGAAGACATTGTTCCTTTGCCCAGAGTCCTCCAAACAGTGTGAAACCAACCCACTTAGGTGCAGATGGCAACTGGAAAGTGGGGTCCCAGAACACGGATGGTTTTCCCGGATGCGCCAGACACTATTTTAAGCACTTTCTGAAAATTAACTCGTTCAGTTCCCACCATAACCCTGGAAGGTAGGCACTATTATTGTGGTCTCCATTTTATAGAGGTAAGGAAGTAACTTGCCTAATTTCACACAGCTAGTATGTGGCAGGCTGGGACTTGAACCCAAGCAGCTTTACCAGCATTCATCAGAAAGATCTTTTGGGAATCAAGCAGAATTGTAAGACAACCAATTAGGAATACGTTGGAAATGGCTTAGGTGTAAGGGTTGCAAACTTAAGTGCCTACAGGGCTCAGCAGGTGAAATAAACGTATGACTCAGGCCGGGCAGGGAGAGGCCTGTGGTCCAACTGGAGAGCATGTAGGCAACCCTATGCAAATTCCCTAAAAACAAAACTTGCCTGGAGGCCATTTGGGGCCCCTGGCTTAGAGCAGCTCTAACTTAAGCCCAGTGCACTTCGGGCTGTAAACAGACCTGGGCCAGGAAATGCAGCCTACCTGGGCATACCATCTGGTGTTGGGGGGGTTTGAAAGGCCACAGAAGCAGCAAAGGGCAAGGATGCCTTAATGAGTGGAAGTGCCAGGGGACAGGAAGAATGGCCTGTTCACAAACAGCAAAGGAGGTGGGGAGTTGCCTGTCACTTGGGGAATGAGGCTCTTGGTAGCCTAAATAACTCCACCACTCATGAGCCATCAAAGCCACACTTCTACGGTGGAGGAGGTCCGAGGAGACCACTTCTGCTCCAGGGCTCATCTAACAACACAGATTCCTCCAACCTAGGATTTTAGCCCCAGCCTGGTCACTGATTTACTTGGTTACTGCAAGTCCCTTGCTATAATCCCTTAGTCTGCTTTTTTGACTTGTTAAAAGGAGAGTGATACCATATTAGAGGTTGAACCTATAAATCTGCTGATTTTCAATTGGTTTTGACCTACAAAAACATCAATTTCATACGATTCCACCCTATAATTGTCCAACCTACCTTGCAAGGTGCAGAGAATAAATGAAAATTCTTGACGCATGAGCCAGAGGCTTACTGCCATGTACACAGCAGGCACTCGGTGAGGCTTGGTAAAAGTGAATGCTGGTTCCACAGCTAAGCAGACGTGAGCCCCTCCCTTACCCAGTTCTAGCAAAGCCAGTTGCATGGGGACAGGGTCAGGCAAAGCAGTTCTTCGAGGGAAATTCACATTCACCTAGCTCCTCCCGCATGTTTGCCCCTGCTCCCCACCCCCACCCGCATCCCCCCTAATAGCCAGAATCCAAATAGTCACGTCTAGTTTTCAGCTGTGGACACAGAGACGACTGCCTAAGACCATCCTCCAGACAGGGAAGAAGACTCCATCGCCTAGATGTGGCACAGACCCAGCTCTCGCTGCGGCTGCTGCATCCGGGTTTTGTGGACTGAACAATCCCCTCGAGGGTAACCAGAGTTTAACGGATGTGCCGCAGGTAGAAGGCGCTCTCCTGCTCTATTTACGATGCCGCACAGTCCCTCCACCTCTCGGAGAATGTGGCACGAAGGAGGGGGTCGCGGCGGCAGCGGGCATAGAAACCCGTTTCTCCTCTGGGGCGAAGGGCGGCCGCAGGTCCGCGCCGCCATAAAGGCAGACGGCGGCGGGCGGGAGGGGACCGAACAAAGAGTTGGGACGCGTGGCCCTCGGGGACACCATTGTGAGTCTCTTGGATCGGCGCGCGCCCATCCTGGGGGAGAATCCCACCTCCACCCATTGGGGCGCGTTGGGGCAGGGCGGAGACCCGCCGGACGCCTCCGCCGCGGCTGTGTACCTGGGACGGGATGGCGACCGCTGGGCAGCGGGAGGTGGCGCGGTGCCCCCGCCCTGTCCAGCACCTGCCCCATGTTTCTCCCGGCGAAAGGACAGGGATCCCGAGCTTCTCTCTCCCCTAAGGACAACTCGCTCGGGAAAGCCCCACAGGCCAGCGGCCAGACTGTCAGATGTGAAGGGGGATGCGGGCATGAGGCGTACAGGAGAGGGAGAGTAGGAAGGGGCCCAGACCCGGGTGGCGCCCGGGCACTTGTGCCTCCTCCCGGCCGGGCAGCGGAGCCCGGGGCGCGGAGAGGCAGCCGGGCGAGTGCGTGGTACCCTCAGCAAAGGGGGGGGTCTCGCGGTGGTAATGGGGCGAGTTGGCCCCTGACCTAAGAAAACTAAGAAGGGCGACTCAGTCTCCCCTCTCGCCTCTGACTTCAAGCTCTAATGGACTTGACATCCGTCCCTCCTCCATGATCCCGGACTCCGGGTTTTCTTCGTTCCCTCATCGGCGGCCCCAAGAGACAGGCAGCGGAACCAGCCAATGGCAGGACGCAAAGCGTCAACTTTGTGTTCGCCCGCCACTCTCAGCCAATGTGTGCTCGTTTCTCTGGAGTCCCGCCTTCCGTGTCGGGCGCCCCCTGCTGGTAACATAGGGATGAACAGTATCTGTCGCCATCTTGTGTGTGGCACGGATATTTTTCTGGACCATCTTTCCACCTATTCCAAGCTTTCCTTCCACGCAGCTGGTTTCTCAGTTAGACAGCCGAGTGCGCTGGCAATAAGGAAAGTGTAAGCTACGGTTTTCGGGTCATCTGCGCAGGTTGGATCGCCGCGTCACGCCACGCTTGCCGAGCCCAACGCCATCTTGAGTGTGGCGTCTTGATGGTTCCCTTCTCGGGGCTCCGCGTGGTTCCCCAAATGGCGCCCTAAACTTCAAGGAGCCCCCAAGGACTAACCCAACTGGTCTAGATGATTATTTCTCTCCAATAACCCTGCAATGTATAAGTTCATGTGCCCCTCGCAGCCCCGTAAGTGGAGTGGGAGCGGGGCAGATTCGATGGCCGGGCCCTGGAAAGAGGCTCCCTGAGGCTGTCGCGACGGCAGTGACCAACCGCTCGTGACAGGCGCCGTCCGGAACCCTGGCGTTCGGGACCGCTGTGTGGCGCGACCCCCGCGGGCTGTCCTGCTCGAGGGCAGGAGCCCGCACCGGCCCTAGCGCCCCCTCGATGCATGAGTCTCCGACTGTGTGTGCTTGGCAGGGAGCCCGCTCGTCGGCTGACTCGGGCGGCGGACGCCTGGGCTAGCGGTGGGCGACGGGGTCACCTCCCCAAGGGCTCGGGACGTCCGGGGCTGGGAAGGGGAGGTGGACGTGATAGAGACGGGGCGGACCAGGTGCGCGGATCTCGGCCTCGCGCCCTCATCGCTCGTCTTTGGGGTTTCCGCCCACATGCGCTGGGACAATTCTCGGTCGAAGGTGCCCAGGCGCGGTGGGCGGGCATCTCCGCGGGCACTGCGCTGGGCACCGCCCGGGGCGAGCGCAGCCCAGCACCGGGCCTTCCCCTCCCCCATCGCTGGCAGCCGTCGCGAAGGCCGACCGCCGCCCCCTCTTCCCTCCCCCTCCTTCCCAGCAGTCGCGGGGAGGGGGAGGACGGGGTACTGGGCGGGCAGCTTTGCCGCGCTTTGGCTTTCTGCGTCAGCAGCCCCAGCAAAACAGCGGCGGGAGCGCGCGCCCCGAGCGCGCCCGCGCGCCCCTCCCCCGCGGCCTCGGCGCCGCTGAGACCCGGCAAACTCAGGCCCTGAATGACAGTGCGGCCGGCGACTGCGCAGCGCGGGACGCACCAAGGCACTGCCGCTTTAAGCACGCTTGCCCATTGTTCGGAATCGAGCCAATGAGCGAGCGCCCGCTCCCTGCGCTCAGCCAATAGCCTTCGGGCAGGGGAGGCCGAGCGCCGCCCACTAATCTATATTAAAGGTTCTGGCGCCGCGTGAGTTCCCCACTGGCTGCTCTGAAAAGCCATCTTTGCATTGTTCCCGTACCCGGCACCCGCTCGCCGCAGCCACCTCCGCCGCGCGCCTCAGCCGCCGCCGACTCCGGCAGCTTTGTCGCCAGAGTCCTCGAACTCTCGCTTCGTTTTTAATCCGCTGCATCGGATCACCGGCGTGCCCCACCATGTCAGACGCGGCCGTGGACACCAGCTCCGAGATCACCACCAAGGTGAGGCTGGACGCCGCCCGCCCCTTCGGGCTCTGCGCGCCGCTGCCGCTGGAGCGGTGTTTGGCGCGCGGTGGCTGGGTTGCCCCGAGCCCACTGCGGTTCCTTTCCGCGGGGAGGCCAGCCGTCCCGGCCTAGGCCCCCAGGCAGCCCACTCTTTGTGTGCGCGGGGGTGGGGGGGGCGGGAAACGCCGCGGGCAGACGTGATGCCCGTCGGGGAGTGGGCCGGGCGCCCTCGGGGACGCCGGGGGTGCGGACGCGGAGGCTGCGGGGCTGGTGGGGAGGTTGTTCCACGGCTCCTGAAACTTGTTTGTGAATGGCCTGAGCAGCAGCGGGAGGAGTGGGGCCGGGCTGGGGTCGTCGGCCCGCCGGGCGCACGGAAATAACTTTGAAACTCGAGCGCGGTTGCAATCGGAAGTGTTGGGGGGGCGCGCGTGCGGGCGCGGGCCGGCTGCGGGAAGTGGCGGCTCCGCGGCGAGCGCCCGCCGGCGGCGCTGCTCTTTGTTCGGTGCCGGGCCGCCCGGTTTCGCGCCTTGCTGTGGGTCCGAGGAGGCTTATCTGGACTAAGCTCCGATAAGGCGGAGTGGGGCGGCGGGCCGGCCGGCCGCGACGTCGATTGTCTCCGCGGAGATGCGAAGGTTTTCATCTCCCGGGGTGCTCTCGGGGAGGCGGGGGTGGGCGTCCTGCGGGGGTGTTCGCTGGGAGCAGCCGCCCAGCTTCAGTAAATCACCAGCGGTGCCGGGCTTGGCTCAGGAGGCGAGCCCACGCGCCGGAGGGGAGGAAACGGAAAGTGAAGGAGCGGCGCGCCGGGGTGCCGATGGGCGCCCCCCGCGGCTGCCCGGGAGCCCCGGGTGCGCAGCGCGCCGGGGGCGCCGCGGGCGAACAAAAGCTGTGGCCGCGGCTGGCCCGTGGCGAGGTCGAGCCGGGCGCCGAGTGTTGTCGGGCTCGGTGCTGTGGGCTCGTTGCCTTCGGTTTAGAGGTTCTGCGCGTTTGGCGCAGCTCCGCTTCTGCGCGCCGCGTCGGTCCTGCTGCTCGCGCCGGGGCGAGCGTCTCCGCCCTCGGCGGGAGCGCGGGCCTTGGAGAAGGATCGGCTTTTTTACTCTTTGGTCCCTGTCCGTACTCTTTTCGTTTTCCTTCGGGGATGGGCGCGAGTCACCTTGGCGTCTCCTTAACCCCGGTGCCCCTGGCGTCACTTCTAGCTCTGTCCCATGGGCGACTCCCCCAGCGGAGCGGAGTTTGCGACCCGCATCTCCGCAGGGGCTCCCGCCGGCCGCCTCTGGGCCCAGCCCGGGAAGTAGTTTGGGGAAGACGGCCGGCCTTCCCCTGCGCGGGCATCCGCGCTCGTTTTTTTCCGAGGTAATTTCCCGCTAGGGGCAATAAATCGCCCCGTGGAGCGCGTCCCCGACGGCCTCCGGCTGCGGGACTGCAAAAACCCCGCGGACTTCGGGGCGGCCTCCCGCGGGACTTTGCCCGCCAAATGCAGAGACGCGGCGGATGTATCTAGGCCCCCCGGGGGGGGAGCCGGTGGGATGTCCGGAAGGACTGGCGCGCAACTCGCGCGCTCGGCGGGGCTATCGCAGCCCGCGGGCTCCGGGTCTCCAGGGTCAGGGGAGCACTCGGCAGCTCTGGGCCACGTGCTCCGCGCGCGCGGTGCGTGCCGAGGCCCGCGCGCAAAGCCCGCCGGGCGGGGGTTGCGCGCCTGCGCGCCGCGACCTCCCCGCCCCCACCCGCTCCCCGGGGCTTCGGCCGCCAGGGGGCGGGAGCGGGCGGCGCCGGGGTCCGCAGCGGGCAGTCTGGGGCGAGCGGGGCCAGCAGGTGCCCCGGGGCTTCTCGCCGGACCGTGCCGAGCGGTCCCCGAGCTCGGGCCGTTCGACGCCTGTTTGTGTTGGCGGCCGGTTCGGCCTCGCCGGGTGGAAAAAGTTATGGGGCTTCGGGGTGGCCGCGTGGTTCTGCTCTTTGGCATGCGGGCTGTGTGCGCCCCGAGAGGTGCGGTCCGACGGACACCGAGAGCCACGGCGGGGACGGGCGAGGGGCTGGGAGGGAGATGGGGCGCTCCAGGCGGCGCGCCTCTGAGCGAGGGAAGGCCTTGGGCCTGGGTGCGCGGCGCCTGCTCCCCGTTTCCAGGCAGCGGTCTATGACCTGCTGGGACAGCTGGCTGATGCAGGGGATTGGTGGGATTTGGGTTTCTCAAAGACATGCGCTTGCCGCGTTCTGGGGTCCTGGGCTCCTGTGGGCTTGGCGCTTGGGCTCAGCGAAGAGGCCTGGCTGGTGAGGCGGCCTCCCCAGCTCTGCTTGTTAGTTCCCGCCCAGTCCTTTCCCAGGCTGGTCCACCCACGGGAGTTCTCCCGCAGTCTCAGGGTCCTTCCTGTATTACTAGGTTTATTTATGGCGCATACCTGCAGCCTTCCAAGAGGGATTTGTGGGAGGCGGAGCTCCTGCTTCGAAACAAGTCTGTGATAGGTGTATGTGAGTGAAGTGTTCCCGGGCTCGTCCGCCCGGCCAGACGGGTTTGGGCCTGGGCACATGGCTCTTTTCCTAAGAAACCTAAGTTAAGGGGGCAGTGGGAACAGCTGTAGTGCGCCATCTTTAGTGTGTTTCTTCAGGGGTTGAGAAATGGCACGAAATCCTGACCACAGTCACACTGGGATCCTGGGGCCCTTTTAACTGGGTATCCGGCTCAGCACGACGCACATACCTGTAGTCCCGGGCCCCTTTGCCAGCCCTGGGTTGCTGAGAAGACTCATTGGCTCCCTTTTCCTTTTTGAAGGACTTAAAGGAGAAGAAGGAAGTTGTGGAGGAGGCGGAGAACGGCAGAGACGCTCCTGCTAACGGGAATGCTGTGAGTGTCCTTGCTTTTGACGTTTAGCAGTTCCTGGCCGAGAACTTGTCATAGTCTGGTGTTGGGTTTAGTCCAGGTGGAGGCGGTGGCTGAGCTCTGGGGCAGTTCCTGTGTGCAGCTCTCCTGATAGAGCTTCCAGGGGATCAGCTGATGAGGGCCTCGGGTGGGCTGAGGCTGTGGAAGCCTGGGGCAGGGTCTGGGGGAAGGGGTCATGCTCTGTCCTCTTTAATAACCTGGCATGTTTTTTGTCGAGCAGAATGAGGAAAATGGGGAGCAGGAGGCTGACAACGAGGTAGATGAAGAAGAGGAAGAAGGTGGGGAGGAGGAGGAGGAGGAGGAGGAAGGCGATGGTGAGTAGCCTTGTCCGTCTCCTCCTTTTTGGGTACCTTTCTCTGGCCTTGTCTGGCAAATGGGGAGGTATTGGGGGATCCTGGGGATGGGGGTGGGAGGACCACTTAGAACTGGCTTGCTCCTATGGAGTCGGAACTTTCTAATTTTTTGTTAGTGATGTGGAGCCGTGCCCCACACATGCATGTTTGCTCCCACGGAACTGCCTTCCGTGTGCTGTTGCTCTGGTCTCTGGGTGCAGCGGCTTGGGCTCTTCTCCCCTGTGAGGCCAAGTGCCTGTATGGGTGGCGTGGGTGCCCTGACTGCCCCGTTTGTCAGGCCGCAGAGCCAGATCAGGGACACTCGACCCTGGCAGATGTCTTCCTGGGAGGTTCTGCAAGGAGCAGCCGCCCCCCCATTCTGGCTGCCACTGGGTGTGAGCGGACGCAGGCTGAGGAAGGCAGTGTGGTTTACCTGGGATTTGGTTTCTCTCTAGGTGAGGAAGAGGATGGAGATGAAGATGAGGAGGCTGAGGCAGCTACGGGCAAACGGGCAGCTGAAGATGATGAGGTGAGTTCTGGTTTGAGGGGAGAGGGCTGGGGCGGGAGGCCCTAAATAAAGCTGGAGGGGCTGAGTGGGACCTACTGTTTGTACTTGGGGTTGTCTGTGGTCCTGAGTGGACCCTCATGAGGAGGACCGAGGAGCATGGGGCCTGGCTTCCGCAGGCCTCTAGCTGCCGGGGTCTGGTCCTTGTCTGTCCTGGCTCTGCCAGCAGGAGCTGAGGCAGTTGGTGGGTGGGCCCAGTGGGTTGGAGGGGACCTTGACAGTCTTTCCCTGCCCAGGACGACGATGTTGACACCAAGAAGCAGAAGACCGACGAGGATGACTAGACAGCAAAAAAGGAAAAGTTAAACTTAAAAAAAAAGGCCTCCGTGACCTATTCACCCTCCACTTCCGGTCTCAGAATCTAAACGTGGTCACCTTCGAGTAGAGAGTCCGCCCGCCTGCCCACCGCAGGCAGTGCCACCCGCAGATGACACACGCTCATCACCACCCAACCACAACCACAACGTGAATTTGCAACAGGGGAGGAAAAAAGAACCAAAACTTCTAAGGCCCTGCTTTTTTTCTTAAAAGTACTTTAAAAAGGAAAATTTGTTTGTATTTTTTATTTACATTTTATATTTTTGTACATATTGTTAGGGGTCAGCCATTTTTAATGATCTCGGATGACCAAACCAGCCTTCGGAGCGTCCTCTGTCCTACTTCTGACTTTACTTGTGGTGTGACCATGTTCATTATAATCTCAAAGGAGAAAAAAAACCTTGTAAAAAAAGCAAAAACAACAACAAAAAAACAATCTTATTCCGAGCATTCCAGTAACTTTTTTGTGTATGTACTTAGCTGTACTATAAGTAGTTGGTTTGTATGAGATGGTTAAAAAGGCCAAAGATAAAAGGTTTCTTTTTTTCCTTTTTTGTCTATGAAGTTGCTGTTTATTTTTTTTGGCCTGTTTGATGTATGTGTGAAACAATGTTGTCCAACAATAAACCGGAATTTTATTTTGCTGAGTTGTTCTAACAAAGCTGTCTCGAGCCTGGTTTTTCTGTGTTTGGGTTTCTTTAGGCCTGGGGAGGGCGCGAGGATGAGGAGGGGTGGATCTTGAACTGGCCCAGCTGATCGCGGGGACAGTGCGCTGGAGACGCCAGTTTGGGAGGGGTAGGCGTGCCTTCGGGCGACTGGGCGTGGTGGGTGGCCAAGGGTGACCGAGCTGCTGCTGCCAGGCCGGACACGGTGGGGGGCGCTGGAGTTAGGACCGAAGGAGCTGTTAACAAGTTCGGTCGCCCCCTGGTCGTACCAAGAACCTTTACCGATGTGGGACCACGTTGGTGCCAGGTGCTCTGGAAGGAGGTGTGCACGGCCCCGGGCACCCTGGCGGAACGGTGCGGGTGGGGCTGCCGTTCTGTGGGGCCTGGGGTGGGTGTTGGGCCGAGCGTACACCCAGGGGGAAGGTGCCAGAGACTCCGCCTGCCAGTGGGAGGACTGGCGGTTGCGGCCTTTCCTACAGGGGCCTCACCCGATTAGCTCGGCTGCGGAGTGGCTCCCCCTGGTGGTGGCATGTGGCATTTTCTGGGCCCTTAAGACGTATTTTCCAGGGCACCGGTGCGGTCTCGGCCTCATTCCCCCAGCTCTGACCTCCAGGAGAAACAAGTAGAGGGGTCCCTCGGTATCCGCCAGGAGTCGGCTCCAGGACCCCCTCGGTTACCAAAATAAGCGCATATTTAAGTCCCTTACATAAAATGGCGTATTTGCACATAACGTACGCACGTCCTCCCCTACACTTTAAATCATTTCTAGATTATAATAATGCCATATACATAGTTGTACTGTGGGGAATAATGACCAAGTTCATTATCCTACACGTTCAGTACGGTGCAGCATCGGTGCAGTGCCGGTGGACACGGAGGGCCGACTGCTTGGGCGGTCGGGAGGCCGGCCACCCGGCCTCGGGACCGGCCGGAGACGGCGAGTAGGCCGTTTAATTCTCAGGCAGGTTGTGAGCAGAGTCAGGAGAGCTAACTGAAGGAAGTGTGACCTCGAGCTCCAGTCCTCAGGGAGAGAGGTGACAGCCCACTCAGAACCTTCTGGGCTCCATGATGAGCTTCACAGGCCGAAGACCCCCGCGGGCATCCGTAGTGTGCGTCCTTGAATGGGGGTGTTTGTGCCGGTTCTCTAGGGGCTCAAGGAGGCTGAAGACCCCAGGCGTGGAGGGGCCGGGAGTCGGCTTCTGGCTTCTGACTTCGAGGTGGAGAGGCTGCAGGACCCACCCTGAGGGAGAAGCTGTGTTGGCCCTGAGAATGCAGAGGTGTGGGCCTGCTGCCACCTCTGCCACCAGCTGGGTGACCCTGGGCCTCCTTCTCCCTCCTGAACGCGGTCTTAAAGACGCCTCTCTCTGATGTCACGGGATCCAAGTGAGGTACTCATGGGCGTGAGGAAAGCAGGGTCAGAATCCGGGGGCACTTTCCCCAGCCTCCAGTGCCCCTGAGTCTGTCCCACAGGCAGGGGGAGCTGTGGGCAGAGGAGGGGGTGGGGGGCCGAGAAGCCATCCCCCCCCCACCCCCGCTCCCCGCCGCCAACCCTCTGGCCATGTGGACGTTCCTTCCCTCACCTTTGAGCTGACTGGGGTGGGGCACACACTGCTTTAAAATAAGAAAGAGCCCCTGGGACCCCAGACCCTTCTGGGGCGGGGCGGGGCCGGGGGAGGGGGTGGGGGACAACACACATTTGTGGGGTTTCATCCACCCCCCTCCCCTGCCTTCCTCTCTCCCTCCCTTCCTCCCTCTCAGGCCACCACTATTTGCATTAAGGAGTCGTCTGTCATCAAAACGCTTGCAGTGGGGAGGGGCTTGGGGGCACAAAGGTTAACAAGGGATGAGCACAAGGACAAGGGACTGACATAGCAGGGAGGGCTTCCCTGGGGAGGTGACACTGAAGCTGAGGCTGGAAGGGCCAGGAGGATGAAAAAGGAGGTGCAGGGAAAGTTTAGGGGGCAGGAGCAGTGTGTGGACAGGCCCCGATGCAGGAGGGTGGTGAGGGTGCAGGGGTGAAGGGGCAGGCCAGGTACCAAGGCCTATAGGATTTGAGGAAGCTCTGGAGGAATTTTAAGCAGGAAAACTGGAAAGCACTGAAGAGGTATCTGCAGAGGTGGGGGCCTGGGTTAAGAGGAGGTGCTGGGAGGCAGAGAGACGGGTGCATGGAAGACCACACGGGGTAGGGTGTCAGCACTGAGGGATGGGTTGGATGTTGGAGGCAGGGCCCACCAAGAATGCCCTGAGCTCAGGCTTGAGCCCTCCAGCACAGGGAGGGGCTGTTTACCACAGAGAAGGGGCAGGAGATGGAGGTCTGGAGCCGCCTGGCAGCCTCACTGCATTGAGGTGAACTGTCAAACGATGTTGGGGGCCCAGGTCTCGAGGGCGGGAGGGAGGCTGGGCTGGGCCAGAGTAACAGAGGCCAGGGTGTGAACAAGGCAGGCCAGGGTGAGGGCACAGCAAGAAGAGACAAAGCTCAGGGCACACCAGGGAGCACACCGAACTGGGTGCTGTCCCTCTGCCCCACCTTCCTTACTCATCAGCCACATCAGCCTCCTCATGTCTATGGCAAGCGTGGTCCTCCCTCAGGGCCTTTGCATATGCTACTTCTGCCACAGAAATGCCTGGCTCCCAGACTTCTCATGTCTGGCTCCATGTTACGTCTCAAAGCCAATGTTATCTCTGTAGGGAGCCCTTCTCTGGTCCCTAATCTAAAGAAGGCCCTCCCCAATTCTTTCCCTTGGCCACATAGCAATTCTCACAAAAAAGGTGAGTTTGTATATTTATTTACCTGTTTGTGTGTTTTTTGGCCCCACTGAAGTCAGGGGCCACTTCTTATTCACCACGTTTCCCTTCAGACGGTCAGTATTCTGTCCATTCCCTTAATTTGTTCATTCATTCATTCATTCATTCATTCATTCGTGTATGTACCGAGTGTTCTTTCTGTGCCAGCCATGGTTCTAGGCTCCAGAGACAGAGAAAGGAGCAAGAGAGACGAGGCCCCTCCTGACACAGCAGGACACCTCCGGGTGGCGGGACACCATTCCACACCTTGACTCCCCCACATCTGTGGTTTCCGCCAGGCGCCACGTTCTGGGGGCTCCCAGGTGCTGGAGCTATGGAGGGAGACACAGTGTGGGGTGCCCTCCCTGGCCGCTCAGGCCCCAGGCCCGTCTCCCACGGAGCTGTCTCCAAACCGCGGCCAGGGTCAGGGTCAGACCCAGGCTTTGGTAGGAGCGACCCTGTGACCCTGTGTGCCCACCCCATGGCCCTGCGCAGGCTGGCTGCTGGTCTCTCAAAGCCGGACTGGCCGGCTGCTCTCTGTCCCACTGCCAAGGGCAGCTCCGTCCTGTGGATGTTCCCAAGGCCCAGTGCCACGGGGTCTCCAAGGCAGGAGAAGGGGCGAGGAAGACCACACAGCAGGCAACGCCCGGGGCTGGGACCAGGTCTAATGCAGCTCCCTCAGGCTGAGGCCCACTCAGAACTACTACCTCCCGAAAGCCCCAGAAAGGAGGTGAGGATCTTAGCCATGTCCAGATGCAGACGTGGCAGCCATGTTAATATGGGGCGAGTAACTGGATTTTGCTGGGCCTCCATCTCCTCCTCTGCACAGTGGGAGCAATGGCATGAGGCCTGAGCCAAGGGCCAGAGCTGCCTGTCTTAGGGTCCCACGTCGGTGCTGAGCTCGTTGTACCCTCTGTCCCACTGGCATGGCCTTGCCCCACCAAAGCTTTGGCCTGGAACAGCCCTTGCTGAAGGGCTTTTCAGCAGAACCCCCTTTCCTCTAGTCCTGATTTATCACTGCCTGGCAACCTGTCTTCGGGGTCAAGGGTCACCCGGATGGGACTCCCAAATTTGCCTCCAGGGGCAAGGACTGGGCCACCCAAGGAGCCAAAGTTGGAAGATTTGCAGGGGACGGGCGCCCTCTGGTGGACACAGAGGAACTGCAGGGGGCTCCCCTGGGTTTTGCTCAGACCAGGAAAGAGTCCTTGAATGGGCCCTGGCCCCAGAGGACATGGCCACCCCCTCCCCGCAACAAGACCTTCCTCTGTCTCTGTGGCTGGAACCCCAGTTAGATGTGCGAGTCAGTGGCATTTCCCAAGTCTTCCCTGTGAGCAGCTGATGGCCCATCCCAGGAATCTGGTCCTTCTGTTCCTGGAGGGAGACCCCAGGCCTCCCCAGAGCCAGAGCTGAGGCCGAGTCAGCTCCTCCGGAGTCACGGGCCATCTCTGGGTTCTAGGTTCCTAGGCTCCCTCTTGCTTAGCTCTGTTCAAATGCTCGGTGTGCACAGTGCCCTCCCAGGGCAGGCCAGCTCTAGGTCATCTCTGGGCCCTATTGTAGGACTCTTCACACTGGCCGCTGCCCTGAGTGCAGCCCCAGGGCCTTCAGCTGCTTGGAATTGGGGACTGGGGGTGGGGGCTCCCAGCTGCACTCCCTGGCACTCTCTACCCCAGGCCTGAGGGTCAGGATCTGGTGCCACCTCTCCTCTACTGCCATCACTGGCCCAGGGTCCAAAGGCCTCCTGGATCTGAGTCCTTCCAGGGCCCCGACGGCTGGCATCCTCCTACCAGGTCTCCTCTGTGGCCTCCTGTGTCCTGGATGCAGGCCAGCTCTGCCTCCCTCAGGCCCCTGGCCACTCCCTGGTGCCCTCCTGGTGGAAGCTGCTTAATGGGGGTGGAAACCCTGGTCTCAGCTTTACTTGAAGTAGTCTAATTTTGCAGTGTGGCTGCTTGTCCCCACCCTGAATCTCAAGCCTTTGAAGGCAAGGTCAGGGCCAGCCAGGGAAGGGGGCAGGGCTCTCCCCAGGACCATCTCTCCAGAGACCTCAGCCTACATTCACAGGGTCTGGTCTGAGCTCCGATTGGTGGTGATGAAAGCTCAAATCAGGAAACACAGCTGAAACATTCTAAGGCTGCCTGGGACACTCACCTTGTATACCGGGTGAAGGATATGTGCATTATTTATGAAAAAGGCCTAGCAGCCAGTGGCTGGTGTAGATTCTGTGAAGTCCTGAGCACAGCCAAGGGACCCAGTTTGGAGGGTAGATGCCTTCACAAGCTGTCTGTCAAGGCTGCTGCCCATAGCAACAGGAAGTGCCAGGTGGTCACTTGAGACAATCTCATTTCACATGCACCCGTGCTGGGGCCCAGCTGCGAGGCTCTTGGCAGGGAGCAGATCCCTTGCAGGAAGGAGCTGCTGGTGAGGATTCCAGAAGGTACCAGGGGACACCTGTTGTTTTTGCCACCAGCAGCCATCCCTTCACCCTCCTCTCGGCAGTAATCTCCTGAAACAGGGTCCAGTTTGCCTCCTGGAGAACTTCTTCTCTCCTGCTCTCAATCAAGCCGAATGGGCAGAACACGTGACTCCGTCCTGGCCAGTCAGTGCTCTGAGCCTGCTCTCCCTGGCCATACTGATTGGCTCAGAGCTGGCATATGACCCAAGCTGGTGACTGAATCAGAGTGAGCCCTGGGATTTTAGATTCAGTTGCTGGGAAGGGAAGAAACTTGGGCCTGGGCCTTGCGCCTTGAACTTAGGCAGCTGAGTGAGAGGCAGAGGCTGTAGCCCATGCAGATAGAAGCAGAGTTGAGCCAAGAGGAAGAGGAACTCTAAGTTCTGACAACATTCCTTGAGCCCCTGGGTCCAGCCATGCCAGAAGCTAGATCAATCTCTGGACTTTTCAGTTATATATCAATCAGTTTCTTCCTGGCTTAGGAAGGTTCAGGTTGGGTGTTCTGTCATCTCTAACTGAGTGATACCAGTAAACAGGAGACTATGGGGCTCCCAGCTCCAGTCTCCAAGACCAACCAGGCCTCCATGAACACAGACAGCTAGAGGAGAGAGGAGCTCAGAGTTGTGGGGGATTGCTTCCCTGGTGTGGTCTCAGGTTGATAGGGAACAGAAGGAGATGAATGGGCCTCAGAAGAGGCTGTGATGCCCATGGTCCAACTCTCAATGGAATCGCAGAGTACTGCTTGACTCATTCCCAGCCAGGTGGTGGTGGTGCGGGGGGTGGCCCAGGGTCATCTGAGCTGCCCACCTTGTGTCCCCTGCCTGGAGTCCACTTTTCCCTCCTCTCCAGCTGGCGGTGCTCTTGGGTCCTCTGACCTCCCAGGGACCCTCTGAACCTACACTGTTCCCACCCGTGCCTCACAGCCAAACACAGTCTCATTGAACTGAGTCGATTGCTCTGTGAGGCTCCTGGATAAGGGGTGAGACCCCCATCTTCATGCAGCCCGGCGCCTCCTACCTGTCTCTCGGCCCCAAGGTCTGCCTGAGAGATGAGATCCATCCCGTTTGGCAAAGTGCTGGGGTAAGCAGTGTTAAAAGGGTTTTCTTTCTGCAGAACTCATTGGGTCTTTAATAAACCGAGGAGTCTCCAAGAGGAAGGTTTAACATGCAGCTCATCTCAAATTTATTTGACCTGGAGTTTTTTCACCAAAAGCCTATTAACATAGTGAAGGACATTAGTGTCCAGAAAAAGCTGATCTTGCACAACAAGGACCCTCACCAGGGCTCAGGAATATTTGCTGAACTAAACAGATGATGGAAAAGGATTCCTTTTGGGAACCAGTTTCACAGTCTGGCTCTTAGAACCCTGCGTGGGCCTCATGCAGGCTCCCTTGGCTGCAGGGGTTCGGGGCCCTGTGCTCACAGTGG
The DNA here is from genome assembly GCF_041296235.1 of Equus asinus. NCBI lineage: Eukaryota > Metazoa > Chordata > Mammalia > Perissodactyla > Equidae > Equus > Equus asinus. Next base: position 9,133,431 of record NC_091808.1, on the reverse strand, counting down.
TGTCCCTTGTCAACACAGCCCAGGAGGTGACTGATGTCAGTAGGTCGGGGGACAGTAAAGGGTGGAAACTGGTACAAACCTTTCTGGAAAGCATTTAACCCTATATATCAAGATCCAAAAAATGTACACATTTTTTTTTGACCTAGAAATTCATCTGCAGTCCCATTCTGTATCCTAGGAAAACATCTACCGCTTCCCACAGTTAGTTATTCTCTGGATCCTTCTGGCCAGCCTCCCCACAATGTCCCAACTCTGACTCCTGTGGCTTCCACTGGAGCCTGGGGCCGTGGCCTGCTGGACAGTGATGCTGGGCCGTCACCTAGAAGGTGCTGAGGAAGGACAGGTTCCAGTCCCATAGGAGAGGTGGCAGTGGATTCTACAATTCTGAACCCTTGGGCAACAGTGTTCCTGGTGAGCTTTGAGGGCCTGCTAGCTTCTCTACCAGTCAACCTCTCAGTAAGCATCTCTCCCCAGGAGATGCTCATTCCTGTCCTTGGAGACAATGTAGTCTGAATCCATTTTAAAGGGTTTTTTATTTTTCTTTTTTCTCCCCAAAGCCCCCTGGTACATAGTTGTGTATTTTTAGTTGTGGGTCCTTCTAGTTGTGGCATGTGGGATGCTGCCTCAGCATGGCCTGATGAGCGGTGCCATGTCTGCACTCAGGATTCGAACTGGTGAAACCCTGGGCTGCTGAAGTGGAGCGCATGGACTTAACCACTCGGCCATGGGGCCAGCCCCTGAATCCATTTTAAAGAGAGAACATTTCCTGACCTTGGCATCAAGTGGGTCCCATTACTAGGTAGGTGGGCTTTCTGTTATTTTTCTGCTCAGCTCTGGGGCCTGCCAAAATCACAAACAGCGACTTCACTTTTAAATGCTTATTCTCTTGTTATGCAATGCCATTTTTTAGCTGTGGCACTTCCAATGGTTACTTGCCTCCCCAGGGAGGCTAAGGAGGTGCCTGTGGGCAGGGGCAAGGTTTTCCTCATCAAATGATTGTGCACCTCCTCCAGAACACCGCCAGATCCACAACTGAGGTCCCAGAACTCCTGCCATAACAATACCATTGGGGCCAGGAAGTGTCTGAGGATCGATATTGTCATACAAGCATTTCAATATCATAAAATATCTACTTTTAAGTAAGTGTGAACCCTCCAAGAAGAACCTTAGCCTGATTGTGGCAAATGCATTGTAGACTGTTGCTGAATCTAAGCCAATTAAAAGAGAGTAACGATTAGTAGACCATCTGCCAGAAGAGATGGTTTGGATTCCAATCCTGACCAAGGGCTGGGCCCCCAGTACACAGTATGTATGACCAACAATCTCCCATGAAAGAAGAGAAATGACCATTATCAACCTCTGTGATAACATAGAACAGTAAAATGCAATTCTAAGTTCTGTAAATAGGTAGACCAACCATGTATAGCTCTACTACATAGGGGTGCCCTGTGTACCACAAATATTCAGATGCCATAATGTTTAGCTCTCATGCACACACTTTAGCCCAAAATCAAAGTAATGATTATAATATAAATGAAACATCCAAGTGACAATAATTTTGCTTATCCTCTAATAATTGAGAAGAGCTATGTGGGGGATGATTTGAATAAATCAAGTCACTTAAAAAGTCATTCTAGGAAATTTGAGTAAATGCATTCTCTTTCTTTGAATGCATTTCTTTAATAAGTACAAGAATTCAAAAGCATTCCCTGGAACCAAGAGCTGTCTCAGAGTTCAGAAGCAGGTGCTGCAGGGGAGGAGGAACTATTCCTGTGCCCTCTGGGTCCTTCTGGCTGGTCTGAGACTTAAATCGACATGAGGCAGAATAACAGGAGGAAATAAAAGTTTAATAACACGTATACATGGGTGAAACCCAGGAAAACTTGAGTAACTCTCCAAAACAGCCAAAGCCACCACCTTAAATACCATCTTTAGCTAAAGACAAAGGAGGATGTTGGGGATAGTGGTTTGGGACTTCAAAGGGGAGGAAGGCAATTTATATGGAGATGGAAAAGCAAATGTTTGGTAAACAAAAGTTTGCTGGGCCTCTATAGACAATGAGAGCAGAGAACTTTGATAAAAATGGGCTTGCGAGTCTCCTCCTGCACCACACCTAGTTTATATTATGTTAGGGCTATCTTATTGTATTAGCTACTTCCTGGAACAGGCCTTCTATCTTAAATTCTTTTAGGCAATTAGGGGGAAGGTCAACGTTTCTTTCAGAGTCTTTTGTCTCTCAAAATAATCAAGCTAAAGAGACACATTTTGGGGTGGCTAGTTCTGATCCTCCACAGTGGTCAATACCCACTTGTTGTTGCTGCCGTCAGTGATGTATGTTTCTATAAGTGCGGGCCCTCCACAACCAGTTCAACTGACCCCATCTTGTCAACAGAGAAATTCAGAGTGGTTTCTCAGGAACTGAGACCCCTTGTCCAGTTCAGGCCAGTTGAGGCCACCAAGCCATCAACTGGGCCTGTGCAAATGCTCAATATTATTGACATCAAGGAGCTAAACTCCACCCTCTGTCATGGTAACACTGCCATTTTGTAACCATGCATCCTAGAAGAGGCATGAAGCTTGACTGTGCTTGCACAGATCATCAATTACCTCACCTCTCCTCACCTCCCATCATCTATCTCCACACTTCAGACCACCCTGCCCTTCATCCCATAAATTGCCCCATACCCAGGATCAAGGAGAGAGATCTGGGGGGACACACCCTCTATCTCCTTGCAGATCAACCTCGCAAAATAAGCTGATTTCTTTTCCCAAAAGCTGTTGCCATAATTAGCTGGCTTTTTTATGTGCATTGGGTAGGAGAACCCCAATTTTGTGCAGTAACATTTCTAACCCTCTGAAAGGCATATTTTAAAACTAAGGGCTTACCAGAGTTCTCCAAACTTTCTCTGTTCCAGCATACTTAGTGTCTTAGTAACTTTTTCACAGTGCAAGTTGACCAAAATAAATAACAATTCTCTTTATTAAGTACTTATATCTTAGTAGCTGTTGTATTATTCTGGAGAAAGAAAAGCCACATCAATTGAGAGGAAAAATACTTTTATTTCATTTATAATCACAATGACTTACTAATGGAGTGAGTGTGCCTGTTGGGCACTGCACAGCTTCTCAGACCTTGGAATCAGATTGGACACCACCATCCTCACTTCTTGTTCACAGTGACTTTTGAAGGGTACTTGCTTTTTATCACCAAAACCTTCAAAAATCAGGTTTCCCAAAGATAGTTCATCAAAAAGAATGTAGTGTGGTCTAATGTTGAAACCGAACTATCTCAAGCTAATGGTTTGAGCAGCGTGCGACAGATGTCTCGTATTGCTGTGTTTCCTTTGAAAATTAAAAGATCCTGAGGCACCCCTGTGACTTTGCTGCAGTGCCCTGGGGTGCCTTGATGTACAGTTTGAGAACCAAATGTATCCACCAAATCTCTGCTTCTTACTCCATTGCACTCTGCGCCTCAGTTTATTCAAAGCTACAGTCGAAGCCACTGTTTCAGACCAAATAAAAGCACCAAAAGAACTGCTAAAGCAGATTATGTCTTCACTTTGAGGGCCATTGTAACAGTGCATTTTGAATGCTGCAAAACAATTACCAGGGCACTATCAAGTTCTAAAAATAAACTTGACAGTACCAAGGGATTGGTGACCAGATGCACATCTTGGGGCTCTCTCTTGTGATGTGAAGGATAAATCAGAAGGGGAGGCAGTGCCATTCATTGGCTGGACTGGCCCCAGATGGTTATAGGAAGTGCGCCGGGGCAGTGGGGATGAAGGACACAATGGGGGAGATGTTCCTGAAGCTCAGTCAATAGGCCTCCGTCTACTGGATTGTGGGGCAGCCCATTCTCCCCTCTAACCTGCAGGAAGTTCTCATCTTTCTCCCACACCTGGGTGGTTGTTTCTATCTACCCCTCCCGGCCAAGCCTGGGGGGTGAAGGAAGCAGGACATCAGCACCTGACCTCTTTGCCCCTCGTCTTCCTCATTTCTCCTCTCTAACCTGCACCAGGCTGGAGGGGCAACCTTCACTCCTCCCGCAGGGCAGGCCTATCCTGTCACATCCTGGGTTCTTTGTAGTAAAGGAGACAAAGGCGGGTGGCACGCCTGATTCTTGCATTGTTGATGATGGTTTAAGGGATTTAAAAAATCTTTTCTTTCAAGTAAAACGTGGCTTTCCAGACTACTGACATGCTGGGGACTGTCCCTCCTGTTTTGGTGGTCAAAAGCTGAATCCTGACTTCTCTCTGTTTTTTCACCTCCTCACTCCAGACTGACGCTGCCATTGTGCTGTGCTGTTTCTTCAGAGCGTTGATTACCACCTGAAATGGTTTGCTTTCTGTCTCGTCTCATTAGAATCTAACGGTAGGGACTTCACTCATCTTGTCCAGCAAGTATCTCCATCATTTAGAACAACGTCTGGTACATAAAAAGTGCTCAATAAATATGCATGGAGGGAATGTATAATGCTTCAAGAATTTGTACATAGCACGTTCTCAATATACAACAGCTAGAAAAAAAATCCAAAATCCACCAACAAATATTTTAGGGACAAGGCAGCTGGAAGAAAATAAAGAGCCTGCAAAGGAGCAAGGAGAACACCCAGGAAAGGGGCTCCCAGAATCCAAGAAGAGAATTTCCAGGAGACGGCGCAAGAACAGAATGCAGCAGATTAAGCAAGGAGGACTGGAAGGGGTAGATCAGTGGAGTTCGTTGATGCACCCCAGTGGAGGAGAACACTGGCCGGAGCCAGACAGCACGGGCTTGAGGAGCAAATGAGAGGTAGGGAGTGGAGACAATCCCAAGAAGTTTGGATCTGTAGAGAAAGAGGATGGAGCAGGGGCTGGAGGCGATGCAGGATTGAAGGAAAGCCTTATTTTTAAAAATTTATTTTTTAGGGTAACTTGAACATGTTTTGTAGGCTCAGAGTTGAAGGATCCAGAGAAGAGAGGGCTTTCCTGATTTTTCTGAATTGTGTGTAATCTCTTTTTCCTTTAAACTCCCACCTTGTACTTCCCTGCTGGCAGGCATTTCTAATTACTTGTCATATCCCTCTGCTGGAGAGGAAGCTCCGTCAAGGCAGCCCTGTGCCTCGCACGACATCTTGTTGATACAGACAATAGGCCTGTGAGTGTGGCCGGAGTGTGGCTAGATCCCCTTTGGTAGACTTTGCTTCCTGCTACCCCCTCATGCCCAAAGAGGGTCAGACTCAGTGCTTCACCACACGCCCCACCACACAAGTCCAACTCTCAAAATACTGCCAAGTAACACAGATGGGGAGATGGATGCACATGGCAGAGGTTAACCACGATTCTTGAAATAGAAATCTATGTTTGAAAGAGTCTCTAAGTTCTCCCAAATCCCTCTGCAGGGCTGTGCTTCCTGATTCTTCTGTCCTCTCCTCCCCTACACAGACTCTAAACGTCTTCTTGTTGCCCTGAGCGGCTGAACGCTTCCCCTCAGCCTCACAGGGCGGGACTGGGCCCACACTTTGTTCCTTGAGCATGCTGCTCGGAGACCTGTTTATTTTACAGCCATCGCGCTTGTGCGTACGTCTCTAACATTCACCAAGTGCCTCGACCAGTGTTTCTCCAAGTATGGTCCACAGGCCACCTGCATCAAAACCTGGGTGCTTTCACAGGCAGATTTCTGGGCCCCATATCTACTGAATCAGAATTGCTGGGGTGTGGCAGGTGCCCATCAATGTTTGAGAACCAGTGGCTGTACACCGTGCCAGGCCCGGTCTGCATGCTGCTGCTTCCAATAACATTCTGTGGCCTTCGATGTATCCACAAAAACCCCAGACGCAGGCATCTGCACTTGCACCCACCCTACAGGGGCCACCCTGGACCTACCAAGGGTCTTCGTCCCCGCAGCTCCTGTGTCCTCTCCTCTTGCTTGCGTTCACCCCGGCCTGTACCACTTCCCTTGTGCTCCCACCGTAGCGTTCAGCCGTCCCCTCTGCCAGCTCAGATCCCACCTGCACAGCTTACAGAACCCCTTGATCAGTGCTGTCCCTGGAGCACACACTTTTTGCCTTGCTTATTTCATAATAAAATGATAAATATTTCCTGAGCATATGTATTGTTACCCAGAGAGATGGTAAGCTTCTAACTACAATTGGCCTATAATTCTGTGTTCTCAGAGCAGCTAGCAAAGCAGTGTGTCCCTGACCGTCCGGGCTGGGTGAGCAAGTGGAGAAGACAGTGAAGGAGGCTCTAAGCAGGTAGAGAATTCGCTGGGAAGCCCTTTCTCCATGAGAATGTGTCCCGTGCTCTGAGAGCCTTCCCTGATGGAATTCTGGGGAGCAGATATGGTTCAGGAAATGGGAAGGAGACGGGTTTACTCTGAGAATATTGATGGCATTTTTAGAACGCAAAAGGAATCCTTGACTCATTTTTACCTTGTTTTTTTAAATCCAATCTTTGGTATTTAAAAATCAGCTTTTGGGCCGGCTCCGTGGCCGAGTGGTTAAGTTCGCGCGCTCCGCTGCGGCGGCCCAGGGTTCGGATCCTGGGCGCGGACATGGCACCGCTCGTCAGGCCACGTTGAGGCGGTGCCCCATATCCCACAACTAGAAGGACATGCAACTAAGATATACAACTGTGTACAGGGGGGGTTTGGGGAGATAAAGCAGAAAAAAAAGGAAAAAAAATCAGTTTTTGAAGACAAGAGATCTAACGTGAGGAACAGAATCATCAGGGAAAGGTGGCGAGAGGATGCTTAAATATACTGCTTCTCCTCCCCCCGCACAGATGCAAACAGACGCTTCAGGAACAACAGAGGAGAGCAGGAACCAGAGCAGGGGCACACCAAAGAAGGCCCATCTCTTGGTGTATTCTGCTCTCCTCTGGCTCAGATCTTACTACTTTGGGAACCAGAAAACTTTTAATTGTTGGTATTTTATAAAGGACAGTGAAGGCTCCTGGTAGCTCAGAGGTAAGTTCCTAAAACAGAACGCTTTTTATTTTTCTCTCTTATGCCAGACTTGAGAGCACTGCAGATGTAATCACTGCTCCCCCACACTGGCTTCCTCTGACCACGGTTTGTAAGGCCTCCCAGCATCCCGCCGCATCCCAATGCTTGCCCATCGTCCTCCAGTTAAGTTCAGGAGATCTTTTCTTCATTTTGTAACTTCTATTCTCTCACTTAGTCCCTACTCTACCAGCTTAGCACTTCTACACTTTCTGGAAACCTCTTGAACAAATGCACATTATAAAGGAATGGAAAAAGTTAAAAACAATGACAATGAACAAACACAAGGGTGCATGTGTTGTGGAAGAGAACCACTGACTATGCTGCCTGAAGACAAATGTTAAGGTCATGGGTCTTGTTCGGGTTCGTTGTACATTCTTGGAAAGCAGCAACTGAAGCGCTCAGGAATCGCAAGATCTATCAGTTGATCTCCGGAGTACAATATAGTTGTGATCCGACGGTCTGATAAATCTTCCTTCTCGTCATGGAGCGAGGTTCACGTTCCAGAAAAAGGAGAGATGAAAGCAGTGCCATGCTAAAGACTGTAGGAATGTTTTAATTCATGTTTTAATTCAGTACATAATAATATCACAGTCTATTTTACAAGTTAAATGTATGAGAATGTATGAAATAGAAATGGTACGAAAAAACTAAACATGGGTCACGAACTAGAAGTTTTCCAAAACGGGGGGCCAAAGGAAGACATGTTGCCTACCGGGCCCAAGGAAGAGGTAGGGAGGGTGACAGGAACAGCATCAGCTCGTGGTATGTGTTCGTCCCCAGGTTTACTCTGGGAGGAGTTGAGGCACGTCCTCTGCCCCGGTCTGGGGTTGGGAATTTAGTCTGGTGGGTGGAAGATGGCAGCTTGAGAGAAAAAAGCCATCTGGCTACCTACACAGAGCTGGTCCCCTGGTGGCCGCAGGTGGGTTTTGCCATAGAGGGAATTAGGGGTAGAAGTGTCAAAAATCAAAAGTGTGGAGGAAAAAAGTAAACCATTTCCTCCTTCCCCCAAAAAACCCCAAATTCTTGAAATGCACACACATTCTTCTCTCAAACGTAGAAAAGTCTCACTCTGGATGTGCTTACAAGAAGGTCGTCGTCAAAAAACTTTGTCTCTATGATAACATTCCCACTATAAGGAAGAAGAGAGGGTGAAAGAGCGAGCATGTTAGGCAACCGATTTCATTGGCGCAAAGTGGTTTCAATCTGGGTCTGCTGGGCCCACGGACGTGCACCCACCTAGAACCTTGGCTCGAGGACATTAAATCTGTGTCCATATGGGGTTAGAAGTCTAACATGACATTTAACTTACGTGACTAGGTGTGTCCTCCTCGAGTTCAGAAATCAGAAGAGAGAGCACGTCTTAATCCTTGGTACACTTATGGCCCTTAGCAGGGTGCTCTGCACACAGAGGTGCTTAGGATACGGCTGGCCTCCTGATACACATGGAAGCCTGCAGAACTCAGAGGGTAGCTGTCCCTCCAATGCCCATGTCAGTCGACAGCTGTGGGTCGGCCTGTCCTGCATCTGCTCTCCTCACTTGCTCTTCTTTTGGGGAACCACCCCATCGCCAGTCCTTGGGTCAATCAAGTGGTCCCTCCCTCACCTGGCAAAGGGGTGGGCACAGGATGGAATTTGGGCCAATCAGACTCTCTCCCCTGAGCAGGATCCTTCCTATGGTTGCTCCTTGAGGAGGAGACCACCCCCAGGTTGCTGCATCTTTCTAGTTGCCCAGGTCTTAGCGCTACCCTTTCAACTCTGTCACGTTAGCCAGAGTCAGTTTCTGTGGCTTTAACCAAAGAAACCAAACGGCACAGCTGTATTGTGCAGAGTGGGATTTCATTTTTCTTGGTGGGTATCTCAGGGTTTCCAAACCAAACCACACTTGAATCATGATAAGGGCAAGAGAGGCACTGTTTTGGGTTCTAAAAAGCAAGACAGGACTTAACCTAAGTATGTTATCAGACTTACCGGTTTTAGTACCTGAAAGAAATCAGGCCTGGCCAAGAAGAAGTCAAACGAAGTTTAATGAAACCTAAAAAATGCCCTTCTACATACTACACTGTACTTTCCCAGGGTAATTAATAGCCAGCAGATACTTTTTTTAGTAATTAGTTATAAAATAGATAAGGAACTCAAGATCTGACTGATTGATAGAATATAAAAATACCCACTATTGTAATTAAAAATCTATTAAAGACTTATAAAGTAAATAACCTCTGTGTATAAATTTCAATGTGGTTTTCCTAAAGGACCTGTTTAAAGAGATGGGCCAATACTACACAATTATCTGTGTGAATAACTTATTACTAGGCACTATGACCAAAACCTTTGAAAGACTGATATCTTTTCCCAAGAAAAAATGGTAGGTGGGCAGTTATTGACTATTTTTGGACAATGGACAAACTATTCTTTGAGCAGGAAGCATAGCTAAGCTATGCTAGTCTCTGAAAAACTGCAACCAAACATTGTCCTCTGAAACAGAATTAGGACTTTGCCAAATTCCATTAAAGGCCATCCAAACAAAGTATAGAGTACCAAAAGTTTGGTAGTCAGGAAAGGGAGCAAATTAGCATAGGTTTAATATATATTATATACCAGTTTCTTTCCGTATCATCTCATTTTATCCTCACTACACCTTGGTGAAAGAGAATTATTAATTCTCTGTTTAGAAAGGAGAAGAATAAGGCCCAGAGAGGTAAAGTACATTGTCCCAGATTATACAGCTAGTGAGGGTTAATCAGGAATTTAGTCTAAAAGTCTAATCTAAATCTTTTCACTCTCTCCATTCCATCACACTGTCTTCTTCACATGACAATGTCAGTGACCGGTAACCCGGATTCCCCTGGATACTCTTTTATTCTTATGTTCAGCCTAGGTTGCCTTCCTGCTAAACGGGACCACGAGTCCCACCTGCCTGGAATGCCTGCTTCTAGACATACTCCACAATTCCCGTGGCCTGTCACTCACGTTAGCACGCTGGCTGGCATCATCTGGGACTCGGGTGCTGCCTCTATCAGGGACTGCCAGGTGTTTGTGGAATTAGGGATCACAAAGCCAAACTCGAAGAACCATTCTGAAGGAAGAAGGAAAAGCAGGTGAGAGGGCACCCCAGAGTTTCAGGGCTCCTTGTCCCCCTTATTTAGAGGGAACCTCTTCCTACCTGGAGAACCCGCAAAGAACCCATCAGAAACCTCCCAGGCCAGAGGCATAAGAAAGGACACGGAAGCCCCCTTCAGGCTGTCCTTTGAACCACATGAGGGGCCTGCTCCCTATGCACTGGGGTCTAAAGGACAAGAACCAGTAGGAGGATACAGTACAAGCAACACTTTCTTAGAAGTAGGCTGGATGTAAAGTATAAAGAGAAGTACAGAATAGGCCCTTTGACTTGGAATTTCAGCTCTGAGACACACATGTGCACTCTTACACTTGTGCTGAAAACTCAGTGCAGAGTGGCCTTGTTGGTCAATCTGTAGGAGACCGTATGGAGAGCACCGTACCAGGCCCTAGTCAGCAGCTGCCTTGTGACCATGTTACAATAACATGTCACTGACAAAGGAGGTACCAACCCCAGGCCCACCAGTGTCAGAAACCCTTTTGTTGGGCTCAAAGCCCCTTGTAGCTGTCAGCGTTGTTTCTGTTTGTTTTCGCTGGGGGTCCCAATCTCACAGGGTATAGGAATCCTATCACAAACTGAGTTGCAAAATGAATGTTACCGAAGCAGTGCTTTGGTCCCTTGGGATGTGCCTTTTGTCCCTGTGACCTAAGCCCAGATTTCAGGCACACAGGCAGCAGAATACCTTCTAGGCATTGCCCTTTGAAGTAAACTTTTTGTTCCAAGCGGAATTTTTCCATTTGCTCTGCTGAAGAGAAGTTCAATTCTCGAGACACTGCCTTACACTTGAGGATTTTCTTGGGAACACGGGCTGGTAAAGAAAAAGAAATATCGAAGTCATTCTAAATGAAAACCCCATGCCCGTGGTGCTTCAAGTTTCTGGGAGCTTCTGAGAGCTGATTTAGAGAGCACGTTATCTACGTTAAATTTCAGAGAATGCCTTGGTAATAGAATTACAGAATTTTTAGTTAAAGGCAGAGGTCCCCAAGTGGTCGAGTGCATTTGACCGCAGTGTTCGAGGTCTACCCAATTTAGTGCATCTAAGAGCCCTACCTACCTACTCTCATCAGGAAGGGGGCTGAATGGGCACCTTCTCTTTACTCTGCTCTGTTGGTTTTAACTCCTTAGTTTTTCTTTTATTGCAGGGAGATAAAAATGCAAATTTTCTTTTGGAAAAGAAAGTTGAGATCTTAGTTTATATATTTGGGTATGTTCTAATGCTAAAATTTCAGCACAAAGTGGGTTTTGGGAAGTGGGAGAAAGAAACAAAGAAAGGAACCGGAAATCTCAACACCATGTGGACCAACATGTTGTGCCTCCAGGAGCTTGCCCCCTGTGAGGTCTGCATTAACTCAGCTCCCTGACGCCTAGGTCCTGCTCCGACTGCCCAGTGCAGACAGACAAAGGGGTGGGGAGTACCTTCATGCTCCACTCCAGGGATGGACAGGTCTTCTGTTCCTTGCCAGAGTATCTTCCCTGTCTCAGCATCCCGAAGGTTCATCCAATTTCTGATCAAATATATTAAGGAAAAACAAGGCACTCAAAGTGACTCCTACTTTGTACTCTAGGTGTCTCAGATTTGCTCCTACCAACTCTTGTTTACTTTTCAGTAAGTCAGTCTAACTGCTAAGTGCCATGAAAGTGAATAAGAATGTGTAGGAGAGTCCAAAAGGCAGCTAGAGGAAGAAGCAGAGACCCAGAGGAGATATTTTTGTCCACGACATAAGAACCCAAAGACTGTACACATCTAGAAATGGTAAGAAAGAGGGAGAAAATGAACAGTGCAAAATTTAAAAATTTCCAACAGAATCTGACCAGCCAAGATAAAAGACCTAAAGAAACAGACTTGAGAGGTATCCCAGGAAACGACTCAGGCAGATCGCCCTACAGTGAAGATCACAGTCCAGGAGCTTCACCCACAAGCCCAGAGCTCTCCTGTAGCTTGTTAGTGGTCTGCTCTTGAATGTGAGAAGATAGCCAAGCATGGCCAGAAACCCAAGAAAGCATTTACCATGAAAGACAGACCAAGACAAAGAGAAAAAAGCAACTGAGAGGAAAAAAGAGACTACTGAGGAAGACACACTTTTAAAAAGGAGCATTATAAACAAACAAACAAACAATCAGAGACAACATAACCCTTACAGACAGTAAAAATTATATACAATTGAATTTTGTGTATTTTAGGTGATTTTCTCTGGCTCAAGGTTAAAACTTTTGAGGCTGGTGAGTCGATAATCTCTTTCAGTCAGAAAATACCTCTAACTTAAGTATTTTTACTTTCTAGGTCCTGTATTGTTCATCATACAAGATGTGAGGCAATAATACGAATTTAAAAAAAGAACAGAGAACAAAGAAGAACTCCAGAAAACACACATTTTGATGGCAGAACCAAATAACTCAATCCAAGGGTTGGAAGACAAAGTTGAACTCTTTCAGAAAGAAAAATAAAAAGATAACAGTGATAGAAAATAGGAGAGGAAAGATACGAAAACTGGACATTAGTCCAAGAGGTCCGACATCTCGCTAACAGGAGTTCGAGAAAGAGCAGAAAAAACCAGGGAGAGGACGCCATCAGTGAATTAACTCAAGAAAACGTCCCCGATTGAAGGGCTACAGCAAGCGCCCACGCCACATCATTGTGAACTTGCAGAATGTTAAGGATAAAGAGAAGCTTCCAGAGGGAAAACAAGTTCTCACATAAAAGGTCAGAAGTAGAATGGGGAAAAAAAATCAGAGTGAATCAGACTTTTCAATAGGGGCGCTGGAGGATAGAAAAAAATGGAGCAGTGCCTTTAAACTCTCAGGGAAATGATCTCCAAAACTAATGATAATATGCTCTTTCAGAATGACAGGGAAGACCAAGGAAGAGGATGACATGGGATCCAGGAAGCAAGGGATCCAAAACAAGAGACAGCTGAAGGGGTCCTGGGAGTGACAGAGAAGGAGACTCCAGAACAACAGCTCTTTAGTAGGCCTGGAGGGCAACTGGTCCGGGGTCCAGACAAGAGCAGGTCAGACGCTCAGGGACAGATTTCCTTTAAAAAGGTGAAATTCATAGAATATCTAATGTGTTTATATGGAAAGAAGATTTATACAATTAGGGAAGATTTGGGGGTTAAATTAGTGAGAAGCACAGAAAATCTAAGCAAATTAATAAAAAACCAAGACAATTAATATCAGGGAAGAATCAAAGGTGGTACGGGAAGAAGGCAATAGTCACAGTATACCACGGGCTTCACCGCAAGCAGAGCTGACGGAGTCATAACAATACGGGCCGATGCAATTATCCTGCGATGGGGGAAGGAGAAGAGCACGTAGGTGCGGTTAGGCCTAAAGTGTTGAGAAAAACAAAATTCATTTTCCATAGTAGGAAGTCGATAAATAATGCCTAAAATGGCAATATGAAGACATAGCCACAGTGTACCATTTAGAAATATCAAGATAAATACTGAATAAATCAGCGAGAAAGAATTGAAAATAGTTTTCTCTGGGGCGAAAACAGGAGTGGGAGGACATGGAATGCTGCTCCTCATTAGAAACCGGTAGAACTATGGTTCCAAACAACGTACACATACAACTGTGATAAAAATAAAGACAAAATTTAAAAAGATAGTTCCAAGTTCTAAAAAAATTTAAAACAATGGATGAATCATTAAAGGAAAAGAAAGTGAATATTATCCATGCATGGAGGCTAAGTCTGAGAAAGATGGTTAATATTTGTAAAGAGACTGAGCTTCATATAAATACAGGTGATACAGTTTACAAGCGTCTTTTTTTTTTTTTTTTTTTGCTGTCTAGCAACCAAACCCTCTTCCCAACAGCACCCTGCAGCCTCGCTTCCCCATGGGAGGCAGTGACTGCTTTGCACTATAGCAACTAGATGATCCAGATCCTTCTCTCCCGATTCTGGTACAGCTGGGGGCAAGCATGTGACCTGGGCTTTGACATCTGGGTACCTCATTCTGGGGCCCTGAAGCTGTAGTCACACAACGCCTTGAGGAAAAGTCAGCAGTTCTTCAGGGTAGGGCAGTGGGTAGTGCCAACCTGACCTTTCCTTTCATGTCAGTGGCTCTGGTCCTCCAACCGCCAGTCAGTTCTGAAAGGCCCAGAGAGCCTGCGAACCCCTCCCACTGTTGGGCAGCCTGCAGTGGGGAACCGTGAGCAACACAGGTGATTCACATCGTTGTGTGTGCAATGGTACTACATTTAAGCCTCTGGAGAGATTGCTGCTACATAAAAGAAGTCACAAAAGATACCCAAGGGTTCTCCAGTAGAGGCCTGTGATGTGATGTGGACCCTAGCTTCCTGTGCCCTCAACCTGTGCACTGCCTCCCCCACGCATGGACCTGTCACTGCTTTGAAGCTGTGTTGGTTGTGCTACTCTCCCCTCTGTGTATGCAATCCTAATAAACTCTCCTGGAATGCTCATTACAGTCATGCGTTACTTAGCGATACGTTCTGAGAAACGCGTCGTTGGGTGATTTCATTGTGTACAAACAGCAGACTGAACTTATGCAAATCTAGACGGTACAGCCTACTACACACCTCATCTATATGGTGCTAATCTTATGGGACCACTGTTGTATGCTCAGTCTGTCATTAACTGAAACGTTGCTATGTGGCGCATGGCTGTATATTGGCAGATACTGATTAGGTGGTTCTCTCTCCTCTGCTTCATATTTCCAAACTCTACTTGTTTTTTTTCCTCAAGCTTTCTTAATTTTTCCTTTTTCTCCCCAAAGTCCCCCAGCACAGAGTTGTGTACATTTTTAATTGTGGGTCCCTCCAGTTATGGCATGTGGGACGCTGCCCCAGCATGGTTTGACGAGTGGTGCCATGTCCACGCCCAGGATTTGAACTGGTGAAACCCTGGGCCGCCAAAGTGGAGTGCACAAACCCAACCACTAGGCCATGGGGCCAGCCTCACCACTTTTTTTTTTTAATAACTAAATTCAAAAGCAAGTCAAAAGTATACATACTTGCTTAGGTCATGTCTTAAATTCTAATTACTACAAATATCCTTACCCATTCTGGGGGTCTCCACATATTAAACATTTTATTTTATTTTTTCCTTTTTCTCCCCAAAGCCCCCCGGTACATAGTTGTATATTCTTCGTTGTGGGTCCTTCTAGTTGTGGTATGTGGGATGCTGCCTCAGCGTAGTTTGATGAGCAGTGCCATGTCTGCACCCAGGATTCGAACCAACGAAACACTGGGCCGCATGCAGCGGAGCGCGTGAACTTAACCACTTGGCCATGGGGCCAGCCCCGGGTATCCACATATTGAAAGAACGCTTCCCCAACTGGAGAAATACAACAACACATACTAGTGCTCTAGCAAGTCCACCCTGAGCTCAGATCTACACAGAACTGCCTTAGACATTGAAACCCAAGGTTTCCAAAGACACAGTACTCATTCAATCTGCTCTGTACATACTTTTCATTCCTTCTCTACACATAGTCTCTTATGTACCGATACAGCCACATTGGACACCAGACTTCTTAAGTTAAACAACAAAACCAAACAAAACTAAAATTACTTCTAAAGTTCTAAGCTCACAAGCAAATGGGGCATTTTAGCAAAACTACTGCAAGAAAAGCATTGGAGAAGGGACTCCCTTCACAGAGCAACAGCTGGATGACACCCAGCAGCTTCCAGAAAAAGCATTACTGCCGCGGGCCCAGGTCAGCAAAGACAAGCCTGGGACCAGGACTTGCTCTTCATTCTGTTGGGGGATAATAAGAAAAAAAGCCTTAAATTAGAGGGTTCCTTGTGATAGTTAGCGGGTAGTGGATTTAAGATCCTTCCATTTTATAGCAAGGGAGAGAACCTGCTAAAAATACATGGTTTATCTCCCTAACATAAGCATCTCTTTTTTTTTTCCTTGAGGAAGATTAGCCCTGAGCTAACATCTGCTGCCAATCCTCCTCTACTTTATATGTGGGACGCCTACCACAGCATGGTTTGCCAAGTGGTGCCATGTCCGCACCCGGGATCCAAACTGGTGAACCCTGGGCCAGCGAAGAGGAATGTGCGAGCTTAACTGCTGCGCCACCGGCTGGCCCCCATAAGCGTCTCTTGTCTTTATAAATAATCAGGTTAAGGACTTAATTATCTTTTAGGAAAATATATTTTTTCAAAATATCTTTAGCCAGTTCAACGATTAGGCATTTCCTGCAAGTCTTCTAATCTAGAAAACTGTCCATCAGTGTCTATATCACATGCTTCATTTTATAATCCTAACAAGACCTGTAAGATCCTGTCCTCAATAAATGATACACAATTAGAGACGTACAGACAGAGCTCCATCCAACGAGGCTGGGATGGAGGCTACTAGAGCCCCTCCATGTTCTGCAATTTTAGGGGTGAAAAGGAAAGTTCCTAGTTCATGGTAGAGATGCAGACATTTGGGAACAGCTTTACAAATTATAAAAATACAAATCTATGATAGCCTATTAGTAAAAAGAAATAAAAATTATTGAGGTAGGTGTCTTAAAATAGTAACAGTGAGAAAAGCTGGTCCTCAAAAGAGGAAGCATGTTTAGCTAAAAATGTTGGAAATGAAAGGCAAGTTTTGATGGCTGATCATCATCTGGCTGAAAATATTTTTGTTTTAACAGCTTTTTGTTAACCAGAGTTTTCAGAGAAAAAGAGCCTGAGTTTTAAGACTCAAAGGTTAAGTCACTTCCAATCTTGAGAGAGGAGAGGATTAGGTGGACAGGCTTTAAGGAGGGGGCTGGAGGACTATTTATAAATACCACACCTTCTGGGTCAGCCAGGTCTTTTCTCAGTTAAAAGCTCCCTTGCGATCTATACCAGGATGAGCACAAAGGAATGCTCCTGTACCCTGGGAAGCCTCTGCTCAGAGGAGAGCTGTCCCTGGGAGCCTCTTCTTGGAACCAGGCAGACAAAAGAAGCACTCTTATATTTAAAAGTAGGAGCATCTTAAAAATAAGCTTCAGAGCCAAATCAACAGTTTGTAAAGTGTCAAGCCTTAGGAAAGGTAACAAAGGAAATCAACTGAGATAAACATTATGGAAAAATGAGAGACACTTGGCTCAACATGGAAGGATGCATGGTCCTCATGCTTTAAAGAAGTGATGTGGCCTGGAAGGATTTAGGGGGCAGGCCATTGCAGGTGCCGGGGGCAGACCAGAGACGGAGAAGGTGGTCAGGGAGGTGGTGGGGGCGTGGCAGGGGAAGGCTTGGGGACTGGAAGAAACCAGTCAGATGAATGGGGTACTGGGTAAACTTCCTTGAGACGTGAATGCAGGAACTGGGATAAAAGGATTTAAAACTTTTTGTAACAATCATCTATAGAAGCATTTTGGAATGAGTACACTGGCTCTTAGAGTCTTAATGAGTTTTAAATGGAAAAGGTCAACATCAATTTTTATATATTAAACAGAACAGATCCACTGTACATGCCAGTGCTTCCCTGGCCAGTTGAGGAAGGAGGAATGCGGGACATCAGGGGAAGGGAAGAGCAGAGAGAGAGGGAATGGGGAAGGCAAAGAGTGGAAAGAGGAAAGAAACACACAAAAACAGAGGGAGAGAGAGAAAGACCCAAGGGAGGGAGGGAAAGAAAAAATGAAACTGAGAAAAAGAGACAAACAGAAATGCCCACATATAACTCAAAACCAAGAGACAGGGTCAAGATAGAAGGGAGCAAAAAGGAAGAGGCTCCGGACGTCTGGAGATGACATTCCACAGTTTTTCCTACTTTAATACTGGATTATAGGGTTGTCTTAGATAGTGGCTGTCACAGAATGGCTTGAAATGGACGGCAGAGGACGAAGACCAAGCACTCCAACCGTTAAGTCCCTCTGAAAATGTTAATTGGTTGGTTGATAGCTTTCTGTAATTTGTCATCCAAGCTGTGGCACTGCTGAGAATGAAAGCGGATGCTAACTGCATAGCACACTTAAATGAGCTGGTTCATGTCTAGTGCTTGCTTACAACAGCACCTGGGCATTTTCAGTAAGCAGTGTTGGCTATTACTATTATTATTAATTCATTATCATCTCCTATTTAGCCTCCTGATGGTTTTCCTTGCTTCCTTTCTTGACTCTCCCTCCAATCCATTCTCCTCACAAAAGGAAGTGGTTTCTTAAAACTGTAAGTCAGGTGTCACTCCCTGTTTTCCTTTCTGAGTCCTCTGCATGGTCAACCCGGCCCCGTCACTATGCTCTAGCCACATGGACGCCTTTCTCTCTCTCCAACACACTCCAGTCTCTTCCGCCTGTGATGCCCGCCGAGTGTTCTGGCCCTTACTCTCCATACCCTCAGCTCCTGGCCTCAGTGGTTTCTCTTCAGAGAGGCTCTTGGGACCACTCAGTCTACTTCAGTCTCTGGATCCAGATCTGCCTGACTCCCAAGTCAGGGTTCCTATTGTGCCCCCACACCAACAACTGGCCACACCCTGGCCTCCCCTAAGCAGGCAATTCGTGATATCTCCATCTCCCCCGAGAAGAGCCTAAATACACTCCAATTTAGTGTGTTACTTTCCGGCCAAAGACCTTCAATGGATCCTCACAGACTGATCTAGGGCTCTCTATCTATTTGATCTCAAACTACCATTTATTCACTAAGTGCTTATTGACAACCTACTACGAGTCAGGTATTGACATCAAAGTTGCATGTAAAAAATTTGGGCAATATTGTTTCAGAAAAAGTGACAGGTGAAGGGGGACAGTATCTCTAAATTCATACATTATTTTATAAAATTTATGGTCTTAAATATATATGTGAAAATATATATTTGTCTATTCTATCCACATCTCTTTTAAAAATATTTTTTCACTGGAAAGATAAGATATTACCTTATATTCAGGGTCAACTTATACAGTATTTGGGCATTTTTCTGATAATTTTGTGGGTTTCCTCTGCTTAAAACCAAGTAACTTATTTACTCATCTCCTTCAAAACAATTTATACTCAAGCTGGATAATTCTCAAGGATACTGAGATAATTCTCTAATGATATTAACCCAAATCCTGATTACTAATCTAGGGCTGGAAAATTTACAACATTTCAATTCATAACAATTCATCAAGAAGGGAATTGGTTTATCAGGTGTTATTCTAATCTTTTTTTAAAAAATAAACTTTAAATTTTAGAATAGTTTTAGATTTACAGAAAAGTTGTAAAATAGTAGAGTTCTCATATACCCCACACCAGTTTCCCGTATTTATAAACATGTTACATTTGTTACAACTAATGAACCAATATTGATACATTATCATTAACTAAAGTCACCAGGATCCCACATTACATTTAGTTGTCATGTCTCCTGAAGTTCTTCTTGCCTGTGAGTTTCTCAGACTTTCCTTGATTTAATGACCTTGACAGTCGAGGAGTACTGGTCAGGGATTTTCTGGGTGTCGGTGAATTGGGGTTTGTCTGATGATATTCTCATGATTAGACTGGGGGTGTGGGTTTTTGGGAGGAAGACCACAGAGGCAGTCGTTTTGATTATATCACGTCAAGGGTACATACTATTAACATGACTTAGCACTGTTATGTTGACCTCGATGACTTGGCTGAGGTAGTGCCTGTCAGGCTCCTCCACTGTCACTTTCTCCCTCCTTTCCACATTGTACTCTTGGAAGGAAGTCACTATATGCAGCCCAAATTAAGGGATGGGGAGTCAGGTTCCACCACCTTGAGGGAAGAATAACTATGTGAATTATTTGGAATTATGTGGTGGAGATTTGTCTCTTCTCCCATTTATTTTTAATTCAATTATTTATTTATATCAATCCAGTTGTTTTCTTATCAAATGACTGTGCTCCAATACCTAAATTTTTATTTCCAATATGAAAATATTTCAACATTAACCAGTCTGCTTAAGAATATTTATTTAGGGCCCGGCCCTGTGGCCGAGTGGTTAAGTTCGCATGCTCCGCTGCAGCAGCCCAGGGTTTCACCGGTTCGGATCGTGGGTGCAGACATAGCACCACTCATGAAGCCATGCTGAGGTGGCATCCCACATGCCACAACTAGAAGGACCCACAACTAAAAATATACAACTATGTACTGGGGGGCTTTGGGGAGAAAAAGGAAAAAAAAATCTTTAAAAAAAATATTTATTTAAGATGCTCATCTCTAAGTCTCAGGGATTCATCTGGGCTGTGGGGAGCAGATAGAGACCACAGGGTGTATTAGTGTATAGTCACAAGAAAAAGCTGAGGGCTGGCCCCATGGCCCAGTGGTTAAGTTTGTGCGCTCCGCTGCAGGCGGCCCAGTGTTTCGTTGGTTTGAATCCTGGGCGTGGACATGGCACTGATCATCAAACCACGCCGAGGCCGCGTCCCACATGCCACAACTAGAAGAACCCACAACGAAGAATATACAACTATATACCGAGGGGCTTTGGGGAGAAAAAGGAAAAAAAAATAAAAATAAAGAAAAAGCTGAGAGAGGGGAAAATACAATTGGTTTAGAGCAGCACACCTGGATTGGAGTCCAGTCTCTACCACATAATAGCTGTGTGATCTTAGATAAGTCATTTCACCTGCCTGAGGTTAAATGTTTTAGTTTGTAAACTACAGATAATACCAAAGCTGTAAGGTTATCACAGGGTTATATGCAATGGCTACAGAAATGGTTTATAAATCATAAAACATAATACAACTGTAGGACATTATTACATTCTAATTATTCAGGATTGGAAAAAGCAAAAAAAAATTACAGAAATAACTTCTTATGAGTTATTTCAAATTCTCTAATAAAAGCACATATTATCTTAAACCCTCAATAATCTTCACTAAGAGAAAATTCACTGAAAGCTTAGTTGTATTAATTAATGTTTGACTTTGGTTTTATTCACTTAAAACCTTAAAATTCTTAGAAAATCTGCTGTAGTCCCTGTGTTGCTCCTATGTTAATCAGTGTCCCTTCTCCCATCTTCATCTAAGAGTACAGATAAGATCTAATTCCACTTTTACACTTGTAAACACTTATATCCTCAATACTAGGTATAAAGAGAGTAGAAACTGTATTTGAGGGGTTTGAGTATCTTAAACTGAAAACAAATTAAAGGATGGGATGGCTCCCTTAGTTTCAGAACTTCAAATAAAACCTAACTTTAATTCCTTATGGTTTTCTACTTTACCCACATTTGACACAGACCTCATGACTGATATAGATTAACTAAAATTAAGAGGTAGGTAGAATTTTTTTGAGAAAAATCACTAGAAAACAATGATTTTTTTCTACTCTTGGTACTTGCTGTTAAGCTGGTTCTCTGAAGGTATTTTTTCTCTTTTATATTGTTGATAAATAGCCTCTCAACTAATTTCTCTCCTCCAATCTCTATTGCATTGTTTCTCAAAGTGTGGTCTGATAATCTTGTTAGAAATGCCATTTCCAAGGCCTCATTTCAGACCTACTTAATCAGAATCTCTCCAGGCGAGGCCTGGGAATGCTCCTTTTAAAAAGCAATTCTTATGTGCAATGAAGTTGAAGTACCTCTTGTCTAGCCTTTACAATTAATACACTGTGATTAGAGTTACATTCCTAAAATACAAGCTGGATCGTGTCATTACTTCTTCAAAAACCTTCAAAAGATTTTCAGTGTTCAGAGAAAATTTCCTAACTTCTTAGCTTAGCATTTAAAGTTCTTTACATTGTGGCCCAAACATCTCCCTTCCTACATCCCACTCATCCAGGTACAGGGAATAAACTCTGCCCTCACACACGCCATGCTCTCTGGTCGGCTCGGACACTTGTCTGAAGTATCTCACAAGAGGAGCCAGCAAAATCAAGGGTTGAGTTGCCATTTGGAGACCTAGTCAAGTGTTATGATCAGCACAAGGCCACACCAGACAAACTGATAAAAGGAGGTGGGAAGAAACCTTTCTTTAGTTTAGAGGACCCCTGTGGAGGCAATCGGGCAGAGAAATGGGAGTAACAAAGACACAGTAATTATCACTGGCAGAGGTCAGCTATAAATGCCCCAGATGTACCATTCATACAGCCCCAAGAAAATCTCTCTACAATACATCAAGTGTGACCAGTCTTCACTTCCACTGCTGAGAGAAGGAAACGCCCTTTGTCTTTTTTGTGTAATGCCATAAACACTGTGCACCAAAATCTGTTCCAAAGAATGGCAGAGATTTTCATTGTGTGATGAGACTAAGAGAAAGGCAATGAAGCAGAGCTGTTAAGGACCGTAACCAAAGTTACACAGCTGGCAGTAGCAGCCCAGGATTTGGAAGGGTGGTCATACTTTGAAGCTCAAGCTTCTTTCACTATCCCCTGCTGCCTCCCCACAACAATGAAGCAATGACAAAACAAAGATCTTATTCTTCGTGCTCTGCCATCATCTTTCTTATCCTTTTCTCCAAAGATTAAAATTCACCTTTGGGAGGCCAGCCTGGTGGCGTAGTGCTTAAGTTCGCACGCTCCGCTTTGGCAGCACGGGGTCTTCAGGTTTCGATCCCAGGTGTGGATCTACATACCTACCGTTCATCACTCCACACCGTGGTGGTGTCTTACATACAAAATAAAGGAAGACTGGCACAGATGTTGGCTCAGGGCCAATCTTGCTCACAAACCCCCCACCCCCACCCCCCGCCCTTCCCACTCCCAAATTCACCCTTGGTTCTATTACAACTTTTTAAATTACCGTGTTTTTCTCTTAATGAGATAAAAACAATTTATTTGTAAAAAGACTCAGGAAAACTAAGTCTTAAGTGTCTCTATAAACACCAAACTGCTCAAACCAATGGCAATTCTAATTTTAGTCATAGGCTCCCACTCTAGGCAAAGCTGATTGCTCATGAAAGTGATTCACAGGTAAAATACGCTTTTAATCCTTTCAACCAGTAGCAGTTGAGGTCTCCTTTAGTTTGCTCATTCTTGTATATCTTGAGTTTTATGGTCTTTGGATGACATAGAGTTGAACATGAATATTAGGTGATGGAAGAGGAATGTAAGTTTTAATAATGAGTGAAAAGAAATATTTGCATTCAGGGAAGAGAATGAGTCAAGAAATGTTGAGTAAGGAGAAATAAAGATGCGATGTATAAAGTAAGCCATGATTCACGCTTACTGGGGGAACACCAGAAGCACTCCCTTTAAAGTCAGAAATAGGACAGAGATACCGCCCAGCACCACTATTATTTAACATTATTCTGGAGGTACTAGACAATATAATATAAGAGAAAGAAATATAAAAATTGGAAAAGACAAAGTAAAATTATCATTCTTTGAAAGTGATATGATTATATATCTAGAAAACCCCAAAGAATCAAATGAAAACCTATTGTAAATAATAAATAAGTAAGGCTGCGTGGCTCAAAATTAATATACAAAAAGTAATAAATGTCTTGTATATTAACAAAAATCAGAAAATGTAATGGAACAAAAAATATTAGCAGAAACAACAAAAAGTTAAAATATTTAGGAGGAAATATATCATAAAACTTGTAAGCTCTATAAGAAAAAAATTTTACATACTACTGAGGGACACAAAAGAAATCTTAAATAAATGGAAAAGAATACCCTAATTTTGGATAGAAAAAAACCTGATGTCATAAAGATGTAATACTCCATAAATTCATCTGTAAGTTTAATGCAATCCAAGTATTTTTCTAAAACCAGATGAACTGATTCTAAAATTCGTATGGAAAGTATGAGAATCACCGTGAAAATTCTGAAGAGTAACAAGAAACAAACAACAAGAAACATATCCTCCAGATATTAAAACTTACAAAGCTACAGTAATTAAAATAGTGTGCAGTGCTGGATATGACTAGACAGTTCAATGGAACAGAATAGAAAGTTCACCAAGAAAACAAAATCGTACAGAATTTAGTATATGTTAATAGCGACACTTTTTTTTTTCTGAGGAAGATTAGCCTTGATCTATCTCTTTTTGCTGAGGAAGACTGGCCCTGAGCTAACATCCATGCCCATCTTCCTCTAATTTATACGTGGGACGCCTACCATAGCATAGCTTGCCAAGCAGTGCCATGTCTGCACCTGGGATCCGAACCGGCGAACCTTGGGCCGTCAAAGTGGAATGTGGGCACTTAACCACTGCGCCACCGGGTGGGTCCCAATAGCGACATTTTAAATCAGTGACAAAAAAGATGGACTACTGAATAAATAGTGTTGGGACAAAAGGGTAGCCATCTAGAAAAATTAAATTAAATCTCTCCCTTACTCTTTCCATTAAAATGTATTTCAGGCAGATCAAAGATTAAAAAAAGAAAGAAACCAGAAAAATACTAAGGGAAAATGTGGGAATCTTTTTTATAATCTAGCAGTGGGAAAGGTCTACTATGGCAAAAAATCCAGAAGCCTTTGTAGGCAGTCTCTTCCTTCTCTGACCAAACCTGCCAACTGCCAGGACTCTTACTTCAGTGCCACTGTCATTGTCTTATTCCTCCCACTTAAAGCCTGTAAAGGCTCCCTGTTTCTTTAATATATAATTTATTCCTCCACCTGATGTTTTTAAAAACATAGTCCATCTTTTAAACTGAAAAAACATTTTTGCTTAGGGGAGACTTAGTGTTCACTGTATAACCTTTCATACTGTTTGAGAAATTTTAAATCTGTATATTAGTTAAAAATAAAAGCATAAATAACTTTGATAACAATCAACTCTTAATTATTAACCAAAGGACAGGCTTAGTTTTTCATACCCCAGGTCACCTGAATTTCCTTCTTTCACTGGAAGCTTTTCTCTTTAGTGATGATTCGGACCTGGGTTCCTCATTACTCTCATATACAGGAACCTCCTGTGGAAGGAGAGGATTCCAGCAGCATCTGTTGAATTTGATGAGACAATCTTTGCAGCAGCTTCTGCCATGTCGACTCTGGTCTCGCTGATTTCCCCTCACCAAAGGCAGAGGTGTGTGGCTTCTTTAGAGGGGCAGAAATGCCAGGCCACACATTTGTACCTCCTGGCTAAAACAGACACTAGAGTCCTACATCTCTGAACCAACATTTAAAAATCAGCTTCCACTTGCCAGATGGCCCCTCCTCAATGCCTGTCTCTTGTCTTCCTCTGTCTGATTTTCTAGCACTACTTGCTCCCAATTACACTTCCTTTTATTCTGAACTCTCCTTGTGCTTTTAGTGGGTGTTTTGTCTACTAGTTACTGTTCCCCTAATTTGATTATGGGCTTCTTGAGGGCAGAGGTGTTTCCTCTTGTTGAGTTGATAGCAAAACAACGGAAATCTTTGGCTGTGAGTTCCTGGCATTTGGTTACGTCAATCAGTAACTTTCCAGTGTACCAAAAGTACTTAGCAAAGATTTTATTTTTCTTTTGGGTAATATGGCTAAGAAGAATGAACAATGGAGAAGCTGCTTACAGATTATTAGGTTTGGGGTACTCTATATAAGAATAGTCAATATTAATTTTTTATAGGGTACATTTTCTAAGAAAGAATATTTTAGAATTATGTTTGAATTAAGGCAAAAAGAGGACTAATTTCTTAATCAGTATTTTATTTTTATTCTACTTTGTAAAGTCCAAATAAATTTCTCTCTTTTTCATGGCACTTATTAACAAGTATCTTAGAGTTATTGTACAGTTCTTACTTATCTAGGACTCGGTTCTTATTTTCAATCTATTTCAAAAATAATCAAATTTTAGAAATAATGCTTTCCTGCCAGTTTAAGAACATTTTAGAATTATAAACTTTGGAAAATGGAATCTTTTAAAGATGCTACCAAAGTCAAAACAGGGGCACGTTCCTAAAGCTGTGCCAGAGAAACAAAGATCGTTAGCTCTATTAGCATGAAACGACCAAGTGCAAAGAATTACTTTTAAATGGGATATTATTATTATAAATAATACAATAATTTAGAAAATATGACGAGTCTCCTTTATATTTTCATACCATTTTTAGAGATTTGCTAGCTTTTGAAAATAAATGAGTATGTCTGCTTGCTGGTCAGTTGAATGTACACATTTAACTAGAAAAAGGTACCATATCAAAAATCCTGTGAGATGCCTTAATGTACGAGCACAGAGAAAACACTTTTTATACAGGTGAATTTAATTTTAGCAATTTAAAACAGTTGTGTGAAAATGAAGATTTTTTTTTGTAAATTAAACAATTTTAAAAGCTCTGTAGGAATTTACTGTTTTTAAAGGCTCCAAATGAGTTATCTTATAAATGGAACAAATTTTCTGTCCTATTAACCTTTAAAGCCCCAATCTGAGAGCTGTAAGTGAATTTCTGTTTACTGTGATTTCTTAAGGCAGGGTGTGTCCATGGTAAGTCTTCATGTGATAGGGAAGAATTCCAGTCATGTTAGATGATAACAATTTCTAAAGATTATACCTCATTTAGATACATTCATATTTCAGATACTGAACCCCCTAAAAAGCCAGAACTTAATTTGTCACACCATTGTAATATATCTTTCCCTACTGCACAAGACCTCTCTTTAAAAAAAGAAAATTCCTTTGATGTCTTCATAAAGCTACATTTTTTTTCCTTTTTTTAAAGCCAAAGAACCTGAAATGCATCACTGTCATATTAATGCCACCTTATAATAACCATACACTTTTAATGTTGCCTCAAGCAAGGGCCAAGCCCCAATGATTTGTATGGGAAACAACTTCCAAGGCAGCACTAGCTTTGCTCCACCTAGAGAACCTGAAACTCTATGCTGTGTTAGGAATTGCCGGCAGAGGTGGCCACTGTCAATGTGCCCCTGTCATATTATTTTCCTTTGTCTCAGAAGCCACAGGGGAGGGCTACAGGGTTTGCTTTTGACTTGTAACAACAGCAGAGGCTATGGATTCCCTCCCCTGCCTAACCTGGCTCCTGGCTCCTGGCTCCTCCCCTGGAAACAGGGTGCAACTGGAGACAGAACATACCAAACAGGACGAGTAATCTGCTAGGTTGGCTACTTGGGGAACATGGAAACGTCTGTCAGAGGAAGGAACGAAAGGAAACTCTGGAGAGGTGGCTTTGACCAGAAAGTCCACTAGGCTCCTGGTGACCCTTTGTTTCTTTGCTCAACTTCTCACTTCTTTTAATATACATTGCTGAGTGTGACTGTAAATAAGACAGCTGAAAGCAGCCGGGTCCCCGACTCTTTTGCACAGTTATTCACAAGATGAACTCTCAGGGCAATTCTAGAATGTATGTTATCCAGGTAAAACGGTAGTTAATGGTATTGCACCAATGTCCATTTCCTGGTTTTGATAACATACTTGGCTGTGTAAGATGTTATCATTGAGGGGCACTGGATAGAAAAGGTCACTGTACTATTTTTGCAACTTGTGAGCTAAAATTATTTTAAAATGAAGTTTAAAAATAAAGAACTAGACACCCATATGCACATCCACACTACTAGTTTCTCAGACATTTAAGACTCTAAGGCTGTGCTTTTCTTTATGGCCTTCAATATCCCATTGTTGTTTTCTTGTGTTTAAACCTTATCTCTTCATTTTTTTCCTCAGTAATATAACAAAAATTTTCAATAGGGAAATAAGGCAAAGAGAGGCCGGGAGGCTATCCAAGAGAAACTTTGGAAAGGACCAGGAGGAGTTTCCTGTCCTCCTTTGACTGGAGTTTTATTTCTCACCCTGAGAATTACAGGCTTCGGGGGAAGGGAAGGATGCAGAGGAGTTAATAGCCGTGGAGAGAGCTGCTGAGTTATAAACAGCTGGCGGTGGTTCTGAACCCAGTCACTAGAAAAATAATGGTACTTTATAAAAATTAAGGAATTCAAGAGAGAAAATTGATTTTATTTTAGAGAGGAGGGGAAAAGAGTTGGTAATAGTCTGATGGAGGAGGATGCCAACAAGGGAGGCCCTTCAAAACCCTCAAGGATGAAATTAAAAAAAAAGCTAATGTAGAACATGTAGGTGGTAGTGGTGGAAAGTACACTGAAGTTACTTCAAGCTGCAGTTAGTGTGCTACTAGCACAAAGATAGGCAAATTGATACACCAGAAAACCTAATCATGACCCCTGCAGAGATTAAGGCTTCTGTATATGCCAAATTCCAAATCAGTGAAGAAAAGTGGATATCTCACACTGTTACTATAATATACGCCAACTGGTCTCGAGAGTTAGAGATCAATAAAATAATATTTATATGACCCAAGGATGAGGAAGGCCTCTAAGCAGAAAAGCAAAAGAGAAGTCATAAAAAGACTAAAGTATATACAATTCCGTAGGAAAAGTTCAGGACCTGAGTGGTTTCAGCAGGAGGGGGAGGGGACTAGGGGTGAGGACAGAGATCACGTAGTCGAATTGTTTTAAGTTTTTACAAGGAGAATGTATTTGTGTATTATTTGAGTTAATTAAATTTAATTTTAAAAGTATTTCAGAAAGTAAAAACAGAACATCTTCGACATCGCAAAATCATGATAAAGTCAAATTGAAAAACTAGAAGAAGATTTATGACAAGCAAGGGGACAAGGTCTTTATGAGGAGCACTTATATAAGAAAAAGATAATCCGCTTTCAAAAGAACACTAGGCAAAACACAGGAGAAATGCAAATGTTCACCTGTTCAACTGGTCCCTTAGAGTAGCTGAGGGAGAGAGCTGTCCTCCCCAGGGTCCCCAGGGAGCCACCTCCCTGGGGAGGGTCAGGTTCCAGTGAGACAGCAGTGAGAGGGAGGGGACTTTGTGCAGACTAGAAAGGGCTTTCTGACAGAGGGTGTTGGGGAGCAAGGGGATGAGACCCCCAGAAGGGACCGGTGCCTGGAGGAGCCTGTACTTTGGGAGGTACAGGAAGTTCACAGGAACAGAGTCATGGACTCATTTATAGCCTATCTCAAGGTTTCCAACTTCAACACATTTATTTTGGTGCCAAAATTGCCTGAGGGCTTTGTCTCTTTGGGCATCGACCTTCATGACCTTCCCTGACCTTCCTTTCCAGTCAGTCACCAAGCCTGCTATTTCTTCCATCTTCACGGTTTTTTCAATCCAATCTGTACACTACTGCCAGACTATTGTTTCTAAAATATCACTTGGATTGTGTCACCTCCCAGCTCAAAAATCTTTCAGTGCCTTCCACTGTCACTGGATCAAGTGTAGACACACACCCTTGTCCAACATCCAGAGTTAACTGAGGTGTCTCCAGTTCACCTCAGAAAACATCTGCTCCAGGGAAAGTGGTTCAACCCCTCCGACCTGCCTGTACCTGTGACACCATCCCCCGAAATCATTTCCCTGCTTTTCCCAAGCCTGATTTCCCCCCGAAACACCCTTTTCTTTCCCTTCTGCCTCTCCATATGCGGGCATTCCTTCACACGCAGTTGCGCGCCCTCTCCTCCCATCAGTGGACCGTGTGGGTAACGCACAGCGCCGAGTCTCATGGCCCTGGTGCGGATCATGGCTCTGCCATTTCAGTTTCGGGAACTCGGGCTTAGCTTCTTACGGCTTAGTTTGCTTCATCTCCATAATGTAATAACTACTTATCTCAGATGATTTTTGTGAAGTTTCAATGAAAATTAATGACTGTAAAATTATACAGTGCCTGGAACACAGTAAGTACTCACTAGATTAGTATTAATATTATTGTCCAAATACACTCTTTTCTCTGAGTATAAAGTCTTACTAGCATGTAATAGTTTGTGTGCCCTGTTATTTTATCTCTTACATTTAAACTTTTTATACTTAGATCTTGTTTCCTCATACTTTATATACTTCATTTCAGTAACACTGGTGAGCCGAGCCCTGTATTAGGTGCTTTACAGACACAAACCCCATGAGTTAGGTCTCGTTATCTCTATTACTTCACTTTGGGGATGGGAAAACTAAGGTTTGGAGATATTAAAAGCTCTACCTAATATTAAACAGCTAGTAACTAGTGGGATGAGGATGCAGGTGGTTTTTTTGACTGATTTACTATTTTTAAAATTGAAAGTTGCCGAGGATTTCTACAAACGATCACTAGGCAGTCCTAATGAGCCAGTTCTGCTGCTCTTCCCTTACCTGGAGATTTCCCCCAGGGAGGACTGAGCACTGTCACTAGATGTGGCTTCAACATCACTCCCCAAACAGCCAGAACCTGTGTTTTCCTCCAGGGACTGCTGTTACCCTTTGACTTTCAGAAAGAAAGCATACTAGAGGCCCCATGTTTTGTTTTAAGAGAGGAAGATCATTTCCAGTCAGAAATCAAGCCATCAGACATCAAGAACAAAAACCAAGTTTCCATTAGCAAAAAGCATCCTTTATCCTCCTTTAGTTTTCTGGGGGGTGGGGGGGAGGGGGAGGCTCTTAATGGAAGGAGCCAAGTCTTCTGAGTATAGAAGAGGCCAACTTTTCCCAAAGGTAACATTCCAAAGAGTGTGAGTCTTAAGAGTCAGAAAGACAAAACCCTAAAAGGCATGGGAAGGATGGACCCCACTAGTATTTATCCTTTACTCTGATCTATTACATGAGAGTGCAACCACATACAAGTAGAATTTTTTGGGGGGTAAGAATTAAATGAAAAAAAAATGAACCATTAACTGATATTATAATTATGTTTACAAACTGATTTCCAGTGGCATCATCACACATTAGGCCTCTTTAGGAGCCTATAGTTTCCAGATGTGAAAAAGCATGGTCTCTGAGCTAAACCTGGAAATTTTACCTTGCTAACTCTCAAACTATTTTGGCTGATGAAGTTTAAAGAACTCCTCCAAGGGGCCGCCCCATGGCCGAGTGGTTAAGTTCGCACACTCTGCGTTGGTGGCCCAGGTTTCACTGGTTCAGATCCTGGGCGCACACATGGCACCGCTCATCAGGCCATGCTGAGGCGGTGTCCCACATAACACAGCCTGAAGGATCTACAACTATGTACTGGGGGGCTTGGGGAGAAGAAGAAGAGGAGAAAAAAAAAAGAACTCCAAAATAGCCAAACAAAAGAAACCAACAACCTGCCACTAAGATATACAACTATGTACTGGAGGGGATTTGGGGAGATAAAGCAGAAAAAAAAAAAAAGATTGGCAACAGTTGTTAGCTCAGGTGCCAATCTTTAAGAAAAAAAAGAAGAAGAAACCAACAGCCATAAAACAACAGCAACAAAAAGCAAACTTCTCATGTCAGGAAAGTTAAAGGCTTAAAGGCTACAAAAACAACAGGTTCATCTACTTCGGAAATAAGTATGCCCCAGGCCCCACCCCTGGCTCTACTGTCTCTAACAACCTAGGATACTAGGAGTGGAATATACATCCCCATCAGTAGGGGACCAGTGCGCTGCCAGCCTCTGGAAACCCTGGGCGTGGATTCTCGAAGGCTCTGTAGATTCAACTCCCTGAGCTGGGAGACTGGGATTCATGGATGACTAACAGCCGGTCTGAGGTTTCCCCCTTTGTTCATCCCCTTGTCAAACTCTCCCTAGAGGCTCTTTACTTGTGGAGAGAGAGCAAAGAACTTCTTTCTTTACAATGCTTTTTGTTATTCTTTCAAACAGGTCAAAAAAGAATTACATGGATTGAACAAATTAATACTGTTAAGATGGCTATATTCCCCAAGTTGATCTACAGATTCAACTTAATCTTTATCAAAATCCCAGCTGACTTTTCTGTGGAAATTGACAAAGTGATCCTAAAATTCATCTGGAAATCAAGGAACTCAGAGCAGCCGAACAATCTTAGGAGAACAAAGATGGACAACTCACACTTGCTGATTTCAAAACTTACTACAAAGCTACAGTAATCAAGACAGTGTGGTACTGGCATAAAGACAGACATACAGATCAATTGAGAATCAATAAATAAATCTCACATTTATGGTCAATTGATTTTTGACAAGGGTGCCAAGACAATTCAATGGGAGAAAGAATAGTCTTTTCAAAAAAATGGTGCTAGGACAACAAGATATCTACATGCAAAAAAATAAAGTCGGACACCCAACTCTCACACAATACTTAAAAATTAACTCAAAATGGATCATAGCCCCCAATGTAAGAGCTAAAATTATAAAACTCTTAGAAAAAAATATAGGAGTAATCTTTGTGACCTTGAGTTAGACAAAGCCTTCTTAGATATGACAACAAAAACACAGTGAGAAAAGAAAAAACAAATTGGACTTCATCAAAATTAAAACCTCTTATGCTTCAAAGGACACTATCAAGAAAGTGAAAAACCCTACAAAATGGGAGAAAATATTTGCAAATCATAGATCTGATAAGGGAATTGGATCCAGAATATATAAAGAACTCTTACAACTCCATTATAAGACAAATAACCTAATTAAAAAATGGGCAAGAATCTGAACAGACATTTCTCCAAAGAAGATACACAAATGGCCAACAAGCATGTGAAAAGATGCTCAATATCATTAGTCATCAGGAAATACAAATTAAAGCCACAACGAGGTATCACTTTATACCCTCTAGAATGGCTATTACCAAAAAGTCATAATAAGTGTTGATGAGGAGGTATAGAAATTAGAACTCCCATACACTGCTGTTGGAAATGTAAAATGGTGCAGCCACTTTGGAAAAGAGTCTGGCAGTTCCTCAAAAGGTTAAACATAGAGTCACCATATGGCCCAGCTATTCTACTGCTAGGTATATGCCCAAGAGAAATGAAAACATATGTTCACACAAAAACTTATGCATGAATGTTCACAGCAGCATTATTCATAATAGCCAAAAAAGTGGAAATAGCCCAAATGTTCATCAACTCATGAATGGATAAATAAAAACTGGCATATCCACACGATGGACTATTATTTGGCCATAAAAAGGAATTAAGTTCTGATGCATGCTACAACACAGATGAACCCTGAAAACATTATCTTAAGTGAAAGGCATCAGTCACAAAAGACCACATAACATACTCTATGATTCCATTTATATGAAATATCAAGACTAGGCAAATCTATAGAGACAGAAAGTAGATTAATGGTTTCCTAGGGCTGGGGTGGAAGGGTAGGGGAAATAGAGAATGATTACTGATGGGTACAGGGCTTCTTTTTGGGGTGATGAAATGTCCTAAAAGTGATTGTGCTGATGGTTGCACAACATTGTGAATACACTAATAACCATTGAATAGTATATTTTAAATGGGTGAATTGTATGTTATGGTGAATTATATCCCAATAAAGCTGTTTGTTTTGCTGAGGAAGATTAGCCCTGAGCTAACATCTGTGCCAATCTTCCTCTTTTTTGCTGAGGAAGATTAGCTCTGAGCTAACATCTGTTGTCATTCTTCATCTTTTTCACTGAGGAAGATTCACCCTGAGCTAACATCTGTTGCCATCTTCCTCTACTTTGCATGTGAGCCACTGCCATAGCATGGACACTGACAGACGAGTGGTGTAGGTCTGCACCTGGGAACAAACCTCAGGCTGCCAAAGCAGAGTGCACCAAACTCAACCACTAGGCAATGGGGGCTGGCCCATGTTTTTATATATATATATATAACAATTATACAGATATCAAGAACAGGCCTTCAAAATGAACAAAAGGGTCACAAAATGTTTCAAAAGCAAAAATCCAGAAAAGAATCAGAGACACTTGGTAATCATGTGAAAAAGGGGTCTGTAGGAATGGAAAGGATCCAGCACAAAGATGAAATATTTTCTTCGTCTGGATCTATTCTGAAAAACAAACATATGAAAAACAAAGTCACATTATAAGTCAATTACATCTCAATAAAACTTGGAAAAAATAACACTAAGGAGAATCTAGCACAACCTGTTCCATCTTTGTTTGCAGTCTTAGTGTGTAAATAATAAAAAAAAAAAAGAGTCTGGTCTGCACATGACCTCTGCATTTATATGAAAAGCTCAATACTAGTTATTTCTCAGGCCCAAATAAACCTTCCACCCTCATGTTTTCTAAACCATTGCTCTAATAATAACAAAAAATACAGAACTGGGCTATCAACCCCACTAAGGCCATCAGTGAAAATCCATCATTCATTTGCACAGCACCTTAAGTTTATAAATCACTTTTGCACACATTATCTCAGCTGACCCTCTTGAAGCAGGTATTATCCCCATTTAAAGATGAAGAAACCGCCTCAGAGACATTAGCAGACTTACTTAAAGCCTCACAGCTGGTGAGATGGAACAGAACCTAGATCTTTCTTCTACTAAGCCACTTTTTAAGCTTACAAAGAAATGGCTCTTTTGCATAGAATATTCCTTTATTTTATTACAATTTTTTCTTGATGAATGTTCTCTTATATATAGTGTTTGGAACTCATTTAAAATAGTCATTTGGTACATACTGAAACACAGTTTAATATACAATATATATTTTACACTAATCTCAATCATATATTTCAATTTTTAAAAATCAAAAAACTATTACTCAGGATAAACAGATTCCAAGCTGACTACTACAAATAGTTTTTGACTAAGGGTTAAGAAGTCAAAACAATGCTTCAGAGCAATAGCTTTGCTAGGTATCCCAAAATCAAACATGTGTCTCATCCGTTTAATTTCCCTAATACATTAACACCAGTGGTCAGAGCAATATTCTTTCCTTAATTTGAATTATCATATCTTATTTAAGAGTTAAGGCATTATGATAACAGACAGTACAGTATAGACACATCCTCTAAAACACAGTATCATTCTGAACATAAACAAATGTGGTCTAAAAATCGAATCCCCAAATTGTGCTATAATTTTAGATAAAAGTCTTCATAATTATTTTCCCTCCAGAAGGTCCAGAAGTCATCTGCTTTACAGTTGTTAAACACTGGTGTTAAGTAACAATCAACTTACAATTGGTTAAAAAATATCACGTTAACCCAGATTTGAATATGACCAAAGGGTTTTGGATTATAACAAGGCTAAATTGGACATTTCAGTCGTCCAGCATTTACCGAACATTTGTGAGTCTTAGGCTCAGGGCTAGGATAGACTATGATTAATAAGACATGATTCCCATAGTTCTCCTCCACGTAGGGAAAACACCAGGTAAAAGAATAATTACAACGCAATGTGAGAAGGACAATCTATAAATGGAGGCTTGTACAAAGTACCATCTTTGGCTTGCTTGTGATCAGGTCTCGCGAGATAAGATAAGTATCAGTGTCTAGAACATGCCTCCAGAGCTGAATATCCACTCACTAACCTGTATCACCTTTCAATACCATGCCGCACCCAGAGGTCTCATCTCTTCCTGATTTGCATATGCAGACAAGATAGCCAAGGTCGATAGCGCTACCATCTCAGGTTAAGGCACAAACTCAGATCAAACTCCACCCTGTCATGACCTTAGTCAATAGGAACAGCTCCTGAAGTCTTTAGGTTGTGAAGTGCCTTGGAATGCTTCTCCTGAGAAGAAACGCTAAGTTTAAAAGCTCTTTTAGTCAGAACTTCAATTCTGTGAGTAAAATACCAAGGCTACTTCTCTGAAACTAAAAACCACCCATTTCTGAAACTTTTATATACAAGTTCTGGTAGAGAAAAGGTTAAACGAGGTAAAAAGTTGAGAAACAGAGCTGTTCTCCTGCGTCTTTAGAGAGGTTCTCCAACTCCAAAACATGTCTCCCTTCTCCTGATTGTAAAGAAACCATTAGTAAAATTATTCTTTTTCCATACAATGCAACTGGACCAGGTCAAGAACAGAACAATTTTATAGGCGAATCATTTTTTTTGAAGTTGTAGGACTGGTATTTACTCCCAAGGTTTGGGAAAGAGGATTACTTGACTTTCTTTGATTACAACAGAGCTTGGCCAACCACACACCACTGAGGTTTTCAAGATGTTGCTCTAAGGATTTTCCAGCTTACCATATCATAATGTACGTATTAATGCAGAGGAAACTCAAAATGTAAGAGATATTAGTTGTCCTGAAGCACAATTCCAACTAAACCAAAAGGATTTGAAGAGGAAGTTTAGAAAGATAATTCCCTCCACCAGGACACATAGGTTGCAATCCAAACATGGTTAGGAATTCCCTGGGGTGCAGCCTCTTCCAGGACGGTAAAGGCAACTCCTATGTGTTTAAGAGCTCAAAAAAATGCTGGCACTCAACTGATGACAGTTGCAAAAGCCTCTGGGAAGGTCTGCTCTGACCTCACTCACTGCAGTTTCAGCAGCTCCATTTAAACACCTCCCCTTCCGTGGACAAGGAAAGCTTCCGAACACGAAAGGTGTCCAGGAGTCAAACAGTCGGTCTCTCAAAGACCCCAGTCAGTATGCAAACGTAATTTTTAAGGTAAAAATCCAGTCATCTTGGGTAAGGATTCACTTTAAACAATAAAAAGGCCTATGTAAGTGATATTTAATGGTAGGAGAAAATATTTCTAATATACTGATAGGTGAAAAAGGATAAAAATTTTTAAAATTTAAAAAGCAGTTTACAAAGCATGGATGATGTGACCACATTTATTAAAAAGTGTATATACACATATGAAGATTCTTTACCAAAAGAATTCATGGCTATTATAGAAAGATTGGAAAAATAGAGGACAAAAAACAACAAATAGTTGTAATCCATAATTACCATTTAATATTTTGGTGTATATATTTCCAATTTTTTCTATGCATATATACTTCCTCTCTCATTAAACGGAATTGTAAAAAATATAGTGTTTTTAGTCATTAGTCTTGCATTGATTAGAATACACATGATATTCTAAGAAATAGGACAAATTAAAGATTGATGTACAACAGTGGTTCTCAGCCTTGGCTGCATATTAGCATCACCTAGGGAGTGTTTAAAACTCCCAATGCCTGGACCACCCCTCAGACCAATTACACCAGAATCTCCAGATAGAACCCAAGCATCAGGATTTTTCAAAGTTTCCCAGGTGATTCCACTGAACAGCAGAGCTGAGAACCATTACTTGACAGAGTTTTCCCCGTTTTGAGCAAAACATAATTTACAGCAATGCTTTCTTCAACTTTCACGTGCATACAAATCACCCAGGGATCTTGTTAAAATATAGATTCGGGTTCAGTAGGTCTGGGGTAGGACCCGAGATTCTGCATTTCTAACCAGTTCCTGGGTGATGCCAAGGCTACGGTCTTGGGGACCATACTTTGAGTAGCTTTAGGGTTCTGGGAATGAAAACTTTTAAAGAACAGAAAGAAAAAATTATAGCCACTGAAGCCCATGTTCTATACCACCAATTAGAGATAGGGTGTCTACAGTGGATGAACAAAGAACTGATACTGGGAGTTAAAAGTTATTTCTAGGAAATAAGATTTTAGGGAACTGAAAGTCTGGAACAACACATTTTTCAGGGGAAAAATAGTCATTAGAGCTTATATATGTTGTGTGCATAAAGAAGGGCAAGCTAGCATGGGGGAGAAGAGAGGTGGGCAGTGAGAGAAAAAGATCAAATGTCTAAAAATTGTTAAGGAAGAAAAGAAACCCTTGGCTGCAGTACTGGAAAGGGATAGAGAAACACCGAAAGGGGATCTGAAGAATTCATTTCTCTGCCAAAACCATGTTTGAGAACCAGCACAGCTAATAAACTGAAGTTGGTGTAGATTAATAACCATCTTCCATCAACTCCCCGCTGGGGACTTAAGAAGAGACCCCAGGAGTCTAAGTCTCCCCTGGCAGTGCTTTAGGAACCAACAACAAACAGTGAACTGTATGCCCAAATGCTTCCCTTTGTGCGCAGAAAGAACGTCAAGAAGCTCAAGCTTGGGTTCCCTTTGTAGCTTCTTGACAATAGCCTTCTTCAAATTTCTAAACTTCACTAGAGCTGTAAGAAAAAAGAGAAGGGAAAAACATTTTTTTCCTGAGGGCTTTTCCATAGAAGTTGGAAACGTTTAGTATATTTTTTAGAATGATAAACTCAATATTTAATATAAAAATATTTCTAAGTACTACCAGATCGTTATTCCTCCAAAATAATTTCTAAAGACAGTAAAATAGGAAAACTTTCAAATAAAATTATCTGGAGCAATTATATGAATCAGCTGGCACACTTTATCTGACATTCCTTATCAAATGGGCCATATCTAAGTAAATTTCTTTTTTTTAAAAAGATTTTATTTTTCCTTTTTCTCCCAAAGCCCCCCAGTACCTAGTTGTGTACTTTTAGTTGTGGGTCCTTCTAGTAGTGGCATGTGGGATGCTGCCTCAGCATGGCCTGATGAGTGGCGCCATGTCCGCGCCCAGGATTCAAACTGGTAAAACCCTGGGCTGCCGAAGCAGAGCACGCGAACTTAACCATTTGGCCATGGGGCCAGCCCCAGTAAATTTCTGTATAAATGAACAGAAAAAACTTAAAGGGAAGATTTTACCAAGAAATGGGAAGAATTCTGTCGTCAGATGATTCATGTTACACATCTCTCAGGTGTAAGAATCTTTGGCAGAAACATACGCAATCATAACAGCACCACTGATCTTTACATCCAGCACCTCTTTACTGCATAATGACGATGGCTAACGTGTACTGAGTGCCAGATAATGAGCTAACTGCTTTATCTATATCTAAATTAATCCTCACAAGCCTATGAAATAGACATTATTATTAGAGCCCTTACATGGATGAGGAATCTCTGGTTTAGGGATGGCAAGTACCTTGCTTAGGAAGCCAATTAAGCGGTAAAGTTGGTTTTTGACTGCCTGATTTCAACATCCAGGCTCTTAACATTTATATGATATGATCAGCTATCCTACACACCCAGTTTGTACCAGGGAGAGGCTATCCTCAAGACTAGGGGATAGATGAATGAGTCATGATTCCTAAGCTCAGGGTACAGGACAAGCAATCCTTCCAAGACATGAGGCTAGAAAGGCACCTCCAAATACTGCAGGACATAGGATGCCTTTGGTGTCATGGAACACCGGTTCAGATTATGCTGCTAGTGTGTTCCACAGGTTAGAACTCACTCACTTTGGGGGTCCCTGATTCTTTTCTTTTTTTTTTAAATTAGCACTATTACTATTACTTTTTAAAGATTTTATTTTGCCTTCTTCTCCCCAAAGCCCCCTGGTACACAGTTGTATATTTTTAGTTGTGGGTCCTTCTAGTTGGGGCATGGGGATGCTGCCTCAGTACGGCTTGATGAGCGGTGCCATGTCCGCCTCCAGGATCCGAACTGGGGAAACCCTGGGCTGCCGAAGCAGAGTGCGTGAACTTAACCACTCAGCCACGGGGCCGGCCCCCTAATTCTTGATCTTTTATATATCCTTGATGTGTGATAGATATACTTACAAAGAGGACGTGTTGCGTGACTCGAGAAACTATTTTCTAGCTTAGGCAAACTTTCCAGAAATTACTGAATCACATCAAAATAGATAAAATCGAGAAAGGATTTGAAGAGGAAGTTTAGAAAAATAATTCCCTCCAATAGGACACATAGGTTGCAATCCAAACATGGTTAAGAATTCCCTGGTGTGCAGCATCTTCTGGGATGGTCAAGTCAAGTCCTATGACCACGTCCGGGTAGCAGATCTAGTACTAGTTGAGGCGTTGGTCTCTTCCACCTTTAAATGACAAGGGATGTGGCCAGACAATCCAGTCCAGTCAGGATTAGGAGAATAGACGCAGTCTGAGGTTCGGGTGTCTCTTCTGAGTTTCTATAAAATCTCCAAAGGCTAAAGGAAACCCCATTCATTGCATTAGCCTAACAATGCCTGTAAGGGTGGATAATTCTTAATCTATGGTTTATTATCAATGCAGACAGATAAAGCCCTCACTCTTGCCTTTTTCAGAGCTAGCTTCCTAACAGTCTTGTTTAACTTGATAATTGCATACAGTATAAGGCCAGGGAAAAGGTGAACAATATTTCCCGGTTTCTCTGGCATCTGGTACATTCATCGCTTAAACCTAGTCCTCAAAGACAGAGGAGGCAGGGTAAAAGAATTAACATCTGAGTACCTACATTCAATACACATGCCAAGTGCTGTACTAAGAGCCCCTCTCTTTTTTATTTTTGAGTCCTAATACTGGCGCCCACATGAAATAGCGGTGTTCTCAGAAGTGAAATACATTTCTCAGGAGCTCATAGCTAGTAAATTACATAGCATTCAGACAGAGTTTGTCCAACCTACATACTCTTGGAAAGAGAGTGGCTTCAGTCATCTGCAGGGTCCTGGGTATCTTTGCAGCCCTCCAGAGCTACAAGAGCTGAGGGAACTGAAGAGAGGGAGAGCAAGGCAGGCAGACCCCCAAATATACCATGGAAATGGTCCTTTTGCCCTTCTGAACAATGTTCTCTTGGGATATGCTTAGTAGAGAATGAGATGATGTATTGAGTTACTGATGCTGTACTGATCCATGATGGAAACAAAATTCTATTTATGGTAATAAAACTTCTATATTATAAGTTGCATTCAAATATTATTTAGTTTAAATATTTCAAAATAATGTTCTCCTTCAAATGCAGCTATGTGTT
Source organism: Equus asinus (assembly GCF_041296235.1). Classification (NCBI taxonomy): domain Eukaryota; kingdom Metazoa; phylum Chordata; class Mammalia; order Perissodactyla; family Equidae; genus Equus; species Equus asinus. The sequence goes on along the minus strand of NC_091808.1, from coordinate 9,093,084 downwards.
TGAAAGTTGAAAAGCAGAACTCCTGTTTTCCTATCCCCTGAATGATTCTGTGAATTCCTCTCATTTGAAGGGGATTCAAGACCTTACAATTTGCTTTTAAGAACTGAAAATCTGCAGTGTTGTAAGCAATCTGAAATTATCTTAATTGACATGGAAGCCTTATTTGTTTGTTACAAAGTTTTTGATAAGAAGACTTATTACCCTATTCAGCTAATCTTCTGAGAAGACACAGAAGGAAACAAAATCTCAGGCCAGGAGAGCATTTGGCAGTATGGTCCTTATCATGACATGGAGAAACACTTTGATTCAAACAGCGGGGTTAGTATTTGAAATCAATCCTAGCCAACTGTACATTTGCTCATAAGAGCTAGTTCAGATAAGCAGGTTGATATCTTTCTGCCAACATTTAAGTAAGTTTTACAAATACAGCAAGATCAAAACTAGTATTTCTCAGAAATTCACACAAGTGATTTACTAATATATATTTGCCTCACTAGAGAGCCAAAGGAACGATGTTCAGAGAGAGTGATGTGAAAAAGTTTGTCTTACATGGAGGGTAACATTATTGTAGTGCAATTTACTTTCTCACTTAATTATTTCCTCCCAATTCTCCAAAGACAGCTGCTACTATCATTTCTTCCTTCCTACTACTATAATCATGCTAACCATCTAATTCACATATTTTTTCCCCAAATATGCACTGAAGTTCTACTGTGTATCAGGCACAAGTTGTACTGGGGTTACTCAAAATGTGTCCACAGAATGGCGCTGGTTTGTGAATCCATTTTTTACCAGTCTGTGACAAGATAAACATTCCAATTTTTTAATAGCAGTTTAGCAGAGTAATCTGTTTGTTGATTCTAATAATAAATTTTTTTCACTTTTATTTTATATGTCATTTGTCTAATAATTCGTTTTTATTTATTTTATAAAAACATTGGTCTGAAAAATTAGAAGTAAAGACCTGGTTCTTTACCAGTGATAGTTGAAGAAGCGCAGTTCTAGAGAAAGACAAGCTCTCTGCTTTGGACTCCGTCTCAGTTTAATCCTATGTGTGTGTCCAATAAAAAAAGTCCTTCCATCCTCAGACATACACATTTCCAAGGAACATATAAAGTTCAGGTTTTGTAAAGAGGTTTGGGGAATACTGACTTTTTTAAAAAAAGGGTTGTAAGTTAAAAAAAGCAATAGAGAAGTGTGAGATAGGAAGGTAGTGTCAAGTAGAAAGGACAATTTGATAAAGAACAGGAAATCAACAGGCAGTAGGAAGGTTGAAGAAATCAACCAGGAGGCAGCAGGTATAATAAACTGCTATAAGCCTGGGGTGAAGAAGTCAAGAAGGCAACTACTGGAGGGAGGAAGACACTGAGTCTAGTGTCTGCATCCATTCCACTCTCCAGGGTCACCTCCTACGCCAGCCCCTAGATGCACACTATCCTCCGGCCGTGCCTAGCTGCTGCACTTCCCAGACATTATATGCCTGTGCTTCAGTGCCTTAGCACAGCCGCTCCACTCTGCCTAGAATGTGCATCCCCCCCCCAGTACTCTCCTTAAAGACCTAGTGCTGTCAACCTCCCCTCTAAGCGTGGCCCCTGATACACCCGAGGCAAAGCTATTGGATCCCTCCTCAGTGCTCTTGTACACTTGTTTACACCTGCATCACAGAATGTACTGTGCATATAAGCTTACAAGTCAGCTTCCATTGGCACTATATTATTTGCCCTTCTCTTCTCAGTGCTCAGCACACAATCGATACTCAAATATGTGCTGAACTGCACTGAGCATGACAGCAAGTCAGAGGGATTATTAGAATTTTCTTTCAGGCTGAGCAACTAGAAAGCAAGGCTCATTGAAGAGCGTCTAGGAACCAAAGCAGGAGAGCTACGAATTCAGGGTTCAGCGGGCCATGGAAAGGGCAATTTAGAGCTGGAGCTCAGCAAAAAACAAAAAGCAAACAAACCAAAAAAAACCTCCATTCTCCCTAAGGAGAACGGCTCAGTCAGTCAGCGAAATTGCAGGGGAAAACATAGTAGAATTTAAAAGCCCATCCTGCATAAGTTGAATTCATGACTTGGCAGAGTACCTGTAAATTATATACGGACATGCAGCTCATTACCTGTAGTCTGAGGAATTTCAAGGTAAGTCAAATTTTCAGGCAAAATGGCTGACTAAGCACATAATGATGTATGCTAATATCTACCATGGCAGACCACAGCAACGGGAGGCAAAGCTTCAACACCAAGGTCACGGGCATAAGAAAAACCTCTCCCTTCTCATTCCTCTGGGGTGGAAGAGCTGCAGCGACCAGCAGGAAACAAAGGGAGTTTGTATTTAGTGGTATCCTGAGCATTTTCATCATAGCAAGGCCTTTCTTTGCTCTGCTTTCCTAGTTTTTGGTTGTGACTTTTTCTTTTTCTTCTTGTTCTCTGTCTTTTAACACTCTGCCTTTATGATCTCTCCCCTCTCAAACTCTCTCCTCCTTACTCACTTTCTGAACTCACGTCCTTCTTTTACTCCCACCTTCATTACTTCTTAAATATCACTTCTGTCAAAACCCTCCTTCTAGGCTTCTTCTGCACCAGCATTGGTTATACAGAGCATCTTGTCTTTTAGTACATCCTTAAGAACCAATTCCAATTCAGGGACATTTAAACATCTTACTCTGCCCAATAATTTCCCGGTGACTTTCCCTGTGGTATTTTTCCTATTTATGGGGAACATGGTGAGGAAATATAGATGGAGCCCTGAGAAACCAGGCTTCAGTATCCTTGAAACACAATATGCAGCAGTGTAATCAGTGGTAATATCCCTGTAAAATAATACTCTGGCGCTGGCAAAGCTACTGTGCTTGGAAAGCACACAATCCAAATTCAAACTGGCCTGGGAAACAGTGGAGGCAAGTAATTTAGTAATGAGAAAAAGATCGCTATTTGAAACATAACACAGTCTTCTAACTAGCAAAATCAAACAATGAAACAAACTTTTCTTTTTCTACTAAGCCTATTATTCCACTGGTATGTGCAGTTATGTGCCTGAAACCGGTCAGAAACGAGCTAAAATAGACATAGCCAAAGAGATTCTTAAAGACTCCTTTTGCATTTTTATTTGCTTCCCAGAACCTCCTGATTGAAGAAGAGATAATACAAGGCCCTCTCCCAAGGGGACATTCCCAAAAGGATCAGCCACTGTTTCACATATGTTATTCGCACGCATAGAAATATTGCTTTGAATCCTATCAAAATCTACATTCAGAGATCCCTGAATTTAACCTAGTTTTAAAAAAAATGCTACAGTATTAAGAGGGAAATCAACTTCCTCAAGTTACAACCCTCTTACAAAAATAAAAGGTGGGGCCGCCTCTGTGGTTGAGAGGTTAAGTTCACGGACTCTGCTTCAGTAGCCTGGGGTTTGCAGATTCCGATGCTGGGCGAGGACCTAGGACTGCTCATCAAGCCATGTTGTGGTGGCATCCCACATGGAGGAAGTAGATTGACTTGCAACAAGGATGTACAACTATGTACTGGGGCTTTGGGGAGGAAAAAAAAAGAGAGGAAGACTGGCAACAGATGTTAGCTCAGGGCCAATCTTCTAAAAAATTTTTAAAAAATAAAAAGCAAAGCCAAAGATGATTTGGCTTTCAAATGGGACATATGTGTCATATAGAGGGCTTTCTTTGCTATCACTCAACAGCCACCATTACTTCCCAGAAGTGTGAAAAAAGGCTTCAGATATCTAAGCTGGAGTAAAAAAGAATCACTTACACTCTGGCTTTATCAACACCCTGAAACACGAAACCTATAAATTTGCAAAATAGAAAGCAACCTGAACTTTAAAGCAAAGATAAACAAATAATTGTAACAATGCCATAGTAAACATAATGGCTCTGTAGAGCTATGGTTTTTAAAGTGAGTTGGCATATATTATTTCTTTCATGTTTCATAAGATCTCTGTAAGGCTGACAGAGAAAGCATTATCCTTGTTTTATAGATGTTAAGCAACTTGCACAAAGCTAGACGGCTTAAACAAGTGATTTCTATTCTTTAATAAAATCTCTCTACCTGCTCAAGCTACTCCCCTAATGTCTGCTTCTCTAGAACACCAGGTTTCTTGAAAGAGTAATATATTCTTGGTGACTTTATTTTCTCATCTATATTCCATTTTCTAATCTTGGCAGATTATAGTTAATTTGTTTCCTCAAATAGCCTCTCTTCTCAAAAAGATCACCTCTGATCTAAAACGTATCATGGGGCTCTCAGTAGTCTCAAATATTCGTTGAATGAATGAAATTTCCAGAAATTCCAAGGACGTGGTTTTTGATCCTTATTCTTCCTTATTCTTGACGCCAACTCCCCTCTGAAACACTCTCTTCCCTCATTTTTCATGTCATCACTTTCCTTACTGTTACTCTCCAGTATCTTAAAAATTAAACTGCTCAACACCTACTCATCTTTCAAGATAGTAGTGACCTGTCCACGAACCATCCGTTCCCAACAGAACTGTCACCCAGGCAGCAGTGCCACACATGGTATAGTTATGACTCCCCTACCATTTGCCCATCCACTCTCTCTCCACCATGTGAGGACACAGGGAGAAGGTGGCCATCTGCAAGCCAGGAACTGAGCTCTCACCAGGAACCAAATCAGCTGGCCCCTGGATCTTGGACTCCCCACCCTCCAGAACTGTTGAGAAATAAACGTCTGTTGTTCAAGCCACCCAGTCTAGGGTATTCTATTATAGCAGCTCTAGCAGACTAAGACTTTCTGGAAAATGTCCATTTTTTAGGTAACTCTGATTGTTAGGAAATTCTTCCTTAGCCCAGTCTGAACCTTGCCCTCTGTATCCAAGAGTTAAGGGAAAACAAAGAAGAATATAGGGGATATGACCACAATGGAAGAGAATAATTTTCAAGTGAACAAGAAATCGTGACTTAAACACTGAGGAAAAATTTTAAACTCAAAATCAGCGATACAGCAAAAAAATAAATTCTCCAGATGGGCATTATGGTTTACTGAAGAAAACAGCAGTTTATAGAAGGACAAACCAAGGTTTAAATTAAGGTTCTGCATTTATCTGAGCGACATTCTCATCAATCCTTAATTCCCCTTCTATAAAGTGGAGATAATAATGTACAGAATTGTTGCGATAATGTAATAATGTATCTAAGTGCTTTGAAAACCTGAAAAAGACTACAAGAATGTTGGATATTATTAGGCCACCCCTTTTATCCTGGTGGCTATATTTATAGTGTTATTTATATTAGAGTTATTTATGTTTAGTTCTCTAGACTTTATCTAAATTCAGAGGCAATAACTGCTCTGTGTGACTCTGAATCAGTGGATCCACAATGCATTAAACAAATTACTTCACCAATACTGAGTATCTAAGAAAAGAGTCGTCTGAAAAACAAAAAGAAAGTGATATCTTACTTTAATTACATCAAATCACAAAAAATGTTTTGCCTATTTTAGGTGTAACACATATCTTATTAGAAATATTTGCTGACAAGAATCCTAAGATTAACTAAGGAAGGTTGTGACCAAATCAAGAACTGCGGTGTTAGAAAGGATTTGAGTTCTTCTGGAGATCACCTCCTCTAATGTCTTATCTGACGCATACGTAATTTCCCTCTGCAATACACTTGATGGACAACCATCTATCTGCTGCTTAAAATACTTTCTGGAAAATGTTTTTTTTTTTCCAGGTAACTCTAATTGTTAGAAACTGGGCTAAACTCTGTCCCCTGTAACTTCTACCCTTGAGTTTTGTACTCACTCTGATAGCCACACAGCACACATTTAATTCTTCCTCTTAAGAACAGTTTTTTAAACGTTGGAACACTCACATCCCTTGCTCAACTCTTTTCATCTTCAGTTCTGCAGTTATTGTATGTATGGCATGTTTCAAGCGCTTCTCCTCTAGACCAGCTCCACTTTGCCGTGCCCCAATTCACTGTAGACTAAATAATTCCTCATGTGTTCTTATAGTGGGATTATCACCTTCTTTGCTACAAACAGTGTGCTTCTTTAGTTCAATCCACTCAGATCTTTATGGATGGTGGACTGTAAGAAAATATATTTGCTTTTCCTTTCACCTTCAAAATTATCACCGGGTCAAAAGCAAGAAAAGAATGCTTCTCCTAAAATGTTGACAATTTGAGTTTTAAGCATTCAAGCAATGGTTTGAACAGTGAGATTACTAGACAAGATGGTCTTTAAAATACCCTCCTATGATGCTAAAGCTCAGGAACAAGGAGAGGTCCATATATTCAGAAGTCAAGTCCTCCTCTATCATGGAGAGTGCTGACAGTGAGGCCTGTGAGGCAAGAGTGAGGTCAATCCTAACAAGAACCTAGAGCTGCCAAACCTCAGCACCACTGCCAGCCCTCTGTCAAATACTGTGATGATACAACTGAATTTTCCATGAAAGTCTTACTGAGTTATGTTCCATTTCTCCAGAAGTTACTATCATGTTTCACTATAAACCACATACACAATCCTGGAAAGAAATTTAGAAGGTCTGAACAAGTCTGTAAGTATTTAATCATACTACAAATTCCTCCCAAAAATGTGAAAGCAGGAAAGCTGGTTTAAAAATCCTCAACAACACGGTCAATAGGACATTATATTTATTTAATCCATTCAGGATAACAATAACAATGTCTCAGAGTCTATGCATGAGGCTCTTGGAAAACAAACTGCCAATCACAGTCTACACGAAGTCCATCACTAGACAATTTGTGACCAACAGTGCTCACTGGCTGTATGGGTGGAATGCTTTGGTTGCTTTCCCAGAACTTTGGTTGACAGACAAAACTTACCATTTTAGAAAATCACAAACCTCAAACTCATTTTTAACATTTAGCCAAGGCATCTATTAGGCAATACTGACATTTAAGAGAAGTTCAACAGTCTACTACTCTTAATAAGAAAATCTAAGTGAATAGAAGATTTAAAGCCAACTATTTTTGACTGGAAGTCAAGTCAAAGATGAAGGTGCTATGAGAAAGAGGATATGGGGGATCCAGGAGCAAATTATGGGAGAGGAAAGCAAGAACACAAGTGAGAGGTGCTTTCAGAAACCTTCTGAGCCAAATTAGTTCTTTTTTTTTTTGCTAACCTGCCATAAAGTGGAATGTGATTTGTTCCTAGAAAACAGACAAGCACTAAGTGTACGTCAATGCTTATTAACTGAATATTCCTTCAAAGAGGCAAAATAGAAATGTTATAGCTTTGCAGTAAGAAAAGAGAATAACAGCATGAAGGCATTGGTTACATCTCAGAAAAATAAGTGGCTTTAAATAATATTAACATTACTCTTATTAACAACTTTAATAATTATTAATAAAACAAATACTAACAGCAGTTAATGTTTGTTACTTATGATGTGCCAGGCACTGTACTAAGCATTTTACACGCAGTCTCATTTAGTCCTCATAACCACCCTCTGAGGAAATGATACAGACATGGAGATTCAGACTCTGAGTGCTCTGCCTAGGGTCACAGTGGAGGCAGGAAGCCTGAACCCACAGTCCACACTCTTAACCTCTGCTCTAGGCTCTACTGCAGTTACATGTAAATTCTAATAGCCACCAATGACTCTCCACAAAGGCTACACACACACACACACACACACACACAGAGGAAATGAAGTGTCCCTTTTCCCCAATAGCTACCAACACTGAACATTATCAATCTTTGTAATTTTTGTCAGTTAATTGGGGAAAAAAGAGTTAGTTTGTTGTTTTAATAAGATTGACCATCTCTTAATTTGTGTTGGTCATTTGTGTTTTTCTTCTGTATCTTTCTTCCTTTGTCCATTTTGAGTTAAAATATTTACCTTATTGATTTGTGGGCAGTCATTTTTATTAACATCTGCAGTATAGATAAATAAATAAATGTGGACAATTAGCTGATCTTAAAAAAATTAAATCACTATTTCATACTAAAGCAAATTCTGGATGGATTAAAAATAATGAAATCATAAAAGCATAATTCTTTCTTATGGCAGTCTGTCATTTTTCATTGATATCAGTTTAATAAAGTTCTATATTTATGTTGAAGAAAAAGTAATTCGAATAGGCAGAACAGTGCATTACAGACTATACTAGAAAACTAGTATAAGAGGACTGTGACAAATCTATGTCACTGAAAGCAACTGAAAGTATCTTTGGAAATTATGAACATGGTAGATTTGTGAAGTGAAAAAAGCAAGTTACAAAATAATACTTATGCTTCCATTTTATAAAAGCAAATATATTAAACATTAGCTATATTAAATATTAACAAACATCATTTCTGGGTGGCTGGAGTTTGTAGTAGAAAGATTAAATACTATTTTAAAAAAAATCATTGCCTTTGAAGATACCTCTTCCAAACAGACATAAAGATGGTTAAGCTTCTGGAAAGAAGGGACTGTGACTCCTTCATTTTTGTATCCTTCAAGTGCACAGTGCCCTGTATAGAAGGCACCCAAGAGGGGCCAGCCTGGTGGTGCAGCAGTTAAGTTTGCACGCACTGCTTCGGTGGCCTGGGGGTGCACATACCCAGGTGCACCGCTTATCAAGGCATGCTGTGGCAGGCATTCCACATATAAAGTAGAGGAAGATGGGCACGGATGTTAGCTCAGGGCCAATCTTCCTCAGCAAAAAAAAAGAGGAGGATTGGCAGCAGATATTAGCTCAGGGCTAATCTTCCTCAAAAAAAAAAAAAAGTCACTCAACAGACCTTTGTTGAATGAATGAAATGGGGACCATGGGATTCACAAACACAATATCTATATGAGCTACTTAAAATATTCAAATTCAAAAACTTTGAAGGAGAATCACATTTGTTTCCCAAGTAATATTTCATTCATAACTTTAATTTACGATTAGGAAATGTTATGTTTTTAACAAAGAAGAAAAAAAATGCAAGACAATGTGTATGAGCTGAAAGGGGATAGAATGGAGGTGATATGAGAAAGAAATCTTACAAATATTTCTTTTTTGAAATAACTTATGGGAAATACAAAAGCTTTTACTGAATTCTCTCAGACAAAAACTATCCCTGATTTATGAAGTATGTTACTCATACTTATTGAGTATCTATTATGGGCATATGGGCAAGGTTCTATGTGTATAAAAGGGATACAAATATTTATAAGGACCTTATAACATGACTTTAAACATATACACTCTATTCATGACATATCAATCCTACTGTTAACTATGCTAAATCATACCATAAAACAATAATAATTAAACCAATGTGTACAGGCACGGGAAGAGACAAATGGATCAATGAAACAGAAATATTCCAAAAATAAACTTATGTTTTATGTAAAGTATGTATACGACAAAGATAGCATTTCCAAACAGTGGGGAAAGGATGGACTAACTACTTAGTAAATAGTACTGGGACAAGTGGCTATCCAAACAGCAAAAGAAGTTGGATTTCTACCACATACCATATGTGTAAACACATTCCAGGAGGATTAGAGAGCTAAACATTAAAAAGAGAAGAAAACATAGGAGGATATTTAATTAATCTTGGGATAAGGAAGGTTTTCTTAAACAAGACACAAAATGCAGAAGCCACAGTGAAAATACTGATGAATTTGAAATGATAATGTAAAATTCCTTTTCGACAAAAAAAGAACACAAGCAATACACTGAGGGAAAATATTTGCAAGATACTTAACAGGCAAAGGATAGATATTAAAATAAAGAACACCTACGAAGCGATAAGAAAAATAAACAATTCAATAGTGAAGTGACTAAAAACAAAATTAACAAGAAGAAATGGTCAAAAAGAACATTTTGCAACTTCTCTTACAACAAGAATAATAAAGGTTAATACACAATGCTTACTAGGCATCAGGTGCTTTTCGAAATGCTTTAGATATCAACTCATTTAATTTTCACAACAACCCTATGAGACAGGTACTGTTTTTATCCCCATTTACAACCGAGGAAATTGAGGCAGAGGTTAAAGAAGTTGCTCAGGGACACACAACCAGGAAGGCAGGGCTGGGATTCCCACGCAGGCAGTAGAGCTCTACAGTCCAGTACAGCCCGTAACCACTATGCTATATTACCTCTCCTGCAATCTAGAGATCCAGGGAAATACAAAGTAAAACAAGACATCATTTGTTGTCCAAATTGGCAAAAATAAAAAAGATCGATATAGTCAATATGGAAACAGTATTGTCAACACTGTTGATAAGGGAATATAACAGTGCTTTCCTTTTGTAGTAAAAACTTCTTAAAACAGACACTCTGAGAGTTTACAAAAAGAATTTACCCAATAAAAGGTAGACAATAGGTAATTTCTTCCTAAAACATTAATTTTATTTTTTTCCTGAAGGTAGCAGCAAATCCTAGAACTCCCTTCCATTTCCGTCATAATCCTCAGATGCCAATAAAGGCTATCAGAGGATAAGCATTCCATCGCTCCCACGCTAACCTTTTATGTGGCAGCTTCCCCTGCAATTTAATCAGCTAAGGTTAAACTTTCACTGAAAGCCCGTTTCTTGATGCATTAACGTCATCACTGAATTGGTTCATTTACCTTCCCTTCTAGTGGGCTGACACAGGCTCTGCTTTCTATTCTTTCCCAGATTTGTCCCTTAGCCTCTTTCTCAACAGGTTCAAGAGCCAAAAGTGTGAAGCTCGAACTTTCCCTTTCTGCTTTGTTCAAAAGCCATTAAAAGGACCCCTTCTTGTTTTCAGCAACATGTTAATTCCAATCAGACAAAAAACTTCTGAAATCTCTCCATTCTCCATAGTCTCCAGTTTACTGTCTATAGCATACATGCTAAGTAACAATACAAATTACTTAAGGGAAAAATAAAATCCATGTCACAGCTGTTGAAACACTTCAGCCATCCCTATCTACTTATAGGCACCGTTATGAAGAGCAACACGGAAAGGTACAGGGAGCTATAAAAGAGCCTATCACGAAACTTCACTGCATAAAAGTACTGAAAGTATATCATGAATGGCAGTATGCAAAGGCAATAATGCTGTCCATTAAAAAAAAAATACACAGCAGGTCATCTTCCATTTGAAAAATCTCATTTGTACATAGAAACTTCTTGGAACTTTTTTGCCTTTTGTGTTCTAAAACTGACTGCCAACTTGGTGTCTTATTATGACAAAGCAATTAAAATGTGCAGGGGTGAAATGGGCATTGTGAACACACACAGGCAGCTCGGAGAACAGCGCTTTACTAAACCTCCAGGGGAGGAGCCCTAAAGGGACGACTACATTTTCACTGAGAGAGGAATTTAAGAATGTTCCATATTGTACGCAGAGGATGTAAGAAGAGATTAAGGTCAGCAGGAAAATGTAAAATTGGAATGCACAAGATTGCATTTTTTTCATCCTCATCATATGGTTAGAGATTAACACTCCAATAAAACACAAAACTTCCTCACTACATTAAGAGGCTTGCACAAGAGGCACCACACAGGCCTAAGGCAATGATTTCTATATCCTATCGTGCCCCCAATGTAATCAAATAATTGCTGGACAGCTCCACCATGTCTACGCGTTAACCACACACGCGAGCACGCAAAGACCCCTTTGCCAAGAGTTCCAGGACAAGACCAAAACCCCTCAAGGCATCTCACGCAAAAGTTTGGGGTCCTCATTTTCTCTGGAAAGAAAACTGGAGGGAGAAGCAGCGACCGTCCAATGCCTCAAAAGGCCAAGAGAGTTCGATCTGGGACTTCCCTCTCCCCACCTTGCTCTGCTCCAGCCCTGGAAGGAGCCACAAGTGAGGAAGAGAAGTTGCAGAAACAAGACGGGGGTGGGGTGGGATGGGATGAGATGCGGGCACCCGAGAGAGTTTAACACAAGCATTTGCGTTTGTCCCACACAAGGTCACTCGCTCCAAGCCACTTTTCCCTGCTCCAGCGGAGGGCTTCCCGCCCAAGAGGCTGCTGGGCTTCAAGGCCAGCCCACCGCGTCCCCTCGGCCCTTCCCCGCGGGCCGCAGCCCCTTCCCGGCTTCTGCGTGCGGGCCGGAGCTCGGACCCACGCTGGCCTCCCCGCCACCCGTTTCCCACGCCCGGCGCCTCTCCCTGACCGATTCCGGGGCTCCGCCGCTTGCACCCCCGGCGCTCCCGTCAACGTCCCCTTCATGCCTCAGGACGCCCCTTTCCCCGCCGTCAGAACCCGGTCCCGCCAGGGGCCCGGGACGCCGCTCCTTCCTTCTCCTCCGCCCGCCCTCTCCTCGGCACCCACCTGGCGCGGCCCCCGTCCCTGGCCCGTGTACTCCACGAGCGGCCACCTCCCAAGTCCTCCCGGCCCCGCCCCGCTCCCGGGCGGATACAGTTTGAAGCCCCTCAGGATCTCCCTGGCCCGCTCGTCCTTGGCTGACATGATGCGGCGGCCGCCGCCTGCGGCTCTCCCACGCTGGCCCGGAGGAGCCTCGTAAACGGTGCCCAGCAGTCGTGGATAGAGCTGCAACCCGGCCTGAAGACCTCGGGCGAGCAGCGGTAGCGGCCAGACCCGGACTGGCCTCTCTCTCCCCTCAGCTCCCGCTCCTGATCCCTTCTCCTTCCCTCTAGCCTCAGAGCGCCCGCCCCGAAGCCAATGGAAAGCCCGTCTTTGCGATTGGCATCCTGGCCAGCCAATAGAAACACTCAGCGGCTTCGAAGGGAGACGAGGAGCGTCAATGGGAAGGGCCCTCCCCTGGAAGTCCCGTAGGACAAATTTTTCATTCGGTGTTGTTGCCTAGAGTTTGCCCCAGCGGAGGGTTGGCTTCGGATCTGCAGAGGCTCGAGGGGCCCGATTCTGCTGCTGGGCACACAAGGGCTCTGAGATGACAGCGGGTTGCACCGTGCGATGTGGTGAAAACTACATTTCCCAGCATTCTAGGGGATTGCTCGGGGGACCACAGATCCCAGAACGCAACAAAAAGGCCCAGGGACTACAAATCCCAGCATTCCCTGCAACCTAGTCCTCTGTAACTTAGACTCCAGTGTGCCGCGCAGTGTGCGCAAATTCGTAAACCTTACCTCAGGTTTGGTAGTTTGTGAATCCCGGGACTTGAAACCAGGCAGGAAGACCCTCTTCACCCTCAAAAGAAGATGACAGCCCACAGAGAGGTAACTTCTGTTTACATGGAACTCAGAAGTCTCCTGCAAATCATGGTAAGCCTGCAAACAACAAACAAAAACACTAATTAAACCATGAAAGATAATATAAAAAAAATGACTCCTTCAAGTCGTGGTTGTTTGTTCGTGTGGGGCGTCTTTTAGTGTTTTGCAGGGGTTTTTGGTGTGCTTCTGCGTTGGGCTGGGAGAGATATCGATAGTGTACTCAGAATATCAGTACAGGAAGGGACTTTAGAGAATTTGCTAATCAAACTCCTGTTGTTTTACATATGAGGAAACTGAGGCCCCGAGAGGCGAAGAGATTGTCCATGAAGTTAGAATTCAGCCCTCAGTCTGCTGACCCGCAGTCTGGACTCTTTGCACCACACTAGGGTGGCGATATTTTTAGCAGCATGGCTACGTGATTTTTATTCTTCCTGGTAAAGTTTCCCCAACCAGGTTGAAACACCCAGAGGTTAGGTAAGCATTTATTTGGTGGATTTCCTCCAAGTGAAGGAGTGTGATGTTTATCTTCAGTCTAGGTAGGACTTGGTGTTTGGGTTTGTTCTTTGTTTGTTGCTCAAGGTGACATTTCATGTGATTTCAGGAACTAGGTAATATTGTAGTGTAAGCTAAGGTTTCCTGGGAGATGTTCTATCTCTTTTCCTAGGCCTGCCTTCCTCTTCCTGTCCCCCTTTCACCTCTCTGGGCACCCACCCAATGTTTCCTTCCGTGTAATTCAACAAACAGCTTTTTCAGCTGTCGTTATTTGCCAGGCTCTCTCTGGGTAAAAGATGAAAGTCATGGTCATTGCCACCAGGAAGATAACCATCTATTTAGGGAAATAAGGAGACTCAACTGAGATTCAAGATGGACTGTGATAAATGTCATTTTAAAAAAGGCCATCAGAATGCTACAGAGGCTCTGATGGAGAGATTTATTCCACATATTGATGGAGGAGGTGGCATTTGAACTTGAAGGATGGGTAGGATTTTTTTCTCTGTTAAAAATTTTATCTTTACATTTTTTTGTTAATGAGGTATAACATACAGGAAGGGCACAATATTTGCATATGTATACACCTGTGTCACCACCCCCCAATCAAGATACAGAACCTTTCCAGCACCCCTTGTGCTTCTTTCCAATCAGTACTGCATCCTCCCACCCAGTAACACTCTTCCGACTTCTATTACCACAGCTCAGTTTTGTCTGTTCTTGAATTTCATTTAAATGTAATCATACAATATGTACAGTATGTCTGGCTTTTTTCATTCATCAATATTTTTGTGAAATTCATCCATGTGGTATGTAGCAGTAGCTTATTTTTTTTAATTGCTGAGTAGTATTCCATTGTATGCACATAGCACTGTTTATCTATTCTATTGTTGATGGGCATTTAGGTTATCAGTTATCAATTTTTGGCTTTCATTAACAAAGCTTCAATGAATTCTTATATGTTGCTTCTTGTGGACTCATGGACTTATTTCTAGGAGAGGAGTTGCTGGCTTGTATGGTGTGCATATAATCAGCAATAGTAGATATTGCCAGTTTTCCAAAGTGTTTGTACCAATCTTCGCCTTCATCGGCAATGTAAGAGAGTTCTAGTTGACTCTTATCCTTGTCAATAGAGGGTATTGTCAGCCTTTTAATTTTAGCCATTTTGGCTAGATGTGGTATTTCATTATAGTTTATTTACATTGTCTCTGGTGTTGAGCACTTTTTCATATGCTTACTGGCTATTTGAATGTCCTCTTTTTGTGAAGTGCTTGTTAAGTCTTTTGCCCACTTTTTAAATTGGGCTGTTGGTCTTCTTACTGATTTGTAGTTCTTTATATAGTCTGGATATAGAATTCTTTGTCTGATACATGATTTGCAAATATCTTTTCCGAGTGTGTGGCTTATCTCTTCAGTCTCCTCCTGGTATCTTTTGATATACATAAACTCTTAATTTTAATGTAGTCCAATAGTTCGGTGTTTTCTTTTTTGATCAGTGCTTTTTGCATCGAGTTTAAGAAACCTTTGCCTACAGGGTTAGTAGGATTTTAACAGGCAAATATGAGAGAAGAGCATTGCAAAAAAGAAGAGAGAGCAAGCTTGAGCATAGACCCTGGGATCAGAGAGGGAGGGTGTAAATCGTGTTGGGCATGGGAAGGCGTGGAGTTCCGGCTGTAAACAAGCTAGGGTGAAACAAAGCTGGAAGGGCAAGAGGGAGACATACTGAGAAGGGCTTTAACTGCAGTCTTGAGCCTGGACATTATTCTGGAGGAAGTGGAGGCTCTGCCAGAATATTTATGAATTCAAAGAGAACTTAGTTGTCTTCCTTCCGCCACCAAATTTGCCTCTTCTCCTCCACAGCCCTGTTCACACCACCTCCAGACAGCTCTGGCCTCCCCAGCCAGAATCCCGGGTGACATCTTCCTTCCCTAGTCCTGCATTCAACTGGTCACCAAGTCTGACAGATTCTATGGTCTAAATGTCTCCAAAGTGTCCCTTCTTTTTCATGCACAACTGCCGCTACCTTTGCTCAAGACCTCTCAATCTCTTATCTGGAGTATATCAGTCACCTCCAGAGGTCCCTGCTTCCACTACTCTCCACATCCAATCCATTCCTAGAGCAGTTAATGTGATCATTCTAAAATGGCAATTATTCATACCTCTCCAAACCTTAAAAACCCTACATAGCTCCCCAGTGCTCTTAAAATGAAATAAAAACTCCTTTACGTGGCTTACGCCCTTTATGATCTGCTTGCTCATTCTTCCAGGCTCAACTCGAGACTCATCTCCAGAAGTCTGCCTTAAATCACCTCTCCCCAGGGCACAGTCAGGAGAGCCTTATCTGTACCCCTAGCGTGTGTGGTAGCCAGACAGGCCTGTCTCTCCCAGGGGGCTATGAGCTCTCCCAGGTGGGAACTTTGCTGTATTTAGGTTTTTACTGGATATAGTGACTTGCATGTGGTCTCCAAGACCCTTGATGACCCGATTCCAGCTCTGTAGCCCTCGTTTCTCACCCCTGAACACAGGATTCCAGCCACTCTGGGTTTCTTTCCGACATCAGTATATGCTGCACACTGCAAGCCTCTGTGATTATAGTTACTGCCCCCTTCTCTTCCCCTTTTTGCCTGGAAGATGCCTTTTTTCTCTTCTCCGGTATTCTCTTCTGTGCTTCCAAAGTGTTGTCATCTCTCTCTCCTAGCACTTAATACACTGAAGCTTTCTGAGGGCAAGAACCTTATCTTCATATAAACTTCTAGAACATAACAGGTGCTAAAGAGATTTTTTGAATAAATGAATAGGTTGGTGCCAGGCTCCTGTGCATCTGTCTGATTTCTGCACTCTAATGGGCAAAAGGCAAATATGCACTCTAAGGCACAAAAGGCACCAAGACCTGAAAGTCTGTGGTGCATACTTTAAAGGAATCAACTTAGGCATTCAGTTTATGTAGCATTCCTTAGCCGTCTTCCAAGGGAGTCGGTAAGTACCAAATGCAACCCCACGAATGTCATTTCGGTCACAGAACCATAGTTGGCTCAACCCACCTCTTGTTTATTTTAAAACGCTTTTTGAATAGAGTGCGAGAACGTGGTCTTTGGCTTCAGATAGTCTGGGTTCCAATCGGACTTTGCCACTTAGTGGCTTTTGGATTTTTAGGTTTAGTTAAGTCACCTGAAAAATGGGAATAATATTACAGGCCATAGAGGAGTTAGGAGAATTCGACGAGGCAATGTATAGTACCTGTCGCATAGGAAAACGCTCAATAAACGGTATTGTTAATAGGCTTAATATGTCTCTGGACCCCAGGGCAGCGGCAGTCGCCATAGGGAGCTTCTGAGGGGTAAGGCTCCGCCAGACGGGTGGATTTCAGGCCCAGGATGGTGATGGCGATGGTTTGGGCCCCAGTACTGCCCAGGTTGGATTGCTCTGCTCAGGTCCCTCCCCACCCTGCTCCTGGATTATACCCCGGGCTCGGACCCTCTGTCCCCGGCCCGGGCCTCACGGGAGGTCTGAGACTGCGAAAGCGCCCGGGGGAACCTAGTGTGGGCGGAACTCGAGTGCAGCGGCGGGAGGCTTCCGGGGGAGCCGCAAGGGCAACGGGTCGGCGGAGGCAGAAAAGCGTCGGACGCCGGGCCGATCATGGACGCTTGACAACCTGCGGGCAGGCGCCGGGAGGCTGAGCCAGCGACCCAGAGGACGGAGAGGCGGCGAGGACAGGTAGGGGCTGGCGAAAGGGCAGGGCCCGGCGCGCCAGCCTAGTTCTAGCCGTCCGACTTCGCGCTCGCCGACGGGAAAGCCCGCGGCCCCACAGCCCCGCCCCCGCCCCGGGGAGCGCGCCCCGCGGTGCCTCCCTCCGCGTCCGCGGCCCTGCCGGGAGCACGCTCCCTGCCTGGAGTCCACCACGGCTAGCGACCCTCAGCTCCCGCCCCGCGGCTGCTCTCGCTTCCGCACCGCCGAAGGCTGCCTCTTTGCCCCTCTGCCGTTATCAAAATAGCGCTCCCCGCGATGGGAATCCATCTCCCTGTGTCCCTAGCCTTCTCCTCGGGCCCTCCCACTCCAGAAGAAAGCGACCAGCAGCGCCTCCTTACCTCTTTGCCTCCACGGACTTTGCTCCTTAGGCCGAGATTATCTTGAGGGACCGAAGTTTCTGTCCATTTCTGTACCCTCTCCCCACCCCCAGGCCCTTCCCTTCAGTCTCTTCACACGTGTCCACTTGGAAGGGAGGTTTTCGGTCCTCCTCTCCTAACCATCACCTCTGCCCCTTCTCCCTCTCCCCCTCTTCCTTCTCTCTCCTCCTTCCCCTTCTCCTCCTCAGCAACCTTTATTCCCTAGCACTTCGCTTTGCTGTTTCTGATAAGAGCTTAGGTAACCCTAAGTGAGGCGGCATACTTGTTTCTCTAATACTGTGAAAGGGCTGCCGCTCTGTGTGCCTGCCTCCACAGGAAAACTTAGTTTCTCTTGCACCCAACGATCCTTCTTTGAATGGTTCTCGGTTTTACTCTCTTATACCTCTTTTCCTTCATTTTGTCACGCTGCCCCAATATGTATCATTTTTAGAGGAATAATCTTTTCTTATGCAGGATCCCTGTAGAGTAGGTAGGCAGTGTGTGTTCGCATACACTCAGCATGTAATTAGATGGTACAGTGGAGGGACCCTCATGTACCTAATGTCTTCGGGATGGCAAAAGAGTATCTTCCTTGTTTTCTCAAGTCTTTTTATTGTCTTCTGGAGGTTTTCTACAAGTTCTGAAGTCATGTTTGGTAAAATGTCGCATATCAGTAGAAGGCCAAATAGAGGGATTTTCCTCGTGGACAGCATGTATTTTCTTAGTTTGAATATGTTATTGCTTATCTTTCAAGATGATTTTTCCGCTTTTTCTATGCTTCAATAAGTTCTTTGATTAAATTCACGTCTTTCTTGTCTGCTTTTTGTGTCTTTTTCTTATCCGTACTTGGCTGTAGGTGAGATTCTAATGACACACTGGAAGCTATAACTGATTGCTTTTGCTCACACCTGCTGCCTCTGTGTATGGGTGAGATTCTCTGTTTCTTAACTAGAGTCTATAAATGAGGTGGATATAAAATGGCTACTGAGAAACTCCTGTGGTTTCTTTAGCTCCTGGTTAGGTTTAAGGGCTTAGAAGGTGCTGCCTCTGGGAGAGGGCTAGATGGGGATGAAGTGGCTTTTACTAAGTGTGTTTCAGACCTCAGAATAAGGACAAAATCTGTTTAACTCCAGGTTGAACCCTACCCATCTCACAAAGTGGTTATAGCATCCGGACTCAGGAGCTGTTTTTCCTTTTTGAGTTCTATAAAGTTAAAGTATTCTGATGTCTGACCCAGCATTAAATAAGCATAGACTTTGTAGAGGAGAAGGAGGAATGACTGAAGCTTTCTTTTGGACAGATCTCAAGGCCGGAGAATGGCAGGTGAACAGAAACCCTCAAGTAACCTCCTGGAACAGTTTATTTTACTAGCCAAAGGTACCAGTGGCTCAGCCCTCACTGCTCTCATAAGCCAAGTCTTGGAGGCTCCTGGAGTGTATGTCTTTGGAGAACTGCTGGAACTGGCCAATGTGCAGGAGGTAAGAGCATTTTCCAAACAGTTTGTCTTCTTTGTTCTAAGCCTTCCTTTGATTCTCCAGGTTTCCAAGGAGTTCCAGGGCTGAAGCATTATGGACCTGTGAGGTGCCCTGTTGAGGGAGGGCTGGGGATTGGTGGGGCAGGGGAGGAGAGCAAGGATGATGTCCTAGGTTCCTTCTAGTCAATATTTTCATCTGAACTTGGGGTAAAACTAGGTTGGGTTGCTAATTTGAAAAATAAAGAAAAATCTAATTGAACCTGATAAATTAGAGTATAAGCATGGACTGATGTTGAATGGGTAGTTTCAGGCATTCTTAGGGACAAAATACCTCCATTGCAAATATAGACAAGGAAGATTGGTTAGGTACATGCATAGCAGAAAGTGATTGCTCCTGGACGTGCAGTGGGTATGAGTAGGGGATATGTTATTCCTGTGGAAAAGGGTGATGTGCTAAAGTAGATGTGTGGAAAAGATACGATGTGACTAGCTGGGAAGCAATCCTTTTTGTTTTGTTTGCTTGTTGTTGTTAAAGCCTTAGGTATCTGATTATGTTTGTTGTGCCTTAAAAATGAGATCTGGTGAAGAATGACCAGGTGGGAAAAAGAGATGTAAAGAAACCTAGACTTTGCAACCCCTCCTTCCCACTTTGGATACTTTTGTATTGATTGATACTTCTATATTGATTGATTGAAAAGTCTGGTGACATCTTATTACTTTGGTGGTTGTGCTCAGGGGTTCTTGGTGGGGTAGGTTGGTTTCCTCTTCATCATCACAGCTTCTTTCTGACTGTCCAGGATGGTGCTGGCTCTGTGGGTGGGTGCCGGCTCTGCAGATGGCTGCCATTTGCAGATCTAGGCGGTACTTGTTCTTGTGGATCACGTGCATGATGCTGCTGAGGGCTGCCAGGGCGTTCCTGTTTATGGTAATCCACACCTAGGAGGTGGCTGGCTTTTTTTTTTTTTTTTTTTTTTGAGGAAGATTAGCCCTGAACTAACATCTGCCACTAATTCTCCTCTTTTTGCTGAGGAAGACTGGCCCTGAGCTAACATCCGTGCCCATCTTCCTCTACTTTATATGTGGGACGCCTCCCACGGCATGGCTTAACAAGCAGTGCATAGATCCGCACCCAGGATTTGAACTGGCGAGCCTTGGGCCGCTGGAGCAGAGTGTGCAAACTTAACTGCTGCACCACTGGGCAGGCCCTGGGAGGTGGCTGGCTTTTGCTGGCCGGTTCTTCACGTCATGACCACTAGGACACCTTTGCTGTTGGCTACTGGCTCCATGCCCACAGCTTGGTGGTGAATCAGCCCATTGTAGCAGGAGTTGTGGGCCTTCAGGTTACTGGGCTGGCTGTTGTATGTGTGCTTATTCCTCTTGATCCGGAAACTGGATCGGGTCCCCATGACTATCCGTTGCAGATGTGTGGACATGGCGTCATCTCCTTTGCCTGCCACAGCTGGAGACAGAAAGAGCCACTTTTATTTTTTAATTGTGAATTTTTATTTATTGTGAGTCTTGCTTGCCAGACTGTAAGCTCTGTGAGGGTGAGATCTACTGTGCTCCCCATTGTTTCTTTACATGAGCTTAACATGTAGCCTGACACACAGTAGGCTTTCAGTAAAAATTTGATATATCAGGTGGAAAAGGAATCTTGTGAGGAAAATATAAGAAAACTGAGTTCATTAAAAAAAAAACTGTATTTTTTAGAGCAGTTTTAGATTCACAGCAAAATTGGAGGAAGGAACAGAGATTTCCTATATGTCCTCTGTCCTCACACATTTATAGCCTCCCCCATTATCAACATCCTTCACCAGAGTGGAACCTACACTGACACATCAGTATCACCCAAAGACCATAGTTATGTTAGGGTTCACGCCTGGGGTTGTACGTTCTGTGGGTTTGGACAAATGTATAGTGACATATATCCTCCATTACAGTATCATACAGAGTGGTTTCACTGCCCTAAAAATCCCCTGTATTCTGCTTGTTCATCCCTGTTTCCCCTCTAATCCTTGGCAACCACTGATCTTTTCATTGTTTTGTAATTTTGGCTTTTCCAGAATGTCATTTATGTAGTTGGAATCATACAGTATGTAGCCTTTTCAGATTGGCTTCTTTCACTTAGTAATATGCATTTAAATTTCCTTCACATCTTTTCATGGCTTGATAGCTCGTTATTTTTCAACAGAAGAGATGACCAAGGAGTAATATGTTCCTTCAGGTTCATGAAAGCCTGAATGAATTTCCCAAGCAGTTGTTTTTTAACGATGGAAGATTGGCTAAGAGGAGATGGATGAAAATTAAAGCCTGAAAGACCTTATTGATTTAGGCCAGTGGGAGACATTTTGGAGTATCTGCTCTCGAAAAGATATTCTCAATATGGCTAGTTTTGTCATTGTCTGTTTGAAAAGTAGGGGCTAGATTTGATGTCTTTCCACCTCTGGTTCAGGACCTCAGGAGGTTCTTGATAACCTGAGAAGGTAGACTGCGTATTCGGATGCCAGAGTTCTCACTGGGGTGCTTAGCAAATCACCTTTATCTCCCCACAGTTTTTTTTTTCCACTTGTGAGCTGGGAATAAGCTAGTGGCCTTTCAGTGGTCTGAAATTATGGATGTAGTTCTTGGAACCTTTTTTTAAAAACATGGTTAGAATTGAGTAGTATTACTATTGATGTCCACAGAATACACTTGGATATTCCTATTTAGACTCTATGAAGTTTGGTAAATTGTGAGTAAAAGAAACACCAGTTAAGGTAACTGACAGCAGAGCAGAGCAGTTCAAGGGAAAATAGTATCTCTTTTGTTTTTCTTCTACAGATGGCTCTTTGCCATCAGCAAAGAGTAAGTAATAAGGAATAATAATGAAGAATAAGTAATTTTAACGAAAATTTTTATTTGGGGCAGCCTGATATCCTGGGTTCCTGTCCCCACCAGGCTCTTCTGTTGCACCTTAAGCTGTGCTAATCTCTCCCAGCGTTTGTGGTCCCCACGTAGTCCTGAGACTTGGAACAACCCCTGCTTTGTTCTGTTTGGATTGACAGTGGCTGTGCTGTACCTGCCAGGCTGGTGTGTAGACAAGGCTGCTCCAGTCTTCGTTTTAATGGCCAGGGAATCCTGAGAAAACACAAACTGCTTCCAATACTTACTGCTTTGTGTGCACACAAGTGTGACAAAAGCAGTTACTTGGTTGTGCTATGTGGAGTGTAAAATATGTATTCCTGAGAGAGAAAAATTAATTTTGGGGCCATAATAATCATATTTATTTTTTTCCCAAAGAATCAAAGAATCAGAAGGGACCTCAGGGACCAACTAATAAAGCTGTACAGAGGCATGGCACCCCCAACCCTCTGCTTGAACCCTGCGGGGCTTGGTAGCAGCGTGGTCTGTGAACTGTTTTCTTTCCTTTTTTTTTTAAGATTTTATTTTTCCTTTTTGTCCCCAAAGCCCCCCGGTACATAGTTGTGTATTTTTAGTTATGGGTCTTTCTAGTTGTGGCATGTGGGATGCCATCTCAGCATGGCCTGGTGAGCGGTGCCATGTCCACACCCGGGATTCGAACCCGTGAAACCCTGGGCCACTGAAGCGGAGTGCGCAGACTTAACCACTCAGCTGTGGGGCCAGCCCCTGTGAACTGTTTTCTTTTCCTCCTCAGCTTGCAGAAGGAGCTAATGCTGCTTATTTGCAGTTGCTGAACCTGTTTGCCTATGGAACATACCCAGATTACATAGGTGAGTTGGTTAAGATCCTCCAAAGATTTGTCTTAATTATGTTGCTTGTTTTGATGTGTTCCCTCCATGAGGATCACGAAGGTCTGGGACATAAAGTACAGTGTGGGCACTTCTTGACCTGGCTGCTTCCCATTTTACTGTGCGCTGTAGGTGACCCCACAGGAAGACTTTCCCTTTTCACCTTTTATTCTCTCTGGGTAAAATGGGTACTGTGTTTGTGCTCATCCGTAAATGTAGCCCCTGTATATTTTTTAGATGAGATTCTTGAGGACTGGTATTTGTAGAACGCTTGGAGTGCCGTGAAATGTCAGAATACCCACCTGTAAAGTATTAAGGCATTTAAAATATTATCTAAATAATATGACTATATTGAAAATTTGGAAAATAAAAAGTCACTCATGGTTGTACCACCATTAAACACTGTTAGGATTATGGTGCTGGACTTTTCCCCTTGCACTTTCTATTATGTAGGCGTAATGAGATTATGTCTACAATTTTGTATCTTGCTTTTTCCTCTTATTTCATTGGCATTTATCCATGTTTTTAGTCTTTTTAGTCATTTTTACTAGTCCATAATCTAATACTCCATAATCTATTTCACCCATTCTATTTTGTAGGTCATTTGAGTTATTTTAAATTAGAATCTTAAATATCAGGAATGAGGTGCATGCATGTCCAAATGCTAACTTACCTTCCACCCAAGCCGTTTTTGTCTGGCTTCCCTTGTTTATTTTAGTGGTCTGACAAAAGCCTGGTAGTTTATTTTAGTGATATGACTCAAGGCCTCCCCTGCTACATCCCTGACTTCCCCTTCTGCCTCACTTTCTTTCTCACTGGTCACTTCTACTTACTCTGCGCTGCTCTCACACTCAGTAATTTGCCACTTGCCAATCTTTCTGACCTTCTCTTTGTTCCAACGAGTGTGTCTTCTGTTTCTCTCCTCACTAAAGAAGCAGCATTGCACAGACTGTGGAACCAGACTGCCTGTATTATATTCCACCTCCACTTCCACTAGTTGTGGGTCCTTTGGCAAATTAAATAATCTTCTGTACCTCAGTTTCCTTATCTGTAAAATGGGAGTAATAATACAGGTCCACAGTCCCTTACCTGCACTCTTTGGGTTAGAAGTTTTGGAATTTAGAATTTTGGGACTTTAAAAAGGTAATATGATGCATATACCTTTTTATGTAACACCCTCGAGGGATATGGGCAGCACCTGTTGTTAAACACATTCATAATTTTGCAGCAAAACAAGTGAATATTCACAAGTGAGATGAAAAGCCTGCCTCAAATCAGGTCAGGAGTTGCCACCACGTGAATTTCAGCACCATGCTCAAGAGAAAAACATTAGTTTGGATTCCCCTTTTTGGAATCCAGGATTATGAATAAGGATTTGAAGACATTGGGAATCTATCTCATGGGATTGTTGTGAGGGCTGGCTGGATGAGTGCGTACTCATGGATCTGTGTGTGCATTTGCACTAAGTAAAGCTTGTTGTATGTGTTACCCATGGCTGCTGCCATTGCTTCTATCATCGTTATTGTTACTACTAAAATTTTCCCATCCTTCAAGGCTTATCACAAACTCCATCATTCTTCCTTTTCCTCTCTTGTACTTCCCCAGTGTGATTGCACTCACTTGCTCTCTCTTTTTCCCCCTTTTTCTTTTTCTCCCTTTCCCCCTTTCTCCCGTTCTGTCTCTCCCCTTCCTTCTCACCCTTTTGTTCTCTTCTGGTAGTTTGTACCTTTCTTCTGATAGTTCTGTCCTGCATTTGTAACTGTTGAAACATCTGATTGTAAAACTGAGGACAAGTCCAGGGCCATTGAGTTGCACAACTCTGGGTGGTTGCTGCCCCTTGAGCTGTGTAGCATAGCAGCCTAGACAAGGCCAATCTGATTTATCTCTGATTCCCCTGAATCACTTAAGACAGTGCATTGCACATAGCAGATGCTCAGTAAAGACGTGTTGAACTTGATTGAATGTCACAAAGGGCACAGATAGTATTCTATTAAGAAAATTGTTGAATCGTTTTGTGCATTCATGCCTGACTCTTCAGGAGACTAAGCTCCTTGAGTCTATTCTTCTTTGGAAGACCATGGGCTTCTCGTGGAGTATTTGCATAATGAATAAGTGAGTCACTTATTCAGAGTCATGACAGTGATTCAGGGGTAGTAGGTTTTGTGTGGGGAGTTAGCTTATTCCATAAAGAAATCCTAATTTTATTTTGTGTCTTGATTTTTGTGGTGGGTGGGACTGAGCAGCCAGCAAGGAGAGCCTGCCAGAACTGAGCACAGCTCAGCAGAACAAGCTGAAGCACCTTACCATCGTGAGCTTGGCATCGAGAATGAAGGTCAGTCCCAAACCCCTTCCTGTCTACCTCCTCACCCAGAGGCAGGTGTCTCATTGCATCAGTGTGGGAGCTCCCAGCTACACACAGTGCAGTCACATCACAAATGCGTAAAATTTGCTTGGCAAAGGACAAAAGAGAAAACGATAATTAAATTAGTGTAGACAATTACTCACCATTCCATTCAGGAAAAGTATGCCCAGGAGGGATTGTGAATCAGCAGGTCTCAGTTCTGGCATGCCGTGGTGCCTCACTTGGTGTGAGCATTTTGCCACCCTAAAGGGAGACTGCTTAAAGACACATGTTTAAAGATACATGTTTTCCTAACAGCAGGGCGTCTCAAGGCAAGTTAACCACTTCATCTGTTGCTCAGTGCACAGTGAACTGTGCCAGTGCTGGAAGAAAACTTGCTAGATCAGACTTACTGAGAGGTAGATCTTTAATATGCTGCCTTCCTCTGGGGATTTTCAAGGTTAATTATACTGATCGGAATTTTTGCTTTATATGCTAAATTTAGACCTTAACTTCTGTAGGATACCACTCCACTACATCTTTCTGAGTTCTCTGCCCCACTTGATTTAGAAGCCTTGCGACCAGCTGCTCATAGCCATTAACAAAGAAGATCCAGGTTCAGTTGATTTTTAATTGATTTTGGCTCTCTGCCCAATCCCAGCCTAAGTGTGTAAAAGTTTTTGTGGGGCTATTTGCACTTTCCCTCTGTGATTGAACTTGAGAGAGATATATTTATTCTTGGATTGCGCTTTCAGTTGCTGAAATCATTGTACCTGCTTGAATTACAGATTTCTCATTCTCAGCCTGGCATTTCAGGGGGAAGGCTTATTTTGTTAGGAAATGAGGACCTGATCTTTTTTCAGATCATGGACTTCTCAAGTGTAGCAAAGAATAGGAGTAAGTTTTTTTCCTCATTTCTGCAACCTGTCATTGTCAGCGCACTTACTGCCCTGGGATTTAAGATGTTTAGTCATCAAAAACCCCTCTAGGAACATTTGCTGTTACTCTCTTCTCTGTATACCTCTTCCTCCTGTCTCTGCAGATTTGATTGCTCTGTTAATTTCCAAACTAATAGTGATGTGTCAGATGATTTGCAGAGAACTGGATGTTTAGGTATCCAGTGGTCTTGGAGTCATGCAGAATGTTGGTACAGCCCGATAAAGGACTATTGTCAGGGAACTGGCGTTGGTTGCAAGTCTGAGAAAACCTGTGTAAACTTGAGGATGACCTCTGAGCTGGCAGTTCCCACTGGCCATCTGTAGGGTGACATGTTATCCTGCAAGTTTCGCTTGCTCTGCTGGGCCCGCAGGCAGTTCGCCTCTCCAGTGTCTGAGATTGTTTGGTGTTTTGTGATGATCCAACATTTTATGCAAAGTCTGCAAGCTTTCAGAAGGCAGTAGAGTGGCATATACCAAGTATTTCCCTTTTTCCTCTGGAAGGATTCTTTAGGATCTCTAAGAGTATGCTTCATAGCATGAAAGCTGAAGGCTGGGTGAAGTCCAGGAGGCAGAGAATCTAGGAGAATGCATTCCGAGGTGCTGTGGTCTTGTTTGGATCCCACAGGTCTCACAGCTCATTTGTCCATCTCTTGTTGCCGTAGAGGTTGATAATTACCACTAAACTGCATTTCTCAAAGCCCTGAGGCAGCTGTTGGCTATGTGGGTAATGCCTGCATTTTCTTGAATGTTTGTCAGTGGTTTTTGTAAATACCACATGGCCTTATCTACAGTGTATCCCCTACTCCGTGCTGCTGAAGGACCTGGAGATGCGGAATCTCCGGGAATTGGAAGACCTCATCATTGAGGCTGTCTACACTGACATTATTCAAGGCAAGCTGGACCAGCGAAACCAGCTGCTGGAAGTGGATTTCTGCATTGGCCGTGACATCCGAAAGAAGGACATCAATAATATTGTCAAGACCTTGCATGAATGGTGAGGCTGAAGGAAGGAGGGATCCCTTCTCTCTAGGGAGGGGGATATCTAGCATGCCCTTCGTGTATCTGCCTAGGGAAATGGGGTCTCCAGGTATCAGCTGGTGCTGCCTGGGAGCTGGGGCCTTGCGACAGGAAGCCAGAGATGGGCGCTGCATTTGTGACTACAGCTGTGTGGCAACAGGAATCATTTCAGGTCTCCCAGTGCCCTGGTTGTAAAACAGTTCTTGTCCTAGTCCAGCTGGGGGCTACTTAATAGTGGGCCGTGAAATGCCCAGGGTTGGCACATGAAGCCTCTGAAGCCCAGCTGTGTGTCGCTGATCCCAAGCTTTCCAAACTCAGCCACAGAGTCTGAACCAGCTCAGGAAGTTAGTGTTGGTAAGATTCCTTGGATAAGAGAACCCGTGTTCAGTGTCAGTAACATGTTGGACTCGTGTTTGTAAAACAGTGTGAGGGATATTGAAGTTAAGGATGGGTTATTCTCAGTTGGAACACAGACTCAAACGCAGAATATTTGATAACCACATTCTGGTATATAAAAGGAAGTGAAATGTTTGCATGTACTCTATTTTAATAGAATTTGATGTTTGCAAGAGCTGTCGCATGTTCTGCAAAGATTTGTTATGGAGTTACTTAAATGATTTGGGGCTTATGAAGCCACCTGGGCTTAGGGGTAAAAGAGGTTTTAGGTGAGTTTTGAAGGAGGTCCAGGGTTAGAGTATGATTGCAGGTGAGGAGAGTATGTTTCCAGGCAGACACATGGTGTGTCGGGGGTCATGAGGCAGAGCAGGCAAGCTTTGTGCAGAGGGCTGGGGAAATTGTTTTCTTTAAAACAGACGGAATCTCTGGCCTGTCCCCAAGAGGAGTAGATCCAGAGGTGTATGGCCCAGTGTTGATCCCCTGGGGTCCAACGCCCCTGAGTTTCCCTCACTTCAGCTACTATTGGTCCCAAGGACATGTACTGTTCACCCCTTTCCCCAAGTTCTCTCCCAAGTCTGGCCCCAAACACCTTCGCTTTATGTCCAACACAAACAGGAGCTTTCAAAAGATCATAAAACTGTTAAATCAGAATAAATGAGAAATAAACTTAGAAAATACCCCCGACATGAAAATTGTCTGGCGTAGAATCTAGGCTTCCACTTCTACTAAAGTGGGCTCTCTTACTCTGTTTTTGAGATGCTGACACAGTTTTTACTGTGTCCATAGTCTGGCTTCCCACTTTTTAGCCCCCAACATCTTTCTACCCAGAGGTGCCATCCCAGGATGCTTACTAGTGCAGATTCTTAAAACTTGTGTTTAGGTGCGGGAGTTAGATTTGAAACAGAATTGGTGTGTAGAGTGGTACCGTAAATATGGCAAAATGTTCACAACTGTTAGATCTTAAGTGGAGGGTAGGGAGGTGTCCATTGTACTGTTCTTTCAGATTTTTCTTAGGTTTTAAAATTTTCAAAGTAAAAAGAGAAAATAAAATAATGAAGAGGGGGATGGCAATTAGGAAGTAACGTAAGTGTCTGAGAGAAGGGGCGATCTCCAAAATAGGATGCTTTTAGAAAATAATGTTTTCTCTTGAGAAAAGTGGTGAATCAGCCCCCCCGTAAAGTTT
Source organism: Equus asinus (assembly GCF_041296235.1). Taxonomy (NCBI): domain Eukaryota; kingdom Metazoa; phylum Chordata; class Mammalia; order Perissodactyla; family Equidae; genus Equus; species Equus asinus. The sequence goes on along the minus strand of NC_091808.1, from coordinate 9,064,309 downwards.
CCTAATTCATTTCATCTCACATTCTGTAAAACTTTCCCATGGGATACGAAGTTTGGAAATTAAAGCTATATTCTAAGAATACCCTACAACCTCCATGTTTGTCTCCACGTGCCCTGTGTTATGTATTCAGAAACACTTGTCTTTTGGAAGGAATGGAGGGGCAAGAACCCTGGCCAAGGGGGTGTTTCAGGAAGTCCTGGGAGGACTCGGGGAGGGAGATTTCGGAGGCTGGAGGAGAGCTTCCAGGCCTTTCTGTGGCTCAGGGCTGGTTATCTCCTTTGTAGGTGTGATGGCTGCGAAGCAGTTCTGCTAGGCATCGAGCAGCAAGTTCTGCGAGCCAATCAGTACAAGGAGAACCACAGCCGAACTCAGCAGCAGGTAGAGGCAGAGGTAAGAAAGGGAGTGTTTGTTCCCCACTCCAGGGTATCCCTGTCTGTTCCTTCGCCGTGTGAGTCTTGGTGTCGATGAAGCAAACAGTCACCAACAGATAGGCAGTGGGCTAGGTGCTGGGCCAGAGATGACTGGGACATGCTCCCTGCTCTTGGTGCTCCCTGTCTCGTTTCTGATTCTGGTCGGGAGCGGGGGAGCAGGCTTGGAGAGCAGAGAATGTTGTAATTCCTCAGCACATACGCACTCTGCATCTATAGAGCAAGAGAAATGAGTTTGGGGATGGATGTTAAAGACAGATGGAAGGATGGTGGTCACAGGCGCGGTGGAGAGGGGTGCAGTTGGGCAGGGGCATGTGGGGCTTCAGGGCCCTGGTACGGCTCTGCTTCTAAAGCCATGTGGTAGGTGCACAGTGTTCATTTTATTCTTCTTTTCTAAACCGTACGTATATGTTACAGCCTTTCAAAATGTATGATGTATCTCGTACTGAAAAAGAAGAAAGGGAAAAAATTCAATGGATAAAATGCAAATGATGTGTGTGATTGTGGTTTAGGAGCACCTGGGTGTTCAGGACACTTTTAGCCTCTTGGAGGGACACAGCCCCAGCCTTGAGTGCATGGGGGCTTGTTTGTGTGCCTGTAGCCTGGACACGTGTGGAGTGGCCTCAGAATTTGTTTGGAGCCCTTAAGATCAAGATGTTAGCATTGGAAGTCCTTTTCTAGCATGATGGGGCTTGACGTGTTAATGGTATTTAATGAGTTTTATAAATCAAGTGTCCTAGAGTGTGGCAGAGTGGGGCCCAGGATTACAGCTAAGGAACGTAAGAAATAAGTAGCTGTGCCTTTCAAAGGGGGATTTGTGAACTTTGAAGATTTCTTCTCCTCTGTTATATGTACTCCTTGAAGATAAAACCTGTGTTGCATTTGTCTTTGTTAGACCAGTTCCTTGTCCCACCCTACCCGTAGTAGGTCCTCGAGTGTTTGATGTACTGTTTCTGGCACACCCTGCAAGTGTGTCAGTGGACTACTGAACTCTGCTTTTTGTGGACTAGAGCAGGTTTATTTTGGATATACACCCCCCCCCCACTCCTGTGTACATATACATACCTACACTGTGAATTTTCAGTCTGTTGTTAATTTCTAACCCTACTTCTAGCCAAAGGATTACGACCGGCATTTCATTTAGTGTTAGCCAGAGACAAATACAGTGAGGAAAGTGAGCCTGCTGCTCCTCTAATAAGCTGTGTCACCCCCCTCTTCAGTATTGTGGCCTCTTCTCTGACCTGGGGTTGAGGTCTGAGCAAAGTAGGAACGGCTAACCACTCTCTCCTCTCCATTGATTCTTCCCTGTAAATCAAACCCTGGAAACAACTGAGGTTTGGAGACGAAACATGCCCACCTGACCTGCAGTGGCCTGCGTGAAACAAACTGTCTTTAACCTGATGGGTAGCCCAGGAGGACCCTGATCCCTGCTGGCTGCCCCATGGTACCTGGACTGTCACTCACTGTGTGGTAGGTGATAGGCTTGGCTTGTGGTCGTTAGCAAAGATGGATGATACTAGTTTTTGGAATTTGAATGTTTCAAGTGTATTTCCGTGACAAATGGCATCTGAAAAAAGAAGGCACTGACTGCTGTTGAGGCATGACCAATCCTTAGACAATAGTGTAGGCTCTTCAGATTATGGTTATTAAAGACAAGAGAGAGCCAGCCCTCGTGGGTTTGTTACTATGGCCCACTGTTTGCAAACACAGCCATGGCTTCCCCTGCTGGCAGAGCCTGATGCTGCCACCAGGTGGCAGTAAGGATTTGAATAAGGTTGAGAGAAAGAAATTTGAGGAAAAGACCAAGGCTACCTCTGCCACCAATTAAAGCACTCTCCTGATTTAATAATCTTCTAGAAATCTGAAACAGACCCGTATGAGAAGAGAAGGCATGTGGTCAAAGCCTAGAGCCTTGTCAGTTTTTCCATTCTGTGAATGTATGATCTGGCTACTACGTGTAGGATGCTGATCCTCAGCCCAGCTTAAGGCAGTAGAAGGCTCGTCAGGTATCTGTTGACTTGAAAACAAATCTACACAGAACAAAGGTGTAATTCTGTCTTCTTTTGCTTGTATTTATGCTTCTGTTACCCCTGACCTAAATTTTCTAGCCATTTTCTCAACTAAGTTGACCTTTTCTTTAATTGTCCTTAAATTGGATTGTTCTCAGAGGGAAAACCATGATGTTTTCCCCCAAAATCTTGTAACAGCAGCTTTTTTCTGGTGAGTATTAGCTTCAAGAGCCTTCCCTCTTAATGAAGTCACCCTATCACATGCTCTCTTTCACAGGAAGAACACATATTAGTTAGAATTCCAGCATACCTGGGGGAGATAGAACAATAACATTATGAGCTGTTTCATTATCTCTGAGCAGTCACTCTGGAGGGGGACAGTGATTAGTCAAAGCATTGCAAAGCACCTCATTTATATTTGATTTTGGAGTGTGTTTTTCTTTGTATTTGAGTGTGCTTATGTCTGATGTTCTGTGCAATGTCAATGTACAGCTCTTGCTACATTCACAAAATAGGCTGTGTTCCGGTGATGTAGGTAAGAAAGCGTAATTGGACAAAGTAAGCTCTGTTTTCCATTATGTAGGAAATCCCACAGGAGTTAAGTAAGTGACAGATCTTGATGCTTGTTGGCTGTTAGAGTGCAAAACGTGTGCCTCCTGGTTCCTCCCGGAGAGCTGTTCTCCATCTCCCAGCTCTCCGTGTCTGTGTTGCACTTCTCCAATTGTGGACTCTACTTCCTGTTGTTTACCTTTGCCTTGCCTCACAACTGGAAGTTTTCCTTCCCCAGGAGGCTCCTCTTTGTCCTTTTGCCTGAATATTTAAGGTCTCTGATAGAGCTAGGCTGCAGTTTTGTCAGCTGGTGCAGTCCTGTCTGAAAATCCCCAAGGCCCGTGTTTTGAAGGGCTTGACAAACTCTAGGTTATCTGGAGTAGGTGGGACAGAGATGGCCTGCAAGCCAGGCCACTCAAGGAAGAAAAGTGGAAAGAACCAGGGACATTTAGGCCAAAGAAGACAATTTTGTGGGGATTTTTGTCATCATTTGAAGGGCGGCTCTGTGAATGAGGAATTAGACTTCTCAAGAATATTCCACAAAGCCGAAACAGGTTTAATTGGTGGACCTCTTGGGGCAGCCACTCTTGGGTCCCAGAAGGAGCCATCTACAGTTAGACTGCAAGATGCTAGTCCTCTCTTAACTCCCCCTCAACTATGAGAGTCTGCCATTGGTCCAGCAGTCTCCTCTGTGAGTTCTGTGTGTTTAAAATGCTGGTGATCAAGCTGACTTGAGCAAGGCACATCTGTAGTGGAACCCAGTGTAAGGGCCACGTCACTCCTGTGCAGGCCGAGACTTTGTTGAGCATAAAGGGCCTCATTTCTTAGGCTAAGAGACACTTGCCCAGGAAGGCCTGTTTTCCTCTCTGGGGTGTTTACACGACTATGGAGGCCTTCCATTTGTCAGTAGTCTGACTGGAAGCTGGATGTGAAGTGGCACATGAGGCCGTCTGTCTAAGAGTGAGAGGTACTGCTAGGCAGGCCTAGGTTGAGGGGAGGCAGCTGGGCTTGGCCTAGGAGGGTCAGGACAGGTTTGTGGCAGAGGTGCTTGAGTCTGCAGGAAGGGTCGGGGGTGGCTAGCTGAGGAGGAGGCTCACCCAGGCTAGAGTAACGGGTGCAGGGAAGGCAAAAAGGCGGAAGTGGAATGCCTCCCTCGGAGCATGGTGCAGCAGACTAGCAGGGCTCAAGTGGAGGGCGTGTGCTAAGGAGGAGTGAGGGAGGTACAGGATCTTGAGTGACGTTTCCGAACTGGAGAAAGAACCGAGTTTTCCCTTGGGGTAAATCTCATTCCTCTTTTCCTTGTGCACCAGGGTCACTGGGCACCTACAGTGATAGCTTGTTAGGAGCGTGGTTTCTGTAAGAGAAAACTGCTTGAGATACATAGCATTTGAATGATGAGGGGGTGGTGTCCGTGCTTCTATTTATTCGGTCAAATGCTTTTGACAGGATCCTGAATCAAAGGTGTTTAAATAGAATCGAGCCTCCCTGAGATGGGAGGCTGCATTACCATGGTGGGGAGTGATGGTATAGACCGAGCGTGAGTGTGAACAGGCCCTTCTGCGAATGGAGAAGGGTGATGAGCAGGAAGTTTCAGAACTTTTTGAGGGGGAAAAAAAAGAATATACACAGCAAAAGAGTCAAACAGCAAAGCACTGGGGTCAGGTAAGCTGGTCAGCTGTTGAGAGGCCAACAGGGGAGCTCTGCCTTAGTGAGTGGGCTGAATGGGGTGCATGGGGTTATAGTCTGCTCCTTGGGCTGGCAGGTCGGGAACTGGCTTCTCAGCTCAGCCACAGATACTCGACTCCAAAGCTAGCCCAAGTCACCTGAGGCCACGATAGAAAGAGAAATGCCAGCTAATTTCTGCTAGGCTTGAATGACTTATTCTACAGAAACTTAGGTGCAAGAGATTGAAACTAGAACCATTATTTGAGGATTGATTAAATACTTTTTCCTTATTCATGTAGGGATTATGAGACTGAGTAAACCTAAGATATATTAAGTGGAAGAATTGATATAGAAAACCATTTGTAGTATAAGCTGATTAGTAAAAATTACTGCACAAAGAACTTGAGGAAATAAGGTTAAATGGTATTTATCAGCCAAGATAAAATTAAGGAAACTATACTTTTTAATTTATTTTTAATAAAGCTGTTTTACTAAATGGGAAAGGTAATCAATTGCTTGGAAAGATACCATTTTTGGGGTGCCAGCCCCATGATGTGGTGGTTGGGTTCAGTGCGCTCCACTTTGGTGGGCCAGGTTCGTGGGTTCAGATCCCGGGCTTGGACCTACACCACTTGTCAGCCACACTGTGGCAGCGACCCACATACAAAATAGAGGAAGATTGGCACAGATGTTAGCTCAGGGCAGATCTTCCTCAAGCAAAAAAAGAGGAAGATTCGCAACAGTTGTTAGCTCAGGGTGAATCTTCCTTAGTCAAAAAAAAAATGCCATTTTTGGAAATACAGGCCTGGTAACAAAAACTTATTAGTTTTCTAATGTTTTACTTAAAAATAAAATTTTATCAGCTTTCAGGGAAGCCTTAAAACAAATTTCCTTAGACAGTGCATCTCAGGTACTGAAAATATGAGGCATGGATCTTTGTCTTTTTCATTTTCTTAATATGTTTTTAAGTTGTAGGATCTTTTAACACATTGGGAGTCAGAAGTAATTGATATACAAAGAAATAAACTTAAGTGATGCTGTTACCGCCTATTAAGATTTTAATTAATCTTTCTCAGAATACCTAGAAAGCGTATCAAACTGGAGAAACCTTGGAATGTTATTTGATCCAGCAGTGAAAACTGAGAAATCACATTTCTTATCTCCTCCAAGGCCATCAAAATATGCCTTGAAATAAAACAAACAATAACAAATCTCTTTTATAAGAGAAAGCGTGGCGAGCCCTCCACTGCTCCAGATTCTTCATGCCCTGTCTCACCAAGTAACTACTGAACAAGAGAGACAAGCATCACTGAGCCACCGGGAGGAGGTCGCCGGGTTCCAAGCCGGCGCCACATCGTCTGGCAGGACACTGGATAAACCCTGACCAGACAGGCTGCCCTGTCTACTCTACTAGTGCCCACACTACTCTGTCAGTGCTCCTTTAAGAAAGGTTATAGTGTTGATTGAAGTGACAGCAGGGTGGGGCATGGTGGTTCTGTATCTCAAAACAGCAAAAATCAGGATAAAAAATGACCTACAATCCAGTTGAGACTCCTTCTGCAGATGTTAGATCCTCTCCAGCAAGCTACGTGTGTCTCACTCTCACGGTGTTTCATCTCTGCAGTTGTACTCTCTTCTGCTCCAGCTCCTGATGCTCTGACTGCTGAGAACTTTTGACCCTGATGACTCCCTTCTCGTTTCTATAGAAAACCAGACCTGCTTCCCAGGAAACATGGAAGCACCTTCCTTTCTCACCAACAAACATGTACCTTACTCGGCACCAGCCATATCTTCTTTCTTCCTTTTAATGATTAAAGAAAAAAAAAGGCTAATATTTTCTCTTCTGTTTTTTTCATCCCTTTTTTCTTCCTCTCAGCTAGCTGATGGGCAAAGGCATAGAAGACCCATTAGAACTGGGTTGGGGAATGTATATATAAACAGGCACAAGAGTACACAGTTGGTAGAAGTACGAGTTGGTCCAGCACTTTTCAGAAGGCAGTAGAGCCATAGTTATTAAAAAGGAATGTGCAAACCCTTTGATCTGGAAAGCTCACTTCTAGGAATATGTCCTGCACAGATGTTCACAAAAGTACACAAGGTAAGCACAGAAGGCTGTTCCTAGGAGCACTGTGTGTAAGTGAAAAGCAGGTGGCAACCCATGTAAAAATTGTCGAAGATCCCTAATGGGATTGTACAGATGCTACAGAGGATGTGCCTTCGGACATGGAAGAATATTCTGGAGATGCTTAAGTATTTCTGAGCCCCTCCTTTGTTAAGTGAAGAAGGGTCTACTGGAAACGGTAGAGGGATTGAATTTTGCCAGTTCTTTTACTGCATTTTTGTCCTTTGTCACTTAGTTGGCTGAAGTCCCTTCTCTAGTTTATTCAAGAAGGGCTCATGGAGCTGTATTCCCAAAGTTGTGAAAATCTGTGGTTTCATATATGAACAACGATAGTTGAGCATAGCATTCTTGGTCACCCTTTCTTTTTCCAAGGCAGCTTTAACCGGTGTTTCTTTCATGTTCTGTGTTGTACCTCTTTGCAAAATGGTCCACTTCCACTTGGGTTGTTCTCTCTTTTCAACCAATAGAGCATTAGTTTTTCAGATTTTTAAAGTAATTAACTTGCTGAGGAAGATTGGCCCTGAGCTAACATCTGTTGCTAATCTCCCTCTTTTTGCTTGAGGAAGGTTGTCACTGAGCTAATATCTATGCCCATCTTCCTCTATTTTGTATGTGGGATGCCACCACAGCATGACTTGATAAGCAGTGTGTAGGTCTGCGCCTGGGATCCGAACCTGTGAACCCCAGGCCGCCAAAGCAGAGCACACCAAACTTAACCACTACGTGACTAGGCTGGTCCCCGAGGCATTAGTTTTACTTTTTTGCTTGACCTATTTCCACGTATCTTCCAGGAGTAGCCCCTGCTTGTTTCTCCTCATCTGGGTTTCTGAAGATAATCTCAGATTTTCTTGCAGAGTATTCTGGCTCCTTCCCTGGGTGGCTCCCTTTATAGTAAGAACAAGTCTCAGTGAGTTTCTCATGCTTACAGGCTGAGCACACCAATTCTGTCTCTCTCTCCAGGTTACCAACATCAAGAAGACACTAAAAGCCACCGCGTCCTCCTCAGCACAGGAGATGGAGCAACAGTTGGCCGAACGGGAATGTCCCCCTCATGCTGAGCAGAGGCAGCCCACCAAGAAGATGTCCAAAGTGAAAGGTCTGGTCTCCAGCCGCCACTAGGGCCGGCTGGGGCAGCTGGCACTCACCAGGCCTGGGTCAGGTGGGGAGGGGACACCAAGGGCCTATTTCCTCCCCTCTCTACCTTCAGTGAGTTCCAGACCTGCCCGTCCCCTCACCAGCACCTCCCCACCCTGTTGGTACTGTTCCAGAAGAACCGTTAACTCTTTTTCCCTCGCCCACTCCCTCCTTCCCTGTTGTTCCCTTCAGACTCAGGGGCTCCACTGATGCCATCCCAACAGGGTCAGACACTGCCCAGCTTCCCTCCAGGAGGATCTCGTCTCTGTTTAAGGGCTTGTCTCCTTCCCAGTTTTCTTTTGCTCCATGTCATTGTGTCAGGCTGGTCATAAGCCGGAGGCATCTTTAACCGGCCCACCGGGATGACTGCGAAGGAGGCCCCTCTCTGATGAGGAGGGGGTATTCCTCCTCCAGCCCCGTGTACCACAGTACCCACAAGGGTGCAGGCGATCTCTAGCCAGGTATCAAATGCTTGTCCCTCTCCTGCCTTGTTCCTTGTTGGCAGCTCCGATCAGGCCATGGAGGGATGTGATGCTGGGCTATGTTTACTAAACCTGCGGGTTTTCAGCCTCTTAAGCCCAGCTCTGATCTCTCAGTTGGGAGCACTGGGTTGGCTAACATCTGGTATCCTGGCACCAGTGAAGGGCGCTGTGGGTCTGCCTGGTGGCAGAAGTTTCTTCCAGCTTGGTGTTCTCTGCTGGCCATGCTTCCTGCTGCCTCTGACTGACTACTCAGACTGGTTTTCAGTGTGAAGTCCCCAGCTGCACACTGGGGCTGTCTGCCAACGTTTGCTCTCCCAAGATCTTTAATTCCTCCTGGCTGCATTCGTGGTGGGGATGGTGGTGCCAAGGCCCCCCTATCTGGTGAAGGACCTGTTGCTGCTTCTGTCTCTTTCCACCCCTTCCTGGCTGATGACCCAGAGCCCTCTGATGATGGCATTCTCCTGGCAAGAGAAAAGGACTTGACTAGCCTTTCTGAACTTGAACAGTTTCAGGTTATATTTTAATTTTTTTTTTGTACAGGTTCTGATTAATACATTTCAACATGCTTTTTTTCCCCTTTGTGTCAATATTTGTTATAGACTAATCGCCGGGGATTTTTATCCTGGTTGGAGGGTGGCGTGTGTGTATGTGTGTGTGTGTTATGTCTTTTTAAAGGGGAGGTGGAGGTCCTGGACTGATATTAAAGTTCGTTGAGGGAAAAAGCACATTTTAGAACAAAAAATAAAAGTGTAGATTTACTGTATCTGACTTTGGAGTGCGGGGTTGCCTAGCTGGGGGATCTTGAGGGGCTGGGATTAGGGCGGTTCAGGGAAATGTGATGCTGTTTCACTTCCATAGTTAAAAAGTGGATTTCTCCTTCTTCCAAATTGTCCAGTAGCTGCCTACCGTCGATCAAGTGTTAACAAAGTATTCTCATTTCCCTTTGCAGCTGGTCCATATGCCCATATAATATTATGCCCAACTGGAGAGTCTCATTGACAGATGCTCTGTGGAAAAGGGGTTCTGTTGTTAAATAAATTTGGCACATCCTGCATCCCATATTCTCATTGGAAATTCATTATTATGGTCTCAGAGAAGGCCTGGGTGAGGAAGCCTGTTCCCACATGAATGTCACTATCAAATTCTTTTTGGTAATATCTAGTGGAACACATTTGGGGGAAATTTTTGGAAACATTGTCTTTCTCAAAAACACCTCCCAGCCTTATAGGTGTTTTCCACCTATTCTTTCCAGACCCAAGGCAGGCACTCACTCTCAGCAAGTGATCCTTCATCCTTATCCTTCCCACTGGTGAGTAGACCAGGAAGCTGGCCTGACCTACCCTGTGTGACCACTTGTTTGCCCACAGCCCTCAGGATCTCTAGGGTCACCTTCTCAGTGGTTCTGCTGTTTCCCTAAAATTGGAATAACAATAGTGACGCATTTGTAAAGTGCTCTGCAAAGTCTTCACGTATGGTGAGTCATTGAATCCCTTCCACCCAAACAGTCCGCTGAGGTTGGTGAGGGTAAGTGTTATTTACAGTCCTTCTCACTGTGCATATGAGAAAATGGAAACTTGGAGATTCAAAGGACCCCGTGGTAAGTGGCAAAAGGAAGACTCCTGAATCTCCTGACTTGTGTGTCCTGCCATCTTATCTGTGTTACGTTCTCATTTAGAGTCTGCTCTCCAAACTGACCCTTGATATCACTCTACCTGCTTGTTCCTCTGAGGGCTCCTCTTGCTTTTAAAACTGATACCAAATACACCCCAGCCTCTGCTTCTCAAACCCACCCAGCTACTTTATAAGGAAGCAGAGAGTATGGGGGTGGGACCCCAGGAATTGCGGGAATAGCTGGAATGTTCACTGCTCTGTTGGGACTCTGGTAGGAGACCTGGCCTCCGAGCTCTGCAGTTTCCCATCTGGTGTGCTGTGACTAGGCTCGGATTTTAAATGTATGTAGATATTTTGCATATAAATAGAACATTCAGAAGAGGAGTCCTCATCAACAGTGAAGCATCTTAGGTCAGGAAGGAGACGCTGCAGGATTAAACAGACTTAGCTTGGTACTAGTGCCTGTGGGCTGGCTCTGCCACCTTCGTGAACTCTGAGCTGTCTGCCTCCTGAGGTCCTCTTTGGTCTTTACTGTCTGTCCAGATGGAAGCATTATGGTTTCTACTTGGGTGACATTAGGGAGATAGTCAGAAGTCCCCAGGACAGGCCATTCTTGTGTTCCAAATCTGGGGTGACCACCATAAAGAGTAGGATTACCCCCCAAACTTTTGAGTCTTAGAAAATGGGGTAGTGAGCAAAGAAGCTAATATGATCAACTGCTCGTGATATTTTACATATTTGCTGTTTTCTCTCTCTCTGATAGGCTGGGTTTCCTGAAACCAAATCACATCCCCATTCTTGTAAATGGAGTCATTATGCTAACAGCCTGAGACTTCAAACAATTTTTTAAAAATGCAGCAATTGGTCAACTTTTACTGGAACACTGTCACACTACTCATGTAATTGAGTTTCAAGCGTAGCACACTTTGGCCAGTCTGTGACTGTCCCCGAGTCTTCCTGGGGATTCTTTGTAAGACATGAGCATCTGACTGCTTCGTTAAATCTTTCCTTGTAGTTATGCTTGAGATTTACATATTGAAACACATATTTTATTATAAATTTCACTTTACATCTCCTTTGCATTACCCTGAGGGCATTATATAGATTTTTTAAACTTACGTCTTCTGGGTAGGTTATATATGACTGGACCTCAGGACAGTAAAGGTGGTGTTAACAAAGTGTCCGTTATAAAAAGGGAATGTTGGGACTATTAAGGATGAGAACTGTTGTCCTTGGTTAAGGGTGAATCACACAAGGAAGTAAGTGAAGGGGAAAGCAAAGATGGGAGGCAGCTCAACTCATTTATGCCCATTCTTACATTGCTTTTCCCTAGCAAAAACCCCACTAGGGGGCATTCATCTCATTACTTACCTTTCCTCCTCATACAGCTCCTACATGGTGGTGCTACTACATACTTGTTGTCACTAACCTTAACTGGGTCCTCGGAGTTGTTGGGCCATCTGTCACATGTCCTTAGTTTTCACTCATCCCCTACAGCTCTTAGAGAACTTCATCATTCTCTTAGAATAGTTTACCCCATCACACCCCTCTCACTCTCAGTGGATGACTGTATTTTCCTACTTCATAGTGAAAATAGAGAACATTAGATGGGAAAACCCTCAGTTTCTTGTTTTCCACCTACAGAGTCATCTACATCCATCCTTACCTCCTTTCTTCTTATCAGGGTGGAAAAGGCATCCCTCCTTCCATGTGAGTGTAATTTGTCCACCTGTGTGGTATCCATCCACCTCAGCTTCTCTCCCAGGAGTTTTCACTTCTGCATCTTTAGCCTCCTCTAATGGCTGTATGAGATGAATTTCACACATTAAGGAGACTCTCCCTGAAACCGATGTCTCTCCAGCCACCACCTTTTTTTCTTCAACAAACAAGCTTCTTGAGTTATCCACCCTACTTTCTCCCTGTTCGCACCTAAATTCTTTGCCACACAGCTTCTACTGCCAGCCATCTGATGGTTTTCCTGTCAAGGAGACCATTGATCTCCAACGTGCTAACCTTTTCAGTCTTTATCTGGCTCGATCTTTATGTTACAACTGGCACTGTTGAGTCCACTTCAAGTGTTCTTCTCTTAGTTCTCATGGTCCCAATCTGTCAATTTACCTTGTGTTTCCCTGCCTCTCCTAAAATTTCTTCAGGGGCATCTCTTCCTTTAAAGTCCAGTTGGAGGTGTTTGCTCGGGTTCCATTGTGAGCTTTTTATTTTATGTCTATGTATTCTCCATAGGTATATGATTCACTCCCATGGTTCCACTTCCATTTATAACACCCAAATCTCGATCTCTGGTTCATTCTGCCAATATGTAGAGTCAACAGCCAATTGGGCATCTCTGCTTACCATCTCCCAGATCTACTCATCTAGTCAGTAAATGGTGCCCACCATTCACCTAGTGTATTATTTTGTAGGGCTGCCATAACAAAGTACCACAGACTAGGAGGCTTAAACACAGAAATGTATTTCCTCAGAATTCTGGGGATCGAGAGTCCAAGATGAAGGTGTTCACAGATTTGGTATCTCCTAAGCCCTCTCCTTGGCTTACAGATACCCACCTTCTTGCTGTGTCCTCACATGGCCTTTTCTCTGCGTGTGCATCCCTGGTGTCTCTTCCTCTTTTTTTTTTTTTTTTTCCTTCTCCCTAAAGCCCCTCAGTACATAGTGGTGTATTCTAGTTGTAGGCCCTTCTGGTTGTGCTACGTGGGACACTGCCTCAGCATGGCTTGATGAACAGTGCCAGGTCCTCGCCCAGGATGCGAACCGGTGAAACCCTGGGCCACTGGAGCAGAGCGCGTGAACTTAACCAGTCAGCCATGGGGCCGGCCCCCTCTTCCTCTTCTTATAAGGACAGTAGTCATATTGGATTAGGGCCCCGCCTTTATGACTTCATTTAACCTTAATCACCTCTTGAAAGACCCTATCCCCAAATACAGTCACACTGGGGTTAGGGCTTCAACATAGGAATTTTAGGAGGACATAATTCAGTCCATAAAACTTAATTACCTGAGCCAGAAGCTGGGGTTCATCCTTAACTCTTCCCTCCCCCGCATCTGATTCAGCACATCCTGACTCTTCTACTTCTGTTATTTTTGAACTCATCCTTTTTCTTTCCTCAGCCACTTCAAGCATTTCAGGATTCATTCATTCATCCAGTACACGCTTTGGATACCCATTATATGCTGGAATGCAGCCAAAGAAGGTTAAAAAATACAAGATTGAGAAAAGTAGATAGAGGGGGCTGGTCCAGTGGCGCAGTGGTTAAGTGCGCACGTTCTGCTTCGGCGACCTGGGGTTCGCCAGTTTGGGCCCCAGGTGCGGGCATGGGACAGTGTGGCAAGCCATGCTGTGGTAGGCATCCTACATATAAAGTAGAGGAAGATGGGCATGGATGTTGGCTCAGGGCCAGTCCTCCTCAGCAAAAAGAGGAGGATTGGCAGATGTTAGCTCAGGGCTAATCTCCCTAGGAAAAAGAAAAAGGAAAAAAAAAGTATATAGAAGGAAATGGTAAAGATAAATGCAGAAATTAACTGGCAAAATCAAAATCATAAGTCTAAGAGGGTTTTTTTTAAATAATGAAAAAAATATACCTAGCAATCTAATTAATAAAAGATAACAGAGAATAGTTAATGATTTTAAAAATATAAGGTGTTACCTACTATCAATTTGAAACTGTTAATGATATAGACAATTTTCAGGAAAAATATGAATGACCATAATTTACTCATTAGAAATAAAATGATGGAAATGGCTAAAAATCAAGAAATGAAGTTTGGAAGCTACTGAAGGTGTACCTCTAAAAAGGCTCTCTCATCTTGTTCGCCTGGTAGATTCTTGTTATTAAAAGATTCAGTGATTCCCTTTCATCATAAGCTGACCAGGTTTTAGAAAAGGAATGGAAAACTCAGTTTTAAAAAATGTTTCTGGTTGAGCCCTATTACTAAAATGCAACAAAGATTTTTTTTCCCTTTTAAAGTAACCTTGTTTATGAATGTAGATGAAAAGAATTCTATAAAATTAGACATACAATCCTAATAAAATCTTTTAGGAAGCTAAGAAAAGGATGCTCCCTTAACATGATGAAGTGTCATATGTATTTAAATGCAGTGACCACATTGACATTTCAGTAAAAACACCAAGGTATTCCCACTAAAGAACTCCTTGATCTTTTGTCTTGCTTTTATTGCACTTATCTTGCTATGCTGCTGACCTTTCAGAATGAGTTGTAAATTTGAGCAGGGACTGATGGTTCTGGCAAGGAGAGCACCTCCAGCCATGGACAAGTTTCTTGAACAGCTGGGGTCTTGGGTGAGGCAGGGCCAGTGAGAGGCAGTATTGTCTGATGGTTAGGGGCGAGAGGCCTGCAGCAGGGAGTGCGACCCGCCCCTCTTGCCTCTTCCACTTCTGGAAAGAGAGCAGAATAGTAACACCCTCTTCCCAGAGGGGTTGTGAGGATTACAGGAGGCAAAGCCAGACTCGCTGTGAGCATAAGTTGCAGCAATTGTTACTGGTGTTCATATTTTTGTTGTAGATGTTTGGATTCCACTGGTGGTCAGGATCACAGCACACTTTGTTTCAGAACCCTCTAGCTTGATCATTTCAGGATAGAGTGGAGTCAGCAAGGTGGGCCCCAGGAATTAGGCTGACAGCTCTGCAAGCCCAAATCTGCCACACCCCAGTGTTCTGTCCCCATGCTGCTTGTTCCTCCCCCTGTGCCCTCGTCGCTTCACTGCAGCCCTCCATCCTTCCCTGCTCTATGGCAGCAGCCTCTCCCGCCATCAGTGTAACCTCCCACTGCCGCCTGTGTTATCTTTTAAGTATTAGTCTCCACTGCAGACTCTCCAGCAGTGTCCCCTCCATAAAGTCCAAGTCTGTCAGGGCTTGAGAAGCCCCTCATGCTGGACCCAGACCTTGTCGCATGTGCCCCTCCTCACCCATTCACTTCAGTCTCCCTGAACTGCTGTGGTTCAGAAAGTGCTATGCCCATCTGCGCCAGCTGACCTCTGCCTTTGACTGCTGTTTGCTCTGCCTGCGTTTCCTCCCTTCCCTCCCCCTTGTCCACCTGGCAAACGCTCATCCATGAAACCCTTTTCTGATCTCCCACTGAGGGATAATCCCCCGCTCTGCACTGTTTGGTACCCCACACCTTTTTCTGTGTTCCTGCCTGTTCCCTGCATTACAGTCCTTGTTAATTCTTCTATCCTCCCACTAGCGTGTGAGTTCCTGAGAGCAGAGGCTGTCCTCTCCTCTCCTCATGTCTGCAGCGCCTTGCATGGCGCTCAGCATGTGGAAGGCCTTGCCCAGCCCAGGAGGCCTGTCCTGTGGGAATTGGCAGAGGCACAGTCTGGTCCAGGTGTGGTAGAGGGTGGCTGCTGTGGTTACCCGGAGCTCCAGAATTTGGAGTCACACTCCACTGTGGTGGGACTCACACTAGTGGAACAGCATCCAGTCACTGCCAAAAACATTCACCGGGGTCTTAGCTCCCAGTGTGTAGGCCTGTGCCAGTCTAGGCTTGTCCAGGTGGAGCCGCTAGCACCTGAGCGCTTACTGTGTACCAGGTGCTGGGTTAACACTTGGGTAGCTCACTGGATCCTCACAACAGCTCTAAGGTGGGTACTATTAGAACTGTGGTTTTACTACTAAGGGAACAACTCTGAGTTACTGTCTGGGGGAACAGAGATTATATCCGGATGTGACTCAGCCTACGCCTGGAGATTAGGCATGGCTGTACCGCTGGGAGGCTGGGGTGGCCAGGTTCCTTCCGGTCCCAGTACTGGGGGTGGGTGGATAGCAAAGGGGCTGCTAGCTTGGCCAGCCTGTTCATACTGTTCTGTAATTTGCTTTTTTCTCTTAATATATTGTGAACATCTTTCTACGTGGTGGTTTTACTCTATGTCTACAAATTCTTTGACACTCCTCTCACAAAAGACAGAGCCTGAATCCCCTCCCCTTGAATATGAGCTGGTCTAAGTGACACACTTCTATTGAAGAGAACGTGGCAGAAGTGATGCTGAACGACCTCTGAGTCTAGATCAGAGAAGGCAATACAGCCTCCACCCAGCTCTGTCTTTCTTGGCATGCATGCCATGGGATCCCTCAGCTTTGCTGAAGCTGCCCTGCTGGAGAGATCACGTGGAGGGGCAGGGGCAGGACAAGGGAGGGAAGAAGGGAGAGAGAGGGATGCCCAAGGAGTCTTCACAGTCCAGGTGCCACCTGGGAGTGAGTGAGCCTTCAGGAGATTCCAGCGGCTGGCCTTCAAGGTGCCAAATGGAGCAGAGACAAGCTCTGTCTGCCAGCCCTCCCAGACTGCAGATTGGTGAGGAAAATCAATGGTGCTCTTATTTAAGCTCTAAGGTTGGGAGTGGCTTGTTACTGAGCTTTAGCAGACTGGAACAGATGTCAGTAGGAATAGTGCCACTCCCTCCCTTTGAGTTCCATCATGTGGATGTATCAATTTGTATAGCCATTCTCCTACAGCTGGTCATCCAATGTTTTCTCTTATCGTAAGTAACCCTGTGAAAAATATCCATGTTGATGTAGAGGTTTACACAGATGTAACACAGATGTCAGCCTCCTGTTTTTGAAGGTTGTCACCTTCCTCCAGCATGTTTGGGAGGGCAGGCTATTGTCCCACATCCACCTGGGTCAGTTCTAAACTGCAGCTCCTCAGTGCTCATTGGGCTACTCACGCTCCTGTTTACTCCCCCGCTGCTGGCCACCCCTTGGAACTCCTGGACGGCATCTCTGCCTTCATTCAGCTTTTGTTCTAGTGAGGAGATAGACAATAAAGGAAAGAGTAAAACAGGTGGAGACTGGCCCCATTACTGTGAGTGTGGAGGGGGGTGGGGGAAAGGTTTCGGGTAACAAAGGGCCTCTTGGCGGTCAGCTTCAAAGGAACCACCAGCCTGGTTCTAAATTTTGAAATGGCTTCTTGGTTGGCTTCTGGGAGAAGGATGGGGGCATCTCGTCTGAGAACGTGGCAGTATGAAGATTGGCTCTTCTGCTTATAACTTCTTCACTCAATTGTCTAATAACTTCTTTAGGAAAAATTCCTAGAAGTGGAATGTTTGAGATTCAGAGTGGTTGGAATTTTTAAGGTCATTGGTACATGGAACCAAACTGCTCCCCCAAAAGACCTTGCCGACTTACCCTCACTCCAGCTGTGCAATCCCAATGGGGTGCCGGGGCGCCAGAGCCCGGGTGTGTTACAGGGGGTGCCCGGCTGAGGTGATCACTTTCTGTGCATGCCTTGTTGTGACAAGCCAAGTCCCCAGCCCGAGACGTCATTCTTTTCCCTTATCATGAATCTGATTGAGGGGGGCTAGTACCTCCTTGCTGTTATAGTGTGCACGTCTTTAATTAGCGGTGAGAGTAAATCTTTTTCATGAGCTTATTATCCCATTGCATTTCTTCTTTTCTGTCTTTCTTGTTCTTGTCCTGTACTCATTTTTCCACTGGGGCTCCGGCTTTTTTCTTCGGGTTTCCAAGTACTGCTGAGAAGCCATCAGCAGAGGGCAGCAGAGCATCAGGGTGCTGAGGGGCTGTGCTGGAACCTGAATCTCAACAAGACGTTTTGGACAAAGGCAGAGCCGGGGCCCTGGGGCGTTGGCACCAGTGGACTCAGGGGAACTTAGAGCCGAGAAGGTGCATAATTTCCTCTCCCAACTGAGTTATTTGTCTGAAAGTCTATGTGTGGGCTAGGAACAAGAAGATGACTTTGAAAGGTCGAGAGTGTAGGTCCCAGAGTGGTAACTGAATTCTGATAGGAGACCTCCGGGAGCCCTTAGATGGAGGGCACTTTTCGTATTGTGGCACTGCATGAGTCTCAGGTTGTTGCAGAGTACGGGGGTGGGTGTGTGTGCATGTGCAAATGCCCACCCCGCCCTCAAGAAAAGTAGCTGAAAAGCTTTCACGTATGCTCACCTCTCTCTTTGAGCTGCCTTGTTCTCAGTCTCACTGGGAAATTGAAGCAGCTTAATAGGGAGGGCCTGGGTGGTGATGGTGGGGTGTGGGGTTGTGTGTGGGAGGACCTGTGAATACTGCCCTGGCCTCCTTTCATCCTAGCAAGCTAGATGAGCCCCAGGAAGTTGTGAAGTCCCTGAAATCATGTGCAGAATTGTCTATGCACTTACATATCTTCTTTTTTAAAATGTTTAATTTTGAAATAATTATAGATTCAGAAATTGTTGCAAAAATAATAGAGAGGCCCCGTGTACTTTTTACCTAGTTTTCCCCAATGGTAACATCTCCTGTAACTTTAGTACAGTATCTTAACCAGGAAATTGACATTGGTACAATCCAGGCCTTATTTGGATGCCATGACATTCGTTCATACATGCATTCATGTGTGTGCGTGACACCACTGAGCTACGTGAGCAGTTCTGGACCATCACCTTTCCGACTTCATATTTTGTGTAAAAAGTATACCTATATTTGATTAAGTCACTGTTAGTAGAGATTTCTGTTACCTGCAGCCACATGGTTCCTAACATGTCCAGTTGCAAGGTGCAGAAAACTTGATGCAAACTGGTTCAATTAAAAGAAAAAAAAAGGAAGAGGAGGAATATTGGTTCATGTAATGAAACCCAAAGGAATGACTAAACTGGCCCCAGAGGTTCAGAATGTCTTCAGAGAACTTGCTCCATTTCTCTGCAATGTCCATCGCTCTGCACACCTCTGAGTTCCAGCTTTATTCTCAGGGCACCTTCCCTCAAGTTCCCAATAGTGGCTGTGGTAGTTCCAGACCTTTCATCCTCACCCCACACCATGCAGAAGATAGGGAGTTGGGGGGGGGGGGCGGGGCAGGGGAATGGAGTGTCTCATTCCCTATAGGAGTTGTAAGGTTCATTCTGATTGGACCAGCCTGAGTCAAGTGCTCATCCCTCAACCAATCACGGGCCAAGGGAACAAGATACAGTGGCACGTGCCTGGACTCCTAACCCCTCCATGAACACCTGGCAATAGGCTTAATTTGTTGGCTTAATCCAGTCTCAAACTGCAGATGGGGTTATCCCACCCTGACCACATGGGAGAAGGGAGGTGTCTGAAAAGAAATTTGAGGTGCTCTTAGCAGAGGGAGGGGAAATAGATGCTGGGCAGTAAAGCACAGGTGTCCACTACCTCCAGCAGGGGTTTTGTGTCCCTCCCTGGTCAAATCAGCTAGGACCAGGAGGACAGGATCACATAGTACAGGCATGTCTACTGGGTTGTGGGTACAGTTCTTGATGTGGAGAGGTGACAGCTGGACAGGTACCCCCCGAGGTCTCTACCACAGTCATGGCTCTTGCCTCCAAGACACTTCTGCTGCAGGTTTCTGTGTACCTCAGGAAGTTAATCTAGCTGTGGCATCTCTGGCCATCCCCACTGGCCTCGCGCAGTTCTGCAGGGGCCAAAGTGGGCTGCCGAGGAGATGCTATGGGTGAAACAGGGTCCCGGGTTTCAGCCGCATATGTTGGGTAGGACTTGGGATGTATTTAGATAGGAGCTCCTCCACCCACACCATGCCCACTGGCTGTCTCTTGTATCCTCAAGCTGTCCAATACAGACACTAGTTTCCTGCTGTACTCCTCCCCACCCCCGACCTTGAAGTCCATCCACTCCAAGTTGGCACAGAGGGCTTTAGAGAGAGACTTTCCTGGGGCAAGGTGGCTTCTGGTTCCCAGTGATACTCAGGTTTATGGCAAAGGTCAATGTTTCCCAAAGTGTGCTATTCATATGTGCTATATGAATATATGCTAGTCAATATGAATATATGCTAGTCACATATGAATAGCACACACGTGCTATATGAATATGAATATGAATATGCAGTATGTGACTTATTTTAATAGATATGCATCATTTTTTTTTCAAAGATTTTGTTTTTCCTTTTTTTCCCCAAAGCCCCCTGGTATATAGTTGTATATTTTTAGTTGTGGGTCCTTCTAGTTGTGGCATGTGGGATGCCGCCTCAGCACGGCTTGATGAGTGGTGCCATGTCTGCGCCCAGGATCCGAACTGGCGAAACCCTGGGCCGCCAAAGTGGAGCACGCAAACTTAACCACTCAGCCACAGGGCCGGCCCCTGCATCAGTTTTTAAGCATTCCTTTTTAAAAAATCTTTTTTACAGTAAAATAAAATAGAGATACAGAAAAATACACAAAACAAACAGAATTTAATGAAGTAGTGTAAGGCAAACACCCAAAAGCTCTTGTAACCCAAGAGATAGGATGTTGCAGCCACCCCAGCAGCTCCTTCCTGTTCCCTGTCCCAATCGCATCCCCCCCCTCACCCCCCGCAAGAGTAACCACTACCTGGCTTCTACAGTAATCACGTCCTGGCATTTCTTTATAGTTTATCATCCAAGTGTGCATCCCTAGAAACTACAGCTCAGTCTTGCCCACCTTAAAACTGTATCTTTTACCTCTCTTTTAATCTATAGCTTCTCACTTCATCCCTTTTTTTTCATTTCATGTGTTGAAGAATCCAGGCTCTTTGACTGTGGGTTTCCCACAGTCTGGAGTTTGCTTGCTGCCCACTCATGGGACAGTTTGATGGGCTCCGCTGCTCATGGTCAGCTGGATCTAGAAGCTTGATCAGACTCAGCTTCTGTCTCTTTACACAGGACTCATGGTGGTGATGTTTTCCTTCATCAGGGGCCACATAATGTTGGGCTGCCTCTCCTTCTGTGGTATTCATAGCCATGGATGCTCGGTCCCTAGATCCATTAACTCACTGGGGGTCCAAAATGGTGACATATATTGTTTTCATTGTGCTGTGATTCAAATTTTATTGCTTATTAATTTTGTCATTCCACACAATTTATAAGTAAATAGGCTTTGAGAAAATATACTGAGAGTGTTAAACAGATGATGGCAACATTGATGAGACTGTTCCAGTGTTTTACATAAGATAATGAAAAGAACCACAGCTGCCACCGCTACAAAATGATATTTTAATTCCATCATTTCTTTTTCATTTACTTGCTGGAATTCTCTATAAACAGATGCTTCCTTTCATCTACCACGAAGCTACCCAGTGATATAGCTCATATGGGAGAGGCAGGATAAATGTGTCCTTCCTCCCCTATATGTACCAGTTTGCAAAATAACAAACTAGTTTTTTATTATCCTCTGGAAGTGACCAATTCATTTTTACAATATATTATGAATTCGTGGATTTACATAAATTTGGTGAGTTTCAATTTGTTGCAATTCTGACTAGGATCAAAGCTCAAATTGTGCTGTCTTTGCCCACTGGCAACCTCTGTGGGTTGGCTCGTGTGTTCTTTTGACACTATCCCACCTACGCATAGCCTATCAGTGATGGAGTCCATGCTGTCGTTTATGTCAAGACGTTCCAGACTCCTTTTGTACTTTTCCTCCTCAGACCTGCTCTCAGTCATCTCTCCACACAGCCCTGACTTTTAGTGGGAAATGGCATCTCGTGACCACAATGTGGACTCCAGAGATGTTCGCTCTTACTGGGTTGGTCATTTTTTCTGAGCCTTTTCAGTGGAAAGAGTTAATAGATATAGGTAGAAGGATAGATAAATACCTCATAAGTTCATACTGTTATTTCCAATTAAATATCAGGGCTACAGATTTTTTATTTAATCTTTAAAAAAATTACAGCTGTACCTCCTTTCTTCCACACTGAGAATCCTGATTTTTTAGGACACAGGGGATGATAGTTAATATATCCCATAATTACTCATTTATTTCAGGCAACATTACACACACAACAGGGAATCACAGTGCTAATGCTGCTGCCACCAGCATGATAACTCAGATAGTTGAGAAGTCTCACCCCACCTTTTATAGCTGTTCTATATCTACATCGATAGAGCGTATAGCCCTCCGACACCATATTCTCCTCCTTTTAAGCCTCATATAGTTTTGGTTCTACAAGGAACTGTGTATTTAAGGCTCTCTGCTAGTTCTTATGCTGATGTCTAGAGATTTTAGCAGTCTGAGGCTTGTTTTCTAGTAAATTCTTCAGGAAGTGCTCATGAGAACAATATTCCCTGAGTTCTTGTACACTGATAACAGTTTGTACCTTTTATACTTGAACGTCAGTTTTCCTGGATGTAAAATCCTTGGCTCACCCTTTTGCCCCTTTCAATAGGTCACAGCGCTTTCTTCTGGCACAAGGCAACGCTGTTGTCTATAGAGGGCGCTGTAGGGGCGCCGGAGGAGGAGGGAGTTTCCCTTCTTGATTCGAGCGGGCCTCACGCACCAGGCTCGTGCCGTGCATGCGGCCTCTGCAGTGCTTTGTTCCAGCAGCACCTGGTGGTCAGCAGCACAGGGCCCTTCCCCTTGGAGAGTGTCCTTTGTGCCCACCTTAGGTGGCCCCACAGCGTCAGCAAACTTCTCCACTTTCCAGTGAGTCACAGCTGTGGCCTCTCTGACAACATCTTCATCTCAGCCCTGGGGGTGGGGGTCCTTTTCTTGGTTCCTCTGTCTCAGCGGTAGGTGTGGAGGCTTCTGCCTTACTGTGTTCTTTAGAGTTCCTTTTACTCCTTACTGGGCGTTCCTCCCACCCATTACCCAAACCCCACGTTGTGGTTAGTAATTCTTTATGTGAAACGTTCACTCTTCAAATTACTTTGTGGTTTCTCCCTTCTAAATGGATCCTGACTAGTGCAATGTATCAAATCTTTTTTTTTCCTTTTTTTAATTTCAGGAAAACTTCCTCAAATTTTAGTTTTAGTATTTGTTCTGTTCCCTTGCTACAAATTTCATTTTCAGAGACTTTGTCTATTTCCAATACTTGTCATTTTCTCTTGAACCCTTTTAATGCATTCTTTTCTTTTTGATTTAAAATTTTTCCTGCTTTTCACATTCTATTTTTCATGAGGCATCATCTCACTTGCTCTTGTTTCTTCCAGTTTAATCTTTGTACCTGAAATTATTTTTTCTTTTCTTTTTTTTTTTCTTTTTTTAAAGATTGGCACCTGAGCTAACATCTGTTGCCAGTCTTTCTTCTTCTTCTTCTTCTTCCTCTTCTTCCTCTTCTCCCTCCCTCTTCTTTTTCCTCTTCTCCCCAAAGCCCCACAGTACATAGTTGTATATTATAGTTGTGGGTCCTTCTGGTTGTGGCACATGGGACGCCACCTCAGCATGGCTTGATGAGCGGTGCCATGTCTGTGCCCAGGATCTGAACCAGTGAAACCCCCGGCTGCTGAAGCGGAGCGTGGGAACATAACCACTTGGCCACGGGTCAGCCCCTTTTCTTTTATTTCTAAATCTGTCCTAAGGGCTGTCATCTTATTTCTGAATTTTTCTAATCCTGACGTTTCTAATATCTTTTTCTTGGCTGGAATAGTTGGTATAGTTTTGCTCGTTGTCTGTGTGGATGTTATTCTGCTTCTCATTCTCTTTTTTTTCTTACAGACACTTTGAATGGGATTTGACATTGATACTTTAGTTCAATTTTGATACTTACATGCAACACTAGTTCCCTTGAACTTTCAGAAGGAAGGGAGTTGAGAAAACTTTCCTAACTTCTCCTGTTGTTTTCATATAGTGTAAAGAAAAATATATGGCAAACTATTGGAACTACATAGTCACCCCCTTATCCCTGGGGGATATGTTCCAAAACCCTCAGTGGATGCCTGAAACCGCAGATAGAACCCTATATATCCTGTGTTTTTTCCTATACATACATATTTGAGGTGCAACAGCAAAACTAGCACAAATTTCTTTTTCCTTCTTCACAATTTCACAGATAGAAGATTCATTCTTAGAGCAGATCTTAGCAACCTCAGCATATGATTTTTTTTTCTTTCCTTATTAAGTCGAGAGCTTTCACCTTTTCATCTGAAGCAGTTTATGGCTCCCTTTCGCACATTCAAATTGCCCCATCACTCTTCTTGTGCTTTGGGGCCATTATTAAGGAAAATAAGGGTTACTTGAACACAAGCACTGTGATACCCTAACAGTTGATCTAATAACAGAGATGGCTACTAAGTGACTA
Source organism: Equus asinus (assembly GCF_041296235.1). Taxonomy (NCBI): domain Eukaryota; kingdom Metazoa; phylum Chordata; class Mammalia; order Perissodactyla; family Equidae; genus Equus; species Equus asinus. The sequence continues at coordinate 9,040,347 of NC_091808.1, read as the reverse complement.
ACCGGCGGGCAGTGTATACAGCCTGGATACGATGGACAAAGGAAGGAGTCAGGTCCCAGGTGGGATGGAGCAGAACGGTGGGAGATTTCATCATGCTGCTCAGAATGGTGTGCACTTTAAAACTTATGAATTGTTTACTTCTGGAATTTTCTATTTAGTATTTTCAGACCACAGTTGACCACGGATAACTGAAACTGAAGAAAGCAAAACCATGGATAAGGGGGGACTACTGTAATATACAGGTTCAGCAAGGTTGCAGGATACAAGATCAATATACAAAAATCAATTGTATTTCTATAAACTTGCAATGAACAATCTGAAAATGAAATTAAGTAAACAGTTTCATTCGCAATAACATCAAAAAGAATTAAATGCTTAGGAATAAATTTGACAACAGAAGTTATAAGACTTATACTCTTAAAACTACAAAATATTTTTTAAGGAAATTTAAAAATTCCAAATAAATGGAAAGATATGTTATGTTCATGGATCAAAAGACTTAATATTATTAAAATGGTAATAGTCCCGAAACTGATCTGCAGACTCAATGTAATCCTTCTCAGAATTCTTACTGGCTTCTTTGCAAAAACTGACAAATTGATCCTAAAATTCATATGGAAACTGAAGAGGCCTGGAACAGCCAAAACAGTCTTGAAAAAGAATAAAGTTGGAAGACTTCCCGATTTCAAAACTTACTAAAAAGCCACAGTAATTAAGACAGTGGTGGTGGCATAAGGATAGACATATAGATCACTGGAGTAGAATTCAGATCCATAAATAAACCTCACGTTTGCAGTTAATTGACTTTGACACAGGTTCCAAGACAATCAATGAGGGAAAGAATAGTGTTTTCAACAAATGATGCCGAGGCAACTGGATATCCACAAGCAAAAAAATTCAAATTGTATACCTATCTCATACCAGATACAAAATTAACCCCAAATGAATCATAGATCTAAATATAAGAGCTAAAACTATAAAATTCTTAGAAAAAAACAGGAATAAATCTTTGACATCTTGGGTTTAGTAATGGCTTCTTAGATATGACCCAAAAAACACAAGAAACCAAGAAAAAAATAGGTAAATTGAACTTCTTCAAAACTGAAAACTTGTCCTTCAAAAGACACCAACAAGAAAGTTAAAAGACAACCCACTAAATGGGAGAAAAGGTTTACAAATTATATATCTGATAAGGGACTGGTATCTAGAATATATAAAGAACTCTTACAACTTGATAATAAAAAGACAAGCCAACAGTGGTATAATAAGAAAGATATTTGGTCCTCGTCTTCAATTCCTGGCACAGAATTCCTAAAACCCTTGGAATTTCTTGAGTGGAAAGGTGATAGGAGCGTCTTTTATTCTGAGAAGTGACCCTTGGTGCGCCTCTAGGTAGCTTTGGAATGGGGGCTGGTTCCTCGAAGCCTTAATTAGAAGCTTGACATTTTCAGCCCCACCCCCTAAACCTCCAGGCAGGGGAGATGGGCTAGAGATTGAATTAATTACCAATGGCACAATCATGCATACATAAAACCATACATCCATAAAAATCCAAAAAACCCCTCAATGACAGGGATCAGAGAGCTTCTGAATTGGGGAACACATCCATGTGCCAGGAGGGTGGCACACCCCAACCCCACAAGAACAGAGGCTTCTGTGCTCGTGACTCTTTAGTCATTTTTCTGAGTTCTTTGAGTCATTTTAGCAAATTATTGAAACTGGTGGTGGGGGGTGGGAACACCCAACTTTGTAGCCAACTTGAAGAGAAATATAGGTAAACTGGGGCCCTGATACTTGTGGCTGGCATTTGAAGTGAGGACAGTCTTGCGGGACTGAGCCCTTAAAGCTGTGGAGTCTGATGCTAACTCCAGGTGCTTACTGTCAGAATAGGACTGAATTTTATGACACCCAGTTGGTGTTGGGGAGTTGGAGAAGTGAGGTTGGAAAAGACACCATGTATTTGATGTTAGGAGGAAAAACCTCTCACCAATTTAAAAATGGGCAAAGGGTCTGAATTAACATTTCTTGAGAGAAGATCTACAAATGGTCAATAAGCACATGAAAATATGCTCACATCTTTTATCAGGGAAAGTCAAATCAAAACCACAATGAGATACCACACTACACCCACTAGAGTGGCTATAATCAAAAAGACAGTTTATATATATGTCAATTATAGCTCAATAAAAAAACAATTATCAGTAAAAAAAATAACTTGATAAGAATGTGGAGAAAGTTGAACCCTCATACACTGCTGGTGGTAATACAAATTGGTGCAGCCACTGGAAAATAGTCGGGCATTCAAAAAGTTAAATATAACCATCAGTTGACCCAGCAATTCCACTCCTGGGTATATACCCAAGAGAATGGAAAACCTATGTCCACACAGAAACCTGTACACAAACATTAGTCATTATTTCTGTTGAGGATGGTGGTGGTCACTCAGGGTCAGGCAGAGTCCTGATTGGGTCCATACATCAGGCCATCTGCTCTCTAGGACAGACTCACATTAGTCAAACTTATGAGATGTATCAACCCAAGAATTCCAATTTAGTTCATTTTTTTTGAGAAATGTTACTGCCAAAGGAATTGGAAAACTCTTGGCCCTACAATCCATAAACTGCTTTCTCTCTTGCTGACCCACATTTGGAAAAGCAAACGACAAACAGAAGATTGTTTTGGGAAGATGGAATCAGGACAGGGAAACTTGATGAAGTCAACAACTAATGGCGTCGTAGCCAGACACATCCATCTCTTGAATAGGCGGTGTTGTTCATGGGTCAAGAACTCTAGAGGCCATAGGCAGAGCCACTACCCATCAAGACTTTGGTGGGACAGACCCCACTGTGGCTCCTTTTGTGTGGTCTGTGTCCTTCTGGAGGACATGGTCTCTTTTGAGATATGTTCATCCATCCGGGAAGCTCCTAGCAGAGTCTTAGAGGCCAGAAAGCCATTCTAGATCTTTCAGATGGGCTTGAATAGCTCTGCCGTATCCTTTCCAGGCTCTTTTTTTTTTGTTGAGGTCATAATAGTTTACAAAATTGTGAATTTCAGTTGTACATTATTATTTGTCCGTCACCATGTAAGTGCTCCCCTTCACCCTTTGTGCCCACTCCCCAACCTCCTTCCATCTGGTAACCACTGAACTGTTCTCTTTGTCTGTGTGTTTGTTTATCTTCCACATGTGAATGAAATCATATGGTGTTTATCTTTCTCTGTCTGGCTTATTTCGCTTAACATAATACCCTCAAAGTCCATCCATAGGGTTGTGAATGGGATGATTTTGTCTTTTTTATGGCTGAGTAGTATTCCATTGTATGTGTATCCTACATCTTTATCCAATCATCAGTTGATGGCACTTGGGTTGCTTCCATGTCTTGGCTATTGTAAATAATGCTGCAATAAACACAGGGGTGCTAAGTCTCTTTGTATTGTTGCTTTCAAGTTCTTTGGATAAATATTCAGTAGTGGGAGAGCTGGGTCATATAGTATTTCTATTTTTAATTTTTTTTTAGAAATCTCTATACTGTTTTCCATAGTGGCTGCACCAGTTTGCATTCCCACCAGCAGCATATGAGTGTTCCCTTTTCTCCACAACTTCTCCAACATTTGTTGTTTTTTGTCCTAGTGATTATAGCCATTTTGACTGGTGTAAGGTGGTACCTTAGTATAGTTTTGATTTGTATTGCCCTGATGATTAGTGATGTTGAACATCTTTTCATGTGCTTATTGGCCATCTGTATATCTTCTTTGGAAAAGTGTCTGTTCATATCCTCTGCCCATTTTTTGATCGAGTTGTTTGGTTTTTTGTTATTCAGTTGTATGAGTTCTTTTATATTATGGAGATTAACCCCTTGTCAGATATATGATTTGCAAACATTTTCTCCCAATTGGTGGGTTTTCTTCTTGTTTTGATCCTGGTTTCCTTTGCCTTTCTGAAGCTCTTTAGTCTGATGAAGTCGCACTTGTTTATTTTTTCTTTTGTTTCCCTTGTCCCAGTAGACATGGTATTCGAAAAGATCCTTTTAAGACTGATGTCAAAGAGTATACTGCCTATATGTTCTTCTAGAAGTTTTATGGTTTCAGGTATTACCTTCAAGTCTTTGATCCATTTTGAGTTTATTTTTGTGTATGGGGAAAGACAATGGTCTACTTTCATTCTTTCGCATGTGGCTGTCCAGTTTTCCCAACACCATTTATTGGAGAGACTTTCCTTTCTCCACTATATGTTCTTAACACCTTTGCCAAAGATTAGCCATCTGTAGATGTGTGGTTTTATTTTTGGGCTTTCAATTCTGGTCCGTTGATCTTTGTGTCTGTTTTTGTACTTGTACCATGCTGCTTTGATTACCATAGCTTTGTAGTACATTTTGAATTCAGGGATTGTGATGCCTCCAGCTTTGTTCTTTATTCTCAGTATTGCTTTAGCTATTTGAGATCTTTTGCTACCCTGCATGAATTTTAGGATTCTTTGTTCTATTTCCGTGAAGAAAGTTATTGGGATTCTGATTGGGATTGCATTGAATCTGTAGATTGCTTTAGGTAGCATGGACATTTTAACTATGTTTATTCTTCCAATCCATGTGCATGGAATATGTTTCAATTTCTTTATGCCATCTTTGATTTCTTTCAGTAATGTCTTATAGTTTTCATTGTATAGGTCTTTCACCTCCTTGGTTAAAATTATTCTTAGATATTTTATTCTTTTTGTTGCAATTGTAAATGGGATGTATTCTTCAGTTCTCTTTCTGTTAGTTCATTATTAGAGTATAGAAATGCAACTGATTTTTGAAAGTTGATTTTGTACCCTGCAACTTTGCTGTAGTTGTTGATTATTTCTAATAGTTTTCTGATGAACTCTTTAGGGTTTTCTGTATGTAAGATCATGTCATCTGCAAACAGCAAGAGTTTCACTTCTTCATTGCCTATTTGGATTCCTTTTATTTCTTTTTCTAGCCTAATTGCTCTGGCAGAAACTTCCAGTGCTATGTTGAATAAGAGTGGTGAGAGTGGGCACCCTTGTCTTGTTCCTGTTCTCACTGAGTATAATTGTTGGCTGTGGATTTGTCATATATGGCCCTTTATTATGTTGAGGTACTTTCCTTCTATACCCGTTTTGAGAGATTCTATCACAAATGGATGTTGGATCTTGTCAAATGCTTTCTCTGCATCTATCGAGATGATCATGTGGTTTTTATTCTTCATTTTGTTAATGTGGTATATCACATTGATTGATTTGTGGATGTTGAACCCTCCCTATGTCCCTGGTATGAATCCCACTTGATCATGGTGTATGATCTTTTTAATGTATTGCTGTATTCGGTTTGCCAATATTTTGTTGAGTATCTTTGCGTCTATGCTCATCAGTGATATTGGCCTGTAATTTTCCTTCTTTGTGTTGTCCTTGTCTGGCTTTCATATCAGGGTGATGTTGGCCTCATAGAATACGTGTTAGGAAGTGTTCTGTCTTCCTCAATTTTTTGGAATAGTTTGAGAAGGATAGGTAATAAGTATTCTATGAATGTTTGGTACAATTCTCAAGAGAAGCCATCTGCTCCTGGTCTTTTATTTGGGGGGAGGTTTTTGATTACTGTTTCAATCTCTTTATTTGTGATTGCTCTATTCAGATTCTCTATTTCTTCTTGATTCATTTCTAGGAGGTTGTAAGAGTCTAATGATTTACCCATTTCTCTAGATTGTCCAATTTGTTGCCATGTGGTTTTTCATAGTATTCTCTTATAATCTTTTGTATATCTGTGGTATCTGTTGTAATTTCTCCTCTTTCATTTCTAATTTTATTTATTTGAGCTTTTTCTCTTTTTTTTCTTAGTGAGTCTGGCAAAGGGTTTGTCAATTTTATTTATCTTCTCAAAGAACCAGCTCTTTGTTTCATTGATCCTTTCTACTGTTTTTTGTTGTTTCAATTTCATCTATTTCTGCTCTAATTTTTATTATTTCCCTCCTTCTGCTGACTTTGGGCCTTGTTTGTTCTTTTTCTAATTCTGTTAGGTGTACTTTGAGATTGCTTATTTGAACTTTCTCTTGTTTGTTAAGGTGAGCCTATATTACAATGAATTTCCTTCTTAGGACTACTTTTGCTGCATCCCATATGAGTTGGTATGGTGTGTTTTCATTTTCATTTGTCTCCAAATATTTTTTGATTTCTCCTTTAATTTCTTCAATGATCCATTGGTTGTTCAGTAGCGTATTGTTTAGTCTCCACTTCTTTGTCCCTTTCCTAGCTTTTTTCTTGTAGTTGATTTCTGGTGTCATTGCATTATGGTCAGAAAAGATGCTTGATATTATTTCAATCTTCTTGAATTTATTGAGGCTTGCCTTGTTTCCCAATATATAGTCTATCCTTGAGGATATTCCATGCATACTTGAGAAGGATTTGTATTCTGCTGTTTTTGGATGGAGTGTTCTATATATATCTTAATATATATATACATATATCTTAATATATCTATTAAGTCCACCTGGTTTAGTTTTTTGTTTAATTCCACTATTTTCTTGTCAACTTTCTGTCTGGATGATCTATCCATTGATGTAAGTGGGGTGTTGAGGTCCCCTACTATTATTGTGTTGTTGTTAATACCTCCTTTTAGGTCAATTAATGGTTACTTTATGTACTTTGGTGCTCCTGTGTTGAGTTCATAAATATTTATAAGTGTTATGTCTTCTTGGTGCAGTGTCCCTTTTATCATTATATACTGCCCTTCTTTGTCTCTCTTTACCTGTTTTATCTTGAATTCTACTTTTTTTGCTATAAGTATAGCAACACCTGCTTTCTTTTGTTTGCCATTAGCTTCGAGTACCATCTTCCATCCCTTCACTCTGAGCCTGCATTTTTCTTTGGAGCTGAGATGTGTTTCCTGGAGGCAGCATATTGTTGGATCTTGTATTGTAATCCATCCCACCACTTTGTATCTTTTGATTGGAGAATCAATCTATTTACATTTAGAGTGATTATTGATATATGAGGGCTTAATGCTGCCATTTTATCACTTGTTTTCTGGTTCTTCTGCATTTCCTTTGTTTCTCGTCCTGTGTATTTCAAACAACCAATTCAGTTAGGTAGTTTTCTATGATAGTTTTCTTAGTCTTCTTATTTATCATTTGTGTCTCTGTTCTAATAATTTGTTTAGTGGTTACCATAAGGTTTGTATAAAAAAATCTCGTAGATGAGATAGTCCATTTTCTGATAGCCTCTTATTTCCTTAGACTAAGCCAACTCCATCCCTTTCCTCTACCCCTTCTAAGTTGTTAGTGTCACATCTTATTCCATCATGTGTTGTGAGTTTGTGGTTAAAATGACAAGATTATATTTATTTTTGGTGTTTTCCTTCCCTTTATCTTTAATGTTATAATAAAGTGTTTGCTAACCTGTTCTGATGGAGAGCTGCGGTTTTCTGATTTTGTCTACTTATTTATCTCCTTTACAGGACTTTGTAACCCCTTTCTTTCTTTCTTTCTTTTTCAGATATGAGGGCCTGCTTGAGGATTTCTTGGGTGAGGGGGTCTTGTGGCAATGAACTCCCTTAGCTTTTGTTTACCTGGGAAAGTTTTTATATCTCCATCATATATGAAGGATATTTTCACTGGATAGCATATTCTTGACTGTAAGTTTTTGTCTTTCAGGATTTTGAATGTATCATTCCACTCTCTCCTATCCTGTAAGGTTTCTGCTGAGAAATCCGCTGAAAACCTGATAAGGGTTCCTTTGTAAGTTATTTTCTTTTGCCTTCTTCTTGCCCTTAATACTTTTTCTTTGTCATTGACTTTTGCCAGCTTTACTACTATATGCCTTTGAGGTCTTTTTACATTGATATAGTTAGGAGATCTATTGGCTTCTGTCACTTGTATTTCCAGCTCCATCCCCAGGTTTTGGGAAGTTCTCAGCTGTTATTTCTTTGAACAAGGTTTCTGTTCCATTCTCCTCTTCTCCCTCTGGAATACCTATAATCCTTATGTTGTGTTTCCTAATTAAGTTGGATATTTCTCAGAGAATTTCTTCATTTCTTTTTATTCTTAGTTCTCTCTCCTCCTCCATCTGAAGCATTTCTATATTTCTGTCCTCAAGATTGCTGATGCATTCCTCCATAATATCAGCTCTATTGTTCAGGGAATCCATATTTTTCTTAATCTCATCTATTGTGTTTTTCATCTCCAATATTTCTGATTGGTTGTTCTTTATAGTTTCAATCTCTTTTGTGAAGAAGTTTCTGATTTCATTGAACTGTCTATCTGTATTTTCTTGTAACTTGTTCCATTTTTTAATGTTAGCTATTTTGAATTCTCCATCATTTAGATGATAGATTTCTGTGCCTTCAGGATTGATTTCTGGGTACTTGTCATTTTCCTTCTGGTCTGGAGATTTAATATATTTTTTCATATTGCTTTACAGCATGCATTTGTGTCTCCACATAGTGGTAATATGTGGTCACAGCTTCCACCTACCACCACTGGGTGGGGGTCAAGAGTTGTGTATTCTTCTCTCTCCATGATCCGCAGCTCAGCTCACAGCCATGGCTTTTCTGGATTGGCTGAACTTGGATGCCAGGCAGGGGGAGGGGCACTTTCTTTCACCTGCATGATGCTGGGGGCTTCTCACTCTGCCCTTGCTATCTGCTCTCCTGGGGTGCAAGCTTGCTGAAGACACCCCCATGATAGGTAGTCACCTCTGATTGGGGCTTCCCCTCTGGCTGTGAGGGACCTCAGAGAGGGATGGTGTTCCCATGGAGGGCTGCCCCTCCCCCATTTCCTCTTCAAGCTGCACACAGTCCCAGGGTCACTGCCACTTGGGATGTAGAGGAGATTTCCTTACCTCCTTCCACTTCTTCTGGTGGTTCCAGCACCTCTACCTTCAGACGTATGGCTGCATGGGTCTCTCAGACATCTGTTTTGTTGTGTGGATGTCTTCTATTGGTATATGAATTTTTTTTTCTTTTTTTTTTTTTTTGTATCTTAGAGGGGAGAGTTTAAGGGGGGAGCTCACTCTGCCCTGATGCTGACATCACTCCTCTCCAGGCTCTTTTGGATAACTCTTGGAGGGCAATCTTTTTTCCCCCATCTTCCACATTCTTGGGTAGTTGGGAAAAGCCTTATTGTAAGCCCCAAGGAGTGCCATAAAACACTAATCTATAACTAATCTAGGACTATAGCAGGGCCTCTGGGTATGGGACCTGAAATGTGCCTAAAGTCATGTATCATTTAATAATAGTGGTACGTTCTGGGAGATGTGTCATTGGGCCATTTCATTGTTGTGCCAACATCACAGAGGGTACTTAGACAAACCTAGATGGTACAGCCTACTACACACCTGGGCTCTATGGTACTAATCTTATGGGACCACTGTTGTATATGTGGTCCGTCATTGACCAAAATGCCATTATACAGCACATGGCTGTATAATCCTACAAAATCAGTGGATGTGCTCACAAGTGTGTGCACTTCTGACTATTTGGTCAAGCATCTCACAGGGACAGGAGGGTGATTATCAGTCATTCTGTGCCATGAGGAGTGAGTCCAAGGGCCTCCACATTGGAAAGTAAACTTTTCCAAAAGTATTCTAACACAAGAATGGCAGACTATGGGTGGCTGTCCACCCAGCTGGGCTTTCCTTTAAGAGGCAACTGGGAGAGGATTCAGTTCCATGCATGAGATACTTATTCAGAGACATGAGTCAGCCCTGACATTTTGTGACCTCATAAAAGTGCTAACACCCTTTTTCTCATCCATACATAACCCTAGAAAAAAATTAACCTGGCCTCAGCCATAATTTATGTGCGTATATTATACCCCACTTATACTGTAACACTGCCATGGAAAAACTTCCTTATCTTTGTCACCTAATGACACAACAAAAGTTTATTATCTGGCACTCAAGCTTTCTTTTCATGGCTCTTATAAGATGTATGGCCCTCCAATACAAACAGGAGAATCAAACACTGCTACAAAAACAAACTAGCCTAACTTTCACCAAGAATGCACTCCTTTCTTAGCTAAATTCCTTTAGAAATAATATGTTTCTAAAACAATGATTCTTCTTTTCAACTGTCTCCTGGGGGGGGGGGGGCTGGTGTTCAGGCTACCAAGTGGAGGCCTACATAGGGCAGGACTTACTTTTGGGGAGTGGCATGTGGCATGTCTGAGGTCTGAGGCACCTTTGTGTAACAGGGCAGGGTTGTTTCATTGGGAACTGGGGCCAGGGTGTGAGCTTGACCCCTCTTACCCTCTGTCCCACCCCCAGTGTAAATGTGTGCCCTGCAGTATGGCCAACTCCCTCCCCCCAGCACCCCCACCCCCCCCACCCCCCCCACCCCCGCCCCCAGCAGCATCTCTCACAACACTTTAGCTCAAGTGAATATTCTCCTGTCCTCTGGTTCTCCCTCCTGCTGCCAGACTTCCCTGTCCAGGCTCACCTTCCTTCAAAGCCAAGTGCTCCATGAGACTTCTCCTCAGAACCTAACCTCCACCCAATGCCTCTCTCCTTCCCTACCTCACCCCTACTCCCATTCCAGGGGCCTCTCACTTACCTAAAATGTTAGACAGCACTTCTTGGAGCCCTTGTCCACCCCGCTCTGGATTCTAGGCTCCTAGAGACTCTGTATTACCTCTACCCACTGCCCTTTGTAGGTGCTCAATTTGATAAGAGGCGAGCAATGGTCCCTCATTGTTGGTTTAAGTTGCAGATGCTTTTATTTCTAAGTGGACTATATTCCCTATAATTGTGTTTTCTCTGAGAAGGGCCCATTTTTACCCCTTGCCCATTTATCTTTAAGGCCTTAGTGTTTTTATCAACATTTAGGAACCCTTTATAGAACATTAATGTGAATATTTTCCATACTTGGATAAGCCTTATTATTGTGGTAGGGTAAAAGAAAAACCTGTAGAACTTGTAAATTCCTGTATAATCACATCTGTTCATGTTTTCCTTTGTGATTTCTTCCTGTGCTTCTTGGTATATTCCTTCTGTTAGCAGGGTTTACAGTCAATTAAGTTTTCTTTGGGTCTTTCTGCCTCCAGTCTACCTGTGTTCTGGGTAACACTTCCAATGCCGATCTGCTAATAACCCAGGAGAAGCCTCGGGTGGAACAGGCCTCCCTGTCCTTCTCCCCTAGGAAAAGGGGCCCTGATCGCCTGGAGAGAGAGAACCCCCTACTGTTCAGGGTTATCCCCATCCCTGACTCTATATTCACTTTGTGTTAGTCATTGCCTGCATCTTGCCTCTAACTGACAGATTGTACCCTTCTAAGCGCATGGACCATTTTTGCCTCGTTCACTGCTACAGCCCAATTGTTGGAGAAGTAATTAAAAATAAACTCTCCTGCTGCTATGGTCTGAGTGTTTGTGACCTCCCAAAATTCATACGTTGAAACCTAACCCCCAAGGTGACGGTTTTAGGCGGTGATTATGTCACGAGGGCAGAGCCCTCACAAAAGAGACCCGGGAGCGCTAGCTCGACCCTTCTACCAGGTGAAGACACAGTGAGAAGTCTGCAAACTGGAAGAGGGCCCTCCCTAGAGCCCGCCCTGCTGCCCCTGATCTCGGACTTCCAGCCCCGAGAACTGTAAGAAATAAGTTTCTGTGGTTTAAGCCCCCCGTCTGTGGTATTTTGTTATAGCAGCCCGATATAACAAGACATCTTGCAACCCAGAAAACCTCTCCACAAAGGTACAAGAGAAAGAAAACAGTTTTATTACTGAATGAACATTGAACCAGGCTGTCGTGCACATTACAGGCAATCTGCCAAAGAGACTGCAAAGACAGGCAGAAATCTCACCCGTCTGTGTGGCCAGGCAGATGCAACCCATTACATACGTGTTCACCATCTGTATCCAGAGGGAGGATGAAACACCCTGAGTCTCTTACGCAAGCAGGAAGTCACATCTGGAGCCGCACACCTAGGCTACGACTCCCACAGAGACAGAGAGAAGGGGCCACCATTCTCGATGTTCACATCTCAAAGAGATGGCTTCAGGGCCCCCAAAAAGGAATTCCTGGGACTGCAAAACTAGCTAGAGGCTCATCTGGCTTTTAAAAAGATATACATGCATCTCAAAAGACAGAAAAAGTATTCCAATTTCACGTTTTCTAAAGTGAATGCAAAAGAGGAGGGAAGTTCTCTTTGCCTTTGGCATCAGGGAAATCTAAAATTAATTTTTAAGTTAGATTCGTATTTACCCTATACGACAACCTAACAGAGCTTCTGACGCGTAGTACGTGCTGCATGAATGAATGAGTGAGTGAATGAGTGAATCCCTTCCTTCTGCAGAGCAAAAATTCCCTGTCAGGGTTCAAGGAACAAAGTGCCAGCTCCTCCCTAGGGCACTGTGATCCCCCAGCCTCCGAGCTCTGGCCTCCTCACCTCCTGTTCCTGGTCTTTCCTCCAGGACTCTGCTGTCTCAGAGGACAGGTGGGACCAGGAGGGACAGAGCCTCTGGGAGGGCGAGCCTGGGTTGGTGGACAAGGCCTCTCCAGAGGTTTGGGGGCCCTGGTAGAACCCTGGGGGCTCAGGTCTGGGCCCAGCAGAGAGACCTTGTTGCCCCCTCTGGGAATCTCGTCCTCCGAAGCCCCTTACTCTCACACAGAGTCTGCCCTGATGCCTAGGGATTTCTAAACAGTCGACTGTCAGTGTGTGGGCAGTCTGCCCAGACCCAGGAACAAAGCCCGTGTCATTCAGCCCAAGGATCCCAACAGGGACCTTGGGACCAGGGGCTTGGACCTGCGGGATATTGGGATTCTCTGCCCAGATGTTGACAACGGTTTCTCACTTTGGGCCAGCATGAAGTCAAAAGCTTTTCCTCGAGCATTTTCTTCAACTACTGAGAGGGGGTGGTGAGTGTGAAATCCAGGATTTGGAGGTAGCAATTCTCCTAGAAACCATTAAAAACCTACAATTTTAGTACTTGCTTCAGACAAAAACTGTTTTCTGAAAGAATTTACATCTTTATATAGGATCACTAAATTAAGAGTATTTCAAAGCAGAAAACTGTCAACTTTTAAATTGAGAGTTAACATGGCTTCTGAACTTGTCCATCATTTGCTTCATTCGTACTAAGACATCAGAGTCCACACGGAGGCGCCCGCCCAGCCCACCTGTCAACCCTACTCAGGCCACCACCACCTGCACAGACCTGCTCCTCTTCAGCACAGAAAAGAGAACAGTAGAATCAACAGAGGAAAGCTAACCTGAAGGTCTTCCATCCACTCTGTTCACTTTCAAAATAAATGTTCATAAGGATTTTGTTCCCCGCCCAGACTTTCCAGTTTTGAAAATATACTGTGGGGTTCTCCCACTACATCTTCTCCCTCCACGATAGGAGGTCCTCTTCCGGTCAGTCTGCTGCTTGAGAATGTTGATGGCACACAGTTACCACAGTCACTGCCTTTTTTTGGATGCAGATCTCCAGGTTCAGAATTTGCAGCAGCAGTGCTGCTGGAAGACAGCTCCTTCACTCATTTAGAATCAGTGACTGAGTGACAGGAAGGGCTATGCGTTGGCACTAGGCCTTGATATATGTTTCAAGAGCAAAATTGAAACTAGTCTCCCATGGTTTGCAGCTGTAGATCATTAAACCATAGGCTATTTTAAAGAGCAAAGACTCACTGGGCACTGACGGTAGAGGCCAACAGGCTCTCTCAGACCTTGCTGCTATAAACTCGTAAAATCCCTCTCCCCCACATGGGGAAGTCCTTCGGCAGGAACCTTGGTGTTTTACCTTTCTGACCCACTAGTTCTAGGCATTCTATCCTAGGAAGATAATTCTAAACATGGTAAAAGCCCAATTATATTTAATATAGTATGATTATACTAGGAAAAAAAGCAAAAACAACCTAATTATACATGTGTGGGGCGTTAGGTAAATACTTCATTTACTGGTGCCCTACTTTGGTTTTCCCAATTGCAAGGAAGAAAGACTCACGTGGAGTTTGTTGCAAGGGGACCGAAGCCTGGGACAGGAAGCGGGCCCAGACCCAGCCTCTGCCCTTCCTCCCTGGGCTTCCTGCAGGTCTCCCTGACGGCCGCTCCGCTTGCTTTGTGTATCTGCTCTAACCTCCGCTGGCTCCTGACAGCCTTCACGTAGCACCTAATATCCATCGCCCCTTTCTTCCTTGCTAACTGCTCTTCTCCCCGGCTCCTTCCCCAGCCTCCCTTCTTGGAATTGGGCTGTGCTGGGTGCCGATTCTCCTTTCTGTTTTCTCCGCTTCTCTCTGTAGCTCCGAGACAGAGGCAAACTGAATATTCCTAAAAACGCCATCTGAAAACGAGATCTAAACTGCTTTCGAATTCTTTTAAAACCATTCCAGAAAATACAGATTGCTTGTGTCAGTTTATAAACAGTGAGAAGCAATGAGTCTGGTACATTTGTACATTTGCTAAATTCATCAGATTGGTCATTCAGAGAAACTGGTAAAAGAATCCTAAAAATGCTAAATGTTGGCAAAACAGAAAATGACTTTTAAAAGAATTCAAGAAAAATCAGTATAAACTGAGAATTCTTATATGAAATGTAAATTGGGAATGTCATCATATAAAGAGTGCAGTTAAAAAGGCTAAATTGACCTTCTAGTAAAATGCTGGTAAGATATTTTAGAAGAATATTAAATATTTAAAAAGCATATTCCCTAAAATGGTGCTTGGAAAATCAGTGTAGTAGCTAAGTTTGTTGAATTGGCCTTTTGGGGACCAAAAGATAAAAGATAATGGATTCTCATGGAATCTATTGTGAGAACCACAGCTGGGTGTCAGGGGCCTGGAAAGTCGTGGGCAGTTTCTCTCTCTTGTCTCTCTGTGTCAGTCTCCATCTCTGTCTGTCTTTGTCTCTATCTGTGTCTCTGCCCTTCTCTGTGTCTCTCTGTCCCCCTGTCTCTCTGTCTCTATCCTTCTCTGTCTCTGTCTCTCTGTGTCTCTGCCCCCCGGGGACAGTCAAATCCCTGCCTCTCTCTCCCCTCTTGCCCCGGCTGCTCTCTGTAACTGGGCTCCTGCACTCAACTCTCCAGTCCAGTTGGCAGGTGGGTTCAACCTGCCCAGTGACCCCCCAGCCTCATTCCTTGGCCCTCCCGCCCCCACCGCTCAGTGCCCCTTTACTCAAGAACTCTGCTGTGTGTCCGGATTTCAAACTCCTGGAGAGAGAAACTTCCCGACTGTCTCAAGTGTCTCTCACTAACCAGGCGGGGCCACGCGGAGCTACACCCTCTGGAGCAGGAAGGCTTCACCAAAAAAGGGAGTGCAGGCGCGAGGAAGTGATGGCGTCTGGGGTTCAGCTCGGCCTCTCCCTGCCTGGCACCTCCCCCTTCTTCCCGGGGATCTAGTTCTGGAGATGCATGCCCTCACCCCGCAGGATCGCACAGCAACCATCCCGTCTCCTGCGAGGGCTCCCCTGCCTCCTGGCTCTGGCTGAAAGCCTGCTCTGCGTCAGTCCTCGCAGCACCTTGCTGTGATAACAGGTTTCCTTGTCTATTGTCTGCCTCCCTAACATCAGTTCCCTGGGGCAGGGACTTTGTCTTGTCCAGTGCTCCATCCCTGATTCCTACAATCCTGCCTGATGCTTAGTGACTATTTGTTGAACGACTGAAATGAACTCACATCGTCCTCGGTGGGAAATGCCAGAAGTCTTGTTTGGGAGTTGCCCTGGGACTACTTCAAAAGCTCAGGGACCACAAGGCCCCGGTGGTGGCCAGCCCACTGTCCCCCGCCATCTATGCCCTCTCATCCAGCCCAGACCTCCACCTCCCCAGCAAAATTATGTCTCTTTGTCTCTTTATTTTTCCTGTGCTTCAGAATCATTTGGGCACAGTTCCCAAAAATTTCCGTTAAGATTCTGATTGACATCACTTTAAAAGTATACATTGATTTGAAAAGAAGTGACATCGTTACAACCTTGAGTCTTACCATGAGCATGACATGTGTCTTTACTTTCCTGTTTTCTTTTGTAACTCAGTTTTCGTATAGTTTCTGCATATTTACTGTTAAACTAATTTCTAGGATACTTTATTTTCACAGTTGCTATGGGGGTCTTCCTCCATCCTTTTATTTTCTAATTCTTGGTATAGAGGAAAGGAAGTGATTTGTGAATGTTGACTTTGTATCCATTCACTTTAACTAAACTCTCATTAGCCCTAAAAATTTTTCATTTAATTATCTTAGGAATAAAATCACATTATCGACAAGTGATAATTTTATCTCCTTCCTTTTCCTTCCTCTAGTTGAATCTCTTTTTCAGCTGTTTTTTATTGCGTTTGGCAGAGCAGATCCTTTCTTAAATAAGCCTTTCGTTACGGAAGACATTTAGGACTCCACAGAATATTTAAAGGACAAAAACATGAAAGTAACATATCTCGATTTCTGGGATGCTGCCAATGCAGTACTTAGAGGAGATTTATTGCTCCCAGCGCTTATATTTGGGAGGAAAAAAGAGAGAAACAATAAATCAAGTCAGTACCTGACGAACTTTGTTCCCTTTAAGTTACAAACCAAGAGAAAGGAGAAAAAGGAAGTAATAAATTTAAAGAAAATGGAGGAAGAAGAAAGAGAATTGATAAACTTAATCAATAGCTCGTGGGAGGAAATGGCCCTTCTGCAGAGCAGGGCAAAGAGGGACAGGATGGAGGAAGGGGCCCAGGTCCTGCCAAACAGCCAGGCTCTTCCTTCCCATCAGGTACCTTAAGGCAAGTGGGCTTGGGACCCATGGTCACCTACTGGCCATGGACTCCTGACTGGAGTTCTTGCCAAAACCAGAACCCAGGAAGTACTTGGGATGGGATAGAGAATGCTCCAAATCAGGAAGCACCCAGCAGACCCCAAATCCATGGAGAGGAGGGTGCAAAGCTTAAGGCAAGCAGTGAACGCACCCTCTCCTGGGGCCCACACCTGTACTGTGTAAATCCATCTGGTCCTACACTGCTTATAGCATCCTCCTTTCCCTCTGTCTTGTTTGTTTTTAATACAAAAGAACATTATTTTTTACATTTCACCCTGATGGAGAAAAGGTCAAGTCCTTGGTTTTGCCTGCCCTTGGGCCAGAGCATCTGGAGATCAGACACCTCAGGCTGGGTGTCGTGGGGCCACAGGTGACCAGTGTGGGCACAGGGAGGGCAGACTGGCTATGCTGGGCTCACAAGTTCCTTTTGGGCTGACTTTTTTTTTCCTTTATTTTTTGGTATGCTTTTTGATGAGGAAGATTGGCCCTGAGCTAACATTTCTTGCCAATCTTCCTTTTTTTCTCCGCAAAGCCCCAGTACATAGTTGTATGTGCTAGTTGTAAGTCCTTCTAGTTCTTCTCTGTGGGATGCTGCCACAGCATGGCCAGATCAGCAGCACTAGGTCCACGCCCAGAATCCAAACCAGCAAACCTCGGGCCGCTGGAGCAGAGCATGAGAACTTAACCACTTGGCCACAGGGCCAGCCCCTGGGCTGACTTTTTAGAGGATTTAACATTATGTTTATTTGAAGGGAAAGTTCCCTTACAGTCAGTCTTAAAATAATTAATAAGCCATTAGCCAAATTCTAAAAAGGAACAAATGCAAATTAATATACTCTGGGAAAAAGAATGAAAACATGTTTTACAAGCAAAATGAGGGGATCAGATTCTCAGCAGTCTGCTGGTATGTTTTTGTAACAAAATGGAAATTAATATCTTCTCAGGGGCTCATCCTCTATTCCTCTCAACTCAATGTAATATGGAACAATTTTTTTAACAGAGAAGAGAAAGCTCCCAGCTGCTTTTTTGAACAAGCCAAGACTGAAGGACATCTTGGAGTAGATCTGGGTCTGCTGAGAGTCACTTGTGGCCCCTTTGTTGTACACTGGAAGGAGAGTGGGCTCCCATTTTCCAGGTGGGGGTCAGTGAAGAGCAGGCTTAGCAGGCGCCAACCTCTGTGGGGTGCAGAGTTCTGGCACAAGCCTCCTAGGAGGTGAGAACCGAGACCCCAGCCCCTTCTCCCTGAGATCTGAAGTTAGGGAGGCCTGTGGGGTCATCTAGTGGGCTCTGGACAAGGTGTCCTGGCTGAAAGTGCTGTGCTGCTCCTGGCAAATGTGGCCTGAGGCTGGGAGTCCCCAGGTTCAGTCCCCCAGCTGGCATGGAGGTTTGGGGAGAAACCAAAGCTCGTGAAGATGACCCAAGGAAACTGAGGCCTTGGAGCCCAAAAGAGGGGTACCTGGGGTCAGGACCAGTAGGGACATCCCTGAAGTGGTCCACAGCCTCCGGCAGACTTTAGGACCCATTTTCAGCAGTGACACTGGGTGGCAGCATCAGAGGCAAAGATGGCAGCTGATTCTCTTTGCCTGGTGTGGGGTGTGCGTCAGGGAGGCCTCAAATGGAAACACTGAACTTCCTGCTAATAGAAGCGTCTGGAGATGTAATTAGAAATTCAAAGAGATGTGACTCCCTTTGTATGCTAAGCTGGTGAATCTGGTCATGCTATTCCTCTCCATGCACTTAGCAGCATATATTAATTTTCAGCATTTTGCAAAATCAGTTTCATTTGGGAAGCTTTAAGAAAGGAAACAGATATTTACCACAAACACATCTAAGTTTAGAAGTTTTGGAACAGAATGACATTTTCTCTAATGGTCAAATATATCTTCCAACTGGCTTTACTTAAGGTAATGCAAGCTGCTGTAACAAATAAAGTCAAATATATAGGGCTCAATCACGATGGAAAGTCCAAAGTGGGTGTTGCGCTTGCAGGCTGGCTTTCTTGTAAGCACTGGATCTTGGACCCAGTATCTTGCCATCTTACAGCTCTGCTACCTTTAGCATGTCACTTCTAGGGTCACCATGCTCATCCACATCAAGCTGACCGAGGGGCAAAGAGCATGAGGATGACACACAGGAGCTTTTTTCATGGGCCAGGGCTGGAAGTGGCACATGTCACTTCTGCCCACGTTCTATTGACTGGAATTCAGTCTTATGGCCTTACCCAGCTGCAAAGGAGGCTGGGAAATGAAGTCCTGGGAAGAAGAAGAAGTTGTTTGTACCTCACAGTGACGCAAATTGTTTCATTGTGAATATTTTTAAAGTCTTAAAAATCCTCTGGGTCTCCACCACCAGGAACTTCCCCTAAACCTACCTCTCTTGACAATCAGGAGGGCGCCCCCCCACCAACCCCCAACATGCCCTGATTCCATTTGGGGGTCCTCCCTTTGCCTCCTTCAAACTCAGCTCCTCATTACGCCGAGCAGTTTAACTCCCCTCCACACTGGGTGCTGGGCCTCCCTGGGCACCCCCAACCCCAATCATATTCTCTGCTTCACAGAAGGCTCTCATCCCACCATTCGGAAGCGCTGAAGGACTGCCGGAGAGCATTACCCTTCCTGCTTTTCCTTTTCCCTGCCCCACAGGCCCCCACAATGGGAGGAGAGCTGTGTAAAGATTTCCTTCCCCACTGATAGGAATTGGGCAGCCTCCTTCATTCCCCTCCCCAACCCCAGGCAAACGTGGCCAAAGTCACCTGTTTGCTTTTATGACAGGACGGAGAGGGGTCCTGCAGCAGTCCAAGCACAAGTACCACAGTGTGCCTGCCCCGTGGAGATGAGCTGTTGTGGATTCAAGGCGGCACCAGGACCAGGTATTCTGTGGTCTGTTCATAAGACAACCCGGGGCTTCTCCACCAGGCTTCATCGCTGTCTACTGAGACCCAGCTTCTCCCCAGCGCCTCCCCAGCCCACCCCTCTTCAACTGTGTGATTTGCTCCTTAATTTTCCCAGTTCAGAGTTCTGAAAGGGAATTCGATTGGCCTAGTTAACTTCCACTCTCCTTTCATGCCAGGCACACTTAGGTCAGATGCCCACCCTGACCAACCAGCTGTGGCCAGGGTAGTCCAGAACATGGCCACCCTGACTAGGAACTGCCTCATTCAGAAAGGACCAAGGGAGTGGGACTCCCCTGAGAATGGGGCTCCCTCTGCTCCTGGGACTGACCATGTGGTCCCATCCCCTGTTAAGTGTTGGAGGCAAGTTTCAAACCCAGGTCTGCTCATGCCAAAGCCGCTTAACCCTCAGCCCCTTATTCTGCACCGGCCTACCAAAGGTAGATGTGGGAGACACAGGAGGGTGGGAAGTCCTTTGGCCAAGACTAAAATATGGCCAGAATGGTGTAAATAAAGTGTTATTTTTTTATTTATATATATATTTTAAAGATCGGCACCTGAATTAACATCTGTTGCCAATCTTCTTTTGTTTTCTCTTCTCCCCAATCTTATATTTGGGGAGAACATAGTTGTATATTCTAGTTGTAGGTCCTTCTGGTTGTGCAAAAGTGTTATTTTTTGATCACTCCTTTAGTAGATACATTTACAAACCCTCTACCAGGAAGAGTTATCAAGCCCCTAAAGAAACAAAAAACCTCACACTGCAGGATAATGCAAGGAAAAAAAGCCAATAAATCATTACCTAAATTTTAGAAAAGTGGCGTGAATTGCATATTTAAAAAGTCAAGGGAATGGGGTGAGGTCATCTTAAAATGGTCATCTCAAATTAGAGCCAGCTGTGCTCAGTCTCACACCTGGCTCCACACACGGGCCAGTCCGCGTGAGAGACGAGTCAGGAATGGAATAGAAACCATCCCGGGAACCCACAGGAAACGCAAGTCCCTGGCCAGGTAGGAGCTGCAGTAGGAATGCAATGAGATTAGCAGCCCTTTCAGCTCTCCAAAGGTCAACACTTAGAGAAATCTGCAAGGGTTTTAAAGCTTCCCACCTTTTTGTTTTATTTTATGAATTTTAAAAACTGCCTTCTCCCAATCTCTTTTTCCTCCTTCGGTGTCATGGTTACTTCCTGTTCCAGACATCTGCGAAACAGTCCCAGTTTCCCCTGATTAAGAGCCCTGATTATTTGTCCTAAGTTCCTACAGCGAGCCCTGTACCCATGGCACCCTCTTTGAAGAAGGACTGTTCATGGAAGGGCTAGATGATTCCATCCAAGACGGTCCGGGTTTGAATCCCCATTCTACTTCTCACTAGCTGTGAGCTCAGGCCTATGCCTTGGTGGTCTCATCTGTAAAATGGTAATAAGTACAGTAATCACCTCATAGGATCCTTGTGAGGATTAAATGAGATGATTTATGTTAATTATTGGCACAGTGCCTGGCACATAGTAACTGCTTAATAAATACCAGCTGTTTTTATTGTGAAGTAGAAGACAAGAAAGGAGTTGCTTGATGTTTTGTTGGATAACAGCCTTAGCCATTTGGGCCATTCCAGAGAAAGGCCCAGAAAGGAATGCCATGAGGCTGCCTGGTCTGGGACATGCAAACATCCCCCTGGCATCTCCCTGTGGGTCTTAGTCCTCTCTGAACATCATGGCTCAGAGTGATTCTGTAAACTGTCATCTTCCACCACTGCAATTACAGAGTTCAGTGATCTTCCCCTCATTTGTCTTGGGCTCTTGTTTTATGGCCATCAGATGTTCATTGCCCTTTTGAACATCCTCTGATCTCTTTTGGGGGATTTGCCCCTATCCCACTGGCTGCAGTCACTGGGGAGCAGCAGATCAGGAAATTCCTAACCTCGTTGCTGACGAAACCAAACAGGTCTTCAGAGCCCATCACAGAACTCAGACTGCCCATGAGTCCTGGGGGCACAGAACCAATGCTCCATCAGACTCCCCTGGGATTCTGAGATACCAGGGCAAGTAGAGAAACACAGGACAGAGAAGAAAAGGGTGAATGTTGGCTCACTGAAGTTGCAGCAGCAGCCTGGTCCTTGCCCTGGTTCTGAGCTCATTTCTTCCACCTTCTGATGAGCCTACTGAGTTACCCAATAGCCTTCCTATATTTCCAGCTGCCAGAGTCACAGACTCTCTTGCTTGCAACCAGAGACCTCTGACTGACAGTCATTTGTTGAATTCCACTGAGAGCTGTTCAGTTGCACAGCTCTGACAGATTAAAGGGTATGAAGACCACTACTTGTTTCAAAACAGCTCCTGACCCACGAGTTGGAACCCAGATGGAAGACTGAAGAAGAATGACAAGGTCACAGAACTTGTGTTTGTATTCTGATTCTTGTTCGTCTGATTAGAATGCTTAAAAGGGATCACTTAGGCCTGCTGTCTCCCTAAAAACCTTCCACGTGACCCATAATCCCAATAAGGAATCACCAGATCTGTCAGGCAGAATATGGCAAAGTGGCCCATGGAAAAGGAATCAAATATATAACCTTTGCTTAACACCAGAATCTCCTCACCACCCAGCTTTATTCTTTGCAAACTCACTTCCCTCTTTCCATTCCCTGCCTGCTCTCCTGTATGCTCATCTCACCGGTCTCCTGCCTCTGGTCGCTATCCCTTCCAAAGCCATCAGACATGAAGACTCGTGATGGCTAGAGCTGGAGGAGCCCTTGGGAACCAGCCAAAACAACCGTCTTATGTGGAGGAAGAGGGAAATTGAGGGTCTTGAAGATGAAATGACTCGCAGACTTGGAGTCAGAACCCAGGACTCCAGATCTTCTTCAGCACTCCTTTTGTTATACCACATGGCCACTCATGAGCCAGGAGCTAAAGCTGTTGAAGAAGGTAGGTTGGTGACGGCGGTAATCAAATCTTTGTTTCCAGTCTTATATCCACATCCTTTTTGGTGAGATGCTGACTTGCCTCCCAGCAGAGCAGGCAGAGTGTAATTCTCAGCTCTGTGGATGTTGGGTTTGCTGTGTGACTTGCTTTGACCACTGGAATATGGGCAGAAGTGACAGTGTACCAGTTCCAAAGAGCATCTGTATTGCTACCCGCCCCCCTTGCACTTTCTGCTACTCACCATAGGAAGAACGTGCCCCAGGTGGCCACTGGTGCCAGAATGAGAGACGTGGAAGAGAACTGAATGCAACCCAGAGCCTGCAGTAGGGCTGCTCCGGACGGCCTGCAGTCCTGTGAATGTGAAATAGGTGATTGCTGCTCTAAGCCACTGAGATTTCTGAGCGTTTGTTACCCAGCACGACTCAGCAGGAACCTACTGAACACAATGTGCTCAAACTCAAAGGATGAGCACAGTGTGAACTGCAGAGCCTGTGGCTCCAGACATCCCGCAAGCTGCTGCCTGGAGAGACTTCTTAAATCCCTCCTGTTCCCCAGGGCCTGGAGGACTAAGTCCACTCTCCTTGGCCCTGCAGTGAAGGCTCTTCTCACCTGAACGGCAACCAGTTCTCCAATATCATCTCCCTCTTCCTCTCTTTACCTACCTTCCATTCTAGCCACACTTAAACCATATGTGTGTTCCTACCCCATCCCCTCTACTTCACCTAATTGAGCCCCAAACATCTTGAAGACAACCAACCCAGTTCCACTCATCCCTCCTTTGTCTGAAGACAGACTGTCAGAGAGAGCAGAGGCCCAGCGATGCTTCCTCACTCTCACACTCCCCCTCACCCTGGGGCCCTGCCCCTCCATCCTTCTGTGTTAGAATAAGTGTCTGGCACAGCCCTACCTGCTCCTAACAGATCCCTCTGACGTGCAGGCCTAGCTGCCCTGCGTCATCCCCCAGCCACCTCTGGGCACTCTCCCTGGCCCATCCTTATGTTAACAGGACCTGGGTGACTCCAGGCACAGCGGAGGGGATGATGGAAGCTGAGGAAAAGCCCTCAAAGGGGCAAGAGAGACAAAGGGAAGAGGCCAGGCAGCCTCGGGGCTTTGAGAAGGCTGACCTGGATGTCAGGCCCAGTTTGCTCACTGAACCTGAGAGCCTGCGAAGGAGGCCTGGTAAAGCCCTGACGGGACACCTGCTGGTGGCCTAGAGCACTTGAAGGCCCTTTTGCTCCTGGCAGGTGGACATCAAGAAGTCAACGCATTCAAAGGAGAGAGGGAGAGAGGACCTGCCTGATCACGACAGAGGAAACTAGCCACCCATTTTTTTGTCCAGTGGTTCACTGAAAATATTTTACCGAATAAAACTTCTCCTAACTGGCAAGAGCTGTCTAGACGTGGACCGCTCAAACCGTGGAGGAATCCTCTTGAGGCCAGTGCAGTTCCTGACGCCCTGACTCAGGACATCAAAACCACCACCGGAAAAGCTGAAGACTCCAGCCACAGCCTCCCTTCCGTTGGGAGAACCTGCAGCCCTCCGGGGCCCAAAGCCAGAGAATGTGCCGGAGGAGAGTTTTATAGCAGGAACCTAAATTTAACCAGCTGGAGCTCTTTTTAAACAATCATCCTATTCATATATTTAAAATAAATTGTGCATCTTTTAGCAGGCAGTCAGCATTTCATTATTAAGATGGAAGATGGAACAGAGTGTTCTTGGCTGGGTCGGTCCCAGAGTCCCAGGCTCCTTTTCAGGATTTCTCAGCATGTGGTAAAGACATTTATTAAGGTAAATGCATTTCAGGCCTGACAGATTGGAGGCCCACATACCTACACAGCAAGCAGCTGCCAGCCACTAAGTGATGGCACTGAGTGAAACCTTTCCGAAGTGATGTCATTATCTCCTGACGTTCTACCAGGAGCCTGGAGGGAGCAAGGAAGTCAGAGAGAAAAGGGAAGTTTTAGAGACTCAATGGATTTACCAAAATCTCTGGGTAAGAGATATTAAAATGCTTCACAGAGCTATAATAATTAAAACAGTGTGAAATGTTCAAAAAAGAGACAGTTCTAACGCATTAGTTTTTTCAGAAATAGACTTTAGGATACATAGGGAGTCAACATAGAATAAAGAGGAAAAATAGAGGTCATTCCTTGAAAACATCAACAAATGATGAAACTTTCTGGCAAGTTTTACAAAGAAAAAGTACACATAATTAGGTCTGAAGATAGAGAAATCACCCCTGATACCAAAACCTGACAGATCTGCACGAAAAGACAATGTGGATCAATCTTCCTTACTTCTGAATATTGACGTAAAAATCCTAAAGACAATATTAGCGAATGTGATTCATGAGTATATTTAGCCTCCGTCTTATTATTGGAGTGCAAGAGTTGTTGAAAATTTGGGAAATTTGGTCTTGTAATTTATCACATTAATAGGATAAAAGTCAAAAAACCTTATACGTAATTATCTTCAGTGCTTCCAAACTTTCATGCATACAAGAATCATCTGGGGCTCCTGTGAAAATGCAGATTCTGACAGTACGTCTGGGCTGGGGCTGAGTGTGTGCATTTCTAACAAGCTCTTGGGTGCTGCCAATGCTGATGGCCTAAGGACCCCACTTGTAGTAACAAGAAATGCAGACTCTCAAGCCCCAGACCTCCTGAATCACAAGCTGCATGTTAGCAGGATCCCCAGGTGATTCACAGGCACCTTGAAGTCTAGAAGGGAAGCTCTAGCTCAATGGTTCTTACCCTGGGTGGATGGTAAAGTGACCAGGAGAGCATCCAAAAGTGGTGATGCCTAGGCGACACTCTGGACCCGTTAAATCAGAAGCCAGGTGACAGGGTACACAAGCAACAGTATTTTTTAAAGATTTTGGGTGATTCTAATGTGAAGCCGGTATTGAGAGCCACAGACCAAGGTAGATGCTAAAAAGACATCGGATGTAATTCAACATCCATTTCTGACCAAAAAGCTAAAAACCCTAAAAACAGGAGGGTAATTCGTTAGCGTGGTTAAAAATATTTATCAGAAACCAACAGTAAACAGAGGCAACCTCATTAACCTGAGAACAAAACAGAAAGGCCCACTATCATTGCAACTATTCAAAAGCTCTAGATGTTTCAGATGATGAAATCAGATAAGAAAAAGGAAGTCAAGGTATAAATTGGAAAATAAAAGACAAACCATGACGATGTCCAGATAATATGATTATCCGCCTAAAAAATAAAATCAGCTTAATAGAGTACTAACTCTAAACACTAAGAAACTTATGTAATATGGCCAGATACAAGGCAATAAACAAAAATCAAGAGCTTTTTCATATATCTGAAATGAGTTAGGAAATACAATTTTTAAAAGAATCCTTTAACAATAGCAACCATATATAAAATACATCCTAAGATAACTTCATAAGAAATGTATATGGCACACATATCCTGTGCATGACAAACTTTTACCAAAATGATAAAAATTTACCAGAGAAGGCTTAAATAAATAAAGAGATACATC
Organism: Equus asinus; assembly: GCF_041296235.1. Lineage (NCBI taxonomy): Eukaryota > Metazoa > Chordata > Mammalia > Perissodactyla > Equidae > Equus > Equus asinus. The sequence goes on along the minus strand of NC_091808.1, from coordinate 9,014,320 downwards.
CTCTTTGTGGATGAAAAGTCTTAATGATATGAAAGTGTCAGTTCTACCGCAAATTAATAAATAAATTTAACACAATTCCTATCAAGAGCCCAACAAAATTTTTTAACATTTTATAAGGATATTCTAAAATTCACCTGGAAGAGTAGTTATATAAGTATAGAAAAGCAATTTTTGGAAACAGCAATGAAATAAGGAGGAGACTTGCTTTATCAGATTTTTTAATTGAAGTATAATTTACATACAATATAATTAATGCATTTTAAGTGTATAATTAGATGAGTTTTAGTAAATGTATACACTCCTGTAACCATCAACCCAGTCAAAATGTAGAATTTTCCATCTCGCCAGAAGGTTCCTTCTGCCCCTTTATGGTCGACCTTTCCCCGAATCCCCTCCTCCCAGCCCCAGGTCTGACTCAGGGAACCGCTAATCTGCTGTCCGTCACTGTAGGTGAGTTTCGCCTGTTCCGGGACTCCAACCAAGTGGAACCTTCCCCAGGCAGCGGTGCTCAACCCCAACCATGGCCCAGCCCTGAGAGTCTCAGAGATCACATGGGGGAGTCCATGGTCGGGGGCGGGGACCCCACATCTGTCCGCTGAACCGGGACATGGAAGGGAGCAGCGAGGACACTGGTTACTTGGTGATTTAAAACACTGTATTTTTTTGAAGTGGACATTAATTATTGGCTCAAGTATGGCAAAAACCTGTGTGACACACCTAGAATGTTATAGACCTTTTCCCACCTGTATACAAGTACATGTAAGCTTCGGGGGGGTGTGTGTGTGTGTTTATGCGTGTGTCTGTCTGTCGGGTGGGCGTGTCTCTTGGCCCCTTGGACTTAATAAAAGCTCAGCCCGGGGCCCATTTCATGCCCTGAGGAGTTTCCAAGGAGTCTTGCAGCAGGTTCCCGCAGCATCCAGTGGGCCTGCTTTCCCCAGGTCACTCCTGAGTGTGGACGCTGCGCTGCAAGCAGGGGTCAAAGTGGAAGGCTCAGGCCTCCCCTGATTCCCCATCCCTCCAAAGAGCCCACCCACAAGGGAGGAGGATTGACGTCTCAGCAAGCACGGCTTCAAACTGACCCTGAGCTGCCCCTTTGTGTTGATGTCCCACCTCCTCCTTTGCTGGCCCAGGTGATCCTCCGGCTCTCGCCATCCTGCCGTCCCCTCCCCTCAGCTTCTGTCCCCTCTGTCCTCACTCTCTCCCCATCTCTGGAGCAAAGCAAGTCCCCTCCTTGTCTCAGACAGAACCACTCAGCCAGCTCTGCTGACCGGATGCCCGTCAGCTTCCATGTTCTCAATCTCCCCCGACGGGTCCAGGTGCTTTCCTATAGAAAGACAGCTCCTCTCCCCAGATGGTGTCTGCTGCCGGCTGTTAAGCTGAGAACAAGTTCGCTTCCTCTCGCTCGACTTGACCCTCGGCCTCAGGACGCGCGACTGGACAAGGGTGAGCTGTTTGATTTCAGCCGTTTATTTAATAACCACTGATAAGATGCAATCATACTTTATAGAAGCCTCTGGAAATGTATTTGGAGTTTGTTAATGAAGAATGTTTCAGAGGTTAAAAAGAGGTTAAATGGAGACCATTTCCAGAGGTTGTAAATCCATCCTTAAAATTTACAGTGATTTGTATACTTTAAATGGTGAATTGTATGATAACTCAGTAAAACTGTTAGAAAAAGTTTTTAAATTCTGTGGCAGCTCAGAAACTTTCCAGGCTGTCACAGCATATTCAATTCCTACGGCTGCTGTAACAAGTTACCAACACTTAGTGGCTTAAAACCACACACATTTATCTTACGGTTCGGCAGGTTAGAAGTCCAGCCTGGGTCACACTGGGCTCGAATCAAGGTGTTGGCAGGGCTGTGTTCCTTTCTGGAGGTTCTTGGGGAAAATCTGTGTCCTTGACTTTTCCAGCTTCTGGAGTCCACCCACTTTTCCTCCCACGGCCGCTTCTTCCATCTTCAAAGCCAGCAACGCTGCATCTCTGTGCCTTCCTTCATAGCCACCTCTCCCCCGACGGACTCATCTGCCTCCCTCCTCCCCTTTTAAGGACCCCTGTGATCACATTGGGCCCACCAGATAATCCAGGGTCATTTCCCCATCTCAAGGTCTGGCCCCTTGAGGTGTGACTACACCTGCAAAGTCTCTTTTGCTATGTAAGGTGACACATTCACAGGTTCCAGGATTAGGATGTGGACCTCTTTGGGAGATCGTTATTCTGCCTCCCATACATGGTTGGGCTGCTGAGAAAATCTGGAAACGATGGGAGAGTCTGGAGCTGTCTACAGCCACTCCACCCATCTCCAAAAACAGTCAGTTGCATTTGGGACCCAGATCTTGGGGAGGGCCCGTGATTAATTGCACTTAGTGTGGCCGCTCCTCAGCTTCCAGAGGCCAGAGTTCTTCCAAGCAGCCCGTGTAGCTGTCCAGGGCCCAGCGTGCAGGCAGGGCCAGACCTAGTCGTGGCCCAGCCTGGGCTCAAAGGGAGAGCGGGGGTTTTCCGGGAGCCACTGGGGGGCTGTGGGTAGTGGGCAAGGCCAGTGCCTGCCTCTCGATCTGCTCTCCAGTGAGCTGGGGGGTTGGCTTGTGGGTCACTGGGGCCCAGCAAAGTATCTATGGGCAAGAACCATGTGCATGGGGAGGTCTTGGGCTGGGTTGCGGGCTGGGCCTTGTGGGCTGGGCTGCTTGGCAAAGATGCACAGTGCTCCACCTTCACGACCACTTCTGTCTGGGGAGGAGGCCGGAACCACCAAGCATCCGAGAGAGAAAGCTGGGGGCTGAGACTCAGAATAGGGTGTCAGTCTGGGGCTGCGTGCAGCCTGGGCAGGGCCCCCAGCAGGTGCATGCACCTTTGTGAACTAGTCACCGGCAGGCCCAGAGATGCCTCCAGTCAGGGCCCAGCCCTCATGGGCAGGAGGCCCACCTCCTGGCATCAGCCAGAGCAGGGGTTCCCTCACCTCCCCAGTCTCAGCAGAGGTGGGAAGGTGTCTGTGGCCTCCGGTGAGGAAGGGGTAGGGATGGGAGACGGTTCCACCTTTTGGCCACCTGAGGCCCTCCAGGAGCCCTGTCCTCCAAGAGGAGAGTCCACCCTGCCAGCACCTGCAGGGGGAGGGGCACTCTGCTCTGGTCAGGGGTGGGGAGCTCTGAACAGGAGGCATCCCTGTTCTCTAGCGCCCCTACCTGTCCAGGAAGGGGCAGCGCAGCCATGTGCAGAGCCCAGATGGGTTATGTCAGCCACAGCACAAGGGAGAGCCGACCACAGAGGGAACCTGGGCCACCGTGGGCATTGCCTTGGGACTGGATTCAAGCTCCAACCCCTAGGAGCCAGGGGAATGGTGTCCCATTCCCACGCAGCACTTTCTGCCCAGCTCCCTTTGGGAGGGTGAGTCCTGCTCCCAGCCAACCAAGTGCAAGTGGTCCTCATGGGGAGGGGGTGCCTAACACAAGCCGCCTGGACTCTGGCCACAGTCAGTTGGCTCAGTGTGGGTCCTTGACCCCAGCTAGGGCAACTCGGGTCCATCCTTGGGATTTTTCTTTCCAGAGTGTCCCCCAGCCCCCAGTCCTTTCTGATGATAGAGCCGGAAGGGGGATGTGTGGGAACTGCCAAGTTCACGGTTCTCTCAGGTCTAAGAGAACCCAGCTGACCCTCAGAGAGAGCCAGAGAGTTGATGCAGAGAAAGTCCCTGAGGTCTTGGCAATGCTGATTCCAAGCCCTTGTCCCCACCCCCCAGCCTGTCTTCTCCAGCCCCTGAGGTGTCTGGGAGTTCTCCTTTCTGCAAAGCCAGTGGGAGCCACGTGTCCTCATCTGCAGCCCCCAGTCTGACCCAGCAGCAGACAGGTGGGGCGGGGGCTGGGCCTGGGTCTCAAGAGCTCCTGGAGGAGCAGCCTGGAGAAATGCAGAACAAGGGCCTGCTGGGGGCAGAAGAGGAGTGGGTCTGGAGTCCCCCCAGCAGAAGGCGAGAGCACCAGCCCAGTGGGAGGAGAGGTGGCTCCTCCAGGGCCCAGCTCGTATTTGGGGAGCCAGCCCTGCAGGGTCAGGGCACAGCCCACATCCTTCCCGTGCAAGAACAGGGCCTCAGATGGAAGGCTATTAAAAAGGCAAAGGAGGGCCCCAGTCTGAAGTGCCCAGTCCATCTTCACAAAGGTGGGCTGTGCCTGCCTCTTGGAAGGGCACTGTGGTGACAATTCTCCAACAAGAGTGGATGTGCTTTGGGTCTTTTTGTTTTGCTAAAAAAAAAAAGCTAGGGGCTGGCTGGTAGAGTAGTGGTTAAGGTCTGCAGTCTCTGCTTCAGTGGCCCCCCACGTGGACCTACACCACTCATCAGTGGCCGTGCTGTGGCAGCAACCCACATACAAAACGGGAAGATTGGCATAGATGTTAGCTCAGGGCTAATCTTCCTCAAGTAAAAAAAAAAATTATAACCACATTGCAGAATTTGCAAGATCAAAAAAGTCTCCCATAAACTACTGTTGAGATATAGAAAAATGCTTGTTTTAATTAATTTCCTAGCGTCCAGTCTAATATGAGAGAAGCAAGGTGGTGGGGTAGATAAACCTAAACCAGTGATTCTCAAAGCATGGCCTCAAGAACAACAGCAGCAGCAGCGGCACCTGGGAACTTGCTAGAAATGCATATTCTCAGGCCCCACCTCGGACTTTCCAAATTAGAAACTGGGGATGGGGCCCAGGCGCTGTGTTCTGAGAGATCCGACAGAGCCCTGGGTCCGAAACCACCGGCTTTAACCTTCGGAATCCCATGCAGTCCTGCCCCCTTACCACCAGAGGGCACCAGCGGGCTGTGGTTTTCCCCTGTGGCCTCCGCTTTCAGATTCTCTAAGGACCTGCAGGTGCGGCAGATGAGAAGCCCTAGCTAGACGCCCACCCCGCTCTTTTTTCTTAATAAAGAATGACTGACGGTATGCTGGGAATTAGTGGCTAAACTTAAATGCCGCCGCGTTTGGACCAAATTGTGCTGTCGTCCTAGTCCTTGCTTAACTTTGACCCCCAGTGTGTCTGGGTCAGTGCCTGTTTTGTTTGGAACATAAAGTGTCAAAGCATTGGGGTCAGCAACAAAGATTGTCTCCTATTAAAATAACTTATATAAGTATAATGTTTATATTAATGTAATATATTCTATTATAATGTTTAATATTATAATAAAACATAAATTGTAATACAAAATAGAAAACATTTATACTCTATAAGAAGCAGGACACAGCTCCACGTGAGCCCTTCCCTCCTTTTGATTCTCCTACAGCCCCTGACCTCTCTCTCCGCGCGGAGGGTCACCTGAGCTGAGAGCCCCGCTGTCGTCAGCGACACCCCTCCCTCTGGTTACCTTTCATGTTGTTATTTTCCAATCAACTGTAGTGAGGTATAATTTAAATATAGTGAGTGTACCCATTGGAAGTGTTCGATGAGTTTGAACTTCGATGGATCTTGACGAATGTAGGCACTACCCCACTGACTTTGGAAAAATGAAACTTGTAACAGAGCCAGTTATTTGCCTCTCTTTCTGCCCCCCTCAAACACAGGGTTTGGCTGCTGTTCTGGCACCTGAGGGCCTCGACCTTGACCTCAGAACAGAGGGCTCCAGGCGAGGAAGGCCTTCTTAGAGGTGCCCTTTGGGGCTTCCTGAGAGCTTGCCAGAGAAGGACCAGGGTCCAGGACTGACTGGGTGGATCTGGCTTCCTGCCGCCTCCCAGGAGCCTTTGACTTTCTCCTTCATGGCCCTGAGCTCCCTTTTCTGAGAACAACTCAGACCTCAGCGGTGTCTCTGAGTAGCTTTGGAAGTTTCCAGACACCTCCCTGATATAGCCAGGCCGCTCTTCCTGTTCACAGGACTTTGCAGGGTTTTTAACAGGATGCACATTTAAAAGGACAGATTAGATTTTCAGAACTGGCTAAAAGTTACTACCATTAAATTACTTTTTTTTTTGAGAGAAAGAGATTGGCCCTGAGCTAACATCTGTGGCCATCTTCCCCTCTTTATATGTGGGACACCTGCCGCAGCATGGCTGGATAAGCAGTGCAGAGGTCTGAATGGCGAACCCCGGGCCCCTGAAGTGGAGGGCATGAACTTAACCGCTATGCCACCGGGTGGCCCCAACTCATGTGTTTTTTTAACTTGCTTGTAACTGAGTGCTTATGCAAGACTCAGCTGTACACATGATGAATTATTCATTTGACAAATCTCTATTGAGCACTCGTGTTCTAGAGTCTAGACGCTGGACTTCCAGTTAAACAAGACAAAATCCTGCCCCGATGAAATTTACGTTTTAATGGGAAAGGCAAGCAGTAAACAAATAAGCACATAATGTCAGAACAAAAATAAAGGGGGTTCCCGGTGTGTGGGATGGCAAGGTGGAAGGTGTTCCAGATAAGATGGTTGGGGAAGTGAATGCACCATGAAACTATCTGGGGAAATAATGTCCAGCAGAGAGAACAGCAAGTGCAAAGGCCCCGCGGTGGGAACAGTTACTTGGGCTTCCACGTGGAGAAGAGAGAGGAGTAAGACTGGAAGCAGGGAGCCCCATGAGGAGTCTCTGGTGGTTGTCCAGGCACGAGACGGAGGTGGCCTGAGCAGGATGGGAGCAGAAAAGAGGCATGATGTGGTCAGACCCAGGATGTGCTTGGAAGGTCAGGTAGGCAGCTTTTGCTTCTGCATTAGAGTTAAAACCGTTCTACTTAGATGTTTTCAGGTATCTTCCTTAGAATTCTGTTTCTGGGAAATATGTTTTCACTTGAAATAAGTATAACCCAGGAGCTGCATATCCACCCCTGTATTCAGTGCCCTTTGCCAGGGTAGCCATGCACACTTTATCCTTCTTGCTGTTTATTAACTGTGCCAACAGCTAAGAGCCTCACTGGGGCATCTGATCCTCCCCACAGCCTTCTGAATTAGGTGTCATCCCCATTTTGCAGATAAGGAACTGAGGCTCAGAGGGGCAAAGATACTGTTTAACCACACATGTCCTAAGATGTCTGAAGTGCGAAGGGTCAGAGAGACTTTCTCATCACAGGAAAAGCCCGCAAAACGGAAATGGTGCCAGAAGACAGATGGAGGCCGTGCGCCGGGGAAAATGGGCTTTGCAGGGTTGTAAAGGAAGTCTTAGAACGTTGATACGGGCGGTAACACACTGAGCAGCCTTCTCTGCTGCCTTGGAGCACAGAGATGTGCAGAGAGGGAGCCTGGCGCTGAGACGGAGCACTTCCTGGCGGGGCTCTCCTTACTCACGTGCCTCAGCTGAGAGCTGCCCTGGGCACGCTCTGTTTCTGAGACCATCTCAAGGGACAGAAGCCGACCCCCCAGCCAGCCCCTTTTACTTCACTTGCAGATAACGGAACGTGGCCTGCTCACGGCCTCCTGTCCCTTCCGTGAGTGGCCCCTAAGAATCACCCCAGGGGTCTTGCCGGCGAGAGTCGCCCAACTTCCCACATGCAGGGATCAGCACTGGAGCCTCCAGGGGGCCCTCTGCTCCCACAACTTTCGTCGAGGATCTAGGATGTGCCAGTAACTGGGCTAGATGCTGGGAACATAGAAACAACAGAGACGCCATCTCTGCCCTTTCGGATAACACAGCATCTTGGCTCTGCTCCAGGGGGATGGCTCCTATGGCCCCGGGGGCTAATGGCCCTTCTGGCCGTCTAGTAGGTGTCGATCAGCACAAAGACCTTTGCTGCTTGGCTGAAGGAGGAAGAAAGAGTTTTGAGGGTGTGTTGGAGGTGTTGGGTGGGCTATAAGGACAATGCAAAGGATGCATCATGGTAAGTTGAGGAAGGGAGGAATGCCTGGGGCCATCTGTCACCCTCTGCCTCTGCCCTCTTCCCGCAATGGATTGGCTTCAAGGCCCACAGGCCAGGGCGGCTGGTGGCAGCAGCTGCCAGGGCAGCTCACAGACCTGGATCTAGCCCCGCAGCCCCGCTTCGGGACGCAGAGCCTCTCCCACCCCAGCCATAGATGTGGGCACCCAGAGAGCTCAGGGCCCAGCAGAGCACTGTCCCTGGGGGGCATTGACAGTGTGGCAGTGGCCAGTGACCCCTCTGAGGACTTGTGAGCCATCGACTGTCAACCTGGAGGAAAAGGGAAGAAAGCGTGTGGTGCCTCTGGAGTTTCCCTGAAATGAGCAGGATGACTGCTGTGGGCGGCAGGAGGCTACAGGCTGTGGTCACCCGGGCATCACCGCCAATGATGGGGTTTCATCCACAGCTGGGGAAGCCTGGGTGCTCAGGCACCTCGTCTTATAGACTCCTCGCTCTCCATGTGCCAGGGGCCAAGAGCAGACCCTGACACACGTTGTCTCCCGTAAGAGTCTTCTTTCTTGAAATTTTGAAATTCTTCTCTCTTTTGAAATAACCTTATTGTTTTTTAAATAGATTTATTTAGATATAATTCACATACCATGCACTTCGCCCATTTAAAGTGTACACTTCAAGTTTGCAGTTTACTCACAGAGTTGTGCAACCATCGCCAAAATCAAGTAAAGACTGTCTTCCTAACCCCAAAGAAATCCCATCCCTGTTCACAATCACCACCCGGTCCCCTCACCTCCCTCTCCAGCCCCCGCAACCACTCAGGACGCACTTTCTGTCTCTACAGATTAGCCTGCTTGGGATCTTTCACGTCAATGGGACAATACAGTATGCGACCTTCCGTGTCTAGCTTCTTTCACTTAGCAGAATGTTTTGAAGTTCCATCTATGTCGTAGCACGTATCAGTACGTCATTTCTTCTTATTGCCAAATAATATTCTGTTGTGTGGACAGACCACATTTTATTTCTCCATTCTCCAGGTGATGGACATTTGGGTTGTTACCACTTTTTGGTTGCTATGAATAATGCTGCTATGAACATTTGTGTGTGTGTGTATGCACACAAAAATACATGCACACACACACACACGCATATACACTGTCTCTTCATTGCAAACAATGCAAGTACAACCAAAAAGTACAAAAAATAAAAAGTCAGAGCAACTTGAAATCCCTCATCTAGACATAATAGCTATCACCATTTGGCAAACATCCTGCCAGATGTCACCCCATTTCCAGCCTCAAAAGATGATCTAAACCTTTTCCCTCAGTTTAGCTCCTCCTCTCCCGTCCCTTCTCGCAGATGTGGATCACGGAGGAGGCTGACATCCCCCTGACCGGCCTCCCGTGGAAAGGCCTGCGGGCTCTTCTGCCGGCCCTCTGCACGCGGGGCTGTAATCTATTCCAGGGTCTGGGAAGAAAGTATGAATATACATATACATAAAATCTTAGAATTTTATTAACACAGCATTGCTTATATTTAACGAAATTTATATTTTATTCACACAGAAGGACATGTGTATAACGTACAAATAAATAACTATACCAGAGTTCTTACTGACGGGGCACTCGAGCCCACGGGTTTGCGCATCCCCGCTTCAGGCCTCGGAGAGGAGGACCTGAGCAGCCGCGCCGTCCTCAGACGCTGTCCGGAGGCCCCCAGGCTGTCTCCGCTGTCGGAGCCCGGGGGCCGCTGCTGCAGCCAGCCTACCTTGGCCCTCTTTGCTCACACCCCGGATTCACCCCAGCACTGGGCCTTCAGTGTCCAGGAAGGACGCCCAGGCTGTGTCCACAGACCAACTGACCGGAGCACCAAGCCAGGAGAGGGAGCCCCCAGCGCTTCTGAGGGCTCAAAGCCCACCCGGGATCCTCCACCGCCCTGAGCACCCACGCCTGGGGTCCATGCCCTCATACACGGGCGCTCCACGGGACCTGGATGCCCTGCCTTTCTCGCCGGCATCCTCCGCCTGGCCTGCCTTTGTCCCAGGGGAGCCCTTGCTCCTTCCTGAGCCGTGGCGCCCCCTGGTGTCCATCCGGGTGTGGAGCGCCTTCTCTGACCCCGCTTGACCATACAAACAGGACAGCTGGAACCCTGTTTTGTCCTGCTCACACCAGAAGCCTCAAGGCCGTCACGGAGCTCCCCAGCAGATGAGATGAAGGGAGTGGAGACCCCGGAGGGAGGCCTCGGAGAGCCCGCCAGCCGCGGAGATGACGGGTCTGTTCTCCAGCTCCGGATCTGCGCTTCCTGGGCCAGAGGAACCACGCGCGGCAGCTGCGTGTTCCTCCCGGGGACGCGGCGCAGACCCGGTGCCGGCTCCACAGCTCGGGAAAGCGGGGTGTCGACAACTCCGGCGAGGAAGCGCGGCCTCTGCCGCCCGGTACGATGCGCAGCGCCCCAACCGCCCCTACACCGCCCTGCACACCCACCCCACACACGCACACACCACACACTGGGGCTGAAATCCAAACCCCGGGCCTGCGGGTGGGCAGGCAAACCAGCCCAGATTAGGAGATAAGTGTGCCACGGGGCCCCATCTGCGGGAGAGGGTTAGAGTCGAAAGTCTAAATATCTGATGGAAATGGGGCAACGAAAAGAAAGCTAAAGGAATTTGGGGGAGAGGAGGTCTTCGTGATTTTAACGGTCCAGCTAATGAGAGTGTTCTCAGATTACGTTAAGCGAGACCCAGGAAGGGCAGACGATGCAGGGGCTGAAGCAAATGGACTAAATTCTTTGTTTTCCTTGGGAAGGAGCCGGAAGTTGTTGTTTGTGATTTTGATTTTGATAATAATACAAATGTGGGTTTAATAATTTTCATGAAAAGCAAAATGGAACCTCTAACAGAATTAAATGCAGGATGTCCACTTTCCAAATCATTGCAGAAGATAAAAGTAAGCGCAACAGTCTACAGAAAAAAAATTTAAATAAAAAGGAACAAAAAAATTAAAGAACCTTAGAAATGCAAATCAAAACTACACTAAGATGTCACCTTATACCTGTTAGAATGGCTATAATCATGAAGGCGAAAAACAACAAATGTTAGAGAGGATGTGGGGAAAAGGGAACCGTCATACACTGCTGGTGGGAATGCAAACTAGTGCAGCCACTGTGGAAAACAGTGTGGAGATTTCTCAAAAATCTAAAAATAGAAATACCATATGATGCAGCTATCCCACTACTGGGTATTTATCCAAAGAACTTGAAATCAACAATTGAAAGAGACTCATGCACACCTATGTTCATTGCAGCATTATTCACAATAACCAAGATATGGAAGCAACCCAAGTGCCCATTGACTGATGATTGGATAAAGAAGATGTGGTATATATATACAATGGAATACTACTCAGCCATAAAAAAGACAAAATTGTCCCATTTGCAACAACATGGATGGACCTAGAAGGTATTATGTTAAGCAAAATAAGCCAGACAGAGAAAGACAAACACTGTATGATTTCACTCATATGTGGAAGATAAACACGGGGACAAAGAGAACAGTTCAGTGGTTACCAAGGGGAGGGGGCAGTGGACACAAGGGGTGAAGGAGTGCACTTATATGGTGACTGACAAATAGTAATGTACAACTGAAATTCACAATGTTACAAACTATTATGGCCTCAGTTAAAAAAATGGTTAACGGATGCACACTTTTTGGAATATACTAAAAATTATTGAATTGTACACCTTAGTATGTGAATTGTATCTCAATAAAACTGTTCTTTAAAAAGACTTAACACTTGTTAAGCTTTGCAGAGAGGAATTATGGAAGGCAGGAGATGAGACTTCCTTTTTTTTTTTTCCTTAAGGATTGGCACCTGAGCTAACAACTGTTGCCAATCTTTTTTTTTTTTTTTTTTTCTGCTTTATTTCCCAACCGCCCCCCACCCCTGCCCCGGTACATAGTTGTATATCATAGTTGCAGGTCCCTCTAGTTGTGGGATGTGGGACTACGCCTCAACGTGGCCTAACGAGCGGTGCCATGTCCGCGCCGGGGATCTGAACCCTGGGCCGCCGCAGCAGAGTGTGCAAACTTAACCACTCACCCCGAGACTTCCCTTTTTTATTTTGTAACTCTGAACTATCTGAATTTTCCTACCATAAATGTGTATTACTTGTATTTTAATTTTTAGTCAACAAGGGGTTATGTGTGTGGTATAAGTATAGTTAATTTCTGTTTTCATCTTTATACTTTTCCGTGTTAAGAAACTAAGATAGATCATAAAATAAAATGAGAAAATACAAGCCAAAAAAAAATTAAAGAACCTTAAAAAACAAGAAATCAAGATTCAGATGAAGAAGTTGGCTCAAGCATAAGCAATAATGACAATAAATGTGAGCAATCTAGGTTTCCTTATTAAAATGCAAAATGTCTCAAATTACATATATTTTAATCTAATACATCATAAACACAACAAAATTTAAAAAATTACACAGAAAGGGAAAGAAGCAAAGCTTGGGCAAAGATATCAAGCAGAAATAAAAATCAAGGAGGGCTGATAATGTTTGCATCAGATAAAATAGAATTTACTAGAGAGTGCACAGCACACGATGAAAGAGCTCTTTGGGTGGCAGCTGCCTATCAGCGCAGGCGTGCTGCTGTTGGCTGAAATGAAGGTCTCCTCCATTTCTGGGCACAGGGAGGACCACACGTCTTCAGGCCCTCAGAATAAGACGCAGCCGTGTGACCTGTTTTGGCCTATGACATGTGAATGTAAATCTCAGGTGTCACGTCTGGGTAGATGCCCTTGACAGCTTGACCTCCCAGCATGCTCTCTTCCATGCCCAGTCAATCAAGGAGACACTCCTGGACTTGGAGGTGCAACGCTGAGCCGTTGTTCATTAAGGAGCTCCCCTGGAGGGCTGCCCAGACCCACGGCAGACATTGCACCAGCAAGAAAGAAATCTTTAAGCTATCAGATTTGGGGGTTGTTTGTTACCACAGGCAAACCTCGTATATTCTATCTAATACATATATTAATACCGAACCTTTAATTACTGAATAAATAACAACTAATAACTATTAAAATGTAAGGACAAATAGATAAAAACAAATCCCAATGCATTTTTACAACATCATTACCAGTCTTCAGTGAACCTAATAAGGGATCAAAAGATTTGGACATGGTAATATAAAAGGTAAAATGGATTGAATGTCTACAGAATTTCAAACTGTGCAAATAGGAATTCATCTCATTTTCAAAGTATTCACATAACGTTTACAGAATTGATTAAAACATAGGGATGAATAATTTAATAAACCAGAAAGTGTACAAGCACGAAAGCTAATATCAATAAAGCTAAAATTAATAATATAAATTAAGAAAAATTAAATCCCACTTGGAATTGTTAGGGAAAAAATCAAGTCAACAGACTATTTAGAAAATAAGTGAGACTGTCATATATTAAAACTTTGGGGCATGAATACAGCCACACTCAGAAATAAGAGTTCATTTAAGAATTTAGAAAAGGTACAGAGAAGTGTTAAGGAAACCAATATAAATAACATTAAGTAAGAAATATATAAGCAAAAATAGAGTATAAAATAGCAAAATAATGGAATTAATTAAGAGCTTCCATCCTCATATCTTGAAAAAGGAAAAAACATTAATGAAATAGTTGAACTTCTGCTCCTCACAAATCTGAATGTAATTTGTTAGCAAAACAGTTCCTGGATCCAAAGCCGGTTTTGGAGAGGGCAGTATATACAGGAAGGCTTAGATGAGGACCCAAACTCATGACAATCCGAAGTGAGACAGACAGACAATGTGATGCCAGAATCAGGAAGAACTGGCTTTAATAAGGTGCCGGAGATGGGGCCGGCCCCGTGGCCGAGTGGTTAAGTTTGCCCGCTCCACTTCAGTGGCCCAGGGTTTCGCTGTTTTGGATCCTGGGCACGGACATGTCACCGCTCATCAGGCCATGTTGAGGCGGCGTCCCACATGCCACAACTAGAAGGACCCACAACTAAAAATAGGCAAATATGTATCGGGGGGCTTTGGGGAGAAAAAGGAAAAATAAAATCTTTAAAAAATATAAAATAAAATAAATAAGGTTCTGGAGAGAGAAACAGCTCCTCCAGCCTCAGCTTATGGCCCACGGGCCAAATGCCTCCATGAGGGACGAGCAAAACGCAACCACCTCCCCACTCTCTTGTCTCCACTCAGAGCCCCGGGGGTCTGCGCCAACCAGAAGCTGGGCAGCTACTCTCTGAGCTCCTAGGTGATCCTCTGTATGACGGGCAGGCTATTTTCCTGCCATTTTTGATATTCCATCACTTTCCCAACATCCTTCTCCAACTAAGCACAGACTGAAAAATCACAAAAATAACCGAGTGAGATGTGACGTTCGCACACACCTTCAGGATGTGCAGAGGAAACACCTCCGAAATATATCTGCAGAAAGATCTAGAAGAAGGTTTCAGGCAATTGTGGTGCATCCTACATAGAATGCAGCAGGACGTGGTTTCCATGAATGAGGAACAAAAATGAAAAGCCAACAGAGTGAGTTGGAAAGGGAACATGATGAGACAAAAGCGGAAAAGAATGAGATACGGAAAACTTACAAAGAAATGAAAAATCCAGAAAACGCTACGGTGACCTCAAAGGCCCCACTGGAGGCAGTTAAGAGGAGAACAGGTGCAGTGAAAGACCTAATCTGGGAAGCACAAAACCTCAAATTCTAGAACAGGACACAGAGTAGACCATGGAGGTGGGGACAGGGAAGTCTACCTATGTTGGGGTCAGGCAGGGGACTTCATGTCTGAGACTGCCCTGGGGGAACTGGTGGGGGCTCACCCGGTACCCTTTCTGCTGCTGTCCCTTCCCTGTGGAAATGGCATCTGTCTGGGGTCTGGGCTAGGAAAGGATAGAGAGCATCAGGCAATCTGCCATCAGGGCGGGGACGCTTACTGATGGGCACTCCCTGTGGGGCGTGGAGGGAGGACCAGTGACCCTCCAGATGAGCTCAGTAAAGCTATGAATGTGGGACCACTCCCAGGTCCAGAGCTGCCGGTCACACAGTGCCCTCACTTCTGACCCAGTCAATCTCAGTCTCCTGCAACCAAGACAAGTGACTGCGTCTAGGGAGGTATTAGCCCTGACACCTGCTGTGGCCTCATCTCTGCTGGAGGAGATGCCGGACCCCAGCCTCAAACCGACACCTCCTGTGCTGTTGATTTTGTTTGCCTCACCCTCTCCCACCCTGGCAGGCCGACTCCTGTGAGCCACATCCCCCAGGCTCCCCTGCTGGTTGGCTTCTGGTGGTCTTCCTTCCTGATTCCGTCCTGCTTTGGGGTCTGCGTCCTGCAGGCTGGCACAGCTCCTGAGGGATGACCCCTCCACCCAGCTGCAACCCAGGGCCAGCCTCCTCCCTTGCGTTGTCCCTGACTGAGCGTGGGGGCTCCTCTTCTGCCCCCTAGCACTGGCTTGGGCTAAGACCTCTTCCTTTGGAAGAGCGGGGCTCTAGCCATGTCCGGATATTGTGGCCTCTCTGATCACCCCTAGAAGCTCCCCTGCTTGTGTGCAGCCCCATTTTGGACCATGCCTGTGGTGTCCAGGCTGTCAGGGGAGGCCCTCCCACATCTCGGGCAGTGGGAGGAAGGTAGGCTCCTGGACCCCGCCCGGCCGAGCCTCCATCACCTCCATCACCTCCATGGTGGGGGCAGGGATGGTACCTCTCTACATAAGGCCCTGATGTGGGCTTGAGTTCTCAAGTGCATTTCTTCACGTTGACATTCAGAGCACTGGGCAGAAACCCTCCAGGCATGTTCAGGAGTCCAAAGTGGGGCTCTTGGGCCCAGTCCTGCTGGGCCCAGCTCCTACATGTCACCAGATACAGCACCAGGGATCTCACCCAGGCAGGTTCCCCTAGCCCCGCCCAGACTCCCCAAGAACCAAGCACTTCAGGGAAGGCAGTGGCTCCCTCTGGGACATCCCCACGCCTGAGGCCTTCGGGCACCTGAAACTCTCTTTGCCTCTGCCCAACCCAGCTGGCCCTTCACGGGAAACCCTCTGGCACCACAGAGGTGTCCACCCTGTCCTGGAGGAGGGGGACCCAGCGAGCCCCATCCCTGCAGCCATCCCCCGGGCTGGTCCTGGCTGTTGTGATCAGCCCACATGGGAGAGAAGCTGCAGGTTCTCCAGGCAGCTTTGGAGGGGAGATGCTCATGGCAAGGGAGGAGGCCAAGATACAGACCAGAGGACTGGAAGCTCTTGGGGTAATACCACTGAGGTAATCTCTGGAGGTTCCAAACTTTTCTTGTTACTTGTGGAATGTTTGTCCATCCTTCCTGGCATCCAGCAGAAATTCCTAACTGGGCTGACACATCCTAGTCCCTCCCGAGGAAGGAGAGCACATCAGGTTTGCACATCAGAGGAGGACTGGCTGTCTAGCAACATCTTAAGCCGACAGGTTGAGGGCTGAAGTTGGGAACAGAGCATTGTGTGTGTCATCTGAGGGCTAATTCACGGATGAGAGCTGCTTGGAGGAGAATGTGTGTAGCTTGGTTGAAAGGGTCCTAGTGGGTTAGTAGCAGCCAGATACTGTCCACAGGGAAAACATTTAGCTTCCGGTGGTGGCTCCCTGAATCCCAGAATTCTCTGCCCCTTGTGTCTCTGGGCTTTGGGAAGCTGTGCCTGCCTCGCCACCAGCAAAGCCCACAGTGTCCCCGCCTGCCTTCCTGCTCCCTCTTGCTTCTGCAGCGCGCTCAGCCTCCCCTGGCACGGTCTGCAGACAGCACAGTGAACAGAGGCCCTGGCAAGGCCTGGGTGCTGGAGCCCCTCACCGTCATGGACATGGGCACCTAAGTTTTGAGCCACAGAGGCAGGATGAGTCATGGGAAGATAGCTCACCCCAGACTAGTTAACTGGGTCCAGGGAAGGAGGATGAGCCGTCCCCCGGGGCAGTGGCAGAAGTTGAGGGGGTGGCAAGGGCCTGAACCTTCCTCCATTGAATCATGACCTCTGGGTGAGGTCACTGTGTTGGCCGCCCACCCACCTTAGAACCTGCTGGTGGAGCCAACAAAGGTCACGGGGCTCGGATGCCAGCAGAAAGGCCAGGTGTCACCGGCCACCTCCTCCAGTGCTCATCTTCCTCTGGAACTGACCCCGTGACCTCGGGGCCACAGTGTTCCCAATTCCCCTGAGCGAGGTGGCACCCACCTGCTGTAACCAGCCCAAAAGGCTCTTTATGTTTCTGCTTTCCCCAGACGGAGGACAGAAGACAGATGGTGAAGGCTGCTCAGGGGTGTCACCGTACCCAGGAGCAGCAAGATTATCTTGGAATTATTTAAAGTTTCCTGCTGGTTTCAGGAAAAGAGATTCTAAATATCCATAATTTCATATTCAAGCTCCGTGGGGCATAGAAACCATAATTGTTAGTGGCTTCAAATGAAAAGGAAAACCACAATGCCCTGGCAGGCTCACCACTTTCCGAATGTGAAACCCGATCACATCTTCTCTTCCTCTGAGGTCATTGCCTCTGGCCCCTCTGACCGTGGCATTGACAGTGAGGCAGAAACGACCATCCTGTGCTTCCGGGAGAAGGTCTGTGAAACACAGTTGCCAAGATTTGCAAGGTAACCTGACCAATTCTGCATGATATACAGAAACCTTCTAAATCTCCCCCAAACGAAAGGGAAGTTTTCAGTTCTTTCTTTTTTTAATAACAGAGAGAAGGCGTAGAATTTAGAGGACCCTCAGCCGGCTAAATTCAAAATTAATTAAATTAAGTTAATTTTAATTGTACCAGCCTCTGACTTCCCGGCTGTCAGGTGTTCTAGTTGGAGCTTCCTGACCTCGCCAAGCTGGACGTGGCCGATCCCATCCCAGGAGACTCAGATTCAGTGGATCAGGGGGCGGGTGGGGGCAGGAATCTGTACCTTTTTTTTTTTTTTTTAATTAAGATTATTTTTTCTTGAGGAAGATTAGCCCTGAGCTAACCACTGCCAATCCTCCTTTTTGCTGAGGAAGACTGGCCCTGAGCTAACATCCATGCCCATCTTCTTCTCCTTTATATGTGGGACGCCTACCACAGCATGGCTTGCCAAGCAGGGCCATGTCCACACCCAGGATCCGAACCGGCGAACCCCGGGCTGCCGAAGCGGAACGTGCGCACTTAACCACTGCGCCACCGGCCGGCCCAGGAATCTGTACTTTTAACAAGCTTCCCAGGGGATGCTGATACCAATTAATCCAGAATTGGAAACCTGGCTGTAAGATCTATTTAGAGGCAAAAGCCTTCTCTTCACATTCTCCCTCTTCCTCAGACTAATTCCTAAAAATAAAACCGAGTAAATAAAGACAGTTTTCAAGATGTTCATGGAATGACTTTTTTTTTTTACATTTTCCAACTAGTTAAGACAGAAACATTACAATGATTGACTTCTTTCATTTAGTTACATAAATAAAATTTTTATAAATATCTCTTTATAAACAATATAAATAGCTTTACAACATAAATACATTTAGGCATGACATGAATTTACAAACAGCAATGTTTTACAGCTGGTTTTGTCAGTCTCTTAAAAACTGTCCCTTGTCATCACGTGGGTGTAGGTGCGTGTTTCATGTATATAATATATATATAATATATAACTTTTTATTTTTCATTTTCAAAAAAAACAAACAATAAACTCATACCCCCCTCCCCAAATAATAAGACAGCTGGTGTTGTGTATTCCCAGTACCAGGAAAAAAAAAAAAAAGAAATGTAAAAGCCACATTGCGTTGGAAGTGCTTCCAGATGCCGGGAGGCTGATGACCAAGGATGACCTCAGCACAATGGAGCAAGTTCCCAATCCTGAAATACAGAGGGGACACGGGACACTCAATTCTGGCCCCTTAGCTGAGAAACTCAGCCTGCAGGGCCGTTCTAGAACCTTCCTCCTGTTCCTGCAGCAGCGTGAAGTAACATCCCTCTACCTTTGCCCTACAGCCCTGATGAAGGCTCCCGTCCAGGGAAAGGGCCCCTTCCAGGCCCTCATCTTGTCTCCTGCACGTCCTCCGCACTTCCTGCCCCAGAGCAGGTGGAACCAGAATGTCTGCCAGCCCCCCTCCCCTCAGGCTGACTGCCAGCCTGGCCCTCGGCACTCGCTGGGTGAGACACCACACTCGAAAGGGAATGGAAAACGCCCCTCTCCCTTTTCGGATACTACACAAACCCTCGGTCTGGTGCTCGCCTCGGCTTTGGCGTTACATGTCTGGGTGACAGTGGAGGGCAGGGGAAGAGAAACATCCGAGTCGTCGGGAATTCTGGGCTCAGGTCCCACCTCTGATATTTATTGCCTGGATGGCCCCGGGTGGCTTAAGTATCTCTTTCCTCACCTATAAAATGGGATAATAGGCACCTTGCAGGGGGCCTCGCACAATGTCTGGGTCACTGCTGCCACTCAGTAAACAGTGCCTCCCTCCTAGGCTGGCTTTGCCTCGGAAAGGGTCCCCTTCAAGCAGAGGAAATGGTGTCTGACAGCAGCCCCAGGAAAATGGTGGCGCTGGGTTTGCTGGGTTGAGAGTTCTTAGAGTCATTGGATGAGGGCTGTACCCGGTCTCCGCCCACAGGCATGGGGGTGCTCCGGGGCCAGAGGAAGGCATCCTCCTGAGATGGTGCAGAGCCCTCCCAGAGGACAGCACACGAAGAGGGACCCCAGGCCTCAGTGCTTGATACTCTTCCCCAACTCCCTCCTCTGGCCGTCCCATGTGTTTAAACAGATGACAGACGTCTGTGATGTCCCTGGGGCCCGTGGGCAAGGTGTTCATTCAGGCATCAGCCATACGCCATCATCTCTGTTATTATTTTATAATCAAGACCTATAACCATCAGCGACAGTCATTATGGTGGCTGTTCAGAGCCAAAGTCAACTCCTGAGTGAGGAAATGGCCACGACCTCAGAAGAGTGTTTTTTTTTTTTTTTGGAAGATTAGCCCTGAGCTAACATCTGCTGCCAATCCTTTTTTTTTTTTTTTTTTTTTTTTTCCTGAGGAAGACTAGCCCTGAGCTAACATTCATGCCCATCTTCCTCTACTTTATATGTGGAACGCCTGCCACAGCATGGCCTGACAAGTGGTGCATAGGTCTGCACCCAGGATCTGAACCAGCGAACCCAGGCCACTGAAGCAGAATGTGTGAACTTAACTGCTGTGCCACTGGGCCAGCCCAGAAGAGTTTTTATTAATGTGAAAAATCTAAGCTCTTTCTGTTGAGCCCGGACAGTGAGACACCCTGGGCATTCCACTGGAAGGCTGGAGGCACAGAAGGAGCTTCTGCATTCTCATGGGGGTGGAGGGGAGGATGGGGTTGAGAAGGTGAAAGGATCAGAGATGGATGATCAGCTAAGAGAACTTCTAGGAGGTGGACAGACTTCCATGGTCAAAGGGGTCGGGAAGTCTTAGCCATCTGGATCCCTCGTACCCAGCACCTCTTACCACCCATTGGACCATCACCTGGGACCCACAAGCAGCCACATCCAAGAACACAGAGCCTCTGGGAACGGGCATACCAGGCACTAATCCATAGAAGGTTAGCCAACATTTCTTTAGATTCTCAAGTCTGAGCTTGGTGCTTAAATCACAAACTGAAAATTCGAGTCCTGTGGCTCCATCTCTTTGCTGTTTAGACAGGAGAGAAGAGCAGACCACTATAGTGGTAGCTACTAAAGGTGGGACCCCAAGTGCCAGAACCATCACTCCCTGTGCAGGGGTGAGTCAGGTTCTCAGACACTGAAGCCCCTGAAGAACTGGGGAGGAACACACAGCGTGGTCACGCCTGGCTGCAGAAAGAGGGGCACCAGCTAAAACCTAGGGTGGTGGGAGAGGAGTGCCCCTAAGCCAGGGGGGGCAGGGTTCTCTGGTCACTGGCAAACCCTTTTAAGAGCCCCTTTAGGGGTGCTGCGGGTCCCAGACCACCTTAGGCTGGTGCCTGGCCCTAAAGTCACTCATGAGTTAATTTGGGGAGGTGACAAGGTTCCCAAGCAACTATAGCTCAGGTGAAGAGTGGTCCATGCTGTAAAAAAGGCTTAGGCAACACGCTGGCAACAAGAGCCCTCTGGGGGAAGACAGCGTGGACACTGATAAAGCTGTTTGGGAGAGAGAGCAGCTTCCCTATGGCCTGGAGTGGGACAGACAGGCGTGGGATGGGGCTGCAGGAAAAGGCTGGGGTCAGATCCTAAAGCACCTGAATGCCCATTTCTGAGGTTGGGATGTTGTTTTTCCACGGGCACTGATGGGCAGCAGGAATGGAGAGGAGGGGGGACCCGTGCGGCAGGACATGGCCGGGATGCGACAACTGGCAGGGGCTGAAGGTAGCATGTGGTTTTCCAGTCCTGGTGGAGGACAAGCAGGCCATGCTAGAAAGAGGGAGCCCCGGAATGATGAGGGTGGGGAGGTTGGTGAGGAGCTCAGTTTGGGACATGCTGAGTTCAAGGTTGGGGGCAAGAAGTAAGATTTATTTTAGTTCCTTTTTTCTTGCCCTGAAAGAGTGCCACAAACACTGAGGTCCAATCCCGGAGTCGCACGGGTGCAGCAGCATCAGGACCCTGGACAGACCAGTTTGTCCACAGCCACAGTTGAGAAGAGGGAGGAGAATCAGAATGCTCTGGGGCAGAAGAGCTCCCTGGTGATGCCAACAAAGGGGTATTCTCTCTACTGCGAGAGGCCAGGTACGCTTCCAAGTCTGTCCCACTTCAGGGACAACAGACCCAGGAAGCCATCCTGACCTCTGGGCTGCCTACTGCCCAGGCCCCATGGTGCAGTGGCTGGCAGATAAACTTACCCTGGCTTCTGTGCACGCCCTTCCTCCTCTGCTTCCACCAACCCACAGTCTCCCCTCAAGCCCCCCAATTGGGGATGGGAGCCAGTGCTGCTGGTTCCCTCGTGGTCTTGGGGAGAGTGGGACCCCACCAAGCTATCTCTGCTTTTCCAGAGGAAGCCAGGTGGGTTCATCCATGCTGAGACATTTCTGACCTTGCCAAAGGTCCCTGACCACTTTATCCCTCACTTTTCCTATCTGTAAAATGGGAAGATAAATGGGTTTGGGGGCAAATGCCTAGCACGCACATTCTATCTCGAGCCCAGATCCTCTGGCTCCCCTCCAAAGGTCGGCTGGGAGGTGGAACGGTCCCAGGGCCAGGGGACCAGAGAGGAACGGGCCTGCGGGCGGGGGATCTGGTTGGTTCTGGCAGGAGCCGCGGGGGAGCTGGGCGTGAGGGAGCGCCCGGCGGCCAGGGTTGGTGGTACTCACCGCCGCCAGGGGTCGCCGCTCTAACATCCCAGGCCGCTCATGGAGCCGATCCGGTCCAGCTTGAGGCCGAAGCAGCCCTTGGACAAGCCCTTCTTGTTGCCTCCTTTGTATTTGCGCGCGTTGGGGTGCTCGTGCAGAAGGCGGGCCCACGCCCCCCGCGACTTGGTGTCCACGCGCAGGTCCCGGAGCAGTCTAGACCGGTCGCCCTTGAGGTTGGCGCCGCCGCCTCCAGGGGTCTTGTCGCCCTTCTTCTGTCCACCGCCCGCAGCCTGGGGCTCGGCCAGCTCCTCCCCCGGCGGAGTTCGCGGGACCTGTGGAGGAAAAGAGCGCGTGGGTGAAGGGACGCACGGCGGCAGCGCGGGGGACTTTGCTGGGCCCCTGATGCTCCAGCCGGACGCGCCCGCCCGCCAGCGCGGTTTGTCCCTTCCGAGCCCTGAGCGCGCCCACCGATGCCGGAACAGCTCGGCCCTGTATCCACCTGCCGCGCGGCCGCCGTTGTCAGCTCCTTCGGGGATACCCTTGCCCCCGCTCCCCTCCGATGTCCCTTGCCCGGCTGGCCACACTGGGGTAGGGCTTGCGCACTTGTCGACGTTCTCCGCAGCTGGAGACGGAGACCCCGGAGTCCGGGCTTCGAGGCTCCCGGCTCTCACCTGCGCATATCTCAGGGGAGAGCGCCGCCTTCCCGCCCTCTCTGCTCGCTCCGGCGCGCCGCATCCTCCTAGATCCCCAGGTCTCCCACAGCCCCTCACGGTCTCCACGTCCCCGCGACAGCACCCACCTTCGGCGGCGCCCCGGGCTTGGCTTCAGAGGGCCGGAGCGAGAGCAGCGTGAGCAGCAGGGCGCAGGCCAGCAGCTGGGAGAGGTGCATGGTGCCCGTAGGGTCGAGGGGCGCAGACCGGCGGCAGCGAGGGCACGCGGGGCTGGCGGGCAGAGCAGCAGGCGGGCGCGGAGCAGGCTGGCCGGACTGCGGTGCAGGCGCGGGTCCCAGTGCTGCGCGGCGCCGGCTGGGTGCGCTCTGAGCCCGCGGCTCCGCTCGCGCCTTTATAATCCAACCTGCCGCTGATGTCATCCTCCCGCCCACTGGGCTGCCCGGGCCAATGGCACGCGCGCCGAGAGCTGGGAGGGGGCCGCGGGGGCTCCCCCTCTGCCCCCACCCTCATCCCACCCGGGAGGGATCCCGCGGTTCGGCTGGCTCTCTCCCGGCTGCACTCTGAGCTGCAAAGCCGCGCGCACAAGGGAACTTCATTTGCAGCGAGCGCGCGCCCGGGCTTGCCAAGCGTTGGGGCTCTGGATGCCTTGCGCACAAGCGCTCTCTCTGGAAGGGATCCGTTTCCCTCTTTGCAGGTGCAAAGACAGGCTCAGAGGAATGAAATCAATTACCCAAAGTCACACAGCCAGAAAGTTGGCACACCCCGAAATCCACGCAGATCTTTGTTGCCAAACTCTTCCCTGGGCACCTGACAGGCGCAGGCCTGGCACTACGGCTCCACCTTTCTCTCGCTGGCTGGGGCGGGAGCTCAGACCGCACCTGAGCCTTTAGGTTGGGGAGGCAGAGGCTGGGGCGGGAGGTCCGGGCAGGAGACGCTGAGAGAGCGAGGTTCGCCCGGGGCCGCAGGGGGGAGCGCAAGTCCTATACCGGAGAGCGCAAGCCTTTCGCCTGAGGGTGTGTTTGAGAGCAAAACGCGAAGGAGGTGATCTACAGGTCAGGCCCGAGATACGGGTGCCTATGCGGGTCTGAGGTGGCCACCGCACATGTCTCCGCCACTGTGGCTCTAAGCGCGCTCAGCCTGCGTAGTCCGCACAGAACGTCCCCCGATCCGACCGGGCGGGTGGCTTCCTTCTGCACAGACGTGTGCACGCCTGATTCTGTCTGCACCCACGCGAGGATCCGCAGCGTGGGGCTGTCGGCTCCAGTGTCCTGTGCACCCGCACGGGCTGGGGAGGGAGCTTGACCTAGCCCCGAGCCCAGTCGGGCTTCTGTGAGCCGTGACAGGTGGTCGCCTTCACCTTTTCGGCTGTAGGGAGGTCCCCCTGTAGCTGTGGGGACACGGCCACGTATCTCTCTCCTTGGGCAGGGCATCTCAATCCCTCAGGCTCTGAGGAGTCGCTTCGGGCCATGGAGATGGAGAGCCTGGCACCCCATTCCCAATTCTTGGGAATTGAGTTAGGTGCAGGAATCTGTGAACTTGCTGCCGCCTAGCAGGACTCGGGTGGACAGCTGGGAACCGGCGCAGTGGTGGTCCCCAGGCATCAAGATGACGCAGCGGGATGCAGGCGCCTGCATGAGCTTTTTCAGGGAGAGGAAGCTTCGCCCGAGGCAGGAGGGCGACTGGAGTCAAGAGGAGCCAGGAGAATCTGGTGTCACTCACACAGCAGAGCCTGGGCCCAGAGCTGGGAGGCAAGGGAGCCACCATCTGCTCTCTGCTCTGGGCTCTCTCCTTCCCACCCTGGCACTCTGAGTCGGAAACTGCAGACCAACTGTGCCCTAAGTCCCTTTGATTAGGAAATAACCTTCACCTAAGGACTGAGTTTGGGGTAGCAGAGTCACCGGATCTTGAAGAGGATTCAGACATCAACAGGTCATCTTTTGTGAGTTCTGGTGAGTTGACTCACCACCTCCATGCAGCCCCCCGGATTGCCTCTTTATGGTAACACTGATAGAGTGGCACCACTCTTTCATTTGGGGAGAAAGAAAGGGAAGCAAGAAGGGAAAAGAGGGAGGGGTCTCTAGGTAAGTGATGGGAGGTCCCTCATCCCTCTGCCTACTGGACAAAAAGGAATGTCACCAATCTGGAACTTCTCTGAGACTTGCTTTATTTATACTGGTTTAAGGAGCAGGACGGATGACTCTAGAGCCAGGCACTGGGCTGGTTTCCAGCGGGCAACAGCTACTTTCTCTGAAACTTCTTGTGAGGGACAGGTTGGAAGCCTCTGGTGCTCCATGGTCACTCCTTCTGTCTGAATGTCTGTAGGCAGCTGCTTCCTCCTTCTGTGTCCCTTGGATGTACTTGGCGACAGCCAGGTAGCTATTTAGGTCTCCCCTCTCTTTGAACTTTGAGACCAAATTCCACAAACCGACCCCACTCCCTCCCCAGTATGGACAGAGCCAACATTTTGGACTCTACTTTCTCTTTTTGGAAGAAGAATCTTCTGGGAGCCCCCACTTCTGACCATTGGGCTGGGGTCATTTGGAGACAGACCAGATGCTGGAAGAGTTCATTGCAGAGTGAGGCTTCCCAAGGGCGGGCCGTGGAGCTGCTCCTGTTAAGTGGGGCCTGGAGGTGTGGTGGGGAGAAGTGCGAGGACTGGCCCTTCAGGAAAAGAGGCTGTCAGCACATGACTGCCTTGGTGATGGATGGTTTCGATACCGGCTCAACACAAGGTTGACATAAGGGAAGCCATATTGTAGAAAAGAAACCATATTGTAACTTCGAGTGACCTCTGATTAACCAGCGCAAACAAGCTCTGTAGATCTCGTGGCCCCTCCCAGCTGCTTTAAGATGATAACTTTGTTCCTTTGAGTTCCTTAGGAATGTGATGACCCCTGGGCAGACAGCCTATGCTGATAGCCATCACCAATGACAACTGAAAGATCAGGGTGTAGGGCGTTGCTCCATTCTCTGATGCGTATCCAGTAAAACAAAGGACTGTCAGGGAGGGGAACTAGATGTCTGCCCCACCCAGAGACCAGCCCCGTATATAACTGGCCTGTAGGCTTTGTTCTGTAAGCTAATTCTTTGGACAGGAGTCGGCTGTTTTCCCTTTTGCTAGCAAGCTGTAGTAAAGAAACCCTTTCTCTCCTACCACCTTGCCTCCTGACTATTGGCAGATCTTGCAGCGAGCAGACAACACCCCTTGGGCCGTAAGAATTTTACCGCCCCATGCTTTCCTTGCACAGGAAGCTGCAGAGGAGGCTCTCTCTCCCTCCTGGGCCTAGACTGCGGACTCAGGTCCCTTCTTCCTGCCTTTCCATCCAGAGGTCTGCCTCTTCTGCTCCCACTGGGCGCCAGGAGCCTGGCCATTCTGTAGGGAATCTGTCATTTGTCACTTATCCATCCATTGATTCCCCAAGTATCCCCTGAGCATCCACGCAGCCTGTGGAGTTCCATCCCGAGAGGAAGAACCCCCAGGAAACAGGCTCCAGCTTTGTAGGTGGAAAAGGACAACGGCAGGGAGGGAGGGCAGCTGCCCCAGCTTGGCCTAGCAGGGCGGGCTTCCCGGAGAAGGAAAGTCTGAGCTGAGCGGGGAAAGGAGACCCGGCAGGCAGGCGGAGAGAAGAGAAAAAGGAGGCAAACCTAGATGCAAAACAGAGCGACCCCCTTTGGGCTAATGGGGGAATGCCCTCGGGCTTCCAGAGCTGCGGGAAAAGAAAAACAATCGAATTGAGAAGCCTCGCCAAACAGCAACCCAGTGAAACCTACGTCAGCTGGAGGGCAGCCGTGTTGCAGAACCGCGCATGCCCAGACCTAAGGAACGAGGGTAGTGGATAGGAGGAGGGGCTTGTCTCCCGAGGGTGGGAGCCCATTATGCTCTTGGGGGTTTGGGGGCAGCAGGCAAACTTGGGGGAGGATATGAAAGATGAGGCCGAGGGAAAGTGCTGAGTTTCGGGGGGACGTGGAGAGGGAGCAGGGAGTGGGGAAGGTCAGAGCCAGGCTGAAGTGTGCCAAGCCCCAGGCATCAGAGTCGCATCGCTGAGACCCCCTTCTCCCTCCTGGGTCTCTGAAAGGTGAGGACGTGGAGAGAAAAGACCCCATTCTTGTGGGCCCTTCTTGCCTCCTTCCTCTCCTCCAAGAAGGGCAAGGTAAGACTCTCCTGCCTACCGCGGAGTGGCCCTTCCCTGGGACAGTCGATGTCCAGTTAGCAGGACCCTACGGAAGACGAGACTGGGCTTCGATGAGGACACCTCGGGTGAGAAAGGTGTGCAGAAGGGCTTGGGGGGTGGGGGGAGACGACTTGGGGAGGAGGGGCCAAGGCGGGTTCGTCCAGCCCTCCTCCCAGGCGGTGGGAACCAGTCCCTGCGGAACAGCGCCCCCTCCTGGCCGTGGGGCGAGCGGGAGGCTTCTCAGGTGCACGGAGGAGGGGAGGATTGCTCGGGAGCCCATCTGTTTTCTCCGCAATTATTTCATCCCAGAGGCCTTCTTCCAGCTGCATAACTTCCCAGAGAGGACACTGAACAGGCGGTGAGCAGATCTGTGGAGGCCACGCAGGGGAACTGCAGCGGGACCCGGGCCACGTTCCAGCACTGCCCCGGGCCTTCGGTTTCACCACCTGTAATTGGGAAAAAGCGATCCTTGCCTCCTGGACCGGGGCAGAGTGAATCAAGAGGCCCGATGAGAGGCTTCCGACCCCTGGGCGAAGGCAGGAGGAAGCAGCTGGGGCAGAAAGGGGATCTGAATGTCACCGCAGGAACATACACCCTCCCTGGAGGGAGGACCCCGTGCTCATGGCACTCCCCAGGACCATTTGGTGGTAGGGAGCCACAGAGGACACAGAGGCCATGGCTTGGCGGGGTCTCCTTGAGTTCAGTGCCTCCTCTGGGAGTCCTCCACCTACGGGGCCTGGCCTTAGAAGAAGAGCTGGAGGCCAAGGAAGCGTCATCCTTCTTTCCCAGGCCAGAAATTCCAGGAAAGCTTAACCTCATCATGCCATGAGGGCTTTGTCTGACCCCAGGACACCCCCACCTGATGAGCCAGCTGCCCTCCTTCCCCTTTCCCAGGGGCCCTGCCAGCACCTGCTCCAGATGGCCTCCAACCCCGCTGTCCTACGCAGCCCCATGACGTCAGAGTTTATCCCTCCTTTTTTTTTTTTCCCCTTTTAAAAAATAAAAGATAGGCTCAGTTCCCTGGGGGGAACAACTGCTCCCCACATGGCTATCAACAGGCAGGTGAGGGAGTAGAGGCTGTGGCCTGAACCCTGAGAAAGTGAGCAGGCTTGTGAGGGAGAGGGGCCTTCCCAGCAGAAGACGGTTCAGCATCCCGACCTCAGCGTGGAGCATGCACCAGATGTTTGCAGAAGGAATGGATCTGCTGCCAGGCTCTGTGCCTTGGGGACCAGGCCTGCCTTGGCTGGGCTCTTGTAAAACATTGGTCATATGGAGCTTTTCCAAGCCGGGAGCTGCTTCTTGCTGCTCTGGGGGTCCCTGCACTGAGCCCACCTTCTTGGTGTGGACCTAGAGGAGACTGTTGTGTGGTTTGGAAGACCATGTTTCAGATTTGTTGGAGGTCACAGTCTTCAAGGAAGGGGGCTTCTCCCTAAGGACAGAGGGGACCCGAGTGTCTTACAAAAGCCCCTTAACTTGGCACCTTCACAGAAGGGATCATGGGACGGGCCTGCCAGGATCCAGGCCCACCACTCAGCTCAAGAAGCCACGTCTCTGGGTTTTCCAAGCCAGAAACTCCCCTGCAGATTTCTGCCCCGTGAGTGTGTGATCACCAACTGCTTTCTGGTGAGGAGTCAATTTCTAAAATGAGAATGACCAGAAAACACTAGCAAGAGAGAGGCATGATCTAGCCAGATGTTAACGAGGGCTGGAGGGAACATACCCCGCTCCACAATCTGGGCTCCACAGGGATTGGAAAATACTTTTAAGCCCAAAGCCCTTAAATTGTTTGAAAACCACCATTACTTCTGGGCCCAATGTGCAGCGTCACTCACCATTTTCTCCTGGATTGCCTGGGAAAGTCTCTGCGTCCCAGTGCAGGCTGGGTAAGGAGAACCAGGGTCCTTCTTCCCAAATGATGGCCTGTTTTGCCTCGGATGAAATAATTTAAGAGAGGAGGCCCCAGATTAGAGTTCAGTAAGGTTCAGTACCTCCTATCAAGCAGCCGATTCAGGATCTCAGGCCCCATGGAGGTGATAAGGAAGAGGGGCACTCTCTGTGTGTAGTGGGCACATGTCATTTGGTTTTTGCTGGCTGGCTTCTCAGGCCCCTGGAGAAGCTGAAACGCCAAATGCTTGCTTGCATGGCCTCCCCTGCAGTTGGCGCGTGGGTGTGTGACCTGGACCCCTCCCCAGTGAGATGCGCCAGCCCTAGGTTTTACATTGGGAGCCGTTGTCTCGGAGAAGCCAGGGCCACGAGGAACGTCTTCAAGAACACTTCAAGAGCAGTTCCTAGGGCACAGTGGCAGTGGCGGTAGCATCCACTGTCCTGTGTCAGGGTTGTCATCCACACAGTGTTATCATCAATGTTGGTGGCGGGGACAGTGCTGAGGGCCTCACCATCCCCGTTGGTCCTGCATGGGTTGTTTCCCAATCTTCTCGACTGCCCAATGCCCTTTTAATAAATTCCTTTTCTACTTTGTTTGGCCAGAGGCAGGTCTGTTGCTTACGGTAAGCACCCTGAATGATCCCCAGAGAAACCCACGCCCTCGCTGCCTGCTGCTTGACTCTCCAACATTGCATTCTTGGAACAAGCAGTCTGCCAGAGCCCCAAGGCTCCCACAGACAGCCCCTGGTGTGTGGGTGTGAGGGTGAGGACATCAGCGGGGGTCCCGGCCTTTGTCCCACACCATCAGTGATGGATGGAGGGCAAAGTGGACAACACCAAGAGAAGCACAATTAGGAGAGACCGAGTGGTTCCCCATGGAAAGAGCAAAGCAAATCGTCAGGACAGTGTTCGATGATCAGGTCCAGGCTGACTGTGCTGGTCATGTTGTCGTGAAAAATCTCTTTTTAAATTATTTTATGGGACGATTAAAAATACCACACCGGTTCCATAGAGTTAGACAGTTCCTGACCCTCGCTCACAGCCTGGTAGGGGAGAGTTAACTTCGGTAAAATGAATGTGACATATGCTCATACGTATTACTAAATTAAGCAAATATTTCTAACTTCAGCACCTTCTTGCCCCATTAGATCCAAATGTGTTTCTCAAGCAGAACAGGCTTCACGGAGCTAAGAGAAACACAATGTGGTGAGTGATGTGTTATGAGAAAATCCGGAAAGCTGGGTGGTGGCTGCGCTGGGAATGGTGGTGGGAGGCCTGGGAGGCTGCATGCTGGACGCCTGGCTCCAGAGACCAGTGCCCAGATGGAGGAGCCCAGACGGCAGGTCCTGCCCCTTCCTTCTACATCAAGGGAACCCGGACTCAGGGATTAGGCATCATACTCTGGACATCCTGGCCTCAAAGCCCCAGGTGCTAGGCCCCTCCTGGACCTTGGCATGTTACCTTCTCCTTGTCCCCTTGAGTGTTCATCTGGTCCTGGACCTGAAATGAAGTGGGATGGCCTGTGAATCTTCTGGAGTGATGACTCTGCTGAACACTGAGGCTCGTCCTGGGCCTGTCGGTTCCCACAGTCTTCTCCTCAGGTTCAGCTCAGACAGCAGAGGCCCCAGCCCTGGAGTCCCACAGCCCCCTGAGCATGTCACAGCCTTAATACCACTAGGGCTTCCTTCTCTCCTTCTGTCAGCTTCTCGGGGAACTCCTGCGTCTATCTCAATAGCCCCAGCTCTTTGCACACTGCCTGCCACACAGTAGGTGCTTAATAAATGCACAGGGACTGAAGGCTGGCATTGCAATAGGCCTCAGGGGGCAGCAGGAACAGAGTCATCCTCTGCTTTCACAGAAGGAGGGTGCTGGTGAAGCCACCACCTGCCCCATTTTGCAGACAGGGCTGTGGAGGCTACCCGATCTGCCCTCAGCCACACACCGGGCTCTCAGGCTGCTTGGGCCCGAGGGGCGAGCTGCCTGAGCTCCAGTGAGTCATGGGGATCGGGCTGGAGCAGGCGCCCCTGCTTGCCTCAAGAACATCTGCTGAGAGAAACAGCTGTCTCCACTCTGCGCGGAGCGGGCTCCCGTGGGAATGTGGTGTGTGGCTTGGCAGGGGAATGGACACAGCTCCTCTGCCACCATGGCCATTTGCGGGGTGGGGGTGCTCAGAGTTCTGGGGCCTTTGTCATGTCTGTCAGCAGCCATCTCCCTGGGACCACACTGTCCCCTCTCCCCATTCTCTCCTACTTTAATTTCTGGGAGGTCTGGAAAGGACAGAGCCGGGTGGGTTTGGAACGTTGTGGTCATAAGGTTTGAGTAGATGGAGCCTTCTAGTGTCAGGAAGCCAGCCCTCTCTGGTGGCCAGCAGGAATTAGGTGGCCTGGGGCCAGAGCTGGCTGGGACAGGGTTCTGAAAGTGCAAGGGTGACATACATGGGGGGAAGGGAGGAGTCTCTCTTCAATTGTCCTTAAAAGAAAGAGTCCTGAGACTCACCTTGAATTCTGGGTGGCTGGGAGCCTGGCACAGAGTGAGTCCCTCCCGTGTAAGGTGGAATGAATGAACCAGCTCTCATCCACCTGGAGAAACCCTCCCCACACCGGCCAACCTGGGCCCCCAGAGGCTGCCAGGGAAAGAGCCCTATCTCTGCCTTGGGGTGGGATCCCCTCAGCTTCCAACTCCCCTCCCCCAAGCTCTCCTCTGGCTGACACCCACTTGGGAGGCGGCAGCTGGGCCCAGAGCTGCTGCAGAGTCTGGGACCGAGACAGACACAAGACAGTAGCTCAGACATGGGGAGGGCCTGGAGTCCAGGTGGCGTCTGCCTGGTCACGGTGGCCGAGCAGTCCCCAGGCCAAGGCAAGGTGGAGATGGGGGCAGGGCTGGGGTGAGAGAGCCCGTTCACTTCCCAGGACTTGGGCTGAGCTCACACAAGTCTGTTCTGTGGGGAACCACAGAGGGGGGTCAGGGCGGCTCTGTGTCTCCTGGGGGCACAGGGCAGGGGCTGGAGGCTGGGAAAGGAGTTGCCCCCGGCAGTTATCTGAGCCCAGAGGACTTGCCCAGCAGCAATGAGCTCATGGGCACAGGGCAGAGCTGGGTGGTGACAGGAAAGGCACGGCAAATGTTCCCCGGAGACCTGGAGGCGTGGGGCTTTCACACGAGCTCATGTGATAAGCCGCTCCCCAGGCCTCTCCTCTTCAGGCCAGGAGCCCTCAGGCAGCTGTGTCCTCTGGGAGGAGCCCCTGCTGCTGGCCCTGCGGGGCCTCAGTCCTCCACACTCCTGCTCTCACTTGGTTGGAAACCTCTGGCTGAGGCCTAAGAATCCAGCCTTGAGATGACCTGGGTCACGTCAAGCTTATCTGGGTAGAATGATGAACATTGTTTGTTTACTCAATCTTTCTTTTTTGTATAGAATATTCACCCAGTGTTGCAGTGCAAGATCAACAGAGTTGTCAAACTAACAGGAAAATGTACAAATACTTCCACCAATATAGCATGACCTGCCTAGTACTCTGGCAGATTTCCAGATCCTTGGGGCAAAATTTGTGCCAGGATTTGGACTTTTTTAAGGGTTGTGTGTTTACAAATTTATACAGGTAAAAACATCTCTGTTGGGGGCCGGCCCCGTGGCTGAGTGGTTACTATCATGCACTCCGCTTCGGTGCCCCGGGGTTTCGCTGGCTCGGATCCTGGGCGCAGACATGGCGCTGCTCATCAGGCCACGCTGAGGTGGCGTTCTACATGCCACAACCGGAAGGACCCACAACTAAAAATATACAACTATGCACCGAGGGGCTTTGGAGAGAAAAAGGAAAAATGAAATCTTTAAAAGAAAAATTCCTTTAAAAAGAAAAATCTCCGTGAACATAGTTTTTCTCTTTTCTTTCTCCTTCCTCCCTCTTTCCCTTCCTTTTGTCCTTCCTTCCTTCCCTCCTTTCCTCTCTGTCTTTCTTTCTTCAGTCAGAGGAATTGCTGGTTGAGAGCTCTGAGGATGTGAGCGCTCTGTGGTATCTCTTTATCAGCTCTGGGCCGATGGGCATGACCTGCTATATGTTTAATGTACTTTCTTCCAGCTTCCCTGTTCATGCTACATCTTTATTTGTATTTGTCAGAGACCCTCATAGTTGCCTTAAGTTGTCTTCCTTTAATTTCTAAGGATTTTCTTAAATATTTTTATCAGTTTGTTAATATTTTGATGTTATTTTTCATATTTACAGTGAAGTGTTCTTTCACTCCATCGCTTTTCTTTGTGTTTATATACAGATGTTTACAAATTTTAAAAATGCATTATATTCTTATAGCCTCCCGTGGTTTTTTTAACGACATGCTTGGATAGTTAAACTTGACTCAGGTCTTTCTCCCGAGGGGCCATCTGTTCCCAGAGGTGCCGCACTGCATCTGCAGCATCCAGCCTGGGAAATCTACGAAGAGGCGAAAAGTGTGGACCACAAAGTGCTTTCGATTCTTGTGAATTGGGTATTTTTACCTATGTTGTGCAGATAGGAAACTGAGCTCAGAGACGTTAAATATTTGAGTAAGCATCTCAGGTGGGACCCAAACTCAGAGGTCTGTCTGCTCCGAAACCCACAATTTGTCCTGACAGCAGTGTCTCAGCAGACTGGGTGAACATACACTGCTATATTCTTCTGTTGTGGGTTTTTTTTTTAATGGTGTGTGTGTGTATTTAACTTTAACCTCTCTGGAATGTTCTGTGGTAAATGGTCTGAGTAAGGATTTGCTATTCACCTGTTATTATTACCCATTTCCCATATAAACGTAGTGATACTATTTCTTTCATCATTTTAAAATTTTTGCTCAACTTGTTATATATTAAACTCAAATAAATATGTTCACATCTGCTCTACCATAAAGTTTTGACAACTGCCACATATGTTTTACAGACTGGTAGTATTTCCCTGGTTTTGCCTCAAAATAAAAAAATTTCCTGAACAGTTGTTTTTCCATATAAATGTTATTACTACTTTATAAACTTTTATAAAATGAATTTTAATTAGTTGTATCTTATTTTCATTTAAACATAGGGATTGTTCATTTTATTGTGGTCAGAGACTAGAACTTATACTATTTCTGCGATTTGAACTTTCTGAGATTTTCTTTGTACCTGACTATATGTTATTTTTTATAAATATTTTGTGGGCACTTAGAAATAGGGCTATTCTCGGTGGCGCAGCGGTTAAGTGCGCACGTTCCGCTTCGGCGGCCCGGGATCCGCCGGTTTGGATGACAGAAACCCAACTCTACCTATAGGGGCCTTTATTGTTTCTGTAACTGGGAAGTCCAGAGAAGAGGGCTATTACCGAATGACAACCAGGGACGGTAATTCGAATGATGTCAAGCCTCCCTTTTTCTCCCCATAACTCTTCTCTGCCTCTGTAGTGACTGTATTCTCTCCTACTGCAGGGGTCTTTCTCCACGTGCCAGAGGAGGGAGATGCCCTCAGATATCTTCCTCTGATGTCTAGGCAGAATCTTACAGCAGGACTAACTGGTCCTGTTTGACTTGAGTCCACAATCACGGTGGCCAGGAAAATGGATTTCCTTAGACTGGACAATTTTAGCTCAAGTACCCATCTCTGGTGCCAACAGGTAGGGTATGGAGATTGACAGCCCCAACAGAACCCTGGGGAATAAGGAAAGGATGAGTCTCCGAAGGAAATTTCATTACTGTTACCAAAAGGAGGAGGGAACCGAGTGCTGTGAATTGAAGAACAACAGTTGTTGGAGCCGGCCCAGTGGCGCAGCGGTTAAGTGCGCACGTTCCGCTTTGGCAGCTCAGAGTTCACTGGTTCGGATCCCGGGTGCGGATATGGCACTGCTTGGCAAGCCATGCTGTGGCAGGCATCCCACTTATGAAGTAGAGGAAGATGGACATGGATGTTAGCTCAGGGCCAGTTTTCCTCAGCAAAAAGAGGGAGATTGGCAGCAGTTACATCAGGGCTAATCTTCCTCAAAAAAACAACAACAAAAAATAATTGTCTATGGCAAGCTGCATCCTCTTGGTAATGACTGATGCAGTGATGGGCATATGACCCAAGCCAGGCCCATTAAAGAACTCCAGGGATTTTTTTCTACCCAGAGCCAGCAAGAAACAAATCTCTTTCCTGTAGTGCATAAGGTGGTCAGCCTAGAGGTGGGCATTCAGTCTCTGAGTTCCATCGTTCTGAAGCCAGCTGAATCTGGAGCAGTACCTAAGGACAGTTGACCGTCCCACAGAAAGCAATTTGCTCCCCTGCAGCCCAGGCGCTGGTGGGGGATCAACTTCCCAGAGTCCCAGTCCCCCAAACAGGCACCAAGCATTATAATGTTAAAAAAATTGTGAAAGTTTTAATTTTATTTTATTCTAACAAAAAAAAAAATGAAAATAGTTTTTTTCTGACTACTATGTAACCTGTGCTGCATCCCCAGGTTAATATGTAAGATTTTTTCATGTTAAGATAAGGTTGACCAGAAAATTCTTGAAATCCTTTTTCTTGTCTATTTCCCAAAGCATTCCAAAAAAATGGATCATTATGACACAGAAAATACAATGATAGCAATGGATGTGAAGAAGACAACCTGTAGGCTTACCAGCCGGAAACAGTCGCTGTTCACATTCTGGTTTATATCCTTCCATATATTTATCTATGTATATAAACACATAAAGATGCACTTTCTAACTAACAGATGCTCTTAAACTATGACACTGTTTTGTAGCCTCTTTTTCCACTTAACCACAACTCTTGAGCCCTTCCGGTGTGTCCGGTGCTGTGCTGAGCACTTCACACTTGACTCGTGTCATCTTGCCGTCTTCTTCCTTCCACCACCATAGGTAGGTTTATGTTGTTGCTTTCCATGGCGTTCTAATGAACGAAGCTCTCCTAATTTATTTAATCACTTCCTCATTGATGGGTTTTTACTGCTATAAATGTAACAAAACAACCACAGATGAGCTTACATCTTGCAATCTGTTATGATTATCTTAATGGCGCCAGAGAATCAGACCCCATCCTGGTGGGTGGGGAGGGGCTGCGCCGGCAGTGACTGGATGTTTCCACCATCGGATAACGTCCCGGGACAGTAAGTGAAGAATGGGGAGGGGCCTTAGATGAAGATGGTGGAAGAACTCTCTGCCGCTGATGGCTGGGTCCGCTGGGGCTGGCTTTGCCATAAGGAGAGGCCTGGGGCAGTTCTAGAAGGGGCCATGAGCTGCCCCTGGCCAAATAGAAGCGGGTGCTTCCCAGTGAGTGAGTGACCCTGGGCTGGGTCTGGGCCTGCACATTGCTGTCTCCACTGTGCTTGCCATCCAGTCTCCAGCGCCTTCGGAGAGCTTGGCCCTTGCTCTGCTGGGGGAATTAAGAGAAAGAGCTGGTCCCCTGTTCCGGGTGAAGTGGCCAAGGGAGACCATGTCCCTTTCCTCAAGGCCAGATCAGGGCTAAGAGGACTGTTACTAGGTCAAAAGGTATCCATTTACAGAGGCTTCTGATACGTATTGACAGACCGCGCTCCAAAAAGTTTATACATACTTACACTCTTCCCACAAACAGTGTGAGAAGCCCTTTTCCTCCAACCCTCACCAACACTTTGTGTTACAATCTTTTTCACCGTTGCTCATTAAGTAGGTGAGAAAAGACATCCCATGAGTTTTGTGGTTGTGGTGACATGTGTGGTTTTCTTTTTCCTTCTTTTTTCTTTTCTTTTTCTTTTTAAAATCTTCCCTTGATTACCAGTGTAGTTGAACGTCTTCTCATGAGGTCACCGGCCATTTGCAAATCTTGATCAATTACCGCTTCATATCCATCGTTCGTTATTCTACTGGAGGATTCTTTTACTCCTAACTTACTTGTGACAGGTGTTTACATATTGGGAACATTATCCCTTTGCTTTTCACATGTTGAAATGCTGTTTCTCAGTTTCCGCTTTGACTTTTAAACACTTGTGAATAAATATGGAAGTTTCAAATCTTTATATAGTCAAATCTATCACATTTTTTAATGGTTTCTTGCTTTGGTGTCATTTTTAGAAAGACTTGCCACTTCACTTCCTAAGATTAAATAAACATCATTTATTTTTTTCTCCAGATCTTTCATGGGGTTTGTATGTGTTGCTGTATGTGTACCTTTTTACTTCTAATCTATCTGGAATTTACTAAGGTGTGAGGTAGGGGTCCAGTTTTATTTTTTAACATGGAAATATTTAAAGCAGGTGTTGTCAGTCATCTACCACAATCGTTAAAAAAAAAAGTCCAAATAAAGTGTAAAACATCTAACTTTAGACAATATTATTTCCTGATGAAACCTCCAGGCTAAGGTTAATTACAAAGCACACTGCCAGACTCAGTAATGAAATATTTTGAATTCTTTTATCGGATTGTTTAGCTACAAGCATGTCATCAGGTAAGAAAGTTTGGTTCAGGGGCTGGCCCGTTGGCACAGTGGTTAAGTGTGCACGTTCTGCTTTGGTGGCCCGGGGTTCACCAGTTCAGGTCCCTGGTGCGGACATGGCACCACTTGGGAAGCCATGCTGTGGCAGGCGTCCCACATATCAAGTAGAGGAAGATGGGCATGGATGTTAGCTCAGGGTCAGTCTTCCTCAGTAAAAAGAGGAGGACTGGCAGCAGATGTTAGCTCAGGGCTAATCTTCCTCAAAAAAAAAAAAAAAGAATTTAAAAATAAAGGAAAGTTTTGTTCAGAAAGAATCATTTTTTTAAAATTATTGATGTTTAGCCATCTTTTCCTGTCAATACTTAGACAGCAGCCCAGCTGTTTACTGAGTCCATGCCAGCTCTCGGCAGTAAAAAAAAAAGGTCACGGGAAGACGTTTAGCTTTTCACTTTGCCTAGCACAGCGTTCTGTGGGGTGAAGTTGGGAGGGATGAGCATCCAGCTTACCCAAGAGTGATATCAAGTCATTAAAATACAACTTAATGAGAGGGGAGCGCAGAATCCAACTGTTTTACTCCATTTGAGATTATATCTGATCACTGTCTCCCTTTGTAACCAAAACAGCCTGGACCAGGCACTTGTAGGGTGAAGGTGCCAACCCCAGATCTGTGTCAGGAACTGGGTTCCCCCCTGAGAACGTGGGGTGAGACCCTCCCTGATTCTGCCCCTGGAGCCCAAAGCCAAGGAGAGAGCTTTAGTCAAGGTAATAAATGCTCTTATGCGCCTAAAATCTCCTCCCAGAGTGATGAAGGATACAAGAGGCTCCGAGTGGCCAGGTGACAGTGAGCCCGTTACTCACAGAGGTCCAGACTTGGGGAGCAGTGGGATTTGCTCTGGCACGCTAACGTGCAAGAAACGCTATACTTTTCTAAATCAGATTAAATGTGGCTCAGCCTTCAGCCATCTTATTGATAGGACGGCCAATGTCAGCATCTTGGGGAGCTGTTTCTCTGCCCTAGGAATCCCCAAGAGTCCTGGTGGGGGGGTGCAGTTGGAGTCAGCCTCGCACAACTCAGAGGGTTAACTGGGAGAATTTAGTGAAGGGACTACTCACAGGATAAGGGAACTAACAGGAGATATGACACACAGCTGGGAGCACAAAAGACGGGGCTGTCAATAGTACTTTTAAGAACCAAAAACAGCCACTGCCAGAACCAGGGCCAAGCGGGGCAGGGAATGGATCTGGGGGGTAAGTGGAGAATAACCAGCGGGAGGACTTATGGGAGGCCCGAGAGGAACCCCCAGCCTGTGGTCGCACTGGTGTTTCTTTACTTGGATCTAGGAAATGGAGTGATCACCAAGCACGCTGGCACCATGGTGGGCCTAAGGGGCTTGGTTGTGTGTGAACTGGAAAAGCTGTGCTGCCTTGGGGTGCTGGTGCTTTTCCTGGACACCCTGGTAACAGGGGGCGCAGCTTCTCCCTCCCCCTCTCATCTAAGGGACCCGGGAGTGGCGCTGGTCCCACGGTGGCAGCAGAGTGGTGGGGCAGCACTAGTGCCATAGGAACTGTGATTTTGAGGCACTGCTGGAGCTTTCACTGTGGCTGGACCTGCAGTGGCACCACAGCCAGCAGAACTGGTGAGCTGGGTCCACCACAGACATCAGGGCTCAAGGGCTGGAGGCCCCAAAGCCAGCCAGCGAGGCCGTGGGTGGGAGTGGAGGTGGGGTGGACGCCTGCAGGGGTGGCAGCTTTTGTCCCTGAGGGGCCGTCTGAATTTCCACTTCCCCAGCAGGCAGCTGGAGAGGCAGTAGGAGGACAAATTTGGGGACATACGGAAGCCCCGCAGGAGGACTTCCTATATTAGGGGAGACTACACCCCCAAACTGACTGGCTTTCCTGCTGGCAAGGCAGGGAGGTCCCAGAGTAAGGGGAAATTTGGACATGAATGTAAATGGGCTCTTACTTGTCTGCCAAGCAGGTGAAGTTTATGACTTTCCCATTACATTGGTTTTGATGGTGTGGAAGGTAATTGACATTTTTCACCAAGGGAACTAGGAATGGGTTCATGACGTCCAACGCTTACCTTCACAGCACTGAAATGGAACAAAACCTGGGGAAGAGATTGCCTTTTGAGAATTCCCTTTATCTGCTGAGAGCTGTGAGGTTAGCTAATGACAAGAAAACCTCCTTCTTAGGAGATTGTCCCTACGGAAAAGAGAGCTTCCCTCCAAATTTTCATCATAAGTCAACGCCTTGAACAAGTTTATATTGCTGGAAAGGATAAATATTCACTTAAAAGGTGGAAATATTTATTCAACAAAGAACCAACCCCTCAGATTTGTTGAAATTAGTTTAATACTTCCTTTCAAATCCCATGTTAAAGGTTGGCATGAAAATAAATTCAGCGTCGTGATTATTCTAAGGATCAGTAAATATAATGGACTGAGGGTTGTAGCAAGTAAACTTGAATACACACAGGCATTTTTCACCTGTTTGAAACAAAGTAAGAATTTTTTAAACAGCTTTCTGAGATATAATTCCTACACCACACAGTTCACCCATTTAAAGTGTAGACTTCAAGGGCTTTTAGTATAGCCAGAGAAACACCACCATCACCACAATCTGTTTTAGAACATTTTCATCACCCCGAAAAGAAACCCCGCAACCCTTAACCATCAACCCCCAATCCCTCCATGGCCCCCAGGCCTGAGCAACCACCAAGCTATTTTCTGTGTCTATAGACTTCCCTATTCTGGACATTTCATGTAAATGGAATCAGACAACATGTGGCTTTATGCGTCTGGCTACTTAACATAGTGTTTCTAAGATTCAGCCATGTTGTAGCAGGTATCAGTACTTCATTTCTTTTTATGGCTGAATAATATTCCATTGTATAGATTTACCATATTTTGTTTATCCTTTTATCAGTTGGGTTGGACATTTGGGTTGTTTCTACTTTTTGGTTATTATGAATAATGCTGCTATGAACGTACATGTACAAATTTTTGTGTCAATGTATGTTTTTGTTTTCTTAAGTATATACCTAGGAGTGGAATTGCTGGGTCACGTAGTAACCCCATGGTTAACTTCGGGAGGAACTGCCATACTGTTTTTCAAAATGGCTGCACCGTGCATTCCCGCCAACAGTGGATGAGGGTTCTGATTTCTCTACGTCATTGCCAACATTTGTTATTATCTGTCTTTCTGATTATGGCCATTCTAGTGGGTGTGAAGAAAGTAAGACATCTTTAAAAAAGAAAAATAGCAGTGAGAGCTAAACAGTCTCATGTACAATCTTGAATTATTTTTCATTAATTGTGATTAGAGTAGCTATATACATATAACGTTAACAGTTTATTCTCTTGGTAGGTTATTAAGCACATCTTTACATTCTATTTTCTCCATATGTAGTAAAAGGAAACTTTTAAGATTGTGCAAATGTAAACTTATTCCAATTTAGTAAAGTAATCATAAATTGCACATAAAATCATGGGACACACGATGTTTCAGTCAACGATGGACCACGTATACAATGGTGGTCCCGTAAGATTAGTCCCTAGAGCCTAGGTGTGTAGTAGGCTGTACCATCTGGGTCTGTGTAAGTGCACTCTATGATGTTCATATAATGGTGAAACACCTAACACGCATTTCTCAGACTGTACTCCCGTTGTTAAGCTGTGTATGACTGTAGTAACATCTAAACGAGAGATTTTACTATGTATGCTCTCATGATGCTCCTTGACCATCACATTTCACACAATGAAGACATCCCTACAGATCCTACAGAGCTCTCCATTGGAAGAAATATCAACACAGAAACCAGTGAAGAGTGAAGTGTGGGGAAAATCAGAAGAGACAATTTTTCATGTCGGATATTTTAAAAATAGTGCTTGTATAGAACAACCGCTGTTCCTAAATTACTAATTATTAACTTATTTAATCCTGGTAGGTATTTTCAGCCCCATTTCATAGAGAAGGAAATTGAGGCACAGCAAGTTGGAGTAACTTGTCCAAGGTCACATAGCTAGGAATGGCAGAATCGGGATTCAAACCTAGGAAGTCTAGTTCTAGAGTTTGCACTGATTAGTCAAATTTCTGGGCCAGCCCAGTGGCATAGTGGTTAAGTTCACGTTTGTGTGCTCTGCTTTGGCAGCCCAGGGTTGGCAGGTTCAGATCCTGGGTGTGGACCTACACAGCACTCATCAAGCCATGCTGTGGCAGCATCCCACATACAAAATACGGGAAGATTGGCACAGATGTTAGTAACACTCTTCCTCAAGCAAAAAGAGGAAGATTGGCAACAGATGTTACCTCAGGGCCAATCTTCCTCACCAAAGAAGAAGAAGAAGAAGAAATGAAAAAAATTCTGTCCTATTCATTTGGGAGATTGACAAAGGTATATCAAATGTGTCTGCTCTGATAATTGAAACCACCCAGCAAAACAAACTCTTTTATAAAACTAGGACAAGCAAGCCCCCAAGGATCATCCAAAACCTGCTCAGATTCACACTATTGGATACACAGTGGCTCCAAGGAATTTCTCTCCCAAGACAGAGGAAGCAATCATAAGTTTAGGAGCAAGAGGGAGACGGCTTCTGACTTCTTCCCACGCCAGGGTCCGCTTCCCTGCTGACTTGGGTTGCCTAATAGCCTTTAACGGGCCGATCTCCCTTATTCAGATGAAAGTGTGTTTAATTTGCTGACCATCTGCTGATAAGAGGTGAGAGAAGAAAGATCTCCCTTGAGGTGTGCCTGGAAGAGTTTTGAGAAAGCCTCATAGACAAATAGTCCTAATAGAATTTGAAAGTAGCTTGACCTCCTCAGCCTCCAAAAAGCAATAATCTCACCGGTTCAGCCCCAAAGGCTTGGACAGCTCTGCTAGGGGTGGAAATGGAGCTGTGTATTTGGGGAGGAAGGAGAGGAGCCGGACCGGAGGAGAATGGTAATCAAGGATGTGGGAAGAAGGAAGTCCAGAATGCTCTTCCCAGGACAGAAATAGGAGGGAGGTCAGCATTCCTCCGAAGCACCACCTCACCCCCAGGTTTGTTCTATCCACCGTCCTTCAGCACCGTCAGGTTATGCTTAAGATGTTTTACAAAGAATTGTTGGTTAAGATTAGTCCGTCTGCATTTTGAAGTGTCCCAGATGCCAGAAATCTTCTCATTCTTCAGTGACTCTAACACAAGATTATACAAATATTTATGTACTTTTTATTTCAGCACATACTACTTTTACAGTTGTATATTTTAGATCTTTCTGGAATTTGTTTCCGGTTAAAGTGGAGGATACAACAATTTTTTCCCCCGATGGGGAGCCAGTTGCCCCAACACCATTCGTGGAGTTTTGCAACACGTTTGTTGAGTTTTTCTCCCACCAATTTAAACTTGCACTTTTCTCATGCTGGATTCTCATATGTATTTAAGGAAAGCTTTGGACTCTGTTTTATTGCCTTGCCTGCCTATTCCCGACCATGCTGTTTTCTTCACTGTGGTTTAAAAACATGTTTTAATATCCACCAGAGCATCTCACTCCCAAGATACTCTCTTTTTTCAGGATTTTCTTTGCTCTCCTTTCATGTTTATTTTCCAGATGAACTTTAGAATAACTTATCCGAGTTCCCCAAATAGCCTGCCATGATTTTATGAGATTTTATTGAATTTACACGTAAACTTAGACAATTTGGCATCTTTTCAATATTGAGTTTTCCTATCCAAGAACAAGATGTGTCTTTCCATTTTCCATAGCTTTAAAGTTTCCTCATGTAGGTCCTACACATTTTTATTAAGTTATTCCTGGCTT
Organism: Equus asinus; assembly: GCF_041296235.1. Classification (NCBI taxonomy): domain Eukaryota; kingdom Metazoa; phylum Chordata; class Mammalia; order Perissodactyla; family Equidae; genus Equus; species Equus asinus. Next base: position 8,971,398 of record NC_091808.1, on the reverse strand, counting down.
ATTATAGGTTTTGTGGCTATAATAAATGGAATTTTAAAAACGCTATTTCTTACCGATGATTTTAGTAATTATGTTTTATTCCTGGTTATTGCTGCCATATAAGGCTATTCATGTTTACATATTAATTTTAAATGTGGACTAATAATTAAATATTCTTGTTGTATTAATAGTTTTTCATTCTATTTCCTTGGTTTTTTGGTTGTTTTTTGTTTTTTGGGGGGTTGTGGCACACTGTCAAATCACTGGCAAATAATGATAATATGGTCTCCTATTTTCCAATTCTTGTTATTGAGTTTAATGAAATGGCCATTTAAAGGAAATATAAAAGCAGCCCTACACAAAAAACATTAAAAAAAAGAAACCAAATAGCTTGCTACATGACAATAAGAACTCGTCAGCAAATACACGTAAAACCCCGTTAACAAAAACCATGTCAAGAATCAAACATAACTTAATGTTAGGGGACATGAGGAACACTTGACTAAATGGAGAACTGTGCCACGTGCCTCCACGGGAAGATTTACCATTACAAAGTTGTTAATTCTCCCCAAAGGATTGCATAAATTTAACATGATCCCAAACAAAACCTCAACAGCTTTGTGACTGCTGAAAAAACGGACCTAAATTTTCTCAGGAACGATAAAACTATGAAAACGGTCACGAAGATTTTTTAAAAAGAAAAACCTTGAGGCTGGCCCGGTTGCATAGTGGTTAAGTTTGCCCGCTTGGCTTAGGCAGCCCTGGGTTCGTGGGTTTGGATCCCGGGTGCAGACCTGTGCATTGCTCATCAAGCCATGCTGTGCCAGGCATTTCACATATAAAATAGAGGACGATGGGCACAGAGGTTAGCTCAGGGCCAATCTTCTTCTTCAAAAAGAAAAGACTTAAGGCATACTATGTGGTCTTAGACATGTGGAGGACACATATACTAGTGTTCTAAACACTAATTAGTGATGTGTTACTGGTAAAGGACTAGATAGGTTGAAAAAATAGAACAGGAGGTTTGGAGACGGACCAAGTTTATAGAATCAGGTCTCAACTATCTGGCTCAGACAGATAGATTTAAAATAATAGTAGTGCATTGATAAAAATTCCTATATATGAATCAGATAAAACAGGCACACATTAAGAAGGCGCCTGTGGCACAGGACCCCCAGGGAACCAGCGGGCGCCTCGAGCTGCTGCTCTGGGCACTCCCTGCTCACCCTGCCCGTCTCACTGCTCACAGCGCCGGGCAGTGAAGACGGACCCTTTGGGGGGCGTCCCTCACAGCCAGTTCCAAGAAAAAAAGCTTAGGCCCTGGGAGGCCATTCTGGGGATGCCCTGGGTGCACGAGGCCGCGGGCTCTGCAGCTGGGTTTCCACTGAAACCCCACTTGTTGGGGAGCTGCTCCCCAAGATCCAGGTCGTCCAGTGCCTCCCACCTGGATGAAGCACATCTCTTCTGTGCTTGGAGAGAAGGGAAGAAGGGCGCTCCCTCCTGGGCTGGGCCGCCTATACCTTCAGACAGGGGGCTGGGGCGGGGGGAAGCTCTCAGCTGCCTCCTGAGGCCATGTGGTTTGGGGACAGCCTTGTCACCTCACAGTTGGCAGCTCCCTGGTGGCAGAAGGAACCAAAGGGAGGATGGCGGGAGAGACTGGCCTCCAGGCTGCTACGTCCCCAAAAGTACCAGCACTCTTGCCTTGGCCTCCTCCAAGAACCCCTCCACCCCTCAGAAGGTGCCCCTCCTTTGAGTTTTCTTAGTGTGTTCAATGGCACAATAAGAATGTTTTGTTAGGGCCAGCTGGGTGGCGCAGCAGCTAAGTGTGCGCGTTCTACTTCGGCGGCCCGGGGTTCGCCGCCACTTGGCACGCCATGCTGTGGCAGGCGTCCCGCATATACAGTAGAGGAGGATGGGCACAGATGTTAGCTCAGTGCCAGTCTTCCTCAGCAAAAAGAGGAGGATTGGCAGCAGTTAGCTCAGGGCTAATCTTCCTCAAAAAAAAAAAAAAAAAGAATATTTTGTTAAAAAATAAACGTGTTTGGATCTAGGTATTTTCAGACTGAAAACGTGCTCTTCTCTGCAGACAGATGGCATAGCTGGTGGGGAAGATGTTGGCCAGTATTTTCAAACAGAGTTCAGTGACTATTTTTCTTCAAAAAGAATAAAAATGATGACGCCTGAATAATTCACTCAAGCGAATGAGTTCGTTGTGTAACTTCCCTCTTCATGGCTGAATACTTGCCATCCATAACCCTGAGGCAAAAATGTAAATGTTTTTACTGCATTTGACAAGATAATTCTGGTGAATACGAAGTTTGAGAATTTGGTTAGAAATTCTCACGGGCAGTATGAGGCAGTGGAAAGCCCCAGGCTTTTGCCCAACGGCTGTCTGCAGGGCCTGGCCCTGTGGATGGGCCTCCTTGCAGTGGGAGGAGAGGACATAGAAGATTCTGGGTCAGTAGCAGGAGAAATAACTAATGCAAAGGGGGAGAAACCAGAAGAGGGAACCAAGATGCAGACTTAAGAGGGACACCTGAGCAGAACTCTTGAGAACAGGCAACATCTGGCTTGTTCACAGTGATATCCATAGTACCAAGGCTTCTGCCGGGCATCTTATATACATCCTCTCGATGATGCACGAGGTAATTCTCATTACCCCCATTTCACAGACAAGGAAACTGAGGCTTGAATAAGTGGTTTGCCCAAGGCCATGGGCTGTCAGTGGTAGAGGTGGAATTCAAAGCTCTCTGAACCACAGAATCTGGTTGCCTTCAAACAGAGCAGGCAACATGACAGTGTCAATTGGATAGATGGACAGATGACGGATATTGGGGTGGAGGAAACTAGAAAGATAGGGGAACAATATGCTGCTGGACAGGGATGGGGGCGTTTCACCGGATGCCTTTTCATGCCTTTTGAATCTTGCGCTAAGTGAGCCTATCACTTTTCAAAATAAATATGTAAAACAACGAGGATTAATATCTCCCACGCAGAATAAAAGGCCACTTTTGAAGGATTGAAAATCAGCTTCAGCTTCTGTTTTCATTTTTTTCCAAAATAAATATTCTAAGCCCAGCATGATGCCCTGGCTGCTGTTCTACTCTTGTAGATTAAAAATAAATGAGGCAAAAATGGACAGGAAATTGTTTACAGCAAGAATGACAGGATGGATGTTAACTAGACATTTTGCAGTGATCATTTCACATTATATACACGTGTCGAATTATGTTATACTCCTGAAACTAATATAATGTTATATGTAATTATATCTCAATTAAAGAAAAGAATAATAGAAAACAGTTAACATTACACTTTAATAAGAGATTTTACAAATTAGTTGGATTGAAGGTTTTTCTTTTTTTTTTTGGAAGATTAGCCCTGAGCTAACATCCACCACCAATCCTCATCCTTTTGCTGAGGAAGATTAGCCCCGAGCTAACACGCGTGCTCATCTTCCTCCACGTTCTATGTAGGACACCTGCCACAGCATGACTGGATAAGCGGCGCACAGGTCTGTGCCCAGGGTCCTCACTGGTGAACCTGGGTGCCAAAGCAGGACGCGCAAACCCAACCACTATGCCTTCAGGCCAACCCCACAGAATAGTCTTTCTAACAAAATGGTGCTGGGATAGCTGGATAATCACAGGCAAAAAGTGAAGTTAGACCCCTACGTCATACCATAGGCAGAAATTCACCCAGAATGGATCAAAGACCTAAGTGTAAGAGCTAAAACTGCAAAACCGTTAGAAGAAAACACAGGTGTAAATCTTCATGACCTTGGATTAGGCAACAGTTTCTTAACAGAAGATAGATGGCGGGCTGCTTAGGGCCGGGAGGATGGGAGTGAAATAGGGAGCGACTGCTCATGGGTTACGGGGTTTCCTCTGCATGTGATGCAAGTGTTCTAAAATTGATTGTGGCGATGACTGCACAACATTGTGAGGATACGAAAAGCCACTGAATGGTACATTTTAAAATGGTGAATTTTATATTATGTGAATTAGATCTCAATTTAAAAAGTCTGCATCTCTCTAACTATTTAGTTCTGGATGGTGGAATTACATATAAATTTTAGTTGCTTTTTTATAACCAAATGCATTATCTAAGTTTTTCCAATGAAGATTTATAATGTATATAATAAGGAATAAAAGATAAAAGAAAACTCTAAAATAAACATGGAACATACTAAGACACAATTTATAAAAGAAGACGTATACAATAGTTGCACATTCTGCGCCTGTGCCACATAAATGTACAGTACCAGTATCAGAAAATAGAATACAATGAAAATAACTCTGCAAAAGTGGGAAAGTTACGTATGAAGGAAAATTTTTTGACCTTTTTTTGTATTGTAATCTTTATCTTTACAAGTCGGCAGGAAATGATATTTGCCTCATAAGATGAATGAGGTTTTTGTTTATCTATTTGATATTGAAAGTGTTAATGACAACATTACCAAGTTTAGGTACTTTTTCCTAAAAATTCACTCATTCATTCCACAAATCTTCATTGAATAAGTTTTCCCTGTTTCTTCCTTTTCTTTTTGCTAATCTATCTTTCTTGTTTTACCTGAGTTTTCTTTTCTTTCTTGTGTTAATTTTATTCAAAATTGTTCATTTCCTTTAATGTTTTAATTTATTAGGGTTTAACTTTAAATAGTATTTCCTAATAATTGAAACTCCTTTGTGTTTATTTAGTCTTTTGAACTTTGTTTCTCCTATATTCTCTTGGGTATTTAATTGGCTAGAGTAGTGGTTTGTAAATATTATATTTATTAATGTTTTGTCTCAGTTTTACATACTACACAGATATTCTCTTATTTCCTAACTTATTTATTTGATTTTATATTTATTACTTTCCATTGCAAATTTATTATTTTAATTTTTTTTTAAATTTAGGTGTAGGTTTAATTTTCTCGTTTTCTTTGTTATTACCTACCACAGGCATGAAAGATAAAAAAAAAAGTGCCTCCATTACAGTTCTAACTGTGTACACGGTATCTTTTTATTCTTTGTCTTGAAAATAATGTCTCCATATTTGATGTTGCCTTTTCAACTCAATTGTTCCATCTTCCATGTTTCTGCCTTTCTTCCATTCTTGGCTGGTCACGTACATATAGGTGGTGTAGGACTTTCTCTCCATTTTTATTGCATGGAAGTCTGAGAAAGTATGTGTAAAATCCTTGTGTATCTGTTGTGAATATCTTTATCTTCAAAATTGCCCTGAATTTTTGGGAAAGCTTAATGCACACATGAGAAACTATTTCCCAATTTTTCCTTCTGGATCAGTTCCTCCAATCGCCTCCTTTTGTAGAAGAAATGGAGGCCCCCAAGGTGCAGGGACTTGCCAACAATCCTTTAGTGGGGCTGGGGCAGGGCCTGTGTTTGGGGCCAATGAATGGAGTATTGTGGTGAGTTTACACCAACATGCTCCAACAGCACCTTTCCTCTGCTGGTGCCTCATTCTGTTGAAAAGCTACATAGCAGGGTTGCTTTAGGCCAAACAGCTTGTTTTGTGGATGCTCTGTCTCCCTGCAACCCACCTGCTGCTTGCAGCATCCTATTGACCTACTGTCCTTGGGCTCCTCTTTGGCCTTCTCTGTAGAAGGGGTTCTTTCCTAGGATGCTGGCTTTTCATGAAAATAGACTTCCATGGGTCCTGCCACTGGTGTTGTGGGCATGCCCAGCTATGCCCGAGTCCTGGGATGAACATAACTTACTCAGTCAAGCTGGGACCTGCTACACTTGCTTTTCTGCAAGCATAACTTATCTGAGCCAGGCCTTTAAATTATTCTATCTCCCTTTTCTTTAAATATTTTTTTATAAGATTCATAGGTGTGGATTTTGTCTTTTTAATCTAGACTATGATTCTGTTTTTAAATAGGAGAATTTAGTCCATTTACATGTAATCTTTTAATTATTGTAATTGTGTTATTCTGTATTTTTCTCAGTTAATGAAATTCTTTGTTTTCTCTTTAACTTAATGTAGGATTTCTATTGGATGCTGTGTTTTTTGATTCATTTAAGTGAGATCAAATGTAACATTTTCTGAACAACCCAATTTCCTAGTTTTACTATGTTTTTGCATACTCAACAAAAAACACACTGTGTTCATTTCTTTATATCTGTTCTAATTAAAAGCTATTTTTCTTTCTTATAAATAGATCCAGAATTTTTTTTTTGTCCTTCACTCACCTTTTCCAAGTCCTCTTTGGTCAAATCCTCTTGATTTTGTTTTGGCATTCTGAAAAGTTTTCTCTCCAGTTAAATATTTAAAAATATGATTATCACATTTTATGACAACTATACTTTATATCCCTGACTTTCAGGCTAGAGTATGCATATCTGTGGAGATAGGATATATATTACATAAGATTATCATTTCTCCCTCCTTATATACCCTTCACTGAAATTTCGCCCCCCTCCCTTCCAACACACACACACTCAGAGCCCCTAAGGAAGGTGTGGACCTGAGCAGCCATAATTCTGCCAGGTGAGTCTCTCTCCTTGGTTCAGCGATTGGCTCCAGCAGACTACCAACCCAGTCCATAGGGTGGCTTGAGTCAGCCAGATGTTTCCTTTCTAGAATTCTAGAATGCAGAGACTCAATCAGCGTTGGGCACTGGAAAAAAAGAAGCAGACTCACCCTTCATTGAAATTGTTTCCTATCCCCAACACACGCCCAGAGCACACTCTGTTCCCCCCACCCCCCGGCACATGACTCCTTGCAGGAGCAAAAAAAATCAGGGTTCTGTTAGGAAAAGAGAGTGCCAAAGAGAAGTTTGGTAGGATACAGGTTCCGCCACAAGATGAAGAATAAAATCTCCACCATCAGTTAGGACAATCATCTCCAAGACACTTGGTTATTTTACACTCCTAAGAGTGACTACTACTCAGGATAACTTATTAAACGATATTAGCAAACACACATATTTACTACGTGCCAGGCGCTCTTCCAAGTGCTTACATGTATTGATTCATTTAAATCTTATATCAGTCTTATGACGTAGGATTATAATCACCCACATTCTGTAGGTAAGGGAAACGGAGACACAGAGAGGTTGAGTAACTTGCCCAAGGTCACACAGTGAGTAATTGGAAGAGTTGGATTTGAACCCAGCAGTTTGGTTCCCCTTGTCTTAAGTGCTGGGCTGCATTGCTGCTGTATTGGAGTTGCAACTTGAGAGACCTCTTTCTGTTAGACCAGCTTCGTATGAGACGTGTCTGGCGGAGGGCAAGGTCCAGGAGAAAAAGTAAAATCTTGTCCTATAAAGACCTCCCTCTGAAGTGAGTTCTCCAACAAAACAAAGGTATACGTGTTCTGGGTTTGGTGAATTTAATACCATTCTTTCTCTTTTAAAGTGTGATAATTGTTAGATGCCATTTGCAGCTGCTGAGATATATGTGTGATTAAAAGAGAAAGTTCATTAATCTGTGTGTCTGTTTTTGTGCCAGTACCATGCTATTTGGGTTATTATAACTTTGTAGTAAATATATATATATATATATATATTTTTTTTTTTTTTTAAAGATTGGCACCTGAGCTAACAACTGTTGCCAATCTTCTTCTTCATTTTTAAAAAATTTTTCTCCCCAAAGCCCCACAGCACATAGTTGTGTATTCTATTTGTGAGTGCCTCTGGCTGTGCTATGTGGGATGCCACCTCAGCGTGGCCTGATGAGCGGTGCCATCTCTGCACCCAGGATCTGAACCAGTGAAACACTGGGCCGCCGAAGCAGAGCGCACGAACTTAACCACTCGCCCATGGGGCCGGCCCCTGTAGTATATTTTGAAGTCAGGGATTGTGATGTCTCCAGCTTTGTTTTTTTTTCTCACGGTTGATTTGGCTATTCGGGATCTTTTCTTGTTCCATATACATTTTAGGATTCTTTGTTCTATTTCCATATTTCTGTGAAGAACATCATTGGGATTCTGATTGGGATCGCACTGAATCTGTAGATTGCTTTAGGTAATACAGACATTTTAACTATGCTTATTCTTCCAATCCATGAGCGCAGAATATCATTTCATTTCTTTATGTCTTCTTTAATTTCTTTCAATAATGTCTTATAGTTTTCACTGTATAGGTCTTTCACCTCCTTGGTTAAATTTATTCCTAGGTATTTTATTCTTTTTGTTGACATTGTAAGTGGAGAGCCCAGAAATAACCCCACACAACTATGGTCTGCCAATTTGAAACAGGGGAGCCAAGAACATACAGTGCAGAAAGGAAAGTCTCTTCAATAAATGGTGTTGGGAAAACTGGACAGCCACATGCAAAAGAATGAAAGCAGACCATTATCTTACATCATACACACAGGTTAACTCAAAATGGATTAAAGATTTGAATGTAAGACCTGAAACCATAAAACTCCTAGAAGAAAACATAAGCAATACACTCTTCAACACTGACCTTAGCAGTATCTTTTTGAATATCATGTCTCCTCAGGCAAGAGAAACAAAAGAAAAGATAAACAAATGGGACTACATCAAACTAAAAAGCTTCTGCTGGCAAAGGAAACCATTAACAAAATGAAAAGCCAACTCATCAATTGGGAGAAAATATTTATAAATCATATATCTGATAAGGGGTTAACATACAAAATATATAAAGAACTCATACAACTCAACAACAAAAAAATACAAACAACCTGATCAAAAAATGGGCAGAGAATATGAACAGACATTTTTCCAAAGAAGATATAAAGATGGCCAACAGACACATGAAAAGATGTTCAATGTCACTAATTATTAGGGAAATGCAAATCAAAACTACAATGAAAGTGGAGAAAAGGGAACCTTCATACACTGCTAATGGGAATGCAAACTGGTGCAGCTACTATGGAAAACAGTATAGAGATTTCTCAAAATATTAAAAATAGAAATACCATATGATCTAGCTATTCCACTTCTGGGTATTTATCCAAAGAACATGAAAACGCCAATTTGAAAAGATACATGCACCCTCATGTTCATTGCAGCATTATTCACAATAGCCAAGACTTGGACACAACCTAAGTGCCCATCAACTGACAATTGGATAAAGAAGATGTGGTATATATATACAATGGAATACTACCCAGCCAGAAAAAAAGACGAAATCATGCCATTTGTGACAACATGGATGGGCCTTGAGGGTATTATGCTAAGCAATATAAGTGAGATGGAGAAAGACAAATACTGTATGATTTCACTCATATGTGGAAGATTAGCAAACAAACACATAGATTTGGAAAACTGATTGGTGGTTACCAGAGCGAAAGGGGGTGGGGGGAGGGTGAAAGGGGTCAGGGGCACATGTGTACGGTGACAGATGGAAACTAGACTTTTGGTGGTGAACATGATGCAGACTATACGGAAGCTGAAATATAATGATGTACACCTGAAATTTACATTACATTATAAACCAGTGTGACCTCGATAAAATAAAGTAAAATAAAATAGAGAAAGTTCGAAACCAGAAAAAATATGCAAGATGGGAGATCAGAGACATAAAAGATTAAAATGAGATGATGAGAGAGTGTAAAAATTAAGACAAATTTAAAGGTAAAAATATGGAAATAAAAATTTAGAGGGGCTGGCCCTGTGGCCAAGTGGTTAGGTTCGCGTGCTCTGCTTCGGCAGCCCAGGGTTTCACCGGTTCAGATCCTGGGCGCGGACATGGCACTGCTCATGAAGCCATGCTGAGGCAGCATCCCACATGCCACAACTAGAAGGACCCACAACTAAAATATACAACTATGTACCTGGGAGCTTTGGGGAGAAAACGGAAAAAAATAAAATCTTTAAAAAAAAATTTTAGAAAGAACACTGTAAATGAGAGAATTTCCTAAAATTCATATTTAAAGGAGACCATGTAAAATAAAAAATAAAAGAAACAAAAGAACAAAGAACTAGAAAATAAAAAATGAAACCTAAAAAGTTAAGAATAATATGCTGATGAAATCCTGACAAAATAAAATTAACAGTTAAAAACATTTAAAAAGATGAAATTTTAAATAGGAACTAGAAGGTAAAAGAGAAATTAAAGTAAAGGCTAAGACCTATGAGGCAAAAACGTGGGGATGTTCTAGAAGCATTTAGATTTTAAATGTTAAGATAAAATTAATACTATAAAGATAGAAGGAAAAGAAAAATATATATTTTTAAAACTAAGGTTAAAGTGAGACAAGAACAAAAAGTCTATAATCAGACAGACTACAAGTGGTCTGGGTGGGTCTTGTTGTTGCAGTTGAGGACCAAGAACAGTTGATACGCTGATGAGACAGATGTTCTGCTCACCCACAGCACTCTTAGCCGTCAGCACAAAGACAAGGCTCACGACACTTTGATGCATCCCACAGCTGAGCTGGGGCCTACCAAAGTTGCACCCCAGACCAGCAAACATTCCTTCACTTTGATTCTTGGAATATGTTCAATTCTACCTTAGTTTTTCCTTAACTTATTTAATAGTCCTTGCATTATCTTTTACTTCCTTCAAGGTGAAATTTGCATGCGAAAGGCAATCAAAACATACTTATTCCTTCTTATCTTCTGGAAGTTCTTGTGGTGCCTGGTCATCACACTGTTGTTTTCACACACACACACACACACACACACACACTGCCTTTATCACCTTGATTTGTTCTTCTTTGAGGTTGCAACACTTCTTAGTGGTCGTGAGTTGCCGGGGTTATTTGCTCCTTTCAGTGTAATTGGTGGGAGTGGACTTGGGGGAGGGCAATGAGTTGATCTACAGGCCTCGTTCTTGTAGGGTGAGGCTGTTAGGGCGAGGGCATGGTGGTGAGGGAAAGTGGAGGAGTTGAGAATGACTCCCGAGTGTCTGGGTTCTGCCTTTGTCACTGGGTGGATGTTACTAAAGGAGAAGACCAAGTTGGGGGTAGTGGTGGATAGGAATCAGCGTGGGGCTGGACCTGGAAAGCTCTGGGGCAGCTATAGCTATCTATAATCCCTAAACTCCCAGGAAGGCTTGGATTTCACAACAGACACCATCTCTCCCAATGCCAAAATGGAATTCTTCTGGAGGCGGCAGATGGCTCACTTCACACACCAACAGGGCATGGTATCCCTGGTCCTCTACTCAAATCCTGGGCATTCCTCAAAGCATCTTGCATTATTAATTGGCCATCCATCATCCAGAGTCCAAAGTCAGACAAAGCACATCACCTGGAACATTCCATGCCTACACCACCATGGAAATACAGAGTTCACCCACGACTCCCTGCCTTTCTCTAAAAATATGCACTTCATAGCAATGATAAGTTTCTACCTCTTGAGGCACCATTGAAATCTCCCAGAACCCCAGGCAAATTAAGCCTAATGAATCACTTTAGCTCTTCAACAGAAGGATGCTGGCTCAGTGAGTCAAGGAGTCAAAAGAAAGATTTCTTGGACTCTCAAGGTCTGGCAGTAATGCTCTTCTATTCAGAGAATAGCATGGAATAGCATGAGGACAGGACCCATGGGCAGTGAAGAGCTGCAATGTGTTGAGGGTTAGAACTAAATTTATAAGGCATAGGTATGTGAGTTATTTCTCTACGAGACAAAGGAAAGATCGTGAAAAGAAATCGTTAAAATGGTATCAGTGCAGGTGGGGTCTGGTTATTGGGTGGTCCTATAACTTTAGATAAGAAATCAGATTGGATTAAGTCGGGATGTCCTATGCTTCCCAGAGGATGTAGGGCAGGACGCCTTGGGCTTCTCCCTGGGGCAGGAGCAGCCTGGATCCTCATCATTTTGGGTGTTCCTAAACTCTTCAGCCACACATTTAGAATTTCATGGTTTACTCCCATAGACAGCTGGCCACATCCATTGTGGATAGATTTATAGTCTCTCAGAGAAGAAGCATATTTCTCTTTTTGGGGGAGCTTATTGTAATACTTGTTATAATGGGAATGGACTGGAGGTATGCTGGTGGGGCGAGCCTCTCACTTGTCAGTCTAGAGTATGTGGTTTTCCTTTGGTCCACATTAGGAAGCCCAGATCTCACTCCACTTACAGGAGTTAGGGATATGTCCACCCAGCCCTGCAGGCTTCACCGGCTGACACCATACTCCATGCCAGCTGTCCAGTTAAAATGGGATCTGCCTGATGAACTTATTGTTCATCACCTGATCTAACGTCCATGCCCATCTTCCTCTACTTTATATGTGGGACCCTACCACAGCACGGCGTACCAAGCAGTGCCATGTCTGCACCCGGGATCTGAACTGCTTAGTTAACTGCTGCCCCACCGGGCCAGCCCTCATCTTTTATGTTTTTAATCTTTTGTTTTTTTCCTTTTCTGGGTCTTCCCATCCCTGGCTCCATTGGGCCTTCTCCCACCCACTGAATCCCTGGACCTCCACCACCCTCGGCCTCCTGCCCCCGCTGGGCTTCTTCCATCCTCCACAGTTTGAATAAACAAGGTTTGCCTACATCACAGTTTTGCTGATGGTTCTGAAGGGACCTGTGTGAACAATGAAAACCAAAGGCTCATGGGTTCGTTCATTCTTTAAATAAACATTGATTGAGGACTGTGTGTGGCAGGCACTGTAGATGCAAGGTTAAATAAATATTTTCTACCTTTAAGGATCTCAGTTATTAGTAAAGGAATCCTGAAATTTGCAAATACCATGACAGTGCTTTTTAAAACATTAAGGCATTCAGTAAAATTTAATCTATCTCTTTTCCTTGCTTCCATATGGAGCATATGGAGGTGGACTCCTTCACCACACAGATTCAAGCCACTGTCGACTTTGAAAGTGTGTTCCTGAATTTTGATTTTTCCATGGTCACCATTGGGCAGTTGATCTCCACAGCATTTGACACTGGCGACCACCCCGTTAGTGAAATTCTTTCCTCTCCTCCTGTCACCTCTGTAGTCCTTCAACTGAACATTCTGGCTGTAGTTGGAGGTTTCTTTTCCTCTGCTCACACCTACAATATTGGTGTTTTCTAGGTTCCATCCTTAACCATTCTCTTTTTTCTACACCCTTTCCTGGGCAGGCCACAGTGACTTTTCAGTGGGTTTCCCCACCGAGCCTACTCTCTGCCCTACCCTTTTACTTGGTTGATGTGTCTCTCCACCATCCATTTTTCCCCACCGTGTCTGGGTAGGCCCCCTGCGCAGGCTCCTGTAGCTTCCTTGATTTGCCCATCCCCGTATGCAGGACGCTGCCCGCCTGCCCTCCCACCAGCCTGTGCATTCTGAAGGCAGGGACCACGCCTGGGTTGCCCATCTCTGTATCCCCAGTGCCAGCCCTGCATCTAGCCCGGAGCAGGTGTTCCGTAAATGAAAGAACGAGTAAAACGGTGTCACAAAAAAGAGCCGGCGTGGCTACACCCGGGGGCAAGAAGCGGGGCGAGACGCCTCAGGGCTGGCGGATCCTGCGGGGTGAGAGTGGGCCCCGCGGAGCACAGCTCGAAGGGCCTGGGCTGGGCGGGAGGGCGTCCGCCGGTGGCTGGCCCCGGTGCAGGGGGCTGAAGACGGCCCGCGCCGGGAAGGAAGGTGTCTCAGAAACTACCCGGGTAGAGCCACCAGCCCCAGCCATTCGCCCCCGCCGCAGCGGAACTAGGCGCGCCCACCGCCTCCGCCGCGCACTCGCCCTGCGCATCGCTCTTGGCCCCTTCCGGCCACCGTTGCTCTCTGTACCGCCGCGCCCGTGACCCGGAAGAGCATTCTCCTTAGCAACTGAGGGACCGCGGTGCCGCCGGCCTCCCGGGAGCAACGGTGAGGCCCTCCCGCCCCCGTCCCGCGCGCCCCACCTCGACCCTTTCCCAGGACCGACCCCTGGGCTGGCCGGCAGGGCTCCGCGGCGCTTCGCGGGGCACCTGCGGCGGCTGCGCCGGCCGAGGGCCCTCCGCTCCTGGCGTCGCACCTGCCCACCTCACGCCCCCCGTTCCCCGCAGACCGGCCTCGCAGGCCCGGCTCCTCGTGCCCAGGCCCCGCCGGCCCGCCCCTGGAGCCCAGCGTGGTGCGCGGGGAGGAAAACCGGAGTTAGAGAGCCAGCTGCTGTAGAGAGGACGCCTCCCGGGGCTCGGGTCACCTGTGGGCGCGTGCTTCTGGGTCCTGATCCGGATGTTTGGGACTGGCAGGGATGGGGCGCCTCAGGAGCCTGGGACGGCAGCCTCTTAACTGTAATACTTGATGTTTGCTTGCTGCTTTGCGCTTTCCAAAGCGATATACTTTATCTGCTTGGTTGCTTGTGAGACTCATCTAATTCGACGCTTTGATCCTTTTCCATGGAAGTAGCGTTCCAGTGTTTAGTGACGTGTGGGTAGTAGTCTGTAGTTTAGATGTGGTGTCTTCTAATTTTCTACAGAGGAACTCTCCCTGGGATTCAGTAGGTTTGGGAAGAATTTCTAGTGAAATTTGCTACATGGAAGAAAGTAGGCCAGGTGTTGTTAATACCTCTGGTTTACATTCGAAAACAGACTCGATATAATCTCTATCAAATTTCCAGCTGGCTTTTTTTCAGAAATTGGCAAACTAAAATTTATATGGAAATATAAGGGACTGAAAACCTCCTTTAATTGAGTTGAAGGAACAATATTAAGAAAACACCAAGCCTTATTTGAGCATTGTTGGGTAACGACTTTATATTTAATCCAGTGACGATAGAGCTAAAACTGAGGCATATGAAGAATTTTCGGGGATGGCATTATTTGGGAATAAAACACAAGAGTTTATATATCAAAATCCATTATTCAAAGCAGTGTAATTTCATTTCAGTTCTATAAGTACTTGTTAAGCACCTACAGTGTTATTTGCACCTGAAAAGATATATAAGAAACAAGAGACGGCACATATTAAACTATTAGAAAATATAAAATAGCATTTGTTTAAATGCAAAATCGGAGGAGAGATCACTATGGGCTGGAGTTTTCAGGAATACGTTTATGGATTATATTTCTAAAGTATAGATACTGTTTATCTCTTGATTTCTTTCTAAACTATAAATAAAACTGATATTTGTATTGGAGGGGACAGGGAATCCTAAATAATTTCTTTCCTTACATTCTTAAGGGTTTGGGAAATAGTCCATGTGACATTTTGTAGCCTTTGTTTAAAGCTCTAAGGTCATTTGATTGCAGTATCTATTTCTTTCACTCTTAGCCCAATTATGTCTGGCATTTTTCATTTTTGAGATCTAAAATAATGAGGCTACTGGCAGAGGGCTTTGCTATGTAGAGCTTCTTTCCTTTCCTTCTGCAGTTGGTCTTACTTTCATATGAGACACCACAGTTAGTTACTGTTTCATACATACTTGAGTCTTGTGAAATGTTGTTCTTTATTCATTTGACAGATATTTCCAGAGTCCTTCCCATGTAGCAGGCGCTGTATCAGGGAATACCAGAGCAACAGTTACTCAGCAGCTAGTAGCTTTGCTTTATCTGTGGGGTGTGTGTGCCTTTAACTTATCGGTCTTTGATGCTCAGCATTTGCCTAGTGACATAGAAGGGCCAGAGAAATTTATACAGGCATCTGAATTGACTTTTTTTTTTAAAGAGTTGAATAGGGATTTTTGGCTCAATTGCTTTGGGCCTCCTCCAAAGATTCATTTGTGAGGATGCACAGACTCTTAAGGAGACCTCTTACTATGTTTTATTGCTTTCTTACAGGTTTAGTGCCCGTTTATTCACTTACTCAACAAGTGTTTGAGTGCTTACTTGGTACTAGGCGCTGTGGTTGGCGTTGGAAATGGGGAGGAGTGAATGCATGCGTGGTCCCTGTCCCCAGCAGATGGTACCAAATAATCACATGAATGTAGAACTGCAACTGTGATTGTGTTTGAGTTAGAGAAGTCACAGAAGTGACGTTTGAACTGATATCTGAAAGGTGCTCAGGAAAGGGGGAGTGTTCAGTCAGAGCAAACAGCCAAGGGCAAGCACCCTGTGATGGCAGGGTTTGGGGAGGGGACTGGGGACTTAAGGTACAGCTTTCTGTGTGTAGCAGGGAGAGCGTAGAAGAATCTGGTGGGAGAGGGGCCTGGAGGAATTTTTCTTTATCCTTGGAGTAAAGAGAAGCCTCTACCTGATTTTATTTAGAGATTTAGGCTGGATTGCAGGTGGGGATGACACAAGTAGGTTGTGTTTGAGTAGCCTGCTTTGTATTTCTGCCGTTGCTTAGTGTTTGTTGTCTTCTTTCCTCATTTTCTCAGCATGCTTGCTCAGCTTTACTGTGGTTGGGGCAGCCTCCCTGTCCCACTAGCAAGTTGTGTCCACATATTTTTTTAAATTGGGGGAAGAATTTTAGGGATTAGGATTGACACTACTGGTTCGTTGATTTGAAATATTTTTGCATCAGTGTGACTGCTAGGGCACTAATTTCTGTGATTCATTCTTTTTAATTGTGGTTAAGAAAAATACATTATATAAAATTTGCCCTCTTAGCCATTTTTACCTGTACAGTTCAGTGGTGTTAACTATATTTGCGTTGTTGTGTAACAGATCTCTGGGACTTTTTCGTCTTGCAAAGCTAGACTCTGTACCCATTGAACAGCTCCCTATTTCTCCTTCCCTCCAGCTCCTGGCACCCACCCGTCTACTTTCTGTTTCCGTGATTTTGACTACTCTAGATGTCTCCTATAAGTGAAATCCTACGAGATGTGTCTGTTTTTATCTTCATGTTCCTCTCCTAGAATGTCCTTCCTTCTCGCATCAGTCAGTTCAAATCCTGCCAAGTCTTTAGGCCTAGTTCCTCTCCCTTTTCTTTCAGCTTGGATTAGTAGACCCAGAGGGGAAGAGGCCTTAGAAATCATCCTGTCCAACCTTCTCTTATTATAGATGAGAAAGTAGAGTCCTGGAGAAGTTTCAGTGATTTGCCCAAGGACAGACATCTGGTGAGTAGGGGCAGAGTTGGGACTCGAGCTCTGGTCTTTCAACTCCTGGGTGCCTTTTCTGCTTCGGCCTGCTTACATGTTGCGATTTAATCCTCTGTCCTCTAATTAGACCAGAAGTGCCACTAGGGCACAGAAACTGGTTTCCGTATCCCTACAGCACAATGCTGAGGCGCATGAAATGCCTAGGAAATATTTGCTGATGGATTGATTGTGTTCATGACTTTCATTGCCTGAAAGGTGGCTCCACACAAAATTTTGAACTTCGTCGATTCAGAGCCTTAATTATATTAATCAAATTTACGTTGGTCCCTCTGGAGTCGAAGAGTTCTTTCACTTTTGCGGTCAGAGTTGAGACGTGCTCACCTTTTCCTAACGCTCTCTTTATTGCATGTATTTGCCCCTGGCACGTGTGCTTGGGTTCCTCTGCACATTTTGATGAAAATCTAATGAAAAAGCAATCAAAAGTGAAAAACCTAATGCATTAACTTTTTAGGTTAGCTGATTTATTTTGAGGCAAAGGTTTATGCTTATTTGTGTTTTATTGCTGCTAAATGTTTTTGAAAGAATCATTCTTATATTACATTTTATAGTGCTCATCTCAGAATGCCTATGGACCGGTTGGTCTTGGACACTGCACTGGAAATGATTTTGAGATGGCTCAGTAGTTTAAGGGCAAAAAAAGTGTGAGAGCGTTTTCTTGTGTGAGGAAGATTTGTAAACTTATTTGCAGTTTCCCCACTTATCCTAGACTTTGTTTTCCTATAATGTAGGACCAGCCTTATAGAATCCAGTTTTTAGAATGTCCTTTTATTTTAACCTTCAAAAAATTTCTTATTTTGGGGGAGTTGCTGTGGGAAAAAAAGTTCATTTTCGTTGAAATACTTCCGAGCCCATATACGAATCAAACTATGGGCCTGGGCTGGGTCCGAGATCCCTCTGAAGTCCAGCCGTCTGTGCCATTATTGGTGATGTTGGGGAAACTTGGCCAGAATTCTTGTTGTCTTCACTAGACTGAGGGCGGTGGTGGAACTGCACAAGATGCTCCTTTGTGTCATTTGACAGGAGATAGAACGATTTGACAACAAGGACTTTTCAGATGGCGTTTCATTTGGAACCACAGCAAGAACCAGATGCCCCAGAGTTACAATTATGTGATTAACTCTCGTGCTGAGGCTAGAATTGATCAGTTTAGTCAACTGTTAGTTTAAAAAACTACCTGTTTTCCCCATTTTTTTTATTTTGGTAAAATACTCATAGCATAAAATTTCCCATCTTAACCATTTTTAAGTGTACAGTTCATTGGTTTTAAATACATTCATAATGGGATACACTAATGGTGGCAGACAAGAGACAGTGTTCATACTGGCGGGAAAAGACTTTCATATGGCACAAAGTACCTTGAAAATGTCTCTGATGAAATCACCTGGGGATAAGGGCTGCTGAGGTACTTTGCCCTCAGAAAATGCCTTCCTGTTAGAAAATAAAGAGGAGGAAGGGGATTATAATTTTTAGAGACCCTCCTATGTGTCAAGTAATTCACATGCATATATCATTTAATACCAATTCATGTCCAATGAGAAAGGTGATTTGACTCGTTTACTGATGATAAAATTGAGGCTCAGGGAGTTTACTTAAGTCATAAGGCAGTAAGTTTTAGAACCAAAGATGGACCCATGTCTGTCTGATTCCTGCAGCATGCTACTTTAAATTCAGTGAAATTGGAACCTGGGCGTGAGAACTCTGGGCCTGAGAACATCAACATAAATACTATAGGGACAATAAAGAAAAGGGCAAGTAATGATGTAGGCTGATATAGTAGGAAGTTACCTGTTCCCTGTGGCTTAAAAATCTTTCAAATGAAGGAAAGTAGTTGTTGGAGTGTCTGGTAGACTTGAGAGCTTGGGTACCCAAACCAAGAGGAGGCAGGTTCCTCTGCAGGCTTTCTGTAATGAAATCGGGTTGTTTCTATTTCCCATTAGGCTTTGATGAAGAAGAGAGGTTTGTCGTGGTTGTCGGGGTGCTGCGGGATTCAGAGAGAAGCCGCAAACCTTGCTGTTTAACTTGACCTCACTTAGAGAACATTTCTCCACATGGGAAATAGTTGCTCCTTTCTCTCTTCGCCATCGTCAGCTGTCATCAGTTTTAAAGGGTTGAGTATGAAACCATAGTGGCAGCTATACCAGGGAGGAGGTAACAGCACGTTGGCATTTTTGTTTAACCCTACTTAAAATAAAATCAACAAGTTACATGGTTTGTATTCTTTTTAGTTATTTTAAGTTTTTAAAATGAAAAAATATTTGAATTGTTCAGAGATGTTTTGCTCCAATAAGACAGTTTTCTTTATGATTTATTGAATTTTGCCATTTCAAATCACTCACTCAATAATTTGGAAGTAAGGATGGCCTATGAATTTTATGGCTAAAATACACATTATTGACAAGGAATAATTTTAAATGAATGAATTAGGGTCCCATTTGTATTATGAAGGATTATTAATTGTTGGTTAAGACCATATTTTTTAAAAGCTGATTTCAGCTATGGTTGACATACTATAAACTGTACATATTTAAAGCGTACAATTTGTAAACTTTTGACGTATGTGTATACTTATGAGACTCTCATCAGAAACGAGACAGTGAACATATCCATCACCCCCGAAGCTTTCCTCATATCCCTGACTCCTTGACCCGCATCCCAGACAACCACTCATCTTTCTGTCATTATATATTAATTTCATTTCCTAGAATTTCCTAGAATCTTATATAAATGGAATCGTATAGTATGTACTTAGGCTTTTTTCACTCAGCATAATTATTTTGAGATTAATCAGTGTTTTTTAGTCTATCAGTAGTTGATTCCTCTTTAATGCTGAGTAATATTCCTTTGAATGGCTGTACACAGTTTACTAATACATTGACCTATTTGATGGACATGTTGGTTGGTTCCAGTTTTTAGTTGGTAACAAATAATGCTGCTATGAAAATTTGTGTACAAGTCTTTGTGTGGACATATACTTTTGTTTCTTTGGTTAAATACCGAGGAGTAGAATGGTTGAATCATATGATAGGCATATGCTTAACTTTTAAAGAAACCATCACAATTTTCCAGAGTAGCTGTACTCTTGCACCACCAGCAGTGTATAAGAGATCCAGTTCCTCCACATCCTTGTCAACACTTGGTATGGTCGGTCTTTTACATTTTAGGCATTCTAATAGATATGTAGTGGGATCTCGTTCTGGTTTTACTTTGCATTTCCTTAATGGCTAGTGATGCTGAGCATCTTTTCATGAACTTATTTGCTATCCTTGTAACTTCTTTGGTGAAGTGTCTGTTCAGATCTTTTGTCCATTTTTAATTGGGTTCCGTGTTTTCTTATTACTGAGCTTAGAAGTTCTTAATATATTCTGGAGGTGAGTCCTTTTTCAGACACAGAATTTGCAAATGTTTTCTCTCAGTCTCTTTTTATTCTCTTAACGGTGTCTTTTGAAGAACAGAAATTCTTAATAAAGTCCAATTTATAACTTTTTCTTTTATGAATTGTGCTTTTGTTGCTTTATCTAAGAAATCTTTGCCTAAGTTAATATCACAAAGATATTCTCTTATGTTCTTGAAGTTTTAATTTTAGGTTTTACATTTTGATCTATGATATACTTCGAGCTACTTTTTATGTATAGTGCAAGGTATGGATCAAAGTTCATTTTGTTACTTACGGAATCTAATTGTTCTAGAACTATTTGTTGAAAAGACTGTTCCTTTACTAAATTGCCTTGTACCTGGGTTGTACCTAGGTTGAAAATCTACTTATATTTCTATTTCTGGGCTCTCTTTTCTGTTCCATTGATCAATTTGTCTATCTTGATGATAATATTACACTGATTTGATTACTGTAGTTTTATTATAAGACGAAGTCAGATAGCGTAAGTCCTTCAACCTTGCTATTCTTTTTCCAGATTTTGGCTTTTTGAGGTCCTTTTCATTTCTATGTTAATTTTAGAATCAGCTTGTCAGCTTTTCCAAAAAGTCTGCTTGAGAATTTGGGGTTGTACTGAATCTGTAGATCAGTTGGGGGGCGGGGATTTCCATCTTAACAATGTTGAGTCTTCCAAACCATGAACATGCTTTGGAGTCTCCATTTATTTAGGTTTTCTTCAATTTCTCTCAGCAATATTTTGTGGTTTTCACTGGGCAAATCTTGTACACCTTTTGTCATAGTTGTCCCTTTGTATTTCATGTTTTTTGATGCTATTGAAATGGTGGTTTTTTAATTTATATTTTTGACTTGCTAGATTGATTTTTGTACACTGATCTTCTCTGTCAACCAGACTATACTCATTTATTCTAATAGCTTTTTTATAGATTCCATTGGGTTTTCTACATAAAGATTATGTCATCTGTGAATACATACAATTTTACTTTTTCCTTTCTAACTTTCAATTTTTTTCTTATTGCACGGGCTGTAATTCCCAGTACAGTGTTAAGTAGAAGTGGTGGGAGCAGATGTATTTGTCTTGTTGTGATCTTAGGAAAACAGCATTAAGTTTTTTTTTTTTTTAATTAAGGTTATGATAGTTAACACCCTTGTGAAATTACAGTTGTACATCATTATTAGTCATGTTGTAGGTACACCACTTCACCCCTAATGCCCTCCTCCCACCCCCCTTTCCCCTGGCAACCACCGATCAGTTCTCTTTGTCCATATGTTAACTACTACCTGTGAGTGGAGTCATACAGAGTTCGTCTTTCTCTGTCTGGCTTATTTCACTCAACATAATACCCTCAAGGTCCATCCATGTTGTTGTGAATGGGACGACTTCGTCCTTTTTTATGGCTGAGTAGTATTCCATTGTATATATATACCATATCTTCTTTATCCAATCATCAGTTGCCGGGCACTTAGGTTGGTTCCATGACTTGGCTATTGTGAATAATGCTGCGATGAACATAGGGGTGCATGGGACTTTTGGAATTGCTGATTTCAGGTTCTTAGGCTAGATACCCAGTAGTGGGATGGCTGGGTCATAAGGTATTTCTATTCTTAACTTTTTGAGGAATCTCCATACTGTTTTCCCTAGTGGCTGCACCAGTTTGCATTCCCACCAACAGTATATGAGGGTTCCTTTTTCTCCACAGCCTCTCCAACATTTGTCACTCTTAGTTTTGGATATTTTTGCCATTCTAACAGGTGTAAGGTGATATCTTAGTGTAGTTTTGATTTGCATTTCCCTGATGATTAGTGATGATGAGCATCTTTTCATGTGTCTATTGGCCATCTGTATATCTTCTTTGGAGAAATGTCTGTTCATGTCACCTGCCCATTTTGTAATTGGGTTGTTTGATTTTTTATTGTTGAGTTGTGTGAGTTCTTTGTATATTATGGAGATTAACCCTTTGTCGGATAAATAACTTGTAAATATTTTTTCCCAATTAGTGGGCTGTTTTTTTGTTTCAATCCTGTTTTCCCTTGCCTTGAAGAAGCTCTTTAGTCTGATGAAGTCCCATTTGTTTATTCTTTCTATTGTTTCCCTCATGTGAGGGGTTATGGTGTCTGAAAAGATTCTTTTGAAGCTGATGTCAAAGAGTGTACTGCCGATATTCTCTTCTAGAAGACTTATTGTTTCAGGCCTAATCTTTAGGTCTTTGATCCATTTTGAGTTTATTTTAGTAAATGGTGAAAAAGAAGGGTTGATTTTCATTCTTTTACATGTGGCTGTCCAGTTTTCCCAGCACCATATGTTGAAGAGACTTTCTTTCCTCCATTGTAGGCCCTCAGCTCCTTTGTCAAAGATTAGGTGTCCATAGATGTGTGGTTTTATTTCTGGACTTTCAATTCTGTTCCATTGATCTGTGCATCTGTTTTTGTACCAGTACCATGCTGTTTTGATTACTGTAGCTTTGTAGTATGTTTTGAAGTCAGGGATTGTGATGCCTCCAGCTTTGTTCTTCTTTCTCAGGATTGCTTTAGCAATTCAGGGTCTTTTGCTGCCCCATATGAATTTTAGGATTCTTTGTTCAATTTCTGTAAAGAATGACATTGGAATTCTGATTGGGATGGCATTGAATCTGTAGATTGCTTTAGGTAGTATGGACATTTTAACTATGTTTATTCTTCCAATCCATGTGCATGGAATGTCTTTCCATCTCTTTATGTCGTCGTCGATTTCTTTCAAGAAGGTCTTGTAGTTTTCCTTGTATAGATCTTTCACTTCCTTGGTTAAATTTATCCCAAGGTATTTTATTCTTTTTGTTGCGATTGTGAATGGGATTGAGTTCTTGAGATCTTTTTCTGTTAGTTCATTGTTAGCATATAGAAATGCTACTGATTTATGTATGTTGATTTTATACCCTGCAACTTTGCTGTAGTTGTTGATTGTTTCTAATAGTTTTTCTATGGATTCTTTGGGGTTTTCTATATATAAGATCATGTTGTCTGCAAACAGCAAGAGTTTTACTTCTTCGTTGCCTATTTGGATTCCTTTTATTTCTTTTTCCTGCCGAATTGCTCTGGCCAAAACCTCCAGTACTATGTTGAGTAAGAGTGGTGAAAGTGGGCACCCTTGTCTTGTTCCTGTTCTGAGAGGGATGGGTTTCAGTTTTTGTCCATTGAGTATGATGTTGGCTGTGGGTTTGTCATATATGGCCTTTATTATGTTGAGGTACTTTCCTTCTATACCTATTTTATTGAGGGTTTTTATCATAAATGGATGTTGGATCTTGTCGAATGCTTTCTCTGCATCTATTGAGATGATCATGTGGTTTTTGTTTCTCATTTTGTTAATGTAGTGAATCACGTTGATTGACTTGCGGATGTTGAACCATCCCTGTGTCCCTGGTATAAATCCCACTTGATCATGGTGTATAATCTTTTTGATGTATTGCTGTATTTGGTTTGCCAAAATTTTGTTGAGGATTTTTGCATCTATGTTCATCAGTGATATTGGTCTGTAGTTCTCCTTGTTTGTGTTGTCCTTGTCAGGTTTGGGGATCAGGGTGATGTTGGCTTCATAGAATGTATTAGGGAGTGCTCCATCTTCCTCTATTTTCTGGAATAGTCTGAGAAGGATAGGTATTAAATCTTCTTTGAATGTTTGGTAGAATTCTCCAGAGAAGCCGTCTGGTCCTGGACTCTTATTTTTGGGGAGGTTTTTGATTATTGTTTCTATTTCTTTACTTGTGATTGGTCTCTTCAGATTCTCTATTTCTTCCTGATTCAGTTTGAGTAGGTTGTATGAGTCTAGGAATTTATCCATTTCTTCTAGGTTGTTCAATTTGTTGGCATATAGTTTTTCATAGTATTCTCTTATGATCCTTTGTATTTCTTCGGTATGTGTTGTGATTTCTCCTCTCTCATTTCTAATTTTATTTATTTGAGACTTCATTCTTTTTTATTTAGTGAGTCTGGCTAAGGGTTTGTCGATTTTGTTAATTTTTTCGAAGAACCAACTGTTTGTTTCGTTGATCCTTTCTACTGTCTTTTTTGTTTTGATATCATTTATTTCTGCTCTAATTATTATTATTTCCCTCCTTCTACTGACTCTGGGCTTTGTTCTTCTTTTTCTAATTCTGTTAGGTGTCGTTTGCGGTTGTTTATGTAAGATTTTTCTTGCTTATTGAGGTGAGCCTGTATTGCAATCAATTTCCCTCTTAGGACTGCCTTTGCTGCGTCCCAAATAATTTGGTACGGTGTGTTTTCATTTTCATTTGTCTCCAGATAATATTTGATTTCTTCAATAATCCATTGTTTGTTCCGTAGCATGTTGTTTAGTCTCCACATTTTTGGCCCTTTCCCAGCTTTATTCTTGTAGTTGATTTCTAGTTTCATAGCATTATGATCAGAAAAGATGCTTGATATTATTTCAACCCTCTTGAACTTATTGATGCTTGCTTTGTTTCCCAAGATATGGTCTATCCTTGAGAATGTTCCATGCGTGCTTGAGAAGAATGTGTAACCTGCTGTTTTTGGATGAAGTGTCCTACATATATCTATTAGGTCCATCTGATCTAATCTTTCATTTAATTCTATAATTTCCTTGTTGATTTTCTGTCTGGATGATCTGTCCATTGGTGTTAATGGGGTGTTGAGGTCCCCTACTATTATTATATTGCTGTTAATGTCTCCTTTTAGTTTTGTTAATAGTTTCTTTATGAATTTTGGTGCTCCTGTGTTAGGTGCGTATATATTTATAAGTGTTATGTCATCTTGGTGGAGTGTCCCTTTTATCATTATATACTACCCCTCTTTGTCTTTCATTATCTGTTTTGCTTTGAAGTCTGCTTTGTCTGATATAAGTATGGCAACACCTGCTTTCTTTTGTTCATCATTAGCTTGGAGTATTGTCTTCCATCCCTTCACTTTGAGTCTGTGTTTGCCTTTGGGGCTGAGGTGTGTTTCCTGGAGGCAGCATATTGTTGGATCTTGTTCTTTGATCCATCCTGCCACTCTGTGCCTTTTGATTGGAGAGTTCAATCCATTCACGTTTAGAGTGATTATTGAAACGTGGGGGCCTACTGTTGCCATTTTATCCCTTGTTTTCCGGTTCTTTTGCATTTTGTCCTGATGGAGAGCTGTTACTTTGTGTTATTGTCCTGCTTATCTCCTTTGTTCTGGATTTTGTAACCCCTTTCCTTTTTTTGATTTTTCAGGAATGAGGTTCTTCCTGAGCATTTCTTGAAGAGGAGGTTTTGTGGCGATGAACTCCCTTAACTTTTGTTTATCTGGGAAAGTTTTTATTTCTCCATTGTATTTGAAGGATATTTTCGCTGGGTAGAGTATTCTTGTCTGCAGGTTTTTGTCCTTCAGAGTTTTGAATATTTCATTCCAATCTCTTCTAGCCTCTAATGTCTCTCCTGAGAAATCTGCTGATAGCCTTATGGGGTTTCCTTTGTAAGTTATTTTCTTCTGCCTGGCTGCCCTTAGTATTTTCTCTTTGTTGTTGACTTTTGCTAGTTTCACTACTATATGCCTTGAGGTTGGTCTTCTTGCATTAATAAAGTTTGGAGATCTATTGGCTTCTGTCACATGAAATTCCATCTCTCTTCCCAAGTTTGGACAGTTCTCAGCTATTATTTCTTTGATCAGGCCTTCTGCCCCCTTCTTCTCTTCTCCCACTGGTATACCTATAATCCTTATGTTGCATCTCCTAATTGAGTCTGTTAATTCTCGGAGATTTTCTTCATTTCTGTTTAGTCTCAGTTCTCTCTCCTCCTCTATCTGCTGTATTTCTATATTCCTATCCTCCAAATTGCTAATTCTGTCCTCCATATTATCGACCCTACTGTTCAGAGAGTCCAGATTTTTCTTAATCTCCTCCATTGTGTTCTTCATCTCCAGTATTTCTAATTGGTTCTTCTTTATAGTGTCAAGCTCTTTTGTGACATAGCTCCTGAACTCATTGAGTTGTCTATTTGAATTCTCTTTTAACTTGTTGAGTTTTTTAATAATGGCAGTTTTGAAATCATCGTCATTTAGGTTATAGATTTCATTGTCTTTGGGATTGTTTTCTGGGTGCTTATCGTTTTCCTTCTGTTCTGGAGATTTAGTATATTTTTTCATACTGCTTGATGGCGTGGATTTGTGCCTCTGTGTAGAGATAGAGTTTAGTCGCTGCTTCCACTTGTTGCGACTGGTGTGGTGAGGGGGCAGCTGTTTAGACTGCACCAACCAGGAACCCTGTCAGCTGTTACTGACTGGACCTGGAACCCTCCTCGTAGTCTCACTGGTCCTGTGGGGTCCCTTGTCGGTTGTGGGGGCAATCGCAAGGGGGCCTCAGGCTGCTGGTGCCTACTGCTGCAGCCCACTTAGACGTGCTCCCTCCTTGTGGTCTGCAGCGGTGTTGTGGGCTTTCCCAACAGCTGGGAGCAGGATCACCTATAATCGCAGCTTTGTCCCTGACAGAGCCCACAAGATCACACTTGTCCGCTATAGGTCCCAGCAGACCTATGGGTATCTTCTGCAGTCTGTCGTTAGCTCACCTAGCTGTGCTACTTTTGCCCCAGGTCCTTCCTGCCTTGCGATTGCCAGTTGGGACCTCTCCACTAGTGCTGTGCAGAGGGTTTTGCTGAGGCTGCTGTAGGAACCTGGAGTTCCCCCCTGGGCTACGTAGCCGTTTCACCGGAGCTCCACTCTGCCCCACTCCACTCTCACGGGATCTCTGGGAGCCCCTTGCCTTGTCTGGGACACGGCCAGAGTCCGTGGGCCTGGCGGTGGCTGGTAAGCTGCTGCCTTGTGGGGAATTCTGCTCTAGGGAGCTTCCTGGTGTTCCGAATGCTGGGCGGGGCCTCCCCGCCAATGGCGAGCAGAGGCCCTCCCTGCTGGGTGGGTGCGGGACCCTGGAGTGTCCCCCCGGGCCGCAGAGCTGGGTGCTGGAGCTCCACCCAGTCCCCAAGCACGTCCACGGGAAGTCCAGGCACCCCCTGCACTGACCCGTGCAGGGCTGGAGACCGTGGGCCCAGCTGCAGCTGGCGGTCTGGTGCCATGCCGGGGAATCCGCCTGCCGGGAGCTTTCCTTTGTCCTGGATTCTGGGTGGGGCCTCCCTGCTAATGGCGAGCAGAGGCTTTCCCTGCCAGGGAGGTGCGGGCCCCTGGAGCCTCCCCCCGGGCCGCAGAGCTGGGTGCTGGAGCTCCAACTGTGTCCCCAAGCACGTCCACGGGAAGTCCGGGCGCCCCCTGCACTGACCCATGCGCTGGAGACCGTGGGCCCAGCAGCAGCTTGCGGTCTGGTAGCATTAAGTTTTTCACTGTGAAGTGTGATGATAGCTGTAGGCTTTTTGTATATGCTCTTTGTCAGTGAGGAAGTTTCCTTCTATTCCGAGTTTGTTGGAAATTTTTATCAGAAACTAAGTTGGATTTTTGTCAAATGCTTTTTTCTGAATCTGCTGAGATGATCATATGTTTTTTCATTTTTAGTTTGTTAATATGGTGAATTACATTGACTTTCAAATAGTAGAACTAACCTTGCATTCCTGAGATAAACCCTACTTGGTCCTGATGTATTATTCTTTTTATTTATTTTTGGTATTGATTTCCTAAATTTTGTTAAAAATTTTTGCATCTATGGTTATTACAGATATTGGTTTGAAGTGTTTTTTTTTGGTAATTTCTTTTTGTTTTGGTATCAGTAATTGTGGCAACCTTGAATGAGTTGGGAAGTGTTCCCTTTCCTTTAATTTTCTGGAATAGTTTGCTTCTGTTATTTTCTTTTTGCTTTAAGGGCTTCCTTTAACATTTCTGGTAGTGAGATTTGCTGGTGATGATTATTTCAGCTTTCACATACCTGAAACAGTTTGTATTTTGCCTTTTTAAAAAAAATTCTTTTAAGATTGGCACTTGAGCTAACATCTGTTGCCTGTCTTTTTTTCCCCCTTGTTCTTCTCCCCACAGCCCCCCAGTATGTAGTTGTGTATTCTAGTTGTAGATCCTTCTGGCTCTAGTATATGGGATGCCACCTCAGCATGGCTTGGTGAGTGGCGCTAGGTCTGCGCCCAGGATCCGAACTGGCAAAACCTTGGGCCACCAAAGTGGAGTGTGTGGACTTAACCACTCAGTCACAGGGCTGGCCCCTTGCCTTTGTTTTGGAAAGATGTATTTGCTGTATAGAGATTTCTAGATTGACAGTTGTTTTTCCTATCAGTGTTATAAAGACTTTGACTCACTCTCTTCTACCTTGCCTGTTTCCTAAGAAGGAAATAAAATAATGTGCTGGGCTAGAAGGAGACTGGCGGAGATTTATTTAGATCCTGGTTTCTTAGCCTCAGCACCGTTGACATGTTGGACTGGGTAATTCTTTGTTGGGGGAAGAGACCTGTGCTCTGCATTGTAGGAATTTAGCAGCAGCCAGAACCTCTGCCCTTCAGATACTATGGTACCTTCCCCAGTTGTGACAGTCAAAAATGTCTCTAGACATTCCCCTATGTCCCTGGGGGAGAGGAGGGGCAAAATTGCCCCCAGTTGAGGACCACTGGTTCTTACATTGGGCGGTCAGGGAAGGCTTTGTTTTGGGAGAAAATTTCATTGTGATTCAGATAAAAATTTCATAGAATGATGAGGTTCTCTTCTATTCAGTTGTTCAGCCAATTGGATCTTTTACCTGACAAGCTGAGATTACAAAATGAATTAAAGAGGCCGGCCCAATGGCACAATGGTTAAGTGCACACATTCTGGTTCTCAGTGGCCTAGGGTTCGCTGGTTTGGATCCTGGGTGCAGACATGGCACCGCTTGGCATGCCATGCTGTGGTGGGCGGGCCACATATAAAGTAGAGGAAAATGGGTGTGGATGTTAGCTGAGGGCTAATCTTCCTCAAAAAAAAAGAAAAAAGAATAACAAATATGGTGCTCAGTGGGAGAACTGAAGAATATGTTGTTTTGGAGAAGCTTATTACAGATGCATAGTCATTATGTTCCTGGGGAAAATTTTGAAATATTTAAAAAATGTACATGATTTATATAAAGAATTAAAAAATAAAAAATAGAACAAAGTTCTGTATTATACAGAGTTTTGTAATTGATTATTAGTGGAGTATAGTAAAAAGGCTATTAATTTTTACATATTGTATTTGGACACTACTGAACTCATACTCTAATACTTTTTCAGTTGATTGTATTGGATTTTCTAGGTAGACAATGATTTCATTTATAAGTGATCATTTTGTCTGTTTTCTAATATTTGTATTACCTCTTGTATATAGTAATGACTAGCTCCTTTATTTTTTTTTTTTAAGATTGGCACCTGAGCTAACATCTGTTGCCAGTCTTTCTTTTTTTTTCTTCTCCTCCTCCTCAAAGCCCCCCCAGTACATAGTTGTATATTCTAGCTGCAGGTCCTTCTGGTTGTGCTATGTGGGCCGCCGCCTCAGAATGGCCTGATGAGCAGTGCCATGTCCGCACCCAGGATCTGAACTAGTGAAACCCTGGGCTGCCAAAGCAGAGTGCGCAAACTCAAACACTCGGCCACGGGGTCAGCCCTTCCTTTAGAACAGTGTGAAATAACACTATCATAGCTGGCACCCTCTTCCTGTTCTTGAGGTTAATAGGAATGCCTCTCGTGCTTCATCATTATTCACAAGTTATTTCTGTTGCTATTTTTTAACTTTTTTCCTTTTTTTTATTTTTAAATTAAGCTTTTTATTTTGAGATACTTGTAGAATCACATGCACTTGTAAGAAATAATACTGGAGAGATCCTGTGTATACTTCACCCAGTTTCCTTTTGTGCAACTATGGTATAATACCACAGCTAGGAAATTGATGTCAGTACAATCCGCCCAGCTGGTTCCGATTTCAGCAGTTTTACTTGTGCTCCTGTGTGTGTGTGTGTGTGTGTGTTTAGTTCTGTCACATCTGTAGATTTGTGTGACCACCACCACAGTCAAGATGCGGAATAGTTCTTCACAAGGAGCTCTCATGCTACCCTTTCAGTAGCTCCAGCCATCTCCCTCCCTCTCTGCCTCTCTGCCTCCTGGCAACCACTAACTCTTCTCTGTCTCTCTGATTTGCCATTTCAAGAATGCTGTACAGATGGAACCATATAGTACATAACCTTTGAGATCGGCTTTTTTCACTCAACATAGTTCTTTTCGATTCATCCAGGTTACTGCTTGTTCCTTTTTATTGTGAGTAGTGTTCCATGGCGTGGGGGTCCCACAGCTCGTTTAACCGTTCTTCTGTGGAAGGACATCTGAGTTGTTTTCACTGTTTGACTATTAGGAATGAAGTTGCTATGAACATTCATGTGTAGGTTTTTGGTGAATGTAAGTTT
The DNA here is from genome assembly GCF_041296235.1 of Equus asinus. Lineage (NCBI taxonomy): Eukaryota > Metazoa > Chordata > Mammalia > Perissodactyla > Equidae > Equus > Equus asinus. The sequence continues at coordinate 8,940,842 of NC_091808.1, read as the reverse complement.
TTATTTCTTTGGGATACATGCCCATGAGTGCATATACCCTTTACTTAGATTTACCTGTTGTTAACATTTTGCCCCATTTTCTTTATTGTTTGTGTTCTGTCTCTCTCTCTCTGTCTCTCCAGACACACGTATAAACTTTTTTCCTGAACTGCTTGAGAGTAAACTGCGTACATGATTGCCCCTAAATACTATAGTGAGTATTTTCCAAGAATAAGGATATTTTCTTACATACCCAAAGATAAGTTATCAACTTAGTTAATTTATCATTGATACAACTTTGATTATATCTACCATCTGTTACAGTTTGTCAGTTAATCCAGTAATTAATGTCCTTTAGCATCTTTTCCCCTCTAGCACAGGATCTAATGTAGGATCACACATGGTATTTAGTTGTCCTGTTTCTTTTGTCTCTAATCTGGAACAGTTCTAAAGCCTTTCTTTGTCTTTCATGACATTGGTATTTTTGACAAATACAGTCGTCTTTTTTTAAAAAATGGGATGTTCCTCATTTGGTTTGTCTGATGTTTCCTCATGATTAGATTCAAGTTATGTATTATTCTTGGCCTGAATACTGCATAAAAGGTGTTGTTTCCTTGATAAATACATCTCATCAGATTAGAAAAATTTCTTTTTAGTCCTAGTTTACTAAGAAGTCTTAATTAAGAATGGGTGTTGAGTGCACATTGTTAGAGGTTGGAGTTGAGGCCACTGGCTGGTGATGAACTCGCAAGTATAGGTAGGGTGCTACATGAGGGGCTGGGGTCTCTGGCCTGGTGAGTGGAGTTTGCTAGTAATACTTGCTACAGGTTAAAAAAAGGTGTTTGACTTGATCAACGGGCCTTTTGGCTTCTATCCTGATGGTGATTTGGTTCTATTCTGTTATATATGAACAGATTTCAAAATGTGAACCATGCTTGCATTCTTAGAATAAACATTGTATACCATGCATTCATGGTATCTAATTTTTTTAATCTAATGTTGGATTAAATTTTTTATCTTTTTATTCTGGGTTTTGCATTTATGTTCATAAAAATTCTTCTGTATTTCTGTATGTGAAGGAGTGTGTGTTCTGTCTTTGTCAGATTTGGTATCAGCATTATTTAGCCTCATAGAATAAAATGAAAAGTTTTTTTAACGCTCCCCTCCCCAAAGTTTAAATAACATTGAAATTACCTGTCTCTAAAACCATCTGGGCCTGGTGCATTTTGCAGGGTGGATGGATCTTTGTTGGCATTTTCTGGTTCCTTCTCTGGTTAAAGATCTGTTTAGGTTTTTACCTTTTCTTAGGTTATTTCCCTGTCCTGCTTTCCATTGCTCTTAGGATAAAGACCCAGGCTTTGGGGCTGGCCTAGTGGTTGGGTTCGCGCTCTCTGCTTCAGTGGCCCAGGGTTTCACAGGTTTGCATCCTGGGCACGGACCTGGCCCCGCTTGTCAGGCCATGCTGGGGTGGCGTCCCACGTGCCAAGGCTGGAAGGACCCACGACTAAAAATATATACAGCTTTGTGCTGGGTAGCTTTGGGGAGAAGAAGGAAAAATAAAATCTTAAAAAAAAAAAGACCCAGGCTTTGCATTTGTGGTCCTGTACTCTTTATCCTGCCTAAGTGTTGTCACCATTCATCCTTTTATTTCATTACTCAAGCTAGATTTTTCCCTCTTCTTATGTCCATACAGAGTCTTACAATTCTGTTCTTAATTTGCATTTTGAATCTGTCTCCTTTTTTTTCATCCCTGCTGCTGCCTGGACCCTTCCAGTTGTCTTAACAGGTTTCTCAGTCTCCAGTCTCTCCTTCCAAGCCAGCCTCTGCAGTGATCATGGTAAAATTTCAAATCTGATCATGTTAGGGTCAGAATCCTTTGGTAGGTCCAGGGCAAAGCCTTACCCCAGTGCTTCTGATTTGGGTACAAGACTTCTCTTGCCTATCCCTGTTTTCCAACTTCTAGCTTCCATCAGCTCCCCAGCAGTCCCGCTGCACCTCATTACCCAGAATTTCGTTGCCCATGCTCTTCACTGTTTGCTCTCCAGAGCGTGCCCTCTGACCCTCTCCTCAGCCTGGTGCGTTCCTCTTTATCCTTCAGCATTTCTCACAAGCCTTTTTTTTTTTTAAAGATTTTATTTTTTCCTTTTTCTCCCCAAAGCCCCCCGGTACATAGTTGTGTATTCTTCGTTGTGGGTTCTTCTAGTTGTGGCATGTGGGACGCTGCCTCAGCGTGGTCTGATGAGCAGTGCCATGTCCGCGCCCAGGATTCGAACTAACGAAGCACTGGGCCGCCTGCAGCGGAGCGCACGAACTTAACCACTCGGCCACGGGGCCAGCCCCTCTCACAAGCCTTTTTTTGTGAGCCTTCCTGGAGGAGACTTCTTCACCAACAGAATTTATCAACTCCTCTCCATGCAGCTACCTTACCTTTGTCCTTTGTGACTGTAGTTACATTTTATTGAAACTGTTTTTCACATCTCTCTTTTTCTGCTGTATCCTGTGAGCTTTTTAAGGGTGGAGACTGTGTCTTCAACTTTACATGTGTTATTAGCACAGTGCTTGGTACCATAGAGTCTCAGATGTTAGTTGAGTGAGTTCAAGGTGTATTTAGAGGATTGTGAGAAACTAATTTTATTGAAGCAGAGGGTTCTTACAGGAGTATGGAAGATGCTAAGCCAGGGTGGGCCAACAGATTATGATGCAACTTGAGTGTTTGGCTAAGGAGTTTGGACTTTGTTAGCAAGAGGCGTAGAGGAAGGAGGCCAGAGGAGGGAAGGTCATTTATTATTGTGCTACAGAGACTGGTTAAAGTACCAGCATAGTGTTAAGGTTATTTTAGATTTTTTAGTGTGGGTGCTAGTTTAGCAAATAAAGATTGCTGCCAAGGTAAAATAAGTGACCTTAACATTAATAATAGCAAATGCTTATTGAGTGCTTGCTATCCGCCGGGCACTGTTCTGAGAACTTTTCATATATGACCTCGTTTAGTACTCAAGACAGCTCTGCAAGGGAGGTTTTATTACTGGCTCTTTTAGATGGTGAAACAGGCATCAAATAATTTACCCAAAGCCACAGCTTTTAAGTGGTAGAACCTGGGCATTTGGCTGCAGAAGCCTCTTAACCACTGCAGTCTTCTGTTAATCTTCTAGCTTATTGTAGTAGCACTTGGCCTTCCAGAAATTGGCATTTTAACCTTGAACTAAGAACCGGGCAAACTATTTTCCATATTAGCTGACATCAGCAAGTATTATTTGATTTGTTTTACAGTGGATGATCCATTTTGTGATGGCTTCAAATGTTTCCTCTGATGCCTCAAGTGGGAGCTAAAATTAAGCGTATTCTGCATCTGGTTAGCATTTAAGGTACTTTTTGAAATTATAAAATATTTGAAATGAAGTTTTAAATATCAAACAGCTGGTTATCCTAGCAAGTTAGAAATAAGAGTTTAGAGGAAACCCTGTTAAGTTGTCCGGCCCATGTCCTTCAGGCCAGGTAAGGATTGTTTCTTCCAGCACTTTCTTCAGTGCTTGGTCCAGTTTTTGTTAATTGTCTCAAAGAAAGAGCTCCACTATCCCTGAAGGCAGGCAGTTCTTTATCTCTCATCTGTCTAGGAGTTTTACTTTGTAATTAGATGTGGAGATTAAAATGTGCTTTATTCTTTCTAAGTTTGTTTGAAGGTCACTGCCATCCGAAGTAATACAAAATACATGTGTATGCATTTGCCAAGGTTACATTTGCTGTGGGAATCCAAACTTTGAATTTCTTCACATCTGAATTAATGAAATGTGCACAAAGGCTTGGTATGAATATAGGTTTTATATTTTACGTGCATCTCGAGGTAGCAAGATCTTAGCTATATAGCTTCCTTGTAAATGACAAGTTGAACGCTGGCAGCCTGAAGTTTGAAATAATCTAAGATTCTGAACTTTGCCATGGAGCTGATGTCCCATGCTCTGCTCCTCTACTCAGGAGGTCTGTGTCAGCTCTGGGAAACTGGAGCTCTCGGGTGGAAGTGGAGACCCAGCTTATTTCCCTGGGGCCTGTAGACCTCAGGTTTGTTTTGTCTTCCTGAGAAGCAGAGATTCCAGTGCTGCTGTTTTGAGTTCTTTTTTTTCTTTTTCTTTCTTTCTTTCTTTTTTTTTTTTTTGGTGAGGAAGATTGGCCCTGAGCTAACATCTGTGCCCATCTTCCTCTATTTTGTATGTGAGACACCACTGCCACAGCATGGCTTGATGAGCAGTGTGTAGGTCTGTTCCTGGGATCCAAACCTGTGAACCCCAGGCCTCTGAAGCAGAGTATGTGAACTTAACCACTACGCCACCAGGCAGGCCCCTGAGTTCTCTTTTTGAAGCAGCAAGGAGAAGAAATGCCACATGTCTGTCTGAGTTGCGTTTCAATCCTTTTGAAATTATTTTGGTGGTTTTTTTTAGATTGTCTTATTTCTCTGCTGTCTTCCTGAAGTTATTAACTATTAAATCCATGCTCATGCACTTGTGGGTGGTAGAGATTTTTATCTGCGAAGTGTAGAATTTTGAAAAGCTGCCTACGCGAGAGTCACCATCTTTCAAACTCATTCCCGCTGAATGGTGTGAATCTGGAACATAATTTCTCTACAGAAAGGAGTAGTGTGTCTTTGGAGGGCCTCTCTCAGGTCGCTCAGTACAGGACAGTCAGCTGACAGATCAGATCTAACATCGGCAGGTTGGCTTAGGGGTCATTAAGGTTTCCCCATCTTTCTCTCTGTGGTCTGGATTTGGTCTTAGTCATTTTGCTATTGAGAATTTTGTGTCCTGCATTCCTCTAGGTGCCTTGAATAATGCTAGAACTCTTGTTCGTGACTTTGAGGGGACAGCATAGCTGCTTGTAACTGTGCTTGTCTTCCTCTGGGAGTGTTCTGCTAGACATGACGGGGAGCTTGTGTTGTAGGCAGAACATGGTCCTTAGCGAGGCCTTACCTCACTTGGGGCTGAACGAGTCTGTAGGTAGTAAATTCCAGATTTTTGTGGCTGCAGCCCTGAGAGTAGGCGTTGGTGTACCAACACTCTTCCAAGAAGAAAGTAATGCTGTAACTGGGAGATTTTTTTTTTTTTTAAATAAAGAACTAATATGGAAGCCAGGTTGATATTAATCTCTTGTGTAAAATAAGAAAATAGTTTTCATGGAAACTGACATTTTATTTGAAATAATATGAACCTAGGGAAAACTTTCAATTCCTGTATGTTTTAGTCACTTTGTTCAGTTGATTATAGATTCTGAAAGTCGCATATTTTTCCAAATTGCCATGGTAAAATTGGCCGTGTGGGTAAGCTGTGCAATTCTTTTTTCTTTGTCTTACTAGGTTTGAGGTTAGTGTCTGTGGGTAGATGATGGCTTCGATTACCATTTGAATTATGCATAGAGCTGGTGCATGAGTTGTTTTTCAGGTCTATTAGTAAACAGCTGCTTCTGTGTCACAGCATGAAATTGGGATTACACCTGTGTGATAACCTTGCTTCATAAAATTTATGCTTTATGTAAGTAAAGGCCCTAAGTGATGATAGTAGTTATTGCTGAATAGAATAGTTTGCCATTTATGACCTGTAATTTAGAGTTTTTAAAAGGGAATTTAAAATCTTCCTACGTGCTTAAGTATAGTTTAGTACATGTATGTGTATATGGGAGAGATGAGTGTGTGTGTAGGAGTACGTGAAATAATGTTGGCTATTAATTGGTAATTATTGAATTTGAATGATGAGCGTGCATTCATTACATCATTGTTTCTACTTTTTATATGTTTTTAAATTTCCAAAGGAAAAAGATAAAAAAGTCTCCCCAAAAAGTAATGAAGAAATGTGGTAAGATCCTAGAAAGACTTTATTTGGTAGCACAGACTAGGAGTTAATGAAATTCATGTCATGATTTCTGGTACCTTCTAGGGTGGCTTTTTCAGTGCTGCTGAAGTACTGTGCTGAATTATTTCAGGAGAGAGAATATTATTTTATACTGTTATTGCCAAGTTTGTTGGTCACAGCAGAGATATTCCAGTGTGACCACTCACACATTCTGAAAATAAAACCCTTTGTTTTTTTATAAGACACTTTCTTTTGGTATTTGGAGCTGAGCAAAAGTTCTGACACCAATGGGTGCCTTCCTGTGCTTCTTTAGATTCTGATTTCCAATAATGAAATGAATTTTTTATTTAGTCCCTATTCTTTTAGATTTCACAAGTTTCTCTGTCTGTTCCTTCCCCTACTGGATGCAGAGAGATTTCTTTTGGTACTTGTGTTTGACCTGAGCCTTTTATTGCTTTGTCTAGAATTTGTCTCCAAAGTCTGCACATTTATCCCAAAAAGAGAAGATAGGATAAATTTCAGGGGGTTGAAAGTGCCAATTGGTAGGAAAGTCTTTAAAGCATAAGAAGTAATCTTATTCATTCCAATTTAGTAATTCTGTTAATGACTTTAATTGTAGTAATAAAATAGTGGAGAGAAACATGAGATTGAATTTATAATATAATCCTGTAAAAAGAAATGAAGCTATTTGTTGAAAAATGAATCAGGTTCCATCTCACAACATTTTGGGATCTTAAATTTGAGAAAGCCCTGGGTGATCTCTTTTGATTTTGGTTTTGTATGCTGCCTCATTGGAAATCTTACATTTGTTGTGTTATTTATGACTAGAACTCTGGTACTTCAGTGACATAAAGATGATTCTATTCTGTCTTTATTGGACAGGGAAATGATACTTAGATCCACCCTAGGGATATCCTATTAATGCACTTCTTGCCTTTTCTGAATTACTCCTATGTATTATCAAGATGTGAAAATATTAAACTGCAGAATTTGGATAAATCTTATAATAGGCACTGAGATTCTAGGGTGTTATATGAATTTATAAAAGAATTTCATAAGCAGAGGAAAGACAGTTCAATTGTCTTTAAGGGCTTTCTTAAATTCTGGGATATGGAAAAATGTTTTAGAATTTTGAGGACAGTTTTTATTATTATCTTTTAAAATTAGAGTTGAGAAACATTACACAGACTTTTCATTCTTTTTCTTTAGTGTCAAGGTATATTGCCAAACTCTGTCTTTTTAATTCCCATTGTGACGTTAGGCCATGGTAAGTTATCATCATGTTGTCAAAACATTTATTAACTGTCTACTTTGTAGGGCACTGTGTAGAAACAGGCATAGGACTCCGGCTCTTCAGTAGTTTATGGCTGTTGAGGAGTAACAGGGCAGCTCTTTTAACTACTTCATTCAGTAAACACTTCCTGAGTGCCTGCTGTGTGTCAGCCCTACTAGGCCCTGGGGATACAGTGGTGACCAGATGGACAGGTCCCCACGCTCTTGGAGCTTATGTCTTAGGATCTTAATACTTAATGTGCTGAATGCCTAATTGCTCAGGACTTTACAAGGGAGATATTACTTTGTTCTGGTATGTTAGGAAAGTCTGTATTGAGAGGGTAGGACTTGAGCTGGACAGGAAGTAGAATGTTTATTTCGCAGTGCATATGCTGTGGAATCTGCTGTAAAGGGTTTTGTGGTCAAATAAACATGGAAAACAGCATACTATGGGATTGTGGAGAAGGGATCCCAAGAGCTAGAGAAATTAGGTGAGGTTCACAGAAGGGAGAGGATATGAAGTTTGAGCTGTTCTTTAATGGGTACAATTTTAAGAGTGCAGTTGGAGTAGAGGGAGAGTGCCCTGTGTGAACTTGAGGAGTACAGGACATGTTATGGAAGGAGTACTGGTCAAAACGTCCCCATCCCCATGCCTCTCCTCCCCTCATAGAAGCTATCGCTCATCCTTGGCCCACTTTCTCAACTCTTCCTATCAGTATTTTACAGACTCAGGTTTGCCCCTTAATGAAAGTAATAGCAACAACAATAAATGGAAGCTATCTTTTGATTCTGCCCCTCCCTCTTCATAGCCAAACTTCACAAGAGTCAGCTGAATTCATTTGTTCTATGTCCTCCCTGTCCATTAATGCCTCAGCTAATTTCTCTTTGGTGGTTATTCCCATTGCTTCACTAAAACAGCTCTCACCAAGCTCCCTGTGACATCCATGCTGCTAAGTCTACTGAACACTTAATTCTTTATCTCGCTTGTTTTATTGCCCACTACCTTCTTGAAACCTTGGTTTTCTTGACATCACACTCTCCCGTTTCCTCTTGTATCTCCTTCAGAGGAGACCGTTCCTTCTCCATCTTTGCAGCTTTGATTTCCTTCTCCCTGGCTCTTGAACTTTGGGGCTCCTCAAGTCTCAGTCGTAGGCTCCTTCTCTTTTTACTCCATACTCTCTCCCTAGACTGATCTCATCTGTGTTCACGACTTCAGTTACTATTTGTTCTCTGGTGACTCCCAAATTTGGTCTCAGCCCAGATATTGTCAGAGCTCCTGACTTTTATATCCAGCTGTCTTTTGATATCTTCTGTTGGTTTGCAAAGTCACCTCACACTCAGAGTGTCCAATACTGGGCTGATGATCTCTACCCCCCCACCCTAATCCAGTACTCCTGTCCCAGGGAATGTCCTTATCCTCCATCCAATTATATAAGCCAGAAAATATGATCATCTGCTTTCCCTCACTCTTTTTTTTTCTTCTTCTTCTCCCCAGAGCCCCCCAGTGCATAGTTGTATATTCTAGTTGTAGGTCTTTCTGGCTCTGCTATGTGGGACGCCACCTCAACATGGCCTGATGAGTGATCCCATGTCCATGCCCAGGATCTGAACTGGCGAAACCCTGGGCTGCCGAAGTGGAACGTGCAAACTTCACCACTCGGCCACGGGGTGGCCCCTTCCCTCACTCTTCATGTCCAGTCCATCACCGTGTTTTGTTGATTTGGCCTTCTAAGTATTTCTTTTTCTTTTTGTCAGTAGCATAATTTTTCACATGGACTGCTCAAATAGCCTCTTAAATGGAGACTGTATTCATTCTTGTCTCCCTATCTCCAACCCATTTTCTATCCTGAAGCTAGAGGGATTTTATCAGACTGTAAATCTGATCATGTCACCCTCCTGATTGAAACACTTCAGTATCTCCCCATTGTTGATAAAAAACCCAAAATTCTTAATATACCCAGCAAGTTCCAGCATGGTGTGGCCCCTGCTTTCCCTCCAGCCTAATCTTACCCTACTTTCCCCTTAGTTCTCTAAGCTGTAACCACATTACTTGAGTGTGTTACATACCCTCCTACTCCAGGGTATGAATTTCAGTTTACGCATCAATTACACATCAATTTGTGTAATTGTTTGATTAACAACCTCTTATTTATTTATTTACTAATTTTTTTAATGCCTTTTTTTTTGATGAGGAAGATTGACCCTGAGCTAACATCTGTTGCCAATCTCCCCGTTTTTTTCCCTTTTTTTCTCCCTCAAGCCCCAGTGCATAGTTGTGTATCCTAGTTGTTGGTTATTCTAGTTCCTCTATGTGGGATGCTGCCACAGCGTGGCTTGATGAGGGGGTATGTAGGTCTGCGGCCAGGATCTGAATTGGCGAACCCTGGCTGTGGAAGTGGAGCACGTGAACTTCACCACTTGGCCACAGGGCTGGCCTCTGATTAACATCTTTCTTCCACCCTAGACTGTAACCTTCGTGAGAGGAGGGACTGAGTCTCTTTCTTCTTTTTTCCATTATATTCCTTAGGTCCAAGCATAGTACCTGGTCCAGTGTAGGAGCTCAATACATTTTTGTTAAATGAGTGAGTTAATGAACAAGCGAATGTTTCAGTCAAAATCATAGGATATGAGAGGATGTGTGAAGTGACAGAAAAGTAGCAAGTTATGTTAGCAGATGCTGAAGGACACTCTGAGTTAGTGGCATAAGTTTTAAGTAGGCAGTGACATGATCAGAGCCACACGTTAGGAAGGGTAAACTGGCTGTGGGATTCAGGGCTCGATCTGAAGGAGTTGGGGCTTGAAGCAGAAGAAGCTGTTGGTATAGGAGAGAAGCAGTAGCAATACCAGAACAATGACAGAGACTGTTGGAGACTAGAGAGAGAAAAGGATGGCATCTGAGTGATTGTTGCAGATGGATAGAGGTGACAAAATTTCAATGTTTTATTATTTCAGTCTCTTAAATTCAATGTTTCATTTTTCCTTGGGAAATGGTGGAATTTTTCACAAAGTTTATTTAGCAGGCACTTTGCTAGGCTTTGGGATTGCAGAAGTGAATAAAATATTTCATAATCTAAGTCATACATTTTTCAGTATAACTGTTTTTAAACTTAGTTTAAAACTATATAGCCCTAAATTCCACTAAGAGTTATAATACTTTACAAGTTAGAGAAGGATTTGGGAGCTAGAGTTCAAGGTGTGATATGGCATCAGCTTTGTTCTGATATATCAGATGCTTTTTTTCTTTATCAGTAACTGTTGATTGATGCCAGCAGGCCCAGAATTAGCCCTGAGAGTCTGAAACTCTTAAGTTTTAATTCTCTAGAGATTTTCACAAAGATCCTAAAATGATAGTTTGTAGGTAAATGTTTAGCCAATGTCGTTCATTAAAATGAAATAATTATATATAAGTCCTTCCCACCTGTCCAGTTTACTGCTTAAGGATAAAAGAGTGAACTCAGATTCTAATTACGCTCTTTGGTCTTCTGAGAAGAGCTCTGATGTTCAACATGTTGAGTAAAAATTTCCTAAGTTGTCATTCAGCTATGCCAATGACCAGATCCCTAGAAATGAAAAAAAAAATAAGTTTATCTATTTTTTTCTTTTATTTTATGGATGATGCTTTTGGTGTCATGTAGTCTGAGTTAATTCGGAGTTAATTTTTGTGTGAGGTGTGAGGTTTAGATCAAGGTTCATTCTTTTGTCTATTGATGCCCAGTTGCTCCCGCACCATTTGTTGAACAGACTCCCTTTTCTCCCTTGAATTGCTTTTGCACCTACGTCAAAAATCAATTTGGCATGTTTGTATGGGTCTATTTCTGGGTTCCCTATGTTATTCCATTGGTCTACATGTCTGTCACTCTGAAAATACCTCACTATCTTGATTTCTGTAACTACATAGCATAAAATTGGATAGTGTATTCCTCTAACTTTATTCTTTTCCCCCCATTATTTTGGTTAGTCTAGTTCTTTTGCATTTCCATATAAATTTTCAGATAAGCTTGTCTATATCTACAAGAACTCTTGGGATTCTGATAGGAATTGTGTTAAATTTAAAGATCAGTTTGTGGAGAATTGACCTCTTTTACTATGTCCTAGTCTAGTCTCTGTATCTTATCACTTCAGGTGAAATGTAGGCATCTTACCACCATTTAGGCCCCTTTACCCTCCCTACTTTATAATTAGTTGTTGTAAATATCTCCTTTATATACATTGAGAACCACACCAGACAATATTATACTTTTTTTTTTTAAAGATTTTATTTTTTTCCTTTTTCTCCCCAAAGCCCCCTGGTACATAGTTGTATATTCTTCGTTGTGGGTCCATCTAGTTGTGGCATGTGGGACGCTGCCTCAGCGTGGTTTGATGAGCAGTGCCATGTCCGCGCCCAGGATTCGAACCAACGAAACACTGGGCCGCCTGCAGTGGAGCACGTGAACTTAACCACTCAGCCATGGGGCCAGCCCAGACAATATTGTACTTTTAACCATCTAATGTAATTTTAAAAACTCAGGAGGAGAAACATAGTTTAGTTCATTTGTCTTTAAAGTTATCCATCAACATTAGTTACTTTTTACTCCTAAAAGTTCTATTTACTTCTTTTAAAATTTGTCTTTTCATAAGCTTCTTTCACTTTGTGTTTTTTCTCTAATTTCTTTATGCACATTATAGTTTTAAAATAGTGTATATTTGTCATTTTTATGATATGAAATTACTTTGCACCACATTTTGCTGTTTTTTTCTGACTCAATCTTGATGGCTCTCTTCTTCATGTGTTTTTTAAGCGTTTATCATGCTTTTGGCTGTGGGAATATTCTGAGGTGAATAGTTCTGAGAGAATTTCTTGGGTTCAGCCAGCACCCCGGGACACTACCAATGTAGGGTCACTTTAAGTTAGTGTCTGTGCCTGGGGTTAGCGTGACTGCACTGCATGAGTGCAAGCCCGTGTTTATGAATCTTCCGGGGAAACTCTCCTGTGCCCCCAGTTGGAGCTCCTGCCAAAACAGACACATTTCTTGATTGTTTTTCTTCCTCAGTAGGTGTATTTTTGTCTAGCTCACCTTCTCACTGAGTTGGTTGCCCTTTTAGGGTCTTGATTTTTTGCAGAGGGGCTAGTTTCCACTTGCTTGCATTTCATATGGTCAGGGCCTCATCTCCTGTTCCCCTGCAGGTTTAAACTGCAGGCCTCTTGGTACTGTCACCAGGATGTACTCCCACGGTCTCTGTAACTTCAGCTTCTGCTTATTCTGAGTTCTAGCTCTCACTTGATTTTTAGCTCTGGGAATTTTCTTTTCTCTCTTGAGAGCTCAGCTGTGCTCTCAGATTGATAATATTTTGTTCAGCAGTTGTAATAATTTGGTATCAGAAGTTTTTTCAGAATAGTTACTCCACTGTGTTACCAGAAATAGAAGTTTCTGACACATTGTTCTGTAGATCATAGATTGGTAGGTTGGGAAGCCACTCTTGGTTCCTTCCGAACTAGTTACTTGGGACAAAAGTTGCTTGCTGTCTTTCAGGAGGGGCTGTGGCTGTGACACTTAAAAGGAAGGAGTACAGGCATCTTTAGCACTGCTGTCATGTCTGTCAAGGAAGTAGAGGCTCAAGAAGAGGGGGAATATTCCACTGTGTCACGTGCTACAGCGAGGTCAAGTAAGATCAAGACTGAAAGTTGACAGTGGGATTTCACAATCGGGAGGTCTTTGCCAGAACGGTCTCCAAGGAATGGAGGGGAAGAAGCCTATTGTGGTTTTAATCTCTGGGAGGATGGTCCTTAGTCCAGGCAATTCCCATTTTTCTCAGAAAGAATGACTTATTGTTTATCAGTATGTGGCTGTTTATTTTATATTCTTTTATTTTAATTCTCTCTGGGTTCCAACCCTGCTTTAGATAGAGTAGCTCCATCTTTCGTGGAAACTGGAGTTACTCATAGAGCATATGACCTATCCCGTGTGTAGCTATCCTTAAAGCTTTCCTTTATATTTCCTCAAATGAGGCAATCGGAAGACAGAACTGAAGAGAGAAGAGCTGAGCTGGAGTGTTAAAGTAAGAGAAAGAATGTATGAGATATTGCCAGATTTAACATGAAGTTTCTTGTTATGTAGAGTTTCTAAAAATTATCATGAAAAATTTCAGACATACAAAAACTAGAAAGAGTAGTTCATCAACCTTCATTTGCCCATTTCCCAAATCAAGAATTTTTGCGCATTTGCCTCATTTGACCCCCCTTTTTTTTTTAAAGATTTTTAAAAATATTTTTAAAGATTTTTTAAGATTGGCACCTGTTGCCAATCTTTCTGTTTTTCCCGCTTTTTCACCCCAAATCCCCCAAGTACATAGTTGTATATTTTAGTTGTGGGTCCTTCTAGTTGTGGCATGTGGAATGTTACCTCAGAGTGGCCTGACGAACAGTGCCACGTTGGTGCCCAGGATCCAAACCGATGAAACCCTGGGCCACCAAAGCGGAGTGCATGAACTTAACCACTTGGTCATGGGGCTGGCCCCTGCCCCTTTTTTATTACTCTTTCCTTTGCAGAAATATTTTAAAGAAATCCCTGACATTTATTGTACATATACATACATACACATATATATGCTATGCAGTATGGAAATTGTCATACACAGTCACACTGCCATTATCACCCTTGATGCACAATTGACAATTCTTTAGTATCATCTGCTATCTACTATACTGAGAGTGTTAATGAGGCCTTTTTTTTTTTTTCTAAGCTCTTTGAACATGCTGAGATTGTTTCTCATTTGTTCTCTTTGCACTTATCATGCCCTCTGCCAAGAAGGCCCTACCCTGAGACCTTCCCATGGGGACTTCTCATCTTAGTTCCAAATTATCTTCTCAGTAGAGACTTCTAATCGCCGAAGCTAATGTCCTCTTTCCCCATGCCATGTTTCACTATCTCATCACTCTGTTTCACTGCCTTGTTGTCTGTTTACTTGTTTGTCTTCTCCACCTCCTAGATTGTAAGTACCGTTAGAGTAGGGACCTTGTTGGTCATGTTGTGTTTATTGCTCTGTGCCCAGAGCATGACGAGGTCCTAGCATATTGTAATGAAGTACATGTTTAGAAACAAGTCAGCTATTAGATTAATAAGAGAAGATTCCAAAGTTTTCTTAGTATTTTATAACCATTGTCTCTTCCTACAACTGATTCCTATTCCAGAGCTTTTCTTTTCTCAGGAGCTTTAACCAACAGCTGTGTTTGCAAAAAGTGCTGGGTTGTTGTCCCTTTCAGGACATTTAATCTTTTAAATCCTCAAAATATTTTGTAAAATATAAGTGAGTAAAGTTACTTCTGACCTGTTGAGAGGCAGTGTTTTTTACTGACATAACTCTTGTTTGAGATCACTTTATTTGAGCTTACACTTATAAATCTGTTTTAGCCCATAAGAAACAGGATGGAAGGATCTTATAGTGCACATATCCTTTAGCTGATTATTTGAACTTCTTTTATTTAGTACATCATTTGTAGTCCACGTTTGGGGGTGTTTTTTACTTGTTATATTGTCAGTTTGTTGGGAGTGTTCTTTAGTGTGAGAAGAAAATGTAACTCAATAAACAGATGTGATTTTATAATTAAAGTCTTGGATTCTTTTTGAAAATGTAGAATTTCAGACTAGCTGAAAAGATGCAAGAATGGTACAAAGAATTACTCTGTACTCTTTGCCAGATTCCCCAGCATTAACATTTTACCACATTTACTTTAACGTCCCTCTCCACTTGCCCTTTTTTTTTGAGCTGAGTAAGTTGTAGACACTCAAAACAAAGTCATTCTCTTTTATAACCATTGTACAGTGATCAAAAGCAGGAAATTAGCATTGATATAATACCATTAGCTAATCTATATATCTTACTCAAATGTCGTCAAGTTTCCTGTCATGTCACTGGATCACAGGTTGCATAGGGTTGTCATGTGTCTTTAGTTTCCATTAATCTGGAACAGTTTTTCCTATCATGAATTTAACATTTTTGAAGATTACAGGCCAGTTATTTTGTAGCAGGTCCGTCAATTTGGGTTTAACTAATGTTTCACAAGTGACATGATTTTCTTAATGTCTCATATCAGAAGCCATATTTGTCCCATTACAGATGTTTTCTTTGATCACTTGGTTAAGGTGGTCTGCCAGTTTTCTCCACTGTCAGGGTATGCTTTCCTCATTATATTTAATAAGTATCTTTGAGGGTCTTTTGAGATTATTTAATATTCTATTATTCCTGAAATTTTTTTCCACTAGTTTTAGCATCCATTGATGAATCTGCATTAATCATGATGATGATGATGATCAATGGTAATTTTCTAATTCCATAATTTTTCTACATTTGTTATTTGGGATTCTGAGGTAGGGAAGAGCTACCCCCATTTCATTTTATTTATTTCTTTGTTTTCATCAGTATGGACTCATGGATTTTTTTATTTAATAGGCTATAATCCATTATCATTAAAAAATTTTGGTACTTAAATTGTCATTTATTTGGCCGGTAGGAGCCTTTTCAACTGGCTCTTGTGAACTTTTGACATGTCCCCACCACTTTCTTAGTGTTTCCTTACTTTCTGGAACAACAAGATATTCTAGACCAGGGCTTGGCAAACTTTTTCTGTAAGTAGCCAGATAGTAAATATTTTTGGCTTTGCTGGCCATACGGTCTCTGTTGCAACTACTTAACTCCACCCTCACAGTGGGAAAGCAGCCATAGACAATTTGTAAAATAATGAGCATGGCTGTGTTCCAATAAAACTTTATTTACAAAGACAGGTGGCTGGCTGGATTTGTCCTCTGGGCTATAGTTTGCCAATCCCTCCTCTAGGTTCATATTGTACCTTCCCTATTCCAATCTCAGAATTGGCCATTTTTCTAAGGAGGCTTGGTTCCTTTTAATATGAATGATATTTAGAAACTGAGTTCTGAGCATGAGATATGCTCATTGCTACTGGGATGTCATTGATTCAAGACAGAGCTAGGTAATATAAGAATATATACATGTATACTTGTATATATATGTGTGTGTGTTTATGTGTACAGACATCTATATTTCTACGTCTATCTATCTATACAGTCATGTGCTGCATGACAATGTTTTGGTCAGTGATGGATCACATATGCAACAGTGGTCCCATAAGAGTAGAACCATATAGCCATGTAGTAGGCTGTACCATCTAGGTTTATGTAAGTGCACTCTGTGATGTTCACACACTGATGAAATCACCTAACAACACATTTCTCAGAATGTATCCTTGTTAAGCGATACATGACTGTATATATCATAAACCATTGTTAATAGTGAGATCTCCAATTCCATTTTAATACCACAGGGTTTGTTCTAGCTGTTCCACTTTCTGTATTTGTAATTTCTTTCTCCAACATTGACCAACCTGACTCCTCTTATCTGCAATATATATACTTGTTTGTTCAATCCTAGAATGTACAGAAAGTTTTAGAATTACTAACCCATATCTCTGAAAAACTAACCTATTAGAGTTTAATTTTTATTTACACTTCTTTTTTGTTTTTAACCTTAGGGTTCAGTTATATACTGTGCTCAAAAGTTACTTCGGTGTTCTCTCCCCTCCCTTTAGTAGGTTGTGTTTTTCATTTTAAATATAGTTAGGGTCATTTAGTTTATTTTTGCATTGCATTTTAGGCTATTTCTCCCATTCTTATTTTATTTCATATTGCTTTTTTGGAGTATATAAAACATGAATGTGGTTTCAAAATTCAAAATGTACAAAAAGGCTTATACAGTGAGGTGTTATTCCACATCTATTTCTTTTACCCAGGTTTCACCTGCCTCCTTTTCACCCTCTTCCCACCTACCCCATGTATGTAACTATTCTGCTAGTTCTCATTTACTGTTCTGTGTGTCTTTTTGCACAATGAGTGTATGTGTTTGTAATTCTTGTTTTTTCTTCTTTGTTACATAAAAGGAAGCATACTATAGATAATTTATCCTGTAATTAATTCACAAGCTCATAAGTTGATCAAGTTCAAACATTTATTTTTTAATTCTTTTAATCTTTAAAATTTTAATTTATTTTTTAATTTTTTGAGGAAGATCAGCTCTGAGCTAACATCTGCTGTCAATCCTCCTCTTTTTGCTGAGGAAGACTGGCCCTGAGCTAACATTCATGACCATCTTCCTCTGCTTTCTATGTGGGACACCTACCACAGCATGGCCTCTCAAGTGGTGCCATGTCCACACCTGGGATCTGAACTGGTGAACCCCGGGCCGCTGAAGCGGAACGTGTCCACTTAACCGCTGTGCCACCGGGCCGGCCCCAAGTTAGAACATTTCTGTGTGGCGAAATGAGTGGCTTCAGCTGAATCAAGTTACTGGAGGGGCGAGTAGAAACTTCATCAGGTTATGGTCGAGTTGAGCCAAGAACAAGAAGCAGACCAGGCTCACACAGGCGTTCTGCCTTGGGTTAACAAGATAATAAATACTTTGGGAGCAGAAATCTTGGTGATATCATTCTATCTCTTGATACTGCACTAATCTAGACTGTTGTCCTCTAATCTAGAGATTGCCCTCCATGCGTGATGCACAGTTGCCATCCTGGGATCTTCTTTCTCTGTCATCTTGGAAATTACCTTCGTACTTCTTTTGTACTGTGTTTCCTCCTCATTGTATCCCATGGCATCCTCTTTCTTAGTTTACTTTGTCATTTTGGTGGAGCACATCCGTTAGTAGCTTCATAAGAAAGAATACGTGAAATTTTTTTAGATCTGCCCTTCTGAAAATGTCTTTATTCTACCCCGATACTTGATTATTAGTTTGACTGCATATAGAATTCTAGGTTAGAAATAATTTTCCTTAAATTTTTCTTTACTGTTTTGTTGAAGTGTAATTTACATACATTAAATATTTCCAATGCTTAACATTCGTTCCTAAAGATCCAGTTTGTGCTCTAGTATCATTTCCCTTCAGCCTGAAGAACTTCCTTTGGTATTTCTTGTAGTTCAGGTCTGCTAGTGATGGATTGTCTTGGTTCTCCTTTATCTGAAAAGTGTCTTTATTTTGCCTTCATTCCCGAAGGATATTTTTGCTGGATATAGAATTTAGGGTTAATAACTCTTCCTTTTACTTTTAGAGATATTTTTCCACTGTCTTCTGGCTGCCATAAAAGAGGATGATAAAAAGATGTTTCAGGAGTGCTGACAGTGTTCCACTGTCTTCTGAATGCCTTGAAAGAAGATGGCAAGAAATCTGCTGCCATTCAAAATATTCCCCTCTATAAAGTGTATCATTTTCCTTTGGCTGCTTTAGATTTTGTCTGTATCTTTGGTTTTCAGCACTTTGATTATGATGGGTCTAGATGTAGTTTTCTTTGAATTTTTCCTCTTTGGGGTTCATTGAACTTCTTGAATCTATATATTTATGTCTTTCACTAAATCTGGGATGTTTTTGGTTAATATTTATTCAACTTTTTTTACTCATTCTCTATCTTCCAGGACTCCAATTACCTGTGTGCCTGCTCTTTTGATATCCCTTAAGTCCATAAGGCTCTCTTCATCTTTTTGTTCCGTCTTTTTTTCTCTGCTTTATAGATTGTATAATTTGTATTGATAAGGTTTAAGCTCACTGACTCTTTACTCTTTTATCTCTGCTTTGCTATTAAGCTCATCTACTGAGTTTTTTATTTCATATATTATATTTTTCAGTTTTAAAATTTCCATTTTTAAAGTAAATTTTTATTTCTCTGCTGAGATTTCCTATCTTTCAGTCATTCAAGTGCCTTTTCCTTTATCTCAGTAAGCATAGTACTGATAGCTGTTTGAAAATTATTGGCTAATAATTCTAACCTCTGAGTCATTTTGAAGTTGGCATATGTTAACCCTTTTCACTTTAGAATGGGTCAAATTGTCCAGGTTCTTTGTATGTGAAATAATTTTGGATTGTGTCTTGGATATAGTTAATGGTATCTTTTGTAGACTCTGAATTGTGTTAAATTCTGCTGAAGAATGTTGATGTTTTTGATTTCACTGGCAGTTAGCTTCAGACCCCATTAGGCTCAGACTCTAAGTCTTGTCTCCTGTAGATTTAAATCTCAGTTCACATGTTTAAGCCTTAATGATGCTATGTTGAGTCTGTCCTACATGTCTACACAGTTAAGGAGTCAGCTTGAGACTTGTACAATGTTTATAAGAATTAGGGGAGTCTCTCTTTAACTCTCTCCTCTTCTAGAATGCCACTGGCAGCCAGATGTGGTTGCCCAGGCTCTTTTCCCTTTCTTCTGGCCAGGCAGCCTGTGGGATTTCTCTTGAAGTTTTAGCTGCCTGTACTGTACTACTTCTGTGATGTCGCCTGCCCTTGGGGCAAAGCTGCCTCCCTCCCCCAAAAACCAAATACATGAAATTCACCCCAGTGCCAATTACATCTCCAAATTCTACTCCTCTCGCTAATCACCTCTTTTGTTTACTCTTCAGAATCTTCACATAGTTATTTTTGATGTCCCCCCCCACCCCGAGTTTGTAGTTGTTAACCCAGTTTGTTTTTAAGTAATTTTTCAGGCTTTGCTGCCAAGTATAGGCTCTCCCAACTTATCATTTTCATCAGGAATTTACCTGGTATGATATTGAAAAAACCTTTAGTAGGGGATGAGACCTGAAAGATAGATGTATTAGTGTTCTAGAGAAACAGAACCAATAGGATAAAGATGTACGAAGATATTTATTATAAGGATTGTCTCATGCAATCATGTAGGCTGAGAAGTCCCACGATTTGCTCTCTGCATGCTGGAGACCCAGGAAAGCTGGTGGTGTAAAATTCAGTCTGACTCTGAAGGCCTGAGAACTAGGGGAGCTGATGGTATAGATTCTAGTCTGGGTCTGAAGGTCTGAGAACCAGGAGTGCTGAGGTCAGGAGAAGATCAGTGTCCCAGATTAAGTTATCGGGCTGGAAGGGCCAAATTCTTCCTTCCTCTGCATTTTGTTTTATTCAGGCCCTCAACAGATTAGATGATGCCCACCCACATTGGGGAGGGTGAATTGCTTTACTGAGTCCACCAGTTCAAATGCTAACTTCCTCCAGAAACACTTTCACAGACACACCCTGATAGAATTAGGCAAATATCTGGGTATCCTGTGATCCAGTCAAGTTGACACATAAAGTTAACCATTATGGTAGGTTACATTACAGAGTTGTGTTGAGGAACCCTGAAGGGTTTTGAAAGGGCACTTCATAAAATATCTTCTGTATTTTAGGTGAAACATGGATTGAAGAGAAGAGATTAGTATTTGAGAGACCTGTTAGGAAACTTGTTATCTTTAGGCTACACTGTTGGAATAACCTGAATGCAGACAGTGCTAATCAAGTAGGAAAGGAAAGAATCTATTTAGGACACATTTTGAAGGAAGAATAGACAGAATTTGGTAATACAGTATTATTAATGGAGAGAAAGAGATTAGATGACTACTGTTTGCTGCCTAGGGATGATAATGATGTCATTAATCTGGATGCGGTACGCAGGCGGAAAATCTAGTTTGAGGAGAATAATAACTTGAATTAGAAACATGTTGCATTCTAAGTGCTTGCCAGTATTATTCAGCAGGAAGTTGAAAAGTTAAAGGAAAGCTTCAGAGAGCAGGATTGGAGATGAAGATTTAAAACTCTTTAACAGAGAAGTGAGATGAGGCTTAAGAAAAGAACCTTATGAAAGGTGGTAATTTAAGAGGTAAGTGAAAGAAGAGAAGTCAGCAAGAAAATTTGAGAATTGCAGAGAGAATTAGAAGAACCAGGAGACTGTGGTGTCCTGGAGGTAAAGGGAGAAGGGTTTATAGTCCAAGGGGCTGGTCAGTGGCATCCTGTTCTGGGGGGTGAAGGGTGCTAAAAAAATAACTAGCGTATACCATTGTTTTAATAGTGAGGATTTTCTTTCCTAGGAATACTGAAAACCTGTTTCATTGGTGAGGACAAAAGTCATGTTCCAAGGGAAATTAAAGAGTATGTCATGGGGGAAATAGAGGTTATGAGTCTAGACCACATTTTCAAGCTTTGGCAGAGTTGAGAATGAGAGAAATGGAGTGGTAGCTGGTAGCTTGAAGTGTGCAGAAGGAGAGCAGGGCCAAGCTCTTGGTTTGGTTGTATGCTGTTGGGAAGGCAACTATGGAGAGAATAATGAGTGTGGCAAAGTTCTAGAATGGATAGATAAAAATAGGATGAAGAACACACAATAAAGAGGTTAGGTTGTAAACATTTTTTCTTCTTATACAGGAAGGGAGGAGAAGATAGAAGAAATTATGGAGAAGTTTGGTCAGAGAGGAGTCAGTCCATATAGGAGGGGGTTGGGAATTTAAGGCGTTGACTGAGAAAGAGCGATAAGAGTGAAACTGACTTGTCCACTTTCAGTTATGGCATAGAAAATAGTTGGAAACTAATCTTTTTTCAGAGAACGACTAGAGAAGCTGGCTTACCCCTATCCTGCAGAAAACCTGTTGAGGATAGTTGAGAGGTAATAAGGGGGTGAATAAGAGAGAATAAAGGCTTGGGTAGATAAGGCTAGTATTTGGGATTGTTTGTCTCCTATGAATGCTTACTAATTTTTGGAGGGATCAGCTGAAAGGCTAAGAAGCTGAAAAACTGAGCAGTGCATTTGATACTCTCTTAGGGCCAGAGAGATAGAGATTGGAATTTAGGCCCTGCTAACGTGGTAAGTATATGGCTCTGGTGAACTGGTGTTCTTTGGGATTGGGATCCTGAAGGGTTACAACTTACAAGTAAGGGTGAACTGGATGTAAATAGACCCTAACAGGAACTGTAGCTCCACTTTGAATACATTTAAACCCTGAGAAGAGATTGGGGTAACTTATTGTATTTGTTTTAGTGCTTAGCAGAAGCAAATGTCAATCCTGTTTGGATAATGATAGTGTTATACAAGCCTTCAAATTATTACTACAAAAATTTTACAAATATAATATCTAGCCCGTAATAAAAAAAATCAGGCACAACATGATTCAAACAACAAGAATAAATCATTTGTTCAACAACAACAAATCAAACAACGGAAGATGGTGTTAGCTCCAAAGGGGGCCTCTGATATTGGAATTTTTAGGAGGCAACTTAATATAGTATGCTTACCTTGTTCAAAGAGATAAAAGAAAGGATCCAGCATTTTCAGCAGAGAACTGGAAACTTTCAAAAGAGTGAAATGGAAAAATCTAGACTTGAAAACATAATAACTGAAATTAGGAACTTAATGATTAGGTTCAATAGAAGATTAGAGCTGAAGAGAGAATTAATGAAGTGGAAGAGTTACTGAAGAGATTGAGGGAGACAGAGACATTGAGCAGGTCGAAAGTGGGTGATTGGATTCCTAGACAAAGGGTTCAGAGAGAATGGGGCAGAAGTGATATTGGAAGAGATTGCTGGAAAGTTTCCATAACTGAAGAAAGTTATCAAGCAATAAATTTAAGAAACCTTACTAACACCAAGCAAAATAAAAAGAAATCCATACCTTGGTATATTGTAGTCAATCTGTAGAAAACCCAAAACAAAGAGAAAAATGTCAAAAGCTGCCGGAGGTGGGGAGAGGGAATAGTATACTTTCAGAGAATCAACAGTTAGACCAATGGCTGGCTTCTCAACAGAAACAGTGGAGGCCAGAAGACAATGGAATATCTTTAAATTACTGAGAGAAAATAACTGACGCTCTAGAATTCTAAAACTTGTGGAAGTGTCCTACAAGAATAAAGATGAAATACAAATCTTTCAGACTTGACAATTTTTCATTTGCACTAGCCATTCTTTAAAATGCTTGAAAGACACATGTGACAGTGGCTACCATATTGGACAGCACAGATACTGACAATTTCTGTCACTTCAGAAGGGACAGCACTGCTCTAGGTACTGTATTAAGAAAATCATGAGGATATTTTGAACAACAGTCTGCCCTCCAAAAAGGGGAAACTTTAGATGAAATCAACAGATTTCTAGAAAAATGCAAATTAACAGAATAGATCTAATAAGAAATTTAAAACTCCAAACAATTTTCTATGTTAAATTTTTTTTTTTCTCGTGGTGTCTTTGTCTGTCTTTGTATCATGAGGAGTACCGTCCTCACAGAACGAGTTGGAGAATATTTCCTCTGTTTTCTGGAATAGTTTGTAAAGGATTGATATTATTTTTTTCTTTAAATGTTTGATAGAATTCACCCGTGAGGCTACCTGGGCTTTTCTTTCTTGGAAGATTTTAAATTACTGCTTTAGTTTCTTTATTTGTTATATATCTATTTAAATTTTCTATTTCTTCTTTAGTCATCTTCAATAATTTCTGTCTTTCTAGGAATTTTTCCATTGCATCTAAGTTGTCTAGTTGGTGTAAAGTTATTCATTGTATTCCCTTATAATCCTTTTCTTTCTGTAAGATTGGTAGAGATGTTTCCTCCTTCATTCTGGTTCTGTGGTCACCCCGTGGAGGTGGAACGGACCCCTTCCCAGTTAGTAGGATGTCTATGCTAATTGCACTCCATATGCTAAGAGAATTTGAAAGAAAATTTATTACTCCTGGGGAGATTAGGGCCGGTAGCAGCATGTCTGGCCTGGCCTGAGCCTGGCAGGAGGAGTGGGTTAGGCTTTTATAATGGCTAGGGAACTGGAGAGAAGTTCCCATGTGCAGGCTGGGGATTTGTGAAATTTGAATTTCCCTCTGGGGCCAAAGGTGGGAACACAGTGGACTTTCTTATCAACCTGTCCATATAGGTCAAAGGGGAAGGAGGAGCTGAGGCTTAAAATAAGACAGTGGTCAAACATCAAAAAAGGGAGCCACACTCTTTATTACAGGTCCTGAATTTGGAACTAAAAAAGAAAAATTTCTTCATTTTTATTCCTTTTCTTTAGATTGGATAATCTTGATTGATCTTTTTTTTTTTTCAGGTTTATTGATTTTTTCTTCTAGTTCAGAACTGCTGTTGAGCCCCTCTAGTGAATTTTTCATTTCAGTTATTCTTTCAATTTGAAATTTCCGTTGGTTCTTTTTTATAATTTCTCTCTCTTTGTTGATATTTTCTACTTGATGAGTCATTGTCATCATACTTTCCTTTACTTTAAAGAACATACTTATAATGGCTCCTTTGAAGTCTCTGTTGCCTAAGTCCAAAAACCTAGGCTTCCCGGAGACAATTTTTGTTGAAACTGCTCACCTTGCTTCCCACATATGGGTCACACTTTTCTGGGTTTTTTTTTGCATATCTTGTAATTTTTGGTTGAAGGCTGGACAGTTTTGATATATATTCTATATTCTGATTCTTTTTGCAGAGCTGGAGGTGGTTGGAGGTGGTTGCTCTTCTTGTTTGTTTAGTGACTTGCCTGTGCTAATTCTGTGGAGTCTGGTTCTCCTGCAGTGTGTGGCTGCTGATGTCTCTGCTCAGTTCTTCCTTTCCTGTTTTTATTTTTAAGCCTTACTTTGTAGTAATTGTCTTTGGGTCAGCATATCTTAGTGGTCAGCCTATGATTGGTCAGAGGTTGTGTTTAAACTCCTTGAGACAGTGAGTCCCCGACTCTGTCAGTGGTTCCTGTGAGCCTTGGGGAATGCATTCAAAGTTCAGGCAGTTTACAAGTCTGCCCTGGCTTTTGCTTTCTGTATTTGCAAGGCTTATGTTCTTCCAGGGATGAGTAGCTCTCTAGGGCACTCTTGTTTCTCTCCTGCCTATTTACAGTGTTGTGCGTGCACACAGCAGGAAAAGGTAGATTCTAATCAAGGCCCACTTTGGTTGTGTCATTCCGATTCTCCCTGTTAAATTTTGCGTTGGTCTGCTGATCTTTTGCTTGCCCTAACTAGTGTTGCAAACTCAGGCTAGCTGTGATATTGGCCTTCCCTGATATTTTTCCCCTTGAACCACTCTTGTTTTTGAAAATGCCCCTAGGCATGGAATTCTCTGTGTTCTGCTCTAAATAAACTTAGCTGGCATTGGAGCTGCCAGTCTTCAAAGCTTGCTCTGCCCTGGTAGGACTTCTACACCAAGGAATTGGGAGTGAGTGTGGGGTGGTGGGAGCCCCAGGCTAAACTATCACACGCTTCCACTGTTCTTACTGAGATTCAGTAGATTTTCTGGAATAAACACTTCTCAATTTGTTGTATGTCTTTAATCAGTATCCAGATCCTTAAATGGTTGGTTTTGATAATTTTGTCCAGTTTTATTGTTGGGGATAATATTTGTCAAACTCCTCATTAGGCTATTCTGGGCGTCTTTTCCCCTGCTTTCTCGCGCTCTTATTTTTAAACATTTAAATTTTATTTAAACTGAATTTCATTTCAGAATGTGTTATGAAGTAGTATCTATTGGCTATTTTTAAAAAATGATGTTAAGTGTATCTTAACATTACTTGTTGACTATTATGTTTCTTACTGATTTGTAATGTAAATTATTTATTTAATTTCGGTGAGATTTATTTTAATCCTGTCCTTTTTTTTTTTGCTTTATTCTGTCAATTATACCCTTTTTTACTATTTTTTACCATCTCTCGCTTTCAATTGCCTCCATCTTAGCTTCTGCATAGGCTCAACCTTTTCTCTCTTTAAACCTCTTTTGACTTTATCTCCTTGAGTTTCCTTCACTACCCAGGTTCATAAAGCTCTTGCTACTCTTCAGGGCTGAGACTAGGGTAAGGCAATGAGATGCCTGGGACACAAACATTTAAGGAGCGCTCACTCTTGGAGTCCTGCAAATGTGGAATTGGTGCTTGTATGACTTTGCTTTAGTAAATTTTGCATCCTGGGTGCCTTGCTTGCCTCACCCTAGTCCTGGCCCTGCTACTCATATTTCTCACTAGTATATATTTGTTGTAACATGGTTTCTGTCCCAAATAGGCTTTGTTTACTCAAATTTTTGAGCCCTTGCTCTTCACTCTTCATTGTGCTTTGCTCTTCACTCTGCATTGTGCTAGGTTTGGGGAATGTAAAGCATATCAAGACACTACTTTTTTTGACCCAGATGCTTCACATTTGCTCTTTGAAGTCTAGTGCCTTTTCTCCTTTCCTGCTCTTCCCTGCTTTTTTTTTTTTTTTACCATGTGACACTATTGACTATTACTGCCTGTTCATCCTAACACCAGTTCAACTCTTCAGAATGTACAGCTATTTCCATGGTAAAACACCTTCTCTAGGAGCCAGTGGGCAGTTGGGCAGTATATCAGTGGCTCTCCTAGAAGCTGGTGAGGATTAGGAATTGACTTGTGCTTTTAATCTGTCAGGATAGGAGTGTCCAGGATTTCTCCAGGGTTACTAGGCCTACACAGCTCTATCGCTGGGAAGGGAAGGTTGCTTCTTTGTTCATTTTCTGATTAGCATCTTATATAATTGGAATCCTTCCATCTCATTCCAGTGCTTTATGATACCTAAAAGCAAGCTTTGACTCCCTGCCTGGCTGTCTGGCTTATTCTTGCCAGCTTTGTTTCCTGGGTCCTGTGTTCTTTTCCCATTCTTTGCTGACTAGTTTTTAGTGTGATTTCCCTGAAAGACTCTGCTTTGCTTGGTGTTCTCACTGCTTGTTCATGAAAACAAACTCATGCAGTCATTTAATGAGTGATTATTGAGCACCTGTTTCATCCTAGACACCATGGGAGCCAGTGGTGTTACAATGATGAACCCAACCAAACATTCCTTGTCTTCTTGAGCTAGGGAGACAAATTAGGTGTGGGTCACGCCAACTGGGATATTTGCCACTAAGGAATGTTACAGATGCAGCTGACATAGGGACATTGGAGTTGAGATCTCTGTACCTCGATCTCACTTAACTGGCAGTTACTCCCCTTAATTTTGAACTCTTGCCTGCATCAGGACTTGACGTGAAGCACCCCGTTTTCAATTCTGGCTCTTCTTTTTGGATGGTCTTTCTCTTGCTTACAGCTTGCCCCCAACTCCTCACCCCACCCAAGGCTGCCATTGTTTGTATTCTTATTTGGTAGTGGGTACAAACCCTGATCATAAACCTGTCTTCCTTTGGAAATTATTTTCTCCCTTGTTTTCTTAACATCCAACTCTATTGGTTCTTTTTCTACACCTTTATTAGTTTCTTTGTTATATTTTTTACTTCTTTCTCTTTGCATTTCCTAAAAGTTGCCCTAACCCAGATTTTGTCCTAGGCCCTCTTCTGTATCAGCTTACACTTTCTTGGCAGTGTTGTCTATTCTAGAAAACTTTGGGTTACCATCTTTATGCAGATGGCTGGCTAATTTATCTAAGTTATGCTCTAGTTTCCAAGTATTTGGTGTAGAGGTATGTATAGAGATATGTATTTCCATGTAGAGGTGTATAATACCCCAAGAAG
This sequence comes from Equus asinus, assembly GCF_041296235.1. Classification (NCBI taxonomy): domain Eukaryota; kingdom Metazoa; phylum Chordata; class Mammalia; order Perissodactyla; family Equidae; genus Equus; species Equus asinus. The sequence continues at coordinate 8,913,494 of NC_091808.1, read as the reverse complement.
AATTCATCATCTTCTCTTAGTGACAATATCGTCTACCAGTCTCCTCACCTGAAATCTGAGATAATTGCCACCTCCTTGCTGTCCTCCAGATCTGCCTGGTTGCCAAGTGGTGCCAGTTTGTCCTGTGTCATATCATGTTCAGGATTTCTTTGTTTCAATGTCTGCGTGTACAACTCTAGTTCAGGCCTTTCTTTCCTTTTACCCAGTCTCTTCTACTTCTTTCCTAAGGTGTAGCTGCTGCTAGTCTTTCTCAACTCCAGATGACTGAACCCTATGCCAGGTTAATTTTAATTCTGAAACACAACTCTGATTTGTCGTTGTTCTCTTCTGCTCATTCATGCTTCAGAAATTCCCTACTGACTTGGAAAAGTTGGGCTGGTTTTCTAGACCTTCCAATTTGTTTTAATTTCCTTGCCACTGCCTCCCTTCATATGGGCTGGACTCTGTCCAAGTGTAATTCATGTTGCAAGAACCTGCCTGTGTTCTTCTGTGTCTCCATTTTTGTTTCCTTCTGTGGCAGTATGCGTTTCTCACATTCTCAGTTCTTCTTTAAAATCTTTCCTGAAGCTCACTCAGATTTTGTGATCTGGAGATTTTCCCATCATATGTACATTTACCCATACTTTAAAAAATATACTGCTTATCATTTCCCAACTCATATTGTTATTTCAATATGATTTTTGTAAATCGAATTAACTTTTGTATTCTTCATTGTGCCTAGTACGGTACCTTGCAGAAATATTTGTTGAATTGAGTGGATGAATGCATTTCCAAATTAAACCATCGGTCTGGACTCCTCTATGTACCTGTCCCACTACCTTGTTGTTTATGTAAGACCATCTGTTTCTCTCCCTTCTTGCAACTTTTTGCCTTTATCTCTAAATCTCTTCATGTGTCACTAAGTGACCTGTTACCCTTTGTCTCTGTTGCTTCTCTTCTCCTGAGTTAGTATTAATTTAAATTTAAAGAAAAAATTCTGGTGAAGGATGTGTGGGAAATTTAGAGGAAATGGAAGGTGGTGTTCAGAATGACATCTTGATCCGATGTATGGGAAAGCAGGCTGCCCACCAGGATTTTGGAAATTTGCAAGTATAGGCTTGAATCCTGGGCTTATGGCCAGCCTAGAGTAGAAAGTAGAAGTTGTGATGACATGTTCAGTATCCAGGTGGAAGGCCAGGGGGGCCAGCTGCATGGCCCCACATTCCAGTCCCCTGATCTAGGCAGCTGCCTTAGGAACAGCTGCCTGAGCTTCTGGTCAGATGACTGGTTTGAAATGATGGCAGGTAAGAAAAGGGAAATAGATATCTAACTACAATATTGCCATTTCTTTTTTGAAAGCTAGTGAACCGTCGGGGTTCCCTGCATAGTTCTGGACTTCAGGTTGAGGCAATGAATTAGATTTTGTTAATGAATTCTAAGGAATTGATTTACTTGGTTTTGTAGAGGAACGTCATTTATCCAAGGTTAAACTTAGTAAATGCCACTTTCTTGAGCCCTAATTTAGTACTTATTTCGTTAGAGCCTTTAGATTCTAGATCTTTATACTATTATTCAAACTATATTCCCTCCTGCTCTTGTGCATTTCACAAGCTGAATAGAACAGCGGAACTCCTTAACTTCTGCCTCATTGCCGTATTTGTGGAGGTTTTTAGTTAAAGTGGCTCAAACAGGCAGGCTGGTGATACCTGTGAGGGTGAGGGCCTTGAAAAGAAGCTCAGGACAGACGGTACGCTTGACTAACTGCCTGGGAGAGAGTGACACCAGGACCCAGGAGGGCCACCACATTGCCTTTGTCATGCAAATACTAATTTTTTGAGAGCACAGAGGCTACAGGTTAACTGGTCTTTAGTCACCCATTTCTCTTTGGTTTCAGCTAGTAAGAACTGAGCTGCTCAAGGCAGGAAGAACTCTGAGCTGAGCAGTGGAGGCCCTCCTGGATTGGAGAGAAGAGGCAACCTTGGAACCAGTAATGAGCCATCCTGACTACAGGCTGACACTCCGGCCCCTGGAGACCCCCAGAGGTACAAAAGGAAAATGGAATCTACTCTAGCAACTGGAGACCTGAAATCAAAGTGGAATGGAGGTTCAGGGCGGGTCTTACAATTGAGGGGAGCTTAATTCTTTTCGTGACCTGTTAAATATTCTCCCATGTTATTTATTCTAGAATTAAGTATGGTTTCTTGTTGTCTTAATTTATTGTTATATCGAATACAGCTGTTTAATTTCCTCTAGAAAAATGACAATCTTTGTAATTCCTATTTTTAAAAAGTTTGTGTCTATAAACAGCAAAGCATACTGAATCTATTATTCAGATTATGTCATGCATATTGTAATGCTGATTTAAAACTCAAGTCTCCTCTAAGTATATTTTATTCATGTTTCCTTTACCCATTCTTTCCTTTTTGTGACTATTTGAATTCATTATCAGAGAGTTTCATTCTCTTGTTGGTCCTTCTAAATTAAAAACAGGTAAAATATCTCCAGTTTTAAAAATACAGAGTGTTTGATTGAGGAAAGAGTTGATTGCTGCCTCATGTTTCTAGGTGTGTCCTCTGTGGTTGGCCCACATGGTGTTGGTGCTTCGCCAGGTGACAAAAAGTCAAAGAACAAGTCCCTACGAGGGAAGAAAAAGAGCATATTTGAAACCTACATGTCCAAGGAAGATGTTTCAGAAGGCTTGAAGAGAGGAACACTTATCCAGGTGCTTAAAACAGACTAGAAAGTTATTCCTTGAATATGTAGAATGAGGAGTAATCTGTCTACTCATTAAATTATTTATTGTTCTGTGATGTGTGCTTTGAGAGAAATGATGACATAACAGGCACAGGGCCTTCCACTTGTTAGACCTGCTGTGCGATTAGAGATGATAAGTGCCACAAGACAGAGACAGACAACATGCTCTGAGATTTGAGGGGAGAGAGCCATTATTTCCAGTTAGGGTTATCCAGGAATGTTTTATTGGAAGGGGAATATTTGAGCCAGGCCATGGCTTGGTGCCGTTTGAATGGTGAGGATAGAGAAAGAGCTTTACAAACAGACCGACTAGTGTGGCTATAAGAAACATTGAGAGTTCAGTTTGCCTGGAGCACATGGATGCTGAATGATGGAGAATAAGGTTGAAAAGGAAACAGTAAATAGCAGCAGACAATATTTGTTGAGTGCTTTATAGTTTACAAAATACTTTGACAAGCCAGTTCAGCGGTTTGGCTCAGCAAACGTTTATTGAGCATCCACTGTGAGCCAGGAGCAGTTTATAGTTGGGAACATGCCGATGGGTGCTCTCAAGACGAAGGTGGATGAGACTGCCTTTCTGTTCTTTGAGCTGGCAGTGCAGTCCGGGGCAGGCAGTCACGTGAACAGGTGACTTAGGGAAAAATGCTAACTGCTCAGATAGAAGTGTGACCAAGGTATATGGGAGAATGTTGGGGGGAACTGGGAAACTCCAGGAGGTGACAACTGCAGTAGATATAGAAGGATGGCTAATTTGGACCTATTAAATGGGTGATATGTGTGTGGGAAAGAGCTATGGAGAGATAGTAGCACTAAGGAAAATAAGAACTTGTGAAACAACATGGAGTAAGGCAGCTTAGATCTCCTTACGCATGAAATGTGGGGCAGATAGCAGGTAACGAGGAGAGGGAGGCAGGGACACATATTCTTTGAATTAAGTCTATTTCACAATTCTTGGATTTTGTGTAGAAATACTGCCATGTGTTACCTGGCTCACTTGAAAATGTTGACTGCGTTCCATTTTCTCTCATTCTGATTTGTGTTTTTGGCTAAAGATCCATCCGATTAACAGATACTATCATCTCCTCTTCCTTTTTATCACCTTATTGTATTTACCTGTGGTCAAGTGCACATATGATTAATGTAGACTCTTGAATGGAGAATGCTTTTTAACAAATGAATTGATCTCTCTGATTTTAGAAGTACTATTGGCTTTTTTTTTTAAAAGCTTCCCTTGGATTTCTTTGATGAGACCTCTCTTAGGACGGTCGAAGTTGCCCTTGGACATTTGTCCATTCGTTAATCCACTCATTTGCTGGTTATCGGTCAGTGCACATGCTGAACTCCGTTTTATCTACATTTTGTTCTTGGTCCTCATCTCGTTTCACGTACAAGGACCCATTGTGCCTTTCCCATTCTCATCTCCTGCCACTCTCCTCCAGGTGCATTCTGCTCCATCCACCCTGATCTTCAAAACGTTTCCTATAAAAACTCTGCTTTTTGATTCTGCTATGACTGTACACGCTGTTCCTGGTGCTTGGAATGCTTTCTCTCACTATCTTGATGTAATTGCACTTGACCTTTTTAAGTCCCTACCTAAATGTTACCCGCTTTGAGACGCCTTACTTTAATTCTCCAAGCAGAATCAGCCATTACCTCTTTCCTGAAACTGACTTCTTTGTTTACCCTTTATTCTAAACCTATTTCCATTTCTTGGCATTTCTGTTTCCTCAGATAGACTATTCATTTCCTTGTGGGCAGGGTCCTGTCTTACTCCCACAGATTAGCCCAATGCCTGGCATTTGATGCTTAGTGAGTTTATATTGAATAAATATTTATTTACTGAGTAAAGGATCAACATGCTATCTTTCAAGAAGAGTAAGGAGAACCTTGGTTGTTATAACTCGTAAGAAAAATTGCTTATAGTTTTGTTGATAGAATTTACAGGGATAGGGTGAGGGAAATATCCTATAATGGTATTAGTTTTTGCTCCTTTCTATTAATTTTTACTTTTGAAGCAACTCTTTCCTGATAGCAAAACAAAACCAAGCAAAAAGCTGATCAATATAACAACTCTCATTCCCAGGAGTTTGTAAGTGATTCCTCCTGGCCTGTGACATCATGAGACTCTGCAGCCAGAGCCTCCCCTCGCAGATGAGAACAGTTGTTCTCTGCAGATGGGGAAGGGAATGGGTTCCAGATATGAGGTCACCATGTGAAATATACAACGCTGTAAATAAGATTTTCATAGGCAGAGAAACAGAGTCCATCTGCTTTCTGATACAAACTTTATTGTGTGCAGGCCTTGATGGGTAAGGTGAAAAGCTAGGCAAGAAAAGATATTTGAATGCTGTTGGAGAAAATTGAACTTATAAGATATACTTACAAGCATTTGTTAACTTTTGTCTTCAAACTTAAGTATATTGACTCCTTTTTCTTCTCCCCATCCAGAGAAGAAACTTTTATTGAGAGATATTGAGGAGGTGTCTTTAAATAGGAGTAGAATAATATTTTTATTTTGTTTTTTATACTTTGACCAATAATTTTGACATTGCATTGGTATTTTGCCCTATGTGGGGAAGAGGAGTTCACAGGGACCAAAAAAATCTCTTTCCTATGTTTGAACTGACTAACAATAAGACATGGTCGTGTACATGTAGTTTTGAAAATTTTTTTGTAAACAAGTTTGCATAGCAAAGAACATGTGTCCTTTCTCTCTCCGTAGGTGCAGTATTGGGAGGTTATTATAGGAGATGCTGGGTGAAATGAGAGTAAGGGATAGGCCTGGAAGGGCCTCAGGTTTGGGTGATGACCAAAGTGACATGGGTCTGAAGATGGTAGAACTGGCTGGTTTCATGAACTAATATTTTGGCTAAACGTGGTTGAGGCTGAGCCCCAGAGCTGCCTGAGGCATGATGACAGAGTTCCTTTTAGAATAGAATATTGGTGTAGAGTTGTTATTGGACCGCAAAAGAAATCCTAGTCCAGGAAGACAGGACAGGATGGGCTAGTTTCTGGGACATTCACCATTTGTTAAGAGTGAAATCAGCTGGAAAACATTTGGGTGTGAATTAAAGAGAAGAATAGAGGTGACATTACAGTGGACTGCATAGTCATTTAGAAGGAACAGATGATATTCATAACATTAATACAGGGGTGGTGGGAGAACTTCAGCTCTGCAGACATTAATTAATTAGCTCAACAAATGTTTCTTGACTGCCAATAAGTGCAAGGCATATACTGGTGAGCAAGATAGGCAATTCACCAGGGGAGACAGGCAAAAACAACTGAAGAAATAAAGAGAAAATTACAGCCCGTGACGAATGCTAACAGGAAAGTAAGAAAGATGAGAGAGAATAATTAGGGGAGCTAATTTCCATAAGGTGGTTAGGCCTCTCTGAGGAGGTGATCTCTGAATTGAGGTCTGAATGGTGACAATGAGCCAGCCATTTGAAGAATTAGGAAAAGAACATTATGGGCAGAGAGATCAGCTTGTGGAAGAACACCAGTTAGAAAAAGGCTTGGTGTTTTTGAGGACTAAGAAGGAAGTCGTTTGGACAAAGGGAATTACAATGTGGGAACAAGTTGGAGAGTTAGGCAGCTGTCACCATTTTAAGAACGGTGGGGAGTCACTGAGGGATGTTAAGCAGTGGAAGGACATGATCTATTTTATTCTTTAAAAACATCTCTTTGACAGTTGTGAGGCAAATAAACTAGAGTGCAAGCTGGGAGACCATGTAGAAGGCTATCAGAGTAAACCAGGCAAGAAAATATGGAGACGTGAACAGGGCGGTGGCAGTGAAGATGGAAAGAAGTGGATGAATGTGGAGCTAAAAGTGGCATGGCATGCAGATAGATTAAATGTGGAAAAGGGAGGAATAAAGGATGCCTGCTAAGGTTTTGAGTAGAGCACCTGGATGGTTGATGTTGCTGTTAACCAAGATAGGGAAGACTGAGGCTTGGGATGTGGTGCTGGTTTTTGGGGGGAAGGAAGCAGATGGCATGAATGAGTGCAGAGGCCCTGATGGTGCCTGTGGCACACAGAGAGGCAGTCTGCAGTAGTTAAGAGCAAGGACTCTGGAGCCAGACTGCTTGGGCTTGAATGTGGTCTGAAAGGGGGCACCTCTCAGTGCCTCAGTTTTCTGTTTGTAAAATAGAGGATAATAGTACTTACTTCATAGGGTTGTTTTGGGGTTAAATTAGTTGATGTACATAAAGCTCTTAAAACAGTGTGTGACACGTAGTATACCAGTATAAGTGTTATTTACAATTGTTTTTATTGCTATAAGAGAAGCGTCTGTTATTCAGCTCTGGTGGTTGCTGCCATGTGGGGTTAGCTGATTTTTTGAGAAAATCTGGAAATACATGTTTGTGTGTAAAGTTCCTCAGTTGTAAGCATTCTCAAACATCTTGTAAGCCAAATAAAATATGTTTGTGATTGCCAAGTTAGGCTAATTAGCTCAGTTGTGTGGTACTTTTCTACAGTAACATTCAGCCCCTTAGGTGTAGGCGTGGAGAAGGCAGGTGTCAACAGAGAGTGAGGTTTTGCTAGTTGAATATGAGAGGAAGAGTGGACCCAAGGCTCAGGGTTTGCAAGGGCAGGAGGTACTGATAGGCCGTAGCAACTAGCTGGCCGAGGAAGGGAATAAACATAGTGGGAAGACGATGAATTGCAAAAAGGAGGTCAGATCCATGGTTGGAGGTCTTACTGAAGACGATGAATTGTTGAAATGGAGTTTTTGCCTTAAGTGAGCTGGGAAACTAGAAGATTGTGATCAGAAAGTGTGCTATTTGACTTTTCCTGTTTGGAGGTGGTGTGATTAGCACTGACAAGATACCAGCTATGAACATGGGAGAGAGTGGCTGGTGTGAGTGGAGGACAGGGTGGCTGGAGTGACTGGTTAGGGTTACCTGGTCATCCATATGGATGTGAAGTACAGTAAGTGTTTATAGGAATGGAGGTGGAGAGGAAGACAGTGAGCTATGAGTCAAAGCATTAGTGAATCAGGGAAATGATCAGAAGGTTTGAAGAGGATGGGACCAAGGAGATATAGCAGGAGCTAGTGACATTAACTTCAAAGGATCTGGGGGTTTTGAAAGAGAAGGGAGGAAAAAAATAATTTTAAAGCCACAATGGGGAAGCAGGGAGGAAACATTCTTTTTCTGGTCCCTGAGAAACATGGGATAGGAGAGAGAAAATAGGCTCCCTTTGAGGGCACTTCAAGGGAAGTGATCGTATCAGGGGACAGCCAGGTTTCAGTTAAGGCAGGGAGGAACAGGAGCAGTCAGAGAAGAGACGGAGGATGTAGGAGCCTCACTGATCACCTGCCAGGCCTGGGAAAGGATTGAGGAGAAAGAGCAGAGATGAAGGATTGGGGCAGATTAGGTGATGCTCATAAAAATGTGGAAATGAAGTCCTGGACTTCTGTGGGGGGGTGAGACAAAACAGCTGCAGCAAGTCTCTTTTAGTTAAAAGACCATTTCTGGACATGCTTTAGTGACAGCTTCTTCCATCAGGCTGTGGGGCTGTCTCTGGTCTGCTATGGAACTCTGTAGAGATTCCTTCCGTGGTGCGATCTGTACACTCTAGGGGATCTGTTCCTGAGGTCCAGTTCTGGAGAGTACGCTCCAGTCAAATTGTAAATGTTTTTCTTCTACAAGTCTTCTGTCCTTCCCTGTGTGCTTTTACCTGTCAGGAAGTTTGGAAAAGACAATCAAGAATAGAATCTTTAAGGTCCTTTAAATATTTGTTCTTTTAAATAGAGCCTAGATACAGCCCTGAGCAACCTGTCTCTTTCCCCTGAGCTCAGCCTTGGCCTCTCTAAGTGCTCTGTACTTAAGGTACTCTCAAAGCGGAAGGCATTCTCATCCCTGTACTTCTTCATGTACTAAACATTCACTGAGCTAGAAGGGATGATACTAGAATAGCAATTGGGGGGGGACAAAACTTAGGTTAGAAAAACATGCCTGCAGTCAGAGAATAAATTTAAAAAAATTTAACTTCAATGAATTTACTTTTACTTATCTGGAGAGTCTTCTCCTCACTAGACTGTAAGCTCTTAGAGGGTAGAGACTGTCTGTTGTTACTCTCCATTCTGTCCCCGTCGATTAGTATAGTGCCTGTCATGCTAGTCGTCAGGAAGTATTTGTTGAGCGAGAGGAAGAATATTTAAGATAAATGTAATAAGCCTTTTTCTTCCCTCCCTCAGCAAGAAACAGCTGTCCTAGAAGTGAAACTGCAGTGACATTCATAAAAGGGGACTGGCCTCGGGAGCCTCGCCGTCCTTATCTCCTGGCCCTTCTCTCTCTTACCCTAAGCAGAGGCACAGCAGGAGGGGAGAAGAGTATTTGCCCTCTTAATCGCTCTTGCTTACACAGGGGTCTCTGCCTGTGTTTCTCTTCTGATTTATCTGCAAATTTTGCTCCTCCTTCAAGGACCAGGTCAGACACCAGCACTGAAGCCTTTCCTGGTGCCCCCTGGTGAAAGTGAGCTGTACCCTCACTTACGGCATTCTCCATGTTTTACTTTATAAACAAGGACTGAACCTGCTCCTCACTCTCTCTCCCACATTGTCTGTCTCAGGGTCTTGAACATAGTCAGGATTCAGTAAATAATTGTGGAATTAAAGACTGAATGAACATTTGTAGTCGTCTACTTAGGATGTTAATAGTAGTATAAACTGTTGCATGGAAATTTGTAATTTAAACATGGTGCACCAATGAAAGAAAGAATTATTTTCTGCTTTATTTTATGTTCTCACTTATTTCGTTAATTATGTATCTTTGAGTCTTTCTACTCATTTTAGTGGGGAAATGTTATTTAAAACATTTTCTCAAGACAAGCTTTTAGTCTGGCTCTTAGGAAAATAACTGCCTCCATCCGTGAGTTCCAGCGGCCTTCAAATGCAGCTGGAACGTGGGGAGGGTTACAGCTTCCTGCAAGAGCCTCAAATACTGAACTGCTATTGAAGGCGGCCCCCACCTGCACCCCTGTGCGTAAATAGAAGCAGACCCTGGTTTGGTGCTGGAATAACATGAAGTCGAAGGCAGACTGGGTGGCCTGGCTGTTGAAGCCAGGATTCCCATTTACATTAAGAGCTGATTCTGGACCTTTTTGAATTATTGACTCATTCAGCTCTGAAGAGGGGCCAGAGTAAAAAATATACATCCAGTCCCTCAAGGCTAAGTATCCAGGTTGGAAATCAACCTGTATCACTTTGAAAATTGTCACAGAAACAAGCAATTGTGAAAAAGTCTTAGAGAATAAAAAAGGTCATTATGCAGTGAGGCGTAATAGCCAGATAACCTTGTTCTTAAAGTAAAAGTTTAAATTTGAAGACTAGCATATAGGGGCACATAAAATCCCAATAGTTCTCACTTTCCTACTCCATGCCAAGCTCTTGCTTCTCACCTCTGCCTCTTTGCAGCAAGGTGCCGGCGTGAGCTTTCAGTTTTTGATGGAACCCTGTGTCAGACATCAATATGAATCATGTTTCATGCATTTAATGAATAGTTCTCATACATCTAACTTGTTTCCTAAATCGAACTGTTTAATTAATTTAAAAACTTTTTATTGGAGAATAACATACTTATGGAAAAATCGTAAGTGTATAACTGGTTAAATTTTCACAGATTTTCCTTTTTATTTTAAAGGGTATATTGAGAATTAATCCAAAGAAGTTTCATGAAGCCTTCATTCCTTCCCCGGTAAGTTCAATAACTTTATAATAAACTTAATGTCACATTTAATTTTTTAGATGTGCTCTGAAACTGAAATCATATATTCAAACTAAAAGGCAGAGTAGTAAAACAAAATTGAGGATGGGCAAGAATTTGTTTCAAATTTAAATAAACAAAATTTGCCTTTGGTTAACAACTCCCTCTGCCAGTCTTAAAATCACACTTCAAATGAAAGGGATGGCATTTGTTACCAGGCTGCAGAGAGCAGCTGAACCCGCGCAGACACCCACCAGTTCGTGTAACTGGATGCCCTTGGTTTATAGCTTAAAGGGATTTATGGGTTTTCCACTGATTTAAGTTAATCTTTGCTAAACAAATACGCTATCTACTTTCAATCTACTGCATGAGCTAATCTGAAAATTTGTCCAAAAATAATGCGTAATGCATTTTTATTTTTGGTCCGAGTTTCTCACTTCACTTTTAAGCAGGTGATAGGACTGAGGACAAGGCTCTTTACCGTTGGGTCTTTATATCCTTTCTTACGTTCATGACCCATTTTAACAGGCTCTCTCCTGCTAAGGGAAGTTCTCTCTGATGTTTAGTTAGCAGCAGGTTTCTGGATAAGGCTTAATTGTGCAAAGCTGGGAGAGAAATATTCTTGAATTCCTGACCTAACTTTTCCAGGACGCCATAAATAGGATAGTTGTAGAATTACCGATTTTTCACAGTGGAAGAGACCATAGGAATACATTTCTGCTTATAGTTGAGGACATGGAATACATATATTTTAGTTAACATATTATGTGAATTGACAAGTTTAATGAGAATACAAGTTTAGTCATGAACTTTATGGATATTGTTGTTGTTGTTACAATAACTTTAAAACCTCTTCTCAAACTCTGTTTAGTCCTTGTTTTCCCTTGCCCTCCAGAAGCCAGGGATTCACATTTGTATCTCAAGTTCAGGTCTTACCCATTGGATTAGATAAAAACTCTCACTCGCGTGTCACATTGTTCTCTCTGAATCATGTTCTGTTCCTGTGACAGAACATGGTACAGTCGTGCACCACATAATGACATTTTGGTCTGCGATGGGCTGCATACACAGCTGGTCCCGTAAGATTAGTACCATGTGGCCTAGGTGTATAGTAGGCTGTACCTTCTAGGCTTGTGTAAGTACCTCTGTGATGTTCGCACGACACGAGATCACCTGACGATGCACTTCTCAGAACATATCCCTGTTTGTATCCATATCCATGACTGTATATATGCTGACCCAGGTACTTGGATTGTAGAATTGAGGGTCAGATTTGAGGTAGTAACTTAGCTGCAGAAGCAGTTCTGTCATACAGTGGGAGAACAGTTTACATAGGTGTTAGATTCCAGAGTTTGCTCATAAGGTGAAAATCACATTTAGTGATCAAAAAAATTACCCACGAAAATCTCTTAATAATGTGCTGTGTTGGAGATGGATAAACCATCTCAATAAGTCTAGCATGACCAGCATTTTCTCCACATTAGAAAGAATGACTGTTTCTTCATTGCCATACTGGTTGAAGGAGCTTGATTATATTAGGGGCTCTGGTGTGTGAAAAACATGGATTTTTAAGCGTGAGAATCACACCCAGTGCAATAATGAGTTCATCCTGAGAGGCACCTGGGAACTGAGCTGATTTCCAATCTCCCGTCTCCCGTGCACACTGAGCTTTGCTCTCACTGATTGGAATGATAAGGGGAAGTACATATAGCGTTTTGAAAATTTTACTCTTTCCTTTCTCTCTTCCTTGAGTACACAGTATTGAATTTTTCTAAGTTAGATCCCTGTCAGGCCAGCTCCTGACAAGTGTGGGGCCTGGGACATAAGAACAGAGTCACGCATGCCTTATAATAATATTTAAAAATTATAAATCAGACTAACAAACTGTTAAGTAAAATACATTCATGACAAATAAAATATATCCCTTGCCAAATATAGCTCCACGTACTAGGGTTCAAATGTAGAACTTTGACTCCTTGGAGCTCCCTGCTGAAATGTGGCTGCGTGGACAGGGTCCACCTCTGGCCTGCCCCTCTTCCCTTCCCAGTCCTGGCTACGTGACCCCTCTTTGCTGCTCCCTCGTTCAGCAAGGGCCTTTGCATGCACCTATGTAGGTGCCTTATCCCACATGTCTAAGCTCTGTCCGTACCCCTTAGAAATACCTCCCTTTAGCTACCTGTCAAGTCCAGAGGTGCCACCTGTTATGTGGTCTGCCTTTGGGAAGACAGAACTGGGGAATATGCCTGTATAAGCCCTGGAAGTGGGCTTGGGGCTGAGTACAAGTGGGAATGCACATCCATTTGGCCCTGAGAACTCCTTACCTAATGGGGAGGGGTGTGGCTGGAGGAGGGCCAGAGCAGAGATCCTCTAAAGTGTGGGGCCTAGTTAGGTTCCTGTAAGTTAAATTCATGTGATTTAAATTTGCAAATGATGTGTTGTCACTGTTTAATCTGGCTTGTTAAAGGAAGTTTAGAAGCAAAAGTTACTGATGTTTCAAGAGCTCAAGTTGTTCTTGAAATTGTATTCCTTGCATGTCCTATTTAGAATTTTTTAGACAGTGGTGATATTAGGATGGCTTATTTCTATAGCTCTTTTATTCCCTATCTGGCCACTATGAAGTAGTAATATTGTCTCAAAGGGAGAAAAAATGCCAAATGATTTACTTCTAAGTAATTAAGAACAGACTGTAAAAGCTCTCTCGCGGCCCAGTTGTGAGTGATTGTAGATACTCCGGTTTTGGACACTGGGACAATCCTGCATTTTAGTTTTGTGGCTTTTTGGTCAGTTTCAGGTTCTTTTATTTTTTTGAGGAAGATTAGCCATGAGCTAATATCTGCTGTCAATCCTCCTCTTTTTGCTGAGGAAGACTGGCCCTGAGCTAACATCCGTGCCCATCTTCTTCCACTTTATATGTGGGATGCCTGCCACAGCCTGGCCTGCCAAGCAGTGCCATGTCTGCACCCGGGATCCGAACTGGCAAACCCCAGGCTGCCAAAGCGGAACATGCTCACTTAACCACTGTGCCACCAGGCCAGCCCCTCAGTTTCAGTTTTTAGAAGCATTTTAGAAAGCAATTGAAAAAGAAGATAATAGAGGCAATAAATTACATGTAGATAAATCCCACCATTGGTCTGGATTTCTGAGTATACATAGCTCATGTTCCATATCAAGTGTGAACTTGAAAATGCTCACAGGTAGACTAGGAGGTTGAATGTCAGAACCAGGGCCTGAATGTTACTGTCCCCTGCTTCAGCAGGAGGAATAAAGACAGGAATTGATTTTAAAGAAGATGTAGCCACTGCTCTGACAATAAGAAACAGAAAAGTTTCCTTGTTGGTAAAATGAGGGGTGGATTAAATATTCTCTAATGTTCCTCACAACTTTCAAATTCTAAAGTTTTCGGAGAGATAGCAATAGACTAGTTTGATGAAATTATGTAGGTTTATTCTTACTCTAAAAACAGTTGTGAGCTTACACAGTGTCATTTGCTATGTTAAAATATCGACTTAAGTCAGCAGGCTAGGAACAATGAATTGATCATCAGGTATAAAAAAGTACTTTGCTTTAGGGGAAGTGGACTCAGGTTCGTTATAATTTCTACTGATAGCAAGTCGATTTTCATTTTCTTATGACAAACCCAAAATGTGCGGGATAAGTCACTTATATGTGTACCTGCCAGTCTCCTGGAACTTGCAACAGTAAAATACAGAGTTAGAATAAAACCTTGTGACTTTCAAGCAAACCAAAATAAATAGATATTATTGAGATGCCTTTTTATCTGATTTGGGGATAAGATAAAGAGGGGAAATGGATCAGATGTAAAAAGCTGGCTTTTTACTAAAAGCTCAGTACGCATTCTGAATTAAGTTGGTAGAAGAAGTTCTGTAACGTTTTTGTGCATCTTGTCATGGGAGGCACCCTTTCGACATCTGTGGGATTTATTTCTGGCCGAAAGGGAGCTGTTCCATTGATGGAGGATGCTCTGACCATCCTAGCAGACTTGGGTTGTCGTCCCCGCTCCAGCCTTCTAAGTATTTAGTTAGACCACCCCCAGATCCCTTTGTATTTCCCTCAAGGGTTGTTCACTATCCATTTTTCTTTTTTCTATTCTTTCTGATGGTTAGAGCAAGTCTTTTGGCATTCAAATAAAAGGCTGAACCCTCTGGCCTTAAAAAGTAGTTAAGAGGGATGACTCATTTTTAATATTAAGTGGTTCCCAAGTTTAGCATCTTTAAGAGATTCTGCAATAGATGCAGGCTTCTGAATGAATCAAGTAAGAGCTGAGGAGTGGTGCAGTATATATAGATTTGTGTATTGTCTGAGGTTCAACTCAGCCCTATTTTTCTTGGGATAGAAACATGACAATACCAGTGTCTTACCATCTTAAATCTCTGAGCTGCTTATGAAAGAGCAATCTCATGGCATATGTTTTGACCATGATAACGGGTTAGGATGACCTCCAGACAGCGCTCTCTTCGTTCTAGGGAGGTCAGAGAGATCCTATTGCTTTGTGAATTGCAGAAGGCAGCCGTTGATGATGTTGTACCACACTTCAGTTGTTCACTCTCTATTAGCTGGTTGCCTCTTCCTTACTTCTCTGAGAAGCTTGTCATGAGGTCAACTGCAGTAATTCTGTCTTTGTGGCTAACATGGTACCTGTTCCTCAGGGGTGAGGGTGGGTCAGGTTTGGCAAAGTGCAGGCTACAGCTGCCAGCCATGGCTAGATTGGAAGTTGAACAAAAAGACTGTTCTAAAAGATCTCTACTGGTTTATA
Organism: Equus asinus; assembly: GCF_041296235.1. Lineage (NCBI taxonomy): Eukaryota > Metazoa > Chordata > Mammalia > Perissodactyla > Equidae > Equus > Equus asinus. The sequence continues at coordinate 8,898,274 of NC_091808.1, read as the reverse complement.
ATTAGACACTATAAAAAATGCTGAGTGTCTAGGATCCCATTTTTTGGCGGGGAGGGGGTTGGTGCATTTGGAGTGCTCGTTTTAACTTTAACTAAAATGTCATAGTAATCACCTGAAGTCTGTTGAGTGTTAAATCTATTTTATATCTATCAAGTGTCTCTGTTAGAAAATTTTGAGTGCTGGCTTTCCAAGTCTGTTTGCTATTACCTCTTTTAAGAAAAATTAACATTTTGCTTCTCTCTTATCCTCTGAAAAGAAGTACGTAGTATAAACTTTGGGAAGGATAAAAGGATTAGAGTATGTGTTTGCATGTTTGTTGATGAAACATTTCAAAAAATTTTTTTCATGGAACCTGACTGCTGAAGGCATGCTTTTCCTTAGCTATCTTTTCCATTGAAGTGTTTCTGGCAAAGTAGTTTGGCTTCATAGGAAGACTCTGTCCCCTAATATTTAAGTTTAGCAGTTGATACCTGGGGAGTTCACTGGGGCTACACTGCTTAAAGTGGGTTGTTTGTAAGCATGTGATTGAGGTTTTTGTGCCTTATTGTGTTCACCCTTGTTGTGTCAGGAGTTCACCCTGCTCCTAAGTCAGTGAGAGAGCTAGAATGTGAGAAAATTTTATGAATCTCATCTTTTTATTTATTTATTTATTTTGAGGAAGATTAGCCCTGAGCTAACTACTGCCAATCCTCCTCTTTTTGCTGAGGAAGACTGGCCCTGAGCTAACATCCATGCCCATCTTCCTCTATTTTATACATGGGACGCCTACCACAGAATGGCTTTTGCTAAGCAGTGCCATGTCTGCACCCGGGATCCGAACTGGTGAACCCTGGGCCACCGAGAAGTGGAACGTGCGAACTTAACCACTGCGCCACCAGGCCAGCCCCTTATGAATCTCATCTTCCATCCCTTTCCTTTTCTTCTTTGCCTTCTACGTAGGTCTCCGTAAAAACAACCACAGTTTGCTCTCTCTGCCGCTTTCCTGGGGAGAGTATGATTTTGCTGGTTTCCTCCTGGAGAACCTAGAGCTGCTTATTGCTTCTGCTCTCAGTTGGTTTTCTTGGGGAATTATATGTTGTTGTTCTGTTTTCTTGGAAACCTTCTATTTTTCACCCTTCCCCTTAAAAAAATTCAGTTAGTGTGGAAGAGGTATCATCATGCTTTATTTTATTTAAAACAAAAAAGGAAAACCTACTCCTTTCACTGTGCAATCCCAGTTTTTTGCTTTATGTTTTGTTTGTTTTGGCCTGGCTGTAGTAGATCTTCTCTTACTCGGTGATTTTTAAGTGTTCTTTTAACCTGCTCTTGTGTGTTCATCAGCATTTCTCTTGGTTTCAGAGAGACTGAGCTCCCTCTAGGTCTGTTTGTGGCTGTGCACTAGTGTTCCTGTCAAGTCAGTGGACAGATGGTAGAGTCTACAATCTTTGAACCAAGGAAGTAATTTTTGGTTCCAAGCTGTGGTAAGCTGAGTATTTTATTTCTCTCTTCAACTTAGGATGGTGATCGAGACATTTTTATTGATGGGGTCGTTGCTCGTAATAGAGCCTTGAATGGGGATCTGGTGGTCGTGAAGCTGTTTCCGGAGGAACAGTGGAAGGTGAGTTAAATTTTCCTTTTCTAATTCTAGACTTCTCAGAGCCTTTTACGTTCCGTAGTGCATTAATGAGGCATCGTAAATTGAAGCAGTCACAGACTCCTAAGGCCTTGTGGTTGCCTCAGACGCAGGCCATGGAGTGCTTGAGACATAGAAGCATCTGGGGCATAGACACATAACGATTTGAGTTGTTCTTGTCACTTCTTCCCCTGTGATCTGTCTTCCCTCTCACGTGCCTTGCATTGGTTTCTGGTAATTTTTAGGATGGAAAAAAAGCGTGCAGGGGACATTCAAACTGGATATGTATTATTTTCACACATTTCAGGCTGGGAGAACTGGAAAGACAAAGCCATGGAGATGATGGCAAATTGCTGCTGCCTTTACTGGAAAACTCAGGGAACACATATCTAGTTCTCTAGGGCCCACTTTGGTGATTGGACCTACCTTGGCAGACAAAGTAGACACTATTTTTATAAAGCAGATCCGATGGCAGAAGAAAATTTTTTTTGTTTTAAAGATTGGCACCTGAGCTAACATCTGTTGCCAATCCTTTTTTTTTTTTCTATTCTTCTTCTCCCCAAAGCCCCCCAGTAAATGGTTGTATATTCTAGTTGTAGGTCCTTCTGGTTGTGCTATGTGGGATGCCGCCTCAGCTTGTCTTGATGAGCAGTGCTAGGTCCGTGCCCAGGATCTGAACTGGCGAAACCCTCGACCAGGGAAGTGGAGCGTGCAAACTTAACCACTTAGCCACAGGGCTGGCTCCAGAAGAAAATGTTTTTGGCTGTGTTTCAGTCTCCATCTATGTCTGTCAGTTGAAAAGGAAGATATGGTTTTTGTTTTGACTATTGTTTTAAATAAGGCTCAGGTGCTGGAATGATTCATAGTAACTTTGAATTGTGATGTAGAACTGGCAACTTTTATGTCTGAGTTTTTCTTCATAGCATTTCTTCATATCATATCTTTTATTTGGCTCAGTTCATTGGTCCTCAAGAATTTGGTGTCTTCTTCAGTGAGAGGTTACAGCATAGTGATTAAGAGAGTGGGTTTTTGGGATAGGCTGCTTGGATTTGAATCCCATCTCTGCCACTCATCTGTATAATTTTGGGCAAATTATAACCTCTCTGTGCCTCAAATGTCTCATCCATAAAATGGATATAGTCGTACTACCTACTTCATAGGTATGTCATAGGGAGTAAATGAGAACACGTGTAAAAATCGTAGAGTGGTGCCTGACCCTGATAGCAGCTCAAGAAATGTTAGTTTTTATTATTAGCTTTTCCAGAAATGTGGAAAGTTCTACCTTATCTGAGAGCTTTGTTGAGGCATAAATTAAATTCTTTTTTATCTGACAGGGCTAGAGTAATTGAGTTAGACCTACGTGCCAGGGATATATAGGGTGCGTAGAATTTAGTAATGGTTAAGATAGACATAGTTCTTGCCCTCAAGGGGCTTTGAGTCTTCTGGAGAGTGCAGGTAGGAAGAGACAGATACTAATCACACTTATACATATTTAAGGATAATTTTGATAAATGCTGTGAAGTGCAGAGTTTTGTGAGAGTGAATTATCCTAGTCCAGATCCACCTGTCCACCCTCCTACCACCCCCCCCACCCTGTGCCACCCCCAGGTGCTGCCAATTGTGGATGTATTCTGCCTTGATTCCTGGAAAGCACAGCTAAGGGTTGGCTCCAGGTCCCATGAATATAGATTGATTTAAGTCACTTCCTTTTTTCTTGACAGCGTCATCTAATACAGTGTTGACCAGGTCTAAGAAGATAAGAGGAATGCATTAGGGCCTGGTCAAACCAAAGAAAGTATTCCCAGAGGTCATCTGAGGGAGTAACGAGGCAGTATTGTAGTGAAGATGAGCCAAGAAGGAACAAGAAGGATGGTGGCTTCTTTTGACTTAAGGGGTGAGAACAGGTAGGGTAGAAAGAAATAGAGGAGTGATTAGCACGTCTGGTGGGTCTGGAGATGACCAGAGAAGCTATGAGGTGTTGACTGGTTGAAGACTAGGAATGGAGAGCATACAGTAGAGCACCTATTGAGTTTTGCAGAGGTGGATGAGGTTGGTTGAAAGAGCAAGGCCACGTTGCTTGGCATCCTTCCTGTCCTTGGCTGAGACGGGATGGCTAAAATAAAAAGACATGAATAAATAAACCAGTTGCATTATTTCCCTTGTTCTTCACCCATTTGTGTTTAAGACCAGTGAGCACAGCCTTTCCTGGTCTTGTCCGAAGCACTCTTGCTTTGGGCATGAAGCGTAAGAAGATAGGGATAGGTTGGAGGTGAAGGTGTTTGTTGTTGTTGAGTTGTAGAAGGGTAGGTTTAGGACTTGGGTGTTCTTATTTCTGCTTTGGTGTCTTTGCTTCTAGATGAAAACTTATACCTCCTTTAAGACTCAACACAGCAAAGTTGTGTTTTTTCCCAAGAGGTCTAATTTTGTAAATTCCTGGGTCATTGGAGCTAGTTAAGCAGATAAGAATTTGCAGAAATTTTTGTAGCATTCTTACAGTCAGTACATTCAGGCTACATAGACACAACATGTTGTTTTTCTGTTTTACGGTTAGTATCTAAAGGCAGAAGAGGTTAAGGGCCAGAGGGAGTTTTAAGCTAGAGAGTGATATGATCTTATTTAGCCAAAAAACACTCTCTGTTATTTGGAGAATGGAGTGTAGTGGGGGCAGTTGTGCATTGGGATGGCTAGGTAGGAGGCTAATACTGGGTCATAGTAAAGATCTAGGTGATAGTAAAGATCTCAGAAGTAGGGATACATTTTGAAAGTAGAGCTAATAGAACTTAAAGATGGATTTGAGGAGAAAGGTGAGTGAAATGGGAATCAAGGATATTAATTCTGGTTTAAGCAAAATGGATGAGTATGATGTCTGAGATGAGGAATAGTGGGGAATAGCGTGTTTTATTGCAAAAATTATTAGTTTTGGTTGGCCATGTTAAGTTTAGTTTCTTTTTGGACGTATTAATAGAGATGTTGAGAATATATGGAGGCCTAGATGGGTTCATTTACTGATGAATTCTACTAAACATTTAAGGAAATAATCCTGATTCTACACAAACGCATCCAGAAAATGCAAGAGGAGGAAACCTTTTCCAGCTCATTCTATGAGGCCAGCATTGCCCTAATACCAAAACCAGGAAAAGACATTATAAGAAAAGAAAGCTATAGACTAACACTTCTCACAAACATAGTTGAAAAAAATCAACAAAATATTAGCAAATAGAATCCAGCAACATATTAAAAGGATAATACAACATAAGCAAATGGGATTTATCCCAGCAATGCAAGGTTGGTTTAATATTTGAACAGTAATTTGATATAATTCATCATATTAACAGACTAAACACTGTATTTAAATAAAATGCCATCATTTCAATAGATGCAGAAAATGCATTTCATAAAAGTCTGCCACCATTCATGATAAAAACTCAGAGCAAACTAGGAATAGAAGAGGACGTTCTCAATCTGGTGAAGAACATCTAGGAGATACTTTGAACTAACTTCATTCTTAGTGGTGAAAGACTAAATGCTTTTCCTCCAATACTGAGAATGAGGTAAGAATGTTCCTTCTCATCCATTTTATTCAACATTGTTCTGGAGATTCTAGCCAGTGCAATCAAGCGATAGAAAAAAAAGCATTCAAATGGAAAGGAAGAAGTAAAAACTGTCTTTATTCTCAGACTATATGACTTCTATGTATAAAATCCTAAGGAATCTACAAAAAAAGCTACTAGAACTAATAAGTGAGTTTGGCAAGGTTGAAGGACAGAAGGCTGATATCCGAAAATCAATTGTACTTCTACATACTAGCAATGAAAAATTGGAAATTAAAAAATTTCTTAAAGTTCTATTTTTAATAGGATCAATAATATGAAATACTTAGGGGTTAATTCAACCAAAGATGTCTAAGACACGTACACTAAAACTATAAAACATTACTGAGAGGAATTAAAGGAGGCCTCAGCTGATGGTGAGAAATGCTGTCTCTTGGCTTTGGAAGCTGTCTTCAGAGGTACAAGTAGGTGGGCCAGGTACCTCGTCAAGAATCATAGCAGTCACTGTCCTGTGTGGGAATGGGCGGCCCTTGGGTTTCTAGGTGGATGGGCAGAGGGAAATAGAGGAGCTCAGAAGGCTAGTTAGTATGCAGGAGTCTGGAGAGGAGATGGCATTCGTGAGGGGGTGTGCAGAGCAAAGCGGAGAGCAGCTGTTTCCTGTCGGAGAAAGATGGCTGAGGGGATCCCTCAGTAGAACTGAGGCCAGTCTGATAGACCAATGCTTGTCTTTAACCTTCAGATGATTCACTGGGGGATTTTGTTAAATTGCCAATTCTAATTCAGTAGAATTAGTTCGGGAACCACACTGTTAGTAACAAGGCTGTAATATGTGAGTTAGGAGGGAAAGAGGAAGAAGCAGCTACGGAGCCTGGGGCTTAACTCTCTGGACCCTGGATTTGAGATCTGGTTGGCAGGAAGATAATTGAGTGAGAAATGTGAATCTTAACAGTTGTGGCTGGGTCATGAAATCTCCCTGATAGGCGGGAACCTGAGCCCTCTCTTTATTGACATCCTCTTGAGCAGGGATTGGCATGGATACAGAGAAAGGCCTAGACTGACAAGGAGGACCCTGCCCTTTGAGTTGCTAGGAGTGGAGTAATGGAAATGACAGAATGACTGCCCTGATGTGTGCACAGACCCTCTTCAGTTTTCAGAAGATATGAAATGTAGAGGATGGCCCAGGGTTCCTTACTTATCTGTTTCTGCGGAGCTCCTAATGTCTTCACACTGGCTGCCTGACAATTGCTTTTTTTTTTCTGGTGAGGAAGATTATCTCTGAGCTAACATCTGTTGCCAGTTTTCCCCCTTTTGCTTGAGGAAGATTGTCGTTGAGCTAACATCTATGCCAGTCTTCCTCTATTTTGTGTGGGATGCTACCACAGTGTGGCCTGATGAGTGGTGCTAGATCTGTGCCATATCCGAACCTGTGAACCTTGTGCTGCTGAAGTGTAGCGTTCGAACTTAACCACTACACCACTGGGCCAGCCCCGACAGTTGTTTTCTGTATTGAAGTCAGCCCCTATTAGGTATGTCTCTTAGGCCTCATTAGTTAGAGTAAGTATTTCACAGCTTCCCACTCTGAAGAGGGGTCTCTGTTGGCTGTAGCCCACCTGTGACAGTTGTTGGTGACAGGGTCAAACTAGAGAGAAGAGAATGTTCAGACTGTCATCAAGAATCCCTGACATGTAGGATATAAACATCTCAAAGCATACTGGCCAATTGTATTACAGGTTTGTTAGTACAAAAGCATATTGTTATCAAAGGAATCTGTAGTCAATGGTGTGAGCAAATGTGAATTAATTGGATTGTTCATCTTTGCTTCTTTATGCTTGTTGTGCTCACCCCTCTTGGGTATGTAAACTACAGGGCCTTTGGGGTTTTAGAAAAAACAACAGTTCTTTTAGCTGTAGTAGTAAATAGTCAATTTATTTCACAGCATGTTTTTTGGCAAAATAGATAGCTGTAAAAGTATCAAGCTGTGAGGCAATAATAAAAAATAATTTGCTCTTATATAATGATTTTAATTTCAGAATTCTTCCACATTTTTAATATATATATATATATTTTTATTACAAATATCTAGTGAAGGATTGTTAAGGGGCAAATGATAGTTTCTTCACTTTGTCAATTGGGAAATTAAGTGACTTGTTTGAGAACCAGGGAGTAGAATCCAGATTTCTTGACTTTTAGCTTAATGCTCTTATGGGGTTTTTTATTTTTTGGAGTGAGTGTGTGTCTGTATTCTTCTAGGCTGAGGGTCTGTGGCTTTCTTCAGGTTTTCAAAGTAGGGGGGACATGTCCCCCAAATGGTTAGGAGCCATTGATTCTAACAATTCTGCCCAGAGCAGTGCAGGCTACCTATGACTTCTCATCCTTCACCCCTCCTGCCCCGTGCCAGATGCTGGAGGTACAGACTCAAATAGGTCACAGGCTTTGCTCTTAAGGAACTCATAGACTGGATGGGAACAACAGTAGGATGGTTTGCAGGATAGAAAGAGAAATACGTGTTGTTAAAGGAGCACCAAATTCTATCTGAGAGAATTGGGGAAGCTGTCAAGAGGAGGTTACATTTGAACTAAGGTTTGAAGGATGGGAATGGAGAAGAAGAGAGGTTTGGTTTTGTTTTAGGATGAGATTGATTTGGGCTAGATTTGGCAAGAGAGGGTTGTGAAAATTTCCACTTTTAGGGAGGAACTTATGGAGTAAGGCTCTCTCTTCCTGCCGTGCCTTTGACTAAGTGCTACAGCCCTTCAACCAGCTCTCCTAGACACTGGCGAGAGCAGGGGATTCCTAACTGTTCTGCATCATCCTAAGATGCTGTCCTCTTGGAAGACCAGTGTCCTTGGCCCCCTTTTACAGAAGCTCATGGAATCCTGCTCTTCGCTCTATAAACTCTTCGGTTTGCCATTTATTTGATCTTTGCCCTGCCTTTTCCATTCTCTTTCCTTTTCCTGTTCTTTCTTTTCTCCTATCAGGTTCATCTCCCATAACCGTTAAACAACCCTGTCCTTCATCTTTTTTTGTTAACTGTAATAAGTTTATCCTATTATTTTCCTTCTCTTAATATTCCAGTGCAATACATTACAAATAGGCATATGTAAACCCTGTAGATGCTAGGTGATTGCTAACTTTTTAGTGCTTACTGTGTACTAGAAACTGTATTTAGGCCTCACACCATTCTTTAGTTTGCATCTCTATCCCAGTTTTGTGAATGAGAACCCTGAGGCTTAACTTAAACATCTTACTTATTTAGGGAACATATTATTAGCGAGTGACAGAGTTGGAATTCAGATTCACATCTCCTCATAACATGATCTCATTGTTATTTGATATTCCAGAGGTATAAAGAAGAGAGTTACTGGATCTTTAAATAGATATTGTCAGGTATCATAAAAATCAGTATAAATCCAGAAAATAGTAATATGTGATTTAGCATTGGTAGTATCTTGAGTTGCCATCATGGGTAAAGAAGATGGCTGTATCAGTTGAAATGACTAAAGGCCTAGTATTATTCTAGAAAATAAACAATTTAGAAAAAATTAATTAGAATTCTGGTGGTTATAGCTTAAGACTAGAGAGATATGATGGTTTCTCAGGGCATTATGGAGGCAGGTGTTGGGAATGCGTCACAACCTCAGATATCTGCCCTAGATAGTGGATCAGATACTGAGAGAACTGACCTGATTATGAAGCCAATTCAAGAGCTACAGCTTGCTGGACAAGGCACAGAGTCAAAGGGGTCACAGACTCAGATGCCATCCTGCTTTGTTGGCAGCAGGTCCCAAATTCATGGGGCACATGGTACAGGTATTCAGAAGGCCAATAGGCAGTTGTCATATAAGAGGTGGGTCCTTCAGGGGCTTTGAGACAGGATTCTAATACCAGAGATGTGGGACTGTCTTATTACAAGCGTACTGATAGAGGCAGCCACTGGGCTGGGAGTCAAGGATAGGATTTGATGCCCAAGCTAGGAGAATTGGCTAGAGCAGCACTGGGAGCAGGAACCAATGCAAAAGACCAACCCCGAGAGCCACAATTCTGGGCCTTTTTTGGTTGTACCAAAGGAGTTTTAGGAGCCCAGAATTCAGTTCTGGTATCTTGGATTTGGGAGGTGGGTTAAAAACTAAGCCCTCCTGTTGGAGGAACCAAAGCTATGTAAGTATTGCCTGCCTTGCTTGATTGGGAACTAGGGTGAGCAGCTTAGTTGAGGCAGCCATAGTGAGTGGCCCACAGAAAATCAGAGTGAAAGAGGCTGATGAGCATATCAAAATCAGACTCAATCAGGTAAAACTATGTGAAATAGAAGCTTACTGGATGAAGAGTTGGGGATGGATTTCAAGTGAAATTTCAACTCACTGCACTTTAGCTTCTATATTCTTTTGTCTGAATATTTAAAAATATAAGAAGAAAGGCTAGAATCCATTTGATGTATTGATACCCACTGAAAAAACTATAGTGCCATTCATTTATCCCTGAGATATTTGTTGTGCACCTGCATTCTACTGAGAGGATGGATACAGTGGGGGAAAAAATCAATCAAGCACTTTGTTAGCTAAGTCTGAGTTTCTCTTGGGACAGGATTGTTTCACTTAATTTATAACAGAGTCGAGTCTATACATGAATTAAGGAGGGTGGAGAATCAGGGATAATTATTCTGTATTTTCTAACATGTCTGTTATACAGTTACTAAGAAAACTTATTTTTCTGCAGAGATACTAACACTTCAGCAAGTGAATAAAAGTATGGATGGGTATTTTGGAAGAGATTGGCCCAGAAAGAAAGAAATAACTTGAGTTTGAAAGAATAAAGGAAGTGCTGATAGGAGTAAATACTCTTGTTGTAAATTAAACAAACAAAAAAAATCAAAGTGCACATTTAATCTGTAATTTTCAATGGCTGTTCCAAACCTTCTTATGGTCTAGTACAGTAAATTGTTTCCTTTGACAACTCACTTTTCCTTTAAGTGATTGTTTTAAAGTTTTGTCTTCCAAGTTCTTCTTTAAATATGCACCCATCATGCTAGATTATATTTAATCCAATCTCTTATGTAACCACTATCATTTTGGATTGTTCTCAATTCCAGTGGAATTAGGATTTCTTAGAACTGTTTGGTTTCTTGGCCTTCATGGCAGGCCCAAAAAAGACTTGGAAGGTACTTAATGATGGAGGGCAAGGTCTTTGGAGCCTCCACCCTGAGCTGTATGGTGGGTAAGGTATATCTACTAACATGATCATATTTTCCCCAAATTGTTATATACACAAACCTATTTTTAACAATCATCTTTTCTTCTTCATTATTGCCAGCTCTGGGATCAAATGCTTCAGGTTCTTGCCTGCTTTAAACATGCCTTCAGATCTCTGTAATTCAAACTGAAATGTCTGAAATAAGGAATGTATCATTTAAGGATAGAGTAGCTTATTTGTGCTGGGAAACTCCCAATTAATATTTCAGGATTATTTGCTAGAAAACTAATTCATTCCTTCTTAACTCCATGGAGATGGTTTGGTGAAATTCACTTTCATTGTAAGCAATGAGTTAATGTAGATAAAGTACTTAAAGCAATGCTGGCACATTATAAGTGCTCGAGAAAGAACAGATATTACTATTATTATTCTTTGAAATAAGGACTGAGAGTCATAGTTTGGCGAAGATCACATAATAACTCAAATTTACTATTCCCAGCTCTTGAATTTACCACTGATAACATTTACTCAGAGCAGACATAAAATGTTGACATAAAATATTGGTGTCTTGGTGTGCATTCCTTTGAAGCATCTAAATTGCCGGACAGTTGTATGGTAAGGTAATACTGTCAAATGACATGGTTTATTTCTTACTCATGGCCCTTGCCCATCAAGATCATTTAGGGCTTTCCTTTGTATTATCTTCACTCCAGAACTCAGTCTGAATGTAACATCTATATTCCCCCTTTCTGGGGCAGAAGGAAACAGGGCCATATTTAAAATGCCTTTGTCCAAAGGTGACTCTGTCAGTTCTGCTCACAACTCATTGGCCAGAACGAATCATCTGGCTCTACTCAACCACAAGAGGCCCCAAAATTACAGTCCTACCAAGTGTGTGCAGGTAGAGATAGCAGGATATATCTGGTGAACTGCACTAATGACTACCACAGTGGGTTAATTAGGTTCGTTATACGTTGCATTCTTGACTAGCCATCTTTGAAATATATACTGTTGATCCTTAGGGAGATCAGGCAAAAGCTTCTACATCACTCACTACAAATTCATCCCCACTAATGAAAAAAGAATTCAGAAATACCTGAAAATGATCTAGATGGTCTTTAAGGTCACCCTTAGTTATGTAATTCTTGCTTTAAAGTACAATGTGTGATACAAAATAAATTTGTTGCTCTTTGAATTAAGTTAATGGTGCAGTTTTTGTAAGTGAAAGGCAAGGAAGTTTATACTAAATGTACTGGCATTTACTTGGTAATATTTATAAATCATAAAGAGTTTATCACTAGTAGTACTGTGATATTGTTGCTTGATACTGCTACTGTTAAAATTTTCATTTTTTATTTTGAAAAATTTTAATAGCTGTATCTTACCTCTTGTTTTATAGAAACTAGTAATGATTTAGGACATATACCTAAACTGTATTGTGAATTTAGTCAACTAGGGAGAGGACATGGTAGATTTGGAAAACTACAGCTATTTTAGTGTTTTGGTGCTTAAAACTCAAGATAGGGATTTAAAGTGACAGGAGATGAGGCCATGATCATAGATGGCAGGTCGGGGGAGTCACATGGTGAAATGTCTTTATACTGTGTGAAGGCATTCAGCTGTTATCATGTAGACGTTGGGGAGCCATTGGGGAATTTTCAGGAGGGGTGACATAGTCAGGTTTGCATATTAAAATATCATTCTGGTAGTGGGATGGAAGATTTAAAGGGAAGGGACATAATTGTTGGGAGACTGACAAGAAAGTCATTTAAGAGAGTCTCAGTAAGAGATGGTAAAAGTCACAGTGGCCATGTGGATTGCAAGGAGATGAATTTAAGACTGTTTAATAAGATAGAACATGGTGATTGGATATAGTAAGGGAGAAGGAAGGAGCTAGGATGACTCCTACATTTCAGTCTCAAGTAATTGAGGGATAATGGCACCATTTGCCAAGATAGGAAGGGGAGCAGAGACAGAGGTTAGGGTAACATGATGAGTTTGATTGGATGCAGTGAGTTTGAGATGCCTGGGGAGGTATAGGTATATAAAGCTAGAAGGCAGTTAGATATTAGGATTTGGAGCTCAGGAGTGAGATCTTGGCGAGAGGTAGAGATTTGGCTGACTTCAATGGCACTTGAATAAATTGCCCGAGGATGTTTTATGGAGAGATAAGACCACTGAGGATGGAGCTGGAGGAACACCAACACTTAATGGGTATAGAGAGGAAGAGGATCCAATAAAAGAGATGGAGGAGTGGTGGCTAGAGAGGAAGGGGGAAGACCAGGAGAGAATAGGCCAGGAACCAAGACAGGGAGCATCTGAAGGAGGAGGAAGTGGTCAACAGTGTCCTGCTGTTGATAGACCCAGTGAGAAATTTTACTGACAAGTTAGATTTGGCTAATATAGAGCCATCTGTGACAGTAATCAGAGCAGTTTTAGTAGAGTAGAGAAGGCAGAAACCAAATCAGAATGAATGAAGGAGTGTTTGAAGGAGGCTAAGAAAGGGTAGTGATTTAAGACTAAGAGACCCAGAGATGATGGTCACTGTTGTTTTTTGTTTTTGTTTTTGGCTTTCATCTTTTAAAAAAAATTTTTTTAGTGTAGTCTAAATAGTTTATAATATTGTGAAATTTCAGTTGTACATTAATATTTGTCAAGCACCATATAAATGTGCCCCCGCACCCTTTGTGCCCACCCCTGCCCCTTCCCTCTGGTAAACACTAAATTGTTCTCTTTGTCTGTAAGTTTGTTTATATTCTGCATATGAGTGAAATCATATGGTGTTTGTCTTTCTTTGTCTGGCTTATTTCACTTAACATGATACCCTCAAGGTCTATCTATGTGGCTGTGAATGGGATGATTATGTATTTTTTTATGGCTGAGTAGTATTCCATTGTGTGTGTGTGTACACACCCCCCCCCACCCCCCACCCCCCGCATCTTCTTTATCCAGCCATCAGTCGTTGGATACTTGGGTTGCTTCCACGTCTTGGCTATTGTAACTAATACTGCAGTGAACATAGGGGTGCATAAGTCTCTTTTTATTGTTGGTTTCAAGTTCTTTGGATAAATGCCCAGTAGTGGGATAGCTGGGTGATAGGGTAATTCTATTTTTAATTTTTTGAGAAATCTCTGTACTGTTTTCCAAAGTGGTTGCACCAGTTTGCATTCCTTCCAGCAGTGGATGAGGGTTCCCTTTTCTCCACAACCTACAACATTTATTATTTTTTGTCTTGGTGGTTATAGCCATTCTAATGGGCATAAGATGATATCTAAGTATAGTTTTGTTTGCATCTCCCTGATGATTAGTGATGTTGAGCATCTTTTCGTGTGCCTATTGGCCGTCTGTATATCTTCTTTGGAAAAATATCTGTTCATATCCTCTGCCTACTTTTTGATTGAATTGTTTATTTTTTTGTAGTTCAGTTGTGTGAGCTCTTTATATATTATGGAGATTAACCCATTGTTGGATATATGATTTGCAAATATTTTCTCCCAGTTGGTGGGTTGTTTTTTCATTTTGATTTTGATTTCCTTTGCCTTCCAGAAGCTCTTTAGTCTGATGAAGTCCCAGTTGTTTTTCTTTTGTTTCCCTTTTCTGAGTGGATGTCGTATTTGTAGAGATCCTTTTAAGGCTGATGTCAAAGAATGTACTGCCTATATTTTCTTCCATAACTTTTATGGTTTCAGGTCTTAGCTTCAGGTCTTTGATCCATTTTGAGTCTATTTTTGGGTCACTGTTGTTTTGATAGAAGAGAAACTTGACTTAAATATAGCATCTTAAGTCAAGTTTCTTAGAGGCAGAGCTTGAGATGGAGTTTCTGCCCAAGTAGGCTATCTTTGTGAAAGATTTCTGAAATATGCCAAATTATTTAAAATTTAATTAGTAAAATCACAACACTGTCAAAAGTTAGAATTTGAGAACAGGGTACCAAGAAAGAACTACATTTAATTCTAGAAGTTGAGACTGGCTGGTGAGAGAGTGACTTGATAATGCAGTTCATGAAACAGGGTAGAACCAGGGGCATGCTCCAGAGAAAGCCAGAGCAGGTTTTAGGAGCAAATGCACTGGGGACAATTAATTGTCCAGGAGAAGGGAGATGTCCCTATGCTGATTTTTTGGGAGCACCTTCTAGAGCAGGAGTTGGCAAATTTTTCCTGTAAAAGGCCAGATAGTGAATGTTTTAGGCTTTGCGGACCATGTGGTTCTATCACAACTTCTCAACTCTGTCATTGTAGCACAAAAGCAGCTATGTTCCAGTAAAACTTCATTTACGAAAACAGCTGGGTTTGACCTGTGAGCTGTAGTTTGCCGACCCCTGTTTTAGAGACACGATTAGCCCTCATGAGGGACCTTGCTCTTGCCCTCCCAAGGACCCATATGAGCCTTGACACAGACCCCTCCTTCTCATCCGTCAGCAGCAGGACAGCTAAGCTGGGAAAGGTCTTCCTATTTTGACTCTATCTCAGTGATTCAAGCTTGTACTTCTTGAGTCTTTTGATTTTGAATCAGAAAATGTTAAAGAGTCTCTATCTCTGTGGATTCTTGGAAATTAGCTGACTAGATTCTGTGTTTTGTTTTTTTTAGAGTTTTTAATAGTATATGTGAACACTGAGCTTGCTGCCTATTAAGAATTTTATGTGTATTTACCATAGTTTTAGATCCTTTTTGATCAGGATAGAAATAGATCCTGCAGATTAAGGTCTAAGTAATATTTTCTGGAAGCAGGAGAAATTGAATTGGGAGCACACTTTCCACCGTAACTTACCGACATGTCTCTTTCTCCTTACTGCTGCCGGTTCCAGCTTCATTCAGTTTCTCATCCCCTGTCCCCAGGCTCTACCCTTATGCTTCAGGCCTTTTTGCCATTTACTTGAGCAGTGGGTAGCATGAATTGGTGCTTGCAGAGATCAGGGAGAAGATAAACAGTTCTCCACTCAGTTCTTTTTAAGTGCCAAACCAGTCTCATTTGTTTGGAAAAATTGTCAGGAAGTAGAGGATGTAGTAGTGGAGGACGGTAGTAGGTTGGCTGAAGATCAGTGCTTGAGGCAAGTGACAAAGATCGGTTTACAGGGATAAGTGTAAGGCTACAGACAGGAAGTGAGCTCATGGTCAGGGACCAAGGAGATTTCTGACAGGTTGGAACGTAGAACAAATGATTGAGATAAATGGTTTAGACTATAGCTGTCAGTGAGGGGGACTAATCCACTCAGGCAACTCGTCCATCAAACTTTTGTTAAGTGCTTGCTATGAGTCAGGCATCCTGCCATGCCTTAGAAATATGGTATGGAATAAGATAGGCAGGGTCGCTTCTGCAGCTAAATCACAGAACGTGAATATGTTGAAGGTGACTTGAGTGACTGTTTTCTCAATTCTCCCAAAGATGGTACTTAAATAGTGCCATTGTAGATGCAAAGTAGAGAAGTTAATTCATTATATATAATGGCTGCCTTAGTGTATAAAGGCTTAATTTTCTTGAGGAACCCAAGTTGAGAGGGTCAGTCTAGTGGAGCAATGGAGAGTGATGAATGCGGTGATAGAGGGAGTCCTGGAGTGCTATGGGAGTGTGCAATAGGGATACCCTACTAGCCTGCAGAGAGTCGAGGAATGCTTTCTGGAAAGAAATTCCTGGAAGAAATGAAGTCAGAATGGAAAGTAAGTTTTAACCATTTGAAGAATAGGGAAGAGAAGGCTTGATGGAAAGGAGAGCCTCTCCTGCTCTAAATTCTAAAAGTTGTTTATTATAGCTGGAATGGAGGCTGTGAGGGGAAGAGTAGTGGCCAGTGATAAGTCCTTGTCAGCCTCGTCAGGGGCTTCTTCTCATTGGGTGCTGGCAAAGGGCAGTCATAGACTTGAAGACACAGATCTTGCTGCATGAGTGCTAACTAAGATGAGCTGGGTACTGTCACAGTCATCAGCACACGGTCATTTCCTTTCCTGGAACCATTGGTGGAGTGAAGTCTTGTTATTTCTAATACACTGTGATGGAGCATCTTTGGTCTATAAACACCATAGTCTCAGTTCCTTTGGAATAAGATCTGGTTGTCTTTTCACGGTGAGGAGGTTGAGCCTTGGCAGCCTGGGTACATTGCCTTTGCGCCTTCTGTCTGTCCTTTCCAGTGCATACTTGGTGTTGGGTGTGGTATTCCTTTTGGAATAATCTGGATCCTTGCAACTCACATACGTATCAGCAGCGTTGTAGAATCTCAGGCTCTACCCCAAGTGTGGATTGAGACCCTTTGCTTTATTGTTTTGTGAGTTACTTCTGGAGCATCAGAAGTTCCCTTTTAAAAAATGTTGTGGTCATGGGGGCCGGCCCGGTGGTGCAGCGGTTAAGTTCACATGTTCCGCTTCTCGGCGGCCTGGGGTTCACCAGTTCGGATCCTGGGTGTGGACATGGCACTACTTGGCACGCCATGCTGTGGTAGGCGTCCCACATATAAAGTAGAGGAAGATGGGCACAGATGTTAGCTCAGTGCCAGTCTTCCTCACCAAAAAGAGGAGGATTGACAGCAGTTAGCTCAGGGCTAATCTTCCTCAAAAAAAAAAAAAAGGTTGTGGTCACTTAATAAGAGTTGTATATTCCCAGGTTGTTTTTGTTGCTGTTGTTGAAGGAGCTTGCTTATTATTATTATTGTTGTTGTAGAAAAAGTATGTTATCAAATGCAGTTTAGGAAGTAGATTAGCTTTATTACCTATGTCCTCTGATGTTGTGTCCTTGTTAACTACTTTCAAAATGCCTGTATACTACAAGTATATAATATTCATATTATATAAATGAATATAGTTTAGTACTGTGAGCTTTTTATGTGCCATAAATGTTATCTTAGTTTGTTGTATAATTTTTTCAGACACATATTGATGTACTCAGAAAGTATTTGAATAAATTGTCACTTTTAATTACTGCATGATATTTCATTGAGTGGATATTTTTTATTTTAAATAACTTTCCTATCTTATAGAACATTTCAGTTGTTTATAATTTTTTGTTATTTAAATAATATTGTGGAGAATATTTTTAAATATATAACTTATTTCTTAGGATTGTTTCCTTAAGTTAAATTCTCAGAGTGGAATTATGGGGTCAAAAGATAAGAAAATTATTCAGATGGTATCTGTGTACTAATGGGTCTTACTGTTCCTTTAGTTAAATACTATGTTTTAATTAGTTGCATTGGATTGGTTTAATCAATAAAAGACTTTGCATTTATTTCTTTAATTTGTACCTTTTTGTTTTCCATCCATTCTTTGACCTTGTTGATATTTTGAATGTTGGTTTAATAATTTTCAATATTAGCTGTTTCTCCTAAATGTGTTATTTCTGTGTTTGGCTGTTTGTGTGGGGCATCATTTCAGTTCTCTGGTGGTTACAGAAGTGTAAGGCTGAATCTGTAATCCCAGGTCAGGGACATGGGTGTATTTCTCTAAGTGTGCAGATCCTTGTTCTGTGCAGACTTTTCTTTCATGCTCCTATTTCTTTTCCTCTTTCTTTATAGCCAGATTTTTTGGACCCACTGCCTCTTTCTTGACAATGGTCTAGATTCTGCCATTTGGCTTCTCTAACCCACCATTCTACTGAAATTGTTCTTTTCGTGGTCATCACTCATCTCCAATCCATTTTCGTTGATTGTTTTCTTAGTCTTTATTTTCCTTGATCTTTCTCCAGTGATTTAAGACCATTGATTTCCATCTTCTTTGTAATAATGCCCCCTTAGCTCTGTGGCCCAGTTCTGTTTCTTCTCTTTCTTGTTGATTTGTTCTTTCTTAGTTGATTTCTCTCTTTCCTCCTGGTTGTAAACATTATTTCCCAATCTCCTGCTCTGAGCCATCTCTTCTTTCTTTATAGTCTTCCACAGAGGCTTTTATGTATGTTTAGAGTTTAAACTGGCTCTTATATTTGGGTGATTTCCACCATCCATTTGTTTATTCAGTGTTTTTTGATTGGCCTGTTTGTGCCTGACACTGGCCTAGGTTGTGGGTATTCAAAGACAAATGCATCTTGCAGCCTGGTGCTGAAATCAGGTATGTAAACAGAGCAGCCCTGGTGCTATTTGATATATTCTGTAACAGAGATTTGAACACAGATGCCAGAGCTCAGAGGAGGGGAGAGGATAGCTCTGCCTCAGGGAATTGGTTAAAATTTCTTAGAATAGATGACATTTGAATTGCAGTTTTAAAAGAGAGTTTGCCAAAGGAAAATTTAGGGGAGAGGAGAATATTGTAGGCAAGGGAACTGTATGGGCAAAGGAATATAAGCATGTGTTCCTCCCAAGTCTAAACTAGTGAGGGCGAGAGTTGTATCTTATTTGTGTCTGGCATCCTGGAAAGAATGTGGGCTTTGAGTCGGTTTGGGGGCCACATTCTAGACCCTTTACTTACTGGCTGTGAGGTTTAGGGGCTTCATCTGTAAATGGGAGTAAGTTTTCTGGTAAGGATTAATAAACTCTGATCACCTAGAATAGATCTGACAAGTAGATGCTTTTAAAGTATGAGTTTCATTCTTTCGTTTTCTTTACCTTGCATCTAGCTGACAGATAATTGGCATACAGTAGGTGGGGAATAAATACTTGTTGAACAATTTGTATTTCCAAACAACATGAGAAAAATGACAAATATCGTTTCCTTTGATGTAAAATTTTATGACTAAAAAGCATGGGGTGAGTTCACCAAATGTAGTAGTCTTACAAAGCAGAAATTTATTTTCTTAAAAACTAAGTTTAATTGAAGGAGAAAACACAGCAATGGATCAAATCAGGTTTGCTGGATGCTTGCACATGGGAGCTGGATGTACTTTTTCCCCTCTGAATATCAAAGGTGGACTATTTGGTTGTAAATGTCTTCTGTAATATATTTTCATTAATGTTTACAAATGATTTTTATTTGTTTTCATCTTAATTTCCTTAGGTTTAGAGAGTTACATGGGTATGCTTGTAGATTTCAATGGTTCCTGGATGGTCAGTTTTCTCCTAGAGGCCCCAGATGCTGTAGCTCACCTATTTCTCAGTTAATATCAACTCAGGCCAAAGTCTTTTAGCTCCTTGTTACCAAGTCCATTCTTATTCCTTTGTATGACATAAAGGCCTTCCATGACCTGCCCTCTGCCCTCTGCCCTCTTGGGCAACCTTCAGTGTACCCTTAGCTTTAGGCACCACAGATTGGAGGTCTTTGAGTATGTACCAGGTGGCTGTATTTTCTTTTCACACACATTGTTTCCTTTGCTTGCAATTCTCTGCTTCTTTCTCTCCCTCTCTCCCCTACTCATCTTTTGAGATTGGATTCACAGTTTGTTGCCCCTGGGAAACCTTTCTTTTGTATCTCCACAGTTGTCTCTCAAGCTTGCTGTTTTTACAGAATTGGAAAATCTTCAGATGTTTCTCACCCATATTATAGAGCCCTTTATATTGTCTCTGTTCACATTCCAGTGGTATTTGATATTTTCTTCTGGGTATTATTTGTGTTGCTTATATGAATGACTCCCACTATATGATGATGTGAAAAATGGCAACCACCATTTATTTGAGTACCCATTTTGTGATAGGCACTCTTTTAGGGCCTTTGTAAACACTTTATATTGTAGATATAGATTACTTTGCAAGATGGAGTGAACTGTAGTATTTCTTTTTCATTAATCATGTACTCATTTCTAAGTAGGCCAGAGCATATTGACTTAATTCATGAGTGGGCAATGTCTCTCAACAGATAAAAAGTCAATCCCTAAATCAGAAAATTCTTGAATTTGGGTTTTTGTTTGTACTTCCATCTTCAAGGTACTTCTGGCAAGGCTGTCTGGAACTTAGAAAATATCTTGGTGTCAGTTTTATTATTAAATTATTTTAAAAATAGTTTAAAAGTGTGTTTTTTAAATAATAAATTAAGGGAGGGTACTGTATGTCAGTTAGTGTCTCCTTTTATGTTAATTCATTGATGTCATGATTCATTCAACCAGTATTATTTTGTACATCTATGGTGCACCAGATAAGGGAATATGTCATTGAATATAATAGTGTGCTGCTCTCATGGAACAAGTAGAAAGTTTCTATCATCTGTTAGGCCTGAATGGATCCAGGGAGGCTTATTTTTAAAAGCTGTTTTTGTTTCTTTGTTTAGGAACCATAAGGAGATTTAACTAATTTCTTAGCATTTGGAAACTGCTTTAACAAATGCAAAAGCCAGAAGTGCTTTTTAACTTTTTCTAATTTGAAAGGAAAATTCTGTTCTTTCAGCAGAAAATAAGTCACCTCATTAGCTAGGTTTATTTGGAGGGAAAAAAACCAGTTGCACTTACAGTGTGATTTTTGCCTTAGAATTAATGAGTTAAATGACTTCTGTAAACTCATTCATTTTAGAGTTATTTGACACCTTTTCTGAGGTATAAAATCAATAATGAATGAACCACTTTTCATTGTATTCTCCTTTCTTCCCATTTTGCTTTGAGGCGTTCCACTGATAGCTTTTGTTGCTGAGAAGCCCCACTGGGAAAGGGAATGGCTCCCTTCCTACCTCCCTGTTCTTTAGGCCATCATCTTGAATCCCTAATGTGAGCTGAGACACAGAGTGTATACATGTGCCTGTATGCATGGGCAGGCAGGATTTTCTAGGGATTTAGAGGGTACCTGTGTATAGAAGGACCAGGATTTGTGGAGGGAAAAAACCAAGAAAGGTAAAATTCATGTAAACATTTATATGGAAGAATATCTGTAATACGGGAACTGCCCAAAGCACTTCTAGTCTTACATTTTGTAAGTTCCATGAACTCTTGACCTATTATTGAATAGTTCATTTATTGTATTGTATGTATTTTGTACCCTGAAATTTCTACCCATAGTAGAAATGTTTGGCTGGTTGTGTATACTTTTAAAAGGCAGAAAATTCATCCTCAGATCATCTCAGTTTGATTGGGTCAGGGTCATCTGTTCCCATTCTAACTGCCCACTAAAAGAAAGGTGAATCTTCTCTGAAAGAAGAGAATATCTCCCAGAGCCCCTGCAGTTTTGCATCCACAACATCTAGCATTTAATAAAAAATTACTATATGTACACCATGAAACAAGACAAATGACTGAAAATCAAGAGAAAAAAAATGGACACATACCTACAGGTAATTCAGATTTTGGTGTTATTAGAAATTGATTTTAAAATAACTGAGTTAATATATTTGAGCTAATAGATGAAAAGATAGAAAATTTCACCAATGAACTGGTATCTGTAGAAGGAGAATGGATAGAAATTCTAGAACTGAAAAATAATAGAAATTGATCACTTAATTATGTGTTTAGCTACAAATTAGATACTGCAGGGGAAGGGATTAGCGGACTGGAAAATAACTTAGTAAAACATATTTAGAATGAGGCATGGAGAAAACAAAAGGATAGAAAATCTAGAAACAAGCATAAAATACATAGTAGACACAAGGAAAAGACCTTACATTTGTGTAACTTGAGCCAGGGAGGGAAGAGAGAGAGAGACTCAAAAGTTATTTTAAGGGATAATGGCCAAGAATTTTCCAAAACTGATAAAAGACATCAGGCCACAGATTTGAGAAGCTCAAGAAAGCCTGAACAGGATTAAGTACAAAGAAAATCATATATAGTCCCACCATAGTAAGACTTATGAAAACCAAAGAGCAAAATCTTGAAAGCAGATAGAAAAATAAAATACCATCAAAGGAAGAACAGTAGGACTGACAGCTGACTTTTCAGATGAAACTGATGGAAGCCAGAGGATGATAAAATGGTATGTTTGAAGTGCAGAAAGAAGATAACTGCCGACCTGGATATCTATCCCTGGTGAAAGTATTTTTCAAAAGTGAAGGCACAATTTAGATGTAATACAGAAATTTATTGAAATGCAAAACAAAATAGTCAGAAGAAGAAACAGAAAATCCGAATCGTTCTGTATCTAGTAAAGAAATCTTCAATTCAGCATATTTTTTTCTTTTTTTAAACAAGGAAAACTCCAGGGTCAAATGGCTTTACCAGTGAATGCTTCCAAGTATTGAAGGAAGAAAAATAACACCAATCTTACAAAACTATTTTGGAGCATAGAAAAGTGTTTTATATGTTTTAGGCCAACATATTCTTGATATCAAAACCTGACAAAGACAATACAATACAAGAAAATTACAAGAAAATCTCTCTCATGAACAGAGATGCAAATATCCTAAATAAAGTAGTAATAGGAAATTGAATCCGTAGGTATATAGAAGGGATAGTATATTAGGACCAAGTGGGATTTATTCCAGGAATGCAAAGTTGGTTTATAGTCAAGACTCAGTAGAGGAGGTGTTGGTCAAAGGGTTCAAAGTTTCAATTATACAAGACAAGTTCTGGAGATCTGCTGTACAGTATAATGCCTAAAGCTAACAATGCTGTATTGTATACTTAAAATTTGCTGAAAGGGTAGACCTTAAGTGAAGTGTTGTTACTGCAAAAATAAAATAAAAGAAAGAGGAGGGGAAGAAACTTTGGGAAGTGATAGATATGTCTGTGACCTTGATGGTGGTGGTGATGGTTTCATGGATGTGTATTTAACCCCCAAACTCATTGAATTATATATGTTAAATATGTACAAATTTTTACATGTCAATCATATCCTAATAAAGTGGTTTAAAAAATGGAAAAAACTCAGTATAATTAACCACATTAGCAGAAGAAAGGAAAGATCCTATGTTTACCTCAATTTTTGCAGAAAGGTTTTTGGTAAAATTCAACACCTATTTACAATAAAAATTCTTAGCAAACTAGTAATAGAAGAAATCCCCTTAATCTGATAAAGGCTTACTACAAAAAACCTGCAAAATGTAATTAATGGTGAAACACTGAAAGCTTTCCTTCTGATAATGGAAATGAAACAAATGCTCACTATTGCCACTTCTATTCCACATTGTACTAGAGGTCATAGTCAGTGCAATAAAGCGTGGAAAAAATGGTGTAAGGATTGAGAAAGTAAGACAATAGTTGTTATTTTCAGACTACTTGATTATGTACATGGAAATCAAAAAGAATCAAGGTGGTTACATACAAAGTCAACCTATAAAAATTGTTTGTATTCTTATATATCAGCAGCAAACCAATAATCAAAATATGATACCCTTTATATTAGCATAAAAAACAAATACCTTAGGATAAATATAACAAAAGATTTGCACGACCTCAACTTTGAAAACTCAATAATGTTATTGAGAGAATTTAAAGATGCCCTAAATAGCTCTTCATGGACTGTAAGATTTAATGTGGTACAAATGTTAATTCTTCCCAAAGTGATCTATAGATTCAACACAGTCTCAGCCACAATTCCAGCAAGTTTTGTGTGTCTGTGTGTAAAGTGACCAGCTGATTCTGAATGTGGATGGCAATGTAGAGGGTCAAAAATAAGCCCATTTTGAAGAAGAGAACTGGAGCTCTTCTACTCCCCAACATCACTTTGTGATAAAGTGCGCACAATTAAGTCAGTGTGGTGTTGATACAAGGAGAGAGAAACAGGGTGATGAATGGAGTAGAAAGTCCATAATCAGACTCACTTATATATGGTCACTTGATTTGTGACAGTGCATCGCAGTGGGGGAAAGAATGTTCTTTTCAACAAGCAGTGCTAGGCCAATTGGATATCCATATCGAGAAAAGAATACTGATCCTTATCTCACACTGTATATAAAAATCAGTTATGGATTACAGATCCAAATATGAAAGGTAAAGCCATAACATTTTTAAAAGAAAATATGGGAACATATCTCTATGACCTTGGGGGCAGCAAAGATTCCTTCAACAGGACACAAAAAACACTAATGATAAAGGGAAAAAATTAATAAATTGGAGAATATTAAAAAACTCTGTTTATCAAAAACACCGTAAGGAAAGTTATATCAAACTAAACAGTGAGAGAAGATATGTGCAACACATCTATCCAACAAAGGACTCATTTAGAATTTATAAATAATTCCCCACAAATCATTGAGAAAAACCAGACAACAAATAGAAAAATGAGCAAAAGGCTTAAACAGGCTCTTCACACACACACGAAAGGATATCTAAATGGCCAATAAATTTGTGAAAAGATGCTCAACTTCATCAGTTATCAGGGAAATACAAGTCAAAACCGTAATGCAGTACCTCTTCACAACCTACCTGGAGTACCAAATTGAAAAGGACAGACAATACTAAGAGTTGATGGGGTACAGAGTAACTGGAACTCTCATCTGCTGCTAGTGGGAATGTCAGTCAGTCTAGCCGCTTTGGAAAACTGCTTGGCATCATCTGCTAAAGCTGCAGATACCCTATGATCCAGAAGTTCCATTTCTAGGTTTATGCCCAACAGAAACGGGTACATTTGTGCATCAGAAAACATGTTCAAGAATCTTCAAAGCAACATTATATACAATAGCCCCAACGGAAACCACCCAAATCTTCATCAGCAGTAGCATGATTGAATACATTGTGGTACATGTGTATGACAGATCCTGCAGTAGCAAGAATGGGTGAACTACAGCTTGTGTAACAGTTAAGGATGAATCCACAAACTGAGCCTAAGAAGCCAAACACAAAAGAGTATTTACTATATTTCTTCTTATAAACATGCAAAACTCTTCTATGGTTTTGTCAGGATATTGTCAGGATAATGTTTGTCCTTGAAGGGGCAGTGACTGAAAAGGCAGGAGAGGGATTTCCAGGGTGTTGGTTCGGATGATTCTAAGATGGCTCTCAAGAGTCCCCTCCTCTGATATATACCCCACTGTGATCCTTTCCCCTGCAGGGGCCTGTGAATGTGATGGGATATCACTCCAGTGAGTAAGTTACATTATTTGGCAAAGATAAAGGGATTTTGCAGATATTATTAGAGTCCCCAATCAGTTGACTTAACCGAAAGGGAAATTATCTTTGTGTCTTGATCTCATTGAATGAGCCCTTTGAAAGGAGGTCTGGAGGTCAGAGATGCTCTCCTCCTGGCCTTAAAGAAGCAAGCTGCCATGAGTTCTGCAGTTGCAAGGAAGTGAATTTTGCCAACAATGACTCAAGCTTTTAAGAGGACCTGATCCTTATGCCACAGTTAAGACAGCAGCCCCAGCTGACACCTTGATTGCAGCCTTGTGAGATCCTTAGCACAGGAGCCAGCTAAGTCGTGTCAGGACACCTGACCCACAGAAAATGTGGGATGATAATGTATCTTGTTTTAAGCTGCTAAGTTTTTGGTAAGTTTTTAAACAGCATAAAAAACTAATACACTTTGGGGGGCTGGCCCCGTGGCCGAGTGGTTAAGTTCGCGCGCTCCGCTGCAGGCGGCCCAGTGTTTCGTTGGTTTGAATCCTGGGCGCAGACATGGCACTGCTCATCGGACCACGCTGAGGCAGCGTCCCACATGCCACAACTAGAAGGACCCACAACGAAATATACAACTATGTACCTGGGGGTTTTGGGGAGAAAAAGGAGAAAAATAAAATCTTTAAAAAAAAAAAAAACTAATACACTTTGGTAATACTCTATTTCTTCATCTTGATAGTAGGTACATGGGTATGTATGTTTGCTTTGTAAAAATTCATTGTATTGTACGTTTATGATTTGTGTACTTTTCAGTATATAAATAAAAATGAATTATATTGAAAAAAGATGTTTACTTTAAAAAAAGAACAAAATTAATAGCATTTCTCGGCATTACCTTTGATCAGTACACAGATATAATCAAATAATTATGTTGTAATTGTACTGGTCAAGTTGAACGCAAGCAGATTTGGTCATAAAATTAACTTGAATATTCCTTTCCATTAGTAAACTCACCTTCCGCCCTTGCTCTCTTACTGACAGTTGCTTATATTTTATATTTTTTCCCCAGTCGTTTCACTCTGAGTGTCATAGAGTCTTGATGGTGGACAGGTAAAGATTTTCCAATCTAACTTATTTTTTAAAGGTGATGAAACTGGGCATGCTTCAAGTATTGAACAGCAAAGCCAGTACCTCACTTCTTGAGGGCTCTCGTTGTGTGTCTGTTTCCTCATATCACAGACCTTCTGGAATCCAGAGGATGTAAGTGCATGTTGTTGGGTTGTTAAGTTGTGGATGCAGTTTGGGTCAGGTTGGAGGGTGTAGAGAGTGAGTAACTTCGTCTGGTTCTAATTAAAGCTAAGAAGCTAATAATGATACTGAGTTAGTGGGAGTTGCAAGGGAGAAATTCATTTAGTCACAAATGTCTAGTCTCCATCTCTATGCTGTGCTTTGAGATGTTCTTTTCATGGATTTTCTTTATTTTGGGTACCTACTTCCCAGAAATGGCTTCCTAGTGTTGCAGGTTTTCTAAGGGTCATGCTAGCTTACAGCCGCCTTCCTCCTTGAGTCATTATGAAGTTAGATAATGCCCCTATTTTTCCTGAGTATGGAAACGGGAACTGGACTCTATCTGGATCACCACTGTGTGGGTGAATGAGTGTAAAGCCAGGTGAAGTCAATCATTGATCACAGCGATCCTTAGGGTGAGGCTTCCACAGATTGAAATACTGATAGACAGATTAAGAAAGCACTCACAAAATTTAGTGTAGTAATTACAGCAGGTAGATGCATGTAAACGTGTTTGATCCATAAAACATTTATTTGTGCATATTTTTGTTTGTGCATATATTTTTAATAGCTTTATAACTTACAACTTTTTCTTTTTTACATCCCTGATCTTGAGTTCATGGTATTGTATTCTGGAAAAGCTAGAAATATTAAAATAGTGCTTCTAGGGTAAAGCATCTGTCAGTATTTCCATTATAAAATGCAGTTTTAAAGGGTTTAGAAGTCAGCTGTAGAAATTTGTTCTTGGCTGATACTTTGTATACAAAAATCTCTGCCCAGGGTAATTTTGAGAAGAATTTTTGCAGTGGCATCAACTGTGAGGTTATATAGCAGAACCAGCTTACATTGAATTCATTTTTTATGCTTCTATCAAAGTAGAGGAAAGATAGCTTTTAAAATGATTCAAATAAAACAATATGAAAATTGTATTGCTAGCCTTGTACTCTTAGAAAATTATTGTTGAATAAAATGTTACTTTACCATCAGAGGACTCAGCATTGGCTTAAATATCAAAAATAATAGAACCACCAAACCCAGCACAAGCCCCAAATCTAGATGACTTCAAAATAACTCTTTAAGACCAGATTTTAGCGCTGATTTCGAAAGCAGTATTTGAGGCTGCTCAGTAACCCCCAAAGAGATTCTTTTGGGCCACAGTTGTTGAATAATAGCTTTCAGTTTGCTCCCTGGGCTTAGCTGTTTGCAAGGCCAGGAGGAAAGTGGTATTGGGAAAGCAAAGACATGTTTCTTGCATCACTGAAGACTTAACCCAGTGAAGCTGGAGAGCTTCTTGTTGATGTAACTTCTTCTCAAAGCTTTGGGCAGGTTTTAGCTTGAAAAGATCAACAGCAGTTCGCTTTATACTATTATGAACACGCATGCACATACAGTTCTACTGCCCTTTGCAGCTTGAAGCCAGGTTTCTTGTTTTTTTCTTTTTTACTTCTTCAAAGTTGAATCTCATAAGCAGATTACCCCCAGGGATAATTTTATGTGGCAGCCAGACTGGTCTCAGAGATCACAATAGCTTCCTCTGTTGTGTTAGCTTCTGAACCATAAGAAGTGCTATTCATGTGCATACAGCCCACAGGGAACGCTCAAGTTCTTGGTTTGAAATGAAACATGACTTTATGTGAAATATGAATTGGAAATGATACTGAGTTGTATACAGTTGTGAAATATAGTCTCGATGGTGGAGAGGGGACTGCCTCATTAGTGAAAGTCATGCTTTCCTCCCCTTATTCTCTAAAGCCATGATGCTATCCCACACTTAGGGCCAAACAGGTAAAAACAACAACCCTTTGGTTTTTCCCATTAAAGAAAAGAACTTCCTTAGACAAATATATTTGTAAAATCAGGCCAGTGTTTATTCAAAGATCTTAGGAAATTTGCTCTAGATTCTTAGAATCATCTTATTTACCTGCTGGGTAAATCTTAAATACCTTTGGGCATGCTCAGGTAGAAGAAGCCTGTCTTGGCTTCAGAGATTGAGGCATATTGTTTTCTCTGGAGTCATCTCTGCCGAGACCACTTCTTGATCCTTGCCTGGTCCAGTTTTAGTTGGCTCATTATAGGGAGAGACAGGTGCTCATACTGTCATGACGTACTAGAAATTCAAGACTGGAATCTTAGGTGTGGAAGTGATAGTGGGCATCTCAATGGGCGAGAAGGGCACTACCATACCATCAAGCAAATATTTGAATTCACAGTTCCTGAAAAATGGATATCTTTAGTATAGCGATGCTCTTTGGGAAAGAGCAGATTATGCATTTTCACAGAGGAGTTATCTGTTATCATTATTCTGTTCCACTTTCCCCAGATTTCACCAGTGGAAGCCCCAGGTTGGCTCCTGTGTCATTTTGACATATTCTCATCATTATTTGAACACTTCTTTATTTTCTGGAGGTGCTCCAGCCTCATCTTATACTTTCTCTGTGCTGGCTCTGGAATTAGCCATTTTCTAAGAGGTCCTGCTTCCTTTAAGTGGAGAAATCCAGGTGCTCCCAAGCCCTCTCAGTGAACAGAGCTAGGAAATATGTGTATATGTACCTGTATATACTCATTATCTATCTATCTATCCATCCATCCATCTATCTGTCTCTCTGTGTGTCTGTCTTGAAAACTGTGAGTTCACACTCATAGCTCCAATTCCAGTGCAACATAACAGGGTTCATTGTTGTTGCCCCCTTACCATATTTGTAACTCCCTTCTCTAATAGTGAGAAACCTGGCTCTTATTGTCCACATCGTATTTACTTGTTTGCTCATTCCTGTTTCTAACCAATATGCTGACATTGCTGGCTTGCTATTCCACTAGGTCACCTTCCTTGCTCAGCCTTCAATCCCTGCTGGGCTCTTGCCTCCTCGCTCAGGCCCTGATTCTCCACCATTATACCATATTATTTTAGAGCATGGGTCCTTTGAAAGTTGGGAGTTCTAGCTTTTCTACATGGGATCCTATAGCCATTGGATCAGTGGCGTTTTACAAGAACCTCAGCTCTACTTGTGTTTTGAGTGTTATGTCATTTCTATCTTTATATCTATCTTGATGGTTATCTTTTTTTAGCATCAAATTGAGAAAAAAGAAAAACAAATTGTATGTGCGCACACGTGCATTTTAAGATATATATGGATGACCTTCTGGGCTCTCTGGCAGGGAAGCGCTCACTCTTCCTTTGTGGGGAGAGAGAGAGTATGTGCATGTGTGTGTGTGTGTCTTTAGAAGCTTCCAGCTCTAACTACACCTGTCTACTTGTTCCTCAAACATACCTACTTCCTGGACTTTTTCCATATCATCATCGTCATCAGTGTCCATCCTCTTGACCCATGCTGTTACCAC
This sequence comes from Equus asinus, assembly GCF_041296235.1. Classification (NCBI taxonomy): domain Eukaryota; kingdom Metazoa; phylum Chordata; class Mammalia; order Perissodactyla; family Equidae; genus Equus; species Equus asinus. Next base: position 8,868,549 of record NC_091808.1, on the reverse strand, counting down.
CATTTTTCATAAGCCCTTCCTTAAGCATTCCTTTCATTAAGCATCTCAAGCCTAGAGCTTATGCCCCTTGAATGATGTTTACTTCTGCTTAAAGATATTTGGGTATGTGTTTTCTGGTCCTACTTATTTCCAGGTATCAGTAGGCCAATACTAGTAATGATATTTTTGAAAGTGTTTTGTTCACTCTTAAGTGTCATCTCGCCTAATAGATACTTTGCACATTTTAAGATTTTTATAAATGTTTATTGGATTTAAAATTTTGTTAGAATGAAAAACTGTGGCTCATACTTTGGATGTTTTGAGTTTTCGCTCCCTCCTGTATGTAGATGCTGAACTTCTTTGGCTTGGGTACAGAAGAGATTTATTTGGTTCACATATTTACGTATAGTAAAATTTACCCTTTTTAGCATCTAGTTCTATGAATTTTAAAACATGTATTGATAATGCAGTCAAGATAGAAAACAGTTCCATCACACTGTTTTCTTGTGTCTCTTTTTTTTGCTGAGGAAGATTCGCCCTGAGCTAACATCTGTGCCAATCTTCCTCTTTTTGCTTGAGGAAGATTCGCCCTGAGCTAACGTCTGTGCCATTCTTCCTCTATTTTGTATGCGGGTCGCCCCCACAGCATGGCTCTTGACAAGTGGTGTAGGTCCATGCCTGGGAACTGAACCTGGGCCACTGGAGTGGAGCACATCAACCTTAACCACTAGGCCAAGGGGCCAGCCCCTCTTGTGTCTCTTTTTAGTCAACACTTCCTCTTAACCCCACAGCTCCTGCCAACCACGGATCTGTTTTATCTCCCTATGAATTTGCTTTTTCCAGAATGTGATAGAAATGGAATTATTTTGAGTCTGGCTTTTTTCTATTAGCATAATGCATCTGAGATTCATCCATGTTATTTAGTGTTGTTGAGTAGTATTCCACTGTGTGGATATTTCTAGAGTTTGTTTACCCATCCAGCAGTTGAAGGACATTTGGATTATTCCCAGTGTTTGACGATTGAAAATTAAACTGCTGTGGGACCAGCCCCAGTGGCCTAGTAGGTAAGTTCAGCACTCTCTGCTTTGGTGGCCTGGGTTTGGTTCCTGGGCATGGACCCACACCACTTGTTAATGGCCATGCTGTGGTGTCAACCCACACACAAAGTTGAGGAAGATTGGCAACAGATGTTAGCTCAGGGCTAATATTCCTCGAGCATTAAGAGGAAGATTGGCAACAGATATTAGCTCAGGGTGACTCTTCCTCAGGGGGAAAGAAATGTATAAGAGATTGAGTTTCTCCACATTCTCACCAGGACATAGTATTATAATTTTAACCATTTTATTGGGCATACAGTAATATTTCCTTTTTTGTTGTTGTAGTTTATCTTTTGTTTTGCATTTCCCTGATAACAAAATGATGCTGAACATTTTGTGTCTGTGTGCTCATTGGCCATTCATAAATAGTCCTTTCTGAAGTGTCTCTGCAAGTCTTTTACCCACTTTTTAATTGGTTTGTCTTCGTATTGATGAATTGTAAGATTTCTTTAATATGGATAAAAGTCCTTTGAGAGATATATATGTGTTGTTCAGATCTTCAAAGTCCTTATTGTTTTTCGTGTAGTTGTTTATACTTATTTGTTAAAACATCTATGATTGGCAATTTGTTTCTTTCTCCCTTTACTTTTGTCAGTTTTTGCTTCATCTGGTTTGAAGCTTTTTTATTAGGTGCATGCACATTTACAATCATTATATCTTCCTAATACATTGACTCTTTTGTTAACATGAAGTATTCCTCTTTGACCCCTGTAACACCTTTTTTCTTGAATTCCACTTTGATTTTCGTGTAGCTACTCCAGTTTTATGAGAATGTTTCAAAGATAGGAAAAGATAACATCTGTATGCTGATATGAGAAAGATTTATCGTGAGGGCACAGTGAAATGGGAGTGGGGAGAAGGTATTACCCAGTGAGCAGAGCTCTCAAGGCAATAAATAGTATTCAAAGCTAGATCACTCTCTCTGTGATTTCAGGCAGGAAGAAGGAGAGGATGGTTGCAGATACAAGTAGATCTTTAGAGTTGGCTATACCTTAAATCTATTTTAAAAATCTAGCAATAGGTACAGGATTTATAGTGTGCCAGCAACCACTGATCAAAGAAATGTAGTTTCAGTTTTATTATCAATACATGAGGGTAGTAGTTCAAGTGTTGGCTGAGTTTTCAGATAATTGTGGTTAATCTGTTAATAGTGAATTGGCTACATGGAACTTCATTCATTAGGCTCTGGGGTTGTGGCCCTTATATTAGTGTCCTGAATCTTCCTTGTCCTGAGAAGTTTTCATTGTGTACTGTCTGGTTTTCTGAAATGGTCTGCAAATCGAGCTTATTTTTCAGTGAGGTCCAGGGTATTGAGGTGTGTCTCAAGGATGTGAAATCCGTTTTGCTGGAAGTTGGTGTGATATGAAGGAATCTGGGGTCAGGTACTGCAGCTGAGTCTCTACATATGTAAAAACTTTACATACAGATAATCTTTATTTGACATGTGCTCTACATCCTTGAACATGTTGTTTAAACTTTTTAGGCTATTTTCTTTCCTGAATGATGTTAATCCCTGCTTTGATTCTATATCAAAAATTGTTGTGATTCTGGGGGCTGGCCCTGTGGCCTAGTGGGTAAGTTTGGCGCGCTCTGCTTTGGCCACCTGGGTTTGGTTCTCAGGTGCAGGCCTGCACCACTTGTCGGTGGCCATGCTGTGATGGCCACCATGTAGAAAATAGAGGAAGACTGGCACAGATGTTCTCTCAGGGCGAATCTTCCTCAGGAAAAAAAAATATTGTTGTGATTCTAAAAGAGGAATGATTTTAGGTTCAGGGAAACAGTTGGAAATTATGTCAGTAGGTTTCTACTGTGAATAAAAATACAGAAACTTGTCTTTAAAAACAACTCTACTTTTGACTTTTTAAAATCTGTTCCCGAACTTGAGAACTTGGTCTGATATTCTGCCAAACTCTTCCCTCCCTCTTTGCTCATGTGACATCAAAATATTTATCACCTTGCTACTGAGATGACTCTCGTTGGATTCTGCTGTGTTCTGTGAGCCAGGTCTCTTCTCAGGGGAAGCCTGCCTGCTTCTTACTCTCCTTGGTGGCTAGGTACAGAGGCTTGGGTGTACCACAGTTTGATTGTGGTTAGTTAGTTCCTTGTGGCTGTGCAGAAGAGGAGAGAGGGCATGTGTTACAGGACATCCATAATTGTGTTTCCAGTCCTGTCGTCTCTTAGGAACAGTGACCAGAGACCCTAAAGCCCGACTTGTCCATTTCTGCACTCTTCATCTCCTGTAGTCCAAGCGTGGTCTGCACAGTGGAGGGCTCCTTGAGAGATACAGATCATTTCTCCAAGAACCCTTTTTTTCTTAAAATATTTAAAACAAAATTGGACCAGTTTTAAAGGGAGTTATATAGTTTTCCTTATTGCAGCCACAGAGAAATAGAAAGAGGGAGACAGATCCTATTGTTCTGAGTTCATAGAAACTTATTCTTGAGTTAGTATGATCTAAGCCAGGAAAGAGTTTGCCGTGGCCTGTCAATGGAATATAATGGAAAGAATTGGCAGGTAAGGTTAAAATGGTCAAAAAGGTGAGTGGGCATTGTGAAGGTCAAGGTCTTCGAATGGGAAACCAAAGAGCAGAGAATTAGTTTCTTTAGGGAAGAGAAATCAGATTTTCTAATTTCTGGAAATTTGTAGGCTGCTGGCATGGAGAGTTCCAGGGAATTTGTGGAGATAGAAGAGCGCCTGTAAAGAGACAAGTGAGGACTTGGGGAGGCAGTGGGTTCAGCAGTAGGAAGCCACATGTGCTTGTGAGGTTTGAGTTTGAAAGGCCTGGAAGAAAGTGGTAGTGGTGTTGAGGAGAAAGAGAACAGGGAAGGGAGGTGTTTTGAGGAGAAAGCCCAGAGTGATTTTTGATGTTTTGAGTTTCAGGTAATAGTAGCACAGGAAGATGGGCTTGTGTGGGAGACGTGGTGCTAGGTACTGCACTAAGTGCTGGGAGTAGAACAGGGAGCAAAAAGTTCCCTGCCTCCCTGGAGCCTGCATTTCACTGGGAAAGACATAATAACGTGAATAAGATACCATGTGTGGCATGCTAAACAGTGGTAAGTACTGGAGAGGAAAGAATCAACAAAACGAGAAAGAGAGATGTGAACTTGGGGATGGAGTTGGGATTCAAAATAGGTTGACCAAAGAAGGCTTCGTCAAGTAGATGACTTTGAGTAAGAACTGAAGGAAGTGAGGGAGCTATTCTTGTGGAGATCTTGGGCAACAGCAAATATGTGCCTGATGTCTTCAAGGAATAGCCAGGAGGCTGAGGTGGAGAATAGTTGGAGATGATGCTAGAGGGCTCATGATGTGGGTGTAAAGATCTGGTAGGGCCTGGTGTACATCAGTTAGGATTTGGGTGTTAGCTCTGATGGAGGTGGAAAGCCTTGGAGGATTTAGAGCAGAGAGCTGACATGATATGGCTTAGGTTTCACAGGCTCACTCTGATTGCTGTGTTGGGTCTAGACTGAAGGGGGCAAGAGCAGAAGCAGAGAGACCCCTTACACGGCTATTGCCTACGTCCAGGGGAGAGACGATGGAGCCTGAACCAGGGTGGTGGCAGAGAAGGTAGAGCTAACAGGATGAGCTGATGGATGTCGTGGTGTTTTGTGTGTGTGCGAGTGAGTGAGTGAGAGAGAGAGAGAGAGAGACAGAGAGACAGAGAGAGAGAGAGAGAGAGAGAGATGGGAATTAATTGATCCATAAGGATAACAGGATTTTTGGCCTGAGTAATTGGAAGAAAGGAGATAGTTTGCTCTGTTCCTGTTAACTAAATAAAAGGTACTTTTGGATGAACTACTGTAGGCAAACAATGTGTCCGGTAACACATATGCCTTTAAGAACGTCTGTAATATGTCTTTAAAATGATAGTGGTCCATGGTCATATTTTACAGTGAAAGAAGCTTATTGGCAAGCCTTGTCAAGAACTCTCTGTGGAAATATCAGTTGCTTTTTTTGGCTCCAAGGCATTTCCTGAACAGTGTATTATACCTTGTCCCAAGTGTGCCATTAAAGGATTTGAAAGTTTGTTAAAACATGTGTGGCAAGTGAGTGCTGTCACTTAAGCCTGGCCAGAGGAGCCAAGAAAGGAAAAGCAGCTCCTAGGTGGACTTGTGACATGCATTAGCGCTGAATCAGAGGCTCAGGTGGCGGGGTAGGCAGGACATTATCTCAGTGCATAAAGCCTTCAGCTGACACGCTTCTAAACAGCCCTTTCAGCAGAAAGTGCCTGTGGACATAGGTATATGTAAATCTTTTGGAAAAGCTCCATTATACCAAGTTGATAGCAACCCCCTGCCTCAGGGGAATGTAACAGAATTTATTTGCTGGAGCAGAATTTTCCAGTGCTAATATAGATCCGCTCTTTTTATAAGATTTAAAATAGCACTCTTCAAAGATGGCTTTTATGTTCAAGGAAGGGTTTTCTATATCAGTAAACAAACTATGAAATGTTTCGTGCTTGGAGTTTGGGTAAGCCCTGCATGATGGAAATGTTACTTGGCATTTTTATTTAGGATTCCATTTGAATTGTTTGTAGGAACTCTTTCTGTTGCTTCCCAGTTTTGAAATACATTATGAAGGAGAAGAAAAGTCTAATCAATGTCAACAGTTTTGAAGTGGCTAAATTCTTGCTTTTGGGGATTTGGAGTTGCTGTTTTCTGTTGGTCTAATTTATAGCGCAGTGTGGTGTCGTCCCCCCTCACCCCCTTCGAAGGGACGAGTTGGTGCTTCACACCTCTGGAGGAATTAGGAAATGTCCCTGGAAGCTGTGCTCAGATCTAGGCATTCTCTTCTTTATCTAGGCATTTGTGACTTTTCTTGCTAAAACTGTTGTTTTCACATTGAGGAGTGGTGAACTTTATGGTTACGTTTGAGTTTATATTGAAACTGGAGTTATAATTTAGATATGAAGGCCTAGAATTATTTTAGAAAACTGCGTTTGTTTAAATGTCTTCCAGTTTATTTGCGTTTGTATTTCTATTTGCTTCTCATGGTGATAAATTTAAACTGTGATGGAGTAATTGGTGACTCCTTCCTAGTTTCCGCACACATTGCATTAATGGCAGGCAGTGCAGTCTCAGGCGGTATCACGTACGCAAGCATCTGAATTCAGCGGCCCTTGCTGCTTGGTAGTTATTTTATTCATTTCTTGTAAGTTTTTTTTAGAATCCTTCTTTTACAGCTGATTCAAGTCTTTCTCATTCTCTTCGGAAGAAGAGAAAGGGAAACCAATATTTATTGATGTTTTATATGCCAAACATTTTGGGAGCCTCTGGAGAATATAAAAAATGATTGTGTGCGTCAGCCTCAGTGGCCTAGTGGTTAAATTCAGCGCACTCAGCTTCAGCAGCCCAGCTTCAGTTCTGGGGTGTGGACCTACAGTGCTCTTTGAACAGCCATGCTATGCTGACTGCCCAAATAGAGGAAGATTGCTAAAAAATAGAGGAAGATTGGCATGGATGTTAGCTCAGAGCGAATCTTCCTTAGGAAAAAAAAAAGTGAGTGTGACATGGTTTTCTGTCTGAAAACCAAGCGAGAAATATGCTAGCAAACAAATGGAACATAGACTGATTAAGAACCTTGTAATGAAAGAATAGTTAAGGAATAGCAGTGGAACAAAGGGAGGAAGTAGAATCTTTGCTTTTTTTTTTTTTCCCCAGATGTTTGCCATGCTCTTTATTTCATTTATTATTATTAATTCTTTTCTTATGAGAGGGAGGTTAGTCAGAGAAGCATTCACAGAAGAACTGGATCCTGAGTTTTGATTATTTGCCCGACAGGCAAAAGATGCAGCAGCATTTCATGCAGTGAATGTTAGTGGTGGGAGCTGTATGGACAGAGCTCCCTCTGAATCTGTTTGCAGGAAATCTCCCATAGGACTAAGAGCACTGGACTTAGAACCCTAGATCTGTGTGCATGTCACAGCTCTGTCATTGAGTAGCTGTGGGATTGTGACCTGTCTGAACCTGTTTTTTCCTTTGTGAGATAGAGATAACTATTCTCCAGTGTGTCACCCAAGGTCATTGTGTGAATCAAATCAGCTAGTAGGCGTAAAAGCACGGGACGACTGTGTAATGTGAATGTGAAGAGTGGTAATGAAAGTCTCAGTGTCTGTTATGATTAACATGTTCATAATGGTATTTAAATTCTCTCTACTTCACTAACTCCTGTTCCTTGTTGAACTCCTTTTATTTGAGTCTTTCTCAGGGCTCTATTCCTAGCTTCTCTTTTCAGTTGACACTTGGCCCTGGGACACCTTTGCTTAACTGCCATCCCATGTGGTTAATTCCCCAACTGGACTTCTGCCCTCCAATACTCTCTTCTGATCTCCAGACCTGCATTTCCAGCTGCCACCTGGATGTTTCTTATCACCTTGGGCTTCCTGGGTCTAAAGACTAAATTTGTTTCCTCCCATGCATGTTAACTTATTAAGCTCCTACCATGTTCCAGGCACCTGTGCTAAGAGCTTTTCATGTATTGTCTCAGTTCCCACAATAATGTTATGATGTTGGAAACTCTTGTCCTCATTTTAAAGATAATGAAACTGAGATTCAAAGAGATACTAAGTAACTTTCCCAAAGTGATATAGCTAGTAAGCGGCAGAGCCATGATGCAAACCCAGTTGTGTTGACTAGAGTCCCTGCTCTTAACTGCTTTCCTTTGCTTCCCCGCTTCACTACCTTACGGTACAGATGAGACTCATTACATTGGCGTTCAGGGCTCTTCGTGTCTGCTTCTGCACCCTCCTTTCACTCTCCCACTGTACACTTTCACTATTACTTGCCTTTTCTGAAGGAAAATTTGCATTTCCTTATCTCCTTGCTTTTGTATATATGTCCTTTCTCACCTTGGTCTTCTCTTTTTCATATAGTCACCTGTCAGAATCCTGAGGGAGGCAGGGCAGGGGAGTGGAATACGGCAGGGTAGGAGCCAAGTGGATCTGACTTCTACTTTACCTCACAGTTCTCGTCTGTTCTACACAGGGCTGGACCAGTTTACATTCATACCAGTAGCATATTGCTGCACATTCCTGCCGACGTTTGGGATTGTCAGGACTTCTAGTTTTTGCCCATCTGTGGGTTTGTAGTGATATCTCATTGTGGTTTTAATTTGCATTTATCTGATGACTAATGAGTCTGAGCACATTTCTATCTTTATTGGCTGTTTGGCATTTCTATTTTGTGAAATGCCTTTAAACCCTTTCCCCATTTCTCTGTTGGATTGTCTGTCATTCATTGATCTGTAGGTGTTCTGTATATATTCTGGATATGGCTTATCTTTTAAAATTTCTTTTATGTTATCTTAGGATAAAAGGAAAATTTTAATTTTAATGGAGTCGAATTTATCATTATTTTCTTTTATGGCACTACTTTTTGTGTATGTTTAAACGTATTTCCCTATGTATTTTCTCATATATTATTTTCTAAAATTCTGCCAGCCTTTTAGATTAGCTTCTTCCTTAGCCATTTTCCACTCATATGATTGCGTAGTTTCTCTCAAAAGTTTTTATCTTCAAAGTAGGGGGCTTCTACAAGGCATTTTGCCATTCCTTTGTGCTTATGTTCCCCTTAAAGAGCAGAAGTCATGCTATACCCACCCTCCTTTTCTAAAACGTGTGTCTCCTCCTCTCTTGGGTCTCAACTCGAGATGCTGGGCTTAGGCCTCCTCCCTATTTCTTTCAGTGCTAAGCTTCTCATAGCGCCTCCTCAGTTTCATCCCTGAGGGCTTTCAGGCTTCCTCCTGGGTACTATGGAAGAGGCCAGATTGCTGCTCTCCATCCCCCAGCGCATAGAGATTGCATCCTGATGGAGAGTGGGGGTCACCTTTTCCTCTCATCACACTTCCACACCCCTCTCTCGCCCAATTTTACCTTCCACAAGGAGACACTAGGTAGATTACGTATCTAACTTTGGTAAAACTAACAGCAAGGTATATCTGACAAACGTTTCTGTGTGTGTGTATGTGTGTGTGCGTTTGTGTTTGGGGGAGGTTCAAGGAAATTAAAATTAAGTGTTTAGAGTGCTATTTCTTGAGCATTTTTAGTAGCTGCAAGTGACAGTTTTATTTTGTATCAGTACTCCCCAATTGACATCAGCCTGTATTTTCACTGTTTCTGTTTATTTTTTTAAATTTTTGCCTTTTTAAAAATTATTTTTAAATTATTTCTTTTTGCTTGAGGAAGATTAGCCCTGAGCTAACATCTGTGCCAGTCTTCCTCTACTTTGTACGTGGGATGCCTCCACAGCATGGCTGATGAGTGGAGTAGGTCCACGCCCAGGATCCGAACCAGCCACCCTGGGCTGCTGAAGTGGAGCATGTGGAACGTCAACCACTCGGCCACGGGGCTGGCCCCCTTCACTGTTTTTTTTTTTTATTAGCAGGGTTTATGTGATGCTCATCCTACCCTGTTCATGGAACGAGACTGAGGGTGAAAAAGTTCTGTTTGACCCAGTGGTGTGATTCCCTCACTAATCCATTTCTGTCCTGTCCTCCAGAGACTAGACTAAATCTCCAAGGGAGAAGTAGTCCCAGTTGCAGCGTGCACTCGGAGTTATAAGTCTAGTCAGCTGCCTCACTCTCTCAGTTCTGTGGAGGAAACCAGAGGAATTTTAAAAGTCCTCAGTTAACCAGGTCAGTAATGTATCCATTTTCTCAGGCCCCCTTCCTGTCACTCTGAGCCCAGAGCTCTCCAAAATATTGATCAATCTGAACTGGTAGCCTTCAGCACCAGACCCTTTCCTTTCCTTACATGTACTTTCTTGTAGAGTATTTTCCATCTGTTTGTAGATGTGCATTCATTCTGTGGAGGTGTTCATCTAATCCTCAGAGGGATCACTAAACTTCAATGTTGAGAACCACTGAACTAGACTTTTCAGCTTTTTCCAGGTCAATCCCATAGAAGAAAGCCTCTTACTTTACGTATCCAAGGAAAATTGGGCCAACAGTTTCTAAGCCACATACTCTTGTGTCTAAACACTGTTCTGAAAGCTATCTTGCTCCCTAATGGTCTTTTGCATTCATTTCTTCATTTTTCTACCCATTTATCCATCTGTTTATTTATCAGATGTTGCGCACCTAGATTGATTATGCAAGTTGCTGTGGAATATACATATACGTGTAAGATGTAATTGGTGAGTATAGAGTGATACGAGATGAGGTAAATCACATACATAGATAACAGTAATATAGTGAGAAGAGGTATGCGTTGAGACTTTAGAAAAGAGAAAAATTACTCTTGCCTGGGGCAGGTAGAGAGAGATGCAGAGGAACTGGGAGGACAATGTGGTAGATTCTGGGTTATAGAAAATCCAGGCCATTTGGACCAGGTCTTGAGAGATGGATAGAGTTTAGATATATGGAAATGTTAGATACAGTGTGCCATCTCTGGTTCTTTACTCATTCAAATGAGACATGAGTACATACTGTGTCAGGCCTAGCCATGGTTACTTCATGGAGTTTATCAGGGAAGATAGATCCTGAACAGATCATTTCCTAGTTAATTGCTATATTCATTCATTCATTCAGCATATATTTGAGTGACCACTAAATGGTGTTCTTAACTCTTGGAATACAGCTGTGAATAAAATAGCCTTTGTGCTCGTGAAAACTTCATTCTAGTTGGGAGACAGAAAATAAATAAATATATAATGTATTGTCAGCTAGTGATAAGTGTAGTGATGAAAAATAAAGCAGGGTAAGAGGATAGAGTGATGACAGTGAGGTGGGGCTGTTTTAGTTAATGTGATCAGGAAAGGCCTCTCTGGGAGGAAGACATTTGAACAGAGACCTGAACAAAATGAAGAGAGCGAAGCCTCTAAATAGCTGGGCAAAGAGTTTTCCAGATAGAAGGAATAACAAATGCAAAAACCTCAAGATGGAAGGTTTTAATGTTCTAGGAGTAGCAAGAAGATCTCTAGAATTGAAGTGTAATTTGCAAAGGAAGAAGTAGTAGAAAATGAGAATGGAAAAATAGATATGGGTCAGATTTGACAGGACCTTGTGGCATGGAGATAGAAGGATGTTGGGAAGCTGTTGGGATAATGACATGATTTGATTTATGTTTTTTTTTTAAAGATTGGCACCTGAGCTAACATCTGTTGCCAATCCTTTTTTTTCCCCTTCTTCTCCCCAAAGCCCCCCCGGTACATAGTTGTGTATTCTAATTGTAGGTCCTTCTGAGTCTGCTCTGTGGGATGCCACCTCAGCATGGCCTGACGAGTGGTGCTAGGTCCGCGCCCAAGATCTGAACCCATGAAACCCTAGGCTGCCAAAGTGGAGCACATGAACTTAACTACTTGGCCACCGGGCTGGCCCCTGATTGATGTTTTAAAAGGGTCACTTTAGCTGCTTTGGTCCAAAATGGAAATCAGGAGACCAGTTATTGCAGTAGGTCAGCAAGGAGATAAAGGTTGCTTGAATTTGTGTAGAAACAGTAGTAATGGCAAGAAGGTACATTGTAAAGGAAGGGCCAGTGGGCTCTTCTGATGGGTAGATGTGGGGTGTGAGAGGGACAGAGTCAAGGGTGATGGCATAGTTTGGTGCCATCTGCTGAGAGAGGAAATGCTGGGAGAGGAGTGGGTTCAGGTGAGGACCAAGGCTTCTCTTGTTTGAGGTGCCAACTGACATCCAAATGAAGATGTCCCGTAGGCAACTGGATGAGTCTGGAATCAGGGGAAAGATTGAGGATGGGCATTTAATTTTGGTAATTAATAGCTTATAGAGAGATTTAAAGCTATGAGACTGGATGAAATCACTGAGGGAGTGAGTATAAATGGATCCTCTCCCTCATGTTGTTTAACATGTTCCTCTATTCCCTGTATCAGATCAGATTCAAGTTCATTTTTTGGGGGAAAAATGCTTCATAGTTGGTAGTATGTACTTCCTGTTATAGTGCATCAGGAAGCACTTCAGTTCTTTCCCTTTCTAAGATGTTCATATTGATCAGTGGGTTCAAGTATTGCCAGTCTGGTCCATCGATTATAAAACTCCATCCCCATCAGGTTATGACTTAGTGGTTTTAGCAACCGTTAATGATCATTTCCTGAATCCATATTTCAGTAGGAATGGCAAAATGGTAATGTTGAAAGTCTTTTCTTCCTTCTTAATTAGCTGAAACTCTTCTGTAAAGAAATTTATCTCATCAACTATTTGGTTAGCCTGAGGTATAGTGTATAGGAAAGGCAGGAAAAATGCTTAAGAGTTTTCTAAGGTTGACCAGAGAGAGCCCTTTCATGTTGATTCCTGAGTCCTTTAGATAAGACCCTAGTAGCCTTTCATAGCTTCCTTGCTTTCCTGGTATGACAAGATGTTCCAGGGTCATTTTGTCTATTTCCTGTTCCGGATTTGAATTAGCCGTTTTTCTAAGGAGTCCTGCAAGCCTCACTCTTAACCAGTATGTGATAAGGAATGGTTTTAGAGTGCTGTTTGTATCCTGCGATCTTATGATCATCTCTTTTCCTCTTACCATTTGTTCTATTCTTGGGTCTACTGGGATGACAAAATAGAATGAAAATACTTTTACAATGCAACATATTAATTTATATTTTAATTACACAGTTTTAGATGACTTGATTTATTCATTAAGTCCTGCTACCTTACAGCATATTTTGCTTTAGTAACTCAAAAGTGAATTTAAGGCCTAAAACACCAGTTCTTGAGTGTAGCTAATCTAAACTGTGGAGATTATGGTTGGGTTGGTGTTAAAATGTGCTATCCAGTTAAGCCTGCTGTACTCTGATTATTGCTTTCCACTGATCTGTTCTTCCCCTTGACTTTTCCTTGAACTTTGTATATGTGAGCCAAAGCATAATTGTTAATAAGGAGGTAGGCAGAATCCTGGTGATTACAGAATTCTCGTTATAATTTACATACATATGTATACGTACAAAGAGAAAAACCACCTTTCATTGTGGGATAGTTAAAGCCTTTAAATTTTAGAAAGTCAGAATTCTGGTTCCCCTTGTAATATTTTCTCTATGGCCTGTGGGAACCAAATTCTTTGTGAAACCATTAATGGCAGAAATAAATACATAATAGAAACCAAAGACCTGGACCCTTTTTTTAACTCTTACTGGAAGACTACCTTTTACCTGCTCGTCTAACTCCAGCATGTCGTTTTCTTTCACCTCTGCCCCCGGCTCTTCTTCCTCTGAGAGAAAGTATGTGTGGGGATGATGTAGAAAAACAGTAGACCAGTGGTCATGTTGTAGCCGCTATGCTTTAGACACAGGGTGTGCACCGTGCCTCCTGCCTGTGCTGTGTGCTCTCCTGACAACACCCAAAGTTGTGCTAATTCTTTGAGGATGGTCAGGGGCAGATCTTCCTAAATGTTCTTGAATTTGCCAGGCACATTTAAGGGAATTGAATAGGTTTGCTGATTTGAGTGATGTCAAATTCTCTTTCTTCTCTAATTGTCAGTAAATTCTCTACTTTTTGAATGATCTTCTTTGGGTCATGTGTGAAAACAGGACTTACGTGAGAAGGCAGAAGTGCACAGAGGAGAGCTGGTTTTATAATTGTAATATTAACTGAAAGACTTAGCTGTGGCTTCACTCATATGTTCTTATGTAGGAAGGGGCCTGAGGGAATCTTTTTAGGGATTTCTGGCTAAACATTTTTTTTTTCCCCACTATCAAAGAAAAGGAGCCTTGTTTGTTTTAAACTTCTTATGGGAAGAATGAACAAATGAATGAAAGATTGAACGAATGAATGAGTGAATCTGATGACTGAAAACATGGCAAGAGTTGAAAGAAAATTTCATTAAATATATTCAGAAATTGGGAATCAAGTTTTCAAAAACTATTAGAAGACACAGTTTTGCTCAGAATAATTAACCATTATTTACATGTTTTTCTGTTACCACATCTTCATGAAGTCAATTTTTTAAAAACTTTGGGAATCTATTTTTAAAGTCTATATTCTAGTTGTGAATATCTTTGTAATATTTTAGTAAGATTTTCTGGGTGGATGTTATAATATTGATTGTCTGGAGATGGTTATATTAATTGGAATCTGTGACATGAAGATGTTTTGGGAAAGATTTCTTTTAATAACTTTTTCTGTCTTGTGTAAGATGAGGATCTTTCATCAAGCGTGATCTTTGTGTGATCTAATTTGAACGTGAATCTGGTTTGTTGAAGGCAGGTATCTATTTTGAAACCTCGAGATTAAACTCAGAAAAATATTAGGTTTTCAAATATAAGGACAGAGAAACTGTTAGAGAGCTCATTCTCTTCATTCAGGTCTCTGCTCAAAGGTCACTTCCTCCGGGAGGCACCTCCTAAACACCCTGCTGGGAAACCAGCCTCACTCTCTCAGAACTAACGTTGTTTTTACTATGTATGTTTTTACTAGAACTTATCACTATTAGACCATTTTGAGTGTGTACATTTCTGTATCTGCCGCCTAGAACAGTGCCTGGCACCATGAAAGGTACTCCGTAATGATTTGTTGAATGAGAAAATTGTTCACCATCCGTCTCCCCACTAGAACGTAGTCTTCATGAGGATGCCTGGCATGAGGTTAGCCTTCCAGCATTTGTTTGAAAGAATGAAATGAATGTGCTACCAATATTGATCTTTTTTACATTCATATATATACATATGTGATCACATTTTAATTATATATGTTTAAATATACATGTTTAAATTTCACTGGGTTTCTCATCCAGAAATGTATTCTTAAAAGGATGTGGTGTTCTAAGTAACATCTAGAACCTACAAAATCTACTTTCTTTTTTGCTAATGTAGATGGGAAGATTTTTATATAGGATAGCCTTTTTTTTTTCAGCGACTAAACACCTGGTGTGTTTTAATATAATACCCATAGCAACCAAAGAGTACTGTCATGTGACAAACTCATTAAATGGATTAGTATCTAGGTTTTTTTCTCCTATTTGCTTCATTCTTTTTTTAATTGAAAATATTTGAGGGGCCAGCCTGGTGGTGCAGCGGTTAAGTTTGCGTGTCCTGCTTTGGTGGCCTGGGGTTTGCCGGTTCTGATCCTGGATGCAGACCTGTGCACTGCTTGTCAAACCATGCTGTGGCAGGCATCCCACATATAGAGGAAGATGGGCACGGATGTTAGGTCAGGGCCAGTCTTCCTCAGCAAAAAAGAGGAGGATTGGTGGCAGATGTTAAGCTCAGGGCTAATTTTCCTCAGGAAAAAAAAAAAGAAAATATTTGACATGTTGTGTAATGCTTTATTCTTATTGCTAGTGTAAATGTCCATCAGTTGTATGCTCTCTCTGCTGATTTCAGGCCTCAAAATGGAGAATTAAGTGTTTATATTTTTTATGAGAACTTTTTTTTTTCTTTTGAGGAAGATTAGCCCTGAGCTAACTGCTGCCATTCCTCCTCTTTTTGCTGAGGAAGACTGGCCCTGAGCTAACATCCATGCCCATCTTCCTCTACTTTATATATGGGACGCCTGCCACATCATGGCTTGTCCTGCGGCGCCATGTCCTCAAGTGGGATCCGAACCAGCAAACCCTGGGCTGCCGAAGTGGACCGTGTGCACTTAACTGCTGCATCACTGGGCTGGCCCCTAGAACATTTTGTAAACTCTTGTTCACACAATTTCTTTTCCATTTTACTTTGTATTCTTGTGGTTTCATTTGAGAGTGCAGTGACATACTAAGTATGTTGAGTTCCTTTATCATTTCCCAGTGTACTAATTGATCCCATGTGATGAACCCTTGTGAAGCAGCATTGTATTTCTGATCTTCAGAAATACAATCCCTTTGAGGGAGAGGTGATGAACATGTACTTCAGAAAAATGAGAAGTGGATATGGCTTTAATCTTGGGCATCTTGAAGAGTTCAGTGCCAACCTGGCACTGCTGGATCAATCAGCTCCATAACATAGTCTGTGCATCTGGAAAATAAAGATCCTTTTTCAAACTACCTGGTGAGTGTCCAGTGCTGTGAGCTTCTGAATGTGTAGTTTTTTCCTTAGGAAAGGAAAATAGGCTTTTCCCCTTTCTTCCCTCCAGTGATTTAGCAGACCTTTCTATTTTCTTCAGGTAATTAAACCAGACAGCAATGACAAAGAAACAGAAGGTGCCTATGAATCATATCTCCCTGAGGAGCTCTGTGGAAGCCTTCTCCCACAACAGTCCCTGAAAGGCTATAATGACAGTCCTGATGTCATTATAGAGGCTCAGTTTGATGACAGCGACTCAGAAGATGGACATGGCAACACACAAAATATTCTTGTTGATGGTGTTAAGAAACTCTTGGTTTGTCTTCATGAAAAAGGTGAGTACCAGACCTCTGTCTGACATTTTATTTTAGTAAACTGATTGTTTTGGGTTTTTTTTTAAAGATTTTATTTTTTCCTTTTTCTCCCCAAAGCCCCCCAGTACATAGTTGTATATACTTCGTTGTGGGTCCTTCTAGTTGTGGCATGTGGGACGCTGCCTCAGCGTGGTTTGTTGAGCAGTGCCATGTCCCCGCCCAGGATTTGAACCAACGAAACACTGGGCCACCTGCAGCGGAGCGTGCGAACTTAACCACTCGGCCACGGGGCCAGCCTCTAAACTGATTGTTTTAAGTATTGGAATTCTCTTTGTGCTACAGAATTAATCACATAATGCAATTGGTATCATCCCAATTTCTTTTTCTTTCTTTCTATTTTTTTGCTGAGGAAGATTCACCCTGAGCTGACATCTGTTGCCAGTCTTCCTTTTTTTGTATGTGAGCTACTACCAAGCATGGCCACTGACAAGGGGGATGTACATCCGCACCCAGGAATCAAACTCGAGCACACTAAACGTAACCACTAGGCTACTGGGGCTGGCCCTCATCCCAGTTTGTGACGTGCGACAGCTTTTGGGCAACGGGGATATTTGACAGACTTCCAGCTGCTGGTTATGAGGAGGGGATGAACATGCTGCTTGGTGGTGGTTTGTTAAGTCAGTGGTTGTGGTTGTCATTTCCTAATAAGTTTTGAATTGTCGTGATAGCTAACCTTGAAATTTCCTGTGATGAGCCAAATCTCACCCTGTGGTTGATATGAGCAGAATTAAACCCATCTTTAAAATCCTTACAAAAAAGCACTTCATTTTACCTTGGATTTTGCTTTAATTCATTACACTTTAAAAGTGTTTCTGTCATTGATGGTGGGAATGGATCACCTTAAATTTGATTAGCAGATTATCTTTACAGAGTGTTTTGATTTTAAACTTTTAAAAAAGCTAGTCTTATTTTCTCTGATCAAAATCTAAGCCATGGGTCCTCTGGATGCAGAAGAGAGCAATTGCAAACACATGGGCGAGGAGCTGTGACCACTGGCCCTACTTGACCACACTCTGGGAAACTTAAGGGAAAGTAGCAGTGAAAACTGGAATATTTCAATGTATAGATTTCTAAGAAGTTTTAAATACAGGGAGTATATTTTCCAGGCAAATTGAGTTTTATGTGTACCATTAAATGGAAAAGATTGACCTGGCTAGGCTGACTAGACTATGAGCTTTTTTATCAGGAAGAACTTTCTGGCACAGTCCCCGTGAAAAGCCAGAAGAAATGCCAGAAGGTTACTAAAGGAGGATGCTCAGCAGACACCCTGTGACGGGGACTGGTGAGCACACCTCGCTGACATCCTGAAGAAAGCTGGGGGTGCTTTCAGGAAGTGACTGCATGAGGATCACCCCGTTTGTCCACTGCTGACGACGTTGTGACCTGGGCAGTGAGCATTTTCTGAAAGCATGTGTTGCTTTCTGGTGCCAAGTACTGCTCATTCAGAAGGACTTTCCAACTTTGAAATTCTTTTTGAATGAAGAGGCTCCTGCTTCCTCACTGCTCCACCAGGTGTATGGACCCGAGGGCACCCAGGTTCCTTTTGTTTTGTGGCCTGGTTAGATAACTAGTGGTTTCACTGTTTAGGGCCCAGCCGGTTTCATTTGGATATTATTCCTTGAAATTTCATTCTTCTGATATTTCTTCTTTCTTTATTTAAAAACAGTTGGGTAGGGGCCGGCCCCATGGTGGAGTGCTTGAGTTCGTGCGCTTTCCTTCCAGTGGCCCAGGATTTCGCCAGTTTGGATCCTGGGTGCAGACATGGCACTGCTCATCAGGCCATGCTGAGACGGCATCCCACATAGCACAGCCAGAAGGACCTACAGCTAGAATATACAAGTGTGTACTGGGGGGCTTTGAGGAGAAGAAGAAAAATTAAAAAAAGGAAGATTGGCAACAGATGTTAACTCAGGTGCCAATCTTTAAAAAAAAAACCAAAACAGTTGGATACTGTGATCCTCTTCTGAGTGTGCATGTATATTATCATAATGGCGTCAGTACTGTGAATCATGTCTTTTCTATGAGGAGAGAGGGAAACAACCAGGGCCCTAAATAGCTAAATCTTTCATCAGCAAGATCACCAAGGTAGAGAGGTGCTTGCAGGACACAGCCAGGCAAAGGAGCACTTTAAAACTTATTGAGTATTTGGCCCAAAACTGTTTCATGGAAACCTAGCTCTGGTGATTGGACTTGGCAGACCTCAGCAGCCTCTTTTCCCCTGGGCTCCAAGTTGAGGAATAAGATGCCTTGATTTCTCGTTAGTGGTTGGTGCTAATGCAAGGGCAGGGAAATATTGATGGATAGAAGTGATGGCAGAACTGATGCCTGGGCATATAGTGATAATTCACTGTGCCCTTTGTTTGGGAGATTCTTAGGCCAAACATGCTTTTGATTTGTCCTCTATTGTAATCCTTTTACTTTTCTCTTACAACTAAATATCACTGAGTGCCTTACAAATCCACTGTATGCATGTTATTTCCTTGCTCTTTTTACGGTCTTCCTATCCTACTGTTATTTATATTGCTTCCTTACTAGCCCTGACTGAGGGAACAGCCTTAATCCTTCCCTCAGTATCTGGTACAAATTTCTTTTTCCTGTTAGCCTTTAAATAGAGAGTTTGTGAAACCACATGGCTGTTTCTCATTTCTTGCCCTCTTGATATTTAGTAAAATTGCAATTTGCTCTTTTAAAAATCATAGTGTTTTTTAGGATATTTCAACTAGCTTCTCTTCTCTGGATAATATAAAATCTGGCTACAGTTAAGATGTTAGTACTTTTTGCACCATTTAAGGTTTTGAAATTTGTTATTGAAACAAACCATAACCTTAAGAACATCATAAACTTTTCCTAAGACATCTAGAAAGTTCTTTGCTTTGTGTTGTAATTGCAAAGGGATTATTAATCCTAGTTCACACTAGTGTTCAAAAGAGTGCTTTTTGTTTATTCTTGTTTTAATATCATGTTTCTTTATCCAAAGCAAATATTACATATTGCGTGTGTATGCATTGTATCTCCCTATTTGCCCAGGAACCATGGTATCTTTATGATAACTACTAGTTTCTCTGGTAAGTGAGCAGATAGCTCCAGCTGTCTGCAGCAAGTGCCTGTCATTGCAGTAAGAGAAGAGTTTCTCTGGCCATCTCAGACCTACACAGTAGTTTCTTCTAGAAAGACAGCGTGGGTCTGCACCATCCTCAGCCCCTGAGAGAGAGTGGGCCAAAGACCTGGGCCCCTTTTGTAGGGCCAGTCCCCCAGCCTCCTGGGCTGAGTTGTTAGCACTCTTCAGGCAGTTGCTTTGTTGTCAGCACAGAAGTCTGCCGTCTGTGTAGAGACTGGGAACAACCGAGATAAATTTTCTTTGGTATCAAATGTTTGGATAACGGTTGCTTGGTTAACAAACTCCAAAGGATGAAAATCCTCATGGCTAGGTGAACCAGTAGCTCTGTGTCTTTCATCATTGGGATTTTAAGAGCAGTTTTGGCCTCTGACTCTTGGTGATCATGACCTAATCAGGTTGTGATGTACATTTCCTGTTCTCTAGCCTAGTAGATCTGCCAGAGATCTTGTTCAGTTTTCTGGTCTGGAGACAAGCCTCAACTGGTCCCCTGATAACTTAACATGGGTTTGAATGTGGAGCCGGTGACCCTTTCACTTCTCTCTTCTCTCTCTTGGCCACCTTCAGCTCTTTGCTGAAGGGAGAATCCACATGGAATCCTCGATCTCTTCTGAGGTTTGAATCCATCGATTACTACTACTCCTGAGGCCTCCCATGTCAACTTCAGGAGTCAGAAAGAGCACTTTTTTCCCCACTTAAGATTTGTCTCCTTCCAATGACAGGACTGTTCAATACCTAAGTTTAATTCCCGAACTTCCTTGGGTAAAAAGCAAGTGTATTTCCCTTTGGCCGAGAAAAACAGACCCGTATGATTATTCTCCTGTGATTCTTCGGGGTTACTGAAATCCCAAGAACTCTTTCTCCTGACTATCTGGAAACCTTTCTTTGTCAGAGCTAAATTTCTTCATTTCCTTTTTGTGAATCTTTCTAGGTTCTGAAATCAAATCTTCCCTATCCTTTTTGTTTCTTGGCTCTCCACTGTGTGTAATGATGTTAGTACAACTAGAAGACAGTCGTGTTTGCTTCAGAAATTATATTAAAAATTAAATATACAGTAATTCCTCATCAACAACAATTTTTGGACCATGCTTTTGTGCCAATCTTTTAAAATCTCATTTAAAAAAAAGTAAAGCCTTGTCCAGACCTATGTTAGAAGGATAGAGTAGCAATCTTTTGCTTCCCTGTCTTTTAGACTGAGCGGACAAGGCAATGATATCAAGTGTGTTTGAAGTAGAGATAGATGGTCAGGACCTACAACGTCTGAGACCCAAATCCTATGCTAGACCAGCCATTCTTCCCTGTGAAGTCCCCAAAAGAAATACATGCACAGAGGATAAAGCAAGGCAGAGGGGTAGTTCTTTATTAACAGGCTTTGACTCAAGCTGGAATGATTATCCCTGTATATACTGCCACTAGCAGTGCATGAGGCTTCTTACAGCTTCTATTCCTGCTAACAGTTGGAATTATCTAGCTTTCTAATTTTTGTTTTGTTTTGTTTTTGCTGAGGAAGATTCACCCTTAGCTAACATCTGTTGCCAATCTTCCTCATTTTACTTGAGGAAGATATGCCCTGACCTAACGTCTGTGCCAGTCTTCCTCTATTTTGTATGTGAGTCGCTGCCATAGCATGGCTGCTGACAAGTGGTATAGGTCCATGCCCAGGGGCCAAACCTGGGCTGCCGAAGCATATTGCACCAAACTTAACCACTAGGCCATGGGGGTGGTCCCCCAGTGCTCTAATTTTTGTAGTCTAGATTAAGTTCTGTAAATTTCCTTTTCATATCGTTTGTCCTTTGTTCTGTCAGGGTTACTGTTCTGTTGTTTATTTGCAGGAATTTCTTATCTATCCTCTATAATCGTTAACCTTTTTAGGCATTACAAGTATCTTCTGCCATTCTGTCATTGTCATTTGTCTCTTAACTTTATCTGTAGTGTCTTTCATTGAACAAAACTCCTTAATTTAAATGTGATAAGGTTAATCATATCCTTTATGGGTTTGTATGTTTTTCCCTGTTCTTAGGTCACGTATTCTCCCGTGTAATCTTTTATTAACTCCACAGGTTTGCTCTTTGCTGAACTTTATGATGCTGATTCTTTATTGATTGAAATTTCTCTCCTCTAAATCTATTTCTGATGTGGAACTGTCCTTGAATTTTTAGGATAAATCCTACTTAATCCCAATGTATTATTACTTTTTTAAATACATTATTGGATTTACTTAGGTAATACTTACTGTAGGATTTTTGTATCATGTTAAATGGGCCTATCATTTTCTTGTCATTATCTGATTTTTAGAATCAAGATTATATTCGTATCATGAAATGTCCTTGTTGGTTTTGACTGTTGCCTATTTTTCCAGAACAGCTTGTATAGGATGGGAATTAACTGTTCCTTAAAATTTGTTAGAACTCATTGTGAAATTATCTGTATCTGCTATTTTTCAGGAGGCAAGATCTTTGTTCTTTTAATCTCTTTCATACGAATTGGTCTGTTCAAGTTCTCTATTTCTTTTTGTGCCAATTTTGGCACAATTTAATGGGAATTTATCCATTCGAATTTATTAGCATATAGAGGTTCCTAATACTCTTTAATATTCTTTAATTATTTAAAAACTTTGTGTCTGTGCTTTTCCCTCTCTTTTCATTCTATATTGCGATTATTTGAATCTTCTCTCTTTTTTCTTGATAACTCTTGCTTGCCAGAGGTCTATCTTATTAATCTTTTCAAGGGACATGCCTTTTACTTGTGTTATTTTTCTGTGTTTATTGTTCATGATGATGTTCTGTATATCATTGATATTTGCCTAACTTATCTTTGTTATTTAATTCCTTATTTTGGGGGTTTGCTTTTTTGCCCTTTTCCCAACTTCTTGAGTTGAATATTTAGCTTGTTAATTTTAACCTTTCTTGTGTCCTTTGAAATGTTTTTAAAGCTATAAATTTCCCTCTAAATACTTCTTTAACTCTATTCTACAGATTTTGACATGCAGTATTTTTATTAGTTCTAAATATTTAATTTCCTTTATGATTGCTTCTGTAACTAGAATTGGTTATTTATTAAGGCTATTAAATTTCTTTTCTTTTTTTCTTCTTTTTGCTATTTTTTTTTTTTTTTTTTTGAGGAAGATTAGCCCTGAGCTAACAACTGCTGCCAATCTTCCCTTTTTTTTTGCTAAGGAAGACTGGCCCTGAGCTAACATCCATGCCCATCTTCCTCCACTTTATACACGGGATGCCTGCCACAGCATGGCCTGCCAATCGGTGCTGTGTCTGCACCTGGGATCCGAACTGGTGAACCCTGGGCTGCCAAAGTGGAACGTGTGAACTTAACTGCTGCGCCACTGGGCCAGCCCCTTTTTTGCTATTCTTTTGATGTCAGTATTTAATTTTTTTGTATTATGGTCAAAGAAGAGGGCCTGTAAGTTGTTAATGCTTTATAATTTATTGAAGCCTCCTTTATAGTTTATTACATGGTCTTTATTTCTAGATATTCCATGTATGCTTTGAAAGAAAGATGTGGTATATATATCCAAAAACTTAATACATAATTGTATTGTTCTTCTCTTCATAAGATCTTTATTATTTCAAGTACTTAATCTGTCAGTTTCTCAGAGGGATGTTTGAAAATATATGTCTATAAATTTTGATTTATTTATTTCTCCTGCAGTCTTGTTATATTTTGAAGTTGTATTGTTAAGTGCATATGGGTATATTAGGATATACCTAGATATGTTTTTGTATACATGCATACCTGTAAATGTGTTTTCACATAATAATCACTGATATTTATTGAGCATTTACTATGTACTCGGCCCTTTCTAAATACTTTAAAGTTAGTACTTATTATGTTTAATTATTTAATCCTTACAACACATCTAGTATCTATTTCAGGAATATTTAAAGTATCTATCTCAGAGACAGTTGTAGTTTTTATTCCCAAAGGACAGAAAAGTTACACAGTTGGTAAGTACACTTTAGAATCCCTTGGTAGCTTTTTAAAAAATATCAATGCCCGGATACCACCCCAGACATTCTGGTCCAGTTGATCTGGTATTTTTAAAAAGCTCACCGGAGATTCAAGGATTCTTCTATGTAGCCAGAATTTAACAGTCCTAGACTTACCCTCTTTACCTTTCCTTATACTGTATCTCTCCTCATAAATAGCAATACACATAGCACAGGTTAAAGATTTCATAGTAGTCCAGCCCTCAGTGTGATAATTGATTTGGTCAAGGATCATCAATAGATAACCAAAACCATTGGGTGAAAGGTTGTTGCAAACTAAGATATTCACATGGACTTGAAGTGTCATGCCACAAATGACTTACTACCTAATTATACTGGGCAAAATGTCCTTTTATAGTTGACAGATTTGATGGTCACTTCCTTAACCAAGTGGTCAACCTTAGCATCACTAATAGTGCAACAATCTGACATTTTGTGTCTACTGATAGCATGTATTATTACACAACATCATCTGTGAAGTATTTGTGCCCAAAATGTTTCACCTGAATCAAACTTCTGGCCCTAACTTCTAGTATACTGGAAACAGAAGGAGTACTGGAGCAAGTTAAATGACACCGTGGGAGAACTAGTGAGATAAATCCATATGTGGGACAATCTATAGGACAACCAGCTTGTACTCTTCAAAAAAAGTCAATGTTAGAAAGAACAAAAAACAAGGGGAACTGTTCTAGAGGAAGAAGACCGAAAGAAACATAACCAAAAATAACGCGTGAACCTTGATTGGATCCTGGATTGGGGAAAAACTGATAACAATTGGGGAAATTTAAATTGAGACTGTATATTAGACAACATTTTGGAATTACTATTAATTTTCTTAGGCTTGATAATGATAGTGAAAACATATAAGAGAATAATTTTTTTAAATGCTTAAGTTTTTTTAAATTGAGATAACATTGGTTTATAACATTATATAAATTTCAGGTGTACATCATTATATTGCAATATCTGTGTAGATTACACCATGTTCACCACCCAAAGACCAATTACCATCCATCACCATGCACACGTGTGAATCACCCCTTTCACCCTCTTCCTTCCCTGCTTCCCTTCTGGTAACCCCCAATCCAATTTCTGTCTCTATGTGTTTGTTTGTTGTTGTTTTTATCTTCTGTTTATGAGTGAGATAATATGGTATTTGGCTTACTGCTTCTGACTTATTTTGCTTAGCGTAATACCCTCAAGGTCCATCCATGTTGTTGCAAATGTCATGATTTCATCTTTTTTTATGGCTGAGTAGTATTCCGTTATGTATAAATACCATGTCTTCTTTCTCCATTTGTCCCTTCATGGGCACCTGGGCTTCCAAGTCTTGGCTATTGTGAATAATGCTGCAGTGAACACAGGGGTGCATATGTCTTAATGCATTCGTGTTTTCATGTTCTTTGGGTAAATACTCAGCAGTGGAATAGCTGGATCGTATGGTAGTTCTATTCCTAATTTTTAAAGGAATCTCCATACTGTTTTCCATAGTGGCTGCACCAGTTTGCACTCCCACTCGCAGTAAATGAGAGTTCTCTTTTTTCCATATCCTCTCCAATACTTGTTATTTCTTGTCTTGTTAATTATAGCCATTCTGATGGGGGTGAGGTGATATCTCGTTGTAGTTTTGATTTACATTTTCCCTGTTAATTAGATGTTGGACATCTTTTCATGTGTCTGTTGACCATCTGTGTATCTTCTTGGGAAAAATGTCTGTTCAGATCTTTTGCCCATTTTTTAATTGGGTTGTTTTTTTTTTTGTTGTTGTTGAGATGTATGAATTCTTTGTATATTTTGGATATTAACCCCTTATCAGATATATGGTTTGCAAATATCTTCTCTCGATTGTTAGGTTGTGTTTTTGTTTTGTTGATGGTTTCCTTTGCTGTACAGAAGCTTTTTAGTTTGATGTAGTCGTATTCTTTATTTTTTCTGTTGTTTCCCTTGCCTGGTCAGACATGGTACTTGAAAACATGCTGCTAAGACTGATGTTGAAGAGCATACTGCGTATGTTTTCTTCTAGAATTTTTATGGTTTCAAGTCTTTCATTCAAGTCTTTAATCCATTTTGGGTTAACTTTTGTGTATGGTGGAAGATAATGGTCTACTTTGATTCTTTTGCATGTGGCTGTCCAGTTTTCCCAACACCATTTATTGAAGAACCTTTCCTTTCTCCATTATATGTTCTTGGCTCCCTTGTTGAAAATTAGCTGTCCATAAATGTGTGGGTTTATTTCTGGGCTGTCAATTCTGTTCTATTGATCTGTGTGTCTGTTTTGTGTCGGTACCATGCTGTTGTGATTACTATAGCTTCATAGTGTATTTTAAAATCAGGGAGTGTGATGCCTCCAGCTTTGTTCTTTTTTCTCAGGATTCCTTTGGCTATTCGGGGTCTTTTGTTGTTCCCTATAAATTTTAGGATTCTTTGTTCTATTTCTGTGAAAAATGTCATTGGAACTTTGGTAGGGTCTGCGTTGACTCTGTAGATTGCTTTTGGAAGTATGGACATTTTAACCATGTTAATTTTCCCAATCCAAGAGCATGGAATATCTTTCCATTTCTTTGTGTCTTCTTCAATTTCTTTCAACAATGTTTTATACTTTGCAGTGTGCAGGTCTTTCACCTCTTCAGTTAAATTTATTCCTAGGTATTTTATTCTTTTTTTTGCAATTGTAAATGGGATTATATTCTTAATTTCTCTTTCTGCTACTTCATTGTTAGTGTATAGAAATGCAACAGATTTTTGTATCCTACAACTTTACCATGTCCATTTATTTCTAAAAGTTTTTTGGTGAATTCTTTAGGGTTTTCTCTATATAAAATCATGTCATCTGCAAATGGTGGCAGTTTCACTTCTTCCTTTCCAGTTTGGATCCCTTTTATTTCTTTTTCTTGCCTGATTGCTCTGGCTATGACTTTAACACTATATTAAATAAGAGTGGTGAAAGTGGGCATCCTTGTCTGGTTCCTGTTCTTAGAGGGATAGCTTTCAGTTTTTCTCCATTGAGTATGATGTTAGCTGTGAGTTTGTCACATATGGCCTTTGTTATGTTGAGGTACTTTCCTTCTATATCCATTTTATTCAGAGTTTTTATCATAAATGGATGCTGTATCTTGTCGAATACTTTCTCCGAGTCTATTGAGATGATCATGTGGTTTTTATTCTTCATTTTCTTAATGTGGTGTATCATGTTGATTGATTTGCAGATGTTGAGCCATCGCTGCATTCCCTGGAATAAATCCCACTTGATCATGGTGTGTGACCTTTTTCATGTATTATTGTTTTCTTTTTCTAGTATTTTGTTGAGGATTTTGCATTGATGTTCATCAGTGATATTGGCCTGTAATTTTCTTTTTTTGTGTTGTCCTAGTCTTGTTTTGGTATCAGGGTAATCTTGGCCTTGTAGAATGAGTTAGGAAGCTTCCCTTCCTTTTCAATTTTTTGGAAGAGTTTGAGAAGGATAGGCATTAGGACGTCTTTGAATGTTTGGTAGAATTCACCAGGGAAGCCGTCTGGTCCTGGACTTTTATTTTTTGGGGAGGTTTTTGATTACTGTTTTGATCTCCTTACTGGTAGTTGGTTTATTCAGATTCTCTGTTTCTTCTTGATTCAGTTTTGGAAGTTTGTATAATTCTCAGAATTTGTTCACTTCTTCTAGATTATCCAATTTGTTGGCATATAGCTTTTTGTAGTAGTCTCCTGTCATCTTTTGTATTTCTGAAGTATGCATTGTAATTTCTTTTTTTTTTTTTTTTTAAATATTTATTTTTTCCTTTTTCTCCCCAAAGCCCCCCGGTACATAGTTGTGTATTCTTCGTTGTGGGTTCTTCTAGTTGTGGCATGTGGGACGCTGCCTCAGCGTGGTCTGATGAGCAGTGCCATGTCCGCGCCCAGGATTCGAACCAAGGAAACACTGGGCCGCCTGCAGCGGAGCGCGCGAACTTAACCGCTCGGCCACGGGGCCAGCCCCTGCATTGTAATTTCTCCTCCTTCTTTTCTGATTTTATTTACTTGAGCCTTCTCTCTTTCTTCTTTGTGAATCTAGCTAAAAGTTTGTCAGTGTTGTTTATGTTTTCAAGGCACCAACCTTCGTTTCATTGATCTTTTTCTATTTTTTTAATTCTCTATTTCATTTATTACTGCTCTGATTTTTATTGTTTCCTTCCTTCTACTGATTTTGGGCTTTGTTCATTCTTCTTTTTCTAACTCCTTTAGGTGCACCGTCAGATTGTTTTTTTGAAATTTTTCTTGTTTCTTGAGGTAGAACTCTATTGCTATAAATTTCTTAGAACTGCTTTTGCTGTATCCCATAAATTTTGGCATGTTGTATTTTCATTTTCATATGTCTCCAGATATTTTTTGATTTCTCCTTGATTTCTTTATTGACCCTATCATTGTTTAGTTGCATTTTGTTTAGTCTCCACATATTTGTGGCTTTTCCAATTTTCTTCCTTTAGTTGATTTCTAGTTTCATACTGCTGTGGTCAGAAAAGATGCTTGGTATTATTTCAGTCTTAATTTATTGAGACTTATTTTGTGGCCTAATATGTGATCTCTCCTGGAGAATGTTTCATTTACATTCAAAGAGAGTGTGTATTCTGCAGTTTTTGGATGGAATATTCTATGTATGTCTACTAAGTCCACCTGGTCTAATGTATTGTTTAAGGCAGTGTTTCCTTGTTGGTCTTCTGTTTGGGTGATCTATCCATTGGTATAAATGGAGTGTTAAAGTCCTCTCCTATTATTGTGTTACTGTCTTTTTCACCTTTTATGTCTGTTAGAGTTGCTTTATATATTTAGGTGCTCCTATGTTGGGTGCACAGATATTTACAAGTGTTATATCCTCTTGTTGGGTTGTTCCCTTTATCATTAGGTAATGCCTTTCTTTGTCTCTTGTTCCAGTTGTTGTTTTAAAGTCTGTTTGTCTGATATAAGTATTGCTACCCCAGCTTTCTTTTCATTGCCATTTGCATGGAGTATTTTTTCCTATCTCCTCATTTTTCAGTTTGTGTGTGTCTTTAGGTCTTAAGTTTGCCTCTTGTATGCGGCATGTATATGCATCTTCTTTTTTTATCCAATAAGCCACTCTATGTCTTTTGATTGGAGCATTTAGTCCATTGAAGAATGTCCTTATTCTTAAGAGATGTCTTTATTAGGAGATACTGGCTAAAGTGCTTGGGGTGAAGTATCTTGTCTTTAACTTACTTTCAAATGGGTCAGAAAACAAAACAAGGCAAAACTCTGTGTGTGTTTGTGTGTGTGAGGCTGTGTGCAAGAGAAAGCAGGTGCAGCAAAAGTTTAACATTTGATGAATCAGTGAGTGTTTGTAATATCACTCTTTCAACTTTTTAGTGAATTTAAAAGTCTTTAAAATAAAAAATTGGGTGAAACATATCCTATACATTACTGAAAGAAAAGAATTGCCATCTCCACAGCTTAGGTATGTAGTTCAAGAGCTGGCATTGCTCTTCCCCAGGCTTTGGCTCCAAAGTATTCTAGAGCATGAAATTACTACTGCTTGTAGTTAAAAATTCACCTGGTTTGGTCTGCTCTTTTCAGTTGGGTATTTTTCCTAGTAATTAATTTTATTTAAAGAATCGTAATTTTATTTCCCATTAAAAATACCTATGTCTCACACAAGGTGTCAGTAAAGAAAATCTTCTCTAAAAAATTTTAAATTATTTGAATAACAGTGGATTAAGAGAGATTCTTGGGGAAATTAATGAAGCCTTCCAATATTTTTGCAAAAATTACTGTTTTTTATGAGTGTACTGTAAAAGTTAAGCAGAATGAGGCCATGTTATACCAGCATATAATTTAAAAAGCTTATACAAAAACCTGTTATTCTACGTAGTACATGCTTGCATTGATAACCTAAAATTTGTTAAATAACTTTTTATTTTTATAAAATAAAATTTATTTTTCCCACTATGATCTGTAAAATTTGGTTCCTACTTTAAAGTGAGTTTACTTTTGGGCCTTTTGCTGCTATAGCTTATCCTCAGATATCTTATATTTTTTGTCTCTTTGACCTGGCACAGAGCAGGCGTTCAGTCAGTGGTAGCCTGGGTGAGTGGAACCAGCAGTAGACTTGGGAGTGAGGTGAGCAAGGTTGGAGTCCCTACTCTGCTTCTGAAATGAGGGAGTTGGGCAAAATTATGTCAGAAGTTCCTTCTAGGTGTAAAGTTCCATGGCAAAATATATTTTTGATAATGTTAAGGATTTAATCAGGGAAGCTGTGATGAGTCATGGACAGAAATGGTTTGGGGGTTCTTCCATTGATACCTGCTCCGTCCCTTAAAACCATGACAGCCTGTGCTACTTACTGCTGCCGTTTGTTTATTCATCTACTCAGCAATTATGGAGTGATTATGATGCTCCCGATGCTGTGCTGGGCCCAGGCCTTACAAAGGTGAAGCATGCGTGCAATCCATCCATCTGTCTAATGGATTTTTACCAAGAGCCTGCTAAGTGCCAGGCATCTTGTGTAGCCTTGTGTCCCCAGTGACTGGGGAGCTCTTCAGGAGGTACCTCCTTGCAGATGCCTACTGCTCCTCTCCCCCCTCCCTCTTTTCCCACAGCTGACCCCAGAACTTCTTTGTTTGGCTGTGGAAAGGTTAATGCTGATTACAATAATTTATATGAATTGCTTGCCATTTATGTCTTTTCGCCTCACTGCACAGCGACCCCTGCTATTGTCTATATATTGGATAATCTCTCTTTTGAGTTTTCATTAAAGCATTTACATCCAATTCACCTCTGCTGCATTGCTCACAGAGCACAGCAGCTCCAGGGGCTCTGGTCTTACTGCTACCCTGTTCTCCTCTTATCCTGTTCTTGGAGTGTATGAGCTGCAGAAATGAAGTGCTGGGTCAGCCCCCACGTTCTGCCAGTCCCTCTCTTCACCACAGGCTCTCTCTCTTTTAGCAGGTGTGATTTGAGTGTTAGAAACACCACAGAGCATAAAAGATATGATTGCAGGTTATTTGGAAGTTTTTTGTGGTTCATCCTGACTATGGACACGAACATGTTCATGGAATTGAGTACTCTTCTGCTTCTATTTTGTGATGTGTAATGTTTTTTAACTTTAAAGTAACCCCTTTTCCTTTATTAGCAGTTTCCGTTCTTTTCCTTTATTAGCAATATCACTGAGAATATTAAACATTCTTGTGGAAATTCAAACAGATTTTCGTTGTAAACTCTAAAGAATCGAATAACTTTATTTAAACCAGTGATTCTCAAGTTCTTTTCATCTCTGGATACCTGTACACTCTTAAAAATTATTGAAGACTCCAAAGTGCTTTTGTGTATATAAATTGTATCTATCAATATTTCTGTATTTAAAATTACAACTAAGAAAGCTTTAAAATATTAATGCAAGATATGTGCACTTACTTGTAGTTGTGTTTCTGTGTACATTTAAAGAAAACTCCAGATTTCAAAATAAGGACTTATTGGGCATTAATGAGGTTAATGAGATTATAGTAAATATAATCACAGTTGGAATACTGAGGAAAAAATAGAATTAACCTCTAAAATGTACTTGTTTATACTTTAAATCTAATATCTTAGAAAATTGTGGAAAAGACAAGAATACATAAACACACTTTCTGTTAGTCACTAGAGCAGGAGTTATCAAAAGTATTGTGTAAAGGACCAGATAGTAAATATTTCTAGCATTGTGGGCCACACTGAGACACAGACTTCTCTGTCACAATTACTCAACTCTATTGTATCCTGAAACCGTGGTGGAGAATATTTAAATGAATGAATATGGCTAGATTTGGTCTGCTGGCCAGTTTAGTTTGCTGACCCCTACTTTACACTCATGAGAGAATGAAAGTGAAAAGAAAAAATGAAGGGTTAGTATAATTGCGAACAGAGTCTTGACCTTGTGGACCTTCTGACAGGGTCTCAGACCACACTTGGAGAAAGACAGGTTTAAGCTATTGAAATCGATAGTTGATGCTGAACAGGACTTTAGTGCATGTTTTAATTATTCTTTACTGTTAGGAATTTCCACGCTTCTTTAGTTCCTTAGTTTTAAGTAGTTATTGGATTGTTTTTTCCCCTTATTTTTTCCTGTGGAGTGCTAATTATAATAATTCAGGCTAAAATCTGTTGCCTCAATCCTTTTGCTCAGTTGTGGGGTCTTTTTGGGGGAGTTTGTGCCCTGTTTTGCTGTGTTGACTATAGCGTGGTCTATCTACATCTTAATTTATCAAACCTATTCACATTGTGAATTCCAGAATCTTAGATCCTCTTAATATGTTTACATAGTTTATATATAGCATTATCTTACACATTTCTTATTAGAAAATACTTGAGTATTTTGTATGTTTTAGTATTAACTTGAAATTTTTTCTAGTATTTTCCCCATAGGTAATAGTTGTTATGTAAGAGAGCTATTGGGGTTGTTTTTGTGTATTTTTTAGCTTGATACCTTAATGAATGCTCTTATTATTTCTAATAACTTTTTAGTTGGTTGTTTTAATTTTCTAGGTATAAAATAACTTTATCTGCAAATAATAATTTTGCCCCTTCGTTTCTAATTTTGTGCTTCTTATTTATTACCTCATTTCAATGGCCATTGCTTTAAGAACTGTATTACATAATAGTGGTGATTGCCTTCTTCCGGACTTAATGGGAATGCTTCCAGTATTAAACCCTCAAGCGCAATACTGGTTATTGGCTGGAGACCAAGTTAACCAAGTGTCCTCTTTCTTTTTTACTAAAAGTCTCTATTGGGAATGGATATTGAATTTTTTTTAAGTGTCTTGAGCTTCTTTCAAGATGCTGTTTTTCCCTTTGGCTTGTTTACATGATGACATGTAACATTGAATAATTCTTGTATCCCTCATTCAACCATGACCCTCATTTGGTCATGGTACATAACATGTTTTAACATGTAACTCAGTTCTGTTTGCTAATAATTTATGTATGATTTTTGGATTTCTAATACAAAATGTGATATTAGTCTGCAGTTTCTTTTTATTGTGCTGTCTTTATTGTGTTTGAGTATCAGGCTCTATTAACTTTGTAGGAAGAATTGGGGAGCGTTTCTCAGTGCTCTGGAGCAGTTAAAAGAGCATCGAGAATAAGCACATTTTCTCGGACTTGAAACATGGACTAGAGCTTTCTTTAGCTTGCAGCTTTCTCCATCTATAATGATTACTAAATTCTGTAGGGTTTTTTTTTTTTTAAAGATTTTATTTTTTCCTTTTTCTCCCCAAAGCCCCCCAGTACATAGTTGTATATTCTTCGTTGTGGGTCCTTCTAGTTGTGGTATGTGTGACGCTGCCTCAACGTGGTTTGATGAGCAGTGCCATGTCTGCGCCCAGGATTCGAACCAACAAAACACTGGGCCACCTGCAGCGGAGTGTGCGAACTCAACCACTTGGCCACGGGGCCAGCCCCATGTAGGGTTTTTAACTCTTGCATTAATTTTGATAATTTATATTTTCTAGGAAAGTCAAACTTTTAAACACGTATTCTGATATATTAGAATAGAATTGTACAGTCTTTTCAGTTGTTTAATTTCCCCTGCATCTGTGATCATAACCCCTTTCAGTTTCCCCCTCATTTTGTATTATACTAGCTAGTGACCTATCTGTTTAATTTTTAATAGAAATTTACTTTACTCTTTTTATTTATTACAAGTAACTAATTTCTACTTTTATATTTTATTACTAGGGACTTTCTTTTAGAGGTGTTAAGTCTGAGGTGGTCATCTGTAACTGGAGATACAAGTTGACGTTCATGACAGAAGTTTGGACTGGAAATGTAGTTTAGAGTCATTGGTATCTAGTTAGTTCCTTGAAGAACTCCTCTATTCTAAGAGTTCCTTTAAAGGCCTGTCGGAGGACGGGGCTTACCTGTTCCCTTCTGCCCCTGGGTTCCCCTTCTTGAAAACAATAAATATTGTTTTTCAGACTGTTCCTTGCCTTAGAGTCTATGTAACAAACAGAAATTCTTGTGGGTTAAAAAAAAAATTGTGTGTGTGTGGTAAAATACATATAGCAAAAAATTTACCATTTTAACCATTTTTAAGTATACAGTTGAGTCCATTACATTCATGATGTTGTGCAACTGTTACTACAGGCTTTTCCAAAACCTCTTCATCACCCTAAACAGGAACTCTATAACTATTAAGCAATACCTCCTCATGTCACCTCCCCCAACCCCTGATAACCACTAATTACTTCCTCTCTATAAATTTGTCTATTCTTGATATTTCATATAAGTGGAATTGTACAATATTTCTCCTTTTGTATCTGGCTTATTTCATTCAGCATCATGTTTTCAAGCTTCATCTATATTGTAGCATGTATTGAAATGTCATTCCTTTTTATAGCTGAATAATATTCCATTATATAGTGTATACCACATTTTGTTTGTCCATCCATGTTGATGGACACTTGAGTTGTTTCCATCTTTTGGTTATTAAATAGTGAGTAATGCTGAAATGAACATTGGTGTGCAAGTATCTGAGTCTCTGTTTTCAGTTCATTTGGGCATATACCTAGGAGTAAAATTGCTGAATCATATGGTAATTCTGTGTTTAGCTGTTTGAGAAATGTGGGGTTTTTTAAAAGGAATTTTGGTGTTGTTAATTACATGGTTATTAGAAGGGTTAACAGAAATAGAAAATCATAATGAATTATAAGAAATCTTGAAATAATAATAATTACATCTGTTCTTTATTGAAATATAACTGGAGCTTGTCCAATTCTTTCTCCAACTTGTCCTTTTTACTTCCTCCTCTTCCCATTTTTTATTGTGGCGTCATTCCTCCCTACTTACCTATTTTCACTTTGACACATCAGGAGGCCTAGGGGGCTTGGGTTTCAGAACATTTTTCTAACATTACATGTAATTTATTTTATAGAACATACTCTGTCCCAATCCATTCCTTACAACACCTGGGAATAAACATGCCTGTCAGCTTGCTTGCTAGTACTTTTAACACGAAGTTGTTGGAATGGAAATTTCAATAAAAGGAAGTACTCTATAATAAACATTATTCATGCTGTTGTCTGCAAATAGGAGTTCCCAGGCCTCTAGCGTGTCAGTCACTGTGTGCCTGCCCTTCTCCTCAGTGGAGAATGAAGACTTCAGGGTCCCTGGCGTCACCCTCCCTGTGGCTCTTTTAACACCCTGTTCAGTATGGCACCCCTGATTGTCTTGCTTGCTGTGCACTTTTAGCTTTATACTTGGCTCCCTGGGATTATTTAATAATCCGCTTTTCTGGGCTCATGGGTAATGAGAAGGGAAGATCAACTTGTATGTGTGATGGTCTCATTTTCTCCTTATTTGCTATCCCTTGCTCACTAGATTCCAGTCACCCTTGGAATCTTTCTTCCCAGTCCACCTGCTCATCTCCCTCTCTGGTACTTTCCAGGTCAGGCCAGTCCATGCTGGTGACAAGGGTCATATCTGTTTACGGTTACCTTCCATTGCCATAGAAATCATAAAATTCTGGGCCTGCACAGGTCCTACAAGATCATGTACTCTTCTGGACATGTGATAGTCTACCCTAGAGGCTTGCAGTGGAGCACTTTACATTATTTATAAATTTTTAATGACATAAAATGAAAATAGTAAATTTGCTTTCAGTAAGACTGCAAAGTCAACTTACTTCACTTTTGATAGAAATGATACCAGCTCCCCATGGTAACATTGATTTTTCTTGCCGATCAGAAGCTCTAATAATCAGTTACATGTTTTTGATTAAAAAAAACCAGGATAGCAAATTAATTTTCCATGCAGTTAAATTACTAAAAGTACTTCAAAGTATGAGATCCTTGGGAAAAATTAATTTTTAAAAACGTACTATAAAAAATCTGTGATTAAAAGGTTGGAAACAACTGATCTAGCTCATCCTTTTTGTTTTACAGACGAGGAAACTGAGGCTCAGAGAAGTTACTTGGCTTGTCCAGTGTCCCACAGGAAGTTAGTGAGTTCATAGAAAAAAATGCCTTATTCCTGTAATAGCAACAGACAGTTTCACCACATGGGTCATACTTTTGGAAGAGCAAATCATGCCAGATCAGTTTAATTTCTTTCTATAAG
The DNA here is from genome assembly GCF_041296235.1 of Equus asinus. Lineage (NCBI taxonomy): Eukaryota > Metazoa > Chordata > Mammalia > Perissodactyla > Equidae > Equus > Equus asinus. The sequence continues at coordinate 8,832,990 of NC_091808.1, read as the reverse complement.
AATCTGGTGGACATTGTTCATTGCCCACCTAGTATCTGTTTCCCCTTTTCCCTTTCCCGTATGTACCCAGATTTTCATCTGGACATCTGCTCCTTCCCCAGATTCCTTGTACTTTGGGCGAAGTTGACTGCAGCTGCTGAGCTGAGTCTTGGTTGCCTTAAGTCAGTTGCTTGGTAGACGTTCTTACCTTTTGCCAATAGAACTTTCTGCAGCAATGGAAATGCTCTAATCTATACTGTCCGATACTGCAGCCACTAGCCACATCTGGCTGTTCAGCACTTGAAATGTGGCTAATGTGACTGAAACACTGCATTTTTGACGAGCAGTGCCATGTCCGCGCCCAGGATTTGAACCAACGAAACACTGGGCCGCCTGCAGCAGAGCGCGCTAACTTAACCACTCGGCCACTGGGCCAGCCCCAACACTGCATTTTTAATTGTATTTAATTTTTTTAATTAATTTTATTTCAAATACCTACATGTGATTTGTGACTACTGTGTTGGATATTGCAGCTTCCTACCATTTTCTCTTCCATAGGCACATGACCTAAGCAGTCTAATCAGGGTGACTCCTGCTTGGAATTCTGGGATGTAAGTAGTTTTCTGATGGATATGAACAGGAAACATATATCCCTAATTGCTACTGGCAGCTATCTTATCACTTGCTAAGTGTTGTGAATGGAAGAGTGGAGAATCAGAAAAAAACCTGGGCCCCAACAGCCATTAGTGGGCCCTGGATCAACTGATCCTGAAGCCTGCCTTACCTCTGGACTTCCAGCTGCTTAAACCAATGAGTCACCTTTGATACATAAGCCAGTTTGTGTTGAACGTTCTGTCATTTCAACCAAGAGCATCTAAGCAGATAACAGAGGGAATAACAAGCCAGGTATTGTGCTGGGAAAAGAAGGATAAATAAAGAGTAAAATCTTGATGCTTGTTCTTGAGGTAAAATTAGTCTATAAGAGGAGATACGGTAACAGACATGTGTTTTGGGTCTTGCCTACCTTAGTCCCCTTCAGTGGGAATTTCCTTTACTAAAGTGGTATCCGCCCCTGTCCCCAGGACCTTGGTTGGACCATGAGTAGACTCCTGTCCCAAAGAACATCAACACATTGACCAGTTACTTGTTAGATATTTTTTCTCCACATCTGAAGGATCCTGGAATTAAAATGTCACATGGAATGAGGGCTGGAGACAAAATTATTAGGGAATAGAGGCTGCTGGTAACCACAGACAGTGCACATAGAGAAGAGGAACAGATCTGCAGAGAGAGGGAGGGACCGTTCAGAGAGGAAAGAGGAGAAAGTGAAAGGAGGAGGGAGGAAGAGTAAGAAAAAAAGAAGACAGTTTATTCTTTGGGCCTTGAAAGATGAGTAGGGTTTGCCAGGTGAAGAATGTTATAGGTATTAACAGGGGCACAGAAGTGGATGGTAGGTAGAGTAATATCTACAGTGGGAATAATGCAGGATGTAAGGTGGGGAACCTGGAGAGGAGGCTAGAAAAATAGGCTATGGTGAGGTTTTGCCAAGTTTCCTCTGGCTGCTAAGAGATCGGGGTAGTAGGGAGTCATCCAAGGTTGTTATGGAAAGGAGACTGATTGTTAGAAAGAGGTGAGAAGTTGGGGCATGGCATGGGCCCACTTAAGATTAGAGATGCTGGAACACGTGACTGGGACCAGTGGCTGCTGGAATGCAGAAGGAGGGGATAATTAGTGAGATATTTCAGAACTAGAGTTGACAGAGTTCGATGGCAGATCAAATATTGAACTTGAGGCAAAGGAGGATTCAAGAATGAGATTAACTTGATATCTAGTTTAGCAACTGCATGGGACCTGACATTCTTAAGTGAGAAAAATAATACCAGGGGTGAGAAGGACTATAAATTCAGGTTCTGATCAAATGTTGAATTTGAGATACTTAGGGGATATTCAGATTGTGACATCCAGTAGGTGATTGGAAATAGAAGTATAGACCCAGAAGATGGATGGTGAGAGTTACAGACCTGAACATTTCCAGTTGAACCAGTAGATGGCCCCCAATTGGAATTACTTGAAGTAGTCATTGTCCTATAAAACCGAGTGACAAGCTTGTACATATGGAAAACTCGGGGGCAAGGGTAAGGATTGGGAAGTAACTCTGATAAAGGTTTTAAGAGCCTGTACAAGATCTAACAGAAAATTGTATAGAACTAAGAAGGAAGTGATGAGTATTTTCAAGAAACAAAGGAATGCCTCTCTTTCCTTAGTGAGTATCAAATGATTAAAGATTCTTTTCTTTTTTTTTTTTTTGAGGAAGATTAGCCCTGAGCTAACATCTGCTGCCAATCCGCCTCTTTTTTATTTTTTGCTGAGGAAGACTGGCCCTGAGCTAACATCTGTGCCCATCTTCCTCTACTTTATATGTGGGACGCCTACCACAGCATGGTGTGCCCATGTCCGCACCTGGGATCCAAACCAGTGAACCCCAGGCCACCAAAGCAGAACATGTGCACTTAACTGCTGTGCCACCGGGCCGGCCCTGATTATTTTCATTTAAAAAGACTAATTCTTGTGGCTGGCCCGCTGGCGTAGTGGTTAAGTTTGCATGCTCTGCTTTGGCAGCCTTGGATTTACGAGTTTGGATTCTGAGTGTAGGTCTACACACTGCTCATCAAGCCATGCTGTGGTGGTGTCCCACATACGAAATAGAGGAAGATTGGCACAGGTGTTAGCTCAGGGACAATCTTCCTCACCAAAAAAAAGTAAGTAAATAAAAAGACATTCTCACAATTACTTAAAATCAACCTTTATTCAGGGACGAGCGGATTGTCAGAGAAAAGTTCTATTTGGTATTTATTGAGGTGGGAAACTGAGAATCAGCCACAGGTTGGCATAGTTAATGTCTTCCTTCCCACCTCCCTCTACCTGGGATTCTGAGCACTACTGTCTGTGAAGTTAGTTTTCAGGTCTTCAGATTCCTCGAAGGGAAGGCCTAATCAAGCAGATCTTCCCTGTTCATCCCTTTGGTCAGCATACGCCAGGTTTACTCAGTTGAGTAATGAAGCCTTTTTTGTAATTTAGTGTCCAACCTGCTTCCTTAAGGTTTTGTGTATTTTTTGCTTTGTTAGAGATCCTTTCATTGCCACTGTGCAGAAATACGTGCCTACAGACTCATCATACTGGCATTGATTTCTCCTTTATTGGATCACTCTAAATAATGCCTTTTCTCCTTTGAGAACTACTCACTAGGTTTTTCAAATCATGCAGCAACATGTCAGGGCAAATCTTTGTCTAACTAATAGACTGATGGTGGCAATAACCTATTGAGATTTTCAAAAAGCTGTTGAAGAGTCCAGCTAAGCCTATTGGGGAAAAAACTGGGTTGTGTGGCTCTGGATGGGGAGAAGGAACTGACAGCTATCCTACTCTGGGTGTAGAATGTCCAGCATTAAAGACAGATCTTATTTAACATTTTACAGTAGAAAATTGTGCCTGATTTTCAGATACTGCTTAAAAAACAAAACTGAAAAACGAATGAGTCACCCCTACCCCTTTAAGTGGAACCAGCCTCCCACCCCTGCACACCCTTTTGCTAGCCCCCCTGGGTGAAAGCTCAGTAAAGTCTCTCCTCTCTGCTCCCAGTTAGCTGACCCCCATTTGGCCGGTCTCCTCAGCTCTGACTCATTTGTTTGAGCCGGAAGCAGCAATCGAGTATGAACTTGATAGGCTCGACTTGGCTCTGACTCTCATTTTGACTCTCCTTATTTCAAAGCCCGTTTGATACCAGTTTCTAGACTACTACACTCTTGACTTTGCAGTTCACCCAGGCCTCTTCCACCTGCTGTTCCAGGTACAAATGCTCGTTGGGCCCACCTTGGTGCATTGGGGCCAGGATCCAAACCTGTCTAGCTGGCCCTGTTTGCATCTCTACCATGGAAGGGGGATCCAACAAGATGTAGCAACACTCTTAGTAGGAAAAAAAAGTACTGAATAAGAGCTTTTGCTAGTCATTCTTGCCTCTTTTTTCCTTATTTGTAAAAAAAACCTTCATAATAAATACCTGCCTTGATTTCTTCACAGGTTCTTGCATAAATCAAATGAGGTAATGGAAAGGAAAGTCTCTTAAAAAGGAGAAAGCATAGTATTCCATCATGGGAATTTTCCAAAACGTTTTTTGAAGCCTGTTGCCTCTTGAAGCAACAAGTGTCAAATGAATCTTTCTGCAGAGGTTCTCAGACCATGTGATGTCAGTGATGAGCTCTAATGGCTGCCCTTGCCCACCTCCTGACTGGGCTCTCCAGCCAGTGTTCTTGCACCTGCCCATTCAGATCTTAGGTCCAGCCAAACTGGACTTTGTATTGTTCCTAGCAATCCCTTCCCTCCTCTGCCTTTGTACGTCCATGCCTCCTCTTTTCTGCCGTGAATGCTGCCTAATTTCCCATCTCCTCCTGTGAAAATTCCTCCAATCTTTGAATGTCAACTGTCATTTTACATGTGTATTAATTATCTATCGCTGTGTAACAAATTGCCGCAAACTTAGTGGCTTAAAACAACACATTTACTATCTTGCATTTTATGTGGGTCAGTGTAATGTAGTAAGAAATATATATGTGGCCTCTGTTCCCAGTTCCTGATGCAGAGCTTCTAAAACCCTTGGAATTTCCTGCATGATAGGAGCGTCTCTTGTTCTATGAGGCTACTCTTGGTGGGCTCCTGGATAGCTTCAGAATGGTGGCTGGTCACCCGAAAGACATAGCCATGATTAGAAGCTTGAAATTTTTAGCCCCACCCTCCATCCTCCAGGGAGGGGAGAAGGGCTGGAGATTGAGTTAATAGTTGGTCATGCCTACGTGATGGAGCGTCCATAAAAATTTGTCCACTGTGGGGTTTGGAGAGCTTCTGGGTTGGTGAATGCATCTATATAGTGGGAGGGTGGTGCACCTTGACTCCACAAGGATAGAAGCTCCAGCACTTGGGGTCCTTCTGGACCTTGCCCTATATACCTCTTTATCTGACTATTCATCTGTATCATTTATTGTATTCTTTGTATTAAACCGATAAACATAAGTTAAGCATTGCCCTGAGTTCTGTGAGCCATTACAACAAGTTATTGAACCTAAGGAGGGGGTCCTGGCAACCTCTTCCCCTGTTTGTAGCCAACTCAGACAAGTGTGGGAAACCTGGAGGCCCACTACTTGCATTTGGTGTTTGAAGTTGGGGGCAATCTTATGGGACTGAGCCCTTAACCTGTGAAGTCTGCACTAACCCTGGGTAGTTAGTGTCAGAATTGAACTAAATTGTAGGACACCCAGGTGGTGTCCACAGAGAACTGGAGAATTGCTTGCTGTGGAAAACGCATACATTTGGTGTCCGAAGTGTTGTGAATAGAGGAAACAAGGTTCCCCTTTAGTCGAGAATCTGGACATAGCTCAGCTCTGTCCTCTGCTTCAGAGTTTCTCACAAGGCCACAGTCAAGGTGTTGCTCATCTGAAGGCTCGTCTGGGGAAGGATCTGCTGCTAAGCTTATGTGGTTCTTGGCCAGATTCAGTTCCTTGTGGGCTCTTGAACTGAGGACCTCAGTTCTTTGCTAGCTGCTGGCCAGAGCCTGCTCTGAGCTCCTTGCTGCATGGGCGTCTCTGTATGGCAACTGGCTTCATCAGATCCAGCAAGGGAGAGAGTCTGCTATCAAGATAGAAGTTGAGTCTTATGTAACCTAACCATGGAAGTGACACCCATCATGTTTGCCTTATTCTCTTGGTTAGAAGCAAGTCACAGGCCTTCCCACACTTGAAGGAGAGGATTATACAAGGGCATGAAGGCCAGAGGTGTGAGGTTCACTGGGGGGTCATCTTAGAGTCTGCTCTACTTATTTCTTTCCAATAAGATCTTTCCCTTCAGTGACTCTTCTTCAGAGCTACTTTTTTTTTTTTTGCAGTTTACATTCCATGACTGATATTATTATGGTTGAACTTTTGAAAAAATTTCCCTCCTGTAACTGTTTTTGCTCATTTTTGTTGTGGCTCCCAGAACAGTCTTGTATTCAGCAAATGTTCTGCAGAGACTCCCCTTCCTTCCCTGCTTTGAAATTGAAGGATCAAACTAGTTCCTCTCCTGTTTAACACCTGAGTCCTTTTTTGCCTCGGCAGCCACATAGGATACATTATAAAACCTTCAGATTTGCCAATTTGGCGTCAAAAGCAGTGACTCATCCAAGTCTATATAACCTGGCTGGGGTGATCTACGTTAGTCTGATTTGCATTTATAACTGGAGCTTGTTACCTTATTAAGGAGAAGCAATTTTCCATCAAAGATGCTTCAAACATTAGCTGTTTTTGAGTGATGCATTGCTGTTTCCTGTGGGGCCTGATGTATCTCAGAAGTGATGCAGTCTGTAAAAATCAACTTCTTTATTTTATTTTATTTTTTTTAAAGATTGGCACCTGAGCTAACAACCGTTGCCAATCTTTTTTTTTTTCCCCTGCTATATCTCCCCAAACCCCCCAGTACATAGTTGTATATCTTAGTTGCAGGTCCTTCTAGTTGTGGGATGTGGGACGCTGCCTCAACGTGGCCTGACGAGCAGTGCCATGTCCTCGCCCAGGATCTGAACCCTGGGCCGCTGCAGCGGAGCGCGTGAACTTAACCACTCAGCCACGGAGCGGCCCCTCAACTTCTTCTTTAAACTGTTTTCTTTTGCCTGGTAATGGTCACTTTGTGGTCCTCCTATTTTTAGATCACAGCAAATGAATTGGTAAAGAGGACTGGCTCTTGGAGAAGCAGCATTTTAATTCTTTCCCTTTTGCCCAAGCAGTGGGCTGGGTCTTATTATATCTGTTGGAAATGTTCCAAAGGATGAAATATTGCATGTGCTTTCAGAGGCTTGGAACATGAGAGATATGTGTTTGACATATGTGGGATTGCAGACTCCAAATATGGCAAAACTCATCAAGTCTAGCCTCACATGCTTTGAGGTTAATCTTTACTTAACCCTCTAAAATATCTTAGCACTTTTTTCATTTCTTGAAGTTTTGATGGATAGCTACTACATAGAAGGCAGGTAAAGAAACACCAGTCTGATTTTAGTAAACACTGTGTTTCTGGTGTTGAAATGATCACATCACAGTAAGATGTGAAGCTTGGCCCCTTTAAGAAAAACTCAGATGGAAGTCAATTTAAACTTGGAGGAGTCATTCATCTGTTGGGAAAGATGCAGAATTAGTAAGTTAAAGCCAGCCATAGATGAGAACACATAAGTGTGTGTGCCTACATTCTGGGTCTTTTGGGAGCCGTGAGGCTGAAAGCCAATTAAAGCTTTAATAGAGAGAAATTAAAAAGTGGTTTCTCCTGGGCCAAAGAAAGATTTGGAGCAGAGAGTGCTCAGAGAAAAGCAGAAGAGTGTTGATGATGTAATTAATATAGTTAACAGCTGGGAATGGAAATCAGCACAAAGCCCCATCTGAGAAGACAACCCTGTGAGGGACTCAGGTTTGGGCCTGAAAGCCATGCTATCCAGGTCTCAGCTCCAGCTCAGGAACGTGAATGCATTTGCATGGTCCGCTTGATGAGGAGGGTGACCAAATCCTGTCACGAGTACCTCCTTTCTTAATCCCTCAGCAGGCTGTAAATTAGAACAGTGCAGGAAAATGGGGTAGTGGAGGGATTTTTTTTCTTCTTAATGCTTGAGTATTAGCTTCCTTTTCATTGATTTATTCATCCTATTACTCGTGGTATGTTAAGTCCTTCTTTCCCTGGTCTCTACTTATCTGTCTTCTCTCAATGTTATCATCTAATTGATGTTCCCAACCTCTACCCAGACATGTAGAACCATATCTCCAGCTTGGGTAGAGGACATTGTCATACTTCTATCCCGTTGTCACCCCAAACTTGGAATGTGCCCAAAACAGAGTTGATTGACTTCTCCCAGTATCTTATCACTCAGGCACATCTCTCAAAAATCACCTTTTCTTTTTCATCCTCACTTCCGTCAGTTCTGTTCGGATCCTGAAGGTTCTGTGGCATCATGGGAAGGGATGAGGTGTCGGCATTCGTGAGACTTGGGTTTGAATCCTCTCCGTGCCACTTCCTGGCTGGTAACCATGGGCAAGCGTGTTAGTTGATCTTGGTGAGCCTCATTTCCCTTATCTCTAAAATTGGCATGACTATACCTGCCTCATTCGATTACTGGAGAATACTCACTGCGGTAGTGTATGTAAATCACCTAACGGTGCCAGGCGTGTGCAACAGGTGCTCCATAACTAGTTACTGTTATTATTTTGAACGCATAGAGCACAGTGCCTGGCATGTTCAGGCCTGCTGTTTTGGGGTGCTGTTCACATGTGATCCTCCTCTGGAATTTTGGAACCCAGCTCTGAATGGGGTGAGTATCCTAGCACTTTTCAGCACATGAATTTGGCTTCTGAGTTTCGGAGAAACAAAAGGTGTCCCTGTGAACCCCTTCAGCCTTCGGCTGCCACACTTAGAAATGACTTGTTTCTAGACTCATCCCCTTCTCCATTTCTTCTGATACAGTGAGGTTGGCATCTCTCTGTCCTTCTGCCTGAGGTTAATCCTTTCCTCTGGGTTCTGGATCCCATCCCTTCCTGTCCAGGGGCCCCTCCCTTTTCTAATTGTGCCCTCTTCAACCACACCTTCTTTAATGGTTCCTTCCCATCAGCAATTAACCATGTCCAAACCTCCCTTATCTTAAAAAAAATAAAATAATAAAAATCATATTGTGATTTTTCTCTCCCCCTACAGCTACCACCCTGTATTATTCCTCTCCTTCACAGCCAGACTTCCGGAGCCTAGTACACACTCTTATCTCCGCAGTTCACCTCTCACTCAAGTCCCCATGCACGGCATTCTGACTTCACTGTTTCCTTCTTTGAAATTAGTCTCACTAGGGTTGCCTGTGACCTTGTCACTAAGGCCACGCAGCTGACCATGCTTTCTTTATTGAAACGCTTGCTTTTTTTGGCTTCTCTGACTCCGCATTAGCTTGATTTTTCTCCTGCCTCTCTCACCACGCCTCAGTTTCCTTGCAAAGTTTCCTACCTGTGCTTTCTTAAATAGTGGTGTTCCTTACTGCTCTGACCTAAGCTTGCTTCCCTTTTAATTCGGAGCCCTCTCTGAAGGAGCCAGTCCACTTATTCATTTGCCTCCTGTACACAGGTGATACCCTCATTTCTCTCTCCAGCCCAGACTTCTCTCTTAAGCATCAGATCTAATATCCAACAGATCTAATATCCTACACCTCAGACTCACTAAGTCCCAACTGAACTTACATCCCCTCCTGATTGCCTGAAGATGCTCTTCCTATGGTAGCTCATTGCTCATTTGTCTATAGCAGTGGCTCTCATTCTTCAGTGTGAATCAGAATCAGAATCCTCTGGAGGGCTTGTTCCAACAGATTGCTGGGCCTCACCCGCAGAGCTTCTGAGTCAGTCGGTCTGGGGTGGGGCCTGAGAACTTGCATTTCTCAGAGTTCCCAGGTGATGCTGCTGGTCAGGGAACTATACTTTGTGAACTTCTGTTACAAGGAAATGAGGCAGTTTTTTCTGTTCCTTAGTCTACTTCTGTAACCTCCCCCACCTCCAGTTCCTCAGTAGCGTCTAAATAATCTTCTCAGTTTTGCCTTCTAAATACTTCTCTATCCAGAAACTTCCATCCCCTCTGCCACTAGTCTGGTTTATTTAATTAATTAATTAATTAATTTTTTGAGGAAGATTAGCTATGAGCTAACATCTGCCACCAATCCTCCTCCTTTTGCCGAGGAAGACTGGCCCTGAGCTAACATCCGTGCCCATCTTCCTCCACTTTATATGTGGGATGCCTGCCACAGCATGGCCTGCCAAGCGGTGCCATGTCCGCACCTGGGATGTGAACCGGCGAACCCCGGCTGCCAAAGTGGAACGTGTGCACTTAACCTCTGCACCACCAGGCGGGTCCCTAGTCTGATTTATTTGAGTAACCTGCTAACTACTTCTTTTTTCTTTGCTTGAGGAAGATTAGCTCTGAGATAACACCTGTGCTGATCTTCCTCCACTTTATATGTGGGTCACCACTACAGCGTGGCTGATGAGTGGTGTAGGTCTGCTCCTGGAATCTGAACCCACGAACCCAGGCTGCTGAAGTGGAGTGCCCCAGACTTAACCACTATACCACAGGGCTGGCCCCTAACCTGCTAACTTCTTAAGTGCTTCTGCCTTAATGTAACATTGGGCCTTTCTGCCTCCAGTCTTACTTCTCCTAAATCTCTTCTCCATATAGCAACCAATGTGAGCTCCTTAAAGCATAAATCGTATTAGTGTCCTGCCTACTTTCTTCTCTAGCTCTCCCTTGCCTTTGGGATAAATCCAACTTCTTAATATTGGTCTGGCCTCTGCTTACCTATGTAGCACCATCTCTTGTCCCCTTTACTTTGCACAGAGTATACCAAGCATACAAAGTATATGCAGTTTAAATATATATTATATAGCAATTATTGAGTGCCTACTGTGTTCTAGCCACTATACCACTTTTACACACATTAATTTCATTTAATCTTCCCATTAACTTTGTAAGATGGGTCACATTTTATAAATGAGGAAGTGTGACCCATTTTATAATGTTGCCATTGTCCTGTACACTAGTCCTGTCCAGTTGGTTGTGCCCAGGGTGACAGGATTGGATTCACTCAAAACTCACTGTAAGAGCTAGTAATAATAATAACAACATTAATAGTATTTAACAATTTTTATTAATGTACTCTGTGCCAGGGCTCTACATGTAAACATAACTCACGAGGTAAGCTACTCTTGGTTTACAAAGGAGCAAATTCAGAGAGAAGGACTAATTTGTTCAAAGCCACATAGTTTCAGGTCACAGGACCTGGGTTTGAATTTAGGACTTGTGTCTCCAAAGCTCATGCTTTCAATTACTCTATCATCGCTATGGGTGGAAGCAGTGAAATTATATAGGGAGCTGTTTATCACTTGGCATCTTCTGAAATTTTAAATCGTTCAGTGGCTGTCTCTAACTGAATTATAAAATTTTTGGCAACCCTCCCATCTTCATTGGAACCCCTCCACCTGCACCTGTCTTTCTTCCAGATCTCATCATACTGTGGTGGAAAGAGTTTGGATTTGGAGTCATACTGGGTTCTGATGTCCCCTCTACTATTCGTCTCCTTGAATGAACCCTGGGATAAGTTACTTTACCTCTTTGAACTGCTGATTGCCATTCTCTAAGAATCAGAATAGTAGTACTTCCTTCATGGGGTTGCTGAGAAAAATAAATGTGAGAATACCTGCTTCTTCTCTCCATCCTGTGTGCTTCTACCTTAATGTAACATTGGGCACTATCACGGTAGCTTTCTTACTGTCCCCCTGGTGTGTTTCCTGCACAGATTGCCACTGCCGCCTCTCTTCTCACCCCATCACTGCTCCCTAACTATGCTCTATACTGTCACCTGAAAAATATTTCAAAAATATAAATCCTAGGGACTTTCTGTTAATAGTCATGATGGGCACATGCCCTCCCACTGAAACAACTAAAATATTTGGATTAAAAAAACCACCCTTCTTCTTAGAGCATCCAAGAGCTGACAGGCTTTAGCAGGTTAAAATTGGAATGGAGAACCAGGCTACACTGCAGATTTAACCAGCAGGTTTTTTTTTTTTTTGAGGAAGATTAGCCCTGAGCTAACTACTGCCAATCTTCCTCTTTTTGCTGAGGAAGACTGGCCCTGAGCTAACATCCATGCCCATCTTCCTCTATTTTATATGTGGGATGCCTGCCACAGCATGGCGTGCCAAGCGGTGCCATGTATGCACCCAGGATCTGAACCGGTGAACCCTGGGCTGCCAAAGCAGAATGTGTGCACTTAACCACTGCGCCACCAGGCTGGCCCCTGACCAGCAGTTTCGAGGGGAGGGACAGAATAAAGCTCAGACTCCTCATGAGAAGCTGGGACCCCAGTGGGCTGTACACCATCAGAGTGTGGGTAGATCTGAAACATACCAACTCTTCTGTGGAATTGCAGCCCAGCTTCAAGCCAACTGGGCCAACCAAGGAATCCCAAGCCTTGAATTGGTTTAAGGGCTTGTACTGCCTCCAGGTATCTGCCAAAATCAAGTGGAAATTCTTTCAAAAGGAAAGTTTCTTCAACCTAGGCCTCAAATTATTCACTGACCAGCACCTAAATATAATTAGACACCCAAGGAAACTCCTTCAAGGGCAAGAACCATCAGCAACTACAAACAACAGAAACGGCCCTCATAAATTTCATCAGATATTGGACTAATTGCTATTTATAAAAAACTGCTTTAAAGAAATAAAAGTTAAACTTGAAGATATCTGCAAAGAATAGGAAACTATGAAATGTGACATAGCAAATTGGAAAAGAAACCAAATAAAGCTTCCTGAAATAAACATAACTATAATGAAATTAAAAACTTAGTAGATGAGGGAAAGTATATAATTGATTAAATAGTTTAAAGAAAAAACCTTCAGTGGATGGATTTAACAGAAGATTGGATAAAGCTGAAGAGAAAATTAACAAACTGGAAGATGGTAAGAAAAAATTATCTAGAGTATAGCATGGCCAGACAAATAGAAAACCCAGAGGGAGAGGATAAAAGACATAGAGAATACAGTGGGAAAGTCTAAATAAGTTTAATTAGAGTCCTAGAAGGAGATGAGAGAGAAGATGAACAAAGGTGAAATTTGGAGATAATGGCTGAGATTTTTCATAACAGTTGAGATACCAAACCACAGGTTTAAGAAGACCAATGATTGCAAGTAGAATTAAAAAAAAAAAATCCAAATTGAGATACATCAAGATAAAACTACTGAAAACCAAAGGCAAAGAGAAAATCTTAAAAGCAGCTAGAGAAAAAGATTATCTTCAAAGGAACAGTACACTCACCATTTACTTCTTATCATATCTAATTCTGATCATGTTATTCTCAAATTTTTCAGTGACTTTCCATCCCTAAAATATGCTCTTCATCATGTCATACGAGGCTTTTGGTGGTCTGGTCCCTGCTAGTTGTCAGACACAGAGCCTTCATCTTTCTCAGTTTACTCTTGATTGTATGCCTTTGCACGTGCTTTTCTCCCTTTCTGGATTGCTCCCCATGCCCATCCATCTTGTCAGCTCCTACTCAGCCTTCCCATTTTCAGCTCAGGGGCTCACTGTGAAGCTGCCTGTCTCACTCCTCACTGCCTTTGGGCACACTGCTCCAGCGGTCACAACACTGTGTACTTTTAATATTTGTTTGCATCTTTGTCTCATTTCTAGCATATGAGTTCTCTGAGGACAGAGACAGGGTCATTTGCAGTGCCTGAAACTCCATACATACTCAGGACCTTCACTGGGTTGACTCTGGCATTTCAGGGGGTCCCATGGCCACTTAAGCAATATCTTCATGTAGGTCTTCATGGCTTTCCCCACGATGCTCTGATTCTTGCTTGTGTGGGGCACAGGTCACCACAGTCAGCACTAGGATCCCTGCATGCTGTCATCCACTGGCTCTGCCTCTTCATTGCTCTCATTTCCTTGGTGAAACTGGAATAACAATATTCATTCTACCCTTAGTACAAAGTTGTGGTGTGGATCAAATGTGATACTTTCTACTTGGCTGGAAAGTAGCCAGCGGTGCATGAGCCAGCCAGATGTGATGCTCTTCCTCTTTGACCTTGATGTCCAAGAAGCCAGATTCAGCCTGAGGCTTATTAAAGTTGCCTGCAGCAAAAAACCAAAACAAACAAACAAAAAAACCCAAACTCTCTGGCACCATACAATTTCATTGGCTTTATTTCAGAGTGAGAGAGTTAGTTGGTCTGGGGATTTTGTGAAGAAGGGAACTCATTGGTGCCCTTGAGCCTTGGCTCTGGCAAGAGCTGGGTATGGGGTCCTAAAATGATCATCAGCCCTCATTATGCCTGGCAAACTTGCAACACAGCAAATGATTATAACATGAACGTACCCTGCCCCTGTGAGGACTTGTGTTGTCATTTCTGCATTTCATTAGGAAACGGGCCTATAAAATACATTTTCCTGGTTGATTAATTTTGAGAGATCTGAAGGGAAATATTTTCATTTACAAATATATATTGCAGTTTTTATTGAGATCTTGTTGGAAATTATAAATTTCTGTGGCTGTTTATTCAGAGATGGAAAAAGCTTGGATTTGTCATTCTTCTAATTGGATAGATCAAAACACCTCTTTGGCCTAATTCCTTGCTTTATTCTTCACATTGCCTCCACTTAGCATCACAGTCTAATCATCTGAAAACCTTTTGATGTGTTTATAAAGTGTTAGGAATCATCACACTGGGGCCAGCCGGGTGGTTGGTTTGTTCAGTTTGTGTGCTCTGCTTTGGCGGCCCTAGGTTCACAGGTTTAGATCCTGGGTGCAGACCTATGCACTGCTCATGGGGCCATGCTGTGGTGGTGTCCCACATACAAAATAGAGGAAGATTGGCACAGATGTTAGCTCAGGGACAATCTTCCTCAAGCAAAAAGAGGGAGATTGGCAACTGTTGTTGGTTCAGGGCCAATCTTCCTCACCAAAAAAAAAGAGAATCACCAGACTTGCCAGTTTATGTATGAGAAGGCCAAATCAGAATAATTTTTATTACCAAAATAAGGTGTTGGGTTTGCACTTGATAATATGTGAGTGGCAGTGCCACCCTTAGCAAACCATGGCATTTTACTTTTAAACACTTAAAATAGAAGTTTCAGATAATTTGTAGAATCAGATTAGTATTTCACTGGACTTTTCTTCCTAGAGTGTTTCTTCGGGAATATGTGAGCAGTTACTTTTATTAGAAGTGTATCTTTTTAAGAAACTTCTCTCTTTTAGATGAAGATTTTGGTGGTCATTAGTTTCTAGAATTTTTTGAACTGGAAGGGACCACAGAATGCGTGGGCCAGCTCTGCCTAGCTCTGCCTCTGATACGACAAAACTGAGGACTTGCTCAGGACTGCCGGCGCCTCTGCCCTCTTCTAGTAACTTCATCACGGAGTTTTACTGCTCTCTCAAGGCGTTCTTCTTGATATTTAGTAAAAAACTCATTTGATTTAAGGCCATTTTTCATATACTAAGTCATTCTTGGTGATGGGAGACACACTGAGCAGCATCCTTCTCAGAGATAACCTCTCAAATCTTGCCTCTGTTCACTCTCACTGCCACTCTCTTAATTCACATTCTGAATGTGTCTCGCCTGGACTCCAACCCCAGCTTTCTGAGTTCTCTGCTGGTCTTGTCTCTCCACTCCAGAGTGCTGCCAGATTCGTAGCCCTAAAATGTGTGTGTCCCTTGCCTTTATAGTGCTTTATAGGATAGTGTCCAAGCTTGTCAGTTTCATCATCTATATGTTAGAAAGTATCTTCTGCTGGGAATGGCATTAAATCCTAAAATATCAATGACTTAAACAAGAAACAAGTTTATCTCTATCTTATATAAAAGAAGACCAGAGGTAGGTAGGCCAGGGCTTGTAGGATAGTTCCAGTCTTCAGGTCATTCTGTTGTGCTGCTCTGCACAGTAGAAAGCACCCTTGTCCTGTGGCCTCCAGGACCAAGATGAGTGCTTGAGTTCCAGCTATCACATCCACATTCCATCCAGCAAGAAGTGGGAGAGGAAAGGCTGAGCCTCTCTCCTTTAAGGACACTTCCTGGAAGTCACTTACAACACTTTAACCTGCATTTTATTGGATAAGCTTAGACATGTAGGCCATGCTTAATTGCAAGAAAGCTGAGGAATGTAGACTTTTAACTAGTAAACCCAGCTAAAAATTGGAATTCTTATTACCAGGAAAGAAGAGAATAGATAATTGGGCAGTAACTAGAGCCTGTGCCGTAGGACCTATCCCACGTCTCCACCAGCCTTATTCTTCTCCCCATCCCAGTCCCTCCCAGCCCAGCACTTGTGTCCTCGACCTGTTGGTAGCTACAATAAATCTCTCGCTAATCCTTTACCATGTCAGGACATTTCACAGCTCTGGGCCTTTGTGTGAGTGCTAGCCTTTACCTGGAATGCCCTTCAACTTCCTTCTCTCTTCAGAGTATCTGTACATCCCTCAAACCCCAAGTCACTTCCTCAGTGAACTTTTCTTATTTCCTTAGCAGTGGTAGCACATTACTTCTTACTTGAGCATGGAGCAGTGGAAGAGCTTCATGAACTTAGTAGTGGAACAGATTGGGGTTTGAATCTCTTCTCTGCAGCTTGGGCTGGAAAGTATAATATGGGAGTTCTCAGCACATAAATTGTATTTAAAGCCACAACCCATATCTCTTTTTTCTTTTGGTGGGGAAGATTTGCCCTGAGCTAATATCTGTTGGCAGCCTTCCTCTTTTTGCTTGAGGAAGATTGTCGCTGAGCTAACATCTGTGCCAGTCTTCCTCTGTTTTGTATGTGGGATGCTGCCACAGCATGGCTTGATGAGCGGTGTGTAGGTCCACACCTGCGATCCGAACCCTGGGATACCAAAGTGGAGCACAAGACTTTAACCAGTATGCCACCTCCCTGTCCCCCCCCTCCCCCCGATCTCTTTTTTTGAGTTTCAGACCTTCATGTTTAACTGCTTACTCAACATCATCACTTGAAGGTTTTTCACAGGTTGCCTCGCAAATAGAACTGCCTTTGAAATAGAACTCTTGATTTCCTCCTCTAGTCTCTCCTGTGCCAGGAATGATGCCTCCATTAACCTAGCTGCAGATGTTGGAAAGCTGAAAATAACCCTTTACTTCTCATATCTAATAATCCTTAAATTCTCAGATCTAATTACCACCAAAGTCTATTAGTTCAACTCCAAAGTATGTCTTAAATTGATCCTTTTAATTCCATCTCCAGTGCCTGCATCATAGCACTATCCTCTCATGCCTGGGCTACTGCACTAGCTCTTAATTGGTCTCCCTACATGCCCTCTTGTTGTTTAGTGCCCTCAAATTGACTCCTATTGACACGTATAGCAGAGCAGAACCCTCCCTGGTCTTTTTGTGCCATCTTCTCATCTTCCATCACTATATCACACAATGCTCTGATACTCTTTATAGGGTTTTCACGGCCAGTTTTTTTGAAAGTGGGTGGCCAGGTCCTTCTTCCTAGTCTCTCTTAGTCTGGAAGCTCTGGAAGCCTGTCCACGATGGATGACCCTGTTGGTATTTGAAATACCGGTGGCATAGCTGTCAGCATCATAGTAACATGCAGCCGCCACGGTATGACATCCGACAGATGGGTATTGTGGTTCTCTGACCAGGACACGAACCTGGGCCACAGCAGGGAGAGTGCTGGATCTTAACCCCTAGAACATCAAAGGCTGGCTATATTGCCTCTTAGACTGCTCTAATCTCCACCTCAGGCAGTATCATTTTTTTTGCGCAAAATCCTTAACCAGCTTCCCATTGTATTTAAGTTTAAATTCAGGATTCTTAAATCCTAAAAGAGCCCACCTGACTTGACTCTTGTCTACCTCTCATTCTCATCTCTTGCCACACCCATTCTTACTCACTTTGCTCCAGCTACATGGTCTTCTTTCTGTTCCTTGATTGTGCCAAGAACTTCCTACCTCTGTCCCAAGTGCCATTCCCCACCCAGGGTCTCTTGTCCCCTTCTTCACTCCTATACACACCATCCTCATGTCTCAGCTTAAATGTCACTTCCACACAGGGTCTTTCCTTGACTTCTTGATTTAACTTGTGTTCTCTCCTCTTCTTCCTTGGGACTGTTCTTTCCTTCTTCGTATTCATCACAATTTATAACTTTATGTTTATTGAGTGGTTATTTATTGACGATCACTCTCACATTAAAGTATATATTCCATAAGGGCTGGGATTATATTTCTTTTATTCACCACTGAATTTTCAATGCCCATTTCTCAATAAATATGCATGGAATAAATGAATAAACAAATGATCTTGTGATTAGACAATGCAGTAAATTATCTCATTAAACTGACAACTTTGCTATTCAGTGTGGCAAGACGTAGTTGTTGGAAACCTATTAAGGTGATTCACCCTTCTAACCTGGCATTGTGTCTCTTCAGACATTGAACATATCTATGATGCTCACCTGCATCATATAAACTTCAGTTTAATTTATTAGAATGCGTCTTTGTCTGAACAAGGCCTTGTTTCTGCCAGGATATCCTTATAAACAACACAGAACCTGAAAAGGTCGTCCTCAGGTGTGATATCTGAAAATCATGATTGGGCTCACTTCTTGGCTTGCCCTCTTTCTTTGGATGCCACCTGGCATAGCCTTTTGAACAGAAGACTGACTTGTTATTGGGATGGAATCTAAAGGAACAATGATTTTAAGATGGAGCTATCAGTGACTGTCACAGAAAGCTGCATGTGCAGGATTTGGGCTGCCTTGGAAAAACCCTCACTACCCTGTCTTGATTGCCAGCTCCTGAGACTGAAAACTCAGATATCAGATATCTAGATAGAGTGTACTTGCTCATGGTAGTCCCAGCCTCCTAATCTTTCCTGGATTACCTTGTTCTGTAGGACACATTGGCAAGATCTGTTATGGAACAGATCAACAACTTGTGTGGGTTTTTTCTCCATAAGAGTATCAAAGATGTTGTTCTGGAAGCATCTGATGATTTTGGAATAATCATGAACTGTGGTCTAAAATAAAAGATGAATGTGGATGATGTCCCTCTTTCACTGATGAACAGGGTGATCAATAACGGAAAAGTTTTTGTTTGTTTTCTCTTTCTGGAAAACAGTGAGAATTCTGCTTTCAGTGGGCACTATGGTAGGTATATTTCAGCATAGATGGAAAAGCAAACAGTTGATCATTCTTAAGCCCCAATAGGTCGGATCATGTCAGTGTTTCCAGAGAACTCCCAGAATGGTAAAAGTTGGCTTTATGCTGAGCCTTTGCTAAGAGGCAGCCAGTCCTGAAAAGGATTTATTTATTTATTTTGGCCTTGGTAACGTACAGGTAATGTACTTGATAAGTACAGGTCTCTCTTCGTTATCTGGAATGGGTCCCACATGAATTCGCTGTGACCCCTAGAATCCAGAAACTCCAGTATAGTTGGATAAGAATATTTTCTGGGGGAGATCTAGTGTAACACATGAAAATGCGAAATAGTAAATGTTCGGAAGTGTGTAATTTGCTGCTTTTGTTCATGAGTGGTTTTAATACTTCTGGTATAGAGCCTCACTCCCTCTTTACTGGGGAGATGTGGTTTCAGTTCGTTGGGTGAATTTTGTAAGTTTTTGAAGAAAGGAAATTAAACATTAAAAGACTTTAAGTCCTTTACTCTTTATATAATGTCACTAAGAAAAGCCAGGAAAATCAGAGTTGGCTTATTTATTTATTTAATAAATATAATCTATTTTCCACCATTTTGTTTGTTATGGCTATTACCAAAGTACTTTGAAAAGTCAATATTGATTTTTATTTTGTTTCATTTTGGCAGATGTGCATAATAAATTATCCTAGCTATTCTTCGTTGTGGGCTGGGGCAGTATTTAACATTAATTTTTTTTGGCATTTTGACATGTGGGCTATTTAGTTTAATTCAATAGCTTGGTGCTCTCTACTTGTATGGTGCTTAGTGTATGAATAACATTAAATAGATAAAATATGGCCTACTGAGTGTGAACATTAATACAAGTTGGTGATGTGTTTAACCTTAGCCAAGTCACCTAACCACTGGGGGCCTGGGTTTCCTTTTCTGTAAAATGAGTAGTTTGGGGTAAACAGTATCCAAGAATCCTTGCAGCTCTGAATTGAAAAATCCCATGAGTCTGTAAGCGTAATAGATACGCATCTAACTGATTCCTCCTCTTCTCTTTTTCTCTCTTTTTAATTTAGGAAAAGAGGATGCTGGTGCACCAGTTACAAAAGATGAGAACATCTCCATGGCACAGGATACAAGAACTTTACCAGAGAAGTCACTGCAAAGATCAGCAAAGGTCATTGCCTGCAGATTTTCTCCATTTATCCAAATGGCAGTCACCTGAGCTACCTGTCAAAAGTGTCTCATGGGATTCAGTTAGGCCCATAGTTGGTTAGTTAATCAGAAAAATCAGTGGAAGCAGGGAATCATAAAAAGTGAATCTTTTTTATAACTTTAAACATGTATGTATATATTCATTCGATGAAGAGCCAAGGCCTTTTCTATGAGTGTGGGCATGTTTATTGAAGTTTTACATTATCTGTTTCTGCTTAAACCACATTCATAATGTGACATCTGTGATTTCCAGTTTGGGTTATTTAAAGTAGAGTGAGAATTTAGGTACTGGTGAAGCAACATGAATGTAGACTCCTAGATTTTTAAAGTTTTTTTCTCCAGTGTTTTTTTATGGCTGTCATGCCCATAGCTAATTCAAAAGTAAGTTTTTAAAAAATGTCTTTTTAATTTTTTCTGGAGTATTTAATTTAGTTATCATAGAAACAAAAACAATTGCTTTTGCTTCCTGTTTTTGTTGTTTTGCATAATTCAATTTTATTTTTTAATTAATATGCTCATGGCATCTTCAGACATGGGATCAAACACAGCTGACCCTAGCTATACAAATAGCCCATGGTGGAAGAAGTGGTACAGGGGCAAAGAGTGAAGTGGTGTAACAGCATGAGGCTTCCTCTGCCAGAGGCCTCTGTCAGCGAATTTAACCTGGGACTGCAGTGTTGCTACTCAGTCTAGCAAGCTGGTTAGGAGAGAATCTCCTGCATATTGACCTGAAGAATTTCTAAATGTATTACATATGTGTTACCCCCCATTGCCCATCCAGTTATCTAGATCTTTATTTTAATAAGTGTTTTGAATACTAACCATATATAAGGCAGTGTGCTAGGTGTGGAAGATTATAATGAATGGAAAGCCTGTGGGCTGGATTTGGCTCACAAATTTGTAATTTTGTTTGACCTGTGCAGTATTTAAAAATTTTGACTTTATAGCTTACATTTAAAAAAACACATAGTGTTCACCTAAGAAAATCAGACTTCTGGCTTCTCTTAAAACAAAACATCCAGCAACACTGGGCCACGTTCTTAAATGACTTTAGTTAGGGCTGAGTAGAGGCAACCCTCTGTAGATGGAACTTGCGTTCTGCAATTTGCTACTGCTCTCCAATGGTGCCCTCTCTCTTGCTGGGGTTTTTTTTTTGGATAGTTTCTTAATGAATTCAATCTAAAATCACAAGGCAAAACAGTACTTATATGTGAAACTTAGGCTGTGAAACTTAGGTAAAGTCATTTCT
This sequence comes from Equus asinus, assembly GCF_041296235.1. Classification (NCBI taxonomy): domain Eukaryota; kingdom Metazoa; phylum Chordata; class Mammalia; order Perissodactyla; family Equidae; genus Equus; species Equus asinus. The sequence goes on along the minus strand of NC_091808.1, from coordinate 8,811,805 downwards.
AGGACAACTAATGTATGAATCACAAGTCATGTCAAGCTACTTTATACATTCTTATGCTGTCAAATATTAAACAAGAAGCAAGGAATTCTGGTTCAGACAAGATGGCGTAGACTTGTTTCTCCTTGCTCTTCCCAACTAAGTACAACTAGAAACCCTGGAAACTAACAAGATATAACCAAAAGAGAGTTCTGGAAGGTGAAAAGAGGAAGGCAAACTAGGTAGCGGTTCTAAGACTAGAGGAACAACATAGCAGCAGGGCTCTTTACAACCCCCCACCAACAAAAAGGGACCCAGGCCCAGTGTTTCTGGATCCCAACATAGTAATAGAAAGTGGCCCAGGCAGACTTGTCCCTCACTTATATCTAACAGAAGTCCCTCTGACAACACCAGGGAATCCCAGCAGCACCTGCAAGAGGGATTGACTGGGAGCCCTGCTGACGAAAAGTGGCCAGGAGAAAGGCTCTCCTTCCCTACCATACCTGAGACTTCTCTCCCCTACCAAGAGATACTAGCATCTGGGTAGCTTTGACAATGAGGATCCCACCGAAGAAGTGGCCCAGCCCCAGAAGCTTCTTTGTTCCTATGAGCCTGAGACTCCCCTCCCCCACCCAGAGAGACCTGGGAGCCAGATGGCACTAGCAAGGGAGATCCTACCATAACATGTTTGAGGTCCAGGAAACCTCTTTATCTTCATGGGCTTGAGACACCCCTCTTCCATCCAGAGACACTGAGCAGCTGGCTAGCGCCAGTAAAGGGGGTCCTACCACAACAAAAATCCACAAATGGGAAGTTTCTTTGTCCCTGCATGGACATGGATTAGAATTCGCTTCTAATCCATACTAGAGAGACCAGGTGGCCAGGCCTGAGGAAGTTCCTTCTATCTTCTCAGGCAGTACCAACAGAGACCAATGGGAACCCCAGTGGCACCATGGCAACCAAACATATCAAAATAGTGCTGCAAAGCCTCTGAAAATTAAATTGTCATTGGAACTACAGCCCACAAAATTAGTCCAGGACCTGCATGCCAAACCTAGAAAGGGTGACTACCTTCTAAAAGAAAAGATTTAAATAAGACCTTGAATCTCCTAACATCATAGCCAAAAGGTCCAGGATACAATAGAAAATCACCACTTGAGTGAGGAAAGACAACTAACTGATCCCAACCCAAAGATGTTCCAGTTATCTAACAATGATTTTAAAACAGCCATCAGGGGCCGGCCTGCTGGCATAGTGGTTAAGTTTGCATGCTCTGCTTTGGCGGCCAGGGTTTGCAGGTTCAGATCCCAGGCCGACCTACACACGGCTCGTCAAGCCATGCTGTGGTGACATCCCACATACAAAATAGAGGAAGATTGACATAGATGTTAGCACAGGGCCAATCTTCCTCAAGCAAAAAGAGGAAGATTGACACAGATCTTAGCTCAGGGACTGTCTTCCTCAAGCAAAAAGAGGAAGGTTGGCAACAGATGTTAACTCAGGGACAATCTTCCTCACCAAATAAAAAATAAAAATAAGGGGCTGGCCCCGTGGCCGAGTGGTTAAGTTCGCGCGCTCCGCTGCAGGCGGCCCAGTGTTTCGTTGGTTCGAATCCTGGGCGCGGACATGGCACTGCTCATCAAACCACGCTGAGGCAGCGTCCCACATGCCACAACTAGAAGAACCCACAACGAAGAATACACAACTATGTACCGGGGGGGCTTTGGGGAGAAAAAGGAAAAAATAAAATCTTTAAAAAAAAATAAAAATAAAAATAAAACATCTGTCATAAATATGCTTCAACAAGCAATTAAAAATTCTCTTGAAACAAATGAGAAAATAGAAAATCTAAACAAAGAAATAGAAATTATGAAAAAAGAATCAAATGGAAATTATAGAACTGAAAAATATAATAGCAGAAATAAAATAACTTGCTGGATGGGCTCGATAGTGGAATAGAGGTGACTCAGCATAGAATTACTTAATTTGAGGACAGATCAATAGAATTTACCCAATCTGAACAGAGAGAAAATAGACTGAAAAAAATGAACAGAGCCTCAGGAAGTTGTGGGACAATAAAAAAGATTCAACAATCAAATAACTGGAGTCCCTGAAGGGGACTCACAGGTGCCGCTGGGATTGCCTTGTGATTTTAGATTGAATTCATTAAGAAACTATCCAAAAAAAAAGAGAGTGGGGCTTAAAGACTAGACTGTGCTGAATGGAAACAGGAAAAAAAAAAAAAAATAGAGATTTTGAGGTCCTAGCAACAGTCGTATAATGTTAGTGTGTAATGGTATCCATCTTGTATAATTGTAATTTTCTTTTTTTCTAATGGGCTTAATAGCTTGTGTTTAATGTTAGAGAATAGCAGTGGCTAATTGCTCCAGAATTGAAGATTTTTAGGGTTGGTGCAGTGGAAGGACAGGGGGTGGGTCATTTGACAACATAGGTAAGAGGACTTGGAGTGACTTAGGTATGATGACATAGGTAAGAGAACTTGCTGTCTCTTGGAGGTAGGAAAGGATTCAAGGCTAAGTAGCTAACACATAGAGGAAACAAGCAAGAGTCAAGGCACTAGTAGTCTTGATGTGGTGAAAAAGCCCATGAAGGGGCACAGGGGAGGAAGAGAGCTGGATGATGGGTCAGGCTGAGTTGATCAGGATTGGACCAGTTCCATGTGATGCTGAGGTGTGGCCATGAGGATGAGTTGCTGAAATCGAATGGCAGTGAAAGCCACCAGCACTGATGAGTTACAGGAACTGTAAGGAGAAGATGCTGGCTGAGTCATTTACCTGGATGAAGGTGGGAGAGGCAGACTGTAAGCCAGGTATTGCAGAGTAACCAGGAGGTCCGTGGATGAGTAACAAGAAGGAGACAGCCTGAACCATAAAAGGGTGCAGATATATGCATGAGGCAGAACACTAAATGGTTTGGATGTGATCATGCAACACAGGAACACATGGACTCCACCTCATTCAGGGGCTGTGTGTGGGAGAAGGAGCAGCCTCTGCCCAAAGTGGCTAGAACAGAGTCTTTGTGAAAGACAAGTACGTGCAAGGAGGGGCTTAGAGGATTCTTGAAAGTGGGCACAGCAAGCTTGTTCAAAACAGAACGGTGTTTGCCAAAGAGGAGGGAAGAGTTAGGAAGAAGGTAGAGCATATAATGATGGGACTGAGATTGAATGAGAAGACAGGTGCCCAAAGGCACTTTCTTGTGGGGTAAAAGCCAAGAGTGCCTGGGGGAGAGGTGAGGTGCGCTGACTGATAGGCTGAAACCCCACGTGGAGCCAAGAGACATGAACAGGAGGAGCTGCCAGCTCAACAGCAGTCTGAACCTTTGCCCAGGGGTCTAAGTAGAACGTGGATAAGTGATCCCAGTGAAGGGGTGAAACTACAGACTGTCTACAGCGGGAGAAGGAAACAGTTCAGGAAGAATAACTTCCTAGGGTGGGTGAAGGAGATTCACTTTCTTCAAGAATGCTTCTCTCCGGGTGGAAATAGCATGTGCTTGTAGTGGTGTAAAATGAGAGATTGAGTTTAATCTCGGAAAGAAAGAAGCTTAGAAGTTTTCAGCTTTGGAAGGCATAATGTAGAAGTTATTTATTTATGTTTAATAGAATTTTTAAAAAAGCAACCTCTGTGTTGTTCTGGTATAGTTCATGTGAGAAAAGTGTAATGCAGAACAAATATGTGGAGCCATACTTCCCTGAGGGAGTCTTAGTAGCTCCTGAAGATGTAGGTCCTGCTTATAAAAGCACTTTTATCTAATTCATCTATGTATTGCATAGTTTTTCCTTGGAAATATGTGCTCAGTGGATACTTAAGTTGTTGCAATTTAAATATAGATTACTTAGTCACAGAGCATCACTGAGAGGCACTTTATTTGTACCTAGAAAAACTGCTGGATCAATTAGTTGACCAAATAATATCTTGCTGACTTGTCTCAACTGTTGTGCAGCCCTTTGTATAAACAGCAGTCGCTGTATCTGTGGTGTTTTCAGGTGGTTTACATCTTGGAGAAAAAACATTCCCGAGCAGCAACTGGCTTCCTCAAACTCTTGGCTGATAAGAACAGTGAACTATTTAGGAAATACGCATTGTTTTCTCCCTCGGACCACCGAGTGCCTAGAATTTATGTGCCTCTCAAGGACTGTCCCCAGGACTTTGTGACTCGGCCTAAGGATTATGCCAACACGCTGTTCATCTGCCGCATCGTGGACTGGAAGGAGGACAGCAGTTTTGCGCTGGGGTAGGTGATCTCTGGCAAGAAAAGCCACCGATCCCAGACAGAACTTGGTTTAGTTGGTCTTTAGGTAAACTCTTGTGTGTATTTTAATTGCTATTTCTTTTCTTTATCAAAGCATGAGTACTTGGCATATTTTGGTCCTAGTTCCTAAGAAATTGCCCTTATCTACCACCTCAACTGTTCACCTGTAGATTCCTTCAGTTGCCAGGCAATCACCTTTTTCTTTTTTTTTCTTTTTTTTTCTTTTTTCTCCCCAAAGCCCCCCGGTACAGTTGTATATTCTTCATTGTGGGTCCTTCTAGTTGTGGCATGTGGGACGCTGCCTCAGCATGGTTTGATGAGCAGTGCCATGTCCGCGCCCAGGATTCAAGCCAACGAAACACTGGGCCACCTGCAGTGGAGCACATGAACTTAACCACTCAGCCACGGGGCCAGCCCCCCTTTTTCTTTTTCTTTTGACATAGAATATAAGCACATTCTCAGCCTCTACCTATTTCCTGTTATGTCATGAATCCCATTTGTACTTGTGACCTGCAAAGAATTTGTTGTATCAAACAATCAGACGACTCCTTTTAGACACTAGTGTTAAAGTATGCAAAATTATAGGCATATTCAGGGAACGCCAGTCTCCCGTGATTTAAAATATGAATAAGTAGTTATATTTGAGTTGTGCGCTTTTTGATATTGATCTTCAGAGGTTTCACTTATGGTGTTAAAAACTAAATTACCCTACTGTAAGCAGGAAAAGGGGACCATGTTTTTATGGAAGCTTCCAGAGACTAGTCTAACTAAATATAGATTATGTAGTGACAGGCATCATGGATAGCTACTTCTTTTTGATCTGAAGAAACTGCTGCACCCAGCTGTTCGATCAAATTCTATGCCTTCTTACCATTGGTATTCATTTTTAAAGAAGAGCAATATTAAGTTTTAGCTGTATCTTTAGCCCTTTATTATGGATGGTGTCTGATGTATGCTTCACAGGAAGTAAAAATAAAGGCATACAAGCTAGAAAAGAGATTGTTCTGACACTTTTAATTTAGTTTGATGACTTTCTTATTGGTCATCTAACTTGTACAGGGTGGACCCTCCTGGGAATGTTCTGTGGTTATGAGTGCCAGCATTGAACGATGGCCACAGTGTGCTGCTTTTATCAGGTTTACCCTGTACTTAGCCTCTTATGCCTAGCAAAGTAAGCCAAGTCAAATCTGTGTGTCATACCTAAAGCTATTGAAGAAACATCATCCTGTGCCCCTTTTTCAGTGATATGAAGATCAGTGTGATTTATATGATCTCAGAGCTGCCCAGGAACAGTTGCACTTTCTTTTTTACTCTCAAGCGATGTGATTGCAATGTCATCATTTTTAAGCCTAACTCATTATCCAAAAGTGACATCAACCCGTTGAGCCCTAAACAGTCCTTCTCAGAGGCTTGCCAGTTTCTCACCATCAACTCAAAAGGCCTGATAATGGCTATGCCACCTGGCCCCTGTTGATTGTGCCCACCACACTCAGCTTGGTGGTGAAAAGGGAAGACTTTCACATCAAAGCAGGAAATCCAGCCTTGTCTTTTATCTGCCCATCTGTCTTAGCCCATTGTGTATACTTGATTGGACTGCCTCCTTAGCTTTCAAGCTGTAAGGGTGTAGTCAGGAAATCTTCATGGTGTGAGTTTCTCTTATTTCTCGAAGGGCCTGGCAGGTTCCTTTTTTACAGCTGACCCATTACTTCATCAAGAATGCTTTTCTTGTGGGTAAAGTACAACAATAATCGAAAAAGGAGTCGGGCCTTTGAAGCAGCAAGGATATTTGCTGAATCTAAAGGAAGAATGTTTAAAGATAATAACTATATATTAATCATGCACTTTACAAAATAAAAAAAAATTGAAGATTCTCGTACTTTGATGGAAAACTGCTAACCTTTTCTCTACCTTCTTACTATAAAGACATTAAAACTGTCTTTTGTGGAAATATGCCTTTTAAAGTCTTTGTGAAAAAGAAAATTTATCATCAGAAGTAAAATGTGGCAGGTTTTCATGATGAAGTTCTCAGATGACGTCTGTCTCTGAGGGGTGCAGGCTGCAGCTGTCGAGCATGTTGGTGGTCGCCTTGCCCTTTTGTTCTAGCTATCAGTTACCGATCTTTAGGAACTGAGGTCACTGTTTCCCAATCAGAACATGCTGTGCTGTGGCTGCCTGGGTTTGTGCTCTCATCTTTGCCAGGTTTTGACCAGGAGTGTGAAGGTAGTACTTGCTGTGGGTATGAGGGTGTGTGGTTAGTGTCCACAGAAACTATGCCTAAAAACCAAATTCAGCCAAGGAGCCTTCCTTCTGAATGTCTTCCCTCCCCCTACACTCTACCCTTAAAAGTACTGAACAGCTTCTGCCAATGTAATTGCTACTAATTATTCACGTCCGAAGTCACATACTTCTTTTGTAGTTAAATTCAGTTATGAGACAGGTGTTGATCAACTGTCAGTTACTATGCTATCTTATGTGAGAAATACAAAAGTACAAAAGCTATGGTTTCTTTCTTTTCTTTTTTTTTATGGTTTCTTTATTCAAGAAAATTATAGCCTAATGCAGAAGGACTTGTACATAAATGTCACAGGATTAATTTGATTCTAAGAAATGGAATCCTACTTGAGGTAATTTAAATAAAAGTGGGGATTTATATATGAAACTGGTGGTTCTTCTAAAACCCAGGACAGGAAATGGAGGCAGATCTCATGAGGAACTTAGAACTAACCAAGCAGCAAAGGAATTACAGCTTCTCTCAACCACCCTGACCAGCCTAGCCACCACAGGGTGTATTTTCTCTGACCCTTTCTGCATGTGAGCTGTATTTATTCTGTTTCTCTCTACACAGTAGCTGTCTACCTGCTCAGTAGCATTCAAGGCCCCAAAATGGCACTGCCAGTCCCTGCAGGTCACGTAGTGAAGTCTAGATCACAGAGTAGAATTTCCAGGTTAGAAAATCTTAGTGGTCTAGCTTGAGACACTTATTTGCCCTGGTCACTAGTCTTAACCAGAGGTAGGGGTCCCAGGTACATGACCCACTGTCCAATTAGCAGGGACTGTGGGACTTGACTCTCTGGCAAGGAGTGTGGATACAGCACATAGGTTGAATGGCCTGTCTCTTTGAGCTGTAACTATAGTACAGAGCAGAATGGTGCAAGTTCTTCCATAGGAATAAAATAATTTTCTTTTCTTTTCTTTCTTTTTTTTTTTTTTAAGGAAGATTAGCCCTGAGCTAACATCTGCCAATCCTCCTCTTTTTGCTGAGGAATACTGGCCCTGACCTAACATCCGTGCCCATCTTCTTCTCCTTTATATGTGGGATGCCTGCCACAGCATGGCTTGCCAAGTAGTGCCATGTCTGCACCCGGGATCCAAACCAGCGAACCCCGGGCTGCTGAAGCAGAACGTGCGCACTTAACCGCAGCGCCACCGGGCCGGCCTCAAAATAATTGTCTTGAAGTATAGAGGGCGTGGGTAAAAGGGAAAATCCAGGATCATTTCTTGGAGAATGGAAGCCTCTCTGCTAAAAGGTCACTGACTGAGAGTGCAGAGTAGATGAGAAGGGCCATGGCTGGAGGCCATTGCAGTGAGACAGAGGATGATGGGGAGATCCTGCAGCAGGGGAAGCAGGAAGAGTGAAAAGGTTCAGGGGAGATGAATTCTCCCAGAGATGATGGCTGATTGGCAATGGGGCAGGAAGGAGGACAGAACCTTGGATAAACTTTTGAGACCTCCAACTTGGCTGATTGGGTAGATGATGATGGCGTTTAACCACAAATCACTGAGAGCAACTACAGCTCCTGCCATTCCCTTCACTTAGGCCTCATTGTGTGCTGTTTCCCAAGTGGACTGTGTTTGTTCGTAGCTCCAAAGTTTTGCACACTACACTTCCTGCAGCAGTGGCTTTCCCCTCTCCCCAGGGTTTGTTTGGTGAGATACTCACGTTTAACCCAGTTGTCCACTAGAGAAATGTTCCCTGACTATGAGTCCTCCCTCCTGGGTGCTCCCATAGTTTCTAAAATACCATAATACATCAATTATTGTAGCTCTTGTCTGTTTGTATTGTAATTGCTTATGTAAGTTATTTACTTGGTCATGAGCTCCTTTAGGACAAGGATACTCAATGAACGTTTGCTGGCTGGTCAAATGGGTAGATGAAAATGATTTTTTGACCCTGAGATCTTCAACTGGGTTGACTAGGAAGATGTTGCACCATAAGTCAGCTAGAAAATGCAGGAGAAGGAGTTTGGAACAGAAAGTAGTGAGAACCAAGCTTCTATGATTTTGAAATCAACACTTGATAGCAACATACAGCCAGTATATAAACTTAGGTAGAAAACCCCAAATTTAGAATCTTTAACAAAAGGATTAAATAGAATGCACAAACTAATAGGATACTTTATGATTTCAGTAGAAAGGGGCCTTAAGGAGGCCATCAATCTTGGTGCCCCCTTCAGTGTAAGCATCACTTCTCTGGTGCCCCTAGTGGCACTTTGGTGCCTCCAGTTACTGGGAGTCCAAAGAGTATTACAGTACTGGAAACTCTAGTTGTTGGAAAGTTATTTTTCATCTTGTTCTTAGAATTGTCATGAGGATCTCACTTGAGCCTTGTTCATCTCTATACATCACATCTACAACATTTTCATGAATCTTAGTCCTATAATGCTATCAAAAACCTGAAGGTAATCTGTTCTTAGTGAACCCTTGCTGGCTTTTAGGGGTCACTGCTTTTTGATATGGATGACAACATATTAATACTTTTAATATTTAGTACTAGACTCTCATCCAGGATACTTAAAAAGCCACATTGGCTTCCTCACTGGGATGATTTGTAATTATAGAATCAGATTTACAGTGGGTTTTTTTTTTTTTTGGTAAGGAGGATTGTCCATGAGCTAACATCTATGCCAATCTTCCTCTATTTTTTTTTTTTTAATGCCCTGGGTTGCTGCCACAACATGGCTTCATAAGCCATGTGAAGGTCCATGCTGGGGATCTGAACCTGCAAACCCTGGGCCGCTGAAGCGGAATGCACAAACTTAACCACTGTGCCACTGGGCTGGCCCCAGATGTGCAGTTTTAAGAGCTTCCAAACACTCTTAAGTCATCTTTCCTTTTAGAAACTCTTGCAGTGGAATTCATGCCTATGTTTTCTCAGATCTTTGTGAAATCTGCCATCCCGAAGTCTAGAGTTTACAGTCCCAGCCTTCCCTTCCAAGATGTCATGAGCATGGAGATATCACGGTCTCCTCCCCCTAAATTTGTCATGGTTTCTTCTTCTCAAATATTTAAGGGTAAATCTTGAAGAAAATGGAAAAGTTTTACAGCAACTACTGTGAAGAATATAATAGTGTTTCTTGGCAACCCTGAAGACTAACTGAAGATATGTGACACCAATGACCTAGAGCAAATTGACATATTTGTATTATTTTCTCTAGCAAACTTCGGTAGCTTTCAGAGATGGGGAGGAGGGAAATGCATAGGATTGAGAAATTTCCCGTTGAACATGGGGTTGTCTGGGCTTAACAGAAGGCTATTGAAATGAGAAACAGAGAGTGGGTTGCAGTACTCATTTTAATGAGTGTGAAGGACAGCAGGTTCCATGCAGAGAGTGACTGGGCGAAGCAAAAGGAGAGGAAGGCAAGTTCCAATTGATGATGGTGTGGTGGAGGAGGGTTGGTTGGTGGGGAGGAGGTGGGCATCCGTTCTGGTATCTTCTTCGTCTCCCAGCTTTGCACCCATAATGTGTCAGTTATCAGTCAGAAATATTTGTTGACTGACGGAAGCAAATACTTTTACTATTCCAGTCAGTTTTGATAGATCCTGAATTTCTTATTAGGTAGATATGAACTGGGAAGGTGATCATTAAATTACATTAAATTGTATTTAGTAGGCAAATGAAACAGTAACTAGGTCGGTAGAAAACCAAACAGGAAAAATTAGTTTGTTTCGTTGAGGCATATCATACAGGATTAGCAAACTGAAAAATAGCTCTATCAATCTTTCCCCCTGTGCAAAAGGAGTATTTCACTGTTTCAAGGGTGTATTCCTTATCGAAGACCCGTCTGAGGAAGAGGCTGAGTTACATAATCCTATGAACTTGCATGACGAAACTTAGACTTTCTAAGTGTTTTTTGGGGAGTGTGGCTCTAGCTGGCTGGTAGACAAAAAGCAAATCAGGCTGAGGAGGGGGCTCTCCTCTTGTGACTGTTGGGCTCCACCTGGTGGCCTATAAGGATCAGTTTTGGAAAAAGCTGTGTCTTCAGCACTGAGAGTATCCTGGTCAAAATAGAGCAAAAGTAAAAGGAATAGAGGAGTATGGTCTCGATCCAGGCTTCGATTTCCAACTTGTTCGTTTCCTCACACTGTGTGCAGTCATGAACACTTTTTCTATGGTTGTCAGCTTCATCCACAATTTTTAGTACATCTTTTTGAAAATACTATTTTAGTGTTAGAGAAACTCAGCTCTCATTAGCCTTCTCTTATTAAATGCTTTCAGCCTCCTCTTTGCTTCCTTCACTTCAACATTAAGCTCTTTACTCTCAAGTTTCAAGGCCTTCCCTGAAATCATTCAGTATTGTTGGGCCTTGCTTCTTTTCCCCGTTTTTATGTTTGCGTGGATCCGCCCTCACTTTTCCTAAAGTCCCCATTTCTGATTTGCTGACTCTGCCGTGTCATACTACTGAGCCAGAGGAAGGGGAAATAACATGTTCTCTCCTCCAGATTATAGAACATAATACATAAAATATACAGCCAAAGACATTGTGTATTTGCCCCCCATTTGTTTTCACTGTGTATTGTTACTGAAGTTCTAGGCCCAAGTGTAGCTGATGTTTGATTATTCTCCACGTGCAGGTTCTCAGGAATCTGATAACATTTTATCTGTTTTCATAGAGTTTCCAACATGGACCAGTATGTGTGGGAGCATTGATTTGAGAGCAATAACGGTAGTGATAGTCACTACAAGAACGTGTGACTGTCTTCCTGTGTATAGCCTAGTTTTAGGGCTAAATCTTTATACGAATATGAGGTAGAGAAAGGAAGATGGATGGTTTAGAACACTGATGTTGACTGTTGAGTGTTCTTATTTCCTTTAAGGCGAAGAGGCCAGTTTGAAGGACTTTCTTGTCTTAATTTCTTATATCTGTAGCTGGTTCCTTCCCCAATAGGGTTTTTACTCACACATCACCCAGAGCAGTGGACCCATTGCTTATTTACACAGAATGTTTACACATGCATACACGCACCACCTCCACCTGTCAACTGTAGGGAGTTGGGAATGTGGTTTCAGCACTGTCTGGATTCATTTTACAGTAGGACCCAGTTGTAATGTCATTGATTGTGAATAGGAACAGTATTTGTGCAGGCACTCTAGTGAGTGAGAAAATTTGAGGTGGTCATCATTATAAATTAATGAGGAAAGCTTTCTATCTCCAACTATTTATTATTGCAGGATCAAACTGAAGAAAAATTTTTAATTTTAATTTTTCCAAAAGTATACATATTATATATTTACTGTTAAACTTATTTAAAACATGTACTATAGAAAGTAAAAATTTTCCAGAATTTCACCCCAAGGAATGATCACTGTAAAACGTTTGGTATACATTTGTCTAAAATACTGCTTTAAAAATATTTATTAACATTACTTACAAAGTATGTTTCACAGATAAGAGAATAAATGTAACACTTGTGTAGTTTTTGAATCTTGATATTAAAACCAATGCATGAACTCACCACCTAGATTAAGAAATATATCACAACACTGTTCCTTTCTATTCTAACCCCAAATTTTTCCTCTAGAGGTAATCAGTGCCTCAAACATTCTAATTGGAATGTGCTTTTCTTTATAATTTACCCATATTTATACCACTAAAAATGTTGTTTAGTTTTGCTGATTTTTGAACCTTGTAAAAAATACCATGCTACGTATATTCTCCTATGACTTGCTTTTTTCTATTTAATATTATGTTTCTAAGATATATTTATATATTTCATTCATTTTAATTCATATTTCCATTTCCTAAAATATATCATAATTTATCTAGCAATAAGATATTTGGGTTGAACTAAGGTATTGCTATTATAAACAGTGCTCCTACAAACATTCCCGTGCTCACTAACCCAAGTTTCTCTAGACTTGAAGAGTACAATTACTGTATCACACATATGTGCACTTTTAACTTTACAGCTTTATAGCCAAACCATGTTCCAAAGTGGCTGTAGTCAGTTTTAGTCCTATTAGCAGTGTATGAGAGGTTCTCTTGCTTCACATTCTTATCAACAATTTGATATTGTTAGACTCTTCAATTTTTGCCAATTAATTGGGTGCAAAATGGTATCTCATTATGATTTTAATTTACATTTTTCTGATTGCTAATGAGATTGAGTATCTTTTCCTATATTTTTGGTCATTATGTTTCCTCTTCTAGGAAATGTCGTCTTTACTCATTTTTATAACAGTTAATTTTTTGTTTAGGTTATTTATGGAAATTGCAAAAATTTTACAGAGTTCTCCTTATGTTAACATCTTACATTACCACAGAATATTGATCAAAACTAAGAAATTAACCTTGGCACAATACTATTAAATAAAGTATGAGCTTACTCAGATCTTATCAGTTTTTCCCCTAAGTTCGTTTTTCTGTTCCAGAATCTAGTCCAGGATCCTACATTGCAGTTAGTTGTCATGTTGCTATAGTCTTTCCGGTTTGTGACAGTTCCTCAGTCTTGTCTTTCATGACATTAACACTTTTGAAGAGTACTGGTCAGTGATTTTGTAGAAGTTTCCTCAGTTTGGGTTTGTCTCATGTTTTCTCATGATTAGATTGAGATTAGGCATTACCGGGAGATTACCACAGAGGTGATGTGTACCGTATCGGGGGTACATGATGTCAGTATGTATTGCTGGTGATGTTAACCTTGATCACTAGGCTAAGGTGGTCTCTGCCAGGATTCCCAACTTACTATTTTCCCCTTGTAATTATTATACTATATTTTGGGGAAGATTTTTGTTTTGAGACTATGCAATTATTCTGTTTCTACTTAAACTTTCACCCACTCATTTTAGCATTCAATTTTAATTGGGCTGTTTGTCATTTGATTTTTTGGAGTTAAAGAATATATATTCTGGAAAGTAATCTTTTTAGCAGTTACTGATGTGGAAAATATCTTCTTCCTAGTTGATGAGTTGTCTTTTCCTGTTATTAATGATTATCTTCTGAAGAACAGGCATTTTAAGCTGAATTTTTAAAGTTTTTGGTGCTGCTGTATAGAATTACAATTAATTTTTGTATACTAATTCTGTATCTAGCTGTCTTGCTAAATCTTCTTATTAATTTTAATACTTTGGATGTAGTTTCCTTTGGATTTTTCATATAGATAATAATATCAATGGTAAGTAGTGACAGATTTGTTTCTTCCATTCTAATCCCTGTAACTTTTGTTTTTTCTTCCTGAACTGGCAATTCACAATTGGGGAGGAGATATTTTCCATACTAATAAGTGATGAAAGTTCAATTTTGAGTAAAAGCAATAGTAGCAGACATTTTTTTCTTGTTCCTCTTTTTTTTTGATATGTTAATAATTTTGCTAATGTGGCAGCTGGTTGTTAAAGGACTCTTACCTAAATATGTGTCTTTGGGTTTTGTTTGTTTTTACTGCCTTCAGTTTTCTTAGTTTTCCTTTGGAGTTTCAAGGAAGAATAGTATGCTTTTTTTCCAGGCTCAAAAGTATTAATTTGTTTATTTGTTTATTCATTCAACCAACATGTATTGGCCACCTAAGATGTACAGGTCTCAGTGTAAAATACAGAAATAAAGAAATGTTTATTCTCTTTAGGATGATCTATCCATTGATGAAGAGATGTACCTAAAGCACTGTGACACAGCTAGCAAGTGACACGTGCCAGAAAGGAGATATAACCAAGGAGAGTGATGTGTGGAGGAGGGAGGCCTGCTCTGGGGACAGGGATGACTTCCTGGCCTTGCTGCTCTGCTCCATGAAAGTAAAGTGAACTTGGTGTATGTTTTGTGGACCTAGTTCAACATGGAAGTCATAAAGGGAATGCCTTTAAGATAGGAATATATTGCTTAAGGAAGGAGCCATCTGTAGTATTTTTATGGATGAAAACCAGCAGTACCGTGTCGGTATGTAATGAATGCCTACAACATACATGAAGTGAACAGTCCTGAGATTTAATTTTTGGTAGTAAATGCTTTACATTTTCTGTTACAGAGTGAAGGAAGGGACAGGGAAGTTTACTTCTCATGGAAGATATTTTGTAATATTTCTGTTAGTTAGGATGCTTTTAGCAGCAAGTGATAGAAAACCCTGACCCAAAGTGACTTCAATCATAAGGGGATACATTGTCTCCCATAAGTGGGAGTCCACAGGTTGGGCAGGCTTCAGGCCCAGTATTGTCAGTGACTTGATAAAGTTGTCAGATAGCCTTTTGCTGTCTTCAATGATCTAGTTGTAGATTCTCTGTGGCCATGAAGACGGCTGCCAGTAAGGTCAGGCTACGTGCTTTCTTCATCCCATCCGACAGGGGAGGGGCCAATCCTGCCTGCCAACCATGATATTAATTACAATCTCCAGGGGAACTATGCCCTGATTTTTTTTTTTTTTTCCTTTTTAAGGTTGGCACCTGAGGTAACGTCTGTCGCCAATCTTTTTTCTTCTTCTTCTTGTTCTTCTTTGCCCCAAAGGCCCCCAGTACATAGTTGTATATATTCTAGTTGTAGGTCCTTCGGGTTGTGCCATGTGGGACACTACCTCAGCATGACTTGATGAGCTGTTCCATGTCCGTGCCTAGGACTGGAACTGGGGAAACCCTGGGCCACCAAAGCAGAGCTTGCAAACGTAACCACTCGGCCATTAGGCTGGCCCGTATGCCCTGATTTTATTAGAATAATGAAGAAATGCCTCTGGAACTGAAGATGAATTCCCTGTGTGAAAAAGATTAGGTTTCTGTTAGGAAGGAGGAAGAGAGGAGTGAATGTTGGGTAGGCAACCAATGCTGGGCAATACAGTTTTTATTAGATTATGATAAATATTTCCACAATTTATAATTTAAAAAAAGCCAATGTTATGATATTAAAGGAAGTTTAGAAAATAGAGAAGTCACTCATAGTCCTCTATCTCGAAAACAGCACTATTTTTAGGTATTCTCTTTTCGTAAATGTTTTTACGTAAATTATACTACACCTATATAACACTTCTTAAATTCTATGTCGTAGTCATTTTTATTTTGCTACATCTTAAAAATTATTTTTCTAAAATGCATAATCAGTTGAACAAATGTGCCATGATTTAGTTTATCATTTACCTGTTATCGTAAATCTAGATTACTTCTTTTATTCTGTTTCAACTCTAAGTTTTTTTAGAATAAACTTTATTTTTTAGAACAGTTTTAGATTTACAGAAAAATTGTCAGGATAGTACAGAGAGTTCTCATATACTCCGGCATGTAGTTTTCCCTATTATGAACATATTAGTGTGGTACATTTGTTACAATTAATGAACCAATATAAATACATTATTAATTAAAGTTCATATTTTTATTCAGAAATCCTTGATTTTTAAAAAATCTAATGTCTTTTTTCTGTTCCAGGCTCTCATCCAGGATCCCACATTACATTTAGTTGTCATATCTCCTTGGGGTCCTCTTGGCTTGTGAGAGCTTCTAAGTTATTTTGAAGGATATATTTTAATGCAGAGTAGGCTGAAGTGTGTTTTTGTTTTTTTTTTTTTAAAGATTTTATTTTTCCTTTTTTTCCCAAAGCCCCCTGGTATATAGTTGTGTATTTTTAGTTGTGGGTCCTTCTAGTTGTGGCATGTGGGTTGCTGCCTCAGCAAGGCTTGATGAGCGGTGCCATCTTCATGTCCAGGATTCGAACTGGCAAAGCCCTGGGCCACCAAAGCGGAGTGCACGAATTTAACCACTTGGCCACGGGGTGGGCCCCTGAAGTGTGATTTTTAAGAGAAAAGCCAGACGTTTTGGTGCAACATTGAATTATAGTTGTCTTAAAGCAACTGTTGCCATCTTTTTGGACAGTGACTAGAAGACATAGAAACTACTTAGAAAACTGTAACATTTGAACTATAACGCGTGAGAGGGAAAGTCACTTTAAGTATTCATTTTTTTTTTTTTAAGATTTTATTTTTTTTTCCTTTTTCTCCCCAAAGCCCCCTGGTACATAGTTGTATACTCTTCGTTGTGGGTCCTTCTAGTTGTGGCATGTGGGATGCTGCCTCAGCGAGGTTTGATGAGCAGTGCCATGTCCACGCCCAGGATTCGAACCAACGAAACACTGGGCTGCCTGCAGCGGAGTGCGCGAATTTAACCACTTGGCCACAGGGCCAGCCCCCTTTCAGTATTCATTTTAAATATACACTGAAATTAAAATAAAAACAAACCCTTCTGTAAGACAAATGCACAATGTATAAGTCAATTCCCTAGTAGATTCTGCTTTTGTTTAGATCTCGAGATATTCTGGTTTTCAGAGTGACAGGAGACTTTATGAGTAAGTAGACAGCATAGGATTCTTTCTGGGGCATCTAAGGCCCCAAAGCATAAGCTCTTTAAGCATGCTGACCTGTTAGATTTTTATCTCTTGCAAGCTGTCAAGTCTATGCTGCTGTCAAACATATCTCCAATAAAAATCTCTGATAAATTTATTTAAATAAGGTACTTGAGAAATGTTCTCTGGAACTTAGTAAAATAAATGTTAATTACTACTAATAGAAACTTGGAGTCATTGATCACATTTGGAACCCATAACCAAAATATAATTTTGTCTTTATGAGCCATGTTGTAATTTCAGTAAACAAAGCAAGATTCTTTGGACTCAGAATATAGCCTGGTGAAAATTTTTGCCAGAACAGAAAGCACCAATAAAATAAAGTAAAAGACAAATTTCTTTTTCTCTTAATTTCAGTACAGGTCCAATGTCTGATATGACTTATTCCGACAATTAATCTTAGGTCCGTCATCACCTGCTTGCTTATGATCTCCTTCCTTTTCACTTCCCATCCCCACAGAAGAGGATCCAGTACTCAGCTCTGGTTGTCTTTTTGGAGAAGTTTCTCCATCTCTTGGTAGGCCGTAGTTCATCACCTCGTTTTTCAGAAAGGGTTTATGAGAACTGTGTTCTCCAAGTTCTTAATGTTTAGAAATCTTCATCTTTGAAATCTAGCAAATTCACTGGAATCCGTTTCAGTGGTGATTTTCTTCATTAGTTTTTCCTAAGAAATTGTATACCCTTTATATCTGTAAAATGTCTCTTCTTTCAGGAGAGTTGTCTGAATGATATCTTTGCAGATGTTTTCTGTTACGTATTTCTAGTTCCTTCCTTCAGGAACACCAGTGTTGCCAATGTTGGATCTCCTTTGTCTGCCTTTCACGTCTGTGTGCTTTCTCTAGAATCTTTTTTAACTCTTTATACTTTCTGATTTCATTTTCTTCACTTCTCTGGAGCTTTTTCTCTGTGATCCTTACTTTGTTCAAATAGTGTCCATTCTTCCTTACCTTCTGTATGACCTTCATTTTTGTGACGCTTTTATTGTTCTTTTCTACTTATTTCCTGGGTCTAAAACACTAGCTTTTATCTCCTTTTGTGACTTATTTATTCCTTATGCAATAAGGTGATATTTTCACCAGTGTTTGAGTTCTTGCAAGTATCGTCTGTCAAGATTGTCATGTCTGTGTCCACATACATACAGAGTATTTTTTTATCCTTCTGCCATTTTTTTTGCCACTTCCTTTCTTCTTTTTTACATGCAGTATTTTTCAGTAGACTGCCTGGGATGTCTTCTTTCTCTCCCTCTCTCCCCATTTTTAAATAATGAGTTCTTTCTGGATTTTAGTGTTATGTCTTAAAAGTTGGATATTATAAAATACTTTTTTTTTTAAAGATTTTATTTTTTTCCTTTTTCCCCCCAAAGCCCCCTGGTACATAGTTGTATATTCTTCGTTGTGGGTCCATCTAGTTGTGGCATGTGGGACGCTGCCTCAGCGTGGTTTGATGAGCAATGCCATGTCCGCGCCCAGGATTCGAACCAACGAAACACTGGGCCGCCTACAGCAGAGCGCGCGAACTTAACCACTCAGCCACGGGGCCAGCCCCTATAAAATACTTTTTTGTTCAAGTTTTTAGGCCTTCTTCCTCTTCAAGCATAAGGTAATCATTTTTGGCCACTCTGACCTCACCAGCTAAGAGTAGGGTTCCCACTGGGTTTTAAGTCTGCCTGACAAAGACTTACTGAGACTCCTACCACATATAACAATGTTTCTTTTCATATTAGTTTAGTTCTCTAAAAACCAGTATATGATATACCTCATTGTTTCTACTTCTCCCAGAAACTATGTATGCTATCTGATTATATATATGGGTAATTATTTTATGTGATTTTTAACGCTCTTGGGTAGAATCATGTGAATTGAGTTTTATAGTAAAAACAAAAAGGGTCAAATATTGGCAATTTCATATGTCTCAACATAATATATGATTGACCTCTTTATATTATTGCTTGCCATTCTTGAATCCTTACTTCTGAGTCATCTCTCAACTGGCTTGAATTGCAAGTATATTTTTCCGGGAAGGAAGTGGGTGGTATGTTTTATGCCTTGTTATATCAATCGGGGTTCTTGGAAACTCAGATTCCAATTCAGAGGAATCACGGCTGTGTCCCTGGAGGCAATAAAACCTCTCAGCTATAGAGGTGAGTATTGTTGTGAGTGGATCTTAAGTATGATATTGAAAGGCCCAACTCCTCCTTTGCACCCTTGGTTTCCAGGCCATGTGCGTGGCTCTAAGATACTAAGAGCAATTTTGTATCCTAAAGGATAGCACTCCAACCTCACAAGGTGTTGCCTTCCAACTTAGTCCATTAGTACATTATTACTCCATTCTAATGAGTGAATTCAGTGGGCGTTGCTACTTCCAAATGGTGAAATCCTTGATTACAAACAATGTTGAGTGAGATTACATAATAGCTTAAAAGATATTTGGTAAATCTATGGATTGTGGTGTTTATACAAGCACGGTGGGTAGCATCAATGACGGTAGCAAACCCAAACCTAGAATTAGTGTTTCTTCTTCTAGAGAGAGATTACCGCCCTTTCATCATAGAAGAGCACAGCAAACCTGCTATCAAGGAGTTGGTGGGTCCTCCTGCCAGGGTTCTGTATCAGAGGCTCAGAGTTGGTTGCTGCTGCTGGCAAACTGGCATCCTGCAAGGGTGGTAGCCAGGTATCATTAGTGAGAGGCAGTCCCTGCTGTGGAGATCATTTCCTGCTACCATATGCTTTATTCTTGTGCCCATTGAGCAAGCACTGCAGTGGTTGGGGGAGGAGATTGGTTGACATTCTCAGGGCAGATCATCCTGCTTCCGCAGTGGAAGTCTTGCTGAACATTCTCATGGAACACAAATAGTCATACTCTGGGCTTATTTCAGTAGGTCCGTTTCATCCACATATCTTTTCCCCAGATGTCCTTGTTACTAGTCCTCCAGTTTTTCTTCTTTCAGGTCTCTATCCATCTGGCCAAACTTGTAGCCACTGCTCGTCAGGCCATCTCTCCTCAGCCAGAGTAGACCATGGATGTATTGCTTGAAGTTCTGCCCTCAGGGAGGAAGTTTCTGCTCTATTGCCTTTTCAGAGACTACCCCTTAGAGTAATGCTATGGTAGTCCACTTATGACTCATGACAATGGAAGGTCAGTTGGAACTAGGCATCCAAGGTACTGAGACCTTTCTACATCCTCCTATGTAATATCTTGTATATATATGTGGTCTGGTTCTCTGAGTCTCACTTTTTTTGATTAGTATCCCCACTCCTCATGTGAGAGACTTACTGAGACCCTGAATTCAATGATATAATGATTTATCACCCTTTGAAAGTTTCTTTCCTGTCTTAGCCTGGCAGCTGCAAGAGATTCAAAATACTTTTTTGATATACATAGGAAATACCTGAGTTTTCGTCTTAGTCTGGAATCAAGAATTTAGAGGTGGATCATGTAATTCTTTGTTTCCAACCCTTTTTCAGGTTCTCCAGGTCTCTCCCTGTTTCTGTGAGCTCTGTGATATCTTTCCAATAAATTTATTTTCCAACCAGAGTTAGTTTCTTGCTTACAACCAAGAACCCAGATAGTTAAAGACATCAGTATTAAGAGATGAATGTAGAAAACAGAACCTCAGAAACCTGTGAGACTAATAAATGGTTTAGATGGGTAAATCCCCTTAATTTGCAAAATGCTAATTAATTTCCAAAATATTCTTCAAATTTCAAAGGCAGTGACAACAGGTCCCCCAAATCCTCAATGGGAACTTCATTCTAGTGAACTTAGATAATAGTCATTTTGAAAATTAATTGGCATTTTGAAAATTGAGGCCTGTGTCTTCAGATGTTTGGATTGTTGGTTGCAAACAAAAGAAAACAACTTTGGTCAGAAAAGGAATTTACTGGAAGAATATTGAAGGGCTCACAGAAACAATAAGAGGCTCTAGCAGCTTGAAACGAAGTGGGAATGAAGGCAACTCTAGAGAGCCAAGAACAAGAAGTCCAACCATTGTCTTTTTTAATTTAATTTTTATTAAGTTAATGATAGGTTATAATCTTGTGAAATTTCAGTTGTACATTATTGTTTGTCAGTCATGTTGTAGGTGCACCCCTTCACCCTTTGTGCCCACCCCCCACCCCCCTTGCCCCTGGTAGCCAGTAATCTGTTCTCTTTCTCTACATTTTTAAATTCCTCATATGAGTGGAGTCATACAGAGATTGTCCTTCTCTATCTGGCTTATTTCACGTAACATAATTCCCTCAAGGTCCATCCATGTTGTTGCAAATGGACGATTTTGTTCTTTTTTATGGCTAAGTAGTATTCCATTGTATGTATATACCACATCTTCTTTATCCAGTCATCTGTTGATGGGCACTTAGGTTGCTTCCATGACTTGGCTATTGTAAATAATGCTGCAGTGAACATTGGGGTGCATGGGATTTTTGGAATTGCTGACTTTAAACTCTTTGGATAGATACCCAGTAGTGGGATAGCTGGCTTGTATGGTAGTTCTATTTTTAATTTTTTGAGGAATCTCCATACTGTTTTCCATAGTAGCTGCACCAGTTTGCATTCCCACCAGCAGTGTATGAGGGTTCCTTTTTCTCCACAACCTCTCCAACATTTGTTACTATTTGTTTTAGTTATTTTTGTCATTCTAATGGGTGTAAGGTGATATCTTAGTGTAGTTTTGATTTGCATTTCCCTGATGATCAGCGATGATGAACATCTTTTCATGTGCCTGTTGGCCATCCATATATCTTCTTTGGAGAAATGTCTGTTCATGTCTCTTGTCCATTTTTTCATCGGGTTGTTTGATTTTTTGTTGTTGAGTTGTGTGAGTTCTTTATATACTATGGATATTAAGCCTTTGTTGGATGTATGACTTGCAAATATTTTTTCCCAGTTAGTCCGACCATCATCTTTTATCAGGATTGGATTGGCGACAATGCCAACAGTTCTTTCCACTGCTCTTGCAGGACACCATTGCCACTAGACACTGCTGCCACCACCACTAAAATCACTAGAAACCACTCTAGCTGCCGTGAATGAATCCTGAGCCCTTCTTTGTCTTTGCATTTTTCTCTTCATGTTCAAAGTCTTGAGTTGAGGAAGAGTCTAAATTACACACAGTATGCTGGCTACTGGTTTTCATAGAGTGAGAGGAGTCTTCTGTAAACAGAGGCTAGGCATTATGTAGGAGGCTGGTCACTTCTATGATGGGAATTGTAGTCATTTGGCCCACTTAGATGCAATGTGGAAGTCTTCCTTTCTAATTTGTATGCCTTTTCTTTCTTTTTCCTGCTTTATGGCACCCACTGGGCCTCTAATACTGTATTTAATAGTATTGGTGAGAGTGAACACCGTTATCTCCTTCCTGGTCCAGAGGAAAGCGTTAAGTCTTTCACCATTAAGTGTGGTATTAGATCTAGGATTTTCATAGGGCCCCTTAATCAAGTTGAGGACGTTCCTGTCTATTGCTCACTTGCTGAGAGTTTTGATCATAAATGGATGTTGAATTTTGTCAAGTGCTTTTTCTGCATCTATTGAGATGATTGTGTGTGTTTTTTTCATTGTTTGCTAATATGAATTATATTGATTTTTGAATGTTGGACAAATTTTGAATTACTTGGTCATGATGTTTTATGCTTTTTATATATTGCTGAATTCTATTTGCCAGTATTTTGTAAGAGTTTTAAGTTGGTGTTCATGAGGGATATTGATCTGATGAATCCTTTGACTGATTTTGGTATCAAGGTAATGCTGGCTTCATGAAACTAGTTGAAAAGTGTTCTATCCTCTTCTATATTCTGAAAGAAATTGTATGGAATTGGTACTAATTCTTTCTCAAATACTTGGTAGCATCATCATTGACGCCATCTGGGCCTGGAGTTTTCTTTGTATGACGATTTTAAACTATGAATGCAGTTTCTTTAACAGATATAGTGCTATTTAAGTATTGGTTTCTGCTTGAATAATCTTAGGCAGTTTGTATCTTCCCAGAAGTTTATCCATTTCATCCAAGGTATTGGATTTATTGGCTTAAAGTCATTTTTAATTCCCTTATTATCCTTTTAATGTTTGTAGGATCTGTAATGATATCCCTTCTCTCATTCCTGATAGTGGTAATTTGTGACTTTTTCTCCTTATTTTTCTTAATCACTCTAACCAGAAACTTATTTTATTCTCTTTTCAAAGAATCAGCTTTCGATTTTATTAGTTTTCTTTCTTGTTTGTTCATTTTCAATTCATTGATTCTTGTTTCTTTATTATTTCCTTCCGTCTGTTTATCTGGGGTCTAATTTACTTTTCTTTTTTTAGTTTTTTAAGGTAGAAGCTTAGATCATTGATTTCTTCTTTTCTAATATGAGCATTTAATGCTGTTAATTTCTCTCAAAGCACTGCTTTAGCTACTTCTCACAAATATTGATATGTTTCATTCAGTTCAAAATATTTTATAATTCTTTTTTTCTTCTTCTTTAACCCATGGATTATTTAATTTCCAGATATTTGTGGATCTTCCAGATAGCTTTCTCTTATTTTTTTATTTTATTTTTTATTTTTTAGTTTATTTTTTTTAAAGATTTTATTTTTCCTTTTTCTCCCCAAATCCACCCAGTACATAGTTGTGTATTTTAGTTGTGTGTCCTTCCAGTTGTGGCATGTGGGACGCTGCCTCAGCATGGCCTGATGAGCGGTGCCATGTCCACGCCCAGGATCCGAACGTGTGAAACCCTGGGCCGCTGAAGCAGAGTGCATAAACTTAGCCACTCGGCCACAGGGCCAGCCTCCTGTTATTTTTTTCCTTGTATTTTTGCTGTCTTTGGCTTTTTGTTGTGCTTCCTGGGAGATCACCACCTAAGTTTGGGGAGAAGGCACTGGTCTGAGTCCACGTTGTATGTGAGGAGTCTACAGGCTACCTAGAGTCCACAGGTCAACCCACAGGGTACCGAGAGCCTATGCTGGTGGGCAGGCATATGTGTCAACTGTGGGCTGGTCTCTCTTGGCTGGTGTGTGAGAAATGGGGCTAGCCCTGCTGCCACCACTGCCATGTTCTAGTAGCACGGCTAAAGATGAGAATTTGTTAAAAGTCTGCATCTGAGGCAACCACATTCCCAGTCTCCCTCTACCACTGTGCACCTAAGAACTCTGGCAGCCAGGCATCTACCCTTAGGAAGGAAACAGAATCTTCTTCAAAGAAATTGAATGGCCCCAGAGAAGGCCCTAATGCCAGAGCTAAACTCCTTGCAGGAATAGCTGAGGGTGGATTCCTAGATCACGCTGGTGGATGAATAGACCTGCACAACAGAGGGGGTGTCCATCTTTGCTCTCCCCAACACCCTCTACAAAGGCAGTTCTTTCGAGACTCATATCACATTTCCTATTGACTGTCTGTATCTAACACACAACTTTAGACTTGTGGTCTGTATGTGGCATGCCAATACTTACGAGAATGGAGAGCTATCAATTTTGATGTATGTGTAGATAACCCACAGATAAAGAGTGAGATCTGCCCTCTAAGAGGTGGAGCCCCACTCATGATGTCAAGACTATCTTATTAAATGCCCTTTTAAATGCAATTTTGCTTTTAGTGGACCAGTACCCTACAATGTGAATGGTACTTTGCTGGGTGACTGGATTACAGATAATTTTAACTTTCTTCTTGGTGCATTTCTATACTTTTCAACTTCTCTACAGTGAATATATATTACTTTTGTGTTTAGATAAAATATTTAAAAATATTAAGGTAGAAATTAGTAGGATTGTGAAATAAATATAAACATCAGATCTAATTAGTGAGCATGACTTAAGGAATAGGCACTCTGAAACTAATGATTTAACAGCAAACTGGGTTGATCAGAATTGTCTCTAAAGGTGTTTGCAAGAGAAAGAATTGAGAAAAGTTTTTAACAATATCAGTGTGACTTCTCTGTGAAAAACAGTTGTAGGGGTCCTAAGAAAAGCCACCTGGCCCCATGCCCCAGGTCAGAATGCCTGAAGAAAGGTAAAATTACATTGTAGTCATGGATTTAATAGGACAAGAGTATCGTTGTCCTTCTGCTTGGCCCCCCAATCACTGGTAGTGGAGTTCCTGCTGGGGGAAGGACAGGGGGTTCGAAGACTTTCCGGGGTCACTTTTAGAGAGGAAACAGGTGCCGACATTTTACTTGTTCACTAACGAGTTGTTCCTCTCTGTCCTGTCCGCAGGCAGCTGGCTAAGAGTCTTGGGCAGGCTGGTGAAATCGAGCCTGAAACAGAAGGAATACTAACAGAGTATGGTGTGGATTTCTCTGATTTCTCTTCAGAAGTTCTAGAATGTCTCCCTCAAGGCCTGCCCTGGACAATTCCACCGGAGGAATTCAACAAGAGGAGAGATTTAAGGTAAATATCTGAAACTCTTTAAGAGTTAAACTTATAACTTATAACTTAACCTTCCTAGGAGCTGGGCTCAGATGTTGCCATCTTTTCACAAACATTCAAGTTCAGTTCAATTGAGAATTAAGTGCTCTGTACCAGAGGTCGGTAAAGTATGGCCTGCAAGCTAAAGCCAGCCCATTGCCTGTTTATGTACAGCCTATGAGCTAAGAATGGTTTTTATATATTTAAATGGTTGAAAAAAGTCAGAAAAGAATAATCTTTCATGAAAATTATATGAAATTCAAATTTCAGCATCCACAAAGTTGCGTTGGAACACGGCCATGCTTAATTGGTTATATATTATCTATGGCTGTCTTTTTATACTACAAGAGCAGCAAAGACCATATGGCCTGAAAAGCCTAAGATAGTTGCTCTCTGACCTTTATAGAAAAAGTGTGCTGACCCCTATTCTAGACCATTCTAATTTCAAAAGTTACAGTTGCTACCCTCTTTTCTCATTGCTATGCCCCATAGGTCTGGTTGAATTAAGACAGTGTTATCTGGTTAGAAGAGCCTTCCTTTAAATGGGCCTCTTCGGGCACAGAGCAAAGGATTCAAGACTTCTCTGTGCTTGGAGCTTCATTTTAAAGCTTTACTTTTAGGTCTGGAATTTGTTGGAAAGTACTTTTGTGGTATTTTTATAACAACATCTTCTTTGAAGATGTTTCTTCATTGTGGGATGTTAGTTCTTTTCTGATATTTCTCTTCAGAATTTGGTTTCAGAACTGGCATTCATTTTGGATGCCACATGGAGATATTTAGAACCAAGAAACTCTTCATGCAACCCACTGAGGCTGTGGAAGGTTTTTTGCTAAGGTCATCCCGTGTCAGAGCCTTTTCTGCCACCCTTGTTCGCTGCATGCAGCTGAACTTATGATACCTTCAGCTCTTGGTGCCCGTTACTCCACCTAGTTTGAGAATCCTTCTTCTGTGTTCCATCTTGCTATTGTGTCCTTTAGGAATTTGCTGCCTTTTTTGCTTTTCTTGTTGAGGGTAGGCAAGGAAAAGGAGATGACAGTTAGTCCCCTTTCCTTTTTGTTGGTAGCTCTGATAGAACACACATTGTATCTGAAGTCAGTTAACTCAAGTTGCTGTCCTAGCTTTCAGCAATAAGCACTCTTCACAGACCCTCCTGCCAGTGAGTAATCTTGTCAGGGGCTTTGAGATCTTGGGCCCATAAGCTTACTCTCTCTGAACCTTTGTTTTGTCATATACAAATTGAGGGGCTGGTTTTCAGACATCTTTTCTTAAATCTAGGACTCTATAAAACATTTTAATGAGAAAAGAACGTCAAGATGAATGGCTGAACTTTATTGTTTGAAGTATAAGTTAGCATAGCCATTTCACAGTAGCTATCAACATTTCAAATGTACCTTTCTCCCAAAAACTCTACCTCCAGGAATCCATCTTCCTCAAAGAATTGTGCAAGAATATATACAAGAATGTTTGTTGCTGCTTTATTGTAGAAGTAACACTGCTAATGTTTATCAATAAAGGAATGCTTAAATAATGTAAGTCATATCAATAAAATAGCATTCCCTGCAGCTGCAAAAAGGAGTTAGATCCACGTGGACTGTCCTAAAAGGATGGCCATTGTATATTGCGAAGTGAAAGAATCAAGTTTCAGAGTAATATGAATGAGGCTATTTCTTTCTAAAGTAAAATAATATAAAAACTGTATAAATGTGTATACACACATACATATATATGTACACATAAAAGTGTACGTGCACAGGAAAAGTCTGCAGGGAGATATATCGAACTGTCGACAGTGACTGCCCATGCATGGAGTCTGTAGAGTAGTAGGAGTTAGATGATATTTTACTTTTCATTTTATAAATTGCCCTATTATTCAAATTATTTAAAAAAATAACCTTTAAAAATTATAAATGGGACTATCTGGAAAGAGAGGTGCGCAGCATTTCCTAGTCTGACTCAGCCTATAGATAAGCAGTCAGGCACTTCAGCAGTTATAGAGCCCAGCGTTGCTCTAGGTTCCCGTCTTATGGCTCCACCTTTTCTTTTTCTTTGGCCCCATTGCCTTCTTGGTTAGACCACAGAAGGTCTCTCCTAAAATATACCCATGTGTCCTGTGAAAGGATCCAAAGACACCGGGAGCTTATGGGATGCTCTCTGCTCTTAGCAGAGTAACAGGGATTTTTTTTAAAAAATCACTTTAACTTCCAAACACTTTCTCCTTACCTATTATCTCTAGGATTATGTTTCTAAAATTTGAGTCTGAGTTTTTTACGCCTTTGGCTTAAAATTTTCAACTGCTTCCTGATGCCGAAAGTAGTAATCTCTAAACTTCATTGAACATGCAGTCCCAATAACGTTTCCTTATTTTAAAATTATAAGTGTACTTACTGCTTTACTAGTTTATTAAGTACATTATAAACATACATAAAAATGGAAAACTGAGAATGAAATAAATTTTAAAATATTTTATTTTACTTAAAAAATATATATAAAACTGTTCATGTTAATAATTTTACTTTTGGTGAAAGCAATGTGATTGAATAGTGTTTTTTTATTATTATTTTGTTTTAACAACTTGTGATATAGAAACTCAAAGGTCTGATTCTAAGTTTTGTATATTTTGGCACTTGATTTTGGTTTTAATGGTTATCATAACTGAAAAAGATGCTTCTTATCTTGGGAAGAAGTGAGCTGAGCTTACTAAATCATAAGACTCATTTTTCACTCCTCTTCACCAGTTATATTCAGATTCATTTTGAAATCCAGCTAATAAATTTCTCTCTCTCATAATGTCAGTTCTTGTGGACTAATTGAAAGGTACCGCATTTTTAGGTTTTTAAAAAATAGGTTCATAATTCTTGGTTATTCTTCAGTTGGCATCTTTAAAAACTAGTTAGAAAGTTCTATTAGAAAGTTTAAGTGTATAGATAGGAGCAGTTTTGTAGTTTATACATTTAGATCATTTTAGGCTCCCAAATTGTATAACAGTGGAAACATTTCAAAATATCCATTCTTAAAATTTTATCTTTAAAACTTGAGTTGGTGTTTTATTTTATTTTCAAACAGCAGTAACTTTTTTTCTCATTGTTAAAATGTCACCTTTACCTTCAAGGGACAGATTAAGTGTGTTTAATTTTTTTTAAGTATCTGCTAGGTATCATGTGATGGACAGTCATTGTATTGAAATCATAATCTGGCTGATGATGAATTCATATTAGGTGTAGAAGAAGAGTCAACTTTGCCATTTTCCTGGTGTTAGTAGTCTAAGTATTACTAGTTTAGCATTATCTTCAATTTGTATATCTTTGCAATAATCTTTTTTTAGCCACTTGCCTATTTTGTAAGGATTAGTTTAGCTAAAACGAGATAATTTCCATAAATCCGTGTGTTGGGCATGGGTAAATACCCATTGATCAGAGTTGGCTGAAAGCATAGGAACCAATGAGAGTGCCAAGGTCATTGTCTTTGTGTCCTGGAACACTGCCCCTTTCATCTCCACACCTCACCAGCTGACCCACAAACTGCGTGAGGGCACCCTGGTTAATTTATGTAGTCCTGGTTAATCTCTTATTTTTTACAATAAAAAATAAGCATGAAGAGAAGTCCATAGTAGGCTGAAGTGTTTGGATCTAATTACCTTTTCCTTCTCTTTGGCTGGTCTTGGGATACATTTATTCAGTTTTTCAAGCAACACGTATTTGTTGAACACCATCCATGGGCAGTGGGCATTCAACAATGACGAAAAATAGATGTGGTCTCTGTTTTTATGGAACTGTCTTGTGGCAGAAGAGCATGAATCAAATGTATTAAGCAATAGTCAAATATGGAATGGTAATAGAGGAGAGAGGTACTTGGTAGAAGAGTTTGTAATATTGTGATTTCTCCTGCTCAGAGGTCCAGTGCCTTCAAAGAGGTTTTATCATTATTAATTTTCCTAGGAATATCAAAAGAACTGGGAATGAGTCCCATGGCATGCTAAAAAACATGTGCTACAAATAAATACGTATACTGTAAACTCCTAAATAAAATCTTCTATGTCTTTTTTCTTTTTCTCCCTTCTTCTCCCCATACACATTCATTTACATATACTATTTATATATGTGTGTATACATCAAAAAATATGCCAGGCACCAGGTTAGCCACTAGAAATACAAAGGCAAGTAAGGCCCAGCCCTTGTTCTTCAGGACTTTATTGTTCCTCAGTGAGATAGTTTATACTCAAATAAATTATAGCAGAGTATGGCAAGTGCTCCTATATTCATATGAGCAGACTGCCACAGTCATTGGTGCTTGAGCTGAGGTCTGAGAAATGAGCAGGCATAGAAGGAACTAGAGTGACTAAACTGGTCTTCATTTTAGTGATAGGCTGTGGCTGCAGAAAAGGTGATATGTTCCCTTAAGACTTCCAGATCCTTTTATAACAGGGCTCACAACTCCTCGGGTCTCGACCCGCCCTGCCCCCTGCCGGGCCACCCTGCCGTGGAGCCTGCAGTGTTACTCTGGCTACGTAAGGACTTCTACATATCCGTTTAGGTTTGGTATTTGAACAATTATATTTGGAACAGAAAAGTTCCATCAATCTTTAAACCTCATAATCCAATTATGTCAGTAAAATTCCAGTTTTTTTAGTCCAGTGGAATTGGGGTAATATTTTGCAAACTGAAGTTGAGAGAAATAGTGTTTATTTTGAAAAGAAAAATGGTTGGTTAGCAATTTTCAAGAAGTAAGGCTGGTGTGAACTCCTAGGGGCGATGTGCCCCTTGTGATTGGGAGCACCATTTTTCTGGACCTTCAGCTCCAGTCTCTGGAGAATCCCTGCTTGTATGGCCTAGACCAGCCTGCAGCTCTCTTTAGCAGGGCATCTGAGGTTAAAAAAAACAACAAAACACCAATACTGCAAGGCTTTGGGGATCAGGAAGAGAATATATCCAAGGCAACTGCTTAAAGGAGCTGTACCAGAAGCCCAAGAAACCCCAAGGTTATTTCTGAGACTGGCTCCAGTTATTTCTAATTTCATTCATATTGTTTTGTTCCTTTGTTGCTAAACTGGAATAGGAAGACAAAGCTTAAAAGCGCAATTAAAGTGGAAAATGAAAACTTAAATATTTTAGGGAGAAAATACCATGCTAAACTGATTTTTATATTTTTCTTGTAGTTAGTAATATTGTGGGAGTTAGGTCACGTCACTTTTCAGTAAAACTATGAGTGTCATTGAAGTGGAAGTGGTTTCTATAGTTTTTCACAGGAGAACTTGTGGATATCTATTTCTTTACTATTCCCTCAAGAAAAAGGAAGCCCAGTGACCTCCACCGGACCATTACAAATGTGAAACTTGGCACTTAAAATTGCTTGCTCTAAATTTTCCAATTGCTTTCTCTTTTTTTTTCCATTTAATGTCGTTCTGCCAACTAGTGATTTTATTATTATAAACAGGACATTGTATTCACTTTTAAGAAGAAATATGAAGCTGGAGGTAAAATTACAAACTGCAGCTTCTCAGCTGCCAAAATAGAAAACAATGAGCTAAAAATACTGAGCACTGAAAGGGTGTTGTGGTAAGAAACATTGAAATATCTTCAAGATGGAACTGTTCTGGAAAGACAGAAATTTCCTCTCACTCCAGGTAAAACCAACCTTGAAATAGGAACTTGAAAGGAGAGATATATAATACTAACCTCTTTCAGGTCAACCTTTTTGTGGGAAAGCTTTCAAACATAACTAACATTAAATGACTAATGATCTTGCTGTTTATCAGGAAGTCCAATATGATTAAATTGCCATTTAGAAAAGGTTCCTCTGGTAAGAGAGTGTGGCAGCGTAGAAGGAGCACTAAAAGTTAGTCCTGGCTCTCCCAGGGACTAGCTGGGGGACCTTGGAGAAATCGGTTAAATTCAGGGAGAGAGGGGGAGAGCAGCTTCATCTTTTGTAAAATGCATTATGTGATCAGGTTAGGATTTTTCAAAAGGTGTTGGTAGGTCATGAGTTCTTTGGCATTTTAATAGGTATTATGGAGAAAAAGGGTTCTGTGGCCAAGTAGTTTTGGAAAACAGCGGGTTAATAGATTTCCTAGAATTTTTTTCTTGTGGATCATCTCGTGGAACTAGCGTTCCTTAGAATACACTTTGAAATTGCTAAACTAAATATTTCAAAACGTACTAGCTCTAACAGTACGTGACTCTGTGTTTGGGAGGTCCTGTCTGAGTTATTCAGAGCGAACTCATTCTTGAATTTGAAAGAAAATGCTATCCTATTGGTGACTATTTGCCACATTTAGCTGACAAATATCGACTGTGCCTCTCATCTTAAAGAATTTCAAGGATTATGCTTTAAATCTCAGCTCTTCCATTGCCAAGGGAACTCCTTGTTTCCTTACCTGGAGGGAAGCAAGATTAAATTGTTCTGCATTAAGTGAGGAGGCTGTCATTGTCATTTGAAACTACTGGTGATATTATCCCCTTCTTGTAAATTCCAACTCACTGTTTGTGAAACTACAAGAAACTCAAAGATAGTAACAAAGATTATGGGTCCTAAAGATCCACAGCTGGATGTTCTTAAGAAATTTAAGGATTTGAGTAGTTTGTCAACCCATAAAATTTATGTTGATAAATAGCACTACTCTTGGAGAAGAAAAATATTCAAAGATCAGTAGATTTTTAAAAAATTATTTTATTGAGGTCATTTTGGCTTATAACATGGTATAAATTTCAGGTGTACATTATTATATTTCAGTTTCTGTATAGACTGCATTGTGTTCACCACCAGTAGTCCAGTTTTTATCCGTCACCATACATATGTATCCCTTTACCCTTTTCACCTTCCCACTACCTCCTTTTCTTCTGGTAACCACTAACCTGTTCTCCCTTATCTATGTGTTTGTTTATCTTGCACATGTGAGTGAAATCATACAATATTTGTCTTTGTCTGACTTATTTTGCTTAGCATAATACCTTCAAGGTCCATCCATGTTATCACAAATGGCATGATTTTGTCTTTTTTTTTTTTGTGGTCGAATAGTATTCCATCGCATATATATACCACATTCATTTATCCATTCATCTATTGATGGGCACTTGGGTTGCGTCTACGTCTTGGCTATTGTGAGTAATGCTACAGTGAACATAGGGATGTGTAAATCTCTTTGAATTGTTGATTTCATGTTCTTTGGATAAATACCCAGTAGTGGGATAGCTGGATCATATGGTATTTCTATTTTTAATTTTTGAGAAATCTCCATACTCTTTTCCATAGCGGCTGTACCAATTTGCATTCCCACCAGCAGTGTTTAAGGATTCCCTTTTCTCCACATCCTTTCCAACACTTGTTATTTCTTGTCTTGTTAATAGTAGCCATTCTGGCTGATGTGAGGTGATCAGTAGATTTTATCTGGATAGGTGGAAGAATGCCTATTAGCAGAGAAGACAATATTTGAATTTATACCCGGAAATAATTTTTTAGCATTGTGGAAATATGAATGCACAGGAAAGATGACTAATTTCTATATTTCTAAATAAAATTTGTTTGGAAATTATACTGTAATGATACAAAAAATATTTTTTGTATGGGTTGCCTAGGATTTGGAGTAAATTGTTGGGGTATGGGGATACATAAGCGTCAAGGTGACAAAGTCACTTCACTGTTTTTTATATTGAGATATTCAGGCACCATAAATTTCACCTTTTTAACTTGTACAATTCAGTAGTTTCTAGTATATTCTCAAAATTGTGCAATCATCACCTCTAATTCCCAGAACATTTTCATCACCCCAAAAAAGAAATCCCATACCCATAGCAATCACTCCCCATTCTGTCTCCCTTCTAGCTCCCAGCAACAATGAATCTACTTTCTATCTTTATGAATTTCCCTATTCTGGACATTTCATGTGAATGGATTCATATAATAAGCGGCCTTTTGTGTCTGGCTTCTTTTACTTGGCATAAATGTTTTCAAGGTTCATCCTTGTTGTAGCATGTATCTACTTCATTCCTTTTTGTGCCTGAATAGTATTCCATTGTATGAATATACTACATTTTATTTATCCATTGGTTGAGGGACATGTGGATTGTTTCCACTTTTTGACTGTTATGAATAATGCTACTGTGAATATTTGTGTGCAAGTTTTTGTGTGGATATATGTTTTCATTTATCTTGGGTATACACCTGTGAGTGGAATTGCTGGTTCATGTAGTCAGTCTATGTTTAACTTTCTGATTAACTGTCAAACTGTTTTCCAAAGTGGCAGCACTATTTTACATGCCTGCCAGTAATGTATGAGGGTCCTGATTGCTCCATATCCTCACCAACACTTGTTATCTGTATTCAGAATTATAGCCCTCCTTGCAGGTGTGAAATAGTATCTCATTGTGGTTTTGATTTCCATTTCCCTAATGCCTAATCATGCTGAAATGTTTTCCTGTGCTTAGTGGCCATTTGTATATCTTCTTTGGAGAAAGATCTATTCAAATTCTTTGCCCACTTTAAAATTGGATTGTCTTTATATTATTGAGTTATGAGTAGTTTATATATTTTAGATACCAGTTATTTATCAGATAGATGATTTGCAAGTATTTTTTCCCATTGATGGGTTGTCTTTGCACTTTCTTGATGCTTTGTGCTTGAAGCACAAAGGTTTCTAAATTTGATGAAGTCTAAATTATCTATTATTTCTTTGGTTGCTTTTGGTGTCATACCTAAGAAACCATTGGCAATCCAAGATCACAAAGATTTACACCTGTTTTATTCTAAGAGTTTTATAGTTTAGCTCATTCATTTATGATTATAATCCATTTTTAGTTAATTTTTATATATGGTGTGATATTAGGGGTCAAACTTCATTACTCTTTGCATGTGGATATACAGTTGTCTCAGCACCATAGGAAAAGATGTTTCTTTCTTCATTGAATTGTCTTGGCACCCCTGTTGAAAATCAATTGAATGTTTCTAATTATTTCTGGAATCTCAGTTCTCTTCAGTTGATCTGCATGTCTAACTTTATGCCATTACCACACTGTCTAGATTATTGTAACTTTCAGTAGGTTTTGAAATGGAAAGAGTGAGTCCTCTAACTTTGCTTCCCCCACCCCCCTTTTTATGGCTGTTCTGAGTCCCTTGCATTTCCGTATTAATTTGAGGATCAGCTTGTCATTTTCTGTATCCACTCCCCCCTCCACAGACCTCAGCAAAAAAAGGACCCAGGATTTTGATAGGGTCCTTTTGTATTGAATCTGTAGACCAATTTGGTGAGTATTATCATTAAATCTTCCAACCCATGAACGTGGGATATCTTTCCATTTATTAGAGCTTTAATTTCTTTCAATGATGTTTTGTCATTTTCAGTATACAAGGCTTACACTTCTTTTGTTAAATTTATTCCTGAGCATTTTTTCTTTTTGATGCTATGTAAATGAAATTGTTTTCTTAATTTTATTTTCAGATTTTTCATTGCCATTATGTAGAAATAAAATTGATATTTGTATATAAGTAAGTCCTGTAAACTTGCAGAATTCACTTATTAGCTCTAGTAGTTTTTTGTGGATACCTTAGGGTTTAATATATTTAGAAGATCATATCATCTCAAATAGAGATTGTTTTACTCCTTCCTTTCCAATCTGGGTGTCTTTTATTTCTTTTCCTTAGCCAATTGCTCTGCCTAGAACCTCCAGTACAGTGTTGAATAGAAGTGACAGCAGTGGACCTCCTTGTCTTGTTCTTTTTTTTGTGATAAGAGTGACCCTGAGCTAACATCTGTGCCAGTCTTCCTCTTATTTTTTGTGGGATGCTGCCACAGAGTGGCTTGACAAGTGGTGCTAGGTCTGTGCCTGGGATCCAAACCTGCAAACCCTGGGCCACTGAAGTGGAGCACACAAACTTAACCACTGGGCCATCCCGCCTCCTTGTCTTGTTCTTGATCTTAGGGGGAAACCATTCAGTCTTTCAACGTTAATTTTAATGTGAGCTGTGGGGTTTTTTTGTAGATATTTTCTAGCAAGGTGAAGGCAGTTCCTTCTGTTCCTAGTTCATTGGGTGTTTTTCTCATGAATGGCTGGTGGATTCTGTTATATGGTTTTTCTGTGTCTATGTGATTTTTGTCCATTATTAATATACATTTCATTGATTGACTTTTATATGCTGAACCAACCTTGCATTCCTGGGTTAAATCCCATCTGATCATTATGTATAATCCTTTTTATGTTGCTGGATTTGTCTTGCCTAGTGTTCTCTTGAGGATGTTTGCATCTGTATTTCTAAGAGATCATGGTCTGGTAGTTTTCTTTTGGTATCTTTGTCTCGTTTTTGTATGAGGATAATACTGGCCCCACAGAATGAGTTTCAGAAGAGTTTGTGATTATTAATTCAGTCTCTTTACTTGTTATAGGTCTGTTGAACTTTTCTATTTTTTCTTAGTAAACTTCAGTTTCGGTACTGAAACTTCAGGTTCAGTAGTTTGTATCTTTCTATAAATTTGTCCTTTTTATCTTGGTTATCTAATTTGTTGGCATGCGTTCATAATATTCTCTTATAATTCTTTTTATTTTGGTAAAGTTAGAAGTAATGTCTACTCTTTCATTTGTGAGTTTAGAATTTGTCTTCTCTCTTTTTTTCTTTGTCAGCCTAGCTAAAGATTTGTCAACTTTGTTGATCTTTTTACATAACCAACTTTTGGGTTTGTTTATTTTCTCTCTTGTTTTTGTATTCTCTTTCATTTATTTCTGCTTTAATCTTTATTCTTTCCTTCCTTCTGCTTGCTTAAGTTTAGTTTCCCTCTTCTTTTGCTAGTTTCTTAAGGTAGAAGGTTATGTTACTGGGTTTAGATCTTTCTACTTTTTTGTATAGGTATTTACAACTATAAATTTCCCTTCAAGCACTGCTTTAGTTGTAGCCCATAAATTTTAGTAGGTTGTGTTTTTGTTTTCATTTATTTCAAAATTTTTCTAATTTTCATTCATCTCAAAATATTTTCTAATTTTCTGATTTCTTGTTTGATCCATTGGTTATTTAGGAGTATCTTGTTTGATTTCCATATATTTGTGAATTTCCCAAGTTTCCTTTTGTTATTAATTTCATTTCATTTTGGTTAGAGAACATACTTTGTATGATTTCAACCTTTTGAAATTTATTTGAATTTGTTTTATGGCCTGGAGAATGTTCCATGTGCACTTCAGAAGAATATGTGTTCTGCTGTTGTTAGATGGGGTAGTCTATAGATATCTGTTAGCTCTAATTGGCTAATAGTATTATTCAAGTATTCTATTTACTTATTGATCTTCTGTCTAATTGTTTTCTCTGTAATTGAAAATTAGGTATTGAAATCTCTAGCTATTGTGGTTGAATTGTCTATTTCTCCTTTCCGATTGGCCAGTTTTTGCTTCATATATTTGGTAGCACTGTTCTTAGGTGCATATATATGTATTGTTATGTCTTCTAGATGGATTGACTGTATTATCATTATAAAATGTCCTTTTTTGTCTCTAGTAACACTTTTTATCTTGCAATCTATTTTGTTTTTAGTTTAGCTACTCCATCTCTTTCTATTACTTTTGCATGATATATCTATATCATGAAGAATATCTAGTATATTGCATTTTAAATGATGTAATGTGGAAAGTCTGAAAATCAGATTGTTTCCCTCATCTCCCCAAGATTTGTTGTTGTTGCTATTTGTTTTTGCTGCTGTTTGTCACTTTCCTAAACTAATTTTATAGTCTTTACTCTTTGTCATGTGAAGCATTGAAGTTTCTGCTTGCCTAGCTTAATGATCAGCTAATGAATGGACAGAGATTTTCTCAAGTGATTGGAACTAATAGTCTCCCAGCCTTGGCTGAGAGCCTCTGTGCATGTGTTGGGACATACTTTCAATGTTCAGATATGCACTTTACAACTCTGCCTTAGACTTCACTACCTGCCTGTGCAGAGCTTCAAGGTCAGCTAGAGGTGAAAGCTTAAGACCTTATCGGGTTTTTCCTTGGCATGTACACAGCCTTAGGCGTGTGTGTGGCTGTCTAGATCCCCAGGAATATGTCAGGCCTTTTCAAAGCCCTCTATGGACATCTTATTCTCTAGTTTTAACTTTTAACTTTTTTGGTTAACTTCTTATTTGCCCAATTGTTATCACCAATTCAGAAAACTGCGCTATTAAATAATTGCTGCTGATTGTTTTTGATGAACACCTGGGGCTATAAGGCTCTTTGCACTGAACAAGGTGTAGGTCAGGTCAAATTAGTGTGATTGGTGTCAGGGAACTGCCAGGTCAAATAATGACAATTCCTCTGGAATGCTATTTTCGGTGAGTTTCTAAACCTATTCTGCCCCCTTCCCATGGCTGCTAATCTGCTGGTTTTCACCATGGTTAGAAGGCTGTTGCAGAGATGAGGGGAAGGACATGGGAATAAGGCAGATAAAAAACCTCACAAAGCTCGCTCTTCTTATTGACATTCAGCCATTTCTCTTGAGTAAATGTACTTCAGATTGTTACAAGCCTTTGGTTAATTTCCAGAGTTATGAAAAGATTGATTTTGACTATTTTGTCAATGTTATTGATGCTTATATGGAGTAGTGGCTTTTTCAGGGCTCCATACTCTGCCACTTCCACTGATGTCACTCTCAGGTCTCTTTACTTTTTAATGCCTGAGTTGGAGATAAAAGAAGACAACTTCTAGCAGAAAATTTTGTCCAATCTGAAAAGGTACATCTGTATGATTCTATTTATGTAACATTTTAGAAATGGGGAATAGATTTATAGTTGCCAGGGATTGAAGAAGGCAGGGCAGGAGGGAGTTGTGTATGATTATTATTAGAAGACAGCTTGAGGGATCCTTGAGATGATGGTAGTGTTTGTTATCTTGATTGAGGTGGTGCTTATGTGAACCTACACGTGTGATAAAATTGTATAGAACTTAATGAGTACAAGTAAGAGTGGGAAATCTAAATAAGATTGGTGCTTTGTATAAACGTCAATATCCTGTAATTTTTTAAGATTTTACCATTGGAAGTTGGGTAAAAGGTAGATGACATCTCTCTATTATTTCTTATCACTCCATGTTAATTGATAGTTATCTCAAAATAAAACATTCAAATTTTAAAAAAAAGAGGCGCCAGGTAAACACAGATGAGGAAGTAATTAATTTTGCATGAAGAAGCTTTAAAACCAGATAATCTTTGACCTTGGCCTTGAAAGATGAAGACGATTTCCATAGACTTTTGTCTTATTATTAAAAAAAGAAGAAAGAAGAAAAAGTAGCTAACATTGTTGCTTACATCCTCTGAGAAGACCTCTCATTAGGGGGAAATATCTATATGGCCCTTGAACTGTGTCAGTAAACCAGAGGCAAAGGTGAAATTCAGGAACATCTGAGATTGTGAGTTAGAGGGCATGAACAAATGTTTGGAAGGGGAAAAATGAGTCAAATTTGGATATTAAGTGCCTAGAATACCAAAAGGAGATGTCCCAGAGGCAGAAAGAAAAACAGGCCTGGCACTCACAAAAGAGGTCCAGGCTACAGATATCTATTTAGGTGTACAGAAGTAGTAAAGCCACCAAAATGAGTGAATATGCCTAGTAAGCATGCAGTCTGAAAAGGAAAGAGGGCACATGATGGACTCTGCAGAGCTCCAACAATTAAAGGGTGGAAGCTTCTTAGGAAAAGGTGGGGTTGGGGCGCGGAAAGGAAGATATTAGAAGAGTTAAAGACAAAGGCAGAGTTGGCAACAAGTTCCCAGCAGGAG
This sequence comes from Equus asinus, assembly GCF_041296235.1. Classification (NCBI taxonomy): domain Eukaryota; kingdom Metazoa; phylum Chordata; class Mammalia; order Perissodactyla; family Equidae; genus Equus; species Equus asinus. The sequence goes on along the minus strand of NC_091808.1, from coordinate 8,772,884 downwards.
CCAGCTGCCCTGTGCCCTGTGCGAGATCAGCCAGGACAAAGCTAGAACAGAAGTCGCTGCATTTAGCCATCAAGTCCTTTTCTTTGTCTTTTGGGTATCTCACGAGCTGTTTCAGTGGAGTGACGGGAGCCAAAGCCAGATTGTAGTCCGCTGCGGAGTGGAAGGGAGGTGAAAAAGTAGGGGCACTAAGGACAAATATCTGTTTTAAGGAGCTTTCTGGTACAGAGGAAGTGCAGGGGAGATTGAGAGAAGCAGGGGCCTGAAGATGTTTTTGAGAATGAGGAGGATTTGAGCTTGCTGGCAGGCAGTGGGTAAGGAGCCAGTGGAGGACATACACATTTTTGGACTCCTCTTCGGAAATTGCCTTCAGAGCCTGAGGCACATTTTCAACAATGGCAAATCTTCATCTTTTGAGAGTGGATTTGATTTTTGGAAACAGCCAAGTCAGTTTAGAGCCAAGGGTGGTAAATCAGGTGGGTGATCAAGCTGGATAATACAACTTCAAAAAAAATAAAGTATAATTATAAAGTAGTAAAACTGATTTTCTTGTGAAGCTCATGAATTGGCTTAGAAAGTAGTTCTTAAAGAATTCCAAAAACCTTTTGAGCAGTTGTGGCATTATGTGAATAAGTGTACGGAGTCCCTTTCTGACTTTTAGAGGAGGATATAAATGTGCAGAGAAATTCTATCATGTGTGTAAAGAAATGGTCTTGTTAGTTTATATTTACTCTTAGTGCACGATTGTGAAGTTGCCCTGTAATCTTTTTGCCTGAGAGGTGACTTAGTGGAATTACACCAAAGTTTGTGTATGGGAGGATCAGGAGTTTCAAATTGTGATTGTTTAAACAGTTCTCCTGTGGTCTTACAGATGTAATTAGAATTCCTAGGGTAGGAGTGTTCCCACAAGCATAACAATGCTTTCAATGTGTGTTCAATTATCCTTTTCTATAGTTATATTTAATCGTTTCTTTTTGAAATAGAGTTATTTTGAAAATATTAAATCAGTGGCATGATCTCAGCTGTCTGCCAGCCCTGGGACAGTGCAGGTGCGTAGTAGGCCCTCACGAGGATTCCTCTCTGGTCTTCTCTGCCCTGGGGTTTGATATACCCCCCAGAGGACACCGAGAGAAAGATCAGCTCCCCAGTAATAGATCATCTCCGTTCACGTTCAGCCCAGAATATCTAGGATAAAGAAAATTAACACATGTAGAAGTTTGAAGTTTTCACTTAGCTTTATTGTTAACGTGGCAAATACACATATACCAAAACAAATGATTTATTGATTGCCTTTTTATATGTATTATCTCGTATATTCATTTTATATGTACATAGTGCTTTATTTAATCGTTAAATCAACCCTGTGAAATAATTATCCCTATTTTAAAAATGAAGAAGCTGTGGCTCAGATGAGTGTAGTCACTTACCCAAGGTCACATGGCTGAGGGGCAGAGCTGGGACTTGAATTTAGGTCTGCAGTCCAGGAAGCTCTTACCCATCATCCTCATGTGTCTCCACCTTCTTAAACCCACGCCCTTGATAAACATTAAAAAAAAATAATTGAAAACACCACATGTATTGAGAAAATAGAAATTAGAGCCTTTTTTCTTTAAATCCCTACTGGCCAAAAGACTTTATAGTATTATAGTTTGTGTAATTTGAATTACAAAAGCAGTCCTTTTTTAAAATTGATTTGTTTTTGATATTTCAAACTTGATATGGATATTCTGCCATGCTCTCCCTCTGCCTTTGCACACCTACGGACACTCACCGTGCCCCCCAGGAGTGGGCAGTGTGGAAGCATCTACTGTAACATCCTGTCATGGCTTGCTAATGAGAAAGCATTAGAGAAAGCCATGGCAAGTTAGCCATTCTAGGAAACTTTCCGCAGATGTTGCATTAATTAAGACTTTTTTGGTCCCAAATAACAGAAACCACTGGAGCTTGCTTTTAAGCAGGAAGGGGAATTTGTATTAAGGATCCTGTGGTGTCTCCCAGAATCCAAGGGCAGGGAACCAGGGACTGAAGTGAGACAGGAAACCCAGAAAGTCTTCTTTCTTCATCTCCGCCTCTTCTGCTGTCTACACATCTGCCTCCTTCTTCCCCTCGCTCAGACTAGCCTCTTTTGCTTCCTACACTTCTGTGGGATGCCTGCTACCGCAACAGCTACCACAGCCACCCAGAGGAAGCCTGATTTCTCTCTCCTTCTCTCACACACCTTCCTCCATAATTCTCTTTCCCTTTCTCTGTCCCAATTCCAAATTCTAGGGCAAAGATTGGTTTGGATTACATCTTGGTTTGAGAGAGGAAGTGTCAGGACAGACAACGGTCTGCCACAGCCTGTGTTCCCTCCTCCCTTTATGCGTCGTGTCACTGATTGTTTTTCTATCCCAGGAGTTTGGAAACTAAATGACCCTGATATCACAAGGGTGAAATAAAAGAACATAGGTTTTAGAGACAAATTTGGCTTGACTCATCACTCATTACCACTTACTAGGTATGTATTCTTGGGCAAGTTACTTAACTCCTTTTAACTTTCTTTACGAGTGAAAAGGGATGTACAGATACTATCTTTCTTATGGGGTTGTGGCAGGGATTAAATGTAATAACATGTACTGTGCTAGCTACAGGGTCTGTCCTACGCTTGATAAAATATTGCCCCTTCTTTCTTTCTGACGAGCATTAAGGTTCATTGCCTTACCAAAAAGATGTCTATGTTATATGTAGAGTAAAAATTTCAGACTGCCTTCTGCCCCCAAATTCTATTCTCCCTCACCCCTTTTTTGGTCCTCTTTTCATCTGCCCTTGAGTATCAGTATATTCATATTCCAAAGGACTCTGGTTCTAAACCTAGAAAGTTCTCTAGGGCAATGTTCCCACACCATGGCTGGAGGTCCCAAGCTTTCACCTAAAGTGGATTCCATTCTCACAGATATGTTGGTGCTTCTGGTAAAGGAATCATTCTTGGCTCCATAGCCCCGGCCTTTTTTCCCACTGGTTGGAGCTGAAAAAACCCAAATAAAGATTCAGTTCAGTCAATATTTATTCTCTCTACTATTTGCAAGAACCTGAAATAAATATTGTGGGAATTGAAAAATACATAATTGAGAGAAACAGTCCTTTTCTTCAAAAAGAATAAAGTCTAGAAGAAGAGATGATGAGTCTACACAAATCACTAATTCAGGATGTTTGGCAGAACTGATTTACTAAGGTTCTATGCTAATGAATGTTAAGTCATCTTAAGTAAGAATGGAAAAGTAGTTTTGATGTGGGGTTGGTGAGCCGAGGAGTCGAAAGAAAGATTTCTTAGACTCTTAAGATCTGGCAGTAGTGCTCTTTTATTTAGAGAATAGAATAGCATGGGGACAGGACTCATGGGCAGTCAGAGCTTCTGCTGCGTGGGGACAGGACCCACGGGCAGTCAGAGATGCTGCTGGCACAGGGAGCTGCTGCTGCCGCCGCTGGCATGGGGACAGATGGGACCCATGGGCAGGCAGAGCTGCTGCCGGCATGTTGCTGCTGCCGCTTCTGCTGCTGCTTCTGCTGCAAAGTTAGGTGGAGAGTAAGGCTAAATTTAAGGCATAGGTATGTGAGTTATCTCTTTACAAGACAAAGAATATGTAAAAAAGTTAAAATGGTGTCAGTGCCCGTAAGGTCCGGCCATTTGGCCGTCACACAAATTTTAGATAAATATCGAACTGGATTGAATAAATGGCAGAAGTCTCCGCTTGAATTTTATCCTCAGCTAAAGACAAAGGAGGATTTGGGCAGGGGGGGCGGCGGGGGGTGGGGGGGGTCAGTTACATGAGGTTGCCAGACAGTAAACAACTTAAGTCCTTGCCTCTGGCATTGATTAAGAGTTTCTAGAGATAAGGCCATCCCCCTTCTTCCTGGCACAGAGAGGGAGGCATCTTCACAGATAGAGGTTTCCCTTAGAAATGTAAATGCTTCCCAACAAAGGGGCAAGCAAATTCCACTCCTCTGCTTCTCATCTGTAGTTTTAAAATTAACCAGCCTAAAAATCCTCATCAGTTTGAAGCCAGATTGTGGAGGGTATTGAATGCCAAGCCAAGGACTGTAATGTCAAGATAGCTGGAAGCCAGTGAAGGTTTTTGAGAAAGGAGTATAATCTAATGCTATGTCTTAGGAACTTCATCCTGGTAGCCAAATGCTAAAGGATCTGAAAGGCAGGAGAGAAGGAGAGGAGACTGGAGTCCAGTTGGGGAGAGCTGCTTCAGTAGGAAAAGAAGGTAGAATCATGAATTCAGCACCAGTCCCAGGCTTGGTAAGGACTGAGCTATGAGAGTTGGGCTGAGATAGAGAGAGTGTACTGGGAGACTTGAACCTGGGATTCAGAAAGAGGTGCAGACGTGAACGGGGTCATCTTGGGTCCCTTGGGGCTCCTCCTTTCCTGAAGATGGGGTGGGAGTGGAGAAGTGGCCTCTGTGTGTCACTACCCTCTGCAGCCAAGGGGGCGCCTACTGTAGCTAGCGCTGCTGCTAGGAGAGCTTGACTTGCCCTGCCCACCTCAAAGGGAGACTTCGTGTCTTTTGTGGTTTTTTAATTTTTTTTTTTTTTTGAGAAAGGAAAACTAGATGAGTTTCAGTGCCTTATTTGGAAACTCTCTGGAGCAAACAGTAATCATGAACACGTTTTTCTCTTAAAGTCTAAGTATTTAATATTAAAATCAGCCAGGAAGTCATTACCAGCCTGCTTTTTACTTTTAAACAATAGGGTCAGCTCTGTGAACAGTGAAACAGAATTTTGGCCCAAAATGAATATTTAAAAGACACACAAGACTACACTTGGCTTTCCCCATTAATGAGAAGAAAGAATTCACACTTTTTTCTGTTAAATTTACAAAGTTCTACTCATGCTGGCCAAAGTAATGAGAGAGTCCCTGATCATCCTGAAATATAGCAGAAATTTCTATTGGTGTTTTTGTTTGATACATTCATGTTATTATTTTCAGCAGTAAATTTAGTTAAAATGCTTGTGTGTGTCTCTTAAACAAGTCTCTTAACTTGCTAACAGAGACTCTAGTGAATGTTCTCAGTATTTTACAGAACCATGCAAGCTCCGTTACGGCCCATTCATGGTGCTTTAATCATCCTCTTAATAAAAAGCAATCATTTGGGGAATACATTTTCCAGGCAGTTCCCCTGCCTCCCAGGGGGAATATTTTGAGGCCTCACGGTACTATAGGATTAAAAGACTTGACAGGGAAGCTCTAGAATTCTTGAAGAGCTTTCTTTGAAAGATTCATTGTTGTGGAATCTCCCTTTGAAAGAGACCGCTTTATCTTGCTCCTAAACATCTATAGGACAGACATAGCACTTTCTGAAAGGAAATTCTGGGTAGTGTAGAAGAACAAACGTATGTAGGTAATCCCATATGGGTAGTGTGTAATTTGAAGAATGATAGTTCCATTTTTATGGTTGCCATAACAATCATACAGTTGTGCAAAAAATGTGTATAGCTTTTATAGATGGGAACTGGCACCATTGTAATGATTCTTCTCATATCAGAGCAACTGTTTTCACATCTGAAAAATAGGGGTGGCTTAACCCTTCCCCAGTTAGCTCAGCATGTTCCCTGAGAAGGCTTTTTGGAGCTCCAAGGCTGTTGAAATGTATTCACCATTTACATTTGCATTTTAGCCTGATAAATGGATTGAGAATTAAGGATGATGATCCTTTCAACAGCAGGTTCTGAATTCCTAGCTTGGGAATTCAAAGGATGAGAAAAAAATGCTGTTCCTCAAATAGAAATCTAGGAGCGATGTCTAGACATAGTTAATTCCTTGACTTTGTGACTATTCTTAATTTCATCCACTAGGATTTAAATCCGTTAAATACTGGCCTTTTCCCCCATTGTGTTTAGTCTCTGATAAAGTTAATAAAATTTGGTTACAATTTCTGTTTTATTTTTACATATTCACTATGTCTCTTCTGGAAATTGCAAAGCAAATTTAAAAGTGTAGTATATTGAAGTGAAAATATATTTATATTCTTTCTTTAGTTACTTTTTCTTATTTTTGTATACCTTTCCAAGAGAAAGTACTTGAGACCTGACTTTCTCTAAGGAATATCCACTTTGAATAAAGTTGGTATCAGAACTGGTTATGGATTTTCACATTGAGTGTGAAAAGTCATCAGATTTGGATTTGGTACCTAAAAATGAAATCATTGTCAACTTAACCATTATCAGAGAGAAACTTTTCCTCAAACACATTTGGGGTAATTATTACTTCAGCCAAAATGCTTCTGGAATGTTTAAATTTTAAACTTAAAGATAAAATATGGAACTAAGGGTAGCTAAAGGAAATGTCACCTTCCATTGAAATAAAACTTCTTGATCTAATTAACTTTTTTCAACACTGTCTCTTTTAAATCCTGTCCCATTAAATCATCATTCTGCAGTTCTGTGACCTTAGGCAAGTTACTTAATCTCTCAGAGCCTCAATTTCTCTATCCAGAAAATGAGAGTAAAAAGTAATACCCACCATTGTTATAATTCTATCCTCTCAAGAGGTGATTTCTAGGACGTAGAGAGAAAAAAGTTTTTAATGAGAGCAAGATTTCCCATATATTCAAGATCTCTGATATGCTTATTTTCGGTATTTTCGTAGCCTGTCTTAAAGTAACTCCAATCTGATATTTTAAATCCGGTTTATAGGGAAACTCTACTACTAGAGGTAAAAGAAGAAAGAGAGATGTTAGAGAGAGCTTCAGATAGAAAGACTTTCTGGACGCCATGGGACTCAGCTCCTCTCATTGCTCCCTTAGGCATGCAGAGCCACATTCTGAAGACCTGCAAGCCTAGATTTAAGATCTCTTGGACAGGAAGTAAAAAGAGTACAGAGGCCAAGCCATCTCTGCTCTATGTACAAGCTGTCTTGGTTGAGTTGTACCCGGTAGTTCAGTGCCTTTAGGTGAACTAACTTGGTGGATTCTGGGCCTTTGCACTAGCTCTTCCTTTTGCCCAAGTCCTTCTCCCTCATAAAGCCCATGGCTCATTCCCTCACCTCCTTCAAGTCATCTTCAAATGTTATTGTCTCATTGAGGCCTGCCCTGACTATCCTATTTGTAATTGTAATCAGCACTTCCAGTCCCTTGCTCTCTTCTAATATTTCTTCCTTTTTTAACTTCACAGCACTTAAGTACAATACCATTTATTTTCTGTCTCCTCTCCCACTAAAATGTAAGTAGGTAGGAATCTTTGTTCTCAGCTACAACCCAAACACCTAGAGCAGTGGATGCCCAGTCATTGTTGAATGAGGGAATTCTGGCCTTCTTTCTCTTGACCTCTAATACCTTCTTCACATTGATGTTCCAGTGGTTCCTACAACTTCGATGTGTTCTTGACACAAAATAAGTGAAAATTTATGAAAAGAACTACAGTTACACACAGTTATAAACCATTTAGAACAAGAAAGGGATGGGCCTATTTCTTGGGAAGAGTCATGTTTGAAGGGCTACATGATGAAAGAGGGAGCCAGCTAATTCTTGTGCTACAGAGGGCTGAATTATAAAGTTTCTCAGAGTCAGATTTCAATTCAGTATATGAAGATACTTTCTATTAGTTAGAATTCTCTAAAATTGAATGGCTTGCCTAATGAGGCAATGAACTCCACCACCTCCTATCCTAACCCTATCAAGATGTGGGTTGATTTTGGTTTGGAGGCATTTTGGGCGTAAGATTTGGGCTAGGGTGACCTCTAAGGAACTTCCAACTCTGATGATTCTATGATTCTGGTCCTGAACTGATATGGAGTAATTTGCAGGATTTGTTGTTAAGTGAAAAAGCAAGTTGCAAAAGAGAATTGATAGGATTTTGACTGTATAAGAAAGAAGAGAAAATTAAAAATATTTACCAAGGAAAAGCAGAAACACAGAAAGGATAAACCAGAAAATGATAAATATAGTTATCTATCGGGGATGGGTAGGAACAAGGTAGAATATAGAGATGAGAATAAGACTTCTCTGGGTATACTTTAACTTTAAACCATTTAAATGTTTTTAATATTCAATAATAAAATTAAATCAACTCTAAAAGGAGATAAAAGCAAAATCTCTAAAATTGACATGAAACAAAAATAAATGGTCCTAATGTTTAGCAAATACATAGCATCACCACATACAGAAAAAAAGAATTAAGTAACTTTTGGGCACTCTGCTTTTGATCACTCTGACTGTATACCCTTAGTCACTATATTCTAAGAATAAACTCCAAAGAAATCTTAAACTTAGTAGGTTCTTTGTTGCTAATGGTATTGGGATTGTAATTCCAAAACTATTTTGAATATTGAGGCCATTGGGAGCTGAGGTTCTCACTGGGAGAATGAAGATGTGAGTATGGAATGGGAGAAGAAGGACGAACTCTGTAGTATTAGATTTCAGTTGGAGGTGTTAATATGAACTCATAATTTTTAAACAGTATGTTAGGTTGAACCACTTGAAATTAACAGTTTTTAGGCCACAGGTGGTCAAATATCAGCAATACCATATGATTTAACCCAGTATCTTTTAATTCTGCTCACTAAAAGGCCCTAGAAGCAATGACAACCCAGTAGTAATGAGCATGAGGATCTAGTACTCTATCTAGGTTTCTATATACCGTTCGTTTCCCACCAAAAGAAATCTAGGTTCCTTAGAGTCAGGGGCAGGAAACATAGAAGGTGAGCCTGAAACATTTGCTGTGCCAAAAAGCATAGGAATGCTCAAAGAGTTGTGAAGACACACCTGCAAGGACACAGGGGATCACTTGAAAGGGCTCCTACCAGTCTTAATTGGGACAACTTGAATATCAGAAAGAATGGTAATGGTAATGGATTTTAATACATTGAATTTTTTTTAAAAAATCGGTGAATCTGTAATAATACTGAAAAACAAAAATAAAAACAAAAAAGTTGGGGCAGAGCAGGAAAAGCTCTTGACAAAAGAGAGCCACCTAATAAATGTAGGAGGCATTATAGGATTAGAAAAGCACCATTTTACAACTTGCAAAGTTATGATTGATTCAGGCAAAAAGCATCAGTAGATACCCAAATCTGTGGTTGAAAGGGTTTTTGAGAACAGGGTAGTTACATTATCTAAAAGTCTTATTGCACAGATTATTTATTAATTACAAAGACTGGAAGTTAGCCTTAAAATAGAAAGATCTGGCTATTAGCATCTTAACCAAGTATTCAAATCTGGGCAAGCTGACAATTTGTACTTTTGGAAGGAATGCAACATGAAGTATACACTATCAGCTGTGGAGTAGTCAAGCCAAAATGTTCACCCAGCATCTAGTCAGGACTCAAAACCTAACTTTCTGTTTATAGGAGATTCAGAGAAGATTAATTTTGCCACAGTGGGTTTGTTTCTGTCCCTTTCTCTCTTCCTCCTTCCATGGGGAAACAAGTTGATAAATCCAGAACATGAGACATTCTACAAGACAACTGGCCTGGCCTCTTAAAAAAAAACCAGTATTATTTAAAAAAAAAAAAAGATAGAGGGACTGGTATACATTAAACAGACTAAAGAGACGTAACCACTAAATTCTATGTGTAAACATTGATTAGATCCTAGATGGGGAGGAAAACAGAAAATTAAGGACTTTTGGGGGACAGTTGAAGACATTTAAATATGATCTATAAACTGGCTGCAGGGAGTTATTAATCTTCCTGGCTGTGGGGGAAGTATTGTGGCTCTGTAGAAGAATGCCCTCATTCTTAGAAAACGCGTGCCAAAGTATGGAGGGGCACGGTATCATGATCTCTGCAGCATGATTTTACATTGTTCATATGTGAAAAAAAAAGGAAAAGCTAGATATATAAAGGGAGGGAGGAGAAAGATATAGCAAATATGGCAAAGCATTGACGTTTGGTGAATCTTGATGAGAGGTATATAGATGTTCATTTTACTATTCTTTGAACTTTCCTGAAGGTTTAACATTTTTCAAAATGAAAATTGAGGGGAGGAAAGTTAATTTAGCGTATTCTCTCAAGTTTGAACCATGACTTTCCTGGCCCATGCCATGGTCTCTGCCCAGCTTGGTCCTGTGGCTTCTGCTCCAGGCTGTTGTTTTTTTGAAGTATAAAAAGAGACACAAAATGATGAGAGGTTCAGTGAGTGAGTGAGTAAACGAGCATAACAGGGGAGACCATTTCAGTCAGTTCTGATTGAGTCTCATCTTATCACTGTCCTTTAGAAAATAGTCTAATAACTACATTCACTTGGTATAGAACTTTGCCAAAGCTTGAGGTGGACCTTGTGTGGACCCTAGATTAGAAACTCCTGGTCGAGTGAAAAGAGCCTGTCCAGAGCATTGCATCATTTCTTTCTGTTCACTCCATGGCCCCATATGTGTCACTTCATCACTAGGGGGGAAGAGAAGGGACAGATGGACCATGGTCTCTTTCTGCTTTAAATTGACCTTAGTCTTTTTCTGTTCTGAAAATCTGTGATTTGTGTCAGACTTTTTAGCATCTGTTGTGGCAGTAGGACTGAGTGAAAGAGTATTAACATATCCACAGCTGCCATTAGAAAACATAAAAGGTCCTGCTCTGCTCCACCAAGGGGGGATGAATGCTGAGCCCAGCTCCCTTTGCCTGTAAGAGGAGAGGTCAGCACATCACTGAGGAAAGTCAAAGTGAAATGGAAGCTCAGATGAATTCAGCATCTGACTTGACTGGACCATCCCAGCACCCATTTGGCTGGGCTCTCCACGTGATGCTCCATAGGGACACATTACCATGGATCAGTGCTCCAGCTAGTTAGTTATTTTTCCTACTCAGTTTACATAAAATTTTCTGGTTTATATATAAACTCTGATACCATGTAATCTAAGAAAGTGTTTAAGTAAAAATTTTATTCTTTATCCTCTTAAGGTTATTTCTGAAATTTTTTCCATTCCTTTTCACCCATTCACCCTCATTGACCCAGATCCTTCTCACCAGAATTGCTTCCTAGCAAGGAGACAAACCCAGAGTCACGGACAGAGGAGGGCCTCTATAAATTTTGTTAGTCTGGAAGTGGTCCCTGAACCACAGTTTGTAAAACACTGTTTTATGAGAAAAGAAGATGGGATGAAGACAGAAAAGGACACCCTTGGAAACAATAACACTGTGGTATGACCACAGGGTTGGATGCCAGGAGGTCATGAGTTCTAATCCTAAATCTATTTCCCAAGACACAGTGGCAAAATTGAATGGAAAAGTGCTAAAGAGAGCCCTTTGGTCGTTTTTTCATTCACTTCTCCATCAACTATTCATTACATGTGTGCCTTCAGCGCTAGAAGAGAAAGAGAGACAGGCCCATATCAGAGCGAGACCTTGAGGAGCTCCCAGCCTTGTCATTGTAATAAGACATGTCCATAAGTAACCACTAGCATGCCAGGGCAGTGACCAGGGCCATCAGAGAGGGACATTTTGCAGGTATGGGCAGGGCAGTGGGGAAGAAGCAGCTTCTACTCTGTGGAGCCATGAACGTTCCCTGGAAAAAAGATGGCATTGCAGCCAGGCCTTTAAAAGCTAAGTAGGTCTTAGACATTGGAGATTGGTGGGGAAATGTCCCAATGATAGGAGTGGCATGAACACCATTTCAGAGAGCAGAGGGTGTAGTGAAAAGTTTAGCATGTAATATACGTGTTGGGAGTTTACAATGTAACTGTTTGGGGCCGTATCATGAAAGGCTTTGAATTCTAAGCTGAATTTCTGTTTTACTTAGTAAGGAGTTGATGAAGGTTTTTGACCAGATGCATGCTTTAAGATGATTAATCTGGCAGCACTGTGACCTGGGGGAGAGCAGTTTCTGTGATGGCCAAAATCCAGTCAGGTGAATAGTGGCAAACTGGTGAGTGAATGTTGCTGTGGAGACTGGACAGCTGTTCCAGCTGCAGGGAGGCAGAGATGTTGGTACCTTGATGAGGAAAAGGACGCGGGGTCAAAGGAGGAGTGTGTGAGTGATGGAAATTCTTTCTATGCTTTTGTTATTTCCTGGGATTCTTGGCCAGGTCTTAAGGGATTATAGAAGGCTTTTAGCTATCCTTCATCTGTTCTTTTCCCAGGCCAATGGTTTTGAGTAAAACAATCTTAGAAGTTTTCTGTCACTTTAAAAAGTTCTACTAGGCCCTTTAGTCACGTGCCTTCAGAAATTTCAGTTACATAACGTTGCTCTGAATTGGAATTCTGCAGCCTCATGAACTGCAGTCTCCTTCTTTCCCTCCCCCATCTGGCACTTTATTTTCTGTGGGTCAAGGTTTGCTTCTTTCTAACCATTGTTGCAGAACTCTTTAAATATTTGGTCTCACAGGTTCTAAAAGCTGGCAGGCCAGGCTGCTCCCTGCAGGTTGTGAGACCAAAGCCTTCCAGAAAAGGAGCCAGTAAAATCCCAAGCATGTTAGCAGAGGGTAACAGCTGCACCGTGCGCCGCCCCCATGGGGCCGGGCTCCCAAGTGCTGAGGCCAGCAGCTCCCAGCCACTGTGGCCCGCACCCAGAAGGAGCTCTCATGCACCACATCATGGCCGATTCATAATTGTGGCGATGACAACAGATTAAACCACTGGCTCTCAGCACTGAGGACTGGGGTTTGTCAGGGTCACTCATTGTTCCCTTGCTTCTCCCAATTTTCCATAGTGAGAGAGCAAGTTTGGAGTCACTGCTACATTACAAATACTTGTTGGGAGCTCTCCGAGTTTTACTGTGTCTAGAAGGTAGTTCTCTTAGTAGCCCATGCTGAAAGTCTCTCTTTCTTCCTGCGTTCCTCAACATGAGATTCTGAAATGCTGTACCACTCAACATACATATGTATTTATTTATACCCTGCTTTAAAAAAAATGATTTAAGGAAAATTATATGTATATGCAGATATACATACAATGCAGTGAATTTTTTTTTAAATTAGGATATGGGGCAAAAGGAATATGAGTAGGAAAATTAGGCACATTCGGGATAAACTTTCACAGAGTTCAAACTACAAATAAGATCCTCTTGAGGCAAGTTGTAAATATTTTTTTTGAGTTTCCTGGCAGCCAAAGCAAAGAGGGAAACCTAAAAGGATAAAATTCACATGTTGTAAGATACAAACAAACCATCAGCTCAAGAAAAGAATGAGTCCTTGCACTGTGTAGACTTCCCCCATAAGTGCTCATAAAAGGGAAACTGAGTAATCAAAATGGCAAATCCCTCATCAGCTGGCCTGCAGTGAATAGCATAGCTGTTTGCTTGACTTCTTGCAGTGTCCCTTGGAGTAGGCTTGGTGGCAAGGCCCCATGTGGGACAAGGACTCCACTGGAGGCCTGTGCAGGGTGTTTCAGTGTAGTTCGTCGCTTCTCAAAGGGTACTCTCCTGAGGAACCTTGCATTTGGAAGGTGCTCTGCCTCAAAAAAGTGCCAAAATCAAATGAGTCTGGCAAGAACTATATGATACCAGCATGTTGATGGCTCTGAGAAGTCCTACAATTAAGAAGTTGGCCCAGCATTCCCCAAACTGATTTAATCACAAGACCTTTTTAAAAAATTGAAACACTTATTTGGCACTTTGAGAAACATTGATCTAAAACAGAGGTCAGCAAACTTCCTGCTAAGGGCCAGATAGATGTTTTAAGCATACAGTCTCTGTCATGACTACTCAACTCTGCCATTGTATCAAAAACATGGCAGTGTTCCAGTAAAGCTTCATTTATGGATACTGAAGTTTGAATTTCTTTTGATTTTTTTGTCAACCATTTAAAAATACAAAAAGCTTCTTAGCTTGCAGGCCATTCAGAACCAGGTGCAGGCCTGATGTGGTCTGGGAGCTGGAGTTTGCCACCCCCGATCAAGAATAATGTGTGGATGGTGTGTCTTTCCAGCAAGCCTTCTTGAACACTGTTCCTCAGAGTTGTTTTAATGTAAACTTTTTTGGTTTGAGTGCTTCCAGGCTAGTCTAAGATTTTTCTCAGAAACAATTTGTGGGTCCTCTCAAAGAAGACATTTACAAACTAATAGCTGAAGCCTTAAAGTGTTACTGTGTCACATATGGCTGAATCAATTTGAGACTGAAAATGCTCCAGTGGACATTATCAATCATTCATAGAAATAAAAGTCAGAACAGCCAGAGACATTTAATTTTAAGACAACGTAATTTCCTAGTCCACTCTCCAAGTAAACCAGTAAACTGTGGCCCCCACCAAGCTAATAGACTGTTCTTTTTGATTTTTGACTAGAGAGAGGTTCTTTCAGCTTCTTATGATGTCATTATAGTGAACGAATGGGACCAAAACATTCCCACCACCAAATTGGACATTTCAGTTTCAGTTCAACAAGTATTTATTGAGTACTCAGTATATATAAAGCATTTTGCTAGCCTTTATGAGGGATACAAAAAGGAACAAGAAGCGGACAGTTCCTTCTTTACCTTGTGAATCATGCTCAAGATCCTCACCAATTTAGAGCCTGTTACTGTGGTGTCAGGATTAATTTCACCTCCCTGTCCCTTCCTGTCAGCATGCTTTCTTTCATTCATTCAGCAAAGACTTGTGAGTTGTAGCCTCTGTTCATAGCGTTGGAACACAGCCTCCAGGGATCCTGCTTTCCAAGGGACACGTTTCTCTTTTCCTCTTGCACTCTGGCATAATTACAGCCTTTTATATAGGGGAACAGAAATTATTTATTTATATCCTGAGACCTCAACATTTATGTTTCCCATGCTGTGCGTGCCTCTCTTGGACTGTTTAGTGAGATGAGCAGATCTCCTGATGAACACTCCTCCTGGGACTGTGCTCCACATGCTCCTGTTCTCTCTTCCAGAGTGGCACCCACCTTTCCCTCTCCTCTTCTCTTCCTCTACCAGTGAGTTCATAGTTTGACCAGATTCATAATTTTAAAGCTATTGACTATATTAAGCAATACAGGTCTACAGGATTGCTAAACGTCTTTATAAACAATATTATGTATCTGATGGACAATTATTTTTAATGGAAGGGGATTCTGTATAGTGCTAATTTTTTTCCATTTTTAAAGGTAATACTTGGTTGTTGTGAAAATTTTGAAAGATATGGACAAGGATAAAAGAAAATTAATCCAGAATTTCAGCACCCATTGATCAATTCTGTTAACAATTAATGTATATTATTTACTTTTCTTGATTCAAAAATCACATTTAAAATTTTAAATTTTGAGGGCTGGCCCAGTGGTGAAGTGGTTAAGTTCGTGCACTCTGCTTCGGCGGCCCGGGGTTCATGGGTTTTAGATCCTAGGCATGGATCTAAACACTACTCGTCAAGCCATGCCATGGTAGCATCCCATATACAAAAGATAGAGGAAAGTTGGTGTAGATGTTAGCTCAGAGCCAATCTTCCTCACCAAAAAAAGAATAAAAAAGTTTTTTAATTTTTAAATTAATAAACAGTAACATTGACCTGTTTTTGTTGGACAGTTCTGTGAATTTTAAGACATGTATGGATTCATGAGTGTACCACCACAATCAAGATACAGAAAAATCTTATTCCCCCAGAACAAACACCCCTGTATAATCACACCTTCCCTAGCCCCTGGCAGCTACTGATCTGCTCTCTGTCATACAATTTTGTCTTTTTGAGAATGTCATGTAAATGAAATCATATGTAAGCTTGTAAGAGTGGCTTCTTTAACTCAGCCTATTACCTTTGAAATTCATCCAAATTCTTGTGTATGTGAATAATTTGTTCCTTTTTATTGCTAAATGCTATTCCATTGTGTAGATGTACCATACGTTGGTTATCCATTTACCATTTAAGAGTCTTTTTAATGTTTTAACATTTCTGAAATCCTGAAATATATTAAAATCAATGTATATATTTAATGTGGTGGAGTTTTTTGTTTCCCTGAAAAGCTATTGTTGAATTGATGGTGTATCTTAGAATCAGTACTGTCTTAGAATCAAGGTATTGTGGTGGTGAGATGATCGGTATGAGGGATCAGAGAGGGCTGTTGAGGGTTAATAACCCTCCTACTAGGAGTAAGGGAAGTGAGCGGTAAGGAGGCAGATAAAGGAAGGCCCTGAGATCTTTGCAGGCCAGAGCCCAGAGCAGCTTGGCAGCCTCTGAGAGCTTTGGGGAAGTTTTGAGTAGAGGGGCAACACAAGGAAAGACGTCTTTAAGAACAAAGCCAATCTAATTGTGGTGAGAACCATGATGTCCACCATCATCAGTGGTGATGAGTCAGGAGGACTGACTGCACTGGCGAATGGCAGCAGTGGTGCTGCTAGTCCTGGAGGAAATGGAGGAAGAACTTGGAAAGAGTCCAGGGGAAGCAGGGAGTTCTAATAGAGAGCTGTGTGTGGGGAGGGGAGGGTGGTTCCTGCTGAATACCTCAACCTCCAGGCCAGTGCCTGGAGAGGAAAGGGCAGGAGGTGTGGGGAACTGAGGACAGACTTTGCCCAGATCTTAGGTATTTGCATGGTAGGAATGGGTGGGCTGGGTAGGGCATGTTATCTGGGAAACTCTAAAGCAAAATGAGAATGTCCTAGGGCTTCACAGATTAAGAGTGAGATGTGCTTTGGGATATTGTGTGAAGAGAAATGGGCATAGGGTGTACTTGATTCTATGAGCTTGGGTGAAATATACGATTATTCCATGGAAACAAACTGTGAGTAGGGCCATTTCCAAGTGAAATTGTATTACGGCTAACTGTAGGGCCCAAAATTTTTTGCAAAAGTTATTTTTGGGTCCTATCCCTCTGTGTCACAACAAGACAGGTGATTTATTCTTTGGCACACACCACTTTTGCAAGAAAGGAAAAGGAGGAGTAAATCATACTCATTTAGATCCTTGAAGGATATCCATCAGCAACTGAAGAGGGAGGCAAAAGTAGGAATTGACCATTGGAGAGTAATTTACCAAAGGGACTTGCCCCTTTTTTGTCAGATTACTCTTCTTGGGAAGCCTCATTCGTGGAAGCTGCCTCACTTCCATCTGCTTGCACTTACTCTTGCTCAGGATCAGGGAGGAGTTGGTGCCAGTTCACAGAAAGAAGAAAGACCCTCAGAGATAGTATGGAGCCTTGTTCCCTTCCCCCATTTGTCTCTCCCCAGTCTCACGTTTTACTAAGACCTCCTTCTCAGAGAGACATTATAGAAATTACTCTTCACTTTGCCTACCATTTGCACATTTGCAAAGTAAAATAACTGTTCTTTAAAGCTGTACTACAATGGGGTAAAGTTTCTCTTATTTGTGGCATTGCTAATTGTATCTTCAATCTTTCCTAGAAAAGACTGTATCTTCACCATTGATCCGTCAACTGCCCGCGACCTTGATGATGCCCTCTCCTGCAAGCCACTCACTGATGGTAGGACAGAAATTTCTATACCATTCTGGGTAGCAGGCAGAGTGCATACCTGTGTGGTCGGCCTGGCTGCCTTGTACCCCCTAGGCAGCGTGATGTGCAAAGTTGAGTTTGCTTTGTTCCTGAACTTGCCATAGGCCCCCGAGCCCACCCAAGTATGTGACATAAAGATTATGTTCCTGTGGTGACTTTGGTGAGGGTGAGAATAAGAAATGTCCTCTCACCAGGACCCTTCTTGGGCCTCAGAAGAGGCAGAAGTGAGGGCAGAGGGACTGATTCCAGACCTTGGCCCTTCAGGAAGTTCCAGGTTGGGTGTGATGTGTTAAAGAAAAGAGCCTCTAAGCTCTGCTTAGGAGAAGCATAGGGTTCTTTGCCTGAATTTAACAGATTGGGGTGAGTCCAGGGGTACTCTCTGAAGGCATACTCAGCAGTGGGTGGTAGGAACATCTTCCCTGAGGAGTGCCCCTCGCAGTCTGAGTGGAGAAGCCTGCACTGCTCCCAGTACGTCTTCATCTATCCAGCAAATTGCAAGAAGCAGCCATTAGGGGTTCTTTAAACATTCTTTTGGGATGGAGCTAAGCAGCAAAAAGTGGGATTTGAGGCCAGTGGTCTTTGAAAACCACACTGGGGGAAAGGGAAAGTGTGTGTGGTATGAGAAGAGTAATCTCTGTCAATCCCCTTTTTAGGGCCCGCCTAGATGTGCTGCTTTAGCTACTTCTGCCCCTCTCTAAGGGCAGTGTCTAGGTGACTGCTTTGGCTTTAGTCATTCTCGGATATGACTTTGGCACTAACACAGCCTTTGACGGCTTGCTCGTGATGAGTATCCACCCTTGCGGTTTCAATCTGCTGCGAAGTGTTGATGGCCCAGTGGCCTGGTCTTTTAAAACATTGCAGAGGTGTTCACATGTTCCGTTGACACAGAACTCCGTGGGTTCAATGTGTAATCTCTTCTGTGCTATAGTAGGCAGTGAAGCTTAGTAGACAGAAGGCTGAGAGACAGAAAGCATCATTGCCTAAGAAGCTTTTATCTTCTTTTAGTGGGAGTCCTGTTTGACACTGGGTGAGATTGCTCAGTATTTTCAATTAAAGAAAATTGAAAGGAAGATAAAGCATAAAGAGAGAAAAGTCCCCACAGAAATTTTAGAGGAATTATATATTTTTAAAATCCAAAATTTGAGCAGCCTGCTTTAAAAAGCAAATACGGGATTGATTTCTTATATTCTGAGCAATCTCGGCTGCATGCAAAGGCTGGGGCATAGCGCTGTCTCTGTGAGCTCCACTGCCTGAGTCCCTGTGTGAAGAGTGTCCCCAGGCAGAAAGCCAGGTGATGGGGGACCTCAATTCCTGTATTTCCCTTCTCTCCAGGTTCACAGCCTTACTCTATCTGTAGCCTAATGCTTGAGAACAGTTGTTTCATTTATTTTGTCTACTTTTAGAGTTGTTAATGGCAGAAGGATAGGTCTAATACCTGTTACTCCATCTCAGCTGGCCCAGATGATATTCCCCTTGCAAGGACAGCAGGGAGCAGGCACATGTCCTGCCCTTCTCACTCTACACAGTGTTTCATGTCTAGGATACCAGATTACTGGAGAGGTTTCATGTAGGGAAATGGTAAAAGTTAGGGCAGGAAAAGTAGAATGGGGACGAATTGTACACATTTGTAGGTTTCCAACCAAAGAGTGTTCTTCGTCAGACAAATGAAGACCAGTTGCTTTCAACCTGTTGTCCAGGTAGAGTAGCCAAAGTGAGGAAGATAGCTTAGCAGTACGAGATGAAGGAAGAGGAGAGGAAGTAGAGGCAGAGAAACATGGTTATCGTTTAGGGATGTAGGTAATAAGAAACTGGACTAGAGATGGTGACAGTGTTAATGGGGGTAGGGAGGACAGATGTGAGAAGAGGGTAATGACAGAAGAATCAATGGAAATGGATGTTGCAGTTGAGGGAGAGGAGTTCAAGATGGGGCACAAGTTTCAACCTGGGTGATGAGGAGATGGAATCCACAAGTTAGAAACTGGGAAGGCAGGAGAACAAGCTGGTTTGGGAGAGACTATGTCTACATGGAGTTGGCTGTCTGTTGATGTGTATTTCTGTAAGCTGCTGCAAATCCTTTTCAGAGGAGGTGAGGGACAAATAAGCTAATTGTATGTAGTCCATCTAACTATATACAGAGAGAGCCCTGAAGAAATATAGACAATGCACCAAAATGCAAAGAGTGATTATATTAGGATGATGGGATCATAAGTGATTTTTCTCTTTTCTCTAGTTTCCAAATTTTTATAATATGGTAATAATAGTTTTATAATGAAAAAAATTTTGTAATAAAAAAATTTTGAGGTGCCAGGAATCACAGCCTGCCCAGTAGTGCACTGCACCAGGTGATCAGATACCTTCCATCTGCTTGGTTCTTCTTGCATTCCAGAGGAGTAATTAGCATCCGGTCATTTGGCCGAGTAGCAGAAAAAGGACATGGAAAAGGAGTCAGGGAAGAATCTGAAAAGACCTGAGCTGGTCAGTCGAGTGTTTTTATGGTGGCACTTCTACAGTTGGCCTTTGCGACAGCAGTTTCTGCCAAGGCCATTTATCCAGGGAGATGAAAAGTGAAAGTCTGTTCCAGTTTGGATTGGGGTGAGGTTGGCTGAGTTCAGGTTCCGTTAGTTACCAGTTCATGTCAACTCTTGCTTAGAGGAAAAAATGTTTAATGTTTCAGAAAGCAAATGATGTTTTCTGGCCATATTCACATTATCTATAACCATTTGTATTTAAAGAATATATAAAGGTCCAGCTTTCCTTTGGTCCCATTGAAATCATGTGAATGACTATTCTGTGAAAATAAAACATGCAGACAGATGTAACTTATTTAGTCCTGACTTTCCCTTTCTGTGGAGTTCAGATGTACCCCCAGGATTTGTTACCACTGTCTCCTGTAGATGCGAGACTCAGAAATTACAGTCTGCAGATAAATTCTGCAGAAATGCAGTGACACCTGTTTCTAGTAGGTCGTGATTAGGTTGGAAGACTGAGGAGGGAGTGCCCCCTACTCTTGAGGAATCTCAGCTTTGGAAGGAATTCTGCCAGTCCTCCAGCCTGGTAATTCCCCGCTTCTTGTAGTCTATAAACACTCTTGAGTGGAACATTCCCATGAGCATTCCCCAGCCAGCTAACTTTAACGTGGAGTCTTCCACTTTTACTCAAGAAAATATTTAATAGTGTAAGTGAATGAGTGGTGTATCATGATAACCCAGAACCTGAAGACAGGAAATCACGCACTTCAGTGTTTTATTACTGTAACAGATCATTTGCAACACACCTTACAGTTGACCTCACCACTCAGATGTGGGAATACCACAGTTGTCGCATCATCCTCTGTTTTTCAGATTACCTCTAGAGCATCTACTTATTGGATATCCAGATTGCATTTTTAACTCTACCTTACAAGCAGCCCATTTGGCCTAAATATTGCATGACTATTAGGAAATCCTTCCCTGTAATGATTTGAAATACTGCTGACTTCCTGTACTTTTCTACCTATTGGTCCCATTTATGCTCCTTTAGTCTCTATAGTACAAGTCTTGTCTGTCATGTGGCAGCTCCTCAGATGTTAGATAACAGCTTTCATGTATACCTCAGTCACAACTTCTTGGCTAACCATCCTGTGTATTCTTCCATGTTCTGTAGCTTATGAAGTTTGAGCCTGTTTCCCAAGTCATGGAGTTACTTCCGTTTTTATGAGGTCTGATGTACATGGCTGCTATATCCAGACTCCTCTTTTCTGGCTGTCCAGGCATGGTGACTCTCTCCCAGCTAGTTCTTCCTTATTGAGGATTGAGTCCAGAGTGATAACCACCCATTCTGTTCAATTAAACAAGCACTATTGCTTTGCTCTAGCCTCTGAGGGAGGAAATTGTCAGCCAGCCAGGCAGGACCTTTATTCAGCTTTTAGGTGATTCAGGCCCCCAACAGATCCTACAGGAAATTGATGTTCACCGCTTCTCTAGCTTCTTGTTTCTCTGATGTTTTATTCTCTGAGTGCTCTGCCATTGAACATGGCAGGATTGTCCTAGCCAGGCCTTAGAAATGAAGGATTGGGGCTAGGGAGAGAGGGGAATGGAGAACGACTGCTAATGGGTTTGGGGTTTCTTTTGGGAGTGATGAAAATTTTCTGGAATTAGTTGTACAGTTGACAGTTGTACTTTGTGAATATACTAAAAACTGCTGGGGGAAAATGAGTGAATGGCTGAATGAATAAGAATAAATAAACAAACAAATCCATTTATCCTTGAGGCTTTCTGCAATTTGGAATTTACACCTTAACCTTAACTTAGCAGGAATGCTGGACTGGCTAACCATAGTCACATCCCTCTTGTGTGTCTCTCCTCCTTGCTGCTTTCGTTTCTGAACTGTGAAATTCTCATCCAAGGAGCACACCCCTCTGCTCAGCCACCTGCTCATAGGAGCAGGAACTTAGCTCCCTGAACTTAGCCATCTGACTCAAAGAAAGAAGTATCTGTCCTGCTGTCCCCTAATAAGAAAATGCTCAGATAAATAGACATCAGCCAGCCAGAGGGACCTGAGGAATGCAAACTACCTACTCTGCTGTAGGGGGCGCCAATCTTCCCACTGATTTGCCTCTGTTACCTGGCTTTCTCTTCTCTGAGGGGGTAGGGAGCTCTCTCCCCAGGAGTCCTTTTCAGAGAATAGGAACAGGAGACCAGGAACAAAGCCTGTAAGAGTCTCATAGAATTCCTAAACTCTGTAACTTCCCCTTATGATTATATTTGTCACCTGCTGAGAGTCTGTAATCATGACTGATGGCCTTTAGAGACAGTGAGGAGAGACTGTGCCCTGCTGTGTGCCAGGCTTAGACCAGACAACCTGAGGGATAGAATTGGCGGTAGTGGTTTTAAAGAACAAGGAGCTGAGATGAAGTCTCTGGATCTGCTACTCAGAAGGAATAGAGAGCATGGGAGTCCTGGAGCTTATTCGTGACAGGTTCGTGAGTAACACAGCAGCCAGGCCAAACCCTCCTTGTGGGCTCTGTTCTCCCCTCTGGGAAGGCCATACCCAGCAGCCTTTCACCCCAGCCCCTTTGCACTTCACTTAGGTCGGCTTTCCTCCTCTCACTGTACAAACTTAAGTCTCCATCCTATAAAACCTTCCTCCACCCTGCTACAGCCTCAGGAACTTTCACCTTCCCTCATCCATCGAGGCACCTTGGAAGAGTAGTCTGTACTTCGTACTGCTGCTACTTTCTTGCTTCCCACTTATTCCTTATTCCCTTTGCAGCATGGCTTCAGAAAGTTCAATGACACAGGTTGTCCCTGACCTCAGCTCACCAACCATCTGTGCAGCATTTGGCTTTATGTTTACTTTTCCTTCTTGAAACTCTCTTCTTTGGACTCAGAGGGCCTACTTGATCTTGGTTCTAATTTTTGGGCTACTTTTCTCTGGTTGCCTTCTTTAACTTTTCTTTCTCTGCCCACTGCTTTGTGGGAGTTTGCAGAGCTTCTGCTCCAGTCCCTTTTGTTCCATCCTCTGCCACCAGTGCACCTGTACTCCCTTTGCTTGGAGGGCTCTTTCCCTGGAGAGCCACATGGCTGAGTGAAGGTTTGACTGGTCACTTTCTCAGTAAAGCCTGCCCAAGCCATTCTGCCTCTCATTTCTCTCCTGCCCCCCACCTCCTCTCCACTTGCCCTTCTTGACTTTTTTCTCTCACTACTCATCACCCACTAACATAGTATTGAGTTGCTAACCTTGTTTCTTATCTATTTTCCCACCATTCACTGCGTTGCAGTGTGAGGTGCTCAGTGAATCTTTGCTGGTATTTGCAGACCCTCAAAAGGGGAAGAATTTCTCAGGCAGAGGAAAGAGTGTGTACAAAGCCCCAGGATGACAGAAATATGGTATTTTTGAGAGAAAAATACAGATTGTGGAATATCTGAAATGTAAGGTTCCAGTGGAGTGGTAGTTGTAGATAGAGCAGGGAGGAGGTCGTGAATTCCTTTGTAGGCCCTGCTATGTTGTTATGTTGTTATGTTATGGAGAAGATGTTATGGAGAAGGCAGCATTTGTGTTGGAGAGCAACATCATCCATTCATTCAGTAACTCTGACTTGAGGACCAAGTACTTTGCTTTGTGCTAGATATACAACGGAGGGAAACACTCGACAAGCTTCCTGTCCTCCCTGGTTTAATGTCGAGTAACATTAGACCAGTAAGTGTGGAAATGACCCATGGTTTAGATGAGGGAGTCAGGTGGGGACAGATGGTATCATTTTAACCTAGACTTGAAGAATAAACAGGGGTGAACCAGACAAAGAGTGGGGAGAAAGAATATTTCAGGCTAAGGGAATGTGGAAGCCCTGAAGTACAAAGACCTTGGCACCTAAAGGAACTGAAAAATCAGTGTGGCTGAAACATGGCAGGGTGGGAGGAGCCTGTGAGGTAAGTCAGAAGTGAGGCTTGCAGGCTGTTATGGAGTGGAAGTGCTATCCTGAGTGTAATGGTAAGCAAAGAGTTTTAAGCAGGAGAGAGTCCGGATCCCAAGTGCAGGTTGGAGAGATCGCCCTGGGCGGCAGTGAGGAGGCTGGATTGGAGTGGTGAGGTTAAAATGCACTAGGTGAGAGGTGGTGAGTGCCCCAACCAGGGCAGCAGCTTGGAGCCAGCACCGGAGGGAGGCATTCACCAGGAAAGAAAATCAGGGCAGCGCTTTGTGTCTGGGCAGCTGCAGGAGCCTCTTAATGGCTCTCCCGTGTCTGCTCTTTCCTTCCCGCATATTGAAGCCAAGGCAGTCCTTATAAAATGTAGATGCCATCAGGTCATTCCCCTGCTCCACTCCCTCCAAGATTTCCCATCCCGCTGGGAATAAAAACCCAGGTCCTTACTGTGACCTCCCGCTATCTCTGCCTACCTCTTCTACCTTGTCCCTCTCTCACCTGCTCTCCTCTAGCCATGTGGCCTCCTTGTTGTCCCTCAGACAGGCCAGGCTGCTCCTGCCTCAGCACTTTTGCATTTACTGTTCCCTTTGTCCAGATCCCCCTTCTCCCAGATCCCTCACTACTCTTAGGTCCTGCTCAAGTGTCATCTCAAGGAGGCCCTTCCTGACCACCCTGTCGCCAGCCTTCTCTACCCCTGTCCCTTCTTGGTTTTCTTTAAGGTGCTTGTGTGGGTCTGCCCCCCTGGATGGGAAGCTTTATGCAAACAGGGATGTCATTTTGTTCACTCTTCAACCCTCAGTGCCTAGAGCACTGTGTGGTACATAGTTGGCACATATGTAAATGTTTGTTGAATGAATTAATGAATGAATGAGTTAATAAACTTTTGGTATTGGAAGATAAAGAATCTAGAATGTCATCTAAGTTCCTGGTTTGGGCACTGGGTGAAATGTAATGCCATTCAATAGGAAATATTGAGGGGAACTGGTTTTGGGGGGAAAGATGCTGAGTTCAGCTAAGTGCATGTTGAGTTTGCAGTCCCTGAGAGACATCCGGGTAGAAATACCCAGGGGATGGTAATACCAAGTAAAAAGAGTTTGCGGTGGAGATGGAGATTTGGGAGTCATCAGTGTGTGAGCTGGGAGAGGTGGCCCAGGAGGAGTCACAGACTGAGAGGAAGACCCAGGCCTGACCCCTGGAAGAGATGCCCAAGAGAATAACTGAGAGGATAAGGCCAAGGAGACTGGACGCAAAGCAGAGAAGGGAGAGGAGATGGGCAGAGCAAGCTAAATGGTGAAGAGTCGGGAAGGACGTAGGAAGGTCAGGTGAAAGAGAAAAGGTAGACGTCTGTGGGTTTGGCAACCGGGATGTCATTGATGACCTTGGTGAAACTAGTGTCAGTGGCTTGGATGAGGGGAAGCCAGACTGCAGATGGTGGAGGAGGGAGTGAACACAGGTGTGGAGTTTGCTTTCTGTGAGAAGCTGGGCTGTGAAAGGTGTGTGAGGCGGGCAGGGCAGGGTCAGAGGAGGCTTTTTCTTTGTTTTTAAGATGGAAGTGATTTTAATGTGTTTCTGTATTGAGAGGTGAGAGATGTTGAAGGAGAAGCTGAAAATATAGGAATGAGAAGAGTTGATTGTTTTGCAAGGTCTTGAAGAAGAAGATGTGACTGAATTGAGAGTGTAAGTGGAAAGTGAGGCCAAGACATGGTGAACACCTCTTTCCTGGAGACAAAGAGGCGCAAGACATGGGAGTGTCTGCTGCCGTTGAGTCTTCACACCTGACCGAATCCACTTTGACTGTGAGAGGAAGGGAACTGCCTGCTGAGGGCGGAAGAGGAGTAGGAGGGGGAAGAGGGAAAGGGCTCGGGGAGGGAGCTGGCCAGGAACCCGTCATACAGCCTTACTAAACACCGTTCAGGTGGGCTGGGTTGGAAAACTACCAAGTCTGCATGATTTTCTTCGATAATTCTTGGCCTCCTAGGTGTGGGAGCAGAAATTGCAGTGATCCAAATTTGGAGGTTTGCTAGGAGGGAGAGCATGGTGGGCGCCAGGACAAAAGTGCTGGGACCTTGCTTCCCCTCTGAACCTGTTTCTTCTCATCCCCTGCTTTTATAAAGGCATCACCTGCCACCTAGTCAACCAAGTTTTTTTTTAAAGGAATCCTGGAATCACATTTGATTCCTCTTCGTCTTAGCACTGTTGTCATGGCTTTTCAGTAATTTCTCTCCCCGCTCCCTGTCTGTCCTCCACCTTGCTACCCAGTTATCTTTTCTGCCACGCGCACACCAGGACCAGATGATGTTGCTTTTATGCTTGAAAATCGGCTTGTACCTACAGATACGGTTCACATGTTTTAGCAGAGCTTTGTTATCAAAGCATTTAAGATTAGTCCCCAACCTTCTCTCCCACCTTCCTCACTTCTCCATGCCACTTCTCCCAAGGCACACACTCACGCACGCACATACCTAATGGCCTCTGTCCTCTCCAGGCTCTGCATATCCACTGTACTCTACCTGCCTCTGAGCCTCTGCTTGCCCTTTGTCCTCTGCTTAGAATGGTGGCCTCCCTGCCTACTTCTGTATCCAATTCAAGAGCATGATAAAACCTCTGCAGAACTTTCCTTTCCTCCTGGCATGATGAACCGTTCCTATCCTCTCAGCACATTCTCTTCATGTCTCTAATGCAGCAATAAACATCATTGCTTCTGGATTTAACTCCCCTTTTTGCTTGTTTCCTAAGGGCGGGGCATTCCTTGGGTATCTCTGTACCCTGAGTACATAATGGTTCCCTGCATTTCAAAGACATGTGTGGTCTGGTCAGTTTACCCAGGTGGCTTTGTATGCAGCCTTGTATGCCTCGATCATTTCACCCTTTTTCGTTGTAGGGGAGGAAGACATTTCCCCTACCCTCTCTGGGTTCGTCTGGCCGGAGAACGAATTAAATTCACATGAGACAGAATAGCAGGAGAAAATTAAATAAAACTTTATAACATGTATACATGGGAGAGGTCAGGCAAGCTGAGCAACTCACCAAAATGGTTGAAGCCCCCACCTTAAATATCATATTCAGCTAACGACAAAGGAGGATGTTGGGGGAGGGAGGAGTCAGTTACAGGAGGTTACCAGAAACAGGAATAAGATTATTAGGCAGATTTAAGTCCTTGCCTTTGGCATTGATTAAGAGTTTCTAGAGATAAAGTCATCCCCCTCTTCTTCCTGGTACAGAGGGAGGGACCTTTACAGATGGAGATTTCCTTTACAATGTAAATGTCTCTTACAAAGGGTAAGTAAATTCTACTTTTCAGTTGCTTTCCTGTCTGCAAAGTAACCAGTGCCAAATAATCATGCCAAAGAGACATATGTTGGGGTGGCCATTTCATGCCTTGCCCTCTTTGTTTCCTCCGTGCTTCCACCCTTAAGTGTGTGAGTTGCCTCTGGGCTTATATGCTGACATATAAGCCTACTCCACGTGCTCTCTCCTAAAACAAGTCTGTTTCTTTGGAATTAGATGTACCTTTCCCTCATCGCAATCAAGTCTTTCAGTCCATCTCATCCTGTCTCAGTGACACTATAAGATCACTGAATAACATCTTAGGTTCATGATGTCTGTTCCTCCAGCTCTGTGAATTGCCATATCAGAGGCTCACTTCTTCCCCCTTATTCTCTTACATGAGTATCTTACATAGCTTGCACTGCTCTCCTCACTTTGAACCTACAGGCTTCTACAGCAACTTGTTTCATGGCTTTATTTTGTCATTTTTCTTTATCTCTTCCCTGTCTGTATCCTTGCCATTTCCAAATTCAATTGGTAAGTGCTAATTTTCTGATTAACTTCCTTAATGAACCTTAACATGATAGTGAAAAAAAAAGTTTGTGATACAAAAGCTAGGCAGAATCATCAGTATATCCTTTCTGAAGGAATTAACCCTCAACCAAAGCCTTAAAGATTTGCCAAAGATAAAGTTCTAGCAAACATAAGTTCACATAGGGGCCGGCCCCGTGGCCTAGTGGTTAGTTTCGCATGCTCCACTTCGGTGGCCTGGGGTTTCATCGGTTTGGATCCTGGGCACAGACATGGCACCACTCATCAGGCCATGCTGGGGCAGTGTCCCACGTGCCACAACTAGAAGGACCCACAACTAGGATATGCAACTATATACTGGGGGGATTTGGGGAGAAAAAGCAGAAAACAAAAGCAAAATGTAAGTGCACATAAAAGTCATGAAACATGCAAGGATACAGCTAAAGCAGTACTTGGGGGGAAATTTATAGCTTCAAGTGCTTATGTTAGAAAAGGAGAAAGTTTTAAAAATTGAGCCTATAAAGCTTAGCTTCACAAATGTTTAGAAATAAGGGGAAGGTATGAGATGACTTTCTATATGATCATATACTGTGGGTACAAGTACTGAACCAAAAAAATGGGAATTTTCTATTATAACTGTAACAGTAGAAGCCCCCACTCCTCCCCAAAGAAATACACAAGACAAATAACCAAACTCTCCTATGCCTTTCATGTATGTCATAGTGAAAAACAGAATTCATTTACCTGAATAACAAAAGTTCCTATTTCCACTTTTGGAACTGCCAAATGGAAATCTTAAAAATTAGATATATTGGGGCTGGCCCCGTGGCCGAGTGGTTAAGTTCGTGTGCTCCACTGTGGCGGCCCAGGGTTTAGCTGGTTCAGATCCTGGGCGCGGACATGGCACTGCTCATCAGGCCACATTGAGGTGGTGTCCCACATGCCACAACTAGATGGACCTGCAACTAAGATATATAACTATGTACCAGGGGGGATTTGGGGAGATAAAGCAGGGGGGAAAGAAAAGATTTGCAATAGCTGTTCGCTCAGGTGCCAATCTTAAAAAAAAAAAATTAGATATAAAATATCAAATATAGCTATATTAGATCTCATTTTTGTTTTTCTAGTATTAGAGTGCTATTAATTGTCAAACTATAAATTTCTATATATTGTCAAACCATTGTATGTTTAAAAGAAAATTTGGCATGTTAGACTTTAACTTTGGAACAGAATTTGAAACATATAAACATGTACATATGCTTTTTAATATTCAGTTTCTGCATTTTTATATTTTATATCATATGTATAATATATGGTGTTTGTGTTCCATAAGCATTTCAAATATATTTTAAATAAAAGCACATATTAAAGTTCGAAAACAATAATAAGCACATTAAATCAACTCTAGTTAAAAAGCAAAGATTTAGACTGGGTAAATCTAACTTATGCTGTTTATAACAGACACGCTTAAAACATGAAGACAGAAGGATTAAATGTAAACAGGTGGGAAAAGCTATCTCAGTAATGTACTAAGCAGAAGAAAGCTAGTATATTTTTTATTAATGTCTGACAAATAGATTTTGAGATAGAAGACATTACTAAATGTAAAGAGAGTCACTGAATGATTATTAGAAGGGTCAGTTCATTGGGAAAATATAATGTCAAACATTTATTAGCAAATAATATAGTTTTGGAATATATAAAACAACAATTGACAGAAATACAAAGAGAAAGTGATAAATTCATCATCATAGTGGATTAATTTAATATACCTTTCCCAAGAAATGATAGTTCAAACAGACCAGAAATAAAGTAAAGCTATAGAAAATTTGAACAGCACTGTTAACAAGCTTGCTCTAATAACCATATCTACAATACAATACCTACAAATGAAGATTACACATTGTTCTCAAGCACACAAAAAACGTTTATAAAAATTGACTTTGTACTAAACCATTAAGCTTATTTCAAAAAGTCATTGGTATCGTATAGATCATGTCCTTGGATCAAAATGCAAGTAAATGAGAAATAATTGCAGAAACATTTTTAACTTAAGAAAAATTCAGTAAGTTTGGGAAATTTAAATATCTCCTATAACCCTCCTCTCTCAAATCACTGGTCAGATAAATGGCATAAATCAGAATATACGTGATGTTATGCTTCCTATTAATGCTTGAATGATGAGTGAGTGACCTGCCTCCTCATGGCTGAGTTTACCTCTGTCATTGCCTTCCACACAGAATTCCAGATGCTCCCTTCCATAGGACTTAGAGTTTCTACTCCTACTACTTTCCCCACACCATCCAGAATCACTCTTTGAAAAGTGATTCATGCTGGTCGACTTACTGGCTACCCACCAGAGAGCCAAAGATTACTTGAAAGCCTTTACCACCAAGGGACCATCAAAAAGGAAACTGCCTTCTCTAATTAAAGAAACTCAGATTCCCAAAGATAAGCAGTAGAGGAAGGATTCCCAGATGGGGAAGAAGCTGGACCATATGGATGTTCTCCCCTTGGACATCCACTTCCTCCTTAGTGTAGTCACTGCTCCCTTTGCTCACCAACTTTAGGGGGTGACAGGACTTGTTACCACGTTGGTCCAAGTATGGTACCCATAATCTTTTGCTTAGTACCTCAGGCACAACTGAAACTGGACTATAACTTAAACAGGCATTTACAAATGGTTAAAAGATAACAAAAGGAAGATAAACAGAGAGCAACAAAGCATCCGGATCTGCCTTCTTTCTGCTGCTCCTAGATCCTGTTCTACCTAGGTCCTGAGCTGTCCCCACACTGCCCAGACATCACCCAGGCAACCACACCTCAACACCTACCCTCCAAAAGTCTAGACCTAAGAGATTCTAGAAAGAAGGCTTGGGCCTACTTCTTGGATTTTCCATTTCCCATCTGAGGACTTGCCCTTTCCCAGGAAGAGTAACATTAGGGAGGTTCATTCCCTTTGGGCAAGAATATGCCCATGGCTTGCTCAGCAAGCTCCACTGAGAGCATTGTCTTATCAGTACACAAATGGCAGTATAATTGCTGCATACTTAAAGAAGCCAAAGGTCATTTGGTTATACCTCTGTGGGAGACCTCGTCTGCTGCTTCTCCTGCTACAGCAGCCAACCTTGAGGTCACTTAAAGAAAGCATTGCATTACATCGTACTCTGCACCATTCCTCACCTTGCACATGGGTATTTTGCCATGCCTTACAGTCCTTAACTCTGGCTGGACCCCACTTCACACCTCATGCCCTCACAAACCCCCCATTTACAAGGGAGAGCAAGACAGATGCTAGACTCTTGTCACTTAGGTCATTGGGTGGGGAAATAGGCTTTGTTATCAGAGTCTTACTTCAAGTGCTACAGAGAGAGCCCCGCAGCCTTCTGCTGTGTGAGCCTCCTGAAGCTCCATGCCTGTCCTGCCTCACAGGAGGGCCCGAGGGGACAGATATATGTATATAGACATAAATCTTGTATATTCTCCTGAGGCCATCAGGAGGCAGCCTGGCACATGCCTGCTCTCTTAGTCCTGGACCACTCCTTTCAACCATTCTTCACACCTTGAATTGTCTTTCTCAGCTTTCTGGCTACTGATCTTGCAATTGTTCTCCTATTTCAGGCCTTCCCTAGTCATTTGGAATTTGACTTCATCTCAGATTAAACCCCCAGATTCAGCCCCTATATTCTCTTAACCCATTGGTTATGCTTCTCCCTGACTCATCCACGTCAACGAGCTGGACCCTGAAATGCCATGTTTCAGAGGGATGCCTTTCCTAAATATTGAACACCGTATTGTAAGAGCCAGCTCAACTTAATTAGAAAAGTTGACTGTTAGCTGTTGGAAACATATGCCATATGTAGCTTGAAAATAAAATCTACATGCAACATTTAGTTTAACCCAAAAAACTATGTTTAAAATCTGCTCTTTGTGTTCTAGAAGAGAACCCTGATAACTCTTCCTTAGATTTTTGGAAAAGAAAAATTCCATTTCAGGGCAGGTTTGTACTTGGATACATTTTTGGGTTTTTGTCTCTGACATCTTCATGATGCCCAGTGCTTCGAATGCTATTCCTCCTACTCTCCTATGTGAAGTCATTTCTAATCCCAGTTTTGAAACAGATTTTTCCTCTTGCAGTCTCTAAGTCAGAGGGCATTCTGACCTCAGGCAAATCCCAGGCAACCCAAGTACTTGATCTCAGACTAACCTCATTTTCGTAGTATGGCCCTTGATAATAAACCTGGGAAGAGAAATGGAAAATTCTGTCGAGCCATCAGCTCATAAGAAACTGCGTGTCTTCTCCATTCATCTGGAGCATTGGTGAGTGAACAATTTTAACTGTCCTTGTTTGTATGATCATTTTTTAGAGAATCGTACCTTGACTTAAAAAATCGAAGTAACTGAATAGTCATGCAAGACCTCTGGCGTGGAAGTGGGCTTCTGGGATGCTTGCCAATGAGTTCTTGTTTTGAGGACACAGCATCTAAGTGGAAAGATTAAGTGGAGAGACAGCTCCACCCCTCTAAGTCTTATTCCTATGTTCCATTCAAATCTTGCTAGCCTGATTTCTGTGGGGTCTGGGCTTGGAAATTCTCTTTTCTCATGGATGTCTCAGTGCACCTTGTTAAACCAGATTTGGACTGTGGCCTGTTCATCTGCTTCCAGCTCTGCTGATTGGTTCCAGTTTCCTTACTCATTAAAGCCAAGATAATCTGGCACCCACCAGTCAGGCATCCTCAAGTATCTGGCACCAAGGTAAACCTGGAAGCCAGTTAAGAAGTTTCAGTGATCCATCACACTCGTTGCATGAGGAGAGGCAGTTGTGGTATACCAGAAGGAGCACTGGTATAGGAGCAGGAGAACTGGGTTGCTGTCTCATCTTTGCCTCTACTGCATCATGTAAATTTGGGTGTGTCTGTGATTTCTCTCAAATTCTTTCCTCAGCTGTATGGTGTTTGGACTAGACAGTTTCTCAAGTATCTTCCAGTTCCCAAATACTGAGTATATGAAAAGCTAAAGGAGCGAACCTCCATTTATGCCTGTTGTTGCAAAAACACAACCTAGCTTTAAAGATATTGGCAGTAGCTGTCTAAAGTTGTATATGCTACTGATGTTTTTCCACAAAAAGAGATAGTATGACAACAAAATGAGAAGAGGTCCAGTCTATATTCCAGAGGAAAGAATTAACCTCTCTGTGCCTCACATTTCCCAACCTATAAAACAGGGATAATAATACCTAATTTAAAATTGCTGAGAAGATTAAATGAAATAATCCCTAGCACTTAGAACTGCACTAGACAAAAAGTAAGTGCTTAGTGAAAATTATTATTAATATGAAAATGAAAATGTTAAAGTTGACATGGAATTTTGGTAAGATTGTGCTGAAATAATAAATATTCAAATGCTGTTCAGAAGTTGAGATGGGAACAGAATACACAATCCAGAAACAAACCCTCACATGTATGATCACCTGGTTTTTTTTTTTTTTTTTAAAGATTTTATTTTTTTTCCTTTTTCTCCCCAAAGCCCCCCTGTACATAGTTGTGTATTCTTCGTTGTGGGTTCTTCTAGTTGTGGCATGTGGGACGCTGCCTCAGCGTGGTCTGATGAGCAGTGCCATGTCCGCGCCCAGGATTCGAACTAAGGAAACACTGGGCCGCCTGCAGCGGAGCGCGCGAACTTAACCACTCGGCCACAGGGCCAGCCCCTATGATCACCTGGTTTTTAATGAAGGTGTGACTGTGTATGAAGTATAGTGAGGAAAGGATGGTTTTATCAATAAATGGTGCTGGATCAATTGGATATCCATACAGAAAAAAAATGAATTTTGTCTCCTACTTCACACTGTACATAAAAATCAATTGCACGTGGCTCGTGGATCTAAGCGTGAAAGGTAAAACATTAACTCTTCTAGAAGTGTATAACCTCATGACCTTGGGATAGGCAAAGATTTCTTAAGCGAGACACAAAAAGCGTTAACCTTAAAGGAAAAGAGTGATAAATTAGATTTAAGAACTTCATTTCATCAAAAGACACCATTAATTTAATGAAAAGACAAGTCACAGAGTAGGAGAAGATATTTGTAATAAATATATCCAGGAAAGGACTCCTATTGAGAATATGTCAAAAGTTGAAGAGGCCCTTTGTAAAAAAAGAGAGCCAGTGGTCAAAAACGTATGAGAAGTGTTTAATATCATTAGTCCACAGGAAAATGGAAATTAAAACCACAATGAGGATGGTATTATGTTCCTACCAGAATAGCCAAAAATTTTTTTAAAGCTGACAAAACCAAATGTTAGTGGGAATGTGAAGCAATTAGGACTCTCAGATGCTTAGTAGGAGTGTAAGTTGGTACAATCACTTTAGAAAACCATTGTACAGTATGTAATGGAACTGAATAGATTCACACTCCACGACTCAGCAGGTTCATTCTTAGATATATACCCAGTAGAAATGAGTGCATACCTACAAGAATTCTTATAGTGGCATTATTCATAATAGCAAAAAACTAAAAACAACCCAAGTATCTATCAACAATAAAAAGGATAAATTGTGGTGTAGTCTTACTGGAATATTATATAGTAATGGAACAGAGCAAAGTCAAAACACAACATAAATGAGTCTCAAAAACATGGTGAGCAAAAGAAGCTAGATACACACACACACACACACACACACACCCCACCCCACACACTCTCTACTTAATGTATGAATCCATTTATGTAAAGTGCAAAGACAGGCAAAACTGACCTGTGATTATAGATTACAGAAGTCAGAAAAGCACTTATGTTTGGTGGGTATAAAGACTGAGAGGAGGCACTAGAGAAGCTTCTGGAATTCTGGTTGTGTTCTATTTCTTGAACTGGGGGGTGATTAGTATTCACTTTGTAAAAATTCATGGTGCTATATGTGTAAGGTTTATATGCTTTGTGTATTTTATGCCTCAGTAAAAAGTTTATTTTAAAAAGTGAAGGAACACACAAAAAGTAGAAATAACCCAAATGTCTGTCAACTGTTGAGTAGTTAAATAAATGTAGTCTATCCACACAGCAGAATATTATTCAGCCATAAAAAGAAATGAAGTACTGATGCATGATGCTACAACATGGATGAACCTGAAAAGCAGTATGCTAGGTGAAAGAAGACAATCAAAAAAGACCACATATGTGTGATTCCATTCATATGAGATGTCCAGAATAGGCACATCTGTAGAGACCGAAAGTGAGTTAGTAGTTGCCTGGGGAAAGTTGGGGAGAAATAGGGAGTGACTGAAAAACAGATATGGGGTTTCTTTTGGGGATGTCAAAATGTTCTAAAATTGATTGTGGTGATGGTTGCACAACTCTGTGTATGTACTAAAAATCGTTGAAATGTACACTTGAAATGAGTGAATCATATAGTATATGAATGAAATCCCAATAAAGCTGCTATGAAACAAAAAGCCAAGGGATACTAATAACTATGGAATGATTAAAACTCCTTAGAAAAAGGCTGTACCATGTGGCCTGTGGTATCATGGTTAAGAACGTTGATACTGGAGTCCAAGGGTGTTCTAATTCTGGTGCTGCCATTTACTAGCTGTGTGACATTGGGCAAATCATCTAATCTCTCTGAGCCTGAATGTATTCACCTGTAAAATACGAATATTGATAGTATCTACCCCATAGAACTTTTGTGAAAATGATTCCTTTTATCAAGAAATATTTGAGTGTCTTTTCTGTGCCAGGTCCAATCAGTGATAACTGATGTTTTAGTTAGCCAGGAGGTTTTGCATCTGAAGAGTCTTTACTCCGTTTTACTGACAAAGGTGACAAGTAAATTTGAAAATATGTCGAGGACAAGACACCTTTGCACTGCTGTACCACATCAGCATCTATTGCAAAATACAAAAGGAGTGTTTGTGTTGATGACTCTAAGTTATTAATGCTGAATTATATTCTGCTATGAAGAAAAGGAAATATATAATACATTTATAGAGGATTTCCATCCAGAAGTATTAAAACCATCAATGATTGATGATTACAGTGTTGGCAGTCAGTTACCTAGAAAATTTGGCAGTTCAGAATACAATATATGAAAACTGAGTTTATAAAAAAACTAGAAAACTGAATTGTAACTGTAATTGATATATGGATGGTTCAAGAATAGAAAGTGACCATTGGTTACAAAAGTGCATGACAAGGTTTTTATTTCAGTTAATATTTATTGTCCCCATAAAGGAGTCACTTCTGGGCATGCTGAAGGTCGTATTCTGTTCTACTTAGTTGTCTTAAAATGTGTGTTCTGGGGGCCGGCCCCATGGCCGAGTTGTTAAGTTTGTGCTCGCTACTTCGGTGGCCCTGGGTTCACTGGTTCAGATCCTGGGCGCGGACCTACACACCGCTCATTAAGCCATGCTGTGGCAGCATCCCACGTAGAACTAGAATGACCTACACCTAGGATATACAACTATGTACTGGGGCTTTGGGGAGAAGAAGAAGAAAAAAAAGAAGATTGGCAATAGTTGTTAGCTCAGGGCCAGTCTTCCTCACCCAAAAGCACACTTAAAAAAATAAAAAGGTATATGCTGCAAAGTAAGTGTATAATCCTTTTGAAATGTTACATTGAGAGCACTTATAGCCTCCAGCAATTGAGAAAGACAGAACTATAAGTTAGTCAAGTACCTGATGCTATAAGGGGCAAATCCCATGAAGTAAGGGCTAAGAGCTTAGTCTCTGAAGCCAGACCTTGATGTGGGTGAGGAATCTGACCTCTCTGGGCCTCAGTTTCCTCATCTGTAGAAAGAGATCTGTCTCACAGCGTTGGCAGGATTAAATGAATTAATACAAACAAAGTGCTCTAAAAAGCAGACAGTCAATATGCTGTTGTTGTGGGACAATCAGTATGGTGGGTTCATATTGTAAGCATGCATAAATTATGGATATAATTTTTTGTTAACCTTTGTGAAGCCTTGGGGAACCAGAAAACAGTTTCTCCTTCCTGCAAAGAGGTTAATTAATGAAACTGAGTAATTAGATCCAAAAAGAACTAATTGGGTATGGTGAAAAAATAACAAGAACCCGAAAAGACTTCTCCAGAATGATAGAAAAGCCACTAAGGGGTTTTGTCACTAGGATATAAAGCTTTTAAAAGCTTTTGCCTCTCAAAATTCAAGATGAATATGAAAGTTGCTTTAATTTCAACAGAAATGAAGGCTGAGATTGGGTTACAGTTGATAACATTTAACGAATAGGCATTTAAATACACATAGGTGTTTATATTTCTTTAAAACTTGTTGAAAATTGTACATCTCTTTTAAATTTGGCTGTTAGAGACTGGTAATTATGTTTTGTTAATAGAGAGAGGCTTTTTAAAAATAGGAAAATCCACAAGTGAGTGTGAAAATATGCTGAAATTCAATTTGCAAACCTGTGTCTTTGGGACACTGGTCTGCTGGGTTCATACAAGCATTTCGTGTACCCCTTCAGGCTTGAGAAAGAATAGGTTCCTCGTGCTAGCCATATACACTGAACCTATAAAGAGAAGACAAAAGCCAAAGGCTGCTTCAAACTGCAGTCACATTTCTGGACTGAAAATAGTTGGTTCCTCTTTGGAAGGAGTGTGCCCAGTTCCTGCTCCTTCCTTTACTGCGCTCACCTTCATAGAACTTGCCTGCAAAGTGCTTCAGACGCTCTGCTCCACCAGGAGACGTGTCCGATGAGCTGCCACCCACTCTCGCTGCCTCCGCCCACGCTGGCCAGTGGGGCTTTCTCTTGCTGTGAGGTGGGGAATCAGGGATAGGGGGAATAGCTGAGGGGGGACCCAGCATTTTGTTGATGTCTTTATTTTAAAAAAAACAAAACTATAAAACAGTTAACCCCTTTATAATAGAAAAATTGGAATTTACATATAAGCAGAAAGAAAAATTCATAATCCTACCACTCAGAGAAAACAATTGTTACCATCTTGACATATTTCTTTCCAGACATTTTTAAGCCAGGTTTGCATTTTTATTTTGTACTTTTTATCCTTATTGCTTTTCCACACTTTGAAAGCTGGAAACATTACAAATGGGTATAATGTAGGAAGGAGCAGTCCCCGTATCTTCAATCTCCAGAGATCATCACTGGGGACATTTTAATTCTACTCTTCTGAAGCCATAACCTTCTCCTGCTTCTGTTGGCTTGTTGTTCTTTTAAAACTCATAGCTAGTTTTACTTAACTGGATTTTTCCTTTTTAAACTTCTTTCTTTCCTTGGCTTCAACCCTGCAAACTTTTTTTTTTTTAATTTTTGGGTAGAGAATTTCAAACATGCGCAAAAGTAGACAGAATAGTATAATGAAACCCCTTGTTCCCATCGCCCAGCCCTGGCAACCCTAAAACCATGGCTAGTCCACCCCATTCACACCCCACCCACCCCACTCCCAGCCCTTATTATTTGGACCTACAAACTTTGTAACTACCTTCAAAGGTCTTTCCCGGCCCCTCTGACTTCACTCTCTTTTGGCAGTGGGGGAGGACCAAATTCCTGCCCTCCTGCACTCAGAGCTTCTGGAGAGCCTGTGCTCGGCTCTCTGTCCCAGGTCTGACTGGCTGACCTGGGCTTTCCCTACTCACTTCTGAAATGCCTGGAAATTCCCAGACGTTGGGTGTGCCAGCCTCACATGTTCAGCTCCTCATTCTCTTTCCTGTTAATGGAGGAGGCCATTGCTCAAATCATTTGGAAGGGGAAAAGTGGAATTTACTACCTGGGTGTTCCTCTTCCATGCTGTTCATATAAATTTAAACTTAGATTCCTGGGAATTAGATTGAACGTGACAAAAATCGCTGCGTGGGCAGTTTAGTTGAGTACTTGCAGATTGATAGAGCCCTTTGTAATCATGAAGGAAAATGGTTCTCTGAGCTGCTTAGTTCCAGAAGGTGAGCTCACCAGTTAAGGAGTTTGCAACTGAAGGTCCTCATTAACCCTTTGCTGGATGATAAAAGGAAAATTAAAAAAGACGAATCCTGGCCTTCAGGAGGACCTGAGAAATCATCTTGGACAGACCCTCCTCGTACAGGGGTGCCTTGCATTGCATTCATATTTACTTCTCCCAGAAGTTTTTTTACTTTAACTCCTTTTATGTTTATGAAATATCCTCAAACCATCACCACGTCATGGCCGTGGAGTACTGCCATCACTTGCTGTACCAGTGGTCAACTTGGTGTTTGATTACATAACCAAATACCACACAGAATTGGAAGATGTCAGAGTTTGAGTTATCCCTCTTACCCAGCAACCCAATCGGTGTTTCCACCACAGTCAGAGGGAATTTGCTTACCCCAATGAAAAGATGGAGTTTGTTGTATGGCCACGAGGTGATTGAAGCCCAATTGTTTCTCAGCTATGGAGTCTGTCTCTAAAATTCAGTGGGACCAAACTAAGGCCAGGGCCCACATCCTGGCTGGATGTGCTGCCCTAAGTGTGCTGCTGGGGATGTCTGAGCAGCACAAAGTCCCTTTCTGTCAGTCCTCTTGGTTAGATTACCCTTTCTGAGCTTTGAGAACACTATTTTCTCTCTCTCTCTTAAGCTTCATGTTGTTGGGAAGACTGGCCACAGGGTCAAGAGGTTAACCCAAGCAAGAGCATCATGTTCCCATAGTGTAGGCTGGATGGAAACATCTGTTTCCAACATCTGTTGCATCTGTCAGTGTGTCTAGTAGGTTATGCTTCTTTTCATCATCTACCTTTGTTTACCAAATGTATTACTTCACTGAAGGATTAATTTAATTTGTTTCCCTGTCAGCGCCATTCCGAAGAGATTGTGGTCTTCTTCAGGCTCATTGTTTTCAGTTCAGTATGATCTTAGACTGCATTAGTAGAACCATGGTATGCAGAATGAAAGAGGTGACAACATGAGAAAGTGAATATGGTATATTCAATTAGTCATTTTTCTGCTTGAAACTTTCTAGTGGTTTCCCATCGCATTTGCAGTAAAATCTAAATGCTTCATCCTGGCCCGTCAGGGCATCTCTCACTGGAGCCCTGTCTACCTCACTAGCCTCCTAGCTTCCTTTCTTTCCAATATTCTTTGTATTCTTTAGATGCACCTTCAACCCTTTACTCTGGTTATTGTCCTGCCTGCGAAGCTCTCCCCCATGCTGTTATGTGACGGCGTCCTTTTTAGACACACAGGTCTCAATTGGTTTCCTCAGAGACCTTTCCTAACCAAATCTGAGGTAGACTCCAGGCATTCTCAACTCCTCACTCCAACTTTTATTTTCTTCAAAGTCCTTTTTCC
This sequence comes from Equus asinus, assembly GCF_041296235.1. NCBI lineage: Eukaryota > Metazoa > Chordata > Mammalia > Perissodactyla > Equidae > Equus > Equus asinus. The sequence continues at coordinate 8,733,105 of NC_091808.1, read as the reverse complement.
TGTATTAAGTAATCTTATCATTTATTTGTTTGCTTGCTGTCTTTCTTGCCCCACTAGAGTGTAAGCTCCACAAGAGAAGAGACCTTGTCAATCTTGTTTACTTGTATGTCCCCAGCACCTACAAAAGTACCTGCCACATAGTAGGAGCTTAATAAGTATTGGTTGAATGGCTAATTTAATGAGTGAAAGTGGGTATTGGGAGAATGTTTGGAGAGGGATGTTGAGGATTATGAGGTGACAAAGCCACGCCTTGTAAGTATTTAGCCTGAGGGAGAGAAGATCCAGAGTCCACATGCTGTCTAAATATTCAAAGCTGGTGCTACCCCAAAAGTAGAGCCCAGCCCTGCTGGAAGAGCTCTGCCACTTCACTCATCTCCCTTAGTCACATTGCTGTCTGCTGAGGAAATGGGCTTCTTCTGGGCAGCTCCATGAGGCAGAACTGGGCCAAACAAGTGGAAACTCTAGAAAGACATATTTTGGCTTTAAAGGGGGACAGATTTTTTAATTGTCCTGAGGATGGAGCGGACTGTGCTGGGAAGTAGTGATTTCTAAGTCACCTGAGTTTCCAAGCATCAGTTAGATGCACTCTGGGACGACCTGGTTTGGGGAGGACTCTGCACAGTTAGACCAGGCAGTGTTTACAACCCGTTTCAACCCAGAAACCCAGAGTGGCAACGATTCTATTCTATACTTTTGTTATTTCCGTGTTAGTTCAGTGAACATCAGACAGTGACTATGTGCTTGGCCCTTTCCCTGCCCTTTGTGCTGATTGCAGAGGGCGGGGGAAATAGCTCCTGACCTACTTGCAGTAAGTGGTGTTGAGCCTGGGCCGGGGAAGTGGGGTGTGGGAAGGGGGTAAGATGCTGTAGGAGGACACAGAACCCTGGGCGGGGGGGTGGGAGGGCAATGAACCTTGTCTAGGTCATCAGGGAAATTCTGCCAGAGGGAGTGGGCTTCACTCAGTGATCTGCAGGACTGGTAGGAGTCATCAAGAGGAGAAGCAGGGAAAGAACACCTTGCAAGGGAGAACAATGTGGAACCTGCTAGGCTTGAGCAGCTGAAGAAGTTCTGTCAGTGACTGGCACTTAAGGGGCCAGGGCAGGCTAGTTAAACATGCTCAGGGCAGACCAACATGATAAAGAAGTTTGCCAGCATTGCCTCTTGGTGAAGCAGTGACTGAGCATGGCGTGCAGAGGGAGGAATGGAAGAAACGAGCCCAAGGAACTAGAGGGGTGGCAGGAGCCAGGCCAATGAGGCCTTGGGAGCCAGCGGGGTCCTGCAGGGTTTACCCAGTGGGAGGGCAGGGAGATCTGTATTTTGGAAAGAGCACTATCTTCATTGTGGAAAATGGGTTTGAGAAATGACAGGGAAGCATAAGGAGGTTGTTAGATCCTCTCTTGAAGAAAAGATGGTGGCTCTGGCCATGGTGGTGCTGTTGGGAAGAAGAGAGATGGGCAGATTTGGGTTAGAGTTCAGGGTGGCTGACACGGGCCTAGGTTTCTTTTAGGTTTAGGCAGTGGAAGTGCCCTTTCTGGTTTAGTGGAGGTGATTCCACTTCCTGGGATGGAGAACACAGGAAGAGAAATGGTTTTGTAGGGGTGAGAGGGGGGAGAGGGGTTTTGGAGGTGTGTGTGATGCCTGGGGAACAGCTAAGTGGCAATTCCTAGTAGGCCTTTGTGCATATCAGTCTGGAGCTCAGGGAAGTCTGGGCTGGTGGCACAGAATGAGGACACCAAAGCACAGAGATAATGCTTGAACGCCTGGGAGTAGGTGAGCCAGTCCAGGGACAGAGGGTAGAATTGGAAGAGAAGGCAGCCTGGGACAGCACGCGGAGGTACGCAGACATGTAAAGGACAAAGGAAAGAAGAGGAGCCTGAGAAGGAGCAGCCACAGTGCCAGACACCCAGAGTGGGGCCAAGAGCTAAAGGAAGAGTGTCTCAAGGAGGGAGAAATCACCAAGCTTCGGATACCCTATCAGATCAGGCCAAGTCAAGCCTAAAAAGGTTTGGATTTAGCCACACAGAGACCGTTAATGACCTGGATGAGAGCAGTTAGTTTTTGCTGGTAAGACATGGTTAGCAGCATTGTTCCCCTACGTTCTGGATTAAAAGGAGTGTCCTACGGGTCAAGATGAGCTTCTGTCACCACTCTCCAGTCTCAGCGGTGAGTAAAGGTGAACTCAAGTGACCCAAGTCTGGAAGGCGCTGGTCTCACTCCTGGTAAGGGAACCCTGATAGTTCCCACCTGTAGTAAGCACAGCCCTTTTGAGTACTTAGGGCGGTCACCCTGCCAGGTAAGGATGACTGTGAGCTAGAAATCTAGAAAGAAATTGCTAGATCCTAAGGACTTGTAATTAAGTAGAACTAGAGTTGTGGTTAGTGGCTTAGTGGTTGTTCTGTAATCAGGCCGTGCTACAAGTGGCTAAGAGATTGGCAGTGGGAACCAAAAGAGCCGCAGGGACAGGGAAGTGGCTGTGAGCAAGGCTGGGACGAGTCCCTGAGAGGACTTCTGAATCCACAGCCAAGAATGTGGCTTCTATTGAATCATAAGATACAGGGAGGGATTTCTAGCTGTGGCCTTTTGAGACAAAAAATTGGGTTGTATCATCTTGTCCTGGAGTTACGGTAACAATGTCAGAGGGGTGGTAATAAAAGGAGCAAAGGCTCTGAATCCGACCTGATTTTGAATCCAGGGTTTATTACTTACTAGCCAGATAACCTTGGACGAGTGACTTGGAACCCCTCTGAACCTCAGATGATTCACCTGTGAAACAGGGTTTACATGGCTGTTGTCAAAGCTGCATTAATGTGTGTGGAGCCCCTGACACAAAGGAGACATTAAATAAATGGTCACTTCTTATCCTTACTATCGTTTTTATGGTTACCATTGTCAACATTACATTCATGTAGTTGTTATGGATTACAAAACACTTTCACATGTTCTCACTGAAGTAAAAACAGATTTCAGCTCGACTTACTCCCATCTAGTGAGGTTTTGTAACCTTCCTCTGTCATAGCACTGGTAATATATTGTCACCACATTGGTATATCTGCCAACCCCATTAGACTGTGAGCTCCTTAAACAGAGGGGTTGCCTCTTAGGTATGCCCAGTGCTGGAATAAATTAGTGGCTCCATTTCCATATATCATGGATCCATGTAAGGAGGCACTGTCTCCCAATCAGAGCTCTTCAGAGGTAGAGCGAGTAGCTTCAAGATAAGAGCTCCTACCCTTGAGGATCTGTCAGGGACTACCTTGCAGGGGCATTATTGCGAAGTGGCTGAACTGGCTGGGAGGCTGGCTTAGAAGAGATGCTTGTTAAGCCTCTGCTTTATGTTCTTTTCGTGTTTTAATTGGATGAAGCAGTTCTGATGTCCTCTCAGGTTCATTCAAAGGAGTATTCATTTATGTTTGTGGGCCCTGTGCAAAGTGAGCCAGACATGGCCGCCTTGGGCATGCTTCCTCCATCTGTTTCCACAGCTCTTGAAAACTCGCAGGCCTCATCTTAGCTCCAGTAGATGAAAAATGTTTAATGTAAAAAAAAAATTTTTAAATAATGCTTTTGTATGGAAGACGGTATTTTAAAAAAACATCAAATTAGTCCTAAATGTTTTGGCAGCATATACTACATAACCCTTTGGATTTATATTTTCTCTTTCATAGAATAAAAACTCAGTGCCACTACCTCAAGAGTTCTGCAAGTTCATATTATGTAAATATATGTAATACAGTATTTACTTAGGGTTTCCATTAAAAAGGTCCAAAGGAGAGAATAAGAGAGCTTCTCTTTGCTGGTTTTAGAGGCTCTGCTGGGAATTTGGAGTGAAATTTAAACCTCTCAAATATGTTTTGATTGGCCTCCTTCATGTTTTATCTCCTGTAATGAACTCTTTGTCAGTTTGTCAATTTTGACTAAGGACAGAAAGTTCATGTCTAGTAACAACACACAGACCGAATTTAAAATTATGGTTTGTATCATGATGTAATAATCCTCTCTCTTTTCCTTTAGTCAATATTTACCTGTTAGGTCAATATGTTATAATTTTGACTTCAAAAGAAGACACTTTATTTTACCTTCTCCAAGTGTTGGTTTTAGATACTTGTAATATCAAAATTGGAAGTTGAGCCGTCTGAGGCTCTTGGCCACATTCTCTTTGGGTTGAGTTCCTCGATCATCGCAGGGCAGGTTTCACTGCTCCCGGTGACCCCACAACACAGCTGTGCGGCTCTCAGAATGAGGCAGCTGAACTTTGAGCCACACTGGTTTCTCTCAGCTTTCCAGACAGCCCTCTCCTCTGTGGGAAATAGGTCTATTATATTATCCCATAGCAGCCAGGATCTCTTAGATGGATTTAGGTGTTCTCTAACATATTAATGTTACACGACTGGGTGGAAAAACCCAATGAATGCCCTGTAGGAGGATGGTCTCTGACTGTGAGACAGATGATAAACGGGGAATCTTAAATTCTTTTCCTTCTCTGAACTCTTTATTTTAATCACCCCATGTTGACACATTTTTCCATTTTAAAAACTGAGGGGAGAATCATCCCCCAGTGAAGAAGGAATAGGAGGCCAATAAATAGTTACAAAATTTGCAGATAAAATATGTGATGCTTTAGGACTAATTATCCAGGTAACCAGAGGAGCAAGTAGGGGTATGTATGTTAGTGAACTCTTCTGAGTCAACTTGGGTATCAGTCAGGATTCTTTCAGTGAGTCAGAACCGAAAGGGAATTGATTGACTCATGAACTGCCAAGTCCACAAGTAGTCTAGTTTCAAGTTCAAATGAGGTCATTGTGAGTCCCCCTTTGTTTCTTAGACCTGTTATTTCTATTGGCATGGTTATGTGGTAAAGATGTTTCTTGCCAGCTCCAGACTTACAGTGGTCCTTACTGTCTAGGGTCGTGGCTGGGGGAGAGACCCTCTTTCCTGAAGTCCATATCAATCCCTGAAAACAGACTCAGAATAAATCTACTTGGGTCACATGCCTATGCCTAGACCAGTGGTTATGAATAGGGATGGAGTATAGTGGAATTACATCAAGCATATATTTAAATTTAAGCAAATTCTCCTTTGTGCTTATATCATCAGTGTGCTGCTGTCTGCCCATGATGCTCTCTTTGTATACTTATTTTACATGTGTGCTCTTTTTTATATTTTGGTTATTTTGTACATTTTCACATATATGTGTATAATCACATGTACTATATTTGATAGATGATTTATGGATGTTCAAGAGCAAATCTTAAGTTTATAACCTAACTAGTCCCCCAGCCCCACTTAAGGTGCAATTCTACCAGCCTGCGTCATCTGACCATCTCTCTACCAGAACTGGTAGGGAAGGCAGGGCCTGGTAAAAACAGCTCCACCAGGAAGGGAAAGGGCAATTCTAAAAGGGAAAAAAGTAGGTCTTTTACCACAAGGGAAAAGACAACAGGCAAAGAAACCAATTATTGATTCATTCATTCAACAAGTATTTTTTGAATGCCGACTGTGTGTCAGGCATTCTTCTAGGCACTGGGTCTATGATAGTGAACTTTACACAGAAGGCTCTGCCATGCTGGAGCATACACTGTAGGGAGTGAGGCAGACAGTAAGCACATAAGCCAATGAAGATATGCTGTAGTATCCTAGTAGTGATGAGAGCTCTGAAGAGAAGACCATAGTACGCATTTTCAGTTACGGATTAGGTGCTTTAAGAGTGAAGGGGAGGAAACAGAGGGCAGAGAATCTCTTCTTGTTCTGGGATTCTCTTTCAGTGGACCCTTATAAGGTAAGGAGGATTTTGATGGGCAGATCCTGTTGAGATTATCCCATGTGTAAGAAAAGCATGAGCCAAGCAAGCCTCTGAATGGGATGAGGTAAGATACACTCTGGGAATAGAAATAGGTTTCCCATGACAGTTGCACACAGAGCATGCGGAGGATGCAGCCATAAGGCTGGTGGGTAGATTGGGATGAGACCATGCAAGGACATGAATAACACACATCACCAGATCCATGGTTGAGAAGATTACTAGCAACACTGTGGAGGGCTGGGTAAGAGAGGACAGAATAAAGGTAAGGAGCCCAGCTGTGGTGCTAAATAAAGGCTGTGGCCAGAATGGACAGGAAGGGCAGAGTTTCAGAGGTAGGATCTGCAGGATTTGGGATTAACTCACTTCTAGTGACTTGAAAGGGTTTGTTCATCATCCAAAATGAGTCTTCTTCTGCACATCTACTGATGTTTACTCAAAGACAAGAAGCCTTTAGAAATGGGAGACATCTTATAAAAATGGTTGTTTATTTAGGATAAAAATCTCATTTGTTGGTATACAATGAGGAAAGTAACGATAGTGCCAGTCACGGGGGTAGGTAGGGTGCCCAGCGACTGGGATTAGTGGCTTCAAGTCCTGTGGCCTCTGGGAGTAACCTGCATTCTCAGGAAGGATTCTGGGAGAGATTGCCTTGCTGTGCTTACCAGGCTCATCAATCTCCTTGTGCATTCACAGGCAACTTTGAAGTGGGAGTTCACATCGCTGACGTGAGTTACTTTGTTCCTGAGGGATCTGATTTGGATAAAGTGGCTGCTGAGAGAGCTACAAGTGTCTACTTGGTTCAGAAGGTAAAAATCAGTCTCTAGTTTCTTGGATTGAAAAATGTGCTTCTGTTTAGTCTTCTTTCTGTTTTTTGTTTGTTTCTCTTTTCTTAAAAAAAGAAAAACCATGACGAATGGCAACCTTCTCTAAACATCTTTTCTCACATCTAATAAGGTCTTAAGAAAAAAGAAAAGGTTTTCCCTGGAAAAGTGATTGTCCTCTGTTATTGTGTTTTCCTGTTATGCCCTTATGTGTTCAAGAGGAACCAAACTGAAGAGATGCCAAGGCAAGACACAGGTATTCCTCTCAGGCCTTCGGACTGGCCCTGCCACAGGAGTAACTCAGACAAGTAGTCAGCTTCAGAAAGAAATGAGGAAAAATAACTGCTTTCAAATTGTTGCTCCAAGCCAGTACTCAGCAAACAGCCCACACCAGCCACAGTTTTTATAAAGTTTTATTGCAACACAGTCACACCCGTTCATTTATATAATGTCTCTGGCGCTGTCACACTACCACAGGATGGAATGCACATTTTCTATTGGCCTTTTAAAAAAAAGTTTCGACCCCTGTTCTAGAGGGTGGGGGCTAATCTGCTCCTGACCTGCCCTTTACAGGGTAACCTAGAGTCTCAGAAATGGAAAAGCAAAGGGAGCTGAGGGGGAGCCTGGGCTTCTCCTCCTATTCCTGATTCCACTCCTGCTAAGTCAGTGCATCTCTATAGACGTCCTTTAACAAGTATTTAATGAACACCAGTTATCTACCTGGACTGCCCTAGGCCCTGGGGACAGTGTGAATTAAAGACCATATGTGAGTTATTTCCGCTCCCCTCACTGGAGCCTGTGAATTCTTCCAGGTTTCTCTCTCCTCCTTTTGACACTGTTCGTCTCCCTATTTGGCTCATCTTACTTCTTTGGCCGTGTCATGACTTGTGCTTCCTCCCTAGCTTCCTAGAATCCAGTGGTCCACTTTGGAATTACTACTTGCACTAGCTTGAACCTTCCCTCCTCCCATGCCCCAGGATGTGACTTCTGGTATTTGCTCTTTGATGCACTAAGGTGAGAGGTATATCCTCACTCCCCACCCACACATACTGTGGTATTAGGGGGCTGGAAACCTTTTACCTGGTGCCAAACCTGCTCCATTCTGGGACCTTCCAAATGTCATCACCTAGGGAAAGGATACAGTTGCCCCGTCTCCCTCCACTGCCTAATCTGGTTGGTAGCTCCCACTGCCAGCATGCCTGCGTGCCCATACAGCTAGCAGAAGGAAAAGCCAAGCTCTGAGCACTGCCCTTGCAAGAAGCATGTCCTGGTAGGCCCTTGTGGTTCAGGCTACCACCTCTCTTGACTCCTGAGGAAATTCACCCTGCTGCCTGCTCCAGATAGAAGTTTTTCTGTGCTAACCTATAGGTTTGAGAAAATCACCAGCGCAGGGATCCTGGAGAGGCCCTGGAAAGACAGTGTTCTGAGCCCCTGACCTTTAGGAACCTACAGATCTTGGCATAAGCACTGAGAACATTTGCAGGACAGCATTCTCCTTCTCCTAGTTATCACTGACATGTCTTCCCTACCATTCCTTCAAAACTAGGGCTTGAGAAACCCGTGCTCCTGGCTACCTGAACCCTCACTTCCTGCTGTTCCCTAGAATGGGTTGGCCCTTTTGTGGACATGCTGTCTAAACCCTGGCAGGGCAGACCACTAGGGGTCCATGTGCTGCTCACCTGAAGATGCTCCAACCCTAAGGTCCCAGGAACCCGACCCCATGTTCTTACCATGATAGGGCCTTGGCCACAGGGAAGGATGAATGTCATCTGGCAATGCTAAAGGTGGTGGTGGATCTTTTTAAAAGCCAGTGTTCTCCTGGGTTCTGTTTTTCTCCTTGCCAGAGATCTGAAAACTGTCATTGACTACTTCGTGTCACTTCTGCTGGATGACCTTGTGGCACCACCACTATACCCACTACCTCCCCATCACACCATTACCCAAAATATATCATCTGTCAGGAGTGTATTCAGACACAGAGACAGAGGAACTGTGCCCACATTCCAAATGCATAATTGGCCTGGGGCCCAAAGCTTATAAGTCCACCCAGCTATTAGAGTATACTTTCTTTTCAAGTTTGAAACCAAGGCTGTCAACAAATAGAAACATTAACTTGTGTCAGGAGCTTCTTAGACTCTCCCTCTTTCCTTTGGAGCCACTTCTGCCAGGACTGCTACAACTTCAATATAGCTATCATCTAAGGTTCCTACAGACCTAAGGTCTTCCATAGCTGTGCTCTGATGCACAGGATTAGGACACCTCATCTATACCTGGCAGCATATGTGATATGTGGATGATAGACTTCCAGATATACCTCTGCCAGGTCCAATAAACCGTAATGTTATTTGGCCTTTAAGTGCCTCAGCCATCTGCTAGTTTAATGAAAGCACAGAACTCTGAACAGAAAGGTCGTCACACAATGGAATCATCATTCGTTTCCCCAACTCAACCTTGTACAGACCCAATACTCCCCCACCTTACGCACATGGTCCTGGATCACTTATAACAGCACTCTTCATGGCAGCCTCAAGAAGGGTATGTTCTAGAATCCCTGGACTCCACTTCTAGCAAAGTGCCTACATGATGCCCACAAAGGTATTGGCAGTTCTGGAAAAGAAGTCCTCCGGGACAATCCAAAAGTTCCTAGGACTTCTGGTATTTTCCAAGTATTACTGAGAATTCCTCTCGTATTTCCAACGTGTCTATCCCAGTAACTAACCTCTCCAAAGGGAATAGATGAAAATTAACTCAAAATGGACCATAGACCTAAATGTCAAATGCAAAACTATAAAATTCCTAGAAGATAACATTGGAGAAAATCTAGATGCCCTTGGTTTGGCAATGACTTTTTTACTATACCAAATGCATGATCTGTGAAAGAAAGAACTGATAAGCTGCACTTAATTAAAATTAAAAATTTCTGCTCTGCAAAAGACACTGTCAAGAGACTGAAAAGACAAGCCATAGACTGGGAGAAAGTCTTTGCAAAAGACATATCTGATAAAGGACTGTTAGACAAAATATACAAAGAACTCTTAAAACTCAACAATGAGAAAATGAACAACCCAGTTAAGAATGGGCCAAAGATCTTAACAGACACTTCACCGAAGAAAGATATACAGATGGCAAATAAGCATATGAAAAAATGGCTCCACATCATGTCCTTAGGGAAGTGTAAATTAAAATAACAATGTGATACCACACCACCCCTATTAGAATGGCCAAAATCCCAAACTCTGACAACCTTGACTGCCGGCGAGATTGTGGAGCAACAGGGACCTTTCCTGCATTGCTGGTGAGAATGCAAAATGGTTACAGCCACTTTGGAAAACAGTTTGTCAGTTTCTCCTAAAACTAAACATATTTTACCATATGATTCAACAATCACATTCCTTGGTATTTACACAAAGGAGTTGAAAATTTACGTCCACACAAAAATCTGCACACAAATGTTGATAGCAGCTTTATTCTTATTTGCCAAAATTTGGAAGCAACCAGGATGTCCTTCAGTAGATGAATGGGTAAACTGGTACATCCAAACAATGGAATATTATTTGACGTTAAAAAGAAATGAACTATCAAGCTGTGAAAAGACATGGAGGAACCTTCAGTGCATATCACTAAGTGAAAGAAGCCAATCTTCAAAGGCTACATACTGTATGATTCCAACTATATGACATTCTAGAAAAGGCAAAACTCTGGAGACAGCAAAAGGACCAGTGGTTGCAGGGGTTAGCGGAAAGGGAGGAATGAATAGGTGGAGCATAGAGGATTTTTAGGGAGTGAAACTACTCTGTCATTGTGCATTTGTCCAAATCCACAGAATGGACAACACCAAGAGTGAACCCTAATGTACACTGTGGGCTTTGGGTGATAATGAACTATCAGTGCAGTTTCATCAGTCATGACAAATGTGCCACTCTAGTGGGGATGTTGAAATGTGAGAGAGGCTCTGCATGTGCGGGGCAGGGGATAAATGGGAAATCTCTGTGCCTTCAGCTCAGTTTTGCTGTGAACCTAAAACTGCTCTAAAAAATAAAATCTATTAAAAAAATTTTTTCAGGGGCAGGGAAAAGAAGAGACTGTTCTAAGCCTTGAATACAGCCATGTCATTTAGGGGCTGGAGATCCTGTTGCCTTTGGCCCAAATTTGGCTCCCCTCATACAGCTCAGCCAACAGCTGACAGTCATGTCTTCAACCCCATGGTGGAGGGTGCCGTGTGACATCCTCTACTCCCACTCCAGAGGGTGCTAGCACGGATGCGCGTTGTCCCAAATGGGAGCCAGAGCTGTCATCTCTCAATCCATGGAGGCCCTCCCTAGGGAAGCCTAGCACTCCTCTCGCCTGCCCCATAACAGTACTCTCTGGGTTACTGCAACCGAGAACATTTAAACAAAACCCTGGGGCTCTACCTGCTATGGGGGAATTGAATGTCTGGTTTCTTCACGGGTTCAGCTTTGCCTGCTGTTTATGCAAGGTGATCAGAACCACCATGTAGGTGTTTTCTGCCATCTTAGGAATGAGAGTAACTGCCAGGGAGAGCAGTGGAGTCGATTAGAGCTGTAAAATTCTGAGTCAGAAGCTGCATGATCATCTAAACCCAGTTATAATTAACAGTGTGTCATGAGCAATAGGTGCCCAGTCTGCGCTGAGGTACCTAAAAGATCCAGAACCTTCAGGGACCACTCAGTGAGAATGGCTAGCTGTGTCCTCATCTGAGCAGAGGATGTTCCACTCCAAAGGCTTTGCTTGTGTCAGAGCAACACTGTTGCTATCTGGCCTCTTCAAACCTAAATTTAGTGTTTAAGAACTTCTGTTTGACCCTCATCCCTCACAATGTCTATGACACCTGTGCTCAAGCGATGGGCAGATAAAGGACATGAGGGAATGCTGCACAAATTTATGTCCTACAAATATTGCTAACACCAGCACATGAGGCTTCCTCCCTGACCTCCTGTCCCATGGCCATGAAACCAGGGCCATCACCATTCCATTGTTCTCTATGTGAACGGATCCCCTGGAGCACAGCTCTGCAGTGCTGGCCTTCAGTTTGTGTTTGTATTTTTGGAGGGTCTGTTCGACATTTTTCAAGTTCATATCCACATGACCTTCCCAACCAGACAAGACCAATAACCTGGGACCAGAAGAATTATTGTTGGTGTTACACCCCTTCCTACTAACAACATTCCTTGTCCACAGTTTTCTTCACTCCTTTCTTTAATATCCCCATTCATAGTAATTGTAGCTTTAATTTCTGAGCTCCCCCAGCCATGGGGTAGCTAGCTAATACATAAAGAGCCATGAGTTATCTAGGAGGATGCTGCATTTTCTGGCAGGCCACAGGTGGGAATGAGGAATATACCAGTCAAGCCTGGATCTCACAAGTCATTCATATAGAAGATGCTGTTTGACTCTCCTCCAAGTACGTACACACCATCTGTTGGTACCAATACCCTGGACCTTTGGAAGCGCCAAAGGTCATTGAATCCATGGCCTCCAACTTCACCTCCCCCTCTGTGGGTGCCTGCCAACTTCGTCTGCACCGCTATACTGTATCTAGCTTACTAGCATTTACTTGGACCACCTGAGATAGGGAGCCCAAGTGTCTTCTAGCTTGTGACATCTGGAATTGCCACAGCAAATTGGCATTTGCTTTACTAGGAAAGGCAAATTGGTACAACCACTTTGGAAAACTGTTTGACAGTGTTATGGCCTGAATGTTTGTGTCTCCCGAAAATTTGTGTGTTGAAATCCTAATCTCCAATGTGATAGAGGTGGGGCCGTTGGAAGATGATTAGGTTATGAAAGGTGGAGCCCCCATGAATGGGATTAGTACCCTTATAAAAGAGACCCCAGAGAGTACTCTCACCACCATGTGAGGGCACAGCAGGAAGATGCCCTCTATGAACCAGGAAATGCTAGACACTGAATCTGCCATCACCTTCATCTTGGATTTCCCAGCCTCCAGAACAGTGAGAAATAATTGTGTGTTGTTTAAGCCACCCAGGCTGCGGTATTTTTGTTAGAGTAACCCAGACGGACTAAGTATCTTTCAAAGTTGAATGTGTACATACCTTGTGGTCCAGCAGTTCTGCTTCTAGGTATATACCCAGCAGAAATGGATACATATATTACAAAAAGAATGTGTAAGAATGCTCGTTGCAGCACTATTCAAAGTAGCCAAAACACTAGAAACTACACAGTACCCATCACCTGTAGCATAAATGAGTAAATTGTGATATATTCACATAGTGGAAGCTATACACCGATGAGAATGAAGAACTGACCACTCCACACTCAAACTTAATGATGAAAGAAGCCAGACACAGGACTCTACACTGTATGAGTCCACTTAAATAAAGTTGAAAAACAGGCAAAACTAATAGAAGTTAGGATAGTAGTCACCCTTGGGTGAAAAGGGCCCAAGTGGTGGAGGGACTTCTGATGGTTCTCCATCTGGGCACTGATAACAGTGTTCAGTTCATGAAAATGCATACAACTTTTCCTTTATGACTTGTGCACTTGTTTTTGCGTGTGTGTGTGTATCTATATATATATAAAATAATTTTTTTTAATTTTGAAGCTTTTTGAGGGGTGACTTCCACTCCACTCTGGCTTATTTTAGTATGTATATCCAGCCTACTCAGGCAAGGGAACCACATCAAAATCCAGGAACCTCACTCATAGCTTGGCCCTCCTGAGAACACCGCTCTGATATTTGTACACTGATGATACTCACTGTAACCTCAGGTTGGAAACATGCCATCCACACCTCTAGCCTGAAAATGCAGTCGGCCAAACCCAGCCTTTGCCTGGCGCAGGGCCTCTTAGGGAAAGAAGATGAGATTCCAAAATCCCTTTTATCTACAAAAACTATAATGTTATGATGGAAAGAGAATAGGAGTAGCAATCTCTTCAACTTTAAAGACCACATGAAGTGAAATATTCTTATAGAAAAGTTTAACTCTGCTCTTCAGATTTGAGTATTTAAGAATTTTAGACACAATTAGAGATTCTTCTTCTAAGCAGGTGGCTTTCTCTTATCTAGCTGCTGCATTCTCCTTTTATAACCAGGAATTATGTTTCCATGTATAACCAGAAAATGAAAAAATAAAATTGGATTAAATAACTAAGCATGTTTCCTTTTCTGTTCTCGTTACTTTGGGGTTTCATGATTGTCGCAGTTCTAGAATTTTTATTTGGGACTACAGAGTTGGGGGTCTGCTCCTAACCTCTGAAAATGGGGAGGTGGGTGGAGGAAGGGCCCTTGTGCTCTGAGTGGCTGCGGGCTTCTGCTGCCTGGTGCTGCCCCCAACTTGGCAGGAGCAAGTGGCGCCGGCCCACAACCTTGGACAGCAGCAGCTGTGCATTCTGATTCCTTTGAACCACTGCTGTGACCTTTCTTCCTACTCATTTTTGTTTCTTAAACGACCGTGTCCAGGAACTTTTCTGCTGTTTTCACTTTACTTTGCCTATAAAGGTCTTCTTAAAAGCTGGACGCGCTGCTTTCCTCCTGCTCCAGATTCTCTGCTTTCTCATTTGGCAGAATCATTTCTCCTAACTTCATCAGGTGGGGGAAGGAGTGTGTGTGTTGGGGGATGGGGGTGGGGTTGCCGGCTGATTTCCCATCTATAGGGAATGTGGCACTGATTTCTTTTCATTCAGTGCTACTGACCTGTAAGTAACTGGTGTCAGAATCACAATCTAAGCTTGATCTGGAGAATTATCCCATAGATTAGGACAGTAACAATGAAACAGATCTTGGGTCCAAATACCATCTTACTGTCCAGTGTCATCTTACTGTCTTTTAAATGAAATTCTTTTTGTTGGGATTTTACTCACGGTAATATTTGTTTACTCTTGTTAACAATAGGGTATACTCAAGAGGAAAGATAAATTTAAATATTGTTCTTTAAAATCTCATGAAAAAATGCTCTTTCTTTTTGATAAAAGGTAGATATCTGTTAATAGAGGACAGCTGTCTACCTGAACTTAGGCTTGTCCTTCTCAGAAGGCCCTGACATCTACCTAGTTAATGTCTCCCAACTGTCTTCTCTGAGAGGGAAATACAATATAATTGTAAAATTTAATTTTTAAAAATAAGTGAATTAAGTTTTAAAAGTAAAAGAAAACCTAGACAGTTGAAACCTAAACCTAAATTTTCTGCCTATTGGCCCAAGTACTCGTGTTATTTTAGGTGTGAAACAGCTCAAATGAAAGTTCACCCATAAATCTCTACGATATTTTATTGGTACTGCTTTATAATAGAGATCAAAGATTGGGATTGGAAGCCTGTCTTAATGTGGAGTCCAAAGAGTTTTAAGATGTTCCTTTCTGACCCCAGCAGGTTGTCAGTGTTGATGTTTTGTTAATGTCAAACTGTGTAGCAAAGAGTTGATCAAATTTGGAATTCATGGAAGTGTTGATATGAAAAAGAAAACTCTTTAAACAGAGATGTTGGCTGGAAAATGAATTATCTCTTTCCTTTAAGTTGCTTCAGTGTGTGAGTGGGGAGCTAGCTGAGTGTACCTTACTGTTAAAACTCAAAATCCTCAGAGAATAGGAGAAAACCTCACCAAGTTCTCAGGCTCAGACAGCCAATGGGCACTAAGGGTTTGAGGGAGGTTTGGGAGGCAGCAAAGGCCTGGGCACCTGAGGGCCGTCCTGGTACTAGAGGACCGACAATGGGTTGTTGACATCTGGCCCCCTCGAGCTATTGTAGCGCCCCTGTCACTGCTAGTCCTCCTGTTCCTCCTTGCCTAGATGATGGATTCTTCCCCTCTGTGGCCCTTTCTGTTGGTCACAGGGCTGTCCTGGCTAACCCGTTGCTGAACTTGGCCAGCCTGCCCACTGTGGCTTTAGCAGATGTTTCTGCTCTCTGAGGCTAATATAAGATTTTATGGTCTTGTTGGTACCCCCATCCAGCTGCCTTGGGCAGTGGTGTATTTACCTAAATGATCAATTTCTCTCAACTCTCCCAAGTGCTAGTCCAGAATGCTTAGAAAGTTGGTGTCCCGTCATCAGTGTCCCTTTTTTCCATGACCAACTTTTAAGGTCTGACCTGACCCAACTTTGATCCTGGCCCTGAAACGTGCTTAAGAGGACTTAGGACTCTATGGCTCTTTCCTTTTCTGCTACCTAAAGTGCTATCAGTCTTCATCCAGTTAGCATTTATTGAGTACCAGCTGTGTGCCAGGTGCCAGATATATAAAGATGAGAGAGATGCTGATCTTGCCCTGGGGAAGTCAGAGGAGGCGGGCATATAACAAACAGTTACAATACACTGGGCTCCCTGCGGTAACAAAAGTGCTCCCAAGGTGAGCAAGTATTACAGAGGGGAGAGAAGTTGTATCTGCCTGTGGTGGTGGTAGGAGAGGAGCTTCTACAAGAGCCAAGAAGGCTTCACAAAGCAATTGGTTTTTGAGACGTGTTTCACATTTTGAGTAGAAAATTTCTAGCTAGGCAAAAGTGGGTGGGGAGGACATTCCAGACAGCAGCTAGGAAAAGCATGGAACATTCAAGGAACAGTATGTAGTTTGGAATTGCTGGGGCATAAGTTGCAGGGGGTGCCAAGAGATGAAGATACAAAGAGAGGCCTGGAGTGGTAGGCTAAAGAACTTGCACTTCATCGTGAGGGGAGGTAGAGAAGTGACATGGTCTCCTTTGACTAAGATAGAAATCACCTTAGCAACCGTGTGGTTGACGAATAGTGAGGCTAGAGGCAGCGAAATTGTTATCAGTACCAGAGCCCTTGCCCTCAGTCGTGGCCCCTTGAGGGTTTGAGTAACCACCCAAAACAGATGGGAATCTCTGCTCACAGAATCTTAAGAGAGTTTACCAATGTGGAGGTGTCCAACTGGACCCCAGGAGAAATAGAACAATAGATGTCTTCAGCCTGGTACCGAAATGGAGATCCTGAACTAGGAGCATTTCACATTCACCCCCAAATTGCATCCCCTCTCAATCCAGCAATCCATATCACACAATGCAGAGTGAAGCTAGGCAAATGGGAGAAGTTAGCTTCCCACTGTTATCTTTGCTACCTCCTGGGAAATAAGCTTTGGAGGCCCTCTACCAGCTTCTCCTTGAGAGCTCTTGGTCACTGAACACAGAGGATCCAGGCTTTACTGAAGACCTCTTGGCCCCAGTGAAGGTGTTTGGACCCTCCCTCATTAGCAGGACAAGCAAAAATCAAATTACCGAATTCAGCCTGTCATCTACTGGGGAAGGTAAAGGCACTGTGTCCTAATGTAAATGAGATTACAGATTATCCTTGGGTTGAACTTAGCAAGAAGATGCAGAAGTCTAGAGAAGAATAAGGAATTCTTATCCAGAATAATTTCCACTCCTGAATTCCACTACTGGTTTAGGAGACTATTAGAATATATCCCAAGAGACACAAAGGTGAACAGTGGAAGATGGAGAAGAAAAGACTCATTCGAGAGAGATCTGGAATGTAAAACCTATGGGACTCAGGAACAGATTGGATGTAGCAGGGAGAAGAGGGCAGAGAAGTCACAAGGTAACACCCAGGTGTGTTCTGTGGGAGAGGAGTATGTGTGTGTGTGGTTTTTTTGTTGATTGCTTATTTAACTGGGGGTAGGGTGCTGCTGTTAAGAGAAATAGGAAATACAGACAGAGGAGCAGGTGCAGGGAGGAAAATGCTGAACTTTGTGTTCTGCATGCACAGTTTGAAGTATGCATGGGAAGTTCTAATCCATGTGTCCGGAGGGTGCCGTAATAGAGGGATCTGGAGTTACAAGGAGATGCAGGACTAGAAATGCAGGTATGGATGGGATTTGTGGCAGTACAAACCCAGGAGTGAAGGAGATCCTTGGGGAAAACATACAGTGAGAAGAAAGGAAAGCGAAGCGCAGAGGGTGAAGAGCCCAACACTTAAGCCGGCTGAGGAAAGGAGTCCAGCAAGGAGAGTCTCAGACTGCCCATTAGTTCTGTGTTTCAAAAAATGCATGCACCTGTAATATGTAACATTTTACCTGATGTATAGTCACTTAGGTGTGCACGGAAAGAAGACAGAGGTTCTATACCAACATGTTAACATTGTTCATTCTAAGGCATGAGGCCTCAAAATTTTTACATTCTCGTGTTTTGGTTTGTTATCACCTAAAATTTCTACAGTAAACATATAGTTTTTGTAATTTAAAAATATCATATTGGGTTAAGAAGTGAAAGGAAAGTGAGAATGAAGATAGGAAGCGGAAACTATTTTGAGAAGCTTAAATGAGAATGAAAGGGAGGGCCCAGAGGGAGGGGGAGTCTAGATTGGGCAGGAGAGTATTGTTTATTGTTCTTAAGAGTTGGAGACCCACCTTTATTTAAGGTCTATGAGGAAAACAGAGACAAACAGAACAGATAGCTAGTTGAAAAGCGTTTGGGCAGGGAGGGGGTGGCTCAGAAGTACAGACAGAGGCCAGGCTCTGACAGGGAGGGCACTTGGGAGATATCAGGCGACTGAGCTGCACATGGAAGTTAGGCTGAAGGAAGGGACTGGAAGTATGCTTGGGAGGGCTTGAGTCTGAGGTTCTCAGTTTTCTCTGTGAAAAAGAATTGAGGTTTTCTGCTGAGAACAGGGGAGAAGGCAGTTGGGTCGGAGGTTTGAGGAGAATATTAAAGTTTTGGAATAGAGTCTGAGGGCATGGAGGAAGGAGCTAACCAAAGACAACTGAAAGGATGGGCAAGCCTCCACTGAGGTAAGAGCCAAGACTGTAGAGATAAACCTCCACATAGTCTGGTGACTTTCTCCATCACCGCTCAGCTAGGAGTTGCAAAAGCAAGAAAAGAAGATTTTAAGATTGATTGCAGTGTCTGTAGAGTTGAGACAGTGAAAATGAGGGAGTTGGAGAACTTTGAAGGAATTATCCATGTGGCCCACACTGAGTAGGGAAGCTAATGAGGGCAAGGCAGGACACAACTGCGGAAGCTATCCAGGAGTCGGGGTGCATAAGGGTTTGTACCGTGCTAGTGACGGCCAGCAGTTTCTCAACTCCTGGAGAGACCGTTCTTCTCTTTTCCAGTTATACACCGTGTTCTGCCCTTATCGCCCCTGCCTTGAGTCTCCCCAGGTGCCATGGCAGATCTGACATAGCCAGTGAATGTGCGTGGACCACTATGCTGTTGACCAGGCGGGTCTCCTCTGAAATAACAGGACTGGTATTTGAGGAAGCAGCTTATCGAGAGTGGCTGCCTATCTCTCCAGCTGCCTCCCATGGGGATCCTTCTGTGCTATGGACTTGACACATGTGCTAGGTGTCATGGAGCACATTCCCAGTGGCCCCTGTAGAAATCAGGCCCAATTTCTGAGAGACCATGATGTGCCAAACCACAGATGTGATTGTAACATCTTCATTCCTTTGCCTTTGAAAGACAGAGAAATACCATCTGCTATTTACAAAACTTTGTGGACATACAGACTGTTTTCTCTGAATCCCATCTGAATTCTGCCCCAAGATCTGGTGAGAGTTTATTAAAAGGAATACCCTTTAAAAATTAAAGTTAATTATATTACCCCAAAAGTATTAATGTTTAGGTTCTTCACAAGCACTTAGGTTCTTTGGCATCTGGCCATTGCAGTGTTAATATTAAAATGTTATCTTCTATATAAGATACAAGATACTAAGGAATGTTTATACCCTGAGCCAGCCACTGAGTGTGCCAATAGTTTTTAGGAGAGAGTAGCCAAAACTGTTTATCTTATACTTAAAATGCTAGCTGCCTATGAAATTCTTATGTAAAGATGTTTACATAGAAATTTATCATGTATTTCATAGAATGTTTTAGGTGATGCAATAAACAGTAAACATAGAAAAAATAGGTGATTCATTTAGGGGGCAAAAGTCAGTCATTCATTTGCAAACTCAAAGTGTCTCCTCTGTGTCCAGTGCTGGATGGAGAGACAGGAACAAGAGCTGGTCCTCATTCCTGCAGATTCCATGGTCTAGCAGAGGGGATAGGCACATAAAGAGGCAATTAGGGTGAGTGTGTTAAGAGCTGTAGAAATGTCGCGAAAGAGCAGGGAGGATGGAGTAAGTGATTGTTTAGGACTACCTCAAATCCTTTTTGAAAGAACGGGTGGGTGGGAGGGAGAAGTATACAAAACACAATACAGACTTCCCCGGGGGAATCTGGAAAAGCCTTTTAGAGATGATGGTGAGCTGAATCTTAAAGGATGTGCAAAAGTTGGCCAGATGCAAAACGTCCAGAAAGGTGTTCCAGAAAGAGGGAACAACATGTGCAAGAGCTGGAGTGGCAAGCAGGCCTGGCAGGGCAAAGGTGTGCAGTGAGCAGGTCCACGTAGCTCGGTTACGGTGTGGAAGGGAAGTGCCAGGGCAAAGGCTGACGGGGAAGGCTGAGCCAGGTGACCAAAGGACGTGGTAGACCGTGGGGTGGCCAGTGAGCTGACTTTTCTTGAGCGTCTTCAAATCGTTTTACTAATGAGAAAACAGAGACTCATAGAATCATACTAGCTTGCCCAAATAGTACAGGGAGTGGTGGGCCCAGGATTAGACCCCAAGTCTATCTGGCTTCAAAGCCTTTGCTCTTTTTCCTGCATTGTGCTGCTGATGAGTCTGGACTTCACTCTATTGTTTAATGGCCTTTAGGCATTTTTTTTAGTGGTAAAGGCATTTTTGCAAATAAAATCTTAACCTTAAATTCCAATATATAAAAACAGATCAAGTTGTATTTCATTAGCATAAATAAGCTCTTTTATTTGTGGATAATTTTAGATTTACAGAAAAGTTGCAAAGACAGTACAGAGAGGTCCCATATACCACACCAATTCCCCCGTTGTTAACATCTTACATCACTGTGGTACATTTGTCATGACTAAGAAGCTGACAGTGGAACATTACTATTAACTAAAATCCATACTTTATTTGGATTTTGCCAGTTTTTGCACTCCTGTCTTTCTGTTCTAGGGTCCAGTCCAGGGTACCACATTGTATTTAGTTACAATGACTTTCTTTTGACAAACACGGAAACGTGAAGTCAAGAATTATGTTACATTCTCAGATACTCTGCTTTGTGATTCAAAATAAGATATGCCTTGAACACTTAGAAGAAATGCTATCTGTAGAAAAGATATTAAGCCCTTGACTACAAGCATGCAGGGTGAGCAGCCTGCTACCAAAGTACTGTGGGTATGATTATCTGATAATGCAGCCCAGAGAAGAATCCAAGAATGCACTCCCAATAAACTCCATTTAGTCTGTCTTACTCAGCTTGGGCTGTCATACAATATACTATAGACCGGGGTCTTAAACAACAGACATTTATTTTCTCACAGTTCTGCAGGCTGGAAGTCCCAGATGGAGGTGCTGGCCAGTTCGGTTCCTAGCTGAGGGCTCTCTTCCTGGCTTGTAGACAGCTGTGTCCTCACATGACCTTTTTTCTGTGTGTGTGCAGGAGAGGGAGGGGGAGTTACCTCTCTTTCTATCAGATCAGAGCCCCACTCTATGACCTCATTTAACCTTAATTACCTCCTAAAGACCCCACTTCCAAATACAATCACATTGAGGGTTAGGGCTTCAACATGGGAATTGGTGGGGGACGCAGTTCAGTCCATAGCATAGTCCAAAGGCTGAAATTACATGAAGTCTTTACAATTCAATCATGAGACAGTATGGTATTGAAATTTTCCCCATTTTGTACAATGTGTTTATGCCGGTAAAAATGTTTTGTTTTGTAAAACACTTGATAGACGCAAGAAAATGTTAAATATTTAGATCACGTTTTAATATTCGTTAAATAAGTTAACAATGAAAATACAGTGTCATCTGAACAGATGGTGCAAAAGCAATGGCAGGAAAGAAATTTCAGAAGTGATTGTCTCATAAAAGCTGTTATCAGAAGTTTTCAGGTGGTCATTAGGTTTCATATTGGTGTTAAAAAGACAAGGCATCCTTCAGAACCCTGCCAGGTAATGCCGTTCAGTTACTTTATTTGTTATTGGTGTGGGCCATGAGTTCTAGAATTTACTTTTCCATACCAAAGCTTATTTACTGTGCTGATGGTTCACACAGAATTGGAAACCACTGGGGTTTGTTTTGCTTCTGCTGATAGAGAAGCTTAACTAGTTAACTTTCCCTCAACTGGAACACAGTTGCCCCTCGTGTGTTTTACTTCTCAACTACTTAACACAGAGTTACAGTGTTACCCATGCTTAACACTGCAGATGGAGTAGGTCCACAGTAAGTGTATTGAATAAGTGGCTGTTAGTGCTGCGTTTTTCACCTGGGTGGTGGAGTGAATGATACTGCCGTTAATCAAGAAAAATGTGAGAGAAAGAGTAGATTTAAAGGAGGGAGGGAGAGACTTTGAAGTAGCTTTGGGAAATCCAGGTGGAGATACTCATTTCATCTTTGGAATTTTAGAGAAAATAAATAACTTTCTGAGATAGCTGTAAATCATCATTTGAAAGTAAGTTGAAGAGAACTTTTTTTGCTGAGAAAGATTTGCTCTGAGCTAACATCTGTTCCAGTCTTCATCTGTTCTGTATGTGGGTCACTGCCACAGCATGGCTGCTGAGTGGTGTAGGTCCACACCCAGGATCTGAACCCAGGCCAGTGAAGCGGAGCACAGTGAACTTAACCACTAGGCCACGGGGCTGGCCCCGAGAACCTTTTTTTAATTAAAGAAGGTGTGCCATTGAATCAGTTTATTATGGGATAGAAAGATCAATAAAGGGAAGAAATAATTTAGGCTTAAAAATTGCAGAATGAATGACTAGTTGACCACAGTGTTCATCTGGGGAACCTGGATTTATGAACCTTTCAGTGATATTTTATTGGAGTATTCTGTTAATGTTCCAACATGTGATTTAGTCATTTGTGGTAGTTTCAATTACTAAAGCATTGATTCAGCAATTTTACTTTGATGAAACTCTGTCACAAGTTTACACTCAGCCTTTGGGTTCTTTTATTTTCCCTAGCTTTATTGAGGAATCATTGACAAATATAATTGAATATATTTAAAGTGTACAATGTGATGATTTGGTGAACATATACAATGTGAAATGATTGCCAAGATCAAGATAATTAACACGTCCATCACCTCACATAGTTAATTCTTTTTGTGTGTGTGGTGAGAATGCTTAAGATTTGCTCTCATCAAATTTCAAGTATATAATACCCTGTTATTAACTATAGTCACTATGCTGTACCTTAGATCCTCAGAACTTATTCATCTTATAACTGACTATGTACCCTTTGACCTACATGTCCCCATTTCCCCCTCCCTGCAGCCCCTGGCTATCTCCATTCTACTCTGTTTCTGTAAAATCAGCTTTTTTTTTTCTTTTAAGATTCCATGTATAAGTGGTACCATACAGTATTTGTGTTTCTCTGTCTGGCTTATTTCACTTAGCATAATGCCCTCCAGGTTCATCCATGTTGTCACAAATGGCAGAATTTCTTTTTATGGATGAATAATATTCCATTTATGTGTATGTGTGTATATATATATATATATATATATATACACATTTTATTTATCCATTCAACCATTGATGGACTCTTAGGTTGTTTCCATGTCTTGGCTATTATGAATAATGCTACAATGAGCATGAGAGTGCAGATATCTCTTCAAAGTACTGATTCCATTTCCTTCAGATAAATACCCAGAAGTGGGATTGCTGGATCATATGGTAGTTCTGTTTTTAATTTTTTTAGGGAATTCCACGTTTTCCATCATGGCTGTACCAATTTACATTCCCCCAACAGTGTACAAGGGTTCCCTTTTCTCTGCATCCTTGCCAACATTTGTTATCTCTTGTCTTTTTTGATAATATCCATCCTAACACTTGAGGTGATATAGACACTAAGAAAGCAGTCCCACTTACAGTAGCATGAAAAGCTATAAAATACTCAGAAATAAATTTAACCAAGGAGGTTAAAGACCTGTACACAGAAAACTGTAAGACAATGATGAAAGAAATTGATGAAGATGCAAATAAGTGGAATGATAGTCTGTCTTCTTGGATTGGAAGAATTAATATTATTAAAATGTCCATACTATCCAAAATGATCTACAGATTCAGTGTAATCCCTATCAAAATTCCAGTAGCATTTTTCACAAAAATAGAAAAAACTATCCTAAAATTCATATGGAACCACAGAAGACCCTGAGTAGCCAAAGCAATCTTGAGAAAGAACAAAGCTGGAGGCGCCACACTTCTGATTTCAAACTGTATTACAAAGCTGTAATAATCAAACCAGTATGGTTTGTTAGTGCCATCAAGTCGATTCCGACTCCTAGTGACCCTGTGGACAGCAGAGTGGAACACTGCCTGCTCTTTTTGTGCCATCTTCTCACCTTCCATCACTATATCAGACAACACTCTGATGCTATTCGTAGGATTTTCGTGGCCAATTTTTTCAGAACTGGGGGGCCAGGTCCTCTTTCCTAGTCTGTCTTAGTCTGGAAGCTCCGCTGAAACCTGTCCACCATGGGTGACCCTGCTGGTGTTTGAAATACTGGTGGCACAGCTTCTGGCATCACAGCAACACGCAGCTACCACAGTATGACGAGTGACAGATGTGTGGTTCCTTGGCCAGGAAACAGACCTGGGCTGTGGCAGTGAGAGCACTGAATCTTAAGCACTAGACCACCAGGGCTGGCAAAAATAGTACATACTAGCATAGAAACAGACACATAGACCAATGGAACAGAATGGACAGCTTAGAAATAAACCCACATATATATGGTCAACTGATTTTTGATAAGGGTGCCAAGAACACACAATAGGGAAAGGATAGGGGAAAGGAATGTTTCCAGTTCACATTCACATTTGACTATAGAGGCCCATAGAAAAGTAGCAGATAGTGTAGTCTTTCTGCAGAGTCTTCAAGAAAAAGAGCTGCATCCATCTTCAGCTTGCTCTTGAAGCTCAAGCTGTTCACCAGAACTCTGCCCTCTGGGCTGCTTCTAAGCCTGTGATAAACTCCTACAGATTGGAGAAGGATGCTCATGGGCCTGTTCTCTGTTTGCAGGTCATCCCCATGCTTCCCAGGCTGCTGTGTGAGGAGTTGTGCAGCCTCAATCCTATGACTGACAAGCTGACCTTCTCCGTGATCTGGACACTAACTCCAAAGGGCAAGGTAACAACTTACATCCGTGTCCATTCCTTTCATTGAGTCCCTGTTAAGCACCTACTATGTGCCTGGTGCTGAGTTGGAGTCCCATGGTGGTAGGATGAGGACGCTGTAGGGGCAGCTGCCATAGAAGAGCCCCTGCCTATGAAAAGCTGTCAGTCCATTTAGAAGGCAAGACTGACCCTAAGCGGTTAGAAAGCAGTTACTTGATTTTTATCTATTACCAGGTGAAGGAAGAAGGTGCGTAAGCAGAGTCACGTGGGGGAGGCTTGGTCGGGAGGTGGGGGTAAGTGAAGGCGAGTGTGGATGGGCAGCGGCAGGAGGAGCAGCCTGTGCTGCAGTCGGGAGAGCGGGCCCTGTGAACTCAGGAGGATCTCTGGGAAGGGTGCTGAGTGGGGGAGATGGCGAGCCTCACGTGCCAGTCCCAAGTTAATGGTTCCTCTGACGTGTCATGAGTCATGAGAAAGGTGACAGTCTAGAAAGTTAGTGCTGCCTCATTGTGCAGGACGACCTGGCACTTTGAAGATGAATTAAATTTGTCCAAGGTAATGCCATAATCAAAGCACAAGGTGGTAAAATCATGTACTGAGAACAGAGAGGAGAAGAATGTCAGGCATTCCCTAAATATAGGGAATAAATGAGACAGATAAATGAAAGATGACTCTAGAAAAAACTAGTCCCCTCCCTCCAAAACAGAAACAAATCTAAAGATCCAAAAATAGGGTAATGATTAAGTAAGCTATGGTACCGACTCAATGGAATATTATGCAATTACTAAAGCTATGACAATGACCATGTAAGAACATGGGAAATGTTTATGCTGTAATATTAAATGGAAGTTAAAAAAAAAAGATATTTAATTATAAAGAGGTTCCAAATAAAGATGGAGGATCAAATACCCACATTTACTTTCATTCCCTCCCAAAACCTCACTAAAACAACAGTAAAGAGATTTTTTTTAAAGACATAAACCCACAAGGACAAAGAGAATGGGATAGGAGACAACAGCAACAAAATTTTGGAAGATGAGGAGCAGATGGATGAGTGGTAACTGACTTAGCAGTCCTGAGAAAGCTGAATCCTGAGCCAAGAATAGAGAAAGCCAAGGAACAACCGAGTTTACACAGCAGAACCCTAAAGAAATTCAGAAATTGACAACACCAGTTAACTGTAAGGTGGGGAAGAGGTGTGTGAAGAGGAGATTAACTGTATTTTGGTTGAAAGTTTATTTAAAAAGATTGCCCCTCCCATAACTTAGACCAAAAATTTATTCTCTGGACAGGATGAAGTAAAGGATGTCTGAACTAGGGGACACCAAGCATACTTGATGGTAGTGGTCCCTCAGGGGAGGTTGAGTGAATGCTGGCATACTGAATGTTGAGGCCCAGCTTGCTTTTCCCACCAACCTCAGGATTCTAGTAGCCAAGCCTATAGTCAGGAGGTGGAAAAATCTTTCTCTGAGGAATCTGAGTAGGGAAGAAGACTTAAAGATAGTAACCTCAAGGGTCTCCCACCCAGCAGCCCAGCTGTGCCTCCCTACAGTAAAGCTCACGGACAATAAGCTCCACCCACACAAGCAGAGCTTTTAAGGGTTTCACTGAAATCAACTTTTTAGTATTTCATGTTTGTGTATGAAGAGACACCCAGGAGGAAAGCCTCTAACATGAAGTAGGGAAACCAAAACAAACACACAGAAAAAAGCAGCGAGGATGGAGCCAACTATACAGGGGAAAGAAACTATCATTTATATCCTCAGAGAATTTATTTTTAAAAGAAAGTATCTATATCACAAGATCTAGATATTTTTAAAAGGAAACATTCAGAGGGGAAAAAAGAGCTCTTGGAAATTAAAAACATGATAGAAGTAATGAAGAAGACTCAAGATTCTGGTTGGAAGAGAATGTTGAGGAATTAGTCCAGAAAGAGAAAAGATAAAATTAGAGGACCAGTCCAAGATATCCAACCAACATCTGTTCAATGATCATTCCAGAAATAGAGAACAAAAAAAAAAAACAGAGGAAGAAGTGATCAACAAGATAATTCAAGGAGCTGCCCCTTAATGAAGGATGTGACTTTCCAGATTGAAAGAGCCCACTGCCCAGCATGGTAGTGGAGGCCTGTCACCTCCAAACCACATCGTCGTAAAATTTCACAACACTGAGGACAAAGAAAACATCGTATAGGCTCCTGAAGGAAAAACAAAAGAATCACATACAGTTGGGCAGAACTCAGAATAATTTAAGACTTTTCTGTCATAACCCTAGAAGCTAGATGACAATGAAGCAAAGCTTTCTAATTTTGGGAAGATTGTGATTTCTATGCTAAAATTCTGTACCCAGCTAAGCTATCAGTAAAATGTGAGAGTAGGAAAAGCCATTTTCAGACATGCAAGTTCTCAAAAAAATGGACCTCTCATACACCCTTTCTCAGGAAGCTACCAGATGTGCTTTACCGAAAAGAGTAAATCAGATATAGTATTCAGGAAGCAGATGCACCAACATAGGGAAGAAGTGAAAGAATCCTGTAGATCACAAGTCAGCAAACTTTTCCTTTAAAGAACCAGATAATAAATATTTTCGACTTTATAGGCCATTGGATCTCTGTCACAGCTACTCAACTCTACCATTGTAGCATGAAAGAACATAAATGAATGAGCACGCCTGTGTTCCAGTAAAACTTTACTTAAAAACAGGAGACAGGCTGGATTTGGCCTACAGGCCATAATTTGCTGACACCTGACCTGGATGATGGTGAAGAAAGTTCATAGGAGACTAGAGCTACACAGATATAGAAGACAGCTGATCCAGATTGGAGCAGGTCAGAAGGCATGAGGAGAAATGAAACAGTGAAAATATCTATGTGTCTGAATTTTTTGAGAGATTCTTTAGACTAGCAGTTATCAAACTGTTTCATCTCAGGACCTGTTACACTAAAAAATTATTGGGAACCTCAAGGAGCCTTTGTTTATGTAGATTACACTGTTTCCCTATTAGAAATTGAAACCAATGAAAATTTTAAACATTTGCTTATGTCAATTAAAATAATAAAAATAAACCCAATTCATGATATGTTGACATTTTATGAAAAACAGCTATTTTCTAGAACAAACTTAGAGAAGCTTGCTCTACATTTTTGTAAATCTTTTTCACGTGTGTCTTAGAGAAGACGTTAAACTGGGTTCTCATATGTGCTTCTGTATTCAGTCGGTTGGGATAAGTTATTTTGATTGAAGTATGTGAAGAAAATCCAGCTTCAGGCAGATAGATAGTTGGGAAAAAAAAGGAGTATTTTAGTAACTTTTTCAGATAATTGTGGGTATTCCTCTTTGTACTACACCAGAATTTGACAGTAGTTTCTTAGTTGCAATCTAGAATCTGAAACCATATCTGCTATCGACTGGATTGTGTTCCCTCCCCGAATTTCATATGCTGAAGCCCTAACCCCCAAGGTGACTATTTTTGGAGGTAGGGCCTATCAGGAGATAATTGAGGTTCTGTGAGGTCATAAGAGTGGGGCCCTGATCTGATAGGATTAATATCCTTATGAGAAGAGACCAGAGAGCTTATGCTCTCTCCCTGCCATGTGAGGACACAGTGAGAAGGCTACCATCCGCAAGCCAGGAAGAGATCCCTCACCAGGAACCAAGTTGGCTGGTACCTTGATCTTGGACTTCCCAGCCTCCAAAACTGGGATAAATAACTATCTGTTGTTTAAGCCCCCAGTCTGTGGTATTCTGTTATGGCAGCCTGAGCAGACTAAAACAATATGGATTGAACTTTTTTACCAGGTTACATTAAAATCTGTTCGTCTGCCTTACACTTTGAATGGATCTTTACCTATGCTTGATTTTTTATCATGCATTTAGAAATTTAGGCCCTTTAGAAAATATTGGCTCATTATGCTGATCTTCTAAATGTGGACACCTTTCATTATATGATATCAAAAATCACATTTGTTAATATCACTACCGATCTTAGACAAGCCTTTAAGTATTAGGAAATATGTGTATCGTGTTAGATACAAAATTTCCAAAATTCTAATTTTTATGAAAGCTCAAATTTTATCATTGGCAATACATAATGTCAGCTGTTTTCCTTGAAGTGCCAAATAACCATAGTTTGTGTGTCAGTTGTTCCTTCAAGTAAAAATGGTGTTCTGTGAAAAAAGCAATTAGTTCAGCTCACAACTGAAAATTATATAAATGCTTTTCCTCAAGACAACCATCATACTTCAGCATACGGCATAAGTGGGAAAGACAAGTACTCAAAGACTGAGACTTAATAAAATTAATAACTTTCACTGCTTCATCAAGAACATTCGGAAGTGAACTAGCTTTTTTTCCCGTAAGTGTGAGGTGGTGAAGAGTACCCTGACCAGGGTACCATTTGTTGCCATTGCCTGATTCATGCCAAGGTACCAGCTGTTTTCTCCTCCACTGCTTTTGTACTATGAGTGCAAATGTCAACACTTGGAAAAGGGCAGATAATGCCTTAGCATTATTATGGAAATAGTCTGACGCCATGGATCCCTGAAAGGGTCTCATGGAGCCCTGGGAGTCCACAGACCAGAGAACCACAGTTTTAGACAGTTGATGGAAAATTTGGGATGGATTAATATACAGAATATATACAGAAAAGCCAAGCAAATTAAAACAAGACAGTTATTAATTCCAGTGAAAATAAAAAGTTGTGGAAGAAAGAAAAGTAACACTTAGTATTTTCATAAATATAATAGTTAAGTTTGATAGTTATGATGTAACTTTATTGGGAGGAGAGGGCCTGGAGCGGTTATGTGGGTTTGGTTGGGGGAAGTGAGTGTATGTAGAAAGAAAAATAAATTCTCTTCTTCTGTAGTGAAAAGTTTGTGTATAATGCTTAAACTGAAAAATCAAGAAGTAGCAATCAAGCTGGTTTTATAGAAATATAAAAGTAAGTACTGAAATAATCTGCTAAAAGAGGTGAAAGTGGTTATCCTTGGGGAGGGGCAGAGGAGGGAGAGGGGTGGAGGGCTGCTGTTTTCATAGTAAGCCTTTAAAACCATTTGACTGTTTGAACTATGGATACTTTAATTTTTATTTTGAAAAATTTTAAACATATGTAAAAGTTAAAAACATAGCACAATAAGCCCACTATCCCTATCTCCCAGATTCAACTATTGTCAACATTTTTTTTTCTTTGCCAAAATATTTTAAAACAAACCACAGACATCATGTCATTTCACTCATACTTATTTTGATATATGACTCTAAATAAATTGTACATTTTCTTACATAATCACAATGCCGTTAGCACACCTAACAATTGATACTAATGCCTTGGTTTCATCCAAAATCCAATACATAATTACATTTCCCAGATTGTCTCCCATTGATTTGTCCAAACTGGAATCCAAAACAAGTTACACACATTACATTTGGTTTTTACAACTCCTAAATATCTGATAGTAAGTTCCTTTTTAAGAGTCAAGAAGCAAACACTGTCTGAAATACGAAGAAGGATTTGTGAAGACAGTATGCCAGCAATCAGATTTTGGTGGGGGCAGGAACATGCACGGGGAAAAAAAAGAATGAAAAAGACCAGAAGGAAGTAAAATAGAATGCCAACAGTGGTTGTATTTGGGTAGTAAGACTATGAGTAATTTTTTCTACTTTTTTGTATTTTCTACTGTTTTTTTGAAAACATGTATTGCTTTTATATTTTTATAAATGCTTATTTTTGTGAAAGTTTAACTAAATAGAGAATAAAAGCCCATAGAAGAAAACTAACTTGAGTCAACAGAAAAGAACTTTGAATCTGAATTATGCCTGCCAGGGTCAGACCCAAGAAATAAAAAGCTGCCTGACCTAATGAGCTTCTAAAATATGAGGGTCATAAAAGAAGAACTAGAAAGAGGCAAACTCTGAAAACTCAATTGGTCTTTAGGGTTTCTGTTGGAGGCAGTGTAGTGACCAAGCCTTCTGGCACCAGGAGGCTGGAGAGCAGGTGTGAAGTAGACACAGCATCCAGGAGGGGATGCTGGGCCTCCATTAAACCAAGCCAAATAGGAAGTGCAAGGATTTGGACTAGGGACAGTCATGGAGCAAGACCCACTAACCACGCTCCTTGTACTGTGGTCATCCAAACACCCTACTCAGACCAAGAGATCACATGAGAGGCAGACCTGGTTGGTTAGTCCTGGGATGTAGTGACAGATGAGTGTCTCTTACTCACAGTCAAGATGCATGAAATGAGAGGTCAGATTCCAGACTCCTGTCCAAGGGATACTGCTTGTGCAAGGCAACTGGCAGGGAAAGCCTGTGTTGGGGGCGGGGGGTGAGGGGGCATGCAGATAGGAGAGTCAGGGAACCAGAGAAAGCCGGTTAGGAGGGAGGTGAGCCTGCATCAAGAACCCGAATGAATGAGGAGGAGGGTGGCCAAAGCCTGACGCTGGGTTTGTATGTACTGGTGGCCTCTTGTTGTATAAGGGCTTGGACTTAGAAAGAGCCAGAGCAGGGCCAACAGCATCATGCCCCTACTGCTGTATGACACAGCCACCAGTTCCACCTGGACTTGAAGTGGAGAAAACTTTGTGCTTTTCCTTAGTCTACTGGAATGTCTTACTTTCTGGAGCAGGTGTGGTCAGCTATAGAAAGGCTATTCTAACTTTTTTTAAACATTCACTAGATTTTTTGAAACATCCAAGAAAATCTTGGTCTTATATGCTTTCATTAAACCAGTGACCAGATTTTTAGATTAGTAAACTCTAAAGGATCCATTTTTGATGTATTTCTCACATATTAGTTGTGAGAATATTGTTCTCTGATCTAGAAATTTGTGATTATATATTGTCATAAGGAAAAACAAACCTAAATAAATCTTATGCTTTATAAGATTCAACTCTGGTACCGTGAAATCTACTTTGACCGTGTCAGTCCAGTGACCTCATTATCTCCTGAACATCTCTGTCATTTCTGTCTCACTTAGTGCTAAGGTCCTGCAAAACAGAGACCACGTCTCTGTGCCCCACTTCAGAGGCATCTTGATTTGGTCTTACACTTTAAAGAAAGTCACAGCAATGAATCTGACTTGATAACTAAGTCCTTAGGCCTTAGAACTATAAAATCTCAGGGTCAGTGGTCAGAATAATAAAGGAAGGGTCTCATAGTTAGAGTAGCTGTCCACAGCTTAGATCTCCCACACACCCCTACCATGTGCTGTCTTACTCAGTTAGAATGCAAGAGAGTGCTCCAGAAGTTGCCCATTTCAACCTCAGTCAATGGCAGTCTCATTTCAGCCATTTATGCAGGCCAAAACCATGAGGTCATTATTGACTTTGGTCTTTCTCTTACCCCTCACATCCAGTCCACCAGTAAATCACCTCAGCTTTGCCTTCTCACTGCCTTCAGAATCTATCCCCTTTCTTACCACTGCCTGCACTGTCAACTGGGTCCAAACTACCCTCCGCCCCCCACTGAACTACAGTGGCCTCCTAAGGGTTATGCTAGCTTCTGTACCACCCCCTCTTCATCTTCTCTCTACACAGCAGTCAGAGTGAGCCTTCTAAATCAGAAGTTCGGTCTTATCTTCCTCCTTTATTTATTTATTTATTTATTTTTGGTAAGGAAGATTGGCCCTGAGCCAATATCTGTTGCCAATCTTCCTCTTTTTGCTTGAGGAAGATTGTCCCTGAACTAACATCTGTGCCAGTCTTCCTCTGTTTTGTATATGGGACACAGCATGGCTTGATGAGCGCTGTGTAGGTCCATGCCCAGGATCCAAACCCGTGAACCCTGGGCCACTTAAGCAGAGTGTGCAAACTTAACCACTACACCACCAGGACAGCTCCATCTCTCCTTTTTTAAAACTCTTCAGTTTCTCATTAGAATGAAATCTAAAAAAGTGTTTACAATGGGGCTTTTTTCCTGCTCTTTTTTCCCTATCTTCTCTGCTAGAAATACATGGACTACAGAGTCTCTTCTCATTTCCCAGAGTATCTTTGCTCACATGGGAAAAGCTGGCTTTTACTGTGTAACTGAGCTTTCCACTACGTAGCAGCTCCCCAGCCCGAATTCCATGACCTGACTTCAGTTGAAGTCAAACTTCCCTATCCGCCGTCTAAGGACATCTGTCAAGTGTCTGCCCGTTCCTTGTAGCTTACCTTGTAGGATAATCTTTCCAGTCCCTGCCTAACACACCCCATTTTGAACACTGGACATTGTAGAACTGTGGTATGTACCAGTTCAGCCTGTCTTTCTTCAGCTGGACCTTCAGTGCTACTTAGAAATCCTTTTTATTTATTGTTAATGTAGCTGTTTCAAACCTTTATTCTTGGCTCCAGCCTTCACCTTTGCCTTGCATTCCTCTTTCCTTCAAGATCCACTGTTCCCCAGGTGAAACTCAGTTCTCCTCCTTGGAAACCAGAGAGACCAGCCAGCTTGACCTGCTGAAGTCCCCTCTTCAGAGAGTCAAAATTCCTCTCTGCCCTTCCTCGTCCTTTTCTCTCTCTCTACGCAGTAAAACGTGCTCCTGTTCCAACCTGAATTTGAGCCCTCTGTTCTCTAGCTCTTTTAAAGGCATCAGCATCCTCTGAGCCACTCAGACTGTCTCTAGTCTGCTTCACATCTGCTACATCCGAGCAGTTCGAAGTGCTAACAGTCCACCTTTGCAAAGTGTCTCTGATCGATCCTCGTTTCTGTTACCACAGTCACAGCCCCCGCTCAAATCCTTGCCATCCTTCCTTAGGATGGTTGGGGGAGACTGTTCACGGACTCTTCATTCTATTTCCCCACTGCTGTTAGATGACTTTCTAGAAGCTGAATCTGGTTCTATTGCACTGTTGCTCAACATCCTCTTACAGCATGACAGTGAGCTATGATTATCCACAAAAGTCCAATCTCCAGAGCATGACATGCGAAGACCTTCAGCAACTCCTCCCCAACTACATGACCATCCACAACCCATCCTCCAGTCTCCTCAGCCTCTGAAGGGTTTGTTGGGCCTAGTATGGAATTGCCACACTTCTGAGTCTTTGCATATGCTTTTCCCTCTTCCTAGAATCTCCTTCCCCTCATCTCTACCAGTATGAATCCTACTTAGCCTTCGAGATCCAGCTGAAATGTCACTTCTTCCATGAAACTGTTGTTAGTCCTTCATTTACTCACTTAGTAAATATTCACTATGTATTTGATCTGTTCAAACACTATACAAAGTATTGAAGATACAGGAATTAAATATGCAGCGAAATAGAAGCAGTAGTTATCTCCTGATGGTGGATTTATAGGAGATGTTTCTTCTTCTCCTTTTCCCACCTGTATTTTAAATTTTCTGTGATGAATGCATATTACCATTGTAGTAAAAGGAAAGTAAGAATTATTTTGAGACTTTTCTCCCTGTTTTTTTAACATGAAAAAACAAAAAATAAAAAACGTTTTTTTAATATAAAGATGAGAGATGTTGAAGTATGTTTGTAGGCTGTGTGGGAAGGCGAATGGAAAAGGAGATGTGTAAGATGAGGAAAGAAGGAACAGGTTTTTGGAGCTAGGTCATGAAGGAAGTGGGAGGCTCAGGACCCAAACCTCAGAGGAGGGATTAGCTCCCAATAGGAGGCCGAGGACCACCTGAGAAGATGCTCAGACGGGAGAACCCCCAACATCCCTGTCAGAATTCATTTTCCCGTCTTTCCTCCCCTGTAGCATCTGTCAACGGCACGTTAGAGCCATTTGTGCACAGATCTGTTGTCCTACTAGTTTTAATATCCTTGTAAGCAGAGCCCATTCTTAATTATTTTAATCTCTCCCCACCACCACAGCACAGTGCCATGTACCCCCAAAATGCTCAAAAATGATTTCATAAAGTGAATTGCATATCTGTTTTCACAGCTCGTTCTTCATTTAATCTGGTTAATTAGAATGATGCTCCCCTTGGTAAGGCATTTTTGTCTGCAGCAGCCTTCTCAGCACTCCTGGGCCGTATCCTGGCTGTCGAGGAGGGACTAACACAGCCCACGCCGGGAAAGGTGTGCTGCTGCTTCCCGACCCCTCCTCGGACTTTTACCCCAACTGCTTTTCCATGACCACCCTGCTGCTGCCACCCATAGAAATCTCTGGAACTTGAAAAATAAAATGATGTGCTCTTCTGGGGTCAACATAGGTGTCTGAGACTCATGCATAGTATCGTGTAACTTGGGGCTTCAGTTAATGATAAAGAAATGCAGCGTTGTGTTTCGTGTTTCATCCTTGGACAGTGCAGTGGGAATCTTGCCCAAGCAGCTCCCAGTGAGAGACAATAGCTTCAAAGACTGATTCTGAGAATAATAGAAAAGTTCCTAGAATATCTAACTTTAGTCCTTAGCAGAGCTGGGGCAGAATTGTTCTATTTCAGGCCTGTAAAGACAGCCTAGGACCAGAGAAGCCTTTGGCAGAACTCTGCTGTCTTCTCCATCCCTTGTGTCCCCGTTTGCTAATGAAGGGACCAAGCAATTAGAGGCTTACCTAAGGTCGCTTCAAGGTAACAGCAGACTAAATCGTGAGCACAAATTTTGCTGTGTATCCTTGGTATTAAAATAAGAATTCAAAGTAAAATATTGTCAAGAAATAAAAAACGAAACTGAAAGAGACATTTATCATTAATGACTGTCATGGAGAGCTAAAAGTCATTTTTAATCAGCTTTTCTCCTGTATTTTGATGTTCCTAATAGTGAATTTGATTTAAATCTAGGAACTTGGGCCCTGAGGTTAGTAAACAATATAACAGGTCACTGTGCTAGGTGTCTTTAAAAGAAGGATGGACCTCTGTTTTTGAGAGATTGCTTAAGGTTGGTCTTGTTGAAAGGCTGGGGCTGAATTAACCTTACTTCTTTAGAATCTATGCTTCTGTGCTTCCTGGGTCTGTGTGAACCCAGTCCTTGGAAGGCTTTCACCATGGCTCTCCTAACCCTTCCTCCCTCTCCCTCACCTCCAACTTCCTTCCCACAGCCTGTGGGCCTCCCAGTATGCCACCTTTAAAGATTCCTCCTGCCCTCCCCATCCCCACGCAACTGTCTGCCATTAAAGGGAACACTCCAAGGACTGCTCAGGCTTGGCACCCTCATCCTCTGTCGTAGGAATGGAATTTTTGTCTCCTAATATCTTCTGGGCCTTCAGGTTCTTCTCACCATCCTGCCATTTCCTAGATTTGCAAGGCAAACACTTGAGGAAGTTTCCTGGTTTCCTTCCTCTTAGGCTTAGAAGTTTAGACAGCTGTCTTCAGGTCAAGATGGGAAGGGGCCCATTACAGGCTGGGGGTCAGCCAGGCTGATGGCAGGTGACCTGAGATACTAGAAGAGAGTACAGTTTACTCAGTTAGGATTGTTTTCTGTACAAATAAATCTTCCAGGAAATTCTAGCACACAAA
Source organism: Equus asinus (assembly GCF_041296235.1). Classification (NCBI taxonomy): domain Eukaryota; kingdom Metazoa; phylum Chordata; class Mammalia; order Perissodactyla; family Equidae; genus Equus; species Equus asinus. Next base: position 8,697,008 of record NC_091808.1, on the reverse strand, counting down.
CTGCCTTATAAACTAAAACAGGCTGGCAAACACGTGGTCCTCGGCTGCCCATGCTCCCTCCTCAGCGCCCTTGGCAGAGGTCTCTGGTGGGCCCAGTGCAGCCTCACAGCCTCTCCACGCAATAGGAGAGGACACAGCTAGGTCTAAATGAAGTGTGTTGCTGACGGTGCTTCCATCTTGTTATTTACTCTTTAATCCTACCGTGGTCTTCCCTGTTGTTCTTTAAGAAGTGGCCTGTGGCTCACTCACTTAGTCACAGTGGCCCTGGTACAAGGAGTGAGCCTAGCGGAGGAGACCCCTGCTCGCTCCTCAGCCAGCTGCCACCCCACTGCCTCTGCCCCCTGCAGTCACTAGCACCTTCCTGTCACAGACATGTGGTCATCTGCCTCTCTGAGCTGTCTTGGAGCCCCTCCTCCTCTGCCCAGTTCCTTTTCAGACACGTTCTTCTTGGCACGTTTGACTTCTCTCACCACTGTCTCCCTCCCCCAGGGTGATTGCCTGGTGTTCATAGCTGTGCAGTGGCAGAAGTCTGCCCCACCCCACCCCTGGCCACCCCAGACAGCTTGGTTTTATTCCAACCAGGAAAATGTTTCTTTCTTCCTGATATGTTTTTTATTTAACTGTATATTTTACATACAGAATCCCAGAGCTGTTCAGAAATGACATTACATCTAATTACTTAAAATTACAAATTAACCCCATTAGCAGTTTTGAGAACTAGAGATTTCTTAGTAAGCCACTGATATTTCTTAGAAGATAAATTTTAAAATACATTTGAATGGCAGTGAACAGTTTTCAAAGAATGTGGCGGTTTCCTCACAACTTTGTATCTATAAAGTATGGAAAGTTGGTATATTTTGGGGCATACTTGTTTTCTTTATTTCACCGTCTATCTCTGTCTGTTTTGTGTGACTTTTCACAAATCCCCAGCCTATTTTCTCAACTGTAAAATGGGCTGAATAATGCACTCCTCCCAGATGTGTTAAAGAGATTTTAAAACGTAGTAGGTGTGGGAGCGCTCTGCTGCAGTGTCATGCTGTTTCCTGTCTTACCTGGTACAGGAAAGTAGGTCTTGACCTATACATTATTTGCTCTTCTCCAACCAGGTTTTCCCAGCCATATGCCTTCAGTCGTTGTTGGCTTGGTATTTAATCTGACGTTCTAGTAGTGTCCTAGAGTGTCTGCAGAAAACTTGCTGTCTGCAGAAAGGAAGTGACCCAAATCCTGTGATTAAGCAAAGGAAGGAGAAAAGACACGATCTCCTTTCTGAAGGGTTTTGTTTATGAAGCTTCCCGTGGCTTTTTTACTTTTTCCATGAAAAACTCTTTGTCCTTTTGTCTTCTGCCACTGGCCCTGGTTTTGGATGGGGCGTTGATGTGAATATAGTTTCCAAATTGGAAATTAATGAGGTGCTCCATCCAGAGAGGCCTTCCTCCCATACTGTAAGGCATGCTGCCCCTGGACCTCCCCCCGCCCTTGAGTCTTTGCTTTCCTGCTGCCCTTCTCTGTGTAAGGCTGCAGTGGACATCCTTGCTTCCCTGCTCCCTCACAAGATGGCTTCAAGCCTGTTTTCCTGGCCTAAGAATTTTCTTAGTCTGTGTGTCAGGAACGATTCCCAGAAACACTGGATTGTGTTAAAGCAGGATAGGTTCTGCTGCCTGAGGCCACTGTCACTGGGCCAGGAGGTTCTTGATGGCTCTTCAGAGCTGCCACTTCAGCCCTTTGTATCTCCAAAAAGAAGGTTGGTACAGATTTTCTGATGCAGGCATTAAGGGGAGGGGGAGCTCAAGTAAGGTGAAAAAGCTATAACAAACTTCTCGTCAGCGCTGTTGGCTCAGATGTGGTGGTGCTCATGTGTACTGTTAAGCAGGGCATCTGTCATTCACTGAGAAGGAAACAAACTTAAGGAGCAGAGGTGCCCATTAAGAAAAAAGTGGCTTGTTCTGCTTCGGTGGCCCGGGGTTCACTGGTTTGGATCCCGGGTACAGACATGGCACCACTTGGCAAGCCATGCTATGGTAGGTGTCCCACATATAAAGTAGGGGAAGATGGGCACAGATGTTAGCTCAGGGCCGGTCTTCCTCAGCAAAAAGAGGAAGATTGGCAGCTGATGTTGGCTCAGGGCTAATCTTCCTCAAAAAAAAAAAATGTGGTTTAGGGAAGATGTTCAACATCATTAACTATCACGGAAATGCAAAGCAAAACTACAATGAGATATCACCTCACACCCATCAGAATGGCTACAATTAACAACACAGGAAATAACAAGTGTTGGAGAGGATGTGAAGAAAAGGGGACCCTCATACACTGCTGATGGGAGTGCAAACTGGTGCAGCCACTATGGAAAACAGTATGGAGCTTCCTCAAAAAATTAAGAATAGAACTACCATACGATCCAGCTATTCCACTGCTGGGTGTTTATCCAAAGAACACAAATGCATAAAGACATATGCACCCCTATGTTCGTCGCAGCATTATTCACAATAGCCAAGACTTGGAAGCACCTTAGGTGCCCATCAAGGGACGAATGGATAAAGAAGATGTGGTATATATACACAATGGAATATTACTCAGTCATAAGAAACGATGAAATCCAGCCATTTGTGACAACATGGATGGACCTTGAGAGTATTATGCTAAGCGAAATAAGTTAGAGGGAGAAAGTCAAATACTGTATGATCTCACTCGTAAGTAGAAGATAAAAACAACAACAAACAATCACATAGAGACAAAGATTGGATTGGTGGTTACCAGAGGGGAAGCGAGGAGGAAGGAGGGCGAAAGGAGTGATTAGGTACACGTGTGTGGTGATGGATGGTAATTGGTCTTTGGGTCGTGAACATGATGTAATCTACACAGAAATCAAAATATAATGATGTACACCTGAGATTTATATAATGTTATAAACCAATGTTACCACAATAAAAAATAATTTTTTTTTAAATGGCTCAAACTGAGATAGTGCAGACAATGTGTGTGGTTAGTGAGCTGTGATACAGAGTGGTAGATTTCTTATTTTGCCAAGTTATAGGTAATAAATTTTAAGAACTCTTCAGGATTAAAAGTAGCCCCTGGTACAATCAGAGGGTTCAGAGGGAGCAGCAAAGCTCTGTTTAGAGCCAGGATACATGGGCTTGGAGGTGGCAAGGTGTCTAGGAACCTCGTGAAACTTACTGCAAAATTTTGTGCATAAATATTTCTGGGGAGATGGCCTGAAGCTTTCATTAGGTTGTTAAAGCAGTCTTGACCCACCAGTTCACGTGAAAATTGATGCCCAGTCAAGGTGGTACAGTCTCCTTGTGTGAGGTGGTTACCCTGTGTAAGTGTGTAGTGGTCTCCTGTGTCCTCCAGAAGAAAGAGACACAGACCCCAGGAAACCAGATATCCTACGACCTCGTTGCCTGAGGGAACTTACGAGACTACTTGTAAAGTGTCTGCAAGAGGGGAGTGGAATAGAATGGAAAGGAAAGTTTCCCCAAGCATGCTAAAGATAGACTGTCAAACAAAATGTGGACACACAGAAGGAGGAGGATTGACTGGGTTTGGAATGAAATGGAGAAAAGGAAACAAGCTAAGACTCCAGGGGGAAACTTTGTGACCACAAGAATGAGTAGGTCGTGGCCCTGTCATTCTAGAGGAGGTTGGAGCAACTCCATTAGTGGGAAGTTTTCAGGAAATGTGGATGTGATAGAAGGACAAACACGGGCTGACCTTGAACAGGGCTCTTCTGGAGACCTGCACACACCACTTCCCACGGGACTGTTGGACAATACCTGATGCTGGCTCTACAGTTTCTCCTGCATTCGGCACACACAAACAGACACCACCTGAGAGCCAAATTCAGGACCCGCTTGCCACAGCAGAAGAGTCATGAGCAAGATATTTGATTCACTTGCGTTTTTGGATAGGAATGGTTCTTGAAATAATCCAAAAAGTATAGTTTGAGGATTTTTTTTTAAGACAATTAAAGTCTGATATTACAGATCCAAGACACTTTATAATAAGACTCTTTGCACTGAATCAAAGAGAAATGTAAGTGGTTGCTACCATTCATTCTCCTTCTGTGCTTCATAGCTGCCATCTTAAGGGTATTGGTTCTTCCTTCAAGGGAAGTTGAGTGTATCAGAGGGGCCTCTAGGCTCCCAGGGTAGAAGCTGTTTTCCATAGAGGCTTTGCGACATGGACAGCTTCTCTGCACTGGGCTCTCTCCTTTCCCCACTGGAAACACCTATGGATCCTTCAGATGGCCTTCTTTCGGGAAGCATTGTCTCTGAGCTTGGGGTTTGAATGGTTTGGCTGCTGAAAAGGAAGGCAGGAGGAATGTTTGCCAGCCCAGGCTGAAAGGTTCTGCTACTGACTGGAGCTCCCTCCCTTCTCCCGAGCCCACTCTGTGGCTCAGCACATCTGGCTTTTCCATGCGCATGAATCTTATTTCCCACAGCATTGATCTCAGAGCATTTCCACTTTCTTTATGCCCTGAAGCCTCCCCCAGACTCCTCCCCGTTCTTTTTCTTACACTTGACTCTATAGACTGGGGCTATCTGATATGAGCACTTTCAATTTCCCTCTTCTTCCCTTCAAGATCACCTCCCTTGCCTCTTGCCTCCCCTTCCTTCCTGCCTCCTCTCCAAGCCCCTCTTCCTCTCATGGATGGGTGACCTCTACTTGGCCTGAGAGCCTTTCGTTCTCTTGTATCTTCAATCTTCCTTTTTACTTGCTTCTTCCCTTCACCCTGCGAACATAGCACAATCCTCTGTCCTGCCATCCTTCTGGAAGCAGACATCCACACTCATTGCATTGCCTCCACTGCTAGCCATCCACCTATCCTGAACCCAAAGCTCCCCAAACTTTTTCACATCATGACACGCAGAGAAGATGTTGCTATTTGAATGGCACATGGGGTTTGCACGCCAGGCTGATGGAAGGCAGAGCTCTGGCTGCCCTCCTGGTGAGAGGAACCACTATGGCGTGGCAGCATCTCATAATCTATTCACAGCACAAGCCTGAAAGCTTTGCAGTTTGACTCTGTACCGCCCCCCCCTCATATTTTTCCCCCTAAAACAGGCTTGCTAAAGATCACCAATAAGCAAATGCTAAAAGCGAAGACTTCTTCTTTGTTTTCATCCTCCTTGAGTCCAAGTGGTATCTGACATATGCTAGAGGTTAAAAGCTCGGACTCTGGGGCGCAACTGCCTGGGTTCAGTTCCTGGTTTTGCCATTCTCTAGCGGTATGACCCCGGGCACATTACTTAGTGTGGCTGTGCCTTAGTTTCCTCGTTTGCAGAATGAGGATAATAAAACACTTACCTCATAGGGTTGCCATGTGAATTAAATAGTTGTTGTGTGTATAGTATGGAAAGTGTATATATGGTGCCTGTCTACGTGCTACGTGTCTGTTGTTGCTTTTGAGTACCTCTTTCTTAAAGCCTTTTTCTCCTGCTTTTCCTAACAGTGGATGCTTCTGATTTTTCTCCTATCTCTTTGAGCTCTCTTGTTTTTCATCTCCAGCTTCTCTTTTTGCTCCCTAAAATGGGGGAGGTGGTTGAGAATGCAGCTTCAACTCTTTTCCTTGGACTTTCCAGTTGATGATGCCTGCTCCCCTCCTCCAGACTAGTCATCTCCCCGCGCCCCAGGCCCACACCCCGACTGCCTGCTACATGCCCACATCTGGATCTCCTCCTCGCATCTCAGACTCAGGAGTCCCCAAGATATTTTGTTTGTTTTATTTTTGTTTTAAAAGTAATAAATGCTCATCATAGAAAATACAGACAAATTGAAAGGATAAAATACAGATCAACAGTAATTCTACCACTCAGCAAGCACTACCGCTAAACTTGGGTGTATCTGCTTTGAGCCCAGTGGGTCTTATCCTGGACCGAGTTTCCCCCAGGGGAAGTTTGGCAGTGTGTGGACACATTTGTGGTTGTCAGCTCCAAGGGTTGAGGGGAGGTGCTGCTGGCATTTAGTAGGTAGAATTCAAGGATACTGATAAATAAAGATTTTACAATGCACAGGACAGCCCCCCGTCCAACAACAAAGAATTAGTCCAATAGTGCTGAGCTTGAGAAGCCCTCTTCTGGACCTTTATTTCTACATAAATGCCCCAAATAGAGTAAGTTGGAGGTGGTTTTCTCTTTCTGCCTCCATCCTGCTTCTCCACCTGTGTTCTCTGTTTCTGGCAATGGCCCCCCCCTTCTCCCTCATCCCACATCTGATCCATTACCAAGCCCACAGATTCCCCATCTGTCATCATTCATTGATGAAAAAGCCTCCAGCAGGTCCTTCACTTCAAGTCTCCTTCTTGGCCTTGCCTGTGCCACCGCATGCATGGAGGCCTTCCCTCGGCCTCCACTGCCTGTTAAGTCTAAGCTCCCTGAGGGCAGTAGCTTCTGCATCTGATTGGTCTGTATGCCTAGCCAGAACCTAACACCATTCTGAGTGCAAAGTCAGTGCTCAGTAAATCCCTGTAGAATGTGTATGCATAAATGGTTGCATGAAAGGAAAACTTGAGAAAAATTCTCCTCACAACCTGTTCATCTCTGCAGATCCTTGATGAATGGTTTGGCCGGACTATCATCCGCTCCTGCACCAAACTGAGCTATGAACATGCACAGAGCATGATTGAAAGCCCTACTAAGAAAATCCCTGAGAAGGAGCTGCCCCCCATCTCCCCGGAGCACACCAGTGAGGAGGTACACCGGGCTGTCTTGAATCTCCACGGAATTGCAAAGGAGCTACGCAAGCAGCGGTTTGTGGATGGCGCCCTGCGTTTGGATCAGGTCAGTCACCCTTTTTTTCAATGCAACCAACAGATTGGACTTGTGCCTGAACCCAGTATGCATGAGATTTAGCATGACAGTCTTGGGCCCTTCCCTCCTGCTTTCCACAATCGCTGCACTAAAACAGTGTTCTCTGAGGCAGGCGGGAGCTAACTCCCACCCAGCCTCCCGAATTCCACAAGCTCACGAGGCCTAATGACGTGAGTCAGGGCAAAAGGGTGGTGTCTCTGTGGGCGACTCTGTGACCAAAACTCCTAGCTGGTCTTCCCTGGTAAGGCTGTGTCCAGTATTTGATCCTCACCTCAGTTTCTACCTCAAATCCCTCTTAATGGAGGCAGGAACAGGAAACGTGGAAGTTTAGAAGGCAGTTAATCAGTATCTGATTGTGAGGCTTAAAAAAAAGTGCTTCTTAATCACTGTCTTCCAGAAAGAGTTACGTGTTTACAAATTCTAGATTACTATCTGAAGAAGCAGAGAACTGAGGAGTCTGAAGAACGTTGGCTATTGGAGAAAATGATGACCTGGAATGGTAGAGACTACTCGAGGCCCTGCCAGGCCTTCTGGGACTCAGACAGCTGTCACTCAAACCCAGTCGAATTACCATGTCTGACAGTTGGTAACTCTTAAGATCCAGGAATTATTTCCTCATTACTTGTCAGGACATTATAGAGTAGAGCCTGTGTTCTGTATCGTGCAATTTTTTTCTTCTCATTTATGCTTCTTACGCAAACCCCAGAGAACTGGCTTTCCCTGGTCACTGTGTGCTATGGGAAACCTCTGGGTGTTTGAAAAATGAGTTGGGCCACAGGACTGGCTGAGGGAGCTGTTTATCAGACCATTGGCAGAGCATAGCCTCACAGAGAATTCTTTCTCTGAACCTTTGAGCCTGGAGAGATCTCAAAAGTCTTGTTTTAAAACTTTCTACTCGAAGATTTCGTTTCATCCCACCTTTTGTGATATACTTAACACAAATGCTTCTCAGCGGACATTGTAAATGGTTACTGCCCTGGGCCTAGGAATAAGTTAACAGCTCTTGGGATGAGTGGATAATCTGTTCTGCCTGTGCTTGTGGGAGTCAAGGTGTCTTCTGGAGCTCTCGTGCTCCTCCTTCCCTTGCCTGGGCTCAGGCAGCCTGAGCAGTCTGCTCAAGAATGCTGATAAGGAGACAGTAGGCAGAGTGGCTGCTGAAGAAGACAGCAAAGCCAGTGGAAGAGGACCAAAGGCATAGGAGATGACAGAATATCTCTTTCCTTCCTTGAGTGAAGTCCTTTGGGGGGGTGTGAACATGCTGTCATTGTCACTCACCAGTGGCTGCCTGGTTGTCAAATCCAAGGATGCTTTTTAGTTCTTGCTTCCTAGTCTTCTGTCCTGCATTTGACCCTTTGTAGCTTCACCTCTTGCTTCTCTGCTTCCCTTCGTACATCTTCAGTGATGTCCTGCTGGTCCCTTTACAGAAGCCTCTTCCTCTGCTCACCCCTTTAGGATTGGCATTCCCTGGGGGTCTACCCCACCCTCTTTTTTTTTCCTCCATCCACACTCCCTTCCTGAATGAATTCCTCTACTCACAGGATTTTAACTACCAACTGGATGCTGATGATGCCACAATCTGTCTCTCTAGCCCTGCCCTCCTTCCCAGGCTCCAGACAAACCTCTCCACCTGCCTTCTTGAACTCGTCGCCTGGATGCCCCATGATCATCTCAGCCAGTGCTCATCATTCCTTCTGCAGGACACAGTGGTCAGTGCCCATGGCATGTTACACACACTGGCTAGTGCTCCTTTCTACCTCTGTTCCCACCAGGGGAATTGTGTGTATCAGGGTCAACCCTATGTATTCCCAAACCTGGTTATGCCACTTGTACATGTTGTTTTATCATTATGCAGTTTTACTGAATATTAGGTAAACTGATCAAATAAGAGCATAAAACAGACAGCTATTGTTTCTGTGAAAAATAAGTTGAATTGTTTGGAAAGACTTGATGGGGATGAATCTTCAAAAATTCTGCTATCTGGTTGTGACAACTATAGAAGAGTAGGGAAAAAATCATAAAATTCAGGGAGAATTCTATACCCAGATTGCTTTACAATGTCTAAGTTCTCACTCTCTTTTAAAGAAACAAAAACTAAATTATAGTTAATGAATTATGAGTGTAGTTTATTCAGAAAAAAATAGAAATCCAATTAACATATTCTTTTTTAAAAGATTTACATTTTTTAAAAAAGCAGTGAATGGATGTACATTTATATAAATTGAATTAAAACAAATGTTTAGTTATATATCTGTCTCTTCTGTATGATTCTTCTCTTTAGCTAGCTTCTTCGAATAACTAACCATCGCTTCAAGCACATCAAATGAGAGGGTTTCTGTTATAACATTTTAGAGACCTTAGCCCATCAGATTGCTATAAAGTTCAATTGAATTAAATATGCGAAGCACTCTAGAAACTGTGAAAGACTTAGTGATCTCAGCTCACATGAGGAGGGGTATGGTAGTCAGGGTAGAAGAGTGATCACGGGTTATTGATGGATACTGATCTGTTGGCGTGTCGTAAAATCAGAATTCTATTGCTGAAAATAACCTGAGGTATCTAAATCTCCTTGGCCCTCTCAATTTATAAATTAGAATGCCGAAGCCCCAAAGAGTAAATGAGTTGCTTCTGTACAAGAAATAGCTCACACTTTGTTCTCTTTTCCTTGGTTTACACCGTGCTGACTTAAAAGAGAAAAGTTTTCCTCCTTCAAAGTGAGGAAAAAACCCTCAAAAGTCCTAAGTAGGTTCCAGTTAATTAAGGTTTGAAAATAATGGATTTGCATCCTTGGAGTTGATTCCTTGGGTGCCCCAGAAAACAAGTGTGTGGAGCACAGCTTTAGAAGGAGGAGCACATCCGTCTCCCACAGCAAGGGCCACTGGCAAGATCCTTTATAAATCAGCCGATGGCCCCATTCAGAAGTCATCGCGTTTGTTCTTCTGTGCGTACCGCCTGCATTTGCCCTCACAACAATCCATTTTTCCTTGGCGCTTTTGGTGTAGCTGCTAGAGTTGCTCTCTGATGCTTTGTTTGCCTCCATTCACTATGTCCACATTTTTGGTGGCAGTGCCCCAAAATATGTCCTTTTACACTAGCCTCAGGGAAGCTCTGTGAGAGGCCTCTCTGAAAGGGGATACCATCCATCACACAGTATGCCCTTGAGTGCAGAATAAATCTGCTAAACCAGAAGTTTCGTCTTTCCAAGAAATCAGTTTCCATGATGACCTTCAGAATGAGTGAGGTGGAGGACGCTAGTATGATGCCTATTTGTTGAGTGAAGGACCAGCTGGTTCGGAGATCACAGTGACGGCAGAAATACAGAGCAGTTTGACCACTGGGTGATTGCAGTCAACAGCTTAGACCAGAGCTGCCTCGCCTTTGGCTGAGACAGTGCATCCTCAGCCCTCAGGCTGGCTCCAGGCCCCTGGGGACTCCTGCTAGCAGTCCTGTCTGCTTACCCTAGTGTGCTATCAAGTACTAGCAAGTTCTGTATGTGCTGTGAAGTGAAACATATTGGGAAGCACTGCATTCGAGGTCAGATTACCTGCTCCAAGTTTCTCTTTTACCTCGAGCTCGAACCTAGTCCTAAAGGGTTCTAGCTCAGCAAAATGATGCTCTTCTGTTTCACTGCCCAGAAAGCACGTGTAGGTGCCACATGTGTTATTTGTGCTTTTTGATTGGATGAGTTGAATGATATCCCTTCCAGATGGTTTCTTCCATCATCATGTTTTCTGCTGCCGTGTTAATTCTAGAATTTAACACAGATGCTTATTTTATTTTATTTATTATAATGTATGTCACTCCTATTTCTTAAAAGGAGACTCCTGTAAAGGAAGCCCAGACTTTTTTGTGTTTGTAGTAAAAGTAATCATAATGGCTTATAATCATTTGCAGATCTTGAGCTCTGGGGAAAGGGAAGTGTAAGAAGCCCTCACTCCTTGTTTTGGTTCTTGTTTTGTCACTCAGACCTCCTGACAGGCCTTGGGAGTGCGCAGAGCTCCCTGGCACTCCCGGGCTCAAAGCCAGCTCCCAGGCAGCCTCCCTTCTAGGGATGAAGAGGACACTGACTATGATATGACGACAGTGCCTCGCTCCTTTGGAGTTGTGTTTTAGCCATGGCTTTCAGAAAGGATAGGAAGGGAGAATAGTGGGGTGCTAAACAGAACCCCAAAACAAAACATGCTAGGGAATGTTGATTGTTTTCAGGAAAGTACACCTACACCTTTCTGGGACTTTCTCTCCAGCCCCACTTAGCTCAGTCAGGCGATAGCACTTAGAGAGAGGCCACTCTGTGAGGACTTCTGGAGAGACAAGCATGATGGCCTGCAGGAAACTGCCACTCCTGGGGTCCCCCCAAGGAGGTCAGGGGATGTGAATGGCTCCTACTGAGCCACTGACTTTCTGAATTTAAGAGAATGTTGTAGTGAAGAAAATTTGATATTTCCATCTTCTTAGGCAAATTCCTCCAAACTAGAGGAGCCTTTACTAAATTCTTATATGCACCTTATTTGAATCTCACCTGGCACAGTTTTCAAGCCCAAACTTCAGGCAGTTTCTTTGAGTGGACTTGATTGTAAAGATAAACTTGTTAGTGGAAAGAATTTTTAAATACCTTGGGACACAAGTTGCTGTGAAATGCTATTATGGATGACATTGGCCTAGCCCAGCCTTTAAGTTAGGGGTCAGCAGACTTTCTGTAAAGGGCCAGACAGTAAATACTTTAGGCTTTGTGGGCCATATGGTCACTGTCTCAACCACTCAACTCTTCTGTTGTAGTAGTGTTAAACCACCCAGAGACAGACAAACGAATGTGGCTGTGTTCCAATGAGGCTAGAAAGATACTGAAATTTGAATTTCATAAAATTTTCATGTCACAAAATAGTATTCTTCCTTTGATTACTTTTCGATCATTTAAAAATGTAAAAACTATCCTTAGCTCTTAGGCCATACAAAAGCAGGTGGAGGGCCAGATTTGACCTGTGGTCCATAGTTTGCTACCCCCGCTTAAATGAACTTCAGCTCTATCCCAGTCAGCTTGTAGCAGCTTATCATTTCTGCACTGGGGAATCGGGCTGGGTAATAGAGAACAGTTGTGCTAAGTTAGCTCTCGGGATGGTTTCATGCAATTAAGTAAATTATTCCTTTGATTAGTTCCATGCTTAGCAGGTCCAACTGGAGCCTAGAAGCAGAGGAGTGAATCAGTTTAGCAGCAGTTCCCTTAACCCTACTCACAGTCAGGTAGCTTTAATTAGCCTGAGGCAAAAAGAGCAGTAGTTCTAATTTCCCACCTCTGCAAGCTTGGCAGCCTCTTCACAGTCAGCTCTCGTCCTGTGTACCCCGGCTCAAGCCCACTTGCGGAGATGCTGGCTCTGCCATCTTGTGGTATGCACCGTAGTGGGGCTGCTCGTAGCAAAACACGGCTCTAAGGAAGCTGTGTAGGGTTTCTCCCCCTACCCCACCCCTGTTGCTGTACGTAGCAATATGTTTTGTTGAGTTGTGCATTTAAAAATTATAGTTAAGAATGTTTCTGTTCGTTCTCTCCAATGCAGTTGTTTTCAAGAAATGAGCATTCCAGCTCTCTGCTGTTTAATTTTTGTACAGTATGATATTTGGTGCAACGTAAGGACGGGCATAATCATCCTATCTGGCTCTTCCTTGGTCTTATTATTTGTGTCATCACTTGAGCACAGAGTGCTGACTAGGTGGTTGGATATGTCTGTAGAATTGGTCTCTGTTTTCTTAGTCACAGAGGCCTTCATTCAGCATGTCTTCAGAAAGCATTTATTGGGTACCTGGTATGTGCTAGGTGCTGGAAATGAGGGATGAAGGAGTAAGACTCAGTCCCAGTTCTTAAGTTTATAGTGTAGTGAAGGAGCCAGCAGACTACACAGAAAATTAGAAGTGCTGTGGCAGGGCTTTCCCAGAGTGCAGTGAAACTGTGTTGGAGAGGACTGGCTGGGCCTCAGGGGATCAGGGAAGATTTCCCAGCAGGGGCAGTGTGTACACTAGAGCTTTTTAAAGACTTGAGGGGTAGGGGCATGGTGGTTAAGTTTGCACACTCTGCTTCAGCAGCCTGGGGTTTGTGGGTTCAGATCCCAGGCTTGGACCTACACACCACTCATCAAGCCAAGCTGTGGTGGCATCCCACATACAAAACAGAGGAAGATTGGCACAGATGTTAGCTCAGGGACAGTCTTCCTCAAGCAAAAAGAGGAAGATTGGCAACAGATGTTAACTCAGGGCCAATCTTCCTCACCGAAAAAAAAAGGGGGTGGGTACTTGAGGGCCTAGCCAGGCTCCAAAGGCAAGGGAGGGCGTTTCAGACAAACTCCTGGTGCAGGCATGGAAGGGGCAAGAGATGGCAGATTTAAGCAACATCAGATTGTTCCAGGTTATGTGGCGTAGTGCAAAGGGAGTAGCTAGAGAAGGAGTCAGAGGCTAGGCCCTGAAGTCTGCAGGAATCAGCTAGGGGAGCCATGGAATGATTTCACATACAGAAAGACATAATCAGAACTATGTTTTAGAGAGAACTTACTGGCTCTGGTATGGAGACTAGACTAAAAGAGAACAAAATAAAGGAAGCTTATATTCCAAGAAAGAAATGACAAGGGCAGAGCTGAGGTAGAGACTGTGGGAAAGAGAAAATTACAGATGCAAAAAAGGAAGGAAAATTGGCAAGCTCTGACAAATGAACTGTCTTGCTTAGATGTAGAAGGGCAAGGGGCGGGTATTGAGGGAGAACGAGGAATCAGGTTTCAGGTTTAGATACCTGGGTTGATGCAGTAGCACGTACTGCCCAGGAAACACCATAGGATAGGAAAGTTGAGAAGAAAGATGATGACTTCCGTTTAGGGTCTGTTGAGTTTGAGGGGCCAGCTGGACACAGAATAGGTAGAGATGTGGAATAAGCATGTGGGCATAGAGGTCTGGAAGTCAGTTGGGAGGGCTCACCTGGCACTAACCATTTGAGAGCCAACAGCATCTCTGTGGTCCTTAAGCTGTATAGGAATGAGCTCTAGTGAGGAGGGCTCTAGAATGAGCAGCCACATGTTCCTAGATAGACAAGAGGGTGAGAAATACTTCCTCCTGCCCCAATTCTTAGTTAGGGCCCCCGATCCCCACTTTTTCCTTAGAAAGGAAGCTTTAAATCAGATTATAAAAGCAGAAGTATATTCTTATACTTACATAAAAGTATATAAATATATATAAATATATACTAATGTTAGCAAATTTAGAAAATACAGGAGTATAAAGAAGAAATCAAAATCACCTGTAATCCTATCACTGAGAAATAACCACTATTAATATTTTGGTTTATTATAATTCCTTATGAATTTCCCTCCTACCACTTCATGGCAGGAGGGAGGAGTGGTTACTATAACATACATATAATTTTTATATTTTCCTTTTTAATATTACATAATGAGTTTTTCCCCACATCATTCAACATTCTAAGACAGTATAATGTCTATGTAATATACCACATATGAATATGCTCTTAAACATTTAACCACATCCAGGTTGTGGATATTTAGATTCTGATGTTTTGATACTATAAATAATAGTGCCATAGGTAGAGGTGCCATAGCCATCTGTGTTCATAAATCTTTACCCTGATCTCTCATTATTTCCTTAGGACAGTCCTGGAACTGTGATGGTAGAGTCAGAGAGATAGACATATTTAAGAACCTTGAAACATTGCCACATTCCCTTCCAGAAAGGTTGAACCAATTTATATTCTTTCTAGTAGCCTGTGGATAAGAGAACCTATGATGGAAATACCTGTCAGGAGTTTTCTGCCTACATGGTGGGTGTGTCTGTCTGTCTGTCTCTCTCCCTCTCTTTCTCTGTCTCTCAAAGTCGTGTCTAGGTCTCCTGAAATGTTGCAGTGACTGTGGTCTTGGATTACTCCTTCATCTTTCGTGTTGTTCAATGTGTTACACCATAGACACTTCCTATTTGCGTTAGCCATTATGAAACATACTCCTAAGGGTCCTAATGTTTAAAATGACTGAGAGAGGTGGTTGAAAGATCTTGATAAACTTTTGCTAACATTGAGACTGGAGAGTGATCTCCTGCCCCAAATTGAAGTCCTTTCTGCTCATTAGAATCAATAAAGAAACCCATTGTATTTGAAATGGTACTGAGGACTGTTGATCCTCAGAGAACATTTGTAACTTACTGGCCTTTTTTGTTGCTCTTACCTGCTGTGTATCATAGCCTTTAGGCATTGTGTGAGTTGGCCTGACATGAATAATTATAAGAAAATGCAATTGAATTAAGACCAAAGAGAACAGAGTCACTCTTTGTCACCTGTGCTACCATAGGAATTGCTATGCTTCCTTTAGGGAAGTGATAAACAGTACAGGAAGGCTTCTACTAGAAATTCAGGGCTTCTGTTTAAATGTCGACAGACAGTGCGTTACTTCGTCCATGAAAGTAGTTCTAGAATCAGTGAAGCTTAAAGAATATTTATTACCCTGTCAGATTTTCCCCCAGTTACTAGTTTCATAATAATCATATTAGCAGATTTTTCATTCAGATTTGTCTATCTCATTTACAGATAAGTCCACAGCCAAGAATCTGTGCTCTTTAGAGCCATTCAGCACCAGGTTATGTAGGATGGCCTCTGTGGAGGAGAGTGGAGCAGCTGGAGCCTCCTGCTTCGGGGAGAACGTGGGAGCCCAGGAATTCCCAGGCATAGGGTATTGAAATCTCTCCTTTGAGACAAAGAGGGATTGATTTAGTTATCACACTTTAGCTTCATATGGAATCAGGGAAAACAATCCAAATTTATGCATCCCAAGGCATGAACAGGAGACAGACCTGAAAACTTGACCTAGTTGTATATAGGTAACACTAATTACAGCCATATGTGTGACTGTTAACATGCGCATAAAAACTAACATATATCATTAAGTGTCAGAGTAACTTTGCTGAGCAGCTTGTTATGATAACCCTAAACTTTTCTTGTGTTCGCCCTTCCTTTAGGCATGACACATAGTCGTTTACTCATAGTTTTCAGAAATTAGAAGGAATATGGGTAGTAGTATTCTGCAAGTTGTTAAAAATACAGACTCACGTGATCTCTCACCCTCAGTGGATAGATATTTCTTGACTTCATGTTGTGTTACAAATACTCTTCATAGTGCTCCTGTGAAGAAGCCTCAGGCAGTGGAAGACAAACTTTCTACCCTAAAGTTGCATGGTGAATTTGAGAAGAACTCTGTATACTCACAAGAAACTCCGGTAGGAGGAGTCTAGTCAGTTGACTCAACTGGGCATAGTCAGTTGACTCAGGCCTGAAGAGATACCAAACCCGATGGTTATTAGGTAGGTGGGCTTAGGGAAAGAAAGCTAGCTTGGGAAGTGAAGCCCTGAATCACCCGGTGATGAAAGTGGAGGACATGATCCGTGAAGGGGAGCTGAAAGGAGTCGAATGCCCACCCTTCAGGTGGATTCAGATTCAGGGCATGCATTCCATCATGCTGCCCTTCCTCTGAGTTCTGAACCCACTGAGAAAGAGACATGCAAGTCTGACTGAGGTCAAAATATTCCATCTATTACCAATAAAGTTTGGATTAGAGAAGGCAGCTTGAGTGGGTTCAAGCGTTTGGAACAGCTCAGAAGTTAATATTATAAAAAGAATCTCTGATTGGAGTGATTGGAGGGAGCAGAAAGTAGCAAGGGATGGAGAGAGAAGTGTGCCCTCTACCAGACTGGGTACTGCAGGGATGGTCCTGGTGTGACTGTCGCTACTAGGGGCCCTCCAGTGCAGTGGCTGCTGGTGAGGACCAGTAGCTGATGCTTCTGCTTTTGGTCATAATGGCCAGTACAGATCCTCAACAGAACTCTGAAGACGGCTTTTTATATAACTTTAGAAAGTAAACTTGGCTCCTACCCTACTTCTAGAAGCTTTTCACTTGCCTCCTGGTTCTTTCTTCTTGCCTGTATCCAGGCTCATTTGTTATAGAAGGGGAAAGCCCTGTCCCTGCTCCTATAAACCTTTCTTGGTTTCCCAGAACCGGAAGATTAAAATTCCAAATCCTGCTGCAGAGAAGCTTGCATTGGCCAGGCCATCCATTCCTCCCACTTTAGGCTCCCCGGCACTTAATCTCTACCTGTTTCCTGTCTTTTTTTTTTTTATTTAATTTTTTATTTTTCCTTCTCCCCAAAGCCCCCCCAGTACATAGTTGTGTATTTTTAGTTGTGGGTCCTTCTAGTTGTGGCATGTGGGATGCTGTCTCAGCATGGCCTGATGAGCGGTGCCATGTCTACACCCAGGATCCTAACCTGCGAAAACCTGGGCCTCTGAAGCAGAGCACGCGAACTTAACCACAAGGCCACAAGGCCAGCCCCTACCTGTCACCTGTCTTGATTACAC
This sequence comes from Equus asinus, assembly GCF_041296235.1. Lineage (NCBI taxonomy): Eukaryota > Metazoa > Chordata > Mammalia > Perissodactyla > Equidae > Equus > Equus asinus. The sequence goes on along the minus strand of NC_091808.1, from coordinate 8,679,818 downwards.
TGTCACATTGCCTTGTTTTCCATTTGCTTCTGAGTCTCCTTCGCTAAGACTGTGAGTTTCTTAAGGGTAAGGACAGTGGCTTGTTCATCTTTGTGTCTCCAGCCCCTGCACAGTGCTTGGTTTTAACCAGGTGTTCGAAGGTCTCTAAGTATCTCTGTGCATATTGGTCTTTTTAAAAAGATGATGATAGTTGTGATCTGGAGAGAAACTGAAGCTCTAGAAGAGAGGTGTGTTTATATAAGAGAATTAAATGCATATTATGAATCAGAGAGGGTTCCTTCCCTTTTGAATAAAAGGATTGGGTGTTTGATTACTTGCCAAGGCATATAGGGTTTAGAACAGGGTGTAATGAGAACTTTCTCAAGGGGGAGCTGCCTGGACAGGTGTAAGGAGCCAGGAAGCTCCAGCACCCCAGGGGGCTGGCAGTGCTTCTGAGGCATCCTGAGCACTTCTGTGTTCACCTCTGTATCCTCAGACCAAGCTGTGCCCCTTGGGGAGCCTGGCAGAAGAGGCTCTCCAGGAGAAGGCAAAGCAACCCCCAGTGTGCCAGCCTGGGAGCAGAGATGCTCAGGCTTGTCAGAGACCTGGTTCACCAGCCTGGAAAGGTGGATGAGGCACCCAATCCCCCTACCTGCCTCTTTAAAAGATTCCCTTTGGGGTGAGCTAATGTTAGCTCATAACCCCCACCCCCAGGAGGAGGTAGAAATGATATGTGTACCATGGTGGGACCCCCAGTTCCGTACTCCTCTGTGAATTCTGGTCAGAACCTGCTTTTGCTTTTAATGGAGATGACTTCCACAAGACAGAGGTTCTGTGTTAGTTGCTGCTGGGCTGGCTGAGAAGAGATAACTCACATCACAGTGAGTTGAGAGTGTGCCCAGATGACTCAAACTGAAGTCCCCAGCATTTCTAGGGGGCAGCAGAGTGAGACAAAGGGCTCTCACACTGACAAGATGATATGGAAGAAACTTCTGGGGGTCGAGCAGGGCAGTGGCTGGCACTCCTTGTTCCTCTCCGAGATGCGAGCCTTTCAGGTTAGTGGCCTTGACAGAGGGAACAGATTTGGCTTCTCAGGGCCCCTGGCTTTTGGGTAATTGAACTCATGATTGGGAAGCGCTTGGACTCTCCCCTTTCTTTTCACAGGACACTCTGCACGTCCTCGCCCTGCCCCCATGTCATACCCCACGTCACTCGAATGTGAGCCAAACAGCTACATAAGAGATGCGGAATCCTTTGACGTTAGTAAAACCTGCACTGGGGAAAGGGAATCCTTGCAGCTGATCCTTAGATTTCAACCATGACTGCTTCTTGGGTGGAGCAGGCCCAGTTGATTTCGATTTTCGTGGTTCAGTGAGCCGAGGGCTCTGCCTCTGTTCCGTTCACTGTCTGTCCTAAACTCCACTGCCAGACTCATTCCCCTAAATGCTGCTGTCACCTGTCACTCAAAAACCTGCAGTCCCTGAAGCAGATTTCATGGACCAGTAAGGTTTCCATCAATGTCTGGGACAAGATATAGGATTGCTAGGTTTTATTTTGCCAAACAAGGACATTTTCTTTAAAAGCCAGTTACCATCTACTAGCTCCATGATTTTATAAAGGAAAATATTTTAGCACCAAAACAAAGATGTAATTTCACAGTACAGGGCAGTCTTTGACATTGACTTGGTTGATCTTTGCGGAAAACCTTTCTCTTGTTTTGTTGATCTCAGACCGGCCCCTTGAGAACTACAGGATTGCTCCATCAAATCCACACGCGTCCTGCCGTTGGACGCCCTCTGTGATGTGGCCTGTGTTTGGGGTTCCCTGCTTCCCACTAACCCTAGACCTCACTCACTCCCCTTCCCTGCCTTCCAAAAGCTGGTGCCTCCGCTTGCTTCCCCCAGTCCCACCTACCCCACTTCCTCCAGAAGCCTGCTCCAAATAGGCTGCCCCCTTCTCCAAAGATCTCAGGCCTCCTTCCCTGTGTCTCCTCCTCTGGGTGCCTGATTCAGGACTTCGTCTTCATGGATTTGTTTCCTTATTCCCGTCCTCTCCCTCCCTGCCTGTATTTTCCATTGTCAGCTATGTAGAAGGCAGATGCCTAGCTCTTACTTCTTTCTCACCCATAAAGTTACAGTGTGGGCACAGAAGAGGCACGTGAAAAGCTGTTCACAGGCCTCTGAATGTCTGCCGAGGCCAATGGGTGCTCAAGAACACTGTGCCCATTTTACAGTCTACAACTTGAAGATGTGGTCCTGTTATTCCTCAAGAAATTCCCACATTTTTAAAGAATGGTAGTATTGTAACAAGTTTATTTTGTTTTGTAACACTTCTTCCGTTCCCATGTTAAATGGTCTATGGCAGACATTTTTAAACTAAAGAGAAGTGAAGAGCTTTCCAATTATCTTGTAACTTTAAAATATCCCTCCTGACTTAATCTTTTTAATTTCTCACGTAGTTTTTGAATATCTACGAGGTACAAAGTACTGTGCTAGGTATTGGGGACGAAGAGAAGATTAGAACATGGTCTCAGCTCTCAGTGTCCCATCCCTCAGAGTAACTTAATGTCTCATGGAGGAAATAGAGACACAAATAGAACAAGGGGGGCGCAGGAAGAACCGAGACAACATGTTGAGTTTGGGCTGTGTGTGGAAGTGACCGTGTTAGTGTTTTACATGAGAGCACTAGCTAGAGTTTGAAGGAACTGCTTTAAAAGTCCATTAGAAACAGTCATTCTGTTTAGAAAAGTTTTCTTCTGTACAAAATAGAAATTAGCAATTTCCTATAAGAAAATACTAGAAATGTGGAAAATAAATTAGGAATTATTTAATTGCCCTTGAATTGTGACCTCCTGGGGTAAAGGAAGTCTGCCAGAGTGGGAGGAAATGAGTGCAGACCCAAAGGGCAACACCCAGGGAGGGAAGCCCAGCAGGTTTCTTATCTGCTTGTCAGCGTTAAATTGACAGTCTCCTAAATAAGAAAATTTGCTAATGAACAACAGTCTACTGGGTTTGAAGTACATCTGATCAGGGAGCTGTTACCAAGCTCTGAGGATGCCTTCTTGGCCATCAGGCAGTTCGAAACTGATTTGCTGCAATCAGTTTCATTCTGTAAATAACAACGAGCTATGGCCAGCCCAGTGGTGTAGTGGTTAAGTTCACACGCTTTGCTTTGGTGGCCCAGCATTCTCAGGTTCAGATCCTGGGCGCAGACCTATACACCACTCATCAAGCCATGCTGTGGCGGCATCCCACGTTCAAAATAGAGGAAGATTGGCACAGTTGTTAGCTCAGTGACAATCTTCCTCAAGCAAAAAGAGGAAGACTGGCAACAGATGTTAGCTCAGGGTCACTCTTCCCCACCAAAAAAACACAAGGAGCTCTCCCCTTCCATTCTGCTGCCCTTCACCCCAGCCAAGTGCTGGGACTCAGCTCTTCCTATAAGCTTCCTGCCAGCCAAGCTCGCAATTTTGCTTGCCTCCCTGGCTGGCCTGCCAGTGCACACTTCTGAACTCAAGCAGAGGGGGAGCAGAACTCTGCCTGAGTTTCTCCCTTTCCTCCACCCATCTGGCTGTCCACCTTCCTGGCCTGGATTCCTGACTCCTTATTGCTCAGGACTTCTTCTTGGTCCCTTTGGAGATCTGTCCTGTGTGCCCAGAGGCCTAGCTCTGAACTCCTTTTTGGTACATGCTTCTGCTCTAGACTAACCCAGGCCCAGACGCAACTCTCCTGTTACCACCAGCTTCAAGTTGGTGAATAGTTACTGAGCATAGAGCACCTGGGTTCTCATCCTGACTCTTTCTCTTAACTATGTGACTTTAACTTTTCTGTGCTTCAGTTTCCTAATATCACAATGAGTAAAATGAGACAGCATGATCCTAAGCTAACAATTGGTAAAATGGAGATAATAATAGTACCTATGCCATAGGGATGTTGTTAGGTTAAATGAGCTGTACCCAGAAAGCACTTAGAATAGTACCTGACACATAACACCAAATGGATGTTAGCTGTGGGGCCAGATGCTGAGAAAGGCCCCATTGCTATCCTCACAAAAGAACCACCCCTAACAGAGAAGAACTTAGTAAGGACTGCAGAACAAAGATGGTGGCCACCAGTAGCCATGGCCTGGAAAGACTTCACCTTGTTTGTGATCCTTCAGATGGGTCTGGACGGAGGGGAAGGATTTGCACTGGAGGTGCAGGGGTGAGAAATGGTCCTCTTTTCCTGCTTCATGGGGAAGCTGGGAGTGGTCCACTTTGGTTGGGTGTGTGGAGGGAGAGTAACAGTAAGAGATCAGACTGGGGCATGTCTTTAAACACTCAGGAATTGACCCTGGATTCATTAATAGGGGATGTGGTGCAAGCTTTGTGGGCAAGAAAGGGAAGGCGATGGAGTTTTGCACATCACACTGCAAGTCACTCAAATGGGAGCTGCAAAGTGTTCCATTTGTGTGAATATACCACAGTTTCCATAACCTTCCTTCATGTTGTACTGTTCAGTTATTTTTAGTTTTTGCTATTGTAAATAACACTGCAATTAATATTCTTATGCATAAAATGTAAAAATCAGTTTGGATTATTTCCTTAGGAATACATTGTTAGAATGACTGCATTGAAAGGAATTAACTTTTTTTGGTGAGACTTCTCTCTTTTTTAACTTTTGTTATTTTATTATAAAATACGTGTAAATGTTATAAAAATTTAGAAATTAACAAGTAAGCCAAAAGTGCCATCAGTCACCCATCACCTAATAATAACATTTTTCTATGTATCCAAAAGAGCGTACATTTTTAGAGCTTTTGATGCAAACTGTCAGATAATTTTCCAGAAAGGTTAGACTAATTTAGGCCTTCCCGAGCAGGAAACAATAGTGCATTGTCACTGCTTCTCACCAAATTGAAAGTTTATGGGTTTTATTTAAGCTTTGTTCACACAATAGGTTGGAAATGGTGTTTCATTATTGTTTTGACTTGCATTTCTTTACTGCCTGTGGGCTCGATCAACTCCTGAAGTCCTCTCTCTGCCATTTCTAGGAAAGGGCAAGTTTTATATGCTGTTCCTGGAATCTCTTAATACCTGAAGCACGAGACCCACCAGCCACATTTTTAGCCAGAATTACTTTTTTCCCTAGTAAAGTATAACTTACATACAGTAAAATTCACTCTTTTTCATGTACAGTTCTGCAAGCTACACATGCCACAATCAAGACGTAGAACAGTTCCGTCACCCCAGAAAATTCCTGTGTGCCCCTTTTTAGTCAATCCCTCTTCCCTACCCTCAGCCCCTGGCAGCCACTGATCTATTTCTGTCCCTATAGTTCTGCCTTTTCCAGAATGTCATGCAGATGGAATCCTACCATTGGCAGCCTTTTGAGTCTAGCTTCTTTCACTGAGCACCATGCATTTGAGGTTCACCCATGTGGTCATGTGTACCAGTGGTCATCCCCTTTATTGCAGGGTAGTATCCCATGGTACACACTTACCAGCAATGTACGAGAGTTCTAGTTTCTTTAGGTATATGCTTGCCAGCACTTGGTATTGTCCGTTTTTTGTTTGTTTTCTTTTTTTAGGCGTGCTAATAGGAGTGTAGTGGTGTTCCATTGTGGTTTTAATTTGTATTTCCCCAATGACTGATGATGTTGAACATTTTTTTTCATGTGCATATTTGCTGTCTGCATATCTTTTCTGGTGAAGTGTCTCTGTCTCTTCATGTATTTTACTCATTTTTTTATTGGGTTATTTGGTTTCTTCTTACTGAGCTTTGAGAGTTCTTTTTATATTTTGGATATAAATCCTCTGTCAGATACGTGATTTGCAAGTATTTTCTCCCAGACTTCAGCTTATCTCTTCATTCTCTTGTTCCTTCATTCTCTCTGGCTTGTTTTTCAACTCTCTTGAAAAGCAAAAGTTTCAAATTTTGATGAAGTCCAGTTTATCAAATTTTTCTTTTATGGATTGTGCTTTTGGTATCATATCTAAGAAATCTGTGACTAGCCCAAGATCACAAAGAGTTTCTCCTCCATTTTCTTCTGGAAGTTTTATAGTTTTAGGATTTACATGTAGGTTCTCCCTTCCTTTTTTTAACACTTATTTCCTATGCCCAGAAGTTTCTTTTGCAAAACAATTCCAATAACAGAGATAGACACACCTGAGCAGATTTGGAATGAATTTGGTCCTGGGAGCCTTGCCAGGCATGGTGCCTTCCAGGAGCCTTCTGAACAGGAGGTGTGGGCATCAGAAGCTGCCCCAGGAGAGGCTTTTAAACAGATATAAGGCTTCTTTTGCTTAAGACTTGGCATAAAAATGAGGATTGTATCTTTTGAAAGGAGGGTGCGGACGATAAGAGAAAAACCTCTAAACTTTCTAGATAAATCCTTCTGACTGCTACACGAAGTCAGAGTGGTGAATAGTGCCAAGCACAGGACTTTGCCGATTACATGCAAACACCCATGTCAGTGACTCACCCAATCATGCTTTAATCTCATAACCGACAGGCTTTTAAAAATTATAGTCAACAAGGCAGCTTGCTAGTTATGACTGCCATTGGAATTGGGTTTTCCTGAGAACAGCTGGAGTTTAATGTGGTGGGAAGAAAGCCTGATGTGGGTGAGAGGCCAAGGATTGCTTGCCTGGGAAGGATGTGCAGCTAATGTTTGATAGAAATCTGTGAAATGACCAACCTCAGCCAAGCTAAGTAGAGGCCTGCCATCTTTCATCCATGGGAAAATGCACTGCAGCAGAAGTGTTCAGGAATCAACATTGATCATCGGCTTTGTGTCAGTCATTGCACGACAGATAAGACACAGCCCTGTCCCCAAGAAATGCATAGTCGAGAGCATGCTCCATGCTAGGGTAAAGGAGAGCAGTTAAGAGCAGGTCGGGAATGGCTTCTCCAAGGATGTGCTAGGCAGAGCAATGCAGGGGTTTGGTCTGTTCTGGGATGTGCAGGCTGTTGGTGTGACTGTATTGTAGGAAGGGCTTGTGGTGACAATGGGAGATGCTATTGGAGGTATAACCAGGGCCAGTCTTGGAGGACCTTGTTTGCTCTGCCCTGAAATATAAGTGTTTTCTTGAATTCAGCTTGGTACCATTGAAGCATTTCACATATGGAAGTGATGGGCTAGGACTTTCTGTGTAGGAAGATCTCTCTGGCAGCTCTAGCATCTTTAACCAGATGGCCCGAATGCACCTCAGGCTCAGAGGTCCCCAACTGAAACGGTCAGCCACAGAAGTCTGATGCACCTCTACTATCCTGCCACAGGTTCTTCCTCTAGTCAAGGTTAATAAGTGTTCCTGGGAGCATCAGGAACAAGTATGCCTTCCAAAATACAGTAAGCAGGACTAGAAACACAATACGAAACCTAGTGAGGGAGGCTGTGCTGAGCACACACAGGCTTTAGGGAGCAACAGGTGGCACACAACGAAAGCCTCTGTCCTCACACCATGAGCCAAGACACCAAATGAGGGCTTCCCTCTCAGCATGGAGCTAGAGGAAAGCAGCCATCGTTAGCTCTCATCTAGCTTGCTTCCCTCCCTCCGTACCTCCTTCTCTCTCCCCCCAGTTGAGCCCTTCTCATTTGTTAAAAAAAAAAAAAAAAAAGAGTGAATTCACTCCCAGTTCTTTTGAAACCCAACATGTCAGTGATAGATGAGGCCGTATTCTTTACCTTCAAAGGGGAAAAGTGAGTGAGTGAATGCAGGCCAGAGGAGTTGAAAAGTCCAAGGGAACAGGAGACACATGGGGTGACCCTGCCATCAAGAGGAGCGCCCTCGATCCTACCCCTGCTGGTGCCATGCAAAGGCACAGACAATGCCACTTTCAATAAATCATGAAGGATCCTGAATACCCGTTTTTGTTCATTTTCAATGGGCCTTGGGCATATTGCTTAAGATATAGCTAGTCATTTGTGCTGGGTTCCCAGCTACTCAAAGGCTCGAAGTCAAGTGCTCTCTCAACTATATAATGGAGTCTTTGCATATGTGATTTTTGGGGAGATTTTTTCAGATTTCCATAGCTGGTCAAAGTAAAGGTGACCTCGTGGGTAGTGTGCCTATTGTCACTCTTCACACATCCAGCCTTTGAGTGATGCTGAGTTTTGTGGGGTATCCATGCAGCATCTAATTCAATCACACACATCTAAGCCCTGCCTGTCTTTGGCACTATCCCCTTCTCTGTGTTCAGTGTGCTGCTGGGGGCCTCCACACAAACCCTGGCTGTCCTCTGGAGGCATTCTGTGCTAAACGGAGAGTTCTTGGCCATTTTTCTTGCTTTCAGAATTCTAGGCCCCCTGATGAATCTGGCATGGGGAGTGGCTGCGTGTTCTCAGGAGGGTGTGCACATGAAGATGCCTATTGGAAGCGCCTTTTAAAGGTCCCCTGGTGGTTTCCACAGTAGAATCTTGGGAAGCAAAGGGAAGAATAACCTGGGGTCATTTAAGGGCTGGCATGGTCATTTCCTTAATCGTCTGTGACTGTTAAGAGCCTGATTTTCTATAAAGAAGCCCAGAGGCTTCCTTAGTTTGTCATTAATAATAACAAACAGTGAGAATTTATTGAGCACCTGCTGCTTGCTAAGTCCTTTCACATCTTACTTCATTTAATCCTTAAACCTTATACTCATTTTTACAGATGAGGAAACTGAGGCTTGGGGTTAAGTAACTTGTCAAAAGTCACATAGCTAGAAGTGGCAGAACTAGGATAGACACTTTCCTTATTCTGCTTAATTTTTTTTTTTTTTTTTGAGGAAGATTAGCCCTGAGCTAACTGCTGCCAATCCTCCTCTTTTTGCTGAGGAAGGCTGGCCCTGAGTGAATATCCATGCCCATCCTCCTCTACTTTATATGTGGGACACCTGCCACAGCATGGCGTGCCAAGCGGTGCCATGTCCGCACCCAGGATCCGAACTGGCGAACCCTGGGCTGCCGAAGCAGAACGTGCAAACTTAACCGCTGCGCCACCGGGCCAGCCCCTCTGCTTAATTTTTTAATTTTTCTTGTTGGTTGTAGTTGTTTTATATTCTTCTGCAAATCTAAGAAATGGATCAAGTCCTAATCTTAGGATAACTTTGAAGAGCTATTTTAAAGTACTGTATGATTCCATTTGTATAACATTCATGAAATGACAAAATTATAGAGCTAAAGAACAGAGTGGTGGTTTGGTGGTTGCCAAGAGTTAGGGATGGTGAGGGAGAGGAAGGTGGCCTGAGGGAGATCTTTGTGGTGAGGGAACAGTTCTATATCCAGATGGCAGTAGCAGTTACACAAACCGACACATGTGACCAAATGACTTGGAACCAGACAGACACATTGTGCCAATGTCACTCTCCTGGGTTTGATATTGTATTATAATTATGTAAAATGTAACCTTTGGTGGAAATTGGATAGAGAGTACAGAGGACCTCTCTGTACTATCTTTGCAATTTCTGTAAATCTATAATGATCTCAAAACAAAAAGTGTGTCCTTTTATTCATCTGTGTGGGACACCAGCAGTGCACCTGAGGAAAGGCCTGGTTTCAGCTCAGGGGCTGCTTGCTGTCGAAAAGTAATGTACCTCATAAAGCTCCAGGTGGCCTAGGAGGGTAGCACAGGTAGAAGAGGGCCCAGGTTTTAGCCTCTGTCAGACATTACCTGAGGCTCTGTTGTTTTCTGGGGAAGTACTGAACCGAGTCAGGGCCCCAGGGGTCAAGTGGCAGGGCTGCAGTTGTGTGACCTGGGACAAGCTTCTCGCTGTGTGAGCCTCGATGTCCCCAGCTATAGGAGGGGAATGGTAACAGCCCCCACCCTGGGAGGTTGTTAACAGAATCCAGCGGGAGAACACAGTAAGGTGCTTAGCACAGAGATATTTATTAAGTGAACTCAATAAATCTTGGCCATTTTTGTTACTATCATCAATATTATTTTATCTGTTCCCAAGTTGTACCCTCTACTTTGTAGTCAAACCAATCTCATACGTATTTATATAGAACAGTGCCTATTCATTCTTATTTTTCTGGTTTTGGTCATTTATTCCTTCAATGATTATTTCCTGAGTGCCTACTTTGCCAAAGACTCTGGTGGTATTGGGAACACTGAGATGGACATCACCCGTGTGGTCTGTGCCCTGGGAGAGCTAAAGGTCGTGTGTTTTCCCTGGAATCTCCTGTCTGTGTCTTTCAAATCTTCACTGTCCTGCCAGACTCATCTCAGGCCTCATGTGCTCCATGAGGCCACTCTACCAGAGCCTTCTCTGATTTCTAACAGCATTGGCATCAATGTGACTTACTCCTCTCTGCAGCCTAGACTATCCTTTTTCCCCCATACCTCCCGTGGTGCCTGGCACGGCCCCGAGCAACATGGGGACCGGGCTCAAGCAGTGCTTGCTCACAGCGTTGTGGAATGGATAGCCGGAAGGAACTGAAGAGAATCTCTGTGCTGAGGCTTTCATTTTACAGGTGAGGTCATGGAGAGGGGCCCATGACTTCAGTAGTAGAAATTGGCTATATGCATCCCCAACTCATTTTTTTCAATAGGATAATAATATGTTAATCTTAGTTTGTGTTGTTGTTGCTTTTTTTTTCTTTATTCCTGCTATCCAGTATTTTGACTAGCTGACCGGTGTTTCTTCTTTTAGCCTTTTGTAAACCCTGAGCGTGAGAAGACCTTGGCTCTACTTCTGGTCTTATTACTAACTAGCTGTGTGACTGAGCCATGTCAGCTAGAGGGCACATTTGTTGAATTGAAAAAGCAGAGCCAGCTCTTCTCTCTCTTTCTCACTTGCTCTCACTTGAGTGGGCTTAGCGAGCACCTCCAGTCTCCAAGCAGGACAATGCCTCCGGCAGGCCCACCAAGGTGTCCACTTCCTCCAGTCCAGCTTCTCCACCTGAAACTGGCTAGGTCGGTCTGCCTAGCCTTTCACTAAGGCTACTTGTCTTAAATTCCAGTGGATAGAAGGAGCCCCCACCTTGTTCCTCAGTAATGCTTTTGCCAGTGGGACCTGAAAGGCTTGCATTCCGAACACCATTTATTGTCCTAAGCCTGTTAAATCTAGAGGAGAGAAGTAAATTGCTGGAGCCCCTGCTTCCAACACAGTGCCCTGTTTGTTTATGGGAGAAGAAAGAGCAGGTGTGGCCCAGTGGGAAATGCACAGACTCCAGTGAGATGGGTTTGGGTTCCATTTCCGGGTCTGCCAAGTGTTGCCTGACCTTGGAGAGGCAAGTTACTTAACCTCTCTGAGCCTCAGTTTCCTCGCCTTTCAAACAGGAGGAGTAGTACTGGTACATGTGAAGTTCTTGGCCCTGTGTCTGGATGAACATGGAAACTGTTATTCCCACTGCTTATTGCAGGGCCCTACATCTTCTAGAAATCCTTCATTTAATGAAAGTATGTGGGGGATCACAAAGAGTAATCAATTGGGATTTCTCTATTGGAGCTTATAATCTACTTGGGATGGTGTGATAGTTAAACAAATATACAGCTAGAGACATGTTCCAGCTTGAGAATAAATAAGAAAAATCAGACCACGGCAGAAGCAATTTTCTTGTCTCCGGACTGTCAGAAGCCAGCCCTCTGCCATGCTCTAGCAGGTCGTTGTGGCCTCTTCCTTTCCCAAGCAGAGATTTACAGACAAGTTGTTGCCGGTGCAGAGGTGCTGGGCAGCCTCCATGCTGAGGCACATCTTGCCAACCTGGCAGGCCTTTGAAGCTTTGCTTTTGAGCAGTGAGCCTCATTTAGGGACATAGCGGCCGCCCTGCCTGCTGCCTCAGTCAGAAGCAGCTCAGGAGACCTGGTCACAAGAGAATACAGTAGGGCCGCCCTGGGAGAGAAGAGCCTCTATCAGCATGGCCACCTGGAGCACCGTGAGTGCTCGCGGGGCTGCGGGGCAGACCGGTGAAGCTTTGAGGCACTGCATCCTCCTGCTGAGTATCCTCAGTAGACCTGCACGTGGAGAAGTGGCTTCCCAAGTACTGCTCCAGTTAAGAAATTGAACCCTATGATTATGGAAATTCCTCAGGTTTTAGAGTGATCACCTTTGGAACTGTTGAGTCCCAGTCAGCTTGTTCCAGTGTGTCGTCTTTTAAATTTTGAGTTCAACTCATTATTAGAAATAACCCCAGGCTTTATTACATCAGGAACATTTATTGAGTGTTTACCATAGACAGGTACTGTTCTAATGGGTTTTCCTCATTTAATTTTCACAACAACACTATGAAGTAGGTACTCTTATTATCCCCATTTTACAGAGGAGGAAACTGAGGTACAAAGGGGTTATACAGCTAATAGGAAGTAAAGCCAGGATTCAAAACCAGACAGCCCAAAGAAGCTGTCCCCTTTACTTCTGTCCTCTCAGACTGGGTTGTTGTCTATAGGAATGCCTGCTCACAAGCAGAATGAACTCCTTCCTGATACAGTGAGCCTGTGTCCCAGGCAGGAGGGTCACAGCGAAAGCTGAACTCTTAGGAGGGCTAGAAAGAGAACGTGTCCAGTCTAATGGGCAGAAGGTTAGACCAGAGGATTCCCGTAGTCCAAGACTGTGCGCGCCTCTTACTGTCCCCTGAGTTCCAGCCCTGAGCCCCGAGAGAGATTATACAAAGGTTAGAGGGAAAACAAGTTTCTGCTTAATGAAAACGTTCCCCTAAGATTATTGTGAAACTTATTTTTTTAACATTTAACATTATGTCTAGTTTCTTAAATGATTTTCAACTATGTGAGATTATCCAAGGATTCTCTATTACCAAAGCTGACTTTTTGGTTAGCAAGGCAAATAGAAAGGCTGTTCGTTTTTCTTCTTGCTGGATCCTGGCCCTTTCTAATACTCTCTGCTAACCTCTTTAGATTTTTTTGGTCTTTGCATTTCATCTTAACTGTAAACTTCTTTCTGTACTTTCTTTAAACTTCACAACACCCATTTGTTCTTTGGTTTTTACCATAGAATAGTATCTGTTAGATTGATATGTTGTTCTATAAAGAAAAAGGCTATTTAGGACACCAGTAATTATTTTGGATGAGAATAGGAACCTCAGATAACCCCAGGTATGGGCCTCCTGGGTGTCCCTTCCAGATTATTCTGAGCAATCCAGTAAGCACTGTCAGATCAGCAGGCATTTTGTGAGTGCATGGCAGTGGACGGTGACTCTTCTGCCAGGAGTGCTGCTAAGCCCACTGCTGCAGGTGAAGCCAGGTTGAAGGAGTTGGGGGGAGGGACAGATTGACTGCCCGGGATCAGAAAGAACCTTAGTATGTTGTCCTGGAATATGTTGTCCAGACATTTGGCCTTGCCTGGGAGGAAGGAAGCAGATTGAGCATGGAATCAAGTCATGAACTTTGACGGTTGCTCTGGCTACAGAAGAGCCTTATGCAGGAGAATTCTTCACTGCTGCTTCTTTCTCATTAAAACATCTGAAGATATAAGCACTAGCCCTTCTGAAATCTTCAGAGCTTCTCCTCTAACAAATGTAGCAGGGACTCATTACGTGTACTTTCTTCCAGGAAACCTAGAAAGTATCTCACATTCTTCTGTGAAATAAACCTCAAGGAGGACCACAGAGGAACCCAGCTCCATTTGACAGGTGGAAAGCCTAAGGCCATCAGGACCCCCTCGCCCCCCCAGAGTCTGGGAGAGAACAAAGACAAAGCCTGGGCTGCTGGCTCCCAGCTTGGGGTTATATAACTCCCTGACTTCTCAAGTCCCTGGAAACTGAGGCCAATTCCCTGGAAGATCATTCCGTTCTCTTCTGTTTTTTCAAGAATAGAGCCAGCTTGATCACTGGCTCTGAGGATTGTATGAGAATGTCCCGTTTTCTTTCTTCCATGAACTGAATGCCTACCATCATGATCATTGTTTAATCAGGTTGTATTCAAGCTTGCCTGAATCTCATGTTTTTACCTATGTTTGGCTTATATTTTGAAGAACCTTATTTTATTTATGTATACCCTTATCTATTTCCAAAAGAATTTGAGAAGACTTACAACAAAGGAAATAAACGCAACAGAGAGAAAGACAGAAAATCCGAACTAAGGATAGGAGGCAGAAGTAGTATGATCTCTCTGGGAGTGAGCACGGTTCCTGTGACTGGGCAACATATTTTCTGGTTTCAGTATCCGAAAGGCAGAAGTAGTCCTGCTTTGGGGGAGGGGAGAGATTTCACAAGGTTGTTTCCTATAACAAACTTCATTGGAAGTCAAGGAATACTTCTCCTGGTGCTAAAAGCAATTTCTCACTAAGACATTAAATGGTGTAGTGGGCAGATTTTATATTTATGGCAAATGAAGAAGGGCACTTTATAAGGCTATTTCTTAAAACAAACTTTGGTGAAAATTGAAGGATACGGTCAAAACACAGCTTAAGGAAGGCAGGTAGGCTAGTGAGCAAGCTCACGTCATCTGCATATGTTCCTTCCCTGTAACCTAACAACTCAAGGATAAAGCTTAGACCAGCCACCTGAGTGAGCCGATAGCTTGTCACTTAGGCTGCTTCTGACACATTTCCCTTCTCTCCGCTGTGTGTGTAATAGAAGCTGCACAGCAGACTCTGAAGTGGGGGGCTCTAGTGAGATCTGCAGTGAGGACATTTTCGACTGTTTGGGGCAGTACCACAAGTTTTAGAAAGTAGATAGCTAGGTGGCAGAACTGATATATTCAAAACTCAAAGGGACCCAGACAGTCTGTGTCTCAGATGCATAACCTCCTCCGTGCTTTTAGAGGGGCCATATGCAGTACCAGCAGGCAATGCTGGCATATTCCTTTTGAAGCAGCTTTGCGCCAGTCCACTCCCTGAACAGTGGTTGGCTCGAGCCCCAGAGCTCTGAGCAGAGATGGTTCTGATGTGGTAATGTCCCAACACACTCACCTTCTTTGGTGATGAAAGTCATCAGAAATGCTCCAGCTCTGAGTAGGATAAGCAGAATGGTCGCACTGTCCGTGCCTCTGACTGTGTGTGACACCTGCAGACTTGTTCACCATGCTTTGTATTCACTGTTGTCATATTGCTTAGGAATTTGAGAGGCAAAAACATGGCCCATTGACCAGGTAAGGCCTAATCAGGAAGTCTGGAGCAAGGGAATGCCTGTTCTGTTAAGGGAGATGCTGGGGTGGGGAGTGAGCTCTTCTGTGCTAGCGTCACCCACCGATAAAGACAGAGGTGGTGTGGGGTAGTGGCCAGCAGCGCTCGACTGCTCTGGGCTTGCTGGTGAGCAATGAAGTAACCCTCAGAAGAGGAGGCAGTTTGATAGGCAGCAGGAGGAGCCAGGACTCTCCTCTCCTGGGACCGGCTAGTTGACTGAGGCAAACCCAGGATGAACAAACAAGGTTGGCCTCTGAGATTCCTTACTGAAGAGTAGCCTTCCCTATGGATTGATCACAGCTCTAGAGACACATGATTTTTCTTCTGAGCAAGTAAAACCTCAGCATTTAAGAATCCCTGTCCTGCCGTTTTTAACCTTAATGAGAATAGAACGAGCCTCTGGAACAAGGTGCAGTGGAGTCAGGAGAAGTGGCCTTAAGTGAAAACACAGCTGTGGGGTTTACAGACGGCGCTGCAGGGAGGCGTCATCCAGTGGGAGCGGCCAGCCTCGCTATACTTTCCAACACTAATGAATTGGGAACTCCATGCTGAACAGGATTTAGTTTGATGGGCCCCTGTGCCAGCAGATGGATGTATTTTTCTTGAAAGACCCAGGTGCCAGAAATCTCCATGATTACGTTACTGGAGCAAGGTTCTTTTTTGTGGTTTGTGAAGTTGAGCGTCAGGACTGCAGGATTCTCTTGCTCTTTCTCACTCTTATTTTTTCCAGGTCAGAACCAGAGCTTGGGGTAGGGAGGAAAATCCTGCTGAATGAGCAAGTTCTTTCTTAAAAAGCTCTCTCCAAGTCCAAAAAGACTTCAGTGGACTTAGGAGAAAGAAACTTAATACAATGCTGTAGAATTGTTGTGAACCAAGTGAAAGCCAAGTCCACAGCATCTTTGTCTCATAAAAGAAAGCGAGGAGGAGGTGGAAAAAGAGAAATGATGCTTAGGAGATCCAAACCAAACAATGAAACCTAAAGAAGAAAACTGAAGATCACCTCAAAGAATCTGGAGATTTCCTTCTAATAAGATTTTTCAGTTACAAAACCAAAACCCAGGTAGAAGTAACTTTTCTGCTCTTTTTAAGTATGCTATAAATGGCATACCTGAAATGTTTGAAATATGATGGTATTTGCCACTTTTGGCTTAAGGAAGAGTTGGACACCTTGCGAGATCAGTGGACTGTGAGGGGACGAGTCGACCATGGAGAGGCTGGAGGCTTCCCAGCCTGGTCCTTGACCTGCGTTTGAACCTTGGTCCTAATAGCTAGCAGATTGAGGCAAACTCCGAGGCCTCCTGGAGAACCCATGTTGGTTTGAACTAGAGCAGTCCTGGCTGCAGAACTAGCACTCTGCTTTTACCAGCTGCCTCTCTCCCTACACCCCTGGGAGAGGAACTTAGAGCTGGGTCATGGAGGTTGCCCCTCTTCCATCATGGAGCAGCCTGCAAGAGCCGTCCAGGCCTCAGTCTGAGAGAGGCCTGGTTGCCCATAAGAGGTTATCTTGGAACTATTGTGGACAAGACAGGCAACTCCTAAACTTCTTAACACATTTCTCACCCTTCCAAGGTCAGGCCAGCATTTTCAAAAGCACCAGAAGCTCTGAGCTGGTAGCTTCCTTTGCTGATGGAAGTGCCAAGTGGTCTTTGCATAAGATTCTCTAGGAA
This sequence comes from Equus asinus, assembly GCF_041296235.1. Classification (NCBI taxonomy): domain Eukaryota; kingdom Metazoa; phylum Chordata; class Mammalia; order Perissodactyla; family Equidae; genus Equus; species Equus asinus. The sequence continues at coordinate 8,663,138 of NC_091808.1, read as the reverse complement.
TGAGGCTGTTTGGGAAAGCCAGCTGTGCACCTGAGCAAATTGAAGCCTGATTTGCTCACTGGCTCAGGAGGATATCTGGCTCACCACCCTTAGAACCGTTTCCTGTCCCCTCCCATTACTCTTGTTCCATTATTCTTATGAATGTAATCTGGCCATTGGTTTCACTGGGCTGGAATACAAAGTAAGGTCACGTTTCCTTTGATGATTAAATTAAATGACTCGATAGACCTGTCTGCTACTTAGTGTGGGACATTCATTTTTCCCCTTCGGTTCACCTGAAGGGTCTTCCTCAAGCAATGTGTGAGAACCCTGAGGAAGCCTTACTTAGTACTGAATCCGTCATTCTTGTTACTCCCCTGTTGCCACCTGCTGTGAGGATGGTCCTGCTGCCTCCCTTGTCACCCCATCCCAGCCCAGAGGGGCTTAAGGAGGGCCTTTTGCAGGCCCAGCAACCCCAACAGGACCTATACCCCTGCTCTCCCAAGGGTCCTAACCCCTTGCACTCATCCCAGCTCCTTCAGCTTACCCACACTGCCTGTTTCCCTGGGACCCACCCTGGAGCTGGAGGGCTGGGTTGCAAGGACTCCCAACAGGAGTCTCGCACTCTAGCTGCCCATAGCCTGCCCTCACCTGTGGTCTAGCCTGAGCCCCTGAAAGTAGCTCCTCCATTTTCTGCCTAAGAGAGGTTAGCCTGTCCTTTGTCCAAATGAAAGCCTTGCCTCTAACTAGACCCATTTAAAGCCTTCCTTTGTCTGCTGGTGGAGGCTGACAGAGCGACCTCATTACTGCCCCTTGGGCCTTTTGCTGCCTTCCCTCCTCACCCAGTACCAGGAATGTTGTGCAGTTGGAAACTGTCCTCTCAAGGAAAAGGCTGACTAGTGACAGCTGCCCATGGAAAGGGACAGATGAACCTCGTGAAGTCTTGGAGTAGCTGTCATTCTTGCAAGCTGACTTTCCAAGCTGAGCCACTCCACGGGGTGGGGCGGGGGGAGCGGGGGGGGGCCTGCAGGCCTTGATTAGAGCCAGCACTGGCACAGATGGCAGCCTATAGGCCTGTCTGTTTTCTTGCTGTGCCTGGCTTGGGGGACTTATTCAGTAAATATCATTGAGTGGAGGACTGTGCGCCTCCTTCAAAGGCATCAGCAAGATGGGAGCATCTGGGCACCGAGAGATTTGAGCCACTGCTTGTTGTCGTTTGGTGGCACAGTTATGGGGTTGGGGCAGGGGGATGTGAGGCTGAATTTCTTTGCTGAGGTAGGAGGAGGAATAATAACAAACTCAAGGGTGAAATTGGGTGACTACGGATCTGTTCAACCAGAATCAAAATATGCTGAGGGGCACAAAAGCCTGCAGGGGGCATCATTCTGTGTCTGTAAATTAAATGACTAGAGCAGTTAGTTGTTAATAGGTATACAAAATGTTCTAAATCTCTACTCTACAGTTGAGCTCAATGACATGCATTGGGCACCTGCTGTGGATAGTCACAGGGCACTGAGTGCCCAGAGTACCTGGCAAAGCTACCCACGCTGAGCCTGTGGACTCACTGAGCAGAAGGCCCTGCCTCCAGTTACCAGAGGAGGGAGTAGGGAAAGATGTACTTTTGTAGAGAGACCTTTTGTGAGACCTTGCTGGGGTAGACAGGAAGGGCTCTCCCGGAAGCAGTCACGACATGAGGAAGGGCACAGAGGTATGAAAGTGCATGCCATGGTCCAGACTTATGCTGTGAGCTACGCAGTGTAGGAGTGCATGGAGCTTTGCAGCAGGAGGAGGGAGGGGCGCCATTCTTTGTGGGACAGGCTCGTGTTTCTCCCCTAAGACTCTGGACTCCTGTTGTCTACCCTGAGATCCTCCTGGGTTGGCACACTTTCCTCAGCACATGCCTGTCTCACCCATCCCTCTATTACAGTCCATATTTGTGCCAGCAACCAACCCCCAGAGAGCCTGGGCTGTGTTTAATTCATTTTTACATCTGCAACATATAGATACCAGGAAGCCATCAAAGGTCCTTAAAGAGGGAAATACCATCAAGCTTGTGTTTTAGAAAAATAACTCAGCTATGTTGTGGAGAGTGGATTAGAGAGAGCAGAACCAAGGGAGTAGGTAGACGTATTATGTGTCAATGTCCTTGAGAGAAATGATGAGCAATTACAAAAGAATAGTAGAGGCCCTGAAGGCTGGTAAAGACCAGGCACAACTCCATCAAGGCTCTGGCTCTGCTCTCCTGAAGGTCTTCTGAGTCTTCTCCCTCTGTGAGTTGGCTTCATTCTCAGGCTGGTAGCAAGCTAGTTGCAGCAGTTCTGGCCCTCATGCCCAGAAGCACCTAGCAAACATCCCCTCATGTCTCATTGGCCTCACTTGGATCACTTGTCCATTCCTGAACCAGTTCCAAGGGCCCGGAAATGCCATGCACTGATTGGCTTGGGTTCCTGATCAATTGCTGAAAGGTATATGAGGTTACCTTCTAACTGTCAGGCCCATCCCTGGAGACTGGATCTGCTCACCCCTGGATTCCCTGGACTAGGGTAGGAAGGTGAATAGCTGAATGAAACTAGGGTATCATTAGGCAGGAGGAAATGACTGCTGGATATGTACCTGTGTCTGCTACAAGGACCAGTTGGACTCATTCATTCATGTATTGAACCTTGCACATAGTAGGTACCTATATATACACACCTGCACACTTGTGGGGACACACTTTGTGAATTGGTCTATCTGGGAAACAGCATATCATCATCCTGGGTGAATTTCAAACCTCTCATGGAGAACCCTCCACCCCTATCTCTGACTCTCCTTTCCTTGACTTCTCCTTGGATCTTGTGGTTGACTGCCCCATCTCCAAGGTCAGACATGGCCTACTCTCTGACCACAGCCTTCAGTCCCTCCCACTCCCTCTTCCAGTGACTCCCACAACTCCTCTCCTTGACCTAGGAGGCCAGTATAGCCCAGTGGTTGGCAATATGGACCACACTTCAGTTCTGCCACTTACTTGGTAGTTTAGGCTAAATACTTAAAACTCCTCTGTAAAATAGGGGTAGGAACCAACCTCCCAGGGCTGTTGAGAGGATTAAAGTCACACAGGAAAGACGCTTAGGGCAGAGGATATACTTAATAAATATTAGCTCCATACAAGACATTTGTCACCCAGAGCCTTCTGTTTTCTTCCAGTCAACCACTTTCATTTTTATTTCCTGCCTGTTCCCCCCTAGAGTCCCTGGTCCATCTGTTGCCAATATCATATCTCTGCTCCCTTGCTCTCTCAAACCTGTTCTTCCCTCAAACCTTCCTGGCAAATGCTGAGCTTTGGACCAACCTCACTTTCTTCATGCCAATGTCTAGGTTACTAGAAAAAAATCAACAACTGGGCAGATGGTTGCTACAGTAACTTCAGTTCCTGTGGCCTCAGCTGGACCCTTAATGCTCCCTGGCAAGCCTCATGCTCTTCCCTGGTCAACTGTTTTTCCTATTCTCCAAAGAAGCAATTTCAAGCCTTCATCACTTTTCTCCAACTCTCATTCCTTCCCTCACCAAACCCTCCATTCCTTGCAGATAATTTGGCCTCCTAATCTTCAGAAAAGAACAAAAATCAAACTGAAACATTCCAAACCACCACCATCCCCATCCCCCACTTGCCAATCCACAGATATATCTGCATCCCTGCTCAGCCTTCCCTACTGCTACAGTGGAGAAAGGGTCTTCCACTGTGTGTTGAATTCTAATCCCTCCTGTCATCTCAGACACTTTGACGCTGCATTTATCTCTGTCTCTCCTGTGTCTTCACCCCCTCCCTCTATAGTGCCTCCTTCCTAGCAGCATTTAAACAACACTCTCCTTCAGTCCCACACCCTATTACCTATCCCATTCCATTACATTCATCTTGGCTCTTCCTCTTCACTGTCTGATTTGCTAAAAGAGTTCTATATACTCAGGATCGTCATTTCCTTACCTTCTACTAATTTTTCAACCCATCATAGCCTGATCTCTGCTCCCACCACTCTCCCAAGAGTCCTTGTTGCTAAATCCAATGGATTCTTTGTTTGGGATGCTTAATCCTCTCTTATTTGACCTCTTAGAAGGATTTGACGCTGCCTCCTTAAGACATGTTCTCTCCTTGGCTCCTGTAACATCATAACTCAAAACTCCCATGGCCACTCCTTCTCAGTCTCCATTGTCCAGCTCTTAAACATAGCTGTTCTATCAAAGACCTCAGTTTTACTTAGGTACTCTCTCAGGACAGTCATATCCACTCTAAAGGCTTTAGTTGCTGTCTTACCATCCAGAGGTCCCCAAATTTGTACCTCCAGATTACAGTCTTGCTTATACAATTTAGAACTGGTTATACAGCTGCCTACTAGTCATCTCCACTAAGATGCCTCTCAGGCACCTTAGAATCAGCACTCCCAAACAAAACTCAAGCTCTCCTCCCAAACCTGCTGTTGCTTCTTGTCTCGGTGAGTAGCAACACCATCCACCCTGCTGCCCAAGGCAAAGAACCTTAAACATTATCTCTGGTTCCTCCCTCTCTCTCAGACTTTATATCCGGGCCATCACCAAGTCCTGTAATTCTGCTAACGTGGAAAGAGCATGGGTTTTGGTTGAAATTCTAATTCTAATTGTGGTTTGGACAAATTACTTACCTTTCTCAGCCTCAAGTTCCTCACCCGTAAAAAGGAAATAGTAATACCTAATTCAAATGGTTGTGGTCAGGATGAAGGAAACCCTTTACTTGGTCGGCATTCAATAAATGTGAGTTCTCCATTCAGTAAATATGTGTGCCTTTCTGTCCCCATTCCCTCTCTCCCCCTCCCCATCACCACCTATACCCACTTGCCTTATTGTTGAATTGGTATGTACATAGTCTCTTGACCTTGAGAATCCTCCTGGAATTAAATTTCCCATAATTCCTTCATGACGAAGGACTGCAGTTTGTATCTCATCGTGCCTATCGTGAAGAATTTGGAAGATGCCAAGAAAATAAGGCCATCATTGTTGCCATTTTGATATCATTCCTTCCAGTCTTTCTTCTATGCAGTCTTTGTTCTTATTTACAGAGTTTTCTTGGTGTATAATCAAGTATGCATCCTGCCTTTTTTCCTCTAATGCAAGTATTTTTTCCCAGGTTAATAAAATTTCTTCATAAACAGTTAAACAGCTATGTGCTATTCTGCATGTGACTGTAGTATAGTTTATTTAACCATCCTGCTATTGCTGGTCTTTTAGATTCTTTCCAATAAAAATACTGAGCTGAACAGTTTTGCAAAAAAACTTTTCCTCCTATGTTTATGATAATTTTTCTAAGCTGTAAATTCATAGCCTGAATCACTATTTCAAATCAAAGGATTTGAAAATTTCTGAGCAGTGCAGACTTTGAAATGGACTAAATGAGTATAGGCCTACCTCAGCTGCGAAGAGAAAAGGATTATTATTAATAGATTTTTAAAAATAATTATTTTCTGTTTTACTGAAAGAGGGCTGGGAAGATCCAAGCAGTGCTCTGTAGGGAAAACACGCCTTTGACTTGAAGTTCTTGGCTTCCTGATGGTAAAGAAGGGCTTGTTTCTGTTTCTGTATTTTCCTCTGGGTCAGTGAGAGGATAGGCCATTCCTGCAAGCTCGTTTTCCTCTACGGGAGAGAAAAATTGTCTAGCATCTAATGATGCAGGTCATTAGCTGTGTTAACAGCCTTGCAGTTAAAAAGAAAAAGTTATAATAATGTATCTTCCTAATGTGCAGTTAATTTTAGTTAAAATTTCCCTGGTGATTTTAAAACCCAGGGCATTTGTAAATCTCGTAATTGGCTCTGCCTTTGGAAATGTTAAAAGTGCCATGACTGACTCAGCCCTAGCAGGACACATAGAACCTCACTGAGCTCTGGCTTCCCAGCGACACAGAGTTCTGCACTCCCCTGAGGGCTCCCCTCCAGAAGCCAGAAAGAAACCAAGACTTTGTTACCAGAGTGCTTGTTCCTGATCTTCCCTAATCAGAGAAAGCTTCTGAGTGCCTGAAAGTTAACATGTCCAAAATCAAACGTTTAACTCCCTACCTATCCCCAAGTTCAGTGTTCCCACTCAGCAATGGAACAACCACCTGCCTGGTTGTTCAAATCAAAAACCTGAGCCCTCCTGGATTTCTTCTTTTCCGTCCTTGCCACTCCCCAACAGTGATCCTTCAGCATATCCTGTCGATTCTGCTTCTAAAAATTGACTTCCAAGATAGAGCTCAAATTGTCCATTTCTCTTCTTCTCGCCTGCCCGCCCTCCAGCCCCAGTCCCCATCACCACTCACCTGTGCTACTCAGTAGCCTCCCACAGGGCTCCCACTTCTGCTCTTTCCCCTACAGTCTGTTCACTGTGCAGTAGCCAGAAGGATCTTGCTAAAACATACTTTGATCATGTCATCCACCCCTTCCTTAAAACATGTCAAAGACTCTCCTTTGCTGTTAAGGTAAAGGTCAAAAATTCTAACATGGCCAACAAGATCCTACATGTTCTGCCCTGGCCTTCCTCTTCAGCATCACTGCCCACCATGTTCCCCGTATCTGGCGAGTTCCAGCTCACCGGCCACCCTTCAGTTTCTGGAACTGCTGCACCAGGGCCTCTGTCCTTGCTGTGCTCTCTGCCAAGGAGAGCCTTCCTCTCTCCCCATCATTCCCTCCTGCAGTCTAGGTAACCCCCTCCTCCTTCCCTAATTCCCAGTCTAGGTCAGGTTATTTACTTCTGTGGAAACACAGGAATTTTCTTCCTGCTTCAGAGAACCTTTTGTTGTTGTTGTTTTAAAGCTTCAGTGCATGGTTGTGTTTCCTAGTTGTTGTTAGTTCTCTATGTGAGCCACCACCACAGTAGGACAATTGACAGGTGGGTGATTTGGTTCCAAGATCAGGAAACAAGCCTGGGCCGCAGCAGTGAAGAGCGCCAAATCTTAACCACTAGACCACCAGGGCTGGCTCTCAGGGAACCTATTTTAATTTGAAGTCTTATATGTACATATTCATATGTGTGATTGCGTAATTGAGGTCTGTCTCCTCTACTGCACTGTAAGATCATGAAGAAGGCCTGTCTGCTCCTGTTCATTCTACTTTCCCCATCGGCTGGCTCAGTGTCTGGCACTAAGTATGTGCTTAGTAAATGATTGGTTCCATGCTGAGTGAATAGATAGAGTCTTGATAACATCCTCATTGATGACAGTGTCCCTGTAAGGCATGGGCTCTTCCCAGAGGTGGCAGGCCCAGGTTTTCCACAACGCGTCATCTGGAGGGAAGTATGATTTTACTTGATCTTTTTTTTTTTCTCTTGGCATTTCAGCTGTCAGAATGAATAGAGCATGCTGCCCAAAACTTACTTGTTTTCTGTTCTCTCTTTATTCAGCTAAAGCTTGCTTTTACTCTGGACCATGAGACTGGATTGCCTCAAGGATGTCACATCTACGAGTACCGAGACAGCAACAAGTAAGCCACTCGGTGGGAAAGCATGTCGTCTCTCCACGTCCTGCAGGGGTAGCACCTAGGGACTTTCTTACCGTGGGCTTCCCGGACAAAGTGATTGTCAGGAGGGGAATCACACCTTTTGCAGCTATACTAGAAAATAGCTGGCACAGAAGTCTTTCTCCTGTAAATCTCTTTTGCCCCTACATATAGGACTTGCAGTACTTGTGTAGGAGGAGTTGTGGTGTCTTAGAAGTATATTCCAAAGCAAACCTTCCTTCCCAGGCTCCTGCTTTCCTCTAGACCCTCCCCAACTTTGTCTCCAGTCGTGTGCTTGCTAATTTGGTCCACTGTGTGCCTTCAGCTTTTGCTGCAGTTCTGTCTGACAGTAGCTGTCTTTGTAGGTTTTGTTGTGATCGTCTACCTTGTGAATTTTATAGTTGAGGGATTTCTGGGTACTTACAGAGACTTAAGTAGGTGGCCTTGTCAGAAATGTGGCACCTGGCATAGTTTTATGACACCTTCTTTCTTCATCACAGACTGCCTCCTTGACTGCGTATTTTTGTCTGTGAGACAGTGGCAGTGGTGGTGAGTGAGGCAGAGGGAGTATGCCCTGATGATGACAGTGACGATGAGGATGATGAATGATGATGTCAGCCTCCGTTGAGCACCTACCATGTGTTAGGCACGGTGCACCGGATATTATGTTTGTTATTCCATTTAATCCTTACAACAACCTAAAGAGTTTTCTTTTATTACTGTTGAATTTGTGGAAGCTGAGGTCTAGGGAACGTAAGTAACTTGCTTAAGGTCACTTACCACAGTTGTGTGAGGCAGAGTCAACATTGTCACATTTACTCAGGAAAAAGAATAGATGAAAGACAGTTGTTGTTCCAAATTGCTACTTTTGGAAACCCAAGTCTCTGACGAGGACAGTCCCAACCCGGACTTGAGGACTAATTGTTTAAATATCCAAGCTGTTTAATTTTACCCATTGGAAGAAATCAAATAGGCACATGCCAATGGGACTGTACATTACCTTCCAGAAGAGAAACTCATGTCTTCCTCCAGAACTCTTGCTCTGTTATGGGTGAAGCTGGGTTACTGGGTGCCTTCATGACCAAATCTCCATTTGGACTACCTTCAAGGCATTATCACTCTTTGTAATTTATCTTTAGGAGGATCCCATAGTAAGCTATTGTGTATGTACCTTCAGTCCCACCAAATTAATCATTTAGGAAAGGCTGACAATGCGTCCTTTGACACCATCATTCCTCCTCTTTGATGGCACCATTTCTGGAAGACAGTTCCAGGGTTTCTAGGCCTTTGTGTCAGAAATGCCATCTCAGCATCTCATAATGTTTAATTCAGCAGAGAAGTAGGGCTTGACTTCTGTGGGATCAGGGACTTGCAGGGACAATTGAGCGAGTCCCTTGGTGGCAGGGCAAGCATCTCTAGAGAGTAAGAGAAACATAAGCCATAAGCTGCTTGGCATGCCGCTCTGCCACCCTCCTTGTCAGCACTCCCTGGGTTGGTGCTTGCTGGGTGGCAGTGGATGGCAGACTGCACACACATTGTGGCAGTAAAAACAGATCTTTAGGCCAAGGGATATTTACAGATTCCAATTCTGACCTGACTCTCTGCTCTAAGGAAAGAAGATTGGCAGAGTTTTTGTTCAGTGAGAGAAGGGCACTGGCTCTTCTTCCTTTAGGTTCATATCTTAGCAGGTCAGAGGTCCAGTGACAACAACAACTCAGATTGTCTTTGAAGCTGAGAGAAGAAAATAGCCTAGCTCTGTTTCTTGGCCTAACTCCCAACTCCTAGTATATTATCAGAGTAAGCAATGTAAGAGAATTTAGAGGCTGTGAAAATTGATAAGCTTTGGCCTCCAAAGACCTGTTAAAAAAGGTATTTGTGTAGGAAGCTGCATAGAGCCATGATGTAGGAAAGTATGGCAATCAGATGCCTCAGTGACCCCTCCCTACGGTTCTCTCTTGCTTCTCTTAGAGGCAGTCTTGGGGTTCATTCTCAATCTGTGGACAAATTTCCTAACCTCTCTGATCCTCAGGTGTCTTCATCTGTTAAGAACAGTGGGACTGATGATACCTTCCAGGTATGATTGTCATAGAGATTGAATGATATCACATGTTAACGACATCCTCACCGCCCTAGTGTATAGAATGCCCGTGGGAAGTGTTGATTGCCTCTCCTTCCCAAACAGAAAAATCATCTCGTGATTTCTATGCTGTTTTCCCAGTGTACTCAGGGCTGCATCCACGAGCTGTGTCTGCAGGTAACAGAGTATTGAGTAGGGAAGAGGCTGGTGCACACACCTTTGATAGCCCTCAGCTGTGTGTAGTACACTCTGTCCAAAGGCAAACTCCTCTCCCCACTTGTGAAGTGAAGCACAGAGAACCCCATGAGCTTCACAGTAACTTTCTCCTCTCCTTCAGGCTTTGCCCTGTCTGTTTGCCTCTGTTCACTTTTAGAGTCATTTCCCCTACAGTGCCCGAATCCAAATATTACCGTAATAGTGGTGTTGTGGAGATGAGGATATTCTTCCCCAGGTCCTAAGGAGCCCATGTTGTCTCAGCCAAGTAACATGAAGGCAACAGCAGCAGAGAGATAAGGTTCTACGTACGAAAGAAATTAGCTTGATATCTGAACATTAGTTTGGTACAATTAATTATTGAAACTACTGCTTTGATCTGGGTATTCCCTGCAGTGTAATTTGTAATCATTTTAGTATTCTCTCTACCAAATTCAATCCGTCAGCAAAGTAGTTGTTCTGAATAAGTACTGAGGCTGTTGGACGGTTCTCCCCCATGGTCTTTTCTTTCAAATGGAGTGGGCCTGAAAATAGGCACTCTGCTTGTATATTCCCTGGACTCTTACCAGCTTCCTTTGCTGGAACATCCTGGTAGCCCCAGTCTTGGGCTCTGTATCATCTCCCTCACCTTCTACATAAAGGGGCTCATATCTGCCTTTGGGCTCCTGGAAGGATAGGCCCTGAGACTTGTCCATCTCTGGTGGGACTTGGGCCCTGCCTCCTCTTGGACTGGAGGGCACAGTTCCCAGGTAAACATTCTTAAAGCTCTGAGGTCGTTAGAAGAAAGAAGATGCCCTGTTGTGCCTTGGGTTAGATTAGTAAAGCTCTTCACCCCGAATTATTCTGTCAGCCTCCCAAAAGCTGTTCAAATCTGTATGTAAGAGATGTGAGGTCTCTGCCTCCCTCCATCTCCAGACAGATAACTGCCAGTCATGACTCATGGACCTGAGGACCACCTTCTTTTTCTTTGTTGCAGAAAACTTCACCTACCTTTAATATTAAAACCAGTGAATCGGGGACTGATTGAAAGTTATCTTTCTCAAATTAGAGTTTGGCGATCTCTTCGTAGGGCAAAGAACAAGCCTAAAATGGCAACGAAGTGATTCGTGAGAATTCATTTAAGTATTTATTAAGCCCCTGCTCCATACAATGTGTTGTGCTGGGCACTAGGGAGACAAAGATAAATTAGACCTGGTCGGTGACCTCAAGGAATTTATATAAATAGCAGATTGCACTGCAGCAGGGATGATGTGTGCTTCAGTGGTGCTGTGCAAGCAGGGATGAGGAAAAGGACTACTTCCGACTTCGGAGCAACTGCCTGGATGGTAGTACCCTTCATTCACCAGAACTTTGTCCAGAGTGCTCCCTTCTCTCCATTCCCACTCCCACCCTCCTCACTGCCAGGGCTGCTGAGCTGCTTTGTACACTGTTCTTTTAGCTCTTTGACCTCCAACGTATCCTCTCTGCAGCCTGAGGGAGCTTCACATGTCTTCTCATTCTGGTTGCTTTTAAGACCTGATTTTTGTCTTTGCTGTTCTGCGGTTTTACTACATCATGTAAAAGAGTAGAGTCATCTTTATTATATTGCTTAGAACTCAGTGTCGTTCTTCTCATTTAGAAATTCTTGTCTGCTTGCCCTCTAATTCTCTCTAATCTCTCTGTCTCTGGAACTCCTCTTAGAAACCTACCATCTTTTCTGGTTTTCCTCTCTTTTTTCCATCTCCATTTCTGCCAGTGCTGCATTCTGGGACACTTCCTCAAAGATGTCTGTCAGTTTATGAATATCCTCATAGCTGTGTATAATCTGCTCTTTAATACCCCTTCCCAATTTCAGTGTTTAGTTTTTATTTTTAGTTTTTAGAAGTTCTATTTGGCATTTTTTAAAATCAGCCTATTGTTTTTTAGTGTCCTAGTTTTTATTATGGTTTCTATTCCTTTCATCTCTTCAATTATTTTGATTATACGTATTCTATAGCCTCTTTTAAATTGTTCAATTACTTCTAGTTCCAAGGGTACCAGTTCTCCCATGTGTTGTGTCTGTAGACTCGCCTTTATGGTGGTTCATTTCCTCACATGGTTTGTTCTTTTTTGTCAGGAGATCATCTTAAGCAGAGATTGTTTTTATTCTGGGAGTCTCATATACCCCAGGTTGTGGATGTGTCCTTTCATCACTTTTCCATTTGTTCTCCCAGGAGTTGGGGAGTTCCATAGGTCTTGCTAGTTTGATGTTCACCTCTTGGCTTAGAATTCTTAGAACCTTGGGCCAGCCCTGTGCCATAGTGGTTGGGTTCACACTCCACTTCGGCAGCCCAGGGTCACTGGTTGGCATCTTGGGTGTGGACTTAGCACCACTCATCAGGCCATGCTGAGCTGGCATCCCACATAGAAGAACTAGAAGGACCTGCAACTAGGATATACAACTATGTACTGGGGGGCTTTGGGGAGAAAAACAAAAGAATTCTTAGAACCTGGGTGTGTACACTCAGCCTCCACACCCACATGTAGTACAGGCTTGGGATCTCCATTCCGCAAAGGAGACACCTCCGCTACACGCCGCATACATACATTCCTCTGGGCTGTGAGAAGGGTCTTCCTGGTCCCTGTTCGAAGACCAACAGCCCCTCCTGGATCCTGGCTTTAGGCACGGCTCTCAGTTCCAGTTCCCTGGCCAGGTCTTCTACCTCCTGTGGGCATTGAAGTCCCAGCTTCTGTAACTACAGTCATGCGTTGCTTAATAACAGGGATACATTCTGAGAAGTGCATCTTTAGGTGATTTCATCGTTGTGGGAACATCATAGAGTGTTCTACACAAATAGCCTGCTACACACATAGGCTATATGGTACTAATCTTATGGGACCACCATTGTGTATGTGGTTCATCATTGACCAAAAGGTCGTTGTGCAGCACATGGCTGTGTATCAAAGTCTGATACACTTTGATGTATCAAACTGTCCCAGCCCCAGTTGCCATGGTAGATTATGGCTTTGGTGTAGTTTCTTCTTTCAGGTAACTGGGAATTTTCCTTTCATTCTTCCATGCTCAGTTACATATTTAAATTATTCTTTTGGTATATTTTATTCAACATTTCTATGTGTTTGTGTTGGGAAAGAGGTCTGCATCAGTTCAGTCTGCAATTTTGTCAGAACCAGAGGTCTGAATGAACTTTTTTACATATGAATCTGATTACTCACTCATTCAAGAAGCACAGAGAGAGTTTCTGTTAGGTACCAGTGCAGTCCTAGGCACTGAGGCTGCAGAGCTAAATTAACACTCACATGGGCCTCAGAGGCTCATGGGCTAGTGAAAGGCACTGGGCATCCATCACCAGCAAGACGGCCCTGTAACTGGGCCCTCACCTGCTCCCGTGTACCCTACGTTCCATGTTCCATCCCTACCAGACCACCTCGAGTCTCCCATGTGCAATGTGTCTCTGTGTGACCGTGGCATTCCCTGTTTCTACAACACCGCTCTTTCCCACAGTCCTCTCCTCATCCAGGTGGGTAACCCCTACTTGTCCTTTCACTCTCAGCTAAGTGTTACTTCTGGGAAGCCATTCCACATCCCTCACGACCGTCACTAAAGGCTGAATAGGTGAACCTTCTCGGTGGTCCTGTGCCACACCTGTCTGGTTCTGCTTCAGCGCTTGTCACAGTGCACTTCAGGCATTGGTTTCCTTGTCTGCCACCTCCACTAGGCTGAGGCCTTTTAAGGTCAGGGCCTTGCTTTGTTCATTTCATTCCCCCTGGTGCCTAGCCCAGGACCTGGCAAATAATGCTTGATGAAGGGAGTGGGGGGAACGTAATTTAGTCCTTTTAGAGCGGGAACCTGGTGAGTGAGGAGCCAAATCTCTTTCCAACCTTTGTCTTTTCATTTGTTGTGGGATTATGAGGCTAAATTACTCATGACATCAGGGAAAACTGTCCCCTTGGATAGTTTATGAATTCTGAAGAACTAACATGTAAAAGAAAGAAGCTGTGAAAATTTGGTTTAACTCTGTAAATATACTAGTAAATATAGTTATTTACCTCAGTGCCTACCACATTTTGCCTGATAGTGAGGCATAGTAATAATTATGAAGAACTTTAAATGTGCCAGACTTGCAGAAGCTGTGTTTGATGTCGAGCCCACACTTCGTTCATGACCTCTAGAGCTCTGAGCCATGTGGTAAGAGTGATAGGAGCTGCTACCTTCTGAGTGCCCCCACCTCGCCAGCGCTGGGCCAGGGGCATACCCAGGTTATTTGTAGCTCCAAAACTGTTCAAGACAGATTTTAGTTTTGTAGTTTGACAAATTCCAAAAAGAAAAAGACTAAGAGTCAGAGAGGTTTACCTGCCCAAGGTCACACAGTGGTCAAGAGCAGAGCGTGGATTTTACTCCAGCTCCAGCAGATTCCAAGGCACGTGTTGGGCTTCACACTACCTGCCTTTCTCTCCACAATTTAAAGCTCGAGGGAGTTGTGATTCTAGCCTCTTGGAGGCAGGCCTCCCCTGGACGCTCTCTGTCTGGGAAATTCTGGGATTCCCAGGCCCTCTGGACCCTGGGTGGGTGGACAGCCTGGTCTGGTAGGACAAACTTCTGACTTGTCATCGTAAATCTGAGTTTGACCAGTCATTCTCTGTGGGAGGTCGTCATCTGTTTGTGATGCAGCCCATCCATTAGGAACATGAATATAACAATAGATCTCAGGGTTGGGGGAGAATGGAATGGAATGGAGTGAGGGGATGTGTGATCTGGCTGTGTCAACTGGAAAGTACTTCAGAGTTATTGAGTGTGCTTACCCTTAGTACCTGCCTGAGTGGCCAGTGCAGTGGGTCCTGGCAGACCCAGGCTCCAGCATCTCTTCCCTGTGCACAGCTCTGCCTCGCCCTGGTCCAGTCTCCCTTGACACCAGCAGCCAACTCCCCCACCTCCACCTTACTCTCGGGACAGGTTAGTTTGCTAAGCTAATGAAACAAAATCTTTTGTTTTTTTCCTGCCTATCTAAATGACTCATTTTGGCACTTTGAGCCCATATCATCAAAACAAATAGCCAACCTCTGGAGGTATCAGAGAGCGCTTCCCCATGGGATTAATTTTCCTCAGCTCAGTGCCTTCCCACCGTCATAAACCCACACTGAAGGAAAGCAACACTGAAACCTTCTGGAGGAGAGGGCAGTTCTGGTCCTCATGTCCTCTCCTCTCCGCACCCCATGGGCACCTCGTAGCTCAGGTCACTGGCCTTTCTGGCAACAGCCAGAGCTGAGGCAGGGCTGGGAGCCTGCAAGCCCACCTTGATTCTTTCCCTCAACCTCTGAACACATAGTCCTTTCTGGACCTGAGGGCTTCCCAACATGCTGCCCTGCACGGTGGGGGACTGGCCTGCTCAGTAACCCCTCAGTCTTGGGACACGCTCCACACAGGCAGAGCAGACCCAGAGGACCAAGCTTAGGATCACACTGGGATTTTCTTTCTGTTGTTTTGTTCCATCATGGAGGATGCACTGGGTCAGTTCAGGTCCACTGACAAGTAGACTCTCAGAGAGGATTAATGTGTGAGAGATGTGTTAGAGGAGGAAGGGAGAAATAGGAGCAGGTATAAGACTGCGGATGGTGGCACTGGCCTGTGAAGGAGAGGGACAAGGAAAGGGGGCTGGCTGGCAGAGTCTCAGCCTGCAGCACCATTCCAAGAAACTTTTAGTCACGCCAGTGGAACGTCCTCAAGCTAGAGTTGCTTGGTGGAGGAGTCTCCTGCCCATGGGAGTGGGCCTGTCTCGGGTTTCCTGCCGTGCTCCATTGCCTCTGGGCACAACCTGTGCACATGCCTTGTGGATCCAGAGGCCCGTTTGTCTGAATGAGGCCAGCCTTGTCATGGCAGCCACAGTTCACCCCTGGCACTGCACAGATCTGCTTCTCCATGCCGGTGTGGGGAGCAACTTCTCTGTGGCTCCTGTGGGCCTCTCTTCCCGAGAAGGAGCTTAGAAAGGAGACATTAATGAGAAAAACTACCGCCTCCATTACCATGGTGGAACTCGGGGCCCCAACTGGTCTTCCCTCTCCCCCTTCTCCTCAGTCCATGCAAAACTCTTCTCCCCACTCAGCAAGCGCGTCAGCAGGTCTCAGCAGCTTAGCTGCTGATGAGACCCAACCTTCATTGTGAGGTTCTGAGCCCTTGGCTGTCATATCTTTCTCAGGCCAGGGTTGATGCATATGTCTATCTTTCTGTTCACAGTGGGGCAAGGGAGCACCAGGAGATTGCCTTGGGTTCCACACACCTCCCTCCCTGCCCCTTCTCTGATCTTGGTTCATTATCCCCCGGTCATGACTCCTTCTCTCATCTGCTGGCCCTTGGACACACAGAGTCCAAAGAATCCTAGCAGTAGCCATCACTGGTAGTTCAGACGGCCCCTTTCCATGTTACCTCTGGCCTCTAAGACCTCAGGTTCCATTATCCCCATAGGTGTTAATGAGCCCAGCTCTGTGACCACCTCTCCTGCTGTCCTCTCTGTCCTGCAAAGAAGAGCCAACACCACACTCCTTAACTATGCTGGTATCCCTCTCACCAGCACATTTCTGATGACCCTGGTGAAGAGGGTGTCCTGTGAGCCCTCCCACAGAACATAGGCCTCTGCTGGGTCTTCTGGACTTAGCAATACCTCCATTCCAGCTTGGTCTTTCCCTCAGCCTCTATTCCTTCCTCTGCTCTCTGCCAGGGCAATTCATGCCTTTCCACTTTTTTCAGCCTTACCTGTCACTTTCTCCAGGCTTCTAAGGACCACCCCAGCAGTGAGTTTGCCCCATCCCCTAGGGTCTTTGCCAGGATGCTAAATCCCACATCCCAAGAAAATACCCCCAAGTCAATGAATTCTTGCTCATCTTATTTCCTGTCCTCCCTGATCAAGCCCGTCAAACCTGGCTAACTAATTCTTCTCACTCTTGGTAAGATAATCTCTTTCCTCCCTTATCAGGCCCAGCACACCCCCAGCTGGATTATCCTGGCATTATACCCTAGTTCTGGGCCTGGACGCCCCAGAAAGGAGGTAGAGGATGCTGCTGAGGAGAGGGGAGAGACCTCTGTAAGTCTTTCAGCGCAGGGGTATTGCCAGCCTTCTGAGAGAAGCATAGGCCACCTTTTGTAAGCTACCAAAGAGGTCCTCTGGCTCTCCCACTTAGCCTCTAACTGCTTGTGGAGAGCCCTCAGTCTGTCATAGTCCCCCTGCTGGTATTAACACACCTCACAGTAACCAGCCAATTGCCCAGTCCTGGTAGACTGCACCTCCTGGGCTTTCAAATGCTTGAATCAACACAAAATCAAGCAAAGACTTTTTCCCAGGTCGCCACTGGTGAATCTTTGAGCACTTGGGCCACCACTTTGTGCCAAGGACTCTTCATGCTCCACATACCACTCAGAAGAGCATCTCCTTTACCCACCAGGTAGTAAGTGAGCCAGTCCCCAAACTCCATCTTTCTACCTGTTTTCTCAGATCCACTCCAGTGCCACTTGTGTTAGTTCAAGTTTGCAGAGAAGCAGATAGCAGAACAGGATTAGAAGGGGAGAGAGGAGGAGAAGGCAAAAAGACAACCTTCAGACCGTGATATAGATGCAGCCTCTGTGGAGGCGGGGGAAGGAGGAGGGCCGAGTAGGAAGAATGTCAGGCTGGAGCTCAGTTTTAAGAAAGGTTCAGCCAGGCTGATGGAAAGTCCTGGAGCCATAGTCACTTGTTGGAGGAGTGTCATGTCCTACAGGACCCTCTGAGTGCTCCATTGCTGGCTGGAAGCAGCCCACGGGAAGTGTGGCCTAGGCACAAATCCAGTAGTGGGTCAGAGGGGCTGCAGCTTGGGCCATCAAGCAATTTATGCTCCCATGGCAGGAAATCTGAGAGGCACCTTTTCATGGCCACCACACTTGAGTGGGAAAGAGAGTAAGTAGGGGCTCCTGTGTAAAGCCCTGTGTTTAATCCATTTCTCCCTCTGCTTGGTTCTTATCCTCTTCCTTCACCTAAATACGCAGAGGGAGTATTTCCCAGCAGCCTTGACACTTCACACCAACAGTGGCACTTCCCAGTACTTTGGAAATGGCACTTTGTGTCTGCACCTTGGACCTGACGCCAGTGCCTCAGGCTAGGCAGCCATGTTACTTGACAGTGTGCAGACCTCCCATGGACACTGCCAGGTTGGAGTGAAGAATGCCTTCTTGGTCTCCGTGAAGCCCTTAGTTAGGAGAAAGGGGAGCTGGAAATCATGGGAGAGGAGGGGTTTGGGGAAAATTGGAGGCAACACAACCAGAGAGAGGTGCCAGAAGTGACCTCATGGGAACTTGCCCGCAGCTGTAGCATGCATGTTGGAGTTGGCCGCTTACAGAGCAGGTGTGAGCTCACCATTTTCCATCACAGCCATTAGTGTTGGGCATCGGTGTGATGGAGGCACAGTTCTTGCTTAAGCTGCGGGAATTGAGATGGTGATCAATGAAGGATATGCTTCTCCACCTTCCACGCCATACAGAGAGATGGTGGGGTGGCTCTTTATTCCCTCCCATTGCCTCACTTCGTGCAGCAACAGTTATGATATCCTGGCTGCCAAAATGCAGTGTTCCATTTGACCTTAGTTTTCCCTATGAAGAAGAGAAAGGAGTATAAACACTCCCATTTTACAGAGAGGGAGAGCAGTTCCCTAAGAGGTCCCCTGCTGTAAACAAGAGGCAGAGCCAGCAGGCTTCTCCCTGGGATCCCACCTCAGCCACGTGATACACTCTGGGGGCAGGGCTCGGAACAGCTACACACTGGTGGTGCTGAGCTGCCCTTCGTCCAGGGCAAGGAGGGCAGCAAGGCCTGGGTCAGTGCGGCTGCCTCCTGTGTTGCTTATGTCACATTTGGGTTACAGTCACTTAGTCTCCCACAAATGTAACTCAACCCACGCGTGACAGGGCAGGGAGAAGCTCTTAATCAGCTGTTCTGAGTCAGCTGATTAGTCAGGAAAGAGTTTTCCCCACCTACTGGGAGAATGGGGGAGGGATGGAGCCTGAAGTGATATTTTAAGGTGCTGAATTGCCTCAGCGGAGATTTCCTATGCTGCTGGGCCAGGGTGCTCAGCCCCTCCTAGAAATCGCTAGGCCCTCAGCTCCTGCTGACATTCTAAGCCCGTGAACTGATCAGAGTGAGAAAATATGGAAGTCAGCAACAGTAGGAGATTGTGCTGGCCAGAGATCAGAAGCAGATACATCAGCACACACGCACAGGCACACTGGTCCATGTTTCAGCGTGTAGTATGACTTAATATCCACTCCACTATTTTCTTCCATAGTGCGCACACTGGAAAATAGATATTTACAGTAAACTCACTTTGTAAAACTCATTTTTGAACTATGAAATTCAGAGAGAAAATTCACAAATCATATGCATCTATTTCAAAGAGTATTAGAAATGAACACGCCCATGGAACTGTCACCTAGATTGAGAAATAGAACATTTTGGCACCCCAGGAGCTTCCCTCATGCCCCCTCTCTCCTCCCAAAAGGAGTCCACCATCATAACTTCTAACACTATAGAGTAGTTTTGTCTGGCTTTCAACTTTACGTACATGGAATCAGTCTATTCTCTTTTGTGTCCGACTTTTTTTCTTTAAGCATTGTTTGTGAGAATTCATCTTTGTGACTTCATCTAGCTGTAGTCTATTCATTTTCATTGCTCTAAGACTTTCCTTTGTATGAGTACATCACAATTTATCCAGTCTGCATTAATTCAGTCAACATTTGGTTTATTTCCGTTTTGAGGTCGTTATAAATAATTCTACGTGTACATGTCTTTTGGTGTACATGTGCATGTATTTCTTCTGAGTATGTACCTAGGAATGAAATTGCTGAATCATAGAGAAAATATCCACTTCAGTGGATACTACCAAACAATTTTCCCAAGTGGTTGTACCAGTTTAACACTTTCACCAGCAGTGTATGAGATTGCATGTGTTTATTAGCCATTCAGTAGAGTGTCTTTTCAAATTTCATGCCTATTTTTCTACTGGTTTTCTGTTTTCCTCTCTATTCTGGATATAAGTCTTTTGTTGGTTATACATGTTACAAATATCTTCTACTCTGTAGCTTGCCTTTTTACTCTCTTTGGTAGTGTTTTGTTGAACAGAAGTTCTTCATTTCATTATAGTTCACTATATCAATCTTTTTCTATATGGTTAATTCTTCTATATCCCATTTAAAAAATCTGTATCAAAATCACGAAGACATTTGTATTAGGGATCTCCAGAGAAACAAAACCAATAGGATATGGATATATATATATATATTTATATTTGTATATATAAAAGGAGATTCATTATGAGGAATCGGCTCATGTGATTATGGAAGCTAAGTCCCACAATCTGCCTTTAGCAAGCTGGAGAACCAAGAAAGCTGGTGGTGTAATTTAGCAAAGTCCAAAGGCCTGAGAACCAGGGAAGTTGATGGTGTAAATTCCAGTCTGAACGCAGGAGAAGATGAGATGACATGTCCAGCTCAAATAGTGAGACAGGAAAAAAGGAATTAATTCGTCCTTCTTTTGCCTTTTGTTCTAGTGGATGTTGCCCACCCCCATGGGAGGGCAATCTGCTTTACTGAATCCACTGATTCAAATGGATTCAAACCAGAAACACCCTCACAGACACACTCAGAAATAGTGTTTAATCTGGGCACTCCATAGCCAGTTAAGTTGACACATAAAATTAACCATCAGAATTTTCCTACATTAGCTCCATTGTATTACCTTCTGTATTATATACCTATAGTCTACTCAGAATTGCTTTTTTAATATGGTAAAGCAAGTTTCATTTTTCCATATGGATATCTAATTGATCCAGCATCATTTGTTCAAAAGACTTTCCCACTGCTCCACAGTGACACCTCTGTCAAAAATGAAGTGCCCATATCTGCATGGGTCTGTTTCCACACTCTGCTCTGTTTCACTGATCTGTATGTCTTTTCTTGTGCCAATAACACACTGTCTTAATTATTGTACTTTTATTAAAAGTCTTGATATGCAGTGGAGCTAGGCTTTCTACCTTGTTTGTCTTCTGTAAAGGCATCTAGGCTATTCTTGTCCCTTTCCATTTCCATATAAATTTTAGCATCAGATTGTCAGTTGCCACACACATGCTCACAAACTTGCTGGAATTTTTATTGAGATTGCTTTGAATCTATAAGTCAATTTGGGAAAAATTGACACTTTCATGATACTGAGTCTTCTACTCCACGAACATGGTATATCCTGCTCTTTATTTAGGTCTTTAATTTTTCTCAGTAATGTTTTATAATTTTCTATGTAGAGGTCTTGCTCATCTTTCATTAGATTATTCCTAGATATTTGATATTTGCGGTACTATTTTAAATGATATTTATAAATTTCATTTTCTCTTTGTTGCTTATATATAGAAAGACAACTTATTTTTATTGACCTTGTATCCAATGACCTTGCTAAATTTATTTATTAAATTTAAGTAATTTGTAGATTCTCTTTTATTTTCTGTATACCAGTTGTGTCATCTGCAAATAGTGAGTTTTGCTCTTTCCTTTCTGATTCTTATGTCATGTCTTTCTTTTTCTTGCCTTATTGCACTGTGCGGTGTTTAAAGGAAGTGATGGTGGCAGGCATCCATGTCTTGTTCCTGATCTCAGAGAGAAGGGTTTTTACCACAAACTCACTTTTAGATTCTGAAAACTTATGCTGGAATTTCCTTTTGTGTACACTTGATTTTACTTTTCCCAAGATGAGCTTTCAGTTTGGGAATACTTTTAAGTTTGAAATGTGGCAGTGGTAGTTTGTGGGCCAAGAGCTAGACAAGTGGAATCCTATTTTTCATTTAAGGGAAAAGGAACGGATGTTTATCACAAAACTGCACCTCCTTATTTTAACCTTCTGAGGGAGGTTTTGCCTTGTCTGTCTTACAGAAGGATCTCGTGGCTGATACAGCTGAGCAGGGATTCAAACAGATCTGTCAGAGCCAAAGCCCAGGCTGTTGTTAGCATTCCCGATTCCCTGGTAAAATATTGGATGTGTAACCCCCAATGTCACAGAAACCCGACTTTTGTCATAAAAGTCCAAGAAAAGAGTTGGTAAACATACCTCAGAGATATGTTTAGTATCTTCTCCTTCTCCCCTCTCCAGATCTCCTTATATCCCTGTCATCTGTTCCCTCCTACTTTCTCTGATTTCTGTTACCATGGAAGCAAACGTGGGCAGCAGTGAGTCTCACACTGACAGGAGCCCTCCTTCCCTACCTGAGACCCTGAAGGGCTGCACCTGTAGCTCTCCTGGGCCACCTGGTGGAGCCACCCACGAGGCCCAGGACAAGGACTTCCCTGGCCTCTGCTGCCATTTGGCTCTTGTCTGAGGTCGAGTGGGTGGGAGGTGGGGATTAAGGGCATTTCTGCCTATCAGGCTGCTTGGGTCATGGGTAGAACTCTGTATTTTTAAGCCCTTTACAGTACCAGCTGTCCCAGGATGAGGATTATGAATCCTGTGCAGATACACAGAATCTTTCTGCTGAGATTTAGAGGGAGGAAGGAAGAGTGCAGGGAGGGCCTGAGCCTGAGCCTCAGTGAGAATGTCCCCTGTTATTCTCATACCCTTCTTTGCAGCCCAGATAACTACCCAAGGATGACCCAAGAGATTTCCCTGCAAGACAGAAAATTCTAGGGCATCAGGAACTCTTGAAACTAAATACCTTGAAACTCTCAAAGACCTTATAAAAGAGAGTACATGTTTCCTTGGTTGATTTAACACAGGGTTACATTAAGTAAACAACTTTTTTTCCTTCTTGAGTTGAATTTCCTTTGTACAACTTTGCTGTTCCCTGTACTCATCTTTGTGTGAGGGACCGCAGTTCTCCCCACTCTGGGGAGCCTCCTGGGGCTGTAGCCTTCCAGTGTGACTTGGAGCTCTGCAGTTAAATTTTTCCAGATGCCTTTTAGCACGTGGTGACATGATCTGACCAGAGAGAGAAGATGGGGAGAATTAGCATTTTTGTTTTTTCTGTGCCTCTACTTGCTACATCCAAACGTTTTTCAGGATCTCCTGGCATGACCCACGTCTCTTTCTCTGCCTCTCTGGGTATCTCTCCATTCACGAATTTGTCTTCCATGGGGAAGACTACTCTTTGGCCCCCAAGGCTAGCTTTATGAACTGATGGCTCAGCCGGGCAGTTTTTAAACCCAAAGAGGCCTGTCCCTTTCCAAGACTTCAAGGACTTCTAGAAGAAGCTGTTTGATGAACAGGCTACTCAGTTTGTGGCAAGTGGGGCATGTGCCTCTGGCCCATTCCATGCCAGTGTGCTTCACCAGACTCTAGGTCATGTTCAGATGCTTAGAGTAGCAAATGCCTCTGCATAAACACTGTCTCTTGGGTACCCAGAAGTCCAAAGCCCAGCCACAGAGGCCTGAGATACTCTCAGGGATGTCAGCCCGTTCAAGGAAACAGACCACAGGATTGGGTGTTGGCTCCAAGCCTGAAGAAAGGTGCCATGGCTATCACCCCTGCAGCTGCCTGGCAGGTAACCAGAACGTGCTTGGCTCTCAGCTTTTGGCTGTGCTCTCTGTGGGGATGTGTTTCTGATCTGTCTTCACTGCCACTCCCCAGCTCTCCAGGGCATTGTGGCTTTTTCTTGGTGGTTGGGCAGGAAGCCTCCAGAGCCTGAAGGAATTGCTGTGCTTGATGACAAAGGCCATCCATGGATAGAAATCACTTAGAGGCTGCTTCATTTATTGCAGAGGAGTTGAACACCTTTACTCTCTGTTCTGAGCACACTTCTCCAGTAGTGGGCATCCAGGTGGGAAAAGATCTCACAGAGTGACTCAGAGCAATGGCTGTTGAGTCAAGCAAAAGGAAGTGGCCAACTTATGCAGCTGGTCTAAAAACCCAACACAGCAAGGCCTAGCTGAGCTACAAAACACCTGTCACTCTACTGACTATGAGCTACCACCAGGCCAACCCCATGTGACCACATGTCTGCCCCAAGGATGTGCCAGGCACTGCTGGGCCAGGCTGTAAGGTAGAAGATGAGCAAGACACAGTGTCTGCAGTCCAAGCCCGGGGTGGTGAATAGTGGGTAGGTACAAAATGTGAGAGTGGACTGAGACGGCAGAGGACATGGCTCGTGTCTCAGGGTTGAGGACTGCTCTCATCACCCTGGAACTGAAGGGCTGTGGAGAGGCCCACAGAGGCAACAGCACTGTGCTCACCCTTCAGCATCGCCCTCTCCGATGCCGGGACGCCTGCTGTCCATGTCCTCGGGAGCCATGACTCTTTCACGGCTTCCTCGTGCTGCACTGCTTGGTATCTTCTCATTGGTATCTTGCACAGTGGTAAGCCAGCTGTGTTCGTTAGATAAATACCTTAATGTTTGAGCTATCTGGAACCATAGGGAAGGAATTATTCTACAGAACCATATTTTCCCCTGGAAGGGGATATATTCTTTCAAGCACCAAAACTTTTGTTTTAATTTATATACCTACTGTTTGCTTTGATAAGGTCAACTGGCTGTAACGTAGCCTTTCTGATAATTTAGGATTATTCACAGTGTTTGTATTGTGATGTAAAAGTATTTTACATCACCTTACAGTGCCCTTCACTTCTACACTAAATGCCCCCCCCCACCAAGTGCCATGTATTTTTACTCGAGTACCAAGGCCCTGCCCCATCTGTCTTTGTGTCCACCTTTATGGTTAGAGCCAGCTGTCACTTCTCCAACCCTGCCCAGAAGAAGCTGATAGCACCCTTTCAGCCCGCTGTGAGCACCAGGCCCCGTGGGGGTGTGGAATCAGGAGGGCCAGTCAAGTGGTTAAAATTGTTTAAAAAGAGGCAAGCCTCTGAGTGAGAAGCGAGGAGGGGACTTCCGTGTGAGTCACACTTGATGCCTGGCTCCTGTGTTGTCTGCTCACAGGCTTTGTTCGTTGCTTGTTTCCTGGTCCTGCACCGAGTTTTGAATATTCAAGATTGCGGATGGTTGAGTTCCCCACAAGTGAGATGATGGACTTGAACTGAGTCGTTTTTGTCACATTAGGAAGTTCTTCCTTAGTCCTGCTGGCCCTCCAGTTTAATCTAAGTCTGGTTCCTCTCATTAGTCTTCAGTGTAGGCAAAAGACAAGTTAGCTGGTCAGCATCTTTTGTGTTGTAAATATTCTAGGAAGCCATCAGATTCTTCATCCTTCTGTTCTTGAAGCTGAAGGAACCCTTCACTCCAAGAGGCTTTTTCCCAGCATATTTTTCAACCATTAGTGTCATCAGACTTATCTCTTAATGTTGTTCGTGTAACCATTTGTCTCCTCAGAACCACCAGTACTTTCTTCCTACCTCAGCTTCATGACCCATGAACTTCTTGTGATGGAATGCAAACATTTTTGTGGGTTGCCGGTGGGGGGGCAGATGAGTTTAAAACCACTTTCCTCAGATCCTCTGAGGGATCCATTGCTCACAGTGCTAATAACAACAGTGCTGTGGGAGCTCAGTAAATAAATGCCCAAGTGCCAAGGAGAGAGCCAGTTTGTGGCTCTAAGGAAATTCTGATGAGAGTGGGGTTGGGGGAGTGATATGGTGTCCATCTTCTGATTCCCTGCGCCCAAAGGCAAGGACAGTATCTGTGTCCCAGCCCCCAGCACAGAGCCTGGAGCGCTGGAGATGGCCAGCAGATGCTGAGTGAACATCTCGGGGAACAGGCTGCATTTGCTCTTTCCCTCTTCGTGTTCTTTATTCCTAACGTTCTTTTGTTTTTTTAATAACACCAGTCTTGTCATCTTAAGGTTTTCATAATACTAATAATTAATACTTATGGGCTACCTAACAGCATGGCAGGCCCTGAGATCAGAGCTTCACACAGTGTATCTCTTTTATCCCTCACCCTTTGGGGCAGGCAGTGGAGGTTAGAGAGGTTACCCTGGCAGTGTGTGGTGGGCTCCCTACCTCTCCCTCTGGACTTTAACGAGCAAGGACACTAGGAGGTTTCTGCTGCCTGCTATGCTCTGCTTGTGAAGGGAAGCTGCCCGTCCACAAGGAAGAAGCCCCTCCCTTCTTGTGTATCCTTCACATCCTGGCCAGGCCTCCATGGAGACCTGAGACTAGCACTGGTCAGAGCCCTGATAAAGCTGGGTTGGAGCCAGAGAACTGCAGGAATCTTCAGGAAGCCCTTATATTCAGAATTGCAGGGGCCAGCCCCGTGGCTGAGTGGTTAAGTTCACGTGCTCTGCTTTGGCGGCCTGGGGTTTTGCTGGTTCAGATCCCAGGCATGGACATGGCACCACTCATCAGACCATGATGAGGCGGTGTCCCACATAGCACAACCAGAGGCATTCATAACTAGAATATACAACTATATACTGGGGGGCTTTGGGGAGAAGAAAACAAAAAGAAGGAGGTTGGCAACAGTTGTTAGCTCAGGTGCCAATCTTTAAAAAACCCAAACAAACAAAAAAGAATTGCATTACGTGCCGGATGGGTCATTTCCCACTGCCAAATTTAGAAACCATCCCTAGGAAATTCCTGAGTATGGGAGGAAGGGCCCACTGCCTGGTGGGTCAGAGGACCAGTTGCCGGGTATTTCCTAGCCTAGACCTAGACACCATTCCTCTGCTTGTCCAGCAAACTTTAAAGGACACCTGCTGGTGCCAGTTACTGCACCGAGCATGGGCGGTGAGAAAGTCCCACTTCTCTGAAGCTCACAGCCCCTTGAGGAAGGCAGGCGTGTAAAACAACATTCACGAGCAATGACAGACTGTGGTGGAGGTGCGCAACAGGCCTCAGTGATGTGCCCACCCCATGTGGGGAAGCCAGTGCCTGTGTGCTGGTTCTCCATCCCCTGTCAACAGGAGCATGAGGCTGGGAGGCCCTGCAGGGTGTAAGATCTGAGCCCCAGCCCACTTCAGGGAGGCAAATTCTCTGTGGCATGTGGTGGGGAAGACAGGGAGACAGCAGGACCTAGGAGAGCAGAGGCCTGGCTGGGCCCTGACAAACTGAGCTCAGAGTTGAGAGCTGGCTCATCAGGGCTCTGTGTTCTATCTTGTCAGGCTTTGTTGGAGTGAGAGGGATCCCCTAGGGATCATGAATAGGAGAATGGCTCTCCTCATGCCACCCACTCTGGACCACCTCTCCCTAAAACTCCAGGAACATTCC
This sequence comes from Equus asinus, assembly GCF_041296235.1. Taxonomy (NCBI): domain Eukaryota; kingdom Metazoa; phylum Chordata; class Mammalia; order Perissodactyla; family Equidae; genus Equus; species Equus asinus. The sequence continues at coordinate 8,636,276 of NC_091808.1, read as the reverse complement.
CAAATGTAGCACATGGAAATGTGCTTCCATTTGCACTCCTTGTATGCAGTGGCCACAGCCACTTCTTTCTTGGAACTCTTCATGCCACAATATTGGGCACAGCTTGCCTCAGTACTCAGCACAGTGAGTGTCACTGCTCCTGGCACCACTGGCTGCAGTCATTCCTGGGCAAACAGCCACAGAGCCAGGAGGAGAACCCAATCTGTGTGAGGTTGACAGTGGACACTGCCAAAAGATGGAGCTGCACACTGCCTGTAAGGATTCATGGTGAAACCAGCAACCAGGTCTTTCTGTTGTTGCAAATGACCATTTGTCAGTGGTTCTGCAACACCTGAATATAGCATATGAGGAACTGGGCTCAAGTTTCACAAAGATTGGCTGGTAAATGAACTGGCATAGACACCATTAATCAGGGAGTACAGTCGCTCTCTGCAGCGGCTGCACGGGAGAGACAAGAGGCCTGATGGTGGAAGGACAGCCACAGCCAGGGGACCACACAGGACCCTGCAGGGTGTTGGGAGGGTCTCCTCCCAGGTCAGGCAGCTGGGCTGAGGCCAGAGAGCCCTGGGTGCTGTGGCCTCTGCCAAGAAGAGCATTTCTCCCCTTGAGGGAGGCCTGGAGGGAACAAGCTGGTCCTCCCAGTCATGAATGGCTGCCCAGGCCTGGCCTGAGCTACGTGTGAAGAAGCTCCCAGAAGTCTATCGCTGAGGCAGAAATCTGTCAGTGTCCCAGGTACTTGGAGAGCTTTCTTAGACCATTTCTAAGTCCCAGATAAACAAGGTTCCCCTCTGCACCCCAGGCCGCCCTAGAAGATGGACTTGGCATGCATTGACAGCTTAGGGAAGTGGAACCATGGGATCCAGTCAGGCTTTGACATCTGCTGGCCTCACCATCTGGTTTACCATCAAACTGGCTCACCTGGAGGGATGAAGGACATAATCTGGATTGTTCTGGCTTTGGGTCTAAGGTAGAGTTGAGGGTTGCACCCAGAAAGGGCTAAGCCTGTGTCTGTGTGACTGAGAGCTTTTGTCAGCCAAGGGATGTGGGAGTAGAGATGCGGATGAAAACCAGCAGTCTCCCTGCTCACCCGCACCTGCCCCTCCTGTGTGCAGAGGGAGAGCCAGGGCCTCTGTGTGCTCTGGGGGTTGGCTGTGTGTGTAGGCAGGGACATGACGATGTTGGGGAACCCCAGAGGCTCTGGATGGGAACATAGCCATTTAAACGACTCTGAACCTAGTTCATAAAACTGTGGGTCAATATTTTAAAAGTCACATAACTAATGAAGAGCTCTGCCAGACTCAACATACTGCATTCCAGTGGGTGATAAGACAAGTGTTAGTTCAGTGGAAACAGCCCAGAAGGAAAGATTTTTTTTAGTCTGCTGGGTTTCATATTTAGAGTAAGGCAGGCTACGCTTGGGCAAGAGTATTCATTTATCAGGTAACCAACAAATGAGCCCCAGCCACACTGTCACCCTGTGCTGGATCTAAACAATAACCATACAGGCAAGTAAGAATTTCACTAGAGCAAATTCAGCGTGTCCCATTAGGCTGGCAGAAGCTGTGTTGGGTCCTGTCTGCCGAGTTTGTGTGCCTGCCTTCTAAGCAAGGATAAGCTGAAGGGAAGCTGCAGGAACCAAACCGCCACTCCTAGGCCCTTCTCCTGGCAGGCTCTGCTTCCACCCCTAAAAACAGGCCTTGTTTTCCCCTCCACATTTTCTGTGGAACACCAAGCAAGTCATGTCTCTGAAACGCCTCATTTATTCCCCAAACAGACATAATTGAGAAAGTAGTTGACAGTGTAGTTCTTGACCCCATCTGGGCCAGATTGAGCAGCATCTACACGTGGCCTTAGGCCCTAGGATAGAGAAATGGTTGAGGCTTGGTTCCCAGGCAGGAAAACTGGCCTCGAAAAAGACATCATGATCCAGTGATGAGTTCTTGGCTAGAATCAGCCCTCAGGACCATGGGGTCAGGGAGGGTGAGGCCTAAACTGAGCCTTGAAAACTCAAATGTGACTGAGTAGAGGTGGGCTAGGGCATGGGAGGCAGAAGGAGCAGCATGGAAGCCCCAAGGGGAGTTCTAGAAAGCTGGGTGCCTGTCACCCAAGAGGAGGCCCAAAGAGAGCCCTGAGGAATGGAGATGCCAATTTCCTCATGACCAGTGGGGAAGCTGGGCTAAGGCAGCAAGAGTGTGCAGGGACCAAGGGAACTGCACCTTTCCTTATAAGAAGCCAAACACCCCTTGGAGCTCAGCCTCTCTGAGGGCCATGTCCACGGTCGGGCTGGGCAAGAGACTGACCTTCCTGTTTGAGGTTTTTCTGACAGTATGGAACTCACCAGGGGAAAGATGAAAAGCGCTGGAATGCTTTGCCCAGTTCCAAGTTGAGTGGGAAAACTCCTTCTTGGGACACATGGAAAGGCTTGTGTGAAGCTTGCCAAGGGGTCTCACAGCTCCCAGGGTAGGCTTTCAGGCCAAGGTGTCTGAGGGTTGCGATGGCCTTGGCCCTGAGGATGGCTCTGCCCTCCTTCTGACCCAGTGGGCCAGCACATTTCCACAGGTGGAGCGAGAGGAGCATTAGCAGAAAAGGGGTCCACAGATGAAACAGGCAAAACCTTTGAGTCTGTGGCTGTGACAGGAGAGCTAGAGCTGTAAAAGCAGATATGCTCAGCCCCTGTGCTCATCCCAGGGCACTACTGATCACGAGAGGGAGCCAAGCCCCAACAGCAGCTGGGAGGAAGCATTTACACAGGGATGGTGATGGGTTATGGGTACTCTACCCTCTTTGTCCCGCTGAGCAGGAGAGAGGCAGAGGCAAAGCCAGGGCTGAAAATAAGACTTCCAAGGTTACAGAAACGCCCTGGCCCAGCCAGGCCGAAAGGTGGCCTTGTGTGTTTGCTGACCTGGTATGGCCAGCCTCAGACACAACGGCAGGGAGCAGCCTTAGGGAAAGGCTCCATTCCTTTGAGGTTGCGGGGGAGGTGGAAAGCCAGGTCAAGATGAGTGACCTCGACTCTGGAGCTGCTGGGACCCTTGCTGAGGGGAGGAGTTGCCCTTGACAGTCAAGACAAAGGATGGAAGTGATGTAGCAGACCACCACTGGTGTGATCCCCTGGGTGCCAGCGTGGCTTTGGGCAGGCCCTATATGGACTCCCCATCATCAGCAGAGCCCGTGGTCGGGCACAGCTACAGAAACCCTGCTGCCTAATCCTCAGGGAGCTTACAGCAGGTGACACAGGATCACATGAGGAAAAAGCAATGTCCTTAGTCTGTGAGCTTGGTGGACTCGCTTAACCTCTCTGACCCTCCCTTTGCTCATATGAACAAGTAGTTGTGAGACTTGAGTGGGCTGATGTTGGCAAAGCAGCTGGCAGTGGGCCTGCACAGAGACACCCAAAGGGACCTGCTCACCCCTGCCAGACCCAGGCCAGCTCCCCGGTCAACAGCAACAGCACCTCCAGGCCTGCTTCCTCTTCTGTGAAATGGAGATAGAAATATCCTCTCTCTCACCGTCTGCCTCAGTTGTCATGCGGGTCACGTGGCTATATATGAAAACAGCATAAAGTGCCATAGAAATGCAAAGTATTGGTCTTATATAGCCGAAGCAAACAATTGCAGCTAAAAATATATATTTAGTGAGTGCCTACTGTATGCCAGATACCGTTCTAGGCCCTGGAAATTAAGGTTAGTAAAGCTGTCTGTGCCAGCCAGAGAGAGGTTAGTGTTGGACAGGCGTGAAGGGCCCTAGAGGAGTTGCAGGTGGGGCTGGAGTGGCAGGCTGGGGCATCAAGGAAACTGGGTGCAGATGAGTGGGGATGCAGAGAGCTGAACCAGAACAGGGCTGCAGTGTGAGAGCATAGGATTTGTGTCAGCTGAGAGGCATAATTGGTAAAGTATTTGACACTGCAGTTCTTGGTCCCTGTCTTGGCCGAGTTGAGCAGAAAGGGCTGTGGAGCAGGAAGAGCAGGAAGACCCACAGACTGACAGCCCTGCCCCAGCCCCGGGCAGTGAATGCTCATTGCTCTGGCTCTAGGATGACCATCAGGTCTGCCTTGGGGCCAGGGTGAGAAAAAAAGGATTGATGGTTTCCAAAATGATTTTGCAAGATATGTGGTCTTTGAGGAAGCTGATACTGCCCCACATGCATGGCTGGAATTGTGGCCCACTCTTTTTCACAAACGAAGCCTAAAAGAGATGTTAAAGTTAAACCCCAGGGTGCGTTTCAGCGACTGGAACTCTGATACACTGTGCCAGGTGATCTCCCAAGGAGGTTTCACAGCTCTGATCCCTGTGCCAGTACACGTCCTGCCTACCTTCCACCTGTTCCTCTCTTCCCAGTGGCCTCAGCCCCCAACCCTCCTGCCGATTGCAGCAGGTGGGCGGAGAGGCAGCCTGTGGGCAGCTCACCGCACCCACCACAGGGCCTCCCCGGGGGCTGAGAGCGTCTGCAGGCCTTGCTGCCATGGGCGGCCCACTCAGGAAGCCCACCAGCCTTTGCAGGCCCTGATCTCATGTGTGCCCTGGACAGCAGCTTAATGTTTCTCAGGAGTGACTCTCAAACCCCTGCCAGGGTGCCCTCTCTCTAGGAACTCTGGTCATCCCACAGAAATTCAGACGCGCCCACAGGAGTTTCTGTGCGGGGGGGGGGGGGGGGGGTGCTGGCCAGAGTCGCAGATTCCCTCATTATCGCACAGAACCTGGATGCTCGTTTTCCCCATTCGAGAAAACTCTTTTCTCCTGGACACATTACCCCTCCCTCCATTTGCGTGAGCTACGCCTGGCAGCCCCTCCCCATCTACAGGTTGGGGGCAGAGGACAGACTTGAGAGTCAAAAAGACTAGTCTCCAGATCATAGCTCTGCCACACTCTGGTTATGGGACCCAGATGGTCACCATATTCGGCCTCTCAGACACTCAGTTTCCCTCTATGCAGATTAGGGCTGACACGCCCCTCCCCATGCAGGGTTTTGTAAGGATTCGATGAGATAATGTGCACAGAAAGCCCAGTCTGAGACCGGCAGCTGCTGTTCCTATTTCCTTGCAGCCTTTAGTGGCCGAGTGGCACGGGTGGTGGTCCTGTTCAAGGGGAGCAGCTCGCCAGTGGCAGCGGGGCTGAGAACATCTCTGGGGAGGTGAGCAAAGTATGCGCTAACTTGCAAAAGCACAGCAGCTTGAGTTCCCAGGCATGTGTGTCTCAGCCTCTTTTATCTAGCTGTCTTTTGTTTGTAGTGTGTGTGGGGCGGGTATGTGTGTATGAGAGACAGAGAGAGAGAGACTGTGCATTCCAGAACACCCTTATCTCTTGCATACCTTTGTGCCTAATTTTTAAATCAAAAGTGATCCCTCCTGATGTCAGTGATGACCCAGCTGGCCCCCATTGAGCTTGACAAGCTCTGTCCGTTGTCCAAGGCTACAGCACCAGCCCCCACTGTTGGGTTGGGACATGAAAGGGACCCTGAGCAGGGAGTCTGAGCAGGGCAGCAAAAGTATTGGGGGGGCACCACAGTAGCTCACCAAGGTCGCTGGGCTTCTGTGCATCTTGACCACACCTCCTCTGGTCAGCGATTCTAATTGCAGTTGGACAGCAGCTAGAAGTGGAGAAAGGCATGTGTGTCAACACCGTGGCAGCAAGCCCTAATTACCCAGCTCTGCAAGGCCGCACAGCACAAACTGCCACCTGGTTCTGCTTAGGGGGAGTGTTCTGCCATGAGCGCCATCCTGGAGCTGCTGCCGCGTACAGGCCTGCCCTGTGCCTCCATGAGCAGAGCAGAGCCCTGGACCTTGGGAAGGGAGTGAGGCTTCTCAGCTAGCTTTATGCTGACAAAGGGCTTTCTGCCTGTCAACCCAGCTACCCAGCAAGCCCCCTCCCTACCACAGCCACTTGGCCTCCCTTTGGTGGGGCCCAAAGGCCCGCGCTCCGGCCACCTAGCCTCTGGAGACTTCCTTTTGAGCTAAAAAAAACAAGCGGCTGAAATGTGCCTCTGCTGCAGCTGGGCCCCGCCCTCCGAACGTATAGAAAGGCCCTGGAGTGGATTCAGCCTCACAGAAGAGGAAACCTGGCTCCGGCCTCACCCACAGGGCCTGTTATGTCTGGCTCCAGAGGCCTTCTCCTCTGGGGTTTTCCATGCCTGTGAACTAGGCCCCATTCATTTCCCTGTGGTTTCACGGGCATGTCCAAAACTCTCAGCAGGTTGCAGTGAGCCCAGGAGGAGAGGGGTCAGCTAGAGGCCCAAGCTGTGAAGTATGATTGGCCCCGCAGCCACAGCACCTTCCACTTAGATGATTGCCGCAGGGTGCCCGGCCCGCTGTGGGTGGGCGCCCATCATTCAGTCTGCCGCATTTCCTCTGGGGTGCCCCCCACCACCCCTGGCCGACTCTTCCTGCAGCTCCCTCTCTCTAGGCCTCCACTTTCCAGCTGACAGGCCACCAGCTCCACCCTGGCCTTGCCTGGGAGAGACTACAACAGAGAGCCTCTAAAGTTTCCCCTCCCAGCAAGCTCTCACATTAGTGCTCAGCAGACCGCTGACTTCCCATCATGCCCCGGCTCGTGGGGCCCTTGCATTTTCCACCACACTACACTTAATTTGGGGCCGCTGGGAGAGCAGCAGGTCCCCCTCAAGGGTGGCTGCCGCCCCCGCCCTCACAGGCTGCTTAGCCTCAGAGAAGGAGCCATGCTCTGGTGCACAGCTCCTGTAAGAGGCCCAGCAGCTGCCTTCATAGCTGCTGACAAGCCTAAGGGCTCCTGGGCCCACCGTGAGGATGTGCCCAAGTGGGGGAAATTTGGTCTTCAGAAGAAATGAATTTGAAACTGGCTGAGAGCAATTCTTATCACATTTCCAAGTTAGCAGTTTTCACCAAGAGCTAATTGAATAATCTCTGTGAGTGGCCTAATTCCATTTGCATGAGACTCCCACAGAGTAGTGACAAGTGCCCTGGTGGCTGAGGGCAGAAGAAGCTGTTCTAGTCTCTCACTTAAGTTTTGGTCTTTGAAAACTGATGCATTTTCAGGTTTGGGCAACAGCCATGCCACTCTGCCCTGGCTGCCCAGCTCCTTGATCGTTTCCAAAGCCACTCAAACTTTTTGAGTGTTCTCGGTGGAAGGGGTGGGGTAAGTTTCTCATCTGGTTTAGCTGGTAAAATGGATCTGGAAACGAACATCGTTGGAGGCCCAGCCTCTCTGCCAAGCAGGGTTGAGAGGATAAGTGCAGAGGATCAGAGAGTGAAGGGCAAGGCCCCTGAGCCGCACCAGGGGCAGCTCGGCCTGCCTGTGAGCACCACGCCTGGGCTGAGGAGAGACCCTGTGCCAGCACCAGGCTCTCTCCACTTGTCTACATCTGCTGAGTTCTGAGGGAGGGGAGAGTAGTCAGCTGGGCCCTGGTCAGCCCAGTGCTGATCTCCATCTCGACTGTGCCTGCCTCTGCCACAGTGCAGAGACCAATGCCCCCCGCCCTGGGTCTGCCCAGGGAGGCTGCTTTGTCCCTAGGCCTTGTTGAGGTGAACTTTCTTTGTTGACCTGATGGGAATGGGCCTTGCTCTTCTCTCCTGGGCCCAGTGGACTTGACAGTTTCAGGGACAGCTCTTGGTGCCAGTGCTCTGAGGTAACCCAGCTGCTCCTCACACAGGGACCTCCTGTGTTCTGGGGTTGCCAGTCACCAGGTGTCCTCCCTGAGCCCTCAGGACAGCACTGGGTGAGGAGCTGGGAATGTGTGGTCTCTTCCCCTGACTGGCTGTGGCCCTGGGCAGGGCCCTTTCTCTCTGGGCTGCTGCACTTCAGGCTGCTGCAAGGAAGCGACTTTCTCTTCCTACAGGGACTAACGCTGTGCAGGGGCTTCCCCTTCAGCAGAGGGCACTGGGACAAGCCTCCTCCTCTCCACCCAAACCACGTGCCCGGCCTCCCCTCCTTGGAGCTCACACCTTGGAGGTGTCAACACAAAATAACCAATAACCAGTCTATAGATAAGGGAAATACGGTGAGTTTTACTTGAGCCAGAGTGAGGATTGTAACTAGGGAAGGCCTTAGAAAGTGTTCAGGAGAAGCATGGTTTTCAGTGCAGTCTTATATCTTTGTAGAACAGGAAATATACATTAAACACCCCGAGGACACATTGTCATGAAAGTTTCAAAGAGAGGGGCCGGCCCTGTGGCCATATGGTTAAGTTCACGTGCTCTGCTGCAGGCGGCCCAGTGTTTCATCAGTTCGAATCCTGGGTGTGGACATGGCGCCGCTCATTGAGCCACGCTGAGGCGGCGTCCCACATGCCACAACTAGAAGGACCTACAACTAAAAATACGCAACTATGTACCGGGGGGCTTTGGGAGAAAAAAAGGAAAAATTAAAAAAATCTTTAGAAAAAAAAGTTTCAAAGAGATATTTAGTTGCAAATTAGCAGGTCAACATGACCCTGATTTCAGGAAAGGAACTAATCCCGCATTACCAATAGTGCGCTGCCAATCGGGTGCAGGATGGGAAGTCTGCATTCTTATCTCGAGGGTGCCTTCTGTAAGCAGCTGTACAGTGTGTGTTTGATAGGCCGTAAGTCAGGCTTTTCAGTTCAAGCCAAATCAGTTTTGAACCCAATTAGTTACCCCATATGCCTCAATATGTGAAAATCTCTTGTCGGAGGGGACATCAGTCTTCTGCCCTGGACAGTCACTTCCTCCTCGGCCCTCGCTGCTCACGTCCTACCCTCAGATTCTTTCTCCTCGTTAGCTCCTTTGCCTCTGAAAACACATTCAGATCTTCTGGATACTTAAAACAGCAATCAGAAAACATTACAGTGGGCCCCCTCACCCTCCGCTCAGACCAGCTCTTGCCCCTTTCACCAATAAATATGTTGAGAGTAGTCTGCACTTGACCGCCTCCCTCACTCTTTACCCTTTGGTTTTCCCGAATCCACTTCCCCACCCTCGCTGCCATCTGACATGCTGTTACTGGCCAAATCCAGCAGCCCTCTCCGACCCCTCCTCTTCTTCTTGCAGCATGTTAGCACTGTGGACAACTGCCAAGCTGGACCTTGTTGCCTTCTCTCATGTCACCTCACTTCTTGGCCAGCTCGTCACCTTCTAATATCCCTCCCCTCTTGCCCCTCTGTGCCCCGTGGCAGTCTCGCCCAATCCCAGAGCCTCACCTGTTGTGTATCTCTGGACTCGGGCCCAACCTGCTCTTTCTTGCTGCCTCTGGTTGCTTCTCATAAGCCCTCAGACTCCAGCCTTCGTCCTAAGTGGGCCAGACCTCTGGTCCCTGTGCCCCACCGTCACCACGTTTTTCTCCTTCGTGTCCATCCTCATTCAGCAACTTCCCCCAGCTCCCCAGATGAAGACCCCATCCTGGAGTCAGGCACCCCAGGCCCCTGTGGGCGTCCCTGCCCCTTTCCTGCCTCACAGCCCTCCTCTCTTCCCTTGGTTCCTTGTTTTCCAAACATGCCTGACGCAGTTTTCCTCCCCCACACCTTTGCTATTTCATCCCTTTCCTGTAGAGAATTTCCCTCCTCCTTGCCATCTCTTGGAATTGATCTTTCATTTGTGGACATATCTTCCCACAAAGCTGGGGGCTCCTGGAGGGCAGGCCAAGGCTTTCTGGTGGTAGCAGGGCCTCAAGGTCACGCAGACCTGTTTGTGAATCCCAGCTGCTATTTCTTGTGGGACTTGGGGCCAATGACCTTTCCTTTTTGCACCTTAAGCTTCCCCGTACGCAGAAAGGGATAAAACCCCTCCCAGGACCACAGGAGGATTTAATGGGCTGCACATCTGGGCTGCACCCAGCACATAGTCTGTCACAGGTACTTAATGGGTGTCTCATCCATCTCTTGCTGACACACAGCAGCAGCTCAAAAGAGGTTTGAGGATGAGTAAGAAAACAAAGAAACAAGTGAATGGCTCTGGACCCAGGCATGTTACTCGGAGTTGTTTTAAATAACAATGCTAAGTGGAAAATGGTGCTCTGTAGATCAAGGAGATGGGGAAAGAGCAGGAAAAGGCTGTTGCTTCTCCTTTGCGGTGTTTGGAAATTATCTCAATCGAGCTCTTTTATTAGGCAGAGCTTTAAATTATTGCCAACCTTAGGGGTTAGGATTATATGCACCAGGGCTGTGTGCCCAAGCAGAGAAGGGCAGTGTGGCAGGGACCCAGCCCTCCTTAACTCCTGAACGTGCCCCGTTCTGGGAATCCTTCGTTCTGCACAGATTATTGAGCATCTGCTCTGTGCCAGGCCTTGCACTGGGACCAGGGTCAGCAGCATTGGGGTGGGGAGGGGAACTACAGCCCATGATCAAAGAGGCAGTCAGTGTGGGCTGAGTGCTGTAATGGGAGACGAATGGGATGCCCAGGAAGCACACAGGGTGGGCACCTCATGCTGCCTCCTCGGAGGAAGGGACATCTAAGAAAAAGAGATGGGAGAAGAGTGGTCCAGGTTTCCAGGCTAAGGGAACAGCAGTGCAAAGGGACAGAAGCAAGAAAGAGCCACAAGAATTCAGTATGACTGAAGTGTAAGGGGTCGGGGTGGGGAAAAGGGAGAGGTGATCTGGGGCACATGACAAAAATGGTAAACCTCATTTGACCAGGAGGTGGAACTGTCCCGAGGACAGTGGTAGCCACTGAAGGGCTTCAGGCTGGAGAGGGACATGACCAGTTTTGCCTTCAAGAAAGAATGCACCACTTTGGGTGTAAACACGAAGGAAAGAGCAGGACGTGACTACAAGTAGGGAGGCCTGGACCAGGCTGGTGACATTGTGGTGGGAGGACGACAGAAGTTTCTAGGAATCTTGCTGTGTGTTCAGTCCAAACCCTAGAGTTGGGGCACCCAGGTCAGTCACATCCACACTATGTGTAATAGTACCGTAATATTTATTTAAGGCCAGACACTCGTATCCATCCCCATTTTTCAAGTAAATAAATTGAAATTCAGAGAGGTTAAGAAATTTATCTGAAATCACACAACTAGTGAGTGACAGAGCTGGGATTCAAGGCAAGTGTTTGAGCTGGTAACCGCCAGCCTCTCCCCCTCTCCAGATGGCCTGGCCTGTGCACATGGAGCAAGGAAGGAAGTAGGGTCAGGAGAGGTGACGAGCAGGAGTCTCACCAGCAGACACCCCCCCACCCCACCCCACCAGAGGGGCTTCCATGGCCACAGACACACTCAGACCCCTCATTAACAAAACAGAGCCATAGTCTTCCAAATAAGCAGAGAAACATTCAGTCCAGTTCCCTGCTGATCCAGGATGGGCAGCGTTCCTCTGAAGGGCAGAACTTTTAGCCCATTTCTCATTTAGCCACTGTGTGACCCCTGCCGGGTGGAGTGGCCTTTCCCAAACATCCTTCTTTAAGATGCAACACTAGTAAGTTCAATCATCAGAGAGCGGTAAATCCTGCCTCCAGTAGTTCCTTGTAAAGTCATGGTGCACGTTAGCATCTTAAAGGCAAAGGAATGCCCTATAATAAAATCAAGTAAAATAACCCCCCAGCATTTCATGTCGATTTGTACTTTTTTAAAGTAACATTAACATACTTTGGGAAACACTGTTCTAGGCCAAAGTCCGCTTTGCTGTGTGAGGAGTGTGTGTACTTGTGTGTAGGTGGCTTGTAACCTTTCCCCGCCATTTGCCACAGCACATGAGGGACTCTGACACCTCTAGGCTTGCTCAGCTCCTCCCTGGGATGAGAAGCCTCTCACTGCCATTCTGCCTTCCCCTCCAGCACCTGGAGGCCCAGAGCTCATGTAGGCGGGAGGCTGCAAATCAGAGCTGACTAGCTTGCTTCCTGGCATGGCCCCCAGCTGGCTGTGCAGCTGTCTGTCACAGTAGAACCCTCCCCAAAACTCCAGAGTAGAGGGGCCTGGTGACTCTCAGCTCCAGAGGCTCAGCAGATGCCAGGCCTGGAACCAAGTCGCCATCTCTGAGGGCTTGGCTTGCTGTTCTGGAAGGTGATTCTGGCTGGCGGCCATTCTGAGTCCCTATTTAGAGCAATTGTCAGGCAGTTGCTGAGTTCCAGCTTCCCTTCCACACCCCTGACCCCCCAGCAAGGCTGAGTGATCTCATGCCCATGCCATGATGTAGCAGGGGTCAGGGGGAGATGGGTTACCGTCAGGGCAGGTGCCCAGATCGGGGAGCAGGTTTGAGACTAGGGCAGTGTACAGAGCTCCATCCCCACTCGGGTTCCCAGACCCCAGTGTGGAGTTTGCTCTCAGAGGCGCATCCTAACCACCCGGAACAGCTTAGGACATTGTCTGAGGTCTGCCTGCTGGGCCTGTGCATGCAGCAGTGTCCCCCAAAAAGGGAAAGAGAGCAGGGTGAAGGAATGCTTGCTGATGGGCTGCTGTCAGAGCTCCTCTTCTCATCGCCCTGCATTCCCACACAGCGCTGTTCTCTCACCCCAACTGAGTGAAGCCCTTAGCACCAGAGCTGGCTTTGGCTAAAGAAAAGAACACTGAACTGGAGCCCAGAGACCCCTGCACCTTGGGCTGCAGGACTGCAGCTTATGAACTAAGGTTCTTTCCTGCCCCGAAGTCCCTGAGTTCTAAGCTGCTTCTGCCACGTCCCAGGTCCTGTTGAAGCAGGATGCTGGGAGCCCCCTGCTGGCCCATCCAGGGAACTGACCCCTGATGGGGTTGAGCTACGTGATGCGGGGGGACCTTTGCTGGCCCCACATGAGAGCAGTGACCCTTACCCACCCCATCCCCCGGTACTGGCCAGCCCAGTTCTCTCCCTCCCTTGGGGCCTGGCCCCATTTTAGCAGTGAATCCTGAACTCAGTGGAATCTGGCTGCTGGCCTCTTGACTTTCCCTTGGCCTTCCTGTTCCCGCGCTCCACTGAGGACCCACCTCCGTTTGCACCTTGCCCCTCCCAGCCACACAGGGCTTGACCACCACTGTGCCCCAGGCCCCACTTCTGCTTTCTCAGGCTCACACATTTGCGCATTCTCCCTACCCCGCCCGCTCCACCCCCCCCCCCCCACCACCTGCTGGTATAAGAAGGATTTTAAGGACAGGTTGTGGGGAAATGGTCCCCTACAGCTATCCTAGAACACTAATGAGCTGTGGCAGCCCCAGAGAATCGGGGCTTATTGCTGCGCCACTTCTGTTTGGTGACATGGGCTGTTCTCTGGGATGAATGCTCAGTATCACCTCACTGTCCCAGAGAGATCCACAGGCTGCCCTCTTAACTCTCACCCCCTGTTGTGAGGACGGGGCTGAGACACTCAGGGAAATGGAGCTCCTAGAGGCACCAAGCGACCTGTCCAAGGTCCGTCTCTGTATCCAAAGTCCAAAGCTTCACCAGACTTTCTTTTTAGGGTGAACAAAGGGCACACTTGTTTCTCTCTCACCAGTCTCAGGTGACTCATGGGAATGTGTTGGGGGCCAGGGAGGACAAGTAGTGGGGTCACTGGAGAAGCAGCTTGACTGGGGTTTGTTGTCACTGCCTGGGGCTCTGGCATCGGCCCACCCTCCCTGTCCCTCTCCTCACGTTCTCATCCTTACCTAAGACCATGAGAGGCCAGTGGAGAACCCCTGCAGGAACTGGAGCAGGACCACGCCTCTGCCTGGGGAGGCTCCCAAGGATTCAGTTCCTTTGACCCGTGGGGGAGTGGCAGGGGCAAGCCGGAGCCATCCCAGCCCATCCTGCTCCTTTCCCTGGCCCTGCGCGTTCTAGCCTGCAGCCTGACCGAAACCCTGCTGTGGGGCCATGCTGCCCCCTGCTGGCCACACTGGCAAAACACAGCCCAGGGTAAGCCCCAAGGTTACAGGTGTTCCCTCTTCACCCAAGCCTGTGGCTAGGCTGGAGACTGTGTGCTCCCTGCCCACCAGGAATCTCAGACTGCATGGGCAGACGAGTCTAGAACTGCCTGGTGCTCAGCAGTGCTTGTTGACTGAACAAATGAATGAATGTATGCATCTCAAGCATTTAGGTGACCATGGCCTGCGGTGTCTGACCAAGAGCAGACAATACATCAAATCAGACATTTATCGAGCAGAAACTGAGACTCCTCTTGGGCTGACAAGATCTAAATATGAAAACCAAATGTGCAAAGTCAAACAGTGCTAGACTGTGATGCAGGTGACCCTAGAGCAGCCTGGCTCTTGTTCCCAAGTGGCTGGTCCGGCAGTAAGTGCCCAGGGGAGTTGGAGAGGGCTTTCAGGGAAGACTTGGGAAGGGCAAGAAAGGGGAGATAAATAGCAGGGATGAAAAACACAGGGCACCTTAGGGAGTCCCTAGGCTGGCCATTTGGCATGGAACGTTGGGGAGAGAGGCAAGTACCTCCTGCGGCTTGAGGCGAGGACATGCCGGGCACAGTGTCTGCCCTGGAAGCGCATATGATTCCTGTCGATCTTCACAAGCACCCTGTGAAGCAGGTGCTGTTATTATCCCTATTCTATGCTTGAGAAGAAGGAGGATTAGAAAAGGTCCACGACTTGTTCAGGGTCCTGCAGCCAGAACATGGTGGAGCCAGGATTCAGACATCCTCTTAGGAGATGTGGTAGTCAGGTTCAGGAAGTGATCTGCACAAGGACGGATTGGGGGCTCGGAGGCAGGATGGCCACTGAAAAGGCTGTTACTGTAACCCAGTGGGAAGTGAAGGAACTCCTCATTCTACACACTGGGTTTCCCGCATGGTAGGAGGGCCAGCTGAGGCCTGACCCTGGCAGTCCTGTGCCCATGGTGTATCCCTGCCCCATGGTAGGCCAGCCCAAAGCAGTCCCCACAGAGGAGGGGCTAGGAGTGCTGGACTCAGGTCAGCCTGCTCCCCGGGCCCAGGGCTGGCTCCAGTCCGGAATGGGGTTGGCTTGGCCTGCTGGGGCATTTCCGCAGCCCTTCGTCCTTGTAGAGAGGGCTTCTGGGGGAGACAGATATGCTGTCGGGGCAGTTGGCAGACCGGAGCCACACCTCTGCTGCAACAGGCCCCATCTTGGGGGAGGAGAGGCTCTGCGTGCTCATGCTCTCTCTCCCCATCACTGGCTGCTTTTCTTTCCAAGAGCTTGGCAAGATGACGAAGTGACAAGGCTAAACCTGCAGCACTGCCCACACCTCCAGGAAGGGGAAGTTCATCTCAGGCTGCCAGCTGCTGCTAGGCTTGCCAGGGCTTCCTCCATGACCTGTCTCCGTGGGAAAAGCATGGCCTTAACATGTAGCCTGTGGGTTCAGATTAAAGGCGAGGGACAGTCTCCCCTAAGCTGGACAAGGCTTTCCCCACACAGGGCACCCTGGCCACGAGGGCACCAGGACACACCCAAGCCCCCTTCCTGGAGGCTTCAGCTCTTGTGCATGTGTGTGATCCACTTGTCTTCCCATGGAGCCCCAGGTGGGGGTAACAGAAAGTGGGCCTCCTGCCCTAGACAGGGAAGGTGGGGGTGCCGACCTCAGGGCTGTGTGATCCAGCTTCCCACTTTTTCTGACTCCTCGGTCCTGGCACACTTCCTCCATCGCTGTCAGTCCCTGCCCCTCCCCAAGGGCCCTTGGTGTCTTTTCGTTTGGAGCCTTACCCATTTGTACTTATTGTTGATTCTAATTACACTCAAGTGAAGCAAAACTAGAGTGCTAACTCATGAGATTGGCTCTCTGGGGTTTGAACACCCCAATAGCACGTTTGCCTCATTTGCCTCGTTTCAGAATGCGTGATTTCCGTCTTACTGTCTCTGACTCTCCTGTTCATCCTCAGAAGCCTTCATCTTCCCAGGGGGAGAAGCGAGCCCAGCACTCCTGGGAACAGGGAGCCCTGGTCTGCTCACCACTCCCCCGCCCCGCACGGAGCCCTCCATGTTCCCATGGCAAGCCCAGGCCCAGTGTTTTCTTATAGCTGGGGATGCCGCTGAGTGTTCTGGGAGGCAGTCATTCAGCAGAGATCTTTACTGAGGACCTTCTCTGGGTCAGGCAGGGTGCTAAGCACTGGCCTACAACGAGATCAAGACAGACCCCTCCTCTCGCTCCAGGAGCCCCCATCTAGCGGGAGAGACAGTGCACATGCTAACACATCAGAAGAAGAGAGTCGCACAGACTGACTGGTGCAGTCAAGGCCATGAGCAGGGGGTGAGCAAGAAAGCAACTTAGAGCAATGAAGTAGATCAGATGGCCGGGAGGGCATCTTTAGGCTGAGACTGAAGGGTACGAGAGCCAGCCTGGGAAAGAATGGACAGCAACGTCCCCTGACCCTGGGCGATCTCCCCCTCTGCAGGCTCGTGGAGGAGTTCATGCTCTTGGCCAACATGGCAGTGGCCCACAAGATCCACCGCGCCTTCCCCGAGCGGGCCCTGCTGCGCCGGCACCCTCCACCCCAGACCAAAATGCTCAATGACTTGGTGGAATTCTGTGACCAAATGGGGCTGTCCATGGACTTCAGCTCTGCCGGGGCCCTCAATGTGAGTGCTGGGCGGGATGGGCGGGCAAGGGGAGGCCCTGCTTAGGGAAAGAGGAGGAAGGCCTGGAAGCTGGGAGTACGGCGGCCTCCATGTCCCACGAGGGTCTGTTCCCCTTCACACGGGTCTCCCGCAGGGGAAGAAGGAGGCCCTGGGGAGGAGGCCTCCAAGTCACAGAGACCCTGACTGTGGGTTGCGCTCCCCCCCAGGACCGAGCTGAAGGAGACCACTGGAGGCTCAGCTGTGGGCAGGGATTCTGTGGCCCAGGATGGGCTGGGCATGGGCCCAGAGGCTTTCCAGTAGGAGGCTGGGATTATTGGAAGCCAGGGAATGTTTTTTATGGTAAGTGGTGTCACATGCTCCCTGCCTGCAGAACTAAGCCTCACAGGGCTCAGGAACCCGTGGGCTCGGCTCTGATCCCACAGGTGAGAGACTGCTCTCATCTGTGCTCCAAGCCTGGGGTGGCCAGAGAAGTGCCTTAGGTCAGATAGCTGGAAACCAGTCTGTCCAGGCCAGCAGCTAGACACAGAAGGACTGACCTCAGAGCCAGGGCTCTTGAGGCAGACCCAGTGTGGGACACAGGCTGAGGGCTGCTTCCCCCTGCACCCTTCCTATGGTCATGTGAGCAGGGCTGGGCCCCTGAGCTGACTCTTCCTCCCCAGAGCCAAGTCTCAGATGGTCAGCAGGTAATGAGACCCCAGAGCCTCTCCCCAAGCCTGACTGCATGTCACATGGGTTTGCCTCTAGAAAAGTCTGACCGAAACATTTGGAGATGACAAGTACTCACTGGCCCGGAAGGAGGTGCTCACCAACATGTGCTCCCGGCCCATGCAGGTAAGGAAGGGCCGAGTCCCTGTTCTCTCCCTTCTCCCAGGAGCACCCATGACCTCCTTGGTGGGCACAGAGGACCTAAGGGGAGGAGTGGGGAGAATGCCCCCAGGCAACACCTAGGACAGGTGGAGCCCAGGCTCCTGAGCCTGATCTGCGTCCTGCTTAGACTTGTCTGGCTCACCTTTTCAAGGACACCGTTGTCTGCAACCATTAGAGGGCCCAGTTTAAGCCCCACTGCCCTGCTCCATGGCCTCGGGGGCTCTGTTTACCTGCAGAAAGCAGGGAGCCACCACAGGGCGTGCCCCAAGCCTTCAGTGCTCAGTCTCCACAGACCGGCTTGGGAAAGGGGATGGCGGCTGGTCAGCAATTTGTGGTCAGGTGGGAACTCCGGAGGGAAGAAAGCATCTGTCTTCTGTAGCAGCCTGCCCAAGGGAGCAGTCGTCACCCCTCTGAGGCCCGAGTTTCAGCCCCTGTAGACCTGAGCATCTCAGGAAGGAGCCACCCCAGCAGACTGTCAGGTCAGCAGGAGCTACAGGTGCTAACAGGGCCAGCTCTGGGCCCCAGCCCGGCCAGAGGGCAGTGGCAGACCATTTTTCATGGGCTCAGTCACTCGGCAGATTCAATCTGTTCAAAAGAACCAGATTGCCTCAGCTAGCCACAGCTGATTTATTTTCTAACACCTCATAGCTCTGCCAGGAATGGAGCCATCAGGGCCCATTTGGGTTTGGCTGCCCTTACCCTGTACCCAGTCACAAGTGTCTGCCCCACACCAAGCACCTTGAAGCCCCCACACAGAGAGGGGCTGTGCCCGTGGTGACCCACCGCTTTGCCCTCCAAGTGCTCTGAGACACAGCAGCCCCTGGGTCCCAAGAACTGCCTCCTGTCCTCCTTGACCAAGGTCACACCAGCTTTGGTGCTCCATGGAAAAGAGCCCTCTCCTGAGTCACCCAGAGCCTGAAAAAGACTGGCCTTCTCCTGGCCTTGCCTGCCGGTGACCTCAGGGGTCAGCCTTAGCCTAGGGATCTGATGGCAGAGGGTGACCAGAGTGTCTGTGCTGCCCCTGTTCTCCCAGCCTCAAGAACTGGGGCAGGGATGGAGGACCAGGCAGGGGCAGCAACAAGGAGCATGAAAGTCCTACGTGAGCTGCTGAAATAGGACTCCAGGGCCGTCCCAGGGATTGCTGGTCACTATGGGAAAGGCACAGTCCCCACCCATCCCACCCTGCCCAGAGATACCTTCGCCAGCCAGACGTGTCTCGGAGTGGAGGGTTCCCCCACCTCCCCCAGTGACTTGCCCCAGCCATAACCCAGGGCCCAGCAGGAGCTGGACGGGAAGCGGAGTCAGGGAGCCGAGCAGGTTCCAGGGCCGACGTACACAGAGTAATAAGAGCTGACTGTCCATTTGGCCGAGTGCACAGGAGGGTGTAAGGATGTGAGAGTGTGAGCAAGCAGCTAGGAGCAAATTAGTGAGCACACAAGGGTGTGACTTTGGCTCTTGTTGAGGAACATGTTCACGTGCTCCCAGGCAGCAGCAGCAGTGTCCTTGATTCCCATCCCTTAGGGACCACAAGGCAAGCAGCTTCCAGAAGTATAGGACCATTCTGGCCTGGAGCTATTTGCTGGGCCTCTATAGAAACTTGGTGTCTCTTCCTATGCCCCAGTCATAACTCCTGCCCTGCAGAAGCGCCTTTTGAACTCAGATCTCTGGGTCTTGGCCCCAGGACTGGTTGAGGGACAAGAAGGGCTGAGCCTGGCAGGCTGGCAAACCTCTACCTCCCTTGGCTGGTGCAAGGTGAAATATTGGGGACACAGAGGTTCCAAGGTGCAAGGATGGCCTTCAGTGGGGCAGGGATTGGGGCCAGAGGGCGTGAGGTTGGCCACGACCAAAGACTGGGCCTTCTCTCCTCCCTCCCATTCTGGCCAGGTGGTGGTGTTGGACTCAGTGTGCTCGCAAAGTCCTATAGTCTCCTTAGCTTTTGCTTGTGCCTCCACAGAATGACATTTGCAGCCACTGCCCCAGCATGACCATGGCCTTCCTCTCCTCCCCATTCTAGAGTAGCTGCCCCAGCCCCGTCCCAGGGAGGGGTCGACCAGAAATAGTTCCCTCCCCCTTGTTCCTGGCAGTAATAGCCCCTAAAACTCTGTAGCAACAGGCTGTGGGGGAGGGTGAGCTCCTCCCCAGCTGCCTTGGACTTCAGCACACGGCCTGCCCCTCCCCAGCGGCCTGGGTGGCTGGTCCCGTAGGACTCTGAGGGAGGAGGCCATTCCAACATTCTGAGGGTTTCCAGCAACCCCCTGTCCTCTCCATAGGCAGGGTGGGCCCCTGAAAGGCTGTCTGGCCTGTTCTCAGTGCTGCAACCATAGGGGAGTCTGGGTAACCCGGGCATGGCCTTCCTTTTGCCTTCATCAGCAGAGGGGCATGGGCAACCCGTGGCTCTGCTCAGCCTTGAGGCAGCCCTATGGGTCCCCTTACACAGAATGGCCCCTGGTAGACTCAGGCCTGCCAGACTTTGCTGGCTGTCTGTGGCATGGTGGGTCAGCCCACACCAGGACTGCCCACCACGAGGCTCTGAGTCCCACAGCCTGGCAGAGCATTCCCAGCTCCCTCCCGCACCCCCGCAGATGGCGCTGTACTTCTGCTCTGGGATGCTGCAGGAGCAGGCGCAGTTCCGCCACTACGCCCTCAACGTACCGCTCTACACGCACTTCACCTCTCCCATCCGCCGTTTCGCCGATGTCCTGGTGCACCGTCTCCTGGCTGCCACACTCGGTGAGGGGCGCAGCCTGAGCCAGTGCAGGCCTGTGCCCAGCTAAGGGCTGCCCGCCCCCAGACTGGGTGCCCAGAGGCCAGAGGCCACACTGCTGTGACTGTGGAGGCCCCCAGGGGTGGGCAACCCAGGCAGCAGGGGAGTCTGGCCCCAGAAACTCTCCCTCTGTGAGCATGTGCTGAGGAAGATGCAATAGGGCTCATTAAAAGCCCTACATAGCCCAGGTTCGAGGGCCCTACCCACAGCCGGCCCGCCTTTCTCGGCCCTCCAGAGCTGGCTAGCAGGGAGGCCTTAGCTCCACTGGGCCTCCCGTGCCTCACCTTGTCTGGGCCAGGGGCACCATGCTGCCTATCACCCAGCCATGACTCGGGTAGACAGAGCACCCCACCAGCGGCCCATCAACCACCCTCTTCCCAGGCTACAGGGAGGTACCCAATGTGGAGCCTGATGCCCTGCAGAAGCAGGCTGACCACTGTAATGACCGCCGCATGGCGTCCAAGCGTGTGCAGGAGCTCAGCACCAGCCTCTTCTTTTCCGTCCTGGTCAAGGTGAGGCCACCAGCCTGGCGCCCCACCCCCTCCCTCTGCCCAACCTCCCCTCCTGGGCACCTGCTCCCCAGGAGCCCTTGAAGAGCCCTGGGGCCTTCAGCAGCCGGGGTGGGCACTGGAAGGGGACACACACCTGTGGGTGAGTCTTGGCTGGAGCCCTACCATGCAGGAGAGTGGCCCCCTGGAGTCGGAAGCCATGGTGCTGGGCGTCCTGAACCAAGCCTTCGACGTGCTGGTGCTACGCTACGGGGTGCAGAAGCGTGTCTACTGTAACGTGAGTACCCGGAGCCACCCCAGCCAGGGTTAGAGACCTTCTCACCAGGCAAAGGCCAGCTACAGGGTGCGGAAGCATGTCTTCTGTGATGCGAGAGCCTGGGGACCAGCAGGCTTCTGTGCCCTGCCCCCCAACAGTCACACCAAGCTGCATCCACTTAGCACATACTATTTTTAACCTGCCTGTCCCCGTTCCCTCTGCTGGGGGCTCCTCTGTATCTCCCTAGCATCTGGTAGGGTCCTAGACCAGGACAGCCCTTGGTAGACACACAAGCATAGAGGATGGGAGCACAGGCCCAGGACCCTGCTGTGCCGTCCACACTAGGGAGTACAAGCTATAGTGGTGACACTGTGCCCATCGCTGAGCTGTGAGCCATACTGGGCACACCGTGGGAGAGGGAACAGAGCCCCTGACCTTGCTTCCCTTACACACCCAGCACCAAGCCCACCCAATAGGCCCTGCTAAGACACCCCACTGCACCTGCCTGGGATGTCAGATCCAGGCCAAGGATCTGGCATGAGCCTCTTCCCTAAGGACCCTGGCAGCCAGAGAACAGGTCCCTTCATAACCAGTACAGAATGGCAGGGTGTGCAGGCTTTAGATTGTTTTATAGGAACAGGAGGGAAGGAAAGACTGGGGAGAATGGTCCATGGCCACCTGGAGGCTGCATCCCCCGAAGAGAAGGAGGAGACCAGTGCTTGTCTTGAGTCCTGCCCTGGGTGGCTGTTCATTCAAAGTTCTTTCCAAGGCCTGGCTTATGCCACCTGAGGGACCTGTTTGAGCTGACCTTGTGGTTAGCAGGTCACCACCTGGCCCCTGACCCTGGCTTTGAATTTCCCAACATCCAAAACACTTTGGGGAGTGCAGAGCCCAGCACAGAGGGTGGTATAACATGGTATTAATGAGATGGAAGAAAGCAGAAGAGACAGAAGGGAGTCCCGCCGGAATCCTCAGGGCTCTTGTCCTGAAACTCCTTGAGCAGGACAGCAGTTCAGGTCTGGGTCATTTCTGCAGAGAACCCAGCCCTCAGTCTGCACTAACAGACCCAGGGCCAGCAGGGGGCGGCAGCCATCGAGCCTCAACAGGTGCCCAGTCCACCTAGGCCCCACATGGGGAGTCCCTGATGAGCCAGGACAGACCCACCCCCTCCCTCAAATAACACCCAGAGTCACTGGCCCCTCCCAGTCCCTCCCCTGGGCACTTGTCACCCTCAGGTGCTGCCTCAGCCCAAGATGGCCTGGCAGGGTCTCCCTGAAGCTGGCCAGAGGCGAGGGTGGGACTGGTCCCCAGGGCAAGGTCAAGCAGCCAGCTGCTGGGTGGGAGGGCAGGGGGCTATCTTTAAGAAACAGGGGGCCTTGCAGGGTCAAAGGTTAGGAGGCCAAGCCCAGAGCCCAGGGACTGAAGCACAGGTGTGTGCACCCCCAGGCACTGCCCCTGCGGTCCCACCACTTCCAGCGGGTGGGCAAGAAACCGGAGCTCACACTTCTCTGGGAGCCTGAGGCCATGGAGCAGGAGCCAGTGCGTCAGGTCAGAACCCAGGGTGGGCCAGCTTTTCCAGAATACCCCTGTGTCCCCATCCACCCCCTGCTTTGGGGAGCCCTCTTCCTGCCTCAGGGGCACACTCCCCAGGCCTCCCCACGTGTCCCTCCCGATCTCCCCCAGCATTCAGGCTCCCGGGTGGGATTTCAGGCTCTACATGCTGAGGTGGCAACAGCACACCGACACCCCCTCCTTTGGGCCCAACTTTCTGGCACGAGCTTCTCTCCCTTGGAGACACCCACTGTGGGGAGAGGTGGGGGGCCCTGACTATCCCTCTAAAGCAGGGTTTTAGCTTTTGGGGTCTTTTTGAGAATATGATGAAAGTTGTGGACCTCCATCCAAGAAATGTTGTACAACAGTTGTCACCTACGACATGCTCCCAATGCTTGCCCACACCCCACTTCTTTTTCCCTGACACTGAGGCTCCCAATGCACCATTCACTGCACACTGCTCTGTCCAAGACCTGAAGCCTCAGTCCCTGAGCAGGCTCGTCTTTCTGACGGAGGCCTGGAGAGGCAAGAGCAAGTGGTCCCAGGGGCCCAGCTGGATGGACAGTGGCAGAGCTGGCCTTTGACCGCACGCCCCTCCCCCCGTCCCCCTGGGCTGGCCTCTCATCACGTGCCCGTGTCACCCTGCCTGGCCCTGCCCTGCCCCAGGTCATCACCATCTTCAGCCTGGTGGAGGTAGTGCTGCAGGCGGAGGACGCGGCCCTCAAGTACAGCGCCATCCTGAAGCGGCCGGGCACCGAGGGCCTCCTGGGCCTGCAGGACGAGGAGGAGTGTGACCACGACCAGCAGGAGGACTGAGGCTGCGAGCCTGGCCACACCCCACCCAGCGACGTACCAACCTCCCCCACTGGCTTTTAGGAATAAGACCTTTGCACACCAAAGGGGATTTTTAATTTGGTTTTTAACAACTCAGGGTTTTGTTTTTATTTTTTCCTTTTACTTCATTTTTGCTGCTCAGTTTTTAACGAACTGGAGGGGAGCGGGTGGGGCTGGACGGAAGGCTGGGGCCTGGCCAGTGCTCCTGGGAGGCCAGCCCCACTTCTGCCGGGCCACCACTGCCTTCCCCTGCCCAGGAAGCCAGGGGTTTTCAGCGAATCAGTGTCATGGAATAAAATCAAGTGCGAAGCGCTGCCTGGTGTGTGGGGCACTGCGGGGAGGTCGGGGTGGCAGGGGGCACCTTGGACCCAGGACTAGGGACCTGCCTCAGACTTCACCCCTCACAGGTGAGCTGGGGTCACCACTCTCCAGAACCTTCCTGCCAGTTCCAGGATGATTCACAGAGCTGGCTGCCTGACAGATTGATGACAGCGCCTCATTCTGGCTGATTAGAAATGTGATTAGTATGCAAGACAGCCTGCTCACCCATCACCCCGCGACAGGCGGCCGTGTCCATCCCTACCCACACCACTTCCTCTCTGGCTGCCAGCCCCATGTGGCCTCAGGAGGGAGAGTGTGGGACCTGTGGCACCCCCTCCCCAGTTCCTAGGCCAAAGCTGAGTGGCCCTGTCCATACCCCTTGGTGGGAGCTAGTGCCTCAGCACCTCTAGTCCCAATCCTGTGCCCTGGCAGCCCCAAGGGAGCACGGGGACAGTGAGGGCTGGGCCAGCCAGAGGAGAAGAGGGCCCTCAGATGCGCCTTCCCAACCAGGGAGGGGAAAATGGGCTTCTGGTGGCCCTGGCGTGGCCCAGCGTCATCCTGAGCACCCACTGATCTCATCATCCTCGGGGACCCAGAGACAGAGACGGTGCACCACCAAGTGGTGCTCTCGAGATCCCCATGGCCTGACCTCAGCCTGTGCTCCCAGCTTCCCTGCCAAACTGGGCAGCCAGAGGCGGGTTTCGCCGAGAGCTGCCGGAAACTAGGGTGAGAACCATGGTGCCCAAGCTCCTACCACATCGTTTCCTGGGGTGTTGGTATTGACGAGCTCATGTGACCTGATCACAGAGAATTTTCCTCAAAGAACAATTCAATACAGTACCTTGTAGGAGGGCTGCACAGTCACCAGAGGGCTGATAGGGCCTGGCTGCTTTTGTCTGCCCCCGGGCAGCCATGGTCCATCATCCACCGAGCACTGGGCTGGGTGCCAGAGGGGAATGAAGGACACGTAATTGTACCTGCACTGGGTTCCTTTCTCTTCTCCTTCAGCACCTCAGCCAGCCTTCAGTCTGTCTATCCTGCCACCCACAAGATGTCCCAGAGGCCACCATAGCATCTCTGCTTCTGTCCCCATAATTTTCTCCTAGAACCATGTATCTGAAGGGGAAGACAGGTGAGCATCGGGTGGTTTGGTGTTTGGGTGAGGTTTCTGGGTGCTTCCCTGGCCCGGAGAGCCCTGTCAGTGAGATCCCCAGGGTGAGGCATCTCAACCCTGTGCCCTCCCTCAACAGCGCCACCTCAGAGGAGGAGCTGCCCCTTTCTCCTCTGGCACTGTCCCCAAGGGCCTCCTGCAGAGCCTGGGAGCTGAGGGCAGATCAGAACCCCCATGGAGTGGTGCCCTCAGGGAGGCGGTGGGTCAGAGCGCAGGGGCTCCCTCTCAGGCAGCATGGACCCAGGCCAGACACCCCTCCTTACTGCCCCAGCACCCACCCAACCCCGCTGGTGAAGCGTAGCTGGTGAAGTCAGCAGGGAAGATCTTTGCTGCCTGAGCCTGCTTGGGAGGCAGAGGCTGGCCTCCTGTTGATGTCCCTAGAGCGATGGGGACCACAGCAGCCCCTGCCCAGCCCACCCCACTTGACAGGCCTGGAAACCGCACCCAGAAAGGAGGCAGGTCTCTGCACAGGTGACAGCAAGTCTGTGCCCAGTCAGAACCAGGGGGTAGGCACCCCCCTAGCAAAGTGCAGAGGCTGGAGAGTGTATTCGCAGTCAAGAAGGGACAGCACCCAGAAGTAGGTGCAGGCAGCGGGCCCCCATGGGTGAAGGCCTGAGGATTGAAGGTCCCTGACACGGCTGTGGACGTCTGAGGCCACTGGGTCAGAGAGGACGTCCAAGGTGACGCTATTGGTAGGACGGGGTGGGTGACCACGGCACCTGCGTGCCAGCCGGGGAGTTGGCAGTCCATCCTAGGGCAGGGCAGAGCCACGAGGCTTTTATCAGGGCCGAGACATGATACCACCTCTGGTCTCCCTCTCATTTATTCAACAACAGTGAGTGCCTCGTGTGCACAGAGGCCTCAGGGAGCCTGGTGGCTGTTTCCTGGTCAGGCCCCAAGGCAGGGCTGTGCTTGGTCAGTGGAGGGAACTGGAGGGCAGAGCGTTGGGGTGGAAGGAGCTAGAAGGAGAGCCACGGGGGCTGAGGCGCCAGGCTCAGCTTGGCCTGTCTGGTAACGCTGAGGACTTTCTTGGAAGGGTTTGAGCAGAAGAGGGGACCAGCCAGCGTCCCTGGGCTGTATGCTGAGAGTAGACGTCGGGGCTCCCATGCCAGCTGGGGCCAAGGGCCAAGGGCCGGGGTGGAGGGCAGAGTGGGCAGGAGCTGCAGGGGTGGTGAGAGGTAGTCCAGTCAGGGGCAGTGGTGAAGGTCCGGCTGACAAGATTTGCCGAAGGAGTGGGTGTGGGTGTGACAGGAGGGGTGAAATGCGGCAGAGCCGGCGTTGGGCGGGGTGTCCTGGGCACACAGCCCGGGTTTAAAGCCTGGGGGGACTCAGAGGACTGACCGTCTGAGGTCAGGAAGATGAGAAGGACGAGCCCAGAGGGGTGGGGTCCTGAGGCTTCAGGAAGATTCCTGTCTCTTCACTGCAATGGAAAGAAGCCCCACGTGAAGTGGCTTTAGGAGGAAGGGAATTGATTGGAAGGCTCCTGGGTCGTATTTGAACTAGCAGAAAAGTCCAGAGCACGGGGGCTCCTCCAGGTCACCTGGGGCCCAGAAATCCAGTGCCTGCATGGCTCTCTGCCTCCCTTCTGTTCTGCTGCTTCCTCTCCTCCTGGTGTAGACGGCTCTGGAAACGTGAATTTCTGTATCTTGCAACCTGCCCTGCTGGAGAGAGTGTGACACTCCTTCCCAGTTCTAGCCAGCAGAGAATGGAGCTGATGCCCACCTGCAGCCCCAGGAGAGTGATGTCATGGTGCAGAAGGGTCTCCTGGGGACCTGTGCACTTGGGAGGGATGGGCAAGAAGCTGGGGAGCAGGTCTCAGAAAGATGAGGCCACGGGGGAGACAGCCCCAGATGCCCCCTGCAGCTGCTCTGACTCCAGAGCAGTGATGGGCCACGAGGTAGGAGGCTGGAGGCCAGGTGGGAGGGGCTGTGAATCCAGGTGAGAAGAAAGCCTGAGAGAAGGAGCAGATGCCAGGTGTCCAGACAGACCTGACGCAGCTGGATACTGAAGTCACGGACAAGCATGGGCTCCCGACAGAGGAGCAGTGAGGACAGCCCTGGGGGAGTGGGTGTGGAAAGGATGGGGGCAGAGAATGGAGGTCAGAGAATGAGGCCGAGTCGTGCAGTGGGGTCAGGAGAGTGTCGATGCTCAGCAAGGGCTGGGAAGCAGCTGCCTTCACAACAGCGGAAACGTGGAAACACCCGCAGTGTCCGTCAGCACATGAATGGATGGAGAAGATGTGGTGCGTGGATAGAATGGAAGAAGGAAATCCTGCCATTTGTGACATGGAGGGACCTGGAGGACACTACGGTAAGTGAAATAAGCCAGGCTCAGAAAGACAAATGCTGCGTGTTCTCGCTTTGTGGAATCTAAAATCAAAGAGCGTAGAATGGTGGTTTCCAGGGGCTGAGCAGGGGAGAAAGAATGGGGAGATGGGGAAAGTATGAAGTTTCACTTAGGGGCTGAGTGAGTTCTGGGGGTCCGACGTGCAGCCTGGGGGCTGTGGTTGATACTGTGTTGCATACTTGAAATTTGCTAAGCGGGTAGATCTTAAGCGTTCTCACCACAAAAAGAAGATAGTAACCATGAGGTGGTGGCTGTGTTCCTTGATGGTGGTGATCATTTCACAGTGTATACGTATATCAACACCTTCAAGACCAACAATTCCTGTCTGTCAGTTATACCTCAGTGAAGCTGATAATTAATAGAAATGGAGTCCGTGCCCTCCCCTTGAATCTGGACAAGCCTCTGTGGCTGCTAATAGGCAGAAATGTGGCAGAAGTGACACTGAGCCAGTGTCCAGGCCTGGCCCTAAGAAACTGGCAGCTCCTTCCTGTCTCTTGGAGTCCAGCTGCCATGTGGTGAGGAAGCTCAGCGACGCCATGGAGGAGCCCCATGGAGAGGACCCAGCTTGTCATCCGTGTGCCCGAGCCATCCTGGAAGGGGGTCCCTCGGCTCCCGTCCAGCCACCCCAGCTGAGGCCACACAGAGCAGACACAAGCTGTCCCCGTCCAGCCCTGCCCAAATGGCAGTTTGGACCAAATGAACAATTGTTTAAGGTTGTTTGGGGATGGTTCGTTACACACACAGATCCCAAGAACAGATCATCGATAGAACAGATCAATAGAGTTTACAGTTGACAAAGGAAGAAGCATGTAACTTAGAAACTGGTAACTATCAAAATAAAAAGCCGGGGGGGGGGGGGGGGAAGTGGTTGCCTCTGAGATGCGCAAAGGCAGAGAGGGAGAGAGGAAACTGCTGGTTTTGTTTTGCTGTGACAAACCTCGTGGATCTATGTGCTACTTTAAACTACATTCATGTACAAGTTGGACAAAAAGAAAAACCGAAGTTAGAACCCCCAAAAATCTTTTCCCTTAGGAGGAACGGATCTACAGTTGGTTTAAAAGGCAGCTTGTACATTCAGCAGCAGGTGTATTAAAGAGTCCGTTACTCCAGAAACAGAAAATTCCTGCTGACGGGCACCCTGATACTCGCCCTCTGTTAAAAGGCCGCCTGCGGTCTTCTCCTTACAGACTCGGTAGCAGTCTCAGGGTGACAAGTCCTGGTGCTTCAGTGGAGCCCCCAGGGGCCGTGTTTCTTCTGTGTCTGGGCCATGGCCTGGAGTCCAGGCTGAGGGCTTAGCCCCTGGGCAGCCGGCCAGCCAGGAAGC
The DNA here is from genome assembly GCF_041296235.1 of Equus asinus. Classification (NCBI taxonomy): domain Eukaryota; kingdom Metazoa; phylum Chordata; class Mammalia; order Perissodactyla; family Equidae; genus Equus; species Equus asinus. The sequence goes on along the minus strand of NC_091808.1, from coordinate 8,607,990 downwards.
AGCCGCCCGACCTGGGGAAGGGCCGGACTGCAGGTGAGGCTGCCTCCAGCTGTGGCGGCTGTGCAGGAGGACTGTGCCTCGGGCTCTTGCTGGGCCTGGACCACAGAGGCATTCAGGGGCTGGAGTCACAGACTTCAGGGTCATTGGAGTTGGGAGCGGGGAGAGTATTGAAGCTGAGTAATGATTTGAACCCTGGTGCATTGGAGGGGGAGGAGGATGCCTTTCACAATAATAAGGTTCTGGAGGTGCAGGGAGGGTATATTCAGCACTTGGAATGATGAGTTTGAATTTGCACATAACTGACTTAGGTTTGTAGAGGAGCAAGAAACTTTTCTCTATCCTTCTGGGTTGTTTTGCCTAGTTTAAGAATTAAATTCACATGAGACAGAAGAGCAGTAGAAAATCGGACAGTTTATAACAATGTATACATGGGAGAGACCCAGGAAAACTGAGTAATTCGCCAAAATGGCTGAAGCCACCACCTTAACTACCATCTTCAGCTAAAGAGAAAAGATGATGGGGGTAGTTCTTGGGACTTCAAAGGGGAGGTACCAACTCCCATGGAGATGGAAATGAAAATGATTAGTAAACAAATGTTTGCCAACGGGACAACAGGACAAGGAGAGGACTCTGATCAAAAGGGCTTTGCCAGGTTCCTCCCTGCCCACCACACCTGGTTCACATTATGCTAAGTTATCTCTGGCGATAGCTGCTGCCTGGAACAGGCCTTCTATCTGAAATTCTCTTAGACAGTTAGGGGGAAGGTCAGTTTCTTCCTGAGTCTTTTATTCTTAAAAATAAGCCAAAAAGACGCGATTTAGGGTAGCAAATTCTGCTCCCCTCCAGGTTACAAATTTAAAACCTCATGGTAAGATAACCTCTCTGAACTTTCTCTGTCTTCTTAGGGGTTTTTAATAGTTTGGGGTGGTTTTTTTTTTTCTTTTCAGTATATAAAGAGCCACTTTAGAGGGGAAGTTTATTTAAATCATTTATTTTAATTAAAGTCGTTTTACTCAACCAGGTTCGTGAACACACACGATGTGTTCTTTGATGTTCATAAATCGTACACTGCTCAGTTCTGGAAAGCAGTTAGCCAAAAGTTGAAAAAGCAACAGAAACTGCAGTTCAAAATAGAATGTGAAACAGAAACTCTCCTTAGCATATTTCACCATAATAGGTTTTCAAACTAACCTAGGTGCTGTTGGAATAAAATCGTCCTCCTGGCTGTTGTGACATAAGATCAAAGTTAAATTCCTGAGGACGGTTCCAGGAGTCCTCGACTCTCCCAGGCTTTCATTTCCGCAGGTTCTGTATCGATGCCCAAACCACCTTTCAGCCACGGAGTTGTCCTTCAGACGTCACCCTCGGAAGGAGGACTTTGGTCTGTGACTTGCTGGAAAGCCGCCTGCCAGCCCATCCCTGCCCCTGCCCCTGCCGTCACCGCTGGGCAGAGGGGCGGCCGGGCCTCTGCCAACTCTGCCGGGAGCTCAGCACCTGCCTGGCCGAGTGTCCCCTCTACCCCTGCGCCCCCTGTCTCAGGCAGGCTGAGCCCCCAGGCTCAGAGCTGCAGACGGGGCTCTGCGCTGCTGAGAGTCCTCCCGGGAACTCCCTGGAAGGGGGCCTGGGGTGTCTCCTCCTTGGTGGGAAGGTCCCCTTTCCTGTCCCCAGCCAGGTACCTGAGCCTAGTGCTTTGTGGAAGGGGGGTGGCTGGATGTTGCTCTCTGGGAGGTGGAACTGGCCCGAGGGAGGCTCTGCCTGCACAGCCCCTAATCAGCAAGTTTTAACATTTGCTTTCGGGGAACGAGCCACTTGGTTGAGCATCTGGCCGGTTGTCTGGCTTTCAGACACTCAGGCTGCGACCCCCTCGCCAGTGTTCCAGACCTGCCCTTTCCAAAGGTTAGGGCTTCGCCTCCTCCTCCCCCCCACCCTGCTGCCCTCCCCCTCCAGAACTGCCTCTGCCACCGGGCCCTGTGCTAATGAAGTCCCCGCGACAGCCCTGTGATACAGGGACTGTTAATTTTCCCGTTTCCCGGATGAGGGAATTAAGGCTTGGAGAGGTGAGTGCCGGAGCACACCCAGGAAGCGGTGGAGACTGCAGTGCAGTCCAGGTCTGTTGACTGTTTCAGATCAGTGTTGCTCACACTCTTCCTGCATCACTTTGACGAGGGCGAGCCATAGCCACGAGCTGCCTGCACCATCACTGATTCAGATCATTTACTTAACATTGTTCTTTAAATGAGCTCAGTTTTTCCTCGAGTTTATTCGAAAAGGAAGCTTCGAAGTACCACAAATGGAAGATCACCATGTCTTGCCATAAATAGAAGGCATCTCTAGATTTCGAACAAGCGAAAAAAGCAATATGATTAAATTCTCCTTGGAGCCTGTGCCTGCCGGGACTCTAGGTGTCAAGCATGCTTCGTCTGTCTCAGAAGGCAGGTGACAGAGCTGGGGTGCTGTTACAGACATCGCAGAGCCAACGGAGAGTCTCTCCTTGACATTATCACAAAGGTCGGGGGGAGTTGAAAAGGTAATAACTTTCTCATTTTGAAGTTCAATGCGACTCCGTGTCTTGCCTGCATACCAGCTCAAACATCCCCCATGCCACCTAGAACAATCTGGAGGACCACACTTTGGAAATCTGTGTATCCCACACTTTGGAAAATGCTGGTTAAAGCGAAAATGGGAAACAGGAGCAACAGAAGCACCTAATCTTCATCAAATTCCAAGATCCTTCCTTCCTTCCTTCCTTCCATATAGCAAACATTCAGAAGAAAGCATAACACATACAGGTGTTTTCTTTTTAAGTTCTCAGTTTATTAATCCTGTCATGAAAATCTGCACAGTCACCACAAAGTCACTGCAGAATCTGTACTCCTGTTGTCCAATCTCCAGCTCACTCTGCCAGCACCCATTGGCCTTCGCAGTCCCCTGACTCTCTCCATTCTGTTCTTACGTTCCTTTTGCTGTTTTCTTAGTCTTTTTCTGCTCGTACAGGCCATGTCTTACAAGTCTATGTTTAGGTTCATTTTGCTTCGCATAATCCAAAGAATGATAAATCATGCCAAAGTCAGTTGTCTTCCCACCACCAAAATGGGTTCTGAATCCAAATGCGAAGATGGCATCTGGTGTGGTCTTGTACATTTTAGCTAGTTTCTCCCGGATTTCTGTCTTAGATACTGTTGCCTTCCCAGGGAGAAAGATGTCAATGACCGTTTTTTCCGCTGAAGTCATCAGTGGTTCATGAACTTCCTGGTCCAGATAGTTGCTGTGTCCTTCATGATGGTGGTTGATCCTGAGGCAGCCAGGGAGGAAAGGAGCTGAAGGTATGGTTTAGAGAATAATTATGGTTTTGAACACTGAATTCACCACCACCCAAATCAAGAAATAGAAGGTGGCCAGGGTCCCCCCACCCCACCCCATATACCCTTTGCCTTCACAACCCAGCCCTTCCTTCCCCACCAAAGGGAACCACTGAATTCTTTGCATATCTTTTCTCATCCAAGTTTTATCTGCAATACGGTTTAGTGTTGCCTGTCTTTGAACTTCATGTCAATGCAAGACGGGCTCTGCTGTCTGCATTCTTCTATGATTAGCATCTTTCCCTCAGCATTGCTTGTGAGATTCAGTTAATCTGACGCATGTAACAAATACCCTCAGCATTTCTGTTGCTGTATAGTCTATACCATTTATGAAAACACCCAACGTGTATCCTTTCATCCCCCGATAACCACTTGGGCTGTTTCTCACTTTTTGCTGTTGAACCGGTGCTGCTTTAAGTGTTGCCACATACGTCTGGGACCACGGATCCGCCACGATATTTACCCACGAGGAGAATCGCTACGTCATCCGAGAGGCACATCTTAGTGTCACTGGAGAACGCTCGTGTGTGCAGCTCCAGTTCCTCTGCCTCCTCTCCGGTGCATATCGTGCTCGGGCTTTTTGGCCTTTGCCATCCTGGGGGCCTGTAATATCGCCACCGGGTTTGTTCTGCCCCCGTGGAACACCTTTTCAACGTCATCCTGTGTGAAGAAGCTGTCCCACAGGAGGAGGAAAGGGAGCTCAGGTGGAGGCAGATCCGAGAGTGGTGGGCCGAGAAACAGCAGCTACAGGAGAGGGATTTGGAGGAGTGGGTGTTTTGAGGGCCAGTGTAGGGAGGGAGCCAGCAAGGAGAGCAGGGCCCAAGGAGGGGCAGATCCTGAGAGCCAGAGTGCAGAAAATGCCACACCATGTCCCACATCCCTCTTCCACAGCGATCACCTTTCTCTGGCAGCAACTACGCGACCTGCCTCTGTGGGCTCCCCCTCCTCCACCAGCACCCCTCCATTAGCATCCTGGAGGTGAACTCTACAGCCCAGAATCCTGCCCTCTCTTCATGCCCTGCCTCAGCTTCCTGAAGCACAGCCCAGCACCCATCCTGCAACCCTCTCAGGGGGACTTACCTCCAGGTTTCTCTCCGCCCGGATCCCACTGGAGCCCACTTTCCTGGTGGGTCTTCCTGCTCCTCTGCCAAGGGGGTCTGACCCTCTTGTCAGGGCTGGCCCCTGAGCCCAGCCTGCGAGGTCCGCACTCTAACTGTTGCCCAGCCCAGGGACCCTGGAGTCATCCCCTGGGACAGTGTCCAGGAGCCTGACTGGGTTGACGTATCCCACTGCCTTCTAGACAGGAGGCCCCTCACTGGTTGGGTCTCATGTGGCTCCTCTGGGTGTCCAAGATGACTGGCGTGTGGTCAGTGCTCAGGGGATTTTAACTGAAGAAACTCTCCTTTCAAGGACTGGCAGCTGCCAGCTACCCTCTCTGAGGCCCGCTCTCCCAGGCAGCACAGGGAGACCAGGCGCACAGCCCCACAAGCCCCTGAGGCGTCTGCACTTCGTCCCAGGCCTCAGTTTCTAAGGCTAGTATAATGGGCTCCCTCTACCAACATTTGCCTTCTGGGGCCTTCCTTTGGGCTTTGCCACCTCTCCTGACCTCAGATGCCGACCTAGTGCTGACCCTTGTGTGGGTCAAGATTCCCAGTGGTGTGAGAACCAGTGACGTGGTATAGTGTAATCCCTGGCGTCCCCAGGTGTGCCCCAACATGTGCCCTCCAACTCCGCTGAGCCCCACAACATATCTCGGCAAACATTTGTCTTCTGTGGCCCCATGGACACCCTGAGGCCTGTGCTGCCTCCGGTTCCTTCCGAGGGGGCCTCAACAGGCCCTGCCAGGTGTTCTCCATCAGGGCCCATCTGCTCCTTGCAAGTGAAGAGCCTGGGTCCCTGGGCCCGCAGCTGCCAGCCTCACACAGGCAGGGGGCTTCCCCCTCCTGCTGTCAGTGCCTTTGTGGGACCCCTGAGAACTCTCGCTGGCTGACCTCCACATGACACCTTCTGTGAGCCTGTGACCTTGCAGCTGGGCCCCTGCTGCGCTCTGCTGGGCGCCCCTTCCTGGGCCATCCTCGCCCAAGACATGGTGCAGCTACTGCTCTGTGAACAGCGCTGACCTCCCTGTGACCAGCTTTCTTGATGGCCCCTCACTCAGGAGGCTGGGAGGAAGGACAGGTGGCCCAGCCTCCTCTCCTGGCCCCAGAATGACAGAAGCAGGCATGATCAGAGATGGGAGACGTGTCATCAGAAGTGCTGGCTGGGCCGGGCTGAGATGACCTCTCCAACTCAGTGCTCACCCAGTGCCCGCCCACCTGCCTGCCAGACCCCAAGTGGCTTAGTAGGCTCAGCACCCCCTGATCCCAACAAGTCTGCCCAATGTGGCACCAGGGAAAAGAGGGCAAAATACACTAGCACTAGTGGGGACAATCACACTCTTTCTTCAGTGCTGGTGGGAGGCTTAACTGAGAGGTGGGGAAGAGGGCCCAGGAGCACAGACCCCTAGAAAGGGACGCCTCCCTTTCCACATTGTGTTGGGGGGTGTTGTCTTTTGGTGATTGACAGCCATTCCCAGCTTGTGCCATGCTCTCCCGTGGGTGGCAGGTTCTCCCTGTATTTCCCAGGGGGACATCCTGAGATCAGAGGGCAAGAGACAGGCAGAAACCATTCCTCTGTGGCTCAGCAGCAACTGGTGCTGGAGTGGGCTCAGCATCGCCCTGCCTTCAGCATTGCCTTCTGTGCGCACAGTGTAGGGGGCTGGAACACAGCCTGACGACCTCAGGTGGTAAATGGTGACAGTGATGGAGGGTGCCAGAGCTCCAGAAGCCCTTCCTTCCTGGAGAACAAACAGACCAGGACAGCCGTCCCCCAGAGAGTAGGCTGCAGGAGGCTGGGCCTCCCTGAGCCTGAGGTAGCAGTTACCCAAGAGTGAAGGATGGAGGCATGATCTCTTACTCCGCACCAGAACAAGCTTGCTGCCTGCTGCCTTGTGAGCCCTGGGCCCCAGAGGAAGGACTGTAACCAGATGTCTTCACAGTCAAGGGACTCAGGCCCAAATCAGGGAGGCAGGCTGCCCCCGTGGCCTCGCACAGCCGGGTCCTAGCCACAGACTTTGAATGTGGACACATATCCTTTGATTACTGCAAGTGACATGGGGTCTGTGTTTGGTCTCAATCCTGCTCAGACACGTGACAAAATTCACAAGAAACCATGGCAGATCGTAGTGGATGATTGCTTAAAGTCATCATAAGAAGAGCATTAAAAGGGGCTTCATACTACACACCTCTCAGAACGGTCAAACTAAAAATAGTGACAACACCAAATGCTGGCAAGAATGCAGAAAAACAATCACTCATGCGTCGCTGGTGGGAATCGAAAATGGTGCAGCCATTCTGCAAACAGTTTGGAGTTTTCTTTCTTTCTTTTTTTTCATAGCCTTTATTTATAATAGCCCAAACTGGATCAGCCCAGATGTCCCAGGACAGGTGATGGTTAAACACTCTGTGGGGGGCCAGCCCCCTGGCCGAATGGTTAAGTTCATGCGCTCTGCTTTGGCGGCCCAGGGATTCACCAGTTTGGATCCTGGGCGCGGACATGGCGCCACTCATCAGGCCATGCTGAGGTGGCGTCCCACATGCCACAACTAGAAGGACCCACAACTACACAACTATGTACTGGGGGGCTTTTGGGAGAAAAAGGAAAAATAAAATCTTAAAAAAAAAAAACGCTCTGTGGTCCACCCATCCCGCCAGATGCTCCTCAGAGATACAAAGGCGTCAACTGCTCACCCATGCTTGGATGACTCTCCAGGGAATTATGCTGAGTGAAAAAGAGCCAATCCCAAAAGATGGCAGGATCCCATTTATATAACTTATTTGACATGACAGAATTGTAGAAATACAGATCAAGTGTTAGGGACAGAGCGGGGTGGGAGGAAGGTGAGATGGTCATGAAGGTATCTGTGGGGTCGGAGCTGTCCAGTGTCTTGACCGTGATGGTGTTACGTGAGCCCACGCGTGTGATGAAGTGGTATAGAACTACACACACACTCGCCAATGAGTGCGTGTAAACTGGGGAAAGCTGAAAATCTGGAGATTGTTTCATTGGGGAAAACTGGGCAAAGTTTACGAGGGATCTCTCTGTATGATTTCTTACAACTGCCTGTGAATCTCCAGTTATGTCAAAAATTCCAATTGTTAACCTACTAAAACAGAAACCAGTTTAAGAGGCAAAGCGTTTATTTGGGGTCTCAGAATCACAATTCAGGGAGCACAGATTCAGGTAGAAACCCAAATAGTGTCCCACTAGGGAGTCAAAGTCAGGACTTTTAAAGGCAAAGAGGGGAGTTTGTAGTACAAAGAATCTTAATTGAAGTTGGAGGCAGAGAGCTGGTTTTTGGCTAAACGTTGATTGACTATTGATTCTATCTTCAGAAAGTCCACAGCCCTCAGTCTTCGTGATCTGGATGTCTATTCTCCTGCTAACTTCTCAAACAATTGCTTGTAAACAATTGCCATTTTGGCCCAGTCCAAGCAAAGCAGTTTCTCTGGAAAGGCAGCTCTGACTCCATTTTAAAATGGCTCCACTATAGTTAATTTTGACATTTTCCCTTTTTGATCGAGATCTTTGTCTGAAAGCATCGTTGATCAATCATTTGAAAGCATTGCTGATTAGCTATTGGATACCATTGTTGATCGACTGTTGGAAAGCACTGCTGATCATCAAAGCATCTGCTGGTCCCTCATCACCAAGAAGACTCATTCCCAGTACGTCATGTCCCACATAGGAAGGAAAGTGCTTTCCTTAGGAGTCTTAGGCCACATTTGAGCACCAAAAGCATCAGAGCAGACAAAAGCGTTACCATCAAGTCCCTTTAACAGCAAACATCATCTGTAGTTCCTAAAAGTTTCTCAGGTGAAGGTTCATAAGCCTTAGTTTAGCAAGCATTTCAAAGCACTGAGCAACCATTATCTGAGTGGTGCTTTTATAACATGGAGCTCTGCAGAGAAGAGAAAGTTTTACAACAGTGAGAATTCCTATAATAATAAACAAAATGCTAGGTCCACATAGGAGAATAGATCTGAGCCAGGAGGCCACTCCTGAGGGCAGCCAGCTAACAAGATCAAAGAACCATGGGTGTCAGTGACCACAGCATTTCACCATTTGGCCTGTGCTCAGGTTTTGCCTAGTTCAGTTTTTACTTCACCAGAGGTGTTTACTCAAGTACAACGAGAGGTGTTTATCACAGAACAAACCCACCATGTTCAGCTAGGAGGTAATCAAGAGCAATTCTATTATCTAATATAACTCAGGCAAGGAAATCTAAAGATTTATCTTGGGCAGCTCTTGCTTAAGCAGCAGATTTAGCAATATCTTCCCAGGGTTTTAGATAAATTTCTGATCATAGATTCGTTCACAGCAGTGCCTATCCAAGGAAAAAGTATTTTTCCAAAGCTGGTAGCTTCACTGGGGATGATACCACCAGGCATTGAACACCCTTGACTAAGTGTACAACTAGTTTCACATTTTAGTCTGTGAAGCAGATTCAGAGGTGATGCCCGATGTTGAGTTTCTGATCAATCATGTAATGCAATAGGTGTAACCAATAATCCACTTGCATAGTGACCTCTACTTTGATAGGGATTTAAACAGTGTGTTCCCCATAGATCTTTCTGCCAAATACAAATGAAAATATACCCTAAGGGACACAAATCACGGAGTCACTATAATGAAGATGACCAAACCAAGGATTTGATTGGTTAGCCAAGGAGTTCTAGACACTTAGCACAAGGAATTAGGGGAGTAATGGCAGAGAGGTTGGTAATTGTACTAAGGAATCTGTAGATTCACGTGCAGAACAAGGCTTCTGATGACAAACCCAACAGTCAGAAAGATTTCCCCCTTCTGTAATAGATTGGAAGAGGCAGACAAGAGTATTGTCTTACAGTAGCTGGTCATACCAGCTGGTCAGCATCAGACTAGAGTCTAATATCTACAAGTGTGCAAACGTGATTTTTCTCTCTACAATTACCCTCGATTTTTTCCCAAATATAATCACAGTAAAACTAATTTGTTCATATTAAAAACTTGGCCTGGTTGAATAAAAATAAGAATACTCACTGAGAGTTTCTGAATTCTGAAGGGACCAGGTAGGGAGAAAAAGTAAATGTTTCGTCTTTGTCCACAAAGGTGCGTCTTACCAAATTGTCAATAGCTTAAGAGAAAAGGTTTCTTTAAATTTGGAGAAACAAAACATTAAAGCATTCTGCTTGGTTCATGTAGTCCCACATGATTCATATTTGTTCTTGATCTTTCCTTAGCAGTTTTAGGAAGCCATCAGTCTCTCCATTAGAGTGCTGTAATTTCTTACCCCGTTCAGTTTTATGATCTGAAAGTTTATGAGGAGCCTGTATTCTAGACTAAGTGTCAGAGTCCTTTCCATGAATCTCTCTGAAGATGAAACATATTTGCAAAAGCATCAGAGTAAAACAATAACTGTCTGTAAATGACAAAAGACTTCATGGCATGCCTAAAGATCTGATTACAAAGCAGTTGACAGGGAAATTTGGTTATTTCTGTAACATATAATGTTTTAAGATAATAACTAGAATTGTGACTTAAAACATTATACCAGGACATATCAGAATTTTAGGAGTTTTATATAACTTTTAGAACAAATATTAATAACATTCACTCACACAATATGACCTAAGAAGGTTTATCATCATCTATTTGACACTTCCCATGTAATTTAGCATACCAAATAAGCCTAATTAGTTTAACATCTTATAGGAAGAGAGGACAAATTCTTTGAGAAGTCCCAGGGACCCACTAGAAATTTTCAAAAGTTACTTTCAAGTCAAAAGAAAGACATTTAGGATTTGAATTTTGGCAAGTTTGTCAAAAATATCAAAAGGTTTGAAAACACTTGGTCAAATAGGATCATAGGTCACCAAGAAACAATGCTTACTTATCCATTCAAAGTGACAACAGAAGAGAGTTAAACAGTTAAAAAAGAAAAACCTCTAGCTCTCTTAATAGAGAGGCCTCAGCTTTTTGAACATAGGAAATTATTGTGACAAAACATAGAATCCTTGCCCTTTAGGTAGACTTACTCAAAGAAAAACCTTTCATAATGTCTTTATCAAGAGCAGACTGAAAGTCCAAGAAAACTATCCTTTTAGGAGAGAGAAAACCAAATTCTAATTTTGCACCATCTTACTTTTGATATTAAAACTCATTTACTTAATTAAATTCATTCCAATCTTAGCCAACTTGACCACACCCAAAACTCTTTTCTCAGGGTTCCTCTTCCACAAACCTTCTATAACTTTCTTTTTTACATTCAGAATTTGTCCTTTCCTCTTTCCCATAACCAGTTTTACTTTAGAACAAATTTACTTTCCTAACAACAACGAAAATCTCCATTTCTCTACTGAAAACATACGTTTTCTCATAGCATAAAAATTTTTTTAATGTGGTACAAGACATGTTTACTAACAGACGACCGCATCTTCTGTTTCTCTGTAGTAAGAAGTCAAAGGTGGATAAACCTATATTTAGTAATGTCTAAATTTTTCTCCTATTTGGAAATGATCTTGATATTCAATAAATTTTTATCATTTTACTTAACTTAGCAAAACTCTAAGGTTTCAAGTTACCAAAAGGTTTTGAAATTATATTTAAGTACATATATCATAACACATAATTATTGTTAAAAAGTTGACCCAAAAACCTTTATCTTGCATCTATTTAGTTTACTTGTTCTTTTGTTTGTTTGGGTTTGTTTTTGTTTTGTTTTTTTTGAGGAAGATTAGCCCTGAGCTAACATTTGCTGCCAATCCTCCTCTTTTTGCTGAGCAAGACTGGCCCTGAGCTAACATCCATGCCCATCTTCCTCTACTTTATATGTGGGACACCTACCACAGCATGGCTTGCCAAGCGGTGCCATGTCTGCACCCAGGATCCAAACTGGCAAACCCTGGGCCGCCAAAGCAGAATGTGCACACTTAACCGCTGGGCCGGGCCCTATCTATTTAGTTTACTTGTTCTTAATAATTATGTTTAGATTGCCCACAAAAACATCATGAGGCATTAGATAAAATCAGCTATCATTCTAAGTTATTTTTAGAGCTGCTAAATTTTGTAATAGAGATAACTTGAGCTTATTTGACCTTCAAACCCAGGTAGAATACAGGCTGCATGTCTGTATCACATCCAATGTTGTAACTTTGAGGACATGCCTATTTCAATCAAACCAACAAACTTAAATAAGCTTTTGTTTACCAAAGATTATTCTTTATCATGTTAACTTGAAAAACATTTGGGTTCATTTCTGTTATATTTCTTTTGAGAGTATACTCAATTTATATAGCACTTATTTATTTTTAAGCTAATTAAGTAGAGCTCACTTATAAACTCATCTTGATAATACCATCTGAAGGTAGAAAACTATCACATATTTATAACATACATATATAGACACACAAAAACATACAGACAGATGCCAACAGAGCTCTTATAGCCCCTGTTTTTACATTTTTCCTTACATTTTTTTGGGCAAGGGTGCTTCCATAGCAATCTGCATATCCAAAAGCTTCTTTCCCCCTTTTTTTTTCCCTTTAGTCTTAGGAATGGGGGGGAGGGGTGGTCTAGATAACAGTTCCTGGAGAGGTTACAAGCTTTTTGAGATAAACAGGGAAGGTCAGTTGCTTATCAAGGACTGACATGCCCATGCAATTACATTGTCCTTAATTTGTTTCTTTCCCTCTGGGTACATAGTTTTATTTTAGCTTAGGGGAGAAAGCCTAGAAAAAAAAAATTCCTATCAGCCTCTGAATATCAGCTTCCAATTTGGCCAAATTTCTTATTATAAGTTACTAAATTCTTTCAAAAATCTTATGTTTCAGCCAGGACAAACAGTAAATATTTCTGGCAGTATTAAACAACTCCATTAATTTTTAATTCTAGTTTCCCCTAGACTGTTTAAGGGAGTAACACAGCAGTTTACCAGAAAATCTCTGAGAGTCTTCTTAACTCTGGGAGGGACCCATACAGCCCCTCCTTCATGGGTAGATATGGGGGTGTCTGTAAAGGCATTAATGGACTTTCGTATAGTCTTTTCTTTTAGATACCTCTTAGTTCTTAAATTTTCATTAGATTTTTGCAATGAAATTTTCAATAAGGCTATTTTGGAATTTTGAGGCCTTTGTTTTTAAGTGCACTTCTTAAATAGGTGATCTTATCTCATTGAAACCTTTCTTCCAATAGCCATTGTTATTTCCCTGAGGGCTGGCAGCAGTTTGGTAGGACCCTAGCTACAAATGGAGTTTATCCCCCATTTCTGCTGAGCCATATCTGGGCGCCAGTGGGGGTGCGACCCACATTCCTGTCCAACCATATTTTGGGGGCCCGAACCTGACAGTTACCAAGCCAAGCTCTGAGGACAAGAAACAAGCTTAGTAAGATTTTGATGTTCTCTGTAAATATTTACAGCTTCTGGACCATCATTTTTTAGAAGGTGTGCTGAAAGATAGTGGGCTTGAATCTTTAGAAATTAAAGATCTGGGGCCAGTCTGGTGGGGCAGTGGTTAAGTGTGCATGTTCCGCTTCAACAGCCTGGGGTTCGCCGGTTTGGATTCCGGGTGCAGACATGGCACCGCTTGGCAAGCCATGCTGTGGTAGGTGTCCCACATATAAAGTAGAGGAAGATGGGCATGGATGTTAGCTCAGAGCCAGTCTTCCTCAGCAAAAAGGGGAGGATTGGCAGCAGTTAGCTCAGGGCTAATCTTCCTCAAAAAAAATAAATAAAATAAAATAAAAAATAAAAAGAAATTAAAGATCTTATATCTGGTCTTAAACCCGTGGTTCTCAAGTCTAGTGTGCAGAAAAGACAAGTTTTGGAAGCTCAAAAGAACTCCAAATTGACCACTGTAATTTTAAATCATCTTTAGTATTATCAATCCACTGGGACAAAAATTTACAATAGGAAGGACTGTAGTGCTTGAATATAAACCCAACTGGTGTTCTTGAGGGAGGAACTTCTCAGGACCTTTTAGAAGATGACATTCCCAGGTTAAAGCACGACCAGACAAAGAGACAGAGAGACAAGGAGACACTAGTTGTAAGCCCCAGGTTGTTATCTGTGCTTCTGACCCACTGGGTACAGCTGTTTGGACAAACAATACAAAAAAACAGAATTCAAGGACTCACGAGATAGGGAATAAACCCTCAGATGGCAATAACCATAGCTGCTCAAACAGGGAAACTCTTCCAGATGGCAGTAGATATGAGCCAGCTTGGCGACAAGTGTCTCCTGGTCATTTGACCCAGATTGGGCTATTGCCCCCAGAATCCCAAAGAAAGGCAAAGAGCTCAACCAAAAGGGAGGGAGGTCCAAGCCTGAGAGGACTCATGATTGGAGGAGCTGGTGGTATGTGGAAGAGATGAGCGCACAAGGGCGCTCATGTTGGTACCAAACCTGTTTACAGGGGATGCTGGTCCTCGAAGGTGAGATCACTTCAGCTCCTGCTTTCTGACACAGTATGTCAACCTTCAAAAACAGAAACCAGGGACTGGCCCAGTGGTGTCGTGGTTAAGTTCGCCCACTCTGCTTCAGTGGCCCGGGGTTCAGTTTCGGACCTACACACTGCTCATCAAACCATGCTGCGGCAGTCCCTTATATAAAGTAGAGGAGGACTGGCACAGATGTTAGCTCAGCGACAGTCTTCCTCAAGCAAAAAGTGGAAGATTGGCACAAATGGTAGCTCAGGGCCAACCTTCCTCACACACAAAAAAAAAACAGAAACCAGTTTAAGAGGCAAAGTGTTTATTTGGGATCTAAGAATTGCAATTCGGGAAACAGAGATTCAGATCGAAACCCAAATAGTGTCCCACTAGGGAGTAAAAGTCAGGGGCTTTAAAGGCAAAGAAAGGAGGTTATATTGCAAAGAATTTTAATTGGAGTTGGAGGCAAAGAGCTGGTTTTTGGCTAAACATTGATTGACTCTTGGTTCTATCTTCAGAAACTCTACGATCCTCAGTCTTTGTGATCAGGATGTCTGTTCTTTTGCTGACTTCTCAAACAATTGCTTGTAAATAATTGCCGCTTTGGCCCAGGGCAAAGGTTTGGCCCAGTCCAAGGTTTAAGACAGCAAAGCAGTTTCTCTGGGAAGGCAGGTCCGATTCCATTTTTAAACGGCTCCACTATAGTCAATTTAGATGCAATTAAAAAGGGGTGCTGGGAATTCCCTGTACTGAAGACCGATCTTGGAGTAAAGAACCTTTCACCTACAACCTGGTAAAAAGAATCGATTGATTAAGGGCCTGCCAGGCAATTAGTCTGCCCTGACTTTTAGCCAAAAATTTCCCTGCAGAGCCAGACAACGCAGGGCTTAGAGGGAGCTGTGCGGGGCTTTGACAGAGGCCAGGACAGATTCCTGGAGGGGACGTGTTTTCCATACAGGGAGGAGGACCCAGGAACACCCTGAGGGGATGGCATGGTGGGAAGTGAGGCTGGGAGGGAAGATGCTGTTGCCCTGGTTTTGGGGACCCAGCAAGTGGCACAGGTGGTGAGGACGCCCGAGCACAGAAAGGGCTACTGTGGTCCGCTGGAGTGCGCAAAGCTGGGAAGAGGAATTTTCTTTGAAAAGAATTTTAAGTTGTAGTCAAAGACTATAAAATTGAGCATCTTAACCATTTTTAAGTACACAGTTTCTTACAGTAGGGGTAAGTATATTCACATTGTCGTCGACAGATCTCCAAAACTTTTTCAGCTGGTAAAACCAAAACTCTAAACCCACTCAACAACAGCTCCCCACGTGCCCTCCTCCCCGGCCCCGGCAACCACCGTTCGACTCCCTACTTCTATGCATGTGACCACTTTAGATACCTCACATAGATAGAATCTCGGTGTTTGCGTTTTGGGGACTGGCTTATTTCACTTAGCATCACGTCCTCATGGCTCATCCGTGTTGTAGCGTGTGTCAGAATTCCTTCCTTTTTAAGGCTGAATAATATTCCATTGTACAGATGTGCCTCACTTTGTTGATTCATTCGTCTGTGGATGGACAGTTGAATTGCTCGCACCTTATGACTATTGTGAATAATGCTGCTATGAATGTGGGTATGCAAATACCACTTCAAGACCCAGCTTCATTTCCTTTGGGTACATACCCAGAAATGCAATGGCTGGATTGGAGGAATGCTTTTGAATCAAGGCAGGGGCTACTGAAACTTCTAAGCTCCTGTCAGGAGCCATAGCTGGGGTTCTGTCTACCTATCCAAGGGACAAACTTACCCCTGGGTTCAATCTACCTGTCCAAGGGAGCAGAGGTCAATCTCATGGGCACTGGGCCCCACCCCTGCCTGCCCCTTGCAGGCGAGCATACTCTCCCCTGAAGAGGATTTTAGGCTGGTTATTTTTAAAACTGCAGATGAGAAGCAGGCTCCGAGGACTGGAATTTTGCTTGCCCTTTTGAGAGACATTTGCGTTTGTGAAAGAAGGGGGGATGACCTTGTAGGGACCTGAAATTGGCCACCCCAGGATGTGTCTCTTTGGCATCGGGACTGTTTGGGCTGATTGCTTTTGATAAACTGGGACAGGGAAGGAGGCTCTGGGGAATGGAACTTGCCCTTGTTGGGACTCATTTACATTTTGCAGAAAGGTGCCTCCCTCTCTGTACCAGGAAGAAGAAGAGAGATGACCTTATCCCTAGAAACTCTTAATGGGGAAGGCAAGAACTTAAGTTGGTTGCTGTCTGGCAATCTCATGTAACTGATTTAGGGTGGTGGCTTCTGAACTTTACTTAATCCGATTTGATTCTTGTCTAAAAGTCATGGGATCACCCAACGACCAGACCCCACCTGCACTGATACCATTTTAACTTTTTTTCATGTTCTTTCCTTTGTCTTGTAAAGAAATGACTCACATACCCATGCCTTATAAAATTAGCCCTAACCCTCAACTCGGGGCAGCAGCAGGAGCTCTGACTGCCCATGGTTCCTGTCCCCACGCACCAGCTCTGCCTGCCCATGGGCCCTGTCCCCATGCCAGCAGAGGCAGCAGAAGCGGCGGCAGCAGAAGCTCTGACTGCCCATGGGTCCTATCCCCATGCTATTGTATTCTCTAAATAAAAGAGCACTACTGCCAGATCTTAAGAGTCTAAGAAATCTTTCTTTCGACTCCTCGGCTCACTGACCCCGTATCATCCCCCACACAGACACATCCACACACACACACTCTCAAGGCTGGCCCAGCCCATCCCTCCATCATTGGAGGCACTGACAAGGCCTACCACTCTGTTGTCACCACCAGCCACACTCTTTTCCACAGCACAAAAACCCTGGGCCCAGGTTCTGGGCAGCCCCTCCAGCCCAGTGCATGACCCACCTGCCCAGGCCAAGCCTAGTGAGAAGCCATGTGGCTTCAGACCCAGGCCCCTCAGCACCCAGAGTCCAGGCTGGCCACTGCTGGCTCTCAGGAAATACTGAACAAATCAGGTGAGAAGAGGGAGGGTCGCCCACACTGGGGGAGCAGAGGGTTGGGAGTGGCCCCGGCAGAACTTTGCAAATGCTCCTGACCCAAGGGCATGTGCCCCCTAATCCCCACTTTACCCTGGGGAGACAGCTGGGGACTCTGCTGTGAGGGGTGGACCTGCCTTTCTCAGGACCCCTGCCCTGAGGCTCGCTCAGCCACACCCTACCACTTCCCTTCTGCCAGCATAGCTTAAAGTCACAAGGCAGGGGTGGGGTCAGGGTGGCTGCATGGGGCACTGGGAGGGACATGGAACCTTTTACAGTCAAGGACAAAGTCCTCCCCTGCTTTCAGCCCAGGCAGCTTGTAGTGCAGCTGGTACCCTGGTGTCCCGTGTCTCCCGACTCCCAGCCTCGCTGTCCTCCCGCCATCCCACAGGCATGCAGGGAGCCTGGGTGCTGTTGCTGCTGCTGGGCCTGAGGCTACGGCTCTCCCTTGGGGTCATCCCAGGTAATCAGGCCCTCCCAGCCTCCCCCAAAACTCAGGGTGCTCCCCCGCAAGGCTGACCCAGCCTCCACTCTCTCCTTGGCCAGTTGAGGAAGAGGACCCGGCCTTCTGGAACCGCCAGGCAGCCCAAGCCCTGGACACCGCTAAGAAGCTGCAGCCCATCCAGACGGCCGCCAAGAACCTCATTATCTTCTTGGGGGACGGTGAGTGTGCCAGGCCTGTCCCTCCCAAGTAACCCCCACAACCCGGCCACCCAAGGCAGCTGTGTGGACACAGGTCAGCCTTGGGGACTCAGGCCTGACACGAGGTGCTCCTTCAGGGATGGGGGTGCCCACGGTGACAGCCACTCGGATACTGAAGGCACAGATGGATGGCAAGCTGGGACCCGAGACGCCCCTGGCCATGGACCACTTCCCCTACCTGGCTCTGTCCAAGGTAAGGGCCCGGGGCCTCAGGGAGCTTCCCTCCAGAGGGGTGGGTGAGTAGGGAGCCAGGCAGGAGGGAAGGCCCCAGAGGGTTGGGCCTGAGTTAGGGGCTGGGACAGTGAGGATGGGCCCCAGGTCCTGAGGCACGATCCAGGTGTCTGCCCCAGACTGGAGCTGAAGGCATCTCTGTCCCCAGACATACAACGTGGACAGACAGGTGCCGGACAGCGCAGGCACAGCCACGGCCTACCTGTGCGGGGTCAAGGCCAACTACCAGACCATCGGTGTGAGTGCGGCCGCCCGCTATAACCAGTGCAACACGACGCGTGGCAATGAGGTCACCTCCGTGATGAATCGAGCCAAGAAAGCAGGTGGGTTTGTGGCCAGCATATGGGGCAGGGGCCGGGGAAGGCTCAGAGACCTCAGTGGTCCACCCTCACCTCTGTCACCCACAGGGAAGTCAGTGGGGGTGGTGACCACCACCAGGGTACAGCATGCATCGCCAGCCGGCACCTACGCGCACACGGTGAACCGCAACTGGTACTCAGACGCTGAAATGCCTGACGAGGCTCTGAACGACGGCTGCCAGGATATTGCCAGGCAGCTCATCTCCAACATGGACATTGATGTGCGACACATGGCAAGCGGGAGGGGCGGGGCAGAAGGGATGGACCCACACTGGCCACAGTCCCAGGCAGCCAACAGCTGAGCCCTGGGGCCCAGCAGGGTCTCCAGGGGCTTGTGGGCCATTTAGAATGTATAGCAGGGGACAGATCATTTCCACAGACCTGGTTAGGGAGCTAGGAGATGTCTGAGGAGGGGGCCAAGGGCCAGCCAGGCCCCAAGCCCACCTGCCCTAATCCTCTGGCCCCAGGTGATCCTGGGCGGAGGCCGCAAGTACATGTTTCCCAAGGGGACCCCAGACCCTGAGTATCCGAATGATGCCAGCCAGAACGGAACCAGGGTGGACCAGCGGAACCTGGTGCAGGAGTGGCTGGCCAAGTACCAGGTGATGGGGGCTCGTCGGTGCAGGGCTAGCAGGGACAAGGGCAGGGCTGCAGGTCGTAGGGCCACGGGCTGAGGTCTGGTTCTGCCCCTCCCAGGGTGCCCAGTATGTGTGGAACCGCACGGCGCTCATCCAGGCGTCCCAGGACCCCTCTGTGACACACCTCATGGGTAATGACCCCACCCACCCCACCAGCCTGCCCTGGACCCCCGGGTCCTCACATGGCCATGCCTGCACAGACACATGGCTGCCATGGATCCTGCCACTCTCCAGCCTGCCCGTCACCCAAATCCCCTTTCCCACAGGCCTCTTTGAGCCAGCGGACTTGAAATATGAGGCCCAGCGAGACCTCACCCTGGACCCATCCTTGACGGAGATGACCGAGGCGGCCCTGCGTGTGCTGAGCAGGAACCCCAGTGGCTTCTACCTCTTCGTGGAGGGTGAGCGAGTGGCAGCCCCTCCCTGAGCAGAGGGGGGCAGGCAGGCTGGGCATCACCTACCTCCCACGTGTCCTCCCTAGGGGGCCGCATCGACCATGGTCACCATGCTGGAACTGCTTACCTGGCACTGACCGACGCCACCATGTTCGATGATGCCATTGACAAAGCCAGCCAGCTCACAAGTGAGGAGGACACACTGACCCTTGTCACCGCTGACCACTCTCACGTCTTCTCTTTTGGTGGCTACACACTGCGTGGGAGCTCCATTTTAGGTGGGTCCAGGGAGGGTGACAGTTGCTGTTTCCTAAATTATATGGTGCAAATTGCTCTGAGCCTCAGTTTCCTCATCTGCCAATGGGGTCATCACAGCAACTGCCTTGTAGGGTTCTTGAGAGGCTTAAGCCAGTGACCAGGCACGAAGTACCTGGTCTCAGCACACAGGGGGCGCTGCACACGCCGTGGTGAGCGCGATCACAGGGCCCCTCTCCCGCAGGGCTGGCCCCCAGCAAGGCCTCCGATGGCAAGGCCTACACCTCCATCCTGTATGGCAATGGCCCAGGCTATGTGCTCAGTGGTGGTTCCCGGCCTGACGTCAACGAGAGCCAGAGCAGTAAGTACAGCGGGTCGGCAGTCTGGGGTGGACCATGGTGGGAACTCGAACTCGTGGGAGGGGGGAGGCGGCCCACCCTGCCCGCGCTGAGCCCCTACCCTCCCTCCAGTGGACCCCGCGTACAAGCAGCAGGCAGCCGTACCCCTGTCGTCGGAGACCCACGGCGGCGAGGACGTGGCGGTGTTTGCGCGCGGCCCGCAGGCGCACCTGGTGCACGGCGTGCAGGAGCAGACCTTCGTGGCGCACGTCATGGCCTTCGCCGCCTGCCTCGAGCCCTACACGGCCTGCGACCTGTCGCCCCCCGCCACATCCACCGACAGTACAAATCCCGGGCTCACTGATGCTGCGCTCCCCAGGCCGGCTGCTGGCTCACTATCGCTGCAGCTTCTGGTTGGAGCGCTGCTACTGCTGCTGTCCGCCACCCACTGACCACCCCATCCACCCAGGGCCCGGGACCCCATTACTAGGACACCTGCTCCCCCAGCCCAGGGTCCCTTCTGAGCAACACCCCCAGAGCACCCACCCCGGGGGCCTACCGCCTGACCTTCACCTCCTGGCTTTAAACGAGGCTCAGCCCATGGCCACTCATTGGCCTGACTGCATGGTGCCCTGGAGGCCGAGGTGGTGACTTTCCTGAGACCTCCCAGCTGCTCTCCACTCCCCGCCCTCAATCTCCGAGGCCCCAGATTTTGTGCTGTGCCATCACCCTGCACCCCAGGAAAGAAGGGGCCTCTGACTCCCAGTCTCCGCCCTGCATATATCAGTGCCCCAGGACCTGTCTGGCACCATCCAGAGGCAGCCTCCGTAGGGCCACCACCCACCCAGACCCCCTGCCACGCTTTTCTTGGCTTCAGTCTTCACAGCACCTTGGACCTGAGGGCACGGTGAGGGCACCTTTCCTGTTACTCTGCAACCGGCCCTGTGGGCACATTGCTGGCCCACGAAGCTGCTGGGGCCAAGAGGGCCAGGACGGGTGTCCAGGGCAGGTGTCCAGGGCAGTTGTCCAGGACCGGGCAGTTTTCCCTTTGCCTTTCTTGAATTCTCATGGGCAAAATAATGAAATTAACACAAAACGAATTAACAGGAGACAAAACAATTTGTATGCACAGGAGAGTGACCAGAAAGTGGGCAGCTTTTATATCTTTTTACACAAAACAATAAATGTACGATTGGGCAAATTTGATTTGGGTGCTGAATCAGTAAGGAATTTAAGCAGAATTTGTGTTTGGAGTTGTCAATTAGCAAAAAAGGGACCCAGGTTGGTTTATACAGACTTTCCTGCCCTGAATCCCCTGGGGCTGGTGATGAGGACATCTCCCTCAGGCTCCAGGTGCAGGGAGGGGATTGATTGATTTCCTGCATTTAAGCGAAAAGGAGGGTCAAAGTGTCCTTGCACAGGCTGCTTTTTAAGACTTCCATTCAAAATTATCAATATGCCATATTTGGGGCAGCCAGCCCTGGGCGCCTATATGGCTTTGACACAGCACTCAGCTGCCCCTCCTAGGAGCCCAGCGGTACCACTAAACAGAGGAGACTTGTCCTAAGAAACTCAACTACTGAGGTGGTCACTGCCCCCCACTCCCACTCCAGGCTGGAGATCCGAGGAGCATCAGGAGAAGCTGTGGGGGCAGGGCAGGCAGCCCCAGGGCAGCCCCTGCCCTCTCCCTGAGGGCTTGACAACACAGAAGGAACAGCCATGCAAGGGCCCTGAGGCAGCACTCAGCACTGGTGTTGCAGGCCAGCAGCTGGATTAGAGTTGGGCGGGGTGGGGTGCAGGAGGTAAAACCTGAGGGATAAGGAGGGACAGGGAGCAGATGGGGGAGGAGCTGGGACGGTTCCAGAGTGTGGAATGTGATCAGAGACTTTGAGCAGGGGCCTGACATGACCTGACTCTTGGAAAATAGCACTCTGGCCACTGAGGGGAGAAGAGTCTATTCTGCTTTGATGGAGGGAGGGGGGCAGAGGTGGGAGCTGGGAACCTAGAGTGGTGGTGCAGACCCCCAGCTGCATCCGGGAACATTCTGGAGCCCCCACTCCAACACGGCTGCACTTACTGAGTCTCTCACCCACCCAAAGGGGACGTTTAAAAGGATTCTAGGGAGGGGAAATCAACCATAATTTTTGATAAAGTTTTATAAAATTACAAATTATTTGCACACTTAAAAAGTGCCAGAAGGCACTTTGCTCTCACTAGAAATATTAATATGATTGAGTGTGCTTTCTTTTTTTTTTTACATATGTATATTTGTTTTGGTGGGGAAGATTGTCCCTGAGCTAACGTCTGTGCCAGTCTTCCTCTACTTTGTGTGTGGGACACATCCGCAGCATGGCTTCATGAGCTGTGTAGGTCTGCACCCAGGATCCGAACCGGCAAACGCCAACCGCTGAAGCAGAGTGCACAAACTTAACCACGCAGGGCCGGCCCTGGGTGTGCTTTCTTATTTAGTATAGTCTTGATTGAACACTGTGAAACATCAATTTGAAGGCCTGGCTCTCCGGGCCGTTTATTTCATTCTGGATTTCAGTGGCTGTCACAGACCCATGGGAGCCGACGGCAGAAGGCGTCCTTAGCTGGGCTTGATGAACCTTCCTCCTCATTGCTAGCTCCGTCCACCAGTGACGCACAGGCTTTTGTTAAAATCCACCTACTATAGTTCTGTCTTCCTGTTGCGGTTAGTTGCCCGTCCATCATATGGGAAGCTGCTGCTTGTTCACATTTCATGAAAGGGTTTGACACCTAAGGAAATGCTACATTTTAAACTCTACAGGTTTTAAAAGCAGATTATTCTGGAATTAGCAGTGATGGTTGCACAACTTTGAATATTCTAAAACACATTGAATTGCATTGAAAGGATAAATATTATGGTGTGTAAATTATATCTAAATGTTAAAAAACAGTTTGCTTCCAAGTTTTTTTAAATCTGTAGGTTATGAGGGGTTCTGTGGGTCAGATACATTTTTGACCATAAAATCACCTGTCTGTGGAAATATTGTCAAACATCTGTTTAAACATCTTTACTTAGACGGGGCTGATGCACGGAAAAAGCATTTATCTTTTCAAGCTTTTTACAGAGTGCCTGCGAAGGATAGCTCTTGTCCCCTTAAGGACTGCCGGCACCTTGGCCTTTACGAAGGAGGGAAGTTGGGAAGAAAGAGGGCAGGAGAACTCAGGGCAGCCCTGAAATCCCTTCTCATAAGATGACTCGTCTGTGTGATCAGGAGAGGTTTCATGCTTCTGCGCAATCTTATTACCAAGTATCAAAAAGTTTCCACTCTATTAGGATATCTTGGTTTTATGGTTAACACCACTGATGGCTCCGACAGCATTTTATGTGCCCTTGAGGCTTCCAGTTCTTTCCTGCAGTGGTTTGACTGGGGATGGGCCAATGAGTGAGCTTTGCAGGTGTTGCTGTCACCCAGAGAAATCCCTAAAACATTTTCCACATCTAATACTTGGCTTTTAAGTTGTGCTTACTTATAGGAACAAAAGCAGAACATTGTCAGATGGCCAAACTGCAGAACCGGTCCACACCAGAAAGGTCCAAGTTGGCGATGGGGTGCCGTGTGCACGGGGAGACTTGTGCAAAAGGTGCTGTGTGCAAGAAGGGAAGATCTGCGCGTGCCCCAGTGCCCCTGCCCCAAGCCGTGACACGGAGACCCTGCCCCCTTCACATCCCATGAGAACTCTGCTCACCTTCCCTTCCACGAGAAGGTGTTTTAGGCCTCCATTCATTGATCAATGAATAACGTTTCTGCTCTGCTATTCTGAACCTGGTCTCCTTTTATTGGTGTGACCGGCTCTGGGCAAAAGTACCCACTTGGGGGCCACTGATCCCTTAGGGCACAGTAACATTGCTCCATCTGCACCTTTTCCACATCCAGGATCCTTTAAACAAAGTCCCTTCTGAGGAGCTGTTCCATCCATGGGAGCACCTACACTGTTTTCCCCACGTGGAATTGCTTTTATGAAACAAGGCATTTACTGGTGGGAATATATCTTCTCTGCTATATCTTTCCTTTAGAGCCCCTCTCACACACACACAGACAAAGTGGCTTGTGTATTTCACCATTGAAACAGAATCCAGCAAATACCTTAAGCCGAGATGCGCTGGAACATCTGTACTCTAGCCAACTGTCCAGCAAACCTCCCCCACTGGGCACTCGCTCCAACACTTCCTTCCAGTCCACGGCGCTGCTTTCTCTACGTCTCCCAACAGTATTTGCTGACAAAGAAATGCCTCTCGGTTTGTCGACAGATGATTCTGTTCATTGTTTCTGCCATTTTTACTGCAGCAGAAAGAAGAAGTGTTTGCCTGGTGGTAGGTGTGTTTCTCTTCTGCAATCATGCGAGAAACTTTAAGAGAGCTTTCCAAATATTTATTGTTGCTTAGAGAAATAGCAAAAGTGCTGGGTTGAACAGCATATAACTTAAGCATCGCTGGGAAAAAATGGCAGGGTTTTGTCTCCTGTTTTGATAGCTGAGTTTTTAGATGCCTTGTTAACCGTGAGGATTTCCCGCTGTTACTGACTGATGGGGTGGGGGTACTTCACACACATTTTTTTTTTTTTTTTATACTTGAGACTAACTTCTTGTCAAGTCTGTCCCATGGGTGACAACGAGCACAGATCAGGACTGAGTGTCAGAGCCGCCACTTCGGTGGTTCCTCACCTGGGTGTGGCTTATTGGTATTATTTGCAGTTTCTTTACAGGAATCTTTTGTAAGCCACTTGATCCTTTTGGAGAATTACTTTGTTTAAAACTAGATCCTATAATCTGTGAATCCCCTTAGCCAGACACACTAAGCTCTAACACGTCACAATCCACTGGAAGTGGGGGAACGGGGCGGGGGCTGCGTCAACCCCTTGCCTGGGGCACCACATTCTCCTCCCCCAGGTGGGTGGGTGCCAGCTGAGGGGGTGAAGGCAGCAGCATGGAGCTAGATTTTAAATAGAAACAGTGGTGGTTCCCCTCTTATAGTGCCCCTGCCTGCCCCTGGAGGGTGCCCCAGGTCCAGTTGCAGCCAGACCCGGAGCCCCCTGCTCATGGAGCCCCTGGAGCGAGTGTCCCTGCACCAAGCCCGACAGGCTCAGGAGGCTGACACAGGGAGCATCATGATGGGTAAAAACAGGCAGCTGCCTCTGGGGACCACCAGATGCCAGACGTGTCCTCATCCTGACCTTGGGGCTGACGTTACCGTCTGATGCCATCAGCCCCCCTGGTTCCAGAAACAGCTCTCCCCACCTGGTCATCCTCTGTGTGACAGGTGTTTGCCCCTTCCCCGATGCCTCCCACATCCCTGCCTCCCAGTGGATGGGGCCTCCAGAAGCCTGTGGGAAGCTGGACAGGGGTGTAAATTGCACCCCCTGATCTGAGGGGCCCAGGGCCTGCTTACTGCAATAAACAAAGCTTCTGCGTGTGCTCTCCGGGCACACAGCTGTAGCCAGAAGAGAAGCAGCCCCAGTCCCCTTACGTATCACCTTGCCACTGGGGACGCCCCATCTGCACCGATGCGCTTGGCTCAGGGCCCAGGATCCAGTGTTGTGTCTCCTGAGCTGCCCCTCAGGGAGGAAGCAGCCGCCCCCTGTCCCAGACCGTGAGGGCAGCATCTGCCCTCAATGGGGAGTTTTCCAGATCCTGGTATCCTGTTCTGGCCCTTTCTTTGCTCAGCAGATTTGCAAGTCCCTCATTATCAGCCAGCATGACACCTCCCTCTTGGTGCAAGGCTCAAGAGAGCAAAACAGTTGCTCTGGAAAGCAGCTCTGGCTCCATTTATTTTTTTATTTATCTTTTTTTGAGGAAGATTAGCCCTGAGCTAACATCCACTACCAATCCTCCTCTTTTGGCTGAGGAAGATTGGCCTGGAACTAACATCTGTGCACATCTTCCTCTATTTTATATGTGGGAGGCTGCCACAGCATGGCTTGATGAGCAGTGTGTAGGTCCACGCCCAGGATCCAAACTGGTGAGCCCTGGGCTGCCAAAGCAAAGTGCGTGAACTTAACCGCTATGCCACAGGCTGGCCCTTGGACTCCATTTTTAAATGGTGCCACTATAGTCAGTTTTGACACAATTAGAAAGAGGGACTGGGAATTCACTGGACTGCGGGCTGATCTTGGAGTAACAAGCCTTTCACCTACCACCTGGTAAAAAGAATCAATTAATCAATTAGGGCCTGCCTGCCAATTCTTTCAGCCAAGAATTTCCCTGCATAGCAAGACGATGCAGGGGGTAGAGGGAGCTTTGGGGGTGTTTGACAGAGGCCAGGAAGGATTCTTGGAGGGGATATGTTTTCCATAGAGGGAGGAGGACCCAGGAACACTCTGCCTGAGGAGATGGCATGGTGGGGAGTGAGGCTGGGCAGGGGGATGCTGGTGGCTGGTGCAGTCCCACTGGTTTGGGGGACCAAACCCTTGGCTCAGGTGGTGAGGAGGTCCGAGCACAGAACGGGTTACTGTGGTCCACTGAGGTGGGCAGAGCAGGGAGCAAGGTGTCTTTTCTTTGAAAAAAATTTTAAATTGTCATAAAAACTACAATATAAAATTGAGCATCTTAACCATTTTTAAGTGTACAGTTTCCTACAGTAGGGGTAAGTATATTCACATTGTTGGAAGACAGATCTCCAAAACTTTTTCAGCTGGTAAAACCAAAACTCTAAACCCACTCAACAACAGCTCCCCATTCGCCCTACTCCCCGGCCCCGGCAACCACCGTTCGACTTTCTACTTCTATGCATGTGACCACTTTAGATACCTCACATAGATAGAATCTAGGTGTTTGTGTTTTGGGGACTGGCTTATTTCACTTAGCATCACGTCCTCATGGCTCATCCATGTTGTAGCGTGTGTCAGAATTCCTTCCTTTTTAAGGCTGAATAATATTCCATTGTACAGATGTGCCTCACTTTGTTGATTCATTCGTCTGTGGCTGGACAGTTGAATTGCTCGCACCTTATGACTATTGTGAATAATGCTGCTATGAATGTGGGTATGCAAATACCACTTCGAGACCCAGCTTCATTTCATTTCATTTCTTTGAGTATATACCCAGAAATGCAATGGCTGGATTGGAGGAATGCTTTTGAACCCAGGCTGCGTGGCCCAGCCCAGCCCTCCAACATTGGAGAGACAGACAAGGCCCGACTCTGCTGTCACCATCAGCCACACCCTTTTCCACAGCATAAGAACACTGTGCCCAGGTTCTGGGCAGCCACTCCAGCCCAGTGCATGACCCACCTGCCCAGGCCAAGCCTAGTGAGAAGCCATGTGGCTTCAGACCCAGGCCCCTCAGCACCCAGAGTCCAGGCTGGCCACTGCTGGCTCTCAGGAAATACTGAACAAATCAGGTGAGAAGAGGTAGGGTCACCCACACTGGGGGAGCAGAGGGTTGGGAGTGGCCCCGGCAGAACTTTGCAAATGCTCCTGACCCAAGGGCATGTGCCCCCTAATCCCCACTTTACCCTGGGGAGACAGCTGGGGACTCTGCTGTGAGGGGTGGACCTGCCTTTCTCAGGACCCCTGCCCTGAGGCTCGCTCAGCCACACCCTACCACTTCCCTTCTGCCAGCATAGCTTAAAGTCACAAGGCAGGGGTGGGGTCAGGGTGGCTGCCTGGGGCACTGGGAGGGACATGGAGCTTTTTACAGACAGGGAGAAGTCCTCCCCTGCTTTCAGCCCAGGCAGCTTGTAGGGCAGCTGGTACCCTGGTGTTCCGTGTCTCCCGACTCCCAGCCTCGCTGTCCTCCCGCCATCCCACAGGCATGCGGGGAGCCTGGGTGCTGTTGCTGCTGCTGGGCCTGAGGTTACGGCTCTCCCTTGGGGTCATCCCAGGTAATCAGGCCCTCCCAGCCTCCCCCGAAACTCAGGGTGCTCCCCCGCAAGGCTGACCCAGCCTCCACTGTCTCCTTGGCCAGTTGAGGAAGAGGACCCGGCCTTCTGGAACCGCCAGGCAGCCCAAGCCCTGGACACCGCTAAGAAGCTGCAGCCCATCCAGACGGCCGCCAAGAACCTCATTATCTTCTTGGGGGACGGTGAGTGTGCCAGGCCTGTCCCTCCCAAGTAACCCCCACAACCCGGCCACCCAAGGCAGCTGTGTGGACACAGGTCAGCCTTGGGGACTCAGGCCTGACACGAGGTGCTCCTTCAGGGATGGGGGTGCCCACGGTGACAGCCACTCGGATACTGAAGGCACAGATGGATGGCAAGCTGGGACCCGAGACGCCCCTGGCCATGGACCACTTCCCCTACCTGGCTCTGTCCAAGGTAAGGGCCCGGGGCCTCAGGGAGCTTCCCTCCAGAGGGGTGGGTGAGTAGGGAGCCAGGCAGGAGGGAAGGCCCCAGAGGGTTGGGCCTGAGTTAGGGGCTGGGACAGTGAGGATGGGCCCCAGGTCCTGAGGCACGATCCAGGTGTCTGCCCCAGACTGGAGCTGAAGGCATCTCTGTCCCCAGACATACAACGTGGACAGACAGGTGCCGGACAGCGCAGGCACAGCCACGGCCTACCTGTGCGGGGTCAAGGCCAACTACCAGACCATCGGTGTGAGTGCGGCCGCCCGCTATAACCAGTGCAACACGACGCGTGGCAATGAGGTCACCTCCGTGATGAATCGAGCCAAGAAAGCAGGTGGGTTTGTGGCCGGCATATGGGGCAGGGGCCGGGGAAGGCTCAGAGACCTCAGTGGTCCACCCTCACCTCTGCCACCCACAGGGAAGTCAGTGGGGGTGGTGACCACCACCAGGGTACAGCATGCATCGCCAGCTGGCACCTACGCGCACACGGTGAACCGCAACTGGTACTCGGACGCTGAAATGCCTGACGAGGCGCTGAAGGAGGGCTGCCAGGACATCGCCACGCAGCTCATTTCCAACATGGACATTGATGTGCGACACATGGCAAGCGGGAGGGGCGGGGCAGAAGGGATGGACCCACACTGGCCACAGTCCCAGGCAGCCAACACTGAGCCCTGGGGCCCAGCAGGGTCTCCAGGGGCTTGTGGGCCATTTAGAATGTATAGCAGGGGACAGACCATTCCCACAAACCTGGTTGGGGAGCTAGGGGCTGTCTGAGGAGGGGGCCAAGGGCCAGCCAGGCCCCAAGCCCACCTGCCCTAATCCTCTGGCCCCAGGTGATCCTGGGCGGAGGCCGCAAGTACATGTTTCCCAAGGGGACCCCAGACCCTGAGTATCCGAATGATGCCAGCCAGAACGGAACCAGGGTGGACCAGCGGAACCTGGTGCAGGAGTGGCTGGCCAAGTACCAGGTGATGGGGGCTCGTGGGTGCAGGGCTAGCAGGGACAAGGGCAGGGGGGCAGGTCGTAGGGCCACGGGCTGAGGTCTGGTTCTGCCCCTCCCAGGGTGCCCAGTATGTGTGGAACCGCACGGCGCTCATCCAGGCGTCCCAGGACCCCTCTGTGACACATCTCATGGGTAATGACCCCACCCACCCCACCAGCCTGCCCTGGACCCCCGGGTCCTCACATGGCCATGCCTGCACAGACACATGGCTGCCATGGATCCTGCCACTCTCCAGCCTGCCCGTCACCCAAATCCCCTTTCCCACAGGCCTCTTTGAGCCAGAGGACATGCAATATGAGGCCCATCGAGACCTCACCCTGGACCCATCCCTGACAGAGATGACCGAGGCGGCCCTGCGTGTGCTGAGCAGGAACCCCAGTGGCTTCTACCTCTTCGTGGAGGGTGAGTGAGTGGCAGCCCCTCCCTGAGCAGAGGGGGGCAGGCAGGCTGGGCATCACCTACCTCCCACGTGTCCTCCCTAGGGGGCCGCATCGACCATGGTCACCATGCTGGAACCGCTTACCTGGCGCTGACCGAGGCCACCATGTTCGATGATGCCATTGACAAAGCCAGCCAGCTCACAAGTGAGGAGGACACACTGACCCTTGTCACCGCTGACCACTCTCACGTCTTCTCTTTTGGTGGCTACACACTGCGTGGGAGCTCCATTTTAGGTGGGTCCAGGGAGGGTGACAGTTGCTGTTTCCTAAATTATATGGTGCAAATTGCTCTGAGCCTCAGTTTCCTCATCTGCCAATGGGGTCATCACAGCAACTGCCTTGTAGGGTTCTTGAGAGGCTTAAGCCAGTGACCAGGCACGAAGTACCTGGTCTCAGCACACAGGGGGCGCTGCACACGCCGTGGTGAGCGCGATCACAGGGCCCCTCTCCCGCAGGGCTGGCCCCCAGCAAGGCCTCCGATGGCAAGGCCTACACCTCCATCCTGTATGGCAATGGCCCAG
This sequence comes from Equus asinus, assembly GCF_041296235.1. NCBI lineage: Eukaryota > Metazoa > Chordata > Mammalia > Perissodactyla > Equidae > Equus > Equus asinus. Next base: position 8,577,917 of record NC_091808.1, on the reverse strand, counting down.
GCTATGTGCTCAGTGGTGGTTCCCGGCCTGACGTCAACGAGAGCCAGAGCAGTGAGTACAGCGGGTTGGTGGTCTGGGCGGACCACGATGGGAACTCGCGGGAGAGAGGAGGCGGCCCGCCCCGCCCGCGCTGACCCCCACCCTCTGTCCAGTGGACCCCGCGTACAAGCAGCAGGCGGCCGTGCCCCTGTCGTCGGAGACCCACGGCGGCGAGGACGTGGCGGTGTTTGCGCGCGGCCCGCAGGCGCACCTGGTGCACGGCGTGCAGGAGCAGACCTTCGTGGCGCACGTCATGGCCTTCGCCGCCTGCCTCGAGCCCTACACGGCCTGCGACCTGTCGCCCCCGGCCGCTGCCACTGCCGCTGCTCCCGCCGGGCCGGCTTCTGGCTTGCTGTCGCTGTCGCTGCCTCCCGGGCTGCTACTGCTGCTGCTGCTGCTGGTGTCCACTGCGCCCTGAATCCCGCACCCACCCCAGGGCGTGGGACCCCATCGCTGAGTGTCCTGCTCTCCCAGCCCTGGGTCCCATCTGAGAGCCACCCCCAGAGCACCCACCCCACGACCCTAGGCTAAGACCTCCTGGCACTAATTGAGTCTTAGCCCGTGGCCACTCCTTGGGAAGGTGGCTTTTCTGGGACACCCCGGCCTTCCTGGCTGCCCTCTACTCCTTGCCCCCAACCTCAGTAGCCCCAGATTTTGTTATACATCATCCCCCTGCACCCCAGGAAAGAAGGGGCCTTGAGTCCCCAGTCTCTTAGGAACCAGCCTAAGGAGATAGGGCCATCTGCAAGGCCCCTGGCCTAACAGGATAAGGCCCCTAACCAATTGGCAAGCTAGGGGAATCAGATAGAGGCCACCAAGATCCACATTCTGCTGCCTTGGGACTTTCCTGGGCTCAGGCATGCGCCCCAGCACTCAGGAGTCCACTGAAGGTGACCCTAGCCCCATTTGCATAGGAAAAATCCCCCCGGGGTGGAGCGCCAGCATGCTAATGATCCGTGCGTCGCATGTGGTTGCATGCTACGTGACAGCGCAGGCACGTGCACCACGCCCTCTCTACGTGCCATGGCAAGGCGCTCCTGCCAGCCTTTGCCCCATAGTCCTGCTGCCTAAAAGCTGGTCACCTGCCCTTTCCTTTCTGCACCGGCTCCCTTGTGCCTCCCCTGTGCACGAGCTAGGAAGCTTTTATTTTCTCCTTCCGTTTGTTGTCTCCCTTGATTCCCATCCTGGGGGACAGTAAGAACCCATGAGCCAGTAATGGGGGCACCCTTCCTCTTACTCGGCAACCAGTCCTGTGGGCACGTTGCTGGCCCACGAAGCTGCTGGGGCCAAGAGGGCCAGGACGGGTGTCCAGGACAGGAAAATTCTCCCTTTACCTTCCTTCAGTGCTCATGGTCCAAATAATGAAATTAACACAAAACATTACCAGGAGAAAAAAACAGTTTGAAGTGGGCAGGTTTTATATCTTTTTGCACAAAACAATAAATGTGCGATTGGACAGATTTGTCTTGGGTGCTGAATCAGTAAGGAATTTAAGCAGAATTTGTGTTTGGAGTTGTCAATTAGCAAAAAAGGGACCCAGGTTGGTTTATACAGACTTTCCTGCCCTGAATCCCCTGGGGCTGGTGATGAAGACATCTCCCTCAGGCTCCAGGTGCAGGGAGGGGATTGATTGATTTCCTGCATTTAAGCGAAAAGGAGGGTCAAAGTGTCCTTGCACAGGCTGCTTTTTAAGACTTCCATTCAAAATTATCAATATGCCATATTTGGGGCAGCCAGCCCTGGGCGCCTATATGGCTTTGACACAGCACTCAGCTGCCCCTCCTAGGAGCCCAGCGGTACCACTAAACAGAGACTTGTCCTAAGAAACTCAACTACTGAGGTGGTCACTGCCCCCCACTCCCACTCCAGGCTGGAGGTCCGAGGAGCATCAGGAGAAGCTGTGGGGGCAGGGCAGGCAGCCCCAGGGCAGCCCCTGCCCTCTCCCTGAGGGCTTGACAACGCAGAAGGAACAGCCATGCAAGGGCCCTGAGGCAGCACTCAGCACTGGTGTTGCAGGCCAGCAGCTGGATCAGAGTTGGGCGGGGTGGGGTGCAGGAGGTAAAACCTGAGGGATAAGGAGGGACAGGGAGCAGATGGGGGAGGAGCTGGGACGGTTCCAGAGTGTGGAATGTGATCAGAGACTTTGAGCAGGGGCCTGACATGACCTGACTCTTGGAAAATAGCACTCTGGCCACTGAGGGGAGAAGAGTCTATTCTGCTTTGATGGAGGGAGGGGGGCAGAGGTGGGAGCTGGGAACCTAGAGGGGAGGTGCAGATGCCACAGCCGCATCCGGGAACATTCTGGAGCCCCCACTCCAACACGGCTGCACTTACCGAGTCTCTCACCCACCCAAAGGGGATGTTTAAAAGGATTCTAGGGAGGGGAAATCAACCATAATTTTTGATAAAGTTTTATAAAATTACAAATTATTTGCACACTTAAAAAGTGCCAGAAGGCACTTTGCTCTCACTAAAAATATTGATACGATTGAGTGTGCTTTCTTATTTACTAAAATCTTGATTTGGGGCGTGGCCGAGTGGTTAAGTTCGCGCGCTCCGCTGCAGGCGACCCAGTGTTTCGTTGGTTCGAATCTGGGCGCGGACATGGCACTGCTCATCAAGCCATGCTGAGGCAGCGTCCCACGTGCCACAACTAGAAGGACCCACAACGAAGAATATACAACTATGTACCGGGGGGCTTTGGGGAGAAAAAGGAAAAAATAAAATCTTTAAAAAAAAAAGATTTAAAAAAAATAAAAACAAAGAAATAAAATCTTGATTGAACACTGTTTGAAGGTTACAATTTTGAAGGCCTGGCTCTCCAGGCTGTTTATTTCATTCTGGATTTTAGTGGCTGTCACAGACCCATGGGAGCCGACGGGAGAAGGGTGTAGCTGGGCTTGATGAACCTTCATCCTCATTATTAGCTCCATCTACCATTTATGCCCAGGCATTTGTTAAAATCCAGCTACTATATTTCTGTCTTCCTGTTGCCAGTTAATTGCTTTTTTTCTTTTTAAAGATTTTATTTTTCCTTTTTCTCCCCAAAGCCCCCCGGTCCATAGTTGTATATTTTAGTTGTGGGTCCTTCTAGTTGTGGCATGTGGGATGTTGCCTCAGCATGGCCTGATGAGCGGTGCCATGTCCACGCCCAGGATTCGAACAGAGGAAACCCTGGGCCGCCGAAGCAGAGCATGCAAAGTTAATCACTCGGCCACAGGGCCAGCTCCCTGTTAGTTGCTCTTAAAAACCATCCGGGAAGGTGCGGCTTGTTTACATTTCATAAATGGGTTCAAAACCCAAGGAAATGCTGCATTTAAAACTCTACAGGTTTTAAAAACAGATTATTCTGGAACTAGTGGTGATGTTTGAACAACTTTGAATATTCCAAAAGACACTGACTTGTACACTTTAAAGCGTTAATTTTGTCGTATGTAAATTATGTCTGAATTTCAAACAACAGTTTTGCTTCCAAGTTTGTTTGGTTTTTTTTTCTTCCCCAAGCCCCAGTGATGAGGATCAAGGCTGCCCCAGGGAAAGAAGCCCAAGGCGTCCTGCCCTACATACTGATCCATATCATCCTCCGGGAAGCATAAGACGTCCTGACCTGATCTGACCTCATTCCCATCCCAAGTTAGAGGACCACCTGATAACCAGACCCCACCTGCACTGATTCCATTTTAATAACTTTTTTACATGACCTTTCCTTTGTCTTGTGAAGAAATATCTTACATACATATGCCTTATAATTTTAGCCCTGCCCTCACCCATTGCAGCTCTTCACTGCCCATGGGTCCTGTCCCCATGTCTGCAGCTCTTACTGCCCCTGGGTTCTGTCCCCATGCAGGCAGCTCTTCACTGCCCATGGGTCCTGTCCCCATGTCTGCCGCTCTTCACTGCCCATGGGTCCTGTCCCCATGCAGGCAGCTCTTCACTGCCCCTGGGTCCTGTCCCCATGCCTGCAGCTCTTCACTGCCCATGGGTCCTGTTCCATGCTATTCTCTGAATAAAAGAGCACTATTGCCAGAACTTGAGAGTCCAAGAAATCTTTCTTTGGACTCTTTGGCTTGCCGAACCTGCATCACCACTACATAGTTATATATCCTGGTTGTAAGTTGTTCTGTTCTTCTATGTGAGCCACCACCACAGCATCACCACTGACAGACAGGTGATGTGGTTCCATGCCCAAGAAGCAAACCCTGGCCACTGAGGTGGTGAGTGCCAACTTTAACCACTAGGCCATCAGGGCCGGCTCCCAAGTTTTTTAAATGTGTAGGCATGAGGGGTTTTATGAGTCCAACATACTGTTGGCCAAAAAATCACCTGTCCATGGAAATATTGTCAAACATCTGTTTTAACACCTTTTCTTAAATGGGGCTGATGCACAGAAAAGGCATTTATCTTTTCAAGCTTTTTCCAGGGTGCCTACAAATGACAGCTCTTGTCACCTTGCGGACTGTCAGCACCTTGGTCTTTATGAAGGAGGGAAGTTAGAGAGTTAGCAAAGAAAGAGAGAAGGAGAATTCACGGCAGCCCTGAAATACTTTCCCTTAGAGATGACTCGTCCTGTTGGTCGGGAGAGTTTTCTTGGTCCCGCCGAATCTTAACCAAGTATCACAAACCATCTACTCTACTAGGACAATCTTGAGGTTTTTTTGTTTTTAAAGATTGGCACCAAGCTAACATCTGCTGCCAATTTTTTTTTTCCTTTTTCTTCTCCCCAAAGCTCCCCAGTATATAGTTGTATATTTCAATTGCAGGTCCTTCTACTTGAAGCATGTGGGATGCCGCCTCAGCGTGGCCTGATGAGCGGTGCCATGTTTGCACCCAGGATCTCAACGGGCGAAACCCCAGGCCACAGAAGCCACAGGGCCAACCCCCAATCTTGGTTTTATGGTTAACGCCACTGATGGCTCTGACAGCATCTTATGTGCCCTCAAGGCTTCCAGTTCTTTCCTGCAGTGGTTTGACTGGGGATAGGCCAATGAGTGAGCTTTGCAGGTGTTGCTGTCACCCAGAGAAGTCCCTAAAACATTTTCCATGTCTAATACTTGGCTTTTAAGTTGTGCTTACTTATAGGAACCAAAGCAGAATATCGTCAGATGGCCAAACTGCAGAACCGGTCTGACAAATAAAAATGGCAAGCAATAGGATATATTGGAGTATATGAGGAAGCCATTTGGTGTAAACCTAATTCTGCCTGACCTGGTCTTTCCAAAAGGGCCTGACCGTGGCTGTTGAGCATGCGTTGTATGTCTGCATTAGATATTCCCTATGGCAAGAACAAAGGCCCTTGAGATAAAGGTGCAACTTCCCTCCCCCTCCCAACGTTGGCATTTCCTTAAGGATTAAGCATCTTTCCTTAGGCTAGAAACTGATTGCTGTGCTCACCTATGACCACCCAGCTCGAGACAATAGACCTGCCTCCTGCTACGCCCTCCGAGATAGCAGACCCACTACCTGCGCTGTCCATCGATTGCTGTGCCGACAGGGCAATCTTGTGACTATTGTGGGAGGGACATTTCAATCATATGTGAAACATCCTGTTTGGGGGTATATAACCACTCTGTGCACCCCACTTCTTCAGTGCCCTTCAGGAAGAAAGGCCCTGGGCCATGGTCCTCACATGTTAGCTCAGAATAAACTCACCTAAATTTTCATTTATAGATTGGTTATGGATTATTTTCATCGACATTTCTTGGTGTAGTCAGCAGGATTTCAGAGAAACCCACCAGAAACCACCTGGAATCTACACTGAGCCAGCATTCGGTACCAATAAGGGCCCACTGAGCCCCCCGGATCACTGCATTCTTCAGGTGACCCTGGTGAGTGCTCCTGAAACCCGGACCTCCTTACTTTAAGTTGATCGTCCAAGAGTTTACATGAGCTGGGTAAGGTCTTAAGACTAGAGGTTTTTAAGGGGTACCGGTACATACCCTAGGTAAGAGGAACCTAGAGGGAAGTTCCTAGGTCAGAGGAGCCTAGAGGAACTTGGGAGTGAATGGGGAAGGCTGACGTTTTTAATTTGGCTTTAAATTGGAAAGAATTGTGTTTATAAAGTCTGAACAAACTGCTTGATAGAGAAATGAGAGACTGAACGTGTTCAGCTCTGAAGAAAAGGGACATTAGCTCCTCCTGGCCTTTACGAAAAGGCATCCTTAGGTGACTAAGGACCTCAGCAGGAGTGTCAGAAGATCAATCCTCATGACGTGCAGCGGTCCCATAGGGAACTCCACTCTCATTCACTGTAATTAATTATAGGTTCATCTGGGAACGCACACATAAGGGCTGGTCACCCGACGCTCTGAGCCCACACAGTGGTTTTAGACTGCCAGAGGGGAAAAAACCGAGGCTCGTAAGAGAGTGTTTACAACCTTTCTGTAGGGAGTAACACTCACAAGCAGCACACTTTCTGACCCATTACGCTGTCCTTAGAAGTTGTTTGGACTTTATAACAAAACAAAATTAAAAGAGAAGCGGGAAATCGAGCTTCTAAAACAGCCCGATCAGTTCCCAAATGGGCAGCCTCTCCTCCAGACTCCAGTTGGCTTCATGCTGTGACTGCAATTGCTTAACAAAGGGGGATCCCAAGCCAGATTGCTAAGGCCAAAAGAAAGAAAGAAAGAGAGAAAGAGGTAAAAAAACTGGGAAAACAAGTTTTTCTACCGCAGTTCCGCTATGAGAACACCTAACTCAGAAATCTAAGGAAAATCTTTGTTCTATATGTCTGTCTGTTTGTGTGTGTCTATATATGTTACAAAAGTTTTTATGTTTTACCTCCAGATGGTACAATTTCTAAAGAGCTCTATTCCGTTGACTTAAAGTAAGCGCTTACAAAAAGTTTTTCTAAATAGAACTAACCCAAATGTCTTTCAAGTTAACATGATATAGATTAATCTTCGGTTAATGAAAATTTAAGTTGTTGGTTTGATTGAAAATAGTCTTGTTGTCAGAGTTGTTGGTATTTGCATATGATGCAGGCATGGAACCTGGGTTTACTAGTCAAATAAGTTCATGTTGTCTGTTAGAAATTCGTCAGCAAAATAATAGCTTTAAATGATCAGTTTTGTCTAATATCTCAAGGTTTTCGTAGGAAATCTGAACATAATTGTTGGAAACAAATGATTTAAATACATTAAAGTGGGTAAAATAACTGTTTTATGGTCTGTTTACTTGGGGAAAAAGAAAAACAGCTTCCAAATTCTTTTTGGTAACAATCTTGAATTTTGCCTAGTTAAGTTACATGATAAAAATCTGAGTATCTGGGTCATTTTTGGATTGACTAGAAGACAAATATTATTGCTAAACATATCCAAGTTATTTACTTTTGGCTTCTTATTGTAAAGAGGCTAAAAGCGTTTGGGTCTATTAAAAAGCATGGCTTGTGTTTTATTGTGAAGTAGCATGTTTCTAGAAATTATGAAGTGTTTAGAATGCTGACATAAAAGACAATTCGTAATTGCTTACCTTTTTAGTGTTTACTAGGGTCTGTTAAGTGTTAAAAAGTTCTAATTAACCTATATAATTAAAGCTACTGGAAATTAATAAGGAAAACAGCTCTGTATACAAGGAAGTTAAAATGTGTGTTTTCAGTAAAGAGGGTGTAAAGAATGGAAATATTTTGTTTGATTGGTAAGAAAGATAAATTTGTCCTAAAGTATTAGGAGGAAAAAAAAAAATAACGACATGGGACAAATTCTGAATGCAAAAGAAAGTTATAGAAGGTTCGTGTAAGAGAAATTCTGAAAAGAGTTTTGTACCTGGTCAAGTTGGTTAAGATTGAAATGAATCTAATTAAGTAAATGGGTTTTAATATGAAAAAGTAAACTAATACAAAAATTAGAATTTGGCTTTCTCTCTTAAAAGGATAATTTTCTTAAACTCTTAGTCTGCTCTTGATAAAGAAGTTATAAAAGGTTTTTCCTTCTGAGTAAGTTTACAGAAGATCTATGTCTGGTTAAGATAATTTCCTAGGTGCAAAAAGACAGAGGTCTCTCTATTAAGGTTTCTTTTGCTATTGTCACTTTGATTAAATACTATGAAGCATGATTTCAGTGACCCTTGTTTTACAATGACAAGATCAGCAACCTCTTGATCTTGTTTAAATAAGTGTTTAAAAATCTTTTGATATTTTTGACAAGCTTCTCCCTCAAACAAATAAAGAAAGAATTGTGTTTATAAAGTCTGAACAAACTGCTTGATAGAGAAATGAGAGACTGAACGTGTTCAGCTCTGAAGAAAAGGGACATTAGCTCCTCCTGGCCTTTACGAAAAGGCATCCTTAGGTGACTAAGGACCTCAGCAGGAGTTTCAGAGGATCAATCCTCATGACGTGCAGCGGTCCCATAGGGAACTCCACTCTCATTCACCGTAATTAATTATAGGCTCGTCTGGGGACGCGCACATAAATAAGTCAAGTCCTAAATAAAGGTTTTCTTTTGACCTGGATGAAGGAGGAGAATTTCTCTGAGGATTTTCAGAGGGCCCCTGGGACTTCTCAAAGAAATTTGTTCTCTCTTCCTATAAAGGAGGAATACTAATTAGCCTTATTTGGAATGCTAAACTACATGAGAAGCATTGTGAAGTAAATGATGATAAACCTCAGGTTATATTGTGTAGGTAAATATTATTCACTATTTCAGCCTTGCTGCTGATGAGGATTATTTTAGGCTGGTTACTGTTGAAACTGCAGATGAGAAGGAGGCTCTGAGGAGTGGAAATTGCTTGCCCTTTGATAAGAGACATTTGCATTTGTGAAGGAAGTCTCCATCTGTGAGGGTGCCTCCTCTCTTCACCAGGAGGAAGGGGGGAATGACCTTATCTCTAGAAACTCTTAACAGGGATGGCAAGAACTTAAGTCTTGTTTATTGTGCTTGTCTGGTGACCTCATGTAGCTGACTCCCCCCACCACCAATGTCCTCCTTTGTCTTTAGCTGAAGATAGTATTTAGGGTGGTGCCTTCTCGTATTTACTTAATCCGGTTTGCTTCTTATCTAAAAGTTATAGGACCACCCAATAGCCAGACCCCACCTGTACTGATACCATTTTAAATTTTTTACATATTCTTTCCTTTGTCTTCTAAAGAGATAACTCACATGCCTATGCCTTAGATTTAGCCCTACTGTCAACCCATGTTTGCAGCAGCAGCTCCTCCTGCCCATGAGTCCTGTCCCCATGCTATTCTCTAGATGGGAGAGCACTACTGCCAGACCTTGAGAGTCCAAGAAATCTATCTCTCGGCTCACTGACCCCGCATCAGCTACGTTGCTTCCAACATCACAAGGGGAGAAGACCACGACTGCATTCTATTGTTTAATTTGGTTTACAACTGAGTCTTACTTAAATGATAAACAAGGACGGTTATCAAGCTGGATATGCTGTCCAGCCTCAAGAATGCCTGCTACTTTCTGTTGACTCTGCTAATCCAGTAAAAAGATTTCCTTCTACAGGCTTAAGAAATCACCACAGAAGAAGAAAAATAATATATATAGGTTACAGCAAAAGGGAAAAATAAGACTTTTGGAAACTTTCTCCCAATGGCTCATATAGCCTCTACTTCATGTGCTATATACCCAAAGTATAATCCAGAGGAGCCACTTCATGAGTCACAAGGCCACTTTCCCTTCCTAAGGGACCCTTTGAGGTATGACAATTGGACTTTGTCCAAATGCCACCATCTCAAGGATAAATATATCTTGTAATGATCTGTATGTTCTCACATTGTTTTGAGACCTTTCCTTGCAGAAGAGCAACAGCTTTAACAGTAGGTAAATTACTATTAGAGAGCATAATTCCTGTTTGGGGAATTCCTACTGAGTTACACAGTGACTAGCGAACTCAAATCTATTTGTAATGTGTGGCAAATATTGCAGCATTTCCACTGTGCTTACCATCCTCACTCCTCAGGATTGGTAAAAAGAACTAACGGCACAACCAAGACTTAATTGGCAGGCTTTCCGAAGCATTTACTCTCTCACGGCCAAAAGCTCTTGTGCTAGTGCTCCTTAATCTTAGGTCTATACTTTTTGTAAACATCGGCTGTCTCCTTTTGAAATAATAAAACAGCCCATGAAATCAGATGAAGAAATCTATGAACCAGCTTTGCTTCACAGAGAATTCCCAGAACTTAAGGATCATGGACTATAACCGGGAGAATTTACTTATCAAAAGAGACATCAAATAAAAGACTCTATACGGCCCAGTTGGAAAGGACCATACCAGGAGGAGAAGACGACAACATCTGTTGTAGACAGCTGTCCCAAGACTCCAGACCAGGCCTGTATTCCCAATGTTATAGCTCCTCATTTAAACCTTTGTTATGCTTAAACTGTATACGTATTTTATAATTTGTTTGGAATGCTATCATACTTAAAGTGATTAATTTGGAACAGACTGGTCTTGAAGGCCAGGCATTTATCAAGTGACTCCTAACGGAACTCACTGGTTATGTGGAACAAATCTTTGGCCTTGGCTACTGCCTGGATGGCTAAAACACTGCACCCTGAGTTTCCTTTAAAAGCAGGGAAGGAGTCAGGCTGAGTTAAAACCTGTTGGCAATCCCTCTCTTTAACGCCGGATGGGCTTGTTCAGTGTGCCACTGCTATGGCTACATTTTCAGCTACATTTGCTTCTTCTTTGGGACTAAAAGATGTCATTATTACATATGGAAGCTCTGACTAAATTTACTCAAGAAGCCCTTAAGGACAGTCAAGCAGGAATAGCCTTATTAAATACTGAAATGTCTTTAATCAAAAGGCTGTCCTTCAAAATAGAATGGCCTTAGATATTCTTACTGCATCCCAAGGTGGTGCATATGCAATCACTCAGATTGATGCTGTGCTTCTATACCTGATGACTCTTCCAATGTGTCATCTCTGCTAAAGCACATGAAGAAGCAAGCGGATGCCTTATGCAATCCTGCACCCAGTTTGAATTGTTTGGTTGGCTCCCTTTCAGTATCTGTTCCCTTTTTCAATCTGGATTGCAATTCCTATTTCTATTATTTCTTGGAATCCTTGTACTGGTCATAATATTCAAACTAATTGTTGTTTTCTTTACTCAGTGTTGTAAGAGTAGCATACAAACTAAAGTAATGATTGCTCGACGGCTTAAAATGGTCCATCTGTCTTATAACCCTGGACAAATTTCCTTTCCTGATAAAGACTTTACCTAAGAACCCAATTTAAACTAATGTTTTCAAATACATTGAATTATTGTTACTGTTCTTGTTCTATGATCAGACGCAATGTAAATGTGAAGCGTCATAGAAAAGCACATATACAGTGCTTGTGCAACAATCTAAAATTAATGGAAAATTACATAATCTATGAAATGCTTCCTCTGTTAATATATATACTTCTATGCTTGTCCACTATTTCCCCCCAACATGGACGACTAGGCAAATAAATGAGCTAAAAGCCTAGCACCGAGGGCCGTGATGGACCCAGGGCAGGCAGCAACCACCCTGGCGCCGAGGACAATATTTTGATCATCAATGCTTTCTATCGAAAGATTAGATATCAAAAGGGAGAAATGGCAAATAAAAATGGCAAGCAATAGGATATATTGGAGTGTATGAGGAAGCCATTTGGTGTAAACCTAATTCTGCCTGACCTGGTCTTTCCAAAAGGGCCTGACTGTGGCTGTTGAGCATGCATTGTATATCTGCTTTAGACATTCCCTATGGCAAGAACAAAGGCCCTTGAGATAAAGGTGCAACTTCCCTCCCCCTCCCAACGTTGGCATTTCCTTAAGGATTAAGCATCTTTCCTTAGGCTAGAAACTGATTGCTGGGCACACCTGTGACCACCCAGCTCAAGACAATAGACCTGCCTCCTGCTACGCCCTCCGAGATAGCAGACCCACCACCTGCTGTGTCCATCAAGCGCTGTGCCGACAGAGCAGTCTCCTGACTATTGTGGGAGGGACATTTCAATCATATGTGAAACATCCTGTTTGGGGGTATATAACCACTCTGTGCACCTCACTTGTTTGGTGCCCTTTCTTCCTTCAGGAAGAAAGGCCCCAGGCCATGGTCTTCACATTTTAGCTCAGAATAAACTCACCCAAATTTTCATTTATAGATTGGTTATGGATTATTTTCGTCAACAGGTCCAAACCAGAAAGGTCCAAGTTGGCGATGGGGTGCCGTGTGCACGGGGAGACTTGTGCAAAAGGTGCTGTGTGCAAGAAGGGAAGATCTGCGCGTGCCCCAGTGCCCCTGCCCCAAGCCGTGACACGGAGACCCTGCCCCCTTCACATCCCATGAGAACTCTGCTCACCTTCCCTTCCACGAGAAGGTATTTTAGGCCTCCATTCATTGATCAATGAATAACGTTTCTGCTCTGCTATTCTGAACCTGGTCTCCTTTTATTGGTGTGACCGGCTCTGGGCAAAAGGACCCTCTTGGGGGCCACTGATCCCTTAGGGCACAGTAACATTGCTCCATCTGCACCTTTTCCACATCCAGGATCCTTTAAACAAAGTCCCTTCTGAGGAGCTGTTCCATCCATGGGAGCACCTACACTGTTTTCCCCACGAGGCATTGTTTTTATGAAACAAGGCATTTACTGTTGGGATTATATCTTTTCTGATATGTATCCTTCCTTTAGTGGCTCTTTTTACTGCAGCAAAAAGAGGAAGTGTTTGCCTGGTGGTAGGTGTTTTCTGTCTTATGCAATCATGCAAGAAACTTCAAAAGAGCTTTCTAAATATTTATCGTTGCTTAAGGAAATACCCAAAAGTAATGGGTTGAACAGCGCATAACTTAAACATCCCTGGGAAAAAATAGCAGGGTTTGTCTCCTGTTCTGAAAGCTTAGGTTTTAAATGCCTTGTTAACCATGAGGATTTCCCACTGTTACTCACTGATGGGGTGGGGGTACTTCACACACATTAGTTTATTTTTTTATATTTGAGGCTAACTGGTCAGGTCTGTCCCATGGGTGACGACAAACGTGTATCAGGAGGGACTGAGTGTCAGAGCCGCCACTTCGGTGGTTCCTCACCTGGGTGTGGCTTATTGGTATTATTTGCAGTTTCTTTACAGGAATCTTTTGTAAGCCACTTGATCCTTTTGGAGAATTACTTTGTTTAAAACTAGATCCTATAATCCGTAAATCTGCTTAGCCAGACACACTAAGCTCTAACACGTCACAATCCACTGGAAGTGGGGGAACGGGGCGGGGGCTGCGTCAACCCCTTGCCTGGGGCACCACATTCTCCTCCCCCAGGTGGGTGGGTGCCAGCTGAGGGGGTGAAGGCAGCAGCATGGAGCTAGATTTAAATAGAAACAGTGGTGGTTCCCCTCTTATAGTGCCCCTGCCTGCCCCTGGAGGGCGCCCCAGGTGCAGTCCCAGCCAGACCCAGAGCCCCCTGCTCATGGAGCCCCTGGAGCGAGTGTCCCTGCACCAAGCCCGGCAGGCTCAGGAGGCTGACACAGGGAGCATCATGATGGGTAAAAACAGGCAGTGGCCTCTGGGGACCACGAGATGCCAGACGTGTCCTCGTCCTGACCTCGGGGCTGACGTTAACGTCTGATGCCATCAGCCCCCCTGGTTCCAGAAACAGCTCTCCCCACCTGGTCAGCCTCTGTGTGACAGGTGTTTGCCCCTTCCCCAATGCCTCCCACATCCCTGCCTCCCAGTGGGTGGAGCCTCCAGAAGCCTGCTGGATGCTGGGCAGGGTTGTAAATTGCACCCCCTGATCTGAGGGGCCCAGGGCCTGCTTACCACACTGAACAGAGCTTCAGTGTGTGCTCCCCGGGCACGCAGCTGCAGCCAGATGACAAGCAGCCCCAGTCCCCCACCCCTTTTATTTTGAAGGAAGATTAGCCCTGAGCTAACATCTGCTTCCAATCCTCCTCTTTTTTTTTGCTGAGGAAGACAGGCCCTGAGCTAACATCCGTACCCATCTTCCTCTACTTTGTATGTTGGATGCCTGCCATAGCATGGCTTGACAAGCGGTGAGTACGTTCACACCCAGGATCCTAATTGGCAATCCCTGGCCTGCCGAAGTGGAACCGGGGAACTTAACCACTGGGCCACAGGGCCAGCGTCTGCAGTTCCCCTTGACATGTCACCTTGCCACTGGGGACACCCAGTCTGCATCGATGTGCTTGGCTTGGGGCCCAGGAACGTGTCCTGTCTCCTGAGCTGCCCCTCAGGGCAGAAACGGTCGCCCCCTGTCCCAAACCATGAGGGCAGCATCTGCCCTCAGTGGGGAGGCATCCAGGCCCTGGTCCCTGTTCCAGCCATTTCTTTGCTCAGCAGATTTGCAAGTTCCTTGTTATCAGCCAGCTTGGCCGGGCTCCTAGGTGAGAGGAAATAGCCCCATTCAGACCTCTCCACCCACGTCCCCAGCAGCAGACCCTGCAACAGTTTGGTCCTGCAGGAAGGTGGGAGGGTTCTTGTTTTTTTTGTTTGTTTGTTTAATGCAAAGTATAGACAAGGAGAGATGGGGTTTAACAGCACCCTGTGACAGAGGCTTGGGGATCTGAGCTGCCTGCCACCCAGTGAATCAACCTGAGCTGCTGCCAGAGGCCCCTGGATGCTGGGCAGCAGCTGAGGTCGGGGGAGCCAGGTGCCGCCTCATCCCCTCCAACCTGATGAGCTCATGCTGGACACGGGCCCGGCTCCCGGGGCTCGCTCAAAGGGACCTGGATCCAGGGGTGGACAGTGTCCCCATGCAGCCCTCTGGGCACCTCCAACCCTGCGGGAGGTGGCAGGGAGGGCAGGGAGGAGGAGGCAGCTGGGGGATCCATGGGGTCCCCTTGTGTCTGCTACAGCAGCACACACAGGGGTCAACTGAGCCGGCCACCCTACCTCAGCAGAAGGGGGACCACGGCCAGTGGAACCTGTCGGGCAGGCTGTGAACAAGCGACGGTGAGAACCCCACCCAGGCTGATGAGAAGGAGGCCCCAAAGTGAGCCACGACATGTCCCCTGAACGACATGCTATTGGGACAAAGGCCAGTGATCAGCCAGGAGGGCAAAAACGTCCACCGGGACGGGAGCCTGCGGTCAGCCCCAGACCACAGGAAGAGGGGACAGGGGGCAGGGCCCCCACCAGGATGCCAGCGGTAAGTCCAGCTCAGTGTAAGGACTCTGCGGGAGAGGCCAGGCCCGGAGTAGCTTTCCAGAAGGGAAGGAGCCCAGTTTTAAAATTGGTCAGGGAAAAAACAGTAATAATAAATTAAAACAATGACTAACTGCTTTAATGTCTCATAAAAATCATGAATAATCTAAGCATAATTGTTAAGAACAAATTATATAAATATTAATATAATAAAGGTACAATAATTATGTTTTATGATATGTGTACTTAAAAATAACTTCTCCTAGTCTTTTTTCTTTCTTTCTTGAATTTTTTCTTTATTGCAGTAACATAGGATTATAACATCATATAAATTTCTGGAGTGCATCATTATATTTTGATTCCTGTGTAGATTACATCATGTTCACCACCCAAAGACCAATTACCATCCATCACCACACACGGGTGCCTCATCACTCCTTTCGCCCTCCAACCTCCCCCCTTCCTTCTGGTAACCACCAATCCAAATCTCTGTCTCTATGTGATTGTCTGTTGTTGTTTTTATCTTCTATTTATGGGTGAGATCATACGGTATTTGATTTTCTCCCTCTGACTTATTTCACTTAGCATGATACCCTTAAGGTCCATCCTTGTTGTTGCAAATGACGAGATTTCATTTCTTTTTGTGACTGAGTAGTATTCCATTGTGTATATATACCACATCTTCTTTATCCATTCGTCCCTTGATGGGCACCTAGGTTGCCTCCAAGACTTGGCTATTGTGAATAATGCTGCAATGAACATAGGAGTGCATGTGTCTTTACACATTCATGTTTTTTTTAAAGATTTTTTTTTTTTTCCTTTTTCTGCCAAAGGTCCCTCGGTACATAGTTGTGTATTTTTAGTTGTGGGCCCTTCTAGTTGCGGTATGTGGGCATGGCTTGATGAGCAGTGCCATGTCTGCGCCCAGGATTCGAACTGGCAAAACCCTGGGCTGCCACAGCAGAGCACGCAAACTTAACCACTTGGCCACGGGGCCGGCCCCCGCATTCGTGTTTGAAGTTCTTTAGATAAATACCCAGCAGTGGAATAGCTGGGTCATATGGTAGTTCTATGCTTAATTTTTTGAGGAATCTCCATACTGTTTTCCACAGTGGCTGCACCAGCTTGCACTCCTACCAGCAGTGTATGAGAGTTCCCTTTTCTCCACATCCTCTCCAAGACTCATTATTTCTTGTCTTGTTAATTATAGCCATTCTGGGGCTCTTTCAACAATGTCTTATAGTTTTCAGTGTACAGGTCTTTGACTTCTTTCATTAAATTTATTCCTAGGTATTTTATTCTTTTCTGTTGCAATTGTAAATGGGATTGTATTCTTAATTTCTCTTTCTGCTACTTTGTTGTTAGTGTATAGAAATGCAACTGATTTTTGTGTGTTGGTTTTGTATCCTGCAAATTTCTTTCTTTTTTTTTTTTTAAAGATTGGCACCTGAGCTAACTGTTGCCCATCTTTTTTTTTTTTTTTTTTGCTTTTTCTCCCCAAATGCCCCCAGTACATAGTTGTATATTTTAGTTGTGGGTCCTTCTGGCTGTGCTACGTGGGATGCCACCTCAGCAAGGCCTGATGAGTGGTGCCTTGTCCACGCCCAGGATCCAAACCAGTGAAACCCTGGGCTGCCGGAGCAGAGCACACAAACTTAACCACTCAGCCATGGGGCCGGCCCTTATTTATTATTTCTAAAAGCTTTTTGGTCAGTTCTTTAGGGTTTTCTCTATATAAAATCATGTCATCTGCAAATAGTGACAATTTCACTTTCATTTTTTTAAAGATTTTATTCTTCCTTTTTCTCCCAAAGCCCCCCAGGGCATAGTTGTGTATTTTTAGTTGTGGGTCCTTCTAGTTGTGGCATGTGGGATGCTGCCTCAGCGTGACTTGATGAGCAGTGCCATGTCCGCACCCAGGATTCGAACTGGCGAAACCCTGGGCCACCAAAGCAGAGTGCGCGAACTTAACCACTCGACCACGGGGCCAGCCCTGAAAGTTTCACTTCTTCCTTTCCAATTTGTATCCCTGTTATTTCTTTTTCTTGCCTGATTGCTCTGACTAGGACTTCCTATACTATGTTAAATAAGAGTGGGAAAGTGGGCATCCTTGTCTGGTTCCTGTTCTTAGAGAGATAGCTTTCAGTTTTTCCCTGTTGAGTATGATGCTGACTGTGGGTGTGTCATATATAACCTTTATTATGTTGAGGTACTTTCCTTCTATACCGACTTTGTTAAGAGTTTTTTATCATAAATGGATGCTGTATCTTGTCAAATGCTTTGTCTGCATCTGTTAAGATGACCATGTGATTTTTATTCTTCATTTTGTTAAGGTGGTGTACCACACTGATTGATTTCTGGGTGTTGAACCATCCCTGAGTCCCTGGTGTGAATTCCACCTGATCATGGTGTACGATCTTTTTAATGTATTGCTATATTTGGTTTGCCACCATTTTGTTGAAGATTTTTGCATTGATGTTCATCAGTTATATTGGCCTGTAATTTTCTTTTTTTGTGTTATCCTTGTCTGATTTTGGTATCAGGGTAATGTTGGCCTTACAGAATGAGTTAGGAAGCTTCCCTTCCTTTTCAATTTTTTCGAGGAGTTTGAGCAGGATAGGTATTAAATCCTTTACTGTCTGGTAGAATTCACCAGGGAAGCTGTCTGGTCCTGGACTTTTATTTTTGGGGAGGTTTCTGATTGCTGTTTCAATCTCCTTACTGGTGATTGGTCTATTCAAATTCTCTATTTCTTCTTGATTCAGTTTTGGGATGTTGTATTATTCTAAGAATTTATCCATTTCTTCTAGATTTTCCAACTTGTTGGCATATAGCTTTTCATAGCATTCTCATAATCTTTTGTATTTCTGAGGCATCCATTGTAATTTCTCCTCTTTTGTTTCTGATTTTATTTATTTGAGCATTCTCTTTTTTTCTTGGTGAGTCTAGCTAAAGGTTTGTAGATTTTGTTTATCTTTTCAAAGAACCAGCTCTTCATTTCACTGGTTTTCTTCTTTTTTTTCAGTCTCTATCTGTTTATATATTCTCTGATTTTTATTATTTCCTTCTTTCTACTGATTTTGATCTTTGTTTGTTCTTCTTTTTCCATTTCCCTTAGGTTCACTCTTAGATTGTTTATTTGAGGTTTTTCTTGTTTGTTGACGTAGGCCTGTATTGCTACAAACACCCCTCTTTGAACTGATTTTGCTGTATCCCATAAATTTTGGCATGTTGTATTTTCATTTTCATTTCTCTCCAGGTATCTTTTCATTTCTTAGTTGACCCAATTGTTGTTCAGTAGCATTTTGTTTAATCTCCACATATTTGTGGTTTTTCCAATTTTCTTCCTGTAGTTGATTTCTAGAGTCTGACTGCTGTGGTTAGAAAAAAATGCCTGGTATTATTTCAATCTTCTTAAATTTGTTGGGACTTGTTATATGGCCTAATATGTGATCTATCCTGGAGAATGTTCCATGTGCATTTGAAGAGAATGGGTATTCTGTGGTTTTTGGATGAAATGTTCTGTATATATCTACTAAGTCCACCTGGTCTAATGTGTCATTTAAAGCCAATGTTTCCTTATTGATCTTCTCTTTGGACAATCTACTCATTGGTGTAAGTGGAGTGTTAAACTACTTTACTATTATTGTGCTACTGTCTATTTCTCCTTTTGTGTCTGTTAATAATTGCTTTATATATTTAAGTACTCCTATGTTGGGTGCCTAGATATTTACAAATGTTGTATCTTCTTGTTAGATTGTTCCCTTTATCACTACGTGGTGCCCTTCTTTGTCTCTTGTTACAGTTTTTGTTTTAAAGTCTATTTTATCTGATATAAATATTGCTACCCCAGCTTTCTTTTCATTTCCATTTGCATGGAGTATCTTTTCCCATCCCTGCACTTTCAGTTTGTGAGTGTCTTTAGGTCTGAAGTGTGTCTCTTGTATGCAACATATACATGAGTATTGTCTTTTTATCCAATCAGCTACCCTATGCCTTTTGATTGGAGCATTCAGTCCATTGAAATTTAAAGTAGCTATTGATGGGGCTGGCCCCGTGGCCGAGTGGTTAAGTTTGTGTGCTCCGCTGCAGGCAGCCCAGTGTTTCGTTGGTTCAAATCCTGGGTGTGGACATGGCACTGCTCATCAAACCATGCTGAGGCAGCATCCCACAACTAGAAGGACCCACAATGAAGGATATACAGCTATGTACTGGGGGGCTTTGGGGAGAAAAAGGAAAAAAAGAATTCTAATTAATGTATGTAATTAAAGCTACTAAAATTAATAAGGGAAAAATCTCCATCTGCAAAAAAAATAAGACGTATATCTTTGCTTAGAGATATGAGAAATAGAGATACATTTTCTCAAGAAAAAAAACTGTCCAAAAATAAAGCTAGTTATCTCTGAATGTTTAAAAAAAAAAATGCCAGCCCGGTGGTGTAGCAGTTGAGTTTGCACATTCCCCTTTGGCAGCCCAGGGCTCGCTGGTTTGGATCCCAGGCATGAACCTAGGTACCACTTATCAAGCCACACTGTGCCAGGCATCCCACATATAAAATAGAGGAAGAAGGGCACAGACGTTACCTCAGGGCCAGTCTTCCTCAGCAAAAAGAGGAGGATTGGTGGCAGATGTTAGCTCAGGGCTAATCCTCCTCAAAAAAAAAAATCTTTGGGAAGAGATTTTATGTGTGGGCAGGGCTGGCTAAGATTAAAATAAGTTTGATTAAGTGAATGCATTTTAATATCAAAAGTAAGCTGGTGCAAAGTTCAAATTTTATTTTCTCTTCTTGTTACTAAAAAAGGAGAGAGAAAAGAGAATCTTACCTTGTGTGGCCAAGTTAGCTAAAATTAAGTTGTTATTTTAAGTATTTAAAAAATGTGTTGATATCAATAGTGTATTTATATAAAACTGGAACTTAATTTTCTTTTCATCTGTTAAAAGAACAACATTTGGGCCACCTCCAGTGGCCTAGTGGTGAATTTCAGCATGCTTTGCTGCAGCAGCCTGGGTTCAGTTCCCAGGTGTGGGCCTACACCACTCTGTTAGCAACCATGCTGTGCTGGTGGCCCATATACTAAGAAATAGAGGAAGATTGGCACAGATGTTAGCTCAGGGTGAATCTCCCTTAGCAAAAAACAAAACAGACAAACAAAATCCATTTTATTGAAATATTGGTCTTTGCCTGATAAGAGATTATGAAAAGTCTTTCCTTACCTTTTGTGTTTTATCAGAACTATTTCCTGTGCCTTATGTTAAAGCTGAGTCTTTTCTATTAAAAAGAGCTAAGGTTTTACAGTTGCATAACCTTCTTTATTTGTCTTTAAAGTCTTTTTGTCACTTTGGTTAAATAGATTATTAAATATTGTTTCATAATGATCTGTGATCCTATTCAGGCAAGTGTTTTAAAACCCCTTTGATATTTTTTATAAACTTCCAAAATTAAATTCTAAATGGAGTCTTTTTTACTTCTAACTTGAGGATTTTTCAGAGGTCCCTGAAACATCACAAAGGATTTGTTCTTTCTCTTTATAAAAAGAGGAATGTTAAACTAATTCAGCTTATTTTGTATGTTAAATTACATGGAAAATATCATGAAATAAGAAATAACATGGCCTTTTTTTTTCAGAGTTGATCTTTATAGGTCAACTGGATCCTTTTCTTTTTTTTAATTGAGTACACAATAGTTTACATCAATGTGAGATTTCAGTTGTATGTTATTTCTTGACTGTCACCACATAAGTGCTCCCCTTCACCCCCTATGCCCACCCCCCCACCCCCCTCCCCCTGGTAACCACTGAACTATTTTCTTTGTCCATGTGTTTGTTCATATTCCACATATGAGTGAAATCATCTGGTGCTTGTCTTTCTCAGTCTGGCTTATTTCGTTTAGCATAATACCCTCCAGGTCCAACCATGTTATTGCAAATGGAATGAATTTGTTGTTCTTATGGCTGAGTAGTATTCCATTGTATGTATATACCACATCTTCTTTATCCAATCATCAGTCAATGGGCGCTTGGATTGTTTCCATGTCTTGACTATTGTGAATAGTGCTGCAATGAACTTAGGGGTGCATATGTTACTTTGGATTATTGATTTCAAGTTGTTTGGGTAGATATCCAGTAGTGGGATAGCTGGGTCATACGGTAGTTTTATTTTTAATTTTTTGAGGAATCTCCATACTGTTTTCCATAGTGGCTGCACCAGTTTGCATTCCCAGCAGTGTGTGAGGGTTCCCTTCTCTTCACACCCTCTCCAACATTTGTTATTTTTAGGCTTAGTGATTACAGCCATTTTAACGGGCATAACGTGCTATCTTAGTGTAGTTTTCATTTCCCTGATGATTAGTGATGTTGACCATCTTTTCATGTGTTTATTGACCATCTGTATATCTTCTTTAAAAAAATGTCTGTTCATCTCCTCTGCCCATTTTTTGATGGAGTTGTTTGTTTTTTACTGTTCAGTTGTGTGAGTTCCTTATATATTATGGAGATTAACCCCTTGTCAGATATATGGTTTGCAAATGTTTTCTCCCAATTGATGGTTTGTCTCTTTGTATTGATTCTAGTTTCTTTTGCCTTGCAGAAGCTCTTTAGTCTGAGGAACTCCCACTTGTTTATTTTCTCTTTTGTTTCCCTTGTCTGAGAAGACATGGTATTCGAAAAGATCCTTTTTAGTTCGATGTCCAAGAGTGTAATACTTATATTATCTTCCAGGACTTTTATAGTTTCAGGACTTATCTTCAAGTCTTTGATCCATTTTGAATTTATTTTTGAGATAGTGGTCTACCTTCATTCCTTTGCATGTGGCTGCCCAATTTTCCCAACGCCATTTATTGAAGAGACTGTCTTTTCTCCATTGTATGTTCTTGGCACCTTTGTTGAAGATTAACTATCTGTAGATGTGCGGTTTTATTTCTGGGCTTCAGTTCTGTTCCGTTCATCTGTGTGCCTGTTTTTGTACCAGTACCATGCTGTTTTGATCACTATGGTTTTGTAGTACATTTTGAAGTCAGGGATTGTGATGCCTCCAGCTTTGTTCTTTTTTCTCAGGATTTCCTTAGGAATTCGGGGTCTTTGCTTGCCCCATATGAATTTTAGGATTCTTTGCACTATTTCCGTGAAGAATGTCATTGGGATTCTCACTGGGATTGCATTGGATCTGTAGATTGCTTTGGGTAGTATGGATATTTTAACTATGTTTATTCTTCCAATCCATGAGCATGGAATCTCTTTCCATCTCCTTATGTCGTTATCCATTTCTTTCAGTAATGTCTTATAGTTTTCATTGTATAAGTCCTTCACCTCATGGGTTAAATTTATTCCTAGGTATTCTTTTAGTTGTGATTGCAAATGGGACTGTATATGTGAGTTCTCTTTCAGAAAGTTTGTTATTGGAGTATAGACAAGCAACTGATTTTTGTAAGTTGATTTTGTTCCCTGCAACTTTACTGTAGTTGTTAATTATTTCTATTAGTTTTCTGATAGATTCTTTGGGGTTTTCTGTATATAAGATCATGTTGTCTGCAAACAGCGAGAGTTTCACTTCTTCACTCCCTATTTGGATTCCTTTTATTCCTTTCTCTTGCCTAATTGTTCTGGCCAAAACCTCCAGTACTATGTTGAATAAGAGTGGTGATAGTGGGCATCCTTGTCTTGTTCCTGTTCTCAGGGGGATGGTGTTCAGTTTTTGCCCATTGAGTATGATGTTGGCTGTGGCTTTGTCATATATGGCCTTTATTATGTTGAGGTAATTTCTTTCTATCCCCATTTTGTTAAGAATTTTTATCATAAGTGGCTGTTGGATCTTGTCAAATGCTTTCTCTGCATCTATTGAGATGATCATGTGGATTTTGTTCCTCATTTTGTTAACAGGGTGTATCATGTTGATTGATTTGCAGATGTTGAACCATCCCTGTGTCCCTGGTATAAATCCTACTTGATCATGATGTATGATCCTTTTGATGTATTGCTGAATTCAGGTTTGTTGAGGATTTTTGCATCTATGTTCATCAGTGATATTGGTCTGTAGTTTTCTTTTTTTGTGCTGTCCTTGTCAGGCTTTGGTATCAGAGTGATGTTGGCCTCGTAGAATGTGTTAGGAAATGTTCCATCTTCCCTAATTTTTTGGACTAGCTTGAGAAGGATAGGTATTAAATCTCCTCTGAAAGTTTGGTAGGATTCCCCAGGGAAGCCATCTGGTTCTGGGGTTTTATTCTTTGGGATGTTTTTGATTATTGTTTCAATCTCTTTACTTGTGATTGGTCTATTCAGATTGTCTATTTCTTCTTGATTCAGCTTTGGGAGGTTGTAAGAGTCTAAGAATTTATCCATTTCCTCTAGATTATCCATTTTGTTGGCATATACTTTTTTGTATTATTTTCTTATAATTCATTGTATTTCTGTGGTGTCTGTTGTTATTTCTCCTCTTTCATTTCTGATTTTGTTTATCTGAGCTTTCTCTATTTTTTTCTTTGTATGTCTGGCTAGGGATTTATCAGTTTTATTTATCTTCTCAAAGAACCAGCTCTTTGTTTCCTTGAGCCTTTCTACTGCCTTTTTTTGTTTCAAAGGCATTTATTTCTGCTCTGATTTTTATTACTTCTCTCCTTCTGTTGACTTTGTGCTTTGTTTGTCCTTCTTTCCAATTCAGTTAGGTGTAATTTGAGATTGCTCATTTGGAATTTTTCTTGTTTGTTAAGGTGAGCCTGTATTGCAATGAATTTCCCTCTTAATAAGGCTTTTGCTGCATCCCATATGAGTTGGCATGGCATGTTATCATTTTCATTTGCCTCCAGATATTTTTTTATTTCTCCTTTAATTTCTTCAATGATCCATTGCTTGTTCAATAACATGTTGTTTAGTCTCCACATCTTTGTCCCTTTCTCAGCTTTTTTCTTATAATTAATTTCTAGCTTTATAGCATTATGATTGGAAAAGATGCTTGTTATTATTTCAATTTTCTTAAATTTATTGAGGCTTGCCTTGTTTCCCAACATATAGTCTATCCTTGAGAATGTTCTGTGCACATTTGAGAAGAATATGTATTCTCCTGTTTTTGGATGGAGTGTTCTATATATGTCTATTAAGTCCAACTGGCTTAGCTTTTCATTTAAGTCCACTGTTTCCCTGCTGATTTTTTGTCTGGATGATCTATCCATTGATATGAGTGGAGTGTTGAGGTCCCCTAGTATTATTGTGTTATTATTGATATCTTGTTTTAGGTTTGTTGATAGATGCTTTACGAACTTTGGTGATCCTGTGTTGGGTGCAGATATATTTATAAACATCATTTCTTCATGCTGAAGTGTCCCTTTGATCATTATATACTTCCCCTCTTTGTCTCTCTTTACCTGTCTTATCTTGAAGTCTACTTTGTGTGATATAAGTATTGCAACACCTGCTTTCTTTTGTTTGCTATTGGCTTGGAGTATCATCTTCCACCCCTTCACTCTGACACTGTGTTTGTCATTGGAGCTGAGATGTGTTTCCTGGAGGCAGCATATTGTTGGGTCTTGTGCTTTAATCCATCTAGCCACTCTGTGTCTTTTTTTTTTTTTTTTGAGAATTCAATCCATTTGTGTTTAGGGTTATTATTGATGTATGAGGGCTTAATGCTGTCATTTTATCACTTGTTTGCCAGTTTCCCTGCATTTCCTTTGTTTCTCATCCTTTGTGTTTTGGTCTATCCATTGAATTATGTAGTTTTTTATGATGTGTTTCTTTGTTTTCTCCTTACTTATTCTTTGTGTCTCCGTTCTGCTTTTTTGTTTAGTGGGTGCCCTGAGATTTGTATTCAGAATCTCATGTATAAGACAGTCGATTTTCTGATGGTGTCATTTTTTTAGTCTAAACGGATTCAGTCCCTTTCCTCCTTCCTTCCTAAGTTGTTTTTCTCATATCTTATTCTATCTTGTGTTGTGTGTTTGTGGTTAAAATGACAGAATTTTCTTTGGTTTTGGTGTTTTCCTACCTTTAGCTTAATGCTATAGTTGAATATTTGCTATCCTATTCTGATTCTGTCTACCTATTTATCGCCTTACTATGTGTTTTGGGACCCTTTTCTCCTCTTTTTTCAGGTAAGGGGTTTTATGTGTGTGTGTATGTGGGGGGGGGGGTGTGTCTCGTGGCTATGAAGTCCCTTAGCTTTTGTTTGTCTGGGAAAGATTTAATTTCTCCCTCATATCTGAAGGATATTTTTGTTGGATAGAGTATTCTTGGCTGAAGGTTTTTGTCTTTTAAAGATTTGAATATGTCATTCCATTATCTCCTAACTTTAAGTTTTCTGCAGAGAAATCCACTGAAAGCCTGATAGGGGTTCCTTTGTAGGTTATTTTCTTTTGCCTTGATGCCCTTAGTAATCTTTCTTTATTATTCACTTTTGCCAGTTTTACTACTATATTCCTTGCAGTAGGTCTTTTTACATTGACAATCTAGGAGATCTGGAAGCCTCTTCCACATGGATATCCATCTCTTTCCCTTGGTTTGGGAAGTTCTCTGCTATTATTTCTTTGAACATGCTTTCTGCTCCATTCTCCTTCTCTTCTCCTTTTTTTTTTTTTTTTTTTAAAGATTGGCACCTGGGCTAACAACTGTTGCCAATCTTTTTTTTTCCTTTTTTTTTGTTTTTTTTTTCCTGCTTCATCTCCCCAAACCCCACCTGTACATAGCTGTATATCTTAGTTGCAGGTCCTTCTAGTTGTAGGATGTGGGACGCCACCGCAACGTGACCTGATGAGCGGTGCCATGTCCGTGCCCAGGATCCGAATTGTAGCAGAGCGCACGAACTTAACCACTCAGCCACGGAGCCAGCCCCTCTTCTCCTTCTTGAATGTCTATAATTCTTATGTTGCATTTCCTCATCCAGTTGGATATTTCTTGGAAACTTTCTTCATTTCTTTTTAGTCTTAGTTCTTTCTCCTCCTCTGTCTGGAGCATTTCAGCATGTCTATCTTCGATTATGCTGATATGCTCCTCTATGATGTCCACTCGAGCATTCAGGGAATCAGTATTTTGTTTTATCTCTTCCGTTGTGTCTTTCATCTCTAATATTTCTGATTGATTCTTCTTTATAGTTTCAATCTCTTTTGTGAAGTAGTTCCTGAAGTCGTTGAATTGTTTCTCTACATTCTCTTTTACCTCGTTGAGTTTTTTTATGATAGCTATTTTGAATTCATTCTCATTTAGCTTACATATTTCTGTGTCCTTGGGACTGAATTCTGGGTGTTTGTCATTTTCTCTCCAGTCTGGAGATTTGATGTAGTGTCTGATTTTGTTAGAGGAGGTGGGTCGGGTTTTTGCATTCTATTATTTTGTTGCAGTTACCACCTATTGCCACTGGGTGGGGGTTGAGAGCTGTGTATACAGAGCCCTCTGCCTTCGCTGGAGACCCCAGGCATTGGAGTGGCCAGGGCAGGTGGGGGAAGGGCCGCTTTCTCCTGAATGCTCTCCAGGCTTTCTTGCCCTCACTATCTGGTCTTCTTGGGTGTGGCTTGATGAGGTCACTCCCCCCACAACCCCAGCGAAAGCTTTCACTCCATTAGAGTGCTTCCTATAGGCTGCAAGGGCCCCAGGGAATCCTTGTTCCTGCACATGAGCACTCCCCTCCCCCACTCCTTTCCTCATGGATTCTCCCATAGTCACCATCGCAGTCTTTAGGGGAGGGAGCAAAGTTCTCTCTTACCCCATTCCAGCTCCTCCGGGGGAGGGGGGGGGCTCCAGCCTCTCTGCCCTCCATCATGTGACTGTATGGCTCTCCATTTTTGTGTTGTGTTAGGATGTCTTCTATTGGAGTATGGATGCCCCTTTTCATTGTATGTTGGAAGGGAGAGAGTCCTGGGCAAGTTCACTCCACCATGATGCTGATGTCCTTCTTTTTTTTAAATGATGCATCCACATTATTACTTTTCTTCTCCCTAAAGCCCCCCAGTACATAATGTATATTCTAGTTGTAGGTCCTTCTGGTTGTGCTATGTGGGATGCTACCTCAGCATGGCCTGATGAGCAGTGCTAGGTCCACACCCAGGGATCCGAACCAATGAAACCCTGGGCCACTGAAGCAGAGAACATGAGCTAAACCACTTGGCCATGAGGTTGGCCCTATGTTAAGTCTTCTTTGTGTTGTATCCACATAAGTATATATTATAAGAGTTTCAGAAATTATGTGAAGTTCCTGGAAGTCTAATATGTCCTGGTATAAAATGACGTCTGTCATCACAATTGAGGTTCACACTAAATATCAAGAAAGTGCCCTAGCTGACTTTCATGCAAAGGCAGCAGTGACAGACTCTATAAAGATTATGACACATGTGGATGAAGTCCATTCTGCTTCTGCAAAAAAAAAAAAAAAAAAAAAAATTGACCTCTCATTGACAAACTTTTGGCATCCTGATGTTCTTGTAACGTGGCAACAGTCTGTTCCTGAATGAGAGAAATTAAGATGGGAAAACAATGGCCGTAAAATAAACAAACAATCAGGACTATGGAAAGCCCAAGATGGCCACTTGGTTCTTCCCAGCTCCCCGGAAAAGCACATTTTTCAATTTTATATTCCTTCAACCACTATAGAAAAAACTATTTCTGTCCCCAGAGGCCTCAGAACTCCTCCCTCTGGGTCCTTTGAGCACCTGCAACTGGACTTGTTTCAACTGCCAATTAGCATGACTTATTAATATGTTCTTGTTATCATATGTATATTTTCTGAATGAGTTGAAGCCTTCCCTTGCCACAAAGCTGATGCCCTCACAGTGGCAAAGGAAACTGTTAGAAAATATCTTTCCCACTTGAGGTATACCTTCCACAATCTCCAGTGTTTGAGGCATCTCCTTCACTGCCAATCGTACAAGACTTAATGGAAACCTTACAGACTTCTTGGAATTATCACTGTGTCTATCAATCACCCTCAATCATCAGACACAGTTGGGAGAACTAATGGAAAAACTGGATTCAAGCAGAACAAGTATTAACTACATGGGGCTGCAAGAACTGAGGAGGAGGATGATAATTTTGTGTCTTTTTGTCTGAAACATGACTTTTTTTAATCTCTTGTTTTCCCAGATTTAAGGAAACCATTTTTTTTTTCTTTTCTCTTAAGCTGTCTGTGACTTACAGCAATTTGGTAAATTTTACCTTTGTAAACAGAATTGAAAAAATTACTTTTTCTCCCTACCTGATCCCTCTAGAATTCAGAAAGTCTCAGTGAGTTTTCTTATTTTCATGACAGTCTATTTATTTGCATAAGTTCAATAAGAATCTGTTCTCCCTGTAACAGGACACAATCGGAAACATTGGTTATATTACCAAGGCTGGAATTGACTGGAATGTCATGTTTGAGAGAGACATGCATAAATTCAGATATGACTAAAAGGCTATAAGGAATTAAGATTGACTCTATGAAGCCAATAAAATCCCTTGGAAAACCAGCCTGGTACATACTTACAGAGTTCCTGACAGTCTAACCAGGTGAGTAAAGAAGGTCACTGGCTGGCAGGTGCAAGAAACTCAGGATATGTCAGCAGCCTCAAAAAGAGACAAATTCACCCAAATCTATTAGTGTTGCAGGCAAAATATTTGGCTTGGCTCCTTAGCCTCAAGAAGCTATTGAAATTCAATCTTGAGATTCCTTATGAAAAGCTCCAGCAAAGTAAATTTAAAAGAGCTTATAGGGGCCAGCCCCACGGTATAGTGGTTAAGTTTGGCATGCTCCGCTTCAGCAGCCCATGTTCATAGCTTCAGATCCCAAGTGCAGACCTACACCACTTGTCTTCCATGCTGTGGCAGCACCTCACATATGAAGCAGAGGAAGATTGGCACAGATGTTAGCTCAGGGTTAATCTTCCTCAGCAAAAAAATGAAAACAAAAATAAGAAAGCTTATATGACCAACTGCTGTGTTGTTGCTGTATTTACATAAATAACTAAGCCAAATCCATTGAAACTAGATTCATTTTGCAAACAAATTCGTCTTAATTGCCTATCATTGATAAAATAAGGGTGATTTTAGGGAGAAAAATTATGCTTCAATACAACGTATAATGTACACTTGTGAATGTTAGGTTTCAGTGTTGTTAATTTTCCTTAAAGTTTTGTTATTTACCTAAAAACTAGATGGATCCTAAATTCTTCTAATTTGCTCAAATATTTGCCTACAACTCTCCAAACTAACATTTCCAATTTTTTTCCCACGTTTGACTTGGAATCTTTAAGAACTAAAGCTGCCCTTTTTCCCTGAAGCCCTGCAAACTAAAGCTGAACAACGTGATATAAACTCAAGAGAGATCACCACAACAGTCTGTTTTTAAACAACCATCTTTGTCTGTTGCTGTATAAGCCACTCAGAAAGTTTCCCTGAGCACCCAGTGACATCATCAGAGATGTTTCAACCTGAAAAAGATGCTTCGACTGTGACATCTCAAGATCTTCCTGACTGCCCCCTAGGGTCAGAAACTGGTTTATAATTTGCTCCAACTATTAATTATTGTCTTTCTTCATTTCCATAGACATGCCTCTTATTAAATGCCTGATTGCTTGCACTGTAGACCTCATTCAGGGAGCCCACCTACGTCACTGCCTCCTGCAATGACACACAACTGTTAACTGCGCTGAGCAATGTTGAAGACTAAAGATTAATTCAATGAAATAATGGAACAAAATACCACCTCAACTTTTAATATATGAAACTTCCAGGGAAGTGCACCCCAGGAGGCAGGAGAAAGGGTCACCAAGAGCACGGGGATGGACAGGAACACAGGGGTGTTCTAGAAAAGCTGGCCCACCCTGAGTTATGAACTGCCACACTGGATCCTACTCCATGGCCTCAGTCCCTGTGCAGGCTCAGCTCTCAGACGGAGGCCTGGAGAGGCAAGAGCAAGTGGTCCCAGGGGCCCAGCTGGATGGACAGTGGCAGAGCTGGCCTTTGACCGCACGCCCCTCCCCCCTGTTCCCCTGGGCTGGCCTCTCATCACGTGCCCGTGTCACCCTGCCTGGCCCTGCCCTGCCCCAGGTCATCACCATCTTCAGCCTGGTGGAGGTAGTGCTGCAGGCGGAGGACGCGGCCCTCAAGTACAGCGCCATCCTGAAGCGGCCGGGCACCGAGGGCCTCCTGGGCCTGCAGGACGAGGAGGAGTGTGACCACGACCAGCAGGAGGACTGAGGCTGCGAGCCTGGCCACACCCCACCCAGCGACGTACCAACCTCCCCCACTGGCTTTTAGGAATAAGACCTTTGCACACCAAAGGGGATTTTTAATTTGGTTTTTAACAACTCAGGGTTTTGTTTTTATTTTTTCCTTTTACTTCATTTTTGCTGCTCAGTTTTTAACGAACTGGAGGGGAGCGGGTGGGGCTGGACGGAAGGCTGGGGCCTGGCCAGTGCTCCTGGGAGGCCAGCCCCACTTCTGCCGGGCCACCACTGCCTTCCCCTGCCCAGGAAGCCAGGGGTTTTCAGCTAATCAGTGTCATGGAATAAAATCAAGTGCGAAGCGCTGCCTGGTGTGTGGGGCACTGCGGGGAGGCCGGGGTGGCAGGGGGCGCCTTGGATCCAGGACCAGGGACCTGCCTCAGACTTCACCCCTCACAGGTGAGCTGGGGTCACCACTCTCCAGAACCTTCCTGCCAGTTCCAGGATGATTCACAGAGCTGGCTGCCTGGCAGATTGATGCCAGCACCTCATTCTGGCTGATTAGAAATGTGATTAGTATGCAAGACAGCCTGCTCACCCATCACCCCGCGACAGGCAGCCGTGTCCATCCCCACCCACACCACTTCCTCTCTGGCCGCCAGCCCCATGTGGCCTCAGGAGGGAGAGTGTGGGACCTGTGGCACCCCCTCCCCAGTTCCTAGGCCAAAGCTGAGTGGCCCTGTCCATACCCCTTGGTGGGAGCTAGTGCCTCAGCACCTCTAGTCCCAATCCTGTGCCCTGGCAGCCCCAAGGGAGCACGGGGACAGAGTGAGGGCTGGGCCAGCCAGAGGAGAAGAGGGCCCTCAGATGCGCCTTCCCAACCAGGGAGGGGAAAATGGGCTCCTGGTGGCCCTGGCCTGGCCCAGCGTCATCCTGAGCACCCACTGATCTCATCATCCTCGGGGACCCAGGGACAGAGACGACGCACCACCAAGTGGTGCTCTCGAGATCCCCATGGCCTGACCTCAGCCTGTGCTCCCAGGTTCCCTGCCAAACTGGGCAACCAGAGGTGGGTTTCGCCAAGAGCCACCAGAAACTAGGGTGAGAACCACAGTGCCCAAGCTCCTACCACATCGTTTCCTGGGGTGTTGGTATTGACGAGCTCATGTGACCTGATCACAGAGAATTTTCCTCAAAGAACAATTAAATACAGAGCCTGGGAGCTCAGGGCAGATCAGAGCCCCCATGGAGTGGTGCCCTCAGGGAGGCGGTGGGTCAGAGGGCAGGGCCTCCCTCTCGGGCAGCATGGACCCAGGCCAAACACCCCTCCTTACTGCCCCAGCACCCACCCAACCCCGCTGGTGAAGCGTAGCTGGTGAAGTCAGCAGGGAAGATCTTTGCTGCCTGAGCCTGCTTGGGAGGCAGAGGCTGGCCTCCCCCTGATGTCCCTAGAGCGATGGGGCCACAGCAGCCCCTGCCCAGCCCACCCCACTTGACAGGCCTGGAAACTGCACCCAGAAAAGAGGCAGGTCTCTGCGCAGGTGACAGCAAGTCTGTGCCCAGTCAGGTCCAGGGCGTAGGCACCCCCCTAGCAAAGTGCAGAGGCTGGAGAGTGTATTCGCAGTCAAGAAGGGACAGCACCCAGAAGAAGGTGCAGGCAGCAGCCCCCATGGGTGAAGGCCTGAGGATTGAAGGTCCCTGACACGGCTGTGGACGTCTGAGGCCACTGGGTCAGAGAGGACGTCCAAGGTGACGCTATTGGTAGGACGGGGTGGGTGACCACGGCACCTGCGTGCCAGCCGGGGAGTTGGCAGTCCATCCTAGGGCAGGGCAGAGCCACGAGGCTTTTATCAGGGCCGAGACATGATACCACCTCTGGTCTCCCTCTCATTTATTCAACAACAGTGAGTGCCTCGTGTGCACAGAGGCCTCAGGGAGCCTGGTGGCTGTTTCCTGGTCAGGCCCCAAGGCAGGGCTGTGCTTGGTCAGTGGAGGGAACTGGAGGGCAGAGCGTTGGGGTGGAAGGAGCTAGAAGGAGAGCCACGGGGGCTGAGGCGCCAGGCTCAGCTTGGCCTGTCTGGTAACGCTGAGGACTTTCTTGGAAGGGTTTGAGCAGAAGAGGGGACCAGCCAGCGTCCCTGGGCTGTATGCTGAGAGTAGACGTCGGGGCTCCCATGCCAGCTGGGGCCAAGGGCCAAGGGCCGGGGTGGAGGGCAGAGTGGGCAGGAGCTGCAGGGGTGGTGAGAGGTAGTCCAGTCGGGGGCAGTAGTGAAGGTCAGGCTGACAGGATTTGCCGAAGGAGTGGGTGTGGGTGTGACAGGAGGGGTGAAATGCGGCAGAGCCGACGTCGGGCGGGGTGTCCTGGGGACACAGCCCCAGTTTAAAGCCTGGGGGGACTCAGAGGACTGACCGTCTGAGGTCAGGAAGATGAGAAGGACGAGCCCAGAGGGGTGGGGTCCTGAGCCTTCAGGAAGATTCCTGTCTCTTCACTGCAATGGAAAGAAGCCCCACGTGAAGTGGCTTTAGGAGGAAGGGAATTGATTGGAAGGCTCCTGGGTCGTATTTGAACTAGCAGAAAAGTCCAGAGCACGGGGGCTCCTCCAGGTCACCTGGGGCCCAGAAATCCAGTGCCTGCATGGCTCTCTGCCTCCCTTCTGTTCTGCTGCTTCCTCTCCTCCTGGTGTAGACGGCTCTGGAAACGTGAATTTCTGTATCTTGCAACCTGCCCTGCTGGAGAGAGTGTGACACTCCTTCCCAGTTCTAGCCAGCAGAGAATGGAGCTGATGCCCACCTGCAGCCCCAGGAGAGCGATGTCATGGTGCAGAAGGGTCTCCTGGGGACCTGTGCGCTTGGGAGGGATGGGCAAGAAGCTGGGGAGCAGGTCTCAGAAAGATGAGGCCGCGGGGGAGACAGCCCCAGATGCCCCCTGCAGCTGCTCTGACTCCAGAGCAGTGATGGGCCACGAGGTAGGAGGCTGGAGGCCAGGTGGGAGGGGCTGTGAATCCAGGTGAGAAGAAAGCCTGAGAGAAGGAGCAGATGCCAGGTGTCCAGACAGACCTGACGCAGCTGGGTACTGAAGTCACGGACAAGCATGGGCTCCCGACAGAGGAGCAGTGAGGACAGCCCTGGGGGAGTGGGTGTGGAAAGGATGGGGGCAGAGAATGGAGGTCAGAGAATGAGGCCGAGTCGTGCAGTGGGGTCAGGAGAGTGTCGATGCTCAGCAAGGGGTGGGAAGCAGCTGCCTTCACAACAGCGGAGACGTGGAAACACCCGCAGTGTCCGTCAGCACATGAATGGA
The DNA here is from genome assembly GCF_041296235.1 of Equus asinus. Classification (NCBI taxonomy): domain Eukaryota; kingdom Metazoa; phylum Chordata; class Mammalia; order Perissodactyla; family Equidae; genus Equus; species Equus asinus. The sequence goes on along the minus strand of NC_091808.1, from coordinate 8,544,392 downwards.
TGGAGAAGATGTGGTGCGTGGATAGAATGGAAGAAGGAAATCCTGCCATTTGTGACATGGAGGGACCTGGAGGACACTACGGTAAGTGAAATAAGCCAGGCTCAGAAAGACAAATGCTGCGTGTTCTCGCTTTGTGGAATCTAAAATCAAAGAGCGTAGAATGGTGGTTTCCAGGGGCTGAGCAGGGGAGAAAGAATGGGGAGATGGGGAAAGTATGAAGTTTCACTTAGGGGCTGAGTGAGTTCTGGGGGTCCGACGTGCAGCCTGGGGGCTGTGGTTGATACTGTGTTGCATACTTGAAATTTGCTAAGCGGGTAGATCTTAAGCGTTCTCACCACAAAAAGAAGATAGTAACCATGAGGTGGTGGCTGTGTTCCTTGATGGTGGTGATCATTTCACAGTATATACGTATATCAACACCTTCAAGACCAACAATTCCTGTCTGTCAGTTATACCTCAGTGAAGCTGATAATTAATAGAAATGGAGTCCGTGCCCTCCCCTTGAATCTGGACAAGCCTCTGTGGCTGCTAATAGGCAGAAATGTGGCAGAAGTGACACTGAGCCAGTGTCCAGGCCTGGCCCTAAGAAACTGGCAGCTCCTTCCTGTCTCTTGGAGTCCAGCTGCCATGTGGTGAGGAAGCTCAGCGACGCCATGGAGGAGCCCCATGGAGAGGACCCAGCTTGTCATCCGTGTGCCCGAGCCATCCTGGAAGGGGGTCCCTCGGCTCCCGTCCAGCCACCCCAGCTGAGGCCACACAGAGCAGACACAAGCTGTCCCCGTCCAGCCCTGCCCAAATGGCAGTTTGGACCAAATGAACAATTGTTTAAGGTTGTTTGGGGATGGTTCGTTACACACACAGATCCCAAGAACAGATCATCGATAGAACAGATCAATAGAGTTTACAGTTGACAAAGGAAGAAGCATGTAACTTAGAAACTGGTAACTATCAAAATAAAAAGCCGGGGGGTGGGGGGGGGGGAAGTGGTTGCCTCTGAGATGCGCAAAGGCAGAGAGGGAGAGAGGAAACTGCTGGTTTTGTTTTGCTGTGACAAACCTCGTGGATCTATGTGCTACTTTAAACTACATTCATGTACAAGTTGGACAAAAAGAAAAACCGAAGTTAGAACCCCCAAAAATCTTTTCCCTTAGGAGGAACGGATCTACAGTTGGTTTAAAAGGCAGCTTGTACATTCAGCAGCAGGTGTATTAAAGAGTCCGTTACTCCAGAAACAGAAAATTCCTGCTGACGGGCACCCTGATACTCGCCCTCTGTTAAAAGGCCGCCTGCGGTCTTCTCCTTACAGACTCGGTAGCAGTCTCAGGGTGACAAGTCCTGGTGCTTCAGTGGAGCCCCCAGGGGCCGTGTTTCTTCTGTGTCTGGGCCATGGCCTGGAGTCCAGGCTGAGGGCTTAGCCCCTGGGCAGCCGGCCAGCCAGGAAGCAGCCGCCCGACCTGGGGAAGGGCCGGACTGCAGGTGAGGCTGCCTCCAGCTGTGGCGGCTGTGCAGGAGGGCTGTGCCTCGGGCCCTTGCTGGGCCTGGACCACAGAGGCATTCAGGGGCTGGAGTCACAGACTTCAGGGTCATTGGAGTTGGGAGCGGGGAGAGTATTGAAGCTGAGTAATGATTTGAACCCTGGTGCATTGGAGGGGGAGGAGGATGCCTTTCACAATAATAAGGTTCTGGAGGTGCAGGGAGGGTATATTCAGCACTTGGAATGATGAGTTTGAATTTGCACATAACTGACTTAGGTTTGTAGAGGAGCAAGAAACTTTTCTCTATCCTTCTGGGTTGTTTTGCCTAGTTTAAGAATTAAATTCACATGAGACAGAAGAGCAGTAGAAAATCGGACAGTTTATAACAATGTATACATGGGAGAGACCCAGGAAAACTGAGTAATTTGCCAAAATGGCTGAAGCCACCACCTTAACTACCATCTTCAGCTAAAGAGAAAAGATGATGGGGGTAGTTCTTGGGACTTCAAAGGGGAGGTACCAACTCCCATGGAGATGGAAATGAAAATGATTAGTAAACAAATGTTTGCCAACGGGACAACAGGACAAGGAGAGGACTCTGATCAAAAGGGCTTTGCCAGGTTCCTCCCTGCCCACCACACCTGGTTCACATTATGCTAAGTTATCTCTGGCGATAGCTGCTGCCTGGAACAGGCCTTCTATCTGAAATTCTCTTAGACAGTTAGGGGGAAGGTCAGTTTCTTCCTGAGTCTTTTATTCTTAAAAATAAGCCAAAAAGACGCGATTTAGGGTAGCAAATTCTGCTCCCCTCCAGGTTACAAATTTAAAACCTCATGGTAAGATAACCTCTCTGAACTTTCTCTGTCTTCTTAGGGGTTTTTAATAGTTTGGGGTGGTTTTTTTTTTTCTTTTCAGTATATAAAGAGCCACTTTAGAGGGGAAATTTATTTAAATCATTTATTTTAATTAAAGTCGTTTTACTCAACCAGGTTCGTGAACACACACGATGTGTTCTTTGATGTTCATAAATCGTACACTGCTCAGTTCTGGAAAGCAGTTAGCCAAAAGTTGAAAAAGCAACAGAAACTGCAGTTCAAAATAGAATGTGAAACAGAAACTCTCCTTAGCATATTTCACCATAATAGGTTTTCAAACTAACCTAGGTGCTGTTGGAATAAAATCGTCCTCCTGGCTGTTGTGACATAAGATCAAAGTTAAATTCCTGAGGACGGTTCCAGGAGTCCTCGACTCTCCCAGGCTTTCATTTCCGCAGGTTCTGTATCGATGCCCAAACCACCTTTCAGCCACGGAGTTGTCCTTCAGACGTCACCCTCGGAAGGAGGACTTTGGTCTGTGACTTGCTGGAAAGCCGCCTGCCAGCCCATCCCTGCCCCTGCCCCTGCCGTCACCGCTGGGCAGAGGGGCGGCCGGGCCTCTGCCAACTCTGCCGGGAGCTCAGCACCTGCCTGGCCGAGTGTCCCCTCTACCCCTGCGCCCCCTGTCTCAGGCAGGCTGAGCCCCCAGGCTCAGAGCTGCAGACGGGGCTCTGCGCTGCTGAGAGTCCTCCCGGGAACTCCCTGGAAGGGGGCCTGGGGTGTCTCCTCCTTGGTGGGAAGGTCCCCTTTCCTGTCCCCAGCCAGGTACCTGAGCCTAGTGCTTTGTGGAAGGGGGGTGGCTGGATGTTGCTCTCTGGGAGGTGGAACTGGCCCGAGGGAGGCTCTGCCTGCACAGCCCCTAATCAGCAAGTTTTAACATTTGCTTTCGGGGAACGAGCCACTTGGTTGAGCATCTGGCCGGTTGTCTGGCTTTCAGACACTCAGGCTGCGACCCCCTCGCCAGTGTTCCAGACCTGCCCTTTCCAAAGGTTAGGGCTTCGCCTCCTCCTCCCCCCCACCCTGCTGCCCTCCCCCTCCAGAACTGCCTCTGCCACCGGGCCCTGTGCTAATGAAGTCCCCGCGACAGCCCTGTGATACAGGGACTGTTAATTTTCCCGTTTCCCGGATGAGGGAATTAAGGCTTGGAGAGGTGAGTGCCGGAGCACACCCAGGAAGCGGTGGAGACTGCAGTGCAGTCCAGGTCTGTTGACTGTTTCAGATCAGTGTTGCTCACACTCTTCCTGCATCACTTTGACGAGGGCGAGCCATAGCCACGAGCTGCCTGCACCATCACTGATTCAGATCATTTACTTAACATTGTTCTTTAAATGAGCTCAGTTTTTCCTCGAGTTTATTCGAAAAGGAAGCTTCGAAGTACCACAAATGGAAGATCACCATGTCTTGCCATAAATAGAAGGCATCTCTAGATTTCGAACAAGCGAAAAAAGCAATATGATTAAATTCTCCTTGGAGCCTGTGCCTGCCGGGACTCTAGGTGTCAAGCATGCTTCGTCTGTCTCAGAAGGCAGGTGACAGAGCTGGGGTGCTGTTACAGACATCGCAGAGCCAACGGAGAGTCTCTCCTTGACATTATCACAAAGGTCGGGGGGAGTTGAAAAGGTAATAACTTTCTCATTTTGAAGTTCAATGCGACTCCGTGTCTTGCCTGCATACCAGCTCAAACATCCCCCATGCCACCTAGAACAATCTGGAGGACCACACTTTGGAAATCTGTGTATCCCACACTTTGGAAAATGCTGGTTAAAGCGAAAATGGGAAACAGGAGCAACAGAAGCACCTAATCTTCATCAAATTCCAAGATCCTTCCTTCCTTCCTTCCTTCCATATAGCAAACATTCAGAAGAAAGCATAACACATACAGGTGTTTTCTTTTTAAGTTCTCAGTTTATTAATCCTGTCATGATAATCTGCACAGTCACCACAAAGTCACTGCAGAATCTGTACTCCTGTTGTCCAATCTCCAGCTCACTCTGCCAGCACCCATTGGCCTTCGCAGTCCCCTGACTCTCTCCATTCTGTTCTTACGTTCCTTTTGCTGTTTTCTTAAAGTCTTTTTCTGCTCGTACAGGCCATGTCTTACAAGTCTATGTTTAGGTTCATTTTGCTTCGCATAATCCAAAGAATGATAAATCATGCCAAAGTCAGTTGTCTTCCCACCACCAAAATGGGTTCTGAATCCAAATGCGAAGATGGCATCTGGTGTGGTCTTGTACATTTTAGCTAGTTTCTCCCGGATTTCTGTCTTAGATACTGTTGCCTTCCCAGGGAGAAAGATGTCAATGACCGTTTTTTCCGCTGAAGTCATCAGTGGTTCATGAACTTCCTGGTCCAGATAGTTGCTGTGTCCTTCATGATGGTGGTTGATCCTGAGGCAGCCAGGGAGGAAAGGAGCTGAAGGTATGGTTTAGAGAATAATTATGGTTTTGAACACTGAATTCACCACCACCCAAATCAAGAAATAGAAGGTGGCCAGGGTCCCCCCACCCCACCCCATATACCCTTTGCCTTCACAACCCAGCCCTTCCTTCCCCACCAAAGGGAACCACTGAATTCTTTGCATATCTTTTCTCATCCAAGTTTTATCTGCAATACGGTTTAGTGTTGCCTGTCTTTGAACTTCATGTCAATGCAAGACGGGCTCTGCTGTCTGCATTCTTCTATGATTAGCATCTTTCCCTCAGCATTGCTTGTGAGATTCAGTTAATCTGACGCATGTAACAAATACCCTCAGCATTTCTGTTGCTGTATAGTCTATACCATTTATGAAAACACCCAACGTGTATCCTTTCATCCCCCGATAACCACTTGGGCTGTTTCTCACTTTTTGCTGTTGAACCGGTGCTGCTTTAAGTGTTGCCACATACGTCTGGGACCACGGATCCGCCACGATATTTACCCACGAGGAGAATCGCTACGTCATCCGAGAGGCACATCTTAGTGTCACTGGAGAACGCTCGTGTGTGCAGCTCCAGTTCCTCTGCCTCCTCTCCGGTGCATATCGTGCTAGGGCTTTTTGGCCTTTGCCATCCTGGGGGCCTGTAATATCGCCACCGGGTTTGTTCTGCCTCCGTGGAACACCTTTTCAACGTCATCCTGTGTGAAGAAGCTGTCCCACAGGAGGAGGAAAGGGAGCTCTGGCGGAGGCAGATCCGAGAGTGGTGGGCCGAGAAACAGCAGCTACAGGAGAGGGATTTGGAGGAGTGGGTGTTTTGAGGGCCAGTGTAGGGAGGGAGCCAGCAAGGAGAGCAGGGCCCAAGGAGGGGCAGATCCTGAGAGCCAGAGTGCAGAAAGTGCCACACCATGTCCCACATCCCTCTTCCACAGCGATCACCTTTCTCTGGCAGCAACTACGCGACCTGCCTCTGTGGGCTCCCCCTCCTCCACCAGCACCCCTCCATTAGCATCCTGGAGGTGAACTCCACAGCCCAGAATCCTGCCCTCTCTTCACACTCAGCCTCAACGCCCTGAAGCACAGCCCTCTGCACCTCATGCCAGGCCTCAGTGTCCAAGGCTGGTGTAATGGGCTCCCTCTACCAACATTTGCCTTCTGGGGCCTTCCTTTGGGCTTTGCCACCTCTCCTGACCTCAGATGCCGACCTGGTGCTGACCCTTGTGTGGGTCAAGATTCCCAGTGGTGTGAGAACCAGTGACGTGGTATAGTGTAATCCCTGGCGTCCCCAGGTGTGCCCCAACATGTGCCCTCCAACTCCGCTGAGCCCCACAACATATCTCGGCAAACATTTGTCTTCTGTGGCCCCATGGACACCCTGAGGCCTGTGCTGCCTCCGGTTCCTTCCGAGGGGGCCTCAACAGGCCCTGCCAGGTGTTCTCCATCAGGGCCCATCTGCTCCTTGCAAGTGAAGAGCCTGGGTCCCTGGGCCCACAGCTGCCAGCCTCACACAGGCAGGGGGCTTCCCCCTCCTGCTGTCAGTGCCTTTGTGGGACCCCTGAGAACTCTCGCTGGCTGACCTCCACATGACACCTTCTGTGAGCCTGTGACCTTGCGGCCAGGCCCCTGCTGCGCTCTCCTGGGCACCCCTTTCTGGGCCATCCTCGCCCAAGACATGGTGCAGCTACTGCTCTGTGAGCAGCGCTGACCTCCCTGTGACCAGCTTTCTTGATGGCCCCTCACTCAGGAGGCTGGGAGGAAGGACAGGTGGCCCAGCCTCCTCTCCTGGCCCCAGAATGACAGGAGCAGGTAGGACCAGAGACGGGAGACGTGTCATCAGAAGTGCTGGCTGGGCCGGGCTGAGATGACCTCCCCAACTCAGTGCTCACCCAGTGCCCACCTACCTGCATGCTGCACCCCAAGTGGTTTAGGAGGCTCAGCACACCCTGATCCCAGGAAGTCTGCCCAGTGTGGCACCAGGGAAAAGAGGGCAAAAAAAAAAAAAAAAATCAGGGAGGCAGGCTGCCCCGGTGGCCTTGCAAAGCCGGGTCGTAGCCACAGACTTTGAATGTGGACAGACATCCTTTGATTACTGCAAGTGATGTGGGGTCTGTGTTTGGTCTCAATCCTGCTCAGGCACGTGACAAAATTCACAAGAAACCGAGGCAGATCATAGCAGATGATTGCTTAACGTCATCATAAGAAGAGCATTAAAAGGGGCTTCACACTACACACCTATCAGAACAGTCAAACTAAAAATAGTGACAATAGCAAATGCTGGGGAGAATGCAGAAAAGCAATGAGTCATACGTCGCTGGTGGGAACGGAAAATGGCGCAGCCATTCTGCAAAACAGTTTGGAGTTTTCTTTCTTTCTTTTTTTTTTCATAGCCTTTATTTATAATAGCCCAAACTGGATCAGCCCAGATGCCCCAGGACAGGTGATGGTTAAACACTCTGTGGTCCACCCATCCCGCCAGATGCTCCTCAGAGATGCAAAGGCGTCAACTGCTCACCCATGCTTGGATGACTCTCCAGGGAATTATGCTGAGTGAAAAAGAGCCAATCCCAAAAGATGGCAGGATCCCATTTATATAACTTATTTGACATGACAGAATTGTAGAAATACAGATCAAGTGTTAGGGACAGAGCGGGGTGGGAGGAAGGTGAGATGGTCATGAAGGTATCTGTGGGGTCGGAGCTGTCCAGTGTCTTGACCGTGATGGTGTTACGTGAGCCCACGCGTGTGATGAAGTGGCATAGAACTACACACACACTCGCCAATGAGTGCGTGTAAACGGGAAATCTGAGTAGAAATCTGAAAATCTGGAGATTGTTTCATTGGGGAAAACTGGGCAAAGTTTACGAGGGATCTCTCTGTATGATTTCTTACAACTGCCTGTGAATCTCCAGTTATGTCAAAAACTCCAATTCGAAGGGGTTGCTGGGAATTCACTGGACTGAGGACTGACTTAGAGTAACAGACCTTTCACCTACGACCTGGTAAAAAGAATCAATTAATCAATTAAACGCCTTCCCAGCAATTAGTCTGCCCTGATCTTTAGCCAAGAATTTCCCTGCATAGCAAGAGGATGCAGAGGGTAGAGGGAGTTATGAGGGCGTTTGACAGAGGCCAGGACTGATTCCTGGAGGGGATATGTTTTCCAAAGAGGGAGGAGGACCCAGGAACACTCTGCCTGAGGGGATGGCATGGTGAGGAGTGAGGCTGGGCTTGGGGATGCTGGTGGCCGATGCAGGCCCACTGGTTTGGGGGACCAAACCCTTGGCTCAGGTGGTGAGGAGGCCCGAGCACAGATGGAGCTACTGTGGTCCGCTGGAGTGGGCAAAGCTGGGAAGAAGAATTTTCTTTGAAAAGAATTTTAGATTGTGGCCAAAAGCACAAGGTAAAATTGAGCATCTTAACCATTTTTACCAGTTCATTACAGTAGCGCTGAGTATATTCGCATTGTCGTCGACAGATCTCCAAAACTTTTTCAGCTGGTAAAACCAAAACTCTAAACCCACTCAACAACAGCTCCCCACGTGCCCTCCTCCCCGGCCCTGGCAACCACCGTTCGACTCCCTACTTCTATGCATGTGACCACTTTAGATACCTCATATAGAAAGAATCTCGGTGTTTGTGTTTTGGGGACTGGCTTATTTCACTTAGCATCACATGCTCATGGCTCATCCATGTTGTAGCATGTGTCAGAATTCCTTCCTTTTTAAGGCTGAATAATATTCCATTGTACAGATGTGCCTCACTTTGTTGATCCATTCATCTCTTGAACCCAATGAACCCAGACAAATGGATAAACACAGTTTATGCTTTGGAACCCAGCCTGAAACCTCTCAGCTCCTTATCAGGAGCTACAGTTGCGGGTATGCTATGGAACGAAGAGACTCACCCCTGGATTCCACCTACCTGTCCAAGGGAACAGAGATCAACCTCATGTACGGGGCTCTGGGCCCCACCACTGCCAACGCCCTGTAAACAGGCACACTCCCCCCAGCCCCATGCCTATGTACACGCAAGCTGGTCCAGCCCAGCCCTCCATAATTGGAGACAAGACAAGGCCCACATTCAGTTGTCACCACCAGCTACACCCTTTTCCAATGCACAAAAACTCTGGGCCCAGGTTCCTGGACACCCACTCCAGCCCAGTGCATGACCCACCCGCCCAGGTCAAGTCTGGCGAGATGCCCTTGGGTGGCGGGGCAGCATCAGGCATCAAAACTCAGGCCCCTAGCCCAGGCGCTGTGCTTCCCACCTCAGCTCCTTCAGCACCCAGAGTCCAGGCTGGCCACTGCTGGCTCTCAGGAAATACCGAACAACTCAGGAGAGAAGACGGAGGGTCGCCCACACTGGGGGAGCAGAGGGTTGGGAGTGGCCCTGTCAGAACTCTGCAAATGCTCCTGACCCAAGGGCATGTGCCCCCTAATCCCCACTTTACCCTGGGGAGACAGCTGGGGACTCTGCTGTGAGGGGTGGACCTGCCTTTCTCAGGACCCCTGCCCTGAGTCTCGCTCAGCCACACCCTACCACTTCCCTTCTGCCAGCATAGCTTAAAGTCACAAGGCAGGGGTGGGGTCAGGGTGGCTGCCTGGGGCACTGGGAGGGACAGGGAGCCTTTTACAGACAGGGAGAAGTCCTCCCCTGCTTTCAGCCCAGGCAGCTTGTAGTGCAGCTGGTACCCTGGTGTTCCGTGTCTCCCGACTCCCAGCCTCGCTGTCCTCCCGCCATCCCACAGGCATGCGGGGAGCCTGGGTGCTGTTGCTGCTGCTGGGCCTGAGGTTACGGCTCTCCCTTGGGGTCATCCCAGGTAATCAGGCCCTCCTAGCCTCCCCCGAAACTCAGGGTGCTCCCCCGCAAGGCTGACCCAGCCTCCACTCTCTCCTTGGCCAGTTGAGGAGGAGGACCCGGCCTTCTGGAACCGCCAGGCAGCCCAAGCCCTGGACACCGCTAAGAAGCTGCAGCCCATCCAGACGGCCGCCAAGAACCTCATTATCTTCTTGGGGGACGGTGAGTATGCCAGGCCTGTCCCTCCCAAGTAACCCCCACAACCCGGCCACCCAAGGCAGCTGTGTGGACACAGGTCAGCCTTGGGGACTCAGGCCTGACACGAGGTGCTCCTTCAGGGATGGGGGTGCCCACGGTGACAGCCACTCGGATACTGAAGGCGCAGATGGATGGCAAGCTGGGACCCGAGACGCCCCTGGCCATGGACCACTTCCCCTACCTGGCTCTGTCCAAGGTAAGGGCCCGGGGCCTCAGGGAGCTTCCCTCCAGAGGGGTGGGTGAGTAGGGAGCCAGGCAGGAGGGAAGGCCCCAGAGGGCTGTGCCTGAGTTAGGGGCTGGGACAGTGAGGATGGGCCCCAGGTCCTGAGGCACGATCCAGGTGTCTGCCCCAGACTGGAGCTGAAGGCATCTCTGTCCCCAGACATACAACGTGGACAGACAGGTGCCGGACAGCCAGGCACAGCCACGGCCTACCTGTGCGGGGTCAAGGCCAACTACCAGACCATCGGTGTGAGTGCGGCCGCCCGCTATAACCAGTGCAACACGACGCGTGGCAATGAGGTCACCTCCGTGATGAATCGAGCCAAGAAAGCAGGTGGGTTTGTGGCCGGCATATGGGGCAGGGGCCGGGGAAGGCTCAGAGACCTCAGTGGTCCACCCTCACCTCTGTCACCCACAGGGAAGTCAGTGGGGGTGGTGACCACCAGCAGGGTACAGCATGCATCGCCAGCCGGCACCTACGCGCACACGGTGAACCGCAACTGGTACTCGGACGCTGACATGCCTGCCGAGGCCCTGAAGGAGGGCTGCCAGGACATCGCCACGCAGCTCATCTCCAACATGGACATTGATGTGCGACACAAATGGCAAGGGGGAGGAACGGGGCTGAAGGGATGGGCCCACACTGGCCACAGTCCCAGGCAGCCAACAGCTGAGCCCTGGGGCCCAGCAGGGTCTCCAGGGGCTTGTGGACCATTTAGAATGTATAGCAGGGGACAGACCATTCCCACAGACCTGGGTGGGGAGCTAGGAGATGTCTGAGGAGGGGGCCAAGGCCCGGCCAGGCCCCAAGCCCACCTGCCATAATCCTCTGGCCCCAGGTGATCCTGGGCGGAGGCCGCAAGTACATGTTTCCCAAGGGGACCCCAGACCCTGAGTATCCGAATGATGCCAGCCAGAACGGAACCAGGGTGGACCAGCGGAACCTGGTGCAGGAGTGGCTGGCCAAGTACCAGGTGATGGGGGCTCGTGGGTGCAGGGCTAGCAGGGACAAGGGCAGGGCTGCAGGTCGTAGGGCCACGGGCTGAGGTCTGGTTCTGCCCCTCCCAGGGTGCCCAGTATGTGTGGAACCGCACGGCGCTCATCCAGGCGTCCCAGGACCCCTCTGTGACACATCTCATGGGTAATGACCCCACCCACCCCACCAGCCTGCCCTGGACGCCTGGGTCCTCACATGGCCAAGCCTGCACAGACACGTGGCTGCCATGGACCGTGCCACTCTCCAGCCTGCCCGTCACCCAAATCCCCTTTCCCACAGGCCTCTTTGAGCCAGAGGACATGAAATATGAGGCCCATCGAGACCTCACCCTGGACCCATCCCTGACGGAGATGACCAAGGCGGCCCTGCGTGTGCTGAGCAGGAACCCCAGTGGCTTCTACCTCTTCGTGGAGGGTGAGTGAGTGGCAGCCCCTCCCTGAGCAGAGGGGGGTAGGCAGGCTGGGCATCACCTACCTCCCACATGGGCTCCCTAGGGGGCCGCATCTACCATGGTCACCATGCTGGAACCGCTTACCTGGCACTGACCGAGGCCACCATGTTCGATGATGCCATTGACAAAGCCAGCCAGCTCACAAGTGAGGAGGACACACTGACCCTTGTCACCGCTGACCACTCTCACGTCTTCTCTTTTGGTGGCTACACACTGCGTGGGAGCTCCATTTTAGGTGGGTCCAGGGAGGGTGACAGTTGCTGTTTCCTAAATTATATGGTGCAAATTGCTCTGAGCCTCAGTTTCCTCATCTGCCAATGGGGTCATCACAGCAACTGCCTTGTAGGGTTCTTGAGAGGATTAAGCCAGTGACCAGGCACGAAGTACCTGGTCTCAGCACACAGGGGGCGCTGCACACGCCGTGGTGAGCGCGATCACAGGGCCCCTCTCCCGCAGGGCTGGCCCCCAGCAAGGCCTCCGATGGCAAGGCCTACACCTCCATCCTGTATGGCAATGGCCCAGGCTATGTGCTCAGAGGTGGTTCCCGGCCAGATATCAACGAGAGCCAGAGCAGTGAGTACAGCGTGTCAGCAGTCTGGGGTGGACCACGGTGGGAACTCGAACTCAGTGGGAGGGAGGAAGGAGGCAGCCCACCCTGCCCGCGCTGAGCCCCCACCCTCCGTCCAGTGGACCCCGCGTACAAGCAGCAGGCGGCCGTGCCGCTGTCTTCGGAGACCCACAGTGGCGAGGAGGCGGCGGTGTTCGCGCGCGGCCCGCAGGCGCACCTGGTGCACGGCGTGCAGGAGCAGACCTCGTGGCGCACGTCATGTCCTTCGTCACGTGCCTCGAGCCCTACACGGCCTGCGACCTGTCGCCCCCCGCCACCTCCACCGACAACGTGAGTCCTCGGCCCACAGAGAGCACGCATCTCGGCCCCACCGATGCCGCGCTCCCCGGGCCCGCCGCTGGGCCGCCGTCCCTGCCGCTGCTGGCCGGGCGCTGCTGCTGCTGCTGCTGCTGCTGCTGCTGCTGCTGCTGCTGCTGCTAGTGTCAGCCACCCACTGACCGCCCCACCCACCCCAGGGCCCGGGACCCCATCGCTGGGTCTCCTGCTCACTCCGCCCGGGGTTTCCCTGCACCCGGACCAGCGAATCTCCATCTCCAGGCCCCACCTTGGAGCCCCCACCCGGGCCCTACCGCCTGGCCTTTCCCTGCTGACGGTAAAGGAGCCTCAAGTGGCGCAGCGGCGCCCTGGTCAGCCAGCGGCCGCGCGAGGGCCCGATTGACCTGGTGCCCTGGAGGCCGAGGCGATGGCTTTCCTGCAGCATCCGTGGCCCTCGGCTGCTCTCGATTGCCCGCCCCAACCTCTGCGGCCCAGAAAATCTTCGGATGCACCCTGGGATCCGAGACCTCGGACCCCTGGAATCGCCGGAGAGAGCGGCTTCCTGCACCCCGCCCTGCAGGCGCCTTGCTGGCCCAGGAGGCTGCTCTGGCCAGGATGCCCAGGGGGTGCGGGGGGCGGTGAGTTGAGGACTCAGGCGGGGTGGGGTGGGAGGCCGGCGTTTGACACAAGCCCTCCCTCCGCTCCCCCTCCTAGGGGCCCGGTGGTACCTTTAAACAGAGAGGAGACAGCGACACAGAAAGGGGAGGAGACTTGTCCCGAGTCACTCAGCTACTGAGGTGGTCACACACACACGTCTACTCCTGTGGCCCCCCTGGCCGGTGTCCCCTCCCCGTGTGCCCACTCCAGGCTGGAGATCCAAGGAGCATCCAGAGAAGCCGTGGGCATAGGCCAGGCAGCCCCAGAGCAGGCGGCCCCCTCCCCAAAACCCTCTGGGCTCAGATCTGTGAGCTGAGGGGATCGCCAGCCTCCCAGAGGCTCTGTTCCTCTGAAAGGGACAAAGCAATAATCAAATAAACTGTTCTACAATGTAATACCAGTAGTGATATGTTCTAGAAGAAAAATCATTCCTGTGTGGGGGCACAGAGTGTGTCTGTGAATGAGGGAAAGAGGCAGAGAATTCAGATCAGGCAGTCAGGGAGGGGCCGCCTGAGGAGCAGACAGTTGAACAAAGACAGAAGGAAGTGAGGGCTTGACAGTGCAGAAGGAACAGCCATGCAAAGGCCCTGAGGCAGCAATCAGCATGTGGTATTCCAGGCCAGTCAGTAGCTGCATCAGAGTTGGGCTGGGTGAGGTACAGGAGGTAAAACCTGAGGGATAAGGAGGGACAGGGAGCAGATGGGGGAGGAGCTGGGACGGTTCCAGAGTGTGGAATGTGATCAGAGACTTTGAGCAGGGGCCTGACATGACCTGACTCTTGGAAAATAGCACTCTGGCCACTGAGGGGAGAAGAGTCTATTCTGCTTTGATGGAGGGAGGGGGGCAGAGGTGGGAGCTGGGAACCCAGAGGGGAGGTGCAGATGCCACAGCCGCATCCGGGAACATTCTGGAGCCCCCACTCCAACACGGCTACACTTACCGAGTCTCTCACCCACCCAAAGGGGACGTTTAAAAGGATTCTAGGAAGGGGAAATCAATCATATTTTTCAATAAGTTTTTACAAAGTTACAGATCTATTTGCACAATTACAAAGGTGCCAAAAAGCACCTTGCTCTCACTAGAAATATTAATACAATTGAGTGTGCTTTCTTATTTACTATAGTCTTGATTGAACACTGTTCGAAGGTTACAATTTGAAGGCCTGGCTCTCGGGGCCGTTTATTTCATTCTGGATTTCAGTGGCTGTCACAGACCCATGGGAGCCGACGGCAGAAGGCGTCCTTAGCTGGACTTGATGAACCTTCCTCCGCATTGCTAGCTCCGTCCACCAGTGACACACAGGCTTTTGTTAAAATCTACCTACTATAGTTCTGGCTTCCTGTTGCCGGCTAGTTGCCCTTCCATCATATGGGAAGCTGCTGCTTGTTCACATTTCATAAATGGGTTTGAAACCCAAGGAAATGCTACATGGAAAACTCTATAGGTTTTAAAACAGATTATTCTAGAATTAGTGATGATGGTAGCACAACTTGGAAAGGTCTAAAAACCGCTTAATCGTACACATCAAAACTGTGAATCTTATGCTATATAAATTATACCTAAATTTTAAAAAACACAATTTTTCGTTCCAAGGTTTTTTTTTGTTTTTTAAGATTTTATTTTTCCTTTTTCTCCCCAAAGCCCCCTGGTACATAGTTGTATATTTTAGTTGTGGGTCCTTCTAGTTGCGGCATGTGGGATGCCGTCTCAGCGTGGCCTGACGAGCGGTGCCACGTCCACCCCCAGGATCCCAACCTGCGAAATCCTGGGCCACCAAAGCAGAGCGCGGGAACCTAACCACTCGCCAAGGAACCAGCCCCGCTTCCAAGTTTTTTAAATCTGTAGGTTATGAGGGGTTCTATGGGTCAGATACATTTTTGGCCACAAAATCACCTGTCCAGAAATATTGCCAAACATCCGTTTTAACATCTTTACTTAGACGGGGCTGATGCATGGAAAATACATTTATCTTTTCAAGCTTTTTACAGAGTTCCTACAAATGACAGCTCTTCTCACCTTGAAGACTGCCGGCACCTTGGTGTTTAAGAAGGAGGGAAGTTGGGAAGAAAGAGGGCAGGAGAACTCAGGGCAGCCCTGAAATCCTTTTCCATAAGATGACTCGTCTGTGTGGTCGGCAGAGTTTTCATGCTTCTGCGCAATCTTATTACCAAGTATCAAAAAGCTTCTACTCTATTAGGATATCTTGGTTTTATGGTTAACACCACTGATGGCTCCAACAGCATTTTATGTGCCCTCGAGGCTTCCAGTTCTTTCCTGCAGTGGTTTGACTGGGGATGGGCCAATGAGTGAGCTTTGCAGGTGTTGCTATCTCTGTGCCTTTTCCTCATCCAGAAAAAAGATGCTTCCCAAGTAAGGGTTCCATCGATGGGAGCATCTACATTGTTTTCCCCACATGGCATTGTTTTTATGAAACAAAGCATTTACTGGTGGGAATATATCTTCTCTGCTATATCTTTCCTTTAGAGCCCTTCTCTCTCACACACACACACACACAAAGTGGCTTGTGTATTTCACCATTGAAACAGAATCCAGCAAATACCTTAAGCCGAGATGCGCTGGAACATCTGTACTCTAGCCAACTGTCCAGCAAACCTCCCCCACTGGGCACTCGCTCCAACACTTCCTTCCAGTCCACGGCGCTGCTTTCTCTACGTCTCCCAACAGTATTTGCTGACAAAGAAATGCCTCTCGGTTTGTCGACAGATGATTCTGTTCATTGTTTCTGCCATTTTTACTGCAGCAGAAAGAAGAAGTGTTTGCCTGGTGGTAGGTGTGTTTCTCTTCTGCAATCATGCGAGAAACTTTAAGAGAGCTTTCCAAATATTTATTGTTGCTTAGGGAAATATCAGAAGGTACATGAATGAACAGCGCATAACTTAAGCATCGCCGGGAAAAAATGGCAGGGTTTGTCTTCCTGTTCTGAAAGCTTAGGTTTTAGATGCCTTGTTAACCATGTAGGATTTCCTGTTATTACTGACTGATGGGGTGGGAGTACTTCACACAGATTAGTTTTGTTTTTTTATATTTGAGACTAACTTCTTGTCAGGTCTGTCCCATGGGTGACAACGAGCACAGATCAGGACTGAGTGTCAGAGCTGCCACTTCAGTGGTTCCTCACCTGGGTGTGGCTTATTGGTATTATTTGCAGTTTCTTTACAGGAATCTTTTGTAAGCCACTTGATCCTTTTGGAGAATTACTTTGTTTAAAACTAGATCCTATAATCTGTGAATCCCCTTAGCCAGACACACTAAGCTCTAACACGTCACAATCCACTGGAAGTGGGTGACCCGGGAGGGCGCTGCGTCAACCCCTTGCCTGGAGTACCACATTCTCCTCCCCCAGGTGGGTGGGTGCCAGCTGAGGGGGTGAAGGCAGCAGCATGGAGCTAGATTTTAAATAGAAACAGTGGTGGTTCTCCTCTTATAGTGCCCCTGCCTGCCCCTGGAGGGCGCCCCAGGTCCAGTCCCAGCCAGACCCAGAGCCCCCTGCTCATGGAGCCCCTGGAGCGAGCGTCCCTGCACCAAGCCCGGCAGGCTCAGGAGGCTGACACAGGGAGCATCATGATGGGTAAAAACAGGCAGCAGCCTCTGGGGACCACCAGATGCCAGGCGTGTCCTCGTCCTGACCTTGGGGCTGACGTTACCGTCTGATGCCATCAGCCCCCCTGGTTCCAGAAACAGCTCTCCCCACCTGGTCAGCCTCTGTGTGACAATGCCTCCCCACATCCCTGCCTCCCAGTGGGTGGAGCTTCCAGAAGCCTGTGGGAAGCTGGGCAGGGTTGTAAATTGCACCCCCTGATGAGGGGCCCAGGGCCTGCTTACCGCACTAAACAGAGCTTCAGTGTGTGCTCCCCGGGCACGCAGCCGCAGCCCGACAACAAGCAGCCCCAGCTCCCCTTACATGTCACCTTGCCACTGGGGACGCCCCGTCTGCACCAATGCGCTTGGCTCAGGGCCCGGGAACCAGTGCTGTGTCTCCTGAGCCACCCCTCAGGGAGGAAACAGCCACCCCCTGTTCCCCCGACCAAGAGGGCAGCATCTGCCCTCAATGGGGAGTTTTCCAGATCCTGGTGTCCTGTTCTGGCCCTTTCTTTGCTCAGCAGATTTGCAAGTTCCTCATTATTAGTCACCATGGCCGGGCTCCTAGGTGAGAGGAAATAGCCCCGTTCAGACCTCTCCACCCACGTCCCCAGCAGCAGACCCTGCAACAGTTTGGTCCTGCAGGAAGGTGGGAGGGTTCTTGTTTTTGTTTGTTTGTTTGTTTAATGCAAAGTATAGACAAGGAGAGATGGGGTTTAACAGCACCCTGTGACAGAGGCTTGGGGATCTGAGCTGCCTGCCACCCAGTGAATCAACCTGAGCTGCTGCCAGAGGCCCCTGGATGCTGGGCAGCAGCTGAGGTCGGGGGAGCCAGGCGCCACCTCATCCCCTCCAACCTGATGAGCTCATGCTGGACACCGGCCCGGCTCCCGGGGCTCGCTCAAAGGGACCTGGATCCAGGGGTGGACGGTGTGCCGGTGCAGCCCTCTGGGCACCTCCAGCCCTGCAGGAGGTGGTAGGGAGGGCAGGGAGGAGGAGGCAGCTGGGGGATCCATGGGGTCCCGTTATGTCTGCTACAGCTGCGCACACAGAGGTGAACAGAGCTGGCCACACCCCTTCAGCAGAAGGGGGACCATGGCTAGTGGAACCTGTGGGGCGGGCTGTGAACAAGCAACGGTGAGAACCCCACCCAGGCTGACGAGAAGGAGGCCCCAAAGTGAGCCACGACATGTCCCCTGAACGACATGCTATTGGGACAAAGGCTGGTGATCAGTCAGGAAGGTGAAAACGTCCACCGGGATGAGATCCTGCGGTCAGCCCCAGACCACAGGAAGAGGGGGCAGTGGACAGGGCCCCCACCAGGATGCCAGCAGTGAGTCCAGCTCAGTGTAAGGACTCCGCAGGAAATGCCAGACCACAACTAGCTTTCCAGAAGGGAGAACGTGGGAGTCCCCGCCCTGGCACTTATCCAGGCTGCAGAGGACAGCCGCTCTCAGAGACATGGTGTGGAGGACTCGCCTGCCATGTCCTGCTCAGCGATGTGCCCTCCCAAGCCGGTCCCCTCAGTGAAAAGCAAGGATGCAGACCACGGACTCCTTTGGGGGAGCGGGTTGAGCTTCCTGCGCGTTGCTCTGAAACTCCAGTAAGCCCAGGAAGGAATTGTAAATAGCGTGCTGGGCGGCCTGCGCCGTGCTATAAAATGCTCCCAAGAACCAGCTGGCCTGTCAACTGCTGTGCGACTAGTCCAGAAGGGCTGCCTGGTTTCAAAGCCTAAAGGGTCTCGGTTGCTCCAGAAGCCCCCTCAAACCTCCAGCGGCAAGGGTGGTGATGGAAGTGTCCTGCGCCCCTCGCAAGGGGAGCAGGCAGGGGAAAACGCCATTTCAACAACCGTGGCCCCTTCTGCTTCTGGGGCAGGAGATGGCGAGATTCCACCTGCAAAAACCAGTAGCTCCTCGCAGCCTGGCTCCTCCAGAGGCCCTGGGGACGGGGAAGGGAGGCTGGACTCTCAGGCTCTGCCGGCTGCCCAGTCCTGCTGCAGGTGGCCCCGGGGTACAGCCTCGGGGGACACACGTGCTCGGCCTCTGGAAAGGCTAGATCCAGCAGGGGGAAGGGGAAATTCCTCTTTTAAATAAATCGAGGGAAAGCGGGTTTCTCAAGCCAGTGCTGGGGAGAGGGAGGAGCCCAGCAGGGGGAGGAAAGAGAGAAGGTGGCAGGGAAGGGGCACAAGCAGCTGGACGGGACATGCCCCTCTGGCACCCTCAAACCTCCAGCAAAGTCTCTGAGTCCCCCAGTCTTGTGTAAGTGGCCCCTGTGGTGGGAAGGAATCAGGGTGCTGCCCAGCACGGGGAGCATGGGGTAGGAAAGGGCCAGCCCACCCAAGGGGGCTGGAGGAGAAACCCAGGCCCCTGAGAACCCACCCCCAGAGGTATTTGCATATGGAGGACCCTGGGCTCCCCAACATCTGTGGAATGGGCGCTCAAGCCATTTAGAAATGTTGTATCCAGGACACCTCACAAGCTGGGGCGCTTGGGCCCGGGGTGCTGGGCATCTGGTCAGCATAGAAGCCACTCCATGGGTGGCAGAAAGTCGAATCTGGGTCCACTGAACTGGTTAGAAAGGCCTGGGGCTTGGGGCTGCTCAGTGGCACCAGATGCCCCGTGTCCCTTCCTGGGGGTCCCAGAAATCCCAGGGCCACCAAGACCCATGTCCCCTCTGAGACCCTAGGCAGGGAAGCTTGGTCACAAGCCCACCTGTCCAGCTGGCTTCAAATCCTTCCCAAATCTGTACAGAGCTGGTCCTCACAGGTCCCCTCCCCCACATCCCACTGCCCCCTGCTGGCATCCTGGGCCCTGAGGACTCTGCGTTGGGCTCACACTGCTCAGGCAGCCACTGTGCGGTCCTGCAGGCTGAGGGCAGAGTTGCTCACACGGATCCACCCCAGGGGGATACACCTCTCACATGCCCCACCCCAGGGTCTGCCAATGATGCTCCTGAGGCCCAGAGAGGGTTAATCACTTTCCAAGGTCACCCAGCAGTGACCCCTGGACTCAAGGCTGGGCCTCAAAGCTGTGGATGGCAGAACCAGGGCCCTTGCAGAGGCAGGGAACTGTGAGGCTTCTGCCCGTGGGCACACAGGTGGATGCCTGGAAGCTTAAGTATAGCTGTAAACCATCCGAGCTCTTTAGTTCCCTGCTATTAACTGCTTATCTGAAGATTGCTTTCTGTCATCCCAATGAGCTGTGGCAGAGAATGCCTGCTGTGTGGTGAAGCCGGCCCTCAGGGGATGGATGGAGCTAGACCCACAACAACCTGCTCCACGGCGGCTTCTGGAATCGCTGCATCCCCAGGGGGTGTTTCCGGGATCGCTGCATCCCCACCACGGGAAGGGCCTTCACCACCATGCTCACGCGCCTCACTCAACACAAGGGAAACTGAGGCCAAGCGGGCAACTGTGCTGAGTCTGTTCCCTGCTCCACCTCAGCACAATCACAGTCAGCTCACCCCCAGGGCGACTGCCAGCACAGGGCCCCCCAGACAAGGAAAGGGCCGGCGTTTAGGCCGTGTGCATGGCTTCCTAACAGAGTTTGCTGAGAGCTGACCTGAGGGTAGCATGGACCCCTGGAGCTGGAGAGGACTCAGCAGTCAAGACGTGCCCATCAGCTGACACCAGCAGTGTGACCTTGGGAGGGGCATATGACCCATTTCCCCATCTGTTAAAGGGGCTGTCCCTGTCACTACGTCCACCTCACTGGGCTGCAGTGAGGATGCTGTCGGGGCCTGTCTGGAAAAGCAGTTTGGGAACCAGTGGGTGACACACAATGTCACTGCCGTGCCCTGCTGGGCCACCCTGTGGCTCTGGTCTGAGGCCATGGCTGAGCTTTGCGGGCCCTGTCTCAGCACCAGGACTCCATCCTCTGGATGCTCCCCTTTGCTTGCCTCCCTCTAACCCGTTGGTCTCCCTCAGTTTTCCCCAAAGATCATGAGAAGCCCCACAACCCTAAGGAGCAGTGACATGGCTGCTGTGAGCCCAGCAGGGACCTGTCTGGCTGAGGGGTCTCTGGTGGTCTCCCATCCCGTGGGGCAAACCCTGCCAGCAAGGTGGGTGCTTCCCCACTGGGGCACATGCTGGCCATCAGGCCCCCAGCCAGCCAAGGCACACTGAGCTTCCTGGCCTCTGGCTCCCGATCACCCTCCAGGCCAGGAACCTCGTGTCCTCTCCCAGGGCCCCTCGGCCCACCTTCCCCCACATGCCCAATCCCCACCGGCCCCCTCAGCTGTGCACAGACTGAGGGGGAGTGCTTGGCACCAGGAGCGTCCGGGCTTCACTGTACTTCCCACAGTAGAACAGAAGTGACCCCATCGGCCTGCTGGAAGCTCACCCCACAGGCCCCCCCCAACCCCATGGCCTCCCCAAGGAGGAGGGTCAGTCTTGGGTGGAGATGGGAGACTTGGGGAACCGGGCAAGAGGGCTGGGTCTGGGAGTCCGATTCCAGCCAGGATCCAGAGGGACACGGTGGGGTGTGGGGTCCAGAGGGTCCTGGACACCGGGTCCCCCCACCAGGTGGATGGCAGGTTAAGGATGGTCTTTTTGCCCCAGCAGCTCCAGGGACTTGGTATGTATGTGCCCAGCCCAGGGGAAAAGGGGCTTGAAAGGAAAGCCAGGCAGGTCCACAAACTCAGCGCCTCCACGGGGAGCCTTGACAGGCAGCTCCGAGCAGGGCTCCATGCCCCCAAGAGACGACCGAGGGCCCTGCAGTTCCCCCCAGTGAAGAGCCCCTGCCCTCAGGGGACTCAGCTGCTCTGTGGGGTCCTTCTCTGTTCCTGCCTCTTCTCCAGAGAGCCCTCCCGGGGCCACGCCATGGCCCACCCTCCGCTCTGGCTCAATCGGCTGTGGCAGGTGCATTTTCTCTCACTCCCTGAGGTTGGTGTGCCCGAGGCTCAGATGACAGGGACTTTTTAAATGTCACTCAAGGCTGGGAGGGGGACAGACGTTCTCTGAGAATAACGACAGGATTGGGCAGGACTGGGAAGGACTTGGGGGGATGGGGGAAGGGGTGGTTGGTAGAAAAGACAGAAGAGACCCCCTCGGGGAGGCGGGACAGAGGAGGCCCAGCCAAGGCTACCAGAAGGGGACAAGAAGGTCTTCTCTAGGGTCCTGGTTGTGCTAAGGGCCTGAGCCTCCCCCAGAGGGTTCTTTCCAGCCCTACCTGCTCTGGGGGCCCCTGAATAGGCTGAGGCGACAGTACAGCAGCTTTATTGACCAGACTCAGCAGCAAGAACACAGCAAAGGTGGGGACTGCACAGTCCAGCCTGGCTGGGGGTCTGGCTCCCTCAAGCCAAGTCTGGGGACCCCAGCATCTCTCCTTCATGCGCTCCTGGAGCCCAACTTCATCCCTGCTCTGGGCCCCTCCTGAAGTGAGGGACAGCAGGGGGCCAGGTCCTGGAGGGGCTGGGAAGGCCAGTGGTGCCCAGAGCGGGGCCAGCGCCGGGTCCATGCCTGCCCCGGCAGCCGGGGGGAGGCCATTCGTGCAGGGCAGCGGGGGCGTGGGGGCGGACGGCCAGGCTCACCACACAGAGCACTTGTGGGCAGGGTTCATGGGCGAGTCCTTGGGGCAATGGAAGGCCCGGCCGAACTCCTCGAATTGGGACACGCTGCCCAGCACCCTGGGGTCAAGGGAGAAACCCACACAGCGTGGGTTCCAGCGGCCACTGCACCCCAGCTGTCCCTTCCCAGCCCTGCCTGCTCCCACCGCAGCCACAAGGGGGCGACGAGGCCCAGGCGTACCTGTAGTGCTCAGGTGCATGCTTGTCGGTCAGCACCTGCAGGTAGATGGACTGCGACCGCCGCTTGATGCACCAGTTCTGGGCCCCGACAGGAGGGAGGGAGGAGAGGGGGATATGAGGCCAGGTGTCCACTGACCAAGCCCTGCAACACGCCCCCCCCCCCACCCCACACTAAGCCATTTCCCCCATCAGAGCCCACAAGGCCATTCCCTCTGAGGGGTGGCTGATGGGAGACTGGCTGGAAGCTGTGTCCTCACCCCCGACCCCCCACGCAGCCCCCACCTGGCCCACCTGGGCAAAGGCAATGAAGAAGAGCTGGTTGTGTGTGTACTTGAGCCGGTGCAGCGGGTGCTCCGGGCCATGCTCCCGCACCCACTTCTGATAGGCCTGGGGACGCAGAGCGTGGAGCTGCAGTGCCCCCGGTGGGGTGACCTGACCCACCCTCCACCCAGGCAGCCCCTCACTGGCCCCAGCTCTGCACACCACCCACCATGCTGAGCCCCCGGCTCCCTGCCTTCCACCTTCCCTGCACTGTGCTCCCTCCTGGGAAGGCTAACCTTTGGCAGGGGCCAACCCCTCCAGGCAGCCCTTCTTACTTTCCCTGAAGGCGGGGCCTGGGAGTCCCTCCTCTTCCAATGGACCCTGTGTCCAGCACAGGCCCCCGCCCCAGGCCAGAGCTCAGCAGGCTGGGGAGGGAGGGGAGCTTCTGTCTCTAGGGGAGTCCTCATCAGCCTCCACCCCTCCTCCCACAGGGATGGAGGCCAGGCAGCAGCAGCTCACATAGTAGGCCAGCTTGAGGCCACCCATGTCCGCGATGTTCTCTCCAAGTGTGTGCTTCCCATTCACCTGCCAAGAAGGGAAGAGGCCCGCTGGCCTCCCTCAGGCCTTGCCACCCTGGGCCCCTGCCCCAACCCCACTCACCCTCTCTTTTCCTTTCCCAGAGGATTTGGGCCCAACCCCTTTGTGCCTCATGTGCTGTGTGAGTCTGTGCAAACTCATTCATACCCTGAGTGAGTGTGCACGCAGACCCTGGGCGTGTGTGCAGGGACCTGGGCACCGGGTTTGTTCGGGCGCATGCACGCACACGTGGGCATGCATGCTCCTAGTCCGCGCCCGGTCAGCATGAGGGGCAGGAGGGACAGCGAGGGGACTCACCCGCTGGTTGTAGACAGTGAAGTTGTCGTAGAGGTGGACGATGCACTCAGCCTTGCGCAGGAAGCGGCTGTAGGAGGCCTCTGTCCACCAGTGCAGCAGGTTGCCCGAACGGTCATACTGGCCCCCTGTGGGCAGTGGGCAGGGCTGGCTGAGAGCGACTCTCACCCCCAGAGCCCAGGCTGGGCACCAAGTCCCTCCCCCATGCACGCACCAGCCTATGGGGACGGAGGGACCCTGGGGCCTCAATCAGCCCATCACCACCCTGCCCCTCACTGACTGTCCTCCCCCTCCCCCGCCACCCCCCCAAGCCACCCACAGGCCTCACCCCAGTCATCGTAGCCATGGGTCAGCTCGTGCCCGATGATGGTGCCAATGCCCCCATAGTTGAGAGACCTGGGCCCATGGCAGCAGCGTCAGGCCGCAGCCTCACCTGCCCTGAGAGCCCCGTGCTGCTGCCCAGGCCCCGGGAGGCCGCGGCCAGGCCACGAGGTGGCCTAGGGAGGCCACAGTCATGTCTGCACCGTCCTGGGCACAGGCGCCTCAGCTTCCTCGAGGGATAGGCAAGAGGGGCCAAGGATTCCTGTGCAGCTGCCTTTTAAGAAATAACATCTAACAGAGCTGGGATGGGGGGGAGACAGGAGGGAAACTGAGGCACTCCACATGGGATTTGGCCTTTTTCCTCATCACTACGGTCTCTCCACTTTTGAAACACCTAAAGCCTCAAACCAGGTAAGGGGGGACTCAGGACATTTAAAAGAAAGGGGGAAAAAACCTACACATTTTTCTAAATAACTGAGCACGAAGTGAAACTATGGGGACCCAGGGTCTGCAGCTGTCGTGACCCCCAGGCCCATCCGGGTTGGAGTGGCATGAGCAGCCCCCACGCACCCCGCTCACAAGGCCCGGCTGTGGCTCTGGCTCACACCAGGTGGGGTACTCACTGCGGAAAGTCAGGGTCATACAGCGTGGGCTGCAGGATACCCGCCGGGAATACTATGGAGGGGCGTGGTCAGCAAAGATCCGCCCACCTCCAGGCCACGCCCCCTGTTGGGACACACCCCCTTACCCATCTGGTTCTTGTTGGGCAGATAGTAAGCATTGAGCGCCTGTGGTGGGAGCAGCCATCTGTGGAGGAAGGCTGGGGTCAGCTGGGGGGCCCACACTCCCTCCTCCACTACTCCCACCTCCTGGCCTCCTCCTCCTTGAAGGCTGCCTTGGTGGCCCAGCCTACAGCCATGTCCTGGGCCTCCTCCAGGCTGAGCCCCCACCCTGATGGCCCCCACCAATGATCTATGCAGGTCCTGGGCCCCCAACATCAGGATGGCTGTGAGGCGGTTTGCCCTACCCGGCCTTGGTAAGAAGCCCTCTCCCCACGGCCCCCCCCGGACCCCCTAACTCTGGGCCAGGCACCCACGTGGACTTGTCCACCTCCTGCCGGATCTTCTTGACTGACAGCTGGATGCTAAAGCGGATGCTGTTCAAGATGTTCTTGAAGTAGGTCTTCTCGTGGACCTCAAACTGCACAGAGGATGGGCAGCGCTCAGCAGCAGGCCAGGGGCAGGGCCAGACCAGCACCATGCAGGTCCCATGCCCTCCTAGGGTCCATCAGCTGAGGGCTGTGGCTCCTTCTCTGCGGGGGTGGTGGGCCTCCCTCCAGGTCGTGGTCAGGGGCCTGGAGAAGCTGGGCTGGTCAGGCTGGGCAGGGCAGGGCCAGGGGCAGACCCACCTCATACTCCTTGTCCACGGCCTCCGGTTTTAGCAGGAAGTCTGGGTAGCCCACCATCACCATCATGTACTGGAGCTGCAGGCCAGAGGGCAGCCAGAGTGGCCAGGGCCTCAGGAGACAGCCCCTCAACCCCCGAGGGAGAAAGCTTCAGGCCAGCCTAGGGGTGGGGTTCAAGGAGGGGGGAGCGCAGGCCGGGTGATGCCAACTCCACAAGAGGCATCTTTGTCTCTTGTTATCCCCGGTGCCTGGCATACAGTAAGAACTCAATAAGTGTTTGTGGAACCAGTCAATGGAATAGGGTCCCACTTCACCTTGGCCCGAGCGGCCGCCTTGGTTTCAGCATCCATCCAGTCCAGCTCCTCCAGGCGCTGGCCCAAGATGTACTTGATGTCTTCCACCAGCTGCTGCACCTGCCAGGTCAGGGGTCAGGGATCAAGGGTCAGCCCATGAGGTCTTAGTTCTGGGCCCCCAGCACCTGGCATGAGGGGTACCCCTAATCATTCAGCAGCACTTCCTAAGCCCAGGGCTTGGTACTGAGCGCCAAGGGCAGACCTTGGAGGTGGGGATCCAGGCCCTGCACCCCCGACACAAAGCTCGCAGTCTGGAAGGGGCAAACCGCACCAGGAACGATCACATACGTTCCTACGGCCACACCTACCGAGCATAGCAGAAAAGGTGGGCAGGACTGATGGGGAGGGCCTCCTGCTGCTGACAGACCAGGTGGGCCTCCTGGGGGAGGAGGCCTAGCAAGAAGCAGCCTGGAGCCTCAAAAAGGGCTGGGCCCTAAGCTAAGCCTGCTGTCCTGGATGGAGGGGGATGTGTGGGGCTCCCCACCCTCAGACCACGGCCGTGTGAGGACTCCATGCCCAGCCCAGCACCCTCACCCCCACCTCCAGGCCCAGGACAGCCTGACCTTGGCCTTGCTGGCGGCTGAGAAGTGCTCATGTACAAAGAGGGCACCAAGCGCCATGCCAAAGTGGCGGTTGGCCTGGCCCAGGCAGACACGGGCCAGCTCCTGGGGCTTGTCGCTGCCCTCCATCTCGCGTGCCAGCTCATGCAGTGCCTCTCGGAACGGTGGTGACAGGTGCTCGCTCAAGACCACCACCACGCGCCACACCAGGTAGTTGTGCAGGATCCTGAGGGCCAGGTGAAGCAGCGAGGTGTCCAGACAGACACGAGCCACCCGAGGGCACCACCCCACCCCACCCCACACCCCGAGCCTGGGGCTGGCCCTAGCACCCGCATAGGGGTGAGGGTCATTCCAGGTACTCGCAGGCAGAACCTGGAGTGGTCGGAGCCCCAGTCAGGAAAAAGGGCGGGGTCCACACTCAGCAGGACACCCCTCCAGCCGCTGAGCAAAGTGCCCGATGTGGACGAGTCCTGGGCCAGCATCATTTTCTGACTTACTATGAGGTGGGAGAATGGACACTTGGGGTGACTGTCTGCCTCAAGGGCAGCCTTGAGAGGCTCCTGCTCCTCCCCAAGGTGTGCAGAGACCAGGGAGGCGCTCCCGGAGGTGGCCTGGGGCAGCAGAGTTGCAGCCACACTTCCCCTTTCTGACGTCCAGACTCACTGAAGTCTCACCATCCCCGGATGAGGGGACTGCAGCTCAGGAAGCTCACAGCCCTGCCCAGGGTCCCACAGAACAGGTGGGAGAGCCAGGTCTGAGCCTAGGGATCTGAACTCCTATCCCAGTGCTCCTCGCTTGCCTCCCCAGTGTGGCTACTGGACAGAGGTGCAAGTGGGAATGCACAGCTCACCAAGCAGACAGGTCTGGGGTGCAGAGGAGGGCCTTGGAGGGGCAGGTGGGCAGGGGCTGGGTGACTGGCACCTGTACCTGCGGGGTGTGGAGCGGATGAGCTGGGACACCTGCTGCATGTAGTCTGTGGCCAGCAGCACCACCTCCTCGTCCTCCGAGAAGTTCTCCTGGAAGATCTGGTCCAGCAGCCACTTCCACCGCAGCTGTGGGGACATGGATGGGGTCAGTGGGGCTGGGTGTGGCAGGAACCGCAGAAGACAGGGAGGGGGTCAGGGAGAGGCAATAAGAGGACATGGGAGTCCATGGCCAAGGAAGGCCTGTCCCTTCCCTGGGGAGGGACCCCTCCAGGAGTCCCAGGACCCACGCCTCCCCCCCAGGGCGGGGCGCACTCACATGGGGGGTGATCTTCTGCAGCTGCCCAAGTGTCACCTTGTTGTACATGGAGCTGACGTCTCGGCGGAGGTCGTCATACTCTGACACTGTGATCTAGGGGTGGAGATCAGAGTTGACCCAGCCCTGCCAGATGGTCCCCTCCCCCCAGGCTACAGCAGTCTCCCTTCTCACGTTGGCCAGACGCTGCTCCAGTTGCAGGATCTCCTGGGCCTTCTGCTCCACGGCGTCGGCACCCAACAGGCTGAGCAGGCGCTCCATGAACACCCGGTATGCTGCCAGGATCTGCACCAGGAGGGGGCACGTCAAGGGTGGGGGTCCGTGCCAGGCCCTGGTCTGGCCCTCCCAGAGCCCCAGGCCTTCCCTGCAACCCCAATCTAATCCCCCACACCTTCTCACTCTCCTCATCCTGAGCTAAGTACAGGGTCCTCTCTGGCAGGGTGAGCCCATCCTGGTCAATCTGGGAAGAGAGACGGGGGGTCAGAGGTCAGAGGTCAACATGCCAGGTGCCTGAAAACAGGCTGAATTCCCACCCAAATGCCCAGACAGAGGATATGCCACACACCCATTGTCACAAGCCCCAGGAGCACAAAGACACTAGCCCCTCCCTCCCTCCAGAGAAGCTGGCGGAAGCCCCCACCCCTGACCAGCCTAGCCTGGGGACCCCAGCACTCCCCTCCCCCAGGTCCTTCCTCCTGGAAGCCTTCAAGTTTCTCACTCGTGAGAGGCAGTCGCGGGGCCCGCACTGAGAGTTGGGGCTCCCGGCCTTCAAGCCCGCCACAGCCCCATCGGCACGGCCCTCCCTCCGTGCTCTCCCGGCCTGCCAGAGGGCTGGGAAATTGCGACTCCCGCGGCGCCGCTAAACACCGCAATTACTCCAGGGAAATTACTTGCGCCCTCCTCCCGCGCTCCGCCGATGCGCGCTCTCCTCCTCTCCTTTCCCCTCCCCTTCTGCACCGGTCGTCCGGGCGCGGGGGCCGTGCGTGCTGGGCCACGGCGCCCCGGGTCCCCGGCCGCGAGCTGGGTGCCTGGTGGGGTACGCACTCACGCGGATGACGTAGCGCGAGGAGTTCCTGTCGTCCAGGCTGACCGTGAGCGAGAAGAGCGCGGCCGCGCTGTACACGCCCTGCGCCTTGTAGAGCAGCCGGTTGAGGTCCCAGCGCGCTGCGGCCCCCGGGCGCTCGGCGCCGCCACCCAGGTCCCAGCCGCCGCAGTCCTCGATGACCTCGAGCATGGGCCGCGGGCCGAGCCGCTCGATCTCGCGCATGTCAAGGCACGAGCGGAAGAAGGCGCGCACCTTGCGCTGGGCCGCGCCGCCCGGCCCACCCCCGGGCCGCGCCAGCAGGCGCCGCAGGCGCTCTTCGTTCTGCTCGCCGATGGCCGCGATGGTGCCGTAGGTGAGCTTGTCGTCGGGGATGGCGTGGCGCCGCAGCCAGCCACCGCACGCGAAGGAGTAGAAGTCCTGGCACGGGTCTATGCTGGCGTCCAGGTTGGCGGCTAGGAAGCGGGCGGCTCGCGCGAAGGCCTTGCGCTCGGGGCAGCCCTCGGAGCAGCCGCCGCCCGCCGCGCCCGGGCCCAGGTACTTGAGCGCCAGCATGGCGGCCAGGATGGCGCAGAGGCCAGCGGCGAACACCAGCCCCGACAGCAGGCACACTTCCCGCCGGTTCCAGCGCGGCAGCCCGGTCCGGGCCCCGGTGGCGCTGCGCCCCGCGCCCAGCGGGAAGCCGGGGGGCAGCGAGGCCCCGCGCGCGCCTCCTGTGCCGCACCTGCTCACGTACTTGACCTCCTGGAACTCGTCGTAGTGCGCCGTCATCGAATACGGGGTCTCCATGGTGCCGCTGGCACCGCCACGCCGCCCTTGGCGATCTCGGCTACAGGATGCTCCGGGCCGCTCGCCTCCTCGCGGGCCTCCGCATGGCCCCCACCCCGGGCCGCAGCTGCGGGAAGAGTAGACGCAGGCTCAGAGAAGCATTGGGCCCCAACGGGGCTCACAAGCACGACGTGGTGGGGCGCAGGCCTAGGTCCAGACACTGGATGCCACCCCGAGTCCCCAACAGCGAGCTGGCCTGGGGCCTGGCCTCCCTCCGGAAAGGCTGAGCAGCCACCACTCCCGCACGCACAGTGGCGTTCTTTAACCTGCCTGCTCTCTCCCTGCACACATATGCCCGCCGAAGATTTGGGAGGCCCCTCATAGAAAAGCAGGGGAGCATGAGCCTGGGCCCTGGCACTTAGTAGGCCTTCAATGAAAGGCTGTCTCTCTTCCCTTTGCCTTTCTTGTCGGCGACCTGCTACAGCCAATGCTGGGTGGGGGAGGGGGAAAGCAGAGCTCGAGAGAGGAGGTGCGGTCAGGGGCGCGCTTATGCGGACCCCAAAGCTGCCTTCGGCTCCCCGCACTGGAACTAGACGCTCCAGAAAGCGGCTGAAGAACCAAACTTTGTCCTCGCGGATGTCCGCAGCCCCATCTCCTGCTGTTCAATGGTGAGAATGCCCACCAGCCCCTTTCCCCAGCGACGCGCGCCGTCCGGCCCAGGATCGGAGAGAAACCCCCGACGGCCCTGAGAACCCGGAACCGGTTCTGTCCCCCGCCTCGCCGTCCCCGCCCTGGGCCACTCCCGGCTTCAACAGGTTCTCCCCAGAACCCAAACTTGGGCGAAGTTTCACCCCCGGCGCGGAGCGAGCCGGCTCCGCGCGCCTCGGAGCCTCCGGCGCCGCGCCGCGCAGTCCGCGGAGCCGGAGAGCCGAGCGCGGGAGTCGCAGCCGCAGCCCGGGCCGGAGCTCCGAGGACGCAGACAAAGCCTGGAGGCTCGGCGCGGCGGCGGCGGCGGAGGTGGCTGCGATGGTGGCTGCAGTGGCAGCGGACTCGGTGCCACTTACCCGGCAGGTGCGCGCCCGGGCAGAGCAGGAACAGAGCGGGTCGAGCCGGAGCCGGAGCCGGAGCCGGAGCCGGAGCGGAGCGGAGCGGGGCGGGCGGCCGCTCTCTCCGAGCGCCCGCCGCCGCCTCTGCCGCCGCGCCGCGCCGCCCGCCGGCCCCGAGGGAGGGGGCGAGCCGGCGGCTCCACCCTCCTCCGCCCGCCCCCCGCGTCCCCTCCTTCCTCCTGCCTGCATCCCGGCTACCTGTCAGCTCAGTCGCAGCTCGGGGGAGGGGACGGCGGCTGCGGGGACGGGCTCCCGAGGGTCTTGCACAGCCTCGCGGCTTGAGGATTCCGGGTCCAGCTGCGTCCCAGGGAGGGTGAGGGCGCCTGCCACTCCCGGAAAGGGGTCCTCTCCGAGCCGCCGCCTACCTGCCTACCAGCAGGAAAGGGGCTCTAGCTAGAGATAAGAAGGCGCGTGGGCCGTCGCAGCCCAGCCCACAGGCCTGGGGCACTGTCTAGGCAGGACTCCCCGAAATGCTGCGGGGTGCGCTGAAGTAGTGCCTGAATCTGTCTGGCAAAGCTCCTGGCGCAGAGCGAGCGGGGTTCGATAACGGGGGGTTCCTGGTCCCCGCCTTTAGCCCCTGCCCATGCCCACCCGGAGGGTTTGGTTGGCCATGCAACCTTCACCCAGCCTTTGGTGGAGGGAGAGCGGTGGAGGGTGCTGTGGGAAGGGGACCTCGGGAGGAGACTGCCCCCCTCCCCCAAACCGTGGCTGGCCTTAGCACCCACTGCTCAGGGAGTCCCCGGCCGGAGAGGGACAATACGGCTGGAGGGCAATGAAAGAGCACCCCTGCTGGAGATAGGCAGGCTGGGAGCCTGCTCCATCTGCCTGGCAGCCTCAGTCCTCAGACAGGCCCTGGGCTTCCGGACCCACGGATGTGGACTGCGGGAGGACAGACTAGGTAGAGGGGACTCCGAATTTCTCTACCCACTACCTTTTTGTACTAAGTGTGAGACCTGCCTCCCACGGCTCCCAGCCCCTGAGGCAGGACCCACTTCTGCCTGAGTCACAGCTGTACCCCCAGGTACAAGTCGGGCACGGGAAACTCAGGACTTCTTGGATGAAGGCTACTGTTTCTGGAGTTTCTGTTTTCTCTGCCCTGCCCTACCCACCCCCTCTGCTCTGGAGTCCCCCGCAGGGGACCCCAGAAAGCACCAGCACTCCCAGCCTTGGCGGTTCCAGCCGGCAGGACCTTTGAGACAGTCCGAGACTGCCATGGAGCCCCATCTGATAAAAACCACTGCAAGGAAGGGACTCAAAGGAGCCATCGCCCTGTCCCATCCCCTGGGCTGATACTGGGCCCCTGGTCCTGAGTGGCCACCTAAGCCCCCTTTCTGCCTGTCCATCTGTCCATCTGTAAGCCGCTGCTCCAGATACTCTCTGCCTCCCTCTCTGGCCACCTCTGGGTCCTCCTCTGCCCAATGCGTTCTACTTGTGTCCAATTAATTCTCCGGAGGAGAGGTGGAATTATGTAAAACGTGGTGATTCCATGGGGGGGAGGGGAGGGCAGGGCGGTGGCAAAGTGGCTCTTTGTGCTTTTAATCTGCATTTTTTCCCCCAATGTTCTGTCTCCAGGAGGATAATTTTCCAGCCTTTTCAGGCCCTGATTGGTATCATTTCTCCAGCAATGACAGCTTTTATTTTCCCTGAAATGAATGCCATGAAATTTCCAAGAAATATAAAAATGGATATTGTCTCAGGGAGCTGACTTTCTTCCGACAGAAAGGCACAAAGGCAAACCCACTTCCCCAGGGAGCCCTGCTGCTCCAGCCACTGGGGGGTGGGGGACCCAGGCCTTCAGCTCCTCCATCCCTCCCTCCTCCCAGGTCAGCTGTTGGACCCCCTCCTGGCTATCCCTCTCCCAGACTCTCAGCAGCCATTGATCCGTTCATCTGCCTCCCCACGCCCGGTCAGGCCGCCTGCCTGCCTGCCTGCCTGCCTCCTCCACCTCACCTGCTCTGTACAGCACCTCATCGCCCACGCCCGGCCCCGGAGGCCCCTGGCCGGCCCCAGTCCTGAGCACAGCAACCAGAGTCACTGGAGGTAACTGGAGTTGGACCCATGACCACTGAGTCCTCGTCTCCCCCCACAGCCCACTAATAAGAGCGCCCAGGCCTCACCTCCTTTGCTCTTCTGCCCCCTCTCAGAAAGGGAAGCTGAGTGGAGGCGAGTGGAGGACACAGAGGAGAGGAGTCCAGCTCCCACACTCTCTTTTTGAGGCTCCCTGTTCCAGTGCACCTCCACTCCACCCCCAGTTGTCAAGGTGACCCCCTGAATGAGGACCAAGAGAATGACAGGACACAGCAGCGCCCAGCCAAACCCAGCCAAGGCCTGAGGGAGGCAGCTGGACACCCAGCTTGTGGGGGGGGGGGGGGCGGGGCGGGCGGGGCGGGACTTCTCCCCTGACCACCCCTGCCGGATGGGGCAAGACTGGGTCTGGGACCTGGCAGGGAGTGCAGAGCGGCCCTGACTCGCTGGGGACAGCCGTCCTCACACTAATGATTCATGTCTACTGAGCTTTCACCAAGTGAGGTCTAAATGTTTAGCTCCAAAGTGGAGCTGCCACCCTGAAGCCAGGCCTGGCCCAGCCTGGAGCCCGGCCATGATCCAACGTGTTTCTGCACCCCTCTGGCCTGCACGTGTGTGGGGACAGACTGGGCCCCCATCCGCCTACTGCTCGAGCCCACACGCCTGGGAGCCCCACAGTTGCTGAAACCCCTAGCCCTGCGTCTGCTCTAGGAGATGCCCCCCAGCCTCCACCCTGCCCAACCAGCCCCCACTTCCCTCCACCAACAGTTCTGCGGTGTCTTCTGTGCCCCGGAAAACATCCCCCCACCCAGCTTCGTGTCCTCCGCCCAGCCTCCCAGGACTCATCCCATCTATTATTCACAGCACAAAATGGATTTTTAATTTGAGAAATGAAATGGCTCTCCCAAGTGGCCAGGGTGGCAGAGAGGGGGTGGGGAAGGCTGGAGCCACGAGGCAGCCACTACGGCGCTGCATCTGCTGACTCAGGCTCTTGTTGGAGAGCTGGGTGCCCACGGCAGACCTGGGGACCCCAAAGGCTCACATACCCCACCACCCAGCTCGTGACTTCATTCAGCCCTGTTGCTCTGACCAGATAGGGTGAGGAGCTGCCTGTGTGTGCTGCCTGAGCAGTGGGGTCTCTCCTGGCCAGGCAGGAGGCTGGCCTCGAGGGCAGCCCTTGGGCTCCCTGGCCTGGTCCATCTTTTCCCCAAACTTCCTGGCCCTCCCTGGGCTGGGCTCAGGAGTCTCCCCTGTATTGACTCATAGCTGAGCTCCTCTGCTAGGTCCTGATGTCATGGTATGCCCGCTCCAGCCTGCACAGCTGCCCCAGCCTCCCCACTGGCTTCCAGCTGCCAGCACTCCATCCTTACCCTTCCTCATAGAACTCACACATCTAACGTGGCCCGTGGGACAGTGACCTCTTCCCCATCCTTCTCTGCTCTTCTCGCTCTATCTCCTCACCTCTACCTCTCTCTTCTTGTGATCACTCTGATCTAGTTTCATTTCCCAGAACTTAGCTGGCTCTCTCACACCTCAGGGCCTTAGCACTTGCTGTTCTGGCCGCCTGGAACACCCTTCTCCCATCACCTCTTCCACTGACCAATTGCCACTTATCCTTCTTGGAGTGTCGGCCTCTCTCGTCCAGTCAGGTGGTGCTCCATGGGCTGGGGGCTCGCCCTCTCTGGGCCCCCACTGCACTTCCTGCATCTTACTCAGTGTGTAGCCTAGAGCTCAGCATGGATGACCTGTGTGACGGAGATGGAACCGTCTCCCGGAACACACTGTGTGAAGTGTCCCCCAGGGCTGGGTCTTGCCCCAGGCCAGCACTGTCACCTACAAATCTGCCCGGGCTCTCAGATCCTACAGACATTCTCCTTGACTCTGGACCCACCAGACGATGAGGGGGGGCCGTTCCTCCCTCCCCCGCGCCCCCTCACTTCCACTGTCCTACCCTGGGGTGGGCTTCCATCCCCGTTACGCACACTCTTCTCTGGAGTCACCTACCAACCTCGAGATCAGTTTTTTATTTCATACAAGAAATATATGAATACATCCTTGTTTTAAAAGACGTAAACCACACAAATAGGTAGAGGGCCAATGTGAAGGCGCTTCACACACATCCCCCCCAGCCCTCCCCAGGGCAAGATAAACTCTGTGACGGCTTCAGCATGAGCGTCTAGGCTCTCAAGGGCATCTCTTTATTTTTTAAATAAATGGGACACCACGAGACGTGTAGTTTAGTGCCTTATACCTGGAGGATTTGCCCGAGTGGTGGCTGTGGATCCCAACTCCGCCCTCTGGCCCTGAGTCAAACCCAGCTCCTCTTTAACTTTCCCGCGTCTTCCTGGTCCCACCCATCAGAGCCAAGATGCCCCATCTGAGCCTTAGAAGGGCTTCTGGACTCCTCCCATCCTGTCCTGTCTCAGGACAGGGGTTTCTTCCCCTTGCCTGCCCAAGCGCCACTTCCCATTCCCGCCCCACACCCCTGGTGACCCCTCATCGTGGCTTCCGAGGCCTCCTCCATCTGCCTCCAGACCCCTTTCCAGCCTCCGGGCTCACTGTCCCCTGAGGGTCCCTCCTCCTCAAGGGGTTGTACCCTCACCCCTGTGCCTTTGTTGAAGCCGTCCCCTCTGCCTGAGTGTCTCATCCCCAGCATTCCTGTCTTCCCTTAGGTCGGGAAGCTTCCAGAATCCCCTGATGGTCCCTATGACTGCCCATGTCCCTCCCAAGGGAGCCTGCCTGAGGGCTTCTTCTGGGAGGGAGAGATGTGCACCCCTGTGAGCCCAGCCTGGAGCCTGCTGCATGGCCTGGGCGGAATGGAGCAGGCCCTGCTCCAATCTGGATGGGCCCCGCTTGGCCGTGGGTGAAACCCCCACAACAGCATGTCTGCTGCATGCAGAGTCTCAAGGACACACACACTATGAGCTCGAGATGAAAGGACAGCTCCACAGGGGGACAGGCAGGGCACACAGGACCCAAGTGAAAGCAACATGGGGCCAGGGGCCCGGCTGTGATCTCAGCCCAGGAACTGTGTTGGGGAGGCCTGAACCCAGGGGGCCAGCCAGGTGCCGAGTCTGCCCAAAGACCTCAGGAGGAATCTCGGGGCCTGCAGCCTGGTTCTGGCCTCCCTTCCTGACGTCCCCACTTCCAAGGGACCTTCCTGGATCTCCCTGACTGGAATGCCAGTCATTTTCGATCTGTTGCTCTGGGTACCTCCTGTGCCGCATTTGTCCCTGCCTGATGGTATCTTGTAACTTGGTATTTTCATGGTCTCTCTTCCTCAGCTCCTTTGGGACCCCAGATTTTCCCATCATCCCTTCTTCTTGCCCAGCTTGAGTGGCAAGGCCTCAGCCACAAGGCATTTGGGGGGTGGGGGCCAGATTGACAAAGCCAAAGCAGGGTGGTGACGATGGGGGCAGGGATGAGAGGGGGTAGAGAGTCTGAGACCTGCGGGCCTCCAGCTGTGACAGCCAAGCCCCTTGGGCTCCCTGTTTGATGGACAGGCCACAAAAGGCAGCTCAGCTTCTGCAAAGATGCAGCAAGATGCAAGTAAGTCCAAGGGGGCTTGGGGATATAGGAAGGAGGACCCCATTGCCTGGGTCTATGAGGGTGTGGGGATTGGGATGGGCAGAACCCTGAGAAGCCAGCGGGACTCCTTGCCTCACAGGGTCACTGGGCCGAGGTCCCCTCCCCCAGCACTCCGTCATCATTTCAAGTGATTGGAGCTGAAGGGGATCGTTAGCTAATTAAAGCTGAGGCCACCAATTGTCCCTTGGAGAGAAGGCAGGGCTGCAGAGGGGAGGAGACAGAGGGACCCAGACGGACTCAGGGGGCAGCGGTACAGGGCCCTGGCCCTGGGTGGGGCCTCCGCCTTGACTGTGTGTTTTGGAGGGGGCGTTGTCAGAAACTCCTTGAAGTGGAACTGTGGGATAGAGGGCAAGAGCGCCAGATTTGAAGCTCCCATCAAACACCTGTATGTCCCTTGAAAGTCCATGCCCACCTCTGCCTTCTGCCCTCCCTCCCCGGGGTTGTGGGCTGGGGTGGGGGATGGTGAGGGGCTCCTGCAGACTTCCTCTGCATGCGGTGACAGGTCAGATTTGAGGAAGGCTGGATGCCAAGTCTCCGCCCTCCCTTCCATCCCTTGCAGGGCTACCAACACATCCGTGCGTCTCAGAGCGCCAGCCTCACCTGGGGCAGCCCTGAGCGCAGCACCAAGCTCCCCTCCTGGCAGGAGATCCCAGGGCCTTCTGTCAGAACTACCGAAGAGGGTTATGAGTTTTCTATTGCTGTGGAACAAATTACCACAATCTCAGCAACTTAAAACAACACATTTATTATCTCAGTTCCTGTAGGTTGGAAGTCCAGGCGTAGCATGGCCGGATACTCTGCCCAGGGCCTCCCTGGGCTGAAGTGAGGGTCAACTGGGGCCGGGCTCTCCCCTGGGGCTCAGGGTCCTCTTCCAGGCTCACTGGTTGCGGCAGAATTCAGATCTTTCTGTTGTAGAATCAAGGCGTCCAGTCTTTGCTGGCTACCAACAGCAAAAAAAGCTCTCCGCAGCTTGAGGTTGCCTGCATCCCTTGCCTTGTGGCCCCTTCCCTCTCCAAAGTCATCAATGCACAATCCCCCCGCATGGAATCCTTTTTGTGCTTGGAATCTGTCTTCCTCCCATCGACCAGCCAGAGAGACTCTGCTTTCAAAGGATCCAAGTAATTAAGTCTGAAAATCTCCCTCTCTTGAGGTCAACTGACAAAGAATTTTACTTACATCTGCAAAATGCTTTCATAACAGTACCTAGATTTGTGTTTGATGGAATAACAAAGAGAGTATGTGTGTATACCAGGCGCCAGGAATCTTGGGGGGCATCTTAGGATTCTGCCTCCCCCAGAGGATGTGGGTCAAAGAGCAAAGGCCTTGCTAAGAATACTAGTAGCTGACTTCTGGGCCAGGTCCTGAGCTCTTTAAGTGCTAAGTTGTCTCATGAAATCCTCACGACAGTTCTAGAAGTCGATGCTACTATTATTCCCATTTTACAGAGGCAGCAATTGAGGCCCTGAGAGGTTAAGCGACTTTCACAAAGTCACACAGCTGGTAAGTGGCCAAGCTGGGATACTAGGATAAGACAAGGTCTAACCCAGCCCTTACTGTGTCCTCTTGGGAAAGTTGTGGAACCTCTCTGGGTTTCTGTGAAATGAAGGCTGTTGAGGCACCCGATCTCCAAGGATAGGTAGGCCAGACTGCAGGGTCCATGTTAGGGGGTCTCCTTGGCCCATCCACAGCCAGTAGGCACAAGGGGTGCCTGAGTGGCACCTACGGCACCCAAGGAGATGGGGTGGGACTGAGGTCCCTGATGTCAGCCATCCAATTGCAGCCATTCTGGCTTATGCAACCCAATGACATGATGTTCCCTGGCACTAAGGCTGGGAGACTGAGAGTTACAGGGCGGGGGTGGGGGCCCTACAGAGCCAGGATTAATGGCCAGGAAATCGCTGCTCACCAGAGCTGGCTGGGGCCCTTAGAGAACCAACAGGGGCTCTCAGATCTTTGCACAGGGATGGGCTTGTGTGTTGGGGGGGTGCCTCTTGCGCCTCTAAGCTCTGGCTCTCCCCACTCAGCTGTGCAGGCTACAGCTCTAGAGGGGGCAGGGACCATGGAGGTGGCAGGGACTGCCTGCTCCCCCCGCCCATGAGAAAGACTGTCAGTCAGCCCTGGCGCAGGCCCCCCAGCAGTCGGCCTCCTGCCCCCCGCCCCCGCCCCCCGCCCCTGCCCCCATGCCTGAGCTGCGTCCCTCCATAATGGGGCTTAATCATAACATGCATTAGCCAGGGCCTGCTGCCTGCAATTACCGCTTCAATCAGCCACCCACCACCCGCCTCCCCCAGCCTCAGGCCACCTGTGGGGACACCCTACCCCGCCCTGCCTGGCCCCCTCCCCTAATGCAGCCCAGGTGCCCCCTGCTGTGTAGATGGACAGAGAAGTGACCCCTGGCAGCAGGGGCCTGCGACAGGGGCGGCCAGCGGACAGAGAGTTACAGCTCGGGGTCACAGGCAATTATTTTAAAAGCCTGTTGGGAAATGCGCTGCTTTCCCAGCGCAGAGGGCTTGTCCTGAGGGCTGTACTGCCCCAGGTTGCTGACACGCTTGCATGCACACATGGGTGTTCACACAAGTGTGGGCATGCACCAGGGCACACACAGACCCCAAAAGAGGAGTCCTGTCTCCAAGGCGTGGACGCAC
Organism: Equus asinus; assembly: GCF_041296235.1. Classification (NCBI taxonomy): domain Eukaryota; kingdom Metazoa; phylum Chordata; class Mammalia; order Perissodactyla; family Equidae; genus Equus; species Equus asinus. Next base: position 8,505,815 of record NC_091808.1, on the reverse strand, counting down.
AGGTAGGTCCCCCTGAGCGACCAGCCCTCATCCTTTTAGGGGTTCATTCCTGCACAGCTCTTTGCATCCCTTGCCTCCTCCCCAGCACACACCACTCATGTCCTTTGGTGCACAGACCTGGTGCACAGGGGGTTTGAGCTGAATCAGAGGACTCCCTGTTCCATCCAGCCTCAGAGCTGGGGTAGGGGCTGGAGAAACAGGGGAAAAGGCAGACCTGGCGGGGGGAGTGGAGGAGGGGACCGCTGTTGTGCTGTGATTCTCTCTAATTGCTGTTTTGCTGAGAGGTAATTAAAATCCCTTTTTATTTCACACGTCAGAGCCCTTGCCAGCCTGTGGAGAGGGCGCAGGGGGAGGCCTGAGGTGGGGGCAACGGAGGGCCGGGCCGCCTGGCACAGGGAGAGGACTGGGGGGGGGGCATCTGAGCCCAGCCCGCCTGCCAGGAGGCCAGCGGCAGGAGTCCCCAGCCCGGCCCCTGGCCCAGCCCACAAGCACCCGGGGTCTGGCCCTGGCCAGGATCTGTGCAGCCCGTCGGAGCCAACAAAGGCCATGAGAATGAAGTCAGCGACATCTTCTGAGTACCTCCCAGATGCTAGGCGTTTTGCTGAGCTCCCAACTTATAGGACTGTTGCAAAAATAACTCCTGCCAGGTAGATGCCATCATTATCCCATGTGTCAGGGCAGTGACAAAGCTGAGACTCAGAGAGAGATTAAGAAACAGCCAAGACCACTCCCCCTGCTGGCTTGTTAGTGGTGGAATTGGATTTGAACTGCTCTGACCCCAAATTCAGAAGCACTGTGTCAACCTGCCCACTCAAGTCCACATGACTGGCCCCTCCTGCAGAGCCTGCTAGAGTCCCACAGCCCAACCCTAACCCACCCTAGTGCCCTGAGGGGAGAGCCACAGCCTTGGGATCCCTGTCCAAGGCCCATGTACCAGTGCCATGCCTGTCACTCTGGACCCCATGGTCACCTGCTGACTGTCCCTTGGGGCAGGAGAGCCGGGGCTTGCCTTGTCCATCAAGACCTGTGGACTCTTCCCAGAGGTGTGGGTGGGGCCAAGAGGGCATAGCCAGACCAGATTCAGGCTAGGAAAGTGCAAGTCCCCTGCCTCCTCCTGGGCCGGCTGGGAGAGATGGGCTAGCAGCCGCTGGACTTTGCTGGATGGGGCAGGTGAAAGGTCACTGAGCAGCACCTCTCTGCCTTGTACTCCCTTTCTCTCTGCCTGTTCTCTCCCTTCATTTGGGTCTGGAGTGGCATTACCCTATCCTTTCCATCATCCCCATCTCCACCACCATCAGCACCACTATCACCATCCACCATCATCACCATCAGCATCATTGCCATCATCTTCTCTATTATCATCACCATTTTCTCCAAATTCACCATCATCATCATCATATTCATTTTCACCAAAACTATCATCATCATCACCATCATGATTATGATCATCACCATCATCTTCTCTATTGTCACCATGATTTTCCCCAAATTCACCATCATCTCCATCCACCGTCATCACCATCATCATCATCACAGTGATAACCATCATCACCATCACTTTCTCAATTATCATCATCATTATCATTATTTCCACCAAAATCACCATCATCATATTCACTACCAACATCCTTGCCATCAAGGCTCACACTGTACCAGGCACTGTTCTAAGACAACAGCATTTTATCTCATCGAATCCTCACAATACCCAGAAAGTAGCTGCTGGTATTATCCTCCCATTTTACATTTGGAGACACCAAGGCTGACAGTGAAAGAGCTTGCCCAAAGTCACCACGCCAGGAAGTAGCAGAGGCAGGACTTGGACCTAAACTGCCTGATAGCAGAGCCCAAAGTCATAACCACGACACGTTACCCCCTCTCAGTTGAGGAGCCTGAGGAACCACGGCAGAGGGCGAGGGGAAAAGAGAGTTGGGAGTGAGACACTTGTTCTATTCAGGAGGCACTGATTGGAGGCATCCCCTCCTCCTGGCACAGCTTCCTGAGGACCCAGCAGCAACCAGCCACGTCATTGCTCTGCTGAGCCTTGGTAGTCCTGTCCCTAGTCTCATCTCCCCTCTGGCTGACCTTTTCCAAGGCTGTAGGTAGGAGAATGGTCAGGAGGCGCCATGTGACTTGAGAAGTTGGATTCTAGTTTTGTCTCCAGCCTGAGGGAGGTCAGACTGCCCCATCGCCCGCAGTGTCCCCTCATTCCTTGGGCCACGGCTGGCTCTGGGGGATCATTCACCTCTGGTAGATGGTAGTCTAACTGAGGGTAGACAGTCAGACCTGGGTGGGGAGGGCAGGGCACGCAGCAGCCCAACAGGGCCATTGGCAATGTCTCAGGACACAGGACTGGTGGCCAAGAGAAGGCTCCTCCACATCCTGCCGGCCTCCTTCTCTTCAGCCCCAACCCCCAACCCCAGCCCCAGCCCAGGGCATTGGCCTTGATGTATTGGTCACTCAGGGGGGTCAAGAGAGGTGCCATATCCTCAGAGACCAGCCAGGTACCTGCCGCCCTGCCCGAGGTCAGATGGAAGTGGGAGACGGGGGGCTGGAGACTGCAGAGGAAGGATCGGGGGGTCCTGAGGCCCACTAGCAGGTGCCTCAGCCTCTTAAGGGCAGACAGGGTGACCCCTGTCCATGTAGCTCGGTGCACTGGCATCTATATGTAAGTAGATCCAGGAAGCGAGGGAGGGAAGAGGCACGGACTGCCTAGCAGGGGTGAGGTGGCCTGGGATCCCCTGCATCTGCAGGAGGGAGGCAGGGATGGTCTCAGCCATGTGCAACATCTGGCCTGGGGGCAGGGAAGGGTCTTATTCATCTTGTGTCCCCAGAGCACAGTGCTGGCACCAAGAGGTACTTAATATTTAAGGAATGGAAGAAAGAATGAAAAACATTTTCAGGGTTAAAACCGACCTCTATAGGACGTGACGCCCAGTGAGGTGGCTCCCCATCACCGGAGCCAAAGAATAAACCCTCAGGCTCTGAGTCAGACTAATCTGGATTAAATCCCAACGCCACCATTTCCCGGCTGTGAACTGGTCACTTGTCCTCTTTAAGCCTCAGTTTCCTCATCCCGAAATGGGGACAATGATGTCTTTCTGAGATCATACACGACAAGGGCAGGGAAGAATGGGGACCCATGACCAGGCCCCCAGGCCAAGGAACGGCCAATGCAAGAACTCCTAGGAGGGAAGGCTGGAGCCAGCCAGAAAGTCCGAGCCTCCTTCCCCCGTCCTCCTCCGGGCACTAATGACCTCCTGCCACATCCCTTTTCTCTCCACTGAGGCAAACGGGCGTGGCTGATGCCAACAGGACAAGCTCACTGGCCAGCTGCCCCAGCGCAGCAAGAATCCCCAACGGGAGAGGGCCGGGGGGCAGGACAGAGGGCAGAGACTTCAGGAACGAAGCTCCTGCAGTATTTGGGGTCATTGAGACACCTGGGAAGGGGGCTCCATGGAGGCCATTGGAATCTCAGACTAGGGAGTGAGTCTCCCTGACACCCTCGGAGCAACCTTGTCCCCACCCATCTTGTCCTTGAGTCTCAGTTTCCTCCTCTGTCAATGGGAACAATCACAGGGCCAACCTCTCGGGGCTGTGGTGGGGTTTATATGAGGTGGTGCTCTGAAAGCCCCCAGTAGCACATCTGGCATGCACTGGGGCCCCAGCCACACACACACAAACACACACACACACACTGGCAGCTGCCCATTCCCTGGGCCTTGCTGGCTCCCCCCAGGGAGCCCTGGAGTCCCCTCCCTCCAGAACCCCCCCCCCCAGAACATCTGTGGCAACAACGCACATCACTCTCCCTTCCTGTCAATGTTCTCTGCTAGCTAATGGGCCAATTTTTTAGCATTACAGAGATTTGGCCAATTTGGTGGTGCTGACGGAAAGGGAAAGGCACAGTGAGTGAATAGTTGCCAGGGGTGGGGCTGGGGGTGGGGGCAGTGTGGGGGGGGAGGAGGGATGGGAAGGGGAAGGGGGCTTGGGCAACACCGCTCTCAGCAGCCAGTCCCCTCCAAGTTCTGGGCAAGGCGGGTAGAGCCAGTGGGGAGATTATAGAGATAATTAGCCCCAGGTATGGCCCCCCCCCCCCCGCCCCTGCCAAGCACAGCCCTGTGCTAAGCACTTTGCATACATTTTCTCTTTTAATCCTCCAATGACCCTATGAGGACAGTTCTATTATTTGCTCCATCCTTCCTGGTGTGGAACTCAGGCACAGGATGCTCAGAGCTTGCCCAAGGTCACAGAGCCCAGAAGTGATGGAGCTGGAATGAGCTGAGGCTGAAAGCCAGGCTTTTTAGTCATTACTGAGCTCAGTTTTTAACTAAATGCTGAGAATTAGGCCAGAACACTTCCCAGCCATTCACCCCCTGCAAAACACACACACAATCTCCAAGAGGCTCAGCCTCTCCGGCTGCTGGGGATCCGATCAGGCATGCGTGGATCCTCATGTCCTTCCTCTCCTGGCCAAGGATGCCTCAGCTTGAAGTACCCCAGACCCAGCATCTCTGCAGGGAGAGCCCTGAGCACCTCAACCACCAGCCACGGGCAGGGGTCCCAGCCCAGAGCTTAGCTCTCCCCTCCTCCCCAGGCTGTGTGCTGGGGTCCCCAGGCCAGCTGTGGCTTCTGGAGCCTCTCCTGGGGTCAGTGCCAGGCTGGAAGTGGGCATCAGCTGTGCCCTCCACCACACAGGCTGAGCCCTTCTGGGAACAAGGAGGCAGACCTGCCAGGGAGGACAGGGAGGGGAGGGAGGGACTCTGGGCAAGGGGAGGGGGCTGCGGGCTCCGTGCATTAAGCGTTCAGAGAGCACAATATTTCATTGCTGGCAATCGCAGCCAAGACATCAACCACTTGGGGAGAGCAGCCTTAAAAGCCTTTTGATTTTATTTCTTCCACTTCATTTTTTTTTCTCTTTCCTTGCTGGTGTCCTTGACAAGGCCTCCCTTCCCCCTCTGCTGCCCCTTCCTCAACCCCCACAGGAGGCCCAGGAGCCTGAGGAGGGGCTCAGGGGCCTGCAGGCGAGCACGTGTGTGCACGTGTGTGCACGTGTGGCTGGGAGACTGCTGTGGTTCCCTGTGTCTGTGTGTGCACCTGGGCACCACTGTGTCCATGTCTGGAAGTATGCTCCTATGGACGTGCACCTGTGTGTCCAGGCAGGCCCTGTGTGCACACGTGTGTGCGTGCCTGGATGTGTACGCACACCTATGGACCTCACTGTGCACGCACCCACCAGAAAGTTCCACCAAGGTAAGTGACACGGAGGCACGACGCGGGGAGGATGGCAAATTCTAAGCGCGCAGAGGAAGAGGGCGGGGAGGAGAGAAGCGGAAGGTCTCATCGTTTCATCCTAGTTGGGCCAAACTGCGGGCTCAGAGGAGTCCTCTGAGACCCACAGGGCGTCCCTCAGGGGGACGGCGCACAGAGACACGAGTGTGCACAGGCACACGCGGGCGGACACACACACTCTCACACACGCAAGCACGCTCTCACTGCAGAGGTCCGGGGTGGGCCGGGCGCTGCGGGACTCCTGGCCGGGCGCCCATGACGTCAGCGCCCGGCCGTGACGTCACCGCCCCGCCCCCGCCCGCGGGGAGCTCCATCTCCGCCCGATGGCAGGCGACGGGGAATTGCACATCTGTCTTGTCGGGAATTAGTTAATTGAATCAAGCGGCTCGAGCTGCCGCAGCGACCTCGGCCCTGGCCTGGGAGGGGGGCTGGGCGGCTCCGCCTGGAGGGTGGCGTGGGGGAGGGCGCTCACCCACACGGGGGCGGGGAGACCCAGCTCTCCCGGGAATATTGGGCAATGTCCCGCTCAGCCTCCGCGCCAACCCGGTGAGGACCGACACCGAGGGCCTGGCGCCCACCGCGGGAGCCGGGGACATGGCCGGGGACCAGGGCCCTGCGGACACGACTCGGCGGGGCTCCCCGCTCCTGCCCCTGCCCCTCCCATCTACCCAGCCCGCCAGCGCGGCTGTCCCCCCACCCGCTTCCCCCATCCTCCGTCCCCAGAGCGCGTTCCAGGGCACCTCGGGATGATGGGCCGCCACCAGGCAATTTGTGGGAACCGTTTAAGCTCCCGGGAGACTTTCTCCCGCTCTGGGGGCTCGGTGCTCGGTGCTCTCTCCTGGCCCTGCGTTCCCTTCCTCAGGCGCTCCCGAGGCTGTCCTGGGGGTCTGTCCCCGCATCTCCCTCCCTCCCTCTCCCGCACCTCCATCCTTGGATCACCCCTCCCTCCCGACTCTTTCCTTTCTAAAGCACAAGAGACAGCACGACAAGGATGTTAAGAAGTCAGGGGCTCAGAGAGATGGGGGCTCCAGTCCCAGCTCTGCCTCTTGAGGGATTCGAGCCCTTGGTGTGTGACTTAACCTCTCTGAGCCCCCGTTGCCACATCTGACACTGGGAAGTAGTAAAAAGAACCGATCTCATGGGGTAAAATTAAATAATACATGTAAAGGGCTTAGCACTTACCTGATTGGGGTAGCCAGTACATTGTAGTTCCAAGGGGGGAGGCAGACCTGTCATGGGGGTGCAGTTTCTCTGCAAGGGTCCCTGGATGCTTAACGACGGGAGAAAGCACTACACTGAGGACTGTGGTGATCCGAAGGGCCAAGGAGTCTGGGGGGCTGCTAGGTAGGCAAGGTTGGGGTCCTTCACGATGGGGAGGGCCACCCACACCAGGGTTCCCACCCAGAACCCAGGCTTCACCTCCCACTGCTCTTACTCAGGCCCAACAGTGCCCCACTAGACCACTCTCATTAACTCCACACCTTTGCACAGTCCTTTCCAGTTTCACAGATTATCAACTCAATCCTAAATGCTTCATCCTTGAAGAGTATCATCCTCACCTCACAGATGAGAAAGCAGAGGTTCAGAGAGGTCACGTGACTTGCCGAAGATCCCACAGCTATGATATGGCATAGCCAGGATTTGAACCCGAGTTCTCTGGCCTCAGATATCAGCCAGTCTCTACTGTTCTGCCTCCCCCTCTGAGGACCACTCAGTTGCTAGGAGACAGCAAGCCAGTGGTTACTATGGGAACCGGGCTGATGTGGCAAGTGGAAGGAATTGGTGTCCAGGCAGCAGCGGGAAGGCTCCAGGTGGGTTCCACAGCCCCTTCCAGGGAGGCAGCTCCTGGCTTTCAGCTCTGGGGTCTGGGTTCCAGATCTTGGGTTCCAGGTGGCAGATGCTCAGTGACAAGGCCTGAGAGAGGTGTGACGATGGTGGGTTATCCTGGACACTGCCCCTGCAAACCAAGAGCCCTGGCGGAGGCTGAGGCCCCAAAGATGGGGCTGACTGGCAGACAGGCCAGGCCAGGGAGCCTACACTCCCGCTTCCCCCAAATTGGCTGCAGTCGTACCCCTCTGCAGCTGGCAGTGCAGAGTTGAGCCATCCCTGGGAAACAAGAGAAAGGGAGGGCGGGACCATGGTGGGGCACAGAGCTGTGCCAGAGGGCTCCAGACCTGGGCAAACACCTCAGTTTTCTCATCTGTAAGAGGGAGATGATACTGCCCCTCTTCCACAGATACTGTGTCGAGAAAATTAACAAAGATACAAAACACCTGCCTGACACATGACTTCACTAGCTGTGTGACCTTGGGCAAGTCATTTAGCCTCTCTGAGCCTCTGTAAAATGAGGATAATAATAGTACCTACCTCATATGATTGTTGTAAGGATTAAATGAATGAATACACATAAAGGACTTCAAATAGGGCTTTAAGGACTATATACAGTGTTGGCGGTTCTATTTTTATAGTAGATGCTTAAGAGCCCCCAGGGCTCCAGGTTGCTCCAAACCCAGCTCCTTTGAGCTCTCTTTCCCTCTCACAGGAGAACAGATCCTGCTACCCCTTACCCCTGGCCAGGCACTTTGAGGAGGAGCAGCACCGAGAAACAGGACTCTCTGAGGCCTCAGACCTCACCTAGTCAAAGTTCAGGGATCCGGAGCCTGGGAGGCTGGGTGGGAGGGAGCGAGGAGGCTGTGCCAGCAGCTGAATTTGTTCATCCAGCCTGTCAGTCCCTTAATCTGATCCCCGAGGAACACCGCGGAGGCTTCACTCTGGATGACAAACGAGGAGGGGAGAGGCCTGCCCTGCCTGGACTCCGGGTGAGTAATGGCCTTGCATTAAGATATTAGGCCTAGACGACAAGAAAGATGCTCCTGGTCTCCTCCGCCCCTAGCAAGGCTGGGAAGAGAGCCTGCGGGGGAGGAGGCTTCCTGAGGACCCAGCCGTGGGAAGGCCAGGGCATCCTGGGGGCGTTCCAGAGAGGGCTTGGGAAGCAGCGTGGGGGGCACAGTGAGAGAGAACCAGAGACACAGAGATACAGCAGAGAGGGAGGGAGGGAGACAGAGACAGACAGAGACAGCGAGAGAGACAGAGACCCACTGAGAGACAGGGAGAGGGTCAGGGGTGGCAGGGAGAGGGAGAAAAGGAGAGAGACAGACAAGGACTCGCAGCGGGCGTGCAGAGAGGGGAGACACCTGTGCTCACAGAGGGGAAGGATGCCTTAGTTGAAGGATGCCAGGGCCAGGCTGGGCAGGTCGGCCACAAAGGGGGATTCAGCCTCCGAGGAGGGCCTGGCTGGAGGCCCCACTTCAAGGCTGGCCCTGGTCTTTGATGTCCCTGAACCTCTTGGGCTGGGAGGGCCCTGGGTGGGGATGGTGGCCCTGCTGGATCTGGCTTAGGCCAACAGGCAGGGCCTCCAGCCACATGTACAGCACCCTTCTCTGGGCAGCCTCCTTCTTGGAGGAGAGAGGACCAGACCCCACCCGGGGGGAGGGGCAATACAGAGGGTAAGTGCCAGCTCTAAGCTCTGCATTGCTGGAGGAGCCCCTTCCTCATTGAATCCCAGGTCCCCCATAGCCCGGGTCCCATGATGCAGGGCTGCTGGGGTGGGGGGCCCCTGGAAGAGGATGAGATGGGGCCAGGTGCAGAGCAAGACTTAGTGTGACTCAGAGACAAGGGGCCAAGAGAGAGCACAACGGGGCAGAGATGGACCCCAGACAGACCCTAGGGGCAGCTCTCCCCTCTGTCACCACGTTCCGCCTCTCCGGCACCCTCAGAAGTGCACTGTGTACCGGCTCAGGCAGCAGACCTTGTCTGCCTGTGTTCAGCTCCTCCTAGCTCCACCCCTTCTGTTGTGTGACCCTCAGCAGATTGTGCTGTGCCTCGCTCAGTCCCTGTCTGTAAAGTGGGGTGACTGCAGCCCCCACTGCATGAGGCTTCTGTGAAGGATCCCTGGCTCAGTACCTGTGGGACGCCTAGAACAGGGCCCGGCACATGCTAATGGTTCTTTGAACTTCAACTACTGTTAACTGTATTCTTCCCCCCAGGTCCCAACCATGACTGTATAAGCAAGAGGACACTGAGAACAGGCCCTGCACCGCCTTTTACTCCTTAGAGGGGTCTCCCCAGTGGTTCATGCCCAGACCTTGGAATCCTGGCTCACATTGGTAAGCCATCAACCTCTCCATGCCTCAGTTTCCTCATCTGCAAAATGGGCACCCCATGAGGTTTAGTGGAGCTGGTATGTAAGTGCTTCATAAAGCCAGAAGTGACGTGTTTCAGATGCTCCAGTCCTCTGCTCTGAGGACATCCTTGAGGTCCAGGTGTTCTTGCAGGTGCGTGTGCGCGAGCTGGGGAGCACGGAAGGTCTGGGAACCTCCCAGAGGAGAGATGCTCAGACACGAGGATGAGGTGGGGGGAGCCCCAAATCCCAGCCCAGCGCCCCCTCCCTCCAGCACCACCTTCGCCTGCAGCCCTTGCCTCTGGTCGCACTCAGGTTCACCGGGTGCCACCCTCAGACGCACCCCTGGGGGATACTTCTGAAACCAACTCCCACAGCCCGTCGGCTGGGGCGTTCCTGCGGTAGCCACAGTCACCGAGATCTTCCTTCAGCTGCCACAAGATTTCCCCTTGAATCGATGAGGTTCGAATCCCCTGTCCCAGTTGTGCGACCCTTTGGTTTTACTTAGCCCCCCCCCCCCCCCCCCCCTTCCGTGGGGTCCTGGGACTTGGTCCAAGGCTTCCCAGTCCTTCAGGGCCCGCGTCTCTCACGCACCGCCACCAGGAGGCGCCCCACGCCACGCCTGCTCGGCCCCCTAGACCCCGGCCTGCGGGGCTGTCGGCCGGGAGGAGGGGCTTCCTCCGGGTTGGGGTGGAGCGCGGGGCTCGGAGCCGGCAGTGCAGCCCCTGGAGCGAGTGCAACCTCCGCAAAGCCGTGCCCCCTTTCTCTCTCCTGAACCCCCATCGGGTGGCGGGTGTCCCACCGCTCTCTCCGCGGGGCCGCTCCAGCTGCGTCCCAGTCCCCTGCCCCCGGCACTCCCCCAGGACCCACCCGCGGCGTCCTCGGCCCTCCTGCGGGCACAGGGCCCAGAGTCCTGGGCCTGGTGGGGGCCACACCTGCCGCGGCCTCACTTCCCTGTAGCCCCCGATCCCTCCATGAAGGTTGGGTGGATTAACTGTCTCCAAACCTGGGTTGTTCAGAATCAGCCAGCGCTTTTTAGTGCTGAGTTCCTCCCCCCGCAACCCCCCTGCCGCCCCCCCCACCCCCCACCCCCAGCTAGAGGGCAGGCCTGGAATCAGTAGGTTTAACCAGCTCGTCCCTCCAGCGCTTCTGGCTCCTTCAGTCCTGCGCTCCCCACCCGGGAGCCCTCTGCCTTCCAGGAAGGAACAAAGTCCCTTAAATATTATTTAAAATATTTTTTTTAGTAGATAATACATCCACTTGATTCAAAAATCAAACCAAATCAAAGTAACAAGCCTTTCTGTCACCCTGTCCCCATGCACCTGGTTTCCTCCCCCAGACTCATAACCCCAGGTGGCCACTTTTATTAATTTCTTGTGTAGTCTTTTAAAGAAAATAAACATCTATGCTATTTTTCTTCCTTTCTTATATAAAAGGTAGCATACTATCTACACTGGTCTGCGTTTTGTTTTCACTAAATCTATCTTAACGTTCTTTCCATAACACTAGAGTCCCTGTTCCTTCTTTACAGCTGAGTAGTATTCCATTGTATGGCTGTGCACAGTTTATTTGACTTGGTCCTTTCTTGATGAGGACCTGGGTTGTTGCTCCTTTTTCACTTTTCCTAACAACATTGCAGTGAATATCCTTGTCCGTCCATCACTTTGTAAGTGTGCTCTTGTACATATCTGTAGGATAAAATGCCCTGCATGGGAGTCTTAGTTACAGAATGAGGGAGTCCATAATTTGGGTAGACACTGCAGGTATGGCCACCGCCCTGCATGGGGCTGGTACCATCGGGCCCTCCCCAAGCAGTGACGAGACTGTTTCTCAGCAGCCTCGCCAACAGAGTGTCAGACTTTGGGATTTTTGCCACAAATTCACTTGTGTTCAGTGCCTCCAGGAAACCAGCCTCGACCTTGACCTGCCTGGACTGTAACCCCACTGCCCATGTTCCCCCAACACTCAGGCCTTCTCCTTCACAGCCCCTTGCGCATTTGAAATGACTTATGTATTATATCATTATTATTATCGTTATTATTTCTTCACCATTTGCCTACCTAGCCGAGAAGCCCCACATGGGCAGGGCCCGTAGCCAGATCCCCAGCACAGCATGGGCACATCAGAGATGCTGAACGCTCCTATTGTTGGCTGGGATGGCCCCCTTTGTGCCCTGTACCCTAGTAGGCGCTTTGCCTGGGTGTCTTCACCTGTGCCCCGCAACCAGCTTATGAGGGAAGCGCTGGGACTGGCTCCATGGAGACAAGGAGACTGAGGCTCACACAAGAGGTGATTTGCTAAGGTCTCACAGCTGGCTGGTAGGGAAGTCCCTTCTCCTCAGCCTTGTCCTTCCTCCCAAGACCTTGGCTTTCCTTCTTCCCTACTCTGACCCGCGGGGGCCCCCAATCTTCAGGAGCAATCAGGCCCAGGTCAGGGGTGCTCGAAGCTCAGGATTGGTCCGCTCCGCACCGCCTGCAATGATGGAGAGCCAAGCTAGGGGCTGGCTTGAGCCCCTGGGCGCCTTGTCGGCCTGCAGGCTCGGGCCCCCTGCTTGGTGGCAGTGCCAGGGCCACAATGACCCCAGTGGCTGTGCAGTCACCAGAGCCCCTTCCCGGAGGCCCTGCGGCCACTCTGGCTCTGTGCCCGACTGTCACTCTGTTCCCCAGCAGCTCTTCGTGGTGGCTGCCTGCCTCCCTGCCTCCCATTAATCATGTGTGCAGGATTTATTTTCTCCAGCAATTTATTTCAGCAAATGCAATCTGGGTGTGCCCGCAGGTGGGCAGGATGCTCTGCTGCTGCCAGAGTCATGGAGCCTGGCTTTATTGTTGGGCTGACAGGCATGATTTGCTGACACCCACTTACCCCCCATCAGACACAAGGCCTGGCTGAGCCCTAGGTGGGACCCCAGGGACCAGCCCCCGCCCCCCATCACCACGACCTCAGGGTCCCAAGCAGCCTGGAAGGTCCAGCTCACCCCACTTTCTTTCCTGGGGCTTTGTTGCCCCAAAGCTATCTGGGTAAGGGGGTACTGGGGAGATGAGCCCCGAGGTCCTCGCCCTGAAACAAGCATTCAGAGACCTTTCCTGAAGACTCAGGTGGTGGCTCTTTCCAGTTTCCTGATCTGGGGCCTCCTTTCCGAACCCACTGCTCCCTGGCACTGCCGGGCAACTGGTCCCTGGTTCCCACGACAGTCACAGAGGGAAGCAATCACCCAATGCCAGCCTTGCCAGCCCCATCGCCACACCCGCAACACATGTCTTCCTTCGCGGGGTTCCCTTTGGTTCCTTTGTCACCCGCAGCCCCTCTCTAGGCTGTCAGCAGGATACAGCAGCCTGGGTCTGAGAAGTGGGACACAGCCGTGAGGCCAGGACAGGAGCAGAGGGCTGCTTGGCTGTGATTTCAGGGCCTGAGTTAGTGCTCCTGGTTATCTGCCCACTCACAGGCCTTGGAAGCAGGAAGGAAAGGAGAGAGGGCAGTAGAGGACAGGGGTCATCTACCCAGCCCCGGCCCTCTCCAAGCCCTTTGCTGTCCCCACCTGTGCCTCCCACCCCTGCAACACCCCCAGGGGCCCCGGACCCAGCCCGTGGACACCTGCTTCTTCCCTTGTATCCCCCAGGCCCAGCCTACAGCCCCTGCCCCCAGCCTGCCCCACCAGGCCTGGCTGCCTCTAATGCTGCAGATAATTCCTGCTTGTCGCAAAGCCATTACCCTGTAAATGGACCGCACTTCAGTGTGTGTGTGTGTGTGTGTGTGTGTGTGCACAAGCACGGGAGGGGGTGGCCGCAGCAGGCAAAGCCTCTCATTTATGCCTCACTCACGGCCATAATTGCCTTGGGGGATTTACTGGCTTCACCCTCTGCGGCCCCCTACTCTCGTCCCCTGCTCTGCCTGCCAGCCTCTGCTGGCCCCCGGGTGATGGGGCCTGGAGTTGTGGGAAGGGGGGCAGGACATGCCCAGCTGGAGGGTGGTGAGGCCTTGCAGAGGGGCCCTGGTGTATGTGTGCTCTCCTTTCTACTCCATGCATAGCAGCTGGACTCAGAGAGAGTGGCTGAGGAGCCCGCATCGGCCTCCCAGACTTCAGGGATCCTGGGGTGCAGAGCCGACCTGGGGGTGCGTGATGGATGCTGGAAGGACTTTCGTGGCATCTGTAGCCCTGGTTTCTTTCTCCTCTTCTGCCTTGCTCCAACCCCTCCAGGCTGCTGGTCTCCTGCCCCCTATTTTATCTGCCATTTGCAGACCCCCATCCCCACCCCCAGGTACCGTCACAGCTGCTCCACCCTGCCCCCTCCTGCCTTGGCACAGCCCAGTCTCCCCCAAGGGAAGGCAAACCCTTGGCCCTTTCAAGAAGAATCTTCAATCTTTGTGTTGAGCCCTCTGCAACCCCATCAGGAGGCACCTGTGGACTCAGGAAGCAGGGCTGGGTGGTGGTCAAGGGAGTGGCCTTCACCAGCAGCCTGAGTTGTTTCTAATCTCGGCTCCTCCAGTTTCCAGTGATTGGCCGCGTCACTCAACTTCTCTGAGCCTCATTGGCTTTATCTGTAAAATGGGTCTGATAACACCTGCCTCTAACAGTTGTTATAAAGGTTTGATACATTGTAATACATTGAACCACATGAAATTGCCCATAATTATTGGGTGAAATACCGCATTAACAAACTGAATTGTTGATAAGGTTTCTACTGGATGTCTGGAACTTTCCTTTTATCTCTTCATATTTTGCATTTGTATAAGTGCTACCTGCTGGTTTTAAAGAATTCAAGCAACTCAGGAAAGCACAGAGAAGAAAGCAAAAAGCAAAACTAAATAAAAATAAATCTCCCTATCAGAATAGCCATAATTAATGAATAACCACCATTTCCAGAAATCTCTTTTGGCATTGATGCAGATAAAAGTTCAGAGAGATAAACTGATAGTGCTGTAAGAAGGGATCTGATTGAATATTTTAAATATAATTTATTAAATCTCATTTTAGTTTAACAAAACGAAAATAAATGAAAGTAACGCTGAAGGAAACTAGGTGTCTCTTTATCTGAGAGAGACTGTTTTCGAAGAAGATCATCTCATATTAACAAACATTTGAAAGCAATAAAAATAAAAAATATAGATTAGAGTGAATCTATCATGGAGTAGAAATCGAAGGCATTAAATTAGCAAGTTTCAAAGAAACACAGCTGACAGCAAGATTGAGAAAAAGGAAAGAAAACTTATGGAGAAAGATGACAAGAAAGAATGACAAAAGACAGAAAAAAGGAGAGGACACAGAATGGTGAAATGGGTTTGCGTTCTTTTAATCACAAGGTCGAGCAGCGGTATTCAAAATTTCGCACATATTCAACTTAAAAGAATTTTGCCTAGACGTGTCCTCCTTATGTAAAAGTTTCCATCGTGTTTAAAGATGGTAAGAAAGATATAATTTCTGGCAACTTGTAAATATTGACATTTTTAAATAAAGCTGTCACAGCACTCTTTTGACCGTATCTGACCAGTTTGATGGAAAGAATGGCAATTTCATCTGGTTCGACCTCAGATTAAAACACCCAGCCGGGAGCCGGCCCACCGTGGTGCCCATGCGGGCACCTGTTCTGAGTCGAATGAGATTTCATGCTCCATAAACTCATCTGGACTTGTGCTTTTGTATTTTCTTTGTTTCTGTTTTCCTGGTATTTTTAGCAAAACTTCTTTGGACTCTCCAACTTTTCTCACTAAATAAAGAGAAAAAGAAGTTGAAGTCTCTGATTAAAATGGAAAAGCAGAGCCCCTCGCAGGATCCCAGTGGCCAAGGCAGGGGGCTGGCCCCACGGGAGAAGGCTGGATTGAGCCTGGCAGAGGGCAGGGTCTTGGGCATGACCCCCTTCTCCTCTCTAGCACTTCAGATGGGGCTGATGGGAGAAGATGGAGACTGAAAAGATTGTGGGATGTACACCAAAGATTGGGTTCTGAAAGGGGATGAGCGGCGGGTGGCTGTGTGGCCACATGCTGTGTGGTCCCTGCCCAGAATACTGGATGAGAAGTGAGGGGAGAGGCCAGGGGTCTTGCCAACCACCGAGAGCCGTGCATGCATGTCCTAAGACCACCCCACTCTCAGAGACCCATGGAGCCTGCAGGGGGCAGCCTCAGCTTTAGCAGCGCCCACCCCAAAGCAGCGCTCCTGCCTCTCCAGAGCCCTCTTCAAGTCAAGTTCAGCCCAAAGGAAGCGGAAAGGTCAGAGCAGCGAGCAAGGCTGGCAAGCTGAAGGAGACAGGCAATCCCCCAAGAAGGCCCCACAAGGCCAGGGGAGCCCCTACTCAGACACCTGATGCACGTCGGGCCCCACACACCCAGACACTGCCCCGTGTCCCATTCTCTCTTGTTCTCTGGGCTCCCACAGGCCCCTGCTGCCTCCTGGGACCAGGCCCTTGCTGCCTTCAGCGTGTTTACACAGGGAAACAGCATCCTGTCGATTCCGATACATTTACAAAGTGCTGATCCAGAGCAATGGTGATCGTCCCCCCCAGCCCTTTTTTTAGAAAGCCCAACGGTGGCCTTTAATCCTCCCAGCAAGATGGGCTTCATTAGCCCTTTCCCCAGACTGAGAACCTGAGGGTAAGACGAGGGGAGGGTATCGGTTCCTCAGGCTGCCATCACAAATTGCCACAAACTGGGTGGCTGAAAACAACAGAAATTCATCCTCTCCCAGTTCTGGAGGCCAGAAGTCCAAGATCAAGGTGTCAGCAGGGCCGTGCTCCCTCGAAGGCTGTGTGCGAGGATTTGTTCCATGGCTTTCCCTTAGCTTCTGGTGTTACCCGCAATCCTTGGCATTTCTTGAGTTGCATCTCTTAACTCTCTGCCTCCATTGTCACGTGGCCTTCTCCCTGAGTGTCCCTTCTCCTTCTTTGCAAGGACACCAGTCATATTGGACGAGGGCCCACTCTATTCCAGTATGACCTCAACTTAACTAATTACGTCTGCAACAGCCCTGTTTCCAGTAAGGTCACATTCTGAGGTATGTGGGGTTAGGACACCAACTTAGCTTTTAGGGGACACGGTTCAGCCCATAACAGGAAGTGACTCACCCCAGGTCACCTGGAGGTACAATCAGAACCCCAGTTCCGAGCTCTGAATCATGGCCTGAGCAGCCTCTTATCCCAAGGGGACCCTGACTTCAACCTCCCCTCACACTTCAATGAGTCAGAGACCAGCATGTGGTCACTTTTGTGCCCAGCTGGCCCCTTTGGGTCAGCAGGGCTGGCATAGCTATGGGCCCCCACTATCGTGTCCAGGGACACTGCCCCCAAAGGCGGCCTGGTCAGCTCTTGGGTGAGTCTCCCTCTCACTTCCCTTTTGCCCACTCCCGTGAAGGGGCTGGGGGCTCAGGCTAGTCTGGGGTGGAGGGAGGGGCGAGCACACCCATGACATGGAGGGTCCCCAGGGGAGAGGAAGAAGAAGGTCCTCCTAGACAGGACAAGTGTAGAGACATGGGGAGGCAGCTTCTTCCCCAGGGCAGCAAGTGCCCAGGTTCCCCTTCCCCAATTCCAGAGGCCCAGGGTCCCCCCACCACCCTCCTCTGTGTTCAGGGGAGGTTCTGGGCCAGTGGGGAGGCTGCGGGGCTGGTTCAGGGCACCAGAGCCCACAGGGGCCTCCTGACACGAGCCTGCTGGGGTTTTCCAGAGATAGGAACAGAATGTCCAAAGTTCTTTCCTTCGGCTTCTTGAAGTGGGAAGTGGGGCAGCTGTGGCCTCAGAGGGCTGGGACAGGGTGGGGGTGGGGGGTCTGCAAATGGCAGACAAGGCCAGCTCCTCTCCCAGCCAGGAGCCTGGGCTGAGGGGAGGGGGGCAGAGAAACCGGGGGCCCCAGATGTTACCAAAAGTTCTGCATCTCTCCTACACCCTGGACCGTCATCCTGCCCCTCCCCCCAGAATAAATGGGGAGCTAGAGAGGAAAGACCATGGGACAGCAAAAGAAGGGGAGAGCCCAGCTCTTCGGCCCACTGGCCGGGTGACCGCCCTGGGCTTCATTTCTTCCCTGAGTGTGGAGACAACCACGTGAAGTGCTGGTTCCTATGGGCCCCCGGAAAATGTCACTTCTCTCCCCTGACCCAAACTGCAGGGGAGGGGAACAGGACTGGACAGACTGGATGTGAGCATAGGGGGGAAGGGGTGGCAGACCAGGCCCTCCCCCCAACCTGGAGAGGCTGCCGACAGGGGCCGGGGAGACCCCAGGACCGCTTTGAACAGATTGAGGTTGATGTGCCAGGAGGCAGGGAGTTCAGGCCTGGAGCAGGAAGAGAGGCCACTACTGATCACTCGTTTCTTCATTTGTGTAGCAGATACGAGTGTGTTAAGCTCTGTTCTAGGTGCTGGGGACACCACAGGGACAAGACGGAAACCCTCACTCCCCTGCAGCAGACAGACAACAAAGGACAAGCTCTCAACTGCAAGTGGCTCTAATAACCAGCTTATTGGGGAATCTCAACTCATCGGGACATAGACTTGAAACGATTTCATTTTTCCAGGCACTGCCCTCGACTGTGCCAGGTGGAGGCCCCTTTCCACTGGAAGGAGCAGCTCCCTTCCCAACATCCGGCCAGATTCTGAGCATCATCCATTGAAACTCCAGTTTCTCACTTAATGCAAAGCTCTTCTCACTGCCTTGAGCTCAGGGCAAGCTTCAGAAGCTCCAGAGGGGGTGGGAGGGTGTGGGGGGGTCTCTTTTCCTCCCCCGTCCTTCAGTGTTGGGGTAAGGAGAGAGAAAGGGGCAACTGCTCCTGCTTTGCCTGGACCAGGGAGGCCCAGGACCACAGCCGCAGCCCTAATGCTGCTCCAGCTCCTTGTCTATCAACAGAGCAGAACCAACGTGCCCGCTCACAGGAGGTTCCCTTGGGGTGGCTCCCCTGGGTACAGGGACCCGTGCTCAGCAAGGCCTCACCCTTGGTTTCAAAGTCTGCTGCCGCAGCCTTAAAATTCTTGATAATTGTTGAACAAAGGGCCCTGCGTTTTCATTTTGCCCCGGGACCCCTGCAAATCACAGAGCCAGCCCTGCCTGCCAGACAGGTATATTGCAGCCACGCACAGCTGGTAGCCGCGCACCACGATGCACTCTGCCCCCCACACTGCAGGGGTCCCCGAAAGCCTGAAGCCACCAGTCTCATCCACACTCAGGACCAACTCTCAGGCCTGCGGGCCCATGTGCATCTGTAAATTCTTAGGGACCAAGAACCTCAGGGTGGGGATATCAGCCTCTTCCCACTCTGCAGCCTCATCACACTGTCACTTCGGGAGTCTCAGCTGCTCAGCGAGTCCTCTGGCTAAGTTGACTCCATCTAGGCACTGAAATGCCACCCTCTCCCTCTTGCCAGCGAGGAATTTCTGGGACCACCCCGCTTCCTTCCAGCTTAGCTGGAGAAGTGAGGGCAGATGCTCTTTCCACCAACACTGTGCCACCCCCCACCCCCCACCCCCCACCCAGCCCAGGTCTTCCCCTCCTCCCCCATCCTCCCCCTCCTCCGACCTGTCCATTTGGGGGAGGGGCAGTGGGGAGGGTGTGGATTCTGACAGGGGTCCAGCAGTGAGATCTGCAACAGGCAAGCAGGTCTGGGGGGAACTGTCCAGTCAAGGAGACCATGTGAGGCCGAGCCCCTTGTAACAGGCTGGAACCCCACTGGACAGACTGCAACAGGGAAACGATAGCTCTGAAGAAAATACAAGGGCACCCACAGTGTAACAGAGAATGAAAGGCACTGCGGGGACAGTGGCCAGAAGGCCTCTCCATCACATGCTGGCAGGAGAGGCAGACCAGGACCAAGCGCACCAACCACCGATAATAAACCCAACGATTTCATGAAATGTGCATTTAGACATGGTTCTCAAGAGGGGACCTGTGTAAGTGGATGAAATTAACCCAGATTTGGGGGTGGGGTATATACGGAAGAGGGGAGAGGGCTGGCGACCCAGCTCTGCGCACAGCAAATAGAGGCAGAGAAGGGTGAGCTGGGGTTTGAGTGGAATTGCAATCTGTGCTGCGAGGCCCCTGATTTTTCTTTGGCAGTGGCCAGGTGTCTCCCCTGAGGGAAGTTGCCACGCAAGAGACAGTAAATAGACCAGTAGCTCCTGGTCTGTCTTCTCCTCCTGCCCCCCGCCTGGAAGACCAGTGGAGGCAGAAGGGAGGCAGGAAGGCGGGGTAGGAAGGCTTTGTCTGTGCTCTGGCCTGGGCCACCTCACTTTGGCAGGATCCAAGCACTGAGGGACTTTGTTGCTGAATGGGCAGGAAGTGCACCCCTTGCCCAGGGGAAGTGTCCACAGGGGGCTTGGGCTGGGGGGTTTGCTCCAGGCCTTAATCCTTTCAACCTGGATGCAAGAACCTCTGGGCAGAAGCTCGAAAGATAGGTCGAAGCTGTCAGCCTCTCCACTCACCTTCTGTGCTTTTACCTTACCTCGGTGGCTCTCTCTTGAAACCACAGATAATTTTCCTTTGGACACTTTCTCAAACCTCTGTTTATGCTTCAAACACAGTCTGCGTGGAGCTAACGCCCACTCTGCCAAGAATTTGGAGATCATGGATAAAAAGTTACTCTATCTAAATATTCACCCTATTTCGATGGATAGATGTGCTGATGAAAAGAAGTAATTTCCAACTTCATGATATTCACTTAGGATAATCCATACTCAAAGTGTTTTCATGGCATTCCTGAATCAGAGGTATGATCTCTATGAAGTGTGGTGGTGCCTGCGGAGGGGAAGGTGGGTGCATACGGTGGTGTGTTGGTAAATGTTGAACAAGTGGCTCTCCAGGGGGAAAGAGCTCTGATTCATAGCATTTGCTGATTTCCATGGTGTAAATACTCTCACCCTGGCTGATTTCAAGCTACCAATGTGATGTCACCGAGTGCAGACTTGGGAAGAGATGCCAATAATTGGCTCTCAGGAGCCAGGAGGAGCTGACTCCAGCACACCCCCGGGTGGGCGGCGTACTCCAACAGAGTCCCAGTGGGTTGGAACCTCTTTGTGGTCAGTGCCAAGAGAGATGGGAGAGAGCCCAAATGACGGGCATCACAGCGATCAAGGGGGAAGAGTTTCAGGGAGGAAAAAGGTTGTGGGCATTCTCTGCTGCTCAGTGGCATGGAAGAAAGAGGCTGGAGAAGCTGCTGAATTTGGCCGCGTCCTCTCCTCGTTTCACCCATCAGCCCCCTGGGACCACCAGCTCAAGGCTCTCTGCAGGCCTGGGGCTCTGTCTTATAAAGGACACAGGTTCCCATTAGAGGCTCATTCACCTGGGCAGAAGGAGCAACGGCTGGAGTAGAAAGGACAACATGTTACCGAGGAGACGTCATGACAGAATCTGCTCTAGAAAAGGACCAGGCCTGCCAAAACTGCCCTGGATCACCAGCGTGAATTGGGGTGTCAGGATTTTTTTTGGCCCCAGGACATTGTGCTGGGCAGAAGGGCCACCTCCTCTCTGGCTCAAGTGGGAACTCGGCCCCAGGAGAGCAGCTTATTTGTGGCTCTTCCCGTGAGACTCCAGAAGACTCCCTCCTGCCAGATCAGAGTCATAGCAACTGAGAACAATGCTGGACGGGCCGAGCGGGCTCTGCACAGGGGCAGGGGGTCTGGGAGAGCATCAGAAGCTGCTGGGGCCTGTCCTCCCCGAACTGGGCCACTGGTGGGGCCTTTCATCTCCTGCCTTCCTCTCGGGGCCACTCCGGCATCCGCCTGCCTCTGTCTCTTCCCACCCACTACCCCCAGTGCGGCAATTACTGCGCTAATTAGGACTCTTTGATCATCTTTAGAAATGGCCACATTGGGGAGGGACGCTGCCAAGCAATTAGGGGCAGAGAGGCTGGGAGCTCGGGCACCTCCTCGGGGGGTGGGGCTGCAGGGGACCCTCAGACACCCCCTGCCCCCCCTCTCTGGGAGTGTCTGCTCCCAGCATAGCTGTAAACTCCTCAGGGAATAGAGGCAGATGGGAATCCCGTCCCCTCATCCGAGCCCTGGAGACAGGGCCAGCCCCTGCTCACTAGGCCCCCTCTGCCTGGCCCCCAGCCCAACCGTCAGCTCTTCTGGCCTGTCCAGGCCCGTTTGATGGAGCCGCAGAAACAAGGGCTCCTTTGACAGCCAGGGGGGCCTCAGAGCTGGGATGATGAGACTTCAAAGGTGAGGGTCAAGCCCACTACCCTGTTCCCTCCCCCAACGCTGGCCCCCCACCTCCTGTGTATCCCTCCCTGTCTGTCCTCTATATAGCCCCCCAAGCCCCATTCTCTTGTGGGCTCCCGGGAGTTAAGGGCCAGGTGAGGGACTGACCAAGGGAAGCGGGTAATTTTGATGGAAGAGCATAGACTCAGATGATTTGGGGGCCAAGAGTTCAGTGCCCAGGGGCAGAAGGGCAGCGTGAGGCAGGCACCGAAGGATAAGCCCCCGGAAGGTGGACACCAAGGACAGGGTCGCTTGCCCAGCTCCTGGTCGCCATGCTGCTGGCTGTGCTGCTGCTGCTGCTGCTGCCCCTCTCAGACCCACGGTCGGCCCACGGGCACCCACTGTACATGCGCCTGCCCCCCAGCACCCTGCAAGGTGAGCCCAGGCTGGTCTGAGGGAGCGGCCGAGGGGGGAGGAGCATAGCGGAAGTGGGCAGGGGAACATGAGCTGGCCACCCACCTCCCAAGGACCCTTGGCCCCTTCTGCCCACCCTGCCGGGAGAAGGGGCCAGGAGCTGAGACCCAGGTGGGAGAGGAAGGGGGAGGACAAAGGTGGAAGGGAACGGTAGCCAGCAAGCACTGCTAAAGGATGTGCTTTCGGGAAGGTTCGCGTTTAGCGGGGAGGAAGGGGCCCAGGGCAGCATCCCCTTGGCTATCCAGGCCCAAAGGTGGGCAACTCGACCACAATTATTTTGTGTCAATAAGCCTGAGTTCTGTGATGTCCGTACCTTTGGGGTGCTGTTTTTCCTTCAAAGTTTTTAAGGAAAGGTCCTTTCCAAAGATTCCAGCCCAGCTCAGTTGAATAACGGAGATATCTTGGGCTGAAAATCTGGACCGCCTGCTCTGAGCGCTGGACCCTGGGGCTGTCCCTCCTCCCCATTCCGCCCCAGTGCGCCTGGAGCCCAGTCTTTCCCTGTGGGTCTTCCAAGGCAGGGCTTGGGGCTGGGGCAAGAAGGATGAACCTGAGGCTCCTCCCCAGCCACTCAGGACTTGTGCCCCATATCCCAGCAGCTCTGTCAGCCCAGGGGACAAAAGTGTTGCAGGCCGCCCAGAGGAGCGCCCTGTGGGCTGTAAATCGAGTGGCGATGGAGCTCCAGCACAGACTGCACGAGTGCCGGGGATGTGGCAACACCACCGCCCCATGCCCTGGTGAGCTTGCACTGACCACCCTTGGCGGGGTCTCCCGTGCACCCCATCCCCTCCCTTCAGACTTGACTCCCTCTTGGGGACAGAAACTGGGTGGTGCTGCAACCAAAACTACGCTTATGAAGGTCTCTCTAAGTGGAAAGGGCATGCCAGGCTTGGGGCACAGCATGTGCAAAGGCGGAGGGCAGGAACAGTCTGGGCTCCCTTGGTGAACAGTGAGCGGTGTGTGGCTGCTAGGGGGAGAGGGAACAGAAGGGGAGCCTCAGGGCAGAGAGAGAGCTCAGGCCCAGCCTGGGGTGGAGGAAGGGTGGGAGGGTGGCAGCGAGGCTCAAAGGTCTGTTTCTCAGCAGGACCTGGGCGCCCCAGTCCTCAAGGCCCCCTCCTCCAGGATCCACCTGAGCCAGGTGAGGCTGGATAGGCCCCAGGGGGCAGGGCTGAGAGCAGGGTGGACCCTGGAGAAGCCTCGATGGTGGGGACGGCCAGGACTTGTCCCTCGTGACGCCGCTTCCGCCTTTCCAGGGCCGTGTGGCGAGAGGCCCCCGGGTACTGTCAACGTGACGCGGGCCCATGGCCGCATCGTGGGGGGCAGCGCGGCGCCGCCCGGGGCCTGGCCCTGGCTGGTGAGGCTGCTACTCGGCGGGCAGCCTCTGTGCGGCGGCGTCCTGGTGGCGGCGTCCTGGGTGCTCACGGCGGCGCACTGCTTCGCGGGGTACGTCCGGCCCCAGGCCCCTGCCCAGCCCGGGTCCCCAACGCAGGATCCAACTCTTCCGGGGTCGTCGGGCCGGCGATTCGCGCGAGGGCCGGTCTTTGCTGCCCCCTGGCGGCGGCCCCCTCCCCAGCTCGCCGCCTGAGGGCACCCACGCGGCCGAGCCACCGCGCGGATCTTGGGGGGTGCCTGGCCGTGCGCATTCGTGCCGCCGCTTCTCCCCGGCCCGCGCTCCCTGCCCCCAGGCCGAGAAACACTCCGGCGGCGGGCTCGCTGGGTGATGCCCGTGGGCGGAGGGCGGGATCGCCGGGGGACCTCGCCGCATCCTTGTCCTGCGTATCACTAGCCATTCGTCCCGCAGTGCCCCGAACGAGCTTTTGTGGACGGTGACACTGGCCGAGGGTTCCCGGGGTGAGCAAGCGGAGGAGGTCCCCGTGAACCGCATCTTGCCCCACCCCAAGGTGAGAGGGCAGTCCCCAAGCCCTCAGAGCTAGGAAGAGCATCCCACGCCACACCCCGTTGACCCTGCGCCACTGCCCCCTCCCCAGTTTGACCCGCGGACCTTCCACAACGACCTGGCCCTGGTGCAGCTGTGGACCCCGGTGAGCCGGGCAGGGGCGGCGCGCCCGGTGTGCCTGCCCCAGAGGCCCCGGGAGCCCCCTACCGGCACTGCCTGCGCTATCGCGGGCTGGGGGGCCCTCTTCGAAGGTACCGGGCCGGGCCGGGTCTGAGTGGGCCGCACGCGTGCTGGGGTGATGGAGTTTGGGAAGGGCGGAGTGTCAGGAATCTGACCTAGGCCCAGCTGTCTTCGCTAAGTGCTGCTCCATCTTGCAAAGGGGGAGAAATCCAGGAATAGAGTGAGAGGGGGACCTCGCCAAGTGGGGGCCCCTGCCCGGCAGGCCTGAGCTCCCTCCGTCGTTTCCCTGTAGACGGGCCTGAGGCTGAGGCGGTGAGGGAGGCCCGCGTGCCCCTGCTCAGCGCCGACACCTGCAGAAGGGCCCTGGGGCCGGGGCTGCGCCCCAGCAGCATGCTGTGTGCGGGCTACCTGGCCGGAGGCATCGACTCGTGCCAGGTATGAGCCCCAATTGATCGAAGGTCGATGGATGGGCTGCTCCCCAGGGGAGGGACAGCCTCCTTTCCTTCTACAGTCAGACTGTCACTCAACTTCTTTGAGCTTCTGTGTCCTCATCGCTAAAATGGGTACAAAACTAACTCTGGTAGAGCTCAGAGCTGCTGGCATATGATGGGGGCGGGTCAACGCAGTGCCCTCTTTCTTGGCTCGGGTCCCCGCAGGGTGACTCTGGAGGCCCCCTGACCTGTTCTGAGACTGGCCCCCGCCCCAGGGAGGTCCTGTATGGAGTCACCTCCTGGGGGGACGGATGCGGGGAGCCAGGGAAGCCCGGCGTCTACACCCGTGTGGCCGTGTTCAAGGACTGGCTTCAGGAGCAGATGAGCGGTGAGCGCCTGTTCCTATTCCCCCGCCCGGAGTGTCCCGCTAACAGCCCTGAGACGTGCCCCTTTCCACCTCGCCCGCCCCAGCCCCTTCTGCGTCGGGAAAGCCTGTCTCGCTCCAGCGAAGGGATGAGGGGCCCAAAGCGGGCGCTGAGCTGGCCTCTGCTGCCCCCCTCAGCGGCCCCCTCCAGCCGCGAGCCCAGCTGCAGGGAGCTTCTCGCCTGGGACCCACCCGAGGAGCCGCTGGCAGCCGCTGCCACGCCCTGCGCCTTCTACGCCCACTTGTGCCCCGGACCGCCCGGCGCCTGTGCGCGCCTGGCGCACCAGCAGTGCCTGCAGCGCAGGCGGAGATGCGGTCAGTCCCGTTCCCAGGGCTGGGCCAGGGAGGTAGGGACCCTGGCCCACGTCTGACCGCCGCTCGGACCCTTGTCCCGCCCGCAGAGCTGCGCTCGCTGGCCCACACCCTGCTCGAGCTGCTGCGGGGCGCCCAGGAGCTGCTCGGCCCGCGCCCGGGGATGCGGCGCCTGGCCGCGGCCCTGGCTCGCCCGGCTCCGTCGCTCCGGGAGTCTGCCAGGCACCCCGTCCGCGAGCAGCGGCTGCACCCAGGTACCCCGCGCCCTCGCAGCCCAGCCCCGGCCCCACCCTTGCACGGCCGAGGCGTTTCCCTAACCCTGCGTCTCCCCAGGATCGCGGGCTGCGGGCGCGCGGTTCCCGAAGCGGAGGCCGGAGCAGCGCGGGGAAGCGAACGGTAATGACGCCCCCTGCCGGCCATAGGCAGGGGTGTGGGCCAAGGGCCGGCCGCGGCGGGGAAGGAATTGTCCCCTGGGTCTGCACTGCGAAGCGGTTACCCCGTGGGGCATGGGGCAGACCCGCTCTCCCCCTCCACCGCAGTAGGGCTGAGGACTCTTGGGGGGACTTATGGCTTTGGGCCCTCATCAGTATCAACAGAGATGCTGGGCTGGTGTTATCACTTAACCTCTCTGAGCCTGCGCCCGCATCAGCAGCCTGAGAAGTCCGCCTCCTGGGAGGCGGTCCTGAGGTAATGGTGGGAGCCCCACCGCCAGCTCCATGCTGGTGTCAGTTCTCGCTCATTCCCGGGGCCCCTCTTCCTGCAGGCTGCCCCGGGCTGGAGCCCCTTCGGCAGAAGCTGGCCACCCTCCAGGGCACCCATGCCTGGATCCTGCAGGTCCCCCCAGAGCACCTGGCCATGGACTTCCATGAGGCAGGTCCCCGGCTTCCCAGCCTCCTTCACGGTGGCCTCAGAAAGCTGACCTGACCAGCAGGGCGGGATGGGGGGTGGGGGGCGGGGGGGGGGGGGCGGTGGTTGTCCAAGGGGAAGGGGGTAGGGAGGGCAGCTGTGCGTGAGCTGGGGTGCTGGGGAGGGGGGAAGAGGGGAGTGAAGGGCCTTGTGGAGGGTGTCAGTGAGCAGGAAGTGTGTGGGGTTGTGAAGGGGCGTAAAAGAGGGGGGTGGGTCTGAATGGGAGTTTCTGGGACCAGGAGGAGAGGGACCTAGAGAGAAGTTGTGGGCTCCTGAGCTCTCTCCTCCCTCGCAGGTCCTGGCAGATCTGGGCTCCAAGACGCTGACTGGGCTCTTCCGAGCCTGGGTTCGGGCAGGCTTGGGGGGCCGGCACGTGGTCTTTGGGGGCCTGGTGGGCCTGGAGCAGGCCACGCTGGCTCGCAGTCTTCCCCGGTTGCTGGTGCAGGCCCTGCAGGCCTTCCGCTTGGCCGCCCTGGAGAAGGCAGAGCCCCAGGGACCCCAGATAGGTGCGAGGCAGGAGCGGGGGCTGGGGAGGACTGGCCACCACCCACTCAGCCCTCGGGTTCCCCCAGCCAGGCCGTGAGCCCTGGTCAGGACTTACTGCTCCTAGGGGCTGGGAGGGGTTCAGAGAGTACGATGACAAACTGTCACAGCCATCGTTAGCTGGTGGGTGAGGGTGGGGCAGGAGTCCCAGGCCCCATGTGTCTTCCCAGATTTGCCATCAGAAAATCACAGCTGCTCTAATAAACATTATTTATGACCCAAGGAGACAATTCTGGCTCTTTCTTGGGATGGGAACTGGGTGGGTGGGCATTAGATCTCTGGAGAGGGGCTGCCCAGGCAGGGCCTAGCCTCCAGAAGCAGTGTCACAAAGACCCTAGAGAGGAGCTGCTAAGCCCCCCATCTCAGCATACATGACTGCTTCCCAAGAAGTGGCAGCAGCTGACTGCCTGTCCCCACTCCCCATCCGTGGCTGACCAGCGCTGTCCCCCCATGTCCGGTGTTTCCATTCAGCCCCCAGCGTTAGCTGCGGTAAGTACCAGCCTGGGATCTTTGCCTCATGTCCTTGGGCTCCTGCCCGGCTGGCCAGTCCCTGTCCCCACGCCCTCATTGCCCGCCCTGGTTCTCTACCCTGCCACAGAGTCTAGAGGTGTCAGATTGCGTTTCCGGCTGCCTCTTCCCTTGCCCTCCTCCCCTGCACCTGTCCCCTCCTGCCACCCACCCACATTCCCCAGCCCTGGGGACAGAAGGCGCAGACACCAGAGCCAGCCAGAGGGACAGGATGGAGGGGCCTGTGGTAACACTGGGGCTGCTGGCCACCCTGGTCGTGTGTGGTAAGAGTGGGCATCACCCGCCCCGAGGGTCCCTCAGGATGCCCACCTGGGTCCCCCACTGCATGGTCCCATCCTGCCCCCTCCCACAGGGTGCTTCCTCCAGCAAGAGGCCCAACTCCCCACTCCCGCTCTGCCATTTCTCCCTGGAGGGTCCGGCCACCAGGACCCCACTGCTGGGGAGTGGTGGGACTCCCCCTGCTCAGCCCAGCTCCATGGCCCAGCAGGACCGCAGGCCAGCTTCCTTCCTGGGCCCCCGCCCAGTGCCCCGTCCCTGTCCCCCCCACCCCAGGCAGCTGGGGCCTGAACGAGGAAGAGCGGCTGATCCGGCACCTGTTTGAGGAGAAGGGTTACAACAAGGAGCTGCGGCCCGTGGCGCCCAAAGAGCGGGGCGTGGAGGTCTCGCTGGCCCTCACTCTCTCCAACCTCATCTCCCTGGTGAGGGGCCCCTTTGTGGCTGGGCGGGGGACAGGAAGGCAGGGACAGCTTCCCGGAGGCCTGGCTGTCTCCCAGACCAGGATGGTCATGGAGGAAGCTTGAGGCCCCCGCCAGGCCCATGGCAGCTCCCCTCCCCAGGAAACAGGCCCTGGCTGCTCCCGATGACCCGCGCTGCCCACAGGCCTCCGGCTGACACCCTTCCCCTCCAACTTCAGCTCTGGGGTGCCCCCCATGTCACACCCATGACACGCTTCAGAGGCTGTGTGCCCTCTCCTGACGGGGAGTGCTTGGGGCAGGAGTCTGGTTGGGCCACTGCCTGCCATGGTTTCCCCTGGGTGGCGGCCGGAAGGAGGCATCGGTGAATGTGTGCAGGGGTGGGGAGGGAGCATGGGGATGATGCGGACCCTGGGGGACAGTCCTCCTGTGTGATTACAGAAGGAAGTCGAGGAGACCCTCACCACTAACGTGTGGATAGAGCACGTAAGAAGAACACCCTACTCAGAGTGGGGGTGGGGGATAGGATGCAGGGCCCAGGCTCCCCTGTGCTCACTTCTGCTTGGGGATCCCCAGCCTGCCTCAGACACTGTCCTCCAGGAGGGGCTGGCTCCTCCCTACGGAGAAACCCCAGGCACAGCTGCCCTTCCCACCACCTAGATAGGGCCTTCTGGTAGATTAGGATTCTTCATCTATGGGAAAATTATCACAATATCCTGGTTTTATTAGAAGACATTCTCTGCTACCTATTAGAAGTTCATAATACAGATATAAATTTTCTCCATCCACTATGGAAATAGTGCTTCCTTAGTTGTGCAGTGCACATCATACACAGCTGTACATGACAGACTAGAGTCACCACTCTGTACCCACCTGCCCCAAACTCTTTTGTCACAGCTCTCAGACCCTGTGTAGTCTTCCCCCAGGGAAGTGGGCGAGGGGAGTGGGGGAGCCTGGACAACAGCAGAACCCACTGCTGACATTCTTTTCGGGCTTCCAGGGCTGGACAGATAGCCGACTGCAGTGGGATACCGAAGAATTTGGGAATGTCAGCATCCTGCGCCTGCCCCCTGACATGCTGTGGCTCCCAGAGATCGTGCTGGAGAACAAGTTGAGCCGCAGCCCTCCCTGGCCTCCCCTCCATCACTCCACCCGCCTTCCTTAAGCATCTTGAGCCGCCCCTTCCAGCCCCAAGTTTCTGATGCCCCCCCCCCCCACTGCCTCCCCCGGCCCTCACTGTGGCTCTTGTCTCCGTCCCCCAGCAATGATGGCTCCTTCCAGATTTCCTACTCCTGCAACGTGCTCATCTACCCCTCTGGCTACGTGTACTGGCTGCCGCCCGCCATCTTCCGCTCCTCTTGCCCCATCTCTGTCACCTATTTCCCCTTCGACTGGCAGAACTGCTCCCTCAAGTTCAGGTGCAGTCACTTCTCTGGTCACCTGTCATCCCAGGGCACCAGGGCCTGGGGGAGGAGAATGACGCACCCTCAGGCAGAGGCCCCTGCTCTTTCCTGATTAGAGGCCCCTTCCCTCAGTACGGCCCCTCCCCCAGTGACCCCCCATACTAGCTTCTCCCCCACCCTCTGCCCACTGCCCTCCCCAGTTCACTCAAGTACACGGCCAAGGAGATCACCCTGAGCCTGAAGCAGGAAGAGGAAGAGGGCCGCTCCTACCCCGTGGAGTGGATCATCATCGACCCCGAGGGCTTCACAGGTGCTGGGAGCAGCGGTGGGTGGGCGGGCAGGCCCCTCAGACACTCACCCATGGAGAGTCACGTCGACACCCCCCAGAGAGGCACATGTGCGTACACACACCTGGGACACAGACACACAGGGACAGAGATGTGCAGACTGACACAGACGGGCCGACACACACCAACCCACAAACGCACACACATGCTCTCACCAACACAAAGCCAGTGTGTCAAAAGGAAAAGAAACCCAACTTGGGGGATTGTATGCCAAAGGCACAGACAGGCGCCAGTGCCCCACTTCCTCCCCTGCCCAGGCCAGAAGGGTCCCTGGGGATGGATGTAGCCCACAGATGAGGGGGGCGACTGGTCTTTCTAACCCCAGAGAGCCCCCATCCCCTGTCTGTGACCAGGCTCACATCTTTTATGGGCCCCCCCTGCTCCTCCTGCCCATCAGAGAACACCCACATCCCACTGGTCCCCAGGCTGCTGCATGATGTTTGGGAAGGGGCTTATCTCCCTGCCTTGTCATCCCCAAGACTCCTTATTTGAACCTTATGTGGCCTCAGCTTCTGTGTTTTCCAAGGAGAAAAAAAAATCAGTCTCAGAGGAAAATTTCCCGCTTGCAGATCAAAACTTCTGTCCCAGCCCCCAGGGAAAGACACCCACAGACAGACCCTGAGCCCTCCTCTGCGCCTTCCTTAGGGCCCTGCAGGCAGGCCTGGCTGCTCCTGCAGTCCAGCTCATCTACCCAGCCCTCGCCCACCCCGGGGCCCCCTTGGCCCCCTTGCCTGGCCTGACCCCAAGGCATCCATGTGCTGCCCCCAGAGAATGGGGAGTGGGAGATCGTGCACCGGCCGGCCAGGATCAACGTGGACCCCAGTGCCCCGCTGGACAGTCCCCACCGCCAGGACGTCACCTTCTACCTCATCATCCGCCGCAAGCCCCTCTTCTATGTCATCAACATCCTGGTGCCCTGCGTGCTCATCTCCTTCATGATCAACCTGGTCTTCTACCTGCCGGCCGACTGTGAGCCTCAGCATCCGCCCCAGCTCCCCGGCAACCTGGGGCAGCCTCACCTCCTCCCCACGGGCACCTGAGCCTTGGCCACCCCAGCCCTGCCCCTTACCTCCTCCCGGGAACCAATGGGAGTCACCACTCCTGAGTCTCCTTGCTCAGGGTCCAGGCATGATGAGCATGTGGCCAGCCAAGGGGAGGGCTCTGTGACCCTGTCCGACATCCCCCAATTGGAAGGGCCCCTGGGGGTTCCATCCCTCGGGGACCTTACTTCTGCCTCTCATGATGGGCTTCCCAAGGACCCTAGGGAGAACCACTAGACTGTTCCTCTGTCAGAGCAGAGAGGGGATCTGTCATGGTCACCACTGTGTGACCGTGGGTCTGGCACACAGGAGGCCATCAGCTGTTGAGGCGATGGGCAGATGACAGGGTCTCTAGGAAGCCAGGGCCTGGGGGCACGCAGTCAACACTCACCTAGTTCTGGAAGGACACATGTCATCTCTGCTCCCGTGGCTGCAGAAGATTTACCACGAGCCGGGCATAGCACATCCCAGGGACAAAGCGACGCAGCCCCTGGCAGACCAGGAGTGTGGCCTGGGGGTGGTGGGGTGGGGGAAGGTTTCCTGGAGGAGGCGGTGCTTGATCTGGAGATGGGGTGGGAGGCACACTGCAGATGGAGCAAGGGCGTGGGGTGGGGCGGTGGACCCGTGACCCAGCGGCCTCTGCACAGCGAGCTCAGGAGCTCAGGTGGAAAGAGCAGGGCGGTGCTGGGCTGGAGTCTCCGAGTGAAGGGCTGAGAGAAGGAGCGTTGTCCTGCTGGCATCCTGGGAGCTTCCTGTGCAGAGCTGTGATTCAGGAGGGCTGAGTGGCAGGGGATGGGCTAACTGACAACAGCTGGTGTTCCCTGAGCTCATACCCAGGGCCAGGCGAGCCATGAGGTTTAAGCCAGACTCTTTCACTTCATCCTGGCAACATTTAACAGTTGAGAGAACTGAGGCACAGAGAGGTTAGGCTACTTACCCAAGGTCACCGAGCCAAGCCAGTAAGTGGCAGAGCCAGGATTTGAACCCAGGCCCTCTGACTCCATAGCCCATGATGTTAATCAGGGCACTATGGCACTGTGGACAGTGGTGCAGGGGCCACAGTGGGATGCTCTGGGCCCGGGCCCAGAGGTCGCAGCTAAGTCCGGGCTCCCCCAGGTGGCGAGAAGACATCAATGGCCATCTCAGTGCTCCTGGCTCAGTCCGTCTTCCTGCTGCTCATCTCCAAGAGGCTGCCGGCCACATCCATGGCCATCCCCCTCATCGGCAAGTGAGTGACACCCTGCCATGCCACGCCCCGTCTCGCCCAGCCCCTCCCCGCCCCGCCCCGGGGCTCCAGGCTGAGCATGTGCCCACAGGTTCCTGCTCTTTGGCATGGTGCTGGTGACCATGGCGGTGGTGATGTGTGTCATCGTGCTCAACATCCACTTCCGCACACCCAGCACCCACGTGCTGTCAGACGGGGTCAAGAAGGTGAGGGCTCTCGGCAGCCAAAGGCTGGAAACTGTCCCCACATCCCTCTGCGGTGAACTCGCACAGGGGTGTGCGTATAAGTACCCCTGCTCCACACGCCCGCGTGGACGGCTCCCCCAGGTGTAATGTTACAGAAAGAAGCCAGACCCAGAAGAGCACAGACTGGCGATTTTCTTTCTACGACGTTCAAAATGGACCTTTAGTGCTAGAAGTCAGGAAGGTGGTTGCCTCTGGGTGAGGGTAGAATTGATGTAGGGGAGGTGTGAGGGAACCCTTTGGGGATGATGTTCGATATCTTATCTGGAAGGTGTTTACACGGTTGAACACTTCTGTAAAACTTCACCTAGCTATATGCTGAAGATTTGCTCATACTCCTGTTTGTTATACCTCAATTAAAAAGGTGAGGACTGTGGGGCCAGGGGACCCAGGACGGGGCTGTCCTTGCTTCTCGGCCACTGCAGGGCCACCTGGCCGTTCTGGGACAGCTGAGGGTGGTTTAACAACTTTTGTGGGTTTTAAGCATTTTAAAAAGAGAGCTCAGCATTTGGGACATTTTTCTCACTTTTTTGTTTTTTATATATAATTCATTTTCAAGAAATGAGTTCTGCTCTGTGCTGTGAGTAATAGGGAGAGTTGGAAGCAATCTAAGTGTCCATCAGTAGGGGATCGGGGGATAATGACAGGGTCAGACTGGGGAGCATTTTGCGGCAGCCGGGGGTGGAGCCACAGATGTTTGGATGTGTGAAGGTTTGTAAATGGCCTTCCTGTGTCCCCCTGACCTGCTGCAGCTCTTCCTGGAGACCCTACCTGAGCTCCTGCACATGTCCCACCCGGCGGAGGACGGGCCCAGTCCAGGGGCCTTGGTCCGGAGGAGCAGCTCCCTGGGCTACATCTCCAAGGCTGAGGAGTACTTCTCACTCAAGTCCCGAAGTGACCTCATGTTCGAGAAGCAGTCAGAGCGGCATGGGCTGGCCCGGCGCCTCACCACCGCACGTGGGTCCCTGGTGGCCTGGGGCTTGGCCCATCCATGGGAGGTGCAGGGGGCAGGCCTCATGCCCACCTCTGGCTTGGTGTCCACAGGCTGGCCCCCAGCAGGCTCTGAGCAGGCCCAGCAGGAGCTCTTCAGTGAGCTGAAGCCAGCTGTGGATGGGGCCAACTTCATTGTCAACCACATGAGGGACCAGAACAATTACAATGAGGTGAGTATCGACAGAATTGCCATGTATAGGTGTTCAAGTAGTACACTGATCAAGTGTATCCTATCTTAAGGGGCACAGTTACCCTCAGAGACACATACCAACTTGGATGAGGGAGTTCATAGTGGGTGCAGATTTCAGGCCCCCCAGGGAGCACCAGCTCCTGCCTAGAACCCCACAGCAGGACACT
Organism: Equus asinus; assembly: GCF_041296235.1. Classification (NCBI taxonomy): domain Eukaryota; kingdom Metazoa; phylum Chordata; class Mammalia; order Perissodactyla; family Equidae; genus Equus; species Equus asinus. The sequence continues at coordinate 8,472,251 of NC_091808.1, read as the reverse complement.
GGGCCAGGCACACAGGCTCACAGCTCTGCCCTGTCAAAGCCACACTCTGGGCATCCTTTAGGGTCCCTTCTTCCTCCCAGCTGCCAATAACTTTCTGTCCCTGCTTAACTCTGAACATTATTTGGACCCAGCCAGACATTTAAAAGGCAGCCCTATGTGGTTCTTCAATATTATACAACTTTTTAAAATTCTCTCTTGAGAAAGGGGTGCCTTTTTCCAGTTCACGGAGGGGTAGCAGCCAAGCCCAGCGGCCAGGAGGGGTGAAGGGGAGGTTGGGGGCCGCTCAGCCTTCCTCAGCCCCGGGGCAGAGACTCCTGGCGCCCACTCCACTCCAGCCCCCGGAGCCCTGCAGGAGTGGGGCGGGAGGCTGTGGCTCTGTTCTTGCTCTCCAGGACAGACAGAACGACGAGCTCTGCCTGTGGCTGGAGGGGGCTTGGGCTCTGGACCTGCGCTGGGGACACGCCAGCATGTCCATCGGCTGCAAGCCCGAGGAGGCCCCCATGGATACACGAGGCTGTGCCTCTGTCACTGGCCCCGGCTTGGGGGTGGGTCTGCAGTTTGAGGGCCCTCCTCACCCCACTGTCTCTGCCCTCCACCCCCAGGAGAAGGATAGCTGGAACCGCGTGGCCCGCACCATGGACCGACTCTGCCTGTTCATGGTGACGCCCATCATGGTGGTGGGCACAGCCTGGATCTTCCTGCAGGGCGCCTACAACCAGCCTCCACCCCAGCCTTTCCCTGGGGACCCCTTCTCCTACCAGGAACAGGACAAGCGCTTCATCTAGACTGGGCCCACCTGGCCCAGCTCCCAGGGCAGCTTTGAGAGGGGCCCTTGGGCTGAAAGGGATGGGCCTGTGGGCTGTGGGGGAGTGGTGTGGACAGGGATGTCTCAGAGAGGAGAGGCCTAAGAGAGGAGAGGCTCCCTGGGGAGGCCAACTCCTGGCCCTGAGACTTGAGCCTGTTGGTCCTACAAGGCTGCAGCGGAGATGAGCCAGGCTTTCCTGAGACCAAGGGAGGGAGGGAGAGGCCGCAGTCCTCACAGCAGTTCCTTTGCAAATAGAGACAGGAGCCCCCAGAGAGGTCGGAGAGTGGACATCGGCTGTGGGGTGAGGCAGGACAATTTGGGGGGAGTCAGGGGGTGACTCAGGGGCCAGGGAGGATGCCACTCAGGCCTGCCTTTTGGGAGCCCTCTGTGAGGGGTCAGAAAGACAGAGGCCTCTTCTTGCCTCCCCCTCGCCCAGGTCAGGGTAGAGCGGGTGGCATCCTGTGCCTTCACTTCCCGGCTCCTCCAGCCACCCTTCTCTGGCCAGCCCCTCAGCCTCGGGCTTCTGAGGCCCCACCTGGAGCCGAGGTTGGGGGCACCTCCCTCTCCAGGCCCCTTAGGGAAGGAGGATTTTGGCAGAGGTGGGAGCACTGGGGTAGCAGAATGGCCTTGCCCAGCCCTTTCTGCATTGGCTGCTCTGTCTGGGTCCCTCCAGGAAGCTGAGGACCAGGGTGGAAGCATCCAGAGACCAGAGGTCAGCCCATCAACCTCAGGTAACATGCGCCACCCTAGATCCCCAGAACTCAGTCCTCCCCCCAGGAGTGTCCCCTCTTGGGCACGTATCCCTCTTCCCCAAAGCAGGGCTGCCAGGCAAGATCTGGGACATACTTAGACTAAAAGGTTATTCATTGTTCATCTGAAATTCAAATTTCACTGGGCATCTTGCATTTTTATTTACTAAATCTGGCAACTCTGCCCCAAAGGGAGCCCCCACCAATCCTATCCCAAGGGCCTGAGGCTGAGGCTGCTGGAGCTGGGAGATGAGGTTCTGTGTGGTAGCCCGCCTCCAGGATGGCCCCAGTGATCCCCAACTCCTGGTATTCACATCCTTGTGTGGTGCCCTCCCACACTGTGCCAGGATTGGTCTGTGTGACTGACAGAATGAGGCGGAAGTGATGGTATGTCACTTCTGAGATTAGGTTATAAAAGACATTGCACGGCAACCTCTCCCTCTCTTGCTCTCGCTCCCTCATTGTCACTCTCAATTGGATCTCTCCCTTTGGGGAAGCCAGCTGGCATGATGAGCAGCCCCACAGAGAGCCCCCAGGGCAAGGAACAGAGGCCTCCTGCCGGCAGCCATGGGAGTGAACTTGGAAGTGAATCCGCCAGCCCCAGCAGAGCCTTCAGATGAGATCACGGCCCCATGAGAGTCCCTGAGCCAGAACTGCCCAGCTACACTGCTCCTGGGTTCCTGGCGCTCAGAAATTGTGTGAGATAATAAATGTTTGCTGTTTCAAGAGACAAAGTTTTGGGGTAGTTTCTTACACTTGCAGTGTGACCTTTGGTGAGCCTCTCCTCATCTCATAACTTCAGTTTTCTCATCAGCAAAATGTGTTTAAAATAAATCCCGCTCATGGGGTGTTGTGAAAATCAAATCTGTTAGTAGGTGTAAGAGTGCTTACGTGTGTCCTGCAAATTTAAGGGGTGGTTGTTTAACTCACTCCTCATTTGTGGGCCTGAGTCACAGAGGATGGCCCGTGGGGCCCTCGCCGGGGTCTCCTGCATCCACACCTGATGACAGAGAGGACTAGAGCAGGTGCAGAGGACCCGATTATTCCCCTACCGAGGTACAAACAGACTTAAGGTCTTCACAGCTCAACCCATTTCCCTCAGAAGGAATCGGTGGCCTCGTGGGCTCAGGTATATAGAAGGTGAGATTTTTAGTCTTTCAGTAGAACAGAGGGAAAAGACAAATCATTTAAAACCAAAAGTGACCCTAGTTACTTCTGCCTTCCATATGAACCGTCCACAAATTCAAGGTACAAATCTTTAATTTTTTCTCTCTCAACAGGAAAACTAGCTTGGACTTACATCCATCAGATGAGCAGGAAGTCCAGGCCTTCCCTGGAATCATCCGTTAACTCCAGGAGAGTCCCTCTCACGCACAGAGAGGGCCTCAATCAGATCCCTCGGCCACTGGCATTGCTTCTCTCTGCCACACGATGGCGCTGTTGGCAGCGGGTCTTATAAGCCCACGTCCAGGCAAAGCCTCAGTTGAGTCAGGCGGTGCTCAGGTGGTGTGAACCTTCCAGAGAAGACAACCCCAAAATGCCGCACCCGACCAAGGGTGCCTCTTGTGCACATGCCCAGGGTCACACAGCACCCACCACAGCACTCCAGCCCCAGGGTGCTGTCAGGACGGTCCACTCTCTGGATGACTTGGGACTCTATCTCCTTCCCTCCTAAGGAAGCCACACCCCCAGGGACCAGCATCCTGTGAAGTGAAAGGGTGTCCCTACACACTGCCCCCAGGCCAGCCGGGCTACCCACCCTCTTTCAAAGGACAATTAATCCGTTAGGAACACCCTCGGCTGCAAGGAGCGGATAACCTAGAACTCTGGTTTAAACAAATAAGATTTCCTCTTCCTCACATAAGAATGGTGAGGTGGGTTCCCTCATTGGCTCAGCTGTCCCACAAAGCTATTAGGGACCCAGGCTCTGTGTCCTCTGCCCAGCCCTACCTCCTTGGCCTGTTGGCTTTGTTCTCATGCTTGTTGCCCCAAGTTGCAAGCTGACTACTACAGCTCCATACATCATATCTATGTTCAAGGCAGTCAAGGGGCCAGCCATTTCCAACCCCTTTTATCAGGAAGCAAAAGCTTTTCCCTGAAGCCCCTCAGCCAACTTCTGCAAATATCCCATTGGTCAAGATAATATCACGTGGCCTCCCCTGTCTGCAAGGGAGCCAGCACTGGTGGTCTAGTGGGTAAGATTCAGTGCCTTCACTGCCAGGACCAAAGTTTGTTTGCTGGTCAGGAAACCACACCACCCATCTGTCACTTGTCACACTGCGGTGGCTGCATGTTGCTGTGATGCTTAAAGCTCTGCCACGGGTATCTCAAACACCGGCAGGGTCACCCATGGTGGACAGGTTTCAGCGGAGCTTCCAGACTAAGACAGACTAGGAATAAGGACATGGCCACGCACTTCTGAAAAAACTGGCCATGAAAACCCTTTGAATAGCAGCAGAGCATTGTCTGATACAGCGCCGGAAGGGGAGAGGACGGAGCAAAAGACCAGGCAGGGTTCTGCCCGGCTGTGCACAGGGTCACTGGCAGTCAGAATCAACGCCACGGAAAATCTCCTCTTAATGTATCCCATACCTCTCCCCTAACCCCTCCAGCGCGGAAACCATCACCCCTCTAAGATGATGCCCCCTCCTGAGAACACCCAGAAGAGTTCTCAGCCTCTCTCCCAGAGCAGAGAGAAGGGGAGAAAACAGGAGTTTAAATCTTCACACACAGGGAGGTGGCATAATTCAAACCAGAGGGAAGTCAGTCTCCATAGTCTTCCTTTTCCTTCCCAAACACTTGTGGGAGAAGGGAAAGGAAAGTCAGAAACGTCAGAGCATCAGCAGGGCCACCTATGCCTGGGGCAGTGCCGCGGGTGCAGGCGGACAGGTGCTCCATATTTAGCAGAAGCCATTAATGATCTTTGACAAAGTGTGGTATTGGAGGGTGTAGAGAAGGGAAGAGATATTGCTCTGCAAAACAGGTGAGGGAATTGAGTCTGGGGGGCACCAGAGGACAAAGTGGGGAGAAGGAGCTGTTGGTTTTGCAAATTCCAAAGCAAGTGGGCGAAGCTTGGGGGTGGTGCAGTCAAGAAAAACAGTGTAGGGCCAGAGCAGGACTGAACACAAAGGCGAGCCACCCACAGCGTAACTCAGTGAGAGCAGATGACCAGGAAGGCAGCTGCCACCACTAGCGTCCCCCCGCCCAAGTCCTGGGGAGGACAGGAGGGACTTGTGGCCCTGCTGCAGGAGGGGGGTCTGAGCCAACCTCTCTTGGATCTCCAAGGACTGGGCATGTCGGCTGACTGCTGGTTTACTGACACATTGAAATGCCACGGACATCACCTGTTTGTGGGGAGGGGGACACGTCCTCAGATGGTGCATTCCCTCCAGCCCTCAAAGGCCTCTACCACCTGTCCCCCAGAATGCCGAAGGGGGGAGTGGCTCAGATGGGAACCTGCATTTTCTGTCTTGCCCACGTACTAGGACACGCTGACCTGTTTGCTTGGCATACTTGGTCAGAAGACAGGTGGCCTGAGCCCGTGGCCACGGCTGGCAGCAGGGCCCTGGGCTCCTAGATCAGCCTCAGCTACACCCTTCCCCTGACCACAAACCAAAAAGTAGATGGAACTTGTTTTCCAGCCCTTCTGGGTCCCCTTATCTGACTCTCCAGGGGCCACAACCTCGATCTTGTGTGCCTGCCCCACTGGACTGTGAGTTCCCGTGAGGAGCTCAGACTTATCCCTGGGTCCCGCCAGCCTAGTGTTGTGCCTGCCACATGCTGGGGACTCCATAAGTCAGTGCATGACTTAATTAATTCTGAGGCCCCCCTCAGGAGCCCCTGTTCAGGGGCTATTCTATTTATAAGAGCCCCGAGTTCCACAACTTTCTCAGCCTTCCTTCCTTCAAAGCTTACCAGCCCATGACCCATGCCTCAGAGATTGGGAGGACCCTGACCTGGCGTCCTAATTTGCATTAAGGTGTCAAAGCCTCGGGGGCATAATGCATCTTTCTATAGGCATTTTACTCTCCAGTGTCTTGGCCCAGTGGAGTAACCCATGAGGATGTCAGGCTGGTGGGAGAGGTTTGGGGTCTTCAACTATGTCACGGAGCAACTCAGGTACAAACGATGCTTACCCAACGCTTCACACCTCCTCCATCCTGACCCACTGGAGGGAGCAGGAGGAGGGAGCCAGCCTCACACTCTGCCTTCTCTCCCACAGTTATCTGTCTCTGGCCATGTCCTCAGTCCCCCAGCTGAAAGATGGATGGGAGAGTTGGAACGACTGAGTCTGAGAGTGGGGATGGCGGCTGGACCATCTCTGTTGGGGCAGACAGGGCCCCTCTGTCCCCTCCCCAGCCCAGGCAACCTGAGCCTGGCATTGTGTCCATCCTGGAACAGCTGACAGTGCTGTGGTCAGACAGCTGGTGGGGCTGGGCCGGGCTGGCCAGGCTGGCTGGGGTGGGAGTGTGGGTTGTTACATGAGACTCAGAGTCTGCATCTCTCTACCCCTGCCCTGCGGAGCTACAGTCCATCCTGTCACTGCCTGGAGCTGTGGCACCATGCACAGGGGCCAGGGGCCGCTGCTCCTCCTGCCACTGCTGGCTGTCTGCCTGGGTACGGACACAGGGGGTCGGGGGCCCGGGGAGGCCAAGAGCAGGGGTCCACAGCCTCCAGGGATGGAGGGTCTGGAGGGCTACTGGAGCCTGCCCCCAACCCTAGCTCCCTGCTTCTCCACGTCACACCCTCCCGTGGCCTCCCTCTCTTTCTGCCCCGAAGCCCCTGCACCCAGCCTCACCGCCGTCTGTTGCAGGAGCCCAGGGCCGGAACCAGGAGGAGCGTCTGCTCGCGGACCTGATGCACAACTACAACCCCCATCTGAGGCCCGCCGAGCGCGACTCGGATGTGGTGAACGTCAGCCTCAAGCTCACCCTCACCAACCTCATCTCCCTGGTGAGCCGCAGGCCTGGAGGGTGGCAGGGGAGAGGGGACCAGCACACCTGGGCCCTGGGACCTGCTGGGGAGAGGAGGGAGCTGGCTCCAGCAGCCAGGATGGGGGAAGACCCCACAGGGGAGAGCCTGGGGAGTTGGAAAACTCCCATGTGGGCTGCCCAAGAGGCTGGGGTCCTGTAGGACCCAAAGGTGGCCTATAGGGACTAACATCTGGGGAGGGCAACTGATGGGGGCTCGGCCCTCTGTTCTGCACCCCCAGAACGAGCGAGAGGAGGCCCTCACCACCAACGTCTGGATAGAGATGGTAAGAGGCCACCCTCTGCCCTCTATCAGGCCCCCCACCCTGGGGCTCCGAGGCCCTCAGAGCTGCCTGTTCCCCTGCACTCACATCCCTGCCTCTCTGTCCCCCTGGGCTGGACCCCTTTCCTGGGGGGGATGTAGCAGAGAGAGGGGCCTGTCCACCCCCTCCCCCTGCAGCAGTGGTGTGACTACCGCCTGCGCTGGGACCCACAAGACTACGAGGGCCTGTGGGTGCTGAGGGTGCCGTCGACCATGGTGTGGCGGCCGGACGTGGTGCTGGAGAACAAGTGAGGAGGGGCCGCAAGCAGGGGTGGGTGGACAAAAGGGCACAAGGGCAGGGCCCAGCAGGACAAGGAGAGGCTCTGGGGGAAGAGACAGTGAACAGAGGGTGCAGCCTGGGCACCCGGCGGGGGCTGGGAACACGGGACGGAGCAGGTGCTGAGGGTGGGCCAGGGCCCTGATTCTAGACCTGGCTCCATCACCTCTGGGCTGGGCAGCTTGGGGGGGCTGCACCCTCCCTCTCTCACGGGGATGAGAAGAGCACCTACAGAAGCCATCAGGGGTCAATGGGACAGGCTGGAAAAGTGTGGCCCTCCGGCTCCAGCACCACGCAAGAGCTTGACGGAGGCTGGTGGCTCTTGTGACCATTACCGGAGCTGGAGAAGGCAGCGGTATTAGGAAGCTGGCTGAGGGAACCTGGTGGGGTGGGCATGGCAGGGAGGTTGCTGGGGGAGGGAGCGGTTCCTGTGCCCAGTGGGGACCAGGCAGGGGCGCGGTGGGCTGGGCAGGGTTGGTGTCCCCATGTCCCATCCACAAGGGTGGAAGGCTGCTCTGGGGAAAGGGTCTCAGCCAAGCCGGGGCTGTGAGGGTGTGAGCCCCCAGCCCGTGGCCTGGCCTGTGCGCAGTGTGGATGGCGTGTTCGAGGTGGCCCTCTACTGCAACGTGCTCGTGTCTCCGGATGGCTGTGTCTACTGGCTGCCCCCCGCCATCTTCCGCTCCTCCTGCCCTGTCTCCGTCACCTACTTCCCCTTCGACTGGCAGAACTGCACCCTCATCTTCCAGTGAGGCCATTTATTGGGGGGAAGGAGCTGCTCTAAGAGGGGCCCTGGCTGGGTGGGGGACATGAGGCTTCTGGCCATGGGCCTGGCTCCATCTCTCTGGGGCCTCTGTGCCTGTCTCAGGCCCAGACCTTGAAGACACCCACATCCCTTCCTGCTAAGCCCCAGTCCCCTCGCTCGTCCTCTTTCACTGCCTCAGTTTCCCTATCTGTGCCCCAAGGGGAGAAATTAATGTCCAGGGTAGGTGGGTGAGGAGGCATACACATGCCCATGACATACGTGAATGCACACACACAAGACCCCTACACCCTATAGCCCCACGGAGAGGCAGGGCCTTCTCTGCTTTCTCATGTACAAATGGGGGAAAGAGGTCCGGGTGAAGGTTTTCCCATATTTTTGAGGAGGAGTCTTTTTACAAGGAAAACTTGCAGGGAGATCCTCCCCATAAACAAAGTCAAGAGATACAGACTGTTCTATGTTCTAACCATTGGCCCCTCCTGCCCTGGAGGCAGTGGGAAGAAGGAACACACAGTGGCCCTGAACTAGTTTTTTTTTTCAAAGATTGGTACCTGAGCTAACAACTGTTGCCAATCCTTTTTTTTTCTTTTCTTCTTCGCCCCAAAGCCCCCCAGTACATAGTTGTATACCCTAGTTGTGAGTGCTTCTGGCTGTGCTGTGTGGGATGCCGCCTCAGCATGGCCTGATGAGCGGTGCCACGTCTGCGCCCAGGACCCAAACCGGCACAACCTTGGGCTGCCGAAACGGAGCGTGCGAACTTAACCACCTGGCCACAGGGCTGGCCCCAGGCCCTGAACTCTTGACATCTTGCGACCACACTGAGCTGCAGCCTACTGGCCCTTCAACTCAAACTTCCCTGGACCCCAAAGAGCTGGAATTCCTCTCCCACATCTCACTGCCAGAGTTTTGTGGAGAACCGGCAAATTCTTGGCTGCACTTTTTGTTTTGTGTTTTTTTGCTGAGGAAGATTAGCCCTGAGCTAACATTTGTGCCAATTTCCCTCCATTTTACATGTGGGTCACCTGCCACAGCATGAGTGGTGTAGGTCAGTGCCCAGGATCCAAACTCGAGAACTGCGGCCACTGAAGTGGAGTGCACCAAACTCAACCACTACGCCACGGGGCCAGCCCCTTGGCTGCACTTTTTGAAGCAAGACTGCTCACAGTTGCCCTTAGATGACTGTCTCTGTGGCCTCACGGTTGGGTCTACACACTCACAGATTTCTCCTCTTTCCCTCCCCATCTCCCAGGTCCCAGACCTACAGCACCAACGAGATCAACCTGCACCTGAGCCAGGAAGATGGCCAGACCATCGAGTGGATTTTCATTGACCCCGAGGCCTTCACAGGTAACCTCCACCCAGGGTGCTTGCTGGACCCAGCTGCGAGGACAGGGCCAGGCCAAGATCTTGCCCCCTCCCATGTAACTCAGATGAAAACTACAGTCAACCATAAAATATATTCTTTCAAGGGCCCAAAAAGTTCTGGTTTTCCCCATGATAATTACTCCAGTTGTGGGGGAGGGAGATCAAGTATCCAGTCTCGCCCCCGCCCCGACCCCCATGTCCGTTCCTCCATGGCGCTCCTTCGGGCACACGCCGGCTGCCCTGCAGCTGGGTCACGTGGGCTGCAGGGTCTGCCCTGGCCACACTCTCCGTGCCCATGCCGGCCTGCTGCCCGCAGAGAACGGGGAGTGGGCCATCCGGCACCGGCCAGCCAAGATGCTGCTGGACGCGGGGGCAGCACCGGCCGAGGGGGCGGGTCACCAGAAGGTGGTCTTCTACCTGCTCATCCAGCGAAAGCCCCTTTTCTACGTCATCAACATCATCGCACCCTGCGTGCTCATCTCCTCCGTCGCCATCCTCATCTACTTCCTTCCTGCCAAGGGTACCTGCAGCCTGTGGGAGGGGAGCCATGACCCTGGCCGGCAGGACAGCGGGGAGCTGGGAGGGCACAGAGTGGCACCACCACCTGAGACTGGGGACACTGGGCTCCTTGGGGGGTGGGGGAACATGCCCCATGGCAGGGAGGTTGAGAGCTGCTCTGATGGCCTCTTGGTCATGGTCAGCGGGTGGCCAGAAGTGTACTGTCGCCATCAACGTGCTCCTGGCCCAGACCGTCTTCCTCTTCCTTGTGGCCAAGAAGGTGCCCGAGACCTCTCAGGCGGTGCCACTCATCAGCAAGTAAGCCTGGTCCTCACACCTGCCCCCTGCTGCCTTCTCTCCCTTCTCGAGAACTCCGGGCACTGCCCTCCTGCCACGCCCACCCCCACCATCCTCAATGCCAGTCCCTCATCCCAAGGGACTAGGGGGAGCCGCTGCTAAGGGTGGGGGTGGCATCTGGGGAAGGAGTGCCGAAGGGCCAGCCCTACCGCCTGCCCACCCCACCCTGGCAGGTACCTGACCTTCCTCCTGGTGGTGACCATCCTCATTGTCGTGAATGCTGTGGTCGTGCTCAACGTGTCCTTGCGATCCCCACACACGCACTCCATGGCCCATGGGGTCCGCAAGGCAAGGCCCCTCCCTGTCCATTCCAGCATCCTCCTGCCCTGTCCACTCATCTTCCTCTGCACCCGTCTGTAGGCATGTTACTCACCTGCCACATTCAGCAGCAAACCTGCCCTGTGTGTATCTTGAAGCATGCACCATATGGGTTAATAATAATATCGAGCGCTTACTATGTGGGAGGTGTACTATGCATACCAAAATATTTAATCTTCATAAAACCTCTGCAAAGTGGGTATTAGTAGCATCTCCATTTTACAAATGAGGAAACTGAGGCACAGAGAGGTTGAGTAGCTTACCCAAGGTTGCATGGCTAGAAAGTGGAGGCAGCAGGATTCTGTCCAGACAGGCTCCAGAGTCTGTGTGATCTGCAGCCCACCTACAGCAGTCAGATGGGTCCTGTTGCAAATGCAGATTCCCAGGCCCACTCCAGGCAGCCTGGGCCAGAATAGCAGAGGTGGGGCCCAGGAACCTGTTTGTCACACGTGCCCTGGTGATTTTGGTGTGCACAGAAGTTTGGGGAACCAGGCCTAGGGTCTGGCACAGAACAGCTGAGCCGTATAGGGCCAGGCCATTGCCCCTCACAAGCTGCCTCTGGGCCCCCAGCCCTTATCCTTCTGCTCCGAAGCCCAGCCTGGCTGCCCAAACGCCCAGGTCTGCTGGCTGCTGAGCTAAGCCACCTGGAACGTCCCTCTCCAGGTGTTCCTGCAGCTCTTGCCTCAGCTGCTGCGGATGCACGTTCGCCCGCTGGCCCCGGCAGCAATGCAGCATGCCTGGCCACGGCTACAGAATGGCCCCTCCTCGCCGTGGCCAATCACAGCTGGGGAGGAAGGGGCCCTCTGTCTGCCTCGCAGCGAACTCCTCTTCCGGCAGCGGCAGCGCAACGGGCTGGTGAGGGCAGCACTGGAGAAGCTAGGTGAGGCAGGGGCGTGACACACTAGGGACACTCCTCCCCAGGGACTCCAGACGGGGAGGGCTGTCTGTTGGCCAAGGTGCCAGGCACAGCAGATGACTGTTGGGCAAGTGTCCAGGATGGGAGACGGAGGCTGGAGTCCCTAAGGAGAGGCCACCTTCTCCAACTGTTTATTCTACATTCTACTCCCAAACCTTACCCTCTCGCCTCACCAGAGAAAGGCCCAGAGCCGGGGCAGAGCCAGGAGTTGTGTGGCAGCCTGAAGCAGGCCGCCCCGGCCATCCAGGCCTGTGTGGAAGCCTGCAACCTCATTGCCCGTGCCCGGCGCCAGCAGAGTCACTTTGACAGTGTAAGCCAGTCCGGGGGTGGGGTCAGGAGTTGAGTACCTGGTGAGGGATTTGGACTTGAGCTGGGGACAGAACGAGTGGGGTGGCCATGGGAGGGCAATGGGATGGAAAAAGTGGAGTTGGGAGTGGTGACGGGGAGGGACATCGGGGCCAGAGGACCATGGAAGAAGCCAGATTGAGGCACGGAAGTAGGTGAGAAGGGACCAAAGAAATGGAGAATGGAGGCCTGCTGGATGGCCAAGGATGGTACGGGGATCGAGGGTGGGCTTTGTGTCACCGCTGGTCATCCCACACCCTGCCTCCCATCCTCAGGGGAACGAGGAGTGGTTCCTGGTGGGCCGCGTGCTGGACCGTGTCTGCTTCCTGGCCATGCTCTCCCTCTTTGTCTGTGGCACTGCTGGCATCTTCCTCATGGCCCACTACAACCGGGTGCCCTCCCTGCCATTCCCTGGAGACCCCCACTCCTACCTGCCCTCACCTGACTGAGCCAACCAATTGAGGCTAGCCATGCGGAGTCTTATCAGCTGTGTTCTGCTGCTGTGGTCACGAGGGTGCTCTTTGGGAAGTGCCACATGTGAGCCAACCAGCCCTGAGAAAAGCTGGAGAAATAAAGAGACAGAGCAGGAGTCCTGGAGTGGTTGGCGATGGGCTGTGGGCAGGATGTACTGGGGGGTCAGCATCCATGTGACATTGGCCAGCTAGTCCTGGCACTCCCCTCACTTCAGCAAAGCATTATCACCCGCCTATCATTTCTGAAGCCCTAAGGACTCTGTTTTGTATGCCGTCCCCAACTAGGCAAGGTCCTATCCCTCCAAGCCTGGGCCTCCCTTCCCTTTTATGAGTTTCCCATAGGCTCCTAAAGGAGGAAAATCAAGAGAGATGTGACACCTCCAACTGGCACCTCCCTCCCTCCCCTGCCTTCTGGGAGCTGTAAGCACCCAATACTCACCTGGGCCAGTGACCTTTCCACTCATGCACATTTTGTCATTGATCACAGAAGATTTCACAAGTTTTATCTTTCCTCACTGTTAAGATAAGAGCTTATCCTACCACGACAATCAAGAGTCACTATTCCCCCATGTTTGAGATGGGCAAATTGGGGCCCCCCCAAGAAAGGGGCTTCCCAGAACACTGGTGGCTAAATAAGGTTTGGAGTCCAGAATTCCTGACTCAGGCACAATCTTAGACACTATGGCCTGGAAAATGGACCCCTCTTCCTTCTCTTCTCAAAGGCCAGGGCGTCTGCAGTGGTCTCAAAGGACGGTTAAGACAAGGATGAGCTAGGCAGGGAGCCTGGGAGGTAACAGGGAACCACTGGGCTCTGCCTCCCAGGAGGAGACCCTGACCAGCCTCCCTTGGCTCCATTTAGGAAACAAGGCCTGCTGAGGTCTTCCTGGGACAAGCAAGGCCCTGCTTTGAGAGTACAGCTGGGGCCTGAGCTCTGTTGGTGACAAGACAGCTTGGGCAAGTCATCTGTGCTCCTTGAGCCTCTGTTTCCTTGTCTGTAACTATGGGCACAGATGTCAGTTCTTATCTACCCTCATCACAGGATCAAAGGTGCAGGGGGGCGATTCAAAATGTGAAAAGTGCCACATAAAGACCTGATAACGGGACATTGCTTGGGGACAGGGGAGCGGACCCGGGAAATGCCACCCCCTCTTCCCCAAGTACAGGGTTGCTGGCTTTGGGGGTCAATCTACCAGCAGGTTCATTTCATTTATTCCAGTGAGTGTGTGTGTGGAGCAGAGACTTAGTCCAGATCCGGAAGGCAATCTGATGCGGGTGGGACCATCTCTGGTTCCCGTAAGCCTCTTACTAGCTTTGTCACCCGGGCTGAGTCCCTCAACCTCTCGGCCCGTCTCGGAGGGCGGAGATAGCTCTGTAGCTCCTGGCACAAGGAAGCACAGATTAACGTCAGCTGCAGCTTATCGAGGGCTATTGTGTGTAGCACCCGACACTGAAGATCTCGTTCAATCCACACGGCACCCTGAAAAGGCAGGTACTGTAGTCTAGCATCGCCAGGACCCAGGAAGGGACAGCCTCGGGGAGGCTGAGAGAGTCCCGGACCGCGCAGCCCGCACTGGGGGTGGAGCCGGGATCTGTCTCAAGCAGAGTCCAGAGCCCGCGGCTGCCCCGTTCTCCGAGCCCGCCAAGGGACGGGCTCAGGACGCGCTCTCTCGGGCGGGGAGCGCTATTTTGGAGCCGCCGGGCGGGCGGGAGGCCGACAGGGACAGAAATGGAGACATCTGACGCCAGCAGCACAGCCGGCCGCCAAGCCCAAGCGCCTCCGCGCAGACGCCCCGGGGGAGTGTCGCGGGATACCCGCCCCCCGCCGGGCCCGCGCGCCGACGTTCCGCTGAACCCAGCGCCACCGGAAGTGGCCGGACCCTAGGCGGAGGGACCTGGCGGAGCGGAAGTCACTCCGTGAGGCAGTGGCGACTGCGGCGGCGAGAGGATGAACAACAAGTTCGACGCGTGAGTGGCGCATGGCCGTCCCCCGGGGCCCCTTCCCCCAACCGTTCCCCGCGCCTCCGCGGGGCCCGCGGCGGCGCACACTCTGCGGCCCCGGCCTCCCTCCCGGGCTCGGGCTGCTGGCCGGCTCCGGCCCAGGCAGCCGGCGGGGAGGAGGGGGCTGGGAAGCGGGGTGCAGGGGTCCCAGGGACCCCAGGCCGTCCGGACTGAGGGCGAAGCGCGGGGGCCGGGGGGAGAGGTGACCGTGCCGCCCGGAAGGAGCTTTCGGACGCCCAGCCCCTGCGGGTGCGGTGGCCGGCTGCGTGGAGGGGCGGAGACCTGGGCGGGTTGGGGGTTTGTGCAGCCTGGCCTCCCGCCCCTGAAGCCAGCCTTCCTTGCACGCTCATTCTGGCCTGGGCAGGTCGCCTCTCCTGTGAGGCTCAGTTTTCTTCTCTGCAAAGTGGGCACGGTCACAGAGCCCGTGTCGTAGAGTTGTGAAGATGCAGTGAGGGAATGTGGCTGCTGCGCTGCACTGCGCAGCGGCGGCTCAGTTAGGGAATCGTCAGCGTCTTCTGAGACTTCTTCCTACTTCCTTTCTCCTCCCCCTCCTTTCTCTTCCAGCCGTCTCCTAGGGCTGCTCCGTTTCCTGCCTAACGGGTTTACTTGTCATTGCCCCCTTCTGCGCTTGTCTGTGTACCCTCTCTGATGACTAGTTCCAGTAGCAAACAATTCGGAGGTGCAGAAAGGAAATGCAAAGTATTTTTGCATCTTTCCCTCCAGCGATTGTATCTTGAGGTACATTATATTCTTAGCTCTTCCCCAGTAGTCTGGTAAATCTGCTTCTCTTCCAAAGACCTAGATTTCCAGTCCCAAACCCACCAGCTCCCAGTTACCTGACAGCAGAGAAGTTACCCAGTCTCTGAGCTATTGTTACTCAAACCTCGCTAGTGGTTAGTGGCCTGCTGCTGCACTGGGGTGTAATAAGGATCAAATCACATTCAGCAGTGCTTAAAGGTTCTTTGTAAATTGCTAAATAGTGAAGTATAAATGTAAAGTGGAGTTACTGTATTAACATAGGTTGTGACCCACTGCTGCTGATGGGAAATTGGGGATTTTTCCAGTACAGCAGGTGCTGGTGTGCAAATTCAGGGGTCCTGGATTCCAGCGATGCAGGCAGCTCCTCAGGACTGGCTCCTGGCTGCTGAGAGGGCTCAGCTGCTTGAACACAGTCTTTGGCGGAGCACTTCTGGAGCCTGCTGCTTAGCTGAGCCGATCCCTGTACTAACCTGCTCCGTGGTCATGCAGCCTGCAACACCTGGCTCCAGACCTAAGGCCCAGCGCAGCGGTGCTTTCTGCCAAGCCTGTACCCCTTCCTCCACTGAACTAAACAAATCCAAATTTCATTTTAAGAAGACACTGTGGGTTATCTGGCCCAGTCCTACCCAAATCATTTGGAGGTGTGCAGTAAGTTAATTTAAGAATCATAATAATAGCTTCCACAGGCATCTTGCTCGATACTTGTCATATTATTTGTACTCCTTCTAATAACCCTGCCAAGGTGATCTTGTTACTTCCTTTTACAGTTAGGAAACATGAGACTGTCTCAGGTTAAGTGACATCCACAACCACAGGAAGGGCCATATGGTGGGATTCAAACCCAGGTTTGTTGTTTAACCTTGGTTCAAGCACCTCTTGACAAAAATTAACCTGATCATTTTTAATTAGTTCTAATTATTAACTCTTCCTTATGCTGAGCCAGAATTTTTTAACATCTGACTTCTAGCTGTGCAGGAAAAAACAAAAGCTTTCTTTTATTTGAAATTAGCAATTGAAGACAGCCCTCCTGCCCCTAGTTTTGTTTTTGTTTTTTATGCAAAAAGTCTGCAGTTTACAGACCATTGTTATGTATTTGGCTTCCACACTCTTCGCCACTGGCTCCTAAGGACATGTTCCAGTTTGCCGGAATCCTAAAAGTTGGCTGCATGGAGTTGAGTACTGGAGTCTAATCTGATGGGCTCGGATTAAAGGGGAGCTCTAGCCTCCTTTACTGTGTGGGATTGACTCCCGTAAATGTAACCTAAGACTGTAATTGCTCCCCGCCACCCACATCTGTCAAATCATTAGCTACCATTACTGTTGATCCTATTTATATGTGAAGCCCTAAGACGCTTTCACTGTACTGCAAGTACCAACTGTGGTAAGTGGTAAGCTTCGTTTTCAGATCTAGATGCCATACCTGATTTCGTCCCTGTTCTGTCTTTGTTAGCTTTTGGCCCATTCTTAACTATTATCTGTACCACTTATTTGGCATTCATTCTATTCTGCCTTGTGTTGCTTTGGTTTTAGAAATCCATTCATTAAACATGTTAATTTTCTGCCACCGTCTGATGCTGGACATGTAAAGATGAATTAGACCAAGTTCCTACCTGCAAGGAATAGGTCTAGTCAGAGAGTCTGAGGACATTCCTGGGCAGAAGCTCAGTGAGCTAATTACCTGCCACTCAGTCTCAAGGCTTCAGAGATGCTAATTGCTCCCCTGAGTCTATGGAGCACTGACTTTTTAGTCTTGATTGTGTCTTGGCTCCAATCCAGCTTCAGGCTGGGCAGGGTAGCCTCTGGAAGATAGGATGACAAATGACTTAAGTGTGGGTTCCAAGGGCAGGGTGGTTGGTTAGCTCCACCCTCAAGAAATAACAGCCCAAGATAAAGGTCCTTCAGGGTTTCCATTTACTGTCTTAGAAGGGAGTCTGGAAGTGTGGTCCAGGGATCACCATAACATTGTTGCTTCTCTGACATAATTATTTTTGCTATTCTTTTTCTGTTTCCTAGTAGTAATTAGCAGCCAAACCACTGAAAAGAAAGGCACTTATATGCTTTGCTTGGAGCTAGCAAAATGAAAGATGCTGGGGTGACTGTGCCCCTCTTTGAGATTTAAAGGGAAGGGACCCCAGAGGATGTAGCAGGGGGTTGGGAGCTGAGAAGAGAGGGAAGTGGTTTGAGTCCTTGGAGTGTGCCCTAAAGAAGAGAGTTAAGAGCTGTCTTGGGCCTAAGCAGCAACCCGTGAGATGTCCGTGATCGGAGACAAGAAACTGGCCGTGGTAGTAGAGCTGGGACAAGTACAAACATGTGTATGGGGAGGTTCAGAAGAGGAGAGCCTGACTCAGCCTAGGGAGAGATTAGGAAATATTTCCAAGAGAAAGTGGCCCTCGATCTGAGTCCTGAAGGACAAGTTAAGTAGGGGAAGAGGGACTGTCAAAGGAGAGACCACGTGGTGAGCATAACGGAGGGCTGAGGTCCAGGAACTGCAGGTAGAGGGAGAGGAGTGTGTTGGGACCAGGCAGGAGATGGCATTGGCACATGTAGGCAGAGCAGGGGCCTCTGCATCAGGCTGAGGCCTGAGTGTGTATACCTTATCTCCTCAATCGGGTCCTTGGGGACAGACTGTAGTATCTGAGACACACAGTAGGTGCTTGGGAAGTGTACCTGCGTGCTAGACAGTCTCCTTTTGAAAAAGAAAGCAAGCCAACTCAAGCTTAATAAAGGGGAAGGAGTATCATAAGCATGGATAGTGGTCTCCTGAAAGTCCAGGGAAGCTGAGCTAAGCCAGTGAGAGGGAGCATCACAGACAGAGCCACTCTCCTCTCCATTCTGCTCATCTGCTGCATTGCCTTCGCCCCTACTGGCTTTCTCTGCTTTTGCTCATTGTCCTTATTCCCTCATAGCTTTCCTTGTAGGGGCCCATGTGACTGCCCCGGCTCCTGAATCTGTGTGATCTTTCATCTCCTGGATGAAAAGCCGAGGGAGGAGTCTACTCATAATTTTGAGCAAGGCCCTGAGATGTAGGTATTGGCCAGACTGGACTGCCCTTCGGTCAGGTGCCCTTCATGCCCTTGGCCAGGGTGGAGATGAGGATGTTCACAGCACAACACATGACCACCTGACTACATCCCTACCGCTAGGGTGTGACGTGGGTAGAGCAGGCACCCCAACACACAGCTCACTCATCCATTCTGATATTTATTAAGTGCTTTTTATGTTCTGGGCACTGGGGATTTGTCCGCAAAAAAAAAAAAAACATAAAATACTTGACAGCACATTTCTGTATCTGTATAGGGTAATTTCTGAGTTATAATTTGAGCATTTCTAGGACCTTTCCTGAGAATTGCCTAATTCCGTTTGACTGGATAGTCGTTAGAGCCAGAAAGGTGATTTCAGAGAATATCCATGATAAGTTAATCGTCCAGCTCTAGACTAACGAGCATTCTTACTATCTTTTTTTTTTTTTTGAGGAAGATTAGCCCTGAGCTAACTACTGCCAATCTTCCTCTTTTTGCTGAGGAAGACTGGCCCTGAGCTAACATCCATGCCCATCTTCCTCTATTTTATACATGGGATGCCTACCACAGAATGGCTTTTGCTAAGCAGCGCCATGTCCGCACCCAGGATCCGAACCAGTGAACCCCGGGCCACTGAGCAATGGAACATGCGAACTTAACTGCTGCGCCACCAGGCCGGCCCCCAATTCTTACTATCTTTATGAACTCACTTTCCGTTGATCTTTTTGCCTGAATCCAGTGAGCTGTAGGTGCACCTGAAAGCCTTTGGGTGCTTCTACTGCTCCTAAAAGGGCAACACGTAAGGTACTTTTGACCCGACTTAGAAGGCCAGAAGACGATCACTTGTTCTTTCAGTCATTTCTTTTTCTTTTCATTTAACATGATTGGACATCTTATACAATATGTTAGGGCAGCATCTTGTCCTAGGTGCTGAGATACAAAGATTAATAAGATGCAGTTTTAAGGGATCCCTCCATCCAGTAGGAAAAACCAACAGGGGAGGAATGGCACGTAGGCTGAGGGATAGTGTTTGCAAGTAACACAAGACGTGGGAATATATGTCGCTTTGAGGGGTGGGAGGTGGGAAGGAGGATGTCAGTAGGCAGGAGTCAGATTCTAGAGGATCTGACACTTCGTTGTACTTTATCCTGCAGGATGGGCATCAAAGGGCAAGGGACAGTTGAGAGTTTTAAGCATGAAAGTTGAATGATCAGATTTGCATTTAGAAAGATCATGCTGGTGGCCAGGTGGAGGATGGATAGAGGATGGAGATGATTTGTGTCGGGGAGACCTGTTAGGAATTTATTCTAGTAATTGAGATGGCGGGAGAAGAGGGCCTGGACTAAACAGTAGCAGTGGGGAAGGTTGGGAAGAGATGGTTAGAAGAAGTGGCCCGAAAGATAGGGAGCTTTTTAAACTTCCTTTGAAATGCCAAAGCACTTATTTAATCCAGAAACTCTACTCATTGTTGACTTTTTGGCGAAGAAAACAACCCCTTCAACTGTTTACCTCTTGCTGCTTTGCACTGCCTGTTAGAAACTGGAAGAGTGTGCTTTCTGGAATTCACAAGTTAGCCGATGGGCATTTCGTTTTGGTTTAATCCTCCTAATTGCCTTTCTACATTCCCTTGCCGTTCTCTCATCTCAAGTGCTTCTCATTGCCTGTGTTTTGAGTGACTTCAGGTTGGCCACAGGTGTTCGTCTAACCTTGTGGCTTTGTGGGGTACGCAAGAATCAGCTCAGTCATGGGATAACATTGTTTTGCCTTCCCATTCAGATTGAAAGATGATGACAGTGGGGACCATGATCAGAATGAAGAAAACAGCACACAGAAAGATGGTGAGAAGGAAAAAGCGGAACGAGACAAGAGTCAGGGCAGCAGCAAGAGGAAGGTGAGTTTTGTGCTGCTCAGATGTACTTGCCTTTGAACTTGAGGCTTGGTTATCTTGTGGAATCGGTTTGTTTATCTGGAAGATACCAGATTACCTTGATGGCACCCTGTTTTGGAATATTTGATTTTGTTCTCAGAAAAAGATTGTGAATGACTGGAGTTCATTTTGGCACTTAGAACTTTTCCCTTGCTGCAGGATCTCGAGATGCTGCCTTGCTTTCCAGCATTCTGCTAGCCTGCGGTAGGGGAGATTAACCCTGGAGTGTAAGGAGGCTGTTAGTTGTTTCATAAGCTGCTGATAGGTGTTTCAAATCCTGCACATCCCTTGAAATTTTAGCCTCTTTAGTTAGCAGTAGTCTAAGCTGAAAGTGACTTGGAAAAGAGAAAATTTAGAGAATAAGATATAGGTAGATCAATTTCTTTCTTGAAATATCAAAGCAGTCGTTAATTTGTTTATTCCACAATATCGAGTACCCCTCAAATGCAAGCATTTTAGGTGCTAAGAGGACACAAAGGTGGGTCAAGGAGCTTACATGTCATAGTGGCAATAATAATAGTAACTGACATTTTTTGAGCACTTACTGTGTGCTAGGCACTGTGCTAAGCACTTTACATCTGTTAAGTGATTGATCCTCTCAGCAACCCTGCGAGATGGTTGTTGTTTACCCCATTTTGCAGATAAGCAGCTGGGACAGAAACAGGTTATGCCACTTGCTCAAGGCCGCTAGCCAGTGAGTGATATTGTCACAGAGGCGGCAGTACTTGGCCTGGGAATATGGCCTGAGATAAGGTACAAACATAAATACCTGTGACAGGAAGTAGAAAGTTACAGAAGCCGTAGAACACAGATAAAATGTTCCAGGAACTTAGAATCAGTTAACTACGAAGATATTTACTGTGTAAGCAGAATCTTGGGCACACTGCAGATAATTGAGGCTGTATCCTTTTTAATTGTGGGGGTGGTAAGGTGGGACACTGTAAAGTGTATTTTCAGTCTCGGAGCATGTGGAAAATCCCAAGGATTAACACACATTCTTTAATTCACAGGCTGTTGTCCCAGGACCAGCAGAGCATCCCCTGCAGTACAACTACACTTTCTGGTACTCCAGGAGAACCCCCGGCCGGCCTACCAGCTCACAGAGCTACGAACAGAACATCAAACAGATCGGCACCTTTGCCTCTGTGAGTCCTTCGTGGTTTAATGCAGTGAGCCTCGGTGATACAGTCATGCCTGCATTGATGTCACTGTGTTTCTTTACCCTCCTGGTGACCTAGTCAGGATTCTGGTTTCCTTGGTCAACTGACCTGAGTCCCTGAGGTCAGATTTGTTCATTCTTAGATTTCTCATTAGACATCCATAGGTAACATACATAGATATCAAAAAGTATGTGAATTGTGGAATTGAACAGAAGGCGACAATACAGAAATGCAGGTTAGTTTGTTTAAGTAGGTATTTATTGAGTTTTTACTATGTGCAGTGTCGTGGGAGATACAAAATTTTATAGTACAAAAAGTTTTATAGTACATGAATTTTATAATTCTCATGAAGCTTGGCAATAAAGTCGAGAGTAAAGTTCGAAAGTTTCTCTTGTGTTTAAGAACCTCCCATTAGGGTTTTGAATATGTTAGTGATTATGCATAAAATAGCATCTTTTTCCTGTGCTGAGAAAGAAAATGAGATATCCACTCATTGTTTTGTGGGTGCTGTCAGTAGAGAAAGCCCCAGCTCTGTCTGATCTCCTGCCCAGGCAGCTGGGTTTGTGTTCCCTGAGCAGCTGTCTGCAGCTAAAACCAATCCTGTTCTACAGGGACTCTTATGCACTTCCTGTGTGTGTACCTTCAATCTTTGGGCAGAATCAAATGCAGGATTTGTTATGTTCTTGAAATGTGAGATATTTGTCCTGTTTAAAATGCAGACATTGGAAAAGGAAGCTATAATAGTAAACATTACAATAAATTAATACAAAGGAAGGACGCAATAATAGGCACTTTGTGTGCTTTCCTTCCATTGTTTGGATAGCCTTATGAGGTCAGTGATTTTATTCATAGTTTATAAGTGAGGAAAGTGAGACATGGGCTGAGTATCTGATCTAACATCTCAAGCCAGTCATAATTCACTTGATTCAGTGGGGGAACCAGCACTGAAACTCGGGTTCGGCAGGCTGTAAAAGCCATGTTGCAAAGCCCGTGTTGTTTCACTCTTCACTATGCCAAAATGCATGCCAGGAGGCTCTAGCATAAGAAATGTTTGCTTGTTAGACAAAGTTTGTTTATCCATTTATCACTAATCTGATTACTATGCCAACTTGATAGAATTTGAGCCAAAAGCAAAGATCTTATCTTAGTTGGCCTGTGTTCCCTTATTACTGGTAAATTTAGGCTTTTTTGAAATATTAAAAATAGCTTTTACACTGGTACTTACTTGGTTCAAGAAATGTTTGTTGAATAAATTTAAGGCACCAATAGGGTTCTAAAATGAATTAAGACCCTGCCCTTATTTTCTCTGGGGAAAGAAGACATGCCCAGGAATTTCTAATACCAGGAGACAATGAGAAGTGCTTCAGGGAGGGCCTGGCCAGAGTGTTCCTGGAGCTAGGGGAGAGAAGGAATTCATTCCAACAGAGGAGATGGGCTTGAGATTGAATTTAAAGAATTTGAACAGGTAATAAGAACAGAAAGGAATTCTTGGCGAAGGGGACAGTAGAATTAAACTTTTGACAATATCCATGTATTCCTAACATTCCTGAATCCATCACAAAAATGTTGATTTCCTGCTATGTGAGATTAGACATTATAGGTTAAATGGCAGCCATTGTGTTATGGGCAACTGGTTAAGCACTTGGAGGACTGGAGAAGAAACTGAACTGGGTAGTTTTCATTAAGGATTCTGTTCTGTTATTTTGGGATAATTATGAATATTTGGGGCATTTTCCTTCCCTCTTAAAAAAGGTGTATATGAATTTACCCAACCTGTGCAAAGAGAGTTTTTGGGTTTTTTCTTTTGACATGTATATTGAGTTGGGCAGAGTTTATCATCCACATCACCTTGGGTTAATGCTTCTTCAGGACTCAGTGGACGTGTGACAGGATGTGTAAAGTCTGCTGTCATGTAATTTAAGGCATTAGGAAATGGCTTACAGTATTAAATTCCTCACAGAAAAACAATTACATCGTAAAACCTTTTATCAAATCCAAAGCAGTGTTTCCCAGCGCTCCTTACTCCTCATATTTGACCCCATTTAAAAGCTCTTGAAGTCAGGATGACTAAGAAGGCAATGTCTTGAAATGGAAGGAGCACTGGACTTGGGGATCTCAAGGCTCATCTCTGCCGGCACTTGGCTTTGTGGCCCAGGGCGAGTTCTGAAACCCTTGCCTCAACTGTAAAGTGAGGAAGGAAGTTGAGATGTTTTCTGAGGTCTTTTCTGCACCTCATATTCTGAGTCTGAACGTTTCTTGTATTTTTTGGTTTCAATTAGGACTTTAAAAAAACAAAATTGCCTAAAGAGAAGGGGGAAAAAAATCTTTTAAAGTTTGGTAATATTTCCTGAGCTGTTTACTTCATCTCATGGTTTAGATATAAGCTTCTGTAGTCTGATTATAAGATTGGAGGAGACCAGAATGTTAATAAAGCAGTATTTGATTGGGAAATTGGGGATGGTTGGTGTGCTTTCTCCCCACCATGCCCTCCAATTCCTAACTGACAGGGAGCCACAGTTTCTGGTAGGTGTGCTTTGTTTCTTTCAGCTGTGTTAGGGTGGGGAAGGTTGTTGCTCATTGTATACATATGACCACATCCTATCCCAGGTCACCGTACACAGTTAAGCATAGCAGTTGCTGAGGGGGAACACTGCAGCAGAGCCCCGTTCCTGGCTTCTTTGTAACATGAGACATTGCCCGTGTTCCTGTTCCATGGAGGAACTGAAGGGACAGCCGTTTCACACGGCGTGAGGTCTGTTCCTCCTCAGTTGCTGTCCAAATCTAGAAGTAGGACCTGAATCTCTACTCAGTACCCATTTTCAGCTACACTATTGTGGTATCTCACTGTGCGTCTATTTAGAGCCTCCTCAGCAGTGTGTTGGCAAATACCAGCTGTTTCTTCAGACTGTTCCACATTTTCTCTTTCCTCCTAAAGCGTGCCTCTTGTCTGGCCAGTACTTTGTGGGTGTCCTCTGTGAATTGCCGAGGAACGGGCAAGTACTCTCTCCTATCAGGGCACTAATGAAGGAAACAAGAGCAGTGCAATGAGTATAGACAAGCGTACATTCGATAGAGAGATGTAAGTCTAGTTTTCTAACAGGATTGTGAAGGAGAGACGAGGAGAAACATGTTTTCTAGCTAAGAAGAGGGACTTAACACACGCTAAGTATGTGAAGCTAAGTCCTGTTTGATTTTGGAGTGTCCTGGCCTTAGCAAAGGCACCGTGGGGTAGAGCAGTGCGTGTAGTCGATTCTGTCACTTATGTGCAGTAACCTAAACAGAACTGAAATGCATTTCATTGTAGCTAATGCTATTTTTGATCAAGAAGTGATTTGGTCCTGAAAAATACATTCAGGCTGAGGTTCTGTGGCACTTACACTATGCCTCAAGACTAAAATTGTGTAATGCAAAGTCTTTACAGCGTGGGGTGATGATCCTGCAGCCTCAGCGGGAGGGTACGTGTTGACATGGCCTCAGCACCTAAGACTCCTGGCTGAGGCTAGCTTATTCTTGTATCGATAATATTGCATTTTCCTTTTATCCAACTGTGCGATATTCTTGCACTAACGTGTCCTCCTTCCCACACAGTCCTCCAAATAAAATGTGTCCTCCAAAAAGTATAGCCTGGAGCAGAATGTCTGCCGTGTTTATGCTCTTCTCTTAAATAAATCTCACCGTTATTCAAAGAAAAAGACACATCTTTTGTACTCTGGGGCCTTCTCTCTGCAGGTGGAACAGTTCTGGAGGTTTTACAGCCACATGGTACGTCCCGGGGACCTGACGGGCCACAGTGACTTCCATCTCTTCAAAGAAGGAATTAAACCCATGTGGGAGGTGAGGACTAAGGGCCTCGGACTGCTTTTCTGAGCATGTTTTTTGTTTGTTTTCAATCCCTGCCAAGGTTGAAAGTGTTGTAAAGTCTTCTCTCAAAACTACATCACTATTTGGTCCATCCTTGGAACTGGGACCTCTCGGAGAAAGCTCTGATGCCATTGCTTATCTGGGTGGTTTTTAAAGATTGTTTCATCACTAAAATGACATTATAACAACATTAAAGTATGCTTTTTAAAAAAATCACCCTTACTCTCATAGTATTGGTGGGGGAGTGTAATACCATAGTATTCGTGATTGAAGTGGGTAAAAAACAAGCTTACAGGCAGTAACTGGAGCCCTGGAGCTGAGCTTTATGATCTCTTGCTGTAATTCATCTTCTGTTCTGATGCCAGGGCATTTTTCTAGAAGACAGATGTGATCACATCTCCTCCCTCCCCCAATTAAAGATCTTAGGCAGTTCTCCATGGCTCACGTGATCTTGCGCCTCATTTACCTTTCAGGTCTCATCTCCTACCATCTTTAAACCTTACCTTCAGTGTAGCTAGACCCTCCAGTTTGCATCTCCCTGTGTCACTCTCAGAGTTTGCGCACAGACAGCGTTCTTGCCCGTGCCTGCTTTACCTGGCTGGCTCCTTTGTCCCTCAAGACGCAGCTTCACTGTTTCCTCTTCTTGAGTGTTTCTGGCTGTCCTGTTCTTTAGCTTACGTGCATATCTCTGTTAGAGCAGCGCTTGTCAGACTGTACTGCTGTAATTAGTTTTCTTGTCTGTCTCCTCTACTAGATTGGATCTTGGTAGAGACTGTGGCATCATGTCTCTGTATTTGGGACATGGTGACACTAGGTAAACTTTTAGCAAATGAATTGAGGAATGATCTGTGTTTGAAATTTTACGTCATTGCTTTTTGATTTCTAAACTAGTTCCAGAAAAAGAGGATTATTTTTAAAGGGTCTGTTTAGCCGTTTTTTGCAATGGTTTGTACCCAGAATCCCCACCTTGGGTCCCCCCCCCCCATTTCTTCTCTCCCTAGTCCTACTACCATTTTTCCTGTAAAGTTGAATAGTTGGAAAGTGACAAGACTTCTTAGTGTTCCAGGGATCCTTGGCATTTTACTGCCTTAATGCAAATGAGAAAAAGCTGTGAAACCATATTTAAACTTTAATGCTTTCTCTTATTGTACAGGATGATGCAAATAAAAATGGTGGCAAGTGGATTATTCGGCTGCGAAAGGGCTTGGCATCCCGTTGCTGGGAGAATCTCATCCTGGCCATGTTGGGGGAGCAGTTCATGGTTGGGGAGGAGATCTGTGGGGCTGTGGTCTCTGTCCGGTTCCAGGTAAGCCGCCACACAGGTCTGACTTCATGTGTTGCCTTTGCTCTCCTCGCTGCCTCCGGTTCACTGTGATGATTCCTTCTGTTCCTCCTGTAGGAGGACATTATTTCAATATGGAATAAGACTGCCAGCGACCAAGCAACCACAGCCCGAATCCGGGATACACTTCGGCGAGTGCTTAACCTACCTCCCAACACCATTATGGAATACAAAACCCACACCGACAGCATCAAGTACGTGTTGGGGGGGGGGGTTGGGGGGACATATCCCTAAGCTTAGCAGCAGCAGGTCTTAGTTGAGCCCAGAGCAATATGGTCATCCAGGAGACTGACTTACGGAGAAGGGACAGACCAGTCTTCCCCTCTAGCGCTTCTGGCCACTTCTAGCAGTTCTTTGCTGGCGAGGCTGTCTTCCCACCTACACTGTGGGGTGCTTTGTATCCGAGAGAGCCCTTCTGCAGAAGCCCAGGTGCACTGCCCGGGCTTGCTCTATTTACACAGGCTGTCTTGTCGTTCATTTGCTAACCACTGTCTTAAAATGAAAGACAAAGCACTCTTCTTTTTCTTGCTATTTGTTAAGATGATTTCACGGGACAAGAAAGTCCCCCTCCCTGTCTGCCCCCACCCCACTTGCATGTCTTCCTAACCTCTTAGCTTCAGTCTGTTTTCTGTGTCCTGGGAGACTGACATCTTATCTGGAATGATGACTCCATTTCCTTGTGTGTAGAGCTGAAATGCTAAGGGAAGCAGAATAGTGTGTTTGTGAGAGTAGAACCTAAAGGAAGCGTGAATGCCAAAGGGGAAGTAAGCTTTTCATCCACCTAGAACTCAGGGAGAGGGAGCTGGATGTCCACAAATGAGAATCACTGGTTGGGGTCACTCCTTCAGTGAAGGAATATCATAAATAAACTCAGGTTATTATGAACTCAGGTTGTGGGCAGTGGTGTTAGATTTTCTCAAAACTGGAGGGAGAGCTAGCCAACTGGAAGTCCGGACTTGTAGGTTTAGGTCTCTCCTTTGACTCCAGCATCAACATGTGCCTTTGGCAAGTCTCTGCCACTCTGCTTCCGTTTCCCCATCTGTAAAGTGGGGGGTAATAATACTTCACCTAACAAGGTGGTTTTGGGGCTGATTTAATCTTTGTAATTGAAGGTCCTGAGATGGAGAGTGCTCTCACAGGATCAAGTAGTATTATTGCTATCATCATCATCATTAGTAATATTATCATCATCATGTTATACTTATTCAAGACCAGTAATGGGCCCAGTGGTGGCATTGAGCAGGCAGACCATTTGGGAATCTTTTTCCCATGCAGTCACAGATAATGTTGTGGGTGGAGTTGGCTTAAACTAGCTAAGTGCCAGTTTTTAACTGGGAACACTGCCAGAGGAGCTGGTCCATAATCCAACTGCTGGGTATGCCTCCTTGTAGCCACCAGTGGCTATCAGCCAGCCGTGGCCCTGGTTGCTTGCCTTAGCAGTCCTGGTTAGCACTGTTTTTCTCTAGGCAAGTTCTTCCTACTCTTTGTTCTGAGATAGAAGTAGTTTCTGCCTTCCAGCCAGACTCATTCCAGGCTGGAGGGATCCACACCTCTTTTTTCCAGGACTCTTCTTTTCAAGGTTCCCAGATGCCCCCCACCCCCATACCCTGCAAAAGCAAGCTTTTCACCTGGATAGGAAAGGGAAAGAGGTACTTCTCAGTGCTCCCCTCCCCACTGTTCTCCCTCTCTCACACCCTGAGGCAGTTCTTCCTGACTTTTGTAGAAACGTGTACAAGTCCTTACAGAGTCTGGGAGAGAGCCTGTGGGGTTTTGCCTTAGTCTGCTGCTTGCTGCTTTATCCAGAGGTCTGCCTAGTACTCCAGCCCTGCAGGTGCAGGGACCAGAAAACCCTCCTTGACACCCACATGCTACCTTTCCTTGCGTCTCCCTCTTTCCTCTCCCAATGTGCCAACCTTTTACACTTCCACTAGAATGCCAGGCAGGCTGGGCCCCCAAAGGCTCCTTTTTCAAAACCTCTGGAAGCCGCGGTTGAATGTGCCATGACCCTCTTCCTCTCTGGATGGCACCATCATTGAAGCTGGCATCATCGGAGTCTCTTGTTCTGTTGGTGTGCTACCTGGAAGATCCTTCCGTCCTGGACAAGAGGAATTGGAAGAGCGTTTTATGTTTTGAGAACAGGCTGACACGCAGCAGCTACGTCATCAGCTGAGATCACTTAATAAATGGTGCTAAACTAGCTTGTCTCCTGCTCTTGCTCTTTATGGTGCATCAAAGAAGTGGCCTTTCAGACTGATTGTCACCATGTTAAGGAATGGCACAGACTTCTCCATGGAGGGCCATCCGGGGAGTGCAGCCTCATTTCCATGAGTCCATTGTGTGGTGTCACATGGTTCCAGCTCTGCTGAGGTCTGACATAATGAGGTGACATCTAGCTCTCAAAATGAGACCCCATTTTCTGGTACTTGAATTTTAGTTCCCATCAGTCACTGATGACCACCTCAGAGTGATTCCAGATTTAGAATTAAGCTTGAGAGTCTGTTAAGGTTGGAAAGAGGGATCCTTGGCCTTTGCTTCGCTGACTCTGTTTTCCTTTACTTCAAAGAAATCTCTTGCTTGTAGGTGAAGCCCTGCTTCCATCTATGTGTGGCTGTACGTATGTAGCTTCCTTGCTTCGTGTTAACAGGGTTTCTCACTGTGCCACAGCTGCCCAGGCCACAAGCTCTTTGCCAGCCTTCTCCCTCTGCTTTCCCTGAAGAGCCAGGTCATCTTCCTCTTTGAGCTAGCCCTGCTTGCAAGGTCTCAAGGTTCCAGCCCTTCCCTTTCTCCCAGTCCCCAGAGTCATTGTACATCAGGATCTGGAGTGGGGAAATGTCTTCCTCTTGTGTGAGTTTGCTCCTTAGGATATCTGACTGTAGCACATACCAGCCCCTCGTGTACTTTGTAGCTTGGCTTGTATGTGTTGAGGTGTGGCCTTCAGGCCCCTAACCTGCATGTAGAATTTCAGTAAGCCTCACGTTACTTTAGAGTTTCTTAGGAGCTACCACTAAGACCAAAAACAAACGATTTTTGTAGACACTAAGTCAGATTGCCTGATGGCATCTGTGATGGTGGCTCTGGGTGTAATGTGGGGTTTTCCAAAGTGGCTGTTCCCTTTTGGGAGTGACACCCTGCACATATACCCTCCTGATTGACCACCAGTCTCCACGTGGCCCAGGATCCCACAGAACACACATCAGGACTAGTACCCTGAGCTCAACATTCTGGAGGTGTTTGTGTCATTGCTTCTTTGTTTATTGCGTATCTAAAATTGGGTAAAGTACCTAGAAAATGGAAGGTTTATTGGTATATGGAAATGCCTATTTTCTGTGTTTCCAGCATTTGGCCCTTCTGTGGCCGTTTCCCTCATGCCTTCCACTATATGTCACATGTACTGACCTTAATTTTAGCTAATGTAACTGTTCCAGGGGATGAGGTTGATGTCACTTTCCAAAGTAAGAATTGGTCAGAAAGCACCAAACCAACCTTGAGACCCCTCTCATCCTTGCCACATATGAAAAGAAGTCAGAGCTGTTCTCCTTGGTTCTCTTCCTTGTGGCTCTTCCACAGGTATGGTTTTGTTTGAGCCAAGGCACAGCTGCTGAGACTTGAGAAGTCAAGAGAAATGAAGGAAGAAAGAGCCAGCAGTGGTTCTCCCCCAAGTACTCTGGAGATCAGGGTTGCTGGAAATGGTGAGGGGAATGTCTTTAGGAGTGGCTTAGGTTTCTCGGTCAGGTATGCCTCCACCTTGCTGTTTCAGTCCAGTTTCCAGTGTGCTTGTCGACTGTTTGGTCTTTCCACCCTTCCCCTAATCACACTGCTCGTGGGCTTTCTCTGCAGCACTCCTAGGTGAGCTCACCTCTCAAGGCAGAGGCTGCTGCACGCAATGCATCACAAGCTGCTTTGCTGCAGAGGGGCTGCCTCCTGCCCTTGTTTACTGGCAGCACTTCCCCCTAGTGGGTGAACAGGTCCCACCAAGAAATAGGAAACTTGTTAAATTGAGTATTAGCTCTGCTGCATGGCTTCTTTTAAAATGAGGCCGGTTATAGTTGAGGTTTCATAAGTTTGGGTCCTTGCATCAAGTGACTCAGTGAATCCTCGATTTTGAGGAGAAATCTCATAACATAGCCAGACTTGCATCCCAGAATCATGGGACCACCAGGATAAAACTTTGGGCACAGAGCCATATGAAGCAGCAGTGTCTTTTCTGAGGAAATTCCTCTTTGGAATAGTCCCATTGAGTCCCTTTGTGCATCTGACCTGGAATGGACAAGAGAAGACAGGGCTGGCTTCACTCAGTGGGCTACAGTGTTGGGGAAACTGACCAGACTCCTCTACAGAGAGTGTTGAGGGTAGGTGACTTCTCTCTGTTCTAGAGGAGATGCTGGTCAAATTGTGGGGACTTTCCTTTACCACGTTCAGATTTCATTGTATTTAAACATTGAACTTTGTAGGCAAGGACCAACCATCTCTTCTGTCATGGCTAAATAATAGCCCAGTGGCACTGGGTCACACCAGCATAATTGCTGGCCTGGCTTTGGGTTTTTGAAATGTTCCCCCACACTGATGTGCAAAGTAAAGAAAGCCCAGAAGAGCAGGAGGCTGAGCTCGTGAGCTCGTCCATGGGTGCTGAGGGCCAGCTGAGTGCAGGGCTGTGAAGCAGGCTTTGGATGGAGGTGGGGCAAGCACAGAGTTATGTAGAAATGAGATCTCTGCTCACAGTTTGCCTTCTGGTCAGTGAGCCGGGGCAAGAGTGGTCTTTAAAAGGCCTTTTGTTACTCTGTCATTTGAATCTGTTCAGAATCCCCTGGAGGCTATTTTAATCTCAGGGTAATTTTTATTTTTTTTAGAAATTCCATTCATATGACACTTTTAAATTTGTTCTTTCTTTACCTTTGAAAAACGTAAGTTTTAATATTACCTAATATGCCTGGGATGCCAGATGGAAAATAGCATATTCGCACCTAGCTTTGGATAGTTTAGCCAAGCACTGGCCCATGAAAATGAGTGATTATACAGTGACTGTGACCAACTGTTTTATTTCCACTGAATCCGTGTGAGGAGATTTCTTTACCCAGATTCTTCTGGTTGAGGTTTAACATATGAAGAAGATAATCCTGAAGAAAATGGGAGGGCAGATTCATACTGGAATGGATTAGAGGGGAACTCTGAAATCCATATTTCTGCAGGTTCCGGGCACAGAACTGCCCTGTTTGGACTAGTGTAGGCCTTTTTAGAAACAACAGGATCAATGAGATGAACCTTCAGCACACTACAGCCGTGGACTCTTGTTGATACCCAAGTTGCTTAAAATAGAATTTAAATCCCACTGTTAGAACCAGAGAGGGGTTTTCCTGGGTCGTTGCCCAAGCATCGGACTTTGCTTTGCCCTTGCCTTCATTTGGACGAAGAGTGGAACGGCCTTCTGACGTCACTCATGGACTCGCGAAGTTCCTCGCGTTACCATCTCTCCAGAAAGGGCTGTGGAACAGATGTCGCTGTGGAAATTGAGTTTGAATTGACAAAGACTGGCATGCGGGTTTGGCAGTCTTACATTTTTCTTCAGTTAGCATCTATTAATAGCTTTGGTAATCCTCTCTGAAGAAACTGTTAACTGCAAATCAACCTCCTGTTCTCAGAGGTAGATGATTCACGTAGAAATGCTGCTGTTAAGAACAGTGAAATGCTAGTGAAACTGGAATAGACACTGCCTGGAAGAATGGATTTGTTGTGCCAGGTCCGTGTTTAACCCCTCCCTGTGTAAGAGAAGAAGAAAAGCTGGCTGTGATGGCCTGGTAATGAAGTATGTCTCAGTGGCCGTAATATTAAACCTGTAACGAGTGACGCAATATGTTGTCATCTTGGGTAGTGTCACCCCTTTAAACGGAGAATGGAATAACTGACAATAAGGACTTCTATATTTAGAAGCGCCAAATTACCCGTTTTGTATATAATTCCCAGGGAACTTACTAGACACTTTGTCCCTAATGGAGCTGAAAAAGGCAAAGAGGTGGTTCGGCTCCTCTGAGAAAACTTGGCAGGAGTTAGAGCTTCTGGGCGCAGGGGATCTGGTGCTCCTCCGTGTTTTGGCCAGCAGTCACCGTGGGCCTGTTCCTTGTAGAGCACCACCCTGAGAGACTGTCTGCTCCGCCCCCCACCGGCCCGTTTCTTATCCCTTCTAACCCAATTTCTAAACTGAGTTAATCAACGTGAAAGTTGTCATGAGCGTTGTTCCCTGGAAATTGTGAAATGCTGTGATCTACACAGTTTAAATTTTAAGCTAAGAGTTCCATGGGTATTTTCAGAAACAGATGAAGCCCAATACAAATTTGGGGTCTGAGATTAGAAGGCTGAGAAGTTTGGAGGTGTGAAAGCACTGCAGGTCGTGTGGTTTCCACACTGCTTCTTGAGACAGCATATTGCTGGTGGGTACCTGCCTTGCCCTCGGGGTGAGGCCTCATGAAGAAAGATAGTTTCTACCACCTGTCCATACATCCCCGAGGCAGAAGGCGCTGCTGCCTGTAGCTCCTGTTAATTGGAAGCGTCTCCAGTGATGGTTGAGCTTAGCTCCGACCTCACTGGCCTCCCTGGTAGACTTGAAGGAGCCGATAGAAGGACTTGGCAAGTCCTGGAGAGAAAAGCAAGGGGCAGACTTCGCGAGTGGAGCAAGCCAGGAGAAGTGCCAACTGCCCCAGAACGGTGCTGGCCACCACTGCTCGTCTGAGGAAAGGCTGGGTGGGAGACCTGTGCTTCCAGGACAGTGGGCCCCACTTGACCTTGAGGGTGTCTGAGATGGGGTGTGGGGTTATCGTGTCTGCTCTCCTTGTTAAAAAAGCTTTTGATCTGAATGTGCTCTTGTGTTTTTGTCTCTGGTTTGCCAGGGCCTGGGAGGAGTTTCATGGCCTGGTGAACAGCAGCGGCCGCTGATCGGACGCTCCCCCTCTGTCTCTCACACTCAGGGTAGGGCCTTGTCTATCTTCTCTGTAACCTGTGACATACCTCTCAGCCGTAGGACCCCTCTTCCCAAGGGGATGCCCTGTCCCCATTGACCCCCAGCATTGCCTCTGCCAACACTGGGCCTGCACTGGCCTCTCCTCTTTGACTGATTATCACAGTCTCAGAGGAGAACCCGGAGTCCAGAACCACTGGGCTGACCATCCTCCCTGGGCCACGTGTCTTGTGGTGAGCCCCGGCAGGCTGCTTAACTCACTAGCCTTTTTTCTCCTTTGGAAAATGGGGTTCCATGGACTAATGTGTCTCATCTCTTATGCCAACATTCATGATTATAAACGGGCCACAAATCTGTTTTCTTTTGCCCAGAGTTGGCCATTTTTAAGCCATCTGGCAGTGTCCTGTGAGTAACAGGGCAGTTCCACAGGCCCCAGTATGGGTTAAGTGAGAGGTATGTCTCTTGTGTGCTGGTGGTGTTTGTCCTTTGTGAAGAAGCAGCAGTGGAACTCAGGGTTTCAGCAGCAAAGGTGAACTGGGGGTAGATGGCAGGACTGTCTGGGAGACGCGGCTCCAGGTTGGACTGTAACTAGGCCATCACGTGTTTGCTGGCAGGAAGAGGCCCTGGGATACCGAAGGCTGAGTCAACTGAAGCGTTCACTTTAAGAACATTTCTTTCATTTAAGAGAGTGCCAAGTCCCTGTCTGTTTAGCAGAGAGAATTGGGTAACTTTATTCTGAATGAGAGGAATGGATTGAAAGGACATGATCTGCATGTACCTGACCTGAGAGCATATTCCTGGACATTAACTACCACCCCTCCCATCATCCCCAAAAGATAGAGAATTTTTAAAATTGCGACAGAACATGTCAACGGATGTAGCTGCTTCAGAACCCCCTTCTCAGGAAGGAAATGAGGCTTTTTCAAGAAAAGGAGACATGCATCCCTCAGGGCCAGGAGAAAGAGGCCAGAAGAAAAAGAATGACACTGAAGGACAGAAGCAGGTGGCCGGGGGTCTGAGCACTCTGTGGAGCCCATGGGATCTCTGGATAAACAGTCCCTGAATCCCACCCGCTCGGAGCATGCTGCTCGTGTCTTTTTTTTTTAAAGATTGGCACCTGGGCTAAGATCTTGTTGCCAGTCTCTTTTTTTTTTCCTTCTTCTCCCCAAAGGCCCCCAGTACGTAGTTCTATATTCTAGTTGTAGGCCCTTCTAGCTCTGCTATGTGGGACACCGCCTCAACATGGCCTGGCAAGCGGTGCCATGTCCGCGCCCTGGATCCGAACTGGCGAAACCCTGGGCCACCGAAAAGGAACGTGCAAACTTAACCACTCAGCCACGGGGCCAGCCCCCTTTTGTTTAATAGTTTAATTCCTTTATTATAAATTCAATTTTTAGATGATGATATTAGATTTTAAAAATTGCAATTTAAAAGGTATCGCTGTAAAATGTAGTCACCATAGAATTCTGAAATGGCTGCTAGTATAACGAGGGATGGAAAACAGGCCTCAGCTCTAATATTGGATCCATTGCTCTGCAGGCTGAGAAATAGCAGATATTCGAAATAAATTAATAAATTTCCAGAGGCCTGGTGCTATACTGGAATTGTTTTAATAACATTACCATATTTATTTCTAAGATCCTACTTTTTTTTTTTGCTTTTAATGTCCCTAAAACTGGGATGCTTACAGTGACTGTGATATGGTTTTTCTCACAGTTTAATTGGCAATGTTTACTTCTTAAAGTACATAAAATGATGGTACCTTTAGGGGCCGGCCCCGTGGCCGAGTGGTTAAGTTCGCATGCTCCACTTCGGCGGCCTGGGGTTTCACCGGTTCGGATCCTGGGCACGGACATGGTGCTGCTCGTCAGGCCATGCTGAGATGGCGTCCCACACGCCACAACTAGAAGGACTCACAACTAAAAATATATAACTATGTACTGGGCGGCTTTGTGGAGAAAAAGGAAAAATTTTAAATCTTAAAAAAAAAAAAAATGATGGTACCTTTAAAAATCAACAGCATCTTAGGTTCTCTGAAAAAAAGAAGGGCTTTAAAATGAAATAGTCAGAACGGAAGAAGACAGGATTATTCCCTCTCCCCTCAGATAACACTAAATCCCCCAGGAAAAGTCCCTTTGAATTGCTTTGAAAGTCGTGGATTTGCATCATTGCCATCTTGTAGTCTTTGTTCTTTTTGTTGCCCTGCGTACCGTTTTTATTCCACAGATGAAGGGGGCACCTCATGGGTTTGGGGTTCTTGAAGCACAGATTTGGAGGTCTGAGGGAAGTATTAGAGTCTAAACAAAAAGAACTCAGCTCACTTCATTGTCTTAACCGACTTGAAAGGAGCTTCATATTTCATCTCTGTTGACTTACCCTTCTTACCTAGAAGAGACGTGTGCCCCGCTTTTGTGGTCTGAGCTGCTGTTTTAGAAGCCCAAGCACTTCAGTCTTCCCATCCTCCCTCCCTTCCACGTAAATCATGATCTATGAAGGAAAAAAACTGCTATTTACGTAATAATTCTTGAACCACAAATACTTTGCCTCAGTTTATCTGATATTTTATGCTGTTGCGTGTGGCTGCTCGTATTGCCCTTTTAACCGTGGCTTCAGTAGGAGTCCCAGCTAGCTGCTGGCAGAGGCCTCTGGCTCCTCGTATGTCTGGGCTGGCATGCACACAGCAGTGGTCTGTTTTGCTGGGAATGAAGTTGGCGTGGTCACTCTGGGTGATTAGAGATTGAAATTTGCCCTACTGAACCTAGGAAGAGTTTGCAGTTTTATTTAAAATGAGGGGAGGAGGAGAGGAGGAAGCCAGAGCTAGCCTGGGGTGGGCAGCTGATAGCCAGAGAATGGTCCCTGAAGACCATGTGTACTTAAGCCTGTTGGCTGTTTTGTAAGTGCATCCTCAGAGCCCCTTTCAGAGCAGAGACTCAGGTAGGGCTCTTCAGGGCCTCCCAGCTTTCCCTTGAGGACCTAGAATCCCTTTGGTGCCCTTCTGGGCATCAGCACAGTGGCAGGGTACCACAAGAGCAGAAGGACCCAACCACCTGCTCCTCTGTTGTCTGCTTATTCTGTCCAGAGTTTGAACTTGTCCATTTCTCTACAAGTACATAAAAGCAATCATTTTGAGGCAGAGCCAATTAGAAAGCTGTTTCAGAGTATTTGGGTAACAGTTTCCCCAGGATGCCTGCAATGTGGAATTGGAAGCCACTTTGGGTGGGGCTCTGGTGTTTCTGAGGCCCTATTATCAGGACCAAGGGACATCCAGTAGAGAAAGAGTCCTTTTGACTTCCTCCAGCATTGTGGGTCTTTCTGCTCCCATCTCCCGTGCCGTGGAGCATAAAAATCCTCTGGAAAAAATGAAGATATGCTGGAAATATTGATATGTGAATTTTAAATCTATATACCAGGCTCAGTCCTAGTTGCTTATTTTACATAAATTCACAGATGAGCATGTAAAAATGTCCTTATTTCCTTGTAAAAGATCTGTCATATTATTGAAAAAACAAAAACACAACCCTTCCCAAGAGCCCAGGCACCATCGCAGCGTTGCTGGGTGGCTGGAGGGGCTAGTTTTTAGGAACTCACTCTGAAAGAACAGAAGCCCATCTTTTTTAAAAAAGGCAGAAGTCGCCTGTGGCCTCTGCCACTTCCTGTCCAAGTCTCCCTTTCCTTGTCTCCTGATCTCTGCACTGCAGCCTGGGGGGAGGGACATAACCGAGGATTAGTTCCCAGCTGGTGTGAGGTGAACACATTCCTTACACTAAATTTGGCACCAAGCTATTCTTAATTCACTTTTTTTAAGAAAGGCTGGACCAAAACTACCAGCTGCCACCAGCCTGCCACCATCAGGAGCCTGTCACCCACCCTCTTTGCTCTTTGTTTTCCTTAAGATCAAATTGTGGGAAAACTCAGCTGGATTCTCTTGGCTCCTTTCCTCTTCCCCTCCCCTTTTCCAGTTTACAAATAGTTCTTAGAATAATTGCGACTTCTTAGGCTTTCTGACTATGAAGAGATCTATGACGACAGAAATAATTAGAATAAATATTAAATGTCTGAGTGGGAAAGTGTTATAGAATGCTTCAGTTTACCTGCCACAGGGAGAATCTGTTTCTGGCCCAACCCCAGTACAGTCCAGGAATTCTTCCAAAAGATGAGATGACCCGCTTATGGGGATGCCTTATCCTGAAAATTCTCTTCTTTACGTCACTAAGCAGCTGAGAGGGCTGGGTCCAGATAGTTGCCTTCCATCTCTCTTATTCCAAGATAGATAATTCTCCCATAGTCAGAAAGTTCTCTGCTTCTACCTTCCCACAGCCCTGGCTTTCCCTTCACTTGTCTTGCTTCTCCCTACTGATTGATGTTTGTGATCCATTCGCTTGATGGGGATCGAGGTGGCGTCAGAAGGGAAGAACTAGAACAGAGCAAACCCTTCCTTCCTAGTCACTTCTTTGTTGCTAGAGGTGCCCTCTGTCATGCAGACTCAGTATTACAGGCCATCGTCCCTAAGGGGGCTCAGAAATAACACAGACACATCAGTTACGCCTGCTTTTCCCTGTCTTAGGATCAGACATCTTCCTTATCATCCTTTGGCAGCTACTTCTGTCACCTCAGTGGGGTCTGTCCTTTAGAAAGGCCTTTTAAAAAGATGATCACCCCATTAAGTTCTCTTTGTGTTCAGTCTTTAACTCCTTAGATGG
The DNA here is from genome assembly GCF_041296235.1 of Equus asinus. Lineage (NCBI taxonomy): Eukaryota > Metazoa > Chordata > Mammalia > Perissodactyla > Equidae > Equus > Equus asinus. Next base: position 8,434,383 of record NC_091808.1, on the reverse strand, counting down.
AAATCATTGACATGCTCAGTAGCCATTGATAAATGAGCTACATGGTCACACATGTCAGATGCCTGGGAGTGTGAATTATAGAAATGCCAGTGGGCTTTTGAGATAGCATGAGTTTCGTCCAGCCAGAGTTCGCCTACACCAGCTCCAGTTTCACTCTCAGTGTGCTTGTCTACAGTCATCTCTGTGGTGAGGCTGTTAGTTACCGTCAGCCTGCTGCCATCATGGAGGGGAATCTTTTAGCCAATAGCAGGAGGAAACTGCTGTTTGGCTGGGCAGAACATGTGCATCAATATTTTCTTACTCTGGACCAATTGCCGCATGCCTTATCAATTGTAGCAATTTTAAGATAGTTCAGGTGAAGCCAAATCTTCTAGAATGTCTCATTAAAATTAGAAGGAAATAATGACCCAAAAATCAGGTTAATGAGAATTTCTGTTTCAAAATTTCAAACAAATTTAAGTCTGAAGCTCTGGGCCAGAGCAGTAAACAAGGCCCTTCCAGCCCTGAAACTTTGGGGTTCAGATGGCGCTGTGAACTGCGAAGATGTCGTTAGATTCCTGGTGTGGGACAGGAAAAGTTACTCGTGGATGGCCAAGCCTGCCCACATCCAGTAGAAAGAAGCTATGAGGACACATCTTAGGATCTGTTACATACACCTCTGTTTCAGGAATTACAGTGAAGTTTTTAGAGTGATGGGTACCCAGATTCACCTCTTGGAATATCGTTTTATAAGCAGCTATAAGTTTTGAACCAAGGGTTTTTTGGTTGGTTGGTTTTTTTTTTTTAATGCGTAATATAATCACATGGTTCCATTTTTTTTAAGTATATGTGAGCGTGTGTGTGTAAGAGAGAGCTCTCCCTCCCACTCTCACTCCATCTGCCCAGTTTCTGCTGTGCCCCCTTCTGCAACCACGGCCCCAGGTAACACTGTTGTTGGTTTCTCATGTAGCCTTCCAGAGTTTATGTATGTCCAAGCATTTCCCCCAGTCCCTGCTCACACATGCTATGTACAGACTATGCACACTGTGTACATAGTATGGACACACACGCTTCTGCACCTTAACGTATCAATTTCTCTTGGAGATCTTTTCATATTAGTGGAGAGCTTCCTTGTCTCGTTTGTTTTAAGCTGTGCACTGTCCCATTGTGGAATGTACCATGACATTAATATTTAACCAGTCCCCTACTGATATGCATTTGGGTTGTTGCTGATTTTTTGCTGTTGCAGACGGTTGAGTGGAAGTGTTTGAAGGGCCCTGGGGGGCGGTTTGCTGTGTTGGCATTAGATTAGCAAGGAAGGAGGCTCCTGGTGTGTGTCCCTCCCTGCATGTGTGTGGTTGCCCACAGATGATCTGTGTACTGAATGCTCTATTTTCTCCCATTTTTTCTTTCAGGGACAATTCAAGCTTTCGAAATACAAAAATCACATTGTGAAAGTACACAAGCTGGCAATAATCCTTTTCTGTATGTATGTGTTTGTCCGAAATGGATGGGAGGTCTCCAGCTGGTCCTTCCATCTGCTCACTGAAGGGACGTCCCTGAGCCGTGTGCTCCCCTTTTGCACTCATTCCTGGAGGACGGAATCCGCTAGACACCCTCCAGCATCGCTGACTTTATAAAGCGGAAAACGGAAAACGTGACTTTGTAATAGACAAATTTTTTTTTTTAATGGGATTCTATGGGGGGAGTTTCGCCTTTTGTTTTGCTGTGTGCTGTCCAGATGCCTCTCGCGGTTCTGTGTGTGCTCTTCTCTGCTGTACGAAAGGCATCGTGACCACGTGTACCAGCCAGAGCTGTCGACTGAGAGTTATCAGTATTATGAATGTCTGTGCATCCAGGAAAAGCTTTTTGTTGGAGTCCCGGAATAGCTATAAATGCTCTCTTCTAGCTCTGCCATTAAATTATTGGGACCTTTTGTTTATTTCTCTCCCCTGTTCCCCAAGCCCCCAACTTTCTGAAAATGTGTTACTGATTTTGTATTGTCTCCTGCCTTATGCCCTCCAGTCTTCCCTCCTGTGGGACTCTTTCCTTCTTAGGCACTGCTGCACTTAGAGTTTTAATCCAGTGGGCCACACTGGTTTCACTGAGGCGGCTTAGGAGGGATGCCTTGGTAAACTAAACTGGAGCAGAAGCCAGTTTGGTTAGGAGCTAGATTATAATAGAGGTTCCAAGGGCAGGATTTGGAGCTGAGGGCAGTGTCTGAAACCGTTTTCCCAGATGAGCAGGGCCTGCGTGTCCAGCCTGTTTCTATGGCTTCTTGCATGCCCCTCATTAAGGAAGGGAAGCAAAAGCTGGTTGTTGCCAGGTACTAACACTTAATATGGTAAATTCTGTGATCCTGAAACTGGGACATCTGTGGAAGAGATGACCGTGATGGAAGGCTTTGTTTTCATGGCTGTGCCTGTCTGCAGTGGTGGAGACGCCTGTCTTTAGTCCTCATCACTGAGTATATATATTAGGAAACGTGTGCTGGTCCCGGATGCCCAGACAGAAACTCCCCTTGCAGGCCACTGCAGGCTCGCTTTAAAATGACCAGTCATGCATCAGAGAAGCCTGCTTCTGACTGCAGAAGGACTGAAGTCAGGGGTCAAAAGGGTACCTAGGATTGAAATAAGTACTGAGTACGAATCCTCCTGCCACTCCAGGGAGCATTGTCCTACGTGGCTCTTATAAGCAGAGATCACAGTACCTTAAATTAAGGCCTCTCCTGGAACCTCCCCTTGAAGGTCGGGGGCCTGAGCCACCTGGTCTCAGAGAAATCGTGTGAAAGTAATGGCATTTCCTTGTTGTGTTTATGTCACTCTCGTCCTCTTTCCAACTCTTGAAAACCCTCGAAGTGTCTGTCTTGGGATGCTTTTTCCTACAAGAACGGGGGAGGACAGGGGCCAGAAGAGAGGTGCTTCCACTCCAGGGAACGTAGATCGGACAGGAAGCTCTAGCAGGGGTTTAGACTCCAGGGATACGAAGAGTGGATGCCAGGGCCGAGACATGGTGAAGGGCTCCGGAAGGCACAGGAGCAGCGTGGGCTCACACGGGAGCGGAGGCTGCTTCCTGAGATGTGCTCAGACCCCAGGGAGGGCTTCGCTTTTCCCAGACTCAGAATTGCCATGAAAATTCCAAAGAGAGCAGACATTTGGATTTGCCCTCCTCTGGGCCTCTTTCTGACCTGTGTGTGTGCTCCTGTGTGTGTGTGCAATGCGTCCATGAGTGAGTGAGGGTTTTGTCAGGCTGGGTGCTTAGGTGTATTGTCCATATTCATGTTTTTGCGCTTTTTTTTGGTCTCATTTGTTCCGATTTTTTAATCTCTTGTGTTTTCTAGAGCTGCTCGTGTTTCCCCTTCCTCTTTGTGACTGCAGTATTTGAAAGTTATTTTCCCCATCAAAAATATGCTGACCCTCTGCTGGTTAGAATGAGAGTTGTTTCTGTTTGGCAGCATCTTTCCCCCAGAGCTCTGCAGATAATCTAACAGCTTTAAATGGGAGATTGAAGAGTCGTTTTATCCAAACCACCCAGTTTCCAAACTAGCTTGAGAGGTCTTGCCGTTTCTTTTTGACTCCACAGGCCTCTGCTCCACTGAGCTATGACACAGTTGTGGTTATGGTATCACCTGTTCTAGAGACAAGGGAAAAAGGTGCACCAGGGCCAACCCAACAAATGTGCGAGGTGCTGCTGAGAGATGGGGCTGCTCTCTGCTTTGCACAGGCGGGCTGTTTCCCCATGGCCCCTCTGCTGGGTTTTCCCTTAGCAGTTGGCCCTGCTCCTCTCCAGGGCTCTTCTCATTTTATCCTTTATCTGTGTGCGTGTGTGTGTGCCTGTGTGTGTGTTCCCTGTGACATTGGCAGTGGTGATAGTTTTCCACCCGGAGAGACGCTTGTGGTCCACGATGCTCCAAGAATGAATTTCCAAGTATTTGCCGGTGGAGGAACAGAGGCTGGGACGAGAGTGATTTAGTGATGCACTTTCAGAGCAATTGTCTACTGCAGTAATAAATGGAAACTATCAGCAAGAACCAGCCTGTGGACTCTTTAATGCCAGGGGTATGGGGATGCTGGTAGCTCGCTGCTACTCATTCTGCCCTTTGTGGTGGATCTTCATGTTAAATGCATTCCAGAACAAAATATGTGGGATAGTCTAGACAATGCCAGTATCATTGACATAAGTGTGTCACAAAAATATTCTGTAACTGGTATTAATCATTGCCAAAATTCAATTTACATTTTTATATCAAAATACAGTTGTTAATTTTAATTCTTCTCAACTGAGGGTAAGGGATATTGGAATGGAAGGAAGCTCAAAAAATTAGATTTTGAAGTAAGAAACCACAGCAGGCCAAGGCTTGGAATGTTTTATTTAGATCAAGTATCTTAGCCCAGAGGTGGAGTATGGGGCTTACAAATGACCAGCGCCGTGTGAAACACCAAGGGAGAATGAAAGTTCCAGAGCCTCAGTTACTGTTCATGGAGGATTTAGAACAAGGCACTCCTGAGACTCCATTTCAGTGGATGGAAATTTCCTTTCTGTGTGTATCAGTCATGCATGGTCCAAATAGGAGACAGCAAGCATGCAGGTTGTCTTAACAGTACAATAAAATTACTGACTAAGCAACTAAAAAGGCAAAAAGCAAACACTGAAAAATCAAGGAGGTAACGACTCTGGGAAGAGCTGCCTCAGGGTGGATGCTGCTCATTTGGTGCTGGGGTCTCTGAGGGCGCCACGACCTGGTTCTGAGCTGGGTGGAAATGGCACCTGGACTCGGCGCAGCTGTGGAGACACACTGAGGTGAGGACCTGAGGCTGGAGTGACGCTGATAGAACAGGAAGGAGCCCGTCCCTTCTTCCTCCGGCATCGACTTGTCCCTCGAGTGCACCCCCTGGGAGAATCCAGCCGTCTGGCTGAGTAGAACTGTTGGCGGAGTTCTCTGCCCAGTGTCACAAAAATGGAGTTAAGGCAGTGAGCGTGAAGCTGAGAGAGAGGAGCCTAGTCACTGGGACAGCCCTCTCCTCAGCCACTCAGCTTCTATATGCCCCTTCCTACACATGCGTGAACTTCAGTAGTATCACAAAAGAACTCTGTTTCTGCCCAAGGTATGACGACTTGTAAGAGGTTCTTACCCTCACCCCCGAACTGAGGAAATGTCAAGTTCAACAATCCTTGTGTGGGGCTCTGGGCCATGGCGACTTTAATTCAGCCACAGTCTCATCTGAATAGAATATGGAATAACAGAATGATACCTAACGGCTACAGGATAAAGTCAGCTTCCAACAAAACTTGATGAAATAGGAAAGAGAAGAAAATTAGATGTGTGTGTGTTGTGTACACACAACAATCAAAGAAGTAGAGTCTGTCACTGTCGTGAGACTGGAGTCGATATTTAGAACTTCCTTTTCCACCACCCAGTCTCTATTTCCTTTGCCCTTAGCCAGGATCCCTGGTCCAAACCTGTATTCCTAAAAGGTCTGAATTAACTGTCCAGCCTTGATTGGTTACTTATCCGTTCATGCTTGCTATTTCTAAGAGGGACGTTAGAGGATTCGCTGGGTTCTGGCCACAGTCCTCCCTACCCCTATTGGGTAGCAGCACCCACCTTGCCCCTGGGTAGTGCTCCCCAGTCAGTAGGGTAATCCCCTTCTTTGCTTGTCGGTTCGGTGTCCCCAAGAACCCAAGTCAGGTGAGCCTCAATTTGTAAACCAGTGCAGCCATCACTGTGTGCCCTGGCAGAAACACTCTCCCTCTGAAAACCAGGACCTCCAGGCCAGCAGAACTCCATGTTGAGACTGGTGAGAGGAACCACTCCCACTTGTATCCCTTGGTTCCTGGGCCCACGAATTCTGGTTGTGGGAGAGAGGACTCATGCAGAGCTCATAGTGCATCCTTTAAGACAGAACCGGACGTTTCAGGATTTTGTCTCCCGGGTGCCGTGGTAACCATTCCACTCCTTATCCAGCTGCTTCTGCGTGGAGAGGGATGTGATAAAACCTGTGAATTACGTGGTCACGGGCCCGTTGCCTCACTTCATTTGCTGTGAAATGAGTTTCGTGATTAAAAGTAATATGTAGAATACCATGCTGGTGAATAAGGCATCCCTGAGTCCGTGGATGGTCATGCTGGGAAAAGCATTACGGGGCAGGGAATGCAAATCCATATCCAGAATATGCGTCTACTTAACGTAGTTTGCCAGAGGGCAGTGGAATTAATCCAGCCCTTTTTCTTTTCTTTGAGCTCTGTCCCCTGGCTCCGTGGATGGTCCGTGTTTTGGTATTTCTCGTCTCCTCACGTCTCTGCCCATGGGCCTTGCTTGGGTCCGCTTTCCCTTGGCTATGGTTCTGTTTGGTGTCAGTTGAAAGTGTGAGCCATGACACTTATCCCCCAGGCCTACTTCCATGTGACCCTTACACTGAGCTCTCCTCCAAGATCCTTTTGACTTGAGCTCAGATGTCCTGGACAAATAGCCTGGCCCCATCCTAACAGTTCATAAAAGCACAGCTCGGTGATGTGTCAGCTGCAAGAGAACAGAGTCCACAGGAAGTTTCTGCAGTCCTCAGAAGGTTCACCCAACAAACACTTGCCTCCTGTCTGGGAGGCTGGGCCATGTGGCGGGTATGGTAACAGATGATCAGGAAGCCTGGGGAGCTTCCTCAGACCCTTGAGGAGCTCACAGTCCAGGATACAGCAAGTGAGATGCAAAGAAGGGATGCAGAGTGAAGTGGGAGGACTTGGGGGTGGGCAGACCGCAAGCATCCCAGGAGGCCCAGGGAGGAAGGAATGGGGTTCAGAGGTAGTCAGTGTGGGCCAGTCCAGTGGGCAGGTAAGCTTCACTCACCTGTACTCTGAAAGTACAGACAGCAGACCAGGGGGTTCCTGCTGGAGGGCTTGCCTATGGATGAGACTGGTATCCTGTGGAGTAAACTGTGCCAGCGAGTACGCACACACTCTCTGTCATGCATCGTTCACTGAGTCTCACATCAGCCCCATGGGTAGGTTATTATGGTCCCTACTGTACAGCTGGAGAAACCAGCAGAGAGGTGGTAAGCAGGCTGCACATGGCACGTGTCCTGTAGGGCACAGATGGGGTTGGACCATGGTCAGTTGAGGCCCGAGCTCCTAAACCATCTATTTTGGGGAGGCCCACCTGATCTGCAGGCCATCACCTGGATGGAGGGCAGTGAGGATCTCCAGAACAGATCTTTAGCTACAAAATGACTCCTGCTGCCGCAGGGGGTCCCAGTGGGTAAGAGGTCCACCCAACTGGCCACAGAGAATCAAGAATGAGCCAGCAGGGAGCTTCCCCTGAGGTCCCCGTGAGGGGTGGCAGGGCACAGTGGTTTGTTGGCAGGGTGACATTCTCTGTCTTTTCCTCTGATGCCACACCATCCTTCCAACCCCAAGAAACCCTGAGTCTTGGCCTCTCCCCAGACCCCACCATGTAGGTTCCCAGCATCCCTATTCCCGGTTTCCACAACCATGAATATTTCTGCGAAGTCCTCCTGCCCAAATCATCCTCTCCATGTGGGTCCACCAGGCCCATTCTCTTGTCAGACCCTCTCCACCAGCTGTGTGGGAAGTGAAATTCTCACCCTGAGAGCAAAACGCCCCGTGTTATACGCGCCCCTCCCCAGGTAAACAGACACAATGAGGTTTTGTACCCGGGGTCTTGTCTCCACCTTGACCTCCATCTGTCTGGGTGGTGGCTCAGAGCACCTCGCATCCACCACACTCTCCATCAGGAAGGGGAATGGACAGGGAAATGTGATCAATCTTGGGCTCTTCTCATGAGCCCACGAAGGCAGGTTGATCAATCAGATGTCCCTCAGCCAGTAGAGCTTCCTCCTGTCACTGACAAGAGGACTGCTAATGCTGAGGCCCCAAGAGCCCGAGGCCCGTCTCTGCCTTGGCCTCACTCTGCCCTCCCCAGCCCCAGTCACTCCCCTCTCAGGATGGTCCCTGGAGGTGGTGAGTGTCCTGGAGAGGTTGAGCGTGTCTGGGGCTAGGCTAGCCTGGTGCCACATGGCACAGGCTTCTGGGGGGTCTCTGGGTGCTGGCCCCCTACCCCGAGCTCTGTTTTCTCAGGTCTGTTCTCCCTGCTGTCAGGCTCGCAGTGCCCACCATGCCCCAGCTCCAGCCACCCTGGCCGCAGTCCTTGCCCACTCACCACCAGGCTCCCTTGCTCTTGCTAATTCCACTGTGTATTTGCCTCAGCTCATTCCCCACCCCACTCCACACACACCCTCTGTCTCCTGGTGGTTCCCACTTTGCCCCTTTGACCTCTAAGACCCTTCACAAAAGGCAAGTGGCTGGTCCCTCTTACATAAAAGAATGGCCAGAGGCCCTCAGTGGGCAGATCCCTGTCCTCCCCTTAATGCAGTGCTTCTTGGAAAGTTCTAGTGGGCAGCCAAGGTCAGGACCATGGCCTTGAAGGGACCCTCCTTTCCTCCTTCCTTCCTGCCCCCCAGCATGCCCTGGCCTCTGACAACTTGACATCTCCCCCACCCTCAGCATCCTCCCCCATGTAATCGGTGTGCTCCTCCCTCCCCTACGACACCCTCCGAGGCCCCACCCCCTGTAGTAGCTCACTCTGTTGTGCCTGGTACTGTTGAGGGATTGCCCCTATTTCTTTCTTTAATGCCCTCCCAGCTCATACTTTGGCCAGACTGAGTTCCTGTGGTGCCCCAGATGCACCCATGTTCTTTCTGCTTTCACACAGCTCATCTGCTGTGGAAAACCCCCACTCCACACTTTGCCTACTTCTATCAACCTTCAGATATTGCTTCTTCCAGGGAGGCCTTATGCTTTACGGAGCCCTCCTGAATTCCAGGGCCTTCTTGTGTTCCCGCAGCACTGGGCCCACAGCAGTTCCCTTGTCTGTCCTTCTTGCTTGGGGTGGGTTCTGTGATGACAGGGCCCCTCCCCCATCTCTAAACAGGGCTGGCGTGGAACAGGCACCCACAGTCACTGGCTGCCCAAAAAACTTCTGCCGAAAGCAGATTTACAAGATGGCTTAGACATCACTGTGGTATTCCACACAGCACTGCTTCCGACCAAAGAACTCACTTCACAGCAAATTCAGGGCCACAGTGGCGTCCTCCTGGGGCTCCCTGTCTGACCAGGGACCCATCATTCTGAAGCAGTGGTGTGAGATGATTGAGTTCTGTGTTTGAATTTTGCTCACTGGGAATTAATACATTCTTGTGTTTTTAGTAGTTTTCCAGATGATTCGCTTGGATTTTTCCGGGTATGTGATCTTATTATCTTCAAATAGCGAAGGCTTTACTTTCTCCTTTCCAATTTTTATACCTCCATTTTCCTTCTCTTACCTAATTGCATTAGTTAGCACCTCCACTACGTTGTTAAATCAGGCTGGTAAAGTCGACATTCTCTCCTGCTCCTCCTGGCTGAGCGGGAATGCAGTCTCCATCGAATATGATCCTGGCTTTGGAGCTAAGATATGTTTTATCCTGTTAAAGAAGAGAAGAAAAGGCGTGAAAGAGTTGTGTGGCAGAATATATGGATGTATGATTTTTTAAAAAAATAAACAGTCCCCTAATGTAACAAACATTTGGATTATTTCTAATCTTTTGCGAATTGGAAGAACCTGCAACTAGTAATTTTGTATATATACCCATCATTTTGCACCTGTACAAGTGTCTCTGTAGGATACATTCCTGGAAGTGGAATTATTGGGCTTGGTCAAAGAGTAGATGGATTTGATAAATAGTGCGAAATTTATCACCAACTTACACTCTCACCAGCAATGTATGAGCATCTATTTCCTCACAGCCCCACTGTGATATTCTGATTTATAAGAAATATATATATATGGTCATTCAGATGACCAAAATATATTTCTCACATATATTTGGTCTTTGTCCTCGGTTCCTGGCTCACAGCTCCCAAAGCCCATGGAATTTCCTGAGCAATAAGAGCAATGGGAGCATCTTTTGTTGTGATATTTGGTCTCTTGTCCTCAGTTCCTGAGCCATAAAGGTGAAATGGGTGTCCTGTTATTCATAACAAGCCCCTTTCCACCACAACTGGGTTTATGTGAATGAGGTGACTTTTGGAAAGCATCTGAGGATGGGGCTGGTTGCCAGGGGAACCAACCAGGAATAAAGGAGTGGGACTGACCTCCAGAGGGGAGAGAGGGGCTGGAGGCGGAATCAATCACCAGTGGCTAATGATTTAATCAATCATGCCTATGTAATGACCTCCATAAGAACCCCAAAGGAGGGGGCTCAGAGAGCTTCCAGGTTGGGGAACCAGGACACTCCTACGTGCCAGAGTCTGGCCCCAAACTGCAGAAGAACTGAAGCTCTTTTGTTTGGAAACTCATCCTGTATATCTCTTCACCTGGCTCTTGATTCATATTGCTTAATCATATCCTTTGTAATAAACCAGTAATCCAGTGAGTAAATGGGTTTCCTAAGTTCTGTGAGCTGCTCCAGCAAATTAATGGAACCCAAACAGGGGCTCATGGGAACCTCTTATTTATAGCCAGTCGGTCAGAAGTACAGGTTGAGACCTGTACTTCTTGCAACTGGCCTCTGAAGCGGAGGGAGGTCTCATGGGCCTGAACCCTTAACCTGTGGGTCTGATGCTATTTCTGGGGAGATAACATCAGGATTGAGTTAAACTGTAGGACTTGTGTAGAACTGAGTTAAACTCCCCCAGCTGGTGTCAGAGCATTTCTTGTTGGTGTGGGAACCACCCACCTTCACATACTGGAATTGGGAGCAGAGCCCAAATACCTACCTAAAGAGCATCTTATAAAACTTTTTGATTTTTGCTAATTCTGATAGGTCAAAAATGATGTCTCAATGTCGTTCTTATTATGAGTAAGATTGAGTTTCTTTCAAGTATTTAAGAACAATTACTATTTGCTTTTCTGATCATATCTTGACCATTTTTCTATTGTTGATGGTCTTTTTCTTATTGACTTCTAGGAGTTCTTTATATAGTAAGGAGACTATCCCTTTGTTTGTGAAAGGAGCTTGACCAGTGCAGGAGCCAACACAAGCTAGCGGGGAGTCCAGGGTGGCTGACCCAGTGTGGTGGGATGAGGCCTCTACGGTGCTGGCGGCCAACGATGGGCAAGAGAGTCGAGGATGGGTTGTATCTTCTTAACAAGAAAACCCATGGTATGCAGGCAAGCTTGGCTCTAGAGTGGCTGCCTGTATAACTGGTTATGGAGTCTCTAAGTCTAAGAAGCCCAGATACCTTGAAGGCCATGGGAGATTTTCCTCTCTCCCGGTGGGAGGAGCTACCAGGTGTCCAGTCATGTGGCTCCACTGTCTCCCGTCCCTCTGGACCGTGTGAGCAAGGGCTCTGGTCATGACTTGTGGTTTGCTCAGCTCCCTCCTCTGTCCAGCAATCACTGTCTCCTGTTGACAATCTCTGACCTCTCTAGACTATCACATGCTTTCATTTGCTCTCCTTGAAATTCACTGACAGTCGCAAATACTCTTTTCTGCCTTGTCTTGTTTTGCCGAAGGTGTTTTCACATCCAAACTCTTGCTGCTACATATTCGAATTGATCGATGTTTCATTTTGTGGCTTCTGGGGTTGAGTCATACTTGAAAGGCCTTCCCCACAAAACCTGGATCTATTTATAGAGAAGGGTAAAGGTTTGGAAGAATCACAGGGCAAGGGTGGGAAATGGAAACCAATTACACTGGCACGGAAGGATTTTCAAGGAGTGCCCAGGGCTTGGCTCGGGGCCTCAAACCAGGAAGGAGCAAGTCCAGTCAGGGTCTCCAGGCTCAGGGATTGGCAGAGCTGGTGAGGCTGGAAACGGAGGGCACAAGCTGGAGAAGGGTGCTGGTGACGAGTCACTGAAGTGATTGGCCGAGGGGCCTAGGGCAGCAGGGAAGACGGTGCATCATGGCAGAGCCACAGGGAGGCCCGGAGGCCCCAGTGAGGACAACAGCAGGTGGGGAGGAGTCAGGGGACTGGGAGGAATGGGCTGCAGGCACATGATTCCAGAAAGAGAGTGGTTCCAGGTGATGGCCAAGACCAGAGGGTGAGCATGGGAGAGGAACAGGGAGGCCAAGGACCACAAAGGAGGGGAGATGTGTGCGACTGGGCTGCGATGACACTCAAAGGTGTTGAAGCTCAAAGGAAGACCAATGCCAGGAGTAAAGCTTGCCCACACCATCTCCTCACTTGGCACAGCATTGTACTCTCCAGTGTCTGCGCCCAGCCATCAATGATTCTAACGAATCACTGTTCTAACTCAAGACCCTGTCTATTCACTTTACACTGAAGTGGGGGAGTGTGAATTCAACAAAACCGAGAGGCCCAAGAGACCCTGTTATTCATCATCTAACCCAGTGGATTCCCCAACCTTTCCCTGATGCCCACAGGGCTAACAGCCCCAGAGCAGGGTCGGACCTGATTCCCTAGTCCTTAGCTTAGATCGTGTGCAGCCTCAGGGTGGATCCAGGCCTGAGCTGGGGCTCAGAAGTGTCATTCTGGCAGCATGTCAGCTCATCTTGACGAGTCCAACATCAGGTAGCAAAATGTCTGCCAGGTAAAGGGCGTGTGGAGATGAAAGAGGCTGAGGTCACTGGGGATAATTGCAGTTTACTGTAGCCTTCCTGCAACATCTGACATTTATTACCACCATAAAAAAGCCTGTTAAAATTGTGTGACGCTAGAGTGAACCCTATAGTGCTGGATTAGAGTAGGAGATAGCAGCATGAAACTGTGTTTACTTCAATGCGCACACGTACACACACAGAGAGACAGATAGAGAAATAAACACAGATGTGTGTATATCCATGCATAAGTATACAGAGATATATTCCCTAGCTTCATCCTCTGAGAGGGATAAGAAGCAGCGACACCCCAGTAGCAGCAAACACACCTTGCACCCAGATCTTAGTGTCTAAATACCATTCTCTAATAAAAAGAACCACACTCCTTGGAGAAATAGCTGATTCTAGGGCTGAGGGAGGAAAACACAAGATGAACCTGGAGCATTTTGAAGTGCCAGAAAGTATTACAAAAAACCAAAACCTCATACTAATGGGGGCATGTCAAAAGGACATAGGAACCAACTGAAAGGGCTCCCAATGGCCAAAGGAACAATAAAGTAGTATTGGATTATAACCCAATATAAAATAAATATCCATGAGTTCATACTGATATAATAAATTATTTAATAAATAAATAGAGGAGAAAAGTCAGGTCCCCTGTGGAGAAGAATTTCAAACAATTTATGGATTGACCCCTCACCTCCTAAGTGTAGGCTGTGCATGGTGACTTCCTTCCAAAGAGTACAGTATGGAAAGGGGACGAAGAGAGTACCTTTACAGCAGAGAAACCTGACAAACGCCACCTCAGCTAGGTGATCAAGGTCAACATCAACAGGGGATAAGTCATGTTGTAGTGTGATAAAAAGGGCACTTTACCTCTGTGGTCATCCTCCCAATGACCCATAACCCCAGTCTAACCACAAGAAAAACATCAGACAGATTCCAGTAGAGAGGCATCCTACAATATAGCTGACTATACTCCTCAAAACCGTCAGGGTCATCCAAGACACGGAGAGTCTGGAAACTGCCACAGCCAGGAGCAGCCGGAGGAGACACAGGGACTGACCCTGCATAGGATCTGGGACAGAAAAAGGACATGAGCTAAAAACTAAGGAAATATGAATGAACTATGGACTTTGGTTAATAATGTATTAATACATTAATGTATTAATTAATTGTAACATTGTACACATTTGTATTTTGTGACAGAACAAAGTTGTAACAAATGTACCATAGTGTTATAAGATGTTAATAATATGGGAAACTGGGTGTGGAGTATATGGGAATTCTCTATACTGTCTTCTCAATCTTTTTGTAAATCTAAAACTGTTCTAAAAAATGTAGTCTATAAAAGAAAAAGAATATAGGAGCCAACCTGAAAGAGTCCCCAGAAGCCAAACCTGAAATAATTTGACCAACAAAATAAGACAATAGTGCACTGTAACACAAAAGAATAAAGTAAATACCCACGAACCCATGCTGACATAAATATGTGGTTGAAGAAATAAATAAATGAGGGAGAAGGGACAGATCTTCCTCACAGACGAATGCCAAATAATAACTATAGAAGGAACGAGGGATACGGAAATCACCATTCCATCACCACAGGGATCCACGACAGGCAAGAGCCACGGGTGAATGCTAAAAATAGCGAGCAAAACATTAAGGAGAAACAAGATATTTCCCATAGTCTCAAAGTATCTCCACTAAAATGTTTATTAATTACAGCGATGATTTTAACACATGTCCCCAAATATTTGATACCCTGCCTTCCAGGAGATAGTACTTAATTTACCTCCCCTTGAGTGTGGACTGAACTTAGTGACTCCCTTCTAATGGAAGAGTGTGGAAAATGAAAAACAATAACTTTATAGTGGAGAAACCTGGCAGACACCCGACTAGCCAAGTGATCAAGGTCAGGAACATCAGTGCGTCATGTTGACATCATTTGCCCTGATGTGTAATGAGAAGGACACTTCGCCTCTGAGGTCTTCTTCCCCCCAATTCCCAAGCTGTCTACTCATAAGAAGACAGCAGGCAAACCCACACTGAGAAGTAGTCTACGAAATACCAAAACACTTGACCAGTTCTGTTCAAAAGTGTCAGCATCGTGAAAGACAAGGCAAGGCCCAGAAACTGTCATAGACTGAAAGAAACAAAGGAGGCACGGCGACTAAATGTAATGTGGGCTCCTGGACAAGAAGGACACCATGGGAAACCTGGGAAAATCTGGAGAAAGTCTGAAATGGAGGACCAGTAGTGCACCAATGCTGACTTCTGAGTGTTGTTCAACATACCATGTAACTTACTTGTTAGTTACATGTAACTTACAACTTACCATGTAAGATGCTAATACTAGAGGAAGCTAGGGGAAGGCTATATGGGAGCTGCGTGCAGTGTCTTTGCAGCTCTTGTGTCAATCCAAACTTATTTCAAAATAAAAAGTCCACACAGGGATTTGAAGACCTGGATCTCGCTGTAGGGTGGTGCCTGGGGTCCTGCTCTCCAGAGCAGGTTCCAGTGGCTCCATCGGGGCCCAGCACAAGGGTGTTGACCCACAGGCCTGACACTGAGGGATACTCAGCCTATTATTCCACCTAGCAGGCTCCACCGACCCAGATGCTTGTCTTAAGTCAGCACTGAACCTGCAAGTGCTTCAGGTTCCCAGCCTGACAATAAATGAATGTGAGCCCTGCTTGACATGAGGGAAACATCTCCATGAGCTCAGGATAAAAAAGGCCGGGCTTATGAGGCTGAATGGGATCTCCACACACCCTGCCCGCAGTGGCAGAAGTGGTGGGACCCAAAGCAGCAGGTGGTAAAGAAAGGGACCCCAGAGAGGAGGTGTGGCTCCTGAAGGACCAGCAGAAAGGAAACAGAGTGGGCAGCCCCAAGAGTGGAAGGCATAGCTCCCTTTGCTCATCGAGGAGTCCCTCCTGATCCCCACCCTGGATGGGCTCTGGGTGGTCCACACAAGACAGGGAGCAGGAGTCTAACATAAAGGAGGCACTGCCACCAGTTGTGGTCACTGATGGGCCAGTGGTCAGACTGTCCTTCCCAAGTTAAGAGCATGATAAGTTGGTCACAGGGATCCAAATCAGGGGGGAAAGGCAGGAAAAGGACACCAGGCCAAAACTGGATCTCTAGGACAACTCTTGGTAAGATGTGAGTCCAAAAGGAGCTGGGGCTTGTGAAAACCACTGTGGGCAGTAGAAAGGATCTCTTAACTGAGGATCAGAGCATGAAGGAACAAGGGGCAATTGGTGTGAGATTAACAGGAAGAGCAAGTTGCCTTCTCTGTTGGAAAACAGGTCATCAGCATGGAAAAGGTGGGCCCAGCAGCATGGGTGCAGACAGGAGGCCGGGAAATCATGGACGCCCAGCACTAACCCAGGCAGGAAGTAAGTGTGCTGATGACCGGAGACAAGGAAGCCTAAACTCTGCTCCTGGGAAGAGGAGAAGGGGCTTCAGCTGACTACATGCAGGGCTCCTCAATCAGATGGAGGGTCTGAGAGAGAGGAGGTGGCCACTGCCACTGCCTGCAGGACAGCAAAGGCCCTGAAGCCCTCTAGGCTGAAGAAGGGAACACGGACAAGAGAATGGCTTCAAATATCTAAATGATTGGGGGAAATGGCCTCGTGCTGTGGAACCAGGACTTCTGGGTAGAAGTTAGAGCCAGGCTTTAGGTTTAAGAACAGCTTCCTGATCATTTGAGCCATCTAAAAATGGAGTGGCTGGCTCTGGCAGTGCAGGGGGATGAGCAGAGGCCGGAAGGCCACCTGTTGGGAGATTTACCGTGGGGATCCCAGTGGTTCACCCAAGGGTAGACCAGATGCCCTTTAAGGCCCCGGTCAGCCCTGGGACCTGAGACTCAGAACTGAGGATGGGGGCACTAACCTTTGCTGCCTTCTGCAGCCACCTGACCCTGGGGATGCAGTGGTGTCAGGCAGGCTCTTGGGCTGTTGTCAGCTGGTGACTTACGCCCTAGCACCAGCGGCAACCAACAGCCTGCCAGTTTGGCCACGAAGGTGCTAAATGTCCAGGCTCTGAGCCCCTGGCCTCCTGGGAAATGCTCACAGCATATTTATAAAATGATGGCTGGAGGGAGAGCTTTTCCACTGCAGCTGCCAAGAAGGGGGAAAGGGGTGGTTTGAAAGCCACCAATAGCTCGACAGGAAATGCCTCAAGACACAGGTCAACATGAAGTGACACATGATCTCAACTGCTCCTGCACCTGTCACGCCTCCGCCTTCTCTCCCGGGACCAGAGGCCCAGGGCTCCAGCTCAGTAGCTCCTGCTGTGCCCTTCCGCCTCCCCCTCCTCGCAGTGCCCTGCCCTGCTCAAGTTTCCCCCTTCACAGGTTACCCCCTCACCATCTTTCAGTGCCTCTCTGCACACATCTTTTCCTTCTGCCTCATCTCCCCCAAATGCCATTTTGTCTATCCCCCTTTCTAAATGCAAGATTTTTTTCTTATTGTAAAAATTCTCATCAGATAAACTGTGGTACATCCATACAATGGGATATTATTCAGTGCTAAAAAGAAAGCAGCTAAGCAAGCCATGAAAAGACATTCAGGAACCTTAAATGCTTTATGCTAAGTGAAAGAAGCCAGTCTGAAAAGGCTACAAATTATATGATTCCAACTACATCGCATTCTGGAAAAGGCAAAACTATGGAGACAGTAAAAAGATTAGTGGTTGTGGGGGTGGATGGGGAGGGTAAATAGGTGGCGCACAGAGGATTTTTAGGGCAGTATAACTATTATTCTGTATGATACTGTAATGGTAGATATATACAGCTGTCAAAACCCAAACTGTGGATTTTAGTTAATAATTATGTATCAGTCTTGGCTTGTCAGTTGTAAGAAATGTACCAGACTAAATAATATGTTAAAAATAGGGAATTTGGGGAGGGGAAAGAGGGGATAGGTGACTCTGTACTTTTCATTATTTTTCCTGTAAACCTGGAAAAAAACCCCAAATCTGCTCTCCCTCATTTTCTGGAAGGAAAACCCATTATCTCGCTTAATCAGAAAAACATTCTTACTCTCAAGGTGTATAACCTTGTACCATTTACACATTGGAGATCTCTAACAAATGGGATCATCCTGTAGATTGTCTTTTTGTTATTTTTGTTTCATTTTGAAATAATTACAGACTCCCTGGAGTTGCAGAGCTAGTACAGAGGTCCCCCCCATGCCTCACACAGCTTCCCCCAGTGGTAACATTGTACAAACCCGGGTTCAATCTCAAAACCGGAAACTGACATTGACACAGTTGTACATTCTGTCTGGCAGTGGCCTTTGTTTATTTAACCATGTATCCGAACTTCTTTCTGTGTCAATGGTTACATTTCTGTAGCTTTGTAGGGTTTTTGATGGCCATGTAATAATTCATTGTGTGAATTGCTATAAGACACTCAACAGTCCCTATGATTGAATGTTCATTTATTTCCAATTTTTGCTGTTGCCCAGAACATTAATTTTTTAATTTTATTGAGGTTATAATAGTTTATAACGTGAAATTTCAGTTGTACATTATTATTTATCAGTCACCATGTATATGTGGCCCTTTACCCCTTATGCCCACCCTCCCCCAACCCCCTTCCCCTCTGATAATGACTAATCTGTTCTTCTTATCCATGTGTATCCAATCATCAGTCGATGGGCACTTGGGTTGCTTCCATTTTTCCACTATTGCTATTGTCAATAATGCTGCAGTGAGCATAGGGGCGCTTAAGTCTCTTTGAATTGCTGATTTCAAGTTCTTTGGATAAATATCCAGTGGTGGGATAGCTGGATCATATGGTATTTCTATTTTTAATTTTTTGAGAAGTCCCCATACTGTTTTCCATAGTGGCTGCACGAGTTTGCATTCCCACCAGCAGTGTACAGGGGTACCCTTTTCTCCACATCCTCTCCCACATTTGTTGTTTTTCCAAGGACATTAATTTTAATAGCAGTTAATGTCTAAGTGTGTTTACTCTGTGTGTATCCCTGGTAGAAGCCCTTTGCACATGTTGACACACGTACCCCTCCAACCACCCCTTGAGGCAGACACTGAGTCATGCCTCCTTTACAGAAGAGGACGCTGGAGCACAGAGAAACGAAATGCCCCCGGTTTCTTACCACTGAGCCACTCTGCACTGAGAAGTGCCCTCCACTGCTTCCTTAGATGAATTCCCATCAAGTGCTGGATTGAAGGGGATGCACCTGGGATCTGCAGACAGCACAACCACCAGCTCACACCACCGCAGCAGCTGCGTGGTGCCCTGCCTGCACCCCTGGGCATTCATTTGACAGGCGGAAGGCTGCTTTCACTTGCTGTGAACGTGCATCTCTGCTTCAGGCTTTCCCCCTGGCTGTGTGAGCATGCTTGGCCAGCACACAGGCAAACTGGAAGTCCCGACTGGTTAATGCCCCTGGAGGCAGCCTCCATCTAATGACGGATCAGGAGCTGCCGGACACATACCTCACATGCTTGCTTCTTCATTGGGATAACTTGGAGGCACGTTTTATGCTGTAACCCAGACTTCTCCAGTGGGACTGAGGTCCATTTGCTCCTAGTGGAAAGTGGTTTCATAACACATGCTTCCTCCCATCTCACTTTCACCTCTCCTGCTGGTGTTGCCTGGAGTCACTTCTCAGATAAGCCACTTGCACTGAATCCTTTTTTTTTTTTTTTTTTTGCTTTTTCTCCCCAAATCCCCCCAGTACATAGATGTATATTTTAGTTGTGGGTCCTTCTAGCTGTGGCATTTGGGACACTGCCTCAGCATGGCCTGATGAGCAGTGCCATGTCCACGCCCAGGATCCGAACCAGTGAAACCCTGGGCTGCAGAAGTGGAGCGCACGAACCTAACCACTCAGCCACGGGGCCGGCCCCTGAATCCTTATTTCAAGACCTGCTTCTGGGGGAAATCCAAACCAAACAATAGAGGGGATTTCTTGGCATACATAATCAGAAGATCCAAAGCTAGACCAGGCTTTAGGGTTGCTGTGATTCAGGGGCCCCACAACACCATCAAGGACTCAGTTATTTTCTTCTCTCCACTCTGCCGCCCTCAGAACAGCATCATCCTTGGCACCATCCCTCATAGTGGCAAAATGGCTGCAACACTTCCAGGGTTCTCAATGCACTCCATTCCTTCTAGGAAACAAGGGAGGACAGGAGTTGGGGAGCTCTTGCCAGAAAAAATAAGGAATCCTCCTTCCCAGGAGCCTCAGCAAACTTTCCCTTGAGTCTCTTTGGCTTGAGTAGGGTAAGGTGGCCAAACCTAACCCAGTCCATTGGCCAAGGGAAGGTAACTAGGTTACCCGGCCAAGCCCTGCGGCAAGAGGGTGGGAATGTCCCACTTGGCTTAAAATGATCACCCCTGGTTTCTCTACAGTACAGGGCAGGAACGTCAGGGGTATTAGGAACCACAACACGAAATACACACCTTTGAAGGGTTTTTGACGTGTTCTGGCAAACTGCCCTCCAGAAAATACCTGTTTCCTTGCACACTCTCCTACTCTGGGTTTTATTATTATTTTTTAAATCTTTGCCAATGTGATATGTAAGAAATGCTATTGTTCACTCTTGGACATTGTATTTGTTGAGTATTCACACTTTTGTTTTCTTTTGTAAATTACCTACTTATGCCCAGAGACAATTTTTCTATTAAAAAAAACCCTCTTTTTAATTGATTTTTGAGGAGTCCTTTAGAGATTAAAAATATTAATCTCGTGTCACAGCTACTGCAAATATTTCTCCCAGTTGTCATTTGGTTTTGAATTTCATTTATGGCCTTTAAAATTTTGGCCTGGTTAAGCTTATCAAATCTTTCTTCAGGACGCTCGCTTCTGTTTAGTTCTCCTATTCGAAAGTTCTGTAAACTTTAACCTATAAAGTATTTTGTTCCAGGAAGTCTAGTGCTGTGTTTGTTTTTGCATTTAAATTTGGCTTCAGATATTAGATAGGCTTTTTTTTTTTTTTTTGATGAGGAAGACTGGCTCTGAGCTAACATCTATTGACAACCTTCCTCTTTTTTTGTTTTTCTTCCCAAAGCCCCAGTACATAGTTGTATATCCTTTTTTTAAAAAAAAGATTTTGTTTATTTATTTTTCCTTCTTCTCCCCAAAACCCCCTAGTACTAGTTGTATATTTTAGTTGTGGGTCCTTCTAGTTGTGGCATGTGGGATGCCGCCTCAGCATGGCTTGATGAGCAGTGCCATGTCCGCACCCAGGATTCGAACCAGTGAAACCCTGGGCCGCCAAAGCAGAGCGTGCAGACTTAACCACTCGGCCACAGGGCCGGCCCCTAGTTGTCTATCCTAGTTGTAGGTCATTCCAGTTCTGTTATATGGGATGCCACCATAGCATGGCTTGCTGAGCAGTGCCATGTCGGCACCCAGGATCCAAACCAGCGAACCCCAGGTCGCCAAAATGGAGCACGTGAACTTAACCACTCAGCCACGGGGCCGGCCCCTAGATAGGCGTTTAACACGATTTTCATTCTATGATATCAGCAAGGTTTTTAAAAACACCGTTTGTTAAACAGTCTTCTTCCCGTGAATGTGAAATGCTTCCCTGATCACATATACCTGTGGACTTTCCGGTCTGTTCTATGGATCTGAATGGCTGTTTCTATGCCTCTAACGTAGTTTTAATAGCTATCGTTTAAAAACATGGTTTAGTAACAGCAAGAAAATCTTTCATCAGCATCTTTTTCAAACATTTCTTGGCTATTCTCATGTATTTACTGGAGTTAACCTTCATGTAGTGATGAAGCTGAGTATGGAATTAATATCAGAATATTTTGATAACATTGTGTATGATTTTCAGGTCCATGCTGAGTATTCCTCTCTCATCGCCTGTTACGTCTCTCTGCCAAGTTTTGTTTACTTTTATTTTTGTTTATTTAAAAATCTAGTTCCTTCACATTTAAAAAAAATTCATTCCAAGGTACTCTTGTTATTATTGCAAATGGCATTTTAAAAATTATATATATACATATATTTTTTTTCCCTAAAGTTTGGCCCTGAGCTAACATCTGTTGCCAATCTTTTTTTTTCTTCTTCCCCCCAAAGCCCCCCAGGACACAGTTGTATATTCTAGTTGTAGTTCCTTCTAGTTGTGGCATGTGGGATGCCACCTCAGCATGGCCTGATGAGTGATGTCACATCTGCACTAAGGATCCAAACCAGCAAAACCCTGGGCCACTGAAGCGGAGCGCGAAAACTTAACCACTGGGCCGTGGGGCCAGCCCCTAAATTATATTTTTAACTGAAATTGTAGTAGAGAGAATGGGGATTGTTTTAGTATATTTCTCTTACAACTATTTTTTACTGAAAACCAGCTTATCAGTTCAAACAATTTTTGGTTTTGTAGGATGTGTGCGTGTGTATGGTGTGTGTGTGTGTGTGGGTGTGGTGTGTGTCTGTTGTGGGGTGTGTGTATAGAAGGTGGTTGATTCTTTGGAGTTTGCCAGGCAGATAAACCATATCATCTCCAAATCACAATAACTGCTGTCTCTCACTTTCCCAATATTTACCCCATTTTATTATGTCTTGTGTTACGTTGGGCAGAATGTCCAGAAAAAAATGTCAAACTGCACTGATACTGGCCTTCCTACCTTGTACTGATTTGATAGGAGCACTTCTAGGATTTCCTACAAGTTCCCTAGAGATAAACCCTCTTTTTAACCATTCAAGGAGTCCTTCCATTGCTAACGTACTGAGTTTCTATCAGGAATGGTTTGACCGTCATTAAGTGCTTCTTCAAAGGTGTCAAACCATCTTTTCTTTTCCTTTCCTCTATAACTGTGAATTTCATTTCGCAAATAGGCTGTCTCCTTTGGAACTGTCTTTGCCTTTCTAGAACAACCTACTTGTCTGTGAAGGTGCATTATTGAAGGACGGTGTGGATTTGCTTTAGTAACTTCTGAACCGTTTAGCACCCCTGCTGGGACTTGCTGCGAGGGTCTTGCCCTCTTCTTCAGCATTCATTCATCTTTCTCTTCACTGTTTCTCTCTTCCCAGCTAAAACCCAGGACCCCACCCTTCCTCTTACTTTTCTTCCCTCCCAGCCTCTGAAATGAATGCTCCGGGCCAGCGGGGCCACTTGTCCGCCACCCACTCTCTCCTGGGCCCCGCGTTGCACCCCCACGCCCTCCTGCATTCTCCCTGGCCTCGGTGCTCTGCTCAGGGGCTTTCTGGGGGGCCACCTCTGGCCCCTGTTCCCTGCCCTGACTTCTCCATCTCCTCCCAGGGCCATGAATCAAATCCTCCCCTTCCTGCTCCTCTTTCTCACGGCTTCTCCCGCCACCAACAGGACCCCAGGTTAGTGTCACCCGCGATGTCCAGGCTCTTGTTTTCTCTGCCCACCTGCCCACTAGACACAAGATTTCGCTGTCCCCCACATTCCACAGGTCTGAAGTGACGCTCGTCCTCTTCCCTCTTCCTCCGGCCTCCTCCTTCCCACAGCTGCAAGGGAGAGGAGCCCCTCCCACCCCGCTGACTTGGACTCACAGCCCTCTTGGACTTGCTGGTTTTCCGGGAGGAGCTTCTCAGCTGCCCTTCCCCCTTCCCGCCCACACGCGCTGTTACCAGCGCTGACGCCAGTCTGCAGCTGTGCCTTTAATGCATGACCTCCTTCTGTCCTTCCAAGCCCTGAGAGCCGACAATCAAGGTCCCATTTCACAGATGAGGAAGCGGAGGCTCCAGGAAAGGAAGCGATTTACTATATAGGACGCCTAGTCATAGCAGAGCCCAGGAAGAGGTGGGGATGCACCAGGCACCCCGTCCTCAGCAGACCTCTCCCTCCAGGACCTGTCCCAGCCCCCCGCAATGTCACTTTCTTCTGCTCTATTTTCTTCCCCAGCTGATGATGGAGTCAGACACTCAAGTACTAAGCCGCAGCTCTCCAGTCTCAGTAGGGTGTTAAAGAATTAGGGACCAAGTCATCAAGACTCTGGCCCCCGGAGTCCTCTGTCCCCCTTCACCATAGGGACGTGGCTTTCCTGTCGGTGACTCCCCAGTATCTAGAAAAACACCTTCAACACGGAAGTTTAATACCCGGGAGGGAGTGGTGCGGGGCAGGTGGAGCGAGCACGGGCTTTGGGGTCAGGCCAGCCTTGCCGCTTGCTAGCTGTGTGACCTCAGGTAAGTCACTCGACTGCTCTGAGCCTCAGGTCCTCATCTGGGAAGGTCCCCCTATCCCGTGAGGCTCCGTTAGCATCCAGTGAACTGAAGTCCGGAAGAGCCCGTCACGTGGGGGGGATCAATGGACCGCCGCGATTCCTGGCAACTGCTGGAGCCGAGCCGGGCGACCTTCGGGCGAGTCGCCGGCGGGATGTAACGGGCGGGGCAGCGCCGTCTAGTGGTCGCTCTGCTTTGCTCCATTTCAGCCGCTCCGGGCGGAGGAGCAGAATGAGGCTTGAGGGCCAAAAAGACCCCAGGGACACTTATCCGGCCGCGCTGGACTCTGGGGGCTGCTGCGCGGGGACGGGCAGGGCCAGAGATATATGGGTGTCTATATGGGGTGTCCAGGCTCTTGTCTCCTCTTCCTACCTTCCCCCTAGACACCAGATCTCCCCGGCCCCCCAAATTCCACAGGTCGGAAACGGAGCTGCTCCTCTTCCGACTTGCTCCGGACCCCTCCCTCATCTGAGACTGTTTTTCAACAGAGAACAAATTAATGGACTGGCCGCACAATAAATTCCTTCCCTTTTAAATGATTCAACTAGCAACCCCCCCAAACAGACGTTAATGGACGGATTAAAATTTAGTATATGCTAATGGCGTTGTTTCACATCTCTGAAGAGGTAATATTGCATCAAGGGGCTGGACCGATTAATTTAATTAACTATGAAAAACCAAAATAATCTCATCCTCTTCCTTTCCTTTCATTAAATATTAACTATTGGCATCCTTCCTTCCTTTGTCAAAAAGCCACAAGGCAGGTGCACGTGAGGCTTGGGGTTGGAGACTTTGAATGGGGAAGGTGACAAGGGTGGGTGGGGCCCACAGTCAAGGGGTAGCGGCCTGGAGGAGTGGACAGAGTGGTTGTGTTGAGGGACAGAGAGAAAGTAAGGAAATTATTGAGAGTAATGGGGGCCAGGTGTCTGACTGTTGGGAAAGGAGTACAAATCTAGAAAGGAGAGAGGGGAGCATGAATCTTGTGGTGTGGGGCTGGGATTGGAATTATTAGTCTGAAGCCATGATTTTCAATATATATGGACATAGACAAAGAAACACAGATGTAAAGTGGAGGGCGCGTCTGTGCGTTTATGTGTGGGTACCTAGCCATGTCCACTAAGAAGGCCTAGGAGCCCACCACACTGTGACAGTGACCTCACTCACCACCCAGGTCTTGGTTACCGAACACGGCACTCCACTAAAAGGAGCCAGGGCTTCTTGGAGAAATGGGGAAAAGGAAAGTCCAAGATGAACCCGGAACATCCTTCGTGCCAGAGAATTAGGAAGTGTGCAAAGAACATAGGGACATTTAGAAAAAAGACAGAAAAGCCAACTTAAAGGGGCTTCCAATAGCCAAAACTGAGACAATCTGAACATCAAAATACCTAATGACGGCTGGCCCAGTAGCATAGTGGTTGAGTATGGGGCACTCCACTTCGGCAGCCTGGGTTCTTGGGTTCAGCCTACATTGCTTGTCAGCCATGCTGTGGCAGTGACCCACGTATAAAATAGAGGAGGAAGATTGGCACAGATATTAGTTCAGGACGAATCTTTCTCAAAAAAAAAAAAAAAAAAGAATCCAGGAGTCCATTCTGATTTAAACGAATGAATGAATGAATGAATAATGTGAGAATGGAAAGCTGTTCCTCAGGTAGAAGCCAGCTAACAGCTCTGGAAAGAGTCATGACATTAAAACATCACTGCTTGGCAGCCACCGTAGTAAGAATTAATTCCAGCAAGAAACATTAAGACATGCTAAAATAAGTGGGTGAAAGAGGATGAGGAACGGGGTCTCAAAGGCCCTCCCCATAAAACTTTTATTAAATGCAAAGAGAAGAAAAGAAACCTTACAGCAGCAAAACCTGGCACATAACCATCTTCATCAACTGGACTAGGTTATTACCTATCCACCTGTCATGGGACAGAGAAATATCAGGTGCCACCCACTAGGTTGCAAGGGACAGCATATATGTGATAAGCATTAACTGGTCTAAGCTCAAGCAAACATGGGACAAATCCAAACTGAAGGGCATCCTACACAAAGACTGGGCTACACTCTTCAAAAACGGTAAAGTCCTGAAGATCACGGAAAGCCTGAGGGGCTGACTCAGATGGCAAGTGACTGGAGAGGCAAGACAACAGGCTGTGACATGTGATCCTGAACTGGAACCTTTGCTCTAAACAATGTTACTGGGACAAACTGGTGAAAGTTGAATCATGTCTCCAGCCTGGAGGATATATAGGAGTTCTCTGTCCTGTTCTTGCAACTTTTCTGTAACTTAAAGCTGTTTTAGGTTACAATGGTAAAACAGTCGGAGGACTGAGCTGCTGGCTCCAGTGAAGACCAGAATCTTCTGCTTCCTGCCCGGAGAGCATAGGACGGTCCCCACACACATTCCTGCCAGAAACAGCTGGACAAAATGCCCAGTTGCTGCTGGGAAACAGGCAGCCCAGGAGAAAAGGGGGGAAGCGAGGGGAGTCCTGCCCTCTCCCAGGCTTTCTGCCTGGAGGTAAAATCCAGACTGGAGGGGCCAGCCCGGTGGCGCAGCGGTTAAGTGCGCATGTTCTGCTTCGGCAGCCTGGGGTTCGCCGGTTCGGATCCCGGGTGCAGACATGGCACCACTTGACAAGCCATGCTGTGGTAGGCGTCCCATATATAAAGTAGAGGAAGATGGGCACGGATGTTAGCTGAGGGCCAGTCTTGCTCAGTGAAAAAAGCAGGATTGGCAGCAGATGTTAGCTCAGGGCTAATCTTCCTAAAAAAAAAAAATCCAGACTGGACACGAAGAAAGGAAACCCAAGCAGAACCCAGCAGTCTCACTGAGTTGAAGAGACAGAGGTCGAAGGTTGGGGAGGCCGAGACAGCACAGAGTAGGCAGGAGGAGGGCGGAGCAGATAACGAGCTCCAGAAATCTGCACTGGGGCCCTTGGGTCTTTGGCTGAATTCCAACTGAGCATCCACAGGGAGAAACTCCATGGGGCCAAACAAAAACAGCTCTCAGGGGAAGAAAGAGCTAAAGCTGAACAATTCCCCAGACTCATCCAAACTAGGAATTGTTTGAGTTCCCACCGACCAAAGTGAAGAGATCTTGTTGCATCAATAGGATGTCCTGTAGAGAGCCCCAGAAATGCCACATCTTAAATGTGGGTTAAATTAGCTATAGAGGAAAGGCTACTTCAGACCCATCTTGAAAGAGCTTAAAAACAACTCTTGACAGATCAGCATGACCTGCAAGTAAATGAATGCTTGCCTTAAAAACTCCAACACTCTTTAAAGGAAGACAACAAAATCCACCACCCCAAGACATGAACTTCACGATGTCTGGCTTCCAATAAAAAATTACTTGACATAGGAATAAGAAATGAAAGGTGACCTTTAGCTTGGAGAAAAATCAGCCAGTATAAACTGACCCAGAAATTACAAATATGATGGAATTTTTCAAATTTCCACTCTAAAATGACCTCCAATGAACAGTCCTTGATGAAACAGAAATGGGGTCTGCTTCTTATCTCTCTTGGTAAACTGTTTCCACTTAACACCACACCATGGTCAGCCTCCCAGTCTGTGGACAAGTGGCTGCAGTGACCTTAGCACTGGGATGGATGGAGGCTCCACATTCACACACCAAGGCCTGCTGCCTGAAATTTTGTTTAATTCCAAACTTTTATTTCAGGAGTAATGTCACCTCTTACAGGAAGCCCTCACTGACCTCCCAGGTCAGGTCCCCTGTAATATGTTCTCATTGCCTTATTCTTTCATCCCAGCCGTTTATCACAGTTCGTGTGAATTTATATGAATGCTTTCTTAATATCTGTCTCCCCGTTAATGCCCTGAGCCCAAGAACTGGGGCCGAGTCCCTTCCTTGAATCCCCAGCACAAAGCACCATGCCTGCGCAGGGTACGAGAAATAAACATTTGCTGAATGAATGAATGCATACGTGAACAAATGCTATGGCATGATGAATTTTATTTGGTCCTAGAAGCAAGCTCTCAGAGGGTCCCAGACAAGCCGATGCTATCGGAAAGAGGGCGCTCCAAACCCCCGATGAACCAGAACTTTGCAGGTTCAGCCGCAGACATGCTTCTGGAAAGCATAGCAGGTGCAGGTAAATATTTGGGCCCCCATCTGGCTCCCTTTTGATGATTTATTCTTAACAGAGGCCTTTCTCCAAAGTGTCACTCCCTCAGTCTCTTCAGGTCACCATCTGTAACGTTGAGAGCGTCCCCTGGACAGGTGAGGTGGTCCCCAGACATAAAACAGGAGTGTTGTAGTAGGTACCCATAAAGCCCCTTTCAATCTAGAAAGTCTATAATTTTCGACGTTAACCAGGCCATCTTTTTCTTTTTCTTTTTTTAAATTTCAGTTTTAGCGAGGTAATTGACATAAAATTGTGAGATATTTAAAGTGTACCTCGTGGTGATTTGATACATGTATACATTGTAAAAGGATGCCCCCATCTAGTTAACACATCCCTCACCTAACATAATTATTATTTTTAGTGAGAACATTTAAGTTCTACTCTCTTAGCAAATTTCAATTATTAAAGCAGCCAACTTTTGTTCTAGTTCATCGCACG
Source organism: Equus asinus (assembly GCF_041296235.1). Taxonomy (NCBI): domain Eukaryota; kingdom Metazoa; phylum Chordata; class Mammalia; order Perissodactyla; family Equidae; genus Equus; species Equus asinus. The sequence goes on along the minus strand of NC_091808.1, from coordinate 8,406,095 downwards.
GATGCTGTAATTTCTCACTGCCGCCACCAGGTGGCTCTTCCAGTTTTCTCGTCCGCGCCTGGAGGGAGGTTTGAAATCGTCATCACTTTTAAACCCCGACTCGGGTTCGTCTTTGTAGAAGAGAGACGGGTAACTGAGCTTGTAAGATCCCGCAGCCCCTGCGATTCGGGGATGCCGGGCAGGTGGGGTGTTGGAGTCCACACTGGGACTCACCTGGACTCACCGCGCTCTCCCTTCCCCTCCCCTGCCCCCGACTCCCCTGCCTTCTCTCCTCCGAGGGGCAGGTCACCTGGGGAGACGGGGGTGGGAGAGGCCCTGAGCAAACTCCACGCCGCCCTGACCCTGATGTTTAAAGTTAGGGTGCACAGGACCCGCCTCAGTGGTGTACCCCAACCTGGGGACACCCCAGAACTGAGACACTGGACTGGGACACCCCAGAACATCTTGTTTCTAAAGCAGCCATTCCCAGGCTCTGCCTCCAGAGATTCAGACTGCGGCCAGGGGGAGGTAACGTCCCAGGTTACTGAAGATTAAATAAGACAAAACCTAACCTGCGGGATTTTTGGAAAATTAAGTGAGGCCGTGTATGTAAAGCTCCTAGGACAGTGTGCTGCGCATGTGTTGGTTGAGTGGGAGCTTTCATTATTTTTACTGTGAGCAGGTCGCAGTCCAAGTGCCCAGGACCTTGCCTGTACATAGTAGAGGCCCAGGAAATATTGTTGAATGAATCAACGATTTTGGGGAGCAAATAAGAGAATGCAAAGTGTGCCAGATCTCTCGATTTTCAAAGGGGGGGGGGGCAGCAGAGACAGAAACGGTTTTATTCTTGACATTGTTAACTAAGAAAATATAGGTTCACATCTATTTTTTCTTTCTTTTTTTTAAAATGTAAGGTAACCACCAATAGAATAACATCACAACTGGGATGCAGGGTTGCATCAGAAAAAAGCATCAATACAATGACAGAGTAATTTCAGACAGATCCATTGTCATAACGCCCTTGAATTGGTTCAACTCTTCTAATACAAGACAAAGTTAAAAAAAAAAAAAAGCAGGAGAAACATAAGCTCTTAAAATGAAAATGAAGATAAACATATCGTATGTAAACATATTCTGATCAGGGAAGTCAAGGTTAAGTGAAAGATAAAACTTCACGTCAATTATTCATTAATTCCTTCTTTCCTTCATCATTATTTTTTTAATGCCTAAGTGCACCAGGCACTACCTTGGGGACCAGGGAATCCAGCGATGCATTGACTGAGATCCTCCCAAGGGACCCCCAGCAGGAGAGACAGATGTGGTCATTACAATGAGGGGTCACACCCATCTGGCTGGCTGTTTCTCCTCCCATGGGCCATGCTCAGCCTCACCCACTTCCTCCAAGGCCTCCCGCTCCTTCGCCTTCAGGTGGCGCACCTCTTTGATGCAAGATTCACCTGCCCCTCCGGAGACTGAGGCAGTCTCTCCCCGTGGGTGTTGGTGCCAGCCCTGGCTACTTCCCACAGGGGCTGAATGTGGCACACTCAATAAATCTTCACATTTTTGCCTTTTCCCTTTAGCTAGAAAGCAAACAATACAAGGACTCTCCAGGTGGGCACTGAAGAAGAGCCAGGTGGGCCCCTCCAGGTCTTCCTTATCAGAGAAGAAAATAATCACAGGCAAAGCGCTGACTTTTGCTTCAGACACTCACCAAGGTCGTTGTCATCACACACTCACCCATTCGACTCCCTCTCAAATGATAGGGGCAAAGGGCCCAGGAACGCTGACTCACCTCTCCCAGCCCTTACATCACCAGCCCGAAGGTGGCAGGTGAGGGCTCAGGGCAGAGTGGTCCCATCACATGCCAAGAGGGGGTGTTCCATCCTGTGGATTAGGTCTCCAAAGCCCCAGGGTTGGGGAAACGGGGATAGTTCAGACTGAAGTTTGCTTGTGTCTGTCCTTGTTCACTTATGGCCACAGGGCAATTGCTCAGCCAGACTGAGGCTCCGGGCTGGCCTGTCCTCCAGCTCTTGGTGGTGGGTAAATGTCGAGGTGCCCATGTGAGGAGGAGGCACCTGCCCTTCCCTACGCTGGAAGCTGGACCTAGAGATGTGGGATGCTGGGAGCGGGTGCAGGCCGATTTCCCAAGGCTGCTGAGGCTGCCCTGAGAAGCTCGGAGGAGGAAGGGCCTAGGGGCTCTGAACTCACAGGATGGGGGAGATGGGCAGTCAGGAAGGAGGGCGCCTCACTAACGCCTAGGGAACCTGGTCTGTCCAGATCTCTCCTTACTCAGGCTGCCATTTATAGGAGGGCCGGGGAAGTGAGGGAAGAAGGCCCCTTGACCAGCTGGCCCGCCTTGGTCTGTGGACCCTGAGGCCCATGCGCCTGCCCCAGTGTCCCTTTTCCAGATGACTTCTGGGATGCTGAGGGTCGGGTCTGCCGAATGGCCTGATGCTGGTGAGGTTTGCAATGAAACCCTCATGCTGCATGTCTCTCCCCACAGTGATGGCTGCCTTCTCATCTTTGCCCCTCCTTTTCCTCTGTGCCAGGCTCTCGACCTGGGGTCCATGCACCCCCAAGGCGACTGTGAACAGAATTCAACAGGTTTGTAAACTTGCATGGGGAGAGCAATTACATCTTTATTTCCACTAACTTCCAACTGAAATCTTGCATTTCCTTCCATTGTGTATGCGGCAAACCAGCCTGGATTTTGTATCATGTCACAGTCATCCCAGGTATCTATTTTTAAAATACTGACATTATTAGACTTGCTATTAATGCATCAACCGAGAAGTACCATATAGCACACATTTTCAAAAATGTTTTGATCATTATATCTCAATATAGTCGGTTTCCTTTGTACTCCTGTGTGTTATGTTTTTTGCATTTGAAAACATTCTAGGAGAGTCCATAGGTGAAGAGGCCAACAGGGTCCAGGACAGGAGGAAGGTCAAGTGCCCCCGAATTCCATCTTCTTTTGTTGTTTTCGTGTCCTTGAGAATCCACTGGCAGCTTGTAGGGCCCGGCCATCAAGCTCTGGTCAGACCCAAGGGCAGAGGTTCCAGACCCCATCTGTGGGGGCGAGGGAACTAGAATGACCACCTGCCCCACCAGGACCCCCACTCCTCCCCCCTGGGTCTCCAGGGCTCCCTGGATCCCACAGGCGTCCTGGGAGGGGGGTCCATCCTGAGAAGAAGGCAGCCTTGGTGAGCCGGTCCAAAGCCCCAGAGCCTGGTGGGTTCAGCGGCTCTGCACCCTGGTCCATGGCGGCAACTTGAGAGTGGGCTGTCCACCCCAGTTGTCACAGATACCACCTTTGTGATAAGACCTTCCACAGCTGGAGGGCTGCTGTCGCCTGGGGAATGAGGACGTCGTTGACAAGGCCCAGCCCCAGGAGGGCGCACCGTGTGGCAGTTGGTGGGAATAACGGCAGAGAACTCAGGGTGACAGGTGGGCCAGCAGTGCTCCCAGGTACTCACCGGCTGGATGGAGCAACTGCTGCCTCTGAGTCTCCCTTCCTTGGCCAGAGCAGTTCTGTTTGTCCTCCCAAACCTTGGAGATTCCAAGAACTAGATCTGAAACCCCTGAGGCAGAAACTGTCCCAGAGATGTGCTGCCAACAGGAAGCCTTTTTTCCGCACCCAGGGGAGTGAGCAGGTAGGAGGCCTCTGTGCACCCAGGTTCCCACCAACCAGCCAGGGGACTCGGAACCATCTGCCATGTGGTTCCCTGAGACCTCCAGCAGGGGGCAGCCTCTCTGAGCTTTCTGGGGGGCCACAATCTCCCAACTTAGTGTAGCCTCCTCAGGCAGCACCCAGGTGTCCAGAAGAGCAAGCGGCCAGCAGGGGTCAGTGTCCAGCATAAAACCAGCCTGCTGTCCCTTTACCTATTGGGCCCAAAATGTGGAAACCTTAACACCAGATTGAATCATGACGTTAGAGTCCATGTCATTTCAGCTTCGCTTTCTCCTAATTTCTGAGTCTCAATCAGCTAGGCTGGGTGCACCACCCCTGCACTGAATTTTTCCCTCTTTTGGATATTTTATTGACATAAAAACAAGCATGAGCTTCAAAAGACAACAATGAGAAAATTAAAAGGCAAGGCACAGACTGGGAGAACATATTCACAATACCTACATCTGGCAAAGGACTTGTATCCAGAATATATAAAGAGCTTTTACAATTCAATAATAAGACAATGCAAAAGAAGTGGGCGAAAAAGTCTGAATAAACACTTCATCAAAGATGTATGGATGGCCAATAAAGAGAAGAAAAACTGGCCAGGATCATTAGTCATTAGGGAAATGCCACCTAAAACCACAATGAGACACCATTACTCACCCATCAGAATGGCTACAATTTGAAAGACTGACCATACCAAGTATGTGAGCATATGGAGTGATTGAAACTCGCATATACTGTCAGAAGGAATATGAAATTGTACACGCATTTTGGAAAACAGATGGTCAGTTTCTTAAAAATTGAAACATAACATTTAACTTATGCCATCCCATTCCTAGGTAATTAAACAAAGAAATGAAAGCATACGTCCACACAAAGACTCAGTTGCAAATTTTCACAGCAGCTTTGTTAGTAATAGCTCAAAATTGAAAACAACCCCAAAGCTCATTGTCTTAGTTTGTGCAGGCTGCTATTACAAAAACACCATAGCCTGGATGGCTTATAAACAACAGAACTTTATATCTCACCATTCTGGAGTCTGGGAAGTCCATGGTCAAGGTGCCGACAGATTCAGTGTCTGTCGTGGGCCCGCTTCCTGGTTCGTAAATGGCCATCCTTTCACTGTGTCCTCACATGGCAGAAGGGGGAAGGGAATCCCTCTAGGGTCTCTATTATAAGGCATTAATATCATTTAGGAGGGCTCTACCCACGTGACCAAATCACCTCCCAAAGGCCCCACCTCCAAATACCACCCATTGGGGGTTAGGTTTCAACATATGAATTTAGGGGAAACACAAACATTCAGTCCATGACACTCATCACGATTGCCGAATGGATAAACAAATTAGGGCTTGAGCACACGGTGGACTACTACTCAGCAATGAAAAGGAACTCAGACTGATACGCACAGGAAATGGATGAACCTCAAATCATTTGGAATGGAAAAAGCCAGACGCAAGAGAGCACATACTATATGCCTCCATTTATAGAAAAGTCTACAAGTGAAATGAGTGGAAAGTGGCAGAAAACAGATCCAGATTACCAGGGTGACCCTGCCACCCCCATGAGGGTCTCACTTCTCTGCCTTGTCCATGCTCTCCTTGGTGGGCCCTCTGGTCCCTGCCAGGCTGTCAGCTCCAGTGGCCCCTTCCCTCCAGAGGCTTCCCTGGCCCCCTCGGTGTCCAGCAGTTCCCCCTGCTGCCTTCATTACGGCACTTTGCCCCGCTATGACCCATGGCCTGGCACAGAGGATGCCCTCAGTTACTGTCATTGAATGAATGAAAAACAAAGCACTGTTCTTTCTATTTTAGAGATGAGGAAACTGAGGCTAGAAGGCCATTTTCCCAAGTTCACCCAAATTAGCAGTTGACTCAGGCCACCAACACCCAGTCCTGGACGTCCCTCCTACTCCAGAAGAAGCAGGGCTTCCAAAGCTGGTGAGGGGAGGCCAGGCCTGCAAGGGGGTCAGGGTCAGGGTCAGGGTCGGGCATCAGACACACCTAGGTTTGGTTCCCTCCCACCACCTGCTGTGCACATTTGGGCCAGGCACTTACCTTCTCTGAACCTCAGTAAAGCAGGCAAATACTATTAGCCTTAGGGCAGTGTGGGGCTTGAAGAAGCATGCAGGACAGTGCTGAGCTGGGGGACAGGACACCATACAGACAGCCCTTTCCCAAGAGCTGGGGATCAGGGCAGAGGAATCCATCACTCATTTGTTGTTGTTGTTGTTGTTTTTGGTGAGGAAGATTGGCCCTGAGCTAACATCTTTGCCCATCTTCCTCTATTTTGTATGTGGGATGCCACCACAACTTGGCTTGATGAGCTGTGTGTAGGTCTGCACCCAGGATCTGAACCCATAAACCCTGGGCTGCCAAAGTGGAGTGCACGAACTTGACCACTAGGACACCAGGCTGGCCCCTATCAGCTCTTTCAATTGTTTACAAATCCGATGACTAGGAGATGTTCTTTCATTTCTCTTGTAATTTGTATTTCATGTCCCTGAGTCCCAGTGAGGCACAGCATCTTTTTGCAATTATTGACCATTCAGGTTGCCTCTTCTATGAACTGGTAGTTTATTCCAAGGTCTGTACTTTACTTTAACAAATTTCAGCACACACAATGGAAGGTTGTGTATGTGTCAGTTACCTAAGACTTAACTCAGTATTAAGAATGTGTAGCCCAAAGCTGTGAAAAATTGGAAACCTCATACATTGCTGGTAGGAATGTAAAACAGTGCAGCCGCTGTGTAAAATACTCTGGCAGCCCCTCAAAAAAATTAAACATAGAATTACCAGATGACCCAGGAATTCCCACTGTAGGTATATATCCAAGAGGAATGAAATCAAATGTCCACACAGAAATGTATACACACATGATCATAGTAGCATTATCTATAACAGCTAAAAAGTGGAAACAACCCAAATGTCCATCAAGAAATGAATGGATAGGGATGGCCTGATGGTTTAGTGCTTGTTAGCACACTCTGCTTTGGTAGCCCAGGGTTCCCGGGTTTGGATCTTGGGCATGGATCTACACACCGCTCATCAAGCCATGCTGTGGCAGCATCCTACATACAAGATAGAGGAAGATTGGCACAGACGTAAGCTCAGGGACAATCTTCCTCAAATAAAAAGAGGAGGATTGGCGACAGATGTTAGCTCAGTGCCCATCTTCCTCACCAAAAAAAGAAAAGACATGAATGGATAAACAAATAATGGTATATTCATACAATGGAATAGTATTCAGCCATAAAAAGGAATGAAGTCCTGATACGTGCTACAACTTGGATGAACCTCAAAAGCATTATGAAAACTGAAAGAAGCCAGACACAAAAGGTCATATATTGTATGAATGTTTTTATATGAAATATTCAGAATAAGCAAATCCGTGGAGACAAAAAGCAGATTAGTGGTTACCAGGGGATGAGAGGAAGGGGGAATGGGGAGTGACTACTCGATGGGTACATGGTGTTCTTCTGGAATGATGGGAAAGTTTTAAGAGTAGAGAGAGGTGGTGGTTGCACAACATTGTGACTGCATTAAATGCACTGAATTGTACACTTCAAAATGGTTAATTGTATGTTTTGTAAATTTTACCTTAATTAAAAAAAAAAGAAAGAACACACAGTCCAGGGGAATCAGCCAACGTGATATCAGATGGATCTCTCACTCCAGATGTGGCCAATACAAGTCTTTCTGTTACCCATTATCTCAATCAATAACAGAAGGTTGATTTGCTAATTAGCATAATGATGTCAGAAATGTTTTTTAAAAAACATTGGTGCCTCTTTCTCTATAAGCACGCACCAAGGAAAGGCCACGTGAGCACACAGGGAGAAAGCTGATGTCTACAAGCCAGGAAACAGGCTCTCACTAGGAGCTGAATCTCCCAGGAGATTCTCTCACCAAGCTCTCACCAGGAGCTTGATCTTGGACTTCTCAGCCTCCAAAACTATTCACAGCTGGAGAGGAATTTTGCCTCAGGACGAATCGTACCTTGAATCTCACCGTAGCTAATTAAGATGATGTTTCGATGAGACTCTGGACTTTAGACTTGATGCTGGAATGAGACTGTTTTGAACACTAAGTGAGATAGTGCACCCAAAGATTTAGCACAGTAATTGGGCACAAAATCACTCAAAAAGTGAAAGTCATTGAGAGAGACGTCAGCATCATGGCAGAGTGAGTTGTTCCGTTTGTCTGTCCCCTCTAAGTTACAACTAAATTAATATTAACCAGCAGAGGATTCCCTGAATAGCACAATAGGACGTCTAAGAGATCCATGCAGCCATATATCTGAAGTTGGGGGTGCTGGATGCCAAGGAGGCAGTGGAATTAGGTGAGCACATTCCCACTCCCCAACAGCAGCAATCTAGGTCGCAGGTCATCATGCAGTGGCCTGCTCAACTGTAAGAGGAGGCAGGGGCAGCCCAGTCCAAGGGCACACTTTTGGAGTTGTAGCTCAGCCCCATGAGAGCGTCCACTGTGCCACAGGGGCCCCACCTGTGAGAATGTTCCCCACTGAGTGGCATGGCTCAGGCCTGCAAAGGAGGCCCTACCAAGTGCAGCAGCTTAGCCAAGCCACCTGTGAGCGCAGAGCCAGCCAGCAGACAAAAGAGAGCACCCCTTCCCTCCTACCTAGCACACCAGCTTTGCTGATCCCCTGTGGAGCGCAGTGGTCCTGCACCAGAGCGACCCACTGGCAGAGCACAGAGGCCCTGCCTGCACATGCATGCATGTCCTGCCAAGAAGCTGCGGCCAGCATGCAAATGCAGAGGAGCCCTACTGGCCCAAGTTCCAGCAGACAGGGTGGGACCAGAAAACACAGCTCTACCCCCAGCCCAGCAGTGGCAGGTAGAATCTGCGACCTCATACTACCACAAATGCACGGCAAAGAATCAGTTCATCAAACACCATGAAGAACTACACAAACACTGCATAGCAGAAGGAGAATTACAAGTCTCCGGAAACCAACCTGAACTCACAGAAATTTACAAATCTGAATGACAGAGAATTCAAAATAATTGTCATAAAGAAACTCAATGAGTTACAGGAAAACTCAGAAAGACAGTTCAATGAGCTCAGGAATAAAATGAATGAGCAGAAGGAATACTTCACCAAATAAATTGAAACTTTAAAAAAACCAAATAAATTCTGGAGATGAAGAACACAATTAATGAGATAAAAAATAATCTAGAATACATAAAAAATAGAGCTGACATTATGGAGGACAGAATTTGCCATTTAGAGGACAGAAATATAGAACTGCTTCAGGTGGAGGAGAGAAAACTAAGAATTTTAAAAAATGAAGAAATTCTTTGAGAAATATCTGACTCAATTAGGCAAAACAACATAAAGAGTATAGGTATTACAGAGGGAGAAGAGAGGAAGAAAAGAGCAGAGAGCTTGTTCAAAGAAATAACATCTGAGAACTTCCCAAACCTGGGGAAAGAACTGGACTTACAAGCACATGAAGCCAATAGAACTCCTAATTGCATAAATGCAAAAGGACCTTCTCCAAGGCATATATTATTAAAACTGGCAAAAGTCGATGACAAAGAAAAAATTTAAGGGAAGCAAGGCAGAAGAAAATAACCTACAAAGGAACCCCTATCAGGCTTTCAGCAGATTTCTCAGCAGAAACCTTACAGGCTAGGAGATAGTGGAATGATATATTAAAAATACTGAAAGACAAAAACTTTCAGCCAAGAATACACTATCCAGAGAAACTATCCTTCAGATATGATGAAGAAATAAAAGCTTTCTGAGATAAACAGAAGCTGAAGGAGTTTATCACCACTAGACCTCCCTTACAAGAAACATCGAGGGGCCAGCCCCGTGGCTGAGTGGTTGAGTTCATGCACTCTGCTTCGGTGGCCCAGGGTTTCGCTGGTTTGGATCCTGGGCATGGACATGGCACTGCTCATCAAGCCATGCTGAGGTGGCATCCCACATGCCACAACTAGAAAGACCTACAGCTAAAAATACAGAACTATGTACCAGGGGGCTTTGGGGACAAAAAGGAAAAATAAAATCTTTTAAAAAAAAGAGAGAAACATTGAAAGGAGCCCTCCCATCTGAAACTAAAAAAGAAAGGTTTACAAACTTTGAGCGAGGAGATAAATACACAGACAAAATCAGAAAATTGCAGCTCTATATCAGAACAGGTGAGTAAACACTTAATTATAACATGAAAGACAAAGGGAAGAAAAGCATCAAAAATAACTATAAGCTCTTCAATTTAGTCACAAACTCACCCACACAGAAAAGAACAATTTGTGACAACAATAACTCAGAAGGGGAAGCAGTTAGGGATTGAACCTGCTTAGGCTAATGGAGATAAGAGGCTATCAGAAAAAGGACTATCCCATCTATAAGATCTTTTATACAAGCCTCATGGTAACCACTAAACAAAAAATCAGAGCAGAGCCACAAATCATAAATAAAGAGAAAACTGACAAAAACCATCACAGAAAACTAACAAACTGAAATGGCAGTCAGAAATACAAGGGAAAAGAAACAATGGAAATATAGAACAACTGGAAAATAAGAGATAAAATGGCATTATTAACCCCTCATTTATCAATAATCACTCTAAATGTAAATGGATTGAATTCTCCAATCAAAAGACAGAGTGGGTGTATGGATTAAAAAACAAGACCCAAAAATATGCTGCCTCCAGGAAACACATCTCAGCTGTAAAGACAAACAGGCTCAGAGTGAAGGGATGGAAGATGATACTCCAAGCAAATGACAAGCAAAAGCAGGTTTTGCCATACTTATATCAGACAAAGCAGAATTCAACATAAAAAAGACAATGAGAGACAAAGAGGGGCAGTATATGATGACAAAATGGACATTCCACCAAGAGGACATAACACTTATGAATATATATGCACTTAACACAGGAGCAACAAAGTATATAAAGCAACTATTAACAGACTTAAAAGGGAGAAATTGACAGCAGCACAATAATAGTAGGGGACCTCAATACCCCACTTACATCAATGGATAGATTATCCAGACAGAAAATCAACAAGGAAACACTCACCTTAAGTGAAATACTAGACCAGATGGACAAATAGATATATAGAGAACATTCCATCCAAAACCAGCAGAATATACATACTTCTCAAGTGCACATGGAACATTCTCAAAGATAGACCATATGTTGAGAAACAAGGCAAGGCTTGAACCCATCTCTGTCTCTATGTGACTGTTTGTTGTTTTTTCATCTTCTACTTATGAGTGACTCTGACTTATTTTACTTAGCATAATACCCTCACTGTCCTTCCATGTTGTCAGAAATGGCCAGATTTCATCATTTTTTGTGGCTGAGTAGTAGTATTCCATTGTGTATATATACTACATCTTATTTATCCATTCGTCCCTTGATGGGCACCTAGGTTGCTTCCAGGTCTTTGCTATTGTGAATAATGCCACAGGGATAAATTCTTAGACTCATACAAGCTCCCAAAACTGAATCAAGAAGAAATAGAGAATCTGAATAGACCAATCACAAATAAAGTGATTGAAACAGTAATCAAAAATCTCCCAAAAAACAAAAGTCCAGGACCAGATGGCTTCTCTAGAGAATTCTACCAAACATTCATAGAAGATTTAATACTTATCCTTCTCAAACTATCCCAAAAAAGTGAAGAAGGCAGAATCCTTCCTAACATTCTATGAGACCAACGTTACCCTGGTACCAAAACCAGACAAGGAAAACACAAAGAAGGAAAATCACAGGCCAATACTGCTGATGAACATAGATGCAAAAGTCCTCAACAAAACATTGGTAAATTGAATACAGCAATACATTAGAAAAATCATACACCATGATCAAGTGGGATTTATATCAGAGCCACAGGGATGGTTCAACATCCACAAATCAATCAATGTGATACACCACAGCAATAAAATGAGGAATAAAAATCACATGATCTTCTCAATAGATGCAGAGAAAGCATTTGACAAGATCCAACCTCCATTTATGATAAAAACACTCAACAAAATGGGTATAGAAGGAAAGTACCTCAACATAATAAAGGCCATATATGACAAACCCACAGCCAACATCGTACTCAATGGACAAAAACTGAAAGCCATCCCTCTCAGAACAGGAACAAGACAAGAGTGCCCACTCTCACCACTCCTATTCAACATAGTACTGGAGGTCTTTTGTTTGTTTGTTTATTTTAAAGATTTTATTTTTCCTTTTTCTCCTCAAAGCCCCCCGGTACATAGTTGTATATTTTTATTGTGGGTCCTTCTAACTGTGGCATGTGGGATGCTGCCCCAGCATGGCCTGATGAGCAGTGCCATGTCTGAATCCAGGATCTGAACCAGTGAAATCCCTGCCACCAAAGCAAAGCACGTGAACCCAACCACTTGGCCACAGGGCCAGCTCCTGGAGGTTTTGACCAGAGCAATTAGGCAAGAAAAAGAAATAAAAGGCATCCAAATTGGAAAGAAAGAAGTAAAACTCTCACTGTTTGTGGACGACATGATTCTATATATCGAAAACTATTAGAAATAATCAACAACTACAGCAAAGTTGCAGGGTACAAAATCAACTTACAAAATCAGTCGCATTTCTATACACTAATAATGAACTAGCAGAAAGAGAAGTCAAGAATACATCCCATTTACAATTACAATAAAAAGAATAAAATATCTAGGAACAAACTTAACCAAGGAGGTGAAAGACCTATACATTGAAAACTATAAGACATTATTGAAAGAAATCGAAGAAGACATAAAGAAATGGAAAGAGGGGCCGGCCCAGTGGCACAGCAGTTAAATTCGCATGTTCCGCTTTGGTCACCCAGGGTTCACTGGTTCGGATCCCAGGTGCAGACATGGCACCGCTTGGCAAGCCATGCTGTGGCAGGCGTCCCACAGATAAAGTGGAGGAAGATGGGCACAGATGTTAGCTCAGGGCCAATCTTCCTCAGCAAAAAAAAGAGGAGGATTGGCAGCAGATGTTAGTTCAGGGCTAATCTTCCTAAAAAAAAAAGAAAGAAATGGAAAGATATTCCATGCTCATGGGTTGGAAGAATAAACATAGTTAAAATGTTCATATTGCCTAAAGCAACCTACAGATTCAATACAATCCCAATCAGAATACCAATGATATTCTTTACAGAACTAGAACAAAGAATTCTGAAATTCATATGGAACAGTAAAAGACCCTGAATACCCAAAGCAATCCTGAGAAAAAAGGACAAAGCTGGAGGCATCACAATCCCTGACTTCAAAATATACTACAAAGCTATAGTAACCAAAACAGCATGGTACTGGCACGAAAACAGACACATAGATCAATGGAACAGAATCAAGAGTTCAGAAATAAAACCACACATCTATGGACAGCTAATCTTTGACAAAGGAGCCAACAACATACAATGGAGAAAGGAAAGTCTCTTCAATAAATGGTGTTGGGGGCCCGGCCTGGTGGTGCAGTGGTTGGGTACGCACATTCCACTTCGGTGGCCTGGGGTTCACCGGTTCAGATCCCGGGTGCGGACATGGCACCACTTGGCAAGCCATGCTGTGGTAGGTGTCCCACGTATTAAAAAAAGTAGAGGAAGATGGGCATGGATGTTAGCTCAGGGCCAGTCTTCCTCAGAAAAATTAAAAATGGTGTTGGGAAAACTGGACAGCCACAAGCAAAAGAATGAAAGTACACCATTATCTTACATCATACACAACTCAAAATAGACTGAAGACTTGAATGTAAGACCTGAAGCCATAAAACTCCTAGAAGAAAACATGGTCAGTACACTCTTTGACATGGGTCTTCGCAGTATCTTTTTGAATACCCTGTCTACTCAGCAAGGGAAATGAAACGAAAAATAAACGTATGGGACTACATCAGACTAAAAAGCTTCTGCACAGTAAAGGAAACCATCAACAAAACAAAAAGACAACATGACAATTGGGAGAAGATATTTTCAAATCATGAATCTGATAAGGGGTTAATATCCAAAACATATAAAGAACTCATACAACTCAACAAAAAAACCCCAAACAATACAATTAAAAAATGGGCAAAGGATCTGAACAGACATTTTTCTAAGGAAGATATATAGATGGTCAACAGACACATGAAAAGATATTCAATATCACTAATTATTAGCGAAATACAAATCAAAACTTCAATGAGATATCACCTCTCACCCATCTGAATTGCTATAATTAACTAGACAACAAATAGCAAGTGTTGGAGAGGATGTGGAGAAAAGGGACCCTTCATACAGTGCTAGTGGGAATGCAAACTGGTGCAGCCACTATGGAAAACCGTATGGAGCCTCCACAAAAATTAAGAATAGAACTACCATACGATCCAGCTATTCCACTGCTGGGTATTTATCCAAAGAACATGAGACACTAAGTCAAAAAGATATTTGCACCCCCATATTCATTGCAGTATTATTCACAATAGCCAAGACTTGTAGTCAACTCCAGTGCCCATCAATGGATGAATGGATGAAAGATGTGGTATATATGCACAATAGAATACTACTCAGACATTAAAAAAAAGATGAAATCTTGCCTCTTGAGACAACATGGAAGGACCTTGAGGGTATTATGCTAAGTGAAATAAGTCAGAGGGAGAAAGTCAAATACCATATGATTTCACTTCCACGTCATAGATGGAAGATAAAAACAACAACAACAAACAACCCCATAGATACAGAGAACACATTGGTGGTTACCAGAGGGAAGGTGGGAGGGAGGAGGGCAAAAGGGGCCAAAAGGCACAGGCGTACAGTGATGGATGGTAGTTAGTCTCTGGGTGGTGAGCATGCTGTAATCTACATGGAAATCGAAATATAACGATGTACACCTGAAATTTCTATAATGTTATAAACCAATGTTACCTCAATAAAAATAAAAAATAAAAAAACATTGGTGAATACAGCAGGTCATTGACTAAATTGATGAATGTTAAAAATGGGCTCTCATTGGTGAAATTAAAATTACTGATATTCAAGATAATGTAGGTGAGGGGCCGCCGATGGCGCAGTGGTTATGTGTGCACATTCCACTTCAGTGGCCAGGGGTTCGCAGGTTCAGATCCCAGGTGGGACGTGGCACCGCTTGGCAAGCCACGCTGTGGTAGGCGTCCCACATAGAAAGGAGAGGAAGATGGGTACGGATGTTAGCTCAGGGCTAATCTTCCTAAAAAAAAAAAAAAAGGATATGTAGATTGATTAAAATCGTTTAAAATCCTTCCGCACCGATACAGCACAGGACATCGGAATCCAGCAAAGCTTGTAAGCTGCCCCTGAGGCGTCATCTTTAATGGACTAGTTTTCAGCCATTGTTTTAGGACGATTTCTGTTTGCTTGATGCTGATCATAAATAAGAGGAGGAATCCAGTCTTGAAGATGTGGGTTCAGGTCTGGTGGCGGGTGTGGTTAGATCTCCTAAAAAGGACACGAGCCAGGACTGGAGACTTCATCAAACTTATAGAATAAGTTGTCAGAGCTGTTTTATGTCTGTTTGCTGGGAATGTTGGTCTAATAAATAGCTTTTTTTTTTCTTTTTGAGGAAGATCAGCCCTGAGCTAACGTCTGCTGCCAATTGTCCTCTTTTTGCTGAAGAAGACTGGCCCTGAGCTCAGATCCATGCCCATCTTCCTCTACTTTATATGTGGGACGCCTACCACAGCGTGGCTTGCCAAGCCGTGCCGTGTCCGCACCCAGGATCTGAACAGGCCAACCCCGGCCGCCAAAGCAGAATGTGCGAACTTAACCGCTGTGCCACCAGGCCGCCCCATGTTTTTCTTTTTATTATTATTTTTCAGGAGCTCCCCCTAAGATTCTGGATACTTTGTTGCATTTGTTGAAGACATTTTCTTCCAGTTCACATGTTAAATCTTTTCCTTGCAAGGGACCATTCTTAAATTGAAACTGTAAATAGGGGACATTTGTTACAGCGGTGGTTCGGGAAGAACCAAACCATCCCTGTTTGTCTCGAGACCCACTGGCCTTTGTCTAAACCACGGTTCCCAAGCACCAGCCAAACCCTTAGAAACGCAAAGACTCAGACCCAAGTTTGAGGGAGGGGCTGGAGGGGCAGAGTTGATCAGCTTAAAAATACAGGAGGAATCTGCAGCGGGGATTCTCTGAGAGAGAGGGGCAAGGATGGAGAGGAGGAGAGGGAGGAAGCGCTGAGCCGCACGGCCGATTTGGAGTGGGTAAAGGAGTTGCTAAGAGCAAGACTTTCTCGAAATCAAACTAGAAGTCGTTGGTGTGGCAGCACTATGACTCTCCGGTGTCTCCAAACCACGCTGACCCGTGTGGGCCTTTGAAATCATGAAGCGCTGAGCTGCTGTCTGCGTGGCAGGAAAGTGGGTGAGGGCTGCAAGACGCTCCCCCCGCCAAACTGGCTTAGTTGGTGTGGAAGGGAAAGCTGGAGGGCAGAGAGCATGCCCTGTGGCTGGAGCTCATTTCTTCCACCCCCAGCCTCAGCCACCGCCTGTGCTGAGCCTACAGCAACAGGGTGACATTAACTCAACCCTATGAAGTGCTTTAAGTGCAATCGGTCATCACAACATCCTTGTACATCTTGTGGGTATATCATCTCTGTTGTATATATGAGGAAACAGAAATTCAGAGAGGTTAAGTAGCTTACTCAAGTCACACAGCCACTGAGTGATAGAGCCAGGATTTACATCACTCCTCTTCTGCTCCCACTTCTGTCCCCATGACAGAGGGTTCCTGGTTCTGTCTAAAGGGAAGAGCCAGAATAGTTTATGATTCTTAGAGTCCAAAAGGTTATCTTATCCCGCTAGTTTGAAGTGAGATGAGAAGGGTAACACACACCCCAAATTTTGAAGCCTTGGTATGAAATTAAATAATGCAGAATATCTCTTTAATATTTTTATGTTGATTACATGTTGAGATGATAGTATTTGGCATATATTGGGTTAAAGAAACTACATTATTAAAATTAATTTCACCTGTTTTACTTCTTTAGCTGTGGCTACTAGAAAATTTAAAATACAAAATTACAAATAAAATTGCGCTTTCTATTTCTGTTGGATGGCACTGTTTTAGACCAATCCCTCCTGCCTGGGTGAGTGAGCGGAGGACAACGGAGAGAGGGCGAGGCCCCTTAGGAGGAAGGCAATGCCGCCTACTAAACCTCTTCCTCTAAAACAAATCAAAGCCCTGAGATTCTGTTAAGGAAGTTGATGATACTGTGAAGACAAGCGGCACAGAAGGCCTCCAGGGATGGAAGCAGCCCCAGGTTTCTGCTCACTTGGAAGGGCTTCTCCTTTTCTGGAATTTAGTTCATTCTGACATCTTTGGCACTTGCAGGTCAACACTCCCCAGAGGGCACAGGATTCTGGGCTGAAGGACAGATCTGTTCTTGCCCAGATGCCACAGAACTGGAAGAGACTCTCTCCTGCAGGAATTTTCAAAGGGAGAGCTGGCAAATTGTGTTTCCCAAAGATGGTCACAGTAGAATATACGCCATCTCACACGCTGCTGTTAGATGTGTTGTCGGCACTCCTCCATTGAGAGGCGATGATCCACGTTTCCTCTCCTTCGTGACTGCCGTGGCCAATAGAGTTCAGCTATGGCATCTTATGCCTGTGTCGTAAAAGGCGATACAGCTTCTCCCTGACTCTCCCTCCTTGGAGCCCCGCCCTTGGAACCCAGTGACCATGTTGTGAGGAAGCCCAGCCCAGGAGAGTCCTTGTGTGGTTGTTCCAACCAACAGCCCCAGTGAAGGGCCAACCATCCTCCAGTCTCAACCCTGTACCTGGGAGGAAACTAGTCTACACATCATTCCCGCCCCCTGCCTTGGAGCTGCCCTGCCTACGCCAAGTGGAGCACAGAAGAGATTTTCTTATAAAGTTCTACCCAAATTGCAGATTTGTAAGCAAAGCAAATGTCGTTTGGAACCACTAGATTTGGGGACGGTTTGTTACACAGCAATAAACTACTGAACAAGACGTCTTGGAGTTAAAACACTGGCCTGATTTTCCCTATGAAATGCAGAGCCTCTTGTAGCTCCCCAGAGGATTTAGTGAAATAATGAGCTCAGAGGATGACACGAGGGGAAACTCTTTCAGCTGCTCAACAGCCGGAACATCGGCCCTCCTGTACGTCTTCATTTAAGCAACAGCATTTCTTTTCTGATTTTAGCAGTTTCATATATTCCTTGTAGAAAATTCAGAAAAACAGGAATTAAAAAAGAATGAAAATGATCTGACTCCCAGCATTTACAGCTGTTAATTTGGTCCTTTCTCTTTAGTCTTTTTTTTTCCCGTACATTGAAATTTATTTTGCAAAACATGGGTCGTACTGGCACAGCAATACTGACACTGGCCCATCAATCAGCAGTCAGGTTTGGAGTCCTTTGCCAGGCAACCAGCTGGACGCTGGAGATGGAGAGCAGGGCTTTTCCAGCAGTGGCCATGACTGTGGCCACCTCGGGTCACTAGTGACATACTGAGACTGCATTCCTCAGGGTGGCCAGGGGTGGCCTGGGGAGCATCACGGGTACCTGCTGCTTTGCTGCCAGGGGTGGGTACAGTTTAGGAGGTGTTCCATCCTCTGCCCCTACCTCAGTGGAGGGGAGACTTGGGAGGTCCCTGGTGGGCACAGCCCCCAAACTCTGCCCCTTGCAGGGGAAGTGCCTTTTGAGTGGCACCCAGGTGACAGCTCATATTATACATGCATGTTATGGGAAAGTGCTTCCTTAGAGATCCGCTGTGCAACACAGAGCCTGTAGTTAACAACACGGCACTGTGCTCTTTAAAATTTATTAAGAGGGTAAATTTCATGTTAAATGTTCTCACCAAAAAATCCCAAAAACCAAAGGGGTGCAAAGAAACTTTGGGAGGGATGTGTTTACTGTCTTGACTGTGGTAATGGTGTTGTGGGTGTTTGCGCATGTCCAAACTCATCAAATTGTATATATTAGATACATGCAGGCTTTTGTATATTAATGACAGCTCAACAAACCTCTAAAAAAAAAACAGTGCTTCCTCATTTGGAAGCACTTAAATGAAAAAGTTGAACTGGATTCAAAATCCAGAATTTTCAACATTATATTTGCAGATGAAACAAAAGGAAGAGCTATTAGATTCTTTAAATTTAACATGAGGTGTGGTAAATTTTAGTATGTAAAATGATTGTTTACGTTTCTTATTACCTGCTCATGCAAAGTTTCTTGTTGATGGAGACCATTAAGAATTTTAAATCTTTTTTTGGTGTGTGTGCGAAATGTGTCACTTAAAGTGTTCAAAACAGAAGTGACAGCATAGCAAAGCTAGTCACACCACCAGGTCAGGAAGGGGAGCACCCAGTGATGTATTTGAAGGAGTCTAGCAATTGCCATTTCAAGCATAAAGGCTGCGTTTGCAGAACCACATCAATTTGTTTAGTAGGGACGTTTAAAAGATTTTATTTGATGCCTTTATTGAAAAACTTAATATTTTCTCTAACACCCCCTTTTTTTTTTTTTTTTTTTTAACATTTTTTCCCCCCCGCTAGGCCTTTACAGATGCGGGAAGCCCTGCCGGGGCCTCTCTGTGACCTGGGAGCCCACAGCCTGGCAGGGTCGCGGACACGGCCCAGGTCAGCAGCCACTGAGGCGGTCAGAGCAGAGGCTGGGGGAGGGGGCAGACCAGTGTTGACGAGATCCTCCCCAGGGCTCGGCTGACGTCACAGCCACCCGCATCAGCCTTCCTTAGGGAGCGTGACTGCACTTGTTTTTACCCTCTGGTTCAAAATGCTGCTTTATTTCTTATTTTCAAGCTTCTTTTTCTTTTCCTTCCTGTGTGTTTCACAGAAAATGTCGCAGCCCCCGACGCCGCGCTGGCGTCTTACCTCAGGGCGAACCAGCAGTTCGGTCTCACTTGCTTATTCTTTTTCTGTTTGCTTGTGTGTTTTCGGTATTTTTAGTATGTTTTGGAAACATTTCTTCTCAATGAGTGTTTGAAACGCAGCCGTCCCCTCCCCTCGCTCCCTGCGGGCGTCTCCCACGCCCAGACCTCGCGACCAGCGGGTGCCACTCCCAGCTACCGGGACGCGTGGAGGTCTCCCGAGGGCGCTGGGCTCCCCCTAACCCCAGCCCGTCCCGGGCCGCGAGCGCCTCCAGTCGGGGCACTTCTGGGGGACGAGAAAGGAACCCCCCGATCGGTCGGTCGGGAAACCTTTTCCCGCTGCCATTCCCCTGGGGACCGCAGCATCCCCGGGCTCCCCCGGAGCGCACGCGGGCGGCAAGGTCAGAGTTGAGCGGGGTGGGGGCGTCCACGCCCGGTCCCGGGGGACGGTCAGTCTCCAGGCCGGAGCCCCGGGGAAGGGGGAGCTGGTCGACGTCCCCGGGACGTGCAGACACCTGTGGCCTCTGGCGTGGCGGGCGGTCCCCGAGTCCTGGCGCCTCCTTAAAGCGGCGGCTCCGCCCCGCCCGCCCCCTTCCCTCGCCCGCGGCTCCACCCAACCGCCAGGTCCCAGCCGCCTGGACAGAGTGTCGTAGAGCCGCGAGCCTGCGAGGAGCACGCCGTCCGCCCAGCCCCCGCGCCGGGTCCCGCGTCCCCGCGTCCCAGATCCGCCGCCATGGCCAGCGAGGAGCTAGCGCGCAAGCTGCAGCGGCGACTGCAGCGCGAGGAGGCGGAGGAGGGCGGCCCCCAGCCCGCGCCCCGCGCCGCGGCGGCCCCGGAGCCGGAGCCCGAACCCGCCGCCCGCGCGCCCCTGGCCAGCGCCGACGCCGAGCTGAGCGCGAAGCTGAGCCGACGGCTGGACATCAACGAGGGCGCGGCGCGGCCCCGCCGCTGCAAGGTCTTCAACCCCTACACCGAGTTCCCGGAGTTCAGCCGCCGCCTCATCAAGGACCTGGAGAACATGTTCAAACTGTGAGCGCCCCGCGCAGCCCTGCGCCGTGCGCCCCCGAGGACCCTGCGCCCCGGACGCGGGAGGGAGGGAGGCGGGAGGTGGCGGCGCGTCCCGAGTCCCGGGCCCCGCATTGGTGGGACAGTGCGGGAGTTCTGGGGGTGCACTTAGCATTTAACCCGACGCCCCCGATCCTGCGCGCTCCCAGCCTATCCCGGCGCCGTGGGGGGACCGGCCGGGCTGGGACCCTGAGAGCCGGAGCCGGCGCCGCAGCTCTCCCGGACCGGGCTCAGAAGTTCCCCTGGGGCAGGCGAGTCCGAGTCCCAGGCTCGCGGGATCCCGACGGCCCCTCTCGCCCCCTCCGCCGGCTTGTTCCGAGATTTATCCCGAGTGCAACTTCTAGGAAACCGAGACGCGCCGCGCCTCACCTGCCAGCTTTAGCTCCCAAGGGAGAAATTAGCCCTGTTGTCCTTTTACCTTTTAAAACAAAAGAGGAAAGTTCTCCTTGGCTACTGCTCGGGTCTGATGTACCAACAGAGGCTGAGAACCGGGAGTTTGTTCAACTCGTAGCGAAAGATCAGAACGTTCCTGGAGCGAGCGCGTCCTTGCCTTCCGGGCAGGAGGCGCCCGTCCGAACCGGACATGGCAGCTGGCAGCCGGTCCCGGGGGGCTCATTCCTGTCCTGCTGTGTAAGCCCCAACCCCGGGCGACGGAGGCAGCCTGGGAGCTCCCTGGGCCTCAGTTTCCTCATCTGCAGAGTGGGGGCATTAATCGTCCCTGCCTTTTAAGGCCGTGAAGCGTTTTGCACACCGTAAGCTCCTAACCGAGCTATTAATATTATTTCCAGAATTGGGCCACGACCGGAAAAATGCCCGGGGGAGCGGAGGCCGCCGGCCAGGTCATGCTTGGGGCGTTTTAAAAAGCGCTTGGAATGTGTTTGTCCTCCGCGTGGAGGTTCTATTTAAAGGCGCTGTGGCCGGCACTGTGTGGACGGAGCCTCGGTCCCTTCCTGAGGCTGGGCTGTGGTCCAGCCCCAGCCCCGGCGAAGTGGTCGGCAGAGGCTGGCACCCCGAGCCGCCGCGCCTGCCTGGCCTCCCCGACGCCCCGATTTCGCCGTTCCAGGCGCTATTCTCCGGTCTTCCCACCTGGTGGGTCTAGTTGGGGCAATTAAGGAAGGCTGAGTTAGGGCAAAGGAATGCGCGCCACCAGGAGGGAGACGGTCAGTGGTTTGACAGAGCCTCTTTGATTGATTCGAGGTTGTGCCTTTCACGGGAAGACCGCTCAGCATGGCTACTCCCACTCCAGCAGTTGCCTCCAGTCGGGCTCAATTCAGGCAGGGCGTCTTGGGGACCTTTGTCGTCAGGTTGCTTTGTGGTGATTTGGGTTTCTTTTATTTTCTTATTTTTATTACTATTACTTTTTTCTGCAGAACAATCTTTGAAAGGATAAGTTTGCTAGTTGGCTGCTTAAGAATGATAAAGGGAGTCCACACAGCCAGAGGGTCTTGGGAGACCAAGCACGGTGGCATCGGTGAGGAAGCAGGTACCAGAATAGAGTCAAGCTAAAGGGATGGCCGTGTGTGGTGTGGGGTCCCAACAGAGCTGGCAGTGTGGCCTATGCGTGGTACTTCTTTCTCCAGAACTACTGCATCTGTCTGAATTCTAGGTTGGGTTTTCTGTCACTTTCAACCAAAATTGGCATAAACAAAAAGGAGATTAATTGGCTTGTAAACCTAGAAAGATTCTGGTGTCAGGTATGGCTGGATCTAGGAGCTCAGATAATGCCATCAGTGCTTAGCTTCTCTTTTTCTTAAGTCAGTTTCTTCTCTGTGCTGTCCCCATTCTCAGGTGGCTTATCCCTGGTGGTGGCAGTGTGGCCACAGCAGCTCCAGGAAGTCCAGTGGGAAAGAGTAACCACAGCAAAGGGCTTATTGTGTGCGTGTCTCTTTTTTTGTAGCTTTACTATTGTTTCGTATTGGCCCTGAACCAACTACTGTGGCAGGGGAATTCTTGGTCTCACTGGCCAGGCCTGAGCCACGTGCCCCCCTGCAGTGGGAGCGCAGCCCTGCCCCTAGCAGGGCACAGCAGAGGGGAAGAATGGCTTTCACAGGCACCTCTGGGGGCTCCTGCTGAGGAAAGAGGGACATGTCCTGGTGGCTGTGAATGACCTTCACAGCTCCATCCTGGACCCTGGCTGTGGTCCAGCTCGGGCCTGCTGCTTTGCTCACCTTGGCCGCGAGCATCCTGAGCTCCCATCAGCAGGCAGTGAGATCCAAGGCACAAGCTGTTGCAAAGAAAGCCTCCCGGGGATCATCCCCGTGTCCTAGAAGGCAGAGAGGCAAAGCTGCTACTCCTGTTAGAGTTAGCTGAGCAGCGGCTGGTGGCACCAGTGCGGCAGGGGAAACAGTGTCGCCTTTGGAGCCAGAGAGGCAGAGCGTCAGACAGGGCCCAGGACCTGTGACCTAGGGCAAGCTACATCATCCCACCGAGCCTTCGTTTTCTTGCTGGTGAAATGGGCGCACATCTCACCTTCTCACGAGGGCCAGGGGGCTGCTGCGGCTGCCAGGGGCCACTAGGGGATACTTCCTTCCTTACCCGACAGTAATTGAAAAGGCCCCCCTTAAACCTGGCGTCAAGACCTGATTATCCGGGGCCAGCCCCATGGCCCGTGGCCGAGTGGTTAAGTTCCCGCCCTCTGCTTCAGTGGCCCAGGGTTTCACCGGTTTGGATCCTGGGCACAGACATGGCACCACTCATCAGGCCATGCTGAGGCGGCGTCCCACATGCCACAAATAGAAGAACCTGCAAGTAGAATATACAACTATGTACTGGGGGGCTTTGCAGAGAAGAAGGAAAAAAAAAGGTTGGCAACAGATGTTAGCTCAGGTGCCAATCTTAAAAAAAAAAAAAAAAGACCCAATTATCCCTCATGAGTCTGGGGAGAGTGGGGACATAGCTTCCTCATTCTAGGGTCATTAGCAGGCAAGTTTCATAACCACTTGAGTCTTTTCATCTGTAAAATGAGGCCATAGTTCCTTTCTCAGGGTTTTGTGAGAACTGAGAGGAATGGGGGATAAGTTGGCATGTGACAGACCCGGTCCTTGGTGAAAACCATCCCTCGACTTTAGCTCCGGGCCCTGTGTCCCTGTCTGGACCTCCCCGCCCCCCTTTCAGGCTGCCCACGCCCTGTATAAAAACAGGGATTCCTTGGCCCCCACCCCCTGAGCTTCCACAGGCTCAGCATCCTCCAGCCGAGCCCATTGGTTTCCCCCTCAGGTGCTTCTGCCCAGTTTCCTCCACCTGGGAGGCAGCTAAAACTTCGCTGTCCCCACCCCACCAGAGTCAGGGGCTCCCGAGCCTGGGAGGTTTTGTCGCCTGGACACCTCTGACGCAGCTCTGGTTTTAGCCCTCATCCACCCTCGGTACCCGGCACGTGGCGGTGACTCCAGCTGATGGACAAACCCTCATTCTTATGAAGGGGCCCTGATGTGCGTGTGGTCACTAGGTCAGCCCAGCCCCTCTGCCACCCCCCGGGGTACCCCTCTTCCAGCCGCTATGAGTTCCTTCTGGGCGACCGTCTGGCTCTGGCTCTCTGCCCGAGCCCGTCAGCCTGGGGGGCTGCCTGCACCCTGCTGCCTGGCCCAGGCTGGGGCAGAATGTGGGCCCCCCTCCCACAAGAAGGCTGCTGTGGGGCTTGGCATTTGTGGATTTGCCACCTGTCCCGGGCTGGCAGTGCCGCCTGTCCTGTGGCTGGCCCTCCTCAGACTGCTGATGAGCTCGTTGGTCCCTGCTTAGCTCATGGCCCAGCCCAGATTCCCTGCCGGCTTTCTTTCATGCTTTCCTCTTCCTGCTGTCCTGCATGACTTTTTTTATTAACTGCATGACTTAGTAAAAGAGAAATGAAAAGCTGCGTCTGGGTAGGTGATCTTGAAAACCGAATTGCTGGCACCGTCCTCCCCACACCTACTCTGCACTGACCCTTATCTGCAGCTGCCTTGGCCACTGGCTGACGGCCCCTCAAGGAAACCCCTGTGGGGGCCTCCCGGGCTCCTATGCTGCCCGGAGGAGCCCCACATACGCTGACCCCTCCCTGAGTCTTCTCGCTGCCCTGTGAGTGTATCAGCTATGGCAGCACCCCGTCTAGCCAGCAGCTGGTCATTACCACACTTCTGCCCCAGTTGAAGCATGGTCTCTGCCTCCCTTTTTCTTTTTCCTTTGGTTTCTTTGCTTAAATAAATAAAAAACGAAAACATGTTAAAAATCCCAAAGAACATATAGTGCATCAACTTGTTTCCATTGAGTGACTTTCCACATTTTATCCCTTGCAGGAGCCGTGTCGTGAGCTGTTAACATGAACTTGGGAGCCACACTTCCTGGGTTCAGACTCTCACACTACCACAAGCTACCTGGAAGGTTACTTTGGTCAGGGTACAGAAAAGCCCTGTGCCTCAGTTTCCCCATCTGTCAAGTGGGGCCAGAATAGTACCTGCCTTGTGGGATTAAATCAATTAAGATATGTGAAGCAGTTAGTTCAGTGCTTGGCCCGTGGTGAGGGCCCAGTAGGTTTAAATCACGAACTTTCAGAGTGTCACATATCTGTAGTTTTGGTGGATGTGCTAATTTTGTGTCACCGTTTCGCGTTGAGTAATTCACAAACACTTTGCAATGTCTGGTTTATCCTTTGAAGTTGATTTCCCCTGCGGTTTGAGCTGTGGCATGGCAACCTGGCCACTTGGTGAGTAACTGATCCCCCTGGGGCTGCACCCTGCTTGGCGTGCGCCCCTGCCCGGGCTCTGTTGAACGGACTTGCTGGCCCCGGTGCCGGGTGAGTGGATGAGTGTCCTGGGGCTGCCGCAACAAAGTACCACAAACTGCGCAGCTTAAAACAACAGAAACTTCCTCTCTCACGGTTCTGGAGGCTGGAATCTGAAATCAAGGTGTCACAGGGCCGTGCTTGCCCGGAGGCTCTGGGAAGCATCCTTCCTTCCTCTCTCCTAGCTTCTGGTCGTCCCAGCAATCCTTGGCATCCTTGGCTTATAGACGCATCACCCTCCCCACGGCCTCCATAGTCCCATGGTGTTCTCCTTGTGTGTGTGTCTTCGTATGGCCTTCTTATAAGGACGCTAGTCATTGGATTTGGGGCCCACCCCAATCTAGTATGACTTCACCTTCATTTAATGTATTACATCTGCAAAGACCCTATTTCTGAATAAGGTCGCATTCTGAGGTTCTGGGTGGCTGTGAATTTTTGGGAGGACCCTATTCAACCCATCACTGTGAGTGAGCAGAGATGCCCAGCCCATGCGGCACGGTGAGGGTCCTCGTCACCTCCTGACAGTATGGGGACCGGGGGTGGGGGGGTGGAGGTGGGGGGAGTCCCCCCAGGAGGCCCTTAGGTTTAGGAACTTCGGAGACTTAAAGCAGAGCTGGCATGACTCCCGCCCCCAGGAGAAGGGGGCCAGTCATGCCAAAGCCCAATCGTAACTTGAAGGGAGTTGCCATCTGATGTCAAGAAACAAAACCAACAGAAAACCCCCTGCTTGTGCCAGGAGTGCACTTACTTTCAGCAAGAATTTCACCTTTAATCCGAGTCTCTGGATCCAGATTCTGATGTCGCCTCTGAGTTCATTCGGAACGTGACTTGACCCGTACAAAGTACACCCGTTCTTTCTTTTTTTTCGGAGCCTGAAGGATTTGTGCAGATACTGCAAAACGTGGTTTGCTCTTTCACATTTGATTTTCCTACTTAAAAGCATTTTGCTTCAGGATTTCTTACCTTTTCAAGTTAAAAAAAACAAAACCGGACCCTTCCCAGCCCGTGAGCCTGTGGGGTTCTGGGAGTGGGGTCACTTGTCTTTGTGTCCCCACTCCTAAATGGGGCGCGGTAGAAGAAAGAGAATTTTCTAATGAGTGTGGGAAGCCAGAGGTGTCATCAGCACTGCCAGAGAAAGTTCCCTCTCGGCTTCCAAGCATGTTACTGGATAGCCTGGGCCAAGAGAATCGTGGCCTGATTTTGAAGGAAAAGTGGGGAGGGCCCAGAAGAAACTGACTCTCCAGTGTGTGTCCAGGGCTGTAATCCGAGCTGGCCGAGCGGTCAAGGTTAGACAGGAAATTTTAATTACCCCGGCTTATCCAGGGGCCTGTTTCAAAGGGAGGTGATGAGGGCCGCCACTTAGAGGCCGGCCTCGAACGCAGCATCTTAATGTGCAGCTGTGATGTTTCTGCAGCACGCTAAAAGCTTGTGTTTCAATTCCCCAAAGAGAGGGTGGGAGAGGAGCGTTCGGCTCCGGGAAAGTTGGCCTTTTGTTAAGAATCTGAAATGACGATGTCACCCGATTCCCGCATCACCACTGAACCCCGAAAAGATGAGGTTGTCGTGGAGCTCTTCTTTCTCATCACCCCCTCCCCTCATTTCCTTGCCTCCTCCTTACACTCCTCTCTGAGGGAGGGAGAAAGGGGTGTAGAATTGGAGGGCCAGCAATTTGCCAAAGAGGCGAAATGAGCCATATTAATAAGGAGTTTGGGGGGTGGGGGCATGGGAGATGGGGGTGGTAGCGGTGAGGCACTCGCCCATTCTCATCCTGCTCTTTTGAGTGAACTGACTTCAAAGATGGGAAAGGCAGATGGGCATCAATGGAAGTTAAGTGCTTTTTCCTTACAGAAGGGCCAGAGCCTCTGACTCCGATAGTAGCTTCAGTCCACCTTGGTCCACCACAGATGTGAGAGCCCCTCGCCTGCCCTGGATTTTGCACGTCTGACTGTTCTGGGCGGAGGGTAGGGCAAGAGAAGCCAGGCTCATTTGAATCCCCGGGGGGCATTCAGCCAGAACCCTGGCTGACTTCTGTTTGGGGCCTTGGTCTCTGGCAGAAAGACTGTGACTTGGAACTATTTCTTAGACTAGTTTAAGCTAAGCACTGGTTGTTTTATTTGCCCAGCTTGTGTGATGAACGCGGTGTAGGAGCCGGAAGGCCTGCCCACAGTTCCTTTCTCTCTCTCTCTGAAGTCTCCTCCACTCTCGTCATTCCAGAGCCATCGCATTTTATGAGAACTTGAGTGATGGGAATTTGAAATTGAGTGATTAAATTTGAAAGTGAGTGACATTAAAATCTCACATTAAGCAAAAAATGTCCTTTTCCTTTTCTCCCTTGCAAGATTAGTTAACAAATGCCTGGTTCCAAAGCCATAAGATCCAAAGGACTCTAACTTAATTTATACTCTCCGCCCTGTGGTGCCCCCAGGTCTCGCTAGCGAATAGAAATACCTTCTTCCTTAAATTTGAGGGGGTCTGGTTTTCGCGGGGCTACACCATGTGTGGTTTCATGGCGTGCCTGGGCCAGTGGATCTCTAAAGATGTGTTGGATGAACCTATTTGGCCTGTGGACCCCAGGGTCTCTTTGCCACTCTCAACTCTGCCATTGTGATAGAAAGCAGCCACGGTTAATGTGTAAATGGCATGGCTGTGCCCCAGTAACAGTTGGTGAGCAGGATTTGGCCTGCAGGCTATAGTTGGCCAGCCCCAGCTAGGCGGTTATTTTGGAATCTTCTGAATCCTGAGCGCTGTGAATCTGTTGGTGGCCTTCCTCAACCCTTTCCTCACTTCTCGGCCTTTCCCCCGTCACTGGGCAGACCTCAGCTCCCAACGGGGAAAGAGACAGAGGCAGAAGCAGGCAGCAGAGTGAGGCTGGAGCTCCAGGACCCCAGAGTTTCTTTGGGAAGATCAGTGCTGAAGCGGGAGCAGCAAATGCATCTGCTCCTCCTGCCAATGAAGGGGGCTGGGCAGCTGGCACCCGCAGCAGGGGTCCCCAGGGAGACATTCTGCATCCTCTGAAGGGCTGCCTTGGTGTTACTTCCCCCGAGAGGTGGTCCCAGGTGTGTGTGAGCCAGACTGTGGTCAAGAAGGGCTTAAGAACTCCAGATGAAGAGGAAAAATGAAAGCTGACTTGGTGGCATGGGGACCTCAGCCTTGGGTGTCTGCCTCCTTGAGCCCCATGGTTGGAGCAGGGGGTCTTCACCTCAAATCCATGGACCCTCTGACATCAGGTATCCAGCTGCGAGCACACAGTTGCTGGGGAGACCTACCTTCTCAGGGGGGATTATGGCCCATTTTCCCAAAGTTGAGCCCCACTGGTTTGGAGGGAAAAAGATTAGAATCTCACAATTTAAAGAAAACTTAATTATTTTTCATTATGAAGGCATTACATTCTTTGCTTAAAATTTCTTGTAAAATTGTGAAGATATTTGCAACTTGGAGAGTGGAGTCCTATGTTGCTCTCTTCCCAGAGGATCATCACCAACGGGTCAGGTGCCTGTTCTTAAATACAAATGTTGAGACCGTATATGCCTTGTGACGTGTATTAGTTGAGACCTTTGGCTCAAGTGGTGGAAAACCCTGTCCCGAACTCGCTGATCCATAAAGAAATGCATTATCTCACCTAACAGGAGTCCAGAGGTCAAGGTGGCCCTTGGGCATGGTTGGCTGCTGCTGTCAGCAAGGACTCGGGTTCAGTCCTCCCCTGCACCCCACCAATCTTTGTGTCGGCTTCATCTGTGGGCTGGTACAAGATGGTGAGTTTCCCCACATCACATCTACTCTGGCATCTCATTGGCCAGCACTGGGTCATGGGCCCACCCAGCCACTGGCTGCCCGGAAGGAGGTGATGACCGTGATTGGACCATGATTGGGTGCCTTTCCCTGAGGGGCAAGTACTTGCCCAAAATGGGGGTTCTGTACGTGAGCAAGGGAGGGGTTGGCCCCAACAGTGTCCCTTTTTGGCCTCTTCCTGAGCAGTGTCCTGTGGCTCTCTTGTGTCCCTTTGTGCTTTGTGTACATGGGATGGACTTTTAGATGGTAAGCTTGGCTTCTGGAGACCAGATAGGGAGCAGCCCATCCACGGGGGCTCCCGAATGCCTAGAAGCAGAGGTCCTTCCTCTGGGACACTCACTTCCGCCATTTTAATTGAGAGCCCCTATGATGTCTCTCTTTGTCGTTGTAGATCCGTGGCAGCTGGGAGTGCTGTGTGTGTATTTTGGGTTGGGGGTGGGACATGCGTGTCTATGTCAACTGTCCCCTAGGCCAACTTTCAATAAATCCGCTGCTTTTGCCTCAAGTAGCCCTCCCATCTTACAGAGAGCCTGGCATTGCTGCAGCCCGCCACCCCGCCTCTGGGTTTGGAGGGCCCACCTGGCTTCCTTGGGCAGATTGACCAGTTACACCCCCGCCTGCTTTCTGACTTTCAGAACTGTTTGCTGGCACCCCTCCTTCTCCCTAGCCCCCCTCCCCAAACCTCCTTTATTCTCTTTCTCATCATGGGTCATGTGCCTCTAATTTCCTCTCCTTTCAGAAGAATCTCCAGATGGGGAGGCGGGGAGGAGTCACCCTGCATTGAGGGGTCTCCTTCCTTGTAGCGGCTGCCTGGGGTTCTGTTGCTAAGGGCCCCTCTCTCGGTCTGGAGGCCTTTGCACAAGTCCTGGTGGAAGTGGGCGGGGGAGTGTCAGGGAGTATCCGGGCCTGGTTTTATTTTCTTTCAGTCTCAGCCTAGCTGCCCCTGTGTTGCTGAATGAAAGTCAAATCTTTGGTTTTGGACGTGAGGTCTGGGGGGCCAGTGACAGCAGCAGCTCCTCGTGGCCAGTTACTGGAGCTGTGGGGACAGGGCAGGAGAGCAGTGGACTCCTTCCAGCTGTGCCGGGCTCTGATTCCAAAGTGGGGACCCCTACCTCTGCCGGGGGTGTGGCTGCCTGTAGTTGGCAGTACACCCTTAGCCCTCTGCCAGCCTGGATCAGGCGTGCAGGAAGTGGGAGCATCGTTCGGGACTTACAAACTGCCACGTGCCCACGCTGGCCCCTGCTCCCCATCCTGGTGGGAATGGCAGAGGGACCCGAGGGCTGCAGCTGATCCCAGCCCTGGGGTCAGACAGCTCTGGGGAACCCCCAGCCCGACCTGGCATGGCTCATTCAACACTGGTGGTGCCTGGGACGGCAGTCCCTGGCCATCGGCCCTCTACAGACAAGATCTGCCTGCTGACCGTCTCAGCTCTGTGCTGACGGGGACCTGGGGAGCACTGTTATGGACTCAGAGAGGTGCTGGCCCCAATCTTGCCCAGCTCTGCCCAGCTTGGCCTCGGTGACAGGGTCTCTGTCCCCTCCCTAAATGCCCCGTGCTCCCCCCACCCTGCCTACAAGGACCGACTTCATTGAGCTCTGGGCTCCCCTGACACCACCTAACAGCCACTTACAGAGCACCGGGGTGCAGACACTGCTCTTAGCGTTTTCACATCATAAACCTATGAGGTGGGTGCTGTTATCACCCCCCATTTTACAGATGAGGAAACTGAGGCACAGAGCTGGGTAACTTCCCAGCGTCACACATGGTATAAGTTGTGGAGCTGGGATTTGAACCTAGGTGGCCTGTGCTCTTGTCCCCTGTGCCAAAAGCCATTCTCATTAGTGTCGTTCCCACCTCCAGATCTCAGCCATCCTTGACACACCCCACTGCATGGCCAGGTGGGGCCATGGGTGGCACGGCCTCTGCAGGCTGCCTGACCTCCAGGCCTCGCTGGACTACCCGCCCCAGGCCTGGGGCACCTGGCCTCCCCCATCCATCCTACTTGTGGTGACTTCCTGCTGGAGCCCAGATCTCGTTACCTTGCTTTCTTCTTCAGAAGCCTTTGTGGGTTGGGGGCAACATACAATATTCAGTAGCTCCTTAGCACCCATGGGACAAATGCCAGACTCCTCATAATGACCCTCAAGGTCAGTCCCAACTGGGTGCTGCATTTTTCTCTCTCGCTGGTCCCCCTCAGCCTGGCCCTACTCCTGCTGGGATGATGGCCCCCCATAGCCCCTCTCTCATACCCCCGATTGCCAATTGATTGTACTTAGGTCTGTCCAATTATTGTCATTTCTTGTAGGTTCCCTCCCCACTCCAAGGGACGGTCTTTGTGGTTGAGTGTGGCTAACATCTTCCTCCAGTTCCCACGCCCATCCCGGTGTGGGCCCAGGACCGGGGTGCCGTGACCCCTGTAGAGGGTCTGGGCGCTGCCTCTGGAGCTGCACTGAGGCCCTAATTACTGCCCAGGGAAGCTTCGGCCCCCAGGGCTGTCTAGAGAATGGGAGGTTTGTGAGTTCCCTCCGGTAGTGCCGCTGACTACATGGCACACGGGCACACGGCTGTAAGTGAGATGTGGAAAAAAATAAGTGACCACCTTCTCAGGTTGTCCCCAAGATCGCGTGACCACTCGGTGTGCAGTCACAGCCTTAATTAGGTCACTCGGTGCCAGCCCATCTTCTTTCCACTGAGGGAGCTGCAGGTCCCTGGGCCCCCAGCCCGGCTGCGGGATTTAAGGTAGTGCCAGCCCAGAGGAGGAACACAGGAAAAGGACTGGCTGGCAGGGAAGCGGTGTGGGGAGATGGAGACTCAGGCCCAGAGGCTGGCAGCCGGGGTGCTCTTCCTTCCTGTTTGGAGGGATGGCCGAGTCCCCCACTGTCCGCTTCAGCTGGGCCTGTGGCCCCTGGCTTTCCCCAAGACCTGCGCCTCCCCCCGGCCATTTCCCCTGACTCCTGGACTTGGGGGCCCCTCCCTCAGGACTTTTATAGGACGTGTTGGGAGCCAAGGGGAGACACCCCATTTCTGCACCTTCCCAGCAGGGAACCGACCCTGCTCATTTCGACATCCCTGATGAAAAGAGCCCTTTCAGCCCCCCACCTCCCCATCAGGGATTGCTCAGGGCAGGTTTCCCACGGGAAGCCTGTCCTGTTACTCATTCTAGTTTTGGCTGATATCTCATTACTGACCTGTTATCTCGTTGTCGCTGGGATGTTCCTTTGGGGTGGACATGGGGGCTGGTTTGCTTGTTTCCACTCTGGGTGGCTGGCATCAGCAGGGGACAAAACCTCCTTGTGTATGGCAGCCAGTTTGTGAGCATGAGGCTGGGGGAGCTGGGTGCAGTGAGCCACTGTCCCTGTGGCCACTCTCCCTGCATACATTTGGGACAAAGAGGATTTCCCTGCTTGTCTTGAAGGCCCAGGTAGCGGCTACTGGGCTCTGCACCCCCTCTGCTGTCTTACAAGGTGCTGAGCACATAGTGGGTGCTCTGTGGCAATGAGGGGGCCCTTCAGCTCTGCCCTGCCTCTCTCCTTTCTTTATGAACTTCCAGACACCATGTATGGAAATACAGGGCGCTGTGGCTGGTGGGTGGGGGGGATCCAGCCTCCACTGGTCTCCTGTAGCCTGCAATGATGTTGGCCTCTTCCCAGAAAAGGAAGGCTATTTGCCAGAAGTGGGCCCCCACAGCACTGGCTGTGCACAGAACAGGTGACGCTGGCGCTCAGCT
The DNA here is from genome assembly GCF_041296235.1 of Equus asinus. NCBI lineage: Eukaryota > Metazoa > Chordata > Mammalia > Perissodactyla > Equidae > Equus > Equus asinus. The sequence goes on along the minus strand of NC_091808.1, from coordinate 8,373,251 downwards.
CACCTAGTGACGCCCTCACCTCACCATCGCCCTCCCTGCATCCCTCCATGGCTAGGACCATTGCGTGCTCCCCAAGTGGGCCCCTGTCTTAGTCTGCTCACTCATCCCCAGAAAAATCCATCCTGCACACCGAGCTGAGAGATTTTCCTGAAATGGCAATCTGCTGTCACTTCTCTGCTTCAAACTCTTTGGAGCTTGTCGTTGTGTCGCCCCTGCCCCGTTGCCCTTAGGAAGACACAACTTTCCCAGAATGCCTTGGGGGAGCTGGCCCCATGCCCCCTTCGGGGACATTCTGGCACCTCTGGACTAGACTGGTGACAGTGGCTCCCTCGGTGGCTCTGCACGTTTGCTCCAGTTAGTTCCTGGTCCTCTGTCCCAGCCGCCTCCCTCGGCTCCAGCTCTGCCCAAGTTCCGGCCTTATCACAGCTCACCTGTCTCTCTGGACCTCTGCCTGCCCACTGGGACCGGTCTTTGTGCTCTCCTCTGCTCTGGAGAGGCCCCAGGTAGACAGGAGCCAGGTGGTGAGTGAGCGAGTGAATGGCTCTCAGGGAGAGCTGGGAGCTCACTGACAAGCTGGCCGGGAGCATCCTGATTGGAAATCAGACTCTGGGCTCAAGCTTTTGTACTTAACTCCCCGGAGTCCCTGGGCCCTGCCTCAGAGCCTCCTTGGTCTTACTTTCCAAGCAATTGTAACACTCTTCAGGATCTGGTTTCCCAGCCTGCAGCAAATCGGAAGGAAGGCAGGCAGGAAGGAGGAGCAGTTGATTTGTCAGCTAGAGAGGACCTGCACAAAGGCTGGGAAACCAGAAACCCAGAGAACAGGCAGGAAGGGAAGCACGGAGGAGGGAACGACAGTCCCATGGCCTCGGGGAAGTCCTGACCCTCACCTGGACAGGCACAATTAGGGACACCCGCAGGGAGAACCCGAGGGCCCTGGGAAAGGCCACCTGCTTTGGGGAAAGTCTGGCACAGTGCCCGTCTCCAACTTGAAAGTGCCTGGGCCCGAGAGATCTTGTGAAAATGCAGGCTCTGATTCAGCAGCTCTGGGGAGGGACCTGAGATTCTGCTTTTCCATCAGTCCTGGGTGACCATGAGGCTGCTGGTGCAGGGACCACACTTTGAGTAGCCAGCGCCTGCCTGTTTGAAAAGGTGGGGCATGATTTCCAGACAAAGCCCCTCTATGTAAAGAGAAGCAGGGGCGTTCCGAGGTCCTGCTGGTCTCTGAGGCACAGGCGAGCCCCCCAAACACTAAGGCATTTTCTGGGGCACTGCCATCCTCCTGAGAAGCTCCCTCTGAGGGATCCCTGGGGGGTTTCTGATGGCCGGGCCTCAGGCAGACAAAGGCTGGCCGGCTTCTTTCTTCCTTAATGGCAAGATTATTCTGGCGAAGTGAAAACCAAGAAAACCCAGGGGCCCTGCCCTGTGGAAGCTGAGAGAGCAAGTGAGACAGGGAACAAGGAGGTGCTCAGCACCGGGTGGACACTGGAACCCGGCCCCTGCTGCCTTGCTGCTGTCCCATGGGTGGGGTGAGGGGGACGGTGGGCCCCTTTCCCCAGGCCGGGGGCTTTCCCAGGTCACAGGCACGCACAGCTGTGGGCCCATAACGGGGGATCACAGACCATCTCACCCCAGCCCACCCCACTGCGCAGTGAGGGCCCCCGTCAGGAAAGTGTGGGGGGAACTGAGCCCGTGGAAGGCAGACCTGATCCTCTTCTGGGCACCGGCTTCCTGGAGACTCAGCGAGAGGGAATTTTATTCGGCAGCCTGTGGATCTGGGCTTTCCCCAGAATACTGCAGATGGTGAGCTGTTTGAGGCCCCACTGGGCGTGGGCGGCTCCCCAGAGCAGAATCCCTGGGGGCTGTCGGCCTCCTCTCCACTGCTGCAGACAGGTACTGCCTTTAAAAATAGCTCCTCTCCTTGATTGCTGGTGGGGCCAGGGCTGGGGCTGGCGTGTTGTCCCCTTCGGCTCCTCTACCACCGGCAGGCACAGCCTCTCTGTCCTGTTAGACTCTGTCCGTCTGCAGGGGGACCACCGGCCCAAGTCTCCCCCAAGGGAGGGCAGGCTGGGCTTGAACCCGCTGTGTCTGCAGGGCATCCCAGTGCTGATGAGACTGGAGTCTCCCTCCTGGGGAGTACAAAGAGGAAAGGGGCTGAGGACGTCTTAGAACAGAAACATGGGCAAAGGCCACCAGTCCAGAGGACTAGAAGGAGGGCCCAGGAACAAATAAGGGTGTGAGGTCTTGGGCTTATGGGTGGTTTTTCTTTAATAGCCTGGGTTGCCTGTAATAAGAAAACTCTGGGTTAAAATTTAAATTATAGAAAAGAACTGGTATAAGGAGCTCAGATGGTGGTGGGGGGAGCCAAGGGCTTAAGGGAGCCCCAGTAAGCCTGCAAGCATTTGAAAGATGTAAACTGTGGGAAGGAAAGGGAAATGTCTTAAATGTTTGAATAGGGGAGGCGGAATGCGGTTGAGGCCGGGCTTGTAGCGAGAAAGAGAGCCCCAGATGGGTCCAGGACTGGGGCCCTGTGGGGCCTCACTGGGCTGGGGCCTCCCTCTCTCCCCAGGCCTCCCCATTGTGGGTTCTCCTGGGGCCTGCTGGCACACCCCCAGCCCGGGAAGGGCCATCTGTGCCAAGGAGGTGCTGGCGGGTGGCCCTGCCAGCTGGCCATGCAGGTGGGCTTGACCTGGGCAGGCTATTCTAGGTGTTGTTTCCTCTCCTCGAGCGTGGATCCTAGATTTTGAGGGATGTGATTGCATTTTCATTGGGGGGGTGGGGGGAACAATGACAAAAAGGAGTTTTCCAGAATGAAGGAAACAAGTAATCTGCATTCGCCTTGCCCAGAGGCCCAAAAGTTTGGAGTAAACGTCACCCGTTTGCAGACGGCCTTGTCTAAAGGGGTCTTCCCGCTATAGGTGCTTGAAGAGAGGTGCTCTGAGCAGGGGAAGGGTGTGTTGCCCCCTGGGCCAACCTCTGCCCAGGGCCCTCACCCTCAGCTTCCTGCAGCTGCACCCACCCTGGGATTCTGGAATGGTGTAGTCCTACAACCTCCAGAAAAGCTTTTATCTTTTTAATTCCTTACTTCCTCAGGAACCATCTCTCTGCCTCAGCTTTTGCTAATTTGTCTCTGTTAACTGCCACTGGAGGGCCAGCCTTGGCATTCTGTACGGTCTGACCTGATATCTGGTCTTCTTTCCCCAAAACCTACCTCTGGTGGTGTGGTGCCCAGCCCCAGGGTCAGGCTTCAGGCTTGGGCATCAGGCTGGGGTCTGCCTGGCTAACCTCCCCGGGGCCTAGTGACCTTGGGCTGGTTGACCTCCGTCAGCCTAACAGTGCTATATCCTGAGAGTGTTGGAGAGTTACATCAGATGAAATCTATTTGAAGGGCGTGGCTGGTGAGACTGTCTCTCCACATGTTTGTAAGATGGCAACATGGGTATTCTCTTGGTCAAAAATTAATGACTTTGTGTATGTGGGCAGTCTGCGGCGTGATGCTCTGAGACCGAATCAGAATCCACATACATTCGGGACTCAGCAACGTGGCTCCTTTCGTTTCTGCATAGTCTTCAGATCTAAATTGTCAAAAGTGTAATCTCACAGTTACAACTGTGGTCTGTTGGTTGGGACACCGAGTATGCACTCTGCCCCCTGCCCCCACTGAGTTGAGGGGCTCATAGTGTAGACTGAGTTAACGATCATCCTTGCCTTCCCTGCTCCCATGTAAAGCCAAGCGCCTGCTCGGAAGTCCCAGGTTAGTGCTGATCCAAAGGAGTTGGTTTCGCCGGGACTTCAGCTTTCACCATCTCTCCAGCGGGGTGACTAATGACCACTTCACAGCACTGCTGAATTAAACGAGGTGACTTCGCACAGCGTCCGGCCCTCAGCAAGCTCTCAACAAACAGTAAGCCCAGGTGGCTCCTATTAATTCTTCACAGGCCTGTTGTAAAGATGAAAAGGATTGGTACATGAGACAATGCGTTGGGAACTGCAGAGCAGACCGGTTTTAGTCATTAGGCGCTTTGAATCCCATTGTGTGCACTGCACATGTGGTCATAGGATGCTTTGAGAGGAGCAGATAAAACAGGAAGATGATGAAGGGGACCTGGGAGGTTTTTCCTGCCTGTCTTGCAAATCCAGGCCCTGGAGGAAAGGACTGTGGACAAACCTCACAGACGGTGACTTTGAAGAGGGGAGGATGCGCTTCTGGGTTGTAAATCCCCGCTCCACAGGGAGGGGTGAGGGTGCTGCTAATGTGGTCACTTTATAGTCCCCCCAGGACTTGGATGTGGCACTTGGCCAGTGCGTCAAGGCAGGAACAAAGGGAAGCAGTCCTTACCGAGTCCTTGGGAGTGAAGGCGGTGGCAGCTCCTGACCTCCTTCCCTGCCCCGCTCTGCCTTGGAGATGGCCCCTCCACGTCTGCACGCTGGCTTTATTCCTGTGCCAAGCTGGTGGCTCTCGGCAGGACATGAACAGGGCTTGCACTGGGCTCAGCTTTGTCCCTGTCCTCTCTCTGGGATTCCCGCACTGCGGCTGGGGGCTCCTGCTTCCACGTACGTGCTCACCAAGGGGGTCGAACCAAGTTTCCCTGCCCATTTAAAGAAATTGGAATTCCTTTACCTGTCACCCAGACTGTGTGGAGGCCTTTTCAGACACATTTGTCCCTTTTATTAGGTCTGGAGAATGTTTCAGGCTGGAAGGCCTAACGGAAAGGGTTTCCAGACCTTCTTGACTCTCTCGATCAGAACCCCAGAAGAGAAATACGAGGATAACTCCTCCGAGCCCCTCCCTTGTTTCTGAAGGAAAGCTCCTCCCTGTGCAGGACCCCATGTGCCCATGTGGACAGCCCCTTGGGGCTGGGGAGGCTGTGCTGACCCTAGGTTAGGTGAGTGGGGCTCCCGGGTCTTTCCTTCCCCCACAAATTCCTGCCTTCTTTCTTGACCTTTTCTGACCTCCTCCATCCTTGTCCCAGTTTGTGTCCTGTTCCTGGGGCTCTCCCCTCTCTTTGCACCCAAGCTTTTCAGCTGCTGCCTTCCTCCCTCCACTTTCTCTCCTTTCTCTGCATTCAGACCCTAACACTCTGCTTCTGCCCCGACTGAGTCGCATCTTGAGTGCACCATCCTTCATGGCTTCAGTCTTCTCTTCTGCAACCAACGTTGGAACATGCACTGTGCACTGAGCAGGGGGCAGAGGACATTTACTCAAAATCTCGGCATGGAGGGGACCGTTGTGGTTGTTTAGCTGGCTGTCCTTCTGACATTGACTTCCCCTGGGAAGTGTTTCCCAAAGTGTTTTCCTTGGAACACTAGATTGCCAATTTGTGCCTTCGCCACTGGAAAATCCCCAAACGCAGAGGATTATGTGGTCAGAGGAGTCTCTGTGCTCTGTTTCCCTCTCATAAGTTTCAGACACATGACCATATGGAAGGTTCTGGAAAGTTCCACACTAAAGAAGCCTGTTTGCCTTGACTAGGACTCCCTGTAACAGAGACCATCCCCCTACCCTGTTTGTAAGAGCTCTCCTTACCTCAGGTCTCCTGCTAGTCAGCTGTTTTTGCCGGAAACCTCTTCCTTGTGTTGGCTACAGCCCATCTCTGTCCTGTCCACGCACAGAGCCCAGTTTTGGATGTTCTTTGGGAATGTTGCTGGGAAGTTTAAATGCATAATCTCAAGATAGCTCTCTGCTTCCCAGAGCCGAATGCTCCCAGTTCCTTCTACTCCCATTTTTGCGTGGGGTCTTAAGTCCATTCACTCTTGGGTGCCCCCCACTGACTAGGCCCATGTCCCCCAAAGTATGGAGTTGACCTGGAGTGGAGCAGACTGTCATAGGGTGGGGAGGACTGTGACTCCCTTCGTTCAGGACTTGAGACTTCATTCTTGCCGCCATGATTTCACCCCCTGGGTTTTTGGCAGCACCCTGAACTCACTATAGTACCTCCCCTCTTATCTGCGATTTTGCTTTCTGTGGTTTCAGTTATCTGTGGTCAACCACGGTCCGAAAATATTAAATAGAAAATTCCAGAAATAAACAATTCATAGGTTTTCAATTGTGCGCCGTTCTGAGTAGCGTGATGAAATCTCTTGCTGTCCCTCCCTGGACGTGAATCATCCCTTTGTCCAGCAGATCCACGCTCTATCCGCTACCTGCCCGCTAGTCACTTAGTAGCCGTCTCGGTTATCAGATCTGCTTTAGCAGTATTGCAGTGCTTGTGTTCAAGTAACTCTTATTTTCCTTAATGATGGCCCCAAAGTGCGAGAGTAATGATGCTGGCAATTCGGATATGCCACAGAGAAGCTTAAAATGCTTCCTTTAAGTGAAAAGGCGAAAGTTTTCCTCTTAAGGAAAGAAAATAAATTGTATGCTGAGGTTGCTAAGATTAGGGTAACTTTTATTACAGGACAGGCATACCTCAGAGATATTGTGGGTTCAGTTCCAGACCGTCACAGCAAAGCAAATAACAGTAAAGCGAGTCACACAAATATTCTGGTTTCCCAGTGCATATAAAAGTTAGGTCTATACTATAGTCTGTTAAGTGTGCAATAGCATTATGTCTAAAAAACAATGTACACGCCTTAATTAAAAAATATTGTATTACTGAAAAATGCTAACCATCATCTGAGCCTCTAGCAAGTCATGGTCTTTTTGCTGGTGGAGGGTCTTGTAAAAAATGCAGTGTATGCGAAGTGCCATAAAATGAGGTATGCCTGTATAGTGTTACAATTGTTCTATTTTATTATTAGTTATTGTTGTTAATCTCTTTCTGTGCATAATTTATAAATTAAAACTTATCATAGGTATGTACGTATAGGAAAAAACATAGTATCTATAGGATTTGATACTATCCGTGGTTTCAGGCGTCCACTGGGGTCTTGGAACATCTCTCCAGTGGATAAGGGGAGAGAGACTGCTGGATTGCAGATCTCCAGATGTCATTGCACCTGCCGCTATGCTCTGGTTCCCTCAAAGCCTGGACTTGCAAAGTCAGTTTGGGTGACTTAGTTTCAGGATCTTGCCTTTTTGGTTTTGAATTGTGGTGAGATACATATAACGTGAGATTTACCATTTTACCCATTTTTAAGTGTACAGTTCAGTGACATCAAGTCCGTTCACATTGGTGTGCAGCCACCACCGCGATCCAGCTCCATAGCTGTTTTCATCTTGTAAAACTGAAACTCTAAGAATAACAATTAAATAATAACTCCCCGTTCCCCTCTTCCCCCAGCCCGTGGCCACTGCCATTCTGCTTTCTGCCTCCATGAATCTGACTATTCTGCATCCCTCGTGAAGTGGGATGACACAGTATTTGTCCTTTTGTGTCTGCCTTCTTTCACTTAGCAGAATGTCTTCAAGGTTTGTCCATGTTGTAGCATGTGTCAGAATTTCCTCCCTTTTTAAGGCTGAATAATGTTCCACTGTAAGTATATACCACATTTACTTATCTATTCATCCATCAATAGGCACTTGGGTTGTTTCCATCTTTAGCCATTGTGAATAATGCTGCTATGAATACTGTGTACAAAGAAATATGTGTTCGAGTCCCTGCTTTCAGTCCCTTTGGGTGTCTACCCAGAAGAGGAATTGCTGGATCATATGGAAATTCTATATTTAGCACCTTGCATTCTTCCTTGCTATATTTTATCCCTGGACGTCATACCAGCTGGCTGAGAACTTTTGGGCCAAGATTCTGCTCCAACTTTTTGTCACCAGCAAAGCTGATAGTTGGCCCCTTTCTAGGTGGCCCTATAACTAACAGCCAATTCGCCTAATTGTATGGGCATCTGTACCTGTTTATCTTTCCCCCAGAAGCCTAATAGAATGGCCTTGCTGACCCTGGCAGAGACATCAAGTCAGCTATGGTTTTCTGTTGAATCGCTTTGACAACCTTGTTTCAAAAGCAAATGAGCGTACAACCCAGCGATCCCACTCCTGAATATATACCCAAGGGAAATGGAAAGATATCCAAAGCTTGGACACGAATGTTCATAACAGCCAAAAAGTGGAAAAAACTCAAATGTCCATCAAGTGATGAGTGGATAAATAAAATATGGTAGGGTTATACAATGGAGTAACATTCAGCAATAAATAAAAAGGAATAAAGGACTGATCGAGGGGCTGGCCCTGTGGCCGAGTGGTTAAGTTCGCGCGCTCCGCTGCAGGCGGCCCAGTGTTTCGTCGGTTCGAATCCTGGGCGCGGACATGGCACTGCTCGTCAGACCACGCTGAGGCAGCGTCCCACATGCCACAATTAGAGGAACCCACAACGAAGAATACACAACTATGTACCGGGGGGCTTTGGGGAGAAAAAGGAAAAAATAAAATCTTAAAAAAAATAAAAAAAGGAATAAAGGACTGATCGATATATGCTACAACATGGGCGAACCTTGAAAACATTATGCTCAGTGAAAGAAGCCAGACACGAAAGGCCACATATCATATGATTCCATTTATATGAAATGTCCAGAATAAGCAAATCCACAGAGACAGAAAGCAAACTAGTAGTTGTTAGGGGCTGGGTAGGTGGGGGAGAGTGGGCTGCGGAATGACTGCTACTGGGTATGGATTTCTTTTTGGGGTGATGAAAATGTTCCAGAATTCATTAGTGACGATAGCTGCACAACTTTGTGAATATACTAAAAGTCACTGAATTGTATAATTTAAGAGTGAATTTTATGGTATGTAAATTATATCTCAATAAAGCTGTTATTTTAAAAAGAAGTAGACTGAGGCCCATCCCTGAGTCGTTTTCAGTGAGTCCATGGCACTCATCGCTTCCTTTTTAAGTGCTCACAAACCATCCTTTGCTAATACTACATCCTGGGCTGGTCCATCTGTGATTCCTATGCTCTGCCCACTTCCTGGAAACCCAGGAGCCCCTTGCTCATTTCCAGACTTGGAAAACCTGTCTTGGTGTTGAGTCCTCAGAGCTCATCAGCAGACCTCCAGGGGGTCTCATCTGCATCCTTTCGTACCTTGCAGTATAAATCTTCCAGGCAAGGAGCAGTGCCCGCTGGGAGCACAGAGCTGCTGGAGTTAGAAAATATTCAGCAGAGGGAGGTGACATCAGGCGAGCACCAGAGGAGGATAGACAATGGGTGCTGTGGAGCTCAGAAGAGGAAGGGGGCAGCTCCCAGAGCTCTGGGGCACAGAAAGGGCACCGAGAAGAGCAGGGAGGGGGTGTCCTGTGTGGGAGGAATGGCATGAGCTGGCCACTGCAGCTGGCACCGAGCACATTGGGGAGAACTGGGCCTCCTCTCCAGCCCGACCGCATGGGCTCTGAATACCACCAGCCCCCGGAGCGAGATTTCTGGTTGCCCACAGGCTACATTTCTTGGTAGATGATGGTATGGTTTCCAACAATGGTGGGGTTTTGTTGTTGTTGGAGGGGGCGATAGATCATGAAGAAGCCTGATTTGTTTATTTATTTAACTTTTTTATTATGGCAAAATACATATAAAATTTACCATCTTGACCATATAAGTTACAGTTCAGTGCGTATTCACATTCTTGGGCATCCTTCGCCACCATCTGTCTCCAGAACCTTTTCCTTATCCCAAACTGACACTCTACCCATGAAACAACAACTCCCCTCTCCCCCTTCCCTTCAGCCCCTGGCAACCACTGTTCTACTTTCTGTCTCTATGAGTTTGGCTATTCTGGGGATATGAGTGGGATTATGCAGTACTTGTCCTTTTGTGTCTGGCTTACTTCAACCCTAGCATAATGGTGTCAAGGTTCGTCCATATTGTGGCATGCATCAGAATTTCATTCCTTTCTTTTTTTTTTTTTTTTTAAAGATTGGCACCTGAGCTAACATCTGTTGCCAATCTTCTTCTTTTCTTTCTTTTTCTTCTTCTTCTCCCCAAAGCCCCTCAGTACATAGTTGTATATTCTAGTTGTGAGTGCCTCTGGTTGTGCTATGTAGGACGCTGCCTCAGCATGGCCTGATGAGTGGTGCCAGGTCCACACCCAGGATCCAAACTGGCAAACAGGATCCCCGGGCTGCCAAAGTGGAGCATGCGAACTTAACCACTTGGCCACGGGGCCAGCCCTTTTATTGAAATAATATTCTATTGTATAAATATATACCACATTCCATTGTATGGATATACCACATTTTGTTTATCCATTCATCTTTCCATGGATACTAGGGTTGTTTCCACCCTTTGGCTAGTGTAAACTGATTTGTTTTTTAAAACAAGGTGTTCATACCTGAGCAACAAGCCATCTCTGGGTTACGAAAAATAGGATGGACTGGAAGGGAGGGGAACCAGGGAGTCTGTGAGAAAACGCTGTATCTGCCCACGTGTGTAGAGAAGAGGGAGGGATGGAGTGGCCGGCAGAAGGCTGAAGAAGGCTCCCACGGGGCTGGCCCAGGCACTCGGGAATAGAGGGCAGGGCCGGGATCCCCCATCATAGTGAGGCTGGGTTTGTTTCCAGGCGGGCGTTTGGGGGGCTGGAGGAACAGCCAGCAGAGGTGCTGGCTCTGTGGCCAAACCTCGGCCAAGAAGGTAAAGACAGGTCCCCTCTCAGCAGTCACTCACACATATGTGACTCTTCAGAGTTGGAGGCTGAATGAATGAGCCAGAGGACAAAGCACAAAACCAGACCGGGGCTGATTCACAGCCACGTGCAAGGATGGGAACCAGCTTCCACAGACAGGAGACCAGGAGGGCGAATGGAGAGGTCCGTGGAAATGGGGGTGGCAGAGACCCATGAGGAGGCTTCCGAAATTCCCAGTCACTCCGTGTGGATGCAGTGGGTGTGTAGGATGCTCTTGTCTAGATCAGGAGGTTCTGTCGATGTTTGTTGACCAAAACTGGGGAAGTAAAGGTAAACTGGCATGTTTTTCGTCTTTGAGAAACTTACGGCCTAGGTAGGACATAAAAGACATGAAAACAACCGGATGGTACAAGATCCACTTTGAATCAGATCGTGCAGAACCCAAAGGTGTTTCGAGAAGAGGGTCCCATCTGATGCGGTGACCAGGTGGGCCCTGCAAAGCAGGAGGTGTTTGAATCATTTTTCAATAAATGAGGCCAAAAGAACGACACGTTTGGGGGAGTAACAAGTGTCCTTCCATCCTGGCTCTGGCCATCCCTCACCAGCATCCTTCCTTTGACCTCGCAGGTACGATGCTGGACGGGACGGCTTCATTGACCTGATGGAACTGAAGCTGATGATGGAGAAGCTGGGGGCTCCCCAGACCCACCTGGGCCTGAAGAGCATGATCAAGGAGGTGGACGAGGACTTCGACGGCAAACTCAGCTTCCGTGAGGTACCTGCGTCCTGCTGGCCCTGAGCCCCTGGAGGGGGAGTGCCCCGAGAGGACCCTCAGATTTACAGTCCCCTGGCTTTGGCTTCTTAGGGTGCTGATTGGATGTTTAACTTACAATCCTGCTTTTAAAAATATCTTTAAAGAGCTAATGAATTGCCGTGCTGGCGTGGGAAAAGGCTCAGTAAGCAGATTGAAAGTCACTGTGGGGAGGATGACCTCATTTGGGTACAAACCGGTAAGGGTTGACAAATCTGGAAGGATGTTCACCAAAATATTCATGGTGGATATTTGTGGGTGCAAAAGTTTGATGGTTTTATAATTTCTATTTTTTTATATATTAAAACTTTTAATTTTTACAATAAGAATTTAAAAATCATTTTTAAAAAAGCGGTTAAATAAAGGGTCTTGCTCTTGCCCATGGGCTCCCCTCCTCCGTGGGCTTTTTCGTCTTTGAACCCCTGAAATTGCAGGCGAAATTTTGTGTACACAGATGTCTTCCTGGAAGGGTGTATGTAGATTCATAGCCTGATGCTTAAATGGGTAGAACCTTGATGATAAAGCCATTTCTATTTTGGGAAAGAGTCTCAGAGCCATTGGGTTTCTTCCATGCCATGGATGCAGCTCCGTAAGGAAGAGAATTCCATGCTTTGTCTGTTTGAGTTTTGTTGAAAGGCCTCTACATGTGTCAGTGTGACCTGGTATTAGAATAACTTTGGTGACGACATCTGGCTCAATGCTCAGAGCATTAGTCCAGCTGCTGCATACTGAGAACCAGGCCTGTCTCAGCTGGGCCCTCGGGAGCTGAGAGAAGAGAGGTCTGTCCTTGCTTCCTGGTGTCTAACCTTGGTTGTTCCAGAAATGGTGGAGCGCTGGAGTCCTGGTTTCTGATGGCGAGAACTTCGGCCATGTACTCGTCTTCTGTCCAGGCTACCGACGGCTGTTGGATGCTCTTCCTGGGGGTCTCTAGCTGAACTGGCAGCCATGCGTCCCCTGCCCAGCTGTGACAAAACCAGCCTTGCTTCTCACTGCCCAGGAATCAACTCCAGATTCTCCTGTCTCTTCCTTTCCTGAACCAGCAGACGTGGAGATAGAAGATCACGGAAAGCCTGTGTTGGGCATAACCCTCAGGATAATCTAGTCCAGGCTTCTCATTTCAGAGCTAAGGAGATAGACGGCCGAAAGGCTTGGCACCCGCTTGAAATCAGGCCCCTACTCAGGGCTGGGCGTGCGTTGCAGCTTCTGTGACACACAGCCTCCTCTTGTCTCTGGCTTCACAGCTGCCCCTCTGGCTTCATCGCCTCTCATTTGGTTCCTTCGTATCATTCGTGCATCATGCTGGGCACTGACTCTGTCCAACGCAGGTTCCCCTGGGGGATCAAAAGTAAAAGCTTTTGCCTTGGTGAAGCCCTGTAATGCTGGGGAAGCAGCTGCTGTGCAAAGTGGTGACCTCTGGGACACAGAAATCGAGAGGGTGTTTGGAGGTCTGTGCAAGTCACCAACTGAGCTAAGACACGATCCTCCCCCGCTTTTTACTGAGAGGCCCTCCGAACACGCTCCTCCCTGAGTCCAAGATGCTTGGTAAGCTTTGGGTTAGCTGCTGGTTTGCCCATTTCCTGCAGACAGTGGACATCGGAGGCTTGGCAATCTCCAGAGGGTTCCTGTTGTGGGTTCTCAACCCGCCTACAAAGCTTCGGTGACATTCACATTCAGTCTTTGTCAGCTCAGAGCCCCACTGTGGTCCCATCTCTAGCAGTTTACCTAAAGGTGCAGGACTTGGAAGTGTAGACACATTTGCCATTACTACTCCACAGCCCACCCTCCTGCTTTAGGTACAGCCACGCGCCACGTAATGACATTTCGGTCAATGATGGACCACATATATGACGGTGGTCCCATAAGATAAGTACCATAGAGTCTAGGTGTGTAGTAGCTGTACCATCTAGATTTGTGGAAGTGCGCTCTGTGATGTTCACACACAGATGAAATCACCTAATGACGCATTTCTCAGAACGTGTCCCCGTCGTTAAGCGATGTTGACTGTGTTTCACTGATGGTTTCCGCTGGTGTTGTAAGCCGCTAGAGGGCCAGTGCTGTGCTTCTGTCATGACGAGGGGCTTCCAGTCAGCCCTCCGTCTGCCACTCAGAGCTGTGTAACTTGAGCAAGTTATTTTACTTCTGAGCCTCAGTTTTTCTGTCTTTAAGTTGGGATGTTAGTTAATAGAGTTCCCTCAGGACTGTTGCAAGAACGAAGTTCTCTTTCTGTGCCTGTATCAGTTAGAACTCTTGGTCGCAAGTGATGGAAAGAGAATGCCAACTAACAAGAAAAGAACAGACAACTATTGGCTCACATACCTGGGAGATGAAATGGAAGTGCTTTACATACAAGTAATCTAGGGTCTTGCTCTTGCCATATCTTGACTGTGCTTTCTTCTTTTTTCTATGCTTTTTTTTTAGTGAGGAAGATTGGCCCTGAGCTAACATCTATTGCCAATCTTCCTCTTTTTTTTGTTTTCTCCCCAAAGCCCCAGTACATAGTTGTATATCCTAGTTGTATGTCATTCTAGTTCTTATGTGGGATGCCACCACAGCATGGCTTGATGAACGGTGTGCACATCTATGCCCAGGATCCAAACTGGCGAACCACAGACTGCTGAAGCGAAGCACATGAACCTGACCACTCAGCCACGGGGCCAGCCCCCTGTGCTTTCTTCTATGTCCACCTCATCTTCTCCTTCCACGTAAGATGTTGTCCCTGGGGCCTGCCAAGATGGCTGCCAGCAGCTCCAGGTTATGTTGCCCAAGCTTAGCAACCCTAGGGAATAGAGGGTGTCTTTATCCCAGAAGAAGGCCTCTGATTGGCCCTACTAGACACATGCACATCTTGTGGACCAATCGTTGCATTCAGGGTACTGTGATTGGCTGAGTCCAGTCATGTGCCATAGGGCGCCATGGTCAACAGCCCCACCATCATCACATGGGACAGGGGTTGCCAGGTAGACAAAATTGCTTACTTCTACAGTTCTTTCCTCACAACCTGGCACTTAGTAGGTGCTTAATGAATGTGCTCCTTTTCTTTCTCTTTGGATTAGCTTGACCAAAGCATGTCACATCTGCTCTTTGATACAGAAGGTATGTCTCCATTAAGTACTATCTTGCTGCTTTTCCCCAGCATACAAGGGAATTGATCTTTCTTTTAAACCCATTTCTTTTCCAATTATAAAAATAATACATACACACTATGGGCATTTTAGAAAATGGCATACATGGAACTGTTAAAAATGATGCAGGAGGCCAGCCTGGGAGCATAGTAGTTAGGTTCACATGCTCTGCTTTGGCGGCCTGGGGTTCACTGGTTCAGATCCTGGGTGCAGACCTACACACCACTCATCAAGCCACACTGTGGGGGCATCCCGCATACAAGATACAGGGAGATTGGCACAGATGTTGTCAAAAATGATGATGCAGCACAGTGTTTCAGGACCAGAGAACAAATATTGACAACATAAAAAGTAGAGACGGGGGCCGGCCCCGTGGCCGAGTGGTTAAGTTCTCGCACTCCACTTCGGCAGCCTGGGGTTTTGCCAGTTCGGATCCTGGGCATGGATATGGCACCACTCATCAGGCCGTGCTGAGGTAGCATCCCACATAGCAGACCCAGAAGAATCTACAAATAGAATAAAGAACTATGTACTGGGGGACTTTGGGGAGAAGAAGAGGAAGAAAAAAATAGGGACAAAAGCAGATTATGGAACTGTACATAAAATAGGAGTGTTTGCATTTATGGTTTGTGTGTGTATGTGCACAGACACGTACAAGAAGTCATAAGGGTGGATCAAATGTTCACGATTCTACCTCCGTAGCTCTGAGGCTCTGGAATTGGACTCCAGGCCGTCCTCACCTCATTCTCCTTTGGAAGCAGACAGCGAAGACCTAATATCCACCTCTCTTTTCCTCATGGTGCTTACTAATTCCATTCCATCTCAAAGCAGAACTGAGACAGATGCAGTGGAATTGATTGGACCACGGATGGACCCTGGCCAATCTGGGTGAATTGGTTCTGCAGGTGGCGGTTCCTGGAGGAGTAACTCAAGAGTAGGGCGTCTGTTCTCTATCATGAGGCCCAGACCCGAGAGCTATAGAGGGAATGCTGCCTCTAACCCCAAGAGCACTGCCTCTCCCACTTCCACTCCTCTTCCAGGTCGCTGTATTTTGCCCTTGGGTTTTCAAGATATCCTTTTTATATAATGAATACCTTCTTTTTGCTTAAGCCAACAAGTTTGTTTCTGTCACTTGCCATCTGAGAGCTTTAACTAATACAGGGGCAGTGTTGGCATCACCAGTCAGAGCCATGAAATTAAAAATTTCCTCAAATTTATCTGAAGCAATTGACACTTTGTATCTGAAGTTGCTTTTCAGCTGTGTTAGTTCTCTGTCTGTTTCTTTGTTTTCTGCTTCTCCTCCCCCTCCCTCCCCTTTGCTCATAGTCACAGCCAGGACACTTTCCAATTCTCTACAACATACCAGTCTTTGTGGGCTATAAATAGGGAGACAAACAAGGCTGGCTGGTTGGAGAAATTGTCATTCGGGGGTTGGTGATTGTAATAAAATTAAATGGGAATGTCTGGCATGCTTTCTGGAAGGCTGAACATTTTCAGGTTGAGCTGGATTTTTTTCTTCTTCTTCTTTAACTGGCTGGGGCAGGGGGACCCCTAAGTTATGACAGGGCTGCTGTTGGTCATTTGCTGAGCTGGCAGAGTGAGAATGATCACACATGGCCAGGATCTGCTCTGGTTAAAAGACCCGTGAGGAATACTGTAAGCCCTTCTGCAAACGTGGAGGAACATTGTCATCTCCGCTGTAGGTGTGAGAGAGCCCCCGAAACCACTTGGATTGTTGCTAGGCGGGAGGCGCTGCTCCATCTTCCCTGAGCTGCCTCCCTGGGCCCAGGAGAATGGCTGGGTGGAGGGGCTACCTGTTTTGTGTTCGCCTTATGGAGCAATGGTGGGGAGGGCTTCTGTAACTAAATGCTTTAAGGATGGGCAGGGTACCAAGGGACAGGTACTTCACTCCTTCCCTCCTTGCCTGGCTCATATTTAAAGCCCTGATCTTTGCTGCTTCAATCTCTTCTGTGAGAGCTTGACCTAAACTGGCCTCCCATCCCCCTTGCCCTCCATCCTATTCTTGGGGGGCCTCACCTCTTTCAACAGGCTTGTTTTCCGAGACCTCTAGAACCACTGTTCCGGCTCCAATAGCCTGCAGCAAACTGGGTCTTTGCTGGCCTCTAGTGAGAGAATTTGAAGCTGCAGGTGGGTGAATGTAGCATTTGTGTCCGAACAAGTTGACGGCCGTCGCCTCTGCAAAGCTACAAGTCTTTGAGCATCTCGCTTCATCTCTTGCTTTGTGTTTGGCAATATCCACGGTGGAGTTAGGACCCTGAAGCAAGAATTACAAAGAAAGGCTTATTAGCAAGGTGTTTGGGAGTGGTGGTGCTGGAGGCAAGACTTTCTCTTCATGAAACACTTCCCTTTGGGGATTAAGAGTCTTGGTAGTAAAAGACACCCAAGTTGGCATTTGGAAAGTCTGCCGAAGTTGTTTAACTTCCCACTCTACTTTAGGTAATGTTCTTTTCCCTTGGGGGAGCCATTTTTTAGAAGAGAGGGTCATGAAAAAAACCCCTGAAAACCTGAAATTTCCTGTTAGGCACACGTATTCTAGGTAGCACCAGAAAACCTGGAGAAACCTCTTACTTCGATGACTCAGAATGCATCAATTTATATTCTTTCCATATGAAAAAATAACTGTAGAAGTTGGAGAGTGGTTGCTTGAAAAATTCACAAAAATTCTTTAAAGAAGAGAAGTAAAAAGCCATAAAATTGCCTTGGGGGAGAAGGATGGGAAGACAAAGGTACTGCCCTTTCAGCTTGGCCTATTTATTTACTTAAAAGTGTATTCTCTGGAGGCTTTAGTACAAGTTGGCTTTAAAGATGCATTCTTTCAGATCACATTTTTGAATCTAGAGGAAGAAGATGGATTATTCAATAAATGATGTGGGGATTACTAACTAACCATTTGGAAGAAAATAAGGTTAATGATCAACCTCACATGATAGATCAGAATAAATTTCAGAGATTAAATATTTACATGTTAAAAAAAAAGTAGACCAAAACATAGGCGATTGTTTCTGTAACCTTGGTGGTGAGAAAGGTTTTTCTAAGCATGACACTGGTGAGAGAAAAGAAAAAGACTGGTAGAGTTTATACAAAATTTTTGAAAGTCAAAAATTATCATAAACAAAATTAAAAGGCAAGTGACAGATCTAAAGGATTTGAAACATACAGGTTCTATAAAGATCTCTTAGAAAACACTAAGAAAAGTAAACAATCAAATACAAAAATGAGACACAAATGGAAAATAAGAATGATTAAAAAACATCAGAGGGGCCAGCCCAGTGGCGCAGCAGTTAAGTTCGCAGGTTCTGCTTCGGTGGCCTGGGGTTCACGGGTTCGAATCCCAGGTGCGGACATGGCCCCGCTTGGCAAGCCATGCTGTGGCAGGCGTCCCACATATAAAGTAGAGGAAGATGGGCACGGATGTTAGCTCAGGGCCAGTCTTCCTCAGCAAAAAGAGGAGGATTGGTAGCAGATATTAGCTCTGGGCTAATCTTCCTCAAAATAGAAAAAAATCAGAAATATTAAATTATTTAGTTTAAAAAAATAGTACATACAAGTCTGTTGGAGTTTTTCTTTCACGGCTGTAAATAGGACAATTGGCAATTTTTTGCTTTTACAGATAATGCTTCTTATACTGCTGTGTAAATGTCTCTGAGGGATAGATTCCCAGCAGTGGAATTAATGTTTGGGAGGGTCAAAGCATTTTATTCTTGATAAATAGTTCCAAAGTGCCCTCCAAAAAGTCTGAATCAATTTATACTCTCATCAGCTAGATAGGAACGTGCCCATTTCCTTGTGAAAAATGGGCACGTTTTCATTTTTGACAGTGTGATAAGGGAAAAAATAATTGGTCACACGCACACATTTACACCCTTTTTTTATAGGCTTGGCAGTAATGAATTTAGCTTTGGCTAGGCGGGATTGTTGTAAATCTCTCCGGGAGGTCGACTCTGAAGCGAATCCGTCTTTCTGTGCAGTTCTTGCTCATATTCCACAAGGCCGCAGCGGGGGAGCTCCAGGAGGACAGCGGGCTGATGGCGCTGGCGAAGCTCTCCGAGATCAATGTTGCCCTGGAGGGCGTCAAAGGTGCCAAGGACTTCTTTGAAGCCAAGGTATGTGCCTCCTTCCTGTGCAGCACAGTCGCTCCCTCCCTCTGTCCTGCCCGACAGGAGCTCCCAGGCAGTGACTCACCTATTAACACTCTCAGGACAAGCAGAACAGCAAGAGCTTAAGATGCACATATCATGTGTGATTGTGGGCAAATGAGAGTGGGTCTGCGTGTAATCTGAAAATTGAAAACAAGACAGAAACACAACCAAGTGGTTAATGCATTTGATCCTGGTTTCAGATTCAGAAGGATTTGCTGGTACAGTGCTCCCAGATGACCTCTCAATCCAGGCTTTCCTGAAGAGTTCCTCTCTACCCCAAAGCACAGTTGAGTCGCTTATGCAGCTCCCTCCACGTTTGCATCTTAAATGCCTGTGCACAAATGAGTGCATATTGGGGCCAGAGGAGGGAGCCTCAGTGTCTTGTCCTGAATTGGTATTTGCTCCATTGACAGTGTTGGGGGTTGGGAAGGAATCTCCAGCACAGCGTCGCAGAGCCCTTCTAGGTGCTTCCATTCATACCTGCGTCCATCCAGTCGTTGAGCATTCATCGAAAGCCTCCCCCTTCTTGGGTGCTGTCATTTTCATCTCCATAGAGCACCTCTGCAGGAAGAGAGATCAGGAGAGCCCTCCAAATTCCCTGTCAACCACAGCAGTGCAGTGCAGCGGGTAAGGCTGCCTGGGTTCAGCTTCTGCCTCCTCCACTTACTGACCCTGTTTCCTGTCTGTGCCTCAGTTTCCTCATGTGTACAATGGGAGTGATGAGAGGATGGCCATGAGGATTAGTTGAGTTCATGTATATATAGTGTTTAGCAAGTGCCTAGCTCACCATGAGCGCTCTGTACATAACATGGGCTGTTGCGACTCCCTGCCACTCCAGGCAGGAGCCAGCCCCTTGGGGAGTTTTGGCTTATTCTAGGAGTTTACCCAGAGGCAAAGTGTCCTTGGTGACATATCCCAGCCTGCTCGGCCCCTAAGCAGGACTCTCTTCTCACTTCTCCGGGATGCTGCTTGGAGGCAGATTCCGTCTTTCTGCCAGAATGTAAACCATGAGTGTGGTGGGCTCTTCATGCCTGGATTCCTGCTGCTGTCCTCTGACAGCTTCAGGGACAGGCCAGCCGCTCATGGCGCCTCAAGGCCAGCATCGTGTGTCCAATCCTGAAAGTGGTCGGTTCCTTCCTTTGTGACTTGACACTGATTTGACCCAGCTCTGACAAGGCCAGGCACCACGTTAAGCAAGGAGATACAACTCCTGGACAAGCGTGTAGTAGCCCACACTTCTGTCCTCCCCAGTCTTTGAAAACAAACTCTCAGCCTTGACAGGGAGGAAGTAGAGAGGAGGCAATGGTGACTTCTGGTGGGATGGGTCCTCTCGGTTCATCGATTGAGTCAATACTTGCACATCCCCTGTGATGCCTTGGGCAGGGGCCTGGGATTGAGACCCCAACTTAGCAGGACCCTGTTTCCAGTCCACCCCTGCAGGGCAGTGTGCCAAGTGCTCTTGTCAAAGTCCATAGGAAATCACCAGGAAAGTCTTATCTGGGCATTCCAGACCTGATAGAGTCTGGCTCTGATCCCCACTCCAGACTCATCTACCCTCTGTGCATTTCTTCAAGTGCTGCCAAGCTTTTCACAACTGGCCTCAGTACCTGTTGCTTCCTCTGCCTGCAATGCCCCATCCAAATGCCTCTTCTAGAGAACTCTACTCATTCTTTGGGACCTACTGTAAAGTGTTGCCTCCTCTTGTCTGTTTTCCATGATTATCCTTGCCTAGAAAGTCCATCTTCTTCTGCATGCCTCTATTACAAGTGGAAGTGGTCTGATAATTTATTTGTTCAAGGTGTTCTTGGACACTTGTGGTAAGAGTACAAATTGACCCAACTTTTTGGAGAGTGGTTTGGGGCTAGCTGAACACATTTCATATCTTTCGCCTCTGGAATTCTGCCTCTAGGATTTTATGCTTCAGAGACACACATGCAAATGCACATAGATGTATAGACAAGAATTTTTGTACAGCATTGTTGGTAATAGAGAAAAATCGGAAACAATCGAAACTTCCATTCCCAGGGAGTGGAGTCCGCTGTGGTGTACCCACACATTTGCACATCCTGTAGCTGCTTGTATGTGTGGACAGGTGTCCAAATGAATTAAGCAAAACAGTGTTTTGAAACCCCATTTTGCTAAATATTAAGTACAACCTGGGTAATTATATACCAAAGTATTAGTAATAGTTATGTCTGAGGGACTTATTTTTTATATTTTTGTAGTGTTTTATAACATGTGTGCCTTATTTTTATAACCAGGAGAAAAGATGAAAAGAATACCAATAAAACTTTGTGAACTTGTCATGTTTATATGTCTGCCTCCTCACCCAGACTCAAAGGCAGAGTGGGTGTATTATCTTCGTAATTACAGTGCCTGGCGTATAATGGCCCTCAGTAAACGTTTGCGTGAATGACGAATGGAGGGCATCATCACTTGAATTTGGGAGAGGGCCATAAAGGAGCTGACATTTGTGACAGGTGTTCAGAGATGAATGGGGATTCACCTTGTAATCAAGGAAGGGAAGGCGTGCCTGCGTGGGAACGGCAAGAGCAAAGGCTCCAAGGCATGGGGGAGGTCAGGAGTGTCGGAGGCTGGCTCCTGCCCACACTGGATGCAATTGGACAGGGAGGTCTGGGCTCCCCTACAAGTCGGGCCTTCCCCAGCCTGCTGACCAACAGAATTGTCTGCAGACCAGCTTCCCAGGCCTCACCCAGATCTACCTGGGATTTCTCCGGGGTGGCACCCAGGAAATGTGGAGTTGAACGAGCTCTGCTGGTGGATCCAATGCACAGCCAGGCTTGGAAAGCATAGCTGCAGGCCCCGAGGCCCTCAGAGGTGTTTGAGCGGGACCTTGACGTGATCAGCAGTGGGCACTACGGGAACAGACTTGCCTGGGGAGAGGCTGGACTCAGGGAGCCTTCCGTAGATGTCTGGAGAAGAACTGTAGGTTCATTGAAGGTAGTGCCAATGGGGCTGGGGAGGAGGTGGAGATGAATCCCAAACTGTAGAACTCTTGGTATTTATGACCACTTGATGGGAGGTGGGAAGTGAGATGCCACTAGGCTTGTGAAGCTGTGTGGTGAGCGAACCACATGGTATTTTTTTAAATCAAGACAGGACCCCCACCCCCACCCCCAGAATGGAAATGGTTTGAGGAGGAAAAGTTACAAACTGGGTTTTACTGTTAAGTTTGAGGTGACTTCAGGCAAGAGAAAGGCATGCCCTGTTGTTCGAAAAGCACAGTGTTGGTTGCGGACAGTTTCTGTTCACGTCCTGTTGGACATAACGTGGCCACACCCGGCTGCCTGGGAGCTACAAGATGCCTTTTTTCCTGGGGATCCGTGTGCCCACCCAGCAGGCTCCTCCCCTTCAGTTCCCATTCACCTCTTACCCGATTGCAGTCTGCTCTCCACAGTGAACCTGGACTCTCAAAAATCTCCACGCACCCGTTTGCTGCACCCAAGACCTTTGCTCTCGCCTCATCTGATTTACTCTCTTCCTGAAATTGCTCCTCCTCCAAAATAAGATTTTCTCCAGGGTTTCCTTGTGTCTCTGGTTATTTCCTTCCCCACAGTCCAGTCACCATTATGTTTCCACTATTAGTCAATGTCCCCTAGTTCTTGGGTTTCAACTCATATCTCCGAAGATAGCTCCTGTGGTCTGTGTGGATGGGTGTCCATGAAGCATCCTTTTCCTCCCTTCTCTCTTCCTATGAGATGCTCCCCTGGCACATGTCCAAAAGGTCTAGGGGGCACTGACCCCACCCTGGGCTCCAGGAGAGAGCGCCCAATCGGAGTAATGATTTTCCAGCCCTTGTGAGTGGTTGGCTTAGCAACGGACGTGTGTGGAAGAGGTTATTCTGTGACCCTCAATATCTTGTATCCCTTTCTTCCCTAATGCAGAGTTACAAATAAGAAAACAATATGCTTCTTCAACATGATAAAATAATATTTACTTTCCTTATAAATATCAAGGCATCCTGTAAAACAATAATATTAAATAATGTTGTATGGTTACAGGAATAAACAAATCAGGTAGTGGAACAGGATAGGAAACAATAAAAACAGATCTCCTTCATGTGGGAATTTAGTATATGAAAAAGATCATTTTCAAATCAGTCGGAAAATAACGGGCTCTTCAATGACAGGTGTTGCAACAATTGGCTATCCACTTAGGAACATTAAGTAAAGTCTCACTTTATACTTCCTCACTAAAATAAATTGCAGGTGAGTTAAAAGAGCTTAATTTGAAAATAAAACCATAAATGTATCAGAAGAAAATACAGGAAAATGGGTTTACAACCTTGGTGGTATAGAAGCCCTTCTTAAACATGATATAAAATACAAAAGCCAGAAAGGAAATGGTTGAAAACTTTGATTATATCCAAATTTTAAATATTTGTATGGCCCAAGATACCTTAAAGTTAAAAGAGAGCAAAGAACTGGCTGAAAGTAACTGAAAAATGTATAACAAGGGGCTAAGACCTAAATTATATAAAGAATTGCAAATTAAAGGGAAAAAAACCAGCTGAATAGAAAAACGGGCAAAGGATACAAATGGGTAATTCACCAAAGAGGAAATAAAGGAAAGTGCCAATTTTTTTGTCTATCAGATGGGCAAACAGGAAAGAAGTTAGTGATAAGCGTTGGCGAGGTCGTGTGGAAATGAATACTTGCATTCTGTGACAGTGGGGGTGTAAATTCGAACAGCTGCTTTGGAGAGCAATTCAGCAGTCTCTATTAAAATAATGTACACGCCCAATGTGTTTGGAAATTTTACCAAATTGATGAGACACAGACAGAAAAAGAGAATCTGTTCTAGATTAGAGGATTTTAAGATGGATTTGTCTGATACAGTCTTATTGAAGATAAATTAGGTTTAAAAAAGAAAAGGCACCAAATCCCATTCACAACACCAACAAACACATGTAATATTTGGAAGTAAGTTTAGAATGATTGATTTAGAGAGGTTAAAAAGTTTTAGCAGGTAACATAAAAGCAGTATTGAATAAAAACCGAGGTATTCGGGGGCCGGTCAATGGCGTAGTGGTTAAGTTTGTGTGCTCCACTTCAGTGGCCCAGGGTTCTCAGGTTTGGATCCTGGACGCAGACACTGTTCATCAAGCCACACTGTGGCAGCATCCCACATACAAAATAGAGGAAGATTGGCATAGATGTTAGCTCAGGCACAATCTTCCTCAAGCAAAATGAGGAAGATTGGCAACAGATATTCACTCAGGGCCAATCTTCCTCACCAAAAAAAAAAAAAAAAACCCAACAACCAAACCAACACCAAACCCGAGGCATTCAGGGAAAACTGTGTATTGTAAAGATATCCTTTTGCCAAGGGCAGATGGGTGAGATCCCAATTAAAATCCCAGGAGGGAGTTCATTTTGTTTTTGTTTATGTTTTCCCTGAAACTAAACAATATTATTGTGAAATTGAAGGTAGAGAGTAAAATGGATATTTAGGCAGGGATGTTAAACAGTATCCCGGAACAGAAGTGAAGTGGAAGGACCCACCCCAGCAGCTAGGACCACTTGTAGCACAGCAGCAAAGAAAGCGATGGTGTCCTGGGTAACAGAAGGCAAACTTTGGAAGACCAAAGGAAGGAGTGTTTGCTGGGGCGTCCTGTCCCCAGCAGGACTAGGTGTCCATTTCACACAGCTCAAGAAAACCGAGTTCTGTTTGATGGGCTGCTCCATCTCCAAGTTTCTCTTCCCCTCTCTCACTCTATTGGTCGGTTTTTGCTGTTCCCCTGCAGGTCCAAGCCTTGTCCTCTGCCAGTAAGTTTGAAGCTGAGCTAAAAGCCGAACAAGATGAGAGGAAGCAGGAGGAAGAGAAGAGGAGGCTCCGCCAGGCGGCCTTCCGAGAACTCAAGGCTGCTTTCAGTGCATAGTCAGGCAACCTTGACCTCCGTCCACCGCTGTGCCTCACGGATGCCCCAGCTGCGAGAGCTGGCCAGGCATCCTCACTCCTGCTGACCCCTCACCCTAACCAGCCTCCACACCCACTGCCCAATGCAAACTCCTTAGCCTCATAGGGGTGACAGGAGATGCCTCTCATCCCAGTGTGGAAGCCCCTTCCTGGCACTCCTAGGATGAGCCAACAGCCCCCTCGCCTCTCTCTCCTGCCCACCTGCCTCTGTCCTTCTCTGTAGCCAGAACGTGCCTCTACTTGGCACCCTCTCCTTGTGCCTTGGCCCTTTACCATTCCATGTTGAAGAGTGGCCTGCTGGGTTAATTTGTACAGATACTTCCTTCTTTGGTGGTCCTCAGAGGAGATAGTCCCTGGAGGGCTATGATGCTAAATGCTGCCGTGTCCTTGGGTAATTATTCTCTGCACCTCTCTCCGGCATGTCCGCCTCGTCTTTGTTTCTCATTCAGCTTCCTGGTTCTCAGGCTGAGCCTGATTCTGTCAGTTGCTTTTGCATCTTCTTCTGTCCTTTGATGATGGTGAGGTTTAAGGAGAGCTAGGCTGGACCACTGCCCCCTCTCCAACAGTGGGCGTGGCATGCCACTGAGATGACACGCAATAGAGAAAAGATAGGAAGTTCTGTTTTTCCCATCACTTTCTCCTGTCCTCTTAGCAACCCCCATATCCTCCACCCTCTTTATCCCCCTCCATTCATTTCTTCCCTTTTCAGCCTTTTTTTTTCTACTCTTAAAGACTGTGCTACTTAACTGTAAGAATGAAAGAATACTTAGAAGTAATATTAATGAGTAGAAGAATTTCTGTTCTACATGATTCTATGCAAATTATATTACAGTAGACCCCTGACACTCCCAAGGGACAAACCCAGAGCCTTTCAAAATCCCCCCGAGTCATGACCGTCCTCATCATCTAGCCAGTTTCCACCATCGGGTCCTAGGCGTTGGGGTGAAGGTGTTCCTACTGCCAGCACAGATTTTTCTATGTTGTGAGTTCTTGGGATTGCTCACGAATGCAGCGGTTGGTTGTATTTTGAAAAGTAATTCCTAACATCATATTTGTTACTTCTCTTTTGTAACTGCTGTCTTTACAATAAAGAAAATATCTGCATTTCTACCTTACAGCTGTTTCTTTTTAAATAAACAGAGCAAATGGACTTGGCCATCACATCAGTGTGCTTCTAGTGTTTTTTGAATTGGGGGAGAGACACAAGTATTTTCTGTGGGGGCCACATCCAGCCCAGGGTCCCATTTGACACCGAGTCCCCGAAGTGGAGTTAGAAGTGGTACCTAGAGGGTAACTAGAGGTTGTGTGTCAGCTTCTCTTCCCCTTTCCGTCGCTGAGAATTCTTTCAGCTGCAAGTAAAATCTGTAGGTTAATTTCTCTTGCTTCCTAGACCCCTTGAAACTCTGATGAAAGCCAACAACCCCTCCCTCCCGTGTACAATTCCAGGGTATTTGAGGGACCCTGGTAAGGACCCCTCTCCTAAGAGAACACCCTTAGCTCCCCTGGGAAGATCATTTCTGTTTCTGCACGAACCCTAGATCTGTGATTCTCGGGCATCATTTTTCCAGGTAGGGTCACCCTCCAAACCTCCTCACCACAGGAAGTGGACTTGAAAAAGGAATGGAGACGCTCTCACCATACGATCCAGCAGTCATGTTTCTTGGTACTTATCCAAATGAGCAAAGGAGCTTTGTCCACACGAAAACCTGTGCGTGAATGTGTATAGCAGCTTTATTCATAATTGCCCAAAATTGGAAGCAACCAAGGTGTTCAACAGGTGACTGGATAAACAAACTGTGGTACATCCACACAATGAAATGTTAATTCTGCAATGAAAAGAAATATTATTGAGCAATAAAATACAATGAGCTATCGAGTCACAAAAAGACATGGAGGAAACAACTGCATGTTGCTAAGTGAAAAAAGCCAATCTGGAAAGGTAACATACTGTATGATCACAACTATGTGACATTCTCGAAAAGGCAACTATAAAGACAATAAAAAGATCAGGGGTTGTCAGGGTAGAGGGGAAGGAGGGATGAATAGGTGGAGCGCAGGGGACTTTTAGAGCAGTGGAATTTATTCTGTATGATACTATAATGGTCATAACACATTTGTCAAAACCCATAGAAAGTACAACACAAGACTGGACCCTAATGTGAACTATGGCCTTTAGTTAATAATGTTATCAATATGGGCGCATCAGTTGTGACTAATGTACCCCACTAAGGCAAGATATTAATAATAGGGAAATCCGGAGGGGGAATGGTGAGAGAGGTATAGGGAAACTCTACACTTTCTGCTAAGTTTTTCTGAAACCTAAAACTGCTCTATAAAAGTCTACTAATTAAAAAAAAGAAAGAAGAAGGAAGGAGGGGAGACAACAGCGTAATTACTTCAAATATCCTTTCGCCTCTCTGCACAGCTAGGCCAGTGGAAGAGCTAACAACTCTTGATTGCAAATGATAGAAAATGTAACACAAAAGGACCTCAGACAAAGGACAAATATCGGGTCTCGTAACTACAAAGACCAGAGACAGGACTTCTTTGCTCCTCTTGGTCATGAAGTCCCGTAGAGGTTCCCTTTGCACCTCTCCCCTACAGTCCTCATCTCCATGGCCTTGGCCTCATTGGTTTTCTTGGGTCTCTACAGTGACCCCCTAAGTGGTTTCCCTCTCTCAGTTTACCCCGATTGTCCACTCTGCAGCTAGAATAATCTTTATAAACTGCGCACTGTTCCTAACACCTCCCCTTCAGTTTTTGGCTCCTCATTTTCAGGATCTGGTCCCTGCTCACCTCTCCTGCCCCATCTCTTCCCCCTCCTCTCTCCTCTCTGCTTCCAAACTGCACACTCCATGTATACGCGGTCCCTAGCAGCTCCTAGAAAGCGCCACTCCTCCAGGCTTTTGCACACGCTGCTTCCTCTGCCTGGCATTCCCTCCCTCCCTTCCCGTGGCAAACTACTCTTCCCGTTGTTTATGACTCAGCTCAGAGATTATCTTCTGGGAGCTCTCCTGATGCTCCCAGGCTATGTGAGGTCCTGCTTCTCAGGGTTCCTATTTCACCCTGAGTTTTTCTCTACTGGAATCCTATGGCATTATGCAGTATCTTTCTCTCCATTTCTCATCCTCCTCCTTTGGACTATGAACTCTTTGAAGGGCAGAAACTCTGCCCCTAGCCTACTGCCGAGGGCCTAGAATGCTGCCCAGCATGTGACAGGCGCCCCTTGCATGTCTGTTTCACAAGGATGTACCAAGTTTGTTGGAGCAGACAGAGATGGGCAAGAGAGGACCACTGCCACTGACTCAAGGACCTTCTAAGCATCCTGACATGGGAGCCTGGCCTGAGGGGACAGCTCTGAAAGTGAGGACAGCAGAGATTGTGGGGCCATCCTTCTTACTGGAAAAGTGATGAGTCTATTCTCCAACCCTCCTTTGACTGAGCAATAGGGAAAACAAACAGAACAGATCAGGTCTGCCTCTGCCCTGGAGGCTGTGTGATGTAATGGCATTTGGAGTCAGACACTAGCTGATAACTTAGCCTCACTGAGCCTCAGTTTCCTTACCTGTAAAATGGGCACAATGATTGTCTACCTGGCAGACTACACACCTGGCTTATAGTTAGTGCCTGGGACATAACTGTCCCCTCCTATTTTCCACCCTCCACTACTGCAGTTCTGTCACCTCCTGAGCCCTGGGTCTCTAAAGTCACGTGCAAGGGATCCCAAGCCAGAGTGGCCCAGAAACGCTCAGCTCTGGCTGTTGCCTTGGCCCCAAGTGCAGATGCCCAGTCACTCAGCTTCTCTGTTCTTTTGAGGCCCCTTTCCCAACCAGCCTGGGTAGATTTCTGCCAATCTGCCTGCTCACCTGCCACACCCCCTGCAGCTGGCAATCATGTGACCTGACATCTGTGGCCTTGTCCCTGCTCAGATTTCTCCTTGTTGACCCTGCCTCTCTACCAGGCCAGATTCTGGTCATGTCCCTGTCCAGCAGCCCGCCTGTACTAGAACAATGTTTCTGTAACTACCCTCCGGGTCCTGTGGTGGTGGTGGGGTCCTAGGGGGCCAGCCTAGGGTTCTGTAATTTAGGGAGGTGCTGAGGATGAGGCTTTATCAAGAGTCGGTTTCCTGCTCCCCTCCTTTCCTTTCCGAAACCAATCACTTCTGCCATGTTGTGTTGGTGGGAACGCATGTTGCTGTTGTCTTTTTGAAGGGCAATTTGGTAGACTGTTAAAATTAAAAATTGTATCTGTATTAGTTATTTATTTTTGTTTTGTTTTGTTTTAATTGGAGTATAGTTGACATACAATATTATGTTAGTTTCGGGCATACAACATAGTGATTTGACATTATATACATTATGAAATGATCACTGTGACAAGTCTAGTAACCATGTGTCACCACTCAAAGTTATTATGATATTATTGACTATAATCCCTATGTTGTACATTACATCTGCATAACTTATTTATTTTCTAACTGGAAGCTTGTACCTCTCAATCCCCTTCACCCATTTCGCCTATCCCTCTACCCCTGCTCCCTTCTGGTGACCACCAGTTTGTTCTTTGTATCTATGAGTTTGTTTCTGTTTTGTCTTGTTTGTTCATTTGTTTTGCTTTTTAGATTCCACATATAAGTGAAGTCATGTGGTATTTGTCTGTCTCTGTCTGAATTATTTTACTTAGTATAATACTCTCTAGGTCGATCTATGTTGCCTCAAATGGAGAGATTTCATTCTTTTTTACGGCTGAGTTAGCTATTTATTTTTGCTTTAATAAGTCATCCCATAACCTAGTGGCTTAAAACAATAATTAACATTTACTATTTCACAGCTTCTGAGGGTCAGGATTCCAGAAGCAGTTTAGCTGGGTGGTTCTAGTTCAGAGTGTCTCATGAGGCTGCAGTCAAAATTCCAGTTGGGGCTCTGGTCACCTGAAGGCTTGGCTGGGGCTGTGAGATCTGCTTCCAAGGTGCCTCATTCATGCAGTTCACAGGTTGGTTCTGGCTGTTGGCTGGAGGCCTCCGTCACTTGCTGTATGAGCCTCTCCACTGGGCTGCTTGAGCATCCTCACAATGTGGCAGCTGATCTCCCTCAAAGTAAATGACACAAGAGAGCAGATGTAAGCCACAATGCGTTTTAAGACCTGGCTTCAGAAATCAGACTCTGTCATTTCCTCAACATCCTACTGGTTACACAGGTCAACCCAACTGATGAGAATCATTGGGCGCCATCTTGGAGGCTGGCTACTACAGAATCAGTCAGGCCCTTAATTGCTAATAACTGAATCTAAGTTGGACTGATTTAAGCAGAAGAGGAATTGATCAAAAAGACATTGAGGAGCTCACAGAATCACCAGCAGCTTGGGGGGCCAGGCTAAGAAAATAGGCAGGAGGCCAGGCGGCTGGGATGGCAGCCAAAAACACACCATGGGAACCAGCCAGGCATGGTGCCACTGCCCTGGCTGACCAGAACTTTGGGATGCCCTGCTTCTTCAGGTCCTTGCTCCAGAGCCAGAGTCTGAGGCTCAGCACAGTCACGTGCCCACGTGCTGGGGGTGGGAAGGCATGGTGTCTGGACTGTTTGTTTTCTGTAAAGGGAAGCAACTCTGCCTCTCACCAAGATTCTTATCTTTCCCAAACGTGGGAAAGTATTTCAGATGCAGAACAGTGGTGAAAGAGTGGCAGATGTCCACTGCAGAGATGCTTATGAGCTTTGACCCAGGATTTTACTGCCGGGAATTTACCCCATAGGTAAATATAAACACGAACAAGGGTATGTTTAAAGGGATACTCATCACCGCCTCGTTTGTAATAGCAAAAATACCGCAAACAATCAGGATATTTATCAGCAGAGCATCCATCAAGCATATTACAGTACAGACATGCAAATGGACACTGCTAGGCAGCCATTGAAAAAACTGTGGAGGACTGAAAGGCATATTGTTTCTTGGAAAAAGGTCAGGAGCAGAGCCGCATGCATAGTAAGGCTCAGGTGTTTTGTTTTGTTTTACATGAAAGAGATAACGCTGTGTCTCTGCCGATGTAGTCTAAGCTGCATGAGGTCAGTGACTGAGTGGGTTTGGGGGCAGCCCCTGTATCCTCAGCATTTGGTGATGCTGGGAAGGAAGAAGCACATCATACTTGTTTATGCATGCGATATATTGGAGAAAACTACACAAGAAACTATCAAGAGTGGGTTATCTGAGGGGAGGAGAAACTGAGGGTCCTGGGTAAGTCTAGGGGGGGAACTAAACTTTTTCCTTTATATGTTTTCAAACTCTAAAAATTTTAAAACCATAAACATGTCTTGCTTTACTACCACTACTGTTAACAACAGTTGACAAAAAAGAGAGAGGATTCTCTGACTACAAAGAGAGTGAGAAGAGCAGTTGAACACTTTTTTATTGCTTTTTTATGTGGGAACTCTCTGAGACAGCTGAAATATGAAATCCTAAATCTGCAAAAAAACTTGAGAGAAAACGAATAACATTTTGGGATGCACTGTGGGGCGTTTACGTGAAAAGATACATTTATTGTATTCCAAGAGAGTTTTTATGATTTAGTTTTCTTGGTATCCACCCGGAGGTTGGAAATGAGAAAAGCACTTAAAATATGCAAGTACTTTTATAATAAAAAATGTTTTTAAACATAAAAATGGATCTGTTTCCATAGTTATCATCTGAGCAGCCTTCGTCAATGTCTGCTCAGCTCTCTGGCTCCGTGTCTTCCCACACTTTCTTCTTCCCCGTGTTTTTTTATTTGGTTTTCAGTTGTGTGCCCAACACTCTCCATTACTCTCCCCAATCTGAGTGGCCACTGCCCTCTCCACTAACGAATCCGTCCTCCCTTTTTATCCACATTCAAACGTCTGCATCTGGAGAGACTTCCAGTCACCAATTCCGTGGCCATTTCCCCAGCCCTAGACTACCGGACAACACTGCAGATTTGGCATTGCCAGTCAATCTCTCACTCCCTCTGTTCTGAGACTGGCTCCTGCTTCAAGCCTGGTCCTACTTGTAACTGCTCTCTGTCCACCAGCTACACCTTGTCCTCTTGGGACAAGAGGACCTGCTTTTGAGATTCAGACATACAGTTTCATGTTTCAGTACTTTCTTCTTTTTTATTGCTTTTTTATTTCTTCTATTTTTGTCTGTCCCCCAGATAGTGCAGGACTATCTGGAGGATAGAAGCCCAAGATTAATGTGTCAGCAGGGTTGGTTTCTCCAGAGGGCTGTGGGGAGGAATCTGTCCTATGCCTCTCTTAGCTTCTGGTGGTCTGCTGGCAATCTTTGGTGCTCCTTGGTTTGTAGAAGCATGATGTGTTTCTCTGCCTTCATCTTTACATGGAGTTCTCCCTCTGTGCATGACTGTGTCTACATTTCTCCTTTTCATAAGGACACCAGTCGTATTGAATTATGGCCCACCCTAATGACCTCATTTTAGCTCAATTACCTCTTAAAGACACTGTCTCCAAATAAGGTCACATTCTGGGGTACATTCTGAGGTAAGGATGCCAACATATCTTTTCAGGGAACATAATTTGCTCCATAACAACGGTGTTCCAGTCACTATTGCACTGTAACAAATAACTGCAAAACTTAGTGGCTTACAACAACCATTTTATTATGCTCATGGAATTGATGGGTCAGGAATTCAGACAAGACACAGTGAGGATGCTTGTCCTTGCTTCATGATGTCTTGGATTTGGACCCAAGTCGCCTGGGGGTCACTCAACAACTGGGGTAGAACCATCTGGTGGCATTTTTCACTCAAATGTCTGGTTGTTGACGCTGGGACTTCAGCTGGGGCTGTTGAAGGGGGCAACTACATGGGCCTCTCCTTGTGGTCTGGGCTTCCTAACAGAATAGCTGTCTCAGGGCATTTGGACTTACTATATGGCAGCTCTTGCTTCAAAAGAGACTGTTTGAGGAAACAAGGTAGAAACTCTATCACCTTTATGATCTAGCATTGGCAGTCACTTCGTTTCACTTCCACCCCATTCTATGGGCTACAAGGGTCTGAGCAGAGGGGCATTAGACTCTACCTCTGGAAAGGGCAGTGGCAAGGTTCTAGAGCAGTATCTTGGATAGAAGCTATTGTTGCTGCCATCTTTAGAAAAATACAATCTGTCACAGTTGATCAACCTACATTCATTACACGTTAAACTCATTTCGGGCTGAACTCCTTACTCTCTCTCCCCCCATTGATCTGTTATTCTCAACTTCCTTATTTCTATCAATGATGCAACAAAGCTGAAACTTTGTTATTATCTCTAAGTAGGGCAGGCATCAGTCTACTGTCGTAATTTTAAAACCACGATTTAATGAAACATTGGAGAGACAGAGTGAGTAAAATGGGAAGAGGAAAGCACCCTTTCTGGGGAGCAGTCAAGAATTTATTTGATTCTATAGGTATTTATTGAGTGTCTACTGTGTGCTAAGACAGTGCCAGCTGCTGAGGATGCAAAGTTGAATAACACAGTATACGTAATGGTTAAAAGCACGGGATTTTGTTGGCTTTCGTCAGCATCATCATCATCCCTCAGATTCGGTTCCTGTTCTCTGGAAGCTTACAGTTTACAGCTAAAAATACAGCTAAGACACTCTGAAAAATAGTTTGGCATTTCTACAAACACCAGTGACCACCAATCCCATTCCTAGATATTTACCCAAGTGAAACAAAAATCTATGTTCACACAAATATCTGCATGTGAATATTTATAGCAGCTTTATTAATAATCTCTCCAAATTGGAAACAACCCAGATGTTCTTCACCTGGAGAATGGATAAACAAATATAGTGCACACATACAAGGAAATACTACTCAGCAATGAAAAAGAAGTGCTATCCTATAAGGACAGAAAACAGAACAGTGGTGTCGGGCTGGCTGGCGGGGTTAGGGCTAATGACAAAGGGTCACTGGGGGAACTTCTGTGGGTGATGGGATTGTTCCATACCTTGATTTTAGTGCGAGTTACACACAACCTGTGTGCATTTGTCAAAAGTTGCAGAACTGCACATTAAAAATGCTAAATGTTACTGTATGTGAATTATACCTTAATTATACACATATAATTACAGGCACAGGTATATACAGGTAGCATAGCATCAGAGAGGTGGCATGCCAAGCTGGTTAGGGACACGGGCTCTGCCATCAGCCAGCCTGGGCTAGGAAGTCCTGGCTGACATGTGGAGAATGTAAGTGCTTTTCTCTGGTGACTGGCTGGCTTTCTGTCCTACTCTGTAGCACTCTGGCCAGGGTTATAAGAGAGAATGCAAGTAAAGTGCTAATGGTGGGTGGCACAAGACAAGCATTAGGATTACTTTTCTTAAAAGTGACAGTTCAAGGGGTGAGTTCTTCTGTCTACGGGAGAGGGTTAAAGAAAGCTTCACAGAGGCAGTAACATATGATTTATGCTTTTAAAGATGAGTAAGAGTTATGCAGGTTGGTGAGAATTGGGATAAGTGTTGGAAATGGCATTGTAACGAGAGGGAACCAAATGGGCAAGGGTTTAAACAGAATGGCATATATATATATATATATATTTTTTTAGATTGGCACCTGAGCTAACAACTGTTGTCAATCTTTTTTTTTTCCTGCTTTTTCTCCCCAAATACCCCCAGTAGATAGTTGTACATATTTTTTTTAGTTGTGGGTCCTTCTAGTTCTGGCATGTGGGATGGCTCCTCAACATGGCCTGATGAGCAGTGCCATGTCCACACCCAGGATCCAAACTGGCTAAACCCTGGGCTGCTGAAGCGGAGTGTGCAGACTTAACCACTTGGCCATGGGGCCAGCCCCCAGAATGGCATACTTAAGGACCCTCCAGAATAACATATCTGGAGCATTAAGTTCAGGGGAGAAAGAGGAAGGGGAGAGGAACAATATGGACGATAGAAGGTCGAGAGTTCGGCAGAATGTGAAGGGCTCATTTGAGATTCTGCATTGCTGACAAGCTTCCAAATGATGCTGATGCTGCTGGTCCACAGACCACACTCGGAGCAAGGGCATAAAGCCCAAGGAAAAAAGTATTTCAGAAAATAGGGAGTGGTCAATCATGTTGAAGACGGGGAAGTGCTAAGCCAAGATAAGGGCTGAAAAACTCCAGTCATCAACTTGTAGGTTGAGGTGTCCTTAGGATAAGCAATAGGTGGATGGGAGTAGCCACACTAGAATAGTTAATGATTACTCGCCCAGGTGTGGGAATTGGGAAAGTGTTTATAAATAACTTTCCTGTGTAGTTTGGCTTTGAAAAGGAATAAACAGTAGGGAGGTAGTTGGAGGGGTAACTGTAGTTTTTAAAATTAAATTTTAAGGGGCCAGCCAGGTTGCGGGTGTATTCATTGGGTTCACACACTCTGCTTCAGAGCCCCAGGGTTCACGGTCTGATCCTAGGCAAATTGCTCATCAAGCTGTGCTGTGGCAGCATCCCATATGCAAAATAGAGCAAGATCGGCACAGATGTTAGCTCAGGGCCAATCTTCCTCACCAAATAAATAAATAAATAAATAAATTTTAAGATGGAAGACATTTGAATACTATTAAAAGCTGATGGGAAGGATCCTGTGAAAAGAAAAAGGAGATATTGAGGCACAAGGAAAGAAGGGGATGACCTGAGAAGAGTAGAGTTGCCAGATTCAGCAAATACAGATACAGGACGCCCAGCTAAAATTAGAACTTCAGAAAAACAACGAATAATTTTTTAGTGTATGTCCCCTGTATTGCTGGGCGTCCTGTACTTTATCTGGCAAACCCCAAATGGGAGATTTTTAGGCAAACGTGTTACAGCCCCGGATGCACTAGGAGGGGGTCAGAGCTCTTAAGTCCTTCCCAGCTGTCACATTCCAAAGACTCTAGAATGAATTCCCAGTTCTACCAGAACCGTTAACAAGTAGAGAAACTGCTTTCAACTTGAGCATCTGTCGCTTCCCCATTTTCTCTAGCATGGCAAATGGGCAGGAAATACTGGACGGAAAGCTGTGGAAAAGTTCTAGTTTGGAAAATCAGCTCGTCCATGATGCAATTTTTTTGAACCGCGAACGGACTCTGGATTGGGCGCCTAGGACGGTGAGTCACAGGGTGCCTCGGCCCGGGTCCAACTCTGGACACCAACTCGACTCAACCCAAGGACAGACCAGGGTCCCCGACCCCGCCACCCTCACGCGCCTGCGCCCTGCCGCCGCCCTGCCGCCTCCAGCCTGACATCCGGGGCTCGGGAGGGGGCGTGTCCCGGGAAAAGGGGCGGGAGCAGCGGAAAGGAAGGATGTCGTGGGAGGCTGAAGGAACAGGGAGAGAGGCGGGGCGTGGCGGGGGCGGAGCAGGGGGCGTGGCGGACGCGCGCGCTGTCACGTGACGCGCGTGGCGACGTGTCGGCCATCTTGTGTTGTTGAGGCTGAGGACTGACGGGTTCTGAGAGACTCCCTGTCCCGGACCGCAGGTAACCAGCCGCTCCGTCTCGCTCCCCCGCCTGGCCCGGCTCCGCGCCCCCGCTCCGCCGCCCCCGCCGGGCCGCCAAGGCCTGCCGCCCGCGCTCGCGTCCCCCTCGCCCTGGGCGGCCCCGGCCCCGCCGCATGGGCACCCACAGGCCGCCCCGGCTGCGGCCGCGGCCGGGCGGGCGTCAGGAGAGGGGACAGGTCAGGTGCGGGGCCGGAGGGAGCCTCCTCCCCGGCGGGGGCCACGCCGGGCCCGGGCGCGTATCGGCCGCGGCGCCCGGGCGCCCCCTTCTCCCGGGCCGTGGGCATCGCGGGGGTGCCGGGGAAGCGAGGAGGGTGGCGGGTGGGCAGTGTCAGGCCGGCTTGCTCGGGGCCGGAGGGCTCGCCATCGGCTACCTGCTTCTCGGGGCCGCCCGCCCGCTCGCCCAGCCTCGGGGTGCCCGGGGAACAGCTGCTGCGGCCAGACAGCTGCTCCCGCCGGCCCTCCTCCCCACACCTGGCCCCTGGGAGGTTCGCCCTGGCCTTCCTCACCGAGCATCTGCCCTGGGCAGCCTCCTTCCACGGCCAGAGGACTGGGTCTGGACCAGGCCCGAGGCGAGGTGGGGCCACGATCGGGACCTGGGACCGAGGTCGGGCAAAGTAGAGCCCGTGGCAGCTGTGGGAGCCGAATGTTCCCATCAGGTTGGAATAAATGGGCATTGGCCTTAAGTGTCAGCACTTTCCCACGAAGCACTCTGAAGATTTCAGTTTTGTGGCCGAACCAGTAAATCAGGCGACCAGGGACGGGGGTGTGCAAGAAGCAGGTTGTCTGACCGTGTTTGGGAAGCAATAACGTTGCTTTGCATTTATATACCACTTTTTTCTTTCTTTCTTTCTTTTTTTTAATACTTCCTTTCCCTGAAAGTCAAAGCACTTAAGCACACCTACTCTCTCTGTAAGAAAGGTAAGTATTGCAACTTAACTGGCAAGAAATTGAGGAAGGGGCCAGGACCTGTGCACGGCTTCTTAGCCAGTGTTATAGGCAGTTTTGATTCCCAGTGTTGTGTGCAGGGCAGATAATCTTTACTTACGTAGTCTTTCTCTTTTAGAATTTAATGACTTGCGACATTAGAAATTTTTTTTGTGTCATCCTTTCTGTATATTCACCTTCGTTTTTCTAATATGTGCAGCTCTGGCCTTACGGAGTTTGTCCATTTTGATCAGAGCACAAATGCGTTCTCTCATTCATTGTTTTTGTGTGTTTTACTAGTTAGTGTAGCAGCTTTGAGAGTGCTCCACCTGGAATCCGTGTGTTCTTTTCTGTTACATCAGATGTTGACATCAGTAGAGGACACTAGAAAAAAAAATTTAGAAGTGGCATGTTTCCGGAAAAACGTCACGCAATCCTTTCTTTGACATTTAACACCAAGGAATACACTGGTCATGGTGGTGATTCACTAGAAAAGAAAGAGCATCACACCTTGTCTGTAGTTGACAAGCATTTTAGAATTTTGACACTAAGGAGAGAGAAGGGACCATGTGCTTTCATTCACTTATTCATTCATTCATGCATTCATTTATTTGACAGATATTGAGACCCTACTACACTGTTGTGTGCTTGGAGCAAAACAGACCAAGAATTTCCTGTCTCCTTGGAGCTCATTTCTAGACAGATAAATAAAATCTTAGGTAAAATATATAGTGTAGTGGTAAGTGATGTGGAAAAAACTGAGACAGGGAAATAGGATAATAGGAAGTTGGGGGAGGGTTAATTTTCAGGCCCAGGAAGGTCTCATGGAAAATCGAACATTTGAGGAAAGGCCTGACACAGGTGAAAGCTGTTCCTGTGCTCTATGGAGGAGGCATGTTCCAGGCTCCAGAAGTGAGGGCTAAGATGCTGAGGCACAGACTGAAGTGGGAGCAGATCTGGTGTGGCTGGGAAAAGTGTGGAGGCTAGCCTAGCCGGAGAGCCACAAGTCAGAGGGAGGCTAGTAGGAATTGTGTACCTAGCTCCTTGGTACTAGGAGATGAGAGGGGTTAGCCAGTGTCCTGGAATCTTTTCCTACATTTCTTGAGACTCTTAGAAAGGGAAATCATATTCTGGAAATTTGGGCCAGTATGGCCAACCCACTTCCCTCCCCATGACACCCCCAGCCTGATTTGGAAAAATTCAGGAGCTCATATAAATATGATGCTCATATTTCAAGAAGTTGTCGTGAAATATCCTTCTCAAAAGTAAGTTTTTAAATGAGATTGATGATAAACTGCCTAAAAGGATTTTTCAAAAAGAATTGCTTTGTAAGAAGGGGATCTTTGGAATACTTCAGAATATTTGAAAATGTAGGGAAATGAATTTCCTTTGAAGTTTAGACATAGATCATTAAGGAATAGAACCTGAAAGGAAGGTGGAATCAGTGTATTAACTCACGTTGTACTTAATATCGTTAGTGCAGAATTCCTCTTAATTATCTCTCTGCTGTCCAGCCTAATTTTAAATTGCTCAGGGACTATTCCACTCATTTGTTGGTATATCTTTTATAGCATTTTGCATGTGTAGAGCTTTCTGTGCTGCATTTTTTATTCCTACACTTTTACCTTTCGGACTAGTTCTCCAATTAATTTGCTACTTAATAAGCTGTTTTCTTTGGAAAGAAAATTTCTCTGATTTCTTTCCAGCTTACCTCCATATTCTTATTACTGAGCTTTCATACATATCCTCTTTCATTTTAATTCAGTTGAGGAATTTAATATTTTGATTTTGAAATGCTTTTGCTGGTGAGTTGCATGTATGAGAAATAAATTGTCATAGGTTTGCCTGAAAATCATGAGAAGATAGGAAATAGAACTTGAGGGTGTGAGTGGAGCTCCTTGGCTAAATGGTGACATAGTGATGAGGTAGTGTTTTTAACGAATAGCCTTGTTCTCTCTTGTTCCTTTGTTGAATTTTCAAAATGACGTTTCCAAATTATAATGTCTTTGATGTCATATCAGCTCATTTGTTCTCATGACTCTGCATTTTAATACTCCATATGTCTATTGTCTTTTTGTTGACCTTCACACTGGAAGATGACACTATTGATAGTGATTGCAATCTGGGAGAACCTTTCGGGATGAAAAGATGATTACTGTCCCTCTTATGCTTGTCCTTTTAAAAGATCTCTGATTTGTGCCATTTTCAAAGACTGACTTCATTTGCAGTTCTCCATTAGCCCTTGCTGACTAAATTTTCAGTACTTTCTGTTTTATTCTATTTCTTATAGATTATAGTGGGACCAGTCTCATTAGGTTGAATCTACAGCCTTTGTTGGTGTTAATCCAGGTATCTTAGAGGCAAGTTAAATGTCCATTTTCCTTCAACAGTTTGAATTGCCTTAATAGTATTTGTTTGTCTTTGTAAAATTCTGAACACAAGCTATTATTTCCCCCTTGCCCTCCGCTAGAATTTTGTGGTGATAAAGTCCTGAGATTTCCATTCATTTTTAATGCCCTGAAGAATTGTGTATCTTTAAAGATAGAAGTAGATTTTTACTCCACAGGCAACTTCCTTATCGTTAGAATCCTAATATTTCTTGACATTATCATTTTTTCATTTTTTAATGCTCTCAGATGACTGAGAAATATACTAGATTAATTATACAGGAATGCAAAATGATACCTTTGTTGAATTGTTCATAATTTTGTGTGAGGTTGAGGGAGAAGAGGGGAAAAGTTTGAGAAACAAGAGTATTCTCTTAAGTGGCCAAAATTAATTTTTTAAACATGTTTTCTAAGTATTACATACTTCCCTACTTCAAATGATAAGGAACACAATTTTATATTTTCTTGTTAACTACAGAGTTTCATTGAACTTGGACTTAAGTACTTATAATAGGAGGTACCCTAGAGATTGTTCTCTTGAGTTAGACCCAGAGAAGAGTTTGTTATCTAGTTCTCCCCTCTTTTTTTCTGCCTGCGCTTATAAAAAGTAGGGTGTAGTGGGGAGAGTTGGATGATCTTTTGGACATTATAACATGGCTCTTTTTTTGCAAAATTAAATCAAAGGTGGAAGTGACTTTCTTGAGTTGCTTTCTTGCTATTAATAAAATTGTCAACTTTAATTTTTTTTTTTTTTTTTGAGGAGGATTAGCCCTGAGCTAACTGCTGCCAGTCCTCCTTTTTTCACGGAGGAAGACTGGCCCTGAGCTAACATCCGTGCCCATCTTCCTCTACTTTATATATGGGCCGCCTACCACAGCATGGCTTGCCAAGCGGTGCCGTGTCCGCACCTGGGATCCGAACTGGTGAACCCCAGGCCGCCGAGAAGCGGAACATGTGCACTTAACGGCTGTGCCACCAGGCCGGCTCCTCAACTTTAATTTTTAATTATCGTTTTTTGACTCTGTAGTGGCAGCATTCAAAACATCATTTGATTTTAGCTAAGAAACCACTTGAAACTATTGTGTTCGGTCCACACCCTGTCTGTTGAAATATCATTTTGTGGATTTTTAAGCTACTGTCTCAACAGAGCATTAAAAGAAGTTTGTTATTTTGCAACTGAAAGCTCACCTGGAGCTTTGCTCCTTGGACATTTTGGCAGTGGTCATTCTTCTTGGGGCTCATTGATTATTTGCATAGGATACATATTGTATTGCTCTGTTGCCAGCTGTTGTTTTTCTCAGATAGTTAAAAAAAGTTAATGCCAAATCTCTATGTGCGTTTGAATGAAAACCCCAAATAATCGCTTTCCTGAAACCCTATAGTGGTGCTCATTTGTTAGCTTCATCAGAATCACTTAGAACTTTTGTTAAAAATGTGTAATTTTCAGTTCCCCTCAATAGCTGCTGAGAGAGACCCTCTAGATGTTAGGACAGGGAATCTAGTCTACAAGCATACCAAGTGATTCTAATATTTCAACCAGGTTTGGGATCCATTTCCTGTAAAACATATTCATGATAAAAAATTATGTTTTTAAAGTTTCCTAAGAGAATGCTGGGTATTTACTTTAATACTTTTATTATTTGCAGTGTTAAAAGGACCTGAACATCGTCTACTCAAACCTCCTGCTGTGAACCGGCAGTACTTTTGAACAGGTGAGTGTTGAAGGGAAGCACAAAGCTGAGGGCTTATGCAAACATGATTTTTGCTTTTAAGGTTTTGGTTATTTTTGTCCTATTATTTCTCCTGAGGTTATAGGCAGTGAATAGAACAACTTCTGTGATACTGCTCAGATACTTTATGTATGATAAGAATAATCCTACCCTTTCTGCACTGATCCTTGTGTAAATTTGGGTCGTAAACTGTCGTAATGATTTTTGATGGCATGAAACAGGAATGCTTTAGGTGCAGGGGTAAGGAGGTATCTTAAAGAGCCCAAGAGAAGTTGGCTTCATGAAGGACATGAATCAGAAACTGGGAAGCATTCAGGAGCCAAGGTAGTCCAGAGGCATTTTTCTCCCTACTGGCTGGTCGGTGTCCTCGTGTCTCTTTTTGTCCTGATTTAGTTGTCTTTCCACAGTCTGGCTTTTTCTGCTTTAACAAACACATGGAAGAATATTGCCACTGCAATTTTCCTGGAGCCATACATGAACTCAAGCTGTAGTGCTACTAGCCAGTTGGTTCCTACTTCAGTGTCCACATTTCAAATTCCTGGGAGGGAAAATTTGATTGGTTGAACTTGATCTAGTCCTCCATCATTGGTCCAATTAGTATGACCATGGGGTTGAAGTCTAGAAGTGCAAACAAAGTTAGCTGAAAGGTTCCACTCCTAAGGATGGGGGCAAGTCTCAGAGAAGGTGGAGTGTTGGCTATTCTAGGCAGAATCCCACAGAAGCTTCTAGATGTTTTTCCTTTTCCTAGAAAAGCTTTGTGTATATAGCTCGGCAGTTTCAGTTTATGTGTCCTGAAGAGTTAAAATATGTGCATATCTTTTGGTGAATGAGGCCAGGAGATCTCACCTATCATACTTGTTGGAACTTCCTAGTGCAGTGTTTTAGCAAAAGTTCTTGATTTGGGGAGTTCAGGGGAGTATCTGGGATAAAGGTTTAGCAAATGAACATACGCAAATGAGAGGCTTAGTTTGTGGAAAAATTCATTGGTTATTTTTCATTGATTGCTTTTATAAATTTTAATTTCTGGGTACTTTTTACAGTATTAAGCAACCCTTGAATATTAGGAAGCTATAGAGAATTTGAAATGTGTGACTTCTGTATGTGAACGTATACTCACATTATTTGAGTGGTAGCAGGGGCTTTCAAAAGGATCAGTGAGACAGTGTTCTAGAATTATTAGGTAATATTGAAGCAAACTTTTGTTTTTTCCACGGAGCATTTTAAAGTCCTGTTTACAGTCCCGTGTCACGTAACAGGGATACATATGTTGGGAGAAGTGCATTGTTAGGTGATTTTGTCGTACGAATGTCATAAAGTGTACTTATACAAACCTACATGGTAGAGCCTACTTCACACCTTGGCTCTTTAGTGCTGATCTGACAGGGCCACAGTCGTGTATGCAGTCCGTCCGTGACCGAAGCATCGTTACATGGCGCATGACTGTATTTATTTTTTTTGTTGCTTGTAGTTACTTGATGACATCTAATTGCTTAAGTAATTTTTTATTACTTAAGTCTTATGTTAGTATATTAGTATCTTGAGATTTTGGGTGCAAAGCCTAGGGATTACTAAGAAAAGTGATCTATTATAGAGTGATGTAGCGAATGACAGGCCACAGGTGTGACTTCCTATGATACTTTTTTTTCAGCCAAACTTTCTTTAGCACTTTGCAGTTGAATTCATTTTTAAATTAGAAGAGTCCTTTTCCATATCATATGTTTTCTTTAATCTGGATGTTGAGGTAAGGCTTATTCAGGGCTTTGTGAGGTTTAAAAAGATTTCCACATAATCAATGTAAAACTTCCACAGCCTCTGGGGATCCCTCTCTGGGAAACATTGGCTTGTGGTGAGATTATCAAATGACATGATGATGTTTATGGCATTGTAATTTTTCCTGGAATAGTTTACTGGTTGCTAATTTTGTTCTCCTTTTACATAAGGGGGGGAAAAGGGGAGACATTTACATATTGTTCAGAAGCAGTGGGAAGAATGATAGTAACAGTAATAGCTTTTTTTCTTATAGTGCTATTGTGGTCAATGTGTTGTTTGGGAACAAAGCTCCTTTTATTCAAGTTCTTCTGGGCCTGGAGGAAGTCTTGGGAGCTCTGGTCTCTTCAGTAGTGGTCCTTTGGTTGCTAAGACTGACAAGGAATTGGCAGAGGTACTGTCTTGATACTTTCTAATGGGTAAATCGTGGCTCATGCTGTGAACAGATGGCCACATCCCCGGGCTCTCCTAGTTAGCCCCTTGGGAATCGAGGTGTTGTTGCCCAAATCATGGCCAGTTGAGTAACTGGATGTGAAGCCATCCTGCAAGATCAGTGGGCCAGAGAGCCTTAATTCATATGTGTACTCTTTTTTAGTGTACTACTTCCACCAATGTTAATGAAGTTTCTGATAGAGTGTATATGTACTCTTCACTAACCAGAGGGCTTACTGTATTGCCCAATTGAGTGATGCAAAGGGTTAAAGGTGGAGGATAGTGGAATGGAGTGGGAGACTGGGAAAAGGAGAAAAAGTGACTCCACAAAATGAATTCCTATGAAAATTGCAAGGAAATGGAAAAAAAAGGTAGCCAGGCAGTGTTGAGCAGTATATCAGTATGTAGTGAAAAGCTTGTGGTGTTTTAAGCGGAGAAATGTGGGTTTAATTTTCTGTCACTTATTATCTGTAACTTAAATGAGTTGACCTCTTGGAGCCTTGTTTTCCTTACCTGTAAAGTGTATCCCATGGTGGTTGTGGGAAGTAAAAATCTAAGATGCCCAGTATAATGCCTGGCACATAGTAAATAGGCCCTCAATGAGTCGTAGCTTTTATGATGATGATTATTTTGTAAATAGTTAAATTTTGATTGTAAAATTTCATCTTTATAATTTGAATAGAGATGTCAGTGGGTTCTGTTCCTGAGTCTTTTGTCTTTTTGTTTTCATTCCAACTTATATCTGAATACTGCTTTGTGCCAAGTATTGCGCTAGCTCTAGTGCTGAGCAAAATGCACTAGGTCCTGTCTTCATGGGGCTTACAGCCAGTGGCAGAGGCAATTAAAACATCACGTAAGGAAATTTCAAAATGTGAAGTCTCTGTGTCCTTGGAAAAGATAGGATTTTAAAAGGCAAGATAACATTTTTTTTTAAAGATTTTAGTTTTCCTTTTTCTCCCCAATACCCCCTAGTACATAGTTGCGTGTTTTTAGTTGTGGGTCCTTCTAGTTACGGCATGTGGGATGCTGCCTCAGCATGGCCTTATGAGTGGTGCTATGTCCGCGCCCGGGATCCGAACTGGTAAAACCCTGGGCTGCTGA
Source organism: Equus asinus (assembly GCF_041296235.1). NCBI lineage: Eukaryota > Metazoa > Chordata > Mammalia > Perissodactyla > Equidae > Equus > Equus asinus. The sequence continues at coordinate 8,328,924 of NC_091808.1, read as the reverse complement.
AGCGAAGCGTGTGCACTTAACCACTCAGCCATGGGGCTGGCCCCCTAAAACACTAGATACTTTTTGAGCGTCCCATTTTGTATCTTGGTGTTCTTGTCAGTGATAGTTTGTGCCCCTTGATATGCTTTCCAGGGTATGTATGTATGTTCTGAGTTAATTTATGTATTTCTTTTGTCGTTTTTCCCTCTGAGATATATGTTCTCAACTTTTTGATCTTAGGGCTCCTTTACCCTCTTTAAAGTTAGAGAACTTCAAAAAGCTTTTATTTTTAGTTATAGCTATCTATATTGAGAAATTTAAAATGATTTATTAATTTACTTAAGAATAATCTCATTAACATGTTAACATAAACATTTTTAATGAAAAATACTCATTTTTCTAAAACACTTGGTGACAGGAGTGGCATTGTTTTACCTTTTTGCAAATTGCTTTTATGTCTTGCTTTGTAGAAGGCAGCTGGATTCTCATATCTGCTTCTGCGTTCAATCCATTGCTGTTTATTACTTTGGTTGAAGTACGTGAAGGAAACTCATCCTCACAAAGATATTATGTAGTTAGAAAAGGAAAGAATGTTTTAAGAGCTTTTCAGATCATTGCAGATATTCTTCAATATTACAGTAAAATTCGACAAATAGTTTTTAAAGGTTAGTTGCAATGTGAAATCTGAATTATATCAATGCATTTTTCTGTACTCATTAAAATCCATTGGTCTGTCTTGAACTTTGAATGGATATTTTATGTTATATAGTATCAAAAAATCCCATTTATTAATATCAACACCATCAGAAAAGCCTTTAAGTACTGGGAAAGTCGAAGTACTGGAAAGTTCACCAAGCTCATGATGGTGAATAGAAGTTTTCCAAAATTCTAATTTTTGCTCGAAAGCTCAAATACTATAATTGGCAACAAGTACTGTCAATTGTTTTCCTTGAAATGACTGTCACTTTGTTCATTTTTGAAAAAAATCTGTGAAATACCTGGGTCTGGATAACCATATTTATGTGTCAGCTGTTCTTTCAAGTCAAAGTGATGGTCCCTGAAAGGAAACAGCTAGTTGAGCTTGCAACTCAAAACAGCGAAATAAGTGCCTTTCTTTGAGACTTTGGTATGCACCAGAAGTGCTTTATGCACACTTACCATTTCATCATGTAGAACATTAAAAACGTGTGTATGCAGGGATCAAGATTAATAAAATTAATAGTTTTAACTGCTTTGTCAAGGGCATTCTTAAGTAAAACTGACTTTTTTCCCCTCTTGTGAGGCTATGGCATGTGGCAGTGAAGGATAGAATGACTGCTAGTACAGTTTGGTGCCATTAACTTGAATGATGCTAAGGTGCCAGCAGTTTCACCCATCACTACTTTGCTGGATCAGTGCAGTGCCAACACAGTGAAAAATGCAAATAATATCTTAGTATTATTATAAAAATAGTTTTGATATCCTGGATACCTTGAAAGAGTTTCAGAAGATAGTACTTTGAGAATTGCTACTCTGGGAAGTGAAGTGGTTTTTCAGTGTTACATTTATATATATGTTAACATTGATTTTTTTTTTTAAATAAAGTAATTTGAAGTAGAAACTGGCATAAACATATCATTGAGGGTTTTTAGATTTCAGAGAGGGCTTTTAGTACTGAGTAGATAGCGATTTGTTCCTAAGTTGCGATTAGTTATAGTCTTCTGTAATAGTCCTATAAAAAGTCTTCTGCACCAGTACTGTCCAATAAAACTTTCTGCTGTGATGGAAATGTTCTATAAATCTTCTCTGTCAAATACTGGGAAGATTTTTTTTTTGAGGAAGACTGGCCCTGAGCTAACATCTGTGCCCATCTTCCTCTAGTTTCTATGTGGGATGCTGCTACAGCATGGCTTGACAAGCGGTGCTAGGTCTGCACGTGGGATCTGAACTGGTGAACCCCAGGCCACCAAACTGGTGTGTGCGAACTTAACTGGTATGTCACTGGGCTGGCCCCGTACTGTCAAATACTGTAGCCACTACCTGCATATGGCTGTTGAGCACTTGAAATGTGGTTAGAGTGACTGAGGAACTGCATTTTTTTAAATGTAAGAAAAACTTCACTTTTTATTACGACTCAAATTCTCTTATTTTTATAGTAGGCTTTATTGTTAAGAAGAGTTTTAGATTTGCAGAGAAATTGAGAAGATAGTATGTACAGAAAGCTCCCATGTATGCTATACCAGTTTCGCTTACTATTAACATCTTATATTGCTGTGGTATATTTGTTAAAACCAATGAGCCAATATTGGTACATTGTTATTAACTAAAGTCCATAGTGCATTCACATTTCCTTAGTTTTACCTAGCTTTTCTTTCCTGGTGCAGGATCCCATCCGGGATCCCACATTGCATTTAGTCAGGTATCCATAGGCTCCTCTTGGCTGTGACAGTTTCTCAGACTTCCCTGTTTTTAACAGTCTTGACAGTTTTGAGGACTACACTTAAGTATTTTGTAGAATGCCTTCCTATTGGAATTTGGTGTTTTTCTCATGATTTAGTTTGGGGTTATGGGTTTTGGAGAGGAAGACCACAGAGGTAAAGTGCTGTTTTCATTACATCATATCAAGAGCACGTACTGTAACATGATTCATCACTGTTAATGTTGACCTGGATACTTGGTTGACTGATACCTTGTCATGTTTGTCCACTGTAAAGTGCTGTCCCTCTGCCCCCTTGAGCAACTGAATTTTAAATTTTAGTTAATTTTAACTGATTTAACTTGAGATAGCCACATGTGGCTAATGGGTACTTTATAATATAGACAGCGCAGTTCTAGCCCATGCTCCTCAGTTTTAAATTTTATCCAAAACTATTTTTAACATCTATTTTAACAGATTTAAAGAAAGGTGATTTAACATAAAAGAAATATAAAACGCTAGTTTTGGGATTCATTGCTTTTTAGTAAGCTTAGTCTTTTTAAAAATAAACTTTTTTGAGTTATAATTTATATACCATAAAATGCCTTCATTTTAAGTGCACTCATACGAAGTGTACATTTTGATGAGTTGTGACAAATGTATATACTTGTAACCATTAGCACTATTAAGATGTGTAACATTTTCCTCAGTCCCAGAAGTTTCCTCCTGCTTTTTGTTCCAGTCATTTCCCCTCCCCCCCAACTGATTTCTCTTCTGTGACTATAGATTAATTTTGCCTCTTCTGGAATTTTATATAAATGGAATCATTTAGTATTTATTCTTTTTGGGTTTGGCTTCTTTTGCTTAGCATAATGTCTGTGACTCATTCATCTTGCTACATGTATCAGTAATTCATTTTTTTATTGCTGAGAATATTCCAAGGTATGACTATTATGGTGTTTGTCCACTAAAGTTTTTAATTGTGCTTTTTTTCTAACTAATTTATTTATGGTTTATTTTAACCTTTTTAAATTGAGGTATAAAATATAGTAAATATGTGCACATATCTGAAGTGTGTAGTTGGAAAATCTTACATATGTATATACTTCTGTAATTACCACCTAGATCAAGATGGTGGACATTTCCAGCACCCCAAAAGGTTCCCTTTTCTCTCTCCCATTCAGTCCCTACTTGCCATGGTGAGCAATTTTCTGACTCTGTCACCATTATTTTACCTATTGTACATCCTGTAAAAGGAATCATACAGTATATATTCTTTGGTGGCTGGCTGCTTTTGCTGAACATGACGTCTCTGAGATTCACACAGTATTGGTTCTTTTCCTTTTTATTGCTGAGTAGTATTTCATTGTATGAATGTACTGCAATTTTTTTAAAGTTTATTTTGAAATAATTTCAAACTTACAGAAAAGTTGCAAAAAATTACTAAGAATTTTTGTATTGCCATTGACCCGTTTAGTCACTGGTTTTTAACATTTTCTCGCATTTGCTTTATCATTCATTTTCTGTCTGTTTTTTGTTTTTCCATACATGCATGTATGTATGTATATAATTTTTATATAATCAGTAAAAATTTCAGAATCTTGAAAGTTAAAATTGATAATATTATCTAATTCATGGTTCTATTCAGATTATTCTAATTGTCTCTTCAGTGTCTCTTATAGCATATTTTTTGTTGGTTCAGGATGGAATTAAGAATCGTACTTGCACTTAGTTTTTCTCTCCCTCTAGTCTCCCATAATCTGGGATGGTTCCTCAGCCTTTGTCTTTTATGACATTCATATTTTTGAAGAGTACAGTCGATTGATTTTATGTCTGTCAATTTGGGTTTATCTGATTTTTTTTCAGGATTAATTTCAGTTTATGCATTATTGTCAGGAATATAAGTAATGCTATGTCTTTCTCAGTGCATCACATCAGGAGGCATGTGGTGTCAGTTTGTCTTGTTATTAATATTGTTTTCTAACTTGGGAACAGCCAGATGCAACACCGTGCATAGGGCAAGGTATTGTGGGAAGGGGTGTGGAGCTTCAGGGCTCTCTCTGATGTGACACCCTTTCCACATCTTTGTGTGTTCACCAGCCTGGAAGCTGCGTTATAATTTGTTTATTCATTCAGCTCTTTTTTTTTTGCTGAGGAATATTCACCCTGAGCTAACATCTGTTGCCAATTCTCCTCCTTTTGCTTGAGGAAGATTTGCCCTGAGCTAACATCCATGCTAGTCTTCCTCTGTTTTGCATATGGGTTGCCACTACAGCATGGCTGACGAGTGGTGTAGGTCCACACCCAGGATCTGAACCCGCAAACCTGGGCCGCCAAAGCAGAGTGCACTGAACCTAACCACTACACCACCGGGCCAGCCCCTATTCATTCACCTCTTGATGGTCGTTTGCATTGATGAACATAACAACCAAATGTCAGTTTTTGGTAATGTGAATAAAGCTACTATGAATATCATATACTTGTCTTTTGGTAGAGGTTTCCCCTTGAGTGTGTGTTTAGCAGTAGATTATGGGATGATGAGGTAGTTGTATATTTAGATTTGATAGATACTGCCAAACTGTTTTCTGAAGTGGTTGAACTAATTTACGTTAATGGAGTTATTAATCTTGTGTTATCTTAATCCAGATCTGGCTAAAGTAAAAATAGTAGCTGGCTGGTGGGCCAGAACTATTTATTTGGTATATGTGATGAATGCTAGGGAAATAGCTCTCTTTTCTGCTTTTGAGAGAATGGAGGTAAGGAAGTGTAAGGGCAGATTCAGATTCCTTGGTGTTCATTCTCTGTTAGTCTTGTTGGCTGCCTGTGCATAGGGCTGGCTTAGCTCCATCCTAGATTTGCCATAGTCTTTTTCTGGGTAAGTTTTACATACCCAGGAAATGGAGATTTGTAGTAGCAGATAATTTTTATAAGAAAGATTCAGAGGGTTTTCCAAGGAGTATATCTTTTGAATTGTTAGTGGAATAGTAGTAGCTAATCAATTTGAGACTTCTCTTCGGAGGCAGTGTCAGGAAATACTCTCCGAGTTGAACTGTCACCCACTGTGCAGGATTCTGATTCAGCTTTTCCTTGCTGTGTTCGTCCAGACAGGACTTACTATATACACCTGCAGCTCCTTTGTGTTGATAGTGAGTGTGTGTGCCCAGAAGTCGTCTGGCTCCTCAGTACTGTGCCAGGTTGTGAGAAAATGGTAGACTTAAGATCTGAGAGGCCATGGTTTGCCTTTTCTTTTTTTTTTTTTTTTAAAGATTTTATTTTTTTCCTTTTTCTCCCCAAAGCCCCCTGGTACATAGTTGTATATTCTTCGTTGTGGGTCCTTCTAGTTGTGGCATGTGGGACGCTGCCTCAGCGTGGTTTGATGAGCAGTGCCATGTCCGCGCCCAGGATTCGAACCAACGAAACACTGGACCGCCTGCAGCGGAGCGCGAACTTAACCACTCGACCACGGGGCCAGCCCCAAGGTTTCCCTTTTCTGTGTTGCAAACCCAACAATAAGAAGGAGCTAGGGGGCCAGCCCTGTGGCCGAGTGCTTAAGTTCACGCGATCCGTTTCAGTGGCCCAGGGTTTCGCTAGTTTGGGTCCTGGGCGCGGACATGGCACTGCTCATGAAGCCGTGCTGAGGCAGTGTCCCACATAGCACAACCAGAGACACTCACAACTAGAATACACAACTGTGTACCGGGGGGATTTGGGGAGAAGAAGAAGAGAAAGAAGGCAAAAAAAGATTGGCAACAGATGTTAGCACAGGTGCCAATCTTTAAAAAAAATTTAAAAAAAAGCTAGATTGATTTCTTCTCTCTTCTTCCTTGAGCATGCACTCACATACACAGTGATAGATGAGGTCCCAAAGAGGAGCTGAGGAAGCCAGGAAAACTGGAAAAATATATAGAGAAAAAGAAAAATAATTATACTGGTAATCGGAGATAAAATAATTGCTAGTGAGGGCTAAATTAGCTCAGAGTTTTTAAGAAGTTGACAGAAAGGCCAGACTATATCACATTCATTGTCAAATACAGGATGCAGTTTATTGAAGAAGCCCAACCTCCTTGTATTAATTGCAGAAGGAATATATTACTCGAATTCACTTATAAGGCATATGAATAATGGATAAAGTGTGAAATAGTGGTTATGTAGAAATATTCTCTCAGCTGTTTTAAAGTCAACTCTCTGTAAGATTTGAGGATAGACCTTTGTCACAGGTCCTTATCCTTAGAATTGGAGTAGCCAGAGGAGGAAAAGGGCAGAGGAGAGAGGTGAGAGCCTTCTCATCTGCACCGTCACAGTTGCTTTCAGCACGAGAAAGATCAACTAATAGGGCAGTCTCAGAACTAACAGAATATTTTGCGGATATTTTCTCAGAAGCACCTTATGCCAGTATGTCCACTTTATGTCCTTTTCTGACTCCTTCCTCAAAGGTTTGAGTGCTTCTATATTTCAGAGATGCTAAGACTAGGCTAGTTTTCTGAGAATAATTCCACTTTGCCACGTGTTATCATCATCTGTCTCCATGTGGTTATTCATCCTTTTTGGAGCCTCATCTTCATATCACTCTTAGTTTCTTCTCCCCTTGACCTGGTCTCTGATGGTTTCATTCCTTTGCAAGACCTTTCTACTGATGTGTCTGAAATGTCGTTTTTGTATTAAACCTCTCCACGTGTTAAACTGTTGATGTTTTCCAGTGTTGTTGAGGTAATTGAAGCCTGTCTTGCCCTGATAGTTTTACCTTCCCTTTAGCTCTCCAGTGTTCCCAATACGTTTTCCTGCACAGTGGTAGGTGCATTAGCAGGTGGAATCAGGATCTTCATCCTTTTCCATTCACGTGCTGGTTTTTATCGTCTCTATGTAATTATTAACACCCCTTTCACACAAACGTTTTCTGGTTTAGATGATAGATGATGTATAGTCACCCTCGCCATTATTCCTCCATCTTTATGCAGAATCTCTTTTCCTCTGAAGTTCACACTGTCTGACAATAGAACTTTCTGTTCCCCTCATTATCAGGTCAGATCTTGTGGTCTCATCCTTTGATTCATTGTCTTCTCTCCCCTCTGCCATTATCCTGAGGTGACTTCAGAGTCCATGTGATGACCCATCCAATCATCCCAGGCTCTGGTTCCTTGACTTGCCTCCATCTCTAATTCTTCTAGTACTTTCATTTTTATTCCTACTACACCTACGTTTTGGTGTTACTAACATCTCAAATTTGTAAACTCTCTTCTGTTTTTACTTTCTTCCCCATTGTGCCTAAATCACACTTTTGCCAGCACCCTCCACTTTACCCTCTTATCCTTCCGTTCACTGAGCTGACAAAACCCTAACCCTGGTTCGGTCCTGTTGTCAGCCCTCTCTGCCCTGTACCCAGGCTGCTGTGTTGGAGAAAGGAGCCCACAATCATGCAGATAGGTGCCGTCTCCATCTTGACTGGGCCTTCAGAACTACTGTAGTTAGCTGCAATGTGGTATCCTGGATTAGATCCTGGAACAGAGCAAGGACATTGTGTGAAAAACTGGTGTAATCTGAATAAACTCTGGAGTTTAGTTAATGGTGATGTACCAATGTTGGTTTCTTGGTTTTGACAAATGTACTGTGGTAATGTAAGTTGTTTACTTTAGGGGAAACTGAGGAAACTGTCTGTAATATCTTTGTAACTTTCTGTGAATCTGTAATTATTCCTAAATAAAGTTTATTTTAAAAAACAACAACATGAGGCCAGCCCAGTGATGTAGTGGTTAAGTTTGCAAGCTCTGCTTCAGAGGCCCAGGGTTTGTGGGCCTCAAGCAAAAAGAGGAGGATTGGCAACAGATGTTAGCTCAGGGCCAATTTTCCTCACTAAAAAAAAAAAAAAGCAAAAACCCGAAACACACCACCATTGTAGGTCACAGCAGCTAGCCATTTCTTCTTTCTTCTCAAACCTTTCTCTGTTATCTTCTCTGTGATATGCCTGCTTATCTGAGGAAACTGAGGCCATCAAATGTGAATTCTCTTATCCCCGCAAAAGAAAACAACTCACAAAAATAACCTTGGAGGCATTCTAAGTCATTTGGATCTACTTTCCTCTTGCCACAAGTGGATAGGAGTAAAGGGTCTTTTTCCTTTTGTTCTCTGAAACCCCTCTGTCCTGCCTTCTCAGAGACTTTCACTTCCATCATATTTGAATTAAATTGTTTCTTCACATTTTGATTCTACTAGTACTTTTCCATTAGGATATTTTCATCTAAAATAAAAATGGAACTTTTCTTTCCACTCTATTTCATTTTTCTTCACCTTTTCACAGCTGAGATTTTAGAAAGCGTTGACTGCATTTGTAATCATACCTTTCTCACCTCCCACCCACTCCTCATCCCACTGAAATCTGGCTTTGTCCCCCACCACACTTCTGTAATTGACTCTACAGGTCACCAATGACTTCATTGTGGAAGCCAGTGAAGACTTTCCTGACTTTTTCTTTTTTGACCTCAATATTTGAAACTTTTGAATTTTTCCACTTAACAAAAATCATGTCAATACTATCTTTGTTGTATAAACAAATTAGAAACTTACTAGGAGAAGAATTACCTGTAATTCCACCATTCAGGAGTAAATATTAACATATTTACTTGGGGCATATCTATATATACCCACTAAGAATGTATTTTAAAATGTGTTGAGTGTAATTATATTCTCTGTATTTTAAACCTGCTTTTAACACTTACTATATTGTTGACATCTTTTCATGTCAGTGCATATAGTTATTATAACATCCCTCTTCTCTACTAGTATTTTAGATTTGGTTTTCATGGTATCTGCTGGATTTCTATCATGCCTCCTTTCTGTTTAGCTCTTGCTAATTCATTCTCCTCCTGATAGCCTGAATGATCTTTCTACAGTGCAGATTTCATTTCAGATACTTTCTTGCCCAAATCTTTTCATAGCTTTCCATTGCCCTTTGGGTATAAAATACAAAGACTTCTGTGATATGGCCACTGCTTTACCAGTCTTCACTGTAGTTTTTAAAAATGGATAATCTCCCCAAACAGCCTAGCTTTGTCCTTTCACACTCCCTCCACCTTCCTCTCTCTCCCCTTATTCTTACAGACTTTGCCTCATTCTTAGTAGTTTCAGTTTTTAGAGTCCACATTGTATGGGTTGACCTTGGGCAAACTGTGAAACTTCCCTGAGCCTCATTTCCTCATTTACAAAGTGCAGCTGAAGTATCTGTCTCAAATTAAGAGCCTCCATGTGAAGCACTTTGAACTCTTCATAAGCACGTAGTAAGCTCACAGTAAATGCTAGCAGGTATTATGAGTTAACAGATCTTAAGTGTTACTTCCTCTCTTTTTAGGGTCACCTCCCCAGGATTCCCCTCAGAGTTTACTTTGAATAGTTCGGTATAGTCCTTATCACATTGTAATTATTAGTGCCTTTTTTAATCAATTACTTTTTTATTAAATTGACACTTTGAGGTCAGGGATTGTCACTGTATTCCTTGTCCCTATTCAGGTAATCTGGTTAGGAATTATCAGAAAGTGTTACCAGAATCCATCAGATTTTTTTTTATTGGATCACAGAAAATATTTTATGGAATTTTTAGAAAATATTTTATAGAAAACCTAACCTTGTAGTCATTTATTTGTGTCTATGAAGTAAGTGTGTTACTCTGTAGAAACACTTGGGTTTAGTTTTGAAAGTTGAGAGGCTAGCAGAGCTCAGGACTGGGATCCTGTGTCCCTTTGGGCAGCCACTAGTAATAACGGCTTTCAACTTTTTGCAATTTTGAGTTTAAAAAATAAGTCAGATGGGAGTGGACTCCCGCCCCCCAATAAATGCCCCTTGTTGAAAATTTGGAAAAGAGCAAAATATAAAAGAAAGAAAGAGGTCCCGTATCCTTTTGATTTGTGATCTTGCAAATAAGAATTCCATCTTTAGCAGCATTTAAATTTGATAAAATTTCACTACAACAAGTCAGTTGGGCTGTTCATTTGTATTTGTTCTATTATTAGTACTGTCAACGGAATTTTACTGTTTAAAATTGATTTAAAGATCCATGTGAGAAGATGTTCAAAAGTGCAAGAGGATGACACAATGAAAAATAGCTCTTGCCCACTTTCTACCCCCGGGCACCCTCCCTGGAAGCGTATCATAGGTTTCTTGTGTATTCCACAAATGTTCTATGCTTTTAAGAACATATAAACGTATGTGTTTTTCAAAAAAATTTCTCTGTATGTAATCTAAAATATTTTCAAGTTAAAAAATGATCTATTATGTTAGTCTTCTGTTTAGGAATTTCCTAATTGTAAAATAGATAAGTCAGTTCTGGTTTAATTGTCTTCAGATGTCTTGCATATAGTAAGGGTTGCATCTGACTTTTAACGTTGATTATGCACCCCCCACGGTTCGGACCCCTGCAGTCCCACCCCTGTAGCTTGTTCTTGTAGGTGGCAGTGGACATGAACTGCTGGCACTTCTTGGGCTCTGTTAGGCTGTTCCCTTGCTTCTGGGACTTCATTCCATGCTACGTCTCTTGCTTCCTCGGTGAGCCCTCCCTGGCCCTCATCTGCAGCCTCATGCTGTACTGTTGAAGATTGTTTCCCTCTTGTGAGCTCTAGAGTTTCTTGAGTGCAGTGCCTTTATATCCCCAGGGCTTAGCAGGGACTGACACTTAGTAGGCTTTTGATAGATGTTTTTTGACTTGAATACTGATACGATTTTACAATCCTTTCTTGTTTTAGCTTCTATGAAATTTTCTTCTTTAAGTTATACCAGCCCTTTCAAAGGAATGGTAGCCATTGGACTTTGCTTTCAGACTCAGGGAAAATGAATGGCACCTGTTATTTTTGGAAACTGATTTGTTCACATGTGGTTTAGAACTCTTGTTGCTTGAGCAGACTTTTGGGATGCGAAATTGGTCTTGATCAATAGTTTTTTTTTCTTTTTTAAACCTTTAGCATATTCTTGTAATCTGAGTCTGAACTTCACTTAACATGTATTTGAATGCTTGCTGTGTGTAACCACTGTCATCATTCTGAATGAGTTTACAAAAGTTCAGTATGGACCTCTTGTCTTTTTTTTTTTTTTAGGATTTTGTTTTTCCTTTTTCTCCCAAAGCCCCCTGGTACATAGTTGTGTATTTTTAGTTGGAGGTCTTTCTAGTTGTGGCATGTGGAATGCCGCCTCAGCATGGCTTGATGAGCAGTGCCATGTCCACACCCAGGGTTCGAACTGGCAAAACCCTGGGCTGCCAAAGCAGAGCGCATGAACTTAACCACTCGGCCACGGGGCCAGCCACCCCTTTTCTTTTAAAAGCTTAAAATCTAGGTGGTTGTCAGGATCTATTTAGGTGAAAAGTTAAAAATAGCAATGTGAAACTTCTTAGATGTACAATGTGTATTCTACTGAAATTACTGATGAACTTCACATTAAATCAAGAGAGCATGTTTATTATACATTGTTTTAGATCAACAACTGTGTCTTTGGAAATCTGTGCAATGGGAGTAGAAACAACGTAGAAGGTTGTTTATTGCAGGATTGTTTATAGTGGCAAAAAACTGAAAGTCATCCATTTCTATGGAACATTGTACAGCTTTTAAAAACACCGAGTTTATTCTTCATATATTTAGTAGATGTTTGTCCATGCAAATACAATAAGAAAGAAAGGCACATTTCGGAATAAAATATATGATTCTAGTTTTGTAAAAGCAAATAACTAATGCCCCCTCCCCACCACTTATGTGCGAATATATGTTTGTCAGAATGGGAAGAGAGGCATGCAGGCATACACACTAGGCTAGTAACGTTTGTGCCTTGGGGGTTGGGAATGGATGGGAGGGGAGAGTGATTGCTTGCTTACTGGAGGTAGTATGAGTTCTCTTTTAGAAAGAGTGAATGTGGAGAAAGCTAGAGTCAGTGCATTTGAATTCAGGTGAAAGGTTGGGGTTAGAGATAGGTAACCACATGGTCTTTCTCTTTCTTCATGTATCCTCCTGCACAATGTTTGCTGAGGCTTTGTTCTTGTAGCTTGAGCTTGTCCCTTCTTGATTTCTGTTTTGGGGGTAGTTTCAGTCAGTTTTTGGTTGCAACTCTGTAGATTCATTTCCAAATCTCTGTCTTCCCATTCTGACTCTACACTGGAGTTCAAAAGACCATATTACCGTCTGTTGGGTGTCTTCTCAGGCACCTGGAATTCATTTTGTCCAAAACCATAAGTGTCCTTCCTCCCAAATTTGTTTCTTTTTCTATTTTCTCCTTCCTTTCAAGCTTTATAAACAGATTCAAAAAGCACCCCACCCCCAGTATTGAATCCTATAGATTCCATCCCAATACTGCATCCTCTGTTTAGATTTTCCTTTCCAGAGGGAGCAGCATTTTTTTTCTACTTAGGGAAATATTTTATCAAGTAGGTATTTTAATGGATCCTTGGTTTGATACAGGCCATTCTAAGGGAGGGAGGGCAGGCCTTCTCAGGAAAAGGAATGGCATGAGCAGAACCACAGAAGGAGAATGCAGTGAAGAGTAGAAAGTTCTCATTTGGCTTGGAGTTTGGAGGTGAAACAGTAGGAGATTGAGTTGAGGAGCTACGGGTTGTCAGATTGATAGGAACCGAAAATGCTAGGAGTTTTGATCATACAAAGTATTGACTATTTTAAAGAGGGGTAGGCATGACCAGAGTGATACTTTATGAAGATTGATCTTGTTGGATGTGAGTAGTTAGAGGCTGAGTCAGGGAAGCAAATTAGAAATTTTATTGTGATAATGCAGACATGAGTTAACAAAAGTTTGACTATAGTGAAAGGAGAATGCAGGAGGAATTTTGAAAGAGGAATTGACCAAATATGAGACAAAATTAGTAGATACGAGAGAGAGAGAAGAGGATGGAGTTTCAGATGACTCTGGGCTTTTGAGCCTGGCTGACCATGAACTGTGAAAACAGTAGTACCTGGATCAGTTGTTGATGAGATAGATATCCACGAGGCGTGCCACATAGTTCATGAGAGAAAAAAATCAAATCTGTAATTCACAGCAGGGGTGAAAGTCTTTCCTTGGGAGGGGGGAGCAATTTAGAAATTTGTCGGAGAATTTTTCTTTGTTATTGTTGTGACAGCCCCACTCCCTGCATGCTTCCCTATGATTTAGCAGACATAGTTCTACCCAAAGTGTTAGTAGAGAACACCATTGTAGATTTAAAAAAAAGGTTCAAGACAATATCTAGACAGAGTTTAGATATTTTCCTCAGCATAGGAAAGTTAGGAGGAAAGTTAGAAAAGAAGAGAAACTTTTGGGGAATGGTGACTAAGTAGGAAGGAAATGAAGATAGGTAAAAGATAGCATAGTGCTGTTCATGGAGGAAAAAGGAGGGCATAGTTTGAAGAAACGGCAATCTACAGAGGCAGAAGAGCATGGTGGGAGCACGGCCTCCAGAGTCTGGTTCAAATCCTGACGTGCTGTAAGAATTCAGAGCTGTTTTCTAATGATCACAAGTCTCCTGGGAGTTTGAGTTGAAAACGTTTAGCTCTGTGGTGGTTAAATGGTGGCGAAACTTCGCTCATTTCAATACCTCACTGCATCGTTAGGACAATTGAGAAATAAGGCCCAGTTTCCATTCCAACTAATTTATAATTCAGAGGCATGATGTAAGACAATCCCTCCAGTACATGTAAATACATTAGAACTGAGCTCATTTAAATTGGTTTGGAAGGAGCAGTTTGGGGTGGGGAATTCAGAATTGGAGATTGCAGTATTTTAAGTGTTTAAATTAGATTTGTTCAACGATCATAACTCTTAGATTTCCTGCTTTAATTTGTAAAGGAGAACGAGCAGAGCACCATTTTGCGCGGTGTAGGTCTCTTTAGTTGGTAATTAAATCTCTTGGATTATTATTCTTAGGTTCTTAAGAGTTCTCCGGAAATCTTTGCATTAGGAAGTAATCTTATGGAAAACATGTTGTAAATGGTAGTTAGGTTCCCAGCTCAAGGCATTAAAAAAACTTAGGAGCTTTTGATGTTTGTACAGTATGGTAGTTTGGCACTACCTAAAGATAGGTAGGTGGAGTGATAAAGAGGACTGGAACAGGATCACCTTGCTGTTGTTCTTTACATGCTGCCCGAGTCCAGGGCTTTTCCTGTAATTCAGGACTGCTGCCTGCAGTTGGGCAGGTATGCACTACACAACTCTAGGGGCTCCACTTGCATCCTTTGTGGTAATGATGTCCCTGGAGTTTTGTGCTTCCACGACCTGTGTGGTCATATGTGATGGCCCTGTAGTAGTAATTGAAAGTGGAAACAAAATTAAATCTCTGAGTGATTTTAGTATTTTCACAAATATCAAATAAGTCAGTTTTTAATTGAAATTCGTGTGTTATAAATTCAGTCTGGTTCAGAGCTTGACTTGCTTTGTAAATTCAGAGCCGTTTTCCCAGGGTCTAAGTCCCATAAGAGTATAAAATGTTTGGTTAGATGGAATTTGAAATGGTAAAAACGCTCCTTCAAGATGTTTGTATTTCAACAAAATCTTACTGTTGATGTAGTCTCTACAGTTCTGTTTATTAGTCAGGTAGGTCCACATACTTTTTAAAAGTACACTGAATTGATTTATACTAAATGAGGCCACAGGGCTAATTTGTAAGCAGTATACCTGTCTTAATTTACAGTGGACGTCTTACCTGGGGTCTGATCATCACTACCTTGACGAGTCATTTCAGTTGGGATGTACCATAATTTAATTGAATCCAGCATGCCTCCATTGTGAGATTCTTCAGTTTATGTATTACTAAGAAATCATAGGGCGGGCGAAGTAAATTCTGTCACAGAGTTCTTTTAAACTGATTTAGCAATTAAGTCTGGTAGACTTTTGTTGTATGGTATGGGTTCTCATCAATTTAAAATTCAGTGATTTGGTGCTTGTGAAGATCTTCAGAGCAATCTAATCTGTTTAATTTTTCCCTCTTTAAATACTTCAGGGCTGCTGCATGTGGCCACGTGGCTTGTGCCATGTCAAGTCTCAGTAGCAAACCATAACAGGCTTCGTCTGGGTGTGTTTTTTTTCTTTCTCAGGTTCTGTGAAGCACTTGCAATCCTTTCTCCAATGAGGAGTTGGTGCACTAATATCCCATGGCCGTATTTCTTTCCTTTCTATTACACAATAACATTTCATCTCAATTTAGGATCATATTATAATCTTTTGAAGACGTTTTAAGCAGCAGGTAGAAATGGGTACTAGCGACAACACAGTTGAAAGGATGACTGAGCAGCTATGACCAAGTTTTACCCTTGTGCAGACAGTGACAACTGTGACACAACTCCCATCAGACCAGTAGCATTTGTAACTTGGTATTTTTAATGAAAATGCTTTCTAATTTCAGAGAGGTTAAAATGTGAAAGAACGTGTGTCTGATTTTTTTTTGCATCATCAGTTGCTTAAGAGATAGGGAGGGGGGCACTAAGTTGATCTCAGCTTGAGTCTGGTGTGCATGCTGCAGGGAATCAGGGTTAAGTTGAACATAGGAATCTCCCTGGAGCCCACATGGTTGATAGAGGGCTAGAAATATCTTCTAGGAGCGGGGCAGATAAATGATTATGGCTGTTAGCATACTTTCATTTTGCCTTTTCTGCATTTTAAACCAATTTCTGGTTTATTATTCTTAGACCTTTTAAATAAAATTAACAGGGTGATGTGATGTATCTTGGAGAGATTTGCAGTATATTTACACTACTTACAATATTCTTCATTTTCTAAGCTCTGATATCTTTTTTGGCTTTATTGAGACATTATTGACATATAACATTGTATAAGTTTAGGTGTGCAGTGTGTTGATTTGATACATTTCTATATTGCAATATAATTACCACCATAGCCTTACCTAACACCTCCATCCCGTCACATAATTACCATTTGTTTTTTGTGGCAAGAACATTTAAGATTTACTCTTCAGCAACTTTCAAGTGTATAATACAGTATTGCTAGCTATAATCTCCGTGCTGTACGTTAGCTCCCTAGATTTTGCTGATCTTATAACTGGAAGAGTTTATACCCTTTGACGAATATCTCCTCCTTTCTCCTGCTTTCTAACCACTGGTAACCATCACTTGACTCTCTGTTTCTCTGAATTTGGCTTTTTTAGATTCCACATGTAAGTAATGTCATACAGTATTTGTTTTTCCCTGTCTGACTTATCTCACTTTAAGCTCTGATATCTTGAAATTGCTTTTGAAGGGTCACTTATGAAACTCATTAGCTTATTATTTTAATTTGATGGTCCAAGATAATTTTTTAAAGAATCACTAGAACATAAAGTGCTAAGCAGAAAGTAGGGAAAATTGTAATGGAAGCTGTCAGATAGGTAAGGTGGAGATGTGTTATTTTAAGAATCTTTGATGTACGTCTTGGTGATGGGAGGCCATTTCAAGGGAGTAATTTAAATTAAAATATAAAGCTATTACCCTTCATTCACTCCCCATTGCTCTAAGGCTAAAGAAGAAAATCCTTAATTTGGTTCCTAGCTCCCTGCATGGTCAGCTCCCACCAGTCTCACCAGCTTCTTCTTGTACTATGCCTCCTTTCCCCCAATAAACATCAAAAGATGATGAATTAGAATGTGAGGGTGGCTTTATTCATTTCACTTTGCCTGCTGTATTGTCATAAACAGGGAGTCAGAACTCTCATTCTGTTGACTCTGGTTGAGAGGAACATAAGCAAAACATACTCTTGAGCTATTCTTTCTGGGCTAGAATTCTGCATTTAATCCTCACTAACTGTATGGAGATATTTTTCTCTTTAACAGATTTCTCCACAAATAAAAATCTATTGTAAAAATACGGAAAAGAATGGCAGCGGAAACGCAGACACTGAACTTTGGGCCTGAATGGTGAGTTTTCAGAATTTCATCCTGTTTGATACTGGATGACTAGTATGGGAGTAAGACATTTGTACAGGTGTTGGGTGGTTTATAAATGTGCATGTTTTTCAGACTTTGCTTTGTGTGCCTGTTTGAAAACAATGTAACTAGTCTAGGAGTAAATTATATTTGGTTGATCACTGCATTCTGTACTCTATGTAAAAAATTTTCTTGGTCTGATTTTGTAATGATAATGGAATTAAAACTCCCCACAGTCCCAACACCCTAGCAAATGATTTACTTTTATGGTTGCACCCTTGTATAGGTGCATATACAATTTTATATATGTAACATTTTTATGTGTGTATGTTTTCTGCTACAGTGTTGTTTTGTGAATGCTGTTCATAGACTTACTTGAAAAATAGTTTTTATTGAATTATTGTTTGAATTTTAGTTTATCGATGGGCTAGGCAGGTGGTCTAGAATTATACTGGCTATTAGCAGTGGCCCATCTGGGATTGGTGTAGCATAATAGCAATTAATTGACCTTTGAGTCTCTTACAGGTGTGTTTGGACCCCGAATATGGAATTCTCATGGAATTTTGAGATCCATCAAATTGTAGTGTGACTTCCCCCAACCCTTCTTCCTTTTTCCCCAAAGTTGGTGATTGAAGATCCTCTCATCAGAGGCATGAATAATGATAGTTGTTTTTTCCATTCAAACCTTGAACTGGAGGCAGTATATAAAGTAGATAAATTGGAATCGTGTCTTAAGCATTCTTGATTGTTTCAGATGGTGGTGGTTTGATAAGTGATGCAGACTCCCTGTAGTAACTTCTTATTTGAGAGCTCTTATTAACTTACCTTATGATATTTATTTATTTTATATGTGATTCCTAAATTTTCTTGGCCCTTATAGCTAGCATTTGGAGACTGAGGAGGAATCACTATTTGAAGTTCTGAGAACTGATGAACTCATCTTTTGAGAGTTTATTTTGGAAATGTTGGCTTAAGTAATGCTGCACCTGTTTTAGTTATTATTTTATATTTTAAAAACAATATTCTAATTACCAAATCAATATGTTTCTAGAAAAATTAGAAATTACAAGTAAGTCAGAAAAAGATAGAATTACCATAATTTCGGCATTCATGATAACCACTGTAAATACATTGGTGTGTGTTTCCACGTGGTTTTATGTATGCTTATTTGTGTATATACATTTATTTTCACAAAAATGAGATCATACTGTACATTCAATTTCAATTTTGTAACCTGCTTTTAAAAAATAACCACATCAAAACCAGCTTTTTTATCAATAAATATTTTATTTTAAATGGTTGCATTGTATGATGTATCATCATTTATTTAACTGGTCTTTCAGATGTAGCTTATATAGGATGTTCTCAGTTTTTCATTACTATAAAAATATTTTTTGTGAACATTCTTGTAGTTAAATCTTTTTTATTTATTTATTTATTTATTTATTTATTCTTGAGGAAGATTAGCCCTGAGCTAACTGCTGCCAGTCCTCCTCTTTTTGCTGGAGAAGATTGGCCCTGAGTTAACATCCATGCCCATCTTCCTCTGCTTTATATGTGGGACACCTACCACAGCACGGCTTTTGCCAAGCGGTGCCATGTCCGCACCCGGGATCCGAACCGGCGAACCCCAGGCCGCCGAGAAGTGAAATGTGCACACTTCACCGCTGTGCCACCAGGCCGGCCCCAGCTTATAGTTAAATCTTTATTCACATCTTACTAACTTCCTTTATCAGGTGGATTTAGATTCATATGGCTCACTTTCTAAACCATTTTGTGTGCAGCTCTCTGCCTTTATCTAGACTTTGTAACTGCTTCTCTTTTGTATTTACTCACCCTCTTGTCTCTTTCTTTGTAAAAACATGATTAAAATCATCAGCTAATTTAAGGAAGTTTTTTTTTTCAATATCCCTCTACTAAGAAGTAACAAAAAGGCAACACTAGGAATTTAGCCAAAACAAAAGAAAAAAAACTCCTGATGCCTTATACCATGGGTTGACAAACTATGGCCTGTGGGACTGTAAATAAAGTTTCTGTAAGTAAACTTTTACTGTAACACAGCCACCCATTCGTTTCCATATTACCTGGCTGCTTTCACACTACGGTAGCAAGATTGAGTTAGTTACAACAGAGTCCATCCGGTGCGAAAAGCTTAAATATTTATTCTCTGGCCCTTTACAGAAAAAAGTTTGCTCGCCTCTACCCTAAACCCTGGGTTCCAAAGTCATTTCAGTGTGTCATTGACCCAGTCTATCCATGACGTCTTATA
This sequence comes from Equus asinus, assembly GCF_041296235.1. Lineage (NCBI taxonomy): Eukaryota > Metazoa > Chordata > Mammalia > Perissodactyla > Equidae > Equus > Equus asinus. The sequence goes on along the minus strand of NC_091808.1, from coordinate 8,309,418 downwards.
CATCCTTTTCATTGGTACTCTGAAGTTTTGTTTGATGGTGTTTTGTTTGATGAGCCCAGAATTTTACACAAAATTTGAATTGAGGTGACTTTGGCAGAGGACAGTTACCAGGACCGTGCTTAAGCAGTAGCTTTACTTAATTGTTACCCTGCAGGCATTGGAGTTTAGGAGCCTTCCCTTAGTCATCTGAAATGCTGATAAACTGGGGAGGTGTAAGCAGGCACATTGCCTTTTTTGTACCAGCTATCAGTATTCCTTCTGGCAAAGGGAGTATGTGAGACCCGTAAGTAACTCAGCCCTGAGCTGGAAAGCTGCAGTATGAATAGAGACTGCTGCTGTGTTTTGCTGCATGTAGCACTACAGTCATTGTGAAACTTGGAATAAGCAGCTCTGTCCACAACACTTGAGAATCAAAGCTTAGAGTGATTACATTGAGTCAGTGTGTCACTGAACCATACAGAAACGTTAGTGATACTGTGTTCTGTTTACTAAGACTGTTGTTTTTATGATGACGCAATGATCAATGAACGATGGGCAAAATGAAGAGATTTCTTTATACCTGGGATAGCAGATGGGAGTGCATTAAAAATTATAGTAGAGTCAGACCAGGAATGACTTTAAGCGTGGACTTTTTAAGGTGTATCTGTGGAATCATTAGGTCTTAGCCTATCTCTATATTTAGAATAAAGAAATATATTACATAATTGCCAAAGCAGTTGAAAAGGATGTGATAGATTTAATAGAGAAGTAAAACAATTATAGATATGAAACAATAATCTTTACTCAGATGTCATCACCTTAGACCTTTCTCGACCGTCTATATAACACCTCCCCTTTACTCCTTATCTCCCTTTTCTGTTTAATTTTTTCTTCATGGTCTGTATCAAAACATAACATGCCAAATATATTACTCCTTTATTTTCTTTATTATTTATATTCCATTCTCCAGTCCCCACTAGACTGTCCGCCCCATTGAGGGCAGGTATTTTGGTCTCGATTTTTGTATAGTTTGTTCACTGCTGTAGCTGCAGTGGTTAGCGCATAGTAGGATTCAATAAATAGTTGTGAAATGAATGAATAAATTGTTGGAAAGTAAAGTTGTTTTTGATGTTTTGCTGTTGTAAATATGTATGCACATCCCTGAACAGTTTTGTTTGTATTGCTGATTATTTACTTTGGAATAATTTCTAGGAAGTGGAATTATTAAATCAAAAGTTTCTTTTTTAAGGTTTTGGATGATATATTAACAGATGGACTACCAGAAAGATTATATGAATTTAATTTCCACCCTTGCCTGTTTAATTCACCCTTGACAAAACACTTCAGTACTACCTTAAGAAAAAATTTTTTTTAGTTCTAAATCTGGTAGATTTAGCTTTTTTAGAATTTTTTGTTGGTAGTCCCAGTAACAAAATAAGTCAAGCTCATTCCAGAAAACCTTGGAGGAAACAACAGTATAAAAAGAAAAGATCTAAGTTACACTTGGTTGTACTACCCAAAGAACCACTGCTAACATTTTGTTTGTTTCCCCCTATTCTTTTTTCTTTGCAGATGTTTGTATGTATACCTCAAGACATTTTAAAAACAAAACAAATTCATTATACTTGTTTTATTTATTTTTTTCATTTTGAGGATCAGAAATTTTAGAAAAATCTAGATAATAAAGGAATTTATTATAGGGGAATAATTGCAGCCAGTTACCTGGCTTTATGGGGCAGGAGCCAAGGAACCTCCTTTGGAGCTTCCTCTGTTTCGTCTCAGTGGCCTTAGGAAGTTTTCCCAGGTCTCTCCCTTCAAAAAAGGGTGAGGCACTTCTGTTTCTCCTGAAGCACTTTGCATATACCTATGGTAAAGTAGTCATGACTTTGTGGTGTGTCTCTTTATGTGTTTACCTTACTCAGAAAAGAACCAATTGCATTAAGAAAGGCACTGTATTTCTCAGTTTTGGTGAGCCTGATGTTTAACTTAGTGTGCTGCACGTAGGCATTTAGTAAATGTTGAATGAAGGCATTCAAACCTTATGGGAGGGAAGTCGGGGCAAGAGAATGCAAATCTGAGATGGTTAGGTTACTAGCCATAATCTTTATGGAGTTGTGGGGAAAATGAGAGATGTTCTGGAGGAGGGAATGCATTAATAGTCCCAGTTTTCAGAAAGAGTAAAAGATGTCTATGTGATCTGAAGGGATAGTAAATTAGGTGTTATCCAAGGGTGTATTTTAGAAGAGAATATTAAGATTCATTTAGAAAACATTTTATCAAGTGCCTCGTATGTTTTGTGTCTTGAGTTAGATGCCATTAGGCAACAAGAAGAAAAGGACATGGTACCTACTTTTGGATTATTTAGTGGAGAAGCTGACACTAAATAATTTCACTATAATGTCACTGCTGTAAAGGAAGTATAATGCAAGTAAAGGATATTCAGCTGCTTATTTGATGCCTGTAGGTTTCTTATCCTTCATACTTTTCCAAAACTGAGCTCATGAGTTTTGCCCTTTTTATTTCATCTTAATATCACAGTGTGCCCGTTCACGCAAGCCAAAAGTCTAGGAGTTATCTGAGATATTTTCTTTTACTTCTCTGTCCCTGCATAATCCATCACAATGTTGTATCAATTTCATCTCCAAAATCTCTTGAATCTGTTCATTTCTCTCCATTTTCATTGCCGCTACCCTAGTGTAAGCCACGACTGTCTCTGACATAAACTGTTGGAGCAGTGGCCTCCTGATGTTTCCTGGCTTCCATTCTTAACTTTCCTTCTAATTATTCTCCCCACAGCAGCCAGAGTAATCTTAAAATGTAGATTGGATCAAGTTTTCTCCAGAATCCTTCGATAGCTATATGTCCATTTGTATGACTGTTGAGTTGATGAGCTTTTTCTTCCACTCGGCAGTTAGTCCTATGAAGGCTAGGCAGGTACTTGTGTCTAGCCAAGGCCCCGAGAATCTAGATCTCTCTCCTTTTCTCCCTTTTGCTCGCTTTCTGGTCTCCCATCTCCCTCATTTTGTCTCTCTTCTCTTCCATCTCATCCTTTGCACTTAACCTCTCTTCTCCCCAGCAGTCCCGCCATCCCTGCCGGTGAAAATGCTTAGAAAAAATATTCCTAACAGCAGAAAGGGCATGTGTAAAGACAAGGGGGCAAGAAACTGCAGGTTTAAGAGAGGGACTCCAAGAGGTTTGCCTTTACTGTAATGTGAAGTGTGGGAGAGATGAGCTTGGAGATAGCCCTTCTATGTTAAGAAGCTTTGATTTTATTTGATTATGGTATGCCAGTGAAGCATTGTTAACAAGGGAGCATTTTATTCAGATTTGCATTTGAAATGAACAACTTGGTAGTGTGGAGGATGGACTATGACTAGTTAGATCCTTTAGGATGCTGTTGCAGCAGTACAGGTAGGAAATAGTCGATCAGGGCATGGCTTGAGAGATTTAGAATTTAACACTGGTGGGACATAGTAATTGGGTATGGCAGATGGTAGAAAGTGAGGAGTAAAGGATGATTCCTAGACTCTTAATCCAGTGGCTGAGTAGATGGTGGTATCCTCACCTGCCTTTGGGAATACAGTCATGTGCTGTATAACGACGTTTCGGTCAATAATGGGCTGCATGTACAACAGTGGTCCCATGAGATTAGTACCATATAGCCTAGGTGTGTAGTAGGTTCAACCATCTAGGTTTGTGTAAGTACACTCTGATGTTCGCACAACGAGGAAATCCCCTAACACATTTCTCAGGACATATCCTGTCATTAAGTGATGCATGACTGTACAGGTGATGAAGGGGGTTGGGATGAATAAGCTGATGAGTAGGGTTTTTGGCATTGTATGAAAGCTTGACTCTTTAGGGGAGAGGTCAATATGGAATTGAGAATCATGAGCTTACACAGAAGTACTGTTTGATTCCCACACCTTCATATGTCTACATTGACATTCTAAATTGCTTTTATAAGCTGAAGTTTGGATTTTGGACAATAGTTAACAAGTGAAGATTTTGGGCTATCGTGGGGTTTTAGAAGCCCCACTGGGCCTTCTGTGTTAAACAGATCTCAGTGTGGCCAGGAAGATGAAGGAATAAGAATAGACAATTTTCCCTTGGATGTAGTGTTGTGCTTATTGATGAACTTTGCTAGACCAGAGGAGCAGTAGGGGAGAAGCCAGGTTGCATTGGCTTTTGGAGTGACTGGGAAGTGAGGACATGGAGACATTTCTGAAATGAAGAGGAAAGATGAGCACTGCACATAGCTGGAGGAGGATGCTGCATCAAAGGAGTTTTAAACCACTCTTAGATACAGTATTTAGAGACTTGAGAGGAAAGCAAATAGGGATTGAGTTTCTGTGAGAGACGGTTGTATGGAGCGAGATCTTAGAGGTGGTAAAAATCAGTTGTGGGCTTTTAGGGAGGGCTATTACCCAAATATCTGCAGGTGAAGAGGGACTTGGAATAGGATTTGTTGATTATTGAGTAGAGCACAACCACTATCCTAATTCAGGCTGCCATCTTCTCTTAGTTTGAATTACTCTGAGCTTGCCTTGGCCTGTTCTCTTTACAGTAGCTGGAGGAACCTCTTGAAAATGCACTCTGGTCATGTTACTCTTAATAGGTTTGGTGCCTGTAAGAAGTGTTCTGTCCCTAACATTGGAAAGCCCTTGAGGATGGTTCTCTGGAAGGGACCCAGAATGGTGAGTGGATTTGAAACTCGTGAGGAACGGAGGAAGAAAGTAGGGATGTTGAGCCGTGAGGAGGAAAGTCTCTGGTTTCTATTTGCCGATACTGGAATGATGTTCACTTGAAAGAGGGCTTAGATGAGCCCTCTAGTGGTAGAAACTATTGGGGAGCATGTTGGGTCAGTATAAGAAAAATATCTTAAAATAATTTGTAAAAATATGTACGTATATTTTACAACTAATGTTTGGCAGAATAATCATTGGCCATTTTAAATAAAAAGTTGAGACCTCATTGTTGGAAAGATCTTGGTCTTTTTAGTCGTAAAAATCCAGGTTTGAATCTTTGTTCTGCTGGCTGTGACTGTGGGCAAGTTGTTTAACCCTCGGTTTCATTTTTCTCATCTGTTTTATTGGAGTTGTTGTGAAGCTTAAATGAGATTAAATGAAGTAATGTGTATGTAAAATTCCAAGTCTTGGTTCTCAGTGGATATTAGTTACACTTTTTCAAAGAAAAAGTTGGAAAGAGTCCAACTTTACATGAATTTGGTGGAAAGCAGTTTCTTGGAAGGTCCTTCAGTGGTAGAAGGATTGCTCCTTTGTGGGCATGTTGTTTTCTTACGTAGTTTTTAACTTGTTTTATAGGAGTTGGACTAAATGACCTCTAAGTCCGAGAATAATTGGAAAGAAGACAAAAGACCAACCCAGTAGCAATGAGCACACCTAGCACCGTGGTCTTTATATATACTAAAGATTGTGTATATACAAAGATAGTGGTCTTTATATATACTAAAGAGACTCAGGCTCCCTGGAGAAATGGTTGCTTCTGGGTCTGAGGCAAGAAATAATACAAGCTGAGCCTGGAACATTTTGACATACCAGATAGAAAAGAAGCTGTTAAAGACTACTAGGGTTGTGTCAAAAGGACCCAGGAGTCAACCTGAAGAGTCTCTCACTGTTCGAAGATGAGACAGTTTGAGCATTGTGAAGAATAATTGCAGTGAATTGAAATACACTAATGAAAAATAATTTGTTACCGTTGGAGGATGCAAGTCATTATTTTGAAAACTGATAAATAAGAAAGAATAAAGACTTTTTTCTTTCCTTTCCTATATGAACTACACTATTGGGTAACAATACCAAATATTATAAGAGGGAAGTTTCTCTTTGTAGAAATAATCCAGCTAATAAATAAAGAAGGGATGATAGAATAAAGTCACCCTGAAACCATAGTGAACTTGGGGATCTAAACATCGGTCTTCAGGGACTGCCAGCCTCATAAAATCAACCAGGCAGTCTGTGCCTTCTGGTGGATACACATCACCACGTGGAAATCTTGCCAAATCTGATCAGGTCTTGACATCCAGTCACCAATTTATGAGAAATGCAGAGAACTGAGAGACGTGTTAAACTGTATCACAGAGAAAATCAGCGAAATCCAGACTTAAAAAAAATCCTTATCCTTTACAGATAACATTTTGAAATTTTTACAGATGAAATAACTTTACTTCAAAGATAAAATAATTACTTTCAAAAAATCTTCAATGCCAAAGATTTCCTTCAAAATAATATAAGTGGAGGGTTTGATGGGGCGGTAGCAGGAGCAGGGTTGGCCGTGGATTATTGGGTTGGAGGCTGGGTGTTTGGTACACTGGAGTTCGTTATGTTCTTGGTACTTTTATTTATGTTCAAAATGTGTGTAATGTTAAAAAGAAATAAGTGGAGACAGTAGGTAGAAACATTGAAAAAAACCCCTGCAGCCTCACTTTACTAATACATATTTTTTTTGTATTACTTTCTTCATGTAAACACATATTTATATTTATTATGCATATACTATTTTTTCTGCCATTTTTGAATAATGTGCAAGTATTTACTGTGCTTGGCCTTTTTATTTTTTAATGTGTGATTAGTAGATCATTCCCCTCTTTTTTGCTTTTGTGAGTAAAACTTAGCAATTTGGGGGGTATAGTTTAATGCTTCTGTCGAATTTTCCTTTGGGCAGAACTGCTGCATTAAAGCACCGTGGTCCCTTTTACCCTTCGTGTCTCTTACTTATAGACTTCGGGCAGCCCGCAGATATGAACTACTCCCGAAAGTAGTTTTCCCACTTGCTGTTGAACACAGTGTTGCAGTAGGATCTTACTCTTGCCATTTTTTGCTGAGGTCCCCACCCCCATCTTTTTTTAATAAAAACATCTTATAAAATTAAACAAGAAGTTCCCCAGTTCCATTTGTTAGAGAGAACTATTACCAGCTTAGAGTATATCTATGTTTTTTTCTTCTTAGCGGTAAATACAGCTTTTGTATTTTTTCTGTTTGTACTTCACTCTTGACTACATTTTCTGATTCTCTAAACTGATCATTAATTGCTTTCATTAAATGGATTATGAAATATTGCAGGCATATAAAAGTATAAATTGTAATGAACATCCATGTATGCAGCACCGAGCTGAAAAAAACATTGTAGGAATAATAAAAGCACCCTTTATACTCTCCTTCCCTTTGCAGATACAAACTTATCCTGAATTTTGTATTTACCAATTCATGTTTGTTTCTATGCTTTTACTACGTTTTTTTATGTGTTCTTAAACAGTATAAACCTATTTGAAGGTTTATATGTATTATATAAAAGTATCTTTTTATAAGCTTCTGTATTTTTCTTTTTCTTCTTTTTCTTTTCTTTTTTTTTGAGGAAGATTAGCCCTGAGCTAACTGCTGCCAATCCTCCTCTTTTTGCTGAGGAAGACTGGCCCTGAGCTAACATCTGTGCCCATCTTCCTTTACTCTGTATGTGGGATGCCTACCACAGCATGGCGTGCCAAGTGGTGCCATGTATGCACCCGGGATCCAAACTGGGGAATCCCGGGCCGCCAAAGTGGAATGTGTGCACTTAACCGCTGTGCCACCGGGCCGGCCCATGTATTTTTCTTTTTCATTTGTATAGCGTACTTTGTTAAATATTTTATTAAATCTTACCAAGTCATTCTTTGAAGTGGTCGTTCCAATTTATAATCCTACAAATGCTACTTGAGAATTGTTTTACTTCCTTACTAACAGCTGGTAAAGTCAGATTTATTAATTTTTATTAATCTAATGGGTGTAAGGTGATAGCTCACTTTTGTTTTAATCACGTTACTTTTATAATTTTGAAAAAAGCGTCCCCTCCTCACCTTCCAAGCTTCTCAGGGACATGCATGATACCTTTTAAGTTAAAGAATTGCGTCTTGGTTGTCTAGTTATTTCTCAATAAGCTGTTCTCGTGCTGTGACAGCATGTTGTATTAAAGCTAAAATCTTTGATACTTTGAGATAATGGGATTTTTCTGGGGTTTTTTTTGAGCAGGATTAGCTCTGAGCTAACTGCTGCCAATCCTCCTCTTTTTGTTGAGGAAGACTGTCCCTGAGCTAACATCCATGCCCATCTTCCTCTACTTTATATGTGGGATGCCTACCACAGCATGGCTTGCCAAGTGGTGCCATGTCCACACCCAGGATCCGAACCAGCGAACCCCGGGCCGCCAAAGTGGAACGTGTGCTCTTAACCGCTGTGCCACCGGGCCACCCCCCTTTCTGTTCTTTTAAAGAACTAAAGTGAAGATTTTTATAGTATATTATATAAAAATAGAAAGTCCATAGTGCCACAATATTTGACGCTACATTTTTATATTCTATCTCTCTCCTGTTCTAGGCTCCGAGCTCTGTCCAGTGGTGGGAGCATTACATCCCCTCCTCTGTCTCCCGCATTGCCGAAGTATAAATTAGCAGACTATCGTTATGGCAGAGAAGAAATGTTAGCACTTTTCCTTAAAGACAACAAGGTAAGAAAGTAGGAACGAGTTCAGAATTATGAATAAGATTTCAGGGTATGTGCAGTGATGTATTGGTATATGAACTACCCATGGTTTTTCTCTCTATCTTACCTTTTTTCCTGCTTTGAAACCTGCAGTAGTTAAGAGAGGCTTTTCTAAGTATAGTGTACTCTGTATATTTTAGAGAAGACCTGAGATTTCATTACAGGAGTAGAAAGCTTCATGGAAACAGAATAGTCAGCGCTTAATACTTTGTCAGCTAATTTCCTCTCTACCTCTTTCATGTCTCTCTATCCCAGCTTGATGGCTGAGACAGGAAGAATTTCTCCTTTCTTTATCGCACCTCTCATTCTTTCTAGCTAGGAGTGAGGAGTGAGAAGAGTTGCTGCTTCTCTTGTTCTTTCCCTTTTTGAGTTAAATATAAAAATTTTAGTGGAGTGAGGATGTTAAATGTGATGTTATATTTGTGTCACTTATAAATGATCAAAACTCAAACAGTGTAAAGTATGCTTTTATTATGTGACTAGTGAGAAATATTTTCTATTTTTTAAATATACTCTTTAATTTTATTAATGGATTCAGAATCTCAGATTTTAATGAAGGACAGATAAAATTTCTTATAAAACTCTCCTCACCACCTCTATGTAGAGTTAAATGTGGTGATCTTTACTCTTCGACTGTGCCCTGTAGAATACCAGAGTTAGTGCTATGTATCAAACCCGAAAATGGTAGTCTGATGTGAGGATGGGGAGGGTGACTGGGGTGGTGGTTATTTGACCCTCTCAGAATGTGTAAGTACCACTGAAGTTAATTGGCTGAATAAGCTACATATTTATAACATATTTATGATAATTAGCATCAGATAGACAGAAGAGTGTTTCTCTTCTTGTAATTGGAGGGATAGCATCAATCTCATGGTCTTGTGTTTGGTCACACAGATACCTTCAGATCTTCTCGATAAAGAATTTCTGCCTATCCTACAGGAGGAGCCCCTGCCACCGTTGGCTCTTGTACCCTTTACAGAAGAAGAACAGGTTTGTGCCTAGCTTTGAGCCCCAGGTCAAACCCTTGTTCCTTCCCACTGAGGCATGAAAATGGAAAGCTATTCCTACGTAGGCCCTAAGGAGTATTCTGTATCCCCACAGGTCTGCTTTCTTCTCTTTCTTACTATGTGGATGCCTCTCTCTCAGCTGATTCGACTCTGCTTTAGATCTGAAACTGTTGAGTGTTATGTAGTGATGAACGTGTCTGGGTCCTTAAGGACTATGTGAACCATCCCTTGTAACTTATTTGGCTAGAGAGAAAGAGTTATTTTGGGGGAAGGGGGTCTTTTCAGAAGTAGTTGGCGACCTGAATTCTCACCAATGCGTTCTGCCACTAAAGGATGATGTAGAGCTTGAGCTGAAGATGTGGTTAAGAATGTGCTCTTCTGTCACCAGTTGTTTTTATGATAGTGTGAGAAAGTTAGATTTTTGGGCTGGAAAGTAGCAGATTTTGTGTTGTCCTTTTCTGGTTCACTATGTCCAAAGATAAATAATAAATTGTGATTGTATTAAAATGGAAAAATAAGAGCTTTGTCGGAATGCTGGAATGTCACTTTGGAGAATCATCATCACTATTTTTTTTTTAAAAAACAACTTTATTGAGACGTAATTCACATGCCATAAAATTTACGCTTTTAAAGCATGCAATTCACTGTTTTTTAGTATATTCACAGAGTTGTATAACTGTCACCACTATCTGTTTTCATCATTACTTTTTCTGACAACTCTGGATGTTTCCTCTACACTTACCGTATTTTGCATGAGGAAGTCACTCTATGAAGAAAGAAAAGTTTATTAAAAGAACTCTGCTGGGTGGTGCAACAGTTAAGCTCATGCACTCTGCTTCAGCAGCCTGAGGTTTGCTGTTTCGGATCCAGGGCATGGACATATGCACCACTTATCATGCCATGCTGTGGCAGGCGTTCACATATAAAATAGAGGAAGGTGGGCATGGATGTTAGGTCAGGGCCAATCTTCCTCAGCAAAAAGAGGAGGATTGGCAGCAGATGTTAGCTCAGGGCTAATCTTCCTCAAAAAAAAAAGCAAACTATTAGAATTATGTTAAGTTCTAAGAAAGGGGTGATATTAATCCTTGATGATTTTCAGCACATTTTCGTAAGCAATTTTTATTTGTTTATAGTTTCTTCTAAATCAGACTACTTCTGTATTTATTCATGAAATCCACTATCATCTATGGTTATCAGCAGATATTTTCATTAACCAGAAGGTGTTTATTGCTGTGAAGAGTACACAGGAAAGAAAGGATCCTTCTCTAGTGATTACCAAAAAGTTCCTTTTCAAAATTGACAAATTTCTTTTTCAAAAAAACTGTTATCTGGCTGTATTTTGGTTTAATTTTTCTTAAAAATATTTTTATTATGAATTATTTTAAATAGACAAGTATAGAAAATAGTATTATAAACACCAGTATATTTACTATTCAGATATATCAAATCTTACAATTATGATATATTTGTGTGTCTTTTTTTGTTTTAACAAATGAGATTTCTCATACAGTTGACACTGCCTGGCGCGTACCCCTTTCTTCCTTTCCTTACTATCAATTGGATTACTTTTCTCTTTCATGTCTTAATATTTTCATTACATGTTTGTGTATTGGTATGCCATAAATGTCTTATTTTATAGGGCAATAAATTTTGTGTTGAAGATAGCATGCTTTTATTATGTGGCATAGTTTTTATTCTGCAGCTTGCTTTTTTCTTTTAATAATGATTTTTAGGTTTATCTGTGTTGATACACATAGCTTTAATTTGTTCATCTCTGCTGTGTAGTATTCCATATGTGAGAAAATCTACAGTTTTTTTTCCAGTCTCTTCTGGTTGGATATTTAAGTTTTCACTTTTTACTATTATGGATTATACTGCACTAAGCATTCTTATAACATGTTATAAAAGTGGAATTGTTGGGTTTTGGTTCTTCGCATTTTTTTAAAACATTACTGGGTATTACCACATTAGTTTTTGTATTGACTTGCCAGTTTTGCACTCTCACTAGCAGTATATGAGAGGTCTCATTTTTACTCAACCCTCCAACTCTTGGTTTTTAAATTTTGGCCTAAGTGATGGCTTTGATAATTGTTTTTGATTTGTATTTCACTGGTTACTAATGAGGTTGAGCATCTTTTCAAATGCTTATGGCCTATTATGGTTTTTGATTTGCCCACGTCCTTTACCTGTTCTACTGAATTGTCTTTCATGTTACTTTTACGATTTCTTTATGTATTCTTTAAAATAAATAAAATACTTTTTATTATAAAAGGTATTCGTATTCATTGTAGAAAATACAGAAGAGTATAAAGAAGAAAATCTCACCCCTAAACTCACTGTGTAGAGATAATTATTTATTAACATTATGTTTTATTGTAGTCTGTTTTGTTTGTATATCTTTAGTTGTTAAAATATACCAGTACAGATTGAATCCAACAGTATATTGAAAGAATTATACACCATGACCAAGTGGGATTTATCCCCAGAATGCAAGGATGGTGCAACGTAAGAAAATCAGTGTAATATACCATATTAATAGAACAAAGGAAAAAAACCACTTGATCATCTCAATTGACGCAGAACAAGCAGTTGACAAAATTCAATACCCTCTTGTGTTAAAACGCTCAGTGAACTAGAAATAGAAAGGAACTTCATCAGTATGATTAAGGGCATTTATGAAAACCCACAGCTAATAACATACTCGATGGTGAAAGACTGAAAGCTTTTCTCCTAAGATCGGGAACAAGACAAGGATGCCTACTTCCACTACTGATATCCAATATTGTGTTGGAAGTTCTGGCCAGAGCAGTTAGGTGAGAAGAAGAAATAAAAGACATCCAATTGGAAGGGAAGAAGTAAAACTGTCTCTATTTGTAGATAACATCTTACATATAAAAAATCGTAAAGAATCCACAACAAAACCATTAGCACTAATAAATGAATTCAACACGGTTGTAGGGTACAGGATCAACACACAAAAATCAGTTCTATTTCTTTATACTACCAGTGAAAAACCTATAGCTGGGTGCCTTTGAGTTTCACCCGTGTGATAGTTTGGTAGTGAGGTGTTCAATACATGGGATCCTGGCATACACATAATGCAATTAGCCCTTACCTGTGTTTTTCCAATGTTAGAATATATTAATCTAGATTTTTGGACTTCAGTCTTGCTTAATTGTGTTTTTAGAGTCATTTTTCAATAACTCCACTGGTTATTCTTTGACAAAAGGTTAGTTAATGCATTTATTTCAACCAGTTTTTTATTGTTTTATTAAAATATAGTTTGAAATAAATGTTTTCAAGTTGGGTATCTTCCTCTAATTTTTAGTTAATCAATTACATCCTAAGTTTTCAGTTTTGAAGTTATTTGATTATATGATTATACACCTATAAAACTTAAAGAAAACTTATTTACATTGATAAATTTCTAAAATTTACCTGAATAAATTGTATTGAATAAAATTGTGAAAAGACAGGTAATGAGACAGTTAATGAGAAAATGAACCAATATATTAAAACAAGAAATTCAATAATGAAAGTAGAAATTTTTAACCAGTTGGTTGTTAATTTCTTCAGAAGAGATATAGACATCACATTTCAGGTGATTTTGGGTCAAAACAGCAAATCAGGACTTTACAGTGGAAAACAATTTGTATGTAAAATATTGGTTAAAAATGCAGGATTCTTTTCAGTCCAATTCTTAAGCCTCACTTCTTGCCCTTCTGCCGGCAGGGCCCTTGGCTACAGCCAGGCCCCAGTTGTATTTTCCTGTACAGAGGTGTTGTACCGCACCTCTCTGCGCTTTTGCACAAATGTCTGTTAGGATCTAAGTGTCTAGAAAGTATTCAGGTAAAGATATATTCCAAGTTTTGTGAGTTTAAAACCGTCTTGTGAAGTTCTCCTTCAAATATCCAGGAGTTTTGTACTTTATGGATCATTTTTCAAGATTTTTGTAATTGCTTCTTGCTTTACTGTTTCCTAAGCTCTATATATTCCATTTATCCAGAAGTGTGACTAAACATACTTTTGGCTCCCAGGCCTCCGAGTCTTCCTTTTCGTGTTTGAAGGATGCCCACCCACTACTATCTTGTTCTTGATCCTATTCCAGATTGACTGTGGGTACAAGTGCAGGCTAATGACTGAGTGATTGGGGTGGTGTTTTTTTCCAAGCATTCCTTCCCCTGTTCCATTAAGATGGTTGGTCTTATGTAGATTCTTATGTGGCTCTTCCCCATCATTTCTGATTTCTGATTCCTGTCATGAACAAATACTACACGAAGTTGCTAATTCACATTGGTGAGCAGAATGAAGCACAAATGATCGTTTTTTCTGTTTATCATGCTCCTCTTGATTCAGACCTTTTTGTGACTCTCTCTTATTTCCACTTTTCACTAGTTAAAGGACCCTTTCAAAGCAGATCTCTTTTACCAAGTTTTCTCTGTTATGATGCATATTTACCCTTTCTGCTTCCGGATACATACAACATTTAGAGTTTGTTTGTTTAATATTTCTTCACAAAACCTAACATAGTATAAGGCGTTGGTTGTCAGTGTTTGTTGATCTGAAATGTTAATTTGAGATTTTTGGCTAAAATCAGGTTTTGGATCATTTTAGTATGTCTATAGTTATGATTTCCCATTGCTATTAGTAACTAGATGCCATTTTATGTAGTCTTGGGATGTGGGGAGAAGCAACATGCCGTTTTGTCTGTTTTATCCATTTTTTCTTTTTTTTTGGCAGAGAAACTTTTCCATGTCTGTAAATAGTGCTGCTGTCCTGAGACTGACAGGACGAGGAGGAGGAGGAACAGTGGTGGGGGCTCCTAGAGGTCGAAGTTCTTCAAGAGGGCGAGGTGAGCTTTCATGTGAAAAAAGTAATAACAGAGGAGGAGGAGGATAGGGAAATCACTTTAAAAATGTTTTAATACTTGATTTTTAAAAAACTGCTCTTTGATATTAACTGCATACTGAATGTCCTGAACATTTGTTTTCTGAACCATTTCTCAGTGTACCTCTCTACAGTCCCTGATTTGGAGCAGAGGAAGGCAATTCTAGCATAGAGATTGAGTGTGAAGGATTCAAAATGGTACTAGTTAACTTTGGAAAATCTTCGTTATCCATATTCCTTGTCCCCAGGGAGCCTTACACTTTGACAGCCAGAGCTTCCTGAAGTGCCTTAGCTACTGGAGCAGCACCGAAGTTCTTGCAGGTGTCCATGACACAGGGTTTCTGTATAAGGCCATCTGCCAAGAGTGTCCCCAGCCAGAGGGAGGCTTTAGTAAAACCTGTCTCATCAGTACTAGGGCTATTTTAGGGGGTAGAACAAAAAATAATTATGCAGCAGTCATTTACTTAACGTATAGTTTTATAGATGTGTGTCTTGTCTTAGATGAATAATCCTTATTTCCATGTTGCTTCTTTCTTTGATAGCTGCTCCCTGTTTTGGGTTCGTTGATTTTCTGTTACATAAGGGAATTCTTGTTGTTTGTAATATAAACATTTACTTGAGCATTTATCTCTAAGTTGGTTAAATCATAGTGTTCGTATAAACATACCTTGTAATTTTTTTTCAGAGGTGCTTTAGAAATGGAAGAATTGGGCGTCTCCAAAGACAGAGGCCATTGCCTAGACATATTGCACCAGCCAGATTGGCAGGATCCTGAGTGTGGAACATCTAAATTCTTTTTCCTTAAAGTTGTGCCTTATGAATAGAGTAATTTATACCTGGTCTTTGTAGAGACTGTATTCAATTGTTCATTCCTGTGAAGAGGTTTCTTTCAGTAGTCTGTTCAGAATGTGGGAGTGCAGGTGTTGTGAGTAATGAAGCCAAAACTCCACTGGTAGGCCAAGTACTATTAACGAGTTGTACGTGTTTTTTCTTCTCAATTTGTCAGTCTCTAGAATGGTGGTTTCTAACCTAGGGAGTTGCTAGAATCATCTATGAAACTTAGAAGAGGTACCTCTGTAGTGAAACTCTGGGTGGTGAGCTTTAGGCGTGTGTGTGCTTCAAAACCTCCACAGGCCCTTCAGATTCCCACGTGCAGTTAGGTTCCATCTGTCCAGAGTTTGTCTGAGATCTGCCTTGTGGTGTGATGGTATTGTGGTGATGGCTCTGGCCTGGCACTTTAAATGTTTCCTGTGTTTTCCTCTGGTGGGCTGACAGCAAGGAGAGGTTACACCCAGGCAGCTTTGCTTCTAGTGCTTTTCAGGGCAAGTCATAGAGAGGGCTTATTAATCAAGAACTATGGCCCACAGGCTAGCTGTTTTATGTGCCTCAAGTGACCACCAACTTTGTGTGTTGCAAATCCCAACCAATCTCTCTAAATAGGCTTTAAAAAAAATTTCATATCAAGAAACAAGTGATGGAATCGATGAATTTCTCCTGGCTTCCTGGTTTTTTTTAAGTGTAGGATTATCACATAGGATGGAACTCTTATGTTCAGCATTAAAACAGGGCATGTATAAAAGATAGATAATGTGATGAAAGCAGTGACTTAATTAACATTGACGTTAAAGAATGGCGTGAAACTAGTCAAATGAATGAACCAACTTTGTGAAAAATATGTGTAACGTCATTTTCCAACCATGATTCTTTTTAATGGTCTTGTAAGACCATTAATCTGTGGTTTTGTTTTCTTCACTTGTTACTTAATTTTAACCTGTTGGTTAAATAATGGTTATTGTGGCTTTTCTCTTGCATGGGTACAGCTAACATTAGATGATTATCCTAGCTCTTTCCAACTTGAGAAAACTTTGATGTGAAATCGACTAATTTCCAGACTTCTAAATATCATGAACTAGTAAAATTTAAACAAATAAATGGATGAGGAAACAACATAAAATTGTCATCTTTCTATTTTATCTGGTTAAGACGTGTAATAATAAAGCAGATCCATACGACTGTCTGCCACTGTCTTCATCATCATTAAAAGGAAGTAGAGTTTAATCCCCTAAAAGAATAGGGTGAGATCTCAGGCAATAGGACAGTCCTTCAGTTTAGCTTATGAAGGATTCATTATGTCATATTTCTTGCTCCTTCTTCTTTTTTTTTTTTTTTTGTAAAGATTTTTATTTTTTCCTTTTTCTCCCCAAAGCCCCCTGGTACATAGTTGTATATTCTTCGTTGTGGGTCCTTCTAGTTGTGGCATGTGGGACGCTGCCTCAGCGTGGTTTGATGAGCAGTGCCATGTCTGCGCCCAGGATTTGAACCAACGAAACACTGGGCCGCCTGCAGCGGAGCGCGCGAACTTAACCACTCGGCCACGGGGCCAGCCCCTCTTGCTCCTTCTTATATGAGAACTACATTTGTAGATGATTATGGGTCTTGTACTTTGAAGATTGTTCCTTATGTTTTACAAGCTGAACTGCTCTAGAATCTGATTCTTTTTATGTGCTCACTTAGAAAGCTTCAGTCCCATAAGGAGGACCGGTGCCCATACTAGTCATAGCTGGCAGAATATATTTTGTCTGTGGTTTGCTTGTTTTTCTGGCAACCTGAAGGCTATTTTTCATATTCATGTTTCCAGAATAAAACACTTTTTCAGGGTGCTGTGTTCTTAATGGTTTTCCTGAGAAAATTCTTCTCTAAAAGGACAGGGGGCTTTTTTTTCTTTCACCCTAAATCATCATTATAGGGGATCACTGCAGTGTTTTATAACAGTTTGCATTACACTGTTTTAGGATCTTAAATAAAATGTATACATTTCCTAAGCAGAGAAGTACTGAAACTGGGAGTTGACTTAAAGTTCAGTTGACACAATTGGAAGCTAACTTTAAGATTATTATAGTTCAACCCTAGTCCTCACTTCCATTTTACAGATGAAGAAATAGATACTTGGACTAGTTAAGAGAGTACCCATTGTTCCTAAAATTACCCACCTACAATTCTGTGCATTATTTGCATATTTCATAATAAGGGCATAAAAAAGTATACTGTATTCTGAGTCAGTTGTTGATAAATTTTAACCAAAAAGTAGAAGTACTGCATGGATAGTTGAAATAATTATTTAATTCAATCGTATTTAGCTTTGGAATGCATTTAGGCTTTTATTCAAGATTCATCACATTTTTCTTTGGCTGGTTTTATACTGTTGGAGAAGCCAGGGATGATGGCTAAGATTTCCTCTAGATATAAATAGATCCCTAGACTCCCACCACCCTCCTCTAATTTTCTAGCCTATGTGTTGGATAGAAGTGGTACACATTAGTTGGGAAATGCTCACACTGTGTGGAAAGTATAAAGCTGAAAGTGCATACTGCCTTCTACTCCTAGAGCCAGCAGTTGGATGTATATCCTTCCTGACCCTAACTATGCTGCTATATCATTCATATAAATGGAGTCATTTTTATATGTATTGTTGTTTGGCATGCTTTTGTCATTCAACAGAATAATGTAGATTTCTTTTAACATCAGTACTTTATCTTCTGTGGCTTCATAGGATTCTACTGAATTGTTTTATCAGAATTTATTCAGCCAGTCCTTTTTTGAGTGGGTTGTTTCTGGTTTTTTAATTGCAGTGAACATCTTCATACATATGTATTTGCATATTTGTGCAAGTCTTTCTGTTAGGATAAATTCTAGTTACAGTTGTTGAGTCAAATTTTGATAGTTTAACCAGATTACCTTCAGTAAAGGCCAGTTTACACTTGACCCACTAGAGGTTCTAGATCCCTACATCCACACACTCTTACCAGCTCTGTGGTTCAGATTGAGTCCTGATGCTTTCCTTACTTCAAGATCTGAGCCAGGAGTGCCTTTGGTTGCTGTAGAATATCTTTAAGGAGTCAGTTCACAAAATGGATATTTTAGAGTTGACCCTATTAAATTATCCTTTCTCTGGAGTTAGAGAAGTTATTTTAACATTTGTGCTTGGCTTTTGTACTTTATCTGTGCTCTTCTCAAACTCTCCAAATCTTCTCTTTTTGTTGAAAATAATCCAATAAAAGGTTTAATTTGCAGTAAAGGTTTACTGATCTTCTTAGAATTTCACTATTAAACTTTTTATTAAAAAGCTTAATATTGACACTGTTTCTTGTTCAGGACTGGGACTTTCTAACTTGTTTCTTTCACCCTGCTGTGGTCTAGCTACTTCATTGCTGTCGTTGGTCTCACAGGTAAAGATCCATTGGGCCCCGCTAAATATTTAAATATAGACATCTTGCTTTGTATAGAGACAGAACTTTAAAGATTAATCTTTGGTGTTAAACGTGTGCCAGATGTTGACTCCTGACTATCATTTTTTCTTTTTTCTTATTTTCAGGCAGAGGCAGAGGTGAATGTGGTTTCTACCAAAGAAGCTTTGATGAAGTAGAGGGTGTGTTTGGTCGAGGAGGTGGCAGAGAAATGCATAGGTCGCAGAGCTGGGAGGAAAGGTAACTAAAGGATCCACATCTTGGTATAAAGGTTTCTTGGTGTGAAAAACTCATGTCTTTCTGCTTTCTGCAGAGGAGAAGCCTCTTTGTACAATTACAAGGTTTCATTTTTTTTAATGCTGTTAATTATTGATGTCAAGTTTTATGTAAGAAGCTTTTAAGTATTCATTATTTAGAGGAAGAAGCATTCTAGATAAATAGGTTAATATGTTAGTGCCAACATAGATTTTTAGTGATTAGAGTTGCTATTTGATTAGCATTCAGTGGGAAGCATTGACATTTTGTTGTTTGTTGCTATTAAAGCATCTTCTCTATATTGTTTGTGACTTTATATGAAGTCTATCAAGATGAATGAGGGCAGTTTCACAGGGGTGTGTACACAAAGATGTCTACTGTGATGATATCTATAGTATCAAATAATTGGAAACAATCAGACAGCTTAATCAGCATGGTTTTTTATATAATGGTATAGCTACACAGTAGAATACAATATAACCAGTAAAGTTAGGATGATTTTGAAAATATTTAGTGATGTAGGAAACCACATTCTAAAAGCAGTATATAAAACTATGAGTAACATATATCTAAAATAAAGCATATATCTAATTTAAGAAAATAACATCTCTGGGTCAGTAGAAGCTAGCTTTTTTGGTGGGTGAGATGGCAGATATTTTTTGTTTTTATCTTGATGCTTTTCTGTATCTTCCAAATCTTAGGCAATAGCCATGTATTTGTTTGATAATTTGAAAAAGAAAGAAATGCTTTAACGAAATACAGAAAAGTGGATGTCAGGGCTGGGAAATCTATATATTATTCTCAAATCTTGTTTGAAACTTATTTTATCTTTTCTAGGGGTGACAGACGTTTTGAAAAACCAGGACGAAAAGATGTAGGTAAGGTTTTCTTAGTGTTTTCAAGTATTTTTAGCTGGAGTTCCATGACACTACTAGTTCTTAACAAGGCTCACACATAAAGATACGTTTATTAAAAATCGACGCAGTTACCCGCACTTCTCCAGTAGATGGAGTTGTAACATTGCTTGCATTTAAAATCCCCTGGTTATTTGAGGGCTCTGTTGCATGAAATCAGGGATGATGAGTACAGCCATTAGGATTTGCTTGATTTATTAACTTTTTAGGTCTGTGTGTTTTCGGCAAGGCATATATTTGTATTTAAGCCTGTGTTGTAAACTGAAATTTCAAGTTAAGAACCAATCTGTTAACTCCTTTTCACATGTAGCTAGCATGTCACAGGTGAGAAGAGAGAGAGAGAATGCTAAAAGTTTTGCTTTTGTATCTGAGAGAAAAGGCTAAAACTCTGAATCTTCTTGCTTCAGTCATTTATTCACCTGGTCCTTTTGATGTAGTCTTTCTTTTTTTCTTATTTTGAGATGAGAACAGTCAAAATAAATTACATAGTTAAGGTAGCTACTGAAGGAACATAGTAAGAGAACAGTGTTTTGGTGTTTGTGGTGAATTAACTGTGGTTTATATTAAAGAATCTATAATGTTAAGATGGATTTTCTGACTGCTTAAAGGCACTACCTTACAAACTGCCAGTGGGTATTAATGTCTGAGAGAAAAAAATGCCAGTTTGTAGTAACATTGGAGTTAGGAAAATTACCATACAAGTTCCAAATTCCTAGAAGTACCAGAAAAGTTCTCCAGAGCATAATTGTATCTGACGGTGGTAAACACATCTCAAAACCATATGTTAAATATGTAAATATTGTTCACAGACTGATTTGCAGATTTTTTTAAAAACTAAGTAGTTATAACAGTCAACTTTGCATCGCTGTTTCCATATCAAACTCTTTTTAACATATCAATTATTTACATTTCTTATTCATTAACATGGCATTGGGGATAATCAGGTATATTTATATTAACGAAAAACTATTAAATGAGTATAGCATGAAGAAATTTGGAACAGTCTGGGTGGATAACTTATTGCTAGTTGAATGGCTTTACTCAAATTGTAGACTATTGGATAAGTATGATCCTGGGGGACTTGTCAGTACCTCTGCTTCCATCCTTGTCTGATTCAATACTTTTGCCAGTGAATATGGAGAGGCAATGAGCAGTTGTTTAAAGAGTACAGGGTTTGGAATGAGAAAATCACTGATAATCTAAGCTCTCAGGTATTGAATAGGCTCATAATAAGTGAAGGTGATATGCGCTACTGAAGTTTTAGGATTAAATAAGGGTATATGGACTCATTTATCTGTTCAACAGTTACTGAATTCCTACTCACGTGATAGGCTTTGTGCTAAGTGCTGAATAATTACTCCTTTTCTTTGGATGATGACATTGGTGTGTGATCAGATTTTCAAATTATTCAGTGTCTAGAGAGAGAGCTATAGAGTGGAACACTTGGGACTTGGGATCAGAATTAAGGTGGAACAAGGGACCAGATATAATCAGATGGAAGTTTAACAGCAGAAAATGCAAAGTCTCAGGTAAATAAACTCTAGAATCTAAAGTATGGAGTGCTTGTATAACAGCAGCGTGCTGGCACAGCCCACTCAGCTGACTTGTGCTTGATGTTGATCAACAGTGTGATGGTGCCCGGCTGCAGTGTTTACTGGAGCTACAGTGTCCTCTGTGAGTCACGTGATAGAGAGGCCCGCAGCCTTTTAGGTTATCACAGGACAGCTTAAAGATTGTGTTCAACACTGGGCCACACCTTGAAAGGAACCATACATTGGAGTAGGATGGTTGGGGCATTTGAATCCCTGTAATGGGGAATGCATCAAGGAAATGAGGCTGTTTACATAGGAGACAAGATTGGTCAGAGTGGAGAGAAGGGTTTATAGGGTCACTCTATGCAAATATTTGCTTTCCTATCTTGTGAAAGAGGAATCAGATGTGATCTGTGTGAGTCTAAAGGGTAGGTTTAAGGAGGCAGATATTTGACGCAATCTAATAATTAGAGTTGTCTGAAAATGGCTTGGGTTGCCTTGGGAAAGTAGTCAGTTCCTGTCATGAGAATAGCTTGATTTTAACTATTTGACACACAGTTGCACTTTGCTAGTTTGGATTAGATGAGTGTAAATTTCCTTTTCATCATTATTTGCCATCCTCATATATTAACTATTAATTCAATTAGGATAATTCCCCAGCCACCCTCAACAAAGAGTGTAGGTTCTTTTCTTTGCATTCCATAGGTACATCTTTGAAAAGGCAAGTTCCATAAAACTAAAATTGATGTGAAGTGGTTAAGAATATTAAGAAAGTTTTCCCTACTAAAATACCAGGGCAATTTTCACATATGTATATTCAAATATATCATATTGAGTTTTATTGAATGCTTTTTGATAACACGCTTATTTTACTTTATTAACTGTGCTAATGATTCTCTGCTTCTCTTTTTGTAAGTATTACACTTTTGTTGAAAATACTGTAGCTTTTAAAAAAATTGCTCATAACTGTATTTTATACTCTTCAAGAACAGCAATACTAAACTAGTTTTTTGGGACACACTGATGTATTGATCAGTTATGAGTTGTCCTATGACATCTAATTAAGATATTCTGGGTACTGAAGGTTCCAGAATGATTTGTTCTTTTTAAAATTAGAAACGGTTCTTATCTGTATGCTTCTTATGTGGAGAGAAATGGGTGGAATTAAAGACATCTCGCTAAGAATCGTGCATAACCCCCTCAAACACTTATGAGAGAACATGGAGGCAGAAAAAGGCCTGTGATATTGGACTTATAATTCTTACTCAGTAGGAATTGATTGCTCCATAGGGGAGACCAGTTCCAGTGATCATCTTGTAGTATGATTCTGATAGGATGAAATTAAAAGATCATTAAAAAATAAAAAATGGTCCGATGATACGAGTAGGTTCAGCCCAGTGTGATACCAATTAGTGCATTTTGGTGTGAAATACTTGGATGTAGACATAGCAATTTTTGGTTATTAGGCTGCTGCTGGCAGTTGGTAATATGGGCTTGTATATATATAAAACTAGGCCTTATGATGTTTAGTAACTACTTGGCTCCAGTTTGTTGGGACTGTCATACTATCTGTATTGGTTTCCAGAAGCACTTTTTAGGTTCGTTCCAACATGGTCTTCCTGATCATGTATTTGACATACCATCACTCAGCTCCCAGGTGGCCCAGATGAGTGAGCTGTTCAGCCAGGAGTTAGAGCTGCCCTTCCCACATCCCAGAAATTTCCCTCTCTTTCCATTTGCACTCCATTCTCCTGAAAGGGTAATGGTGTCTTTACAGGGAACTTAATTTTTAGTGTAGAAATTGTGATTCTTTGAAGTGAAAGAAGTATGAACGGTGCTTTCAGAAGCTTTCAACCCCCTAGACAAAAGTTTTTGATTGTATTTCTCAGTTGCTCTTTGTGAAACATTTATTAAATAGCATTAGTATACCTAACAACGTTCTCTTAGGGTGTGTGTGGGGAAGTCGCATCTGGTTTTCAGATGCAGAGTTATGTATAAACACTGTGCTGTGGGACTCATCTGACTGAATGGGGAGCATGCCTCGCCTGTAGTGAGGCTCATCCCGGGTCTCGCTCACTCCCTGTGTCACTTTGAGCAGCTTCACCTAACTGTTGGAATTGTGATCCGTGTGAGTGGCATGAAGCTCTTAGGAAAAAACATACCATGTAAATCTTCAGTAACACTTTATTTTCACAGGTTAGCTGAATCTTATTACTTTATTATAGAAATAAGAATTCTTGCTGTCTATATATGTTACAGCAGTCTTGGGTTGGAAAAAACAAATCTGTCATCTGGCTAATACTTAAGAATGCTTAAGATTTTCAAACAGCCAAAGTTCAGAATAGTTAAGTTTCTGTGTCCTTGACATTCTTCTGCTATTATCAGTCTTAGACCACTCCAAAGTTCTTCTTTATTTTCTTTTCCTTTTGGTCAAAGGGTAGAAAAACGTGACTTGCTGCGGTGCCCTGCTCTTCACAACTGCTTGCCTTTACTCAGCTAGTATTTATTTCGAGAGATGATTCCTGTGAGAGTCATCACCAGTGGGGAGGGTTAATGTTTCACTTTTCCCACATAAACCTGAATAAGGGAAATTTCAGAAAAGAACAGCCACAAATCTGTTTGAAACCCGATAGGGTGACTTTTTTGGTTCTTATTTTCTTTGGGGACAGTTTGATTTTTTTTTATTGAAATGAGAAGTATACAGAGGATAGTCTTAAACTGGAAGTAAGGGAAAGGGTTCATCTTGGTATATGTAAAATAAAAAGTGAAGCAGAGAAAGCATAATTTTCATGGAGTATTAGATTTGGAAAGAAAGAATAGAGTTCATCTAGTCCAGCCTCCTACTGGTGAACAAACACTCATTTTGTTTTTATAGAAAAAACTATTTGAAGTTGGAAACAGGAATTTGGATTTGAAAATACTTTGTTGCCTGATTATTTTTGCTTTATCTATTATAGATTTTTTCCCTAGTTGAATTATATTTAACTAAACTTTCATATCTACAAAAACTTAAATATATTTACATTTATGAGTTATTTAGAGCTGTCATGGTTTTTTATACCATTGAATGAATGAATCATAGGTGGGAAGGGAATATTTTTATTTAGGTTGGAAGCCATTCAGATGAATAGTTTATTATAATTTTTAAATCACTATTTGATTATTGTGCAGGGTAGCTTTAAGGTAGATATGATTTTTCATCTCCTTGCCGAAAATACCACCCTATATGTTCCATTCAGGCTGGAGCTTGTCTTATTTGCTCTGATCACTGTCTGCCACAAATATGTGAACATCTATATATGTTTGGGTGTCATTCTCAAATGCTTTTAGAATTGTGTATAAATCTGTACTTTGCTCTTTTTCTGTGAATTTTTGTTCTTAGCTGTTAAAAATCAAGGGAGTAATACTTACCCCAGTTTTGTAGTATAAAGAACCAAAGGAATTATTTTTGTTGTCTTGAAAAAAATAACAGTTTTAAAAGGATGTTCACTAAATATTGTGAAATCATCATTCTACCCAGGGAGCTATGTTTGCAACTAGACTGTTGCTTCAACTTGCAGATGAAATTGAGAGATTTATGGTTGATTTTTTTAAGAGTTCAGCTTGTTAAACTTCACTGTCCATTTTACCTTCATTACTGGTATCATACCACATCCTTATAAATTCATCAATAACATTTCTGTATAAATACCTGTCATGTTGAGATGCATTGATTCAGCAGATAACCACAAACACAAACTTTGTAAAGTAGATCGTTATATTTCCAGAATGTATATTGTTAGCCATTTTTTATGGGCATAGTCTTGATCACCATGATGTAATCAGAGAGATGTAATCAGCATTGAGAAAAAAGAAAACATGAGATGTGATGAAGGAGAAGTGGCTGCGTAATTGGCTGGGTATATTTAATACATTAAAAAATAGGGTGCTGTGGACACGTCTTACTCTGTCAGTCCTGTTTCAGAGATCTGAAAATTGTCAATGCTTTGTCCATTGATACGGATGTCCAGATCAGTCCTGTTTGGGCTCTTAGAGACCAGAGGAGTTGGAAGTTCAGGAACAATCTTGTCAAAATTCTCCATCTTGATTTGATATTCACCTTTGGAACTTCGGGTCAACAGAGATGCAAAACAGTGATGTAACATGATCTCGGAGGGTAGGTAGGATGTCCTCCTTTGGCATATTTCTCCAGTGCCTTCCTGCATTGCTGAAAGGAACACAACTAATTCAAAGTGGGGAGAATTTTCACGCTGGAGCAGAGTAGCCAGAGGACTCGATGGTGTAATGGAGTGATAGTAGGTTAGTGGAAAGATAAAGAATGGACATTCCTCAGAACTGATGCCATCAAGGTGGAAATCCACACTGGTCTGGTAGAGTTTGCCGTTTTCTCTTTCCTGATAGAGTACAGCTGAGACCCGAACACTGGTTAGAGGGCTAGGTCGAGTGTTGGCCACTTGGAAAATCAGAGTAGGTTTGCCGTCTGTGTGAGCTACTACTGCTAAATCAGTAAAACGAATTGAGAAAGCGCGATTTTTTGGCCGGGCAATCTTCGCCACAAAGGCACCTAAATTAGAAATCATTGAATTTTTTTTTTAGAATGAACACTTTAAAGATTAATACCTTTTCTAAATGAGAAGGATATATCAAATAGTTATATATTTCTTGGTGCTGTGCCTTCCAAATAAGTCAGGAATTGAACTCATTGTTAATTTGGGTAGTCTCATTTGCCTGAGAATTTACATCTATTCTTATTTAAAAACTATGATTTCAAAATGGATAAGCAAAATTCATTTTGTTACATAGAAATGTAAAACTTTATCCTTTAGTTTTTTATAAAGTTAAAGAATGGTCATTTCCTATATTCCTGCCCTACTTAAAAAAAAAGGTAACAGAAAATAAACGCAATTTACTTGCAACCAGATTACTTCAAGTTGAAGTAGAGATTAGATTCGGAGTAGAATGATTTGGTGCCGGGAGGGGACCATTAGAATGCGTGATACATTGAAGAATTTTTTTAACTTTGAAACTTGTACAAACTTTTTGTACAAGTTTAGGCTCTGGCTCTAAGGTGATTTCAGTGCACCTTTCAAGCGCATCCTCCTTGTGCCCTTGAGCTATATGGATCAGGGTTTTGTTTTGGCTTTTTTTCCTCCTTCTTTTCCCCAAAGCCCCCCAGTACATAGTTGTGTGTTCTAGTTGCAGGTACTTCTGGCTCTGCTATGTGGGACACTGCCTCAGCATTACTTGATGAGCAGTGCTAGGTCCATGCCAGGAACTGAACTGGCAAAACCCTGGGCTGCTGAAGTGGAGCCTGCAAACTCAGCCACTGGGCCATGGGCTGGCCCCTGGAACAGGGTTTTTTTTAAACCACTTTTGTGCCACAGACCTTGTTGGCAGACTGGTGAGATCTATGGCTCTCTTATCAGAATTATACTTTAAATGCATAAAAATAAAATATATACAAAATAAATCAAATATATTGAAATCCAATTAAACTTTTAAAAAATTGTAATATAGTACTATATGTGCTTTTTTTTTCCTCCTGAGGAAGACTGGCCCTGAGCTAACATCCGTGCCCATCTTCCTCTACTTTCTATGTGGGATGCCTACCACAGCATGGCTTGCCAAGTGGTGCCATGTCCGCACCCAGGATCTGAACCAGCCAACCCCAGGCCACTGAAGTGGAACATGTGCACTTAACCGCTGCACCACTGGGCCGGCTCCCTATATGTGCTTTATTAATACATTAAATAACAAAATATAGTGGTGGGGTTAGTAATTTCGAAGTACCTTAGTGTGATATAAGCATATCTGTAATTTCTGTTTGTATCAAAGTTACAGGTATTGCTGATGCTATTGTCTTTTGTTGCCTACATTTATAATCAAAGGAAGTGTCAAATTTTAGTTAGAGGTTAGTGAAAAAATTGCAAGTTTTTCCTGTTTAAGTCCACAGATCCCCTAAATGTTATTTAATGACTACTCCAGCTTAAGGACTCTTGTTGTAAAGGTTAAGTGATTTTTTTTTTTTACAGGTTATAGAGCCAGTTTGTTTTTTTATTTTTCAATTGTATATGTTACTTATAAAATTACGGTAGCCCTTCTTTATTAGAGGAAAGAGTCTTATGTATTATCAGGTTTATAAGCAGAATTTCAGAATCTTTGGCCATGTTGCCAGTGCATTTTGCTAAGGATGTGTATATTTGTTCTCTAACATGTAATGCTGACTATGGTACTCAGGGCTCAATAGTATTGAGTCAGTGTTGAAAAGATGAACTCAAAGGAGAAAATTCTAGCCCAGTAAAGAAAAAAAATCAAATTCCTCTGTTAGGTAAAATGACTGTCAAAATATGCGTTGAACTTATCCACTTATTTAACAAAATATTTAGCTTCTCTGAAAAATTCCTTTTAGACCTTTTGTTAATATTTTTTTGGCATAAAATGTTGCTACAAGTTAGTGTCATAGTGATCGCTTTTTTCTTAAGAAGTTCCAATAGGTAAAATCTAAGTATAGGATCAAGTTTCTTATAATTTCTCCTGTAATTTTCTTATCATTTGGCCCTAGACTCTTTCTTTTCGATCTCAGGCGTTACCTGCTAATAATGCAAAAAAATTATCCTTTAACACAGTAGCTTATAACTGACTGTATCCTTTCCAAAACATTTGTAATTTTTTTAAGAACAAAAACAGTTACCTGTGATGAAAGCCTCTAGCATGAGGCCTAGGAGCATTTGTATGGCAAGTAGGGCGATTGCACTTGGACAGTCACCACTGGGGAACATGGTACCATAACCGATTGTCAGTTGTGTCTCCAGGGAGAAGGAGAATGCAGCTGTGAAACTGGTGATATACTTAACACAGATAGTGTGGTTTTCAGGTGGGGCATCATGATCTAGTTCCAGATCACCATTCATCTCAGCTAGCACATACCAGAGCACTGCAAAGACAAGCCAGTGGATAACAAAAGAAGCAGAAAAGACCAACATCATCCATCGCCAGCGCATGTCCATTAGGATTCCCCAGGCATCTCGGAGATAGGCAAGACCTCTTTGAGCGCCGTCCATTTGGAGTGTGCTGTGGCCATCCTTGGTGACCATCCTCCGGTATCTCTTAGTTAGGAGAGGAGCAATGACTTTGCAATTACTGCCATCCATCTCAGGCTGTAAATCTCTGAAAGCAAGAGTAAATTAGTGAGCCCTTATCTGTTTTATAGTTAATATTAAATTCTGAGATCTCCGTCACCTTGTAACATCTTTGGAATGCTTCACTGACTACTGGGCAGGCTTTCCCAGTCTGACACCTGTCTCTCATTTCTCGTTACGTAAGGGGGCATTTACTAAGTCATTCATTGATAGCTAATGATGGGTTACCTTAGGATATCTCTTACTGTTTCCATGAATGACTGTTAAAATATTTTCTGGCATTTTAACATTTCCAAGTGTATTTTAAAATCCGTGAGGGTTGGGATTATGGTTCATGTCTTTTTGACCCCATGTATCTTTCTTTTATACAAGTCCAGGCATCAGGTATTTATTAATTTGACTAAACATGATGTCTAAATAACTTTTCATAACTAATTAATAGTTTGTAACATTAAAAGGAATGTTAAATATATGTGTTCCTCTGTGTAAATAAATAGAAATCATTTCGAAATGTAATGTTAAACTGTCTGCAAATGTTTTGAAGTCAATCTTAGTGCTGGGACAAGACTAAGCTTTTAGAGAGATTTTTTTTTTTTTTGCTGAGGAAAATTTGCCCTTAGCTGACATCTGTGCCAGTCTTCCTCTGTGTTGTGTACAGATTATCACCACAGCATGGCTGCCAACGAGTGGTGTAGCTCTGCTCCTGGGAACCAAACCTGGGCTGCCTAAGCAAAGCACACCGAACTTAAGTACTAGGCCATGGTGCTGGACCCTAGAGATCCATAGTTCTAATGTATGCTTTATAATTAGCCTATTGAAAGTTTTGTGATTAGATTTTATTTGTTGTTGTTGCTTTGTGACCATATTCATGGAGTCTTTCCTTCCCTGGCTGATGGCTTGCTGCCCTTTTGAATATTCTAGATGGCTTGCTGCCCTTTTGAATATTCTAGATTCTGATTAGATTGTGAAATGGAGAGAAAATTATTTTCTTGGCAAAATAAAAAATTCCAGGTAGAGATTCCTAGATAATACTAGTTTTGAAAATAAATCAGAAGAAAAAGTTTCAAGTTTAATGAACTAAAATAATCATTAAGACATTAAATGGCAATTTTTAAAAGATAATATAATTAGCTTTTCTCTATAAACCATTTTCATCAGTGGTTAGACTTTTCTCTGTGTGATGAGTGGAGTCTAATGTGTGCTTTCCATGTGACCATCCTTGCATATGACAAGTGTGTAGAGGCCACCAGGAACAGAATGGAAAATGCAGCTTCACTTCCCTGAGTGCACCTCTCTTGTTTGCCACAAGCCAGTCCTAGGAGTTTATATTTGACTCTTTTCCTTCTTTCTTCCTTCAGAAGTAGATGCGCTTGGCACTGTTGCATATCCCCTTCCTACCTTTTGAATGACAGTGACGCTTAAGAAGGGGACGGGAGGCCTGTGGAGCTAGGTTGTTGCTTGGGTTTGCTGGGTCCTTCCTGTGTCTAGGGACACTGGGGCTTTGGAGACTGCCTTCCTGTGTTTTGGAACTGGACATTGACCAGCTGGGTATATACTTTTCCTTTCGTCCTCAGGCTAATGTAACATTTATTGATTTTTTAAATTTATTTAGATTAGATGGCCATTTTGGTTTCATATTATAAACTTAAAAAAAATTAGGGTATTCATGTTTTATAATTTGTCATCCTAACAAGTTGTCATTATCATTTTATTTAGTGTATTTTTTTTTCTTCATACAGCTGTTTAATGACTCATTTTGCTAGATTCTTTAAATGTTTTAGGAGACCTGATCTCTGCCCTTTTGGAAATCATAACAGCAACAACAGAATATTCATAGGCACTGTGCTAGGTGCTTTCATATGGCGTTATCTTTAATTCTTTGGTATGTCAGCAAGATAGACATTATTAGCCCATTTTTCACATCAGATCACCAAGGATCAGACAGATAAAAGAAACCTACACAAGGCAGATGGGGGCCTTGGATTATTTGAATTATTATCCAAATCTGGCTGACTTCACAGCTGGTTAATTTTTTACTAGAAGAAGGTGTCTCTTTAGAGAGTTTGGTGAAATAAAAGTCTTTCCCCAGATGATTGGTATTGCATTCACAAAATAGTCTTTGACAACCAGATTTTTAGCTCCTTTAGTAGGTGTTCTTCTTGTCCCCATAACTGTCTCAAGTATCTACTTTAAACCATTGTTAATTTTATACATGATTCTTACAACAGTAACAATTAATAATAATAGCTAAGATATATTGTTTATTCTGTACTAGGAATCATACCAAACACTTCACATGTATTAACTCATGTGAGGCCAATAGGCAATGCCTGGCACAAAGTAATTTCTCAGTAAGAATTACTTGCTTTTTTGTTATTAATGATGTTTCTTAATTTTCCCAGTAATAAGTACTGTTATTATTCCCAGTTTACAGATAGTAAAATTGAGACCTAGTAAGTTTCCTAAGGTCACAAAGTGGTGGTGAACTCCACACTGAGTCCAGAGTCCAGAGTCAGTGCTGTATTGCCTCAAAAATAGACATTTTGACCCTGGTTAGCTTTCATGAAACACAGTGTTCCATTTGACTAGTTTTGTTCAAGAGCCACCACAGAATATTTGTTCTTCAGGAATGCTTAGGTTCAAACCTGTGATTTGTAGGCAGGAAATATGTTTCCAGTTAAGGAAGACATCTTAGAAGATTTGAAGATTAGTACAGTCAGAGTTATTACACAGTCTAGTCTTGGATTCCGTAGACCAGTAGAATTAAAACATGGAGAAGGGAGTTCTCACGTAGTGTTGCCAAATTTGTATTCTGCCAGGTGAGAAAATAATTGAAAAAATACAATACTATCATCATAATTTTATAAAAGAAAAGACATTTTGACACTTGAAGAGGAAGAAGGCTCTATCAGTAAAGGATAGTTGGCTGCTCTCACAAAGGTTGTGAACCACTGCATGGTTCTGCGTTGTCCACGGCATTGTGTTTTATTGTTTCTTGTTTCCTGCCTATGTGAAAATGCCCACCGTGGACCTGTACACTAGTGCTTGTTCCATTTATGGAACCACTGGTTACTTACTGTTTCAGGATACTTTTAGGGTAAGAAAGCTCCATTCTTCTTCTTGATTTTCAGCCTACTTTATTAAAGTTCTAAAATTCATTATCTAGTGAGATAGCCTTTCTATACATACTATAGCCAACAAAATTAATTATTCTCATTTAGGTCTTTTCAGGGATGTTACTTGTTAACCTGTACTTTTGTAGCACTCTTGTTCTAGACTTTTACAATTTCATCCTTTTTTCTCTTGCAACTAAATAACTAAACCCATGGAGAAACCTGTGAACAGGGAAGTCAAAAGGCTAATATCAAAACAGTGAAGCAGTACCTTTTTTATATATAAAACCTTGTTAGATCTTGTTTAGATTGTGTTGGGAAGTGAAGTAGTTATGAGAAGTAAGATTTTGATCCCCACTTAACAGATTAGCCTGAATAAGTCCATTCTTTGGACTCATGTAGTCAGTGTGGTTTAGTACAATGAAGACAAGGTGGGTAATCCAGCCCTCCAGGCCCTGGCTCTATTGGTTACCTACCTGCGTCAGTTTGGATGAGCAATCTCTTTGGCCAGGCTTCCTTATATTAAAAAAAGAAAGAAAGAAAAGAGGGCAATAACATGATCCCTAAAAACCCTGCATGTTTGTAAACTTAGTACCATTTCCTTCAGCTGATAGAAATTTCCTGCATGATTTTTTCTTTTTTTCTATATGATTTTATGTCTGCTTGTATGGTATTTAAAAAATTGTATTATTGTTGCCTGATACATGTAGATTTTCTTTCCATCAGATTTAAAAGTGTCTGATAGACAGATGTTATGTTTATACTATTATGTTTCCAAGTAATTTTCATATCTCCACAGGCATACAAGTACTTTTTGAATGTATTTGTCTTGGTTTGTATTTATATGATTCTCATCAAGTGATCCCAGTAGAAAGTAGAATTGAAGCTTGGGAAGGTTGACTTGTATCTCTGTGTGTGGGCTGTAAAATATTTGCCCATTTATAAACTGTTGGTGGAAAAATAGTACTTTATAAAAATGATAGTTTGGTTGCTTCATTTGATGCCAGAATAATGGATTCATTCTACTCTTTAGGTTGTAGCACTTAAAATTATGTCTTTTGTTACCATGTTGTAATGTAGTGATGTAGTTCATATTAAACAGTTACTATATAGACTATAACTACAAATGTTAAATGCTTACAGTATTACTAAGTTTGTTCAAGTCTGGTGTAAACACTTGAAGACTGTAGAGAGTCTTAGAATCATCTCCCTTGCCTTCCGTAATTAGGGCAAACAGTGTGCATTCTAACTATTATATAAGCTCAGGGATTCTTTGATATTTTCTTATTTGCAGAAGCATCTAATTTCAGTAATAATTCCATGCTTAAAAAGAATTTAAAATTAGGATACACATCATTTTTTTCACGGATTAAAAAAATAAAAAAGTGATTTTTTTTTTTGGTATGTTCATTTTGGATTTCTTTAAGCCTTTCCAAAAGAGGAAGATATATTTTTTAAAAGGCCTCTGAATTTTTTTCTAGGGCCTTTCTCTTCTACTCATTTCTATATTATAATGGAGAATTAGTATACATTTAATAAACAATTAAGAAAATTTCCAGTAATGCTTTCAGAAGGGCTATTATTCTATTTCTAAAATTTAAGGAAAAAGAATAAAGAACCTTAATGTATGACCCTGTAAGTAATGTCTTTGTTTTAAAATTCTATTGGCAATATCTAGCTCTGTCTCTATTTGCCAATCAGTTTTTGTCTCTGTTCCCCTTAAGGAAAGAAATAAGAATGAATATTATTTCATGTACTCACCAGTTCTTTTGCTGGGTCAGCCTGTATGCTCAGGTAGGTCTTGAGGAAACTTTTGGAGTCTGTCTTTTTGATGAGGTAATTTTAATCTACAAGTCTATTTTGTGGGTTCTTCTCTTGGACTGGGCTTACCGTTCACATTCCTCTGTTTATAATGTCGTGAGGGCTGCTTTCAGCTGAAGCTGATGTGATTGGTCACTTAGTCTGCAGGGGGGCCAATTAGCTCTGATCATGTGGAAAAGAATGCTGGTTTGTTAGGAGGTCTTTCTTTACCCAACACAAACCTTAAAAACTCTGGAGAAAGCCTCCAGAACTGACTTGGAGAAGGGGTGCATTTTTTCTCTCTAATCAGGACCGGTCTTTAGTAAATTTTCATAATCTTACTTAAGCGTTTGTTTAAAAGTTCAAAGGGATAAAATTCCCTGCAAGATTTCCTTTTGGCCGTCTTACCTTATATAGCATGCTGAAGTGTGAGATATTTCCTTTACTGATGTTTTTTCCTCCATTTCTTTGGGGAAGATTTCCTTGGATAAGGACTTGTAGGTATGAATTAATGAATTGATTTACTAGTTTTTTTTGCATATCCCATCTCATCAGAATGGCTACCACTAATTCTAGAACTAGTAATGTAGGTAACTTAGTTACCTGAAATCTTTTTTGGGGTGGGGCAAGGAGGCAGACTTTTTTTTTTTTTTTTTTTTTTTTAAGGCTATGTACAGAGACCTTGAATAAGAATAAACTAATCGTTTGGTACCTTGTACTTGTACTTATGGTTAAAAAACACACCTATGTGAAGAACTGATGGTCTTAGGTATGCTTTAGTAATATTTAGGGGAAGTTTCCCTGAGAAGTATGATGACAAGCAGTAAAACATAGTGTTCAGGGTACAGAGCATTTAACTTAACATCTAAATAGTGATTAGCTGGAAAACGCCTGTGAGCCAGTTTGTAGCAACCTCAAAATGAGCTGTGGGATGGCTTTGAATAATGCCTTACTGAGCGGTACTTTTCTCCACTTCCGTTAGCTGCTGATTTTAAAACTTTGATCAAATGTCACATGTAAGAGGATCGGGGAAACAAAGGCTGTGATTGTTCAAAGTAAAATCATGGAAGGCCTGCTGGGAAAATTATTAATGTAGACCAATATAATGCTACTTAGAAAGTGAAATCCGCCTTTGTAGATTCCTTTTCCTCCCGCTACAATTAAAAAAAATATTAATTCCTTCTTTGTTTTATTAATGCCGAAGATTTCAATACAAGTTCAGACACAGCATTGGAAACTTTGACCTTCATAACTAGAGAAGGTAGAAGCATAAAGGAGAGACTTGTATGTAATGCTTGTTCCCTGCGTGTACTGGTAGGAATTATACTTTATATCAGTTGCTGGTTAGCTGACTGGGGGGAAAAAAGCCAGAGTAAATACAGTGTAACACTGCCTTTCAGAAAGCGGAAGTACCGGAGTGTCTGCCCTGTGTCTTAGATAGACGTTATAGTAAGCAAGATAGTGAAGGATTTTACCAAACTTAGAAGCTCTTTCCATAATATATTCTGTTTCAGAATATATGGAGGCAAAAATGATTTGGCAAGTGAAGGCGTGTTCAGCTTTCTGAATTTCTACAATTTGAAAGTCTGCTATGGTCTATTAGACAATGATTCCTAATTGCTAACTCTCTATTGGTAATTGTATGGATATTGTAGACCAGCTCTGGAGTGCCCACTCAGGAGCATAGCACTCTCATTATAATAGCCTGAGCAGTTAAATTCATTTCCGGTTGAGGTTGCCAGGTCAGCTGAGATTAAACTGATACTGGCATAGATGATATACTGACTTCACCCTAAAACACATGGGCCCTCCCATCTAAACACAATTAGTGCTTTCATTTGGAGATGGCTCTAAAACATCTCTTCTATGAATGAACATAAATACTAGGTATCTGTTCATTGATTCATTTATTTTTATTAAAACTTACAATGATTAAGCAAGGTGCCCAAACCAGGTACATTACTCTTTATTAAATTCAATTCTCTGCCCCTAAAGGCATTTGATTTTCTTTCTAGTTGAAGTAATCTAGTATATAATTCATAGTTGTACCATGTTGTCCTTGAAAACAACAAAACCTTTAGTTTGAGCGCAATGTCCTGCCTATGTACGTAGATAATCTCCCACTTTAAGCCTTTAGCCTGATCTCCATTGTTCACTCTTACACCGTATATTTAGGTTTCCAGTTTTGCCCTCAAGCCCACCTACTGATTGTCTTCCCCAGAGATTTCCGGCAGCGTCTGGGTGTATGCCAGCAGACGACTAGGATGAGCCTGTAAGGGCTATGGGGCGTATTCAAACCACATGAGATGCTTTTTCAAAGAGATTCTGATATGCTGCAGCCCCTCCAGTCTCCCTTGCAGCCATGAACTGCTAGTTTTCAGGACCCATGTTAACCAGTGGAACATTGTTACCCTTCGGGGGTTAGGATGGGAGAAAAGTTGCAAATCTCTGGATATAGAATTTAAACTACTCCATCCTAACCATCCTGAGTTTTGTTTACAAGTAATTAAAAAAAAAGTAAATGTCAACACTTGAATGGGATTCCCTTTCACTGTTTTCTCTGGTATTAGAAAATATTTTTAGTGTTGATCAGAGAATATATATCTGAATGAAGGACTACAAAGTTACTCATTAGAGAAATTTGCACATAAACAAGCTTCAAAGTCTGTCCCATAATTCCGCTTTTGCTTTTGGAGGTTGGGCACTTGTAGGTTCCAAGTCTCGCAGCTGTAGATTTTGTTGGCTGAGTGCCTCTTTGCTCCATCTGAAGTTTTCCATAAACACCATTTTTGGCTGTGTGTCAAACATGCACACAGGTGCCCTTTTACTGCTCTTTCTCCTTAGGAAGTCCACTCAATTAGACCAGACTAAAACCAGTACTGCATTTTAATTTCACTTTATTTTTAGAAGAATCCTGTTCAGACTTAACACGTTAAGACTCAAAGAACCAGGTATTTCCTGCCATTGAGGGAGTGTTTGTACATGTAGTGCATGCGGCCTTTAGCACTTTTCACACACCTTGAGTTACTGTTGACGTAAGGACGCAGCACGCACCACACAGGTATATAGTTTGCTCGCAAAACAGCCATGCTTACTACATTGAATAGAAAAAATGTCTTTCCGTGGAGGGTAAGTAATCTTACCCTTCTCAGTGTGTGTACGTGAGGTCCTTAAGCAACAGTAATGCTCAAGAGACTGAAGTTTGGTACTAAGCGTATTTCGAGAGAAGAAGTGAGAATAGCTAGGCCCTTCCATAAAGATAGTACAATTGCTTGAAAAAGGAAATCTTCCTTTTCAAATTCTTTATAGCATTATCTGGGTCAGTAGGGAACCAACCTAGGTGTCCATCACCAAGGAAGCATAAGCAGGGAGGTGTGCCAAACCAACCAAATAAGGTCTATAACGTAATTCCACTTAGGTAACTAAACATGCATCCAGCATTTTACATGAGACTATTTAAATGAGTGTAGTAGTCCCCTTATCAATGGGGAATATGTTCCAGCACACCCAGGGGATGCCCAAAACCACAGATAGTGTATATATAGAGTTCAGTGTTATGTTTTTTCTTATACATAAAAAAATACATCTTAAGTTTGTGTTTCTTTTGTGACCTTTTGAAGGTCATAGATACTTTTAAGATTGACAAAAACCATAGACCCTTTTTTCTGAAAAAAGTAAAAGGCATGCTAGCATAATATGTGGTTCCAGTTCAAGGATTCCTAACCCACAAGCTCATTTATTGACTATAGGTTAGGAATATTTGGTTCAGGCATTAACTTGTAAATTATTCAATTACATTTTCTTTTAAATAATCTTGTTTATGAGTTAATCTGTTAAGATTTAAAAAAGAGGTCAACTAAAATATTTGCTCACTCAACTTTCTCATGGGGCTGATGTTATAGAATGAGGAAGACTTTGATTTAAATGCTGAGAAAGGCCATGTGGTTGTCCCTCACTAGCCCTGATCACTGTGGAGTCCTAGAATTTTTAGACATAAAAGGAACTTTAGATGTTCTCTTTAAGATGCCCATAAATGACTTTAATATTTGTCATTTATTTTAAATTATATCAGTAATAACACAAATATATATGTATTTTTAACTTAGATTATACAGATGAAGTTCTCTTTGACACCTTCACCCCCCCAGGTTTACAAAAATACAAGTCTAGGGGCCGGCTCCGTGGCCAAGTGGTTAAGTTCCCGCGCTCCGCTGCCGCAGCCCAGGGTTCAGATCCTGGGCACGGACATGGCACCACTCGTCAGGCCACCTTGAGGTGGCTTCCCGCATCCCACAACTAGAAGGACATGCAACTAAGATATATAGCTGTGTACAGGGGGGGGTTTGGGGAGATAAAGCAGGGAAAAAAAAGGAAGATTGGCAACAGTTGTTAGCCCAGGTGCCAATCTTTAAAAAGAAAAAAAAAAAAGAAAAAAAATACAAGTCTACAGTAATCATTTAGGTTATAAAGGATTTATTTTATAATGTTTTAGAGCAATTCTTGCGTACAATGTAACTTTTAGTTATATTGGTAGTAATTGGAAGTGTATATTTTATTAGATGGTGCTTGAAGTCATTTTTTTCCCCCTCAAAATAATTTCTGGAGTAAAATTTTTATATTGAAGAAGTTGGTCTTAACAGTTTTTTAGGGGTTTATATTTTAACATCATTTCTGCTGGAAGATTAACAAATTTAGTTCCATCCTTCCACTTTTAGGGATGTTGACAGTCTCTCTCCCCAAGATGTTCACTCATGGTATGCCTGTTGCCCTTTTAGAGCTTGTCACACTTAGATCCCAGATCTTCCTCTTCCTACTTAAGTTTTTGTAGAATTTCTGGCTGCTTCTGATGGGTTTAATTTGTAAGTAAGCCCTGGGTCAGGCGTTTGAATACCTAGGTTCTGCTTCTGATTTGGTCACTACTTAGGTATATGACCTCAGGAAACCCCCGTCCAGGTATTTGTTTCTTCACAGGAACAAATAGAGTTGATAATGTTTGACTTAACTCTTGTGGTTATGAGGATCAGATGCGATACATCAGTGCGTTTTGTCAACTCAAGTTTATTAAGTTATTAATTCACTTGTGTGTCCCTGGCCTGTGGACCTAGAGGGTAGGTCTATGTCTAATTCTTTTCTTTATTTTTAATCATGTGTCTTTAATTGTGTTTGTCCATAGAGGAGGCATTCATGATAATGTTCGTTAGAGGTTTGAGTAAAACCAACAAGCAAAAAAATGGTAAAGCAGTACTATTAATCTGGGAAAATAATTGGTAGTACTTAGGAATATCGAATATACCTTATTACCCAGCAATTTCACTGCTCTGTAAATACCAACAGAAATGCAAACATATGCTCACCAAGTTTCATATCAAGAATCTTCATAGGAGCACAATTTGTAATAGCAAAAAACTAGAAATAACCTAAGTCAGCAGTAGAGTAATGCATTGTGATCTTTTCATACAATGAGAATCTGTACAGCAGTGCAAAAGAACAGGTTACTGTTCTCTGTAACAGTGTGGATGAATCTCCCATAATGTTC
This sequence comes from Equus asinus, assembly GCF_041296235.1. NCBI lineage: Eukaryota > Metazoa > Chordata > Mammalia > Perissodactyla > Equidae > Equus > Equus asinus. The sequence goes on along the minus strand of NC_091808.1, from coordinate 8,270,478 downwards.
AGCGAAAGAAGCCAGACATAAATGAATATTCCATTTATATAAAAAGTTTGAAAGCAGGCAAAACTAATCTTTGAGGTTAGAAGTCAGGATAGTGCTTACTTTGGGGGAAGGGCTGATTGGGAGGACATGAAGACGTTTGAGGGCTCCAAATATCCTTTTTCTTTTTTTAAATCGTAGGACATATTTGCTTTATGAAAACTCTTTGAATTGTATATTTGTGATTTGCGTACTTTTGGTAAGAATGTTATACTTCCATAGTAAGTTTTCTTAAAGGTAGAGGGAAAAGATGAGTGAAGTCCATTCAAAAGTTGTTGAATCCTTTTCACCCTTCTCTTATGAAAATGACAGTGACCCCTGAAGGCGAAACTCCACCTCCCTTGCATTTACATGTGGAAGATGTTTGGCGTGTCAGAATTATATTACTTATTTTGGTTTTCCTTCCTTTACTGGAGAAGTCACCTAGATCTTTCTGTTGCAG